>NW_023425551.1:7168135-12763135 GCF_014108245.1 Pipistrellus kuhlii
TCATTTACAACACATCTCAACTCACACTAGTCACATTGCAAGTGGTCAGTACCCCACATGTGACTGGTGGCAACCCTATTGTCTAACTCAGTCTTAGTCCCTGCCAAAAAAGAGGTCCTATTTTTGGACTTCTCTGATTGTGTCTTGGTTCTCACTTTAGTAACCTGGTCTGACTCAGTTCTCCCAGTCTGTTCAATACAATTTTTCTAATTGACCTTCTAAACGTTCAGATTCAATCATGCTTCTCTCGTGCTAAGAAACTTTCAACAGCTCATCATTTCTACTATGAAAGACAATTTTTTTTATCACTTTGACATTAAAGGTTCATTATGAATTAGTCCCAATCCATTTTCCTATTTTATAATCTAGTTCTCATTTCTCAGCATGCAGCCTATGCTTTCCTCAAATTATTGTCCTACTATCCATTGCTTCACCCTCAACTGTCTCTTCCTTGTTTAGGCTGTCTTCCTCCATTGCAACGACCTTTTCCTTATGGGCATATTGAAATATTATCCATTTAAAAGCATGTCCCATGAACTTTCTATTCTTCAGGATCTTTTCTTAGCCTCTTGATTTGCTGTAGGTTCTTTTGTACTCTCCTGGCAATCTATTGGAACCTACCTTAATGTGAAGTTAACTTATATCTTCGCCTCAACAGAGGGTATTTTGAGGATAGAGACTTTGTCTCATTTATATTCATATTTTACCTTTTGTCTAATACATAATAGATTATCAATTAGTATTCATGTAATTGATTCCAACTCATGTTAACAGTATTGTGGCCTGAGAAGGAGAAATAAATGCCAGATTGAAAGATATATTAGATTTTTCCTTCTGACCAAGTCAGCTTTTATTCAAAGTTGACTCAATTTATCTGGCTGATATCTATTGAATTTGATTTCTACTGAATTGTGTGTGGTGGAAAGATCAGTTTGTGTTTGAAGTAGATAGATAATAAAAAAGAGGCAAAGCAATGCTGAGAAATCCTCTTCCTAGGGTATACAGAGGGCAGGCAGGCTGCAGAGAAAGTCAATTGATCCTAGAAGGAGCCTTTAGGATTAGGGATGAATCATTAACCCTGTCCTTTGTGACACGGGGAGACTCCGGTGTTTAGGTTTATGTAACAATACATGGTGACTGCAGGCAATTTGTTTGATATCTAAGAGCAGACATGCCCAAGAACAAAGCATTAGCAATTTGAATTTTCTTCTACCTTCCTGATGTACCATTTGCTTGTTATAACTTGCTATTATATGTTTGGTGTTTTGATATCATGGGAAAATGAAATTTTCCAATGTAAACTAAGGATGTTGAAAGAATGGCAAAATGTAGAGTTTGTGTATCTTGTAATTGGTAATGCTTTGATGTAATTATTCTTAGCCAGGTAGTTTTCTTGTTGTTGTTTTTTTTTATATATATTTCTAAGAAATATTCTTCAATTTTAATTTTAGGAGATAGCACATATCAAAAAGCAGCATTTCCAAGTGGTTGGAAGCCTAGGGTTTAAAGTTGGACAAATCTAAGCTTTAATTTCATACTTTCATATAAAGCTGTATAACTCTAGATGAATTGTTCAGCTTTTCATCATTTAAGTAAGTTATAAATATCTACCTCATAGTTTTCTTTTGAAAATTTAATAAAGTATAGGAATGAATATGTTTTCAACCTTTCTATTCTTTTTAAAAAAATATATTTTATTGACTTTTTACAGAGAGGAAGAGAGAGGGATAAAAAGTTAGAAACATTGATGAGAGAGAATCATTGACCAGCTGCCTCCTGCACCCACCCCCACTGGGGATGTGCCTTCAACCAAGGTACATGCCCTTGACCGGAATCGAACCCGGGACCTTTCAGTCCGCAGGCCGACGCTCTATCCACTGAGCTAAACCAGTTTCAGCTCAACCTTTCTATTCTTAATGATATGAAATTAATAACTTAGTGTATCAAAATATCAGCAATGCAGTTCAAGTTATTATTTATTGAGCAACACACACATATACATACACACTATAATCCTTGCAATGACAATACAAGATTGGAATTCCTGTGTTTTACAAATCAGGACACTGCAGTTAAGATTATTGACTTGCCTGAGCCCACACAGATACTATAAAATAACAATATTGGCATGTAAGTCAAGGTTTATTTGGCTCTACAGCTTGTGCTTTGTCAGGTAGTAAAGCCTACCTCTTTCTGATATCAGTCAAGTCAACAAAACAATTGTTTAATCCAACTTTTGTTTTTTTTTAAGTTTATTTTTCTGATCTAAATTTTAAAATTTTATTTTTTATTGGACTTTTATTATTTTTATTGGATTCTTTCTCAAAGAGCTAACATTTTCTCAAGCTTCCATCATAAGGCATTTTTAATTATTTTATATTTATTGAAATATATTTATGTTTTATATAAAAGCAAATTTGTAGTACAAACAGTTTTGCTTCCTGCTTTTAATTTTGTCCTAAACATTCCTATATATTGGTATATTAGATATCTTTACAATAATCATTTCTAATGGCTGTTTAATAATTCAAAATTTACATTTTATGAAAGTTATTATTATATACTCTAGAAATATGAACAAATGATGAACCAGAAATATAAATGAAGATGTAAACATATTTTGGAAAAACAGGAATTTATAATTTCTCCCAATTTTACTATTAATTTTGTAAAATTTATTTTATTGTAGTATTTAGCATAATGCCCTAAATATACTATTACTGAATATTTATTTATATTATTTCAGCTTTTGCCCTTTTTTTTCTCTTCTCTTTGATTTGCAACCGATGCTGAAAATATATCTCTGATTATTTTTCTTTGTAATCTCTTTAAATTTAGATTTTGAATAAATAAAAATAAAACAACAGTCTATCGGTACAAAAGAGTAATGAAAAGTATTGCTTATTTTATGTATAAGTGTTATTGTATCAAGAATGAGCAATCATTCATATTTATATTGATGTATAAAGCATGGTGTTAAACAAGAGTCTTTGAGATTCAAAGAATACAAAGATAGAATACATAGTGTAAAAAAAAATCCACTATTAATATTTATTTATATAATAAGCATTTTATTGAGTGTCCTGAAGCTCACTAAGCCCTAGAGATATAGTTTTGAGTAAAAAGAGCCCATATCCCACCCTTGCTCCCAATAACTCAGAGGAGTAAAGGAGAATATCTACTCTTCATGCAGAGGTGGACTGTTTGATTTGAAGTTACATTTTAATTTCTTATAGACTTTGATCAGTTGAATCTTGGTTTTCAGACATGATGGACAAAAGCTATTATCTTATTTATTAGTGGTGATTTAGTGGGCTAATAAAACTGATACGGCAGCTGCTCTTATCATAGTAAGTTATTGCAAGTCCCTGACCAGCTTAATCCCATCATTTCCTTATCAGTTATCATTTGTGTAGTGTAAACGGACATCAGGCTACTTGCTCAGTGGGAACATATGTTTCAGGAATTCTATATAATGACTGAAATGGAAAAGAAGAAATATAGGTGTAGGTATAAATAGATCAGCAAATGAAGAAAAGTATTAGACGCAATGTAAATATTTTAGTAGTAAAAAAAAGGCAGCAATATTGCATTTGTCCTATTAACATGTTGTATATTTCAGAACATATTAAATTTAAAATGTAGACATTAAAAACTAGTGAATAATTGTTTATTTCTAATATAAAGCTAAGTATAGTTGATGCTAATGAATGAGTACAATTTTGTTAGTTCACAAAGACTACTTGGGTTATGAATTCATTTTCTTAAAGAAACTAGCTAATCATACCCAGGATTTTAGAGCATTTATTATTTATCTTCTGTATTAAAAATTGGTAAAAAAAAAAATTAAACATTTAGAGATTGTTTGGGAATCTTTATTCAGAGTAACCTAGGAATAGGCATCAGGTAGTGGTATATAAATTAAAACAGTGAAAACTTCACCTTTTTATTTAATGTGCACCAGTATATATTTTGTTATGCTAGAGTATTTGTGGCAAATATTTCCTATCAAGTTTATTTTAGGGGAAAGTATTAACAACAAAATAATGCTACAAAATGTTTCAAGTGAGAGGAAAAATCCATGTAAATGTTGCATGAAATGGCTTTTCCCACTTTTATGAGGTTTGCTTTTAGCTGCTAGGAGGACAGAGAGTTGCTCATTTGTTATCTCTTCTCTGTTCTCAAAGACACTGAATCATCACTCGGATCATAACATGTAACCAGATAGACTAAAAGGAAGATTAAAGGAGGAAAATTATATTATCAGCCCCAGAAAAATACTGGATATGAAACGTGCTAAAGCATTACAATGGTCATTGCAAAAGAGATATTTATATTCCTAACGACATTCTTACCACCTAAATACACTGATTCCATGCTCTTTATACACATGGTTAGGTATACAACATTTGTTCAACACCAGTCTTTTACTGGAGAACTGGAAATACACAGTGCTAGGAGGAGGTTGTTGAAAACTATTGGCTGTAAGATAATTTGTGTTTTATCAGTTTCTAAATTTTTAAACAAGGAACATTGATTCATCCAAAAAATTAGATTTTTTTCCTTCATAGTAATGTCTAATGGGAACACAATGAAAGAAAAGATACAATACTCTTCTTCCAAATCTTATAATTTAGTAGGGGAGGTAAGCCATATGTTTACACATACCAATGGTATGTAGTATAAAGCTACATGGGATGAACATAAGAGGAGTTCAAAGGAAAGATAAATCAGTTTTTACCAGAGAACAGGCAAAGCTTCATGCATTAATGCCTTGAGGCATGGATAAGAAAGGAGGCGTGAAGGAAGAATATTGCCAGTGGAGAGAGAGCTCAGCAAAGCAAAGGCCCTAAGGTAGGGAAGCACAAGTTATCTATGGAGAACAAGTGGTTCTGATAGCAATAAACAGGGTTATACTGTCTCAGTTGTAGGATTACAGGAGTTAGTAGATTTACTTACATTATTTTAGAAAAGAAATTCTCCCATCTCTACCACATTTTAAATTGTGCTCAGATTTTAAGTACAGGATGCTGTATGCATGCCTTTTAGTGACAAATCTCTTTATTGCTGAGGTCAGAAAAAGGGCCCTGGGACTTAAAACCTTACTTGTCCACTTCCAACTCAGACGGTGATGCTAAGAAATGAAGTTAAATCTGGTTACACTGGGACCCCCTTGTTCTCTTCTGTCTCGTCCCTTCCCTGATCTTGGGTGAATGCAAATCGAAATGGTAGGTAACCACCAGGTAGTGGTGCTGCTTGGGTGGGAGAGGGAGACTGAAAGCAGAGGTTATCTGGCTGTGGCCGCCCTCACTAGACACCCATTATTCGACTAGCTTCTGCACAACATTTGTAGTCTTTGCACTTAGGTGTGTCATATGCCAGGAGTCTGTAGTCTAGGAGAATATGCCACAACTTGAGACTAGATAAGGTCCTATACTTACCTGTGGCTCAGGGTTCCTGGACACATTTATAACAAATTCTTCGTGACACATTCTGTGACTCACATTGCTATTGATTCATGACACAGTCCCCCCCCCCCCATTGTTGTACAAAAGTTTGAAGGAAAAATGATAGTGAATTGGGCTTCTCATTCCACATGAGGAACAACTTTTAGAGGGCCACAGGCTTCCTATATATTCCTATGCATGATATCAATGACTTCCTCACATGTAATGTTATACTGTTTTCTCTATCAGATACACTACAAAGGAAATCTATAATTTTTTATTATGTTGATGAAATTCAAATTGAATAGAGCCATTTGTAAATAGATACATTCTATGTATATACTTAGAGCCAATGCATACATTTACAAATTTAAGTGCCTAAAATTACTTTGTTTTTGCTTTGAAACCTAACTTTTTAAAGGTTTGAAGGAAATTGGCAGTAGGGTTTTTGTTTTTTATCAAGTCAAGAGCCAAAAGGACATTTTAAATATACTTAAAACATAAGTAAGATTAGTTACCATCAAAGAGGGATTTAGCTAGTAAGATGTTACTTGAAAAAAAAAAAATCAGGAAAGGAAGGTGCTCAATGGGTTGTAGTTCTTACTTGAGCTTTATTTCAGTTATACTTTAGTATCCTTTTTCCTTTCATTAACACACAGCTGGTTCCTGTCCTCGTTCTAGGTATCATTATTATGGGATTGGCATCAAAGAAAGCAGTGCATATTACCACTCCGTTTATTCTGGAAAAGGCCTGACAAGGTAGGATTCTAATACCTTCCAACAAATTCTCTGCCTCTCTTTAAATATGCATGATATTTATTGAATAGAATGACTTACTAATTTTACTTATAAAAATATTTTTTTAAGCATCAGGCCTTCATTACAACTTTGTATGGATATTTACTGTGATGTGGTCTAGATTACCACACAATTTATATAACTCACAATCATTAGTGACAAATTAATGGCAAAACAGGTATTCTAGAGAGATGAATAACAACAACAACAAGAACAAATCAGGGAAGCAGAATTGCTTTTAAATTAGTATTTATGCATAAAGCTGAACCAACTGTTTTAGGCGGGATTCAGTAAAAATAAAGGCAGGAATTCAAAGTGTGTTTTTCTTTTGCTAAGAGACAAACCTGTTTGAATATCGACGTGCTTGACCAGTACCTTACACATATGAAAAGTTTATTACAATTGTCTCCGATCACATATGTCCTGACTCCCAGCTTACCTTAGTAAGATAAAACTACTCACCTTTTTGAGTCTCTGTGAAAGGAAAAACACAAATGAATGTAAAGAACACATTTGCTCTGCTCTGCCATTAACTCTCAAAAGGAAGTAACTCACAAGCGAAGTGACATTCAGTGAAACCCAGTTATATACAGTTATTATTTTTTAAATTCCAGTGCTCAGAATAATTAAATCTCTATCAATAATTGCTCTTAGTTCTCAAAGAATGAATAATTTTTAAAACTGAAGTGTCCTGTGGGAAAAAATAAATGTAGTCACCCGAGTCTTACTAAGATGAACTCAGATATTACAAAGGACTTGATGGAGGCTTACTAGCCACTACCTACCCAATTTAAAGTGCAATTATAGTCAGAACACGCACAGATATTTAATGTCAAGTATTTTTTGTTTGCCTCAAATCTTACCAGACTTCCCTACATATTCTTAATCTTACTTTTCCTTAGTAGACTTATTTTTTATTAAGTTGAAAAATATGTTTGGATCTCTTTGAACATCAAATAAATTTCTCCAGATTTATTTCACTAATCATAGTATGCTATTTTGCAGGTTGTGTGCATTTTCTTGATAGTTATTACTGTATATGTGTATTTTTAACTAATGGAAAATATACTGATTTTTTAGGTTTTCTGGAAGCAAGCTTAAGAATGAGGTAAGAATTACTTTCACTTCTTCTGTTTTACATTTGCTATAATACAATATGTGTTGCAAACTGAGAAGTGAGTGTTAATCATCCTTATTGGCAAATATAGAAATAAATGTTATTTATTAGGAGCTCCTCAAATAACTTGATGTCATCAGACAGAGCTAAGTTATACCTGAGGCAGCTAATGGTTTTCCTTGCATGGACCTACTGCACACCTTCCAGTTAACCAAGGACAGGTGATTTTTCAAATATCCATTCCTAACATCAGATGTTTACTGATCAAAGAAATTTCCATTTAATAGTAAACAGAAAGCCCAATGCTAAGGATATGGAAAGAATTGCAGTTTAGAATATCCCTGTTTAAATAAAACCTTTAATAGTTATCTAGAAGACCAAATGTTATGTTACGGTTTGTTTCAATATTATGGTTTGTTTTAACCATGTGTGTGTGTGTGTGTGTGTGTGTGTGTGTGTGTATGTATTAGTCACTCTGCTGTCCACTTCTTCAAGGAGGGGAGCTGTGGATGGTGGAGGTGGGAGAGCTAGGGAGAAAGAGCACCTTATACCATCCCCCCTCACTTTATCCCTAGACTCCCCTCCTCCTACCAGCCCCCAACCAAACCACAGATCAGCAAACTGACTTTATCTAAATGAGTTAGACGACCATTAGGGACTGCATGGCTAATTAAGCTCATGATAAGGCCTTCATTATCAAGTTAACTGAAAAAGAGGTGCCACTGAGCTAAGGGCACATGACACTGTGGTGGGTGGTGAATCTGGGCCTGAGGTAAATGGTAGCTCCATTAGTTTGGTGAAATGATGCAAGCACATTATCTTAAGAAAAAAATATAAAACCCCAATCTTCTGAAATGACCAATTTCTTCCCACCAGTGTTTTTAAATGTATTTAATGGCTAGTGATATAATAAAATGCTCTAGGCTGCTCTCTTTATCAATGAAATAATAGCTCTTTATTAGATGAACAATTGTGAAAGTGCAAGCATATTGACTAAAGTTTATGTCAACAGGGAATTTAAGTGACTTCTCTCTGGTGTTTTTTCTGCCACTTTGGTGGAGATGGTGTACTAGCACACTGTCAGCTGATACAGCACGTGTATGGCAGGCCTTGATTTACAGAATAATAGGAAAATGTACCTCAAGTCTTCTGCTTCATCCTCAGAAGAGCCCATGACAAATTCAGGTGTAGATTTTGTCGATAAAGTGAAAATAAATGATTTTGGTTAGACTATGTAGCCTATTTTTCTAAACATACCTGAAGCAATAATAGAGTGCCATTATGATAATGATTATAGACATGAACACCATAAGGATTCTCGAAAGGCTCAGAACTACACTAGATACTTAAAAAATAATAAAATATTTGTTTAACAAAATTGAAAAAAAAAATTGTACTTAAGGTGACCATTATAGTTTGCTCAGGACCCAAGACTTTCAATGTAAATCATTTGAACATTAATACTGATTAATGTTCATATTTCTGGTGACTTGAACGTGAATAACTGTGAGATAGGGAAAAATAGATGTTAACATTGCTAGTTTATAACTGAGGAAATTGAGATTAAGAGATACATTTGCTTTCTAAAATGTTCTCAGTAAAGTTCTATTTTTTAAAACCCATGGTCAATATATTGATAGATCTATGGAGTTACAGAGACTAGGGAACACAATAGTGAGTGGGTAGACTTGACCCTTTACATTGTAGCAGGAAAACATATCTTAAGTGATTATAAAGGGTCTCATGGTAGTTAACATAGGTGAAGTGGCTAAGGACATTTCCCAGAGGAAATGACATTTAAGGAAAAAACTGAGAAGTGGGAATTTAGAGGAGGAGTGCAGTAGGGGAAGGGAGTGGGAAAGTGGTCTTTACAGCTGGAACAGCACAGATTAGGGTTTCTCAGACATGGTATTATTTACATTTGGGGCCACATAATTCTGTGTTGTGGGGAATGTCCTGCGCTCTGTAGGATGTTTAGCAGCATCACAGTGTTAGGACAAGAAAGAGGACTTAGATATTTAGTTTAATAGTGACTGAAGCCAGGGTAATGGATTAAAATGTCTAGAAACAAATAAATGAGAAGAGGTTATAAGAGTTGTGAAAAGGGAGATAGAAGAAAAAGTTAACAAGATAACTGAAGAAAATGTAGAGCGCTAAGAGGAGGAGAATATTGTGGCAGAGAGCTGAGAGAAAAAAAAATTGCTTCCAATAAAAGGGAATGGCTACTACTATGAAATGGCACTAAAAGGTCGTCAAGATACTGGAAAATATCAATGGGACTAGTTAAGTGGAGATAATTAATGACTTCAGGGAGAGCATTTTCAGTGGAGAGCTGGGTTTGATTTGTTTACAAAATGAGGGGGAAGACTGACCATCATGGCATAGTGGTTCAGCATTGACCTGTGAACCAGGAGATCATGGTTCTATTCCCATGTTGTGGGCTTGATTGGGATATGCAGGAGGAACCCCATCAATGATTCTCTCTCATCATCTCTCTCTCCCTCTCCCTCTTCCTCTCCCTCTCCCTCTCCTTCTCCCTCTCCCTCTCCCTCTTTCTTCATTTCTGAATCAATAAAAATATACTTTTAAAAATGAGTGGGAAGTGGTATATTGAATATAGAAAATTTAGTCACATTGAGGGTGATACTTGGGGAAGGGCTTAAAATTTAGTTTTTAGGAACAATTAGACAATCATTCTAATGTGGGTAAAGCACATCTGGTAAGAGTAGACACTGTAGATATGAAAGACAGAGAGGGGAAAGTTGAGAGCACAAGGTCACTGAAGGTGGGCATGGACGAAGGAAGTGGCTCCGGAGAAGGAACACTCCTTTCATTAAAACTGGAGGTGGAAAGTTTAAGTTCGGATGCAAGTAGATTTGCAGATTTTGTGGCAGAAATTGAAGTAGTTTGGTGGCTTCAGACTTCTCTCTGAGGAATTAGTCAGTGGTCAGTTAGGTCATCTGCAGTGAGTGAAAATAATAGGAAAAAAGAGTTTGAAGAGTTTAAAGGAAGTCCCAGCTCTTCCAATTAGGATGCCCAGAGGGAGTGTAGCCCTAAGGCATTCATTATATGTAAGGAATGAACTCTTTCATGCTTATAGAATGGTACTAGTTAAGTGCAAATTAAAGAAGAGCATTTTCATCATCACAGAAAGTTCTATTGAACAGTACCATTTGGGAATATGTAAAGTATTCAACTCAAAAATAATAAGACAACACAATATAAATATAGTAAAGAAGATGAACAGGCAGATCTCACAAGATAAAAAGAATGACTACTGCATAATATGTTGTTCATAGAGCCCATTCTGACTGATCAGGTTCCAGAACATGTGGCCCTAATATTTTGGATACCATTTTTGCCAATAAACATATGAAAAGGGCTCAATTCAAACTTTTAACTAGAGAAATGCAAATTAAAACTGTGAGTAATTATTTAACTATTATTGGAATATGAGCAATTAAAAAGTCTAAAAATACAGTTTTGAGAATGTGGAGGAAAGGAACTCTCATAAGCAGTATTAGGGACAGTAAGCAGTAAAATTGAAGGTGCACACACCTTATAACTGCATTCCTAGAGAAACCTTCACACTGAGCACAGAAGGCTTGTCTGAGGATGTTCATAAAAGTATTGTTTATAATTTCAGAATATTAAAAATTAAAAGGCCATTATTATATAATGGGAAAACATGTTTTATATATATTTAAATGAGAGAACACTATACTTCTTTAGAAAGGACTGAACTATAACTGTAAGAGCCAAATTAGATTAGTTTTAAAAACCTAAAGTTGAGTGAAAAAAGCTTATTGAACTTACAAGGATACATACTTTTTTGTACCATTTTTAAAGCAATAGTACTTATTGCTTAAGAATATTTACACATGAAGTAAATCTTAGAGATCTGAATAGGAATGATAATAACCAAATCCAGAATATTAATTATTTCTTTGAGGAAGGAAGGGAAAGAGATTAGAGAGAGCTATAGAAGCTGCTTTAACGTTTCAAATGTCTAATGTCTTAATCAAGGTGGTGAGTACAAGGGTATTTATTAATTTTTAATCTATACTTTTTAAAAAGCTTTAAGTAGTTCTTAGTATAAAAGCAGACAAAAGTAACAAAAGCAAAACAAAAAAGAAAGAGGATGGTAAGAGTAATTATCAGTCAGTAGTATGAATTTTGATAGTTTTTATTCATAAATGTAGTGCTTCAAATTTTATTGTGTTTTAACCAGCTAAAGTACTGATTTGCCATTATTTCTTAAGGAAAAAGTCCCTTAGTATCTCAATTTCTGCCATTTCATACATTTCAACCAGGAAGTTTCCCTGATAGCTTGAGTTTCCTTCTCCTTAACATCAACTATTCATGGCCAGTTCAACAACTTTGTACCAAGATAAATAACAAATCCTTCCTTCTTGGTATATGCTCTTCAAATATTTGTAGAGTGTTATCATGCTCTCTCTTAGTCATCACTTAGCCAGACTGCAACTGAATTCCTTTAATCTTTCCTCATAAATCAGACCCTCTTGCCTTCTAATCATATGGCTTCTTTTCTGTAGGTTCCTTTCTATTTTCTTTTGGGAATAAGATTTTAAAATAGTTTACTCAAGAGTACTGAAGTCATCAGTTGAAAAAAAAAATTCAGATCTCTGCAGCTGGCCTACGATCTGGCACCTCCTACTACCATTAAAATAGCAAACACATTCCTTGAATCAAAATTGTTATATTTTACTTTCTATGCTAATTTATCAATCCTTCTTTTTTTCTGTTTTCTGTTTTGGACAGATCTTATTTGATTTTATAACAGCTTTGACACAATTGGTAACAGATTCAAACAAATTTAAATTTTAAGCCCTTTCCTTCCAGTAGCACTCTTTTAAAAAAAAGAAATCTTTACTATTGAACATATTACATAGGTCCTCCTTTCCCCCCCATTGCACTCTTGATATTCCACACAATTGATAGCTTCTGTTACACAAAACTATTATTTATCAACATGAGAGCTTTAAATAAATATTAAAATAGAACATATATTTTGTTCTTTAATATGTGTTTCTTTAACACTCAAATTTTTATTGGGAAATGTAATATTATTCGCAGCACACACACACACATACACACACACAATTTTAAAAATAATCATAAGATTAAAAACTGAAGATGTACCTCATAGCTTAAAAGAGAGAAGTGTGCCCTATCCCAATCATTTCCCTCCCCATGACACCAAAAGTTTCTGCTCTCCAGAATTTGGTCTTAATCAGTCCTTTGTTTTTCCTTAAAGGTTACCACTATGAATGAATACCTAAACATGTGGTGATAATTGCATAACAACCTGAATATACTTAATACTGTTGAATTGTATACTTAAAAAATGATTAAGATAGTAAATTTTACATATTGTTTATTATTGTCCATCTTATTATTACCAATGCATTGTTTATTATTTTCCCTTCATAGAAATGGATTCATTTTTTTTTCTGTGGCTTTCTGGTTTCATTCAACATTAGGTTTTGTGATTCATCAATGTTAATACATGTAGTTCTAGTACCTTTATTTGTACTCTGTATAGTATTATATTGTATAAAAATGTCATATCACAATGCATTTATTCCATTGTTGGTGGAAACTTTTCCTTGGAAAACAGTATTTCTATGAATATTTTTCAAGTGCACATGTGCAGGAGTGAAATTCTGGGTTGTAAATAACTTCTCACTGTTGGTGGCATAACTCAACATTCTATAGTGTCTTTTGATGAATGTAATTTAAAAATTCTATGCTTAGTGGGTATTTTTTTTAAATATATTGTGTGTTAAAATCTGTATATTCCATATCATAAATATATTTTATACATATTATTCTAAAAGTATAAAGTTACTCTTAACATTTATTCGTATTCTATCTGTAATTTTCACACAATGATTACCATTATCCATTTCCATAACTAAAGGTTAACAGGGCTAAAACCCAAAATCAGATAGAGATGTGTTTTCCCCAAGAGATTCTAAAGAACAAATATCTTCATTTAGGGTTGGGGGAAGGTTGAGGGGAGAAAGTCCAGAGTACTGGTTTGGGGGTTAGAAGACTTCGACTCTAATCAAAATTCTACAGTTAATTATCTCTGAGACTGAATAATTAAATTAACTTACATTTCTTTAATTCATAAATAAGGAAGCTGGGTTTGGCAATTCTTTATTCTCTCAGAGTTATAATAATTTTAATAGTTCTAATAGTAGACCTTTCAAAATGTGAACTAAAATCTCTAAAAGTTGTGAAAACTAGAAAATGTTCAAAGCTAAAATCCAAAGTAATAGGAAATTTATCCTGACTATGAAACTATTTATGGTATGGAAACAATAATTCTGTTGACATGTCTTGTTGATTCAGTTACACAATTTAAACAGTTTACCTAAATCTCAAATTTCCCATGGGTTTTAGGACAAAGAATGAAATTTTATGGGTCCTTATCTTATTATAATTGTATTTTTAATAATGATTTTATTTCTTTCCATTTTTCTAAATTATAGGGTGGCTTCACTCGTAAATATTCACTTAGCTCAAAAACTGGAACACTTCTCCCGGAATTCCCCAGCGCTCAACACCTTGTGTACCAAGGATGCATTTCTAAAGAAAAGGTATCAATGAAAGCTACTTCACTATTGATTTTCTGATATGTTGGTTCCATATCTCCCTTTGCTAGGAATCTCATGCCACTTGCAGGAAGCAGTCAGAAATCTGCATACTCAAACATCATGGACTGATTTATTGAAGGGACAAGTGTTTACTAACATCGATCAAACACTTTCCAATTAATTATTTACCATCTCCATGATAGTACATCATCAGAAGATGGTAAAATAAACATTACAAGACTAAAGATTTTTTTTAATTTAAAACTCAGTATGAAGGAAGAAAATACTAGAATGCATCTATCACAGGCAGGTTGTAAATCATAAGCTTTATGTTTGGGATGTACTCCATTTAATTTTGGTAAAGAATTATCAAGCACTTCTGCAGAACAGAATGTAGATGAATGCAAGGTCATGCACTAGATTGTCACAAAGCTTCTTTTCAATTCTAAAATTCTTGGTTCTCTGACAGTTGCAAGTGTTTTTGAAAGTTAAGGAAGAAATTTTTTTCATGGGATTTAGTTTGTAAATAATCCTCAACATGATTTCCCCCCAGTGTTTATGTAATAAAACATGTGGCTAAATCCTCCTCTATTTCTGAATTTCTGAAGTCATTTTTGTATACCTATTAGCTGACTAATAGCAGTATCTATTTTTAATTCAGGGCACAATTTCGACATTATTTTTTAAACTGGAGTTCATTTTTCATTAGCACTTGAGGAAAACATCTTTGGTCATATTTTGAGGTGCAAAGATAGAGGAATATGATGAACTAATGCTCAGTTGTATTACTGTAGAATCCAGAAATGAGAATAATACATTAATAAGAGAACTATTGGTAGACAGGCAGACAGTAACTTCTGGGGTTCCTTCTGATGACACCTACTCTGCCAGTTAAGAACAGGTGAAGTATCGAAGGTTATTCTCAAATGCTGATTCTAAGCAAATCTCCTGAAGTGTTTCCACTTCCTACTGTTCTCTTCTTCCATCCTTTTTACCTTAAAGATGTAATGTGTGAAATTATGACTTCAGATTTAAGGTAGCTCCTGTAAATGTTAACATGTGGCAGTTTGTGGAGAAACCTGTGGAAATCAGTGGCACCTCAGGGAACACAGTTCTTTTGGGGGAGGGTATGGTTGAGCACCTTTGAGGAGAGGATTCCTACGTATTGTAAAGACTTTACCTGATGAGAGAGAAAGGTGGGGAGAGAGCAAAAAAGGAAAAAGAGAAGTGAGGAACATATTCCAATAGTTTATTTCTGTTTCTCTGTTGGCTTCCAAGGAACTCCTCACCAGTCAACCTGAAAACTGGTCTGTAGATCATTATCTCAGCCAGGTATCAAGGTGCTTACATAACCCTGGTTTCTAAGTCATTCCCATTGGTCCCCATTATGAGCACCAGGGATTAGCACTCATTTTTTCCTTTGAGGGCCCTGAACCCCGCCTTTCACCTTCTTCACCAGTAGCCAAGTTCCCCAGATAACTTTACAGTTCCTAGAAAGAGGGGTGGGCTAGAGCTCAGCACCTGCTTTCTTCAGACAGAAAAGATGGGACTGCCCAGTGAGAAGTTGATTGAGGTGTGTTAGCTGAAGCATGGGGCACAATGCTTGGTATATAACAGGAGCTTAATAAATGTGTGTTGAATGAATGAACAAATGAAGGCAGTGTTGAAAGGATGCTGTGGCTAAGCTTTTTCTTCCTTTAAATAGGTAGATACCCTCATAATGATGTACAAAACTCACTGCCAATGCATCCTGGACAATGCAATTAATGGGAACTTTGAAGAGGTAAGAGTGACAAAAAATGCTTTGCTGACCGTACTAGAAATACATTCTTGTTCTATTCTTTATATGAGCTGAAGCAAAAATCGTAATGTATGTAATCTTTGCCCTGCAACTAGATCCAGCATTTCTTGTTACACTTTTGGCAAGGTATGCCTGATCATCTCCTTCCCCTGCTTGAAAACCCTGTTATCATTGACATTTTCTGTGTTTGCGACTCAATTCTTTATAAGGTAAGTTCTTTGGGTTCTTTTAAACACAAACTACTAGCATATATTTCTTTTAAGAGCATTCTGTCTACATTTCTGCAATATATTTTTAATAAATTTGTTATTTCTGGCTGGAGCAACACCATTAATTTTTTTTTTCTGATGAGAAAGCAAGCAGTTTAATAGTGTATATTTAATAGTATATGTATTTTAATTTAAGTTTATATAAAAATAAAATCAATTTTATTTATAGCTAAGAATAATTCTAAATGCGGCATACTTATACATGGACACAGTTAATTTTTATTAACTGTTCAAGGTGTTTTCAGATTAAATAACAATGTGTGTGTGTGTGTATGTGGTTTTTTCCCCCATAATGTCAGTGTTTTGGGGAAGAGCAGAATTAAGCACTCTCCCAGGACTAATAACTTGAAAAATCTTTAAAATCTCCAGCTTTAATGCATTATTGTCATTTTTGTTTTCAAACCAAGTAAGAGTCCCCAAGTATCTACAGAAGGATCACAAAGACAGCCTGAACAAAGACAACAGGAGCCAGTTGGTCTTCTAGCCAGACATTTAGCAGGAATACCCACTGTTAGTGTCACCTGCCTAACCTAGTAATTGCAATGTTTTTAGATATTCCCCTCTCCCTACCTTTTACTTTTTTATTTTTAATTTTTAAATATATTTTATTGATTTTTTAGAAAGAGGGATAGAGAGTTAGAAACATCTATGAGAGAGAAACACCGATCAGCTGCCTCTTGCACACCCCCTACTGGGGATGTGCCCACAACCAAGGTGCATGCCCTTGACGGGAATCGAACCTGGGACCTTTCAGTCCACAGGCCGACACTTTATCCACTGAGCCAAACCGGTTCCATCTCCATCTCCCTACCTTTTAAACACACACACACACACACACACACACACACAACACACACACATACCCCTACCTCATGCATGCATTGCTTTTAGAGATAAAAGTCTAAGTTTCAGAAATGAATTAACATGTTATTCCCTTGAAAGCTAGGAATAAATGCAATTGTCAAATAATGTCTTTTTACAGAAATACTAAGTAAGAATGTATAACTCTCTTTTGCTGTGATTAAGGTTCTTACAGATGTACTCATTCCTGCAACAATGCAAGAAATGCCTGAAAGGTAGGTCCAGCCAATAATACACACAATAAGCCTGAAAGAAATGACATATTTACCCCTAAGTTTGCAAGTAATTAATGTTCATTGTAGGGAATGAAAAAACGTGTAATTACATTAAAAAATTACTCAAAATCTCACCATCTTCTTAATGTCTTAATTATTATCTCACAGACTGATTTCTAGAAATAACTGTAAATATGTACATTTAAAAAAGTAAAACCATCGTATACATACTATGGCAGTATGCAGTGAAAAGTTTTCATATCAACAACACAGATCAACATCGTTTCAAATGGTTGCAGAGGTTTCTAGCATTGAAAAATCACTATACTTTCTTTATTGAACTAATTACTTACCAATTGGAGCTTTTTTAACCCAATTCCAAGTAGCAATTATGATCCTAAATTTACAAATGAGGAAGCCAGGAGCAGAGAGAAGTTAGTTTATTATTTTATATTTATTTAATTTATTTGCTTGTTATTTAGAGTCAGCCTATATTTTAATTGAAGTCTATTTAACCCCAAACTATCTGCTCTTTTTTCCTGTACCATCTCAGTCCTCAACTTAAGCACCATTCCAAATATATTTAAATCTGTTTTATTTATATATAATCAGTAGATTATTAAATGATTTTTAAAATTTTTATATGTTTTCATAGTATAAACACAACCAACATTTGCGATTTTGAAATAGGGTCCTCTAATGAGAACATTTTTGATAATTTATTTCAGAGTTATATTTGGATTATACTAATATGCTACTATAAGCTAATATTACATATCTGAAATGATGTCACTTCCAATGTGATGGGCTCTCAAGAAGCTAAAATATGAGAAATCAAATGCATACTTATATTTCCCAGGAATATTTTATAGAAAATGATTGAATCACGAGTTAATATTGACAATAATTATTTATTAAACACTGTGCATGACAAGCTTTAATCTAAGCACTTTTCATGAATTATTTCACATAATTCTCATCATAATCTTGTGACATGGATACTATTCTTACTTGCACTCAACAGATGAGGAAACTGCAGCTTGAGGAGACTGAGTATATTGAGCAAGATGATAAATGCCAGCCATAGGCTGACATCAAAAGCCATGTCTTGGAATCATACAATAATTGTTCACCTCATTACACCACATTTATTTAATGCATTTGAACAACTTAGCATTGAACATATTGTGTGGGGTTTTTTCTTTTGTAGCTTATTAGCAGACATAAGAAATTTTGCTAAAAATTGGGAACAGTGGGTTGTTTCATCCTTGGAAAACTTGCCAGAAGCTCTGACTGACAAGAAAATACCTATTGTGCGAAGATTTGTATCCTCTTTGAAACGACAAACATCTTTCTTGCATCTTGCTCAGGTACGTTAGCAAGCCGAGGGCACTGAGTCATCAGCTCAAACATGAACCTTCTAATAGTAAAGGCAGAGGGACTTGCAGAGTGTGGAGAGTATGTAGGCAGGAGTTAAATACATTGTGAGATTCTAGAACAGAGAAAGGGCATTAGTGGAAAAACTGATAAAATTTGAATTACTTCTATAGAGTAGTTAATGTCCTGACTTGGGTAATATACAATGGTCATGTAAGATGTGATATTAGGAGAAGCTAGATAGACAGCATATGGAAATAGAGTTGGTCCTTTGTATATATGGGGTCAGCAACAGTAGATACTGAGGATAGTTGCACTCTGCACTGACTTTGAAAGTTTGTTACAAATTTATAATTACTTCAAAATAAAAGTAAAAACATAATTCAAATGCGATGTAAAATGTAAAACTCTTATTTGCCACATGAATCTAAGTAACAACAATTAAATTTGAAAGAAATGAGCCCATGTGATATTTAATGTTGTAAAACCCACAAAACCAACACGTTTTAAAACTGCTTTCTCATTTGGCTTTCTTAATAGAGGAGGAAAAAAAGCAATTTTAAAATTAAACTGCATGTTTGTATATTTTTATGTGTTTTTTAAATATATATTTTTATTGATTTCAGAGAGGGAGAGGGAGAGAGTGAGAATGATAGAAACATTAATGATGAGAGTGAATCATTGATCATCTGCTTCCTGCACACCCCTATGAATTAAAACATTCATTTTCAAAGTCCAAAATAGTTTTCAAACTTTTATCAGAGATGATCATGAGGCTCAGTTATTGCTTTTTAGTTTTAAAGTAAGAAAATACTTATGATACTTTTTCATGAAGGAAATGTTTCTCTAGATTCTAGAAGCTAAAACTTTCCTTTATATAGACTATCACTAAAGTAGTCTAGTGATTAAAAAACAACAACCTTTTCTATGCAGATTGCCAGACCTGCTCTCTTCGACCAGCATGTCGTGAATTCTATGGTGTCGGATATTGAAAAGGTTGACTTGAATAGTATTGGATCTCAAGCCCTTCTCACCATTTCGGGCAGCACAGACACTGACTCTGATATCTACACTGAACGTAAGTCTTCTCTCTGCTGAGCAGGGTTTCCCAGCTTTGGCACTATTGACATCTTAAACTGGATAACTTTTTTGAGGGGGGCTGTCCTGTGCATTGTGGGATATTTAGCAGCACCCCTAGCCTCTACCCACTACACTTGATTCCAGTAGTAGCTTTCCCCCAGTTGTGATAACACAGAGATGTCTCCAGACATTGCCAAATATTCTTCCATTGGAGTACAAAAATCCTATGTTTGAGAATTCTGTTTTGTTTTTTTTTAAACCACATTTTAAAAAATTTTCTTTGTTTAAAAACAATTGTACTGACTCATTGTGGAAAATTTAGAAAATATTAAGAGGAAAATAAAAGTTATCCATAATCTTATCGCCTAGATATTACCAAAATAGAAATAATCTGGAAATAATCAAAATGGTCTTGAGTTTTGTGAAATTTTTTCTAGTTTTATATTATAGGCATCCACATTTCCATGTATTTAATGCTCTTGGCATCTATGGCATATGATGCATATAAAAATGTTATCTCTGCACAATACTGTTTTTCAAAGCAGAGAATCCCTGATCAGGTTTGTAACACCTGAGTGAGTTTACTAAGCCAATATGTGTGTCTAGAGAACCCAGCTCGGTTTCCAAGGGATAACAACCTTCTATTTCTCCCTTCATCTCCTTCTGAAAAGACAAAAAATAAAGTAAAATAAAATAAAATAAAAAATGCAGCCTTGTATAGGCGGTAGCACAAATAATAAATTGCTCTCTGGGGATGGTCCAACCTCAACCTGGCTTTCTGTTCCTTAATATAAGATTATATTAAGACTCAGTAAACCTTGAACTCTTTAATAAAATGATAATCGTAAACTGTCCCTTTAAGTTTTGCATGATAAAAGATTATTCATGTAAGTGGCTCACCCTTCAGCGCAGAATTGAAATTTTGCTAAAGATAAAGAATGTTGCATAAACAAGAAATCAATAAGCCTAGTTCATCCTTTAGCTCCCAACTAAGCCATTGCATTTAATGAAAGCATTGGATTCAAAACGAGTAGTCAACTATATTGGCAACTTACTCTTCTCTAGTATAAACATACTTCTATAATATCTAAACCTATATTTCAACATATACCAAGATCACTTACAAAATTTTAAAGAGTAAAGTACCAAGGAATTTTGTTATTGTTTTCAAGATATGAAATGAATTCCTTTAACATATGTAACTTAATCTCCCTGTCTTTCACTTTTATTATATAATATTGTTAATGATCCCTAGTTTTAGGTTTTCTCATGGGTTCAATCTAGAGTGCAATATTCTGCTTTTCCCCCCCTTTTATACATGATAGATGACTCTATCACGGTGTTCCAAGAACTGAAAGATCTCCTTAAGAAGAATGCCACCGTGGAGGCCTTTATTGAATGGTTGGATACTGTAGTAGAGCAGAGAGTAATTAAGGTACTTTTCAATAATAAATGCTAAACTGGCTGTAATTTCTTACTCCTGGTGGTGGGGTGACAGTCTATGTGTAAAAATGCTTTGAGGAGTGTTGAAGCCCTATAAATAAGGCAGCCCGAATAGCAAAATTAGGAATATGACAGATTTGAGAGCACTGGGCATGGGTTTGATTCTACTGATCCTTTCTTGACTAAGGACTACAAGACAGACACTATAGTGGTCTCTCTTTACTGCAATTTTGCTTTTCGTGGTTTCAGTTACCTCAAGTCCACAGTGGTCTGAAAATACTAAGTGGAAAATTCCAGAAATAGACAATTCACAAGTTTTAATTCTTCATTGAGTAGTGTGAGGAAATCTCTCACCATCCCACTCCGTCCTGACAGGATGTGACTCTTCCTTCCCTTTCTTCAGCTACCCATGCTCACCCTGCTTGTGAGTCACTTAGTAGCTGACTGGGTTAGCAGATCCACTGGTGGTAACCCTTATTTTATTAATAACAGCCCCAAAGTTCAAAAGCAGTGATACTGGCAATTTGGATATGCCAAAGAGAAGTGTGAAGTTTTTCCTTTAATTGAAAACTTGAGTAGAATACAATAAGATATTTTGAAAGAGAGGTAGAGATGGAGAGAGAGACCACATTTGCATGACTTAGTACAATTTATTGTTATAATTGTGAATTTTATTGTTAATTTTTACTGCACTTAATTTATAAATTAAACTTTCTTTTAGGTATGTGTGTATAGGAAAATCTTAGAATATATATAGGATTTGGTACTATCCACGGTTTCAAGCATTCACTGTGGGTCTTGGAATATATCTCCTTTGAATAAGTGGGTAGGTAGAAGGCTACTATAGGCCTTCCCTACCAGTCAATAGAGTTACAGCTGAATAACATCAGTAGTGAAAGGTAAACTTAGAAACTGGAAAGATTCTGGCCCTTTTCTAAAAAGTAAGTTTCCATAAATGCTGGTTTTAAGTATTTACATTTTTTTTTTTTTAAATTCCAAGAGCTCAGTATTTTGTGTTTTCCACATGGTTTCTTCAACTCTTTTTGTTAACCTTCAAGTCATCCATCATGAAAACAGGACAATGAGAACAAATATATCCATCACTGGTCGGTGTTAGCCATTCCATATCAAGGAAACTAGTTATAGTGTAGGGACTTTTTTTTTTTTTTTTTTTTTTTTTTTTTTTTTTTTCCTAGAAGGAAAACAGATTATCATGCAGGACCAGAGAAGTCCGAGTTAATCATTCACAGAAATATACCACCCCTCCTTCACAGTTCACCTCTGGTTCTGTAAAAATAAAATACGAGATAAAATATTTTGTAAATTATTTCATTTAGTTGTTTAATTCTATTAGGTAACAAACACACTACAGAGCAAACATCTATTAACCTTAAAAACTAAAGAAAGGACAATAAGAATCCCTAGACAGATCATTTTATTTGATGAAACACATGGTGTGCATGCCATCTGTCCATTTGTCAGACAGGCTATCTACCTCTTGGGTCTTATGTAATCCATGTACTAATGAGAGGACAGATTTTATAGAACCATTTTATTCTTTAACTTTCTAGACCAGCAAGCAAAATGGAAGATCATTAAAGAAGAGGGCCCAAGACTTCCTGCTGAAGTGGAGCTTTTTTGGTGCTCGAGTAATGCATAATCTCACCTTGAACAATGCATCCAGTTTTGGTATCCTATGTGCTCTATTCAACTCTTCTTAAATGAATCACACCATTTGTTCCCAGTCACATTTGCATCTGTTTTCCAACATGTGGCATTGTCACTTCTCAAACCATATCTGAATATTAAGCCTGTAGAGTAGGGGTGTCGAACTCAATCAGAGAAGGGGCCAAAATCTAAAATCCAGCCTAAATCGCGGGCCGAATGGCTTACTGAACAGTCATAAACTGTCATTGTGATGGAAACGCAGCGGAGTGCAGTGATGACAGCGCGGTGCGGGCCACATTGCAAGGCCTGGCGGGACGGATTTGGCCCGCGGGCCTTGTGTTTGACACATGTGCTGTAGAGACTAGTAGTTATGAACCTGGGTTTTAGAGTCAGATCACATGTGGAATTCAGTGTTATCACTTCTCTCTGACTTGGGCTTTCTCCACACTTTCTGCTCATCATAGAAGAAGGAGAATATTCCTTTCATTGAAGTATGTAGGCACTTGAGTGACACACACACACACACACACACACACACACTGAGTGGCCAAATTATTATGATCTCTGAACACATAATAATCTGGCCACTCAATATATATCTTATATAACAAAAGGCTAATATGCAAATTGTCCTCTTGACCAGGAGTTTGACCAGCAGGCAGGCCGGCCAACCTCCCATGTCACCTTCTCCTGGCCAGGCTGGCCAGACCCCACCCATGCAGGAATTCATTAGAAGCCCAGTGCATGAATTTGTGCATGGGTGGGGTCCAGCAAATAAATGGTAATCCATGCATTATTTTCGAAAGGCACTACTCATTGTGATATGGCAAATTTTTACATATTTTCCAGGAACCCACATAGCTATACTTCAGGAAGTCAAGAGCAGCTTAGAAGACATGATCTTAGTTTCTGAACCATCTTTCCTGCTCTGTGATATGTGAAGCAAATTGAGTAAAGCCAGCCTTTTAAAAAAGGAAACACCTTCTTTTTCCTAAAAATATTATCTTAGTTTATTGTTATAAAGCTAACTACAGTACTTCTGCTTTTGGCAGTTGCATTTTGAGAAATATTTACATTATAAAATAGCTTATAATGAACTAAGTTGTTTTTATTTAATTTTCAATGGAATTAAATAAAATCAGCGAACTTTTATTGAGGGATAAATGAAATGTAGTGAGTTTATTATTTTAACTCTCCTGCTAACATTTAAGGTTTCTTAAAGTATCCAACATTGAATCCTGTCTTTTTTATGAGAAAAAAAAGAGACTTTTTTTGGGGGGAAATCTTAGTAGAAAAAAAGTCTAAGGTTTTCCAGAACAGCTTCTACATGCAAATTGCTCTTTTCCTTCTTGAAATCAAAGAGCATTTGTTTCAGGCTCTCAAGACATCTTCTTACGTGACACTTTTTCCAGACTATGTTGGCCATTGTCTAATTATTTAGTACAAAGTAAACAGAAATAGAGCAGAATAGATCTTATTCTCCCCAGGCTAAAGCTTATCACACTCCAATGTGTGCCCTCTTAAAGCATAAAGCATGTCTCACTTTCATCCGTATTTTCCTTTGATGTAATTAGTGGCCAAAGAGCTGGCAGGACAGTACACACAGGGAGCTGGGCAGGCGGGACACCAAAAGATTAGAGGCCCGGGTTAAGCATGTTGGTCTTAGCAGGTCATTTAAAGTCCAACAAGTATTTGTTTATTTCAGTTGCTCCTTGTAAAGTATTGCGAGATGGTCACCAAGATAACTTGACTTCTCCCTTTTTCTCTTTCCTTCTCTCTCTCTCCCCCTTATTTCATCTCACGACGCCCTCTACCCATTCCCCCTCCATAAACAAGGCTCTTTCCATCTGATCCGCATGCTTCTTGATGAGTACATCCTCCTGGCCATGGAGACCCAGTTCAATAATGACAAAGAGCAGGAGCTACAGAATTTACTGGACAAGTATATGAAAAATTCAGGTAACTTAAAATGTCCGCATTCCCCGCAGGGAGGGGGTGCAGAGCAGAGGGTTGCATATTTCTTTGTGGAAACCGGAGTTTGAGCATTTGTAAGCACACGTGTTAAGTGGGTCTATACCAGTCTCAGAGTTTACCCCAAACACGTCACTGCTAACACGGTAAAATGATATTAACAGAGTCCTGTTTTTTTCTAGGGACTACTCTTTTCCATAGAGTATTCAAGGTACTTTCCTGAAACTCTGAAGGAAACAAAGTCATTGCTCTTAACTTTTGAAACTTTAGATAAGATTGGAGAGATGACTATAATAAAACAAAACAACAACACTGTCATTCAAGACAACACATGTAGTATACCGCCTTATAAATAGCATAGAAATAAGTTCTCCAGTAGTTGAGAGAAGGAAGAGAACACATCTACTTGGGATGTGATGAATTGCATTTTGAAGACTGTTCCTGCCAGAGTGGATTATTCATTTTTAAAAAAAATATTTTTATTGATTTGAGAATGAGAGTGAGGGAGAGAGAGAGAGAAAGAGAGAGAGAGAGAGAGAGAGAGAGAGAGAGAGAGAGAGAGAGAGAGAGAGAGAGAGAGAGAAACATCAATGATGACAGAGAATCATAGATCGGCTGTCTCCTGCATGCCCCACACTAGGGATGGAACCCAAAACCCGGGCATGTGCCCTGACTGGTAATTGAACCGTGACCTCCTTGTTCATAGGTTGACACTTAACCACTGAGCCATGCTGGCCAGGCCAGAGTAGATTATTTTTATTTTTATTGCTGTTCAGAACCCACCTATACCCACAAGCGTACAGTTAAATAAAACAAGCACACAGCCCAGGGCCAGCTTTGTTTCCCATTTCTCATGAGCTTCCAGATTTCTGACACAACTCTAAGATATTTTCAGTTTCTCTTACTTGGGCTCCTCTACTGGGACTATGGGAGGGATGTTAACTTCCCCATGTTTACAAACCATTCCAGATGCAAGTAAAGCCGCCTTCACGGCTTCTCCGAGTTCATGCTTTCTGGCAAACCGTAACAAGGTGAGTGCTGCTGCCAGTGACGCTGTGAAGAATGAAAGCCACGTGGATACAGCCTACCTTCCTCTGTTATCCAGCCCACCGGGAGGCTTACCCTCTGCTCTGCACCCGTTCTCTGCCGGGAGTGCGGACAGCATACCGCTCACAGGTACCCTGGGAAACAGCGAGAAAACCACTTCAGTATTCCTCACAGGGGCCTCTGTCTTTGTTTTCTTGAAATTGGTAACCTCCAGGCTTCCCAAGAATAAAAAAAAAAAAAAAAAGCTTACCTTCACTGACTGAATAATGGTTTATGAAATTTCTATGATTTTCAGCATTTGTTACTCACATTAACAATAGTATATAGTAATACTATTGCTAACATCGGCATCCCACTTTGACCCACTGTCTTACTCATACCAGAAGTATACATAATTAGTTATCCTCATTTGGTGGAAGAAAAATTAGATTAGGTGTGCATAAAATCCTTAAGATGCTTTGTGAGTAAAAAAAAAGGTGGGGGGCCTGCTATTAATTTTTGGTTTTCAAGGAGATTTTATTTCTCCTCCATTAAAAAGTGGATTTAGCCATTTCAGCATAACTATTATAATTTTCCTCTTTGGTCTGGGGTACCTTTTGTATCAGTCTGAATGTCTAGTGGCTTGTATTAGCTACTAGATAATTTCTTAAGTCTTTGTCTTGCTTTATGCCTTTTCTGAAACCCTTTTACATACATTACTGCATTAAACACACAGACTTTTAAACCCAGAAGAGCCTTATAGTTCAAGGGCTTAATTCCACCATGGGGAATTGGAGGCCTAGGGGAGTGGATGGCATTTAACTCATTGTTCACCAGCATGACATTTTCAACTGGCTGCTCTAAAGCCATGCCATGTAGACTTAATTGCCCTTTTCTTTTACCCTAAGAACCAAACCACCTACCATTTAGCTTGCTTTTTAATTATAGAAAAGTGGGAACAGCAGGCCCCTTTGCCTTCCCAAACTTAAGCTCTAACCATCTTTATACCCGTGGAAGCGTGAGGCCTCAGACTTTCTTCCATAGTCACTGACTCCAAAAGTCTCCACTGCTGTGAAATATGCATGTTTTGTGATGGTGTTTTTTAAACCTCAATCTTCGGTGTTCCCCAGGTTTTTTTTTGTTTTGTTTTGTTTTTAAATATATTTTATTGATTTTTTTTACAGAGAGGAAGAGAGAGGAATAGAGAGTTAGAAACATTGATGAGAGAGAATCATTGATCAGCTGCCTCTTGTACACCCCCTACTGGGGATGTGCCCGCAACCAACGTATATGCCCTTGGCCGGAATCGAACCCAGGACCTTCCAGTCCGCAGGCCGACGCTCTATCCACTGAGCCAAACCGGTTTTGGCTCAGTTTTGTTGTTTTGAGAGAGTAGGAAGTTGGGAAAAGGTATAATAATAAATCTTTTGAATATATATATATAAATCTTTTATATATATATATATAAATCTTTTGAATATATATATATATATATTTTTTTTTTTTTTTTTTTAAAGAAGTGGCCCATCTATTTTAACCTGCCAGTAGTGAATACTTTGGTAACTATTTTTATTTTCAGGTCAAATGGAGCTTTCCCAGAGTTCTGGTCATCTGATGACACCACCCACCTCTCCAGCCATGGCCAGTCGGGGAAGTGTCATTAACCAAGGTCCAATGGCGGGGAGACCCCCAAGTGTGGGTCCCGTACTGTCAGCCCCACCACACTGCTCCACGTACCCAGAGCCCATTTACCCTGCCCTTCCTCAGGCCAACCATGACTTTTATGGGACCAGCTCTAACTATCAGACTGTGTTTAGGGCACAGCCTCACCCCCCGGCAGGACTCTATCCTCACCGCCCGGAGCATGGTCGGTGCATGGCCTGGAGTGACCAACAGCTTTCCAGAGAGTTCTTCAGCGGCAGCTGTGCTGGATCTCCCTTCAGTTCCCGGCCACCGTCCAGCTACGGCCCATCCCCGCACAGCCAGGAGGCACACAGCATGCAGTTTTTAAACACAGGAAGCTACAATTTCCTGAGCAATGCAGGGGCTGCCAGCTGTCCAGGAGCAACACTGCCTCCCAATTCACCTAATGGTATTACCATTTTTAAAGCTTCCCTGGCGTTTGAGAGGGCAATAAGACAAACCGACAGAGTTCCATCTCTGCCAAGTAGCATGCTATCCCATGCAAACCTTCTGAAGATCATGGAATGTTAGGCATTTGGAGGTCATTTCTGCTGCCTATAAGCATATCCTTAGTTCTTGAGGTTTTCTTAAAATTTCACATACCACCTGTGATGAAAAAATATTATGTCAAACCATATGTCTGAGACATAACCTTAATAGCTCCAGAGAAGAATGCTTTGTTCTTTGAAAACATTTTTAATGATTACTTTTCCCCCCAGAGAACTAGCAGCACATCCTAAAGATTACTACCAAAACTATGGCCCTGTTAGGCTGATAAAACATGTTAAGGAGCTAGAAAGCTCTGTGGACTTCTTCAGCCACCAAGCTAAGCTCTGTGTACAGACAGTTCTGGTGCTTCTCTCCTAAGCGTAGGCCAGTTTTTCCAGAAATAGGAATCTATCAGTGAAATCGGTATTTGATAAGTAGTGTAGTTTTTGTGAGAAGCTAATAGTGCTTTTTTCAATCATGGGAGGACCTTGATAATTTAGATAAGAGAAGTATTAGAGAGATATAATTAAATCTCTAAATTAGTAATAAGGTAACATGTATTTTTTAAAAAATAATAAAATAGCACTGTGAACCATTCTACATATAGGTAGAAACCCGACTCTATGGTAAATGTAGATGTGAATGTAATATTTACAGTATGATATCTTTAGACACTATCATATCATTTTGTCTTCCTTTGCCTTCCTGAAATATTCATTGTAATAAGTTAACCGTCTGTTCTCGACATTTTCTGTTATAGGTTACTATGGAAACAATGTAAACTACCCAGAGTCTCATAGACTTGGATCAATGGTGAATCAGCACGTTTCTGTCATCAGTAGTGTCCGCTCACTGCCTTCCTATAGTGACATCCACGATCCTCTTAACATTTTAGATGACAGTAGTAGAAAGCAGACGAGCTCATTTTATGCAGACACATCACCTTCAGTTGCATGTCGAACCCCAGTAGTAGGTAAGTTATTTTAGTAGCTCTTGAAGATACTTTCAAAAGTTAACTTCGTATATGCAGTATTACTTTGGAGGGTGACTGTTGAGGTGAACTGGGCACTCATGTTCCTACAGTTGATTTGTCACTTTGGATCTGATGACATAGATGATAGATAGATAGATAGATAGATAGATAGATAGATAGATAATAGATAGAGATAATATATAGAGATAGAAATAAAGATAAAGACAGAGAAATATTAATTCTTACCTGGATATTTTCCTTTGATTTTTTTAGAGTGGGAGAGAAGAAGGGAGAGAGAGAGAAACATCAATGTGAGAGAGTCATAACAATTGGTTGCCTTCCGCAGGGCGACACTTTAACCCCTGAGCAACACCAGTCAGGGCTGACATTATATTTTTGAATCTGCAAGTAACAGTTTACCATTTCTCAATATGTATGTGACTACTGCTAAAACCTACTGCTAGGTCTGTTGATCTTTTCACATAACATACATGAGAGCTGGCATCTATTATGTATGCAAAAATGAATATAACCTGTCAAAGGCAGTCTAGGTTTTATGAGTGCAATAATTATATCTTTTTCTCACTCTCTCGTTCATAGTTAGACCCAGAGGCAATGCTAGTAGGTATCTCCATCAGTACCCCAAAACTATTCCAAGTATTAAAAATTGGTAGCTTGTGGTGGAGATTACTATCATTTTCCCAATTGTATGTAAAATGTGATTAGACACCTCTGTAGAAAATGTTTCTATATTTGTTGTTCTATAACATACATTTTAAGTAAAAATGAGTACAACAGAGTGTTTTCCATGAAGTTCTGTAGCATCTTCTTCCACCCAGGTTGCTGTAGGTAAAAAAAAATAATAATAATAATCTTGAAATTTGAATTAGATGTATTACCAGCATCCAGCAAAATGTCTGCCTCATAGTAGGAACTCAAGAAATCAGAGTTGAAAAAGGAGCAAAACATACACTTTTAGTTTCTAAAATTACTAATAAGGTATCACAGGACAAGCATATGTTCATGTGAGTCTCAGGGCAGGGTGTTAACGCTTACATGGGATGGTTGAAACCTTCTTATGGAGTAGATTTCAGACTAGTGTAAGTAAAGGGCATTAGCATCCAACTGGAGCAGAAGGCAACATGAGATAAATTCTCTCTACCCACTCAGTGTGCTTTTCTAATAATTCAATAGGAAGTGCTCCTTCCCTTCCTGGACCATCACAGCTGTTCCCTGAGCAGAGTCTGGTAGCTCATCTCATGTTATCTGCAGATGGTCATTGCTTCTAGGTTACTCTAATGAAGCAGAAAATTCCACTTCAGGAAGTTTCCTCACTGTGAGACTAAAATGTACCGTGTTGCTATTGTTACTATTAGTTCTGTTTACTTGTTGAGATAGTGGTAGCTTTGATGGAACATAGCTTAGGTGTGAGATGGATTCTAAGCTTTAGTTGTCAGGGCCGGCTTACAAGTAAATTGCACACAGGGCTTTAGGGTGAAAAGAGGGAATAGAATAACTAAGGCATGCAAGTGAAGTTATAACCTAATGTATGTCAACTGAGTTTTAAATCTTGGTTTTTGGTGACAGAAAAGATGGTAGTTAGAACTATTTAAAAAAATAGCAGTAAGCCCTGGTTAGTTTGGCTCAGTGGATAGAATGTGACCCCGTGGACTGAAGGGTCCTGGGTTCGGTTCCAGTCAAGGGCACATAACTCGGTTGTAGGCTCGATCCCTAGCCCTGGTCAGGGTGCATGTAGTAGGCAAGCAATCCATGTGTCTGTCTCACATCAATGTTTCTCTCTCTCTCTGTCTCTCCTCATCCCTTCGATTTTCTCTAAAAATCAATGGAAAAATATCCTTGAGTGAGGATTGATGACAACAACAAATAAAAGCAATGAGAACACAGCAACCATTAATACAAGAAATGTAGTGTTAGTGAGCCAGCTATTCTGATTTTTTTTAAGAACCTACTATGTGTCAGACTTTATTCTAGGTGTGAGGATATGGTAGTAATCAGGCCAGAATTTCTGCCGGTAAGAAGTTTACATCTTAGTAAGCTCAAGGGAGTCAAAGCAATGAACATATAAACAAATACATTGAAAAAGAATTTCAATTATTCTGAAGTAAATTAAATAGGGTAAAATGACAAATAGTGGTGGAGGTGCTACTTCTAGATAAGGTGGTTGTAAAAGGAAGCAGGAGGCAGAAACATTGGCGTTGAAAGATGAGTGATAAGGAGACAATGACATGAAGGCCTGAGGGGACACTAGGCAAAAGAAGCAGCAAGTGCATCGTCTCTGAAATGGGAACAATTTTGGGAAGTTCCATGTGCAGAAAGAAGGCATGTGTTTTGAACATGGTGATTGAAGAAGAGAATGGAGTAAAATAAATCGGAAGGCAGACAAATTCCCACAGGGTTTATGAACTAGGGTGAGGAACCTGGGTTTTGTTCTAAGAGTAACGGGAAGTCATTATAACATTTGAAAAGAATGAATAAGCTGATGTATTGTTCAACAAGGTTATCCTGGCTCTCTCTGCAGGGCAAGAGGGTGGGGCAAAGGTGAGGGTTGCAAGATTAATTAGGAGGTTGCTAGGTTGCTCCGGGTTAGAGAAGATGGTGGTTTGAACTCCAATTGTGAAGGTGCAGATGGAAAGAGGAGGTGTATTGGGTATATCTTTTGGAGGTAGAGTTGTGTGAATTTAAATTTGGTATTGAGTTTTCATTGTGAAAAGTAAATTCTGGAAGAATAGCGAGGTGGGGGGGGGCGGTGAATGAAAGAAAATAGGGGATGGCTTTGAGAAACCATATACACTCAAATTTAGTATAGCGATGTGTGCTGGATGCAACAATAAACAAAGAGGCCTAAAGTGAGTGGCACTTGCAGGGAAAATCAATGTCAATTTTCAATTGCTGATTCTATTTTCCTTTACAGCATCCAGCTTGCAAACCCCAGTTCCTTCCTCTTCATCTCAGTGTATGTATGGAACCTCCAATCAGTATTCCACTCAAGAAGCCCTGGACTCCCACGCAGCAAATGGGAGAGAAATGGTGTCCTCTTTGCCACCCATCAACACTGTGTTCATGGGGACAGCAGCCGGAGGCACTTAAACCAACAATGTTGGGTGGGGGTCAAACTCTGAAAATTCCTACTGCTAAATATTATTCTCTCAGACTTTCATCAGAGTAAAGACAATGGAGTATGCGGTGTCAGGACACGGTTTTTCAAGTCACTAGGACAAAACGGTGGACAGCTCCATAGTCAATGGAGATTCTTGCGGAGTTTGTTTTGCACACCAACTGTTTAAAATGTGATCTCATTATTAATCAAAGTTTCAAATGTTATCCAATGGAACCAGTGGAGCTTTAAAGATGCCAACATTTCAACCATGAAGATTGAATGTTTCACTCTCTAATTTATTGAAAAATCTGTGTGCTGTTTCACATTTTTGGTTTCTAAAAAAGAGAAAAGTTTATTTAATGCCTTTAAAAAAAACCTTTAATATATTAGGATCTCAGATGCATTGATTGTTTACTATCGCTTATTTGACAAAAAGTCAAATGTGTATGTTCTACCTCCTATGGAAATGTTTACAAACTTAAGACTTAATTCAATCCAGCCTAGACCAAAGTTGCTTAACTTTCAATTCCTGTGCATTGGCGTGATTATCTCTGTTACATAGCAGTATTCCAATTCTATGTAACCGAAGATTATAAATGCTTTCCCTCTTTATTTAAAAAGATGAGAAATAAAAAATAAAATATGGAAAAAATGTTAAAGGTGTGGTTGATCTCAGGGCTGGGACTGTGATATGTCCAGACTCCCTGGAAAGAGATATTTCAGTCACTCGGGTTTCTACAGAATAAGGAGTAAATTAATTGTTTTACAAGTCTCATGGTAATGACTATGAACTCTTCTAAGGTCTGGTGTAGTAAACTGTTCCTATTGTACTTTGAAGACAGTTTTACAATCCTAGGTTAGTAATAGAAATTTAAACAAAAACCTTCCAGAAAGGTAAACAATAGCGGTTGTGGCATACAGGACATTTTGTGCTTTGGGAAGATAAGGAATGATGAATTTATATAAAGGATTATTGTACTATCTCACTCAATTATTAAAATCTAAATTAAATTCTTGAGTTTGTAAATGGCAGAGAACACAACCTGTCGGTTCCACAGGCACACTGATAAAATGAAAAGAAAGTAAATTTCAGTTACCCCTCAATTATAGGCATTAGCAAGGGGTAGAAAAAACTGGAGTGAGTAATCTATTCATTAATTTTGAGATATTTGATTATCTAACTAAAGTCTTTATTCTGGTTGGAAAAAAGATTTTCAATTAATTTTTTAATATCAAAATCTTATAAGTAGTGATTAATTTCTATTTACCTTAGATGCATAAATTTTTTCCATTATAAAATAGTCTATTTCTAGAATGAGCAAAAATGTACTTAGTTTTTTTGTACAATCTAATCCTGTTGAAAAGATCTCTGATTTCCCCCCCAAAATTTATCTTCTAATGTCTATAATTTCAATCATAATTATTCAGTGTTTACGAGGATAAAATCGGCCACTCCTTAATTAGACCCTTTTACTTGTCATATTAAAAGTTACTAGTAAAAGCCGCTCTGTCCATTCAGTAGCATGGGGAGCTTTGGAGGTAGATATAAATGTACTTCTAGATTCCTTTTCCTATTAAAAACTTTATCCCAAGAATTAATTTTTATTTATTGAGTATTCTTAATGCAATATCTTGGTCGTGTTCTTAGACTTGGTTAGGTGTTGTTAAGGAGTTAATATGTTGAAGGTTTCAAGAGATAACTCTAATTTATCCCACATTTTAACAAATTTGTCAGTCACACTGGTGATAACACCAACAGATAAGGTCCCTCCTCTCATGGAGCTTACAGTTTATGAGGTAGGGCAGACATTAAGCTAAACATTAACGCAATTGGTAGTAATAAAGAAATGGTGAATTGAAGTTGTGAAAAGAAGTGAAGGCCGCTTAGAGAAATTGTGTCACAGGAGTTGAGCTTATGGTGATGCGTACATGACAAGAGATCAGGAGAGCTGGTCTGGAAGAAGTGACTTGCTGAGAGAGAAAGAATGAGTGGGAAGTAGGAGAAGTTGGGGAAAGGAGCTGTGGGAAGAGGGGTCAGCAGGCAGGACTAGTGTTCAGGATAGGAATCCAGCAGGTACGGAATCTGTGACTCAAAGTCAAAAATGAAAAGATGTGGCAGAGCTTGGGGAGCTGGAAGAGTGGTCAGAGTGAGCCTGGCAAGATATTCCTGAGGCTTTAAAGGCCCGCAACCAGCTTTAAAACATGAATGCTGACCATAGGGGTTTGTTGATAAAAAATGAGAAACTCATCTGATTGTGAAGTTCTATAAAGTATTAGAAGACATTGGTAAAAATGTCAAGCTGAGATTTTTGTAAATCCTAATTTTGCTGAAATATTTTCTTAATAACATCAGCATTGATTTCCTAGAATTCACCATGAAAAACCTTCAGCTCTTTGTATGTGTTCAATGATGACACATTAAGAAAATTAATTTTATGGTTTTATTTTTGTTGAGATATTAGTTTTAAGAGGTTTTTTTGTTTTGTTTTGTTTTGTTTTGTTTTCCTTAATGAGGATCTGAATTTGAATCTCTTTTAAAAGTTATGATTTTAGCCAATAATTTAATTTTTAATAGAATTCTCACTTTTTTTTTTTTTTTTTTACATTCAATCCCCGACTACCTCCCTGGAAAAATGCACTTAAATAACAGGGACAGGAAAATTGTGTCAATGCTGTTAGGTGGCATTTTTCTATATTGCTGATGTGGTTAATTTTAACCCTTAAGTTGAGGGGAACTAAAGGTGAAGAGAAGGTCAAAACCAAGATTTCTCAGTGTGATGTGGTGACTTCACCTCTTTTCTTAAAATAGATGTCTTGGAGCCTCCAAGAAAGAATTGGGTGAGAAGCACATTTACAAAAGTGAAAAATTAACTACTCCATATGATACCTGCTCTAAAGTAAAGAGAAACCATTGTTTTTATTAGTTAAAAACAAGGGTGGTGTTTTTGCCAATCAATAGTCAGGATGAGGGTCAAAGATTTACAGCCTTCAAGCATCTTTAAACAACCTGAGGCAAACATAAGCTTCGTGGGCAGTTTATCTAGATTTGTCATTTCACTCTGTGTACTTTAGCTTATTAATGCTGCACACGTGACCTCCATGGAAAAGAAAGCAGTTTCTATATTTTTTATTATAAAGTAGCAAGATTTATTGAATTTAGGCGGTACTACGTTCCTTTTATTTGCCTTCTCCTCAACACATATACCAGTTTTAACTCATTACTTACATATTCATTTGAATTCTCTGGTCCCAGAAGAAATGTCACCTATAAAATGTGCCAGAAGATGAGATCCAATGTGTCTCACAGAATACTGAGTATTCAGCTGCCAAGGCCCGTGGCCAGCAAACTCATTAGTCCATGGAGCCAAATATCGACAGGACAATGATTGAAATTTCTTTTGAGAACCACATTTTTTAAACTTAAACTTCTTCTAACGCCACTTCAAAATAGACTCGCCCAGGCCATGGTATGTTGTGGAAGAGCCACACTCAAGGGGCCAAAGAGCTGCATGTGGCTCACAAGCTGCAGTTTGCCGACCATGAAAGGCACTTGGACATCAGACTAGCAGAGAAAGTCCTCTAAGAGTACATTGATCCTTCAGTGGAAGATAACCCCGTGGCATGTCAATGGTTCTCTTACATCCGGATGTTCCCCCGGAAGTCTCCGGGGAATATTGGCCAAGAACTGACTCCTGACTCCTGGAAACTGAAAAGAACAGCTTGTCTCTGACACAGGCGTCAGTGCTAAGTGGCTTGCCCAAGAGAGACCCCTGTATCCTTTTTCCTGGGCTCCCTGCATTGAGGAACAGGAGACCATCAAAGATTCAGATCGGGTACAGCAGGGACAACGAAATACCAGGATGACAAGGGCTAATCTTGAGTTCTCCTAGGAAAGGCCCCCAACCAGCATTGACATGGTTGTTCAAATTTTTGTGAAAATGTAAAAAGAGGATCAACATAAAATACAATTTTGAAGTAGAAACAAAATATGTAACAATTTAAAACGATGATGACATCGTCAGACAAATCCGTGTTTGAAGCTGCATCAACTGTGAGACAAGTCAAGAACTCTGAGGCTCCTTTTTCTCATCTATGAAATGGACTTGATAATATCACAAACGGTTTTGGGGATGATTAATTGAGGTAATGCTCATAAAATATTTAGCATGATGGTCTCTGACATTGCACTGGCTCAGTAAATGGTAGCTGCTATTAATATTCATTGCTATTCAAATCCTGTAGAATCACTAGTGCAAACTATTCTTATGTGCCTTTATGGGTAAGTAGACAGCTCTAACGCTAGAGTTTTCTAGCAAGATAACTAGGCTGGTATAATTAAATAAAAATTTATAATGTAAAAGTAAAGGAAAAAAACAAAAGGGAGTCAATCATTAACTACTCCAATATGGTTTCATGGAAGTGACGCAAGATACAATATGGTCTGATTGTGAGATATAAAAACATGAGTACTAACACTTTTAAAATAAATTTGTGTATACATACTTCCTGGCCTCATACAATGATACAAGCTATTTCTCTATTAATCAGTAATTCTGGGATATAACTGTCAATGTTTACTTCAGTGTCATTGTCTTTGTTTTCACAGATCTATAATAAATAGCTATAAAAAAGTGAAATTTTTCTATGAACAATTTTATTAAAAAAGTATTTCCATTAATTGTATTTCCCTTTTAAAGTAGTTAAGTTAATATTTAAAAACACAAATGGTTAAATTTATATTTTGAAATTATTATGTCAGACATTTCAAATGCCTTTATAACTACAAGGTTAAGGACAAAGTGCTTTCTGTTTTCACTACTGTTGTAAAGAAAACCTTTAAGCAAGCCTAAAGTACTCTGAAGCTACTAAGCTGAACGTACAACTATTGATTACTAATTATTAAACATCTCTTCCAAGATGTACTGCAGGCAACTGAAGCTTAGCATGTACAGACTGGAGCCATAAGCTCTCTTCTCAGGCATGTTCTGACCATGTTTTTTTCTTTTATCATTACAGTCCTTTGGGAGAGAAAAACCTGGAAGTCATCCAAAACTCTCCCTTACTGCCCCCCCCCCCCGCTCCCAGCAACTCTAAAGCTATTTCTTCTATTATTTTTGTGAGCTCCCTTTTCATTTTCCTCATCCTCACGTACAGTGCCTCACTGCATGCTCACCTCTTGTCAGGACTACGGGATTAGCTCAATCAGCTTCTCCATTACTCGCAGAGGGATCTTCCTTAAACACAAAGGACATCTCTGCTCAGGATTCTTCTCTGGCCCCTCTGGGACTTCAGAGCAAGGTCCAAACTCATTGGCATGGGTCTAAGGCCTTTTAATTTTTCCTGCTTGGACCCAATATTAATCAATATAATGTACATGCTCTTTAAAATTTGTATGCAATTGGAAGGTTCATAGGATTTTTCAGTTGTCAAAAGTAATCACTTTCTAGGTACTGGGATTTCTTTTATGGTTTATGATAAGAGTAGAAAGTGTAGGAATATGAATGATAAATGGCCAATAGAGACGAAATGCTTATAAAAATCAATAGCTTTAATGGCTCTAAAATATTTCAAGACATTAGCACTTGACATAAACAACATGGAAGAAAACCTTATTTAATGGAAAATTTTGGCTCAATTCTCAGGCTTTCTGTGTGATACTGAAAGACTGAGGAAATAGACCTTGATAGACCTCAATGACATACAGGTAGAGAGACATATAACTGAGGCTAAGATTGAGATTTAAAAAAAAAAGTTAGTACACTTGAACTTCAATAAATGTAGTAAACTCTCTTCCTCTTCATTCTGTCTCTCCTGTGTTTGACTGATTTTACTCACCTTCCAGTATAGATGTTGCATTCCCTAAGAAATCTCTCCTGAAACCTCAAATTATCATGTTATCTCTCTCTCTCTCCTGAACTAGACCAAAAGCCCTTGGATGACTGAGGATATTGTTAGGCTGATGTATTTCCGCAGTAAATAAATGTTTACTAAAATTGCATGTAACAAACACCATGAAACTCAGAATGAATAACCACCTTTGGGTCCATTGCTCAAGTTCCTGTGTAACAAGTAACAATGAAGATCAAATTCCCTATCAATGTCAATGTCACAATTCATTCTTTCAAGTTCAGTTAATATTGATGAGGTTATAAACACATGGCTTCCTCTCTTGAAATTATTTCTCCATGCAAACACACCTCTCAATAGCCTAGCAACTCATCTGCCTTCTGCTGTTAAGGCTAGATGCATCCCACATTCCCTTAAATAAAAGGAATGATTCAGACTCATCTTCCACATATATCCCTGTGAAAGGATAAAATCCAATTTTCCATCCAAGGTCAGTATAAACAATAGGTCAGTATATCCAACAATAGAGAACTTGCTAAGTTATGTTAAGGAGACCAACTCCTGCTTGGACTGTTTTTTCTGAGGCACGGGTGTGTGTGTGTGTGTGTGTGTGCGCGCACACGCAAGCTTTTGCTGGACTACAGGTAACTCATGGAAAGAAATCCCAGGTGTCTTATAAAAGCTGTGCCTGGAATTCCTTGCATTACTACACTTTGTATAAACAGTGAGGAAGATACTGCAGTATGCCAGGTAAAAGGTGGTCATGGCCTCAATTCATGATAGATTCAATAGGTTAAAAATGAGAAAAGGCAAGAACAATTGAATGTGGGGAATGGAGGTGATGGTAAGGACAATGGGAGAAAAAAAAGGGTAATCTAGAGACTTGGTATGTGATGATGCCAATAACTAATTAATATAGGAGCAAGTGCAGTGTTTCTGTCAGGAGTATATGTGTGAAAAGTGACAAGAAACATAACCATTTATGCAACTTAATTTTGGATTCATCTATTTCTGGTCTAAAACTCAGGGAACCATAAATGTTGGAAATGTGCCCTTGATGGTCATTAAGATAAGGTGTTAGTTAAAACTACAAGTGTCAAAGTTTTTGCCCAGGAAGAGTGCCTAGGCTGATCAGAGTAGAAGACCAAAGGGAAATCCATGAGAAAATCCTATGTTTAAATGCAAGACATGGAGAAGGCATCCATGAAGGAGTTGGTCAGAGCGAGGAGCAGAAAATAGAGAAAACTGTGACTTGACATAAAGGAAGAAGATATTTCAAGGATACTTCATGGGCAATAGTGACGAAGATAGTGTAGATTCCCCATAAGAAAAGTTTTGGAAACTTCTGGATTTGGCAATATGGAGATGGGAGAACTTTATGAGAGTAGTTTGAGTGGAGTGTTCTTAGCAAAAGGCAGCTTGTATGTGATTGAACTGAGTTGTAAATGGGAAATGAGGAAAGGAAGACAATGAGAAGAGAACATTTGTTAAAAACCTTTTCTGTATTCCCGCATCTTGCAGGGTTGAAAGAGAGTTTTCGTTTTTCATTTCTTGTTTGACTGGGAAAAATGTAAGCATGCTTATGGACTACAGAGGACAGCTGGCAGAGAGGAAGACATTGAAGGTTTGGGAGAGAGGGAGATTGTGAATGGGGTAACATACCAGAAGAGGTGTCTTTATCTGGGCTAGATTGCATCAGTGGAATGCACGGATTCTTACTACTTTTCTTCTCACTCCCACACCATGCCTTTCTATGTTTGCATGCTACTAATTATCTATTCAGGTACTTCGGCAGGATCTGCAACATGGCCTATCCATTTAGGAGCCTTCATTTCCCAAGTTCTCCTACAAAATTCTGGCAAAGGAAAATGGGATGGACCTGGTGATTAGTGAGTGAAAGATTTTCATTTGGTTATATACTTCTTTCTCAATTGCTACATTAGCAATAAAATGACCTTATGATTCAGTTTTCTTCATCTAAAAGACAAGCTCAATTTCAAAGTAAAGCAGCCATAAAAATCTTCATGATAAGGTAAAAGTTTCTACAAAATCCACATTAATGGACACACATTCCCTGACTGCCTGAATTGAATTTAAACCACTGCATTATACACACTGCTACAGAGAATACACAAAGTTCTACTAACCTCAGTGAAGCAGGAAGTTCTGGTCACAATAACAAACCATAGACACGTGTAGGCTAGTCTAAAGGCAGATATCAAACTTTCAGCTTTTTGATTACCCGGTGAAAGGCCTTACTCTGTTCCTGACCCCAGACCTCCCCTCAGACTCACTCCTCTATCCCCATGTATGACCCGCAGAACAGAGGAAGGGTTAGACATGTGGCGAAGGGGTCCTGCTCTGCTTGCTATGTGGTAGTTCTTACAAGCTGAGGATGTAATGCTTTGTCTTTTTAATTTCATGAGTGCATATAAAACTTAAAAGTCATAACGTAAAAATAGCAACATCAAAACAGCTCGGTCAGAATGGCATGACTTCCTTAGATTTCTTTGTCCTGTTGTCTTCTTCAATCCTAATAATGTCATGTTCTATCTGACCATCTCCCACTTCTCTTTCCCATCTTTTCCTTTGGAAGTTCATAGCTGACATGACAATTCTTTATTTTTTTCTTTGTTTTATTTTTTCCCCTTTATTGATTAAGGTATTGAAAATGCGTCCTTATCCCCCCACTTCCTTCCCCATCCCTCATTCATGCCCTCACCCCGCCCCTCCCAATGTCTGTATCCATTGGTACAATTCTTTATCCACTGCCCTCACCCCACAGCCAACAACTACTAACTTCCAACAGCAGTCTAGAAGCTTTTTCTGAAGTAATCAGTCAATATATCAACCAATAAGTACTGTGAAGCACCAGGACTATTGTCCTGAGAGGGTCAAGAGGGTCTCTGGAGCTAGCAGCCATGGGCAGTTTACCTCACTTTATTTTTTTGGGCTTGTCTGTACAGAGAGCACTAATTATTAAAATCCGAGTCCAAAGCCCCAGAAGCAGTATAAAGAACCAGAGAGAGGCAAGAAAAGTACTTGTAGCATCAGAATGGCCTGGAAGTCCAGTGGTGTTTGGTAAATTGTTGCATCAGAGACTTGGGAAATCTGGTGTATTATCATCATTTGAATGACTTACATAAGAAATAGTCAGGCCGAAACCGGTTTGGCTCAGTGGACAGAGCGTCGGTCTGCAGACTGAAAGGTCCCAGGTTCGATTCTGGTCAAGGGCATGTAATTGGTTGGGGAAACATCCTCAGTAGGGGGTGTGCAGGAGGCAGCTGGTCCATGATTCTCTCTCATCAATGTTTCTAGCTAACTATCCCTCTCCCTTCCTCTCCGTGAAAAATCAATAAAATATATATTTAAAAAGTAGTAGTCAGGATTCATAGAAATTCCAAGGTACTGTATACATTTCCCTCAAATGCTGGAAGAAACATATTAGTTAAGCAAATACCTGGGAGACCTGGAATGAATCCTGCCCCCCTACTCCCCTCCCAGGTCCTTCCCCCGGCTCCCTTTCCCCCACACACCTAGTGTTCTTCACAAATGAAGGCGATTTGTCTGGAAACTATGAAATAGCAAACATGCATATATTACAGAGTACATATGCATGCTTTGATATTTTGGCATTTCTTGGTATAATCCTGAGAATTCTGATCTCTGCTTAACATCTAAAAAAGATAAACGCAAAGACAAAAATAATGAGGCAGGAGAAAAACATTAAAATAAGCAAGCAAAAAACAAAAGTAACCAATCTATGACTCTTTGATTCGCAGAAATTGGTAAATGAGACACATTTCCATTCAGAGAGTGGCAGGCCCTACCTATGCATATTCAAATCAACATTAATTATTCAGTTCCTGTTGGATTCAGCCCTTTATTTCTGTAGGTTTTTCCTTCTTAACGGTGGCACAGATGGACTCACAATTGGAGAGCACGTCAAAAAGATTATATTTTGCAGGTGAAGTAGGAAAGCTGACTTACCTTCCTCGGGCTGGGTTGATCATTACCCTTGATCAAACAAAGTGCCACATGTTCCAGCTGCCCTTATGCCCTGGTTACCACAGTGAGAGGAAGAAAGGAAAGAAAGAGAGATAGAAAGAAGCCTTAAGACAAGATAGATAATGTATATAAATGGGCATATCATTTGAATACAGGCATGTTCCATACCCTCAAGTACTTCATTTTTATTAAAAAAGGACATTTAATGGGATGAAGATAACTCCTAATAAATAATTTACTCTCTCTGTAATGTAAATAATAGTTTCTCGCAAAAAAAAAAATCAAACGTTTAAAATTAGAAATATAATGCAAGGCAAACACAGGAGCAAATCTGAATGCCTGGTTAGCAGTGGAGATGAGAAGGGTGAGGGTGAAAAGAAGAGATATCACATCAAGAGGATGTAGGAATGCAGGGATTCGTGTGTCCACCTTGCCGTCTGCCCATTTGTACAATGGTGAGAGATTCAGTTTTCTCCACCTTCTTTGAGCTTTCCCCTTGAGCTTACAGCATTGATTAGGTATTTAGAGTTATGTCAGATATTTCTGCGGCAAACACTACAAAATGAATTTTGTCCCCAAACGAGTTTTAAAACCTAGTGCTATTCTGAAACACATGGAAATATCTGGATATGGTAGGGTGTGGGGAAGAAAATTACAAATTATTATACACAACATAACACCTTTCTTGAAAACATGTTTTGGGTATCAATATAAACAAAAAAATGTATTGGGGAAGGGATTAGGCCTCGAATTGCTGATAGTGATTTCCCAGGGTACGGAAAATTACAGAGGACTTTCTGTTTACTGATATCCCATAATAATTAAAAATTGTTGATTACTGTTGCAATTCAAAAATTATAAAGCTTTTTCCAATATAATCTAAACATTGTTAAGGTTTGGGTGTTACTGATTGCAGTGTTGAATATTTTCTAGTGACCAAGGACTGATGTGTGTTTTCTTGAGAAACCTGCTACTGAGCAGACCCTGTTTGAACCTGATGAACCAGATTCATTGACAGAAAAGCCCTGAAGACTTGCCTTAAATTTAAGGAACTTCCTTGCAGTTTTCCATTTTATGGGTCCCAAATCAGGGGAAATGACAGATACTCTATTTGCCGATCACATTGTTGCAATTGCCCAAGGTAAGATGAAAACCCACTCTAGCAGACCATTTGTCCCTCTGCAATGAAAACAATAACTGTTTTATTTAGACAAGAAAGAGTGTTTTGGAGAATGTGTCTGGTGGAGATAAATAAATAAACTTAGCATGTGAGAAGCTCCCAGACTGAATGGCAAGAGGAGTGACTACATTGACGAGGAGGGGTAAGAAGCATCAAACCAGCCCTAGAGTGACATCACTCCGAATATGAGATCCTGTGTCTTAAAGATCAGTTGTAAAGGGGAAGTGAAGCTGAGAAAGGACTTTGGATTTACTCATTAACTTTAAAAGATTAAAGACAAAGATTTTCGAGTGTAACACAAAGAACATGTGATTGGAACACAATGCCATTTTATTTGACATTTCTAGGGCTCCTGGGTCTTGACCACTGTGCAATGCACAGAGCTAAATATGAGGATACCATTCTCAGGCCATTCTGGCAGCACCCAAGTCATTTGCTCAATTTTGATGGTATAATTCCAAAGTACAAAGAAAAGGATTTTGCACTTTTTGGCCACTTGAAGCCAAATATATCTTGTAGTAAAGATTGCTTTGAACGAATGGTCAAAAGGGCAGTTTGCCTTCCATAGTTATTGGCCCAAATGAAATCAGGATCTCCTTCCTAAGTCATGGAGATAGCTAAGGTCAAAATGGGTGTTAAGATTTGTATCCCATGTCAGTGGGTTAGCTTTCCATCGTCTGATCCTATTTGTGTTGCTCACTTCCAACAGCTGCAGATGGACGTGTTCTGGAATAACGTATCGATAGCTGCCTGAGGGCATCATCAGTCTTTGCAGCTCCCGAATCTATATGATTTTTGGGCCTATGCAATTGCTACTTAGTTGTTGCTGCTAAACTTGGTCTTTCTACGGGAGATGGTATAACTCTGCTAAGTAGATGCCTTCCATTCCACAGTTGCCTCTTTCTGGGACTCTGTGGAACAAGCATCCTCCAGGTTTAAAGAGATAGCACTCAGGGTCTCCACGGCAAGATAGCATTTCTTTAGCACGGTATTGTCTGTAATCGGCTGTCTCTATGAAGGGCATCTGCAACTGGCTTTGTCAAACAGAGTCAGATTGAGATCAAAGCTAAGGCCTTTGTGACCAGTTGGCTGGCAAGAGGAGCAGAGCCCCAGAAGAACAATCGGGTGGCTGAGGCACAGCTGATGGGTTCCCGTGCTTTCCCTCACGTCTGGTTTACCTCACTTTATCTACACTGATAAAGAACAAGAAAAGTGAGTGAACTGGACAGAGACGAATGACAGCAGTATTAATATATTCACATAAACATCTAAAGGGATACTTATAACTCTCAAGCAGTGTCAGGTTGATCAATTTGTATTGGCCACAGTTTCCTTTCTCTCTCTCCCACCTTCCATCCTCAAGGAGAAGGAGTGTGTCCAGGGATCCAGGAGGCACTGATCTGTTGCTAAGCCATGGTGGGAGGCTGAATATTGGTCCATAAAAGCACCCAGTTCTCAACCAAGAGGAAAATATCTACCCTATGGAGACTAAACCATATTAAGTTTTAAGGAAGATAGAAATTTCCCTGAAATATCCAGGGTTCTAGAGAGTATTGCTTTCTGAACTGATTATTGAATGTGAAACAGGATTTTCTTTCATTCTGCAGAATTGTCCAAGCAGTTAGAAATCCCTGTAGTTGTTAAAATAGTTCCATTTTTTTGAAATTCTTTTCCTCATGTTAGCTTTAGTTCCTTTTCAAGCTATATGCTTTCACATGTTTTCAAACATTTTCTATAATAGTCATATATCCTAATGTGTCACTGGATTGAATTTATACAACACTTTTCAAAGATACCAGAACTTTTTTGAAATTATTATTGTAAGTACTTACTGTAAACTCATCACAACAAATTAAAAATAAGCCGAAACCGGTTTGGCTCAGTGGATAGAGTGTCGGTCTGCAGACTGAAAGTTCCCAGGTTCGATTCTGGTCAAGGGCATGTACATTGGTTGAGGGCACATCCCCGATAGGGGGTGTGCAGGAGGAAGCTGGTTGATGTTTCTCTCTCATCGATGTATCTAGCTCTCTATCCCTCTTCCTTCCTCTCTGTGAAAAATCAATAAAATATATTTTAAAAATGATACATAGCTTGTTTTTTAAATATAAATAGAACAAAATTTTATGAAAGTGTTGTTTGTCTTTTATTAAATTTTTAATCAGAACCATCATGTAAACATTCTCTAACATCCATGGTTTGAAAGTCCAATCACTCACCGATACAACTCAACCAAATGCACGCTCCTTAAGTAATTTTTCTGTGCCTAGCAGAAAGTGCTGCTAACTGCAAATTTATCTTCTACTAGAAGCCCAGTGCATGAAAATTCATGCACTGGATGGGGGGGGGGGGGTCCCTCAGTCTAGCCTGCCCCCTCTCACAGTCCAGGAGCCTTCAGGGGCAGGAGGTGACACTCTCATCACACCTCTACTGCTGCCACTGCCAGCAGCACAAGCCTTGGCCAGCCCTGGTTACCTGAGCCTTGGGCCAGCTCTGGGTGGCTGGGGGACTGAGGGGACTGGTGCCACCATTTTGTGGCTGTGGGTACCACCATCTTTGAGGGTGGGGCAGTCAATTAGCATATTGCCTTTTTATTGGCTGTGGGCTCCATCATATGGTGTGAGCATATTCCCTCTTTATTAGATAGGATTTCAGGGCAAAAAGTTCATATATATCATTAGTTATCTGGCATAAGCATGGTTTTATAGAAAAAGCTTGGAAGTGTGTCTTCCTCTTGAATTTTTTGGAATAGACTGAGGAGGATAGGTCTTAGTTCTTCTTTGAATGCTTGGTAGAACTCCCCTGTAAAGCCATCCAGACCAGGGCTTTTGTTTGCTGGAAGATTTTTGATCACTGTTTCAATTTTTTTAGTAGTTATTGGCCTATTCAGGTTTTTTATTCTTCCTGATTGAGTTTTGGGATCTTGTATTTTTCTAAGAATCTGTCCATTTCATTTAGGTTGTCCATTTTGTTGGAATAGAGTTGTTCATAGTATTTTTTCATAATCATCTGTATTCTGTAGGATCAGTAGTTACTTCTCTTTCATTTCTGATTTTGTTTATTTGGGTCCTCTCTCTCTCTGCTTCTTGGTGAGTCTGGCTAGAGGTTCATCAATATTGCTTATCCTTTCAAAGACCCAGCTCTTGGTTTTGTTGATCTTTTGTATTATTATTATTATTATTATTATTATTATTATTATTTGGTCTCTATATTGTTTATCTCTGCTTTGATCTTTATTATTTCCTTATGCTGGTATTTTTTTATTGTTCTCTTTCTCTCGTTGAGCTTTAGGGTTAGATAATTTATTACCATTGTTTTTTGTTTTTTGAGCTAGGCCTGTAGAGATATGAACTTCCCTCTCAAGACTGCTTTCATAGATTTTGAATTGTTGTGTTTTCATTGTCATTTGTTGTCATGATGCTTTTTATTTCTTCTTTGATCTCTTTGGTAACCCAGTCATTGATTAATACCATGCTATTTAGCCTCCAGGTGTTTGATTTTTTAAAAAAATTGTTTTTTATTGTAATAGATTTCTAGTTTTATGCCATCATAAGCATGGTTTTAATACAAGCTCTTGTTATAATGGTCACAATAACATAACAGAAAAATAATCCTTCAACCTGGAGAAGGATGAGTTAAATTTATAAGAAAAAAAATGAATACTCTTAACTATTTCTGAATATTCATGATGTTAGTGGCAACTTTCTTATTTTGAACTGCAATGTTTAATGGGCAGTTGTCACATAATTATGGTGCTCTGGTAATAAAAACAAATCTACGGAGTGTCCTCTATGTGCCAGCGTTATATGCATTTCCTTAGTAAGTCAGCCATATGAGATAGGCTTATTTTTTACTTATTTTTCAGACCAATAAACTGCACTGAAGATGTTAGGTGGGTTCTCCACACTAACACATGGAGTAAGCAGCAGAGTTAGGAGTAAAAGTAACCATAAGGTTAAAGCTTGCATTTTGAGATATTTCAATTCTAAGAGTGACTCTATGCCCTGTTCCATCCAACTTCCTTCTCTTCACCCCCACTACATTCCTGTCCCATGTTATAGTCAGGTAGTGCTGGTCTGTAATGAGCTATTTAGGAGAAGTCTCTGATTTGGACCTCAATTCTCCAAATTACTTACACTTTCAATTAATAATCAAGTTTATGATAGTTGGCAACAATTTTCTTGTTTTGTTTCTCTCCCAAAATTATCATATAATATAGATGCAGCCAAAGAGAACTATGAAATTACTTTACAAGTACACTATTAAGCCTTATATCTAGTTATTTTTTAATGATGACCTACACTACAACTTAAAGGTGAAATGCCTTAAGAATTTGGTTTCAAGTAGAACAATTGATTGAGATAGAGATATGTTTCTTCATGTTTCCTACATGCCAGGCATTTTACCACAATGACTTATAAAACCTCACCACAAGCCTATGACAGAAGGGCCTTCATTCTCACTATTTACAGTTGAGGGAAACTCGGCTTAGGGAGGATAAGCAACTTCTCCAAGCCCAGGAGCTTAAAGTGACAGGACCATAACTTTGTATTTTCAAACCCTTTTTTGTTACATCTACCAAATGCAAAAGGTGTGATTTATGGCAACTCAGACATGTCTTCTGTCCACGGGTGGAGATCCTGCCATCCTTCTACTTCTTCTTTCTAGGAACAAAGGCAGGGCTACAGATTCTATATCAATACAAAGTAATAGGTTTCATAAGCTCCTTCTTTAAAAATTATTTTTTCCTTCTCTGAACATGGGCCCTTTTGACTCACAATAATAAACAACAAACCACCCAAGACAAGTGTATACACTTAGAGTCCTAAAAATATCATGGTGAGCTAACAAGAAAAATGTCCAATACTATGAAACATATTAAAGCCTGTCTTGAGTATCACCCTGTTCAACTCTGAATATATTATTTATAACCCTGCCGGTACAAGAGGAAACACTATATTTCTGGAAAAGAGTAGTACTTTCATCTGCATTTATTTTGAATTCTGTGACAGGCTTCCTTTTCATCACTCAGGGGGAATTTCCTTCTTTTTTCCTACTGATTTGTTAGCAAATCAAGGCCCTGAAATCAGGATGTGAAAGAAAGAAAAAAAAAAGCACTAAATTTTTTTTTTCTCTACCTTGAATTGAAAGGAAAAAGAGTTTACCCTCTCAGCACAACAGATGGTTTTAAATGCAGTGATTACAAAATTCTGAGGGTAAAATGGTTTAATTACAAAGTCAATACTGCCTCCAACCTGGGCTGAGTCTTGAACGTAAAAACAACAGACGGGGTAGTGCAAACGCCAGGACAATGTTTAACCAGAACTTTGCATAGCTACTGCCGCAGGCTTTTCCATGGGGCTTTGGTAAACGGCGGAGCACCTGACTCGGTTCCTATTCATTGAATGTTCTCAGAGGACGATGAGTTACGGACATGTATTCATCTCACTGTGCAATATTGGTACATTCACACAGAGAGGCCTGATGAGGTCTACTGGAAGCCAATATTCTGAGATGGGGTTCAATGTCAGCAAAGATGAGCAATCTAGGGAAAGGCAAGGATACACAAAGAGGAAGTTTGCCATAGGAATGAGTTTGCAGTTCATTAAAAAAGACCACATTATGAAATTAGATGTTAGTAGATCTTGTTTCCAAACATTAAATGGTCACTGTTGGCTTCACCTGAAAGGAAAAGCAATGACATGGTAAAAAATAATTCCATTGCTAGATATCTGTGAAGTTGCTTTAGTTGTTGTTTCAATTACATAAGAAGGCAAGTTGACTTTCTTTATAAAACTTATCTTCATTTTTTCTAAAACAGGAAGGGCTGGAGGATACAAAAAATTTATTCATGAATTAATTCTGATTCTAATGAAAGTTATAATCTATACTAATAAAAGGGTAATGTGTTAATTAGACCAGATCGAGTGGACATCTTCTGGATGTCTGAATTCCTTCCAGACAAAGCCACAGTAGTGGGGCCCGAGGCAGAGGTGGTTAGGGGCAATCAGGCTGGGAGGGAGCAGTTAGGGGCAATCAGTCTGGCAGCCAGATGCGGTTAGGGGAGAGTAGGCTGGCAAGGGAGCAGTTAGGAGCCATCAGGCAGGCAGGCAGGCAAGCGATTAGGAGCCAGCAGTCCCAGATTGTGAGAGGGATGTCCGACTGCCAGTTTAGGTCCAACCCCTGCGAGATTGGGCTTAAATTGGAAGTCAGACAGCCCCTGAAGGGTCCTGGATTGAAGAGGGTACAAGCCAGGTTGAGGGACCTTCCTTTCCCCTCCTCCCTCTCACCTGCACCTGACCCCCCCTCCTGTGCATGAATTTCATGCACCAGGCCATTGGTACTAAAATATAAAATTAGAGTGCCTGGTGAAGGCTTTCTTACAAGCCTACCAATAAACTCATCAACAAATGACTCTGAGATTCTTTTCATTTTACCCATTAAATGGAATTAGAACCACCTATGAAAATGATGTAAAAGAAAACCACATGCATTTTCCTTATGCTGTTTCATTTTTGCCTCATGTTCTCTAAATATTAAACATAGGCAATTACAAAATAGGGTCACTGACCAGGTGTGGGAGGGTCTAAATAGTCAAGTAAAATAAACATCTCTGATGGTCTTATCTCTGCACCTTCTGATTTTAATAAATGTCACCAGGATAACCTAAAACAACCCTCTTGCCACTCTCTGTAGGGAATTAAAATCAGAAGCATTTCTAATCTGTTCAGGTTTCTCTGGAAGGAAAATTGCCTCATTCCAGCAGGAAGTGCCTGGGATTACATTCAACAGCAGTTGGAAAGGTTGATGTTGAGGTGAAAATGAAGAAAAAAATAATAAGTAAAGGGAATAAATACTATGTTCTAAAAATGAAAATGACAAAACAGGTGCTTTCAAACACTACATTTCAAGGCAGAGTAAGTAAACTCTGAATTATAATTACCACACATTAATTTCACTCTTGAAGAAGTTATTAGAATTTAATTACCCCAATTCATAGTATTAATAATAAGACATATCTAGAGGTTTATCTAATTCCATTCTCTGCCACGGGTTTTGTGAAGAGCCCTGAAGCAAAAGGAGACATTATACTCTTCTAAAAACTAATAAAATTATGATGTTCTCCAGTGGTAAGTTCTTGAAAATGATACATTTGAAACTCATTCATTCACTCCCTTTCACTTCCTTTTGGACAGGCAACAATTCTAATAGACAGGGTGACCCCCAAAAATTTGTATACACACTTTAACAGCTGATAGCTCAATTTTGAAAATGAAACGTATTGTAATAAACACTGCCTTTATAATTATTCAAAGTGTATGTAGACATTTTGGGAATGTATTTAACATAGAGCTTTGAGAAAATGCTTCGTACTGCAATACCAGAAATATAGGCAGTTCTACTTATCTTAAGTGTGCAACTTGATGCAACCAGTTCCAGGTCAAGATGCACCTACTGCTAACCCCCGACAAGCCTTCTGTGCCCTCATCTTGTCACTTTCAGCTCAGGAGAACCACGGTCTTGGCTTTCAACAGAGGAGATTAATTTTGCTGATTTTGTACATAAACAGAACCATACCATTGGCACCTGAATGTGTCTGACCTCTTCAATTCAACATCATGTTTTTAAGATTTGGCTGTGTTTTTGTGTACAATTGATTGTTCATTCTTATTGCTGTGACTCTACCACTGTTGTTTTTCACTCTATTGTTGATGGACATTTGGGTAGGTCCTAGTTTTGTTCTTGCTAATAAGGTTGCTAAGAACTTCTGGTTTATTTTTTGGTGAACACATGTGGCACTGTAAGTCACCATGTACATATATGTTCACTTTTATTTAATAAGATCCAAGCTATATCCCAAAGTGAGTGCTTTTATGTTCTTGTACAGTGTAAATTGTGGCTTTGTATGCACATGTTTTTATTCATTATAAATGGCTTTATGTTATTTTCTACTTTTTTATTTTATGTTTATTTTCTACTCATTTTATTTTCTACTTTCCCCCCACTTAGGATTATGGATTTAAGATCCATGCATGCCCCTCTGATCAGGTCTGTTTCCTCTAGCTGCACATTACTGCACAATGGTTAACAACATTTTATAACAACAGGGGGAAAAGTTTCATCCGGACAACAAAATTTTAAAGGCCCACTGAAAACCAAGTCTATTTGATTCTGTGGGCAATATTAATAAAATTCAATACATTGAGAAAATAGGGTATAAAACTTTATAAAGTATGATCCAAATTTTGTAGTTAAATGTATATATCTGCAAGGAAGTATGCCAGATATAATGTTTACTCTGGCAAAATATATAGGGTGCTTAAAAAAATTTTTTCTTTGCATTTTTCTGTATTTTTTTCAAGGATATTACAACCAGGAAAAGGTAGGTAAAAACAGAAAACATATAACCTATGAGTACTGTCTTTGCGTGAAGTGTAAGAAAATATTCTTACTTTTTTATATCTTGATTATTGTTTTCATAATCATAATTTGCAGTTTGTGTAAATCATTACTGTCATCACCTTGAAAACGACCTTGTTTCAGTATTTTTGTCTTTCCTCTCTGCTAGTTTCTCCTCTTCTGCACCATTTTTCTTTAGGAGGGCCAATTAGAGGTCAGGACCTCCCTCTTCTCCCGGGGCAGCCCCTGATAAAGGAGATGAAATGGGGAAACCAGGACACAGGGTATGACAAGAACGCAACTGGCAAGGAAGAAGGCTTCTCTCATGGACTGACAAACATTTCTTCACCCCTCTCTTCCACATGCCCTTGCAGTCATGCCAGGGGGCCTCGAGGCCACAACCACCTCACTTTGAAACTATCCTGCCTATTGGCTGTTCTCTGTCACAGAGCCTTTTCTGTCCTGCAGCCCATCTCCTCAGGCCCCTGGTGTGTGCACCTAGCAACCTAGAAGCTAGATAATTACATAAATAAATCTCCCAATGGAAGGTGCTGTACCAAGTAGAAGTCACCCTAGTTTTGTCACTGTAGTAAAAGACACGCCCTTGGTTGACTTGTGATGCTCTAGAATGGTCTAATGCACCATGGTTGTCTGACTTGCTGGACCAACTAGGATTGAAAACTGCCCAGAAAGCAGGGGCTCTCCCTGGCAGACCAGCACCCTTCTCACAACGGCAAGGCAGCTGGCCAGCCTCACCCACACCCAAAGCTGTACATCGCTGGATAGCACCTCTATATTTTTGATCCATTGAAAAATAACTTTAAGGCCATAGGGAACCCAAGGAGAAATAAAGGAGAAAACATGTGTTTTTAAGGCTTCTCTTGGTTGACAACATTCACTAATGATGGCAACAAAATTATTGGAGCCTACAGCAAGCCATCCGCTGGTCAAATAGGTCACCTATGACCACTATTAAGATTTAAATATCCTTTAAAATTAAACACTTTGGGGTTATTAATGTTTCCTTTCCTCTCAAAATTTTTGTGTTGAGAGGAGGCCTGGGAGGAAATGTATTAGCAACAGTAGGATGTGGAGAATAACTCTAAGTACATTGAACATCTGTTGATGGAGCTATTAGCACCATTTGTAGATACCGCCACCTGGCCTTTATTCCATTTTGCTCGAACTTTAGTACCTGAAAATATACTGTAGCAATCGCGTCGCACTTCTATTAAATCTTTTACTACTGCATTAGGTGGCACGTGGGCCCCAATCAGTTCTCATTAAGAGAGAAAAGACCTACTTATGGCAAAAATCAAATGCCAATAAGAAAATGCCAAGGGTTAAACATCACTTAGCGTCTCAGGCGGGCTGTGTTACTGTCGGTGCGAGAGGAAGTCCTTAAAACTGCAAATGGAGGTGAAGGCAGCCACAGTTTTATAATCATGTTATTCAGGTGAGAGAATTTCAGCTCCTTCCTCTATCACTTCTATAAGGTTATTTTTTCAAGTGCAATACCAGATTTATCGTGGATAGGGAGTTAAATAAAAAAAAGAGGATTTCAGAAGAAGTCTCCAACTTTCCTAAATGTTAACCCTAAATGGATGGCTCTTTTCTGGAAAAGGCATGTGAACTGTGCTTATTCTGGGCTCATCAGATTTACTAAGTCCAAATAGAGGCATAAATGTTCTCTTGGGAAAGGGCAGTGGGCATTCCTGATGTAAGACCACTCATCCCTTTGTATGTGTATGATTATCCAGCCTCCAGCTTGCTAGGTACAGAGAACAGGGGCCCTAGGGGATGAGCTGTGGAACAAGTTACCATAAATGTAGCAAGTTAAAACAGCGTTCACTTATTATCTCACAATTCTGTAGATCAGAAGTCCTCCTGGGCTCAGCTGTTTATAGCTTAGAGTTGTTTTGTTTGTTGTTTTTTTTTGTTTGTTTTTTTATATTTTATTGATTTTTTACAGAGAGGAGGGGAGAAAGATAGAGAGCTAGAAACGTCGATGAGAGAGAAACATCGACCAGCTGCCTCTTGCACACCCCCTACCAGGGATGTGCCCGCAACCAATGTACATGCCCTTGACCGGAATCGAACCCGGGACCTTTCAGTCCGCAGACCGATGCTCTACCGCTGAGCCAAACCGGTTTTGGCTACAGCTTAAAGTTTAACAGGCCAAAGTTAAGGTGTCAGTAGGACACTGTGCCTTTTAAAAAATATATATTATTTTTATTGATTTCAGAGAGGAAGAGAGAAAGAAGCATCAGTGATGACAGAGAATCATTGATTGGCTGCCTCCTGCATGCCTGACACCAGGGATTGAGCATGCATCTGGGGATGTGCCCTGTTCGGGAATCAAACCACTGAGCCATGCCAGCTGGGCCGCTGTTGGTTTCTTGAGGCTCCGGGGACACGTTGCATTTAAGCTTATTTAGATTAACAGCCACATTTAGTTTTTTTGCAGTTTAGGACTAAATCCACATTTTCTTGCTAGCTGTCAGCCAGGGGCTGGTGGTTGGTTCCTGGAAACTACTCACATTTTTCCCTCAGGCTTTCCATGTAGCCTGCCTCCAGTCATGGAGGGTTGAGTGTCTCTCGCACTTCCAGTCACTGCAACCTCTTTGACTGTGTCTGTCTTTCACCTCCAACCAGAGAATGTTCTCTTCTCTTAAGAGACCTTGTGATGACAGTGGGCCCACCTGGATAACCCAGGATAACTTCCCTAATTTCAGTTGTTAAGTAACAATTCAGGGATGAGGGTATGGCCATTCTTTTGCTTACCGGGGAGTGGATGCCTAATCTAAGTCTTTCAGATTAATTAGGAGTTCTCTAGGCAAGAAGTGTCAGAAGGGCATCCCAGGTGATGAAGAAACAGTCAGAGAATTACGAAATTGTCTCCAGCTAGTCCCAATGGCAGGAACACTGGGATGTCAGGAAGAGTGGGAAGGGTGTAGAACAAGGCATAAGGCTAGAGAGATGGGTGGAAGCTAGATGTTAAAGGCCATGTGCACCACATGGAGAAGTTTGGACTTGATCACCAGGCCCATCAGGAGTCACCAACGGCTTCTCAATTGGGAGTTTATGGTGGTATTTGCAAAGAATAGCAATCCACTTACATGTGGAATCTAATGAACAAAATAAACTGACACACAAAATAGGACCAAAGACATGGATACACGGAACAGACTGACAGGCTCAGAAGTTAGGGGCGGTGGTCAGGAAGGATGAGAAGAGATTAACCAAAGAATTGATGTGCATTTTGCATAACCCATGGATAGACAATAGTGTGGGGAAGGCCTGGGTAGGGTGGGTGGTAGGTGGAGGGTGATAAGAGGGAGGGGAATGGGGGACTTCTGTAATATTGTCAACAATAATAATTTTAAAAAAGAATAGCAATTCAGATAAATCTGGGTTGGCTGCAAGAGCAATGGAATTCATATACAAATCCATGTGAACATTTATGTGACTGACAAGTGAGGAAGAAGTGGCTGTTTGTTCAGGAAACTGTGTGAAATGTTGCAAGTAGCATGGGAAGACTCAGGCACTATGATCTCCTACTTCTTGGTCAGAACCTCAATCCCCAATTATCTCACCCACCTATGTCTAGAGAGCTTCAAAATTACCCTAGATAGAGATCAACGCTTATTAAAACACATTCTTCTTTTGTAAACAGGTTCTTCCTCCCACCAGGGTTCAATTTATTAAACTGGAGATTATAAAAAAGACGTCAATAACCTACTCTGCCAAGCACTAATGTAGGCAGTGTGGAGTGGCCATTCACACCTGTAAATTAGCATTACCACATGGCCCTCTTAATATAATCTTTGGCGTAGATTAAAAAAAAAAATCACCAGAATCGGAAGGGTAAAGCACATGTCAGAAAGCAGCTGGGAAGATTGTCCCCAGGTGGAAAGAAGCTGGGGGATCAATGAGGTGTTTAGATGGGGAATAGAAGGTGGGGGTCCCAGTACAGTCACAGAAGTCACCGTACAGAACCAGGATTTGTCAAGGTGAACAATGACCAATTTTTACCAGATTTTTTTGGTGCTTACTTAGCACCATCTAGATCTGGAGCTAAAGAATTTGCAATTCCCATCAATCTTTAGGGTGATTTTCCAGAAGAACCTCTGGTCTGGGTCTGTCCTCATTCCCATCTGACAGATGAGAAATGGGGCCCGAACGGCCTCCTTGTCAGGATCTCTGGGTTGGCAGAAAATCAGAACTTTCCTTGGAGCATAAGCCAGAGATAACATTGATAGAAGCAACTAACTAGCCATTGAGAGAGTGAAAGGCCATATTCCTGGCTTAGCAAAACAGCTTGCATTTTGTATGTACTCAGACATATTTATTGGATGCATATTTATTGTATGTAGCCACTGGGGGGGGGGGGGGGGATTAGGGTAAGTGTCGAAGGTAACCAATAATTAACTGTAAGTTCTCAAAAAAGTGATTCACCTGTCCGTTTTCACAAGAAAACTAAAACACCTCCTCAGCAAATGGATTACGGAAAAACTGTCCTGAACCTGATATTGCAGAATAAGAATTTCCCCCTTTTAAGGGAGATTACAAATCAAAGGAATTAGAGTGTGAAAAAATAAAATGAAATGCTTTAGTAAAACACTGGAGAAAAACACTTGTTTCCTCTGAAATAAAGATTAGCCAGTTGGTCAGCTCCTCCAGAGGACACAGTGATCTCCCCCAGCTGAGCCAGTCCAGAGAACTCCCCCGGGAATGAATGACCGCTCCTAACCAGCTGTGTTGCATAAGGTCACGTGCAGATAAGCATGTGCAATAAAAAAAAAAAGCTGTGTGGAGAGCAAGCAATGGGCGAGGCAGAGAAGCAGTCAGGGAGTCTCGTAGGGGGTCAGTGGAGGGTGAAGGATCTCAGTTATTGAAGCAAGAAGTGGCCGAGGAGGTCAGGCTGGAAGTTGGGAGTCAGCTCTCTGACTTGGACAAGCTACTTATTCTCTTTCAGCTTCAGGTTTTCTTCTTTAATGTGTTAAGTAAGGATGATGCTGTTTGCATTAGAGTTGATATGTATATATTTGCTAGCAGGCAGCATGCATTCAATGATTGTGTTTTGAAGTAATAACAGTGGTAACTATTATCATCATCATTGTCGTCATCTTCATCATCACCCCAGCATCAGGGATCTGAGAATGTGCAGAAGAAAGAAACAGGAGCACTATTTCACTTTTAAAAAAATATATATTTTATTTATTTATTTATTTATTTATTTATTTATTTATTTTTTTTACAGAGAGGGATAGAGAGCTAGAAACATCAATCAGCTGCCTCTTGCACACCCCCTACTAGGGATGTGCCTGAAACCAAGGTACATGACCCTGACCGGAATCGAACCCGGAACCTTTTAGTCCGCAGGCCAAGGCTCTATCCACTGAGCCAAACCAGTTTTGGCAGCACTATTTCACTTTTGCATTCTACCAAGCTCTCAGGTGATGCCAGTGGGCTGGCCCATGGACCACACTCTGAGAAAACAAATTGGATCCTTTCAGAATCTCTGCCCTTTCTCTACCCCTCACCCTACACCCCCCACCCCAGTTCCTTATCTCACCCCACTTCCTGTCAATACCAGGTTTTACACCTTTTCCCCGAGTCTAATATCATTGGGACATGAAGGGGAAATATGTGTTTGCTTTATTTATGAATTTTCTGGGCCTCCTTGGAGCTGTAGTTCAATAAGCTCTCCACGTGGTTCCTGTGTACACTCAGGTCTGAGAAGCACTAATCTAGAATACAGATTTTCTGATTCAAAGGAGTGTCCTTTTTAGGAGACTGCGAGGACTAATTTGCACTGCTCTAAAGAAAAACAACAGAACCATTCTCATGGGGCACATTGTCTCTAAGAATCGCCTCCCTGGGAAGAATGGTTGACGGGAGAGGCAGTCCCCCAGGAGGGGTCACCCATTCTCCCATTCTCACTCGGGGAAGTTAAGCTGGTGCTGGTCTCCCCTGCTTGTTACAGAATGAGGATTTAACCTGGGCTGATGTGTTCTTAGAGTGTTACCAGTGAGGACAAATAGATCTGCTATTGCTATGGTCCCTTTAAGCCTTTTTTTCTGTGGCTCGGTTTATTTTCAAAGTCAGTGAGTGGAAAAAGCACCTCTTGCCGCAGCCCATCTACCGGAGCTCACTGCCTCTCAGCTTTGCACAAGCAGCCCCCCTGTGGCCTTGTCTCTGTCTGCTGAGAGTAAGTGAAGGGGCTATGGCCCTCTCGTCCGGAAGGGCTTACCTCCCATCTTTATCCTGGGGCATGGAGGAGGCACCCGGGTGGGAAGAGCACCGGCTGCTCTTCTGTCTGAGCCTCTGTCCTTATCCTAACAGGGGCAGTGCACACATGGACCACGGCTCCTATCTCACTGCTGGCCAGACTTTGAGGAAATGGAGATTGAGGAGAGGAAAATGGCATGGGAGAACTGAGTGAGGGGAGAGAATGAACAGCAAGTTGCTAGCTCTGAAGAAGAATTAAAAGAATTACAAGGAGGATCTTGGATTCATGTCGCCTGGCTCCACATTATCACAAGAATCTCTGTAGGACTGGGAATACTGATTTTCTGGTTCAAAGGAACGTTCTTTTTATGAGACAAAACAAGGTTTGCTGGAGATGGATGCTCATTTGTCCATCCATACAGCTCCAGGGTCTGTAAAACAGACCAGGCTCTTAAAGGAACGGTGTACTGGCTGAACACAATCTATCCAATTGAAGTAGCCTCCTTCAGGTCTGCAAATCCATCCTCACTGCTCCCTCTGCTGGATCTTCCAGAGGAGGTACCACATTTATAAACTGCAAATTCTTTTCACCTGTCCTCTGAGGACCAACACCTGCTTCAAAGGAGAAAATTATTCTGATGGAATGAAGAGAACAAAGCCAACTCACATTTTTCTGACCTTTTATGATACTGGATTAAAAAACCACAACAGCATAACTTATTTTCCACAAGAAAAGAAAAACATAAGGAAAGGGCCTACTTTCTAAACACAGGTGACATAAAAATATTTCTAGGAGTGACTCTTCTCCATGGGACAGAGAAGCAGCACATCTTCAGCTTCCTCTCCTCTCTTTCTTTCATTCAAATCCCACATCAAGAACAGAAAGTGCTCCCTTCCTCCTCATCCCAAACGGAAATGCTCTCGGCCGGCTGGATTCAAAGGCAAGATTGCATTACCTAACAGGCCTTTCAGAGAAAAACAGTAAGAATGAACGACGGATGCAACATTATCTGTTAAAAACATGTCCCTCTTTCTATATTCTTCCTTCATTTGTTCTTTAATTTTTAAAAATGCTTGTGATGAATATCCCTCCCCAACCTCTCCCATATTAGTAAGGAAGCATTTTTTAAAATGAGATACTTTTAGAAAGCCTTTATTATGGATAATTTTAAGCCCACAAAAAAGTAAAAAACAACAACAAAAAACCAATACATTCCTGTTTATACTCACCATGCAGCTTCAAAAATTATCAACAGAGGTTCATTCAAAGTGCCTACACCCCCATTTACTTCCCTCTATTGTTTTATTTTCAAGTAAATTTCACTTATGCTAATTTACCCATACACATTTCAGTACATATTCTAAAAGATTAAAACTATATCAAATATAACTATTATTATTATACCTATTGGTTAACAATAAACCTTTAATATTATTATCCAGTAAGTGTTCAAATTCCAGGTGGCCACAGATGTCCTTATTTTTTGTGTCTTTTGTTTGAATTAAGTACAAATGAGGTGTACACATTGTGCTTGCCTGATATGTCTTTAAGATTTTAATCAGTCGATTTCTCCTCAAACTCACCTTTTTCTTGCAATTTATTTTTGATGAAACCAGGTTTCCCAATGAAATTTCCTTCATTCTGGATTTTGCTTAGAGGCCTGCCAGATTTAGGGTTATTATTGTTTTCAGCAAGCCTGCTTCATAGGTGGTAGTCAGTACTTCCATCCAGAGGCAACTAATGTCAGATTATTGTTCCTCTTGTTAGCAGCTGTTGATGCAAAACTACTAACCACTGATTCACTGTGGGTTGAAAAATAAGGATATTCCAGTAGTATAGTTTCTTAATCATTTATCTACTAGACTAGTTCTATCTATACTATTATAATAAAAGTGTAATATGCTAATTAGACTGGGTGATTGGACATCTTCTGGACATCTGACAGTTATGAGACGACCAGATTGTCAAGGGGGCCGTTAGGGGGCAATCAGGCAGGCAGGCAGGCAGGCAGGAGAGCGGTTAGGAGCCAGCGGTCCCGGATTGGGAGAGGGATGTCCTAAACTGGCAGTAACTTATACCCTAAGTGATCCCTGATTGGAGAGAGTGCAGGTCAGGTTCAGGGATATCCCTACCCTCCCTTGCATGAATTTCATGCACCAGGCCTTTAGTATAAGTATGTTCTGTTACCAAATAGTGTGGCTTAGAAAGGCAAGAAAAATTATTGATAATGTCCAGTTATAAAAATTAAGTGGTTCCCTAGAATGATCCAAAGGTGACCAATTGTTTAAAAGGACTTTTAGAGAAAAACAGTTTTGTTTCTAGTCATGTGTTCATAAATAACCTCTAAAGCCAGTCTTAGAGTAGTTGGGTTTTGATATAATTCACATTTCCAACAATTAATTATGTCTATATTTACCTTTTTTTAAATTCTCATTCTATCTTATTTTAACAGTAATATATACTGAGTGGCCAGGTTATTATGATCTCTGAATGCATAATAATCTGGCCACTCAGTGTATACACTATATAATAAAAGGCTAATATGCAAATTGTCCCCTTGACCAGTTGTTCGACCAGCAGGCAGGCCAGTCAACTGCCCATGTCCCCTCCCCCTGGCCAGGCTGGCTAGACCCCACCCATGCATGAATTCATGCACTGGGCCTCTAACACACACACACACACACACACACACACACACACTGAGTGGCCAGATTATTATTAAGTGTATTTATCTATGCATTAATTCAGTTGTTCATATGTTAAATGCATGTCTGAGTGCCAACTGTGAAGCAAGCATTGTCCCCAACCAGATAAAAATCCCTTTCTTCTTGGAATTACATTTCAATGGAAGAGATAACACACACACACACACACACACACACACACACACCTTGAGATAATCCTCCCAATCCCGTTTCCGGTTTTAATGTGATCCTCCCATTTTCATTTCTCTTTCATCCCATCAGTTTTAGAGCCATTGGAGTCCTAGTAATGCAGCTGTGTCTGGGTTGGAAGTTGGCTGGAAGCTGAGGTACAGAGGAAGCAAGCCAAAGAGCTGGCATCCACAATTGTAAAAGACTATGTGCTCTGGCTGCATATTGTCCAGATTGCGGTGCATATGTGGTTAACCAGGCACATTCACCCCAGGAAGCTAAGCTGGTGAGGTCTTCTTGCTTTTACAGAATGAGGATTGAATCGAGCTGGGCTGATGCGTTCTTAGAGAATTAGCAGTGAGGCCAGTGGATCAGCTATTATTATGGTCCTCGTAAGCCTTTCTTTCTGCGGCTTGGTTCATTTTTCCAAGTCAGGGGTGAGAAAACCCACCCAGGGCCACGGCCTGTCCACCAGAGCTCACTGTCCCCTAGCTCCGCGCAGACAGCCCCATGCGGCCTTGTCTCTGTGTCTGTAAGTGAAGGAGCTACTGGCCCTTTCCCCCACGTCTCTGAACACGGCAGTGCAGAACAAATGACAGAGACTTGTGAAAACTGGCATGCTACATGCTCTGGGGGCAGGGGTACTGTGAATACTTGGTTTCTGTGCCTGACCTAGCATTTCTTAACATGATGCAGATTTGAATCTTTGGGGAAGCTTATAAAAACGTCTGACGCCAGCCATGGGTGAATAAATCAGAATCTTTATCAAGGGCTGGGAATGAGGATTGTCTTAAAAGCTCCCAGGTTATTCTAATGTGCAACCAGGTTATTCTAATTTGCAACCGTGATTGAGAACATCAGCCTAAAGTACCAGGCGCTGGGTTAGGTAATGAGAGTAATTATCAAATAAACCAAGTTCTCCAATACTAGCAGTAGGTGGCAGCACCGCCCCAATAATCAAATATTTTTAAAATGATACCTTTCTTCTATTAATAAACAGTCCAAGCCTGTCACTGATGTCTCATTGTACTAACTTGATGGACAATTTTCAGCATTTTAAAACAAATATTCTACTTTCATAAAACTGATCTTGTTTCCAGAGCCATGTATGCGTTACTCTATTTTAAAACTCTAAAAAAAAATTAAATTAATTACAAATTTACATTTCTAATATAGATTCTGAACATAATCCAGCAATTTAACAATACTAAGAAGTCATTTGAAACTACATTATTTTAACACATCATTATTTTAAACTGCAGATGGACAACTAAAAAAATGTTATTATAATAGATAACATTTATGTCTTGATGGAAGTAAGGGAAATATTTCTGGATTTGGTAAATTATATATAAAAAAAAACTTAAATTATGAGTTGTCAACATGACTGACCTTCAGTCCTAGTGGCTCAAAGTACTGGCAAGAAGATCTGGAAAGAATTCTTATGAATGTATTTCAGAAAGCTGCGTTTAGTGTCTTAGAGTAATTAATAAATATGTTTATATTATTTTGGATTCAGCAGATGGGAGACTTCTTGAGCCAATAACCCAGTCCTATTTTATTTAAAAAGTACCATAACATTTATTTAATACACATGAAAATATATGATATTTAAAAATATGCCTTTACCTCCTCATTGCATTTAATAGGAGTGGGGCCCAATAATAATATGGTACAGAGTGTAGTCAATCTGATCAAGATTAGGTTGAAAGTGACTGTTCCTTAAGCCTTCTCAGGTGTAGAGGGCCAACTGGGAAGGCACATGGGCGTTTACTTAATTATTGTCAGCTGAACTCAGGGCAATAGGCAGACCCATGCCATGTATGGGGAAATGCTTCCCCAATAAGGCTGGACATGTTGTCAGCTTGACCTTCGTATCAGCCCAGGTGTTGACAGGGATGGGACTAGATATGTAAATCTAGGAATGCTATGGCCTACTTAAGAATGCAAATAAGCTCTTTTGATCCTATAAAATAAACCTGCTGCCTGACTCAGGGAGTCAGTGCCTCTCCATCAGAGAGAATGGAGTACCACCTCACTCCATCTCTGCATCTTCTTTCTATTTTTCTTTCTTTAATTTCTTAATCCCCAGCTCCTCCACTCAGGAACCTGACCTGTTTCCTTTTCCATGCTGGACTCGGAAAAGAGAAAAACCTCTACACTCAGAGAGAGGCACATGAGCATCAACTTTGGGGGTACTATCTGAGAAATAGTCTTCAGCTTACATGACAGTTTTCATGGTACCAAATAGATCTTCCTTCCTTCTTACCTTCACTCATTGTGAACATGTAATAACTTAAAAATAGGATCACTTCTAATAGCTAAAATGACCCTTGACAGAAATCTAACTCTCAAAGGCCTCACCTTACCTACCTCACTGCTCCATACTTTGTCACAATTAGGTATAGGTGAGAATTGGTTAAATCAGGCGAGTACTCAGTAAACCTGTTGTCTGCATAATTAAGGTTGCTTAACCCAGAAGAGTTAACTTCCTCATATTCACACATACACCAGTAGTCATTTACATGTAGAGCCATCCTCACACATACACACCCCTTACACCCTTTACCCATGGACATTGAGTTTCTATTAAAATTTCAGTTCCAACCATAAACTATATTATAAAACCCTCATTATATAGAAATTACCTTTCAATAACATAGACTCAAAATTCACACAAATTGCAGTTTTTTCTCCAGGGGTCCTGACAAATGCATGCAAAACTTAACATGTTTGCTATATCCTTGCTGCACTTGAACCACTCAGAAGACTGTCAGCTAGTCTTACCCACATTTACTCAGTGGGCAATGGTTTAAAGCACAATAATAAAGGGAACAACCATCAAAGACAACTCCCTCCTACAAACAGTGTTTCTCTCTTTTTGTGCAACAAAACTCTTTAAAAATATATAGATTTTTTAAAAATATATTTTATTGATTTTGTACAGAGAGGAAGGGAGAGAGACAGAGAGTCAGAAACATTGATGAGGGAGAGTCATCGATCAGCTGCCTCCTGCACACCACTGGGGACATGCCCGCAACCAAGGTACATGCCCCTGACCGGAATCAAACCCGGGACCCTTCAGTCCCCAAGCTGACGTTCTATCCATTGAGCCACACCGGTCTCGGCTATTTTGTTGATTTTTTATAGAGAGGAAGGGGGAGAGAGAGAGAGAGTTAGAAACATCGATCAGCTGCCTCCTGCACACCCCCCACTGGGGATGTGTCCGCAACCAAGATACATGTCCTTGACTGGAATCGAACCTGGGACCTTTCAGTCCACAGGCATATGCTCTATCCAGTGAGCCAAACCGTCAATCTTCAGGCTGATGCTCTATCCACTGAGCCTAACTGACAGTGAAGGGCACTTCCACATAGGAATACAAAGACCATCAGCATATGCAACGCCACATCCAGGACACTGTACTGATCCCAGTTTGGCTGGTCTCTTTTCCCTGTAGTCATGGAAGCTCTTTGGTCATTTTGCTGTAGCATACAAAAGTCAACTGACTCCCCACTCCCTCTGCCACAAGCCCACAGCGTAGGGTGGAAAACAATTTCGACATTCGCCACTTGGACTTGCGCCCTGAGTGAGCACATTTGTTGTTCCTGCACGGTTTTTTGGCTGCCTCCTCTCCCAGCCATCTGTTGAGAAGGGCATTGTGCCTGCTCAGATGGCATGGTGCCACTAGTTCTAAGGGACTCACAAAACATGTGTGTCTTAACTGTTTTAATGTCACAAATGTCAAAGTACACTTATCGGCTGAGATTGCATTTTTAAAACTCGCCAGAGCTGAAGAGCTAAGGACTGAATTCTGTAACCAGATGATGGGTGAGATTCCCAGAAGAATTAACCCAGACTTACTTTCAACGAGTGGACAATGAAATTGCATGCTGCGTTTTCCATGATGAAATACAGGATATAAATACAGCTTTCTCCTTTACTGTGACCAGCCCTGAGCAACCAGGCTCGATACCTGTTCTCCTCACCTTCCCAGGGCCACACAACGTCTCATCGATTCACAAAGATTGTACACTGGGAATGTTTCACTTGCGAATAATCGGTTATGGTTCCTGTTGTCATTAACAAGGCAATAGCCATGATAATAAATTTACTCTATGAAATCCTCGAAGACAGGATTGCCTTCCAAAGAAGGTCTGGCTGAGCCTTTTGAGCTCTTCAGCTAGTACATTGTCAAGTTCACCATCTCCCCTCAAGGTTTCAATGTGCTCCTTACTGGATTCTTCTCCTGGGTGGAGTTTGAGCCTGTCTCCAGTTCTCTGTCGGGTTTCATCTTTCCGCTGGGCAGGTCATCATGTTCACAGTTAATCTGTGTATCCTTCTGCATTCGGCTGATGATCATTTCGCATATCTACATGGGTCATAAAGTAATGTTGATTTGGGAAGCAAGTCTAACAGGGTTAGCCGAATCCCCGCTGAAGGATTCTAGCTCTGAATCATACCACAAATATCTTGTTGCTTATGAATAACACTAGACTTCATCCTTTTTAAGTCCCTTTCTTCCAAAATTCCAGTTAGAAAAGTAATTATTTAACTAAAAGCTAACATTAAAATAATTATCTAAAATCATGCTATTGTTGTTGTTGCTGTTTTTTGTTTGTTTGTTTGTTTGTTTGTTTGTTTGTTTTTTAAGGATTACCAAATTTATAGTATCATGCCCCTGCTCAGGACTAAAAGAATTTTAGTAATTTAATTTTATGTAGAGAATAGAATTTATAATTCCTCCCTCTCCTTTCCAAAGGGTGTGGTGAGTGATGAAGAAAATGACCTCCCCTGATCCAGAGGATTTGGGACAGCTGATGGCAACTGAGGGTTAGTGGCGATACTATGTGTGACGAGCATTCTGCACAGAGAGAGGTAACTGTGCGGGTGAGGAAATGAAGACCCAGAGGAGGGCTAACTCGGCAAAAAGGGCAGACAGCAGAAGGAAGTTCTCGTGAGCCGGACAGGGGTAACGCGATAGGGAACCCAGTGAAAAGTTCACCGAATCAGTCAGGGGAGTGTGTAATGAGGCCCTTGTAACTGAGGATGAGGAATCTGACGCTGAAGCCGGGTGTGATGGGAGCCATGCTGTGCTGTGGGGATCTAGGATAAGGCTAAGGATGAATGCAGCCTAAAGAATTGGTCACAGTGGGACAGGCACAGGGCCTACGGAGGCCGACTGCAAAGTTGAGGTGTCCTAGCTAGAGATGGGTAAGTACTGCCTTTGGCTCTAAGCTCTGTGGGGAAAAGCACTCTACATCACTGTATTTCCTTGAACACAGAATCTAGGATATAGTAGATGTTCAGTATATAAAGTTGATCAAATAAGGGCTTAAGAGGAAAGAGTTTTGTGTGATGATTTGAAGAGAAGAACACTAACATTAGGCAAAGGGGTGGGTTTTTTTTTTATAGAAGAATGACCATTATGATGACAAAGCTTTCTGAGTTAGGGCTAGAGGTTGACTTACATCAAATTACATAAGCTTAAATGTCAGGGTCTTTCACTTGCACAGGTCCCCTTCCAAGATCCTAGGAGTGACCCTGGCAATGTGTGTGTGTGTGTGTGTGTGTGTGTGTGTGTGTGTGTGTCATCTGGTTTTGTAAAAATTTCAAAAGAAAGATATTTTAATCACAATAGATAAGATGACTATCCTTTCTTCTCTGGCTTTTCTCTCAGTCACTCTTATCTTCATGGTGGTGGTGGCATTGCAGAGCAGTGCGAGCCTATTTTGGAGTCTGGCTACCAGAAAGTTGAATTTGATATATTTAATATTGGAATAGTGAGATACAGTTTTGTGGTTTGCAGTAATTTTTGACTGTAAATAAGTCCAAGGACCACTCCTTCGGCCTGCGTGATAGCTCACCAAGTGTTGCCACACCAAGGCCAGGGACTGAGGAAATATCAGCAAAATATCCTGCTGCCAGAGACTACCTTCGTGTCCTAACGCCAGCACGGGGAGAATGTGTAGTAAAGAAGAAACAAGGTTTGAATAGTTTGGAGGCAGAAGCTAACTTATAAAAAACTTCCTCTTATTGGATATGAAAAATTATTAGCTGAGTTTTCCATTTTCATAAATACCTAATCAAAGAGAGAGAATGATTAATCGGCTGCCTCCTGCATGCCCCCAACTGGGGATCGAGCCCGGAACCCAGGCATGTGCCCTTGACCAGAATCGAACCTGGGACCTTTAAGTCCGCAGGCCGATGCTTTACCCACTTGGCCAAACCAACGAGGGCTATTTTTTTATTTTATTTTAGTAAATATTCTCACTCACCATTCTGATATGCAGTTAAGTTGTTTGCGAATAATTTGATCATTTCATGGATTGCCTTTAAACTTTCTTCTTGGGCTTTCTACTTGGGTTGTTTGAATGTACACTGCTCTAAGTGAGAGCTCCTAGGATTACTTTACCTGCTTCTTTAGGATGTATCTCTCTCAAGCATCACATGGTTTCCTTACATGCATGTGCTCAGGTATAGATAGGTGGGGAGAAGGAAGGACTCTCTGCAGGTCATCCGAATTCTCTCTGGGTGCAGCTCTCTCTTCTCTAGTATTTTGTCCTGCAAACTCTAACCATCTTGGTATCCCTGAGCTCCCAATTCAATCTCTTCAACTATGAGAAGCAATCAGGGTCTGCCTGGCCTCATTGGTAAGTATTAAATAGGAGTTGAGGATTCTAATTTAAATCTAGAATTTTATTTAATTATTATGCACGTGCTTAGGAGTTAAACAAAATTCTAGACTTGATGTAATTAAGGCTAAGATGAGTCATATATACAATTTTAATTAATTCAGTAAGATACTTACTGGGATACTTAAATTATACCTTGAAGTGATTATAGAACTGGTATGTGATTGATTTTGCTACCCAGCAAATATTATCTATAAATTTAATTTGCCTTCTTTCCTAGACTTTCTTTTCTTTCCACCTTCTCATTCTTGTCCACTTTAAAACAGAGACCTTCGTCTCTGGCAGAAACAGTCATGTCAGTCAAACTGTGGTCTTAACTATCAGAGGCATTGAATTCCACATGTTCGTGCCTCTCAACCTGTAATGAGCAGCAGGTTACTGTATTCTGTGTGTGAATTTCTGGGATAAACATTACAGGCGTGTCTCTCATTGGCGATAAATATCTAGGAAATCTCACTGCAATCTTGGCATAGTAAATCTTAACTCTGATTATGTAATAGAGCCAAATTATGATGTACTACACAGGTGTTACAAACAAATTAAATAAACAGTTTTGTTTGCACCTGCCAATGTTAAGAAGTTATCTTATGGTATCAACATATTCTTTAGAGAATTGGCTGGTCCTGCAACATTCTGCCCAATCTTTATTATTAAAGTGGCTAGTGGCTCAAACTCCTAAACTAAACTTTAAGCATGAGAAATATGAAACTCTACTTTCAGTAATAATAAAGTCATTTTAATGCTTAAGAAGAATGCTCCATGTGGGGAAACACAGATGACTAAATTAAGCTTATTATCTTAATTATTATTTAATCTGAATAATATTTTCTCTGTGGATAAAGTCACAATCATGATATAATATGCCAACTGTATAGTAATGAAGTTCATTGTTCACAAAGGTAGAATTCTTACATTTTTGTGTAAATATAATGTCATCAAAATGTGAGATGTTGACTTTGTTGTTGTGTAGATTTTTGTTTTAATAATCGCAAAAGAAAAGAACACCAGGCAGCAGATGTAGGGTCGAAAGAGAATGTTTGCAGCTAACTAGTAGGTGGCATAACTTTAGATGAGTCTCAATTTTCTCATCTGCAAACTGGGAATGATAATATGTACTTTGTGTGTAATAAGTGCTTAGTAAGTGCTTTCTAATATCAACTTTAGTGAGCTGGTTGCTTCATATTATGTACAAAAATGACAAATGATCAGTGTTGTTCTGGAGGAATATAATATGGCAGTAGGAATAATTCTGGTCTAGAAATCTTTAAGCTCACAAAAGATATTCATTTTTAAAATATTTAATGTATTGATTTCAGAGAGGAAGGGAGAGGGAGAGAGAAATAGAAATATCAATGATTAGAGAGAATCATTGATTGGCTGCCTCCTGGATGCCCCCAAACCGAGCATGTGCCCTTGACCAGAATCGAACCTGGGATCCTTCAGTCCACAGCCCACTAAGCCAAACCAGCTAGTGTGGAAAATACTCATTTATTTAGTCATATACCAATATAGGCCTACATTAAAGAAGGCAAATTATATAACTTACAAGATCTATTCCTTTTCCCAACTAAAATAAAAAGGTAAACACCTGCCCAAATGATGATTAATTTAAGTATGATGCACATTGATGACACTATGAGACATAACTGACCATTTCATTCTGTTGTAGCCCTCACATTAGTCAACATAGCATGACTCTTGGCTTTGATTTTTGGCGCTAATGGCAATCTTTTGAAAAACCCCATAAATTTATATGAATGAGTGTCCATGGCACAGATCAGGTTTTGACAGGAAGAGCCAAGTCACGCTCTTTCCCTGTGCTTTTTCTTGGCTCTCTCTCTGATGTTCCTGCTGCTCTGCTCACAGAGGACGGTGACTTGTTTGGCTTCCAACCCACATGGAACAAGAGGCTATTAAAGTCTAAATACAGGTTTGTTTTTAGCAAAACAAATGCCCCCAAATGAGAATATATTCCATCAGTCTCTTAAATGACAGGAAAACAATTGTCCTAGCTTATTTGTTTATAAATTAACATATGTTTAATATCCTGAGTAAAATACATGTGGTTTGATAAAAAAGAATGTAAGTGTAGGAATCAGAAAATCTGATTCTACTCCTTATAAATATGCTGTAACCTCCCTGATACTCAGATTCTTTATTTATAAAATCGGTATAATCATGCCCATGCCCATGCCAGAGTACTTTTATGATGAGAAAAATGTGGTGACATATGTAAAGGGCTTAAGTTTTAAAGAAAGACAACTTCAAATAGTATGAAAGAGGAGAAGCAACTAAAAGTGGGGGTTAGGGAACTATAGAAATACACAGGTAAGACAGGATAAGCACGTAATAATAACAGTGGTGAGAGATTTACAAAGCCCACGATGCCCCTAGCCAATTTGGCTCAGTGGCTAGAATATCAGCCTGGGGACTAAAGGGACCCAGGTTTGATCTGGTCAGGGACACATGCCTGGGTTGCAGGCTTCATCCCCAGTGTGGGGTGTGTGGAGGCAGCTGATCAATGATTCTCTCTCATCACTGATGTTCCTATCTCTCTCCCCTCCTCTCTTCCTTTCTGAATATATATATTTAAATAATAAAATAAAAATAAAACGAAAAGCCCACAATGTTTCTGAGATCTACTTTAGTTGAAGTGATAGGCTGGTTGGGAGAAAATGGAGCAATGAATAGGAGGATTGTGAGAGAAGTAAAATGGAAGAGGACCAAAAAGATGTTAATTTCAAACATATTAAGTTTAAGATGCTCACAGATATCCAAGTAGAGTCAAGCGAAGAGATACAGGCTGGAAATACAGGCTGGGAGTCATTAAAAGATGGGTGATATTTAAAGGCATGAGGTCACCAAAGAAGCATGTGCCAAAGAGAAGAGCAGAGAGCAAGGGCTGAGCCTTCGAATCAGCCTTGGGCGCAACACCCCTTAGAGGTCAGGCTGACGAGGATGTGCCAGAATGGAAGACAATCTAAGACTAACTCCTATCCTGAACCTGTTTATATTTTTAATGTCTTTGAACATCATTATGGTATTGCAGAGTAAAAAGGAATTTCTGTTACAGTCTTCCAGAAAAATCTAGAAAATAAATAGCTCTTATAAATTAGAGGAATAAAGAATAATTGTGTGTTTCCATAGTATTCCAATTCCTGTTTTCTTTTGTGCAAGGGGTTTAAAGGTATTGAAGTTTAAAGGACAAAGAATAAATTGTCAACATGTGTTTTCATATCTCAGTTTCTGTGTCTTTTATTCGCAGCAAAAGGTGCATGCAGGCAAATAGTTCACCTCAGAGTGTGTCCTCCATGGTAGCTTAAAAATACAAATGATCTAACTTGTGTTCTGAAAGACATAGTCTATTTCAACAATTTCCATTTTTCTAAGGACATTCATTCAATAAAAAAAAATCCTATGGCACACAAGGAGACTCCATGAAAGATGGTATTCTATAGCAGGGTGTTCAGCTTTCTCCCATTTCATTCCCTTATTGGCAACTATTCATAACACAAATGCTTTTGTCCTTTTCTCCCTCTCCCTGCCACAATAGGCCAAGTAATTAACCAAGTGAAGAGGCTGTCAATTAAACACTGATACTAATCTAGGCATAAAAGCTTCTTTAGGGAACATTGGTTTTGAACATATCTTCAGCATTATCGGCATTGATTTTATTCAATCCAATTCTCATACAATCGAGTGCTCCACATGTTTACATGTCATCCAGGCAACACGTGCAGCATGGATGACCCACGCTGTAGAAACAGTGTCCACAAAGAATGCTCGGACCATAAGCTCGCCATTGTGCCTCTAAGGCCTGTTTTTTCCAGGAATAGATGTTCCATCATTAATTAATGTCCCACATCTTCAATGATAAGATTGTCAAGAACAATTAAGGAAATGATTACAAGTGTCCTTGGCAACTGGAATGCCCCACTGATCTTAGCTTACTTTCACTGTGTGTGGCTTAATGGTCATTTCTTTGAAGTGTTAAGATTTAAGCATGCCTTGCTTTGGTGTCATTATTTGCAAATGTGGTACAAAAATAAAGTCATCTTTTTAGCTTCATTTCTTCAGCATAAATAAGGAGATATTTAAAAATAGTTGAATTTCAAGCAATTGCTTCAAATATTAACTAATTAATATCTAATAAGAAACGATCTTCAGGAATTTGCTGGGGCTTATTTTTATTACCTGTTTTATTAACTGATTAAACCATACACTGTATTATAATTAGTTTTTTTTTAATAAATCAAGTTTGGGTTACCACTACTTTCCATAATTTCTTATTTTTTCTTCCTTTCACTTCAGTCTGTTGATGTATTGACTCAAAGACATACCTTTGCCCAAGCCTATAAACTTTTGGGGCTTCAAGAAAAGCTCCCTCTTTCAAGCCATTGTGAAAAACCCACGAAGGGTCTGCTATTTTAGCCTCTTTTTAAGGTGATGCTAGAGTTTCATCAGTGCTAACAGAAGCCATGAGTCCTAGGAAGAGCTCAAGACCTGCATTACCCATAGTGCAGCAGGCTGCAGGAGCATCTTATCTGTCATGGTTCTCCTTCTCTTCTGAGTCCCACGAAGGTGGCATAGGTGACTTAGGTAGATGCTGTGCTTATGGTGAACTTGAACTTCAGCGGAAGAGCCTCAAGTTTCTAGAGAATTTGAATTCTTTATAATGGGCAATCAGCAAACCCAAGTGACCTTTTCTCCAGAGGGATAAATTATCTTTAACAAACTGCATAAGAAGCAAAACCTGGCCTCTGCACTGGAGAGAGGCACACTCTCCACCTTCCAAGGCTGTTTGCTACCCAAACATCCCTGCACAGATAAAGGTAATCAGTGCCTCTAATTGGAGAACATCCCGAAACATGAGAGACCCATGGCGAATTCCTCAGAGTCTTTCTGTGAGAATGTCTGGCAGAGAAGTAGTAACCATCATCACCATTTGAGTCCACCGCTCTACCAGCTGAGCTATCGAAGGGAGCACCATCATCACCATTTGAACAGGACTTTAAGCTACACATGCTCTGCTGGAAGCCGCCCATTGTTCTTACTACTGTGTTTCCCCGAAAATAAGACATCCTCCGAAAATAAGACCTAGCGCATGGAAAGATAAGACATCCCAATAAGACCTAGCGCAACTTTGGGAGAAAAATTAATATAAGACACTGTCTTATTTTTGGGGAAACAGGGTAGTAGAGATGTGGACAGGAAACCCAGAAGGCTGGTCAACCCTGAATCTCTGAAAGTTCAGAGCTAACCGCTAAAAAATGGTAGCTGAAGCAGCCTCCACCTGTTAGTCTTATGTAAATTCTTGCTGATTGGCTCTTATTGGAATTGCCTGCATAAAGGTTATGGGTGTATTCCATAGTCTTAATAAAAGGGATACAAGGCCAGAGCAGGGGTGTAGTCCTCCCACTAGAGGTGGGCTCCCCGCCTGGCCCCCAATAAATTCAAATTAATATATTTCTAGTCTCTTTCATTTGTGTGCGGCCTCCTCCAGAACCCTGAACTTGAACCCTGAACCACGCCAGACATGAAAGGGGTTCCTGCAATGCTCCATTCCCCAGACGTTTTTATTACTCTTTCCACTCTCACTTCTAGTCCCCTCCGAAGCATGACATTTCCTTCCTGATAATACAACTATGACACTTTCCCTGATTATTTTTTGTGTTAGAAACATATGATGTAAAAATATGATGTCCAGTCTTATAGTTAGTATAGATTATGGCTGTTGGAACCATGATATACTAGTAGACGAACACTGTCTATATAAAAGGAGAGCCACATGTATGTAATTTTCTAGTAGTCATATTTAAAATGTGCTCACTAGTTGCATGCGGCTGGTGGCTACAGTATTGGACAATGCAGGTTGCAGTAGTCAGGGAGTGTGATTGATGCCCATGTTCATATGCAGATGATCCTTTTCAGTGGGTGAAGAATGGGTGAGCTTCAAATAATTTTTCCTAATTTTATGCCTTCCCCCTATGGAGAAAGTAAGACTTTTAATTATCTAATGATTAAGATTATCAATCTTAATTTTTAGTGCTGACATGCTTTTCTTTTCTTTCTCTGTATGCTCATAAGTATTTTGTTGGAAAAAATAAGATTGCCAGATATCATTTTAAAGTCTAAATCAGAAAAATTAATTTTAAGGTTTATTTTCTTTTCCATTAGTGCACCAAACAAGCTCTAAAACAGCTGAGAGAGAGAGGGGGAAAAAAACTATCCTTTAAAGAAAATTCCAAGTCTATGGATGATAATAATTCAGAGTAGCAGGAGACCTTTCCATAATTTTGTGTTTCTAACAAGTGTGTGTGTTTGGACAGATTAGACTGTTGCTCTCATTGGTGTTTCCTCTTTGTAGAGGCGATGTGCAGTCATGCACCTACAGGTTTTGTAGGAAGCTGGGAAATGTCCCCATGCTCTCCATTTGTTTACCAAACATGCTGCTTCACAGAAAACTAAACAATCCTGATGTTTCTGTTTCAAAAAGTGGCTATTGTATAAGGATGTGAATAGCTTAGAATGATAATCCTGTCTTTTTAGATGTTCAAGACTAAATACATCTTCTCTACATTAAGTGGACAAAATTCATTTTTGAAATTACCATTTTATTAAAAGGTGATGTATTTCTTCTTAATGGACAACCTCAGTCATTTTTCTCTTGTCACAAGAATTTTTTATAACAAGAAAATATAATACATATTAATAAGAAACTCTAATGCAGATAACTCAAGAATAAAAGTAAAGTAGAAATGTCAAAACTCTAGATGCTTGCAATGTAAAAATCTATATATTAATTCCTAACAATGTAATTAGTGTGAAGAATTTAAACTACAGAATTACAATAATTTAAATAATAGTCTTACTCTATATTAAATAAAAATCAGCAAAAGCCAAATGTTGGTAGCTCATGTATAAATTGACATAAAATCTTTCACCTATGAAATACTAACTGATTTTTAAGTGAAAATTTCTTCAGTGCTTTAAAAATATAAAAATAATGTATACTTGCTTCATCCGTGATGTAAGGCCAAAGGGATCTTGAATGCTTTGGAAAGGAGGCCATTTTGGAAAAGCCTATTTATTTTTCAATTTGTTAATAACATCACTCTAAATCTTCAGATGAAACAAAGATACAGCATCCAGTCAGTGTCTTCCATTAATTCAGAGATGCTTGACTTTAATTTTGTAGGCAAACTAGGCATTTAGATAAAAATGTTTGTTACTAGAGGCCTGGTGCATGAAATCGGTGCATGGGGAGGGTCCATAGGCCTGGCAGGAGATCATGGCCAATTGGGGCCTTCCTTCCTCCAACTGCCAGCTGCTGGCTGGGGCCTTCCTTCATTCCATGTCTGTTCCCCTCCCCAAACCCCAGGTGGTCAGCACATGTCATAGCAAGCAGTAGCACTCCTAGTCCATGGAACTCCCAAGAGGACAATTTACATATTACCCTTTAATTATATAGGATAATTTAAAATCCAGTACTAGCCAGCATTTACTGAGCATGTGCCATCTACAGGAAAGTGTCCTAATTATTTATATGAATTAATTTATCAACAACACCACTCCAGGCATGACTTTTCCTATTTTCTGGAGGAAAAAAACTGAGGCATAGAATTTATATAATTAAAAAACATTGAATAAAAATATCTTCCCTGCTAATAAAAAAATAATTGTTGTAAATGATCAATAGTTAGGAAAAAAGGTGAAAGAACTTATAATTTCAGATTTGGAATTCCAAGAAATTCAAAGTAAATTTACAGACTACACCAAAGTAAACAGAGTTTGATGTGTTTATACTTGGATGGAAGGGAGAATTAAGCAATTACTTCTGAGGGCAATCAGCTATGCCATACCAGGAGAATCTTATGAAAATCCTATTAAGAGGTTTAAGGGAAGCAGACGAGAATTCGTTTTTTAAACTCAGGAAAGTCAAAAGTCAGAGGTGGGAAACATCCAGAACAAAACACGACAACCTAATTCTGTGGAGGCACAGGGCTTAATTTTTCATGTAGGAATTTCTATTGTGGATAGAGGCAGCTCAGGAGGAACCTGAGCTCTTGGATGGCATAAGAGCTTCTGTCCTGAAGAAACGGTTCATGGCTCTCTTTCATTCCCTCCTCCTTATGCACACCCTACTCAAGTAACCGCAGAAATAAACGTGTAATGGCTACTGATGCACTTGTTATAGTGGTTAATAGACTTGTTCCTAGGTCACTATATTAAAAATGGTTCTTAGTTTATGCTTAGAGCCCTTTGGAATGAATAAGTTAACTGAGTGACTTATTAAAGTACCATGAAAGAACAACCTTTATTTTCATCTTTTAAAGTGATTTAAGGATGAGAAGAATGAGAAGAAAATAACACCTTTGGTAAGTATCCCTTCAACACTTGATGTTCAGAATGTGAGTTCAGCTATAATATTGTTTGTTTTAAGTTGCTTCAATTGGTGTTTTCTGTTTACTTTGAACTACTTGGAATTCCAAATCTGTAAATTGCATTCCAACCAAACAGCAATATACCATTCACAGAGTGAAATGCCTCCGCCGAGAGTGAGATTAGCTCATTTTAGTGAAAGATAAGTTCATTAGGATACTTTGAAGGTTGGTGGAATGTCTGGACTTAGAGTTCTTTTCAAGTATCTCGAGTTCAACAATTTAATTTAAATTAAGTTAACTCAAGACAGACTTGTTGAGCAAGGCATTGTGGGGATTCATACAGGTATAAGTTACTGCCATTAAGAAAGTCATGATCCTAAAGCATAAATATGTTCACTGTTAAATATAACAAAAGGAAGACTAGTTATTGCTCTGAACGCAGCAGAGGGATAAGCCAATTTGGGCCAGGAGACGGGGGAGAATTCATGCTTGGCACTGCAGCTGCCCTTTTGTGCCTATGAGGGGGATATTACTGACACACTTAGGATGGCAGGGCAGAAAATAGCAAGGGTATGTGTATCCTTAGTGATGTCATTGATCTGCTAAGCCTTCCAGCAATTTCCTACCTCTGAACTTCTTCCTTGATTAGGGCAATAAAAACTTATTTATTTATTTTTAATAAATATGTATTATACTTTTTCTTTTTTTATATTTTATTGATTTTTTTTTAAAGAGAGGAAGGGAGATGGAGAGAAAGTTAGAAACATGGATGAGAGAGAAACATCAATCAGTTGCCTCCTGCACACTCCCCACTGGGGATTTGCCCGCAACCAAGGTACATGCCCTTGACCAGAATCAAACCTGGGACCCTTCAGTCTGCAGGCCGATGCTCTATCCACTGAGCCAAACCGGTTAGGGCTAAAAATTTATTAAGATAATGACACTTTCAGTCCATCATTCGTTCTTGCAGTGGAAATTACTCTACTTTTCTTAGGGCCCAGGAATCTGGCTTCACTGTAATAAGGGTTGAACAAAACTTTAGGGTTGCGATGAGAATACAAAGATGAGAACAAATGTAAAAATATAGGATAAAGAGGAATCTGTATTTCTGAATCTGGAGGCTTGGAGGGAAGGAGGAACTAAGAATGTCTGAGTTTTAGGTCAGAAAATCGTATGCATAACTGCTCTCAACCCCAGTAACGTAGTATAGTATAGAAGGAATGGGTTTGAGAGCACAAGGTGCTGAGCACAATTTTGGTGCTGAATTAAAAGAAAAAACTAACATTAATTTTTCTACATACATTTGGACCAAATTGCACCATCATTTTTTAAGCTATCAGCATGACAGTAACCCTAATAGGTTAAGGAATTCTTGTTCATACTGAAATGATGATATTTATGAAAGTTGAGTGGAATATTGCAAAGAAATCACTGGTCTGCTTCTTCTTCTTGGTTGAGAAAAACAGGTTAAATACACGTATCAATCTCTCTTTCCTTCTGAAACCTCACCAAACTGAGAATAAAACAATAAAAATATGTTTCAACTTACAAGGGCCAAGAAATGGGCATCTTTTCTCAGGAAGTTACTGGAGCACGTTGGTCAGCAAATTGAGGGCTTGATTCCAGAGGACAAGGTGGGGTCCTGGGGTCAGGACATGTCCCACAAGAAAGAAATGAAGGAGATTCCTCAGGGGATGATGAGAAAGCCCTAGGAGGACATCAACAAGCCTCAGAAGCAGCAGCCATACCACCTGGAACAAGAGGGTGGCAAGCAGGATTGTGTTTGAGGGAAACACACACACACACACACACACACACACCTTTTTCTTTATGTAAATTTACCTGCTGTGTCATTTTCTGCTCACGTGAGTAGATCTTTCCTGGTTCTAATGTAACCCTGGAGGAGGCTGGGAGTCTTCCCAGGCGCCCAGGAAGAGGCAATGAACTAGTGGGGTTAGCACCAGCAAAGTTGAATAATCAAGCTGTAGCCATAACAGTTCAGATGGGAATACAGAGGCAGATCGCAGGGGAAGAATGGGCCTGGGGAGGGGGAGTTAGTGTGGAACAAGGGGCACCAGGAAATGCTGTGCGATGTATTGCAATGAGCCTTCCAGAACAATTGGACTTTAAAGTTTAAAGTCATCATATCAACAGCTTTGGTGAAAATTAAAATCTAAAAGAAAATGAGATGCTAAAGAGCCCATCCAGAGAAAGAGCTCAGATAAAAAGATACCTTACCCACTGAATCCTTATTCAGCAAACCCTGTCCCTCCACTCTGCTGCTGGCTGGCCTCCTGACCTAGTGACAACGCTGATCTCCCCTCCCTCCAGTGTACCTGGAGCGGACTCATCAATGGTGAGCACCTGGTGGGATACAGGAAGAATTTGCTCCCCAAAACAGCTCCACCACTGTCTCTCATGATGTGGCAACGAAAATGCACTTTAAATCTCTACTCAAATACTATCATTATTTTTAATTTATTTTTATTTTTTAAAATTTCTTTATTGATTAGGGTCATGGTCGGCAAACTGTGGTTCGTGAGCCACATGTGGCTCTTTGGCCCCTTGAGTGTGGCTCTTTCACAAAATACCACAGTCTGGGCGAGTCTATTTTGAAGAAGTGGCGTTAGAAGCACTTTAAGTTTAAAAAAGTTGGCTCTCAAAAGAAAATTCAATAGTTGTCCTGTTGATATTTGGCACTGTTGACTAATGAGTTTGCCGACCACTGGATTAAGGTATGACATTAAGGTCCTCATCCCTCCATTAGTCCCCCAACCCCCCTATCATTATTTTTTAAAATATATATTTTATTGTTATTAGTATTATAGATATCTCCCATCTTCCCCATTCCCCCTCCTTATTTGCATTTTCGATCCAACTGCTCTGGGCAGTATAAATATTTCTGGAAATCAAACCAGGACTAGTTTGGCCTTGCTAAGCCACTGCTAAGTTTTGAGGATGACATAAAGGCCATGTTGGGCACCATTAAGAGATTAAATGACACACAAACAGAACCTGTTTGAGTCTTTAAAACAATAAAAATGACACGTGGAAAATTACCTTCTTCATGAGGGGATGTCAAATGGCTGCCAACGGCAAAAAGAGAGGATTTTGAATGTAAAAATTGCCTCCTGATAGTATTTTGCTGTGTAAATATCTAAAACTACAGAAAGAGAACGTACTTTAAAAATCAACCAGTCCCCAAACCCTTGTTTACAGCTGTGGTAGCAGAGGTCCAGGGCGGCGCAGGGGCTTGCTTGGGTCACACAGCTGTTTACAGAGAGGGAAAGAACAGAACCAGGACTTTGTGACTGCCCGCCCATCTACTGTCAGTCCACTCTGCCCCACCCCATGCTGCTGCCCGGCTGGAGAACGGGGCTCCTGGCACAAAGGACTCACAAAAGGCTGACACTTCAACCAGGAGCAGGTGCACTGCAGACCAGCTGAGTTAATGCAGGGCACACGGGAGACTGCATGCCAGTATGTGTCCGGAGGGAAAGTCGCAGGGTTTTCAAAGGGCAGGGAAGTGCTTGGGTGCTTGCTCTGGGATCAGAGCACTCCTACAACTCTTCTCTGTTCCTTTCATGCGCACAGTTCAAGAGCAAATATGTTCTCTTTCCGCTGGTGGGTTTTTGAGTGTGAGACCAAGAAAGCTACTGATGCACAGTTACTCTCTGGTGACATAGCGCTTCACCACGGCACCCCTGGTCCAAGCCAGATGACAGCTATTGGAGCCTTCTTTTAGGCATGGACATCCGCTTTAAGACAGCCTCTCTCCCCACGTGAGTTTCAAATGTTGCCACTGGACACGCTCCAGTGAATGAAATCAGCAGTTGCCATCTGTGTACATGCTCCTCACTCCTTTTCCAAGGCACCCTCTTTAGCCACGACTCCAGACCCTGTCTTTCCCCTGCTTCTGTGTCCCAAAGCACAGGAAAAGCCCCCACACATTATTCCTTTTTGTTTTGTATACCGGTGCTGGCTCCTCCCTCCTCATCTACCCATTTCCCTTTCATTCAACAAGTGCAATAAATATGTGTTCTGATACGCGCTTTAAATGTTCTGGTCCTTAGGAATGTTTTATTGTGAAGGGTTTTCCTTCACCTCGAAGGTAAATGGGCTCACCCTAGGCCATTAAAATTGTCATTCGGTTGTGGACAAGCTCCAGCCAGCTAGTGTTTCACTGTTATCTCCCCGCTGATCAGAGAGGAAGTCTGGTTAGCCCTCTTTAACTTGCAGCTGATTCTTGGCCTCAGGGTCTCACAAAGGGAGATGCCGTTCTTTCCACACCTGCAGGCATTTGAGGTGCAGTTTGTGTGGGACTTACAAGCCCCGCTGCCCATTTCCCTAATCTGTCTGTTTGCGTTTGCAGGCACGGAGAGTGCACAGCAATGGGTGGATGCTTTCACAGGTTCTGGTTGGGCAGTAACAGCCACTGGTCACAAAGGAGAGAAAAAGCTCTTTCCAGATCTGTATGTCGTCAGCTGATACGTGTTTGAGGATATTCCTGGGTAGACCTCCTAAAATAGCCGGAACTTGCCATTTGCACAGACATGAACGCAAAGGATAACATTTAGGATTTTTACAGACAATCTCAAACAACTTTATGGAACGTGCGATTTCATCCTTTAATCACATTCCTGTTTAAAAATATTGAGCTGTTTACAGGAATCTTATCGAAGCGTTTATATTGAAGTTAGTTGATTGCTTACTCCAGTCATCAAAGTTTTCCAGGCCAAGGTCAAGTGCTCTTTGATTTCTGGTGTATAAATTTGGGATTTCAATAGCATATTGGATGAAACATTGGAGGAGATCCCTACACAATATTCTTTAGAAGATTTTTGATCCATTCTGCAATTGCTTCTGTAGCAAAGATATAAATCAAACTAGTTTATTTTCACAACAAAATTTCAACTTTTTCTCTTATCCGTCTGGAATATAAAAGCTGTGGGTATATCTGTTCAGTGAATAGCAGAACACCTTTCTTGCAAGCACTTAAACATCTCAATCTGCCAGTGGCATGCAGACACTATTGATGGATGCAAGGAACTAAGCATCACAAAGGACTCATCTGCTGAGATTCTGATTAAGGATCCATCGATGTTTTATATATGAAACTACTTATCCAAAACAGGGATTTATAAAGTAATAAAATGTTAATGCTAAAGAGTGCTCAACTCAACTCTAATGCATCTCAAATTTCAAGCAGAACCGCAACTAAGGCATCAAGCAGAGGTAAAACTCTTTCCATTTTACAAATCCCATTTAAACACCATTAACCAATTTCTCTTTATGGGGTATCTTATTCTCTATCATTCAGTTTAAGATTAGCACCTTATATTTATATACTGTACAGTACATGTTTTCAAATGAGGACAGAACATTTGAAACGAGAAGATGAAAAATCCTGAAGAATAGAAAAAAAAAATTTACTCATTTTCTCCCCCACAAAAGAAAAGAAGGCCATTAACAACTCTTGTTTTTTTCTTCAAGCAATAAAAGTCAGAACAAAAGGAATAATGTCTGAATTTATTGTACAAAAAAACCCAACCTGCCAGTTAGAAGGAGTTAATGGGGTGGGGTTGGGGGTGGTGGTGAGGAAAACATATGTAATACTTTCAACAATAAAGGTTTTTTTTAAAAATAAAAAATAAATTAAAACAAAGAAACCTGCCATCATAAAGCAAATTTGTCTTTTAAAAATTAAAGTGAAATAAAAAACATTTCAGACGAACAAAAGCTGAGAGAATTTATCACCAATAGATTCTCTCTAAAAGAATACTAAAAAGAGCTGTTCAAATAAAGGTAAATGATCCCTAAGAGATTAAAAATGCAGAAAAGAATGTATTTTGCAGGTAGGCCAAATTTGATGTTCTCTGAGCAGCTAAAATTCTGAGAGAAAACCCATAGTCTTTCTAGGTTTAGAGAATCACAGGACAAAGATAATAAGCTCCTGGAAAATGAGATGGAAATCCCATAAAGGAGAGTTCTACAGAGGGGAAGCCCCCAATTCTGTCTATAAACTCTGCCCAAGACTCTAGCTGATGCATGAACCATACATGCATGGACAGACTCCAGATAAAAAGAAAAACTGATCTGAAATTTGAACTGTCATTCAAAAGGCACAATGGGATGTTTGAGTCCAATCAAATTAATTGTTTTATAAAACACTCTTGATGGTAAAATGCAACAGAATTCAAGTCTCCACAAAATAACGTTCACATTGCTCTATGTACAATAAAATAACTCTCTCAAAATATGAAGAATCCTTGGATTTGGGCTTGTCTGCCTTCTATAAAGTAGCAGTTTATTTATATGAAGACTCCTTTCTCCAATAAGGAATGCCATCTGCTTTGAATGAAATGATTCTAATAAATTACTGGTAACCTATTTTTCAGAACACTTCCCATCCAGTTCTTAAGATATAATTTCTTAAATTATGAAAAGGGAAATTAACAATTCACATAAACATAGACCCCTGAAGGACAGTATGAAAATAAATTAGGAAAGAATTACAAGGCCATTTCCAGCGGATAGTGCTTTTGAATAGAGAAATGGAAGCTCCCTTCACAAAGAACTGAGGGGATCTATTTGTGGTCTCATGTCCACATTTTGAAAGCCCCCAATTGTGGTTTCAGTATCCAAATAATGAAGTGTCAATGGCATTTCTCCTCACAAGAAAGACTTAATTAAACAGCCCCTACAATGATCTGGCTTGTAATAGTGCTATTTCTGACAGGAGACCCTTTTACCTTGATTCTGAATTACTCGAATCCTTGTGAATGCTTTGGTTACAGATACTTGTCTTGCTTCCTCATGTGAGATATGAATTTCTATGATCATAGATCACAATTATCTCCTTACTCCTTTCAGAGAATTTGAATAGCCCCTTTGATAAGAGAAACTCAAAGTGTCTTGCAAACACACTATTCACCCGAGCCAATATGAATCACTGCCCTCATTTTATAAGAATGAACAATATTTATTTATATAAGGATAGCAATATTATCTTCCAGATAAATTGTCAGGCAAAAGAAGGTCTTCAATCAACACCTAGTGGCTAGCCACAAACAGAGGAGGGCTAAATTCTGGAAATCAAGTAAATTTTCCTCTAGCAAATATGCCTTGCTTTATGCAATATTTGAATTTTCTTAAAGATGCCTATAAAGGAGTTGTTTTCAAGTCAGATCAATCTTTAATGCATTCTGAAAATATTCAATTGCCATGAAGCCTGTTGACAGCCATTACATTTGTAAAAGGGAAGATAAAATGTGTAGTATATATTTCAGAGAAAAAATGTTTACTTTGAGTATGACAGGGAAAATCTACATTTGCATTCTGTTCTGAAACATTGTACGAGGGTTACAAAATTCAATGGTTATGGGGCCACGCAGCAAAGACAACCAACTAGAATGTCAAAGTGGGGTATGAACACTGAGGCACACGTGTACTAGTAAGGTCATATCCATCTATAGGGAACTGCTGTTCAGGCCTCCAATAGCATGTGTGTAGAATTTAAGAACATCGGCCCATTTTACATATCTTTTTGGTTTCCAGGCACAATGGAAATCCATGGGTTTATGTAAAACTTCTTGATATCTGAATTAAAAATCTTTTAAAATCACTGGACAGTGCATGCTGACCAGATTAGAATTATAGGGTGCTACACTGTGACCAACATATACTAACACACTCTGAAAAAAATGCAACCACTTTTCTCCTTGAAAATCAAACTTTTATGCGCATTGTTCACTTCTATCCTATTGTCAGCCCAAAGTGTGCATACTTTTAAAAAACAAACAAACACATTTTATTGATTTTTTACAGAGAGGAAGAGAGGGATAGAGAGTTAGAAACATCGATGAGAGAGAATCATCAATCAGCTGCCTCTTGTACTCCCCCTACTGGGGATGTGCCCACAACCAATGTACATGCCCTTGACCGGAATCGAACTTGGGATCTTTTAGTCCGTAGGCCGACACTCTATCCACTGAGCCAAACTGGTTTCCGCTGTGCATACTTTTTGAATGGCATGTTGCCCCTCAAAGTCCTCATGAGTAGGTGTGTTTGTTTCCTAGGGATGCCATATCAAAGTACCACAAACCAGGCAGCTTAGAATAACACTTATCTTCTTAGAGCCACAGGGGTTAGAAATAAAAAATCAAGGCATCAGCAGAGCCATGTTCCCTCTGAAAACTGAAGGAATCCTTTCTTCTCTGCCCTCTTCTAGCCTTGGCTTGCCATCAGTCATTGGCATTCCTTGGCTTTAGCTATGGAACTCCAACCTCTGCCTTCCTTGTCACCTCACTCTGCCTTGACTTATAAGAACACTAGAGGCCCAGTGCAAGAATTGGTGCACGGGTGGGGTCTGGCCAGTCTGGCCCCAATCAGGACAGATCCGGATGGGCCTGTCGGGAGGAGGAGACAATGGGAGGTTGGCCGGCCAGTTAGCCCCAAGTGGGCGGGCTGAGAGGAGACGCTATGGATGGTGGGCTAGCCAGCTCCACCCCTAAATGGTGAGGGGGGCTGATCAGGGGCCAGCGGCCTAAGGGAGGGGCCATGGGTGGTTGGCCCACCCTGCCCCTGGTTAGGGTGGTGGGGGCCCATCAGGGGTGGGACCAGCTGGTGGGAGGGGCTGTGGGAGGTTGAACAGTTGGCATCATCCCTGATCAGGCTGGTTCTGCTGGCCACAGTGGGCATCATAGCAGCTGGTCATTTTGGTCATTTTGGTTGCTGGCTTTTTATACAGAGAGATATTTGATTGGGGGCCCACCATACTCCAATATGATTTCATTCTAACTGCATACACAATGAATCTACTTCTAATTTTGATCACATTCTCAAGGACTAGGAGTGAAGACCTCAAGACAGATTTTCCAGTGAGGGAGGAGAACACGATTCAACCCATAACTTGGGAAAATTGGTGGAGAAGATTTAACTGGATCTTACTCTAAAGTGTACCTCCCATCTGCTCCAAACCTCCAGAAATTTTGAAATAAAGGCATCTTCATTTATTTGATTTACATATTGAGGTTTTCCCCAAGCTTTTTTTTTTTTTTTTTTTTTTTTTTTAGGTTTGCCAAATCAATCCCACTTTATTAGACCAATGACTATTTTAATGCTACAAACGAACATGAAGAACACAAGACGTAAGATAGACACAGCCAAGAAGCCAGGTCAGGAACATTCCAGAATGCCCACATCCAAGATGCAGAAACAAAACCTCAATGCATCCAAAGCAGTGGCTAGAATCTATGAAGGTCTTAGCTCTGGGTTTGCTGGTCTTGGTACAGACCCGGTGTTGGAGGTCTGTGGGCGAGTTCCACCTGCTGAGTGGCTGCTGGGGCGCCTCCCTCCCCAGCCTCCAGGAAGGCGCACCGGAAAGACTGCCTGCAGGAGAGGTTCCAGCTGGTCCAAGTCAGTTTCCCCACCGTGTTCTCCGCTAGAGCTGCTCACGGTCCACCATGGGCTTGCAGGCCTTTGGACCATCACTGCTCTATGGAGACCCTTCCAGATACCTGGAGGACAGGAAGAGAAGGAACAGGCGTGGGTGGCACCTCGGGGCCTCGCCAACCTTTTGGCACTGCTGTTTGGGCTGTGGAGCTGGATGCAGCAGGTCAGGAGGGGTCCTGGGCTGTTGCACAAGGCTCTCAGGGTGAAAGACAGGGCTGAGAGCTTCACAGGAAAGGTAAAGCGGAACAAGGAACGGGCTGGGGAGGGGGTCACATTGATCGCCAGGAAACTCTGCAAAGTGCCCCCAAAGAGGGAGGTTAGAGAGGGGTTTGAGATCCCAGGCAAATCTATGGGTGATTGGTCTTCCCCAAACTTGTATTGAAGACAGAGACCCTGAAAATAAGTTGCTAGACCAGAATTCCTGGTTCACCAATGAAACCTCTCGTTGAATAACTCAGAAACATAGGGTCATCTAACCCAGGTTCGAATCCCAACATAATCACTTATTAATTTGTCATCCTGGGCCAATCAACTTCTCTAAGACGAACTTTCCTGTGTGGCAAGTGGGATCATTAGTACCTCCATCAGACGGTTGCTGCAAAATAAAATAACCCAAGTCAAGTATTTAGCACTCTGACCAGCACACAAAAAGTGGCTGTTAGTGTTAGTTCTTATTAACAGTTTACCTGCAGATATTGAAATGCCTGGCCAATGGAACAGACTCCAAGGATTCTAACATGGATGTGTTAGGTGGCAGCAGAGTCAAGTAAATGTCTATGTGGCTAATAAAAAAAAAAAAAAAGAATCACAGTAAGAATCATGAGAGTCCCTGACCGGGGAAGGAACCCCGTTTTGAAAACCACAGTTCATGCCGAAACCGGTTTGGCTCAATGGATAGAGCATCGGCTTGGGGACTGAAAGGTCCCGGGTTCGATTCCGGTCAGGGGCATGTACCTTGGTTGCGGGCATATCCCTAGTAGGGGGTGTGCAAGAGGCAGCTGATCGATGACTCTCTCTCATCGATGTTTCTAACTCTCTATCTCTCTCCCTTCCTCTCTGTACAAAATCAATAAAATATATTTAAAAAAAGAAAAAGAAAATAAAACCACAGTTCACAGACGTTGTCTCATTTTACTCCTGCGGCCAAAATGCCCAGCAAATGCTGAAAAGCACTGGAAACACGTTGGAAACAAAGGGAAATCCCTCTTTGTCCCGGGGAAGGAAAGGGCCCTGCCTCCAAGGAAGGAGTGAGGGGCCAGTCAAAGCTGGAGCTGGGGTGAGGGGAGTAGAGTTCAAAGTGGAAGGCGGTGCTGACGCTCAGGGTCTGCAGTGTCAACCCGGCCAGCGTCCAGCTCTGAGAGTGGGTCTCCTCAGAGTGTGGGGACCGTGAGGTTTTCTTCAAGATGAATGTGAACGTGTGGGCTTACGTATGAAGAGAGAGAAAAGAATGTGTGAAAAGAGAGAGAAAACAAGTCAAGCTGACGCTGTGCCCTTTATTTCAATCATGAGGAGCATGAGGCCAGGGTTGCTCACCCAGCTGGCGGTGGCCAGAGCCAGGATGGGAGCTCGCTCTCCTCCCTGGCAGAGCTCCTTCCCCTGTTACATGCAGACAGCGTGAACCATCAGGAGAAGGCACCAAGAATCTCAAGTATTTCAGATGGGGAAATGAAACGCATTTGTAAAAAGAGTTGAAAGTTATGAATGTTGACGGTAGGTAAATAATAGTAGGGGGGAAAATCATTGAAAAGAATGAGATGCTGGATGGACTAATCCCATACTGTTGATGGGATTCACTATTCTTTTCCTTTTACTCAATTACTTTAGTCTGTGAAGGCTAGAACAGCCTGGGCATGGCTTTGGCCTTCATTGTGATAGTTCCTAGATAGTGAGAACATGCTGTATATGGACGTACTTACATGGACTCTCTTTGGTTTCTCATTACAGATCTATGAGTAAGCCACTGTTACTAACAAGGAAGTAGCAAGAAAGCAATACTCAATAACTTGAAAGAACAAATAAATGTCAGGATTCGGATCCAGATCTCCCTGACTCCAAAACCTGTCGTGTTATCAAGATGTCTTTGTAACATCTCCTTTCTCCTCTGTGTAGGTCTGTGCAAATATGCTCAGCCTTGTGGCCACCATTTTATGACCTCTTCCCCCTACCCCCCCCAAGCTACTGTGTTTTCCACTCCTCTCATGGGCCATGCGATCTTTCTAGTAGCCAATCCCATTCCCCTTCCTATTCTTGGCTCTTCATTTTACCCCTTCTGGCTATTGCTTATTGTCTCACTGGAAAGCTCTATGGGTTTTCTCTGATCTTGTTTCTGTTTTGTTTGTGAATTCTTAAGAGCACACATTAGGGTTTGCACCTGGATACCCTCACTTTCCCTGGGTATATAGAGTCGCCTCACTTGTCTACTTTCTCCTACTTAGGAGTAAGAGACTTTCCTTACTCGGGAACAAATCACCTTGTTTTCAATACTTTTCCAGCATTTTAATGCAAAATTTTTAGTCATGTTTGGCTATGGGGGCAGAAATTGAGCCAATTTCTTAAGACCACAGGGAACCCATAAGAGCCACCACAAGAAAATCGAAGTTTTGATGACAAATGAGAGAGATATGAAATGAGTGCTATGAGTCCCTAATAGGAGAGATGGTCAGGGAAGGCTTCGTGGAGGAGGGAGAATTTACATAGACATAAGAGGAAAGAAATGACTTCTAGGAGGAATAATGACACAAGTTAATTAGTTGGTTCAGAGGACAGCAAGGAACTCAGTATGTTTTAAGCAAGAGATTCACCCAAGGGAACTATAAAAGTTAAGTCTTAAAAAGCAAATTGGGTGTCCTTGAATGCCAGACTTTATCACCCCAAGTTAAAAAATCTGACTTTATGCCTATTTTTGTAAATAAAGTTTTATTGGGACATTGTGCTCATTCATCCAGATGCTTCCTCATTATGACAGCAGATCCAAGTAGTCATGACAGAGATGAGTATGGACTCAAAACATGAACTTCTTACTATCTACATTTTACAATAAAAGTTTTCTAACCCTTGCTCCAAGTAATTAAAAGATGCCAATCTATCTTACCTGCAGGGTGATAAATAATAATGACAGAAATTGTGCTTATTTAAACTTTTATGAATTACAAATTTTATTAATAAAATTACTATCAAAGGCAAATAAAATACATACTAAGACTTTTTTATTTAGAAGAACCAGCTTTTCTTTATATGGGTTAACAATTTCTAAGCATTTATTGACAACTGAAATCTGCTTTGCAGAGCTCTGCTCTTTGTGTGTGATCTCGAGTATTTGTCAGAGCTGGGAGGCGGGGGAGGGGAGAGATACATTTTACCTGAAAAATAAAGGCGGTGCATAGAACACCAGTCACTGAGAAATGGAATGACCCTAAGATATGGTGCAGTTCCTTTGTTTTGTACTAAAAGCACCGGAATCTTAAGAATATGTTACCTAACTTGGCAACTTAATCCTTTCTCTGCTGCTTCTTAAAAGCCATTGTTCTTTTGTTACTTGAATGAGGCCTTGGGAACAAAAACAAAGGCTTTTCCTTGAGGATCTCCAGGAAAAGCAGGGCTGAGTTATGTGACAAGGCTCACCAGGTAATTCTGTTTTGTCTGCCAAGGTTTGCTCCTGACACCAGCAACTGGGTGCAATTGACTCGAAGGAAAGACACAGCTGAAAATGATTGCATTCCTTTTCTTAACATAGAATTCACTTACGTATTTAAAAAATTAAAAACACTTCCTTCGTTAGTGTGAGATTGGTTTTCTTTACTTTTAAGCTCACAATTGGAAACAAACAAATGATGACAACAAAACTGAGAGAACATAATCCGAAGAAAAACTGCTAAAGGCAATCAGCACAGTGAACTTTATATTTTCTCTAGTTTCCAGGTTGTTACAAAGATAAACTCATGACCTCCTAGACAGTCCTGATAATTACAACAAGTTAATATGCTTTAAAGTCAGATTATGGAAGGATGAAACACGAGACCTCTGTTTCTCATAAGGAATTAAATGTCAATGAGTACTGGAAGAAAATAGAGATAACAGTGAAAATTAAAAAAAAATTAGTGGATTTTTCTTCTTATTACAAAATGTTATACATTAGTTGTAAAAATTTAGTGCTTACACAAACAAAAAGAAGGAAAAACTTTACTTTAAAAAAATATATATATTATTGATTTTTTACAGAGAGGGAGAGAGAGAGAGAGAGAGAGAGAGAGAGAGAGAGCTAGAAACACCAATGAGAGACAATCATCGAACAGCTGCCTCTTGCACACCCCCTTACTGGGGATGTGCCCGCAACCAAGGTACATGCCCTTGACCGGAATCGAACCCAGGACCCTTCAGTCCGCAGGCCGACGCTCTATCCACTGAGCCAAACCAGTTTCAGCAAAAATTTACCTTTTAAGTAGACAACTCATAGATAACCACTCTTACCATTGTGTCAATCAACCTCATATTGAATGGTAGGGAATGAGCAATTAAATCAATATGACATTTTTGTAGTATGAAAATTGATGCCAACATTAAATTCATTAAAAAAAAATTCAATGACATTGACTAACTTAACTGATAGAAAAATAAATGTTAAAAGCCTGATATAAAATTGCATGCATAGTGTTAATGGTTGAAATTTGTCCCCCCAAAATGGACATGCTGAAGTCCTAAATCCTAGCACCTCTGAATGTGACCTTGTTTGGAAAAAGTATTGCTGTAGATGGAATCAAGGTATGGAGAAGGGTGGGCCCCTGGTACAACAGGACCAGTGTCTTATGAAGAAGAGAAAATTTGGGGACAGACATGCACACAGCGGGGATGTCACAGGAGAATAAAGGCCGTCGGATGGAGCTTCTACAGGCCAAGGGGACAAAACGGCCAGTTTGAGGAGAGCCGGAGAGCAGGCTGTCCCTCATAGCCTCAGCAGGAGCCAAACCAGCTGACACTGGTTTTGAACCTCTCCTCTCTAGACCTAGGAGGCAATACATTTCGGTAGTTTCACCCATTAGCTTGTGGGAGTTTCTTTAGGAGGCTAACTATGTAGTATCAAATGAATTCTGCCAAGTCCTGTGTGTGTGTGTGTGTGTGTGTGTGTGGTGTGTGTGTGTGTGTGTGTGTGTGTGTGTGTGCATCTTTCCCAGAGACCTGTCCCCAAGGAAAGGTCACTTCTTCCCTAGTGACCCTGCCTAAAACAGCACATCTCACCTCATCTATGTTCTTGCATGATCAGTTTCTAACATACTATATAGTTTGCTAATTCATCTTTTCCATGGTCTCTTTTTCCCATCACGCTATAATCTCCATGAAAGGAAGGGTTTTTATCGTTTTACCCCTGCTGTCTTCTAGTTCTTAGAATATTGCCTAGCACATGATAAGACACTCAATGAATATCAAATAAACAAATCAGTGCATGGGAAATGTTCTAAATGGGAAAAATAAATATATCACAATGTAAACACTAGTTTTCTCTGGGTAATGAGAATTCAATGTATTGGTTCCTGTGTTTTCCAAATGTTCTGCATAGGTTATCTTTTAAAACCACCAGTTTCATTATACTTTATTATGCATAGCTGTAAATGTACAGTTTCTTAATTATTTTGTGATGAAATAGTTTTGTCAGTTGTACTATAATTTACATTCAAACAACTTATTTATTTCATGTTGCCATATTCTAGAAGTCCAGACGTACACATTTTGTATAGAAGCTGTGAAGAACAGTTCTCCTGATAAATTCAATTGATTTCTGGAATTAAAGCCATTCTGCTGCACATGCTTACTCCCCTTCTCATGGTCCCCTCAGTTGGCAGGAAGCCACAGAGCAGCAAGGCACTGAGCCAGGTACTCAGTATGTGCTGAGAGATGCCTACTCAGCCTCTACAACAACTTGGAATAGACTGCAGTCTTTACACAGATACTCACCAAACAGAGCTGTGTGTGTCAAATGCGTGAGAGACACAAGCAGAACTTTTTGTTAGACGGAGGGAGCCCGCAGGGATATGCTCTTCCCCTGCACAGAACACTCCAGAGGCTTTCCACAACTTTCCCCACACCAGTGTGGCATGCAAAGAAGTTTACTCCGGGGTCCCAGCCAGCCTTTCCATCATTCTCTCCTCTTAGAACAGTGGTCCATCCTTTCTGTGGTTTGAAAATATTAAATAGAAATATCCAGAAATAAACAATTCCTCAGTTTTAAATTGCACACCTTTCTGACTAGTATACTAAAATCTTGCACTGTCCCACTCCTGGACGTGACATCATCCCTTTGTCCAATGCCTCTGTGCTGTATAGGCTCACTGGCTGTTAGTCACATAGCACACATCTTGGTTTTCACTGAGAGGGAGACCTCATTCACATAACTTTTATTGAATTATAATATATTGTGCCTAAATTATAAGTTGAACTCTATCCTGGGTGTGTATGTATGTATAGGAAAACACATCCTAGTACACATAGGATTGGGTTCTGTCTGTGGCTTCAGGCATCCACTGAGGGTCTTAGAACATACCCCCTGTGGGCAATAGGAGACTACTGTACATTCTCTGCTGTTCCAGACCCAAAGTTCATCTTGCTTCCTTCTTCGTTTTTTTCATACCTTCTCTACCTGCCACTCCTGAATTTTATCTGATGATTCCAATTTTATTGATTTCGTCCTGTTTTCCTCAGAAGTAGGATTGTGCTGGTCAGGTCATGCACTTAAGGGTCCAGAAGTGAACTGCAGTGCAGATGGCCTTCCTGTCAGGGGCTGGCCCTTCAGCTTCAAAGCCAAAGGCTGCAGAAAGGCCCGGGAGAGCTGGGTAATATGATCTCCCATTAGGGCTGTCACCCCAGGAAGGGGATTGCCCGAAGGAGCTGAGGCGTCAGGTCAGCACTGAGCCTGAAGTGGATGGGGGTTGGCACGTTGAGGACAGGCAGTTTGGAGCAAGCTGAGATGCAGAGAAGGGCAGGCAGCTCCAGGCTTAGAAAAACTGCTCTGCCTGCGGTTGCATTTCCCTCAAATGTGGTTGGTTTAAACCATTGATTGCAGGGGGGGTCTTGGGATCACAGGAGCTTTTCTGAAAAGCTCCTTCCATGAGAGGACTCATTCAAGGCTCAGGCCAGACAGAACTTCTACGGAAGCCTTCTCCAGCCACACTAGTCAGAGGGACTCCCCTGGGATCCTCTTAGAACTTCGCACAAATCATCCCATCACTCCAGCTTGTGCACGGCTTTGTAAATGGAGTTCCTTGAAGCTAAGGATATACTTACATGCCTAGTGTTTTCCTTGCTGCCTAGCAGACACCTTCTGTGCTTAATACATCTTTGGGGTTGGAGTTGATGTGTGGCCGTTTACTGGTCATACAGGATGAGGTGATTTGTTCTCATAGTGTGGAATTGTTTTGTTTTACAAAACAGAAAACCATGGAAAGAAGCTCATACTAAAAAGCCTGGTAGAAGGGTAGCAGGGAATGTCATGGAACCCAATTGCAGCATGGCTGTCTGGGTTTAGGGATGAGTACTGGGCTTTCCGTGAGCTCCTGTCTGCCCTCTTCCTGCGACTCTGTGGTTCTCTCCAGTCCATTGCAGGCTGTTTCAGCCTCCCTGGAAGGCTCCTCAGAGCTGTTTCTGCTCCCCCAGCACTTCAGCTTTTGTGCAATATTACCTTACTGTGAAGCTAATGCTGGCCCAGCTCCATGTGACCTTACACTTCCAGGATTCACCATCATTCCACTGCCTCCAGGTTTTCTGAGTCTTTATAAATTGTCAAGGGAAAAAATATCATTGGCATTGGCTAACCAAGGCCAAGATTAAGACATTTAGAGGCCCTAAGTACTAAAAAGATTATTAGGTTCCACATATATACTAAAAATTATCCCAAACAATAAAATAAGTGTGAGAAAGCACACAAGATTCTGATTATTTTCCTGATGACTACTTTGATATTTTTTTCTAATCTCCAATAATAAATATTTTTAAAAGACATTTGGATGTTTTCAATTGTGCTGGGACCACAATCTTTACCTACTGGGTAATTTGGCTCGGGGTCCACCCAACGGATTGTCTCCACCAGATCAGGTTGCCATCTGCGTTCCAATCAGTTGTGGCCAGGAGAGATGGTCTTACAGTAAGAAAGGCGGCCCCTCCAAAGGGGGGGTTGTAATCAAGGTATTTAGGTGAGGCAGACGGAACTAACACATGCACCACATAAAGTTCGTTGTAGAAGGATGTATGACTTGCCATCAGCTTCCTTCCTCTTTATAGACCACTCATGGGTAAATAATGTCATTCATTTACCGGGTATCCCAAGAAATTTAAGTACCTACTTGACATAATTTTATTTGTTTATGCTATAGAATAGGTTGTATTCTTATTCATTGAAAAATTCCATCATCAGTTATAATTTAATTTTTTATATTTATCCAATACTTCCAACCTAACCCAAAAGTTATTATTGAATTCTCCTTATGCTATATCTCTTTATAACCTCAATGAAACTAGTCTTAAAAGAAAATCTTCCCATTTTATCCCTACTTGAGAGAATTCCTGTATATTCTATGAGTTTGAGGTATAAATCGGTTGTTTTCACTGTAAGTGAATTTTGTTTCATCACCATGCTTGAGATAATCTTACAGATTAGCTTCAGATTTACTTCCACAAATTTAATTGAAAGTAAGAGCTAACACGTGTAAACCATTTTGCAAATTACAATGTGCTTTTTATGTCCATTAGCTTCCTTAATCCATATAAAAATCCTGCGACTGAGGACCCAGGGCTCAAGGAGACTAAGTGCTTGCTCATGGTCACACACACACGTGAGGTGGGACAGAGCACAGACCCCAGACTCCTCACTCCAAATGTAGTGCAGTTCTCTGGAGACAAGGAACACATGAATTCACAGTAATTTTTCCTTAGCGCTAGTCAGTTTCATATTATTTTAAGCTCTATGTGCTCCAGACATACAGCTTGTGCATATGAGTGTGTGTGCATTCATTCAGACAGATCAGAAAGCTGAAAAATAGAAAACACACTGGAATTCGGTTACTCTAAAGGAGAGTGTTAATTTTATATTTTAATCATATGGATGAAGTGTGACTCAAGTGTGACTATGGCTGCTATGTGTGTGTTGCCTCAAAATTGGTAAAAAACATCTACTTAGTTAAGGTCAGAATTTCCCAGTCACATCTAGTCATACCCCAATAAAAATGTTTATCTTTATTTGCTTTTGTAGAAACTAGTCTATTTATATTTTATGAGAAATGTAGATTATCTGTTAGAAAAGAATTGCTTTTGGGTAGCAAGCCATTGTTTCCTTGAGGTTGCATGGTTTTAAAAAATCTTAATGGGGTGAGGTCTGCTTTCTTCCTTTTATAATTGTCATAATCCACCAGAAATAATATGTAATTCCATGTAGCTCTGCGGCTGTCTCACAGATGGAGAGTATAATATGTCTCTGTTTCCTTCACTCTCACGCCAACCCCCTACTTCTGCTTTCTGCGCTCACTCACAGCCCCCCTAATTGTCACTTGGTAATGTATATGTGCGAGCGTGGCCAGCGAGGTAACCGGGCCCGCTGGCGCTCTCCTGCCAGGGATGCACTGCCTTATGTCGTAAACAGTAAATTCTTTATGCTGAAAGCCTGTTCGTTTTCACACCATTCACTTGTTCGCTCACAGTTGTCCAGATTTGAGAATTCAGCCTCTTACACTAATCCCGCAACTGCTGGTCCCAGACAGGTGCAGGGATCAGACAGCTCAGTTAAGTAAAACATCTGGCCTGAACTGATAATAGGCTCTTTCTACTCCCTCGACTCATAGGAAGAATGTGAAGTTTTCAAACGTTAAATCACACAATTAGACTTTAATATTCCCTTAAACATATCCCCCGGCACACAAGGAGCACTAATATCCCAGTGTTTCTCTCATAAAACAAGACCTCCACAGGGCAAAAGCCAGGGAGACGTGAGGATCGAACACTGTGTGGACAGCATTGCAGTGGCTTCCTTGCTGGGATTCACCAGGTATCATGGTGTTGCTCTCATGAAGGCCTAAAGAGATTTGCAAAGAAGCACTTCACTAGTTTCCATGACATCCTCAAGTTTTATAACTGTATGAGCTCAACACAAATGACAGACGACTCAAAATGAGGAAGATGATAGCTGAGAATGGGGTGATTTGATGGAAGGTCTTGAACCTCACCAGTGCCATTTGGAATCCAGTCATGGGCAGTGGATTCTGGGTATGATAAACTATTGACATCTGTGGTTCTTCCCAGCTCTAACCGTGTGGTGACTTTATGATTCCATTGCTCGGTGATGGCACACATGCTGTCCAGTTCTCAACAGGAAAACATAAGTATCATAAGGATTCTTGTTTTCAGCAAAGTTGAGGATTTCTCCACAAAACCTGCTATGAGGTGGCATTCCCAACCATCCCTTCAGGAGCTGAAGACACTTTCAGCATTCATGGCCAGAGCCGCCCACTAGAATTTTTACCACCATCAGTGCCTAGTGAAGAACAGTTTTTATGAATCCAGGTCAGCCAAGTTTCATGGAGCTCATCCATCAGAAAAAGGTTGGATGAGGCACTAAAATGAAGACTCTGAAGGGTCAATGTGAGGGCAGTGAAAATGGGAAAAAGTAATTTGCTTAGGGCTGGCCTTCCTGACCCTGAGGACTAGTATGTAATTGTGGGGTCCACTGCAAAATGAGAATGTGGGAACTCTTGTTGGAAAATTAAGAATTTCAAGATGGCAATGCAGAGCATTAAACCAAGCGTGGGGCCATTCTAAGCACAGGACCATGTCACATGCCCAGGAAGCTGGTTCTCTGCCACCTACAACCTCAGAGCATATCCACTACAGTGTGTACACTTTCAGGTAATAAGAGTTACTTATTCATTCCTAGGTCCCCAGTATTACTGAGCACAGTGCCTGCTCCACTTTTATTCTCTGTAAGTGTGTAATTGATTAGATATTGATTTTTTTAAAAAACCTTGCTGAGTTAATTTTAATTATATTACTGGGCAGCTATTCTGGAGCTGAACCAGCAATCTCAGCATCACCTGAGAATTTGATAGAAACATCAACGCACTAGCCCTCTTCAGACCTAACAAAATCGGAAATTCTGGGAGTGCGACCCAAGAATCTGAGTTTTAACAAACACTTGAGGTTGTGATTACACCAAAGTTTGAGTTCCACTGGGTCAAGCAATAGGTAAAAGGACTCTTTAATAAAACAGTGGTAGAAGAGCTGGAAGAGAGAGAAAAGATCTGTAACCATGGAAGAGGCATGGCTGGCAGATGCAATGACTAAAGTGAGACAAGAAGACCAGGGTGACTGGCAGGTTTGGGGCTGCAAGGACTGTGTTGTGGTATCACTTTATGAGGAGGAGCCTCTGGTCGCAGGAAACAGAATCTTGTCTGGGAGTAAATGGAGACTTAATGGAGATCCCAACTCTTTGCTCAGAAGGTACTTTCCTGCCTTCAGCTACCTGAAATCGTTTAATGACAAATTACTATGACATATTAGAAATGTCTGTATTCTATCTGCAATCATCAATCGGCTATAATAAGTTCAACAATACCCCAGCTTACATACATGCCCTCATTAATTTGAGGTACCTAATCCTCCTGCCACAAAAGGAAGTAAAAAACAAACAAGAGTAGCTGGTAGTGAGAAAGGCTGTTGGAAGCAATTAGAACTAAGGGAGGAAAAAACACAGGGTGAGAGAATGGACTGGGGAGTGAATGAAGAGGAGATAGCAACTCTCTAGGCAGGGTGAGCACAGTAAATAATGTCACATATCATATCATGTCATTTCATCTCATATATTATCAATATATTGTGTATGTATGTTATATAATGTAAATAAAAATAGAAAATAATGAAATAGACTGAGAGAAAATATTTGCAAATGTGTATAAAGAATTTGCATCTAAAATATATAAAGAAACCAAAAGTCAGTTAAAACAAAGGATCTGGAGCTTCATAACATAATACAAAAAATGTCCAGGTTTTAATTTTAAAAATCACTTGTCAACCCAAAGACCAGAATGAAAAAAGACAATCAATAGATGTCAACACCAAGTGATACAGATGTTAGCATTATTAATGATTGCATACATATGATTTAATTCATTTAGCTATATTGAAAGGGGGTGAATTTTACTTTGTATAAATTGTACCTCAAAAATATGACTTTAAAAGGTGAACTTGAAATGAGTACATGATATTTAAAATAATTTTATTTAACAGTGTTTTTTTAAAACACACACACACACACACACACACACACACACACACACACATACATCTTTGCTCTCTAATAAAAATTAGTGAATTGAATGTATTTCATTACCTATAAAATTTCTTGGTTGAGTACTTTGTGATACAGCAATTCAATGGTCTTTTCTATGTTCAAGGCATCTTGTTTGGTACTCTGGTTTTTGTGATTCTCAGAATTTTTCAGAATTTTCACTTGTACTTACATTTCATTGTCATCATCACTTCACATCTTTTTATGGGGGGGAGCAGAGAGCTTTTTAAATACTCCTTTTGTTTAATGAAATTCAATAACACAGTCCCTAAATCCACTAAACCAAACTATAGCAAAATGACCTACAAATAAATAATTTAGTAAGGGAAGCTCTACTGCCAATCCTTCCATTGATGGAACTTTTGCTTTCCCCCAGGATAGATTGTAACTTCTAGACTGGGCAAGAGCGCATGTGGCATTTGCATGATAAATACTAGTAAAGCATATTTCTTTCTTATTTTTAGGCAATATGTAAACATAAATATAATTTGTTCTCTTTTTGCCCCAATGGGTTATCTTTAATGTCCCCTGAAAACATGCACATTGGAACCAGTAAGTTAAACCATAAAATAAAACAAATAAGTTCCAATACTCTATAACTTACTAGAACATTGATCAGTTTGAATCCAATGAGATTATACTTTGAAGGGAAGGGCTTTCTGTCCACCTACTTTTGCTCATGAAAGTTTATTTTGCTGAATATTCTCCCATGAAAACCTAAAGTGTCTGTGTGGATAGACCCTGAGAGCATCTCTTTCAACCTTTAGTTGACTTCAGACTTGTCACTGCTCCAGTCAGAAGAGTATGGACTCACTCTGGGACTCTTACAATTGCTTCCTAAGTGACATGCATATTCTGTTTCACATAATACATTGAAGCCGCCCAATATTTCTAGCCATGAAACAGCAGTAGAATCATCGAATCACCAGGCATTTAGAACTGGAACAAATCTTCGAGGTCAGGAGTTTATAGCACTTTGTCATTGTCCGTGTCTAGATTCTAAATGATGATTTTGAGGTGAGAGGCCCTTGCTTCAAGTAAAAGCTCTCAAATAACCTAATCCTCGGGAATCATGAACGTTTAAATCTTGAATCATCCATAATCTACAGATAACGATGAGTCAAATATTATACATTTGTTTCTGTTCAAGCATTTATTTCCATGAAATCAGAATATATGGATTTTCCCCCTTTGGCAAGTCAGAGGTTGAGAAAAGAAAAAAGGGGGAGGGAGGATCACAACCTCTGAAAGTTATGAAGTATTTTAGCTGGAATGTTTTAGTGTGGCACCCTGGGGAAAGCTGGCCTCCAACTTGAGAGTGTGAAGTATTTTATGAACAGTGTAAAGACAGCAGATGTATTGGCAAGAAAGCATGCTTCTTCCAGCTGTGTGTTTTTCACTCAAAAATAAGAGAGATACCTCCAAAGCAACAAACTGTATCAATTTGAGATACAATATAGTTCATCTATTAATTAACATCTATTTTACATATTTTTAGTAAATACTTATGTTATTTATTATATATTTTAAACAAATAAATGTTATTTCTAATAGTAGCCATAATTTTTTTCTTTTTCTTTTTTAAAAATCATTTTTAACTATATTTTTATTGATTTCAGAGAGGAAGGGAGAAGAGAGAGGAACATCAATGATGAGAATCATTGATTGGCTATCTCCTGCACACCCCCTATTGGAGATCAAGTGCACCCTGGGTGTGTGCCCTTGACTGAAATCAAATACAACCCTTCAGTTCACAGGCCAGTGCTCTACCCACTGAGCCAAACTGGCACTTTCTATTTTTTAATGTGTATCTATCTCAACAGTAAAAGAAAAAATTCTACTAAACATTAGTTACATAAAATGATCACAACCAAGGAAATCCTATAAATCTTCAAATTTGATATTCCAATTTTCCTGTTATACACAATTTTCCTGTTAATTACCCTATATGTACATGTATGTGTAATTCTGAGTTCAATGTTTAAAGTCTGTTATTTCACTCATCTGTAAATTGATATATTTAATGATAACATGATTGCCCTTTTATTAACAATTTGCCTGATAAATTCTTTACCTTTGGGTATTTAGATTATATGAAGAGCAGTGGTTGTCAAATTTTATTCAGTACCAGAATCCTCTGGAAGGCTAAAACATAGATGGCTCTAACCATTGTGTGCATGTATTCACACACACACACACACACACACACACACACACACACACATATTCTTGACTTAGTAAATCTGCGGTGGGGCCAGAAACTTCCATTGCTAACAAGGTCCCAAGGGAAGCGAATGCTGCTGGCCCAGTGACCACACTTTGAGAAGAAGCCCTCGAGGCTCTGTCATTGTGAGCTCACCTGTTTACCAGGAGATTTATTGCTAGTCCCCATATGGAAACGGTACCACAGACTCCAAATCCCTATTTCATTCCTCAAATTAAGGATTTTGAAATGCCTACCATGAAGCTAGGTCTCATTTCATTAAATACCGATCACATATTATTATTTTTTAAAGGTTATTTTAAACCTTAGAATTTAGGCTAAACTATAATTTGGTTCTGTTCATTGCAATGATATGGAAACTTCAGATCCAGAGGTGGAAGCCAGTAATAGGATTCCTACTAAATACAATGATAAGCAAAGCAAACACTCCCTTACTGTTAACAGCCTTCTTCCAAAGAGGACTTCATCAATTTCTGATCGGCTCCTGCCCTCCCATTAACATGGCTTTGCTGGTGATGGGAACACATAAAGGAAGTCGGTAGTTCAGCCAAGCTCTGTAAGGGAGACCTGACAATTGTCCCAAAGGGAGAGTCAGTCTAATTCCTCTGACCTGTCCTCTCAAAGCATGGGCTCTGTATATCAGAGTAATTTATCATTTCAGGCAAAAAAAAAAAAATTCTATTCTATTACAATGCATGAAAAATAAGCCAGAATAATTTTAAACAAAGAGCAGCTTTTACCTTGACATTGCAATATAACACTTTCCTCCTTTGCTGCAGTAGAGAGAGAGCCTCTCTTTTAGAAAAGAAGTTTCTTGGATGGAGCTTGCTTCCCATGAAAAGAACAAATTATTACTTGGTGATGTCAGAGCATCTCCTGTCCACTGGGCTTTTTCTAGGGATTCTCATTATAAAGGTTATGAACATGTTACTATAATATTAATCTCTCATTCATTTGTCCATTTGGTCATCATCTTGGGAAGAACTGGTTAAAATAACTTTTGGGGTTTACAATACTTTTTTAAAATATACTTTATTGATTTTGTACAGAGAGGAAGGGAGAGAGATAGTTACATCGATGAGAGAGAGTCATCGATCAGCTGCCTCTTGCACACCCCTTATTGGGGATATGCCCACAACCAAGGTACATGCCCTTGACTGGAATCGAACCCGGGACTCTTTAGTCCCCAAGCCGACACTCTATCCATTGAGCCAAACCAGTTTCAGCAACACATTTGTATTCCAGTTAGGAACATTATTATGGCTATCCTTCCTTTCATTTTATCTGCAGAAATACTATTAATTTTTATTTGTCTTTCTTTGTTGCATATATTCTTCCTCACAGTATCTGACTGCATCTGATTATTTTTTTAACATCTCTAACTTTAGTTTTCTCACCCTGGATTACATGGGTAAATTGTCACAATCTTCATGAAATGCATTTTATCGTTCTGTAGATGATCATTATTAAATCCATAGTCTTTTTCTGACTCAAATGCTTTCTTCAATAAATCTAAGAATTCGCTGAAGCTATGCCTAGAAGAATAAATGAAAACAAACATGACTTCTGTCTACATATTCTTCAGTTTCCTACTCAGGGACTCAGAGTCACCAGGGTCGCATCCTTTGTTCTCACCACTGCCATTTGATATAGCAAAAGTGAGCAGTGATGAGATTAAACTAATCTTCATTACTCAGAGTAAGGTTTAAGAAATCAACAATCCAGTCCTAGCCGGTTCAGCTCAATGGATAGAGATCGGCCTGAGGACTAAAGGGTCTTGAGTTCGATTCTGGTCAAGAGCATGTACCTCAGTTGCAGGCTCTGATGTGTCTCTCTCACATCCATGTTTCTCTCTGGGTCTCTCCCTGTCTCTTCCACTCTCTAAAAATCAATGAAAAAATATCCTTGGGTAAGTATTAACAAGAAGAAGAAGGAGGAAGAGGAGGAGGAGGAAGAGAAAGAGGAGGAGGAGGAAAAGGAAGAGGGGGAGGAAGAGGAGAGGAGGAGGAGGAGTAGGGGGAGGAAGAGGAGAGGAGGAGAAGGGGGAGGGGAGGAGGAGGAAGAGGAGAGGAGGAACAAGAGGAGGAGGATGGGGAGGAGGAAGAGGAGGAGGAGGAGAATGAGAACAAGAACAAGAACAACACAATCCACAAATACCTTGCGACTGGTCAGCACTACCCTCCTTACCTTCATCCTTCCATTGGTCAGTGTCCACCAGCACCCACCTCTTTGGTGAGTGGACAATGGAATTCTCTAGCCAGTTGGGGATTTTGCATTGTTTAGGGGAGTATGCATGTTTTATGGATCCTGGGCTGCTGCTGCTGCTTTGGTAAGACTGATTATAAGTGATGACAAAATCTCAAAGGGAAAATATCCTGGATATCTATAAATATGGGACTGGATCCTGTGTTAGAAGAGAGAGCTAATGTTCTGAGAAGAGTATGCATAAAGGCATGAGATAGTATTAAATTGCTGAGGGAAAGAACATATTCTGGGATAGGAGGAGAGAAAAGGACTTGGAAGAGAAGCAGAAACAAAGAAGCTGGAGAGATTGAACATAACTAGAAAAACGCAGCACCATTGCAACAGGAGTTAGAGGACCTGGAATTGATGGTGCACCCTGTGGAACACTTCAGACAGTCCCTGGCAAATAAAATGACTTCCAAAGGCCCTCACATTTAGTAGCTGGGACAACAGAAATGACTTTATGTAAATCTCAGTGGTGAAGTATTCATGAGTATTCACGTGACATCCTCTTCTGCATAGATGAGTTGAAGGAGGGAAAAAGGTTATTTCCCATTCTTTCTTTGAAAGAAAAAAAAAAGCATTCAAAAGTCACCTGAGTGAAGGAAGCAACGGCAGACCTGAGGAAACTGATTAAAGGTTTGCTCTGATCCGCCTTGGCTAGGAAGCCTGGCCTGATATCCCCAGGGATGCCGAGGTGCCTGCTCTGCTCACTGTCTGAACTGGGCTGGACTCTGAATGCTGTATGCCAGCACCTGGGGCTCATTTTTCTTTTTCTTAAAAAAATATATTTTATTGATTTTTTACAGAGAGGAAGACAGAGGGATGAAGAGTTAGAAACATCGATGAGAGAGAAACATTGATCAGCCGCCTCCTGCATACCCACTACTAGGGATGTGCCCGCAACCAAGGTACATGCCCTTGACCGGAATTAAACCTGAGACCTTTCAGTCCACAGGCTGACGCTCTATCCACTGAGCCAAACCAGTTTCAGCTCATTTTTCTGTTCTGATCTAGCACGGTGTCTGACAAAGAGAAGAAGCACATTAAATATCTATGTAATGAATGAATGAAGGAAGGAAGGAATGAATGAAATGCCTAAGGATTGGCATAGAGGAAAATCAAGGCATCAATACTATGGGCAATCTCAGTAATATTAGCACATTACCAGGATTATTGCACTTGCTCAAATTTGATAGGCTCTTTTTTTTTTTATGAAAGATTTTAATTTGTATTCACACTGCCCAGTCTGTCTTCTTTAACTGGCAGCATTCACAGTCACCTTATTGTGTGAAATGATGTTGTTTCCTTCTCCCTTTATCTTGCTTCTGTCTGACCTTCCATTAAAAGTTGCTTAGAAACTGCTTAACGAATAGTCAGGGGTGCTCTCCGCTGACACCTTCCCTTTGTGACTTCTCAGCTATTCTGTCATCCCGTCCCCTTTCCATGGGCGTGTTAGGCTTCTTTTCATCTTCTTTCAACAGACAAGACTAAAGCCCAACATTTTCTCCATTGAAAGGAAGCATCCGCAGCCTCTGAAGCTTCACCGCATACAGGCAGCTCCGTACACCTGCCAGCTAAGAAGGAAGTAGATTAGCAGGTTTTGATTTTGTTAATGGCTTTGCACAGCATGCTCAGCAAGTCAGCCAGTTAAAGAAATAATGAAAATGCAAAGTCCGGGATGTTCACTGAAATCACCCAGACTGGGGGGCCATGGAATGAGGGCCATGGGCTTCCTTTCACGGACAGTAAAGCTCCATCTACACTCTCCTGTGAACATAACCAAGCCAGAGTCTTGAAACAGAATTCTACAGTTCCTAAGGAATGGGGCTCTCCCCAAAATCACTGCAAGCAAAATAAATCACTCCCCTTTGCTTTCCTCATCTCTATACTTCTACTGGGGTAACTGGCTCAGTTGAACTGCACACCAAGGGCCAACGGCAAAGAAAGATGATTCGATGCAACCTATATTATATACAACGATGGTTAATGTAATAGTCTAGCCTCTAGAAAGTTGGTTGCAGTGACTCTGTGAAGCAAGTGTTGAAGTAGCTATGAGGACAGCAAGGTGAATTCTACATGGAAAGTGGAAGGGTTTAGAGAAAACGTCATGTGCCTGAGGGATTCAAGCTGTGCTTCTATCAAGTGAAAGACATCCTAGACACCTGAGAGGTGTGTATGGAAGAGCAGAGGGGCACACCTACCACTTCCCATTGGGGCTGGAGCATGCCAGAGGCAGTGCATAGGTTGTCAGCCTCAGACCCAGCTATGGAGCCACCTGTTCCCCGCCCTGTGGAGTCTGGAGAAACCACTCAGATGACGTAAGCATTGCTGACATTTCTGACCCTCAAGCCAGGACAGATAGCATGACTGTGATGTTTTCTCAGATTTGTGAGATCTTCTTTAAATGAATACCTACCTGTACAGGTATTATTGAACAAGAGCATCCTGCCTGTTCTCATTGTGGGGACCCTGTAAGAAATATCTTCCTGATCTCAGTATTAGGAATGATTGTGTATTCCCCTGAGCAACTGGGCACTGATTTAAATTTTCATATTGACTGTTATAAAGGTTAATATCAACACTGTGTTAAGGGTGGGTGCAGGCTAGAATGGGTCAAAAAAAGGAGAACATCTGTAATAATGAAATAATAAAGATTTTTTTAAGTAATAAGTACAATATATAGAATCTTATTGTGAACATTATTGAGGGAGTAGTGATTTTGGCTGCATTTTATATCCCTACACTTGCTTGTTTTTTTTTTTCTTTCTCTTTAATTGTAGTTAATTTTCTGTTTTATGTATACTTAAAATCCTTTTTGGGAAAAGGAAATAAATATATTTAAAAGTATATACGTGTAATGAATTCTATTTCCTGAAAATAACTACATTCAATTAAAACATAAATACCCAGAAAACTGAAGAATTATTTAAACCCAGTTGTTGATAAATCGTTAAACAATTGTTAAACCTCCATACTGTTGATATTGCTTGGTATAAGTAAATCAGAAAATTCCAGATTAAAAGTGGGCTTTTCATGCCTATAATTCAGGGTTCCTACCATACATATTATAAGTTTAAAAAAAAGGAGGTAATCATGACAACAATTATCTGAAGAGAGTGAATTTCAACAACTTGGCCAAGAAGATGAGTGGCCTTTGAAGCCTGTTTTTTGTTTGTTTGTTTGTTTTTCATTCTGAGCTAGAGGCCCAGTGCATGAATTTGTGCACAGGTGGGGTCTGGTCAGCTTGATTGGGGCCAGGCCAGCAGAGGTGAAAGGAACATGGGAGGTTGGCCAGACTGCCCCAACCCCACTCAGGGTTGAGGGGGCTGATCAGGGCTGAGCCAGCTAGGGAAAGGATCTGAGAAAGATTGGGGAGTGCCGATCGGAACCCTGATCAGGCCAGTTGGCTGCCACAGTGAGCATCATAGCGACCAGTTGTTCTGGTTGATCTGTCATTCCTATATTCTAGTCACTTGGCATATATATATATATATATTGTTTATTCCATGGAAACCAATGCTGGGAAACCAGAAGTCCAATATTTTCATCACATATTAATGTTCTGCCATTTTATCAATGTCAAGCTAATATCTGACATTTCTTTCCACAAATTTACATAAATTGGATGAATGTAGCATTCTTCATAATGATATAAACTTTTTTTTAAATGCTCACACTTTTGTTTAAAGTCCTGCTTTTCTCACATTTAAAAGTAAATACATTTGTCTCTCAAATCTCTTTCCTCTTTTTAAAAAAATATATATATATTATTAATTTTTTACAGAGGAAGAGAGACGGAGAGAGGGATAGAGAGTTAGAAACATCGATGGGAGAGAAGCATTGATCAGCTGCCTCTTGCACACACACCCCCACTGAGGATGTGCCCGCAACCAAGGTACATGCCCTTGATTGGAATCAAACCTGGGACCTTTCAGTCCGCAGGCCAATGCTCTATCCGCTGAGCCAAACTGGTTTCGGCTCTTTCCTCTTTTATCTGCCCACTATCAGGATAGTCACATATTAAGAAATTGGCACTCCCCCTAATTTCTGGAATCGGAAATGGAAGAATCTTTTCTTGCAGAGCCATACTTATGCTGCCAATGAGGTCAGTTTTTTCATTTTTACTGAAAAAGAGACAGGTACAGCCATTCACTAAACACCTACCACCCACGGCTGGTGCTCTGCTGAGTGCTTTCTGTACATTTTCTCTCTTAATCCTTACAGTCACCCTGTGAGGAAGGCCATTTTAGCCCCATTTTATAGCCCAGGAAACCCAAGCTCAGAGAAAATAAGGAAGGTGCCCTGAGTCACCCAACCTCTGGAAGGATTATGACCTTGGGTCTGTCTGATTGGGAAGCTCTTGGTTCCTCCACAAAACACACCACCTTCCACTTTGCAACTGTCTTATAAGACCTTTTCTCTTTTTACTCTAATATTTTCACCTTGTTTGAAGGTGTTCATTTTGAGTTATATACATTTTTAATCATTTTGTGAGGCTCACATTCTTTTTACTTATTCTAAGGCATTTTTATGTCCGGGAAGACAATTTCTTTATGGAAAATTTTAGATAATATTGTCACTGTGAAAATACATTTCAAGGGTTATTTTCACCTAATTTTAAAATTAACTTATTAATTTTTAATGCTAGCATTAGCATTAGATTTTTACAAATGACACAGTCACAATTGGACAAGGGAAAAAAGCCTCCCACACATGCTTTATTCTCCTTTTCTGGGAATCTATTGATGCATAACAAATTACTATAAAACTTAGCAGGGTAAAGCAACAACCGTTTTATTTTACCTCATAATTTTTGTGGGTTGGGAATTTGAGTAGGGCTTGCTTAGCTGGCCCATTTTTTTTTTTCCTCCACGTGGCTTTGACTGAAGCCACTGGGTGTATTCAGCGGGCTGGCTGGCTGATCTGAGTGAAGGCAAGTTTCACTGGGGACTGTGCTGTGCTCAGCCAGGACTGTCAACTGAAGCACCTACACTTGCCTTTCTGACACAGTCTCAGTGTCATCAGTCTTTTCACAGAGTGACTCAAGTCTTCCAGAGAGTGTTACAGGAAACAGGAAGTGGAAGCTACTGATATTTTAAGGCGGAGGCCTGGGATCTGGCACCGTCTTGCTTCCACTGTGTGCTGTTGCTCAGTAGTCACAGGACCAATCCACATTCAGTTGAGGGGGAACTGGTCACCTCACTTCTCCATGTGAGGAGTGGAAGGATATTATGGCCAACTTTTTCACAACCACCCTTGATGTATAACCCATCCTCTCCAAGAACCTTACAGTTCATCTATTGACAGGAAGCAATGCATAAGCTTTATTCGAGTGCTAGGCTCAAAATGAAAGGTATTTGACTCACCAAACAAGACAAAAAGTTAAAAATCAATTTTTTTTTTTAAACCAGTAAAGTTATTAGTCAGCATAAGGACATCTGGGAAAAACTCATGAGAGTAACAATATCCTCCAACTTCCAGACTCAGTGCAGTTTAAAGAAACAGTAGATGAAGCTTTTCGAGTTTCAGTAAATACCATAACTCTTGTGCTATTTATTGTTTCTACTCACTTTATTTAATCTACAGAGTGGTTTATCAATCAAATATTGGCCTGGTGTGGTTCTTGTTGTAGGATTGGCAAGAGTTCTAATTACACAAGAAGCACCGGCTGATTTAAAAGTTGTTGCTGCAACAGCAGAAGCTGCTGGCTCCGCACAAAGTCTTGTGGCCACTTCCTCCCTCTCAGTAGGCATGGAGGGAATGGGTGGTCTATAGAGGGGCTGGCAGGCTGGATGCCTGTTTTGCAAATCAAGTTTTATTAAGTTTTATTAAAATACAGCTACACGTCTACTACCCTGTTTCCCCGAAAATAAGACAGTAATATAATAAAAATTATATCAATTTTTTCTCCCAAAGTTGCGCTAGGTCTTATTTTTAGAGGATGTCTTATTTTTGGGGAAACATGGTAGTATCTGTGATTGCTTGCAAGCTACAATGTCAGAGTTGAGTGTGGTGCAGAAAGCCTAAATGATTTACTCTCTGACCCTTCACAGAAAAAGTGTGTTGGCAGCTGTTCTAGACCACGGCTCCCGGACCCTCTTTGGTAGTGAGGCCTGGTCATAAGGTTAAGGCTTTGCCAATGAGTGGAAGTGGTGTGCCAGTCAAAGCTGGCTTCTTGAGACAATTAGGAGCCCTTCTCCTGCCGATTGCACCCCAATATAATGACAATCAATTTTGACCCATGTAAACAATTCTGTAAGGGATGGCAGAGAAGTAGAATGAGGAAAATCTTGCTCCCTGAATGATCACGAAGAGCAGAAAGATCCACTAATTTGGATCATCTTCCCTGAATTCTCACATGAAAAGAAAAGAAACTCTCAGCTTTAACCCACTAAAATTGTGCTAGCTTCTTCATTAAGGCAGTCAAGTTTTATTCTAAGATAGCTTCCCAATTTAAACTACCAGGAAAACATACAGATTAATACCTAAAATTGCCCAAAATAGTAGTCTTTAAACCCAGGGAAAAAAATTGTCATTTAATTATTTTCATATGTCAAGTAGGTGAAGTTGGGGGTCCTTTGTCTTCAGAAGGCAGTCTAAGGAACGAAAAAGAGCACAGAAAACAAAATTCCCAGTTAAACATTACTCTGAACACCATTACTTTGAAAATGCAAAAGAACTTTTTTCACTTAAGGGTATTGCATACAGAGGCTTTCCAGACCAGGTTTCCACCTGCACACAGAGGCCCTCCAGCTGCTTTGTAAATATAGGCAAAACAGGAGTCCTAGGACAGTGGTAGGCAAACTGTGCCTTGCGAGCCATGTGCAGCTCTTTGGCCCCTCGAGTGTGGCTCTTCCACAAAATACCTCATGCAGGCATGCACGTACAGTGCGACTGAAACTTCATGGCCCATGCGCAAAAGTCGGTTTTCGGCTCTCTAAAGAAATTTCAATCGTTGTACTGTTGACATTTGGCTCTGTTGATTAATGAGTTGGCAGACCACTGTCCTGGGAGGAGCTGCTTGGGCACTTACAAGGATGTAATCACTTCAGCTGCAATGTCTTCACGTTCAATGTTTGCGTTCTTCCCACCTGTTCACAATCAATTAAGAAATCTGTATTATCCATGGATATTTAGAATAATTTTGTCATGGGCAATAAGTTATATTTTGATCATTTGTGCAAATATTTGTGTATTTATGATCTTCTATAACCCAGGGGATAAAATCAAAAGATCATCTCCAAATGGTTGTTGAGATAGTAAACATCCCATGTCTCTCTAAATTTTTTTATTATAACAAGTTGTTACATAAAATTGCCTCTCTGTTTCCAGATCTTGGTTTGGTTCTTTAGGGGGGGGTTGAAAAACCATCAGAGAGATAGACATATAAATAGATCCTAAGAACTCCACCATCAAATCTAAGTGGTTAGCAAGTAATTAGAGATCCAGATGGAGCTCAGAAGCTTTCGTGGGTACCTCAGGAAGAGCCCGGGCATCCTTGTGGTCTATATATAGGCTTTATTCTTCATGCCTCATTGTTAGACGTGTGCACCGTTTTCTTCAATGCCAAATTTAGGCAGCCTTCCTAATTAATGATCTTTTCAAGCCCTTTTCAGAAGGCATTGGGTTTTGATTAGCCCACAAAAGACGGTCTTTCCTCCTGAACACATAGTTCTCTGTCTCCTTAGCAGTTAATGGAGTAACAGAATAATGGTTTCCTTACGGGGAGGCTAACAGGCTGCACAGAAGGGTTGATGCCTCTTTAGTTTCTGGGAATTGTAGCGACATTCAATAATGCTTGGTAAATTTAAGCCTAGAATTAGAGACCAAATTGATGTGTTTGGACATATCTCAATCTGATATTTCCTGAGCAGCTGGCTCAGTGAAAGGATACATTTGCTGGCTCAAGGCTTTTGCTTTTTTCGAGGTGACTTTTTTTTTATTATTACATTCCAATTTCTTTACCTAACGAATACTTAGAAGGAGCCAGAAATAACTGCTTTCTTCGAGAAAGTAGATTCCTATTTTTACAGACCACAAGATCATCTCAAACATTCCATGTCTATTTCTGTTTTTACAGACCAAACTTTTCTGTGCAAAGCACAGCCTACCAAGATTGCTGAGTTCTAAGAAAAAAATCAGTGTGTGTGTGTGTGCACGCGCGTGTGTGTACATCTCTTTTTACCCAGTTATAGCTCAAACCATGGTTTATTCTTTGCCTTTTCTTCAGACAGAGGAAAGGACAATCAATGGTCCCCTCTTTTATTTTTATTCACTATGTTGGCTATTCTACTTCTTAAAAAAGTGGAGACCACCTAGTGGACATAAATATTTGGATGACCATATGATATTAAGAGAGCATACAAAGAGGTTAAGTTCCTTTAATTCCCATGGAGGGAATTAAAGAGGTCCAGTATCTCTAATGTATACTTCAGACATTATGAGGAGCCCCTGTCTTAGTACCACAGCAAAGTTCTCCTCTGCCTCTTTACCTATATGTCGCTCTGTCTATATATTCTGTCTATGCTCCCTCCTTAAACCCCACTATATGAGTAAAAAGGACTTAAAATTTAATCTACACATGGGTAAAAAGACAATCGTTAAGAGGTGCCAACATTTGAAAAGCAAAGAATGAGAGGACAAGTGGGCCATGTTAGTGTAGCTGAGAAAGCCTAACTGATGTGCTAAGAGTGACATGCAGGTGGAATGCAAGCCCAAGAAAAGTCCAGAACTTGTACCACCAAGGACTGGGAAAGATTCTACAGGTTTGTGGTGGAGCCAGACATGGGAGGATTTTGTTGAATATTTTTATCAGTACAGTTATCTCAGTAGTCCCTTTTACTGCCAACCAAACATCCAAGTATTTGTCCTTCTCTGATTTGGCAGGAGAATGGATTTTATTTTAGAGATTTGAAATAGGAAATATCTACCTTACTGAGAAAAAATAGATTAAAGATTCAATAATACTAGTTTATATCCCAAGAGTAATAAAAGAAGGTGTTAAGTATATGAAGTCCTAACAAAATACCATAAGAAAAGGATAACTAGAAAAGAATATTAGCATATCTATATTTAAGGAAATAATTTTTCAAATATTTTTTACTTTTTTTCCCAAAGAAGGGCTAAAATTGTTATCAATAAAAGACTCAATCTTGATTGTAACAGTTTTGTTTATGAAGGTTTATATTTTAAATATATAAGATATTAAATACTTTGTAAATATTTAAACACATAGTTGAAGTAATAAGTATATTAGGGCAAATACTTTTTAAAATATATATATAAAAAAGCTATCCCCATTTTGTGCCATCATGGTGGAACAGTAAACCCAGGTATTTGCTATAAATCCTAGGTCCTATCCCTGCCAGATCTTACCTCCTACCAACACAAAATAGCATTTAAGAGTAGACATAAGACTTAAGTTTGGCTGGTCAATAGATTTAGAAGTATTTTGGAAGAAAGTCATGCACATTTTTATCAAGTGACATTTGCCTATTGAAAATAATTCCTAGCTGACTCCAGGCCTGTGTTGGAAATGGAATCCTGAACAGAGGTCACATGACAATCACAACACCCAACATAATTATCTTGAACGAGGGGTTTTCTGATTCATTGGGACAGCAGTACTTCTCACTAATGTGTACAAAGAGGGACACTTTTTGAGCTTTGGCTTACCTAGTACCAGCACATTAACTGACACTTAAACGTCACTTAATAAATATTCATTAATTAGATTGAGTGCATGAAATTCTCCTTAATTGTTTCTTTTAGTAATAAAATATATAAATGTTGAATGGATAACTAATATACCTTTTATAAACAAATGTATAGACATGGTTATTCCCTTTGACTTTTAGAGTAATCTTTTCATTAACTAGACTCTTGATAATAGCTACTAAAGTTTGAATGCTCAATATCCATTTATTTTGAGCATTTATTATGTCAAGTAAAGTGCAAGATACCAAAGAACAACAAGATACCTAACCTAAATTTAATAATGATTTAGACTTGCTCAGTAGTTAAGGTTTCAAGTTTAAATCGTGTGTTGCAGAGAAAAAGGCTGGAACCAAGAAAGAATGTTGAGCCCACTGAACTTGAGTAAAATTTTCCAATTTCATAGCAAGCATATAATGGTGCTGACCTAGGTTAGAAATGCCTAAGACAGCTTTCTTGTCCATTCTCCCTTAACACAAGGTTACTAAGCAACATCTTCACATAAAACAAAGTACGTGGGATCAGATTGTGCTCACAACTCCTGGCAAAGACCGTGATATGTAATAATGATGGATTGTGCTTTTCACTGATTTTATACAATATGAGAATTTTCTCTTCAAGACATTTCAAGGTGACATTATCTTTGTATGTCTAAATCATTTGATTCATTTCACAAATATATCTATCCTATCACCAAAACATTTCTCAGTAATTTTATATAACATGGTTAGACATCTCCACTATTTGAGCTTGTTGAGAGAAGGGTCACTGTTTTATTCATCCTTACTGCCTACTTTGAGTCCTAAAACATAACAGGAACACATTAACTACATTTTGCCTATTGAAAATAAAAAACAGGGTGTTTACATAGGAGTTTAGAAACAAACTATGAAAGGACTGTGTATTAATCACTTCACATAATTTTCACAATCAGCCTATACAGTACGTATCATTATCCCAATTTTATAACTGGATTAAACAGTATTCACTAAACTGGGTTGAGTTCATAATATACCTCTGAAAAAAGAATCATCTTCTACAATACTTACTCTATTTTAACATGTAAAATATAACTATCCTTACGTATTTGTAAGCATTGTGATGGTTTGATTGCCTTAATTTTTACACCCCAGTCTCCATAACTTCTGTGAAGCCTTTCTTCACTAACTTTGAGATTGGCTATTTATATGCTATTGCTAATGAGAAAGTAGCAAAAATTATACAAGCAGAACTTTGAAAAATAATTTGCATATTTTATTTTTCTCTTTGGCAGCCTGCTGTGTCGCTGTGACACTGCATGGATAGTGTCACAATATTCTGGACAAGGCTGTCACAGGGCAGTCAGCCCCAAACAACCACCTAGCATATCCGTAAGCAAGCTCTGCCAAAATCAGTGGGATTCTTTAGACAAAATTTAAACTTGGAAGAAATAGTAAATTGTTGTTGCTTTAAACCTCTAAATTCTGGGATGTTTGTTATTGGAGCATTAGCTAACTGATACAAGCATTCACACTACACAAGATACTTTTAAACTGGTACACAAAGAAAATAACACAGACATAGTGTCAATGTTCATGACTCTTCATTTAAAAGAATGAAACATCATTTCCTAAGCAAATATGTAAAAGAATAAGAAAGTGTGTGTGTGTGTGTGTGTGTGTGTGTGTGCGCGCGCGCGCATATATACATATTTGAATTATCTGGGAATTAATATAGTTATAATCATCATTTAAAAAGTAGTTAGTGTGTTCCTGTTATGTTTTAGGACTCAAAGTAGGCAGTAAGGATGAATAAAACAGTGACCCTTCTCTCAACAAGCTCAAATAGTGGAGATGTACACAGTTCTCAAAGAATGTGGTAAGTGGTATTAGACATATACTCAAGGTAGTACTGGAGCCCACATATAAATAAGATCTGTTTTGCATGGAGAGTTGAGAAGAAGCTTGACAAAGGAGATGTTCTGAGGTAGGCACTGAAAGATTAAAAGAATTTTGAGAGAAAAATGAAAGTGGAGTATTTCAGACAGAAGTCACAATACATGCCATAGTACATAGTGACAAGAGGACTTGGGAAGAAACAGGTATCCAGCATGCTTAGGAGTCTGGTGTGTTAGAAGTAGCAGTAAATAAAACTAGATAGGTAAGTTGAAACCAGACTGGAAGAGACTGGAATCTGAACTTTATTCCAGTGACAACAGATATCAGTAAACGATATAAAATAGGATAAATGACATGCCCAGATCTGTATTTTAAAGAAAAAATCTGCACTGAAGGTACCAAATGTTTTCCTACTTCTTTTATTCCAAACTAGGTCATAAAAAACTAGGTCCATAAGTTTCTCTCTCTCTCTCTCTAGGAAAACATTCTCAATTAACTATATATTTTAGACTGCTTTCTTCCTTATACTCAATTTGGCGTTCTATTTAACTTTAGATTTTTCATTCCCATTCCAGCAGATTATAGCCATGCAGGAATATATGTTGCCAGAAAATCCAATTTTTTAAGAGAAATATAAAAATTTTAATGTTTTTGTTGATTTGAGAGAGGAAGGGAGTGGGATAGAGAAATATAAACACTGATGAGAAATCAATTGAGTGCCTCCTGCAAGCCCCCTAACAGGGACTGAGCCCAAAACCTGGGCATGGGCCCTGTCCAGGAATCAAACCAGTGACCTCTTGGTTCATGGATTGACGCCTAACCACTGAAAACACTGGTTGGGCGAGAAATGAAAATTTTTGTAAAATATTCCACTTTATAATTTTGGAGATTGATTCCATTATTAAACATAATGCACCAATTAATACATCTGTGAGTGGAATATAACCAATGGGTTGCCTAATTTTCACCTCCAGCCGCAAAGGATAGATGACAAATAGGAGATAGTCAAAAAGGAAAAGAAGCCCTCATTATGCCAAGATATTCAAGATTACAAAAGATCCTTGGGTCTACAAAAGCCAAGACCCCCTGGAGAGAATACTTGGTACTTGGAGGACTTAGAGACTCAGAAAGTTAGTTGGAAAGTTGAAACTCTACAGAACAGAGCTGTCCTTAGAACTTCCTACAGTGCTGAATAAAATACTGCATATTTGTACCATCTAATACAGTAGCCTATAGGTACATGTTCCTGAGCACTTGAAATATAGCTACTGTGGCTAAGGGACTGGATTTTACATTTTATTTCATCTTTACATCACTTAAATGTAAATAGCCACATGTAGCCAGTGGCTACCATATTGGACAGTATAACCATGGAAGCTCCAAATGAGTGCTCCTAAGACTTTGGGAGGCACCATAATCAACCTGTAAGGCTTGTTAAAATACAAATTGCAGGGCTCTCTCTCCCACCACCCTGCTGAAGAGTTTAGATTCAATGGATATTAGCGAGGGTTCTAGAATTTGCGCTTCTAACAAGTGCCCAGGTGATTCTGATGCTGCTGGCCCACACATGGAGAGCCACTAAACTGTCCCCCAACTTTCAGATTGTATCAGGGTGTAGTCCTGGAAGAGAAGCACTGACAGCTATATAATTACTGATTCAAACACACACACACACACACACACACACACACACACACACACACACACATTGATCAGGGCACATGCCCGGGTCATGGGCTCCATCCCCAGTGTAGGGTGTGCAGGAGACAGCCGATCAATGATTCTCTCTCATCATTGATATTTCTATCTCTCTCTCCCTCTTCCTTCCTCTTTGAAATTAATAAAAATATTTTTTTAAAAAAAATATTGTTACACGTACACACACACACACATTAGGTGGTCCAGAATTGCCTCTGCTGCACTGACAGAACAGGGCAGACAGAGCTTAACAAGGCCATGGACCGTGTTGTTCTGTCTTGGAGAAAATGAGGTTTGCTTTTAAATCAGAGCATAGAGCATGTCTGCCTGTGTGGCCCTGCGTCTTAGTTCCAGTCCAGCAGGGGGACAAAAGGGAAAATCCTATATCATCATGACCCAACTAGACACCTGGTAAAATCCATTTGTCAGGAAACTTGATTCGTTGTTCTCTTGCTAGGCGTAGCATCAGCAAAGCACCTCATTTATCCTAGGAATGCACCATTACATATCAGAGCAGGTCAACTATAGCCTCCATCCCTGGAAAACACATATTTCGGGTCAAGGAAGAAAAGAGAGGCTCTTAGTCTCCCGTCTAACCTTTTATTTTTCTCATTAAAAAAAAAAAAAAAAGCAGAAATAGTAGACTCTACTGTTGTAATGTATCCAAGGAATTCAAAGACATGACCTTTGTGTCTTCATCCTAATATGATATGTAGACCTCAGTGGAGGAATAACACGTGACAGGTTGGGAAAAGGGACAGAAGGAATCCTCCAGACTGCCCGCATTTTTCTTGGCCAGTATAAAAGTTTACTTCCTTGAATGCTGCCCAGTATTAACAGGAGCTAAGTGTTTTTATATAATTATCTCTAGTGGACTATTGGCTTTCTTTTTAACTGAAAACTAATTTTTGAACTATTTTGGATGGCTGATTTTCAAGGAAACTTACATCTCCCTGTATCCACACTCATGGGTGGTCTCCTTCCACAGTGACTGTGGGATTCGCCATGTCACTTGCTTCAGCCAATGGGACAACAGCACATGACAGAATCAGAGACTTTATAAAGCTTTGGAAGAACATTTCCAATTCTCTTCATATTGCTATGCTTTCACAGAGACTACATGATCAGGGCAGTTTGCTACAGGATGTGACGTGTGGAACAGAGTTAAGTCTGCCCATTGTCCCAGCTGAAGCACCAGATATGTGAGAAAATTCACCCACAATTAGCAGTGCTGTCTATTGGACCTGCTACTGACCATAGATTATTTTTTAACTATATATTTTTATTGCTTTCAGAGAGGAAGGGAGAGGGAGAGAGAGATAGAAACATCAATGATAAGAGAATCATTGATTAGCTGATTCCTGCATGCCCCCTTCTGGGAATCAAACCCACAACCCAGGCTTGTGACTTGGAATCAAACTGTGACCTCCTGGTTCATATAGGTTGATGCTCAGCCACTGAGCAACACCAACCAGGCTGACCATAGATTCTTGAATGAGTTGAACTGATTGTGGCACAAACTAGCGGGACTGCCTAGCAGACCTGTAGCCATGGAAAATAACAAATGGCTGTATGAAGGCACTGCATTTTGGGGTGATTTTGCACAGCTAGAGAAAGTTTAAAGAAAGAATAAAAGAAAAATATTTATTCCTTTCAGATATCAGAAAGTTATCAGTCTTAGCAAATCCAGTGAATTCTTAAATAAAGTGAGGATGGTCGATGGGAGTTTATTTTACCCCATAATCGCAATCCTGGATTTTCCCCTGAAAAGAAAAAACAACAATAAGAAGCGTGAATAGACTGTTGAACCCCAGAGGGAAAACAGGGCAGAGTAGGTGGGAAAAGATTAACCAATGAGCTTGTATGCATATGTGCATAGCCCATGGACACACAGTGGGGTGGTGACGGGCTGGTGGGGAGGGGGTGTAGTGGGGGGAGAAGAGGTTAATGGGGTGGGGGAGGAGGACCTATGTAATATTTTCAAAATAAGGACTTAAAGAAAAAAGAATTTATGTGGGAGGGGAAAAAAAAAGCCAAGACCTTTATTTCAATGCCCCTCCCATGCCCTATGCCAGCTGGCTGCTGCTTTCCGCATTGCAACTCTGCTCAGCTCCCCACACAAATCGGACACGTTGTCCACGGCATCAGGCAGGCGGCCTGCCTGCTAGTGTCTTAATAGAACCCCTGCTGGTGTGCTCCTCTTTTCTCCCCTCAGCTGTCCCACCCTGCAGCCACCGTTCTAAAGTTACAGGACAGTTTCTAACTTTGTGCCTGTCCCAAGGCATCAGGACCAAGGCACATGATTTGTAATTTATGAGGACACCCACAGAGCTGTCACTTGCAAGGCAGGTGTTGAGAAAATGGCAAGCAGCTCTAGGAAAGAAAAGAACGCTGATCTCACTCCTGAATAATGGTGAACCACCTAGTCATGGATAGAAAGCGTTGACATAAGCGAGCTTTAAAAATAAAGCAATGGCTCATCTTGCCGAAGGCACGCTGTCACTGCGCTGCAGAATGTGACAGGATTTAAGTAATCTATGAAAAAATTATTTTTTTAATTCTGAGGCGGCTTGTTTGTTCTTGAATTGTGCTTTGCGAATCCAACTGTCAGTTTCAGGTACCCAGTGGACAAACAGACAAGTCAAAATCCAAACGAAATAACCCCTATAGGATGTAAAGGAGAAGGAACTTCCAGTCTCCTTAAAACAGTGCAAAATAGAGACCGAGACAAACAAATTCAAATTAGGTGAAAAGGAACTGGGGATATAAATTTACACACCCAGCCAACTGATATTTTAAAACTGAATAAACTATAAGTCAGTAAAGTAGCTGCTTAATCTTTTGAGGCAAACTAACTGAGTTTGGCCTCATCACAGCTTCATGTTGCATTCCAACCGATGGTAATATTTCAGAGGTGAATGCAGGGTGACCTGATCTTAAATAGATTTAGATGCTAGTGGAAGTCTGTGAGTAAAAACATGACGGTTTCAAGGCGTTTCCAAAACACCACAAGGTGCCCATTGCAACTCTGGATGGAAAAATATTAGCTGGGAAGCAACCTGAGCTGTGAAACCAAACGATGCCATGGTGAAAAGGCTCCACGCTTTAAAGAAGACTGCTTACTGAGAGGCAGCTCCGCTTTCCAACCTGGGTCTGAGAGCTCTAGGGATGTCTGTGCTACCGTGCAGGTCCAGCGGCTTCCCACCACATGAAAACCTCAATGCACATAGAGACTCGATTATCAGGCTCCTGACTGGCTACCATTTGAAGCTTTCGCATGAGCAAAACTGGAGGATTTTTTCTTCCTTTGATGAGGAGAGTCAATTTGGCAGGTATTTCCCATTACCACAATCTTAAACTCTTCCTTCTGGCTATCACCTGCATGCTTGGCCCACATTCTTCTTATAGATTTCCATATGTTGGTTATGAATAAAGAGTCCGGAAACTACTATACGACACCTGCCATTGTGTCCTGCACCCTCCCGCTTTCATCATAAATGATCGGGGCTGAAAAGAACAGTTAAGGAGGTTCTGGACAACCCAGAGCCACTCTTTTGGCTGCTGGCCTGGAAAAACTCCTGACAGAAAGCTTGTCTGGTGCCCTTGGCAGAGACCCACAAGATCTAGTAAAATGCCAAAGAGGAGGCAGCATGACATCAAGAGGGAAACATGCTGTAAGGCAAAAGGCCTATACCTGACCAAAGGCCAGCCACTTTGGGAAACTATTGTCACTGGCTTGCTGGATGATTGCAATGTCGGTATAGAAACACGGACACTGCATTTTTGTTGTTGATTTTGTTGTTTGGTGGTTCCATATCCAACTTAGTTCCCATTTATGTGGCTCTTTTTAGCAAGTGGGAAATAGAATCTTTAACACGTGGTAATCAAGGGATAACTCTGGGCTGTCTTTTTCCTTCTTTTTAAGAATCCAAGCTTTTATTAATCTGTGTATTAGTTGGTTTTCACATATCCAAAGTCTCAGTTATTTCTTGGTTGGCCCTTTAGCTACATCACAGAAGAGAGAGCCTGGGAAGACAAAAGGGTCAGAAGTTCAGGTCACCAAAATAGTTGGAGATCCTCAAGCATGTCACATCCAATCTCAGCTCAGCAACTGTGCTCGCCAGCTTGATCCCTGAAAGTCCTCTGAAATTAGATTCCTCCGTGATTGCTCTCCATGTATACCTTCCCACAGGCTGGGCCGAATCTGGACGTGTGACTCGCTAATAGGAAGTGAGGGAGGGAGGTTTGTCCGGAGCACTCAGCTGTTGGAAAATCTCTAAGATCCACTGGCAAGAAAGTAGTTTAGAAAGCTCTGAGTTTCAGCAGAATGCATGTTTGTGAACAAGCATCAAGAGGTGTCAGCTTGTGGGCATGAATGAAGAGCAGGTGATGAAAACAGCCATGATCTGGGACCAGACCTAAAATCTCTGGGGCCCATCTGCTTCAGGTTAAGAAATAAAAAAAAAATTTTTAAATAAACAAAACACATGAAAAACTGAATTTCACAGCTCATTGTTACCAATATGATGACAAGAAAACAGCTCTGATTTCTTGATTTGTTGAGGAAAGAGGCTGAAGAGACACATGAATTTAGGCTCTGGTTTTATAGACCTGGGTATAAAATTAATATTGGCCGCCTAGCAGCTATGTGAATTTTCACAATTACTTTTTCTCTCTGAGCCTCGTTTTTCTCATCTGCAAATAGGGAAAGGGGGAGAAGCTTACTGTGTGGTATTATTGCAAGGACGAGTCAAGGTAATATATGTGTGCCACCCAGCCCAATGACAATCTATTTTTATGTGGATTGACTTACTGCTAAGCTGCCCCCCTAGCATGGCTAACTGTATTCATTTAATATTTTTTATCTACTATGGGCTAGGTATCTTTCAAAATAATTTCTCAACCTCCAACCTCCTCCCCCCCACAACAAAAATAGGGAAAAGAAATCTAACATTATTAAAACTTCCCCAAGAGAATTTCTGGCTCCATCCAAGACTTTTGGGGAATATATGAATGGAATAACCAAATGAATATATAAGATACATCAATAAATACATTGAAAAAGATGGTGAATGCTCAAGTATCAAAAACAAACGATCCAGATTTACATAAGCTGATTATTTATTCACTACAACATTCTTAATATATACCTTTAATTTTCTCAGGACAGTAGATATTAAAGAGTGAATAAAAAATGGGTGTGGTATAAGCATGGTATAAGTTATTTCTTAAGTTTAAACTCTGCATCTAACCAATTGCATATCATTGAACAGACCACTAACCCTCCCAAGTTCCAGTATTCCAGGGGGAATTAGACCTGTCCTGATTCCCACATGGGGTAGACCTAATGGCCAGGCAAGAAAACATATTTGAAAACACAATATGCACAGATATTGTCACATAAACATGGTGTCTAAGCAATGTGTCTTGTCTCGGTCCTCTTGGTTTGCTTTAATACATGGTGAGCAGTATACATATAATGAAATGCAAAAAATTTTTCTACTTTATTTATTTTATTTATTTATTTTTAAATATGTTTTTATTGAATTTTTACAGAGAGGAAGGTAAAGGGATAGAGAGTTAGAAACATCGATGAGAGAGAAAGATTGATCAGTTGCCTCCTGCACACCCCCTCCTGGGGATATGCCTGCAACCAAGATGTGCCCTTGACCGGAATCGAACCCAGGACCTTTCAATCCTAAGACCGACACTCTATCCACTGAGCCAAACTGGTTTTGGCTGTTTCTACTTTAAAATGTGCTACCCAAAAACTGATTCTCTATTTCTTTAACCCTGTATCCTTTTTCCTGTAGTATTTACCACTGTTAGGCATAGAATATTTGTGTGTTTACTTGTCTGTCTCCACCACCCAGAATATCATCTCCTCCAGGGGAGGCATTTTGCTTGGCACTTGCAACTGGGCCTGGCTCACATTCTGCTCTCAGTGAATATTTGTTGAATGAATGAGTAGAAATTGGAGAGGCGTGAGGGTACCATGAAAGATTAGCAATCAAGTGTCTGCAAACATCTCCTCGATGGTGGCTGCTGCCTTTGTGGACTGTGAGTAATGAATGGTGCTGCCGACATACAAGCTAACTTCGTGTTCCCAATTCGATTCCCATTGCAGTTGCTTAGAACCTTTTAAACCCTAAATCACATAAGGCACCTCGGAGAATGACATTGTTGCAGAGGATGCGAGAGCAGGTGTCTTTGCTCTCCTCTGACACTCTCTGCAATGCCTTTATCGCTCCTACTCTAGTGGGAGCACTCGACCCTCCTTCAGGCTCTCAAAACTCTGGGACTCTTTGGGAGACAATTTCTCACTCTTGCCAAGTCCCAGCCACCCAGCTGGGTGGCCAAAAAGCAATACATTTGAGCCACAAAGAGCAGTGGGGTTTGTTGGAATGTCTCCCATTACGGAGAGTCAAACACAAAATCAAATTGACTAAATCCTCCTGGAATTCCGTAAGGCAGCAATTTCCCCAGCTCCCAACTCAACCGCATTTGCTGTCTTTTATGGCCACAGAATGTCAACTCTTTAACACCTCTTTCCCTCCTGTCACTCAGTCCTTCAACACAGCTGCAAGGGGTGCCCTGGAGTTTGAAAAGGACATGGGGGGAAAGAACTGTATATTAAAACAAAAATGGAACACAATTAGTGAATATTTTTGCTTGGGCTATGTAAACTTAAAATAACCTATTATGGATAAAGATGGTAATATCATATGTCCTTAATTTAGCTTTCTGGTCACTTTAGATCCTGAACATTCCTGTAGGCTTGTCACATTACAGAAATAGGATGTATTAATTAAAATGCAACCTACTTAAATATGAAGCAAATGGACACTCAATGTAGGAAACACCTTTAGATTTTTTAATATTTTTTCTCCTTTTCCATAGTTTAACATCAAACCCTCCTCCATCACACCAACACACAGCTCAGTTTTGTTTTGTTTGTTTGTTTGTTTTTAAGTGTTTTCCTTATCCACAGTTTTTAACACTCTGAAATAGCAACTGTTGCAGTCAAAAGAAAATTCTTTAAATGAAAAACGCTTTGTCCTGCCCAGGGCAGACAAAGTTATATTAAAATTGCAACTAGTTCTCATCAGGGCTGTGATTTTGGGCAAAATGTTCTTCCCTGTTCCCTGCGGCTCCCTCCCCATCTTCCTTGTCTCTGCCTTCCCGTCTCCTTCCCCAGGCAGAGACCAGGGCTGTGATGGTGACACATGTCAGCAGGGAGTGGACGTGGACCAGTGGGTGAATGCCAGCACTTCCCAGGGCACTGCCCACCGGCAGGAGGAGACAGGGCAAGTGTGAGCTTAGTGATGGATTTGCCAAATGAGTCCATTCAAAGATGGATTTGCTACTTGTGGTTGAGTTATTGAAATTGAACTCAATCTGGATCTTTAATTGTGGTTAAAATATCTTTAAAATATTATGCTCTAATATAACACTGAAATGAAAAGTATTGTGCATGCCAAAGCATGGAAGTAAAGGTATGGAATATTTATTTATGGAAAATGCAGCAAGTTTTCGTCACTGGGGGTACAAGCGAACTCATGTTTTCTTAGAAAGGCCACAAATGACAGAAAACACAAAAGAAAATTTGATGTTGGACTTCAAGATTTAAAGCTTTTCCACTTCAAGGGTCATGATTAAAAAAATAAAATGTTAAGCCATGTATTTGAGATGATGTATTTGCTATGTATAACGTATATGTAATAGATATAACATATATGTAATGACATACCTATTATATAGTTTATATATTTATTCAAAATATTTGAATAGAGAAAAGCAGATATGCAGAAGGCTAATTATACATTAAGAAAATACAAATTAAAAAAAATACAAATTAAAACCACAGTAAGATACAACTGCATATATATTAGAATGACTAAAATGAAAAGTTCTGGCCATACTGCATTTCAGCAAAGAGATGGGATCGCTGAAACTCTCATAGCCTGCTGCTGGGGATGTAAAATGGTGCAACCATTTTGGAAACTTCTTGGCATTTTCTTAAAAAGTGAAACTTACATCCCAGGCATTCCACTTCCAGATGTTTATCCCAACCTCTGCCTCACTTTCTGTACTCTCAGGTTTACTCTGTTCCCAATGGATTTCTTAAGAATGTATTCCTTTTGTACAAGACACTGGCAATTTAAATCACTTGGTCATAATTCTGGTTTTCTGAATTGAAGAACATGTTTGACATGGCTAGGAGGCCTGACAGCATCCTGGCTCAGGCACTGATGGACTGAAATGCCTTCTGTGTCTCTGTTGCCTCTCTCTGGGGATCTGCAACTGGCCATCAAGAACACCTGGTTGGCGTTCAGCTGCTCACTCAGAAGCAAGGTCATGTACATGCAACACTAATTGGATTTGTTCATCCTTATTCTATGCCCAAGGTCCACAGTGTTTTTTCCAAAGTGCAACTGGATACTTTATATATATATATATATATATATATATATATATATATATATATATATACAAAATTCTTTTATATAATGGAAGTAGCTCTTTAACAGGGCTACTCATACTCGGTTGAAGTCAATTTACCCCAATCTTCCAGGACTCCCCCCTACTTCCCTCCACCATCACCAAAGGCCTTTGAGCCAAATGGGTTGCTCAATTTCAAGTTGAAAAAGTAAAACAAATTTGAGAGTGACTAAAAGAGCCACTCTGTATATGTACACAAAGAAATAATAGGTTTGCATGTTAGAAGTCTTGTTTTATTTTCATGGGTAAAAACCTAAGTTTTCTGGAGACCCTGACGCTCAGATTTTACAATCCTGCCTTTCCCATTAGTTCCACTTACCAGGCGGGTGGGTTGTGTCTCCCACTTAAAATGAACCCTCTGAGACCTTCCCCCAATGTCAATATTTTTTAGAGGAAAGCTGTGATTATACCCATGGTGCTTTAATTAACTGCATCACAGCGTTTTCCATAGCTTGGTTTTCCTAAAGTAGAGTGAGAATGACAGAAATCATTTTAAAGAGTGCAATAACATTCACATTAGTATATTTATCTTCACAGGACTTAACATACTGTAGTGTTCATATTGTTAAGTCAACCAGATTTATTAGATTAGAGCCAATAATAATAATAATAAGTTGTGCCTCAAATAATTATCTCCTCATTAAAAAAAAAATCTTCCTCCTTTCTCTGAAAAAGAAAAACTTGCTTTAGTAATAATCCTATCAATAAAAGACACTCGGAAATGCAAAGCACAGTCTTTCTCAAGAGCAGTTTGAAAGAGTGTGTATTTTGTTTTGGTTTTTAATTGTGAATTAAAAAAAAATCTTTATTGTTGAGACTGGCTTGCCTGCCCTGGACATTTCAAGGAGAGGCTTTGCTTCATGCTCACCAGAACGGGATGGCCAGTCCCCTGCTCTCCTGACATCCAGAGAGCAACTGGCCTGGACAACTTATGGATTAACCAGTTAAGCTTGCAGTTGCTGCTCTGCCTGTATTTTTTTAAGACCCAGAAAATACTGACATCATTGTGGAAGTATAGAATTTAATTTTGCCAATAAATCAAATTGGGCTCAAGCTGTTAGTAACATTGTCACATCTCAGAGTGAGGCAGAGACTAAATGACTCAATGACCTGATAACAAGATATAAAGCTTTTCACCTCCATATCCCTGATTTTAACCAGGCCAGGCTTGGCACAGGAGAGACCAAAGCTGCTCACATTGCTGGCCAAGACCCTGCAGGCCCAGTACCAGGGGTAACGCTCAGATAATCAGGTGGATAAGAATCCACATGGGCAGAACCAAGACAACAAGGTCCTGTTGTGTATTCATAAACAAGTCAAAGGTCAAAGATCTGGGTGTGGTCAATAGAAATGCAACGGGGTAAGGTGTAGAAGTTTATTGTTGTGTGCATTTTTTGAATCCTCACCCAAGAATATCTTTTTTTTTTTTTTTTTGAGAGAGAGAGAGAGACAAAGAAAGAGAGAGAGAGAGGAGAGAGAGAGAGAGAGAGGGAAACATTGATTCATTGCAGCCAGAGCCCAGAGTGTAGAGGTTTTGAAAGGAAAAGAATGCTCACCCTAGGGCATGTCAGGAAGGATGGCTATCCCCACACTGGAAAGCACTATTTTGCCTCTTCTTGGACACCATGAGTTAGTGATAAATGTCTAGACAGAGGTGTTACCAGGTGTGATTGAAAATTTATGTGTGAGCTCAGCTAGACCATGGTACTCAGATATCTGGTCAGTTGCTGTGAAGGTTTTTTTAAAGATGAGATTGATATTTAAATGAGTAGACTTTGAGCAAAGCAGATTACCCTCCATAATGTGGTTGGACCTCATCCAATCAGACGAGATTGGGCGCGTTCAGGATGGTATGGCCGTAGATGGACCTCATCCAATCAGATGAGAAAAAAACTGAGATTCTCCAAAAAAGAACAAGGAATTCTGCCAGCAGATGGCTTTTGGACCACACGATTAAGTCTCTGCTAGATCTCCAAGCTGCTGGCCTGCTCTGCAGATTTCGGATTTACCAGCCTCCACAATTCCTTAAAATAAATCTCTGAGATAAATGTGTATATATATATATATATATATATATATATATATATATATATATATATATTCTGTTTCTCTGGATATAGATATTTAGATCACATATTTACTCTGTGTCCTTTCCTCTTTCGGTCTCTTTCTCCTTCGCTCAGATCTTTCCTTACTTCACGTTGTTTGGTTGAAAACACTAAGATGTTTGAAATGAGAGAACCACAGGACAAGAATCATAGCCCAGGAAGTTAACCCAGATAGCAATATGGCATCTAGGCTGGAAAAAGATTGGAAGAATTAAAATAATAATGCCTATAGACCATGCTGTTCGATATGGTAGCCACTAGCCACATGTGGCTATTTAAGTTAACTAAAATTGTGTGAAACTAAAGAGTCCCTTTCTTAGTTGCAGTAGCTAACTTTTCAAGTGTTCGGTAGCCACACGGAACTACACAAATGGCTACCATTGTGGAAGGTGTAGATTAGAGAACATTTCTATCATCATGGTAGGTTCTGTGGGAGAGGACTGGTATAGCAAAATCAGGAGGCCTTCCACGCTGGCTATGGCAGTGGCAATGGAGAAACAAGAGGAAGTCATTTTCATTAAGTGTTCAGTGTGTGCTCGGTAGTGTACCATGAGCTTTACACTTGTCATCCTGGGTCATTGGGAACCATGCTCTACAGGACATAGTTATCCACCTCCCCACTGAAGAGAACACAGTGTCAGCAACCAGGCAATCATGGAGATGAGATAGAAATCCAAACAGTCTGAACTCCAAAAGCTCCCGTGGCCATAGACCAATGTCCTCACCACACCTGGAAAGAGAATGTTTTAAACTTCTGATTGGAATCCTAAAGCCATTATACTCCATTTAGGGGCTTTCTCGCTAGCACTCACCTTGCTGCCTCCCTAAAACTGGCATAAAAAGCACTCCCCGCCAAAACTGGTTTGGCTCAGTGGATAGAGCGTCGGCCTGCGGACTGAAGGGTCCCAGGTTTGATTCTAGTCAGGGGCATGTACCTTGGTTTCGGGCACATTCTCAGTGGGGGCTGTGCAAGAGGCAGCTGATCAATGATTTTCTCTCATCAATGTTTCTAACTCTCTATCCCTCTCTCTTCCTCTCTGTAAAAAAATAATAAAATATATTTTTAAAAAATAAATAAATAAAAAAGCACTTCCCAAGTCCCCAACATTTGGAATTCTGAAAGTTTTTTCTCTGCCTACAATTTGCTATCTTTCCACTTCTCGAGTTCTCCCAAACCTGCTGTTGTGGAGTCTTAGTCTATTAGGGCTGCCATAACAAAACACCAGGTACTGTGTGACTCTTAGATGACAGAAATGTATTTCTCACAGTTCTGAGGCTGGGCAGTCCAGGGTTACGGCACCTGCACAGTCACGTTCTGGTGAGAGCTCTCTGTTTGGCTCTCCCTTACTGTGTCCTCACATGGTGGCAGGGGCTGGGGTTCCTCTGCAACCTCATTTATAAAGCACTAAGTGCACCCATGAGGACTTCACGCTCATGACCTAAGTGCCTCTCTCAGGCCTCAGAGCCCAATACCATCATGTTTGGGGGTTGGAATTTCAAAGTATGAATTTGGGGAGAACACAAACATTCAGACCGTAGCTATAAGCTAGCTCAGTCTCAGCTGTTACAACCATCAAAACCTCCACATTTCACTACAGCCAATCTAGCATGGCTAAGCGTGGAAACTACATGACAGGACAAGGAGCTCACACCAGAATGTTAAAGAACACACTCCTTCTATCAATGAAAAAAGTCTTGCCGAGGACAAGAAAAGTGGCTGAACTAACTAGGGCCCTCAGTGATACAATTGATTTACATTCTGGTGCAAGCTCTTTCCGTTGCCTCAGACTGAGAACAAACTGGTTTTGGACTGGGACTGGCTGATGGATTATAAAGGGCTTTGGCCTCATGGATTTCTGATTTTTTTTACGGCTTTACTTTTCTTCCAAAGGCCATGATTCTATGATCACTATAATACTCTCTGTAGATCAAAATCCACTAGTAATTAATCTCTTAAATTCCTAAAAATCTCTCAAAATTTATTTTTATGTTGCCCTCTGTTTTTACTTCTTCCAAACCTATAAAATCTGTATGCATCCTACAGAGCTTCCCCTTCTTTCAAAGTAAGAGATGTCCTTGCTCCCTTCCAATGACATCATTGCTCTTGAGATTACATCTACCTCCTAGTAAGTCCTTCAGCAACTAGATTTATAAATGACTAGAGGCCCAGTGCACAAAATTCGTGCACAGGAGGGTATGTGTGTGTCCTTCAGCCCAGCCTGTACCCTCTCCAATCTTGGACCCCTCGAGGGATGTCCAACTGTCCTCCCCTGCAACCTGGTCACCCCCAACTGTCCTCCCTGCAGGCGTGGTCACCCCCAGCTGTCCTACCTGCAGGCCTGGTCACCCCCAACTGTCCTTCCCTGCAGCCCTGGTCACTCCCAACTTCCCTCCCCTGCTGACTCAGTCACCACTAACTTCCCTCCCTTGCCAGTCTGGTCACCCCTAACTTCCCTCCCCTGCAGGTCTGGTTGCCTCTAACTGTCCTCCCCTGCAGGCCTGGTTGCCCCCAACTGACCTCTCCTGCTGACCTCATTGCCCACAACTGCCCTCCTTTGCAGTCCTGGTCCCTCCTAATTGCCCTCCCCTACCAGCCATCTTTGACCACATGGGGGCTGCCATCTTGTGTGTTTGAGTGATAGTCAATTTGCATATTACCTCTTTATTATATAGGATTGCCTTTTTTCTTGAATATCATGTCTCTAACTTCTCTCCAAATTTCCACCCATGGCACAGTATGTTCTTGCCATGTCTCTAACTTTTCTCCAAATTTCCACTCCACACTTTTAGTCCACCTGAGCCGAAAGTTAACACTATAACTCTATCTCCCTTTCCAACCAGACTTCACTGCCTAACTTCTTAGCCAAACTCCATCCACCACTCTACTGAAAATGACACCTTGTAAAGATATTTTTTACATCTCATTTGTTTAAAAAAAAAAAAAAAAGTTAAGGCTCAAAGGCATTAAGTAACTTCAAGGTGGCACAGCCTCCAAGTTTTGAACTCAAATCTATATGACTTTTTTTTTTCATATCCAATTTTATTTACTCACTCATTGACACTTCCTGATAGTTCTTGATTTTGGAGTCCCTATTCCCCTGTTTCTTCGCTCTTTGGCACAGTCCTGTTTCCTGTTTGTCCACTGAGGGATCCTGCTCTCTACCCTTTCTCTATTGGTGGCCCATGGTTGCTGCCTTCAGGGCAGACTCACCAGCAGAATGCCTCAGGGAGTCTCCTCCTAAATTGCTTAACTGTTAGGTGGGCCTCCGGTGAGGCACAGGCATCTGCCCATCCACCCAGTAGCTTGTTCTCCGGGAGGAAAGGCTGCCTGAAGTCTTCTGTGTAGCAGACTCTGAGCCATGCAATAGTCCCCAACAGAAAGTCGGGAAAGCAGAGGGGAGCACCTGGGCAGGCTTTCCACACCCTGAAGGAAATGCAGAGAGAGGAACCCAGACCGGGAAAAACGAGATACAAAGACAGAGGAGAGAAAGGCAACCCCAGATACCATCCTAAGAATTTAGCTTTACGAAGAGAGCAAGTGCTGGCTCGCTCTCCAGAACAGGCCTTTGGGTAGGGCAGTCGCCCCGCACTTGGGGAAGATTGTTTTTCTCACATGCAGCTGCAGCATACCAAGCTCCCAGCCTATCATACGAAATGGTCTCCTGGTCATCAATGCTCTCCATTCTCAAAAATGCCTTCTTATCCCTCCTTGCTAATGTGTTTACCTTTAACGGTGCCTCCTCTCCCCAAAGAGGTAGTCACAGTGAAACCCTCAGACATTTTCCTGACCAGTGACAGGACACTGGGGGCATCGGACCAGCTGGCCAGCCAGCTGTCTTCTTCCCTAGAGATACGGCCTGGTGAAGGGTGTGGCACAGGATTCCCCCATTCCACAGGGAGCCCCGCTCATCCGTGAACCTAGGTGCCCTTCCTCTATGCCACTTGCTCTCCTCTTGTCCCTTAAGTTCCATCTTCCCAGGCCCGGGGAGGGGAGACAGGAGGCGCCATCACTAGGCGATTTGGCTGCTGCCATGGAAGCCGTTATGCCTGATCCAGAGCTTTGTGGCACCCATTCCCCCCACTTATGTGAAGAGGCTGTCAAAGAGCTTCTCTTAGCGAGGCCGTGTTGGGTTACCAGCAGCTGGTCGCTGTTCCCTGCAGCCGGATTCCAGGCTTACGGGCCACGACGGGTTAAATGTCTGGGTTGCCCATGGGTGGCTGCAGTGTCACCCGGGCCTCCTGGAGACACAATGCCTTTAACTAGAGGATGGCTCTCATGGCGAGAATGACAGGAGCTGGCAAGATGGCACAGCGATATTTCAGGGTAGCCAGGCTCTCAAGCGCCCAAAATAGCCGCCACTAGGAGACTGCCCCAGAAGGTCAAGCCACCGCTGCTCTGTCAGCATGAGCCCTCTGAATCATCTCAACACTTTCCACTTAGCCAAGCTCCTTCCCTCCTTCCCTGCCCGCCCTGTGCCCCCTCCCTGCACCCCCACTGCCCTTGGTGGTCTTCAGGGCTATCTTTGAAACAGAAAGGCAATCAGGGATCATTTCTCTCTTTTTATTATTTGGATTGGATGGAGGATGTAACATGGATAAAGCACAAGCCACTGGGAATTCAGCACCGTTTGCTGGGCCACAAAATTACAGAAGTTCAAGGCATCCTTGAAATCTGGCTGGGCCCATGTGGGCCAAAACTGCTCCCACAAATGCCAGTTATCCCAGGGATGCCACATCTTGGCATCTGGCCCCTTCCCCTCCAAAGGAGAGCCTGAAGTATGTCCACGGGCCACACCCAGGACTCCTCCGGCCCGGCTCCCTGACCATCCCTCCTCGAGGCTCTGTCACTGACCATCCCTCCCGGAGGCTCCGGGCCCAGCGAGGAGCTGCGGATTCCCGAGATGCCCCCGGCATAGCAGCCATGCCTCCGGGCGGCGCCGAGGCTCGTTAGGAGAGATGCCTCGCGTGGCTCCCGGAGAGGATGCTTTCACTGAGTCTGCATGTTTGGCACACGCAGACCATAAACAGAGCAACCAAGGTAGAAATAGATGTGAGCGGTTTGCCCAGAGGGTGTTGAAAATGTCTAATCCACTCAGGGCGGTAACAAAGCATCTCGGTGGAAGATAACATGACCGTTCCTCAAGCTGCGGCACATGCGTGCGCAGCCTGACAGCCTCCAGGCATTGAGGGGGCTGGGGGATAAACACGAGAGCTATGCCAATAATGAGCGTTTCCTTTTATGTTTACATGTGTGTGAATATCTGGCTACATTTTGCAGATAGGCAGATTAGCAGCCCCGCTGATGGTTTGATCTAACAGAAGTGAAACATCACTCGCTCCTTCCAGAGCAGGCTCCCCACTCCTCAACGTACCCATGCGATAAGCCGTGGGAGTATCACTGACAGGCAGTAATCATACACATGACCAAGCGTGGGGACTTTTAAGGCAAAATCTATCTAAAGTGGGGCAAAAAGAAGTACTAGTGAGTGTCAAAGCACAAGTCACATCTGGCGAAATGAAATTTCATTCAAATAATGGAAGACCACAAGAATTTGTGACTCGACCATAAAAGAATGTTGTCGTGTTTACTCATTCATTCACCACCCAACTGCATTGACTAGCAGAAACTCCACGAGAGCCGGGATCTTGTCTGCTTTCATTCATTGCTGTGTTACTAGCTGTCTACCACATAGGAACGGCTCGAAAAATATTTGTAGATTTGAATGAATGAGAGCATTCATCCATCAGTCAGCAAACATTGCCTGGCTATTGTGCAGTTTCACTTGTATAGGATTTTCCTCTGGGAGGGGCGGTATATGTAAATACCCTAGCTTCTCCTTCCATGAGTTTGAAACCAGCATCTGAAAGGCACATACTATACAATTCCGGCTATATGATATTCTGAAAAAGGCAAAAGCAAGCACATTAATGGTTGCCAGAGGCTTGTGGGTAGGGAGGAGAGGTTGACTAGAAGCAGCACAGGTGGCTCCTAAGGCAATGAAGCTATTTTATCTGAGACTATAATTGTAGACACATCACTGTAGGCATTTGCCAAAACCCACAGAACTTTACAGCACAAAGGATGAACCTTAATAAATGCATATTTTTAAAAAATAATTTAGAAGATGGGAATCACAGGATGGAATGCAGAACGTGACAGAACAATCTATTACAAATGTATGAAGTAAATTCACTGAATTGGGGGGGGAGCTTTGGAAAGGGGGAAGAGAGGTGGCCCTCCGTAGCTTTAGAAATGAGTGGAGTCTAAAACTGCAGGCAAAAGGAACAGCACATAGGCAGTATACTCCAGTTGATAAAGCGGTTTCTTGTGAGAATACAAATTAGAATTCTGATATCTATCTATCTATCTATCTATCTATCTATCTATCTATATGTGTGTATATATATATATATATATATATATATATATATCCCATATAATAAAAGGGTAATGTGCAAATTGACCCTAACGGCAGAATGACCGCTGGACCAGTCACTATGAGGCTCACTGACCACCTCTTGGTCTGTTTCCCCAGCCGGCAGGCTCTGGTCACCTAATGGCTCCCCCCTGGCAAGGGCAGTTCTGGTGAGTGGGTGGGAACAGCCAATCTCTCGGTCCCTTCCCCAGACCATCAGGCACCGATCACCTGATGGTGAATGGGGAACTGTGGGCGGGTGGTGGCAGAGGGTGGGGCCGGCTGCGGGCAGCTGGGGAAGATGGCCCTGATCGCAGGCCAGGCCTAGGGACCATACCTGTGCACAAATTCATGTGCTGGGCCTCTAGTGTGTGTGTGTGTGTGTGTGTGTGTGTGTGTGTGTGTGTGTGTATACTGTGTTTCCCTGAAAATAAGACATCCTCAGAAAATAAGACCTACTTACAAGTTTCCTTCTGAGTGAAATATAAGGCATCCCCTGAAAATAAGGCCTACCTAGGCTAAACATGAGAGATTTGGTCCACTGATTCTGAAAGAAATGGAGTCACAAGAAATTCACCAGGAAATTCAGGAATTGGATTGTTATGATGATGTTCCAGATGATGACATGATTGTCATTGAATAAATGAGTAAATTCTTGATACTGTAGGATTCACAGTTTGTCTGGTTTGTGTTGACAACTACAGTACTACCGTACCGTATACAGGTAATAAATTTCCTTTATTTTCATTTAACAATAAATGTGTACTATATTCTTCTTCATGGAAAAATAAGACATCCCCTGAAAATACGACCTAGTGCATCTTTGGGAGCAAAAATTAATATAAGACACTCTTATTTTCGTGGAAACAGGGTATATATCTTAGAATTCAATAGTTAAGTAGATAGATGACAAAGAGTGAGAGGCAGATTTCTTATGCTTGGACTGGTAATTTTTAGATAAACAAAGGTAGGGAGCTAACATGATCCATTTTGTAGTGGATTAGGATTGGAGACATCAGTCTGAACTCATGTTTAATTGAACATAGATAATGATGGTTACATATAGACATATTTATAAACAACTGTGTATATACCTGGGTTCGCATACATAAGTATATTTCCTTGTTCTGCCAGCTGAAAACGCCAAGAAGTAATGCCGACCTTTAGGCAATGAGCACACCTTGGCCAGATCTTGGTGTCAAATACCCTTTTCCAATAAAAAGAAAAGAGCTTCTTTGAGAAACAACTGATGCTAGAGAGTGGGACATGAGCTATATAAGAAATGCATGGAGCATCTTACAGTGCCAGGAAATGAGGAAGTGCTCAAAATTTTAAAAACATAATTAGAAAATTGTAAAGAAACACAGGAGACAATTTTTAAAACCTCCAAGTGGGTAAGCTCCAAAGGACCAAATATGAAAAATAAAGAGCAACAACATAAAGTAATATGGGATTATAGTCCAAGGTGTAAAATACATATCCATATTGAAATAAATTAAGAATTTCTAAGTAATATATGTAGATACTCTGTATTTAAGGAAGTATGACTCACCACTCCTTAACTGTGGTTTACACACACACACACACACACACACACACACTCCCCTAAATTACTGTGGAAGTGTAGAGTTGATGCTCTGTCAATGCTTTTCTTCTCCAGTAGGTGATCTTGATAATAGTATTCTTTAAAATAAACTTGAAAAAAGTAACAATTATTTTGACATGTCTTTAAAAGTGCATAAAATTCCGTGTTAAAGAAAAAAGAAAATCTTTGACTCTTTTGAGCTCCCTCCTGTGGCCATCAGAGAAAAAGGCAAGCATTGTTTCTATAATAATTAGGGGTACTTCGAGGTCCTAACAATGTCTACACTGGGATTTCCATATCGCTGTGTGATGTCGCACTTATTGGATAGGTTAGAGAATAGAATATTTACAGAAACAAAATAAAGAGAAAGTTATTGATTCTCCTTACAATTTATTACTAGAGTATCCAAAAAGAAAAAACAAAGCACGTTACACAAGACAAAAAACAAGAAGTAGTTCCCAAATCAACAATGCCAAGTATGCTCCACAGAACTATGACTTCTTGGTGAAATAAGTTTGAGAAATTTGGCATATTGTCCCCACCCACTAGGATCTCAACAATGAACATTAGCTTAGGAAAGACTGAACAACATGTTTTTCTATTTTTATTTGCCTTTTACTATTCCTTTGTGAATTGCCTAACCATATTATTTGCTCATCTGGGTGTTTACTTCTTATATTTTTGTAGTAGCTTCTTATATTCAGAGAATTTTTCTTTATTTTTATTGCAATAAAAGTACTTTCTCCTAATGTTGTTTTTATAACTTTAATTTTCATGTATCTCTCAATTTTCTCTTCTGTGACCATTGAGTTGTGCTGATATTATCTTAAATAGTTGTCTTAAACTCTTTGTTCTGAGAATTGTTTTCTCATTACCCAGAACCAAATATATTAATTAGTGAACTTCTTCCCCAAATTGGATTTTAGCCTAATTTCCAGCCTGAGTTTTAGGAAGACATTGTGCAAATTAGGCATACAAAGCTTCACCTTCTATAACACACACAGAGAGAAAAAAAACAACAAACAGAATTAAAGTTCTGAGCCCAAGTTTCTACATTACGTGCATGTCCCAAAGTCATAAGAAGACATTTTGTCTCCAGAAAAAGTAGCTCACTTATTATGAAAAGCATTGGAGATGATAAAATTTCAGAACAACTAAAATTAATTCCAAGCAGATTATTAAATTCTCCCTAAAATGGAATGTGGTTTTCCAGGAATATTCGAAATGCCCTCATGATTTTTATCAGAATAATATTTCCAGGAGATTATTTTAACTGTATCCTTAAAATCTTACCTCATGAAACCAAGAACTTTAAAACCAGGCTTGAGTATCCTGTAGCATCAGTGCAAGCAAGAAGAAAATAGCATGACAATGACAATTTTTATGCATATTTGTAGAATACTCTTTTTATGCATATTTTTTCTAGTGAGGCTAGAACAGCTGCATGAGAGAGAGAAAGAGAGTGAACACTAGGAAGTAGGTTCTTGTTCATTTAAAAAATAATAATAATAAAAGCCCTGCCAGTGTGGCTCTGTGGTTGAGCATAACCAGGAGGTCATGATTTGATTCCTGGTCAGGGGTTCCTTGTCAGGCACATGTCCCAGGCTGTGGGCTCAGTCCCCAGTGTGGGGTGTCAGCAAGCAGCCAATCAATGATTCTCTGTCATCACTGATGTTTCTCTCTCCCTCTCTGAAATCAATAAAAAATTTAAAAAAAAAGAGGAGGAGGAGGAGGAGGAGGAGGAGGAGAAGGAGGAGGAAGAAGAAGGAGAAGAAGAAGAAGAAGAAGAACTTCAAAGTAAGATACAGACAGGTTTGCATTTTTGTCCTTTTTCTGGGTTTCATGAACAACCTATTAGCCTCACTTTATCTATTTACTCAGACAATTGTCCCATTGTTTATAAGCCTCAACACGTGTGGATCAAGAATTTTACTGATACAGCCCTAGCCGGTTTGGCTCAGTGGATAGAGCATTGGCCTGCGAACTGAAAGGTCCCAGGTTCAATTCCAGTCAAGGGCACATGCCCAGGTTGTGGGCTCTATCCCCAGTAGGGGACTTGCAGGAGGTAGCCAATCTCTCATCATGGATGTTTCTATCTCTCTCTCTCCCTCTTCCTTCCTCTCTGAAATCAATAAAAATATATATTTTTTAAAAAGAATTGTACCAATACAGCATAGGATTTCAAGACAAAATGTAACACAAGTAAATATAGCAGTTTCCTCAAGTCAGCATCTCTAACTTTTCATCGACTGTTGGCTCCTCTATGAATTTTCCTGTTTCTCTTTCTCCATAGGTTCAGGGTCATAAGTTTGAACCTACTCTCTTACAGTGTGTCCTACCCCTCATGTCCAAGTATGGTCACTATGAGAGAACTGTCACTGAGAGTCCTTGTGGAAAATTAATGGCCAACTACAGAGGGCAAAATGTTAGGACAGATGGCTCTGTCACCACTGCCAGTCTGAGAGGCTGAAAGAAACGCAGTGTCTGGGCAAATACTGGGCTCCATTTCGTACACTTGCTCCTTTGTTAATCCAATATCCCTATCAGCAGCTGTCCTTCATGGTTTGGTTGGGAGGTGGGAGGGCCGTTTCATTTTCTACAGACATTTTCTATCTTTTCAATTTGTTAACCGCTCAAAGAACACATTTCAGGAATTCCTTGGGACCTCAACCCAGGAAAAAGTCCTCCTTATCATTTCTTTAAAGAACAACGGTAACATTTCTATTCTGTAATGCCAAGACAATATTGGTCTTCCTCTTGCTATGGATTATTGGATTTAAAATCTTTTTTAAGAAATGCTGCAAAAATCAGCCAAAGATACTTAATATCCTAAGATTACATCCAGCTAATACCAACACATATTAAGAGAATGCAATGAAGAGGAAGGAGTCTTCTTCTAGGCCATTATCTTCTCTGTCAACATGGAAAAGCCAGTCACATTAGAATGATTCACAAATTTTGTACTTTTCAACAGTGTCTTGGAGTCAATTAAATATCCCATATCTTCCAATAGAACTTCCAGTCCAGAAAAAAAGCAATGTAAAAGGAAGTCATAAAATGTTCATAAAAACTTTTCCATCCTCTTTCGTCTTCTTGGTCTGCCTTAAATCTTATTTCTTCTTCAGGACACTTCTGGTGCTGAGTTGCTTTCAGAAAAGAAGCAGAATAGTTCCGCTTCTCAAGTGTCAAGGTCATGCCCAAATCAGCAACAGAAGAGTATGTCTTGGGAGAGAAGCTTACTTGCATTTGAATTTCTTTACAAAAGGCATTCTTACCAGGATTCTTTGATACATAAATCCTTAAGAGTTTCCATCAGTGTCCGACACTCTTTCCCTTCCCTTACTAATGTCTGAATTATAGCCACATAATTGTCATCACTACTGTGACCGGGCACAAGTGCTGGCCACCAATTTCTGGTGCCTCAACTTTCTGCTTCCGTCTTTTCTGTTGTTATTTCTAAAGTAACAGTCTTAGAGCTCTAGGGAGTCCATTGGTGCTCTCATGCACTTTTTTAAACTTTAAGAGGAGGGTTCTTCACTTTCACATGTTCTCCCTACAAAACATGTAACTAAAACCCTCTGTGGCTTAGAGCTGTCATTTACTCCATAAAAATATTATGGGGCTTTTCATTCCTACTTATTGGAATTTAGAGAAAGTGCCCTCGAAGCAACCTATCCGGTTAGCAAATCTCCCATCTGGCTTGTTAGAATAAACCCAGGCTGAGAGGCTTCCTGTAGGGCACAGCTCACAATCCAGACGTCTCATCCTCTGGTTACATGATTCTCTGGTTGCCCAATCTGATTGCTAAGCTCTCTGCAAAGGCCACTTCTGAAAGGGTTGAGGATGCCTAATGTGTTGACATACCTGCATGTCTTTTACTCGTTCTTACCTATTACAGTCTGTGCCATTCAAAGTCTAGAAGTACCTTAATAACAAGTCAAGTCACTTGAGGGTTATGTGTAATTAGAGAGGAAATTACTATTTACAAGATTTTATCCTAGCCTGGCAAGTGGGTCTCTCATGATCACATTGCCCAAGCACCTCTTAGGTTATGCTGACCTAACTAGCTCAGGGAAGGCCTATATGGCAGCTTTGCAAACTCAAGGACCTAAAGTGACCATAGAGGATGGTCTGAAATTAAAATGTTAACTAAAAGCAGTTATGGTGAGTAGTCAAGTCCTAGGCTGGTATCTTCTTTGTCAAAGATCAGCTTCGACCTTTACTGAGCCTACTGTCTTTTTGCATCTAAGATAACATACTTGTGGCTAAGGTAACTTGTAACTTCCCTTTTTCCAGACCCCTCAGAGCACAACAAATGGCACCAGGGCAGAAACTATAAATTCCCTCATTGTTATTGTTATCCTTTACCCAGCTATGGAAAAAAAGCATGTGTCCATCATTTTATTTTTTATCCAATCCTATTATCATCTCAGACTGCTATAATATACTTTTCTGTTTCATTTTTCCTTCATTTAGTTCTTGCCTCTAAATAGATCTTATGCTCCTTGATGTGAGAGTAAAGTCTTTGATTCATCTCTGAATCCCATGCAATATCAAACCCATACAGTGGTGATCAAAAGATATTGACTGTGGTGGGAAAAATATATGCAAAAATATGTAAGGCATTATCATTACTGTCCTTCGCTTTAATTTTGATGGCAATCCCTGTTCTATCAAATACTATCAAGTGAAAAAAGAATGCTGTAAGTGTGACTCCAAACACATTCCCCTTGTGATGCAAAAGATTGCCAAACTGTGACATTCTTGAGATTTTAAAATTACACTAATCCAAAAGATACAGTCTACATCTATTTGTTCTGCTTTTTGCCATTCATGTCAATAGTTTTCATATCTCTACTACTCTAAACTCTTCTCCAGATAGACAAAACCATTTACAATAGAACTGGGCTGCTGTGGCAATACTACAGGGTTGGAAAGCAGAATGCAGTCTAATTCATTGGTGTATGGTAGTTCAGATTTTGCATAATAGAAACAGACTGCTGAGATATGTGTGACTGACATTAACCCATGGATATATCCAATTTTTCTTAAATAGACATCTCTTCTTTGCTGAAGGCAAATATGTCTTGTCACAATTTGGCTGCCTAATTTTAGCTCCAACCAGCGTTTGCTTAGCCACCAAGCTCCAAATCCAGGCCAGAAATAGGCAGAAGAGTGATGGTCATGTGTTTCCCGAGAGCCCAGGCAACAGGCCAACACACATTGGAGCTAGAGTGGAATTTCTTGCCCTGTGAAAATGCAGTGCTAAATCTTCCTCTCTCACTTCTCTCTTGCTGTACAAGTGGGCCTCTCCTGTACAGTGAGCTGAGCTGTCACCTGAAACTAATGAGGAAGATGTGTCTCCCAGAAATCTGAGCTACAGTCAAAAGAATGTGACCTATCAGTCTTGACATGCCAACTTGGACCATGGTTTCTGGAATGGGTGAAAACAGGATTTTAAGATAGTTCATCTTGGTATTTTCATCAATAACTTCTACAATTTCACAGGATACATCTTTAAAGTCCTTAGATTGTCTCAAGCAAATAACTCATAATAGTACATTTTTTACTATAGAAAATTAACTTCTTATTCTTCCTATCTTACTATCCCCTTTCATTTGAACTGTTTAAAATACAAAGTATGAATTCTCATACTCACTCCTCTCTTTCCTTTTCCTGATTATAAGTAGTAGTTGAAGAGTATTTACCAAGAAATTATTTATAAGCTTACAAACATAACTTGTATCTTATAGATTTCTAAATTTGGCTGGAAAGGGGGTATGACAACACCTTTCTTTCTGGTGTTGTCATACTCCCTTTCACAGAAATGTTGTCATGTGTTAAATCATCTATGAAGAAAAAGCAAAAATAGCATATTTACATTTGTTTCTAATACTGAATCTCTAAAAGACTCAAGAAAAGACATATAAGAACAAAACAGTACCAAAGATAAGAAAAGACAGAGAAGGCCTGTGACTTTATTCAGCATAAAATCCTTAAGTCATTTTCAGAAGATTTTTTTTTTAGTCTTTAGTTATATAGTATATTACAGTGAACTATATTTTAAGGTATAATTAAAGTTCTGAACTCAAATAAAACATATTACCTTAAAGGCATGTTACATTTCAGGACAATGTGACCTTCATATTGGGATTTAGAAAAACAATTGCAAAAGCAATAAACATGCAACAGCTAATAATAGCACAAAATATTAAGACTCTAACTAATATATGTGTGAAGTGCTATAGGAATGTAGTATTCTTATAGAGCTGAGATGGAAGGATGAGTAGGAACTTTATAATGAGAGGCTTGGAAAGGTATTCTGAGAAGGAGCAACAATATAATGAAAGGAATGCCAAGATGGAGGGACATTGTGGGTCCAAATATTGGACAGAAGTGAGGTAGGTAACAATTTGGAAGTAAGTGATGGGGAAGGGGATAGGCAGTGTCTGGTATATATTTTGTGCATAAAATGAAGATGTGAGGCTCTTAGTCAAAAAAGCAGGTGCTGTTAAAAGTACTGAAATGCAAAGCTTTTTCCTTTAAAAAGAAAGTAATGGAGTAATAGTGATATATGACTTTTATATACTTATAAATTACAAAGAAAATTATATTTTTAGTCTCATAATTTTATGTACTACAATGAATAATAATAATTTATTAATATGATATCTTGGTTTCTGGCTCATTTTTCTACAAAGCCACTTATAACAAATAATTCGTACTTTCAGGAACTTAATTTTTAAACAATACAGTTAAAAGCAATGCAAGATCACAAATAATTTCTGATGATTTTTAAATTTTAGAATGATCTTTCCACAATACAAATTTACTGGAATTGTTAAGAGTATTTTTATGGGCTGTGATAACACTGGGATGCGTTCCTGATAAATTATTTCATAATATAAATTTTAGCTGAGTACTCTTGCAGAATGCTATCTTACATATTTGACTTGTCATGCAAATCTTAATTTAATTTTAAAAGAAAATTTACACAATAGCTTTTTAATGTTTCCTCTGACATTTCCTGAAACGTATGAAAGTTGTATAAGAAATGAAAGTATGGAGGTTGTATAAGAAAAGAAAAAGCAGTTTCAAGATTGATATGTAACTCAAAATACCTGCTTATACATTCCATCTCTGTCTTCAATTTACAAGGAAAAAATGATTTTTAAAATGTCTCATTAATGATCATATAAAATAGCATTCTTCTCTGTCAAATGTGATCATCTTTACATTTAATTTCTATTTCTAAGCCTGTGGACATTTGCTAAAAAAAAAAAAAAAATAGACAAATTCAAAACTCTTTGAAGAATTCTAACTCTCTCATATGCTTTATCACAATATCCTCGTGTAAGTTTTAACTTTGTAATAATTTACGGGCAAAATTTACTGTCTTGTCTCCTAGCTCCTGACCCTACACACCAGCTGGAGAATTCAGATTTGTGCAAATGCACGGGGGTGGGGTCCAGAGACGTGTGAGAAGCCCACTGTGCAGGGACTGACCCCACGCAAAACCCGTCTTCTCTCCAGAGCCACCACTGCTGCCACTGCTTCTACTTCAGCTTCTACTGCCAACATTGCCACTGCCAACCTGGGCCCCGGTTCTAACTCTGAGTGCTCCCTTGGGGACCCACGGTACCCAAGACTCTCCCAGAGACATGCATGCCAGGGGGCCAGGCCGAGTGCTCAGCCAATAGCTGCGGCAGTGCTGAGCCATGCACAGGCAAGCTGCAGCCAGACGTGTCTGTGCTGCTCATGGTGCCCGTGCCCTATTGCTCCGTGTGACATCTGCTCCTTACAAAGCACAAGTTCAAAGATAAAATCATTAAAAATTTCAAGAAGTCTGTGGCAGAGCATTAAACCAAGGGTGTGGTCCCTGTGTGACTGTATAAGCCACTTGCCTAAGAAGCCTGCCTTGGGAATAGGGAATGCCACTAGGAAAAAGAGTGGGGTTTTTTTTGTTGTTGTTTTTGTTTTTGTTTTTAAATATATGTTATTGATTTTTTACAGAAAGGAAGAGAGAGGGATAGAGAGTTAGAAACATCAATGAGAGAGAATCAACGGTCAGCTGCCTCTTGCACACCCACTACTGGGGATGTGCCTGCAACCAAGGTATTTGCCCTTGACCAGAATCGAACCGGGACCTTTCAATCCTCAGGCTGATGCTCTATCCACTGAGTCAAACCGGTTTCAGCAGGTTTTTTGTGGGGGTTTTTTTTTTTGTGTGTGTGTGTGTTGTTGTTTTTAATAGTATAGGGTTATGTTTTAAAACTCTTTGCATGCCTTTTTTTTTTTTAAAGCACTAACTATAATAATTAGGCACTGAAGATTTTTGAAGAGAGAAAGGGACATTCAATTGGTATTTTAGAAAGATCATTCTGTTTGTCAAGTCAAAGAATAATACTGGCAGATCAACTAAAAAATGTATATAATCTAGACAAGTGATTTTTATACAATCTAAACTGGATTTAGGGGTACTCATAGATATAAGAAATGACCCCAGGATTTTGAGTAACAGATACGTGCTAGGCACTTTACACACATTATTTCTGATCCTCTAAGATGCATATTATCCCCATTCTTGCACCTGAGGCAGCTGAAACCTTGGGGTCCAGTTACGCAAGGTCATGCAGTAAATGGAACAGAGCTGGCATTCAGTCCTGAGCTCATGCTCCCCTTGCCCACACCATTTCTTCCGGGCTCAAAGAGGACACCCCAAACTGTGGTGACAGGTGCAAAGCTATAGTGAGAGGAAAGAGTCAAAGATTCGGTTAGTATTTTCTCCTCCCCCTCCTACACCCTCCAAAGTCTTACAACTTGTCCGTGGTTTTCCATGTGGTTTTCGAAAGGTCCTATGAAATAAGGAGGAGCAAGGTCTGAAAGGAGAGAAACTGCAGTAGATTCTTCCGAGGCCATCTGTGCATAGTGCCTAAGACATGGCTGGCATTCTACACATACTCCTGTCCTTTCCTTACTGCTTCTCTAGACATGGTCTCACAGCACTCATGTTGGATTTGGTTTAGTTGGGTGTTTTGTTTTGTTTTTCCACCAAGCTGACACCCCACTTATGCTCCAATAATTGTACATTTGCACAAAAGGCCATGGGAAATGTATGCATTTCCAAGCTGTGGAGACATTGCGCTCTTTAGTTCCGGACTAGCCCAGGGGACGGCATGGTTGGGAGAAATGAAAGAGATAAGGATGTAAATGAGCAAGGTGATTAGCACTCAGGCAGCATCCAATATATGTCAACAGACAGTCAGTCACAACAGAAGGCTTTTTAAAGGGCCGCTGTTACCTTCCACAGTGAACATCTGAGGCTGCCCACAGGGAAATGGGGAGAGCCTCCGTTCGGAATGCAAGCCTATGCGTTCCACAATGGCTGTGCCTGCATCAGTCAACAAGACTGCACTGGGTGTCTATAATACTATGAGAAGGACGATGATGCTTAATATCCCCTCTCCATTTAACCACGGAGACCCGAGAAACTGATATGTTGGAATATGTCACATTTGGTCATAAGGGAAAAACTAAGAGAATGGAACCCGAAGCATTATTTCACCAGGCCTTGGTCCTGTTCCCCACAGTCATGACATCCAGTTACTACAAGTTTGAGCAAGTCAGAAATTATTTTAGAACAGAAGGTTTCAAATGACCCATTTCCCATTGTTCCAATCCTATTCTTTAAGACATGACCATTGACCAGTTTAGCACTTTCCAAGATTAAAACAAAGTTTAACTACACATTCAAGTCCAAATTTATTGGTGGGAGGATGCTCACATTTGCTGAGTGAGCATCCTCACACCAATATGTAAAGGGCAGCAGATACCGAGAAGCCCTTTACATGCATGTCCTCCTTTACATGCATGTCCTCCTTCACTTCCACAGTGACTATGAGTATGTCCATTTTACAGATGAGAAGACTGAGGCTCAGAGAAGTGAAAAGACTGACCACAAAACACAGAGCTAGTACAAAGTGGAGCCAAAATTTTACTTGAGCTCTATTCAATTTCAAGTGACCCCCGTGTGTCATCCGCGATGCAGACTTACACATCCCATTCCAAAAATGTTGTTTTACTGCCTAAGACAGAATCAATGCCCTCTATTTATTCTATGACTTCTTATTTTCTGGCAGAGCCTTGCCACAAATCACATCAACTGCCCCAATGCTTGCTTCCTGCTGTTCAAGTAAAATTAAAGCCATAGACCATAACTCTCATTTTTACAGCAGGTCACGACCCACGACATCAGCTTTTGTAGTAAACTGGAAAATCATTGCTTCCCCCACTGATAATCCAGGCAAACTGAGAAATACCGTGACTTAGCCGGAGTTAGACAGTTGGCTCCAGTTGTGCCCTGTGTACTCTGCTTAGCAACAAGCGTCTGGTCTCCGATGATGAAAGAGCCGGGGAGCTGTGTGCGGCCGGCGGAATGTGTGGAGCGCTGGGTGTGCAGGGTGCTGGGCGAGGAGATTAAAGGCGGGCTGGCAAGTGTGGGCTGGAAGGAGAGGGCGGCACGGAAAGGCATGTGTGTGTCCTGTGCAACGAAGGGCGTGGGACCACACAGAGGATCTGAAGGACGAAGCAGGGGCAAAGGATGCCTGGTTGGCCTTTTGAAAGGAGGACTGAAGGTTGTGAAAATCTCCAAGTCCCTAAGCCACCTATGGAAGTATCTACCCTCTATTCATGTCTCTTCACGCCTCTGTTCTCACGGAGCCTGTGGAATCTTTAGAAGGTCATTTTCTTACATACTGGATCCCACATTTCATTGAGTAATTACAGTAATTAATAATGATTAATTAATCATTATTGCTGCTGATCTATGCTGGCCCAGAGCAGCACCACCATCATCCATCCCACTCTGCTCGGCTTCCTCCCCCCTCTTCTGTCCTCACCTATGGGGACTTCCCTCAGTCACACGGTGCAGCTGACCGCAGCAGGACCCTGGCAGGGTCCGAGAGGTGACCACAGGCAGTGGGTGAGATTCTGTTGTCGGGAGATACTCTGTTCAAATGAGAACCTGAAGAAATGATCCCCCCCGCTGAGATGTGAGCCACTAAGGAGACAAGCACCATGAACATCTTAGTCATTTCCTTCCAAGTTCCTTATATTCCTAGAATTTGTCTTGTACAAAATTGGAATTACTTGTATATAGACACTTTAACAGCTGATAGCTCGACTTTTAAAATAAAATGTATTTTAATAAGGGCTGTCTGTAATTACTCAAAGTGTGCATTTACATTTTTGGGGACACCCTATGTATAGCACATGTATGTGAATTTGTATGCAGATATAGCTATAAATAGATGCAGGGACTTATATGCCTGACTTTTTCACTTAAGATTATATAGCCAATATTTCCTCATATCAATGGATTTTTAAAAAAATAAAATTTATTGTTGAAAGTATTACAGATGTCCTCCTTTGTACCCCATTGAACCCCTCCACTCTGCTCCCCCACTTCACTGTCCTATTGTCTTTTTCCATGGGTTATGCATATAGGTTCTTTGGTAAATCTCTTTTCGCCCCCCTTCCCCCTTCCCTCTGAAATCTGTCAGTCTGTTCCACGCTTCCATGTCACTGAGAGCATCTGTCCAACAATTCTTGGGAAATGTACATATTTCCATTGTATGATGACATGACTGAGTGGCCCTCAGTGCCTTTGAGGAAAAAGTGAGGAACCATTTGCTGTAATGTTTCAGTCTTTCCTCTTGACTATTCTTTCAAGCTAACAGATTCCAGGTCTGAAAAGGAACTCATGGTCAGAAACTGGACAAAGCTTCTTGATTTTTTTTTTTTTATTGGGGCACATTCCCTCCACTTCCTGATCACCCATCCTTGATTTATTTTTTACAGATTGAGCAATACCACTGGTGGCCACCCAAGTACCTAGCTCCTAGACCATGATGCTCTCTGGTAACGATCCTCACCCATCTCTGTAGGTCAGCCTCCTCTGGCCGACAAGGGAACTTGTGGCTCATTACAACTACTGCACCTACCTTGCATCTGGCGGTTAAGTGACACCACCTGAACTCTGTTATTTTATTGTCCTGTCATCCTTATTGTTATCAGTTAGTAGAATTCTGATGTAGCATCACACCATCCATCTTGGCCTACAATGGACAGCCAGGATTCAGCTTCTCTTTGATGCTAGTGTAAGGTGACCGGACGTCCCGCTTTTGGTGGGGCAGTCCCGATTTTTAACAATTTGTCCCACGTCCCGCGGCGACTTCTTTAAAACACCGCGGACGCGAGAAAAAATTGTTAAAAATCGGGACTGTCCCGCCAAAAGCGGGACGTCTGGTCACCTTATGCTAGTGTCTCTCTCATACCTTACAGCTTTTGTGGCATCCTGCACCCAAAGATGGCTCAGTAAAGAAGTATACAAGACCCAGCTCCCTCCCTTAAGTTTTGCACAGTTTTGAAAGACTGTCCTACTACCAGAGCTCCCTCTAGGACTCACTATTTTTACAAGACAGGTTTCATTTGAAGTAACTTTTGTTTCATCTCACAAATCCTCAACAATAAGGCTATATTTAGACAACTCTATGAGGTATGTCATTTTCCTCAAAATAGCATACTGACCCTAAACCATGCCATCAGATAATAAGGAATCACCATGCGCTGACACACTGTAAACAGACACAATATCCCTGAATCTGAAAAGTAGTTGAGCTATCAAAGGAGCACTGTCATATTCCTGTGTTTTATTATGGCACTGCTGGGTTTCCCTTGCAAGCCTGAGTAATGATCTCTTCATGTGTCAGTTAGTCAGCTTATCCAGCCCATAAGCTGGTTCTTATTGGCCAGGGAGAAAGTGATGAATGGCAGCAGCTGCTGCCTCAATCAGCCCCAGGTTCCACCTTCACTCTACAGTAGGGGTGTCGAACTCAATCAGAGAAGGGGCCAAAATCTAAAATCCAGCCTTAATCGCGGGCCGAATGGTTTACTGAACAGTCATAAACTGTCATTGTGATGGAAACGCAGCGGAGTGCAGTGATGACAGCGCGGTGCGGGCCACATTGCAAGGCCTGGCGGGACGGATTTGGCCCGCGGGCCTTGTGTTTGACACATGTGCTCTACAGCGATCATTGACTGAGGTGCATAAGAAACCACTCAGCTGTGTGTGTTAAAGGGCCCACAGAGAGGCCAGCATCTTGTGCACTTACACGTGAACTGACTTTGGGAGTGTTTGGTTCGTGAAATAAAAGTGTCCAGCCCCACCACCTTTCCCTTGCACTTATAACCACAGAGCACAAACTAGTGCTATAAGCATGTTAGGGATCTGCGTGCTCACCGAGAAGCAGTAAGCCAGCCTTAGTACCTGAGAGAAAAGTGGGCAAATGGAAAGGGTTTGGCTAGGCCTCCTAGAGCCGGTCAACACTAATGTTGGAGAGCGTTTCACAAAGGGAAGCGTGCGACACTTGCCAGACGTGTTTTAGGAACTCTGCAGTCACTGAAGCTGGAAACGGCCCAAGGTGATAAGGAATAAATGGGCCAGGAAAGAGGCAACATTCCAATGGCACTCGGACTTCTCAGGAACGGTGAGATCAGTGGATTTTAAACAGCTGATTTCCTGAGTGCAGGTTTTGGAGAATGGCAGATTTAGCCTCAAGCTTTGACGTGATGACATTCTGGATGTCAGTATTCTGTGCATAGTGCTATGAGGCGTGAGTGCCTTCTAGGAGCTCCAATATTCCTGGATTTGGAAGCTATATTGACCCTGGGACTCCTTGACTGAACAGCTGACTGGCCTCTAACGAGTATCAATAATCTCCAGAGACTGAGCAATGGAGCTGGGCTGACAGCAGCATCTGCTGCCTGTCCATCATCTTTCCTGGCCAATAGAAACAGGCCATGGCTGGGAAGGCCCCGACGCTCTCTCCTCAGTGGCTATGCCAGATGAAGAAGTCATTACTACTCAGGGCTGGAAAAGAAACCAAGGATGCCTGGAGGGAATAAAAAATTGAGAGAACAGGATACAGTCAGCCAGTTGGTCCCTGGAGCACATTTCAGCCTCCGGGCACTCTTTCCAGATGCCTTGCATTTTTCAGTATGCAGCCACTTTACCCAGGCCTTCACTGGGGGAGTCCAAGGTTTCAGCATCCTCGCATAGTGCGAATGTTGGGAGAGCGATAGGAATGTCTTGAGAAGGAAAACACAATGTGGCGCCTCCGAAGAGATTCAGTTTCCTCATTGTGTTGAAATTAATTCAGGGATTCTAGCAAGGAGCCATGAATGGCTTTCAGAGAGAGTGAGGGGGGAAAAATGATGAGAGAAGTAATCTTTCAATGCTTCTCCAAACCCTCAACATGACCCAGTTCTCTCTGCACTTACTATGTGTGTGCCTTTCCTGGCTACCCTTGTCATTATTTTTAAGTCCTGTTTCTCAAACATCTTATGTATATTAATCCTATCTAATAAAACGGCAATATGCAAATTAACTGTCACTTTGACACAAAGATGGCAGCACCCATAGTCATAAGATGGTGGTGCCCAGTCCTCTCAGCTCCACTGGAATCCCCCAATCCTGAGGGGGAGGAGAAAGAGGGGTGGCAGCCACTGAGAGCGAGCAGCATGAGCGGCCTGGTGGAATGCTTGCTTCATTGCTGCAGCCACGAGACAAGTGTTCTGTGCCCAGCCAAGGATGGGCTCTGGGCTGTGGAGAGCCTCTGGGCAGTGGGTATGGAGCGGCCAGGCCCCGCAGAGAGCTACTGGCACATGGATTCGTGCACAGGGCCACTAGTAGTGGTGATAATAGTAATAGTAGCTTCCTTCAGAACTATGCACAACACTTAACTAAGACATTGTACATTCATGACTTCATCTGAAGACCTAGAAAATGAGAACAATGTGGTATTGTGTCCATTTTAGAGACGAAACACAAAAGGTCAAAGAAGATGTGAGCAGCCCCAGGTAGGAGAGCTGATAAGAGGCCAAGGTGGAACTTGACCTCACATGCTGTTTCCAAGTCCAGGACTCTTTCCACCCTCGTGGATGGCTCACATTACTTTAGCCCTGTCCACAACTCAAGTAACACCGGTCAGCTGCGATCCAGAGCAGGGGGAAGATAAACTATCCAGCACCCGGGAAGTTTGTCTGGAGTCTGTTTCTGCCATGATGTCATTTCCCTGAAGAAGTTACATCCAGGCCACCAGTGTGGGTGTGTTGTGCGTAATAAAATTCTCATCTTTCCATTCACCAGATCGATGGCTCCTGAACTGGGTTATTTGAATAATCTCAGTCCCGTTATGAAAAACATCCCCTCTCATTTGAGCTTTGCTGTCATTTTCTCAAATCCCTGGTAACTGAAATAGGGACAAAGTAACTGATAAAGTAAGTTTATAAGTCTACTCTAAAAGGTAGAGTGTGTGTGTGTGTGTGTGTGTGTGTGTGTGTATGTGTGTGTGTGTTTGTGTTGTCAAAAAGCAATGTGATTCACTTTGCTAGCCCATGGAAAACAATTCTTAATACTTAAGAGTAGAATTTCTGCGAGAAAACATTTAGATATGGCAGAACATATACGGAGCAGAAAGTTAGCCATTCTCAAACTATTGTCAACTTCCAATAAAGCACATGTTTCAGTTTCTCTTCATCAGGATACAAGCTTTTAAATGCCCTTTTCTTTGTCCTTTTACTCCTTTTATACGAATGAAATATGTATAAATCTTTTCCCCATCTCCTCAAAAACATGCAAGAAAAATTACTCTATTGTAAGTAAAACAGCATGACTAACCTGTATCTCATTATTTTGAAGCAGTCTTTTTGCTGCTTGAACATTTCACACCAATTAAGAGATTTGGATTAGGCACTGAATCTTGGATGCATTTTCACAAGCCCTCAGAGTAATGCTTAGCAAGCTTTAATTCATAATCCCAGAGTGTATGATGCCAACAAAAACAATCCACAAAGCACATCAGGTAAGAAAGAAAAATAACAATTCTTGATCTTTTTTAGATAGCTTGCAGAAAGATTAGGGATGGGATAAGACCATTATGAATGTGTAAAAATGGAAATTTCAATAATTAAGATGCTAATTATTCTTTCTACTAGAAAATTGGTGAAAGTGTCCAACTTTCCCTAAAAATGATACCAGGACAGACTTGTCTTCCACCTACAAATCCATTTTCCTCTTAAATTGTAAGAACTGCAACAAAAAAGAGGAAGGAATAGAAAAAAAGTAGGGAAAAATAAAAAGCTATAGCCCTGAATCAGTCAGTTACTTCCTGTGAATACAAATAAACTATAAAATATATTGAACCAGTTGTATCATTTACTCTCTTATTAAGGAATAGACAGGAGTTGATAGTAGACATTTTCTAGATTTAAGAGAAATGATATCAAAATTTGAACCATAATGGCCAAACATTTAAGATAGATGGGAAGAAAAAAAAAACAATATTAAAACAAAGAATCACTGTCTAGTATGGAGAATTCAAAGTGAGATTATTAATTTAATGAATAATAAAAGAAAAGAAAATTACTATAGATAAAATTTATAAAAGCAAGTGTTACTCAGTCCAACTCAACTGTAGCAGAGATAAAAGCCATGTTGAAAATTTAAATCTGTATATTATTGAACTGTCAGCAGAAAAAATAAGGATATCAGAGTTTAATGAGTATTTACTTGCTTTTATACCTAATGTAAAAAATAAAGGTTTTGACTTATGTGAAGAATGAAACAATAACTTTAAATTTTAGATATTAAATTTAAAAGTTTTAAAGGGGAAGCTTAACGCTGTTGGTGAAGGAAAAAGTTTACAAGCCACATTTTTAGCTAAAAACCAGAAAGTATTCTCTCTGCCAAGTACACTACATACTTTGAATTTCTTACTAAGAGACATGGCCTCAACTGTGCAGATAATAATGACTTTTGGGTAACAATTTAAAAATTACATGCAATGTATTCTGGACCCACTCAAAGATAGAATATCTCTATGAAACATATCAAATGTAACTTTAAAACCATTCTTGGACACATGACCAGGGAATCCTGACTAAGTGTTTGTAAAGCAATTAAATTTAATTTAGTTCAGTTATGAGATGCACAGTGTTAAGCCAAACCACAGAAGATACTCGAAGAGTGAATTATGGACATTGGCAGGAAATGAAATTAATTTTGAACTTGTCATAACCACAGTTACTGGTATTGGTATGAAAGTGTTGCTTGCTATTAATGTTAGCAAATTTGCCAAAAGCCAACAGATAGAATTCTAGCAATTCAAAATTGTAGCAACATTTTTTTAAACTTTAAAAAATTTTAAAGATAGTTTTAAATTAAGGATATATAAAATACGCTATAAAGATAATATTCCAACAAACTATAAGTCAATTAAAACATGGGGAAACAAGTTCACCTGACTGTGAAGTTGGATCACATATAAATAATCCTTAAATGTATTTCTATATAGACTACAGTATTTCCTGGCCCATGGAGATTAAATTATAGTCAATCAATATACTACTATTTTTTCTTAGGAATATATATATATATATATATATATATATATATATATATATATTAATTTTTTAAAGCAACAAACTTAAGAATGTACTTTAGATATTGCTTATAGAGATAGTGAATTTTGTTAACAATTTATAGGATGAAATTGAAATATAATGTTTTCTGAAACAAAGGTAAATTCTCATATGCTAAACCATAACAATGTTTGAACCTGATTTGTAAAATTGATGGTTTATTTCTAAATATAATTAATCTTTTAAGAAACTTATTGGCAATTCCAGTCACTACTGCTTCAGGAGAGCAATGTTTCTCCAAATTAAAATTAATAATAACTATCAAAAAATTACAGTGCTTCCAAGAAAGTGGTTTAGTTTGACATTATTTTTTATAGAAAACAGATTTTGTTAATACATTCATGACAACATAATTAGCAATTTTGCTAAAATGAAAGCAAGGAAACTATGTTTGGTCATATTTTGCTATGCTATTACTCATCCAAACACCATCAGTCTATCCATAGAATGCCTAAACATGTGCAATAATACTTAATTCCAGTTGTTATTTATTTTGTCTACTTTAAATCAGGTAATATATGGTGTCACGCATATTTTTTATTTGTTTTTGTCAATTTGATTTGTGATTTTTCTCCAACTTTTTGTGTCTTCTATTTTTATTTTTTTAAATGTATTTTATTGATTTTTTACAGAGATGAAGGAGAGAGAGAGTTAGAAACATCAGTGAGAAAGAAACACTGATCAGCTGCCTCCTGCACATCCCCTACTGAGGATGTGCCCGCAACCAAGGTACATGCTCTTGACCTGAATCGAACCTGGGACCTTTCAGTCCGCAGGGCAACGCTCTATGCATTGAGCCAAACCAGTTTAGGCTGTCTTCCTTTTTGACACCTCACTCAGCACCTGTGAAATGTATTTACATTGTTACTGCAAGTTACAAGTCAAGAGTGAGTGCTGAGTACTTGATGCATCTCAGACTCTCCTGATCAACCTCACCAGTGAGGCTGGAAATGCAAAGGTAAGTTAGGTCACTCTTGTGCGGTTCACTGATTTATTCCACCCCATTTAAATTCTGAAGTGCACTTGTGTCTCAGCTTTAGGACAGACTAGAGAGGGTTTTCACTTGAAGCCTATCTTGGTGATGTCGAAATGGGATATGTTAAGTGAGCTGTTTTGAAAGTCCTTGTTATGGGACTGAATAACATAAATGAGCAGTTACTACAAACAGTAACCTAATCTGGCAGTTGTGAAGGAGCTGATCCTTTACCAGAGAGGTTTTATGGAAAATGTGCCCAGAGTCAGTTGCCATGATAATCCATTGGAATAAATTGGTAGGGCGACCCGATTTAACAACTGTGGGTTTCAGCCATGCAACAGTTAAACAGAGAACATTTGTTCCTGGGGAAGATAATTATTCTCTGTGCTCCCTGACTTTCGGAGCAAGATGTATTTGATTACCTACGCTTCCTTTTCCAGCAGCTGAGAAACATAAGATTTGAGGTGTGATTGTTACTTCCCCACGCTACTTTCCCAAAGAGCTTGCAAATCTCCAAATTTTAACAAGCATTTTTTTTTTTCAAATTGCTGGATATTTTCCAAGATGACTGACCAGTCAGGAGATGGTGAATTACTCATTCCCTTTTTTTATGTATCTGACTTTTATTAGACTTCATATATAAATGAGCATCACCCCAAAGCACAGATGTGAATTACTTTCACCATAAATAAGAATCTAGATAACACATGCAAGAAAAAGATAGACAATACCAGATCCAACCCATGTGGATTCTTTGCTGCTATAATTTCCCCGAACTCTAATCTTCTCAAGATGAAGATATTTAAATTTTAATTAACAAGGATAGACAGTGTCCTTTAAAAGAACTCCAGTAACAGGTGCAGGGGCTTTGTGTTAACCTCCACAAGCAATATTTGCTAGAATATTCCATCACGCACAGAATCATTTAGAAAATAAAAAAGGGGGAACATATTGGCCAATTTGAAAATTGTTAAGACCAAGAGCTAACAAGAATGTGTAGACACTGCCGAAACTGGTTTGGCTCAGTGGATAGAGCGTTGGCCTGTGGACTGAAAGGTCCCAGGTTCGATTCCGGTCAAGGGCATGTACCTTGGTTGCAGGCACATCCTCAATAGGGGGTGTGCAGGAAGCAGCTGATCAATGTCTCTCTCTCATCAATGTTTCTAACTCTCTATTCCTCTACCTTCCTCTCTGTAAAAAATCAATAAAAGTATATTTAGAAAAACAAAAAAGAATGTGTAGACACTGGAACTTTCTCATCCCCCATTGGTGTGAGTATAAATGGGTAAAATCAATAACATAAACATTTTGGCATTAATTAGTAAAGTTAAGCATACATAAATCCTATAACTAGCCATTTCATTCCTACATATTTCTTTAGAAAAATTCTTGTTTATACCAGTAGACATATTCATAGCTGCATGTTTTCAATATAAAAAAATATAAACAACTCAAATACTCATTAATAACAGAATAAACTGTACTTTTATTCTCCACAACGAATCATTATATAGCAGTGTACACAGCAGAAAATAGACTACAGCTTTACATATCAACATTAATGAATAGCGAAAAGATAAATTTTAAAAAAAGAAGAAGGCCACAGAAGGATATATATATAGTATGAATTAATTTACATGAAGCTCATAAGCACAGAAAACTAAACAATATATTTTTAAAGAATGTCCATTATTTATAATAAAACTAGGGGAAATAGACAAGGAAAATGCTTAATTTAAAAAAATAGATACTTTTCTTACTCTGTAAAATCAGAATTTTATAGATGTGTTCTTCATTTCTTCAGTGGTCAGGACTTATGAATTGTACATTTATCCAATGGGACTCTGAGCCATATTATAGTTTATGAAATACTAGAGGCCCAATACACAAATTTGTGCATGGGTTGGATCTGCCCGGCCTGGCCCCAATTGACAGATTAGGGCTAGGCCTATTGGGAGGAAGAGAAGGTGGTGGGAGGTTGGGTGGCTGGCCCACCCCTGGTCAGCCAATCAGGGCAGAACCAGCTATGGGGAGGGGCTATAGGCAGATTGACTGCCAAAGGGGGTGGGGGCCGATCAAGCCTGGGGAAGGGGCTGCAGGAGATTGGCTGCCACCCCTATTGGGGTAGGGGGGCAATGGGGGGGTCACCTGGAGGGAGGGACTGTAGGAGGTTGGCTGGCTGTCCCTCCCACCCCCCCACCCCCAATCGGGCCAGTTCTTTGGCCACAGTGGGTGTCATAGCAACCAGTCATTCCAGCTATTATGGTATTCCAGTCACTGACTTTATATATATATAGATAAGAATATCCATTTCCAAATAAATCTAGGAAAAATGGCCAGTGGCCTCTAATTTCATGTAGTTTTATAAATTTGGTTTCTTACTGTCAGACTATAATGAGAATATACTTATTACACATAGAAGAAAATAATACCCAAAACAAAACACCATTTGGCTATGATAAAACCTGTTGCAATCTGGTTAATACCAAATCAAAGCTATTTGTACAATTTAATATTTATCAAGATATAAGCTATTAATAGATGCTTAAATCCCAGGCCCTGCTAAGTTAATATTGGAACATTATACAACCATTAAGATCTTAACTGAGCATTTGTGGAGCAATTCCCTAGGCGAAACCTAGATCCGAGTAAATCCTTCTTGTGACTTAGAGTGGGACACTATGCTATCCAGCTACTAGAGAAGAGACTATGGAACAAGCAAAATGCAAATATGTGTTCTGCTCTCCTGCTATTGACTCTGTGACCTCAGAAGGATGATTGAACTCCTAAACATGAGCTCCCTGACATATAAAATGCATATGATAATAGGGCTGTTAGAAAGATTTAACAAAAAATATATATAAAGTGCCAATTCTGTGCAACCTTTAAGAATTTGGGAGCACAAAATTAATTATTTTGAGGTAAAATTTATAATGTGCTATTCTTTAAGAAGGATCGTAGGTTGGAAATAATATCAGAAATGTCTATAAATATTATTTGCAGACTATTTTCAAATCTAACACAAGCTTTCAGAGTTTGGACCATGAGCATCCTTAAACTGCGATCACCTCGTCCTGTTTCTTCTTCTGCAGATGAACAAATAAGCTGAGAGTCACCCCGCAGTCAGAAGCCGGAGTCTTGCTATCCAGTCATCACTGCTTCCTTCCATTCAGCCGCCTCCATTCTTAAGAAAGCAGCTAAGAGATGTCATCAGGCTGAGGCTGTATTGCTTTCACAGAGAAGGCAGGCACTGCCCCATGAAATGCAACCAGTGGGCTGAGATCCCAAAGTATGTGACCTTTCGAGCTACGGGCACTCGGGGATTAAGTCTGCCACCACACCTCAAGTGCTTCAAAGGTGGCAATCGGCAGCATCCCTTCCACCTTTCCCCTCCCATTCCAAACCAGAGGGCTTTCCTCCAGCCGCTTGCCTACAGGGCTATTGGGCAACATGAGCTTGGAAGTGTCTTCTTCTTGACACCTATCACTTGGGATTTTCTTTCTACTGATAACTCTCTGTAGTTTACAGACCTACTGCCCAAGGTGAAAAAAGAACCTTTGCTTCTTCCTAACTTGTTTGTATAGTTGCCTTAACTTAGCACTTTATGTGAAATGCACAGATACAGCCTATTTTTCCAACAACAGTAGTTGTTTGGTAACGATGTGATCATGATGCTTTACAGTTACACAAAAGTTTACCCGGAGGAATAAAGAGTAGTGCCTTGCAATAGCGACTCCCCCATATACCCAGGAACAAAGCTCTGTATACACTGATGCAGATTCTGGTTTCAAATTTATGTTGCCATTGAATTCCTAAAGATAAAAAGAAAGCCAAGGGATGAACATGTGTGTCTGTTTTGAACCATTTCAGAATCACTCTCCTCTTAAACTATTTACAAACATCAACAGACATTACTAAGGTCATGACCATAATCTGAGTGCGTGTTTGGAGAAAGAATGAGCTGTGGCCTTAGCCGGTTTGGCTCAGTGGATAGAGCGTGGGCTTGGGGACTGAAGGGTCCTGGGTTTGATTCTGGTCCAGAGCACGTGCCCAGGTTGCACGATCAATCCCCAGTTGGGAGCTTGCAGGAGGCAGCTTATCAGTGATTCTCTCTCATCATTGATGTTTCTATCTCTGTCTCCCTTTCCCTTCCTCTCTGAAATCAATGAAAATATTTTTTAAAAGAATCAGCGGTGCTGAGGAGCATAAGCATTAATTTACTAATATGAAAAGAAGTTTCCTGGTGAAAGCCACTTTGAGACCTGGATTTTTTTTCTTTTCAGTTTGATTTCTTACATGGTTAGCTAGGTGGCTATCATCCCAAATTATCTGGAGACCTGCCAACTATCCACCTGCACTCATTGAGTGGCAATATTGTGCATGAGGCACACAAAATGATATGCTGTTTTTGTAACTCTACATTTCAAAATTTTTTAAGCTTTTTAATTTTTTTCTGATAATTATTTTACAATTGATTGACCCATGCCTCTCCTACAATAAATAGCCGATGAAGTTTGAATTTCATAGTTAATAACTGGATTTCCCCTTTCAATATGATGCACAGTATTTATCCTGTAAAGTTAAGAACAAAATTAAAGGTGTATTCAGCTTTGGGGTCTGCTAAGCTAAGTGTTCTGATGCGCCACTGAACCCCAGACTACATGTTTTTTCTTAACGCACAATCAAATTTACTTATGTCATCATGAAATCTGCTTAAAAAATCAGTCACCATTACCGAAGATGTTAAAGACACACCATGCCAGTCTACCAGTCAGTGCTAAAAATTCCTCCCACATGCCCAGAGGAACTCCCTACCAGCATTTCTAAGGAGCTGTTTCAAGAACTCCTGAAGCACATGACAGGAGTCACCCTGATGGATATCTCACCTCTGTGACGCCCTGGCCTCCTTCTAATCCCCTCAGCATCCTGCTGAAATGGCTTTTATAAACAAAACTGTGGGAGTGGATCAACAACAGTACTGTCAAATGCCTAAACCAACAGTTTAAATCCTCACTTCCAAGTTCTGAACCTGCAGATTCCCCTAGTTGTCTTTCCAAAGGCGGTTCATACATATGCTAATTTCAAGGCTGTCCTGACCAAATTGTGTCTCAGAAAAAATTTTTCCCCCATTGTCAGAAATGTAAGGCAAATAAAGTAGAGTTTTCTAGCCAGGTAAAGATGAAAAAAAAAAAAAAAAAAAAAAAAACAAAAAAAACCCACTTCTTCCCACTAATAAATAATTGATACGTGCTTTTTAACTTAACTCTTTGTGTCCAAGTAAATATCAGAGAATATAATTTTCTAACTTTTCTTCCCTTGTAAAAAATCTAACAAGCCAAGATATTTTGCACACATCTATTCCAAATCTTTATTTCAGCACTTGGTATCATTTCTAAAAGTATGGGTCATATGAATTAATTTGTATAGTAATGTCTTTATACTATGCATTTCATAGAGACTCATTAAAAATAGCATGTCTAAAAGATAAATATGGTATTAAATATATTTGCATTCTTAGAACTGGCTATTAATGTCAGCATGAATTCAAGAAAAAATTAAATACAGAAAGTTGTGGTTATTTCACCTATGCTGAAGATGACATACTTGACATAAAATATCTTTAAAATATAAAGGAGAAAAGTTTAACATTCTTATAATAATCAAATATATGTCAATAATTCCAAAGCAGTATCAACTATTCATCAGGCCAGACCATGGAGGATTTTTACTTGAAAACACTGGTAAGAACTACTCTAAGTTTGTATGAAAATAATTGAACCTTCTTTTCCTTGTGTGTGTGTTTTTTTGTTTTTTTTTTGTTTTGTTTCATTTTGTTTTGTTTTTGTTTTGTTTTTTCACTAAGTCAAACTGGAGTTCCCCCACTTAGCGTTTTTGTGAGGTTTCAGAGTACAGGAATTTCTCTTTTTTATTCCTTTAAAATAAAATCACCATTCAGCCTCTCCATTAATTACTGGAGTATCATTGCTAAGTGACACTCCATGCCTTAAAAGCTGGCCTTTGCAGACATATTTTCAGCTAATACTATTAATAGTTTGAATCCACAAAATCTTGTCAGCTACTCTTCAAAGTCCAAACACATCTCTGCTCTGTAAAACAGGCAAAATGGGCTTAGACACATAAAAGTTTATGAGCTTATGACTGTGTCCATCCCGTTTGCTTAGCAGAATAAGGCAGCATAAAATGCCAACACTCAATGATCTACATAAACCGGAGGGCCGGGGCTGGCTGCAGGTCAGTTCCCCAAATCAGTTCTATTCGCACATCTTTCCCACACTGCTGCTTTGCAGTCTTCAGAAGAAGATGGCAAGGTAAACAGAAAAATGCAGAAGGTAAGGTAGTCATTACAAAGTAATTTAACATCATATATGACCTTTGAGAGTAAAAGTAACTTTTATTTTCACAGTTCTAGATAGTCTTAGAATTGCACACTACAATTAGGGTACTAAAAGGAAATTTTGGTGGAATTAATTTTCACATGGCAAACTCCCTACTGGCAGCTCAATAAATTGCTATGAAGCTTCATAAACTGAATTCATTTCTAGAAGAAGTTTTGATCTTGCTCCTGCCCTTTTAGGAAGTTAAAGGGAAACTGGTTTCGATGCAATCGGGTTTGTTCATCCTGGGGGTGCTGGTACGTTTGTCCACTAGACCCAAGTTTCAGGAAACGTAACTGTTTGGTTTGCAGTCTCTTTTACAATAACGGGGTGAGGGGCAGAGAGAGACCTGCCCCCCAGTTTTCCCCTTTATCCTGTAGCCCCTTCCCAAGGGCCTGAGCCAGAACCTGGCTTGTGTGCAGCGTTGGAGTCCTGGTGTTTTGAATGGCTGGAGGAGGTTTGAATTGAGAGGTGCTTTATTTTCCACTTCAGGGTAGAAAGAAGAGGGGATCCCATCAAATGGAGAAGTGCCGCCTCTTGTGAGTGACAGCAGCTCGGAGCTGCAGGAAGGGCTGAGCCTGCTCCAAAAGTGCGGGCTGTTTGTTTCCTCCCTTCTCTTGGAGCTGGTGAGAGGAAAAGGCGTTCCTGTCCAGGTTCAAGGCGGATGCCCACCCAGTTGCCTGTGCTCCTGTTGACTCCGGTGCAGACAGCGAACACCTTCCTTGGCTTTGGCGAGGCTTTGGAAAACGGTTTCCAGTGCCAGAGGCTGAGGAATGGGAACAGAAAGCAGCCTTGGGCAACTGAGCCATAGCCTCTTCACTTCCTTCCTTCCAGATGTGGAAACGGCTGCTCCTATCGTCCAGTCCTCATGCCCACCCCCCCCACCCCACCCCCGACTTTGTGGGAAAATCAGAGTTCTTCCAGTGGCATGGCCGAAGGGAAACAGAAATGTCCAAGCGAGGGGTATGAGGGACAGGCGGTGAGGACCACAGCCCAGCATCCGACGGCCAGACGTGCACAGCCGGCGCTCCCTCTCCGCGCAGCATTGCGGGTCACGATGTCCCCACAGGAGCCCCAGGGAGAGGCCCTCTGTCCGGACTGACAGCGGGGCCTGAGTGAAGGGGGAGTGTGGCCCCCCGCAGTGACCTGTGCTGGGCACCTGGGGTCCTGCAGCACCTGAGACCTGGCTCAGGCCTGCGCGGGGCGGGGTGTGGAGAGGGAGGCTCCAGAAACCAGCAGAGCTCAGCCTGGCTTCTAAATGAGGAGGCTCGGTGAAACTGGATTAAGGGGTGCCTCTATTGTTTTTATTTTAATTTTCTTTCAAATAGATACATTACAGTTAATTAAAGAACCCCTCCAGCCGATACCGGTTTGGCTAAGTGGATAGAGCGTCCGCCTGCGGACCGGAAGGTCCCGGCCCGGTTCGATTCTGGTCAAGGGCATGTACATTGGTTTCCATTGGTTTCCATTGGTTTCGGGCACATCCCCAGTGGGGGGTGTGCGGGAGGCAGCTGATGGATGATTCTCTCTCATCGATGTTTCTAACTCTCTATCCCTCTCTCTTTCTTTCTGTGGAAAAAAAAGAAAGAAGGAAGGAAGGAAGGAAGGAAGGAAGGAAGGAAGGAAGGAAGGAAGGAAGGAAGGAAGGAAGGAAGGAAGGAAGGAAGGAAGGAAGGAAGGAAGGAAGGAAGGAAGGAAGGAAGGAAGGTGAATTTATGCCGGGAAGGAACCTCTCCAATTGCCCAGGCGGGCTCACCGTTTAGAAACGGAATTGAAGCCATGGAGCCATTTGCCCATTTATATAATTCGGGCAAAACCAAAAACTCCACCCCAAGACAATTTACTTAAAATAATCATAGTTCAGAACCAACGTATCTTCTATGCGTGTGCATTTGTTCGCAGTCTTAGAGCCTGAGAATCGACGTCAGACTTTTTGTTGCGTTTAAATTCGAGACTAAGTGGCGTTGGCGGATGACATCAGTAATCCACCTGCCTCTTCCCTGGGTCTGGGCCCTCAATGCTCCCAAACTCTGTCCCCACCCTGCCCCCGCCCCCGCCACCCCGAGTCTGGCCCGCCGCTATTCCACCTGACCAGCACCAGAGAGCCTGGCTCAATTCATTCCTCAGCTCCTGGCCACCGTTCCTGGGGACACGGGGTGTGCCCGGTGCTTGGGGAGGACGGAGAGCACCCCGTGTGGCGCCAGGAACACCCCCGGGCAGGGAGAGGCGTGGCTGCGGGTCTCACGATGGCGCGCACCCGCCACCTCTCTGAAATCAGACAAAAGCGCAGCGTCTGCGGGGCGGGCTGAGAGGCAGCGGGAGACCTCCCTGACCTCCGTGTCCGGCCCGGGAGACCCCCAGGAGCCGAGAGCTCTGGTCTCAAAGTGCCCGACCCTTCGCGGGTCGCCAGGGAGGACGCGCGGGGCCGGGGCGGGGAGGGCTCGGGACTCCTCGAAAGCAGCTCGCCCCGCAGGAGCCGGAGGCCGGGCAGGAGCCGGAGGGCGGGAGCCCGCGAACCTGGAGGGTTCGGGTGGAGCCCATCCGAGAGAAGAGGGCGGGATCGGACTCCTGAGGGGCCCAGGGGCCGCCCCGGAGCGGAGTCCGGTTGTGGGGGCCGGCGAGGGGGGCTCCTGGCCGGCGAGGGGCGCGCAGGGGGAGCAGGACAGCGGTGCGGGCTCCAGGGGCTGCCATTCCCCGCAGCGCGCGCTCCTCCGCCCCCGGAGCGGTCCCGGACCCCTGGGACACCCAGCCTGCGGGCCGGGATCACCAGTGTTTCCCAAACTTTTGACATATGTGTACCCCTTCTATGATTTTCCTAACGCTGAGTACCCCTGGTACTCATGAGAACGTAGAATTTGGCGCAGCTAAGCACGGTGCAGTGCATATCCCCACCAAACTCTCCCCGTACCCCTGGGGGCACACGTACCACACTTTGGGAAACACTGGAGGGGACTCCCAGGGAGAGCGGCCAGCACGGCACCCCGAGCCCAGCGCCCCGCCTGCGCCCCCCGCGCGCATGCACTCCGCTGGCTGCCATCCCGCAGCGCCTTTCCCACCACGCACCAGCCTTCTCTCTCTTTCCTAACGTGATAACCCCCCTCCCGCCTCCCCGCCTCCCTGCGCCCCAGTCCCTCCGCCTCAGCCGGGCCGGAGTCCCCGCACCTCCGGCACGAAGCCTCCGGGCTCTGTACCCGAGCCGCGCAGCCCGCCGCGCCCAGGCCCCCGGGGAGCCGGGTCCGCGTCTCTCCCTCCCCATTGGCCCGGCCCCCGCCCCGGCCTCCCTCCCCTCCCCTCCCTCCCCTCCGCGGCCGCCGGGTGGCGTCAGCACGCCCGCTGGACGGCCGCGGGGGTTTAAATGCCCACGAGCCGGAGCCCGGGCGCGTCTGTCCCGGCGAGCGCGGCCGCGGCTGGGATTGCAGGGGCGGGAGCGGGGCGAGCAGCGGGACCCCGAGCCGCGGAGCGCACTGCCCCCGCTCCTCCGCCCATGACCCCGGGGCTGGGGTCCGAGGGCCGCCCGGGCAGCAGCATCCCCGCGCCCCGCCGACCCCGAGTGGAGGGTGAACGTCTGAGCCGGCTCCGCCGCGGAGAGCCATGAGCTGTCTGGATGTTATGTACCAAGTCTACGGTCCTCACCAGCCTTACTTCGCCTCCGCCTACACCCCCTACCACCAGGTACGTGCCTGCTGCGGGGCCGGGACCCGGGGGCGCCCCGGCTTCTGCAAACCCCGAGGTCTGAACCCCGAGGCGCAGGGCGCCTGCCTCCGCTCGGGTCGGGGCGTGCGGCCGGCGGCAGCGCCGCCCGGATGCCGGGATCGCCGCACGGCTACCCGGTGGATCGCGCTCACCCCTTTCGTTTGCGTTCCCGGAAGGCAGCTAAGCCCCGCTGCTGCGTGTCCGGGTTTGCCGGGAATCAGCATAGGAGGATGGCGCCTGCTGGGTGGTTTTCGGAGCGACTGCCTGGCCCCAGATTCGTCTGAGCCCAGGGCGGGTGCAGGGAGGTAGATGGGAGCGAAGCTTGCCCACGGGAAACCGAACTTTGGTCCAGACAAAAGCAAAAAAGCCTGTTTCTGTCTCTCTGTTGGAGATGCAAAGACCCTCGTTCGCATCCCAGGAAACTTATATAAGGCATGATTTTTTCCCCCGTTTCAATTTGCAGACGATCGGGCCAATTATTATAATTTCAGAACCAGAGAATTCGTTACAGAGAGTACCATAGGAAAAGCATTGAGTGTATCATCTTCGCTTTGCAGAGTTTTGGGGGTATTCCTGGGGTACAATGGACTGGGGCAGAGGCAAGCTTCATAGATAATACTTCCACTTCCGGAGACGGGGTCGCTGAATTGGGCTGCCCTGCCATCAACAAGCTCACTTTTCATAAGACCACTGAACCCGGGTTCTGCAAACGCAGGTTTCCTTTCCTTGCTCCTGTTTGTCTGTTCTCTGGGCTGTGTCCGCTGAACAGTTCCCTCTGTTTCCCCAGCTGAAGTAGCGAAAACTACGGACAGTAGTCCAGGAAAAGGCCAACATCACATCCTGGGGCTCGTGAGGGGCCTGGCCAGGTTGGAAAGTGAGGGCCTACACTCCGGCTTTGGGGGAATTGAAATACACCCCAGTGTGGGACAGAGTCCACACCTTCACCCATTCTGCTTGCAAATTCAAAATATCTATCTGGCTTCTGTTTTCCCCCCTCCTCCTCATCTCACTTCCCAGCCAGGAGATCTAGTCTCCGTGTTCATTTTAGAGCCAAGCGGGAATGTGGTGGAAGTAGTGATATTGCTAAATGGCTCTTTTGACTTCAGCATCTGAGCCCAGCTCCTTCCCAGGCTGGAACTATGGCAAAGAGGCGATGGTGGGGTGGTTTCCTGTCTGTCTGTTCCTTTCTCCTCCCTGGCCCTGGACCAATCTATTGCATGGAGATCCCTGCTCATTTTTGCACGGCCAGGCCATCTCTGCCAGCACAATGCTTCCACGTTACATCCAGTCCACTGCTCGTTTCTAAGAAAGTGTGAATAGCAGTTGCACTTCATCTTTTAAAATCACTATCAGATAAGTCACTCCTGACAGAGCCTCCCGGCCAAGATTTTTCCGAGGCTCCCTTTTATTACGCGTTTCCTCTGTGTGCCCAGAGATGGCAAGGCTGGAAATGCTCATGACCCATTGGTTTTCCTTTACTCAGAAAGGAAGATCTCTTTACAAACCGAGACAGACTCTTAAATGGAAAGTATACGGGCAACCAAACAAATAGCCACTTACGCGTCTGACAACGGCCCGTGTCAGGATGTCATTCACCTGTCCACTCACGTGATTCTTTCCTAAGTGGAACCGTTTCCAACCTTCCATTCCGCAGCGGGGCTTCCTCTGCAGCCCGGGTGTGTGGAGGGGGTTGTCATGTTCCGTCATGAGGATGCTTCACGCCGCCTCCTGTGTCTCTGCCCTGGATTCCCGGCCCTCACTGGACCGGATGCCCGTTAGTCATGGAGGCTGGTTTTGAAAAATACACACAGGGGCAAGCAAAAGTAGGTTTGCAGTTGTGAGTACGGGAAACACAGAGCTTATTCTTGCATTGTTATTTAATGATTCCTGTGTTATTTATTTGTATTATGTAAGCCTGCTTTTGCCCACTCTGTATATCTGCCCGGAGCCTGGCTCTGTGGTCCAACTCTGGCCCATAACTTGGTTCCTCAGGCGTCTTCCACAGCCTTCACTCTGACACCTCAGCATTCTGCCTGCGGCTGGCAGCAATGCCAGGAGACAGAGAGATCAGGAAGGGCAACCCGCTTCTCAGGAAGCCCACCCGTGTTCAGGGGCAGGTGGTGCAGCCGGCATCCCTGAGCACCAGTGCCAGTTCCCTCAGGGATGGGAGGAGGACGAGGACGTGTTGTCTGAACCCAACCTGCCTTCTCTTTTGAAACTGACTCCTCTGTTCTTTCTCTCTTCTGAGCAGAAACTAGCTTATTACTCCAAGATGCAGGAAGCCCAAGAGTGCAACGCCAGCCCGAGTCACAGCAGTGGCAGCGGCAGCTCCTCCTTCTCCAGCCAGACTCCCGCCAGCATCAAGGAGGAGGAAGGCAGCCCGGAGAAAGAGCGCCCACCAGAGGCCGAGTACATCAACTCCCGCTGCGTCCTCTTCACCTACTTCCAGGGAGACATCAGCTCCGTGGTGGACGAGCACTTCAGCAGGGCCCTGAGCCAGCCCAGCAGCTACTCCCCGAGCTGTGCCAGCAGCAAAGCACCACGGAGCTCCGGGCCCTGGCGGGGTGAGTGTGGCGGCCCGCAGAGAGCCCTCTCAGCCCGGGTCTCCTAGAGGGGCTCAGGAGACGGAGATGCAGCTGAGAGAATGCAGGGTGTCAGAGGAGAAGGGAGGATGGGCCTTTGGAGATGGGTGAGGACATCATCGAGGGAAGAATAGGCGAAGGCGTTATATCTCTCCTCCAGAAGGCAGAGAAGAGCAGAGCATTGACCTAGAAAAAGCACCAGCCTTGGAATTGGGAGGCCTGTGCTGGCTGGGTGCTGGTTCCACCCACTTCCTAGCAATATGACCTTGGGCAAGTCTCTTAACCTCTTCGAGGTCACTCTATTTACTGGTCTCTAAAATTAGAATAATACTCGCCCTCCAGACTATCCCTGGAGATGGTCCTAAGACAAACAGAAAATGTATGTAAATACACCGTGGACGTGGGCGGTTTTCAGGGCCCTTTCCCAGTTTCTGAAAATTTGCCCAGAATACAAAGTCCTAGGCCCTGCTGCCAGCAAACTGTACCGAGGAATGTCTCCTAAAACCTACCTGTGCCTTTTCCTCAGGTTTCAGTTATTTGGGGAATTCTTGAAGCAGAAAGCATCTTTCAATAAGCAAATAAAGTAGCAAGGAAATGAGTCTTTGGGTACAGCCAAGACATCTCTTTATTGTCCTACCCTTCCCAGAGAGCACTGCTTTATCTAGTTTGGGACAATGATTTCTTAGACAAGTCAACTATATGTTCCTTCTATTCTGAAATCTCCACCTCCCTTATTACCCTAACAAAACTACAGTTAACTGCTCGGTAAACTTTCTCACCAAGCTCAGTTTTTAACATGTACCGAACTGAGAAACCAGGACTTTGTTGTAAGAAGGAAAACAAATATTACATTTTGGGGGAAATGACAACTCTTATCCTCCTTTTTCCCCCCTCCCCCTTGAGTCTGAAAGTTTGTAAAAACCTCGCCTAGACAAGCTCCAAAAACATTCATTTTGAATACAGAACATTCTTTTTTATTATTCAGACGCCTAAATAGATATCTTTAAGAGGGAGACTGTTCATTATTTGGAATGTATTTTAAAACTATTTTACCTTCTTTAGGTGTACAGATGCATTCCCCAGAGGTGCTCAATAATGAGTTCAATGTCTTTCTTTCCCTCCCTCCTAACCGAAGGCAACACATCTGATCTAAATGCTGTTCTCTTAAAATGCTCCCAGACCCTAGGGGCCCACAGTGATGCCGACAGCAATCATAATAACAATACTAATAGTAAATCAGAAGGGTGGCATCCATCCGTTGATGCACAAAGCTTGTTCATTAAAACGCAGAGGACCTTTCCCATCCCGTCCCTTTGTGCAGATAAGACAGCTGTCCTTGTAGTGTGTCTGGTTTTCTGTTCTTGGAAAAAATAATATCGGAAAGAAGGTTTCTAGCAAGGAGGCTAATAATAGCAAGACTTCGAACTATGTCTATGGACTTCTAGTCTATCAGAGGCGCGTTTTCAAGAACAAGGGAGGCTGAAACGCGAGAGGGGCTGGGAGAGGGCTAGGCGGCCGACCAAGAGCAGGAAGAGTGTCCAGGCTGGGAGGCAGCGGATGGGAATAGGGAAGCCGCGTCCGCCCCGAGGCCTGGGAGGCGGCTGAGAGGAGTTAGGTGAACTGCCTGCGCCCCGAAACAGGGGTTTGGGGAGGAGATCTCTCCGCTCCTCCGCTTCCCACCAACCCCGGGTCTGCAAAATCCAGGGAGCGGGCCTGCACCCCATAGAGTCCCCCCCCCCCCCCCTTTCTTTTTTCCGGAGCCCGGACCTTGAATTCACAGGCTCCAGCCCCTTTGGAAGGCACCGCCCCAAAGGCTGGGCTGCCGACCCGCCCCCAGCCGCCGCTCTCCGGCCTCTGGCGGGACCCGCGCTCTCGGCTCTCCCCGCAGCCTTGGGGGGTCGGGGGGCGCGATCGACGGCGTTTCCCGGCGTTAACAAGCTCTTTCCCCCCTTCTCTCCCCTCCGGCTGGCCGGCCCGCAGACGGCTCCTACCCGATGAGCCAGCGCAGCTTCCCCGCCTCCTTCTGGAACAGCGCGTACCCGGCGCCGGGGCCCGCGCCGCTGGGCAGCCCGCTGGCCGCCGCGCACTCGGAGCTGCCCTTCGCCGCCGCCGACCCCTACGCGCCGGCCGCGCTGCACGGCCACCTGCACCAGGGCGCCGCCGAGCCCTGGCACCCCGCGCACCCGCACCCGCACCCGCACCCGCACCCGCACCCGCACCCGCACCACCCCTACGCGCTGGGCGGCGCCTACCCGCGCCCCGCCGCCGTGCACGAGGTCTACGCGCCGCACTTCGACCCGCGCTACGGGCCGCTGCTCATGCCCGCCGCCTCCGGCCGCCCCGCCCGCCTGGCGCTCGCCCCGGCGCCCGCGCCCGGCAGCCCCCCCTGCGAGCTCGCGGCCAAGAGCGAGCCCACCGGCGCCGCGTGGGCCGCGCCCGGGGGACCCTTCGCCAGCCCCGCGGGAGACGTGGCCCCGGGGCTGGGCCTCAGCGTGGACTCAGGTAAGCGGGGAGCGGGCTGGGCTCACCCTGGGCTGAGCGCGGGACCCCCATATAGGGGCCTCCTTGGGGTTGGGGGGCGTGCAGAATGGGAAAGAAGGACCCTCCTAGCTGGTAGATGTCACAGAGGATTTTTTTTTTAAAATACCATTTGTTGGAAAGGTTCTAGTTCCACGCTGTTCAATTCTGTAGCCGCTAGCCACGTGTATCTGTTGAGCACTTAAAAATGTGGCCAGGCAGAACTGGGATGGGCCTGAAGTGCATAATACACAATGGATTTCAAAACTTTGTAGGAAAAAAAAAAGAAAGTAAAATGGATCTCACTCATATTTTGTTATTGAGTGCGTGTTATTTTCATCACATTGCATATTGAATATATTAGGCTAAGTAAAATATATCACTAAGATGAAGTCTCACCTGTTTCTTTATACCTTTTTTTTTTTTTTTTTCCCCAATGTGGCTGTCAGGAAATTTAGAATGATGCACGTGGTTCCCATGTGTTGTACTGGTCACTGCGAAGGGTGCAGCTTGGGGGTACAGGGAGGCAGGGGGGTGTCTGGTCACCTAGTGACAGTTATAAGGAAAAATATATGATGAATATCAACGTAAGTGCCAAATTAGGCAAATCTCTTAAAAACATAAAACTTAAGAATAACAATGTTCCTGGCTTGAAGGGCTGAATTTGAAAGGTACATTCAGACAAAGCTTTGCTTTTTTTGCTGTCTTTAGTTTTAGGACAAATTAAAAAAAGAGAGAGAGTTATAAATACAATCACTGGCTTGTAGTTTTGCCCACTCCCTCTTCCCTCGGGTGAAGATTTGGCACTTCTGTTGGCTTTGCTTTTACTTTCGTTCATGCCCGTCAGATAAATTCTGTGACTTCCACAGTAAAACAGTGATGTTTGTCTTTCCCTTTCCCTTTCCTTAACTTTCTTGTGCCTCCCCTCCCCCACCTCCTTCTTCTCCCTACTTGCCCCCCACCCCCTCTCCTCCCTCTGTCTCTCTTTTATTTTCTCTCTGCTTTCAGGTTTGCAGCCTCAGGACAAAAGCAAGGATCTGTACTGGTTTTAGACAGCTCACCTTCCTCCCCATAGGTCTCTGCCTAGCACCCTTGGTGATGCTCAGAGCTGAATGGAGTGGGTTTGTAACGGCTTCTGATCTTGGTTTGCAGCTCGCCGCTATTCCCTCTGTGGTGCATCCCTCCTGAGCTGACCTGCTGACCCAGGGCTCCCCCTTCCCTTTCCCTTCTGACCGGCCGGAAGGCTCATCATCTGTGCCTCTCATTTCAAGGATGAGGACATGGGGAAAGGCAGAGCCTTCGAACTTCTCCCTGTGTCGGGAAAACCAAATCACACACCTCAGAAATGTCATCTAAAAAGAATTCCTTCTGTCAAAAGGGCAGATCCAAAGACTCTGAATTGTGGTAAACGACTTTGGGCAAACCCCCAGAAATATCTGTGGTGAGGTCACTTGGGAAAGACATCCGGACTTTTTGGTGTGAATATTTTCTATGCTGATGTGAATTATTTCATTACGTAGTGTGATCACAGCACTACTGATGTCAATATCCTCAGATTTAAAATGTATTTGTATTTGCATTGGAGACGGTGGGAGAGAAGTACAAAGAAGCCCATCATTCTTCCTCACCTCGGAAGCCTCCAGCTCCCTTCCTGCCCACTCCCCCCTACATCCCTGACTCCAGGCACAAAGACACACTATTTTCCTCTGGATTGTGGAAGCCTCAGCCTGCTTATGAGTGGCAAGTGGCTCATCTGGAGCCACCTGCCCACGTCTTACTGAAATGCAGCTGTTGTAGGACAACTGTTTAAAACTCCAGAAATACATCGACCAAGGTGGCACTTCCCAGTGTTTGGCATAACAATTGCAATTGCACTGGATATATTTTATATGTGTGTGTGTGTGTAAATATCATATTTTTTACAAGGAACACTTTACGATGAAAGAAGAAACCCTTCTCTGCCTTCTCTCCCACAAATTCTGTCCCTCGATTTCCTCCCCCATTGAGAAATTAAAAAAGGATCAAGGGACCCCCAACTGTCTCCATGAAGAAGCAGGAACCACCACATGGGGGAGGAATGTTCCATGGAGTCTCCAATACCTCGAATATTTTCCTCGGTCTCTGTGGTCATGACTTGGTCACTTCCTTGTTGAAACAGGGGAAGGGGTCTGTGCACTGGGCAAAGCCGAAGGTGATGAGGAAGAAAAAACAAACATTAAAGGTGTCTGTTTACTACAAGGCCCCTGTGTTGTTTCATACAAAAAAAAAAAAAAATCGTCTTACGTTTCTCCAGTAGAATAAAATATAGCAGTATGATCTGAAGTCAGAAAGTAAAATTACTTTATCATATATATACATGTGTGTATATAGATGTTACTTTTTGCTTTTCCAAAGTGTTTGCAGTTCTGTGAAACCTGATAATAACCCCTCTATTCATCGAGCCTGGAATGAAACGTTATATATCACCCTTCTCTTTTTACAAGTGAGAAAATCAATTGTTGCCATAACAGCTCAGGTCTTACCTCTTAGCATTCATGGAGTCAGAAACAGAGATGGCACTGAAAGCACCATCCATACATCATTCAGTCGGATATACATTTATTTTATATATATATATATATATTAGAGGCCTGATGCATGAAAATTTGTGCAAGAGTAGGCCTTACCCCAGCTGCCGGCACCCCTCTGGCATCCAGGGCCCTGGCTGGCTTCCCTCTGCCCTGGCTTCATCAGGAAGGACATCCGGAATGATGTCTGGTTAATTAGCATATTACCCTTTTATTATTATAGATTGTTTTATTAAAAATTTTTTGGAGAGAGAGGATAGGAGAGAGAGGTAGAAATATCAATAATGAGAGAGAAGCATTGATCAGCTGACTCCTGCATGCCCTCTGAGGGGAATCGAGCCTGTGACCTGTGACCAGACCAGGCATGTGCCCTGACTGGGAATCGAACCAAACCGGTGGTCCCCTGGTTCCTGGCTTGATGCTAAACTGCTGAACTACACTGGTTGGGCTGCATTTATCCTTTTCCAGAAAAGAATGATTGTTACTTCTTGAATTCTAAATGCTTAAGACAGTAGAGTCGTTGGTTAAAATATGTCTTTGAAATATTGGTCATTTTTATATCTTAATAAGCTAGGCTAAGAAACCAAAGCTACCACTAGGTGGAAAATATTATTAAGAAACTTATGGTTTTCTCATGACACCAACATAATTTGTGTGACTCTAAGAGAAATATTTTGTGTTATACCCAAGTTGCCTTTGTAGATTGTTAAAGCATAACATTAGTTCAAATCCTGACCTTCATTATAACACGAGAGGCAAATATCATTTATCTTGAATAACAGTCACAGAAATTGGGGGCATTTAAGGAGCCTTACTCAGAGCATGACTTCACAAAGTTACCCATCCTCTCTTCCTATCATGTTGGGAAGCTATGAAGTAGATTATGATCATTGCAAGGACCTATTATTGTTTTGTCAAGTGTTTGAAGAATGAAACTATGAACTGTGTTGGATATCATTCATAAGTAAGGTAACCTTATGTCCCAGTTTGCCTAGGATAGTCCCAGTTTACGTCACACCGCTCTCTACCACTCAGATGGAAGGTACTATGTGGCTACACTGCATGAGATATGATAACAGTAGTAATAACTAATGTTAATTGCTTTTCATATACCAGGCACTTGTCTGAGGGCTTTACTGGAATATATAGGTCAACTCATTATAGCCTCACAACAGTTCTATGTGATATTTATTGTTACGATCCCCTTTTTACTGACAAGAAGACAGAAGCTCACAGAGGAGAAATCATTTGCTCAGTCATATAGACATTCAGTGGCAGAGCCAGGATGCCAACCCAGGCAGCCCAGCTACAGAGATTGCACCTTGTCTGATTGCACACTGCTTGTCCACTTCTGGTTTGTCTCTGGCTTCTCAATTGTGGGCTTCATTTATCACCCCCTCCAATAGATGACTAAGGAAGGGAAGAGGCAGGGCAACAAATAGTAGAGCCTACAGAATCCCAGGTCTCAAAGGAACTATCTTAGGACACTGTCCAGACCCTTCATCAGATGTCACTACCTTAACCAGTCAGTCAGACACAGCTTTTCATTCTCCTCCGAGAAGAATGTTTCACTGCTGCTCTTCATTCACTTTGGTATTTAATTAGCCTTCGCTGCGCTGAAGCTCTTCACACCCAACCTAACCAAGTTGTGGAAGAGTTAGCCTGAAGTTCGGACGTTGATGTAATCGCTAAAATTAACTTTGGACTTCTCTGCGGGTTTTTTAATCCATGTTCCATTGGCATGGATCACTGCAGTATGCAAGCATGAATAAAATGCACTGACTTCCAGCTTGCTTTTTAGAAGTTGTCCCTGGGCACGCAGTGGAAGCGGAAAGCAGAGCAGTGCGTTCTCTGCTACACACTTCTCCAAGTAGTCCTCCCTGAACGAGGCTTTTTGCATGCTGCTGCACCCGCAGGAGCACTCACAAGATCTCTGATCAGATCCCACAGGGAGCACTTCCCCAGCCACAAGATTCCGATGACTGAGGCCTCTCTCCTGAGCTGCGTCTGACCTGAGTATCAGGTTGCTGGTGGGGAGACTCACTCACTGGAACTGGCCTTTGGGGCAGTCCTGAGCAGACCTCCAGCCGGCTGAGCGGGCTCCAGTGACCAGGCACACTGGGCACGCAGAGCAGAGCATTTTATCCGTGCTGTACCTCCCTAAGTAGAAATGCAAGATGCCCTTAAGCTACAATGATCCAGTGTCATAAGAGCATCAGAGAGAACTTTGGGGAATTCATAACCCTCACTGACATTCTTAGGCCCGTCAAGTCATGTGAAATACCAATTCCCATGCCCATCTTGCTAATATTCGTGAAGCCATGCAAATTAAAGAAGGCCCTAGTAGTGGGAAAGAAGGATATTTAAGAAAGTGAGATGTGAGGAAAGGATGACATGAGAAAACATGATGTTTCCCCCTATACTACACCTGGTTGGGGCCTGAAAGAAAGATTGGATTCCCCTCTGATCACCCCCAGTGGGATTTTCTGGGCCCGCTTCATCCAGTTTTTCCTTTGTGCGTGGCCTCCCCGTGAGGGAGAGGTGATGAAAAGGGGAGAGACAGCTCTCCACCACGGAGTAATCCCTTTGTCGATTGCCCTCTGGCTGAGTACTCAGTCCCCCAACTCCAGGGAACTCTATCTGTTCTGCGCCTTTAGTTGAAAAGGAATTGCCATCCTGTCTCATTTCCCCTTTGAAGTTCTATTCCAATGGATGGCAAATTCTAGCAATGGCTCAAGAATCATCTGGGCCCAGATGGGAGAGAGGGCTGGGGAGATGGGTGTTGGGGCTCGGTCTCCCTGCCTGGAAGCATGTCTGTCCACTCTTTCTGGGTAAGAACTGCATTTTCCCTGCCCTTTTGCATCGGAGGAAAACAACTGTTAAGGTACCTTAACCTCCAGTTCACTGAGAGTCACAAACCTGCCTCTGTGTGTAGTCATCTACACCTGTTCTGGCAACATAAACCGGGAACTTTTTCTTATAAAACACTTAGTGACTGGTTACTTTGGAGATTGAGGACATAAGAAAGATAACTTAGACAAACTGCTTTCCTTATAAATGCCATTGCCATAAAATGCATTTTTAGATGGAAAAATGTTTGAGAAGACTTTTAAAATAAAAGAAACTGGAAACCACGATTCTTTCATAACCCTGTTTTAAGTCTGTCGACAATTTGCACAGAAATAATTCATAGTTTGGTTGTTTTTGTCAAAGTCTTTGCTATATATATATTCCATTCTTCCTTGCAATATTTCTAGGATTCTTCTTCTTCACTATTACATATTCCTAAAATCTGGAGAAAAGTAATAATGTTGTAAAGGCAGTATGTTTATTACAGTTGCTGTTTGTACTTAACGGAAGTTTTTATATTTACACAAGCAGCAGAGCTAAGCAAATGTAAATTTCACATCTGCTCAACACCAGCTCTCTCTCGTCTCCCATGAATAAATGAAATGGAACACACACACACACACACACACACACACACACACACGCCTAAAGAGAAATCAGAGAACTGTGCCCTCAGACAGGCACAGACACAAATGATTATTCTCACTTGACAGACCAACTGTACCGCTCTTTCCTTGTATTTCACTCCAGCCCCAGAGACTGCTGGATCAGGAAAGAGACACTTGATAGCTGCTGTTTCCGTGGTTGAAATATTTGTGAAGTTAACGCATAATCTGAAAGCAGAAGCTAATAAATTATGGGGTGCTAATTGGAACCGGTGTGGAGCTGTCAATCACGTTACCCTAAATGGAGAGAGACCCTCATCACCTAAAAAGGCAAGGCAGCCTTCAGGAACAGTTGTTTCCAGCCTTGCCCTCCGCTCCGGCAGAAAGTTCATGTCCAGCAGAGGGGCCCCTGGTGGAGCCAGTGGACGTGATTCTGCTAATCAGAGCTCTCTTCAAGAAGACCACAAATTATCTTGCAGGGGGGAAGGAATAAACTGTTTTACTGAAGAATGAATGTGTAGAGAAGCATATTGCTTAGAGAAATAGATCTTGAACATTACCTTTATTTGGAATTTTTCACTTTTAAAAAAGTTTAACTTAAGAAAAAATCTAAAGTTCTCCACAATGTAGTGTCATGTATGCTTCGAAATGCAGTATTTCTACAAGTTTCCAGTGTATTCTTATGAAATTAAGCTCACCGAAAAAGATGTCTGAACTCCCTCTGACTTACTGGAATTCACTTATTTCCCCTAGAAAATCAGTGGCAGCAAATTTCCTGATTTTTTGTTTTGTTCTTAGGATCTCCTAATAAGCTCTTATCCTGCTATGTCTCAAATGGCCCAAGTGATTTTGCTCAAACTATCCTCCACTGTCATTACTGCCCATCAAAATAGCATAAGTGAATTAATACATAAATATCACAACATAAAAGAAATTTACGTTAAAGTTCAACTAAACTTTGCAAACAAAATTAAAGAATTAAAATTTTCTGATTCCTAATCAATATTTGCATGATTCTAATGGTCTAGTTATCAATTAGAAATTTTATTTATTTTCAGAGTACATACTTTAGTCTCTACATGTATTTATAACCACTAAAATATTCAATGAACCTTATAATTTGGAACAGTCTTTAGAATACTTCAAATAAAAATAGATTTCACTTAGGAAAAGAAAATTCTATATTCACACTCACTAAAAAAAATAAAATAAAATAAAATAAAAATTATAATTGACTAGAGGCCCAGTGCATGAAATTCATGCACTGGGGTTGAGTGGGTCCCTCAGCCCAGCCTACCCCTTCTGCCCCATGGGGAGGGGACCTATGCCACAGTCTGGACTCCCTCTGCGGGAGGCAATCGGGCTGATAGGGAAAGGCACCACCTTCATCATCCCACTGCTGCTGCCACTGCCAACCGCCACAGTCACCAAAGAGAAACATCAGTGTGAGAGGGACATTTTGATTGGTTGCATCTTGCATGAGCCCTGACCTGAGCTCCAACCAGGGAGAAGCCTGCAACCTAGGTACATGCCCTTGATCAGAATCGAATCTGGCCCCTCTGCGGGTTTGTGTCTCCACTCCAGCCCCCAGCCCCAGCCCCATGCTGTGGGTTTGTCTCCACTCCGGCCCTAGCAGCCCAGCATCGCGGCTGCAGGGCTGGGGCTGGGGGCTGCCCCAACTCCCCTCCCTCCCCCTGAGTGTTGTCAGTGGTACTTGTTAAAATGTATTTCTCATTCAAATTTAACTTACATAGTTCTTAATAATACCAGCCATTTGTATTTTATCAGTTACTATTATCCATAATAGATTTTACCTGTGAGAGACTTTAGCCATTGCCTATTTTATTTTGTATTAAATATTTCTACCAATATTATTTATTATGAATTATAAAAATGAATACTGATTTATACTTAGATATTAGCTGGAACATATTTTATGAGATGTTCTCCTCAGATATTTTATACATTTCTTTACTATCCAAATTGTGATGCATATGTATTACACTGAAAATCCAATTCTTCTATACATTTCTGATCCCTTTGTAGTTTTCAAAATAAAAGACCATGGCACTGGCAGAGCAAAGGTCCTGGTTGTAAGCAATGAAAACTGACCCTGGCTTGTTTGGCATTTATTAAAAGGATATGGGGATTTACTGATAGAATCCCAGACTGGGGGTAATGGAGCCTGGAGCAATGACTAAAAGCAAACTGCAGAGCCGGTCAGTCTGGTGACCCCAGCTGCCAGAGGCACCAGGCTCTGGACCTGCTCTGCCAACCCTCCTGGCCCTGGACACTGCAGTTGTGCCAGACCAACAGCAGTTGCCACCATCCCCAGGAAGGACTCACTGCGATGCCCGCTTCTTTGCATCCTTAGCTCTCAATTAGGAGCCTGGGAGTGTGCCTGAGTGGTGGGCGCCAGGTCACATGCCTGCCTTCTGCTCACGAGATCCTGGAGGAGCAAATGCAACGTAACTCCCAGCAGGGGACGAAGGTGGTGGAATCCCCTAACTCAGGAAGCAGTATCATTACAAACAATGACTAATGCCCAGTAGAGGGTCAGGAGATCAGAGAAAACATTCTGCCTTGTTCAGAGGAACAACAGATGTGACCCCAAGTCCTGGACCATTATGTGGAGGCTGTTCACCACAGAGCACAGGGAACACATGGACTTCCTGTGTTCCTCTTCATCAGCCAATCACCTGTTAAGGCCAGTTTAAAAGGAACTGAATTAGCCAAGGTGAAAGGGGATATGTGATCCTCTTCCACTGTAGGTTTTAGCAAATGTTCTTCTCTGTACCTAGCGAACATCCTGTAAGACCCAGAAAGCTCTCATTAGATTGCTTTTAGAGCAGTTGAGACTTCAGTATAATAGGTAGCTGTAATAATGATGATGATGATGATGATAATAATAATAATAATAATAATAATAAAATAGGCTTGAAATCAGAGTGTTTCACTGAATATTTTAAATAGTTCTCATTTAGGTATTTATTATTTCATGTAGTTGCTAAAAAAAAATCACAGGGCTTGCATGTGCATTGTATAATCATTTATATTTAATTTTAATGACAATTTTGTGCTAAACATAATCTTAAGTACCATATATATAAAATACATATGGCAAATAAAAACAGTCTTTATAAGCTAATTTCCATGACAGCACACAAGTCACAGAGCGATTTTTATACAACCCAATGCTAAGCTTTAGGATTTAGACATCTTCATGGTCCTATTTTCATTATTTCAAAACCTCCAAAATGTTTCACAATAGTCATGAAAGACAATACGTTATTATAGCAATAGCATCCCAAATGATTTCTTATGCCATCGATGCTGGTTCCTTTGGAACATGTAGAGTTATATATTTAGGCATTTCCTCAGTCCCTTTTGGGATTATCTGTAATTCAGCTGGGTCCCTGAGCATGCTTCTCACGCCTCCTTCAGATCTTTGAACACACCTATTTTGTCTCTAACCTCTGACCAAGATGTTCCTGTTATAGTCCAGACTGAAGGGTGGGCAATGGTCTAAGTGACCTCAAGGGTAAGGGAGAGCAGCTTTCCCTCCAGACTCGTGAGTCTTCCTTTGCTTCCCAAATGCTCAGTGGTTCACCTCAGAATCCTGTTGAAGTTAAACAGTTGTGTGGGGATTGTCAAGACTGAACCCAAGTGGTTCTCAGAACCGAGATTAGAATCCAGGAACTTTCCAGTGTTAATTCAGAGTCATAGACCACCTCAACATCTGTCATTCTGCTAGGGTTTCCTTTCAGTAACTACTTAACGGGAGTGTTTATCTCAACCCTGCATTTCCCAAACCGAGTTATTAATCAGACCCATCTCCATGTCCACTGTGAGCGAGACAGGCATAGTTCAGGCCCTCAGGCTTGCCAGGAGGGCAGTAAGCCACTTGTTTTTCTTGGCAGATACCTTTGTCTGCATGTGGTTCCTTCTCTTCTTTCCTCAAACCACAAGATTCAGATTCCTTGGAGCCTGGAGGACCCTCAGAATGATCTTCACCTTGGCTGCATTCTGTAGCAAGTACCATATAGTTTAACCCCTCTTGGTTCTTGGTTTCCACTAAAGCAATGGGCCCACTGTCATCCAAACTCACACAAATCATGCTGCCATCTTCATCTGTGAAAATAATAGATATAACAGTTATTCCAGCATCTATTTGATTTCCTCTATTTGTATACAGGCAGTAGGAGAACTATAACACCAAACCTTATACATTGGTTCAGCAAACATTTATAGGAGGATCACTAATGGAACACAAAGATAAATAAGACATGCTATCCCTGTCCTTGAGACTTCTGCAGGCTAGCAGGGAAGTAGCTCTACCCTAGGGGGCGATGTGTGCTATCATGAAGGAACTCATAGCATGTGGGAGAGCCCGCAGCCGATTAACTCTGCCAGAACAAGTGGAGCAGGTCATGGTCTTTGTGATAGAAATTAAGAAATCATGGCCCCTTTTGTCTAAAGCGCTTACCCTTCCATCCTGCTACTCCAGCTATTGTCTGTGTCCATGGGTTACACATATATGCATACAAGTTAATAGGTTGATCTCGTCCCACCCACCCACTCTCCCCTGCTTTCCCTCTGAGGTTTGGCAGTCTGCAAAGTCCTCTTTCATGAGGCAAAATTCTAGTAGAGTCCTGAATTAAGTGAGAGAATTTGCCAATGTGGCTATTTTAGGAAGAAGATTCAAGGCGTAGAGAGAACAGTAAGAACCAGAGAGAAGAAAAACAGTAAGAACCAAGGCCGGAAGAACAGCAAGACAGCAAATGGGGCTGGCCCTCCTCCACCATCCCCCTGGGACAAATGGCATATGAAATCACTAACAGTGATTGGCAAATTTAAAACTAGCATGCTCCTTCCTGCTCTCAAAAGGCTGATAGGAAATGGACACTGGCCTGGCAAGTTATGATGGCAGGATGGAGGTAGGAGGAAAACGACATGATACATGTTATTAACCATAAAAAATTGTTAACTATGTATCACGTACTATTCTAAGCTATTTGCTTAGAGCAACATGTTTCTATTAGCTAAATACAAGTATTATCCCCATTTAGGAGATGCAGAAATTGAGGCACAGATGGGTTCAATCATTTTCCCAAAGTCACACAGTTGGAATTGGAGCCCAGACTGTCTGGCTCAAGTCTGAGTTCTCTTAGTCACCCTCCCCCAGGGATAGGTGAAGTTGCTGTGTTGTGTGAGGAGGGCCCATGTGGGTGGGCAGTGGGCCCTACAGGAATCCTTGAGAAGCACAGACTCCGACTGTGTGTCTGATGTCAGGGTGGCAGCAGAAAAATGAATACCAAGTGGATAACTGAGCTTCTTCACAATTTTGCTCTTATTATTCTCTCTTTCTCTACTTAAAGGCTGACCTTCTTACATAACAAAGTATAAGAACTCTTGTTGAAACCTAATAGCAGAGCTTCTGAAACACTTCACAATATTCTAGGTAATCAAAAAGATAAATACACACAGGCATATTGTGGGAACTGTTTTTTACCAATACTTTCCAATCATGGTACATTAGTACCTGGATTAAAAAAAATTATGATCAGAAATAGTATTGCTATTTCATACAGTATATTTGAAAAATCGGGACTATTTCAGTAGCTGATGACGGTCCTTCCCTTTCTCCTCCCCATCCTTTAGGCGTGCAAATGCACAGGTGAGACCTGCTGGCTGCAACCTCCGCACTTAGCCCTGATGTACATCCAGGTTGGGTTTATTTGCAATGAATTTAAACTGAAATGTAAGAAAACGTCCAAGGACTAAGGGAAGCATCATTGTATCTATTTTTTCCCATTGGACTTGAATGGATCTTCCTCTTTACCAAGTTCTACACCCGACACAAAGCTTATTTTATTGTAAGAGCATAGGACTACTCCTCCTATTCTCTGTTCTCTATTATTATGTGCTTTTTTTTTTTTTTTTTCAGACCCTTCCCACTGATGATGAGCAGGATGGCCAAGCTGCAGGCTCACAAGCTCTTTGGCATCCTCTCATGTCTTCTTTATCATCCAAACACCATCTCAGCTTATTTCAAACCACATGCATGGTTGAACAGTGTTGTAAAATATCTTCCCCACAGAGATAACTATCAGATGCCAGGTTTGGTTAGTGCTTAAGTGCTGAATATCTATGGGAGGATCTAAATGTTATGATTATTATCAATATGCACTAATTGCCACTGAGAAACATATCAAATTAATTTGCTATATCTATAAGAATGCCAACAGACAAATTGGGCTGTTCCTAAATGGCTTAAAGAAATTAGGCTAAAGAAAAGTTTAGAATTTCACAGAAACATAAATCTGCAATATAAGTCCAGCAACTCACTGCCATGCTTTTATCCCATTAAGTAGCATATCAGGAAACTTTCTAATAAAATGTGATTTTATTTATTTTTTATTTTATTTTTATTTTTTGCCTATCGTTGAGTTATTTGTCAAAAACTTTTATATAAGGCAAATAAATGCTTTATACAAATTCTGGCGCCATATGTCAAAGAAAAACCATTAGCTAACTATGTCGTTGATCCTGATGCTTAGAGCAATATTTAGTAACTTGACCCTGGCAAGCTTTCAGCAATCAGTACATCTGATTGCATAAGGAGACATGCAGGGGGAGGGAGGGTGGGTAGATTTCTATTTTTTTCTGTTTAAAAACCATTGAATAGAAAGCCGGAAGGTCAACCCTTAAAGCACAGATCCTGAATAGACACAGCATGTACTCAGCAACCCTCCCTTTAAGAGGGAAATATTAAAATAAAGACTTCCAAGTAAAACTGGGCATTCGCAGACGAGACATATGCCTGCTGACTGGCTATGTTTAGCACGGCACAGGGGCATTTAGATTTGTTGCCTTTCTTACTTCTGGGACTGATGAGGTGATGTTTACACAAATGTTGGGATGAAGTCACTGGGATATTTTTACTAGATGCCCAGATACGTTGCTTCTCTCTCCATCCCCTCCCCACCCCATTAGGTCAGTAGGACCAAGGGATAGGCATGGTATGATTGCTCCCTTTAACCCTAATGCCCTTGATTTATTTTTTCCCAAAAAAAGCCCTTCCTGGGCTTTCTTATCTTCTCCTATGTATCTGACAGTAACAATGAAGACAGACATCACACTGCTTTGCTAAATATGCAAAGCAGCAAACTATTATTGAACACATTCTCTTTTTGTTGCAGGTAATTAATTAAGTTTAGCTTCACCTTGAAAGGAAAGTTCTATGGCTTTACAAAGAAGCAAACCCTGACTTTTTATTCCATTTCTTCTCTCTTCTTGGCCATTTTTGTTTAGTCACCTCTCAACTGTCAACATTTTTAGTGATTTCTACTTTTCTTACGATTCCTTATCTTCAGGAATTGCACGCATTGCAAATAACAATTCCGTGGCACACAATTGCTTGTTTCTGTCTAAATTACCCAAGTTTGGTTATATTCTGGGTTAAACTCTTCCTGCATCTTAATTCTGCATATTTATGTCTGCTTCTCTGTGTTTTTGAACGCTATTTACAATTTTAATGCAGTCTGCCGAAAGTTGGCATCTGAATAACTTGGATGTAACTAACACTGGCGTATCTTGTTGAGTAAGTCACAACTGGATAACAAGGTGGGGAGAGTGGGCAGGCAGCTTCCTGACCACAGCCCTGTCTGGGGGAAGTCTGGGAGCACAGGGTCTAGGGTAAAGCAGAGTGCAGCCCCACCCCAGCAGCATGACCATTGTAACTTGTTCGGTCCACAAGGGAGAAAACACAGAAAAATTTGACAAAGAATCAAACTTACCTACAAAACCCTCATTTATGACTCCACTGGAGTCCGCTTCTTCTCTGCACTGAGAGATACTGTTTAAGGACATTTTTCTGAATAACTGAAGCTGGTCTTGAATTTTATGGAAAGTAGGTCTTTGGTCAGGTTCCTGGGCCCAGCACTGGGCCATTAAATTCCACCTGGATATGTAGGTAAAGACATGGAAGTTAATGGTGATTAGAAGTCTTTAGGCAACCCTTACTGATAACATAGCCCAGTAGAAGAAAGAGAGTTTGAGTTACTGCCAGTTTTCCATAATTAATATAAATGAACCAGAACAAAGTTTTTGGTTTCTTATTTAATAGTAGTCTACAATGTTACTCTCTTTATTAGTTACCACTTTTTGTTGTTGTTGAAAAGCTGGCATTATTTTAACAGTTATTATTCCACATAGATAGATAGATAGATAGATAGATAGATAGATAGATAATAGATGGAAAATGCTCACTTAACACATAAGGAAACCTAGAGCTATAAAATTTATTGAATACTAAAAAGACTCTACATTCATACCTTAATATCTAAAACAAAATCTAAGATTACTCCAAGCCACACATATATTTAGTGGGAAAACTAGGGGTAGAAACCAGATTAGATTCTAATGGCTTTACTCTCCATTACACTGTCAGGTTTATTAACATTCAGTTTTCCCAGACATAAATAGCTGGTTGATTAAATATTACCTTTCCCTTAACAGTTGTCTGAGAAATGACTGTACAACATGCCTAACCAATATTCATTCACTCACTTCATTCATTCATTCATTTATTCATGCATTTATCCATAGAACACTTGTTATACCAGCTTTGTGGTGCCTGTCTTCATAGAAATACATATACTAAATGTAAAGTGATAAAATTTCTCACATTACAATTTATATGAGCAGGAAAAAATGTAGCTCTTTTATGCTGTTTGTAATTAATTGGGTCTTTTTCAGAGCCCCTCCCTGGCAGAAGAAAATTAGCATCAGTTATGAATGCAGTTTAAAATCTAGTCCAATTCAATATCTTTAAATAATCTTGGCTCAGTCTTTCCTGAATAATAGGTCAATCTTTCTTATGTTTAGGCTATTTCTACTCCTTCCCTCCTCTCCGAGATGGTGTCAGGCTGTATGTTGGGTGAAAGTCCTGTGTGATTTACAGGGTTGCAGTGAAGCATCCTTTGGGCCCCACTGCCCCTTGGATCATCACAAGTCTCAGAGTAGCATGATCCGGAATTACATCGAGTGAGTGGCCTGGCCCATCCTGCAGGCACCAGTGGCTATCTGCTGTCTATGATCTCTTTACTTTGTCTTTGGACCCTTCCCCAACGAACTGGTTTCCCCTTTCCTCTTTCTAACCATAACCTATTTGTCCTGGGACTACATTGTGTGCTACATCTGCCGACAAGGTCCAGGGGATGCATTCCTGTCTCTGCTGCACACCCACAGGGGACTCCTTGGCCTAATCTCTAGCTTTCAACAAAACGTTCCCACCAGGTGGGAAACAAAGGAGGCTTAGAAGTTCCCCCAGACATCCTCCGTGTGGACATGCCATTCTGCCGCCCTCAGGATGCTGGGTCTCCATGTCACTGTGGGGGTCCCCTGCTCAGTGATCTCCGTGCCATCCTCCCACACCGGGAGGAGCGGGCAGCTGCTCCATGCCCTTGATGTTGCACACACTGATCTGCCTGAACCCTACAGAGGAGGGTGCAGGACCTAGCTAGCCAACATCCTCACCCTCCTCCCTCTGCTGTCAGGCCTCTTCTTCCTACACTTCTCTGGGGCTTGGAGAGAGTGGTATTTCTCCTCATTTCCCCTTTTTTATTAGATCAATGTCCTGCTTTTAAAAAAAATAGATCATCTTTATATAGAATTATAGGTCCTAGTTACCAAAACTGGCATTAGTATATTAACAAGGAGCGAGTGGATTTTAGATAACCCTCTCTCCTTCAGGCTTGGTTTTCAAGTCTACCGACTTACTAAAAAGGTCAAGTACCTGCTCTCTCTCTCTCTCGCTCTCTCTCTCTCTTCCTCTCTCTCTCTCTTTTTCTTTTTGGAGCTATAAGGCAGATTGGGGGCAAAGAGAGAGAAACTTATAAAGAAACATAAATTGGGAAGTATTTTAAAATATTAGGATTACTATATCAACAGATAATTATAAAATTACAAATTGCAAGTTCTAAAAAAAAAGTGCTCAAGAAAACAATGTGAAATCTAATAAAGATGGAACACTTTTGGTGAGTTGCTCACAAAAGGTCCCTCTGCAGAGGTGACATTTAAGCCAAAGAACTTGGTGGGAAAATAAGATGCTAGTCATGGGGATAGGGTGGGGATGGGAGTCGGTGAACACACCAGGAGAGGAAAAAGCATGTGTAAACTTCTAAATTTGGAAGGAGCTTGGCAGGTTGTAGAACCTGAAAGGAAGCCAGTGTGGCTGAAGAGCCGTCATTGAGGAGGAGAGCACAGGAGATGAGGTCAGAGGAGGAAGGCAAGATCACGCAGGTCTCGGAGACCAGGCCAGGAGCTGGATTTATGACACTACAATGGTAAGCTGTTGAAAGTTTTTAAACAGGCATGATTTTCATATTTTTAAAGGATTACTCTCACTGGCTACATGTGAAAAATGGGTTGTAGAGGGCCAATTGGGAAGTCAGAAATTTATTTCAGAAGACTAGCTGAGAGATACTGGTGGTTTGGACTAAGGCAAAGGCAATGGAGCTACTGTAAGTAGATATTCAATCATAGTTAACAATGATCCGGAAGTCATTATGGGTATGGTATTTTAAATAGCTGGTATCTATTTTAGGAATTATAGTTTCCATTATAATGTGATATGCAAATTCTGTTTCCATCTCTTTCATTTTTTGACAAGCACCTCAGGCTAGAGTAGGTACTCAATGTGAAGTACTATGGAGAGACCTGATATTGGTCTATTTACTAGTATTGATCTGATGTCTTTTCACATTTATGACAAGGAATTTACATTCTAGATATAGAGTGCCAAATTTGGCTCTATGTTTTTAAAAATTAGAATCATGGCTGAGAACCTAATCTTTTATATATTTCTTTATAACCCGTGGCATTTAGAAACAGGGGTGATAAAAAGATCCTAATGGTTAGATTTGAAATAAAATGTTGTTAAATATTTAAAGTAATCATTAAAGTAGAATCTTGATGACTAGTCTAAGAGTTATTTTAGGAGGTTAAGGGGGACAGTAAAGTATAATTCTCCACAGGAAGCATTTCCTGAGAAAAAAAATATAGTTATGAATCAAAGATATTGGCAAAGAATAGGCCTTCTTAAGACCTGTCATACTTCAATTATGAAGTTTTTACTTATTTTATTTATTTATGACTTGCCTCATTCTACAAAGGATTTTAAGACACTTAAAGGCGATTATTTAGGACAGAAAGGACAAAAAAAAATGCAAGAAGGAAGAAGGAAGGGGAGAGGGAGGAGGAAAAGGAGAGAGAAGCCATCTTTACAATTGTCACTTGGCTAGACTACACCTCACCATTTCACATCACCCTCCAAAAGTTCAGCCTCTTGTTTAATCTATAGAATTTATTTAAGCAGATATTACTATTTTTCATCTACAAAGACTTAATTTACATGGAATATGGTCATTATTCTTAATTTTATGATGGTGAAAACATTTGGCATATTTTAGATAATATATAAAACTTTCTCTCCCATATCCAGGTGAAAAATGAAAACAAAGTTGTCCTAGATTAAGCTAAGAGAAACTCTATAAAGCAAGTCATTTAAATGAAAAGGGTACAACGTGGGCCCTTAAATAGCATTAAGCTCAGAGTGGAATAAAATGAAGGTTTTAAGAATTTAACCCTGAAAATACATGTTTTTACATCTTTCAGGTAAATTAATAACAAGTATTCTTTTGGTGTAAGGGTATCCTAATAAAGAGGGAATATGCTAATTGACCCTCATACCATTGCAAACATGGTGGCACCCACAGCCAATAAGAAGGGCATATGCTAATTGACTGCCCCACCCTCAAAGATGGCAGCATCCACAAGCACAAGATGGTGGCACCCAGTCCCCTCAGCCCCACCTAGGCGGCAGGCACACGGCTGCTCTGCATGCCTGCCTTCGGAGTCTCCCAGTGCCCTCAGCCCCTCAGCTGCCCAGGATCAGCCCAAGATGCAGGCAAGCCTCAGATGGCAGCTGCCCAGCTGCCCAGGTCTGGCCTGAGGCTCAGGTAACCAGGGCCAGCCAAGGCTTGTGCTGGTGGCAGTGGCAGCAGCAGAGGTGTGATGGTGCATCACCTTTCCCTGATCACCGGGTTGCCTCCCACCCCTGAAGGCTCCCAGACTATGAGAGGGGGCAAGCTGGGTTGAAGGACACCCCCCTCCAGTGCATGAATTTTCATGTACCAGGCCTCTAGTATATTTAATAAAAAGGAAATATGCTAATTGACCATCACACACTCACAAAGATGGTGGCACCCACAGCCAATAGAAAGTGATATGCTAATTGACTGCCACACCCTCAAAGATGGTTGCACCCACAGCCACAAGTTGGTGGCTCCCACTCCCCTTAGCCCCACCTGGGTGGCAGCACGGCATTGCCAGGCCCACCCCTAGGTGTGTCAGGCACTCCACAAACCTGCCTCCACAGTGCCCAGTATCATAGCCCTCCAGCTGCCCAGGGCCTTGGATGGTGGCTGCCCAGCTGCTCAGAGCCAGCCCAAGGCACAGGTAACCAGGGCTGGGCCTAGGCTTGCACTGCCAGCAATGGCAGCAGCAGAGGTGTGATGGGGGCAATGCCTTCCCCTGATCACCAGGTCACCTCCCAACCCTGAGGGCTCCCAGACTGTGAGAGGGGGCAGGCCAGGCTGAGGGCACTCACTTCAGTGCCTGTATCGGGCCTCTAGTTTCCTTATAAATAGGCACTTGCCATAATTCAATATCATGCACTAGAGACTGGTATTAGCTTATACTTACAAATACTCAAGCATATTAGTCAATATATATACAGGTACTTTACTGTGGTTAAAATTTACCTGGGCTGGATATTCCATCTCTACACAGATACAAACTCATCATATTTGAAATATCTCATTCAGCTAAGTGTTCAGGCTCAAATTCCTTCATTCACAATGCCAACCCTTGACTCCTCTTAGCCTCAATTCTTTTTCAAAATACCATGAGACTCATTAACCGTTCATTTTTAGTGTCTATGAGTAAAGAAAGGCCTTAGATTCAGAAAGCAATTCAAATTCAACAGGTAAAATCTCCATGGCATCTTTCCGTTTGAAGGAAATGAGTTTCTATAGGTATTTAAACAAAGCACAAGAAATACTGATTTTAAGAACTCCCTTACTCATTATGACAATCCTAGAGGGACTCAATTAGCATCTAGGTGCACATAGTTTTCAGGGGTAAAAATACGACGGTGCACCTCATCTTCTCCCATTGTTGCCACCTCCATTTGAGAGACACCCCGCGAATTCCAGGTGCCACCGTAATAAATCTGTCGGAGAACCCCAAAGAGCTCTCTCTTGAAGTTGCCCTTTGAACCCGTTTCCTCTTGAGAATGGCATGGTTGTTGTGTGAACTGAAAGCTGAAGGGAATACCTAGGACTAGGCTTTCCCCCACACATCCCGGACTATGGGGAGAAGAGGAAGATGCTCTGAACCTCTGCATTCCATTAATAGTTGAGTTCAGCACAGCTCCCTATGGGCTCACCTGACCCAGAGAGCATCCAGGTGCTGGGAATTTAGGTGGTGAATAGAAGTTGCGGGATGGCTCAGTGCAGACTTTCAACCCTCTAAGCTCGGCCTGTGATCTCAGAGAGCGGCTTCAAATAAAAATCAGTTCCCTCTGTACTCTAAGGAGAGTAGTTAATCTTTATCATGACAACTTAAGGCCAGGGCCAGATTGAATGGCAGTGCTCAGAGCCCAATTTCCTAGCACAGCTAGTTTTCCTGTGGGCGATGAGTTAACCCTCCCTGGCTCAGAGAGGTGTATAGCACTTGGAGGGAGGGCTGAGGGCATTGTTTGCCTTTTCATTACTGATGTTCAAAGGAACTTCAAAACCACCAATGCAAATTTTGGTTTCATGGAAACTCTATTGTTGGATACTGAATAATCAAGATAAAATTATGTAGACTATTATCTTTTTCTAGCACTTTCCTAGCATGCATTCTCCCTCCTTTTTCCAGTTGCATTTTTTGATACCTTTGGATTAGAATAAAGTTCAATCATTTTTTGTTCCACAAAAGATAATTTGTTATCCACCTCTATCCTCCCCAAACTATATAAATGAACACAACAATCAAAATGTATAACAGTGACTCATACCATACCAATGATTCCTAAAGTGCCTATGTCAGATAAAATTCTAATAGCACAGTGAAAATTTCATGTGACTGAAATTCTGGAGACATTTTCTGAAATATATATATATATATATATATATATATATATATATATATAACTGATGCCTGAGGTGCAGGCATTTATCCTAGCTACTATTAAATTTTAATAACCTTGTGATCATCAAAGAGTAGGTGATTTTTATCTAATTATAAATTAATATACACATTTTTGTTAAATAATTAGCAACCTAATTATATATATATTATATATATATAACAATATAATATATATAAAAATATGATGCAAAAATAATGATTAGGTTGCTAATTATTTAACAAAAATGTGTTTCATGCTTAGCTATGCTGGGGTATTTTTTTTCTCAAACTCTAGATCAAAGGTTTTCAAATTGCGTATAATTTCTTACTCCTAGCTTACAGAATTTCTCCCCATCTCCCCCAAATACCTAAGCACATTTTTAATCACTGACACCAAACTTGTTCAGGTCTGTGTATACCTAATCTCCCTGCCAATATCCCAGAGGTTGTAAAAGAAACAATCAGTGATTCAAATCTTCTAGCTGGAAGGTTTAAATAATACAAACACATTCACCAGTAAAACATCCACCCAAGGTGCCCAGTACTTAATCATCTTTTGGCTCCGCTATGAATCATCCTCTAAATAACACAACAGAGTCAAGGCAGTACAATCGTGGTGTGTATCCGCATACTGCTAATTCCTCTTGCACTTGACTGTACCACAGAGTTTAGCACTTTATTACGTGTTGGCTTGTTATCCAGCTGCTCCACATGTGCGTCTTTTCTTTCAAAATGCAATCTGAGATGTTGAAAACTCATGCCCCTGTTTTAAACACCTCTGTATATCATACAATCCTTAGCATGGTGTCATGCACATAACAGAGAAATTTATACGTGTTGCTTATATGTTCTTTCAGAAACTTCTTGGGTAAAACACCTCTTGGGAAAAGTCTCAAGACAATATTTCTGCTGAGGATGTTCACAAGAAGATGGATTAGTACTTAGTAAAATAAGTTGTCTTGTTTTTTGATAATTAGATTAAAATCACCTACTCTTTGAGAATCACAAGTTTATTAAAATTTAATAGTGACCAGGATCAATTTGACAGAGCAATTGATTACTAATACTTAGTCATTACATGTTTAGCTCATAAACAGATAACAACCTCTATAATTTTGAGCAGTACTCTATCCCAAGATCAGCTATGTTAACAAATGCAATCTAACTTTTACAAAATGTATTCCTACTTAATAGAATATTTTAATTTGTAGATTAAGATATTAGCTAAATCAGAGTTTACAAAATATAATGGTACACACACATATACACACCCACATTATACATGCCCAGAGAGCTTTTATTTCTTATAATTCACTTAACCAGGAGTATAAATATATTCTGCTCTTCCAAATTTTGTTTCTGAAGTGAAATATAATGTGTATATATAAATTTTTAAAAATCATGTATTTAGAAAATTTAATATAAATCCATTTCTAGCTTATGTAGGATATACAAATATATGAGGACCAGTTTTCATTTTAAAACACCATATCACTGAGGCATTAGAGTGCGTGTGCTCGTGTTTTTGTTTGTGGGTACTTATGTTAACATAATCACAACTTACAGATCATCAGGGCAGTCTCTCGGTGGCTCCAGTCTCCCTCCTGTTTGCACATAGTTTAAAACATCGAGGTTAGAATGAGCTGGATAAGGCTGATGACCAAGAGTTAAAATCTCCCAAATCAGAATTCCAAAAGACCTGAGGATATCAGAGAGTTTGCTTTAATTCTACTTATTACAAACATCATGTTTACAGTCATTTCTCCAACATAATACTCCTGGGGCAACGGGCTATATTTTGTGATTGGAATGATTGGGTCCATAAAAGGCAAGTGGGAGAATTAAAAGCAAGTTGATCCCAAGAATAAGTAGAACTAGTGCCCAAACAACATGACTCAGTGGTTAAACATCAACCCATGAGCCAGGAGGTTCTGGTTCAAATCCCAGTCAGGACACATGCCCAGGGTGGCAGGCTTGATCCTCAGTGTGAGGCATACAGGAGGCAGCCAATCAATGATTCTTATCATTGATGTTTCTAGCTCTCTCATTCTCTCTTCCTCTCTGAAATCAATAAAAATATCTTTAAAAATAAAATAGAAAAATAGAATAAGCACTTCAGAGGTGACAGGAATGCTCAGTGGGAACACACACACACACACACACACATACACTTTGCTCCTCCTTTCTGGCTGAACCATTGGAGAACTGCAGACCTCCATTATGCAAGATATGCTTCCAGGTGAGCAAGAAAGCATTTGTTTGTTTGTTTTTCTAAGTTTGAGTGTTAGTAAACATGGAGAAGGAAGGTGTGAATAAAAACTGGCAGCACTGATCCTAGTTTTTATCTCATCCCCAACTGTGTCTAGGGCTGGTTCAGCTTAAAAGTTATTGAACAAATCCTTAGATTTTGAGCAGCTCTCATAGAAAGTTTGGGGTCAACAAGCGAAAATGAGTTCTATTCAAATAATAAATATATTTCTAAATCTCCCCAATGTCCTAATATTTTTGAGATCTGTGATTTAAAGTCTACTTATAAATGAATGACCGAACATCCCCAAATAGTAGGCATTTAGACGCATACTTAGATATTAATTCATAGGTCCCAATTCCTATTAGTCAAAGCCTCTACACTTTGGGGAGTAACAAAGTACCTGAAGTAAATGTAGCTATTTCATGTACACTAGTAAGATGAAGGATCAAAACCTATTGGAGCGAGGTATGTAAGCTACTGAGACCCAAAAATAGTCCCCGCTAGACACCAGCTTTCACTTTAGTTTCAGGCAAACTGCAACCTCTCTGGTCTCTGTTTTCTCATATTAAAAACAATACACAGTGGAGTATTATGAGCAGTAAGAAAGAAGGATCTCTTACCCTTGCAACAGCATGGATGAACCTGGAGAATATTATGCTAAGTGAAATAAGCCAGTCAGAGAAAGTCAAATATCACATGATCTCACTTATATGTGGAATCTGATGAACAAAATAGGTCCTGAGACATGGAACAGACTGGAACAAACTGACAAATCTCAGAGGGGAGAGGGGTTAGAGGACAGGAAGAGATTAACCGAAGAACTTGCATAGCACATGGACACAGGCAATAGAGTAGTGAAGGGCTGGGATGGGGCAGCGTCAAGGATGGAAAAAGGGGAGCAAATGGACGACATCTGTAATACTGACAACAACAACAATCTATATATATATATAAAAAGCCAGCAACTGGAACGCCATAATGACCAGAACAATGCCCACTGCAGCCAGCGAACCGGCCTGATAGGGGGGTGAGGCCACCAGCCAACCTCCCTCGGCCCCTCCCCCAGCCAGCCCCACCCTCAATGGGCCCCAGCACCCTGATCAGCCCAAAGCCTCCCCCCCTGGCTGGCTCCACCCCTGATTGCCCCACCCCCACCCCAATGGGGGGGGGGGGGGCCAGTGGCCAACCTCCCAAAACCTATCCTTCCACCCATGACCCCTCCTCTAGGCCACAGGCCCAAATTGGTCTTTCCACCCCCTTCAGGAGTGGGGCTGGCTGGCCCACTACCCACAACCTTTTCCCTTGGCTGGCCCCACCTCCAATCAGCCCCCACCACCCCGATTGGCCCGTGGCCCCTCCCTCAAGCCAGCTCTGTCCCCAATGGGCCCCGCCACACCAATCAGGGGTGGGGCTGACCAGCCAACTTCCCAGGACCCCTCCTCTGGCCACTGACCCCCAATCAACCACCCCACCCCAATCTGGGGTGAGACTCACCATCCAATTGCCCTCAGCCCCTCCCACCAGCTGGCCCAGCCCTGATTGGGCCCCCATCAGGGCAGGCCAGCGGGTCAACCTCCCTCTGTATTCTCCTTCCAATAGGCCCTGCCCTGATCTGTCCCAATTGGGACTGGGCCAGCCGGACCCCACCTGTGCACGAATTTGTGCACTGGGCCTTTAGTCTTATAAAATAAATAGTAATATGCAAATTGACTGAACAGCAGAACAACTGGTCACCATGACACAGACTGACCACTAGGGGGCATATGCTCAACATAGGAGCTGCCCCCTGGTGGTCAGCATGCTCCCATAGGGAAAGTGCTGCTCAGCCAGAACCCTGGATCCTCAGCAGTGCTAAGATCCACGGGGAGCATGCCTAAGCAGGCGGTTGGACATCCCCCGAGAGCTCCCAGACTGTGAGAGGGCACAAGCCAGGCTGAGGGACCCCCCCCAAGTGCATAAGTTTTGCACACTAGGCCTCTAGTAATAATAATAAAAAGATTAGAAGACCTTTTAAGATCCTTTTTGGCTCTGACATTGGATGGTTCTGCCCACATTTCTATGCGTCCTATTAAGCTCACCATACATCAGACTGCGTCGTGAAGATTCCATCCATCAAACTTTCCGGAGCCATCCACCGAACAGGGAGCAGGCCTTCTCCCCTCTTTCTATAGTAATCATTTTTGTAGATGTCCCTCGCGAGTCCAAAGTCCCCAATCTTCACCACCCGTGATGGACTACTGTAGTCTTTCACTGAGACAAGGCAATTCCGAGCTGCCAGGTCCCTATGGCAAAAGCTATATTTAATTAATAATAATAATAATAATAATAATACAATAATAATATAGTTCCAGAGATCAGACAAGTTATACTAGCAGGTCTGTAGAGAAGAGAGACTATTTTTTTTTTTAAGAATTATTGCTATTTTGAAGGACTGAAAATGTTTGTTTTGTATATTTTACCCAAACTACAGATGCCTAATGTGCCAATATCCATAGGAACCTGTCTCCAGGATCACTGTACCTGTGAATGAAGTGCAGCTGCTCCAGGTAGACACAGCCTTTTGAAATATCCACACACAGGTCTACAAGGTCAACCAATGTAAGTAAAGGACCATGAAACTGTAAGAAAGGGAAAAGATTAGGCACTTTTCCCATTTGCACAAACTACACCTATACATATATATGTATAAATGGCTTCATACATATGCATGTGCACACATACACATGGTATTTTAAAGAAAGTTTTAGTTATGGCTGCAAGAATTTAAGCAAAGAGGAAAAGAACTCTATTTGTATGATTTCTTCCCAAATATACATAAAAAACAGACTACATTTCGTAAGCAGAGGCAATCTGGGACCTTTGTTTGAAACTGGGTGTTCATGCTGACGGACCAAGACTTACCTGATTCTGCTACTTACTCATCGTGTGGCCTTGCTCAGTTTGCTTTGTTCACTCAGCAGCTTTCTCGTAGGTAAAGTGGAAATAATAAGCCTGCCTTTGTGGGTTTTCACATACGGTATGTAATCTGGATGATATATAAAAAGCACTTTATAAACAGCAGCTGCTCTCATAAGCAGCAATAATGGCAGTATAGTCAGTGCTCACCAGTTTAATTATTTACCCAAGGTCACGCTATTGTGTCAGTCACGACAATGGGCTTGTTCCTCATATGCGCAAAACACACTCTTTTTCAGGGTCACGTCTAAGCGAGCCAGCCCAAATAAATTGTGCCTGTATGGCTACAATGATTTCTACAAGAAAAAAGGCCAGCTAAAGTTTTTATTAGAACCATAGGGAAAAACTCTGTCCCTTGCCATTTCCCTGCAATTACCCTCGTTCAGGCCTTGATCATCCTTATCGGACTCTTCCCAAACTTCCCATGTCTCCAGCCTCCTTGTGCTTTAATTAGTTCATTCCGTTGTGACCCAATGCCTGTAGGGTTCAATTCTGATCAAGGCCATGCACCTCTGTTGCAGGCTCAATTCCCAACCCTGGTTGGGGCATGTGCAAGAGGCAACCAATCAATGTGTCTCTCTCACATTGATGTTTCTCTGTGTGTCTCCCTCTCCCTCACACTCTTTCTAAAAATCAATGGAAAAATATCCTTGGGTGAGGATTAACAAAAAATAATAAAATAAATTAAAAGCAAGACCACATACTTCACAGTTAGTCAATAAATGCCCAGCAGAGATTTGATAATTAACTTGTTTTTGAATATGTGTTTTTATTATTTTGATGGCATGTTTTTATTTGCTTTTACTTTTTTTCCATTGTAATACAAGCTTGGAATATCAAAGCTAAAAGTAGCCGGAGAAAGTTTTTAATTTAATATCCCATTTTATAGATGCAGAAAGTGAGATCTTGAAAACGAAGGACTAGACTAGTGGTCTCGGCACAGGGATAGGGAAAAAGATGCTTGTGGTAGTTCCTCCAGAATGTGCCTCTGAGCACTCTCTGTGGACAGATGGCTGGCCCAAGTGAACTCAGCATGATGGGGGCTTAGAGCCTGGGCCACAGAGGGCCCTGACCTTAATCCCGGCACTGGGCACCTAACAGCACCCTGTCTTATATGAAGCATGGAGGCCATCCTGTGCAGTTGGCAGGAAAGGCAGTGGAAGAACTGAACACTCTTAAGAACTGATCATTACAGCCATTCGGATCCTGGACGCGTGGGATAATTTGGAAAACATGGTCCCATGCATTCTTTTAGCCTACTTTCATCCTCTCTTCTCTCCTCGAAAGATGACAAAACATACACAAAAACAAACCAAAACAAACAAAAAACTTACAAAAATCTATATATAAGCTTTCTTTTAAAAAATTTTATTAATTTCAAAGAGGAAGGAAGAGGGAGAGAGAGAGAAATATCAATGATGAGAGAGAATCATTGATCGGCTGTCTCCTGCACAACCTACACTGGGGATGGAGCCCATGACCCGGGCGTGTGCCCTGATCAACCTGGGCATGTGCTCTGATTGGGAATCAAACTGTGACCTCCTGGTTCAGAGGTCAATGTTCAACCACTGAGCCATGCCAGCTGGTCAGATAAGCTTTCTTGTTAAAGATGGGGAATTGATGCTTTTAATTTTAGTTCCACTCTCTCCCCTTACTAAAATGAGAGTCCTGAGGAAATTTTTATGATATCACAAGGGCAAGTAGATCAAGAAAATAGACACAACAAGACAGGTTAGAACAGGGAAAACATATGGAGGAGTGGAAATTTAGCAGAGCCCAGGGAGGTGAAAGATGATGAAGGAGAAAGCAATAATTAAACTGATTTTCACTGTAGAACCCCACAAAGACTCTTGAATTGGAGGTAGCAAGTATCTCTGAATTCGGGGGTGAAGGACAGGACTCAATGTAAGGAGAATGTTTAGAAGTTTATTTTAAGGGCTAACTAGCTCTTAGATCTCCCCACTGTAGCTGGAGGCTCTCCTCTGAGGGGAACACACACACACACACACACACACACACACACACACACACACACACAGAACCAGAACACCAAGTTTGAAGATACTGAACATACTAAGGCATAATTCTAATAGTCAAGACATGAAGACTGGAAATATCAATTTGGGAAAGACAGACATACAGATTAAATACAGAGAAAGACATGCTTTTTCCAACTCTTCACAACCTCTGTTCTCCAGGGAACATGATTCTGGCATTGAGGGAGCTATTTTCCAGTTAAATACTGAAAACAGGCTCAAATAACCAGAAAATCCCAAAAATTAGTCCAGGGTGCTAATTGTCCTAATCCAACATGAAGAAAATGCAGTAATTCTTTCCAAGGAAGTCTTCCACGGTTCTCCCATAGACGGAAACTGCAGCCTATTGAATTTAAAGAAAATTACTAGGGCATTTGCATTATAAAATCCACACTGGGGACCCCATTTCCTACCGTTGTCATCCGGGCTTTACGCAAATAGGTGAGGAGATCACCTCCTTCCATCAATTCCAGGATAATGTATTGGGGTTCATTCAGCAAACAAACTCCAAGCTGCTTCAGAATGTTGGGATGATTAAACTTACTAAAAGTGGAAAGAGACAGGCGGGTGACATGACAGCGACAGAAGTCCTAGCTGAGGTTCTTCTGGAATAGAGCAATTGATTATCTATAGTTTCCATCAAAACCCCCGCTTTTTTTTTTTTTTTTTTAACTCTTACAATTGAAGGCCTCCTTTTTCCAAGTGATGGGCTGTGTTCTTTTCTATTTAAGTGAAATATCTGATAGAAAAGAGGTAATATGGCAACCCCTAGTGGCCAGCGCATATGGATAGAGCAGCCTGTGTTTCAGAAGAAACCATGTTTATATTCAGTACTTTGTGTTTTGGAAAAGAAAGTCATTTGAACGAATTTCCTTCTTCAAAAGTTATTCGAAAACATATTTTTTTGTCATCACAAATATGAAATATTATTCTTTCTTTTGTAGAGGAACAATTCAAACAGGCAAATTTGGTTACAACTGTTTCCTCAAGATGTCAAAGCAAATAAATTCCAATCGAATAACTAGACCCACTGCCCCAGGTCTTCCCGTTAAGATGTCTTTCATCAGTTTTCATGCTCAACAACTAACTCTATCACTGAAGTCAAATTTACCAAGACAAGAGATATTTTCATTGGTAACACTGTACTTAAGAGAACTCTCTCTTACTCAGTCTACTTCAACCATCCCCACATACTTAGAAGACCATTAGCATGCTTTCGGAAGTCACTTGCAAAACACACATTTTATTGAAGGTAAAAGGAAAACCTTTTGCTGGAGGACTGCTTGTGCCCTGGCTGGATTCTATTGTATAAAATATTTGTCATTACAGGCATATTCCCATTTAGACTTCAGCCACGCTCAATTGGGGCATGATCTATTATGTCAGGTGATTTTGAATGTTAGAAATCTACCAATCAGATGTAAAAGCTTCCTGCCCATACCAAGGGAAAATTATTTTAGAGCTGCCCTGATACCTCATCAGATACGCCTCCTTCAGGAATTCAATCTTTTCTTGGTCTGTGGAGCCCTTCTTCAAAGTCTGTGCAATATAAAAACAAGCCAGGAATCAGTATAGCAGACATTTCTGTGGGCTCAGTGCATTAATGGAGATAATCTTGGTTTTGTTTTATAATATCCACCCTGAAATTGCAAAATAAATAATGGATGGTGCATGTGCATGTACTATGTAAGCCTATTTAAAAGATAGCTCCTGTTCTTGAAAGTATTTAAGTGATAGATGACAGATCTAGTAATATTTACACGAAGTCTCTCCAAAATGTAAAAAATTTAAAAAGAGAACAAATTTGGAGCTTAAGCTAATTTCTAAATTTTCACAGTTTTCTATTCAATGTCTAGTTCCCAGGCTTCCTTGCTAATAATACCCTAATATGTTTCTCAGAGGCAAGGTGACCAGTCCCAGGCAATTGGTCTGAGATAATCATGAAAACCATGGCCTGTAACTCTCCAGCCTCTTTTGCAAATATGGATCAGTTCTGGTCAGTGAATGTTCTGTCCTGAATGAAGATGTGTTGCCTGACTCCTTGGCAACCATCTTGGGACCATGAGTTAACACACATGTACAAAGTGAAGAGAATTTCAGATCTACTGGCACTGCACTAAAGCCAGCGGTCACCTGTTACATAAGAAAAATAAACACTTATTTAAATCAATTGAGAAAATTTGGACAAATTTTCTGATTGTATTGCCCACCTTCAAAGCAATAGATTCCTAAAAAGCTGTGATTAGGGTATTGCTCGATTACAGATCAGCAAAATATAGCCTGTGGACCAATTCCACCCTTTCACCTATTTTTGCACAGCTTGCTATCTGAAAATAGTTGACATTTTTTTTCTAGCTTTATTGAAGTATAACTGACCTGATAAATTTTTAACTGGTTGAAGAAAGTAAAAAACAATATAATTTCATTACACATAAAAATTATGTGAAATTTACTAGTAAACTTCAATTTTCATAAATCAAGTCTAACTGAAACATAATCACGCACATTGGTTTACATACTCAATGATAGAGTGGCATAGTTGCAACTGACTCAATATGGCCACAAGTCTAAAATGTTTACAATCTGCCCTATTACCTGCCTTGAGACTGCACTTAACAACCTCACTCCTCTTATAGTATATTTGAAGGGGAAAACTGCTGGGTCTTAACTAATTAATAAACACAGAAATTAGTATTAATTGCTGAAACTGGTTTGGCTAGTGGTAGAGCGTCGGTCTGCATACTGAAAGGTCACAAGTTTGATTCCGGTCAAGGGCATGTACATTGGTTGGTTGCAGGCACATCCCTGTTGCGGGGGGCGGGAGGGAGGGCGTGTGCAAGAGGCAGCTGGTCAATGTTTCTCTCTCACCGTTTCTAGCTTTCTATCTCTCTCCCTTCCTCTCTGTAAAAAAATCAATAAAATATATTTTAAAAAAAGAAATTAGCATTAATTTCAGAGCTTATGTAGGGAATGGGAAGGAAAAAAAAGTGATTTCTATAGCCATAAATAGCCTCCTACCTTCTAGTTCTCTTTTCAGTTAAGATCACTCATCTTTCATTACAGTTGCACCCATGCAAATCTATGTAAGTATGCTGACATAACATGTCAAGGAGCTAAAACCACATTACCTTCACTGCCACCTTGGTTTCTCCGCTCCCAGCTCCTAAGATGTCCACTGCTGTCCCTTCATACACTTCTCCAAAGGCTCCGCTTCCCAGCAGGAGGCACAGAGTCAGATTTTCCCGAGGGAAGACAGGAAGACTTTCAATCTCCTCTTGGGTCGGAAAAGTACTAGAAAATAACAATATTCTTGATCTCCCAAAATACAGATGGTTTACAAGTTGGTGTTGGTGTTGGTGTTAGTGTTTGAAAGAGTATGAGAAAGAAAGCTCATGGCTTCGCAACCCTGAGGTGCATTCTATGTGATGAAGTGATGTGGAATTTTGTGTTTCAATTCCTTCCCCATTTCACCATCCAGAATATTCCTTCCCTTAAAACCCAGACAGACCATGTCACTTTGCTAATAGGCACCTTCATTTTTATAGAAACATGCCTGTGTGTGCATTGCCTCAAGGTTTTTTGCTGTAGCTTGTTTTGTTACAGTCATCAATTAATTCCTTTACGTTACCAGTTTGTATAAAAAAGTGATTGCAAATTAGTAATAAATACAGCTGGATTTATGAGCTAAAAAGCATTTACTTTAACTACTTCACACAAAAACCTCTTATATAAAACAAAATTTACCATGAGCACAAAAATCAACTCCATTTTCATCAGGTTAACTTTTAAGAAGCCAAGTTTCTCACCTGGAATATTATGAGCAGAGAAATGCATCTGCATTTAAAATGCTTTGAGTTTTTAAAAGAGAATCTTGAGTGTTAGGTGTACTGAGTACTTTTCAAGAAAAAGTCACCTCTAATTTAGATCACTTCTGTGTCTATTCCAAACCCTTCATGTTTTTGTCTTAATTTACAAATTTCAATGTAAATGCTTATGACTATATAATTCCCTTTTGTATGGACCATAGTATAATGTCTTACAAAAACATTTACATTTTTTTTTAAGTTATGTTGACAGAAGTTCAATACTCATCTATCTTAAAGAGCTTGTGTAGGCAACCACCATGCTACTTCTGAAACAGAATAGTAGATGTTAGCCCATGTCCTCCTGCCTGCCCTTCATCTGGATGTCCCATCATGATGCCCCAGACACTCACCGTATCGCACAGCAGCCATTAGCCAGCCCCACCGCAGCTGCCAGACCTCGCAGCTCAGCCAACTCCTTGTCTTCGCTTATGAGAACGGTCAGCCCTTCCTTAGGAGTTTTCTGATTCTTCAATCTTCTGTGCCAGACTATAAAGAAAAAAGACATAATTCACAAAACAAAGTATTGTTTCCTTTTCCTTTAGGTATGTAAACAGTACATTAAGTGTTTATCCATAAGAACACCATTGGTAAAATAACAGAATTTAACTGAAAAGTATGCCCCTAATAATAATTAAAAAAAAAACCTAATTAAATCTCGGTAGCAGGCCATAGAAAAATGCATAGCTTATACTACCTCATTTTTCATCGAATATCAAAGTAACATTTAAATATTTGATATATTTCTTATTGCTGTTATAAACAAGTTGAAGTATCTTAATATCGGAATTAATTTATCAAAATCACTCTTAAAGCAAAATCAAACCAAAACACACTTGCATAATAATTATTAGTGAAACAAATTCATTTCTGAGTCCAAATATGTTCAGGTTATACTCCTCAGTAAACCTGAGGAGTGCTTTCAATATAATGGCTATAATAGTATATTTTTTGAAAATGCAGAGTATCAGAATACATATCCATTGTTGTTCATATATATATATATATATATATATATATATATATATTCAAATACAGAGAAAAATTATTGGAATGAACCCCACCAAATGTTAGCAGTGGTCCTCCCTAGTCATGAAATCATGGATGATTTGTATTATCTTCTTCATACAATGAGCAAATATTATTTTATAATCATATATATAAATTACTATAAATAAACTATAGTTTTCTAGATTAAAATACAATGATGTCAATAAGATCACCCATCTACCCTAGAATATTGGCACAGAAGCTGAAAACAGCAAGGATGCTTTGTGAGATAATCATGAAAATCTGAACTTTATTTTATAGTAGCTCCTGTGTTTAACAGGTCAGAATTTTATTCAAGTGAAATTCCATCTAAGGGACCACACAGGGGTAGATCTTAAATACTTTTGCTAATGCAGTTTTTCAAACCTGAAGTGCTCTCACTACCCCTCTTCCTTTTTAAAAGCCATGTTAGTGCCCCCCATTTTCAGTGACACCTTACGAGACTTCTGCAACCTCTACTGATCTCTCATCTCTGAACTTATAAGACTAATGTGTCTCTAAGCACTTCTGTGTCACTGTCTTGTGCATTTCATGTAGCATTCATTGCCTTTTGTTGTTGTTTAACACGTATATCGCTATCTTTTCACACAAATAAGTCTTACCTCCCTCATTAAATGGCACCCTCCGGAGGTCAGCAATTGTAGTTTACTACTTTATCTTTCCCTCTGCTCCCAGCATATGGCTGATGTTACACGTTAGCTATGACTGCTCCCCAGAGCAAAAGCTGTCAATGCTTATTTTTAAACCCTTATTTCAATTTTATATTTATAAGCATGACTGATGAGAGCCCTCAGCACCATGCAAATTTTAAAACAATTCCTACTTCTCATTATTTTAAGAGCTCAGTCTTTCCCCATGCACTTCCACACCCCTACCAGTAAAACCACATGCACATCTCCTAAATAACCAGATTAGCTTAGCTGTACTCAAAAATCTGTTTGAGTTCCAAATAGAATAAAGACCTTTAAGTCCTGATAAAGTCAGATATTCTTAGGATGTCTTAAAAGCATAATGGGTTGTCTGAAATTATCTCGTGTTCATCCACTGGAGTTATGAGTTTGAACAATGGTGATGTACAAGTAGGCAGGCAAAGGTCAGATGGAAGATTCTCCATGAACCCCTCCTTCCCAGTAGGAAAGCAGACAAGCAGTCAAGCCTATATGCCAACTGCCAAATATACTGCAGTCATATGCGTAACTCTGGAGGGGCTGGCTTAGCGACACAAACATCAGCTGTGCAATACTTAGACTCCCTGGAACCACAGGTTAATATCCTGGCAGGGTCAGCTGAAATTTTTAGCTTTCTAAGTTAGCCAAAGGAGTTCCATATATTATCTGTGTGGAATCTGTGAGAAGAAATCTCAATTCAAATTTCAGTGTGCTCTCCAATAGCTCATGATTCCAATCGATTTGGGAAAAAATAAAGATTTAGAACACGAGTGAAATATTGGCTTTTTTTATCCTGAGAGATTTCAACTATATGTTTGTACATTTTCCTTAAATGTTCTCTTCTAACTTTTCCTTGTTTATGCAAAAAAAGAAAAGCCACAATTTCTCGAATATGTATTTGAATGCTTTTTTTCTGGTAAATATCATGTTTTTCTTATAATGTTTTAGCATGTCTGAGACACATTATATTAATGATGTTAAGGTGATCATATATCTTATAATGCAAACCAAAATATTTTAGGGACTTAAAGTGCTATTGATGTTTATGGTGAAACAATAGGAATAAATCAGAATGTGTGATCACTATAATAAGCCTAAGGGCCCAATATTTGACCAAGCCTTTTGGAATTGTCGTTGTATTTTCTCATATTAAACAAGTTATTTTTTAAAGGCCTTTTAGGACTAGCACTTTAGTATAAAAGGAATAGATGGAAATAGCCAGTTTTCTATCTACCTAATCTAACTCTGTTTTCCTAGTCATTTATAAATGAGCAGGGATTTGAAATAAGGAAGTCAGACATCTGAAAGAGAGAGTGGATCTGACAGGCCAGAAATGGGCCTTCTGCAAAAGGGGCCCGACTCCTTCCAAACCAGGCTGTCTGCCGGGAGGCCCAGACTATCCCAAGCAAGGATCGCCACTGGTCTTGCATTAATCCTACCTTTTTTTATACACCCAAAATAATTTCTCATTTATTTCAAACTTTACGCCACAAAAAACACTTGCTACATAATCAGTCAGAGACAAATACTATTTTAAAGAAAGTTAAAGTCAATGTTCTTGCAAATAGTTTTATCTATAATATACCATGAAGTGTAAATATAGTTATATTGTTCATAAAATAGTTACTCTTAGACCCAGAAAACAATTCACAAAAGATAATGGTTAAGGACTTACTGCCAAAGATAACATTGTAAATTTTATGAATTTATTTCAGGTGAGAGATTTAAATAAACTAAGAAATAAATCAATTATTGTAACTAAATAAGTAATTTATTACCTATTAATTTTTTTTTTTTACTTACCAAAGGTCAATAGGATTATAACAACCAGAAATATTCCAATTACAGCAGTAAGTATAAAGCTTGTTTCTGGTATCCAAAAACCATCTAGTGAAATAAATGAGAAAAAGAAATTAATTCATAGAATAGATCATCTAGGGCAGTGTTTCCCAAATTTTTGACATGTGTACCCCTTCTATAATTTTCATAAAGCTGAGTACCCCTCACACTCATGAGAATGTAGACTTATGTGCAGCTAAGCACGGTGCAGTGCATATCCCCACCAAACTCCAGTGCAATGCGTACCCCCACCAAACTCTTCCCGTACTCCTGGGGGTGGTGTACCACACTTTGGGAAACACTGATCTATAGTATCTACCTGATATACCAGGACTAGCTCCAATGATATTTTAGGAGCCAGTTAAACTATGTAGCTTGGCATTATCTATGGTAAGAGTATTTACATCCTGGATAATCAAAAATCAATGTTTTTTATGTTGTGTTTTTCCAAAGAGCCAGTTTACCAGTATATCATTGGGGTATACCCACCCAGGTTTTTACTTTAAAGTGATGGAGAAAACATGGATAATCCTTTTAACAATTTTGGGAGAAGTCCCAGTCTTCATCATATTTTATATAGTTGGGAATACTATAACTCTGTAACATCTTCATACACATTTAATGCCATGGATGTTAAACTGAGGAATATAAACATGAACACATGGCACCTTCTCTTAGGTGGTCTCAGTTGAGAAGAGGAGATAAACATGTAGACAGAGCTTGGCAAACTATGACCTGTGGGCTAAATCTGGCCACAGCCTGATTCCACACAACCCATGAACTGAGTGATTTTTAAAGTATTATTTTAAAAAAGGAAAGAAGAAAAATATGCTATAGAGATGACTGACTAGAGGCGGGGAAAAATCTAACATGGTTCTGAGATTTCTAGCCGATGTGATTAGAAATATGAAATAGAACACAGTGGAAGATGGAAATATTTTGGGGAAGTACTAAGGCCTAAGTATAATTTTAGGCCCCTTGTATAGTGAGAGTACCAGGAATAGGATAATAAGGCTGGATAAAGACAGGCTCTGGACATCCTTAGAAGTCTATAGAGGAGCATGGTTTTGATAAGAGGAGATTAAGAATTAACTGGTTATTACTGAGGAGAAAATGATGATGGGATTGGTGTTTTTAGAAGAGTACATCAGATAAAATGAATAGTTTGGTAGTTTAGATAAGTTTTACAGTCACCCAATTTATTGCTCATGTTAAGAATGCACACTTTATCTCTGAACCTTTTTGTAATACTTTAGTATGAAGGTAGATATGGTAATATACCTCCAGATAATAAAATATTCTCACTGATTCCACTATATTCACCAAATCCCAGAGTATTTGCAGCTACTACTCTGAACTGGAATGTTCCTTTCAGGTCTTTGGACTTCCACGTGCAAATGCTACTGCAGGATCCATTAAATGCCATCTTCCACATTAAGTTCTGGTTCAGTGAATCATTTGAAGTACCCTTTCTGCCAAAGAAAGAGCAAAACCATGAATATAGAAAATATATGAGACAACATATGTGTTATTTCTAGACACTCATATATCATTTTAGTGACAGAACTCCAGAGCATCTCCTCTTGCACATTTTACCCGTGGTCTCATTCCTTTCACTTGGTTTGGCCACAGAACACAGCAGAGTCTTATAAAGTCATCCCAGCAATGAATGGAACCAACCAACTCAGCCCATCAGGAAAAGAATGAATAATCAATGGCCAAGAGAAAGCTGAAGCAACTTTTCCTACTATCAGAATGCATAAGATTTCTTCAGAATTCCAAACACATAAGACAATTGTTCCATGATATTTGTTGGAAATTTTTATTTTTATTTCTCAGCTTCTATATCTATAGTCTCCAAATAGCATATCCAGATAGAAACAACCCACGAAAAATACAATTAATCAGGAAGGTATACTAGCTCAGCTACCAAAGTTATTATGTCTGAAATTACAAGTTTTGTTGTTGCCATTTGTATTGGCCTACACTCACCTCAAAGTCTATTCACATTATTCTTCACATGAAACAAAGAAAGAGCACAATAGCTGGGTTTAACAGATGTAGCTGGAAGAATGGAATCATAGGCTGAAGGCCTTGCAGTGATGTCTTCTCTGACAGTAAGAAGTCTGAAACTGTTCAGACCACAGCAGTTTTAGGACTTGGTACCAACCCACAATAAGCATGGGGACAGGTAATGCAAGCCAGTTCTTCAACTAACTGAGAAACAGTGACAGCAGCCTGTGAGGGACAGGGCGTGGGCAAGTGGATCAGGAGGACCAGAGCAGCTGAGTGGGTGACAAGGAGCTGAAGGTCCTCGGGGCCTTCCTGAGGAAAGCTTGATGACATGGTATTTTTGTACATGTTGTGAACTTTCATGGTAGGCATTGGCAATTTCATTGGTCAACCCAAACAATTCTGACCCAAAAGAACAAGATACTGAAACATTTATAAAATGGCTCTTCACAGAGATTGGCTATTGAGAAAGAGAAGGAGGAATTCTGACATTGACTAAACATCTTTTATTTACAACACACAATACTGGTGTTTTTCATGTCATTTCATTTCACTGAGCCTTCACAACAGCCTACAGAGATAGATATTATTATCCCATGTGTTTTGTTTGTTTGTTTGTTTGTTTTCAGATGAGAACATTGAAGTTTAAAATGGAGTAAAGCAAGGAGTTAAATATGGTCTGTGTACTGGCTTAAACAGTATCCTACCAAAATTCAGGCTCATCCAGACCCTGTGACTATGACCTTATTTGGAAACAGGGTATTTTCAGATGTAATCAAGTTAAAGAGATCATATTGGATTAGGATAGGATCAAGCATAATGATTGATGCCCTCTTAAGAAGACAGAGATTTAGGCACAGACACAAACAGAGTGAGAATGCCGTGTGACAACAGAGCCAGAGACTGGAGTGATGCATCTACAAGCCAAGGAATGCCAGGGATTGGCAGCAATCACCAGATTAGCTAACAAGAGGCAGGAAAAGATTCCTTCTTAGAACCTTCAGAGGAAGAGTGGTCCTGCTGACACCCTTATTTTATTTTACTTTATTTTATTTTATTTTATTTTATTTTATTTTTTAATATATTTTTATTGCTCTAGCCAGTTTGGTTCAATGGATAGAGGGCCATCCTGCAGACCAAAGGCTCTTGGATTAGATTCCGTCAAGGGCACGTACCTTGGTTGTGGGCTCCTCCCTGGTCAGGGCTCCTGTAGGAGGCAACCATTCGATGTTGCTGTCTTTCCCTCTCTCTTCCATACTCACTAAAACTCAATGGAAAAATATCCTCAGGTGGGGATTAACAAACCATCAACAACAACAAATATATATATTTTTTATTTTATTTTCCCCAGAGAGGAAGGGAGAGGGAAAGAGAGATAGAAACATCATTGATGAGATAGAATCATTGATTGGTTGCCTCCTGTATGCCCCTCTGACCCCCAACTAGGGATCAAGCCTTCAACCTGGGCATGTCCCTTGACCAGAAATTGAATTGTGACCTCGTGGTTCATAGGTCCATGCTCAACCACTGAGCCACACCAGCTGGACTTGACACCTGGATTTCAGACTTTAGACCCAGAACTATAAAAGAATAATGTCTGTGGTCTGAAGCCATCCAGTAGGTGGTATTTTGTTGTGGTAGTCCTCTAGGGAATTAACACAGTCTGTTCAGCTCCCAAGTTCACACACTTGGCACTATCACTACCACTGTACTTTCAGCAAGTACAGAAGGTACGCGAGAGTATCCTGACTGAAGAAGTTACTTTGAGATACTAAAGGTAAAGCAATTCATTCTTTCACTCCACAGTCCCTGTCCAGAGAATAGAAACTTGGGATGAGAAGATGCGAAGTTTGGAACTATGCATTTAAAGTGTTGCGTAGGGAAACCTGTTAAAGGGGTCCTCCAAGGCCAAGGTGATGCCTGACTGGTGGACATAATCACAGTCTCAGGCCACCAAGGCAGCTCTGCAGGTCAGAATGTACTTTGCTCTGTGTGAACAATGTAACAGAAATTTCAAGAAGGTTTTCGTTAGAAATATGGTTAATGCACTCCTCTAGCATGAGCAGGAAAATTTTTTTTAAGGTTATGGGAATGCCAGAGCATGATGAAGCAAAAATAGATCTAAAGCTCAAGTAGCCAGGACTATAATTATGGAAGTGACTTGTCCTTGGAGCTTCTTAAAAGATGGCTTCATAGTCCCGTGAGGGGCGTGTCTGTGGAATCTGAAATTCTCTCTTCGTGCTGGCATGAAATCTGTTCATCTGAGCCAGTTATGATTCACAGAGCTCCTCATCCTGGCTGGAACTGAGGTTGCGTATGCTCATCAGCTGATCAGTTTACATCAAAGGCACATTTTCAGTCCCCAGGAACACTCTGCAAACCGTAATCTTCACAGTGGGGAGAGAGTCCTGTCTGATCTGTTCCTGATTTTACGTCCCAAAAAATACCTAGCTCATGCACAATTTTCCCTATATATTACTCATCTTGCTAAAACAAATTAACATCTGAAATGTACATGCATACCACCATCTAACATTAAACATCAGCTCGGCTGCTTGAAAAGAATAGATATTAAGTAAATATAAATTATATGTGCCAATTATAGAATTATTTCCATAAAGTTTTGACAAGCACTTACAGATTTTTTTTGAGATCTGCCTTATAATTGGAGTGCCAAGGCTAGCTGCTGGGAACTGAGCAAAAAAGATAGAGACATTTAAGGTCTTTAAAGATTCTTCATATTTATTTATAAAACACATACCGTATTTTTCGGACCATAAGACACACTTTTTTTCCCCCAGAAGTGGGAGGAAAAAGTCCCTGTGTCTTATGGTCCAAATATAGCCTACACATATACTTTAAAAAAAAAGTTTTTTTACTTGCCCGGCTCTGTGTGGTCTCTGTGTGCTTGCCCGGCTCTAAAATGGTTCTAAATGCTGTTTACTTTACAGGGTTGATTACATGTGTTTATGACTGTGATGTTGGGTTTTAATGCACATAAAATATTTTAGGACACTATTTGTTTCAGAATCTTTTTTTCTTCATTTCCCTTCTCTAAAAACTGGTGCGTCTTATGGTCCGGAGCGTCTTATGGTCCGAAAAATACGGTATTGAGAAATATTGTTACTTTTGATCTAATAACACTTTACAATTAACCTGCTTAGCTCTTTGTAGTTTACAAAGCACTTTTCCCAATAGACATACCTTATCTCAAGTATATAGTATATAAGTCTGCTTCCATTATCATCAGCCTTTTCCCATAGTACTGAGTTTTTACTCCCTTCTAATAATTTTGGAATGCCTGGTTTACTTGGGACTCCAGCTTTGGAAACAAAGAAAATACTGATTGATAAGTTAGAAATATAAAATATCCTGCACAACATATTTTATAGACTGTATTTATTAAAAGGAAAGAAATACTCAGAAATATCTATAATAATAAAAAGCATACTGTACTAATTAGACCAGACATCCTTCTGGACGTCCTTCCATCCTTCTAGACGAAGTCAGAGCTGTGAGGGAAGCCTGGGCCTCGGGTACCAGAGGGAGGCTGGTGCTGGCAGCTGGGGGAAGGAAGGACTACTCTTGCATGAATTTCATGCATCGGGCCTCTAGTTTTCATACAAGTGCATAAATTTTTAATGAGTATCTGATGTTTTTATTGTGATGGATTCATGATAGGAGTAACATATCCTAGCTTGTCTGAAATAAGTAATACAAAAGGAAAATATTGTAGAACATTCTCCCTTGATTCTTATAATATCAACTTGGAGTTATGGTATATCTTTTAGAACTCTAATAAATTTAATATACTTTTTAGATTTAAAAAAAATCTTTAACATGTGATTATAGTAGTCAGTAAGTCAATATTGGATTGGACATCAGTAGCATTGTTTTAATTTAGTTCTTGCTGCAAGATACAGCTAGATAGGAAATCCAAATACTGAAAGGTGAAATAATTTTGCCCTGTTCAGGATCTTGCAAGACCAGGTGAGTATTATCTCATTACTGCCTATAAGGACTCCTAACTCTTTAATTTCTTAACTCAAGTTTTAGAAATAGTAATTTACTCTTTTAAAACAAAATTACAACCTCTAGGATTGGTGATGAGAAAATAATTGGGAAACTTATAGGGTTTTCTCAGTGCTGTATGTTAATACTCACCTTTGGTCTTAAAACTTTCTGAAAGTGAGGTGCTGTTTTCTCCTGTCCTGTAAACCACCACTACTCGGACATGATAAGAAGTATATGGCTGCAGACCTGTGATGTTACACACATAAGCAGGACCTTGGCTGCATGAAGCTTTCACATGGTAAAACTCACTGTATTTCCACTAGAAAAAGAAGACTCAATTAACATTTTTTGTTTCTTTAAGAAAACCTTCTTAAACACAGAAATTTACAAACCAAGGTAATCAATGAAACTTTAAATAAACTTTATTTTCTATTAAAAGATAAGAGCTTCTTTATGTTTGATCCCAAACATCATGCCTACCATAAACAGCCATTTTCTTTTTCATGATAAGCTATAACTGATATGAAGGACAGCTCGTAGGATAAGTCTAAGGCGGGCCATACACTTCTGACTATGCATCTTGAAGAAAATTTAGAGCTTGACTTCCTCTAATCGTTTGTGCCTGCATTGAATCAGGATGGCTAAGAATGCCAATTCACTGCTGAGGGACAGTGATGGATCAAAACAATGATACTTCTAATTCCAAAGATTTGTTCATTTCAAAATAAGGATATTTTTACATGTTTGATGCTATGAAGAAGAAGTCCACATTGAGTTATAGATTAAGACATCTAGTTTTTCTTCCCAAAGCTTTTTCCAGACATCTAACTAGCATTGCTTATTATTACACAAAGGAAGACTAGATCCTCAAGAGAAGAAAATTTTTGCCCACCATCAGTAGCAAGGTTAGAAATAAAATATAGGAAATCTTACTTTCTTTAGATACTGGGTCTCTGATTTTACTAATCTTAAACTTCTTTCTCTGTGACATTACTTTTTAAAAAATCCATGTATCTGGACCCTTAATGACACTTATTTGGAAATGGTGATTTTTTTTTTCAATGTACAAATAGGAAGAGACATAGTACGTGGCATTTTGTCAAGGGTTCTTTGCATATTTCCCCCAGTAGTTTCCTACGAAGGTCAGCTTCCATAAATAACCCTGCTTTACATCTCCTTTTTCACTTAGCGCTCCAAGGCCATGCCATTTCATTGGATGGACACTTTATATTAGTTCTCTATTCTGTTAGGAACTACTGTCGATAGGCCTTTCAAGAAGCAGACCACCTTGCTCCATAAAGAAAGGGGGGATGGGGAATGAAAGGATTGAGAAAAAATAGAAATGCTCATGTCAGGGACATTGCCTGATAAACGTATAAGCGTATCAATCCCATCAAGACACATAACCTAATGAAACACATACATTGGATCCATAACATTGACTCTGAACCTATGGGAGCAACGAGAGAGAGAGAGAGAGAGAGAGAGAGAGAGAGAGAGAGAGAGAGAGAGAGAGAGAGAGAGATGAGAGATGAGAGATTGCTTAAAAACTGGCTCAAAAATTCTAGCCCTTTGTGGTCCTGCCTCCTTAATGATCTGCTATAGTAATTACCTTAAGTGAACAGTTTATTTTTTAAAAAATATACTTTATTAATTTTTTACAGAGAGGAATAGAGAGTTAGAAACATTGATGAGAGAGAATCATTGACCAGCTGCCTCTTGCACACCCCCACTGGGAATGTGCCCGCAACCAAGGTACACGCCTTTGACCGGAATCGAACCTGGGACCTTTCAGTCCGCAAGTCGATGCCAAACGGGTTTCGGCTTAAGTGAACAGTTTAGATGGACCAACATGCCACACCATCCAGAAGTTAACACAGCTCCTTGAAATACCAGGAAGATGTTTAGCCAAGGGGGTTACTGGAAAAATGTAGGGTATCAGCCTTCCCACAGCAATGACTGCTTTGGACAGACCACAAACGTGCTGAGATGCCCCATGTTACCCCAGTAAATCACAACCGTCAGACCCTTCCTTTGCAGGGGCCTGCAAGTGCAGGGGTGGAGGCAACCACAGAGGGATTTCAAATTATGTGGTGAAGGGGGCAGGGGATGATGCAGACTGGAATGTCTCAGGGATTGGATCTTCAAAAATGTTTGGTTCTGGTAGGGATTTTCCTAGATAGCTGAGGAAAACACAGTTTTAATGGGCTTCCGTGGTGGGGGGGGGGGGGGGGGATAAAATATAAAAAGTTGCCAAAGCAAAATTACTTCTTCCTCTCCAATCTTAAATGAAATATGTTCTTCTTCTGTACACTGTTATGATTTTTTAAAATGCATGAAATGTAAGCCTGAGGTAGAAATTTAGCTTTGTGCTCAAATTCTTTCATTTTCTATATAAGGAACTTTTGATAAAAAACAGAGAGACTACAAGTTTATCTTTGTCTCCTTCATTTCTTCTTAAAAAAAAAAATTCATTAAAAAGATATGTGTCTACCCTTATCACCTGCCCCAAAGTTTCAGAATAGAGCTATCAATTCCTCCTCAGCTGTCCTATTACTATAAGGTAGGTTCAAAAGAGATAGAATTTTCTGACTAGATATCACTCATTAACTCTCTCAGAATATAGCCTTCTGCCGTGCTCATCAATTAGTATCTATAGAGGGTCACACATGTAGAAATTACTGTATCAGACAATTCCAGCTCCATGATTTAATGATCTTTCTGAAACCTGGATTGAGCAAGAGTAAGAATACAAGGAGTTTGGAAACAAAAAGTGTTGCATGAAAGTTGTGAGGACTGAACCAAGCTGTCCCTAGCCGCAGTCCTCTCCCAATGTTAAGGAGTTAGGTGACTTGACTCCTGGTCCGTCTGTGGACAGCACCCCAGGAGTCTGCTGAGGAGTGAGTCACCCGGGGTCCTCCACTGCCTGTCTGGGTCTCTGACTTCTCACCAGTAAAATGAGAGGCTGGAGATCATCATCTCCAAGGTCCTTCCCATTTCATCTCTTTGATCTGGGAAATGAGCTTTATATCCTCCTCTTGACTCTAAACTGAACTGCATTAAGCTTACTTAAATAGATGTAAATAAAAATAAAAAATAAAAAAAGGTGATCCTCTAATTTTTTCAATTTAATTGCATTTTTCTAAGGTGACCATTTTTTAAATAGGCAACACATCATCATAAAAATGTTCAGTGGAAGAAGTCCCATTAAAGTATGGCCTTTGGTTTTATCAAGTCAACATTCACCATTGTGTCACATATTTCATAGCTTTTATATAAAAGTACAAGGTCATAAAATAATCTTATGTAGTAAATTGTGAAAAACATCCTGAGAGCAACTTCATTTTTAAAGAAAAATGAGGCCATGACTATACTGATTTGTTTTTAAGTTACCACTGAACAAAACATTCTTAGCCAATCTTTACAAATGTGGACATATGCACAAATAATGATGAAAATGAAATGTAGTAATTAGAAAAATGTAATAACCCATTCTAACTGTAGCAATATAAAATCAATCTAAACTTTTCCCTAGCGGTAAAGTAATTAGATTAATTGGTATTTTATAATTCAGTGAATATTTTTATATTGGTCAAAGCATGAAGATTTTTGGATGAGGAACACTTATAGTTTATATGCAAAGATCAAATGGTTTTGTATCTTACTTCTCTCCTGTTGCGTAAATGGTTGAAAAAACCTTTCTAAACAGGTTTTATTTTTTTGGCTTATATGTGTCTTTCTTTTTTTATATATATACCAAATTGCTATGGGCTTTATTTTTATTTTTTTTAAATATATTTTATTGATTTTTCACAGAGAGAAAGAGAGAGGGATAGAGAGTTAGAAACATCGATGAGAGAGAATCATCGATCAGCTGCCTCTTGCACACCCCCTACTGGGGATGTGCCCGCAACCAAGGTACATGCTCCTGACCGGAATCGAACCCGGGACCTTTCAGTGCGCAAGCCGACGCTCTATCCACTGAGCCAAACCGGTCCCAGCTGCTATGAACTTTAAACCAGAGAACCTTGCTGATAACATCTAAATGAAGTAAAATATTATGAAACCCATAAGCCATAATTTATACTCCTTTACAGGGAGTCTTTTAAGAGCAAACTAATCTCACTGGGAATTCTTCCCATCAGAAATTAGTCTAGCTAATCCCCAGCTTCTAGATGGCAATCCTGAATCAATGAATGTGATCAAATATATTGTTAATTTATACAAGAGAATGTGGTCAAATATGTTGTTGATTTATACAAGAGGATGCTCTAGACTGAGATTATTCCAAGCTATTCTACAGCATAAAAGAAGAATTCGCATCCAAGTGCACGGTGTGATCTACCTTCTGGAGTTCAAACCAAAACCTGAGGAGGTTCACGTTAGAGGGAGCCTCCCAATCCAATTGCAGACTGCTGTTGCCTGGAACCAAGGCATGAGGCTTCTCTGGGGTGTCAAACATCTCCACGGCGACAGGGCGGCTCTCGGAACACCACATTTCCTCGGCGTGGCAGGCAAGGACCTTTTTGTAAATAAGTAAAGAAAAAATAAAATTGCTTAACCTTTTCAAAACCTTGTGCTTGAGAATGGCAGTAAAAGTGCCCAATAGCTTCGCTGTACCTTTAGCACATATTGTCTTCCCCCGGACAGTCCAGTCACAAGAAGAGCAAGCCTTCCATGTGGATAGTCACTTTGTCTACGAGGAGTCTCTGGAACTGGGGCCAGATGTGAGATTGCCAGCTGATAGCGGACTGCCTCCTTAGGTCCATTTGGCTTGGGAGATTCTCTCCAGGATATGACAAGGCTGCTGTCTGACTGCACCGTTGTGTTGATGAGCCAAACAGCCTCTGGTACTGAAATGCAGAGCAACGCGTGACAAGGGATGTTGCAACAGTAGCACTGGGAGATGGAAGGAAGGGATGGGGTCTTGGTTGATGTCAGTCATATCATGTGAGCAGAAGGAGTGACAGATGTGCCTCAGGGAAGCCAGCCTCTTATATAATGGTAGGTTAACCGCTGCCTGAAGGCCTCTGGCTTATTTTTGCCTAATGACTAAATCATTCTCTGACTCTGGCCCCAGGATTTGGTCAATGATGATGAATAACCAAACTGGGGTGATTTTTGTGAATTCATCAAAGACATGTGAAAGCAATGGCATCACCCCATAACAATTGCCACCACTAAGGACACATTTTTAGATTCTAGATCCATTATCTTTAAGGCAATATGTTATGTTACTTTAAATGGAGAAAAGGCTTGGTCTTCCCGTCCCACCATGTGTGCAGACCTATGAAGATACGGGAAGAGGGTGACACTGTGTGGTGAGAGCAAAGAATGTGTTTCTTGGTCAAACAGTATTGATGCTGATGTTTCTTTAAGCTTCTAGTCGCTTTTCATTTCGATGGAATATTATTTATCATCTTCTAGTATTAGAGCAAAAATCATGTCATCCAAGTATTTTTCAACCAGTATACTTTTCTTATTAAACTTTAAAAAGCTCACATAATAAAGATGACTTTATATTCAGGGTAAAAAACAAACAAATATAGACATACACATCACATATATTATAAAGTCTCACTCTGGCATCCCACACCAAGCCCATAACTCACCTCCACTTTTAGTTTTCCCCAAAATCTCTTTTCCCAGAGGTAACTGTTCCAAAGGATCAGAATAATAATTCCTTACAGCGATCTGTATCTTATATGTTGAAAATGGTTGTAAGCCTTCAATAAGGGCTATACTGCTCTGAAATTCCTGCAATTAATTTACAAATATTAATATGTGATTTTTATTTTTGTATTATACAAACGGGGAGAAATTATTTAATCAAAGTTATAACATATTAAAAGACTCAACTTTTTTTTTTAAGTATGGGATCATGAAGGACAGTTTTCACTGTTCTAATCTGGCCAGGCCTGAGTTGTTGAATAGCTACAAGAATAAATGCTAAATGACTGACAGCCTTCAGTCAATTTCGTGGCATATACATCTCATATAAGAAGGTAGATTCCCAGGGGAGGACACTATTTCATTGGCATTGCGTTGGAAACTCAGCAAAACGGTATTGGAAAGATGTGATACATGCATGTATACAATAGAAAAGATTAAGCTACCTTATCTAGTCATTCTTAGAAATAAAGTTCAAGTAAAAAAAGACCTTCCTTAGGTCAATGGTTCTCAGCTTTAGTTGTAGGTTGGAATCATGTCGGAAATTTCAAGAAAATGCTGACTTCTGGGTCCCACCTCAGAGATCCTGACTGAACTGGCCTGAGGGGAAACCTGGACCCAGAGATTCCAAAAGCTCCAGTGTGCACGAGGCTGAGAACCATGTCTTTGGTGCATGTTAATCTATGTGAAGACAAGATACATTGACTCTCACAGCAATGTCTGGTGCTACAGCCCAGTCTTAGTCAGCCAATGATCCAAGCTGCCTCTGAACCAGCTCTCTTTAGAAATGTGTAAAAAAGATAAAAACAGACAAAATAAAAGAAGTAATAAGAATCTGCTGTATTTTCAGGCAAAGTACACTATGTTGACCTCAAGTAGGAGATGGTCAATTTCACTTTTTGACTTGGTTAAATAATTAGCACAAAGCAAAATATAGGATACACATACATGATTTCATCACAAGGACAACTAAAACATCAGTGCCCATGTTGCCAAGAATTATGCCAATTCATTTATTCACTCGAGAAATATCTAGTGAATGTCTATATAATGTCAAGTACTATCCTGGGTACTAGTAATACAGTGATAAATCAAAGCATAGCCCCTACATAATGGGACATTTCACAAAATACTGGAAATCACAAAAAATATACAATTTTTATATTAGATATATGCTGTGGAGGACAGAAGTATATGGCGCTGTTCTCTCTGTCAAATGCATTTCTTACCCCTCAAACATAGTCTGCTAGGTGGGCCATAAAATCACATATGCATTACTTTCTAGGGATAATTACATAACCAGGAAGGACAGAAAATCCAGATTTTTCAAGGGCACTCAGGAAATTATTACTGTTGGCGATCTACCAACTGGTCAGTTAATAAAGTTTGTTGAAGCATAACTTATTCCCAGACAAGAAGACTAGACACAATATGTTTTGATGAATCAGCTATAACAGGTTGCATAATAGCACATCCCAGAAAATGATATAGAAAATACTATGACTAAGAATGTCATACCAAAAAAAGAGTATCTTGTAAAAAGACAAAGACCACCAGCTCCAATCTTACCAGCATTCTAGATTTTGATTCAGAACCATTTTTGCCATCATTAACTTCTTTGTAATAAACCAGGTATGTTGGAGTTGGGCTGGTGATGCCATCCCAGGTGAGGTTTGTCCTGGAAGACGGTAATCTGATTGTGAGGCTGGTGTTAGTGGTGTTAAGTATAATTGGCTCTGCGATATCTGAAGCTAGAGACAGAAATGCTTTATCTAAAATAATAAGAAAAAAAGATTAAACATATACACATATGAACATTGAGAGTAATATAATTTTTATTTTTTACTTAACTTATAAGGCATGATGTATTGAAGTGCTGGAAATATTACTCAGGACAGAAAGACAAGTTTTTTTCTTAAAGATGGATGAAGTAGGGAGCAAGATAACGGGTAACTGCTTAACATTCCCAGCAGATGGAGCTAAAGTATATCCTTTATAGAGAGTAGCATATGAGAGTGGGAGGGGGCAATGGTAAGATATGTACACATATACCTTAATAAAATTAAAAAAAAAGAAAGAACTACTTGTTTTATTTTGAAGTAGTCAGAGCATTATATTAATCATATTTTCATGGAATTTTAAAATATCTTAAATTTCTCAAAGTGAAAAATTAATTTTTAACCAAAATGGCATTTAATTTATTTATTATAAAAATCTTCATTTTAAAAAACATTTTGCAACTTACATATTTTATAAATGAATACATTTAAGCAAAGATTATTTTAGTCTGTTTCATTCATTTCTATCCCTCTCTAGTGGGAATTATACTTAATTTAGAATAACATAGACATCTTAATGGCAGAGAGAACTTGAGAAAATCACCCATTAGTCTGTAAAATACTGTTTTCATTTTTGGTTGGTTGGTTGGTTGGTTGGTTTTTAGATTTCAAATATTTTTTTTATTGTGACTCACAGTAGTAAACATCTATAGTCAGTTCTGCCCGTAATGTGATACATGCATTCCTAAAAGTCACTGCTTTATACAAAATTGCACAATAAAATCCACAGGGTTTCCGGGGGAAATTGAGTTAGGGGCACAACACTAAAAGCTTCCTAAGTGATACATCTTTAAAAAAACAAGAACTGAATAAAAGTGGTAGGACACATGTATGTCTGTTAAATTGTTGATGTACAGAATACTATTATAATACTAGTATAAATAGGCACTTGACCTTGGAATTCTATGCAATGCTTTGTGTAACCATTGAGAGTCTAAAATACTGTCAGATAAGAAAAAAGGCAGAAAGAAAGGAACTTTCGGGTCTAAGAAGAGAAAGAGAAACAGGCAGCAAGAACGACAGGATCAGGGTTTCCATGCCTCTGGTTGCCTCCTGCAGCCCAAGCCGGGAATGTACGCATTTGCGATCCCAGGCAAACAGCAATCCCAGCACACACCAAACCCTGGCAGTTTGGAGCAACACTCAGAGCATGACAGAAGAGTTGGAGAAACAGCCCAGAGAAGGAGTCATTAGGAGACTTTCCTGGCCTTAAGCTAGGAAAACAAGTTGACTAAGCCTGTGCCTTGATTACCTGGAAGAGGCTGCAGCACTGAACTGTAAGCGCATACGCGCTCGCTCCTGGGGGCCTTCACCCGAGAGGGGATGGCCCCACGCCTTTTCTTGACTTGGTAAATCTCGCTGCTGTCTTGGGCTGTGGAGACCCAGTATAGGGATTCCCCATCCACAGTTAAGCTAACAAGTGTTTTTCCTGTTTATGAGAAACAAAATAAAGAACATATCTTATGTTGTCTACTCCAAACAATATGTGAAACCCTTTTTCTATATCATAACTGCTACATTTTGAATCTTCCTATTATTTTGATATGAAAAAATGACACATTTTATGTCATTAGGCTAAGGACTTCCCAGCTAGGTTCTCATGTTAGCTTCACATGAAGCCATAAGTAACTGGTATTAGCTTCACTTTGCAGAAGGAGAAATTGAGGCTTGGATGGGTTAAATAATGTCAAAGCCATAAGGTTAGTCAAGGGCAGATCCAGGATTTACAACTTACCTCCAAGCCAAACAGTGCCTATCTGAAGGGAGGTACTAGCTGAAAGGCGCAGGACTCAGTGCCTAGCTCGATATTTTTATCAATGATTTTATCAATAAGTAAACATATTTATCAAATTCGTAGATACTATTCAATGTTTACTGTCACTAGTATACGTATGTAGTCCCTGACTTGGAATTCAAAAATATCACCACAGAATCAGGAAATAAAATGAAATGTTACAGGAACAAATGTAACACCTTAAATTCAAGTTTAAAATCAACCCGAGAAATAGCAAATGAAAGAAATCTAGCTCAGTAATATTAATAGTTTTTAAAAAATTATGAAAAATAATGATGGGTTTTCAAATGGCAGGCAGCCCAAAGATGGAAAGCAGTAAAAGATGGCGTAGGCAGGCAGTGGCCTCCTGCACTGACCAGAACACACTGAGCACCGTGATTCATGTCAGGGGTGACTTTTAAGAGAATATTATGTAGCTGAAATGAAACCATCAGAGGGGGACCAGGGCAAAGAAAGATCTAGAAGCCACATCCCCTGAGGTGTAGTATAGATACTTGACTTTTTCCTCTAAAAGAAATGCTTAGGATGGGCTATGACAACTATCTTTATCAAGTCAAATGGCTATTGCATAGAAGGTGATTGGTTTATTCTTTTAAATGTAGAGGTCAGAACTCAGATTAATAAATGGGAGGAATAGGAATAGGAATGGCTACATATAAGAATAAAAATATCTAACATTCAGAATTATCCCCCAAATTAAGCAAACTTCCCAATAAAGTAGTATTATATATATATATATATATATATATATATATATATATATATATATGTATTCTGTCAAGACTGTTTTTGAGGAGGGATTTCCTCCAATATCATGACAACTAAATGATTTCTAAAGTTATTTCAATTTTCTAATATTATGATTATGGATTTCAATTATGGGTTTCCCTTTTTATACCCATAAGATAATGCCTACTAGGTAATTCTTATGTATCAGGTGTCAAAGGAAAATTATTCTGACACTTCTTAGAATGTGAAGGAAGACTTTAGTCTATTGCAATATTGTAGAGGGAGATATAATATAGGAGAGAGATGTACTCAACTCTGAATATAAAAGAGATAACTCAAGATTCATAACCAGCATACACAATGAGAGGGTCAGTGGGTAAAAATGATTATTAGGATACATCAAGGGTAAGGAGATTCTTGCTAAACTGTCCTAATAAGATTCTTGGTAAAGGCAAGCAAGAACATCCTGGGTGTGGTATGAGGGCCTTAATCAGATATGAAAGGTGGGGGAAATTCTCTCTAAACTGATTTAGCAGGATTCTTGCTAAAATTGGACTCAGCAAGAATGGACATGGACGGCTAAGGTCCAGGCCTGAGGGCTCAGATGACCTAACTAAAATTTGATTAAGAAAAGAGACTTTGCCCTAGCCAGTTTGGCTCAGTGGACAGAGTGTTGGCCGGTGGACTGAAGGATCCCAGGTTTAATTCCAGTCAAAGGCACATGCCCAAGTTGGAGGTTTGATTCCCTAGTAAAGGGTGTGCATTAAGACTCCAGAATAATGAAGTGTACATCTAGGCCTGAGTTGTGTTTCAGCTCCAGGCCCAGAAAAGCAGGAAAACCAGACAAGCAACACCATAGCTGATCTCACCCCTAGCGGCATTGACCTCTGCCCAGGGGCTGACACAATCAGTGGAGACCATGAGAGGACACACCTGGAAATTCGATGAATGTTCTATTGAGATCCTTCCCAGGGACCTTTCTTAAAATCCCAACCCTTAAAATCCCAACATACTCTGCCTCCTGGGAACACACCCAATACCCAAGCTTTTTTTTTTTCCCTTCCTCTTCCGAAGGCCCAGCTCACTCCTAAGCTCCAAGGGCCCCTTTTTTTGCCTCTGAAATTTGTTTCCTGAGTCCATTTCTTTTATCACTCACTTCTTCTACCACTGTGACTTTCTAAATAAATTTTCTCTTATACTTTGAGTCTTGGCTCTGAATTTTTTCCTAACCAGAACTCAAGTACCAAGGTCTGAACCCACCGGTCTAACACCTGATGCTGTTCTCACCATCGCCAACACTAGTAACTACTTCACCAGGGTGTTGTGGAGATGACATGAGATAATGCATTTGGTAGCATTTATAGTTTTTATAGTGAAGCTCAATACACTGTAGCTCTACTGTTAATAAAACAATAATAAAAATACCCCTATAGATCCAGAAAATTATGTGGATGCCTACATAGAATTTTTCTGAAAACAACTTGACTTGAATTCTACAAGAGCATTTGGCATGGTTTAGAATAAGTACTGTGTGTATATTCTTTTGCATACATGTAGGATGTAAGCCCTTCTTAATGGAATACAAGGGGCTGCCATTACTAATAAAGATCTACGTACACACATGGTATCTTACCAAGCAGAGCAGGCATTGTGATAACTTGCCAACACTGGCATCCTTCCAGATCCATGGCCCAGATCTCTGGCCCTTTGACAAAGTATATCTGTGGTTTCTTTATGTGAACAGTATCAATAGTCATTACTCCACTCAACTCAGATTCAGTCACATTGCAAGAACATTGGCTCCTTCCGTTTGGATGGCTTGTGGCTGTGGGTTGCAGAATGCGGTGCAAGGTCTGGTTGATAACACTGTAGTAGAACATCTGAGAGCCCAAATCGGAAACTTCTGTCCAATACAGGCGACTATTGGAGGAAAAATACCCTCCAACTTAATGAGTAAAATATATCATTTCAAGTATTTGTTTCTTATGAAGAACAATCATTTCTAATAATGAGGGGGACAAATGTATCTTTTAGAGAGAACATGTCCATGTGCCCAATAACCTTCTTCTGAGATGGAGGAGGTCACAAGCAATCTAATTTGTAGCATTTTCCAATGATTTCCCAATAAATGTGTTTGCAGCTAAAGCCTTGGCCTATAATGACTTTAGGTGCTGTATTGTCTTATTAATGATTGTAAATATAAAATACATTTGCAACTTTTCATCAACACCTATCTCCATTCCCCTCCTCTCAATTTTGTTTCTGCTTCTGAATACTAGTTAACAATCTAATTTCAAGGTAGATTATATCCACGCTATGGCACAAACAAAATACATCTTTCCAGTCTAAGAAACTGCCACTCAGTTGCTGAGTAGAGGCCTTAAAACTCTTTCTCTGAAGACATCAATTAAAGATGGATGAGCCCAGAATAGTGTTTTCTGTGTGTGACATGCTGTTCACCTATCTCCTGCTCATCTTCTGCCATTGTCTCCAACCCCTTCTTGTCCTCACTAACTGAGGTTATTATTAAATTCACTGATATAAAAATCTACTTTGGTTTCCTGCTGGCAATTAACCTACCTTTAAGCTAGTTAAATTGTTAGTATGGATTCAGTTTGCATATTTGTGGTTGTGGGCTCATAGCTTATATACATGTAGAGATACTTACTAAAAGTTAATGTAATGAGTTAAGACTCCTAAGCATCTATGTTCCCATCATTAACGCCTAATATTAAACCAAAGATATTGTATTAAATATGTCTCTGTATTTCAGCACAATAGAAACAGTTATACTTCAGATACCTTAACAGGGGATACACGAAGAAAGAGATTATTGTTGAATTTCTGTCGCAGATTTTCAGCTTCCTGGGATATTTCACCTTGTGTTCAAGATCAACATCAAATATTTGCATTCCATTTTGTAATTCTTTCAGCACAAAGTAGAGGTGCCTTGAAATCCAATCAATTGTAATAATTGTGATATCAAAAACACGTGCATCTTGGAAAATCTTAAATCAGGTAGAAAACACAGCCAAAAAGACAGTGGTCATTTTTTTTCAAGTTTGAGGACTTTTCCGTAACCCACTCATATTAGTCATTTACTGCACTTCTCTTTTGTAATCCCAAACCTCAATAACTCTGGGTTGTGTGCCATTGTAACATCCGTCTCCTTCTCACATAGTGTATTTTCCCTGAGTGATTTCAACTACCATGGTTTCAACTGTAAATCATAAAGCAATGCCACAGACCCACATCTTCAGTCTGATCCCTCCTTGAGTTATTGATTCAAATATTAAACTGCCTACTAAACATATATGACTGATCCCAGGAAACAGAATCCATCACTCTATGTCTCAAATCTCCTTTTCGCCTACATTTTTTTTTTTTTATAGATTCGCAACATTCACCCGAGGAGCAATCCCATCAACTATGGCTCATCCTTGACTTCTTCCTATCATCACTTCAAATTGTGAATTGGTCTCATTTTAAGTATCTCCACAATTTGTCCTCTCTTTTCTCACTTCACTGCTTCTCAGTTCCTGCCTTTCCTATCTGGTTTTCTGTGATAGCCTCCTAATTGTCTCAGATTTAACCTTCTCTGAGTCATTAGTCACACAGCTCACAGAGAGGTCTTTCTAAAACACAGCTTGATCATGTTAATGACCCACTAAATTTCTTTAATGGCTTGCTGCTTGCAAAGGAGGCCCCTTCTATGCAGGCTCCTGCCTACCTCCACAGCTTTACCACCTGCCTTTCACTCTGCCCTCACCTCCATTTCCATTCCAAGCTCCTTCTATGTGGCTCTCTTGTTTCCCTGACTTAGTGCTTGTTGCTTTCTCAGCTTTTCCCCACCTTTACTTGGCTCATCTTCTTGGAGTCCAAGATGTCTTTCCATCCTACCACAACTAACCTGGATGGAGCATCCATCCTATGAGATTCCACCATATCCTGCCCTCAGCACAGCACTTACACTGTTCAGTCTGCCTTCTCCACTAGCAAACATTCAGTGAATCCCTACCAATGCCAGGCACTGTGCTATGTGCCTTACGTGCATTATCTCATTTGATCTTCACAGAAATCCTATGATGAGGTACTATATAACCATAGCGATTAAATAACTTGCTAATGGCCACAGATACAGTAAGTGGTGGAGTCAGAGTTAAATTCTAGGTTGTCAGATTCCAAAGCTCACCCTCTTAATCACTGTGCCTACTGTCTTCCCAGTGTTAGACCAGTACTAGACGGGGTTTGGTTAAGGACTACGCCTTTTTTTTTTTTTTCACCTTTATTCCAGGAACTAACACAGCCTAAACACAATAACTGTTTATGCTAAATTAATCCTGAATGGCATTTGCTCAAAACCTAATCTGAGTTTATTTGTGACTAACTAATTATAGAGCATCTGTCATTTTCAACCATCCTAATCTTAATGCCTCAATCACAGGCGAGTCATTTTAATGACAGGGCAGTGTGATACACAGATCTTCTACTTGCTTCCTTTCCCAACTGCACTGAAAGGCCTCTTAATAACAAACAACCTAGATAGTTAACATACTTCCTTCCTTTCTAAAGAATTACATAGTGGTGTACCTCAGAGCTGGACTGATTGTGCAAGTTCAGAAGAAAGAGGGAGCCTCCCTGAGCATAATACACCATTGCGTTATCAGCTGTGTAGCCCACGGCACTGATGTCTCTTTCCGCGGAAAACATCCACACAACTTGATCTCGATCCATATCTAACAAAACCATCTTGTTGCCCGAAAGAGTTATGAGGCATGGAAATGGGTTGACTTCTGAAAACAAAATACAAGTAGATAATATGTACGAGAAAAATAACTTGTTTACCAAAATCCCCGAACTCAATATGATGTCATTTTGAAATGGGTTTCCTTTTGTTTATCTACTACATCAGTCTCAATGGAGACAGACCAGTTGCTCTAAGCCTAGATATATTTAAGCATGTTTGATTACGATAAAAAAAAAATTTTTAATTCGACTTTAACTTCAGCTCAGAGATTATACTTATATCCCTGAGAATACCAAGGGTTAAAAAAGGGTTAAATAACACTAATTGTTATTTACAAAGGTTGTAGATAGTACCTGATGTTTGGGACTTTACCAAGTCAGAAAATGGTCCAGGTCCTATGGATGTGAAGACTCGAACCTAAAGAAAGAAAAAGATACAAAAAATTGAATTTGACAGTGTCCTCAGTGACAATAATTAAGTTTTGAAACTAATAAATTATTGAATTTTTTTATTTCACACTCTTTAAAAAAAATTTAAAATATGTTTTTATTGATTTCAGAAAGAGGAAGGGAAAGGGAGCGATAGAGACATCAATGATGGGAGATAATCATCAATCGGCTGCCCCCTGCAGGCCCCTATTGGGGATCAAGCCTGCAACCCTAGCATGTGCCCATACCTGGAAAGCAACAATGTACCCAGGACTCATGCCCTCAAGTTGAAAAGACGTCACTGAGGGAGTGACATTGGCAGCAATCCAGTCTTCCAATGTTTTGTTGATGGCACTTTGGTTGAATATTTGATAGAAAATTTCAAATCTTGTTAACACACCATTTTCATGCTTAGGCTTATTCCACCTAAATTCTACCACAACTTCATTCTTATTGTGGTATCTTCCACTTGATAATATAAATATTCTGGGATTCTCTGGTGCTGATGGAACTGAAAAGCAAAGATACCAATAGGGCAGAAAAGAATAGAAGATTGACTTTTACTACTCATGATGAGAGTATGGAGCAATTTAGTAATAACTCTTTCTCATTCCAGATAGTTGAAGGTTATCTATCTTGTTCTAAATATCTCCAGGAGAGCGTATTCTATAGATTTCTTCAGGAACCTATCTTAATATTTTAGCAAATCTCCTTTATGTCTAATCCAAACCCCTCTTATTACCACTTAGTTACATCTTCTTGTCTGTGCCCTGTATCAATGGAAGCTGGCTTATTCTCTTTACAAAATACAATAGTTACTCTCATTTCAACAGAATGATTCAGCTGGATGTGGGAACGGCAGTCACCAGGAAGGAAGGCAGTAACATGATCTATCCTTGAGCTAGTTCAAGATAAAAAATACAGCTATCGAGGATCCTTGGTCCTCTCCCCTTGAACCCTCCCAGGAGACAAGATGTACCCCAAGAGTATGATTTGAAGGTCACCATTTATCTTAGAGCCAAACCAAGCAATTCACTTTTGCTCAGTCCTTTAATTTCTCTATCTTTTAAAGGAAATGTCTCTTCCTGGTTTTCCAGTTATTCCTTTTAAGATATGATTCTTCTTTCTTCAGACTCTCCCACTCCTCTCTCCAATCACATTGCTTCTTAATGTTCAATGCTCACATCGTTATCCAATCTCCAGGCCTTCTTATATTGCACTAACATGGGATACTCAGTCTTCTTGCTTCATTCCTCAGGGCCCAGCTAGAGTTTCCCCTCCCTAAAGGCCTTCCCTAGCCATAGCATCTATGTAGTACATGTATATTGCCTGCTCTTAAGAATGTTGAGACAGTTTGATGTAGGTGAAGGTTGCGCAATCTTGCCTACTTACACCATGCCATCACTACTCAGTTATCAGTCTTATTTCTATTATCAGTAGCAGAATATGTTTATCTCTATTGTTTTATGAGCTCCATCAGAAAAAGTACCTTTTCCCAATCCTAGCTAAATCCTTCCAAATCTAGTATAAAACAGGGACACAGTAAGTGTTTAATAAATATTTGTCATTTTGAATAATTTCCCAACTATATTGTAAATTTCCTGATGGCAAAGGCCAGATCTTATCAATCTTCCTTACTATTCCCAACACCCAGCAGAGAGTTGATGGCCCCAGCCCTCACGACACAATTTAGATAAAGTCAAGTTTATTTCCTCAGAAGAATCCAATCAAGGATGACATTCCAAGACAATATCAAAGATAGCATACTTGGACCCAAATGCTAACTGCTCTGAACCTGCCTGAGCTTATGTGACTCATAAAAAACATTGTTGAAAGAATCTTAATGTAAATAATATTCTTTATTATATTGTTACATTACATATATGTATAATTATATTACATATATATATATATATATATATATATATATATATATATGTAATGGTAAATTGATGTCCATGCTTATTGAGCTCTTACTGCCTGCCAAGTCCTGTGCTAGGAAGTTATGTAAATTAAATCAATATGACCCTATCATTTGCCAACATTTGCAAAAATGACTGAACGGAAGTTTGATGAAACTATAGTGATAAGTCTAGAGACTAAATTCCAGCCCTGTCTCTTACTCTCAATTTTTTTGGGCAACTACTGAGCTTGTTTTCTCCTTTTCATAGTCAAGATAGTAACACCTGTCTACCTACCTCAGAGCTGTGTAAGGATCAAATGAAATGATGTTTCTGACACATGATAGGTAGACAATAAATGTTTAATAAAAGAGTGATACATGTAAGTATGCTTTTTACACTTGAAAGTGATAGACACATGCAAAGATATAGATAGCATCCATTTTAAAATATATTCCAAAGAAAAACAATAAATTTAAACATCAGTTATTCATCTCTGGAAGATTCTGAATTACCTTTTAAGCGAATATCTCCCAATAAGCCTACCTCCCACAAAACTGTCTCTGTTCATAAATGCCCAATTTCCTTAGAAAGCATTTCACAAATTATCTGAAACACGTTTGTGCATCTTGTATGTCATTACAGTGAAAATAAACGGTTCTCAAAAAAATCTCTGAAATATACTTTTGGGATAAATTATGCAGGTATTTTAATAGTGTTGTTCTAATCTCTAAAAAGTCATTGAAAGTGTATTGAATCTAAACACATCTACAAAACTGAAAGTTATTCTTAAAAAATTATCTGTCCTTTCTAGATCATGCAAAGTGAGATTCTGCCCTTTTCTTTCTTAAAGATTTTAACCCTTGTACCTGTTTCAGGTGCTCGAAGTGACAGAGATGTTTTGGGGCCCTTGCCCCAGTAGGTATAAGGAGTGACAGAAAGATTAAATAAGGCATAAGGCTCCAGACCTTCCACAGTAAATACGGGTAAAGGCTGTTTTTCAATAGCCAGGAACTAAAATATAAACACAAAACATTATTTTATTAGGGAGAAAATCATAAAATATTTTATTTAACTTAACTAAAATCTCCAAACTTTACATATAAAGTCAAGCTTTGCAAATTTGGAAATGCTGATGTGGTAAATTCCAATTAAAGAGTCTAATATGCCAGCTGTTCGCACTAACCACAAAGCAGTCAGAGACGGGCTGTAGACAAAGGGTCTCAGGAATAATCCTGACAGAGGCTAAGGGAGCACGCAGGGAGATGGGCATGGCTCAGTGAAAAAATTACAAATCAGCGTGGGCAGGGCTGGAGGCAGATGGTACAGTCTGTCTGAGAAGGAAGCTACTAGAACCAAGGCCATACCTTAGAAGGAGCACTAAACTCCACACTGTAGAAAATTACACCCCAATCCACTGCTGGGACAGCATGCCACAGGATTTGAAAACTTGAAGCATTTCCTTCAATCCTAAATGAAGACTCTTGAACGGAATCTGGGATCACCTTAGGGGTAAAAGAGAAGTTCCCTGGGAAGAAATGAAAAAAAAAGAATAGGAGAAGGAATAGTTTTATAGTCATCATTAAAAAATACAGTAATAAATAGTAATTATCAAAACAAAATTGTCCTTTATTTTAAAATATTCTGAAAATTAACATATTTTCTGACCATTTCAAGCTGTACATTTGAGTTAAGAATAAACTGACTGTTCCTGGCCAGCATGGCTCAGTGGTTGAATGTCAACCTATGAACCAGGAGGTCACGGTTCAATTCCCTGTCAGGGCATATGTCCAGGTTGCAGGCTTGATCCTCAGTGTGAGGCATTCAGGAGGCAGCAATCAATGATTCTTTCTCATCAGTGATGTTTCTATCTCACTCTCACTCTCCCTTCCTCTCTGAAATCAATATATGTATTTTAAATAAACTGATTGCAAGCAAACCAAAAGAAACTACTAAAACCCTTTCCTTCTTAAAACGTAATTCCTAAGAAAAAATCCCAACCTAGACATTTATTTAGGAAGTATGGAGGAATGAGGGTGAACTAGAATAAAATATCATACCTGGCAGAGGTTTGAGGGACGTCTGAATAATTGTGAACTGGTTAAATTTGGCTGGTTCCAAAACAGCGACACTGGTTCGCTGACCTATTTCTTGAGCTGTGATAATCTTAAAGCCATTGATCCAGAAAAGCCGACCACTGTAGTATATCAGTGCATTCTGGGAAATGTCGGAAGTACTCCAGGCTGCAAATTCTGTGATGGTGGGATCCCCAACACTGTTGAGACACAACACCAATTAGTGTGTGTATCCTAAATGGGGGAAGGACTTGTACCTTCAAATACTGCAGGAAACATGTTTGTGTATATAAAAAAAGGAAATACCTTGCAACAATAATTGTCATTATTCTTAGTTTAATATTTAGTTGATTTTTACCTTTTCCTTAAAATATTCCTAAAGTGAATTTTCTAGGGCTTTTCTTATTAATGTGATACTGCAATGGCAAGAGTATTACACAGGTTTTAATAAAACTTGTGGTTCTTGGTAATACCCTACATCAAAGTCACACCCAGTGGCTGGTTTCTCCCCACTGAGCGTGTCTCCCTCCTATTCTTGGTTATTGACTTGCTTGCATCATTCTGGCCTCTTTGGTCCTTCTCTGTGTACTAGTCACAAGTCTCTGTTGCCCCAATGATACTTACTAATTTCTAAAGCTTAGTCAAAATGCTTCTTTTCAGACCAGGGAATTCAAGCAAACAGACTATGGTTTAAATTGCTTTTAGAGATTTTTTTTTTCTTAATGGCAGGGAATTTTACAAGGACTTTTTTACTTTAACACTTTTATTGGTTGTATCTAAAATGACTCCAATTATCTAATACTCAGTAAAAACTCTCAATGATTTTCTATTACCTTTTAGAGCAGAGATTTGACCTTTTTAAAGAATGATTTCTCCAAATCTTGTTAAAGTGTTGACATTTTCCTCTTTAGAAAATTATAAAGTATGACATTTAAAATAAAAATAAATGAAAGTCTTATTTTGAGAATTTCACAATATCTCCTTGGGGGGAAAAAACAAAAACTACCTCAAAGGACCATAGCTGGGACTTATGAACCTTATAAAGACGTATGTTCACTAGTGCTATTCCCATAGTCTCTGGTCTAGTAAAAGGCTATTTATTTACACCTACTCAGCTGTGAAGACAGTCTCTGGTTTGCTTTGTGGACTTTTACCCACCTGACAGTGTCTTCTGCTCTCTCTATATATACCCTATCACACCACATTCTACTATAATTACATGTTTACAAACCTATCTTTTCCCACAAGCACAATGCCTGCAACTGAGCAGATAATTAGTAACTGTTTATTGAAAAATGAATTCTCGTGCATTATCATTTATAACTGAGGGGCAAGTCATTGTCTTCTTCTCAATCAATTGCCTTCCAGGGTTATTACTTACCCCTGCCCCCGAAGAACAGCTCTGTACAAGTGAATACATTGACTGTCTTGAACCAACCAATACAGGAGCCCATCACTCAGGTCTAAAGTTAGAGCAATTACCTACATAGAATATAAGACAAAAAACAAAAACAAACAAACAAAAAAAAAAAACAGATAAAATATACAGCTGAAGGATACCTTTGTTGAACAAGTCACACTTAAGCTACAGATTTCTCCTTAAGATCCTCTTTGGAACAATAAACTCAGTGTTGTTGTTTTTTTAATTTTTATTTTTTACCTTTCACTGAATATAAAAATTATATGAGTATGGCTATTCCTATATAATTGCACTGGTTATAAGAGCACTGGTTTCCTAAAAATCTTCAAAAGGCAGGGACTGTTGCTCACTTCTATATACTTATCTCCAGCAGCAGCAGCAGCAGCCCCTGGGAACTTGTAAAGACAAATTCTCAACCACATTCCAGGACCTACTGAATCAGGAACTCGAGCCTTGTGTCATGTCAAGCCTTGCCCAAAGCAAGCCATAACTTTGGTCTCTTCAGCCACATCAGACAATGAATTTCATTGCTGTTGAAATCGGTTGTTCTCGAGCATTGCTGCACATTGGAATCACGTGTGGGGTTCTTTAAACATCTCAATTTCCAGGTTGCATCCTATTACAGTGTGGTCTCTGGAGATGAAACCAATCCCCTGGATATTATCTAATTCCCCAGGTAATTCCAATGTGTCTCCAACTTTGAGAACCAATGGTTTAAACCATTTTAAATTGTATCTTCTGTTCATTATAACCAAAACATCCTGACACATTTTAAAAACGTAATACAGGCTTTTTATGTTTTATAATTGGTAAAGTCACATATATATAAAGTCCTATTTCCAGCTGACATCTGAAAACCTTTCACTACTCTTTCTTTGACTTCTTGTTACTATCCTGTCTTAATTTATGTCCAAATGTCTAAGTAAGGCCTGAGGAAAGATGCTTCTCCTATGAAATAGACTGTATGAGATAGATGTTACAATCAAAGAGATCTTTTTGCTTTCTTTGACTTTATATGCATTTTTCAAGTGAGCTGAGATTGCCAGGAATCTGACCTCAGAGCAGCGCATTCTCTCTATAGCAGGCCTGGAGACAGAGAGCTATCAGATAGGATTAAAGTTGATTACTATATTTTTAGCAAGACACAGCAGCGTATAAACAAAAATGATGAGCCAGTGAAAAATGTAAAAGGAATACAATAATGTATCCTAGAACTAAAAATACTTGCTATTCAATACATTACCCAAGGCCTACTACAAAGACATAATCTTGAGGCATAAGAGTATAAGAACCTTCAATGTTCTTAGAAATCACAGCTTTCTGTTTAAAAAAAAGCAACAACAAAAAAAAACTCAACCTATTCTTTTCCCAAAAGGTAAAAATTTATTCTAGCAACTCCCAACCTTTTGGCAGTTGAATTATGTCCCATCTTCATGCTAAAAGAGATTTTAAAAATATATTTTTTATTGACTTCAGAGAGGAAAGGAGAGGGATAGAAATATCAATGATAAAAAAAAAAAGAAAGAAATATTAATGATGACAGAACCACCAATTGGCTGCCTCCTATACACTCCACACTGGGGATCAAGCCTACAGCCCAGGCATGTGCCCCGACTGGGAATTGAACCATGATCTCCTGGTTCATATGTCGATACTCAACCACTGAGCCACACTGGCCAGGTTAAAAGAGATTATTGATTACTTTTCAGTTAAAATGAAATCAGGTTAATCTTACTTGATTATTTATAATGAGATGCAGTAGAGTTTTCTAAATAACAAATTAACTCTATTTTCTCTCTTTTTTAGTTTTTAATTAAAGTATGGTTGACATACAATATGATATGCATTTCAGATATACAACATGATAACCTGACATTTATATACTTTATGATGTGATCACAAAAAGTCTAATAACCATCTGTTACCATACAAAGCTATTATGGTATTATTTTCCCCATCTGTATATTATTACATTCTTGTGACTTTTTATTCTATAACTGGAAGTTTGTGCCTCTTATTTCCCTTCACCCTTTTCCACCCACCTTCCCACCTCCATCCGCTCTGTAAACCATCAGTTTGTTATCTGTATCTGTGCTGCTAACAACCAATAGCATGAGTGGAGGCATATAGATAAGACATCACACCATGAAAGCAGAGCACGGATTCACACTAACAGCCTTTGACAGGACTTAAAGCTGAAATTTAAAGAAAGGTGTTTTTACCAAACATGCTCAGAAAGCTAACAATTTACTCTATAGGAAAGTTGCAGGGCCACTCCAAAGCTTTCCTCGGTGGAAATAGCTCCAGGGCTAGATCAGAGCAGTGGAGAAATTACTGACAATATAATATAGGGATAGGAGGTTACTCTTGAGATGTAATCTTTAATACATTTTTACAAAAAATAAAAGTGCTCTCCCCTAACATTTTTTATTGAGACATAAAAGAATATTTTCTTCGTATTCAGACTCAAGTGGCTCCAAAATTTCATTTTTTTTTTTACAGGAGTGATTCATTTCTGGATATGTGTATTCATTTCTATTTCTTTTAAATATCTGTGTTCCAATCTGTATATGCAAATCAGGTCCCTTTAAATGTCTGACAAATTATCCATATATCCAATGGAATTAAGGATCATATGACTTAACTATTTGTTTTTTTGTTTATAAATGATCTGATATATCTGTATTATGTATATTTTACCTCTAATGACAAAAGAAAAAAAAACAAACTTTTTAAATGTTCAAAACTTAAGAAATATCATAGGCACAAACAGTATGAGTGATGTCTTTCTTCTTCAGGCTTTTTTGCAATTTATAAATTTCCTATAGTAGACATATATTACTATTATGATCAGAAGAAATTCAGAAATTTAGAAATTTAGATGAATACATAGAGAATAGTTAGAGGATTAAGAACCATGATTCTAGAAGTTGAGGAAGTAAAAATAATACAGTATTTGTTTTAAAAACATTCTTATATCAGATTGTTATTTAGACTGAATCACAATAATAAGAGGTTAGCTATTAAGCATTTACCATGTGTTTGGAACTATTGCCATTACTTCCCATGAATGATCTCATTTAATCTTTGCAACAAGCCTGAAAGGTAGGCTAACAGTTAATATATATTCTCATTATCCAGAAAAGGAAACACACAGAACTCAAATATTTTGTTTGGATCTCAGACAGGTTTTAGAGCAGTCAACATCCAAAATTGACTCCAGCTGCCATAGCTCAGTGGTGGAGCATCAACCTATGTACCAGAGGTCAGGGTTCAATTTCCGATCAGGGCACATGCCCAGGTTGCAGGTTCCATCCCCAGTGTGAGGTGTGTAGGAAGCAGCCTATCAATGATTCTCTCTCATTATTGATGTTTCTATCTTTCTCTCCCTTTCTCTCTGAAGCCAATAAAAATATATCCTATATAATAAAAGTATAATATGCAAATTGTCTGAACAGCAGAACTTCCAGTTAGCGGTGGGGCGGGATGGGCGGGGGGGTGGGGGGGGGCAGTGAGCAAGTGGCTCAGGCTAGCAAAAGCACGTGCCAGTGGGCACACGGAGGGGATGGCGATGGGGGAGGGGGCTGAGTGGCTGCTGCAGTGGGGGGCGGGGCTGGCCACTCACCAGCCAGGGCTGTCCCCTGATTATCTGCCTGGTTACCTTCTGCAGAAGGAGGCCAGACATCCCCTGAAGGCTCCCAGACTGTGAAAGGGCACAGACCTGGCTGAGGGAACCCCCTCCTTCCTCAAGTGCATGGATTTTGTGCACCAGGCATCTAGTTTAAAAAATAATAAATAATAAATCACCTAGTCACCATCCAACAAGCTCTGATATATCTCACAGAATTTCTAAGACTATAAAAACAATCAGAAATTAAAATGCTTTTAAGTGTGGACCATTTGAGATAATGCAAACTACTAAAAATTTCCACCTTAAATTTTAAAAATTTAAATCAATTATGACAATTAAATGAAAGAGAAATTTTGCTTATACCAAAATCCTCCTGTAGCAGTGTTTCCTTTCAGATTCTACCTTAACTATACACAATAAGCAGAAACAGTATTATCATAACTATACAATAGCACTACTCAGAATTATTAAGTAATCAGATCTTATTTTTAATTGGTCACCTTTTTCCCAGAAAACCAGGGCTGTGCCTGTAGTACAAGGGAACTCTCTCCATTTAGTCTGGTGCTTTCCACTGAGTAGAGTGTGGTCCAATAGAGATATCCACCAACAGAATCCACCACCATGTCATTCACCAACAACTTCACATGCGTCACAATATCTGTGTGTCCTGTCAGCACGGACTGCCTTTGTATCTATAAAACACAATCATAGGATTTTTAAATGACATCGTGATTTCTGAATAGTTTATTGCAATTATTATTAAACTGCTGCATTCACCAGTCATTTTTTCAACCATAAGTATTGATTGGCACTATGTACTAAACCTTGTAAACATAATACTCATGGTGCCTGCCCTCCTGAAGCTTATCACTTTTCATGTTCCTAAAGAGAAGGGATGTGCATTTATTTTGAGTTAAAATACTTGCTCTTTCTAATCATATATCCGGTCAAAACACTGCTGGTTAAGAATGTATTATATCGGATTCCTTTCTATCAATAGATTTTTTTAACATTAAATACTGCCATTATTAGTGAGTATGTATGATGTGCCTAGCACTATATATTTTTTTAATATTTAAAATATAAGCCCTGGTAACCCTCACAGTAAGCCTATTAAGGATTTCTATTCCCTACTTTTTTAAGAGTAAACTGGGCTCAAAGAAGTTAAGTAATTTTTCCTGGAGTTAAACACCTTTTAAGAGACAAAGCAAATAGTTGAAGCCAATTTTCATATCCATTCTTCCACTTTCTCCTTCTAAACTATTTTCCAACTAACCCATGTTAGGAAGCTGTCTCTAATTATCTGCGTCAACTCTGCTCACATGTCACTGTCACTTACGATTCAGACTATATCATAATGCTGGCCTCTAAATACATTAATTTGTGTATATCTTCTATTATTTTATTTATATATTTTTATCTCATTAAAAGACCAGGGGCATGTGGTGATGGTTGCATAACACTGAACATATTAAAAACTACTCAATTTTACATAACAAAAGAGTGAATTTTATGGCTTGTAAATTATATCTCAATAAAGTTTATATGTTTTTTGTTTGTGTTTTTTTTTTTAAAGAGAGCAGGGACATATTTACTATTTACTTTATATTCCCAACTATGCTATTCTCCAGGATCTAAACCTATTGGCAATAGATAAATGATTGTTGAGTGAATAAAAGTGCGTACAATAGCACACTCTTGATTAGAAAACAATTTCAGTACCATATTGCTTGATCTGTTAGACTAGTGTTCTCATCACTAACCATATTTCCTTTCAAAGTCTACCACTGCATATAAGCAAGATGTCTTCGTGTTGCCTCCAGGTCCACTTTCAACCCTCTCCACCCTCCTCTTCCCCCTGAGGACTGACATCTATGAACAGCATTTCTGGGCTCCCTTGTTCTCTGATTTCCAGTGAGGTTCAGCCAACAGAAGCAGTAGCAGGGGATGGGAGGGCAGAAGGAAGGAGGAGTTGGGAAACTCATTCCCCCGGACCATGCATTATGACAGTGATTGTCAGCAACTCTCCTTAACCTACAGTCCTCACAGGGTCTTCTCCTTCTTTCCTTTGCCCCATTTATGCCTGGAAGTAGTTATATCTTTCCACACTTGCTAGCCTAGGCCATGCTTTGCCATCCTTAGCTTAGTTTCCTTAACCCTGTCAACACCTTTGAAAATGGTCCCTTCACTTAGCTGGAGTGTGCTGTCTTCCTCCAGGACACTGGCCCACTAATGGACATTTTAATATATTTATTTTTAAGATATTGTTGGAAATAGTACACCAAAGATATAAAATCTCCTTCGCACATAAATGCATTTTAAGAAAAAATTCAGCAGACTTAAAGATAAATATTCAATAAATAATAGCATAGATGGTACACTAATATGAAAAAAAAAATCATGAAAATAATATTCAAGCCACTGAAGTGGGTGGGCATTGCTCTAGAGCTTCCAGAATGCCAGGCTTTAACTTACCACATATGTCTTTCCAGCCCAGTAGAGAAAGTGACCCAGCCACTCATAAGCTAACGCCCCTGCTCCTGCAATGTTGGGCATGTGATAATTCTTGGAGATATTCGTCCCATTCAGCAGCCACACGTAAACATCACCTTTCAAGTCACTGTAGTAGAGTCTGTTGTTATACCAATCCATGTCTCAAAACAAAGTGAATTGGTAAAAGTTATTTTTTCCATGTTTACTGACATAAACATAGCAAGTCAAGAAATCACACTTGTGCCAGAATCTAATAGCATATGCTAACATAGAAAGTCACCAGAACTTCAGGGGTTGGTCAAGAATATTTCAATAATGTTACCTCAAAATATTTACCCTTGGAACTAGAGAGAAGAACTAATATTCATTAAGCATCTCCTCTTTCTAGAACATTGTCCCAGACACTTCTACTTGTCTCACTTAATCCTTAAAACAAAACTAGAAATTAGGAAGTATCCTCATTTCTGACATGGCAAATCTCAGACTCAGTGACATTATCTACTCTGCCTGAGATCTCACAAATGAAAAGAGGGGGAGCCAAGATTCAAGACAACTCCAAAGCATTCTTTCCATTAGACAATACCTCCCAAGCCCAACTTCTTTGTTGGTCAAAGAAATGTTGTTGTGCTTTTGATGGCCAAGCAAATAGATCAAATAATTGGGTAGTTATAGAGGATGCCATCTTCCAACAAGGTCTCTATTACATCATCCTGGACTGAAGACTTTTCTTCAATCTAATGTCTTCCCACAAAATGGCCCGCTCATTACTGAATAATCCTCTATCATGAAATTCTTTCTGATTCTTTGTTTATATCTTCATGAAGCCTTTTCATGCTCCAGTCTTATAACCAACTCATAATCAATTATCGAAGCATAGCTGTCTTAGTGGAACATGTTGTTACAGTGAGACAACACTGATAGATTAAAATACATGAAAAATATATCAAAGCCTCCATGAAATGGGCATGAACCAATAGGTAACCTCACATTCTGTGAAATAATAAAGAGCATTCCTACTTGAGAAGCAACATTTTCTTAACACTGTCCCTGGAGGTATAGGTCAGTCAATTTTTCACCCTGTCATTATTGACCTAATACCAAAACGCTTGATTCTTTGACTTATCAAATAGCTTGGGAAGTGTGATGAGTAGAAACCTGTCATTCCAAGTGTAAAGGGACTTGGCATTTACCTGACACATTCTTTATATCAGAGGATAAGAATTCTCCTGGGCCAAAGCTATTCAATGGTTTACTCCAAAGGCCATCTTCTTTGACAGCCATGATAAATGGTGGTTCTGTAGCTATTGGGTAAAAAAAAAAAAAAAAAAAAAAAAAAAAAAAAAAAAAAAAAAAAAAAAAATTGAAGGAAATATCACAGAAAGCACACTTTTTAAGGCACACATTTTATAAAGTAAAAGAGTATCAATATTTAAAAAAAATACTGTGGAAGGGTATGAGCAATTGTGTCTGCTTAATATCTATATATAGAATTATATATCATACTAAACATACTCTCAGATTTTTACGTAATTATTTAAAATTTAATGTGAAGAGAAATATATTATGATATTGCCTCTATAGCAATGTCATGGTCGTGGCAGAATTTGCTTTTTGGGTTTTGTTTTGTTTTTGTTTTTGTTTGTTGTTTTGTTTTGTTTTTTTTTGCTTTGGCTATTGGTTGCCATGTTCCCATTCAGAGCTCCCAGAAGCAATTGTGTTAACAGTATCACTAGAAATGGTACAATTATCTTATCTTTTTTTTTTTTCTGCCAAGAGGATGATATTTAGCATAATTTGCAGCCCTCAACTTCTCTCCGCATGACCTTCAGAGCTCAAGGAGTGCTATTGCTTAATAAACCATAAGAAAGAAGAAAGTCATGAAGGAGAAGAAAAATATGTTTTTCCCACAAACTATTTTTGGGAAGTTTAACGTATCAAGCCAGACACGTAAAAATGTTACCCAGTGCTTTATATGTTTTCCTAATCTTAGATAAACATACTCAAGAGGTCATCACACCTTCTTTTAACTTTTTACTATATTGGAAGTGAGTAATTTTAAGGAACACAGGAGTAAGTCTTTTTGGGGGGGGTTGTTTTTGTGGGTTTGTTTTTTTTTTTACAGAATCCCTCCCTAAATCAAGAACATTTTCTCACCTGGCACCAGGGTAGTGCCCACCGAGGGCTCTGACCACGGGCCTGGCCCCTTGGGAGAACTTGCTCTCACGGAAACCTCATATTGTGTGGCACTCTGCAGCCCGGGGACTCTCAGCATGGTCCCACTGATGTGAGAGAAAACACGAGTATTTCCGGGAAAGTCTTGGGTTGATATTTTCACCTCGTAAGTCCAGTTCTGCCAGGAGGAAGGGCCTAATCAGAAGAGTTAACCAATATTACTGGCCGGAATGACATCAGCAAGGGCGAGCAAAGGGTCAGGAGCAAATTCACCTCCAGCCTCACCTTGACTGGAAGGGTCATTGGGCAGTAATACCTGCTGCCCCACTAATCATCAGGGTTAGTTTGATGGTATCACTAGAACAGTGTCCCTTCCACCCATGCCACTCATCTTGCTTATTGATGGAGTCATTATTCCCAACAAATCAGAGGACACTTGGCTGCACAGAATTGTCAGAGGGATGCTCTCTCACACCGCCAGGTGGAACCAGGCTCTTAATAAGCAAATGCCGCCGAAACCGGTTTGGCTCAGTGGTAGAGCATCGGTCTGCAGACTGAAAGGTCCCAGGTTCGATTCCGGTCAAGGGCATGTACCTTGGTTGCGGGCACATCCACGGTAGGGGGTGTGCAAGAGGCAGCTGGTCGATGTTTCTCTCTCATTGACTTTTCTAGCTCTCTATCCCTCTCTCCTCCTCTCTGTAAAAAATCAATAAAATATATTTAAAAAAATAATAAGCAAATGCTTGTGGTGAATCTCTAATATAACTCTAGTGCTTGCATAGCACTTTTTTCCCAGAAGCCCAAACAATACCTCCCAAAATTTGCTTGTTCATTTTCAGCTGTCTTTGTGACATACAGCAAAGAGGCACAGCTAACTTTGTCTTAAAGGAGAAAATAGACAATGTTTGCTAAATACCCTAGGTGGCTAGGGGTTGGTAACTACAGTCCCGGGGTCAGATCTAGCCCACTCCTGTTTTTGTAAATGAAGTTGTACAGATACTCACTGGTAGATTATCTATGGCTGTTTCTACACTACCAAGACAGTGCTGCCTAGCAGTCTCAGAGACCGTATGAGCCACAAAGCTGAACATCTTTATAGCTGGTCCTTCACTTCTAGAAAAAGTTTGCTGGCCTCTGTGCTAGGTATTGTTTTAAGTGTTTTCTATTTATGCATCTTACTTTAATCTACATGACAACACCATAGAAAGAATTAATATCCCCATCTTCCAGTAGTGGAAACTGGTTAAGTAAGTTGTCCAGAGTCATTCAGCTAATAAATGGCAAGACCAGCCTTTGAGTCCATGCAGACTGGCTCCAGAGCTCACCTACTCACCCACCACACAAACTGCCTCTGCAGAGATAGAACTTCAGGTTTAGAGAGTTTTAGGGAGTAGCTAACATTAATTAAAGGCTATGATGATTACAAAACCTCAACCCAAGTGCCCTAACCCCCTGGCTAATAGTCAGGCAGACTAGCTTGTCAGTGCCTGACTCCTAGTAGACATTCAAACATTTGAGGCATTCTGTTGGGATATAAATGAAAAACAGAGAGAGCTTTCCAACGCAAAACTAATAAATGCAGACTAAACGTGTCAAAACTCCTTTTTGAGCTAAGTAGCACTCTGATGAGTGAATCATCACACCACATGAGCTCTCAAAACTGAGTGGCAATGTCAAGCAGTTCAAGCTTTCCTTTCCTTCCACTTGAGGCCATGACCACGCTGGGGAGAGGGCACTCACTGGCGCCTATGGTGAGGGCTGGAGGCTTCCACTGAACCAGGGCCTGGTGGGATCCGAACAGCACAGAGACCTGCTGCGGATGGGCCGGCAGGGGGTACGGCTGGGTGTACCTGCTAAACATGACCAAGTTACCAAACCCAAACTCTTCTATGTGTCTCAGGTCACACCCCACGATGAACTCATTGAAAGACAAGGCATCCTGCCGGAAAACAGCCTTGCCATCGGTGACAAGGAAGTGATTGTTCTCCCAGTCAAAGCTCTTCACATCAGCAAAGGGGACATGCGGGAGGGCCAGATGGGAAGCAGAGCCATCCAGAAAAGTTGACATGAAGACGTGGGTGGTGTCGTTGAAGTAAATGATCCGCTTGGACTGTGGCTTTACGGCAAAGTCTTTTAATGTGCAACTCTCCACAATGCGCATGGCTTCTGAGTCCTGGCCAGGTGACACCTGGAGAGCTACTCTATAGATGCCATCCCTCAGGAGATAAAAGACATACCTGGTGTGGGAACAAAAGGAGCCTGGTTTGACTCAGTGCAAAAGTAGATGAGTAAGCTCCCCAACCCAATGCTTTATCCAACTGTGCAATCAGAATCATGTATCTCCGGAGTTCATAAGTGCAGGGTTTCCCAAGTAGCAAAAGAATAAGAATACTTACTACGGATATGCTCTATTCATTTAAGTTAGAAGTTAGAACATTGAAAGATTTCAGTCTCACTTATAGTGCTTAGCATCCTCACTTATACATGACTTCTTTAAAAATATATTTTATTGATTTTTTTTACAGAGAGGAAGAGAGAGGAATAGAGAGTTAGAAACATCGATGAGAGAGAATCATCAATTAGCTGCCTCTTGCACACCCCCTACTGGGGATGTGCCCACAACCAAGGTACATGCCTTTGACTGAATCGAACCTGGGACCTTTCAGTCCACAGGCCAATGCTCTATCCACTGAGCCAAACCGGTTTCGGCAATACATGACTTTTTAGAATCATAGAATTTAAAAGCAAAAAGGATTTAAGGATTTTTCTAATGGAACCTATTCTTAAAGGAAAGCACATTATATAAAAGTTACATGTTATTTTGTACAAAAACTTTTCTCCCCAAATCACAAAATTTTAAGTCTACTTCTACCAATAAATTTTCCCATTCATTGTAAATGAAAAAAATGGAAGAAAGCAAAAACGTTTCAACCACTTTTTTAAAACCTCAGTTATTGGTTTATGATAAATATTTAGCAAAGCTACTTTGCATTTTTAGTAGACTAAGCTTTTAAAAATATTTACAATTGCAGCAATAGAGCTGCCATTTTACAACTCATGAAGAAATATTGCAAAAGGTAGCAGGACCACCCAGTAATCAGAAGAAAGAAGCCAATGGAAGAATTTTGAAAATTCATATAATTTGAAACCAAACATGAAAAGAGTTGTGCAGGAGAATTTGTAATCATGAAAAAGGAAACACCTTATTTTACTAAAATTCTTCATTTACAATCAAATCTGTCAGGATATTAACTAAAACATAAAACTATTAATTTGAATGCAGCCAATTGCAGATTTGTGTTCATGGAGACAGATGTACTTTTGCTTAGTAAATCTTTCTCATCACAAACCCGTGGATTGGCAGGATTCAGAGCTACAACTGTCCAATCATTGTCCTCGTCCTATGCAGTCCCACTCTTGTTCTCCAGATGACTATCCCAAATCCTTATCAATATGCTCACGACTCCTGTGCTAGAACCTTATCCTGAGATATAAACTTCATCCTGGGACATGAACCTACAATCTTCATCCGAAGGGAAGATTGTGGCAGGCAAAAAAGCAGAAACACCTTGGCTCCTAACTTCCTGCTTTTGTCTCCCAAGTTCAAATTGTTAAGGGATGTCAGAATAGATAGAAAAAAACGTTATGGGGTGTATAAGATTACAATTCTTATACCGAAGCAGGAAGGAGTGCATTATCTCTAATGCTCATCACCACTTGGGAGGGGAAAGAAAAAGAAAAGGAAGGTGAGGCGAGCTGGGGTGTGGGAGGTAGAATATAGAGGGGAAAGGGGGATGAGGCAGGGACGAGGGGAGAGGGGAAAGGTTTATAGCAGCAACACACTCAGTGAGGTTATAGTTCAATGGTGCAAAATGATAGCATAAAAGAAAGCTTTTTTATTTTATTTTATTTTTTTATAGCAGGAGAATCAACTTTTCCCCACATCTGGAGTGCTTTAGGAACATTCCCTAAGTGTTGCTCAAAGTTACAACTGGTTTTCACAGAAAGTCTACCACTGTATGAGATGATTAGAAGAAGGCCTCGAGTAGGAAGTCACGTACTGGTGTCATCCCAAAATAGCTGTGTGATCTTGGGCAATCACTAAATCAACCTCTTCTTTGCTTTCCTATTTATAAACTTAGGATATTCAAAGCACCTACATCATAGTGTTGAACAAGGTTTAAATGGAACGTTGAAATAATGCACTTAAAACCACATATTAAGTGCCTTATAACTGTTCATTATCATTATTATTTCTAGTCACATTTCAAAATCTAAACAGAAATCAACCTTTCATTTATGGAAAAAAGAGCCACCAAAAACCTCACTGAGATGCATTTTGAGGGTTTGGTTTAGTGAGGGAAGTTCATTATTCTCAGAATGAGTCCTTTTATGTAATTGCCAGCAACAAAGGTACACTTAACAGGATTTTCGTCTTTTACAAATGAGGAAAATAAGATTACAGGTTCAAAGGACCTGCCTTACATCACAGTGTTTTTTTAAAAATGTTTCTGTAATTCAGTGATTCTTTCATGAAGTTTAATTTGAGATCAATAGACTTTTTAAAAAGTGAAAATAATTTTATCCCTAGAAGAAAGAAAAACATTTACTAGTAATCCTACAAACACTGGCCTTGCTTGTTAGTTACTAACCTATAATTAGCTGGCCATAATTAAGGAGTAAATCACAAGATAACTTTTTATGTGTTCATCCAGCACTTTTGATAAAATAAAGGTCACAGGCATGAGGTTACTTGTTTGAGGTCTTATTGCAATATAGCAGCACACCTGAGCTAAAATGTGTCCATTCCATTTGTAGTGAAGGGAAAAATAGTTATTTGTAATGGAAAAGTTTTGCTTATCATTAACCATCAATTCTTGTCTCCTAAGGTGGATACTGGCAGCATTCTGATCAATCAGCTTCTTCATAGGCATAAGAACCAGACCAGAGAAATGAACTGATGCTGAGTTGCCCAGCAAAAGAACGAGTGCAATAAAGAGAGGAAATGGAAGGGCTTCTCTCAGGGAGCACTGAGGAGGACAATGAGATCCGGGTTGTGCCATAAAATAGTGACAGTACTAGAACCCAGGTCCCTGAGTCCCAGATGAGACGTCTTTCACAAATACCCATATTTTACTGTGAATGAGAAAGGGAAAACTCTTAACTAGAGAAGATGTGTATCCTGTTTGGAAGAAATTCCCCCCTGGCTCTATAGAATGAAAACATTATCTGGATTTATTTAAATTTGAGCTAAGATACATAGATTGGCTCTTCTAAGATGATAATGTCTCATTATTAAGCAAGTTTCCCAAAGTTTCTTACCTATTGAAGAATTTGTAATTGTAAGATTAATCCACTTACCCATTATATGAATCAGCCACAATTTTTTGAGGTGCAATAATTGAGGGAGGAGTAATTTCTTCAATGTTTGAGCAGTTCTCTAAGTCACAAACATATACCTAGAGAATCAAAATTCCAGCAGTAGGATTAGAGTCTGTCTAGATTCAATTTGGCCAACAAGTATTTCTTGGGCATCTATTCTGTGCTTAGAGTTGTGCTGGTCACTGAGCACTTTTTGAAAACATGAAAATGCCCTGAAACTCCATTTTAAATCCTATGTCCTAATGAGTTTATAACCTATTGACATCAATGAAATACAAGTGCCTATTTTCCTGGCTTTCGTAGACACTCAACTATTTTTAATACTTAGGCTGACCCAAGCTTATGAATTTCACAGCCATAGTGACTGTGATAAGCCTATCACTTTCAAGAAGGAAACTTGAAACACCTCAAGACTGTGTCTTCTCAAAAATTTCAGTAATACTGGTTTTGAGAGACCTAAAGTCAACTCTGGTTATTACATAACTCAAAATGCTTGCAGCTGATTTTGACCATGATGGGCAGTCCTACCTAGTTATAATACAAGTACCACTTCTATCTTATGAAAGTTGAATTATCATTAGCATAAACTCATGGCTCTGGAAAATCACCAATAAAGATGACTAGTAGATTAGGACTAGTACTAGGTAAAGTCTAGACCCTCCTATAGAGCAGATCTATGATTTTGTTAACCTAGTGTCTAAAACATCCTATATAATAACAGGACAATATGCAAATTGTCCCCTCGATGGCCAATCACTCATGGCCCCTCCCCCAAGTCCTTCTTCCCAGCCAGCCTGATGGGCCCCCATCAGGGCAGACAGGCTGGACTCCACCTGTGCATGAATTTGTACACCAGCTCTCTAGTAATAAATAATTGATGAATACTTATTTAATGAAAAATCATGTTTACTTGTAAATATGTCTGATATACATATGAATATCAGTATCTGCTTATTCACTTTAAACTCTCAGACTAACCAGTTCATCCATGATGAAATACATTCTCTGATAAAGCCAGTCGATGGAGAGGGAAGTAATCACTCCTGAACCTCTGTAAACAATTCTCAGGTCAGACTTATCAGACATGTTGGAAGCCTCCTTGGCCCATATGAGAGTCCCTTCAGAGAAATAAACAACTTGCCGCTGGACATGAACTGATATTCCTAGAAGACCACGCAAATGCACGTGCGTTATTTCATAGCACCGAACAAAAAAAAAAACTTACATAAAAGATAATTTAGTTCCTTAATTTTTCATGAAGAGATTAAAAGAGAAATCAACCTGGATCTTCCTTTTCACACGAAGGAACTATTTCTCTTTACTATACTGACCTGTAATGTTATGGTGTGCAGCATCTGACTGAAGGCACTGTGCTTCATCTACCAGATGTTTTAAAGATCTCTTTCTTAGAGAAGATTTTCTGGATAAGAAGAGCCACTGTTCCTCTTCTTGAACTAAAATGATAACACGATTTTCAGAGATAACCCCAAGCATATACACATCGACACAAGAAGATCAATGCCACCCTCCAAAGCAAGAGGTCGAGCACTTGAAAGAGGCATTTCAACTGTGGTATAAACCACACTACTCTATGATCAGGATAGCAAGTACAGTGTCAACCAAGCGGGTTGTATGTGTATGTGCCCCTAAGTGCCCTCAAAATAACATGACATGGAGTATCGCCATTCCCAACAGCCTTGCCAGAAGACTGATTCAGCTCATTATGTCAGCCATAAGAATTTGACTGCTGGGTGGAGGTGGTCCGGTGCAGGCCAGAGTGGGTATTACAGAGTGGGTGCTACACAGAGAGCATACACACACACACACACACACACACACAGGCATTGGTTGTCTTCCTATTGTCTTCAATATCTCTCCCTGAGGCAGGAAGAAAGTCCTTGGAGGAAGGAAATTTGAGGACAGCAGAACTCTGCTTGATGTCCTGTTCTTTTGGAGGCTGATGAAGTGTGTGCCGGTGAGCACTCTTAGGGCAATTAATAAATGTTATGCAATAATCACAGTAATGACAAGCTTAAGCCTGCTCTATATTTAACTTGCCCTTTGGACATGTTTTTTTTTGCCTAGCCAAAATACCTCTCTTTTCCTAGAGTCTCCTAACAGCCAAAGAAAACAAAAGCTGGTAAGAGGTGACATTCAATACCCACCGGCATAAGTGTGTGCAGTTAGGTAAGGGGCAGTCAACCAGCCAATGGACTCTAGGGAAAATAGACCACAGACTCCTAGAATTCTGGATCTTTGTATGTTATTCAAAACTATTCTACTAGATTCCTCCAAACATTTCCAGTGCTTCTTAGAAAGCATTTTCATTTATTATTTTGCTCACCTAATCATCATGCAATAAGTATTCAGTCTCTCTAGGCAATTGTTAAAATGCCAAAGGCCACCCTAGCTGGTTTGGCCCAGTAGATAGAGCATTAGTCTGTGTACTGAAGGGTCCTGGGTTTGATCCCAGTCAAGGGCACATGCTCTGGTTGTGGGCAGGAGGCAGCTGATCAATGATTCTCTATCATCATTGATATTTCTATCTCACTCTCCCTCTTCCTTCCTCTCTGAAATCAATAATATATATATTTTTAAATAAATAAATAAAAATAAAATGGCAAAGGCTTCCCAAAAAGGTACTTATAAAATAACAACAAAAGCTAATTTGGTAGATTGGCTATTCAGAGTGGTAAAATGGAGATGATTAAGTCTACATATATTTGAAAACCTTATGGAGGCTGGCAGAAAAGATATCTGCTATGTATTAAATGACAATGATGCACAATATAAAATGAGGGTTGAGGCAGAAAGATTATGCATTACCCCTACGTGTGTAAATGTGTTACAATCACTAGTGATTTTACCTGAAACCAAAGATTTGCTTGAGGCCATTTTTTTAATCCCTAAATTTTCTGATTTTACTCTTTACATTCCTAAATTCTAATGTGAAACCTTTCCATCTAACAACTTACTTCAATACACCAAATTGAAAGATTTCCAAGTCCCAAGAAGACAGTGTCCATCTGGGCAGAAGAGGGGTGTCTGGAGGAACACCAGATGACCCAGGACCTCTGAGAGCGGAACCACCACTGCCACCCCCTCCAGTTCTGTGTAATGAAGAGCAGCGCTAGGCCATACCTGCTGGGGATGGAGTGGAAATACGAGATTCTGCTTCTGGCCCCTCCCCAACTTCATTTACAGCTGCAACAGAAAACCTGTTCCAAAAACAATTTGGAGAGATGTGTTTTACATGGCATGGTGTGAACGGGAGATAAAAATAGAAGGAGCAGTAATGTTTCCATTTAAAGGACAACGTGACAATGCATGTATCTGGTTATTTGGTGCCAGGGCTGGGCACTAAATAGCCATCAATCACATCTTGTTTGCATTTCCCATAGAACAGTTCAGGGGCACAGAGGTCAAAAACTGAACTCTGCTATCTGCATGACCCCGTTCTTACCCTAATTTAGAGGAACTTAGTAAATGCTAGAAAAGCTAACAATAATAAAATAATAACCCCTAACGGTTAATACAAAATGCCATTAACCGAATTTCACCTCCTTACTGTTTTAGGTTGAATTAAATGAAGAAATCGTGGTATTTATGATGTCTTTTATTAGCCCATGTTGATAAGGATCCTCTGAATAGAATAGAAATGCTTGAGGATGTTTCTGTTTAAGATGTGTGATCTAGTGAGCATGCAAACTTGAGGAAAAATACAACTTCATCCCAACAGTACAGATTCAATGGGACTTCTCAAAATACATTTAAACTACGTTGCCTAAATAGTTATTATGCCTACAGCCATGCTGGTTACCTTTCCCTTGCACCACTTAATTCTTACCTGTAAGTGGTATTGGGTAGAGTAGAATAAAACTGGAAACTGGTTCTCTGTGTTCCTGAATGTAATTTCTGATTTTTGCTGATCAGCCTTAAGTTATAACCCAAAATAGGTCCGCCTGGGAATTGGGGTGGAGCCCAGCTGACTTCCACGGTGTCAGGACTGGAGCTCTCAATATTTCTAATGAGAGGAGCAGTTTCAGGAGCTAGAAGAGAGAATGGGGACACAGTAAGCAGAAACGTGCAGGGCTTATGATTTTAGAGAGGATAGAAAACAATGTCCTGTTTTCTTGAAAAGGTAACATAAGTGAAATAATCAATTCAAAATAAGTGATAGACAGAAGGTGGGAAGATATCTATGAGCTGCCACTCTTGATCCCTAAGTCTTAGCCCTTAGCTGTTTTCCTAAGGGACTCTTTCAAATGTTATTTTCCCCACTTCTAGCTTATGAACTAGAATTAAATGTGGAAGTGTACAGATAGGATAAGTATTCTAGAAAAAAAAAGTTGTCAAAAAAATCTCCAGGGACTTAAAAGAGCTGAATGTGGGGCAGAACCAAGTAGGGAAGGAGAAAAGAATCCGGGAACAAAACTGAGTCAATGATTAGCATGAGTTGAAAGAATTAAGTCCTGGGGCCTTTTCACTCCCTGGAGTGCTATGCCTGGCCAGTTCCAGCTGAAGATATGGGTTCCGATAAGCCTGAGCTAAACAGTCTACTTCACCTGATGATCCAGACCTGAGGTCAGCAAACTCATTAGTCAACAGAGCCAAATATCAACAGTACAACGATTGAAATTTCTTCGGAGAGCAACATTTTTTAAACTTAAACTTCTTCTAATGCCCAGGCAGTGGTATTTTGTGGAAAAGCCACACTCAAGGGGCCAAAGAGCCACACCATTGACCCAGACTTCCCCCGGCTCCTAGGGTCCCTTGGAATCCAGGTTGACTACACTTTAGCTACACTCCTTCCCTTTCAAAGAATTAAAGAAGCATGCATTAATTAATTCAGTATCATAGACTTCAGAAGCTACCTAAGTGGCAAAGAACAGAAAGGAAAGCAAATGATTTATCAGCCTGTCTTCCATTTACATCTCCACCTACTTCTCATTCCCCCCCACCCCTGAAACCACGTGTTTTACTTCCTCTTTCCAGGACAAGTAGCCCCTTAATGTCCCTTTGCTCTTTAGTAGCCTCTCTCCCTCTGAACTCTTCTGGCAGATGCTCGATATCACCCTTGATTTATCAGAGTTGGGAGAAGTTAGGTAGTTCAGCCCTCACACTGGACTGGCAGAGGGAGGCCCGGGGAGGGTGACGTCTGTAATAGTGTCAACAATAAAAACAGAGTTTAAAGAAATAAATTAATTAAATAAAAAGGCCTCTAATTGACCTCTCAGCCTTTTTCTGATACAATTCCTCCCCAACCCTCAGACTGATCTCCGGCAAACACAAACATCATTGCATCACTCCGCTGCTCCGTGCACTCAGTCACCATGATGAAGAAGGAAGTGGGAATTATGTCAAAAAGCCTACTCATTTGGGTTAAGGCCAGATATAATCTGCTCCACTTCAAGCAAGTTTGATCCCACCAAATGGTGTGATTATTGTCCAAATCTCCCACAAAAGCCTTCCCTGAAAGACTGGTCAGAGTAGGCAAGGTAATCCTTGCCCCAAACCATTCTTTTATGTATATATATATATATATATATATATATATATATATATATATATATATATTATTGATTTTTTACAGAGAGGAAGGAAGGGGGATAGAGAGCCAGAAACATCGATGAGAGAGAAACATTGATCAGCTGCCTCTTGCACACCTCCCACTGGGGATGTGCCCACAACCAAGGTACATGCCCCCGATCAGAATCGAACCCAGGACTCCTCAGTCTGCAGGCCGATGCTCTATCCACTGAGTCAAACCAGTTTCAGCCAAACCATTTTTGTTGGTTAAGAAATTATCTACATAAGGGCCCTAATTACAAGGCGGTCATACCGTCTAAAGTCATGTATTTTCCATAGCTAACAGGGAATAGGACCATGTGTCAATGGAACACAAAACAGATAACTTTATATGCTTTGATGTGGCTATAAAAGTGAGAGCGAATTGAAGCATGAGATGTTATCCATGCAAAGACCACCCAGTACAGGGTCTGGGACACCTGGAGAGCATATCCAGGAGAAAGGCCCAGAAATGGAAAGCAAAATTTTTATTTTTCATTATTTTTATTCAACAACCATGGTGTCTCTCCAGCTCTGGAGAATGATCCAGCACAGTGGAAGCACATCAGGCATTTTTCTGAACAAAGACGGATGCATGTTTTCTATTCCAATCTGCAACATTGCAAACATTGTCCTAGATCAGGGTCTGACCTGAGGGAATGGTCAGAGAATAACCCACAGAGGTGGCCACACTTACCCTGAGATCTAACAAGCAAGAGGAGGACACTCGTCAGGGAAGGGGGAAAATGCCCAAATCAACTTGACCAGCTGTCCTTCCTTAGGTCCAAGGCCTCGTTCAATCAGAGGATCTCTCACACAGCTGCATCTCCAGAACTGAGACGTAAGACAGCTAACACCTGGCCTGGAGTCAGTCCTCCCAGGGTCCCTCAGCTACCGCTGAAGCCCAGGGCACCAGGCAGCTCTCCTTGAATGTTTGCCCCAGGAACTTGCCTCCCTCAAAGGCTCGAGGCTCGATCCTTTTCCTGATGGGAAAGTCACATCTTCAAAAAGAAGAAATCAGAAAATGCTCCAATGTATGTAGCATTTCTTTTAGCTATCTCTGATAAAATGTAGTATAACTGTACTATTGTAACCTTCCGGCAGGTCTCTCTATTTGCCAATCTCTCTCATTCTCTCAATCCATTCCATGTGAAGTTGTCAAAATTATCTTTCTGCGGGGCAGGTGAAACAATTGCTCTTCTGCTTTAAAACCTCCCATAATTCCTATCTGCTTATTGAGCCTTGCTCTGACCATCTATATATACTGCAACCAGACTCTCCTTCCCCCATTTCCAATCCCATAAAGGACAGATCCTGTTCAGAAAAACATTCCTCTGTCAGAGTGCCCGGCACCTTCCCACCTACGATATACTTTCCTTACTTATTCTGTTCACCGCTTCATTTCTACTCCACCGGAAGGTGAGCCCCACAAGAGCAGGGCTTTTTGCTTTGATCACAGAGGTCTGGTGAGCACCGAGGACTCTCCCTGGCACATAGGAACTCACTTGTGGGATGGATCCATTAATGATAGCATAGATTTATTTCACTGTTTAAAAAAAAACAAAACACCACATTAAACAAAAGCTCTAGGATAATCTATTTCATAAGCAATAAGGACACACCAGCTGAAACTGGTTTGGCTCAGTGGATAGAGCGTTAGCCTGTGGACTGAAAGGTCCCAGGTTCGATTCCGGTCAAGGGCATGTACCTTGGTTGCGGGCACATCCCCAGTAGGGGGTGTGCAGGAGGCAGCTGATGGATGTTTCTCTCTGAACGATGTTTCTAACTCTCTATCCTTCTTCTTTCATCTCTGTAAAAAAGAAATCGATAAAATATATTTTAAAAAATAAATAAATAAGGACACGCCATACCTCCATAAGGGTGAGTCCTGTAGCTGGGGCTCGGGGGAGAAGACAGCTGCAGCCGGGCTGTGAATATCCAAACCACTCGGAAAACATACTCCGTGAAGGGGTGCAGGGGCTCCACCACATAGGACAGTTTGGACACGGCCTGGACCAACGAGAGATCGACCGTCAGCACACCGGGCACAGAGGAAGGTGGAGACGGGGGTGGTCGTTTGGATGTAGAGGACTTGGACCACCCAGGCCACATGAAAGGAAGGTCTGGAGCTTGGAGCTGAGCCATCCAGACGTCAGTCTGCAAAAGTCACCTAGAAACTCTTTCCTGCTTCAAAACTGCAAAGTTATGGATTTGATTATTTGGTATTTACCACAAAGCTTTACTTTAATTGTTCAAGTCGATGATACAGGGTGTCGCAAAAGAATGTATACATACTTTGAACCCATTGTGAATGCCAATGGCTAAATCTGAAGAGAAAGAAACATCCATTGGGCTAGTTAAGCTGTTAAAGTAAGTATACGTTTAGGGGGGCACCCCGTATACTTGGTGTCTTAGGGGTATTTTTCTCTGAACTGGCTCATGCCTTCCTAAAAAAGCCAGTTCTGATACCTTCCTGCCCTTTGTTCTCATTAGAATCATTTTAAGTGGGATGGGCCGATATGGGCAGATAATGGCCAATAATATGAGTAGTTGGTTATAGGATGCTGTGCTGAAGGAATAATATGTATGTCTAGTATATTTTCTTCAAAAATAAAAAAATAGTCCTAACTGCTTTGGCTCAGTGGATAAAGTGTCTGTGGACAATTCGATTCCAGTCAAGGGCATGTGCCTTGGTTGCAGGCACATCCTCAGTGGGAGGTGTGCAGGAGGCAGCTGTTCAATGTTTCTCTCTCATTGATGTTTCTAACTCTCTATCCTTCTCCCTTCCTCTCTGTAAACAATCAATAAAATATATTAAAATTAAATAAATATAAAGGGTTTAGCAGTAACATGTTACAGAGTAGCAGACATTAAAATTTATCTCATCCAAACCAGTCATTTTATGATTTACTCTTCCCCAGATTGTCTTTAAACCTATAACTAGAGACCCGATGCACAAAATTCACCCAAGAGTAGGCCTTCCTTTCCCCAGCTGCCGCCACTGGCTTCCCTCTGGCACCTGGACCCGAGCTTCCCTTACAAGCCTGGCTTTGTCCGGAAGGTCATCTGGTCTAGTTAGCATATTATGCTTTTATTATTACAGGTTACATGTAGTAATTTGGCACTTTATTGGAGAAAAAGACTGCTTCAGTACACAGGCAGTTTCTCATACCTCAGTGTAAGTCCAGCTCCCCGGATGTTGTGCATATTTCCACTGAACGATGTATTTTACTCCGGAGTTGTTGGCAGGCTTCCATCGCAATGTCACACTCTGGTTCCCAATGGAAGAAGCAAAGGGCGCAGTGGGGAGGTCTACATTTTCTGGGGGGGAAACGAGATTTCATTCACCATGCACCATCGTTCCCACCCACAGTGTGCAGGATTCCAGGTTCTCCACATCCTCTTAAACACTTTTACGTTTCCGGGTAGAAGAGACCAGAGTTTTACACATACAAGTATGAAGTGTATATTTCATAGCTTTAAAAAGATATTTGTTTGAAAGCCATGGTAAAACAGAAGCAAAGTAGGTTTATTCTAAAACATAAAGATGGGGATGAACCAAATGGGAAAGAGAAGCTAAACTGAGCTATATACTATCGATACTTTTAATATAGTGCCCAGCCCAAAAGGCTCTGGAATGAGATAGCTGGGTTACAATTCCGATTACATTCCTCTCCAGCTGTACAGCCCCAAGCAACCCCAAGCAGGAATTTATACTTGTGCCTCATTTTTCTCATCTGTGAAATGAGGCCAATCATAATACTTATATCTCTTAGGGGAAAAAAGAAAAAGAGCTTAAACCTATAAATTACTGAGAACAAAACCTGACTCATAAATACCTAATAAATGATAGCTATTCATATTTCAATATATTATTAGTTACTATCATTCATGCCATGTGGAAAAGGGCCACGGAGGGTATCTCAAATAGACTAAGACAGCAGACCAACAGGTAACATGTGTTCAAGACAAACAACATGTTAGGTGCCTGGGCAATAAGATTTGTTGTAACAAACTAAAGATATGGTTGTAAGCACAAATGCCTTTATTTAGACTGGATACATCTTATCTGTCAGTGGTACAGACACTGATCCAAAGCCAGTGAGAAATTTAAAATAAAGCACTAATTATACTGGCATTCTAACCAAATTGTATAATTCAGTAGGTAGCATAATTTCAGAATGTTAAAATAGGATGTAAATCGGTTTTCCAAACTTTCTCAGTTCTGAAATCTTTAGTTTCTCAGTAATTTTTTTTTAAGATTCTCTGGACCAAAGGAATTATCTATCAGTTATATTTATTATTATAACATAAGTTAATAGATCAACTTAATGATTTGATCTATCAACTTAATAGATTTGAAAAAAAATAGCGCATACATTTAAAGACAAAATAATATATTTGTTTCATCCTTAAAATGATGCTAACTAATGAGATCTGTGTGGTTTCTGGGGACTGTACAATGTCTTTAATATTATAATTAGATTGGGTACCACCACCTCATTTACTGTCCCATGTTGACTTTCTCAAGGTACTTGTTTCTTATTACAGCAATAACCAAAACAGCCCAGCATCACAAAGACATGATATCAACAATAGGAACGCAGTGCAATTCTTTGTTTATAGCATGAATTACCTCCAGCTAGCAGTACTGCTGTAGGCAGTTAGACTGACGTGAGCAGAGCAATGAAGATGGGCCAGGTTCAGAAGGTCAGGAGGTGGAAAGCCCCAGGTGCCTAGTGGAGGTCAATCAATTGTAGGGTGGGGTCTTGCCCCCAGGGTGGCTTTTCCTCCCCTAGCATATCACTGGTTGTGAGATCTGGACCTCCTGACTTTTCCTCCCTAGAGATAACATCAAGGCCTCAGTTGTTTTTCAGCTCCTGGCCCAAATAAGCTACCTTACCAGCGAGGGCTGACGTAAGGACCAGCTTCTATACAACATGGAAATGTCCTTGAGCAGTGGTCGGCCAACCAAGGCTCGAGAGCCATGTGCAGCTCTTTGGCCCCTTGAGTGTAGCTCTTCCACAAAATACCACGTGCGGGCACACACATCCAGTGCGATTGAAACTTCGTGACCCATGAGCAGAAGTCGGTTTTCAGCTCCCAAAGGAAATTTCAATGGTTGTACTGTTGATATTCAGCTCTGTTGACTAATGAGTTTGCCGGCCACTGTCCTAGAGTCTTGTAGGGGGCCATGCTTCTGGGAGGTGCTTTCTTGAATAACTGCCAGCTGAATAATTCACTGAACATTACATTTAAAAATTCCTATGCTCTCAGTTCATTAACACAGTGGCATTCCTGACATCAAGTCTCCCTCACATCTGTCTCTCATTGAGAGGAGTGACTACTGCAGCTGCTGAACGAGGGCAAAGTCAGGTTCTAAACATCACTCCTGTGCTCTGCTCCCCTCTTTGGCTCTGAAAGAGGAGTCTCACTGAATCTCTACCAAAATGGCTTTCCCACATAAAATGATGGAATTACAGAGAGACAGATCGGAGTGCGCTATGGAGGTGGAGCATAGGTTCCGAGAGGGGGGTGGAGCATCTCCAGTCCCAGCTGCATGTGTCTGCTCACCTAGGACCTCCTCCTCATAGGCACCTTCCGCACTGCTGCAGCCGTCCTCACAGGACTCGCGCTGTGGGAGACAGGGAGCGCACTGGTCAGAGCAGCCTTGCTACGCTTTGGCCGATAAGCTTCTGCAACAGTTTGAAATCTCAGTGCCTGATAAATAAGTGCCCCTGCATCCCAATGATGGCGACTGTAATAAAGTTCTCATTTGCCAGTGGATAGGAACAGCACCTTTCGAACTCTTTTCATCATGTCCCAGATTTCAAAATGCATGCAATGAAAGAACGTGGTGCACAAATGTGTGTGTGGGGGGGGGGGGGGAGGGGGAATACATTCTTGAAACAATATTTACTCCCCTCCCCTTTTAACAGTTTTATTGAGATCTATTTCATGCAACCTAAAATTTACCCATCCAAAGCACACAGCTCAGTGATTTTTAGGATATTCACAGAACTGTGCAATCATCATTACAATCTAATTTTAGAATAGTTTCCTCCGCAAAATGCAATCTTTATTCTATTCTATTCTATTCTATTCTAATCCACTTAATTTGATTATTGGGACTCTATTCACTAAATTGATTTCATGGGTCACGCCTCACAGTTTGAAAAAACAATGAGCTTTTCAATGCAATTATTTTTGCCATCTCAGTCAAAGATTTGGTGAGCTAATAACCTAAAACTCTAGCCTAAGATTATACCTATTTATTTCCATGCACTTCTTGAAAAATTAAAAGTGGACTATACTCTTTATAATACCTGAACATTTTAATGGAGGTCTTAATACCAACGTTAAATTTTAAAGTCTAAAAAAAAAAAAAAAAATGTAATGATGGTTAACATATTATCTCGATAACCAAAACCAGAGTAAACATTAACATTTTGATGACTGAGACACAAATTTCCTGGAACAGATGTATTAACATTAGCTATGAAAAAAAAAAGGGGGGGGGGAGAAAAGACACCCATTGTAAACCTACAACACAATCATGATCAATCTTCCTGATCTCACTCAACTTATAATGCCTAGGAAAACATGTTATTGTTTCTCGTGATAATAGTGGAAACCATGGCACAATGCATTTGCCCTAAAAATTCCAGGTAGAAGGCTATGATTTGCACATACTAGTTGGCCAGTGTTTGGTCTGTGAGCTCAGAGGAAGCAGAGCCTGATAAGCCCAGGTTTGCTTAGTTAAGGATTAATTTAAACACCTCAGGTTGAGCTCCAGATTATTTAACTTAAGGGTTTCATATACTTTTCACATCTTTCAGGTTTCCATAAAATACATTCAATATATCTGTAGAGAATAAAATACCAAGTGGCAGCAAAATTATCATGTAACATAGGATTTTGTTTCCAAGAAAGAACACTGAGGAGGAAGAAAGGAGTTGGAATAATGTTTGTTTGAAAATATAGCTAGTATTTAAGGGAATATATGGGCCTAGTTCTTTTAAATTTTTTTCAGGGGAAAATATGAACAAAATTCTGATCTATCTAGGCATTTAAATATTTTGTTTTGTTTACTTTTTATGAAGCTTGTATATTTTCCAGTTTTATTGAGACATAATTGACACATAACATTGTGTACATTTAAGGTGCACAATATTTGATGCATTTATATATTGCAATATGATGATCACCATAGCATTACCACCCTCTTGTCACATAATTACCATTTTTTAAATCAATTTTTAAAGATATATTTTTATTGATTTCAGAGAGGAAGGGAGAGGGAGAGAGAGACAGAAACATCAGTGATGAGAGAGAGAATCACCAATCAGCTGCCTTCTGCATGCCCTCTACTGGGGATCCAGCCCACCCTGGGCATGTGCCCTTGACTAGAATGGAACCTGGGACCTTCAGTCTGCAAGTGGTCGCTCTGTCCCCTGAGCCAAACCAGTCAGAGTAAGATCAATTTTTTAAAGTAACATCCAAGCCTCTCTCTCTCCTCTCTCTCTCTCTCTCTCTCTCTCTCTCTCTCTCTCTCTCTCTCTCTCTCTCTCTCTCTCTCTCTCTCTCTTCATTGTCTATTTACATATGTGGCACCTCCCCCGGCCCTGTGTTTTATCTCTTCTTAGCTAACCCCACCACCATTCACTCCCAAGGAAAAATCACTCAAGTATGAAGTCATCACAGACTATGGAGAAATTATTCCAATTAAAAAAATTTTTTTTTTTTTTGTATTATCAACTAAAGGGGAATTTTTCCATTTTACTAATGGTTGATATTTGTACTCCTTCCTCCAGCAAGATAAGTTAGTTTTGTTCTCTGGCTTTTAAGGACATTTAAAAACAAAGCAACATGGATTTTAAACTGAGAAATAATGTAGTCAGAAGTACCTATTGTCAAATGATCTAAAATAAACTCTGAAGATCAGGTTCAGTTCAAGAAGATTGAGGAAGACAAGCTCAAAGTCCTAAGGTCCTTCTGAAGGAGCAGAGAACCTGCTAGGAGCTTCGGGGGAGGGTCCTGGCCTGGAGTGGGGGGAGGAGGTGGGGGGCGGGGAGACCTGGGCAGCAGAGTCAGCACAAGGTCCCTCATTAGAACAGCAAGAAAACACACACACACACACACACACACACACACACACACACACACCTGCTATGCTTCAAAATGCTGTCCAAGGAGTTTGTCGAATCAGGGGGAGAAATTGCAACTAAAGTGTTCTTTTCTTAATGCATTGTATTTAATGATAGAGCATGCTTTATGGGGAAGACGATAAAATCAGCAGAAATAAGGACACCCTGAATTCTGCTCCTGCCTCTCTCCCTGCCACCTTCGCCCGGCCAGGCTTCAGGAATTAGACCCTTCCAACCAGAGCAGCGTAAGTGTATGTGTGCATACACATCTGTGTAACTTTTTAGACATTGCATATGCACACAGACATATAAAACACAGCGAATATTTGTGTCAGCATGGAATTCCACAGTCGTCTTTATGCACACCCAAGAAGAATGCCTCTGTGCACTGAGAATGATTCGGGTTTCTCCGTTGTTATTTTACCAGCTTTTCCAGGGGAGATACAGACATGGAGTTGGATGACATCCTTTTTATAAGGATGGCCAACTTACCTCACAAACTGTGGCATAGGTGTCATTCTGTGTGGGGGGGAAAGGAGAGGGAGAAAACAAAGAAAAACTACTTAAAATCTATAAAGCTGTAAACAATTTTAGTAATACTTAGCTCTATATTTATCCCGCCAATGGCAAACAACTGATAACAAAATAAAAAAATAAATAAAATAGCTGAAACCAGTTTGGCTCAGTGGTAGAGCGTTGGTCTGTGGACTGAGGGGTCCCTGGTTCGATTCCGGTCAAGGGCATGTACCTTGGTTGCGGGCACATCCCCACTAGGGGGTGTGCAGGAGGCAGCTGGTCAATGTTTCTCTCTCATCGACATTTCTGGCTCTCTATCTCTCTTCCTTCCTCTCTGTAAAAAATCAATAAAATATATTAATAAATAAATAAATAAATAAATAAATTTAAAAAATAAGTTTTTTAAAAAATCAAATAAAAAGCCGTTAAAGCAAGGGAGCCCAGAGCAGGGCCTTCTGCCCAGACAGGCCACTGAAGGAAGAGCTGTAAAACTTATATTTGCATCACTAGGGAAATGCTATAAACAAACACGATGGTTGCCAGGAAGTCCCAATCAAGTAAGGGGGGTCTGTGGTGGACCAGGTTAGAGAAAGAAGGGATTTTGGCAGATGCCCAGGGAAGACAGACCCTGGAGATAAGCTAAGAAAGGCCAGCAGGTCCCTCTGCCCAGACTGGCCATGCTAGCGTCCACTCTGCAGCTGGACTGTTGTCTGACAACAAATGGTACTTTCCCTTCGTTCACTCATCCCGTGTGTGTCTGAGCACCTGCTACCTGCCCCTGCTTTGTTCAGTGCAGGAGACACAGTGTGAACAAGATAAAGAGTGTCCTACCTTGATGGGCTTAGCTGTGGGACAAAGCATGTGAGTAGACAAATAGTGCTTAAAATTGCAATTGTTAAAAGGAGAGGATCCTGTGTTTTTTAGGGTGTATAATAGTTCCCAGGTCCAGATCCCACCTGCCCCACCTTTTGGTAACTTCCGTTCTATGAAGCACAGGGTCATAAACATGAGAATGGGCGTGAGTAACTGCTATGACAAAGATCTACGAGGACATACCATACAGGAACAGCTATGAGGACTATAGAAGAGGCCAATGTCCTTATTTAAACCCCAATGCTACGATTTGAGCAATTAATAGAAAGTGATATTACCCAACATTACCTCAACCTTACTGATTTAATCTCTGACCTGAACAACTGCAATACAGCCAGCCCACTTTTATTTTATTTTATTTTTTAAATATATTTTATTGATTTTTGTATAGCGAGGAAGGGAAAGAGATAGAGAGTTAGAAACATCAATGAGAGAGAGTCATCGATCAGCTGCCTCTTGCACACCCCCTACTGGGGATATGCCCGCAACCAAGGTATCAATACATGCCCTTGACCGGAATCGAACCCAAGGCCCTTCAGTCCCCAAGCCGACGCTCTATCCATTGAGCCAAACCGGTCCCAGCAGCCAGCCCACTTTTAAATTACCCAGTTTTTATCCATAAGATTGAGTAATGATCGTGTTTCAGGCACTATCTTTAGGAGGGAGATTCGATTCGTATCCTATTTTAATGATGAACCTAGGTGCTCATGACCTCTGGATTAGATTACTACTATGTTCCTTTCAGATCCACTTCGGACATGGCCGAAGGCCCTGCTATCCAGTACGGGTCTGGAGCCACCAGCATTGCCTTAGCTGGGGAGCTTGTTATCAGTACAGAATCTCAGGTCCTCCTAGACCCACTGAATCAGAATCTGCACTTCAACAAGATTCCCGGTTAAGTGTATAATGACATTTGAGAAGTGCAGGACTAGGAATTTAACAAATACCTAACATCCTACTAACAGGCCTTTGTAGGAGGTAACTATTGGGCATCTCCAGGTGGGGTGTCATGGTTTGTGTTAACCTCCCATGGTCTCCAGTTGGGAGTAATAGTAATGTCATTTCCCCCCCATCACCATGTTTCACTCCGGCTGCCATTCTTTCCCTTTAGGTCAGCCAACTAAATGAAAGCCAATGGAAACTCAAACGGGAGTCCTCTTAGACAACATTTCTCTTAAGGGGAACATAAGTATCCAAACAGAAACTCAGTGAACACTTACACACTTTAAAGCACACTTTTCCTGATCTACAGAGTTCCAAAAATGACATCCTTGGATGCACTGCAAGAGACAAGAAGAGACAATGGTGACTGAACAAGAGGGACTCTTTTGTCATCTGAAAATGCAATAATGTTTTAGGAATAGAAATCTACCGAGGAATCTGTGGCCTCAAAAGAATTGGGACCTTTGGGGTGATAAGCAGAGCTGTCCTGTCTGCAGACAGCAGGGCAGTGTGGTTCACTGAAAGTTGGCAGGGGTGCTGAGTGGAGTTCAGTCTGGAACGGGCAGGTCAAGAACCCAGAGAGCACCCGAACTTCAGGCAGCACACTGTCCCCTGGGTGGCTGGCAGCAGGTCAAGTCTAGGTCAGCACAACACTGAACATATCGTGGATCCATTGGGTGGCCTCACGTGACAAGCCAAACTCAAGCTGGCGCTCGGGCAGAAGGCAGCACATCAAACCTTGAATGGGCGGACAGTTTGAGAAGTCTACTGCCCGCTGGCCAGCTTTCGCCCCTCACAACTGTCCTGAAAACCTTCTCCCAAAACCGACTGGGCCTCCTATGGACCAATTTGGTCCATTTCTCCTAACTGTACTTGACCTGCCTATGCCTGAGATTGTATAGACATTTCTTCCACAGGTCCCTTCTTCCTCTCAGTTCCTTCTTTACCATCTCTTCTCCTCCCCCACCCCTACACATTTTGATTTTGTGTTCTATCTTCAACTTTTTCTCTTCTCGTTCTTCAAGTTCTCCACCGGTGAGCTCATCCACTCTCTCAGTTTTGAGAGACTGTATGTTTCCAGGAATTTATCCATTTCTTCCAGATTGTCCAATTTGCTGGCATATACTTGTTCATAATATTTCCTCTCATAATCTTTTGTATTTCTGTGGTGTCAGCTGTTACTTCTCTTTCATTTCTGATTTTATTTATTTGGATCCTCTCTCTCCTTTTCTTGATGAGACTGGTGAAAGGCTTATCAATGTTATTTATGTTTTCCAAGAATCAGCTCTTGATTGCATTGATCTTTTATATTATTTATTTAGATTCTATTTAGTTTATTTTTGCTCTGATCTTTTCTTCTCATTCCTTTGGGCTTTGTTGTTCTTTTTCCAGTTCCTTTAAATAGAAGGCTAGTTAGGTTGTTTATCTGAGATTTCCCTTGTTTCTTGAGGTGGGTCTAGAATGCTCTCAGTTTCCCTCTAAGACTGCATTCGCTGTGCCCCAGGGGTTGATGTGTTCTCATTTTCATTTGTTTCACTGTTACCTAGCACAGTGCTTAGTTCATACTTGTGCTTTGAATCATTTAAGCATTTGTTGAATAAATGGGTACAGGTGCAGAGAAGTAATAAAACCATAAATGTCATGGTCAGAAGAAACATTGGAGACTGCCCAACCCAACCCTCTCAGATAACACATAATAAAACAAAGTCTCAGAAATATCAAATAATTTGCTCGAAGCCATGCAAATATGTAGAATCAAAATAATGGACTTGGATTGGGCCTGTGTTCTCTTGACTTCAACACTGTCCCTGACTTCATCTGCGAATATTCTATCATTCACTTATAACTAAATTTTTTTATTGTCTTTCGTCCAGCAGAGACAAAAAAAAAAATATTTTACTTAGGACACACCCTATTGTAATAAAACCTGACCATTGCCCCCTTTTCTGCAATCATTGCTAACACTGTACAGTTCTTAACAATGGAAGCCATTACTCACTGGTTCACTCAGATTGTTCGGCGGACCGCTGTCCAGATGCCTGTCCTGCAAGGAAGAAGCAGGTAATGAACACCGGCTCTCAATATTGTGTGCGGTAATAACTACCACACCTTCTTTTAAATAAAGCTTCCTGGAATAGTGCTGTCTCCCTTCTCAGTGTTTTCTAGTGGGAAATTAAGGAGCCAAAAGGCTTAAAGTCATTAAATTAGTCATGAAATCAGACAAAATCCCAGTGCAAATTATAAGATTCAATGTCTAAGAATTCTTCAGCAATGGTAAAGGGGGTTATAAGGAGGGGTAAAGGGCAGTGGAGAGTCTCACACAATATAAAACAAGCCTGTGACATTAATCAATTAATCAATACAAAGAACTCTGGATAAAACATGAATTATGTTCAGATTTAAAACACACACACACACACACACACACAAACAGTCTTATTAAGAGCAATTTGTGAGCAACTGCTATGTTCCAGGCCCTCTGCAAGGTGTTTTACACTCAACTCATTTAGCACCTCAAAAACCCATTAGGTAGGTACTGTTATGAAGGCCACTGCACAGCTGAGCAACAAGGAGGTGTAGTGTATTGCCCAGGAGTTAGAATTTGAAGGGCGATGAGAGGAATTGCCCCCAGAGCCTGTGCTCTTAACCAAAGCATGGTGCCTCCTGTGAAATCTGCAGCAAATTCGCATTCTTCACTTTGGAGTTAGGAGCTGCCCAGTTTGCCTGAGTTCCTCCTGCCCCAATCAACTGCTTAAAACACACACTCCCGGTGCTGGGTCTCAAGTCCTCCTAACCCAACGCCTAGTTCTTGGCACAAGGTTTTCTTCCTACCCACCTCAGCCGGAACTAATTTCATTTACTTCCTGTCCTAATAAATGAAACAGCAGAATGATCTGCATTGTAATCCCACTGCTCCCATTGTGATATTTTGAAAATTAACTTGTGCTATATAAACTCAGTATTCTCATCTGAGACAAAAGTAAAATAATACTTAATTCATGAAGTTCAGGGGGATTTGACTAAATGATGCATTAATTATTATAGTACAGTGCCAGGCACTTAGAAATCTATAATATTAGGTGCAAAATTGCTATAAAGAGTCTTTTGAAAACATTTCTTTGGTTACTTATGCAATAATCTCTTCAGATAAATTTCTTGATGTTCAGGGTTAAAAGTATATTTTTCCTTTTGATTTTGATATTTATTAATCCATGTTTTCTAGAAATCTGTCAATTTGCATCCTAACCACAGTATATGAAAGTACCAGTTTATCTAAACTTTGCCAACAAAATGTTTTTATCTTTACCAAATTGATAGAAGAAGAGTTGGTAATTCATTTTTATTATGTATTTCTATGGTTTCTATGAAGTTAACCTTCAAATATTTTATAGCTATTTATAATTCTTTTTTTTAAAGGTAGGTATTCATGTTTTAAATTATTTTAAATGCTTTTATATATAAGCGTTGATAAAATTTTATCACATGTAATACTTTTTTCCATTTTTCTACTTTGTTCTTACTATATTCTGTTTACTATCATATAGTTTAAGTTTGGTTTTTTTAAGTATTTCCCCCAGGCATTTGCCCTACTCTAACAATCCCCTATGCTCTGCTTATCCATTGTCTCCCTCGACTCCCTCAAACCCCGTCTATGAGCCATGGATCTTGTCATTGTCTCCATAGTTTTGTGTTTTCTGGAATGTCACAGGGTTGAAATGACATAGTATGTAGCCTTTTCTGGTTGGCATCTTTCACTTAGTTATGTGTATTTAGATTCCTCATGTGTTCTTATAGCTTGATAGTTCATTGCTTTTTTGCTCTGAATAATATTCTATTGTCTGGCTGTGCCACAATTTATTCATTCACCTACTAAAGGAGAGAGTTATTCTTAATTCTAAATTGATAGCCCCACTTGGACTTGAATTGTTACCTTTATCATATTCCATACTCCCTTATGTACATTGTCTTATTTCTGAACTGAATTCTGTTTTACTGGCCTGTCTACTCCTTTACCCATACCAACTGGGCTAATTTCTAGAATTTTTGGATTTTGGTTTCATTCCATTATCTTGTTGTAAAGTTACATATTATATACAAGAAAACTAATCATGTTTATATTTTTAAATAGTACAACCTTCTGAACTCTATTGCAAGTCGTACTGAATTGAATTGATACTTCTAACAGAGCACTCCTTATTCTAAATTGATAGAACACTAGTTCCACAGTCAGTGGGATTTGTTACTTTAAAAAAAAAAGGGGGCGGGGGGGGGGGTTGTTGCCAAAGAAGATGAAAAAAATATAATTAAACAAAGCCACTCATATGCTATTGTGCCCTGTGGATATACAAAGAGAGAGTATGGGAAAAGCAATTCCATAATTACTTGATCATAAATCTTTTTTTTCATAAAGGATCTCACAACTCTAGTGTTCTGAAGAATATTATGGCCCTAGCTGGTTTGGCTCAGTGGGTAGAGCGTTGGCCTTCAGACTGAAGGATCCCTGGATGGATTCAGGTCAAGGGCACATGACCCAGTTGCAGGCTCCATTCTCCAGTAGGGGGCGTGCAGGAAATACCCATCAATGATTCTCTCTCATCATTGATAATTCTATCTCTCTCTCCCTTTTTTTTCCTCTCTGAAATCAATAAAAATATTTTTTAAAATATTACATTTTGTTCTCTGCAGCATGTGGCATATATAATTCAAAAATGTTAAGTCAGTTGATGTAAAATACCCATGCTCAAGCCTAGAACTATGGTTTGTGCATTTTTGGACAGCAATTTGGAACATTCCTTTGTATAATACTCTTTTGTTTCTTTTTTTTTTTTTTTAAGCAAAGATGCCTCAGTATTAAGAACTACCCAGTAAAATCAAAGATGACCTTCCCAGCAAATGCCCAGACTAAACGGACAGAGGAAGAAAAAAAAAGATTCGAACGATAGAATACACTGGAGCACTTTACACATCCTCCCCCCTGACCCTGGCTGTGTTCACTGCCCAGTGGCCTCGCTGTGTCCCTGCAGCCTGCGTGGGAGGCCCAGAAGGAGACCCGTCGGCCTGGCCACCGGGCAGGCTGCAGACCGTGTCTCCCCAGCCGCTACCGCAGCAGCTGGGCCTGCTCTGTAGGTGGTGGTGGACGGAAGGCAACTCCACAAAGGAACAAGCTGTCTACTTCTACTGCCAAACCCCGAAACCAAAAAACCCACACAAACAGACACGCTAAACCTAGACGTAACTAAAAATAATCAAATACATAAAACAGGAACTAATGCAAACAACCAGCGTCAGCTTTGATAGCAGCAACATTAACAGATTATGGCAAGACAATCATATGATGGGCTATTCTAAGTACATTAAAGATCCTGTTTCCATTAAAACTTCAGGGCATAGAGGAAAACTCATATGTACCACTACGTGAAAAAGCTGAGGGCACAACTGTGTGTAAAACTATACACACATTTGGGGGGAAATACTGAAAGAAAATACAATCAGAAGTTAATAGTGGTGGATTTATAAGGTTCTTCCCTTTTCTCTATTCTCTATCATATATATGTTTTACAATGAATACGTATTCTTGTTTAAAGCAGAGAAAATTTTAAAACTTCTTAATAAAGAAAACATTTAATTGTCCCAGTTTTCCACTTTTAAGGTTGAATTACAACTTTACAAACCTAAAGCATACAATTCTACATTAATGGCAATGAAGTCTTCAGCAAAGATTTATATAAAACACCAAACTTTTTTTTTAAGTTCGATTATTCATAATAATGTTCACAATACTTTAAATTCAACCAAAAAGAGAGTAACACAAATCAATTTCTTTAACACAAATCATTTTCTTTTCTAATCTACCCTTGACTTCTTTCCCTAATTCTTTAGGGTGAGCATTGTATTTTATTTGGTGTTTTCATTACATAAGTATGACTCTAAGTAGTGTCACATGTAAGCTATCATGGTATTTCTTTTGTCTTCAGATGAGTATATCTTTCCCTGGCCAGAATATTTTTGGTTTTTAAAGTGAATTCCATTGTGTTTTAAAGTACAACTAAAGCATAATACCTAAAAAGATATGAAATAGTAAATATAGGAGGGATGATACCCAGAAATGAGAAGAAAACATTAATTTTTTTTAAAGCCTCATTACTGAAAAATTACAAATGCACAGAAAGCAACAAAGGACAATACAAACAATTCTCGCTTTTAAAATAAAATGTTGTTCTCTAGGGCCCTGCATCTGCTGCCTGGGTCACCCACCTCCCCATACAGTCATCCATCCCACTGTAAACAGCATTGATGCTTATAGGAGAGGGCATTGCCCTGGGTCCAAACCTCCTTCGTGCTTCAAGACAAATACCAACGACTTTGTAATAAATGAGTTTTTAAATTATAATTTTTAAAGCATGCAAAATTGATTGTATTGAATCCTCCTTTACTCTAATCCCAGTCCTCCCCCCAAAAAAATCTATGATCAGATAACAAAATAGGCCTGCCCTACCTTCTTTAATTATAAATGGCCCTAACTTACTTTGAAAACAAACCACAATATTCCTCATGAGAAGATTTCCTATAAAATGAAAATAATTCAAACCGTTATAACAAGCTGAATGCTATGTTGTAGTTCCCACCAAGACAAATAGCAAGACGGGTAAAACTTACCAGGTTAGTTACACATGACTGTAGGCAGCTGTTGAGCACTGTGCACTGACCCACAGAAATCCATAGGCAGCCAAGAGCCACGGCATGGACCAGTGTCAGGAGAAGCCAGTAACTGCTCTTCATCACTCCACCAGCGGCGGAACCTCAGATGCGCCTGCTGATTTCCTCCATTTCGCTATGTGAATTCTTCGGGTTTCATCACTCCAGTTGAAAGAGAGGCGGGTGGTTTTGTGTGTTTTTTTTTTCAATAATATACTGGGGCCTTTTAGTTTAGACCTTTGGATCCTAGATAGCTTGTCATATGCCCATAACAGCCATTTCGTCACTTAGCTTTGTTTGACTCCCATGAAGGAAATCACCCACGGACTAAAGGTTAGGAGCGCGCTTCGCATGGGAAGTCAACGAAGTGGGAGCGTGTGATGGGTGCACTGTCCCAAACCCGCATCACCCACCACGTCACCTTCTTGGTTGGTTCAGCTATGCAGGAAACGGGGTTTTCACCACCTAGACTTCAGCCAAGAGTAGCATTATTATAATTTTAAAAAATTATAAGAAAAATGGAAGCGCCTAAATCACACGATGAGGCAGAGAGGGAAAAACAGAACCCTTTGAAACCAAGAGCATATTTTAAAATGAAAAAGCAAACAAAGATGGAATTAGCAGGCAAATACGGGGAGGGTGAGGTAAAGGAAAGGAGGTTTGGTAGAGTGCTTTCAGAAGTTCACTACATATTAACTAAAAGGCTGCCTTATCAGGTCTAGTGAGACAGAGAGCTGGAACTAGCCATCACAGAGACCTAAGATATGCACAAGTGTAACTGTCTTCAAAAGGAAATATTGTAAAAATTTCAATTAGCCCAGCATCAAGATAAAGTTAAGCTGAAGTTTAAACAAAGAATTTGAAATCTGCAAAGTACAGCAGTGAGTCATTCTAGGAAAATACTTCTTAGGCTCCTGAGGGTTAACTCTTTCAGGTCAGATATTTTTGTGTTGGTGTTTTTCTCATGGCAATCTAAGGTATCAGATAAAATTCCTTGTCTTTTTAAATAAATGATAATAATATACTTAACCTTCCCTTAATGGCATGAGGTTCTCCTCTTAAGCAATACATGCATAAGGTTTTGTTTTGAGTTGAACATCTTTTAGTAAATGTTGACAAAACTGATGTACATGCCGAAACCAGTTTGGCTCAGTGGATAGAGTATCGGCCTGCGGACTGAAAGGTCCCAGGTTCAATTCCTGTCAAGGGTATGTACCTTGGTTGTGGGCACATCACCATTAGGGGGTGTGCAGGAGGCAGTTGATCGATGTTTCTCTCTCATTGATGTTTCTAACTCTCTACCTCTCTCCCTTCCTCTCTGTAAAAAATCAATAAAATATATTTTTAAAAAACAAAACTGATGTACATTGTAAAGATGAATGGTATTGACTCCAAAACTGACCCCTAAAACTTGTTTTCTTGAAAACCTTTTTTCATCTACCTGCTTTTCCTCCTGAATTTTAAAGAATGTAAATTTAAAAATATACAACCATTTGATTTCTTGGTCAGAGGAATATGGTCCTCTTTCTACAAAATATACTTTTAAATTAGAGGAGGGTCTACCTTTGGAGTATTTTCTCACCCCCAACAAAACTTATCTTCTTCACTGCATTGCCAATGCCTTTTCCCTGATTAGCACAAATAGTATTTGTAACTTACCAAGTATTTCCAGGAAGACCTTAGTTCATTTTTTTTTAAGTCAAGTTCCTTCAAATTCAAGATTTTGTGCTTATTCTCATTTTTGGAATTTAACCAACACACAGATTTGCACTAGTGAGAAATGGAGTGTGTTCAAAGATATTTGTTGCAGAATTACTCATGTTTGCAAAATATGGGAAACAAACTAAAAGCCCAATAATGTAATACTGGATCAATTCATTCACATATCTTCTCCAGGTGATTTCTCCATGTGTGCTTCGTTGGACTTCTCCGTAGCCTGATGTTCTCCAAGCAATTGAACTGTGTACTTGGGAGCTTGGATCTTTGGTGGCAGCATTCCAGTGTTAAGCTGTGTTGTCATTTATGATTCCGTTTTAGAAATCACAGTTATTTTTGCTGCATTTCCTTGATTTCCAGAGTCACAAAACTGCCCAAATTCAAGGAGAGAGGAATTAGACCCCACCTCTTTTTGTTGTGGTTGTTGTTGTTATTATTGTTATTGATTTCAGAGAGGAAGGGAGAGGGAGAGAGATACAGAAACATCAATGATGAGAGAAAATCATTGATAGGCTGCCCCCTGTATGCCCCACTCTGGGGATCAAGCGCACAACCAAGGCATGTGCTCTGACCTGGAATCAAACCATGACCTTCTGGTTATTAGGTCGACACTCAACCACTGAGCTATGCTGGCTGGACAAAAGGATGTTAGTTTATTACAGTATTTAAAGTGTGATTTCACACACAAAAAAATGATTACATCTCATAGTACCTTCCTGGTCTGCCTCCTCTGACCCCTTGCACCAATAGCCTCCAACTTCTCACAAGTGAACGAACTCACCCACACTCCCTATCTGGACTCTCAGTCCTACCACTGCTCAGAATGTAAGGCACCTCATTCCATAGGTGAAGACCACACTGAGTCAACTCTGCTGGATTTCTCACTTTAACCTTGTGACACACTTCCATTTATTGAGCTTCTGCCCAGAGTGTGGGGTTCCGCAAACTTCTGCTAGACATCTCTCCAAGTTTCTATCTTTACAAATAATCTGTTCTTTGACACCTAGTTCCTGCGCCCTAGCTGATGGCTGAATTTTTGCAGTCAGATCTACTAGTCTCCAAGGCGAATGCTTGCTTTCTACTTGCTGTCACCCCTATGGTTTGCCCGTAGTTTTAAAGTGACCTACCTCCACTACTTCCAGGCACCTTCTATACTCCTGTTCCTAACAAAAGCAGTGCTTTCTATTTGTTAAATCTCCTAAGTATTTGCATCTTGGAGCCTTTAGAATGTAATTGTAGATTAAAAGACACTGTCTTCATGGAAGGTATTTCTAGACCTTGAGACCAGATGCTGGATAATCATGTTAAGCATTTGAAGGCAAAGTTAGCCCTGAAGTGGAAAGGGCATCCGTAATAAAGTTAGGAGTTTTTCAAAAGCAAAGTCAGGCTTCTGAACCTTTCCCCCTCCTCCCAACCCTCAGATATGAAGGAACCAGAGTCTACAGCAGAGTTTTCACTGTTCTCCTCCCTCAAGAGTGCCCCAACCTTTGCTGTTCATGCAGTTTCCCCAGCCCTTGGGGTGCTGAGGCCCAAGGACCACACTGCAGAGCACCACCAATGACCTTGCAGATTGCCCCACACTCCCCTGCCAACACTGCTTGGGCCGGAATTGCTGCTGTTTCAAACCCTCGTTCAGGCATGAAATAGACACACAAAAACAAAGTCACTGCCCAAGGACAGATAGTGGTCAGAGGGCAGGGAAAGCATGAACGGAGCTTGTTCAGACAGGGAACCTCAGCTGAGGGAGGCAGAAACTTTGACCTTGAGAACCAAGCCCCAGGACTTCGTCTTTCAATGAGGTCATAGACTTTAGAAATGTGTGATCAGGGAGACAGAAGATGACAGCGTAGGTAAATGTCTGTACTCACGGCCTCCCACAACCACATCAAAATTGCAACTAAATACAGAACAACCATCATCCAGAACCACTGGAAAGCTGGCTGAATGCAAGTCCTACAACTAGAGAAGTAAAGAAGAAAGCACGCTGAGACTGGTAGGAGATGTGGAGGCACAGAATGGACTGGGCTGGCACCCACGTGGGCTGCTTTTTTAATCAGAAGGGAGATCATCTCTAAAAAGGCTGCCCAAGAGAAGCAAAGGGTCCCAGCCTCACACCAGATGCCCAGCCCAGGGTCCCAGATGTGGAAAAAGAAGTCCCTATGGGCAGAAAGAACCATGAGCTATAAAAACCAGTGCGGATTGGGGCTCAGTGACACAGCGGTTGCTAGAGACCCAGCTGTTCCTCTTAAAGGCCAGCACCATGAACTGATCTTACAAGGTCCTGCTTCCTCTGAGTGTCAGCACCAGGGTGAGGCTTTGGGGGGCACAGACACATACCAATGCCACAATGTCTGGCATTGGGGCAGAAATTTAGGGGCAGCTTTCTCCAGACAGAGTGCTCACAGGGATCATTGTTCCTATGCTGAGGCCTCCCTGGTCACAGGGCTGACTGGCAGCTATTTCTGTTTGCTCCACCCCGGCGATTCCCTAAGACCCTGCCTCATGCAATTTATAACCCTACCCAAGCTGTGTGCAGCAGCTTTTGCATATGAATGGCCTGTACTTGCTCAGGCTAAAATCTCTCAAACAAGCTGCAGCTGGGTAAGGGAGCCCAAAACCTATCAATAAAAGATCCAAGACCCAGCACCAGCACCAGCCTGCCTTGCTTCAGAGCTGGGCCTCACCTGGGCACCTCCAAATCCAATACAAAGAGGAGGAATCTGAAAATCTCTCTGTTCAAAACTATGAACAACAAAATGGCAACAAATACAAACCTATCAACAATTGAATCTAAAAATCAAAATAAACAAATAAGAAATCTAATGAACAGAATAAACTGGTGAATAAAATAGAAACAGAGACATGGAAATAGAACAGAAAGGATGGGGGACCGGAAGAGATTAAACAAAGACCTTATATGCAAATATGCATTACCTGTGGACACAGACAATAGAGTGGCAAAGGCCTGGGGCAGGGCAGGAATTGGGTGGAGAGGGGCAATGGGAGGAAAAAAGAGGGACATCTGTAATAATCTCAACAATAAAGATTTTTTTTAAAAGCAATGTTTGATCATAATTATAATTATTAAGCTGTGATTGATGTGGGGAAAACTCCAACACTGGCCTTGTTATAGATACTGAGAAATCAATTTATTTTAAAAAGAAACCCTACTAATAACTAATTATGTAATTCATGAATATTTACTATTTATGACTCATTAGACTGAGCATAAAACCAATTAGCTTGAATATTGACTTCATACTTAAAAATGTCCTTCCAATAGCACATCAAAGTTCACCTAGGAAAGAGTAGAATGGGACTCTTTCAAATTTCCTTGCTTCAATAATTATTGTTCTTGGTAAATTAGGAAATGGTCCTTGACCCTTGATATGTATGGAGAGTTTACTAGGTGGTAGACATGGTATTAGATTTCAAAGAACTTTATTTATCTTATCCCTCACAACAGGTCTCTAATGCCAGAGCACTTACCTTTTCTCTCTCCTGGAAATAGTACAAGTGATTAGAACACAGATTCCCATATTAGCCTATGTCCAATCCTGGTTCCATCCATGAGCTAAGTGAGCTTGGGAATTAGCTACCTAAGTTCTGTTGGTCTCAATTCCTCATCTGTAAATGGAGATAATAACAGACAGATTCAGTCTCAAAGTTTTAGTATCTGCCACGTGGTAAGTTCTTAATCAATTTCTTCACCTACTTAAGAATTTTATCACTTTAGATATTCAGGTTGTTCCAGTTAAGGCTTAAATTAGTCATAATGACCTGTTGAATGAATATTCAACAGTTATTGAGGGCCTACTACCTGCCAAAAATCACGCAAGGCACTGCGAAGACAACAGTGAACCAAATAGTTAAACATCTTGTCCCCACGTGGGCAGGCCAGAGGAGGAGAAAGCAGGTATAAATAGGTAAAACACGAATTAAGTTATGTCATATGGTAATAAGTTCTAAATAGAGAAAATGACAGGTTTGCAGGGCTAGAGGGTTACGTTGGCAGGTTGCTTTTTAGATAAAACATTATGTAAACTTTATATAATTATGTTACTAAGTGAGTTGTATTATTGTGATTTTAATTGCTACAGTGAACTAGTCTTTTCTTATATAACAAGTTTACCTGCTCACAAATTTAAAATATTCACACATTGTTTTCTTTAGAAGTTTTCTCCATTTCTCTCACATACTTTCAGTGAGAGCACTTTGACAACTTGTAAGTAAAGATCACAAGTGAGGACAAGGTGTTTCTTTTAGAAATTCTTATTGCTATTATGATAATAGGCACACTGGTTAAACTCAGAGCAGATGAAGAACTAGGAAACCAGGACTTCAGATTAGCAAAGATCGGCATGTCTTTATCTGCAGCACTGCATTTGCAGATATTGCGACATATATGTCAGGCAAAGGTTCCAATTGTACCCAAAAAATTTCCCAACACAAAGGGGTTTTAAAACCCCTCTAAAACAGGGGAATAGAATAATATAACCTCATCTTTAAAACCATTAACATTTCTTTAAATATTTAAGTGTTTATATTATCAAGTGTTCTAAATATTTTAATTAGATGTTATCAAAATATAATTAATATTTTGTTATTTATAATGTACTATATAATTAAACATTAAATAATGTAATTTAATGTTACTGAAATATATTTACAACATGATTTAAAATAGGCTTACTTTTCTATTCCAAAGACTGACCTTGGAGAAACAGGTGAGTTCTAACCACAGGCATCAGAGCATTAATACCAGGCAGCATAGGGCAGTACAGAGCTACAGTGTCACCAAGGAAGCCTGCTGAGAGGGAGGTTAAGGGCTTTGGGGGCCTCAATCAGGTATCTGTTAGAAAGATAACCATTGCCCTAATCGGTTTGGCTCAGTGGTAGAGCGTCAGCCTGCAGACTGAAGGGTCCCAGGTTTGATTCCGGTCAAGGGCATATACCTTGGTTGAGGGCACATCCCCAGTAGGGAGTGTACAAGAGGCAGCTGATTGATGTTTCTCTCTCATCGATGTTTCTAACTCTTTATTCTCTCCTTTCCTCTCTGTAAGAAATCAATAAAATATAGTTTTTTTAAAAAAGATAACCATTAAGGAAGAGAGAGTCGACAATGGGAGCTTTGAAGATATGTATGCTATTTGAGTTATAGTTATATATCAAAGTTTAATTTTTCTATTTTGAAATATATGTATACTGCAAAATGGTGCCGTTGGTTTTCTTCTACAACCATTTCGGATTGACAGAGAATCATAGCTGCTGCAAGCATGAGGCGCATCTCTTCACATACCCTTCATGAGCAGTGTCTGTGGGCTACACACTGAGAAGTGATTTATGTGAATTATCTCATTTCATTCTTTTACTGTTCAATAAAATAACTATTAGCATATTCATTTTACAGTTGAGAAAACTGAGTCCTGAGAAGGTTCAAAAAGTTTCTTGGCTTCCCATAGATGGGAGAAAGCAGAATTGGGACTGAAATCCATATTCATCTGAGCCTAAAGTCTATAACCTTAACTTGAACCATAACTTTGATATTAAACTGCCTTTCGCCAGGTAATATATGCAGTAGACTATCTGCATTCATCATCTTCTTGGACTGGAATATCTAAGTAGAATGGTCCTTTATAAAGGGGAAGTGTATGCGTTTTATTTAGTACTACCCATTAAAGTTTAGAGGAGCCCAAGGACCTATTTACTCAAACAGCTTTATTGAAATATGATGCACATACTATACAATCCACCCTTTTAGAGTGTGCTATTCAGTGGCTTTTAGTATATTTACAGAGTTGAGCAATCACCACTGCTATCTAATCTGAGAATGTTTTCATCATTCAAAAAGGAATTTCCTACACTTGAGCAGTCCTTCCCCAGACCCCCTCCCCTCAACCCTTGACAACCACTAATCTACTTACTGTTTCCACAGATTTGTCTATTTTGGACATTTCATATAAATGGGATCATACATGTGGCTTTTGTGATTGGCTTTTTTCACTTAATACTAATGTCTTTGAGGTTTATCTATGTTGTAGCATGTGTCAGTACTTCATTCCCTTTTATTGCTGAGTAATATTCCATTATATGCAAATACCACATTTTATTAATCCACTCAACAGTTGGCAGACTTCTGGATGGCTTCCACTTTGGGGCTCTTATGAATAATGCTGCTAATGACATGGGCTCTACTTACTTTAATTCATCAGGCTCTACTTTTACCCTAACTAGATTACTATGATTTCCCATAAGTCTACGACAAATTACTTGAAACTAAGAATGTTAAAATCCCTGGGCAAGAAACCAATATGTGTCATACTTAGGGTGATCAGCTTTTTTCTTTTTTTTTTTTCTTTTTCTTTTTTTCCCCTCAGAACTTTCCAGTTTTAACACTGAAAGCCCTTTGTTCTGAGAAAACTTTGACAGTTGGTCATCCTAGATTGGGACTTAGCTCAGAAGGCAATTCTAGAAAAGCCCACTTCCTGGGATGAGTTTCTTAGTTTCTCTTGAAGGATAGCTCTGTATTTTTAAATTGGCTTAAGCAGTAACTATCATTTTACATAGTTTCATTTTAGTAGGAAACAGTTATTCTTTTAATTCCTACAGGGTGGACAATGCCTGAAATTTCACATATATTAATTTTAAAGCTATTACACATATACATGTATACACGCACACATACACTATTGCCCTGCTTTGTGTGTGTGTATGATATTTTAAAGACTATTATTATTGTTGTTATTATTGTTATTTTAGAGGAATTTTAGGTTCCCAGCAAAATTAAGAGGAAAGTGCAGAGGTACCCCATATTCTCCTTGCCCCCCCTCCCATATGCATAGTCTCCACCATTATTAAAATCCCCCATCCCAATGGTACCCTTTAAAATTTTTTTAATTACAGTTTACATTCAATATTATTTTGCATCTGTTTTAGGTGTACACATAGTGGTTAGGTGATCATATACTTTTCAAAGAGTTCCCCCTGATATTTCCAGGACCCACCTGTGTTACTTTTGTTACAAAGGATGGGCCTGCATAGATTTTAGGTGGAGTGCTAGTGAACACAGAGGTTAAGCCTTCCCCAGGAGCCGGGAAGCCTCGTGCCCACGGGGTGGCAGTGTGACACCCATAAACCTAAGGAGAATTGTAAGAAAAGCTTTATTAACGAAACCGAACCTCTTGTCTGGACTTTGTATTTCTACGGGGAAATGGGGAAAAACAGTTAACTTGTGAGACCTACAGCTTTGTTTTATACTGGAAAACAGCCAGGTATGGTTAACTATTGCTGACTCCTACCCACAGGTTAATAAAGCTTTGTGTTTGAATTGCTTCAGACAGAACTATATAATCCTTTAAAAAGCACATTTAATTTTTTCTTCATTATTTTCACACACAAAAAAAAACCCAATATGTTACATTTTCAAAGTCTATACAAATCCATGACATTTTGTGGAATGTAATTTTATTCCCTCCACTTAAGGATATCAAAATTCAGGTGAGAGATGGTGATATTATAAGGATGATCTCAAATGTTCTCTATTTTTAAGTTTATTGTTTACTAGCTTCAATACTTGATATTTAGAAATAAATAACTTTTACATCTGAACATGAGTGCATTAAAATTTTTAAACGGGAGAAAACAACTATAACACAACCTCTCATTGAATGCTGAACTCCCTTCTAGGATATTCTTGACAGTTACCTATCTGAGAAATGGACACAAAACCCAATTACCTCTAATTTGTATTGGTTCCATTAACATACACCCAGTGTTTGCAGGCCTCATATTCATAAATTACATACTTTTCTTTACAGAATAAAAAAGGAGTCTAGAAGAAAATGTGTAATTTTTCTGCAAACAGCAATCCATTCTGAATCTGGAATCTGTCTTATTGTGTGTTCACATCTTTATAGGTAAGGGTGAGAGTGAGCATGGACTACTGTCTTTTTTTTTTTTTTAAGATATTTTATTGATTTTTTACAAAGAGGAAGAGAGAGGGATAGAGAGTTAGAAACATCGATGAGAGAGAAACATCCATCAGCTGCGTCCTGCACACCTCCCACTGGGGATGCACCCGTAACCCAAGTACATGCCCTTGACCAGAATTGATCCTGGGACCCTTCAGTCCACAGGCCAACGCTCTGCCCACTGAGCCAAACCGGTTAGGGTGGGTTACTGTCTTTTGCATGACGACACTGAAACTGCTGAGAAGAGCACCTTGCTTGTTCTAGTTTCTAACTGGCACTCCTGGTCAGCTTTCACCTTCTGTTAAAAAGGAAGCACTTTAGATTCAACAACAGAGTCCAGATAAATTAGCAAAGGAGGGGGAAAAACCACACAGATTAAATAGGAACCCAATGACATATATTCACAGTCTCTTCCTTTTTTTACATCAGGGCACACAGCGGCCTAATTTCTGAGGGCTCTTCATGCTGGAATCTGTTTTCTTGCAGGAGTCCTTGGTCCTAATCTGAGTTTTTTGTTTTGTTTTTATCTTCCACAGGTAGACAGTGAATGTCTAATCTAAGAGACAATGAGCATATGTTTAAAGTCTTATCCTGGCCGAAACCGGTTTGGCTCAATGGATAGAGCGTCGGCTTGGGGACTGAAAGGACCCGGGTTCAATTCCGGTCAAGGGCATGTACCTTGGTTGCGGGCACATCCCCAGTAGGATGTGTGCAAGAGGCAGCTGATCGATGACTCTCTCTCATTGATGTTTCTAGCTCTCTGTCTCTCTCCCTTCCTGTGTATAAAATAAATAAAATATATTTTATAAAATAAAAAATAAATAAATAAAAAATAAAGTCTTATCCTGATGTCCGAACTTTTGATTTGAGATTCTAAATGCCTACTTCTAAGATTCTTCTAAACACAACCACAGTATATGCAGTTAGATTGAACAAAGTCAGTTATGTTTGCTTTTAATATTAAAAAGTGCCCTCTGGAACTTCAATCTACTTGATGCAGAGGATCTTTGAGTCATAAAATACAGAATATATCTAGGACTATGAAAGCTGATTTTCTTTAAAAATTCATGTATTGTCTGGGTTAAGTAATACCTTCTCTAAATCATACTGCCTGGGAAGTGATCAGTTGTTAATTAATTTATACAATGACTTTCTCTTTCACAAGAGGCCACGCACTTCCCAGGGGCAGTTTCTCAATAGACCCGGTAATTTATATAATAACTTCCTGATTGATACAGTGAGCCATACAAACACTCTTCTGATATGAATGATGCTTGTGAGAGCTGGTAGGTATGGTTGCTCACCTTTATTACAGATTTCAAAGGTCCATTCAGATAACTTACCTTGGTTGCTCATTAAGGTGTGTCCACAGGAACTTCCCCTGAGAGTGTTGGGTTGCTATCAGAGAGGTCCTGAGAGTCAAACTAGAACTGCCTGCAGGTAGCAATCATAACCACTGTCACTCTGAATGCTAGCTATCTGGCTAACCCTCACACCTCTGCAAAACAGCTGTTGTCCACAAGTGCAAATGAGGAAACTGAGGCTGGGAGGTCCAGGAATCAGCCTAATTGCAGAGAGTGGTGTGACCAGGGTTTAATATTCTCTTGCAGCACACAGCTGCTCTAGGGCTCCTCTTAAAGGGGTGACAGGGGCTTGTCTGGGGAGCATCTGCATCCCTATCCCCAAGAGGCAACGTGACAGGGTGACACAGGTCCTACGTCACAAGTTAGAAAGCTGAGGGGCTCTACCCCAGCCCTAGAACTATGAGAACAGAACATTTGCCCTCCATCAAAATATAATCATTGGGCCCTAACTGGCTTGGCTCAGTGGATGGAGCATCAGCCTGCGGACTGAGGGGTCCCAGGTTCTATTCCAGCCAAGGGCACATGCCTGGGTTGCGGGCTTGATCCCCAATGAGGGGTATGCAGGAGGCAGCCAATCAATGATATTCTCTCTCTCTCTCTCTCCTCTCTCTCTCTCTCTCTCTCTTTCTCTCTCTCTCTCTCTCCTCCCTTCCTCTCTGAAGTCAATAAAGAAATATATTTTAAATTGGGGGTGTTTTAAGGTATCTTGGTTTTATTTACTGACCTTCTTTTTGTTGTAAACAAACAAAAAAAATAACATATTAGAGGGTTCAGTCAAGATGGTGAAGTAGGTAAGTACTGTGCTCACCACCTCAAAATTACAATCTATATATATAAAAGCCTAAGCGAATGAACGGCCGAATGACTTGTCACTATGATGCACACTGACCACCAGGGGGAAGATGCTCAACACAGTAGCTGCCCCTGGTAGTCAGTGTGCTGTGGGAGCAACCTCCCATGGCCTCAATTGCTAGCCAGGCTGAGGGACCCCACCCAGGCACTAATCCGTGCACTGAATCTCTAGTTAAATTATTAAAAAAAATCATCTTGGACAACCACCTGAAAAGTAGCTGAATGGCTTCCTATAACCAAGGATGGAAAAAGAGGCCAAGTTGAGATTGGTAGGAGGGGCAAACATGCAAAACGAGCTAGTCCAACACCTGTGTGTGGTGGTTGAGAATTGAGAGAGATATCTATAGTGGTCCCCACTAAGCAGCGAGGTGTCCTAGTCCCATGCCAGGCTCCTGTCAATGAAAAAATGTCCAGCCTAGGAAAAAGTCTTGAAAGAGTTTATTTGAATTAAACTGATGACAACTGCCTGGAAGCAAAATCTCAACAGATTGAGAAAATGCTCTGGAGAATAGCAGTTTTACAGCTTATTTTATACACTAGACCTGTGGTTGGCAAACTGTGGCTCGTGAGCCACATGTGACTCTTTGGGCCCTTGAGTGTGGCTCTTCCACAAAATACACGGCCTGGTGAATCTCTTTTGAAAAAGTGGCGTTAGAAGAAGTTTAAGTTTAAAAAATTTGGCTCTCAAAAGAAACTTCAAATGTGTACTGTTGATATTTGGCTCTGTTGACTAATGAGTTTGCCAACCACTGCACTAGACTCAAAGGAGAAGGCATAAGGTAGGGGTTGCATGAAATCCATTGGTAGTAGATTAGAGAACCGGGAGAGAAAGCAAAGTGCGGGAATCTCATATTTCGGATAAAAAGTAAAACAAGAGACATACTTATTTTACATTGGTGAGTGTAGGATAGTTAACATTTACAAAATAGAGAGATGGTATTTGGACAAGATAACAATAAGAAGTTCTGCTGCCCCATGTTCTGGTGTGAGGCTGTGCCCTGAGGGGTCTGGAAAAGGGATATCGCTCTGACATTCCCAAGGCTTGTTATCTGAGATGGAAACAGATAACAGACTCACTCAGAGACTGACCTTTGTCCAGGAAGCTGCCCGTCTAAGACGTGACCACATGCCATGACTTGTTTTTAGTAAGGAATTTTTATGTTCCAACCGTCCTTTGTGGTTACTTTTGAATCTGTAAGGCCTTCCATGAAGGCCTCCCATTATCTCCCATGAGGTTTAACATGTAGCCACTTATTTGCCCCCTTTCCCGGCCCAGGAATCCAGTGCCAGGAAGAGTAGTCCCCATAACAGCTGGCTGTGAGATCAGCCTAGCCTACCCTGGTGAGATGGACGGGTGCTGGAAACCCATACATCCTCTTAAAGGGCAGGTGCACAGACCCTCTCACTCAGAGGCAGACACCTCTGCAAAGGGACAGCAGTGCAAATGGCACCAAAGACATACAGGAGAAATGGAGGTGAGGACTGCCATTGTGGCCATGGTGAGTCCTTCCCTCACGCAGCCTGCAGGGGCAGGCAGGCAGACACCAAATCTGAATCTGCATTACCCAGGTCAACACTGCTTGCCCCACGCTGGTGGCTCCCTGAGGCCCTGCACCATCCAACACTGCCCTTGACCCTTTCAGCAACTGTGCCTCCTGGGCAGCCTCAACGTGTTGCTGCAAGATTTCTTAAAAACTCTCCAAAGTCTGCAGGCCCCAGGCAAACAGCAGCTGGCCTCAGCCTGCCCTGTGCCTTTCCCTGAATGGGCCCAGGCCCAATGTGGCTGGCAGCTGGCCTCAAGTGACAGTGAGGCATCTCCTACATGCCTCTTGGTCCAGCACAGAAAGCTGCCAACTGAGGATTGCTCTGTAGCTCCTCCCACGGGGTCCTGGATGGAGCACAGGCAGTGGCTGACCTCAGCGGGCATCTGTGCCTTTCCCAAGAAGCCCCAGGACCAACATACCTGGCAGCTGGCCTCATCCCACAACAGAGCAACACCCAATTAGCTTCACAAATGGAGCACCCAGAGGGTGGTCTCCACAAGCAACAGAGTTTCACAGAGGAAAACCCCACTCCAGGGTTTAGTCTTCCCCTCCTCCCCCCACAGTGGCCAGGCCTCACAGCCAGAGAGCCTGAGGGTCAACCTTTCCCACTCGCACTCCTTCCCACGCCCCAAACTTGAAACAACTCAAAAGAGTATTTAGAATTTTGAAGTTTTAGTAAGAAGATATTCTGTAGATTACATTCCCAAGAACATAATGCTTATACAAATGTATATTCCACGTTTTAAAATTTAATTGTATTTTACTTTACATTTAGACTTCAGTTAACTTAGAATCTATTTGGTATTTTGATTTCTCAAAATAAAAAAAAAAAGATTTAGATTTCTAGGTTTGATATGGTTGTGTCATAATCATCTCATAATTGACAATTTCAATTTTTGGCAATAAAAGGAAATTGGGTATCTTTGGAACTGTAAAATTTGGTTTAATCCTTTTTCTTTCTAGAATTTTTATAGATTGGATAATTAAACAGTATCCAGAGGAACTGAAGAAATGGGCATTTTAATTGCTTATTTTATCTTGAGTTAATTTTTAATGAACACTGTTCATTATTATTTTACAAACCAAAAGTGTTTACTAATTCTAGTAACTACAATTTCTTTTTCAGCTAGATGAGTGATGGGAAACTATGTTGCATTTCAAAATCTAAATAAACTACAGACTTTATCCTTAAAAAAAAAAAAAGAATATTTAGATACGAATTTATCTTAACTCATAAAAATTGACTGATTCCCTTGGGACAAAATGCCATTTGCAATTAACAGTGTTTGCCAAAACAAAGAAAAAGGTTCTGTGCCTCTGAAGATGTTTTTACTTTATTTTTACTAAACGTAGTTACCTTAAAGACATATAATACCTAGAACTGTATAACACAAGGGAATTGCAATGGCTCTCATGTATAGTGTCTCACTTAATATTCCTGATAAGCTTGAGAAGTAGGTTTCATTATCACTTTATTATAGATGCAGCATTGAAAAATAAAGTGGTTTGCTCAAGGACTCAGTTAGCAACTTGCAGAGCCAGACCTACTAAATAAAGATCTTCTAGGGTGGGCCTTTGAAGTATACATTTTTTACCTCTAAGTTTAACTTCTGAGGCAGGCTTATATAAATTCATGTTATAACTTTTTTTTTTTTTTTTTTTTTTTTTTTTTTTTTTTTTAAGGAAACATTACCCAAAAGTCTGCTTTGGGAACTGTAACTAGGCCATTAATGTTTAGCTTCTAGGGGATGCCATTGATGTTTTATGAGGGTTTTTATTTGTTTGTTTTCATTCTTTCACAGTTACACATCCAGGAAAGGTGTGTAAAACAGTTTTTTGGGAAGATGGATGGATAGAAAGATGGATAAGTGGATGGATGGTTGGAGACACTAACCGAACTACCAATGAATGAATTAAGCAATCAATCAATCAATGAAATTAGAACCATTTGTCTTTTCAATTGTTGATGAGGAAATACTACAAGATCCTTGTTAAAGGCATTTATTGATCCATTTATTTAACATGTACTGTAATCCATTTATTAGTTTCTCACTTCATTTAAGCATTGATAACTGGAAATATAAAATTGAAAATTACTCTTCTATTTATATTCACCTAACCCCATTTGATATGCAAGAATTTTGATTACAAATCAACAGAGATCAATTATCTATCTCTTTAATGTACTAGGAAAGTGTAAAATGACAAGTTGTTAAGCTTTTGTATCCTTCCTGGTGACAAAGAACTTGGTACAAATCATCCCAAAGCTTGTCCTGCTTTGGCAAAGGCAGCTATTGCTTTCATCGAAGTTTAAACTACTGTCTATACTAGCTATTTTGCTACACACACACACAAAGTATTGTAGTTGATCCTAGAATAATTAAAAGTGAAAATGTAAGTAAGTGCAAAAGCAAGTTTTAACTGGGATTAGAACAATTTTGTGTAGAGCTGATTGAACCAGAAAAAGATTATGGGACCCAAGAAAAACCGGCCTAACCAGTTCTTCTTGTTCAAAAGAATGGAATCTAAACTGAGTCAGGTCTAACACCGCAAAATGATTTCTCAAAGGCTATCTCATGAATTTACATATATTAAACTAAATTTTATCTGCATTTCAAAATTTTATCTATATGATGGTCAACAGGCATGATATAATAATTATACTTAGATAACATTCTTTTTTTTTCCCTAAATACTTATTTGCTTTGAGATAGAGAAAGGAAGAAACATTGATTTGAGAGAAAAATATCTGTTGGTTGGACCCACAATTTGGGTATGTGCCCTGATCAGGAATTGAACCTGCCACCTTTTGGTGTATGGGAAAACACTCCAACCAACTGAACCACACCAGCCAGGGTTAATAACAACATTCTTATGGAAAAATCAAGACTCAGTTCTGGAAGTTCTGGAGAAATACACCAAAAATATAACTGGTTATCTTAGGATGGTGAAGAAAAGGAATTAAGAAAGCAAAAGACTTTAATTCTGTCCTTTACTTCTGAATTTTTTTTTTTTTTTACCATTTTATAATAACCGCATATTGCATTTTAAGTTGAAAAATAATTAAAATTTTGTTTATGTTTGGCTTCTAGAGTTCATGTGATAGTAATTCTTAGCACATTTGTACTCTATAGTATAAAGATGCCTACTCATCTTCATATTGATTTCTTCTAGTTTAGTGTGCATGAAGACAAGCATCTGAGTGAATTTGAAGACTGCAGAGAACAGAATTCGGACCTTGGAAGATGGAAGTCTCTAACCATATTAGAGACATTATTGTCAGTCAAAGTTTCAGTCACAACGTCCTCAAATTGGAACTGAATAAATTAGAAGTTAAGTCATTATTATCACTCTATGTTGGAAAAAAATTTTTGCAAACCCAGCAATATATGTAATATAAATGTATCACAGGTTACTATTTAGCTATATATTTCTGATCAAAGTCTACAATTATATAGTACAAGATCCACACATTGCAAATTCACAGCATTCTGAAAAACAACAGAGCAGTTAACATAACAGCTTAAATTGAAGACATTTCTTTGTTTAAAGCACTTCCATGTTTAATTGGCTTAGCAAAGACCTTAGAACCCATAATAATGAACTTCGGTTTATTACTTAGATAATTGTAGAAAGGAACAAGGTATGCATTTTTAGAAAAGTACAAAAAGTAGACTTTGTAAATATACCAATATGCTTTTAAAATAGTAATATCAAATCATAACTTGTTTATTAAACAAGGGTGGGGAAATAAGTGTGGCACATTAACAATTTTTCAAATAGCTGAAGTTAATTTTTTAAGTGTTTTTTGTTTTTTGGGGTTTTTTTTGCTGGCAATCTATTAAAATTGAGTTATTTTCTCATCAAATTGAACTGAATATATTGAGCAGGAATCACCTTGGTTTTGTTCTGAGGTTCAGGGACATCGGTTATTGTACTGCAAGCATGTCAAATTCAAAGGCTAACACGAGCCAAATAAATGGGGTAGGCGGCCCGCAGGCTGCGAGTTTGACATGTTTGTTGCACTGCATGAGGCACTCCATGATTAGTAAGGTTTTTCTGTGACGTTTGGTTCCCTTACCACTTCCATTGCTGTCCTTTGTCCCCAGCCTGCCTACAGCCCCCTTTCCTTTTCCCCTCTAGTATACCACACCCTGGGAACAGAGTAGCAATTGAAAGTAGCCCGAAAAAGCCTGATAAGCAAGCGTGTTTAATCTGTAAACTTAATTTTGCACACAAACCTGAGTCAACAGGCTCTGATATGAAGCTCTGATAACTGCTTCATGCCTTTCTGGAGGTGAGGACATTAACTTTATGCCTCAACTCAGCAAGCTGCTTTTTGCCAAGGGCAGGCTACACCCTGATGCAGGTGGGTGAGATGGTAGGAAAATCAATTCACCTATAATAGAAACCACACAGTTCAAGTTATATGCATGCCTTTGACAGTCTCCGTCTCCAAAAGGACTCCCATTAAGCAGTACTCATCTCCCCATCCAGTTATAAAGACTTTAAATGGTAAAGTTAAAATAGAAGGCGTAACCAATAGCCCTTAGCTGGAAGTGTGAGGCCCAATTGGGCCTACTGACTACAGAATTAGGAGGATTTGCCCATCCAGCCCTGGGCCTAGCAAGGCCTGTGCCACAGAGGTCCCCTCCCGAGCAAAAGGAAAGAACTGAGCTAAGTGCACCAAATGTGTCTTTTCTGAGTTACCAAGTCCATTTAGCCGATGTTTACCTTAAATCACCTCAGGTCTTTTTTAATTATTTCAATTGATTTCAGAGAGGAAGGAAGAGGGAGAGATAGAAACATCAATAATTGAGAATCGGCTCCTCCTGCACGCCCCCACTGGGGTCTGAGCCCGCAACCTGGGCATGTGCCCTTGACCAAAATCGAACCCGGGACTCTTCAGTGCGCAGACTGATGCTCTGTACACTGAGTCAAACCAGCTAAGGTTCACCTCAGTTTTTAAATTCATGTACCACCAGCCTTTCATTACTTCTTCATCTCTTCCTTCTTTAAATACCTCAGGTGCAGAAGCCATACTCTTTCCAAGGCATGGTATCATCAATGTGAAGAGTTTATCTTATTTATTTGTATACTGCCTCTGTTTTCTTCCCCACAACTGAGGTAGTTTATATGTTTTTCTGAGTATGTATGCAACCTTATAAAAATTATTGTTGTTTGTGTATTTTCAATTTACATACACAAGGTCTTATTCTGTGTCTTACTCTTCTTACTACATACAATGCTTTTAAGATCTGTCTGTGCTATTGTATGTTGATCAATTCCTTGCTTCTAAATGTTGCACAGTGCTCACTCCAAGGTGTGCAGCTACCACTTTTTACTCATTCCAGTTCCTGATTCCTGCACACCCTGATTCCTCTACATCCCCATGCGTGTCCCAATCCGTCCTGGCCAGATCACAGAGCCGTGGGAACCTCATTTGATTGAACACCGCCAAAGCACTGTCCGAGTATCTGTTCTTGATTCTTTGCTCACTTTTTATTATATTGTTAGGTGTTTTTTGTTGTTGAGTTATATGAGTTCTTTATATACTTTGCATATTAGCCCCTTGTCAGAGGTATTGTTTGCAAGTATTGCCACAAACTCCAAATTGGCCTCCCTGGCACTCTTTCCAATCCCCCCCCCCCCCCCCCCCCCTTCCCCCCCCCCCTGCAGTCAGTGTGGTCTTTCCCAAATGCAAATCTGAACAAGTCCCTCCACTTTCCCTGCTTCCCAGGCCCTCAGATCCTGCCCCTGCCTCCCATCCTGCCCTCAGGCTCCCACTCTTGTCTGAAGCTCATGTTCCTGCTGATGGATTAGGCTCCATCCCTACCAGCACCCTGTGATTTCTCCTCCTGAGCTTTCTCACAAGTTCTCTCATTTGACAAATACTGTTTTCCTTGTGATTCCCAGCGTCACCCCTCCCACACCCCTCCAGGCTTTAGAAATCCAGCTCTCTACCCTTCCTCTGTGATTCTCTAACATCCCGAACTTCTATCATTATAACTTATCAACAAACATGAACTATCATTAGATCATGAATGAAGGAGAGAGTGGTACCTGGACTTGATTTTCAATATGATGTATCTCCATCACATTGTTTCACATATAGAAAAAATTTTAAATATATTCATGAGCCCTAGCCGGTTTGGCTCAGTGAATAGAGCGCAGCTACCAGCCCGCAGACTGAGGAGTTGCATGTTTGATTCCAGTCAAGGGCACATACCTTGGTTGCAGGCTCCATCCTGGCCCAGGTCAGGGCCTGTATGGGAGACAATCCATCGATGTTTCCATCTTTCCCCGTCCCTTTCACATTCTCAAAAAAAAAAAATCAATGGGAAAATATCCTTGGGTGAGGATTAACCAGAAAACATAAAATATACTCCTGAGTTGAACTGGAAAAGGAAGAGTATTCAGGAAGCAGACACCTATAAGGGATTCAAATTTATATCTCATTTGGTCTTCTTCATAGAGTCACAATCAGTGTTACTAAACGCTAAAGATAAAATTGATTAGGTTGTCAAATTAAAGCACAATCTAAAGCTTTCTAACTGCTATAGAATAACACTAAGCTTAAAGTTTTTTAATTCTAGCTTACCTAAGCAATACAGAATATATTTTTTATATATAAAACAAGGTAGCCTTGACCAGCTATTTTTTATGGATGAGCTAGCAAATATAAACATAAATTGCAATAAGATATGCAAAATAAGGAAGACTATTTAAGTGAGGGGAGGGGCTAAAATATGAAACAGCCCAGGTGTGGCCCTTCCGGACAGATGTTCCATGTGATAAGCAGTTCTTGGATCTTAGTATGTGAGGTGTTGTGGATGAATCCTGACACTTCTAATTTTTCTTCATGAGAAATTATGTAATTTCTTAATGTTATGAGACCTCATAATGTGTTATAACAGAAAAAGTCAAAATAACATCTCAAAAATAAAACAGGTACACATGCTCAACATAAAAATCTATGTGGTTGAAGTACAGTATATCAATTTCAATATTTATGTATTACATACAAACATATGATCGCTAGCCTGTTATATTTTCACATTTTTCTTTTACTGTGCTTTTAACTAGAGATATTCTTTTCTTTTTTCAAGGAAGCAATGACAGAATAAAAGCTCTAGGATCCAGCTGGCCTTTTTGTGTTCTCATTGTTACCAGATTCCTCCCTGTGCTGGCTCAGAATTCTGGTACAGAATGGATGACTTCATTCGTATCCAGGCATTACTTGAGATGGGAAAGGTCAGCCCTCAGAGCCCACCTGCCTTGCTCTGGGAATTCCTTACTGCCAATCAATGCCCCCATTGTCTGTCTTCATGCACAGCTCCCGGAGCCACACCTGCCAGAGCAAGCACAGCTGCCCACACTCACCTCCTTAGGAAGCATAAAGAGAGGGGAGAACCAGGGAGAGCTGAATTAGGGAGTGCTTCAATATATATTTTTAATGTTTTCATGGGGGTGAATCTCCTTTCAATGTAAATATGATAAACCTACCACTTATTGAATACCTCTCTAAAGAAAGTGGCCCATCCAGGAATCACACGTGGATAAGCCTCATTTCTATTTCTATCCCTCTCTCCCTTCCTCTTTGAAATCAATAAAATATATATGTATGCATTTTTAAAAACTTCATTTCTAAAGCCCAAGTTCTTTCCCCTATTGCTGCTTTTGAGAAAGCAAAGCCCCCAAAACAATCTCATTTGAGATTCAATAACATTTTTATTTTATTTAGTTAAAAAGTAGAGGAGAGAGAGAGAGAGAGAGAGAGAGAGAGAGAGAGAGAGAGAGAGAGAGAGAGAGAGAGAGAGATGCATGAAAGGAATGTATTAGGTATCCAAAGAGCACATGACGGGCCTAAACTGGACCTGGGAAGGACTGCTATTTCTCTCTGCATCAATACTTCCTCCTCTCAGCATGTGCAGGCGCCAGAAGGTGCGGGAAGGTAGGAAGCAGAGAAAGCGGGAGGACTGTGAGCATGCTGGAGGCATCAGGGAGTCTTTGAAATACATATTAATCTCTCCTTGCTCATTCCCACTGCCACCTCCTCATTCAATAACCTTGCAATCTCCACTCTTTTAACTCGCCCTCCCCAGCCCTTCTCTACTCTCCCGCCCAGAGACTCAGATGCTCTCACTTCTCAGTCTGAGCCTCCCTTGGCTGCGCGCTGCAGCCACCTTGCTGGCCCTTTCCTCCCTCCGCTCCTTGACTCACTGTGTCTGCTCTTCTGTCTCCCTCACCCCCCACTCTCCCACCCCGTCTTCTGCTTTCCCAAGCCATCGCCCATCACCCTTGGAGTCTCAGTTTAGATGTCACTTTATATATATGTTTGTTTTTATTGATTTCAGGAGGAAGGGAGAGGGAGACAGAGACAGAAACATCAGTGAGGAGAGGAGAACTAAGGATCCGCTGCCTCCTGCACGCCCCTCACTGGGGATCAAGCCCGCAACCCGGGCATGTGCCCTGACCAGGAATCGAACCCTGAACTTCTGGTTCAGAAATCGGCGCTCAACCACTGAGCCACGCCGTCGGGGCTGGAGGACACTTTTTCAGCGATGCCTTTCCGGGCGGATTCCTGCCCCCAGCGCCCCATCCCCCACCCCCCGCCCCCCGCAGTCTCCCGCACCGCCCTCCACTCAGATTTCCCGGAATGGGCACCGTCCGCGCTCCCCACCTCAACGATTGCAAATTGCACCGCTGGACCCTCACTTGAATGGAAGACTGACAATGAATGGGTGGATGAATGAATGAATGAATGAATGGAGGGGCTTGGATCGGGTCTTGTCATCATCATCATCCCATCATCACAAAGTCTCTAGTCCCTCTGGGACATGCCCATCCCGTTCCGGAGCGCTCTTTGGGGAAGGGGGGGCGTGGGGGGCGCGGGCCCGGAGGCTCGGGCAGGCCCCCCGCCAGGTGCGGAGGCCCCGCTCCGGGCTCACCTGCTGGGGGGGAGGAGGGGACGGGAAGGGGGTGGGGAGCCGGGAGCCGGGCACGCCCCCCGCCCGCCGCCGCCGGGCGCACTTCCTCCTCGGCCGGGCGGGGCGGGGCGCGGCGGGAGACGCCCCCGGAGGCCGGCCGGGCGCCCCAATGGGATGCGGTGCCGGCGGCCGCTCGCCCAGTCCCGGCGCCGCGCGGAGCCGCGGAGGAGGCGGCGCGGGCCGGGCCGGGCAGGGCGGCGGGGCGCCCGGCGAGCGGAGGCCGAGCCTGCGGAGCTGGCGCCCGGCGGGGCCATGGGGGCCGGGGCCGCGGGGCACGGCCTCCTGGCGCTGCTGCTGGTGGCGGCCGCCCCGCTCCGGCTGCGCGCGGACCGGCCGGGTGAGTGAGCGCGATCGGCGGGCTGGGCCCGGAGGGGCGGGCGCGGGAGGAAGCCGGGGTCCCCGCCTGCACCCCGCCGGCCGATGGCAGCTGGAGGCAGAAACCGGGGGCTGCTTCCCGATCGCTGCGCGCCCAGGTGCTCCCCGCCCCTCAACCCGGAGAACCAACTTGGCGCTTGCCCGCGCGCCCCCTCCCCGGCCCCGCGGGGCCCCCGGACTCCCCGATCCCCGGCCCCGGGAGGGGTGACACGGCCCGGGGTCGGGAGCGGCGCCCCGGGCCGCCCCGGGGAGGAGCCGCCGCAGGGACGCTGCTCTCCGGCGTCCTTTGGACCGAGCTGCGCGCCCGGCGGCGGGGCGCCAGGCCCTCCCGCCCGCTGGAGCCCCGGCGGGTCCGTGTGTGGTTTTGGGGGAAAAGCCGGGAAATGTTGGCCCGATTGCGCCGCGCCGTCCCCGTGTGCTGCCTGCGCCCCAGGTGGATTCGCGGGGTTTGGCTCCTTGTCAGTTCCCCGCCAGGCTGGCCTTTCTCAGCACCTGGTTCCTGGCTTCCAGCTGGACCTAAGGCACCCACAGCCGAATTTTCCCCTGCATTTCCACCAGGTCAAAGCAGCAACCCGTTTACCAGTCCAGGCAAATCTTTGTGAATTAGCAATTTATTGATAGACAGCAAGGAGCGGCTTATTGGGGAGTTTTTAAGTTCTGGGTCCCTCCCTTCCCCCCCCCCCCCACTTTTGCCCTGTGTAAAGGCGGTCATTGAATAGCACCGAATTCGTCCAGAATATTTTGACAGCTTCCCCACCCCACTCCCCATGTTTTCAAATGAGAAAAGAATCAAAACTTCACCCAGGATTGCACCCCGTGCCTCCCGCCCCACTGAACCGTGTATCCATCCATTCCCAGTCTGAAATATGGATACCCAAGATGTTGGTAGTGGTTACTAAGGTTGTTACATATCTTTTTTCTTTTTCTTTTTAAGATTAAAGTTTAGATGAGATCTGTCTTGTCACGATAGCAGAATGCTAGACATATCGTGACATGTTAATACCTATGTGGGATTTTGATGATGGGTGGTTTAAGCATGGAAAAATGTTTCTCAGGCTCCTCTTTGAAGACGCACGTTTAACACTGCACATTTGTGAACCCGCCTAGCGATGTGTCCCCATCCTCAGCTGGCCGCACTGTCACCCTGCTTTCCTAAGGCAGCTTCAGGCTTAGCGGGCCCTCCAGGCTGGGCTGCTAAAGGGCACTTTGTAGAGCCATTCTCTGCTGGCCAGTGTGATGGCTCAGCTTCAAGCCTGAGTCTGCTGCAGTTATTAGAGGAAGAAGATATTGCCATTTGATTTTCAATGAAACAGCCTATATATATGTAGGATGCCAACAGACTCAGTAAAGGTGTAGATGTTCATTGACAAAGGAGGTAAAACTTAGCCAAAACCGCTTTGGCTCAGTGGATAGAGCGTCAGCCTGGGGACTGAAGGGTCCCAGGTTCAATTCCGGTCAAGGGCACATACCTTGGTTGTGGGCACATCCCCAGTGGGGGGGTGTGCAGGAGGCAGCTGATCGATATCTCTCTCTCATTGATGTTTCTTACTCTCTATCTCTCTCCCTTCCTCTCTGTAAAAAATCAATAATATATATATATATATATATATATATATATTTTTTTTTTAAAGTAGAAACTTAGATTGGGGCATTTACTCAAACAAATACATAAATCTGGTTTGACTCAGTGGATAGAGCCTGGGCCTGCGGACTGAAGGGTCCCAGGTTCGATTCCGGTCAAGGGCACATGCCTGGGTTGCGGGCTCGATCCCCAGTAGGGGGCGTGCAGGAGGCAGCCGATCAATGATTCTCATCATTGATGCTTCTATCTCTCTCCTTTTCTCTCTGAAATCAATAATATATATATATATATATATATATATATATATATATATATATATATATATTATTTTTTTTAATTTTAAAAAAATCTAAGAACTCAGGTTCTGATACCTCTTGAGTGAAGAGGCATTGCATTGCATTGCCAGTGAATTTTTTGCATATTTCTTTTCACTTGTGGTTTTTCTAATTAGGCCAGTCACTTATTTTTCAAGTTCCCATAAACTGAAACATGCACACCCATTTTAGGTCTTGAGATATGTTGCTGGCTATGCAGCTGGATGGGGTCCTAAGTGACAGGAGTGCTCTCGGCGTTTAGAAGATCAAAGGGCAGGCTTAGCATAACTGTCTGTTTTTGGCCAGAAGACACCATTTATTACATTTTGCCGTCATTGTTCTCGGAGTCAGCTTAGTCTGGTGCTTCTTGCCTCCTCAACCTGCCAGCTTCCCCACTCTCTCCCCAGGCTTTATCAAAGCCCCAACACCACACTGTGAATCAGAATTTCCCGTGGGTAGGGCCTGGGAACAGTGCTTTTAATAAGTCCCCCCAGGTAATTCTGATTCAAATCAGCTTTGAGATGGCAGAAACAACTTTATAACGTTAGGGTCACGGTAAAGTGCTACCATCTGTGTCAGAGACAGTTTCATACTGGAATATGAGAAAGTCTGTCCTTAAGTCATCACTCCTTTATATGTGGCTAGACACGGGGCAGCTGATGCCTGCTGTTTTTTGTTTTTTTTTTCTTGTTTTTTTGGTGAGTGACTTCTTTCAAAGTCAGGCACACGTTTATTCTGGCACCTTCTGTGTCATTGTGTGCACTTGCCCAGACTTCCCTTCACCTCCAAGGTCGGAGATCCTATCGGCGGTGTAGACTGTAAATTCCTGAGGGGAGCAGCCAGCACTGTCTTTACCTTCCCAGCATCCGACAGAGGTGCTCCATAGATGCTTGTGGGGTTGAGCTGAGCAATCTTGTTGTGTTTGGGAGACATTTTCAAATTACTTTCTAATTAGTGGAAACTGAGTAATGAGATGCCTACTGAGGTTCTTGATGAGGGCACGTCTGATGCTTACACTAATTAATGTTGTTTAGCAAGCTTTCTCGGCGTGCCTCTTTCCACAGGGGAGGGTGCCTTGTAAGTGAAAGCGCAGCAGAAAGAAGGAGCAGGCCAGGGAACAGCATGTACCTCTGGCTCAGGGAGATGAGATTTGCAACACTCAGACATTGAATTGTACCAGATACTTCAGAAAAGACTTTATGTTAAAGGATTCATTAAACAAATCAAAGGATGTTGTTCAAACTTGATTTGGACTCTGAATAGGGTCCCAAGCTATCAACTTCTCACTGCATTAAAGTGAACGCTTTAACCGCGTGGTAGTGACATAGATTTGAAAATCATATAGGAAAACCATAACATGGAAAAGAGCAACGCATCTGACATTTATAAGGAATTGTGTTTTTACTTTTAAGATGCATGAGGAAGTTAAATTAATTGCAGCATTTAGCAAAGGTTTTAATCATGTTAAGGCAGAAAATAAAACTTTTTCAGGAAGATATTTTCTATAGAGTTTTGGGCTCTCTGCTATGTGTATTCTAGCATGAAGTCAACTCTATACATAATAAAGCAACCTATTGTTTTGCATTTTTAAGGGGATAATCCACCTAATCCACCTAGACTTGCAGTTAGTACATAGTAAATGCCAACTATTTTACTTTTCTTTAAATATATATTTTTATTGATTGTTTAGAGAGAGGAAGGGAGAGGGATAGAGAGTTAGAATCATTGATGAGAGAGAAACATCAATCAGCTGCCTCCTGCATACCCCTACTGGGGATGTGCCTGCAACCAAGGTACATGCCCTTGACCTGAATCAAACCTGGGAGCCTTCAGTCCGCAGGCTGACACTCTATCCATTGAGCCAAACCAGTCAGGGCTATTTTACTTTTCACGGCTGTTTATTACTATTAATTGGATAAATATGGGGGGCCCTTTTTTTCTGCCTCCCTCACTGCCTCTTGTACCCCATTCTTCAGTATACTTACTCATACTTCCTGTCATACCAGCTTTCTTGCTGTTCTTCAAAGGCATTAGCACCCTTCTACCTCAAAGCCTTTTATGTCCTGTTCACTCTGCCTGGAACCGTCTCGCCCCAAATATCCAGACAGCTTTTCCTCCTCAGTCTTTGCTCAGGTGTTGCCTCCTTGGGGAGGATATCCCTCACCACCTGTAACCCACCTGCCATCCCCAGAACTCCATGTTCCCTTCCCTGCTTTCAGTTTTCTCTGGAGCCTTTATCCTTTTTCAACGGCGTGTATCATTGATACTTCTGTTTCAGTTGTCTGTATTTCCCTTATAGGAATACAAGGTCCATGAAGAGCTGTGTAGTTTGAACAGTGGCCAGCACATGATGGTCACCCAACAGGGATGAGTGTTCAGTAGTGGAAACAGGCCTATAGGCTGTTAAGCCACTTGCCTTGTCACTCAGGCAGTGCCTGGTGGAACTGGTATTGAAGTCCAGCTATGTTTTAAGTGCTGTAGAGCCATAGGCGGCTCACTGGACTCCCTCCGGATGAGTGTCCAGTGGTGGATGGGCAGGTGCTCAGTGAGGATGGGGTGAGAAGGCAGTGAAAACACAGTTGCTGCTCTGTTGTTAAAGACTTAGTCTTAGGGTGACTCTAGATGAGAATCAAAACCTGAAATCAAATATATCTCATTGTTTGTAAATAAAAAGTCTGAAAATAAGGACTTAAAATAGAGGAATTCATTCTGCTGTATTCAAACTCTGACACTGAGGATGGAAGGAAAATATTGTCAAGCTTTCAGGTTGCTCCCCTTCCTATCTCCCTCCATTAGACTAGCAGTAATTTTGCGTGTTTGCAACTGAAAAGTCATGTTGATGTCATCTTCCAGATGTTCATTCTCGGCCTTGTATATATAACAAAATAGCTGTTTGCCTTGGGGGGAGGGGAAAAGGGAGAGATGGAACTGATGCAGATGAAATGGTGGTTTCTAACCCGATGTGGAAATAAATTTTAACCATGAGCTCTAGTATGAATCTGGAACCAACGGCCAGCCTTGCCTTTCAGTGGGAGTTGAAGAAGTTTTATTTTGGGGGTGGGGGTGAGAGAGACTAGAATAGGGGTGTCGAACTCAATCAGAGAAGGGGCCAAAATCTAAAATCCAGCCTAAATCGCGGGCCGAATGGTTTACTGAACAGTCATAAACTGTCATTGTGATGGAAACGCAGCAGAGTGCAGTGATGACAGCGCGGTGTGGGCCACATTGCAAGGCCTGGCGGGACGGATTTGGCCCGTGGGCCTTGTGTTTGACACATGTGGTCTAGAAGATCCATGAGACAGAGACATAATGGAGGGTTTTTCTACTAGTAAGTCCCCACCGGTACCTGGTACAGTGCCTGGTAGATAATTGTTTCCTGCCTGAGCGCATGAATGCTGCGGTTGAGGTTTCAGAGAATGCGGTGAAAGGTGACATTCACTGAGCTGTCTGTAGAGAAACTGCATATTTACTACAGTGATGTTCTGGGAAACAATGCACATGTTTCCAAGAAAATACCTAAATTCATCTCTGATAAGGGATGGGAATCTCTGAGCCTCTTTTACCGGCAACACCGGAAGCTGCCCTGAGGTAGGTGCTGGCAGTCTTAAGAAGAGAGGAGCAGGTGGCAGACTGAGTCCCACCAGGTGGGTCAGTGATCCCCTAAGTTCAGATGCTTATACACTGAGGCCATTAGGGGCCTGTTTTACCTGGAAGATCATTTGGGGGCAGTGTTTGGACCTTTGTGACATTAGCACTATATTACGCCTTATTGTCCTGTGAGCCTTGACTACTTACCGCCATTTCTATCTTCCTAATGCTTACAAGATCTATTAATCTAGTTTTTATGAGCTGTCTCCTTGGGAGCTACATGCTGGGTGACAGTATACCCTATGTTTGCAGAAAGCCTGTGTCTCATATATGGTAATGTTACGTAAGGTAGATTTGTGTGTGTGTGTGTGTGTGTGTGTGTGTGTGTGTGTGTGTAGGAAAAGCTGAAAAGAACATTGAAACAAGGTAAAAGCTAATTGGCTCCATGTTACCCCATCTCTCCCTTCTAATAAAGTTACACTAGAGCTCTTTAAAAAAAAAATATACACACATGGCTCAGTGGATAGAGCGTCAGCCTGCGGACTGAAAGGTCCTGGGTTCAATTCCGGTCAAGGGCATGTAGTACCTGGGTTGCAGGCACATCCCCAGTAGGAGGTGTGCAAGAGGCAGCTGATCGATGATTCTCTCTCATCAATGTTTCTAACTCTCTATCCCTCTCCTTTCCTCTCTGTAAAATATCAATAAAATATATATATATATATATTTATTTTTTTTTTTAAAAAGAGTTATATGACTTTGGATAAGTCATGCAGGCTCTTTGGAAAAACAAAAACAAAAACATACACACACACACAAATAAAATCCTTTGAGGATAGAGATTTCTTTCCCATCTGCTTTCCCAAAGATCTTCGTAATGCTTACACGGCAGAGCAGTTGTGGAACAAGCAGGGTATTGACAAATGATATTATCCCGATAGAAGATAATCCTGCAAAAAAGATGTTATACAGAGAATCACTGAAGACATGTTTTTTTTGGTGTGCGCATGCACACACACAAATATATATCACAACAAATAAACATAGCACACACATACTATTTGTTTTCATTAAGTATTAGGTAGACAAGTTATATATATGTCTACTGTTTATTTTTATTAAATATTAGGTAGACAAGTTATATATGTAAATATATGTAAGATATAAATACAACAGAAATACTAATACCTGCATACTCTACTATGTAATGTCTGCATGCTTTTATTAACATTTTTATTGAAAGCTTTTCACCATACTATTGGGAAAAATTTCCAAGTTTATATTTATTTTAACAATTAGCCTTCAGATAAACCAAGAACTCACTTTTAAGTAATTTATTGTGACTGAGGGATATCCAGTGTGAAAATGAGACTTTTGTTTGGCCATCTTCTCAAGATTCGTGTCTTTATATGAGTCAAATAACACTTCTTTGCTTATGAAGGCAGAAGTAATTTGCTTGTCTGTCTCTTTTTTTTTTTCTTTTTTTTTTTGAGAAAGTATTAAGTTTAACTTTTAATGCACTAAGTATTAGGAAGGTAATGAGTATTTCTTGTTCCTTCTTGGATGAGATTCTTAATTTATATTTAATGGGATCAACTTGTCCTTGGTTAGACCGGAGTTTATCTTTATCGAGAACTGCATTTGTTTTTATACTCAGCATTTTCCAACTCAAATTACAAGCACTATTTGTAGCCTTTTTAGTCAACGTTCAACATATTTGCATTTTACTGGAAGGGAACGAACAGTTTTTTCTTTTCTTTCATCACAAAATTCAAGCACTTAGAAACAGTGGCATCTGGCTCTGTTTCATGATTGAGTGTGTTCAGTGGCTGTGCCTAAAGGTTGGAGGTAAATGATATTTATGGGGCACTCTCTTCTTGAAAAAAGAAAAACAAAACGTTATTTCACTCTTATTTCTGACAGAGAACAAGGTGATATTAAAACTTATGAAATCTGCTTATATTTGAATTACCCGTGCATAAAGTTTCCTACAGGGAAAATAGGTAAACAATTCTTTGGGTTGTTAATTAATTTTTAAATGGCTGAATGGATTTAATTCAGCCTTTCTATTGCCATTCACAAAAGCAAGCTCACCTGAGATTACAATGTGGTTGATTTCAGCCCAAAGAAGGGCACTTTTGAGACTTCCTTAGCCCATGGGACCACGGGAACCTGAGATCTGTTTATTGAATTGCTCCTTCTCCCAGGCCAGGAATTTAGAATGGAGATTGCTTATTTGGGGAATTACATGGAGCAAGAATTGCCTTTCCCCTCCCCTCCTCCCTTCCCTCCCTCCCTCTGCCTGATTGCCTCTAACTGTTTCTGCCTGCCAGCCTGATCACCCCCTAATCACTTCCCTGCCAGCCTGATTGGTGCCTAACTGCTCCCCTGCCAGCCTGTTTGCCCCTAACTGCCCTCACCTGTAGGCCTGGCTCCCTCCACCTACCTTCCCTGCAGGCCTGGATATCTCCAACTTCTCTCCTTTGCTGGCCTGGTCACCCCTACTACCCTCCCCTGCTGGCCATCTTATGGTGGCCATCTACATGGGGGCAGCCATATTGTGTGTTGGAGTAATGGTCAATTTGTATATTATTCTTTTATTAGATAGAATAGAGGCCTGGGGCACATGTGGGGACAAGCTGGTTTGCCCTAAAGGATATCCTGGATCAGGGTGGGGGTTCCCTTGGGGCGTGGGGTGGCCTTGGCAAGGGGCCTGTGGTGGTTTGCAGGTATTTAAAATATATTGCAACTGAAAAATCATGTGCCATGCCCCCCGGTGACCCAAGCAGAAGCCCTGGTATCTGGAATTTATTTATCTTCTATAATTGAAACTTTGTAACCTTGAGCGGAGCTAAGCCTCCTGTTTGCTCCATGGCCAGAGCCATTTTTGTTGGGATTTATTTATCTTTTATAATTGAAACTTTGTAGCCTTGAGCAGAGGGTAAGGCAGGCCAGGGCTGTGGAAGCTTGGCTTTCTCCATCATTGGGGGCAACTCAAGCCTCCTGCTCTCTCCAACTCTGTGGCTGCTGCCATTTTTGTTGAGATTTACTTATCTTCTATAATTGAAACTTTGTACCCTTTAGTGGAGGCCTGGGCCCACCAGAGTGTGCGGAAAGCTTGGCTTCCTCCATTGCCAGGGAAACCCAAGGCTCCTGCTCACTCCGTGGCTGTAGCCATCTTGGTTGTGTAATTTGAATACTTGCTCCTGATCGGCTGGTGTGCATGGCTTGTGAATGTAGCAGAGTGATTGTTAATTTGCATATTACTCTTTCATTAGATTGAATTATTATTGACCCACTTTTAATGATGCTAAAAATGATCAGTGACTTCAGGCAGGAAGTAACAGCTTGCCCTTCTCTCCCACAAGTCATCTGTGGGATAATATTCTCTTAGTAAACTACTCTTACCCATCAACATTTCATGCAATGAAAGTTTAAACATCCTTTGATCATTATTCCATGTTCAATCAGAGTTTTGTATGTAAATAACAATTTAAGAATCTATCTTTATATATACTTTGATTTATCAAGTAGTTGTTTTTCTTTTTTTCATCTGATTTAATATCAACAATTTTGAGAGCTATTGAGGGAACTGAGATTTAGAGAGATTCAATCACTCCAGTCACATTCACATTGCAGATCCCAGTGGGATGGATGCAGGTAAGTGTTCTTCAATTCTAAGTGTTTTATGGATGGTCTGCTCTTCATCTTCAAGGAAGTTCATTCCAGGAGAGATCAAGTTAAAGAAAAGTCTTGGAGGAACATAATTTATGCTGTGAAGTTTTAAATTAACAGTCTTTGATTTCTCTTAGAAATGATCACATTTGCCACTGAAATATTAAGCCCTTTTCAAATTCCAGTTAGTAGCTAGCCATGTGTTCTTATAGGACTGTGATAAATTCAGCAATGCAGAATGTGCAAAAGTAGTACAATTTTCAGGACTGTGGAATGTGGTATGAGTTTTCTAAGGTCTGTTTTTTCTCTCTCATATTACATTTCATGCTTCATTGCATGTAGGATAGACTACCATCTCTCTCCCAACAGAGATTTGTTATTTTCTGGTCAATAAACACTGATTGCTTTTTCCTTATATATGGAGCATACATGTATGTTCACAAACCTTCTCATCCTGTTTCTTTGTATTTTCCTCCATATGCTCAAATAATTTCTAAGTTGACATTTTTGTCCAGGTGTCAGAAATCACACCCTACATATGGATTCTGAAACATATTGCCTGTTCTAGTCTTATAAATGAGATCTATTGTGAAAGTAAGGGTTAGAGAATTGAAAATATATAGATATGTCCCAGTTTTAGGAATAGGCATTAAAATAAAATGATATCTCAGGGAACTTTCATTTTGAAAGAGATCCCAATAAAAAAAAATAAATAAAAAAAAGAGGGTTCTTTTAGTCTCTTGCTACTCAGAGTGTATCTTTCAGGGACCAACAGAACAGTCATGGCCAAGAGCTTTGGACAGTTCCATGCCCTTCATTCTAACAAGATCTCCAGGTGACTGGCCTGCCCACGGAAATTTGAGAAGCAGCATTTTTGTTTACTGAAACCTTCAGTTATGGAGCACTTTTTAGGAGCCACATTGATGCTAAGTAAAGTGAACCACCTTTGCAAGAGGTACAACAGGCACTTCTCATTAGACTGCTCCCTTAATAGTCTAGTAAAGAGTGCTTCCTTAAATAATTAAAAAGAGGGAGATGAAATTTTTCATAATCATAAATTTTATAAGAAACTAAATTAAACCTAGCTACTTTCCTCATGTTAATTTTGAGAAAAAAAGAGTAGGACTATAAATAAATAAATGTAATGTGGGTTTTAATACCCGTGGGGCTCTTCAGTAATTGTGTGAACTCAGGCAGTGTCTTAAATCTCTCTGCCTCAGTACCCTCACCTCTGAGAAGGATGACTCTGACAGTGGCAGCCTTAGAGCACGGTGATAGAGTTCATGGACGGAGTCAGACAGGCTGGGTTCATATGCCAGCTCATTCACCAGGGCTGAGTCACTCAGCTTTCAGAGCCTCAGCTTCTTCACACATACAGCTTAGAAAATGGGAGAGACATGTGATGATGAAAGTTTGAGCCTTATAAGCTATGGGCTATATATATACTAGTATATATATGGATGTTTGAGATATGTATATCTTATGAATATAGGTATGTTATGTATGTGTGTGTATATATACAGATATATATGAAATATTTTATCATTTTAAAAAGGAAACTTAATGCTGAAACCGGTTTGGCTCAATGGATAGAGCGTCAGCTTGTGGACTGAAAGGTCCCAGGTTCGATTCTGGTCAAGGGCATGTACCTTGGTTGCAGGCACATCCCCAGTAGGGAGTGTGCAGGAGGCAGCTAATGGATGTTTCTCTCTCATTGATGTTTCTAACTTTCTATCCCTCTCCCTTCCTCTCTGTAAAAAAAAAAAAAAAAAAAAAAAAAAATCAATAATATATATATATTTTTTTTAAAATGAAACTAATAATGTTATCTACCAAATACAGTCATCCTGAATTAAATAAGATAATGTAAAAATTTTAGGATGCTTTGTATTTGTCACCTTTTACAGTAAGTGCTTGGATAAATGCTAAGGATTAGTAAGAAAGAGCCCTTTCACAGTTTCATGAATTTTTTTTTCTGTTCTAATAACTTTTTGGTTCTTACTGATTTTTTTTTGAAAAATGTATTTGTGAAACTGAAATGATATGTGTGTATGAAAGAGAGAAATGCTTACAGGTTTATCTTTTAAAACTCAGATTAACTTTGTTTATACTTGGTCATATTGGATTTTTTGGACTCGAGATAGAAAGTCAATATTAAGTTATATATCTTATATGTAAAAGCCTAAGGGACCATTACAACCAAACCACCTGAATAACAGGTTGGCCAGTTGCTATGAGCACACTGACCACCAGGGGGCAGACACTCAACACAGTAGCTGCCCTCTGGTGGTCAGTGCACTCCACAGCCAATCTCCTAGGCACCTTCCCCCTTGACTGGCCCCAATGGGGGGGCCAGCAGGCCAACCTCCTCTGTGATCCCTCCCCCTCACCAGCCGGCCCCCTGATAGGCCTGGATCACCAGCCAGGCCGAGTGACCCTTACCTGTGCACGAATGCATGCACTGCGCCTCTACTATCTGAATAATGGCAATATGCATGTTTAACATGGAAGCAAGATTAGGAAACATAGCATATTGTAGGGACAGGAAAGATTTCTCCCATATTTATCATCAACTTCACAATTGCAGCTTGGACATTGCATCAACATCCTGGCATTATTAGGAAAGGTCAGCAGCCACTTTTCTTCAACTTCCTTGTGCTAAGCATCTATTCAACAGAGATAAATCAGCTGTCTTAGACTTGTTTTGCTGTTCAAACAAGTTTTTTTTTAAGTTTTCATCTGTAAAGTTATGAAACTCCTCTCATCCAATGTGTCAGATTTGTTGCAATGCCCCCCCCCACCAGCACTTGTAACTTAATAACAACTGTATGCAGTCTTCTTTTGAATATCAGAATCATATAGTACCATTTCAGTATTGTTCCTAGAAGTCTAAAGGCCGAAAGACACTTCTCCATGTGCAATCTTTCACCCCAGAAGCCTCATGGAATCTCAGTGTGTCCCACTTTTGAGTGACTAGTCCAGGAACTGGCCAGTGTGTCCCACAGAACACGACTCCCTGGTGATGCCCATTGAGGAAAGAGTCCCCTGGGAATATCGCAAACTGTAACCCGTAAGAGAGCGTTATGGGCCCTGCCAGGCTTTGAGCTGTCCTGTGGAACAGAAAAAGGTAGGATCTTGTGAGCTTTCTTACCCGCAGCTGTCTTTTGGAGATGAGGGCTCGACGTCCTGTGAAATTCCTGTTAGGATTTAGGAGTTCACAGTGCCCACGTTAGCTGATGCTGGCTCAGCAATGGGCAGGCTCTCAATAAACAGCACAGGATCCATTCTGATCCGCCTTTCAGGCAACTCAGGGCCCTTTACACACAGACTCATTCATCTTTGCTACACCCAGTTATGGATACACACTACGTGCGTAACTTTTGAAGCTCACAGAACCAATGAATAGGTGATGAAATTTGGATAAAGCCAGCCAATTCAAAGCAGTTTCTTGATACTTTAATATGTGTAGTATTTTAAAATAAAAATATATATTGAATTATTACTATGTGCTAGCCTCTATGCTCAATACTTGATCATCATGATCTCATTGAATGTCATGATGACCCTGTGAGTTGTCTCTCTATTACAGATGATGAGTTAAAGCGGCGAGAGGGAAAGGGACTCACCCAAGGCCTCAGAGTCAGTGCTGGGCAAGGCCGTGCGGGAACCCATTGTGGGAACCATTGCTGCTGACCCCTCCCAGGTGTATGAAATAACTTATGAAATTAGAAACCGTCTTCCCCCCACACCCACAGCCATCTCAGCCGGAATCACAAGACTGGAGTGTGGCCAAGAACTTGAGAGTTTTCACTGGTTTTTTCTGATAGCACATTAAAGAATAGCATTAAGCTAGGTGTTGAGATTGCTTCCAATAGGTGTGCATGTACTCTAATATGTTTGCAATAAAATTATGGATGTCTCTATACACTGATGGAGACAGCCAGCATTATGCAGGGAGTTGTGGATAAGACCTCTCAAAACGATGTGTTCCGTTTTCACACATTCACACTGATCTCTGTGAAGTCATTTTTTAGCTGATAGGAAACGTTGTGATGAGGGCTTTCACAGAGAGGCTTTGGACAGTAAGTCTCTTATGTTTCCTTTTATTTTACTCTTAAAAGTCTTCCGTCTGCTGAGGCAAAACGTATTATCTTCATTAGATGATTAGTCATATCATTAGCCCCTATTCTCTTTGTGGCGAGAATAAGGTTAAAGAGATCTTAAACAGTTTTTGCACAACTTGGCCTGTGTTTCTGGTCTACGACTACAACTTCTTTCAGCACAGTATTATTCATTTTCCTTTCAGGAAAACTAAAGATGTCGAAAAATTTAGGTTTTATTACTATCACTTCTGTCTGACTATTTTCACACAACCACTTAGGCCTGCCCCTGGTTTCCCATTTCTTTTCCGCCAACACACAAAGTAAAAAAAAAAAAAGAAAGAAAAGAAAAGTTAAGCATCACGGAGAAGAGCGAAGTTCCTGAGAGAGTGTGGCTGACAACGAAGGTAGGACTACCTTGGGAAAGCTGCCCGCCTTACCAGGGAACAAAGAGCCCTGTAATAATTGTGGTTGAAAAGATTGTCATCAAGAGCTCAGATCTTAGACCTGGAAAGACATTTTCTCACACCCACACGTGAATGATGGTATGTGTTGAGACCTGTTGTAAGCTGATTATTAGAAGCGCAAGGATACAACTGTAATGAAACCACGTCTCCAGAAATGGTTTCGCTTGTGTTAGATTTTAGAGCACTATTGCCCAAACTGCAGGCTTATTAATAGGCGATGGAATCAATTCCGTTGGCACACCCAGCATGCTTTTAATTAAAAAATGAAATAGAATAGGAAATATCACAGTGTATTGCATATGATAAAAAGAATTAAACACTAGACTTTTTGTTTGTTATCTATGCATAGGGATATATGTGTGCTTTCTTAGGTTGTGATGAAAAATCTATACTCTACATATGGGTCTTAACAAAAAAAGTTGAAGGCTGGTGTCTCATTTTAGGGACTAGTTAATAATTAATCGTAAAGGTATTTGTGCACTCTTCATTTACATACTTCAACCACATACTTTTCAAGCTGGTGCAATTCAGTGAAGTGTTTGTGTGTGTGTGTGTGTGTGTGTGTGTGTGTGTGTGTGTTTCTATATCATACTTTGTGGTATTACAGAACTTAGTCTGTATTTCGTATATCTTAATTTCACTTTTCTGTTAATGAGATATGATTTCTTATCAAAAGCAAATAGTCTTTTAAGGAAGTTATTGTTTTGCTTTCTTGGTGGAATTACAGTAGACTAAATAAATGGTTGACTCACGTAGATAAGCATCTAGGATTTGTTTTAGACTTATGTTAAAAATACCTCGTATATCCATACTTCCCAAATAGCTGATGCAAAGACAGAGAGCCAGAGGCATATTCATTCATTCAGGGCACTTGGAGAACAGCTATTGAGCCCGTGTTTCTGGTTTTGGGCCTGTCACTTTACTGTCAGGAATGACTTGTTAACATACCTCTCCCTTTGACTGTGAGCAACTGCAAATGGGAGCTACATGATACCACATCCCTGGCTACTTGTGGACTGAGTTTTTAATGACAATTTGGGTATATTAGTGTCTATACGGCTAATGCTGAATGTAGCCTTTCATGCTATAAAGAACATTAGGTGAATTTTGTACTTTTGGAGGGTACTTTTAATTATTTACATATAATGTTTCATATTGTAGGAAATATAGCAAATAAATGTATAAACAAAATAAAAATTACTTGTGATCCCAGGCCATAGAAGTAAACATTTTTTCCTTCATGTCTATGTGTGTATTCTATATTCTGTTTTAAAAATAGTCTTTGCCGAAACCAGTTTGGCTCAGTGGATAGAGCGTCGGCCTACGGACTAAAAGATCCCAAGTTCGATTCCGGTCAAGGGCATGTACTTTGGTTGCGGGCACATCCCCAGTAGGGGGTGTACAAGAGGCAGCTGATAGATGATTCTCATGGATGTTTCTAACTCTCTATCCCTCTCTCTTCCTCTCTGTAAAAAAAAAAAAAAAAAATCAATAAAATATTTAAAAATAAAAATAAATAGTCTTCTACAAAAGCTTGCCCCCTTTTCTGCTGCCTGTCCGGGCCCATCCAGAAAGCCACGTGGCATTGACACTTCAGCCCTGATGTTGCCCAGATTCTGATCAAGGGACAGAGAGACCCCACTCCTCACCCGAAGTTTGTTACTTGGCTCACCGGGCCTTTCTAGTCTGGCTAACCGTGTGGACTCTGGAGCATGAGTTCATACACATCTGCACCTCCTACTAACTCTGTGGCTTTAAGCCATTTCACTTCTTTGAGCATCACACGTAACAATAGGTCTGACTTCCAAAAATAAATTAAATCGTCTTCTAAAACATGAGCCTAACTTTTCCTTCATATGACATTGCTTGGAGGTATCATAGTTTGATTGTTCTTTTCCATTTTAAGTTGTTTCCAAATGTTTAGAATTAAAATACTTAAATTTTGGCCCTAGCTGGTTTGGCTCAATGGATAGAGCATCAGCCTGTGGACTGAAGGGTCCCGAGTTTGATTCCGGTCAAGGGCACATGTCTGGATTGTGGGCTTCATCCCTAGTAGGGGTTATGCAGGAGGCAACTAATCAATGATTCTCTCTCATCATTGATGTTTCTCTCCCTCTCCCTTCCTCTCTGAAATCATTAAAAATATATTTTAAAAAAATACTTAAATTTTATACAGAGGTCACTTGGGAAGTTATATGAGTAAGTACTTGCTGGTTTCCCCCCCTAAATTCTCAACATCACCCCTGCAGTTTTATATTTGTAAGTTGTGTGGGGAATGTGGTTGGTCAGCCTCACAAACCCGCTCTGGCTCTGAGTGAACCCCAGGACTGAAGCCCATCACTGGAGGGACGACTCTTCAAATCCTGCCTAGCGGGGAGCTTGCAGTCTAAGGCGAGGAGGAAATGACACATGGTTTAGTCATCATATGTTTTGGCAATTAAATTACCGGGAAGGAAAAGGTAAACATGGTGCGGCAGCCACTTTTGAAGAGCAGGCAGAGTTCCTGTGGGGCTGCTTCCACTTCCCCCCTTTGATGGCAGGTGGTGGCACCGGACGGTGGCTGTCACCTCTAGCACCGCAGCACGGTGGCTCGCTGCTCGCCAGCCCTCCCAGCACCAGGTGGAGGCTAATCACAAAAGCAAGATTGTCTCTCTTCCCTTAAAGACTGGCCTGCATTTGTTTTCATTTTAATTAAAAACAAAACAGAACAAAGCTCAGGGACCTTCACCATCCAGCTACAGCGTTTTCCTATCCTTCTCTCCCGATTTTGCTGAAGTATATTTTTGAAGACAAACCCTGACAGACCTTATGTCATTGAGTCATGTCAGCCCTACCTATCTCGGTAGGCATCCCTAAAAACACCGATTTCTTAGTTCACTTTCATACCATCATTGCACCTAGTAAAATGAATAGAAGTGACACCTCACGATTTTTCTTTGTCATAACATGTCACTTAAAATTTAGAATACAATAATCACGTGTAGGTTGAGTCACATATCATTTCGTTGTGTCATCTAGAAAATGTTTCCACCTGCTCTTCTCTTATTGAAGCAGAATTTCACTGTACCAAGAAGAGAAGGCATTTCATGGTTACCAGCGGGCATCTTGGTGGCTTAGGAAGGGTTAGTGCAGATTTACATGCACAATCATTTGTTTGTACTCCAGTTACCCTAGTGCTGCTCTATTCAAGTGCTCGAAATTAATGCCTCCAAGGACAGGGCAAGTCAAAAACGAGTGGCCAGGACCTGGTGGGGAGCTAGGGTGTCTGTCTCTCTCGTTTTATTTTATTTACGAGAGAGAGAGGAAGGGAGAGAGAAAGAGAAACATCAATGCCAGAGCACAACGTCAGTTGGCTGCCTCTCGAACGCCTCACCTCCAGGGATGGAGCCTGTGCATCCCAGGCACATGCCCTGGACCAGAAATTGAACCAGGATGTTGCCCTAACAACTGAGCCACACACCCTAAGGCTGGGTGTTTGTCTTTTTTAAAGGAGCAGTCACCAGATTGCTAGCTCTTTGAGAATGCCTGTTGGCTTGGTTGCCATGTCTTCCAGTTTTCAAAAGAAACTGTAAATTGGACAATTTTTTAAATGAAAGCCTTTTAAAGCAGGAAATAATTCACTTTTTAAATGAAAACCCTGTGCATTATGTGCTTCCCCATTGTATGCTTCACTCTATTTTGATTTTTCATTTAATTATCAGCATAGATCTGAAAGTAATGTACTTACTGCCAGAAAGCCCAAGAAATACAGCGATCACCTACAATTCAACAAACCAGTTTACCTTTGCTCCAAACCTGTGTGCTCCCCAGGCTTCCCTTTCTGTCTATATTAACCTCAGTGTTCCAATCATTTCTGGACTCCAAGTTTTGGTGTTCATTTCTCCTCTTGTCTTTCCTACCACAAACTCAAGTCTGTTCATATATTTTTTTTTTATGATGAATTTTCTTTCTCTTCCTTCCCCTTCTAGCTAGCTCATTTCTAGCCCTACCACTGCTTCTCTGACCCAGATTCTCCCTGTGTTCTAGTTCCTATCGCTGCCCAGCCAGGTTAGCCCACTTTCTCAAATACCTCTTTCAGATACCTCATGAAGTCTCTTCTCAAAAAGTTGTTTTGGATCCCTGTTGCCTACAGTAAAAATCCCACCATTTTTGCCCGGATCTCCGGGTTGCAGAGTAGTTTCATCATAGTTATCCATCCACATTTCCCTGGTATTCTCCAACCCCATCTCCTTAAGGTCAACTCTCCCTCAATCCAACCTCCTGGCCAGGGCTGTTCAGAACCTTGTGGGCGTTTCTGGACAATGGGTGGATCCTTTCCCTACACCTGGTCTGCTGAAGTGGGGTTCCCTGGCCTACCCCCAGATATTTCTTTTGGCCTGGGCCTCCATGATTGTCTGAGCTGCAAGAACGGAGTGGAATGAAGGATACTCGCAGGTGAGTCCTCCAGCTTAGGGAAGAGGCAGCAGAAGGGAGAAGGCTGCTTGGTCTTTAGCTGCCATTGGACCCTAGTTGGGGCTTCTGTGGAGAGCCCTTGTTTTGCTGCCTGACAGAGTTCCTTCTCCACATGATTTCTGCTTCTGCTCCCTCCCTCAGGGTAGGAATTCTTGTTGTTGTTGTTTTATGTGAAGCTGTGCTAACCACAGGCATTCTGCAGTTTGAGTGCAGCGCATGCTCATTGGCCTTGCAGCACCCACGTGTGCACACCATTGGATGTTGGAATGATTAACTTGGTCACTTTAACCTACGAGGGCAGCTTGTTGGTCAACTGGTGACCTTTCTTGTTCAGAGAAGGCTTAGGAAAATTTGTTATTTTAATGACCTAGTGATATTTCACCAAAAGAGATTCTTTCTCGTCTGCCTCAGCACTTTGTTTAAGCCTCTGATATGGCACAAAGCATCTAGTGTTACAGTTATTTGCACATGTGACTGTCTCCCATTTTCGTCTCGGGTCCATGCAGCAGCCACTGCTGCTTTGTGTGTCTCCCACAGGTCTGGTGTGTGGCCAGCACTCGGTGTAGGAGATGCTTGACTTTCTCTGATGATGCAGCCCGAGTTTATCAGGGACTGTCAATCTTAACTGTCATTAGTGAGATATGAATGTTGAGTGATTGCTAGTTCCCAGCTAAATGACAGGCTGTTCAAGTCCTCTCAGCGTACATCTCAGATTCTGTCAATGACAGGTTTTACATACGTTATCTCCCTTAATCCTCGTGGTAACTCTCTGAAGTAAATAATAATATTTTCTTCATCGCAGATTTTTACATGACATTGGCTTGCTGATAGACAAAACCACAAAATCTGCGAATGCCCAGGGCCCACTCTACCAGTTCAAATAGATAGATGATTCGAAAAAGTAATACGATAAAATGTTGTGTTTGCTAATACTGGCTTCCCATTCTAATACGAAACCTTTGGATGAACTGTTCCAAAGATTAACCTGGGAAACAAGAGATGTACTAACGTGAAACAATCCATACTGCAGCGTAATAACTTAATCTTATTCTTAATTTTTTTCAAAGAAGGAAGAAAATACATAACTAGGGAATTGTACTGGATTCTCAATTCTCAGGAACAACGAATTTTACTTCTTAAATCCCTTTTCTTTAACAGGTGACGGCTGTGGGCACATAGTGTCCTATCTGGACAGTGGCACCATGACATCTAAGAATTATCCACGGACTTACCCCAACCACACAACGTGTGAGAAGACAATCACAGTGCCGAAGGGGAAAAAGTTGATTCTGAGGTTAGGAGATTTGGATATTGAGTCCCAGACCTGTGCTTCTGACTACCTCCTCTTCACCAACAATTCCCATGAGTATGGTAAGGAAAGAGACCGAGGTTTCCACGTGCATGAAAGCATTTGCAATTTGGAGGAAGGAGGTTGTCTGTGTCTTGGTAAAATAGCCTGGGAACATTAGGAGAGAAACTTGAGTTTCGTAAACTCTTGGGGTAGCTCACATGGTACATTTGCTTCATAAGCTGCAACAAAGACCTCTGAGGAGATGTTACCGTTAGCCTGGTGTGCATGCCTCAGGAGCTTTGTCTGAGTGTGTATCTTGCTGGGAAGAGAATCGGAGATGTATGGCTCTTGGCTAGAACATCTGTGGTGCATTTATTCCTGTGACAAATATTTATTGACTAGTGATCCTGGGTTCAGGAACTCCGTGAGAAATGGGTTGGGATATAGCAGTGACAAAAAAAAAAACCACACAAAGTTCCTCCTCCATGGAGCTTGCCTTGGTGGGGAGGGGAGGGATGGAAGGAAAACAAACAAATGCATCTATCATGTGAGTGAATGTGAGAAAGAAAAACGAGAATGAGAAAAAGAAGCCATTCTAATGTAAGATGGAGCCTGTTTTTGAGTTGTTTGTGCTACCGAATGGGATGGTTAGAAAGTCAGAAGGCTTCCTCACTATGGGATCTGGCCTAAACAGGCAGTCAGACATCCCTCGAGGGGTCCCAGATTGGAGAGGGTGCAGGCTGGGCTGAGGGACATCCCAGACCCCCCAACCCCGCACACGAATTTCGTGCACCAGGCCTCTAGTTGTAGACATAAACATAGTCAGCGTCTTTTGTATCCAGGTACGTGCTGGGCCCTCACATAGATTTTTCCTGCACCCTTACATCCTCCCTGCCAGGTAAATATTAACTCCTTTGTACGAAACTGCATCACTATGACATTTAAGGAAAATGCCAAGGTTCGCACAGCTAGACAGGGCAGAAAGAAAGGTTTATATCTGCCCTGTGGCTCCAGATGTCCCCTCCTTTCTCCTGGTTCCACCACCTAAAGAAAATTCCAACAAATTATTACCTTTTCCGGGTGACCAGCCCACTATTACATATAGAGCAATTTTGTTTCAAGTGCAGGTGTCATTAATACTTGGAACATGTTTTTAAGATAAAATATTTAATGATGCTGAGAATTTCTTTTGTGGGTACTTTAAAGATTTTTTGATTAGTCATGCCAGGGCAAATCCAGCAGACGAGGAGAGCAGAAGTGAGCAATAAGAGGAATACATGAACAGGAAATTAGAATATTTCAATCATATAAGCATATTTTAAAAGAATTAAGTGGTCTAAGGGCTCGTAGCAAGTATACACACGCATATATCATATATGTTGCATGTATATGTTTGCATCTTTTGTGGTTTTGAAGAGCATTTTGGGAAAAGTTGTTTATTTATATATGTGTAGTACTTATAATATTTAATCCAGTGTCTTGAATGTAGTAGATACTTGGAGAATAAATGATTTTAAAAGTAAATCAATACGTTCAATGACAAGGAGTCAGTTAAGTAAAACAAGTTACAGTTACTAGGAATATTAAACAGCTATTTGTTTAAAAAACTGTTCATCTAGAAAGTTGCTTATGCTATACATAGTGTTAGGTAAAATATGAATATAAAATAATGTTATGATGATAAAAAAAAAAAACCCTTTGAGTAAAATAAGTCAGAACATAACTATAGGAAAATGCAAGGACTTTAGAAGGTTTCACTATGGGTCTTATGTCCTCGCTTTACTTTCAGTTCTTTCTTTAATAAACATGTTTCTTAATAAACAACGAATAGATTTCTTTGGACCAAAACCATAACTAGACATAAATGTGAACCGAGTTCAAATAGTTCCTGGTCGTGCCCTGGTGTGCTCAGCGGTTGAACATTGACCCATGCACCCAGAGGAGGCCGGTTTGATTCCGGGTCAGAGCACATGCCTGAGCTGTGAGCTTGATCCCTAGTAGGGGGCGTGCAGGAGGCAGGTGATTGACGTTTCTCTGTCATCAATGTTTCTCTCCTTTCCCCTCTCTCTTAAAAAAAAAAAAAAATCCATTAAGAAAAAAACAGTTCCCTGGTCAGTTTGAACTTTCCTGAGGAATGCAGGCATCCACCACGAAGGAGGAGGAGGAGGAGGAGGCATGGTGCTTTGTGGTCCTGCATTCCTGGGCTGTTGCCCAGCTCTATGGGAGGGTGGGAGGCCCCTCAGAAGCTATCATTGCCACAGGCGCTGGCATGACTCTAGAGCACATGTGTCAAACACAAGGCCCGCGGGCCAAATCCGTCCTGCCAGGCCTTGCAATGTGGCCCGCACGCGCTGTCATCACTGCACTCCGCTGCGTTTCCATCACAATGACAGTTTATGACTGTTCAGTAAACCATTCGGCCCGCGATTTAGGCTGGATTTTAGATTTTGGCCCCTTCTCTGATTGAGTTCGACACCCCTACTCTAGAGGGAAGTCCCTAGCGTTAGCTCTGGGTCTCAGGGACCCATGGTACTATTTCCTGGGCCTGGTAGAGGGGGTGCCCACTGAGGTGCTGCTACAGGGGAGACCTTATGTTTGAATACCTCCTAAAATTCTGGAATTTGATGGCTGTTGTGATTACATGTTTGGCTAAAACAGCTGAATAATTTTAGTTTATCCCGCTCAATATTATTCACTAACTATTAATAACTTATTGCTCATTCTTCACTAACTAATTTATTTCACTAATTTATTGCTAAAACCCAGGGCCAAGAGATTTTAAGATTCAACACTCTCCAACTTTTGAATATGCAGATAATGTTTTGAAAAAGAATAATGTTTTCTGGCATTGGTGTCTGAAAGCGCTGCCAAGAGTGGACCTCCTTGGAATGTGATTGCCGTAATCGTTGTGAATAGGCTGAAGTTTTGCAGTTGTAATCTCTAAGTTTTGCAGTTCTGTTTTAATGGTTCATCCCCAGGCCAATTGTCTGAAATGTTTGGTTCATATACTTCACATGCTTTTTATCATCCACACTCCTCTGGCAGCAAAATGCACTGTAAGCGGTGTGCCCACACCAGCTTTGACAGTGATCAAGCAAAAGATGCACTTGATCTCATTGATGTGAAAAGCCTGACACATGCAAGAAGGGGTTATTATCATTCTGCTTGTCATGTATTATCATTATGGCTCATATTTCAGATTCGAGCATCAATTAGAAGAATGTACTTATCTATGGATGGCTAAGTTAAGACACTGACTCTCCCTTTCAAATACCACAGAGACCTGAGTGGGGGAGTTTAAGGGGTTCTGTGAGAGCAAGGTCTCTCAAGATCCTGAGGAGCCAAGCACCTGGTTCCCATCAAGACTCTTCCAGTAGGTTTTTAGGGACCCAGGAACAACACTAAAATTCCCCACCAGGGGAAAACTGGGACCCAGTCAATCTTCTTGAAATATCAGGAAAACAGGAATGACCATTCCTCTGGGGTCCCAGGTAGCAGTGATGACAAAAACAAAACAAAACAATAACAAAACACACACACACACCTCTGAATTCAAAGCTCTCCATCTGTTGTGGTACCGTACCAGAGGGCTAGGAAGGGTGGCAGAGTCACTACAGATTTTTAACAATGAAAATAATGATCTTCAATATGAATTCACAGCCTATCCTCTTCAATGTTGTAAGTAAAACAATGTTAAATACTTTTTTCTTATATTTTAAATGTAGGTACATTGGTATGACACAATGCCTGCAGATCCAGTTCTATCCATGCTAGAACCTTCTTTGAGGTCCATCAACTCTAGTCATTGGCTCTGGGGCTCATGTTGTTGTTGTAGTTTTGTGTGTGTGTGTGTGTGTGTGTGTGTGTGTGTGTGTATGTGTGTGTGTGTGTGTGTGTGTGTTAATCCTCACCTGAGGATATTTTTCCATTGTTTTTTTAGGGAGAGTGGAAGAGAGAGAGTAAGGCAGAGAGAAACATTGATGTGAGAGAGACACATCAATTGGTTGCCTCCTGCACAAACCCCAACCATGACCCTGGCCTGGGAGGAGCCTGCAACCAAAGTAACTGCCCTTGACGGAATCAAACCCGTACTCTTCAGTCCGCAGGCTGAAGCTATTCCCCCTGAGCCAAACCAGTTAAGGCTCGTGTTGTTTTTCTAAGCCTTCAGTAGAGCACCAATCTCAGGTTGAGATCGTTATATTAGCTTCTCTACCAGATAAGGGGTTCCTTGAGCAAGGAATTGCATTTTATTTATCTTTGTATTATAGAATCCCCTATTGTATAGCGTAGTCTTGTAATTAAAAATGCTCAGTCCACTTTTAATAAATCACATTGCATGTAGCTCAGTTTTGGCAGACATATTTAAAAATGTGGATTTGTTCACACTGCAAGAAGATTCACAGGAAGATTCCTCTATCTATAAACATCCTGACTGCATTGAAAGAAGGACTTGATTTACATAAAATTTTAGGACTCTATAATAGAGAAAACACTATAAATAATGTAGAAGGTGCCTGCGACTAAGCATTCAACTATATACTACCGTGTTTCCCCGAAAATAAAACATCCTCCGAAAATAAGACCTACTTACAGGTTTCCTTCTGAGTGAAATATAAGGCATCCCCCTGAAAATAAGGCCCCCCCCTAGGCTCTGTCTCAGAAACTTTGTGAAACCTAAACTGCAAAAAGTTGTGACTTGGGTGAAGAATTCATGGGAGAAAATCACTGACAGTTGCATTGCAAATGCACTGCGAGCAGGCTACCTTGACAAGAAGTACTCATTTAAAAATGACAGTGCTATTGCTAAACATGAGAGATTTGGTCCACTGATTCTGAAAGAAATGGAGTCACAAGAAATTCACCAGGAAATTCAGGAATTGGATTGTTATGATGATATTCCAGAAGATGATGACATGATTATCATTTGAATAAATGAGTAAATTCTTGATACTTTAGGATTCACAGTTTGTCTGGTTTGTGTTGACAACTACCGTACTACCATACTGTATACAGGTAATAAATTTCCTTTATTTTCATTTAACAATTAATGTGTACTGTATTCTTCTTCATGGAAAAATAAGACATCCCTTGAAAATAAGACCTAGCGCATCTTTGGGAGCAAAAATTAATATAAGACGCTGTCTTATTTTCAGAGAAACAGGATATATGCTGGGTTTAGTCCTTAGAGCTACTAATTTAACCTTCACAGTAGCCCTCTGGGAGAGGAGACCTGTTTGTAACATCCACACATAAGGAAACTGCAGCTTTAAAAGGTCAAGTGACATGCTTATGACTCCTTAACTGGTGCTAGGATTCAAGTTTGGGCATCTGACTTCAGAGACCCTTCTCTTAAACCTTCCCAATTTGGTGTGGCAACACCCATCAATCTGATCAGAGGCTTGTGCATAAGATCTGAGCTGTAGTTCTTGGTTATCATTTGCTGGAAGAAGTAGACACTGCTGAGGGCCTTCCCCATGGGAATATACTAGAAGTAGAATGGATTTCTGAAAAATCACTTCCATACCCAGTATCAGTATAAATTTATGGTTTCAAAATACTTAGTCAAAATGCTTAAGGAGGCACCATGGCCAGTGAACCTAATTATAGTCAGTTAAATTAGTTGTGTTCTGATAAATGACTTGCACTGTAGGAAAATCAGGAAATTCCAGAATTGTTCTTTTACATTTCCTGCACTTCCACCTCCACCCCCAATACTCCTTTAACCATTGTCAGAGACTCAAGAAGTAAAACCATGTGAAGTCAACTGTTCATGTTCGTATTACACCAGGAACAAGAGAAATGGGAAAGTAGGAAATAATACTTGGTGTTTTGCCTCACAATTGCAACAAGATTTCTGTGAAAGTATTTTGGAATAATACATAGCTGGCATACCATAATAAGATCCAAACATTATGTGCTGTCTGTTGATTTTTTTTTTTTAATTCCAAATAAAGAAAACACAAGATTGGCAGTTTCTATTTAACAAATGGGTTATGTCTCTACCGGTCATATCATGGAGAACAGACAATTCATATGACTTTTAAAGAGACAACAAAAGCCTTTGAAGGAATTTCCAGCTTGTATAGAAAGCTGTGTTGAGCCTCAAACACCCTAGAATCGCATTCCCCTCTAGGATTGGGGCTACTGTGGTGGATATTTTTTTGATGGTTTGATTTGGTTTTGCCTTTTGTGCCAAGATAGCATTCAGAAGAATTTCAGACTTATAGAAAACTTGATATCAGCCAGAATGTTCCACACTAGACATCTTATTAACATCATCACAAGCCTCCAGGAGAAAAGGCTCCAACTTCCTCCTCCTCTTTTTCCCCAAATACTTCCCTGGAGACCGCACTGTGATTTGGTTTCAGTAATTACCCTCTTTTGTTGGGGAGAAGTAATGGCCTAGGTGGGTTGTGGGCTCCAGTGTTAGGGCACTTCTTGACATGCCCTGGCCCCAAGGCAAGCCACACCTTTGTCTAGGAATCCGCCTGGTCCATTTATCATCTGTCACTGATTTTTGTCTGGGAACGGGAGACCCACGCTCTCCAGGGACACCGCTTACATTCTTACGTGACTATGGTGTTAATGGCGCAGTCCAGGAATATCCCTTTTTCATGTTAATTTCCTTCCTTTTCAAAGAAAATGGCCCTGAAAATTCAGTAATTTTGGACAATGACACCATTGCAATTAGCCAGCAAGGACAAGCCTTGCCATTTGACTGCACTGAAAAAAAAAACAAATGGAAAAGGGACGGGAGTCAGTGGCGTGGCCTCTGCAGCCTCAGCATTTCTGGAGATGGTGTCAGCAGCGCGGCCCTGAGAGCAGATCTGGCCCGCGCTGGGCGCCACTTTCCTGGCAGCTGAAGGCGTGCCCGTGGCTGGCACTGTCAGGGCACTCCTGGGGAATGCCCTTTAGGCCCACTGGCATGCTCTTTGCTGTCATAAGAAATTAAATGTGTCCTTCAGAAGGTGCTTATAAAGTTGAAGGTTTTCAGGAGGATTTTTTGTTGTCTGATTTTAGGACAGATCTCTCAGGAGTTGGGTTTTCATTTGGTCTCTGTGTTTTTCACCACTGAGAGTAATTATGCAGGGGAAGGGGTCTCTCTCTCTCTCTCTCTCTCTCTCTTTCTCTCTCTCTCAACAGTATGCATCCATTTTTAAAACATATCCCTTTCACAGATGAAACAATAATTTAGCTCCATTGGTTTCAAGCTCAAAAGCATAGACCTACCGGAAGTGACTTGGAAGAGTAATTAACCCTACTGTGACTGCCTTGGAATGTCCAGGGACTCAGGCAGGCGACCCCTGGAGAATGGAGCATTGCTAGAAATGGCTGCCCCAGTGTCCGATTGCCAGAGGATGGAGGGCTCTGGGCGTGGCTCTGAGCAGATGGTGCATTCTTCCTTGTTGGACAGTTTTCTTTTATTCACACGAGGGAAGAGAAAGGGTTTCTCCCCTCAGCTGCTCATGGAACAGTGACCCCAAACAAGGGATGTGTTGAGAGGAACTGGCCTACTGTGCTCAAAGGAGTCAGCCCCTGTGGTTCCGGGACCTTTCTTCCCTTTGTCCAAGGGATTAGCCCATTGTCTGGGCATCATGTCAGGTGCCAAATGCCACAGGGCTAGTCCATTCTAAATCATTGATAGCTCTTCCCACAATCCAGGCCTATAGTCACATTCCACAAGAGAGAGAATTATTCAGTTTTCCTGATTTTTCAGCCTACCTGATGAGGCACCTTTCTGCTGTGCTCCAGAGGGAGAGAATTTGGGACCGTAAAGTAGGATGGAACCTGCCTCCCAGGCAAGGATAGAGGTGAGGGGAGTTAGATGGCAAGTCCAGGTCTACGGAACACACAGTACCTGCAGATGGGAAGCAGAACTGTGAGTCCTACACTTAGGTCTGCTAATCGTTTTAGGACCCAATCAAGAAGGGGTGGGCTTCAGTCTGACTGTGAGCCAAGGCGGGTTCGCCAATCCAGGAACACAGCCCAGGATGGAGAATAGAACCCTGGTCAAAGTTAGAAGTTACCAAGCTCACATTTGAATTTCCAATGATATTGTCTTTGGGAATGTTTAAGGATAGTTGTAGACCCTTTTTACAAGTCAGGATGGAGAACACTAACAGTAACCATATCATTTGGGCATAGAAAGGCTTTTGTAAGAAAAACTCATCCTCGAGGTTGTATGTTTGATATCCTGTCAGAGCACATACAAGAATCAGTCTCCCTCTCCCTCCTTCCCTCCCTTCCTCATTAATAAATAAAATTTTTAGATCTGCTTGCTAATTCCTGTTTTCAGGGAAATTATTGTGTCTTACATACATGACTTTTAAGATGACAACTAAACTTTAGCTTGAGTAGTATTGGGAAGGTATTTTATTTCCTTTTTAGCTCCAAATCTAATTTTGTCCTTTGAAAGTTCATTGAACTTCCTATTGCTTTTCAAGCAACTTATTCTAGAAACAATGTGTAATACTCTTAATTGCATAATTTATTTTATGGAATTTCAAAAGGCTTTAAAAACTATTCTGCTTTTTATGAACTTTATTTTATAAATCAAAATAAATCATACAGGTTAACCAGAGCTACGGCAAAAGAGTGATCAATGTGTATGGAAAAAGCTGCATGGGAATATGATGTTTGCCATGCATTGGACAGACACTTCATTCTGGAATCTCCTAAAATAGGGAATTTGTTAGTTTCTTGGAGCAAATTTAAGAGGCCCCTAGAATATCATTTTTGTGATAACATTTTTTTTTTTTAATTTACTACCTGTCTTAGTTGGTTACCAAGATACCTCAGACTGAATTGCTTAAAAACAGCAGACATTTATTTCATTCAGAGGCTGGGAGTCATGGTGCAGGCAGATTCACTACAGTGGCCCCACTTCCAAATTCATAGCCTCTCTCTGTGTCTTCACATGGCAGAGGGGCAAGCAAGCTCTTGGAGGCCTCCTTTATAAAGGCACTAATCCCATTCATGGGGGGCTTCACCCTCATGACCTAAGCACCTTCCAGAGTCCCTGCCTCCTAATGCCATCACATTGGGGTATTAGGATTTCAATACATGAATTTTGAGGGGACACAAACATGTAAATAGTACTTTAAGCAAGTTTAGGAGACTATCACTAGAATATCACTTTTGTGATAAATTTTTTTTGTACTACTACATGTATTTGACTTTTATTTGTTAGTCTTATTTTTTTACAAAAACCCCATCTCTTGGGTTGTTCACAGCTAACTAGCTCTAGCCTATTACTTATCCAGAGTTAGCCATTTCCCCCGTTGGCTTGTCAGTATAATCAGGTTCACTATCAGTCTCAGTATTAAACAAAATTCCAGTTGAGTGATTATTACAATCTTACATTTGTGTTTGTCTGGTAAATTTGACCACTAACGGAGAGAAAAATGCCATATACCAATTCTTTGTGCTGGTCTAAATTTTGAAATGTGCCAAAAATGTGCTTTATTTTTAGGACCATATTGTGGAAGTATGAATGTTCCCAAAGAACTCGTGCTGGACACAAATGAAATAACTGTTCGCTTTGCAAGTGGATCCCACACTTCTGGGCGGGGCTTTTTGCTCACCTATGCCAGCAGTGACCATCCAGGTATAGCAGAAGCATCAACACAAACCTGTATACCTTTATCTGTCTAAGAATGCCTCGCTACTTATCCCTATCTCTGGACAGAATTGTTACCTCAGATATAGAATTAAGATGTGAGGCAAGAGAGGAATGCAATGTCATTAAGATGTGAGGCAAACCCTAACCGGTTTGGCTCAGTGGATAGAGCATTGGCCTGCGGACTGAAAGGTCCCAGGTTAGATTCTGGTCAAGGGCATGTGCCTTGGCTGCAGGTGCAAATTCAGTAGGGGGTGTGCAGGAGGCAGCTAATCGATGTTTCTCTCTCATCTATGTTTCTAATTCTCTATCCCTCTTCCTTCCTCTCTGTAAAAAAAAAATTAATAAAATAAGATTTTTTTAAAAAGAAGTGAGGCAAAAGAAGAATGCATTGTCTGTAGTTGGGTCTGAATTGAATGCTTTTATAGAACATGTTAAGTTGATCAACTGACATAAGAGAGTTGATCTCATTTTCCTAGTAGCCTTGGGTAGAGCATCTTTGGGACCCTGTCACCCTTCTGAAGTCTGACTATTCTCTGGAGTCCTCCACCAGCCTGTTTCTTAGCTTAGGACACGCATTTGATCAAATACCCACACCCCTTTACACACACACACACACACACACACACCAGTGAACCAGCACAGCCGGAGGAGTGTGAGTATGAGCAGGGTGTGGTCACTATCACCAAGTCCCCTAACCATGCAGCTGACACTTGAGCAGGAGAGAACGGAGGCATAGGCTCTGGCCAGGCTTCTGGCACTCCAGAGTAATGACCATGCAGCCTACCCATCTCTGCCCAGGGCACCGAGGTGCCCAGAATTTCTGCTTTCAGTCCCCTCTGGCTGAAGTACTCTGGGAAGGGAGTGTACCATTCACTGCCCTCCTCAAGATCTGGCCAGTGTTTACCAGATGTTACTCCTTAAGAACGATTGAAAAGATGAAGGAAAGAAAGAGCTATTGCAAGTGTGGAATATTTTGGAAACTATACAAGGTTGATAAAAATGGACCAAAATCCACAGTATTTTAGCATCTCTGTTGTTGAGTATTAGTTTGGTTCCATATGCAAAGAGCACCCTCTTGCTAAGTCCTTGGTCCTGGCTGATCAAAGTTGAGAGGCTATTTGTGTTTTCATTAAACGCCTGGTTCTTGGGTCACTCAGGCGTCTCCAGCTAAATTGTTAAATTACAATGTTCCTGAACCTTCTCTATGAACCACCCTGGGCTTTCAAATTGTTTTCCTTCTGCCAAAGGAATGAATACACATGATCTTTGTAGGCACGCAGTGGATAGTAACTAACCGGTGTTGGTTTTTGTGTTGGAAATAGATTGTGTTGTCACTCACTGGACAACCACTGACAGACCATCATTGGTGGCAGGAAAGAGAGATGAAGGAACTGTTAAATCCTGAGGACACTGTGTTCAGTTTTTGTTTGTGTTTTTCCCCGACTACAGACCTTTCCCCATATAAAAAAATGAAGGGATTGCAATTTAGGGTTTTTTTTTTTAACTTTATTTTTATTGTAGACTATTACAGATGTGCTCAGTTTTTGCCTATTTTTTAAACTGAACAATATATATCAATTATAAATAATAAATGCTTTTAAAAAAATATCTTGTTTTATTTTAAAAGACATCTTTCAAGCCTGGCACTATCTTAAGTTCCATTCAGTCTTCTAATTACAATTATCTTTATGACAGATTTGATAACGTGTTTGGACCGAGCTAACCATTTTTCGGAGATAGAATACAGGTAAATATGGGTGTGCTGGCTGGGCGGCAGGCATATGTTGCTGAACATTTTGTTTACCTTGACATTAAACCAGACATTATTGGTATTTATTTTTTGTAAGTCATCTATGTTATAACTCATGAGGAATATTTGAAATGGTTTCTTATACAGCAGAGGTCAGCAAACTTTTTTGTCAAGGGCCAGGTGGTAAATATTTTAGGTTTTGCAGTCACACAGTCTCTTTTGCATGTAGTCATACAGTTTTGTTGCAATTGTAATCATAGACTAGATGTAAACAAATGAGCAGGGCTGTGTTCCAATAAAACTTTGTTTACAAAAACAAGCAGCAGGCTGGATGTAAGTCCCAGTTTGCTGGCCCCTGAGTTCTACCAAAGGACCAGTGAGCCAATATTTTTTACCTAGCCTGTATTGGGGAGTGACTTTGTTAATTATTTTGTTTTTGGAGGGTTTATTTTGTCTTTCCCACAAAAGAGAAACCTCCTGAGAGCAAGAGATGAACATTCCATCCCAGCTTTAACTGGAAAAATGGCTTAATCTTTTTGATGTACATTTCCTCATCTATAAGGTAAAAGAGCCTAGAGCAGGATTTCTCAACCTTGGCACCGTTGACATTTCAGGTTGGATGGTTCTTTGTTGTGAAGAGCTATTCTGTGCGTTGTTGGATGTTCATCAGCAACCCTGGCCTCTACCCTCTACATGCCTGTGTGATAGCCAGAAATGTCTTTAGACATTGCCAGATGTCTCTCAGTGGGCAAAATTCACACCCATTTGAGAATCACTGGCCTAGAGATCATTGCCAACAACAGCTCTAACTCCTTAGAGTGCTTTCTTTGTGGGCCAGGTACTTAGTGCCTGGACTTAGCATGAAAGTAACTCATGTGAATGTCCCAACATGCCTACAAAGTAGGTTCTGTTATACACAAAAGACAGAGGCACAAAGCAGTTCAGTAACTTGCCCAAGATTACACACTTCAGTCTACTCAGCGTTAGGCCCAAGAGTGCATGGTCCTAATCATCTCTGACATTCCAGTAAGTGAGACTATTTTACAAGTAGAGTCAACTCTAGTGTTAATCAGTACTGAGTCTGATTAACGAAAATAAATGTGACCAATAATTAAATATTGCTCTGTAAAGTCGCCTTTCATCCAATGTAAATATTAATCAACATTCCCTGAGATCTTTTCAGTGATCCTGTACAGTGTCAGCAGTGACAGAGCCGCTGAGCATCAGTAATCATTTTCAGTTCTAAAGAGGGGAATATACTGAGTAAGGTAATGGTTCTAGATCATCTAAGCCAGCAATTTTCAACTGGTGGGCTGCAAGAATTTTTAAAACATGCAGGACCTGCCCTGGCCGATTTGGCTCAGTGGATAGAGCATCAGCCTGCGGACTCAAGGGTCCCAGGTTAGATTCCAGTCAAGGTCATGTACCTTGGTGGTGGGTACATCCCCAGTGGGGAGTGTGCAGGAGGCAGCTGATTAATGTTTCTCTCTCACTGATGTTTCTAACTCTCTCTCCCTCTCCCTTCCTCTCTGTAAGAAGTCAATAAAATGTATTAAAAAACAAAAACATGCAGTACCTGACTATTTAGTCAGGGGCAGTGACCTCTTTTCCCTTACATTGTCAAATTTAAAACATGACAATAGCCAATACAACGATAGCCATCCAATGTGAATGAATCAAAATGATAACTATTTTTTTTGTCAGATCAGTAAAAAATGTATATTTTTTTGGTGTGCTGCAGAATTTTTGTTATTATGTTTTTGTGCCAGGAGATGACAAAGGTTGAAAATCACTGATTCAAGTTGTAGCCCAGCATTTGTAGTGTTTAGGTAAATATGAGGTATAATGACTAATAACTGTCCACAATCCCCATGAAATGCAGAAAGCTTTGAAAGACAAAAAATTTTGTAACTCACTTGATAGCAATACTTGATTAACGTGACCTTAAATTAATTTACAGCAAAATTGGACTAAAATTAAGGCGTCTACTTAGTCTGTATTTGACTTAATATGACTATTTGTGTATTTGACACAGATATTTTAGTGTTTTTATTAACATGTGCAGTCCTTATAGGGTCTTACATAATATACATCATTGAAACTGTCTTACTTTCTAAAATAAAAAAATAAATAAAAACCCAAAAAGTCTGAATTCTGAAATAATCTGTCTCTAAGTGCTAGGATAAGGGTCTGTAACCCTGTAGTAGGATTCCCCATTTTCATTTCTTAATTCCTTGATCATTGCTGCAATGCTGGACTCCATTAGGTCTATGGGAAAGAACTGTGAGTTATTTATTTGGGTAGTTTTGATAACTACATGTTGTTACTCATCTAATTTGCTAAGTCAGCAGGAGGAAACTGGAAGGAAATGAAGTCAAAGCGACTGCTATTTTGGAATCTGTTTGGGCTGATACATTTCTTTTTAAACAAACCGAGTAAACATTATCGTAATGCAGTGTATATATAGAAACAAGGGCATATGGCCTTCATCTTCAAAGTTGCCATTGTTCTTACAGTATTTTGACTTTTTTTTTTGCATGTTTTTCATAGATGTATAGCTGTCATTCATAGCCTATTGATATGTTGACTCTTGAAGGAATTGCAGCTGAGAAAACTTTTTACATTTTTAATGTGGTTACTCGAATCTTTAGGTTTACATATGTTATGTTTCTATTGGGTAGTGCTATTTGAGTGAATCAAAATATTGCATAGTAAAATAACACGTAAAGTGAAAGTCTCAAAATCCCACTAGAATCCAGAGATTCAATTCCTTGTCATCTTTTTATCCATTAAAAAACATAAGTTATTTACACATTTTAAATATCTTTTTATAAAGATGAGGTCCTGCTATATATAGTGTCTAGAAATTTTGCTTTAAAATTTTTTTTTCTTGGACTTAGAATCATTAAGATGCTTTAGGAACATTTTTTTAATAGGGCATATAATGCATCCGTATATAAAATAAATAATTACTATGTAAAACTTGCCTTCAGGGTAACATTTTAGATTAATCTGTGTTTTCATAAATCAGGTTTCTGACTTGTCATTAAAGCAAGGTATTCCCTCCTGTGTATTCTATGGAGAAATTATCTTAAGTATAATTTTAATACTTTTATATTTATAATTTCATAAAATATGAATTTATTTTTCTTTTCTTTTTTAGCAAATTCTGCCCAGCTGGTTGTAGAGACATAGCAGGAGACATTTTTGGGAACATGATGGATGGATATAGAGATGTAAGTGATTGGGGGGAATGTTATGGTTTTGCCTAAATTCATTACAAAGTAAAATCATGTAAAATCTAAAACTCTGTAGACAAATATACAACTCTCTTTTTTCCTAGAATAAATGAAATACTATAATAAGTACAAAAACCAAGGTTACTCATTACTATTTTTAGCACCTCTCATTAAGCATTTGAAATGGTAAAACAGAACCCTTTTCAACACCTGAGAATATAGTTCCATCTGGTTTTAATAAGAGACCATCTTTTTGTTATACTTTATTTCTTCATTTTAACACTCCATTTGGTACATGAAATAATAACCAAGGACATGAACATTCATATCACAGAATAGTGAATGTGAGTCTGACGCCAGTGCAGGCAGCCCTCTGCCCTATTCTTATATACAATATTATTCCCCTCCCTTCTTGCTCCTTCATTTCCTATGCCCAATGAGACTTTTTTGGTTGTATACATTTTTCTCAGAGAAAAATTAACTCACAGGAAGTCGTTTTTATAAAGTATATATCCTATTTCCAGGTGCACAATCTTTCATTTTTTATTTTTTTTTTTACAGATTTCTGCACTGGAAATCTGGTGCCTGATTTTTAAAATGCGATATTGCTATTTAAAATAACTAGTTTTACAGGAATTTGCTTGAATTATTAGAAATGTGATGGGATTTTTTCTCACTGCTACTGGCATGTGTCTTGAAGCATGGGGAAAGCATACATATTCTAAAAGGTGGATACTTCATCTCCAGCAGGAGGGGGGAAAAACTTGGCTTTAATTTTTGCCTTTAGCATATCCTGATTCTGAAAGCAGCAGTTTTTGTTATTTTGGTCTTTGTTTCCTTTTTGTGTGTGTTGTTTTTATTTACAAGATTGGCACTGGATATTCATTTGGCCTATAAATTGTTTGAACCTTAAAATGATTTATACCTCCTCAGTTTGAATATATATTTGGCACAGGCTATTTCTAAATTACTTCAGGAAGTTAACTAAGAGAAATAAAAAGTATAGTTTTCCCTCTAGGCAATAGAAAAGTTTTCTCTATTATTTCCTGCACCATGCAAGGAGCCTAAGAATTATGTACAGTTTGAGAGGAAGCATAATTTTTTCTTACTTAGTGGTTTATCTTGCCTCCTCTTGACAGTTTTCTTGTTCAGTGTAACCAGCAAATAAATGGTTTCCTGCACAGTAGAATTGCAAGTACTGCAAACAGTTTTCCCATTTGGCTTACTCACTGATTTGACACCATTTGCTTTTATTTTTTTATTTTTAAATATATTTTATTGATTTTTTTATAGAGAGGAAGGGAGAGGGATAAAGAGTTAGAAACATCGATGAGAGAGAGACATTGATAGGCCTGTGGACTGAAAGGTCCCTGGTTCAATTCCGGTCAAGGGCATGTACACCATTTGCTTTTAGAATGATTTTATCTGGAGGAAAAATTTGTATTTTGAAAACTGACCTCTTCAGAGAAGTCTGATTTGTGCCTTTTTTTGTATGCCATGGGTGTGTATGCGATATCTGTTGCCCCAAAACGATATCACCTCAAACTTAGAAGCTTCAAACAATACTTGTATTCTCTCTTGTGTTCTATGGGGTGTAAGTCTGGGCGTGGCTTAGCGGAGTCATCTGCTTCCATGTCTGAGGGGGGCAGCCAAGGTGTCAGCCAGGCCTGAAGGCTCCTCTGAGACTTTTCTGGGGAAAGATTTGCTTCTAAGCTCACATGGTGTTGGCAGCATTTAGGTTGTCCTCAGCTCCTTGCCATGGGGGCCTTCCTAGGAGAGTTTCCTAACAAGGAAGTCTCCTAGCAAGACAGGTTACACTCGATCTAATTATCCTCCCACACAGAACTGTGCTCATGGGATCCTAAGACCTGGGCAACCCACTGCAAAGTTCTAGTCCTTCCTCTAGGCCCGCTTTCTAACAGGCCAGTTTTAATCCCAGGCCCACCAGCTACACAGCCAGGCAGGCACTCCTGCTGGGTTATCACACCAGATAGCAGCTGTTTCATGGTCTGACATTATTTTGTCTTCTATGCCTTCTTAAATCTCTAAATTAATTGTAAAATGAAGCTGTGGTGGGATAGGTTCACCTTCTCAAATGATCCTCAGTGCGTACATCTGGTAAACCGAATTTAATAAACTCTGATCAGTTCTCTATTTCTGCTGGACGGTTATCTATTTTAGCCACCGCAGACCTTCCTGGCTTAAAATAACTCTTTGATTTGCCGGTGAGTCCATTCTTGAGCTCCTTTAGCCTAGAACCACTCCTACAGCTACAGTCATGTGGCACGTGACCTGGGGCCAGAGGGTTCAAAGAGGCCTCACTGACATGCGCAGCTGCACAGAACAAGCTGCATGGCCAGTTCAGAGTCCGTGTGGGAGGAAACTCCACCAGGACATGGCCACCAGGAGGGGTTATTCATTGGGAGGACCATTGCTACGTAAATTCTCTATCTTCCAACCCAGACAGCTTATGTATGATGACTCTGATGTCATTGAGAGAGTGATATACTAACACTTTTTCCTCCCCCTTTTACTTTTTATTTCAATGAATGCCATGGATCCTTGGGAGATGCTGCCCACAAGTTATAACCAAATGGAAAACTCCTGGTATATTTTCAATGTCTTCTTGAGTCAGCCATGAGTGACAGTGTTGCTGTGTTTCAGAACTCTCTACTGTGCAAGGCGGCCGTCCACGCAGGGATCATTGCAGATGAAATGGGTGGTCAGATCAGCGTATTCCAGCACAAAGGGTTAAGTCGATACCAAGGAATCCTGGCCAATGGTGTGCTCTCAAGGGAGTAAGTACTTTGACTTTTCTTTGGAGTGGGAGGTAACTCCAAGGCATAATTAGCTCACAATTTTGAAAGGACAGCAGCCCTAACCGGTTTGGCTCAGAGGATAGAGCATCGGCCTGCGGACTGAAAGGTCAGAGGTTCTGTTCCGGTCAAGGGCATGTACCTTGGTTGCGGGCACATCCCCAGGGGGAAGTGTGCAGGAAGCAACTGATGGTCATCGATGTTTCTAACTCTCTATCCCTCTCTCTTTCTCTCTGTAAAAAAATCAATAATATATATATATATATATATATATATATATATATATATTATTTTTTTTTTTTTTTTTTTTTTTTTTAAAGGAAAGGACAGCAGATATGTGATACCAAGGGTTTGTTAACTATGGGGAAGATATGTGAAAGTGTTACAGTAGTATTTTATAGTGTCTGTGAGGAAGGTAGATGCAGTAATAAAAAAAGTTCACTGGTTATGCTGACAAGCAAATTAAAATGGCTCACATACGAAGTCCCAGAGCGGAGCAGTATTTCTACTCAGGTGCTTTAGTGGAGAGCAAAAGACTTGATTTCTTTTCAGTCTTTCCAGTTTCAGGAATTTATAGTTAATCTTCCATATTATTGAAGATACGGAAGGGAGACTGGGGAGCTGAAGTAAGCCTGTTCTGAATTACGGCACTCCCCAGAAGGCTCCTGGAGACAGTCTTTTAACGATGAATAATACTTCCGAAGCGAAGAACAATGACGTTGGTTGACATTGTTTACTTCTCTGTTTGGTATTATCCTCTGCTTTTTTAGTAGCCTCTTAAGAAAAAAGTATGTCAACTACTTTAAATGTTTCAGCCTCAGCTCTTAATGCTTCCAGGTTTCCTCGGCTCCTGGAACGGAAAACTAGGGCTGTGAGGACTAAATATAGGCTCAACTGTGGACCAGATGTCCACACATGTAAACAGTCCGGAGGGAGGCTCCCCTTGGATGAGTGCCTAGTGAGGGAAAAGTGCCCTTTGAGCCTCCGTGTTTATCTCTCTTCCTCACGCCCTGTCTGTCCCTGGAAATGTCCCCCCATGACTGCGACTCTGGTATTTCTGACAGGTTGTCACATGTTCTTGGTTCTGAGGACATAGCACAAGACAGAGGTGACAGGCATTTCGGGATCCGAAAGTAGGTCAGGACCCACATCTTCCACCACTGGCTCGCTGTGCATAGCTCCCCTGCCATTTGGCCCTAGCCCCCTCTTGCAGAAAGAACATGATCCTGTTTTACTATTCCATCCTCACAATGGGTTGTGAACTATCTTATCTGGTTAAACATCACATGGAAGGATACCATGGTATAGGAAGCTTTATTTCTGTGGAATGACACCCCTGAGTTTCCGAGGCCCCATTTCCCTCCATCCCACCAGAGACGTGTAGCTGTACCCTCAAAAGAGCTGGGATCAAAGCCGTTGCCAAGAGTTTCCGTTCCGTGTTGGGGCACAGTCCAATCTGGCATCAGGCTGGCTTAGCTTGAGTTCCCGGTGCAGTCCATCAGCCCATGGTGTGTGGGGTCCACAGGCCACATGGCTTTGGAGGAAACACGAGGAAATGCAAGGAAGCAGGAGCACAAAAACCAAAGGAACCAGAAAACCAAGAGAGTGAGCTCCTTTGTCTGGAAGACTATGTATTCCCAAATTTTCCGGGGCTTGCAGTGGCCCTGCCCCCTTTAGCTAGTGACCTCTGTTCCCAGGTTTGACTGACAGGCACCTTCCCTACCTCACCCCCACTCACTGCACATGCAGCCGTCTTCCCCTTTGTCCAGTCCCTTCCCCCAGTGGTGTGAGGGAATGGACTGGGGGTTCCCTGGGGTGTGTAAAGTTGCAGCTTCCCAGTGAAGCTGCCCAATGCTGTGTTTATAATGCCTGGCCTTCCCTTTGTTCCTTTTCTGGTATTAATAACTAGCTAATTACAACGCTATCGCTATTACTTTTTATTTGAATGTATTAGAGTTTAGTAATATTGTGTGTCAAATAAGGATCTTGACCACAAAGGATAACATTGTTTTTGTAAGAAAATTTATTTTACGTTTCAAAGAACCAATCTGTGAACTCACAAGTATACTTTGAGACAAAAGAATGATTTCTGGGTTTGGGGGTGTTGGCCTAAGCTCACTAAGTTACAGTCCAAATGCCATGTGCCCAGCACTTCAAAAGGCCAAAATTGAAAATTTTAGTTTGGAGTAAGGAAAGGTTTAAGATTTTCTTTTACTTTTGAATAAAAATTATTAAAACCACTGAGTGATAGTAAACATTATGTTCTCAATTACTTCTGCGATATCAATTGAGCTTAATACATATGAAGCTGCTTTATATAATTTGAAATTAAACTTCAGTGCAAAAAAAGAGCACCACTATCTGAACCATTAATGGATTAGGAAAATGTTTGCTTCATATTCCGTATTTGAAGAGATATTCCCATTTTTGTGTTGATGTGAGCAGATAGGAAATCCAAAATTCTAGCAAGGTCCCTTCTTCCTTCTAGCTCTGATTTTGCACTGACTTTTTGCTCTAGGAGAGGAATGAAGTGTAGGCTGATAGGCTTTTTCATTCATTTAGATTCCCAAATCTTCAGGGAGCACTTGTTTTTATCTGTGCTGGTTTGGGGAACCAGTGTACGTGCGGTCATTGAACTTCTGTTCCCACACATGATTGTTTGGTGTTCAGGAAAAAACACAGAAAGAAGCATTGCAGCGGAGGAAGAAAGAGCCCCAAGAGTAAATATCCAGGGCTCTTTTGGGGTTCATCCGGGGTCAGCCTACTTCCTGGATCTGGGGAGACCAGAATGGAATCAGGAAGAGGTGCTGACTTCACAAGAGGAGGATGGCTCCAACCGGAGGCCGGGAAGGCTTGTCTTTCTGTTTACATCAGACTGTTCTTGATTGCTTCTGTGGCCCGCTGGGAAGGCAGGCAGTTCCTGGAATCTGATTGAATACATTCACCCTAATCTGTGAAAGCCTCTGAACCCCCACATCCCGAGGGCGTTTTCTTTTTTAAAAGAGGACACGTACCCATGGAATTCTCTAAATGGTCATATTCCATTAGTTCCACAGAGTGCGATGGAAAAAAAACCGTTCCCGCTGATAACGGAGGAAAGTGAGGAAGGAGCTGTTAGAAGCTGAGCCTTCCCTGGCATCATCTTCTCCAGGGGATCACTCCAAAGTTACCCCTCTTACCATAACTTCTCCGTTTCAACAACAGCAGAAAATCTTAATGTTTCTGGCAGTGGGAACAAGTGTAGGCTTGCAGCAGTATTGTTTGGGTTTATTTGGGCCAAATTTCAAGTGAAATACTTAGTGCAGGGACATTAGAGAAGATGGGAAGATCCGTCAAAGAAAGGCTCTAGATGAATCTTAATAAAAATTTAAGTATGAATCACAACACTGTGCCTCTTTTCTTAAAGGTCAGGAGAGCTGGGTCCTCCTCCCAGCTTTGCCACTAAATGTGAACTTAGTCAAGTCCCCTGACCCAAGTGGGTCTGAGTTTTCTCATAAGAAAAATGAATGGGGCCTGCATTTCATTCAGGACAGCGGTTATAATAGAACCTTATGGGGAGTACCTGGGTTGATGGAGTCTCTGCCTGAGGGTAGACAAAGCATGTGAGAGAGAATATTAATCCAAAGAGTTTGATTACCTGTTTCTTCTAAGAAAAACGTTGTTGGGAAGGTACTCATGCTCTTTCTAACTATTTTGGAGTTCTCTGCGGACTTCTCAGTTCCATACTCTCTGTCCAATATTACCATATATAATTCAGAGTTAGATATTTAAAATGTAACTCATACCAAAACCAGTTTGGCTCAGTGGTAGAGCATCAGTCTGCGGACTGAAAGGTCCCAGGTTCAATTCTCGTCAAGGGCATGTACGTTGGTTGCGGGCACATCCTCAGTAGATGTGCAGGAGGCAGCTGGTCGATGTTTCTCTCTCATCGACGTTTCTAGCTCTCTATCTCTCTTCTTTCCTCTCTGAAAAAATCAATTGATATATATATATATTAAAATGTAACTCATATTCTCAGATTGTAAAATAAAGCCACACATATGACATCTACCTTTAAAAAATATATTTTTATTAATTTCAGAGAGGAAGGAAAAGGGAAAAGAAATAGAAACATCAATGATGAGAGAGAATCATTGATCACCTCCTGCACACCCCACTCTGGGGATAGAGCCTGCAACCCGGGCATATGCCCTGATTGGGAGTGGAACCATGACTTCCTGGGTCATAGGTTGACGCTCAACCATTGAGCCATGCAGGGCTGGTGACATCTACCATTTTGTGTTTCCTTCTAGTATCTATTACAGTAAGTACTATGTACATGAGATAAATCTTGAGAGTTCCAGATTTTCTATTGTGGTTCTCTATATTTTTTACACCATTGAGTTAGTGATGGATTTTTAGAAAGTTAAATATGGCGTTAGATCTTAGAAATCTCTTCTCTTTCGAAGAAGGCAAGCTCAGAACAAGGCTAATTTAATAAGTTCTTCCATGCAGGCTTTAGAGCAGCAGGGCTCTGGAGGCCCAGAGCTGAATGCCGATGAGCTGGAGGCTGTCTTAGAGCAGTGAGGGCCAGTTCAGGCCAGTCAGTGAAATGCTTTGAATTTTCTCCCAGTGACAGCTGTACCTTGTCATCCTGAAGCAGGCGCTGGTTCGTGGCTTGGTGCTGTGCGATCAGAGAGAGAAACTGGGTTGAGGCTGTTCAGAGCAACATATCTGGGGCAGGACCCCTAAGGGAAAGGGTAGAAAAGTCTGTAGAGAAGGCAGCTAGCAAATGGCATGCTGTTCCTCTAAAAGTGGCCAGGCTTCTTCACTTCTCGCTGTGGTCTTTGATTGTTGACAGTGAGTGAGACATTTACGGTGAATGCTGAACCAAAGGAAGTATTCAGGGCAGTGATCCTTTCTGCCTCTATCACCATATATGAACACACTGTGGACTCGTAGTTTTACTGCTAGCTTTACCCAGTGGCCAGATAAGTTTCTATTGAACGAGTACAAAATACATTTTACATAAATGGTAATGGCACGCTTTAAAATTAAATACCCATTGCATTTTGAAGTTTTTATTACATGTTCTTACAGGTTAATATCTTTTTACTAGGTAAGTATGATACTTTGTAAAACACTGTGTAATATGAAGTGAGAATTCTCGTGATCTGTCTGCAACGTGTTAATTAACTAGAGGGCCAGTGCATGCATTCATGCACCTGTGGGGTCCCTCGGCCTGGCCTGTGGGGATCGGGCCGAAACCAGCTCTCCAACATCCTCTGAGGGATCCCAGATTGTGAGAGGGTGCAGGGCCAGGCCAAGGGACCCACTGGTGCATGATTGGGGCTGGGGAGAGACTGTGGGAGGGCTCTAGGGTGGACCCCAACAATAGGCTAACCTACCAATCAGAGTGCCTGCACCCTGGTTGCCAGTGCATGTCATAGTGACTGGTCCAACCATTGGACACTTAACATATTAGGCTTTTATTATATAGGATTGGGATTTAAGGTTGTTTCTGAAACTCTACATCTGTGCATTTCTTCTCAAATACAATGATTTTTATTCATAAGCAGTGACTCAGAGTCCTGCTCACTTGTCACCTAGATGAACTTAGGAAAGTTGCTTACCTTTGCTGGGCCTGATGCTGAATGCTAGTGATGGGGCTGATATCAGTGGCCTTGCTGGGGGCTACGCTGATGACATGGGTTGTGGGGAGACTCTGTGAGTCCTGTGCTACCAGGTATCGTGCTGTGCCAGTCGTTAACAGCCAGGTAAGCAGCTCACTTTTTCTGTTTGTGTTTCCTATTTCAGTGGTTCCCTGTCAGACAAGCGATTTCTGTTTGCCTCCAATGGTAAGGAACATGCTTTTCTTAGGAATTTGATATTTCCAATTCCTCATGGTAGTTTATTCTTCCATATCCTTCAGGTGATACAGCTTAAAGGATTTTGGGTTTTTCCCCCCTCAGGTCACACATTACCAAGTATGCTATGACTAAAAATACACAAGACAATAAGCTTAATTAATATTAATGTTAAGCAGAAAATATATTTCTTTATAATCTAAGCTCTCTCAAACTTTTGCCAAAAAAGAATGAAAATTTGAAATGACAATTATTTTAAGATAAATTCCATGTTCGATTTTAACAGAAAATTATTTAAAGATTTTTTTTTAATTGATTTGAGAGAGAGTTCTGCTTTTTGTTCTGCTTATTTATGCATTCATTGGTTGCTTCCTTTATATGTCCTGACCAGGGATTGAACCCGCACCTTGACATATCGGATGACACTCAGACCAACTAAGCTACCTGGCCAGGGCCAGAAAAGCTTTTAAATAGTACAACTTGGTTGGTAGGTTTCTTGAATCAAGTTATCGAACATGAGTATAAAAAATAAAGGCTTTTTAAGGTACTCTGTGTAATCTTCTCCCTCTTTTAAAGTGTGATATTTTAAGAAGAACAATATGATGTCTTCCTTGTCCAGGAAGAGGAGTGTGGCCTTTACATGGTCCCTCCAATTGCCTTGGACATGGACAGTCCAAAGGATGGATGTCATGTACAATTTACTGATCTTCAGAGCAGCTGACATACCTGCTCTTCAAGATACAGATTGTAATAGATAAGAACCTCAGCATTTTAAGCCTTTAAGGCCCCTTGCACTTGATTAAAATCAGGATGAATTTAGGTCAGAAAGGGAAGTCTACACTAGGGACTAAGAGATGTCACTTATAGGGAATGTGACTTCCATAAGGTCCATTGGAAACAAAAGCAGCAACCATTTCAAGATATGTAGTACAAGGGAGTCAAATGCAAACTGAGTCATTCAAACACTAGCAATTGAATATAGGATTTGCTATCACAATGGAAGTAAAACAACTATTTCTAGGTTTTATATCTGAAGTATTTCAATGCTCTTTTCTCCTAGGTTGCAGCACATCCTTACGTTTGGAAGCAGATGGGCAAGTCAGAGATTCTTGGCAGTGGGACGATGAGTTTAGAGAACAAGTTCATTGGTCTTCTGGCCATGCCCGACGTCAGGACCACAGCCCGTCATGGTCTTTGGCGGACAGCAGCAAGAACCACAAACAAGAGTGGCTGGAAATAGATTTGGGAGAGGAGAAGAAAATAACAGGTACTGACACAAGTGCAGTCTCACAACTGCAAAATGACTTGGAGTTGCAGTTGTGTTTCTGACTAAATAGATGCCTCAAAGTCCACTGCATCCTAATCTCCACATTGTCCCGGTGGAAGAACCTGCATGTGGGTGGTCAATATGAATGTATGTGCCAGAGAACTGATACCTCCATGGTGAAACTGTCTATGGTATATCTCAGTGTGAAAACACGCATCAGCTATCAGGTTTCTCAATGAAAATAAGACACGTTGGCCGGTGAAACGATTAGGGATTTCACATGAGTGAGGGAGAAAAGAAACCTGAAGTTAAAATACATGCTGTCTGTAACATGATTTAAAAACATTAAAAATAATGTTTTCTCACAAGGGATTCGGACCACAGAATCCGCATATCCAAATTTCAACTTCTATGTTAAGAGTTTTATGATGAACTTCAAAAACAACAACTCCAGATGGAGGACCTACAAAGGAATTGTGAATAAGGAAAAGAAGGTAAGATAAACTCGGGGGAAAAGAACTGAGCAGGAGACCAAGCCTCCATATGTTTTATCAGCATGCTTCCAGAAAACAGATTCTCAGTGCCAGCTTAGTTAGGTAACTTGGCCTTTCTTCGCAGAACCTTGTATCTTTAATATCAAGAGTGTCTTAAAAAATGCAACAGACATAGAATCCTGGCTTTGGTTTCATGTAGCCAGGTATGAATCTATACTAATAAAAGGGTAATATGCTAATTAGACTGGGAGAACTTCCAGGAGACCTTCTGGATGTTCTTCTGGACAAAGCCATAGTGGCAGGGCCGCGGTTGAGGCAGTTAGAGGCCAAGACGGGAGGGCAGTTGTGGGTGATCAGGCCATTGGAGGGGCAGTTGGGGGTGAGAAGACCAGCGGGGGCAAGCATGTTGTAGGTGGGCGTCAGTTGGGGTGCTTAGAATAGCGGGGGGGTGGGGGGGGTGGAGGGGGGGAGGTTGCAGTTGGGGACGAGCAGGCCAGTGGGGAGGGAAGGTGAGGGGGAGCAGGCTAGCAGTAGGGGCAGTTGGGGGCAAGCAGGCTGGCAGGAATGCAGTTAGAGGCGAGCACACTGGCACCAAGGGGCAGTTGGAGGTGATCAGGCTGCGGGGGAGAAGGGGGGGCACGTTTTTGATGAGCAGGCCAGCATGCAGAGTGGTTAGGGGCAATCAGGCAAGCAGGCAGGTGAGTGGTTAGGAGCCAGCAGTCCCAGATTGTGAAAGGTATGTCCAACTGCCAGTTTAGGCCCGATCCCTGCAAACCAGCAGTAGAATATCCTTCGAGAGGTCCCAGATTGGAGAGGGTGCAGGCCGGGCTGAGGGACACCACCCTCCCCCACACCCGTGCACAAATTTCAATCACTGGGCCAACTAGTGGGTTTATAAAAAACTGACTAATAGAATCTTCAGGAGCCAAAACCGGTTTGGCTCAGTGGATAGAGCGTCGGTCTGCGGACTAAAAGGTCCTAGGTTTGATTCCGGTCAAGGGCATGTACCTTGGTTTTGGGCACGTCCCCAGTGGGGGGTGTGCGGGAGGCAGCTGATCGATATTTCTCTCTCATCGACGTTTCTAACTCTCCCTCTCCCTTCCTCTCTGTAAAAATAAATAAATAAATAAATAATAAATAAATTAAATAAAATAAAATGTATTAAAAAAAAAAAAAAAAAAAAAGAATCTTCAGGAGAAGGTTACCTGTTTCCACAGGTGTTTCGGGGCAACTTGAATTTTCGGGACCCAGTGATGAACAATTTCATCCCTCCCATCGTGGCCAGATACCTGCGGGTCATCCCCCAGACGTGGTACCAGAAGATCGCCTTAAAGGTGGAGCTCCTTGGTTGCCCGGTTACACAAGGTAGGAGTCTCGGTGAGTTAGTAAGTAATTGGATGGTGGCCATCTCCTTTCCCAAACTGTTGTCACGAATGTGGTTTTTTCCAATATCTCTTCTCTCTCAGGCAACGATTCATTGGTGTGGCGCAAAACCAGTTCAGATTCCACGGAAAGAGAAGATGAGACAATCACAAAACTCATCCCCTCTGGAGAGATGTCCACAGGTAGAGCACTTATGTTTTGTGATTTCCTCAGGAGTATAACTGGTGCTCCATCCGATATCACAGTAGCTTCAACAGAATTTCTTTTCTTTGTCATATAAATGGCTGGAGGCAGATGTATCAGAGATATCTGCACATGTGTAAATGATGTATGCCTACAGCTACTCATTGTGGTATTGTAAGTAGGAAAGTTAGTGTTTGCCCTTCAAATGCTAAGTAAATCTTTTATGGGAAAATAATAATACATCCATGCAACAGTATACTCTTTAGCCATTGAAAAAAATGTGTTAGTAATCTAGAAAGTTCTCTGAGATAAATTGACAACTTAAATAAATAAGCAAGGTATAGAACAGTCTATCTAGCACTGTAATATATGTGTTAAAAAAAAGGAAAAAATAAAGATGTATATATTCTAGTTTTTCTGCAACAATGTCAGGAAACATAATTTGGCTTTCTGTGGAGGAGAAATAGAGGTAAGAGATATACATTTATTCTATACCCTTATACATTTTTTGAATTCTAAACATATAAGTGTCTATAATTTATTTGAGTAATGAACATTAAAAGGACATTTCTTTTTTCAGTATATAAATAATTTATATATTAATTTTATAAAATTTGGAAAGATTAGAAAAATATAAATAATATAAATGCTATGAATCAACTTCCATAGATAATCACCAAATTTCACTATATCAAATAAATTATACTTATATTTATAACTTTGAGACAAAATGATAGCACAACCTATATTGTCTTGTAGCATGTATTTTTTACTTAACATGGTATTATGAGCATTTTCAATGTCAGTAAATAGTTGAAAAGCACAATTATTCGTATCTTTAATAGTATCTTTTCAAATGGAAATACCATTATTTAGTTAACCATTCCCTTACTGTTAGATGTTTAAGTTGTTAAATTTTCCCAAAATGTTTACTTTTATAAGAAACACCACAGATGTTTCTGTAAATTTCTAAGTTCCTTACCCTTTCTTACATGAACAACACTTTTCCACTCCTGGTTGTCTCTATATTTTCTTCTCAAGAGTTACAGGTAGAGAAGGTGAGAACAAACACTGCTCCTTCTGAGTCGTTTGTGTAGTCCCTACAAGCTTGGGGCCTGCCACGGTGCCGGTAAAGTGGCCTCCTTTTCTAAAGCAGAGAGAGCCATAGGAAGACATGGTCTGCAGGCTGTATTTCCTTCCAATCCAAAGCTCTGGTAACCAGAAGCCCAGGCCCTCAGGCCTCTGATATGGTCCAGGTCCCAACTGCCCACTCTCAGGGGGAACTGGCTGCTTGAGCCGAGGGAGCAGCTCTGTGTGGCTGAATTCTTGACCTGCCTGAATAGCTCCTGGCTGGGTGGGACAGCTTTACACCTTCCCTCCGTTCTGACTTTGGGAGTCTAATGTAGACCAAGTAACAAGCTCAGAGTAAACGTTAATCCCTGGAGAACATTGAAAACTGCCTTTCGAAATGAAATCCTGCCATTTGTGACAACACGGATGGACCTGAGAGTAATCTGCTAAGTGAAACAAGTCAGACATTGAAAGACAACTACCATGCTTTTTCATTTCTATGAAACAACAACAAAATAAGCAAAGAAACAGACTCATGGGATGGGGGTTGGGGAATGGGTGTAAAAGGGGAAAGGATTAAAGTGTACAAATTGTAAATAACTATAGTAACTATCTGGTGTCAGATGGCTCCTACACGTATCGGAGTGATCACTTCATAAGTTATATAAATGTCTAATCACTATGTTTTACACCTGGAACTAATATACTATTCTATGTCAACTGTAACTGAAATTTTTTTTTTAATTATTTAATAGTAATAAGAAGAAAACTGCTTTGGAAGTAGGGAGAAGGGAATACATTTTATTTTTCTAAACCTTAACCAGAATTTTGAATTCTTTCTTCTTGCTTTCCAATGTCCATAAATGCCTAGCATGTACTCATTTCCTCATGCATTAACCCTTGGAAGGATTTTCAAATCAGGGTTGAGTTTTAGATGGTGAAATGTGTTTGCAGGTCTCTTCTGTTGTAATGTGATGCTTCCACTCTTAGGAGCAAACATCGCAATAGTGGCTGGTCCGCTGCTGCTCCTTGCCCTGCTGATTGTTGGAATCTCTGCGGTCCTTAAAAAGTATGTGATTTTACATTTCTCCCCTACTTATGGAAACAATCACAAAAGCAAAAGTTTAGCCCTGACCGGTTTGGCCCAGTGGATAGAGCATTGGCCTGTGGACTCAAGGGTCCCAGGTTCGATTCTGGTCAAGGGCATGTACTTTGGTTTCAGGCACATCCCCAGTATGTTTCTAACTCTCTATCCCTCTCCCTTCCTCTGTAAAAAAAAAAAAAAAAAAAAAAAAAAATCAATAAAATATATATATTTTTTAAAGTTTACCCTGTAGATGCTTATGTGGAGAAAGACAACATTGCTCCTTCCAGGATAAAATATTAACTTGTATTTTACAAACGTGTTGGTTAGAGGTTGAAAATTTCAAGTACTATTTTATAAACAGTTCTTATCATGTAGAAACCTTTCCAGTGGAATTTCCTTGTCTTGCTAGGAGGAAGAAGAAAGGAACTCCATTTGCATCTGTGAAAGCCTCAAAAACAGGTGGGTTGAAATTTCTGTCTTCAACTTTATTCTTTGAGGAAGAGATAAGATCTGCTGATTAAAAGCACCATTCAGTTTTGTTTGTTTGTGTTTTTTTTTTTTTAATAAAATCCAGAGCCTTTAAGTTAACAGATTTATAAGGAAAGAATATATTGTGTCTCATCCTTTTAATTCAGAGTTTTTAGGAGCACTTTACTCTCCTTTTGTTCAACATCATCCCATCATTTATCAACATTCCTTATTCTTCTTTTTGGCACTGGAATTGAGGCCAACAAGTTGTCTATAACCAAGGAGAAGTTATAAAAGCACCATCTGTGTACTGTGAACTCAACACTGTCCAGCACTCAGCACCCGCAGGCTTCCCTTGTAGTTTGCTGTCTGGGAAGGTGGGAGCAGGATTAGGCAGAGTTTGTACTTGGGCTTCGTAGAATCCTTAGAACACAAGATGCCCAAGCAAGGTGTCAGCAGCAGTCCCGAGAGAGGGCCACGGGCCAGGGCCCCTGAGAATCTCAGACACAGCTCCAGACTCAGCTTCCATCCGGTCTAAACAGCCAGCTGTGTTGATTCCTTGGGTCCCAAATGCCATGGAAAGCCAGGGGGTCTAGCATTGGGAAGATATGGGACCCGATGGGCCCACAGATACATTTTAAAGGCACAGTGGAACGCATGGCTGGGATAGTGTTTGCTGTGGCTATGCCACCCTCGGTGTGCTGTGTCTACCACACACACACGTGAGGCATTTGCCCGTGAGTTCATCAGAGGGTCAGCGGGCAGAAGGCAGCTTGGCCTGTGGCTCATGGAGGAACGCAGCATGGAGCCGTGCAGAATGTGTGCTGTACTTCTAAGCTATCGCCTTATTTCCTGTCATCTTTGTTCCAGACTGTTGGAAGCAGATTAAATATCCCTTCACCAGACATCAGTCGGCTGAGTTTACCATCAGCTATGATAATGAAAAGGAGGCGACACAGAAGTTAGATCTCATCACCAGGGATATGGCGGGTAAGTGTCGGGCCTCTGCTTGTGGGAGAGGGGAGACCAGGAGAAAAATAAGACTGAAATCCTGCTGGTTAGATGGGGTCCTCTAAATCGGTCATGTGTGGCCCAGCTGGTGTGGCTCAGTGGTTGAGTGTCGGCCCATGAACCAGGAGGTCATGGTTCTGTTCTGGGTCAGCGCACATGCCCACGTGGTGTGCCAAATCCCCAGTAGGGGGCGCGCAGGAGGCAGCGGATGGATGATTCTCTCTCCTCATGGATGTTTCTATCTCTCTCCCCTTCTCCCTTCCTCTCTCTGAAATCAATAAAAACACACACTCACACACACATTTACATCAGTAATGCGTGAAGTTTTCTTTCTGCATTCTGATATTTCTCAAGAGCCCCAAAGGAGTTCAGCCGAGGAGGCTCTTACACCTGCAGGGGCTGCAATGACACCCAAAGCAATGGCCCCGAAGTTCCACTGAAATCTGGAAACTCTTCATTAATCTGTTTTGTTGTAGGTTTTCATTAAGGCACTAGGAAAGAGGGACTAACAATGTGTTAAGTACAGCTTCTGCCCTTGAGGAGAGGAGATAAGAGGTGAAAAACCTGTCCAGTGTCAGAATGGCCTGGGCATCCCTGATCCTCAAGCTTTGGGAGTTAAGCTTTTCAAACTGTCTTTGTGGAAAGACCCAATTTTTGCTTTTGTTTTTTGTTTTTTAAATTTCTAACCCATCCAGGACTCATACTTTCCTAAAACACCTTATGAATTAGTTGTAATGACGTTTTCAAAAAGACAGTTTACAAAGCTCTAATTTTTTTTATTAGACTCAAGGGACGTAAAATTACTCTCTCCGGTTGCTGTAGGTTCCTACACACTGGCTCTCCATTCGTGTGGCCCTCTCTGCAGATTTGTCCCAGGCAGTTCTCAGGGGATGCAGGCGTCTCCAGACCACACTCTGAGCAGCTTCTGGCTTCTCAGAGTGCGCGCTGAGGGTCAGCAGCGTGCGGAGCTCCCTGGGAACGCAGCTTTTCGGGCCAGGCCCCGGGCCTCCCAGGCCGGCAGTGCCCAGCTGGTGCATGCACCTGTCAGAGTCTGGAGGTGCCAGTGGGAAGAGGCCTCAGGGGCAGAGATGAGCATCTCCCAGCCAGAACCCACCTCGCCTGGTACATCTCGGCCTCCCTCCTCGCGCCTGGCCCACAGGCCCTGCGCGGGGCACCCTCCCCTGCCAGCAGCTGCCTTGCCCGTGCGGGTGCCGCGCGGCGGGTGCACCAGTGACGTGTCTTCTGCGCTCTGGCTTTCAGATTACCAGCTGCCCCTCATGATCGGCACCGGCACCGTCACCAGGAAGGGCTCCACCTTCCGGCCCATGGACACCGAGGCGCAGGAGGCCGGGGCCGGCGGCCACTACCGCTGCCCGCTGGCCCGCAGCCACGAGTACGCGCTGCCGCTGCCGCACGCGGAGCCCGAGTACGCGACGCCCATCGTGGAGCGGCCCCGCGGGCGCCCCCTCCCGGCGCAGCCCGGCTACCGCGTGCCCGCGGCCCCGCGCCCGCCCGCCGCCGCCGCCGCCGCCGCGAACCAGGGCTACCAGAGCCCGCAGAGCCCGGCGGCCCCCGGCCCCGGCCCCGGCTACGACCTGCCCAAAGCGCCCTCACCCGCGGAGCGTGCGGAGCCCGACGGCCAGCACCCCCTGCACGACGCCTACTCAGCCCCCCGAGACTGCCTCAAGCCCCTCAGCCAGACGGCCGTGACCGCCCTCCTGTGAACTCAATGTGCACACAAGGTGCACACAAGGTGCACACAGTGTGCACACAATGTGAAAGGAGCCTGCTGTGGTACTGAGCACGGCGCTGGGCGGCCCTGGGAGAAGGGAGGGGGGTGTGTGTGTGATGGTGTGTGTGTGTGTGTGTATGTAATGTATGTGATTGTGAGTGTGGGTGGATGTAGTGTGTGTGTGTGTGTGTGTGTGTGTGTGGTGTGATTGATTGTGTGTGATTGTGTGATTGTGTGGGTGTATAGTGTATGTGTGTATGTGATTGTATGGTGTATGTAATGTATGTGATTGTGAGTGTAGGTGGATGTGTGTGTGTGATTGTGTATATGTAGTGTATGTGTGATTGTGAGTGTGCATGAGTGATCTAATAGGATCCTGCGTTGGAATCCCAGCGACCACCTCTCATACTGTTTACAAAGCTGTGCCGTTGGTTTTGTTCTGACCCTTTGGGCGGGAGCCTGTGGGGTTCTGTTAAGGCTAGAAAAAGGGGGGGGGGGGACTTTTTTTAGACGGCATTTTCCTGTCTCACACTGTGATACTGAGCTGCTCGGGTGTACCATGTGCAGTCTGTGCGGAGCTGTATTTAACGGGAATGAAAGTAACTTACGTTCGCTTCGCCCGAGGTTGATTCTGCACGGGGGTGACGTGGGAGAATGCAGCTATTGCAGACACGTACATCATACTGTGTTCCCTTGTTCAAGATAGGGCCTCTGATACTGTTAGCAGCAGGTCTGTGTCAGCTTCGTCTTATTGCTCTGGCTCATTTCCTTTCCTTTGATAACCAGAACTAAAAGCATTGCTAGCATTCTTCTCCTGGAAGGAATTAAAATTACTTGAAGCATGAAAAGCACACCAGGGTGGTTGTTAGCCATTATGATTGTACATTAAAAACACACACACACACTCAACCACCTCAGCAACTGCCGGGCCTGGAGATCCGGTTCCGGTGGCGGGTCTGGGCCTGCACTGGGCAGGCCTGTGCCTGCAGGGGCCTCCCTGCCCTGCCCCAGAACCCGCCTCCCAGGGGAACTGCCTTCAGCACACGTTGCTGCTCCCTCAGGTCAGACCTGGCAGAGACTGGCTTTCACATGCACATCCACCTTGACACACTCTGCAAAGCCAAGTGCCGAGCAGCAGCCAGGAGAGCTGGCTCCCCCAACGAAATGAAGGTGGCACAGCGATGCCAGTCTGCGTCACTGTGCCGGATGCTTTTGTACCTCAGAGTGAAAACATTGCTGAGGTCAGACGCCCACACTCTCCGTGCCTTTTGTTGTTGTTTTTTGTTCCAGAAATAGCACATTATACTCTGTGTGTCCTTACAGGAGGGACCGAGGCCGAATCTAAGTAGAGCTCTTGAGGCTGAGACGGTGGGGGACTGGACTGGTTTTGTCAGGAACACTTACCCGGAGTATGTGTCTAACTCCCTGTGAGCCCAGACCTCAGCTGTACCTCATCTTCCTGGCTGTCATTTAAGTGTGCTTCGTGAGTTCACTGTGGGGGTTCACCGCCTCTTTTGCCAAAGAGGAAAATGTTTGTTTTACAGAAAACAGACAAAAAAAAACAACAACAACAACAACTTATGATGTATTATAATCTTGTATGATTATAACTTTCTGTGAAAAATATAAATATTATAATGGCCAGGGTGCTGGAATGTCACAGACTATCTGGTGGTTATCGTGGAGGCTCAATGCGATTCTCTGTGGCATTCACATGGTTTTATATACATACTAATATAATAAACTACGCCAAATCAAATGCCTGTGCCTCTCATTGGTGTCCACTGGTGGCGCAGGCTCCAAAAGCAGACAAGTGGTGCAGTGCGGAGAAGCATGGGCTCAGACGGGTCTTGGTTCCAAACCCTGATCGGCCGCACAATAGCTGGTGGCTGGGCGAGTTGTGGGAATCAATGAAGATGACCAGGTTAGAACAAGCAGAGGCTAGTCAAGAGCTTGCTAGCTACCGCAGTGGAATCAGCCGCGTCACTTGCATTTCGGCAGAGAGAGACTCCAAGGCAGCAAGGAGGGGAAAGGTTTGCCGTGAGGAAATAGGGAGGCGCTAGGATTAACTAAAAGTGGAGCTCTTGTTAACTAGGGGGACATATTTGGTTTCCTCTTGGTTGGTCCTAAGTTGGAAGTGGGGATGAAAATGAGGGAAGCTAATAGTTATTCACTAAATCCTAGAGATTGGATGTCAATTATTACCAGTGATGTTGATTTCCTGGATTTTTATCGGAAATAGTGGTCTGATTTATGGCAGGTTGGCTTCCTGGGCCAGTTTCTGTGGATTATGGGTTGGTTTCTTGCATTAATTGCTGTAGGTTGTGAATCAGAGATCTATTTTTATAGAGTTCTGGACATCTCCCATTTGTATATCTGGTCTGTTATTACAAATGACCCCAAGCCCCAGGTTCCTCATGTATAAAATAGATACGAATGTGCCTTTCTCCAGGGAACAAGCGTTGTCCCAGTGAATTACAGATAAGAATTCATTGGGAAACACTAATCAGATTGTTTGTTCTACCTTAGGTCTCCATTTCCCCCAGAGGGTTGTATATATACTTTAGCATTAAAATATTAAACCATAAGATTAGACATTTTTACAAGGCAGGTCTTTCTATCCATCACTTTTTTCCCTGTGCTCATGATTTAATCATGATAGAAAGTGGAGGACAAGACTTTGGTTTTTTTTATTATTATTGAATTTATTGGGGTTACATTGGTTAATAAAATGATACATATTTAAGATGTGCAATTATATAATACATCATCTGTATATTATGTGTTCACCACTGTAAATCATGACTTCATCACCATTTAAAGTCCACTAAAGTTGGTGAATTTATATTGATAATATTTCATTTTCTGTTTTATTTTTTAAACATATTTTTATTGATTTCAGAAAGGAAATCAATAATTGGATGGTGAGCCGGAAGGTGGAGCCCTTCCAAGACACACATGGGCCGGAAGGTGGAGCCCTTCCTGGTGCCGGTGCCGGTGCCGATCATGAGGGGCAGCTGGTAATCTGAAAGCCAGAGCGCAGAAGACACGCTAGAAAAATTATTGATTTTTCAGAAAGGAAATCAATTAATTGACATCCAATCTCTAGGATTTGGTGAATAACTATTAGCTTCCCTCATTTTCATCCCCACTTCCAACTTAGGACCAACCAAGAGGAAACCAAAAGGAGAGATAGAAATATCAATGATGAGGGAGAACCATTGACCAGCTGCTTCCTGCACACCCACTACTGGGGATCAAGCCCCAAACCCTGGCATCTACCCTGACCAGGAATCGAACCTGGGACCCCTTGGTCCATGGGAGAATGCTCAATCCACCCAGCATTCCAGGTGGGCGATAACATTTTATTTAGGACTTTTGCATTAATATTCCCTTGTGAGACAAGACTTTCATTTTCTTTGTGTCAGTCTTTTTTTTTTTAATATATTTTATTGATTTTTTACAGAGATGAAGGGAGTGGGATAGAGAGCTAGAAATATCAATGAGAGACAAGCATCGACCAGCTGCCTCCTACACACACCCCACCAGGGATTTGCCCGCAACCAATGTATATGCCCTTGACCAGACTCCAACCTGAGACCCTTCAGTCCACAGGCTGACGCTCTATCCATTGAGCCAAACCGGTTTGGGTTGTGTAAGTCTATCAATTTTATTAGCTTGATAAAAACTATTTAGAAGTTTTCTTCTCTTTCCAGGTTTTCTAGTGCTAAGCATTAGAATGATAAGCTTTATGAATGTGTGGTAGCATTGGCCCATGCAACAATGTATTGTGGTAATTTGGTGCGGGACAATTTTTTCTATGGAAATCTGCTTAAATTTTTTTTTTTTTTAATCCTCATCCAAGAATATGCTGAGAGATACATTGAGCCCGTAACCCATGCAGGTGCCCTACCAGCAACCTTTTCGTGCCGAAGACCATGCTCAATCAACTGAGCCACTCTAGCCAGGCTGTTTAATTTTTATTTTATTTATTTATTTTTATTAATTAGGGTGATATTGGTCTACATGAACATATAAGTTTCAGGTGTGGATTTATATAAGATCTGTATATTGCACTCTGTGCCCACCATCCAAAGTTAAATCTTTTCCTGTCAGTAGTTTTAATAAATTATATTCTCTGAGAAAATTTTTAAATTTATTCATATAGAATTGAAGAAAATAGTGTATTATCCTTTCAGTTTTTTTCTCTGCTTTTATGGCTATTTCCCACTTCTTATTTTGACCATGCTTTTACTCTACTGGTTCATGACTAGTTTACCAGTAGCTGGCAGTTTGTCTTTTCCCCCTGAAAAAAAAAATCCATTTTTAATTTTTCTTTGGTTCTACTATTTTTCTGCCATCAGAAGCTCACAGCCCACTTGTTACAGCCCCCGGTGGAAGTAACGCTGCCTTGAACAATGGCAAGGAGAACCCTAGGGAGGCCCCTGGTGAGATTTACACCTTCCTCTGATGTCACAAATACCTTGTTGCAGCTTTGCTTCCTAAAGACTAAAGAATGTGGGGCTGTGTGTACACAGGAAGAGACCACGCGTGTGTGTGTGTGTGTGTGTGTGTGTGTAGGGTGTGTGTGTGTGTGTGTGTGTGTGTGTGTAGGGTTGGAGGGATTAGAATGCTGTGTGTGTGTGTCTGTAGGGTTGGAGGGATTAGAAAGCTGTGTGTGTGTGTGTGTGTGTGTGTAGGGTTGGAGGGATTAGAATGTTGTGTGTGTGTGTGTGTGTGTGTGTGTGTGTGTAGGGTTGGAGGGATTAGAAAGCTGTCCGCTCTAGGACCTCAGATCCTACAATGTAACTTCAGTTCTGGCATTCTAACACTCGACTACAGAAAAACTGTTTCTAGCGCAGTATAAACCCGGCTCAACTAGAACCATCATTTCTGAGAGCAAAGCTGAATCAATCCTAGGTTCCATCAAACCTTGTATCATTTAAGAAATAGAAATATAATTATTGAGGAGAAAGATTGAAAAGCTGACAGTTTCATCTCTATCTCTCCCTTTCCTCATTGAAAGTGGCCGATTAAAGCAGAATCAAGCCCAGCTGGCATGGCTCAGTGGTTGAATGTCTACCTATGAACTAGGAGGTCATGGTTTGATTCCCGGTGAGGGCACACGCCCCGTTGTGCGGTTGATCCCCAGTATGGAGTGTTCGGGAGGCAAGCTGGTCAATGATTCTCTCTCATCATTGGTGTTTCTATCTTTCTCCCTCTCCCTTCCTCTCTGAAATCAATAAAAATGTATTAAAAAAAAAAAAGTAGAATCAAGAGTGGAATTTGAGTCCTGGCTCTGACACAACCTGTGTGACTCTCCACAGGTAATATAAATTTCCTAGTCCTCAGTTTACTCATCCTCATAATGTAGTACTTTTTTTTCCTATTGAACATGTGTGTTACACGTGAGGCCACATAATAAACATTTGAACACATGCATTGATACGATGATAGAGTATTGTATTTTATAACTTTCATAAAGCCTTTCAGCTCTAATAGAAATATCACATTTGGAATCTGCTGCCCCCTGCTGTCACTTTACCAAATTGCAAGTTTTACCTTTCCAAAGCCATAGAATCCAAGTTTTTGTCTGTTTTACATTTTGTATATCTAATTTTCCTTCTTATAGTTCATTAATCTATCTATTTACAAGCCAGATTTTTTTAATCTTCACCTGAGGGTATGTTTTATTGGTTTTAAAGAAAGATGAAGGGAGAGAGAGAAACATTGATGTGAAAGAGAAACATCAATGTGAAAGAGAAATATTGATGTTGTTCCCTGTATGCTCCCCAACCAAATCTGCAATCTACGTATGTGCCTTGACTGGGAATTGAACCCAGAGCTGGGCACTCTAGGTGCATCCCTGTGCGCACAGTCTTGTAGTTGAACCTTGATTGCTGTTGGCATCACTGGGAGGAGTTGACCTCCAGGCCAATTGGCTGTGAGGAACAGCTGTGACTACAGTGGGAGAGCTGCTGTGCAGGAAACGCTCCTATGGAGCAGGGCTTGCTTTCGTGGAGCTTTGGTGCTCACTGAGTCTGCCTCTTGAGTTTGCCACTTAGGGATGTATAGAATTGTAATCTGGCATGCTCTGAGCCTGTTCACCGAGTACACTGGCTCTAGGGCCTCCGGGGTGGTACAAAATTAGCCACTGGCCAGGGCAACCTTGCAGCTGCTATAGGGGGCTGCTATTTGCTATTTGTATTGGGCTTGGAGGTACCCAGGCGAGGCCCAGCTGTGAAGCAGGGCAGGCTGATGCCAATACCAGGTTTTGGGCCTTTTATTGATAGGTTTGGGGCACACTGTCACCAGTTGCAGCTTGTTTAAGAAATTTTAGCTCTTAAAGCCTGAGCCAGGATGGGCCATTCATATGGAAAAGCTGCTGCAAACAGCATGGATGGGGCTGCAAATTGGATGGGGCAGGTCTCAAGGAATCCTCAGGGCGGAGCAAACAGTGTGGGCTGTGCTGATATGGCCGCCAGTCAGCCCTGAGAAATGGAAGGTCCCAGCACAGGAACAATGACCCCTGTCAGCACCCCTGTCTCAGAGAAAGCTGTCCCAAGTCCCTGCCCCGATGCTGTATGTCTGGGACCCCCATGGAGCTCAGAGGAAGCCAGACCATGTAAGTTTGTGTGTGGGCCCTTGAAGAGGAATGCCTGGGATCCTAGCTACTTCCTAGTCACTCAGCCACAATCCTCGCTGGCTTTCACAGCCTGTAGTTGTGGGACTTCTCTTCCCAGCTCTGAGACCCTGGGCTATGGGGCTGGGACCCTTTGCTCCTCTCTGGAGGCCTCCACAGAGGTACTCTCCCTCCTGATTTAAAAAACAGCCCATGGGGATGCCCGGCCAGTCCGTTCTGCACCTTCACACCTCCTGCCAGTCTCAGTGTGCTTTCTTCTTTACTTCTCGGGACTTCCGTTCAGCCAGCTTTCAGGCGGTTCTGGATGGTTGTTCTGTATTTTGGTTGTAATTTGGATGTGGTTGTGGGAGGCCATGAGTACAGGTGTTTACCTACGCCTCCATCTTGGTTCTTTACTCTCAAACTGTCTTTGTTTTAGGTGTGTTCCTTATAAACCACTTGTTGCTGGATTATTTTTTCCCAATTTTGATTTTTTTTTCTTTTAATTGGAGAATGTATACCTTGATCAAGCACTCTCAAAATACTATCCCAGTAATGCTTGCTCAACCCCTGCCAGAATGAATATACTGATGCTTACATTTTGGGTGTCTAGTCTTCTCCCTTACATATCCACAGCCAGGTTTTGCTAGAATTTAGTCCTGGCTAACAAGCCTTGCAGCCAAGAGTACTAGGGGCAGGTATTGTCTGTGGGTTAGTGGCATTGGGTAGCAGCGTCTCTAGCACTTTCTAGCCTACCAGAGGGAAGAGGTGGGGTATTTCTGTTAAGACCAACGGTATAGGCACTGCAGAGTCAACGTCGTCAGGGGTGTCCATCCAGATGTCCCCAAGGTTTCCTGTACCAGGGCTAAAACGATGAGATGGCCAGCCTGAAGCTCAGCTGTTTCAACCCAGGCCTCCTTGTAGGCTTCCTGGAGGTCTGCTGGCTCTCCTATCTCACCACTAACCGCTTGTTAACAGCCCTCAGTCTCATTATCCTCCTGCAGGTCATCAACACAACCCAGCAGTAACCAAACAACATTGCTATTCTTGTAGGCATTGTTCTCCCCATACTTAGCAAATGCATGTGTCATTGAACTTCTACAGAATTCCTCTTCATGAGGACATTTGCCCAAGTTATCTGGAGTGCCCAAGATCATCCTCAGATTGAGTCATTTGCTAGAAAAAGCCATAGGATTAAGCATAGAAGGGTCCTCACAAGTATGATTTATTAGAGAAAGAACACCAAACAGAATCAGCCCAGGGAAAAGGCACATGAACAAACCAGAGGAAACCAGACGCAAGCACCGAGTCTTGTCCCCATAGTCGTACAGGACAAGCTTCGCTCCTCCTGCATGGAGCTGTGACAGGTACGAAGTCCGTCCGTCAGTCAGGGAGGCTGGCCCGAGCCTGGGCGTGGGTGGCAGGGTTTTTACCGGGCTCAGTCATATAGGTGCTCTCTGCCGGCACATCACCAAAACCCGATTCCCAGAAAGAAAACAAGTGTTCAACATAAACCCTATTTACTTGTACAAACATCTCAGACACAGTAAATAACTCTTGTCAGTTAAGAAATGGGGGAAATACTCATAAATCCTCATTGCTGGACATTGGCTGAAGGCGACCTTGCACACAGGCCTTCATAAGGATAACAGGCTCAGGCCTGTTATGTTAACCCTTTTCCGCACACCATCTGTGAAATATTCGGCAACTGGTGGCCTGTGCCAAGCAATGCATGGATCCTAGACACAGACCAGTATGTCAGCCTCTTTCCCCTCCAGGTGGGAGATGAGCCAGCTCCTTATCTATGAGCCTGTTTCCTCAGCTCTCACTCCTGGTCCACTGCGTTAGTCCGGGTCCTTTAAAAAGAAGACTCCAAGAACAAGAAGGGTCAGCCGTGTCAAGGGTTAAAAAAGGACAACGGGAGGGAGCTGGGGTTGGTCAGGGCTGGGAGGCAACCAGATCTCACGCAGGCCTGACCCCAGGTGAATGAAGGAGGCAGGAAGCCTTGGGGGGAAGCAACTTAAACGTTAGGGAGTCTGGCAAGGTGGTCAGGGAATCAATCCAACGTCAAGAAGCCATAGGCTCCCTCTCAAGATCAGTGGTTGGCAGGCAGCAGCTTGGAGAAGCAGCAATAGCTTGCAGAGCGCAGCAGGGGGCGCCCTCCTGGGGATGACAGATGCTTCCTCATGGCTGCCACAGCAGTGGCCACAGCTCTCACAATACACCTGGGAAACATTTATTCTCCACAGTCATTGGTAACACCTTTTAGTTCAAAAAAATTGTAATCCTACATAACATAGAATGTTAATTAACAATGAGAATACAAATAATCTTTTACATTTCATAAACTCAACAATCTAACACGGTATTGTTCTGGAAAAAGACTTTTCCAAATTACTTGTTTAATTAGGAGCTTAAACGGATAGTCACCATTATTTCATTAGGACTAAATCAAGGTTAGTCCATGACAAAAAATTACTTTTAAATGTTCATAACAAGTGATACTCCTGAAAAAAGGTAAAAACCAAACAAAACTGAGCCATGTTTACAGAAGTTCCTAAAAATGACTTTACAAATAATTTGGGAACTTCTAAATTATATCTGCTTAGATGATAAAATAGAATACCCTCTTACTATCTAGTAGGGTTATTTTCTAATTATCAGTTTCATCCTCACAGATAACAATGGCTATCAATTTTTTAATACAAAGCCAACCCAAGCAGACTAGTTTTTGCCATCTGCTAAGTTCCAACAGAAGCCGGTCCTACGGTTGCACCAGCAGTTCTTTCCAACCAACTTGTATTTTGTTTTGTTTTAAAATATACTTTTATTGCTGGAACCTGTTTGGCTCATTGGATAGAGCGTTGGTCTGTGGACTGAAGGGTCCAAGGTTCGATTCCAGTCAAGGGCATGTACCTTGGTTGTGGGCACATCCCCAGTGGGGGGGGGGGGGGGCAGGAGGCAGCTGATGGATGTCTCTCTCTCATCGATGTTTTTAACTCTCTATCCCTCTCCCTTCCTATCTGTAAAAAATCAATAAAATATATTTTTTAAAAATAAAATAAAATGTACTTTTATTGATTTCAGAGAGGAAGAGAGGATAGAAACATCCATGATGAGAGAGAATCATTGATCGGCTGCCTCCTGCATGCCTCCAGAGGGGATCAAGCCTGCAACCCAAGCATGTGCCTTGACCAGGAATCAAACTGTGCACTCGTTTCATAGGTCAATCTCAACCTGTGAGCCACACCAATATGCTTATAACTAGCTCAGATTAAACAGTTCCTAAGATGAGTTAATTCCTACCCCAAAAAATTGTTCTACCACAGTAACTAGGTTCAGGCCTTGTATGAACTTTATGACTTGTTGGTACAAATAATAGAAGCTACTAGAAATAAATAGCAAACCAAAGTATTTAATGTGAAACAAAATTCATTAAAAAATTGAGATTGATACCATTTTTAATGTAGAAGATGCCATCTTTATTTACAGGCCAATAAAAAAATAATGAACTCAACTTAACTAGATATAATACATTTGTCATAAATCCTATAGGTCGGAGGTTGAGCCTAAGTGGAAGACCAGATAGGCGGAATAGGATATCAGCTATAGGAAGGATGTCAAATAATGTGCAACTTAGGCACGAATTAATACATTTTGTTTCCAAACAGAAAAACAAAATAAGTTCACTGTGGGGGGAGTAAAACTAGCACCAAGACAAACTGTGCTAACTTTTGACAACTGTTCAGTATAATCACCAAGACTCACAAATCTTCAGCTCTCTAAATTTCTTAAATGAGTAAGTCCAATGACCTAACCGCTGTTTTTCTGACATATTCACAACAGATACTGTAGAGGAGGATTTAGAGGTCGAACTGTAACAGCCGTCACACTGTATTGGACATTTTCCTCAGCTACTCTGAGGTTCCTTTCCTTTTCACTGACTGTGTGCAGTGGTTCCTTTCCTTTCCACCGACTGTGCCACAGCTCTCTCCTGACGTCTGGGTTTGCCCCAGAAACTTCAGTATTGTGAGTTTCTTTCCTGTACATGTGAGAATAAAAAATTGCTTCTCATTCTGTCCTTCGGAAAAAGTCTGTAATTCTTAAAAGACCTTATATCCAAAATGAACTTTTAACCGGGTGGTTTCTAAACATGTCAGGAAGCTCACTGTAGCATCTGAGCGACAGTGCTCTCACGTAGGCATGCAAACCAAGGTGCAGCAGGAATGAAAAGGGGACTGAGCTGTGTTAGTTTAATTTTAAACTACCTGGACATTTTTTCATTCTGTTCATCCACCCTTGAAAGGAGTTATATCATAACCATCTCTCACAATCCTTTTATTACAAAGCATCTTTATAGATATGCCAACTGAAGGCCCTAAAAAAAAAATTATTCATAGAATCAGTAGATAGTGTTTGAAAATCACAAAGTTCTAGCTAATAGTTCCTAAGAATTCAATTGTAGATATTCTCTGAGGGGAAAAAAATGCCAGTCATCCCATTCTAGACTTTTTTAAAAATAAAAATAACATGGTTTTGAGTCACACACAAAACATTTTCAGACTTGCTACAATGTACATTTTCTTGGCTACGTGAGTACACTGGCTAAATGCCAGCGTGCAGATCTCAAGTCATGCATGGGGGTACGGGTCTGCAGCTGGGGGGATGCATAAGGAAAAGGCATTTGTTTTCTTTATGGAGGCCTAGCCTAGCGTGTCAGAAGCAAACAACAACAGGTAGCTTGCTTATTCAGCTGTGCAATTAAATACTAGCTCTTACTTAGAGGCATCTTTATCCTACAAGGTATTGTAGTATCAGTAACAATATATACTATGAAGTGCATTTCTATTACAAATTAACATGGAGATATACAGATGAATAAAACCACCAAAACAAATCATAAATGAACAATAGTTAAAACATAAAATTTATAAATAGCAAAACCACCAAATAAAGTATATACATTTTATAGATTTACTTATGAACAAATATATATAGTGCATCTAGGAAAGACAAGAAAATGTGTGTGTTATATCACATGGCATCTGGATATTAGAAATTAAGAACTGATAATACTCTAAGGGCCTGGCAGGCTTTCTCCCACGCGCCCCCCCCCCCCCCCATAGTCCCTTAAATGTATATCCTTTAAACAGTGATACTGTCAAAACTATCACCTCTTTAAAAGTAATATTTTCACTTTCCCCAACAAGGTACAGTGGCTGCAAGAACAGTAAATGAGAGAGCACTACTCCATGCTTAATCCTGGGATAAGAAAACTTGCACATCAGGAGTTTGCATTTGAAAAGCCCTTTAGTCAAACATACACTGATGTGGAAAGCCAACCAGAACAATTACTGTATGAAAACATCTTTAGCTTATCTTTCCTACCAGTGCCTCCGCTTTTTAGGTGACTTGGCAAACGAGTCACTCTGAGGGAAAAATGCTGTTAGAATGCAATAGATTTTGTTGAAATAATAAATTTGAGCTTTGACTGCCAGAACAATGTATTTGTAAGTGCCAGGACTATCACAGCAAGACACATTTTATAAGCTCAAAATGTACAAAACTGTCTTTTGTAGATCCCAGAAAAAAAAGCACTTTAGACTACACAGTAATAATGTAATGCTCCAATACCATGCACAGAGATCAACATAATTGGAAACAAAGAATTTACACTTATCTGCATCTCTTTTGAAAGATCAGAAAAGTACAATATACAGTAACTACAGAAACAATTTCAGTGCAGCACTGGTAAGGATTGCTTAAAGAAAACTATTTTGTACTGCATTGCATAGAGCTGAATGGCAAACTCGTCATAATAAATGGTCATCAAGAACTGATTTATATATCAGGATGCAAAATAAAATTTAAAAAAAACCAAAGCCATTCTTTCAGTTAAAAAAACAATTAAGTCCAGCCTACATTTCTGCAATTCATTGAGTCAAGTTTTGTCTTTTGAAACACCACACTTGACATTCTGGAAAATATAACAAGAATCCATTTATTCTCTTGGATTTAAAGGCTATTTCTTAATAAAATACTGGTTAGCACTATCTCCTCTACTAAGTGAGAGAGGAACCAAATAAAACAGTAGTGCTTCATTTGGTACTTAAGAGCCTAGTAATATCCCTTTGGGAAATACATGCTTTGGTGCTTTACAATTTTTTAAGAAAATCGAAATTGCTTTACATGCAATAGCCAATTATGATATACCACAGAATCAGGGATCCAGGCGTTTAGAATTGTTCACATGAAGCCCCGAGGTACCCGCCTTTCACTGGCCAACAAACAGCCTCCCTTGAGCTTGAAGTCTTTGTTGCCATCTTCCCTAGTGCCCCAAGTTCAGAATAGTCTGATTTTCAAACTGGGGATAGTCAGTTTAACAAGACTTTCTCTGATACAGACTGTGCAGATCATCTAACTTAGAAGCACTGTCTTCTATCGGAGTTTCCCTCGAAGGTCCCAGGTCTCCATTTTCATGCCCATCAGTTACTGCCTTCTTATTAAATCCTAAAAAAAAGGGAAAAAATGCTTGTTACTTTCTAGACTAAAAAAAAGGGGGGGTCTTGTGATTCTATTGAGCCAAAACAAAGAAATGAATGCCCACTGTAATTAAAAGTATTATTGGCCCAGCTGGGGTGGCTCAGTGGATTGAGTGTCATCCCACGCACCAAGAGATTGCTGGTTCGATTCCCAGTCAGAGCACATGCCTGGACTGTGGACTCGATCCCTAATAGGGGTCTTGCAGGAGGCAGCTGATGGATGTTTCTTTCTCCCTAAAACCAATAAAAACATTTTTTTTAAAGTGTAACTGGAGAACATCTGAGGCTTTTATATTTTTAATTTTTATTAATAATAACTTTTAGAGATTTTTACCTTGTAACACTTTGACTTCCCCGCCTGTGTCTTTGCAAGTGGCACCAGGATTACTACCTCCTTCTAACTCATCTAGGTATAAACGGTAACGATGTCCACTCTCATCTTCATACTCTACGTTTTCATCATCAGAATCCACTTCAGGAGCTACATAAACTACTTCAAATTCAATCTCTCCTCTCTAAAATGGAGAAAGAAAATAAGGAAGTCAAGTTATTGTAATTGTAATTAAAAAAGGATTTCTAAATTATTTGGGGTGGTGGATAGAGATGAGGAACAGTAGTCAGACCTCAGATGTAGCTTCCTTTCAAGGCAACAAATGACAGTCTAGAATCTCAAGAAGTAAAAGAGAGCTTAGCCCTAACAGGTTTGGTGCAGTGGATAGAGTGTCAGCCTGTGGAATCAAGGGTCCCAGGTTCGAATCCTGTAAAGGGCATGTACCTTGGTTGCGAGCACATCCCCAATAGGGGGTGTGCAGGAAGCAGCTGATTAATGTTCCTCTCTCATCAATGTTTCTCTCTCTCCCTCTCCCTTTCTTTCTGAAAAAAAATCAATTAAAAAAAAAGAGAGAGCTTAGAGGCCATTCCAAACCAACTTCACGAATCTTCTCTAAATTCTTTTTAATATTACAGTAGTTCTTTCTACTGATCACAATATTTTTGCTTATATATCTGGAAAAAAAAAAAAAAAAGGATGCTCAACTACTCATAGAATTCTGGAACAAATGTTCAGAGTTTAAGTCATTTTGCCATTTTGTACTTTACACAGCAATTCAGCAAATCCATCTAAATAAATATTAAAAAAGGTGCACCTAAAGGCACCACACAAACTTTTCCTTATCTAATTTAGCAAACCTCTACATAATGATTATGTTTCTTACTGACTAGGACTGAATCTTAACTTTCACTGAGTACCAGACACAGTGTTTATTCAAGGTATTCTGTCAGAAATAATAGTAATGAGTATATTTATTATGCAAAAGAAAATCACTATTGTAGCCTCTTTTACATGAATGAAAAACCTGAAAGTCCTGGAGAAAGCAGATAGCTTCTAATATAATAAATAAGTAAAATATAAAAATAGAAATTTGACTCCAAAGTCCTGCTCTTTCTACCATACTCCACTAAATGTGTAACATTTATACATTATTCTTTAGTAACAACTTTAGGTGAAAGTAAAAAATTACAGATTATACATTATGTTAGAATATTCCAAGTTATAATCATCCTATATAATAAAAGGGTAACATGCAAATTGACTGAACTGCGGAACGACTGGTCACTATGATGCACACTGACCACCAGGGGGCAGGTGCTGAACACAGGAGCTGCCCCCTGGTGGTCAGTGCACTCCCACCAAGGGCTTCCCGGAGGGCTCCCAGACTGCAAGAGAATACAGGCTGGGCTGAGGAACCCCTCCAACTCCCAAATACACGAATCTCATGCACTGAGCCTCTAGTCATTTAATAAGAGACTACGATCATTACACATAAGTCTGGTATTTGCAACTGTCTGAAAATTATGGCCTGCCTTTGCTCAAAAGGAAACATGCCATTTTTTACTGCTACTCACTATGTCAGTCTCTTTGGTTCTCCTGTTCCCAGCAGTTTAAGGCTATGCCTCAGAATTGTAATATGTGCTTAGTGTTTCCTTCAAGCTTATGACTGTCTATTTGTGTCTCCTTTACCACAGTTGCCATTCCCCCCACTGCCATGCTACTGGATGACAGCCAAGCTGGGTTGGGAAAACACCAACTTAAAGAGGCTAGGGTTGCATTCTTAGATCTCCCTTATCGGAACATGCTTTAAAAATATTTTGGGGAGGCAAATAATACAGTGGTTTTCAGTACAGTTCCAGTTGACAGAATTAGGTCTGTGGATAGCTGTCACAGAGACACAGATTTTAGGCTTAATATGAAAAAGTTTTCTAAAAATCATCAACATACCTCAAAAGAACAGACTGCTTTATCAACAAATCCTTCAATTTAATTAATAACATTGTAGAGATTTATGCATCATGTGAAGTTGAACCAAATGAGCTATAAATTACTTTCAACTCTAAGATTCAATTCTACACCTGCATACCACACTTACGATCCAACCTATCAATGCCTCACTTTAGATATATAATACCTGGATATGAATACCAACTCTGTCATTTAAATGCCTGCAACTTTGAACAAACCATTATTTCTCTAAGAACCTTAGTTTATTCGTTTTAAATAAGAAGGTTGAACTAAATGAGTTCTAAGGATCCTTTTAGTTCTAACATTTATGACTATAAATCCACTTCTAACATAATTTTTTTCTATCAGACCTTATATTTATATAATATTTTAGTCATTGATGTTTTGCTAATGTCAGGTCCTGTCCTAACATTTTATACTGTACTAGAGGCCCGATGCACAGAGATTCCTGCAAGAATGGGCCTTCCTTCCCCAAGCTGTTGGCAGCACCTTTACTCTGGCTGGAGCTGCCTTTTCACTCCGGCCCAGAGCCACCTTTCCGCCTTCCCACACTGCCTAGAAGCCCCGAGTGGCAAGGGTAGTGCGGAACCTGTGTACGCAAATTAACCCGTCATCGTTGTTGGGCTAATTTGCATACTAACTCCTGATTGGTTGGTGAGTGTCACAAAGGAACTACCAATTACCATGTTACTCTTTTATTAAGTAGATTAATATATTGAATCCTTACAGTTCTCATAGGAGGGCACTGCAGCACAAAAGATTTAACTTGCTCAGAGTTATACAATTGTGGAAAGAACAAATAAAATCTTTTTCAGAAAATCTGGCTGAATGTCTTCTATAAAAGCCCCTATCCCCCCCAAAAAACCTGCTATCTATACAGAGGCAGTTTACTACTTGAGTAACCTCCTAGGGAAGTAGAAAATAGATTTAAAAAGAACTAACTGATAGATTCTATTTTAATTTCATAAAGGGAACTTACTTGCTGGGAAAGAATAGTTACAGCTTCTTTATGCTTTGTATCCCTTAAGTTAACTCCATTAACAGCCAAAATAGCATCTCCAACGTGTAGTCCTCCACATCTATCAGCAGGTTGCCCTGGCTGGATCTCAGAAATGAGAATTGGAACACCATGTTCTTTCCCACCCTAACAAAATCCAAATAAAGGCAATAAATTAGTTTACTCTTCCTATAAGCACAGACTATTCTAAAAATATTTTCTTACAATATATTCATAAGCACTTATACTGATTCTATAAATGCTGAGTAAAATCTTGTTTGCTGCTTAATGATAAATAAATCATGAGTTTCAAAGGGTTACCTCTCAGTAAAACAATAACACACATGTGCTTTCCTAAAAAGCATTTTACAGAGCCCCCTCCCCTGCAATAACAATAAACTAAACTACTTTAAACACAAATAGGAATATCTTATGTATTAGTAGTCTATAGCACTATTCAATTTTATCAGATCTAAATCACTATGGTAACATAAACCATTCTTTTATGTACCATAAGAACAATTGTAAGCTCATAAGATGGATCTCAATTTCAGAGATGTTAAATGTGAAAAAAAATATGCAACACAGAATTAATGGAATGCAGTGTTTGGTACATATTACTTTCCAGCTTGTATAATAAAATTTTTATAATTTTTCATTATAAAAAAGCATTCCTACATTAAGCAATACCAGAACTAAAATGAACTTATGCAGTACCTAAGTGTTGCCAAGTGAAAATTTGGGTACAACCACCTTATTTATTCACATGGAACAAAGAACTAAGCAATAGCAAAATGACTCCAAATATATGTATTTGATAATAGATTGCTCTCAGGAATGTTTCCCAAGACAACTCTTTATAAAGGCATCAAATTTAAAAAGGAAGACTAGATCAAAGAGCCAGTCAAATCTGACAACAAAGAAATTAAGCAAAAGGAAGGTAACATATACTCCAGAGAAAAAAATACAATCTGGAGCCATTTAACACTGAATAGTCACATCCATTTCCAAAGGCATCACAGAATAAGCGCAGAACTATGACGAGTCATAATAAAAATGTTTAACTTTATTAAAGTTATATGTAACAGTTACTAGCAAGATTTACATAGATACAAAAAAAAGTTCACACAAAAAGAGTGCCCATGGGGATAAATCCAATTACTTAGAAAATATATCCAGAATACTTTGTTTCAATGATTTCCAATGTCCTAAGGAGCATGATTATACTAGATAACCGTAAAAAGAAGACTGGAAGCACTACTTCTTACTGTAATTGAAATGCCAAGGCCTTCATAATCTTCCTTAAGGAGGAGAACTTTCCTAATTGGACCAACACCTTGGCTCTTCTTTAAAGAGTCTTGATCCTTATTGGGGGGAGAGGAGGAAGAAGAAAAATTCGTATTAATTAAATAATATACCAAATAGAGTAAATGCATGCCATATAACTTGCTTTTATTAAATAAAGAAATCTTTGTGAATTTCCTGAAATGGATACACAGTATGTGTTAAGAAAGTAATTATAGATAAAATGGAAAAGTGAAAATAGTTTTCCTGTTAATATAATAGAATGTATAGATAACTTTCTCATCCTTTGGTCAAATTCTTTAAAATACTGATAAATCTCTTTTTAAATTGAAAGACATTATTAAAAAAAATTATTGTCAGGAATTAATTGATGAACAAATATCTTCAAGAAATAAAAATGGGTAACAGTTTATCTTCACTTGAAAATATGGTAAAAATCTATATCTATTTTATCTGATTGTAGAAATGAAAAACAAATTACCAACTGGATCATTCATTATTTTCTCATTCCTTTGAGTTCTGGAGTCTACCTTTTAAATAAAGGACCTTGCTCCATGAATAATTTCTTCTCTGATACCTTTTCTCTTTACATCTCTAAGCTACTTCCCTATTCAGCCTAAATGTCAAGCCTAAAATGTCAAGCCTCTTCCAGCTTTAAAATATTGACCATGTACAAACACAAAACAAAATAAAACCATTCAATCACTTACTATGGCCTTTAGTTATTATCCTTCTCCTCCTCCTCCTCTTTCATTAACTTTCAAAGAGTTAATCCTCACCATTATCTACTTGCTTGCCTCCCATATTCATTCTTCAACCACTGCAATTAGGATTTTGCCCCCACCTACTCCACTAAACTGTCTTCTCTACAGTACTTCATTACCAACATGGCTATATCCAAAAAACACTTTTTAGTCACCACTCAATTTGAACCTTCAGAAAGTTGACACTGTTCGCTAAACCCTCCTTGAAACCCTCTTTCCCTTGGTTTCCATTGCACCATTTTCCTAGATGGCCTGAATCTGACAAACTCCACCTCAGACTCCTTCCTTTAGGGATCAATTCCCTTGCCTCCCTCCATAAAAGATTCTTTCCATTCTTGCCCTTCTGTTCTTTTTCCTTAAATATACTTTCCCTGGGTGACTTAATCAATTTCATAGTTTCAAATAAATAGATGATTTGTCTAATATTTTTCAACTCAAGACCTCTCTCCAAAATTTCAGTAATACATCCAATGGGACATAACTGGGCTGTCCACTGGCATTTCCTGTACTACATGTCTAAAATTGATCTCGTTTCTCCCAAACCATCCTTTCCCTCTATTTGGTTTATAAATCAATGGCATCAAATCACTCAGTTGCCCAAATAAAAAACACAGTGTCTTCCTTCTTACTCACCTACTTAACCAAAACCAAGTCCCCTTGATTCTGTCAAACCTGTCCTTCCTCCCAAATGCACTTGCCCTGCTCTCATCACTGTCTCCTCAGATTAGCATAGTATCTTTCTAATGTATCTCCTCACCTCCAATTAGACCCTCTTCCAATATATCTTCCAATACATCTTCTTCACTATACCAAAGTAACTGTCAAAAAAACGTCAAATCTTATTAAACCCACTATTTTATTTAAAAATCCCATGATTATCAGGTTCAAATTCCAACTCCTTTATTTAGCATAAAATAATTTGTCATCTGGCAGCTGCTTGGAAGTTAATGGGGACCAATTATGTCCCAGAGAAGACAATGGTATAAGTGTTTATTGCTATCTCCATTCCAATTCCATGTACATATCAATTCTTCTTATAATACTCTTTGCATTATGGAAGCCATGCTTTATCTGATGCTAAGATATGTGGGTCACTGAGTAGAAGTTTGATATGCTCTTATTATATTAAGGTTTGTATTATTAGACAGTTGTTGTAATGAAATCTGATAAAGATTTATCCAGATAAAAAGAAATACTCCCATACATGATGACCAAGAAAGCAGACAATTCGACACAGATGTCAAATTCCATCTTAATTCATGAACAGGTATAAACATTAGTTCAGAGCCTACATTTGAATCAAGTTACCAAAAATTCTCTTAAAAAACTACCCCAAAATATTTATCAATATGACTACACACACTCTGCTATGCTTAAAATGAATTTAAAACAAATTCATGCTAATCATGATCCAGGAAAATTGGAGAATATGAGCCAAAGTACTAGCAATAGTTCACTATCTTCAGATCTATTAAGAACTTCGGGTTATTAAAACTTTAAATATGTATCTCTTTTAAATAAGGTTAATCCCACTTTCACTTTTTAAAGTTTTAAATACTAATAGAATACAAAAATGAAAAAGGCTTCTGATTGTTTACAGAAGGAAGAGGCTGAGAGGGAAACAGTAGCAAAGCAAACCTACGTGGCCCGGTGGTGCCTGCATTGGTCGTTTTAGATCATTGCGTCCTCTACAGGCTCTGATGACAGTTTTGTGACGATGCAAATGTATTTCAGCTTCCAGTTGGTTCCAAAGCTTATCATGAGCAGGTCCCTTCATATCCCGCCCTAATAACTGTATTTGTTGGACCCTTCATATTGCAAAAAGAGTTAATTCAGTTAGTTTTTCATTGTGCATACTAGAGAGAAAATTCAGAAGAATTACTGAACGTAAGAAGCTCTTGCAAAGATCTAAGTAATAAAGATAATACTCAGGAACCTCCCAATGTCTCTGATTTATAAGGATATGAAAACTCTGAAAAAAGAACTGTGTCTTTAAGGGAAAACCAGTTAAAAAAATAAAAGACATTCATTAGCCATATGTTTAATTTAAATACATTTAAGAAATAATTTATGAGACTAATGTCAATTAACATGTATTTTATGTCTTGCATACTATCAAGATAGGTCATCAAACTCAGATACTATTGAATACTAGTCTTCAGATGAGGCTAACTATACTGAAACATTTCTTGTAACAATTTCCTTTTAAACAAAATGACTATTTTAAATGTGCTTAAGTTATTAGAAAATGTGCACTTCAATACTGTTATTTTTATTTGCTCCACATCAGTTCTAATGTGACATTAAGACAATGAGTGGAAAATTATTTAGTACTAATAATAAATTAATCATCAAAGTTTGTCAATAATTCATTGTGATAATATCACTGGTATTTCAACAGTAGAGGCCCGATGCACAAAATTCATGCTAGGATAGACCTTCCTTCCCCCCTGCTGCCAGCACTGCTTCCCTCTGGCACCCGGGACCCAGGCTTCCCTCACAGCCCTGGCTTTGTCTGGAAGGAAGTGTGGTCTAATTAGCATATCACACTTTTATTATCATAGATATTTTTGAGGAGTAAGAAAGATCAGGCTTCAATGATCACAGAAATAATTCCTTATGGAAGGTGTGCTACACACGTGAACATTATCTGTCTTGTGTCAAGGCAAATAAGGGCTGAAAAGTGCAGCTGTAGAATTGTTCACATTCAACAGTAAATTACTATCTTATCTGTGTGTGTGTATGTATGTGTGTGTGTGTGTGTGTGTGTGTGTGTAAAACAAAAATATTGAATAAATCTGTAATATATAAGGCTAACAATATTAAGTTAACAATAGTAAGCTATAACCAACTATAAAAATCACTCTATAAAACAACTCTTAGGGTAAAGACTAATGTTTCATTTACCACAGAGGTAAAAGTCAACCTTATTAAACATCCAATTGTCACCTCAAGATAAGGGTACCCATCTTTTTACACACCTTCCTGCCAGTTCCTTGTCCAAGTACTTGGCAGCCAGTCTGGCGCCGTAAACTTCCGCCTGGAGAACAGCTATATGTCTGCGAAGGGCTTCATTCTCTTTTCTCAGCAGCTTTACTTCAGCTTCAAGTTGAGCTTCTTTCATTTTTTCTTTTTTGTTTGCTTCAAGCTCTCTCTCCTATTGTAATTAAAAAACAAACATAATGTAATGATAATACTTTGAAGATCTACAGTAGAGCATATTCCTTAACATACACAAAAGCACACAGTCTAAATAACAACAATGAAAGCATGTAATAAAAATTACTACTTCATTTCTATAAAATAAGTACACAGAGATTTGGATCCAGTTCTTACTAGTACCAGAGGTGTTAGAATCACTTCTAATGAGAGTATTCTTTTTTCTTTTATTTTTTTAGAGAGAGAGGAAAGGAGAGGGAGGGAGGGAGGAGGGAAAGAGGGAAGAGAGAGAGAGAGAGAGATTGATTTGATGTTCCATTTCTGTATGCATTCACTGGTTGCTTCTTGTATGTGCCATGACCAGGAGTATTGGGACAACACTAACCAACTGAGCGACCCGGGCAGGGCTGAGTAGGATTTTTTATGCTCATGTAATCACATATTAGTAACAGAAGTGGCTTCAATGAATAACTGAAACTGCTCACTATTTTCAAAAAACTACTCAAGAAACTAGGGTAAAATAAAATAGTCATTCTGGTGGTTGTGCCCAAAATTAAATTAACTTTAATGCAGTAATTTTATAAAGCTAGTCAAAATCATCCAGTTACATAGAGATATGCTCTATAGTTATCTATCTTAGAAGACTATGAAAAACTTACAATGCTAAAATTAAAACAGATATTCTAAATAAAAGGAGACATTTTATGGCCATGGAGAAATGTTGTTAACAATTGAATGAAGATCTTTACACATTAAAAATAAAGCATATCTTTTAATAATAAATTTTGGGGCCCTAGCTCATTCATTTGTCCATACGTTGAAGTGAATGAAGAACTGTTTTCTGTTTTCTGAGGAAAACACTGGCTTCACTTCCATGCCCCAATGGAAGGATGCACATCCATTTTTAGCTCCCATAAAAAGATGTCATCCTATGCTCCACAAATAGTCCATATGTGTGAATTTATAGGTGTTAGCCAGAGGATAAAACCTCAAGATCTTCACCACCAAATTTTTATCATAAGCTAACATGTGAGAAATAATGTTCAATTTACCTTAAAAGTAGGAAGTACAGTATGTACAAATGTAAATACCATCAGGATCCAAGCATAGAGCAGAGGCAGGTAAAAGATAACTTAGGAGAATAGAAAACTGAAGGTACAAAATCCTGCCTGAAGGCAGTCAAATTCAAATTCACACACAAAAACAACCCTGATAGATATTTTAAGTGTTATTTTTAAAACCCTAAACACTGCAACCTTCCATCTATCCTGAGTAGAACTGAAAACTTTTACTGATTTACAAAACTGCTTTTTCTGCCTCACTAATTTTTTCTTTTTTGTTTGCTTCAAGCTCTCTCCTATTGTAATTAAAAAACAAACATAATGTAATGATAATACTTTGAAGATCTACAGTAAAGCATTAAAAAGCCTGTGAAAATATAGTTATATCTGCTAATAAGATGTGGAAGGCACATCACTATACTGCCAGGTCCCCTTTGTGAGCCATAAAAGATTTACTATAGCACCAGGAAAAGTTGTTTATCTTGAGCAAAAGCAAATGATAGTTTCTACTGTTTGGGCATTGATTATTATAATTACTACTTTTTATTCTGGATATTAAGCTGAAATATTTAAACAATTTTTAGCAATTCATGGAATATATTAAAGGTACTAATTTGGTCTACTGTTTTGACTACAGTACATCAGCATTTGCTATAGTTAATACCAATAGATAATATATTCAAATATAAGGCAGTGAGTACCACAATCTTTAACAAAAAAATTATACAAAGCTAAAATAAATGACAACTTCTGTGATTAAAAATATTTGTTATGTATGTGGATAAGCAGAAAGAAATTAATCTGCAGGCTTTTACAACTTGTTTAAAAAATGAGAATATAATTTTTAGATATTGTTTTAAAAATTTGCACAAATAATAATCCTTTTCAAACAACTTTCGAATTATTAATATGTCTATTTATTTCAGAATCTATTCCTCAAAAAAGGAGGTATCAGTTCTAAAAGAAACCATGGTTTAGTTTACATTAACAAGACTTTTTAATGACATTTATTGAGGTTAATGCCATTTGTTTCAGAAAAAGAGTTCCTAAAAAACAAGAATTCTTTGGTTCACTGGCCAAATAAACTTTACATTGAATTATCTACTTACAATTACAATTACTTTAATGAGCGATTTACACAAAATTTATGAAATCTAAGTAACATAATAAGCCACTGCTTTGCTTTAATGATTCAAAGCCCTAATGAATCTGACAAACTCTCAGGCCTGAAATTAAAAGATAAAAGAAAAAAAAGAACTGAGAAAACTAAACTTGATCACTTCTAGATTTAAAACAAAACAAAAAAAAAAGCACAAATTGGTTATTATGCGAGGGCTGAGGGCAGCCGCTACAGGTATGAGGGCTGAGCTCCTTGCACAACTATTGTGCATCAAGCTTCTAGTTAGATAATAATCAAGAAGTTCATTTTGTATTTAGATAGCCAAACAGTATTTTTCAAAAAAAAAAAGGGAAGCCATACAACAAACTGGAACTTGATTAGGTTGGGGTAGTGTGAAAAATATTAAGAATTTATATACTGTTATTTTCTAAAATGATTTCTGGTAAAGGGTTTTAAAATTCAGTAAAGTCACACAATTATTCCGAAGACTGCTACAACACATGCAGTGGATGAATAAGAAACCAACATGCACATTCTTTCTCGGAATAAATTCAAATAGCAAAGAGGGAAGCTGGGCCTGTTTAATATTTTCAAAACACTCAAGTGGGAAAACCAATTGCTCTTTTGGAGTAAAGGTGTGAGCAAGTTACCAGGCTGAGAAGTTGTTAAAAACTGATGAGCTCTGCAAATAATGGCTACAAATTACAAACACAAGAAAAATCTTTAACAACATTAGTGAGAAAAGAGCAATGGGCCATCCACTGAACTTTTCAGGTACTAGCGCATTTAAAAATTACCATCAACATCATTTTCAAATAGAGTGTGCAAAGAAAACACTAGGAACACTTAAGCGTGACATTTTAAAGCAAAACAGAAACAACATACTTACCAGCTCCTCCACAGAGGGGACAGACTTAAGATATAAGAAAAAAGTTTTATAATTAGAAAAACATCAATCAAATAAATTTATCTAGTGGTATTATCACTACAAGGAAAACTTCCATATGTTGAATAATATTTGGATAAAATTCGTTAGAACAAATATATGAGCAAATTCACAAGAAATCAAATAGTAACTGTATAGTATTAGATTAAAATTTTTTGTTTTATCAACATTAGTCACCACACCTGGTTCAGTGTCGTTCCACTATAGCAGCCTATATTCAATCTAATGTTAAAACTTTATGTAAATTCCTTCCTAGTGAAAATGCACATTGTTTTCTCAATGTTAATATTATCTATTCCAAAGAAGTTATCTGATTTGTGTCAGTTAAATAAAACACTACCAACTTACATTCATAAAATTTCAGAATTTAAAATTACTTTGGAAGAATATAAATATTCATTAAATTAAATTCTAACATATTAGTATTAAAAACTAATTAACCAACTGAATAGAATTAACTAAAAACAAGTAAAACTTAAAAATGTATTTTACTGTCATCATTAACTATGTGGTCTGCAGTTAACAAAGTGGCACATAATATATACTCAAGACACAAATTAAGCTGAAATTAGACTTAAAAATATTTACCTAAACAGCCTATACTGATTAAGAGGGCAATAACTAATGATGGAAAATTCATACAATGAAACATTATGCAAAATAAAAAATTTTCAAGTGGCAGGGAAAATGTCTACAATATATTTAGAGCAAAACAAAACATGTACTGTTGGTTGGCACCCAATCCATTTTCCCCCTTGTCATTATTAACAGAACTCTAATTTAAATGGGGGTGGCCATATGACCCACTAAGAGACTGAAAAGCAGCTGAGGATAGCCAATGAGATGGCCAAATTGACTGGCAAAAACTGTTGAGGAGTTAATGAGAAATTCTTGAAAGAAGGTTAATGCATCTGGGAATCATCCTTTTGCCCTTCCCTAGACTCTGGAATGCAGACCTAAACAAATCCTGAGGGTAGAAACATGAGCTTAAAATGACAGAACATAGTAACAAAAGGAAGCCAGATCCCTGATATCTGTGGAGCTGCCATATCAGGTCTTCACTGTCTGTCTCAGAGCTTCTTTAATTGAGAGAAAATAATGTAGTATTCAAGAATAAATAATTTATACTATTTAAGAATAATCCCAATGTTACTTGGGATTTCTGAACTTAATGCTGACACAGTAGAGCAAAAAAAATTGTTTATATGCTATAATCCCAAATATCTTTTAAATATATTTATAGATATTTTTAGATAGGAAAAATCCTATTCTAAGTACCCAATGGTTATTGATATTATCACTGGTCTTTTCTGGGGATGAGATTTTTGAATGATTGCACTGATCTTTACATTTCCTGTATTTTCTAAAATTCCCACAATGCACACATATTACCTTTTATAATTAACAAGCCTCACTAAAAATTATTCCCTTCATCCTCTAAAATGCATCTAAGTATAAGTTACCCTATAAACTACTTACCAGTTTTGCTTTAATGGTACCAGAGTCCACATTTTGACCAGTTTTAGCATGAAGCTGGAGCTGAACAGAGTGCAATTGTAAAAGCTGATCATGTACTTCTTTCTCCAGTACGACTTTCTCCGCTTGGGTCTCTGTCAGTTCAGATTTCAGATCCACCAACTGTGCCTTATAAAACAATAACAACAAACATTTAGTATGCTTCATTTTCTTTACTTTTGACTCTAATTATTATTTAAAAATGAAACAGAAAGACTGTCTTTGAAATGAATAGATGAAGACTAGAAGACCAGTATCTGATTGAGCTATTATACATAGAACACCCAGGTACACTGACATAAAGTCAATAGTGCAAGATATTTGAGTGACAAGAAAACTGTATCACAAATATTAGCCTATCTAATAAAAGGGCAATATGCAAAATAACCATCACTCTGTCACAAAGATGCCGGTGCCCAGTCCTGGCAAGGGGAGGGAAGGCGTCGGGTGAGTGGCCTGGTGGAATGCTTGCTTCTTCGCCGTGGTGACGAGGCAAGCATTCTGCGCCCGGCTGCAGATGGGCCTCTGGCCAGGCTGGGGCGTGGATGGGCCTCTGGGCTGCAGAGCACCTCTGGGTAGCAGGCATGGAGCGGCCAGGCCCCGCAGAGAGCTACTGGTGCACGGATTTGTGTGCAGGGCCACTAGTCTTCTATTAACACAGAATGCTACTTCATTTTACTTTGTTTACTTTAAGGCTTTCACTGTTTCCCCTTTATCTACAAGGTTTATGAAAATATAGGGTATGGGATGGTTCACCATCCTGCAGAGACAATATGTGCTTTAGTGGTGAACTAATACTAAAGGTGTCTTAGAGGAGTGTCCAGTAAGTGGTGCTTTGTCCTATCCTGAAGAACACTGGCCCAAATCAGCCCAACCACTATCTAATACTTTAGATTAGGGGTGTCGAACTCAATCAGAGAAGGGGCCAAAATCTAAAATCCAGCCTAAATCGCGGGCCGAATGGTTTACTGAACAGTCATAAAGTGTCATTGTGATGGAAACGCAGCGGAGTGCAGTGATGACAGCGCGGTGCGGGCCACACTGCAAGGCCTGGCGGGACGGATTTGGCCCGCGGGCCTTGTGTTTGACACATGTACTTTAGATGCTGAAGTGTGAGTTACTGAGGCTACAGTGGGTCTTAAGATCAGAATTAACTGCAGAACACCTCATCAGAACCATTTATCAATTTAATCTGAAGTTTTTCATTTTTCACAACATATTGCTTTGCAATAGCGCATTGAATATGTTCTTTATGTGTGTTTGGTCTTTCCCACTAACCAATCGATTAAAATCAAGGCAAGGCCTTAGTTTTCTATTCAACATGATTTTACAAAGCATCTAGGGAACCAGATTATGTCAGCACAATGAGAAAAAAATTTGTGAACATACTTTAAAAATTATAATTATTTATGCCCTTGAGAGCCTTTCTTATCAACGGAGGTAAATATGCATGCACACCAAATAAGAAAAATGTGGCAAGCTACAGATATATTTAGAATTGGTCTGGTCCCAAGGCATTCAGTAAAGGAAGGCTTTAAGAAGGTTAGTAAGGACAGAGTTTAGAAGGGCTTTGAAAGAAAAAGACAACAAGGGCAAAATAGAAGCAATTAATCTAGAAATGGGAAGACTAGCAAAGTCAGAGAGAGACTAGAAGCAATTCAGGTAAATTCTGAGTACAGAGACAAGAGGAATATCTCTCTACTAGAGCCCCAGTGCACGAAATTCGTGCCCTCTCACAGTCCAGGAGCCCTCAAGGGATGCCCGACTGACAGCTTAGGCCCACTGTCCTAAACTGGCAGTGGGACATCCTTAGCACTAACACGGAGGAGGAAGAAGTTCCAGCCACTGCTGCTGCACTCGCCAGCCATGAGCCCAGCTTCTAGTTGAGTGGGACTCCCCCTGTGGGAGTGCACTGACCACCAGGGGGCAGCTCCTGCATTGAGCATCTGCCCCCTGGTGGTCAGTGCACATCATACCAACCAGTCATTCCGCCGTTTGGTCGATTTGCATATTGGCCTTTTATTATATAGGATATCCCAACTGTACCAACCAGTGCCTTCTACATAAAAGATGCAAAGAGAGAATGCAGGTATCAAGATTCAAAGCCCGATTTTATTTTCCGGGAACAAGTGTTTAGAATTTACTCTAAATTTAGTAATATTTACTAGTAAATAACTCTTCTTATCCTATACTAGAGGCCTGGTACGCGGATTTGTGCACCAGTGGGGGTCCCCCACCGTGGCCTGCGAGATCAGGCTGAAACTGGCTCTTCTACATCCTGAGGGGTCTTGAATTGCAAGAGGGCACAAGCCAGGCCGAGGGACCCGCCAGTGCAAGACTGGGTCCAGGGAGAGATGCAGGACGCTGGGCAGCTAGGGGGGGAGTAGAGCAGTGGCACGCGCGTGGGAGACCATGGGAGGGCTCCAGGGCATGTCCAGCCCATCACACTCAGCCCCAATCGGCCAGATCCCAGCAGCAAGCTAACCTACTGGTCAGAGCGTCTGCCCCCTGGTGGTCAGTGCACATCACAGCGAGCAATTGAGCAGCCTTAGAATGTAATGCTTTGATTGGTTGAACAGCCAACATGTCGACCAGACACATAGCATATTAGGCTTTTATTATATAGGATAATAAAGAGCTAATATGCTAAATAGACCAAACAGCAAAACAACCTTCTGAATATCCTTCCAGATAAAGCTGGGGCTGTGAGGGACTGTGAGGGGCTGCGAGGGCTGGCCAAGGCTGCAAGGGGCTGCAAGGGCTGGCAGAGGGTTTGAGGGCCGGCTGAGGCAAGCAGGGCTGCGAGGGCTGGCCAAGGCTGCAAGGGGCTGCAAGGGCTGGCAGAGGGTTTGAGGGCCGGCTGAGGCAAGCAGGGCTGCGAGGGCTGGCCAAGGCAGCCGGGGCTGCGAGGGCCAAGCCCCTTGCAGGAATTTCATGCATCGGGCCTCTAGTCCCATATGATAAAAGGCTAATATGCAAATCGACCATACAGCGTAACAACCAGTCACTATATGCACACTGACCACCAAGGGACAGAGGCTCAATGCCGGAGATGCCCCTTGGTGGTCAATGCACTCCCATAGGGGGAGCACTACTCAGCCAGAAGCCGGGCTCATGCTGGCAAGCGCAGCAGCAGTGGCAGGAGCCTCTCCCACCTGAGGCAGTGCTAAGGACCCCCTTGGGTGTCCTGGACTGCAAGAGGGCACAGGCCAGGCTGAGGGACACCCCCCAGTGCATAAATGTCGTGTACTGGGCCTCTTGTCTATAATATAAGCACCGTAGCTGTTAAGAAAAGTTAGTCATTGGTAAGTATGTCAAGATTTAAAAGTTCCGTATTTTTATTTAATGGTTACCCTCCGTATGTCACAGAATTTTAGAATTCAAAGAAATCTTAGAGAATATAAAGACTATAATTATGACAATTAATATTGAGATAATAAAGCAAAGCCCATCAAGGCTGTTTTTATTTCTAGGACTACTCAATTTGTCAGTGGCAAAACAGCACTTTGAATCCAATTCTTACTCTCAGGGCAAGGTGGCAGAAGTGTTAAGCAATTAACCATTAGGAAAAAAAATGTTTCAATAGCTACAATACATATGTATTACTAACAATATTCAAAGCTACCACAAAGCAAGTACCTACTTACCATATGATAGGTACATGCATCATACATTATCTGTCATTCTTATCTGTCAAAACATCCAACTTTTCCAAGATAATTCCTTTCTAATACACTGTTTAACCACTGATTCCACTCTGTGGCACCAAAAAAATAATTTTTTATTCAGTTTTCTATTATTTCACTTTGCTAGACCTTAATCTTCTGTCTATATGATCTTTGAAAAATATATAAGAACTGTACAGTTTTCATTCTGATCTAATCATAAACTTAAAAAAAAATTCTTTAGCACTCTTACAGATAACACTGCAACTCCACCTATTTGCTTCCATTTCTCTATCCAAGCATAATGATCATTATTTCCATCTGTCATTATTTCTCCCCAAACTGTTCTGCTGTTCAAGACAAGCAAACATATTTTTACTTTCAGTCTCCCACTCCATCCCACACTCACTCAACAAGAATTTATTAAGCATCCAATACTAGTATATGCCAAGCACTGGGCCGGTTCTAGGGATATGCTGGTAGACAAAACAAATGTGGATCCTGCCCTGCAAAGTGCAGAGGAGCCTGGTACAGGAGGCAGCTCCCGTGGTAATAACAGCATAATGTGTGCCAGGCACTGTTTTGAACATATTCAGATCTTAATTCCCTTAGTTCTCACAATAATCCTCTGAGAGACATCACTTTTGTACAGAGAGGGAAAGGGAAGCACAGAGAGGTTAGGTAACCTGTCCAAAGACATTATGGAGCCAGGAATAAATGCAATTACAAACTGTAACAAACTGTATGACAGAAAGTAAAGGAAGAGAATTAGTGGGGTGGGAGTGTATGGCTAGCCATCTGGGAAGTGTTTTGGTTATTACCATGGCAGCAATTCTCATAGGTCTGTGGGATCTTTCTAGAAGACTCACAGGTCAAACTTCTCCGAATAATAAAATATATTGCCCCTTCCACTGTGTTGACATTTGTACTAAAGGTGCAAAAGCAATGACAAACCAAAGGCTGCCACTTTACTACACGTCCATACAGTGCACCAGACTGTACCAATAGTTACTGTACTCTGCACTGTGAAGCTGCAGTTTAAAAAGCCCACTTAAGAATATCTTTGATGAAGCAGTAAAAGTTGATTTTTTTAAATCTTGACTCTTGAGTACAAATCTTTTTAATACTCAGAGTGATGAAATGGGAAGTATGCACTAAGTTTATCTGCTAAATATCAAACTACATTATCTCAAGGAAGTTATACAACTGCCTGAATTGCAAAGCTGAACTTTTTTTTTGTGGGACACTATTTTTATCTGAAAGAAGAACAAATTATGGTTCTTAACACATTGTAGTTTTATTGCTAGCTTTACCTAGTGGCCAGATAAGTTTCTATTGAACGAGTATAAAAATGTTTTACATAAATGGTAAAGGCACGCTTTAAAATTAAATACCCATTGCATTTTGAAGTTATTTACTACATGTTTTTACAATCTAACATCTTTTTAAAAGTATAGTACTTTGTAAACACCATGTAATATGAAGCGAGAATTCTTGTGATCTGTCTGCAATGTGTTAGGATTAATATACTTAACAGGCACATTCTTGAGAATAAATTTGTTATTTCAAGAAAAACAACTGACAGCATTTATTGCCAATGAAAAGAATTTATGCTTTTAAGTAAAAAATAGAATTGTGAAAAGTGAAAACCTGAATCCATTATGAACATTTAAAGACTTTTCTGATGAGAAGAATATTAACAAATATTATTTTTTTTATATTGCATAATGAGATATGCCAACATTTGGAAGATCTGCATAACTCAGTGAACCAATATTTTCAAAATGACCAATGCAAAATTCTAAAATAATGCCTTAGTGAAATATACATTCAAAGATTACATAAACCAATGTCATAGTATTTTACTGCAACAGTCTATGGAAAGTTCATGGATAGAGTTTCAGACTCTACACTGTAACTAACCTTAAGAAACTATTGTACCTTTTACTATCAAAGAAGAAAATCCACAATTATCCGATAAGGCTATGAAAATATTCCTTTCCTATCCAACTATATACTTCTAAACATGAGGTCAGATTTTCTTCCTATACTATACTGAAAGTCGCATACCACAACTGTTTGAACATAGAAGCAGATGTGAGAATCTAGCGGGGTTCTATTAAGCCAGATATCTTTTAAAAATTTAAAAAATGTAAAACAACACTGCTCTAATTTTTTTGCTATATACTTATTTTTTTCATTAAAAATGATATTTATATTAACATTTAATGGCTTATTGTTGCTATTTTACTGATATAATATTTAATGTTTTCTCAGTTTTAATTTCTAATACAATAAATACCTATAGCTATACCCTAAATTAGTAGGTAAAGGGGTCCTGAGACGAAAAAGTTTGAGAACTTTGCCTAAGAGCTTCTGAAACAAGGCCCATGTCACTAGACCATCCTATATAACAAAAGGCTAATATGCAAATAGACCAAATGACCGGCGCTCCTACAGAGGGAATGCTACTCAGCCAGAAGCCGGGCTCATGGCTGGCGAGCGCAGCGGCGGTGGTGGGAGCCTCTCCCTCCTCCACAGAAGCTCTAAGGATGTTTGGCTGCCCTCGGGACGTGGGAAGTGGGCCTAAGCTGTCAGTCGGACTTCCCCTGAGAGGGCACAGGCTGGTCTGAGGGCCCCATCACCCCACTGAGTGCATGAATTTCATGCACCGGGCCTCTAGTATAGAATAAGAGGGAAGAAGAGTAAGATGTGTCATTGGATATTTATCCAAATCAGATCATACAGAGCTTATCAGCCATAATAAGGAGTTTGAACTTTATTCAAAGTACAATTAAAAAAATCTTATGTTTTTTAAAATGCAGCTGTGTGTAATATGAGTGACAACATGAATGAACTAAGATTGGGGATCTGAGATGGACACATAGATAAATCTGTGATGTATTTTTTAAAGTACTTTGATATTAACCTCAAAATGAAGTTCCAAACAATATGTTTCTTGTTTCCATTTTGATGTTAAATAACTCAGTTGCTCTCTGATCAATCAAACTGAAGGTGGGGTGAGAAGAATCTACCTACCCAACATTTTAGGAATGTCACATGTACAATAAATCTATAATGTACAATATTCTTACATGATGTTTAAATTTATTTTTGGTCAGTTTCAAATTTTTGTGAAAATGGAATACCATGAAATATTAAGTTACAAGGCATATCCTTATAAGTTACATTCCAAGGGAATAAATGAACCTGCAGATTCAATAATGTAGCAAGCACTGTTAACAGAATCATATAGATAACAGAATCAACAAGACAGACATTATCCCAGCTCTTACCAAAGATTATCGGTAATCTTTGAGGACTCATGGCAGAACACTAGAAGTGTTTCAAATAATTCATTCAAATAAATACTTATTGAGTATACATAGTGTGCCAGGATCTAGAGACAAAAAGATCTGAGTAAGACAGGGATTCTACCCTAAGACTTTCAGTGTCTAGTACACATGTGTCAAACACAAGGCCCTCGGGCCAAATCCGTCCCGCCAGGCCTTGCAATGTGGCCCGCACCGCGCTGTCATCACTGCAGCTGTGTTTCCATCACAATGACAGTTTATGACTGTTCAGTAAACCATTCGGCCCGCGATTTAGGCTGGATTTTAGATTTTGGCCCCTTCTCTGATTGAGTTCGACACCCCTAGTCTAGTAGAAAGAATTAAAAATATATTTCCAATTATGATGTAGCATGTCATAAGCACGATTACAGAGGCATGTGTGATGTGCCAATTAAAAAATAAGTGAAGGGGGTCAGCCACAAAGGAGAAAAAATTTACCTGAGTGTTGAATGGGAATCAGCTAATACATGGAGTGGGAAGAGGAAAGGTCTGAGATATGAAAACCCCTAGCAGGTGAGACAGGGATATAGGTAGGTCAGAAAGGGGGGTGTCTAATGTGCGTTTCAATTTTTTAATTTTAAAGGGGGCAAAACATCAATTCTGTAATCTATATGTAAGTTAACCTAATAACCATATTCAAAGGAATTACTCACTACTCAATATGGTCTGGGAGCACTATAGAGAAAAACACAAACAGCTCTCAGAAACCAGATATGTTACCCTCTTAAAGTCATCTTCACAAAGAGCTTACCTTCTCTAGAACTAGAGAAATGTGGTAACCACTATTCCAGTGTGCACAAGGTAACAAATCTAACAGTCAAAGTGAATTCAAGGTGTTAGGACAGCCTCTTCCTATAGGCAGAGAGATGGGTGAGAAAAGCCTTCAGAGATGGTGATGTAAGTGGTATCTTGAAAGATGAGTGGGTGTTTGACACTGTGGACAAAGGGGACAGAGAAAGCATTATACACAAGAGCCTGTGCCAAAGAAGAAATGCCACAGAAGAGCAAGGCCTATTTACAGAACTGCCAATAGACCAGTTTGAGGCAAAAGAAGCTAAGAAGAAGTGACAAAAAATAAGGGCAGACAGACTGAGCATTGATCACCATGCTACAGAGTTGAGTTTTAGCCAAGAAGGAATAGGGAGGTAAAAAAGAAGAGTGACAGAATCAGAGTTGTCTTTTTTAACATGAAACATTTTAGAATGATTTTGATAACAGATGGTTTGAAGGGAGTAAGGAGCAATTAGGAGACTGTAACAAATATACAAGAAAAGACAGGGACTGTTAGGAATATACAAGAAATGATAGGGACTGTTAGGAATATACAAGAAAGGATAGGGAATGTTAGGAAAGATCTCTTAAATCTGCACAATCTCCTAAATTCACTTCTCTTTTCTGCCAGACCTGCTTCTGGTAAATGGCATTACATACCACTGCTCCAGTGAATTGCGTAAGTCTCCTAGAGCTGTCGTAACAAATCACCACCAACTTGGTGGCTTAAATGAACAAAAACTTATTCTGTCACAGCTCAGGATGCCAGAAACCCAAAATCAAGGTGCTGGCAGAGTTGGTCTCTTCTGGAGACCCTGAAGGAGAAATGTCCAGGGCCTATCTCCTAGCTTTTGGTGGTTGCCAGCAAGCACTGGCATTTCTTGGCTGGTAGACCAATCACTCCAGGCTCTGATTCCATCTTCACAAAGCCTTTTCCCTGCACCTCTGTCTCTTACCAGGACACTTGCTTTGAATTCAGGGCCCAGGCTAATCCGCTATGATCTTATCTCCACATTTATATTAATGACACCTGCAAAGACCCGATTTCCAAATGAGGACACATTCTGAGGTTCTAGGTGGACATAAATTTGGGGAGACAATACTGAACCCACTGCAGGCATTAACCAATACGTTTCCCAAACGAAAACGTGGTGTCATCCCTAACCTTCCTCTTCCTCATCCTGTGCACCTACATTAGTTATCAAGCCCTGCTCCTAATTCTTTAATGGAAGATTATCTCCCTTTCTTCACTCCCATTGCATTTTCATTTCAATAGCAACCTTGCCTATGTAGCAAACTTCTTGCTAAAGCACTGGATGAACTCTTATTATTACTCCCATTACTGTGCCTGTTACTAAACAAGTTAAGTATTGCTGGGGATAGTCACACAACAAGGCAGACTGGTTGTACAATGAGATGCCAAAGCCAAATGGTCCTCAACATCACCTGGCAGTCCTTCCATTTCTCTGACCAACTGCCCCTCCCACTCTGCGAAATCTTAACCATTTCCAATCTTTTCCCTCTCAAGCTCTCGCTTTCACCCACTTTTAGGAGTTGTCCTGGGCTCCTATTTTACAGAGACTAAAGAATCCCCCTTCCTCATCCTCCCACCTTCTGCTCTTATCTCTCCTTTCTCTCTACTTATAACAGCTGACCTTACAAGACAAGACCATTCAATCTACATGTATTTAGGATCATTCAGGGACCTTATTAATACCAATATACCTCTTTTTCTGAGTCGAGACTATCCACCTTTCCTCTGAACTATATGGTTCTCATTGGCTTATAAATATGTTCACGTTTGTTTTTGTTTTTTTCATTTCAAAGCAAAATGAAAACCACCCTCCCTTGAATGTCACATTCCCCCTCCCAGCTATCGACCCGGTCACTCACTTAATCCCTGTAAAATGGGAATAACAACACTAAACCTGTCCCACAGGGCTGTTGTGAGAATTAGGTGAATCAATATGCCTGAGAGACTTAGGACTGTAAACAGAGAAGGACATTGATACTATCGTGCTTATCCCACTAAATTTTCCTAAGAGCTTTGCTCAAATTCCCCTAAATAGTTCATGCATGCAGGAGATAGTTTGTCTGTTGTGTGCAACAACAGACACGGACCTGAAATTGTTAAAAATAACAACAACAACAACCAGGGCTGTGTGTGTCTGGTGGTATGCACACCGAGTTTATCGATATGAAGGTAGGTGTAAACACTCAAACGTTAAAGGGTGGGCGGGGGTGTTCTAAATGACAGACCATCCTTAGGCTTCAGTCTTCGGTGAATTGCAGTGTGAACAGCAGACGGGTGGAATGAGACCCTCCTCACTGAGTAGGGAAGGGGATGATGGCACCCCGGAGACCCACATGTGGATCTACACCCCTCTTTCTAGTCCAACCTCACCTCGCTCCTTTCCTTCTTGCTCACGCACACGCACACTCACACGCACATACATACACACACTCACACACACACACATACTCACACAGTCACACACACACACTCTCTCACACACTCACACAGACATACACTCACACACACACACTCACACTCTCATACATACTCACACACACACACTCACACACACACGCACACACATACACACAATCACACACACACACACACTCACACTCACACACACAACTCTCACACACACACTCACACACACTCACACTCTCATACATACACACACACACACACTCTCATACACACACACACACACACACACACACACACACACGCCCCTGGCCCTGGAGGCCGGGCACCCAGCGGGCAGGATTCCGGTGGCCTCCCGGAGGTCTCCCACGGGATCCGGGGCCCGGGGGGGATGCCGGCCCCTCCGGCGCCGAGGCTCACCTCCAGCTTGTGGTTGATCTGGGACACGGTCTGCACTTTGTGGCAGAGCTGCGCGAAGCAGGAGCTCAGGCTGGTCATCTTCTGCCGCCCCTCGTACGTGATGTCCGCCTGGTCCGGGTCGATCTCGCCCAGGAGCAGGTCCACGTCCACGAACGCCTTGTCGAACTCCTTTTCCAGCACCTCCAACCACCGGAACATGGACACCCCGCCGGGGGAGACGCCCGCGGCGCAGGAGGCGCCCCCGGGCCCCCCGCCGGCTCCGGCCGGGCACGGTCCGCCCGCCGACATGGCGCCGCCGAGGGCCTCCTCGGGCTGCCGCGGACCCGGCCGCCCACCGCGCGCGCGGGAGGAACTGCTGGGGCTGCGGGGACCCCGCGTGCGCGCTCCGCGCCCGTCGCCTCGCGGGGCTAACGCCGACAACGCAGCCCGAGAGGCGGACCGGGAGGCCGGGGCAGCGGCGGCGGCACACGGAAGCACCCGCCGTCCCACGTCCCCGCCAGCCCAGGCTGCGCATGCGTAGGCGGAGACGCCGCCCTCGGAGCGACGTGGGCGGGACTAGGATTTGGCCTGGGCCAATGAAAAGTCTCCGCCGGTGGGCCTGCCGTCGGCGGCCATTTTGACTACTGGCAAGCTCCTGCCTGAATGCCGGGGGAAACGGGAGCACGATGTTGGCTTCCAAGTTGGAAAGGCCCAAGGAAGGGCAGGGCGTCCACGTCTCAGAGAGGACCGGCTTCGGCTCTGCTGACTTCACGGTGGGCGGGCCGACCTGAACTTGCCCAGGAAAGAGGCGGCGGTGACGTCTCGGGGCCAGGAGGTAAGCGGGAAGAAGGGCGCTGTGAGCATGCGCAGTGGCCACGTTTTACCTGGAACACCCAGTTCCTGTTTGGGGTGCGGCGGCCGGACGCACCGGCTCTTCTGGGGAAACCAGGTCCCACCTTCCGGGTGCAAAGTGGAACTGCACGTGGAAGGGCCCGGCTGAGCACGATTGGCTGAATTAATGCGAGACTGGCCTTGCGAGTAAGAGGCGGACTTGGGTTCAAGTCTTAAATATTGCAAATTATGAGCTGTGCCATCTTAGCTGTCTTCTCTAACCTGGAAGCCTCAGTTTCCAAAATTCACTTCTCTCAGGAATAAGGTAAAAGGCTGAACTTCAGTGCTTGGCCCTTGGTATTCCTTATGACTTCACAAGCCATCGTTTCCAAAGCATCTACTTTAAAAAGTGCATTTATTTCAGCCAAAACCGGTTTGGCTCAATGGATAGAGCGTCGGCCTGCGGAGTCAAGGGTCCCCGGTTCGATTCCGGTCAAGGGCATGTAACTTGGTTGCAGGCACATCCCCAGTAGGGGGTGTGCAGGAGGCAGCTGATCGATGTTACGTTCTCGTCGATGTTTCTAACTTTCTCTCCCTTCCTCTCTGTAAAAAAAAAAAAATCAATAAAAATATATATATATTTTTAAAGTGCATTTATTTCAGAAATGGTGCCAGTGTTTCTACACATGACATTTCAGAAAAACAAAATTATAACGAGCCATGCATCCGTAAATATATTGAGTGCAGAACCATAGTGAGTGAGGCATTGGGGACACAAAGATAAATGAGACATGATCCTCACTCAAGCAGAACCCACCGGCTGGTGAGTCTAACCCTCAGAGCTACAGCTTTAATTTGAATTTTGCAGTTAGTGCCTTGGGGAGTGTTTAGCAACTGGTCTTGACCGCCCCTCCTGCGCACGTTCAGCCCCCTTCCAACCTCAAGAGGAGCCCAGCCTTGGAAACCAAAGGAATCGCCGTCGGAACAGAGTGGGCTGGTAGGAACTGTCTCTAATAAATTGCCCACGGGGAACATTTTCCTGGCTGACTGCAGACCCTTCTGTGATCCCTTCACGGTCCACTCTCCCAGCTAATCACCATCGAAGGCCGCACTGTGTTCCCCTTGTCAACGCAATGCCAACGGAGAACGAAAGATCGCAGCTTTAGTCTGCTCTAAGTACTGCATGCAGGCTGGTCGGCATTGATCAAGGAAGTCCTTTGGCTTCAGCAGATTTTAAACTAAGCAACACTAGCCATGAGATCCTTGCCTTGAGCCTTCATACAGTTTAATACACAGAGATAATATAAAATTAAAATTTGTATCTTCATCACCCTCCAAATTAACTTTCGTATCTGTAAGAACATCATTACTACAGCTACTTTCTCTATACATAACATGACTTAGCAGTGCATTTTCAGGAATTGGAGGCAAATAATTCAAAATTGGGGCAACACCTCTAACTGGTTTGGCCCAGTGGATAGAGTGTCAGCCTATGAACTGAAGGGTCCCAGGTTCGATTCTGGTCAAGGGTATGTACCTTGGTTTCCGGCACATCCCAGTAGGGAGTGTGCAGAAGGAGCTGAATCAATGTGTCTCTCTCGTTGATGTTTCTAACACTCTATTCCTCTTCCTTCCTCTATATAAAAAAAATCAATAAAAATATATTTTAAAAATAATAAAATAAAATTGGGGGGTCAGATACCTAGAATCACAGTAATAATAGCTTTCAATTATGGAGTGCATACTATGTGTTAGGCATGTGCTGTTTGCTTTGCTTCTTTGACCCTCACAGAGCCTATGAGGTAGCTATTACCATTTTTTTGTAGCTGAGTTACAAAGAGTTGAAGTATCTGGGTAAGGTCATACACCTAAAAATGGACCGAGATGAGATTTAAATCTAGGTTTCTTTTTCTCCAGTCTTAGTGGTTAGACACCTCTTCAGGAGGCACGAGGAAAATTTCTTCTTATATAAGTTAACAATATAATAAATTGGTAACCAGTCAAAAGCTTTTTCAAAAACAATGATTTCCATTATGCCATATGCAAATCTATTAATAAATAAAAAATATTTCCAAAAAGTAATTGTAGCGCTCATTTCTATTATTTATCACTCTCTTTAGTTATATGGACTACACTTTAAAACACATTTCATTTCTTTAAAAAAAAATTCAACTTCCTACTATATTGTGGGTATGCCTGAAATACATTTTTAGTGTTTATGTGTTTCCATTGCTCTGACTTTTGGGGAGTGCTCCCATTTTCAGGATGGTAGAACCCAGCCCTATTTCTGTTTACAATCTTTAACAAGTCACACCCTCTCATTACGGTGTAATGTAGCAGCTACCACATCTATATGTCCTTGCTATCTTAGTGTTGTGTGGCTATTTCAAATACTCCTAGTGCCCTCTATGTAGACATTATCTTTGCCCACCTTGATTGAGGTTTTGCATTTCTGTGAGTCACAATCTAACGTCCAAGTGAAAAGCAGGGTTTTATGTTCCAGTGCTGCCATCTGTTGTCAGTGTGCTCTATCTACACTTATTGCTTTATCTTGACCTACTCTGGAATTTGGAATGGTGTGTAATCTTAATACTTATGGGATTTATATTCCAAGAGATATTAAAATCTTGATATTTATACTCAAAATTGCCTTGGAGAAACTTCCAATAACTGTTTCATGAATCACGCATATGTGATTAAACATTTCTAATATAACTTATATGTGATAGTCTTTTCTTAGGAACGTATATTTATCAGAGTTTTACCAGAAGAATAAATAGATGGGCAAGAGGAAAGATGGCAAAGATTTCTTTGGTAGGTACTGGTAATTATCTGTAAAGTTAGAGCTCAAATATTTATTACAGCAACATTAATTGCAAAGGCACTGTAGTAAAGGGACATACACGATCTGCCTTGAACTGGAGAGGGAGACTAGCTTTAATTGAACTCTGCTCAGTGCCAGCCCTATACTAACTTCACATGTATCGTTTACTCTCCAATATCCCTACCAGGAAAAGGGAAGATACTAAGTGCTTTTGTTTGCAGTAAGCAATTCTATGATGAATAGAGAAAATCGAGGAACACTCACTACCATTTTATTTGAGCTATGTGGGAAAAGTTCTGGAATATATCATATTCGTATATCTTATTTATGTTATATTTATTCATTTCTTAGCAATTTGAAATTTTGTGACAGACATGCTAACAAAGTAAATCTAGGCATTCCAAAGTGATTTATTAGCCTCATTCCCCTGATCATTTTCTTTAAATATATTTTTATTGATTTCAGAGAGAAGTGGAGAGGGAAAAAGAGATAGAAACATAAATGATGAGAGAAGCTCATTAATAGGCTGCCTCCTGCACACCCAACCCTGGGGATGGAGCCAGCAATCCAGGCATGTACTCTTTTTTTTTTTTTTTAATATATTTTATTGATTTTTTACAGAGAGGAAGGGAGAGAGATAGAGAGTTAGAAACATTGATGAGAGAGAGTCATCGATCAGCTGCCTCTTGCACACCCCCTACTGGGGATATGCTCGCAACCAAAGTATATGCCCTTGACCGGAATCGAACCTGGGACCCTTCAGTCCCCAAGCCGACGCTCTACCCATTGAGCCAAACCGGTTTCGGCCGGGCATGTACTCTTGACCAGAATCGAACCTGTGGCCTTTCAAGTCCACAGGCCAATGCTCTATCCACTGAGCCGAACCAGGGAGGGCCTGATCATAAATAGATGGGCAATACATGTACATTTACAAAACAACTGTTTGCTCTTTTGTTCCTAAAACTTTAGAATTTTGATGCAGTGGTTTGGGATTAGCTCAGACACCTTTTCCAGGAAGCAATCCTTTTTTTCTCCTCACACGAAGCTATGGACTCCATCCCCATTCAGTTTCCGGCAAATACCTGCTGTAGCATTTATCATATGTTTCCTTGGAGCCCCTTAGACTGTGAGATCCTCAGCAGCAATAACTGTCTCATTGATCTTTGAGTCCCAGGTCCTAACATAGGACCTAGATTCAAGCGTCCTCAAACTTTTTAAAGTGGGGGCCAGATCACGGTCCCTCAGAGAGCTGGAGGGCCGGACTATATGAACTACTAATTCCTACTGTAACACCTCGTCTGCGCTCACTGCCCAAAAAACCTGGCGGGCTGGATCAGACTCCTCTGCGGGCCGCATGTGGCCCGCGGGCCGTAGTTTGAAGACCCCTGATGGTAGGAATGCTAGAAATATTTGTCTGGTCAGTTGAATAATTAGGATCATACAACGTTCTACCAAGGAACTTCTAAAGGCAGTCCCTTTTCAAGACATACTTTGATACCAGCTGGAGAGCACAGTTAAACATATATTTATATTGGTTCTGGGTTTAGGAATATCTATAAAATACATGTTAAATATCCAAAATATACATATTTCTTTAAAAGCCAAGAAATATATTTTCCCAACCTAAAGAGAAAAGTTTATTTAACAACTGTCTGGTTGACTTGACTAATAAATCCATTATAATTTAGGATTTAAGAATTATTTTACCTACTTTATAGTTAAAATGTATGAGGTACTACATTTTACAGGGTGTACCAAAACCCAAAAACATAACAAAAAATTGAATCTCTGTTACTATATTTTTATTCCCTTATACCCTCAAAGACTGACCATAACCACTTTCCACTGTTACCAGATCTACATTCTTCATGTACCCTTTCCCACAGTTCCAGGCTGGTTCAACATTAGCTAAAGCCCCCCTTTATCACCAACGGTATCAGAGTTTACTAATATTGATTCTTCCTCTTTCAGCCACTGTCAAGTCACTGCTTGTTTCTCAGATTGTGAGACTTTATAGATCACACATAGATTCCCCCCTCGGCCTCCGTCACTTATATTTCTTCTAAATTAGTTCTAGAAGGTACACAAAACAATTGCATTATGATCATGTCTAACATTTATCTTTGCATTTATATTAAAAAGTAAAGAATACTTAAATTATCTCATTAGAAATATCATAGTCTTCTAAATGAACAAGTCAGAAGTATAATGAATGATTATACAAAAAGCCATGTCACTACAGTGGCATGGAACTAGAATTTGTTTGGTCCCCAGTTGATTGTAACTAATAACCCAAGCTGATACTACTATCATTTATTGAGACCCCCTTTTTTTTGCCCGTAGATTTGACATGCCTTAGTGCATTTCATCTCTTCCTTTCTGTAAAATGGGGAGTATTTTCCCCATTTTTAAACTGCATTGTATAAAATAAAAAATTGAGGTATAAAGAGGGTAAGTAGTAGAAAATTTTATTTTTTGTTTTATTTTCAACTTATGCTCTTTTGCAACATTCTCTAGGACCAAACAAATTAAAAAAGAATCATATTCCCAATTATTTTATTCTTTAACATTTATCTCAGAAAGAAGTTTTCATAACTTACAGTCTTCTGTTTATCTCTTGATTGATCAGTTTTATAATAAGGATCGCAAGTCAATGCTTCTATACACAAGACAGGGAGAATGCAAGTTAGTTTCTTCTCTGGAATTCATTTTCTTCCCTGTAATGGAAACTTGCTCTTTGCTTTTAATAACACAAAAAGGCCAATATCTATTGCATAGAGGTACACAGTTATGTTTTGTTGCAGGGTTTCTTAACAACGGTGCTATTGACATTGGACTTCATAATTCTTTGTTGTGGGGGCTGTCTTGTGCATTGTAGGGTGTTGAGTAACATCCCTAGCTATTACCCCCTACATGCCAGTAGCACTGTCTACCCAACCACCCCCAGCCATTTGTTGTTGTTATTGCCTCTGGTTAAGAACCACTGGGTTATAGGAATAAAGAGAAGAAAGAAAATCAGGAAGAATCCTGGTTTGAGAATATGAACAAAGACATATGTCTAATTCAATCCAAATTCAAATGTAGGGCCTATTTTTTGAGATTGCAATCTCTCTTGTGCTGAAAGACTAAACCTAGATTCTGGCCTGTATTTTGAGCAGAGTTTCTGGGTGAGTCGCTAATTTTCCCTATGTGAGAAAGACACCTGTGGTCCTTTACTCAGTTTCTCCTGACCCAGAGAAGCCATGTGATAATGATCTGCTAAGGTCTTGTTAAGTCTTCTTTAGAGAAAAGAACAGTATGCCTCACACTCAGCCTAGGAACCCATAAGTTCAAGAGTTAAAAACCCAACCCAAAGGTAAGGAACTTTATACTCATGACCCTTTAGTAAACATGTGAAAACTCCAAAAGTCAGCAGGAAGTAAACCAGAAGCTGAGCCATGGTGGCAGCTTTTGTGACTGCTTCCTAGCACAACACACTCCAGAGTAGGTACAACAAAGCATGCATGTCCTTTAAACATTCAGGTTCTATTTTTGTACCATACTTTCCCTGCAGTTTATAGTATCAACAAGACTTTGCCTGCTACCTTATGAGAAGAAGTTGACTTCTCAGCTTGATCCTAAATAAACAAGAGCAGCCTGGGGAGCAGACGGATCTTTTCTTTTTCAAGACATTCTCCAACTTTTTATGATCAAAGTTACTTATACTTATAATGGTAAAATCAGGAGATAACCTAGAAATCCAACACTCAGAAAGCAGTTAATCAAATTTAGACAATACTCTTAATGGAAGGTTAAACATTTTAAGTTATATTTATGGAGGTTATGAAATAATATGGAAAAATATTATGATAGTCAAAATTGCATAATATAAAGTCGCATCTGTTTACAACCTGATAAAACTATTCACAGCTTAAAATAGTGGTGTGTTACAGATAATGCCAAAATTACAGGAAAGCTATATAAATACCATGAAAAAGAAGGAAAAATATATGTTGTATACAGTGTAATTTCAGGGCTTAAAGAAGAGAGAATCCTGTGGCCACCATCAGAGGATTGAAAATGGAAGTCATTGCTACGCTGCATAACAAAATAATTAGCTGTTGTTGATGGCAGATGAGAAGTTAGGATTTTGCAGGCATTTTGTTTCAAATAACTAAATATGAATTATGTTTTTAGCAACACAGGAATCAAAGTGTTCAATTAGTATTTATCTTTGCTATTTCAAAATCCGAGCAGAGAAAAGAGACTGGAAAAAAGTTTGATTTGGATTTTTCCCCTTCCTTGTCTTTCCCCCCCAAATTTCTTTTAATTGCACATCACTTTGCTCTTTGAAAAATCTAAAAATTAAAAAGATAATTCTATTATTAGGCAAGAGAAATAAGTCATAAAGTTTGTTGAAAAGCAGAATATTGACAGATAAGAAAAGAAATCTTATCACTCCTTATCTCTGAGAGTGAAAGAAAAGAAAACAGAGGAAAACCAATATGGGGGGGTGGGTGGGTAGAAAAGTCTGTTGGGAAAAGCACACAGAAATCCTTCCTCTGGAAACAGAATAAACTGATTATTAGATCAAAGTAACGTTTAGCTTCAAAATGAAACCGTGACAAAGAGAGGAAGGGTTGAAGAGGAGGTCAGAGAAGCTTTTCATTTAGAAAGAATTTCTTTAGAGCATGCTGCTGTAGTCCACCAGCATGGACATTTTAGGTCTTCCACTTTGGGGGACAGGGCTTTTCGATATTACCTTTTGCTTAAAGTGCTTTTATTTTGAAAATTTTAGTTTTATTGTTGACATTATTACAGATGGTCCCCCTTTCACTCCCCCTCTTTGCTCACCTCCACTCAGACCCTGACTCCCACCATTGGATGTCCATGGGTTATGAATATATATTCTTTTTTAATATTGTTTTTTATTTTTGAATATTTTTTTATTGTTGATAATATTACAGATGCTTTTGAATGCCATAGCAGGGATGAGCATGGCAAGACAAAAGCCACAACCAAGGAGTGCCCAGGACCAGTGATATTTTCCCTTTCCAGTCAGGTCTCACAACCAAGTTCCTCTGAAGAAGCGAGAGGCATATTCTTCTATTATTAAAATTAGATGAAGATAAGAGACCCATGTTGATGTTTTATTTTCATTTGCGTCAACAATATTTTTTATTAACAAAGGTGTTTTCCAAGTGGGTCAAGTGATGGATGAATTGAACACGTTATCTGCAGCTCTAAACATCTCTCCGTGGAACCTAGCAATAAAATGTTACTGAAACAACCATATTAAATTGAAAACCTGCCTATTTTCCCATACTAGTTAATGTGAGAAGCAAACACTTGTCCTTCACAGTCCTGCAAAAATGGTTTTAATATAGGGTCACAGAAAACTCAAAGGTTTTATAGCCCCTATAAAACAGCTCTTTGTCTTTTCCCACTAATTCCCTTGTGTCACGTTTAACAAAACAAGGAAACTACAGATAATAGAGGTGTTTGCAGATTAGCCTTCCAAGCCATAAATAACATTGAGTTTTGCTCACCTACAAATATTAAGGCAGCTTATCAATTGTTTAAGCCCTTCCTCTTTGTGATGGTTGCTAACATTTTAACCCAGGCAAAATGAGAATTTTTCTTTCCTGTCTTCTTACATTGACAGAGTACACATTCATAAGATTCTATTATCAGATTTCATGGTATAAAGAGGGAGACATCGCCTAAACGCCTGCTTGCTACCCAAGAGGCCCAGTTTTGGAAGATGCATCTGCTTTATGCGTTCCTCGTTCTGCTCTCTCTTAGCAACGGTTTCGATGCTCACTGTCCTAGAAGATGCAGCTGTGACTCAGTGGAGTCGGTGCAATGCTACAGGCTGACCGAGGTGCCGACAGGCATTCCTTCCACCACCAAGAAGCTCTACATCAGCCACAGCAAAATCCAACACCTCCAGGTAACTCACTCCACACTCAGGTGGCTGCACTTTTATTTTGCATGGCAAAGTGAGGGGTGAGTATGGGATTGTTCACTTAATTGAAATAATCAGAACTTAACAGTTAAAACTTGAGACTCAAAAAAATAATCAGAACATAGCAGGTTTGGGTAGTTGCACTAGTTACCAGCTTGCTCTGTACTACTGAGATGGGACTATGCCTCCAGATATTACTTTTTAAGGAAGCAGGAAAACCACTACAACAAGAAATAAACAAAACAGGAACACAGAATCTATAATTAATCTTGTTTTTATTTGTTTTTATTCAAAACAATTTTCTGATGTTGTTGCAAAGTAAAAGTAAAGAAATGGCTCTTTCTTAACAAAAAGTTTGAGAGCCTACGGCCACTTTATGTTTCCTGGAGTAAGAATAAATGCTTTTTTGTTTATGCCATAGAAGGCAGATAATACTAAGATCATTATAAGACTATGAAGATGAATATGAGAATTATTCATACAGACCTCACTTGCAACTAAGCATTAGCATCTTTGTGAAAACCTCTACAGAAGAAATTAAAATTGCTTTTAATTATGACTGTTACTTCCATGCTTACTTATTCAGAAGCACTGAAAAGAGTGCTATAGATTTGTCTGACTTTTACAACATAAAGGAACTTTTAATGTTTGAAAGAAATCAAGAGACTAGGGTTCTCTCCCTGTTTGGCTCACCACCAAGAGAGACAAGCATCTTAGGCAAGCAGTTAAGAAATGTCTGGACCTCGCCTTTTTGCCTTTATGAAGTGAGCATGCTAGATTAGATAGGTGACCCGAGATCTCTTTTAGAAGGAAAACTGTGGCTCTCCTATGAGCCTTCACTGCTTCTCCCACATCCATCCAAATACCAAGATGAGGAAATGCCTGTGTGTGATTCAGGTACAGTCAGCAGATGAACATACTTTGTCTTTAAACAGACGCCCCCTTCCTTCCATTTGGGTAAGAACTTTTAATGCAGGTGCACATAAACACAGAGGGATTATAATATGTTGTATGGTATTTATTCTGAGCCTTAATCGCCATCTGTTTACTTTTCCTAACCCAGTAGTGCCTAATGCCCAAGAGCAAGTCTGACCTGGTTAGGTCTGAGCATTTAAGCAAGACACCTAGTTAAAGGGCAGGTTGCTTAAATATTTGTTCTGAGTACCTGAGATGTTGAGAGTTAGAGGGTCAACTAAGCCTGCATTGCTCCTTTGCAGGCAATAAGATGAAATTACACCTCTCATCAAATTAAATTATTGAGTCAGTCCGTTTGTCATTGGTTTAGGCTCATTGCACAGCAATATTGCCACTTCCCTGTCTTAAGCCCTTAACTGTCTCTTAGAAGGACAGTTCCCAGCAGAAAGGCTGATGAGACACAGAAATGTTTTGTGAAGGATATAAAAAGCTCTGAGCAATAATTCTTCTCTTTATTCTTGTAAAAATGGTTAGGTTTTAAATAACCATATTTCACCTATATTTGATGAATACAATGTCTATTCAATTTATTTTATTTGAATCATAGAACAGGATGCCTACATCCATAGAAAAAAAAATACCTTGAAATGGACCTTCAGAGTAATTGCAATAGAAATTATATATATGTACATATATAAATATAAGCATATATATCACACATTTATAAGCATGTACATAAATATATACATATATATGTATATATATCACTATTTAAAATATTTCTACTATTAGTTTATATAATTCAGTTGTGTTTGAGATTGGGGATAGATAAAAAATGAAAATATCACAGTTTGTGCCTTCAAGAAAAGAGGGATTTTATTTATTTATCTGTAAAAATTCCTATTTCTCTGAAGCTGCCTGCCATCAGGCTATAAAACTCTTTATTCTTCTGTCTGTCTTACACTGTGCCCCTGGTCCTTTCCCTCCTGGCTCTTGTCTTCCTCTCCACCCTAAACTCTGAATTTCTTGGGTGCCTTCAGTGTCCAATAGCCTACTATCATACTTCCTTGAACTCATAAAAAAGTATCTATCTACATTTCCACTTGACCATAACACTCTACTGTCTTAGTTATATCATAATCCTCTTTGCCCATGTAATTTCTCCACTCAATAAATTCCCATACCTACTGTCTCTCTGCTCCTTATCTCCTTTCCTTTCAGTCACACTTTGCACTTATCTTTTCACTTCATGGAGACTTCTAGCCCTAAATCTACCCAGATTCTTCTAGATTAATTCGTTATTTTCTTTCTCTACCCCTTTCCCTTTTGCATCCCACAATGACTTGTCCAGCAAAACCTCAGTTTTAAATTAAGGTGATAATTTTCCTTTGATTCTCCTGTACCTGAGCATCTGGGTGCTGCTGGAGAGGATTACACAACCTTTTTACACACACACACACACACACACACACACACACACACACACACGTAGTTAGGAAACACAACTCATTTATAGAACCACTACAAATTTAAGGTCTCCACCTTCATCTGGTTCTTCAATGTCACCCATATAATTTCAATTCTTTGTCAGGTTCTACCTATATCTCCTTAACATCTTCCAGAACTACTGTTTTGGATTTCCTTCTCAAGCTCTGCCCTCCTTATTCTCACTAAACGACTGGTTTCCCATTTTATTGACAAATCATGACAAAACGAAGGCCATTTGTCTTGATCTCCCTCAATTCTTACTGTGTACTAATTTGTCTCCATCCAATTCTGCACGTTCTTTCTGCAGAGAGATGTCCTCCTTTTCTGCAAAGCAACCTCCCTCTCGTGCCCTTGATTCCATCTTTCCCACCTCTCCCCAAAGCTTACTCCATCACTCTCCCCACTCCCATTTTCTCCATTGCTCTTTCTTTACTAGCTCCCTGGCCTAGCCTAAAAATATGCTCCTTTCATTACAGTAAAAATAAAAATATTTTAACTCTATGTCTCCTCTGTGACTATCTGTATTTGCAAAACTGTGAAAGGGTAGTCTGTACTTACTGGTTCCACTTCGTCATCTTCTGTTTATTTTTAATACACCACTGTCTGGTTTCCACCTGTTCTCACACAGCCAAAACTGTCCTCTCTCATGCTTTTTTCCTGAAATTCTCAGATTCTTGTCTACTATGACTCCACACTTTTAAGTCCCCATTATTCTTCCCTGATATTTCTTTTCTGCCATTTTTATAGATTTTATTGCCTCTCCTGCCTTTCAGTTTTTGGCTTTTCCAGGGAGTTTCAATCATCAGCCATCCCTTTTCTTACTATGCACAATATCCTTAGATGACTTCACTTTATGTGATCATGGCTCCCCACATTGAGTTCCTATCATAACTTTTCTTCAATGTTCAAACTTAGGCAGCTGCCTACTATACCTCTACTTAATGTCCTCAAGGTTTATCCATGTTGTACTATATGTCAGAATTTCCTTCCTTTTAAAGGCTGAATAATATTTCATTATATACACCACATTTTGTTTATCCACTCATTGTTTCCTCTTTTTGGCTATTATATATAATGCTGCTTTGAACATTCATGTACATGTTTTTGTGTGGACATATGTTTTCATTTCTTTTGTATGTATATCTAGGAATGGAATTTCTGGGTCATACGGTAACTGTGTTTAACATTTTGAAGAACAGCATCATTTTACATCTCCACAGCAATGCAAAACAGTTCCAATTTCTCTTGCTAACATTTCTTACCTTTTGTTTTGTTTTGCTTTTTAGATCATAGCCATCCTGGTGAGTGTCAGGTGGTATCTCTTTATGGTTTGACCTTCATATGACTGGTGATGTTGAGCATCTTTTCACGTGTTTATTGGCCATTATAAATCTTCTTTTGAGAAGTACCTATATGAATCCCTTGCTCATTTTTTTAAAACATTTCCTGTTCATATTTCCTTGTGTGTTTTTTTCTTCATTCATTAAGGAAATTACACGAGTGTCCTTATCCTCCAATTCCTCCCCACCCCACTTTGCTCATTTTTAATTGGATTATTTGTCTTTTTATTATTTAGTTGTAAGACTTCTTTATATATGGTAAATACAAACCTTCCATCAATATATTATTTGTGAAAATTTTATCAGATTCTTTGGGTTGTCTTTTCATTTTCTTGATGGGTGTCCTTTGAAGCACAGTTTCCAATTTTTATTAAATCCCATTTATCAATTTTTTTCTTGTTCACATTTGCTTTTGGTGTCATATCTAGAATAGCTTTTACCAAACCCAAGGTCATGAAAATGTTTTTTCTTCTAAGATTTTTATATATCTAGCTTTCACATTTGGAGGACAAATAGGGTTGTCTTTATGATGATAGTCAATTAAAATGATTGACTTTACATCTTTTGTGGGAAAAGTTACTTAAAATTTCTCCTGGGTAAGAAATATATAAACAGGATTTATCACTGAATGAAGGAATTATGGAAAAAATTATAACCTCACTAGACTTTCCAGAATTTTAAAATTGTTTACAGAGAACAAGTGTAGCTTTGATGATCAGAAAAACATTCCACATCGTTTTAAGAATTTCTTGCTGGCTTGGTCACACATGCCTGAGGTGGTCACTGGGAGGGTATGTCAGTTTTGTGTGTACATTAGACCTAGAAAAAAACAAGAAAGTTGTGGGCCCTCTAATGTGTGGACAGGGCCAGGCCCGAATTGAAACCAGAAATAAAGTCTCTCATGGGGAAGCCAGCAGAAGGTACCCTTCTCCTCACTTCATTTTACTTGCCTTGCTTATTTTTTTTTTAAACTTTTTATATTTTATTGGAAGTTTTATTTATTTATGTATTGGGCTCACTAAACTGTAAACCTACAATGGCAGATATTATACTTAGGTAAGATTCCTGTACCTAATGGTTAACACCAACCCATACTTGCCTTGTTTTCTAAACAACATTGAAAAAACTACCAGTCACCCAGGTCAGCTCTAGAGCAAAAGTACCTCTTCCCACATCTCTTGAGCACACAGCCCTGTTTAGGCCGGGAGATAGAAACACAGGTATGGCTTAGTTATTTTTTTTCCTTTTGCCAACTCAGCTGAAAAGTTGAAAGCCAGTGGGTGTCTTCCTCACTGCTTCTGCCACCAGAACTCTCTGTTCTTGAGCTAAGTGCTGGCTAAAGGGCTAAGGGTAAAAATGCATTTGTTGGAATAAGATAAACCTGGTTTGAAAGCCCAACTTCCACTTGTTAGTGAGACATACTTGGGCAGGTTATTTCACCTTCTTGAGTTTAGTTTCCCTCTGTGAAAAGGGTATAATCATGCTTATAACAATGGGCTTTTTAAAGATAAGCAAACTTAAATAATGACAGGTATTTAATTAATAATAAACAGTAATCTGCATTGATTCTGACAAAAAGAAAAAGTAAAGGTTCTCTATGCTTAAAAGAAAACATCTATCCATTGGATTCAGTTCAAAATAGTACATTTACTAGCTAGACCAGTGCACATACGTACAAAGAGAAATCAAGACAATTGATAAATTGAAGCTCTGATACCACACTTTGTCTCCTCCCCAAATATATTCCCTATTCAGATCCATGTGGCCCACTGAAATAGAAACGGAAAATATGAGTAACACCAAGTTCTTTTGGGAGCTCAACAGTCCAAGAAGTAAAGATCTGTGTCTAGAGTCATTTCTGACTCTTAATGAAAGAAAAGCCTGGAAAAGGACACTTCAGAATGGAGAATAGATTTAAAAACACCGAGTTTTTGGCAGTCATTTAATTTTTTATTTATTTTTGGCCTTTCAAATGAGACGTTTGGATTACCTAATCTCAAAGATCTCTGCTTCTCTAAAAGTCTATGGTTTGTGTCCAGATCTTGAGTTTTTTTCTAAAAACATTAGTTGTAGACCAAATGCAATAGAAAAATGTATTAGAAAATGAGGAAAAAAGCTGAGGAAAAAAGATCTTTGCAGTCCAATAGAGCTTGATGAAATTCTCAACTCTTTCACTTATTAACTTTCTTTTTTGTTGTGTTTTGTTTTGTTTTCACTTAATAACTTCTTGGTTTTCTCATCTGAAAGCCGGTAAGCTTGCAGGGTTATTAAGAGACTTAATAATAACATTAAAAAAGCACTTCATACTTGTAGATATTCTACAAATATAAGAAAAATTTGTGCCCTAGCTGGTTTAGCTCAGCGGATAGACTGTCGGCCTGCAGACTGAAGGGTCCCGGGTTCCATTCTGGTCAGCTGCAGGCTCCTGCCCGGCTTGGGCCCCGGTTGAGGCTCGTGCAGAAGGCAACCAATTGTTGTGTTTCTCTCACACTCATATTTATCTCTGTCTTTCCCTCTCTCTTCCACTCTTTGTAAAACCAATGGGAAAATATCCTTGGGTGAGGATTAGAAAAAAAATCGCTATTACTATTGGGATTAGGACTAATCAATGCAATTGATTAATCAGTAAGAAAATATCAAATATTAGCAGCAATATGTAACTAAAGGCAGCTGCCAAAACTGTTAAGATTAAAAACATCTGTTTATGGAAATTATGACATGAGATTCTTCTAATAGAGTATCATATTAAAAGATTTTTCAATATGTACTTTACCAGAATTCACATCACATGTCTTCCCAGAATTTAGGTGCTTATAATGAACACTAGAGGTCTGGTGCATGAAATTAATGCATGGGGTGGTTGAGGGGTGAGGGGATCCCTCAGCCAGGCCTGTACCCTCTCCAATCTGGGACCCCTCTTAAAACCCAGGACCACTGACTCCTAACTGCTCCCCTGCCTGCCTGATTTCCCCTAACTGCCTCTGCCTGCCTGATCCCCCTAAGTGCTCTCTCCTACCGGCCTGATCACCCTAACTGCTCTCTCTTGTCGACCTGAATCCCCTAACTGCTCTTTCCTGACAGCCTGATCATCCTCAACTGCCTCTACCTTAGCCCCTCCACTGTGGCTTTGTCCAGAAGGACGTCTGATATAATTAGCACGTTACCCTTTTATTAGTATAGATGGGATGCAAAATTAACCCAATTTAAAGATGTTAATTGTGCATTGGTATTATAAAAGGACTCAACTGCATAATGAAATCAAACATTTAGAAACTGTGGGTAGTAAGACATAAAATTTGCATTGAAAGTTCTACTTTAATTGAATTTTTAAGCAGGTTGGACATGCTGCAAAATTTATCAAGCTGAAGAAAACCTAAAATGATTTCTCTTTCTACCTAAACATGATCTTACTCAGAGAACCAAATACCAAGGAACCCATCATCCCACACACACAAAAAAAAAGTGGATGTCAAACTAGGAAGTTTATGGAACATGTAGAAAGATAAAAGTATTTGAATTTGCAAATCATGGACCAAGTATATCAGATTTTGGTACTTTCTCAAATCTAGGAGAGGTTGACAATATATGCATGAATGTACTTTTGCTCTATAGAGATGGAGACACATGTATCCTGTTTGTTTCTTCATTGATCTTATTTATCAGTGAAGTGCAACTTGGGAGATATAGAGCAGGAAGCTAGTTTCCAAAATCTATCTATATACAAGCCTAAACAACTGTTCAACCATTTGGCCAGAAGCGATAATGCACACTGACCACCAGGGGCAGACGCTCCGACCCATAGGTTAGCTTGCTGCTGGGGTCTGGCCCATTGGGATTGGTTGAGATGGGCCAGACACGCCCTGGAGCCCCTCCACCGTTCCTCCCAGGCTCTGATTGTGCACCGGTGAGTTCCCTAGGCTGATCTGTGCCCTCTTGCAATCTAAGACCCCTTGAGGTATATCTGCAGGCCAGGCCAAGGACCCCACCAGTGCACGAATCTATGCACTGGGCTTCTAATATAATATAGTTGAAAATATTTCTCTGATTGGTCCATCCTGGGGATAGCAGTATTTGGGACTTTTAAATTTTTACTTTTAATGCTTCAAAGGTAATTTATAATTTTAAAAAATTCAAACAATACAAAATGTAGATAGTGAAAATCACTAGCAATCTTAATCCTGAGTTAGCAGCTATTTGGTGAAGAATTATTTTTAGTTATTATAAGATGATGCAACAAAGAACATTTTATCCCATAAATCATTGTGCAATTGATAAATTTTTCCTGCCTAGAAGTAAACTTGCTGGGTCAGAGAACATACAGCAAAAATTGGCTAATATTTTATATCTAACTACAGGGTGTGAAAGTGCATAAAATATTTTTACTATCTTCAGTGTTAGGAATCATAAAGAAAAAGTCAGGATTGTAGTTTTTGACTATCATTAGTGTTGAGTGATAGTACAAATGGTGTGTTTTTCCCCCACAATAATCTTAGTATACTGTTTGTGTCCCCCTCCCTGCTTCTGCCTTTTTTTTTTTTTTTTTTTTTTTTAGCTATCTAACTTCACTCGAATGTTGGCCCTGGAAGATTTTATTCTTCTGGCCAGTGGAACAGAATCAGTAGAAAACGATACTTTCAAAACTCTGAGCACCTTGAAGACCTTGGAACTCTGGAAAAATAAGCTCAGACGAGTCCCCCGTGCTCTCCCAGCCAACCTTGAAGTGTTAAAACTAAATGATAATTCCATATATGTCCTACACGGGTCTGATTTTGAAGGACTGAAGAAGTTAAAAACCCTTGAACTTAAAAACAACCTGATCTCTGCCATCTCTCCCAGCATGCTCTCCTCCCTTGCCAGTTTGCAAAGCTTGATGTTGGATGGCAATACCATCGAGTCTATAGCTGGACCCCTGGCACTTCCCCTTCTGAAACACATGAGTCTGGAGAATAATAAACTGCATATTATACCAGCTAACTTCTTCACTTCTCTTCAGTCTTTGCAGTTCCTCAGTTTCAGTGGTAACTTCCTGACTAAAATCCCTATCACTTTGCCCAAATCCTTGCTCTCTTTAAAGATAGAGAGAAACCAGCTCAAAGTGGTGAGGTTTCGAGATATGAAACACTTGGAAAACCTGTCCCATCTTTACCTGTCAGAAAACTCACTCTCTTCCATCGAAGGGGCACAGCTCCTTGCCAATTTAACCACTCTGGAGTTGTCCCAAAACCAGCTCCAAACGTTGCCCCTCAGACTACCGGCCAGGCTACAGAAGCTCGATATTAGCAATAACCTGATTCAGAGAGTTACAGTGCAAGACTTCCAGGACCTCCGGGACCTGAAGCATTTGTTTCTGGACAACAACATCGTCAGCTTGTTTGAAGCTGGCGCCCTGCAGAGGTGTTCCCAGCTCTCCAACCTGGCCCTGGAGCAGAACCTGCTGTTGTCTATACCTCTCAGGTGAGTGACTTTACCATCCGTGGTTACCACTATAAACGTTCTCCGAAGATTAGGGCAATCAGCACGATGTAGAAGCAAGAACACCAATTAGAGCAAACATAAATTATTAGATCAAGCCTATCGAAGCCTTTAGGGGTAGAGATTTCAACAAGGTTGTGGAATCTCCAGCCCGCAAACTGATTTCTCTCTCTCTCTCTCTCTCTCTCTCTCTCTCTCTCTCTCTCTCTCTCTCTCTCTCTCCTTCTCTCTCTCTCTCTCATCCTCTCTCACCCTCATACTTTGACACTTAATTTTTCCTTCCAAATATTTCTCCCTCTATACCCAACCACTGTACCTGTTCCCCCAAACCAGTCATAATCTATAACTAATGTACATATTCACATGATTGATCCTATTTATTTAAGCTTTATCCTATGTTCTGCATTTGAAGTAGATAAAAAAAAAAAGCAGTAGAAGAATAAAGCACTATTATTTTTTTATAAAAAGATATCATAGTGTTTTTTATATGTGCCTACCAGTGGGTTCTTTTTCCTTTTAGCATGTTATAGAAAAACAAAACAAAAGACTTTCTTGCCCTACTTATTATCATTATTAAATTTCTACTAATATACTAGCTCTGGCCTCTATAGAATCCTATGACATTCCATGTACTTATTTTCATTGTTAGTTATAATATTTTGTCTTACTAATGGCAAAAGGAAAACTTATCTTTGATATGTACAAATGTTAACTTTTTTATTAAAAAAAGGGGATTTTTAAATTATATAGTATGCTATTTGTACCCAAAACAATGCATCAAAAAGTGACTTTTCTAATTGAAATCTATTCATATATAAAAATATATATTGATATCCAGACTTCACTTCAAACCAATTCAATCAGACACCCAGTGTTAGGGCCCAGATGTCAGCATTTTTAAACAGTTCCCAAATGCATTTAATGTGTAGCCAGGGTTAAGAATGAATGGACAGTGGGGCAAGTAACATGAGATGGGAATGGCTTTTCCTATGGGATTTAGATTAAGCAACATAACTGTCTGCTCAATTAAAGAATGTAGCCAGCAATGCGAGCAAAGTTCTTATGGAGAGTGATTTTTAAATTTCCAATTACCACCCCACCCACACTCCCTGCCTTTTCTTTGAATTAAAAAGTGGAAATGACTCAGAAATTTTCTCTGTAGTATTCCTCCTCCCATAAGGAATTAGAAACACAATAATATCTATTTCTTATACTTAAATTAAAAAAAAACTTTTATTTATGAACTTTAAGCAAGACACCTTTCTTTTTTATTTGCTCCTTATTCATATACAAAATAACATTTTAAAGCTTAGATTTCTCTAAATAAACTGTAAACACATGCAACCTACTTACATCACAAAGTATTTTCACACATCCCTTCTTTTGTCTGCCATCTTCCATTCTACATTTCATCAAGTGTAATGGTACATGGTTTTAGGAATACATATATTAAAATATCTACTACATTTGCCTCAATATAATAATTGAGGCAGAAATGATACCTAAAATTAATAATTGCTGACTAAGATTACCCATTAATTCATATACTAGTATGTCTGGTGTTTCTTACAGCAATCTTGTAAAGGGAGGAATATTGTTTTACTTATATAAATTATTTTTTAATATATTTTTATTGATTTCAGAGAGGCAGTGAGAGAGAAATAGAAACATCAATGATGAGAGAAAATCATTGATCGGCTGCCTCCTGCATGCCCTACACTAGGGATCGAGCCCACAGCCTGGGCATGTGCCTTGACCAGAATCGAACCATGACCTCCTAGTTCATAGGTCAATACTCAACCACTGAGCCATGCTGGTGGGACTATTTCTATAAATGATTGATTCATGGCCCCTTTCAACTAAAATATTGGGAACTTAGTATTTTTCTTACCAATTTATTTATTTTCTTACCAAAACCTTGGAGGGTTGTGAACCCATTTGATAAGAAAAAATATTAAAGAACTTTATGACTGTGAACCAGAAAAAACTAGAGATTTAGAAAATAAGACTTATGAGGAAGGCTTAAAGACCTATAGATAACACTGCAGTTTACACTTAAAATCACTTTTTAAAAATAAAGTTTGTCTTCTAGCTTCAGAAGGGACAGAACTACAGACAAGGCAGGGGTTGCTCAATCTGAATTTCTTTGCAGTTGGGGAATAATGGCTGTGACCTTCCTCCCATCCTATTCCCATGCTCTCGCAGGCTCCCGGGGACCTTGGCCAGGCTGGACCTGAAAGGCAATGCCATCCAGGATATCGCTGAGAGGGAGCTCAAGGACCTAAAGCAGCTTCAGGTTCTAAACCTCAGGAACAACAAGATCTCTGCCCTGGACCTCAAAGCCCTGGAGGGGCTGCCTCGCCTCAGGCACCTGTATCTGGACGGAAACCCGTGGAACTGCACCTGCAGTCTCCTGAGAGCCAGGGAGGTCCTGAAGGCCAAGGGGACCGACGTGAGGGGCGGACAGTGTGCAGCGCCAGCCGAGAGGCAAGGGGAGAGCTGGATGTCTTCCAAGAAGATCATGAGGCAGTGCGAGCCGCACCTACGTCTGGCGGAGAAGAGCAAGGAGACCAAAAAGAAGTCAAAACCGGAAGAGCACCCCAGCGTCAGAATCAACGTGGATGATGATTATTATGATTATGAAATTGATTAAGTGTGAACTTAGTTTACAGTTTAGAAAAAGGTTTTGTTCCTTTTTTTTTTTTTTTTAATAGACTTTATTTTTAGAGCAGTTTTAGGTTCGCAGTGAAATTGAGAGGAAGGTAGAGAGATCTCCCATACATGACCTGCCTCCCCCACCAGAGGGACACATGTATTAGTCGATGAACCTGCACAGACACACTGCACAGAGGGGTTCACACATGGTGGTGTACCCTCTGTGGGTTCTGACACGTGCATAATGACATGTGTCCTACATTATAGGATCATTTAGGTAGTTTCCCTGCCCTAAGCATTCTCTGTGTTCCAGAAACAGCTTTTATTGTTCAATCTTGTAAGCAGAAATATACTATGCATTTAGCTATACCAGGCTCTTTTTGTTAGTTTTTCTTTTTTGAAGAATGAAAGGAGGGTTAAGATAAAGATGAGGTGGGAGAGGAACGTAGAAAGGAGCAACAGTGAGACGTTGTAAGGTTCCTTCCGTGTGAAAGGTAATTTCTTTGTGTTTTATACTAAAACCTAGGCAAATAACAATGCCAAATAAAATGGCCATCTGGCTAACTTCCTGCAAGTAGTCCATTTTATCAAATTAAAAATGGTGGTTTTGTACATGAAGCTGGTACAGGCAAATAGGTATATAGACCTACACAACAGAATGTTGGTTGTAAGCAGTAAAAACTGACTGTGAGCCCGGCTAGTGTAGCTCAGTGGTTGAGCATCAACCCATGAACAAGGAGGTCACTGTTTGATTCCTGGTCAGGGTACCTGCCCAGGTTGCAGACTCAGTCCCCAGTAGAGGGCATGTGGGTGGTGGCCAATCAGTGATTCTCTCTCATCATTGATGTTTCTATCCCTCTCATCTTCCTCTCTCTGAAATTATATATATATATATATATATATATATATATATATATATATATATATATATATTTTTTTTTTTTTTAAACCCAACAAAACAAAACAAAAAACTGACTGTGACTGACTTGGCCAGGTGACTCAGTTGCTTGAAGCATCATCCCATACACCAAAAGGTTGTGGGTTCCATTCCTAGTCAGGATACATACCTAGGTTGTGGGTTCAATCCCCAGTTGAGGTGCGTATGGGAGGCAACTGATCTCTCTCTCTTTTTCTTCTCCTTCCTCACTCTAAAAAACACACACAAACATGTCCTAGTCTAGTGTGAGGATTAAAAAAATCTGACTTGACTGATTTAAGGAAGAAAGAATTGCTTAGAAAGCTTAGAAAGCTAGGGAATAGGTCAGAGACCATGGGAAACCTGAAGAACCAGGATAGATAGGGATCAGAACTGCTCCAGGCCCCAGGCATAAGACCAGTGAAGAGACAGGCCCTCAGCTTCCTCAGGGCGTGCTCGTGCTACTGTGTTAGCTTCCCTGTTCTCAGCATTCACATCCTCAGAGGAAGAAGCTAACATATGGGCCTGGCCAGTGGCCATGGACAACGGCGGAGGGCAGGGGGTGAAGGGGGGGCGGGCATATGTAGGGAGGGATTTGGGATGGGATGAGGACAATTATGTGATACAATAATCAATAAAAAAAATTTTTTTAAAAAGAAGCTAAATGGTCTCTCTTGACTCATATGTTTGCCCTTTGCTAAAGAGCAGAAGGTCTTGACAGTCTAACCAAGACGGAAGGAAGGCTGGAAAGGAAAACGTAAATTGGCACCTTAATTACCCTAGATGTTATGGGCGACCCGCGAATGACGACCACCAGTCAGCCAAATTGGAATTCAGGAAGCCTTTATTACGAACTTGAGTCCGGACTCCCGTCTCAACTGACACAGCAGCGAGCAACGAGAGCCCCCACCCACTCACTCTAAGCACGCTCCTTTCATCCCCGTCTTAGGGATGCCTGGCAGGTCATGATTGGCTAAAAGTTTTAACAAAGAAACGTCAGTTATAAGTTATAGAAAAGTTCCACTAGTACAGTAACATTTAAAGTTTATACAACACCTGGGGTGGGGGTTTATTTTCAGCTTAAGCAGTCTCTGTTTCACCTGGTTTGGTCTGCTGGTCCTGCCTTGCGGCTACAGGTAACAGGACGTGCCTGCCTGGGGGTTGAGCCTTGCAAAAGAACTATTTTATGCTACATTCTTTGTTGTGGGTCTGGTTGCTCGTTCCTTCCCTGGCCTGGAGTCCTGCCTCGACAGGGTGTTGCTAGCCATCTGGAGCTCTGCCTCCACGGGGTCTTGCTGGCCACAACACTAGATGCCCTTACAAAGGCCTTCCTGAAAAGAACTGAACTTTGCGATATCCTAGGTTTTGCCTAAGTTGACCACAGTCCCCACATTGCCTCCCCTTTTCCTCCCTCCCTCCCTCCCTCCCTCCCTCCCTCCCTCCCTCCCTCCCTCCCTCCCTCTTTCTTTCTTTCTTTCTTTCTTTCTTTCTTTCTTTCTTTCTTTCTTTCTTTTTCTTTCTTTCTTTCTTCTTTCTTTCTTTCTTTCTTTCTTTCTTTCTTTCTTTCTTTCTTTCTTTCTTTCTCTTTCTTTCTTTCTCTTTCTTTCTTTCTTTCTCTTTCTTTCTTTTCTTTCTCTCTCTCTCTCTCTCTCTCTCTCTCTCTCTCTCTCTTTCTTTCTTTCTTTTTTTAATTAAATGCATGCTTTTGAGAGTTGCTTGTCTGGGGACAGAGGTGTGACTGTAGAATTTTTCTTTTCTTTCTATCAGTCTATTCGCAAATAAATCTGAAATACCATATAAATTAGTTTCTATTTAAGTTGGTAAGATTTATCTGTTACAGTAGTTTATAGTTTTCCATCAAGATACCCCCAGTGGCAGAGAAAGTAAACAGTAGAGTTGAGTGAATGAGCAAAGATGCCCACCAGACTGTTTCTAGAGCATCATGTTTACTTAAACTCCTATGCAAGTTGCATTACTTGCTTTATGTCCCTGTTTTCTTCTCCCCGAGTCATTATAAACTTGATGCTCCGTGGAGAAGAGCCTTATGTATATTGTGGTTTCTGGTGCTACCTGGCACATAGACAGCCCAAATCCAGAAAGCACAGGAGTACGGGAGGAAGGGAACTCATGCTTTTTCTTGTGATTGTGTGAGGCTTCAACTTTTTTAATGTGTTAGACCTACCGTTTTCTCTAAGATTAATGATGCTTGATGTGTAATAATTTATACTCACAGACATTACCTGGATATTAATCATCTGAATCCTGAAGCTACAAGGATTTTTAAAAAATATATATTTTATTGATGTTTTATCTAATACAGAGAGGAAGGGAGAGGGATAGAGAGTTGGAAACATCGATCAGCTGCCTCCTGCACACCCCCCATTGGGGATATGCCCACAACCAAGGTACATGCCTTTGACTGGAATTGAACCTGGGACCCTTCAGTCTGCAGGCCGATGCTCAATGAGCCAAACCAGACAGGACAAGATTTTGAGAAAAAATCTAGTCTTTGACAGTTGAGAGAGCTTAGGCTCACGGGAGTGAAGTGACTGTAGATTAACACACCCAGAAAGTGGCAGAACTAGAATTTGCAAATCTGCCCCTCTCCAAAGGAGACATTGCTCAGTGCCAATCACAATGGTGGCATATGTAAGCACTGCCCCATGGGGTATTGCAATAGACAGTGTGTGGGATACTGTAGGGCCTATCTTCCCTCACTGCCCCCTCCCCAGCAACAATTCAAATGCTGAGTGCCAGAACTGAGCATTTCCTGCTTGATCATACCCAGCTGTTGGCTGTTCCGTGGGTCATACGCATCTGGTTTGAAGCCTTTAAGTTGCACCCTATAAGGGCCTGGTTGTTCTCAGATGAAAGACTCATCACCCACTCAGCCTTGAGAAAGCGGGGAGAATCTTATTGCAGTTTGGAAGCCCAGAGGAATAACTGCGGTCAATGACCTGAAAAGAAGGCATTGGTATTCCCTTCTGGTACACACACACTGCCTACACACACACACACACACACACACACACACACACACTATCTACACACACACACTGCCTACACACACACACACACACACACACACACACACACACTACCTACACACACACACACACACACACACCACCTACACAGACACACACACTACCTACACACACACACACACACACAAACCAACACACACACTGCCTACACACACACACACATACTGCCTACACACACACACACACTATCTACACACACACACACACACACTACCTACACACACACACACACAAACCTACACACACACACACTGCCTACACACACACACATACTGCCTACACACACACACACACACTACCTACACACACACACACATCACTGATGATGAAATCATGATACTGTTATAAGGACGCACAATATTTACTTAAAGCAATGCAACAGATAGATGCATTGTCTGGGGAACAAAAGAAGTGAAACAACTTGGTGAATTGCTTATAAAGTAAATCATTTACACAGGGAGGCGAATCCTTAAAGGAAGGTCTTTTATATTCCAGTAGAGAGGAAGAAAAAGTATAGCTAAATAGTTCAACTTTGCCAACTGTTCTTTTCTGACAATTCCTATATACAATATGCACATATATGTGTGTGTGTGTGTGTATGTATATATACATATACATATATATGATATATTTTTAATTGAATTTCTGTGATTCAGAAATATCCTTTCTTACGTTCTGTAAAAAAATTGACTTGTCTACAAAGTACAATATTATTAAATGTAAAATATAATTGAAAAATAAAATTAAAAAAACAAACAAAACCAGTCAGCCCTGGCTGGTGTGGCTCAGTTGGCTGAGTGTTGTCTCAGAGATCTTATACTCCAGTGAGAGAAATTAATCAAGCAGGTTTTGTTTTATTTATTTTATTTTATTTTATTTTATTTTATTTTATTTTATTTTATTTTTTCCATCGGGCCAAGGTCTCCCAGAGCACAGCAGAGGGCAGAGGAGACCGACTCACTTTAAAACTTGCTTACGGACTGAGCAAACAAGCAAGCAAGTTTTAAAATCAGTCTGTCTCCTTTCCCCCCTACTATGCTCCGGAGACCTGGGTCCAGGGCTCGGAGTTCCCTGCGTCACAGGGAAGAAGCATACATGATGGCGAGAATGTGGCCTCTGAACTCATGGGTTTTAAATAATACAGACTTGATTTAAAAAAAAAAAAAAAAAAAAGGACTGGTAATGAAAACAAAGAAATCAAGCTGACCAAGTATTGGCTGACAATCAAAGGATTTTTACAGAGCACTTCGGTGTATGGACTTAGAGTACTTTATGTCCTACTATAAAAGCAAGTTTAACTATTTTTCAGAGATAATTGATAATTTAATTATTTTAAGTAAGAGACTTTTGGTTTTAGTTTGGATTGGTTGATTGATTGATTGATTCATTCATTCATTCATTCATTTGTCACATAAACCCTATGTATGATCCATAGCTAGTGAAAAAATACTTTTCAGTATCTATATAAAGCATTATTTCTTTTGCTATATAAGTGATATGCAACTAAATATGGCAACATTAAAGTTTTCTTGTGAATAACTGAGAAATTGTTCCCATTGATGTATCTTTTCCTTTTATTTTAAGAAGCTTGGTGACAAATTCAGCATGCAGCTTTATCCATTTTTTAAAAAAATTCTCACCCTAGGCTATGTTTTCATTGATTTTTAGAGGAAGCAAGAGAAAGAGAGATAAACATTGACGTGAGAGAAAAAACATTGATTGGTTACCTTCTGCAACCGAGGATTGAACCCACAACCTTTTGGTGTCAGGGATAATGCTCCTACCAACTGACTCATCCAGCCAAGGCAGTTTTAACAATTTTTTTTTAAGGGATAAGGGACTAAGGGACTTTTTCATTGTTTAAAATAAGAGAACTTCAGTTCACATATTCTAAGGTGGTTTTTTGTTTGTTTGTTTGTTTTGTTTTTAGTATATTTTATTGATTTTTTACAGAAAGGAAGAGAGAGGGATAGAGAGTTAGAAACATTGATGAGAGAGAAACATTGACCAGCGGCCTCCTGCACACCCCCTACTGGGATGTGCCTGCAATCAAGGTACATGCCCTTGACTGGAATCGAACCTGGGACCCTTGAGTCCACAGGCTGACTGACGCTCTATCCACTGAGCCAAACCGGTGAGAGGGCTATTCTTGGTTTTGATTGATCAATTCATGCATTCACTCACTCATTCATTTGTTCAACAGGTGACAGACAACTGTGTCACTATTAAGGGCTAGAATCTGTTCCAGCATGAGGTTACAGCAGGGAATTAAACAGAATAAAATCACTACACCCATAAAACTTACATTCTAGAGGAAGTCTCACAAATATTACAAATGACGGAAATGTGTGGTATATTAAATCATAAGGGCAATGAGGACAAATAAAGCTGGAAAGGTAATAAGAATGTTGAAAGTCAATGGTGGAGGAGGAGGTACAGTTTATTTTCCCCCTCACCCCTTTCCATCTCTCCTCCCAGGCCATACCCACCCCAATCCTCAGTGCAGTTTAAAAATAGGGTGGCTAAGGACAACTTTGGCGATTTAGTGCAGTCCTGAAAGAGATGAGGGAGCAAGCCATGTGGATATGTGAGAAAAGTTGTCCTTTTCAGGGACATACTGTCCTGATCCTTAGGCTTTACTCATTTTCCTCAAACAGACTTTTATTTAAGCTGTTTCTATATAGACCAGAGGCCTGATGCATGAAGATTTATGCAAGAATGGGTCTTCCTTCCCCTGGCTGCCAGCATTGCCTTTGCTCCAGCTGGAGCCACCTTTTTGCTCTGGCCTGGAGCTGCTTTTCTGCCTTCCCATGCTGCCCAGAGGACCGGTGTGGCTGGGGGCAAGAGGGGAAGCTTGCACCCCTAGCTGCCTGTGTATGCAAATTAACATGCCATCTTTGTTGGGTTAATTTGCATACTCACTCCTGGTTGGCTGGTGGGTATTGTGAAGGTATGGTCAATTAGAATGTTACTCTTTTATTAGTGTAGAGATTTGGCATTAAAACAAATCCTATTGACATATTCATAAATGCTGGGTTTATGAAGTACTTTCTGTGATATAAAGTGCTGGGACACAAAACAAGAAATGTCATCTCTTGAGCTTACACTCAAGTTAGAGATATCTACTAAAAATTAATATAAACTAATATCTAAATGCTAGTGAAGGTTGGAGTCTTTATTTAAGAAGAGAAAAAAGAAAAACCCTGAGGAGCCTGGTTATCTTATATAATCACTGTAAGGAAGGAGGTGAAGCTTGAGCTGGGCCTTGCAAAAATAAGTAGAATTTATATTAACATAAACAGTGCTGTGTTCTCTGCCTCTTTTAGTGTGTATGTATTTGTGTGTTTGTGCATATTTCCCCATCTCCGTGGTCAACAAACTGCAGCTCGAGAGCCATATGCAGCTCTTTGCACCCTTGGGTGTGGCTCTTCCACAAAATACCACGTATGGGTGCGCATGTACAGTACAGTGCAATTGAAATTTTGAGACCCATGTGCAGAAGTCCCATGTGCAGAAGTCGGCTTTCGGCTCTCAAAAGAAATTTCTATCATTGCATTGTTGACATTTGGTTTTCTGACTAGTGAGTTTGCCGACCACTGCACAAGTGGTATGGGATGAGGTGGCCTGATGTCCTCGATCTTGGTGATGAGCTACTGTACTACCTTACATTTTCCAAGCCCTGTACCCTGCTACCCCAACATTTCAGTTAAAATAAGTGTGCATTCTAATTATAGTTGAATCTAGATTTTTATTTGGTTCTTAGACTAAAATAAATCTATTGCTATTTACCTTGGTTGGACACTGCCTTTTTCATTTAACTGTAGTATTTCTTGTTGATGATAATTTCTGACACTATTTTTTTTTTCACATATCAGAAATTAGTATTGTTTTCTTGGGAATCCCCCCCCCCCCCCTCAGAATTCTAGTCGGGAAATTTGGCTCTTCTGTCTTTATTTTGGCCTTATTTGTGAGGCAGGTTGGTCATGATTATACCTTAAGAAATGACCACAACCGGGATGGCATAAAAACTGGCTTTTGGTCCTATAAACATTAGGTATGCTATAAATAGCACCGTTGTCAGGCTGTGGAACTCTTCCTGTATTTTTGTGTCCTGGTAGAACTTGGGGTAATCGCGGTGGGAGTTTAGATATATCTAAGTAATCCAACGTTTTTATCCTGAACTCCTAAGATTTTAAAAGTGCCACGCTCACTTCCTTTTTTGAAAATGACAAAATAAGTAATTATTTAGAAAAGAGAGAATGTCACAAACTTTGGATTGAATGTATATGCACAATAGGCAGTGTCGTTTTCTTGTCCCGGAATTGTGGCTGAAAACAAGATGTTGAATGACCTCCTTCTAACTGCAGAGAAGCTGCCAGTAATAGAGGCAATGACCAGGTACCTCCATCCTTCCCCTACTGAAAGGTGTCAAAGTTCTCTCCTTAACTTCTTTTGGGAGGACAACATCCTTAACATGAATACCTGTCAACTTACCACTGGCTAGCCTAACAGAAACAAAACAAGCAATTGCAGAGAGATGCCAGAATATGCATGTTGGAGGTGGTGGGGGTGTATTTATTGTTGTATTACATATGTCCTCCTTTCCCCCCATTAATCTCTCCCAACCCTATCCCACACCCCGCCCAGGAAGTAAGACTAGTTGAAACAGGGTCAGTGCCTGGAACATTAAGGCAAAAAGCCAAGATGTTGATGAATATTTCCCAATAGGAAAAGGAGGTGTGAGAGAACCAAGATTAGGTAAGTATTGCTAAAATAGCATTTATATGAACCTACCTAGGTATAGAGAAAACATATAATCCCACATACAGTATATAAAATACAATACATAATATGTAATATATATATATATATATATATATATATATATATATATATATATTTCACACGAAAGTGGGAAGTGCTATAAGTAGAGCATGAAACTTAGGAGTCACCATGAGATTCACAAGAAGGAAGAGAGGGGATCAAGGGAAGTTCCACTGAAGAATGAGCCTTGAGCAATGGGTTGGGATTAGGGCAAGACCTAGTTGGGATTCAGGGACTCAGGTGAAAGGAAGGGTTTGCACAAAGAGGGCAAAAATGGCACAGAATTGTTGCAGGGAAGGACCCAACTGGTCTGGAGGGCCACTTTGTAGCCCAGATGACTGGACATTAGGCTCTGTGAGGGGATGACAAGACTGAATGGACAGTTTACATCAAACAGTAGTGGTGACTGAAGTCAGTGGTGCTGGTGGCCAGTAATGGCTTGCTGAATGAATGATAAAAGAATGAAGTGATTGGACTGGAACTTCTCTCTTATGCACTAGGCAAATTATTCCCTTCAGAGGGGAATGATATGGGTTGAATTATGTTCCAGGACCATTACTGAGGGTTCTTATTCTCACTCTTGGCAGAATCAGACTAGCTAGAAGGTCTGACCAATGAACAGTGGCAGGGGACCTCTCTAAGGGGTACACTCCCGCCTCTACAGACACTTCCTTTAGGAGACCCTGGTTGATTCCAGCATCAACATGTACTGAGGGATGCTTTCTCCCCCTAGTTTCCTTCTGGCTATTGTGATTGCCAATCCACTTGGACTAATTGGAAACAGTTTCTGGCGGGCCCCTGCGAGGAAAAAGCCCAGTCTAAGATGCCTAGGACCCCGGGGGCCCTGCGTCCCTGCCATCACCCATTCCTACCACGACCACAAGACATCTTTCTGGCTCCGGTGGCGCCCAAGCACTAGCGGCGGCCGCTCCTACACCCTCCGACCGCCAGGGGGCGCGCTCGGAAGCCGGGCCACCTGGTTCCCGGGCGCGCGCTCCGCCTCGCCCAGCGCGGCCGGGCCACATCCTCTACACCAAGACGCCACGTCAGAGTTCCACGCCGGCCAATCAGCGCCGAGCGAGTGCCAGCGGGGGCGGGGCTGCCGGGGCCCGGGCAAGATGGCGGCGGGGGCGAGGTGAGGTGCTGGCCGGAGAAAGGGGTTCTGCGGGCGCGGGGGACCGGGGCGCCGCGGGGCGATGGTCCGCGCCGCCCGCCGGGGCAGATAAGGCGCCGTGGCACCGCGGCGGCGGGAGGGCGGGAGGGCGGGCCGGCCGGACGGGCGCCCGGAGAGTATGACGGGGCTGTACGAGCTGGTGTGGCGGGTGCTGCACGCTCTGCTTTGCCTGCACCGCACGCTCACCTACTGGCTCCGCGTGCGGTTCGGCACCTGGACCTGGATCTGGCGGCGCTGCTGCCGCGCCGCCTCCGCCGCGGTCCTAGCGCCGCTTGGGTTCACGCTCCGCAAGCCCCCGGCCGCGGCGGGCAGGCACCGGCGGCCGCCGCACCGGCACCCCCCGCGCGGGGGCCCCGGCCCGGGCGCCCCCCACCCGCGGCTGCGCTGGCGCGCGGACGGCCGGTCGCTGGAGAAGCTGCCGGTGCACATGGGCCTGGTGGTCACCGAGGAGGAGCCCGAGACCAGCTTCTCGGACATCGCGAGCCTCGTGGTGTGGTGCATGGCCGTGGGCATCTCCTACATCAGCGTCTACGACCACCAAGGTGAGGCCCGGCCCGGGGGAGAGGGCAGGGGGGACGGGGCGTCTCCGGCGGCGGCGGCGGCGGCGTTGGGGACCCCAATACCCGGCAGGTGGACGGTGGCACCCGGCTCAGCTCACCGCGGCCCCTAAATGCCGATTTCATTGTTAAATGCTTTCGAGGAAGAGAGGTCAGCTTAAGTGAACACCTACTAAGCCCCTGGATCCGGCTCCAGAGTGTGATGTTTGAGCATCTTAAGAAACATTCCTTATTCTTCATAATGCAAGGGAAGCGGGGTGTGTGTGTCTGTGCCCGCTTTTCACAAGTGCGGGAGCCGAGGACCCAGACCAGGCACTGATTTGTCGGAAGTTACCGAGGGAGTGATGGAGAGAGAGAGGGGCGGCCCAGCCCGCCGGCTTTCCTGCACATTTTTGCCCTCTTAGGACAGCGCGGTGCTTGTAAAGAGGGGTTCGAGGCGCTGGTCCGAGGGCCTGCCCGGCTGTGGGGGGTTTCACGCTTCACCTGACTGGTTGGGGCCCGTTGGCGTTGGAACTGAGCTTGTGGAAGGCTGGATGGGGAGGAGAGAAAACGGCCGCCCGTCCTGGGCGCCCGGGGTGGATGTTTGGGCCTCAGTGGCCGGCACTGGACTTGACACAGTGATTGCCCTCCCGTGGCTTTGGTTGAGGGACTTTTCTCAATGGGGAATTTTTGGAGACACTTTCTCACGTGGCTGCAGACCTAAAGCGTTGCGCTAGGCCTTCTCCTTGGAATCTTACGTTTCATTCCAGGGACTCTCTCAGAAGGAGACGCATGGTCCCGTAAGTAGCATGGTCCCCGACAAGGAACGTTGGGAGTGAGGAACTGCTATGCGAAGTGGGGAGAGACGTTTTAATGGGGGACTTAAGTTCTCGTGGAGAGATGAGGTTTATGCAGCACGAGGAAGTCAGGAGATAAGGTGGAGGAATGCTCCAATTGTCAGGTTTGGGTGTCAATCAAATCCCGAGAACAACGGAATTTCCTTAGAGAGAAAGGTTTGGTGAAGAGAATGATCTAGGAGGGACTGTTGATACGAAGGACACACGAATGCTTTGTTCTTTGTTTAGTGACTCGAACTACCAATTTCATTCTCTGTTCAGTAAATTTCACAGAAGCTACAACTTGGTTTTAATCTTTAAAATCCAGATTTTAAAGCTAGATAGGTTTAAGTATGGGTGTTGTGTGTGTGTGTGTGTGTGTGTGTGTGTGTTGTTTTGTTTTTCCTAGAAAGGGTGGGTTGAGGTCTAACTTTGCAGGGTATCTGAGTAATCTTTGACCCATAACGTTTCTTGCAGCCAGAAAGTAATATGCTGACCAGATAGTCTGTGAACAACTGATGATTTGCCCTGTGGGGTAAAGTTGAATATACTCAGGGGCTGACATTTCATGGCACTTGCCAAAGAACTCTGCAGAGGAATAGAAATCCTGAGCCTGTTAGGAGGCTGTACAATCTTTGCTTGAAGCAATACAACAGATAGATACATTGCCAGGGGAACAAAATAAGTGAAACAGAAGCAGAAATTAGTTAAAGCCATTAAGCAATGTGGTGAATTTGACTTAAAAGGGAATCACTATGTCCAGGTGATTCTTTTAAAGCAGGCGTCTTCAAACTATGGCCCGCGGGCCACATGCGGCCCGCAGAGGAGTCTGATCCGGCCCTCCAGGTTTTTTGGGCAGTGAGCGCAGCCGAGGTGTTACAGTAGGAATTAGTAGTTCATATAGTCCGGCCCTCCAGCTCTCTGAGGGACCGTGATCTGGCCCCCACTTTAAAAAGTTTGAGGACCCCTGAAAAGCAAAGGCCCTTTGCCTTTTAGTAGGAAAGGAAAATGTGGAGCTAACTAGTTTCACTTGGTGACTGCCTGCTAATGCGATTACAATGTTCCCACACTTCCTGGTTCCTGCAGTTCCTGTTGCTGAGTTGCCGGTGGAAGTCTGAAGTATTCTGTGTCTTTCCGCTAAAAGAAAACAATTGATAAGGAAGAGGAAGAAGTCAATCTGACTAAGCCTTGCCTGACCGATGAAGGAATTTTACAGAGCATTTTCAGAGAATGAACTGAGAGCACTGTGTGTCCTACCGTAAAAGCTGTTTTGTTTCCTAAGGGATAAGGAATAATTTCATTGTTTAAAATAAGACACTTTCCAGTTACCCATTCTTGGTTTTTATTGGTTGATTGGGTCTTTCATCCATTCATTTACCAGGTGACAATTGGGCTTCTATTAAGCACCAGATACTGCTCCAGACAAGAAAGTGCAACAGTGAACAAAATAAGAATTCTGATGTTTGTGGAACTTAAATGTTAGTGGAAGTCTGATAAATAGTATAAACTAGAGTAGGGGTGTCGAACTCAATCAGAGAAGGGGCCAAAATCTAAAATCCAGCCTAAATCACGGGCCGAATGGTTTACTGAACAGTCATAAACTGTCATTGTGATGGAAACGCAGCGGAGTGCAGTGATGACAGCGCGGTGCCGACCACATTGCAAGGCCTGGCGGGACGGATTTGGCCCGCGGGCCTTGTGTTTGACACATGTGAACTAGAGGCTCAGTGCACAGAATTCATGCACGGGTAGAGTCCCTAGGCCTGGCTGGCAATCAGGGCCAATCAGTGGGTCGATCTGGGGGGGGAGGGGCACCCCTTCTCACTGGCCCCACCCCTGGCCAATGCCTGTCAGCTCCCTCTGCAAGGCAATTGGTGGGGTGATTAGGGGGACCCCCTTGGCACCCACCTTGGCTGGCCTGGGGGCAGCTCCTGCATTGAACTTCTGCCCCCTGGTGGTCAATATGCATAGTGACTGGTTGTTCCACTCATCCCACTGTTTGGTTGATTTGCATATTAGGCTTTTATTATATAGGACTAGAGGCCCTGTGCATGAAATTCGAGCACAGGGGGAAGGGGGTTCCCTCAGCCCAGCCTGTACCCTCTCCAATCCAGGACATCCCTGTCACAATCTGGGACTGCTGGCTCCTAACTGCTCACCTGCCTGCCCGCCTGATTGCCCCTAACTGCCCCCTCTGCCAGTCTGATCACCCCTAACCACCTCTGCCTGCCAGCCTGATTGCCCCTAACTGCCCCCACTCCCCTCTGCCCAATCCCCACCAGCCTGGTCACTCCACACAGCTTGCTGCTTGGTCGTTTGGTGGCCCCTCACTAACACCCTACTGGCCTGGTCGCCCCATGCAGCCTGCTGCTCCCCCTGTGGGCCTGGTTACCCCCAACTGCTCCCCCTGTGGGCCTGGTTGCCCCACACAGCCTGCTGGTCAGTTGTTTGGTTGCCCCTCGCTAACCCCCCTGCTGGCCTGGTCACCACATGCAGTCTGCTGCTCAGTTGTTTGGTTGCCCCTCACTGCTCCCCCTGTGGGCCTGGTTACCCCACGCAGCCTACTGTTCAGTGGTTACTGTGAGGGTGTCAGGACCAATTTGCAAATTACCCTTTTATTAGTATAGATGAGTAAAATTGCAGTACATTAGCTCATAAGTGTAAGGAGGAGAATGCAGGGAAGGGAAATAAAATGTTGAAAATCAATGATGGAGATAGGGTGATAAAGTGGCTTGGGAAAGCCTCAATGACTTCCCCCCTTATAATCCTTTATTGAAATGCTTTTAACCCTTTGCACTCCGCTGTCCCCTCTCAGGGGACATCGGAATTCTAGCATATCACTCGGATGTCCCCTCTCAGGGGGGACATTGCAGTTTATTAGTGATTACGGGGAATTGAGTTAATTCAACGCACGTGTCCGCTGCAAAGTAGCGTTGAGTAGCTGGTAGCCAATGTCCAGAATGGTTCGGAGTGCAAAGGGTTAAATGTGGTATATGACAACAGAGTAAAGGCAGTCAGTATGACAGATTAGTTTTATTTTGCATTAAAACGTTGGAAAACTGCCTCTTACTCCACCAGACCTACTTATTAGTAAAATGTGCTGCAGAGCCTGCTCTGATATAAAAATACTATATATATGTTCCTGGAGTTCTCTAACCAACAGTTCTTCACTCACAGTGAGTTTGGTCGTGAAAGGTGTGAGGGAGCAAGCCATATGGACATGTGAGGGAAGTACTTTTCAAGGGCAGTGCAGATTCTTAAGCTGTACTCAGTTTTCCCTAACAAACTTTTATTTTCTCTATTTCTATAGAGATATTTAACTTAGATAAATATTCTCATGCCAGTTTTATTGAGTGCCTTCTGTGATATAAAGCACTGGAATACAAAGAAGTATAAGAAATGGTGTCAAGGAGTGTACACTAAAATAGGGATATCTGTTAAAAATTATTATAAGCAAATACATAAATGCCAATGAGTGGCATTTTTAAAATGAATATTCAGCCGGAACCGGTTTGGCTCAGTGGGTAGAGCGTCGGCCTGCGGACTGAAAGGTCCCGGGTTCGATTCCAGTCAAGGGCATGTACCTTGGTTGCGGGTGCATCCCCAGTAAGGTTTCTAACTCTCTATCCCTCTCTCTTCCTCTCTGTGAAAAATCAATAAAATATATTAAAAATAAATAAAATGAATATTCATTTTGATTATAATTGCTGTAAATTATATTTAATCCTTAGACTAAAAAGAAAAAAAATTCATTAATATTTCCCATGGTTTGACACCTGCCAGCAAACTGATCTTTTTCTTTTCACCTGCCTGCAATATTACTGGAGTATAATGAATTTCTGATAGTAATTCTTTTATCCTTCTGAAATTTGGGTCATTTTTCTTGAGCTCAGAGTTCTAGTATGGAGGGAGACTTGGCTGTTTTCTCTATGTAATTATAATTCAAGAAATGGCTAACGGAATGGTATAAAAATTGGAGTTTGGGGACTTTTGATGTGATAGCCATTGAGTTGCTATGCTTGCCTAGGTCTCACCTCAGGAATCCCTGGATCCAAGGTATCTGGAAATGTATTATTGTCTTCTGTGATGGAACTGTTCATATTGCCCAGCGGTACTGGTGCCATACCGGGGACCTCACTGTAGGGCAGTATTTTCAAAACATGGACCATCTGTGAGAGAGTCATTGGGGGTGCTTAAAATAAATAGATTCAACATAGTTATTAAACAGACTGATTTAGGGAATGGGACTTGAGCATCTCTATTTTATCGAATGAACCTTAGGATGCATTTGTATGTCCCTAATACACATCTCCCTGGCCTGCTGGCAATCCACTAACATTACCTTAAGTCAAATTATTCATCCTAATACAAGTCTCCTTGCTAATTGCCTTACATAAAATTATTCATCCTACATGATTTTTTTCATGAGTGAGGATAACCTGGGGTGGGTCTTAATATTACTTAAAATAAGTTTGAGTGATCTAGAACAGCGATCGCCAACCTTTTTTACCTCATGGACCACCAGTTGGCAACAGCTGACCTAGAATGTGGCATTGACTTTGTGAGAATTCAGTAAAAGACAAAAAAATCTTTTATTTTTAACTCTTTTTAGTGTTGCTGTGTCTTTTATTTTTAACTCTTTTTAGTGTTACTTTGTCTTATGAAATGGTTTGGGGCACAGAATTCTCACACAAAAGATCTGCCCAGTGTACTGCCAACCTTCCCAACCTGGTTTTCACTCTTTCATACGCCTTTTGCTGCATCCAGAACTGGATTACATGATGTTCCTTCTTCGTGAAGCTTCCTCTTCTCCTTTTCCCAGGAAATGTCTGTCTCCCTGCCAAAGGTTATTATTGCCCATTGTAAGTCTATTCTAACACCTCGTAGGTAGTCTGTCACTGCTGTGTTTTCCTCAATCTTGCTCTGTCCTTGAATCTCCTTAGAGCTTTGTACATCTCTAAGGCACTTCAGTTCTCTGTTCTTTAAAGCGTTTGTGAATGGATATGTGCCTGAATTTTCTACCTAGAGCACATGTGTCAAACACAAGGCCTGCGGGCCAAATCCGTCCCGCTAGGCCTTGCAATGTGACCCGCACCGCGCTGTCATCACTGCACTCCGCTGCGTTTCCATCACAATGACAGTTTATGACTGTTCAGTAAACCATTCGGCCCGCGATTTAGGCTGGATTTTAGATTTTGGCCCCTTCTCTGATTGAGTTCGACACCCCTAACCTAGAGTCTAAGCTCATGAGATGCTAATAATCTTCATTTGTCTTTCTTCTACAGAGTGTAGCTGGTGTGATGTGTGTAGTCAGTATGCATTTCTTGAGTTGAAAGGAAGACTGCATTTTCTGTAATAAGAATAATGAGCTGAGTTATAAGTTGTTTGTCAACACAAATACTACCCAGAAGCCTTAAAATAATGGAGGAAAATGAACATAGTTGTTTTTCCCCTTCTTATTTACTTATTTGGCATGCTATTAGCAAATATGATTTTATTAAGTATTATTTTTCTTATTTTTGAAATATAGAGTTGCCAGAAGTGTTAAAAGGGGAATTATAAGTGTGATTGCAACTTAATATACTGAACAGTGCAAACTAGTGTACCTGGATTCCCTTATTTGGTAACTCAGGTAAAGGAGCATTCTCTTCCTATTCTTTACTTTTGTATGATTCACTCCCGGCATAGCATTTCACATTTACTTTAGCGTTCTGGAATGTCTTCCCCTTTTTTTGCCAAAGGGCTAGTTCCTCATCAGGAGGCTATGAGAGGTCCTTGTGTGTCCATTCTGACTGTCACCTCCTGGAAAGCCTTTTTCGACCGCTCCATCCCCAGTTGTGCTGTCTTTGTTAATTTTTGAATGGTCACATTCTCTGAGTACACACCTGTTTTACCATACTACTCAATCAATGTATGAAATAATCCTTTACTTAATAGCAACAATAACTCTGTTAAACACTGTGTACCAGATACTATGCAAAGAAGTACATTAAGTTCTTAGCAGTTTCACACATCAAGAAATTGAGACTTAGAAAGCAAGAACCCCTACCTAGCAAGAAACAGGTCTAGAATTAGAACCAGATTTTATTCCAAAGCTTTTGTACTTACCTATTATATTGGTAAGACTTCTACTAGTACGAGAATGTGACCACAATACAATCACTGTTAGTACTATTCCTGATTATGTAAGGTCATCTTAAAGCCTTAGGGAAGTGGTACTTACCCACAGGTGATAGAATGATTGGTAAAATATATTTAAAGGCAGATAGAATTTTCTTCATACCACTATTGTAAATGTTCATCCTGTGAGTCAGGAATCACTTTCCTTTTTTAATCCAATGAATTTAACTTTATGGGGCCCCTACCTCTATTGAATTATTTATTTGTCAGGTGATCGGAGTCTTTGAAGATAGTTGCATTTTTTACATGTGCAGCCAGAGACTGAGAAAGCCCATTGTTCATTTGACTATTTCTTCTGCTGAAGCACTGGGACTGAAAACCCAGCACGCATTCTGCTATACAATGCCAGCATTACATGCATCTGTTCTCTTGCTACATGCTAATTCCAGTATAATTCTTTTCTTTTCTTTTTTTTTTTTTTTAATATATTTTATTGATTTTGTACAGAGAGGAAGGGAGAGAGATACAGAGTTAGAAACATCGATGAGAGAGAGTCATCGATCAGCTGCCTCTTGCATACCCCGTACTGGGGATGTGCCCGCAACCAAGGTACATGCCCTTGACTGGAATCGAACGCGGGACCTTTCAGTCCCCAAGCCGATGCTCTAGCCCACATGTGTCAAACACAAGGCCCGCGGGCCAAATCCGTCCCGCCAGGCCTTGCAATGTGGCCCACACCGCGCTGTCATCACTGCACTCTGCTGCGTTTCCATCACAATGACAGTTTATGACTGTTCAGTAAACCATTTGGCCCGCGATTTAGGCTGGATTTTAGATTTTGGCCCCTTCTCTGATTGAGTTCGACACCCCTACTCTAGCCATTGAGCCAAACCGGTTTCGGCTCCAGTATAATTATTTTCCATGAGATTTCCTGTGGCTGCTTCATTTATCTAAAATTTCAATTGCAGTCTTTTATTTTATTTTAAATAATTGCTTTATAAGTATATGTATTCCTTGCTGGTGTTTGCCTCCAGTAGTGTTATAATTTGCTTGTTACAGAATTAAAGGAGGGCAACCACTAGGCAACTTACATAGATGCGTGGTTTAAAAAGAAGAAAGGCAGGCTCCTTCAGTGAGTCCACCTGTTTACAAAGAGGTATCACTCTGATTCCAGGGCTGGAGAGATGCTTCATAACTAAGAGATATTTCAGTGTTTATCTCACTTTTCTCCCCTTGGATGTTGGATGCATTTAAGGGATATGGGTAAGATTTGTGGATTGAACACTTGCCTAACTAAACTCCTTGTTACTTGGTATTAAGTTGAAAAAAGTATTATGCCATGGCTTTGTGACCCAGTTCATGTGTAGGTGTTTGAGTATAGTATAGGCAGTCTAGATATAGAAACCTATAAGCAATTCTATTATGTAATTTTAACTAACATATTAGAGATTTTTTAGACTCCAGTAAGGTTCCTGAGTATAGTATGAATCAAATAGGTGGATAGGACTTACTTAATTCCCTCTCTTTGTTTTCTCTTCCGGCTTCCATGACATCACATATGGTTGGATTTCTTCATATCTCACTGTCTGTTTCTTCTCAGCCTTAGTTAGGCCTGGATTCTCCTTTGCTCCACTTCTAAGTGTTGGAGCAAAAGAAGCAGGATACAGAACTGCATGATCACATATGCCAGGATTACACATGCATGTAGACAAAGACTAGAAAATATTAAAAATTAGGAATAATTGTGTTATAATGGTAAGGTGGGTAGATAGTTAGGGGACATTCCTTTATTTTCTAAACTTTGAACATCTCATATAGTTTTTAATATTAGAATTTAAAACAGGTATTTCTTCAAATATAAAAAGAAGTACATTTGGCCCTCAAAGTACATAGTGTTTATTAAAAAATACCAAAAACAGGAAAATTAACTCTAGAGAGAAAACAAGGTGGCGGCATAGGTAAACACTTAAACTGCTGCCTCACACAACAATTCCAAAACTACAAGTAAAAGACAAAACGGACATCATCCAGAACCACAGGAAGGCTGACTGAGTGGAGATTCTACAACTAGAAGGAAAGAGAAAAGCACATTGAGACTCAGAAGATCTGCAGAAGGCAGAGGTATGGAGGCACACGTGTGGAGAGGGTTGGCAACTGAGTATGCTGCTGGCTTTTTCAATCCGGAGGAAGACAAAAGCTCCTGACAGTTCCAGGTGAGACTCTGAGTACCCAGACTCATTCAGGGAGAAACTGGACTGTGTGGCAGTGGACAAAACTCGAAGGCAGCTTTCTCTCAGAGGTGCTTGCAGCGATTACCACTGGACACTGAGACACAGGGGCCTTTTAGGGCAGGGCTGACGGAAAGCCTTTGCTGTCTGCTCCTCACTGAGACTCCGCCCCATCCAAGCTGAGCACAGAGGCTTTTGTAAGTCTTGTCTCATAAGGGTGTCTTCAGCACAGAAGTTCTCCCAGTGTAGACAGCTGATTCTCGCAACCACTTGGCCTGGAGGTCAGTTCCTCCCAGTGATACCAACGATAGTCAAGGCTTAGCTACAACAAGACTGTGCACACAACCCACAAAGGGGTGCACCAGGAGTGTCCACCTCAGGTAACTGGGGAGGCTGAACCACTGGTCCCTATAGGACACTTAGCACACAAAGCCACTCTGTCAAGTCAGGGAAGCAGCCAAAATGCAAAGACAAGGAAACAGGTCACAAATGAAAGAAATGGAGGAAAGCAAACAACTAGATATAGAGTTCAAAACCATGGTTATAAGATTTTTCAATAATTTTCTAGAAAAGGCCGATAAATTTAGTGAGACCCCTTGAAGATATGAAAAAGGACCAATTAGAAATTAAGCATACACTAACTGAAATAAAAAAAATAATATCCAGAGATCCAACAGCAGACTATAGGATCTCAAGAATCAAGTCAAAGATTTGAAATACAAAGAAGCAAAAAGCACCCAGCCAAAACAAAAAAGAAAAAAGAATCCAAAAAGATAAAGATAGTTTAAGGAGCCTCTGGGACAACTTCAAGTGTACTAACATCCGAATTATGGGGGCGCCAGAAGAAGAGAGAGAGCAAGATACTGAAAACCTATTTGAAGAAATAATGACCAAAAAGTTCCCCCACTTGATGAAAGAAATAGACTTACAAGTCCAGGAAGCCCACAGAACCCCATACAAAGGAATCCAAAACGGACCACACCAAGACACATCATAATTAAAATGCCAAGAGCAAAAGACAAAGAGAGAATATGAAAAGCAGCAAGAGAAAAACAGTTAGTTACCTGCAAGGTAGCACCCATACTATTGTCAGTTGATTTCTCAACAGAAACTATGCAGGCCAGAGTGGCAAGAAATATTCAAAGTGATGAATAAAAAGAACCTACAACCAAGATTACTCTACTCAGCGAAGTTATCATTCAGAATTGAAGGTTAGATGAAGAGCACAGGTAAGAAAATGCTAAAGGAGTTCATTACTGTCAAACCAGTATTATATGAAATGCTGAAAGGTATTCTTTAAAAAGAGGAAGAAGAAAAAGGTAAAGATAAAAATTATGAACAACAAATACGTATTTCTATCAACAAGTGAATCTAAAAATCAAGTGAATAAAAAATCTGATGAACAGAATCTGGTGACTAGAATAGAATCAGGGGCATAGAAAGGGACTAGACTGACAATTCTCAGGGGGAAAGGGGTGAGAGGGGTGCAGGAAGAGACTGGACTAAAATCGTACCCCTATGGATGAGGACAATGGGGTATAGTAAAGGCAGAGGGAGGGGTGGGAACTGGGTGGAGGAGAGCTATTTGGGGGAAAAGGAGGTCCTAGGTTTGATTCCAGTCAAAGTCATATACCTTGGTTGCGGGCACATCCCCAGTAGGGGGTGTGCAGGAGGCAGCTAATCGATGCCTCTCTCATCAATGTTTCTAACTCTATCCCTCTCCCTTCCTCTCTGTAAAAAATCAATAAAATATATTTTTTAAAAAGAATTTAATTATTTGTTAGCCCTGGGAAACCTTCAAAAGCCTTTTAACACAAAGTAATAGTCCTAGTTTTTTTATTCAAAAGATGCTATTCATTAGTAAAAGGCCAGTTTTATTTTATGGAGTTTAATTTTCTTTGAGGGGAGACTTCAAAATTTAATAGTAAATTTGGTTCATCATTTTTTATCAGTGTTAGAAATAGTTACTGAACTGAATAATTAGAAACCAGGAGACCTGGAATTCATTCCAAACTCTAATATCATTTTGGCATTAGTTTAGATTCTGTGAAAGCAAACAAGATGAATTATGATATGAGAAAAAGAATCTCCGCATCAATTTGGTATTGCTAGAGGAATTGCCTATCTCAGTCCAAGGCGCACTTACATGTTGTTGCATTTCTTTTGTATCATGTGACATGTGTGTGGACTTTGAATCCTGAAGAAAATGGTAAGCTTATAATCTTGCTTATGTATAAGTGAGATAAGTACCATAGAATATAATCAGCTTTCTGAATTGGGTTCAAGTTATGACCCTATCAGGAGTCATCTTGCTGATAATCTGTCTTGCCTGTGCATTTGGCATTTCTCAGATATTATACTATTTTTATTTCATCTTTTTATCCAAACCAGCTAACATAAATGTTCTGTTTAAAATAACTTTATGAAAGTTTTTATAAAAGGCGCTTTGTAACTATGCCTCTATACAATATTCTTCCTTTTTAACATAATTTCTTCTATGTACAATAAGGAAGTATCTGCTTTTATTGTGGGAGGTTCCTGGAAACATTAAAAAAACATTCCATTCAGTGACGCATTCATTCAGGTTTTGTTGTTGTTGGATGACATTTTATGCACTGATAATTCAGTTTATTAAATAAGCATTGTGGAAGGTGCCCTAGGGGAAAGAGATAAGTAAGACACTAGTTCACAACTAAGCACAGTTTCGTTGGAGAGGAGTTAAGCTATAATTGTAATAAAATGAAAAATATTAGTCTATCAAGTAGTTTGAACAAATTGTGTATTTGGAGGGGTGAGAGGAGGAAGGGGCACATCTGTGTGGTGTGTCAGTGACATTGTAACTGGCCTGTGGAGAATTAGTAGGATTTTACAGGTGTGAGGCTGTATAGGTAACATAATAAAGGTTGGAGGTTGGCATCACTTCCAGTGTTTTTAGAGGATTCGAAGCAGTCTAATTTGCTGGCAGTATGGTACTATAGAGAAATAGAAAGATTAATTTATTTAATAAATATAAAGTATTTGTAGCCACCAAGTGTAGAAGCATAGGCTGGAATATTAATGATCTGAGCAGCTTGTTCTTAATATATTCAATATTTGGGGAGCCATAGACAATATTAAAGTTGGAATGTGCCAGGATTGAAGATGTACCCAGAGAAGATTAGTCTTTATAATATTACAATCACCTTCTAATGCGTCTGGCAGTACATGAGAAGGGACAGGAAAGATGCATTAGAAGGTGGTTGTAATATTGTAAAGAAGACTATTGCTTGAAACAGTGGGGACAAAGTGTTACTGGAGAATTACAAGGATTGCTCTTCTCCATTGCTAGTGAGAGTGGAGTTTTGCGGGTGCCATTGGAAAAAGAATTTCTGGAGGTCGCCAGGGGAGAATAAGATGAGGTACAAAGCTTTATTTGTGTGGAATTTTATCCCTCCAGTTGCAAAGTCTCATTTCCCTTAAAGGAGTCCTGGAAAAGGTACAGCTGGGGATCCAGCAGAGCTAAAAGCAAAGCCAGTGTCCAGAGTTTGTGTTCCACGGTAGAGCTGGTCCCATGTAGCATCAGACTCGTTAGAGTCCATTAGTCCATTGTGTGTGGCGTCCACATTGCCATGAGCCAGGTAGGCAAGTGCAGGAGGGATAGGTAAACAGATTCACTAACATTTTATGTTTAATAAACGTGTTCTGGCAATACTGTTATAGTAATTTGATGTTTTCAAATTAAGAAAATTTTGAAATATGTATGCCTTCTACCATTAATAACTACAATATAAACCAAAGAGTGATCTAAATTATTATTTCTTCTCTACTTACGTAGGAAATTAGAAAATTGTGTGATGACAGTTATAAACCTGTATCAAAAATTTATATGCTATTTTTGTATCAGACATGTGACTTTTATTTTGGACTTGAGGATAATAATTATATCCAAATACTACACAAGTATTACTGTCCTGAACACTTATTCAAATAACTCCTGATATTAATCACCTTCTTTAAGAATTTTCTTTGCATTTGGGAATATATTGTGGTGTTTAATCTTGCTGAGAACATGGGTGTTACAAAATGCTCTCCTTTATCTTTCTAAGCTTAAAATCTTAATGATTGTGGACGTTTGTTGTTTTTTTTGTTTTTTTTTAATGTTCACCTTAGGACATTGTTAGACAGTCAGACATCAATGGGAGAGAGAAACAACAATCAATTTGTTGCCTTCCGTATGTGCCCCAAATGGGATTGAATCTGCAACCCAGGCATGTGCCCTGACTGAGAATCCAACTGGCAATCCTTCCATGTGCACAGGACAAGGCTCAACCAACTGAGCCACTCTGGCCAGACGATTGTGGACCTTTTTATGGAGCTATATTCTTAGCTCTTTGCTCTTTTCCATGTATATTATATATACTTCTTTACCTTTGGGAATTGTATTTATTACTTCTTGAGTGTATGGTTCTCACCTTAAGGAGGATGACTGCCAAATGTATATCTACATCTTCATCTCCTATTTTTTGTTATGTTACCTTCCCAGCCCACATCTAAAAAATTCTCCTAATTCTTCAGAGACCAGCTGAGAGTCACTTAACCCTAAGAGGCCTTTCCCAGTCCCCTAGCCCGGTGGTCAGCAAACTGCAGCTAGCGAGCAAATGCGGCTCATTGGCCCCTAGAGTGTGGCTCTTCCACAAAATACCACGGCCTGGGCGAGTCTACTTTGAAGAAGTGGCGTTAAAAGAATTTAAGTTTAAAAAAATTGGCTCTCCAAAGAAATTTCAATCATTGTACTGTTGATATTTGGCTCTGTTGACTAATGAGTTTGCCGACCACTGAGCTAGCCTGTAGCCAGGCTCTTTATATTAACAAAGTTCTGTTGTTATAACTTCCTTTCATATTCTAGGTATAATTAGTCATGACTACTTCATTTGGCATTTGTTCAGTTCTGGGTCTAGCATTGTTTTCATAGCAAACACACTATTAAAGAGGATAAATTACCCTCATTTGGATTTACTTGTGTGTTTTGTTTTTTTTTTTAAAGGTATTTTCAAAAGAAATAATTCCAGATTGATGGATGAAATTTTAAAACAACAGCAGGAACTTCTGGGCTTAGATTGTTCCAAATACTCAACAGAGTTTGCAAATAGTAATGACAAAGATGATCAAGGTAAGCCTGAATATAAAACTAAATATCTAACAAAGGCCAATGTGTTTTGTGGTTGAAGGCAAATTCTGTCACTCACTCATTCATTCATTTCACCCTGCTGGTCTTTATTGTCACCATCTTACTCATCAGATTTAGACTTTTCTTCATTTTGTTAATAATTTTTTAAAAAGATATTTTTATTGATTTCAGAGAGAGGAAGAGAGAGGGAGAGAGGGATAGAAACATCTATGATGAGAGAATCATATTTCGCTAACTCTTGCATGCCCTCCACAGGGGATCAGGCCTGCAACCAGGGCATGTGCCTCTACCGGAATTGAACCCTGACCTTCTGGTTCATGAGTAGATGCTCAAACACTGAGCCATAATGGCTGAGCCATTTGTTAATAATTTTCAGAAAAGATAAAATTATGAATTTCATAGATACTTAAAAAAAAATAACATTTTATTTCACTCATAAGTCACCAGGAACCAGGCAGATTTTATACTAGTTCAAGAAAATCCAAAGAACAGACACATTTCTAGATCAGGAAATGGTTTTTAGTGGGGTTGGTGGGAACCTCTGTAGAGAAGAATTTGGCGTTGCTATTACTTACCTAGAGTCCTACTAATTGTAAAATAGCTTGGATAGAATAATAAATTTGATTAAGTGGGTATGTATTGTAAACAATGCAGATTCCATTAAAACACATTTTTTTTTTGTCTTCAGTCCCAATCTGCTATGATTGTAGATGCCACTTTAGACTTACAGAAATTGAAATTTACTCTATAATTAAAGTTCCTATTTGCTAGAGGGTCTATTCACAGAGACAAGGTCATTCTGCATACTTTAAAGAGGAGGCAGTATTTAAATACATACACAAATGTGACGTGTGGGTTCTTTCCGAGGAGAGTAGTTTAAGCATATTTTGATATGGAAATTGAAGAGCTTAAATGACTCTTGTTTTCTGTAAGAACTGTACCTTTATTTAGGTCTGAATTTAATATAACTTGAAACTGACTTTGAAATATATCTGGGAGAGTGTGTGTGTTTTTTAATGTCTTGTTTGTGTTTTCCTTCAGTTTTAAATTGCCAAGTGGCGGTGAAGGTCTTGTCCCCGGAAGATGGAAAAGCAGATATCGTACGAGCTGCTCAGGAATTTTGCCAGTTAGTAGCCCAGCAGCAAAGTAAATCCACAGATTTGGATGTGCAAATGTTAGACAGTTTACTTAGTAAGTCATAGTATTTATTTTTAGCTTTGTCCCACATATATGCAGTATGAAGAAGAGTATCTAGGTTCCTTTCACATTTTAAAGGCTGACTTTGTTGTTATACATGTTGTGTTTCTGAAATTTAAGATCCTATGTGAATTTTTAAAAAAAATATATTTTATTGTTTTTTTACGGAGAGAAAGAGAGAGGGATAGAGAGAAACATCGATCAGCTGCCTCTTGCACACCCCCTACTGGGGATGTACCCGCAACCAAGGTACATGCCCTTGACCGGAATCGAACCTGGGACCTTTCAGTCTCAGGCTGACGCTCTATCCACTGAGCCTAACCAGTTTTGGCTGAAATTTGAGATAATGACATTTGTGGTCAACTCACTTGCATGAGGACTTACTGGTAAAGGAGAGGACCTAAGAGGATTTGTAGGGGGAGTGATGAATATTCTTAAAAAGGACTTCTGCTTGTTAGCCTTCCTCCCTCTGGGATGTCTTTCTGTACCAACATAAATCTGCAAGTTTATTTCTGGGCTTTTTATTCTGTCCTATGTGTCTGTATTCAAGACATTATAATGCTAGAGTGTGTTGATATTCAAAGCATAAGAAGCCAATTTGATGAACGGGTTTTGCCCTGGTCATTTTACTTGTAAGCAGTGCATGTTAAGTTTGCATGTATTTCTTTCTTTTCAAGGTTCAAATGGTTTTCCTGATCCTGATGTAGTACTGAAGTTTGGGCCTGTGGAGAGCACGTTAGGCTACCTTCCCTGGCACATCCGATTGACTGAGATTATGTGAGTAATCAAAAGTGCACTGACTTTGGTTCAGTTCAGCAGGAGTTTCTGTAGCCTAGTACTGGATTAGCTTTCATGGGAATTCCCCCAAAATTGCAATTCTGGATTCTTTCCCTCAGGCATTTCACAGTATCATTGGTAAAAGAAAGACATATATACACAGATAATAATTAAAGAAAAAAGAAAGAGAAAAAAAAAGAAAAAAAGAAAGGCATATAAATGCTCAGACACAAAGAGAGTTTGGTTGTGCAGATGTGTGGTATTGACACCCAGTATCATAGGAGATCAGGAGTGAGGTATCTGTGGGCCAGAGTTGTTGACTATGTAGAAGGGATGTGACTTGATCTGAAGATGTAAATGGGGTGGAATTTTGTAACTGGAGAAAAGAAGTGTAGGGGGTGGGCAGGGTTGGGGAAAGCTGGGGTGCAGAGGAATGCTCATTACCTGTTGGAGACAGAATAGAGGAACTGGCCACACCAGAGCGGGAGTTGGTGATAGGCAGTAGTGTGAGATAAGACCAAACAGTTTGGGAGTGGAAATAGTGGGAACACTTCCAGGAGCAGCAGAAGGAATGCATGTGATTGTTTGGACAGGCAGACAGAAACCGCTGAGCCTGGGATGACGCGGGAACGGTGACCTGTGAAGATGGGTTGGGTAACTGTGGAACAGCAGAGTGCATTTGGGAAAAGATGAGGAAAACACACCAGCGAAGAGGCCATAGCTTAGGGGAGAGTACAGCGAAGAGTATGAAATTGCTTATGTTGAACAGTTGGCAAGCTTTCTGTATAAAGGGCCCAATAGTAAATATGTTAGGCCTTGCGGCATCCTACGTCTCTTGCAAGGTCTCCTCTGTTGCAACTACTTAACATTGGCTGGTTTACCTACACAACCACAGGCAACGTGTGAACAAATGTGCATGACCACATTCCAATACCCCTTTATTTACAGACCCAGGTAGCTGGCTCTTGGGCTGTTTTGTCGATTTAAAATAAAGGAGAGACTTAGGAGCGTGAAAATTTATTTAAATTCCGGGCTTTAGGAGAAAAAATACTACAAATTCTATCTCATGAGAAGTATAATTGCAGGCCTAGCACTCCACTAATTATGATAAGAGAAATGAAATGACTCCATAAGCTTTAAGCCTAAGTGACTGGGTGGATTGTAGAGCTATGGAGAAAAACGGGAAAGTGAAGGGAGCATTGGCTTCTGAAGGGAAGATGTTGAATTCAAGAATAAGATGATTTTGAGGCCAAAGTCTGTTTAGATGGAAAAGTCTAGAAGGGCAGAAGATGTAGAATTGGTGCTTGGATGAGAAGTCGAGGCTCAGGATGAATCTGGGGTGTGTCCGTGTCTTGGAAGTAGAAGTAGGGACCTGTGAGAGTCGAGGACCTCTCTAACGGGCGCCTAGAGGAGCACAGAACCAAGGGGTCAGATGCTTCTCGCCCAGGGGCTGGCGGGGAAAGGGTGTCAAAGAGGCTGAAGGGCGCGCAGTCTGTTCCAGTCAGAAAGGGCTGGAGATCACCTGACGCAGCTTCCGCATTTTGTCGGCGAGTAAAGTGGAAGGGACACTGCTCAGGCTTGTAACAAACTGGAGTCAGAACTCAAATGTGCGGGCTCTGGGTTTCCCTAGGGTGGCGCTCATTTCTTTTCTCTAGATTTTGGGTGCTTTTCAGGTGTAGTAGTTTGGAGGGAAAGGTGTTTTAAAACAATCTTGGTTTTATTGTAGCTATCTGTGCAGCTCATTACCATGGTTTTGGAAAGCTATTTAAACCTCTCTATTTGTAAAATGGGCAGTTAAACACAGAGGTCAGCACTTAAATCTGATAATGGACATCGGATACCTTGCACATATGGCTTTCCTCGTGGATCTTTGTGCTGTGTCTGTCAGAGCTCTACGTCTGTCACAGCTCTCCATCATAGTGAGTTTGCTCTGTATTTGTCTACTGACCACCAGACTGCAAGCACCCAGATGCAGGGAAGATTTCCTAATTTGGAAAAGAAGGGTGAGCCCTGACGAAGCCGACCCCGAAATAGGACCACTTCAGAGGCACAGAGGGTGCTTCTTGAGGAATGACGAGAGAGGAGACTGTGGGGAAAGGGGGTAAATTGAGGAGGGCTTAGGGAAGTGGGTAGTGTGAGGAGGACATTTGAAGCAGGCTTTGGCAAGAAGAATGTCATTCAATTTGTCCTTTGAGGATGTCATTTCAGTAGAGTGAATAAGAAAGGATTATGGTAGTCAAAGGAAGGATAAAGATTATATGTCAGTTCCATCTCAATACAGCTGGGGTTTGCCGAAGAAAGGGTAAAGTGTAGCAAAGAACCACAGGGCAGACAGTTCATTCACGGCAGGTTTGCTGAATCCTTTTCTCTGGTGCATGGATGTGGTTCTTGTACAATAGCTGGGAGTTTGGCTCTAATACTGTTTGGAATTTCCAGAATTCACAGTAAAGCTGTATAAAGTAGAGATTTTTTTTAAATGTTAATTATTGAAAATTACTTAAGTGATTAAAATACTGGGTGGCTCAGTTGGTTGGAGCGTTGTCCTGTACACCAAAGCGTTGTGGGTTCGATTCTGGATCAGGTTGTGGTTTCAATCCCTGGTCTGGTGAGTACTGGAAGCAGCTCATTGATGTTGCTCTCCCTCTCGTCCTCCCTTCTCCCTCCTCCCTCTTCTCTTTCCCTCTTTCCTTTCCTCTCTGAAAATCCTCAGGTGAAGATTAAACATAAATAATAATAAAATACTAAAAGGGAAGTATTTTCACTGTATCTTTCACTCCAGCTGTATGTTCGCTCACCTGTATGTTCGCTCACCTGTATGTTCGCTCACCTGTAAAGTCCTGTCTTCACACTGCCATTGTCCCCTCGAGCAGCTGGAAATGGAGGTAGATGGTGTTTGTTTATGGTTACTCACCACTGTGCTGTGCTGCCCATGTCAAGCCTGGCTTTACTAACCCACTAAAGCAGCACTGGCTTTTCTCAGGCAGAGAGGAGCTCCGGAAGTCAATTTGGATGAAATCCTATATAAATAGACCTCCAGCTTTGCATTAATCCAGCTTGGAGGTTCTGAATCTCTATCTTACTACAAGTTACTTTTCTCTTACTGTGGAAGGAGAGATTGTTTTCCCTTGAACTGTTTCACAGTTAACCATCATTTAGTAGAAATGGCTTGTATTCTCTATATTTACAGCTTACTTCTGTCCTTCACCTCTTTTTGGTCACCACGCTTCTGATCCCCCCTCCAGATCGCAGTATGTCATCTAACGGCTCTTTCCCCTGTGCTTCCCTTTCAGCTCCTTGCCTTCCCACCTGAACATCAGCTATGAGGACTTTTTCTCCGCCCTGCGCCAGTATGCAGCGTGCGAACAGCGTCTGGGAAAGTAGTGATCCCTGGCTGCGCCAATTGACTTCAGGCTTTTGGAGAAAAGGACCTAAGTGATTCTGATGTTTACAAAGCAACTATGAAACCCTGTACACACCTAGTTCATAACCCTCATAATTTATCAACAAACACAAAAAAGTGTCTTACTTGAGAGTAAGTGTGAGTGTGTGTGTGTGTGTGTGTGTGTGCGCGCGCGCGCGCGCGTGTGTGCGCGTGCTTGTATGTATGGAAATAAACTTATCAATGGGAATTGTTAGAGAAGGAAATACATGGACTTGCACCTCTGAGCAAGCAGCAGTAATGTTATAGGAGCTGAAGTTTCAGTTTTAAAGCCTTCAGCCACAACTACTTCCCTGTTTTTGTAGGGACACGAATGGATGTGTAGAGCTGTTAGATGATTATTTTGTGGTGGGGGGAGGGAGGAAGGGATTTTTTTTTTTCCAGTCTTTCCTGGTGACCAAACCTTAATTTTTAAGAATAATATATTGACTTATTAAATGGAAGCATTGTGAGTTTGAGGGATTTCCAGAGGAATGGAGATCTTTACTGCTCGCGTGTTAAAAACTTGCTCACCATTGAAGCCCAAGGAATACCTCTCATCGTTATTGTCAAACAACATGACTGGAGAGTGTTGATCCGGCGTCTTTGTTCTGGGATGTGAAGTTCACTGGAAAAGAACCTTTACAACATTGCAATGAAGAATTTAAAGAATTTTAAAAATTGAAGCATTAGGCAGTCCAGAAAAGGGGAAGAAGTTGTAATCTGAAAAACAAGGTGGAAAGTTTCCTAAAAAAAGAAAAGTTTGGATTTTTGTTGTTTGATGGATAGTGTGCTACACAGCATCCAAAGTTACGTTAAAAAAAGTATTTCCACTGTTTGTTTAAATTAGCACTTGAGGGAAATTACACGGCAGCTCCTTTCCTCAAAAGTAACCTGTTCCTCTTTGGACTCACACGCTTAGGACCATGTTAGTACCCAGCGTTTTTGCTCAGTAAATCCTGATGGTAAAAACCTTTAAGTGATATTGAGGGCTGTGTAGGTAATAAAACATTACCAAAGGCTACAAAACAAATTAATTCTACATGTTCTCTTTCATGACAGAGAACAGCACTGGTTCTGTTATCTTTTTAAATAAATAAATGATTTTGATAGGTATTTAATATTTCTTTCCTCACTGCTGATCCTTGGACAGAAACCATTCTTTATATTTGATGGACCGTTTTCAGAAAAATCTTAACAACGGTGTAATAATTATCTAAAATTGTACATTTAGAATGGAGAAATTTAAATACTATGTTTCAGATGTCTGAAAAATAGCAGAGAAGACTGGTTTTGAAAAGTATGATCTGGAATTGCTTGTTAAATTCTGAAGGTATGAAGAATAAATGTTTCAACTTTGGATTACAAAACCCCATTTATGATTTTAAAAATGCACTTGAAATAAAATTATTAAATGAAATTTTGGTTTAGTGATACTGCTTTGCATTTTATTGTTCTTTGAACATTGTAAGCCTTTAAAAAAAAAAAAAAAAGTTTATTGCTGAAAGTTTTATGTGAAGCTATAGCATATTTCTAAACTTGACCAGAAAATTTGTTATTTCTGTTTCCCTGTACAGTGATTCGTGTTTTAGTGAGGATTTTTTTGCCTTGAATGTATGGATTTTATAAACATGTGTCTGGAATATGTGTAGCTTTAATGAATTAAATGTAATGGGCCCAGTCGAAGTGAAAAGATATATTTGTTAAAATGACATTAGTCAAATAAATTACCCACTGGTATATAGCCAAAGTCGCTAAAGGTTTAATAGTTGTCTTTTACTTTATTTTCTTCCATTTTGTAGCAGTATAGTGCTACCCACCAGAGTGAATCTATAACCTGTGATGAGTTTATTATAGTCCCAGAAAGAGACCCTGAAAACAAATTGCTAAGGATTCTGAATTCAGATATAGGCATTCCATATCTTTCTCCTTGTGGGTTCAACTACGAGTACAATCTCCACAACTTGAATGGCATTGGTCATTCTGTAATTCATGCCAAAATTATCACTAGTTAATGCATTAGCAGGGCTCCCTTGCTCTCCCAAGAACTGGTAATTTTAAGGTGTTCTTTGTCTTTATGTCTACTGAAGGATATTGTTTAAATATCCTTTAAATGCTTTTTTTACACTCCCCATTACGGAAAAATTTATCAAATTAAACCTACATTCTAGATGGCAGCTCAGAGCATAGCAAGAAGTCAGAGGTTGAATTCCAGTCCCAATCTGGTTTGATTTTGTCCCTTAAAAATGATTACTGTTACAAAGTTTGAAAGCTGGTTTTGATGCGAATAGCAAATTGTGTATATTGTGAGTAAGGCATAATAGCCTGTCTTATGAGAGGGACGTATTGTTAATAAACGGTGCCAAATACACTGTGCTTATCTACAAATTAATCTGATTGTACGTTACTTGATAGCTGCCGCCTTCTGTGTGGTGGTTCCATGCCCAGTAAGATCCTTGTGACGTTTTGTATGGCTGTAGACTTTGGTGACATGTAAATAATGTGCAAAGCAAGTTTTTATGATTAAGGAATCAAATATATTGAATTTTATGATTGAAAGTAGAAACAACGTGTATGAACAAAACAATAAAAGAATATACTCTTTTCATGGACTATCACTATAGTGTTATGTGAATGCTACATTTATTCTAAACATGTAGGACTTGCAGAAATGGGATGAGAAACTCCTATGACTAGATAGCAATATTTTTTTTAGATAATATGTTCTTGGAAACATATTCTCATTTTTACCAGGTTAAATATTGGGAATCTTATAAAGTTACTTGCTTTTTGCTATATAACAGTGATATAAAATTCATCTTCCCCATTGCTAAAATTTTACAATTAAATTATGAATTGATTTTTACTGAGTATGGAATACCGAATTTAAAATGTATATGTGTACTCTTTTTTAAAAATTGACAGTTTTTGTCAAACCAGGAAATTAAAGGGTAAGAGCTATCTATCATCTGTTGTATGTTGCATAGAGTATTCACTGTCTAACTTGAGGATCTAATTATAAGATATTTTGTTTTTATGCATAATATTCACCTGAAATAAAATTTTTCATAGGTCACATTTTAACTTTGGTTAATAGGAAATGCCTTGAACAAAAATTAGTGTAAGAAAAAGTTCAGGAGGATGGTTTGAAATAATCCCAGGGAACAAATTAATGCCAGCAATTGTCCAGGAATCCTAGATAGGCCACAACCTGTGATAAAATGGGGGGAAAGGGAGAGTGCAAAAAGAATCTGCTTAAGGTTTAAAAACAAATACACATTCATTGTAAAAAAAATTAATTTGGAGACATAAAGGAAAATAACTTTAATACCATTGCTCACGGTTACCTTTTTGGTGACAATCCTATAATTTTTTTGTACTTATATTTTAAAAAATGGATCCTGCTGTACTGGGTTTAATAAAGAGATTCTTTTTAAACTATAAACTATAAAAAGAGTCTTTTATTCTGTTTTGTATTTTGTCATTGTGTTTGGATTCAAACAAATTACATTAGCATGTGATAAAATGTTTGGAAAAATTAGTTCACATTCAGTTATCAATGAATTTTTAACCTTAGTTTATATTTTAAAGGTAATTTTGTACTTATCTCTTTTCTCTATCTTCTAGAGTAGGGGTGTCGAACTCAATCAGAGAAGGGGCCAAAATCTAAAATCCAGCCTAAATCGCGGGCCGAATGGTTTACTGAACAGTCATAAACTCATTGTGATGGAAACGCAGCGGAGTGCAGTGATGACAGCGCGGTGCGGGCCACATTGCAAGGCCTGGCGGGACGGATTTGGCCCGCGGGCCTTGTGTTTGACACATGTGTTCTAGAGATTCAAGAACTATAAATTAATTTTGGCATCTGGATTCATATATAGATGATGGCAAAATAAAAATTAGACGTACCTCAGATCAAGCTATCTGCTGTTGATCATATTTATACTCTTTATTAGAACTAGCAATTTAAGTTGCTTTTATGCGGATGAGAAAAGATCCGTTTGTCTTGGAGAGGGAAAGCTTCAGCAAAATGAAAAATATCAGAATGTAGGCAAGTTACACTTGTATGTATCTTAATGTTTCCATTCTGATGAAGATTGATTGCAACTGTTAAATCTTTTATGGGTTTAGTTCTATGAACCTTTTATTTTGATAAATATATATTTTACAATGTTATTCCTCAGCTTGTGCATGACAACTTGTACATGACAGCTTGTACATGACAACTGCCTAGAATTTCTTATTTTTATGAACTTTAATAGGAAAGGAGATGGGTAATGGCAATAGTAACTGACTCTCTTCTCCAGAGAGGAACCTGTATTTTAACTAGATTTTGATAATTAGAAAGAAAATGGGACTTAAAAATGTGCAAGTTATTTAACTGGAGATGTTTGACAAACATTTGCCTGGTGCAGGGTTTCTCAGCTGGAGTGATTGTGCCCCTCAGTGGACAATGGACAATGGAGACATTTATGTTTCACCTCTGGGTTGAGTTGGGGAGTAGAGACATGACTGCTACTGGGATTTAGTGAGAAAGACCAGGACAGTCTTCCAAGGATTACCAGGCCTCAAATGTCAGTAGTGCTGAGGCTGACAACCCTTGATTTCTTTATTTTGGGGAGGAGTGGTGATAGATGTTGCCTGAAATATGGTATAAAGCTGTGGTCGGCAAACGGTGGCTCGCGAGCACATGCGGCTCTTTGGCCCCTTGAGTGTGGCTTTTCCACAAAATACCAAGGCCTGGCCGGGACCGGTTTGGCTCAATGGATAGAGCGTCGGCTTGGGGACTGAAGGGTCCCGGGTTCGATTCCAGTCAAGGGCATGTACCTTGGTTGCGGGCATAACCCCAGTAGGGGGTATGCAAGAGGCAGCTGATTGATGACTCTCATCGATGTTTCTAACTCTGTATCTCTCTCCCTTCCTCTCTGTACAAAATCAATAAAATATATTAAAAAAAAAAAATACCAAGGCCTGGGTGAGTCTATTTTGAAGGAGTAGCATTAGAAGAACTTTAAATTAAAAAAATTTGGTTCTCAAAAGAAATTTTAATCATTGTACTGTTGATATTTGGCTCTGTTGACTAATGAGTTTGCCAAACACTGGTACAGGGGAATTGTAAAATACAGGTTTGTTTAGATTTTAATCTATAGATCATAGTTTAGGGATGAAATAAACATGCATATCTTAATTATTTGGAATAATATATTAACTTTTTTCTACTCATGAGTTCGTCATTTTCACATTTATCTTTGACGTTTTAAAAATACGTTTTTATTTAAGAACAATATAAAATCAATTACCTGCCAGATGAAAAAAATTACTAACTTGATGTCTATAGATTGGATAATTTGAAGCATGTGATTTCTTACATGTGATTTCTTACAACATACATGTGTAAAACATGTAAAACATTGCTGTCTCAAAAAACTTGACTTTGTTTCAAATAAGCAATAAGCTGGCAACCTTTGAAAAACTGATAGGCATCAAAATGTCAAAGATAGCTTGGCTGGGTTGCTCAGTGGTTGAGCATCGACTCATGCACCAAGAGATCACAGGTTCAATTTCAGGTCAAAGCGAATGCCCAGGTTGCAGGATCAATTTCCATTAGAGAGCGTGCAGGAAGCAGCTGATTGATGTTTCTCTTATCAATGTTTCTCTTTCCCTTCCTCTTTTTATAAACCAACTAGAGGCTGGTGCACAGATTCATGCACTTGGGGGGGTGGGGGAGCGGGTTCCTCAGCCTAGCCTGTGCCCTCCACAATCTAGGATCCCTCAGGGGATGTAGCACTGCGCCAAGTGGCAGGCAGCCAGGGAAAGCCTGAGACGCTCGAACTCATCCTGGCCCACTACGCCTGCTTCTGGCTGAGCAGCACTTCCACTGTGGGAGTGCACTGACCACCAGGGTCAGCTCCTGCATTGAGTGTCTGTCCCCTGGTGGTCAGTGCACATCATAGCGACTGGTTTTCCAGTTGTTCCTGTTGTTCAGTTTTAAAGGTCAGTTAGACTTTTATATATATACACCATATTTTCCAGTGTATAAGACGACTTTTGAAAGGAAAAAAAGTCAACCGATAATTGGGGGCAAAAGACCAAAATTGCACAAAAATTACCTGCAGATCTTGATGGCAAAGTAAGTCTTTTCTTTGAAGTGGGGGGTAGTCTTATACAGTGAATATAGGCCTAAACCTATGCTTTAACTGTAAAATTAGGGGGTCGTCTTATACGCCGGAAAATATGATAGATATAAGTAAAAATATGTCTCATGCTTGATTTTGAGGTCATATCTCCAAGAATAAAGACTATCATTGATAAATATCTTTGCCTCTTGTCTTTAAATCATTCATTCAATGACATTTTTCGTTCTCTGAAACTAACATTGAGGTCTAATGTGATTTTCCCAAATATTACCTTTTCTTAGCCTACAGAAAGATGATGTATGAGGGAAAATTATAGAGAAATAAACCTGCTTGCGGTGTGCATGGGATATGTATATGGATGTAAAAATAGCTCTGATAAGTCTGTAATTGATTTTGGAGTGAGGGATGCAACACCAAATATAAACTATTCAGGAGATTAATAGTAGACACAAGAAATATCAAGGCAAATTATTTCATTAAATATTAGTTTGAATTACTTGGAAGCATCTATACATAAGTATGCAGAATAGCAAGTTGCTTGCAAAACCAGACTATATCAGATACACTCTGAGATCCTCAGCTTATCAGATGGAATATAAGACCAGCCATGATGCTCATAGCATACCAATTGATGATGCTTTTATTTAAAAGAAAGAAAATCATAGCATTCACACTGCCTGCACTTGTGGTCCTCAAAAAAATTTTTTTTTTAATATGAGCATGTGTACATATTCTATTTGTGGAGGTAGAAGTAAAAATTATAATTGCTGTGTCAAACAGTAATATTGGCAAATTTTTCTCCATCGGACCTGTGCCATATTCCCACTTGCAATAAGCCAGAGTACTTATTTCCTTAGGATCTGTTGTTGACTTTCATATGTTTGCCAATTTGATGGATGAGAAATACTTCTGTTGTTTTAATTTGCATTTTATAGTAGGTAGATTGTGTTTCCAAAGATGGCTGTAACAGTAGTTCCCAACCCACATGCTTTGTTTTGCAATGTCACCTGGCCAGTTTTCCATAACACTTTCCTTGAATCTGGGCTGGCCCTGTGACCGATTAGTAGTATATGTCAGAGGTGACATCATGCAGCTTGCCAGGCTGTTGTCTGAAAAGATATGTCTTCCTCTTTCTTGTTCTTGGAGTCCTGAGCCATCATGTAAAGAGACCACAATCAGCAGGCGTGCACACATGTGTGAGAGAGAGAGAGAGAGAGAGAGAGAGAGAGAGAGAGAGAGGGAGAGAGGGAGGAGGGGAGAGAGAGAGAGAGAGAGAGAGAGAGAGAGAGAGAGAGAGAGAGAGAGGTGTTACAGTAAGGTTGAAGGTCTTTCCAATAGTTATAAACCATTTCCTTTTTTCCTTGTGAATGTACATGTCTGCCCATTTTGCTTTTGTTTTCTGGTATCTGTTCTTTTTCAGAGCTCTTTATAAATTAGTGTTATTTATCCTTTGTGATATAAGTTGCAAACATTTTCATCTCAGTTTATCATTACCTTTGATCTTGTTTTTAGTTTTATTTTTTACATACTGTTTTAATTTTGTGGCTAAATTTATTATTATTTATTGGTTCTAGATTCATAGAAAATCTTTACCCACTTACAGATTATAGAGGAAGTTATTCATGTTATCTTTCATTGTATCTAGTTTTTCACTCTTCCCTCCCTTCTGCCTCTCCTCCCTTCCTCTTTTCCCAAACCTCTCCTCCCCTCCCCTTATTAGATATGGATCTAATTTTGTCTTTTTCTAAATGGCTAACCAATTGTTCCATTTTTTAAAGGCCATCTTTTGCCCAGTGATTTGAGATTGCCATCTTTATTATGTACTGCATTTTGATTTGTAACTTGGAAAAACTGATGTTTCTGTGAGGGGACAAATCCTGGAAACACCTATCTCATCACTGTTAAGTCCCATTTCTCAACTCTGCAGCATTAGCAGATTTCAACGAAGTGGTTAATAAGCATACTTGCCTAGGATATAGGCATATTCACTTTCTAATGATCTTTATTACATTGAAGATAGCAAGTGTTGAATATGCTAGTGTTTGTGCAGTGAATATTAATGTTTTATTTCCCCCAATGATATTGTATCAAAATGGCATTTGCCAAATCAAACTGAAACTGAATTCTGAGGTCACCTTAATGTCTATTCATTTCACCAGTGGTAGAGTCATATGCATTATGTTAATTATTTTCTTTGCTGGACACATGATTTAAGGGCAATTTATTCGAATAAATCACATTTCTATTACATATGCTACTGAATTCTTCCGTCAGGTGTAGCCATTGATTAGACATATATGCCCCTGTCTCATAGGAGAAAAACAACTTTATTAGTGTCTTTTGACAATATTCAGGTATAAGGCTCCTGAAATAAAGAATTCATCATACTTCTGAGTTACTAGCTGATGTTTCTACTGTTGACACAGTACATAATCATGCAACAGATTGTGTTTCTCCCTTTGCTTTGACTAGTAGGATGCTCAGAACCAAAGGGTTCTAATTCTATTGGGTATTGTAACTCTACCTTCATATAACTTTTTTGCCTTGTGTTTCATGAACCCCAATTTCCTCACTCACTTATTTTAGTTTTTGTAAAGCTTAACGGCCATATTGGGTTATCCAAAAAAGTGGATCTCACCTCTGTCTACATTAAGTCAAAAATGACTGGAGATGGGGTTTGAATTGTTACCCAGGCTCCAGCAGCTTGAATAGTCCTTATTCCCATCAGCAAGAAAAGCCCTTCTTGCTGGCTCTTAGCTGCACTTCTCTCCACAGGGCTCTGACGTCTGTGCTGTGCTCCCTCACTCTCCTTTCTCAAGCACCTGACTATAAGCTTCTACAGGCAACTGTTCTCCTATCCCTCTCTCATTCAAGTCAACTCATGCAAACAGATACCACAGGCTTGCCAAATGTACTACTTCTTTAACCTTACCGAAATCCCGGTAGCTCAACCCAGATCCACACTACAGGTTGATCCAACCTGGGAAGCCAGAAAAGGTACCACAGAGCACAGGGGAGTGAGCGGACTTGCTCCATTTTCTCCGCCCCTGGCTCATTTCTCTGCAGCCCTAGGGCTATGTTTTCATTCCAGGTACCCCAAATACTGCTCTCTTCTACCATTTCTCAGGGCACAGCATATCTGCCAAGGTGCACCAGGCTGGCCATGCCTTCTCACATAGTCTTCCCATCCGTGGTGTTCTTGCCACCGATGAACATGTGGGATGTGGATGGAAATAGCTCAGTTAATTTCCTGACACTTGGATGAATATGTGCTTCTTGAGAAACACTGTGCCAATAATTTGTTGGAAAAAGAACAAGGTTCCTATGCTCTTTCTAGATTGAAAGAAAAGTGCATTAATTAAAGAAATTATTCTCTTTTCATTTGAATCATTCCAAGTTATGTAATCAAAATATGGTTTTATAACGTTTCCCATTCATGAATTAACTCTTTTTGCTATTTGACTCAAGTTAGTTCAACTGAATATCATATCTAAGGTGGGCTTGTGCCCTGATGGAGAATCAAACTATGACCTGTTTCATGGGCTGACACTCAACCACCTTGCCACACCAGCCAGGCCATCCACAAATATTTTTTAATTCATATGATTAATAGGACATTTGATAGATACAGTGTGCAAACAGTATGAGATTCTTTCACTGGCTTTCTGAACTTCATACATTGGACAAGGGCACAACAAAGGCTTGATAATGTGTATTATCTATTCATATATAATAAATTAACCTAATTCTTGGTGGCTTAAGACAATAGCCTTTATATCTCATGGTTTCTAAAGTTGAGATCCAGGTGCAGCTTATCTGGGTCCTTCTATTATATCTATAGTTTCTCACCAGCTGTCCAGTATTGACCAGGGCTGCAGTCTCACCTGCAAGCTCAAGTGGGGCAGAAACTGCTCTAAGCTCACCCATGGGGCAGTTGATCAGATTCAGTTCCTAGAGGGTTGTTGGACTGAAGGCCTTAGTTCCTCCCTGGCTGTTGGCTGGAGGCTGCTCTCAGTTTCTTTCCATAAAGTCCTTTCTATATAGGAGCTCAGAACATGGCAGCCAGTTTCTACCAGAGCAAAACACCCAAGAGAGCCAGAGAGTGCCAGCAAGATGGAGGTCACATCTTCTGTAAGTTAATCATGAAAATAACATCCTAATACATTTGCTATACTCAACTGGTTAAAAAAAGAGGTCTCTAAGTCAAGCCCTTAGGAGAAATGAATGTTAGGAGCAAAAACCAGATTTACCTTTAATATACTCTGATTTCTGGCTTGTGTTTTTCAAAGAGTCTGACCTCACTGAACTGCTTACCTTGAGGGACAGAGGAGAATAGAGGGGAGTGTTATTTAAATTGAGAGGAAGCCAAGGAGATTTCCTCAGGAGTAAATAAGTTAGAAGTCAGGGAGCCTGTTGAGAGCTACTACACTAGAGTTGAGTGGGTTGAGGGATCAGAGTTGCTATTAAATGGACTTAAAGAAAATAAATGGATATTTCTTACACACCTGTGTAATTTTGTGGATTGAGAATCATAGCACTTATGATATATATATTACCGTTTATTCACTTTAAGAGCAGATATGTGATTGAGAGGAGACTAACACCAATATTTTATACTAACTGTATAGTTATTTTTATGGATTTAAGTTTCAGTGTGCCTAATTTAAATTGGTTGTTTTTAGAACTCTATAAAGCCTATTAAATCATGTTAGGTAGAATTAGTTCCAGAACAATTATTGATGCTTTCACTAGACTTAATGTTCCTTTTATAATTATTTTCCAATACATGAAATGTTGTAAAAATACAAGAACAAATACGTTTTTGCTCATTTAACTTGCTGTTTCTAATTATCAGAATTTGGCATTAATTGGACCTGGGAGATAAAAATATTACTAACATTTTCAAGTTTGAGATTAAAAATTTTAGTAAAATAAACAAAAATAATGATACATCCTAAGCCTCATCCTTAATTCTATTGCTTCTTCCATTTGAAAGCATTTGAACATTTGATGCCTCTTATTCTTCCATTCTCACTGCTGCCATGTTAGTGGGAGCCCATGGTCTCTCTCTGTTGGACTTCCGCCAGAGCTTCCCAGTGGCTCCCCCCACTGCCACTTCTGTCCCTCAAGCCCCTATACACAGCAGTGGAGAGATCTTAAACAAAAGACTTAGATCACAGCACTTCCTTCTCCAGACCCACCCATCCCTTCTCATTCAACTTCGAATACAGTACAAACCCCTCAGAGCTTCCCAGCCAGCCTCCAGTGTCAACTCTGCTTTCCTCTCACTCTGTTCTCTACCCGTTGATCTGGTCCTCTTACTTACTAAACTCTGGAGCCTAATTTACAATAGATGAGTCAAGCACTAAAAAACAAAACAAACAAACAAACAAAAAACCACAAGCAAATGAATAAATGCAAAGCAGATATGCCTGAGGTGGTCAATATGTGCATACGGACTATTTTCAGTGATAAATTTCCCATTAGCTTTTGCTTGAATCCATTCAGATTCTGTCTTCTGTCGTGTATTAGCATCTAGTTCATTCTGTCAAACGACAATATAATTGAGGACTTTGGGTCAGAAGCAGATTAACACAGCTTCTCTGCCATTACTTTCCAAGGTGAATGAAGGTGACCTGTGTGTCTGTTCAATTAATCTTTTGCTGAGAGTTAAAGGATTCAGAATGTAGCAGTTGGATGAAGTGTAGCAGTAGTATCTGTGGACCTGGTATTTTGTGGTATTTAAAGACTGGGCAGTGGATTGTGAGTCTGAGGCAAATTTATTTGTTAATACATTTTCTTTCCTTTAGATCCCAGTCCTCAGGAGTAGACATCCAGTTTTCAAAAATAACCTGTTAACGTTGGCCATAAAAAGGAGGTGCATTTTCTTGATTAAACAATACACCATCACACTGGACAGTCTTGAATGGGTTGGAGAAAATGGAAATTTTAATTAGTCTCAATGCTCTTCAGAAAGTGCAACATCTATTGCAGCAAAAACAAATAATTTCTCTTTGGTTAAAAAGCAAACGTGGAGTCTAAACTCTCCTCACCGATTGCATAGGGCCAGTTCCTTCTCTATGGTATTCTTTCTCCCGGTTGTCTCTGCACAGAGTTGAGGCCAAGCTTAGGTCACCTTTCCTGAGATGTTATGATTCTTTTAGATCTCCCAGGCCACATCCTGCATAAAAGGCTGCAACTTCTCAGAAGAAAAATAAGTTTATGTGTAAGACATAAAAATATGTTCTAAAAGATGATGGAAACAAACAAAATGACACATGAAAAGCTTTCAGCACTGCCTTCAAAGAAATGTCCATTAGGCACCTACGGGGTGCTTAGTACTTAGCTGGGATGAACAAACCATTTATTTGGGCAGTCGGTAATGGCCTATATACAACAATAAATAATATGAGTAATATTTAGCATGATGAAGACACAATCAGACCCTAGGAACCAACAGGATGGAGATGAAGAAGACTGAGATAGGTAATCAGCAAAACTTTCAGGAGTCTTCAGTGATGAGAATAATTGGTCTAGGAGCCAGAGCCTTAGTTATTTTCTCTGTGAAGCTTATATGATGGCTTCCTTGTTTTTCCAGCTGACATTCCAGTTTCTCATCCTTCTAAAGAAGCATAAGTTCTTCTGCATTCTGTGTACCTATCTCCCGATATTTGCATTGTACGGTTGGGCTTATGGAACTGTTCAATCTCATTACTGCCCTCAAATTTGGACTCAGGTTTCTTTGAAGGCAACATAATAACTTCTTACCAAAACTGTTTAGTACCTCCAAAGGGCTGACCACCACAGGACTCAACAGCGTCCTCTGTCCAACAGCCTCAGGATGGGGCTGAAGGGCTTTCTCCTAGTCCCCAACACCTATAGTAAATCATTACTCCGGAACGCCCATGCAAAAGCCCTCTCCAACTGCTCTTTCATCTTTCTCCTCTTCCTAGCTGTCATAGCTGCTCACTCTTCCCACTCAGTGATGACCACAGACTCAGGCTCACTGTCTTCCTCCTCATCTCAGACGCCACCATCATTCCTGAAAGGAGCACAGGCTTTGGAACAAGAGAGGTGGGTTTAAAACACAGCTCTACCCTCCACTAAGAGCCTGACCAAAGGCAAGTTGTGCAGCCTCTAGGACCCTTACTTTCTCACATGTAAAGCAACAACGGTTCTTCAAAAAAGGCTGGAGACTTTTCATGTAAGTTTCTCACCACAACCCCAACTCACAGAAAGCGAGGCATCACTGTTGCTTAGGCAGGTTGCTCTGATGTGGAAAGCACACCCCATGCTTGGTCTTCGTTCAGTGCTTGGAGAAGCCACCAAGGCACACAATGTGTCCCTCAGGAGTTCCCGAGACTAAAACGATTAGCAGGCTCTGAGCACCTGCTGTCTTTCCCTGGGTATCCTGGGTGCTTAATGGTACTTCGCGGATTGATTCTACCTTTCTCTGTGGCTGTGCCAAAACGAGCTCATATGCTTTAAGTTAGTGTGATTTGCCACTGTCTTTTTATCTAGTTTTTTCCTCTCACAGGGCAGAAATAGTGGCAAGATGCACTATTTCCTCAGATCGTCTTGTTTTATTTTTGGATGCTCTCTCAAATATTACTTCTACTTTAATCATTTCCGTAAGACTAAATAATGTACCTCTTTATGTTTCTCTGCTGTCCTGTCATTTTGTAACATCAAAAATGTGTTCTAGCCCTGGCTGGTTTGGCTCAGTGGATAGAGCGTCGGCCTGCGGACTAAAGGGTCTCGGGTTTGATCCCGGTCAAGGGCATGCACCTTGGTTGTGGGCACATCCCCAGGAGGAGGTGTGCATGAGGCAGCTGATGGATGTTTCTCTTTCATCGATGTTTCTAACTCTCTGTTCCTCTCCCTTCTTCTCTGTAAAAATTTAAAAAAAAAAAAAGGTATTTTTTAAAAGTGTGTTCTAGACAGAATTGTGATTTAGCTGTTGCTCTGGATCCTGGATTGCCTGCAGCCATTTAATTGACATTTCTAGAGAGAATTTAAACCACCGTGTCTTCTCAAATTCTTAAGAAGATAGAAGTTTAAGCCTATTAGAGCGTTTTATCTTTCTTGTGCAAATACTGTTGATGGCAATTTGAATTTTGCTTATGCACAGTATCTCTTCTTTCATCATGTGATCTTTGTTGAAGTATTCTAATTTTATTACCTTTCTCAGACAATTCTCATTTTATCTCTTTAAAATTAAAAAATATATATATTGTTGAGATTATTACAGATGTCCCTCCTCCACTACATCCCCATTGCCTCCCTCCATCTGGTTCCTACCCTGCCCCAGGTCTTTAACACTCTATTGTCTGTGTCCACAGATAATGCATAGAAGATCGTTGTTTAGCCGAAACCGGTTTGGCTCAGTGCATAGAGCGTTGGCCTGTGAGCTGAAGGGTCCCAGGTTCAATTTCGGTCAAGGGCATGTACCTTGGTTGCGGGCACATCCCCGGTGCGGGGGGGGGGGGGGGGGGGGGGTGTGTGTGTGTGTGCAAGAGGCAGCTGATCAATGATTCTCTCTCATCGATGTTTCTAACTCTCTATCCCTCTCTCTTCCTCTCTGTAAAAAATCAATAAAATATGTTTCTTTTTAAAAAATCTTTGTTTAATCTCTTCCCACTCCCCATCTCTCTCCCCTCTGAGAATTATTAGTCTGTTTCATTTCCATGACTATGATTCTATTTTACTCACCAGTTTATTCTGTTCATTAGATTTCTTATTCATTTATTTTTATTTTTAGATTCAATTGTTGATAGGTATGTATTTGTTGCCATTTTGTTGTTCATAGTTTTTATCTTTTTCTTCTTTCTCTTCTTAAAGAATATCTTTCAAAATTTCATATATACTGGTGTAATGGTGATGAACTCCATTAGCTTTTTCTTGTCTGTGAAGCTATTTATCTGACTTTCAATTCTAAATGATAGCTTTACTGGGTAGAGTAATCTTGGTTGTAGGTCCTTGTTATTCATCACCTTGAATATTTCTTGCCACTTCCTTTTGGCCTACCTACACAGTTTCTGTTGAGAAATCAGCTGAAAGCTGTATGGGCATTCCTTTATAGGAAATGAACTGCTTTTCTCTTGCTGCTTTTAAGATTCTCTCTTTGTCTTTAGCCCTTAGAATTTTAATTATGATGTGTCTTGATGTGGTCCTCTTTGGATTACTCTTGTTTGGGCTTCTCTGTACTTCCTGGATTTGTAAGTCTAAATCTTTCACCAGGTGAGGGAAGTTTTCTATAATTTATTTCTTCAAATAGGTTTTCAATATCTTGCTCTCTCTCTCTTCTTCTGGCATCCCCATAATGCAGATGTTGCTACTCTTGAAGTTATCCTGGAGGCTCCTTACACTATCTTCATCTTTTTGGATTCTTTTTTCTTTTTGCTCTTCTGGTTGGGTGTTTTTTTCTTCCTCATATTTTAAATCATTGATTTGATTCTCAGAATCCTCTAGATTATGGTTGAATCCCTGTATATTATTCTTTATTTCAGTCAGTGTATGCTTTTTTCTGACTGGTCCTTTTCAATTTTTTTTTTGAGGTTTCTAGAAGATTCTTGAGTAATTTTATAACCTTGATTTTGAACTCTATATCCAGTAGTTTGCTTTCTTTCATTTCTTTCACTTGTGACATGTTTCTTTGTCTCTGCATTTTGGCTGCTTCCCTGTATTTGTTTCTATGTATTGGGTAGAGCTGCTATGTCTCTCTGAGTTGGTAGAGTGGTCTTGTGTAGTAGCTGTTCTATAGGGCCCAGTGGCTCAGCCTGCCCAGTCACCTGAATTGGGAGCTCTAGGTGCACTCCCTTGTGGGCTGTGAGCACAATTTTGTTGTAGTTGAGTTTGTTTGCTGTTAATGTCACTGGGAGGAATTGACCTCCAGGCCAATTGGCTGTGAGGACCAGCTGTAACTACAGTGGAAGGAAATACCCCTATGGAACAGGACTTGCTTTAGTGGGGCTTTGGTGCTCACTGAGTCTGCCTCTTGAGTGTCTTGCTTATGAATGTGTAGAGTTGTAATCTGGTATAGTCTGACACTTACCACTGAGTACACTGGCTCTTGGTTCTCCAGGGAGGTGCAAAGTCAGCCACTGCCTGGGGCCACCCAGCAGGAGCTACAAAGAGATCTTCAGATTCCTCCTCTTTGTATCGGGTTTGGAAGTGCCCAGATGAGGCCCAGCTATGAAGCAAGGCAGGCTGGTGCCAGCCTTAGGCCTTTTATTGATAGGTTTGGGGCTCCCTGACCCAGCTGCAGCTTGTTTGAGAGATTTTAGCCTTAGCAAGGACAGGCAATTCATATGGAAAAGCTGCTGCACACAGCTTGTGTGGGATTGTAAACTGGATGAGGCAGGATTTAAGGGAATCACCAGGGCAGAGCAAACATAATTGGCTGCCAGTCAGCCTTGTGACCAACCAGCTGGGGTCATCCCAGCATCAGACAATGATCCCTGTGAGCCCTCCTGGGAGAAAGCTGCCCCTAAGTTCCTGCCCTGATACCAGACAATCCAGTTCCTCATCGTATGTGTCTGTGTTCCCAAAGCCTCACCCTTGTAAGTTCAGTTTGTGGTGCTGGCCTTTTAAGAGGAAGAGCTGGGTCTGTGTCATTGAGCCCCAATCTGCACTGGTTTTTACAGCCCGTAGTTCTTACTGCCCACAAGGACTTACTTTCCCAGATATGGCATTCTGGGTTGGGATTCTGGTGTGGGGCCGGATCCTCCATGTGATCTCCACAGAGAGTATCTCCTTCCCTATTAAAAAAGCAGCACAGGTGGGAGCTGGGCCAGCCTGTTCTGAGCCTTTGCACCTCCCACCAGTCTCAGTGTGCCTTGTTCTTTATTTCTTTAGTTGTGGGACTTCCATTCAGACAGCTTTCCAGTGGTGCTGAATGATGGTTCTGTGTTTTAGTTGTAATTTTGATGTGGTTTTGGGAAGTGGTGAGGGCCAGCATTTACCTATACTGCTATATAGGGGTGTCGAACTCAATCAGAGAAGGGGCCAAAATCTAAAATCCAGCCTAAATCACGGGCTGAATGGTTTACTGAACAGTCATAAACTGTCATTGTGATGGAAACGCAGCGGAGTGCAGTGATGACAGCGCGGTGCGGGCCACATTGCAAGGCCTGGCGGGACGGATTTGGCCCGAGGGCCTTGTGTTTGACACATGTGTGCTATCATCTGTGAATCTCATTTTCTTCCTTTCCCAGGCTATCCCTCAATAGGCTTTGTGCTATGTTGTAAATGTCCAACCACAAGGCTGGTGTTTATTAATTCCATGTTAACATTAAGGGATATAAGGGGATTAACATGTACTGATCACACATGATGTGCTAGAACAGTGCTAGGGGCTTACATATGCTATTTTATTTCATTCCCATTTTATTTAGTGATAAAAAAAAAAGATTGTTTTCATCCTGTTGGATAAGAATTCATTTCATTGGCCAGACTAGTCACTTGGCCCCACCCATCTGCAGAAGAACTGGGAGGGGCATTCTTCTGGTGAACATTGGTTATAATCCCCGTACTTGGCTTGTGTACTAAATGTAGGCACAGCACGCTTAGCTCCAGAATACGTAACTTCACATTGTCTTTTTTGTTGTTCTTAATCTGAAGTTGCCCAATAATCCAGACTCCCTGGGTCCCTCCATCATTGGATCTCCAGGGACTGAATCTGTCATCAACTGCCTTGAATGCCTTCAAAGAGACCAGCTGTTTATTTCACAGAATTACCATACGGGAGCAGAGGTTACCGGGGTATTTTCTCCAATAGTGACTCAGAGAGAGGAAGTCTGGAGTGGTTTCACATCTTTTGAAGGTGCTATGAAAGTGTTCTAGAATATTTTGAGGTTTAAAAAGTAAATGTTAAATAGTAGTCATTTGTCATTCTTTTAAAACGCTGTAGGACTTACCCCCTCAGTGGCTTAATAAAGCTTTTTGATTAGAGAGCACTTGAGTGAGGCACAAGCTGACTGGTAGATCGTCCACAGCCAGGGAGGCTTCGAAAGGCTCATTCATCAAAGCCAGCAGTTTTGGCAAACTCTGAGGTACAGCTCTAATTAGCATTATGTTGCTTTCTTCAGTCAGGGTTTTGCATAAGCTAAAGCAGCCAGGGAAATATTTTGCTAAAATCCACCTGCTCACTCAGCATCATCTACCTCTTTGGTTTTCCATAAATAGCTCAGAATGAAGCGTTGGCTGTTTATTTGTTTCTGTACTCACAGCTTGGGTGCCTCAGTGGAACATATGGAAAGATAGAGTTTGGGGGCTTTGTGACTCTTCTTGAGCCAGGGAAGTGAGTACCTGAGGTTGTGCTCTTGGTACCCTCCTTAATCCCCATCTGGCTCTCAGGTTTAGAGATGGCCTTGTAATTAAGTTAGGGCTCTAGCTGGCTTTGAGGTTGCCCTGGAATGGCTTTTTACTATTTTCTGAAATCCTTAGAAACCAGCATGCTCATATGTCACTCTCAGAACTGCCTCGACCCTTTATTTATGCACCTATCGATCTTCTAAAATTAAGTAAAGGTGATAAATAATTTGGGTCTATCATTAAGCCAATTTTTATAAACTGTGAATTGAAAATAGAACAAACTGTTCTGCAAGCACAGGATATACTGTATTTCTCCTATTCTCGGTATGTTCTTCACTCACTTCCATTCAAATAGTGATTGATATTTAAGACTTTCTCTCTAGTCCTGGAGCAGAGAGGAAGAAGGAACATGGATGGAGGTAGCCATTCACCACAATAGGAAATAGCTTAATGCTAGTAAGCATTAAGAAGTTTGTGTAGGTTTACTTGGTCCTCCACTGTTTCTGGAAATGGATACCTGACTATAAAGAGACCCCATATCTCACCAAGCTTATTGATCCTCTTTGAACCACTTGAGCACTTTCAGTGCCTTCCAGAATAAAAAGGGAAGTGGAGCCCTAACCGGTTTGGCTCAATGAATAGAGCATCCACCTGCAGACTCAAGGGTCCCAGGTTCGATTCCTAACATCCCCAGTAGGGGGTGTGCAGGAGGCAGCTGATGGCTATTTTTCTCTCATTGATGTTTCTTACTCTTTCTCCCTCTCCTCCTGTCCTCTCTGTAAAAAATCAATTCCATTCAAAAAGGGGATGGGCACAAGCTATGCATAGAAGAGAGCTGACAGCAGGTGTGCAGAGGCAGTACCGAGAAGGAAAATGTTGCTGTGAGAATCCACAAGTGTAAGTGGTTCAGAGTAGGGACTGTAGAGCCAGAGGATCTGAGTTCACACCCTACACTCTGCTGTTTCGCTGCGGGCAAACTTCTTACATGCTCTGTGCCTCTTATTTCCTTACCTGTAAATTTGAAGTAATAATAGAATCTACCTCACAAAGTTATTTTGAGAATTAAATGGATTAACACATAACACACATAGGACAGTGCCAGACATCATCATAAGTACTTTATAAGTATCTGCTATTATGGGTCTAGCATGTTCATTAGGTAAGCATGTATGAAGATCCCGAGAATGACTTGTTCCAGAATTGATGGAAAGCCCAAAAGCAAGTTAGTAAGTGAATTTCCTCCCTGTTGATCTAGGGAAGATTGGTCTGTGCCCTGGAGTCTGAAGAGGCAAGCTCATCATTCTGTTGGTAGCTTCACAGATTTCCTTTCTCTCTAGGAAAGGTATGATGTACGCCCAGCCAGCTGTGCACAGACTGGCATAATTCCCTGGTAGGCACTGGAAAATTTCTACTGTTTTTTAAAATTTGTTAAATCTTTATTCAGATTATTACAATAGTTTCTCCTTTTCCACCCAAAGCTCCTCTCCACCCAGTTCCCACCCCATCCTCTGCCCTTACCCGCCCCCCTGCCCCCCCCACACACTGACCTCATCCATACATGTACAGTTTTTGTCCAGTCTCTTCCTGCATCCCTCATACCCTTTTCCCCCTGAGAATTATCAGTCCACTCCCTTTCTATGCCCCTGATTCTATTATATTCACTAGTTTATTCTGTTCCTCAGATTTTTAATTCACTTGATTTTTGGGTTCACTTGTTGATAGATATGTATTTGTTGTTCATAATTTTTATCTTTACTTTTTTTCTTTTTCTTCTTCTTAAAGAATACATTTCAGCATTTCATATACTGATTTGGTGGTGATGAACTCCTTTAGCTTTTTCTTACCTGTGTAGCTCTTTATCTGACCGTCCATTTTTTTTTTTTTTTTTTTTAATGGAGAAAACTTCCAGTCTTTCCCAAAACTCCTCCACCAGAGCTTAATGTTGAAAGCAGGTTTCATCTTTGAGCCAGCAGGAGGCGCTGTCCCTGTGCAAATCTAGTAGAACTGGCACATTTCTTTCAGCATTCAGGAGATTGTGCTCCAAAGTGAATGTTTAGCATCATTTGAAAAAGATTTCTAGTCTATTTTGTTGATTCATACAGTCTGTGCATTCCAGTGTCAGATAATAGAAAATCTATTTGGTTCCTTGTCTGTGACTTCACTGTATGTTTGCAAAGGAGAAAAAAGTGGAAAGTCAGATTTTTCTCCCCCAGTACCTTAGAAAATGAGATGTCTGAGGTTTGGAATATGTTCAGTGGTTTCCAAGTATTAAAAGTAGAATTTAAAATAGGGAATATAAGGAGAATTTGACATTCAATGTCTATATCATTGAATCATGTCACTTGTTCTTCACTATGATCTATACGTTTAGCATTTAAAATCAATGGACCATTATGCATCATATGCAACTGAGTAAAATAGTAGTCACATATGAACAAGAAGGTCCAGGATGTATTTTTTTTTAGTTTTGGGTTCCCTGTTTGCTCATCTGTTTTGTATTTATCGATATTTCATCTCTTATCACATAAACAATTTGAAACATCATTTTTCAGTACCAGGAAAATGACTGAGACTATATCAATATGATAATTATATATATGAATACACCAAAGTTATTATGAATACAGAATAGATATCACCTTGCTAACATGGAACACACAGACACACACATAAATTAAATGAAGATGCATTGTTTGGGTTTCTTATGCATCTTTATCCGTGTGACAAATTTTTTGAGTTTTAAAAAAATATAACTGAGATTAATGACTTGTTCATTTTGTCCCCTGTATTAGCTTTTGAAATGCATATGCAGATGGAGTGATTTTAGCTGGTTCTGTTGTCCCCAGGTTGCTGTTACTTTACTGGAAACCTCTGCAGGAGGTTTGCCTGGATAGATTTATGTCTGAAATAGTGCTTCAGCCAACTTTAGATTGCAAAAACTAGGCGTTCTCACAAGGTTAATTTTCTGGAAGTTTCTTTAACATTTTGCCATGTACTCACTGGAGGGAGCAATTTGTCCAAGTTCCATTTGTGGCAGGAGAGAGTTTGCAATATAGACTGAGCATTTAATGCCTCTATATGTTAGTTTTATAAGATGCAAGTGACTCCTACACATAAATGGAAAACATGAAAATATGCTTCCTTTCATGTGAATTCAAGGATATGTGCTTTCTAAACTTCCAGATCTCTTATACACATGAATATTACAATCCATAAGCAGAGCTCTTACCATCATACATCTTCTATTTAGTAGAGAGACTCTAAGCAATTTACTGGTTCCAAAAGGTAGCACCATTGATCTTATGCAATTTACATAGCCTAATTGTACCTGAACCAAGCAGGAGACCTACCCTGGCATAAAATATAATACATTTAACCTCTTTTGGGTAATCATTTCTATTGTATAAACTCTCTGGATACATCTCAACCAGAAATGGAGCAAATTAGCAAGTCAATTGCTGAGGATTCTAATGCACCTCTTAAGTGAGAGTCGAGTCGTACAGGAATGTTACTAGCCCAACAGTTGAACCCTCAATCATGAGAGGACTGGAGGAAATTTGCTCTGTAGGAAGAGTTAGGATTTACGTCAGTGTAGGAGACATCTGAATTAGATTATACATTTACAAGAGGCCGGAGATAACAGGAGAAACCTGAAGCCCTGGGGAGAAGGAATATGGTGTTTTCTGGTAAACTCTTCACAAAGGCCAGAGAGACCAACCCACGAGCTTCATAGTAACCATTATGGGTGACAGGGTAGAAGGAGATTTAAAGAATAATGAGGATTCTCTTTATGTTGGAGGATGCCTGAAAACTCAACTTGTGTCATCTTTCTTTCATCTTTTCTTTCCTCCATTCTCCTCTTGAGCATTCCCTGGCCCCTGTGGATAGATCCAGTGCAACAAACACTTGAGGTAATAGACTTAATGTAAATGCTGCGGTCGCCATACCAGTTGATGGAAGGTATTGTTTTAAATAGAATCCCAGATTGTGGCTGAGGATTTAGTTAGCACTTTTAAAGGATTTTTAGCACTTTGGTTTAATTGCTAACAGATGACAAAATAGCAGAAGTTCCTAATGATGGGTATATGTGAAGAGGTAATTATAAAAGTGAGAAGGCTTTGTTCCTTAACACTTCAATGTAGTTTACTTTGATCTCAGGTATAGCAACTTCTAAAGACTCTTCTTCAATTGGAATTAGTTACTGGCAACTTGTTAATAACCCACTAAAGACATTAAAAAGTGTCCATGATCATATATGCCCACCTCATTCCACTTGTGAAATGAGTGAAAAATACTCATCCAGTTTTGGTGAATTTTCCTTCATTAGCTGATATCTTCAGATTGTCCCTCAATGCAGCCAAGGTAACATTTATCCAATTAATAAGAGGCAGAAAGATGTGTATAAATGGTAAAAAGGAGGCCACATTCTTCCATGTCAGAAGTGACATCCTGAGTCAGACTGCGCATGTGGCCAGATCCTGACAGTTGAGCCTAGAGCTTTGCTGTGACTGGTCTCACCTGGGAGATAGCACCATAGTTGAAAGTACAGTGACCTTGATTTAGGCCGACCCTTTAGGGAAAATATCAAAGTCACTGGGATTTTATGAATCAGGGCCTGAGTTAGGGTTGGAGAGATGATACAGGTTATGCTAATTGGCTCAAACCTAACTTTATTCATAAGAAGGGCCCCTATTTCAGATTTTGATGTCATTTCCAAACCAGGCTGTCCAACTGTCACAGAAATACAGTCGCAGCAATGAAAGGAAAAGCCATTTATCAACAAATTCGGCTTGTGTCCCATCCCAGACCACGTGGACTAGAAATGAATGTTCTATTGCATATATTTTATATCAAAGGACTTCTTTATTAAATGTAAGCATTCAAAATACACAGAAAATGTATAACTTCATATTTTGTAACATAATGGTATTCTTGAATAACAATGAAGTAGCTTTGCCTCAGTTATATTGTATGTGAGCTGCAGTCTTAAACATGGTTAGTTAACATTTGAAAGGCTCTAATTAGGAGTTCATAATCCCGAGGTGCCTAGTTATTGTTATCTAAATTTTCCCTGGTGGGCTTTGCTATTTAGCCAAAGGGATGTTACAACTAATTCTTCACTGAAGAAATGAGTAGCGTTCAAGGCACATACTTGTCCAAGCACCTTCACCCTTTTATTCAAAAAGAAAAGTAAGTGCAACAGTGTAAAATGTTTGTGTGATGGCTTCATCTAGAACTCCTTTTAGTCGTTTGTGACTCCTGTGATGGAGGACTAAAAGGCCTTTTGATCCTGCCTTCAAAGAATTGTTAGATCTGCTTTGTAGTTTCCTATGGGATGCTTTTTAGAGTCAAGAGTTGTCTTAGCTTAGGCTATGATAACAAAATACCACAGACTGGGCGGCTTACACAACAGGCATTTATGGCTCACAATTCCAGAGGCTGGGAAGTCTGAGATCAGGGTGCCAGCAGCGTCAGGGTCCGGCGCAAACTCTCTTCTTGGCTGGCAGATGGCTGCCTTGATGCTGTATCATCACATGATGGGAAGAGAAAGAGAGCTCTGGTGTCCTTCCTCTTATTATAAGGTCACTACCCCTTCATGGGGAATCCACTCTCATGACTTCATTTATTTTTATTTTTAAATATATATATTTTATTGACTTTTTATAGAGAGGAGGGGAGAGGGATAGTTAGAAACATTGGTGAGAGACAAACATCGATCAGCTGCTTCCTGCACACTCCCTACTGGGGATGTGCCCACAACCAAGGTACATGCCCTTGAAGGGAATCAAACCTGGGACCCTTGAGTCCACAGGCCGACGCTCTATCCAGAGCCAAACCAGTTAGGGCTCTCATGACTTCATTAAAAGCTCATTTCTTCCTAAAAGCACCACCTCCAAATACATTGCATTGAAGCATAGGGCTTCCACTCTGAATTTGGGGTGGTGGTGGCGGGGAGACACAAACATACAGTCCATAGTGGGGCACTTTGAGGAAAGACTCTGTAAAGCTTGAAAGAACAGGCTGTGTGACTGTTTCTGTACCCACATGTAAATAAATGTTTGTGTATGTGGTGCAATTCAGTCTGACTTGTTTTCATTCAACATGCAGCCTTGCAGCCAGGTGGTGGGGAGGAGACGGATAGTTCTCTAAATATTGCTGTCAACCTTGGGAGGCTCTGCTCTGAATATAATAATCTCATTCTGTTACATTCATTAACCTTTCAAACCGGAGGAGCAGACCTCAACCGGATTATATTTTCCATCAACAAACTCAAAAACCATGTAAACAATGGGAAATCATATTGATGAACTATGTATGAAAAGAACTTCAAATGTGATCTTGAGCCGAAACCGGATTGGCTCATAGATAGAGAGTTGGCTTGAGGACTGAAAGGTCCCAGGTTTGATTCCAGTCAAGGGCATGTACCTTGGTTGTGGGCATATCCCCAGTAGGGGGTGTGCAGGAGGCAGCTAATTGATATTTCTGTCTCATTGATGTTTCTAACTCTCTATCTCTCTTCCTTCCTCTCTGTAAAACATTAATAAAAATATATTTTTAAAAATGTGATCTTGACATATTTCTCCATGCAAAGCAGTGATTCTTTATAACTCTGTGTGCTGAACCACAGGGATGGTTAGAAATGGTCATATCAGAGAGTGTAAGGCATCGAGAACTGTCCTTAGTAATGTGTAGAAGGAATGGGGGCAATCAATTGATGATTTAATTCTTTGTGACTCAGATTCTTCCCAAAATGAACTGTCCAAGTCTCTTCAATGTTCATGTTCCTAGTCTACAACTCAGAAAGGCAATTTCTAGTGTAAGCATTGCATTGCCAATGGAAAACAAATAATTATTTTTTTATTAAGCCACTCATAAGTGTTGACAGGTTTATGAGTTTACAAGGATGGACATTTTGGATATATTTGCATGAATGAAAGTGTGTTGTTGTTTTTAGAGCTATTAGAGATACTGTGTTGGCACTATTGACTCAGGAGACTCTTTGGTATGTGGAGTTTGAAGTAGAAATTCAAAAAGTAAAGGAACAAATGGATAAATGATTCAAGGCATAGATTGATGACCAATTAGTGTAATATGCTTTAGGGGTTTGCTTATGCTAGATTAAGAACCTTGTCCATTAAAATCACTGTATAAATGAAGTTGAGTAGAGTAACAAGTGCAATTAGGAACATAGTAAATTCTCATTTGATCAGCATTTGAAAAGAATACCCTAAAGTGCTCTGAGGCATTAGGTCAACCAGGCAGGACTTTGCCTAACAAAAAATAGGTTCTCTCTTTCCCGTGTTGGATGTTTGCTCTCATGTCCAGAGACCCTACTTGCCAGTTAAGAAATGAGATCCACTGACCTTAGAAGCCAAAGTCTCCTCTGGAATTTTTCATGGGATGGATTTCAAAGACAATCCATCATACCCTAGCCATGAGGTCTTCTGGAATATGTTTCAATTTTTGTCAATGATTCTATGATTAAACTTGTGAGTTTCTTTAAAAATCCAGCAGATTATTTTTATCTATTTCACTTCCTAATATCTTTTGATTAGGTGTAGAATATTATCGATAGTATGTAACAATATCTAGTCTCTTTGCTTCAAAAGGTAATTTGAAGTAAGAAATCATTCTTTTACTAAAGTAAAGACTGCTCCCCCCTACCCCCACTCCCTGCCAGCCTGGATGGCTTAGTGTTTGAGCATCGACCTATGAACCAGAAAGACACACTATGAACCAGGGGGTCACAGTTTGACTCCTGGCCAGGGCACATGCGTGGGTTGCAGGCTGGATCTCCAGTGGGGGGCATGCAGGAGGCAGCCAATCAATGATTTCCTCTCATCACTGATGTTTCCATCTCTCTCCTCTCCCTTCCTCTCTGAAATCAATAAAAAAATATTTTTTAAAAAAGTAAAAATAAAAGTAAAGAGCACCCTCCCCAAATAAAATGGACACATTTTTAAAAAATTGAGTGCTCCTTATGCCCAAGGCATTGTACTAAATCACAAGTCCGTCCCGCCAGGCCTTGCAATGTGGCCCGCACCGCGCTGTCATCACTGCACTCTGCTGCGTTTCCATCACAATGACAGTTTATGACATTCGGCCCGCGATTTAGGCTGGATTTTAGATTTTGGCCCCTTCTCTGATTGAGTTCGACACCCCTATACTAAATGCTCCAAACAGCAATCAAAGCCACAATGCCTTCTGCTACTAAATCCACTGATGGCACCCTTTGCTCTCTGATTATGAAAGAGGCCCTTCGAATTTAACCTGGTTATCTCTTTGAAATTTTAAAAATGCATTTTCACTTCTTTGTAAGGTTCTCCTTGTTTGTGGGATACATTTCTAAGATTAAAAAAATTGTTTACCCCCCAACTCTATTATTAGTCTACTGTTAAGTGTGGAAGATCGGAAAGCAGGACTGGAGGTGGGTATTAAGGCAACACATTGAAAAGTTGCAGTTATCATGTACTTCTTGCAAATAGAAGTGTTTCCATGCTCGGAACTGTCTTATTGGTAAACTCTATAGAAGAGAATGACGTCATGCACACTGCTTTCTAGGGAGAGAGACAGCTGACATCTGCACTAGACTTGGCTGGGAAGAAGCAGCCATGCTGTTGAGACCAGAAGGAATACACACCACTTTCTGTGGGGAATAAGAAAAATGTCTTGCCATGAGACTCCTGTCTTGTTTGACTGTGAATGTAATTGTCAGCTTTCTTTTTTAGAAATTTGTGGCATTTTAATTTTATTTTTATATATATTTTATTGATTTTGTACAGAGAGGAAGGGAGAGAGATAGAGAGTTAGAAACATCGATGAAAGAGAGTCATCGATCAGCTGCCTCTTGCATACCCCCTACTGGGGATATGCCCGCAACCAAGGTACATGCCCTTGACTGGAATTGAACCCGGGACCTTTCAGTCCCCAAGCCGACGCTCTATCCATTGAGCCAAACCGGTTTTGGCTAATTGTCAGCTTTCTAAGAAGCTATAGACAGAGGGCAGCCATCTCTTCTTTTCAGCAACATTCACCTTGTTTGCTGAGGGACCTTTTGTGGTTTCACCCCAGGCCCTCCTGGATTTGTGCAAAGTCAGTGGGGCCCTGCAGGTCTATACTATGTCACCAGGCAGAGTGGGAACGGTCAGCACCACGCTGAGTCCTCAGAGGGAGCTCTGCCACCTCGAATATCAGGGTGATACCTCACCTTTGTGCTTACAAATGAAGTGTCCATTGCTTCAATTTTTCATAAAGACTGTCTTTATGAAAGCGTCCATTGCATTTCAAACAGGGACTCCCTAGAATATCCATTAGGGAAATCAACTTGGATCCGTTGTCACAGCGTGGATGCTCACTCTTTTTTTTTCTTTTTTCTTTTTTTTTTATCTCTTTACTTCAATTCTCTGCACATAATAGGCAGATACACATCCTTTTTCTTGTTTCTTATTGCAACAAAGAGACAGCAGAGTTAAGAATAAATCATGTGACCTTCTGTAGCACAAATTTTATTGAAAAATGGACTAGAATTATGCAGATCTCCCTAGCTGCCAGAGTCTTGACATTTCCTCCTTCATAGAATTAATTTGATTCAAGGCTCTGGGAAGCAAGAAGATGAATAAGATATTAATAAGATTGATTTATGCAAAGGAAGCCACAACAGTGAATATATTGTGCATTATGCAAACCAGAGGCAATGTACTTCCGAACCAGAGTCACTTGAAATCTTAATTACAATGGCTATATAGTGAAGTGCACAGCAATGACCATGTCCTGTCATTCAGCACTTAACTTCAGAGCTATCCAATAAACAATGTAGTGTTAAAAGAAAATTTGTATAAGAAATTTTAAAAAATCATAACATCTAAGTTGTTTTGAATGTATATATATTTCTTAACCTAATCAGTGTGACAAAGTGACAAGTGACAGAAGATAGCTGAGCACTTTGGACATGCGCCTTTCTGCTCTACAGCGTTCCTTCTATGCCCAATGAGGGTACCATAACCTTCTCTGCTCACATCCCACTGGAGAAGCAGGCAGCCATTCATGCACAGCTGTTAGCTTCTGTGTAATCGATAGATAGGGAACAAAGCATCCTTTGTTTAGCTGTTGTTGTTGTTTCTTGTGAAATAGCAGTGAAATGCCCTGCAATAATAGCACTGATAATAATCCCTTACATTTACTTGGTGATTTCCAGTTTACACAACTTTTGAAGATTGAGAATAACAATGGCTATTCACTGTGGCATGTTTGTTTCAGACACTTTGTTAAAAGCACTGTCTGTACTTTGTTGGTTTCACTCTTACAACAGCTCTGTGAGGTAGTCAGCGGTCTTCACATTTTCCAAATGAGAGACTGAGCCTCGTGAGATTAAGCAATCTAGCTGAAATCATGACACTAGGAAGAAGTCAGAGCTGAGACCTATGTGACCACAAAGTCGATGGCCAGAACCTGTGCTGTACTGCCTCTTTTGATGTCACAACAAATGCATTCTTACTTTTACTCATAATGATCACTGCTTCCTACTATGATCTAAAGTAGTGCATACTGTTATAATTTGAAAAATAATATATTTACATAAAAGGAAAGTAATGGAAAAAGCTGTTGCCTGGCCAAAGTCTTTTTTTTGTTTTGTTTTGTTATTTGCTTAATTATTCTCCATGTCTTCTATTCACTAAATAGTATCACCTTAGCCTTTTCCCTAGCATAGAAATCCTCCTGAAATAGGGGACTCTTTTTAAAAAATATATTTTTTTATTGATTTAAAGAAGGGAGGGAGGGAGGGAGGGAGAAAAGGAGGGAGGGAGAGAGAAAGAGAAAGAGAGAGAGAGAGGGAGGGAGAGAGAGAGAGAGAGAGAGAGAGAGAGAGAGAGAGAGAGAGAGAGAGAGAGAGAGAGAGAAACATCAATGATGAGAGAGAATCAGAGATCTGCTGCTTCTTGGATGGCCCATACTGGGAATTCAGTTTGCAACCCTGACCCAAAATTGAACTGTGACCTTCTGATTCAACCACTGAGCCACTCCAGCCAGGTGGGCACTCTTTTTTTTTTTTTTAAAATAAAAAATGGTTCTGCTATCTGTGTGTGTGTGTGTGTGTGTGTGTGTGTGTGTGAGAGAGAGAGAGAGAGAGAGAGAGAGAGAGAGAGAGAGAGAGAGAAAAAGAGAGAAAATGAAGATGAAGAGGAGAAGGAGGAGGAGGAGGACAAGAGGGAGAAAGAGAGAAGAAAGAGATCAATTAAATCCAAGCAGAGCCAAGTCTAAGAATCACATATAAAAGGAACAATTGGTTTTTCTGTGATAATAGTGGTAGCTCCCTTGTACTACATTTGAGATTTTTCTGAGTCATCTGGAAAGTATTCATGTTCACTCACTCACTCACTCACTCATTCACTAAAGACGTGAGTGTCTACTGCAAGCATGTCAAACTCAAAAGCTAACGCAGGCTTCGAGTTTTACATGGTTGATCTACTCGGCACCAGGGTTTGTTCTCGATGCTGAGAATACAGTTACACATACAGATACAGTCTCCTTTGTGGAGCTTAAAGTTCAGAAAAATAGGTATTTCCCTTTACAGTATAGTGTGAAGGGGGAGTTTTAAAAATGGTGACAAAATATAAGTCAGATACCAGTGGGACTCCCAACTCCTGTTTCCATCCTTGTTGGGGACATAAATTAGTGTAACACTCAACATATTTCAGTTTATATTTCACACTGGTTGTCACTCTTGTCTTTACTCTTGCCCTCCACCCTTCCCCATTCGAATTTCCCTGGTGGTGAGATTGGAAGGAGGAACCAGATGTGTATAATCCCACCCCCTCCACTCCCTCTAACTTTGAGAGCTGCCTACCGGAGGCACTTACTTTCCTCTGGGAAGGCCTGTGGATTTCAGCCCTGCCTGACCCTGGGTGGGTGAGTCTGTCCAGGCAGGTGGTGCATTATTAGAAGCATATTGTTACTGCACATTAAAGCCACATTCTTTCATATCAGCTTAAGAAATAGCAAAGGTGATATTTTAATCCAAATGTATCTTACTCTTGTATTATTTTTCAAATGGCCCTGAGACTGGTATAAATTATTATTATTATTATTTAAATATATATTTTATTGATTTTTTACAGAGAGGAAAGGAGAAGGATAGAGAGTTAGAAACATCGATGAGAGAGAAACATTGACCAGCTGCCTCCTGCACAGCCCCTACTGGGGATGTGCCCACAACCAAGGTACATGCCCTTGACTGGAGTCAAACTTGGGACCTCTGAGTCCGCAGGCCGATGCTCTATCCATTGAGCGAAACCAGTCAGAGCTGGTGTAAATTATTGAGTTCTAATCATAGCAAATATCTTTAAAAACATTTCTTCTTTAGAATAGGACTAGAATTATTCTCATAACCCAATTTTCAACATTACTGTCTGTTATTTAATTTCTAACAGCAATATCATTTGAATAAAAGTAGTGCTGGAATGAATAATAAAGACATTTTTCTGTATTAAATTATTGATATCTAATTTCTCTTTGACCTTTACTACATCTATAACTATTAATGATAAATTTAACTGTGACATTTTATGAATGAGTTTTCCTTGTTCCATAATTTTAAGCCTTATAGATTTATTTTATTTTAAAAAAATCATTATATAAAATTTATACAGAAAAGTTTACAAAATATAACTGTCCACTAGCATGAACTGAAGTACTGAAATTTTTGAGTTATCATTGGACATCCACTGTTTAGAGTGTAAATTCTGACAAGGAAAAGAATATGATGGGCTTGCTTTTTTTTTTTTTTTTTTTTTTTAAATATATATTTTATTGATTTTTCACAGAGAGGAAGAGAGAGGGATAGAGAGTTAGAAACATCAATCAGCTGCCTCCTGAACACCCCCCACCAGAGGTGTGCCTGCAATCAAGGTACATGCTCTTGACCGGAATTGAACCCAGGACCCTTCAGTCTGCAGGCCGACGCTCTATCCACTGAGCCAAACAGGTTTCGGCTGGCCTTGCTTCTATATTTGTTGATTTCTCTGACATAAGCCCGTATTTTGGTTCTTTATTCTCATCTTGGCAGTGCAGTCGGTGATCAGGACCACACCTCCCAAGGCAGAAATTGCCTGTTACTGATTGTGTGGATCCTATGAAAACAGCAGTTCCCTCTGACCTCATCCACCCCTGTCATCCTGCATGTGTAAGCATAGAAGGATCATAGAGAGAAGCTGTCACCTTGTGGCATTGTTACAGTTCCTCAGGGATTTAGGAAAGTTGGGAGGAAGAAGAGAGAAAATTATATCACTGTTTTTTGTTTTGTTTTAAATGCTATTTATATTTTTATAAACGAATCCTCCATTTCACTTATCTGGGAACTGAAGCTTTGCTTGGTTAACTCTATTCCAAATTGACCCTTTCTCTTAACCACACGCATGCACAATTTTCACCTTATAAACTTGCATTTACTACATGTGATTCTTGTGTGCATTAAATAATTTAACACTTAGTAAGGCCTTTGCTAGGTCATAGGAATGCAAAAATGAATAGGAATTGTAACAGAGAAACACACTGAAGAGTAATTTAGAAGGTATATTTGAGAATATGAGAGAAAGTGTTTAATACAGACTGGCACCAGTAGGGAAGACTTTAAAGTAAAGGAGTCAGGGGGAACACTCTGGAGAGAGAAAAGCTTCTTTACAGAAGATTTGGGGATTCAAAAGGCATCCTGAAACAGCGGACGGTGAAGTTCAGAGATGAGACGATAAGAACATGGGAGGAATTAGGGTAGGGCTGGTGCTTTGGATGACCATGCAGACTGATGCAAACGGAATGGACTGGCTTCAGGGTTAGAACATGAGCTATAGGGAAAAGCTATTTTGGACATGCCTAGACTTTTAGCAATTTCTTTTCATGTGCTTATGGAAATGCTATTAGGGTCCATGTGGCTCTAATTGACCTTCTTCAATTGCTGGAGGGAAAGTGTGGCTGAAAGAGTTTATACTTCAGAAAACGCATTTCTGAAATACCTTGGTTGTAATCATTAGAATTATCCTCTGAAAATATGCAAATGTGACCTTAAAACCTTTCACAAGTTTATGTCTCTGAGCTCTTCCCTCTCTACCCCCCCCCCCAATAATATGGAAATGATTACATTTCAGAAATTACACTTTCTAATTTCTTTATTTATTCCCACGTCTATCCTTACATAATAAGACTTTCACCTACTTTGTTATAGCTATTAGGTATATTAATCCTGTTTGGCTATAAACTTCTTTAAAGCTTGAACTTTTATCATCCTTAGTTATAACCTTTTATTTAGTAACTGCTTAATAAGTGCTTGTTGAGCTACAAAACAGCAGCGCTGATCAGTGGTGGCTCAGGTGTTGATGTCTTCCATGAGACTATGGAAGGCAAGAGAAGGACATACCACCTTTTGGCATGGAAACCACATAAATCTGCGTGGATGTTCATTCCTGTAGCCCTGGGCAGTAGACAGCCAACATAGATGATTACAGCTACCTTCTACCCTGAGGAGGACATTCTGTGAAATAAGAGAAAGAGCCAAGAACTGTCAAAGCCAACAGCCACAGAGATCAATGACTTTTCTTCTCAATTCTCCACGTGTGATATTTTTATTGGTTTCAGAGACTAAGGGAGAGAGAGAGATAAAAACTTCAATGAGGCTGCCTCTTGCATGTCTCCCAACTGGGGATCGATCCCAAAACCCCAGGCATGCACCCTTGACCAGAATCGAACCATTCTAAGTAGGGTAATAAGATCACTGTATGATTTTCTCATCTGAGGTCAAGTGTCAACCACTGTTGCAGTTACCCACAGCCAGTAATTTGCCCCGCTGTCACTTTGCAGGGATTGTGAAGACGGAATCTTCGATGAGCATTTGGGAGCAGGCTCTTTAAGAACATAGGAAGTTGAAGGCGAAATGACTTCAATTTCTAGAAAATGTGTGTGTATGTGTGCAGTCCATGCATGCCAATTAGCCAAAATTAATCTGCAAATTTCACTAACAACCTTAAAAATATAACTCTGCTCGAGTGAATGTAGGGTTTGATTTTAAGATAAAAACCCTAGAATAGAAAAATTCTATCTTGAATTATAATTTAAATTATTGATGCATAATTTAAATTATCATGGCATGTTCTTTTACTAAGTTTGGATTCCTTACTCAAAAATATAGCTGAATTTGTATTGTCAGGTGAATTCCTCAAGAGCCAATGGACCATGGACCTGTAGGTGCTAAAGCTATTGTATTTGTCTTCAGTCTTTTTATCCTTTTCCCAAAATGTGCTTTTAAAGTTAGTCTTTCAGCCCAGATGCAATGTGTTGTACTTAATAGCCACTTAAGATGAAAAGGAATGCTACTTTATTCTATCACTTGCTAACACTGGCTGAATTATTTAGACAGTTGGACACCATTAGGAAAGTGTTTGTCCCTTTGGCAAAAAGCAAAATTGCATATAGCAGTAAAATGACATGGGAAAAAACTCTCTTTGGGCTGTATGAATATTAATGTTGCTTCAGTTATTAAGTTTCATAATTCACAATCTATCCAGGAAGAAATGTTTCTTAAGTTTAGAAACTGCTTTCATTTTGTGGAGAGAGCCCTATATGTGAATAAAAGTGGGAATTTAGGTACTTTTTTTTCCCCCCTGTCAATATGTTTTATTGTCACACAATATGTTTTATTCCATTTGTCCCCCAGTTTCTATTCTTCCATTCTTCCTTAGTGTCAGGGCCCCAAGTTTTTATCTAGGCATAAGCAATAGGAATAAAGACTACATTTTTTTTCTTTAAAAAAAATTTATTTTATTGATTTTTTTACAGAGAGGAAGGGAGAGGAATAAAGAGTTAGAAACATCGATAAGAGAAGAAACATCGATCAGCTGGCTTCTGCATACCCCCTACTGGGGATGTGCCCGCAACCAACATACATACCCTTGACTGGAATCGAACCTGGGAGCCTTCAGTCCACAGGCTGGCGCTCTATCTACTGAGCCAAACCAGTTAGGGCAAGACTACATTTTCTGGGTTACATTCCTTGCAGCTAGACAGGACTATAACTGTGTCTATAAAACTTGCAGGAAGTTTCCTTTAGCGAAGCATTGATCCCATCCTTCACCCTTCTTTTGGCCCCAATGGCTGGATTCAGATGAGATGGCTAAGCGGCAGTACTGAGCCATGAACTAGAAGCTTGGGTTGCTAACACTTCTGAGCTTTCACACTTGCCCAGGCTGCTCTGTTCCTACATCCTCTCTCTGTTGCCGTAGGAAAACTGAGTAAGAAACGTTCATAGGACCTCAGTGGCGTCCAGAAATTCTTGCTTTTCACTCATGTGGGGCTCAGCTTCTCTGAGGCTGGGCTCCCTCAGGCTTCCAGGGGACGGTGGAGGGTTGGTTGATCTAAGCTGGGTTCAAATGGGGCCATTGGGGATATTTTTCAATTGATTTATTTATTTTATTTTATTTTTATACAGAGTGTTAGGGAAGGGGAGAGGCAGAGAGAAACATTTTTGTGAAAGATACAGTTGATTGGTTACCTCATTCATGCTCCCCTACCAGGGCCGGAGACCAAGCCTGCAACCGAGGTGTGTGACCTTGACCAAGAATCAAACCTGGGACCTTTCATTCCGAGGCCTGAAGCTCTCTCCACTGAGCTAAATTGGCCAAGGTAAGTTGGGTTTTCTTTATATCAGATCTAAATGAGCAAAGTGTCAACTTGATAAAGGCAAAAATGACAGATATGTACACAATAAACCAACAACAACAGGTTACTGCAGACACCTAGCAATTACCTGTGATTCATTTTTGAGCCTATGGGGTTTTTATTTTAATTCTTGGACATACTCTTAGTAGTTAGAATCTAGTCTGGGAGATAGAATGAAATATTATTTTCTTTATTTCTCAGCAGCTGGAAGAAAAATGACTGTTTACCCGAGTTCCATTCTCAAACCATGTGGGGTGGCTCTTGGGCTATATTGTCACCAGGGTTTGTCTGTATGTTTTATGACTGGGTCTGAGAGTGCTTCAGGGTTGCTGGAGCAGTTTTGAGACCTGAGATATCATAATTAATTTTGAAATACGCTGTCAAAATAAAATCTGTTTTCTGACTCAACAAACATTTGTTGCAAGCACTATATCAAGAATTTTCTGTGAGAATGAAAGTTTCAAAAGTTAGGACTCAAAGAAACAGATTTATGAAATTTATGCTAGAGTGACAAATTAAAAGATGTGGTTACAAATATAGATATGTGGTTTGCTAAGATAAATTAAATAAACTAACTTATTTTAAAAAATACCTGTTATATAATAGAAATTCAGGAGACCCAAATTTTCATTCTGATTCTGAAGGGGAAGAGGAAAGAATTTTTTAAAAACTAGACTCTGGACCAGGGACTCTTCATTTATTCTACCAGCTACTCGATCATACTATTTCTAGTCACTTAATCCCTCACCTGCAAATGAGGGTGTTGGATCTGGGCTATGGTTCCTTAATTGATCATCCTCACATAGAATTCAGGATAGTCTTTGAATTCCATAAAATTGTATGGAAATTTTTGAGTATATGTACTATTATATGTGAAATATTTTGTGGGAGACAGTCCAGAGCTTCCATCAGTTTTTCAAGGGGATTTGGATACTGAAAAAGAATCAATTTGCTTAGAACAAACTGGAATATATGTGCCTCTGAGAGTAGAAAAACCCAGGGGATATGCAGGCATGGAAAACTAAGTACATCTGATTGTGTCCCTCAAATTCTTTGGGTCTTATGTGCTAAAACAATACTGTCCACGAAAGTGTGGGTAAGAAAGTCCCTGTGATAGAGGGCTGATTGTCCTTCCCTACTTCCTTCTTCTTAATCTCCATTCTTCATTTTACTAAAGAAAAATTTACTTCTGATTCTTTCATAATCTTACTATGGTGCATTGCCCTGTGGTATTAAGAACCTTCATAATGCCAAACAGAGGGATATCTCTAGATATTTGTGTTGGAGTTAAGAAAGTAAATGATATTACTGACTAAATAACAATTTCTTTGTACCTTTCATGGTTTGAGTTCAATCATATTGAAAGAGGACTTAATCACATTGTTATCTGATAAAGCATTGCATTTTTAGATGATTGGTACCAATAATTTTCTCTACTATATATTTCTTTCTCTATTTCATTAATGTCTACTCTTATTGCTATTATTTCTCTTCCATTTTCTTTGGGTTTAATATGCCATTTTTTTCTAACTTCTTGGGCTATTTCAATCACCAGAAAACTGGGGATATTACTCTAATAAAAGAATTTCCATTCCCATATACTTATCTACGTACAAAAATTATTCAGTGCTAACATTCATGAAAATGAAAAGTGAAAGTGGATTTGACTCTAAACATTGTCTTATTCTAGTAAAAATATATACTTTTATTCGATAAGTCATTTACAGCAAGGACCAGCGGACTGTAGCCCATGACACCTGTTGTACTGGTAAATGAAGTGTTACTGGACCACAGCCATCTCCCATTGTTTGTGTACTGTCCATGGCTGCCTTCATGCTATAAACATAGAGTTGAGTAGTTGGGACTAAGATCAAATGGCTTCAAGCCTAAAATATTTGCTATCTGGCCCCTTAACAGAAAATGTTTTCTAACCCCTGACTTAGAATCCAATAGTCACATAAAATGAACAGTATTCAAGTGCATATACATATGTATGTGCATTGCTAAAAAGTAAGATTGGAAGATGAATAAAATACTATGAAGCGTGAAGTATTTTACCTTAGGATAAAGTTGTGTGGAAAAAGTGGAATTAAGATACAGATTTAAAGAGGAGACGAAGTTATGAACAATTTTCAACTGTCAAAGAGCCAGTTCATGCATATGTCAGTTTTGCCATAAATTGCATTTCTGCAATAAACACATTCTTGGCTGTGGCATATTACTTTGTGCCTATATCCATGGATTTATGCTGCCTAGATCATTGTGTTTCCTGACTAGAATATTACTTAAGCGTCTTTTCTCAGCATATTTATGTTGTTTACCATTTCTTTCAAAGGACATCATTTACATTTGTTCTTGTTGTAGACATTTAGTATTGTGGGTACAAAGGAGTGTAGAGTAAAATTTATCTTTATCCTGGCTTTCCTCCTTATTAACAGTGTATCCTTGAGCCACTTTCTCAACTTTTCTAGACTGAAGTTCCTAATCTTCAAAATAGAGATAACAATAGAGCCTATTCACAATATTTCTGCAACTATAGTCAGGGATAATATATGTAAAGTACCTGGCAGAATACGGGGCCTATTATACTCATTGAATAGGGATGAGCTGAGTTGTCTGCTGCATTTGGATATGGTCTTTCCTGCCTGTGTGATGCTGATGGGGCCTTTGGCTTAGAACTCTTTGCCAATTCTATGCATATGCCCTTTGTTCCACAGTCCGTGAACAATAGCAGGCTCCAAACTGTAAGGGTCCAAACTCTCACCCAGCCTTGTATTTGCTGCTGGTGATCTGAGAACCCTTCTCCAAAGCAAAAGAGGGAGATGTGATTATTTTATTTGGAAATTCCAGGAATGAAAAAGAAATGCATTTTGATTCTAATCTGCATTTCTAATGTTTATGGTAGTTGACATTTGAATGTGTTTTCTTGGTCAGAATTTCCCCCTGAATGATTGCCTTAACGCTCTGCTTTATTAAACTTAGAGAACAACAATATAGTTGAAGTCTCGTTTTACAAGACAGGAAACTGAGACGTTGTGGTGAAATGATAACATTTTATAATGGAATCCAAACTATGACTGAGTAGACATGTATGAATCTATAGCTCATTTAAGTATAAAGACCTGAGCTGAGTATGTTAAATTATTATGTAAGATTTAAGTAATTATTATGCTGCTTGATAGGAGTGTATACCCATCACTTTGCTAATGTATTTCATTTATTGTAAAGACTATCTGAGAAAAGTTTCTGGCCACGCAGCAATACTGAAGATGGAGAATGCTCCTTTTGTGAGGCAGCACAAAGCCTCTGCAAAGACTTGGATTCATCTTTTCCAAGTGCTGGCAGCTAGAAGTCTTGGGCAGCCGCTAGCTCAGAGTCGCAGTTCTTCATCAACACCATCGCAAAGGGCTGCTGAAGCAATAGATGGGAAGCTGGGGATTACAGATAGATGGCTAGAAACAGATGAATTTCAGTAAACTGAAGCAGAAAAGGCTTGCCATTCTCAGATGGTGCTATATTTACAGGTTGCTCTAGCAAATGAAATGGAATGCTGGTGACAAAGCATTTACCAGAAAATAAATAAGTAACAGATACAGTCCCTTAGGCCTGTGATTGAAGATAGCATTTTTGTTATATCAGGCAGAAAGCTTTCCTGAACTAAGGCTAATCCTAAGGAGTGGAGACAGGATGAATAGAAGCAGCAGCTTTACAGACATGGGGGTTAGCCACAAATGCTAAATGCTGAATTTCGCCGGGCACATGTTCCTCTAAGAACATCATTACCGACCTCAATATTATCAACAGCCTTGTGTGCTTGTCAGGTTGACCGCATGCCATGCATTCTGGTTTGTTTGGACAGCACTGGTTTATACTTGTTGTTCTTATGGCCCTTCATGTTGGGACAATCTGAACTTGAAGGCCTTATTTTGGAACAGAATAATACTTGGTCAATACAAATATGATAATTCTGAAATTGCTGAATTCATATAGAATTCAAATATGAGGCAGAAGAAATACTCATCTGAGGAAATACTGAGAAAATGTTTATATAGCCAAATAGTCTAAAAATTAAAGCTCTTTATTGGTAGGATAAATTTTATAATATAAATAAGTTAAACATGTATGTTTACTTGCAATTTTTGCTGAGAAAAAGTTAAAGACAAAATAACCAAGGAAACAAACCCCATCCCGACTTCTGACCAAACCTTCCCCTGATGTCAGGTAGATATCACATAGAACATGTGACCCACATATTACTTTTAAGCAGAAGGAATGACCCTATCAAAAAAGTGCTCTCAATGATTCACCATGGCATGTGGGAATCCCTTAACTAGATTTCTTTCCTTAACTCTAACATCCACATTAATGATGTATAATGCTCATTAAAATTCAAGAATCAGTTCTGCTTGGGTAAACCACAAAAGTTACTTTTTAAGTGCAAACTCTCCAATTTTTTTTTAAAAGCAAACATCAAGTGTAATGAAGCTTTGATGTCTATTTGTGGAATTCTCTAAAGTAAATATCTTAAATTAAAAGCATACCTGTATATGTTGTGGAAAATTATTAAACCCTTTAAAGTATTTATTAAAATGCAGCCAGCGAAGCTGTATTTCAGTTGATTTTTGCTAAGATCCAGCATGCAATGTACAACAAGGAGATTTTTTCATTCATGGCCATTTGCTATAACTAAACATCAAAGTCTGATTAATATTAGCTGAAGATGAAAGAGTTCATTGAGTGTCAATATTTATACAGTATTAAATTTTTTACTCATGCGCATAGTTTGGCAAAAGTTAATAGAAATTGCTATTGGGCATGATGTTCTCATTCTAGAAAAAAGAAAAAACTTATGTAATTATGGAAGAGAGAGACTTACGTAAATTATGGAAGTCCCAATTTATTGGCTGTCATTGACTACAAGCCTTTTATTCTTTTCCATGAAAAGAGAAAGACATGTAAATGAAATGAAGTCTTAGTTTATGTTCGTTGCTCCAAAGATACTTATCCAGTAATCAGTGGGACGTAATTTGGAGGCCCACGCGCTGTGAGCGTGTGATGAATGAAGGGCTTACATCACCTCTCTGGAGCGCCATGGCCTCCCAGTGGTTCAGATACTTTAAGGCTTCATCTCTGCTTTCATGCCCGTAGGAACTCATCAGTCCTTTCGTTTGCGTCTTTACCGACAGATGAAACCCTTATGCTGTGCGACTACTCTGTTTTAACAGTGCACACGTTTCCCTTTTGATCCTCTTGTCTCGTGCCTTCAGAAACTATTAGAGTAGTTTATTAGAAAACAGCGACCATTCCCACAGCAGGCTTATTGTGAACAGATCGCTTTCTCCGGGTTTTTTCCCTCCAGTCGGTCTGTGTGCGGGACACGAGGCAACGCCGAGTCAGAGGCAGCTGGACGCACACTGTCGAGTATACGCGCTCTACCCAGGGCCTCCCCCAGCACCTGCCTTGATGTTTTTTCCGCAGACGCAAACTATAATGTTCTTCAGAATACAGGAGCAAAGTATTTTCATTTTTTTTCTTCTACCCAGGCCTTCCTTTGGTTCTCCCCACACATGTATTTTCTCCAAAGAAAGAGGCAACCATCTGACCCTTTGATTTATCCTATAATTCCCACTAGGCTGCACCGAACAAAAAGCCTTTTCAGAACAGTGGGGACATTTTTTTCATGACTATTTCTGAAGCAATGGAAAACCAGCCTAACACACCGAGTGGTGGTTCTGTAGCAGTAAAGGTCTGCCTGCCTCTCTTACTCATTTCTTTCTGGAAGTTTCAAAAGCAGAATTTTCTACTCCCGGTAGAGAGAAATAGATGTGGTGTGTGCAGGTCTTCAAGAAGATGAAACCGTTAAATACTTGGGAAATGGAAACTTCTTTTTATTTTCTGTTCATCCTCTCCACCTCCCGTTCGCTAAACAGGCCCACACGTACCAATTCTGCCGGGCACTCAGAAGAGCATCTCCATAATGAATCATTAGGTACCACAGCCAACATCTGATTACGCTCTTTGATCTTGTCCACCAGCAGGCATTCAGTTCTTGGATGAAAATCCATTAGAGAAGATTTGACTTTTCCGTCTTTAAGAAAACTATCCCAATTATTTTTCAAGTGGTGACACTTTAGCCATTAGAATGCCCTCCCCGAATGGAATCTTGCCTTCTCGTTAGGATCAAACACAGCAGCTTCCTCCACACTGAACTGGATGGCTCTAACTCGGCTGGTCCTCCCACTGTCCCTCTGCTGGGCCATTTGTCTTCTGCTGATGATGCTTTCCAGGCACGCTGGATAAGCAAACAATGGTGTCCCCGACACTCTGACAATATGATCGCATGCTTTGGTCCTGGGGAAACCCTGCAGGGAAGACAGTTATTTTACAGAAATTTTTTGTGAAGCAAGTGGTGTCTGAAGTAGATGGATGCGCAGGGATCAGTATGTAGCGGGCAGGAGCAGCTGTGCTTAATCCTAAGAGAGCAGGAAGCCTTATAAAAGTGCCCACGGAGAAAAACCCTGAGTCTAAGTGTTTACTGAGAATGGAGGGATGTTGCCGAAGTCCTTCCTGAGTTCTGAGTCCCATAGTTGCTCCCCTGTGGTGTCATGTGTAGTTCCTGTTGCTCTCAGTTCCACCATGGCCCACTGGCCACCTTGCTTCTAGTCTCATTCGGACATTCCTGGGAGCAGTCCCTCTTCCCTCCCATGGGAACCAGCATGAGAACCAGCTTGACTGTGCCTCAGCATTCCGCAATCCCAGGATGCTTTTATCTGATTCGACTGAGATTTTTGGCATAACCAGAAGGAATGAATTGGAAACAGGAAAACATTTAAAACTTCATACTAAACATGATTTTCTCTATGTTCAAGGGGTAAGGGGGAAGCACTGAAGTTTATGACCTTACTAACTTTTAAATCTGAGATGTTCCGTTAGCATACTCTCTTGTTTTATCTCTGCCCTGTGAATCCCTCTTTCAGAAACTGCCATACTCACAGAATTATCTTGCTCAGGATCCATCGTCTTACTCAGCAGCATTTTTTTTTTTAAAGTGTGGGCAAGTCTATCTAGAAATATTTTTTAAAAAAGCAATACACACACATATATACACACATCATATATGTATGTGCATGTCTAGAATAGTCTACTAATGTATATATAAATAGTATAGTATACTTTCACACCTATATGTATGGTCATATATATAGTGGAACATACAATTATGCACTATTATATGTAATATCTTATATTATATAGTATATACTGTATATTACATATATTACATATATTACATATATTACATTATATCTATTTAATAAATGTGCAATTTTATTTGCTATTTTCAGGAGAAGCTTAGGCATTAAACTGTAGAATGTTTAAAAATATAGATACCTAAAAAACTACAAAACCATAAATATCTCTTTAAGTACATTTTAGTAAATTAGTCTTGATATTTTTAAATTAAAAAGCCCAGAAGCCTATTTTTAAAAATATATATTCTTATTGATTTCAGAGAGGAAGAGAGGGAGAGAGAGAAACAGAAGCACCAATGATGAGAGTCATTGATTGGCTGCCCCCTGCACACCTCACCCTGGGGATCAAGCCAGCAAGTGTCCTGACTGGGAATGGAACCATGACCTCCTGGCTCATATGTCCACACTCAGTCACTGAGCCACACCAATCATCTATTATGTCAAGGTCATAAACAAACAACACTCGGGTCAGCAGCTCCTCCAGAATGCACTGGGGAGGATAGTCAGCTGATGGCGAAATGTGTCCTATAAAAAGGCTTTTATAAACTATAAGCCAATCACTTTATTTATATGCCGTGTCTGCCACATACTTGCAGTTTAATAAAGACTTGTTGAATGAACAAACGAACTAATGAATATAAACCCCCATCCTCTTCTTCTATTCTTGCAGTAAATCTCTCTCTCTCTCTTTTTTTTATTAAGATAATTAGATTTGGTTTTTGGTGCTTGCATTTTATAATCCTAACTGATATAGAATTTAATTCCTTTAAAAATGTATCTTATTTTATGGGAAGGTGAATTTAATCCAAACCTAGTATTTGCCAACAGACAGAGTTTGTTAGTTATCCTTATCTCAATGTGCCCTTGGATGCTAGTTATTGTAAAAGCCTTTCTCAGAAATGCAGTTGGATGGTAATAATTCTGAGCTCCCTTTGAGATGCTTAGTGGACTTCCTTCTAGTGCAGCTCTGTGGAACTGAAATGAGATCTGCTCCTACCCCTGCTTCCTGCCTTTCTAATATTCCGAGGGAATAACACACACAAGACCTTCCGTCCCCATGAATGCTGTCATAAGCTCTTCCCTCCTCCCTTACCTAAACACTTTCTGGGGACCTCGCCTCCACATATTTCACCCCTTCCCTTTTCAAGCCCGTGTTCTGGAAGCGGCCATCTCTGTGTGACAGTGGGAAGAGAGCTCCCGAGGGAGGCTGGGGTGGAGGAGGGACTCTGGCTTCTCAGGGAGCACCAGACACAGGGCATGTCGCCCAGCTTTTCTGACTGAAGTGTTTCTGACCCACTAAGTCAGCAGTGGGGGGCAGAAAAGCGGTCACACTCCCTATTATTATGTGGATTCTCCATGGAGTTAGTTCTATCTGTTGTACACTCAGAAGAGATTCCTTTGAAATTCTGCAGGCCAACTTAGTATCATTTTTAAGTTGCAGCTTTGGAAATATGTACATCTTTTCGTGTGTGTGTGTTTCTGGGGGAAATATTTTAGTGGAAATTGAAGAGATCATGATGGAACTTAAATTTAAAAGGTCTAATGATTATTTATATACATGATATATTTTGAGTATTTTTCAGGTTTTTTTTTTTTTTTTTTTTATAATCTAAATGTGGCATATACATGCAGGTACGAATCAAACTGGTACGTACTGGCATTCATAGACGTCATGTTCCAATGATGTGATTCTCTAATTTGGAGGCATACCTTCAGGCTTTGAGCCTTTACCATTACAGTATTGGAACTCTAAATCCCCTACTTACATCACAAATCCTTCAAGCATCCATTAAAAGGCTCAGTGGTAAGTTTTTAAAATATTCCACCTTCCTTGAAGTTCTCTGTTCTCTGTTGGGCCATTCTTTTCCAATAATGGTGGTGGCCTTGGCATGACTTTCAGAGTTTGTCTGAAGCCTTGGCAGTCTCAACTTCCATTTTCCTCACTAATGACTGTTCTTGAAGTGCTTCTAAGTTCTTTGACTGTGGGAGTTACGCCCTATACTTTGGAAGAAGTCTACGGGACCACTTATTCACTCTGGTGTCCTGCACAGAGGAGATCCTTGGTGGTCATTGGTTGATTGATTACCATTAAGGCTGAAGTTGTTCTGTGTCAAATGGCAGGCTCACAAATTGGGATACTGAATCTCAGTTCTATAAGCCACTGGAAAACCACAGCGTGAATGGAGAAGGACTTACTATGGGTATTACATGTACTTTTATTTTTATTTTCTATGTTTTTAGTAAGCACCTCCTATGTGCCATCTGATTTAATTTATTCTTTCCTACAACTCCATTATTTCATTTTTACTAGCAGAAAAACTCGGGCCAGAAGAAATGAATTTTACAGTCATAGCAAATAGAACAATATTAACTACATAAATTTACATTCTGGGAGTGGAAAAGGAAAACCCAGAAGAGTTGTATGTATGGGAGGAATTACTAAAATAAGAAGAAGACCAGGGTATCTGTCTATTGGAGAGATAGCCCCGGTGGGGACATAGTTGTCATTCAATAGAGACCTGGAGTTCTAGAAGCACAGAACTTTGTCAATAGCTGGAACTTTAACTTAGAGTGCTAAGTTTTCTTCTTTTTTCTCTCTTTATTCTAAAGAAGCCACACTAAGGAATTTGGGCAGCAGCATAAGGGAATTAGGAATTTCTCTTATTAGTTAGCGTTTTATATCTCCTCATTATTAATTCCGCTCAAGTTAGGCATCAAAAACTTCTATCAGAACAGTAGCCTTATTCCTGGTCATAAAAAGCCATGTTTCCCTTACTAATTGAGGTCTTGTCCGCTAATTGCCCTGCTGAGGGAAATGTACTCAGTTCTGTGTTTTCAGTTTGATTTTAGGAGTCTACTCCTTGAGGCCCTGTGGTTGGTGGATATGTCCCATATCTGCTCTGTCCAATAGAGTAACCACTAGCCACATGTGGCCAGGAAGCATTTGAAATGTGGCCAGTATGCCTGAGGAATTGAAATGCAATTTTATTTAACTCGAATTAACTTGTAGCTACATTTCAATAGCCTCATGTAGCTAGTAGCTCCCCTATTGAACAAAAGGGAATTGATCAATTCCAGCTCACATATTGGACTGTTTCTACTGAATTCTTGTCTCAACAGAGCTTGTTCTTTTACAATCATGCCATTCCTTCCTGTTCTCAACTTACTCAATTAATTTTCTTTTATCACTTGTTATTCAACAATTACCTGCTTGCTTCTAGCAGAAAATTTAAAACTGCTTTATTGGAAAATCTTTTCATAGAAGCAATGTTTTCCTCATTCCTCCCCATATTTGAAAAATAAAAATAATAGTTTGCAAAAGCTGTTTCTTTCCCTGTTACTTATTAATGCCAAGCAGTGTTTCCCAAAGTGTAGAGCATGTGCCCCTAGTGGCTTGAGAGATAATTTTAGGTGGTACAGTGTGAAGCATTTACATAATTTTATTACTTATTTTTATTTTAATGACTATTGGGAAAATGTGGTTAGCACCTCAAATGTATAATTTTATGAATTATTGCTTAGCATGAAGCTAAAATAGACCTTTGCATGTTAGGGACTCATTTAAAACAAACAATATTAAGTAAATAGTAGTACAGGTGGTATGCAGATATGGCAAAACTTATTAATTTATTTAACAATGGCTGAACTCTGGGAAATGTGGCTGTTAACTAAACTTTAAAAAAATATTATTTATTTTTTTATAGAGAGGAAGGGAGAGGGATAGGAAGCTAGGAAAAATCAATGAGAGAGAAACACCGATTAGATGCCTCCTGCACACCCTTCACTGGGGATATGCCCACAACCAAGGAACTTGCCCTTGACCGGAATTGAACCTGGAACCTTTCAGTCCAGGTTCTATCCTCTGAGCCAAACTGGTTAGGGCTGTTAACTAAACTTTTCCCATCAGCTTTAATTCATGCCACTTCCCACAGGTTCTCTCATCTTCAGCTTATTGGCATCCCCGCAAACCTCTGAGCACAGTTCTCATCAGGCCTTTGCTTACATGGCTGCCCTTCTGCTCTGGACCACTCCTTCTCCACCAGGTGAGGTCTACACAGCCACCAACACCAGATCAGATCCTCACAGATGCCATCCATGACACGCTTCTTCAACTCTTCTGTGAAGTGAGCTTCACCTGCCTTTTTATCCTCGATGAAGGTTATTCATTCTTCCAGTGTAGCACTTACCCCTTGATCGTTTATTTGGTTGCATGTGGGTCTGTTTTGCTTTCTGGAATTGAGAATCCCTTCAGAGTAGAGGTGCTGTCTTTATTATCTTGGCACCGAAGAGTCAATTATAGTGTCCAGCACATAGTGCTGATGAAATATTTGTTAAGGGACAAACTCGATTTTTAAGTTAAACTTAATTATGTGAAGTCAATTTGAGCCACACCCTTCCCCTTCTCTTACATTCATCGTATTTGCGGGCAGCCTTTGGCCATACAAGGCCAGCAAACGCTCAGAACGGCAAGGTCCATGCAGTATTAGCTATAATAAGAGGAAACACAGAACTATTTTAAATTGGTGAGGACAAAACTGCAAAGCTCTCCAAAGCTAAAGCAAAACAATTTGAAAAAAATAACTCATGCCCTTGCTATCAAATAGTTTTCATACAGAATTTTATATTCAAATTATGCATTATTAAAAAATACTCTGCTTCACTGAATAAAGAAGATTTTTTTTTTGCGTTCAATTATGAACCTGGTCTATATTGATTTCTTTCACCAAGTAATTGCTTAACTCACCTTTTTTTATTTTGTCTGGTTAGCTGAATTACAAATATAACATTGCATAGCTCTTTGTTCTCAAGCTCAGATAAGATATGGACAAAGGAAATCTGAATACAATAAACTTTATATAAGCCTCCTTGTGTGAATGAGTCATTTACTTATGCCCAGGACAGTAAAAATATACAAGATAGTCAAGATTTATAGGAACAATTTCTGTTTGGATAAAATGTTAACTATATTACTTTCTATTATAGAAGCTCTTGACCTTTTCTTTAAAGTGTTTTCCATCTTGGGTAGGCAATATATTTTGTTCAGTAGAGATTTCCTTCTATATCAGCTTTCCCCCTCTAACTTTAAATGAAGGCTGTCTAGTAGGTAGGGCTTTGTCCCATTTATGTATTTTTAAAATACATATGTTTTTATTGATTTCAGAGAGGAAGAGAGATGGAAAAAGAGATAGAGAGAGGCATCAATGATGAGAGAGAATCATTGATCGGCTGCCTCCTGCCTGCCCCACACTGGGGATTAAGCTCACAACCTAGGCTTATGCCGTGACCTCCTGGTTTATAGGTCGACACTCAACCACTGAGCCATGCTGGCTGGGCTATCTATCTATCTATCTATCTATCTATCTATCTATTTTTTGTAACAGTACTTGATTTATTGAGACTGTAGGACAAATTTCTAAGTCCATTTCTTCATTGTCAGTCAATCATCCGACAAATGCTCATTACATGCCAGACAGTGAACTGAGTGATGGGATAGAAGTTGAATGAGACAAGATGCTGCAGCGCATGAAACTTCCAGCCTGGAGCCCTGATGCTGTTGGGTGTACAGGGGGTGCAGTGGTTGCCCTGTGGGGTCATCCAATAGGGTCGTCCAATGGGGCCATCCCATGGGGCCCAGGGTCCGGGGAGCCTTCTGCAGGAGGGACCCCTGAGCTAGTTAGTGAACAATAAGGCACGCCAGCTGAATCAGGAGGACAGGCTGTTCGGAGGGAGCGGTGCCGAGGCGCCGCGGAGCGCCCTCTGGCGGGAACAGGACGCAGTGCCCCCGCCCAGGCCCCTCTCCCCGCCGCCGCCGCCGGGCGCCCCTCCCGCTCGGGGTTCACTCTCGGGCTCTCACTCCGCGAGCGGAGCCACAGCCGCAGCTCTCCCGGCGGGCGCGGCGAGCGGGCCGGCGCCGGGGACGATCGCCCGGAGGAGCCCAGCCCCGCGCTCCCGGGGACGCGCCGGGGACGCACCGGGGACCGGGGGCGGCTCTGCGTCCCCGCGCGGCACCCTCCGCGGGGCGGCCCGGACTTGGGAGCCTCGGGGAGCCCCGGGCCCGGCGGGAGCGCGGCGGGCTGGGCGGGGGCAGCGCGGCGGCCGCAGCCGGGGCCGCCTCCCCGCCGCGCTCGGTCCCCGGCAGGACCGCCCCCGCCGCCGGGCCCCGCGCCCTCCGCGCCCCGCGCCGCGCGATGTGCGGGGCTGCGCTCTGATCCCGCCGCCGCCGCCGCGATGATCCCCCCGGAGCCGGCGCCGCAGCCGCCGCAGCCGCCGCTGCCGGCCCTGCCCAGCCATGTGGTGACCACCATCGAGCACCTGCCGGCCGAGGCCGGCCTGTCCGCCTCCGCCCGGGCCGGCGTGCGCCAGCGGCTCCGCAAAGTGCTGAACAGGTGAGCCCCGGCGGGGGCTGCGGGCGCGGACGGGGTCTCCCTCTGCCCCGCCCGGGGTCCCCTCTGCCCCGCCCGGGTCCCCCCTCTGCCCCCGCCCGAGTCCCCCCCTCTGCCCCCGCCCGGGCCCCCTCTGCCCCCACCCCGGGTCCCCCCTCTGCCCTCACCCCGGGTCCCCCCTCTGCCCTCACCCCGGTCCCCCCCGCTGCCCCCACCCCGGGTCCCCCCCTCTGCCCCCGCCCAGGTCCCCTCTGCCCCCACCCCGGGTCCCCCCTCTGCCCTCACCCCGGGTCCCCCCTCTGCCCCGCCCGGGTCCCCCCCTTTGCCCCCGCCCGGGTCCCCTCTGCCCCCACCCGGGTCTCCCCTCTGCCTCACCCGGGTCCCCCCTCTGCCCCCGCTTGGGTCTCCCCCTCTGCCTCACCCGGGCCCCCTCTGCCCCCACCCGGGTCTCCCTCTCTGCCCTCACCCCGGGTCCCCCCCTCTACCCCCATCCCGGGTCCCCTCTGACCCGCCCGGGTCCCCCCTCTGCCCCCGCCCGGGTCCCCCCTCTGCCCCAACTGGGTCCCCTCTGCCCCGCCCGGGGTCCCCCCCTGCCCCATCCGGGTCCCCCTCTGCCCCGCCCGGGGTCCCCCCCTCTGCCCCACCCAAGTCCCCCCCTGCCCCACCCGGGCCCCCTCTGCCCCACCCGGGCCCCCTCTGCCCCGCCCGGGCCCCCTCTGCCCCACCCGGGTCCCCCCCTGCCCCACCCGGGACCCCCTCTGCCCCACCCGGGTCCCCCCCTGCCCCATCCGGGACCCCCTCTGCCCCACCCGGGCCCCCCCCTGCCCCCACCCGGGCCCCCTCTGCCCCCAGGCGGACCGCAGGCCCTCGGGGACGGACGGAGTGTGGCTGGGGAGGCGGAGGGAACGGAGGGGGAGGCGCAGCTTTGCCCCAGACCCGGGCGCGCCGAGCGGAGCCCCCGCGGCCCCGGAGTTCGGGAGGCGGTGTGCCTGCCCGGGGCGGGGCGGGTGTCCCCGCGCCCCGCACACGCGCGCTGCCTCGCTCGCCTTTCGCACTCGCACCCCGGCTTTGCGCTCCGGAGCCGGAGGGGGGACCCCGGGGTGGCCGGGCGGAGGCGGGAGGCGTGGGGCTCCCGAATGGCGTGCCAGCCGCGGCCTCCAGCTGCCGCGGGCCCCGCGCCCCGCGCCCCGCGCCCCGCGCCCCGCTGGGCCAGGGATGCGGTGGCGGGGGCGGGAGGCCAGACCCCGCAAAGTGCAGAAAGGGTGCGGGAAAGGGTGCTCAGGAGGCGCCCGGTGATGCCCAGCCGGCGGGAGGCAGAGGCGAGCGCGGGGCCCGCACCTCCAGCGCCGGGATCTGCGCGGGACCTGGCCCGGGGCTGCGGGGGGCTGGCCTGGGGACCCGGCTGATGGGAAGAGGGGGCCCCTCTTGGCGCCCCTGGCTCCACTGCGATGCATGCGAAAGGGACTTTTTCTACTTAAGGAACTTGACATGGTGGAAGCGCTGACGCTCACACACCGTGGAGAGAACTGGTGGTGTGTGTGTTTATTTGGGTGCGTGTGCGCGTTCCCCTGCGTCTGGAGGGGTCACTCTGTTCTTACAGGTTTCTGGTTGGCGCTGGGTCGGGTCATTGAGATTCTCCGAGAAATAGACATGGAGCTCTTGAAAAGCTCTAGAGGGAGCACAACATATGTACAGGAAGAGAAGCTTGGAAAAAAAACACACCACACAAAACCCTTGATTTTAAGAGTATGGTTTAATGTAGTTACATCAAATCCAAACCATCCAAGAGTCCCTTGTGAAGACTTAACACGCATGTTATCTTCCTCGTGGGGGCTTCTGTACGTTTCTGTGTGTTAGCAAACAAGAAGACATGCACTCTGAAGTGAGACGTGGCTTGGTACCACAAAGGCAAGCCTTCACTTCACTTTGGTTTGTAGCTTAGGACCACGGCTTCCCGAATAGGACACTTAAAGAGCTCAGGAGCAGACTAAGTCAAGAAGATGCTGGCTCCGTACATATTACGTGGGTTTCCTATTCTTTCTGATCACCCGTGCGTTTTTAAATTGTAAGTGTCTTGGCATTTGGTTATTTAAAATTTTAAGCAGAACATGTTCATTATTCATTTCTCTCATCAAACTGGAAAAATGTGCAATATTTCATTTATCTTTGCTTGATTATAATGTCTTATTGATTCTGTGCAGGTTATTTCTTATTTCTTTTTAAAAATGTATTTATTTATTTCAGAGGGGGAGGGAGAAGGAGAGAGAGATAGAGACATCAATGATGAGAGAGAATCATTGATGGGCTGCCTCCTGCATGCCCCCTACTGGGGATGGAGCCTGCAACCCAAGCATGGGCACTTCGCTGGAATCGAACCTGGGACTTTTCAGTCCCACTGGCTTGGCTCTATCCACTGAGCCAAGCCAGCTAGGGTGATTTCTTGATATTTAATGAAGCTTAAAGTGCAGAATGACAAGATCACTGAAGTCGGAGTGAGGGGGCTTGGCTTGTCACCATTCCTCCACCACTCACTAGCCATTGGCTGGGACAGAGCTGTTCATCAGCTCGGACCTCAGTTGCTTCATTTGCAAAATGGGTTTTATAATATTTTTCTTACCCCGCTTAACATAGTTTTGAGATTAGATGAGATTATACAGAAGAATGTATAAGGCTTGACACCAATTCATTTATTCAACTGCTTTCTGTTGTCTGAGTTGGGTCTGGGGAATATCATAAGCAAATTAAGTTAAGTCATGGTGCATCATGGATAAGCCTTTGTGTTTAAGCCTCCAGTGGTCTGTGATAGGATTCCTACTATTCCTAATTTATAGAGGAAGAACTTAGACTGAAAGGTTGGATCAGTGACATTTAATCACAGGTACATCTGTGAATGGAACCTTAGGGTAGTTTTTAGACTTCTACTAAAATATTTGTCTTTTAGAGTTCTCCAGAGTGCTCAGTATAATATTTTGTATTGAGTTGAAAACTCTTTTTCTACCCTTAAAGGATAAGAAGACAATATTTCTTTTGAGGAGGAGGACCTTTGAGAAGGAGATTGAAAAAAATCAGAATACATGTAAAAGCCTTCATGGGATAATTTTGTTAGCATGCTGCTGTGCTTGGCCTTTGAGCCATGATTAGTTCAACAGGAGGCAGAGCTAGTGGTGGCTGCTAACAGAGTGAGTGGGCTCAGGAGGGTGGCAGAGTGCCAGTGCTCAGGTGTGGTTCCTTTCTGTTTTGAACCATGCAGGTGTGTTGGGGAAATCAGTCATGATTATAAGGCTGGCTCTGTGTGGCCAAACCGTAAACATCTTTGTTCACATTCTAAAAACTTATGATCACTTTTTCTTCTTTTTCTCTTCCCCTTTTCCTTAAAAAGGAGTGTTAGACTGCGAGCAATGCAAGCCTGGTGAACACCTGTTATAGTCTACAGCAATAGCTCCCTGCCAACTAAGAGGAAGACAGGGAAACACATATGCTAGCTCTATCACGTCTACCTAGGAACAGATACAGCGAGAAGTACTGATTAATAATTAATTAAAAGGGCTTGTTCTCAAGAAGCTTAGAATGAAAGTGTAGTGTTACCTTAATGAAATCTGTCTCACATGATCCTGCATCATTTATTTCCCCCCTCTTTAAAGGCTTGTACATTTGGAATGCTGCATTTTGTATAGGACAATTGGGCATCTCTCCCCCACCCATCCACCCCACCCCATTCTATTCCAAATTGTTTTGGCAGTGAAATGCAAGAGACACAAGATGACTTAAACTAAACGCTGGGACAATTGTTACTTCTTTAGTTGCCATAGATTTAGAATAATGCAGTGGTTTGAAGAAGGAACACGTTATGGTAAACTCTACTTTCTTCTCAGTGAAGAACAGTATTTATTACTCTTCCATGGGCAAGCAAGATATAACAAAAAAGAAAATAGTTCAAGGGCAACAGGTGATGATCCTCTCACAGAAACTGCTGATATCTGTAGATTTTTAAGAAACATACAGAAGCAGATACTGCTCTGTATAGTATCCAAATATTTTCTCCTCTAAAATGATTGCTTAATGAATGTTTATGAAAACATGTGACAGCTTCTTTTGTGTTTTGTATGTGCATCGTTTTATTTATCTTTTCCCACTTGAATATTATTTTCAAACACTAAGAAAAATAAGTATGAAGTTCTAGTTTTGACCCACTTTCTTTCCACTAAGAGACAGATACATTGGGATGTCTCTCGTGATAAAGGATTTCTGCCTTTTCGAGTCTTGTAGTGGGGATGTCTAATCATTAGAATGGAACTGGGTTACCTAATCTTTTGATTTGGAACTAACTGGTTTATGTCCAACGTACATCTTGATTTACTTTAATCAATTTTCAAATTTCTGAAACTTTAAACAATTGGAGACCAAGGAGCAATAAGGAAACTACATAAGAGAGTTGGTAGCAAGCTTACATAAAATCAACGTCTATGCTGGAAGTTACCATCTGTATATATTGCTTTTCTGAGTCATTAATTAAGGTGGACAGAACATGGTGAACCAGCAAAATTGCTTTCAGGGAACTGGGCTATTCTGAACTAACTATTAGGTACCATTGATAACGACATATAATTTATGTGATCCTTTTTTTATCAAATGGGAAAGCTTTTGTTAAAAAAATGACAGTGAGGCTCTTCCTCAAGCTGCTCCTTTTAACAGATGTCAAAACGAAAGGGGAAGATCAAGTAGTAATGAGCATAATTGATACAAAATATGCCAAATGGAACTGGATGGTGTGATTAAAAACAGACATTTCTAAGATCAGTAGTAAACAAAGGATGTCTGGAGGGTGCACTTATTTTTAACTCAAGGACAAAATGATAAAAATAAAACATCAAGTATTTTCATTTTTATGCATGAGGCTTGGTGAAATGAATGTTTATATTAAGATGATCCATACCCAAGTAATTAATATTAATGTGTAATAAAATAGTCATATCTTAGTGTGTTTCTTTTTTACATTTACTTGAAGCACTGCAACACTCAAAATCCTTTAGTGCTTAAGGGTCATCATAATAGAAATCTATTTTTTACTCTGCCTTGCTATAGATGTAGATGATATAGGAATTTCAGTTGGGTGCCCAATGCAAGAGCTGATTTATTAATTAGTTGTCATTTCCCATATAAGTAGAATGCAGAATATCAAAGTATCACTACCAGGTGTTAGTTTATCTTTCTCATTCAAGTTCAGGCCAATGAGCATTCGCTGCATATTGTTCAAAGACATTAATTCTTTTTAAAAAATATATTTTATTGATATTTTTACAGAGAGGAAGGGAGATTGGTAGAGAGCTAGAAACATTGATGAGAGAGAAACACACCCTCCACTGGGGATGTGCCCACAACCAAGGTACATGCCCTTGACTGGAATCTAACCTGGGACCATTCAGTCCACAGGCCGACACTCCATCCACTGAGCCAAACCAGTCAGGGCAAGACCTTCATTCTTGATTATGTTTCTAAACCAGTATGCTTTGGAAGTCAAACTCCAATAGACACATGGAAATAAGTATCCCATAAAATGTACTATCTTAAACACTTGTAAGTATAAAGTAGAGCAGTGTTAACTATATATGCATTGTTATGTAACAAATCTCTAGACATTTTTCATCTTGCAAAACTGGAACTCTGTATTCATTGAGTTCAACAGCTTCTCTTTTCCCTTTCCCCGCTGGACCTGGCAATCGCCATTCTACTTTCTGTTTCTAAGAGAACTATTTCAGATACCTCATAGAAATGAAATGGTTCTGTGTTTGTCTTCCTGTGACTTGCTTGTTTTACTTAGTATAATGTCCCCAAGGTGCATCCACATTTTCACAAACGCAGGATTTCTTTTTCAAGGCTAACTAATTTTTCATTTATGTATATACCACATTTTCTTTGTCAACTTATCTGTTGGTGGACATTGAGATTGCTTCCCTTTCTTGACTATTATGAATAAAGCTGCAATGAAATGAATGTGCAGGTATCGCTTTGTTTTCCAGACATATAGATAAATGGAACAGAATAGAGAGCCCAGAAATAGAGAACCTATTATATGCCTTTACACCCAATTAATAGTTGACAAAGAGTGGAAAAAGATACAATGGGCTAGCCGAAACCGGTTTGGCTCAATGGATAGAGCATCGGCTTGGGGACTGAAAGATCCCGGGTTCGATTCCGGTCAAGGACATGTACCTTGGTTGTGGGCATATCCCCAGTAGAGGGTGAGCAAGAGGCAGCTGATCGATGACTCTCTCTCATCGATGTTTCTAACTCTCTCTCTCTCTCCCTTCCTCTCTGTACAAAGTCAATAAAATATATTTAAAAAAAAAAGATACAATGGGTTAAAGATAGTCTATTCAATAAATGGTGTTGGGAATATTTGAAAGATACATGCAAAGAATGAAACTAGATCACTTTCTTAAACCATATGTAAGAATAAACTCAAAATGGATTAAAGACTTAAATGTTAGATTCAAAACCATAAAATTCCTTTAAGAAAACATAGTAAAATCTTGGACATTTCTTGTAGCAACTTTTTTTTTTTTTTTTTTTTTTTTTTTTTTTTGTATATCTCCTTGGGCAAGGGAAATAAAAGAAAATGTAAACAAATTAACAAATTAGACTACATCAAACTAAAAAGTTTTTCACAGCAAAGGAAGTCATCAGCAAAATCAAAAAACAACCCACTGAGTGGGAAAATATATTTGCCAATGATACATCTGATAAGGGGTTAATATCTAGAACTTATAAAGGACTTAAAAACTCAACACCAAAAACAAACAATGCAATTAAAAAATGGGCAAAGATCTGAGTAGATACTTCTCCCAAGAGGACATACAGCTGAGTAATAGACATATGAAAAGATGCCTAATGTCACTAATCATCAGAAAAATGCAAATTAAAACCACAACAAATGAACAAACAATGGCAAGAATGGAGAAAAATGCACATTTGCTAGGAATGTAGATTGGTATAGCCACTGTAGAAAGCAGTATAGAGTTACTCAAACACTTAAAAATGAAACTTCCTTGTGACCCAGGGATTCCACTTCTGGGGATATATTCAAAGAAACCTGAAACACTAATTTGGAAGAATATATGCACCCCTATGCTCATTGCAAGGTTATTTACATTAGCCAACATTTGGAAGCAGCCCAGGTATTCATCAGTAGATGAGTGGATAAAAAAGCTGTGCTACATTTACACGATGGAATACCACCCAGCCATAAAAAAGAAGGAAATCTTATCCTTTGCGACAGTATGAATGGACCTGGAGAGCATATGCTAAGTGAAATAAGCAAGCACCACTCATTACCTCTCTATCTCATCACCCAACTTTAATTCTCTGTATAGTATTTAGCACAATTGGATTTTTTCTTATATATTTGTTTATTGCCTGTCACCAACTAGAATGTAGCCTTCATCAGAGTGGCAGCCTTCATGTCTTGCTCCCTGCAGTATCCACAATAGCAAGATGGTGCATCTTACCTGCTTAATAATTGTTTGTTGAATTGCTGAATAGATCCCGCTCTGTGCCCCACCCCAGAGCTAGAAGTGAAGCCACACCAGTGTCCAGCCACTCACACTGACCCTTCCTGGTAAACCTGGAGGGATAGCACGTTCCACTATAACCCAAAGCTAGGCCTGTAGGCCAAGAGAGGAGCTTGTGCTTTATTCTAAGTGGAATAGGGAGTAATGACGGTGTTAGCAGAGGAACAATCTGGTTAGTATTTTGAAAAGAGCACCCTGATTGTTGTTGGAGAATGGATTGTAGAACAGCTAAGTGGCTTCTGGAGGAAAGATGTTTGAAGCTTGGACTGGAGGGAGTGATGGAGGTGAAGAGAAATGATAGATTCGCAGTGATTTGCATTGAAAGATGCAACCCACAGGGCCGGATGAGTGATTTGATGAGGCTGTTGAAGGAAAGAATAAAGACAAATGACAGTTTTTTTGAGGTGTGAGAAATTGGGGGAGTAAGATACCATTATGTATCATGTATACTGATTAATAATGTGGATTTTGTAATAAAAGAAAACCCGATAATTTCAAGAGAAACATCAAAAGTGTTTTATTCAAAGTAATGTCCATTGCTAGGTATACATTTCCTCCATCTTTCAGGTAATTTGTGGATACCCTCCCAATAGAACTTTTCTTGTTTTGAGGCAAACCATTCAGAGACCTAATTTTCCACTTCTTTGTACATTTTGAAGTGCTGCTCAGAAAGTGCGTGTGCCATCAATTGGAACAAGTGGTCATCTGAAGGAACAAGGTCTGGTGAATACAGCAGGTGGGTTAATATTTCCCAGGCAAGATCTTTTAACATGTCTTTAATTGGTTTTGAAGTGTGTGATGGTGCATCATCATGAAGCAAAATTACTTTGCCGTGTCTTCTGGCCCATTCTGGTTGTTGCACAATCAAAGCATGGTTCAGATTGATTATTTGTTGTTGGTAGTGATCAGTATTAAAGGTTTCATCTGGTTTTAGAAGCTCATAATACACCACACCTTCCTGATCCCACCAAACGCAGAGCGTTGTCTTCTTTCCAAAGCAATTTGGCCTTGCAGTAGATGTTGATGGTTGATCTGGATCAACCCATGAGATTTTGTATGTTTGGGATTCTCAAAATAAATCCACTTTTCATTGCAAGTCACAATTCAATGCAAAAAATACTTTTTTTTTTTTCGTGCCGTTGAAGCAACATTTTACTGATGACTTTTCGGTTTTCCATTTGTCTTTCATTCAGTTGATGTGGCATCCATTTTCCTTTTTTAAAAATCTTTCCCATTGCTTATAAACAATCAGAAATTGTTTGCTGAGAAATGTTTAATCTTTCTGCAAGTTGTTTGTGTGTTTGACACGTATCTTCATCCAATAATAGTTGTAATTGTTGGTCTTCAAACTTTTTCGATTGACTTGGACGTTCTTTGTCTTTCTCATCAAAATCATCACTTTTAAAGCATTTAAACCAGCATTCACAAGTATCTTGAGATGGAGCATGTTCACCATAAGCTTCCCGAAGTATACGATAACTTTCAGTAGCACTTTTCTTCAAAATAAAGTGATGAATTATAACTTCTCGCAAATACTCTTTTTTTTGGCATGAAATTTGACATTTTTAAGCTTAAAAATATCTATGATGTTAACATCTTAAGAAACTGTAACATATGAAGTTTTGAAGCTTGCTATTAATACAACAAAATAGCATACATAGCAAATCGTCTATATATATCAGCATATATTGTAACTCCATATATTGAAAAAAAAATCTGCATTATTAAGCGGTACACCTGTTAAGATGGGGAAGACTGGTGGAGGAACATGTCTGAGAATAGAAAGTAAAGAGTTTTCTCTGTCAAGTTACATGAGAGATTTCTGAGGGAAACCTCCGATGACAGGTGGAGGATGGGATTCTGAGGAGGAATCAGGGGCTAGGGATTTGGATTTGCGAGTCACTAGGGGTGGTCTTGTGTGGACAGAGAAGAGGGTCCCAATCTGGGGAGCACACTAACTTCCTAGTCAAATAGAGAAGGAGGACCCAGCAAAGGAACTGGAGAAGGAGAGGTCTGTAGTAGGACAGTGTGGTGTTCAGAAGCCAAACGGAGGAAGTGTGTTTTTTAAAATTTATATTGTATTGATTTTTTACAGAGAGGAAGGGAGAGGGATAAAGAGTTAGAAATATGGATGAGAGAGAAACATCAATCAGCTGCCTCCTGCACACTCCTCACTGGGGATGTGCTGCAACCAAGGTACATACACTTGACCAGAATCAAACCCGGGACCCTTGAGACCACAGGCTGACGCTCTATCCACTGAGCCAAACCAGCTAGGGCTGGAAGTGTTTAAGAGGGAGGAAATAAGCAGTGGGCTGTGCTGAGTAATGGAGGGCAGGGAAATGATCAGAGAACCTTGGGGTCCACAACAAGCACAGGCTCAGAGCGGTGGTGCCGATGGAACCTGGATGGAATGGTTCGGGGAGGGAACTTGAGGTGAGCGTTCAGACGTAACTTTTGTGATGTTTTGCCTTACCCAGGAGCAAAGTAAAGGGAGAGGCTTTTAACAGAGGGGGCAATGCAGAGGGCCGGTGGGCCATCGGGAGGAGCCAGGATACTCTTCCTGGTACAGGAGGGGAGGCACAGAAGTGTGGGTTATGTGAAGGTAATTGGTGGGTTTGGTGGTGGGAATAAAAGGCTGTTCCTGGCAGGTGGCTTCTCTTCTGTGAATTCTGAACAAGGGTTTCATTTGAGGATGATGGTGTAGATAGGGGGGGGAGGGGTAGGATACTTATATGGAGAGAAGTGGGAACTTGTCCTTTGGAAGAGTCTGAAAGGATACCACACACCAGAGAAGCAGAGTAGGATTTCAGGGCAGTGTACTGTGCTCACTTGACATTTGTAGGGGAGAGGTTGGGATGGGATGGGCAGAAAGATGCTACTGCTGTTAGAATAGGTCTTGGAGAGGGCTAACTCAGAAACCGGTCCGGCCCAAGCAACATGCCAGCAAGGACCACCAGTGAATTCAGCTACGAAAAAATGTGTGTGTGTGTGTGTGTGTGTGTGTGTGTGTGTGTGTATTTATTTACATTTACATTTACATTTATATTTATTTATATTTATATATTTAAAACCTCACTTGAAGATGTTTTTTCCCACTGATTTTCAGATAGAGTGAAAGGAGGAGGTGGTGGGGGAGAGAAATATTGATGTGAGAGAGAAACATTGATTGCCTCCAGTACATGCTCCAGCTGGGAATCAAGCCTGCAACCGAGATACGTGCCCTTGATGGGGAATGGAACCTGAGACCCTTCGGTTTGGGGTGTGGGGTGTGTTGATGCTCTAACCACTGAGAAACCAGTTAGGGTGAAAAGTGAGGACGTTGCTGTAGGACGTATTTAAGGGAGCCCAGGAGGATTTTGGTTGCGATCATATTTGGGAGTGGGCTGGGGGAGAAAGACAGGGGAATTCAAAGTCGCTTAGAGATTTTGCTTCTGAGCCATTGGAGCGATAGTGTCTGTCCCCTTCAGCGTGTGATAGGTTTTGTCTCAGGCAGCTGATTTTTTGGGGGGGAGAGGGGCGGTCTCAGTTTTCTCATTTGTGAACCAGTTAAAATAACCCTAGCCCTTCCTTCGCCATCACGTTTTTGGGGATTTTTAAGTGAAAGAACATCTGGAAGAGGGCTGGGAGAGCTGCCCGGGAGTCAGTGTGCCATTGTGATCCTGGTCACAGGATTAAAACGAGAGCTCGGCTTTCCTGGCTTCGGGCTGTCACCAGGGCAGTGATAGACGCTGACCGGGGTCCCGGCACACAGAGGGCTTAGACGCAGGCACTGCTCTGGCCCCGTCCTCGTCAGATTCTCAGGAGCTTGTCAAACCCGCCCATCTGTGAACAAGGCACAAGCCTGTGGACTTCAGGGTGTTTCTGTTTTGGAAGCTACCATATATTCAAATGGGTTTCGTCTTCAGCAAGCCCCGTCTCGGGAAGCCTGATCTGCAGAAGGCATGGGGCCCGGCTGTCGGATTGTGGCCCTGCGGGATGGTGCTTCGGAGGTACCTGTGGTCTCTAAGGGAGAGTTTGACAGGCTTCAGGGGAGAAGGGCTAGTGCCTCTTGAACTGGAGAGGTTTCAAAATGAGCCCGGGCCTCCAAGGCTCCACAGAGGCAGGCCGTGGGCAGACAGAGCGGCTCAGAAGGAAGGGACAGAGCAGCTTTAATGTGCTAATGAGGGGAGCCCAGATGCCACGGGGATCAGAGGCGCTCTTTGTGCCGCTGGCTTCCCAGGGATGGCTGGGGTCTCTGTGCCTCGCTGGATGCTACTGCAGGCTGGGGGACACTGTGCTTTCACAGAGGGGCCTGTCCTCCACAGATAGCCTTACAGACCTCGGCACACTGGCAGGCAGTGAGTGGCTGCGGGAAATCCCAGAGTGGGGTGACCACTTGACAACAGGGGGGCTTATGAGTTTCCCGGGAAGTGCGGGGGGGAGGGGGGGAGAACAGAGGGTGGGAAGCAGGAGGTCTGTGCTGGAGGGGGTGTGTGTGGTCAGACAGCCCCAGAAAGGATATTTGCAGTTTCACAGAGTTAACTGTTTTCCCACCGGTACCGCCAAGCTTGGTGAGTGGCCTTCAAGTCGCTAAAAGGAGGTGATCTGCCTTTGAGAATAGTGTGAGTCAGATTTTAGTTGGTTATGAGTAGGTCTGAAACATCACAAAACCAACCGAAGGAACACTAAACACTGCCATCGCCCAGAGCGCGGGAATGAAGTTCATGTCTGGTTATTTCAGTCACTGATTGCTCCGGAATTGCCAGAGGAGACGGGGGAGCACCCATTTGGTTGAAGCAGAGTCAGGGAGCTAGACTTGAAGCTGAGTTTGCAGAGCAAGAACACAGTATTGACAAAGGTTGCGTGTTTACTTGTGCTGAACCCATCTGCTGATGGAGAGGTTGGCTCAACATACCACCCTCAGCTACCTTTCACCACGACTCTGAATTTCATCATAATGTCTGAAGTCATTACGTCTCAGCAATATATGAGTTCTCAGACAAGAGACAAATGAAGATGATTGATCCATGGCATCTTGACCTACTTGTCTCCTACTTTTCCTTTCTGAATCTTTCTGAGGATACATACTAGTATGTGTATGTGTCTGACCTGAGTGTATTTATCTATCTGAGTGTGTGTGTGTGTATATATGCATAATAACCTGGCCACTCAGTATATATATATTAGAGGCCTGGTGCATGGGTGGGGTCCGGCCAGCCTGGCCAGGGGTAAGGGACATCGGTGGTTGGCTGGCCTGACTGCTGGTCGAACTCCTGATCAAGGGGAAAATTTGCGCATTCACTTTTTATTATTTAGGATATACACTGAGTGGCCAGATTCTTATGATCTCTGAACGCATAATAATTTGGTCACTCAGTTTGTGTGTGTGTGTGTGTGTGTGTGTACTAGTAGTTATATATAACATATACTATATTCTATATTATTTCCCAAATAGTATATTATATATTATTGGTAATGATCTGTTTAACTGTCTCTTTTTGTCTTATTCTGCACTCCCTCCCCCACACCACCACCACCACCACCACCACCACCACCACCACACACACACACACACACACACACACACACACACACACACACAAGTAGAGGATAGTTTTCCATTTGGAATAATTTGTCTGCCTTATTTGAAGATAGCCCTCAAATTTCCTTACCATGCTTTGATTGATTGATTGATTGATTGATTGTTCAGAGTTGTTTCAAGAAGAATGCTTTGTTTTTTAATGTTTTATTTTGAAATCACATTGAATTGGTATCACTTGTGGAATGAAAATAAAAATATTCCGAGCTAGCTGAATCTGAATGAAAGCACCTATGGAACAGCCACCCTGTAAGGATTTGTACCCCTGTTGTCCTCAGCCATGTAAGTTTTGTTACATTTCAGCTCCAGGTGATAATGAGTTCGGTGACCTGACTTTAAAATTTTACCCTCTTTTACCTTCTTTGATTCTAACAGCTTGTGTGATTTTAGTGCTTTTCAAGCAAAATTGTTCTTTACTAAAACTTTCTTTCTCTCTTCCTTGATGCTTCCCATTTATTTCCTGTCCCTAATGGGATACATGCATTTTGGATTGATCGTTCTTAATGAAAGTTGGGTGCTCTCAAGCCTAAAGAAGTAGGCAATGAGGTCCTTGCTTGCACTAGTTTTAGAAAATTGATCATTTGCAACTCTAATGCTGATAAATGGACTCATTTGCTTCCAATGCAAAGAGACTGTAATTACTACCTCTCTAGCCTCAAAGTTAATTGTAACCTGAGAGTATGCCTTCATTGATGACAGACGAAAAGCACCATTTAAAGCATTTACAACAATGGGTATCAATTGCTCATTTTGGATCATCAGTTTGTCAAAGGAAATGGTGATTCTGAAAGGATGCTATTGAGAATGTATGCAGAATGGACCAGTGTACCAGGAAATGCAGTTTGTTGGGCTATGGATTGATGAATTGAGATATAACAACAAAAATTCTTAACACAATTGTCATTTTCCTATTTTCCTTTTTCACAGCTACAAAGCAGTTCATTGGATTTAGAAACCTGAGGATCCTCTTCTTTTTTAGTTCTATTGGAGAAGCCAGTGAACGAGCCAAAGTCTATGATACATTCTTTCTCTAAAAAGAAATGTTCACAACTTGATATGCCCTACCACAAACTCTTTGGGGGAGATAAGACATACACAAGAAATAAAGACATTTTAAATGAAATAAATAAGGAACTGAAATGTTGAGGAGTCCGGGGAAGGGGGAAGGGGGGAGGAGGAGTGTTAGGGAGGGAAACCTCACAGAGAACTACTCTAGTATTTCTAGTACTGCTCTGCTATTTTAAATATTAAAGTTATTGGCATCATGAGGCATAGGATGTTGATTCCTGACACTTCTAAGGGAAACGCTGGCAAGGTAAGAAAAAAAAAAAAAAAAGTCACAGAAGTCATGTGACATGTGAATGAATTAAAGATACTCTTGTTCTGAGCCAAAATTCCCATTTTGGTGAATTAATTTTCTCCGTGGAAGTATTTTGGATTTAAGAAATGAATAAAGTAAGCAATGATTGATCCTCAATTTTAGGATGCTGCTAGGCTAACCTCTGAGTTTTCTCTAAAGATAAATTATGATACAGAAGCTCAGTCTACAAGATTTTGTAACTCTTCAACCAAAATACAAAGACATCTATTTTTTGTGTGTGTGTATTTAAAAATATATATATTTTATTGACTTTTTTACAGAGAGGAGGAGAGAGGGATAGAGAGCTAGAAACGTTGATGAGAGAGAAACATCGACCAGCTGCCTCCTGCACACCCCCTACCGGGGATGTGCCCACAACCAATGTACATGCCCTTGACCGGAATCAAACCTGGGACCTTTCAGTCTGCAGACTGATGCTCTACCACTGAGCCAAATCAGTTTCGGCAGATATCTATGTTTTTAATAACCTTCTGACCTAACCCCCAAGTCTGGGTTAGGTGCCCCCTTCATATTCAGGCCATTTTCTATCATTCCCAGTCAACATTAATTACTTGTCTGAACCCTCCAAATGATTTGTTACTGTATAGGGTATCCTCTCCTCAACATCTCATCCATAACATGCCATCAAGTAGGTGCTCAATAAGTATTTGTTGATGAAGGAGCAAATTATCTTCTACTGGCCCTTTCAAAAAGAGAAATTATTTTCAGCAAGTTAATATTCTCTGATTTTTATTATCAAATACGTAATGTATGGGATAGTGCCTGGCTTAGAGTTTTAAAGCTCAGTGAATTGAATTTTAATTAAAAAATTGATCTATGAAAAGTAGAAGATAGAGAAAAGTATAGAAAGGTAATTTGAATGGTGCCTGAGTTAGGAAAAAAAATTGCTATGTGCTGTATAAGTCCTATTCATACGTTTAAAACTCAACAGACATTTCTATCAACCTCTTTTCCTAGTAGAAAGTTTTCAGTTCTATCTTTTAAGAAATTTTCCATGGGATAACCCATTGTAGGAAAAAAGATAAAAGTCACTTAATGCTCATTATAGACAGCAGAGGTTAAGAATAGGGCTAGTTTAGCATCTAGACGGCCTCCTATAACAACTTACTTTTCTGGTCTTAGGGACTTCCCTTTCTTATCTGTTTATAGGTTGTAAGGACTGTGAAGCACGTAGAACAGAATCTGACATATAGAAAGCCCTACATGTTGTATCATCATCATCATCATCATCATCATCATCATGATCATCATCATCATTGTCTAAGGCAGCTAACATGCCCAGGAAGAGATAGTGAAGAAGGAAACTGATTGCCGAGAAAGCACATGAAGGTAGTGCCCAAGTCTAGCTTGTTTAGTGTTTTCTGTCCATGCCCAGCATGGCCATTGAACATAATACATGTTGGTAGTACTTGTTTAATGAGTTGATGTACTTAAGGTGGTCTGGGAAGGAAAAGTAAGAAGGCCATGGTAGTAAGTAGCTCCAAGTAAGCAAGGAGGAGGAAGACTATTTTCTTATTCCTGTTCATAAATATTTTCCTAGATAATTTCTTCCAGGTAAAAATTAATTCAAGTTCAATTTCATCTTTAAATACATCAACCTGGGAAAACGAAACCGGATTAGATTTATATTCTTTGCATGCCTGCTGCAAGGATAGCATAGTCCTCAGTGTGGTGAGGGGATACAAACACATCATAAGCTTGGGTTCATGCTCTGAAGTATATTTCAATGTAGCTAATCAGTTATTACTTCAGTCAATCAACTAGATTGCTTTCCTTTTAGGAGCTGGAATCAATCGCAGTGAAGGGTGGGGCGTTGCTTTCAGGCATCTTGGGAACATGGGCTCTTGGCCAGCATGGCAGGTCTGCTGGATTTTTACTTTGGGAAAAATGGCACCACGTGAAAGCTTCAAGCCTTTGGGCTAGAGGAGGAGAACACACGAGCATGGGAGACCACCGGAGATTAACTTCGCTGTCTTTGAAGTATGTCTAGGACTTTCTATCAGCGGGACCAGGTATCACTTCACTAGAAGATTTTCAGAGGAATATGGATTGGTCAATAAACCACTTGAGAATGTATCTATGTGACAGCTATGAGCATTTTGACAAGTCGTTTGAAATACATGGTCATTAATTCCCTGTCCAGCTCTTACTTTATTGTCATGATTATACATGACAATAAAGATCTTTATTGTCATGATTATACATGACAATAAAGATCTTCAAAGATCTTCTGATAAATCAAATGAAGTTTATTTCGAAAGCATATATATTGTCTTCATTCTTCATGAGCTGGGACCTCAACATAAAATGAGAGCTTAATCATTTCAGCAGTGGTTCCGATGTGCTTGTGTCCTGTGGAGAGTTTAGAAGTTAAAGATCCTTTACATTAGATTAGAGTCACAACCAGGGAATTATTAGATACCTCAGTATATTTGGATCAAACCCTGCAAAGATGGACTCAGGATAACTTGGCAAGGTTATCTGCAATAGAATAGAATGGACATTAGCATACATATATTTTTCCAAAAACTATTAATAGTTGGCTTTAAAAAAATCTTTTGACATAATTCTTTTTTAAAATATATTTTTTTATTGGTTTCAAAGAGGAAGAAAGAGATAGAAATATCAATGATGAGAGAAAATCATTGATCTGCTGCCTTCAGCACGTGCCCGGGGATCGAGCCTGCATCTCAAGCATGTGTCCTGGACTGAGATCAAACCTGGGACCCTTCAGTCCTCAGGCTGGACTCTACCCAAATCAGCTAGGGCTAAAAACTAGTTGACTTTTAAACTCCTGTTTGGGAACACACAAGTGTGACACCTTGAGGAGCAGGGCAGTACCCGTGTTGCTAACTGTGACAGGCTTTTTCCCCTCTCCAGTCTGTGTTGCATCATCAAGGTGGGATGTTTTATTTCATGTGAAGTAATGGAAACTTCTGCTTTATGATATTATCAAAGATCTGCCCACATACAAAAGATTAATGAAGTCCTTGGGCTTACATTCTTGATATCTTTTGTATTGCCTCTGTGAAAGGTTGAATAAAGCAGTTTCTATAGCCACTGTGAGCAACAAGCCACAGAATGTTCAATGCTGACTCAACATAAGCATGTCTGCAGAAGATGATTAACTTGAAGAGAAGCTAGCATCAGCAAGAAGAAATACAAGCATACATTCAAAAAGAATATGGAGTATGCCCAGCCTGAGTGGCTCAGCAGTTGAGCATCCACCTATGAACCAGGAGGTCATGGGTTCAATTCCTGGTCGGAGCACATGCCTGGGTTGCAGGCTCAATCCCCAGTGTGGGGCATGAGACAGCTGATGGATGATTCTCTCTCATCATTGAGGTTTCTGTCTCTCTCCCTCTCCCTTCCTCTCTGAAATTAAAAAAAAAAAGTTATTATTTAGTATATACACTGAGTGGCCAGATTATTATCTCTGAATGCATAGTTATCTGGCCACTCAGTGTATATCCTATGTAATATCCTATATAATAAAAGGTTAATATGCAAATTGTCCCCTCTACCAGGAGTTCGACCAGCAAGTAGGTCATCCAACTGCCCATGTCTCCTCCCTCTGGCCAGGCTGGCCAGACCCATCCATGTATGAATTCATGCACCAGGCCTCTAACACACACACACACACACACACACACACACACACACACACACTCACACACACACACTAGAGGCTCAGTGCATGAAATTGGTGCACTGGTAGGGTCCCTAGTGGCTGCTAGTTGGGTACTCCCTCCCTTCCCCTGGCCAGCTCTGCCTCTTGGTCGAACTCCTGGATGAACTCTCGGATGAAGGATTTTCAGACTCCGCTTTTATTATATAGGATATTTAAAAAGAAGAATATGGAGTATTTATATGTGATATCTTCAGGAGCTATAGCAAATATAGAAAAGTATAATTTGTTAGGTGGAAATAAGTATACTCTTTCTTTTCTATCCTTAGTATTAGATATTTATTTCCTACTCTCTAGTCTAGGGGTGTCGAACTCAATCAGAGAAGGGGCCAAAATCTAAAATCCAGCCTAAATCGTGGGCCGAATGGTTTACTGAACAGTCATAAACTGTCATTGTGATGGAAACGCAGCGGAGTGCAGTGATGACAGCGCGGTGCGGGCCACATTGCAAGGCCTGGCGGGACGGATTTGGCCCGCGGGCCTTGTGTTTGACACATGTGCTCTAGTCGATCCCCCTATAAGTATATCCATTTCACCCCAGATGACTCATATAAGCCAATTAGTTCTTAGGCATTTTTTTCTGGACTCCATGGCCTGCAGGTTATTTTTGGTCTTGAAGTGGGCACAGGTTCCAGGTTGGCCCAATCAAATTGTAAGGAAGGACTTACATTTGATGGTGGGGTAAGATATCCCTCTTTTCCTTCTGGATTTGATCAAGGAAACAGCCCTTTAGCTATTGACTGTTACTGTCAGCTACCTCATGGTGATGAAGGAAGCCAGCTGTATGATGTCACTGATGCTGAGGACAGAAGACTGGAGAGAGACAGAGCACTTGAATCCTTGCAGATAATATTGAGCAACTGACTGCCGAGCTTGCTCTGTCACTGAACTTTTATTATACTGAATATTTATTAATACCCTAACTGCGTAGGCCAGGTTGTGGTAGAATTTGTTTTACTTGTAGCAAGGAACTTCCTTAACTGATACACACTTCTCTCTCACTTTACCCTGAAACTGATGACCTTCTACAGCTAGCGGCCAGGACCTTTTCACCTCTTTTATCTGCCAAGGAAGAACAGAGGCAGGTTTGCCAAATCAGTCTGTGGTATGAAGATTGTTTTTCCCAGGATGCAGTTGCACAGAGTGAAGAAGGATTGGGCTCTTGTGACTGAGAGATGCATTGGATATCCATACATTTGGCACCTTTGATAATCCTGAGCTGGTCTGGACTACACAAACATAGTGCAGAGATTGGAATGCTGGATGATGGGCTTCCCCATCCATTTTTTTCATTGGTTCGATCAGCATTTATTTCGAGCCTGCTTTGTGCCAGGCTAGTGTCAGTCCCTGGGTATGTGAAAGATTTCCCAAAGTATATTGGAGAACCATGGGTCGCCTGATGTAAGGGAGAGGCGGAGGCATCTGAGCATGAGGCAGCTAAGCTGACAAGTGGAGAATGAGGAGGACTTGAGAGAGAGAAAGAGAGAGAGAGAGAGAATGAATATTGTCCTAGGCAGAGGTAGCAACACATCAGGAGACTGTGAGTAAGTGAGGAGAGAGATGTTAGAGGCTGGAGGAGTAGGTAGGGACCAGATCATTCAGGGCTTTGGAAGTTTGCTAAGTTGTGTGTACTTTATCTTGGGAGCATTGGGCAGTATTGGAGGCTCTAAGCAAAAGTATGACATGACAAATTTATATTTTGATAAGCTCTGGCTGCCTGCAGTAGGTACTGTGCATTTGAGTACAGGAAGACTGGTTGCAAGGAGCCCAGCTAGGAGCTGGTTGGCGAAGAGAAATAGAGAATTGTGATGCCCACTTAACCCATCCTTCTCCTAACCAGGGGCTTTGACTGTAAGCACTACATAAGTGAAAGGTGGGTGGTATGATGGTGGTGAGTGTTTGATTTTATTTGATCTGACAGTTGCATGACCTCAAACAAGTGACCTAAACTCTCCGAGCTTCAGTTTCATCATCTGTGAAATCACAATAAGAACCCCTACCCAATAGGGTCACTGAAGAAGATTAAATAAGATACATTTACAGCTCTTGACACCTGCCTGAAGTATGCTTAGCCTATGAAGTAAGCATGGAAGAGGCATAAGAATGAAGGCAGAGAAAGAGCTTTCTAGCTGAGTTCCTTTGCAGTCTTGGAAGTTGAGTAACATGAAAACGATGAAGCAATTATAACCATGGCATTATCATATTTTTTTTTGGAGCAGGACTTGCACTTATGGTATAGGCAACACATTTTGAGTCCTGGGATCAGAATTTCTGCCTAAAGCATGGCTACATGCTGGGTTGGGTTCCCTCCATTTCCCACCTATAAAGAAGCCTTATATTTGTACTGCACTCATTAAAGGAGCTAATTAGAGAAGCTAATCAATAGCTGATGAACTGATTCATGGAGATAGATTTCTCCAGCCGGAGTTTGAAAGGAAAGAACAGATTTTTTCTGTGGACCGCGTAAGCAGCTATTTTTAGTCAGCAGGTGTTGCAGCTTTTATGAGGCGTTTGGCAGGGTTTCTCTTCTTCTATTTCATCAGAAATATGTAACTTTCATCCCTTTCATTCCAGAAACATGCTGCTTTGTGTTTTCTGAGTAGAAAAGGGGATTGTGGGAAAGCAAAACCCAGGAAAAATATATGAAGTGCTTAGCACAGACCGGCCCCATAGTAAATGGATGCTAACTCAGAGAGAAGCTAGAAAGCGTGGGTGGAGGAGGGCGAGGGCACAGGGAGGACCCGTCTCTGCATTCCTGGAGAGAATGCATGGCTTTTAGCTCCCTCCATCTGGATCAATTCCTGGACTTGGAGCCTTGGCTTATCATTTTAGATGTCAATACTGATTAGTTAGGGAAGAGGCGATCCATCTTCTTCGTGCATTGCTTAAAAACAAACAACCCCCTCCACCTCATTTGGTGGAAATACAATGACTTAACGAAGGGGCATTTGGAGAATACCACCGTGCACAATCCTGAGATGAGAACTGGGCCTCCAGAGCAGTTCTTTCCTCTGATAGGTTTCTAATCGTGCATCAGGTTTTCGCCAGAGATGATACAATATGAGCTACAGTTATTGGTTCCTCCATGAGATGCTGCACTTAGGTCTTTGATAAAGACCAGCCTGGTGTTTTCTTACTTCCTGGGGAAAGCAGGGGAAGCTGATCAAATACACGAATGGAGCTGTGCATCCTCTGGGCCGATGGGTCATAACCCTGGTACTGCAAAGGGGTTGGGAGCAGTCAGACAGCTCCTCTCTCTCTAGCTCCTCTCCCCCCACCCCCCTCTTAGGTTTTAAAGAAATTGGCTCACAGCTGTGGGCAGGCATGTCCAGAATAGTGATGTTTGTAGCCCTCGGATGTACTGGCATTGCCATGAGTCAGTCACTGTGCCAAGTGCTTTATGATTATGGTGCTGTTAAGTGCTCTTAAACCTTTATCGCCATGCTAAAGATGAAGATACTGAGTCAGAGAGGCTGCTGAATTGCTCAAAGTCTCACAGATACCGAGTGGCCTTGGTCTGAAGCCTCGTTAGGGGGCATTCTGTGCAGCAGATATAGTTGATACCGTTTTGTTTCCTCCCAGGGACAGAAACCTAACTCAAGGTAGGATGGATGCAGTGTGTTTTCTCGTGTCCTCAGAAGTTCCAAGGCTGTAGGCCCAGCTGGGTCCAGGGGCTAAAAGGCTGTTTTCAGGACTTTGCTGTTGCATCATCTCTTGGCTCTAACTATCAATATTTCCTCTGAGCTTTATTTTATAGATGGGGTCTCTCCAGGGGGAAGGCAGGGCCTCCAATTCAGTTAAATGCCATAGAAAGAGCTTTGCTCTTAACCTCCTTATAGCAATCCTACAAAATAACTTTTGACCGTGATTGGGTTATGCAATATTCTTTTTTTTTTTTTTTAAATATATATACCCATTGATTTCATAGAAGAAGGGAGAGAGAGAGATAGAAACATCAACAATGAGAAAGAATCATTGAAGTTTGCCGCCTGCATGCCCCACACTGGGGATCGAGCCCACACCCCGGGCATGTGCCCTGACTGGGAAGCTAACCATGACCCCTTGGTTCACACGTCGACGCTCAGTCCCTGAGCCACGCCTGCTGGGCTGTGTGGTATTCCTGGGCTAAGTCCTAGGTCCAAAATGGTCAGCTGTGTGGTTGTACCTCCCAGGTCTCAGGTCAGACTGTGGGTTGGAGGGCTTGGGGGTTTGTGAGTCAGGGCCTCATGATGGAAGCCACCCTAGAGCAGGTGGAGTGAGGGCACTGCCACACTCCCGTCGTCGACACGTGACTATGGAAAGGAAACTCCCAAAGGGAGAGCTCCTTGGACTGGACTACATGTGGCCTTTTCTAAGTTTCCCAGCTGTAGAAGTATCTGGAAGCTACTTATGAAAACCCTGTTTTTAGTGCCTCAGCCTGTTTAAAGGGAAATCCAGCCCTAAAGTATTTGGAATTTGAATATGGAATTTTTAATGTTTCCCTTTGACTCAAAGCACAGGGCTTAGGCAAACTTCTCACCAAGCTTTAACGCTGAATTAGCTTCCCAGTAGGTACTGAACATCAAAGGTGTCTTAGGGAAGGTAACGGTGCAACCTGATGCTCACAGCACTTCGCCCTTTCTAACTGCAAGTCCCAGACCACCTTGAACTATGGTTGTTTGTATTCATCTTTCTACAATCTTACCTTTCTTCTCTTACCGGCCAGGGTCCCAGCTTATCTCTTTCAGTAACTCCTGCACTTCCTCACAGATTTCTGTTGCAGTGGGCACTCAGGAAGCGCTTTTGAGCAAGTGAATGAATATATGTCATTTTGGAGTAAAATACTCCATTGTACTCAGAGAGTTCTCTGGGGTACAGTTTTAAAGGGGCATGGCCCAGAATAGAGGTTGAGGGCACAGGTCTGGGTCAGATGGCCTGGCTTTGGATCTTTTACCCCTACCCTTTGTCCCTTTCTGAACTTTCATCCCCCAACTGTCAGGGAGATGATCATAGTATCAACCCCACCGAGGTCTTTGAAGATATATTGTAAGCACCTGGCTATAGTCAGTATTCAGTAAACATTCGCTATTATAATTATTGTTGTTACTTGGTTATCTTTGATGCTGGAGACTTACCAGGGCTGGTTTGAACCTGGCATGCCTTTGATTTAGTTATGCTCATCACTGTGCCTCTATCACGTAACAGCACGTAAGTCTAGTCTTCCTTGCATTGCAAAAGTAATGTCTTTCAAAAAAGTTTGCTCTTGCCGAAACCGGTTTGGCTCAGTGGATAAAGCGTCGGCTTGCAGACTGAAGGGTCCCAGGTTCGATTCAGGTCAAGGGCATGTACCTTGGTTGCAGGCACATCCCCAGTAGAGGGTGTGCAAGAGGCAGCTGATCCATGACTCTCTCTCTTTTGAAGAACGATAGAAAGTTTTCAGGAAGTGAAGACCATAGGGAACTCCCAGAATTTAAGAGTCACTGAGCTTGGTCCATGTTTTCCTTCGTTGGCAGCTGGCAAATGTGAACTTCAGGAGACTCTTCTGATTGTGTTTGGTGGGATTCCCGGGCTGGGCAAGCCAGTGGTGTGTTGGAGTGAGGCCCACCCACTCTGGTCCACATCCCTGGCCTCCCTGCTCAGCTTCTCAGCCTGCACTGCTGGGAGGGAGAGCTGGTTGTAACAAAACCACTTTCTCAGGTTGGTTTCCCACTACAGCTCTAAGGGCAAGCTCAGAACTTGTTAGACTTCAGCCTCTTGTGCTTCATAACTGGGGCTTGCAGAGACATTACAGATGCCTGTGAAATGAATATGACAGATATGGCAGAGATTGAGATGCAACACTTACTTTTTAATGAAAATCAATTCCTTCCTTCTGCCTTTCCCTCCGAATGCCTCTTAGCTCTGCAAGATCTGCAGACAGTGTTAGGCGTTACAAACCCTGCATATTTATAGCTGGAGTTATTTCTCCGTGCATACCATATTTAGAATACAGGCTCCTCTTCCTCTACTTCCTTCCTTCCAACAAAAGCAAGCCTTAGAAGTACTCTACATTTTATTGTTTTAGAAAAGCAAATTGCCTTCAAGACAATATCATACTAAAGGGATGCCCATTTTCTTTCAAGCATCTATACTAATAAAAGGGTAATATGCTAATTCGACCAGAAAGAGTGGATGTCTTCCAGACATCATTCCGGACGTCCTTCCTGTGGGGTGGCCAGCCTGCAAATATATATATATATATATATATATATATATATATATATATACACACACACACACACACACACACACACACACACACATATTGTATATATATTTATATCTATATTTATATCTATGTATATGTATATACATATTTTTATATATGTGTATATATATATATATTTTTTTAAAGAAGGTATATCACATTCTCAGTATTTCTGAGTAAGCATACATGTCTTGTGATGCAGTGGTTGCCATGGAAATTAACCGCCCCCTGAAAGAATAGTGGAGCATATAGACCCATGTAAATTGCCCAGAACAGTCGTTAGAGCTGCCCTCTGGGCACCTCGGTTTATGAGGGATTTCAGAAAAAAAGGGTGTTTCCTCTTCCGTGGACAAAGGGAAGGAGAAAGCTGCCTTTGTGCTCTGATTGTTTGGCCTTCTCCCTTCCCCTGGCAAGCGCCAGAGGTTGTGGGGCAGCGAGGCCTCCGTTCTCGCGCACAGAGAGGGCTCTTGTGATCGCTAATTGCCAAATGCACTCGGGCATGGGGGGTCCCGCTCTGGGAATATTCCGCATTCAGATTCTAAGCTGCCTGTGCGCTTTCTGGCGGCTCAGGGCTCACTGCTTCGGAAGATGTTTGACTGCGTGTCCTGACCCAGGTCTTTTTTCAAACTGAGGTGGAATTTGCCACCGATTTCTATTCAGTAGGAATAACAAAAGTGGAAATTATTTTGAAAGGTTGACTGTTGATCAGGGTTCTGCCGAGACAGAGCAAGGCATTGTGGAAGGAAATTCATGAACTGTAGTGAAAGGGCTCCGAAGGGAGCGAGCAGCTAACGGGTGATTTCTGAAATTTAAATTATGTTGAGCACTGCCATTTGGCACCTGGGAACCAATTTGCCATTTAACCTGCTTCTTGTAGGCCAAAGCCCATAGCTTCCAATCCCCCCCCCCCCTCTCTCTCTCTCTATTTTTAAATATATATTTTTATTGGATTTCATTTTTAAAAACAGCCATTTAGAAATATGGCACAGTTCAGTGTAGCAGGCATACAGAACCTGAAAAGATTTCTAATAGAAAAGCTAATGGAAGCCTGGCCAGGTGGCTCAGTTGGTTGGAGTGTTGTCCCATACACCAAAAGGTTGTGGGTTCAATTACCAGTCAGGGCACACACCTAAGATATGGGTTCCATCCATGGTCTGGGCAAATAACTGATGTTTCTCTCTCTCTCTCTCTCTCTCTCTCTCTCTCTCTCTCTCTCTCTCTCCTCTCTCTCTCTCTCTTTCTCTCTCTCTCTCTCTCTCCCCCCTCTCCCCTTTCCTCCCTTCCTCTCTAAAATCAAGAAAGACATATCCTCAAATGAGGAAAAAAACAAAGGCTAAAGGAAACAGGTTTATATGGTGGAGGTGTTTATAACTAGGACAATTCAAGGAATTATATTAAGAAGATATTCTAGCCATGGCTGGTTTGGCTCAGTGGATAGAGCATCAGCCTGTGGACTGAAAGGTCCCGGGTTCAATTCCAGTCAAGGGCATGTACCTTGGTTGTGGGCACATCTCCAGTAGGGGGTGTGCAGGAGGCAGCTGATCGATGTTTTTCTCCCATTAATGTTTCTAACTCTCTATCCTTTTCCCTTTCTCTCTATAAAAAAAAAAAAAAAATCAATAAAATATATTAAAAAAAACATTCTGTGATAGTATTGAGGAGACAAATTTTGGTAAGTGATTATCTGATAATTATTAAAGTTACATTTTTAAATAGAATTAATAGTCACAAAGAGGAGCCTTAATAGTTCATATATAATTTACCTAAATTTGTAGTAGATATTTTCTTAAAAAGTCACTTGTAAAATGAATTCCGGTTTCAATAACTGTGAAGTTACTTTTGGTAGAATTCACTGCCTAATTATGCAAATTAAAATTTATCATGCTGGGACAATATTTGGTTACACAAGAGTAAAATAAGCTATTATATTTAATGGTTTCATTGAAATGAAAGCGATTCTTTCTGATATTGTAATCTAAAACAAATTTTGTGTGTTTCACTCAGTAATAAGATATACCATTCAGTGTTACCATTTAACGGTCCAGAGCCCGCTGGCAAGAAAACTCCCTGAAATTCAGTTGGATAAGTTGGTTTCACAGGACCAGGAAAAAAGTCAACTCCTATGATTTTGGTTCATAGTCCACACTGGGTCATGTGTACACTAACTAAATCTCACTCCTCTAACTCTCTATGTGTTTTTGAAAGAAGCTCCGTCTCTTCCAATAAACTTTTAGGAGTTGTCTCTCATGCCTCCCCAACTCTCAGGCCGTCCTGCTGCCGGCTTCCTGGTCCATTCTGCAGCGAGGCTCCTGCCCCCCCACCTGCCCCGGTCCCAGGGTGCATTTGCCCAGACGGAGGAGCAGATTCCTGCAGAGTCCCTAACAGTCCTGCCCACAAGCTCCCACCTGCCCCGCAGCTTGGCCTCCTCTTGGGAAGTAAGAAGGAGGATGTTTCTTACACAAGGCCCAGAACAAGGGCTGCAGGGTCAAGCTGGGGCAGAGTGTAGAGTGATGGCTTTGCCAGGTCACATTTAGTTTTGTCCCGGCTGGGATTTGTACATATCTCCAGGTAGCTTTGTCTGAGTGGATTTAAGTACTAAGCTCTGAATGTTGCATTTATAACTGTGTCACCTCCCCCCCCCCCCCGCCCCTCCTCCCTGCCCAACCGCCAGAGCACCTTGGCTTACTGTGTTAGACAACTTCAGGATTTTTTCTTTTGTAGCCAGTCGCCACTGTCCTCCCCGAACCTTGGCGTCCATTTCTTTTGCTTCTAGAGTTCTACCAGATGTGCCCGGAGATGCTTGAACTCCAAATGGAGATCTGATTCAAGTGTGTTTTCCTTCCAAGAAAGCCTCTCTGCCCTAATGTAAATCAGTGGATGCAAAAAGGTACTTGTGAGAACAAGTATCACTTAGCTCTCCTTCCCAGACAGATCCGAGTCTCACTTCAGCACAGCCAAGTACTGCATGTAATGTTTTGCAGTTATTTCTTTTCCTCAGGGGCTCTTCCTCGGGTGTTCTGATGTTTAAACAGCAAGTTACGGTATGCTAAGATGACCTTGATCTTCCACAATGCCCAATTCATCTTCTGATGCTGACCGAAAGTTCCTCAAAGACTTTGGAGCCTGTTAGAATCCAAAGTGTCTTTATCCCATAAGTTTCTTGAGAAGGGCCAGATGGAACAGATTTACAGAGTATAAACCTGGAAACATAACAGATGCCCTACTGTGGAGTTTCTGGAAGAAAAAAAAGGAGTAGGGAGGAGATGATTTATAAAGTAACTAAAAGATTGTACTTAAAGTTCACATTACTTTCCTACTTTAAAATTAGGAATGTCCTCCTTTTAAATGAGCCCGTACAGGCAGGACCAAGCAAGCTGAGTGGGTATGGGTCATTGTATCAGTGCTGCCTTAGAGGGGCGAGGGGCCGAGGGAACTCACACACCTCTCTGTGGGTCCCACAGACCCATGGTTCCATGCATCACGTGAGGGGTGATGAGCAGAGTGGACTGAGCACACGCCACCTCCGCTGACCTGGCCTGGCCAGGAGCACACAGTGGGTGCTCTTTAAGCCAGCTTTTTCTCCGAACTCTGCTGATTGAAGAGCCCCTGCTGGCAATTAGCCTTGGCAGTTTAAGCACGTAGAGAGGAGGTGGGCAATGGCGTGGAGGGAGGATGCAGGGAAATCATTTTTTATTCCAAAAATGAGTGCAGTAGGGGAGGGAAATACATAACAGTACATAGCTCTTTTTCTGGGCTCATTGCTTTTGATCTCTTTTAAATCGATTTGCTGACTATCCAGAGGGACAAATAAAGGGTTGCAGCCTCTATTCACCATCAGGAGAAGGCAGAAGGCACTTGCTATTGAAATGTTGGTAGAGAATGGAGCTTTCTTTTTATTTCTGAGAGTCATCTGGGGCATTTTATCTATACTAAGACTGTGTTTGTTGTTGTGTTTTGAATTTTTTTTTTTAGATTATGTGTCATCATCTATAAACTTTTCTTAGTAATACAATAATGGCCACCTGTATTTGAACTTGTATGGTGCCCACTGACCTAAAGAGAGGGCATCACATTTGATTCCTGGTCACAGTTTTTCTCCTTCTATTGTATATTTTAAGACCTGATATCCATCCACATGCTGGCTGTGCTGTTTGTATTTGTTTTTAGAAATCTAGACATATCTTTCTGATTTATAAATTCTATGTTAAAAAAAAGTTTTTTCCTAAATTAAAACGAAAGCCCCAGTACCTCTTGAGAAATTCTGTCTTTAGAATCTTATTTTTAGGCTTTATGTTTCAGCTGAGAAAATATATTGGAAAGACACTCTGCTATTTTTAAAATATTTAGAAGCAAATTCCTCTCTCCCTGTTGTTTACATTCAAGGTAAAGCCCTAACTATTTTCTTCTTCTTCTATTTCTAAGACAAAGTGAAGAATGTTTACAGAGTAGGGATGACATTCTTGATGAAATCCTGGAGTCCAAACCAATCAATAATAATAGCAAAGCCAGTCGCAACTATCACAATAATGAGCCTTTAAGAACCAAAGAATCTAAACCAAGAATAAAAAAGATGTCAGGAGCAGCTCATCTGGTTGTGAAATGCCTACTTACCTTCAAGACAGTGATTTTCATTCCTTTCTTTCATACAATACTGTACTTGCTGTTGGAAACTATTGATTCTGTTGCCAGTAGATTAGCTTTCGATTCAGAAACAAATTCATCCTATGGAGTGAGTTGTTCAAGTAGCACTGAAGATTTGAGTCTCTATTTAAACCATAGATATTTAATCCTATTCCTTGTTTTCTTGGAGTTTTCTGAATGAAAATAGCTCCCCCCCACTTCCCACTGGGATCCATATCCATCTATATCTGAGACTTATTCGTAAAATTAGCACAACTCAATAGTTACTGCTGATCATCCAGGAGTTAGCTAAACAGATTTTCTTCCTCCTCATTATATAATTTCCATAAGTTACTTTATATTTGAATACCTACTGTGTTCCAGGAATACCTCATTCTTGCCAAGGTCTCCAATGAAGCCCTAGCTTATAAACTGGAATTTAGGCAAGTGACACAGTTATCTCCGTCACGTGAGCAAAATGCATATTGTTATCAGATGTGGTATTAACATTCTCTGCTCTACCTTTAATTGGATTTAAAAAATTGGAAAATTTAATGTCAGAAAAATTGAACAGATTGAATGATTACCACTTGTTAAGACTATGGACGATGATGTCAGTGTGAAGTTTTATGTAAAGTTATTTATGGGTTTAAACATAACAACAGAGGTAGATCATTGGAATCATCTTGTAATGGAAATGACCTAAATCTTTGCCAAAGGAGTTGGCTCTCTTATAATATTCTATCAAATAGAAATCTTTTCATTCAATTGTTTCAGTGAACATGAAGGTTATTCACCACATCCAAACCATGCAAAGTCTTCCCATATTGGTAGGTCTGGAAATGTTCTTGAACCCTAGTTTATGTCAAATCATTGGCTGTACTGATCCTGGAAGGAGTTCCTTTAGCTTTACGTCACGTTTAGTCATCCATCTGCCTTCAGTTGTTTCCCTTTTGCCTCCCTTTCAGTAGCTCGATGAACATAATCTGAAGGAAAGAGGGCGCTTCAGACTCTTTAAGCATCAGTCATAGAAACACAAGCTTGGCCCACAACACCTCTGTGAGAATGTTCCTTCACCATCCACAGATCCAGCCTCCTCAGGGAGTTGTGAAGTCTACCTTTGCAGGTGTGAGAAATGCCCTGAAAATCGATGTGTTCATTGTTGTTTATTTTTGAAAAGTAGCATAAGTGGCCATCACAAGGTCATTTTCTGTAATTAGGTTCCGTAGTCTTGTTGTTCGATATTAAACAGGGACAATGATAGAGAATTATTTCTTTAATGAACTTAATCCAGTTCTCTGATCTCTTTCTTATCACATTGCTTACTACACACTGTCTATATCAGTTATGGCAGTTGAAAGGCTTTAGTAAGGAAAAGATAAAGGACCTGGTGGAGGGAAGGGACAAACTTATGAGGTCAAAGTTGTGAGGTCAGCTATCCCACTCCATTGCCAATGTAGTATAAATTTGTTGTTGGGCTGCAATTGGAAAACGCTATGCGTAGTTGAAAAGTTCAAAATGTTGTGAAACAGGTTGAGTACATTTTACATACTGACAAACTAGTTTATTATTTTTGTTTTATTTTCTGGGGTGAAAAAAGTTGTCAACTTCTTTTTTACGATCCGCCTCTACCAACACACAGACACACACGTAAACACAAGCACACGGTGAGAATATATTATAAATGTAAGCACATGGTAAGTATTTGTTGATTTGTTTCAGTTTACTTTACTGCCTGCCATCTTTATGGGTGCATCTGCTCTGGAGAGAGAATGCCTGCATACAGACAAGGCAGATTGAATGAAACTGTACTGGATTCCAGTTTTAAAGAGTGATTTGTAAGCAGTTTTTGAGATGTGATTTGTATGCAGCTATTCTTATACTTAATTTCAGTTATACTGTCTAATCTGAGAGTTTTTACTCTGTTCCTAAATGGTCTGTAGTCATGAAAAAATGTAGCTGATTCCATCTCAGACAAGGTACAGCAGATTTGCTGTTAGAGGCAGAGCTGAGAAATCCCTCTTGGCAGGGCACTTGGGCAAGCTGCCGGGCTCCCAGGGCCAGCACTGTGCCCATCCATGGGTCACTTGGCACTTGCCCAGTCCATCCCTAATGCTGACCAATCTCAGGAGAGTATACTACTGGCTCTCCTTAAATCAAGTATAGACTGGTTTGTTTCTATTTGGAAAGATCTACTAGAATAGGGAGTATGTTTCTACTTGTTTGAAGTTTTTTTGTTGTTGTTGTCAAACATACAGTCACAAATTTACTATTTATTTAGTACTTGCTACATACATTATATCACTTAATCATTATAAAATCCTGCATCAAATGCAGAATTTATTACCCTGTTTTACATAAGAGGAAACTATTATTTAGAGAGTGTAACTTATATCATACACGCACACACACACACACACACATTATATACATTATATATTACATATATACATACATATACATACTCTAGAGGTCCAGTGTATGAGTTTGTGCATGGGAGGAGTCTGGCTAGCCTTCCCTGATGGTGGCCCATTGGGTCAGGCCAGTGGGGGTGAGGGGTTGTGGCCAGCCCCTCCCCCAATCAGGTTGTTGGGGGCTGATTTGGGGTGGGGCTGGCCAGGGCATGGGGTGGGGGAGCCTATTGGGGCATGGATCAAGCTGGTTGGCTGCCAAAGTGTGTGTCACAGCCTCCAGTCATTCTGGTCATTCTGCCATTTTGGTCGCTGGGCTTTTATATATATATAGATTTATATGTGTGTGTATATGTAAGTAAAATAGTCTTCACAGCTTTTCTGAAAAATGAAAGGTAAACTACTTGTGAATATTTGGAAGCATTAAAAACATTCAAGATAATCACTTTTTGAGGTTAAGCCAAAGTATTAGAGTTATAGTATGTGCATCTGATGGTAAAATTAACCAATACAAGCTGGTTAATCCTAACACTTTTTTCCTTGTTATTTTCTTTTTGGAATTATTAGGAAGCTTTGCCATTATGAGTTATTGCTTATTCATCTCTATGGCATACCTGCTGTCCTCCATCATATGATATTTGACAAAGGACTTAACTTTTTCTTCTCTTTCCATAAATTCAAATTTAAAGTCTCTTTATTAGGTTGGCAAATCTCCTGCCAAAACTTGGTTTATGTGAGATGACATTTGACCCTTTCTAAGAATCCAGATTCTGGCATTGTAAGCCTCCGCTCAGAAAAAAAGAAAACAAGAAAAAGAAAAAGCTTTCCCTCCTTGAACAGTATCTGTGGAACCTACTGTTCTCACTTCATAGGCTCATTTCCCTCATGTAATTATCACCTACAGGTTGGACGGTGTTTGAAAATATCATCTGTTCACTTGTGTCCCTGAGGCTTTCAGTTTCTTGACCCATCACTGTAGATCTCTATTGAGTGAGTTGTGAATGGTAGTATGGGTGGCATGGGTTCAAGAAGGTGGTACCCTCCTGGTTAGTCATAGATTTACACCGTTCACTTTTAATAACATATGCCTCTCTCTGGGAGATAAATGGAATCCTTGTATTTGACAATGCATCCTCTTTATTGTTCTGTGGAATGAAATGCTTCTCCATTAGCAAGTCCGAAGTCCCCCTCCTTCGCCAGTCTCGTATTTTGAGTCTCCCTTTCGGTAGATGTAGCTTTGTCTTCTATGTTGCAGCCTCTCCTTCACAGCCCTTCCACTGGGTCTTGATTCCAAGGTGCCCGTTTTCTTCTTTCTTATTCTGGATGTTGTTTCTGCTCTGGGATTATTCGTCTCCTCTAATAAGATGGCAGAGAAGTATTTATCCAGCTTGTTTACACGCTTGCCTTCCAGCGGCAGGACTGAACTGGCATTTCTTGTGGCCCTCACTAACTTTCGGATGCTTGGTGAGATGAAACAATAACCCATAGCACAGGTGTCATAGTAGATAGGAAGATTGAACCATCATCAGCTGGACGCAAGAGGCAACGCTCTGGGTGGCTGTGTTCTGCTGCTTCCCACATGGTTTTCTTTGGTTTTGCTACTTTTGTCTGAGAAACATTTACTGACAATCACTTATTGAGTACTCTGTGCTAGTTGTAAGATCTTTGGCATACACAGGTCTCCCCTTTCAAAGGGCTCATTCTCAAGAGGGAGTGACTCAAAATCAATGTGTCTGACTCTGGTCATTGATTTATCCCAAACATTCCTGGTGCATATTGCCATAAATTAAACACTTCCATTATAAAACTAAGATGATGTATATAGGGAAGTCATCTCTTATAATTTTATTAAACATTAGCAATAAACATACTTAAAGCCTTTATATTTGAAATATGCAGTGTTGGAATTACAATTCCCTAAATTACAGTTTAGTCACTAAAAAAAGCTGGTATTGAGACATCAGTTAACAAATAAAGGACTTTTAAATAGTCAAAATCATTCATTCATAAAAAAGGAAAGAATTTTTTAAAATGTTGAACATATAGTCAAAGAATACTTGCTTAAATATGTCTGAACTAAAATAAAAATCACAGACATGCACAACTGAATGATTATTTTCTTATTCACTTATGTCTAGATGTTCTATTCTTAGACCTGAACAGGAACATTTCTCTTCATAACTTATTTCAGTATCATGAATGTGATCTATGAAAAAAAAAAAAAAGAAAAGATGTTTTTTAGGGTTTATTCAGAGCCCAGAATCTTTCCAGAATGAATTGAGGGAGCTTTGGAACAAGGCTGGAAAAGTCTAAAGATTTAATATAAAATTCAGTGCCAAAAGGAAGAGCTTAATTAATCTCCTCTTTCTTAGAAAGAAAAACAAACAACAATAACAACAACAACAACAACAAACCAACAAGTCATATAAGAAAGAGTGAAGAGTTTTCTGGTGGGTTTGAGGCTGGAATTTATATATCTTGGTAAACATCTGGACATAAAACTGTTATAGAGATGGGAAAAAACAACAACCCTCATTTCCTAAAAATGTTAGCAATGTGATTTTATTTTATATAAAAAAATGAGCAAAATGAAATTTAGTGAATTTAGTGGAATTGAATGATCTGGAGAAAATGGGGAGTATGTATAAGATTCAATATCAAATAACCAAGAAAAAGGTAGAAGAAAGCATTTCTGCAAGTTGAATACATGATCTAATTATTCTTTCTTTTTATACTTCTGGCCTCTAAAAAAGGAGTGAATCAGTTTGCTTCTTAGTGCTGTGTAGGTCAAGGGGTATGCTAGGGATGAGAGCCTGGGAAAAGACCCCTGTACAGGCCTGGGGCAGTGTTCACGGACCCCCATTAATGCTCTTTTTGCCAGAAGCCTACCCTTGCCAAAGAATGACATGGTGCACGCAGGGCGGTGGGAGACAAAGCCAGGGGAATGGAAAGCCGTGCCGTCCGGATTGGCAGTAGGCTGTGCCTAAAGATGTCCATTAAGTCCAGGGGATTCCCTGCAAAGCGTCTGCTGGGGGAAGGCAGAGCCTCTGAAAGGAACTTTAAAGTGCAGCTGGGAGTGAATATTGTCTGTGCCGCGCTGCCAGCCGGTGGCCGCCTCATGCTGCGCCCTTCTGCAGAGCAGCCATCTGCTGAGGCTTTAATGAATGAAGCTCCCTCGAGTTTTCTTTTTTCTTGACAGAACAATAGCTTCTGTGGTGTGAGCTGCATTCCGATGGGTGGATTGGGTCCTTTGCGTTCTCTCTCTCTCTCTCTCTCTCTCTCTTTCTCTCTCTCTATCTATCTATCTGAAGAGATGGTGTATGTCTGAGTCCTCTCAGGTGGGGAGTTGGTGGAGTTGTTGAGAAGGTTAGTGCTTTAGGTTCGTTTTTAATAGGAACGCTCCAGCAGCTCTGCCTTTCAAGACTTGGACAATGGGCTGCTGCTCTTTCTCTACATTTTCTTTCCTCAGCTTTTAGTTTCCCCCCTACACATGGAAGGATGGAGTCACTTCTTTCAGGAAATGCTGGTGAAGTACAGATCTATGGAATAAAAGACTTAAGCAGATATTTTTCTTTCTTTCTTTCTAAAAATTAATTTTATTGATTTTTTACAGAGAGGGAGAGGGATAGAGAGCTAGAAACATCGATCAGCTGCCTCCTGCACACCCCCTACTGGGGATGTGCCTGCAACCAAGGTACATGGCCTTGACCAGAATCGAACCTGGGATCTTTCAGTCCACAGACCAACGCTCTATCCACTGAGCCAAACAGGGTACTTTTCTTTCTTTCTTTCTTTCTTTCTTTCTTTCTTTCTTTCTTTCTTTCTTTCTTTCTTTCTTTCTTTCTTTCTTTCTTTCAAACAGGGTACTTTTCTTTCCTTCTTTCTTTCTTTCTTTCTTTCTTCCTTCCTTCCTTCCTTCCTTCCTTCCTTCCTTCCTTCCTTCCTTCCTTCCTTCCTTCCTTCCTCCTTCCTTCTCCTCCTCCTCCTCCTCCTCCTCCTCCTCCTCCTCCTCCTCCTCCTCCTCCTCCTCCTCCTCCTCCTTCTTCTTCTTCTTCTTCTTCTTCTTCTTCTTCTTCTTTTTTTTGTCACCCAACATGAACTTGGATTGATTAATCCCATCTGTCCCTCTTGCCTTGGTGGTGTCTGTAAATCCATTTGGCTTCCTTTGCTGCAGTGCCCTAGAGGGACCCTCTGCCATCCCAGCAATATCTCTTTTCCCTCTGGTGTTTGTCAAACTGGAGTCCTGGTCTTCTTAATAACGGGAGAGAGAGAACATCCCAAAGACAAATCCGAAACGTTACCAGGAAAAGATTGATTTGGCCTTTGGTTTAATCATCCTGAGAAACGCTTATGCTGCCTGTCGATAACGGTCCTGTGTTTAAATCGTTAGCCTGACAGAACTGGAGGAGAAGCTAATTCGGGGAAAGACTTGTGAAGACTGGTTATTGGACTCACTGAGTTCCTGTCGTTTCTGATTTTCAGGAAAAAAGTATTTCAAGTAAAATCTTATTCAGAACTTTCACATAGAGACCAGATGCAATTGTTACTGCGCTGGTTGAGTTGCAGAGGTGTGGGAAGGATGGAAACACAGCTGTCCTTCTGTGTCTCTGCTGGCCAGAGTCTCTGAAGCTACTCAGTCAGGGTATTCATTTGTTTTGGGGTAGAATTATGCTAAACCATAGTAGAGAGCAGTTGTTGGTATTTATTTGTACTGTTATTCTGCCTTTTAACTATTAGCAGAAATGCTACGCTATATTTTCCTCTCCCATCCATTTGGCTACATTAGGCAGAAGATAGAGTAAAAGGGAACAAAAAACCTGTTTTATTCTAAAAATCCGAGGCAAATGGCAATATTTATATTGGGTCGGCAGGTAAGTAATTGCGGATTTTTTAAAGAAAATCAAAGACAATTTTTTCATGGAACTAAATAACTTTATTCTGTAATGTATTGCCCATTTTGATCAATGACCTTTTGCCATCTTTCAGGCAGCATCATAATCCCACGTTCAAAAAACTTCTGTTTTTTATTAGCAAAAAACTGAATCAGGTACGATTTGACATCATCATCATTATTGAAATTTTTACCATTCAAGGAGTTTTGTAAAGATCGAAACAAAAAGTAATCAGATGGTGCAAGGTCAGGACTATATGGTGGATGTGGCAAAACATCCCAACCAAGCTCCATTAATTTTTGCCGAGTGACCAAAGATGTGTGTGGCCTTGCATTGTCATGATGGAATACAACACCTTTTCGATTTGTCAATTCGGGCCGCTTTCCTTCAACTGCATTGTTTAATTTCATTAGTTGTTCAATGTAGACATCAGAATTGATCGTTCGGTTGGGTGGTAAGAGTTCAAAGTAGACAATTCCTTTGTAATCCCACCAAACTGATAACAAAACCTTCTTTTGATGAATATCAGCTTTTGATGTTGTTTGAGTTGGTTCACCTGGCCTGCTCCACGATCTTTTCCGCTTGATATTGTTGTAAACAACCCATTTTTCATCGCCAGTTATCAGTCATTTTAAAAATGGATCATTTTCATTACATTTCTTTAGCAAATCGCAGCTGCTAATGCGTTGCGTTAACTGTGATTCTTTCAGTTCGTGAGGAACCCATGTATCGAGTTTTTGAACATAGCCAAGTTGTTTTAAGTGATTTTCAATGCATGTATGTGATACATGAAGCTTCTCTGCAATCTCACGTGTTGTACTGTGACAGTCCGAATTGATTATTGCTTTGATTAGGGCGTCATCAACTTCAACTGGACAACCAGAGCGTTTTTCATCTTTGAGTGAAAAATCACCAGAACGAAATTTGGCAAATCAATTTTGACACTGCCGTTCTTTTAAGGCTTCGTCACCATAAACAGCACATAACTTTTTATGAGCTTGCGATGCGTTTTTCCCTTTGTGGAAATAAAAAATCAAAATATGACGAAAATGTTCCTTTTGATTTTCCATTTTTCAACGAACGCCAAACGAAAACTACAAAACAGATCAAAAAACTTTTTTTACTGATTAACAGCTGAATAGCCAACTATCAAATAACAAAATGTGTTTTACATTTTTACTACGTCTGCAAACCTAAAAATTCAACTGAAGCCATATATGTGTGAAACCCGCAATTACTTACCTGCCGACCCAATAGTTTTACTTTTACTGTGAATATATGTTGAAAATTTTGTACTTAGTTGCCACCTAACCTTACCCTTAGGTATTTTATTACTACAAGAACTGTGATTTATTTATTTATTTTTATAAAATTTCATTTGCTACATATGTATTTATATATACACATACCTATTTGTGTATATGTACCTTTACATAGAAGACACATCTATGTATTTCTTTCATAGTTCATTCTGAGAGACACACATATCTCCAGTGGTAATAGCAATATAGAGCATGCCTGGATTTCCTTTTTTTATAAATCCACTTATCAAACCCTAGAAAACCCTTTTTATAGAGGCATTAAGAAAGCCTTATAAAATGTATAAGTTGTTGCCAAAACAGGTTTGGCTCAGTGGATAGAGCGTTGGTCTGTGGACTGAAAGGTCCCGGGTTCCATTCCGGTCAAGGGCATGTACCTTGGTTGCGGGCACATCCCCAGTGGGGGGTGTGCAAGAGGCAGCTGATTGATGATTCTCTCTCATTGATGTTTCTCTCTATCCCTCTCTCTTCCTCTCTGTAAAAAAAAAAAATCAATAAAATATATTAAAAAATGTGTAAGTTGTTGCTATTTTCCATTTAAAAATCAGCCAGGAACTAGAAGAGCAGGCGTAGGAGGTAGGCATTTCCAGTTGTGTCTGAATCTGTTTTATATGCGAATGTTTCCAAGTCCTGAGTGGTGGTGGCAGAGATTCACATCTCAAGCTAGGTCCTGTAAGGAGGTATCTGAGTCACTGGGAAACCTGCCATTCTCATGAGGGCATAAAGCAGATAGATAATTTATTGGTAAAACTGGGATCAGTCTGAGAGTGAAAAGAATCACTAACTGAATGGGATACTGGAACAAGCAGGACATGTGGTCACCCTACTAATAGTTCTTTTTAAAAAAAAATATATATTTTATTGATTTTTTTACAGAGAGGAAGAAGGGAGAGGAATAGAGAGTTAGAAACATTGATGAAAGAGAAACATCAATCAGCTGCCTCCTGCACACTCCCTACTGGGGATGTGCCCACAACCAAGGAACATGCCCTTGACTGGGATTGAACCTGGGACCTTTCAGTCCACAGGCCGATGCTCTATCCACTGAGCCAAACAGGTTAGGGCCTACTAATAGTTCTTAATGTCTCCTAAGCTTCTATGCATGAAGAGCACATCCAGCCCCACAGACTTCAAAGTAGAGCCTTCTTAAGTTCTATAAGCAATTAGGAAGAAGATCTCAACAGCTCAAGAAATAAAAGCGAAGTTTTGTTAAAGCAGCTAGCAATCTTAATAGATTATATTAGCTTTCACTTCGTCATAGATTAGGAAAGTGGTGTAGTGACAGAGCCAGATGAGCATCTATCAGTGATGAACATAGTGACCAAGAGGACAAGGATTCGCAGGGAGTTCTTACAATTATGTTCCTCAAGCTAGATCTGCAGAATTAAAGATCACAGAGAAGAAATAGGGATGAAGATATAACAAATATAAATGGGCATGACTGTGGCAGGTAGAAATCATTCTTTTGACCAGATGTATATTCTACTGCAGTGGTTCTCAACCTTTCTAATGCGACCCACAGGTTGAGAACTGCTAGCAGGGTCGTCTAAGACCATCGGAAGACAAAAATACTTACATTACGATTCATAACAGTAGCAAAATTACAGTTATGAAGTAACAATGGAAATAATTTTATGGTTGGGGGTCACCACAGCCTGAGGAACTGTATTAAAGGGTCACATTAGAAAGGTTGAGAATCACTGTCTACTGCATCTCAACATCTGAATATGTAGCTCCACACTTCCATCTGACCACGCCTGGTCTAGGCTTTGTATTCAGATGGTCTGGTGGTGCCTTGCCACAGGCTGTCTGTCTTTACCTCAGCTTTCTCATCTATGCACTTTGTTAAATATGCACAAAATATATGGATGACCCCAAGGCTTTCTGCTCACTGAATATTAATATGTGCTTAGTATAACATTTGAAAATATTAAGTCATCTATAATTTATTTTGAACTGTTCATTAGCCTCAATACTAAATTAAGCTTCACAATCCATTCCTAGAGTATTCCAAGTACCTAAGGGCTAATACTTCATATTTAAAATTTATTATGAGAAAATCCTTTCTTATAGCTAATACATTTTCTTTTTCTTTTTCTTTTCTTTTTTTTTTAGCATTAAGTTGACTAACATCTGGAGCTATTGTAGAATTCTTGGGCTTTTTTTTAATGATTTTTAACAATCACTTAAAAACCATAACTCCTGATTTTTAAGTGATTGCTAAATTGCTATTGCCAGTAGAAGTACCTTTTTAGGAATTGCAGGCAAAATTAATACTTGAACTGCATTTTGAAATACTTACAATAGTTACTTTATTTCCAAAGCTAAACTCGGTGCTGATTGTCCAATGCTTAGTCTGGAAAGTGTTCTGAGACCTGGGCTGCGCTTTGGCCTCAGGGCTGTCCCAGCCTGTGGTTACCTACATACAGAGCAGCGGGCACGTGGTCGGAGTTTTGCACATGGTCATGACTCTGAAACTTTCTGGAGTGCAGGATTGTTTTGTGTCTGGCTTTAAGTTCTTTATTGCTTCTTTGGGTCTTAAATGGAGTCTTAATGCTCCATAGTCAATAAAGTTCCAAAGCTGTCCCAAGAACTTTCTCCACCTCCCCTTTCACCGGAGACCCAAGGTCAAGGAAGAGGTTAGAGTAATCAGGAACTAGACAGGATGAGAGGACAGAGGGTAATGTGCGAGGACTCAATCTCAGTGGAACCCCAGTCCATTCTCTCATTTGTGCTGACCTGCTTATTGTCCTTGTTACCTTACTCAACTGAAAGTTTCATAGTGGATATCAACACTGCCTGAGGGTGGCCCAAAGTAATAGACATCAGACATAGTAGCATGAAATTCAGGACTGAAAAGTGTGTTTGGCGCCATTGGTGTGGCTCAGTGGTTGAGCATTGACCTATGAACCAGGAGGTCATGGTCCAAACTCCAGTGAGAGCACATGCCTGGTGGCAGGCTTGATCTACAGTAGGGGGTGTGCGGGGAGGAATCCAGTCAATGATTCTCTCTTATCAGTGATGTTCCTCTCTCTCCCTCCCTCACTCTCTCTCTCTCCCCCTCTCCCCCTCTCTCCCTCTCTCCCTCTCTCCCTCCTTCCCTCCGTCTTCTCTTTCTCTCTCTCTCTCTGTCTCTCTCTCTCCCTCTCTCCCTCTCTCCCTCTCTCCCTCTCTCCCTCTCTCTCCCTTAATCTCTGAATTCAATAAAGACATATTTTAAAAAAGCATATCTGCAGGCATTTTAGAACCGTGGAAGTTCATCTGCCAGTGCAACAATAATCACCGAGAGAAATGGCGTGAGGGATGAAAACTGCGCTGGTTTAGAAATGGCCTGTGGGGAGAGCAGCCATACACCACCCAGTCGCTATGAAAGCTGTTTTACAGGAATGTCAGGAGCCCCGGCCAGAGCTGAAGGTAGTCTCTGCTTCTAGACCCACTATCATATGTCCTTTCTGCATCTGTGCTGGGCGCCTCTGAGTAGTTCAGGGATGTCTGTTCCTCACCTCACAAGCTGGGTGCCTTCCTGGTGAGCAGAATGGAGCACCTCAAGCTCTCTGTCTGCTCTCAGGGACTGGCGTGAGAGTCCCGGCCCTCCAGACTGGACTGCGTTTGGGCACCATGGGCATCAAGCTTCCCCACACGTGAGCAAGCCCTGGTCCTTCTGCCCTGGCAGCCACAGAGAAGTACACGGCGTTGGTGTTGTCTTTTGATGCGCTCCGGGGCTGCCTTGTTCAGTGACGGACTCTGGCCCCTTCGCTGTGGATGGGAAATTGTGATGAAACCCTCAATGAACGCCCCTTCACTAGGCAACGGAGGGACAGTGCCTGGAATCTAGTCAGTTCATTGATAAAACTCGAGGTTGAAAGCATGACTGTTCCTTTGTGTGAGTGCACCCAGGCCTCACTAATGGGCGGCAGCCCAACTCTGCCATCTGATCCAGCACTGAGCAACCCGAGGCATTGCAGGGGCCATTTTAACGTGCCTACAAGCGAAGCTTTTAATTTCTCATTGGGAAATTTCAGGATCTGCCAAATGCCACTGAGGCCCCTATTGATAGGTTAGGATTTCAGCAGAAACTGTGGGAGGGTGAGTTTCTTTACATCTTGAAGAAACAAGGGAACCCTATCGTAGGGGCATATTTTCTTGAAGCAAATATCTAGCTTCAGAGACAGACATTTGTCATAACTCTGAACATCAAAATGGAGGCTGAATAAGAAAAGGAGAGGAATGCGAACATCTGTTTCCCGCCACTTCTGTTCATAGAGCCATAGTCTATGCCTACGGTAACGATTCTTTGTAGGCCCTGGGCAGGGAGGTTTTCCCTTTAGAGTTATTGGGGAGCATCTCTCCTCATGACTCAGGCACCCTAAATGATTTATGATGCTGCCTCTGCATCCAGCATGTCATCATTTTTTCTTCCATCTTCTCTCCAGACATATTTCTAGATAAAAATGAACATTTATCAAAAGAAAGAATGATTCTAATTGTCCATGTGAATATTTCATTATTTCTTGACTCTAACGCCTTTCTGGTCAGTTTACCTCTCTTATAGAATACCTTTGTCATATTCAGTTTTCAGTGGTCCCTGAGCCAGAGCCCTGGGCTCTGTGCTTTGGAGCAGCAGATGCCAACCTTTCGGACCTCACGGACCACCAGTGGTCCATGGGCCACCGGTTGGCGGCTGTTGCTTTGGAGAAAGCACAAGAATTTAAAGAGAAAAAGAGAGCATCACACTGTAAGCTCCCCAAGAAGGATGGGGAATTGCAAGCAGAAGAGACCGAGGCAGTGTCACCGCTATTTTTTTAGGCTGTTTGTGAGTTGAGTATCCTGCTCCTTTAAGCCCGCTGTACCAGATGCTGTCCTCTGGCCCAGGACTTGTAAGTGAGACTTCCACTAACAAAGGCCTTTTGACATTTCAGTAACTGAATCTGGGTCTATGGGCCTGAGGCAAAGTTCCCGGTACTCAGAATTGCTCTACAACAAAGAGTTTTCCATCTAGGCTCCCGCATGTCATTTCTGAGGGGAGGAAAACAATTCCAGCATCCAGAAATAGACATGTCTTGTCATACCTAAGATGCAGGAAAAGTAAATAAACTAAACTTCTACATAAATACATAGATCTAAAAATAGGGCTCAACCTTTTTGGTGAAATAATGCATGCAATAAGATCAGAAAGCATGCTAGCAATAGAAATTCTTCTCCTGTATGTCTAGTTGAAGAATAGTTTGCTAAATCATGAGGTTTTTAAGAGACACTATTAGGACAGATTCAAAGAATATATAATACCTGACATATATAATTGCATAAAGAATAATTATAAAGTGAAACAATTATTTTTATCACCTGCTAAGTGCTACAAATTTTCACAAGTTTCCTCAATAAATATTCTCAACAGACTTGGTTTATGTGGTACCATCTTCATTTTTTTAGGGAGAGGAAAACTAAAATTGTGAGAGATTTGTCTGAGGTTATATATAGGTAATGATTGACAAGGCAGCATTCAAATCCAGGAATTTCTGACTCTACATCCACATACTTTCCATGATAATCTTATTGTCTTTCAAGGATAATCAAGCTCAATCCAGTGGAAAACTAAGTTTATATTGTGTTGTAGGCACCGACCGAGGAGAGTACGGCGGAGGCGAGGCAAGTCCCACAGCCATACTTCCTGTCTTATAGAAAGTGACGGATGGGATGACAGCTATTAACAACTATCTGTATTTGCTTCTCTTTCAATGCATCCCTAGCTTGTGCAGTTTAGGTGCTTTGTAAGGCAGTGTGCTCTCTGGAAGATTATATATATGTAAATCCTCACCCAAGGATTTGGAGAGAGAGAGAGAGAGAGAGAGAGAGAGAGAGAGAGAGAGAGAGAGAGAGAGAGAGAGAGAAACATCCATGTAAGAGGAAAACATTGATCAGTTGCCTTCCATATGTGCCCTACCTGGGGATTGAACCCACCACAACTCAGGTATGTGGCCTGACTAGGAATTGAACTGGCAACCTTTTGGTGTACAGGACAATGCTCAACCAAGTGAGCCACTCCAGTTGGGCGAAGAAAATATTTTTAACTGTCATTTGTGCAAGATGTGTTCATCTCAAATTCTCACCTCATTACCTAATGTTGCCACCTGACGTGGTAGCTTGGACTAGATTGTGAAGGATAAATGGGAGAATGATAGTTTATCATGTTACAGTGAATTTCATGTTAAAATAAGACATCTGATGATACAAGTTTTCTGACTTCAAAGGGGCACAGTACAACTGAAATAGATTTGTTCTGATATTGTGGAGCTCATGAAGAGAGGATGAGCTGGAAAGCAATTCCTTTGCTCTGTCCCCTAAGAAAATGGATGGGCTATAGATAAAGTACCTTTGCAGGAAGGAAAAACTGTGTGTCAAATGATGCTTGATGGGAAAGGACAAATTACTAGTACAGGCATGAGAGAGACAGAAGGCGGGGGCCCGGAGAAGCAGGGAGGACATAGGGCTTGACTCTGTGAGGACTGTGTCTGATGATAATACTTCGTTATGTTCTAACATCTGGATATTCACTGGCTCTTGTTTTATGGACTGAATCAGTTAGCTTTCATTTAGACTGTAGGGGTGTCAAACTCAATCAGAGAAGGGGCCAAAAATCTAAAATCCAGCCTAAATTTCGGGCCGAATGGTTTACTGAACAGTCATAAACTGTCATTGTGATGGAAACGCAGCAGAGTGCAGTGATGACAGCGCAGTGTGGGCCACATTGCAAGGCCTGGCGGGACGGATTTGGCCCGCGGGCCTTGTGTTTGACACATGTGATTTAGAGGTTCAGAGTCTTCAATATCCATTTCTTTAGAATACAGGATCAGTTCATTGCCGAGCCAGGATGTAACCACATACAAGAGATAAGATAGGCTTGCTTTCTCATCCTATTTACCAATCTCCATTTTCCACGGTAGTATATGGGTGAGGAAGCCACACAGCTTATGAAATATTCCCCCAGTACTTTAGTAAAGAGGAATAAAGTCATGTATAATGTTTTCTAAAATATATTCTTATTGATTTCAGAGAGGAAGGGAAAGGGAGAGAGAAATAAGAAACACTAAGGATGTAGAAACACTAATAATGTAGGCACCACACTGGGGATTGAGACTGCAACCTGGGCACATTGCCCTGCAAACTGCTGACTTCTGGGTTCCCTGGTCAGTGCTCACCTGCTGAGCCTCACCCACTGGGCCAGGCATAACGTTTTGTAAGACAATGAGAATTATTGATTTTTCCCCTTCCTTGTTAGAGATTCCCGTTGTTTCTGTAGATCTTTCAACAGGTTTACATTTTGAAATGAGCTCTCCTTTTACTTTTTAAAAATGCAAGACTTTGAACACCATTACACACTCACACAGAGACACACACACACAGAAACACACACACACACACACACACACACACACACACACACAGAAAAATACAAAAGGTTTTAAGATTCCCTCTTCTTTGATGTAAAACCATGGGTCATGTCTAATCATCCACTCATCCGGAGAGCAGCTGCTGCTCTTTTTCCGGGCAAACAAAGCTTTGGTGGAAAGGGCAACACTGCAGGGACAATGGTAACACCCTCCACTCCTATCCCACCGAGGGCCTTGGACTTCCCTGGAGGGCCTGCTAGCGCTTATCAGCTGCTTCCAATGGGCTCTTACTGAGTGACCAAAGAAGTGTTCTCAGAGTATAATGTGTGTGAGAATAAATAATGAAAAATGAGAGAGAGAGAGAGAGAGAGAGAGAGAGAGAGAGAGAGAGAGAGAGCGCGCGCGCATGGGATTCCAGGTCAGCTGGGCACTCTTTAATTGTGATAGGCTGCCCTGCCCACTTTTTATGATTCTGGAAAATAGTGTGTGAGGGCGTGTACTGGGACACTTGAGTCACTGGGCTCACTGCTCAGCCCCACCACTTCCTGGCTCTATGATACGGGCAAATATCTTAACTCTCTGCCTCCTCGTGCTGTGGTGTGCTGATAAACCAGCTTTGGGGTATATATGGGGGGAAGGGGAAGGGGAAGGAGCCCTGATTTGTAGGAATTGCCACATGGTGGTTTCAAGCTATTCAGGGTTGTAGCTTGCTAAAACTCCTGCGTATTGAACAAAAACTCAGTAGCCAGTTCAAGCATATCATTACTGGTCGGTAAAATGGGCATGAGAACTTACTCCAGAGGTTGTGGTAAGGATTAATGAGACAATGTAGGTAAAGTTCTTAGCACCTTAAGTTCTGGAATATACTCAATAGTTAATGAAATCTGCATAATTAGATAGAAATAGGCAAGGTTGCCCCATCTCATGAGTACCCAGTCCTTTTAAATGAAATTCTTGGAGGTCCTCCCACTTGTGTTAGGGAGGGAGAGTACCCTTCTCCCCTACCCCCATGGGATCCTCCACCGTGAGCAATGCTCCCCTCCCAGAACCCCCATTCCTTCCCCACAGATGGGGTGGTAGACAGTGGGGAGGTGTATTAGATTGCTAGAGCTACCATCACTATAGATTGGGTGCTTAAACAACAAAACATTATTTTCTCACTATTCTGGAGGCTGGAAGTCTGAGATCAAGATGTCAGCAGGGTTGGTTTCTTCTGAGGCCTCTCTCTGGCTTGGAGATGAGTCTTCCCACTATCTCCTTCCCCCCTCCCCCGGTATCTGTCTGTGTCTAGATTTCAGAGGAATGTGATACCAGTCATATTGGATTAGGGCCCACCCTGATGACCCCGTTTTAAGTTCATTACCTCTTTATCATTTTATTTGTTTTTTTGTTATCGCTTTATTCTGAGGCATGAAGGAGTTAGGATTTCAGCATGTGAATTTTGGAGAGACACAGTTCAGCTCATGACAGGAGGGCAGGACTGTTTCTGCTGGCCTCCAGTGTCACCGAGGTTAATTTTAGAAAATTTGGTATTTTGGGTTTGTTTCAGCCCACTCAACATTCTACTTACCACAAACTAAATGGTGGCTGCTGAATGTTTTTGAGACCTTTACTTTGCCTTCCTTACCTAAATCGTTGAAACTATGAAATGTACACTATACGGAATTACTAGAGCCCATGGCAGAAGGACCTGAAAAAAAGAAAAAAGAAAAAAAAAAGAAAGCAAAAATTAACTTCGAAGCATAGGAAACAACTGGAAAAGGAGATGGAAAATATCAGAGGAAAAAGGGAAACTACCAAGCATTCATTTTGAGATGACAGAAGAAAGCTATATCCTATTTCTGTAGGAAGAATAAGGTGCCACAATCAGACAATCCCGCTGATGAGAAGGATTTCTGAGTTTATGTTATCCCCACAGATGTCACTGTTATTGCCTAATAGTAACATGCAAGTTAGTAGATTATTCCTGCCGACATTTCTGTTCTCACCCGTTCCATAGTTTCATTCTTGTGTTGGCCTTTCGGAGGACTCTTAACACTTTAAGATAATGCTTGTTCAGCCAGACAAATCCACACATTGTGCCCCTGTTTACTCTTGTCTCCAGAACAAATTGTGGGCTTTTTCAGCAGTTTCTGAGTTCTGAGAACTCTTACTGTCCACTTAAGGAAATAGCCATTAAGAGCAGAAAGATCAGCCTAGCAGTATTCTGTGATGAATGAGTTCATGGAAGTTGGTTCAGTAAATCTGCACCTTGGTGGATGCTGGTACCAAAGGTAGTTGCCTTAAGTCCATGCAAAGAAAAGAGTTAATAGTGGTGTAGGGGAGCCCTTTCCATTCGGCATGAACAAAATAAGGAAAGAAATAGTTGTCTTTATTTCAGAAACTTTTCAAAAAAATTCTTTGCATTCTTAGTTACAGTGAAAGAATGATGGATGTGTGCTTATATACAGAAGAGAAATGGATATAGGAAAGCATAAGGATGTTAAATATCTCTCCATTTCAGTATTTCCCATTTCACAGTTTTCATTTCATTTAGAAATAACTAGGAAGATTAGCACAGTTTCTGATAGTAATTCTAACATCATGTACTCACAAAAATTGTAGTTGGCTTCCTTACCCTGTGGACCTGTCTTGTTCCTTAGAGTGCTACAGAAGTGCACTCTTGTTCCTTCTTTTGTCCTTTCTCTGGATTGTATTCCTGCTTTCCTAAGGAAAATGAGAATTTTAGTTTAATTTATAAAAATAGTAAGTATCACCAAATTAGCTCATGTGGGCCTCCTCCCTGAGAACAGCTTTCACTAACAGTATTTGCCCATTCTTTTCCTGGAAAGAAGTTATCTTATTTGGTACTATCAGGAATTAGAACATTTTAGGCAAATTCAAATAAAATTAGTATCATCTTTTTTCAGTGGTCTGGAAGCAGTAATGAGGGATTGGAGAGAGGTAAAACATTGCTTGAAAGAAGGTTTGGGGAATGCAAAAATTTCAATATTCCATTTAAAATATTTTTATGAAAACTGTGTCAAAATAAGTAGCAAAATACATTTTGTTTATTTTTATAAATCTAAGTTGTGTGTGTTTTTTTTAAAACTATCCTCACCCGAGGATATGTTTTCTTATTGATTTGAGTGAGAGAGAAAGAGAGAGAGAAACATCAATTGGTTGTCTCCCATATGTGTCCCAATTCTGCTGTCCTACCACAGCCTGGGTATGTGCTCTGAGCAGAAATTGAACTCGTAACCTTTTGGTGCATGGGACAACGTTCCAACCAACTGAGCCACCTGGCCAGGGCTCTACTGAGGTTTGATAGTTGTATACCTAGAAATCTAATACTTACATATTTTAAAGACATTTGAAAAATATGCTCCACAGTCTGCCTGCATCAGAAACATCTAGGGTACTTGCTAAACATACTCTCCCTTGTCCCCTGAGATTCTGGTTCCATATAGTGACTGAATTCAAAGTCCTGAATTTTCAGAGGACTTTCCAGATGTTTCTCATGCACAAAAAAGTTTGAGAACTCCTGTTTTGGGAAATAATTTTGCTTACAGAGATTTTATTCTGGCGGCACTGGTGCCTACTTGTCTATTATTCTCTTTTTTTCCCTCCTCTCTGCTGTGTAAGTTTACTAACTAACCATTTACTCCAGAGAGGGATCAGGTGATGAGTCTTTCATATGGGTAGCCTATATAGCACAGTAAATGGTTCTTTTATTGACTAAAAGTGATTGTACAATTTCAGTACAAAAATTATTTCCTTTGTGTCTCTTAGTCTTGGATGAATGTACTGCATCTCATAGAAACAGAGAGAGAGAGAAATAGGTACTTTTATTGTAAGCATGTTTATACTGTCACAATAAATTTCTCTGGAGTATAGTTCAAGATTTTTACTTGCAGACTGAGAAAACTTAGTTGTTTATGTCCTTATTTTCTGAAAGGACACACCAAGGCATGAAGATACCCAGAGAGTTTTGCCCAGTTTGTGATCAGAACTCCAGGGACATGGTTAATCTTATAAAAAAGAAAACATTTATTATTTGTTGATTCATAAAAGTAACACATGGTCATTGTAGAACTTTTGAAACACAACAAAAAGTATAAAAACAAAACCATCCTTCATTTTTAAATTCAGAGAAAAATATTTTTAATTTTTTATGTGTTTTTTCTTTGCAATATATATTCTTAATATTATCTACATAAATCTGTAGGAATTCCTAATCATTACTTTGGCATAAATTTCAAAAGTGTAATTCCTGTAAAAAGAGACACTTTTAGGGTTTTCAATATATATTACTCAGTTGCCTCCCAGAAAAGTTGAGCTAATTGGTATTCCGTTATATGGACAGGCAGACTTCACTGGCTCAAATTGATGTCTTTTTTTTGAACTTATAAGAACAACACTCTTTGAGGAGTTCATGAGTCTTTAGTGAGCTTGTCTGAATTGTGTGACTTCAGCTGTACTATTTGATGCTGAGGTGATTGTAATCAGTTGATTGAATAGGGTAGTGTATTGAGCAATGTCTTCTGTCATCCCGGTGACTCTGCTGATTGCAGTGTCTGGGGATAAACACAATGTCTAGAGAGTTGACCCATAGGGACTTCTCCAACCCACTGCCTCTTTAAGGAATTCTCCTGATAGTAAGAGCTACTGCTGTTAGCATGGCACATGGTGGCTCCTCCGGCTGCCAGGCATGGCCTCATTGTCCTTCACAGTAGCTCATGGCACCTTAGCTCATGGTACCATCCCCCTATGACATTCTAGAATGTAACAGGCATGTGTGGCCTTGAATTTTTACATTTGCTTTCTCAATAATGCTCTGCAGGTTAGTCTTTCTTTCTCCAGCTTTTCCTTGTCAGCTCCTTGAGGACATGAGAATTTGACCATGACCTGTAATTCCACCTGCTGTTCACTGCAGAGTCACCACACCTAGATCTCCATTTTGAGATGAGGATTATGGCTGGTTTTCTCAGACAAGGCATCTAGATGTCTTTCTGCTCCTCACTGATCTTGCCTCTGTGCATGCACACCTCTGGTGTCTCTTTGATCAGAACCACCCATATAACCTCATTTAACCTTATCTCTAAAAAACCCTATTTCCAAATACAGTCACATTCTGGGGTGTTTTGAGGATCAGGATTTCAACATGGGACTTTTTCAGGGGAATACGATTCCATTCATAACAGCTTTTTGATTAAGTGATTGATTGGTTGAATTGTTTAATTATTTATCTGAAAATGGATGTCACTCATGTGCACAGATTATTTTCCTGAGAGCTGGTTTGCAGATGTTATATGGCCTCTCTCCAGATTTTATATCTTTTTATAAAAGTTAGAGTTTAGGGTTATTGGTATAGCAGGATCATTTCTTCATAACTTCATAACTGCGCTCAAGTGAATCGTGACCAAAAGTTCCAGTCAGTTTACTTTTTTAATCCAATCTGCAGAATCCAGGAATTAATAGTAAACTTAAAGTGGTGGTTTTTCTTAGCTCTGTCAAGATAAACTAACTCCAGTGAATCTTGATGTTGCCTTGATATTGCTCTACAGCATGTGCCACTGGTTCATATATTCAGCTCTGGGACTTTGCTGGGTGGTGTAGTTATACCATGAAGGTCATGTGCAGAGATTCTGCTCATTTCAATCCTAGCTCTGCCACTTATCAGCTCTGTAACCTTGGTTAGATTTCTTAATTCTGTGCCTCAGTCTCTTCATCTGTAAAATGGGAATAATAACACATAGAATCCTTGTCAGGAGTAAATTAATTAAGACAATAAGTACTTAGAACAATGGCTAACATATATCATGTATTTAATAAATGCTAGGTCTTACTATTAGAATGGCCACATTATTTTTTTTTTCAGGCAAGATGCCATTTTATTTTCCCAGATTAGCAAGTTACCAAACATAGTTGTATTTACACACGATAGGCTCTCAGTATATTTGTATTGAATTGATGCATGAATGATATTAGAAATATTCTTATTAGTTCTGCACCTAAGTGAAATTTAAGTTGGGTTCTGAATAGCATAAAGTCAAACAAAAAATGCCTTACTACTTAAGGCAAAGCAGAAGGTTGCTTTGATGCTGAAAATCCAGAAAGATTTTCTGGAGCCTCTGAATTCAACATTAATACAACATTTTAATGCTGAAGCAAAATAGAGGTACCTGAAAGCTATTCTCAAGAATTTTAGTCTAGGACCCATTTTTACACTTTAAAATGATTGCTTATGTGGATTACAACAATTCATATTACCTTACTAGAAATTAAAATGGAGAAATATAAAAATATTTATGTATTGTCCAATATAACAAAAATAAGGCCATTTTGGATTGGCAAAAATAATATTTTTATGGCACTTAAATGTATTTTCCATGCGGAAAAAAAATCCAGTGAATAGCGTGGTATTTTTACATTTCTGCACATCTCTTTCATGTCTGGCTTTAATAGTAGACAGGTAGATTCACTTATCTGCTTCTGCATCCATCTGTTACAAAACACACACGTATACTTGTAAGAGGATGAGAACGAAAAAGGCAAATACTGTCTCGGTGTGATGATGGCAGCAGTATTGACCATGTGGACCTGCCGCAAAGACCAGAGAGGTTCCCAGAGGCTCCCACACCACACTCTGAGGGCCGCTGATCTAAGCCATGTCCACAGGAACCCGCAGCCTCAGATTTTACAGCTCCGTGTTTATCAGCAGAAATGAGCTCAACAGATGGAAACGTTTACTTCCTCCCATTGATGTATAGAAGCAAATTGCCTGAAATGATTTTCCAGTGCCATTCACACACCCTTCAGGGATGACGTCTTTCCGCAAAATAAAGGAGAATGTTAAATAGCTAGAAAAATCTTTCTGTTAAGGTTATTTTGACAAAAAGAAATTTGATTAGAGGCAACCTCATTATCAATGTCTTCCTCAGATTTAGAGCCCTGTAACTTTTGTAAAAAAAAAAAAAAAAAGTTCAGCAGGGCTGTTGAATAGCAGATGCAAGATCTAGTGTCCTGAGAAATTCTTTTCATTTTAAGATGATCTTTCCACTTCAGTATGTTAGAACTAATTGTGTATCTCAGCCTGTTGGCCAGATGCGATTTTACTGTAATTAGGTGCCATAAAGAATCCCCAAATTAGAGCGATGAGAATTTCAGTTCTATTTTGGTAGATGGTCGTGTTTCAGTGTAAAGGGGAATTCATTCTGGCCTTGCACATACACTGCGCTGTGCTGAAGATGTCACAGTCTCTACTCTAAATGCTCTCTTATTTGATTTTGGTGTAGTCTAAGTTGTTTGAATCCTGTTTATTTTTAAAGTGATGATGTGTGACTCTGTGCATTAAGAATGTGCAAAAGTGACCCTCTTTCCTCATGTCGGAAAGGCTTGCTCCTTTTCAGGACATCCTGACCCTTACATGGGAGCACAGTGGCATATTAGCCCCGGAGGAGATCCTTGTGTCCTCCACTGTGATATGCAGAGGAGCAGTGGCAAAAGTACAGGCAGGTTTTCAGGTTCCCTTTCATGAATTTTAAGACAATAAACACTCTATTGAATGTTAGGGACTTTTCTATACAAATGCACTGTACGCTGAAAACCTAAATCATCAGGAACTCTGGGATGATTTTTACCCGAAGGACTGTGATCTCGAGTGAGCACAGGTGTGTGTTTTCTCCCATGGTGACTAATAAATAAGACACAAGTCTCTCAGCAATAAGTATATTTTTAAACTTTCATCCCATGCTCACAAGAGGGCGCTGATCATATTCATGCCTGAAGTGGCAATAGCATACATGCTGTCAAATCTCTCCAAGGTCAAACTAGAGGAAAATCTTGAGCACAAGAAAACTTTTGGTTGGATTTTTCTCCCTTTTAGCAGAATAAGTAAATTTTACAAGTCTTAGGTTGTAAAAAACAAATAGAAATACCACATACTTGTCAGGTATGTGGCAAACTCAGTTTTGAGGGAAAAAATTGATTTGGGGGATAAAGATTTTATTTGTTTTTTTGTTGTTCAATTTTTATTGCATTATTGAGATGACAATAAATAAAGAGTTACAGGGCATAGGCAATCTATAAGTATAAGTACTTAAATAATTACCAAGGTGTATGGGTCTAAGACTTGTGCATATTCTTAGGTTAATCCATATTTCTGTTTTCCTTTTTGCTCTTTAGCTAAAGCTAGTTCTCATTTTCCACCACCTTGATTGCCAAGAAATACACATATATTGTGGAAGCCACAGAACGGATAAGAAATTTCCTCAATTTTTATTTGTCTTTATTTTTCCTTCACTTTTGAAGGATAATTTTGCAAGGTACTTAATTTGAAACTGATTTCCCCCCCTCTCTGAACATTTTAAATAGTATTTCACTCCACTCTTCTTTTTTAAAAAAAATTATTTTTCGTGTTGAAAGTATTACAGATATTCCCTTTTTTTCTCCTCATCGACCCTTCCACCTGCTTCTATCCTCTCCAGAGGCCTTCCCCACAATATTGTCTGACCATGGGCTATGCATGTATGCATGTACGTTCTTTGGTCAATTTACTCCCCTCCTCCTCCTTGTCCCACTCCCTCTGAAATACATCAGTCTGTTGGTTCTACTAAGTCTCTGGATCTATTTTTTTCATCACTTTACTTTTTTGTTAGATTCCAAATATAAGTGAGATAATGTGATACCTGTCTTTCTCTGACTGGCTTATTTTGTTTAGCATAATATTCTCCAGGTCCCTCCATGCTGTCTCAGACTGTAAGAGATCCTTATTTTTTACAGCTGCATAGTATTCCATTGTGTAAATATACTACACTTAAAAAAAAATTCCTTCATCTACTAATGGTCACTTAGCTTTTTATAAATAATGCTGCTATGAACATAGGGGTGCATATATTTTTTCTGATTGGTGTTTCAGGCTTCTTATATATTCCTAGAAGTGGGGTCACTATTCCACACATTTAACAGAGTCCCTATCCGATGATAACTTAATATTGTTCTCTCCCCTGAGAAACCCATCTCATTTGGATGTTAGGACTCAGGTTCTCAGCTCTCTTTCTCTCAATTAAGGCTCATTTTTTCATTAAGGTCTCATTTCCCTCAGGCAGCTTTGCCAGATTTAGCAAATAAAAATACAGGGCGCCCTGTTAAATTTGAATTTCAGATAAACAGAGATTAATTTTCTGTATTAGAATGTCTCATGTACTGTTTGGGACATGTTTACACCCCAAATTATTCTTTGTTTTTCTGAATTTCAGGTTTAACAGGGTATCCTGTATTTTAGCTGGCTATCTTGCTCACATCTGTTGCTCATTTCATGGCTCCTCTCGTCTCCCTTTCTGGGTCATGGGGGGCTCTGCCCTCTGCTCCAAGTCTTCTGCTTAAACTCCTCACAACATGTTCCCTACCCTGGCGTGACTTCTTTCTCACCCACCAATTGCTTTATGCATTGAAAATATGTTTTTTGTTTTTTGTTTTAGCTTATCCCACGCTATGACTGACTAACTTGTATGTTAGTAGATGCCACTGTGATGGGTTTAGATGGAAAGCTACCTCAGAAGAGAAGCCCCACTCATGTCCAAAGCTCATTCCTTCCTTGGACAGCATCTCTGTATCCAAAGCTACAATTATTCCTAATTCAAAAGGCTGGCGGTGGAGCCAGGACTAAGGCTGGTAAGCTTTTTATGTTACAGCTCATAAAAGTCACATCTCTCCATTACCCCATTAGAAGATTTCCTTATGAAATCTTCTGGTCCCTTGAAAACTGCTAAGAAGATTTTGCTGTGGGTGTAAAGCAAATACCAGCAGACACAGCTTAAGAATTGGTTTTGCCTCACAATGTTTTCCTCTTTTTTAACAGAAGTGGGTTTCTGATGAATTCATCTCACCTTACCAGCATCTAGAAAGTATTAAAAGCTATTTATCTCCCACTAAACACAGCTTGTTCTTTGGCAATCAGCATACTGGTGTGTTCCCAATCCTTCTGTGTCCCGCCCTTACAGCAAAATAAGAAAATCTAAGTCGCTCTGCTTGAAGCACACAGGCATTCAAATCCCATTATAATTTCTTTTCTTCTCTGGGGCTCTCCGCCTGAGGTTGAGTGCGAGGCTCTGTGGTGGAACAGAAGGAAGTGCAGTCCGGTTTCACCTAGCATGGGCTGCCTGGTCCTGTCCCGGGCATCCAGTGGCTTCAGCTGATGTGGTTTCCAGTATTGGAACCTTTTGTTTCCCAGCGTGATAGGTTGATGGAGCTTTTCTTACATTCCCGCAGGAATATTTCATTCATATTTTTTTGAGCTCTGCCTGCAAAAATTATTTACCAGGATATATTTTCCTTCAGTATGGGGACAAGTTACTGTTAGCACAGTCATGAGATTTCTTCTACTCTTCTGTGGATATTGGGACTTCTGGCTCTCTGTCCCTCCCCGGATGGGTCCCTGTTTGTGCCTGTGTCTGGCAGGTGTGGGGCCAATTGCCCTGCACAGTTGTTCGAAGACTTACCTGGAAGGGGCAAGGCAGTGTGCGTTTACCACACACTCTCAACGTCTTTGAGGATTTTGAAACAATGTCTGAGGGAAGCTTCAGAAACTGACATGTCTTACCCTCCCCACCAAGATGTAGCCGGCCAGATGGGTTGGCTTTCTGCTAAGTCTGGGATTCTAGACGGTACATCATTAAAATATGGGGGACGGTGGGTACTGTAGACGTCGTTGATCACCCTTGAGGAGAGCTTGATTATGCCCCTTACATGAGACTCTGATGGCCCTGTGGAATTACAAGAAATGGGGTGGCCATCTCGTTCTAATGTGTACATTTAGATGTCTGAAAAGCTCAACAATTTTACATCAGTAGAATATATTATATTTTCTAGAAATATCACAAGTGGGATTCAGGAAAAAGCAAAAGTAGAAGAGAAAGGAGTTTTCATTTATTTATTTACCAGAAAATTATTGAATATCCCCTCTGCCAGGCACTGTGTTAGTCATTGTCCCTCCAGCTTAGGGAGCTCAAGGTTTAAAAAAGAGATGCATATGGAAAATGTAATCATAGTACATGTAGTAAGGGCTGACTAGAAATTTTTATAGAGTATCCTATGAGTACTGAAGAGTCTATGTAAGAGAATCAATTGATGATGCATGGTGACCATTTGGTTTTTCAAAGTAGGTGGTATTAAACCTTGATAGAAATGAAGGCGTTCAACAGGTTGTCCTAGAACGCTTTCAGAGTAGCGGGAGGGAAATGAATTAAGACACAGGGATGTGCCAGGTGTTTAGGATTATCCTGTGGCAACAGGGAAGCCTATATGATTTCAAGTGTTAAGGTGATAGAATCAGTTCTGAATTATGGAAACAAATTTCAAAATGTGGGAAGACCAGTTGTGGCTGTTATAAAAGAATGCAGTAGAGGTAGAGGCAGTGGGAAAAGAGAGAAAGAAGTGAATTTGGGACAACTTCCTTGTAGAGGAAATGGAGAAGACCCCTTATTCCAATATAACTACTTATTTTGAGGAAAACCAGGATGAGAGAAGGAGATTTGGGAGAGAGGGAAAAAGTGTATGGATCCCATTTTGGCTGTGTTGCGGTAGAGGAAGAACATCCAGATGGAGATACTGAAAATGCTGACCTGGAGTGCAGCATGGTGATGGTGCTGCAGATCAGATACAGATATGATCCTTATAAGAACATAGATGGCGATTGAAGCTGTGGTACTGAAAAAGACCATCCAGGAGAAGAATGGATAAATAGATGAACAGTTAAGGCAGGGAAGGGAGTAAAAGGAGCAAGAGAAAGATTGGGAAGGCTGAGTAGAGGGGCTGCCATCTGGGTTGGTAATTTCACAGTACTTTCACCATTCTTATCCAGAAATATCTTTAAAGAGAACGTAGTAAAACCTATTTATTGTGTAGACAAGAAAGTAAAACAAGAATTGGTCATTTTTCTTTTCTTTTTTTTAAATATATATTTTATTGATTTTTTTACAGAGAGAAAGAGAGGGATAGAGAGTTAGAAACATCGATGAGAGAGAATCATCGATCAGCTGCCTCTTGCACACCCCTACTGGGGATGTGCCCACAACCAAGGTACATGCCCTTAACCGGAATTGAACCCAGGACCTTTCAGTCCACAGGCCGACGCTCTCTCCACTGAGCCAAACTGGTTTCGGCTGGTCATTTTTCTTTATGTTTAAAGTCCATTCTGATTTTTTGTTGTGACCATTCTGATTTTTTGATGGGTAGCTGTGTCACATGCTCAGGCTGCCTCATGGCATTGGACTAGTTGGACGCTTCAGTGGGAAGACTGGGCTTTTCTGCTCCTTCTTGAAACCTTGAAGAGGTATATTCTGTCATCTCATGGGCACCATCCAAAACATCCTGTTCCACTCTGCCCTCTAACTGCAGTTTAAGCTCTAGGAAAACGTAACTTTTACTTAAGACATATTTCTTTGTCTATTAGATAGTAACAGAACCACTCCTCTATTTTCAGTTATTATTGTTATTGGCAATACTAATAATATTTCTCAGGGTTTGCTGTAGGGCAGGCTCACTGCCTATTCTCATACAGATGGCAAGCTATGAATCATTGTTACATTTTAAGTGGTTAAAGGAAATCAAAATAATAATATTTCATTATATAAAATTCAGAGTTTCATGTCCAGAAGTCAGTTTTGTTTACGTTTTATTTCCAGCTGCTTTTGTGCTGCTGTGACAGCTGAGGTGAGTAGTTGCTATAATCACTGTGTAGCCTGAAAACCCTAAAATATTTACTATCTGGCCCTGTACAGAAAAATGTGCTAGCCCCCTACTCTATGCCACATACAAATGTTAGCTCAACTTAATCCTGACAACAGCGCTACTCAGTATGTGCAGCCATCATTTCCTTTCTACACCCGAGTACACTGAGCATTAGCAAAGATCTGAACTGACGTGAGTGAAACAGCGAGGGAGCCACAGAGCTGTAAGAGGAACCCATGTCATTTTGATGTGGAAGTGCTAGCTCTTTGTTGTGCACTAAATTGTCTCACAGCTCTACCCTCTTCTACAATCATGTTGCTGTCCTCTGAACTACTTCTTCATTCTCTCCATCTCCATTAAGGCTGAGCAGAACATAGACCCCTATTTGATAACTCTTTTCTGTAGTTGAATAGTCTATCAAACTCTGCAGCTGACTGAGCCTCTGAAGCCTAAATGTGGGAATAATAACACAAGGCTTCCCCCGTTCTCTTACTACATCTCTGGCCAACTGTCTATAATGAATGCTGAGCAAACCAACTGCTGTGAGTCTGGGCTGAAGCAGAAAGAGATGCTGAGCTACAGGTGGAAGACATCATGAGTCAATGAATGTCTTGAGTTGGATGCCTGTAACTCACACTTTTTAAATTGAGCAGCGGTTTTGTCATCATTTAGGTTTTGCTGTTTTTTGATGGTAATGCTTAACTAAAGACGAGCATTAGACAAATCGCAATTCACTTGTAATGGACACATGGAGGGAGAGTGCTTGAGAAACACCGTCTGAATTTATAATTTAACTTGCCTGCAGGGTTGTTTGCCATATAGAAAAACTCAACAATTTAAAAGTCATTAGATTACACATTCCAAATTGGAATCTCTCAAGATGTTCATTAAACAGCACAGAGGAGCATCTGAGGCTGTTGAATACCTGTAGTTGAGTGGCATGCATTTCCATTTACACATACTTTAAAGCCATATGCTCCATATGTTGCTAAAATATCTTCAAAGAAACTATGAATAGTATGTCTACCCATTGACTAATTTTCTTTGGTCTTTCAATTTTTCAATTAGTGAGAAAAGAACATTGTTCATAAAATCACTTCAGTTTCTTTTCTTAATATATCTTTAAATTTGTCGAAAAATTAAAGTAAATATGCAAATACTTATATTGCGTGCCTGTCTTAAGGTTAGGTCTCCTTTGTTGGTAAGCACAGTCACAGAAAGCATCACTAGCTTGAATGACAAGGGGAAATTGTCTATAAGCAGAGATATGATCCAGGGACATCCTTGGGCATCCAAAAGCTATTAGTGTGATGAGGCATCACAAAGGACTGGACAGACTGGCCATGCTTGAAGGGAGGCAGCTATATTTTAGTCTCTTCCTCACTCTGTCAGACCATATGGTATCTTTTTTTGTTTTCGTTTATTTATTTAGATTTTTATTGATTTCAGAGAGGAAGGGAGAGGGAGAAAGAGATAGAAACATCAATGATGAGAAAGAATCATTGATTGGTTGCCTCCTGCACACCTCGCACCAGAGATTGAACCCGCAACCCAGGAATGTGCACTGACCCGGAATTGAACCATAATCTCCTGGTTCAAAAATGGATGCTCAACCACTGAGCACACTGGCTGGGCACCATATGGTCTCTTGTTCCATATTCTTTCTAGTGTCTGCTATAGGCTTCTCTTTCTGTAGGCCTTCTTTGCTTCTCCATTCCCATTTTGGAATATGGCCTTGTCACAGCTCACCAGACACTAACCAGTGTGCTAGTTCTCAATTCCTGGGAGACAGAATCTGTTTGGCTTAGCTTGGATCTGGGATCATTTAGCTGTGGCCAGGGATGTAGTTCCCATAGATATACCATGGCCACTAAGGTCCCTTCTTGGGTTGAGAAGTTCCAGGAGACGTGGCAGGCTGGACAGAGACTCAGAGGTGTATTCACCAGCTATCCATCATTGCCCATGTCAGACCAAAAATGAAAGACCTAACTTACTAGCTTACCATTTCTTGCTTAACTCAGAATAGCTTGCTGAAATCATATTTGTGTATGTTTTTGTATGTTCTTCTTATTTTCCACAAGTGCACCCGGGCAGTACACTTTTGAAAGCTGAAAAAATAGCTTTCTTTCAGGAGGCTGGACGCTTGGGACATAGAGCCAGAGCCCACCAGTGGTGGGCCATTCACAGAGAAATGCCCAGGATTCCCGGCTTCACAGCAAGGAGAGCCCCCAGGCCTCCACCCCTCTATTCAGGACAGCCAGGCAAACACATGTCACTCCCTAAGAGCTCCACTAAGCCCGGTCACATGGACTCTACCACTGCTGAGCTCCCAGCCCCTGGCAAAGTGCAGGGCACAGCAGGGACCCCACAGTGCACATGAAGTGAAAGAACAAGGTGTATAACAATGAGTATCTCATGTGTGAATCACACAGAACTACAACATTATCTTATCTCCAGGTGAGAGGCAAGATGATGGGTTTTCTGTTTGCAGTCACTCCATATCTATTCCAAAGCAGCAGGCCTAATATAACGTCACCATCCTATAACAGACACTAGAAAGAATATGGAACAAGAGTGCCCAGCCAGTGTGCTCAGTGGTTGAGCATCCATTCTATATTTCTTAATTTAGTTTTAATCAGAAATGTAAAGCCCTCTCTAAACCCTAAGATACCTCTCTTAAAAGGAAACCAGAGAAGAAACGTAGTTAGAATATAGTGACACTCCCAGCTCTCCAACTCAAATCAGCCAGCTCCCCCACATCCGTGCAGAGTTCAGTGAGCACAGCTCCAGCCCCAGCACCTCAGGGAGCTGTTCTTCTTCCAGAGAAGCCCATGGTGTGAAAGTGTTTCAATGACACTATTCGAGTATAAGAGATTGATGATTCTGTTATTAATATTGACCACCCGGACCATAAACGGTTTGATTTCTTCTAAGATACTAAAAAGTGTGCCAGCACAAATGTATCATTGAAAACATTCTAACTTCATAATATGGAGTAAATTTGGCTGGTTTCTTCATTTTTATTATCAACTTCCTATGTAGAGCTGAGTGGAGGAGGAAATGGACATTTATTGTTAAACAGATACAGAATTTCAGTTTGGGATAATGAAAATCTTCTGGAGAGAGATAGCAGTGCTGATTGCACAACAATGTGAACACAATGCCAATGAACCGTATACTTAAAATGGTGTACATTTTATAAGATGTATATTTTACCACATTAAAAATTTTCTATTTTGTGAGGTTTTAAAAGTGCCGTATGTTGAGGCAGTTATTATTATCTCTACTAGAGGACTGGTGCATGAAATTTGTGCACTGGGGAAAGTTGTCCCTCAGCCCAACCTGCACCCTCTCCAATCTGGGATCCTTCGGTGGCTTTCTGACTGCCTGTTTAGGCCCGATCACAATCCAGGACTGCTGGCTCCCAACCGCTCGCCTGCCTGCCTGCCTGCCTGCCTACCTGATTACCCCCTAACTACTTCTCTGCTAGTGTGATCGATGCCTAACTGCTCCTCTGCTGGCCCGATCACTTCCAACTGCCTTCCCCTGCTGGCCTCATCACCCACAACTATCCTCCCTGCTGGCCATCTTTGAACACATGGGGGAAGCCATCTTTTGTGAGGGCATGAGGGTCAATTTGCATATCCCCTCTTTATTATATAGGATAGCAAGGTGGGTAGAGAAGTTCTTAATACTTAGGGAGCTGCCATGGACTCAAGTCAAGCTGACATGGCCAATGACCAATCATAGATGAACTGCATTCAGGGACCCCCTCCACCCACTCCCAACCCCAGCAACTCCAGCTTCGCTTTGTGGTAAATAACAGGTCTCTGTCTCGAAACAGAATAGTTACAGAAATAGCATCTCTGTACCATTTTTAGCTGAACACATTTTATATTCTGCCCCCAAATGGGAGACCTGCTCTGTACTGTCAAACCGGGCTCAGTGCTTTCTGAGCGCCTGTCATCAGTGGGGGACACACTTCCCATTGCAGCCTGTCAGGTTTGGGGGGTTCTTCTGCAGGGAAAGCAGCAGGTCTGGGGGAGAGAGGCCTCTGACTCAAATAAATTTGTCTCTAATGTTCCTGTGGAGTTTTTATTTTGAGGAGATTTTATCTTAGATATTTAATTTGGGGGCCTTCTAAAGTCCTTTTGATTCACTGATGCAGTTTAAAACATGGAAATTGGGTTGTAATTTCTGACCTTATGAACAATTTGTTTTTACAATTAATTTTAAAAAGTTAAAACCCTTAAGTATAGTATTTAAAGTTAAGTATCCTAATACTGGAAAAAATTACTATACTTAATGTTGGATTTAATTCACTTCTTCAGTGACTACAAATGAATACAAAATGAATACAATGAAAAAAATGTGTAGTTATGCTTTATAGGTAGAATGAAGTAATACATACTAAGGCATGAATAAAGTTTTACGTTATGAGGAAAAATGCTTATGCTTTAAGAAAAGGAAAAAGAGCTGAAACCGGTTTGGCTCAGTGGGATAGAGCATCGGCCTGCAGACTGAAAGGTCCTGGGTTTGATTCGGGTCAAGTGCATGTACCTTGGTTGTGGGCACATCCACAGTGGGGGGTGTGCAGGATGTGGCTGATCAATGTTTCTCTCTCATCGATGTTTCTAACTCTCTATCCTTCTCTCTTCCTCTCTGTAAAAAATCAATAAAATATATTTTTAAAAAAGAAAAGAAAAGAAAGAAAAGAAAAGGAAAAAGAAAACGAAGGAGACTAGACCAAGGCCTCTGACTTTGGTCTTCTTATAAAGCCTTCGTAGAAGCGCCAGCTTCAGTTGGCCTGACAGATGACAAAGGTTTTCCCGTTCTGCAAGATGCTTTGTTCTACTTGTTTTTTATTTTATATATTTTTGGTAGCAGAGTTGAGTCCAACTTACAGTTGTGACAGTTAAGCGCTTAAACACAGAACTTGCTTTCTGCATGAATATCTGATGCAGAATGACAGCTGACAGTTGTCATTCCCCGTGGCCAAGAGAGATTAAGTGGGTAGCTTCTATTTTAAGAGCACATGAGTCTTTTTTCTTTTTAAAACAACAGTTGAGATTCCTTCTCCCAGTGTATACTGATTTTTAGTGCAGGACTAGGGCATTCTGAATCCTGAGCGTCGGAGTTAGGGTTATTTTCTCTAGGAAGTAACTAGACGTATATGCTAAGTAACTTCTGTCCACTCCGGAGGCCACTGTAAGTGGCTCTAAACAAGTCTCACACTTAGACTGAGTTTGCACCATCATCTTCTCTCTCCCTGGTGGTGTCTCCTCCGATTTATCCAGTGGTGAATTTTCAATGGCAGTCACTAGTAACTACTACATAACTGAAGAGGTATGTTATCTCAATAATTTCAACACTCACTAAATAAACAGGACATTATGTTGTATGAAACAGTGCAGCCCAAGACTGCTCTATTACTAGTTGCTTGCATTTACATCACAGTTTTCCATCCACAGAGCGGTTGTATGTATACCCGCTCACTGGTTCTTGAAATTACCTGATGAGCAAGTGTCAACTGTGAGCGCTGCTAGGCACACAAGTGATGATGCAGTGATGGCTTTTGTTCTCTGAAGAGCTGTTTTTGCTTTTTATGAAGGGTTCGAAGTTAGTGGTGTTGATAGAAGAGAGCAGTTGCTTGGAGGGGTGAGAGAAGGCCCAGACCAAGCTGGGGTGGCTGGGGTCTCCGTATCAGCTGCATTGGGATGTGGCTCCCATCCACCCAGGCTGCTGCTGGTCCTGCTGTCAGTCTTCATAAATGACCAGGACTTGGTGAAAATTGGCCAGTTTACAGGATTAGTGGTATTGTCTCCCAAATAACCAATGTAGGGTACACATTCAAAAAGTGAATGGCTTGGTGATTCTCAATTGTTTTATGAATAGAAAACTGAATGGACCTATTGATGGCGGAAATTGTTGAACATTTGGGACAATATAAAGAAAATAAAAATCACTTGTAACTAGGACCAAATGGAGACATTCAGAGGCATTAAAAGCAGGTGAGAATATAGCACCTCAGCCAACATTTGATTTCAAAATGCAAACAATACTAAACTGTGCAGTAGATGTAAAGAAGTCCAGCCATGTTCTGAGTTTGTGCATGATGACAAATTCACTGCTATTTTTTTTTTTAAATCATGAATTTTTTACAGAAAAAAAAAAAAACTTTTGTGTTGTCTTGCTCTGCTGGAGTCTGCTGAGTTACCATTGCTACTTCCTATTCTCATGTATACTCTTCTAGAATTTTCTTATACAGATAAAGACAAATTTTATAATTAAATTTGGGTTCTGAACATGTGGTTTTTAAAATTTTGAGTTTTTACTTACCACATCGTGAGATTGTTCTCAGACCATTAAGAGCTCTCTGAATGGTACTTTCAATGTCTGAGCCATTGGAATATTTAGCCAGTCTCTCAGCGTCTCTGTTTCATATGCCAAATAAAGCTCTATAAACAGCCTGCTGCATTCACCTTTCAGTCCATTTCTAATTTTTGTTTTTATTATTTACCCAGATTTGGTTTCTCTCTTGGGACCTTTGATAATCTAGAGTGGTATTATTTTAAAAAGGAATGATAAACAACTTTTCTAATTTGATAGAAATAATAGCATCTTGTTTTATTTTGCATCTATTTGATTAGTATGTAAAAACATTTTTGCACATGTTTATTGGCCATTTTTTTCATTTCTGTTTGTGTATGCCCATGGAACATTTTTCTCGCATGATATAAAACATGTTGTAAGTGCTGTCTCTATAATAAGGATCCAACTTTTAAAAATATCTGTTAGAAATATTTTATATGTTTTACTTTACCCTTTAATTTTTATAGCATATTTGATATGGGAAAACTTAAGTTACTATAAGATTTAGTTTCTTAATATATTCTTGTGAATTTGGTAATTACTCAATAAGCCCTTCTCCATTTTGAGATCTAATTTCCAAGTAGATTTTTTTTCTGTGATCTAATTTCCAAGTAGATTTTTTTTTCTGTGCTTTAAAAATATTTCCCCCTTCTTACTGTTCTTTTTAACTTCTTATACATCCTCTGACCAGTGTTTTTTTTTTTGTTTTGTTTTTTTGTTTTTTGCTATCCTCACCTGAGGGTATTTTCCCATTGATTTTTCGAGTGAGAGGGAAAGGAAGAGACAGAGAGAAGCATCCATGTGAGAGAGACACATCAATTGGTTGCCTCCTGCACACACCCCATCCAGGGCTGGGGAACCTGCATCCAAGGTGCAGAATTGAACCTGGGACCCTTCAGTCTACGGGCCGATGCTCTATCCACTGAGCCAAACCAGCTAGGGCTGTTTTCTGTTCTACACAAAGTATTGTTGATTTCCATTTGCCACTTAGTTGACATTATTGCATTTGAAGTTTTCAGTTTTTGTGTGTAGGAGATGAAAGAAGATGATCCAAAAAGTCGTCGAAAAGGATCATCATTCCATGTCTTCTTTTGAATATTCTGCAATCTTCTCCTTTAATATACCCTCTAATTTTTTCCTCCTTTTGCATTCATGTCCCTCTTCACCTCTCATCTTCTCCCAATTATCATTTGATAAACACGAAACCTATCTTCTGTCTTCCAAGTGAGGCAGATATGAAGACTTTGGCCACAGAGAAGTCAAATTAGGAAATTGGATTGCTTTTCACAATGCCTTCCTGACTAAGAGAAAGTGCTGACTTTTGTGGATATTAGAAATGTTTCTTATTCAGCTCCACTTATTTTTCTGTGGGAGAGACTTTTAATGGAATAGCCTGAGGTTGTTTTTTAAATGCCACGCAGACACAGAAGTGAAAGATTTTTTAAAGCAAGAAGGGGGCAGAGAAATTCAATTTCTTATTTTGAGATTAATTGATAGTCTTTCCAGGAGCCCTCCGTTTTCTGAAGAGTAGTTTAGTTTCATTCGCTTCTTCCCTGTTACACTCTACCTCAGGAAGATAGGACTTCTGCAGATGGCAGTGGGCCATGCTTCCTTTCTGGTCAGATCACATCATAATGATGCCACTTATTCATCCATAAAAGCTTGTGGAAGTGCACTGAACATCTGCACATAATGCACTCATTCATGCGGAGAAAGCTGAGGGCTCTGTTTGTCGCAAGGGATCTGCGAGCTCTCTCTTCCTGCTCAGTCTCTCCTCGGAGTTTCAACTGTCCTGGGAGAGAAGTGCCAACAGCCCATTAGCCTGATGAACCAACCCATACACACATGCTCTTTCTGCCCTCGCGGATGCCTGGCTGGAGCAGGGGCACAGCCAGCGTGCGTTTCGCTCTTCTGGAGCCTGACAGCATCATCTCCCTCCTTTAGCCCCAGACCCCCAAAACACTGCTTGGACATATGGCTTCCTATGGCTATGCTTATCCTTAACCACGTGTTCTGCGTAACCTTTAGCCAAAACACATGTGAAAAATTTGAAATTAAAGTGATTCCTTCAACAGCTGTTGCTATAGAAGAACTGGTTCAATGCAAAGCATACTAATAGTTTCCTATTTCCAGTCATTGTAAATAGGCTTTCATTTGTTCAGTGAGTAGGTTTTTATTGAGCAGCTATTGTGTGCCAGGTAATATGGATAGAGAATTGAATGAGTAGGAAGTTGTTCTATATCCTTTAGCATAAGTCAAGTACAATAAAAAGCTTTTTAGACCAATTTTTTGAGAACTTTCCTTATTATTTTTCTAAAGAAGAATTCAGCTTTCACCTCTTCATAACTATAAGTATAACTTAAGCCAGTACCTTAAGAAAAGTCTAGAAATATAAACATTCTCACTTTTGACATTTGTCATTACTTTGTTTGGCTTTAAACAGCTTTCTTGTTTCCTTAACTTAAATGTATTTTATGATTACCCATAACACACTCCTCCATCCATGTTTGCTGAAAATAGTGTTGATATAGTGGGTATCCAACCAGTCCTAGGATGAATCAAAATACAAGTGTATTACTTTTCTTTTGCTGATGTGAAAAATTACCAAAAACTTAGTTTTTTGGTTGTTCTCTCCCCATCTTCTTTACTTTCTCCCTCTCTGCTGTTTGCCAGACCAGTTATTAATTGTCCTTCCAATTTGTCTTTCATGGTGTCTCTAGATATTTCCTAGTCCTACTATTTTGCCCCATTTTAGGATCATCTTCCCCATGTGGGGGCCACTGCTAGGTCCCCCTGAACACTCTCTTTGCCTCCTGTTTTCTCTCCTCCAGCCTGTTCGCTTTGCCTATCTCTGACAAGTCCATCTATGTTACCACTTTGGCTTCAGAATCCTTTAGCGGCCATCTGAAGCTCACAGTATCCCTCCAGAATACAGTAAGTATTGACTTGGATGGAAATGAACTAAAAACCTCTTCACTTGGCTCTCCAAGCCCGTGCTGCAGCACCAACCAAGCCGCCACCCACCCTCAGCTGCCCAGAACCCACATCTGACCAGCCAGCTTGGCTCCAGCTCGGTACCAGCCTCCTCTGCACCTTCCTCCCATGGGGATCACTTATTCTGAATTTCACTGGCTGCTTCTGCCATCCCACGTCCCCCACCCCCACCCCAACCCCGCCACCAGCCTACCTTGGCCTGTACATGCTGCCCAGAAGTCTTGATTATTATTGTAAATTGTTATCTTATAATCATATTTTATTTTCTGAAAGAAATTTCAAATTTGCCCTTAAGGGGAAAATGTGTAAGACAATCCATCGAGCACTTAGCACAGTGAATGGCACATAGACTCAAGGAATGATAGTTATTAGAAATGGTACCGTTTTTTTTTTTTGATTTATTTTTAGGATACTGCCTCTTTGGATCCCTTTGAATCAAGTAAAAGAGGCCCTCAAAGAGGCCCTAACTGAGCAGCTCACTCATCATTCCTGTAAATGTCTGGCAACATGTTGAGAGTTATAATAAAAAGGCTTTCTGCTTGCAGTTTTAAATTGCATGCTCTTAGATTGAACTTCTTTTTTATTGTTAAAGTAGATCTTTTGTTATTAAAAATTTGACACTTATTGCAAAAACTTCCAAGGGATGAAGTATACACAATAAAGTGTGAATGCTCTCCATTTTAAATTCCTCTAACTTCACTCCCAGAGATAACTGACTCTTCAGATGAGCAGTTCTTTAAACACTCTATTCTATGGATGGTAAATGGTAAAATAACTGTGTGAAGTCTGCACAGAGTCAAAGAAATATATTCACTATTTTCTTAATTATTAAATAATATCTTACTTATTAATAAGTGAACTTATTTGTCCTGGCTGGTGTTTCTAAGTGGTTAGAGTGTTGGCCTGCACACTGAAGGGTCACAGGTTCAATTCCTGGTCAGAGGCACGTCTCTGGTTGCAGGTTTGATCCCTGGCCCCAGTTGGGGGTCGTACAGCAGGCAACCAATGGATATGTCTCTCACATCGTTGTTTTTTGCCTCTCTCCCTTTCTCCTTTCCACTCTTCCTAAAAATCAATGGGAAAAATATTCTCAGGTAAGGATTAACAAAAAAATAATCAACAAACAGATAGATCAATAAATAAATAAACTTATTTACCTAACACTCATTAACTCAGTAACACATGTTTATTGACCACCTACTATGTGCCGGACATTAACTAGGCAATGGAAAGCATGTGCTCTGCCTCCCATCGATGATACTCATGGTCCTAGTGTCTTTATAGCAGCACCAGTCATTACTTGATGGGCCGTGTTCCTCTATCAAGTACAACTCAAGCATTGTAAATTGGAGCCCAGCCTTTCTCATTGTACTGAATGAACTTCCGTCACTACCCTCATCCCTGTGATGTCCTAGTGTGATTACATTCCTTCTCTTTGTATTGGCTTTCTTTGGTGTGTAACAAATGGCCGCAAACTTAGGGACTTAACACAACACCCACTTATTTATCTCACATTGATGTGGGTTTCCTGCTCAGGCTCTCACCAGGTCAGGCTGCTGTTCGCGCCTCGAGCTGAGAGTCCTCTTCTCAGCTCCTGCCGGGAATCCCATTCCTGTGGGCACAGGAGTGAGAGCCCTGTTTCCTTGCTAGCTATTGGCCAGGGGCCACTGTTGGCAGCCAGAGGCTGACTGCAGTTCACTCGGTCTCCACGGGCATTTCCACAACACGGACAACGAGAGTGCATCTCCTGCTCCCCACCCCTCTGGTCTGCTCCACTGTCCCATCCTGCCCACTGGTCCCTCTGCACTCAGGGAAGAGGATCGTGCAGAGTGTATCCACCAGGGAGTCGGAATGTGGAGGGGGGAGGTGTCCATATTCTGCCTGCCACACCCCTGTATTAACTGCAGGTTTGATGTTTACAAACAGAGCAGAGGCTGGCCCCAGAGGAAGTTCACTACAAAAGGTGGGACATGGGGCTGCCATCCGTACTTGGCCCTGATAGGAGGTTGGACTGGGTGGGCCATTGACCTGCCCTGTTGAGAGCATTTTCATGTTTTGCTGAAATAGTCCAAGGGTGAAAAGTTAGCTCACCATTCAGAAGAGAATAGAGACCCTTTTCTGGGATTTACTGAGAGGAGCAGAATTTAAAGTTGCATTCCACGCTAGTGATAGACCAGATTAGACCTAAGCAGATGGCCAGTGGCAACTGCAGATGGAATAGCCCCCGTTTAAAGTCCGTCTGTTCCTGCGGAGAACAACAGTCTTTAATATTTTGTTTTCACTGTCCAGGTTCCCTCGGAGTTGGCTTCTTTGTGCTTTTCCTCAGAATCTGGCTCTTCTGCTCCTGTTTTCATTTCTGTTAGTGGGAACTCAAGACCTACGTAAAGAATTTCAGATGGCACTGTTATAATTATTGATGCCACCTTGGAGAACCTAAACTACTGATAGGCCTTAGAAATGTGTGTTGTCCTGACACAGGTGCTGCCAGGAAGGGCCATTTATCACTTCCTGTGACAGTTGACAACCAATGAATCAAGCAACAGAGATACAGTGCATCAGATTTGGTGCATAGAATTGTTTATTTATTCTACAGATATTTTTTGAGTGTCTGTCATGTGCCAGGCACCATGCTTGTGCTCCGGATACAATGGAGAACAAGAGACCTGGTGCCTACTTTTAAGGGTAGGGAACAATGCAGTAAAAACAGTGGCCTTGGCCTCGTGGCTCAATTGGTTGAACATTGTCCAGTACACCAAAAGGTGGAGGGTTCTATTCTCAGGCAACTGTTTGATGTTTCTTCGCCCCCCCCCACCCCCTTCTCTCTCTCTCTTCCCGAAATCAACAAATATGTCCTCTAGTGAGGATTAAAACACACACACACACACACACACACACACACACACACACAAAACACAAACCAACAGGCTTAAATGAACCTAAAGATCATTTTCTTCTCTAACGTTAGGGATTTTGTTTATGTTACAGATGGTGAGATGACAGTGCATCAAGGTATCAAGGACATCTGAGGTCAGGGTTATGGGCAGTCACCTAAGTAATGACATTCCAGAGTGCCAACTGGTCTGGCCTTGTCATGCTGCTTTAAACCTAAGGATGGCTAAGTGGAACTGTTTTGAGACAATAAACTAGGTCAGAAGAAAAGGGAAATTACTGACCCTCACCTCTCCCTCCAGTTTCCGTGCCCCTCACTACTGCAAGTGGGCTGTTTTGTCCGGATCACAGAGCTAATTAGAAGCAGGACAGCAATTTGAATTCCCCAAGTGCAGTCACCTTTTCATGACAGCTCCACAGAGTACTTTAACACCCTCTATTCTTTCTTCATTGCCATTTTCTAGTGTGGTTATAATTATTCACTCAGTAAAACTACTTTCAAATGACAACCTCAGTTCCTTAGTATATATTTTATTCTCATTATCTTTAAAGATTTTTAGTCCAAATTGGTCCAATCCTATTTTTAGCTATCTTCTCTTTATTTGTGTTCCATCTATGCCTACTTAAGAATAAGTTTGCCTAGTTTCAGGATTCCAACTTCTAGACAAAGAAATTTTGTTGTTTTAGGTAGAAGGAAATTTGCATGCTAGGGAAGTATCACCTGGAAATTTATTTTGTAGTTGACCCCTAAAGATAAAATCATTTCTAACTAAATTTAATTTTGATAGCAGAGAGAGAAGTCTGGTGTTCCGAGTGCTGATTCTGGATCTGACATGGTGAGTTTTCCTCTGTGGTCCAAGACGGTCTCTGTATCTTAGACCTAAGTGTGAATCCAGGATTTACTGATGTTTTGACATAAATTTTCAAGAGCCTCTTATTAGTTTGTATCACTTCATGATAATAGTGCCATTTGTATTGACATCTGCCTCCTCTAATTTAAAGAGATGACAATATTAATGCTCTGTAAGGAATAATTAGCTGTTTGCAAAAATGCTCTTGAATGTATTTCCAGAGCTGACAATACATTCTTGTGATAAAAACAAAGGAAAATAAAAATAGTTCTTAATTTTATTTTTATTTATTTATTTATTTTTTTACCATTTTACCTGACCATATCAATAAAAAATTCTGATTAGAGGCAAAAAGTGTTTGCTTGTTAACACATACAAAAGTTAGACAATACATATAGCCTTTTAGACTCAACCCACTCGTGTTGTATTAAATACATGTTACTCTTCAATGCTTTTATTATTGTTTTTTGGGTTTTATTTTTCCTCCAAGAAACTCAAAGTCCTTTAGCCAATCTTCACAGCAATTCTCCCAAGGCCAATATGATATGAGTATACTTTTTAAAAAAAATATAAACAACACACATTTATTTCTCGTAGTTCTGAAGGCTGGAGGCTGCGATCAGGAAGGCGGCACGGTCACAATCTAAGGAGGGCCCTCTTCCTGTCTTGCAGACGGCTGCTTTCTTGCTGTGTGCTCACGTGGTAGAGATTCATGAGTAGACATTATTAAAGAAAACTGTCCCCTCACTGATCCCCAGCTTCCTCTTACCTCAAGAATGACATGCACAAAACTTAAAATAACTTCTTCCTTCTCCAACACTCAGCCACACAGACAATCAGGCAATGTTGTCTAAAGAAGTACTTCTGAACTAGGGCTGATTTTGCACTGCTCCCCCCCTTCTCCCGCCCCCCGGGCATTTGGCAATGTCTAGAGATATCTTCAGCTGTTATACCTTGTGGTGGGAAGCTGTTGGCATCTAGTGGGCTCAGGCCAGGAATGATGCTAAACATGCTACAATACATAGGACGTCCAGGCTTACAAGATAGGATTACTTGGCCCCAAATGCCTGTGGTGCTGCGGCCAAGAAGCTTTGATCTAGAGGCAAAAGCACTAGGCTGGGGCCAAGAGAGATCAGATATCGTTGTCTCTATTTCTTATAGGCCCATCAGAGAGAGAAAAAAAAAAAAGGCAGAAAAAGATTACTTTGCATTTCAGAATAAACACCTTATAAATATGAGAAGGTTTTAAAAAATGACATTAAGCCCTAACCCATTTGGCTCAGTGGATAGAGCATCAGTCTGCGGACTGAAAGGTCCCACGTTCAATTCCAGGCAAGGGCATGTACCTTGGTTGTGGGCACATCCCCAGTATGGGGTGTGCAGGAGGCAGCTGATCAATGTTTCTCTCTCATTGATGTTTCTAACTCTATCCCTCTCCCTTCCCCTCTGTAAAAAAAATCAACAAAAATATATATTTTTAAAATAACATTAATTTTTTAAGTGCTAACAATGGGTTAATTACATGTATAGCCTTTAAGAATAAGAAAGAAATCCGGAAGGAAAGAATGAGGGGGGAATCTTTTTATATGTCTCAATAGTATTATACGTTATATCCTATTACTTGTAATGTTAGTGACCAAAATGAGAGGGAAAAGAAGCAGGAGGCAAAAGAAGAGCAGGAAAAGGCAGACGCCTGTGTAGTTAGTTATTTCATGAGACTTTTGATACTTTCCCCTTTTAATAAACTTAGCAACGGTCATTTCATTGACCTTCCTCCTGAACTTGAAGTTGTCCCAGGAGACAGCATGTGGGGACAATAAATGACTGGGAGAAGGAAAACAGAATAAAGCAAATGGAAGGAAAAGACCCTCTGATTACATGGTTATGAGAGTCTTCGGCAGTGATACCAGCAGGAAGGATGAGCGAACTGTGGTCTGGCCTTGCTGTTTCGCCCTGATTGGAAAACCTGGGCCCAGGGTTACTGAAGCAGCCTGCTGCCTCTGTCCTTATTTATACTTGCTAACTTGCTAAGTGGTTCCTGGCAAATCACTTAACCTCCCTGAGAGAGACTACACTTCACTTCGTTTGCTTTCTGCAATTCAGCGAGGAGGGCGAGATGCAGGGGAAGCACTGCATGGAGACGTGAGCCATTTCACAGGCGTTCTTACTTAGCATCATTATTCATTAGGAACACGGTCAACTGCCAGAAGGGAAAGGAGTGTGCTATTACAAACCCTAAGACTCTGCTTAGTACACACATTTCTATGTTACCCACAGTAATAGCTGCACTTTTGGTAAGCGGCGGCATCTTTAGCCAGAACTAGCCATCTCTGGTGGTTCCTTGGAATTTGGATGAATGTAATTTCCCCCTTCTTTTCAGCAATTAGTTCATTAGTGCAGCAGTAATCATGTAATCACGAAAATAGGTCAGAGCCTTCTTAGCATTGGGTTCCTATGCCTCCCCCCAGAGAACAGCACTTAAATATTAATAGCATCACTGGGAAAACACGGCAGCTATTCCCCCGTTTTCTCCAGCTCAATGGAGGGTTGTTCAGCGTGGACCCCAGTGCCCTCCCTTCATGAATGGATGTGATTGTGGCGAGACCATCTCCTCCTAAGGCAAGACGTGATCCTGGAAACAAAGGCTGGTTTTCAGCCTGATGTGATGAGCTCACCCCAGTGCCCATGTGGCTGCTTTGAAGCTCATCCAGGTGCCAGCTTTCTGGGTATCTGACATTCTTGGGGGAGCAGTGGAGCCTGGGCCACAGGCCTCTCAACATGGATCGTCAGTGTATGACTACAAGGTCAGATGAGGTGAGATGCTATCATTTCTGTTTAGCCAAAATTTCCCTCAGAGGGGAATTACTGCCTTTACTCTGAGTAAAGGGAATCCACAATATTTTCAATTCTGCCAAATCAATAAAGGGACTTAAAAGAAAATTTGTATAACTATTTTTCGGAGTGGATATGTCTGTAAATAAGAAAGTGCGTTACTCCTTTTCAGTATCTACCACACCTCTTTGAGGCTATGCTAACGCTTAGGAGAAGTACAACCAGGAAACCAGGCATGGCATAGGTAGTGGAAATAGGAAAATCTCACAGAATCAGTTTTTGATTCATGCGATGTCTTGTAACCACATTGATTGCTCTCTCTCTCTTTTTTTTAATTGACTGATTCTCTTATCATCTTGTAGTCATAGCTTATCATATGGTTCTATGCAAATCTGTTTGTGGACCAAAGTGAAATTAAATGGGCTTGATCCCCTCCCCCCCCACTTACGTAGAAATTTTCCAGTCATTCTTTATATTACCTATGTGCACAAATACTTAATTAGACACTCGTATATACCTGACACGGTGTTGGGTGTTACATAAATTCAGAGCAACAATAATTTACAGTCTAGACTGAGAAGACTAAAATATACTACAGAACAACCTTAGAATGCTATCACTTCATAGTGCAGAAATAGCCTTTGAGTCAGACTTGAGTTTGAGTCTATGTGTTCAGCTATGTTAGCTTAGATATGTTAATTGAAATGGGTTTAATACTATTTAACCTGGTAGGCGCATAATCCGGCTAAAGCATAGTGTACAACACACTAGACTAGCACAACATGGACCCTCAGTACATGGTCCCCACTATTAGGGAGATCTCAAAACCACAGGGCTCTCAGGTCAGCGAAGGGTGTCGTCTTTGTGGGTTGGAGTAATTTGAGAGCAATTCATGGGGATGAATTGTAGAAGTCTCTACATGCAGAGACTTCATACAGGGAACAATTGTGATATCCAGATTCTGAAGTGCAAACTCATACTTGTCCTTTCTCGTGTAATCTCTTTAAACCCAGTTGTAAGTCATTATCTTTTTGGGTGGGTGTGGTCAAGGCAAAGAGCAGGTTGGATTTCTCTTGGGAGTGAGGCTATGGAGCATCCGTCAGAGGCAAATGGAAAGCTGAAGGAGAGAGCTGCTCTCTCTCTCTCTCTCTCTCTCTCTCTCTCTCTCTCTCTCTCTCTCTCTCTTTCTCTCTCTCTCTCTCTCTCTCTTTGGGAGAGGCACAGATACCGAATTGGAGGGAAGCAGAAGTGGAGAAGTAGGAAGATAAGTGTCGTGGAGCAGCTGTGCATAGTTACCGACAATAAAAATGGGCCAAGAACAAGCTAGAGGGCATCTTGGCGCCTTACACACCAGCTGCCTTCTTGGGCTCACCAATGGGCTGGCAGGTATATGAGAATGAGGCAGGTATACGATATAGGCTGGCAGGTATATGAGAATGAGGCAGGTATATGATATAGGCTGGCAGGTATATGAGAATGAGGCATATCAAAGAGCTGGTAGTAGGATGACCTCTTGCCTAGAAATTCCTGCTCTGACAAACTGGAGGCTTTTAGCTCTCCCTTCTGGTCACCTGCACCTGCTGAGTTTGCGTTCTCTATGAACATAGTTTCCTGAAATGGTTTCTTTATATCCCACCTCAATTTCCAAGGACCAGCCTAAACAAACAAACAAACAAAAAAAAACACCCTTATTTTCACGACAGGAAATAATCATCCTACAATCCTGAAGTTTTAAAAACACCTCTCCCACCCCCTCCACTCCCAGGTTTGTCTATCAGACTACATACTCTTTCGGGGCAAGCACTGTGCCAGTTCCTCCTTGTATGCTGCCCAGGTTCTCACTTCGATTGGATGGCTCTCAGAGAGCCGTGAACAGCTAAGAACCCAGTCATTTGCTAACGACATCTCTATGTTCCTCTCTTGGGAGATGGTTTACAAAGCTGATCTGATTTCCTGGGGATGCTTTTCTCAAGGAAACTGTACCCCACATGCATGGCCACGCCTGCCTCTGGAGCTCTGGCTTCCGGAGCATGCACTTGTTCTCCAGTTTCCTGTCCAGTGAGTTCTGTTGCTCAGAATGCAGTTCGTCCCTTGTTTCCCACACTTGAGTCTTGGGGTCAGTTTGCTGTGTTTTGTAGGAGTCCTTCTGTGACCCCAGCATTACTGTGTTCTCCCGCAAAATGTTCCTCAGTCAGCCTCAGGGGACCAGGCGCTAGTCCCCTGTGTCATAACTGCCACCCCTCCTGCTTCTTTTGTGTCGTTTATGTCCTTGGGGTAAATGGCATGCCTAGTATTTACTCTTCCATGCTGAGTTCAGAATAAAAGTCATTTCTTATGTAATATTGTTTCCCACAGAAATACTAATTTAAAGAAGGACTAAATCTGAATTTTTGTGAGCCCTTTTATACATTAAAAAAAACACCACCACAGTATTTTGTCCAGCCTAGTTTACCAGCAAAGGTGGGAGAGAAAGTAGCCCTGCTCCTTTAAAGTTGAATAGAATTCATTTCTTAAAACCATTTCTTAAAAGTCTTTTAGGGTTCAACGGCAAATATTCTTTGTTCAGGAAATTCTACTTTTATAGAATGACTTTGGTTCCAAGCTCTTCTGTGGAACTGGTGCCTGCCCCACGCCTGGTAGTTAATATTTGCTTAACGCTTGAATTAATCAGCATTGGATTCTTTGCCGGTATCCTGGGTTCTTCTCATCCGAGAGATTTTACTTTTTTTAGTCTCCTATTGTGCTTTCGAAGTGAAAAGGCATGGCTTCTAATGAATATTTTCAGAAGAAAAGGGCTTCACGCCATCCTGCTCCCTCTCCATAATCTCCCTCAAAATTTCCACCACTGTCATTACCAGCAATAAATAAATCCCTCCGACTCCAGACTACTCTTGTGGTAAAATTGCAGGGTTGTTTTTCTTTAATGTGACGCTGACTCAAAATATTGAGATTGCTGCTGATTTGATCTCCTCACCCTTATGCTAAACCATGGAGCACACAGGCTTGCTCACACACTGGGATCTGTGGAATCCCCCCAAATTTCCCTCCCTGAAACATTGCTGGACAAGTTACAGTAGCTTCAAGAGCCAGTCTAGGAGCAAGAAAACAGACCCCATGTCTGGCTAGGATTGGCTCACAGACATAAATTGTCGGTGTTCTCAGTGTTGTCTCACGTGGGTAGAGACTACATCCGGTGGCAACAATAGGAAGATCCCTGGAACCTTCCCTGAGCCTGGAGCAGAACTGCTAGAAGGATGTGATCAAGGTGTGGACATAGGGACAAGCGAGTCCATATTAGACTGGGTGCCTTTGCATTGGTGATGTTTCCCAAGACCACTCCTATGTCACTATTATTACTAGAGGCCTGTTGCATGAAATTCATGCACTGGGGGAAGGGAGAGTGGGGAAAAGAGTGTCCCTCAGCCCAGCCTGTGCCCTCTGGCAGTCTGAGAGACCTTGGGATGTCTGACTGTGGGCTTAGGCCCACTACCCCTGGCTGAACGGTGCTCCCCCTGTGGGAGCACACTGAGCACCAGGGAGCAGCTCCTGCATTGAGCGTCTGCCCCTTGGTGGTCAGTGCATGTCCTGTTCTGCCGTTTGAGTCAATTTGCATATTAGCCTTTTATTATATAGGATTATTATTATTTTTTAAAATATATTTTTATTGATTTTTTTACAGAGAGGAAGAGAGAGGGATAGAGAGTTAGAAACATTGATGAGAGAGAGTCATTGATCAGCTGCCTCTTGCACACACCCTACTGGGGATGTGCCCGCAACCAAGGTACATGCCCTTGACTGGAATCGAACCTGGGACCTTTTAGTCTGCAGGCCGACGCACTGAGCCAAACTTATTTTGGCCGATTATTATTATTATTATTAATTATTATTATTATTTTGTCACATTGCAGAATCCTAGGCAAGCCAGGAGGTAGGCATTTAGGCATTCTCATCAGGGCGATCTCAGCAATGCTCCGGAATCTCAGCAGGATCGTGCTCCTGGGCTTCCGCTCTTCGGTGTCTGTGGCTGTGATATTCACGGGGAGCAAAAGCGCAACTTGCCACTGGGTGCTCTTCTAAATAATAGCAACTTGGCAACTGCAGGAGCTCGTCCTAATTATGTTTCTGTCAGTCATCTGTGGTAGATCTTTTGTAGCTCTTGTATCAAATAGCTCCAGGGTATTATTTCTGCACACTTATGTAAGCTCTGCTCATTAAACAAAGTGCTTCAAGTTAAGTTCCCTTTTAATTTTGTTTTCTATGACTATCATAATAAGAGAGAGACTGGACTGCAGCAAGCGCTTTTTGTACACTAGTTAATGGCAACTTGATACGAGATCAGTTTTAAAAAACGAATAAAGAAGGAGTCAGTGGGTCTTATCATTACCTCACACTTCGCTTTTAAAATCCTCCAGCATTAGCCCCAAAAGCCACAATAACAGTAGTCATTATCAGAGTCTGGATTCTTTAAGTGGAGGAGTATTACTACTATATTTGTAATCAAAGGATAGACTTTTTTGCTATCATTTAGTAGCTGCATAAGTATCTTAGTTTCTCTCAGCAGTTCTTTATCATTTGAAAGTGGGAAGTAATTTCTATTTATTGTGAGGGTAAATGATACCTTTATATATGTGTTGATTCCTTTATATATGTGTTCAAAGCACTTTGCAGATTGACAGAGTATACAAATCTTTGTTGTTGTTGTTAATACCAAACACTTTACACAGGGATATATATATATATGATGACACGTTTGTGGCGTGACCATTTTAAAGCATCTTTTGTAAAAGTATGAATTTAGAGTAATAAGATAGTAATATAGAAATTGATATTGACAGCAAGGTGTAAAAGATTTCTTCTTGGTCTGAATAGTTGTATTAAATTAATATCATTAAAAGATAATTAGCATCCACTCCAGGATGGAACATTCTTATAAATATATTATGCATTGGAGAAGAGGGTGAAGAGACTTAGAAAAATTAATGGTTTTTTTTGTTTGTTTTTAGCACATATACATTTAAGCAAATGTATATAATATTATCCTTATATACATTTCCCATAATGTATATAATAGCGCCATAGTACTTGTTTCATATTATGTAAAGCACAGAATAATACTGTATATTTTCCTAAGCGACTCTGACTTCATCGACTTTAAGTCCCTTATTTCAGATTAGACTCTAGGGGCAACACTAGTGGGTGCAATGTAGGTCTATTTTTATTTAATAGCTGGATGGTGGTGATATTGTTTGATTCGGTTGATATTTGTCTACAGTGAAGAGTCCTTTTAGCAAAGCACTCATCTGTTTGTGTTGTACCCTTTATCACGATGGATCTAATTCATCATAATTTTGTTGTCTTCAATGAAGAGCATTTTAAAAAGTGTTATAAAAATATCATAGCGTTTGAAATAACATTAGAGGTTGGCCTCTGACACATTTGAAGAGTCAATGAAAACAGAGATGAGTGTCCTGGCCGGTGTGGCTCAATTGGTTGGGCATCGTCCTATACACTGAAAGGTCACTGGTTCAGTTCCCAGTTGGGTACATACCTGGGTTGTGGGGATGTGTGGGAGTACAGGAGGAAACCAATCAATATATTCTCTCTCTCTCTCTCTTTCTCTCTCTCTCTCTCTCCCCCCCCTTCTACCTTCTTTTCTCTTTAAGGGCATGTATGGGGGGGGGGCAATGGTATATGTATAGAGATAATAATTTAATAAAAAATTAAAAAAAATAAAAATCAACTTTAAAAAATCTTAAAAAAATAAATCAGACACAATATTTCTTCTTTTTGGATATAGTACTAAGTCCTTATAGTTATCCACATCTCTTCTTCCTTTCTCACAGACATTATTAGGATATACAATACTGTACTAATTGTATTGAACTGCAACTGAACACCAATCACCTCCTAGAGGCTGTACAGGCTGTGTAGTATCTGCTTATGACTAGTTTGCAAATTAGAATTTTCTGACTGTTAATTATGTGCCAAGTGCATACTTGAGCGGAATATGACATGCTACTCAACTCCAAAAAGTGTGCTAAATGCTCAGAAAGAGGAAAAAAAATTATAGCAAAGGCATTTTAGAGCAAGTGCTTGATCAGAGTAGAGGCAGTCAAACCCAAGACGAAAGGGCATGATCTAGATTAGTCTTGGAAGAATTATTGAATTTTCAAATGTTCCAGCTAGAAGGTTCAGTCCTCTTAAAGTACAGACATGGACACTGAAGTCATTCATCCGGCTTTAATCAATGTCTTTGGGCAGAGCAAGTATTAATATAATATCTATGATTTAGGGTCCTGGGAGTTGAAGGAGGTTCCAGAAGGATGATTTAATAGAGAGCAAAGCATAGATGAGCTGGTTTGAGAAGGATGGATTAGTAGAGAGCAAAGTATAGGGCAAGAGGTACGATTGAGCACTTTCTCTGTCGCTGAGGAAATGAAACTGGTATTGTGGAGAGTTTACACAAAGGAATACTGGGAAATAAGTTTGGATAGACTTGGGGTATTATTGAAGAATTCTTGAAAGAGAAATAGAATGTATTGATTTAAAGAAATGGGAAATGGGGAGTTACTACAGACTTTTGTGTGCAGGAGAAATAAAAGAGGAGCTTAAGACAATTAGTCTAAATTCTATACTAAAAATGCTTGGAGAGCACAAGACTAGAGCCTGGAGACTAAGAAAATGCTGCTGTAACTCAGGGCCCTTGGCATGTGGAAGAGAGTGGCACTGGGGACTGAGGAGAAAGGACAAATCAAAGATTTAAAAAAAAATCAGACATTTTGAAATAAGCAATGATGGGATTTTGAATTGAATACGGAGTATGAGGTAGGAAAGGACCAACGATAACTCATAGAGACCTAGTTCAGGATGCCGAAGATAGGATGTTGAAAAGGAAGAACTATTTTAGGAATTGGTGAGCAACCTTTCATCCAGTGCTACCGTTATGCAGGAGGAATTTCTTTAGCAACCAGTGTAGACCATCATGCATGACATCAGATTCCTACAAGTCTCTTTGGCACCTGGAGGCCCGAGTTCTAAACTCACACAGCACATTCTATTGGTCAAAGAAAGTACAAATCTGGCCCAGAATTCAGGGGGGAATAAATAGACTCCACCTCTAAAGGGAGGGAAGGATTACCATAACTGCATTGTAAAATTGTATACATACAGGTGTAGAAAGTATTTGTGGCTTTTTGCCCCCCTTTTCAATGTATCATAGAACATGATCAGATTTTTATTGTACTGTCTTTATGATTATAGCAAAAAATGTATTTGGAGAAAAATTTAGACTGGAAACATGGGGACTTATTAAGTGTTATTGTAGTAAAAAAAAGAGAATATTTATGGGTGTACTAATTAGTGCACTGGCAAAGGAAATGGACAAATGAGAACAAATTCAAATACATATTAAGATGGTAAAATTTGAAAATGAATTTGATGTGGAGAAAGGTCAAGGATGACTGCTAAGTTTCTTGTTTGGTCAAATAGAAAGGAAAGTGATGACAGCCACCAAAACATGCAATCCTACATGAGGAGCAGGCTTGGACGGAAAGGCAAGGATGTGGCTGTTTGGGTAATATGGGATCTGAGGTGCATCTAGGTAATATGTTCTAAGGAAACTGGTGATATAGCTGTTGTTGGGATAGAGGGACAGGAACTAGAAATAGGGACAGTGTTGAGCATTGGGAACCATGAGTCTTGGTGGCTTAAGGCTGCCTGGTTGGGCAATTATTTCCAGTAATGTTCAGCCATCCTATGAAATAAAAGGCTAATATGCAAATTGACTGAATGGCGGAACAACTGGTCGCTATGACACACAATAACCACCAGGGGGCAGATATTCAGTGCAACCCCAAAAGAAAGCACTGCTCAGCCAGAAGCTGAGTTCACAGCTAGTGAGCACAGCAGCAGTGGTGGAAGCTTCTCCCACTTCCATAGCAGCGCTAAGGATGTCTGACTGATGGCTTAGGTCCACATCCTGGGGAGGGCTCCCAGACTGTGAGAGGGCACAGGCCCGGCTGAGGGCCTCCCACACCACCACCCCCCACACCCCCAAGTGCATGAATTTTGTGCACCGGGCCTCTAGTTTCTAAATAAGCATAGAGAATGCCATGAATCGCCAATTGGCATTCAGGAGGTGCCCAGTAAAAGATCTTTGCTTAATGTAAGGAAAGGAAGTGTAGGTAGATATTTTTGAAGATCTCTTAAAAGATCGTGGTCAGGAGCAGCCACAAATTTGCTGGACACAATCCCAAAGGAAAATGATGAGCTCTTCATTAAAACCAATTGTGAAGAAGTTCAAGATGGAAACAAGAAAGCATTGCATCAACCTAGGGGCCCTGTACAGTGCGTGGCTTGGTGTGATTGCCTAGGTCACACCTTCCTGTGAAGCTGGCCTGGCCATGGGGACTGAGGAGAATACATTCACTGAGTGAAAATTCAGATTATTTCCTTCTGAACATCTTTCTCCTTTCTCTTCTTTTGTCAAACGAATAACTAACTAAGGTAATAAAAATGATGGGTGCTCGGGAAGTGGCAGGCATGGAAGGATTTGGTGGCATGATACATTTAAGGGCTGACCCTCACTATTCATCTGTGCCTATTCAAATGGAAAAGCTGGTCTCTGGCCTCAAGTCCTATATCACAGTGTCTGCTCCATGACAGCCATGGCGAGTGCTCCAGCAACATAATATTAAAGCTGCTGTAAGCACAGTTTTCCTAAAAATCCTCTGTTTTCTCACAAACCTGTGGAACTTGACTCTTCATCCTTTTCCTTCTTTCTGAATCTATCTGAGTGCTGGCATCTTTGGGTGGTGCAAATAGAGATCATTCTTTAGCATATTGGAGATCGTTACCAGGGAATAGGAAACCCAATTTGAAATCAAAGTTGTGTTAGGTATGCTGGTCTCATTGAGTTATGGCTTCTGCAGCACAGTTTCTATTGCTGAGACATAAACTCTCACCTTCATTAATTTTAAAGACTCTGCACTTGAGCTGTGGCCATGGGGTTACTGTGGAGTCAGGCTCACCACCCTGATTTGAAAGGCAAATGTGAAATTGCACTCAGACTCTAGAATTGTCATAGCTAGAACGAATTTGGAAATAAATGATTGTGAATTATAATCTTTTTGTTTTATAAATGAGAAATCAGAGATCCAGATCTGTGGTTTGTTCCGGATCAGTCAGCTGGATGGACGTGGCTGGACAATCTAAGGCACATGTGTCAAACACAAGGCCCGCGGGCCAAATCCGTCTCGCCAGGCCTTGCAATGTGGCCCGCACCGCGCTGTCATCACTGAACTCCGCTGCGTTTCCATCACAATGACAGTTTATGACTGTTCAGTAAACCATTCAGTCCGCGATTTAGGCTGGATTTTAGATTTTGGCCCCTTCTCTGATTGAGTTCGACACACCTAATCTAAGGCATCACTCCCATGGCCCCAATATGCTCTTACCTTCCATCCCTCGGACAACTAACTAAACCAGAAACAATCCTTTCCCAGTTCTTTCTACTAAACTGTCTCCAACATGGACATCATTTATGTAAATAATTAAGCTAAAAACAAAAGCTTATATTTTTAGCAATGGAAAATGGTCAAGGTCTTACCAGTATCCATTTTCCCCAAATTTATTTTGGAAGGATAGTTGTGAAAATTAAGACCATCAAGCCTTATTTTTTTTTAAATAACAAAATACAATGTTCCTTCATTTTAAGGAGGAAAGATAAAAGAGAAAATCAGTCATCTCAAGTGGAATTTATTTTAGATAATGCTGACCACAGAGAGAATTCCTACAAATAAAGTTATACATTTTTCAGTGGCTTTCAGTATAAATTGCATTATTTATTTGTAAAGTTAAGGTGAAGAAAATAACATGCTATAATGAAGCAAGTGTTTAAAAGTACACATTTAAAAACAACGATTTTAACATTAAAACATTGTTTTTTTGTTATATAACTTTCGTTCCACCTTCTTAAGCATGGTGTAACTATATAAATTACTTATACATTATTTAAAATTCTTCTGAATGAGAGATCATCTATTCTCTCCCATTTATTTATTCAATCATACATTTGTGTCAGTGTGGACTCAAAGACATATATTATTTTCGGATATAATCTCATAGCGTTTTTTCGCTCAAAGTGTTTTTTAGCTTTGGCCCTTGGGAACACTTACAGTTGAATTTGTATGTATTTTATCTGATAGTTTCAAACAAATATGCTTTCAAAAGACTCTAGGATATATCTTATATTTAGAGTAAGTCTAGTACCTTGAAACAGAATAGTCATTAACATTTTTAAATGGGCCATTTTGGTATTACACTACACTTTCTGTGATCGCACCAAATAAAGTCTAAATTTAGTATTCAATCATTCAACAAATGTTTATTGGGTACCTGTTACTTGAAGGCACTGTGCTAGGTGTGGGAGGTTTGAGGATGACTCACACACAGGCTGCCATCTCCATCAGCTTACAATCCGGTAGGTTAATTATGTCAGTACCCATACAGTACAGGAATTCAGCAATCATAGGGACAGCAGATAAAGGACTTTGGCAGTTTACCAAAGACAGAGCACACTTGCAGTCTGGAAGATGTTTGAAAGGATCCTGAACTTTTCAGGGTGAAAAGATGGACCTTGAAGGACAAACAGATTCAGAGGTGATGAGATGGGGAGGAAGGTATGACCTGTGCCCAGAACACAATGAGCAGGAAAATAAAAGCCGTTAAGGGGATAGGCAAGGATTTCAGTTTGACTGGAACGGCTGTCTTCTTCCGGGGTGGATTTATAGACAATAGATTTAGTTTAAGTGGCGGCTTTACTTCTTTTATAGATGGAGTTTAATTTCAGATTATTATTTTTTTAAGAGGGAAAAAGTCATTCTGAGGGTAGGATATGTAATAAGAATACTGACATCACTGTTGGTGTTCTCAATTTCTTGTTTTGTAAATATTCTCCTTGTGAATTCTGGAGATGTTGAAGATGAGCAGTGTGACTATTTACTCCAATTCCGTTTGGAGAAGAAAACTTTTAGAGCCAGTCTTAATATCATTTTCAGTATTTAAAGGATTTAACAATGTGTTATTAAGCTGATACTGAGAAATTATTTTCAGTATGAAGATGGTTGGCAACAGAAGTTAATGAGGAGGTTGGGATAAGAAAAAGAAAAGGTGTCTTCTCTTTTCTGGTTTTAAAAACAAGTCTTGATTTTTTAAAAGTGAGGTTTATTGAGTCATATGCAGTAAAATTATTCATTTTTGGGTATGGAGCTCAGAACGTTTTGACAAATGTATTCAGTTGTGTGATCACCACCACTGTCGAGCAATTCAGTGCATTTTGAGCACTCAAGACCTTGCAGGCAGGTGTGTATGTATAGGAAAAGCATAGTAGATTTAGGGTTCCACACAACCTGCAGTGTTAGGAATCCCCTGAGGGTCTTGGAATATACCCCCTTTGGATAAGAGGGGGTTATTTTATTGTGCACTTATATACTTTTAGAAAATTTAACTTTTTGACCTTTGTCAACTTTACCAGGTAGGCAGTGTGAAGAAATATCCTGAAGTCTTTTGCTCAGGTTTATAGAAAAAAATTTGTTCTTCCCTCTGCCACTGCATTCAAGATGGCTTTTATATCTGACCTTTTGGTGGAATCTGATTTTTCTCTGTTGTCTGTGCAGGGTGTGACCTATTCTCCTTGGTTCTGACAATTCTGTGGTGCTCACTGAGGGAGGAGGGGGAAGGCCTACCAGTGAGTTTCCTGATGGCCCCAAGTCAACTGGCATCCTGTTGGCAGAGGCCAGGATGCCCATGAAGTATGTGTCCCCTCAGCTCAGTCCCAGTCCTTCAGGCACAGATGGTTCACGTGGATTCTCATTTTTGTACCTGTCTGTGATGTACCTCCTCTAACACACCAGAGTTTCAGTCAAGGGCAAGTTCTCTGCGACCGTATACCTGTCAGGCCCTTCCCTTCCCTCTGGTCTTCCCTCTCCATAAACAAGTCTTCTTCCCTCTCCCTCCATTTTTCTTTTTCTCTGAACTCTTTACATTGGCCATATCAGTTTGAAACACTTCCCCAGAGCTTTTCCCCTTGCATGTGGGTGTGGCCAGGTGCCCAGTTGAATAACCAAAACAAATGAGAATTATTCAGACCTTCTGAAGGGCTTGTCAAGGGGAGGGGGGAGAAACACATAGCCCACAGCTGCACCTATAAAATAATTTTCTCCTCCTCTGTCCACTTTCCTCACATCCTGAACTACTCCCTTACCTAATCCAGTTAAAATCTTTTTAGTCCTCAGCCTCCTCTTTGTTTCTTACCACTTGTTATCATAGAGCAGAATTATCCTCTCAGTCCACAAAATGTAATTCTTCTAATTTAGAAAGGAGCAGAGAGAATGAGAAATTATGAGACAAAGTAACTTTGTGAACACTCTACATGTGACTATTTTTAGGCTGTTATGTTATACAATATTAAATTCTGTTTTGAATAAATGCTTCAAGAATAAGTTTTGCAAATATGGATAGATATACAGATTAATTTTTTCAAATAAACAAATTTAAATGATTTTGTTATGCCCTTGTTTAAAGGTAAAATATGAAATTTTAGGGAATTAACTCCTTGTCTAACAAAACGATGAGCTTTGTGACGTCAGATTTGGTGGAATTTTGCATTCTGGGTTTGTGTCTTCCATCAGAGGCTGCCTCACTCATAGCGGAGAGATTGCCAAATAAGATGTGCTTTGCTAACAGAAAGGAAAAGCATACAAGAAAACGTTTCTAGGTTGCCAGCTATGAACATAGCAATTTGTCAGTTGTCTGAGTTAAGAAGGTCTAAGATCAAGTTCACTAGATCTATGCTATTTATGGATCGCAGGGTCTCAAGGGCACAGCACAAAGCCTGGCTTATAGGACGCTCTTGATGGATGGTTAGTGAACTTAATCACAAGCTTGGCAGCCCAGAAATTTACTTTTGGACATTTACCTCCTACAGCTATTTGTCTTAATTTCTGAAGTTGCCGCTCACATTCTTTCCTTTCCCAGTCACATGCACACAAAAGCTGTCACACCTGACTCCCATGTCTTTGGGATGTATTGCATATTGGGTAGTAGTACCATTGGAGATATGTCAAAGTGGGATGGGGCAAGTGTGCTTCTGTTGCTCTTGTCTTCACAAATGTTAGGTACAAAGAATTTGTAACATCTTCAAATTCAAAAGGGAATCATGTTTGTAGACATAAAATCTAGCATGTCCAGCTCACAAAGTTGGTGCTCTCTGTAAAGGCTTTGATGGATCCTGAGGGGATGGCCACAATTATAAAGTGTTTCCAGGTTATTAAGTTTTATTTGAAACATCTGAGCTGTTTTTAGTGGATGTGGACTTTTTTGTGCTTGGTTTTCTACCATCTTGGATAAAAAATACAGTTGGTGAGCAGACCTAAAGTGCATGGAGAGGGACCCAAGCACTCATAAAGTATTTCTTCAAAGATTGAGCTGTGCCTCTTTTAAAGCAAATGTTTCTTTATTTCCTGGACGTTATTAGCAAATACCAATGGTGTCTTCCCCCGTAACATTCGTCTTTGCAGTGACAGATGCTTTCCTATTTCAGTGCCCTTATCCCTGGGTAATTCTAATATTCAGAATTTATAGCCAGCACCGGAAGTAATAGTAATAGACGAGATGATACCTATCCTCAAGGAATTTACTAGTGAGTGGGGAGATAAAGACAAAAACCAAAACTGACAGTTGTATCCCAGAACAATAGGTGCATCGATAGACATCCAGAGACAATGAGGACTCCAAAGTGGAGCAGTGAACCTTACCTGTGTGTGTGAGAGAGAGTCCTAGAGAAGAATTCTTGAAATTAGAGCCAAGGAAGAGCAGAAAAGATCTGGGCATAGGAAGAAAAGGGCGGAAGAGTGTTTTAAGCAGAGGGAACAACATACTTGAAGGACTGCAGGAGAGTCAGCATTGGGAGTAAGGAACTGAAAGAAATCCCCTGTTGATTTTGGGATGGGTGGAAAGGATGATGGGGGAGGGGACAGAAACTAAAGAAGAAAGTAGGACCGGACTGGCCAAGTTTCGTTATAGACCATGGTTCTACAGCTTGGCCCCCATCCTAGGAAGAGAGGGTGGCCATTAAAATAAACATATTGTGGGCAGAGTGTGATTTCTATCATTCCTTAGCTGTTGACCTTGACGAGAAAATAGAATGGCTAGGTGGATCCTGGCAGCTGTAGATTAGAGAAAACCTCTGGAGCTAATGAGACCTCTGTGAACTGGGTGTTCCTCAGCATAGAACTAACTTTGCAGATGAGTATATTAGCATCTAGAAGATTTCCCCTTCTGCTATAAAATAAAGTTACAGGAAAATTGAACATGTTTCATCAAAGACTTATTATGTTAAAAATTTGTGCATTCTAGATTCAAAATGTACTCCAAAGTCAGTTTCCTAGTAACCTGGTTTGTCGACTTCTTATCATTTATAAGGCATTGCCTATTTAAGAATTACAGCTATTCAATTATCATTCTAAATTCATGTCTCCTAGAAGCATGTTATTTAATTTTCAAAAATGAAATGATTTTTCCTTTTGTTCTTTTTTCCCTTTTGTTCTTCTGTTCCGTTTGCCTTGGTTCTTACTAAGTACTCATTGTGGACGCAGCCTTGTTAACAGGTTCGCATTTGACTGTTGCTCAGTACCTCTCTGAATAATTAAGTAATTTTCTAATTAAATAGTGTAACAAGTGTGATGCTTGTGTGTGTTTTAAAGATAAATAAGATAAATTTGTCAGCTGTTGTAGATAGCACATATTTGTCATTTACCCACCACCCAGCCATCACTGTGCAAAGTCTGGGAAGGGGTAAAAAATGTAAAATACATAATACTTACTCCCTTGTAATTCATCATATTGGTGAGGAGACAGAACATACATGAAAAAGAAGGGAAATAATAAAAGGTAAATACTATTAAGGGCTCAGAGTTAAGGCTAAAACAAGAAGGTGAAATAGAGGAACAAAGGAGAAGGGTCTCAGTAAGAACCAGAATAATCAAGCAAGTGTGCAGGAGGCATGTAGCAGCCAGCTCACAAGGGTTTTATGACGAAGGGTTTTATACTGGTGCTTCAGTTTAGTTTGATTACGTTTAAAAGTATTTCTCCTTTCTTGGTCCCTCTCCATGTGTATTTCACCAATTATCATCATAGTGAGCATATAACATGATGCTTATTTTCACTTATAGTGTATTATAAACATTTATCAAGCTTTTTTTATAGTGTATATATTTATAGTCTTTAATGGCTTTATGATATCCTACTGAACTAAAGCACCAGAATTTACTTAAACATTCCCATACTTTTAGTGTTTTCAAATTTTCGTATTCATGCCCATATTATCTTTATGCTTGAGAGGATTTTTAAGGGTAAGTTCTATAATAACCAGGTCAACCTGCAAGAACACTTTTATGATTCTGGGTATATATTACTGTATTGGATTCTAAAAGAGTACAATCTAGCTGATACATAATTATTAGCAATATATTTCTGTTAATCCACATTGACAGTATTTAGCATTATTTTTTTTTAATTTAGTGTATGTTGAATGGTACTTTATTGTTTTTAATGAACATTTATTAGTAAACCTGAAAATGATTGCATTTTTGAACATTTTTCTGTCCTTGTCTTCAGGGAACTGACTTGACTCAAAACTCATGGGTTTCTCTTTTGGAGTCTTGATTTTTTTGCTTGTCATCATCATAATTTTTTGCAATTGGTTAGCACCGAGTAAAGCTTTGGGGGCAGAAGAAGTATGACAATGAGGCATTCAGAGGGAGGGAGCCCTGAGAACAGAATTTATTTGGCTGGAGTAAGATGGCATGGTAATAGATTGCTCTTTTATCAATGTCTATCCATTGTGTGAGTGGGAATAAAAAGGATACTGTTTTAATCGTTTATCATACTGCAATTTCAGAATTCTTAAAGAATTTTTTTTTTTTACTTTGTGATTAAAATATTTTACTTTTGGATATTTAAAGATTCTTTTCCACCTGGGAATATAATTTCCTGTTCTTGACATAATTACAACCTAAGATTAGAGAAAGATGATCATTTGCGGAGTCTTGCATTCTCAATATGCCATTTTGGCATCAAAGGTGATGTAGATTTGTGGGAGCTGTTTCCTCTGGTATTTCACATTACCTGTCACCTCATTCCCTCTCTGACACTAAATCACCCTATTCCGGAAGAAGTGATGGATAGTAGATTTGACATTCTGGCAAACTCCATTTTCCCAACCTTATGAGAGAAGCCCTCTGCAAGGTTGTGAGTCCGTCTCTTTTCAATTAATTGACAAATATGTCTGGCTTTGAAAGGATGGATGGATATTAAGGACTAGTTTAGAAGATTAGTTAATTTTGCTTTATCAGTGTGTTTGAAGATTTATTTGTCTTTATATTCAACATTAAATTTGAATGGGTAGAAGCATTCTTGAGGATGTTGTGTTTTAAACAATAAGCCGTGAAGCATCTTAAAGTTCTCGTTGGTTTATCAATAGTTTCATGGATTAAATACTTACAATAGAAACATTGTTTTTCATTCTTGGTGGTTTTTAAAATTTAGCCATATTTTGATGTGAGGAAGAGGCTGGAAGAAAACCTGAACATTTGGAAGAAAAGTTTCTTTGATATTGGAAGCCTCTGGAAGTCATTGCTGTTGGTCTCCTGTGTACTCAAAGAAAGGACATTTTCATTTTGGGAAGGGATCTATTTTTAAAGGGACCAATCTTTTGGATTGTTTTTCAAGTTAATTTGGCGTGAATCATAATAATGCTTGGTTATCTTGTAAAAATGCTGAGAGATATCTTCAATCCAGTAAATTATTCCTGGAAACTTTGCCTTTAGTCTGGATGGTAAAGCGTTGGATTATCAGGTGCCTGAGCCAGAGCTGCAGATTATGAGGCTGTGGTTGAAATGAAATGCACCAGAAGTTAGAGGCAACTCATACACTAGGTTTGAGGGGGGAAATGTGCTTGAACAGGAAGTCCTCTGGAGGGAGCAGTTCCTTGTCCATTGACCAACATCCAGGACCAAACCAGGTAGACTCAGGGATGGTTGGTCTCCAGCAAAGGTCACATTTGCCTTTGCATCTGTGACAGGCTGGACTTTGGTTCATGGTCAGAAGTCCGGGCCAGAGAAGGCCTATTAGGAACCACTTTTCACGTGGGTTCTTCTCTGGAGTGGTTTAGCTCCTCTTCACCAGCCTTGCCTCTGGGATTACCCTTGACATTTAAGATCTCCAAGTGAGTGCTAATCCCCTGGGTATGTAGGTGCTCAGTTATTCAAGGCCTTTACTTTTCTGTCTGAAGTCTCCTTCCAAGTGGGCTGGAGCTTTAGGGGCAACACATGGTATGGACAAGGAGGGAACACAGCTCCTTTGTTGCATAAAATCTGCAGAGTAAAGAAACAGGGAGATTAGGAAACTAGTCTAGGGGAAAAAAACCACCAAGAACCTAGCAGAGAACTGCAGTGCTGATCTGAAGGATGAAGCTGGGTAAAAGGTGCAGACCCAGAGAAACTACAGATTTTCAATTTTTACCAAAATAGCACAAGAGTAGCTGGAAGATCCAATATGAGGTAGAGTCTGGAGAAATTTCTGAAGTGCTGAGTTAAGGACACTTTCAAGACGGTGCCTGGGTTTGACCTCTGGTTGAGCAGCAAGACATTAATGGTTTTTCAGTCAATCCAGACAATGTTAGGTAGTATTGATTTTATATCTTTTATCTCTAGCATATAAAATTTTCTTTAGGTTTATTTATTATTAAAATACCATTCACTTAATGTATAGTTTAAATATTTAATTTTTATGTTATTGTTTAAAAATAATTTATTCATTTTTATATCCTTTCAATTATACTATCCTTCTTAAGCTTTCATTAGAAATGAATATAATTTCTTCTAAGAAGTAAATCCTGACTCATATGGACAGATTGATATACATCTCCAAAGTAGTGCTAGTCTCATAATAACTATTTAATATTTCTGATTAAGGAAACATAAAAGGAGACATTTTGATATTTTAACTTAATGATCACAAGTTCCCAGAGGAAGGCAGTCAATCCTCTTTCATATTCTAGATCGCACTCTGCATTTATGAATATTCACCCTAAATCAATCTATAAAGGCTTGATAGAGGACAGTTTTGCAACTCAAGTCTGGTTGCACTTTGAGGCAGGCAAAGTAACCACTGCCATCTCTATCATAAATATGGTGAAGTTGGTATCTTGTATTTCAGTTCAGTGAACCTGAGAAGAATGTGTGTATTCCACTGTGGCAGAGAAAAGTGCTTTGTATTTTAAATACGTTTTTATTGATTTTTAGAGAGAGAGGAAGGGAAAAGGATAGAGAGATTGGAACATCAATGAGAGAGAAACATCATTGACCTGCTGCCTCCTGCACATCCCTCCACTGGGGATAAAACTGCAACGCAGGTATGTGCCCTGACCAGGAATCGAACCGGTGACCTCTTGGTTCATGGGCTGATGCTCAACCTCTGTCCGGACAGTATTTTGTATTTATACAAAGGCTTTTTTATGGAAATTTTCTTAAACTTTATAATCACTGTCTTGGTCAGTGATGCCCCATGGCAGTAGTATACTGTATTGATCTTAATATTGTACCTTTATTTTTTTTTTTTTGCATTTGGAAAAACTGGAAAACAAAATTTAAAATGATTTGTCTTTGTTTTCTGTTCGGCAGAATTGACAAGCAAAAATCTATAATAGCTGCTTAAAAAGAACAAGCATACAAGGATAGTAAGAAATGAAAGTTGAAAAGTGTGCTGTTCCTAATTTAATGATCCACATATAGATCTGAAGATGATGAGATAATTGCATTTATGAGTGATTGCCTCTGCTCCATGTAAACCTAAACTCCAGAGTCCACGAGAAGGCTGCCTTTATGGCTGCCTTATCACATGAGCCATTTAACAGGGGCAAATGAAATTAAACACTGAATTAGTTTGATTAGTGTTTATTGTTCTGTTAGACCAATGTCGTGCTAGAGATATCTACAGCTCGCCATTCAAGGGCTGTAATATGGGCTTTAATAGAGAAATTAGGTGAGATCCTACCTGGATGGGTGCACACTGGTGCCAGGCCCTGGAAATCCTTTTAATGGCAGCTGTGACCTTTACGGCCCCTAGAAGGGGAGGGGACACTGTGAAATTCCAGGGGTAGCAGTGAATACTGTGGAATTCCTGTGGATTGATTGTGTGGCAGAAAGTTGGAAGATGTAACATAAATTTAACCATCTAAGAAAGTGTAGTAAAAAGGAAAAAAAATCCTCTGCCTACTGTGATATCAGATCCACCTGCCAGAAAGCTAGCACCTTGATCTTTGGTCTCTATATTTTGTTGAATGAGCTTTTGGACTCTGAAGAGAGGTTGCTAATGATGGAAGTAAAATATTGGGAAAACTCCCACTGATCCAAAGATTCTGGGGAAAACAATACTGGCAGAGGTCTGGTTGTTGTGTCCAGTATGTTGTGTTGGTAGAACGAGTTAATGACTCTTCCTAGGAAAACGTTAGAGAGATGGAGACCAGCGTGTGCTAGAGAAAGAAGGGACGTTTGAGGGGTGAATTTCTGTTGTTTAGAGGCCAGTGGACAACCTCTTCTGCTGAATGGGTGGAAACCTTCAGGTCAAAGGCAGGCAGGGGTGCTCAGGGAGGTGAGGAAGAGATTCTTCCTTTGCAGAAAATACATTTTCATGGAGCCGGGCAGCTTCAGGGGCTTTCCTGTCCTACTTGGAGGGCTGGAGTGGGAACAAGATTCCCTGAGGCACAGGGAAAAAAGATTATAACTTTGTTATTTATGTAATTGTTCTTTTCATGTGTTTTTTCATGTATATAATATATTGACACGGATATAATGCACAAATAGATACACAGATGTACCAGAGGGTACATTTGAACTTTTTAAAACTTTATTAATGTGCTAAAAATATTCTGCAAAGTTTGGAGGTCTAGGAATCAATCCTCCTTCCCTGTAGTCACTGAGCCGGCCTCTCCAAAGATACTGGGTAAACCAGAGACCCAAGGAGCTGTTTTGTTTTCATTATATAAGACCTGGTGATCTTGTAATTTGCTGGTTTTTTTTTTTTTTAACTTATGAGCCAATCCGATCCCTGTCTTATTTCCAGATATTTGTATTTCCTAGACACCATTTTCTCAGTTTCTTTTAAAATCCCACTGCTTGGTGTGCGTTCCTGCTGACCACCTGGAGATTTTTATGAACCAAGGTGGGAAATGTATAAATAAAGCTGAGACTACTTAGGAACATGCGATTCATCCAGCCATTAAGATTTACCAAAGAACAATAAAGTGGTATGTGGATATTTCTATTGTGGGATCTCTAACTAGCTTTAGATAGTCAACTTAGAAAATAATGCTATTTGTTTGGGCTAATAATATTTTTCTTTATAGTAAATCATTATCTTGTGGGTTTTTTTTTATTGGCCTTTGGTATTACAATAAGTTGGAATTCTGAGAACAGTTCTTAAGATAGAATGCAATTCTTTTGCTATAATAAGACCAGCTTTAATTTAGTTTCAGTGCAATGAAAATATAATGAAAGTCTCAACTTCGGAACATAGAATCTGGAGAAATTTTCCATCAGTACCAAAAGATATTCAAAACCTTCCCAAGATATAATAAAAGCTTTTTCACTGAAATTATTTGTGGGGCTTAACAATATTCTTCCAATAATAAAAGATGCCACAAAGTTAACCTCAGTGAGATGATTCTAATGCAATTCATCATTATAAAAATAATTCAGTTATTGAGGATGTGAGAAGAAACACAACACAGTAATTAGTCACTGAGCTGGGAAGAATGCATTCCACACATTTGAGTTACTTCTCATGTTCATTGTGACAGAAAAGAGAATGCACCTTAGCTGATAGTTTGGTCAACCTTGGATTTATTTACACCAAAAATACATACAAAATCATGTTATTTAGGACACAGAGTCCAGTTAGGAGAATGATTTCTGCATTATATCAACTGCAACTTCCCCCACTTACTTATCTGACTAGCAGGGAAAATAGAGAAAGAATACAATTGAATGAAGATGCAGTCTAATTCTGCAGGCTATCACCCTAAATTGTTATAAAATAGAGTTTCTCTATTCTCTTCAAGAAGTTGATCTTTATAGCGTTAAATTGGGATCTTAAAGTAAGTGCCCTATTTGATTCTGAGATGCTCTATCAGTCTCATTCAGGGCAAAGTAGGTTGTATTGCAGTAACAACCAATCCCCTAAATCTCAGTGACTTAACAGTAGCCAAGTTTGTATCTTGCTCACTCAGAATGCCCATTGCAAGTTGGCCTCCGAGTTACTCAGAAACCCAGGTGTGGAGGTGTCATGTCCACCCACACTTTCACAATTGCAGAGACTGGCAGACAGGTACTGGGAGAGTCATGTGCTGGTCCCAAAAGCTTCTGCTGGAAGAGAAACGCATCATTTCCACTTACAGCCACACCGCTTTTGAGCAGGCAGAGGACTCCCATGTTCTACCTCTACTCAGAGCTAGAGACCTATCATTTGTAAATAGCCTGGTGGCAATCACAGAGGCTACTGATTGAAAGATGTACTACCAATCTAATGATACCATGTTTACAGAGATGGGAGAAATACTACTATATTGTGTACACTTAAGGTTTATAAAATATGCTGTAGGGCTGCATATTAAGAATAAACATTGTTGCCAAACCGGTTTGGCTCAGTGGATAGAGCATTGGCCTGCGGACTGAGAGGTCCCGGGTTCGATTCCGGTCAAGGGCATGCATGTGCTTGGTTGTGGGCACATCCCCAGTAGGAGGTGTGCAAGATGCAGCTGATTGATGATTCTCTCTCATTGATGTTTCTAACTCTCTATTCGTCTCTCTTTCTCTCCGTAAAAAAATCAATAAAATATATATTTTTAAAAAGAATAAACATTGTATATACCCTCAAATATCTTACTTTCTGAAAGGGGAGGTAAGGTAATATAAGACTATCGATACATAATGATATCTAATTAGAGGAAAATATGTTATCAGGATAAAAAAACCCCACACATAACAAACAAGGGAAAACATGTATGTTAGCACTAGACTTGAGTTTACACATGATCTCTCCTCCTTGGTACTGATTTAACCTCTCTGTGTCTGTCATCAGGGAATAATATCTGCTGTGTTAGATTACTGTGAAGATGAATAAGAGGCCAAATATAAAGTGCCTGCTACATAGTAGACAACTGAGCAGTGATAATTATTACTACAACACTTTAATCTGGAGAGTATTTTGCTCCCACAGAGTAAACATGTACTGGCAGGAAGGCACCTGCTAAAGGAGTTTGACCAATACGATGAGTTTTCATTTCTGGTGAATATAAATCCAAGTCTCTGATGTCATCTTTTTATATGATAAATGCAACAATGTCTTAATCTTTAGAATAGTTTTGAATTGCCCCTCTACCAGTACACAGAGGATGCCCACATTTTATTGTGCCTTTTATTTTTTACTGGCTAGTGTTACTTATTTCTATTTGCCCTAAAACACTCAGAAACCTCAAACATTTGGCTCACTTGATGAGATTTGTTCACTCTCATATGCAACAGAGGCTTAAAAATATAAAATCGGACTATGAAATAGAGAATGAATAAGTCACAGAAAATTTACTCATTTTTTTAAAATGAAATGTGGTGCAATTCTACATCATTTTACCAGCTTGAATTGTTTAGTAAAACAAACAATAATGAATGTACCTTTAACTCATTTAATCTTCATAGGAAGACTAGGAGGATTTTCCAACTTTCACATGTGCGGATGCTACGAAGCCTTTCGTCTTTGCACAGAGAATGAAAGCTGGAGCCAAGGGTGGCACCAGGCACTGTGTTTGTAAAGGCCAAGCTCAGCCACCACAGCTCTGCCACTCATTTGTTCATTCGTTGGTTCAGTCGTGTATATTCTCTATTTCTCTAGTAAAATACTTTGCATCCCACCATTCCAAATATACCATGAGTCTTTTGGATAAACTTATTGACAAATTTAGGCCAAGGGACAGTTGCAGAATGGGCAGGTTTTAGTAATCTCCACTGCCTTCCCACACTAAAACATAAAAGGCAGCAGAATGGACGATCTGCTCCCCAGAGGGGCTGGAGGCCACCATCGTGGACTTGAAATTGCTTTTTGCATGCACCAATTGAAATGGCCTCTGCACAGCAATTAGACTTAATGAAGGGAAGCTGCTGATAACTAAGAGCCTGCCAGACCGTCTGTTGGTTATTTTTAGAGGAAATAGATTGTACAACCTGTGTGGCGCCAATCTCTAAAATTGCTTCTTCTTGATGGGTTTTGCTGCTTTTTCTGAATTTAAAATCCAGAATGAACTCCTAAAGGTAGTCTACTTGATAGCTTCAAACAAATGCTATCATTAAAGAAACTGGACACATGATGATGCTCATGAGATGTATTATGTATATAGATACAGATATAAAGTTGATGATATAGACATATATATGTATTACACACACACGTATGTGTGTGTGCAATTGGTATATCAATATTTTACATTGTTATTTAATATATGTGTTTCATGAGACTTCTTTGCACAGCTTAGTTCAAGGATGGGGGGAACCTTTTTTTTCTGCCAAGGGCCATTGGATGTTTATAACATCATTCTCAGATCATGTGAAACTATCAACTTAAAAATTAGACTGCTACATGTGGTCACACATTTAATTAACTCATTCCTAATGTCTTGGCAGGGCCAGAACAAATGATTTCAAGGGCTTTTTATGGCCTGCAGGCCAGATGTTCCCCACCCCTAGAGTTAAACTGTAATTTTACCCATTTCCCACTAAATTCCACTTATTTTCTTTTCATATTTTTAGACAAAGTGACTATAGGTATCAAATCCATATGTACAACTCAGTGTTTTTTGATGACTGGACTTCCTACCAATGATTATGTGTATACAGAATCTCATTTTGGGAAGATGCTAAAGTTATAAGAAAGCAAATCTCGCTGAAACCGGTTTGGCTCAGTGGTAGAGCCGCGGACTGAAAGGTCCCGGGTTCGATTCTGGTCAAGGGCGTGTACCTTGGTTGAGGGCACATCCCCGGTGGGGGGTATGCAAGAGGCAGCTGGTCAATGTTTCTCTCTCATCAACGTTTCTAGCTCTCTATCTCTCTCCCTCTCCCCCCAAAAATCAATAAAATATATATATATATATATATATATATATATATATATATATTTTTTTTTTTTTTTAAAGAAAGCAAATCTCTTGTCAGTGTTAATAAAGAGCTGATTGGCTATTATTTTCTGAAGTCACATATTCTCAAAATGACTTCTAAAAATAGACACCTTTAAATGGAATTGTAATATGTCAATGATTTGCATCTATTTGAAGTTATTTTCCAGACAAAGGACTACACTAACTGCATTAAGCTAAGCAAAATTATGGTAATAGAGTTCTTGATCTTTAAGGGAGAAAATCTTTTTTTAAAAAGAAAAATATGTGATTTTTAATAACATGTGAATATGTTATTTTAAAATTAAACAAAGTATTTCAAAATGAAAGTATTTTGTAAGACATTGAAAGAAAAATCTTGCCACAAAAAATCACATAAGAGATTGTAATTAAGGAAAAAGTTGAGTTGGTTGCTCATGGTGTTCAAATAACTGAATAATAAGTAAAATAGGAAAACCACCAATTCCTAAAGTTTTACTTAGTAAATATTATTTAAGACTCTCCTCAATTTTTAAGAAAGAAATTAAACAAGATGAAGATATTTTTAGGGATGTGAGTTATTTATTTTTAAAGGACATTTTCTTTGTCTTCTAATGTATGAATTTGGAGAGTATGCCATGTTATATAAATCTAATGTATGTCATATTTCTAGTATAGAAAAAAAGAAAACCCTAAATTTTAATGCCATCATGCAATCACCAGAATATTAGAGAACTACAGTTTATAATTAGGGGAGGAAAGAACAAAATCCACCTCGGGCAAAACTTTTTATAAATGATTTCTTTTATATTATCTTAAGTATAAATTTTCATATTTAATTTGCCATCGTATGTCCATAGAAATATTCTAAAATTTTTTCACTGTAAATTTTGAATGGAGTAAGATTAATTACTCTATTACCAAAAAGTTTGAAAACAAAGGAGGAAAAAACTGGAATGAGTAGAAAGATTTTATGTCTTCCTTTTTACATTTGCTACTGTCTTTACCCATCCCAATGCCTCTCAAGACCTCTCTGTGAGTTTCCTAAAGTTTAAGGACCCAGGACCCCACAAACAGGCAAAATATCTCTAAGGAAAATTACATAATATATTAATATATGCATATCTTTCTCTGTATTTGTATTGACATACTTTTCAGTTATTCACTGTATAAAAGGCTAATTGTTTCTGAATTCAGAAATGGGTCAAAAGCCACCCCCCACCATTCCTACCCAACCCCATGTGAAAGGTTAGTATACTGTTGGCACTGCATTCTCACACAGTGAGGTCATCCTTCCTTCTTCTCCATAATCTCTGAGGATTGGCTGTTATGGGTAACCATATGCGTAGCCATAATCCTAAAATGTCCCCCAGGAGCAGGCACTGTGGTGTGGTGCTTCCGTAGGACTGGTTTCACTCTGAAAAATCAGCCTGATAAAGTTTCTAACAAATGCCTGAAAAGAAACATGAAATGATTTCAGCATGATTTTATTGAAAAATTAGCATCAGCTCTTTTTTTCCTTCCTTCCTCCCTTCCTCCCTTCCTCCCTTCCTCCCTTCCTCCCTTCCTCCCTTCCTCCCTTCCTTCCTTCCTTCCTTCCTTCCTTCCTTCCTTCCTTCCTTCCTTCCTTCCTTCCTTCCTTCTTTCTAAAATTTCACTGTAGGTGTAATAATACACAGGTGATATGAGTAAATCATGTAAAGAAAATGTCTGCCTAGACTGCAGAACACAAACTAGCTCCTTCGCAGATTTTGGTCATTTTAATTTAAAGGACTTTGCAGAACTGGTAATTACTATTGTATCATAGCCTGACACAGATCGTAGATCCTACATTCAGAAACCCAGCCCACATACAATAGCCATCACACCCTGCAATGCCCCTTAGAACTGCCACGGTTCCCACAGCTTTTGGGTAGGTGGCTGCTGAAGGGCGCTGGGCTGTGTGTACCGGTGAGGGTACCACAAAGTCAAATCTGAGGGACTCACGCTGGACGCTGCAGCCCTGATCAGTACAAAGCGACCACTTCTGTTAGGAAGTCTCAGGTCTCCTTGGGCTCTGCCAGACACCTAGGGTTCCTAGACAGTTCAGGTCCAATTTTCTAGGAATAATAAATAAAAAAGCCAAAATTCTGAACTTGTATTCTAAACTTTGTACCAGCCCGGAGGAATTGATCACTTTCTACATTATATTACATGCATCTGGTTGTCTGTGTTTTCCTCTTTCTGGCTGCTAAGGGCATGCTGTCTTGCATACATTTTTATCCCTCTGTGTCTTGTACTTATCGGCTGCCTGATATAGATGTGGTTAATTGAATTACCCAAAGCACAGGAAACCAATGAAAGGTTATACCTCCAATTGATGTATTAGGGAACAATCATACAGCTAATCTAGATAATTTGCTATGGAGGTGGTGAGGAAGGTTACCAAATTACCTGGATTAATTTAATTTACTGCGAGAAAGAGCCTTAAATCATTGCCCGGTACTCCACCAGCGGTTGATAATGGGATGCAAAGAGATAGCAGTAAATTTTATGCCTCCAGCTTCTGGGCTAGTGTTCTACTCACTAAATGGGACTGCACAGGACTTCACAGGCAGGCAGAACAGAAAATAAAATCCCCACCTTTGGACATTGTAGTACAGGATAGTAAGAACATGAATGCGCCGTCTAATAATCTGCAATCTGCTTTCTGCAAAAGCCAAGAGATACTCAAAGGTAGACAGAGTTGGATTCATATGTAATTAAAAGGATTTTACAGCTATTCGGTAGTGCGTAGATTGATACTGCATTGTGTTGCAGTAGTGAGATCACACTTACAACAAAAAAGGCTGGAAGGGCAACCAGCAGCACCTGTTTGGGTTACTTGTTCTCACTCGTTCTAGTAAAACTAGTGAGGACCAGGCTGCAGTTTTATTCCCTAAACGGAATTTGAAGGTTCCATGAAGAAAAATCGAGTCCACGGTCAGAGATTCCAACTTAGACCCAAATATTATACTCAGGTCCCAGGTTATGTCACAGGAGACACTGGGAAAGTGAGTATGAACTGGCCAGTGCTGGCCATCACTGCCGGCAGAATGAACACATGGATGCCTGGACACTGGCATTAGAAACAGCCCCTTTTTGTTCTTAGAGAGCAACATATAATACATATACCGACACTTCAGAAAGGGAATTAAGGATGGGATGACTCCTGAGCTCCAAAGTGGGAGGTGGCTTTGAGTGAAGGTGGCTTAGAGAGCATCTGCTCAGAGGCAGGGAGAGAGAGGACAGGATGAAAAGGAGGATAAAATATTTTAAATTGTGGTGGAGATGGTTTATTCTCTGTGTGTTGTTTTCAAAGGAAGTATTTTTTTTTAATATTTTTTAATTTTGAGAGAAAGGGAGAGGGAGAGAGCGATAGAAATACCAATGATGAAAGAGAATCATCGACCAGCTGCCTCCCGCACTACCAACCCTGGGGACAGAGCCCAAAAGCCAAGCATGTGCCCTGGCTGGGAATCTAACTGTGACCTCCTGTTCCTAGGTCAGTGCTCAACCTCTGAGCCATGCCAGCGGGGCTCTGCGTGTTTTCTTATTGAGATTTTCAGGTTCTCTGCCTTGCAGGGGTCTTCAAACTACGGCCTGCGGGCCACATGCGGCCCGCAGAGGAGTCTGATCCGGCCCACCAGGTTTTTTGGGCAGTGAGCGCAGCCGAGGTGTTACAGTAGGAATTAGTAGTTCATATAGTCCGGCCCTCCAGCTCTCTGAGGGACCGTGATCTGGCCCCCACTTTAAAAAGTTTGAGGACGCCTGCTAGAGAACTAGAGACAGGGTAGCAACAGGCCAGTTTATATTAAGATTAGACATGTGTTAGTTCTTTCTCTGCCTGGGTCAGGAGAAATGGGGGAGAAATTAAGAGGAAGGGGGCCAAGAAACATGTGGGTGGGGATAAAGGTCTGAGCCAGCGTCCCCTTGCCTAGCCAGCCCCCGCTGGAGACAGGCTAATGCTTCTTCATCTAAGCCTTTCTCCAACTTGCTACTTGAAAGGTCACATTTTTATGTCTGACCTTTGTCTCCAGGAGCTTCTGCTCTCAGTGCATTTGTTGCTCCTTGGAAGGAGAGACAAGGGAGACAGAATTTATTCAGGGAAACTTTCTTTTCACGATCTCCTTTGGGATAATTGGAGAAAACCATGTGGAAAGGGAAATGCATCATTGAAAATGATCTTTTGTTACTAAACACCTGCCATGAGTTAGGCATTCTCCATTTATTATCTGGTTCACGCTATTTAACTATCTTTTGAGGAAAATGTATTTTTGTACATATTGAAAACTAAGGCTCAGAGAGGCTAACGAACTTGACTTATGTTACCTTGTTAGTCAGTTCCAAGGCTGGAGTTTAAACTTGGCTCGGCTTTGCCTTAAGTGTAAAGGTGACCTTTGCACTCTTCTACAGAGTTTACCAAGGAGCCATACAAATATTGCTAACTGAGCACCAATTCCATTACTTTGTTCTTAGGACAACGCCTCAAGTGAATATTTAAGCTGAAAAGTAAATCAATTTATTAAAAGAGTAATATTCAGCCAACAACAGACATAGTGTATATTGCAAAATCATAAATGTACTGGAATGCTAAAGTTTGGTAAGTACTGAAAAAAAGTTTTGACTCCCTGTGTTGAATTGAAAAAACATGATATAAAATGGTTTCCTCGCTGAAACCCGTTTGGCTCAATGGATAGAGTGTCGACCTGTGGACTGAAGGGTCTCAGGTTCAACTCAGGTCAAGGGCAAGTACCTTGGTTGCGGGCACATCCCCAGTAGGAGGTGTGCAAGAGGCAGCTGATCGATGATTCTCTCTCGTCGATGTTTCTTTTTTTCTTTTTTTTTAAACTTTTATTTTTTTAATATTTTTTTATTGATTTTGTACAGAGAGGAAGGGAGAGAGATACAGAGTTAGAAACATAGATGAGAGAGAGTCATCGATCAGCTGCCTCTTGCACACCCCCTACTGGGGATATGCCCACAAACAAGGTACATGCCCTTGACCAGAATCGAACCCGGGACCCTTCAGTCCCCAAGCCGACGCTCTATCCATTAAGCCAAACCGGTCTCGGCTCTCGTCGATGTTTCTAACTCTCTATCCCTCTCTCTTCCTCTCTGTAAAAAATCAATAAAATATATTTTTAAAAAACAACAAAAAAACAAACAAACAAAAAAAACCACAAAATATATTTTAAAAAATGGTTTCCTCTAACAGGGCTGTTAGTCATGATTCCAAGTGTACAAACATCAAGAGTGTATTTACCTCTAGTCATTTATCATGTGTACTTGAGGCCATTTAGTGGTTGTGTATATTAATTAACCACATAACCTGCAAAATATACAATTCCTCCTCCTCCTCCTCCCTCCCCATTTTGTTTCTGACAATTTCCCCATCATGTCAAGGTAACAGAATTAAGTTCATTGCAGGACAGATCAAATCTCTTCCACATTATTTTTATAGTCTATCTTGAGGATGACCAAGACTGAGGAGATTTTTTCTCTCTTTAATCAGACCAGTATTTCCTTAAATGTCTGAGAGTGTGTGTTTGTGTGTGTGTGTGTGTGTGTGTGTGTGTGTGTGTAAGAGAGAGAGAGAGAGAGAGAGAGAGAGAGAGAGAGAGAGAGAGAGAGAGAGGTATCAGATGTCTTTTTTAATATATATATATATATATATATATATATATATATATATATATATTTTTTTTTTTTTTTTTTTTTCCAGCCTCCTTTCCTCTGAAATATATCTAGGATCAGGCCCAAAGAGATAAGATATTTTCTGTTAAAATTTCCTTTCCACTAAAATCTCCTCGTCTAGGAAGAGTTATTTTCTGAAGCTGTAGCTTGCCATTCAACTTTGACAATTCTGTGAGACATGTAAAAATAAAGCAGAATATTGTCATAGAAATGATTAGCAAGCCTCACTGTTGGCTTCTCTAGCTAATATCTGGCTATTTGCAGCAAGAAAAATTATACTTATTTACCAGCACCAAATGACTGAGAAAGTACAGCTTGCTGAGTGTAAAGCACTTAAAAATGAACTCTGTTCCTCCTGAGTCTGAAAAAACAGATTCATGGCACTCAACCACCTATTCAAAATGAGCTCTTGTGTGCAGGAATGTCCATTTGATTAAATATAGCTTAATTGATGCATAATATATTATGCAGTGAAAACCAAGAAGATCTGGGATAGCAAACTGCTCTCTCTTCAGATGGAGGACTTAAATTTAAAGAAAGAAATATGGCCATTTTGTTTATTGTTCTGATGTCAGCGAATCCAGGAAAATGCCACTTGTCAAAATTAAAAAAATGGGCCGAAACCGGTTTGGCTCAGTGGATAGAGCGTCGGTCTGTGGATTGAAAGGTCCAAGGTTCGATTCTGGTCAAGGGCATGTACATTGGTTGTGGGCACATTGCCAGTAGGGGGTGTGCAAGAGGCAGCTGGTCGATGTTTCTCTCTCATCGATGTTTCTAGCTCTCTATCCCTCTTCCTTCCTCTCTGTAAAAAAAAAAAATGAATAAAATATATTTTTTAAAAATTAAAAAAATGGTTCTTGCTGATCACATAGATTCAATTCCCTTAGCTTTTCCCCGTAGACTATATTTTTAATGAATGAATGAATGAAATGATTGTAGCATATTTTTATAATTTTGCCCTACAATGGGAAGGAGCACGTGGGTTCTGGTCCTACCTGTCTTGTAGATTTTAAGTACTGTACATCCTCTCTGCCCCCTGAAATGTGTGCAACCTTATGGAAGTGCAAGGCAGTGATGGTTCCTTCAAATTTACTTCACTGGTCTCCAGCTTGCACAGATTCTATCCCTACCGTGGGAAGGAAACAGGGCAATGGGGATTGTGCAGTGTAATGCTGTTGTGCTCCCAGCATGGAGAGTTGGCTGAATTTCTCACGTCCAGCCTGTCAGATCCCCTCTGTAAACGCCCCCATGCCTGGGTGTGATCTCCTCAAAAGTGCAACCTAAGCTTGACTTACCTGATATTATTTACCTTCAATGATGGTAAGGATCATCCAGCATCCTCTTATTCTCAATTTATCTTCCTCAGGATTAGCAAGTGAGTTTCCAGTTTGGTGGTTCAGCATAAGTACAGAGTAATGACTTGGGAATTATCCAGCTATTTTGAGACATGCAGATTTAAGAAGTACAATAGATAATTGGGGGAGGGGGCTACAGACTTCAACTTCGCTACCTTTGTGTTCAAGCTTTACTTTCCAATGCATTGCTCACGTGGCCCTTCTCTGTGTGTGCCTTCTGAATGAATGGCGATGGAGGCTTGTTCTGTTTTAGAATATGGTGCTTTTCTGGTGAGAACTGGTTCTTCAAAAGAGTTTTCTTAAATTAGTCAATGGACTTCGTGAAGCTGCAGTCAGGATCGTGTTCATGTTGGGTGGAATATAAATGGTCAGAAAATAGAACCTTGGGACAGGAAACATTTTTCACTTCTAATTATACTTTAGAGGATTTTAAGTGTCTTCAGTGGTTTCACATTAATTGTCACAGCACATTAATAGCGATGCAATGAGAGCTTAAACCTGCATGATAAATGGAAGCCAGTGCTATTTCCAAAGAAAATGTTATTAATTTCATATTGGCATCTTTTTAGCATTACATCAGATTTTGTGGTCACACATCCAGTTTTTTTTCTCCTAGAGACATTTCTGCAAATCAAATGCACTGGGAGCCTAATGCGAAGATTAGGATGATAAATACTGCAATTAGATGCACAAACATCAGTAAAGCCCTGACTAATACAGCACTTAAAACTGCATTTGTATTTTTGTTTGCTCATTAGTCTGAGTTCTATAAATGCAATACTTTTGGTCTATTACCGCTTTATTTTTGGAAACAACCTGGTTTCTGTTTAGAGTTGACTGTGGTTCTTAATGTAAATAGACCTTATGTATTTATACATACATGCGTATGACTTTTTAATGGGCAAGAGCCAATAAAGTTTAAATTGTCAGATTGATTAGTATTTCCCTTCATAGCAAAATAGTAACTTAAAGGTTGAACGATATGCTTTTCTTTGCCCTACACTAGGGGTGTCGAACTCAATCAGAGAAGGGGCCAAAATCTAAAATCCAGCCTAAATCGCCGGCCGAATGGTTTACTGAACAGTCATAAACTGTCATTGTGATGGAAACGCAGCGGAGTGCAGTGATGACAGCGCGGTGCGGGCCACATTGCAAGGCCTGGCTGGACGGATTTGGCCCGCGGGCCTTGTGTTTGACACATGTGCCCTACACAATGTATTTTTTAAAATGTAAGCAAACAATGAAATTGGACTTTTCTTAAATATGCGAAAGGTCTGATAACCCCAGCCTTCTGTTTGTAGGTGAAGCGCATGCTCCCCAGGTGGACATCGGCCCACCCTTTCCTATTATTCCTTGACTAAAACCAAGTTGCACCTTCGCCACCAAAGGCTTAATATGTCTCTTCTGAGGGGAAAAACAAAACCATGATTTCTTTATCTAGTCTGATAATTGCTAATCTATGTTACCTGTTTTGGCCCCTGTAATTCTGTGAGTTTTTTATTTGTGCTTTATAGAATTGGCTTTTTGTATTATTCTTAGAAAACTTTTTCTACCCTACATTATATAAGTATCCTTCTGTTTTTTTTCTCGAGGTATTTTATGCTTAATGTTTACATTGAAATATTTAACATATTAAGAATGTACTTTAATCGAAGGCATGAGGTGGGAACTTCAGCTAATTATTTCCAACATTGTTTGCTAAATAATTTATATTCACACCATGAATTTCAAATAATGTCATAAGGCAGCATTGCTTCTTTTATGCCATTCTGCTGTTTTAGTTATTATAGGCTTATACGATGTACCCTATTTATTACATATAGAACCAGCTCTTCTCTTTCTTCAAAGCGTGTTGCCTATTTTTGTGCAATTATTTTTTATTTACTTTATAATGACTTTTCAAGGCCCCTTTCCCTCCTTCAGCTATAATGCTGTTCCCAAATTCTCAGTGTTTTTTTAGATCAAAATTGAAATTGTATTGAGCTGATGGATTAATATTTGGAGAACTGACATCTTTCTGTTTGGAATGTTTGTAAATAGAGTGTTGACATGCTCTTCACTGTAAGCAGGCAATAATGCTGACAAGATAAACCTCAGAAGCATGGAGCCCTGCCCAGGCAGGGTTGCTCAGGGAAGGCCTTGCAGAGAGATTGCACATGGCTGAGGCTTAGGGGTGGGCGGGAACACTCAGGCAGTAGATCTCTGTGGAACTCTCCAACTCTGTCATAACTTTCCAATATTTCAGAAATAGACATAAGGGTTTGACTAGTCCCGTGGTCGGCAAACTGCAGCTCGCAAGCTACATGCGGCTCTTTGGCCCCTTGAGTGTGGCTGTTCCACAAAATGGGTGAGTCTGTTTTGAAGAAGTAGCATTAGAGGAAGTTTAAGTTTAAGTTTTAAAAATTTGGCTCTCAAAAGAAATTTCAATCATTGTACTGTTGATATTTGGCTCTGTGGACTAATGAGTTTGCCGACCATGGGACTAGTCTATGAGAGGAATAAGGAAATGCCCTTTGGGAACCTAAGTCAAAAGCTTATCAGGGTCATTGCTGGATAAAATTCTGTTGAATGCCACATTTTTGTCAAACTGACTTTATAACATTTTATTATTTGGAAATTTTAGTTCACTCATAGTAAACATGGAAAATGAGAACCAGTGCTCAACTTTAGCAAAACAGTATATAAGCTAAATGATGGGCAGCAGGCGGAGGATTTAAGATGGGTGTATTTGGAAGCTTTGTCAGTACATCAAAGGCAATGCCGACCATACAGCTGCCTCTGGAGGTTCCTGTGACAGGTGGAATGTGAAAACTGAGAAATAAATAACTATATTTAGTCGTAGAGGAAGAGAATTCCAAAAAACAAAACAAAACTGAAATATAAAGAAATCACAGTTAAAGAACTTCACATCCAACCATAAATGTATTTTCTAAATCATTTTTCACCTCGTATGGCTGTGTTTTAAGATTCTGGCGCACTAATTTTTTTCTCAGTAGTCGGTTAAGCTTGCCATTGGTAGTCAGTTAAATTCTGCCTCTTAGGATTTAAAAAATGTCAGAAGGCGAATATCTCTCTTTAGCTGATGTCCTGCAAAGACTACAGCAATGAAAACTAGGTTTTTAGTTTTTTTATGGCTTCTCATTCCACTGATATCACCTCAAAGTCACGCCACGGTTGGTGTAGTATTTTTTAAATTTGTGGATGAAAGAAGTGCTTAAAGCTCATTCTTTCTAAATTTCTATTCAAAGTTTATAGAAAGAATATAAGGCAAAAGTATGTTCCCCATGTAGAGATAGCTCATGTGGAGTGGAGTGAAACTGCAAATAGATGGAAAATTAATAAAATGAAGAATGAGTGAAATTTAGGGCAATAATTCAGAAATAGGAGCAAATTTACTTATTTTGTTTTTGTTTTTTAATTTTGAAAAAATCATTAAAAGAATACATGCATTGGAAACTACGAGGAAAAGCATAGCAAGATATACCCTAACACTACGTCAGACTGAGGACCGAAGGCTTTCATAGTCTCCTGGTCACAAGCCAGTTCTGTAGGAGCTGGAGTTTGCATAAAATAATACATAAATAAAATAAAAATGTATACAGTTGATCTTTTCCTGACCCCTTGAATCTTTTTCCCCCACGAGATAATGGATTGCACCTTGATTAATACAGTCCCATTTAAAACTATGTCACTTGGGAGAATTTACTAATACAGAGTTTAATCTCACTGTTGAATTCTTTACTTTTTAAAATAATATATATTTATTGATTTCAGAGAGAAAGGGAGAGGGAGAGAGAGAGAAAGAAACATCAATGATGAGAGAGAATCATTGATCGGCTGCCTCCTGCACCACCTTTACTGGGGACCGAGCCCACAACCCAGGCATAGAATCAAACCATGACCTCCTGGTTCAGAGGTCAGCACTCAACCACTGAGCCATGTGATTGGGCAAGATTTTTTCTTCTTAGAGAGGCCTCTCTATCACTTCTCCACCCCTAGACAGTGTCACGGGGCAGAAGAAGCTTGTGTATCCTCTCAGCATTGGTGTAGTTTGGTGGGGACACAGCCAATGCCCGTTGGCCCTGGTGCTGTCTTTAGAATCTTGGCTGGCCTCTCTGGAAATGCCCATCCGCCGGTCTCAACAATGGGCATTCCGAGCCACAGCTATTTGGGGCGAGGTTTTTGGCATGCCTTGTGGATGGACATCTACTGCTAAAGCCTATTGTCCCTGCCATGACCTTTGAACGCTATGTGGCCTCCTGGTCCTAAGGGTCCACTTTTATGTTAAAAATTATTGTGGTACACTATACATAACATAGAATTTACATTTTAAGTGTATAATTTGGTGGCTTTGAGTACCTTCAGAATGTTGTACAGCTATCACTATTCATTTCCAAAGTTCATCGCCCCAAACATAAATTCTGTACCCATTGAATACTAACCCCCATTCTCCTGTCCGTACCAGCCCAGAGTAACCTCTATTCTCCTCTCTGTCTCATGAATTTGCTTATTCTAAGTACCTTGTACATGTGAGGCCATGCAATATTTGTCCCTTTGTGTCTGGCTTATTTCATTTAGTATGTCTTTGTGTTACAATATACCAGAATTTCACTCCTTTTTGTGACTAAGTATTATTCCATTATATGTATTCCATTATATGTACATTTCATTTATTCAGCCATCTGTCGATGGATGCCTAGGTTGTTTCTGTCTTGTAGCTATTGTGAATATAACGCAGCTTACCAAGTTTGGTTGTACCTGGTTGTACTTGGAATCCCTGCCATCGATTCCTTTGGGCGTGCACCTCACAGTGGGATGGCTGGAGACTGGCTCACTTTTCATCTTAGTAATTTTTTTGGACCCACTGGAGATGTGAGGACTCTCAGCTGCTTACTCCATACCCCGTGGAGATGGGCAGGACACTGAGAGGCTGTCCACAAGTCTGTTTTCCTAGACAGCTTTCTCAGTCTTTGTTGCACTGCCCTCTCCTGTACTGTCCTGCTGCTGGATGAGTGTGGAGCCTTAAATGTTGCTGAGTTATTCACTGGACAAAGGAACAGTTTCCACTGTTCTGGGATTCCCTGCGACCTCTCTGCTTTGAGGGTTCAGCCCCGGGAGAGGGTGACCAGGACCCTCACATCTGATCATTGACCTTCATGTACTCTGTCCTTGGTCTGATGCACCTGTAACAAAAGGACTTTCTATTTCAATGTATTGTTTTCAGATATTTTCTCTGTGCCATATCCTCTTGCTTTCTGGGTTAAGGCTTATAGTAAAGCGTGCTCATCTTCAAAATTTGCTTTTGCTATGTAAAACAATTCTTTTAAAATTTAGAAAGCCTCTTATTTTCAACAGAGCCAGGATTCCAAAACGAGTAGAGGACCCTGGGTTTAGACATGTTCGGTTCTGCTCTGAAAGTGAACCAACCAATATTCACTCTGAATATTAAAACATTTAAGTTGAAGCTCAAAGCTGATCTCTAACTTCTTTCTTCTGAGATAGTAGCCACCAAATCCTGAAGTAACACATACCATCAGTTCAATAAATGGGGGAATGGGGAAAAATACATCAGTGAAATGTACCCAAACTACCATCACCATTACCTTGGCAACAACATTGATTTGTCCAGTGTCTGGTCAGCTTCTTCTCTTTGCTCTGCTCTGATCCCCGGCAGCCTCAGCTCTGGTTTTGGTGATGCCACATTGCTGTGTAGAGCCAGTGGGACCACATTTGACATAACGAGTTGTTCAGGGAGACTTGGAATGTTTTCTAATTAGCAAATGCAGGTAGGGTCTGTTTTCAGAGAGTGTAAGTATTGTCAGACCAGAGCGCATCCTCACGAAAGCTTTGAAACACGTGTCTTCAAACGACAAAGGTAAGGAATGACTAATCGGCTGCTGTGTGGTACAAGAACTGCAGAAGCTCAGTCTGCGATGTTGGGTGATCATTGATTTCTAATGGCGTTGCTGTGACTTTAATGGAGCTGTTAGAGGCTAAGCCAGGTTTGAAATAAAACAAAAGTGCTTGCAGCATATGCAGGCACTCTTCTAGATTGGTTGAAACATGATTGGGAAGACGTGGGAGTCCTTACAGAAGTACTTGGGTTCCTAGTGACTAAGGATCTATAAACGCATCATCCCCTCGCAGGGAAACAGTGAACTGCTGTCCTGTGCAGCGTTTCCACCGTCTCCAGCCTGGAGAGGAAGGCAGGAAAAGCTGTTAACAGTCAGTGAGGAGAGAAGAAGCTAATGAAGGAATCAGCAGTGTTCCTAATAGCTCATCAGTGCCATTCTACTTATTTTGCCAATGTCTGCCTGGGACTAGTGACTCCCCGTCCCCTTTACCACTTTATTTTATGTGTTGGTTCACTTTCAGAGCGGAACCGAACATGTCTAAACCCAGGGTCCTCTACTCCACATCTTCATCGTGGCTGATTTCAGAAGCTCAGAGCTTCAGATGGGAACTTCTCTTTCCCCCCCTTTCCTTTACTCATTGTTTTACTCCCCTTTGGTCCAGGGGATGCTCACTGAAGTTTTCAGTGATAGAAAGACAAATTCCTCTCTTAAGTAGGGAGGAATTTGTTATGTTTGGGACAAACCTTGTGAGGATGTTAGAGCAACACTTGTGCACACATACGAATGTACTCAGAGAAAAGGACAAAATGGTGAAATCTGCAGATGTGAACTTTTACTGGCTTCCAGCTTAGGTTTCCTTTAAAACAACCCAATCTGATTTTGTTAGCAGATGGTATGACCTGGCCTATTCTTTCAGCCTGGTTTGTCCATGCTCAGCATATATCATGTGCAAAGACATGCCAGCCGGTGCCAAGGATTCCAGCTCTCTTGAATTCTCAGCCTGTGTTTGTCCCTTCAGAAGCTCTTTGTGTGTGTCTGCAATGTGGCCTTGACTATAGATTCACCGAGGGTGTCATGGCCCCTCATTTAATCCCACAGCTCTTACACTTGAATGGTCATCAGATTCACTTGGGAAGCCATTATAATTTCTAAAAGGCCCTTTACATCAAAATCTTCATGAATATGTCTCAAGAATCCGTGTTTTAAAGAGCTCTCTGTGAGTTTGATGATTAATCAGAGTTAAGGACCCACTGACTTAGTCCATGCTTCTTCTTTAAAGAAGGTACCTGCATGAAATAGTTGCAGCTGATTCCTAAATCAGGAATACATATATAAAACACAAAGCCTTCAAAAGTGCACGTCAGGGCCACAACTTCTGAGAATTAGTTTATTGAGATTGGGGTCTTAGGCAATTGTAATTTCATTAAAAATCAGAGGTGATTTTAGTTCGCATCCCAATCCCAGGTGAGACTCACTGATCTAAACCATTCTGTGCAGAGAAGAGGAAAGGCTAGTTTTAAAGATGCCTAAAAGAAATGTTTTGGTCTAAACTATGTGTATGTCTCTTCTATGAGATGCTGGAGGCAAGTGAGGGAAGTAACTGAAAGTTGAAGGGAACAATTTCAGAAAGGAATCGGAGTATATAAGTCCTGGACAATATCCCTATTAGAAGAGGAACATTTACGGTAATAAATTAAAGAAGTAACGAAGATAAAACTGTAATATCTGCCCTGTCCTTAAACAACTGTGGTCTTTTAGGGACAGGTAATAGAAAATCAATTCTAAAAGGAAAAATAGCCGAAACCGGTTTGGCTCAGTGGTAGAGCGTCGGTTTGCGGACTGAAAGGTCCCCGGTTCGATTCTGGTCAAGGGCATGTACCTTGGTTGTGGGCACATCCCCGGTAGGGGGTGTGCAAGAGGCAGCTGGTCGATGTTTCTCTCTCATCGACATTTCTAGCTCTCTATCCCTCTCTCCTCCTCTCTGTAAAAAATCAATAAAATATATTTTTAAAAGGAAAAATAGTTATTTATTTATTTATTTATTTATTTACATAAAGGAGAGATCAAAATTAGGACTTTAGGTACAGATAGATCCAGAAAGTAAAAAAAAAAAAAAAAAAAAAAAAAAGTACAGCTTTATCTCTGTCCTTCAGCTTTGCTTCTTGCTTTGTGTTAGCTTCATTCTCAAGCAAACACTTGACAAATGGCAAGAAAAAAAAGACGATCTTTGACAGTTCCACACTGTTCCTTTAAGCAATATAAAGGGGAAGAGTCTCCCTCTCTCTTGTGGCATTCATGGTTCAAATCTCAAGGAAGGCTGTGATTGGCCTTGCCAGATCACCTGCCCATCCTGGAATTTGTCACCTGATCGCCACCCAGGGGAGTTTTCATTATACTTTGTAATCTGTGGGGAGTCACAAATCAGAAATTTCTGGCGTAAAGATTAAAACTTTCTTCTCTGGCTGTGTATATTTAAGGATTTAAGGGTCTCGTGAGAAAATGTATGACTGAAAATAGAAACTAAGTTTTCCTATATTTAATATTATCAAACTGAATTGATGAGTTAAAGAAATGTACGGACAGATACTCGTAAAGTAAGGAAGATTGTGTTATCTCAATATATTTGTATGCCAATGTGTTTGTGTATGGAGAATATGACCTTGACCTTGAGCTTCTAGAACCTGTTGAGTGATGCTTATAAGAAAAAAAAAGAGGAAATATTAAAGCACAAAATATGTAATTAAAAAAATCATTAACATTATCCCTAAGGTACTTCCCTTCAGATATTAAAACCAGCTAAGTAAGAACATACTTTTTACTAAATCCAGTGATGCTCTGATGTTATATTATGAAGTCAAGGTCAAAAATAATTTAGTACTTAGTTTTCTGTTGTATGATGTGCCCTTTAAAAATGTTCTGTGGTTGATCTTGATTGGTACTCGGCATTCTATGTTTGGCTTCTAACTACAATCAGAAACTTACAATTTTTCTATCATTAGCTAGCATCATTTAAGGGCAGTCATTATAGCCACTTCAACTTATGAGCAACACCTTTCTCAGCTTCATAAATGCAAACCCTCTTTGCTCTTCTCAACATTTCACCATTTATCCTGAGGTCATTTGAATGGAATTTAGATCCCTGGTCTTGCTGTCTTTCCACACTTAGCCAGAGTGCCAGCTGTGTTACAGACACTATTCTAACTCCTTTATATCTATATTTTGTTTAATTATCATAACAGCCATCTGAGATAGAGGCTTTGATTTTCTCATTGTGTACATGAAGAGGCTGAGTCTTAGAGAGTTTAGTAACTTGCCTATGATTACAAAACCCATACGTTCTGGCACCAGGATTCCAGTCCAGGATTTCTCTGGCTTCAAAGCCAAATTCTTGAGCCCGGGCTCTTTCCTTTCTTCCTCTCTTCCTAATCCATGACTTTATTAAAAAAAAAAGGCGAAATAAAACCCCAGAAATGTAAATTTCTTAAATTAAATGGAGGAGTCCAGCCACATAAATCATGTATACTCCCCAAATCTAATTGTTTTCCATATTGGTCTGGAACAGAAACTTTAAAAGATGTAGTAGATGTTGATTCTTATTTTAGCCTTAGTTTTACACATACATTCACATACACATTCATAGACTGTTCAAGAAGAATCTACATAATACAAGGCTGCTTTCTGAATCCTTCTCATAACCAATTTGTTTGCTGATCTGTTAAAAGAGATACAGAATAATTTTAATACAATATTTGCTTGCAAATGCTTTATCCTTTGTACTAGTCAGCATGGCCTGCCATTACAAAATATGATAATTGAGTAATTTAAACAACATAAATTTGCTTTCTCATAGTTCTGGAGGCTGGAAAGTCCAAGATTAAGATGCCAGCATGGTTGGGTTGTAGGAATACCCCTCTTTCTGGCTTACAAAAGTCTGCCTTCAAAAAAAAAATTTTTTTTAGAGAGAGAGATAGAGACAGAGAGAGATGTGAGAAACACTGATCGGTTGCCTCCCGCATGAGCCCCCACCAGAGATCAAATTTGTAACCTGAGTATGTGCCCAGAGTGGGAATCGAACCCATAATCTTTTGTTGTACAGGTCAATGCTCAGCCCAGTGTTCCAAGACTGAAATTACTTGACTGTTCTCTTCCTACTTCAATAGAAAGCAGCCTGAACACATACATGCCTTTGCCCCAGCTCCTTCTATCAAAATTCTACCCACCTATTAAGCTCAACTCATATACCACCCACTGTTTTCCTGCTCCAGGTTGCCACACTCCTTTGTATGTATGATAACATTTATAGTTATTTATTGTTTCTATTGTTTTAATGTTATTTGCATCGAAGCCTTCTTGCTCATAAACAATAGTGAGCACCTTGTAGAAACTTTCTGTTATCATGTTCATCTTTATTCATTTTAAACCACTAGTCACGTGGTTTGTACCCAGCAACCACTTGACAAATGTTCAGTTGTTTGAATCTTATCCCAGATTTGGAATGGTATTCAAAGCAATTTAAATGGCACTTTAGAGTTAGGCATATTGTTTAAAGTTCTCTGCGACAGATCATTGATATGGTGAGTATAATTATTGGATTATTTTAATAGCTACTTTTAATGGTTGCTGGAAGTAGTTGGCCTATTAAAGTGTGTATCTTTTCATTCATTTTTCATGGTGATCTTGCCTTCTGAACTCCCAAAGCACTGTTTGCTCCTAGCACCAATTTCATATTTATTATTTATGCTGGAGCAACCTTTTACTCATTTTTCTTGTTCCTTATATTAAAATGTAGCCCCTCGGTGAACAAGGGCAATGGGTTATAAATGGTTCCATCCTGAACACCTGCGAGGTAAACCACAGATAATGCAAAGCAGGCCACAGGGCTACTCTCACAAGTGGTGCCAGCTTCCTCCGGTCACAAAAATGGTTTCTGGAAAGAAACGCTGCATTCTGCAACCCAGCAGCTATCCTCTTAGCCTTTGTTTTTCCCATGGTGCCTCGCCCACAGATTGGCTGTTGAACGTTCATCTATTTTTTTTTTTCATATGAAAATATTTAATGAGTACCACTTATAATAAGTCTTTTTCTGGGAAATACATACAATGTCTTGAAGGAGAATAATGTTGCAGTGGGGAACAGGCAGAATGCCTACGTGTGATTGTGCCAGCTGTACACGGAACAAGGGCATCAGCCAAGGAGTTGATGGGGCTGAAACCAGGCTGATCGAGTGTTACCAAGTCTCATCCTGGCACACCGATGTGTCAGCCCAGAGAAAGGAAGGCTTTTTTCTAATTAACATAAAAAATGCTATGCATTCACCATGTTCTGTGTCCTTAAGGTTGCATCAACCCAGAGGGGACACTTTCTTTTTTTTTAAATTTTATTAGCAGCATCTCTGGGATTAGAGAGAGGTAAACCTACCACGTATTGCACAGTTGGGGGCTCATGGTGGAAGCAGAAAATCATTTATTTAGTTAGCTGTTGCAGAAACCTGGCAAAGAAATAATGTTGCCTAAGCAAGCTTAAGGGAGGTGGAAATAGAACTGATGGGCTTGCCGGGAATTTGGACCCAGAGGATGTGAGGAGAAGAGGAGAGAGGGAGGGGACCCCTGAACTCTGGCCTGAGCACTCCATGATTATTGTTGCCATTTACTCAGATGGGGAGGAGGGAGGCAGAGTCACAGAAACAAATGGAAGATAGCTATTTTAAGGAGTCTCACTGTAGGTGAGGCCTGAGGACTTTCTATTTTCTATGTCTTTGTAGTCCCATGAAGCAGCCACCAGGAAGCTCATTCTTCTGTGTGCCCAAAGCCTAAGGAAACAAAAGAGCCTGGGCTAGGAGTTTAGACAAGTCATTCAATATCTATGAGCTCATTTGCCAAAGGAAAATCCGGGATGTGCTCATTGCTACCAAAGTGTTTGCCTGCCATAAAATACTACCTTTAATTTCTGTGTTCTTTTGCTCATTTTTGTGATGGTCTCGGTGCAGAATGTGCAACAGAGGAAGAGAGGGTCGCATTGACAATTCATAGTAAACGAATGCAGATTCTTCAAGATTAAAAAAAAAAAAATCAGCAACAGCCAACCTGATATGGCTCAGTGGTTGAGTGTCGACCCATGAATCAGGGGATCACTGTTCGATTCCGGGTCAGGTCACATGCCAGGGTTGTGGGCTTGATCCCCATTAGGGGGCATGCAGGAGGCAGCCGATCAATGATTCTCTTTCATCATTGATGTTTCTATCCCTCTCTTCCTGTCTCTGAAATCAATACAAAACACACACACACACACACACACACACACACACACACACATATATATATATATATACATATACATATATATATATATATATATATATATATATATATATATTTTTTATTTTTTTTTTAATCACCACCATACACAAGAGGCCGCAAGCTTCTCCCTAACATATTTTTACAATAGTGCTGGCTCAAAGGTGGACACTTGGAAAACTTGTGGGTTGATTTTACCAGTCTGTATTGCCAGTAAAAGACCCCTCTTTTACCATGGATTTAGACCCTGGGGGCATCTGTGGATTACAGAGTCTTCTTTTAACAGCTCTCTCCAAGATAACCATCAGCCTGCAATGTGACCTTGCAAAATTAGAAGGAAAGCTCTTCTTTCATGGGCCAATTTCACAAAACAAAAAGAAAGCCTCAATTATTGACTTGAAGCCAAAAAACTCTAATGATCCCATAAATGACTGAAACAGCAGCTGGTAATGTCTTGGAAACAGATTGATCAGTTGGAATGCCTTAGATCTGTCTAGATTCTGCATGCCTCTGAACTCTGATGTGAGACTAACAGTGGGTGTTTAGAACCCAAAGATGTCAAGATAATTATTAAAACTCTGGCAGGGACTACATTTTTCTAAGGCAACTGCTAGCATGTCTTAATTCCAAAGTGGGGTATAGATTTTGGAAGCAATGGCATTATGAAAAGTGATGGTGACCCTTGTTTAACTGGCCAGGGGACTCCAAGTCAAATCTCCTTATATTGTTGTTTATTCATAGCAAATGGATTTTGATTGGTTGCCTATAATATATTCATCATGGGAATGCAGTGGTGAATAAGACAGAGCTCCTGACCTCATTGAGGTCATGGCAGAAGGAAATAGACAATAAAGAACATGTATAAATTCAAATAGCAATTATAGCTATGCTGAAAGTAAAGCTAAAGTGGTGGAATGCTAGTTTAAATGGAAATATTAGGAAAACTCTCTCCAAAGAGATGACATATGAGCAAAGTCTTCAATGATAAGAAAAGAACCAACAATATAAAGTCTGTGCAGCCTGAGAGAAAGCAGGAGTAAAGCCTTGACGTGAGAATGGGCTTAGCATAGTTCAGTGGTAGGCAAACTCATTAGTCAGCAGAGTCAAATATCAACAACACAGCGATTGAAATTTCTTTTGAGAGCCAAATTTTTTAAACTTATACTTCTTCTAATGCCACTTCTTCAAAATAGATTCACCCAGGCCATGGTATTTTGTGGAAGAGCCACATTCAAGGGACCAAAGAGCCGCATGTGGCTCACGAGCTGCAGTTTGCCGACCACTGGCATAGTTGAAGAATCATTTGAAGGCCAATAGGGCTGGAGTCTGGTGAGTGAGGAGAAGAGTAGTAGGAAATAAGGTAAGAAAAGATGCCTTCTAGATCATAAGGAATTGGGTTTAATTCTATGTAAAGTCAATGGATGGTTTTTAAACAGACTGAATTCATATTTAGAAAAACATCCCTGTAACAGCTGTGTGAAGAAAGGACTGTAGGGAGCATTAATAGAAGAAGGAAAACGAAACAGGAGTCTATTCCACTTGTCCAGGCAACAGAAGATGATGGGCTTGGAGTAGGATGGAGGTGGCAGTCCTGGTCTTAAGTGGTTAGAAATGGATAGATTTTGAAGGATGATATGACAGGATTTATTGGTGGGTTGGATTTGGGATGAGGAAAAGAGAAAGAAATAAAGGATGATAAGATGACACGTTTTTGCCTTATATAATTGGGTGAACTAGTATTACCTGAGAGAATGAAATGGGTTTTAAATGAGAAACAGGTTTGGATGGAGGTGGAGGAGGAATCCAAAATAAACTTGGGCTTGTTCATGTGAGATGCCTACTAGACATCTAAGTGATTATATCTGGTGGGTTGTTAGAGCTCCCTGGACGAGTTGCAAGGGAGTGAAATAGGTGCTGGAGAAGTCTAATGACCAAAACTGAAGGCTCCTTCACCTTTAATGAGTGCCCAAGCACAGCTTCTAGTAAAGTAGGAGAAAAACATGAGAATATGGCATCCTGGAAGCCAGGGGAAAGGAATTTTGAGAGGATTTTGACCACCGTATTTGACAAGATAAAGGTCATGGCTATACTAAACAATAGCACTTCCAGGAGAGAGCCTGAAAAAGACCCACAAAAGCCCAAAGTGATGGATGCATGGAGATAAACAAGTCTGAAGATTTCCTATAGAGGACTTGAGGGAAATCAGGTGATTGCTTGATTGTTGCTTTTTTTTGTTTGTTTGTTTAAAAATGGCAGTTATTTCCTGAGTCTGTGCTATTAAGAATGATCAAGAAGGGAAAATGAAATGCAAAAAATTATAATAATAATATAAAAAATTTAAAAAAAAGCAGAGATATTTTCAAGAGCAAAGTCCTTTAGTAAGTGAAAAAGAGTGTGTCCAGGACCCAAATGAAGGGCTGGCCATGAATCAGAGCAGGAGTGTTCTTCCATTGAAACAGTAGGGAAGACAGAGTATATAGGGCCAGACAAGGTGGGCATATAAAGTATGTGATAAGTCAGTGGTGTAGATCTCACAAAGTTGCTTTTAGTTTTTTTTAGGTTTTTTTTTTTTGTGTGTGTGTGTGTGTTTTTCAGTGAAATGTGAAACAAAAATCAGCTGAGAATGAGGAAGGCAAAGGAAATGGTATTTATAGATAAAAAGTTTGGAAGAGAGAGAGAGCACACATTTAATTTTCCAGGGAAATATGATAGGATTATTGGGTAATAGTTAATACTTTCAAGAGGTCTGTAATTATTAACCTGAGTTTATGCCTTTTTTCCTTCAAAACAGGTATCAGCATTGAGTATCTCAGTGAAAAGAGAGCATGGTGCTGGGCATGTGACATGACAGGCAGGGGAGGTGGAGGTTAGCTACATAACCTCGGGCACTTTATTAAATACTAGAGGCCCGATGCACGTAAAGAGGGAGGGAGGAAAGTAGGGAGAAAAGAAGGAAGGAGGGAGGGAAGGAGCACTTCTAAGGGGATCAGAGAGTCCAAGGGAAAGAGTGTGTCTTTTCCTTTTAAAGCAATGTAACCTGGTTTCATTTGTCCTGAGCCAGAGCAATAAAGGCTTTGTATTTATTTCTCTTAGGAGATTTCCAATCAGTTAAGTCTTGGGGATGTGCATTTATCTCTGTGTCTTTTCCTCTCGGACCCAGCGGGCAACGGAAGCCATTTTGGTCTAAATGTCAGTTCTGTATGGGCACAGCCAGAGCTGACTCCGAGTGACATCTTTCTGTGAAGATTGCTTTTTACAGGAGAGATAGTCAAATCACAGATCTCATTTAGATAATTATTCAGCTTCCAACACCAGCCACCAACAGCTGATAATGCCGCAGTAGTCATTCTTTGTACCAGTAAAACAAAGGACACTAATCCTTTAAAAACAACATTCAGCTTAAATCTGTAATAATCATCCAAAACAATTACCAGTAATTATTCTAAAGTGAAGTTTTCAGTCTTGCTAAATGAGTAGGTGTGGTTTAGGTATCCCTTAATCTCTTCACACCTATTATAAATAGGTTTATTTCTATGTGCCAGGTGTCTCTTTCCTAAAAATAAGAATATTATGGCTCCATGCATTGTGCTCTCACAGAGCATGAATGGAAAATTCACACTGACAGTAATGCTGTTAAATAATAACAAGGGTACATTGGTTCATTCACTAACTATTTATTGAGTATTTATTACATGCTATTACATACAATGAATATTTGTTTGAAGATACAACAAACAGATGAGTCAAAATCCTCCATGCTCATGAGCCCATTGTTGTCACAGTTGTACTTGCCTCTGTGGTCTGCAAAACAACCTTGTGAGGTAGATACAGCAATTACCCTCCTCATGAATGAAGAGAACACAAGCTCAGAATGTCTTGCTGACGTAAACAGGAAGTGGTAGACCTAAGGTCAGCCTGATGCTAGTGCTAGTGTGGCATTTGCACCATCTCATTTTTCCTGTGGCAATCCAGTTCCTCCAGCCAGGAAACCTCAGGTGTTGTACATGGGGAATGAAAACCATTGGGAGACTCACTGTTTTTTGATTGGCTTCCCTCTCTTTGTACCTCTGATGACTTTTGGCTTCCTCTATTGACACCTGCCCTTTGTCTTTTCTACCTTTTCCTTCTTGTATCCAGGCAGCATTCTTGAGCAGCTTTCCATTCAAGGACAGAAGTCCCCATTGCCTGGATCCTCTCCAAAATATTCCCTATTTGATGACTAAACTAAGGTATCTAATAATAGGCCCCGGAGTAAAATGACTAGAGGTGGAATTTTATTTGTACCAATCAGGACAAGGGTACTGCTGATGTAGGGGGGGAGGGGGGAATAAGACAACAGGTTTATTTTCATACTTTATTTTATCAATATCACATGTGGAGAGTGAGTAATTTTTATTTGGGTGAGGTTATATCGCTTGGTTCCCAAAGTCCCATTTCCCTTAAACCAGTCCTGGAAAATGTGCAGCTGGGATTTTAGTAAAGCTAGAAGCAAAGGCAGTGTCTAGAGTTTCCGTTACATGGTGGAGTTGAGTCTGGTACATCATCAGGCTAGGCCCAATCAGTTCACTGTGTGGCTAACCATATGGCTGTATGCCAAGTGGGAGAATTCAGGGGAGGGCACCCCCTGTAGCAGGAGACCCAGGAGTGCAAGAGGGCCAAGAGAGCAAACTCCCTTTGTCTAAGAGTTTAAATATTAAATCTTCCTACGCTTGCAGTGTCCACACCTGTTCTGGCCCAGACCTTATTGGGCATGCATTTATGTCCCTTCCCTTTTCTCAGTGATCTGCAAGGAACAAACCAGGATAGTGTTTAACTGCAGCTTTCTGGCAAAGCTGTATAAATAGCAAGCCTATATTACCGGGCCTTCCCTTTGCTCCTTTTCTGGTTATTACAACAGTATCACTCTTCCTTCACACGCCAGCCTAGATCAGTGAGGGGGTCCCCAGGACCAAACTCATGCCAACCTAGTTGACTACAAATTTGGGGGCCCTATGGACTCCCTCAGGTTTGATAATCACTAGAATGACTGACAGAACTTGATAAGATACTCTATATAACAATTACAGTTTTATTATAGCAAGAGCATGCAAATTGGAATCAGCCAATGGAAGAGGCACATAGAGGCAAGTCTACGAGGGCTTCAGATGTGAAGCTTCTGTCATTCTCAGGGGTGTATTAACCTCTCCATATAAAAGCATGAAAATACCCAACCAGGACAGCTCAACCAAGCGGTGGTGTCTTTAGTCTCAATTAGTTTTCTGTGTCTAGGCCTGATGGATCAAGTAATTGGCCAAGTGGTTGAATGCCATCTCCAGTCCTCCTCCTTCACCTGGAGGTAGTGCTGATATTGCGGCTCAAAGCCTAGATCCTCTAAACACAGGCTTGGTCTTTCTGGTGGCCAGCCCTTAGCCAGAGTCATCTCATTAACATAAAGTTGTGCTCATCAGGTGTGGTCCAGGGATGCACCGGGCATTATAATAACACTCACTCACCTGGGAAATTCCAAGGGTTTAGAAGTTACCTCTCTGGAACCATGGATAGAGGCCAGCTAAGTTCTTTCTTAGCCAAAGCACAGCACTGAAAGGTGGTGAACAGGAATGCCTTAGTGGAGGTGAATTTGATGACCTCCTTGCTGTCAGCAACACTATTTCTGTCACAGGCAGTAGTCTCATTATCACAGAAAAGGTAAGAATTTTCTCTTGGCATTTCTGCAAATAACTACACACGAAGCCAGGAAAGGTAACGTAGGAAAGAGTGAGTGTCTAAATCAGGAAGCTAGGGAACTCTCAGTGATGGAGGCTGCTGGTGAGGCCAGCACAGCAATTTGCAATGAACTCTCTTGCAGACTCAGGCCAAACCCAAACTCAATAACAAGAAGAGTCTCAGCTGTGTGGATGGAGGACTGCAGGACTCTGCAGTTGCGAAGCTTTTATACCACCAACATGTAAATTACAGTCCTTGTGAATTGGGGTTGGTTCACATGTAAATGAGAAGACACTCCAGTTAACCAAATCTGCCTTTGAAAAGAATTCGTGTCTAGGAACTAAAGACTGTATTGAGGGGCTTGCAGATAATAGTGAGGGAGAGAGAGCCGTTCTAATTCTAAGGGGCTTCTAGAAGGAAGAATAATGAGGGGCGGGTGGAGGAGGGTAGGATATGGCATGCCCTTGTCTTTGGAGATAAGGCCCCTCCTTTCCTCTGGGTGCTGTGATGGGTAAAAAATGCGTTCTGAATCATTCCAGAAAGAGCAATGCCAACTTTTGTGTATAATCCACATAATTGTTTGGAGATTGATAATCTGTGCTGGGTGCACGCTGTAATTCTATGTAGCTCAAATATTTGATTCGTGAAACAACAAACAAATAAGAAAACCTGCTGCTGCCAAATAACAAAGAACTCGTTGCTTTGCCAGGGCAGCCAGCATCTCTTCGGAGCTTGATGTTGAACTGTACCAGCAGTTCTTCTAGAAGTAATGTGCAGAGTGAGCTTGCCTCATGACCAAGACCTGTTTGTTACAGTCTACCGATGCCATTGCCTCAGCCACTTCTGGGAAAATTTCCCTGAGATTCTGAAGGAGTCACTGTGGGCTTTTAAACTGGCGATTTGTCCCTCTTTCAGGCCCTGGGACAATCTGCTTCTCTACCCATACCCTGTGCTGGGAGAAGTCAGAAAGGTGTTAAAAGCGCTAGGAGGTCTTTGTTTTCAGATACTTTTTAATGTGCATGCACAAAAATACCTTGGATCTATGGTTCAAGGAAAGGAAATTACTTGAAAATCTTTTTCAAGAACAGTTGTTCCTCTAAAATACCTTGTCTGTTGCTGCTCTGTGTTATTGCCTGCGCGTGGGCTGAGGGATTGTTTTGGAGCCCATTTATACGGTGTTTTCCCCACACTGAAAACTATCCGTCAGCTACCACTTATTACTTTCTGATCCAACTACAGATGAAGAAATGAGTTCAGCTTCTTTTGTTACAGTGACATTTTATGGGCGTAGTATTTCCTCACACTGGGAAAATTAAACTTTTCGTAAGATTAAATTGCAATGCTTATTGCTTTCCTTTGTTTTGAATCATGCCGAAGTCCTCGCTGCCTATTCTTTGAAGGCCTTTCTGCTGGGGAAATGATAGCAGCTTCCAGTCAAAGAAATGGAGAAAACATAGTGAAAGTTCAAGAAGAAGAGTGTCAGAGGAACAGATTAATTGGAAATGGAACTTCACATGCAGGAACAACTTCGTCACTATTGGGCATCATAGTCAAGATGAGATTCAGAGGAGACTTCAGAGGAAAGATGACACTCAGATAATAAGAAAACTAAGGCCAAGTCTTGGGATGAGGGCTGAATGCTTGAAGTTCTTGGATTTAAGAGGCTGCGCCTACTCAGAGCAGAAATGGGTGATGTAAACAGATGTGGGCCATAGGGAGAAATGTGGGTGTTTTAAGGTTTGTGATTGTGCTAGGTCCCTGACCACAATCAAGATGACAAGGAATGGAGTGAGAATGCTACCTCTCACAAGTCCAAAAGTATTGACTGATACTTTTAGGAGTTTTTAATGAGCACCCTTGATATTTATGTTTTCCAATACCAGAGGTACAACAGCGTTCTGTGCTCATGCGTGAGCTTTCTTGGCTCACTTCTTAAAAAACAAAACACTCTCCTCTAAGTAAATGATGCTCAGGGTCAAGCTTCACTTGGATATGAAAGTTTTATTCGAATTTCAACATCTAGCATTTAGAATGTAAGAACTTGGAGAACGTACAGACCTTCATTTGGGGGTGAGGAGGTGGGGAGGCAAAAATGAAAGTTGCCCTAAGTATTTGGGGAGGAGCATGTACTAGAAGAAGGAGATATTTTAAGTTACCTTGTCTTACAGTAAGAATAAATCACATAAAATAGAAAGGCCCATAACACATTAGCAAACAGAGCACCAGTAACATATGCAGAGGAGCTATTTAGCAATTATTTATGAATTAATTAAGACACTAGTTCTGATGCATATAAATTGCAGCTTCCGTTGAGACACAACAGTGTGAGCTTTTCTTAGTTACCATGAAGAGATGTTCTGATGGATGGTCAGGATGTCCCGGGAGGAAGTGCACAGAAGTCAGGAAAAGAACCTGTGAGGAACATTGCGAGGCTGGCAGGTTCATCCTCTTGCCTCCAGATGGGAGAATCCAGGAGTCATGCTGCACAGACCAGGAGCTGGGCTGCCTTTAAAGGCATATGGGGAGGAAGATCTCACAACCTGGCTCACTGACCTGGGTGAGGCCACTCACCGCCTTCAGAAAACTCTTCTTTATATCTATATGATTCTATTAACTAATATCACACCCCAATAAATTTAATTTATAAAATAAACAAATTTATTTAATTGCACTTTTTAAAAAATAGTATTTACCTTTATTTTCAGTGGTTCATTCAACACATACTTATTTGGGGCCTTCTCTCTCTCAGAGCTATGGGAGTCACTGGGCATACATGGAGATGATAACAGGGACTACAACCAAAAGCACTACAAGCCTCAGATCCTATGTACAGAGTCTCTCTCATCCATATCTCATGTAACTTAGGTTTGGAAAAAGTCATCCTATTATTTCAAATTGGAATAGGGGGTGAGGACGGTTCATTTACAATATATCAGATGTCTTCATCAAATATAAACAAATAAACAAAAAATTTAAAAAGTAGAGTAGCTTAAGAAACAACTGTTTTGCTGCACTTAATAGCCATGCAAACCTACTATGTGGTATAGTACCTTAGAAGCCACTTGCACACTAGGTGTTTTAGATACTTCTAATTTGGTATCCAGACTCTTTTTCCCAAATAGATACCTGGAGGTATTAGTTGACATTTAAGCTTACAGTTCTCTTTTATGAACTCTAGCAGCTTTTGCCTCAGGTTCTATTGCCAGCACAGCTCTGCGCTGACGTACAACAGGAACTGATAGTATTTACCGTGTGCCACTTTTTCCTGGCAGATGCTTTGCTGATGTCTTCTAATCAAGCAGTGGGCTGTAACTGAAGAGCCTTCCTGTATACTTACAACATGCTGTGGGTGCCATTATGAGGAATTACATTTTTAACCACAAAAGAATGAAATGATTGCAGAGACGCAGCATCTAGCATTTAGGATGTCATTACTTTTGTGAAATAGAATTACAGTGTACATACAATTTAAAGGCTAACCTTCACATTAAGCATCTCCATCAAGGTCATTATCTATTGTGTTTAGAGGCACATCTTTGTTTCAGACTCCGGCTGTTCCAGATGAGTCTTTCAGGTGCAGCTTTATCTAGAATTCCACATGATGAGCTTGTCACAGCGCCCCAGGAAGAATGATTTATGCTTACATGTGTAAAAGCTAGCCATCGCCCCTAGGCAGGAAAGGGAGGAAAAGGGAAGATTGGAGGAGGGTCTGAAGCTGCTAGGAAGGAGGAAGGTGCACTCACCAGATAGCTGGTGTGCAGAGAGCACCTGTTGGTTGACAAATGGAATTAGAAGGAAAACAATGGTACCCAAAAGGTGATAACAGGAACCAAGGATGAAATGACAGTTTTAAGGATTAAACCTTATACTCCTCTATGTACTCTAGAATAAAATACTTGTATTTTACATCCTATACATCAGTGAACATCAGTTTCTTAGGTGCTTCAGACCTTAAGGTGAATGGTGCATTTTCTAGATGCTGAAATTGTCCAGTAGGCTGAACTCTGCACCACACCCGCTGTTGCCTTGAATCAGAGGAAGTTCAGTTAGTTCTTGATCTTACCTCTGAGATTTTCTTCTCATACTTCCCCCCAACAACAATGGAACTATGTTAGCTTAATATAAGTATTATAAATAATAAGAAGGAATAAATGACCAAAGAATTGGTTGATAAAATTACTTACACTTAAAGTAGAAAACAAATATGAATTGGCCATACCTAATAACTATTTGGCTAAGGTTAATCTAAGTGTTAATATTAAAAATGTTTGAAAGCTAGTAAAATGTTTTTTTATTCCAGTCAAATAAAAAATGTAAAAATCACTTTACCTTAATTTCATTAAAAAATATTTTTATTGAATTAATAGAGGAAGGGAGAGGGAGAGAGTGATAGAAACATCAATGATGATCGAGAATCATTGATGGCTGCCTCCTTCACACCCCACACTAGGGATTGAATCCACAACCCTGTCCCGGAATCAAACTGTGACCTTTTGGTTCCTAGGTCGACACTCAACTGCTGAACCACACTGACAGGGCTTCAATTCATTATTTTAACTTAAAGATTAAATGTTGAACTGTTGGAATTAAACATGAACATTTTTACTTCCTCTTTGAAATAATTCAAATATGCAACTGAAAGGCAGAGTTAGTTCCTTGATAAATAAGGCTTGGGAGACACAGTATTTCAAACTGTCCCTCTGTATAGTGTTTCCAAGTACCTTTTATAGCCCATGGCTCTCCCCCTGCCATAATAAAATGCAGGCTGGGTGAGGCGTATGCAAAGGAGATTGTGAAGGATATTAGAAAGGAGCTCTGGCATGACCTTCAGCTGTGGGTTCTCAGGCATGCCCATTTCATAAAGCATGCCTAGGGGAGCTAATGATTTGCATATTAATTGTCTTCCAACCATGCTTGCAAACCTCTATAAAGGTTCTGTGGGTATGCTAACCCAGTGGGAAAACCACCTACTGTCTATATAAAAGCCTAATATGCAAAGTGTTGCCTCCGGAGTTCTACCAACCAGGAGTTTGATTGTTCTCTATGACATGCATTGACCACCAGGAGGCAGCATGGAATGAAGGAAGGCCCTGGCCATCAGCCAGCAGCCGCTAGGAACCCTACTCGTGCACTAGTTTTGTGCACTGGGCCTCTAGTTGGGTTATATTGATAAAATTAATACATTTTTCAACTTTGCAGTTAATGAAAATCTTGAAGAAATAAGGTCCTCCTGAGGGCATTAAATATATATTGATGGAATATAGTGCCTATAGTTAATTTATTTCAAGCTATATGTACTACCAGCTAAAATTCACAGAATAAGCAATGCACGCCCAAAATAAGGGACTTGACAATTTGCATTTCTCTGGTGACTAGTGATGTAGAGCATGTTTTCATATTCTTCATGGCCATTCATATAAATTGAGGAGTCTGTTCAATTATTTTACCCATTTTTAAATTGATTTGTCTTTAAAACAGATTTTTGAAAGAACATAAGAGTCTTTGAGTTCTCATGAATGCCTTCTTATGTGGGGAAGTAACAAGCTTGCTAGGTAAACACAACAGAATTCATTTCAGGAAGGGACAGAGCTGGGAATTAATGTCCTCTTTCCCCAAGATGGCTCAATGGTGCACTACTCTGCATCATTTACTAATACCCATGGCAAGATGCAAATGTAAGACCCTGACATGAAAATGGAAGCTTCTGGGGATAGATATGCCCTGCCTTCGTTCCTCCCTCCCTTCTTCTCTCCCTCCCTTCTTCAGACATATTGGTATGAGAAATGTTGACAAATCTATATGGGATAAATCTCAAAGCACAGACAGTTTGAAATAAGTTAAGTATTTCTCAGTGGTCATTAAATTTTATGTTAGAAGAAAAAAAAATATGGCATATGTAAAATCATATACATATGATTTAAAATAAGATATTTATATATAAAATGGTTTCAAATAATTCAGTAATAATAAATTTTCTTATTTTAGAAAAATAGATTTATGTGTTATTGGCTAATCTACAATAATGTTGTCTAATACACAATAGTTTTGTGTTTTAATGACTACTAAGTCAATTACCACATAGAATTTATTCAGCATCATAGTGTGTATTGTGAGAGGTACCTAAAAGAATTACCCGACATTTTCGCAATCCTGAGAGCTTACCTAAAATATGTGGGAAACATACAATGTGCTCATTTCTATAAGACAGCATAATAGGCATACATTTTTGAAGGACATTTAGACCACTGTGCCTTATCTTTTATAAGTATCCAATTCACCTTACATAAATAACTTGCATTTTAAGCTACAAGCATAATAAATTGAGTGTGTAACAGATGGAGAGACAAGAGGTAAAATGAATTAGGAAGTCAAACATAATGAAAGTCTTTGTGAAAATAATAAGGTTACATATTGAAAAGGATAATCTTTGAAATGGGGACCAGAAAAGATTACCTGGCATTAAAAAAAATAGCAGCTTCCAGCCACAGCACCTTGAAAACTACTATTAGTACTCCACCCCCTAGGTTCACCTTGCATTAGATGAGCCTTTAATTCAAGAGCATCTCCTCATTTTTCTGGGCCAATAATAAACATACAAATAGTTTCCCACAGTGCATAGTGCCTGGCATAGAATAGGCAGTTGGTAGAATTTTGATGACCCACTTGAAAATTCTCAAGAATCCAAAAAATTGTATCCACAGCTTTTATTAAGAAATATTTTATGTGCTGAAACCAGTTTGGCTCAGTGGATAGAGCGTCGGTCTGTGGACTGAAGGGTCCCAGATTTGGCTCCGGTCAAGGGCATGTGCATTGGTTGTGGGCACATCCCCAATGGGGGATGTGCAGGAGGCAGCTGGCTGATGGTTCTCTCTCATCGATGTTTCTAGCTCTCTAACCCTCTCCCTTCCTATCTGTAAAAAAAATCAATAAAAAATATATTTAAAAAATATATATTTTATGCATGGTGACAGGCAATAAAGTTAGCCGAGACCAGCAAATGCAGCTTGAATTATCTGGATAATTCCTGGACATCTACTTGCGTTAGTACAAATACCACCTCTTCAAGATTTACCTCAGCCAGTCACCAACTCGTCACAGAGAATCAAATGTAACTCATTCAAAGCATCATTGAGAACTTACTTTGTATTACAGATAACTCCACAGTTCCCTTAAAGATGCATGCTGATGCTCCCAACACTCTCAAAGTAGGGCGTTTTCTTTATATCCATAGATGTAAAGGTAGGAGGGAAGGATTTGGTTGTATTATTCTTATAGTTTACCAACACTTTTTTTCTACATAGTTCAGACCTTGTAAACGTGAGTTGTTGGATTTTTGTCTTCTGCTTATAAGTCATTTCCATATTTTCTCAAGATAATTCAAAATAATGGACAAGGGCTCAAACCCTTGATTCATTGCACATTAAGCATGAAGACCTGAATGGAGAAATATTGATGAAGGAGAGTGATGGGTGAATTGAAGACTCATGGAAGGAGCAACCAGCCCTTGCACAATTGCACCCTGAGTGACAAGACAGAATTAGTTCATTAAGGTTCTGAGAATTCAATAATAAATATGCCTTGGTTGCCAGGACTCTTTATCAAACTTAAATCTAAATGTAATAACTCAGTAATTATATCTGGTTCCTGGCATAATTATCTCTTTTCTTCCCCTTACTTCCTTTCTTCCTTTTTTCTCTCCCTCCCTCCCTCCCTCCCTTTTTCCCTCCCTCCCTTTTTCCCTCCCTCCCTTTTTCCCTCTCTCCCTTCCTTTCATTGTCCTTTAAATTTGCTTTTTAATGTAAATGTTCTACCAGAACATTTATAATAGTAATATATACTACATACTTTTGTTTAGTGTTTATTGTAAGTGATTTTAAGGTTTTTTGAAAATATACATAGGACAAATTAAAAATAATAATTAAAAGAGGTATAGTATTATAAATTATCAAAAAACCCAGAATTAGGCAAAAATTGATTTGTTTTAGCACCTATTTCTTGTGTCTACCCTTGTTTTATCATAATGAGCATTAGTATGGAGAAGTTCACTGCTTTTATGAGGGGTTCAAGAGGAGCTATTCAGAGGTATAAATTAGAATTTGTGGCACTGCTCTATTTTCAAAAAGTTAGAAGGGACTACTAAAAACAACTATTACATTCTGAAAACACATGATATAGCCACCATGATAATGGTGATCTCTAGTGATCTAATCTTCACAAAATCACTGAGTTATATGATCATCATTTCATGTGAAGCCCATGAACAGTATGGGCTGTTGCTCAAGGTGACACCACTAGTACATTGCAGAATAAGGATTTGAACCTAGTACTGTCTTGACCATATTCTCCACTGTACTAATGCTGCCTTCTTAAGGATTATTTGGCAAACTATCCTCTCATCTCACAGAACCACCTTTAAGTCATCTGTGTAAGTGAGAAATTATTTGTCTTCAAAGACAGCACTAACATTTCCTTAGAGATGCATTCTAATGTTTAACATTCCCCTCAAAGGTATGAAATTCCTATTTTATCTAAATTTATCATTTATATAATTATCTGTGTTTTTTCTCTTTTGTCTTTTCCTCAGTTGAGGGGAAGACACACAGACACGCTGACACACTGTGATATACATAAGGGAAAATACAATTCTCAGACCTTTAAGACACCAATAAAATAAGAACTACTAGATGACTTAATAACAGTAAATTGAGGATTTCAGAATAAGTTTCTCATACAGTCCATGTTTGAATAGCTGTCCTAGTCTTTGGCAATCCAGGGTTGCCATCAAATCTAATAAGAAGGATTTCAATTATATTTTATCTATAATTGAAACTACCTTCAGAAAATGGGAAGCTGATAAAAATGAACTCTCCCTTCATTGTGAGAATGCAATTTAGTGTCCAATGATATTATATTTTTATATCACAACTGAGGTAAAATTGTTTTTTCTAAATGAAGAATTTAGCGTGACATTTTTGTATGCCCGATATAAGAACATCTTTACTCCAATTCCATCCTTCCTCTTTTTCTTTTGTTTTATTAAGAACTAAATTGAAATGCAACTAAAACACAAACTCCATTGTTAGGTAGTATCATGCCGCTCAGCTCACGACATCTCAGCAGCTTGATTTCCAATGGCTGCTTGCCCTGCACTTGTTGATCAGAAAGGATTCAGTACCAAGCAAAGATGCTCATTGAACAAACTTCTGCCCAATCAGAGAAACTTTATTTTCCTCCATTAAGTAAGGTACCAAGTGCAATCATGCCAGCTTCCAATTGAACCCCAGCAATGGGTATCTGGGAGAGCTTAGATAGTGAAATGTACATGATAAAGAGAGTTTGCTCTTATTGTGTGTTTTCAAAATACTGCTTTGCCAAACTTTTAGCTAGAGCTGCCAATAAATAACAGAATGAGCTTATTTGGGTCTCTAGGCCTTTATCCCTACCCACTCCTGCCCCTCATCCCTCACGAAGGAGCTAACAAGTTGTGCCATGGCCAAAGGGTGGGCAGCAGAAAAGAAATGGAGAGAAAAGCAGAGTCAAGTTCATTCCAAACCCTGGTTAATTGGCATCCAGATAATTAAGAGCTGGCTTTAAAATAAAATGCCCAACACCTACCAGCGGCTCAGCTGTGAATAGGACACAGGGAAGTGCATTGAAAATTTTGGAACATTTATCCAATAGTAGGAGTGCAAGGCTATGGGCTAAAAGCGGGAAGTCAGATAGAAACAGAGGCCCTGATTGGAGAGAGAGAATGAGACAGCTAGCTGGCAGCAGCAAATTCACCTAACAGCTAGAAAAAAAGATCAGTTTTCAGTGTAAGTGATGAGATGGTAGGTAATCGATAATTTGAAAAGGACTTACAGTATTCTCAAAAGGCCTTTTTTTCAAGCTTGTTTTATGTTCCATTTATGTATGTATAATAAACACATATCCACAAACTAAAGAAAAACCCTGGGAGAAACACTCCTCTGGCTATGTCTCCAGGCTCAATTATCGTGGAGGGTTAGGTCCATTACCCAGAAGACTGAAAGGACAATAATCTCCCTTTTGCCTGAATTCACAGGCAAATCCAATCCCAAGCTTACACTTTGGGTTAACTCTGGCACTTAACTATGGTTGGGTAGAGTTGATGATCAAAAGTAACTATTTGGTAGGTCTTATAAGACCATTCCTAGAAATTCAATACCAAATGACTTTTTTTATAGCTGCTGCAGAGATGGATTCTACACAAATAGGTGAGATATTTAATAAATGGCAAGGAAAGAAATTGCCTATGTGCTCTTTAAAAAGATGACTCCTGTCTGTGCCTTGCTGGTCTACAGATAATGCTTTGAAAAATGCCAATTTTCAACTCAATGGATGTCTGTAATGCTCGGTCTTCCCTGAAAACAATGACAGGCTCCCAGGCTCAAAATGGAAAACATTTCTGAATTGACATCTTGCAGACTGCAGTGAGCTCCTATCATTGTCAAAGCATCCTGCCATTTGCGGGACAATCTACTTGAATGAATGTTCACTGTTACATGCTTGGTGAGAGTTCCTGGAAACCCTGGATTGACATGACAATTCTGGAAGCATTTGCTTTTAGATGGAATATGGAACTCATTGCAATAAGAGGGGCCTGTTTAGTCAGCTCAGCTTAAGCAGTGTTAGCCAGGCCTGCTGCTGACTTCTGGGAGGCGGAATGGTCAGTAAGTAGTCACTCCTACACACAGCAAATTGACCTCTGTAAATGCATCTTGAGCAGAAACCCAAATCACCCACTTGAATGAAGCTGCATTTTGAGTGGAATTGGGATTCACAGGGTCCCTCCGGGTATTTCTGTTTTGTTCAAGGTCCAGGAACTCTGGGAGACAGAGAGAGTTGGCACCTGAACTAAGAGTCAGGGTGTCTGAGTTCCAGGATTGTCATTAGCAAGTTGTGGCTTTGGATTGTCCATGTAGCCTCTCTGAGATTCATTTTCCTCAACTGTCAAATGAAAAGAGTGGGCTATTTGATTCTTAAGGTCACTCAATCTCTTGAAATCTCATGATGTTAAGTTAGTATGTAAGTATTCTTTGGTTTTAAAGGCAAGGACTATTAAATCTGCTGGATTTTGCTGAAACAAATTTGGTTCAGTGGATAGAGCGTTGGCCTGCAGAATGAAAGGTCCCAGGTTCAATTCCGGTCAAGGGCATGTACCTTGGTTGCAGGCACATCCCCAGTAGGGGGTGTGCAAGAGGCAACTGATCAACGATTTCCTCTCATCGATGTTTCTGTCTATCCATCTCTCTTTCTCTCTGTAAAAAATGAATAAAATGTATTGTTTTAAAAAAATCTGGTGGATTTGGTTTCAAAGATAAAATCGTGGAAGTTCTGGGCTAAGCCTTCTTTTTCTCTGACCTGTCCTCTCCAGGCTAGGAGGCGAAAAGTACTCTCTATGGTATTGGACCTACATATCCCTCTCTGTCCTTAGAGAGAAGAGAAATAAAATATTAGCAACCTATGCCCCCTCTGGAAGGAAGAGGAGAATCTACACTGCTTCCCCCAGGTGCGGTCTGAGGCCTCTGTGTTGTTCCTGAGCTAGGTCCACATTTTCTTGACCCGCTTTGTGGTGACATCCCAAGGTCACCTGCCATGAAGTTTCTAAATGGCATGAAAGCCCCATCTTTATTCACAATCACTTTTCTCCCTTCCGCTTTGGTAAAACCCAAGTGCATATGTTCCAATCTATGTCAGGAGGACATCAACAAAATTTCATATAGTCTCAAGACATCACTAAAAATAAAGTGTGAAAATGACTAAGAGCTATAATTATAAATGCTATTTTTTATGGCATCCAAGCTATTTCTTTCTACTACTTAATATTTTTCACAATGTGCAAAATAGATGACAGCAGGAAGAATTAACAGTAAATTACCATGAAGCAAAACCCAATGAACCAAGAACCATGGACAAAAGAAATGCTAGAACAAGGAATCCTCCAGCTCAACTTCTCATATTACTCTCACATTCCAGAAAATCTTTACTGCATAGCAACTATTTGCACAAATTCATGTGCCTTCACATATACAGATGTGAGTACATGTTTGCAGGTGTGTGTGTTCATGCATGCCCACTTGTGCCTGAGTGTATGTATGTTAAGAGGAAAATCAAGAACACATTTAAAGAAAAACAAGAGAATTTTAATTTTTAGTATTAGGCAATCAGGTTTTGTTTCTGGTTCCAGATTGAAAGCTACTAGCTAAAATCAATTGCTTTAGGAAATAATGTGTCACTTTTCCTGCCCATTTTCATAACTTTACTTAAATATTTGGAAAAAATATCATATATATATATATATATATATATATATATATATATATATATATATTAGAGGCCCAGTGCATGAAATTTGTGCATGGGGGTGGGGGTGGTGGAGGTTAGTTGTCCCTTAGCCCAGCCTGCACCCTCTCACAATCTAGGACTGCTGGCTCCCAACTGCTTGCCTGCCTGCCTGCCTGCCTTCCTGATTGCCCCTAACCACTCTGGCTGCCAGCCTGATCACCCCCTAACCTCTTCCATGCCATCCTGATTGATGTCTAACTGCTTCCCTGCCAGCCCATTTGCCTCCAACTTCCCTTCTCTGCCGGCTTGGTCACCCCTAACTGCCCTCCCCTGAAGGGTTGATTGCCTTCAACTACCCTCTCTTGCAGGCCTGGTGCCTCCCAACTGCCCTCCCCTATTTGCCTGATCACCCACAAATGCCCTCCTTTGCAGGCCTGGTCCCTCCCAACTGCCCTCCCCTGCTGGCCATCTTTTGTCCACATAAGGGCAGGATCTTTGACCATATGGGGGCAGCTGTCTTGTGTGTTGGAGTGATGGTCAATCTACATATTACTCTTTTATTAGATAGGATAGAGGCCTGGTGCATGGGAGGGGGCCAGCTGGTTTGCCCTGAAGGGTGTCCCAGATCAGGGCAGGGGTTCTCTTGGAGCATGGGGTGGCCTGAGCGAGAAGCCTGTGATGGTTTGCAGACCGGCCATGCCCCCAGTGACCCAAGTGGAGGCCCTGGTATCTGATTTATTTACCTTCTACAATTGAAACTTAGTAGCCTGGAGCAGAGTCATGCCTTCTGCTCGCTCTGTGGTGGCAGCCTTTTCTGTTTGGTTTTGTTTACCTTCTATAATTGAAACTTTGTAGCCTTGAGTGGAAGCTTAGGCCAGTAAAGACAGCTGGAAAGCTTGGCTTCCTCTGTTGCCGGGGAAATGTCTCCCTCCTGCTCTCTGTGGCTGTAGCCATCTTGTTTATTTGCATACTCACTCTGATTGGCTGGTGGACGTGGCTTATAGGCATGGCTTGTGGATTGGAGTGACAGTTAATTTGCATATTACTCTTTTATTATGTAGGTAGGATGCACACACACTCACACACACATACACACAATTGAAATGCTTTCTTTTATTTTTTATCACATATTGTAGACATTCTTTGTTTTTATCAATGATATACAGCTATTCATTGACATTTTTGTGAAAGATTAAAATGAGCAAACTTTGCTGTTGAGAAAGTTATTTTATTTTCAATTCCTCTACTCAAGGTTTAATTGTATAATTGTTTAATTGAATGGAGCAAGAACTAGACTCTGACTGACCTTGTTTATTTGTGAGCCTATACTAAGTATTCATGGATTTGCATAGGCAGTACAAATTAAGACTTTGAGCCTTGTTATTCTTGACTTTCTCTCCTATATTAGCATTCATAAATATGAAAAATCTCCTAGATACACAGTGGGCAGGTAGCCTGATTACAAGGACCCCAAAGTTCTAATTTTTTTTCATGTTTCTAAGATGAGGGATTTTCCAATGCACCAGAAATGGAGCAAGTCAAGCATGATGACATTTCTGATTTTGATGAGGATTTTGGAGAAAAAGCATATTTAGTATGTGACCTCATTAATGTTATTACATCTGCTCTCAGCCAATCACACCAGTGATGGAGGGGGGCTGGCTGGCCCCTGGCCTGGAGCAGCTATTGGCCTACCACCCGTGGATTATCTCTATTCTTTTTTCCAGAATCTTTGGCTTAATTCCTAGTGAAACAAACATCTCTGCTAGCATTTGGTCATGGAAACACTGAATTATAAATGATACTAGACCAGACCATTTATAAAAAATAAATTCAGAACATAGTATACCATCAGAGTTTGACCTTGAGAAACTGCATAGTTAGTGGTTGTCTTCAAAAATGGCAGCTTTGATGTTCCCCTCACTAACAAGTGACTACTCACTTTTCTGGGCCATCAAAAGGAAATTACAAATAGTGCCCTCCTTGTTAGGATCCGATGAATTAATCCATGTAGAACTTTCAGAAAAGAACCTGGCCTGGCTGGTGTGGCTCAGTGGTTGAGCATCGACCTCTGAACCAAGAGGTCATGGTTCGATTCCCATCAGGGCACATGCCCAGTTTGGGCTCAATCTCCATAAGGGGTGTGCAGGAGGCAGCTGATCAATGATTCTCATCATTGATGTTTCAATTTCTCTCTCCCTCTCCCTTCTTCTCTAAAATCAATAAAATATATATTTAAAGGAAAGAAAAGAGCCTGCCACATAAGTAGTACTGCATTAGGCTATCTTTTGTTTTTTTTTAATCTTTGAATGTCAATGTTTTAACTTTGGGTATTTCATGAAAATAAATGCTTAAGAAATTCCTGCTTAACATATGTACTGCTTCCTTGCTAATATGTTACTAAACTGCTATTGTCCCATTCATCAACTCGTTATTGTCTCCCACATGAGAGGCAAGGTGCTTGTCAGATAAGATACAACAATGCATTGGAGACACCAATCGTTTTCCTCAGAGCTGAGAGTCTAGTTGGGAAGAGACATGATAAATAAGTAAGCAAATGAGTTAATCAAATAATTGTAGATTGTGATTAGTACTTTAGAGGAAATCAATGGGAGTGCTGGTGGAGAATAAGAATAGCAGGGTTCTACGTGTCTTGGGGAGATGAAATCTCTGAGGAGGTGCTTACTTGGGCTGGTCCATCAATATTGAAGTGAAAGCATTCTGACTAGTGGCAATGAGGAAGGAAGCATAAAGACCCAAGTGCAGAAGGCATCACCAAGGAGCAGAATGGCCCGAGCAGTGAGAAAGGAGGAGGAAATCAGAGCATCAGAGGCTTTTTAAAACACAGAGTCACTGCTGTGATGTGCATTTCCTATTCCCTTACCTGCATGCCGGAGAGTGGGGTGTTGTGGCAAATATAGGAGCAGGGAGAACAGGAGCAGTCTCAGGCGGCTACATGAGCCAGGACGGGGGCTTGGGCCAGGGTGTTGACAGTTGTGGCGGGAATGAGGGATGGATTTCACAGATGTTCTAGAAAATAAATCAGCAGGAGTTGCTGCAGATAGATTGGGCCTGGGATGTGAGAGAGAGGGAAGAATTGGATACGAAATCAATGTTCCTGTCTTCATTTTGATGATAAATATGATGAATGTTAATTCAATGATACCAAAGAAACAATCTTTACATATTCAGGAGATGATTTGCATAGGATGTAGTTAAACAGAGGATACTATACTGTGTGTCAAGGGACAGGATTTTCCCCAAAAGGAAACAACTTTTAATGTTTTAGGAATTTTTGCGTGGAATATAGTCAGTGGGTAAGTTTCATACATTTTTCTCTTTGCCTGTTGCCTCGGATGTATCACCATTAACCTTCCATATACCGTACATTATGGTTTCTAAACTACATGATATTTACAAAACACTTTATAATTCTAAGTCATTTTAAGCGTTATATTACGAGCAACTTGAGATATGTGTCTCCCTAGCTTAAGATATGGGGCAAAGTGTTGAACTCTCTTTGGAGGCTTTTTCACCTGTAAACTGGAATTGGACAGCAGTCCCTTCCTCAGGGGCTTGTTGTAAAGGTGAAATCACTCAGTTCCTGCAAAGCGCTACGCAATGCCTGCCACACAATATGATTTCAGTGAAGTTTAGCTCTAATTGTTAGTACAGACAGGCTTCTTGGGATACTAGTAAGTGTGCTGCAGCTTCTTCTATTTTAAGATTTCTTGTTTTTTTTAGAGAGAGAGGGAGAGACAGAAAGAGAAAGATTGTTCAGCTGTCCCCTGCATGCCCCCTATTAGAGATCGACCCCACAACCCCCGCATGTGTGCCATGAATCAGGAATGGAACCAGCCTTTATTTTTTTATTTTTTTTTATTTTTTAAATATATTTTATTGATTTTTTACAGAGGAGAATGGAGAGAGATAGAGAGCCAGAAACATCGATGAGAGAGAAACATCGACCAGCCGCCTCCTGCACACCCCCTACCAGGGATGTGCCTGCAACCAATGTACATGCCCTTGACTGGAATCGAACCTGGGACCTCTCAGTCTGCCGACCAACGCTCTACCACTGAGCCAAACCGGTTCGGCAACCAGCAACCTTTTGGTGCATTGGCCGATCCCCAACCAACTGAGTCACACTGGCCAGGGCTGCTTCAGCTTCTTTATCTAAAAAATAAAGATGGTTCCCATCTCAGAAACTAGTGGGTTTACTATAGAATGCTGTGTCTTCCTGAGTGAGCTGAAATTTAAGAACAAGGTATCAGTAATTTGGTAGAGGGAGAGGGGGGGAGTAGATCATGCATAACACTTAGCCATTCACATTATATGACGCCAAGCATTCAGAAATGTGGGAAAATGTATCTCTTAAGGCAGTAATTCCCCCCCCCAATTTTATCTGCAGTTTTGTATGCAGAGAACGGCCACTGCTTTGTATGCATGAAGCACTGTTATGATTTCTTTCCTATTTATACTGTGCAACCGTCAGAAAGGATTTGAGGTGGATTACAACAAAGGGCTCTGAGATCATAAATCATTTAAATAGAACCTAAGCTGGTAAAAGAAGGGGAAAAGTATGTAAAGATTTTATAAATATTTAATGTCTTCTATAACTAGGGATTTTTTTCATGTGATTTTTCATATTACTTTATAATTTTCTGATTAATCTTCATAAACTATGTGGCATGGAAAGGTAACAAATATTGCCCTCATACCATGAATATGAAATGTCACTGGACATAGTCAGCATATATACTATCTGGTCCAACAGTACACTTTCCCCAAACACATATATATTGAAATCAATAACATTATTTCCTGCAATTTTAAGTTACACCACAATCAACTTAATAAAAGAGTAGATTCAAGCGTAAGAATTTTTATTTGCCTATTCAAGTTGTAACAAACCAAAAGAAAAAGGAGAAAGAAGTCTCTGTCAATATGCATTAAAATAATTTTATATAATTGCTTTCAAAGCACAGAAACACTTTTTATTATAGTGTTTTTCACTCATAATTATATTTTGAGCATTTTTATATCTCTACAATCTTTTGGCAAGGATATGAAATTGCTGCCTACTCTTCAATCAAGTTGATGCACTGTAACTTAATGAACCATTAAGTTATAATAACATTTAGGTCATTTCCAATTTTTTGTCATTATGAATAATAATCATGTGCAAGTCTAGTTTTTCCACCTTTTGGATGACTTCCTTTTAGTAAGTGCTTAGATAGGAGATTACTGGAAGTGTCGAAGAAGAATATGCATATTATTTTGTCTCAGCAGATGCTGCAGTCACTGATTCAGATGTTCTGCTCTCTCTTTTCAACATGATGTTTTTGCCTTTTTTATTTTCATGAATATAAGTTCAAACTTTTACATACCAATGTAGTAACTTTAAATTTTCCATTCTAGCATTCAAGATAGGTGAATTTACTCAAAATAATATAATATATTATATTATGTAATAGTATATTATAATCTTCACACACATAAAAATTTAAATGCATAAGTCTATACTGATATAAGTAAGTATATCACCTTACTAATGAATTGTTTTTTTAAAAAATATATATATTTTATTGATTTTTTACAGAGAGGAAGGAAGAGGGATAGAGAGCTAGAAACGTCGATGAGAGAGAAACATCGACCAACTGCCTCTGCACACCCCCTACCGGGGATGTGCCCGCAACCAATGTACATGCCCCTGACCGGAATCAAACCTGGGACCTTTCAGTCCACAGGCCGACGCTCTACCACTGAGCCAAACCGGTTTCAACTAATGAATTGTTTTAAGGAACACAAATAGAAGGATCAAGGCCTTTCAAAATAGGTCATTTCTCTTCTCTTCTTCCTCAGCCCCCACATCACATCGTTTTAGAACTCTTGGCTCAAAATGATGTGAAAATGGTACCAGTGATGACTTGGTGGGAGCAAAATATGTGAGAAAGAAAAACAATGAAGTAAAATAAAGGTAGTGATGCAAATAAAGCAGTGTAATATGTGTTTGTATGCATGTATGTGTTGTGTGTGCCTGCTGTGGTTATGTCTGGCCATATAGTTTGTGGTTAAGGGCTCAGGCACTGGAGTTAGATTGAGTTTGGGTTACATTTATCTCACTTGCGAGCTGTGTGATCTTGGTAAGTGACTTACCCACTCTGGGCCTCCATTTCTTCAACTGTAAAATGGTTAAAATGAAAATACTTACCTCATAGGGTTGCTGTAGGATAAACCCATATAAAGCCGTTAGAGTGCCTGGTACATATTGTAGTAAGTGTTTAATGAATGTTAATTAGTACTACTACTATTATTATTACTATGTGATAAGAACAGAAATCTTCAAAATGACTTATTTCTCTCAGTAAAGAAAAATTAAGTAGAGACATTTTATTTTCTTTTGTTTTGTGGCACATCCTTTTATTCACCCCAAGGTATTTTCCCACAGGGTATGATTTGAGCAGTATCTGGAAGATTCTATCCTCAAATATATCCTCTACTAATTTGCCAAGTGCCATTATCATAGCCCTTTCTTTTTATTGAGCTTTACTTCACTTCCTTGCTATCTTCTAAAATTCAGAAGAGGCGGTCTATTATCTCACCTTCTTATTGGTATCATTAGAGTTATCAGATTTCTTGCATGGTCAAGACAACGTAGGAGCCCATACTACTTCTAGAGGAAGGCATGGAAATGGAAAAGGGAGGGCTGAGCAGGAGATATGGGACTGGAGGTAGTTCCTCCAGTGGAGAGAGGAAAGAGGTTGATGTATGGCTTCATATGCTCTCCTGGATTTTGGTTGTGGACATGAGCTGTGACTGAAATAGTCCTGATTCTCTGGAAAGGACAGACCCAGTAGTGATGTAATTTATCTGAACAAGAGAGCTCTGTGTTACGTGGAAATGATGTTTTCCTGGAATCAGTAATCTGAGATTTGCCCCTGGATTCGGTAGAAAGATATGGTCCAGAGCTCTGCAGACAGGATCTTGCTGATTGCAAAGAAAAAACAAAAACAAAAGAAAGAGAACAATAAGAAATGAAACCCAGCTGCAGACTGACACATTCCCAGTGCTGTGAGTGAGCAGAAGTTTTTTCCCCCCCAAAATTAAGTGGGAGAACTATTTTTAGATTAAAAAAATAAATAAAAGTCATTTCTTTCCATCTAAAACTAGTTTTTAGATGCATAAATAGCAACATTTCTGGCTGGATAAAAGTGAATTTCCTCCTAGAACAAGCTTAAAGAAAGGTTAATCATATTGATAGAATAAAATAGGCCAATTTTTTTACTGCAAAGGAATATTTCAATGTGCAGAATTACCGGAGGGAAGAGTATTTTCTCTTGATTTTCATTTTGGAGTTAAATGTACAGAAAATAGCTTTCAAATCTCAAGGAAAAATAGTTTTGATTTTTTTTCTCTTTTTCTTCCTGCAATGCAGAAATCCAGGATACTATTTTGTTGTTGATGTTGCCTATAGACTTTTTCAAATGTCAAAAAGAATGGGTTCTTTGATTTACTGATGGACCACTTCACACCTAGGGATGCCCATAAGCATCTGTCTGACCTCCCTGGTCACAGTCTCTATATCTAGGACCTCGTAATGGAGGCACTCATTGGATGCCCCATAGTTGCATGAAATCATCATAGTGACTGATCTACTGGTCTGCTTCTTGGAAGCAATGACCTTCTGGTCCACTAAGAGTTTTCTTGGTTAACACTCGTCTGCCCCTTTTTTGTGTCTTCATAAGAGTCAAGTGTATGAGTGTGTCCATCTATCTATCTCTTCTCTAGAAGATAAAACACAACCCACTCATGAAAATTCAAATCCTTATGAAATCTGAAGCTAATGCGGATATGACATAATGATGATGAGATTACAGTACCACCAGGAAAAGAAAGTGCCTGTGCTGGACAAGCCTTGATACCATGTTCAAAGGTGAATGGCTTAAGGTGGGTGTTGGGCACAGTGTTAGACAAGGCAAGGTCTTGCTTCAAAGTGAAAGTAGTTTGGCTACATCATATAGTCCGTCATCTCATTACTTAGGATGAAATTCTCCTGCCTGCCTTTGGGACACCTGCTTTATCATCTCTCAAGTTCAGCTGGAGACAGGGGATTAAAAATGTTGGCCTCGCCCTAACTGTTTGGCTCAGTGGATAGAGCACCAGCCTGCAGACTGAAGGGTCCCAGGTTCGATTCCTGTCAAGGGCATGTACCTCTGTTGCAGGCACATCCCCAGTAGGGGGTGTGCAGGAGGCAGCTGATTGATGTTTCTCTCTCATCAATGTTTCTAACTCTCTATCCTTCTCCCTTCCTCTCTGAAAAAGCTCAATAAAATATATTTTTATAAAAAGAAAAGAAATATTGGCTGCATTCAACATTCTGGGGGCTAAAAGTCAGGAGGAATGTGTTGGTCCAGAAATGAGCTGTTCGTGGGTGGTTGATGAAGGCTGGTCAGTCTATAGTGTAAGTCCCAGAATCAGATGCCACAGCATGAGGCATAGTTTAATAAGTAACACCCTATGGTGGATTTGAGGCAGGGACTTAGACCCAGGAGACTTGATATGGGCAGCAACATGCTGTGTTTGTCTTTGCTTTCTGAATATGACTCTGTGAGGCAGGCCTCACCAAGGACCAGGAAAGCCATGACACTTGAAAGAAAAGCCATCCAGGATGTGCACACCTGGATGGTGGCTCAGAAATGCACTCTGCAGTTTTAGAGACCTGTGGGCACTTCCCTCCACCAAGCAGCAGAAGTGAACACCAGGATCTGTACTGTTTCCTTCCTTTTCCTCCTCCTCCTCCTCCTCCTCCTCCTCCTCCTCCTCCTCCTCCTCCTCCTCCTCCTCCTCTTCCTCCTCCATTTTCTTCTTCAACGTTTGTCTTTCATATTGTCACACCTGGGGATTAAAATGTGAATGTTGACTTTCTGTTCTGTCTATCAAAGTGAAGGACAACATCGGAAAGCTTATTTTTCAGCCATGGTTATACAAAGGCTAAATCAGTAGATGGAGAAGGTCAAATAGAAAAAGAGCAAGGACAAGAATATCACTTCTCTGTGGGTTTATGAGCAAACAATTTCCCTCTTTATCATGATGTATATTCCTAAAATAGCTGTGGATCATACTAGCACTTTGAAAAGCACCCTGCCACACCCCCCATCTTTAATGTACAGGCATGCTCAGAACACAGGTTTACACAAGAGTCATTAAACCTCAAAATAGCCAAATTTCAACTATGGCTCCTAATTACTAACATGCTAACAAACCGACAAGTTAATAATCCTTCTATCCTTCAGAATTATTCTCCAGGTTGTAGACTCTTTGTCAATCATAGCATTTTCTCTAAAATACCATCCAAAAAATGTCAATGCTGCTTGAACTCCATGTTGTGTTTCCACGGCAGAAATGTTGTTTATATCCTTTAACAGAAAGATGCATCTGAAAGGAAGGGCAGGGTTGAAGCATTGTGAAATCTCCACCTTTGGAAGCATTTAGATGTAGGGTCCATCTGTGCTGGTTGTTGTGTAGGCTCCTGCCCAGGCCCTTGATTTGGTTTGGCTGCTCTCACTTCCTCCAATGTCCAGTTGGATTTCAGCTCTGTCTTCGTGCACAGATTCAACATCTGCTGGTTTCTAAACGCTCTGGTCTTCTACTCCCATGGAATAATGGGGGATTGGAGCTTGAGCAGCATACCTGGGTGATTTCTGACTCAAAATTTACATTCTCTCCAACATAATTCCCTCCCCAATTCTCTTCCAAATATTTCTGTAGAGGGAAAATAGCACCAGATGTTGATCACCTGTCTCACAGAGTTGGTTTATGGGTTAGGGTGGGGTTGGAGATCTTCAATGAGCTCTTCATTATATGCAGGAAACCAGATACTTTTGCCAGAGATCCTGGAACAGACTGAGCTTCCTGGGTTCTCACTCCATGCACTGTGCTTTAGGGAAGACGAGAGGATCAGAAACCCTTAGGCTATTGCCATTATGTTTACTGTAAGGCCTGGCATTGACAAACAACATGGAAAGACGGTCTCTATTACTATGTTTTCCCTTGCTGCTTTACTGTGAGCCCTTTGTAGTGTCTCCTCCCCACTGCCTGACCATGCTATATATAAATTAACCTTTTTTTCATGATTCTTCTGTTGTTAGCAATGTTCTACATTTACCTTAGAATATTTGGGAAGAATTCAGCTGTCTTCTTACCCTTGACTTACATGTAGTCTGACCTGTTGAACACACTGTTCTGACCATATCTGTTTCATCTTTGAAGAGATGTAGACATAGACTTGTCCCCATAGTGTTGAAACATTTAACATAGCTCATTAAAAAATAAGCTCTGGCTTACTTAAATGTCTTTATTTAGGATTTTTAGGTCACTATGCTAACATGCAAGCCTTGGTGAGAATTAAACTTTTTTTTAAGTTTCAAATTTATACCTTGAAGGAGTTTTTACAGTAAGAGAGGACAGAACCTCATTTCTCTCTCATTAAGAACATCTACTCCTACTCCTCCCTTTTTCTTCTTAAAGACTCAGAAAGCAGTTCACGAGTCTTGGTGTACTTCCACTCATACACTTTCAGTAAATATTTCCATAACTATCAAATGAGAAAATGCTTGCAGCTGTGTTCTGGGGTTGTCAGCTGAACCAAAAGTGTCGGCACCAAACATAAAAAGGTACGTTAGTAAGAAAACGTGTGCCTCTCATCCCTCTCACTAATGTATCTCAGACAGCATTGGGAATGCGCAGTAGGGAACACTCTGTAAGAAAACACCTTATGAAATATGCATCACAGACGCCATCATGTTCTGTTCTTCAAAGGGCCTCATTTCTCCTTCTTCAGATTGGCTATGGAACTGGAATATAAATTAGGCAATATCCATTCATTCATGGCTAGTTAACTTTCACAGGTTCTTAACCCATTCTCAGTTGATTTTATATGTCGTTATAGAAAAATGAATAATTGTCATAAGAGTGGCTCTATTTTTCTAGACATTATTGCACATGATCTTTATCTACTCCTTACTCATCCTTTGGCACATCATTTAAGTCTCCTTTGTAAACCTTTCTTTTTTGTACCTTCCTTGCCCTCTCAGACTTTACTTATCACTCTTCTCAAGCCAAAGAAACTATACTCCTAGCCCGTAATAAAATGCCAAGCATTTCCAAAGGAATGGGAAAAGAAGGGAATTTAGGGAGAAAGATGTTTATTCTTGAATAACTTCTTAGCTAACCACAATGGAAGTGAACTTTTCCAAGAATGGAATAAATTGAGATATATTGTTCCATAAATTTCTACAAAGCAAATTAATTCTGATTCAAAGTTCTCTTGCTCTAAACCAGTGGCTCTCAACTTTTCTAATGCCTCGACTCTTTAATACAGTTCCTCATGTTGTGATGACCCCCAACCTAAAGTTATTTTCGTTGCTACTTCATAACTGTAATTTTGCTACTGTTATGAATTGTAATGTAAATATCAGTGTTTTCCGATGGTCTTAGGCAACCTGCTAGCAGTTCTCAACCTGTGGGTTGGGACTCAGGGCCTCCCGCATATCAAAACACACGGGAGAATGTGTGAAACAGATGAAGGGATTAAGGTATACAAATTGATAGTTACAGAATAGTCACAGCTATATAAACTACAGCATAGGCAATATAGTCAATAACGTTCTGATTACTACATATGGTGCCAAGAGAGTACTGGAAATATTGGGGGGACACTTCATAAAGTATATGATTGCCTGAACACTATGCTGTACACCTGAAATAAAATAAAAATAATATTGAAAGTAAACTTTAATCCTATATAATAAAAGGCTAATTGCAATAGACTGAATGTTGGAACAACCAAACAACTGGTTGCTATGATGTGTACTGACCACTAGGGAGCATGCACAAAACAGATGGTGGAGCAGGTGAATGGGGGCACCAGACCAAAGCAGGGAGCCGGTCACTGTCATCAAGGAAAGCCTCTGGTGGTTACTGAAAATTCTTTGCTCCTGTGCACTGTGGTCTGCTCAGCATTTGCACCTGCTGCCAGCACCAGCCCTGCTCTCACCTGTGCTTGTATCTGATCACTTGGCACTGTCAATGGGTGCGAGCAGGGACAGCAGTCCCCAGTGGCCCCTCAGGGTTTCTTCACCTTTCCTTGCTCCTGAAGGGAGATCAGGGCAGCAGCTGCCACTATTACCCACTTCTGGTGCCCACCCCAATCACTCCCCACCTTCAGAGGGTACAAGCAGGGCTGGCACCATCAGTGTGTGAGAGTGGCAGCAGTAGGAGGGACTGGGGAGGTGGGGGGAGCACAGCAGAAGGAGCCAGGTGGGGGCATGGAGGATGGACCAAAACTCACCCCACTGCAGCCTTGCAGCCCACAGTTCCTTTCAAGGTGCATGAATTTGTGCACTGAGCCCTTAGCTGAACATAAAATTAAATTAAATTAAACTAAATTAAATTAAATTAAATTAAATTAAAGAAACCCACACTGGATTACCAGTATGCACATTTACCAAGCCTACACTGTTCCTTAGCATCCAAAAGCTTTCTGGATTTTACAACACCCTTGGCACAGAAATCTACACAGGTTAGGAGCTTCCCTATATGGTCTGCCTAGCCAACCCGTGTAGATGTCTACACCCTTCCCCTCCCCAGAGTGACATGAGATGGTGAGTCTGGGCCCCTCTCACTTGTAGAACATACTTCTTTCCCCAACTTGATACTTCTGTGTCCATCTCCCTCTAGCTGATGTCTGCCTTCTCTACCCATAATCTAATCCTCTCCATGGAATCAGAAACAAAGGGACATTTATTTTTAGCCCTCTGTTTTACTTCCCAATCAGAACTGTTCTGATGCCAGGGAATTCCAAAGCTAAGAGGAAAAAAATGTAGGGGGAAAACACAAAACAAAACGCCTCAATAAATTATTTCACTTTCAACATAAAGTAGATCCTAGTCTCGGTCTAGTCTTTCTGAAGTTAATATAGTGTCTGTCTCACTCTAAGAAGAAATGGCCCAAGGTCAATCTGACCTCTTGTTCATTCCAAGAGAATATATCAGCAACTAAGTCATTAAAGAAAGCCCATTCTGACATTTCTATTCATAGAATTTCATTAGGTTTATTCAAAATGTGCTTGAGAAATAATCTAATTTATCTTGCTCCAAGTAATTTAATTAGAATTCATTTAGATTCAGCAGAATGCATACATCATGTTACATGTTGCACCTTGATTCACTTTATTTTTACTTTAAATTAAAGTAAAAGATGCAGTGGAGTTATTTGCAGTATTATATCCAAATAAATCTACTTCATATATAAACTAACTGGTCCTCAGGAGCACTAAAGAAAACAAAATGTGAACATCATTATGTATGCCACGCACACTCGTTTGAATTTAATTTCTTTGGCAATATGTGTGCTGGTGAGACAGTTACTTCAGGTGTCAGTTCACTTATACTTTCAAATAGGACATCTTTTTAGCTTCTCCCTTTTTAACCACACACACACACACACACACACACACAAATGGATCAATAAAGGAAAAGAAATGATATACAGACTCTATTCAAATCACCTTTATAGACACTATTCAAACTTCGAAGTGCCAATCCAAAAGTAAAAGCAAGAAACAAAAACAAAAAATAAACAAGTGGGACTACATCAACAAAAAAACTTCTTCATGGTAAAGGATATAATCAACAAAATGAAAAAGCAACCTGCAAAATTGGATAAAATATTTGCAAACCATACATCTGATAAAGGAGGTTAATATTCAAAATATATAAGGAACTCATACAACCTAACAACAAAACCAATCCAATGAAAAAATGAGCAGGAGACATACAAATGGCCAACAGTGTTTAAAAAGGTGGTCAACACTACTAATCATCAGGGAAGTGCAAATCAAAAGCACAATAAGATACCATTTCTTACTGTTACTCATACTGCTATGAAACACTGTTGCAGCTTTTGCTGGGGGGGGGGACAGTGTGCTAGGGGCAGTGTGTCAGAGATCTGAAATCACTTGCATTTGGCCAAGTCCTCCAGGAGACAAAGGAAGGAAGGTGGATTTTAAGTGGTTTCCATTGCAGACATCGTAAGGGACAGTTTCCCAGCATCCTCACTGTAAAAGGGCGGACCATACTGAAGTCCCGCCTGCCTCACCCCTTCCCTCTCTGGGGAGTGGATTTCAGCTAGCCAGGTAGAACAGAGCACACCCCCTTACTTTAATAGTTTGTTGTTATTTCCCCCCCCCCCCCCCCACAATGAACTCAAGTACGTATGATATAAGAATGGTGAGAGCACAGGCCACGAAAGAGACCCTTTTTCTCTCTCACTCTTGTTCTTAAAAATAGGTCAGTGGTTTCCTAAAACTTGAGGGCCTGAGCGTGGTTTTCAGTTGCAGCCTCAGCAGCGCCTCCGCTTATGAGAGCAGGCTAACTCCTTTACCGAGAACGTGATTTCAATGAGGTTTGTTTTTAGCATAAAACTCACTATTGCACTCTTGGTTTGTAATCTGCCTGTTTGTTTGTTTGTTTGTTTGTTTGTTTTGGTTGACCTGATGTTTTTACCACAATGCTTAGTCTTGGTACCTCTTAAAAAGATGGAACATTTTGTACTTCATGAATCAACCTGGGTTGTCTTTTAACAAATTCATCAATTTAATGTTATTGTTTTCTTTTCCACCGGCCCCTTCCTGACTCAAGCCTTTCAAAATCTTCCTCAGATCGCCCTGCCTCAGGAGTTCTCCTTCCCACTCGGTCCTCTGTCCTCTTCCATCCTAAAGGCAGCTGAGAACTTTGGGGGATTTCTCATCTAAAAAACTCCTTCCTTTTAATCTCCTTTTCCTCTCTGGACAAGGATGAAGGAGTGGCAATAATAGATTGTTTTGTTGTTGTTAGAATCATTCCTATAGTAGGAATTTCACCAGCACGAATTTCTTCCCAGAAATTATAATATTTGATTATGGTAAATATCCCATTTTCATTTTTTATAGAAGACTTTAGCCTCCAGAATAAATATCGTCTAGCCTGTGCTGCAAAAATGTTGAGTTGTTTTCCAAGGTTATCTGTCAGCGGTACTGAAATAACTTTACTTCTTTATTGTCGGATCCTTGTAATGTCGATTGGAGCTGTCTTTTGATGCAAAGAATGATGAAGACAAATGTCAGCTTAGCCTCCACTAAGAGGATCCTTTTATGCCTTGAGAGCAGAGAATTCAGATATATTAGGCTTCCAAAATTAGGCATGGCTTCCCTGCTTATTTGTACTAAGTTTCCTGCATGTACTTCCAAGTAAAAGGTATAATTGATGATCTCAGTTGATTATGCATTTTTCAAGCAGATTTTAATTGTGTGTGGAGAAGTTCAGCACTTAGTAGAATCTAATTTTCCCAATTTGCTCTACTTCAAATACACTATACTTCATGCATACAAATTTGGTAAATTTGAGATAAATTAATGGAATTTGACATGGGTCTTTATTTTAAAAGAAAGTGAATATCGCCAGTCTCTTGCATGCTTTCTTTGTTTTTATTTAGTCAATAGATTTTAAAGTTAAATGTTTGCCTCCGGGATCACTAACATCATTCAAAATGCAAAGATCAAAGCATTTTGTAATGAAAAATGCCAGTCATTTAAAAATGCATAAAGAAAGAAAACAGAAACACAGTTGACCTAAAAATATTCTTGCCTTTTTCCTGCTCTCCAAGATGTTAGCAAGTGTGAGAACTCAAATCAGAAGTGCCTATTTAAAACTAAGATCTGTTAGTTTCATAATAGTTTTGTCAGGTAGAACTCCAAATATTTATTCTATTCTATCTATCTATCTATCTATCTATCTATCTATCATCTATCTACTTTCTTTCCCCAATTTCTGAAGGGCAGAACTCCATTAAAGTTTCAAAATTTTGGATAAATTTATTATTTAGAACTTGAGAAACTAAATATGGGATGCATTTAGCAATAATTTCTTTAGTTTTTTTAAAAAATATTATAAGCAAAGCACATAGGTAGATTTAAGTAATCAATGAAAATATTGCTACCAAATGTACTAAAAGGTTATAAGAACTGTTATTCTGAATATTTACTATGAACCAGATACTATAGTAGGCAGTTTATACAAACTATCTCATTTAGTCCTTTTGACAGCCCTGAGAGATATACATTATTATCCCTATTTTATAGATGAGTCTGTAGAAAATGAATTTCAGCTAGTTAGTGGCAGAGTCAAGATCTAAATTCATTGTCAAAGCAGGTTCTCATTTTATGATTCCATCCTGGTTTTCTGAAGAAAGATGACAAAGGTTTTACCTTTAAACTAATGATTAAAAATGTAATTTAAATCAGTTGTTTCCAAAGTGGGAATACAAATCTTTTTATATATTTTTTATTTATTCATTTTTTACAGAGAGGAAAAGAGAGCGATAGTTAGAAACATCTATGAGAGAGAATCATCGAACAGCTGCTTCTTGCACATCCCCTAATGGGGATATGCCCACAACCAAGGTACATGCCCTTGACCGGAATTGAACCTGGGACCTTTTAGTACGCAGGCCGAAGCTCTATCCACTGAGCCAAACCAGTTTCAGCGGGAATACAAATCTTAAGAGGGAATATAAGATGATCCCTGGGATTCAGGAAGAAAATAATAGTTATTTTATAAGTGAAAGAAAAAAATATATTTATTTCTTAATGTAGAAACAATAGAAAGTTATTAAGCTTGACTAGTTTTAATATGAGTGCAATCGCTCAATTCGTAGTTTATATAGTTAAAACTTTATTTTTTAAGTGCTGTGTGACTTTTTTAAATTTTTCTTTTCTATTTTATTTCCCCCCTTTGTTTCTTTTTATTTTTAATAACAGCTTTATTGAGATATAATTTGCATACTATACAATTCACCCACTTAAAGTTTTTAGTATATTAGTGTTAAGTATTATACAGATATAAGCAACTAATACTGAAGCCAATTTTAAAACAATTTATCACTTCAAAAAGAAACCCTATACTTTTTAGCAATCCACCTTGCTATCTCTCTGTTTCCCTAGTCCTACATTAGCAACTATTCTGTTCTGTAGATTTGCCTACGCTGGATATGCCATATAAATGGAATCATGTAATATGTGGTCTTTTGTGTCTGGCTTTTCTAGATAGTTGATTTCTCTAAGTTACATGAGGTTTTTGACAGAGGAGTGGATGTTCTGCTATCAGAGGGTTTTCACGGTAGCCGCCCGACTTCACCCAGTTTATGAGGGTCTGATTAAAGGATTTAGTGATTAGGCCATCTCAATAACTAAGCTTCACAAAGAGGATTGTTGGCTTAAAAATAATTCCTACACAGAAGCTGAGAGTCAACAATAACATGAAAATGGAGCATAAATAAATAACAAAAAATTTTGCTCAGTTGAAACTTCTCATATTCTTAATCCGACCCTTCTTCATCAGCCACATTGCAAAGTAAAACAAGTGCAATGAAGTCTAATAGTATGAAACAAAAATATTAAGTAACATTTCTAATTGTCAGTAAGATGATATTATATATGAGTTTACACTTCTATTAAAGGTCTAAGTGTACGGGGTGCAGTGCCTTAAGAGATTACCTGATACAATGTTAGCAAACAATTAAAATAGTAAGCCATCATAATCTAAAGATAAATTCTGCAAAATGTTTCATCATACAACCCTTTATTTAAAAAAAAAAAAAGTTATTAAACTTAATGATCTGTATAATGGGCCTCAAATAGTTTCTAGAAATTCCTCTTCTTCTCATCACTGTGAAGATGCTGTATTATAAAAGAAAAAAGAGATGGCAAAAAATCTTCTATTGACAGATAATGTTGAACGGTACATAGAAAGCCATGCTGAAGACTTAAAGAAGCAAGTTATTAGAAAACTGTAGCTTTGCAATGTTGGGATGAAAGTATAGGTGTAGCTGGGTGTGTTGTGAAGCTATTGAAGTTTCAGCATGCCAGACAACTATACTGAGTGGTGTTCCTTTGTAGGAATATGCCAGTTTCTTTGTCCAGTCACCTGTTAATGGACAGTTGGGATCATAACATTGGGACAAAGTGATATGACTGTTACAAATGAAGCTGCTGTGAACATCCATGTACAAAGCTTGGTGTGCATATATTGTTTCATTTCCTTGGATGCCTACTTAGGAGTGAATGGCCGGACCACTTGATAGACATATTTTTAACTTTTTAGGGACTTCCAAACTGTTTTTTCTAGAGTGGATATTCTATTTTATACTTACACCAGAAGTTTCTGGGAATTTTTGCTGTTCCACGTGCATGCAAACAAAATTCCATTTAAAACAAAATTCCATTATCTAAAACAGAAAAAGCCTCCAAAGTATGTTCTCCCTGAAACCTTCTCAGAGTTGCTCTGCGCAGTTTTAAAGACTGAAACTATCCCAACACCTTGTAGCAGTTTTGTACGGAGGTATTTTCACATCCTCTGTACAGATAGCTTTACTTACTTATGTTCCATAGCCCTTTCAGCTTCTTGGAGGCAGGGGACAAGCATTCCTTTCTCATATCCTGCACTCAGCAGGCCTTGGCAAATGCTACTGACTGGCTGTTTCTCCGTGGCTAATCCCGGAACCCACAGCGTGAGTTTGGGGATTAGCCAAACATCATTCAAGATGATGCCATAATTGCTCCCCTCTCATGCTAAAGAGTAAACATTGCTGGTAGCTCAGCTACCAAAGAGTTTAATCAAAAACACAAAAAGAATAAACTTTAAGGTCGAAGATACCAATTTTAAGGGTTGATGATTTCATACCAGCATCTTCTAAGTCTTAGGCGACCCTGCTAGCGGTTCTCAACCCACAGGTTGAGCGACCCACCGGTTGAGAACCACTGCTGTAGAGCCTAAGACCATCGGAAAACACAGATATTTACATTACGATTCATTAACTGTAGCAGAATTATGGTTATGCATAGCAATGAAAATAATGTTATGGTTGGGGGTCACCACAACATGAGGAGCTGTATTAAAGGTCATGGCGTTAGAAAGTTGAGAACCACTGATTCTAAGAGGAAGTCAGAATTTTGGAGTAGGAGGAAAGGGAAAGCTCATTATCTTGGCTTGCGTTTCCCAGGTAACAGGAGCATGTGCTGCTGCTTTACTAAGGGCAGGAACCCAGGGAGCAGGAGTGAAGAAGGAAAGGTGGGAGAGACATTACAAGGGCGGGGTACCCAACAGAGCACCTTGTGGGCAGGATCTTCTTCTGAGGGCCTGCAGAAGTTGACTGCTTCTCAGAGCAGCCTGCCTAGGGAGGGAGAGGAAGAATGTGTCTGTCTGCATTGGTTTTCTAGTGCACAAGTGCAATGACTCCCCTCCACTACTTGGTTGCTAATAAGTGGGCACCAAGTATGTCCCCACAAGGTCTGGCCCTCAGAATCACCCTGCAACCCCCAGAGTAGAAGGCACAAGGCAAACAGTGTGGGCATAAGGCCCTGGCCCCCTGGGCTGTGCCCACATGATGCTGGTGTAGTCTGTGTGGAGTTGGTCATGGCAGCCACTGCTGGAGCTAGAGGGAGTGACCAGAGACCTCAGAGATAGAGGAGACCAAGAAGACCTGAAGGAGAGCATCAGAGGGATCTTACCAATTATAATATCCTTACTTTACATGAAGGAATCCAAGCCAGAGTGGGAGATGCCCACCATTGTGGAGCTTGATTAGTGGAACTCAAGAGATGGCCTTCCCACTCCCTATTTGATGCCTTTTTTCTCGTGTGCCATTTCTCTAGACTTACAACATATAGGGTCCATGGGCATTTGTGACTCATCCTTCTCACGCTAGCCCTTCAAGTGCCTCCTACACTTGGTTCCTCATAGACTCAGTGAAATACTGTTCCAGAGGGCTTCCTTGTGGACTATCTGGTTTCCTCCAAAAAACAACAGCAACAACAAAACTGGTGCCACAGAGCCAGAGAACAGATAAATTCCATGAGCACAGATTCTGAGGTGAAGGAGCTCCAACAAATGTTAAACCTCTGGGGACGTGTGTTTGCTTCTTGCCTATTAATCTTCTTACTTGGAAGTCTAATTCATACTTAAATGTGATGAAACTTTGCAGCCAAGAGCTTCAAGGAGCCAGAATCCTAACTCCTGAGCACAGGAATCTTGTCATCACGTAGTAGAACATGTTTCTCCCACGTTCAGGTGGCGGTGTTTTTAATCACAGCAGTGTGCTTTGTTCTTGATGTCTGCATATTGAATTCAGGTGCTGACTCAGGTCTGGCATGACTTGCCAGAGAACAGCTATCAGAATGAAGATGTCTCTACAGAAACGTTGACATGTTCAATTCAAGATGATGCAATAATTGCTCCCCTCTCATGCTAAAGAATTCCAAAGTAATATGACTATGTAACTCTGTGTTGAAAATTCTCCTACCTTTTTAAAGGAACATCTCCTTAATTCCAGGAGGGAAAAACAAGATTCAATTTATGGTTTATTTTAAATCTTCTTATTTTGAATATCTGATTTGTATAACACAGCTTTATTCACAAGAGTCTGAATTCTATTTATTTAAGAGAACGAAGTGCTTATGGTTATGGGTATGTCTGTCTTTAGGAATACAAGCTCTGCTATATCAGGTATTCAGCTTCTTGCAGGACTCTTTTTTTCTAGGACTCATGCATTTTTCATTGTCTAGTCGTCGTTCTGAATTTAAAGTGGACAGGATGCCCTTCTAAACGCATAAACAAAGAAGATGAAAATGTGTATCATGGTCTGCTCTCCGTTTCTGCTACTAAAATTATAGGACCTGTGCAGCCTATGTTAGAAAGCATCTGGCGTGCTATTCTACGTACTCCACGAATAACCAGCCGCCCACCATGCAAAGTTTCACCCACACCATATTTAGCATCCTTTTCGCAAGATAGCACCTTACCAGGCTTGTTCAGAAATGCATCGGAAAATCGCTTATTAATCTCAGTGTCTAACTGGCAGATGGAAGACAGTGAAGATGGGGTTGTTTTTGTCATTTAGAGCCAGTGGTTTTTCAAGATAGAATAAGCAGCCATCTTTCAAATCTTCTGAGACTTCACTCTTTTTTTCATTTTCATTTGTTTGCTTGTAAATTCATTCATTCATTCATTCATTCTATATTAAATATCTATTTCTTTTCCACTTAACAAAGTTCAAGGTACCAGGAACATGCAAATGAATAGAATACATTTTTCTTTTTCTTTTCAGGAGCTCACGAGCTGCCCAGAATGATGAGCACACATAGAGGTGGGAAGGTACAGATGAGGAAACTTAACTCAGCCTTGGGGAGCAGGGAGGGGCAAGAGAGGCTTTCAGGAGAGAATGCCTCCCCCTCCCCTTTTATATATATATTTTTTATTGATTTTTTTTTTACAGAGAGGAAGGGAGAGAGAGAGAGAGAGAGAGAGAGAGAGAGAGAGAGAGAGAGAGAGAGAGGGCACGAGCTAGAAACATCGATGAGAGAGAAACATCGACCAGCTGCCTCTTGCACACCCCCTACCGGGGATGTGCCCGCAACCAAGGTACATGCCCTTGACCGGAATCGAACCTGGGACCTTTCAATCCGCAGACCGATGCTCTACCACTGAGCCAAACCGGTTTCGGCAGAGAATGGCCCTTTTAAGAGGATGAGGAGTTAGGTTAAAGGGACCACACATCTCTTTTAGTGGTTACCTAAAGAAAGAAAATTCAGAGAAATAAGACAACAGTAAGTGAACTGAAAAGATCCTAAAACAGACAAGTGGTAAGGAGCACATTCTGTGAAGCAGGTCACCGAAAGGACTTGTCCTGTGTGAAAAGAGAACAGAAGGGAGTCTGAGGAAAGGAAGATGATAGAGGCAGTGGGGAGGTGGGTTCACAGGGTGTCAACATCTAGGTTTACTTATAGTTTATTCAGTTACCCATTTATTTTGCTTTGGTGACTAGGAACTTAGGTCAGATACGCAGATTGCAACAACAGCTGCAGTCTCTAGGTCCCTACAGTTAGAAAAGGACTCATAAACTAATCTGATCAAAGCTCCCTTCCATTCCTTTCTGTTTTATAAGGCATGTTTATTAGCATGACGGGTAAAATCATAGTTTGCACCTTCTATCAAATCATAGCAGCAGCTGAATGACATGGCCACTAATTAAAAGCAGAAATTGAATGCAGCAGATCTGCTGTTTTGTTTTGGCTGAAGAAACAAGAATAGGCTGTGTTGACCTTTTGCTGAGAGGCACACATTACAGATATCTTGGTAGAGGAGTTTTCATCAGTCAGTCTGGCTGTCTTTTTCTTTTGTCTTCATTTCACCCCGAATATTTTTGGAAACCAGCCACTTAGACTTTGCGAGGGCAAAGTGTATGTGTTGGCTGCAGAATGACACCGGGATTGCTCTGGTACTCTTCATTCAGCCAAAACTGGTCTCTCAAAGGCTGGAGATGACTACAAATCATCTCCTCTCAGTCCTCATTCTCCCTACCCTCTAATATAATATTACAACTGTTCCCGCCATGCAAGTATCTGTTCCCTTAGTTTCCTTGACACCAAGAGCTATTCTGCTCTTCCCCTTAGCTTTCTAACCTCTTCTCACTCCAATGATGTGCCTTTCTCCCTTGGCCGCAATCTAGAGATTCCCCAGAGATTTTTCTCTTGTCTTTCTTCTCTCTGCTGCTATCCCTTCCTTGGTGACATCCATTTCCAGGACCTTAGACATCTCTTATGTGTATTACTTCCCATATCAACCTCCTGGTTGACCTTCTCTTTCACCTTTAATCCCATAATTCTGACACTGTTGGACCATGTGGAAGATGACCTGGCAGCTCAAATTCATTATACCAAAAACACTTATTATCTCCCACTAAAACCAACTCCTTATTATGATCTTTAAATTTTTTAAATTTTCAATTAAAATTGACATTTAATCATATTATACTAGAGGCCCATTGCACGAATTTGTGCATGGCTGAGGTCCCTTGGCCTGGCTGGTAATCAGGGCCAATTGTGGCCTTCTCACTCAGTCCTGATCGAGGCTGATCAGGGCTGATCAGGGTAGGGACCTCAGGAGATTGGCCGGCCACAGGAGGTTGGTTGTGTGAGTGCACTGATTACCAGGGGGTAGCTCCTGCATTGAGCATCTACCCCCTGGTGATCAGTGAGCATCATAGTGACTGGGCAACTGGTTCTTTGGTCTACCAGTCATAATGATCACTTAGGCATATATATATATATATATATATATATATATATATATATATATATATATGTTATAGTGCTTAGTCATGGGGAGGTGTAAATATTTCTCTTTTCTGCATCCAGCGCGGCTAGAGAGTGGTCTGGTTCTTGAGTAGGAGTGGGGGGGTGGGGGGTGGGGGGGGCTGGGGATTGAGAAAACGAAAGAAAAAGACAGACACAGAGATAAAAGGAAAAAGCTGGGGCTGGGTGGGACCACTGTCCTCTGACATAGATAGGGATAGGAATAGTAACCCTGAGCCAATACAGTGTATTTATTTTATACAGAAACAAAACAAAACAAAACAAAACAAAACAAAAAACAAAACAGGAAATTTTACTAAAGGTCAAGACAAAGGAGATTATGTGCATTCTTGGGTGGGCCCCAGTCGTATTCATTCCTGGTGCTTGACTGGATTTAAATAACAAAACCCACCCCCTGGCACCTGGGCTGAAGGTCAAGCTGACCACAAGCCTGCCTTTTGGCAAAGTGTGTTTCCAGGACATGGCTTTGCCGATGCCACTGGAGTCAGCTGACAATAATTAAAGAAATGCCCATGAGCCTTCCCAGGCGCTCTCTACAGGGAGGGGCTATGTAACACTGCAAATCCTCTACCTAATGCTTTTTTGTTGAGAAATCCTACTCCTTGCTTATTTTACAGAGCTGTTTCTGTAAATAAACCAGGAAAGTCAGATGAGAATGAGGAGGGCGGGAGCTTGTTTTGTATTTCCAGGCTCTTCCTGTGTCAGGGCACAAAAGCTCATGTGAACATCAAGCCTTTGCAAAGTAGACCCCTTGACTTGCTCATGATCTCGCTAGAGTGGCCTCCAGGGACACTGCCTAGGAAGAAGTCCCAGAAAATATCTACAGATCTTGAAATATTTCACTACAAGTGACCACTTGGGTCATTAAATTTCCTTCATGAATAACAGTTGTAATGTATAAGCAATTATAACCTAAGCAGAGGAGAGTGGCTAGAAGTGCTTACTAATGCTTTCTAGAGCCAACTGAGACCCCCAATCTGGATTTTCAGGGGTTTGTACAGCCTCTTCATTTCCATGTTCCCGGATCCAATATTTCTATCTGTAAAGAAAAGTCTCTGTTAATGGTATAAGAGCCTGATGGTAAGTTTGGAATATGACCTTTCCTGGTTGGTGTTCAGATTCTCACTCAGGTTTCTGAACACTTTGTTAATTCTATGGTGGACATCGGAATGGTGCTTTTTTTTTTTTTTATAATATATTTTACTGATTTTTTACAGAGAGGAAGGGAGAGAGATAGAGAGCTAAAAACATCGATGAGAGAGAAACATCGACTAGCTGCCTCTTGCACACCCCCTACTGGGGATGTGTCAGCAACCAATGTGCATGCCCCTGACTGGAATCGAACCTGGGACCTTTCGCTCTATCACTGAGCCAAACCGGTTTCGACGAATGGTGCTAACTTTCCCCACAGGCTCTGGAGGGCAGTGGCTAGAAGCCATAGTCATTTGAAGAGAGTTAGTCTTAGTTCCCAGGTTTACCATTCGCCACTTCCTAGGCACGCGACTGGGAGCAAATTCCTTAAGCCCTCTCAGCATTAGATCTTCCTCCTATAAAACCTCAGTAACAATTGCACCTTCCTCGTAGCATTGCTGTAATGAATTAAAAGAAATACTATTTATTGCACTTAGCCCAATGAGTAGCACAAATGCTCCATAAACGTTAAATGTTGTTGAAGTGGACTTCCTGCTGATCTTTGCTGTGTTCCTTTTTCTTTTTCAGGGAGATGTTAATCTCCGTGGCTCTAGGCCAGGTGTTATCCCTCCTCATTTGCGGAATTGGCTTGACCAGCAAGTACTTGTCCGAAGATTTCCATGCCAACACACCAGTCTTCCAGAGTTTCCTCAATTACATTCTGCTCTTCTTGGTCTATACCACCACACTGGCTGTCAGACAAGGTAAGCCTGCAAATGCACCAGCAAGGTAGCCAAGTTTCTCTTTTACAAACATCTGGAAAAACGATGCGCCGAGACCAGATAATTGTTGCCCTTACAGCGTCATGTGATAATTCAAAACCCCATATCTCACTTTTCTATTTTACAGCCATACAGTAAATAAAGTGAATAAATAAATCACAAAGAAGTATAAATGACATGAATTCAGTGTGAGGTGAGAAATGCATGTACAGGCAGAAATGTACAGTTGCTTACTATGTGAATTTCTGGTAAAATTCCTCCTACCCTTTTGTGAATCTAAACATAGTGCTTCTGTGGAACCCGGAACAGGCCTGGTACAGCTGTCCTAAATAATGCTAGCCGTGAGAAATTCAAGGGAATTGCAGACAAATGTATGTTCTTTGGGAAAGTGTCGTGGGAAAGGTAAAAGTAGTAAACACAAAACAACTCTAATAATAGTAAAGTGGGGAAGAAAGAAATGAAAACTACCACAAATGGCCAAGTAAGATGTTCTGTCTAAACTTAAAATAGCTAAAGCAATAAAGCAAGGCCTCCAAGAGCCAAAGCAGGGAAAGCATGTTAAGGGGCAATTGCAGTTTAAATCCTTAGGCTACATCTCTGGAGGGCATACTGCACAGCTTTATGATTAAACCACTGGATTTAGATATATATTTTTCTCTACGACCCAGAAATAGCCAAGAATTTTTCTCCAATAGTAACTATTGGCTATGAAATGTGCATTGAAAAATAATCATTAACAACTTTGAAGGCAATTATATACCTTAATAATAAGTAAGGATATATGAATAGTTGTATGTATACTTTAAAAATATATATTTTTATTGATTTCAGAGAGAAAAGGAGAGGGAGATAAAGATAGAAACATCAGTGATGAGAGAGAATCATTGATTGGCTGCCTCCTACAACCTCCTACAACCTGCCTCCGCCCCCAACTGGCGATGGAGCCTAGAACCTGGGCATGTGCCCTGACTGGGAATTGAACCATGACCTCCTGGTTCATAGGTCAACACTCAACCACTGAGCCATGCTGGTTGAGCTAATAGTCATACTTTTAAAAAAAAGTAAATTAGATTTATTGTTTAAAGGGTTACCGATGTCCCCTTTATCCCCCATTGACTCCCTCTACCCCATATCCCACCTCACCCAGTCTTTTATCACACTATTGTCTGTGACCATGGGTTATGCATATAAGTTCTTTGGTTAGTCTCTTCCCACCCTCACCCCGCCTTCCCTCTGAGATTAGTCAGTCTGTTCTATGCTTCTGTGTCTCTAAAGAAATGAATATAATAGTCGTACTTTTAAAAACTTTTATAAGAACTGTATATTAGTATTTCATTTTTATATTTCCTTATTTAGATTACCATCCAGAATAATATTGCTTAATTATAATGATTTGGCCACTACTAGATTTTATCTTAGAGGGAGAATAGCAATGAACAAGTTGGGACTGAATTCTAGTTTGACTTTGGATTTCTTTAAAGTATTGAAGAAGCTAATTTCATTGACTTCTCAAAAATATGTGTTATTGGTTAGCTTGTTTTAGTTAGCTCAGTACAAGGAGTATGGATAAGAATAATAAAATTAAATTTAACACGATTTTGCAATACTTTAATTTTACCAAAAAAAATTCACATGACAGTGGTAAATTTATCTTCTCTGTGGCCTTGAGAACCAAACATTCCAGATGAGATGGCGAATTGTAACTAGTCTTTGAGTTCTTGTTCATCTTACTTTCCAGGGGTTCAGGAATTTAATAAAAACCTGCATCAGGACAAAAGTAAAATCAAGCCATTCTATGTAAGTCACAAAAAGACACAGTAAAGCTTAAAAAACTTAATGTAGCAAAATAATAATAATAATACCTTCTATTGAACCTTGTAATATACCAGGCATTATATATGTGAATTCCTTCTTTTATTCTGTAATACCTGTTATTACCCAAAAATTTATAAATGAGAAAACCAAAGCTGCTCCAGGCTATAGGACTAGGAAGTAGAGGCCCACCCTGGGGCGAAGGCTGTGTGCCTTCATGACCCACCCTGCCCACTACTGTGGGAGGCAAGAGGAGGAAGGAGAGATACTTTCCAGCAAAAGGAGGGTGTTTGCCTTGAATTTCAAAACTCTAATTAAGAAACAGCCCTTGGTGCAAGGTCCAGTGAGGCACAGCAACGAAATCAGGAGGATGTGGTCGAAGACTTGGGTGAGGTGGGCAGGGTATGCAGGGAGAGGCACAGGTGGAAGGAGGCTGAGGGCTGGGAGCAGCAAGAAACTGGGGGGTGCAGGTGTGGGGTGGGGTGTGCTCTTTGGAAAGAAGACTGAAGAGGGCCTGAGAAAATTCTGTTCTACCCCAGTCAGCGATGAAGAAAATCAACTTCCAAAATGCTCTGTCTGGACATGTTTTCCTTAGTCTCATGTTATCACTAAATTTGCTGACATGTCTTTATTTGGGTGTTTGCTCATAATGTTTGTTTCTTTTAATCTTCATCTTTAGAGATCTTAATAGGCTGGCAGTAAGCTAACATCTGGAAATCAGCATCGTAATTGCATTAATTTTGTGGGGGCTGCTTCAGCACTATGTTCTAGAAGCATACTAATCTCTTGCTTCTTTCACCTCAGGATTTGGGAGGGAATGAGCAGCAGAGCAAAGGGAAGGGTGGAAGGTCTGGTGTGGACGGGAGGTGCTCTCACAGCCAGTTTCCCCTCCTCACCCATTGCTCCTTGACCCCTCTCCACAGAGCTTTTTAGATTAGGACACATGAGGGCAAGAACTCTGGAATATATGTATAAAAAATCTCATTTTCTAATTTTTATCATACAATCTTTAAACAGTTATGATCGTTGTCTGTGAACACTTCAAATGTGTTAAGGGTGATGTGATTACAAAAGCCTTGTGGGAATTTGTCCCCAAACTATTCTTTTTATCAAATTTGCATTGGACCAATGATCAAAGACTCTGAAGCAACACATTCCAGTAAAAATTCTGGTGTAACTCCAGTTCAAACTGGAGTTTTGAATTTGTTCCTAATTATTTATTAGTCCCTGCAAAATTTGAATACCATCCTCCTTAATATATATATATATATATATATATATATATATATATCCTTAAATAAAATTTAAATCTGTTTTTCTCTTTAATTAGAGCTAAGTTTTTATTCCAGATGGTTCTAAAATTCAAAAAAATCTCATGTTCATAACAAGCAACTTCAGTAATAACTGTTGTAGGAAAAAAAAATACTTCAAAAAAGTAGTTCTATTAACATTGTCTCCACTTTGAGAATTTAGGTAGAATTTAGATAGCTGTTACTTCTTTGTATGCACAAAGTAGGTCTTCAGGAACTGTAAAGAAAAGTCAGTACTCCTCCTGTGTCTTTCCTTTACTCTCACGCTACTACTACTACTACTACTACTACTGCTGCACTTATAACACTTCTGATACCAGATGTGGGGAGGTTTTTCCCACATCAAGCAATTCTGCAGCACCAGCTGGGTGTCCCTCAATTTAGCATAATTCTGACACTCTCCACCTGGAGAGAGTGAAGGGCTCAGTTCCACAAGACTGCCCTCTCACTCCAAATGCCAATTGCTTCTGACCAATGGGCTCTGTATAAATTGCAGCTTCCCAGGACCTTCTTCTTGGGCATGGTTCATTTCCTAGAGTCTCTCCACCCAGAAAATAAACTGTGGGCCAGTTTATCAGGAAAGGGTGTGATAAGAGTATAGATGAACACACAGATGGAGGAGATGAGTAGGGCAAGGTATGTGGGACAGGGTGTGGCGCTTCCATGCCCTGTCTGGATACACACCCTCCTAGGACCTCCACATGCTCACCAAAGTTCTCTGAACCCTGTCCTTTCAGGATTTTATGGAGGCTTCATGACATAGGCGTGATCGGTCATTAGCTTTATTGCCAGCCTCTCACCTCTCTGGGGAAGCGGGGAGTAGGATTAATAATTCCAAGCTTCTAATCTTGGCTTGCAGTTTCTGGTGACCAGTGCCCCCTCCAGGAGACCACTAATAGTGATATCTCATGAGAACAGAAGGCATTCCTAGCACTCTGGAAATTCCAAGGTATTTAAGGAACCTTGTGTCAGGTGCTCCTTGTGTTCTCATCACATAGGAAATGACAAGAGTGTTGGGAATTCGGTATCAGAAACTGGGGGCAGAAAATATATATTCCAATATCCCACAGGAATATAACTGAGAAAGTCTAGTGAGAGTTTAAAAAATTTACGTATTTGCCAAGGAAATTCTCAAGAGGACTCTTTTTTGCATGCCTACTTTTTTCTTAAAATGTCATGTAATTCCTCTAGCTGAAATTGGGAAGCAGAGAAACACAAATGCAAAGACTATAAACAAGAGGAAAGAAGAACAGGCTGGGTCTGACTGAAACCCAACTTGTTCTTCCATTTGTGTTGTAGGAGCAAGAGATGTGACAGGCTTTTAAAAAAACAAAGGTGAAAATTAGATATATTTCTTATCAAGAAAAGAATATGTCATCAAACTGTTTGCCCAAAAGCTTCCTTTTATCAACTGTTACAAGAATCCTGCTGATTCTTGGAACTACTTTCAGAGCTTCTTGAATAATAAATACCCATGGTTCCTCTTTTGGCAATTTGTAACTTCTGAGTGTATATGAACCACAAAGATTTAGTCAGTAATTTCCTCCTCCTTTTCTTCTTCTGCCAGCTTTTCTCAGTTCTTGTTTCTATAAATCCTTTTTATTTTCCCATTTACAATTTACTCAGTGATGGGGGAGGGAAGGATTCTGGGGGGAAAACAGGATGCCAAGGGAAAAACAACAACAAAAAAAACTTTGTAATTTCTTGTTTGTTTGTTTTTTTTTCTTTCTTTTTTTTCTTTTTTCCCCTCTCGTCATGGTAGTAAAAAAAAGAAGGTGTGTGTGTGTGTGTGTGTGTGTGTGTGTGTGTGAATGTGTCAGTAACGTAAACATGATGGAATGAGAAGTATCTGTTTCTTTTTATATGTAGACCCTGGAAATAAAAGAAAATGTTGTCACCATTGACCATCTGTAGATATATTCCTGGTGACTGCTGTTTCTACAATTTTTTCATTGAAAGATATTTTTATAAACTCTTCCACTTTCAAATAAAAAACAAGCTTCTAGCTAAAAGCAATTTGATAAGAATTGAATGAATGTTGCTCTCTAACAAATTCTTGAAACATAGACATTATGATATTTATTGAGTCATTTTATATATTTCTTTTTATGATTGTGAAAATGAAACAACTCTCTAATAGCACTAATGGAGCACTTATAAAAATATCTCCATGTGTAATCCCTGTTGTTGTTTTTTCTAAAGAGAGTACTGAAAAGTAAATGCATGCCTTACTCTTCATGAGAAATATTCTCTTGTTGGATTACATTCCGAAAGACGGAAATCCTAAAGGTCTAGTTCAAATTTCAGTTCTAAGAGGGGAGGCTGAAGAAATGAGCTCAGGTATTTCAAGCACTCACTCTCTCTCAGCTCCCTTACTCACCATCTTCCTTTTCCAATTCATATACTCAAGTAGGGCAGTGAGAAATGAGAGAAATACAGAAAAGTGACAGCCTTGTCTACACACAACAGATGGATGCAGCTCATGGCCCAATGGTCCAGTTGCATAGCCCTCAGCATTTTAAACAAATGCTCCTCTCAGTATTCATGTCAAAAAAGTATTCCTCCTTTTGGTGGTGGCTGGGGAAGCATTAATCAGATGGTAATTGTTGCCTCTTCTCATGCAAGTCAGGCTTCCCACTTGTGCTCAGCAGACACCCTACACTTTCCTTGTGTGTGTGTGTGTGTGTGTGTGTGTGTGTGTGTGTGTGTGTGTAAATTAATTTCAGAGAGGGAGGGAGAGAGAGATAGAAATATCAATGATGAGAGAGAATTATCAATCGGCTGCCTCCTGCACATCCCCCACTGCCAGGTTCATGGGTCGGTGCTGAACTGCTGAGCCACGCCAGCCCAGCTAACACACTACACTTTCTGCAAAAGAACGTATAAACTAAATTCTCAATTACCAATGTTGCAAGTTTAAAATATCAATGTAATTTGAGAGATGTAGGATTTCATATAGAATAATAGAGACCTCTCAGAGAGCCACGCAGAGTCCTAGAAACCAGGACCTGGCATTTCAGTGTGCTGACTCTAGAGTTAGCTGGAGATCTCTCCTCCCCGTTCAGGTCATACTGCTCTCCCTCTTGATCCTTCGCCCCTTTCCTTTTATGGGATTTTCTTTGCCCATTCCCATTGAAGTACATGCCAGAGCAATGAAAAGACTTCAAGCAGGATCCAGGATTTTCTGAGCAGAAGCCCAAGTTCTGTTCACACACAGCTCAGTTTTCAATTTTCTGGATAACCTTGACTAAATCACTGAGAAGGGACTGTTAATGGATTGGCAGAATAGGGAGCATTTGGCAAATGTAAATGCTGAATTATAACTCTCTTGGGAGTCTGGGGGGAGGGGGATATTACTGTCACTTAGTTAAGTCTAGTGAGGCAGTATCTGGAGCCTTTTAAAAAGTCTCCTTTGCCCTAGCCAGTTTGACTCAGTGCATAGAGCATCAGGGTGCAGAATGAAGGGTCCCGGGTTTGATTCCAGTCAAAGGCACATACCTAGGTTTCAGGCTTCCGGCCCTGGTTGGGGTGAACAGGAGGCAGTCAATCAGTGTGTCTCTCTGTCTCCCTCTCCCTTCCACTCTCTAAAAATCAATGGAAAAAAATATCCTCAGGTTGAGGATTAAAAAAAAAAAAATCTCCCTATGGGAAATTACTCCATTTCTATTCCTTGTTGGCTTGCATTTATTTTTACTTCTTAAGTGTGATTGGAGAGTTCATCCCCCACAGTATAGAAGGGTTGTACCTCAGGGTTTCTAAGATTCATCCTTAGTAGACACCCCATCAGAATTATGCTCATGTTGTCAGGGAAAGGAGAAGAAAAGGGGGTGCGGCAGGTAGGGGTCTACATACAAACCACGTTGGGAAATAGGTAGAGAAATATCACAAGAGAAAATTAGAATCCAGTTCTAGCAAAACTGCCTGCCATGTATGGAGCGACCAGAACTCTCCTATGCTGTTGCTGGGGATGCAACCTTCTACCAACACTTCGGAAAGCAGCTTGGCACTCTCTTACAAAGTTAAACAAACATCTACTATCATCCAACAAACATTCTCCCAAGAGAAGTAAAAACATCATGTCCACACAGAGCTACAGTATATGCAAACATACATTGCAGCTTTAGTCTCAATTGCCGCAAACTGTAAACAACCCAAATGCTCATCAACTTGTGAAAAGATAAACCATTTGTGGTGAATTCATACCATGGAGCATACTCAGCCATCAAAAGGAATAAGGTATTGAAATATGGGTTCATCTAAAGAACGTTCTGCTACATGCAAGAAGCCAGACGTGCAAGCGTACACACTGCACAGTTCCATATGCAGAGTAACATGATGTTCTGGAAAAGGCAAAACTATTAAGGCCAGGAAATAGGTCAGTGGATGCTAGCATCTGGTGGTGGAAGGAGGAGATTGACCTCAAAGGGACACAACAGAGCTTTGAGGCGATGGAAATGCTCTATAGATCTTGATTGTTGTAGTGGTTGCATGACTACATACATTTGTAAAACACTCCAGACTTTATACTTCAAAGAGGTGAATTTTATTACATGTAAATCATGCTTTAAAGCACTTGACAAACAGGGGGGGGGAGAGGAAGAATTAATTGGCTGTCTACTATCACTCCTTGTTTGCAGTGATGAAATAATATATCCTTGGGCTCAGTTTCCGATATATAGCTAGTCCCTCAGTCACTTTCTAATATTCAGATGTCCCATCATTATTGTCATGTGCTTTTAGACCACAAGAATGAGTATAGTTTTCTCCCCAAAATGTACCTAATCAAGGAACTTGCTAGTGGGAACTGTTATCAATCAAACTCGTATTCCATTACACTTGAAAAATTATAAATATTTCGTGTGCGGTGCTTATGGGTAAATCTGCACTAAGTCAAGTCTCCCATAGTTGTAATCAAACTTGTAGTATCCAATAGCTTCTGTCCTGTTTGTGTGAAAGTGAATCACAAGTAAATTGATACCTCACCCAGAACCTTCAATATCACTTAGCACAATAAGTGACTTTTAGATGGAAAGAAAATGAGATGAGTTTGCACATCATCTTAATGAATCTTCATGTAAACTTACAAGAGCACACACATACAGAGTGTACATCTCCCATTCCCCATCCCATGTACTTTATTCATGGATGCCCCATTTCTTTTATTTCAAAGGGCAGGTAAGCTTGGAGGGAGGTATTGTCTCCCTGTTTTATCTGGAGTCCGTATTGGCTGTTAATTCTGGAAATCTTTAAGCATTCAGCTCGCCAGGCTGGGAGCTGGCATAGAGCAGGACTCATTACTGGCACGCTCGGCGTTCATCTGGGAGCGTGAAGGGTGGTTACACGATGATAACTGTATTGCCTGAAGAAGATAAGTCCCCTTCTGCCAAAAGAGTGCTTTGTGTGTAATTAGTGTAAAAATTTCGAGGGATGGAGTTCATCTTTACAATTGTCTTTTCCCTTAAAAAGAATTATAATGGAGGAACAAAGCAGTCCCTGCAGTGAATTGAATGGCTTTCTCTAAGTTTTCATTAAATCAAAGATTCAGCAGTTAGCCATCTTGCAGACACCATTGCAGTCTGCAGTGTGAGATTTGCTTCATTTTTTTTTATCTTCACAGGATTAGAATTGCATTGTGATTCTCTCAGATCAGAATTCCCTGCCTGTGCAATTTTTGCACATCTGCTTTCATTGGTTTCCATTTCTGAGATTTTTGATGGACCGGGATGAGAATCATGTAACTCACCAAATTTAGTTGTATTGCTTGCCTTCTGTCTACAAATTGGAGTGACTGGGCTCCTTCAGTGATGCATGTGAGGCAAAAAAAATTAGAGGAAATGACTTCCAAAAAAAAAGAAAATGTGATCAGAATATATGTTTCTGGCCATGTTTTACTATTGGCACTTCTTTCTATGTATGAAAGAGAATGCATATTACTTTCTTTTGCCTTCAACTGCCCAGTTAGTCATATCTAAGAAGATGTCTATCTTTAAGAATCATATTTAGGAATTATGACTTAGATGCATGAAATTAAAATATAATTTTAAAAAATTAGGGTCAGGCCTTTTCTGTTCCCCAATTCAATCAAAATTCCAGAGCCATTGAGCCATCCCAGGAAATTTCTGTAACTTGCCTGTGTTGTATTTCTTTATTCTGCAAGTCAGGATGATAATAACTGACTTAGAGCATTTGTGTGGACTAAAGAAGGTGGTGTATTTGGAAAATTCCTAGCACAGTGTCAGGCATATAGAAAGCATTTGATAACCACTGTGTTCTGCCATCATCAGCTTTAGTTTTGCCTAATAAATTCTGATTCTCCTCTCTAGCAATTTGGATTTTACACATGTAACCCTTAATGTGAATAAATTCTACCACAAGGACCCTGAAATTCTTTAGCCATATTCCAGCATTTAAAGTTTTCTTAAGTAGTCGCTGGATGTCAGAGCAGGCAATGATAAGATTCAATATATATATCCCATTTTTACCACTAAAGCATCTAATGTGAATAGGAACCCACAGATGCAAATATCACACTATCACAGGACTAATTCTAGAATGTACTAGCCTACATCCCCTCCCTCAGGGTATGGAGGGAGGCTCCTTTTTCAGAAACCAAGCAAAGGGGCCGAAACCAGTTTGCCTCAGTGGATAAAGCATCAGCCTGCGGACTGAAGAGTCCCAGGTTCAATTCCAGTCAAGGGCATGTACCTTGGTTGCAAGCACATCCCCAATGGGGGGTGTGCAGGAGGGAGCTGATCGATGTTTCTCTCTTATTGATGTTTCTAACTCTCTATCCCTCTCCCTTCCTCTCTGTAAAAAATCAATAAAATATATATTTTTTAAATAAAGAAACCAAGCGAAGGGAAACAGTGGACAGTGGATACCTAGAATCTGATCAGGAAGAGCCAGAGCCACCCTTCTGCTTTCAGGCGTCACTTCACTCAAATGGTCCAAACGATGCAAGGATGGAACAGGAAAGGGAGATGCCAAAGGAAAGGAGTTGACAGAACAATTCCCTAGGCTGGTGCTCGCCTCAGAAATGCATCTTTGTCCTAGCGCTCTGAGCATGACTGAAATCTGAAGGCAGACTTGCTTCCCACCCTTCCTCTCCCCTTGTTTTTGTGGGTGTGTTTCCTATCTCTGTTTCCTCTCTTCACCCCGGCCTTTTCCTGCTCAGACAGGAAATGGGAAGAGGTGGGAAGAAAAACACCCCCCAACCCTTTACTGAGATAGGACTGTCGTGACAAATCTAGACCTTGTGAGAGGCTCTGGATTCAGTGAAAGCCATGCCTTCAGATAACCCCTCCAGTTGCTGTGCGTGGCTCTAGAGAAGGCTTGGTGCACAAGGTCACCAATTAAGATCAAGTATGTTGCAAACTAAGCTTGACTACCCTTTCCCCTGGAAGTCTTCTCTCTATAACACACAAAGAATGCATCTGCGAACAGCAACCTACTCAGTACACTTCCAGAAAGCGAAGCAGGTCCAAAGCAGCTGGGGAAATCACGTTCCATTTGGCCTGCTGACTGAGGCACGTTCCAACTGGAGAGGTCGAAGAAAAAAAAGTGTAGTCTGACCAAAGCTGGGGGGTGGGGAGATGCATTTCTGTCCCTCATAATTTTCATCAAGGAATTAGTTCTTGGGACAAGGACCCTGGACACTTTAGAAGACTCTATCTTTATAATCATAGGAATTCTTCAGATGCATTCCCAGAAGGAATGTTGGGTCCCTATTTTATACCCCAAATCCCAGACCTCCGTCAATTATTTGGAATAATTAGTGAGCAGTCTGTCTGTTTTAAGGGCAACCATAAACCATAGTAAGAAATCTATAAGCAAAGATGGAGCTTTCAGTGGAAACCATAGTAAGAAATCTATAAGCAAAGATGGAGCTTTACTTAATAAACTATTGCATGGACAAGAATTATCCTTGGTTCAGTTGATTCAAAGAATCTCGCTTCCATATTTTGACAGGGTAAGAATCTTTTTTCTATCTCAACATGGAAAAACAAAGTGAGCGTGGGGAGAGGGAAAATTAAAAATAATCCAAGATCAAAAAGAGCTGAAAAATGCCCTGAGAGCACACAATAATTGGGTCTACATGGCCAGGGAAGTGGCTGCCAGCATGCTATCCTCCAGATGAGAAGAGGGGAAGGCCATGTTGTCACAGATCATGGAGCTCAATGATCGTGATCCACTGTCCCTGACCGTGGGACCCTCGTTCCGCAGGAAGTGCGCTCTGCAGACAAACTCAGTGGACTGCTGGGGCCTCACCAAATCCAAAGCAGCAGGTTCTATACCTGCAAGCACATTTCAACTATTGGCTCAGTGAATGTCAGTCGTTGAGGTTGAAATTCCCAGCTGTGCTCAGGACCGTTATAGCACAGCTTTGAGTAAGCTATTGATTTTAAACTTTTTTTTCAGACTGAAAGAAACTGAGTTAAATCACTCAGAAGCCAGCAAAGAATTCATCTTCTAAAAATAAAGGGACTTGGTAATGTCTTTTGAACAGAGAAATGTGTGGGCAGAGCTTATGTAAGTGGGATAAATATAGAAGTCTGTGCAACGTTAAAACTTGTAAATTATTTACTATATAGATAGAAATTTAGTAGATCTCACCCTCTGGATTCTATTGTTTTGACATCAGATATACCTGACAGGAAAGACACTGTAAATATCTTCCTATACTCAGAATGTCTCTTAACTGATGGAATCAACCTGGTGCACAAGCCAGGATGCAACCCATTCCTAGCCTGAAGTTAATTAATTTTAGTTCTGTCCATACTTTATACAGAACCTTCTAGAAGTCTCTGGCCTGATTGCATCTTATTCAAATTTTTATCTAAATTTAAGTTATCTTACCTTACTCAATCACTCCTTTCTCTTGTTCATACATTAGTTCATTCATTTAGTCAGCCAATATGTTTTGAGGGTCTTCTTCTATTAGATACCCTACTGCTACACATAAAGGGTGCCTGACTGAGGAAAGATCACCTCTCTTCTCCCACCCCTCCTAAGCTCACAGACAAGGGGAGGAGAGTGACAGGTAAAAAGTACCTGTAATTTCAAGAGTACAGATCAGAGGGCTTTGCTTTCTCTTGTCTTCATCACACCTTCATTCCAAAAGAATTTACTTCTCAGTCCATCCGCCACCAATCCTCCCTTCCCCAGTTATTTGCAGCAGAAGGATTCATCACAAGCGGTTAGAATCAATGCATTTTGCTGTTTCATGGTCTTCCCATTGGCCTTTCTTTGGTCATGCACCCTTTCTTTGCTCCAGACCTTGACTTTGTATTAAGAAAGGGGACAGCTGTTTCTCCATCCCTGCACCAGCCCCACCAGTTTTCCTGGGAGAATACAGCACAGACATCACCCACCTTCTTTATTTACATTTAGCTGTGGTGACTTCTTGGCTGATAGGCTTTTATGAGCTAGAGCAATTGACCATATTTGTGTTTATTAGTGACTTCCAATTCCCTCAAAGGTCTCTTCTCTTTTTACAAGCAGTGACATAGGGATCACAGGTCTAGTGACTAACTTAAATGACCCCTGTATGTACTGGCAAATAATTCTTTGCTTCTCTGGCTTTATCCCTTTAAGAAGCCTTAACTCTTCTGGGATGTCCCTTTAGTACTTGTTGTTACAAGAACCTAAACTTTTCCCAAGTTTCTAATAAATCCCATAAAATATTAGAAACCGCAATAATTTAGTATTATAAAGTGAAAGGTAACAGCACAGTGGAGAATATCAGCGTTCCTAAGCTTTATCTCCATACCTGACAGAGGAGAAAGACTGTCAGCCACCTACTGGGACTCTGAGCATCTGCAGAGGAGCAGGAAGAAAGAACAAAATATCAACCTCTTGCTTTTGACCAACTAGCTCAGCTCATTTCTTAGCAGAATGCTCCGTTCAGAAAATATTCAGCACCTCACTTTCAAGGTATTTGGTTACCTTTCGTAGGATTCCAGAGGGGTCAATTAATTGTGTATTTAATAATCTGGGTCACAATCTGGACAATTTCCAATTGTCCCAATTAATTTTCAAAAAGAAATACAGATAAATATCCAACAAAATGAAGCAATGATTATAGTACATTTGATGAAACCATTATTGTATCTTATTAACCTTATACCAAAATCCCCGATATAAATCTATTCATGGCTTCATCTGAAAATGAGAAAAAGATATTTCTACCTAACAAGTATATCACCAAACACAGGAATGAATTCGCTGTGTGTCCCATGCTTAATGTTTAAACACATCCAACAAACTAACTTGGGCAACTCACATCATCTCTAGGATTGAAGTTTCATTGGTTGTGGAATATATTGGCTGATAGAAAGTTGATTTCAGTTACATTTCACAGATATTTATTGAGCCCCCTGTGGACCAGACACCACGTGTGATCCTTTTAGATGCTCTCTCTCCATCCCCATCAGCTCTAGCACTGCCTACACCAACCTACCCATCACCTCTCACCAGCACCGCAGCTGCCATCTGAGAACTGCCCTGTCTCTGCCACCTGCCACACACCACACATTCTTCACTGTAATCCTTCTTGCAAAACTTTATTTGCTCCAAGCAAAGTGAAGTAATCAACCAACTTGGATGATTATGTAAATCTCGTTTACTTACGATTTATATTGAAATTAGGATTTTAAAAAACAGTTGTAGGAGAAATTGGTTAAGAAAATATTGATATGAATATTTTCCATATCCATTGAAATCAATGGGTAATTCTTGGTTTCATCCTGTGAACCAAAATAAGGTCTTTTAATAAGAATTCCTAGAAGCTCAAACCAAGAAACTAGAATGTTGCTATTTCTGATTTCTAATTAACCTTGGTGTACTTGAGTAAAAGGGCCCAAAGATGTAACATTCTAAGTTTTGTTCTCTGAGAAGGATGTCTTTAAAGTGCAAGCCAAGTTGTCCTGGATTTCTGAGTGGGAAACATTGATCCTAATATAACAAATAAACTTAATATTTTAGGTACTAGTTTTATAAAAAATAACTTTGATTGATACTGTGCTCTCTATCCAGCATAATTGCTAAACTCAAAGATTTCTATTAACCTCTTAATGTAGAATTTATAATTAAAATCAACTCAATTTAGTTGAAAGTTAAAATAAATTGAAAAGCCTTAATAAATATTCTGGTTAAAAAATCTTTGTTAGACTGCTTTTAAATCTGATATCTACTTTATAAAACTGCTAAATACTAAGAAAAAAACATGAAACCCCCCCCAAAAAAATCTGAAACAATATTTGAAGTAACAATGTTATAACCATTTTTAAGATTTATTTTTATTTTTTAAAATTACACAAATAATGCATGGTTATAGACATTACTTGTTAATGTAAATATAAACATTGAAAGTACAGACATAGATACTTTTTTTTTTATAACAGAGATTATGCTTTCCACCCACCACATAAATCCCACTCTCTTCTTCAAAGGAAAATCTTTGCTAATTTTTGTTATTCATCTTTTGCAGCACTTTTTATGCATATGCATTCACAGACATTACAATGTGTTATTCATGGAAGTGCTAGGAAAAATACATACTGGTATTGTTCTGAAACTTGTTTTTTTTTTTCTTTTTTTTCTAATAATATATCCTGGGAAATGTTTTTATCTCAGTACATGTGCATTTACTTTACAGTTTTAATTGCTGTCATAGTATCAATAAACTCGCAATGAGTGGTCCTACAGGTTGTTTCCAATTTTGGATTATTCCATTTATTTTATAAGAAACATCTTACACATATGTTAGTGATAAAATGGCACCAGAATGTTACTGGACCTCAGTTCAGCAACCTAAGTACTTGAATTTAGCAAAGAAAGAATTCAGAGCCAAAGAACTTAAATTATAAGAGAAAAATTTTTTAGAAAAGGTGAGCCAGCTGGGCTGGGTGGGCTCGGGAACCCAGTTACAGGGGCAAAATAAGGGCCCTTGGAGCTTAGGAAAGAGAAAGCGTGAGAGAGAGAGAAGGGGGGGAGGGGGAGAGAGAGAAAACGAGCTGTGTTAAGTCTTGAGGGTTTTTATTTGGAGGTCTAAGGGGAGGATCTCAATAGAATATTCATCAGCTTTCCAGGTATGTCATTCCAGAGTCACAGTCTCTACTAACTGGTCAGGGCAGCATATCATAAGTCATTGCAACTGGTTCTCATGTCAACCTTGGTGTCCTCTTGCTGGAGCTGAAACACAAACACAACTGAGGCCTAGGTGTTTTCTTTAGTGCTTAATGCTTAAGGGAGTGGTCATGCAAGGGATTCTTATAGGCCATTCTTTGGTCTCCTTGTTCCTCCTCTAACAGGGGCTGCTACATGACTATGATATGAAAGGTCATGAGATCTAAATTGTATGACCAGTGATATACTAGGATAAAGATCACCCTGGGAGTGAGGTCCCACCCTACAATTGTCTGTTGCTAAGCGCCCTTGGCTTTCCACCCTGGTGATTTCCTACACTGCTCATGCCTGTCCCACTGCCTACTACAAATGTACCTTTCTATACATGTGAGAGTATCTTGTAATTTAGATTTCTAAAAATTTAAATGCTGAGTCAAGGGGCATTTTCAATATGATTAATATCTATAAATGGCTCCTCCCCAGGAAGTATTACCAGTTCAAAAGCCTACTAACCATAGAGAATATGTATTTCCCCACTTATTTCTGAGCATTGGATATTATCAGTAATTTTTTGTTGATCTGAAAGTTAAAAAAATATCTTATTGTTTTAAATTTTATTTCCTTAATTACCAGAGAAATTAGCATTCTTTCCTATTTATTGACAAGATGGAGTAACGTTTAAATCCTAAAATAAAAATATGAAATGATAATTATCCCTCCCACTGTCTGTTCTTGTAAGAGTAAGTCTCAGTAGACTCTTTTCCTTCTTTCTTTCACTCACTCATTTGTGTTGGTCTCCACATGAATTAATACAAAGAAGAGAAAACAAATGAGCTCTGTTATAGCTTCTCCTGGAAGAATGTCACTGCCAGAGCATCGTATTAATGCTGTAGAAATTGATATCATCCATAAATCTTTTATAGCAGTCCTACAGGCCTGGTGCATGGATTTGTGCAATGGTGGGGTTTGTCAGCCTGCCCTGCACCCTCTCGCAATCCGGGATCCCTTAGGGGATGTCAAAGAGCCGATTTCAGCCTGATCCCTGCAGGCCAGGCAGAGGGACCTTGGTGCACTGGGCCTCTAGTATGTATATAAAATCTTTGGTTAATCTCTTCCCACCCTCCCTCCTCCTCCTTTCTCCTTGAGATTAATCAGTCTATTCCACGTTTCCATGCATGTGTGTTGAGTGTCTGCCCCCTGGTGGTCATTGCTCATCATAGTTACTGGCTGGTCAGCTAGTCGGCCAGTCGCTTGGGCTTTTATGTACATAAATAATTAGTAAGGTTATTAATGCTACCCAGACCTAGCTTTCTTTACTGCTGTAAACACAGCTTGTGATCACATAAATTACATCAATAATAGTCCTTTAGGGCATCAAGTATACCAAAGCACTTGTGTCATTTTAGCTGGGGTTTAATCAGAATCTTCTCATTAAAAAAAAAACAAAAAAAAACAAAACAAAAACTTTTGCTTAGAAAACAGAGTATGAGGGAGATAACCCTTGGGTATTCTCCAATATTTAAACTTTGTATTCCAGGGAAGGTTTTACTGGTTTGGATGTGCCTGGGAAGAATAGTTAGACAAGAAATAGAACAATTTTAGCCAGTATCAGTGCAGAATTATGCCTATCAGCCAAAGATATCCTGCCTATTTCAGCAACTCATTGTCATTTACATATGCTTTTCTTCCCTTTTGTGGCATTTTTATTAATGTTAAGTGAGTTTTTTTTTTTTTTTTTTTTTTTACTGTATTTGCTTCTTATCTGTTCTTCAGAAAGTAATAAATGTGACACAAAAGGAGGCCCCAGGGTTCCTAAATCAGTGTAAATGAGCAACATGGTTTAGATGACTGGTGTGGGAGTCCGGTCAGTAACATTATATTCAAGGATGATATGGTTATGTTCTTTCCTAATACAGGTCAACTTAATATCGCCATGACTCAGATTTTCTGGCTGATAAAAATGGGGATGAGTATCAAATAAAAATTGTTTATTCACATATATTGATTATGGTTATATTATGTGCTCAGAGATGGTATCATTACAATGTTAATCTCTTTGATAGTTGAAAGGCCATATTCAATTGTATTGAACTTTTATAGGGCCAGCTATTAATTTACTTAAGCCATAGCTCTGAATAAAATCAGTCCAGAATGAGCAAGACTTTCTGAAGTAACAGAAAAAGTCAATTTGCTCAGCATGGATAGAAACTGACAAAAGAGAAGAGCACAACTAAATAAGGGAGAAAGAAACAGTGCACCGTGAGTTTGGTTTTATGCACCGTTTCAAGTACCAACCAAAGAAGGAAAAGAAAGGAAATGAAACTATACAATACAGCTACATTATTTTTAGCCTTGAAACTACTGTGCTAGTATAGCTCATTTTATAGAGAAAGTGACTGAGGCTTAGAGAAATTGATTATCATTATATAGTGGCTTCTGTTTAGGATATAGTCACATCACTCTCGCTCTAACAATAAAATCATAGTGTTTTTTTTCTGAGCCCATCATAAAGCAAAGGAAGAAATGTAAATATATAAAATGCATAAAATTCTCTCTGCAAGAGAGAAAAGATTCAGAGCTGCTTTCATCCCTTGCAGAGTGACAGGAGAAGAAATCCACAAAGAGAGAAATGGGAAAAACCAAGGGGAACAATGTAGGTTTTAATGGCCACGTGTGAGCTCCCGTGACAGATTCTAATTCTAAAGGACCCCAGCCACAGAGCAGGTCTCCATACACCTGCAAACTGGGCCCCATGAGCCTTTGCCTGTGCTGGGCAGGCAGGTTAAGTGCCACTTTTAAAGCCTTCCCCCACCGCCCTTTGCCTCCTTGCTTCCTGTCTCACCCAGGTAACCGTCCTTTGGTTGCAGTCCTGGGGCAGGTGGGTGTTGAATTGTCCTTTGCTCACTTTTATTAAGTGTAGATGTTCTACTACAATAGCAACTTTCCCAATGCAACTCAAGTATTACCCCAAAGCGGAAAGCCACAGCTCATGGCTCCCCATCACTGCTCCCTGTGCCTTCTGTTCAGAGCCCTTGGCTGTCTATACTACTAAATATTAGCAGCTCCTGCGACTTGGTATTTGGAATTTTGACCTTTCTGTGAAGGATGCCAACTGTCCCATCTTCTTCCCTCTTTCTGCGCCAGAATGTCCCACTCCTCTGCCTCCTCCAGCGTCTCTCATCAGAGGGCCTTGCGTTTGGGGCCCAGCTGTTTGCCTGTGTGTGTGTGTGTGTGTGTGTGTGTGTGTGTGCACATTCAGCTTTGGACCTTGTGTTTCTACAGCTTCTTTTTAAAAAGGTTTTTCTGTCCTTGTACTTTGGTATTTAATTCAGCAGACCATCTCATTTGCATGATTTATTTTTAGTGCTGTTTTTTTTTTTTTTTTTAACATTTAAAGTGAATTTTAGCATATTTTATCTTTCTCATTCGCTTTTAAACAGGGAATCCCAAATAGTTTAAGGAGAATTCTATGAAGAAAAACAGATGCCTTTTTAATTCCACTATAACCTAAACATAGAGAAAATTCACTGAGCCCCTGTGAAGACCCTCTTCAAACCCTAGTCAACTAAGAGGCAGGGCCTATAAAGAAACCCAGGCAGTCAGACAGGAGATTTATGCCAAAGATTTCTCCTTTATCTTGTTCCCAGGGATTTTCAGTACCTTGCGAGTAGATTTGTGCTCTAAAAACCCAGGTCTGTGATTGACACATAATCAGATTCACCCCTGGTGGTTCTGCAACTCTGTCTCTTAAAACTAAGCTTGGATAATAACAAAATCATTTTGAACATTCTCCTTAAGAATGTTCTTATGGAGAGCCATAATAAAAAGGCTATGCCCACATTACCAAACATTTTAATGAAGACTTTTTAATGCAGAATATACATGAGTAAACGCATTCCTTTCTTTCTGGATAGATATTAAATTAATACTTCTTGGTTAAATTCATTTATCTGCCTCCCATACCTGTGGACAAAGCTGGCTGGAAGCAAGCTTATCTCAGAGGTTTTGAGACAGAGGCATGGCTTGACTTTCCCTCTAAACATAGGTTTGGTGGTCAAGACCCTAACCAGCTCCCCTTCAATACCCTGTTATACATAATTATTAACCAGCCTTTATAGGGGTTGAAGTGGTAGTTTATTATTGAAATATTTGAATTGGCTGATTTCAATAATTCTATAGCCTATGAATAAAGTGTTCCTCTACTTTCCATTCTTTATTTAGTGTATTTTGCCAACATGAGCCCCTGAATCATTTTATGTGTCTGGAATCCAGACAATGAGTATATTCCGGAATGATCACATTAGAATTCTAGCTGTATGGTGTTTAGCAAACATACACATACACTGAAAAGATTAAAAAAAAAAAAAAGATTTAAAGTAAAACAATGAAAAAAAAACATAACTGGAAAAACACTAACCAAAAAGAGAGCTATTGTGGCTATATTTTATTTAAAAAAACTTTGATAAAAATATTTCTTAATGATAAGGAGGCTCACTACTTATTGATTTAAATGTTTAATTAAAAAAAAGAAAATCTTAAGCTTGCAAATGCTAGTAAAATAATTCAAAGTAGATTTTTAAAATTGACCTATTGGAATGGCATATTTTTAAGGCAACTCTAAAAAGTTAATAGACCAAGAAATATTGTAAAGTATGTTTGCTAATTTCATTTATTTAAAGAAGCAACTTTTGACTTGGAGAATTCTTTCTATGTCTTTGATTTTATTATTTTCTTCATTTATCCTGTATTATCTCCTTCTTTATTCTTCCTTTGGACTTAATTAATTCAATAGAGTACAGAATAAACCCAAGACAATAAACCCATGAAAAAGCAATTTGAAAACAACGAAGAGGTAAATAGATGTGGGTGAAAATTCCATATTATTCATTGCTATTAAATGACATTGTTGTTTTCATAGCACAAAGACATTTATGACATAATTAAACTTATATAAACTTATCAAAGGCCTCTACTACAAAATAACCTTGATAGAACTTTTTCATGACCAAATTTAATCCTTAAAGACTATTATAGTAAAACGTAGATAATGCTCATGATTCTTTGTTCAGGAGAACTCCTGATGCCTATTAATCTTGAACAATGCTCACCAGGGAGGATTTCTCTTTGGTCTGACTCTAGAACTTGAAATATCTCTCTCAGAATCTATTGAAAAGTAAGAGAAACTCTGAGGCTTTGAATGCTACAGTCTGTCATGGTAACTCCAGATGTCTTACAATGGTACTAGCAATAAAGGTCTCTATTTTTTTAAGCTTACCAGCTGGCTTTGGAACTCATGAAGGATAGCAAATGATTGGATGGCACATGTACTAGTATGTGTATTTTATGGCCACATTTAAAAAAAAAAAAAAAAATATATATATATATATATATATATATATATATATATATATATATATGTTGATTTAAGAGAGGAAGGGAGAGGGAGAGAGAGATAGAAACATCAAGGATGAGAGAGAATCATCTACCGGCTGCCTCCTACATGCCCCCTACTGGGGATCAAGCCCACAACCTAGGCATGTGCTCTGACAGGGAATCGAACCCTGACCTCTTGGTCGATGCTTAAGCAAGGAGCCACACTGACCAGGCTATGGCCATTCTTGGGGTACAGCTGTATTCTTTTCAGCCTAGATGCACCAGCGATGGAATCAGCAAGAAGCAGAGCCGGAATCCTTGCTGCTCTGAACCCCGTAATTATTTCTTCTTTCCTTCTCCTCTTTCTAGTCTGGGAGAAATTTCTTTCTTGCTTGGGTCAGTAAATAGTGCTATTTTGTCCTTTAGTTATTCAAGACTGTCTATCCCAAAAAATTCTTCTTCCAGTAGCCTCTTCTGCAAATTACTCCTTAGGTTTGATGCCTTGGAAAATGAAAGCCAGAAAGATTTGCAAAATAATTCCACCTTGGTCCTGACACATTTCCCCTGAGGCAATAAGACAGAAAGCTGGAGAGCAGTTTGAATTAGTGGGAAGAATAGGGAGAAATACAGGGAGAGCAAAAGGAATCTCAAAATAGTATCTAACCACAAAAATCAAGAGGAAATGAAAATCAAGTAATGTGAGCAGCTCTCTCCTCCACACAGTGACTTTGATTAGATGTGCCTGGGAGCATTTCTAGACCCGTGCAGGGGCCTTGTCCAGCTCCAGGTTGTACCTGGGTTATTCTGTTTGTCATAATGATTTGTTAGAATTGTTTAACACAGAAGTGACAAACTGGCAGACTATAGGCCACTTATGGATTGTAAATTGTGCTGTGTTTGGCCCACACAATGTTTAAGAAAATTTGAAATCATTGGAAACATTGAAAAAGCTAGAACATTTCACATAAAAATATGGATTTTTAGCTTCTATTGAAAATTACACCTGGCGATAGTAAGGCTGCCTGGCTGATGGCAGCAGTCCCGGAAGTGAGATGTGGTTTGCCCCTGGATAAGATACACACCCGCCAGCTGGCCACAATGGCTAACTGGTGCTCACTGCACAGGCACTGAGTTTGTGAGCACTGGTCTGAGTTTGTACATTTAAAATTTTGTGAGTGCAAGGATTGCATCTCTCCTATTTGTTAGAGCGAACACGGTGTCTGTACATATTAGGAGTAAGTACATATGGCTAGAACGAATAGATTAAAATTCCCCTATGCCAAAAAATAAACCCACCACATTTTATTTTTACTCAGCTTTGTTTTGTTCCCTCCCCCAAAAAAGGGTTTGACATATTTACATGACAGCTTTATTCTGCCTCTCATCTGCAGTGTACAAAATCAAGCAGCATACATGTTTTGTTTTGTTTTTTGTTTTTTAAGTAGCATACGCTTTATCCTCAGTGGTCTCATGCTAGAGGACATACATAAAGGATGAAGTTACATGGTTTCTATGGCTGCCTGAGTCACCCTGTCCAGAGCAACAGCTGCTTTCTGTACACACACCACCACCACCATCACCACTACCATCACCACCGGCACCTTCACCACCACCATCACTACTGCCACCATCACCATCACCACCATCACCTCCACCACCACCATCACCACCACCACCACCATCACCATCACCACAGCCACTGCTACCATCACTACCTCCACCACCATCACTACCTCCACCACCATTACCATTACCACCTCCACCATTACCAAAGCTAACATCATCCCCATCATCACCATCACCATCCCCACCATCCCACTACCACCACCATTACCACCACTTCTATCACCATTACCACCACCATCACTACCTCCACCACCACCACAGCCACCACCATCCTCACCATCATCATCCCCATTCCCACCATCACCATCACCATCTCCATCCCCACCATCACCATCACTACCATCCCCTCCATCACCATCACCACCATCACCACCACCTCCATCACCACCATCATCACCACCACCACCTCTATCACCACCACCATCACCATCACCACCACCACCACCACCACCACCACCACCACCACCATCACCATCACCACCACCACCACCACCACCACCACTGTGCTGCACCAGCACGGCGAAGGGTGAACCTGAGTGGAGATTGTGAAGGATTAGAAAAAACAGACAAGAGAATAAAAGCTGGGTCTCAGTGGGACGCTGCTTCTCTAATGGAGAGACAGTGCCATAAACTACAAGCTGTGTATGTATTTTATAACCAGATTCCACAAGGCAGAGTAAGGGCATGGTCAAGATGTTTACAGCATTCTCGTGGGTTTTCATCCTATTCAATTTCATGCACCTGAACTCTATCAAGCCCACATCACTCAGACATGTGAGGTCACGTGTTCAGACCATAGCGTCAAGCTTACAGCTACAGCTGTTGGCTATAATTGTGCTGGGAGGGCTCTGCCCTCCAAGCTGGGACTCACGTGTTTCCATGAGAGGACTGTGCCCTCTCATCAGTCTGAGTCTTGAACCTGTCCAAACACTGTAGTTGCTCTCCACACACCACCATCACCTGCACCCTGTAGTTACCTTCAATGCATGTTTAATGTCAGTCTCCCCATCTAAATGTGAGCTCCAGGAGAGGAGAAAGAAGTTATTATTCCATTGTACCCCCAAGCCCCGCACAGAAAAACTGTTATTTAAATCCCAGACGTTTCCCAGAAGCTCAGTTCCAGGGCATCAAAATAGACTCTCCTTCAGCCTCCTTTATCTCACCCAGTGCCCAAAGCTCTGTGCAGAATTCTTCATTCCTGTGCTATCAGCTAAATCACCCTGTCTTCTCCCCTCTCCTCAGTCTCCTGTTTTCTCTTTTGTAACTATTCCTAAGACAAAATGTACTGTGAAAGAGTCTGCTCCTTTTCAACTAAGACATACATCTTTTGTTTAACTCTTCATGGCGCTAATTCAATAAGCAGTTGTTGAGCTGCTTTTATTTGCTAGGTGCCCAGTCAGGTGCTAGGCACAGAAAGGTGTATGAGACCAGCAGCCCATATTATGTAAACGAGGCCACGAGTGGTCCATTCTGAATAAAGGTGTAAATTCCTGTCCCCTAGACGGCTGCAGGCTTATGATGTTTCCTGGACAACTTGAACCAGAGCCAGCTTGCCAGGGCTTTGGGCCATCTGGTAGAGTTGGCATGGGCAGAGAGATAGTTTCTATAGACTCCCATTTCCCTCCAGACACTTCCACCTTTTTTCCCATATCAACCCCATTACTGGCTGTCTCTCTCTGGCCATCTCAGCCAGCGGCCTTTGTGAAGTTTTTATTTCCTTTGTGTGCGAGTTGGGATCTGCTCACTGCCCGTGTTTTCTGTCACTGAGTCAAAATCCGTTAAATGAGATCATCGATGTATTAGCACCCTGCACAGAGCAGTCTTTCCGAAATGCCAAGATTGAAATTGCTTTTCTGTCAGATGGAGCTCACCTTTCTTACTCTCACCAAGTTCGCTGAGACTCAGCTCTTACAAATAAATGCTTTCTCATAACAATGCAGGTTTGAAATGTTCCTCCTAATGCCAAATTCCCTTCCTCTTCCTTATTGAGAGAGAGAGAGAGAGAGAAAGAGAGAGAGAGAGAGAGAGAGAGGAAAACAAAGCAGTTCTCTGAGCATATAAAGTGGAAAGAAAGCAACAACAAAAACAAATTGAGTTTCTTTGCACTCTTTCACCTTTTGGTCACGAAAGCCTTTCTTTCGTGATAATGAAGTTCACACACGGTGCTGCTGTGGGTTTTCTCGCTGACAGCCTCTCCGTCAGGTTCCCCTAGCTATCCGGTGTGTGGGAGGCTGCAGGGGCTTCTCCCGAGACTGCCTGCAGCCCACTCAATGTACAGAGCCCAGTGAGTCATTTCCATTTTAGAAGCATGTTCATCTAAAAGGCGCCTGAGCCAGAAATCGGAGTTTTCTCAACCGAGAGAGTTAAAACTAGTCTTGGTTTTAGGCAGAAGAGGAACTCTTCTCCCTCCTGACACATAAATTATTCTCCAGCTCCACGCCAGGAAGACGACGGAGGTCACTGACCCTGGCCCCTGCCCCTGCCCAAGACAGAGTTGTTCCAAGAGTCACAGCAAAGATTCCGATTGCCCAGTTCCTCTGGGACCACAGCATCATCTAATTCACATTGTGTTAGTCCCTGAGCAGTCATCTCTTTCCCAATAATTTAATGCTGGATCTTATTGCTAACGGAAGTGTTAGCAATCAGATCCAGCATTTAGATCCATATAGGCTCCCAGACCCAGGGCGATCTGCTGGTGTGGTCTAATTCACATTGTGTTAGTCCCTGAGCAGTCATCTCTTTCCCAAGAATTTAATGCTGGATCTGATTGCTAACGGAAGTGTTAGCAATCAGATCCAGCAATCATATCCATATAGGCTCCCAGACCCAGGGCGATCTGCTGGTGTGGTCTCCGTCCAGCTCCTAAAGAGTTGTTCCAAGAGTCACAGCAAAGATTCCGAGTTGTTCCAAGAGTCACAGCAAAGATTCCGATTGCCCAGTTCCTCTGGGACCACAGCATCATCTAATTCACATTGTGTTAGTCCCTGAGCAGTCATCTCTTTCCCAAGAATTTAATGCTGGATCTGATTGCTAACGGAAGTGTTCATGCCACGGGAGTGCTTAGAGCTTGATATAGGCTCCCAGACCCAGGGCGATCTGCTGGTGTGGTCTCCGTCCAGCTCCTAAAGAAATGATTCCCTTTCTGCCGGGATTGCTGTCACTTCTGATTGGCAGAACATTATTCTGTGTTTCCACTGTCTTTCAAGTTGTCTTCATTTAAGAAAATCACAGGGTGAGAATAACTAGACTTCTGGATGAAACCCCTTCAGCTTACAGGAGCATTGGTAACTTTGACATGTGAAAAACAAGTTCTCAGTGTACCTTAGTGATTTCCCCTGGTAACTGAATTAGCCATTTGCTCCTTTCATTTTTTCTCTCTCTTTTTTTTCTTTACTTTCTTCCCTTCCCTCTATCCCTTCCTGTCTTCCTTCCTCATTTTTTTTTTTTTATCGTGTTTGGCTCTTCAGGTATCTAGAAACAAAATGATATGGGAAATTTAACATGTTAGAATTTTTCCCTTTAAAAAATTTAACTATTAGCATAATTAGCTAGTTAGTTACAAGTAAAGGAAGGAAGCAAAGGGAATCAGACATTAAACATCATAAACTAGGGAGCTGAGTCACTAGGAAGCATTCTTACGGGACTCCTTCATCCTTTGACCCAATCCCCCATCCCATAACCCCAGAGAGGGCAGGAAGGGTGTGTTACTGACCATTAGCAGAATGATGAAGGGGAGGGATGAAGCAGCAGGGGAATTTGTTGGCTGGGTGCATGCCAGTAAGAACCAGGATGGCAATCATAAAGGGGAGGTGCCTGGCCTGGGGGAAAATCCTTTTGGATAAGGGACACAGAACCCTGGAAAGTCTAAGAAATGGATTGGTCATGGGGAGAGCCCAGTACAAGCCTGGGAAGGATTGGGAAATTGGTTGGTTAGTTTGAAAGAGAGCTGTTTCTTCCCATGTCCAGGTAATACACTATAACCTAAGCTTAACCGGAGCCTATGTCCTGGTAACACCCATTCATTCTCCAGTTCATTGGTGCACAGCAGCCATGAGGTCCTAGAGGCAGTCCTAGTACCCTCTGGGCCCCAACACAGGCTCCAGCATGCGGGCCCAGCAGCCATGTGGGGTGCAAGCAGGGGCCAAGCCCGAGCCTGGGCACTAAATAGGGCAGTGCAGGGAGAAGAGTGCGTGCAGTCAGGAACACAGGCTAAACTAGTGGAATGGGGACAGAGATTGCACTGAACCAAGAACCAATGGCACAGAATTTCCGGGTCTTCTAGGCTTGATGAAGTCAAGGCTGAGCTTCTTCCACAGCAGGACAGTTGGAGATGAGACACCGAGAATCTGGGGCAGTCTTTTATTTCTATCCCACTCTATCTCATTTCCCTCTGGGTGTGTGTTGAGATAGATAGATGATAGATAGATAGATAGATAGATAGATAGATAGATAGATAGATAGACAAACCTACCTATATGTGCCCAGATCAGGGATGGAACCCATAACCTAGGTATGTGCCCTGACCAGGAATTGAACCTGTAACCCTTTGGAGTATGGGCTGATGCTCCAACCAACTGACCCACCCAGCCAGGGCTGAATGCTTTCCTTGCAACTCCATGGAATGAGCCCATTTCCAAAATACACGGATAAAGGGAGATTTTTCTTTATTATGAAGTTATTTTCCCACATCTAACTTAGAAAGCACAGAGGATCAGACTAACTCCGCTATCTCTGGGATTAAGTAAAAGTTTTTCCTATCAGATCCCAGTAGACTGTTAGTACAGTTAAAGAGGATTCAGGAAACTATAGAACCCCAGGCTTATATAAATCAATCTCCTGCCTCCTGGGGCTGTAGCCTGAATAAAGACCCTGGCTTGCAGCCCAAGCTGTAACACAGCCCTTACAATTGTCCTTGTCACAATGCAGGGCTGAATTTTTAAGACTTGAAGTTGTCTGCTCTCAGAGAGAAGAAGGTAGGGGGCTAAAACACCCTACTTTACATTTGAAAAGCTCGCATTCAGAGCCTGCTGGTTCCCGCTGGGAGAGCCTCAATGGGCCTGGCAGTAGATTTGCAAAGACATCGCTCTGCTAAACTTGCAGACAAGGTAAGTGCTACTTCCCATCTGAAGCCTCTTCTTGGTCCTCAAATCTTTAAGTTGTTCACGGTCATGTAAAATCTACAAAAGAAAGAAAATATAATTTTAAGAGCTATTTTTTTTTTAATCATTGACATTTGCCTTCTGGAATGCTTTCCCCCCTAAAATATTTCAATTGGCTCGAGGACTCTTAACCCTATGGTAAACATCAATGGCAAAGAATGCTGTGGTCATTTCCCCATTCATTCAGACAGTTAAATCATGAAAGTGTGGAATCTGTGCAGGCAAGCATCCTCCAGGTTTTGTAAGAATCATGTTCTGGATTAGAGAAAATTCAAAATTTGAACTGATGAATTATGAAGTTCCTCACAGGCCTAGTTTCTCTTTATACTGATTGCTTCACACACGTTTCAAATCTTATGATCTTTTATCCCAGAAGTGAAATGATCATAATTTTTTCTTTCAAACTGGAATCCTTTTGAGAATGAAAGAGAGGAATCTTTATTCATGTGGAAACAATGGGCAGAAAGCAGGGTTGTCACGAGCTTATTTACACATGAGAGCTTGAGTTTTTAAATCTGAAAATAAATGAGCCCAAGACAAAAATGTTCTTGGTTATCCCACTGAATATTTTGAAAATGCATTTTTTTGGTGTAAGTTATTTGGAGAAAATCCATTTAAGCATATGGAAGAATTAAGTACTTATACTTCCACTCCCCAGAAATAATCCCTGTTATTACCTAGAAATGTATATAATTCTAGAGATGAAACACACACACACACACACACACACACACACACACACACACATTTTATATATATGTTAGTAGAGTTCATATATATACACCTTGGTGCCACCTGGTTCGATATATTTTCTCCCATGTTCTTCCTTCTCTTCTTTTGGCCCTCTGATGGTAAGAGCACAGGTGTAAACACTGGTGGCTTATGAAGGGTAACAGAACTGTCCTTGTTGACTTAACTCTACCATCCTTTACTTCTGCCCAGGTGAAAGAATTTGGAACTTTGCAGTAAATACAGAAATTACAATGGAAAGTAATTATCAATTTTGTCCACAAGTGAATTCACACCAGGACAACTGTTTTTGTTTCTTTCCTTGTTTGCTTGTTTTATCAAATGCTTGATAATATTATTATGGCAACTTGGTCTTCCTAAGATGAGCTTCTTGCAACAAATGTAAAAAGTTGTTGGTAGTCTCTGAGTTAGAATCCATCCCAAAGAGTGTCCTTGGCCATCTAGGATGATGAAATGAATGGAATCAGATTTAAATTACTCTCAAGGTTAGTCATAAAGTAGTAAAGAAGGAAAGCTATAATGGGAAAATAAATTAGGAAGGGATATGGGGGAGACAGGAGGAGGCAATGCTTTTGCTAAGAAGTTGACCCCATTATTTTCCTGTACCACTGTATTTAACCACAACAACATGCTTCCCTGACCATATCTTTCCAGATACCTAATTGCTGATGTAGTAGGAGTCCTAAATAAATAAATAGATAAATAAATAAATAAATAGACAAAACCAAACCAGGTTTTAAGTAATTAAGAAATAACTCATGTCTAATCAAAGCCTGGTAAAATTATCACTTTGTATGTGAAGGAAGATAGCACCTATATAGATTTTTAAATAACTGGAAGGGGCTTATAGTGTGCAATATTTCTGTCTTAGAGTGCTAGTTAGGTTAACGCTAAATGTTGCTTTAGAATTAAAGTTTTATTTTTTCATAGCATAATGCTGCAATGAAGGGTCAGGTTGGGAGGTTTGCACTATGTAGTCATTCAGGGACCCATGTAGATGAAGAGTCTGCCATCTTCAAGATGTGACTTCCAGCCCTAATTGGTTTGGCTCAGTGGATAGATCATTGGCCTAAGGATTCAAGGGTCCCAGGTTCGATTCCAGTCAAGGGCATGTACCTTGGTTGCGGGTGCATCCCCAGTGTGGGGTGTGCAGGAGGCAGCTGACGGATGTTTCACTCTCATTGATGTTTCTGCCTTTATCCCTCTTCTTTCCTCTCTGTAAAAAATCAATAAAATATATTAAAAAAGAAAGAAAGAAAAAAAGAAAGAAAGAAAGAAAGAAAGAAAGAAAGAAGGAAAGAAAGATGTGATTTCCAGATCAGCACACTCATTTTCATTCCAATGGCAGAAGGGAAGAAATGCACGAATGAGCAGGCAAAACAAAATTTTATGTGCCAAAATTGAAACTGAAATATTACCTACTTTCCCAGACTGTTAGCTAAAGCTAAGTTACAACGCTACCCATCTTCAAGGGAAGCTAAGAAATGTAATCTAATTGTGTTTCTGAGAAAAAAAAAGGAATGTGGACTTAACAGATAACTTCTCCACTACACACCATTTCTTTTTTTTTTTATGTATATATTTTATTGACTTTTCACAGAGAGGAAGAGTGAGGGATAGAGAGTTAGAAACATTGATGAGAGAGAATCATTGATCAGCTGCCTCTTGCACACCCTCTACTGGGGGTGTGCCCGCAACCAAGGTACATGCCCTTGACTGGAATTGAACCTGGGACCCTTCAGTCCACAGGCTGATGCTCTATTCACTGAGCCAAACCAGTTTCAGCTACACACCATTTCTTATCATCAGACTTCTCCTACAGAATGTGAAATAAGGTATGGAGTTGGTCTAGAGATTACAACATTTCAACTGATTATTTCTTCCTTAAGGTAGAACCCATAGTTGTTGACCTGTGACATTCCTGATTTAGCACTAGTCCTGTTGCAATTCGAGTGATGAGTACATGGTGAAAGATTGAATAAATAAACAATTTTAGGAATCATGCATATTAAATCATTTTTAAAATAATAGCTTTATTGATATATAATTCATGTATTGTACTCTTCAATCACTAAGAGTGAACAATGCAATGGTTTTTAGTGTATTCACCATAATCAATTTTAGAACATTTTCATCATCCCTGTATCCATTAGCCATCTCTCCCCATTTCTGGCCAACTTCTGCATTTCTAGGTGTTCACTAATCTACTCTCTGTCTCAAATATAAGCCTATTCTTGGCATTTCATAGAAATGGAATCAGATAATATGTGGTCTTTGTGAATGGCATTTTGACTTAGCTTAATATTTTAAAGTTATATTCATTTTGTAACATGTTTTCATTCCTTTCTGTTGCTAAATGATATTCCATTGTATGGAGAGGTCATATTTTATCTATTCATCAGCTGATAGAAATTAGGTTATTTTTATTCTTTTGTATTATAGATAAGTATGACCATTCATGTACAAGCTCTGTGGCATATGTTTTCATTTGTCTTTGGTATATACCTAGGAATGGAATTTTTAGAGCATATGATCACTCTTCATGTAATCTCTTGAGAAACTGCCAAAGTGTTTTCCAAAGTGACTGCACCATTTTACATTATTGAATGACTTTTTGAATCTCCCTATGCCGATCAATAAATTTATTGAGCACTTAGAAAGTTCCAGGTGTTATTCTAAAGACTGATGTTATGATGGTGACAACGTTTTTGTGCTTGTGAAGCTTACAATCTCGTGAAGAGGGACAGACAGCCTTATAAACCGGATAAACAGATGGACTTCATTTAGTTGCAAATGTCAATGAAGGCTGTACACCAGGTTAGTGTGACAGAGAGCGTGATGCTGGGAGCGCTCCTTTAAGAGACCTGAATGATAAGCGCTAGCTACATCAAAACATGGGTGTCAAGTGTCCTAAGCAGAGGAAGAAGTAGTGCGGAGGCCCTGAGGATTGGCATTTCTATTACAAATTGAGCATAAAAATCTAACGAAGTAAAAATTCCCAACTAAATTCCTTGAAGAAAGAATTTCATTGTTCCTACCTGTGGCTAATTGATTTCTGGCAAACTGCATCCAACAAAAGGCGGCCCAGCTGCTCTCCCACAGTGGCCAAGATTTCACGACAGGGCTGGGGTGTTCTTGTTTACTCCTGTTGTTCACTCCTGCTGGCCACATCTCCATGCACACTTCTACCCTCTTAATGCAGGAGCCAACTGTTGTCTGAGATTCCAGGGCTCTGAGCACAGTGGTCATTTGTCTGTAATAAGTTATGAGGCTTAGGAGGTATTTTCTGCAGAATATGGCTTACAGCCCTTTCCTGGAGTCCTGAGCAGCTAAGATATAGAAGAACAAACTACAAAAGCTGTGTTTCTGTATACACATGAAATTTACTTTTTTGTTCGGTCGGTGTGGCTTAGTGGTTCCATTCCTGGTCAGAGCACAAGTTTGGGTTGTGGCCTTGATCCCCTGTAAAGGATGTGCAGGAGGCAGTGATTGATGTTTCTTTCTCATCGGTGTTTCTCCGTCCCATTCCCTCTCTCTATCTCTAAAAATCAATAAAAACATATTTTTAAAAGATATTTACTTTTCTACTCAAAAGCAGCTTAGATCAAAGTGGCCAGCATCACTATGAGAAGAAACTTGGGTTAGTGTAATGGCCCCAGGAGGGAGAGGGGCGTGTGAGGTTCAGAATAAGAGGGAGAAACGGTGAACAACAATGTCAGCAGGCCTTCCTGAGTACCCAATGGAAACTGAAGCTGCTTTCTGTTTACCCAAATTGGAGATTCAGTCTGATTCCAGGGACAAGGAGTTATTTCCCCTGACAACCTCCCCCTCCCCCTGCATCTAAACTACCTGCTCAACATCACCTCAAATTCTCTTAATTGGAGATACTTTCTCTCATTGTTAGACATAAATACTGTTAACACTTAAATATTTAATAGAGTTAGACAACGGCAATGAATGGATTCCACTAAGTTTAAAGGATGATAGCAAGTCATTCCCTTTTTGGATCAGAGATGATTTATGCCCTGAGTAGATGAGCCAAGGCCACTGAGGAGGGCAATGGATGCCTTAGAAGAAAATGGAGGCATTAAGGAAGGACACACACACACACACACACACACTCATTCTTTAAAGCAAGTTGTATCTGAGCCACCTATCACCACTACTTGGACAGGCTGTGATAAGATCTGCGGTTCTCTAGGTTCCACTCATATATGATCTTGGAAAGTAGCTTTTCTTTCTAATCCAGAAGCACTTGTTAATAAGTGAGAATCTACCACAGATGAGAGCAATGCTCATAAAATAATGACAAATAACTGCAACTTCTTTTGACCAAGATATTTATTGTTTAGTATTGTGGATTAAATCATTCTCTGATTTTTTAAATAAATATTTTTTAAATTATTGAAGGTCAAATTGTGGAATGCACAGGTTTTATAGGTAATAGTGATTATGAAAGCAATTCATGCTTATTAAAGAGAAATTGGAAAATACCTGTAACTAGAGAGTAAAAAAAATAACCACTTTGCCTCCACCCAATCACCAATACCTCTGTTCATATTTTGATGTCATTTTTAGAGCCTTTCTATACTATTTGTGCTTTTATTTTATATCATTGAAGTCATGCTGTGTTTATAATTTCCACAGCTGATCTTTGTACAGTTAATATTCCATCATTTTACATGTTTTACAAAAAGCCTTCCTAAAGGCTTTTAGAAATAACTGCCAAATATTCTAACAAGTAGAAGTATTAAAATGTGCTTTTGTAATTGGGCAGTTAAGTGTCTAGGTGCCCAGAATTTTTTAAAATGAAGTCTATTAAATAATATTATTGAAGGAGCCAGAACTATTTCCTTCCCTTTTCTGGTAACCGTGACATTTCAGAAGGCTTGATAATTAAAGAAAATCATCCTGCCAGTGTATAAGAGTAGTGTCCCTGGTTCTATGAGAGTCCAAAAGTGTCTGATCTAAGTTTTGACAAATACTTTATTATTTTAAAGTGATGGTAACTTTTTCCAGAGTCCTCTCAGCTCCATTCTCTGGAGTAATCATATGACAAAAGGGACAGAAGTGATGAGTTTTGGATTCTATCTTTTCCAAAGGTTTTATCTGCACCTTTGCTATTCTAATTAAATTCAGTAGTGACAATGGTAAGCTTAGTGGTCTGCTGTCAAGAAGGAAGTTATCTCTATCCGTGGAAACAATAGAGTGGTATTATTCTCAGACACTTACTTGAAGCAAGTAAAAGAACAAAGGAACCAATTATGCAAATATGTGCTCTTCCAAGTGGAGGAGGTTGGCCACAAATGGGAGCAAGTGACAAACGTACAGTTTTCTGCTTCAATTACTAGTTCCCCTTATAATTAAATCAGACCTAATTATAATTATTACTATTTCTCGTCAAAATGTAAAATTATCCACCTGATGTAAAGTGTTTCACAGCTCTCATTTGCTAATCCCTTCTAAATACATCTTTCCCTGTTAAGATTTCAGCCAGCTGACCCACGAAAGCCTTGTTTGGAGTGCTTACCAGCCAGGAGTCTTGTGGTGACAGTGACAGAATAAATCAAATTTTAATTTGTTTGAATAAAAACTAAACACAGAAACAAAAAGGACTGGAGAAAGTTAAGGGTAGGGCTGGCTTCATGTACTGTAGTTTGACTTGGCTCAACTTATGCATGGGGACCCAATTTCCCATTCCCGCATCTGTTCACTCTGGCTTCTCCTCAGTAAGATTCATTCGCCAATGAGATTTTTCCTCCTTGTGATTGTAAGAAATCTACCATTATATGATTCTATTCATATGAAATGTCCAAAATAGGGAAATCTATAGAGATAGAAAATTGATGAATAATTCCCTAGGTCTGGAGAGAGGGTTTGGAGAACTGACGTGTGACTGCTAAGGGGTATGGCATTTTGAGGGGGAGAGGTGATGAAAATGTTCTAGAACTGATGGTTGCACGACACTAAGCATACTAAAAACAACGAATTGTATACTTTAAATGAGTAACCATGTGGTATAGCAATCATATTTCAATAAATCTTTTATTTAAAAGAAGGTGAAGAAGAAGTCTATGTCAGTTCCGGCCTTCACACTTTCAGTTCAGATTGGCCAGTGGAAACTCACCATGTCTCCCTGGCTCTGTTTAGGTTGTGTGTTCATTTCTAACTCTACACACTGATTATTCCAAATCTGAATTAGAGGGGAACACAACCCAAGCTGCCTCCCTCATGAATCAATCCCTTACTACCTGCTACGGACTGAATTATCTCTTTCTCCCCTCCCCCCACCCCCCAGATTCATATTTAGAAGTCTCAACCCTTACTGCCTAAGAATATGACTGGATTCGAAGTAGGACCCTTAAAGAGGTGATTAAGGTATAAGGAGGTCATATGGATGGGCCCCCATCCAGTATCATTGATGTCCTTATAAGAAGAAAAGATTAGGACACAAAGAAGAAGACCATGGAAAACACAGAGATGAGGCAACCATCTACAAGCCAAAGAGAGAGGCTTCAGAAGAAATCAACCCTGCTGACACCTCGATCTCAGACTCGCAGCTTCCAGAATTATGAGGAAATTAATTCTGTTGGTTAAGCCACCCAATCTATGGTGCTTTGTTATGGCAACCCCAGCAAACTAATATATTGCCCTTATTAGAAGTAAGCTCCCTTTCTTCTGAATTTTTGTTGCCTTTTTTTGTTCTTTCTTATGTTCTACCTTGTATGACAATTAAGCATGTACTGGTATTTTATATCTCTCTTCCCAGACCATAAATCTTTGTGCACAAGACCTAAGTCTAATTCATTTCACGCTCCCCACATTGTACTCATTAGTTCATCAAATGATTATCGTGTGTCTACTAGAAACCATCTGTGTAGTACAGTCTTAGTAGGCACTCAATAAATATTTGCCAACTGCATAAAGGTGACCCCCACCCCCACCCCAAAGAGGCAGGTGAATGACATAAATCATCAGGAGATGCCAATTCTGAAAGAATGCATGATTAATTGAAGGACAATAACCAGGAACATATGGGCTCTTGAGGAGAAGAAGTTGTGCCAAGATCATGTCATGCTGACTACAGCATTTTAATATTTTCATGTTGCTTACTCCTGCTGGGATAGGAGCTTAAGCAGTGTTAAAAGGTCATTATTATAATAAATTCCTTGTCTGACCTCAGCCAGAACTGCACAGCTAAGTGGAAAGGAGTTTGAAAACTTCTGTGATGTATTACCTAAATAATTGGATTTCTCAGGTAAGGCTATTAACTCTTGATTTTCTCATAGTAAATGTAATACAGAGGCAGCCACAGATTATAAAAAGGAACCAAAACTACATATAGTAACACCTTCTGGGTGGACATTGTTGCTTTTACTTAGCCAGCATCCATCACCCTCTTTCCATCAGAAGCCCAGTTTTTGTCAGGGGTTCTACCCCATCCCCAACCCACACAATGTGGTGCCCAGGGAACACCACTTCTCACTCAAGGGGTGGATGCATGACCAAAATGGAGCCAGTGGGACATTCTCTCCTGGGACCTGAGCCCTGAGCTGTGTCATGAGAAAACACAGCACAAAACGGAACAGAAGGAATTGGCGGTGTCACATTCCTTTGTAGTGCCCTAAGAAAAAGATCAAATGTTCCACGCTGCCCATGTTCTTGACAGTCTGATTCTGCAGCATTCCACCAATCTGGGAAGGGGGTTACTCAAGAGGCACAGACCATAGAACCAACTCCCTATTGTCGTCCACTCCATAGGTGGCCATGGGAAAAATGGACAAGGGACATTCTCCTTAGAGAAGAACCATCCTTCTCCTCTCGCAGACAATGCACTTAGGAAAAGTCATCTAGCACTAGCATCAGCAGTCAGAAGACTAGCACCATAGTTTAGATGAGGAGCAGTAAAAGACTTAACTAAAATCAACACAGGTAGGTTATAAAGGTGGTGACTTAAGAAAAGAGAGAGAGCCAATAAGAGGGGATTCAAAATTGACAAGCCAAGAAAGAAGGAAAAGTAAGATGCTTCTAGAGTTTAGGACTTCGTTAGCACCGTTTGCAAATACTGGGAGCCTCATAGGAATACAGTGTCGGCAGGGCAAAGTACAATTAAGTTCAGTTTTAAAGAAATAGATTCACTTGTTTACAACACACTATTTTGGGTACTTAGGGGGCGGGGTAAGTGGCTGTGGTGGAAGGCATTGCAGTTTGGTGGAATCCAATAGACCTACTCACATAATAGTTGCAGGCTCAATGGCTTTGTGCAAGTCCTCTGGAGTACTGGGGCCATGGCTGTGTTGATCATTCCTGGCATGCAGTAGACATTAAATATATATATTTCTCCAAACCACACGTAGCAGATACTGGTTATTTCTTGCGAGTCAACATCCAATCCTTTCTGTTTTAACTAGATTATCTCTTATTTTATTCATGGAAATAAGCTTTTGTGTATCTGTATATAACTTTACTCAAGGTGACTTTTCTTCTGAGCAAGAGGTGGGCATGTGATCCAAGCTAAGCCAATGTCCCTTTTTCTCCCAGGTTTTGAATCTTAGGTGAGTGGGGCAAAGTGTTTAAACAATTAGTCTTGATTTTCTCCAATAGCGGAATCTTACAAAGACTATCTGTTTGTCCTTTGGTAACAGTTGTCCCAGAAGTCCTGGTTCCTTGAGGACTTTTTCAAACTCATTTCTCTAGCCTTCCAACAATTTCCTTTCCACTTATAACCACCACAGCTGGTATATGTTGCTTTCAATTATAAAAATCTCGATATAGAGATAATCATATAGGCAGCAGCCACCCACACTCAGCAGCACTATTCTAAACCATTAGAACAAGAATTAATCTAGAATTAATCTAGCAGGTATCGCACTGAGTTAGGGAAATCTTCTGGTGTTCAAATATCATTTCTACTGGGAAGTAATTTGTAGCTTACCTGGATATTGCCAATAAAATGTTAAAAGAAAAAATATTGAAAAAGACAATTAGAGATGGGATACTCTACCACACTGTTATAAACATGCTCATATTACAAGTTAAGACAAGTTTGCATGCAACTGGGTATTTTTTTTTAATTCAGCAATGCATAAGAATGCACTCCAGCTCAAGTTATCATTCCCAACTCTCAGGTTTTTCTCTCACTTAATTCTTAGAAAGAATCCACTGTATTAAAATCAACAGGTCTACAGCCTTTTATAATTAGTCACATTGTACTAGCAGCCATTTAGGAATTGAATTTCATTGTTTTAATCATAAGACATAAAACTGATGACAGATTATCCTTGTCTGTTGTGAGATAATCATGAAGATGTGTCCTGTTTGTGTTAGCTAGGATGGGGAGAAAGGGAATTCTCATACACTGTGGGTGGAGTGTAAATGGGAAGAAATACTTCGGGAATTATTTGGTCATAGCTGGGAATGTAGAAATTGTGTGTATTCTATGAAACAGTAAGTCTGGAGACTGGTGAGTTTTATGCAGGCACAGAAATATGTTTATTGCAATATTGTTTATAAGAGCAAAAACTGGAAATAACCAATGAGTCCAGAGATGGGAGAATGAATAAGTAAAATGCAGCATGCTGTTAAACAGATTCTTTAATGGCCAGATTTATTTCAACATAAAACAGATAGTTCACAAACACAATGTGAGTGCAAAAGAGTGAGTTGCAAAAATGTTTTCAGAGTAGCTATATTGTTATATATTTTATAAAACATATAAAATAACATGTTAATTAATGATATGCAATGCAGTAGTCTTCCTTTATCTACAGGGGATACATTCCAAGACCCCAATGGATATCTGAAACCTCAGATAATACCAAATCAAAAATACACTCTATTTTTTCCTATTAGGTACAGTAAGAGATTAACAATAAAAGATGGAACAATTATAATAATATACTGTAATAACAATTATGTGAATATGGATTTACTGTATTAGGTAAAATAAGGGTTACTTGAACATAAGCATTGAGGTACTAGGACAGTCCAGCAGGTAACTGAGACAGCTGCTAAGTGACTCACAGGCAGGGAGTGAATGCAGAGTGGTTACTCTGGACAAAGAAATGATTCACATCCTAGGTGGGAGAGAGCAGGACAATATGAGATTTCATAACGATACTCAGAATAGCATGAAATTAAAACTTATAGATTACCTCTTTCTGTTATTTCCCATACAATATTTTTGCTCATGATCAATTGCAGTTAACCATGGCTAATTGAACTATAGAAAACAAGACTGTACATACAGAGGGGCCCACTGAGTCTAAGACAAAACAAAAGTGGGTTGTGAGGCAGTTTATAGGTTTCAGGGGAAATCATATAGAGTATGGAGAAAAGTGAAGACTTTGACTTTACATGGATTATTTTATTTTGTTCTTAAAAAATGAGTTTGAAGATTTTTTTCGGAAAACATTAAAAATTACCAATTCCCTTTTGCAGCTGCACTGAGGTAGCCAACTATTTCTGGGTATAGTTCATTTTTTACAAAACTGAAAGAGTTCTCACATCTACTACTATCTGTGACACCAGATGTTTGATTCATTCATTTCTTTTCCAACATATATCTAATACTTGCCTGCTATGTGTAAGACACTATGTTTAGTAAAACAGAAAATAACAAGGGATTACTGGGCATGGTCTTGCCCCTCAATGATCTTGTAGCTTCCAAATTTAAAGTCCTTTTTGGAAAAGGTGTGTGTGGGCTGAGGTATGCTTCAATGTGGAAATATTTTCAATAGGCTTGTGATATGGAATTATTCCAGTTGTCATGAAATTACATGTGGGTGGGCTTCATTCTATGGAAACATAATAAGAAAATCACTACTTGCAAAAGATGAAATTAGAGAGTGATGGGCATTTTAAAAGGAAATAATTCCATTTTTTAAGAAATGATTCAGTATAAGCCTCTTTCTTGAACATATAAAATGTGATGGCATTTCTGAAAAAGTTTTTTTCTTTTTATACATCAACCATTTTTGGGCAACACAACTACCATGTAAAGTAAGGAATTCCAGTGTAGGACATCAACTTTTAACCTGGGGAGTGTTTTATACTGTAAAATAAGAAGTCAAGCATGCCTAGAGATATGTAGCTGAGCACTTTCTTAATAGCATCGTGTCCAGCTCTCAGTTCAAGTGGATAAATTAGCTCCCATGTGGGCAGGAAACCCCCTGGGAAAGCATCTTCTGGGGTATCTCCACTGCAGCTGCCACAGGAGCTCTTGGCTGATATTGGGGATAGTGGGCGGAACATGCAAATGATAGTGAATGCGGATGGTGGGGAAGGAAGGTGAAGAATGGTAAGCAGAAAGCCATCTCTTAGACACACCTCTGCCCTGAATAGGAAAGGAATGGTAGGTCAGTTTTGGAAGGAAAGGCAGGATCCAAAATACAACCTGTATTTTTCGAGGAGAGAATTGGAAAAGGCAAGATCATCAGTGAAAGAAAAGGGAATTGCTTTTGGCTCTGGGTGAGACTAGAAGAATTCAAAGAGCATTGCTTAAACGACTGCCCAGCTCAGCTGGTGCCTTCAGTAGAAACTCAGTAACTTGGTGCTGATTGACTGAAGGCCCTAAATTGGATATTGGATGCATCATTGTGCCTGGCCCTCAGAAGGATTTGAATCCACAGTAAACACAGCTTGCCAACTCTGAGGCAAAAGTAGGGGCATGGGACTCACAGGGCACTGCCCTTGAACAGTGATTCTGCACTCATCATACTGCATTCATTCTCTCCACTAGCACAGTTGCTTCCAACAGGCTTGGGCATGCTCAGAGCTCTCTTTTCCCTGAGCATCCTCAATAATTACAAAGAGACCAAAAACATGGCAGTGGCAGGCTGTGTGTGTGTGTGTGTGTGTGTGTGTGTGTGTGTGTGTCTGTGTGTGTGTGTGTGTGTGTGTGTGTGTGTGTGTGAGAGAGAGAGAGAGAGAGAGAGAGAGAGAGAGAGAGAGAGAGAGAGAGAGAGGGAGAGAGAGAGAGAGAGGGCTGAGGGACAAATATAAAAAAGAGCAGAAACAACAGAAACAAATGACATACTTAGTCCTTATGAACGTGTGACTTTTGCTCTTTAGTTTTTACTCTTCCCTCACTTTTCTTAAAAGCAAATTACTGGTCATAGTCAGGCACGTCCTTGGCATTTTGGTGAACCATGTGTGTCCAAAGACCTTTATCCAGCGAGCTTGGTTTCAGGAGGCAAAAGAGCACCCTGGCCTCCTTGCAGGGTCCACTCACTGGTATCCGTGGCTTGGGCGAAGTGGATTTTGAGGTGGGAGTCAGTTCCAAACTGCAAAGGAAGCTGTCAACCACAGTACGCCTTGGCATTCAGTCATGTTCTGTTTTTTGAGATTTCTATATTTGGCCTGGCTGCAAGGTATCGAGGTAAATGATACAGAAGAGATCTGAAAATTGCACAGTGAATTTTCTCTTGCGGTCTTATAGCTTCAAAAAAACAGTGATGCAATTTAAAATGCATGTGAGAAAAGCATGTGTTTCAAAGTTTTTGTGTTTAGGTTTTGTTTTTTGTTGTTTTTTTTTAAAAAAAGGACGACCAAGAAGGGCTTTCAACTAATATTAAAGGTTATTTGCCTGCATAGATAAGATGGCCTTGTTGCTAAGCAACAGAGTTACCAAGACAATGGTGGGCAGGAAGATAGAGGAACTCATGAGTATTTTAGTAAAATTCTTGTCACAACTGGAACCAGGCTGACAAGCTTCTCTATAATGGGAAATGGCAGAAATGAAGACACAATGGACCGAGAGAGGTGACACATTTTGTTTTATTTTCCTGATATACCCAATTCTCATGGGATGCAGTTAATATTTTTGGTCTGTTTATCCTAATTAGAGGGACTACAGGATTTTAGAGTGTATTAGACAACTACCCTGGGCAGAAGCAAAGCTTGATTATCTCTGCAGGGTGAATACGGTGTGTTCTGAATCAGAAACAAGGACTCGATTCATCACTCACCTAACAAAGGCATTTGATTGTCACTTAGCAGTGAAATTCGATAGATGATGTCAGATGTTAAAGGGTATTTCGTATAGTGGTGTGTTTTTTCTAATAGGAATATCAGCCCTGTTCATTTCAGAAATACTGAAGACTTTGGATTGGGTATGCATGGTTTTTATTCTAGATCCTAATTGTCTTTAGAATTCTTATTTTATCATTCTTACTACTAAAAAGTTGTATGGGAGGCAAAGAAGATAAGCCCTCTGCCCTCATAAAATGTCGGAGAAAGTGAGCAGAGGGCTTTTTCATTGTCTAAAGGTAAAGGATCAAAAGCAGTCAGGAAAAGGTTGAAATTCATTGTGTCAAGGCCTCTATAGCAATTTATTTATAAGAAAGTCTATATAAAAATTGATGAAGATTAGTCATTAGCTGTCAATAGTTTACTTAGTCCATAGAATTATTTCTTTTTTGTCTCTATTTGAAGAGCTCAAAGTACTGAAACCAGTTATGATTTTATAAGATTGTGAAAGTATCACATTTTACAGAGAATGGAATGGATTTATATGATATATATAATAGAACTTCAGTTCAATCTAAAAATAGCAGCTACCCAGGTTTCCCATAGAAGAAACCAGTTAGGCATCAATCAGGTTGGCAGGGGAGTGGTTAGGGGGTGATCAGGCTGGCAGGTAGAAGTGGTTAAGGGCAATCAGGCAGGCAGGTGAGCAGTTGGTAGCCAGCAGTCCTGGCTTGTGACTTGCCATTTAAACAGGCAGTAACATCCCTAGAAGAGTCCCAGATTGAAGAGGGTGCAGACACACATCCCCGTTACTAATTTTGTGCACTGGGCCTCTAGTGCTTAATATAAACTCTGGTAGGATACTACAAGATCAGTTTAATCATTTTCTTTCCTGTTGCTTTCTGTTGCTTTCTTAAAGCATTTCTTATTTATCTGTCTACTTACTCAGGCCAGACACATGCTGAGGGACTGCACATAAAGAAAGAGGCCCAGTCCTGCCCTGGTTGGAGCTTGCAGGACAGATGGCAGGGTACAGCAGCAGGTCCACAGACTGGACAGATGGCCCAATCTGTGTTCTGAAGCAGAATGCTAGTCCTGGGATTTTGGTTCAATTATATCAGTCTATTAATGAGTCTGAATTTCTGTTATTAAAGAAGAAATGAGAGTGATAGAGGCCTCTCAGGAAAATAGTTAATAGTTAATAGTTAACAAGGAGAATGGAGACAGCCTGCTTATCGGCATGGCATATCCAGATGACCGGAGGGATGAAGCACTCTAAATATTTTTTTTGATGCTATGGTTATTCACAGTCAAGTTTCCTAGTAAGAGGTTAGCAGGGCAAGCAGCTCCATTTCCCAACTATGTGAATATCCACAACCTTCAGACACCCTTCAGACTTCAGCCATAACCTTCACAAAAGATCACTCTCTTTCAGTTGAAGTCAGATCTCCAAATAGACTGCACTTGGTGGATGCAGGGGATGGGTACTCCAAGTTTAGTCTTTTAATTAAATCAAAGATGTAATAAGCGAAGGGAGCAAAAAAAAAGGTTGACAAGATTGCTTTGGGAAACCACGTGAATTTGGATTATGATCCAGGTTTATGTTAGGAATCCTAATTTTACTACTAACTGGAAAGCTACAGAATTTTCTTTTAGTCACTTTTAAGCTCCTACTATTCCTCTACATCTTAAGAAATCCACAGGCAAATGAGAATCCTCTTAAAAGCTGTTGTGTAGCCCCCTATTTCTAGGACACATTGTGATCAATTTTGGTTCCTAAGAGTTCATCTCTCATCAGTAACTAATCCCAAGTCCTGGGAATGTGTTGGTGGGCTGCTGCTCAGTAGTACCCGGGCTTCATTCTTTCCCAGGCCATCTGCTGTGCCTCAGCAGTGGACATTCTTCAGAGGCACTCATCTTTCTTTTTTTAAAAAAAAATATTTTTATTGATTTCAGAGAGGAAGGGAGAGGGAGAGGTAGATATTATACAATAGAAACATCAGTGATGAGAGAGAATCATTGATTGGATGCCTCCTGCACGCCTCCTATTGGGGATCAAGCCTGCAACCCGGCAGGTGCCTTTGGCTAAAATCAAACCTGAGACCCTTCAGTGCTCAGGCCAACACTCTATCCACCGAGCCAAACCAGCTAGGGCAGGCACTCATCTCCTGATTCTCAGAAGTTTTCATTCTATGGATAAACACAGCCCAGACCAGAACTACTTTTCAAGAAAGTCAATTTACATGGGTCATTAGAGTTTGTTGTGGCTTTTCGAAAAAATTATTATGTCTTAAAATTGACCTTTTTCTTTCAGGTATACAGTTATATAATTTTTTTAAAAATATATTTTATTGATTTTTCACAGAGAGGAAGAGAGAGGGATAGAGAGTTAGAAACATCGATGAGAGAGAATCATCGATCAGCTGCCTCTTGCACACCCCCCACTGGGGATGTGCCCGCAGCCAAGGTACATGCCCTTGACTGGAATTGAACCCGGGACCTTTCAGTCCGCAGGCTGATGTTCTATCCACTGAGCCAAACCAGTCCCGGCCAGTTCTATAAATTCTATGAATCATTAGTTTTTGTCAACATCCACAGTGCACATGAGCTGAATCACTAGTGCCAGAGTTAACACATAATAAATGAATAACATTCTTGCAAAGTTAAAACCTTCCTAAAATGGAATATAGTAAACGATAATAAAAATCAAGGCCTTAAGTTCTATGAAATATATGTTTTAGGATTTGTTTGCAATTCAAGGCCAATAAGTATTTGCTAAGCAGACAATAGTGTCCATAAGCGTGCAACAGAAAAGGATTATAAAACAGACTTTGTTTTTCCTTAAGTTTACTGCCATTTTAGTAAGAAGAAATATGCACAAGCACCATGTTAAAAATATAAGCAAGGATATGATTAAGTTCCCAAATCAATAGAACAATACCTCAGAACTGTAAGAATTCAGAAGAAAAGTCGATGTGGGTCAAACGGGGGCAGCCTCCCTGAGACGGAAAGATTTGGGGCATGTCTTCTAATAATGCATTTGTCGATAACTAGCCCTGCCGCTCCCTGGGGCTCTCAGAGACGTGGAACAGATGTTAGCTTTATTCCTGCACCAAGGGCGGCCTGGCAGTTGGCTCTAGTCACCAGCCAAGCAGCAGCAAGCCCTGGAGCATAAATGCCTCAGGGAGGCATAGGACAATTTATTTATTAGTTTAAATCAATATTTCCAAAATGGAATGCAATTAGGACCAACAGCATCACAGTCTCTGGAAGGCTATTTTCAGTGCAGATTCCAGAGCCCTCCTCCCCATCCGCCCTAGACCTGCTGTGGAAGAATGTCCGCGAGACCAGCAATCAGCTGTTTTCAAAGCTCCTCAAGTGATTCTAACGTGCTGGGGGGTGTGTGGGGGAAAATACGATTTCATCAAGAGAGAAACAGCCTATCTAGTAAAGAGGGTATATGATAATTGACTGTCATACCCTCACAAATATGGCGGTACCCATAGCCAATAAGGAGTGAATATGCTAATTGACTGTCACGCCCTCAAAGATGGCAGTGCCCACAGTCACAAGATGGTGGTGCCCAGTACTCTTAGTCCCCCAGCTACCCAGGGCCAGCCCAAGGCACCGGCAAGCCTCAGATGGCAGCTGTCCAGCTGCTCAGGGCTACCCGAGGCTCAGGTAATCAGGGCCAGCCGAGGCGTATGCTGCCAGCAGTGGCAGCAGCAGAGGTATGATGGGGCATTGCCTTCCCCTGATTGCCCGGTTGCCTCCTGCCCCTGAGGGCTCCCGCTGAGTGACCCCTCTCCAATGCATGAATTTTCATGTACCGCGCCTCTGGTTTATTTATATAATTTTATGCACAAGTGCATCTCTCAACCTGTTTTGTTTCATTTTGTTTTTTTGCTTCCCAAATATCCTAGCACATTTGAATGCCTTATTCTAGGCCTGTGTCTGTGGTGAAGGTTAGTAACATACTCTGGGACCTCCCTGCTCTGTGGCCTATGACAGCTGTGCCATATCTGTGTCTCTGAATGCTTGTCTCCAAAGGAGGTTTCCCTTGGGACATATGTTAGCTTATTATCCACCATCTTTTCCTCCCTGTTTTTTGGCAGTCACTGTTCAAAACATCCCATACTCAAAACATCCCATTTTTTTTATTACTATATTTTTATTGATTTTTAGAGATAGAGGAAGGGAGAGGGAGAGAGAGATAGAGACATTGAGGAAGAACCTCCTGCACTACCTCTACTAGGGATTGAGCCTGCAGCTGAGGTATGTGCCCTTGACCTGAATCAAACCTGGGACCCTTCAGTCTTCAGGCTTAAACTCTATCCACTGAGCCATACCATTGTGTTAGATGTTACTGCAATCAACCACTCCACCTTACTAGTATTTACCTAACTGAACACAGTGCTCCCAACCTTTGAGAGGAGTGATTTCTCCATCACCAGCAGCTTCTCGAAGCTTCAGGAATTGGTATAGATGCTACAATGCACCAACAAAAGATTCCCTATAAGGGCTTTTGTGGTCCAAACATATGCAGGCTTTGTCTGTAAATGAAGCGACAAAGGCAGGGAATGTCTGGCCATTAGCACAAGGGCAAGGTACCTCCACAAGCAAAGATGCAGAGAAATGAACAAGAGACGTACACAGCTGTTAAGAGCTTGTCAAACCTCTGCTGGAAGAGGTGCCAGATATGCTTCCTGACCTCCAAGACTGAAATGAGGACTTGGAAGTAATAGAATTCAAGCTTCTACATTCTCTGCTGCAAAGAGGATAACATCACCCACAACTCGACACTGTAAGGAGAAATGTGGCTGCACTGGTAAATGCTTTGAGGTCTACGGATACATAGACACTGGAGATTCCTATCTTCTGGCCAGTGCTATTCCATTATCCGAACTTTCTCTTCAAATGGAACTCCTCTTTCTTTCTTAAGAAAAATTTCAAATACATACAGAAGAAGACGGGAGACCCTTCAACAAGTTTTAAATCATAGTCAGGCTTATTTTATCCTTACCCTCACCACTTTCTCATTCCTATAGTATTTTAAAGCAAACCTCAGACATTTTATCAATTCGTCACTAACTATATTAATATGTATTTCTGAAAGATAAGAGCTTAAAATGATTGATATCATGATTACATTTAAAATTAACAATAATTCCAAATATCCTGATGGAGTTCAAATTTCCTATTGTCTCATAGGTTTTTTTATAGTTTGTTTAAGTAGGATGCAAATAAGATACGCATATTGCAAGTGGTTGATTTTTTTTTTATTAAGTTCTTCTAATCTATAGATTTCCCTCTTTTATATTTATTGCAGTTTATTTGCTAAAGAAACTATCATGTGACCTGTGCAATCACTGCCTCTCAAACCATAAACATACCAATCCCAAGTTGGCATTTGATCAAGTGCCAACTCTGAGTCAGGAGGTCTGGAATGGACCTACGATTCTGCGTTTCTAACAAACGTTCAGTGGTGTTGTTGCTGTAACTCAACAGTCCAAACTGAGAGGCCAGACTATGATGCATCCCACAATCTGGATTTTGCTGATTGAATCTTTATAGCTCACGTATTTTAACATGATCCTCTGTATTTCTGAAATTGGTAGTTGAGTCCAGTGGCTTGATTAGATTTAGGTTCTTTTTTTGGTGTAAGCAGGATTTTGTTGGTTTTTTTCTTTGTTTATTTGTGTTTCTTTTTTATTTTACATTCCAGTGGTTTTTGGTTGTACAACCATCACCACAACCGATTTTAGCACGTTTTCCCCCAAAGAAAACACACCCCCTTTAGTCATCTGTCATCACCTCGAATCTCTCCCATGCCTCCCCATTCCCTAGCAACCACTCACTCCCTGTTTCTACAGATTCGCCTGTTCTCTCTTCCTGTAAGTGGGATACATGGTAAGAGGCCTTTTGTGAGGCACTGTCTCCTTTCACAGAGCGCCCTGTGTCCCAGGTTCTCCCTGTTGTACCGTGATCTGGGTTTTACTCCTTTTCACAGCTGAATAATGTTCCGTTGTAGGAAACATATCCATTCATCAGTTGGTGGGCATTTGGGTTGTGTCCAAGTGTTGGCTGTTAGAAATAATGCTATGAACGTCCATGTACAGGTTTTGTGCGGGTGGATGTTTTCATGCCTCTTGGGTGTGCACCTAAAAGTGGAATTGCTGGCTCACACAGCAACTCTGTGTGAAACGTTTGAGGAACTGCCAGACTGTTTTCCAAAGAGACTCCACCTCTGTACATCCCCACCAGCTGTGTATGAGGTCCGATTTCTCACATTCTCTCTCTCTCTCTCTCTCTCTCTCTCTCTCTCTCTCTCTCTCTCTCTCTCTCTCTTTTATTATCGTCTAAACTTTTACATATATATCCTTTTTCCCCAATTGACCGCCCCACCCCTTAGCCATTCCCACTCCGGGCAATCCCCCACTGCCCCAGTGTCTGTGTCCGTTGGTTATGCTATTATGCATGGATATAAGTCCTTTAGTTGCTCTCTAACCCCCACTCCCCTACCATTTGTCTCTAGATTGATCTATTCCTGTTCATCAAATTATGTTGATCATTATATCGCACATATGAGTGAGATCATGTGATATTTCTCTTTCTCCGACTGGCTTATTTCGCTTAGCATAATGCTCTCCAGTTTCATCTACGTTGTTGCATATTTTGTTGTTTTAGTATGTTTGTTTTTTCCTTCCTTCCACTGGGAAGCATATAAAACAATGCTTGGTTATCTTTTTCTTTGTAATGCTAGGCCTATATCCATTAATTTATTAGGGGGTACAAAATGATGAAATTTTAATTCTCTCATTTCTTCATTTATTAGCTAGAATGTTACCATAAAGACAAATCTCCCCACCATCTACTATGTAGTTATCTAGTAGTATAGTTAATATAAGAATCTCGGGGGAGGGGGGCGACACTTTATTCTTTTCTCTCTTTCTCAATTTTCAAAATAATGAGTTAGTTTGCTAACATCTTTCTATGGTGACAAATTTATTCTGTTTTGCTTTTAAATTTGGTGGTGTTTATTGTTGCTTTTAGATTCATTATGAACCCATGGATATGAACATATCTGATGTACTGTAATCCATTTCACTTATCTTCATATGAAAGACTTCGGTTGGCCTTGAGTCCTTCTGACACACCCTGGTAGTTTTATATTGCTTGCTTGTGCTTATGTATTACAAGATATTCCAGTTTTGACTTGTGTTGCACTTCCTGACCATGATCTGCAATCAACAATTTCTCCCAAGACCATTGTCTCTTGTAGTGATGACTGGTACTTTAAGATGATAATCTGGGCACTGTGGTGTGCATTGTCACAAGTTAATATAGTGGAAACTTTTTCATCCCATAAATACATATTCTTCAATATTTTCAAATGAAACTGTACACATATAGATATATGTTTGATAAATTATACTATTACTTCATTGCTCAGAAAATGCTGCCTTATTTCTGCTAAACTTCAGAAAGTTCATACAAATAAATAAAAATATTTCTTATCTATTTTGTAAACTGTACCACGTAAACAAAAGGTCTCATCTTTCCAGTAGTGAATACTTTGCAATAAAAAGTCAGGATAACCCGGCCGTGGTGCCTCGGTGGTTGAGCGTTGACCTATGAACCAGGGGGGTCATGGTTTGATTCTCTGTCTGGGTTGCAGGATTCATCCCCAGTGTGGGGCATGCAGGAGGCAGCTGATCAATGATTCTCTCATCACTAAATGTTTCTGTCTCTCTTTCCCTCTCTGAAATCAATAAAAATATATTTAAAAAGAGAAGTCAGGACAGACCTCAGACAAATTACTTAACTTCCTCTAAGTCTAATTTTATGATCTAAAAAGATATTGTCCCCATAGGGCTTTTTAATAACAAAGCTTTCATTTACTAGAAGCCAGACACTTTACATACATCTTCTTGATTAATCGTGTAGAAATATTTTCAAGTAAGTCATGTTTACCCTGTTTTATAAATGAGTAAACTCTTCCAAGGTGACACAGCCAGTGAAGTGTCGGAGGCAGTGCTTTAACTGCCTCTATGCCTTTGACCTGGAGCGGAGGGTGGCAAGTAAATGAGAACATGAATCTATGGTGCCTCTGGCCCAGGGCTTGACAAATGGTTTCCAGTAAAATGAATTGCAGGTAACAGAAGTGGCCTTGGTAGTCTGTGCTTGGCATTTAGGAGGAGAGATGGGGCGAGGAGGCAGGCCAGCTTTCTGCTTGCTTCTGACCCACTGGCTCTCCTCTTGTTAATTTCGCACATTGGGTCTAACCTGTGTGTCCACATGACAGACGCTCTCCCGTCTGAGCTCAAGGTCAGCCCTCGAGGGTGCAGGCTGGCACCTTCTGTCCCGCTGTCCTTTGAATATGCTCAGCGAGTGGCAGGTGCCCGGAGGCGAGCCCGCTCTGGCTTCTCCCCCTGCCAGTGTGAGTCATTAGCTGCTACACAGCTCTTTGTTCAAAACAAAATTTACAAAACTGACAGATTCATCTGCTAATGTCAGGAGGCATCAGAGCCAATTAAAGGAAACCTCCAAAAGGCATGTAGGGTCACTTCTCACAAAATGGGATGGAGCAAGAGAAAATAGTCTTGTCATTAAAAAGGACAAATACATTTTCCTCTCAGCGGGCTCGCACCAGGATGATAGAGAGATTTCTATTAGTACGGAGTTTCATTATGATTGCTTTGAATAATTTCAAATCAAAGTACCCCCCACACACACACACACACACATACACAGCCACCCTATCATTAACCATTTGGAGTGAGTGAACAGTCTTTCCCATTGTAAGTGATACGTTTATAATGATAAAAATTTAGGTATAAAGCATGAAGTTTTTACACTCCCAGACCAGGTGGGAAGACCCAGCAGAAGATGATGGGGTCTGGACCAGGGGAGTGGCTTCAAGGAAGAGGCCTCAGCCTGCCTCTCATCTGGGCAAAGGTTGTATCTGGCCACAGTGTGATTCCGCATAACTCACCAGAGTAAGAGATGATACATGTGGCCGAAGTCCTAATAGGTAACTGAGAAAGTGCACTTTCCTGGGCTTCCTTAGGCAGCGTCTGCCACACATGGCATGCTAGTGTGTGCTGGTGGCTGTTTGGAGATGCCAGGATTCTGGGCCCTCGCCAGTTGCCAGCATGTCTGTGCATGTACCTTGCATTAGATATTAGCTGAAACACACCACTCATGCTACCTTGAATTTACCTATGAGAGCATAGTTATAGACCCCATTTTACAGTGGAAGGATTGAGATGCAGAGCAGAGGGCAGTCTGTGGTCGCACTCAGGTCAGTTTACTCTCCAACTGAAACATAAAGTGCTGCTGTATGCTCCTTCTAGTCTCACTGTCTGGCTCGGAATGAAAGAATACTATATGGAAGTTAACATTCATTCTTTATCTTTTTTCATATTTCATCCACACTCAAGATCACATCGTGAAGTGCAATTGGTGGCCATCCTTTTGGTGAACAGCTGACACTTTCATTTCCTTGTTAGTGCATTTATTTTGTTCACTTCTCTAGCTAAAGAGACTTGGTTGCATTCTACATTTAAGTTTCAGCTTTTAAAGGCAAGTAATTAAAACCTCCATCATGTCTTTTCTTCTCCTCCTCCTCCTCCTCCTCCTTCTCCTTTTCCCCTCCTCCTTTTCTTCCTCCTCCTCCTCCTTCTCCTCCTTCTTCTTCCCCACTGATGACTACTTAGACCCTTGCCTTTGGAGTCCTGGTAAAGAAAGATGGCATTATGGCTTCAAATTGTGAGCCAAGGAAGTGTCTCTTCAAGTGAGGGTCTCGCTCGCCCTCTGTGCAGGGGCCTCGCTCTTGCGGCAGACTCTCTGTGCAATGTGTGCCGGGCTCTGTTCTTGCATAAAAGCACCAGGAGGGGTCACACCACCCCGAAAGCCCTTCATGAAAATGTGGTCCCAAGAACAATGCAGCCTTTTGTTCCCTTAGCTGTATCCACCTCGGGTGCTGTCTGGCAGTATTTTCGTTCTCTGCTCACACCACCACGGGGGTGAAGGAGAATACTATGAAACAAGGCTCCTCTGTCTTCCAGTCACTGTTGCGAATGTGGGCCATGTTTCAGTCTTTGTACCTACATTTCCTCTTCCTTCATTCAACATTTATTAACCACCATTCTTGCCCCACCCAGCGTGTGACCATTGTTGTGATGCCCTGGGCTTCTGCAAGTAGCACAGCATATAGCAGTCATTCTTGTGATGAGACATCTTTAAGCAAACATGGCAAAAATGTTAACATTTATTAAATCAGATTGGAGGTTAGTTTATTACATTTATATTTTCATTTATATTTGCACATATTGATAATAATTAACAGAATTTATCTAAATGCCAAACTATAGTTCTAAAGTTTCTACCATGGGTTTTATTATTCATGCTAGTTCTTTTTAAAAGAATTTTTATAAAACATTAACATTCCACAAATTGTGCTGGTATTTCTTTCTTTTCTTTTATAAAAAATATATTTTTTATTGGTTTCAGAGAGGAAGGGAGAGGGAGAGAGATAGAAACATCGATGAGAGAGAATCATTGATTTGTGCTGGTGATTCTAATAGATGTCCCTTTTTCATGAGGTTTATGAAGCACTTTAGCACAAGGACTTTAAAGAATGCATTTTCATTATTTTAGAAAGAATTTTAATGGCCCATTGTACGCCAGTGTTAATAGAATCATTTAGATAAATCCCTAAGCAGTCCTTTTAGAGGCTGCATTTTTATTCAATCAAAAAAATAAAAAAAAAAGCTCTCTCACTATCCTGAATAAATCTGCTAATCAAGGGTGTTATATGTTTTTAGGTGCTTCAAATTAAATAATATGGAAACATTTATTTAGGGTGTTTTGCTTTGAAAACTTCTTCAGCAAAACAGCAAGGCAACTAATCATTCCTGTGAATCTGTATAATGAATTATGCTTTGAATATGTTATTGATTGGTGGAACAAACAGACCATGACCCAGATTTTCAGTGTAGTATATTGAGATGTGGCTGGTGTACTCCGAGTCTGACAATTCTCTATTGATTGTGTAAATTAACTGGGACAATGACCCATGACTGTAGCATTACAGCTTTGCGGTTAAATATGCCATCAACCTTTTTATGCCCTGTGTATAATGTGAAATGGTCACCAAATTAATTTTGTCAGATATTGTCTGCATTCTAACTAGAAAGCAATTTTCATTGTCTGTAACGTGAATCTTTATGGTAAATATAAATGCCTTGATTCCAATGCTATTTAGCATTGCTAAGATCATTAAACATGAAATTTATTTATATATTCTATATTATGTATTAGCTGCTCACTATATACTATAGGGTCCTAGAGATAAAATGATGATCAAGACAATGCAACTCTCTTTAAATTGTTAATAATCTAGTGAGTACTAGAGTCAAGAAAGCAGGTCATAATAACAGTGACATAAATACTGTTTGTGGGATTTGCAAAGGGTGCTACAGGAGCACATAATAGAGAAACCCACCTAGTCTAGGATGATCAAGGTGAGAAGTCGAGGAAGGCTTTGTGGTGGTTGATTCTTCATTTGGAGACTGGAGGAAGAATAGTATCAGCAGAGGAATTAGCACATGGAAAAGCCCAGAGAGAAGAGAAAGAAAGCATACTTTGGGTCAAATGTTTGGGCTCTTACTTTGGTATGAAAAGCCTTTACTCTGGGATTGTATTAACTGTGGAATTCCTAGCTCAAGTCATCCTGAGGATGGCCATGCAGTGTCAACCATCTGCACATCTTAGAGTTGATCATCAGCCCAAATCCCAGGCCCCCATCCAAAACCAAGTAAATCAGAATTTCCGGGAGCTGGTATTTGGATTTTTTTAAAAATCTCACAAGAAGATGTGAATATTCGGCCAGGTTGAAAAATCACTAATTTCCATTATAAATCCTGGGAAATGTGTTGATTTAGCAAATTCGTAGGCAAGTTGCAAAGGCAGAAATGCTGTGCAAGGACATTGCTGAAATGAGCTGGCTATAAAGAAATGACCTCGGGGATCATATCCCCCTTATGAATTTAAGTGCAAAACAGTAATAAATGTGACTCATATTCTAGAACTGGCTTTTGACTTATTCAGATAGGTAGTACTTCACATGTTTTTCAAGTCAATTATTCATTTATTCCAAACACTTAGCTAGATTAACTTAGCTAAATGTCATATCCTATATAATAAAATCCTAATATGCAAATCAACCGAATAGTGGAATGAGTGGTCGCTATGATGCACATTAACAACTAGGGGGCAGACACTCAAAGCCAGAGCTGCCCCATGATGGTCAGTGTGCTCTCACAGGGCTCACGACTGGTTAATGCAGCAGAGTTGGCAGGAGCCTCTCCTGCCTCCATGGCAGCACTAAGGATCCCTCAAGGGATGTCTGCCTGCTGGGGTAGGCCTGCTCCTCCCAGGGAGTGGGCCTAAGCCTGCAGTCAACATCCCCCAAGAGCTTCCAGACTGCTAGAGGGTGCAGGCCAGGCTGAAGGAACCCCCTAAGAGCATAAATTTCATGCACCGGACTTCTAGTATGTATATATGGCATTCAAAAACTCCTAGTTTAGTGAAGAGACAATTTCTAAATAGTCACAATCCTGAAAATCATGTGACAGAACTATACAAAGCTGGGTATAAGTTGCCTAGCTGAGGAATGGTATAAGGCAATATCAGAAAATAGCTAAAGTTTGAAGGATGAATAGGAGATAGCAATTCACTGAAACAGAAAGATCTTCAGTGTGCTTGGAGCAAAAAGATATGAGGTGTCACATCCAAAATGGGGCTAGAAAACTGGGTTAACTACTGAAGGTGAAGAGACCTCTTACTCATTGGTGCCAACTAGTCACAACTCCCTCTGACTTTTTCTATGTAGCTGGAATGCTTCTTTTTCAGCAGTCTCCTATGGTTGACCAGCTAAAACACAGCTATAGCACTGAAGGGGTATGGCACTAAAAAGCCATCCTGTAAGCTGGCCTCTAATGATCCCTGCCTCCTAGGAGTCACATCCTGATGACACTCTCTCCTTGGAGTGTGAGCTGGACCAATAGATTCTTCTAAAAAATAGAATACTGTAGTCTAGCTCATTTTGCTCGGTGGTTAGAGCATCAGCCCTCAGACTGAAGGCTCATGGGTTCAATTCAGGTCAAGGGCATATATGTACCTTGACTGTAGGATCAAACCCCAGTCCCGGCTGGGGTGCTTGTGGTAAGCAACCAATCAATGTATCTCTCTCATATGGATGTTTTTCTTTCTGTCTCACTCCCTCCCTCTCACTTTCTAAAAAAAAAAAAAAAAAAAATAGAATACTATAGAAGTGCCCAATAGACACATGCAAAGATATTCAACATCATTGATCATCAAAAAAATGCAAATCAAAACCACAATGAGATACCATCGCATACCTGCTAGAAAGGTTATCACCAATAAATCACCAAACAAGTGTTGGTGAGGATGTGGAGAAAAGGGAAACTTTGTGCACTATTGGTGGGAATGCAGATTGGGACAACCACTGTGGCAAATGGTGTGGAGTTTCCTCAAAAAGCAGACTTATGACCCAGCAATTCCACTTCTGGTTATATATCCAAAGAAACCCAAAAAACTAGTTTGAAGTATATATGCCTCCCATGTTCATTGTAGCATTACTTATTACAGCCAAGATATGGAAGCAACCCAAGTGCCTATCAATAGAGGAGTGGCTAAAAAAGTGATACATATACACAATGGAATATTACTCAGCTATAAAAAAAGAATTAAATCTTACCATTTGGGACAGCATGGATGGATCTAGAGGGTATTATGCTAAGTGATATAAGCCAGACATAGAAAAATAAGTAACATATGACATCACTTTTATGTGATAAATTGCAAAATAAATGAACAAAATAGAAATAGACTTATAGACACAGAGAACAGACTGATGGATTCCAGAAGGGAGGGGTATTGGGATAGGGTAAAAAGGTGAATGGATTAAGAAGTAGTAATTGGTAGTTACAAAATAGGCATGAGGATGTGAGTTAAAGTATAGGGAATATAGTCAACAGTCCTATCTAATAAAAGAGTAATATGCAAATTGACCATCACTCCAACACACAAGATGGCCACCCTCATGTGGTTAAAGATGGCCACCCCTATGTGGACACAAGATGGCTGCCACAAGATGGCTGGCAGGGAAGGGCAGTTGTGGGAGATCAGGCCAGCAGAGGAGGGAAGTTGGGAGGTACCAGGTCTGCAAGGGAGGGCAGTTGTGGATGATCAGGCCTGCAGGGGAGAGCAGTTAGGGCTGACCAGGCCAGCAGGGGAAGGCAGTTGGGGGTGACCAGGCTGGCAGGGGAGTGGTTAGGGGATGATCAGGCTGGCAGGCAGAAGCAATTAGGGGCAATCAGGCAGGCAGGCAGGTGAGCGGTTGGGAGCCAGCAGTCCTGGATTGTGAGAGGGGTCCCATATTGGAAAGGGTGCAGGCTGGGCTGAGGGAAAAACCCCTCCCCTAGTGCATGAATTTCATGCACAGGCCTCTAGTATTATAATAACTAGCTATGGTGTCACGTGGGCACTTGAGTTATCTGAGTGAACACTTTATAACCTATATGAACATCTGTCCACTATGCTGCACACCTGAAACTAATACAAAAATAATGTTGAAAGCAAACTGTAATTGAAAAATAAAATAATAAAACAAAGAAAAAAAAGAAAAGTAAATAAAAAAGAAAATACAGAAGTGTCATTTCTAATATTGCGTTATAAGAGAGACATGGTTTCATTCTTAAGTTCGTTCTCTCTCTCACTCTCTCTCTCACTCTCTCTCTCTCTCTCTTCTGCCTGCCTCCCTCTCCAACTCCTTAATCAATCCTTCACATGAGACTGCATTCATCAGAGGCACTTAATCACCATTCACTTAGTGTTCCTGCAAATTCCACATCCTCTATGAAGACCTCACAGGTTAGCCCCAGAGAGCTATTGACTGCCCCTTGGGAAATAAGGTTTATTTCATGCCTGAAACCTGTAAAAATAAGGATGAAGAACTAAGGGATTTAAAATCTGTTCTGATGCTACCACTTTTAGAGGCAAGGTGATGAACATTACAGTTGCTGACAGTATTAAGACCATGGTCTTATGGTACTCGTCCATCTGAGCTCCATCTTCCTGTCTCTTCCCATCACACACACCACCAGAGTGTAATTTCAAAGTATGTCATGTTCAGAGCTGAACCAGTACTCAGGATGGCAACTCGGAGCCCATCTACAGCCAACCTTTTGTCCATTGGGCTACCCTCTTTTCATTTCTATTTTACCACAGTCCTGAAGTTTCGGATGATTTGGACTTTGTATGGGTATGCAGCCTTTCTAGCCCACCTTTTATTTTATTTTAATATGATGTAATTTTTTTCTCCAAATGTCCCCGAAAAAATGGTTTGCATGGTGAATTATAAACTTGCCCAGTCTTATTCTGGCATAGAAACCAATTTGAAGAACTGACTCTACAGTAAAGACTATTAGCTAAGTAAAAGCATGTCAGCCTTTGACATGTTGATTTATTTGTGTAATTAAATATTTGAGAAGGCATGGTTAAACTATAATACTACAATATTTTAGAATCCTTCTAAGTAGACAGTTTATTATGTGTTTAGAACCTAACCCATTTCTTCTCCACTTTGTAACACAGGAGAAGAAAACCTCCTGGCAATTTTACGACGAAGATGGTGGAAGTATATGATGCTGGGACTCATAGACCTCGAGGCAAATTACCTGGTGGTCAAGGCCTACCAGTACACGACTCTGACCAGTATCCAGGTATGATGGCTCTTCTTCCCTTTGCAGCCTCCTCAATTTCCAGATGTCGTTTGTTTTCATTTCAGTCATTTAGGAATCTGAATATTACTCTACAAGTTTAGCAATAGGAGGGAAATTGGTTGTATGAAAGTTAACTTAAACTTTATTTCTGTCTTATTAATTTTTTTAATTCAAGTGTAATTGAACATCTTTTTTCTCTTCATTCTTAATACACTATGATAATCATTGACAATGTAGGAAAATAATTTGTAGCTATGAATACTGTCAACTAATTTTATGTCAGGAGGAAAAGTATTATTCATAAGCATAAAATTAATCTGTTTCAATCACAACTCACAACATTATAGAATATGTCCATGAACTCTTATTAAATAATCAAAATGCTTAGTAATTTTTTTTTTAACTTTCTTTGATGTGAAGATTTTGCAACCTAAAAGGACAGAATTTTTCCTAAAGGGACAAGATTTAAATTCTTAAAATGTATTATCCATGAAGATAGGCACTGTATCTTTTCTTCCTCTCTCTGTTTTTCTTTTATGCATGTATGTACACAGACACACATGCATATACACAATTGCAAGATTAACTTAGGCTCTCACAAAACATCACCAATATTCCTTATTATATTATAAATAATAAGATTAACTATTTTTGTTTCACCTTCATTTTTCTTTTAATGGCAATATTTTGAATTTGTACACATTCCAAAGTTCCAGGATGAAACAAAACATTGTTAACCTATTAGATATTACTTAGATTTGATACCTCAACAGTAGTTCTGCCGTCCTAATATTAATAATTTGCTTAGAAACAATAACCAAAATGGAGAAACAAACCAGCAAACAAACAACCTGAATGAATTTAAATTATATAGATCGAATAGGAAGCTATCTAAACACAAGTTGGATGGGGCCATACGTGCTTCCTGCATGCCCAATGAGAGACAGGAAGAATGCTTACCTACAACCATGGAAGAAAAGCCCGGAGCTCTATTGGGATTGGACCACAATGATGACAGGGGATTCTACTGTAAGCTAATTGGTATAAATCTGAACTAAAAAAGAATGAGGTTTCTCAGATTGGTTTAGACAAATACTTCTCAATGAGAGTACTGCTGACATTCTGGATAGGATAATTTTTTATGATGTGGGTCCCTCTTCTATTTTATTGACCATTTGACATTCCTAGCCCCTGGCCACTACATGCCAGTAGCATCTTTTTTAGACTTTGTACCAACCAGAAGTGTGCCCATGATTCCCAAATAGCAGAGACATGCCATCTCTGATTGGGCATCACCGACTCAACAATCAGCATTCACTCCTGAGTCAGGGTTGGATCAGCCTCACCCAGCCCTGTCCCATCACCACAAAGGAACTCCCTATGGTATCCTATGAAACCACACCAGATTCACCACTCTCATCCCTCTCACCTGCTCAAATACTGATCTATTCTCCGTCTACATGATTTTGTCAACTGGGGAATAATATGTAAATTAGAATCATACAGTATTTAACCTTTGGAGATTAGCTTTTTCACCAAGCATAATGTCCTCACATCCATCCAAATAGTGGCAAATATCAACAGTTTGTTCCTCTTGATGACTGAGTAGTATTCCTCCATGGTATCAATATACCAAGTTTGTTGAACCATCATCCGTTTAAACATCTGGGTTGTTTCCAGCTTTGGGCTTTTACAAATAAAGCTGCTATGAACATTTATGTGCAGGTTTCTGTGTTAGCATAAGATTTCATTTCTCTGGGATAAATGTTCAAAATTGCAACTTCCAGATTATATAGAAAGCTGCTATTTGGTTTTAGAAACTGTCAAACAACTTTCTAGAGTTGCTATACCACTTTACATTCTCACCAGCAATGTATGAGAGATCTTCATCCTCGCCAGCATTTGGTGGTGTTTTTATTTTAGCCATCCTAAGAGGTGTGTAATGATATTTCATTGTGTTTTTAAATATATATATATATTATTGATTTCAGAAAGGAAGGGAGAGATGGAGAGAGAGAAAACAAAAAACATCAATGATGAGAGAGAATCATTGATTGGCTGCCTCCTGTGTGCCCCACAGTGGGATCGAGCCCACAACCTGGGCTTGTGCCATGACAGGGAATTGAACCAAAGAGCCACCCCAGCCAGGCTCATTGTGGCTTTAATTTCCATTCCCCTAATAGCTAATAATGTTCAACATCATTTGGAAAAAAAGATACATTATAACTTTGCCATTTCAAAAGCTAAAGTTAACAATGGCAAAAGAGGTAACATTTATTCAGGGAAATATAATAGAGACATTGAAGTGGAGAAACCCAGCTGTTTTCTTTATTAGAAAGTAAAAAGAGAGGTGGTAACACCATGATGTTGAATTTATAAGGATTTTATTTTAAAGACACATTTGTGGGTTTATATCTCAACTTGTACAGAATAAATAGATTGTGCCTATAATTTTGTGACAGATTAGCAATGACATTTGGTTAAATTTTAAAAGCTATACTATTTTTATAACTGTGCTATAGAAACCATTTCAGTAGAAATATCAGCTTTATAACTTCTTGCAACCAGACAAGCTGTCGCATGCGTATGGTGTATGTGAATGTTATCACGTGCTTTGCACTTGTGTGTCACGTAGAATTAGTCTCAGGGTTGGATATCTCACTGCAGTTGGGGAGGCTGGCTTTCATCTGGCTAAGATGCCGAGGTCAGAGCAGTGTGGCCAAAGGAAAACAATTAGGGTTAGAGGGATTTCTTTCTTCTCCTTTGTCCCTGCTGGAAACTGCCTGAAGGATGGGAAGACTCTGAAATGCCCATGTGAGAAGAAGAAGTGTTAGCAGTATAGACCCCTCTGTATGGTTTTCAGCAAGAGTCCTGGAAATTGTTCCCAATGTGAGCTCCTTTTAATGACCAAACTATCATGTTTGAAGAGACCTGGTTTCTTCTTACTTCACTAGTCATAACAGTAGCAAAATTACAGTTATGAAGCAGCAACAAAAATAATTTTATGGTTGGAGGTCACCACAACATGAGGAACTGTGTTAAAGGGTCGTGGCATTAGTAAGGTTGAGAACTACTGCTCTAGACCCTTTCTTGGGAAAGAAGTCAGGAAAGTCAGCTTTCTGTTTGAAAGCTGATCAGTGACCTCTCCTTTTTTAAGGGATCTTCTCTCTTTTTTTTCTCAAGGCTCCGATTTACAGGTTGAAGGCTGGACGAGGCATAATTTAAAGGGGACAGCCGAAACCGGTTTGGCTCAGTGAATAGAGCATCGGCTTGGGGACTGAAAGGTCCCGGGTTCGATTCCGGTCAAGGGCATGTGCCTTGGTTGCGGGCATATCCCCAGTAGGGGGTGTGCAAGAGGCAGCTATTCGATGACTCTCTCTCATCGAGGTTTCTAATTCTCTATCTCTCTCCCTTCCTCTCTGTACAAAATCAATAAAATATATTTTAAAATAATAATAATAATTTAAAGGGGACAATTAAATTTTCAAAAAGTTTTATCATTCTGTTTTGCTGGAAGAGGGTTCTGTAAACAAATTATAATATAGTGGGAAAGGTGGTGAAATGGAGCCATACACAAGTGTCATGAATTACAGAGGAGGAGTGACTGGCTCCAGCCACAGGGAGGACTCTCAGGAGCTTTCAGTGGGGTGGATAAGCCCAGGTTTTACTGACAACATGAATTGCCAGTAAAGCAGAGCCACTGGGTTCCCTGCCGATTATTAGCTCCAATGGCATTGTAGACAGATTATAAACAAGATGCCCTTAAATGTCTGCTTCTTTCTCCTGTTCTCTCTCTCTCTCTCTCTCTCTCTCTCTCTCTCTCTCTCTCTCTCTCTCTCTCTTCCTCCCTCCCTCCTTCCCTCTCTCCCTCTCTCCCTCCCTCCCTTCCTTCCCCCCTCCCTCCTTCCCTCCCTCCCAGTTTTCCCACTATCAGTACAAATTTAAAAACCTGCCTCCCCATGTGGTTACAAGTAGGCAAACAACATTGCATACAGTGGCCATGTTTTTGCGCCAGCTTTCAATGCTGGGCAAGTCCTTAGGGAAGGAAACTAGCTGTGAAGTGCAGGGAAGAAACACGCGTGTGTTGAACACTGTCCACTTGCACCTAGATGCAAAGAGATTACTTCATTCTAGCATCTCTTGCGCCTGAAGCAGTGCTGAGCATGCAGTAGGCACTTAATAAATAACTGCTGACTGAATAAATAAATGACAAGTACAAGGTGCTGAACATTTGGTTTTGCTCTTTTTCAGTTGAGTTAGACTTAGAAACAGACCCCCAGAAGCACAAGATGTTTTCCTTCAGCTTTTGAAATTGTTTCTCCCCGCTGTTTTAATGCTGGGAGGAATCAAAACAATGCAAAATTGATGTCGAATTAATATTTTATCAGAAAATGTTCATTTCCTTCAACATGGGCTTTGAAATTTGTACTTTCTTTAATGTTATTGTTAATGTGCTCATGCACAAGAATTCCATAAATAAGAAAAACACAAGTTAGTGTTGCTTGGCTGACTCAAGGAAACCACTTCTCCAAAAACAAGATGGTGCCAGTGTCAGAGACCCATCACTTCAAACAAATGATTCTAATTCTCATATGTTTTCTTATACCCTTCACCTCCTCTAATATAAAAACTGATTATTTCTTAAGTACCCTCTGAGCCTGCCATCCCCCCTGGAGTGCTCATAGTGTGAGAGGCAGCCCACAGCCTGCTTGCTGGAGCTCAGGCTGGCCTGGCCTAGACCACCACTCCTGGGCCTCAGCTGCTTAAGCTCACTGTGCAAGCAAGTGGCAGACCTGGGATCAAATCAGTTATGTATTACCTTTAGTGCTCCTATTTCTCATCTGTAATATAAGAACCTAGCATTGTGCCTAGTATATGGCAGGCACTAGGGCATGTCCATTCCTTGCTTTCTACTTTTGGAATCCAGTTGGCTGATCAGCACAGTTTGCTTTAAACCTGATTAAAACTCCAATGAGCCTGCCTGTTTTTTCTCAGTGGTTAGGCGTTGGCTTATGAACCAGGAGGCTGATGGTCAGGGCACATGTCCAGGTTGTGGTCTCATCCCTAATGGGAAGTGTGTAGGAGGCAGCCATCAATAATTCTCTCTCAGCATTGATGTTTCCATGTCTCTCTCTCTTCTCTCTCTCTCTCTCTCTCTCTCTCTCTCTCTCTTCCCTCTCTAAAATCAATAAAAACAGCCAAAACCGGTTTGGCTCAGTGGATAGAGTGTCGGTCTGCGGACTGAAAGGTCCCAGGTTCGATTCCAGTCAAGGGCATGTACATTGGTTGCGGGCACATTCCCAGTGGGGGTGTGTGCAAGAGGCAGCTGGTCGATGTTTCTCTCTCATCAACATTTCTAGCTCTCTATCCTTCTCCCTTCCTCTCTGTAAAAAATCAATAAAATATATTTAAAAAATTAAAAAATAATAAAATCAATAAAAACATGTTTTAAGAAAAACAAAAAACTAATGATGCTCACCGGAAGGAACCTGTGCTCTGACAGCTCTGCTTTCACCCAGGGCAGATTTCACTGCATCGGAGCTGAAGAACGTGTGTCTCCTCATTATTGGAATCTTCCCATGGTCACCCAGATTTCTAGGTGGCCATCCCAGATTTTCAGCACATTGCAGTGTCTTCCTTTCCTTCCTCCCTCCTTCCCTCCCTCCCTCCGTCCCTCACTTCCTTCCTTCCCTCCCTCCTTCCCTTCTTCCTTCCTTCTTTCTTTCTTTCCTTTATTCCTTCCTTCTGTCCTTCCATTCTTTCATCTTTGAGAGCCGAAGCCGAAAACGTAAAGAGAATATACTTGAACATTGTGGAAGTTCTGATGAACTGACACATGGGAACATATGAAACTCACACATTTAAAACTTTACCTGTGGAAACAAGAAAAATAGTTTGGAGAAAATCTTTTTCTGAATTCTAAAAATAAGACATTTCCTGGAAAATGGCTGTCGTACAGTCAACACTGTGACCCAGTTTATCTGTTTGGAGCTCTTGGGCAGCACATGGAAACATGGCCTCCTCCAGTAGGAGTGTTTTAAGAGTAAAGCCTAAACATTAAGTCCTAAGATATGGGGTTTGGGGAGCATGGGGGGGGCGGGGGCACAGAGGTATTATGAATGAACTAGCCCTGGGAGGGACTGAGAAAAATTGGTTCTAGATCAGAGACACCACGCCCCGAATTGTCCCCTGGGTTGGATTTTCAAGAATGCCTCTGGGATGGTCTCCAGGTCCCTGAATTAACATGGTGCTTAATGTGAATGTACATTTCCCAAATTATATCCACTCTCTTCAGCTGGACTGCCAGCCCAAAGAGGGCTCTTACTGTGTCTGTGTAACTGAAGTTTGTCTTTTTGAAGATCCTTCCCTGTTAACAATTCCGTCTTACTCACCGGAGATGAATTTATAATATAGATCACTTTTAGAAACATGGGAGAACTGCCAATTAGAAGAAGCGGAAGGGGGACTGGGGAAATGTTCTTTTCCCTGGAATCACCTACCAGTTGCCTCGGGTTTAGCCTCTGACAGCTGGGCCCTGTGAGGGGAGCTTTCTCCCGGTGAATAGCCTGAGGGGAGCGTTAATGAGGCGCTGAAGGCTGGCGGAGTCTCTTTTGGGCGGGAGAATTAGAAAGAGGGATGAGGTCACCTCCCCATTAAGCTCTCCTGTAATGGGAACAGCTGGGTGGCAGCTCTTTGTTTTGTTTTAATTTTTTTTTTACACACCATCCACTCTGCTTGAGAGAGACGGATCTGACTCTCGTGGATCTTTTATACCCTCATGTATTTTTTGCACTCTATATATTTTGAAAGCAGCATATGTGCAAGAGAGGAAATTTGGAGAGCACAGAGAATTGATGCAGTGGGGCGGAGAGGATTCAGTTCCAAGATAACCATTATTAATATTTTATTCTCATAGATTCTGATTTCTTTTCCCAGATTTTTATGCCTAATATTATGATACTGAGATTCTTTCTATATATATATATATATATATATATAATATATATATATTTGTTTTACAGGAAGAAGGTAGAGGGATAGAGGAGAGAGATCAGCTGCCTCCTGCACACCCCCTACTGGGGATGTGCCCGAAACCAAGGTACATGCCCTTGACCTGAGTCGAACCCGGGACCTTTCAGTCCGCAGGCCAATGCTCTATCCACTGAGCCAAACCAGTTTCAGCAATACTGAGATTCTTAATCAAGAAACAAACACGCATGTCACCCAAACCAAGTATGGTCTGGGAGGAGTGTAGCGGGATCTAGTTCTCCCCGCAGTATCACCCAGAGGCCAGGGAAGACTTACATTCCTTTCTGTCTTGCTCCTTCCCTCCGGCAAAATAGCTAATTTGATATCCATAGGGGAGAATGCTATGTAAATTTAAGAGGTAATGAACACTTTTCTTTCCAGAATACTCTTAAAGTTCTTTGAGAATTGTCTGAGCATAAGATGATTGTGAAACAATATTCATCTGTTCATTTTTTTGGTACAGATGTTTTTTTATACTCTTTCTTTTGGTTATAGAAATGTATGCAAAGAAAGATAAATACAGTATACAGGTTCCTGACAGATCGGAAGCTTTCTTGGTTCTTTTTCTTTTTTTAACAGGCATCTATTATAATGTTTCTCTTTGTTGTTACTCTAACTGCTGCTTAGCTAAGGAGTGAGGCTACCAGAAAAACAACTGGGAAATCATTTTGTCGCTATGCTTTATGCTATATGACCTCAGGGAAAAGGCTGGAGCCAGAAATTACTGGCAAAGAATAGCCTGTTTAATAACATCATGTACCCAATGGTTCCTTTTCTGTAGTTTACAGGTACCGGAGTGAGACCTCCACCTGTAGTAACCCTGTTGTAATTGACCTTCCTTAAATACTGTTCAGAAAAGAACCATGACGGCACTGCCGTTGGTGTCAGCAATTTGAATGACCTTGAGCACATCACTTCTCTTGGGACTTCTGAGTTCCCAACATTTAATAAAGGGTCACAAACTGGGCAGTACCCTCCCCCCGTTTCCAAACTGGGGAGATACCACCCCTAAGGGGCACTTGTTAATGTGTGGAAGCATATTTTTTCTTTTTCTTTCTTTCTTTTCTTTTCTTTTCTTTTCTTTTTTTTTTTTTAGTGGTCAGGGCCCAACTGTACTCTGCAGAGAATGTGGGGCAGACCTGCAAGATGAAGAATTATTTCAGCCCAAATGCCAGTAGCAAGCACCCTGGGTTACCTCACATGTCCCTTCTGACCCTCAGTGATGCCAAGTGGCTGCCATTCATTAATTCCCTTTCCCACTCACTGCTGACCACCTGCTGTGTCCGGGCACCACCCCTCCCTGGCTGCAGCGTCTCAGAAACCCTGGCTCCGATTTGTATTGTCCTTTTCCCTTCTTCCTTCCTGAAAATCCTCCCAGCAAATAAGACCTGCTATTTGCAAATAAGCGGGTTTTTTTGTGTTTTGTTTTTTTTGTGTGTGTGTTTTTTTTTTGCTCAACCCACCCATTAAGGGAATAGATCCCAGGACTCATCATATGCTTTGGGGTTTCTAATGACACTGAGACCCCAAAAGGCTCAGTGCAGTCCTCCCTGAAGATGGGATGATCGCCTCATTCTCCTTCAGTAATCCAGGAATGGAGGCCTGGATCGAGGGCTTCCAGCCAGATAATGAAATCCCAGCCGTGGAGCATGCGGCTAAATATTTCAACCGTTGATGCAATCATTTCTAATTTTTAAAGCAAAACACCAACTGTTTTGTGCCCAGGGAACAGCTTTCCCTAGCAAACTGAAATTTCCTAGTGTACTTGAATGGCATTTGAGGCCAGGGAGAAAGCCTGCCTGAGAGCATGTTACCACATCGAGTAGGGTTGTCCCTTCGCTAATTACCTATGCAGTGAGCAACCCTGTGTGGTACAACCCCACCAGCCACCCCCTCTCTACATTGCCCCTCCGGGAGTGCTGTCCCCTCCGGACTCGGCCCCCAGCCATCACACTGTGAAATCACTCTTCACGGGGCCCATCACCTCATCTCCCAGCAGCCCCAGGGACAGCTTACGATCTGATTGCTTGTTTCATTTTGCAGAGGAGACCAATGCACAGAGAAGCAGGAAGGATCTGTCCAGGTCACAAAAAGCTTCAGGATGGAGGGGATTCTGAGTGCTACTTATAGGGCCAAAAGCCACTCTAACAGTCAGGGATGCTCTGCAAATACAGTAGCCCCCCCCTTATTCCTGGGGGACATGTTCCAAGACCCCTGATGACAGTACAGAACCCTATGTATACTATGTGTGTACATACATGCCTATGGTAAAGTTTAATTTATAAACTGGGCAATAATAAAATAATATTATTGACATAAATAATAAGATTAACAATAATAAAGTAAAACAATTATAACAATGCTAGGGGCCCAGTGCATGTATTGGGGGTGGGTGTCCCTCAGCCCATCCTGCACCCTCTCTCAGTCTGGGAGCCCTTGGGGGATGTGTGACTGACGGCTTAGGCCCACTCATCCTTAGCACTGCCACGGAGGTGTCTGCCCCCTGGTTGAGAGCCTGGCCCCTGGTGGTCAGTGCGTATCATAGTGATCAGTCATTCCACCATTTGGTTGATTGGCATATTAGCCTTTTATTATACAGGATAAGTAAAATAAGAATTATTTGAACACAAGCACTGTGATACTGTGATAGTCAATCTGATAACTGAGATGGCTACTAAGTGACTAGCAGGTGGGTATCATATATAGTGTGATACTCTGGGGTGATTCATGCCCTGGCCAGGATGGAATGGGATAGCATGAGATTGCATCGTGCTATTCAGAATGATGTGCAACTTAAAACTTATGGATTGTTTATTTCTGGAATTTTCCATGTAATATTTTCAGACTGTGGTTGACCATGGGTAACTGTCCCAAGTCGATCCCAGGAAAGGATCTGGGGCGTTTATCTAAGGTGTCCCTCTTGATAAACTTTAACCGTGCAGCAGTTGGGACATTCAAGTAGTTGCTAGTGAAGAGGCTACTCTATGCCAGCAGGACCAAGGGCAGGCTTCAGACCAAAAAGACCAGAAGCTTTACTTTAAATTTTAAGCGTAGGCAAAATAATTCAATTAGCTGCCGGAGGAATTTAATTATACCACATGAATCATATGCAGTTGCAAATCACACAGCATTTTATTACCCACACAAGTTGCTATTGCTGCGGGTACAAACTTAATTGGGGATCCTGGTGGTGTCCTCTGGGGTCCTGCAGCTGGGCTGGTCTAGTCTGGATGCAGGGGGCTGGTGTTCCTCACCCGAGAGCTCAGTCCTGTCTCAATGGGGAGTTACTAGCCATTCTTCTGTCATCTGGCAGGAAAGAGGAATGTGGAGCTTGCTGGACTGACAGAAGGACATGCCTTTGTGGCTGTCTCAATAGGCGAGTGTCGTAAGCTGACCAGGATTTATTTGTAAAGCCTACTCCGTACCTGCAGCAGTTCAGGTGGCTATCAGTGAATTATGTCAATGCACACATGTTAATCTCAAACAGGGGGAGGTTAGGGAGAGGACATCCTTACACAAATGGCTATCTTGCAAGTTACTCTGAGTCAGTTCAAATCCTTATCTCTAGGATACACATGCTTCAGGTTAGTGGGGAATGTGTTCTTAATATCACACTTTAGGTTTCAAATAAAGTTAACTCAAACACTGTAAAAGCTTCCTAACGGTTTTTGGCATTTTTAAAGCATTTTTGTATTTTACTACAACAGTAATTAAAACTGGGGAAAGTGAAACCATAGAACAGGGGGGGTGAACATATATTTTTCAGCCTTAAATGAATCTTGGAGACTCTATTTTGATGTTTCTGGTCATTATAAATTCATACATGTATTTGTTCAATAACTATTATTGGATACTGTATTTCCCCAATAGGGTTTTGAGTAACAGGAATATATTCTTGTTCCCCTGGACCTCAGGACATGTGAGGAAGGCAGGCGTTATGCCAATAATTCAATATTTAGTATTACTGCAATTGACACTATCTCAGTCTAGGTGGTGGAAGTGAGGGAGGATGGCATGAGTAGATTTGAAAGATGTTTAAAAGACGGAATTGGCAGAAGTCAGTGGTCAATAGGATATATAATGGAGGAGTATTAGAGGTCACTGTTCTGAATCTGGTTTCTGGAAGGTAGGACCACTTACTGAGGATTCTAGTGGAGAAGCTGTGCTGAGCACTGGGACAGGATCGCCAGCTTCTCATTTGGTATATGGACTTGAAGTCCAGTGGGAGATGAGTTTGTCTCGTGGAGACCCTACTTTGCATGGAGTGTCAAAGGCCACTGCAGCTTACCACAGTGTGAGAGAAACAACAGTACATGGAGCCCAGCGTATGTGTTGGTAAACAGGATTGTAGATTGGCATGGAGGCCCAAGCAATTTACAAAATGCTTTCACATGTATTGTTTCTGAGCTTCACAATGATCTTTGGGGAAAGTCAGTAGGAGTCATCATCTTCTACTATCAGGAAATTGATGTTTCCTGAATTTGTGATTTTCCCAAAGTCATGTCGCTATAAGCAAGGACTTAGCGCTCAAATTCAGATTTCTGGCCCCCGGCCTGAAATTTTCATTTCACCATGTTACCTCACTGCATGTCAGAGTGGATTCTTCACCAACTCTCGGGGCTTTCGGAATCTCACTATTTGTGCAAAATATATAAGAAATGAAATCAGTTATTTTTTTCTACACTCTGTTCAAACTTCTAGCTTTTATTACTCTTTTTTATAACAGCATTTTAAAGTTATGTGTAAACTTCTGAGATTCATATTTGTATTTATATTTACAGTAATTTTCTTTTGAAGAGTGAAATTTCAAGGACAGATGAGAGTAACTTTTACTGGCTGTGGGAAGACAGTTGTCTGGGAGAAATTAAGTTCAACTTTTGTGTAAATTCTAATAATTTATAAAACAATGTAAGACTTCTGCCCCCTTACCTCCCATTCCCAGATCTATTCCTAAAGTGGAAGGACCATGTGAAATAGCTCAGCGTATACAGGTGTTCCTCTGGGGTCTAGGCACTGAGGGATCCGGAGAGTCTTTCCCACCAGCCTGTCTTACCAATTTGCCTTCTCCCCTTTTCCTCTTGAGGTTGTCTAAGTAAAACTCATTTGAGTTTGTTTCTGAGTCTGTTTTAACTGCATTAGTTCTGGCTCTACACAGAACCGCAGACTCATGGGACTTGGCCGGTCTACAGAGCTAAGTTATGGTTCTGCACTACGTAAAAAGTTTCCCCCTGACCTCCTGCGGTCCTTGTCTTCCTTGCCAACAGCTCCTGGACTGCTTTGTGATCCCGGTGGTGATTTTACTCTCCTGGTTCTTTCTGCTGATCCGGTACAAGGCTGTGCATTTCATCGGCATCGTGGTCTGCATCCTGGGGATGGGCTGCATGGTGGGAGCGGACGTGCTTGTGGGAAGGCATCAGGGAGCAGGTGAGTGTCTGTGCGTTCACCAGGTTACCTGCCTCAGGGGGTGAGGCCAAGGCAAGCCATGGGATGTTCATTGTTGGGTGGAAGAAAAGGAACCTGGTCTTCCCATGGTCTGTGTCTTACTCATGCTTGGTTGCCCATGCCTAGAACAGTGGCACATAGGAGAAATGCTTCATGCATTTCTTGAGTGAGTAAGGGAAGCATATCTGACCACCCATAAACAAACTTCACTAAAACTCGGGTGATAGGTTATAGAACTTCTTTAAAAATGTCAGAATAGAATTTTGCTGGTACTAAATTCTTGTTAAGAATTTTTAATGAAGCTCTCTCTGTTTTTTGTTGTTGTTGTCCCTAGGGGAAAATAAGTTGGTAGGGGACCTTCTGGTCTTAGCAGGAGCCACACTCTATGGTATCTCTAACGTCTGGGAAGAGTACATCATCCGAACCCTGAGCCGAGTGGAATTCCTGGGCATGATTGGACTCTTCGGGGCATTTTTCAGTGGAATTCAATTGTGAGTAAAAATAACAAGAAACTCAGACAGTAGAGACTCTGTTGGCATGTGTTTGAAATTTTTTTACTTTGGCGTAGGGTTGGTAAGTTTATTTTATAAAAATCAAAGCTGGGAACCTGGCACCATTCCCCACATGAAATCTGAAAACTCAACATCTTTATTAGTAAATTTCTTCCAAACTAAGTAAGTTTATTGTAAATTATTAGAAAAACATTTAATGGGCTTTGAAGATGATTGACAAGAAACCATGGGATGTACACTGATTCTCCCAAGCTAGCCTGTGGGTTGTTACGTAGAGAAATAGAAAAATGAAGTGTCAATGCCATGATCTGGTGCACCTCCAGAAGGGGACATTCTGTTCACTAGTGGCGACTGCCACCAGAAATCTTGCCATTTAACTTTGCTCTTTTATCAGTGTGCTCATCTATTGCCCATGGATTTGCATGAAATGTTGTGTTTCCATTTCCCTTAAATAACCAAAGAACTTATATGCATACATGCATGCCCCATGGAAAAAGAGAATAGTGCAGAGAAGGCCTGGTGGGGAGGAGGACTTGGGGATGGGGTGGAGAGGGTCAATGGGAAAAAAGGGGGGGCGGGGAAGAATAAAAATAAATTGTTAAAAATAGGTAAAGATGTAACACAGACATTCTCAAAAAGTCAAAACACCAAATGTTCACTAATTCTGGTGCGGGGACATATAAGTCATCACTGGTTTGTGCCTCAAAAATTGCTGTGAGAATAAGTGTCAAACAAAGTGTAATTTTTCATCATGAAAGGCCACCTATTTGAGTTTCACATAAGAGATGAATAAACTTATGGCCTCTTGTCTAATTTCATCAAATCTGTTTTTACAAAGCAGGCAATTCTGATCTCACCAAATCATTTTCTACAAAGCGAGTGCTTTGCAATTGTATTGGTTCTGTTCCTGAGATTATTTATGGGAGATATTTTAGCATCGCCGTAAATATTTTGCAAATAGGCTGTTTCCAAGAATCCTCCCAATGTCAGTACCCTCAGATAGAAGTGAAAAGCTCCGTAGTACACTAGGCACTGAGACGGGAAGACTCTCCGAGGATTTACTGTTGGTTCATTTTGAAAGCACGATGGCATTTTAAAGCTCCTCACTTTGGCGCTTTAGGTGTGTGAGAGGAAAAGAAATGGCCTAGTTCGACTGTTCAGAACCAACATTTTATAGATGGATGGCTCATTTTATGGGTTATTATTCTTGAATCCAACAAATATATTCCTACATCCAGAGCTCATTGGCTTCACTAGCGGTCCCCATTAGCGCCGATGGAGCCCTTCAGAGACACTGCTACAAAAATCATGGAAGTGCTGGCCTGTGGGTGGGTTTGGCAAATGGGATGCATCAAGGACCCACCAAAACCAAACAGCACTGGTGGCATGGTGCCACCCTCACCTCTGATCCTCTTATAGAGCGGTGGTTCTCAGTGTGCTGCTCTGGTACCATGCGAGAACCCCTCAGACATGCCATCCACGGTCCCCGCCCAGATCTGTGGACTCAGAATCGCTAGGAAGGAGGCCCAGGAAGCTTTTTTTTTTGTACATGAAAGTCTGAGAATCCCCCCCACCCCCCAAAAATGCTCAGTCAGAAAATTAATTTCACCTGCAAGCACAGACATTTGCCGAACCTCACCGTTCCCTTCTCAGGAAGCATCTAAGCAAGAACGAACGCGGGCCAGAGGCAGACTGCTTGGGTGTGCAGGTCAGTGGGAGGCTTGGGCTCCACCGTGCCCACTGGCCCGTTCACCCCTGCTGGCCACCCCCGATGAGATGCTTCGAGATAAACCCCAGTCTGTCTAATTAGACTGGCCTCTGCATGGCCCAGAGGTCGTTTTGACATTCAGTTGGTTGCTGCGTGATTTGTACAAAGCTGGTGCGTGAAGAGAAGTAGGATGCTTCCTAAGCTTGCTCATGTCCACTTCCTCTCCGTTTGCAGAGCCATCATGGAGCACAAGGAGCTGCTGAAGGTGCCCTGGGACTGGCAAATAGGTAAGGGGCTTGTTCGCCTAAGATGGTGCTTGTTTCAGGGAACCTGAGACATACCTTTGCAGAGGTGGGTGGGCCTGGAGCGAGAACAATGAAACGATCTAGAATGCGAGACAAAAGAAAACGAAGTCCCCTTGTCATTTTAGGAATGCTTGTGCACTACAAGAGACTGCACTGTACGATTATAATGTCTCCTAATTAAGCCTTGGCCCATTATCCTCATCAGGATGCCATAAGTGGAGACACAGAAGTATGTCATTAGGTGAAAGACCAGCCGGAAAGAAAGATTGCCCGAGGCAGTGGTGGGACATAAGTGACAAACAGTATGCTCTAGCCAAGCAACGCAGCACCAAGGTGGTCATTAAAAGCGGCACTCCGGGAAAGGGGAGAAAATGGAACTTGACAAAAAGGCATAAGAGAAAAACAATGTCATGGACATTCTGTGCCCATGAAAACCTTTCAGAAGGGAGCATCTTGCCTATGAGGAATGGCTGATGGACCTCCAGCGGAGTTGGTGAACAATACCAGAGACAGCTTGAGCTGGTTAGTCAACCAGGGGCATCTCAGATTGCACTTCTTTCTAAGATCAGTTTTCTCTTAAAACAACAACAAAAATTAAGACAAAGGCTTGAGATCCTAAACGATGCTGTAACTAACACACAGAAAGCTCTAGCAGGGACTACCATTTTATAACCTTAGGCCCCTAGCTATGCCCTCAGTGTCTATACGAAGATGCATGAATACTAGCAATGAGGCGCTTGGACATTGTACGCGCAGTGCATGTAAATGGGGGTGAAAATACACCCGGTCCCCCACACGGGAGCTGGCTGCTTGAGCCACTTGATGAGCTTTGATGGAATTAACAGCTTCAGTCCAATTCTGCTTCCTGAGCTAGGTCAGCAGGGGCATAAACTTCATCACACTACTTTACCTACCTGTGACCCCAGAGCATTCAAAGCCACCTGCTGCTCAGAAAACTCCCTCCGAAAATGCACTGCAAGCTACAGAATAATGCAGGACTCTCCCTGAGGATTAGTTCTAGTGACTTCCAGGGCTGCCCAGCCCTTGTGGCTGTCACAGAGTCCTGCCACTTGCTTTCTCTTGAGTTTTGCTGTAGAATGTCCCAATGAAATGGAAATCAATAGAGAGGAGGAGGTGGGGGCGGGGTGGGGAGGGCCCCTGGGCCAGGAAACCAGAGGCAGGTTACACACGTGTTTGCCTTTGTGACTCTCAGTGCCAGGAAACAAACTATTTCTGCTTGGGGACGCTTCCCTGCAGTGGTCTGTGAGTGCGAATTTATTTTATATTAATAGTCCTAGTAATAATTAAAAAATAATCTCTCCTCTGATTATGTGGACTGCATGTGCTCATCTACCGAGGTTCTGTTATGACTCGGTGTTAGTTAAATGTGCCATCGAAAGGCAGTTTTGTTCTGAGCTCTCGCATCACCATTGAAACGTCAGTCCCTGCAGTTGGAAATGATGAAGGGCCGTGTAAAAGGAACGCATTACGGAGCCGTTTGTTTAATTCCTGATGGGAAATGAGGCCACAACGGTCTAGAAAGGCAATCAAATATTCGCCCTTTTCTTCTGAAGTGATGATGGAGTTGGGTTTGAGGGTTTGATTTTTTTGTTTTTTGTTTTTTTCCTCAAGGTCACTTATGTCCTTCTTACCTCGTCTTGACCTACTGTAGCTCCATTCTAGGCACATATTCAGTGAATGAATATTTACTAAGTAAGAGAATGAATGAATGACAAGAGGTGGCAGGAGACTTCAGGCTTGGTGTGGCACTTACTTTCGGGGGAGCCGGGAGATGGCACAGCAGCTGCTGGGACTCCTCACTGGATCATTCTAGTTCCAGGCTGTTGCTAACTGCTAATGCTAGTCTCTGCATGGCCTCACCATTCCCGTTTCCCTGCTCATCCATTCAAATGCCTTTGTAACTGTGTCCCATACTAAATTTCCTCTATTGAACCTGGTATGGGCTGTGGTTCTTGACTGATACACTCTATAAGCTCATTTTCTTATCTGTATAAGGAGAGTAACACTAGTCATGGTGTTATACTGTTGTGCGGATTAATTGATTGACGTATTTAAAGTACGTGACACCTAGCAAGCCCTCAATTAGTGTCAGCTGACAGTATTCTTTTCCAGTCTCTTTAGCTTAAGCCTCTTGGTGCATGAGGACAAGTGTGAATGAATGCTATTTTCAGTGAGAAAGAAAACATTTCAATTAAGAAATGGTTGTACACATACCCTGTCTATAAATGTGTTATTGCAGCTATTATGTAGTTGTCAGTCAAAAGTCAAAGCAGTTCATTTATTCCATCAAGTTGATCGATTTTTTGAAAACCCTGCCTGGACAGCAAGTTGGGCCTTTAGATGCATTGCTAATGTCCACTAACAAGCTAATGTCCGTCTAAGAACAGCAAATCAGCACACTGCAGCAGTCCTGCCATTCAGTCCCGTGTTCACTGTGCTAGCTATACTGAGTGGCTAGATTATTACGATCTCTGAACACATAATAATCTGGCCACTCAATGTATATCCTATGTAATAAAAGGCTAATATGCAAATTGTCCCCAGGAGTTCGACCAGCAGGCAGGCAGGCCAGCCAACGGCCATGTCCCCTCCCCCTGACCAGGCTGGCCAGACCCCACCCATGCATGGATTCATGCACTGGGCCTCTAAAATACACACACACACACACACACACACACACACACACACACACACAGAGTGGCCAGATTATTATGCATTCAGAGATCAGAATAATCAGGCCACTCAGTGTATGCTTTGCTCATGAAACAGGATATTCACACACGAAAACACTAGCAAAGTGAGTGAGTGTGATGGCGCATACATCCCACACCCATTCCCCTTCATATAATTTCTACAGTCTTTAAAAATACATTTAGCCGAAACCGGTTTGGCTCAGTGGATAGACCATTGGTCTGCGGACTGAAAGGTCCCAGGTTTGATTCCAGTCAAGGGCATGTACATTGGTTATGGGCACATCCCCAGTAGGGGATATGCAGGAGGCAGCTGGTCGATGTTTCTCTCTCATCAATATTTCTAGCTCTCTATCCCTCTCCCTTCCTTTCTGTAAAAAAATCAATAAAATGTATTTTTAAAACTACATTTAGAATCTTAAAGCTGATGAATAGGGTAAGCTCTACTGTGTGTCTGGTTTCCTACACTCCTTGGCTCACCAAGTATGCTTGTAAAGTCACACCTCGCCTCTGAGCCTGCCAATTACAATGTCGCTTCCTACTGCACAAATCCTCTAGGAGGATGCATAAGCATTTACAACTTAACACGTTCCAAATGGAACTTTCCATTTTCCCTGAAAACCTGGCAATCCCTCATTTCTCTTCATCTCAGTAAACGGCATCACAATTCACCCAGTTTATAAATTTGCTGGAACCCAAGGGTATCCTTGAGGCCCCTCCTTCCCCTCGATACCGACATCCAGTTTATCACCAGGACTTGCTGAGTCTTCACAGACCTGCCACTTCCCCTCATCTCCACAACCATTCCCAGCAAAGCCACCAGCATCTCCTGCTTGGACTCTGACACTACGCTCCTTGCTGGTCTCCTCGTATGCTTTCCTCCTTCCAATCCCTTCTCTGCACAGTAGCCAGTCACCTTCTAAAAGTTTAGATCCGAGATCAGCCACTTGCTACCAACTCCTAAAGGCTTCTTATTACAATGAGAATAAGATTTCTTTCCAAGATGTACAAGGCCCGGCAGAATTCATCCCTTGCCTGATTTTCTGACCTCAGCTCTTATCACTACCTATTCTGTTCCTTCTGCTCAGACATCTGTCCTCTGACAGCTGCTGGAACACATCTGGCCCTGGCCCTTCTGAGGGTGTTTTCCTTTGCAGAGCTCCCTGCCTAGAACCCTCCTCCCCTGGTTCCTCCCCTGGCAGCTCTTTCAATCCTCCAGCCATCAAGGTGAATGCCACCTCCACAGAGCAGCCTTCCCTCATCACCCCGCCCAAGGCAAGCCCCTGGCATGCCCTGGAAGGAGCCCCTTTCTTTCTTCTTGGCCCTAGCAACAACTTGAGGCCTCTTGTCTACCCCGTTTCCATTTCACTGCTCGCCCCCAACAGCGCCCAGGGCATACCAGGCATTTCATGAAGAAATGGTTGAATAACTGAGTGAATGGAAAACGTCAGAGCCAACTTGTGAGCATCCATGGTGTGCTAGGTAATGTAGTGGAAGAGTAGGATTCGGAAACTTTCTAGCCTTAAAAAGTGTGTGTGTGTGTGTGTGTGTGTGTGTGTGTGTGTGTGTGTCAGGAGGTGGTGGGGGGGGGGGGCAGGCGGGCTGGACTCTGTTCAAGTTAAGTTTGATTATTTCCAGTGAATAGATTTAGGCTAGATCTCACCCTTAGCCTCAGATTCCTTAAAGGGATATGGAATTAATTTTTGTCTCCTCATGGATTGATCGGAGGTTCTTCAGTGTTGAGTTTTTAGTAACTTGCTTAAAAGGCAGGTGAATAATAGGTCGCATGAAACCCAAGCACAAGAAAATTGACCTCTTTTAGGCAATGAAGATTTCTGCTGAGACTGGAAAGCCGTTCTCCGTTAGTGCAATGACAGAATAGCCCAGAGGACTTGCCCTTGACCGAATAGGGAAGGGTGATCCCCTGTCCTCCCGGGGCACTCCGGCCACACTAGAGGGGGCTGTTGCACTGAGTTTGCTTATTGTTCAGACTACCTTTGTATATAGGTTTGATGTGGCTTTCCTTCAATGTAGGCTCAGAAATGTGTAGCATGATTATTTGTGTCCTTAAATATAGAGTGTCCCCAAAAATGTCTACACACACTTTAAATAATTATAAAGGCAGTGCTTATTAAAACACAATTCATTTTTAGAATTGAGCGCTCAGCTGTTAAAGTGTATGTACATTTTGGGGGATGCCCTGCATTTTTCATAGGGAAAAACAAACTTCTCTTTGGGGAAGTCACTGGTTTTCATAGTCAAATCCCCCAAAGTGCCCAGGATTCAAGGAGGCCATCTGCCCAAGGCCCAACCACAGACGTTACAGAGTAAGGGTTCCTTGGAAAAAGCTGGTTACTTTTACTGTATTACAAAGTCCACTGGCTTGTATTACTTATGCTTATTCTATGCCTTATTCTTTCAATGTAGAGAAATGAGAATTATTTTTCTACATTTATGTGGTATAAACATCTACACACAAAAAAACCCCACCAAACTCTAGATTTAGTTATAAACTTCTGCTTGAGACCCAACAAAATTGTGTGCTTATGGAATTAGTATTAACAGTTGTGTATCTAGTTAGAGAGAGAGAGAAAGATTGATTTAGAGGATGAGAGACTGGATGACCATATAGCATTTTGAGGGCATGCTTTGTCTTTCTCTGTTAGACAACTTAGTTCTTTGATGGTTTGCAACGCATTTACCTATTTATGTATAAAACAGTACTTACATGTGAGGGCCCACGGCATGCTGGGAAAGGTGATGAAGAAATAGGTCTCTGGGTGCTGGCGATGTGACTGGGCAGGACTCACAAATCTGGAAGGTTATCTGTGCTAAGAGCAATGACCTTGTCTTCCGAGGATCATGCAGTTAGGATTCCATTTCAGTTCTCTGACTTAGATCCCAATCTCTGACAGGTAAGCCCTTCAACGTTAAGGACGATGTCATTATTTGTCATTGTGGATAATGCATGATACCAAGCAGTTTTGTTCCTATTTGAAAAAACAAAAACAAACAACAACAACAACAAAAAAAAAAACTAGAAGATGACAGAGTTTTAACAGAGACAGATAGAAGTTAAGAACCACACAACTGAGAATAGAATCCAGAAGCCTTGACCCCGTGTTCTGATGGTATCAGTCCTTACTAAAAGGTGCAAAATATCAGCTACGTAGTGGGAAGCAGAAAGTGTCTTTTCTTACTTCGCATGTTTTAGCTGTGTATTCACCAATCCGAAACACCAGTAAACGGAGTGAAAGACAACTCCCTTTGGGAAGGATCAGTGGTGTGCGGGTTCCCTCCTCTCGCCCACGGTGGGCGCCAAGCGGCTGGGGAGGGGGCTGAGTGCTGCCTGTCTTTCTCTCCCCCAGGCCTGCTCTACGTCGGCTTCAGCGCCTGCATGTTTGGCCTCTACAGCTTCATGCCGATCGTCATAAAGAAAACCAGCGCCACTTCGGTCAACCTCTCGCTGCTCACGGCAGATCTGTACAGCCTGTTCTGTGGGCTGTTTCTCTTCCACTACAAGGTAAGCTGAATCAGGGCTGCCCTGAGAAGACACCTGGTAGGGAATTAACCTTCCTGGGCATACGGGTAGGACTCCCCTCCTACTGTGGAGTGCCCTGGTTGGTGTAGGAAGATGGCAATGAAACTGTGTGCTAATCTCTGCGATCTGGGTGTTTCCATTTCAACTATGAGACAGAGGCAATGCTTTATCATTAGAGACCAGTAAGGACAGGCAATTGATAGTGAAAGATAAGAAACCACCAGAGGAAAGGGCTTTCACCACTAGGGGACTCTTTGTTCAGCCTAAAACTAGGAAGATTTGTGCAGTCTCCAAACTAGAACCACAAAATCCCTTGTGCCAAAGGCACTGAGCAAAAAACACAGTTCCTTCAGTTTCTGTTCCCCAAGATGGTAGTCTTTTTGAAGATTACCCCACCCTAACCCAAGGCAGGCATGACTACTTGGGAGGCACAGGACAGTCACATGTTATACTTCAAATGCTACACTCCTGCAACTGTTAACAATTGATTGAATTATGAGGAAAGACCTGCTTGTCATTCTTTAACTAGGCCTGCAAGATAAGGGTCAATGGGGACTGTGTCCAGTGTGACAAAGGACAAGTATGGAATATCCAAACAGATAAGACCAAATTAGTACAGGCAAAGGAAGAAGCAGATGAGAAAAGCTGTTATGGCCACTGCTAGCCACGTGCTTCCCCAGTGGTTTTATAGTTAACATCACCAGCACAATGGTGTGACCAGCTGATGGGGACTTCTTGGTGGGCAGGGCATTTTCATCCAGGTCAAACTGGTCTTGGAGGTTCTGGGAGAAATGCTGATATGGGAAGAGTATGTACTTGAGAGGACCAGAGACCAAGCAGCTGAAGTGAATAATCTACATTAATAAAACAGAAATATGAAAATTGGCCATACCTCTGCAACATCCACCAGCCAATCAGGAATAGGTATGCAAATTAACCCACTAAAGATGGCGGGTTAATTTGCATACACAGGCACAGAGTGGCTGGGCAGGGCGGGACACCCGCTATGAGAGGGAGGATAGGGGCGGAGGGAGCTATAGGAGCCACACTCCAGCCAGAGCAGAGAAGACTGAAGGCTCTGGCCAGAGTGAAGACTGAAGGCTCCTGCCAGAACAAAGATGGAAGGCGGTGGCCAGAGCAAAGGCCTGGGTCCCAGATGCCAGAGGAAAGCCGGTGCCAGCAGCCAGGGGAAGGAAGGCCTCTTGCACGAATCTTTGTGCAGCGGGCATCTAGTCAGTAATATTACTGAGATAAACCAAAGTCTTAGCCAAGAAACAGGCTGAGAAGGGCAGGCAAGGGTGGAAAAGAGGTGGGGAAAGTTGCTATGGCGTAGTCAGGAATACAATGGACCCTGTGCTCAGGGTGGTGGCAAAAATGACAGTTTCAAGGAACTGAGACTGGACAATGTTTATACCTTGCTTATACATTATTTTTTCCTGGATAGTGCAGTCTGTGTTCCCTAAGGGTTAAAAGGTGAAGTCACATGCCCTTCTCATGCTGTTCCCATCCACAGTGCAGGGAGGTCCAGCTCCCCTCACCATCCCCCTCCATACGCACCCCGTTATTTTCCCTCAGGCTGGGACCACCTGGCTGCGGTCTCCTCTGCGCAGTGCAGCGACCGCCAGGTTTCTTCTCCTCTCCGCAGCTCAGCAGCCACATCCCGTCCATTCCTGATGCGTGAATTCAGTTCTCAGCCAGGTTTCCTTCCATTGCCTTTATACACTCTGGCGCTAGAAGAAAACCCTTTAATGGCCCTTGGGAAAGATGACTAAAGTCTATCGCTCCACTTGAGGACCCCGGTCACTTCTTGGGCAGTTCAGAGCCAGCCCAGCACCCAGTGACCCCTACAGCAGTGTTCCTGAAAACCTGGTGCACCAGGGGCATTCGCTAAAAATGCAGATTTGGGGGCCACGCCTCTGAGCCACAGAATCAGTAGGAGAGTTTGGAAATCTGGGTTCATTATGGGACATGTTTCAGTGGGTCTGCATTGCTAACTGGCTCCCCTGTGAGGCCCAGGCTTTCTGAATTCAAAAACAAATACCTGAGAGACGTGGCTGGAAAGTGCTCATTTCCATTTAAATGTATGGCTCCTTATACTTCCACTGAATTCTGGGTAGACCTGGGGCTTACCACACGGACAACCAAAAACAGCCAAGGAGCCAGGTGAAGTCTGATTCTCTGCACCCCATCTTCTCCCGTCACTTGTATGTTGCTATTGAGCTGGGATAAGTAATGTTGCTAAAGAGGAAACCATTAGTAACCCTCACCAGGCTATCATAAGGGAGGCTGTGTTATCTGGAAATCAAATTCTTGTAGCACCAATGTCGAGGTGTAATAGATGTTTTTATTTCTTAAAGCAACATTTTAAAAAAATTTTTTTTTGCTATACACATACATTTCTTTACTACTTAAAAGATAAATTTCCTTAAGGCAAAACACAATAGATGTTTTTTCCTAGTTAAAATTGATTCCTAGTATCTTTATTAAAATTAAACTTTCAAGATAATAGTTGATTCATGTGTCGTTTTAAGAAATAACACAGAGAGGTCCCATTTACCCTTTGCACTAGTAACATATTACAAAACTATAGTACAATATGAGAATATTAACATTGATACAGTCAACATATGAGCATACTTCAATTTATTTATCCCAGGGTTTTTCAACCATGGTGCTACTGATATTTCAGACCAGACAATTTTCTATTAGGTGGAGGGGGTCTGTCCTATGAATTGTAGGATGTTAAGTGGCATCCCTGGCCTTGACCACCTTCATCCTCAGTAAAGATGATAAAAAATGTCTTCATACATTGCTAAAAATTGAGAAACACAGATATAACAATCCCTAATTATTAAAATCAGATGGTATCTCTTTAGCTTATCTAAACAAGTAGAATGAGCTTGTGCTCAATCTTTGTTGACATCCATTGTTTCATTGTTTTTAAAATAAATCTCATAATTTGTTTGTTTCAATGCAGACAGTATTTACAAAGCCCTTTTACTATTACAGCAGCCAATATTAAGACACATTCTGTTTCTCTTTTCCCTTCAATCTCATTGTCCTTCCAGTTGATACCACACCACTTATTTCCCTAATTGTTTTATGAACAATAGGATTTGATGTCTGCCAAGAAATAAGTTAAATACTCCATTTAAATCTAAAATTAAAAAAAAATACCTTTATTTTGCTTAAACAAGTTCTAAAGGAGTCTTTCGAGCAATGTTTGGATTTGTAGTCTGATAGTAATTGTTTGGGAAAACGGTTCATTTTCTCCAGTGCTCACCTTGCTACCTCAGAAATTGGCCTTGGGCTTGCTTCCCAGATGGGAGGCTCCTCCGAGCTGGGCAGAAGAGCGGTTCTGAGTGGCTTGCAGATTCCCACCACAGCCAGATGGGCCATCTCAGAAAAGTGATTTTAAATAACACCTGTTGGAGGTACCTACTTTGATCTATAAGAGAAATTTCCGGTCAGTGCGAAAATCTTGGAAAATTTTGAAACATTTTTAAATGGTGATGTCATATGATGGGGTGTGTGTGTGTGTGTGTGTGTGTGTGTGTGTGTGTGTGTTTGTAGCAGTGGGAAAACGTAGTTATATTTTTATATATCTTCTTTGGAGAAAGGTCTATTTAAATTCTTTGCTAAGTTTGAATTGGGTCATTTGTCTTTTTACAATTGAGTTATAATATAATATTTTTTATACAAGCTGGACACTAGACTTTTATCAGATATATAGTTTGCAGATATTTTCTCTCACTCTGTGGCTGTCTTTTCGGTTTCTTTTTAGTGGCCTTGGGAGCACAGACGTTTTTAATTTCGATGAAGTCCAATTTATTTATCTGATTATGCTTTTAAAAACATGAAAGGAACCAAGTCCCTCAGACCACAGACTCTGGGCCACCACGTCTCCCTGGTGGTTTCCGGAGCTGCCTGGCCAGTAACGACGCTATTGCCTCGAGATGCCTGCTCTAAGGGATGGTTGAAAGCCACAGCCTGAGGAAGACAGGGTTCCGTTCTAGCGAGGGCATCTTTAACCATCCACAGAGCCTTGTGTGGAATTAAGCCAGGAGCCCTCAATGTTGGCTGCACATGGGGATCCCGTGAAGAATTTAAAAAGTGCTGATGCTTGGGTCCCACTCTCCCTGATGCCCACTGAAGCGGTCTGAGGGGTAGCTCTAAAACCCAGACTTTGAAAGGCTCCCCTGCAGCCAGAATTGAGAGCCGCTGACTCAGATTTTCTCATGTGGCTGCAGGCAGGTAGGACTAGCACCACAGGGTGAAGGCCATAAGATTACAGCTGAATAGAAAGGAACCTTGCTAGCAATCAAGGGGCAGGAGTTCCGCTCGCTAGAGGAGCTGGAGGAGAATGTGAGAGGGACGAGGTGAGGGGCCTTGCACTCCGGTGCTGAGCTGGACCAGTGACCTCTGAGATCCCATTTGGTTTAATTACATTCTGCAGTTACAGTTTCTTCTTTCACTTAATCACGATGTCTTCACTGCAAACTACCTCCTGGTCTGGTCATAAATATCTGTGGCTTTTGAAAGGATGCTGCTTGCCCAGGCAGAACTCGTTGATTAAAGGAAGCTCTCCTGCGCAACATTGATTATTTGCCTTTTCTCACTTTCCACCCTTGGAAAAAAATCCATTCCCTCCCCCTGCCTCCATCAGTCCACTGTCTGCCGCTTCTCTGCCTGTTGTGCTGGCTGCCATGCTGACGGGGCAATAAAGCCCGCGTCCCGGAAAGCAAATGACCCGCTTCTGAAATAGACTATCTGCATTGGGTCGTGTTCCTGTGAACGCTTTTTACAAGACTTTCAAGAAGTGGTTATTTATTTCTGTTATTACCTGACCACACAATCAAATCCAGAACAGTAAATCTATAGCAATCCAAGGAAATGATAGAGGGGGGAAAAACTTTAGTGGGCTTCAGTGACCTCTCAAACTCAAACGCAGGAAGAGATGTTTAAAAATCCTCACCCAAGGATATTTTACTTTTATTTCAGAAAGAGAGAGAGACATTGATATGAGAGAAATATAGGTCAGTTGCCTCCTCGTACATAACCCCACCGGTGATTAAAGCCAAAACCTAGGTAAGTAGCCTGACTGGGAATCGACCACCCAACCTTTTTGGTGTATGGCATAACACTCCAACCAACTGAACCACCGAGCCAGGGCCGAGATTGACATGGAAGCTTTCCAGTTTGATGGTGTGTTGGCTTTTCAAGGTCAGAGCTTGACCAGTTATAAACTCTCTCATCTTAAATTAATTGCACAAGCACTTTTGAAATGGAAAAGGTATTAGTTTCCATTGGCTGCTGTAACAAAATTACCCCATAGCTGGTGGCTTAAAACAAGACAAACTTATTACCTCCCAATTCTGAGGTCAGAAATCTCACTGAAGTAAAATCAAGTGCCAGCAGAGCTGTGCAGCTTCTGGAGGCTCCAGAGGAAGTCTGTTTCCTTGCCTTTCCAACGTCTGGAGGCTGCTGCACTCCTTGGCACCTGGCCCCCTCCTCTGTCTTGAAAGCCATCCGACTATTATCTTCCAATCCGACTCTGCCATTCCTGCTTCTCTTGTGTGACTGGCCACGCAGGTAGTTCAGAATAATCTCCCCATCTCAAAACCCCTAATCACATCTTCGAGGTCCCTTTTACTAAGTAAAATAAAATACAGGTTCCAGGGATTCGGATGTGACCATCTTTTGGGGGCTGTTACTCTGCCTACCACATCTGAGCAATGAACACATGCTCCACCTACAGATGGTGTGCTCTGCTGATTTCCCAAATGATTTTTAAAGTAGTTGTGACTTTAACAAACAAACATCCCTCCTCAAAAAAAAAAACACAAAAAACCCACTAAGTTACATGGGTAGAAAATGAATTGGGTGGGAGGATTACTTCAGTATCTACAGTGTGAAGTATGAACTCAAACAATATGGTGAGGCAAAAAAAAAAAAAGTGTGACTGCAAAGTCAAAGGATCCTAGATTTGAATCATGGTTTCTGATAACCCTTTAAGTAATTTGGACCAGTTTTTTTACTCTCTCCAAACTTCAAGGTGATGAGTCTTGCCTTTTGGAGAATTGGAAGGGATTCTGAAGTTTATAAATGGTGATCAAGAGTGATGCATTTCTCTGATTAAATGTGTAGTCAGAGTTAGACATCTCTGTCCCCAGATTTAGGATATAAATCTTATTTTAAGATTTTGTAACTAGATGTAGCTTTTAATAATTTTGTGTAAGTTTTCTCTTATTCTTTGTTTGAAAAGGCAAAAGAAAAAAAGGGGGGGTGTTTAAGCATGAGAATTTAGAAAGCATGTTGTCAGTCATTTTCAACTGAATTCCTTGATTCCTTCGTTGCTTATAATTTTTAGTTCATAGCCATAAATACAAAACATTCAAGGGTTGTTAAAATAAGTTATTGCATGATATGCATTTGTGTGCTGGTCATTCTTCAGGAAAAAATAGTAGCCAATCCTGAATATATGTGATATCCCCTTTAATAAAGAATAGGCTTCACACATTTTTGCTGTGACCTTTTCAAGGCTTAATATCACCACAGAATTGCTGTAATAGTTAAAATTGAACGAAACTTCATAAGAAGAGATTATTCTTATAGCTGTATCAAAATAAACAAGAAATTAATAGAAGGGGGGGAAATGAACATTGTAAGTTCAAGTCCCTTCAAACACCATATAGGCCATTGGTTTCTATGGTTCCCCACACTGAACAGCAGGAAGCCACAGACAGTAATATGTTAGGGAAATAAGGGCTCCATCAAACTTATCCTCATGTATCAGAAAAATGTTTCTAATATCCATATGTTCAGTATTTCTTTTTAAAAGAGAAAGATTTCAAAATTATTTGTCCACGAAGGCTATTTCAACTACTCTGGATAACATGATTCATGCAATTTTTTTAAAAAAACGAATTTCATCTGAATGAGTTCATTAGAAAGCATGTCGCATGTTTTAATCTCATCTTTATACCAGATAAAATTTTTTTATGATTGCTGCTGGTTACTTTTGACCAAGAATTAGCAAGGGTCTGACATTGCCAGCTGCCTATTCCGGCAATCAGATTACATCTGGTGAGGACAGGTGTGGAGCTCCGGTCCCACCCTCACCCTCTCTGCCGGCCACTGAAAATTACATCCCACGTGTGCCTGTCTCTCTTACTGGTGTTGACTGGTGGTGGTGTTCTTGTTCTTATGAGACTTGGCAAAAAAGGTTTAGTAACTCTGGACGTGGAACTAATTTAATAAGACATTAGTATGCACTAAATTTAAAAGATCTTCATCCAGGAAATATTTATTCTATGCCTGCTATGTGCCAGGTACTGTTTTGGGGCTTAACTCTATAAATAAAGATGACAAGAACACCAAGGTAGATTAGTGCGAAGGGTGAGATGCCAAACCACTGCTATGTGAATAGACCAGCAATCTGAAGCATCCTTACCATCTGAGCGCCCATGTCAGAGCGTTGGCAGAGATTGCATTATACGTGGACCCTTTCATTAGCCGTGGATTAGGCACTGGAGCCAGGCCACCCAGTGGGTCCTCTGTGGCAGTGAGTGAGTTCAGTAACAGGACTGCGCTCGAAAAGCCAGGGCGGGCGGCCTCTGCCTGTGGCAGCTGATGTGCATAAAAGCAACTCGACACATCTCATTTAGAAAAGTCCTCTCCTGAGTAGCCTTTCGTATTTCTTTTTGTAAGAATGGCATCTTGAAAGGCTATGAATTTTCAGTTCCTGGTTCCTAAATGCAATTATAAATGGGTGATTTTTTAGAATAATACTTAGCTTTTATGACTCTTTTCTTATTTTTTAAACTGTCACCAATGAGTAAAGAATCAGGGAAACTGGTCTCACCGAGGGCCCAAAGCATTTCACCTGAAATATCAAGGCAATAGAGCAGTGAAAGGTTGGACTTGGCTTCCCCTGCCTGAGAACTCAGTGCAGTGTCATGGGAAGTTTCCATCTTGCTGAACGAGGTAGGGTAAGTGTTACTAGCTTCTACAGGGGGGAGGGAACACTTCCCACAAAGCCACTCAGGAACCCAGGCTCTTTCCACTGTGCAACTCTGCCGTCCTCTAAGCGGGGATCAGCACACTACGCCTGGGAGCCAGCCCCTGTTTTATTGGAGCACAGCCATGCCTACTTCTTTATATGTTATCCACAAATGTTATTCACTGTGGTCGGCAAACTGCAGCTCGCAAACCACATGCGGCTCTTTGGCCCCTTGAGTGTGGCTCTTCCACAAAATACCACAGCCTTGCCGAGTCTATTTTGAAGAAGTGGCCTTAGAAGAAGTTTAAGTTTAAAAAATTTGGCTCTCAAAAGAAATTTCAATCGTTGTACTGTTGATATTTGGCTCTGTTGACTAATGAGTTTGCCAACCACTGCCCTACAACATCTGCACTGAATAGTTGTGATGGAGATCCCACACGCCTAAACTACCTGGCCCTTTAAAAAAAAAAAAAATGGCCAGGCCCTGGGCGTCCTCCCCCTGCTGTCCATGACACAACCTGGAGGCTGTGTTGGCTGGGTCTAGACTGGTGTCCATAACCTCCACCCCATTCTGTTGGCCAGAGCTCAGTCATAGGGCCACACCTAATTGAAGGAAGGTTGGGAAATGTAGTCAAGCTATTTGTGCAGAAAGAAAAAAAAAAAAAAATAGATTTAGTGAGCAAAATCGCCAGCCTCTGCCACAATAGCAATTCCTATTTGCCAGCTATTTTGAAAGGATTAGAGAAGTTGGGGACACATTTTGAGGCAAGTCTAGAATTCTAGCCAGAAGCCAAAATTCCTTCTATGTGAATCTGTTCATAAATGCAACATCAAACAGGTCTTTTGGAATCACATCCTCAGGACAAGCTGTGAGGAAAAAAGAAATGAGAGAGAGGTGTTGCAGATGTTTCTAATGGAATGCTTGTGGTTGGACTGGCTTGTGGCCGGGGAAAACCAGCTATCTGAAAAACCAGGAGAATGCACTGGCTGTGTTCGTCACCAAGGTGCACAGTCTGGCCCCCTCCTGCACACTCAGGCTCCTAATTTTGTCAGCAGACTGTATGGATCCCCCTACTTTGGACCAGAGCACAAATGGCCCGACCTCACAGAAATCAGAGCATCAGTTTGCTAAAGATAAAGAGCAAAGGTTGGATCAAACATTAAAGGCTGAAGTAGAGCCATCACTCTACATATCTCCAGAGGCTTCTCTGAATGGGAGGCTTTTTCAACTCTGTCCTTAAAGTACTGAGAGTTTTTATTCACTACTTTCTACAGAAGATAATACTGTTTCTCCCTCACTTCCTGGTTTCTGGTGTATGTTTTCATATTATCCATTTTTAATAGTTAATTTCCATCAATGTAATTGCTGTGGTCTTTAAGCCACATTTCCATACTTACTGCATTTGCTAAACCACCCGTCTCTGAAATGCAGGCTCGTCTTTTCTGAATTCCTTGTTTTGGTTTATTTTCAGTTGGCTGGTATTGTCAGGACGTAGGGCTTCCATGGGTGGTTGTACAGGCTGCCTACAGCGCCATTTGCCCATTGACAGAGAATATTTTCCAGCAGATGGTGATTAAGTGTCTTGAAGAAGGGAGCCTTTAGAATCACTGCAGGAGTGACATCCAGGAGTGTCTGGATCTTCCAGGAGGTGTTCATAGTGGGTATATATTCCATGTCTTTGCTTCTTGAAAACATTTCTTATATTTGTATTCAAAGGATAATTTTCCTAGATTTTGTTCTCTTTTTCTCGGAATTTTATAGCTACTGTGTTTTGTTTTAATTGAGCATTGCACTCAGTTATTTGCTCTAATGAATGACTGGATTTTATCATTAAGCAATTTGGGTGCTTTTTTCTCCAAAAGTGCCCACAAGAGTCCTATCTCTGGGTTCTTTCTGTTTGAGAATGTCTCTGATATGTTTACACTTGTAGGTCAGCTTGGCCTGTGACCTGTTCCACTCCCGGGGGCACAATACCTTGGTTGCCTTGAGCTGCTCCCTCGGATAATGACAAGCCTCATTGTCCTCCTGCCTGTCTGGGAGTCTGAAGAAGTGGAAAAGGTTCTGTTCTTAACAATGTGTCCTGGATTTTTCCCTGAGTTTGTCACCACTTAATTAATTCCCTACAAATTGGAGACAAATCTGAAAGTATATTCACCAAAACGCGAACCCAAGTCCACAGGCAGGGTGGCAGAGTTGTCTCAAGCCCCAGCCCACACCCCGAAGTCAGACCACCTGGGTGTGAGTTTCTGCTCCCTGCCTACCGAGGGCTCCCTGGCTGTTTTGTGCTGGAGGACCCCCTGGCAGTCTGGGGAAGCCTAGCGATCCCTCACAGAGTTTTTAAATGTCTAAAATAGAATACATAGCAAATAAAGCCAGCCGATTAAAATAATCACAGTATTTTACAATTTGATGATAGAGTACTATATCAAGTCACAAGATGTAGAATCACATCTAATAAGTACCATCATTTTGAAGCAGTGATGGAGTGTAAGCAATATTGGAGAGATCTGCTGCAATTGTAAGGTGACATGCACATATATGTGATTTATGTTAACTAAAGTATCGAAGGTGCTGCTAATACCAATGTAGGTCACTGCTCACGTTTATAATGAAGAAATGCCAAATGTCAGTTAGAGGCCAGTGAAAAGAAAAATCCAGGGTTGCCCTCTGAATTCTATCCAGGACCCCGATGTTGCCAGTTTTACAGTTTGTGCAGACCTTCGCTTCCCTCAGCCTCTCTTTCCCTATTAGCAACATTGAGGTCACAGTAGTGGATACCATATAACTGGTAGCATCAGGATCCTTGTACAGAAATGAAAGAGTACACATAAATCACTTACTGCAGTGTCTGGCACAGTGAACACTCAATAAATAATGACATTAGTAAGGAGGGCAGAATTTTTAGTGCTTATATTTCATGTTCTTCACACTTTTAAGCATTGCATAAATTATGTGTTACCAAAGCAATATATGAACATTTATTTTTATAATCATAAAACCAGAAGGCTGTTTTCAGTTCAAAAATACATAAAGTTAGCAATCTCCTCAAATAAAATGGAAATCTAAATACAAATCTCTGCCATTTAAAAAATGCTACAGGGAGGAGATCCAAGATGGCTGCGCCCAGGTGAACACCTAGCCGCAGCCGCACACAACAATTTCAATAAAATACAACTAAAATATAAAACGGACATTGCCCAGAACTACAGGAAGGTTGACTGACTGGAAATTCTACAGCAAGAAGCAAGGAGAAAACCAGAAGGAGGTGCGGAGGAGCTGGAAAAACCCAAGGTACGGAGACGCGGCGCGCGGAGAGGACGGAGCCGGAGAGGAGGGAGGCGGAGTGCCTGGCGGGCGTTCCCTAGCGGAAAGAAGATAAAACTCCGACTGTGCTGGGCCCCCGACTGCTCTGAACCCCAGTTCTAGGCCAGACCCCAGGGACTCAGGCTCAGCCATAGGGAGCCGGGCTGTAAGGCGGAACCCCGGGGAGAGGCGAAAGGAGGTCCCGGCGGCACGCACACTGCACACAGAGAAGGGACAGTCGGCTGTGCTGCGGGATTGCCCTGACGGGAAGGAGACTGGGGCTCCAGACTGCTCTGAACGCCACCTCCAACTCCACTTCCAACTGAACTGAACCCCAATACCGGGCTCATTGTGGGAGAGCATAGCCGGTTTGGCAGCAGGCGAAAATTGAGGGCACCTTTCTCTCAGAGGCGCTGGCAGCGAGCACTGAAGGACCCGCATAGGGCGGGGCTGACGGAAGCCAAAGCTGCAGGCTCCACTCTGAAACCCCGTCCCATCTGTAACTGCGAAATGCGACAACAAAATAGATCACAAACGAAAGAAATGGAGGACAAAAAGCAAACTGGATATAGAGTTCAAATCTACGCTTATAAGGTTTTTCAAGAATTTCCTAGAAAAGATGGATAAGGCCTATGAGGATATGAAAAGAGATCAACTAGAATTAATAAGGAGTCAACAAGAAATGATAATGGATCAACAAGAAATAAAGAATACATTGTCTGAAATAAAAAATATTTTACAGAGGCCTAAAAACAGAAGGGAAGATCGCAAGAATCAAGTCAAAGATTTGGAACATAAAGAGCCAGAAGACACTCCTCCACAGAAGCTAGAAGGCAAGAGAATCCAGAAAATTGAAGATAATGTAAGAAACCTCTGGGACAACTTCAAGCGAACCAACTTCAGAATTATGGGGGTCCCAGAAGATGAGAGAGAGCAAGATATCGAAAACATACTGAAAGAAATAGTGACAGAAAACTTCCCCCACCTGGTGAAAGAATTAGACTTACAAGTCCAGGAAGCGCACAGAACTCCAAACAAAAGGAATCCAAAGAGGACCACACCGAGACACATCATTATTAAAATTCCAAGAGCAAAAGACAAAGAGAGAATATTAAAAGAAGCAAGAGCAAAGAAGGTAGTAACCTATAAAGGAGCACCTATACGATTGTCAGCTGACTTCTCAACAGAAACCATTCAGGCCAGAAGGGAATGGCAAGAAATATTCAAGGTGATGAATAGCAAGAACCTACAGCCAAAAATAATCTACCCAGCAAAACTATCACTCAGAATCGAAGGCCAGATAAAGAGCTTCACTAATAAAAAAAAGCTAAAGGAGTTCATCACCGCCAAACCAGAATTATATGAATTGCTGAAGAGGGTTCTTTCAGAAGAGAAAGTAAACAAAGATAAAAATTATGAACAACAAATATGTAACTATCAACAAGTGAATCTAAAAACCAAGGAAATTAAAAAAATCTGATGAACCATATTAACTGTTGAATATAATAGAATCAGAGGTATGGAAGGGGAGTGAACTGATGATTCTTGGGGAAAAGGGGAGAGGGGGGCGTGGGGAGAGACTGAACATAAACTGTGCACCTATGGATGAGGTCAATGGGGAGAGGGGAAAGGGCAGAGGGTGGGGTGGGAACCTGGTGGAGGAGAGCAATGGTGGGGGGGAAAAAAGGAATATTTGTAATAATATGAACAATAAAAACTTATTAAAAAAATAAAAAATAAAAATAAATAAAAAAATAATAATAAAATAAAAATAAAAAATGCGACAGAATTGCAACTGGGCACTGATTAGAAGGTACTAAATGGCTTATCCTCAGAATTGTACACAAAGAATTGAAGTGTTTGTGTCTGTTTTTATCACTATTTTACATAAAGTTAAACTCTCTTTACATTGCTAAGCATTAAGGCAGTTTATACCTAGTGTTTTGTCTCATTTAAATATATTTGGGATGCGTTTTATTTTTAAAATAAATACATTTTAAACTATTCTGTGGGGCCTCAGCCCTAGCAGTGCAGCTCCATGAACTTGAATGTCAATGCTGGCTGCCAGTTCAGGCATTTGTGTATAGGAGTGTCCCTGTTTCCCTCTGCCCTGTGGCAGTCCCAGCGGTTATGGATTGTATTGGTGTTTCCTTTGGGTACTAACGAGTCCCACCTTTAAATGAGAGGACTGTCTTTATATAAGAATTAAGCTCCAGATGACAGGTGTCATGCATGACTGTTCTATGCTGGATCCCTGGTGTCTAGGACAGTGCCTGGCATAGTAGGTGTTCATCAATTATTTATTCAATGAAAGGCTTATTTCTACAAGACACATTTGAGGTTAAATTTCAATTTTTTTAGTCTAAACATTACCTAGGAACTTTCATATAAGAAGCAAAAAAGCTTTTGATTGATGTGGACTCTGCATCTCAAGTTCATGAAACCAGCTAAAAAGTGGGGGAAAAAATCTAGCTCCCACAATAGCAAGTCATTGTTTTGATTCTTCTTTGATTGAACTGATGGATGGCTTAGGAAACATTTCAAAGGAACATGGAGGTTCAACAAGAATAATAAAAACAAAACAAACAAACAAAAAAAACCTCCGAAACCGGTTTGGCTCAATGGTAGAGCGTCGGTCTGCGGACTGAAAGGTCCTAGGTTTGATTCCGGTCAAGGACATGTACCTTGGTTGCGGGCACATCCCCGGTAGGGGGTGTGCAAGAGGCAGCAGGTCGATGTTTCTCTCTCATTGACGTTTCTAGCTCTCTATCTCTCTCCCTTCCTCTCTGTAAAAAATCAATATATTTTAATTGTCTTAAAAAAACAAAACAACCAATTATCAAATTAACTTTCCCATAATTACGTGTACCCAGAGAAAAGAAACCATAATATCCAGAAGCTAACTGGATAGTAAAGAAGGTTCTTTCCAAGTGACAAATCTCCTTATAGCTTGGTGATGAGGAATGGTGGCTATAGCTGGTTAGAGAGAGAGACATATAAATGGTTGTGGCTATATCAGTTTATGAATGTCAAACTTAGGAGACACCTCTAGATTTTGATTTTTTTAAAAATATGTTTACTAATGTATAACAGTATCACAACCCAAATTTCATATTGTTTCAAAGTCTTAAGACATTACATAATTTATTTTATTTTTATAATAGGTACCAAGCTTAATTTAAAGAGGAAAAAATAAACAGTATCATTGAATGTCTGTCGCATTTTTCTAGCACTCCATGCAATCCTATGAATATATATATGAACATATATGAATATATTTGAATATATAATAATAATGATGTTGAAATTTTTTTATGGAATAACTAAATATCCTGGGTCGATGCCAATGTTCCTCAGTGATATTCTAGAATTAAAAAGTGAGTGTTGAGGACTACATAGGAGAACATGGCACCTATCTATCATGTACTGAACTTATTTAAAAAATATTGATTAAACATTAAAATTCTAATATGATTTCTTCCTTGATAGCTTTCATATCATGATATTCTTTGCAACAAATTACTTGTTCATTTATTTCATTTTTCTGTCTTTTCTGCCATCACTGAGTAAATGTAAGAGAAGGAAATAAAGATTCCAGTATGGTTTTAAGAGAGTTCATTTTTCATTTTGTCAAGGGGTTTCCCCATCCTGCAGCCATGGTTGTATTTCTTGATGATCATTCATTGCTATGAATTAAGAAAGAACAGCTTCTTAGTTCATCAATAATCCATTAAGGTTGTTCAAAGATATGTTGGATTTATGTCCTTCACCTGTGCAATAGAGATGTAGATTGTTCTTAGAAGGTTGTAATTTTCTTTGTAGTGTCTTTATCTGGTTTTGGAATTAGGATAATGCTGGCTTCATAAAATGAGCTTGGAATTCTCTTCCTCTTGGATTTTTGGGGATAGTTTGAGAAGGATAAGTGTGAGTTCTTTGAATATTTGGTAAAGTTCGTTTGTGAAGCTATCCAGTCCAGGAAGTTTGTTTGTTGAGTGGCCCCATTTCTAATTACAACCACATGGGAGCCACGGCCTCAACATGCAAACTTGTGGATGGTGGGAGAAGGCACAATTCAGTCCATAGCGCCAGGGAAATCTATCATCTTAATATCCATTATTTAATCACATCCATAAGACCTATCAATATTTCCAACTAGGGTAACTAACATTTGAAGGTTCCAGGGATTAGGATGCATTATGTGGGGCCACTTTTTCAGCTAACCAACCAAGGAAGCAAAATAAATTGCTAACTCACATATACTCGTGGGTATTCCAGTGTGATATGTGCCAAGGGGAATTAGCTGCTCAAAATTAATAAATAAGGTGAAAACGGGAATTTATGGAGATTTTGGTGAGGTCTGTAATTTTGCATCATTATAAGAACACTGAACGTGAATAAATCCAAACACTGAGCCTCTGAGCTTGGGGTTTATTATTTTCATTGACACAAAGCCTCCCGTTCCCGATGGATTGATTGTTGTGATGCTTTTTAGTAGTCAGCTATACAAATGCATTTGCAGTTCAGCTTGGTTCAGAAATGGCTCTTGAGGAGAGTTTTTATATCTGTTTTTGCTCTAGCATTTACTCTTTGTAATGTAAAGCTAACAATGGCTGACATTTACTGGATATTTACTATGTGCCACACACTACTACTATCCTTAGTTAACTGGTGAGTGACTAGAGGCGTGCAGAGGTAAGAGACTTTGCAAGATCACCAAAGGAAGTGGAAAACAGAGATGTAATGCCAGAATTCTGACTCTAATGCCCACACTATGAACCACCATTTTATATTTCCTGGGAAAGATTATTAAACACCCCATTTCTAAAACTTGCCACGGAGAGAAATTGTTATGAAAGTTTACATCAGCATCAAGAGCTTGTATAACAGATTTTTTTTTAAATCATCAATTGTATTAGGTTATTCAGAGAAACATAGCCAGAAAGACATGTGTGTGTTTGTGTGTATTTATATCCATATATCTATAGAAATAGAGACTTTTATTTTAAGGAATTAGCTCATGCTGCTGTAGAGGCTGGCAAATTCTAAATCTGAAGGACAGAACAGCAAGCTAGAGACCCAGGGAAAGTTGGTATTGCAGCTGGAGTCTGAAGGCAGAATTCCTTCCTTCTTGGGGACCTCAGGCTTTTTTTTTTCTTAAGGCCTTCAACTGATTGGATAAGGCCCATCCACATTATTGAGGGGAACCTGCTTTAGTCAAAGTCTAGTGAGTGGAGCCACTCCCATTTCTAGCTCTTGATTCCATTGTAATGAGGTCAGGGTTCTCTGAGATGTGTTGAATAGCAACACTACCACGTCTATAAATTGTCTTTCACTAGCTTAATAATCCAGCCCGGTGTGCATCTCTGTGTGTTGTGTGGAAGGAAAACAGATAATCTTGTGATGCAAGAATCCAAATGGCATAAAGGCCACTGCTCAGTGTACCCTGCACACTAATATAGTCCCTTTATTGAATCCTGATACTAAGAATGATGCATGGCAAGGTGACAAAAGGGAGCCATCTCCCAGCCTTCATTGTCCCTGAACCTATAACTAGACACTCCCATAGAATTGTCCCCTTTTATTCCACATGTGGCTTGACTTTATGGTCCTCACTTGTGGGACTACAGAGAATAGAAATCCGCACAAACGAGGAATCCTATCAATTCATCAAGCCAAGTGAAAATGTCTGTTTGTCATATAAAAGATAATGGCAGAAATCCATTTTTAGCTCCCTGTTGCTGTACTCATGTGTGAAATTACCCACAGGGGAAGATATTTGCCTGGGCAAATAAAAATTTAAAAAAAAACAAACCTTTATTGGCCTTAGATGTGATTGACTACACAAATTATGCTGCCAAATGAATTGGTTTTGAAAACCAAACAAAAGGCCTCATAAATCAGGCTGGAAAGGCGGTGGGAGGAACAGCCTGTACCTGGTGACAGCGTCAGGACACAGAGCAGCAAGGGCCCTGGCTGCTGCTTCTCTCCTTTACAAAGCGGTGTTTAGATGACTGGTTACTTCCCAAATATTTAAATCTTAGCCCTGCTGTGGTTTTCTGATATGGATGAAGAGACCATTTAGTATTTTGACTGGGGCACTCGCTGATTTATTTTCTCTATAGTTCAGATGAATTGGGGGTTATTTTCTCACTCCTATTTGGACAAAGAATGGGAAGTGAGGAGCGGGGATAAGTGTTCTTGGTCCCTAAAGACAACCCATTATGGTGTTTGACGGTAGAGTGTGTGCCATGCCCGCATTTGGTATTGCCCATGCTGTGACCTAGAAGAAAGAAATATTGCAGCATTTAACCAGAGAGCTTTATCCTTTTTCTTCTTTTAAAAAAAAATGGGGAAAAGACAAGGAACGAAGAAATGAGAAGAGGCAAAAGTAGGAGACAGAGCAGGTACAAGGCAGATCTAAAAACTTGGAAAAATCTCTGTCCTCTCCAGACAATTTATTTTCAGTTTAGTAAACTCAGAAGCAGAACTTTTGCATTTTTAATACTCTTAATAATAATAAAAATGATTTTGTTAATTCAGGGCAGAGCCAAGTTTAGGAGGCTGAGCATCAGCTTGTTTATGTTGGCATTTCTGTGGAGCCAGGTCTGTCTAGTTTCCTTGCCTTGAATAGCAACTGGCCCAGACCCAGCAGCCATAGATCACAATCAGGCAGAGCCTTTTGCCTCAAGATCCCCACCAGGCCCAAACTTCCAGCCTCCTCTGGTTCTGCTCGCCACCATTCCACTCTCAAGCTCCAGGCGTGGTCCACACACATGGTGGCTGAGGAATGCGTTGTCATTGCTGAGTTGTCCTCTCCCTTCCACCCCAGGACACTCAGCAGATGGGTTTTTCCTCTGCCTAGACTGTTTCCCAAAGGGTTGGCCCTTCAATCCATATGTAAAGTGGAAACGCAAGAGAACTTGGTCTCCCCAAATCCACTTACGTCAGCTTCTTCAAAATTGGACTTTGAGAAACAACTATAATAGCATTTCATTTCATTAGTGAAATGATGATGCTACCGAGATTCACTCTTTTAATTGGCTTTTCACTGATGGGTCTTCAAACTACTCTGTTGCCTAGAACCTCCAAACTGTGTAAACTGGTTCTGTTTCAGACAGAATTGGGCTTATTTATTCCTTCTTAGTCTAGAAAGCACACTTATATGTGCCAGTTGATTATCTTTTTATGTGCATTTTATATCACAGAGCATGGAAGTTTGGGAGAAAGAATTTTTTTTTTTTTTTTTTTTTTTTTTTTTTTTAGCATTGCAGAGTATTCAGGACAGTTTAAACAAACTTAATTAAAATTCTAATTTTTTTCCCAGGCATAAATTGTCTGCTGAAATAGCCAGGCCAGTCTCCTTACATAGAAATTCTCCCACAGCTCTTAAACCTCACATTTACCAGCCTGTGCCGCATAACCTTGGGACTGACCAGTCACTGCCCTTTATTATTCGACTGAGCTACAGTTGCACTGACTGCTGAAGCAACCACTAAGTTTGCAGATTTCCTGGTTCTTCCCTCCTAGATGTTTTCTGCTAAAGAGTAAAAAAGTGTGGAAAAGCTTAATTATATCTAGTTCTTGATTAAGAACTAGAAAGGAAATCATTGTAGCCACATATCCTTGGTGTATGTGGAAAACCTCCACATTAAAGCTATGTCTAAGAACACTTAAAAATATCCTCCAATTCTTTTTCCTTATGCAATCCAGAAGTTAGTTTCAACACTTACTATTATCATGTCTCCAAATGATATGCCTCTTTCAGTGCCAGGGTCATATCCAATAAAGCCCTCTTGTTTTGGCAAGATGATCATCTTTGGAAACTTGAGCAATAATGCTACTTTTGAGCTACAGTCTGAGATATTGGATCATTTACTTCTTCCCTTCATTGGAGATAGTCTTGGGAACACCTACGTGCTCGAAGGCAATGTTCCTGGCTTATCAGTTACACAGGAGAAGCCTTCAAAGTAATATTCCCTCACTCTTCTCGGGTTCTTCTCAGAAAAGTTCAGAAGGCAGGACCTATCACATGAGCAGTAACAGCTCACAGGTGTGTGTGTGTGTGTTTACAAAATTTTGAGAAAAAGATAGACATACTGGCTCACTTTAGAACAGAATCGTCATTTTGTTGGTTATTGAGTTCTGCACCCTCCTTTCCTGTATCTTTTTTCTTTCTACTTTGACCTTGTTTTCTCCCTCCTTCCAACTGTATTTTCTCTGATCTTTTCTCCCAGCTCTCCAAGTGAGACCCAACTTAGATAACTTCTCAGATAACTCCAAGAGCTTCACACATGCCCTGTAACCCCCTTTCCTCGGGGACCTCACCAACTGCTCTTTTCCAGGTCTTCCTCTACCGCCCGAGTGACATGGTTTCTGTTTCCATGGAATCTTGGTTTTTGCTTTGTCTTGTTTTGCAGATACAACTGTGGAACATCTCTTTGTAAGAACTCAAATAAAATTTTACTTTTAATTATTTGTTAAAACAAAATAAGTTCTGATCATTAATAGGCCCAAGTGAAGTCATTGAGCAATAGTGACCAGAGTCCCAACAGTAGGCACCTGTAGAAACCACATGGCACTCAGGCATACACATAGAGGAACTTTTTTAAAGTGCTCTCCCAGGAAATAAGGACAAGACAGAAGCCAGGCCCACCATACTGCATGGCGGGCACATACATTCACTAACAGGAGAGCTTTAAGCTACAGTCACTTCATCCTCCACTTTCCACCTGTCAGGATTACCCATGTGCACCTCTGCTCACCCCTGCCATCCTCTTAGGCAAGCTAGAAAAAGGAAAGCTGCCCTTGAAAATCGCTCTCTTCTTCCCATAGTCTAGTTGATATGTTTATAAATATACTTTGAAATCGCTTTCAAACCATGTGGCTTTGTACTTGGTGTAAGCTTAGGTTCATTAAAGTCATTAGTTTATTAAAACTCAACCCAGAAGTTTAATACCAAAGCTAAAATGGAAATGTGGCCGGGACCGGTTTGGCTCAATGGATAGAGCGTCGGCTTGGGGACTGAAGGATCCCGGGTTCGATTCCGGTCAAGGGCATGTACCTTGGCTGCGGGCATATCCCCAGTAGGGGGTGTGCAAGAGGCAGCTGATCGATGACTCTCTCTCATCGATGTTTCTAACTCTCTATCTCTCTCCTTTCCTCTCTGTACAAAGAAATCAATAAATTATATTAAAAAATAATAAAAAAATAAAAAATAAAATGGAAATGTGGTCTGTCCTTCGTGGATGTGCTGAAAGTCCCATTAGCTAACGAGTAATCAGATGAGGCACCAGCGGGCTAAGAGCTCGGTTTCAAACCTAATTGGAGATTAAAGAGCTTTGTCCAGCCTTCTCAGTCTTCATGCTACCTCCTCTGGACCATGGCTGTGACCCAGTCAGATCGCCCTAAGCAACACACAGGCTTTCTTCTTTTGTGCCTTGGCTGCTTGCTGACGCTTGTTAGCAAAGAGATCAGTCAAGGTGGAAAATGGCAGCAGCAAAGAAAGCAGAGTGTGCAGTGTGGTAGTGTAATGCAGGTGAGTCCTGTCTCAGCTTCTCAAAGCTACAAGTCAGAGAAAATGCAGGCAGAAGTATGTCAGCAACACAGAACATACAGAATCTCCTGATCGCTTCCCGTTGGCTGAGGGAGGGTAGCAAGTTCACTCCAGACAACTGCCCATGTTCATTTCAGCCTCTACCTGAAATTTGCCTTATCTGCAGCGCAGAGGTGGCTCTCAGGCCTCCGTCAGAGTTCCAGAGTAGCCTTCGTTCTCCTTGCTCAGGGAACTTGAAATGAGTATTTCTTTGCAGATAAGTTAAACAGCTGGGAATATACAGAGTTTTTATTAGATTGATTAGGTTTGTTTGTTTGTTTGTTTTTAATCGGATGCTCTATCAAGATAAGTGTGACATCCAGAACTATTAGGTGCCTGATTAAATTGTTTCCTTATCTATCTATAAAGAAAAATAAGCAGAAACTTTTTCTGGCTTTTTGACAAGTCCAACTTTCCTGTTGTTATTTCTGATTTTCAATATTTATCCAGATTAATTGTAATGCTGGCCTTACTGCTCCTTTGTGGGCTAATGTTTAAATGAAAACTTTCTCTACTGTCTATTAATAAAATTTCTTGGGTGACTTCCAAGATGCCTCTACCATATAAAATCCCATGCTATCAATATTTTGACAGTTTTAAAGTGAAATTTGTATTAATTAAATGGAAAGGCATTGGAAATAGAGTACAGGTTTTAAAAATGCAAGTCATTAACAAAATATTTGAGATGATGGTCAAATTAGGAACAAATTCGTTTCATTCACCAAACTTTTAGATAAGGATGAATCTCTTGAGTGTAGAATTTTAGGAAGCACATTTAGGTGTAAGATTATATACAACAGTATTGAGTTAGGGGTCTTCTTTTCCTATTAACTATTTCAAATTAAGTGAAGCTGTTACAAGCTGAGTCTTGCATATAAATCCATCTGAGGAAGTATTATCATATGGTTTCTTTTCTGGAAAGAAAATCAGAAAATGGCCTTTAGTCTTAGCTGCTGCTAAATAAATAAATAAATAGGAGGAAAAAGAAGAAAAGAAAAGACCCACCATATGGCAGGAACGTTAGCCGCAGGCCTATCTTTTCTTTGTGCCATTTTCAAAACTGCCTTTCCTGTTACAGCCGTCTTTTAACGCTTTATTGTAACCTTGCAATTACTTTATAGATTTCTGGATCTTTTTCCTCCTCTCCTTTCTTTTAGCTTCCAATTGACTTTTGTCCTTTATTTCCCCACCAGTTTTTAGTTCTTTCAGAATGTGAGCATAAAAAAATAAATTAGGAAAATCAAATCCTTTTTTCCCTTGGATGCAGACTGTGGTCAAGATGGGGATAAGAGCTATTGACTAAAATGAGATTTGGCCAGCCAGAGTGCCTTGTATTATTCTTGTCTATCTGTATATCCCTGCTTCTCCACTGAACTATCAAATCCTTGATGGTAACAACCATATGTTTCCATTTCTTTTTCCCAGTAAAAAGTTCAACGTTTGCTATAGAGAAGAAACTATTTGTTGAACACAGTGAATGAATGAAAGAAACTACAGAAATGGCAGCATATAGTGTCACCTCACTCTTCCCCAGTAATTACTCAAGTAACTACTTCCCGTATAACTACTCAGGAAGGTTCAGAAGTGGTAGTTTTTAGCACATATGTAAATTCTTGGGCTCTTGTATAAACCATTATTCTGTTGTTGATTTTTTTTTTCCTTACAAAACTCTAACAACTGTCAAGCAAAGAATTTAGGAAGCAAAATTCTATAGATACAACCCCTATTGGTTTTGTTTTAAGGTTAGGGGGTCAAGAATGGAACACTATAGTGTATTTTTGTTTGTTTTTTTGTTTGTTTTTCTGCACCTACTGATAATCTAATGCAAAGATAGTCAAATAACAGCTCCTGCCCGGAACACAAATAGAGTGTGAACTGGATTAGGGGAAATGGGAGTGCTCATGCAGCTGGGTCTAGTGTTCATGGCTTCATTACATCAAATGGAATGTCTATGTTTCTGCTAGGTTTAATGAAGCCAACGATAGCCACTCTGTGTCGAGCGATATTGGAGAGTTTTGGCTTTTAACTTGATGTATTTTAATTTGTGCTTCCTAGCTCTCCCACTGGCATTTTAGGCACAGTTAGCTAAGTGTGCCTCTGTGTTAGCCACAGAGTCAAGAAAAATATATACATATAAAGAGACTCAGTAAGACCAGGAAGTTTAGGGAGAGCAAATTAACCTCCATCAAGAGCACTGGCCAGCTCATCAAGCACCTGATCTAAGAGGGAGCGGATCCACCCTGGTCTCCTTGTGCTTCTTTAATGGCTCCCCTCTGAATGCCCGTTAACTTGCTGTGGTGTTTCTTAGTTTTCAGGCCTTTACCTCCTGTCCTTCTTCACCATCCTCATCGGGCTGGTGCTCTACTCCTCCACCTCCACGTACGTAGCCCAGGACCCGCGGGTGTACAAGCAGTTCCGCAACCCTTCGGGACCTGTCGTGGACTTACCGGCCACAGCTCAGGTGGAGCCGTCGGTCACCTACACCAGCCTGGGCCAGGAGACCGAAGAGGAGCCCCACGTCCGTGTGGCCTAGGCTGAGGCCCGCCCCCCGCCCACTGAGCACGACTCAGTGGCCACGTTTTCGCCCATCATCTCTGTATTGTACATAGAGAAAGGTATTTATTAGGTGCAGTTTACACGGGTGGACTGCAAGGTAGCAAATCCAAAAGCCTAAACATCAAAGGCACAACCTAGCAAGCATCACTGGAGACAGGCTCTGACCCACCTGACTTGGAAAGATGCCCCGCTTGTGTGTATCCTGGCCACACCGCCCCTGCATTCAGTACTGTGAACATTTTTGAATCAAAAGCAACTGTTATTGTTATCACTCGGATTAGTATCGTTGCTCTTATGACACCTAGTTTCAGGAGGATGTTTTGTACTCTTGAGGGAACCTATTGCCAGACCACTCACATGTAGTTTACATAAATCCCACTTTTCTAGAGCAAGCCACTTTTTAAGAATCATGCTTCATGGTGTGTGCACTGTCTATGAGTGCTGCCAGCCACAGGAGCCCCGCCCTGAGCAGTGTCACTGTCCTGCAGACCTGGTGGCTCACGGCTTCCCCTGTTCCCTTTGGATTGTTCTGCTCAATACGTATTTCTTGCTGTGACCCTTGTGGGGAGGGGCGACTGACCATATACTTCTCTATTCTAGGAATAGATATCGCCTTTTTCTATTTTGATCTCTGATTATTCCCGGCCATCGTCTTTCTGTTGTGCCACCTTAGATAATGCCAATCAAGTCTCTGAAGTATCAGGATAAGGAATGTTTCATTTCTGTGGCTTATGGGAAAAACCGGGAGTAATATAATATATGTTTAGGGGAATATATGTTTTTTAAAATCCTGCTGCTTCTTCTTATATCCTCTCTTCGAAAAAAAAAAATAGATTTGCTTTTCTTCCCCGCCCCCTCCTCCCCAGATTATCTTTAGTGATATGGAAATTAACCAAGGTGTTGGCGAAAGCCTTTTAATTGGGTGACACTCCTTCTGAAATACACAGGCATGCAGCTACCTTTATGGTGGCCTCCAGACAAAGTCGAGGTGCTGATGTGAAGCATTCTCTGACCAAGCTCGACTCATCTGGCCACTTTGTGGTGGTAGAGATGTCAACGATGAGAAAGTCTGGCATGCTGGTCGTATTTGGCATCCATTCATGAGCAGAATATATCGACACAGCATTCTTACGGAGACAGAGAATATGACAAGGTCCTGATAAGGCTCTGAGGGATATGTCACTCCTCTAATTCTGTTCAAAGGGCCCTTAAAACAGCCCTTTTCCAAACACAGGAAATAAGAACCACCGGCACATCTCTGTGATTTAGAGATAGATCTTATGTGTCAGCATGGGAAATGGTCTTTACGTCTGGCTGGCTTCACTATCATTCAGAAAGATCCTTGATTAAGTGACAGGGTTGGTAAAGGAAAAGTAAATGCTTATAAAGCTTTGGGCAAGTAAAATCAATGAATCTTAAGCAAGTAAAGCAAAACACCAGAGGGGTCTCTGAACGACAGAAGGACAGATTGCAGCTTAGTCGGGATTCCCATGTAGCCTGAGCGAGGCCTCCTTAGGAAGGCAAAAGCACTCCATGCTGTCAGTCAGCAGTCACATGGCCCCTCTGCCTGCCTTCTCCTCTGGGCATGGGTAGTCCAGCCCTTGCAAATGGAGAAGAAAAAGTACCTTTTCTGATATGCAGATTGTAAGCTCATCTGTGTTCAGCCCCTTTAGAAACATGTTTTATTTTCTCTGGGGGGCGGGGGGGGGGGGGGGGAACCACAATGTGAAAGCTACGTCAAGTCAAAACAACTTTGCCAATGTCTGCTTTCTGCTACCTTTAAAACCGATTAAATACCTTTCTCTCAATATTTCATCCATTCAGACCTGAAGACCTTTAAAGACTGTGGTTTTCTTTTTGTGTTTACATTCCTTTGGTTTGCATAATTTGCTTGATTTATTGCATTTTTAGTATTTATTTTAAGCCAAATGTTTTAGCCTTTTTAAATTCATTTTTCTTTGTGTGTGTGTGTGTGACACTAATTTGTAGATGCTTAGTAAAATCTTAGGAGAAATAAGCGGCTGAAGGTTTTCCTAATCGACTCAGTGGACTGGGAATCTTTTTTAAAATTTCAATTTCACAGAGGTTGGCAATCAGTGGATGGCTGAAAGTTGCCATCTGAATTATTTTCTAGGATATTTCAATTGACTCCAGTGTAGGAAAACCAAGTGTGAATGTTAAGGTGAATTCACTGTATATGCTTTATCATCCAGTGTCCTTATCCACAAGACTTTCATGCCCTTCACGGTGTTGGTTTGTCTCCATTTAGAAAGGCTGATAACACTGAATTGTCTGAGATCCGGAGTTCCCATCAACTCTTGGGAACAAAAAAACAAAAAAAAAGAAAAAAGAAAAGAAAAGATAGCAGGAAACACACTTTCTTTTCTGTATAAAAACATCTATCCTTTGGGAGTGGGATGGGAAATGGGTGTAGGACATTAACTCTAGCTATTTTCACTTCTGAAATGTCATAACCTCAGTAGACACCAGCAACAAGTTCAGCTTTTCAATGCGTCACCCCACCCTCCTCCGTGAATGAGACTAGCAAGTTGTATAGAATTGGATTGGACAAGCGAACCACAGCTTTCCTGAACCCCACCTAGAGATGAGTGGAGGTTCTCACTGCCTCAATGAAAACTTGCCCTGGGCACGGAGCTTGCCTTGGTCATGTCTTCTCACCTCTTCAGACTCTGAAATTCACAACCAGGTAGACCAAGCAGTGGAAAACTCGGCACCACTGTGTCCCATGACAACGTCTCCATGTTTAGTTTAGATATTGCTAACGTGTGCTATTAACCTTTTGAGAAGCGTGTGGTATTGTTTGTTTTGCGTTTGTTATGATTTATAACCACGTAGGAGTCCCCAGGTAGCTACCAGTACAGATTTTACCCCATGGGTAGGATTCTATTGTCAAGCCACATTAACAAAGCACACTAACACAGACATTGCAAATGGAAAATATGAACCAAAAGAAAGAAAAAAAAAAGAAAGAAAGAAATTTACACCTATAAGTTGAGCAAACTCTCCATTTTTGATATTTGCATGCTCCCTCACGGACTGGCTGTGGCCATGTAATGCCTGTATAATGTTTTGAAATAAAAGTAAATGCTTTATGAAAGCTCCGAGCTCTTGGTTTTCTTGAGTGTTTGTCTGCACTATGACGACCCTGGAAGCGGCTCCCATGGGAGGCCAGAAATAGCACAGGAGTTGATACCGGGGAACATGTCAAAATAAAAACCAGAAAGAAAATACTTCCAAATTAGGAAGGGCACAGTTGTTCTCAGAACCGTACTTTCAAAGAGCCAAATCAAACATGTTTGTGATTTGCAAAATTAATTACTTCTCTGGATGCTTACGAAGGCTCTAGGGCTGCAGCCTCCAGGCCCACATTTAAAACGCACGTAGGACAATACCGTTTACCCCCAAGAAATGGTTTCTCATCAATGGGAACATTCTGTGCGTGCTGCCCTGGGCACAATGCCAGGCTGAAAGGGGGAGCAGGACATCGATACAACAGGACTGCTGGGCTTCCCGCTCAGGACTCACAGGCTAGCATCACCCCTCCCCCACCAAGTGGCGTTGCTCAGCGATCCCTTAAGCACTTGGAGGTGACTGTATATCAAGTTCGTGTTCTTGCTCTTCTTGTTCACAATGAGACTTCAAAAATTAGGTGAGCCCAAAAGTCTGTGTGTCCACGTTCCACATTTAAAATATTTTTTTTAAAGAATCACATTCATTGTTCAGGACAAAAGGAACAGCAGCACACGGATCCTTTATAAAAGTGTTCTTGAGATCCATCGTGATCTGCTTTTATAAATAATTAGAACAGTATGTACTTCATGGAAGTAATTTGCTTGAAAACATGTGACTCACAGGTTAAAAATTTTTTTTCCTTGAAAAATGTAACTGTTTCTCTAAATTCTTGCTTTTTGTTTTTATAGTAAACTCTCGGATCAAAGATGAAATGCAGTTGAACTTCCACCCAGTCTGTTTTCAAATGCCCAACAATCCTAACTGATTGGGGTCCAAGTGGTACACATAATGAATGTGTAAGTCATGTGTAGTCTGTTTCCCTGTGAATTATCGTTTTCTTAAGAGAAAGAGCTGGGTTTCCGAAATGGTTGGAAGCTCTGGCAGAGGTAAGATAAGGCAGCATGGGAATGATTTGTGAAAGAAAAGGAGAAACAAGCAAAATTCAGCAGGGAAGTTGTAATTCATTATGTTGCCTTGATGCTCCATAGGAAAGCAAACGGTAATGTCTGAAATAACAGAAACTGACATCAGATCCAGTGTATCCATCTTCAGCACCGAGAAAAAATACCGTGCACACGAAGGCACTCATACATCTTGTTTTTAATGTACTCTGACTTCTGAATCAGACACACCACGTGGGAGGGTATTCCATTACAAAATGGTCCCTTTTTCCTCCTTCTACTCTCTCTCAGGTACCTTTTCTGTAAAATCCTGTTCTTGGAAAGGAAGAAATCATTGGTTTCCCTTCAATGCATGCTTGAATTTTTTACCAATCCTCAATATGTTTGACCATTCTGGTTGGCCCTGGGATATTAAAAAAAAATTAAAAAAAATTCTTTTTTACTTGTGAATTGTGCTTCTGAATTTACTAAATTGCTTTCTAATTATGCACACTGGTCTTCCTTTTTCCTTTCTGCTATTTTTCTTTGATTTCCTTGTGCTTTTTGTCTCTTTTCTTTTGCAAGCATAGATAGAGGGCTCACTATAGGCCACCTAGACAGTGTCTCTGCCCTTTATTCTCTGCGTGGACAAAAGTGATTAATTCAGAAAGATAGAATACAGCTGGGAAGCCCACACCTACCAGATGGCCTTTCGTGAGTGCCTGACTGGCCATTGTGCGCTACTTTTCAGACAGCGGACAAGTTGCCTGCAAACACCACTGAAGCCTGATTAACAAGGAAAACTAATGATCAGAGGGGGGAAATTCTGGGAATAGACTAAAATTAGGGGCTTTCATCTGGATAGACAAAGGCTTGGTGTGAATAAGACTAAACCTATAAAAGCATGAAAACCAGTCTGTTCACCGGGTCCAGCATTAGAGCTGGGAGTTATCCCATAATGCTCGGAGGATAATTTCAGGACAGTTAAATATTATTTTACAAAATGGGGAATGTTCTTCCTGAACTTATTGCCGCACTTTAGCACTGACTAAAAATGTGTTAAGTCACCTAATAGGTAGGAGAGCTATGGTGGAACATTAGGTGAGCTGTGTAATCCTTATCCAATCTCTTTACACTTTTGCTAGTAGATTAAAAGCAGGCATTACTCATAATTATGTCTGGACAATAGATATAGACCTGGTCTATCACAGGCAAACCTGGAAGTGTGGTCACCCTGCCTTTAAAAGATATTCCTGCACCTCCCCTCGCCATGGGAAATTGGTAGCACAATGGAAGCCATGTCTTCCTGCCACTAGATGTCGCTGTCTGTGGTAAAACAACTGGGTGAAGAGGGCCATCTATCTATCCAAGGTGGTGAAGCTCTTGTTACTGGATCTTATTCGTGGATGGCAGGCCCACCCGGGTTTCTATCATGCTGCTCAGGCCTTCTCCTTGGAAACATCTGTAGCCAGGAGTGGTAGAAAAGTGAACAGAATTCCAATGATAGTTTCTTGAACATCTTCACCATTGTTTCATTGCTAAATGTGTAAAAAAGTAAGAGCAACAGAGAAACTAAAATAAAGGAGGCATTAGAGGTTGAATTACTTAGAAGTAAATTACATAAGAAGTAAACACATACTTTTCAAGAAATGCTGAATAACAAATAAATGCATTTATGAATGAATGCATATTCCTCGTGGGAGGAAGAAGTAGATTCCAAAAGTTCGAAGAGCAGATGCCTTGTGGCAGAGGATGAAAACCATCCTGCAATTCTGCACCTACCTTTTCCCCTAACACTGTCCACTGGTGCCATTTCTGGGATTTGGGGCTAAAAGTGATACCTAGGTTTGTGCTGCGCTGGGTCTTATTCCTGCCTTTCTTGGCCTTGTCTTCATGGATGGGGGGATTCTTTCCATGCTACCTGAAGAAGTTTGACAAATTTTAAGTAATAGTAAGTAATTGCAGTTTTATAGATGGCTGGCCACCTGCCAATTTCACAGCAAACTAAAAAAGCAATAACGAAAATCTACTTGTTCTTAAAATGACTACTTTACTAAATGAAATTACTAAAGAGAGAGGAAAGCGGCTAATCACGGGAATAATCAAAACAGTCTCATTATGGGACTCCCTGTGAGCTTTTGTTTGAATTCTCTAATGTAGTTTTTGGCATTAAATAGGATTTTAAAAGCTAACTAGGTCACGCATGCATATGAATGGTTGAGTGAATCACATAACCTCTTTATGTGCCCCATGACTCTGCCCACCAGGCTGCGTTTTAATTAAAAGGAAATTTGTCAGGAGAAGACAACTTCACGTGGAGAGTTTGGTGTCAGCATTGAAAACTGAGGCTTCCGTAGGCATTCGCTTGTCAATTTATAATCATGGCTTCCAAACAATAATGAAGCTCATTTTCATTTCCGTCATAACCTTAGACACAGAACTGGAGAGCTGCGGAACATTGGAGATCACTTCATTCACAATCTGAAGTCGTTTCATGACATGTAAGAAGTGGGGAGATGTTTGGTTGAAGGCAATACGTTTTGCCCGGAGAAGCTATAGCTTTGTTCACCCCTGACAAAGTTCGCAAGTGGATAACGCACAGTGTGTGATTCCCCCGTTAAAGAAGCTGCTCTGTGGTTGCTGGAAACCAGTCAGAGAGCTGGTGCACATCCTTCCCATTTAAGGGGCTGGGCAGCTTGGTATGCGGCGGCTTGGAGAAGTGGTCTTAGGAGGATCCCAATTTCCAACCTCCTTTGAATGTGGAATTCCAGAGAAAAGAAAGGGGAAGCACCTGGTATGTATCCAAGGAACTGTCTTTGCCTTTCTGGATTGAGTCCAACAGAAAATGTCCCTCTGCTGCTCTTATTCAACACACAAGTGTGAGAGAGATCTTGGGACCAGCATTGCTCATGAGACTCCTAGATCCAGATAATCTACTAAAAGTTGCAATGACCCGTCTGTAGCTGCTTGCCCAGGGACTGAGAATTCACTGTTTGCTTGGGGAGATGTCCTACCTCCAGATGCCCACTAGCTGTCACTCCTATATTCTCCAATGACCGGTGGCAGGTCAGCATCCCTGTGAGGCTGCTGCCTGTGGGAAACAAGTCACCTGCCATGGAATGAAGGCCAGATGTGACTTTGAGGTGACGAGGCTTCTGTGTTCCTCCTGACTATTGGGACAATATGAACCACTCAGTCAAGTGGCCCTTGTGATGCAAGGATGTGTGTGTGTGTGTGTGTGTGTGTGTGTGTGTATATGTGTATTGGGGGGGGGGGGGAGTCATCAAGTAAGAGGTGATATTGATGCTGAAATTTTAAAAGCAAAACGTGCCCCTGCTTTTCCTGAGGAATGAATGCTGCTGATCATTCCAGGGTTCTGGGGGCCACCACCCCCTGCTGCTGGATTAGTGGGGGTCTTTTTCAGTGGACGTGCTCTTCTGATTCTTTATTGTTTGATTGAATATATTAATTCTGTTTGTAATTCAATCTCCTTTTCTTGATTCCTGACATTGTAACGAAGTAGACTTTATGTACTAAGCGATTTTGTTATTTGCATTATTGTGATAAAGTAGAACATCTTCAGAGTGCAGCAAAATTTCTGCCTGTTTCCAATGAGGATGCACTAGCATCAGCTTTCTGGCATCGCATTTCTGTCTCTCTCTCCTGAGGCGACTCACCCAGCTTCACGGCAGACTTCCCCATTTGCTGCATCTTCTCTGCCTGGAGTTTCTACTTCACTGGTTCATTCGTGGTGGCTGGTTTCTTTGAGCATTTCAGGGAAATGGTTTTCTTTGCTTTAGAATTTAACTACATTTGAGCTTTTGTCTTTAAAGCCATTTAAGAAAAGGAGAAAACTCCACTGCGCATGAATGATCATATCTCAGATGCTGTCTCTCAGCTGTATGCATATTTGTTTTAGAAAATAGAATTAGATTTTTAATATCACATTGCATAATCATGCAATGAAAGCAACCTGGGTCCTAAATAGCAATCACTTAAAAGTCAATTATGGTTCTGAATTTTTTCTAATTATTTTTTTTTCTAATGTCCTTACCTGTCAACACTATACGTCAAGATTCCCATATTAGCAAAACATCATGAAATGTTATGCTGCTGGTGGGTTTGGTTCATGCCATCCATTCTGCAGAATAAATCCATTTTCTTCATGGCAGTAGTTACCTACTTTCACTTCTCTTTCTTTTGTATTTTTACTTCTGAGGTTTCAGGAAAAAATGTTGCACTATTTTTTCATTCATCCAAAGAAATATCCTTGGAAGGAAATCATGATCAAGTCGAATAGTGTGGAGATAATTTATAGTAAATAATTCTCTGTAACCCTTGTTACAATGAACTGAACTTTATTTTTTTGTCCTTACAAGGACAGAAAAGTAAGTAAAATTATTAATTTTAGAAAAGAAACTAAAAACTAAGGCAATAAAGTTAGGCCTCCAAATCAAACCAAATGGAAATGTTGTACCAATGAGGGTTTGGGCTTGACTGATCTTCTTTAACAAGTGGACAGGTGTGGCCAGGATTTCTGATATTTAATGCAGCTCACATGTTCAGCCAATGTGATTTAAAAAAAAAAAAAAAAAAGGTGCCAGCCATGTGCTCAAATGGAGGCAAAGTCAAGATGTAGGAAGAGAATCTTGAGTAAGTGCAATTATCTCATAGTTATTATTGATGATGCCCTTATTGGGACTCACCACAGGGGATTCTCAAACCTACTTACACTTGGGAACTTGAGGCCACCTTTCAGCCATTTGCTTATAGATTGAGTCCTATTTCAGTTACATACGCTAGGTGATGATTTTCCCCAGGGAAGGAAATTTGAAAATCCCTCTACCTCTGCTCCTTTACAACTTGATCTAGTAGCTAGCTATGTCTATTTACACCTTAAATGGATGTGTTCCTCATTTGAACATCTTATCCCTGCTGTCAATCTCTATCAAAGCTGTCAACTCTGGGCTCCACGGGCTTCACAATTTCTCTGGAAAGCCCAAGCGCAACTAAGAACAAGGCCAAAGACCTTGCTTTTGCACAGCATGCCATGGTTCATGTTCCGAGTGAGATGAAGCCGGAGAACAAAGCAGTTAGGCTGCCTTCCTCTTTCCTGAATGCAACTGGAATTGCGCTGAGGGTTCACTTCCATTGTCCGATCTTTACAGCTAGACAAACGAAAGCCCAGGAAATTGCCCAAACCTGTTTTCCATTTGCATCTCCAGGAGAAATCCAGCTGCTCCCTTTATAAAATCAAGCCCTGGTCCTCTGGTATTAACAATTGAAACTCTCCCTTCATTTGGGGGATAATGTGGAACAGCAATATTCAGTGCAAGATCTTCAAAGGGCAGCTGAAACTCAGCTGCAAGCGTCAGACCTCAGGGTCTCTTCCACTAGAGATTCTTTGCTTGCCATCAATCTTGAAGCTTCCTGGTCCAAATGGTTAGGGCGCTGATTTAGGGCATTTCCTTTGAATCTGTTATAGATGTCTGTGTAGCTCCAACTACAACCACTCTCGTTTATTCTACTGTGTGCTCGGCCCTGGGTGACTGATTCATTTAATCCTTAGAACAACCCTTTGAGAGGGATTGTCAAGTGTACTCCGGTTATTTTTTGATGAGTTAATGGAGTCAGAGATTGGTTCTATAAAATGGCCAAGTTTACATAACTACAAAGTGACGAGGCCAGAATTCCAAACCAGGTGTGCCTGACTCCAAAGACATCAGTATATACCAGTGTTTCCCAACCTTCTCTCATGATGAGAATCACCTGGTGGAGTTGTTAAAACACAGATTCCTGAATCCCAACTAAGAAGTGCTAAACTAGAATTTTTGAGAACATATAGGTAAAATTGCATACCTAACTTAGTGCTCTGTATATAAAATCTGTCTTAGAGCACTAGTTAAGTATACAATTTTACTTATATGTTCCCAAAAATTCTAGTTTAGCACTTCTTAGTTGGGATTCAGGAATCTGTGTTTTAACAACTCCACCAGGTGATTCTCATCATGAGAGAAGGTTGGGAAACACTGGTATATACTATTGTACACAGCATCTCATGGTATCTCAAGAAAGGGATCAGGTTGATGGATCCTTCGGGGAGCTACCCGCAAGAATCCAGTGATAGGAAGCACCTGGGAGGGAAATGAAGAAGCTCTGTGTCCAAGTAGAGTATGGGTTAAATTGTAATGAGTAAATCAGCTAGCCTGAGAAACCAACCACACTCATGGCTCCCCTTTGATGTGGGGGATGAGTGACGGGCAGATTCCTTTGTGCAGCACCAACAGCAGCAGCTGGTCTGGAGATTAGAAGAGAAAAAAAATTAAACATTCCTCGAAAGAAATAGTAATTTGCCCTGGAGATAGAAAGACGTAGTCTCAGGCAGTGTCCCGGACTTCTGCACCACACTCCATTCCCACCTGTTGAGGCAGCACGGGTCCCCCAGGGCACCCTTCCCACTTAGGAATCTTACCTGTGCCGCATTCTGTGGTTGTTTCTTTTTGAAATATATTTATTATTATTGATTTCAGATAGGAAGGGAAAGTGGGAGGGAGATAGTAATATCGATAATGAGAGAGAACCCCTGATTGGCTGCCTCCTGCATGCCCCTCACTAGGAATCAGGCCTGCACACAGACATGTGTCCTGACCCCTGACCAGGCATTAAACTGTGACCTCCTGTTTCATAGGCCAGCACTCAACTACTGAGCCCTGCTGAGCCATGGTTATTTCTTTACTTGTGTTCTGCTTAGCCTCTTAGCTGCATTTAGCACAGCCTGCCTTCTTGAAACACACCTTTCCCCATTGGGTCCTTCTTTCCTTCCACAACTCTAAACATTAGAGCTCCCATGATCATGCTCTCAGTGTGCTTCTCCTTTTATCCACACTGGTTTACCCCCACTGGTTTAAACACCATCTTCATGCTGACGACGCACCTGTTCATATCCCCAGCCCAGACCTCTCACTGCCTGCTCCAACTCCCCTCATCTATCAGGCCTCTTGTGTCCAAAGCAAAACTCATGATTCCCCCAAATCTGTTTCTCCTCTAATCTGGAGATTAGACAAAAATTTAAAATGCTCCTCCCCTTCTCACTTAATAGCACCATCCCCTCCCTGGTTACTGGGCCCAACATGCCAGATTCTTCTCTGCTTTTGTTCTTTTCATCAGCAACCCACATCCAGCCCACCAGCTGGGGTCATCATCCTCTGGCTTGACCTGATTCTGACTGCTTGTCGCCGCTGCTTCTGCCACTCCAGTCAGTGCAGAGCCTCTCTCTGTCCTGAGCTATGCAAACTGCCAGCAAAGTGCTCTCTCTACAATCCATCCTCTACACTCTGAGAGCTTTGTAAGAATGTAAATTACATCCTGTCACCTCCCTGCACAAACCCCTCCAGACTCTCCACGTGGCTGTTAGAATAGACATCCAAGACCTGGAGCTGCCAAGCTGACAACTGTGTTTTCCACTCTGCCCTCACGCGCCCCCCAACACGGGCACCTGACTCTTTCCCCAACAAGCCAACTCATTTCCTACCTGAGGCCTGATGTCCATCTGCGGGTGGTGCTCGTCCCTCAATCAGCACAACTTGGGTGCTTCCCACTGAGGTCGCTGCTCCATGCTCCCCCCGCAAAGGGCCACTTAATCCCCCTCCCCCCAATCTCACTCTTTTCCATCACCTTGGTTTAGTTTCTTCAGGACACTCCTCGCTATTTAAAGTAACACCTTATTGTGTTTGTTTTGTTACCATGTTCTCCACTATAGTATAAATTATGTAAGGCTGGAAAGAATATTAAGCATTTGGGTGTGTTTAGTTTCTGAAGTAACAGAAACTGGCTCTGATTAGATTAAGGAGAAAGAGTAATTCATTGGGGAGGTTCTGGCTTCTGGCGCTCTCTCTCTCTCTCTCTCTCTCTCTCTCTCTCTCTCTCTTTTTTTTTTTTTTTTTTTTTTTTACAGAGAGGAGAGAGGGATAGAGAGCTAGAAAAGTCGATGAGAGAGAAACATTGACCAGCTGCCTCTTGCACACCCCCTACTGGGGATGTGCCCGCAACCAATGTACATGCCCTTGACTAGAATCGAACCTGGGGCCTTTCAGTCCGCAGACCAACGCTCTACCACTGAGACAAACCCGTTTCGGCAATTCTGGCTCTTTGAGGTAGAATTTCCACAGCATTTAGGATACCACCTTAGATATCTCTGAAAAACAAAACCTTACAAACAATCACTAGAAAGCTTTTTTTTTTTTAATCACAAATTGCATATTGAAAAATACTCAGCCCTATACTTACCTGACAGGAGGGGAGATACCATGATCACAAAAAATATTCAGTCCTTCACATACATATAGGGAGGTGAATGAGTGACTTTGGATGGAGAGACCCAGGGCCATTTATCCAAGTCTGGGCAAAAGGTGAATAGTCTTTACGAATGAGGCAAACATTTCTGTGTAGAAAATATGAAGTAAGACAACAGTGAGAATGAACTCTGTCTCTTAAATAAATTATTCAGCTAGAATCTTAGATGGCAAAATAAATAAATAAATAAATAAAAATGAAAATCAGAAATTTACTTATCTTGAGCCTGGTGGTAATGGATTCCAAGCTTTTGTTTAATAAAACATGAGCTAACCCTTGATATTGTGGGGGAAGGAAAAGTTTTCCTTGATTCTCTTGGAGTCCCTGGCTGAGTCTGGAAATGAAACTGACAGAGACGAATTAATAGGAGGAAAGCACACACATTTATTTAATATTTATTTAATAAATTTTATGGGACATGGGAGCCTTCATAGAGAAATGGAGAATGGAGGATGGTGAAACCTGAGAGTTTTTATGCTAGATTAGACAGAGAGCAGACAGTCGTGGAGAAATGTCATAGGACAAGGATATATGAGCTGAAAGGAACAGCCTGAGGAACGTTAGGAAGACCTGTTAATTTGGATTGTCCTCCCTCCGTCTCAGAGCTAAAAATGCTCCTCTCCTGCGGGTGGAGGGAGAGCATTTCTCACAGGAGGGTCTCGTGACCTCCTTCAGGGGGAGAGGAAGGCAGAGGGTCAGAGAGAAAGACCTTCCTGCTTCTGTCGTTTTCTCAAATTCCTTCAGCATAAAAGACTCAAGAGAGCAAGGTCGCATGTTCTGGGTAGCAGCATGTTCTGAATCCTGTCAATATCAAACTTATTTTTCAAATAAAATAATTTCAGCCAAAAAAAAATTACCTGAAATAATAAGGGTTTGTCCTGAACATGATATGAAATGCCCTTATTGAAAAATTCTTTGCAGATTCTCTTGGCTGTCGGCACAGTGTGACATTTTAGAAATAATAATGTCTGATCATCTTTCGTGCTAAAGGCCAATTAGTACCGCCCTGCCAAGGGACTGAATTGAATATTTTTTCCTACGTGACAGAGTCCGGGGGAAGAGCTCAAAGGAGCCAGGTTCCCGGTTGCCTGAGCTGAACTGGATTACCCTCTGGCAGTATTGATGCAAAGCAGTGGAGGGTTTGGGAGCTTGACTTTCATTATGAAATAAACACCCTCGTATAACAAAACAAGTTTCTGAAAAGATTTACTAACAATTCTAAAATACGAATGTTAAAGACTATTTCCATGACTTTTGTGATTCATCCCTGTGACCCTTGGAGACTCTGACATCCTGCAGGAGATGATGATCTTCCGGAAGAAAAAGCAAACGAGCAGATCCTGTGAAACCCGAATGCCTGGGGATAAGCAATGGGCAAACCTCTCATCATGTTGAATGTCCTTCATAGCGCCCCCGGGTTCTGACTTGGAAGTCCTTCGGGAATTTTCAAAAATAGAATATCAAGGCCTAATTTCTTATCATCGGAGACACAGGATCTGAATGGTTTAATGTTGGGGAATAACTCCAGGCTTTCCTCAACAACTATGTTTCCAGGCCTTTCTCAAAAAAAATACCTTTCCTGAGAGCCTAACAGGTGGCAGAGTAGGCTGATGTGAGTTTTGATTCCTCTCCCTTCTTCATCTGCCCCCTGAGAGTTGTGGAGAGCAGGGAAATGCGGGCGGTCTGCTGTCAAGAGCCGACTACAATTTCCACATCCTCTTCTGCCTCTCGAGAGAACACTTTAAGAACACTTGATATTGCATATTAACACACCAGATATGCAATTTCCTCTGGGGGGGAAAAATGAACCTTACAGCCAATGTCATTCTTCAAGAGTTACTTCCAGGCTAAAGAACCGATAGGACGTGGGAATGGAGAAGACAGAGAGCCAAGGAACACCATTCTTAAAAGTGAACGGGAGCCGAAACCGGTTTGCTCAGTGGCTAGAGCATCAGCCTGAAGACTGATGGGTCCCAGGTTCAATTCTAGTCAAGGGGCATGTACCTTGGTTGCAGGCACATCCCCAGTAGGGGGCATGCAAGAGGCAGCTGATTGATGATTCTCTCTCATCGAGGTTTCTAACTCTCTCTCTCCCTTCCTCTCTGTAAAAAATCTATAAAATATATATTTTTTAAAAAGTGTACAGGAGATGAGGCTCAGACACAAGGTGAAACAGACTCACGGTGGCAGGTTGGAATTGTATTCTAAAATGCCTGAGAAACAGAAGAATTCCTTCCCATGCGTAAATATGAAGAAGCTCTAAAATAAGCAACCACGGGGGGGGGGGGGGGGGGGAGGGAAGCTAATAAGAAATTTATTTTCCATGCCCTAAATAAAATTGGGAGTAGAGTCCTTAGAAAATGGGGACGCAGAGCTTTCCCTTCTGGTTTGCCACGCAGGGAGCTGAGGATGAAAAGTCTCCACTGGGAATGAAGGCCGGATGAGCTAGCTGGCCCCCAGTGCTCTGACTCACCAGGCCTCCTGGCACTGGGAACAGAGGCGAGAGGGAGGGCAGGCTCTGGCAGCCACCACTGAACCCAAACAGCCAGTACTTCATACCTCTTTGGGACAAGCATCTCACACCAGTAGGACTTCCCACTTACACTTACAGGACTTAGCTGTCTCTTAGGGGTAGATAATGAGCCTCATGTTCACAAATGAGAGTAGCCCTAAGCAGTACTTCCTTACTTTTCTCGTGTCACAGACACACGTAGACACTGATAGCACTTGTTAGATAAATAGGAGATTTGTTGGGGTTCAAGCAACCAACCTGGGGATGTGCCCAGGCACCCCAGCTGTCGGAGGTCACCTGAGTTTTCCCTAGCCCAGTGGTCAGCAAACTGCGGCTTGCGAGCCACATGTGGCTTGTGAGCTGTGGTTTGCCGCTCTGTTGACTAATGAGTTTGCCGACCACTGCCCTTGCCCTCTAAAATAGTATCTTTCTGGATTAGGCCAGGCCAGTAGAGAGCTGCGCGCTGGAGACACACTATTACTGAGCTGACCTTTCAGGCAATGCTATTCTTCTGTATGGAAGGTTGTTAACGAGAGACCTCCCGGGATGACCCATTGCTGAGCAGACCATATGGGTGGATGTGTTCCACCACACATCCCTGTTACGAAGCGAGTCCCCAAGAGATGGAACACCGGAGCCAATTTGATTAAGCATGCTAGAATTTATTACAGATTCGAATCTGGACTCAAACCATGGCTGACGCAGCAGCCGGTAAACACCCAGGTAAGAGCCCCGATGGAGGGGCAGTCCCTCCAGAGCGCTCACACAAAAACACAGACAAACACACACCTACCGCGGCCAGTCAGGCTCTTCGGAATGGGGGTCCCTCATGGTCCTGGCTGGGGATTCCAGTCATGATCCCCAAGGACCACCAGGGAGCCGAGTCCAATGCAATAAACAAAAGAGCCATCTCCATGCTAGCATGGGCTATCCCACTCATGCCGGCAGCATGGCAGAAGAGAGCGAATTTCGCCCAAACCAGGAGTTTTACTCAGGTCGGTGATGCCTCGGCTAACCCTGATTGGCCCCTCAGGACTAAATTCTAAAGACTGGGGACAGCCCGCAGGATGGGTTCCCAGTCACACCCTGCTTGACACTGGAATGTGGCCCCATCTTGCCCATAATACAAAAGCAGAACTAAAGGTTATCTACAGTTTCTACCCCTGAAGCTACTGAGTCAGTGGGAGTCAATCTCCTGTAACTACCCTATTGTTTAAGCAAGCAATCGAAGGTCGAAGTCAGATAGCAAGGTTAAAATTCAAACAGCAGTTTTTACCCAAGTATGAGTGCTACCATATTTCAATCCCCTTTCCGGTACAACCCACAGGAGAACTGTGTCTCTGATGTCAATATCTAGAAAAACTCTGTGTTCTGATGTAGAGAGTGCCTGAGAAGGTACATGGGCATTTCTTTAATTATTGTCAGCTGAATCCAGTGGTGTCGGCAAAGTCACACCCTGGAAACCCACTTTGCCAGAGGCAGGAGTGTTGTCAGCTTGACCTTCAGCCCAGGTGCCAGGGGGTAGGTTTTGTTATTTAGATTCAGCCAAGCACCAGGAATGAATACGACTGCACATAATCTCCTTTGTCTTGACCTTTAGTAAAACTTCCTGTTTTTTGCTGTATAAAATAAACAGGCTGTATTGGCTCTGGGTCCCTGTCTCTCCATCAGAGGACAGTGGTTTCACCTGGCCCCAGCTTTTTCCTTCCATCTCTGTGTCTGTCTCTTTCTTTCATTTTCTCAATCCCCAGCAGCCCCTACTCAGGAACCAGACCCCTCTCTAGCTGCACTGGACTCGGAAAAGAGCAAAATATTTACATTCTTAAACACCTGTTTTTGTTTTATGTCAGGGGCAGGACACTGAATCTTGTAATCAAATGGATCAAACTTTTTAGGCACACTGGCTCTGACAGAGTTGGAATTTGGATTGAAGCTAGAATTAAGAGGAGGGGCGGAGGTAGTATTTCAAACAGGGAACTTAGCAGGCCTAGGAGGCCTGGTGAGGAGAATGCAGACACTATAATGGAAAGCGGCGAGCTTCTAGAAGGCTTGTATGACCCTGGATGAAAGGGTCCCTGGAAATTTTTGGAAAGGGGGTGCCAAAATTCCAGAAGGTCTTTTATTGTGAATACGAAGACAGAGCTGCTTTCTGCCCAAAGAAGCCTCGAATCACACTGAACTCTCCGGATTCAGGGCTGGGAGGCATCCTCAGCATCCTTCACTCCCACACCCTCTCTAGTGACTGTAAAATGCCTCCACTTGCGCAGAGAGGCCGTTGTGGCTGAACTACGAGAAAAACAAACCCCCAAGTCAGAGCCACTTGCCCTGAAACCTCCTAACTTGTTTATATGGAGGAGGAGATTTTTATTTCCTGGTTTGTGCCTGACCATTTGAATCCAGCAGCTGGAAAAACAATGATTTCTCAAAGTAACCGAGTGCTGAGTGCACACCAGGTTGTAAAAGACCACAATGCGAGTGGATAATTCAAATGTTAAACGGCAACAGGTGAAAATCGCACACTGACTCAGGAGTATCGCGTTCCAATCTTTGATGAAGGAGGATGATTTGTTTACATCTTAGAAAATACTTGGCAGCCCTTGCAGCCATTTTGCCAAGAAAAATCTCCTTCCAGCGCTATTTCCATTTGGACATTCATCATCCCAGTCCCACAGGCTAAAAATATAAAGACCCCCTGGGAGGGAGGAAAGGGCAAAGGGGCTTCTGGCTGTACCTGCTGCCATCTCATTAGCACAGCTCTGTCCTGCAGCATCCAAAGCTGCTTTCAGCCATTTTGCCTAAGACAGTGGTTGGCAAACTCCTTAGTCAACAGAGCCAACTATCAACAGGACAGCGATTGAAATTTCTTTGGAGAGCCAAATTTTTTAAACTTGAACTTCTTCTAACACCACTTCTTCAAAGTAGACTCGCCCAGGCCGTGGTATTTTGTGGAAGAGCCACACTCAAGGGGCCAAAGAGCCACAGTTTGCCGACCACTGGCCTAGGAGCTCCCTCTGGCTAGTTAGGCACCTTTCTTCCCTCTCATTGGTCCTCTTCTGTGCTTTCTCCCTTTCTGCCTCCCGAGGGCGCTGTGTGCTTTTTATAACCATCTGGAGCTGCCTCTCCTTCCTTCCTTTCCTTTCCATTTCCATGTTTGGGAAACACCTGAGCCATTTACTAATGAATCATGCGCACTCGTGCTTAATTCCCCACAGGTACAGAATCTGAAATCCAAACCCAAGGTAAATCAGACACATGGTTGCCTCTGCAAATGCTTCCACCCTAAATTCTTCCAAAGTGCTGAGGTGGCAGGTAGATCCAACTTCCATGGAAACGACAATTGCTAAACTCTTAGCACTTGCTGCGTTCCAGGCAATATGTTCAATTCTTGACTCACTGAAGCCTCAGAACAACCCTACAAGAGATACGGCGTTACTAACCCCATTTTTCAGAAGAGTACACCATTTCAAAGAAATGTTAAGTAATTCAACGATGAACTGGGCTAGTCACTGGCACAGCCAGATGTAAACCTAGACACTTTGGCTCCAAAGTCTGCCCTACCCTATGCTATCTCCACTCCTATAAGCAGGGTGGAAATGATGCCTTTTCTTACCCAGCTACACCAGCTCTCACGGTGTTTAACATTAGACTCCACTGCCTTGAAGATTTAGAGATAGAAATTAGAGTTTGCAGATGAGCTGTGCTCTGTGCAGGTTCAAGGGCTGGTACGAGGTCCATCCCAAGGAGGAGGGTTGGAGGTGCTTTCTTCCTTCTCTCCAAAGCCCAGACATTCCCTCTCTTTTCCTCGCTTATGAGACCATCTGTAGTCATCTTCAGCACCAGACCCCCGAGGCTCTGAGTCTGAGAGAAGAGTTTTAATAAAAAGAGTTAACAAGTATTAAATGCTTAATATATGCTGGAAATGGGTCTGGGACTTTTATGCATTATCTCATTTAACTCTCAAAATAATCCTGTGAAGAAGGTATTTTTAACCCCTACTGTACAATAGGAAAACACAGACACAAAAATCATGTGACTCACCCAAAATCTTACTGACCGTGAGCGGAGGAGCTGGAGGTCCTGTCCACCAGATGTGCAACTGGTCCGTTACTGAGAATCGCACATCTTCCTCCATACTAGACCTGTCACTCAATATTTGCCCCGGTGCTCCCATGCTGGAGAACAATGCATCACTTTTCCACCCAGAGTCATCCCATAAGTCCCTCTGATTGCCTGCTGCAAAGCATGCTTTGCATGGGGAAATCCAAGTGGAGGAATCTAGACAATGGCTATGGATATATAATGTTCAAAATGCACTTTATCTTTCTGTGGTGTCTTTTATGTCACTCAGCATGTCATGAAGCTGAGTGATAAAAATATTCAAGAAATATCTTCCTCGGAGATAATCCAAAATGCTGCCTTCCTCTCTCTCTCTCTCTCTCTCTCTCTCTCTCTCTCTCTCTCTCTCCCTCCCTCCCTCCCTTCTTCTATTTCTGTTTTGTGACTATATTTTCCTTTTCTTAATAAATCTAAATGACCAAAATAAATTTTCTTTAGGGAGATGTAAATGCCGTAGGCATTAAAGCAAGTACTATCACTCTCTGTCACTAATTAGACAGTAAAATTTATACATTTATTGGAGGTGATCTCAATTGCATATACACAGCCAATTCAATTAACCTAACATTGAATTTAGCAGGGGAAATGTGCCTTCTATGAGCCCAGGAGAGAAAGATTAGAAAGAGCTTCAAAGAAGATTAGCTGGATTCACAGCCTCTGACAGCTAGCTAGCATATCTTCATATGCCTCCTCAAGAAAACGAAAGTATCGGGACAGTTTCATATTTATTATTTTACTTGTGAGCAAAATATCTAAATTGCCCTCATCCTTGATAGAGAAAGAGAGAGACAGAAATCTTATTACTACTGAAACTGTATTCACTAAAATAGTACATTAAGAAGAGAATAGATAATGGGGCAAAATATTTCTGGGCCTAAAACTATCTATGTATTATTACCCTACTGTCTTCCATCAATTGAGGATGTTAGGACAATGTGTCATCCCAAATCCTCCGTGTTAAAGTTAACTCTCCTAGGGCAAGCAAAGCATTAGACAGAGACACTTTGCTTTCATCATTCTTGTTCTTCCTGCTTCTTCCTATAGCGGTGAGGAGTATTTTGACCACAGAAACTTGGGATTTCAACACTGTAACAAACAGAGAAGCACCAATGGGTGGCCATCTTTAATAACAAGGTGAGTTGCTAAGATTGCCAACAATAAAGTCCAGTTTGAGGCCAAGAGAGAAACAAACAATAACTATGTTGTCCGGTGGGAAGCCTTTGAACACAAGTTCCCCAGGAGATCCCAAGCACTGCTTCAATGCAGAGAGAGAAACAGGCCCGCGGAGAAAGCCGCAGGGCAGCAGTAGGTATCATCTTACTATGACGCGGTGTCCCCGGGATGGGAGGGTGGTTCACCAATGATGAGTTTGTCCAACACATTAATCAGGGCCGTACCACAATCAGAGATTTCTGAGGAAAGGCCCAAATCATACCTTCCCCTATTTTTTCTCACTGAACCAATATTTAGTCAGTGAGGGCCACTGAAGCATTTTTAGGTGATTTTTTTTTCATTGTAGCAAAATAATGTGAAACATAAAAATTTCTGTTTTAACCATATTAAGTGTACATTTTTAAAAAATATATTTTATTGATTTTTTACAGAGAGGAAGGAAGAGAGATAGAGAGCCAGAAACGTTAATGAGAGAGAAATATCGACCAGCTGCCTCCTGCACATCCTCCACCGGGGATGTGCCCGCAACCAACGTACATGCACTTGACCGGAATAGAACCCGGGACTTTTCAGTCCGCAGATCGACTCTCTACCACTGAGCCAAACCAGTTTCGGCTTAAGGGTACATTTTTAAAGTACATTCACATTGCCATGACCTATCGATTTCCAGAAATTTTTATCATCCCAAACAGGAACTCTACCCATTATATGACTCCCCATTTCCCCAGTCTCCCAGCTTCTGTAACCTTTATTCTACTCTGTTTCTATGACTTTCCCTACTCTAGGTACCTCCCGTATGTAGACTCCTACAATATCGGTCCTTTTGTGTTTGGCTTGTTTCACCTACCTGTTTCCAAGTTCATCCATGTTTCAGCATGCATCAAAATTTCATTCCTTTTTAAGGCTCTAGAAGCATCCCGTTGTGGATAGATGTACTTACTACATTCTACTTATCCAATTTATCTCTCCACGGATTGTTCCTACCTTTTGCCTTTTGGCTAGTATGAGTAGTGCTATGAACATTGATATAATTTCTGAACCATTTCAACAAGAGAGTGCTATACTCAATTTCTATTTTAGCAAATTCATCCCTATATTCAACAGGGTCCAGTCAGGAGACAGAAATCATGCCAGTTTTTTGGTGTGTTTTTTTTGTTTTGTTTTGTTTGTTTTTGTGTGTGTGTGTGTGTTTTTTTTTTGTTTTATTTTGTTTTTTTAATTTTATCTATTTACTCAAGGCCTGGTGCATTAAAATTCATGCCCTGGAGTGGGGATCGCTCAGCCCGGCCTCCCCCCTCACAGTCTGGGAGCCTCAGGGTGGGAGGTGATGGGCAATCAGAGGAAGGCGATGCCCCCATCACACCTCTGCTGCAGCCACTGCTGGAAGCGCAAACCTTGGCCGGCCCTGGTTACCTGAGCCTCGAGTGACCCTGGGCAGCTGGGCAGCTGCCATCCGAAGCTTGCCTGTGCCTCAGGCCGGCCCTGGGTGGCTGGGGGGCTGAGGGTGGGTCTGGCCACACTGTGTACCTAAAAGGACTGTGGGACTCTAGTGGCAGGTGGAAGGAGTGGCTGGACCCGCCTGAGGGCTGAAAAAACTGGGGCACTCTGGCAGGGCTGAGGGGAATGGGCACCGCCATCTTGTGGCTATGGGTGCTGCCATCTTTGTGATGGTGTGATGGCCAATTTGCATATCCCCTCTTTATTGGATAGGATTTTTATTGATTTCCGAGAGAGGAAGGGAGAGATAAAAACACCCATGATGAGAGAGAATCATTAATCATCTGCCTCCCATATGCCCCCTACTGAGAATTGAGCAGCCCAGGCATGTGCCCTGCCCGGGAATTGATCCATGACCTTCCTTGGAGGTGACTGGCCCAGGCTGATGGCTCTCCGTTGAGAATAGTCTCCAATGGCCATGACGTCGTTATGTGACTCCATCCACTGACTGTAGCTGATCTATCCAGAATGATCACCTAACAAACTGAATTCAGATTCTCTTTCTGGTCTCTGACATTTGGAGAAAAAGAAAATACACCTAAAGTCTGGGAATCATTAGGGCTGAGTCAAGTAAACGGCTCTGCAGACACCCGCTGTTTGAGTTCGCTGGCGCTCACTGGTCCTTCCCTTCCCACGTTCTTATTGTTGTTAGTCCTCACTCAAGGATGTTTGTCCATTGAGTTTTAGAGAGAGTGGAAGGGAAGGGGAGAGACAGAGAGACATCGGTGTGAGAGAGACACATCAATTGGTTGCCTCCGACACAAGCCCCGGCCAGGACCTGTAATCGAGCCTGCAACTGAGGTGCATGCCCTTGGTCAGAATCAAACCCAGGACTCTTCAGTCTGCAGGCCAACGCTGATGCTCTAGCCACTGAGCCAAACTGGCTGGGACCCTTCCGACATTCTTCACTGTTCAGTTCCAGCTTTGATCCCAAGGAATAACCCAAGAACCTTGCAATCAATTTTCCCTTTTCCTTAAGCCAGCCAGAGACACTTTCTGTTGTTTCATATTTTCTCTAACGCCCCAGAGCGTATATTCCAGGGGAGTTGAAGAAACTCAAAAAAGCATCAACACTTTGGGCTGCCAGTGTTCCGGGAGAGGGAAGTAGCGTGAGTGGACTTTGCAAACACAAAGCGAGGACCCCTAAGCTCATGGGTTGGGGCCAAAAGTCAAGAAGTAGAAATGGTATGTGTGTGGGGTTGGGAGAGGGAGGGGCGGGGCCAAATATCTTAGACACAGTGATCCCTTTGAAGGCCCAGATGCAAAAGACAGCCTGGCATGTCTGAGTAAATGAAAACAACTCAGAATAGCTGACAGAGAATCAGGAGGGTGGGGAGATATGTTAAAAGCAGCTCATTTATTCAGGGTCCATTATGTACCAGTCTTCGGTGGTAACTGATTTGGTCCTCACAGTAATCCAAAGAGACATCCCTCCCTGGGAAAATGGAGATTCTGTCCCCTCCAGACCAGAGACGGGATTGCTGATTATACTCACCTATTGTAATCAAGATAAGGTTTCTGCGAGGGCAAAGTTCAGACAGTTTGCTCCCAGCCCTTTTAAAAAGAGTTGGGAGTCTCTATCTATCCTTAAAGTTATAAAAAGCCATTCAAGGCATTTCAGCAGAGGTGCGGCAGAGGGGAGGGTGGGGAGCAGGGTGGGAGCGGGAGGAGGAAGACCCTGGAGGGCTCTGTGATCACCCCGGGGAGAAATGACAGAGGCCAGAGCTGGGGCACTGATGTGGAGAGGAGGTTCAGATGTGAAGGCAGGATTTGGAAGGTTCAGTCACATCCTTTAGTTAGGCCGAGGGAGAGGCCTGTTTATAACTGAAGACTAAAACAACAAACTGGAAAGAAGAGGAAGTAAGTCATTCACCTAAAAATAACAAGGAAAGAGGACTGCTGTGTCTGAAGAGCTCGCCTTCCCTGATGAGTGACCCACCTTTCATGGTCCCGGGGCCCAGAAAGTTGTGAGGAGGGGCCATGCAATAGAACTTCCAGAGAGAACCTGAACTGGACATTTTAACCTGTCACGTGTGGTTATTGCGAGGATGTACACCTCTGAGTAGCCTGTCCTAGGATGCCTCTGTCCTACAGAAGTGTGTTTCTTAGAAACTCAGAGAAGACCTTGAAGATGTAAGAGTCAAATTCTTAGTTAGCAGGACAGAGAGCTGACTCTGCTCCTAGCCAGCCCCATGGGTGAACAAACAGACAGCAGCCTGCTGAAGGCATCCAGAACCAAAGTGGCAAACCCCAGCAGCAGACACCAGGAGAAGGGGAAAGGGACTGGGACTGGGCAGAGGGAAGGGTAGGGGAGGGGACCTGTGGGGCTGAGAAGAGCGCAGGCTTTGAGGGCTGGGGTTGGGCTGGAGATCTGCTTCTGCCACCTGCCAGCCTGTCACCAACCAGCCCTACTACCCAGCTGCACTCAGCTTCAGTGGAGCTGCCTCTATCTAACCCGGTAGTCAGAAAACCGCAGCTCGCGAGCCACTTGCGGCACTTTGGCCCTTTGAGTTTTTAGCCAAGGCCAGCTTAAGAGTTCCCTAATTAAGTTAATAACAATGGACCAACCTACATAGTTTAAGTTTAAAAAATTTGGCTCTCAAAAGAAATTTCAATCGTTGTACTGTTGCTATTTGGCTCTGTTGACTAATGAGTTTGCCGACCACTGGTCTAATGGAAACGAACCTGAAGCTTCCTCACTGGGAAAAGATCTGAACCCTCTCTCCCTCAGGTCCTCCCAAACTCAGCGATACAGGTGCTATTCTCTTGCAGGTGGGAAGCAGTTTGGTTTTATTATCTCTTCCACTTTACAGATAGAATTTTATGTAACAAGTTCTACAAAAAGATTTTTACCTTCCTATGGGTAGGAGGCCCTTGGGATGGGAATCCCGGCTGATCTACTCTCTGCTCTCAGACCAAAACACCCATCCAAGAAGCAGCAGCAGAAGAGGCACATCCCAGACACACAGCGTCAGGAGCCTGCAGGCAGGCATATTTACTTAGCAAATTATAAGTAGATGAGTTCTGTTTATCTGCATTTATAAAATTCATCTGGGCCCAGATCCAAAACGCATTAGGAATTCTCGGTGTGCTCTAAGCGGCAGGCGGTGTCGCCCGGGTGCCAAAACAAAGGCCAGATTTAATGGCCATAAACAATCAGCTAAATTTACTGTTTGACGTCATACACCGGCCATGTTCCAACAGGGCAGAGCTGGCCAACTTCTGTCTTGTTTTTCACTTGTGCAGTCATTCTACAGACAGACCCGCTCCTAGGGCTTCTACCTAACAGGCAAAGCACCTGGGGGTTGGCATTCAGCGTCTCACTGTTTTCCACAGACTGGAATCTCAGTGGTCTTTTTCCTTCTGGACCAGCTGCTGATGAGGGTTCTGGGTTGCAAAGCACGGAGTGCCCCATAGCTAGCTTGATCAGCAGAACGATTCCTTAGAGGGTATGAGGTCATATTCCAGAGTTCCTAAAGGGACAAGGGAGTGGGAGCTGTGGTCTGATTGTAGGAAAGTCCAAGGTGCAGGACCCCACACTGGCACTAATGCCTCGAGAAGTGGCTGACTCTTCGTCCCATGTAGCCACTCCTGATTGGAAACAATTCCAATCCTCTGCTTTTTATTTTTTTAATATATGTTTTTTATTGATTTCAGAGAGGAGGGAGAGAGATAGAGAGATAGAAACATCAATGATGAGAATCATTGATTGGCTGCCTCCTGAATGCCCCCCTACTGGGGCGGGGGGTGGGGGGATTTTGAAGCCTGAAATCCAGGCATGTGCTCTTTGCCAGAATCGAACCTGGGACCCTTTAGTCCACAGGCTGATGCTCTATCCATTAAGCCAAACAGTCTTGGGTCCGATCCTCTGCTTTAAAGGGAAGGTGTGTAGGAGCGGGTTCAGGGGCAGAAGCTGGGTCACGTGCTGCATCCTGGTACAAGAAAGGCTGTGAAACAGAATTCTAATTCCCACATTTGGGAGGCAGGACTCAAGGGGAAATGTCCCCAAGTACAGAATGACTATTCAAAAGGCAGTGGCCAAATAAAACCCACCACACTATAAAATACGCCTTCTGCTTTACCTTTCCTGGAAAATATCTGGCCCATAAGAATATCAAAGTTCATAAAAATAAATATGGTATCTGCTGGTTTTCAATTGATATGTGACTTCAGCATGGATTCTAAATTCAGCTCAATGTGTATATCATCAAGAACCATTTTCCTAGTAGCCTAACCAAAGGGATCAGATGCCTGAGTGTATGTAATTTGTACAATGCCATTAAATAAAAAAAGTTATTTAGTTCCATCCCTTAGCTTGAATAATTGTTCACCTGGCTGTACCCCATGAGACTTTCTTTATTCCATATAAAACAAGAAGCGTTTGCTTTGCCTAGAGGTTTCACTGACATGTCCTTTTCTCTCCCATGAAAAAGCATGTTTTTCAAAATTGAGTTCAGAAATCAGGCCAATCTGTAAATCAAGAAAAGTGTCCTTGTATGCATTTAAACCCATCAGGTTTCTGGAATAAATTGGCAATGAATTAAATATAACTGAATCACATCCTAGCACACCATTATAGTGTCCATGAATTAAAAATATAGCGCCTTCAATCCACAAGCCCATCACTAGGATAAGTAGAAAAACACCAAAAGTATTTCCAGATCATCAGGAATGAGAAAGTAACCTCTATTATCATACTGTTACTTAACATTGAGTTCTAATAGAATTAGGTAAAAATATAGATGATAGAAAGATGGATGGCTAGATAGGATAGATAGATAGATAGATAGATAGATAGATAGAATACAGATAGATATAAAAAAGGAATCAGTATTATCTAATGATGAGGTTATATTTAGGGGGGAAAAAACTAAGAGAAGAATCAGCTTGCAAGTAATTTACTAACATTACCGGGTATGAGAGTAATAAATCAATATTTGAAGATACACAAGGAAACTAATTAGGAGACATCGTTAGAAGGTCATAATTTACAATAATAACAAAGATAATGGGAACAAAAATAGATAAAGAGAATAAATTAAGAAGTTATGTATAAAATCTTAAAGGAGGAAATTTTAAAACGCTTCTGAGAAACACAAAGGAAGACTGCAGTGAAAATGATGCCATGCTCCTATCATCCACATACTTAAAGTGATTTCAAAAATAGTACCAGATTTTTTTTTTAAGTAGAAAGACACTTCTAAGAAAAATTCACAAGCCAGAATATTGTGTGAAATTTCTAAAATGAAAAATAATGGTCCAGGAGGAAGAGGTACCACCTGCCAGGACATAAAGATATAGATGATATGATACTACATATTGATAAAAATTGAAATCAGAAACAATATAGTTGATAAATAAATATGACTTAGATTTCAATAACAAAATAAAAATATATATATAGTAAGTCCCTTCTTTTTTTGCTTAAAAAGAGAAAGCACACAAAATTAAAAAGGATAATGACAGTATAACAAGCATGAGTATTTTTCAATTATAAATGCACACTTTGCACACTTGAGTGCTAAACACTTTATTTATTTTTTATGTAATAAGACATTTATTCATCACACTGATCTAATCACATTACATGAATACAAACAAAGACCACTACTGTATGGTGTAATGAAGTCTCCCTCTTTGCTTTGAGAGAATGCTCCTGGTTACTTCTTTTCATGGTCCACACAGTGACTGAACTTGGACTTGACAAGCACAGCTGTGGCCAGTTCATGGGATTAAGAGTCATCTGGCTCACATCCACACCAGATTGTGACTTCTTACACAAAATGACACCTGATTCCTAGTTCCTAGAGAAAAATTTCATTTGGTTAAAAAAAAAAAAAAAAAAAAAAGTAATTCATTTGAATTTCATATCATGAGAACATTTACCTAATTATTTGGAAACAAGATAAATTATTACTTAATTTATTATGCAACCTATTTATTTACTAGAGGCCTGGTGCACAAAATTTGTGCAACCTAGCCTGCACCCTCTCCAATCTGGGACCCCTTGAGGGATACCCAACTGCCCATTTAGGCCTGACCCCCCAGGCAGTCAGACATCCCTCTCACAATCCAGGACTGTTGGCTCCCAACCGCTCACCTGCCTGCCTGCCTGCCTGATTGCCCCTAACTACTTCTGCCTGATAGCCTGATGACTCCCTAAATACTCCCTGCCAGCCTGATCAACATCTAACTGCTCCCCTGCCAGCCTGATTGCCCCTAACTGCCCTCCCCTGCAGGCCAAACTATACCATGAGAGAAGAAAAATGGAGGATAATGTAAGTCAGCTGCTGGAGCAAAAGGGAGACACTCCCAGTGGCATTCAGGAATTCTCTATCCAGGAAGTATTCTCAGAGGAAGTGAATATCTGCTGAAGGTCCAGATGTGATGGGCAGCTGGTGCCTTTCCCATTCTTACTCATTATCCTAGATCCACACTGTGCCTGTACAGCCTTTCAGTTCCTCAAATACATCGGGCTTTTTCCTTCCTCAAGATTCATCCCATCTTCAGACGTACTGCTTCCTAAATCCTTAGGAATTTACTAATCTACAGCTCTCAGACTAAACCACATCTTTGACTTCTAAATTCTTTTTCAATGAGCCTGAATAATCACCTTGTGACTTTGACTGTGTATTGAAATCATCTGGGTTTGTTGTTGTGTTTTTTTTTAAACGATTGATTCCTTGATCTGTCCCACCGTCTTGCCAGAGATTCTGATTTAATTTGCCTGGGCATGTAGCCTTGGCATATGAGAGCTTGGAAAGCCACTCAGGTGATTCTGATTTGCATGAAAGATTGAGAGCCACTGGCGTTCTCAATCTGTGCTTCCTTTGTAACATTTTGCAGCTGTAATAGTGACTTATGTGCCTGTTTACTTATGTATTGGCTCTGTACCATCAAGGTTGGATCTATGTCTATTTTATTCATCTCCAAAAGTATCTGATGAATGAATGCATAATGGTAGGGAGAGAATTTCCTATTCTGTATTAATAAATCACAATAGCCTGAACCCATGCTTCTTACTTAAACTTCCACGTTGGTATGAATCACCCGGGGCCTCGTTAAAATGTGGGTTCAGATTCAGCCTTGAGAAAGAGCGGAAATTCTACACCTCTAACAAGGTCCCACATTTTGAGTAGAAAGGATCCAATGCCATGTTAGCCTGAACTTGCCTGAAAATAAGAAGCACCGTATTTTCTAACTAAAACCAGATTACTAGTTCCCAGTTCAGATCCACAGAATCAAAATCTCCATGACAAAAGATGGTAATCTGCATACTCTAAGTAGCCTAACTGGTTATTATCTTTAGGGAGATTTGGAAAACCAATGAGCTACTCAGACACTATTACTTATCATGTCAAGAGTAATGAGGGAATCACCAACTAAAAGCCTGTCAGACTGACTCATCCACATCTAACTATAACCCTGGACAAAATGGAATGAATAACAACCCGAAGATCCGAAGATCCTGGAGAATAACAAAAGCATGTCAATACTAGAGGGGTGTTGAAAAGGGAAAGGAGGGAGTGGTAAAAGGTTACTTTTATTAGCGTTTGGCCTCCGGGTCAGTCACGCTGCAGTCTGTACTATGCAGGGCAGCTAACACTCCAAAAACAAAACAAGGGTCTTAGACGGCAGAGTTCAGGGCAACCACAACCTCTACAATGTGAGGGGAGGGAATGATAGAAAGTAGAGACCCACAGGAATGAACCACAAGCTCTGCAAACTTATGTCCACATCTCTGGTTAAGCCCTGAGAGGAAGCAAGAGGGATAGAGTTAGAAACATATATGAGAGAGAAACATTGATTAGCTGCCTCCTGCACAATCCCTGCTGGGGATGTGCCCACAACCAAGGTACATGCTCTTGACCGGAATCGAACCTGGGACCTTTCAGTCTGCAGGCTGACACTCTATCCACTGAGCCAAACCGGTTTCGGCTGAGCAGCCACTTTTGAGCAACTCCTGGGAGCAGTCTCAGGCCAATCTTTACATTCAGATTTTCTTTTTATTTATATAGATCGGATCTTAAGTGTATCAATGAAACACAAAAAAAATTTTTTTTCATTTAAAGTTTACATTCAGTATTATTTTGGAAACAATTTTGACTAATTCATATCAAGACATATTTCCATCACCCCAGAGAGTTCCTCTGTACCCCTTCCCAGTCAGCCTCTCACCCTTAACCAAAGCAGCTGATGATCTGATTTTTATCATCACGAGTTTGTTTTGCCTAGAATTTCATTTAATTGGAATCATAATGCATTATCTCTTTTGTGTCTGACCCTGTTACTCACCATACTATTTGGGGGATTTTTCCATATTGTTGCCAGTAGCAATTGTTTATGTCTTTCTATTGCTGAGTTTACTACTGGTATGAATGGTATGAATGTACCCCCATTTGCTTATCCATTCTCTGGTTGAAGGACATCTTGGCTGTTCTCAACTTTCGGCTATTATGAATAAAGCTGCTAGGAGCATTTTTGTACAAGGCTTTTAGTAAATATATGTGTTCATTTTTCTTGGATAAATACCTAGGAGTTCAATTGTTGGGTCAAAAGTGGTCATGTGTAACTTATGTACTTGCTAAGTGATTTTGTAACATGATTGTACCTTTTAAAACCCGCATTTAATTTTCTCATTCTGCACTGTGAAACTATTAGATAGTCAAACATCTAAAGGTCATCCGTAAGTAAACACATAAAGAACACTTACAGTGTCCAGTACAATCAGCCAGAGGGCTCAGAGGGAGGCTCCAGTCCTTCGGGCCTCTCTCGCCAAGCCCTGCTCCTTTGTCTCTCTGACCCTTGGAGAAAGAGGGCCTGGTGGTTCTTGTTGCCAGCTCAGAGGGAAGTCACTGTGTCCTCAGTCAATTTGTTTTAATCTTTCCCACCGTGTGTGCATGTGCGTTCTGATGAGTAGGAAACCAGAAGCCAACATTCCAAGCAGAATAGCCTGGGTTCTGTTTTGTGTTGAGCTTCCTGGCCCAAGCTCTTAAGCAGATAAAGAACAGCACATGCCTACAGGCCTGGGGCTATTTCAGGCTCTCAGAGGGATGCAGAAGGCTGTCCCTCAGAGACAAAGAAGCAACAACACATGCATCATGCATATATTTGAGCTTCCAGGAGGAGGGTCTAATCTGAGGATAAATTTTCCCACCACTAATAGCCACTATTTTAGACAGATAGGTGACGGCAATGGCATTTGGAATTCCCTTCTTATTTCCCATTGAGAATGAACAGTTTTATGTGGTCTAGGCCTAAGAGGAAGTAATCCTAGGGCTCATAGATTGCTCATTACCAATGTTTAGTCAGGGAATAACTGCTTTTAGAATCAACCTAGTAAGGCCTCTGGATAGCTTCAAGTATTCTCGGGAGTATTCACTTTCCTGTTGAGCGACAGGAAGGGTCCAAGCACTGTAGCCTTCAATGACTAAGGCACAAGTCAACCCAGAGTGGACAGCCAAGGGGGTGAGCACCAGCACTCTGAGCATCTCAGTTCCTCTCAGACCCTCCAAGGGCATTCTGGCCCTTCCAGGCCTGTATCAACCCCCAGCAGTCCTAAATCCTCCATCCCCCGAAGTCATTCTGGGGAAAAGATTGAGTTTCCCAAGAGCTGGAGAAGTCCTCAGGAGCCAGAGAAGGTACTGACCTCCTAAAACCTTGTTCCTGATGTAGAAACAAGCCACCTGAGTGACCAAAGAGCACTGTAGTCTTTTCCCAGCATCCTCTAGCTTGGATCTGGGCTTCTCGGCCTTCTCAGAACTGGAGAAGACTCCAAGACTTTCTGAGTCAGAATCCACATTTCCAGGGTTAGTATGTATCTAAGACAATCCAAAAAAAGTGGTTGTGCTTGCTGGGAATGAGTTTTTCCTGCACAGCTGTGCTTAAGTCTCCTTCCAGTGAAGGATTTGTGATTGAAGCCATCGGGCATCTTCCAATTGTGGCTCAAGGTGCTGCAAATATTGATTCCCACAGCTCTGGCCTGGACTCACCTTGCTCTTGGAGGTCAGACATAGAAATGATTTTATATCCTGCTGTTCTGACCAAGGCCCAAGCACTCAATCATGTTGTTAAATTGATTTTAATCCCACTCTGACTTTTTGTAATAAGGTTCACCATAAACCCAGCACAGAATGTTTTCTGAGGGCACCTTTAGGAAGACTCCGCAACAGGATAAATGTTTCTTGACAAGGCATTTGCTCCATCCTCAGAGCACCCAAACTTAATGGGTCAGAAAAACACCCAGGTGCTGTTCTGGTTTGATAGAAGCAGTTATCACATGCTATTTAGAGAGTGTGTGGAAGGATTTCTTGGCTCCTATTGAATCCTGGAATTCTGTTTCCAACAGGCTTTCAGTGGCCCTGGCTCTGAGTCATCTGCCCGGTGACCAGAAGCTGGGACCCAACATCATGTGCCTCCCAGATGATGAGGTCAAATGTGCCAGACCTGTTGGGAGACTGATAACTGGCTTATTAACATCCATAAGTGATAGCACTTTTGATTAAACTTCACATCTCTGCTTGTTCCCTCTCTTGTCCCTTCTAAAATTAGAGCTGGTATTTTGATAACCATGCCCTTGCTTGAACTTCAGGATGGTTCAAGGATAGTGGAAAATCATGATGTCCCTAGACTATTACTCCCAAGGACAAGGGCTTTTCTGAGTCAAAAGCCTTAGGCTTTAGTTCAAGCCTTACTGATCTTTTTTCCCTTTAGAGCACATTTAGATTTTTTTTTTTTTAACACACCAAGTATATATATATATAAAAAAAAGACCATAAGGTTTAGATTCAACTGCTCTAATAACAGCTGCTGCCCTAACCTAGATAAGTAAATAAACAGAAGTCAGTGCTTCAGTTCTCCATCTATAAAAGGGAAAAGAGCTGCTTCTTAGACCTAGTATAAGAATCACATCAGATAATAGATAGAAATTCTTTTGTGAATAATAAAAGCAGTGTATAATTATGAGGTATTGTCACAATTATTATTGATTCTTAGGTTTTCTCTTTTGTGGCAATGTTGCTTTGTTTGAAAACTGTAATTGCTAAAATCTATTTGTCCCATTTCAATTTTAGTGATATAAGAGGATTTGCAACTGTCCTCTAAACTTAAGTAACCCAAACCTAGGGAATGAAGATGTTCCAGAATGACAGACAAATCTAGGTCTTTGTGAAAGTAAGGAGACAAAGACCAAAGGCCAGAAAATCAGGACAAGTGAAGTTAAACTGGACAGTGGGTGTCAATAACCACAGAGAGTGTCTTCAGTCATGCAGGAGAAAGGGAAAGAGGAACTCTAGGATTTCCTGGCACAGAAGAGAATGTTGAAGACATCCTGGTGGACTGAGTTAAGCTGACTATGAAAAGAAGAAACTAGAGGTTGGGAGGCCCTTCCAAAGAATATTAAAACACTTCAACGACTTTTGGACAAGGATTTTGAGCACAGGTTAAGATAGGAAGGGGAGGATAGAAAGTAAAGGATAAATCTGACCAAAGACTCATTAGATAGAGAAGTAATGAGGATGAGGCAGAGGCTTTGGGCTCAGGAAAACAGTGTGAAGACCCTATTTAGGTTGCAAAGCAGGAGTTGGAGGTGGGCGTGAGAAAGTGAAAGCTGGGAGGAGAGTGAGATATAGAAATGTGAGGTCTTAGAGGAGGGAGAATTATGATTAATGAGAATGTGTGCATGGGTGTGGATGACAGACATGGGTAGCAAAGGTGACAGTCCCTGAACTGGAGGACATCAAGGGCCTAAAGGAGCAGGGTCTTTGTTAAATGCCCACATTGTAAGTGCAGTCTCCCAGGATGAAGGTGGGATGTAAGGCAATCATGCACACAGGAACCAAAGTTATCCATAAATTTGGAGGGATGACCATGAGTTTAGAAGATGAGAATGACAGGAAGGGAAGGGAAGGGTATAGCCCAATGACAGGGGCCCTTTAAAGGACCACTCGAATTGCTGTGTAGAGAATAGACCTGTGGTCGGCAAACTGTGGCTCTCGAGCCACATGTGGCTCTTTGGCCCCTTGAGTGTGGCTCTTCCACAAAATACCACAGCCTGGGTGAGTCTATTTTGAATAAATGGCATTAGAAGAAGTTTAAGCTTAAAAAATTTGGCTCTCAAATGAAATTTCAATTGTACTGTTGAATTAGGCTCTGTTGACTTATGAGTTTGCCATCCACTGGAATAGACCATAAGGCAGAGATGGGAGGTCAGCAAAAGGGAAGCAAGAAAAGCAGTGAGGAGGCTGTTGCAATAAAGGTAAGTACTCATAAGAGAATATGAATATTATTTAAAACTAGATGCCTGGTGCACAAAATTCGTGCATGGGAGGGGGGGAGAGAGAGGGAGGTGTCCCTTTGGCCAGCCTGCATCCTCTACAATCTGGGACCCCTCGAGGGATGTCTGACTGCCCTCTCACAATCCAGGACTGCTGGCTCCCAACCACTTGCCTGCCTGCCTGCCTGCATGCTTGCCTGATTGCTCCTAAATGCTTCTGCCTGCCAGCCTGATCACCCCTTAACTGCCTTCCCCTGCTGGCCCAGTCACCCCTGACTTCTCTCCCTTGCCAGCCTGGTGGCTCCTAACTGCCCTCCCCTGCTGATCATCTCGTGGTGGCCATCTTAGACCACAAAGGGGCAGCCATCTTGTGTGTTGGAGTGATGGTCAATTTGCATATCACCTATTTATTAGACAGGATGTCAACCCTTCTCTCACCTTTGATCTCTTCATCTTCTTTCCAAACTCAGACCCAATCCCAGTAATGATGAAGGCTGAACAGCCATCCATGACCCCTGAAAAGACTATAGGTTGGTGATGCTTTCTCCAGAAAGTCAGGCATCAGTATAAAAAGAGGAAGTCACAGAAGGAATCGCTCTGTGCAGGGGTAGAGGGTGCAGAGAACTATGATGCCAGCTCACCTGAGTGCACAAGGAGCTGAGGAAAGAGCCACAGAAGGCAGAGCAGAAGATTAGTGAGCAGGGGGGCTTGCATTAGGGGTTATGTCAGAAGGACAAGAATGAGAATCCTGGGAAGAATGAACTGACCCAAGGGTTCTGAGTAGAACTCGAGGCAGGCTGAAATCTCAGGCCTTTTCAGAAATCCAATGGCATCAGGAATGTTAACAAAACAGTAGAGGATGTGCTTAGGTTCAGACTGGCCAAGGAACCCTGCCTCAGGTAAGCCAAGAAGGAGGGCCTTTTAGATGTTCTTCAGGGTACGATGGGTTAGGGGGTGCCATAGTCTCTTTGTCTGCTGAAGTGGTGCATAACTTCTGAACACCCACGAGGCAGTGACCTTCAGCCAGCTAGTAGGCCTGCCAGCATGATGTACGAAGGGTTGTCGCCTGAGATCAGCCCTCAGTTATCAAAGGCCCTGCTAACACGATGCTGCCTGTGTTTTGACATCTAGGCCTTCGTTAAATAATGGTACTGATTGATTCCCTTTTTGCTCTTTGGCCCTGCTTTCTTCTTCCCTTGTTCCCTCATCTACAGATGACGTTGAAAAACTGGTGACAACCTAAATGACCAACAATAGGAGAATGAATAAATCACAATACTTTTGTGCTTTGGAATACTGAGAGGCAATTAATAAAATGGAGCAAACTTGTGTCTGATATCATGGAAGGATCTCTAAGATGATTGTTGGGTGACAGAAAAGGAATTAGCAGGATAATGACTAGTGTTAGATTGCATTTTTGGAAAGAAAATGAAGGAAGGGAGAGAGGAATGGGAACAAAGGAAGGAAAAGAGGGAAGGAGGGACGAAGGGAGGGAAGGAGGGAGGGAGGGAAGAAAGGAAGGAAGGAAAGAAGGAAGGAAGGAAGGAAGGAAGGAAGGAAGGAAGGAAGGAAGGAAGGAAGGAAGGAAGGAAGAAAAGGAGGAAGGGAAGGAGGGGGGAAGGGAAGGAAAGAAAGAGGGAGGGGGAAGGAAGGGAAGGGAAGAGGGAAGGAGAGAGGGAGGGAGGGAGGGAGGGAGTAAAGAAGGAAAATAAAATCATATTTATGTATACTGTATTATATATGAATATGTTTTCTTGGTGTTTGTGAGTAGAGAAAAATTTCACAAAGATACTAACCTAAGAACTGTAGTCCTCCAGACATGAGCTTAGGGGTAGAGGGAAGGAACAGAGGAAGAACCTTGATTACTTTACACTTACATTTCTGTAACTTCGGAACTTTTTACAACCAGGATTACAGCTTACATTAGTAATTAGGTCAGATAATGATCCTATCTGGGTCTGGTCTTTACAAGCTCAGTGCACACTGCAGCTTTATTAACTCTGGGCGGGGGCCCGCTGGAAGCGAGTGTCTGTTTACTCACCGCAGGCTCATTGTTCGGAGGAACCTGGGGCACGGAGGATGGAGGCAAATTGCAAAATCACTCAGCAGAAACTGGAGAATGCTGCCAATGAGTTGGAAAATTGTTCGGAGCAATTTGTGATGAAGGGTATAGACTGCGCTGAGGCTGAGGAATGTGAACTGCCTGTGTCTTCTGATTATGAGCTGAAATCATTAAAGTTTAAAATTACATAAGCAGTCAGACGGTTTTCTCACTCTTAAATGACAAATACAAGTCCCACACAAATAATTGCAGGTTATAAGGAGTTGAATCTGAAACCTACCTACACTACACTATAAATATTTTGAAAAGTGAATTCATTTTAATATAAAAATACTGAAAGGTGATGTTTTAACAATTTTTATATTTGATGTGTTTACATAAGGTTTCACCCAAAGGCTGGGTGAACAACCTTTCCACCCAATCACTTAAAAACCTGTTAAGAGTTGATCCCAATGACTTCATCTTACATTAGCTTCCTGTCTAAATATATCTCTGAGCATATTACTGCAGACAACCTCCGTGTTAAAACAGCTTTCATACAATCACAATCTCTCAACACAAGTGTGAAGGAGCTACACTTGAAAATGCATCCCTTGTCATTAATTTCCAAAGTCAAGGACACTTTGCTAAGCCCCTGGCACAGATCTCAGGAGAGAAAAGGGCACAGGTTGGCTGTGGACAAGGTTTGTGCTCACTGCCAATCTCACAGATGCTCCTCCACCCATTCACCAGGAGGCTGGTTCTGCCTCCTCTGGGCTGCTGACCATCCCACCGGCCAGGCCTGACTCTTCTCCCAGCCACTCCGCAGGTTTCTTCTGTGGATCAATCAGAACATTTTCAAAAGCAGATCAAATAATTGCTCTTCAGAAAGGGCAGGTCCACCCCTTTTTAGAGACAGTTAAAGAACTAAAGCTCATGGAAAAATTGATAGATATCTCAAATTGCAAGATATTATGGAAATATTTGAATTCAGTTCTGTATTTTGAAAGCCAGAACCAAATGGTTATTTTGTGGTCAATGTATTGGTAGGCAGAAAGAGATTACCGTATCTTTACCTAGGTATTTCAGGAACATTTTGGTGATATAAAAACATGATTATATAAAAATGTAGTAATTCATATTACATACCTTATTAGGTAACCAAACAATGATAAGTTGTAGTTTCTTGGTTCCTATTTTTTAATACTAAGGCTTAAATATTATTTTATTCATTAGGGAAATCTTTATCACCTATTATATGCCAGGCACTGTTCTTTTCAGGAGGGGAAAGGGACCATTGGAGAGTTTTGAGCACAGAAGTGATGTGACCTGGTTTATTTCAAAGGACCACTCAAGTTGCTATGTTCCTTGAGGCACAGACTAGATGTCAGCAAAGGGAAACCAGGAAAAGCAGTGAGGAGGCTGTTGCAATAAAGGTAGCACTCAGGATGGCTTGCACCAAGGTGGTAGTGGAAGGAATGCTATTTTGAAAGAAGAGTCAACAGGATTTGCTGCTAATGCACTGGATGTGAATGTGAGAGAAAGGAATGAGTCAGCCATAATTCCAAAGTATTTGGCTTCTGAAAACTCAACAACTGAAAGAATCCATTTGCCATGAACTGATATGGAGAGAACCGGAAAACTAAGGTTTGAGGGATAAAATCTGCAATTCAGTTTGGGTCATATTCTTTGAACACTCTAGAAGATGTTCAAGAGTGATATGAATCAGCACAATCGGACCTAAGCAAGTGGAGTTGGGAGGAAATACTGGGATATATATATTCTCACTCCAATTTGGAAGTGAAGAGCTTAATTATAGCTAGTTATCACCCCCAAAGTCTCTAATAAAGCATTTCTTACTAAAGTGTTAATAATTACTGTATTCTACTGATTCAACTAGTTCTTTATTTATTAGGAGCCAGGCACTATTATAGGTTCTGGGAGGTATAAAGATGATTACGGTCCTTGTTCTGGGTGCCCAGATCTAAAAAAAAAACACAAAAGTCTACATCACTATAATTGCTGTAGGAGTTTGCCCAAGATGCTAACAAAGGCACAGAAGCAGACATAGCTATTAATAACTACCCCAGGAAGGCCAGAGTCAGTGTTTGAGTGGCCTTCAGGGTTGTGTATGGGTTTCTCAGACAGGCAAGGGTAGGACAAGCATTCCAGGCAAAGAAAACATGCACCAGGTGCCAGGGCAGGGCCGGGCAGAGCTCATGCGGGCCCCCGGTGCCTGATGGCCAAAGCCCAGGCTGTTAACAGCGGGGATGAAGAGAAAGCAGTGGGTGTGGAGTGCGGAAGACGTGATGTGCTGGGTTGCTACGCTACCTCATAAAGGAAGAGGGGACAAACACAGGCAGGATGAGTAAAAACACACACATCCGTCCACGCGGGCCCAGCTGTGCTCGGCTGAGCTGCCTTAATCTCCTGGCGGCAGAGGAGGTGGCCCTGCTGTCTGGGAGGGAGGGTCAGGCGCCAGGAGCTGACATTGTTGTGAAAGGGTGCCCTTCAGAGGGTTGTCCATGGCTGCTGAGAATGGGGCCAGCTGCTTTGGGGGGGGAGGGGGGCCCGGAGGCAGCAAAAGAGCAGGCACACCCCGAGAAGGGTCTTGGCCCATGATGAGAATTTCCTCAGGGGCCACTCCTTCCCAGGAGACTGACAGCGAGTGGTGCTTCAGCTCAGAGAAATTCATCACATTTGGCAGAAATGCATCCATGGATCACAAAGTTTGCGCAGAGAACATCAGGGCAGGCGGCCCGCAGACCATATCACAGTGAAACGCTACCTACTGACTCTTTTATTACGTAAGATCAGCCAGAAAATATGAGGTTTCTCTCCCGTTTTAGCCTTTGAGAATCACAAATGCTTTTACTTAGGGTATTTCAGGAATATGGAATGTCTGCAAATATTTATCAATTTTAAGCCAAGTGTTAAGATTTAAATAAATGCTATAAAAAGGATCATCTATTAAAATGGTGTTCATGATGGGGTGTGTGTGTGTGTGTGTGTGTGTGTGTGCGTGTGTGTATTTGGGCACTGATGGAAAAAAGGAAAAATCTAGGGTTGTAAGAGGATAATCTCCTCTATTCGTGTTCCACAGGAGCCATCTGCATTGATAGAGCAGGCCACTTGTTCCTATCCATGGAGCCCTATGATGTGGCTGCGGTATGTGGACAAGGTAATTATGTGGACTGTGCACTTGTGAGCATGCTAAGCCTGGAAAGGGTATATGGGTCCTGATGATGTGGCAGTGATTTTTCAGAAGGAGAAAGCCTTTCCAGGATAGCTTTCTGCTACAGGCTTTAGGGGATTATGGGTGAATAATGTAGCTTGTACTCACTCTTTCCTGTCTATTCGCTCCCACTTCCTGCCCTTGAGAAAGCAACTAGATAACTTGTATCCTCTTGTACAAGGTGTCCAGAAATAACCAGGTATAATTTTAACTGAGTTGTAAAGAAACTAGTCCACAAAGGCTGTGTGTATTCTGAAAGTGTGCATGGATTTTTAATAGTCCACATATTAGCGAGGTTCTTCTTGGCTTTATGATCTAGACCAGTGGTCAGCAAACTCCTTAGTCCACAGAGCCAAATATCAACAGAACAACGATTGAAATTTCTTTTGAGAGCCACATTTTTTAAACTTAAACTTCTTCTAATGCCACTTCTTCAAAATAGACTCACTCAGGCCATGGTATTTTGTGGAAGAGCCACACTCAAGGGGCCAAAGAGCCACATCTTGCTCTCGAGCCGCAGTTTGCCGACCACGGGTCTGGACAATCAAATGTCCTGACTCCACATTTTATGGAAAGTTCAGTGCCCTTGCCAAGAGTGATCTGAATTTCTGAAAGTAGTAGATTAACGTAGTGGCTCTTTTATCTGATCGCCTGCCTGCTCTGGCTAGACTTTTGGCCCACCATGTCAGGCTACATCATTTATCCCACTCAGTCATAGTTGCATACCTTTTTATTTATTTATTTTTTCAGGAAAGAAAAAATTAGACATTGGAAGGCAAATGGAAACTTTCTTCTGAGTGCACAAATGAAAGAAGTTAGTAGGAAGTTTCCAAAATGTATGCTGGAAGTACATACCATTGAGGGAAACCTTTAACAGCAAGGTTAGGTTTGACATGAGTTAAAGGTACTTTTCTAGGGAGGCCTAAAATAGAAATTGAGTGGGAGATGGCTGGTTGTTGAAAAGAACATGAAGGAAGATGCAGAAGTCAATGCCAATCTGTTACCTGAATGGCTTGGAAAGGACCAAAGTCCTTCGGAGGAGAGGGGCTGGCATCCCCTGAGTGCCTTTGCCCCATCTGGGAGGGCCTCTCTGCACCTGTCGCTGTGCCTTCCAAGGACATGGACAGTGCACGTGGGGACAAACGGCTTTTCCTCCTGCCTTCTGACTCCAGCTAGTGTCCTAATGAAGACCAATCATTAGTTTAGACTCACGGAGTCAGGGCAGAGGGAAGAGGGGCTGCTGCCTGGCTCTAGAATAAGGTGACCAGACGTCCCGCTTTCGGCGGGACAGTCCTGCCCAAAGCGGGACGTCTGGTCACCGTGTCGGCAACCTGCGGCTCTTTTGAAGCTTTACCACGGCTCCGACAACTGGCAAGCCTGTGTGAAAATGAAGGTAACGTCTTACAGCCCTGATGTGCTGACACTGTGCACTGAGGTTCAGGAGCAAAAATCCCATTAACCAGGTAAATTAAATATTTTAATTAGCTATTAATTTGCAAAAATATATTTTACATTGTTAAGTGAAAAAGTCCTTTTTTTCTTCAGATTGACAGCTAACTGCACGATCCGGTATACAGCATTAAGGTAAGAAACAATATTTGCAGCGTTATATTTGTTTTAAATGTCGCAATGGTTTTGCAGCTCCCAGGTTTTTTTTTTTTTTTGGAAATGGGTCCAAGTGGCTCTTTATGTCTTAAAGGTTGCAGACCCCTGATCTAGAAGGAAGTTGGTATCACCTTTGAGCGTGACTGCAGACACAGCAGAGGCCAGTGACAGACCAAGTCCTTTGGTTTCAGTTACTGACCTTTCCAGTGAAAGAACTCTTTGTATCTTAACCCTGGGGCTTTGTTGGAAAACATGTTCTAGCTCTTCTTTTACATTTACACCGTGTATGTGTGTGTGTTGTGTGTGTGTGTGTGTGTGTGTGTGTGTGTGTCTGTGTGCGCGCACACGCGCGTGTGTGTATACCTTCCAGTCACAAAGGGCCCATTTATCAACACGAAGGAAAACAAGAGAGAGCATTACAGGACATGGACAGTGCTGTGCCCAGGAAATTGCATTCTTGTCTGGATGCAGACAGCTCCAGTGGGCAGAGAAGGCTTAGCTGTTCTCAGCTGTTCATGTGTCTTTTGAAACATCCAGATGAGGTCTAGCTGGTCAGAAGAAACGTGAGTCATGGTAGGATGGACAAAGCGAGGTCATGGGGATGGAAGATGGATGAAATAAGCAAGAAGACAGTTGTCCTCTCAGCCAATATAAGCCCTGTCCAATATTCTCAACTTAAGACATTCTGCTGAGAGTTTCTGGGCAAGGTCTGTGGGTCGGCAGTCTGGCTCACTGTCTTCGCTGTCTCACCTGTCCCCGCCATCCTTTTCCATAAGGAGCCTTACAAAGGGAGCGTGCACTGAGAGTTCAAGCTGTTTTACCAGCTAAAATCCACACTGTGTCAACATAAAAACTCATTATGTCTGCTTTTAGGAATCACAGCATTTTAGTAAAGCTTTCCCACCTGTCACTTTAGTATCTTTTCAGGATAGGGATCAAGCAGGATCAGTCATGGGACACATTTGTATTCAATCACATTAAAGATGTTTAATCAAGAGTTTAAAATTCAGGGGAGAATAAACAATTAGCCAAATATTGACCAGTCATGTTCAGGTGAGTACACAGCAACTGTGGAGGCTTGGAAAAGTCCTGGCTAGAAGGATAATTTTCCATGTAAAAAGGGTCCTTCCCTGGCCAGGTGGTTCAGTTGGTTGGAGCATTGTCCTGTATACCCAAAGGTTGTGGGTTCTACTATTCCCATTTAGGGTATATACTTAGGTGGTGGGTTCAATCCCCCATTGGTTGCATGTATAGGAGGCAACCGACAGATGTTTCTCTCTCACATCAATGTTTCTCTCTCTCTCTCTTTCTCTCTCCCTAAAAATCAATGAACATATCCTCAGGTGAAGATAAAAAAAGGGGGGGGGGGTCCAGCTGAGAGTCATGGACTCCCCTGGTAATGGTATTGAACAAGGAAAGGCATTTAAATGCTTTCCTGGGAGGAGTCACTCTACAGCTTTCCAAGCCTTTGGGGGCTTCTCAATCCCACACCAGAGAACTCTCCACAGATCTTGGTAAAGAGACACCAGGATCACGAGCTCACCCTCCCTTTCACTCTCTCTTTCTCTCCAAGAGTGCACCTGTAATAGAAAGTTAGCTTACATCCTGTGACCGACCCCCTAATACCTCCATCTCATCTGATTTCTCTTAATCCATTTGGATGACAAGGTTGAATCAGGAGAGGACAGAACCAGCATTCCATGAGGAGAATATCTTCATGGCTTCACTCTCTTGAACTGAACAGAATCAGCAAAAGAAAAAAGTGAAACCAAGTGACCTATAATACAGCACATTTCATGGGAGAGGCAGCTTCTAGTTTCAGTGGTGATTTTGTGTCTACAAAGCACAGCTGCTTTCCTGCCAGTTCTAAAGGGAAGAGACTTGGTTGCCCTAAGTTGTGGTCAAATACTTGCAGGTCTGTCCTGATGATGGGAACTAAAATGCTGGTCACACTAAAGGACAAAACTAGAAGAAAATATTTTGACTCAACATTCAACAAGTTAACATTGACAATACCTTAAAAAAGTAGTAAACTTCTTAGCAATAAAAATGCTCAAACAAAAATGCCCATCTGGCTTGTATAAACTGGGAAAGCTAAGCTAGACTAACAAGTGCACCCAGAAGATTCAGGGACTTAGGAAATAAGGTTTTGTTTGTTTGTTTCTTTAGGCAACAGTCCAAAGTAAGTATGCAGGGACCCAGTTTGATGACCAATCTAGTATTATTCTGGATGGTCCATCCCAGGGACCTCCCTGGATAAGGGGAAAAAGCATCCTGGGAAAACCCAGCCTTGGGAAGTGGCCCACACCTCCACTGCCCCCCTTGCATTTGCCATAACTAGCTGCAAGGGAGTCTGGGAAATATGTTACTTCGCTTGGCACTTCCAATCCAGTCAGTGGCTAGTAGGAAATGTGTGTTTGAGGAGATAGTTGGAAATCTCTGGTATCATGCCCTTGGAGTCAGACTAACATAGTTTGAAACATGGTGCATTAATTCTATAGCCATGGTACTTTTAGGTGAATCATTTAACCTCTCTGAAATATTGTTTCCTCATCTGGAAAATGGAAGAAGGAAATTTGGCAACATCTGTGTCACCTATGTAGAAATAAAAGGGAAAAAATCAATGTATCTCCACGCAATGGATTATTAGGCCAACTCTCTGTTGTTGTGATGGGAATCTAAGTGTAGATGCATGCAAATGGTAAGCATCACCAACACACTCTACATCTGTGAGCAAACGACAAAGTCGAGGTAAAATTCCAACAGGAAAAACACAGAACTCAGGTTGGTTTGCAAACAGAAATGGAAGAAAATAAAAAAGGTATAGAAATTTATAGTTTCCCATTTACTCATTTGTTCATTTGTTAAACAAATTTGTCTTAGGCATTTGGAATGAACATCGATGAACTAAACACACAAAGAACTATATTCCAGCAGGAAGGTTTCATGTTAGGAATGAAAACAGAACCGCTGAACACAGATGTCAGAGAGTAGGAGGGAAGGGAGGATGCAGGGATGGGCTATTGAAGAGAATGAGAGAGCCTCTTTGTCTAGATAATCTTAGAAGAAGATGTGATTCTTATTTCCTTGGGCTGGGTTTGAAAAAGAAAAACACAAACTCGCCTACGAAGAGGGCTTCACAGAAAGTCATTTCTCCAAATCCTCTCTAGATCATTTTTTCCCTCGAGGTGGCCCTGGACTATGCAGGCATCACCAAATGCAGAAACAGCTGAGCATCTTTTCATAGGAAAATTTAACATTGCTTACCTTTCTTTGATCCTAATAGTCTAGAGAAAAGGGAGCATCTATCAGAGGCTGGAAAGCTGGAGACATTTGTAGACCATGCAAAACAGTTGTCTTCAATAACACACTTGCTGAGTCACAGCTCCGGGGAAAGTGCTTGAATGCAGTCAAAGGTCCTTGTGAGCTGCCTGCTCCTTGCTGTTTTGTTTGTTTGTTTGTTTGTTTTGTTTTTTGTTTTGTGGGTTTTTTTAGCATGGCTTTACAAAAAAACAAAAAACACAGAACTCAGTAACTATCGATTGGTTTGCAAACAGAAATGGAAGGAAATAGAAAAGGTATAGAAATGTACAGCTTCCCATTCACTCATTTGTTCATTTGTTCAACAAATTTGTCTCAGGCATTTGGAATGAACATGGATGAACTAAACACACAAAGAACTTGTATTCCAGTTGGTGGGTGAGGCATGCAATAAGCAATAAATATAATGCATTATATATGTTGGGATATAGTAAGTGTTATGGAACACAAAACAGCGGAGAGCAGTGAGATTGGGGAAGGGGACGTGAGCAGAATGTGATTTTGAGTTGAATGGTCCTGGTAGGCCTTACTGAGAAGGTAACATTTGAGTGAAGACTTGGAGGTGAGGGAGTTCGATGTATAGAAAAAGCATGTTCCAGGAAGAGGGATCAACAGGGCAAGGGCCTGAGTTGAGGAGCTGGCTGAGTCATATCTGGAGGGCTCCTGAGGGAGGGTCAGAGGATACAACAACCTCAGTGACCGCCCCGTGATCATCGTCCTCCAAGGGAAGAATAAGAACAAGTTGGGAAAATAGCTGTTTTCCTCGGGAACATAAAGAATGAGAATAAAGTGTGTCATCCCCCTCCCCCCCACACACTATCATATTTATTAAATTGCACGATTGGATGATAGGAATACCTTCAATTTTAGAACAGAATAATTCATTACACACCTTCCAAAATCCCATTTTAAAGTGCATTATAGAACAAGAATTAGGTATATATGTTCACAATATTCTTTCTTGCTTAACCAATGTATCTCTCTGAGAGGCAACGTCATGTCATAGGAAAGCAGCAGCCTCAGTTTGGGGGATCAGACGTAAATCTGTTTCTAATCTTGACCTTTCTATTAGCTGTGTCAGCTACTTAATTGCTTTAAGCTTCAACTTCCTGCCCAGGAGAGAGGAGCGGTAATCTGGATGAATGTGAAAGTGCATGGTATATAAATATTACAGAGTCCATACCATAGAATGCACCTTCAAGGTTAGCTTTTCCTTAAAGCAGGAGAATCCGTGTCAGTGTCTGCTCTCTGCTATCCTTGAAAGGAGCTCTCCTCCCTGAAACACAGGCTCTCGTATATGAAATGCAGTTTGCCAAAGTTGAAAGAAGAAATGTTGCTTTCCTTTCAAATGCCCTTGGCTTCATTTGTGGGCTTTTGAAAGCTCGGTGACCTCAAGCACTATCACCACTGATGAAGAGTAGTCTGCGAGAATTCGGTGCAGTGATGAGGAGAATCATCTCATAAAAGAAGCTGTTCTTCTGATGTCTTCAGCCCTAGCTCAAAGGCCCGTGGTTTCCAATAGATCAAACAAAGCCTGGGGTAAAAATAAAACCTCGATGGAGATTTGTTCGCAGAAGCCAACTTGCTAGAAGGCTACATTTCTCAATGATTTTATGGTCTGGTATTTTAGTTATATGCTATCAATTACTCACTTTTCTAACACCAGAGCACTGGCTCGGAGCTCTTGCTAATTATGAGAGATGCTTCGAAGAATAATGAGAAGGGGATTTCAAATGCTTTGATTAAAATGACATTCACAGAACTGACATTTAAGTGACTAATTTGGTTCCTTTTCCACACTATAAGCTTATTCATATTTTGTGTTATACCGGTATATGAAAGGAGATTTGGAGAATTTCAGGAGCAAAATCGCCACCATGGGTAGCAGTCTATTTTAAAATAAAACCTTTAGTGTTCAAAGAAAAAAATCCCTGTTGCTATGCAGAGAGCTTTATTTTTAAATCATATGAACAAATCATTGGATTAGAATAAACTGCTTTAAAACAGTCTTTGACATTCTTTCTGCATTTCCCTGAAGTGATTTATACCTTTGTATAATGTAGTAGAGTAGAAAAAAAAGAAGACTTAGGTATTTCAAAGTTCTTGGTTTTATTCCCAGATCAACTGGTTGTTTGATCTTGGGCAAAAGAACCTCAGTTTTCTCAAATGTAAGGTAAGGACAACTCATAATATTGTTTACAGATTTAACAAGAACAATCTTTTAAAAACATCTAGTATTGGTATTGGTGTCTTGTAAGCAATACATGGTAGCTATATTTATACAAACAGTCATCAGAATTCCTTTGATCCTACTTTTGAAGATCATTTCTGGTCTTCCGCAATGCTACATGAAACTTAAGTCAAATAACATACATTCTGGAGAGAGATACTTATAGCTAGGGAAAAGTGAAGCAAAAGAAAATGGAATATCATTTTTGAAACTACCTGCTATTATTGCATGATTATTATTTGCTAGATAATATTCTGAGACATTTATATGAGTTATCGCCTACAATAAAATTTTTCTTTTTTAAAATTGAGATGTAATTCACATAAATCATCATTTTAAATTGTATAATTCAGCGGTTTTTGGTATATTCACAATTGTTAAACCATCACCACTATCTAATTCCAGAACATTAGCAATGATTTCCTATCCCCCTCTATCCCATGTTCTGGTAACCACTGATCTACTTTCTATTTCTAAATTTGCCTGCTCTGGACATTTTATATAAAGGAATCATGTAGTGTGTGGCCTTTTGTGCCTGAATACTCTCTCAGCATGTTTTCAAGATTCAGCCATGTTGTAGTGTGTGATTCAGTACTTCATTTTTATGGCTAAATAATATTTCATTATATGGATATCTCACATTGTGTTTATCATTTATCAATTGATGGCATAATAACACTTTACAATTGAGGATATTGAGATGGATAGTTTAAGAAAATTTGCCAGAATTCTATGTAAGCTTATTACCAAACATTTTTTGCTTTATACTTTGAAGTTTGTGAAAGGTAAGGAGAATGCAATGTCTATCATTACATCCCCAAGACTTAGGCCAGCATCATGTGGAATATATTAAGAAATTACTCAGAAAATTTATGTTGATAAAATGGCTTTCTCCTGAAGATACGAGCCATGCCATGACACGATTCAGCAGTTTGTTGTTTTTTTTGCAATACCCCGCAGCTTTTCTTGTGAAAAAGCATATGGACAACACTGAAGAGAGGCAAAGTAAGCAAATTCAATAAATAAATAAATTCTAGCTCATCAGTATGCTGTTTGACCTTGAGAGTCGATGTTACTTCCGTATAAACAAGATTTTCTATTTCTAAGTCTCTGGGTTCAAGGGAACCAAGCAAGAAAAATACCCTACCCTGCTTTATACCAAGAAATGAAAAGTTCATAAATTAACTATTTGCAAAATAATTGATTTTTTTTATTTTTTTTATTTTATTTTTTTTACAGAGAGGAAGAGAGAGGGATAGAGAGTTAGAAACATCGATGAGAATCATTGATCAGCTGCCTCTTGCACATCCCCTACTGGGGATGTGCCCGCAACCAAGGTACATGCCCTTGACCGGAATCGAACCCGGGACCTTTCAGTCCCCAGGCCCATGCTCTATCTACTGAGCCAAATCGGTTTCGGCATTAGGACATATTTGAAAAATAATTTAAAGCTAAAACTAAGCTTTCCAAGTTTTAAAAATTCTTTCTTATATAGCTCATATCCGCCCTAAGCAGCATCCAACAAGAATGCTTCTGTCAGAACAAGAGCAGTGCCTTCATCCCAGCTGGAATGTGTTGGGGGAATATTGGCCTCCACATCATATTTTCATAGAGATTAAGGAGCAGTATTGGGGTGGATACTTCTGCATCTTTTCTCTGTCTCTTTCCTCATCCTTTTCCACTGGAATAAAAACAGATCCCTCTGGAAAGGTCATTGGATCTCCATGCACCTGATCCATATTCACCAATCCAACCAGGGTGGGGATGAGGCACAGCAAGGAAAGGCCGACCGCACACCTGTACTTGTTTTAGCTGAACCTCTCTGTTCTGCCGGACGTTGACTCATTAAGCTGCCACGACTCTGTATGGTTGGCTGGGGAAAAGATGTGCTCTGCAGAAACAGCCCTACCTACAGGGAAGGAAGAGGGCCCAGGCTGCGGAAAGGAAGAAATGGCAGCCTCCACTTAAGCCTAAACTGCACCATCTAATAGAGTTTATCAGGAGCTGTGGAGCCAGGGAGGCTGAAACCCTACTGCAAGTGCTTCCAGCTTCCTTTGTTATTGGCTAGGATCCCGGAAGTAATGCCTGTGAGTGACCAACACCTTAGGGGTCAGCATAGGGCATTTCCCATATGGGAAGCCCAGCATTTTGGAGTGGCTCCTGGAGCTGATGCCCTTGGGGTTTTGTGGCCAAGGGCACAGCCCCACAAGCTGTAAAGCTTGTGTAGGAATTACAGCTTTGCCAGTTTGTTTCTTTAAAAAGAAGAAGATTCGTTTGGGATCCAGATAGGGTTTCTAGAACCTAAAGCTTCCTGTGGAGAAACGTTCTTGGGTGTAGAGAGATCCGTTCCTGCATTTGAGAGGTTAGACCAGATTGGTGGCTTCACTTTTTTAGGGACCTCAGAGGACAAAGCCCCCAGTAAATCTTGTAAGGCTTGTTTCAGAGCCATCAGAACCTCTGTGATAGCCATGAGTAGAAGGAATAATTCGTGGTATAATTTGTTTTAAAACTAACTTGTCAACCTGGAACACAGCTATAAAACAACTGATATCTATAAAAGCAAGAGCTGATCAAATTGGTGGCACTGTAGTTGTTGGGACTGCCATTTGGGACTTTTGTGTTCCAATGCTAAGACCAATTCTGTCCCATTTTATTTTACTGTGAACTATAACCAGAGATGAAGATAAAATTTTAAGGGAATAGCTGAAATGGCTTGACTCCAGGCATTGAGTACCATATCTATCATGCTTGCTTTAATTTGGCTCTGAATTATGTAAGCCCTGAAGACAACTGTGAAATTCCTATAGGTAGGAAAAGTATATTTTGTCCACAAATAGATAAAGAAGAATGAATGGGCCCTTTATGGTAAAGGCCCCATACCAACTGTTTAAACTAAAGTAGTGAAAAGTCCCAGTGGACCCATCACATCCCAAAGGCAGAGAAAACATTTGAAAGAAGTAATTTGTTCAGACTCAAGGAAAAAGAAGATCTATGTAAAAAACAAAACAAAAACAAACAAACAAAAAACGGATTAGATCTTAAACAGGATCAAAGAGAAAAATCAGAATAAAATTACACTTTCCTTAGATGAAAAGTTGGAAGTCTCTCCAGGCTTTTAAGATAGGAATGGAAAAAGCAGGAGGATCCCCACCTATTTCCATCTAAGGACACCTTAATAGATTGGCAATGCCAATGGTCTGTGATTAGACCATGGTTTAACTCAGTGGACAGCAAACTCATTAGTCAACAGAGCCAAATATCAACAATACAATGATTGAAATTTATTTTGAGAGCCAGATTTTTTAAACTTAAACTATATAGGTAGGTACATTGTTATTAACTTAATTAGGGTACTCCTAAACTGGCCTTGGATAAAAACGTCCTCAATCTGATTGAGGCATGTGGCTCACAAGCCATGGATTGCCTACCACTGGTTTAACTATTTCAGTTAGGCTGTCCATTGTAATAACTGTGCCTACCTTGTTTTTGACAAATAAGTGTGAGCATTTGAAGATCAGATTTTGAATGTTGTTATCCCAATCTCTGTAATAGGACCATCTGCCATGAGCCTTGGCTCCATCCAGGTGTGCTGACTGCCTGAGGCCAGAAAGCAAAGGATCCAGCTGTGAATGAGAGAGGAGAGAGGCCCTGCACTTGAAGGGAGGGAGGGAAAGAAAGCAAATGGGTGGAGCCTAAGTCTTGCTTCCTGGCCCAGTTACTCTCCCACCAGCAGACTTGGCTCAAACTCAACAGATGTCAAGTTCTAACTAGATTAGCCCCCTCCTTCTCTATACGGCTGAGAGAGTAAGAAGATGGGGAGAGGCAACCTTCCAATCTCAGCTCTCACCCTGGTACAAGAAGGGGACAAATCCCTTCCTCTGTGGAAACCAGACTCCTAATAAGAGTCTTGATGAAGAAAAGGGTTTGGATTAGTTGAAATGAGAGGCTACAGTGGTTAATATGGAGAAAACAGTAGTCTAGAGCACAAAGGCAGGAACGGGTGGAAAATCAGGCAGACTCTGGTCCTGCCCAGTGACCTGTACCTTTTCAGGGCTCCCACCCCAGGAGGGAGCTAGGTGACAGTGGGGAACCAAAGTCTGACTTGTGATACAAAGTGTGCAAATGTGAAAGTTGTTAGGAAAAGTAAGTTTCAGACATCGCCTGAGTACACAGGGTCACTACCAGAATGTACAGTATTTAGAGTAGGGGTGTCGAACTCAATCAGAGAAGGGGCCAAAATCTAAAATCCAGCCTAAATCGCGGGCCAAATGGTTTACTGAACAGTCATAAACTGTCATTGTGATGGAAACGCAGCGGAGTGCAGTGATGACAGCGCGGTGTGGGCCACATTGCAAGGCCTGGCGGGACGGATTTGGCCTGCGGGCCTTGTGTTTGACACATGTGATTTAGAGCAACAGAAGTAATTCCAAAGCAATTTCCAATCTACAAGCAGAAATTTCCTAAAGGGTATCCAACACTTATTAGCTGTAAGTTAGGCAGCTATCCCCCAATAATCCCAGCCTCCTAAAAGGGTGGCCCTTTAGGCAAGTTCACCCTGAGGTTGGCACTGTGCAAAAATATTCATTTAGGGCCCAATGAGTCTGCAATCATTCTCAAAGCTCCAGTGCTTCTGCAGGAACCATTCTTGTGATCATAAAAATCAACTAAGGCTGAAACTGGTTTGGCTCAGTGGATAGAGCGTTGATCTGCAGACTGAAGTTGTCCCGGATTCGATTCCAGTCAAGGGCATGTACCTTGGTTGCGGGCACATCCCCAGTGGGGGGTGTGCAAGAGGCAGCTGATCGATGATTCTCTCTCATCGATGTTTCTAGCTCTCTATCCCTCTCAATTCCTCTCTATGGAAAATCAATAATATATATATATATATATATATATATATATATATATATATATATATATATATATATATAATATATATAAATCAATAATATATATGTAAAATCAATAATATAAAAAAATCAACTAAGACTTCAATTTGCATTTCATTTCTCTATTTGCCAGAATGAAAGAACATGCAGACAACGCACTTCCTGGTACCAACCCACAAATTCCAGTTCAGTTCATGAAGCTGAAAGAATAGGACCCCTGCCTTCTGTCTGATGCAAAAAGCAGTGGGGGCTCTCCTTTGAAAAGGCAGCTAAGAATAAAGCGGGCACAGCGGAGGACAGAGCCGGGCAGGAAAGAAACCAGCCCAGCTCCTGCCAAAAATGGTTGTATTATATGCTAACTCCCACTTTAAGGTGGCAGCCACAATTCAGTCTCTCCACTTCCTTCCTTTTATGAGATTGGACGGCATTTGAGTTGTTTGGAAGTCAGCGGGAGCAGCTTCTGCCGAGGGCAGCCAGCCCAGTTAAGTGGCACTTCCATGGTGCTCTTTTTCTTCCTGACAAATGGGCCTGGGTTGATGAAATCCCTGTGAAAATGAGGCATTTCCATGGAGCTCCACGTGACTGGCCATGTTCAGGCAGAGACTCGCCAAGGACTTATGTGGGAAGGTTCTTGTTCAAGGGGAGAAATTTGGATGTGGAAATGGTGGGAGTGGGGGAGATGGGATATTGGGTCTTTAAAATATTCAGGACATTGAAATAGGTATGCAGGTTTGGAATATCCTTCAGGAATACCCAACCTGATGGCACCTACCCTTCATTGTGGAATGCTTTCAGATGGCTAATAAAAGGACAATTAACTACCTTCTTGTGGACATATTTTTAAAGCCTTCAATAATAAAAAAACAGTTGCTTCTTTGTCCATTTCCCATGACGAAAGGAAAATGTATAAAGTTATTAGCATTGGAATTGTGGCATCTAAGCCACCAAGCATTCAAAACATGTAAACACATGATTGAGTTTTGAGATTTAACTTTGAATGGGGCTCAGTCTTCCCAAAACATGCTCTGATGATAGGGCATCCTGATACGCTGACCTCATCTCCGTGGAGAAGAGGAGAGATAGCCTTGTAGGAATAGATGTTTCTTCTCCTGGGACCTGACACATAGCAGGCATCCACCAAGTTTCAGCTCAATAAAAGAATGAATAAGTTGCTATTTGACTGGAAGAAAAAAATAGCAAAGGATTTTGGGAAGAGAGGGCAGCTGCTGGTGGTAGTGGGCTGAGACAGGGAAAGCCTGGAGGAGCTGGGTGCAAAAGGAAGATGAGTTCATGGCCCCAAGGACAAGGAAAGACATACCAGCTGGGGTCATGGCCCTAAAGCAGAAATGTACTCAGTTTATTGTGAAGCTGTGAGTTCTCCAGCGTGGCTAGAGCAGAAAGGTCTAGAGCAGGTCATAGGGAACAAAACTGGGAAGTCAGAGTCAGGTTGCGCAGCACCACATGCCAGGCTAAGCAGCTTTACCTTTGTCCTCTATTTGAGGTTCTTAAAATATTTTGAGCAACAAGCAATGTAACCAAGTGAAGTTTAAAAGCAGCTGGGAGGTGTATGAAAGAGCAATTGGACAGATGAAACCAATTGCACATAAAAGGAGAAAAGCGATTCTCCTGCCAAGCTCTGAGCCAGAGGTAAGGCCAAGTTTGGCTTTGGAAAAAGCGATTGCGAAGGGATTTAGAGATTATTTACAAATTCAGTGATCTCCCACCTCTAGCTTAGAGTTAACATTCTCCACGAGGTGACCTGAAACCCACATTCTAGCGCTGTCAGATGCCATTAGTTGTTATCACACATGACCTCTGTTGCCTCATTTCTGGGAAAACCTGGATGCCTGACTACTCTCCCTTCTACCCACTTCCTCCAAATCTGACCTGTACTCCCACTCTCCTCAAAAGCTACCTCACCTATGATAGAAATTCAAATGTTCATATGCATCACCTGGGAATCTTGATAAAATGTAGATTCTGCTTTAGTAAGTCCGATCGGGGGCCTGAGATTTCTGCAATTCTACCTGGCTCCTGGTGATGAGGATGTATGGTTCCCAGGCCATACTTTGAGTAGCAAAGACATAAAGCACATAGTAGGCTGTGTAGTCTGGATCTGTGTTTTTCAAAGTAGGTTTCACTGTCAGATTTGGGCATGGGGGACTGAGGGCTCACTTCATGAGGCAAATAAAGTATACTCCAGGCTTTGCTTTTTATATTCGAATAAGTGCTGCTTAGCGATGGGGGTTCCCAGTGGGAGATTTGGCCCTCTGTCGTGATTCATAATTAAAAAATGCATTCATTCATTCGAGACCACCAGAGGCCACTGCTTGTGTGCTAAGCACTGGTCTGGGTATTGGGAATACAACTGAACAAAACAAGTAAACAAATAAAAACTCCCTGTTCACAGGGAGCTTCCATTTAATAAGAGAAATATAATGAATAAAATAAGACACACAGAGTTAGGATTCCTACACTTTTAGGAAAACGTATTTTTTTTTTTTTATCATATGTCAGTATTTCCGTAAGCTGGTTATTGGTATTTCCAATGATGCTCTTCTGCTGTCCATTGTAAGTTGCTATTAGTGTAGCTATAATTATCCACTTAATTGTGGCCTGTTTTTGAATCCAGTGGTAGGTAATGGTGGGTGTTCACAACAGGGTATTTTAGGACTTTACATTCTCATTAGCTACACGCTCAGAGACTTCAATTACGAACTATTCGCATCCCATTCCCAACAGTCAGATGGATGTCACTAGACTTGATTAACCGGTGACCTGCAGCAAAAGTCACAGATAAACCTGTCCGTCAATTGGACCCAAAGAAAATTGCTCATAACAGCATGAAGCAAACCCTACATTTTTCTGAGCAACAATCTGAAAGCAGATTTACCTAATCTCTTGTCAAATTCTGCTTTCCCAGTGACATTTAATTGTGATCGCCAATTCCTTTTTTCACAAAAGGGAGAAACAGAGGAGGTAATCGTGCCTGTTTACTAAATCTTTATGGGGAGCTCCGTTAGAGGTTGCAATTTATGAGGATTTCTGCCATCATCACAGAGTTCTGCCACCTGGAGTTTGACTTTTCTGTTCGGTTGATGAGCGCATTACCCATGTGCCTCCTGACTTTCTGCTTCTCTATTCTTTCTCTTTAAAGTTAGGGGAGCGGTTCTGAGTTTAATTTTCTCCTGGTACACTAACCCAGGGTTTCTTTCCAAGTTTGGACATTTTCAGATGTTAGGTATTTCCCCTCATTGGGCTCAGTCCAAGCAGACACGATGGATGCCCTGGTAGTAGTTTGGGAGTCAGAGTGACAAGTGGCACCTCACTTGGTCAGTTTAAAAATACATTATATTTTTAAAATATTCTACTGTGAGCGCATACTAGTTTCATAAATGTAAAAGTATTTTAAAAAGAAGATTCATGATTTGTTGAGGATGACTGAGTATGGTCCCTCTGCTATAAAAATTTAAAAATATTCCCTTGTTTTTTAGCTGAAGGAGGAGCAGACATCTCTTTTTATTTCAGAAAGTTAAGTACCTATTGCCCTGGGAATAGGGTTTAACTGGACCTTTTTACTTTCTGTGACTTAGAAAAGGTCCCCACTCTTCTCAGAGCTATGGGAAGTGTCATGATAATTTGCATATTCCTGGAAGGAAAAGCCCAATTCCAAACCCTTTACCCAAAATCCTATGATATTTTCTAACCGGCAGAGTAGACCAGACCAAAGGGTTGATGGGAGAGGACACCACAGAGCTCACCTGGGGAATTCACCTGCAATACCAGGGACAATGGCTGGCGGTTCTGTCTCAACTAAGGGCCATAGGTATGTGAGAGAGCAAGGGTCTACAGAGCATGTGCGGGTGGCTGCAGGCACTCCACATCTGGTTGACCTGCCAGTGTCCTGCTGGGTGCAAGGCAGAACTCACCAAATCTGACCCAAATCAGCCTCCACATTTCTAGACCAACCCAAAGGGAAAGGGAAACTCACAGGCAAGACACCATGGTTTAGCTGTGAACAGGGAACTGTAACCTCATTTGTACCCTAAACTGGTGGAATGAGTTTAGTTGCATTTTTCATTGGGTTTGCTGTGGGCAAGGGGAGGTGGCAATGTCCCCTCAACCAAGTTCAATGCAGATCAAGAGCCCAGATGCTTGATGATGTTCTGAATAAAGCTTGAGCAGCAAGTTTCATCTGCTCGGTGATGGCACTACAAATTACAGCTGTGAGTCTGCACGGCCGTTAACCTGAGAAAATACTCAGGTGACCCATGGGCAGCCCAGTAAATGGTTACAACAGAATGTGGCAAATTAGTAAAAGCCATGAGTAAATGCCTCTTTGCATCGTGGCCGCTCTGCTTGGAGAAGAGCCAAGCCCTACCTGTGAGGGGAGGCTGGTTGGAAGTCTGGGTGTCCACTCCCCACGACTTGTTTGAAGGCAGGAGGGAGCTATGACTCCTGCTTTTACAAAATCCCTTACTCTGAAGAGAAGGGGAGGTCTTCTACAGCTTCTGGGGAGATTCCACTTGCCCTTAGGAGCCTTCCCAGACAGGACCACAGGCCTTCATTTCTTTGAAATGTGCCTCCCTGGGGGCCATTTAAAACACTGGAATGAAACCCATTGAATAATACCCAAGTAAGAGGAGAGAGGGGGGGTCAGGGACAAAGAAGCCAAATGCCACCTTGACCTCCATTTTGCTTAAGGGCTCACATTTGGCTGTATTAGTTTCCTAGAGATGCTGTAACAAAGTCCCACCAACTGAGCACCTGAAAACAACAGAAATGTACTCTCATGGTTCTAGAGACGACAAGTCCAAAACCAAGGTGTAGACAGGGCCCTGCTGTCTCTCAAGGTCTTAGGGAAGAACCTTCCTTGTCCCTCCTTAGTCTCCAGGATCACCACCCATCCTTGGTCCTCCTGGCCTTGGAGATGCATCCCCTCAATCTCTGCCCCTTTTGACACGATGTTCTTCCGCTGTATCTGTGTCTCACTTCATAAGGACATCAGTCACAGGATTAGGGCCCACAACAATCTAGGCCAGTGGTCGGCAAACTCATTAGTCAACAGAGCCAAATTATCAACAGGACAATGATTGAAATTTCTTCTGAGAGCCACATTTTTTAAACTTCTTCTAATGCCACTTCTTCAAAATAAACTTGCCCAGGCCATGGTATTTTGTGAAGAGCCACACACAAGGGGCCAAAGAGCCACATGTGGCTTGCCAGCTGCAGTTTGCCGACCACAGATCTAGGATGATCTCATCTTAACTAATTACATCTATAATGATCCTACCTCCAAATGTCTGAAGTTTTAGGTGGGTATGAATTTGGAGAGAACATTCAAACTTAGTACAGTGGCTATACCTCCTTTCAGCTCTATTTGCTGAAAGGATATAATATCCTAAATATAAAAAATTATCAAGTTAAAAAGAGGACATCTTGCAACCTGAATTAGTAGACAGTAGACAGACTTTTTAAATTTATTTTTATTAATAAATTATACCTTTTCACTAGATGGGGTCATTCAAGGTAAAAAAAAAAAAATCACCTTGTTTGGGGTTGTAGCACACTGATGGATCTTGTATGATATAGTGTTCCAAGCATTCACAGTTATAGGCAAGAAAATAGCTAGAAAAAGAGCTTCCCCTCAAATCTGCCTTTGTATGTTCCTTTTAGCAAGCTCCCCCTGGAATATCATGATTTGCATAGGTCTCCTCTCCCCATTCGCAATCTTCTTCTTGTTGACAATAATTGCTGGGACTATGGGAACTGAAATAAACAAATTCATGCAAAAGTATTGTTGACACCTTTCTGCAGACTCCTTTAGGGATACACTTTCTAAACATCTGGACCTGTATGAAGAATCCAGAAGAAAGAACAATTCCTAGTTAAGTACCATGATAAAAAAAAAATATTACTTCAAAATACAGAGCACTGTCATACACTCATTGTCTATGTATCACATATAAAAGCTGAAAAAAATGGATCACAAACTACAAAACTATCCAGTTGATCATAAGGAGAAACAAATAAGGTGTGCTTCCAAAACATAGAAAATAAAAGCCAAATGAAGTAAAAATATACTTTCTAAATAATCACATTGTACTATAATGTATTTACAGCTGTATTTTACACATCTATCCCTGTCTGTTTCAGTCTGTTGTTTTATCTAAAGTTGCCCAAGTGAGGAAAAACCACATCGCCTGATTCTGGTTCAGGGAGAATTTATAAAAGCCGCCTGTACCCATAAGCCTTAATAGTTTTTGAAGTGATACAAATGCCCTGTAATCTAAAGGAGAATAGAGCCCAAAAACATTTACAGGGAAATTTGGAATAAGAAAAAATGGTTATTGGGTGTCTACAACAGAAAACAATGCACCATTTAGAGCAGTCTCTGAGGTTATCTGATTTAAACTGGGCAATTGGAGCCATTTTATAACTCTTGGCATCTTGGAGCTCCAAGAATTACCAAGCATTGGAGCTATTTTATAAATCGTATAAGTTGTAGATAACTAATAATAAGGCAGAGTAATTGTCTATCGACAATTCTTACCTATCAGTACACCATAAATTCTGACTAGTGGAGGCTCAATTGACTTTCCTTCCCCAGGATGGAAAAGCGTTTTTGCAACCACTTGCAAATGCATTTCAATATTCCTGATTTATAACTGTGTTTTTTCCTCTGGATTCTCTTTTGAATCAATTGTAATAGCTTTTCCAGTTCCCTCATTTAATTAACGCGTTAAATAAAATCTTTGACACATGTTCATTTTATATTCATGAGGCATGTTGCTTTTTTTTTTTTGAAAATCATCCTTTAACAGATTTATACAAGAAAATACTCCACATTTTCAGATTGAAAATCCTTCAATTTTTTACTGAAAATTGAATCTAGATATTAGATTAAATTTAAGTGAATTTACATATTTGTGGAATAGCACTCTTGAATTAAAGCACTAATCCCTGCACAGATGGACTGATAGTTCAAAGTTATGAGATGTATTGTTTTTCAATAGTGTCCTCATTTTTTATGTCTTCTACCTGGAAACTTTTCAGACCAGCTCTGCTCCACACTTGAGGAATAATTGGGATCAAGTCATGAAAATGTGAATTAATTTGGTTTGCTTTGTGAATTATAGCATCAAAGCTGAGATTAACAGCAATGTAATTCTAAAGATGATTTATCACTTGATGACAATGCAATAGCTATTGCATTTGAATGATGAGTTCACAATTTACTGTCACAGTATAAGTGAAGAAGCAGCAGGAAAGGGAATAATGCACCCTTCAGTCCAATCCTTCCCATTGCAGGTAGGGACACACCTAGACTAAAATTCTGGCTGCCGGTAACCTCCTCATCCCACAAACTCAGGCCCCAGGCAAAGTTAAGAATACATTAGAGAGTACGTCTGGGGTATATGTTAGCTGTCGATTTATGTCAATCCATTATGACTACCTCAACAGCCAGTATTCTCTAACTCAGCCCCACCTGTTAATAGAAGATTCTGAATAATTCTTTCAAACTAAAGTATCAATAACTTTCAACATTAACTTTCCCAGGAGGAGCTTTATTTTGAAAAGAATTGCAACCCACACGTATATAATCAAATGATCTTTGACAAAGAGCAAAGGCAATTAATGAGAAAAGATATTCCTTTCAACAAATGGTGCTTGAGCAAAGGGACATCCACATACAAAAAAAAAAAAAAAAAAAAAAAAAAAAAAAAAGAATCTAGATAAAGACCCTAAAGCTTTCACACAAATTAACTCAGAATAGATTGTAGACCTAAATATAAAATACAAAACTATAAAACCCTGAGAAGATAATATAGAAAACCTATTTTGCTTAGGTTTGGTGATGACTTTTTAGATACTCCATCAAAAGCATAATCCAGCAAAGAAAAAACTGAAAAGTTGGACTTCATTATAATTAAAAACTTCTGTTTTGAAACACTTTAATGAAAAGATAAGCCAAAGAATGGGAGAAAATATTTGCAAAACACATATTTGATAAAGAACTTGAATCAAAAATAGTCCTGGCTGGTGTGGCTCAGTTGGTCGGACATCATCCCATGCACTGAGAGGTCACCAGTTCGATTCCAGTCAGAGCACATGCCCAAGTTTTGGGCTCAATCCTGGGTAGGGGATGTGCAGAAGGCAGCCAACTGATGTTTCACTTTCATGTCAATGTTCCTCTCTCTCCCTCTCTCTATAAAAATTAATTTTAAAAAGAACAATAAAAAAGAACTTGTATCTAAAATATATAGAAAACTCTTAAAACTCAATAAGAAACCAAACAGCCCAAATAAAAAGCAGGCAAAAGATCAGACCACCTCACCAAAGAATATATACAGACATGTAAATGGGCATATGAAAAGACACTCAATATCATTTGTTACTAGAGGCCTAATTCATGAAATTCATGCAAGGGCCTTAGCCCTAACCCCCAACTGCTGCCACTGCCTCTGCCGCAGCCTGGGGCCTCTGCCACCTCTGCATATTACCTTTTTATTATTATAGACTAGAGGCCCGGTGCACGGAATTCGTGCAAAGATAGGTCCCTAGGCCTGGCCGATTGGGGCCTTTCTGGCTCCTGGCTGGGGCCTTCTTTCATTCCGCACCACCCCCTGGTGGTCAGAGCACATCATAGCGAGCGAGCGAACTCCCAGTCTCCTGATCAAACTCCTGAGGGGACATTTTGCATATTAGCCATTTACATATATAGATTAGAAAAATGCATATTAAAACAATAATAATGAGATGCCACTATTCCCTAACCGAGTGGAACTAGAGGCCCAGTGCACAAAACTCATATACTGATAGGGTCCCTAGCAGCTGTGGGCTGCTGGCCGGGTGCTTCCTCCCTTCCCCTGGTCACCTGCAGCCACCAGCCAGGGCCTCCCTCCCTTTCCCCACCCAGCCCTGCCCTCTGCTCAAACACCCAGACTAGCTCCTGGTTGAGGGGACAATTTGTATACTATGCTTTTATTATATAGGATGGTTAAGATCCAAAACAGTGACTCTGATGATAACAAATGCTGACAAGAATGTGAAGCAGCATTCATTGCTGGTGGGAATGAAAAATGGTACGACCACTTTGGAAGACAGTTTGGCAGTGTTTTATCCAACCAAACATGGTTTTACCACATAATCCCACAATCACACTCCTCTGTATTTATTCAAAGAAGTTGAAAATCTATGTCCCCACAAAAACTTGTAGGTGAATTTTTATAACAGCTTTATTCATAATTGCCAAAACCTGGAAACAACCAAGTGTCCTTCAATAAGGGAGTGGGTAAACTGCAAGGGAAGGTATTAAGGACTCTTACATGCATACTGCTAAGTGACAGACACTAATCTGAAGTGGTTATGTACTATATGACACTTTGGAAAAGGCAATACTATAGTAAAAAAAATCAGTGATTGCCAGGGGTTTGGGAAGACAGAAGTGTAGGTGGAGCACAGAGAATCTTCGGGGTGACCAAACTTCTGTATATTAATACTCCAATGGGAGGTACAAGACCAAAACCCATAGTACTGTCCAAATGAAGATGACCCCTAATGTAAATTATTGACTTTAGCTAATAATCATGCATCAATATTAGTTCATCGGTTATAAAAGGCGTACCACATGAATGCAAGATGTCAACAGGGAAACTGCATACTGAGGCAGAGGGAGAATAGGTCTATTTTCTGTGTCCTTTTTCTGTAAAACTACAAGTGTTCTAAAAAGAAAATCCACTCAAAAAGAATTGCACAGTGAGTACACTGTTTAACAGAAAAGTGTGACTCCCTAGTTGTGAACTATGGGTAGCAGTATTGGAATAAGCAATTTCCCCACCATCTCTTCACTCACAAAAAGCCAGCGTTTCTTCAGTCAGTCACATGGCCTTCCCTGGTCCTATGGAGAGATTTTGCTTTGTTTTTTCTTCTCCAGATCCATTCCTCTTGTCCACTCCTGCCCCAGGCTCATTGATGGGCAAACACTAGCACGGAGTCTCACATCATCCCATATCTCTGCACCCTTTGCTGTTTACACACAAAGGTAATCAGATGGCCTTAAATGAGAGAGATTATCCTGGACTGTTGGGGTGGGCCCAGTGTAACCCCAGGGCTTTTAAAGGGAAGAGGGAGGCCAAGAGATGGCGGTGGGAGAGGGACTGGGCCTTGCCTTGCTGGCTTTGAAGAGAGACGAGAGACGAATGGGATCTTGAGTCAAGGAATGCAACAACCTCCAGGAGCTGAAAAGAGCAAGGAAACATATTCTCCCACAGAACCCAGAAAGGAAGGCTGCCCGCCAACAGCTCAGTTTTGGCCCAGTGACACCATTTTGAACTTCTGACCTCCAGAATTCTAAGATAATAACTTGTGTTATAAACTAATAAATCTGTGGCAATTTGTTATGGAGGCAATAGGGTGGGGGCATGAGGAGAAAACCACCAGAAAAGATTCTTGGAATGAAGGTGTGTAACTTATAGGCATAGAGACACTCGAGGAAGCAGGTTAGGGAAGGTGGAGGGGTTTACTTTTCTTGTCTGATCAGCCAAAAAAAATTTTTTTGTGTGTGTGGTATGCTGTAGAATTTTAGGAACTGGTTTACTTGTGCCATGAGATGAGGACGGTTGAGAATCACTGTCTAGTGAGTGGGTCAGAGTCAGGCTTGTTCTTATGATAGCTCTGCCTCTAACAATTTTATCAACATAAAATTGGTCAACATATCAAACTTCTCTATGCCTCCTCTCTGTCTGAAGTGGGGAAAATAATGCTCTTCTTCATAGAGCATCACATAAAAAAATAAATGGGATCCTTGTACTTGGTTGCCATGTGCTCAAATGCTGGATGATGATGATGATATAGAAGATACTTCCTATGCAGTTTTTAGTAATCATGGGCCATTAAACAATGTTAACTACTTTGTGTGTGTGTGTGTGTGTGTGTGTATATATATATATATATATATATATATATATATATACTATATATATACACTATATATATACACTATATATATATATATATATATATATATATATATATAGAGAGAGAGAGAGAGAGAGAGAGAGAGAGAGAGAGAGAGAGAGAGATAAACATGTATGTACAGCACCTGTCATAAAAAAAATCTCAGTGCCCTTCCTGGGAAGGCCATGAGAAAAAGCTTTTAAGTAACTGAATACACACACACACACACACACACACACACACACGACACAATAGAGATCATAAAGTGAGACTGGTGTTTAAGTAAAATCACATTGGCTAAAATGCAAAGGTTTTTTTGTGTGTGTATACACTAAATTTTATCAGCAGCAATTTTACTTAAAACATTCTAGAAATTTTTCATCATAGTTTCAGCCTTTGAAGTGGTCCCTCCCCTAAATCAGGGAGTCTCACAATTGCAAATTGTGAGGTGAGAGTGCTCTTTGTGAGAAGGTGTCAGCTCTGCTGACCCACTCTACCCATGACTAATACCTTCACACCTCCTTCCTGTCCTTTGAATTCCCACATAAAATGGTTGTTTGGGGATTTGGCATAAAAAGCTCAAAATCACAGGCACACCCTGTCAAAAGCTACTGACTTCCCCATCAAAACATTTTTAAACCAGATCAAAGTAATTATATCTTCCATCCTGAGAGAGAAACCTCTACACCAATTGCCAAAGAAATATTCTGTCCACTCTGCTTTTATTTCTAAGACATTTGCTTGCAGCCTAAGAGAGTCTATGATGCAGGACTTCTCAATGCTCCTTCTGGTAACTGAATCAGTTGCCTCATTAGAGACTCTGACAGAGTCATGTCAAGTTAGCTGGGCTGGAAACAAGGACTGCTAAGCCAAACAGTAACCAACTTCCTGGAGACACTGAGGCCACAGCCCACATGCGTTAGAACAAGGACCCAGGGTGCCATCCACAGGGCTCTCAGGTGTAGGCTGGCAAACCATCAAAGGTGAGATGTCAAGGTCCCTGCATTGTACGACCTTTTCACAAGGTCACATTCGTAGCATGTTTCAGACAGGTTTCAACTTTGATTAGAAGGGGAAATAAATATTTGATTTGCTAGTCCAAGCTTTTAGCAATATGGAAAAACTAAGATCAAATTTTCTCTGTTGGAAAAGAAAACTCTCTTGATATAAATAGGGATTTTCAAAATCCAAAAGGGGGACACGCACTATTAACTGAAATGGATATAGACATGTCATATAAAAAATCTGTCATAAAAAAATCTGAGTGCCTTCCTGGGAAGGCCATGAGAAAAAGCTTTTAAGTAACTGAATCAGAAGTCTCCACTTTCTAGTCATAGGTTCTCTTATTTATAGAAAACTTTTATCTAAAGAACAAGTCAGTATCTTCTTGTCACCGAGAGTCTGAAATTTCAAACACATTGTGATATTAAAATTAGACACTTGGAAGAGATAAATTTTTTAATAAAAATTTTATTTCTCTGTAAATACAAATTCCAACATCAACAAACAATAATCCAGTGGAAAAATACTTAGCTATTAACATTGGAAACTTTTTTTAAAAAATTTAATAAATAGAACTTTGGCATTCAAAATTCTAGCTGTAAACCCTATTAAAAAACAAAACAAACAGAAAAACAGCCCCTTTATAAATAAGGGGCAAGAATGACAGATCAGAAGGCATAAGCCAACCAGTGGCTTCACATTCTTTTTACAAGGACTGTATTTCAATTAAGTCATGACCACTGTATTTACACATGAGGTATTCTGGGTGGTTCAAAACTGAACCTAGTTTACAAAAACCACCAGCCACAGTGACTGATTATACACTCTGCTGTGCTTTTCATGTGACCACCTAGCACCCTACCACTCTTGCCATCACACCAGCGTGATGCTGAATTTTATTTATATATTTAAATAATATTTATACATATATGTACACACACATTCACACATGACATTCCAAATGGGTTTCCTGCTCACAATCTGGGGAAAAGGCTGGGTTCCAAAGACATGTATCTGACACCTCCTGTCATGTTTACTAAATTATCTACCTAGTAATGAAAAACTGCTCCTTGCTTTAAGAAAATCGTTAATGAGTGTGACAGTCATCAACATTCTTATAGCTCTTGTAACATAGAAATGAACGCTTACTGCAGGCAAACAGGCACGAAAGGTTCTCTCTGTATGCAGCTGCCGAGAGTGTTAATGACTTATTGATTCGAAAATATCCTTCTAATAAACTCAATATTTCCTCTAAATAAGAAAACAAACAAACAAAATATTTCCCCTTCATGATTAAATATTATTAAATGCAATATACCACCATGGCCTTTTGGGTGAATTTGGAAATTATACTCTATATACCAAATAAATAGTTTTTCTTGCTTTGTGAGTTCTGAAAAGAATTGTTAAGAATGGAAATGAAATGAATTAGCTTTGGCTCAGAGAGCTATCGCAACTGGCAGTTTCAAGTGATACAGTCTAAGTGAGCATGGTTATGAGAACTGCTTATTACTGTAATTACTTATCTACAATGATAGAAATCTATATAAGGGGATGCCAATAACCTACACTACAGGTATGGCTGAGCTGACCTGCGTTGTGTAAAACCACAGTCCAAGTTCTCAGCTGCTACTCAATGAACTATGACTGATATTGAAAAAAATGTTTTTCCAATAAAGTAGTTCCTTTAAAAATACCCTCTAAGAGATTCATATTTATAAGTCTTGAACTATCACATTAATTTATAAGCTTATTCATGTCATAAATGTACAATATCCATTTTAGCAACACTTCCTAGCCCTTGAGATTGTCCCTAACAAACTACTAAAAGAAATCTAATTCAGTTTAATCACTGTCATAACCAAAATAAATTTCACTCAAATATAATATTGTTAACATTAAATATTAAATCCTATTTCAAATATAAAACAGGGCCACACTTCTTAAAAGAAAAGTTTAGGCATGAAATTATCTAGTCAATACAATGAGGCTTTTTAAAATGAAAGACCACTGCAAATTTACTAACAATTAAATAGAGTTATCCTTTTTTCCTGACATCAATGAAAAGACAACCTTTGATCTGCACAGGTAATCTGGGTATTTTATGGAGACCACTATTACTTCATCTCTGCTTTAATGTGCCTGAGGCCGAATAAGTTCAACTTCAAAACCCAGAAGACTAATAGTAAATTTTGATACTGCACAAGATACATCCTTAGAAAACAAGCATTTAATCACAAAAGCATAATTTAAAAATTTTCATATCTAAGGAAATTTTCAAATAGGTTTACTTTAAAATTAGGTTACGTTTCACCTCAGACCTTTATCATTGTAATAACTTCCAAGAGTACCCTCGTTCAAACTAACACAAGAAATACCTTGGGAAGGGAAATTTTTTGAAAAATGAAAACCAAAATAAAATACTGATGAATTAATATACTAGTTTAATTTTCTCCCAAAATATGCTCCAAGGCCATCCACTTATCTATGTCCTTTCACAAACTCTAGACTCCAAGAGATTGCATTTTGTAATTCAAGGTTATACTTAAACTATCATATATTAATTTTTTTAATGGCTTGTATATATTTTGGAAAATGAAATACATAAGCAGCAGTTTGTTAATTTCCTACTAAGTAAATTTTTTTTTTTACCTCAAGATATATGAATTAGGTGTAATTCTATAAAAGTTTAGAAAACTTATTTTAAAAAATAAAATATTTTACCCCAACTAAGCCACAAACAAAAATGTATCTATAATAGATTAAAACAAATGACCAAAAGTTTAAAATAGTAATAACCATAAAATCCCCAAACATATACTAAAAAACTAGGAGATATTTAAGTAAGAACCTAGTGACCCAAATAAATCAGTGATTATTTGCCTATTAGTACTATATTTTAGGGTGCCTTAATTTCCAAAATTATGAAGGTTGGGGTGGGGGTGGGGGTTCTATTAAAAGAGAGTATCAAAATACATGCTGCATGTCAATGCTCCTTCCTACTTGACTATAAAGGGTCATTTTTAGATATATTAATTTTTACAAGGCAGAATTCGTTGCCTCAGATTGTGGGCACAAATTTACTATACTCTGAATGACCTCAGCCCACCAACATTAGGAAGCAAATGAACACATGAGAAAGCCAAGTTCTTACCAATGAATCAGTCCCTCCTTACTAGGGCTAGGGACACAGAATCACTACTAGGCATTGATTTCTTAGTGCCCAGGCCCTAAGAGGTAAGAAGAGCAGGGAGGACTCAGGCACTGAACAGAGCGAAGTCTGATGACCTCACAACGTATTGTAATTGACTGCTGCAATAGAACTAAAAGTAACTTTTTGAGAGCTGTATGTAAACCAAATGCTAAACTGGGCAGTCTTCTTCAAAGCCTTACACCACGTGCTTTCACTGCTGAAATATTTCAGAAGAATCTCTTCTGGGAGCAGCCTTTATACCAGGATATAAGCCTCAAAAAAAAAACAAAAACAAAAAAAAACAAAACAAACCAGACCTGGGATCTGCCCTTATCTTGCTTAACTCACACCCCTTATTCCATCTACCTCTTACATTTTGACTTAATGAGACTCAGCTGCATCAAGAAAACAAAGCAACTTATAAAGGTCAATGACTGTCATAGGGAAGTATATTCAAAACAATGTAATGAATGCTCTGAAGGAAATAGAATATATAGTCCTTCCACAATACCAACTAAAACAAGGAGATAGTCATTTGAAAGTTAAACTGACTGTATGTCTACTTAAATAACAGTTCCATTTCTTAGTGACATATGTACTCCAATGGAACTAACCTGACCAAGTCTGTATTCTATGAAAACTCATTTATAATGTACCTTACCTAATTAAAGGAATTGAAATATCACATAATTTAAATTTTGTTTTATGCTAGTGATAATTCAAATATAAAGAGGACAGGCTGGCTTTTTCTTAAAGTAGTTTCAACTTTAAAACAGATATAAAACTGCTAAAATGTAAACATTTGAGGTTTGGATAAGTAGGCTATTGTTTTAGAGTCACTTGGTTAATCTTTTACAAGAATGAAGGGGGGCCTTAAAAGGTCTGCATTAATTACATATGGCTTTGCATATATATATATATATATATATATATATATATATATATATATAACATAGAAGTAGAAACCATAAATAGTAAGGGGCATGTCAAAATTAGTTCAAATTATGCTAAATTGCCTTGTGATATATACTATGTAATTTTACTACACTAGTGAATAAGATCTCATCAAAATTTCACACCTTTAAGGCAATCCACAATCCTTCTGGAATAAATAGTTGACGTAGCTACAGTTCTACAACCAACTCAGCCCCTCACCGCATCATCTCAGCACAGCAGTTGTTCAAAAACACAATGGGTCTGCCTCCTGTGCTGCTATTAGAACACTCGCCTGCTGTGGGAACTCCTGCTCAGCCGGCCTTTGAAACCCCCCGAGTCTAACACAAGCTTCTACACGAAAGAAAAAAAAACACAAGTGCGTGCCTTTCTCAGAAGCTTTGCTCTGACTCCAGAAATCCTTACTGTTTTATGAATAAACACACACACACACACACACACATATACACACAAAAACAGGATAAAAAGAAATCCCCCCCCCCCTTTATCCAAAGGGCACTCTTCACAGCTTGGTCCTTCCCTCAGTAGTTTGAGAATACAGAAATTTTTTTCCCCTTATATGCTTAAACACATTTTCAAATGGTAATCTGATTGTTTGTCCTGATTAGATAAGCCCTTTGAGACCGCCTTACATCCCCTTTGCCCCCAACAAAAGAAATCCACAGAACGAAGATCCTATGTGCAAGTCATGTGTTACTTGCAACTTTCCAACATGGCACCTTCAGAGGTCAGACGAGACTGGGTGCGTTCAGGGTGGGGTAGACCAACATGGCTCCCAAAAAGAAATGTGAAGACGTACAAGCAGCATTTAAGAACGGGTCATTATTGCTGTGGGACCAACACTTGATCACTGAGTAATGCAGTTGTCTCCCATGTCCTGAGCATAGCGGTCTGATATGGTAGTCCTTAGTTCATCAATGTCCCTCCGTAACTGGCATACATCGGACAGCTTTTTGGTGAGTGTTTCTGGGCTGTGGTCATGCTCAGTGTCTTCAGCTGAACAGTTCAGCGCTGTGGAAATAAAAGATGGGGAGAATGTCTCACAGTTTTTTGAACAAATTTATTTTAGGATTTTCAACTTATCATTGCCAATACAGTGTTGTTCACGGAGCACCATTGGGGTCAGATTTAAATTATGCATCATTCATTATTAAATAGATCTTATCTACTTGGTCCTTTCAAAATTCTGTTAATTAAAATGTATTAAATTCATACAGTAATGCACACAAATTCATGTTTAATGGATGACAATATTCCAAAAGTAAAAAAAAAACACACACCATCTTCTAGGGAGGAGAAGGAAGGGGAAGGAAGGGGAGGGGAGAAAACATGGATGTGAGAGAAACATCTTTTGGTTGCCTCCTATTTGTGCCCTGACTGGAGAGGGAATTGGTTCGATGGATGGGCCAAGGAAGTAGAATAAGAAAAGGTATAGAAGCAGAAAACCAAATAATCAGACAGAATTTGAAAAAGTTCAAGAAAATTAGTGACCAACTCTAATATGGTAGAGCACAAATTATGAGAGAGGAGAGTGCCAAGAAATAAGGCTGAAGAGACAGGTGTGAGCTACCTATCGATGCTTTAGGGGAGTGTAAGTGTTAGGAATTCCACAGATCACTCTACAGCACTGTGAAAAATGGACTGTGGGAGGGACAAGATGGTTAATGGAGAGGCGGGACAAGAGGAAAGCTTGAATTAAGGCAACAATGCAATGAAGTTATCATGGCAGAAACACATGACAGGAGTAGGAAGAGAATGATAAAAATGACACAGCCCAACTATCCTCAACATGCATAGGGGCCAGGAATTGTGTATGGGACACACGACAGAGGAAAGAGAATAAAGTCCAGTTGGGGTGATGGGTGGATGGTGGTGCTACTTTCTGAGAGGAAGAGTAGGGTTGCTTTGGACCTAATGAGTCTGTGATGCCTATCAAACAGCTGGTTGTAACGTATAAGTCAATATAATCAGGAGCCCAGAAGGGACATTCTAGGCAGAATAAGAGATAAGTGTCTGTATGGGTCAGAGGTACAGTGATAACAGAAGGATATAAATAAGATTGTAGGATATAAATAATATTACTCAGAGAAAACATCTAAAAAGAGAAGCAAAAACCCAACAACGCAAGATATCTGGGGGAGCCCAGCATTTCAGGGGCAGAGAATTCCATAGAAGCCTGAGGCTGAGCAGTCATAAAGGCAGCAGCAGACCCTGGAGAGTGATGTCATGAACACCACGGTGGCAGAGCGTTTAAGAAGTATGGGTGAACAGTGCCAACAGATAATCCACGGAGAGAGAGACGGGGATTCAAAAGAATTAGCTGTATAATGCTGAACTATAATACAAGGTAAGAATTCTGGGGTTAAACTGGAAAGACTGGAAAGAGTGTTCACAGAGAAGTGACTGTGGCAAGGTTCTTAAGGCTCCCTTTTGTTCATATTAAGATAGCTCTCTTGCCCCATTACTGAAGAAGTTAACAAATATTATCTAGGAGTGTGCAGATGTAGGTTACAGCATAAGTGAAAGAGTGACCATCTCTGAAATGGTGGAGATGATGAGTTCTGAGACTGAACTTTTGCTTCTTGTTCCGAGAGATCATTGCTAACTGAGCCACCCATATTCACCTAGCAAACTCCTCCTTAAAGATGCAAGCCAACGCCAGCCACTCCATGGAGTCTTCAGAGCCCTCACCAGGGAGATTTAGTCGCTTGTCCTTGTGCTCCCACTGTCCCTGTGCACATCTCAATTATACTTATCACAATGCCCTGGGCATTTGGCTAATGTGTGAGCAAGGGCTGTGTTCTAATTATCTGCATTATCATGCCTGGTCTGTAGAAGGCATTTGCTGAATATGAGGGAAATCCTGCTAACATCTCTGAGCACAGATGCATGTCTCATTTAACAAGTGATTCACTTTGATCAAGAGTATTATGTATTTGGTTTGACAAAATAACTATTATGATCCAAGACGGTGAAATCTTTATAAAACTGGGGGGGGGGGGGGGAACCTAGTCCCTTCTGTAGGCACATGTTTACTATATTATTAGGTACAATAATTACTCAATACAGCATGTTACTGCATAAATGACCTGACCCCATTCGACCTCCTAACTGAAGTCCATTTCTTTCGTGTTAAAAGGAGACTAACACATCAATATTAAAATTGAGAAGCACATGCAGAAATGAGTGTTCCTGCAACAGCAGCACAGAAGGGATGTGACACTGGGACATCCTGAGGCAGATGTCACAATTCTGTGTGGAGGAAGACAGAGACAGAATGCGGGGAGTCACACTGAAAGGGACTAAGCCAGCAGGTATGCATGACAAGAGCAAGAGACCTGTAGGCCATTAAAACCCCCAGAACAAAGGCTACAGAGAAGAGCAAGTGAGTATCTTTTCTCCAAGATTTTCCAGGGGACAGATGGCTGGGCCTATTGAAAGCCTACAGAATTACTATGTTTAGAAGAGTGGTCAGAAAACCACACCTATCATCATTCCCTCAGGGATCCGCACAGCTCAGTACACAGGCATTTGACAGGTGCCATTCCATATCAACTGTGGCCATGCTCACTTCTGTAAGCATGAGGTAAGCCCTAGTAATGAAGTAAAAACATGCATTCACGACCCACAGATTGATTCAGAGATTTAGAAGTCAACGTAGGAAAGGAGATCAAAGACAAATACAGACAATGCAGCCAGAAGTTCCTAATTCGTGAAGACAGGTTTCTAACAGTTAGCAATAACGTAAGGACAAGTCATGGGCCACTTACATCTGATTCCCAGTAACAATGAAAGGTTTGGCTCCTTGCCCTGAGCACGCTGGTTAAGAATGCTGCACAATGCCTTCAAGTCGAACAAACAGTAGGACATTTCCTTGAACAGCTGGTCAATCACACTCAAATCAAAGAGGGGTCGTTTAGGAAGCCTGGGCTGGTCTGCTTCCAGGCCCTGATCCAACACAGAGCATGTCTCTTCTGTGTGTCTTTGGTTCTGCAACGGATGGAGAAAACATGGTTAAAACAGAGGAAAGGTACTCAAAAGCCATACAGGTTAACATTCTCCCCTAAGTCTATCAACGAAACAGTGAAATATTATATGCATATTAACCAAATTTAGTGTGGGGGAAAAAAAGAGAAAAATAATTTAAATAATGGAAATGATTCCTCTGCCCCAGAGAGGAAATTACAACTCCAAACAGTCAGTTTCTAGGAGTCTCTCACATAATGAGCATCTTGGTTATATATGTATTTTTCTAAAAAAAAAAAAAAAAAAAAAAAAAAAGACTTATCCTAAGAACACCTCATCCTATGGTTTTATTAGTAGCAATAGTGATTTAGTTACTAAGTATGTATGTTGTTATAGTAAACAGAACCAAAATTTTCAGTGTAAGAGAAAAATACAACTAAGAAATCAAAGAAGAAAAAAAGACCCTGAACAACTGTAAATTGTTAAATTTGAATTGGAAGTGTCAATATGACTCATGATTCACTACACTTCGAGAAAGTTACAATCGCCTCATCCCCCAAATTGCCATCATCTACTCCTCATCCTGAAAAGTGCTCATGAAGGTAAGTTTAATTAGCATGCCAACTGGGACTTATTTCAGAATAACCAAATAGCCATGTTGAAGAGGAAAAGATTTTTTAAAAATAGATGAGTGCCAGCTAGTAAGTGTAAAAGGAATGACATAATTAGAAAAAAAAATACCATTCTTTTAATCATCTAATGACTCAGATAATGATCACTGGTGGATACTAAAACCAACAAAGTAAAAGCTGCTGGCAAAATACATATTCACCCAGTTGCCTAAGCATCACCCACAAAATGCCTGCTGTTTGCAAGGCTCTAACATGACAATGGAAAAAAGCGGTCTGTCACCTCTTGACCCAATGAGGTGAGTACTGGTGTCACTTACAGTGAAATAACCACACATATATCATTTGATGATGTGAACACCACCTACAAAAGATGTTTGACCTAAATCTAATGATTGTCTTTAGCTCTAACTTCTAGCTCACAAGAAAATAGATGGGGTAGAGAACAAGACAAATGACATCATGAGGAAGTAATCAGACAACCCAGAAGTCTCACAAATAAAAGTCTACAAGACAAACAGGCACAGTTTTATCAACAAGTCACTAACGTGGGAGAAGGGGGCCTTAGGATTATAAGAAAATATGAAATGCAACTGTCTTTACTGAATGCTGGTTTCAAGTCACTATAAAAAGCATTTGTAAAGAAGTGGAATGCACACTGAGTATTATAAAATATTAAGACATATTATTCTTACTGGGTATAACAATTGTGATATGGTTATATAAGAAAATGTCCCTAATTTTTGGAAATGCATTCTGAAGTATTTAAGTGGCAAATGTCAGTATGATAGTTAAAAACTAAAATTAAGTATTATCTGTATAATATGTCCTTAAATGCAAGCCAAATAGTTCATCTCATAATTAAGAAAGTGTAATCTGTTCCAATGACAGTGTCAACACTGCATCTGCCTTAAAGATTTCCTAGGGTAATTTTGTACATTCAATATGCTTTATTCGATGGTTTTGGGACCTAATCTCTATCTAACATTTGACTTAGAGTAATGTCTGTGAAGTTGTATTCTAAGACAAAAAAATAAGTCTGTCTTTTTATTATAATTTTAGTAAGAAACATAATGGATTTAATTAATTGGCACATCAAAATCAAGTCTTCAATTTAAAAATGGTTTTTGAATATGTACAAAATAAGCATTTGCTTTTACTTAAATAGGTAGTGAATCATCCTTTGAAAGTAATTTGAATTTCTTCTACTCACATCAAGCAATGTTTTCGTTAATCTCTGCAGGTTTCTTTCTTTCTTTTCCAGCTCTTCCATCAGCTTCTTAGTGGTCAGCTTTTCGTCAGAAAGTTTCCCTTGCATAGACTAAAGAGAAATGTAAAAAAGCATGTTAAAACTGAAAGCAAAACACAATTTGGTAAATAACAAGGAATACTGATTCTGAATAGTTTAGACTGAGCTATCATCTCCCCAGCACCTGGAAGAGGAAGCGCTCACATGTAAATGAAACCCCGTTACCTCTAGAGCAGATGTCTACGATGGGGGGAAAACACCATCTTTCCCAAGAACGTTTTTAATCTGGGTAACTATGTTAAGTCTACATAACACATAAGCAGATACTTAAAGTCAATGTTTTGATAATACAGGAAGAATACATAAAGAATTATTACAAAGGAGAAGGCTCTTGCCATCACAGTGAACTAAAAATAGACTATTATCAGACCTCCCACTGGCAGGTGAACAAACAGAAATGAGGATACCACCTCATAACTAATTCATGAAGATTATTTGGGAAAGAAAATGAAAAATCCTCAGAGGTTTTTGAAATGTATTCCTATCTAATAAATATTATTATAGTAATAAAAATAATAAAAATAAAAAGGCCCATTTTCTTTAGTTAGATCATGATGACCTTAACTAAATGTGTGTTTAGTAGTAGAGACAGACTGCATCCAATTAAAACAAAGACAAGTAAGGAATAGACAATTTTCACAATTTTTTGAAGAACTGATTTACTGAGTAGCATTTCTGTTAAAAAAAAAAAAACCTGAAAGATTAATATTAAAGAATTTGCAACTTCATCTTAAGTGCTATTAATCTTTTCATACAAATATTTATATGCTTTAATATTTTTATGTTGTGTAACCGTTAAGAGTAAACTGGCAAATAGCTAAATTAAAATGAGCACAAAACATTTCTTACCTGAATTTCTAATGTCATTCTGTCAATCTCATCTTGTTGGTGGTCTATTATCTAAAACAAGAAAACATGTCAGTCTGAATCAATTTTTCCCCATTGCTTTTTAAAAGTATTGGTATTTCAAGAAAACAAAAAAATCATAGGAAATAATATGCTTTTTAAACAATTAGGGAGTAATTTTTTAATAAAAGTATTCATACCAAGTATCCTTTAAATAACCACATATGTATTGTAAAATTGCAAAAGTCTTCCTATTCCTGATAAAGATTTTCTGTAATGCAATTTACAAAAATAACTTTGAAACAGACTTTGAATAATGTAAGAAGGAAAAACATATTCTTTTGTTTTCCTAAGAATCAATTTCCTGAATTTGGCTTTTATTTAAATTTCCTTAAATGGGTATTTTCTTTCCAAATAAAAACATGCAAACTAAAAATTCCATCAGTTATAAAATATTATAAAAATATAAATCAAATAACTCTAAGTTACATTTCTAGACACATGACCACATAGTATGGATTTCATGTTATTGTGAAAGATATGCACTGACCTTACTAGCATTCTCATTTTGTTCTCTCAGGTTATCGTTTTCATCCTGAAGCTGTTTTGCATCTAATATAGGAAGGCGAATTCCATCTTCAAGGCATCTTTCCACCTTTTGCTGCAAACTGTTTTAGAAAAACAATTATATAAAGAAAATGGGTTCTATATGCTAACTTTGGTAGAAAATGTCAACATAAATGCAGTTCCTTCTGAGGATCTATAATATTTTTTAATTGAGACTTATAGACAGTATACAAATAAGCTTGAGGACCTATTATTTCATAAAAGTAAGAAACACACTGGAGGCTGATCATCTTTTCAGGAATATGACCAGAGTCAAGCTGCTTAGTATGTGACATCTTAGGTCCTCATTTTACCCTAACCCAAGCTCTGAAATCTGAGTCCTCTTCTTTTTCTCTCCCTACCAAAATCAGAATTACTTGGTTAAGATGACTGTGGAAAGGAGCCTAAGAATATGAATACACATCTTTTGCCCTTTATTCTGAGCTCAGGAAAAGTTTGTAAAGATAGATATTGCCTAAACCAGCAGAACTGCATTTCTATTTTATTAATAAGAGCAGCAATCTAATATATGTGTTACTTCACCTAACACTTTCTCATGCTAGCCATGAAACAGTTGCATTTTAGAAGAACGAAAGACAAAAGACCCTCTGGCACACTAAGAATAAGAGGGTAAATGGGGGGATGGTATTGGCTCTAAGAAAGGTAAAATAGTCGTGTTTGGGTTAAAAGGAATTATAGCATTTACAATAATGACCAAAACCAAAATATAACAGAAAAACACTTAGGAATAGCTCCACTTTAGCTTGTTTGTGGTCATACTCAAGAGTTACAAAATACTAAAAGAAATAAGCTTCATCTTATTTGGGTTATGCTAGTTTCATTATTTTTCTCCTTTCAAGTATTAAGGCTATCCTGTGTTTTCTGTCTTTCAAAAAACAAACAAAAAAACAAAAAACAAAAAACAAACAAAGAAAACACAAAGGAGCATTTGTGATCTTGCTTCCTCAGTTTGGCTCAATACATGCTTACAGAATTTCAAAAGAAAAATACCATATTCAGATTGTGGACAAAGAATTGACAGTCCTAAAATACAATATGGGCTTCAGATGTGTTGGTAAGTAATGGCACTAGAGAAGTTATATGTATTACAAATGTAGTGTACTGCTTCGTAATATATTACCTGCCATAAAAAAATTTGCTTTCTCAGTCTAAAAGTGAAAAACACATTATTTCAATTTCAGAATAAGTTTTTTTTCCCCAATGCAGTCAAGACACAACTATGTATTTATAACATTCCAAAAGACATAAAACTTTTGAAAAATGAGCCAACAATAAGGGGAAAATGTACTGTCATGAAAAAATAGCAAGTCTTCTTTCATGTATCCATTCTCATTTTCTTTATGTTATAAAGCATGCTCACTTAGAAAAGTAATAAATCTCTTGACCAGCAAAGCTATCAACTATTGCATTATCAGGGATCACACCCACATATTTATTTACTTTTGTAATATGAAAACTTTCATCATTTCTTTTGAAATCTCAAAAGTTCTTACATATTCATAAAGCAGGGAACTTAAGAAATATTATATAAAACCAAAAACTGTAATGATATAATTCAAAGTCACATATACATCTGCAGTTCTGGCACTTCAGGAATACTGTGTCATTCAGCTGAGGAAATGGAAATAACACTCCTGCCCCCAAAGTCCAGTGACGCCATAGCCATACAAGTACTGAAGAATTATAGAAGACCTTCTCTGGTTCTTTGCACTCATTTGGAATCGAGCGCAATTTTCTAATAATATCATCTCAGAGAGTATCAAGATTAAATTAGGAAATGGAAAATGTATTATGAAATGCACTATACTCAGTCTTTCCAAATAAAAAAATACCAATCTCAATGTTCTCCAAAAACCTAATAAAAGCGAAAAATCAAAATAAAAGAGAAGGTATAAAATCATATTAAATATGTAAAAGCACACACTGGAACAAAACAAACATTCAAATTATTTTCAAGTGTCCTTAATTCTCTATTCATAGAACAACACAGCTTGAGTTTATAATCATAATGCCCTATTAAAAGAGAACAGATACATTACCTCTTTTCATTTTATCAGTAAGATTACAGAAAAAGATATATGGTAGAATTAGTGGAAGTCATAAAGCTATTTTGAGACAAGAGATAGGATATAAGATGTGGAGCTATAAAAAGTTCCCTTAAAGAGCAAGAAACCATAAAAGAGGAGAAAAATAAAGATAGAATCAAAGTGTATGAATTTTTCTGGAGCTTAGCTCACGAACACTGAATAATACTGAATTGTCCCAGAAATTAGAAATTTCTGCACTGAAATCCAAGAATAAAAGAAGACCAGGCATACTTAAGACTCTGAAAGTAGTAAAGCAATATTAACATGGAATCATCAGATTTTCATTAAACAGCTGAGAATACACTGAGTTATATATAATTGATATAAGCATGAGAATATATTTCTTAAATTTAGTTTTTTGTTCTTTGTTGTCTCATTCTTCAGGATATTTTTTACTATTTATGATCGATAATCTATTAAATTTAAGTTTTACAAGATAAGAGAGTATGTGTACATGCATATGTAACACAGTTGTCCAGATTTTTTCAGGAATCCAGTATTAATTTCCCAGCATGAATATAGTAGCTAGATATACTAACAAAAATATTCCCTATAATTCTATCTGCAGTGATTTAAAAGCAGAGATCCCATGAGGTAATACATGTCAGCCAAACTGAAAGGTACGTAGCAAACAGCCCCGCCTGTCCCTCTGCAGCACAGAAGAGGAGCCAATGGCATCACTGGACATCCGCACGGAGTTCAGTATGAGAGCCAGGCTGCTGCTCCTCCTGGTACTTAGCGCTTCCACTGCTCTCCCTGGCAAGAGGCCAGGATGCTGCATTAAAATGTTAAACAACAACTGAGACAACCTGTTTTAAGGACACAGTACTTCCGGTTCTTAATAATACATCGTTAAGATAAAAAGAATAAAGAGTAATAATTATAAATTAATGTATTTTAGGTGAAATGCTTTATGAAAAATATAATTTAAAAATAAGAAGAATTACTGAAGGTTTTCTTACTTTTGAACCGTAGTTACCAACTCCTTTTCTTTCTTTTTCTGGCATATTATCTGCACCTCTTTGTCTTGGCACTGTTTTTTCATCTCTTCAAGCTTTTTTTCCATATCTACCAAAGTCTCTTGCAAATTCTTGTTTTTTTCTTCTAGAACCTGCAGCTAAGAAGAAATGTTTTAAAGTTCATAAAACATGAAATATTAAATGTCTTTCTACTAGAAATTGTTACTGTGTTCTCAAAGATTAATGCACTGGTTAAAATCACACTACGTCTTTTCATTTCATCTACTTACTAACACTTTATCTCTTTTGTGTCAAGAGAGTTGGGAGAATGAAATTATGGAGAAGAAGAGAATGGAATCAGAGTTCTAGAAGACAGCGACAGAAGGTGAATGATCTCAATTTGGGGAATTTTTAAAAATTATATTTTTAATTGTGGCAAAATATACATAACAAAAACATTACCATCTTAACCACTTTTAACTCTACCATTTCAGTATTGTTAAGTACATACACATAATTGTACAACTAATAATCAGAACTCTTTTTATCTTGCAAAACAAACTTTATACCCATTATCAACTCCCTATCCACTTCTCCCCTCAGTCCCTGGCAAGCACACTTTGACTTTCTGTCTCTATGAAACTGACTACTTCAGGGACCTCATACAACATTTATCTTTGTGACTGGCTTATTTTACATAAGAAATTACCCTCAGGTTCATCCATCTTGTAGCATGTGTCAGAATTCCCTTCCTTTTGAAGGCTGAATGGTGTGTATATGACTCATCTTGCTTATGCATTCACCCATTGGTGAGCACTAGCTGCCTCCAACTTTTGGCTATTGCAATAATATTATGAACAAACATCATGTACAAACACCTGTTTGAGTCCCTGCTTTCAATTCTTTTGAATATATATATATATATATATGGAATTGGTGGATTGATTGTATAATTATATTTTTAATTTTTATGACAAAATTATCATTTTCCACAGTGGCCACATCATTTTACATTCTGACCAATAGTGCATAAAGAGTCCAACTCTCCGCATCATTGTTGCTAACACTTGCTTTCTCTTTTTTATATATATATATTAGCCATCTTAATGGGGTATAAACCCAGGTAGTATAAACCTATGTCTTAAGATCTATATTCCTTGCTGTTCCTCGTCATGCAAACTCCTGTCCTCCTCCTCCTGTCACCCTGTCTTAGTTATAGAAATTATAAATTAACTTAAACAGAGAATGTGTTGTAGGTCTAGAGTCAGCCATTCTGTGGCTTAGACGGATGATTTCAACTGGAGCAATTGTCCCTCCCAGGGGCCATTTGAAAATGTCTGCAGATAGTTTTGGTCTGGGGTTGGGGGAGGAAAAAACATGCTATTGACATGTAGTAGGTAAAGGCCAGAAATGCTGCGAAGCATCCTCAAACGCATAGGTCAGGATCCTACAACAAAATATTATCCGCCCCAAATGTCAATAGTGCAGAGGCTGAAAATGCCATGATTAGAAAGACTTTGGAAAAAAGACTGGAAAATAGGTGGCTTATAAATAGGGTTTCAGGAGGACAGGCCCCAGAATTGGTCAAAAGACTCTGAAGGGGGTATCCGTAAGAAGGGAAAATGGCCAGAAAAGAAGGAGGAGGAGTAAATGGAGACCATAAAGCAGGCGTCTTCAAACTACGGCCCTCGGGCCACATGCGGCCCACAGAGGAGTCTGATCCGGCCCGCCAGGTTTTTTGGGCAGTGAGCACAGCTGAGGTGTTACAGTAGGAATTAGTAGTTCATATAGTCCTGCCCTCCAGCTCTCTGAGGGGCCGTGATCTGGCCCCCACTTTAAAAAGTTTGAGGACGCCTGCAAGTATAAAAAACAATTTGTGGAAAAATTAAGAAGAATGAGGGAAACAAATCAAATAGGAAAATAGTAAAAAAAAAAAAAAAAAAAAAAGTCTTGTTGAAGAGATCCCACAGAATGCTGGGAAAAGTCAGACTGTGTAAATGTGTGTATGGTATGTGTGTCAGACTGGTTTGGAAATGACCTTTGAGGACAGAACATTAAGTGAGAGAGTTAAGATACAGTTTCATTAGGAAGGTAACATTAACAAGAAAAATCTACTCATGCTTAGATGAACAGTTTCTAATTAAAGTTAATCCTTAAAAACAGCAATTAAACAGATTTAACTTATAATTAGACAGCTGTAAAACTAAAATTTGAAATTACAAAAGTTATGAAATTTCGAAAGCATTAACTTAAAGTATATGCTTCAAGCCACTTAAAGACGAGCACTGGTTTCCTGTTACCTGTAGACTCTGGCTCTGGACATCATCTAGAGTTGGGAGATCAGCCAGATACTTTTCCAAGGTCTCAATTCTTCTCTGCTTTTCTTTGTTTTGTTCAGATTCCTTCTGGCATTTCTTTTTCAGGCTATTGATGTATCTATCTCTAGTTTTAAGCTATAAAAAGATTATAAATCTTCAATGGTTTTGTGCCATGAAAAAATAATAACAAAACAAACATTCTAATCTTAGGCATCACTGAATTCTCCAACAGTTCTAGGTTATAGCTGATACCACCACTAACTCAAGTAAGATTTACTTTATTTCATCAATTCTAATATTCACATTTTTTCAAATTTCGTAGCACTGAAATCAAGTTTTTGAAATTTTTTTTGTTTTCATTTACAGCTGATGACATTTTATGAACTGCAGTCAGAAAGATAGCAGTAATAAAGTTTTTATTGTATTATTTACTATAGTTTTTAATGCCTGCATATGTGAAAATTTGGTCAAGACTATTCTTATTTTTGACATTTCAAAAATATAGTTATGTACATGTTGAAACTATGTGTTGAAGGTTTTATGTTACAATTTGGCACTGACAAAAGTTATTGGGTTTTCAGCATGAGACAGAAAGAGTCATGAGATATAATTTCAAAATCAGTGAAGCAAGTAATTCACTGAGGAATGAGTCCAATTCTTATTTCTTGCAAAGCTATATTCAAATGTTTTATGTGAATTAAGCAAGGAAGATGCCTGCAAATAATTAAAGCTAACAAACTTGCAAAGGAAATGCTTATCATGGACTAAAGCAATGCAATCAAAGCTAGAAGGACTTTCAAAAATAAAGATTTTTAAAAAAATAACTGAAAAAAATCTAGGAGGACTTACTAAAATATCTAATAAAAGAGAAACATGCAAATTGACTGTACCTCCACTACATTCACAGCCACGCCCACCAGCCAATCAGGAGAGAATATGCAAATTAACCCAACAAATATGGTGAAAGCAATGGAGCTGGAGCAAGCAGAAGGCTTGGGGTGCCCCCAATGATGGAGTAAGCCAAGCTTCCTGCCCACCCTGGATGGCCCCGGCCTCTGTTCAAGGTTACAAAGTTCCAAATAAATCCTAACAAAGATGGTGGGGGCCACTGAGCTAGAGAGAGCTGGAGAGAGCAGGAGGCTTGGGTTGCCCCTGGCAATGGAGGAAGCCAAGCTTCCAACCCACCCTGGCTGGCCCTGGCCTCCACTCAAGGCTACAAAGTTTCAACTATAGAAGATAAATAAATCCCAGATAGCAGAGCCTCTGCTTGGGTCATCAAGGTCCTGGCAGGCCCCTCACCCAGGCCGCCCCATACCCTAAGGGAACCACACCCTGATCCGGGACATCTTTCAGAGCAAACCAGCCAGCTTCCACCCATGCATTAGGCCTCTATCCTATCTAATAAAAGAGTGATATGCAAATTGACCATCACTCCAACACATAAGATGGCTGCCCCCATGTGACCAAAGATGGCTGCCCCCATGTGAACACAAGATAGCTGCTACAAGATAGCCAGCAGGGGAAGATAGTTGGAAGGGACCAGGCCTACAGGGGAGGGCAGATAGGGATGACTAGGGCTGCAAAGGAGGGCAGTTAGGGACAGGAAGCAGTTAGGCATCAATCAGGTTGGCGGAGGAGTGGTTAGGGGGTGATCAGCTTGGCAGGCAGAAGTGATTAGGAGTAATCAGGAAGGCAGGCAGGCAAGCAGTTGGGAGCCAGCAGTCCTGGAATGTGAAAGCGATGTCCGACTGCCCGTTTAGGGCCGATCCTACTGGGATTGGGCCTAAATGGGCAGACAGACATCCCTCAAAAGGTCCCAGATTAGAGAGGGTGCAGGTTGGTCTGAAGGACACACCCACCACAACCCCCTGCCCCCACCACCATGCACGAATTTTGTGCACCAGGCCTCTAGTTATTAAATACTTAGAAACTGACAAGGGGACTAGCCATACCAATCCATACCTCAAGGAAGACCATTGTTAAGGCATTGTAGCATAATTAAACTTGCAGCCTGTGTTCTAAAAATTACATAACATAAAGGTGTACCTTCCCATTAATGTCATTTTAGAATTGATGAAATATATTAGGTGAGCACCTGCTATAGAACACACGGAGTGCATGACATTAGAAAACCCCACTCTGTGAAGGCCAGACCTCAGATTTCTATGTAATTTTTTTCACATTTGCATGTAAAATAAACTCTTTAAATTCCATCTTATTGCAAAGCTCTTTCATACTTAAGATCAATTAAAAACAATATGCATATATAGTTACCTAAAAAGTGAACTCTAGATTCATATATACCTTAAATCACCAGCCTCCCAAACATTTAACATCCTTTTTGAAGTTTATAGTTTTAAAATATTTTTACAGTCTTTTCCCATTTTTACCCAGGGAAATAAATATTAGTAATTAGTGGTATAATGGAGTAGTCCTTCTTATTTTACTAAAGCTAGCACTTGTCCAAAATTTAGTTTCTTTCATGCATTATCTAATTTCTTCAGGTCTAATTTATAACAAATTTTATTAAAACAACTTCAATTGGAAAAATGAATCACATCTCATTCATTCCATCAGTAACATCAGAATCTATTTATTACCTTGAGTAAAAAGCAAAACTGGGAAAACAGACAAATCTGTTATTTAGTGGAGCTTTCTCGGGACTAAAGGCAAGTATGCTGGTATGACAACTTACCTTGTGATATATTACAACTCACAGACTGCTGGCACTGATAGTGATCCACAAGACCATAGTACAATATGCTTTCAGAATATGAGGCCTGGAGATCTTTTGTGACTTAACCACAAGTCTCAGAGACAGAGTTGGGATTTAAGAATAGATTGTCTGACTGAACACTAAAGCCAATGTCCCTTCAGTGTTTTACTATGAACCAGATTCCCATAAATTCTCTCACAGCCAGCTGTGTTGAATTGCACATCAACAAAGCCTGTTCTTCCTTAGAAAGTAACTCTGTGATACTCTGTTTCTCCGAAAATAAGACAGTGTCTTATATTAATTTTTTCTCCCAAAGTTGTGCTAGGTCTTATTTTCAGGGGATGTCTTATCTTCCCATGCGCTACGTCTTATTTTCAGAGGATGTCTTATTTTCGGGGAAACATGGTAGAAGTAAATATAACTACTAGTCTATTTTACTAAGTGTTTCAGAATTTACACTTAATTGTTTAAGTGTCTTAAACTTGGCACAGTGATGTCCTCAAAAAGCAGCACTGGAACAAATCAGTCATGTGGTCTACTATGCAAAGAAGTCCTCATTTTCTCCTTTTTCTTTGGTTGGTCAACTGCCTTTGCTATGGTGCCAAGCTTGCTGCCCTTGATCACAAATCTCTGTCAACGTTCTCCTGCTGGGTAACCTCTATTATTTGTTGACTACAAGTTGATAACCCATAACCACTGGTTCTTGTGTTTTTCCAGCCATGCTCACTAACGAGAAGCTCTTAGTTTTTGTTTTATTTTATTCTTTTAACTTCAAAGTTTTGTGTTGTTTCAGGTTAACAGAGATTACTGAAGTCTGAATTCCAGTAATTATCCCAGGTAAATGAGGCATCACTAATATATCTTTCCTATTCTATTTATAAAAGTTAAGTGTTTTTCCTTCCAGAAAGTATTATGCAACACTAAGATCATTCTTAGAAGGCAACAGGAGGACCAGCCCTGTTTTAGAAGAGGTTAACAAACAAATTTATTTTTATTTTAAATACAATAATTAGAACAAAACAGATTAGTGAGGAAATGTTTTTCTGTAAATGTTTTACAAATCATTGTTACAACCAAAGCATCAGCTGTGGAGTTAAATCGTCTTGAATTTTACTCCTAACTTTTTGACAATTTTTATTCACATGCAACTAGACAAATTATTCAAATTACTTTTCTCAAAGCTTGAGTTACCTCATTTTTTAAAATGGGGGAGCATAGTATATAGCTCATAGGGTTTTCTGAAGGTTAGAACTAAATAAGAAAATGCCCTGAATGCACATTAACATGCTGTCCGGCACACATAAGAGCTCACTAAAAAGTAACTTCTTTTATTATTATTACTAGAAGCCTGATGCACAAAGATTTGTGCCAGAATGGGCCTTCCTTTCCCTGGCTGCCGGCACTGCCTTCGCTCTGGCTGGAGCCACCTTTGAGCCACCTTTCTGCCCTCCTACACTGCTCAAGCCCATAGCAGCCGCATATGTAAATTAACCCACCATATTTGTTGGGTTAATGTGCATACTCACTCCTGATTGGCTAGTGAGCATTGCAAAGGTACGTCAATTAGCATGTTATTCTTTTATTAGGTAGATGCTTATTATTAACACAGTAAATGTTTTTCGGTAAAAAAAAAAAAAAAAAAAAAAAAAAAATCAGTCTTGATCAGCATTAGAGAAAATACATGAAGAAAACAATGCAATCCAATTTCATGTGGGCCCAAGTGCTGTGTAGATGATGCATTAGTTGGAAATGCATCAATGAGTGTATTTTCCAGCTCCTACACTCCCTTTGGAAACTCATCTCCATGCTCTCTGATACAAACTTTAGCCTCTACATTCACCCCTTCCTCAAGTTTCCCTGGCATAGACATTTCCATTTTTCAATGCTTCATTCCACAGAAGGCAATTCCTCTTCCTTCCCAAGAGTGCATCTTCCACCTTGTTGTCTGTTACCAACCTTTCCCTATTTCTCGTAGGAACTCGTTTCATCATGCAGCCACTCTGACATCTTCAATATCTCTAATTTTTGTTCTCCAGGCTAGACTGACAGGCAAGCACCTCCCCTATGTCGCCCTGACGCATGTGCCCATCTCCCTCTTCTCCCCACAATAATGAACTTTTTAAAGATTTTTTTGGTCACTTCTGATAGGGTCCGCTCATGCATAATAGAGAAATGTTGTTGGCCTAACTTAACTTCTTTAAATATACTTACTTTTTCCTCTAATTTCTTCTTCTCTTCACTAAATTGGCTTAGTCTTTGTTTGAGAAACTGATTAAGTTGTAAAACCTCTTTCTCAGTAGATGCAAGCTTTTGCTCAAGTTCCTCTTGCTGAGTATTGGACACTGATGGATCTGAAAATGGATTCTGGGGTGAAGTGCTCTCATATTGTGGCTATTAGGGAAAAAACACAGGGAAGACTTTAAAAGCTTATTTGTCTTAAATGAAAAGAAATTGGAAATGAGGGCGAGTACATATAAACTCTAGCAATAAACAGATCTTGGCATAAATTCCAGTTTGTCCCTCTTTTAATAAAGTGTCACACACTAAAACACAATGAAACTGTCAAACTGCTAAAATAGCTGTATGTGTAGTAGCTACGGAAAGGCTTTCTAGACAGGCATATAAATAAAAACTCAAATGAGGTGCTGAAGAACTCAAACTGTCCCAAAGGTTTTAACATTAGAGATCGAGATATATAGAGGATCTACCTAAAACATAGTCACAAACCCAAACAGACAACCAGAATGAGGAAACAAAGAAACAAACCCCAAATGAAAGAACTAGCGAATTCTCTAGAAGAGATAAATGAAGCAAAGATAAGAAATTTATCTGAAACAGAGTTCAGAGTAATGATGTTAAAAATGCTCAACAGTATGAAAAGATATAGTAACTATGAAAAAGAACAGTCTGCGATCAAGATGACATAACACAAATAAAGAACACATTGGAAGGAATACACAGATTAGGGGAAGCTGAGTATGGAATCAGTGAATTAGAAGACAGAGTTGAAAATATCACTCAATTAGTGAACTAAAAAGAAAAAAAAACAATTAAAAAACAGGAGGACAGCTTAAGGTAGATGTGGAACAATGTAAAATGTAACAATATTAGAATAGTAAGTGTGCCAAAAGAGGCAGAAAGAAAAAAAGGAATAGAGAAGGTGTTTTAAGAAATAATGGTAGAAAACTTCCCTAACCTGGTAAAGGAAAAAGTCATATAAGTTCAGGAGGCACAGAGAACCCCAAACAAAAACAACCCAAACAGACCCACACAGAGACACATCATAATTAAATTGCCTCAATTAAAGACAAAAAGAGGATTTTAAGGCAACAAGAGAAAAGAAAACTGTTACCTACAAAGGAGTTCCCATAAGGCTGCCACCTGATTTCTCATCAGAAACTCTACAGGCCAGAAGGGAATGGCATAAAGTACTCAAGGCAATGGAAAGCAAGGATCTGAGACCAAAATTACAATATCCAGCAAGGCTATCATTCAAAACAGACAGGCAAATAAAGAGCTTCCCAGACAAAAAAAGGCTAAAGTAGCTCATCACGACCAAACCAGCATTTCAAGAAGTGCTAAAGGGACTGCTGTAAGGGACTGCTGAGAAGAAGAAACAGAGAGAGAAACCTAGCCATACAGAATTAAAATGGCTATAAATAACTACCTCTCAATAATAACCTAAATGTTATTAAATAATAACTCAAATGGATTAAAAGCTCCAATCAAAAGGTGTAAAGTAGTGAATGGATACAAAAACATGACCCAACTATATGCTGTCTACAAGAGACCACCTCAAAACAAAAGACACACACAGGATGAAAGTTAAGGGATGGAAAAAACCTTCCATGCAAATGGAAAAGAAAAAGAAAATCTGGAGTAGCAATACTCATATCCGACTAAACAGACTTTAAAAGCATCATGCTAAGCAAAATAAGCAAGTCGGAGAAAGAAAAATATCATATGATCTCACTCAATTGTGGAATATAATGAACAACATAAACAGATGAACAAAAATAGAGCCAGAGGGAAAAAATACTTTAGAATATAATAGAAATAATCCTGTTATTTGAAATTTTTTCATATTTCCTACAACTTTTGTGATATCATCTATGTTAGTACAGTTTGATAATATTATTATACTTAAAATCCTTTTATTCTTGAAATATTAATGTTTATTGCCTGTAATATTATTATATGTAAGATAATTTTTCTTGAAATATTAAGGTTTATTACATGTATTATTATATTTAAAATAGTTTTTAAATTAAAATAAAACTAATGGTAGCTACATAAAAATCATATTTTACATCTGAAAATAAATTATAACACCTCTAAAAAAAAAAAAAAAAAAAAAAAAAAAAAAAAGAAGCAAGCCAGCTGTGTGAGACCCTGAGTAAGATCCTGGAATTGAAATCAGACACTCAAGACACACACACTCACACCAAAAATAGTGAAATCTTATAAAGTCTATAATCGAATTAATAAAAAAGAAAAAGGAAAAACATGCCTCAAAGGTGAAGATGCAATAAAATAGCATGTAAATAGATTTATCATGTTCAGGATAAGTCAAACATGACAACGTCGGGCACTGCCTTTTATTAACTGAAAAGAGAAGCCAGTGAATGGGGGCGGGGAAGGGAGGAGGGTTCCTCAGCCCAGCCTGTACCCTTTTGCAATCTGGGACCCCTCAGGGGATGTCTGACTACCAACTTAGGCCCTATCTCACAAGGATCGGCAGTCGGACATCCCTCTCATAATCTGGGATCACTGGCTTCTAACCACTCGCCTGCTTGACTGCCTGATCACCCCTAACCACTCGCCTACTTGCCTGATAACCCCTAATCACTCTGCCGGTCTGCCTGCCTGATCCCCCTAACTGCTCACTTGCCTGCCTGATCATCCCTAATTGCCTCTGTCCCTGCTGCCACAGCTTCATCAGGAAGGATGTCTAGAATGACATGGAAGGTCATTTGGCTGTCCAGTCTAATTAGCATATTATGCTTTTATTATTATAGATTACAATAAAAGGAATAAAAGAAACCTTATATAATTATATAATGGACACAATATAATACGGTAGACAAAGAAAAGCCATGTTAAGTGCAAAGTCTCAGGAGGTGTAAGGATAAAGTTAGACACTGGGAGAATGAGAAAGAAGGGTTTACTGGGACAGTGGCTTTCGAGATAGATTTTAAAAATAGAAAAGATTCTAGCAGGAATAGAAAAAAGAACATTTCAAAAAGGCAAGGAATAGAATATATGCAGAGAATACTCATGTCTGTTTAATGTATAGTTTATAAGAACAGGGAGTACAAAGAAACATTTAAAAATCTAAGTGGATCATATTGTAGAATAGCAAGGTTCAGAGTTTAACCTAATTCACAGAAAATGGAAAGCCAGTGATGTTTTTAGAATAAGAAAGTAACATGATTTCAGAAGAGTGTGAACTATGTTTTGTAAATCCTGGCTTTTTTGGTAACTTCCTGGGAGTTTATGAATTCCCTGGTATTTGGCCTGTCTTCTTTCTTTCTTTAACAAAAGAGTCCACATTTTGTTTTGTTTTTCCATGAAGCCCTGTTAACTACAGGTTGAAATTTTAGTATAAAGCATTACAGTACAAATCACTTTGATTATACCAATTCTGCCATTCAAACAATCTAGGAAGTTTGAATTTCAGGATAAAGACCTAGTTTTCATTTCCTGCTGCTGAGACTTGGTGATGCCTAGGTCTCAGGTCATCAGGACTGTAAAGTTATTAAAAGTTTTCAATGTGCAAATAGAAATTACTTCTCAAGATCATGTTTTTCACCTCTAAATTCATAAAAGAATGTTATTTTATTTCAAAAACTTATTTTATTTAACCTAGAATATACAGAATATTAAAGGTATTATTTTGTTTACTGTGTTATGGAATTAGGATGAACAAGCTATGAACCCCAAAATGTACATATACAAAATGCTGTGCATTAAAATTAAAGTTGTTCATAGATTCGAGGTAAAAACCCCTTTGCTAAATAAATGTTTTATCATATTTGTTGTTTCTTCTAACCCCTTCCATTTAATCAGCTCTCTATATCTATCCAGTTAATATTTCAGGTATCTCCCTTTTATTAACTTTCCTAATCATTTAAAATCAAATTTCTCAACAACATTTTGATTATCCACATAATTTAAAATCCTTGTAATAATTTTAGTAGCTTAGCCCCTTTCCATATTTCTATCTGTCCTGGCTGACTGGCTTGGAGAGCCCTCTACTGGCCTGATGCTGTGTCAGAAAGGATTTCATTCAGCCTTCCGGTACACATTATGTTTTACATATCATTGGTAATATAATAATTCTATTATTGAAGTAAAGCCTTTATTCAAAATAATAAAATTATAAAAATAAACTTTACAGTTTTATTAAAATATTGTTATCAGAAACAATCCCTCACATATACGGTGAAATGAGTTTTGACAAGATGCCAAGACCCATCAATGGGGAAGAGACAGTCTTTTCAACAAATGGTTCTGGGAATACTGGATTGTCCACATGCAAAAAAATGAAATCGGATCCTTATCTAACATCAGACATAAAAATTAACTCAAAATATATCAAAGATCTAAATGTCAGACCTAAAGTTGCAGAAAAGCTTCATGTCATTGGATTTGGCAGTGATTTATTGAATATGACACGAAAGACAGAAGTAAATTAAACTTCATAAAAAGTAAAATATTTTGTACATGAAAAGACACTATCAACAGAGTAAAAAGGCAACTCAGAATGGAAACAATGTTTGCAAATTGTATATCTGATAAAGGTTTAATGTCCAGAATACATAGAGAACATCTAAAACTGGACATCAAAAAACAAACAACAAAATTCAAAATTGGACAGAAGTCTTGAACAGACATTTCTCCAAAGAAAAAACAGGCATACCTCATTTTATCATTCTTGTCATTATTACACTTGGCAATTACTGCATTTTTTACAAATGAAAGTTTGTGGCTACTCTGCATCGAACAAGTCTAAGTATAAAATTAAAATGCCTTATTAATAAAACAACTATAGAATCCTCTGTAATCTTACCTGCAAACTAGACAAATAAGAATCCCCACAATTTACATAGTGCCCTAACATGGCATGTTGTGCCCGTAATTCATTATCCCTTATCCGCTCGTGTAGCTGAGTAATTTGTTGCTTCTGCCTGCAAAACATAAATTGAAGTCACAGTATAAAACATGTTTTTAAAAAGTGCAGCAAAGAAAATAGAGTCAATTATATTGCAATATGTATGGTGCCAGATGGGTATTAGACTTATTGGGGTAATCACTTTTTAAAGTATATAAATGTCCAATCACTATTTTATACTCCTGAAACTAATATGATATTATTGTCTGTCAACTGTAATTGTAAGATAAACTTTAAAAAATTAAAGTATGATGCCAAGACCCATCAATTTTAGGATTATACAATGCACTAAGCTTAAACTATAAGTATTCAAAATATATACCAGCTGTGGGTCTGTGACTACTCATAGGTACAAAATTCACTTGTATTAGAAATATCAAGTATTTTTAAAGCTTTCTCATAAAATCAATTAAAACTACCTTTTAGAATCTTCATTATCAAGCATTAAGCATATACTATATGTCAAGCTCTGTTCAAGAGAAAATAGAAAATAAAAAGTCCAGATGTCTATGCTCTAGTTCATCCTCCAATAGGTCTTTATTTTCTAAGCAAAATCTTTTAAAATTTCAACTCTTAAATATAGTTAAAAGTTTGAATTAGTGTTTAATTTTAAAGCTAAAATGTTTACTACTTTATCCCATATAAGCACATGAAAATAAGTGTAACTAGCATTGATTAAACACCTCCTCAAACTATTTCCCAACCACCATGATACTGAGCATGTTTAATTATCTCAAACATATGCATAAATGACAAAGAACCAATACATATCACAGATAATATAATTAAATAATATTAGTTTATTGCTCAAAATAATCAGAAAACTTAAGTATATCAGAATTTTTTTTTCAGAGCTTTGGTATTCACACATACAATTTTTTTGGAATATACCCCCATATCCAAAATTCTTATCTGTAAGTCATTTACTTTAAATATCCATGATTTTCATAGTTTCTGTAACTTCATATCTAACATACATTAAAGGAAATGATATTAAAGTAGCTTTCCAATTTGATATTTCCTAAGGGTAAAATACAAACATTTACTTGCAGCTTTGATAGCTCATTAACATTGCAGCTAACTTGCAACATGTACAAAGATGAGTTTCCAAATAATGCATTACTCTAATGTAACTGGGAGTGTGGTGGAAGACAGACAGATCGACCCACCAACCAACCTATAGTTCTGTGTGTGGTTATTAAAAGGACTGTGAGTGGGGGAAAACAGACAATATATTTGGTAAAATTCTATTTTTTTAAAACTCTACATAGTGGATACAAAGGTATTTTTTTAAATCTACATTTCTGTGTGCTGAAATATTTAGTAATATAAATAAAATAGACTCACCGATCAATTACAATTTCTTTCTGCCTCAGTAATCCTTCCTTTATTTTCAACACTGATTCCCACTTTGTGAAATCCTGATAGCCAGAAGGTGAATAACTTTGACGAGATGATCCAGCCAAAACCTGCACAAACATGTTTATTCTGTTAGCATTCTAGAAGTGTCTAAAGGAAATATTTATATAGCATCTAGTATTTTCCCAATGATTTTCATTAAAAAAGGGAGAACTTCACCTTTGAAAAACATTTTAAGACTATCTGAAATCACACTTGTGAACACAACATAACTTGAAAACCATCAAGGAAGTTCCAAAGTAAATGTAAAAGTCTAAGGAAGAACTGGTGACAATAGAACATTTAATCTGGCTTGTTGTATTACTATATATAAAATCTTGTCCTCATTATCTTGTGGAAGCTCTGGAAAAGAGATTCATCATTTTCTAAGGAAGGAGTGTAGTAAAAGAATATACAATGTCTAGACTAGACAAACATTATCAGAAGGGTTTCCAAAAGAAAATAAAAACAGTGCCTGTAGCATTCAGATTTCAAATTGTCATTCATCATCATTTAATTACATTAAAATTTCAAAAGCTAGCCAAAACCGGTTTGGCTCAGTGGTAGAGCATCGGCCTGGGGACTGGAAGGTCCCAGGTTTGATTCCGGTCAAGGGCATGTACATTGGTTGCGGGCACATCCCCAATAGGGAGTGTGAAAGAGGCAGCTGGTCGATGTTTCTCTCTCATCGACGTTTCTAGCTCTCTATCTCTCTCCCTTCCTCTCTGTAAAAAATCAATTAAAAAATATTTTAAAAGAAATTTCAAAAGCTAAAATGTTTGCACAAAGTAGTAAATATATCCATAGAAAATATATCCATAGACAATATATTTAGCAGATAATCTAGGTGACTACTGGCCTCTAGTATAAATATCTTTAGGAAAAAAATATTCTTAGAATTTTAAGAAAAATGTGAGGTATCTAAAACATATCAATGACAATAAAAAAAACAATATGACAGATATCCTCAAACTTCTATTGCTGAAACAAAAACTTAATTCTGGTGTATTAATTTGAACTGTGTCCTGTCAAAGGGATATGCTGAAGAGCTAACCCCCAAACATCTCAGAAACAGGGTTTTTGCAGATATGGTCAAGTTAACATGAAGTCATCAGGGTGGGCCCTAAGTAGTATGACTGATGCTCCGTGAGAAAGGGGAATCTGAACACAGCAGAGGGAGAGACATTTTCACCATGCGAAGATGGATGCAGAGATTGAAGTGATGCATCTACAAGCCAAGGAAAACAAGGACTGCCAGGAAAGCGCTAGAAACTTGGCCTGGAACGGATTCCTCCTTCACAGCCCTCAGAAGGAAGAACTGTGCTGACACCATGGTTTTGGACTTCAAACCTCTCGAACTATGAGACAGTCAATTTCTATTGTTTCAGTTACCTGGTTTGTGTTCTTTGTTATGGCAACTCCAGGAAACTAATACATTGGTAAATCAACTAGGAACATAAATTCCTTGACAAGCTAAGTGATGCTATATAAACACCACAAGGCAACTTTAAAAGAGTTTAAATGTGCAATGATATTTTTATCCTTTGTTTTTCCAAAGATGCTACTGGCAAGACCTGGTTCTGAATAAACCATTAATTGTGTGACATCAACTAGTCATAGAGTAACCCTTTAAGTGAAGGTGACTGCCAAGTATACTAGGAAGGGATGTTTCGGGCAGAAAGACAGGACAAGATGAACAGACTAAGAAGAGCAGAAACAAGGTGACAACAGAGTACACAACTGTCAGATGGGCGGGTATTTGGAATGTGACACATAATGTCACAGGGGCAGGTTAATCAGACACCCTATCTCTGCATTTCATTGTTTCCCTTGCCTAACACACCTCAGGCTTATATTCAGCTAGTATACACCAAAACACATATGTTAGCGTTACAATTCTAAATTACTTTCACTGTGGTTGGTAACTAGCTACTGCCCAAACCCCCTGAATGTCCTCTCCACTACCCACACCACTGCCTAGGATATTCCATCATACAAAAAATGGTTACTTCTTGGCACATAAAAAAGAGTCCTCTCAAGATTGTTTATTCATAAATGGCATCCCTTCTGTTTGACTGCTTCCTGCACTAGTCAGTCCCCCAATCTCCCAGCTCAACACTACTACCAACATATATTTAATTGGAAGAACTAGGATTCATACCCAGGCAGCACAACAAAAGGGCACCAAATTGTTACTCTGCTTCTACTATGGTCTAATTAAAAAAGTATTGCAAATTTTATCACAAGGGCTAGAAAAAAACTTTAACTGCTCTTAGAAACTAAGAGAAGTTTCAGCACCATACACAAATATTGTTGACATTAAGAGAAAGTCTCTACTTATTTCAACTCCATGCTACTTAATGACTATCAATTTATTAGGCAAATCATTTCATAAAATTTATTTTGTCAAATGTAGCTCAAATAAAAATTAAAACAATAAAAGCTAAGCAAAACAAAAGACCATATCAATACGTCCAAAACTCAACATAAAATCTGGAAATTACCAGAATGATGGGTGAAACATCTGTGCTATAGTTTGTCATACTAAACATATCATTTATTTGGTGACTAAAAGTAACTATATTTTATTTAACTACTGAGTTAGATATTAATTAATATACTTTTACCAGTTGAAAAATATATTAAATATTGGTTTTATACATTGTTATCATGCTTAACAGAAAATATATACGATAACTTAAAGATCTATAATCTCTTCTTCCAAAGATCTAAAAATGGCTCCTCCATTTCTGGTCATCACACCTCAGGAAAGACCTATACCATAATATTTGAAGCTATGTTGCATTATAATCTTGTGCCTATTTGAATAAGACAAGTGCCTAGGCAATAGATGATGAACTTCTCAAGAGACATTATTCTATTCTTTGTAAGTAATCTTCTCAAAACATTTCCCATGCTAACAACTTCCTAAGGAAAAGCCTTTTCTTGATTTAGCATTAATAAAGAGAGGGAGTAAACAGAAGGAAAAAGGTTTGCAAGAGAAAAGCAAATGATAATACTACTTGGTTTAATAATACTTGGTTTGAACCACTGGCAGGATGGACCACTACATAAAGGTCTTGCCAAATACAATACTAAATAGAAAGGAGCTCTTATTACACTTAAAGCAAATACAGTTAAGCATTTCGCCTGTAGACAGTAGACCTCAACAAAAACAAAATATAAAATTACCACACAGAATACCTATACTTTATTTTCTCTCTAAAGTAGAACTGAGGGGGAAATGAAGACCTTGTCTGCTAGGGGGGAATACTTAAGTACTCAAAGGTACACTATATATGACACAATGTTTGTTTCATCTTTTCATCACTTTAGTTCCTTCTACACATGCAAATAACTGCGATAAACGACCAGATGAAGTAAATACTGTGTGTGCCACATTTTGGGTCTTCAGGACACGCCACTCCAAAATGTGCTGCTTTGACATTATTTTGAGCTGCAAGCACTGGAAAGAACATGCAGGGAGAGACGTTCCTGAACTCCATTCATCAGCCCGAAGATCCAACAAAAGGAACCCAATTGTCTTTCTGAGTCCCTCCTTTTCCCCTGGGTATCTTCCATGAGAGATATATACATATTAATAAATTGATTTTTATCTTGTTAACCATCTTTATTACAGGCATCTCAGCTAAGAACTAACTCAGAAGCGTAGAAATCAAATTATTTTTTTTCTTCCCTATAACAACCTACAGCTGGATTTAAAGATTGTCATACTCTTAAGACAGGGGTGGGGAATGTCTGGCCCACAAGACAAAATTATTTGGTGTGGTCCTGACCAGGCATTAGTGGTAAATTAAATGTTTGCCCAAATATAGCAGGCTAGTTTTTAAGTTGATAATTCTGGATGGCCCACCAATGATGTTATAGATATCCAATGGCCCTCGGCAGAAAGAAGGCTCCCCACCCCTGCTCTAGGAGCATGAAGAGGCTTTCTGTTAAGATAGAGGGCAGCCCCGCCAGTGCGGCTCAGTGGCTGAGCATGACCTAGGAACCAGGAGTCACGGTGTGATTCGAAGTCAGGGCACATGCCGGGTCTGGGCTCTCCCTCTCTAAAATCAACAAAATATACTTTAAAAAAATGATAGGGACAATCCTGCTTCAAAATATGAAAAAACAGAAAGTAGTTTATGTTCAAATACCCTTTCCTCCTATGACCCATTAGTAATACATTTTTATCCCTAGTTGTATGAAAACAACTAAGAATTCCTACTCAATAAAATTGTAACTTTCAGGAGAGGCATACCATTTTGTGGCAGCTATATATGAGTAGTAAAATATTCCAGAAAGCATAGATATTGCTTTGATGGAAGCTGAATAAGACACTGAAGAGATATTTGAATATTTCTAGAAAAAAATGTTTCAAAATCCACATGTCAATAAAGTAGAAAATTACTATTATGCTGTTCTTAGAATTTCAAGCAGTTAGTCATATTTCTACTTATCTGTTGCCAATATAAGTAATCAAGGAGAACATAATTGTTTAAACTTATGAATATTCAATTTATATTTATAGCTTCTGAAAAACAATTCCTACTGACATGAATATGAGATCTAAAAGATAATTACAAAGGAATATAACTCTCTAATCATTGATATTTCTATCTCTTCCTCTCTCTACCTCTCTGAAGTAAAAATATTTTTTAAAAAATAGAGGACAATCCTTCATAATATGAAAACTGTCTGAGCTAATTTAAAGTATGGAATGGAAAGGATGTCATCAAAGTGACTAACATATCAAAATCTATACTGGTGGAACTATGTCACTTTTTACAAATAAACGTTTTTCATACATATTTGGTAGTTACCAAACTCAGGGACAGAAGAAAAGTACTCATTTAGATGTTTTACCTAAAAATGCATAACATACAGTGTTGCAATGATAATTTAGAGAAGAAAACAGTAGTTTATCAGCCAAAGAAGAATCATAACTCACTGCATCTAGACCCAATCATGCAGACTCATAGGCCTATAACACATATGCAATCTACCTGTTATTGTAAACAGCAATGTCGACGCTCTTACCTGAATAGGGATAGTGGGCATCTACAACAACCCAAATACATGCCACTCAGATGAGATCCAATGATATGAAAAGTTGCCAAAATATGTCACTTAATGGTCAAACATGCCTCTAAAATAAGCTTACTATTTGCAGCTGAAAATAGCTCCAAATTCCTTGGCCTGGTCCTGGACACACTGTTAAATTTAGATAATCTAGCACTACCACACTTAACTGGAATACAACCTCTGCGATTCTTCAAGTTTGTTATCTCACCTTCATTTGCTTTTGTTCCTTAGCTCATTCGCCACTCAAAACATGTCAAGTAGCACAGCAAATCTTCCTGTTTCCTGGAATAGTCTATCTGAAGAGATACCCTATCAGAGCTTTTTGGTAAAATAATCATAATGCTTCACTCCCAAAGTAAATTCATGAAGCTCAAAAATAAAAATGAACTACAAATTACATAGAATTTAAAGAACTTTGATTCAGCAAGAGAAGGGAAAACATGGACTATATAATTACTAAAAGAACTGTGCATTAAAATAAATCTGTATCTTACTATATTACTAAGAGAGCAATATATTTAATAAAAAATCTATATATTAACTAAGTCCATGTAATTATATTACTACACATTTTCTCTAACAAAACATAAGAAAATATAAAAAATATTCAATCTATAATTTCTCCCTTAGAGTGACCTATTAAAGACCCAATTTCTATATCTTGACACTTGAAATTTAAATTATAGAAGGAACTGAGCTGTTAATGGTATTATTTGTTTTGTCTTTATTACTAATTCTATGCTATCTTCAATGGTAAAAGACCCTAGAAAAAATTATTTAAAAAAAAAAAAACTAATGAGAGGAGCATATATCTCTTTTTCTATGTCATAAAAATACATGTACATAAAAATAGAGAATCTAGAGGTATTACTGACTTCCACTGTGCTGAACAACTAATGATTATTAAATCCTTTATTTCCAGGAAGGAGCATGTCCCCTCTCAAAAATCCATCTGTTTTATGTCCAATATGTGTTTGTATCACCATGGTGTGTGTTTCTTTAATGCCAACAAAGGAAGACCCATGCACATGATCTTATTATAGTCACAATGCAAAGTGAAGGGGAAAATGGTATATCCAAGACTGAAGAGCAAGGCAAATACAAGATTATAAAATCCGAACAAGTTGATTGCTGTTCAATTTAACATCCCTTCTTATATTTTTCTAAAATGTTTAAGAACCAGATATGTTAGTGATTTGAGCCTAGTGTATTACTTGGCCCATAACACACAACAAAAACAAGACGATTAACTAATCCCTCAAATATATTTTCCAGCCTTCAAAAAAAAATTCTAAAAATATTTCCAACAGCACAGGAAGGTACTGTAATTAGAGTATTATGATGGTAATCAGGACAGTGTTTCCTTTTCCAGTTTAGTCTGTATCATGGGAAGCCAGGCTGTAATCTTTTATAACCCCTGGGACTCAGCACAGAACCTGACAATCTTACCTAAATACTGAGCAATCTAAAAATTATCTACAAAAGGCTGCCATCTTCCGAATTATCATTGCTTAAAATCTCTATTATCATTTTCAGAGCAATGATGTATGTAACATAAATATATACACTTTAAAGATACAGTTTAAAGAACAGTCCACAAACTTGATATCTGAATAAAAATCATGTTTTCCAGCCTTGATCTAGCTTCATTTCTCTCCGACCTAGCAACTCTCTGAGTAATCTACATAACTAATTTAAAATTAGCTTTCATTTTAGAGATAAATGTGAATATAGTCATTGGTGGCCACAGTGGGTCCTACTTTGGAGGTGTGAAGTCTCCAGCACTTTCTGATTCTCTCACATACATTACACAGATTTTTAATTATCCAAATTTTGAATTTTTAAATATTTTCTCAAGTTAGATTTTAAAATGTCAATATATTAATGCTGGAATAATTATTAAAAAAAAAAACTCTTCAGATATCATGGCCCCAACTAAACAATAAGCCTATAAAAATGAATACGTTACAGAGAAGCCTAATAAACAACTCGGCCAAAAGCACCTCTGACACTGCCTCAGGGCTGGTTCTGGAACCCACTGACCACCCACCTCTGACCGACTCAAGGGCAAGTGAAAACAGCAGACAGTATGTTCAGATCCTCTTGCTGTGTTTATAAACTTTTAATTCAGAGATGGTTAAAGATAAAGCACAGATGTCCTGAGATATATTAAAACAATGTACAACTCTGATATTCTAAAGTTCTGATAAAAGAATTACAATGTCTCCACATCAAGAAAGTAAGCTTAGAAATCTTTTTCACTAAGACACTTTACATCTCCTGCTTGATAAGGTAAACATGAGTTCCACATAACAAAATCCATTTTACATAACCTTCTAAACAATGCATCTATACTGAAAAACCAAGGTTAGGTTGCATTTGTGTCTTAGAAACCTAAAGAGGACTGACTAACTGTGTGACTGAAGGACAAAGGCTATTACGTTTTAGAGGGTCCCACCTGAGACAGTAAGTGTTAAAATCAAAGTCTTTGTATAAAAGCTCAGACCTAAATTAAAGTAAGGGCATCTATCTCCCCACCCTCCGCGTAGGAGCACAGTTAAAAAGACCACCTGACTTAAAGCCACAGTGTGACTGACGCCTTTAGCTGGAAGGTGATTCAGTCACATCATTCTGCATGTTGACCAGTTTCAGTCTAATCCTCACCAAAAAAATTCCATTCATAGATAATTTCATCAAAGAAGTTTATTGATATAAAAGGAAATGCTGTCACCTAACTACCAAAACTTGTAAAAATTACTAAACTGGAATTCAATCAAATTCATTTAAAAGCTTGATTATCCTTGAATAAACTGACATTTAGTTATAACGAGCTTACAGAGCCAAGACTAAAAAAGATAAAGGGAGGTCAAATTTATTTACACAGATGTTCATCAAGGGTTATTTCTGTATGGTTTACAATAGTGAAAGTTATAAATCACCAAATACCCAATAAGAGACTAATTCAATATATTATGGCACATTTCTATGCTGTAAAACAACACTCATTTAATATATAATCACAAAAATGCCCCAAATATAAATATGTTTAGAGAATGTGTGCTTATGGTTTGGCCTTCCTTTGCTCTTCACTCCTTTTTTGGGGGGAGAGGGGGACCTTCCTTCACTCTTACCCTCCAAAGATATTTAGACCTTCTTAAATGACAAGAAGTTATTCTACTCTAATCCCTAATCTCCCATCCTCTTCCTCCTCCACTACAATGAGCTTAAAATGGAGAAGGATTTTATAACTGACCCTAACTCTTTCTTCTGCAGGACCACTCATTCACTACCAACCTTGCAAGCTTTCCTGATTATCTCTTTAGTCACTCATCCAAACATCCATTTAATCAGGATCTAAGAATTACTATGAGCCAGGCTCTGTACTAGGGGATAGTACTTCACAGAATAAATAGCGGTATAAATATGAGTTACTGGATCAGCTCTCAAGGAGCCTGCAGTCTAGGCACATATACTTATAAACGCAATAAGGAGAGACATGAGAACAGATACACATGCACAATTGTTTGCCAGAAGGCAGGGAGGGCTGCACAGCACATATAACCTGAAACAGCACTTGATGGGCAGAAAGGTTGGTAAGAAGGACATTCCTACAAAAAAAGTAGGGAGGCTTAAAATAGAACAATAGCCTGTTCGGAGAGTGGCTGGCAGCTGCAAAGGCCAGAGCACACAATACAAAGGCATGTGATAAGGGAAGAAGCTAGAAGACAGGGCCTAAAAAAGCAAACTAAGAGGTCCGCATTGGAGCCTGCGTGAGAACTCAGCCTCCTGTCAAATAAGGGCTGCCTGCCCCACGCAGCTACAGAAATATCCTCTCACACAGGAATTCTCCACTTTCCATGCCATGAACTTTTCTGGAAGACTGCTGAAGCCTACTGATTTGTTCTTAAGATGTTTTATATACATAAAATACACAGGATTCCAAATAACGTTTATATACATTCCACTGTAAAGGCATATGACCCTCTGTGGAGTACAGTAAGGAGGGGCAGGGAGAAACGGGTCGGACACTGCAGCTCAGCCAGGTGATCAGGTTTAACAGTAACAGTGGTAAACCATGTTGATAGCATGTACAGTGGATATGTGATGAAAATGGCATTTAACCTCTACGGGCTTCCTCTCAAAAATGCATTAACCAGTCTAATCATGAGAAAAACATCAGAGAAATTCCAACTGGGGAACTTCTATAAAATATCTGATCAGCACTACCACATGTTTGGGGTCATCAAAAAAGGAAAGTCTGAGAAACTGTCACAACAAATAGGACCAAAGGAGACATGGCCACTAACTATAACCGAGTATCCAGGGTAGGATGCTGGAAAAGAAAAGGACACTACAGAAAACTGAGGAAATCTGAATAAAGTGTGGGTATTCGCTAAAATAATCTGTTTTGGTGCAACTCTTATGACAAATGTACCACACTAAAACATGACTATTAACAATAGGGGAAATGGTGAGTGGGGTATACAGAAACCCTCTGTACTATATTTGCATTAATTCTGTAAATTTAGAATTATCCTAAAAAATTAAATGCCTCCTGAAGGAGGAGGTTAGGGAATCCTATCTTGTCATGCACCATCAATACAGTTCACTCTACCAGCTGGGGAAAAAAAAAAAAAAAAAAAAAAAAAAAAAAAAAGCATAGCCCTAGAAAGAAAATGAATTATCCTAAAGTAATTTTTTTTAAAAAAAATCTGGATTTAATACTTGTGCTTCTTTAATACATTAAACTACAGTATTTACAGGCAGGTCTAATTGTGGTAATTTCAAAGTAGTGAGAAATATCAACAGTATTTCAAGCTCTGAAATTTTCTGAGATTGCTATAGTGACATCAAGCATATTAACATTTCTGCAGTTTGTGGTCTATAGGTAAAGCTTAAGAAGTGCTACATCTCATGGAGAGTTTAGTAAAAATAAAAGATATAATCTTTCCTATCCAAGTTCAAGACCACTGGACTCTGTCCATGAACTGCAGGTGAAGGATCAGCTTCTGAAGAGAAAGCACTAACACTGAATGGACACCGTGCTGCAGGATCTCTAATAGTCACCACACTGCTTCCTCTCATCACACCCTCACAACCACCTGTCCCACAGACAAGGCAGCTAGGGAAGCTGCCTGTGGTCACGTGACCAGGGGGGTTTCGAATTATGGAGTGTGATTCCAAATTAATACTCTGACAGAGCACCTCCAAAAACAGTCTCCAGCCCCTAGCTGGCGAGTTTTTGAAGAATACTCTACTGATTGTACTGTAGCTCACCAATGCTCCTATTTATTAAACAACTTTCTGCTTAGGCTGCCTCTGGCTAAAGCTAAAATGTAACCCTTCCTAGAGCTCCCTTTGGACTAATAATTGGGAGCAGCAGCTAACTAAAAGGAAATGGGTAAACAGAAACCTCCCATTTTTGTATAAATCTGAAAAGCAAATTACTACGTCTACTCACTAATTCTCACACACACAGTTAATATCCTTCTAAGGTGGGTGTGTATGCATGTGAGTCACAACTATGTGTGCTTCTAAAGCAAATACAGCAACTTGTGAGATTCATGGCACATTTTATTCAGTCCATGGCAGTTCTTTCGTTTATCCAAGTAGATATTACTAGTACTACTAATTCTCTTTCTCAGAACTAAAGGCGCTTATACTACAGTGAGCTGTCCCCTAAGCATCATTTTCAAATGCATGTATATCTGGCAGGCAAACTTGAAGCAGACTAAACATGCCAATCTGTCAGTGAATTATAACTCAACATATGGATTGGAATCCTCAGTCTCTTTGAAGATATGTCATATTTGACAAATAACTGTAAACCACTTTATGCTTGTATTTTGAACCTAGGTTTTGTATTTCAGTTATCACTGGCAATTGATAATAAGAGATTCTTATTATAAAGAAAAAAATGCTTATATAGCACTGAGCAAATGTCAAACATTATTCACGCAATATTTTTAATATTGGGTTTTACTTTTAAGTTGTAAATTTTCCCTTAGCAATGTTCACAGGAGATATTTGCAGAAATATTATTTTTCTATTAGTCTTAGTTGATTCTTTAAATAATGAAAGATTTTGCTTTGGAGAATGATTTTATCTTTCTTTGGAGGAAGCCAAAATCATCTCCATTTAAGGACACACAGCAGCCGCTGCAACACATTTTAGTTCCCCGTGAGAAAGCAGGCTGCATTCACTCTGCTGAAGTATTAGAAAATTAAATATTAACAAACAGTTTGCCCAAAATTACAGGAGAGACTTAAAAATCAGACTCTGCAGGTCTGGTGATTTAAGTAAATCTAATATATAAACAAAAATCAGAATAAAACAGGAAAATGCCTGGCTTTTCAAAAGAATTCTTTTCCTACTTCTACCTTAAGATAAACCATTCCAGGAAGTTCAAAATGCCATCCCATTTACTATAATAGAATCTCATTTACACAGTAATTTTCAGGAAAACTGCTGCATTAAATGAGGCACTTCCTTTTAGAAATACCACACAAAAATTTCCAATGCATGCATACCTATTGTCAACAGTGTCATTAACTAGGATGCCAGTGATTAGGAATTTGTGATTATTTCTCGTTTGCTAGAATGTTATACTTGATTCTGTGTCAATTTATTAAAATTTTAGTAATATTTTATGGTAATTTAATGCAGCTATTATAAAATCCTAAATACTTCCATTTTAAAATACAACTTTTCTTGTGGTGATACACATCAGTTAAATATGAGTCACTGTTTATATATTGTTAAAACCATAATTGAAGGAAACACATATGTATTAAGTACATTTATTACTTCTTACTTTAGCCAGCAAGGAAAAGCTAAATTTTTAAAACCAAAAATTAGTAGTTAGCCTAGCTTTCTGAGATACATACCAGGTAAGAATGAGGAAACAATGTAAAAATAAAACAGGAAAAGGCAGAAAATCTGTTTTCTGTGAAAATGTTTAATTATTGTCTTGTTAGAAGTTAACATTATGAAGCTGCAGAATTAAAACAATAGCAATTCAACAAAAGATGTTTGGCTTAAGTCAGTATTGTTATTTTCACTCTATTTAAATTCTTATTAATGTAACTATTTTCATTCTTCAATATTATCACTCTCAGTATATAATCATTTCTAAGTCCAAAGCTGCATGAGTCTTTAAAAAGAGCTTTCTACATCCCAAAATTATTTTTTTCATCTATCTCATACTTTTTAAAATCAAAAATAAGAAAATGAGGCACAAAATGTTAATGACCTCTCCACACCTAAAGTAAGACAAATGGCATTCTAAAAAGTTTGGCTGTGATAAGACTATGGCTGGCCAATCATAACTGCAGAATTCCTGTGTGACATCATAAGACCTCCCAAAAACCCTTTTCCTCCTCCACCTACTTCAATTGTTCCCATAAATCTGGTAACAGAGAAAACTCCCCAGCTAAAGGCGGATAAGACTTCATACTGCTCACAATACTCTATATATTGGGATCGTCAGAACAGTCAAGGTAAGAAACAGATTTCATTGATTTTGGTAATACTTTCTGTAATTCAAACTTACTGAACCTTTAAAAAAAGAATGGCATATTGTAAATTTCAGTTCCAAGTTAGACAATGAAATGTCTGCTATGACGAAAAGCTTAATTTCTAAATAAATGCTTATCCATTCAGTGACTGAAAGAATAAGACAACTTTGAAATGATAAGGGTTATTCATCTTTGATCCTGATTATTGGTTTATCATTTTGATTTAACTTTCACTTTAATTTTGCTTTTTAGAAGTACTTTTCTGCCAATTAAAATATCTTTCAATGATGTTACTATATTTGCTCGTGGTGGTGAGTTGATTTCTCCATGCAAAGACAATGGCTTCATTTTGTTGTTTGTCACTCTGATAGGAAACAGGACCGGAGTGGGCTCTTTCCATTTGGAATGCTATGAATAGTCGTGTGGTTGTACAACGTGACTATTCCAATATTGTCATTACGATTCCCTATGGGGAATTTTAATATACTGGTGTTAAAATGTATAATGTAAATTATTTTAAAATCTTGAAGACTTTTTCTTTGCTATAAAGTCCAGTCAACTTTAACAAACACTGCTTTAAAAAAAAAATCCAAGCTTTTAATAAACTGAATTACTTACATTAAATTAAGTGTTACAGGATCAATAACGAGTTGGGGAATTTTAAAACACTTGTCAAAACCACATGCAAAATTCTTTCTAAAATTACAGAATAGTACTACAGCACTTTAAAAACAGCCATTATTTTGGAAGCAAAACATTCCTAAATATCTCATTTGAGTGAATCTGATGAGTGTTTATTCTGCCTCTTAATGAATATGCCTTTATCAAGTTATTACTCCGAGTGTCCTTCAGTTTCTCCCCCTGCATTTAGGAGGGGGAAGGGTAATGAAAAATGGAAAAAAGTGAAAGAAATGCTCAGGAATAAGGATGCCACAATTAATTGTATAACTTCTGTGTGAATTCTATCTACTCCAGATGTTATAATCCTCAATATAGTATATAAAATGTGTCATTCTTAAATCTTAAATCTTAAATCTCAGTTATGACATAACGATACTTCAATTTTATTTCATTATTTTTTATGTATGTCAAAATAAAATTTACCTCTAGAATTCAAAGTTCCTATGACAAATGTTAACTCTTACCGCTTTATACAGACCAGAACACTGTATATCCATAAGAAGCATGCAAAGTCATTTTTAATTTTTGTCTATTGAGGCACCCCACCTACCTCTGAATATCACTTTATCCATAGCATGTTTTCCCTTTGATATTACACAGAAGTCACTGAGTGCAGGTGTTTTATATATGTATTTATTTTCACTCACATACCAAATTACATCCTCACAATTCAAATGAGACGTTTGTGAGTCTTTATAGTATCAGAATGTCACATCATATATTGCTCCAAAAAATTGACAATTTCTAGAAAGAGCATAAATTCTGCTATGAAAGTTTTCTGCAGATAGTGTGTCCAGAGTAACAATGACTACTGTTCAAATTTAAAATATTATGCATCAGTGCCAGACATTTATTCCAACTAGTTCATCTCCATCATAAGGTAAAATTTAAGTATGGTTTTGTTTATAAAACTATGTGGTTTAAAATTAAGTACTAAAAAAAAAAGCGTCAGATGGAATAAAATGGAAGAAATGCGAAACATGTTTAAATTACAAAAAAACACTTGAAAGAGCTAGAGTACTTTGCTTTATTAAGAGACATTAGTAATATCACTGTCATTTCCTAAAACTCAACTTTCAAAAATTATTTTAGTAGTATTTCAGTGAACATTAAGGGAAAAAATATTCCAGAAAAAAATACATTTGGTTCACATTCGTATATATTGTTTCTTAATCTCACTAATTAGAGATAGAATATTTGTATAGATAAAATAGTTAGAAATAAAGAATAATATTTTAACTTATTAAATGTATTATATAATATTTTAATTATATAATAAGATATATTAAACTTTTAAGTAAACATTAAATGTAAAGATTAGATTACCTTTCTGAGACTGTATATTTATTACCAACCCTAGAAATAAAGATTCAATTAAAACTTCCTTCTTTATTCTTGAACAATTTTCTAAATGCACTGGTGTATACAAACATTTCATGTGATCCTCTTGGTTCCCTGTATGTTTCACACTGCAGCTCTAGTTTACACTTTAGGAAACAGATGTGAAAAGGTGAATTCTCAAGGTCACAGAGCTAGGAAATGGTGGAGTCTTGGCCAAGAGCCAAGATTTTCTAACTCTAAACCACATGCACATCTTATCCACAGATTAATGTGGCTCAAAAATAAATCAAGACATTGGAAAAACAAACTAAAAGTCCTCCAATACCTTTAATGGTACTCTAAAAAGCAAAGTTAGAGGATACAAACTTGTAATTTAAATCACTTCATTTTATTTAAAGTTTATTTGTGCATAAGGCATTATACCCTTAATAGCCTATATAATATTATCCTGATCATTTTCAAAGCCAGGGATGTAAGAAAATTATAGATGACCTTAGCTAAGTAATACACCCTGGAAGGCAAAACTCAAAATAGTTACACAGACTTTAAAAGACAGTAACATAATCAAACAAGTTTCCTTTAACTTGTTTCATTGTTGAAATAGTCATGCCTTTAATCTATTTAGTTTTGATAACCTAAAACCCAAGTTAACTTTTCAAACTTTGTCCTAGTTATATATTAAATCTTTAATTTTTCTTAATTTCATTTCTGACCTTCTCACATTCTACCATTTAAAATATTCAACCCCATATATTTTGGGGTGCTTGAATAGAGGAATCTTATTATTTACGCTATGGGAATCACTAGCCTTCATCAATGCTGTGAATTAACACAGTCCTGACCATCCCAGCAAAGGAGTAAAGCTTGAAGTTAGAAATCCAGGAAATAATCCCTCTAAATAACAGAGACTTAAGCCAGATGATATGTAGTTTCCTTAAACATTCTAGAAATAGTGCTCAGTGATCTTACCCTACCTAATTCTTACGCATTTATTACCAAATAAACATGAAAATGAGACCTGAGTGTACATCGCCACCCCAGTATTCTTATAGTCAACTGAGGCCCTCTAGTGCTTTTTCTAATGTACTCCACCTTCAGATCTTAAAAAAAAAAAAAAGTCACATTAGTGGGCATCTATTTAACTTGGCATCCATTTTTCCTTAAAAGTTCACCTACACTGCCTCCCCACATAATTTTTCTCAAAAGAAGAATCTATGTCTCAACTACTACAGGGTTAAAAATAATGTTTTAATTGCAAATAAATTAATTTGAACAAAATAAACATAATGAAGACAAGCCTACAGACAAAACAGTAACGTGCCAATTTCAAAGAGAAAATCTCTCTGCACTGTTGGTCAATCAAGTTTCCTCAAGGCACAGCTTTAAAGCAATGGAACATTTCATTATGGAGTCTTTTTTTTTTTTTTTTTTTAATCCTTATCCAAGGATATTTTTTCCACTGATTCTTACAGTGTGACGGGTGAGGGAGAGCCTTTTGGTTGCCTCCCGAATGTCCCCAAACCACGGCCAGAAACCCACAACCAAGGTACATGCCCTTGACCAGAATCAAACCTGGGACCCTTCAGTCTGCAGGCTTTATCTGCTGAGCCAAACCAGCTAGGGCTTGGAGTCATTTTAAGGTCTGAGAATAAACGGGTTTTTATGCTTATACAATTCTTTTCATAGCCAGGCAGAAGCAGCTAGAAGATTCTCCCAAACAGCCAGTGTGACTAACAAAGCTCTGAAATGTTGCTGTCACATTTAACTTCAATTAGAACTTCCAAGTTTAGCGTTAGGCAACCTCAAAAGGAAAATCTATCAAAATAACTTTTGGGCCGAAACCGGTTTGGCTCAGTGGATAGAGCATTGGCCTGCAGACTGAAGGGTCCCGGGTTCAATTCCGGTCAAGGGCATGTACATTGGCTGTGGGCACATCCCCAGTAGGGGGTATGCAGGAGGCAGCTGGTCGATGTTTCTCTCATCGATATTTCTAGCTCTTTATCCCTTCCTTTCCTCTCTGTAAAAAAATCAATAAAAGTATATTTTTTAAAAAGAATAGTAAAGCGTTATTTTTCCCATTCCTCCAAAAATTACAATAATTATAGATGCCACAGACTCACAAGATAACTCTGTGGGTACTTTTCTGCCTCTTACATGTTACTCAACAGACAGGGATCTGGCATTTCTACAACTGAACTCCTATCAAAGCATCTTTCATATTTTCAATATTCTAATTCTAGGGCTTCGGTAGTTAATTAATTTTTAAAATGTCCTCACTCCTCTTGTTCCAAATACCTAACTTACTCATAACGTCATCCTATAAATGGGGGAGAGGGAAAGGGCTAATCTGTCTCCGTGGCTGTTTAAGCCAGAAGCAATTTCAGGACATCCCAATACAATCTATTTCTGGTTATCCTAAAAGAATGCTCCAAAAAAATCAGATAAAATGAAAATAAAGTGAAACTATTTTTCTAGGTTCAGGGCTCTAAGAAGGGGGAGTTCAAACTCAGAATGGTTATGACTGCAGAGAAAGAATATAAACCCCTGACAATCATGTTGTTATGATGTAGTAAAGGGCGCAGACACCTCCAAAAACAAGACTGTGCTGTTGCCACATGCAGCTTTTCAATTCTCAACAAGCAATAGGAAGCCTCATCTGGTATGAATGAATTCTGACTAATTATCATCATACAAATTTTGGAAGTTCAGCAGAACAGGTCTTAGCACATTTCAGACTGTACCACTGTAAATGAATTGGGTCCAATAAATTGAATGCATACAACAAACACTTCAGCATGTGAAGCAGAGTTGTTTTTTAGTTTTAGCATAAGATTATAATTTTGTAAGATTATAAATTGATTACAAATCACTTCAGAAATATAACATTTCTAAGTTTGACAAGAAACAACCACTATCTTGCCGAAACCAGTTTGGCTCAGGGGATAGAGCGTCGGCCTATGGACTGAAAGGTCAAGGGCATGTACCTTGGTTGTGGGCACATCCCCAGTGGGGGGTATGCAGGAGGCAGCTGATCAATGTTTCTAACTCTCTATCCCTCTCCCTTCCTCTCTGTGAAAAATCAATAAAATATATTTTAAAAAAAGGAAAGAAACAACCACTATCTTTATACTCAATTTGCTTCCAAGAACAAACTATTCTTTTTCAATAATAGCTGGCTGTTGAAAGATGAGATCATCTTTAAAGCATATTCCTTACACTTATATCAGTAGAGAGCGCATCTCTTTAGGGAACACTACTCGGTATTTCACAAACACCAAATACCCATTTGTACAAAGCCTAGTTCAGGTTGATGTTGTTAATCACTGACAACAACTTTTCTAAATTGTAATCTGATGTAAATGCTCTAAGCCTCACTTTCCTCATCTGTAATAGGAAGAGACTTGAGAAGTGTTTGGGGATTATATGTTCAATTATCAAATTCTGTTACTCTAATTGGTTAATCTGTTAATCACAGCACTACTTTAATCATTATCAACTTTACAAAAATACTAACGGAAATCATAAAAATCCCTTATTCAACTTCACTGAGTTATTCGAATAGTACCAATTATGCCCCAAGTGACAGAATACAAATAAACAGGTGGCTCCTTTTATTCATGAACTAGAAGTCTAGTTGAGGAAACAAACATATAAATCAAAATTGAAACACAGCCTGATAGATATCCTGATACTGGTAATGCTAATGCCCTCCTGAAAACTAGCAGAGCTGATAATCATTCTAACTTAATGGAAGGTTTTATTAGGAAGTGATATTTAAACTGGGCCTTAAGTGTCAACTGAAATGTGCCTGGCAAAGAATCCAAGGTGGAGGAGAGGGGGGAACATTCCAGGCAGAGCCAGAACAACATGTGCAAACAACAGAATCATAAAAGGGAATGAAGTATTTATGGAAAGGTGACATGTTTCATGTGACAGACACACCACTCACCAGTGTCATAATAGGGAATGACTCTCGTATATAATGCTTCATGATTAACAACTGGCTAGCTTCCTCCTTTTCCATGTTTTGTCTCAAAACAATTTTTCAATTCAGATCTTTTAAGCAATTTAAGTCCGAAAACTGCACAAAAATACAAGCTCAAATAGAAGTTGCCAATCTAATTCTTACTCCTTTCTTAAATGTACTGTTAATATATCCTTATATATCCAAATATATAAAGCAATTAAGAAAATCCTCCCCACAACTACTCAATAGTATAAAATCACTATATCTACTATAAGTGAATATAAGCAGAAACAACTTAAAAATGCATTTTTTTAAATAAGAGAAAACCCCTTTATTTCTATAATATTTTATCTAAGGAACTGGAACCAAAATAATTAAATATATAATGAGTTTAAGCTGCCATTTTCTAAGTAGAGAGTGTTATAAATTAAGTAACAGCCACTGGTATTGGACAATTAGAATTATTAGAGAATGTATGCTAGATTAACACAGGTTGTTGCCAACTCTTTAAGAGAATAAAGTTTGTGATATGTTGGCTAATGGGATCTCCTCACTACAGACCAACACTATGAAGGAGGACAGAGTCTCCAGCAACGAAAGCGGGTCTGGTATATAATTCCAATCATAATACAGCCAAGGTGAAGTACTGAAACTACAGAACCTAACTACTATCTACTACAGGGTTTCCTTGTAAAAATGAATGCTAAGGTCTCACCGATCCATTTCTTCCTCTTTCCCACTCACTCATTCTCCCTTCTGCTCTCTTCATCACTAGTCTCTAAAAAAACGGAGCTAACAGGTTTAGATGGGTTTTCATCGGATAGGGAGAGATGGGAGAAAGTTAAGTCTGATAGCTGGAGTAAGGCAGTAACATCTAGACTAACAATGCTATTTCAACAAATGTCAACAGATATAATCTCTAAGCGCTAATGATGGTATTTTATTCCATAATTTTTCTTATTTCAAAGTTTATTTAGAAGTACCCTGATTGACAACAAAATATCCTCAAATCTTAATAGCTATTATTTTTCTACAGTGATATATTGCTTTAGGTTTTATTTTGTTTTATTAATTATACAATAAAATAAGGCAGCAACTAATTAATTAATCATGCAGAACAGCTTGTGGAAGCTCTGAAAGAAAAGCAAATGGCACCCACTGCCTATAAGTACAGGTCATTCATAAATAGTTACCATCTGTGATAGATATTGAGATAATGATGATTTTATCGCTATGACTTCTGAGGCTGATAGTCTACAGTACTTAGTATCAAAACTTGTTAAAATGTTACTTGAAATAGTATATTCTACAAAACTATCTATAATAATAAAAGCATAAGATGCTAATTAGACAGGACATCCTTGGGGGGAAGGGGGACAGGGCCCAAGGCAAGGCCGAGCCCCTTGCATGAATTTCGTGCATCCGGCCTCTAGTGAAATCATAAAAAGGAATGACAAATATCTGAATCTGTAGTACTGGTGAAACAATTCTCATCTAACTATTTTATTTTGGACTAGATTAACATCCGAAGAACACTTTATTGCATGCATTTCTTATGAGATTTGCTCTAGAGCTATTAAGATACTAATTCTTATAACAATCACGCTCATGGAGAAATACAGTATTAATGAAACGCTATGTAAGAGCTTTTTGCCCAAGACAACAGCCCAAAACAAGGCGCACCTAAAACAACTACAGTTCTAGTCAGTTTGGGAGGAGGAGGCAAGGACTAAAGTCATCACATTCCAAACACAAATAGGACATCATGGTGACCTTCACCAAAAAAAAACCAGGAAGACAGGACAGACAAGGAAACACCTGTGTGTGTGCGCACACATGTACAGACTACAGAGATATAAGGTGATAAATACCAACAACATTGAGGAAGATGAATACAAAATTGTGTTTTACCTGTTCAGAAACCAGGTGCACATATAGTCCTAATCCATTTACTCTTTCTACATTCCAGGCTACCTCACAGTGCTCTCACCTGGCTGCCCACTTTCCCCCTTTCTCTTGATCCTTTAAAGCTTCAGACTTCCTTGCCTTCCGAGTCATGGAGAAAGTCCAATACCTCACTCGCTCTGCTATAAGAAGAGCTTCCACCATTGAGATGCCTCAACAAGCACGTCAAAATCTCCAGAACCTATTCATCAACTTCTGTCTCATCTTGATATGCCTCTTGCTGATCTGCATCATCGTGATGCTTATCTGAAGTGCTGCCGCCATGTCCAGTGCTGCAACCTGTCCCCACCAGCTAACGTCTGTCGCCCATGGAGAGGGGGAAAGAGACCACTTCCCAGGAAGAGGAAATTCTTCATGAAAAGATCAAGGTTCAGAAGAAATGATTAGCAAATGTATTCATCTGCTGGATCTTGTAAACATGAAAAAAGGCTCTATTTTCAAAATTAACTTTAAAATGACTATAAGTATGCATAAGGTAACTGTTGGTTTCTACAACAGAGCTTATAAGTTTCAATCCCAAATCTTTTCTGAGGATGAACTAGGAGTTTAGTTTTGAAACTGTACTGTTAACAAGTCACTTTATATATATAAAACATTCACTTCACTGTTTGGAGTAAATATAATTTATATTGTACTGTAAAAGCCTCTTTTATGTTTATTAAGTATTTTTCAGATCTTCACCAAGTACCAAAATAATCACTCCAATGACATGTCATTTTTTCAAATAGCCCACTGATTCCTCACTTTTTCTTTATTATTATACAGATGTCTCTTCAGTAACTATCATAACCTCCATTCTAAAATAGAAATTGCATTAATTTCCTATACTTACCTTAACATTGTTTGAAGTTCATGAGAATCAAGTAGGAAAAAGACCATACTATTACATAAATAAAATTTCTCTTAACTATGTTTTAAAGAATTATAGAATGCTAGTACATGTAGATAACCATAAGTTTATTTTCTCTAGGATATTATGATAAATAAAGGAGAAGTGCTGGTTAATTTAACTGCTGATAATGTGATTAGCCATAATTACTACACTAATAGAGTCTAACCTTAATTTATGGCATTGTAGTTGATTATCTGTGTTACAGTATATAAACTGCTATACTCTATCTTTGGAATCATGAAATCTTAAGACTTTATATTTTATAAGTTGTCTTCTATCCTAATACTCAATGTAGGCAAACAAAAGAAAAGAAAAATATAACATTTCAAGTATTGAAAGTAAAACTAATTCTTTTATTACATTTTGAAATGAACTTTTTCTTATTATTGTTTATGACAGAATATAGCTACTTTCCTTAATCTACCAACCAGATAGTAAACACTTATATGGAGGCCACTCTACTACACTAAAACATATGCCCCACAATGCTAGTCTATAATTATTTTCTTGCTGAATATATTTTCTATTTTCCCTCTTCCAACTACTTATAAAACAGAAGTAAAAATTAGTGATGAAAATATATTCAATCAAAATGTGGTAATTTAAGTGGACTCAGTTGAAAATGAAGTCTAAAATGGTTTACACATACTGTATCATCCAATAATTTTAAGTTCAGTTCAAGACATATTACTAATATAGCAATTATTAAAGAGTAGAGAACATTTAATTTACTGTATGATTTGCTAAAATATGGTTACTAAGTTACTAAAAGTATTTGAAAAGTCAACATTGATCTTGATTTGTAACACCAGTGCTGGCAGCGGAATAGTGATAGACATTTTTTAAATTTTCCTGAATTCCTGAGCAGCACTGGAGATGGGAGGGGGTTCGCTGACAGCTGAGGAACAGAGGGGAAAAAAATCTTATATTTGCAAGGGCATTTCTTGAGCAAAGCTTTACCTGTGTGTTAGAAACCCCTAATATGAACTAGAAACTTATAAAGACGACACACATTCACCTCACTGGTGCAATTACCCATGCAAAAAGTAACCAAGTTCTATAATTAGTTGCATGATCTTATAATTAAGTGGAAAATTTGAAATAACAAGCTCTATTACTTTCAATATATTTTTCATCACAATATCAACTTCAAAATAAAAACTGTGCAGGTATCGGGCTTTCCTTAATAAATTACAAGTAAAGATTTTTGTTTTTCATTCTGCCTTTAATAGAAATTAAAACCTAATACTTGATGTTTACAGAACACTGTAACTCAGGTATAATGCAGAACAAAAACCCATTCTTTAAATGTTATTTATTTTGTTTATCATGCATGATGTATAATAAAGCAATGTGTTTCTTAACATGTAAATGCCAAATACTTTCTACTGTAGAATAAATGCCAAACTTCACAGTTCTAAAAACAAATTACTTGTAAAGTGTTGCCTTTATATTTTAGTTTACAATGTTTATTTAATGCAAATCACTTATATTAAATTACCTTCTTGAACTCAATGAAATCATTATTTAATACACTCATGATTGATATGATGTATTATAAAAAATTTAATATAAGCAGTTTTGATGTGTGTTGTTTTTTTATGACTATCCCCATTATGATCAAGATTTTCTAGTATAGACACAAGAGGGCAGACCTACATAAAATAATGAATTTCCTTCTACCTAGAAATGAGTTATACTTTAGTTTGCAGTCTTATGGCAAAATGGAAAAATGATAAATATTTTTAAAAATTGTGCTCTTCTAAGTAACAGCATACTTTAAAATGTCTAAAAATTATATTCTAATACTATATAGGAAAGTTGACATAAAAAAATCAAATATTACTAATTTTATTTATTGAAGCATATATATAAATTTCGTTTATATGTTTTTCACTAACTAATGAATGTGTCCAATGGGTACTGTTGTGTAGAAGTACACACTCTCCATATCCCGCCCCTCCCCCAAGAAGAAATGCAACAGGAACGCGGAAAGAAATACATTTTTCCAAAGAGAAAACAAAGTCTTCTGGGTCAGACAGCTTCTGGGGAGGGTGGGAGGAGAGGGGTGATGTACAAGAGAGGGAAGAATCAGACATTGGTGGGCATTTCACATGGAGGCCTAGATCCCCACCAATGAGGGCACAGGAGGCTTCTCTTCATTCACAAAGGAAAATGCCCAGAGCGCTCCACCACCTGCACTGCTGCTGGTTTGGTAGAAAACGTGGGAATCAAGGGACACTCATGCACAGAAGACTGTGAAGCTGACTCACTATCCTGACTGAGTCCTCAGAAAACCACACCTTCCATGTTACAATATTAACCATCTGAGGAAAATAAGAGGGGAGGAGGCTGTGAGGATCAAATGAGACAAAATACTCCAAGAGCTACAAGTTCTACATAAACCTACAGTGGTGTTCGATCATGACTTGCCAGATTCTTTTTTTTTCCTCACTGTGAGAGTTTTGTAGTTGTGCTTAAAAATCATGCACATGCTCACATGAAAGAATAGGCTGATCCTTATTATAGCTCTGCCCTCCATGTAAAAATTAGACTCCACAGAAGTCAATGTTTTAAAGAATCTTTTTGAAAACAACTAAGACAAGAGCTTTTAAAAATATAAAGATAGCACTGGACACTCCAAGGGGAAGTTATTTAAGATTTTTTTTCTGAATCTAGCCTGTGTGGCTCAATGGATAGAGCATCAGACTGCAGAGTGAAGGGTCCCAGGTTCAATTCCAGTCAAGGGCTCATGCCCACTTTACGGACTTGATCTGAAATAGGAGGTGTGCAGGAGGCAGCCAATCAATGATTCTCACGCATCATTAATGATTCTATCTCTATCCCTCTCTTTCTCTCTGAAATCAATAGAAATACATTTTTTAAAATATTTTTTTCTGTAATAGTCCAAGTTCTTGTAATTAGATGAGAAGTGATCATTTAAACATTGCAATTTAAGTGTCTGAGTTTTCTTTACCTAGTTTCATCTTTCTACTCCAAAACTTTAAAGCACTATAGAGATTATTCCAAATAGGGTTGATAAAAAAGTAGAACTTCACAGGGTGCGTGCAAATTTTGTCCCTCAGCAGCTTTCTTCCTCTACCTTGTGCTGGGAAGACTTAAAAATAAGTTTTGCTCCACAATACACCTTCAAGATGCCTACCCTCGCTGCACTATTAAGTTGGGGAAAACTTTGTTTATGGTAGAGATTCATTCATCTAAGCAGAATGAAAGGAGTGAACTTTATCTTTAAATTCAACCAATGTTCTCAGTTACCTTTCTATCGCCTCCACTTCAGGTTGGAGGGGAATACTCAGCCTCTGGACAACTACAACTCTGTGCAAAGACCAACTAGAGAAATGACTGCCTGATCCCAGTTCTTCTATCATAAGCTTTTGAGAACTAAAATACATTATTTTTAAAATTAGGTGATTCTATCTTTCAGTCACTTGAATTGATAAATCACAAATAAACCTGGTTAAATTGCCCCTTTCTGACTTGTCATTCATCAGATATCATAACGATGCTGCTGTCTAATTTTGTGCTTTAAGTATACGTACATAATAACATTTTAAGAACTAGAGTTCAACACAAGAGCACAGGCAGCATTTGGGATGTGTTAAGGTTCTCACGTTAAGTAGTATGTATGTTTGGGGTTGTATTCAGATTTGTGAGGTTCCTAGGTAAGTGATCTCTTTTCTCTTTCATAGAATATATTATTTTAGTCTTTAACACTTTTATTAGTACCAGGAATAAATAATAATTTTTTAAAAAATTGCTCTAGGGAAATTTTGCAGTTTTTGTTAGACTTAATTTGTTTATATGAAAAGGTGCTCAATATCACTAATCATCATGGAAATGCAAATCAAAACCACAACGAGGTCTCACCTCCACCTTTATGATGCCTATTACCAAAAAGACAAGAGACTAAGTGTTAACAAGAATGCAGAGACAGAAAAGCCCTGTGCACTGCTGGTGGGAATGTAAATTGGTGCACTCACAATGGAAAACAGTTCGGAGGTTCCTCAAAAAATTAAAATAGAACTACCATATGATCCAGCAATTTCCCTTGTGGGACTTATCCAAAGCGGGGACACACACACACACACACACACACACACACACACACGACACCACTAATCTGAAAAGATATGTGCATGCCCCTTTTTAATGAAGCATTATTTACAATAGCTAAGAGATGGAAGCAGCCTGAATGTCCATCAATGGATGAATAGCTAAAAATGTGGCACATGCAGGGTGGGACAAAAGTAGGTTACAGCTGTGAGTTTGCGAAACATAGTTTATTCTTGTATTATTTATTAGTTTTTGTTATTTTTCATACAAACAACTATAAACATACTTTTGCCCCACCCTATACACAAGATAATATTTTCCAAGCATAACAAAGGAGAAAACCTTGCCATTTGTGACAGCATGGTTGAATCTTAGAGGGCACTATACTCAATGAAATAAGTCAAAGACAAATACCATATGATCTCACTTATATGTAGAATCTTAAAAAACAAAAAACTCATGGATACAGAGAATGGACTGGAGATGGTTCCCAAAGGTGAGGGGCTAGAGGCCCATATTATAAGTTTGAAAGCTGCTAAGTGTAAAACTTAAAAGTTCTCATCACAGAAAAACATCAGATGTTAACTAAACCACACTTACTGTGGTGATCATTTTGCAATATATAAATATATAAAATCCTTATGTTATATACCTGAAACTGATATGTCAATTATATCTTAATTAAAAGAACGAAAAGACAAAAAACTGAGGCCCAAGGATATTGAATCATCTAGGTTCTGAATTTGATAGAACACAAACAAATCCAAGACCTCGTATTCTTGGATTTATGTTCTATGATAACAAGCCAGATCCTATGTTTCTGTTTAAATTTTTTCTAGAATCGATATTTATTTTTATGTCCATTGCACAAATCAAGTTTTTCATATTAGTCAGCCTCAAATGCTTTTGAAGTTTAGTCTATCAATGCAATAGTTTGGGCATTTACAGCATCTAGGCTTACTCTGCTTTCAGGCAAAAGAAAAAGCACAACAGTCTGAGCCTATGGACACACGGCCATCTGCTCGCTGCACGTGTGCTATTCCTGTTCTCTCAGCCTCCACTGGAGGGAAGCACATGCTAGGTTTTGAGCCTTACCTGCATCGGTATTTCACTTTCTTGTGGAAACTCTTCAAGCTGCTGCTGTTGCCACGGAGCTAAACTGTAAGAGTCTTCCGTGCTTCTGCCTTCCAAGGGGTTTGTCCGCAGCTGCTCTGTCAGCCACATCTGTGTCCTCACAGAGGGCTGAATGGGAACTCCACCTACTGCCTGTTGGCCAAGCATTAAGTATTTCGGAGGTTCAAAAGCCTCTGAACTTGTCACATTGGGCTTGCTTTCAGGTAAGGCACTGTAGGTCATGTCCAAGGTCTGTCTCCTAAGAGTGGAAGAAGCAGCTCTAAAATCCTCTTTGCTACAGCTCTCAAATTTGTATTTACAGTCCAGAGTTGATGATCGTTTTTTGTTTATTTCCTTGTCCTCTAGCTTAAGCATCTCCATGCTATCGTGTAAGCAGCTGGGCCCAACGGTCCTTAGTTGTGATGGTAAAGCCTTGCCCCTCCCTGGCTTTTCCAGGCCACTCCTCGACTCTTCGGTGTGTGCAGCAGCTGCCTGACTGCAGCTATCCGGGGCAGTGAGCTTGGATAAAGATGACCATTTCCGGAGGGGCCGGAAGTCCTTCATGTCTAGTGAAGAGTCCTGCTCCCCCTTACTGTGGCTTCCCAGTGTTTGCAGGAGACTTGCAGTCCATTTGGAGCCATCCGATGTCAGTGACTCCCTGTGTTTGGAAACGGAAGCGCTGGAGTGAGACGGCATGACATGGGCAGTAGGAAGAGTAACCAATGATCGACTAGACTTAAAAGTTAATGTGCCACTTGAGGTTGAGTGATCTGGAAAGAAAGAAGAATTTCAAATTAGTGTAATTAACAGGAAAAAAGAGGCAAAATGCTGAAGGCCCAAACAAAACTCTGCACAAGTTTCCCAGCACTTTTTGAGAGGCACGTTATCAAAATAGGGGAGTAATTAGTATTACTTTTATTATTCCTTTAAGTTTATCTGAAACAGATCAAGCTTTCAAACATTATTTCCTAAAAATGAATTCATAACAAAATGTATGCCCATTTACCATCTACTGAGATACGTTATAGTCGTCCCATTTAATCTAAGTGTTATGCCTTTAAAAGAAAAATACAGCTCCCTACTGACAGGTCTTACTCATAAGCCAGCACTGACAACTCAGACACAACTTCATCAGAAAATTGTATTTTTCATCATTTTTCCTAAACTGTGGAAATCTGGGCCAAATCTAAGCATTTTAGTGCTTTTCCCAAACTCTAATTCAAATCCGAAATATGGATAAAGGAATTCCTACAATATCTATATATATAAAAGCCTAAGTGAGTTTGACAGTCCGACCAGTAACTATGATGCATACTGACCACCAGGGGGAAGACACTCAACACAGGAGCTGCCGAGCTGCAGTGACTTGGCAGCTGTGATTCTTGGGTGATGCACCCAGAACCAGAAAGGAGGGAGCCTGATTCCAGGGCATCATCCAAGAACTGCCCTCTTGCAATCTGGGACCCCTCGAAGGATGTCAGAGAGCCAGTTTTGGCCTGATCCCTATAGGCCAGGCCGAGGAACCCACTGGTGCACAAATCCGTGTACTGGGCCTCTAGTTAGAAAATAATCAGAAAGTGTTCCAGCAACGTATCTGCAGACACAGAATAATTCTTATAGTCCCAGTCTTCCCTAATGGCATCATCAATGATTTATTGCAGGCGTCTTCAAACTACGGCCCGCGGGCCACATGCGGCCCGCAGAGGAGTCTGATCTGGCCCGCCAGGTTTTTTGGGCAGTGAGCGCAGCCGAGGTGTTACAGTAGGAATTAGTAGTTCATATAGTCCGGCCCTCCAGCTCTATGAGGGACCGTGATCTGGCCCCCACTTTAAAAAGTTTGAGGACGCCTGATTTATTGCCCAAACTCGAACTCTTGTTTGGAGTATACTTTGGTTCCTATCTTTCTCTGCACATTCACTTCCAAATGATTACATAGCTACTGCCTTAGATGGGCCTTCACATAGTATTATCCTACACACAGGAACAGTTTTAGTAGACTCTATGTAAGCCCAAAGAATGAGTAAGTGCCTCTATACTCAATGAACTTACCATCAAGTGCCAAGAAATCATACTTGCCAAAATAAAAGCAAAGATTATAACTTTTACCAGAGGATATCTATAAAAGGGGATAGCAATCCAAAGTGTTGGAGTAGAGGAGGTGATTGGTAAAAAGCAACTTTCATAGTTTAGTCTATATTTTTCCATAACTGTTTGACTCATACCAGAATATATTTAAATATTACTTCTGAGCTCTTACATTGTTTTAAATAAATAAAGTAATGGGGAAAGAAATGTTGAAAAATTTGTAAGAAAATTCAGATAAAAGAACCAAGCAGACTAACTCAAAAATGGAATTCCAGTAGGTCTTTGTATGGAATTTATTAAACTGGAGATGAAGAGGGAAAATATTATGATGGAGAAATATAAGCAGAAATATTATAGTGGACATTTATCATTTTCAAACTTCTCTTCTCAGCTTCTACAGAATCATTTGCACTCAGGAAAATTCATACTTTGTAAGTCTAACCTCCCAAAATAAATTTTAGACCTCAAATAACCAATATACACCCTGCAACTATGATGCGTATCTTCAGAAGCACGTGCACAAGATTTCAGTGTGGAAGGGCGTCACAGGAGAAAAAGGCTGACTCTCTGTGGAGCTACTGTTGTGGGCTGGCACAGGCAAGGACAGAGGCCCAGCCTTCCACAGTGGCGGCAGCAGAGGTTGCAAGCCAAGTTCCAGCCCAGAGGTGGCAGCAGGTGGCAGCAGTGGCGGTTTCCTCCAGCTCTTGGTGGCACAGGAGAGGGACAGTTCTCAGAGGTGATTTGGGACATGTTACCTGCAAGCTTAACCTTAACCCTGGTTTCTCCAGCTCTCCCCAAAATTCTGTGAGGTAACAAATACCATTACATAAACTCCTCATCTGTTGTTCAATCAGACAGTCTGCTTCTTCTGCTGATTAGAATACTAATTGATCCAAGTAGGAAGCCAGAGAACGTGGTTCAAAAAGAAGGAAAACAAATGATCCCATTTATCAGCAGCATGGAGTGTCAAGAAGAGTTGCTCTAGACCACATGTGTCAAACACAAGGCCCGCGGGCCAAATCCGTCCCGCCAGGCCTTGCAATGTGGCCCGCACCGCACTGTCATCACTGCACTCCGCTGCGTTTCCATCACAATGACAGTTTATGACTGTTCAGTAAACCATTCGGCCAGTGATTTAGGCTGGATTTTAGATTTTGGCCCCTTCTCTGATTGAGTTCGACACCCCTACTCTAGACAGTTCGTGAAAGGTACAGGTGAGCAGAGTTGTGCAGGTCTTCAAAGGCTCTCAGAGGAAAGAGCCTGGCCTTCACTCAGCAAGAAATGTGATAGCACTGCGAGTTTCCAAACAAAGTTATGAGGGACTGGTAGCAGGGGCTGAGGATGGACTAAAGCTAAATGACTGGCAAGAGGGAGATTAACAGGCTATATGAAATCAATAGAAGAAAATGAAGGGGAATATGCTACTGAAGGGCAGTTCTAAATAAAAATAGGGCAAAAATATCCCCAAAAGTATTAATAATATATTATAGTACTAAAGGCCTGGTGCATGAATTCGTGCACGGGTAGGGTCTGGCTGGCCGGCCCCAATCTGCGCTCATCAGGGGGGAGGGCACGCAGGAGGTTGCAAACATATAAGTGAATATATATAAACACAATTTTATTTATTTATGAGCAGAGAAATGGTCTGAAAGAATATATCTAAAACTTAACAAAAGGTAACCCCTGCATAGAATAACAGATCAATGCTTTCCAATTTTACTTTATACAAAGTCTTGTTATAATTTATTTTCAAGAGCATTACCATTTAGTCAAACTTCAGCAATAAGGTCCTGTTTTGTGACCTCAGAGTGTGAAATATCTCAAAGAACACTGCTCTAAAGTATGAATAATATATCAGGTGACTGACTGGCTCACTTTCCATGTCACAGCTGAAACCTCTGAGAGCAGAGATCAGCAGTCTTTGCAGCCACTTATATCTGATAGTGTGCTACTTTCTTGTCTCTCTTTGTTGGCTCATTATTTCCCACCTGCAGAGAAAATCAACAATTGGTGATATAAAACAACAACAAAAAAAACAAACCAAAAAACAAACTACAATTCCACATCAGGCTAATATTTACTTCTACAAATCTGAAAACAAATCAAACGTTTTAAAATTTTTCATTTATTAAATTTATTGAGGTGATGACACTGGTTACCAAAAACATATAGGTTTCAGGTCTGGGTTTCCATGTTACAAGATTTGTGTATTTCACCGTGTGTACCCACCATCCAGAGTCAAGTCTTCTGTCACCATTTATTAGAACCCTCTTCAGCCCCCACCCCCAACAATTCAAACTTGAGCATACAAAATTAGGTACCCGGCATGTAGAGCCTCCTCCCAGACTGTGATTCAGGTAAAGTGGAGAGGGGGTCCAGGGAATAACACATTGTAATAAGAAGGGATTCTGCTATTCTATTCCCACCAACATTACTGCGCCTGCGTCTAATTCCAGTTCTGAAGCCTTCAAGTGGAATATCGTAAGTTCAACCATCACCAACACCTAAGTTCTAATGAAAAATCTTATTTCCTGTGACATTCAGAATTCATTACTGTCAAAACTAAGGATTAAAGCTTAGACCATTCACATACATATGCACATGAATACACATGTATACATACAATATGAATTAAGGAATTAAAAATTTGACAAGATGTATATCTGGAAAAGGACTATTATATCTTAGAAATGAGTCCAGAAAATATTAATTTTAACACTTTAAAAATGTTATCTTGGCCCAATAAAACACAGTCAGTTGGGGGTAGGTAGATGCAATGCAATTCCTGATGTGTTTTTATTATACAATCTAATTGTAGCCACAATCCCAAATGCAGATTATTACAATGGCTTCTAGCCCACATGTAAGTTACAACAATGAAATCTGAAACCAGCAGAGGGCATTTCTTTTAAAAGCCAAAGGCAAGGTTTATAACATTCACAGAGAGCACAGAGGAGCTAATGGTTTCAGACAGATGTCAGTTTATGAGGGAAACTCTAGGAGGGCACTGCTGAAATCTAATAATGCAAGTGAATTATATTTAAGACTAGTGGCCTGGTACATGAAATTCATGCACGGGGTGTGTGTCCTTCAGCTCAGCCTGCAACCTCTCCAACCTGGGACCCCTCAAGGGATGTCCAACTTCCCATTTAGGAATAGGCAGTCGGACATCCTTCTCACAATCCAACTGTTGACCTGCCTGCCTGCCTGACCGCCACCTAACTGCCCTCCCCTGCAGGCCTGGTTGCCCCCTAACTTCCTTCCCTTGCCAGCCTGGTCACCCCTCACTGCTCTCCCTTGCTGGCCCGATTGCCCTCAACTGCCCTCTCCTGCTGGCCTGGTCACCTACAAATGCCCTCCCCTGCTGGCCATCTTATGGCAGCCATTTTTGACCACATGGGGGCGGCCATCTTTGACCGCATGGTGTAGCCAACATGTGCGAGGGTCAATTTGCATATTACACCTTTATTATATATGATAACATATTCTGAACTCTGAAGAAAATCCCAGCCTCTGTATTACTCGCATGTTAGTCATACATGGCAATGGATAAATACTTTGATCGTGTCTTCTCTCTCTTTAGGGAGAGGCTAACTCTCTGCTCTCTCCTTCTCAAAGTAAAAAGGAATAAGACCACACCCTCCAGACCTATAGTTTAACAATAAGTCATGAGTCTTTACAGTTAAAAGAAAAAGTAATCAGGAAACTATACCACCCTGCATTAAAATATTCTGATTTTAAATGTAGCGGCTTAATGTGTTTACCAGTCAATAGTAAATATTATATTTCATATTTTTAAACAAAAATGTTAACTCTAACACAAATTCAGTAATTCAATTTTATACAACACCATGATACTTTTTTTTGTCCCCTACTACTGCCACAAGCATATGAAGTGAAAACAAATTTTTTAATGCTACATGTAACCTCATTCTTCTTTAAAAACAAACAAACAAAAAACAGACCAAATGAACATTTCTAAGCACTCTCTATATTTTTAGGTATATATTTTAACATATTTTAAACTACACTCTAGTAGGAAAAGGGCTAGCTACAGAATCTCAACAATAATCAACCAAAGACTCTCTGAGGACTGTCTTATGTGCAAGGCACTGTGCTAGGTAGAAAAGATGATGCAAACATATTTACAATAACAGTATGAATACAGTTCTACCCCGAAGGGTTTACAATTTCGCGGTTACACACGCAGCTGCAGAGCAGGGCTAGTTTATCATAAGGAAACTACAAAACACCAGACAAGGAGAAGTGAGCCAGAGAAGAGGCAGGCTATTCATAAAAGAACTCTCAGAGTGACAGCCAAGTGCTCAACTGCAATAATGGAATCCAGAACACAGTGAAATAATACCTTCAAAGGGTTAGAGTGAATAACTGGCACCCAAGCATTGTTTGGAAATGTGTGCTATCTTTCAAGATTGAGGGCAAAATATATTTCCAGCTAAGCAAAAATGGAGCTTATCACCAAGAGACTCACTAAAAGAAGAAGTACTAAAATCTCCCTAATTTCTTTCAAGAAGCAGCCCTAAATTGTAAAAAGGAATGAATTTTTTTAAAGTAAAATTACAATTAAATTTTAAAAACTATGGACAATGATTGCATAAGTCTATAAAAACAATACCAAATTTGTAGGTTTAAAAAAAAAAGATAAAAACAAAATATCTGACAACTACAATATACAACTCAAAACAAGGGTGGATCAGCATTCCAGTGCTTAAAAGTCTTTGTATTTGTGAGAGAAGGAGAGATTCTAACCACCATTATAGAGAGACAAATTAGGGATGCATATTATAACTTCTACAGTAACAACTAAAAAAATAGGTAGAGCTAGTATAGTTGTACTACCACCAGAAAAAATAATAAAGTTGGACCTCTACCTTTTACCATCATCCACATGCATTAACTCAAAATGAATCATGGCCTAAATATAAACCTCTCAGAAGGAACCGTAGATGCAAATCTTCATGTCAGGCAGTGGTTTCTTTGCTACAGCACCAAAATCCAAGAAAAAATTAGACATCATCAAAATTTTTGCTGCAAATGAGACCAGCAAGGAAGTAAAAAGACAACTCATAGGATGGAAGAAAAAGATGGTAAATCATGTATCTAATAAGGACTTTTATCTAAATTATATAAATAACTTTTGCAACTCATATAATAAAAATACAAATGACCCAATATAAAAATAGGTGCAGAATCTGAATAGGAATTTCTCCAAAGATACACAAATGCCCTTATTAAAGCATATGAAAAGATGCTCAGTATCATTTGGTCATTAGGGAAATGCAAATTAAAACCACAATGCAACACCACAACATACCCACTAAGATGGCTATCATCAAAAGGAAAGATAATGTTTTGGTATAGATATGGAGAAACTGAACATTCATGCGATGCTGGAGGAAATGTAAAACAGGAAACATGTTGGCAATTCCTCAAAAAGGTTAAACATGGAGTTATACCGTATGACCCAGCAATTCCACTCCTGGGAATAAACCTAAGAAAAATAAAACCATATTCAGAGGGGCTTTATTCCTAATAGCCAAAAGTCAAAACAATCCAAATGTCCATCAACTGATGAATAGATAAACAACAGAATATAGTATATGGGAAAAAAAAAAAAAAGATGTGAAGCACTAATATGGCAATATTAATGAATCTTGAAAACATGGTAAGTGAAAATCAGTCCTTCACTAAGGAAATTAGATAATCCCATTTATATGAAACTAGAGGCCAGATGCATGAAATTCGTGCAAGAGCAGGCCTTCCTCCCCCTGGCTGCCAGCACCGACGTCCCTCTGGCACCTGGGACCCAGGCTTCCCTTGCACCCTGGCTTCATCCAGAAGGTCATCTGTTCTAATTAGCATATTACGCTTTTATTATTATTATATACTAGAGACCCGGTGCACAAAATTCGTGGATAGGTCCTTAGGCCTGACTGGCAATCAGGGCCGATCTATGGGGTGACCATCAGGTGGTCGGGGGACCCCAGCTGGCACCCTCCTTGCTGGCCTGGGGCCTGCAGCTGGGGGCAGCTCCTGAATTGGAGTGTCTTGCCCCTGGTGGTCATGCATGTCATAGCGACTGATCATTTCATTAGTCAATTTGCTGTTCAGTCAATTTGCATATTAGACTTTTATTATATAGGATGTCCACAACAAAGAAATATATAGAGATAGAAAAAGTGTAGGTTACTTAGGGCGAGAAGGAAAGATGGGGAGTGACAACTAATGAATTTCTTTTAGGGAGGCTAAAATGTTCTAAAACAGGATTGTGGTTAATGGTTTCACAATTCTGAGAACATATTAAGAAGCATTAAACTGTATACTATAAAGGGTGAACTGTGTGGTATGTGAATTATATATATCAATAAAGCTATATTTTTAAAAGATAGAGTTTATAATTTCTAATAGACTAGAAGAAATGACATGAAGAAAAAAAAAGTGTCAATCAAAAGAAGGCAAGAAAGATTAAATAAATTAGAAAAGCAGAGAAATGTTTTTTAAAAACATAATCATTACAGTAAGTGAAAATTCACTCAAAAAACAAAATTGTCCAAATAATTTTTTTAATCCAGCTAAATATTTACAAAAGATACATCTAAAATATTAGGTCCCATTTTGGCATTATTGTATCTGCAGAGTCTGAGAATGATTGGGAAAAAATAAATCATACAAAAATAATGGTTAAGAGTATTAGGAAAACTATATGCCAGGTATCAATATTATAAAAAGCATGCTTTCTTGAACTGCTTGCTTTTCTTCTTTATATTTAAAGATAGAAACTTCTGTTTCCCAAGAGCCAAATGTATGGCCTATTAGCCACTGTACATTATTAGTAACAGTATGCAATTTTGTGCAAATCTTAGTTCTCACTCTGTTACTGCCTAATCATTATTATGTTTTCTTGTCTATATTTTATATTCTTTCAATTGCATTTTTTAAGCCACTTCAAATTCTATTAAGACCAAAAAATGAGCGAAAAGTTAAAAGTACTTGTTAAAAATAATTACAGCCCCATCAGGTTTGGCTCAGTGGATAGAGAACTGGCCTGGGAACTGCAAGGTACATCTTGGATGCGGGTACATCTCCAGTAGGAGGTGTGCAGGAGGCAGCTGATTGATGTCTCTCTCTCATTGATATTTCTAACTTTCTATATCCATTTCCCTCTCCCTTCCTCCCTGTAAAAAAAAAAAACAACAATAAAATATATATTTAAAAGAAATTACAGAAGTCTACCATTCACAAATTAGATGCGGTATTTCTAATCTGCACCTAGATTATTGGCAATTTATTTAAAGGAAAATCTGAGGGATGTAGCTTAAAGAGTTAAACAATTCAAAGCTAAACTCATTTGAAAAGCTGGCCAGTAAAAACAGATCACTTTTTATTTACACAAAACAATTTTTTTTTCTTCAATAACTTAAAATTTTATAAAGTTATATTCATTTTCTAGATATCTCCTACTAATTTCAATTTAAGATTAAGTATCATCAAGCATTTTACTTGAAGAGAGCCATAAGTATTTTCTCTCTTCTATAACAATTTTTACAAATCAAATATAACTCTTATCTCTTCAATTATGTTATGGGATATGATTTTTGAAAATGAAAATTTTCTCTGAAACAAAATTATTACTTAATGACTGAACAAACAAGACATGATTTGGTCCTCTATTTGCAAGTCTGAAGGGAAGCAGAGTCACTATTTCTTCCCTAAACGCATGGCTCATCACAGGTCTCTAAAATGGACTGAATTCGCTCAGCTGGTCAGGTACAGGCTTTCATATTCTATCAGCCAAGAAGCAAAATGACAGATTAAAAAAAATAAGTGAATAAATAAATGGATATATGGATAACACTGTAGATAAAAATGAAGTCCATAAACAGACAAAATATCCCTCCAACAAACAATTTTAATTTCTGCAAACTTAAGAGAGCTGTAATGATCATTTCATTTTAAAAAATAATGTAGACTACCAAAAACTTAAGCAGAAATAGAGGGCAAGTGAAAATGGTTATTTGGTTTAAAATAAAATGTAAATCATAATTATTTTGAATACTGCCTTGAAATTATTTGATTTCACAAGCAAAAACAGTATTCTGTGCATAACCTTTGACCTATTCCATATGCAAATGAAGAACTAAGTCCATAAAGGTTAAATTACTTGACAAAGTACAAATCTCAAAATAGAATCCTGGTCTCCTGTTTCTCAATCTAATATTACCCAAATGCTCCTACACTGCACCTCAAGGAACTGCTCCCCTCCTGCACCTCCCTTCTGAGTATAGAGATCTAACATAGAAGGGAAAGGGCAGAGCTTTGGATTGACTTGAAAATCTTAGCTCTACTACTTGAACAGCAATGTATTCCCAGACAGGCTATCGTCATGCTGAATCTTAATTTTTCATCAGTAAATACAATAAAATGAAAACAATTATATTTTACCTCAGAAGGATTTCTGTAAAGAAAAATAGTTTAAATCATGTATAAAATAAAACAACATAATATTGTACAAATGTATGGTGGTTTGCTTTTTTGTTAAGTGAAAGCCAAATAACCAACTAATCCACTGTAATATCTCAAAGTCTTGTTATTGAAGTATCCATTATCAGAGTCCTAGAAGTTTCACAACTATAAACTTTCAAAAACGTAATTTTACTCACCAATAAACTGACCACTAATTAAATAAGGATAACAGATTAATGAATGGTCTAGGTATCATACACTTTACCTATACTACGGTATATAAACTGTACCTAACATCTAACTGTAACAATCATGTAAACTTCTTATCATAATGCCTTTTACCTGGTAAGTGCTCAATAAATGTTACTATTACTATAATTAAAAGGTTCAGAGGACCTGAGGGTAAGCAGAGAATAACTGAAATAAGATTTGTGCTATTATTTGTAACTGTATAAATTTGGTGTTGTGTACATTTGGGTTCACTATTTTATCTCATTTCTACTATTTTACATTGGAAATTTTCTGTTAAAAAGGGGGGGGAAAAGAAAGAAAAACAGAGAATAAGAATAAGAGGATATTTTACATTAAGATGAGGTATTTTAAAGAAAGTGTCTGGCAAAAGAAACTACAGTAATAAAACCTAATCACTGTAAAATCCAAGCAGAGAGTGAGTCCTGGGGAACTGTATGAAGTCTCCCAGAATCAGGGGCTGCCTGGAACGCAGGGAAAGTTGGTGTTGGCGGATGATGGCTAAGAGAAGCAGGGTTTCCGTTCTGGGGTCAGGAAAATGTCTGAAAACTCACACCAGTGACAACTATGCGAATATACTAAAAGCCAATATACTAAAAGCTGTACACTTTAAATACGAATTCCATCTGAATAAAGCAGTAAAAAGAATGCAGGGTTTTTGTATCAATATCTCCTGAATCTCATTTTCTCCTTTCCCACTGCTTCCTGTTTATGAAAAGTCATCATGGGCTCCTATTGCAACAGGTGGTCTCCTGGCATCACCAGTTTTACTCTCCTCTGACCCAAGCTCAGAATGTCCTTTCCCCTGTCAGCCTTGGGCCACGCTGTTCTCTCAGCCTAGACTACTCCCCGCCCCACCCCCGTTTGCCCTCCCAGTCCGAACTCACTTTTTGGGGCCTCGGCTTAAATATCACTTCTGCCAAGGGTCCTTCCCCTCTTCTACTGGGTTTAGGTATGTCACCTACCTTGGCACTTCACCTGTCACACTGCTCATCCTATTTGATGATTTCCTGTCTGTCTTCTCCACTTTATATATCCAATGAACAGGGAAAATGTCTGTTTAATTCTAACCCCTAGCACAGTATCTGACACCTAACACACTCAATAACTACAGGCTACGTGAATAAATGAATGGCTGAATAAGTCCTTATCTTAAGAGACCTTAGTTTCTCCATAAGATAAAAACATTGCACTAAATGGTAACTTTTCTTCCTTTATGATCTATATTCACAGGATGACCTCAAAATTTATATTATTCAATGGCCCTATTATTTCTTAGTAGGAACAACTAATGAAGATATGATTAAATTGAAGTCCATTTTTATCAGTCCCTCCTATTTGAAATAAATGAGGTTAATTAGATAAGAAAATTATCTCCAATACAAAGTAGCAGCTGGAAATTAGCAAAAAAAAAAAAAAATTAACTCTATCTGTACCTTTTTTTAATAAACATATATAAATATGCTTGAAAATTAGCCCAAACAGTTAGGACTCAGATGTTATGAGATAAAAGAACTGCCCGAGAGCCTGCCTCTGGCGCCATGTGATACAGGAGAGAAAGACTGTCTGGAAGAAGGCTTCCGAGCCAAGCCTAAGGCAAAATTAAGTTCTGTGTGTGTGTGTGTGTGTGTGTGTGTGTCTCAGGGTCCTATACTCCACTCCTGGTTTCCTCTGCTTCTCCCTTCATCACTCAACTCTGGCTCTACATCTATAGGTTATGCCCTACACAACATACGCTGCACATTTCAAAAACAACTCCCTCTCAAACACATTTCTGTGGCAACAACAGCTATTAACATGGCCTTCAGGTCTTGGCAAAGAAAAGCCTAAGAAGAAACCAGTGATCTGCTGAGGTGGCTTATGTTACAATTTGGTAGGCTTGCAGATGCATCCAGCCTCATGTCACAGATCTATTTCCTACCGACCTGGAACCTGACACCTCATGAACAAATTACCACAGCTAAAAGAGTGATGCTGCTAATGTTAAATTAGTGTTTCAACTTCTTGTTAAATGTAAAAATCTCACACCCTTATTTAGAAGTATTTTAAATCTCCAAATACCACAGCTAAAAGCAAATCACCCAATGGCAACTTCAGAATACAGTTCTTTCCTAAGTCCCATCCCTGCTGAGATTCTGATGTAATCCTTTCCTCCATTTTGCTCTTTCCAATTCTGCAGTTCTTGAAACACAGTAATAACTGAATAAGTATTTATTAAGTGAAAAAACAAATGTCCCTCTAAAAGCTGTAGGTTAGAGAAGAAAGGAAAGACATCTCTATTTATATAATGGCCACTTATAAAACTGCATCTTTGTAATTCATAGTGCATTTGTATTCTGTGTTCAGTTACTTTACACTCATGTATGAATTTTTAAGTTTTTAAAGAATTAAAATAAAATACAACATTAAAATAAAGAAGAATGCAAGTTACTTTTCAGATGATTCACAGGATGCTTAGAGGATTTAGCAGTGTCCAAAGAGCATCACTTGGAAAAATCAGCCAACAATACTAAAGAACAACAAGGGGTTTGGGGAGGGGGCAGAGAGGGGTCTAACTAAACAGTAACATTCTATTTGTTTGAGGATGACTTACTGCACAGATGTACTCTCTACTTAAAGCAATTCACCACAGAATTTAAATAAAAATTATTCCATATACTTTGACCTATACCTCCAAAATTAAATTTACATTTTTATTTTTTAGTATATATTTTATTAATGTATTTTTTCAGAGAGGAAGGGAGAGGGAGAGAGCGAGAGAAACATCAATGATGAGAGATTCATTGACTGGCTATCTCCTGCATGCCCCATACTGGAGATCAAGCCCATAACCCCAGGCATGTGCCCTGACCAAAAATCAAACCATGACCTCTTGGTTCATAGGTCAATAGTCAACCACTGAGCCATGCCAGCTGGGTTGAGTTGTATGTTTTAGATCATGAGTGGGGAACATCCGGCCTGCAGGCCATTGTATAAGGCCTATGAAATCATTTGGTCTGGCCCTGCCAAAGCAACCACAGGCAGAACTTTGAAATTCAATAAATTCAGGAACTTTTTTCGTAGCAACATAAATTTATATTCGCTTAATTACATTAAGCGAACAATGTTATAAATATCCAAATGACCTTTGGCAGAAAAAAGGTTCCCCGGCCCTGTTTTACTTAACTGATATTAGATACAAGACCATAATAAAGTTAACATTCTATGTTGTCACTAGCAAAGCTATGACAGTAGTGGTTAAACAAGATTTTGTTAATACTCATAACAATTTATTGTTAGAAGATGGAAAAGATACCCTTCCCTAAATTTCCCACTAAGAACAACTAAAAGCCCTGGACATTATAATACAAAACAAATATAGACTTTAAAAGTTGGAAAGAAGACAGCAAATTGGCTAGGAACCTCAGGATCCAAGGAATAAGACACTGGCAAATTCTCTGGGTTTTCTTTTTGCCTCATGTCTTCCAGAACCGAAGGTGAAAAAATCAGCCCCAAAAAGGAACCAAAGGCACAGCCCAGAAAAGTCCCAACAGAAACCTGCCCTCCCCAGTCAATGGACCACAGAGGAAGCCTAAGAAGACTGAGAACTTTCAGACAGTAGCTACTCTTCTCCAGACAACAGCCAAAGAAAAACTGTAGTCCTTCCTCCACCCAGGCCAACAAAGCCAAATAGGGAGCCTGGACTTCCAACCGTACCAACCTGTCACAGAGGCTGAGCAGGGAAGCAAGGCTTTCATCTCTCTTTGGAAGTATAAAGCCCCACCCTCACCACGCACACACACTCAGGTTATGTCATCTGGATATCCACCATCATCCAGCAATAACGAGGTGACCTTGCCGAGGTGGCCATACTCCATACGGGCGTAACTCATCATTGCTGGAAGGGTAAACACTGCCCATGCGACTTCACTGGGAGAGACCAAACTGAATGTGCAGGCCTGTTGTCTCCTGGACCCTGCCCCTCTATTTTATTGCTGACAGAATTCGGTATCCTTTTGCTGTAACAAACCATGACCATTAGTATGACAGCTTTTCTGAGTTCTGTGATTCCTTCTAGCAAATCTCTAAGACTAAACGTGGCCTTGGGAATACCTGAACTCTCATACCTCATTCAATTAAAACTGTTGCAAAAGACTTTGTTAGAGAATGAAAGACACGCTACAGAGAGGGAGAAAATATTTGCAAACCAACCAAGGATTAGTATCTAAAATATAGGTTGTCCCAAGAAAACATACATTTTGGGGACACCCTGTATATAATTATAAAGATGGTGTTTGTCCATATACATTTCATTTTCAAAATTGAGCTATCAGCTGTTAAAACATGTACACATTTTGGGGACACCCTGTATAGAAGAAACTCTCAAAACTCAACACTAAAAAAAAGGAAATAATCCACTTAGTACATGAGCAAGACATGAAGAGACATTTCACCAAAGAAAATACACAGAAAGCAAATAACCATGTGAAAAATGTTCCACACTGTTAATCTTTAGAGAGCTGAAAATTAAAACCAATAAGATATCACTTAATTCCTATCAGATGGGCTAAAATTTGAAAACTACCAAATGCTAGCAAGGATAAAGAGTATATTGGGTTACTCATTCTGATCCATTTCCATTATCGATATAAATGGAAGTCATTCTGGAAAATAGCGTGACAGTTTCTTTATAAAGTAAACATGCAACTGCCATATGACCAGCCAATGCATAGACATTGACCGCAGAGTAATAAAGACGTAAGTTCACACGAAAACCTATACATGAATGCTGGTAGCAGCTTTATCCCTACTAGCAAAAAAATTAGAAACAATCCAGATGTCACTCAGCAGGTGAAAGGTTAAGAAAAATGTGGTCTATTCAATACCACCATTGCTATATACATACGACTCAACTATAAAAGGAAGAAATTATTAATATATACAATTACCTGGATGAATCTCCATGGGGGGGGGGGGAATTCCAAGGGGCTACATATCAAATGATTGTGTTTATACAGCATTCTTAAAATGATAAAATTATAGAAATGGAGGTTCCTGGTCTCCAGGAGTTGAGGAGGGGAAAGTGGGTGTGAGCAATATTAGGTAATCTCTGGTGATAGAAACATTTGTATTTTGACTGTAACAAATCAATTTCCTGGTTGTGATGTTATACTGTAGTTTTATAAGATATAACCATGGGGGAGAGAGGTGCACAGAATCTCCATATTATTTCTTAAAGTTGCATGTGAATCTATAATTTATTCAAAATAGCAACACTAAACATCATTAAATATTCAAACACTACTTCTAAATTTCTTGGTCTAAAACAATAAAACATATCCCTTGAATGCTTTCAACTCAACCATCCTCCAAATAGTTATATCAAAACACGAAGAATTTTAACTCACCTTCCACGCTGTCAGAACAGGAGGTTCCGATGCCAGTGTCACCACTGTCAGAAGCTATACTATGTCTCCTGATGTGATTATTTCGATGGTTGGATGGAACAGTTGTGGCCTGCCACAACGATTCACTACCAGGTAGCCATGCTGATGAAGAATAATCTGGGCCTACAAAGAAAAATGTGCAAAAATTAACACACTTATAATCTCTGTGAGTAGAGAGAAGATATCTTTTTCAACCTTGTAAAAAAAAATGCACATCAGGTTATATTCTGCCCAAAATAGTTAAAATAGGACAATGGTAACATAAATTCAATGCTGACTTAGCAGCTTCCTCTGGCTGAAGGACTCTGATATCTGCATATAGATATCTGAACTTTCAAACACATACTGTTCTCTTACTTAAAATGTCAAACACATCATCTATCTATCTGGAAATACTCTGCTCTAGAATATCTGATAGGTAGGCATCTATGATTCCACACAATTAGCTGAGAACTGGGGCTCAGATAAAGTCTAAGTGAATCATATGGCATGGCAATATAAGTAGATTATACTCATGAAAGATTAAAAAAAAAAAAACCTATTTTTTCTACAATAGCCTAATCACTTAAAATTGAAAATTATTTTGCATTATTTAATTGATTTGTTTATGAGAGTATTACAATGAAAGCAAAGCAATTCACTCAGGTTTCCCAAAATGACAAAAACATAATAAAATAATAGAACTATCTCTATGTTGATCTCCGACCTGAACTCAGATTTGTCTTAACATTTAAATATGCTTCTTTTTAAAAAAGATTCAATAGCCGAAGCCGGTTTGACTCAGTGGTAGAGCGTCGGTCTGCGGACTGAAAGGTCCCAGGTTCGATTCCGGTCAAGGGCATGTACATTGGTTGCAGGCACATCCCCGGTAGGGGTTGTGCAAGAGGCAGCTGGTCAATGTTTCTCTCTCATCGACGTTTCTAGCTCTCTATCTATCTCCCTTCCTCTCTGTAAAAAATTAATAAAAATATATTTTAAAAAAAAGATTCAATATATTTTATGTAACTTGAACACTGATTATAATTAACAAATACCATGAGTAACATTCTAATCTTTATTTTAGATTGACTGCATCAGAGAATAATATGTCTTATCTCTATTCAAGCCAATCCAGAATCACAAAGCAGTAAGAACTAGCTGTGAAATATACTCATCAGGTGATACCGTTTCCCCGAAAATAAGACAGTGTCTTATATTAATTTTTCTCCCAAAGTTGCGCTAGGTCTTATTTTCAGGGGATGTCTTATCTTTCCATGCGCTAGGTCTTATATTCGGAGGATGTCTTATTTTTGGGGAAACACGGTAGAATAAGGACACTTTTTTCACATAATAGTTATAATTATGCTACTAAAAGAGGAACTACTTAATTGCTAGATATGTGCTATGCACTTAACAAAAACTTAAGGTTCAGTGTCCTTTCATATTAAAGCAACTGAGTAATTGTGTAAAATCAGTTCTCTCTCTAGAACAAAGACGGAGCATTTCTGTACGAATAGCAAAGATCCCAGGACAGCATACATTTGAACTTCTCTTTGGAATGCAGTATGTTACATTTTTAAATATAAATTTCAATTATTTTACACTGAGTGCCCAGTAGTAATAAAATTCACACTGAAAATATAGGAAGATTACATTTTTTTAAAAAAAGAAGTAGCCTATTATATTTTGTTTCTGAAGATTTTATTTAAGTGGAAGCAAAAATGCACACAATACCAAGTCTTCTACAATATGTTAATATTCCTGTAACTATATTTAGAAAAACAATTAATCTTATTTTTTAATCACAACTCTGAGCCAAAAGAAAATTTTAAAAAGACACTGACAAAGCAGATTTACACTTTTGCATAAAAAGCTGAATATGTATTACAAATCATAGATACAAATTGCAGTGTTTCTTTCAAAGTAAAGGTTATCATCCAACCTTTTTATTTTTTTATTTTAAAAAAAATATGTTTTATTGATTTTGTACAGAGAGGAAGGGAGAGAGAGAGTTAGAAACATCGATGAGAGTCATCGATCAGCTGCCTCTTGCACACCCCCTACTGGGGATGTGCCCACAACCAAGGTACATGCCCTTGACTGGAATCGAACCTGGGACCCTTCAGTCCCCAAGCCGACGCTCTATCCATTGAGCCAAACCGGTCTTGGCCACCCAACCTTTTTAAATAAAAGAGAACAGAAAAGCACATTAATCCTTATACGGCATCATAAGATGCACATATCTAACACATTATAAGATGCACATTATCTCTGAAATGTCAACAAGTACACAATACTTTACACAAAGTTCAGAGCACTGGCCTTCATTGCCCTATTCTACCATCAATAGAAATTAATGTACAACTAACTTAAAAAGAATAAAAACCCCCTTTCCTTAGCCCATACGTCTAATCTATTTCAGTCTATTTCAGAAAGGCCAATTGAATGAGCCCTCCTCTCCATCCCCACTGTCACAGGTCATACCTTTTGGCTTGATTACTGCAAAGATGTCCTGCTAGAGTAACTCTATCAGAGCCTTCTCCACGCTACTGTCAGAATTATCTTCTTAAAGCCAACATATTTATGTCATTCTCCTGCTTGCATAGATCTGTTGGTTCTTTACTGCATATTGAATAAAACTCAAACTCATTAAGTTTGGCAAACTTCTTCATCAACTAGAAGCTTCATTTTCTAAAACTTCCCAAACCCTTCCTCCCCAATCTCAGCTCCCTAACAAAGACTCTCCAGCCACACATACCTAACCACTGCCTCCAAACAGATCAGGTTCTCTGGAGACTCCAAGCTATCTCCGTACTGTACCTTCGTTAAAAGTCCCAGTGCAGAATTAGCTTGCTCTCAGTGTTCTCTGGTTCCTCAGGCGATATTAAGTAACTACTACTTTGTGCTCTCCCAATATATCATTCAAAATTCTATAACAGCATTTACTAATCTAAATTAACCCATATGTATATGACTTTCTTCACCATAACCACACTGGGAACACTGAAAAACAACTTTTCCCCCCTCTTTTTATAGTCTCTAGCACAGAGCTTCACAGTTAGGCAGAGTCTCAATAAATGCTGTAATTATTACCACTGAGTACTCAATAAATGTCAGTGGTATAAAATTAAAACTCTCAAAGACTTAGATCTAAAAAATATTCCATTTAGAAGAAGGGGGTTTTCTTTCTTTTTTTCTTTTTTGGTTGTTGTTGTTGTTTATTTTTAAATACAGGAGATTTTAAACTATCCCTGGAGCTAGTGTACATTTAAGTATCTATTTAAAGATCAGTAAATATTTTCCAAAGCAGCTAAAAATACATTAATAATTATAAATGGTTTGAGGAGTTTATAGCCAAAATTCCAAATAAACATGGGGAAACAATCTCCAATAGGATCAAAGCACCAAAAAAGCAATAAAATTTTTAAATGTAACATTAAAACACGTTTTAAGATATTCATATTAATAATAACCACACAAAAAAAAGGAAAAAAACAAACAGAAAATCCTGCTTACACAGGAGAATTACTAGCTAAGATGAAAGAAACTTTATTTTCTTTATTCCATTTCAAGTAACTAAAAATAAAACTACCTTATGATCCAGGAATCCTCACTTCAGGGTATATATAACAAGATCTCAAAGAGATATCACAACTCCCCATGTTCTACTGCATTATTTACAACAGACAGGGAAGCTACGTGTCATCAACAGATGAATGGATAAAGAAAATGTGATGTTTATATACAAGGCATACTATTATTCAGCCATTAAAAGAAGAAGAAAATCCTGCATCCATTTTTGACAATATGGATGGATTGTGAGGGTATTATGCTACCTTAACTATGCCAGACAGAGACAAATACCATATGAGCACACTTAAATGTGAAATCTAAAAAAAGCCAACTCATGAAAACAGAGAACAGACTGGTGTTGCCGATGACAGGGGATGCGGGAGTGGGCAAAAGTAGCCAAAAAACACAAACTTACAGTGAAAAGATAAGTAAATTCCAGGGATTCATTTATAGCATGGTAACTATAGTTAACAATGCTATGGTGCATCCTGAAAGCTGGTAAGAGAGTAAACCCTAAAAGTTCTCATCCTAAAGGAAAGAAGTGTAACTAAGTGTGACATGGTGCATGTCAACTAAACCTATTGTTGTAATCACTCTGCAACATGTACATTTATCAAATCATCATATTGTATGCCTTGAACTAATACAATATTATACATCAATTATATCTCAATCAAACTAGAATTGCCTTTCTTGCAGTTAATGATTTAAACTGAATTCTGAGTAATTGACAGCTAGTATTCTTTGCTTTCTAAATTAAAAAGAAATTTGGAAGTTCATTCATTAATTACTGAACTTTAAAAACATTACCACAAAAGGTATAAAACTATATTCTTCAGAACTGATTCTGAATTTCCTATTTTCAATTCTAGTGTAACAAGGAAGAGCTTCAAACTAGGTTGGTTGAGGTTCAGGTTTAAATTACCTCAATTAGAACAAGAGTCAGATGGATAATTGGTTCACCTTTCACAGTAAAAATATTAATTCAAACCAATAAATATTCACCCCAAGTACTCATTATGTAAAGAGGAATTTAAGAGAGGTGGGGTAGCAACCAACACAGATAAGACTATCTCCTTCTATGAAAAAATTACATGCCTGTTGATTTCAGTGTATGACGGCCAAAGAGCCCTATCTTCTGGTTACATGAAATGCTGCATTCAAAAGTTTCTTGGTAGATATGAGGAATGAGGGCAACGTATTTAATTTAGTCTCTCATAGCCTTTGTTTCTATTTATAAACTGGAAAAAGAAGGTATGGTAAAAACTAGTAAGTTTTTAACCACTACAAGCATGAGGGAGTATACCAAGTGGTATTCCTGAGGGGTTTACGCTTTTGTTTTGAAATATAATTTAGTAATATCAACTAATAGAAAAAATATTCTACATGGTAGCAAATTAAGGAAATATTATCAGTACCCAGGGGGAAATAAAATAAAAGAAACTTTCCTAAATAAAAAAGTTGTTAGACCTAATTCTGTACATGCTTTTATTTATGTAGCATTCGCTTCCAAAGGAAGCAGAGTACATTAATTATTTCTCAACTAGTTAGCCATTTATTTTCTGACACTTAGAAACCTAAGTGCTGTACACAATACATTTAAAGGCAAAAACTAAAACAAAAATTCTGGTTATTAAATTTATTTGGGTGACATTGGTTAGTAAAATTTTGTTTTAAGTGTATAACTGTATAATACATCATCTGTACGTTTCACTGTGTGCCCACCACCCGAAGTCAAATCTTCTTCCATCACCATGTATTTATCCCCTTTACCTTTTACTACCCCTCAACCTTTCCCTCTGGTAACCTCCATACTGTCAGTTGTTTGTCTTATTTATTCATTTGTTGCTTTCAGTTTTATATCCCACATGAGTAAAACGATATAGTTTTTGACTTTCTGACTTATTTCACTGAACGTGATATTGTCAAAATCCATCCACATTGTCGTCAATGGCAGTATTTCATCTTTCCTTATGGCTGTGTTGTGTTCCACTTGTATATATGTACCACATCCTCTTTATCCAATCGCCTTTCAAAGGGCACTTCGGTAGTTTTCATGTCTTGGTCACCGTTAATAATACTGCAACGAACATTGGGGTACAAATAAGCCTTTGCAAATTTCTCAGATACCCAGAAGAGAGGTTTGCTGGATCATATGGTAACTATTCTTAATTTCTGGAGGAAGCTCCACACTCTTTTCCATAGTTGGCTGTACCCGTTTACATTTTCACCTGCAGTAAATGAAAGGGCTCCTTTTTCTCCACAACCTCTCCAACACTTATTGTCTTGTTGATAACAGCTATTCTAACAAATGAGAGGTGGTATCTCCTTGTAGTTTTGATTTGCATTTCCCTAATAGTAAAGTTGAGCATCTTTTCATATATCTGTTGGCCATTTGTATGTCTTCTTGGGAGAAGTACCTGTTCAGGTCCTCTGTCCATATTCTAATTGGATTATTTTCTCTTTTTGGTATTGAGTTGTATGAATTCTTTATATTTTTGTATACCTTGTCAGAGCTGTTGTTTGCAAATATCTTCTATCATTCCATTGGCTGCCTTTTGGTTTTGTTGGTATTTTCTTTTGCAGAAGCTTTTTAGTTCGATACAAACCAATACATTTAATTCTGCTTTTATTTCCTTTGCCTTAGGGTCAAATTCAGAAAATCCTCCTTAAGACCAAGGACTATAAGTTTTGTACCTATGTTTTCTTCTATGTAATTTATTGTGTCAGGTCTTATATTTAGGTTTATTTATATACTTTGAGTTAATTCTTGTACATGGAGACAAATAGTAGTCTAGTTAAATTTCATCTTATTTTTGAGTGTATTAAAACTAACACCCCAAAATAAGTTGAGGAAATTTATAAATATCTCCCCAATAATAAGGAACTTACTTTCTAGTCAAACTTTTCAGTAAATTATTCCTAAAATGAGATGGAAGGCTCAGTATTAATTAAAAGGCTTCAGAAAAGCTTCAGTAATATCATGGCAAGGCAATATGTATTTCTAATGGTCAGTCAACACACAATCTTTGCCTCTACAAGCATAATGTAACCACCTTATAAATCAATTTCTCCATAACAAAGTGAGCATGGTAGGTTAGAGAATCTCTAATCTCTGCCAGTTTTAAGCAGATCCATTCTCTTCCCACATCTTACATGGCCTCCTGGAAGCACAGACTTCAGTGATTACTCCTTTCTTCATCAGTCTCCTCTCTTCTGGACACCACACTCTTATATCACTAGCTGCTCCTTCTCAGTCTCTTTGGGTGGTCCCTCTTCCTCTACCTGACCAGAACATCAAGTGTCCCAGAGCTTGATCCTCTGCCCTCTTATCTATAGTCTCTGCTATCTGCTCTATACTCTCTCCATGTGATCACCTTTAAACACCACATATACTCAGGTGACACTCAAAATTCCTACCTCCACCTCTCCCATGTCCTTACTGAGCTTCAGACATGTATGCTCAACTTCCAACTCAACTATCACAGGAACCTCTAAAAAAGCATCTCAAACTTCACATGGCCAAAATAGGACTCTTTAGTCCACTTGTTCTCCTCACTCTTCCCCCAGCTCAGGAAATGACACCACCATCTGTTATAATTACTGAAGCCAAAATTAAGATACCATCTTTGACTCTCCTTTCCCTCATTTACCACCTCTAACCCATCAAAAAATCCAGTCAGCTTTGTTTCTCCAGTATGTATTCCAAACACATTATCTTCTCTCCTAATCCAATCTAGCCACTCCAATCTGAGCCACCATCGCCCACATAATTACTACGATGATCTATTAACCTACTTCTCTACTGCTATTCTTTCCCTCACTCCTCCACAATTTCTCCCTCACACCTAAAGGGGGCGGGGGGGGGGGGGGGATCTGTGAATACCAAGGATAAGGAATGCCTGCTTCGTTCCCTGGTCCATAAACAATGTCTGTAGCATAGCAGGCACTCAATGTGCACTGAGTGAAAGAACGAATGGTCATCTCCCCTACCTTTTCATGGGTAGCTTCCCCTCATGGGGAACAGAATCTAAACTGCATACAATGCCTTCCATCACCAGGCCTCCCGCACCTCACAGCCCACTCACTCTGCTCCAGACTCTCTGGTTTTGATATTCCTCAAACTCCCCAAATTCACTCCCATCATGGAACCACAAGTACGGAACGCTCCTCTCCATCAGGCCTGGCTCCTTCTCATCCTTCAGGTCTCAATACAGTGTTACCTCCTCAGTGAGGCCTTCCCTGACCAGCCTACCCAAAGCACTTTCTCTACCCACCCCTGCCATCTCACCCTGTTCCCTTTCCCTTTTCTTTGTAGACTTAATTCTAACAGAATTGTCTTATTGTTATAGTTTACTTACAGAATGTATATCTCCACTACAATGTAAGCCCCCTTAGGGACCTGGGACCTTATGGTGGTTCTTCATGATGTATCCTTAAGAGTCCAGCACAATGCCTACCGCTCACAAACATTTACTACATGCTCATGGCCAAGCACTATGCTAAGTAACAACAATGGAGTTTTTTAATCATAGAAAAATAGAAACTAGAAATAAAATATTAGTATAAAGAGCAATTTCATGCTTTTTATGTTAATAAATCCTTTTCTTAAAACGAATAGCCTTATACAATAAATTCCACTTTTTAGAATATAATTCTGCCCATGTAAAATATGAATATCCTCAGAGTAGTCAAAATAATTAGTATCTCACTGTAGCTTTAGGAATTGCCTAGACAACCACATTCTCTATTTTTCAATGTACAATTTGAGGGAACTAATTAAACTATCACTCAATAAAACACTACCAAGGAGCCTCTATTATCACATCTTCATCTTTTTCTCAGAGTACACATACAACATATTTCATCGAGTCAGAAGAATCACGACTCTGTAAAGCCTTTCTGTTCTCAACATTCAGAAATATTCCCGGTGTAACAGAAGACGTCAACTCACCATTTATTGCCTGGCCTCAAAGTAACTCCATGCAAGCCAAGAAGTGTCAGAGCTTCAACTACTAATCAAGTTCATTTCACAAAGTCATCACTACAGTTGAGATGAACCCCTCACCCCCCACTGCCTAATATAAAAGAACATGTCCAACTGCGTTTAGGCAAAAGAGTTACGTTTCATTGTTACCATAGTACTTATAGGTCCATCTAACTCAGAACCACAGCAGAAACCTTCAGTATTTGCTGCGATCATACTAATGACTACCACGCTCATTATGACATCACCAAACACCTATGGCAATGCGTCAGCGAGGAAGAGGTAGATTTAAAAGCTGGAGGCACTGAACAAGTGACACTTGTTCAGATCATGTGTTTCCATAATAATGTAAGCTCCCTTAGGGACCTGGGACCTTATGGTGGTTCTTCAATGATGTATCCTTAGAGTCCAGCACAATGCTTACCGCTCACAAACATTTCCTACGTGCTCATGGCCAAGCACTATGCTAAGTAACAACAATGGAGTTCTTTATTTAGTTTTAAAAAGCTGGCATATCCTGCCTCCACATGAATATATTAATATTTTTAGAGTATGACTTATAAAAAAGAACAAATTCAATATAATTAAGTTTAAGTACTCAAAATAGCTCTATATCATACTAGATTTTTAACACTTAAGGAAATACATCCATCCTTCATCCAACTTTGGCATTGACATTTTGAATAGGTTGTTCTTGGAAAATCAACCAAATGCATAAAGACAAACCACGTGTTCTACTTTAAATTAGCTCTTTTTAAAACCACACTTGTCAAGCCAATAGCAAAAAGGGGGAAGGTGTTTCATTGTACAGAAATATAGAAAATGTTTAGCTTAATTTATAACAGTTACTCTATAAAGCTGGAATATTGTTGGTAAAGCCAAAACAAAGTTAAATCCTAAAGCAAAGGTCAAAAGTTCAGTATTTTCCAAACCACACATTATTTCTATTTGTTTTTACTGCCATTGCTTTGAAAAGGAAGTTTCCTCCAGTTTTTTAGAACACTGGTTCTATAATGCCTTTAGGTTCCCCTTTAGTTACATATTTGTATAAACAAACTAGTTTTAGAAGTGACCCACATATTGAGATAAATTTATTTAAATAGCATTAATTATTTATCTAAGCCTTCACAATGGCACTCAGGACCAAATGATTGCTGATACATTGAATCAGAAGACTGGTTCTCTTTGTTTTCAGAAAAACTCTGAAATCACTCAAGTTAGTCAAAAGATGTACTGGAGAATATTTCAAAAACTATGAATTTTCTTCTAATTCTCAGAAACAGAAAAAAATCCCTACATGAAACAATTAAGAGGTCATTATCTTGACCTTAACCATCTGCTCATTTGCTAAGGAAACCACACAGTTTTTCATCTAACATATGGCTTTTTTAAACTAAATAAAAAATAATTTTAATATTTGTTTGCTTGAGAACAAAATAAAGTATAAACACTCATCAATATTACTATATATAATCAATTATTAGCATACAGCTGAAAAAGTTTTTATTGGAAAGGCAAGTCCTTACCAACAATACCAAAGCTGAGATAAAATATATGCTTTGTAAAGCAATACTGTCCAAATTCCTTAAACTTGGGTAGATTTATAAGGTATCTTCTTCTATATATATTCTTTACAAAGGTTTAGAGACTGCAGTATAATCTGCAGTATAATCTCAAAGCTTCAGTCACTTAACTTCTAAGCACTAAGATAATTTTCTATCATAGATAATAACAACGGAAACATTGATACAATGCTTGGATGACATTACACCATTAAACATGTTATTATTAGAAATAAACTTGAAGAGGTTAAGTCACAAAAACATTGCAGATGGCTTTTCACATGTACTAATAATTGAAAGACTCCCTCCAGCCCATTAGGGATAAAGAAATGTCTTCTCACTTAAGTTACTTTGATTTCAGGATTGTAAATATCCGGTAAGCTTCAGAAACTTCTCAACAGCTATTTCCTCTATAATGTATACAAATATGATACATTTTAAAGAAAATTATTCCCTATTTATATTTTTTACTATTATTTCTAAAAGTGTTGCATGATGAAATTTAAGAAGAAATTTCACATCTAACCCTGGGTTATAAAATTTATGTATATTTAGGTATAATACATAGTATGTTGACTAGAGTTAACAATACTGTATAGTATGATGGAAATTTGCTAAGAGGATGGCTCTGAAGTGTCCTCAGCATACACCAAAATACAAAACAAAGCAAAGCAAAACACTGCGGTGATGAATAGTTAACCAGTTAAGATTGTGGAAGTCATTTCACAGCGTACACATACGAAAACATCAGGTAGGACACCTTGAATACGTGCCCCACTTCCATCTGTCACAGAATTGCATTATTTGAAATTGTAATTAGCGATCTTCTGAGTTTGTATTCAATACTTTTTAAACAGCAGAAACTACCACCAGAAGAAGGAAAAAAAAAAAACCCACTTCCAAATACTGCTTCTGCTTTTTTGTTTTGCAAATAGCTCTGAAAAAGGTATACACAAAAATGTCAGTTACACAAGTTGAGGGCAAACATTTTACGGAACTAGGTTACTAAGTAGAACTCCCAGAACCACCTAACATAGTAGGTGGGAGATGTGTATATGAAGCTTCTTTCGGAATAAAGGGCCCACATAACTTTCAGCTTCTCCTAGGGGTTCAAGATGCAATCAAGATGAAAGGACTTGGAGGAACTGTCAACTTCAGACAACTTGTCCCAGACTATCCTAGCCTTCTTTTTTTTTTTTTATCCCAAATTGGGGTAAGATTTATCCTGATGTGGTGGCTCCTGCGCGACTGCTGGGCGAGGCTGGCGTGAAATGGCTCCCTTCGTGCACCCAAGCCTGCAAACCCCAAAACTGAAAGGGCGATGCAAAGGGACGGCAAACGATGGACGCCCTCGGTGCGCCAAGTCCGCCGGCTCCTGCAGAACGTGCGCGCGGCGAGGGATGCGGGGCGGCCCCGGGGCTCAGCGCGGGTCTGACCCCTCGGGGTGCCCTGCCGCGGGGGCGTCGCCCGCAGCCCCCTCTCGCCCCTAAACGCGCCCTAAGGCGGCGGCCGCGGCGTGGGCTTCGCGGACCCCGGCCCCGCGGGCGCGCCCCGAGCCGCCGCCGCCGCCGCCGCCGCGACCTTCCCGCGCGGGTCCCCGGGAGCCCCGTTATCCACGTCTGCACCCCACACCCCTCACCCCACGCCCCACACCCCACGAGGGAAGGGGCGGAGGACGGACAACAAAGCCCAGCCCGGGGGGGTCCCGGAGAGCTTCACGCCGGGGCCGCCGCCCGCCCGATGCCGGCCCGGGGTCGGGGTCCCGGGGGTGGGGGCCCCGGGCGGCGGGGAGGCGGCGGCGGCGGGAGGCCGGGCCTGGGCGCGGAGGGCGGCGGGTCCCAGAGCGCGGCGCTCGGCCGCGACCCTCCCACCCCCGCCGCCGCCGGGGCCGTCCCGTTACTCACCCGCCGGGAAGCTGCGGGCTCCGCCCGGGCTGTCGCGGCCGCCGGCCTCCGGGGCCAGGAAGCGCCCCCACATCGCGGGCGGGAGGGCCGGCGGGCTGGGGGCGCCGATTCCCCGCGTCCGCTCTCCCCGCCTGCGCCTCCCGCGCCTCCCGCGCCTCCCGCGGCGGAAACTTGCGCGGAGCCTGGGCCGCGGCGGCGGCGGGCAGATAACGGCTGCTCAGCGGCGAGCGGAGGGCGCCGGGGCCGGAGGAGCCGCGGCGGCGGCGGCGGCGGCGGGGGCCATGCCGAGCCGGCGGGGCTGGGGCCCGGGCCGGGGACGCGGCGGCTCCGCGGCGGCGGCGGCTCGGCGTCCGGCTGAGCCCACGCTCCGCGGCTCCACGCGAAGTTGCGGCGGCTGCTTCTCTCCGCCCCCTCCGCCCGCGGGGCCCGGCCGGAGCTGGCCGGGGGCGGGGCCTGGCCGGGGGCGGGGCCTGGCCGGGGGCGGGGCCTCGGCGCTTACATAAGGCGTGCGCGGCGCGGGGGGCGGGACTGAGGGCGGGTTGCAAGGGGTGTTCCCTGAGTCTGGGTGGAATAGGTCCGTTCAACCCGCTATCTGCATCCCTCCTTCCCCATCTCCATGCCCTGCGATAGAAGAAAAAGGCGATAACGGGGCCCGGGACCCCCTCTTCGGTAACCCCGAATCCCTGAGGCCCTGCAGGGCGCCTCTTGAAAGAGACCTGCAAGACCTGCATTCGCAACCCAACTGCTGAGATCAAGGCTAATCTAGAAGGGAAAGGGATTCCTAGGTTCATTAGGGGTTGAGATTGAAATCATCCTCCTTCATTACACAAACATCGTTTATAGATCACTGTGTGTCGGGGGGGGGGGGGGATGTCTCAACTATTATACATATTTCTTGGTTCTTCGGGAATGTAATAAATACTTGTTATTCCCAAACTCCACCAGCTGCCACTCAATCCTAAACAGTATTTTTTTAATCATTTATTTCCGTTTTCCACGTTTTTATCAATGTGAAGGGCATGTTACTACACACACACAAACACATACAAACACACACACACACACACCACAGACAATGTACATACGAAGTTGAGACTGTGTAAAATATTTCAATGCCCATTACAAGAATAAAGGCAAATAGTAAAAATAAGTTGCTATGTTGGCAGTTGGCACCAAAGAGAAATATTTTTTGTTTTCCTACTAATTAAGCTGGGAGTGATAGAGATCTAATGCAATGAAAGTAATTGAAATACTAAGTGAAAATATTATGTATATGAACTAGAGTGTAACCACCCATTTTTTAAAGCATGGATTCTGAGAATATACTGAGCTTATATTTCCCCCCACAATCATGATATACCCTGTATCCATGGTTCTCAAAATTATTAAAATTCATCAAAACACAAGATCCAGAGCTAGGGACTACCTAACCAGTACTAAACCAAATGTTGTAGACTGGCATGTTTTTTTTTTTCTTGAGATAGATTGTAAAGAATACAAGGAAAATCTCAAGCTAAAACATTTATTATTGAACTTCAGTATTTTGGTAATTGGTCTTATTAACAAAAATAATGCAAATAATGAGAATAGTGACTTGTAGGTGTGTGTACATGTATATAAATTTATTTGTTTATGTGAAAGTCAGATACCTAATGTTTTATGAGGCAACTTTTAAAAAATATAAAGTAGATCACAAAGGAAAATAGGTACTAAAAGCACTATATTTAATATAAAACCATATTAAACTCTTTAACTGTTACATTCAAAAGAGATTATTTTAAAATGAAAAATAACCACTCCACTCATAAATATTTAATTCTTTGGATATGAATCTCTGAACTGATTAAGTTGAACTTACATGTATTTTTCTTATATAAATTTGTCATGGTTAGCAAACAACAGCCAGAGAACTAAAGAGTGACATAACAATTGATTAAAGTAATATTTTAAAATTAGAAGAAAATCTTGTGCATAATATGGGGAAATCTCAAGAGAAGTCAATGTTTACAAAAATAAAAAAAAAAATACCAAAACAAAAAGAACATAGAAAAAAATCAAACAAACCAACAGTGGTTAAAATAGTTCCAAAGAACAATTAATATTTGGTAAAAACATTATGGAATTGGATTTAGATGTACTCAGTAGAAAGGATTTTGTGGTTGTTGTTTTATTGTTGTTAATCCTCTCCCGAGGATATTTCTTCCATTGATTTTTTTAGAGAGAATGGATAGGATGGGGAGAGACAGAGAGAGAGAAACATGCACCCCAACTGGGACCAGGGATCTAGCCTGCAACCAAGGTCAGATTCAAACCTGAGACCTTTCATTCCGCAGGCTGATGCTCTAACCATTGAACAACCAGCTAGGGGGAGAGGGGTTTTTGTACAGTTGGTAGCCGTTACTGGGAAAAACCTTAGCGTACATATCAGTATGTTCGATGATTTAACACATCTCCCTAAACTATATTTTCTGTAATCCTCAAAACAATCTGTCATCGACAGTTAATATCAACTCCGTTCTAAAGACTTAGAAAGAAGACCCAGAGAAGTCAGGTGGGGTCTTCCAGGCAGGAAAGAGCTAGAATTCAAATCTAATCCATATGACCCCAAAGTCCATGCTCTTCCCATCAGGCTCTCGGACATGTTGCAAAACGAAAATTATAAGATGTTTCCTCAGACGCCATGTGAGAAGGAAGTGCCTAATTATAGGATTGCTGTACAATGTTTAGGGTTCAGCTAAGATTGAAAATCATGTGACATTAAGCTGCAGAGTTGTACGATTTTCTTTAGCTGCAGCCAGCAATTTGCATATAGGAAGAAAGAAGGCAGACAGATACACAGACTCTTGCATTGTGGGCACTTGGGACAGAGTGGTAAAGAATTTAAGGAAATTGGTTGTAGAACTGATGAAATGATAGAGAACTGAGGCTAGCCAATCTGGAGGAAACAGTGAGATCAAGAGAGAGTTGAAATGTTGAAAGAACGTTAAGGGAACAAGAGAGGAGGAGTTTCATATGAAATCAAAGAACAGATATGAGAGTGAAGGATGAACGATGAAGAGAGAGGGCTTTCGGGTGAGTGCTAGCATGTCGGAGTTTAAGACTTCAGCGGTGGCACGGTGGAGGAATGAATCTCTAAGGCAGCTGGAGTTGCCTCTCTCTGATCTCCCTTCCAGAAAGACCTTGATGTTCAGTCTCGAGGAGTGCAGTTGGCAGACAGCCTCCTGTGGGCTCTGCCTGGGCTTTTGGGTCAGGCGACTCTTTTCCAGGCTAGCCCCAGCCAATGATTAAGGATGGCAGAGACCTGCGGCCTGCCATTCTCTCCCATGCAGAACTTCCCAAGCATCAGGCTCTTCTCTAGCTCGCCACTGAGTTGGCTGAGACCTTTCTGATTCCTTGCCCTTTTTATGTTCCACAAGTGTTACCTCCAACAAACCTGCTCTCCTAACTCCATTTTAGCTTCTGCTTCCCAGAGAAGCCAACAGAAGCAATCTGTGAAAGATCTCAAGGAGTTGGGTTTTCCTCTATTTGTTTGTTGTAAATAGTGAAATGAAGGTTCCATAGAGCATGGTGAAAAGATTTCTGAGGACCTCAAACCAGAATGGGTTACCAGGAAGGCAGCACATAGCAACATGGACTGAAACGATGCAATTGTACAGATAAAGGACGCCTTACATTTTGAGCAGCAGAGGAAGGAAGGATTGAGAGGAGCTGCAGGTGCAAGTGGATGCAGAATACCACCTGGGTACACATGAAACTCCTAGGCCAGTGGTCGGCAAACTCATTAGTCAACAGGGCCACATATCATCAACAGTACAACGACTGAAATTTCTTTTGAGAGCCACATGTTTTTTAATTTAAACTTTTTCTAACGCCACTTCAAAATAGACTCACCCAGGCCGTGGTATTTTGTGGAAGAGCCACACTCAAGGGGCCAAAGAGCCTCATGTGGCTCGAGAGCCGCAGTTTGCTGACCACTGTCCTAGGAGAAAGTCCTCCATAGTCCGGACTGGGCTGGCCCTAGCAGCTGCTGCCCTCCTTAGAAAAGTTTGCCAGTTTCCAAATACTTACACCCTGTGAAATGTACTGGCTTCATTGAGGTCAGCAGGATTTTAATGAGGAGTTAAATAAATTGGTTACAACTTCACTACCCAAATAAATCTGAAAACATTAAGACAGTTTCACAGCGGCTTCCTTGCTTGTAGGTAGTTGAAGAGAATTCTTTTCAATAACCGTTCACTTTGGTAGGTTTTCATTCCAAAGACTTTTCCCCTTGTTGCTTTCGCAATGCAAGAACATGGGGATCTTTGGAACTACAGATAGAGTTACCAGCAATAAAACAAACCCTAACGTGATCTGGGCTAATTTAAGGATTGGATCTTTGTGCCAAAATTTCAATGGAGATCAGAAACTTTAACAAGTATTCAGAAAAACAGCTACAATTTTCAGGTGTTTGGGGGAATAAATTTCTTTTTGTGTCTTTTTTTTTTTTTCCTGCTTGTAAAAAATAACACCTATTTACAAACAGAAAGAAGACAGTATAAAAATATTCATTATTTAGTTAGTAAATATTTGTTGAGAACTTTAGTCTGGCTTACTTCACTAAAATGCTTTATAATTTTTTAAATTTTCTATTGTGTGAACATATATATATATTTCCTAGAGGCCCGATGCCCGAAATTCATGCCAGGGGCTCGGCCCTCACAGCCCTGGCTTCGTCCAGAAGATCCATCTGAAAGGTGGTTCGGCTGTCTGGTCTAATTAGCATATTATGCTTTAAATATTATAGATAAGGTGAAAGTTGTTTTAACTTTTTTTTTTTTTAACCCAAATTACCTCCCAGAAAAGATGAAGTCACTTTGTACTCATTTCTTATGGCCTCTCCTATTAAGGGGTCACTCTTTTAATTACTTTATTTTGAACAAAACATAGTCATGGGAGAAGTCACTTAGTCTAACATAAATTCAATTTGTAAAATCTGAGCTTTTAAAAGATAACTTTATGTAGTGCGATAATTATCATATTGCAGTGATTGTAAATATATATTAAATGTGACTGTGGAAATAAGCAACATTTACAAATATGAACCTAAATTTGTATATTTAATACACGCAAGTAAACTAATATTGTGTGGACATTTCACTATTTTACTTATACCTCAACATTTTAACATATTAAGAGGCCCCAAACATATTTTTAAATACACCTGAAAACAAATGGGATCATCTTATATTTGGACATACCTAGACTAAATTATTTAAAACTGTGTGTGTGTGTGTGTGTGTGTGTGTGTGTTTTCTCTACTTTGAGCCACAGAAAAGGCATTTTAAAAATATTTCTCATATTTTGTAATGTTATGTTAGGGGAGTCTATTTTTAACATGCCACCTAAAACTGAATTCAGAAAGAATAACATCTCATAAACTTTTCTTATAATCCCGGTAAGGCTTAAAAGTTTTTTAAAACCCAGTAGAATAAGTTTGATTATAGTAATTGAGGCCTTTTGCTTTTTAATGTTTTATGTACCCTGAATCACCAATTATTGAACTGCAAATGAAAGCACCGGAAAGCCACCTGAATAGCAGATGCATTCATCATCGTAAGTTCTCACAGAGAATATGAAATGAATTAACAATGAATAAAGCATCTACAATGAAATTTTTACTTTTCCCACATGGACTGTGAATGATGACAAGATAAATTACAAATATATATATATATATATATATATATATATATATATATATATATATGTGTGTGTGTGTGTGTGTGTATGTGTGTGTGTGTGTGTGTGTGTGTGTGTTATATATTTATGACATTTTCCTAATTGGGACATAATGCAAATATTTATATTAATTATTCTTGATACTAAATAATTTTGTTTTCCATTACAGATAATTTCCTGATGAAGTTATGGAGCAAACTTTAGCCCTAGGAAAACTGAGCAAGTTGCTTAAGCTGTCAAAGATTGCTGAACGGTAACTGTTTTTCAAAAGAGTTCCAAAGATAGAGATAACAGTTAGCATTTATCTACATAATCTTAAAAAGGTACGTGATATCCGCAGTAGGGGCCGATAGTGACACTAAGCAGGGAAAGAAGTTTGGGGCATTTGCCCGTGTTTGGAGGAGAAGAGAGAACATTCTCTAGAGAATTCTGCGCAGTAGATGCCTGAAGGCTGGTGCCTTCTTCGCTCGCCCTGGGACATCAATCTGGCTCTGGCCCAGGCTCAAAGGCTCAAGTTCAGATCATGGCAGGCTTAGGAGAACAGGGCAGACTGGAACACCTAATCCCACCCGGCTTGCCCTTGCATGGCCCCTGAACTCGTCCAACTCTTGGGCCCGCCCGCCGCCTAATCAAAGCACAGAAGAGCAATGCCATTTTTTGTTTTGTTTTGTTTTGTTTTTAATATTTTTTTGTTTGTTTTCTTACAGAGAGGAAGAGAGAGGGAAAGAGAGTTAGAAACATCGATGAGAGAGAATCATTGATCTTGCACACCTCTCACTGGGGATGTGCCCGCAACCAAGGTACATGCCCTTGACCGGAATCGAACCTGGGACCTTTCAGTCCACAGGCCGACGCTCTATCCACGGAGCCAAACCGGTTTCAGCTCGCCCCAGTTTTGAGTTTGGGTTTCACTATCTGATTTTTTCAAAGAATTTTCCTCTTCCCACATGCTATCTTCTGTAACAGATGGCTTAACATTTCTTAGAGGAGATGACTCAGAGTTAGCCGATGAGAGGGTGCCCATCTCTCAGGGCCAAGGGAGTTACCACACTCTAAATACCCACCTGCCACCCAGGAAGCGGGTCCCGGGCTCTGTCGTGTTTCCCTGGCCTTTTCCATCCAGGCGGTTAGATGACTGCCGGCCTCTGGAGAAGGTGCACGCTTAAGGAGCCCTCCAGTGAGAGCTGCATGCGGCTCAGATGCCTTGATCCCTTTCTGATGCTAGCCGAAGGCCAGACCAAGGGGCCCTGCTGCAGGGAGTAGCTGGGTGGGCAGGCTGTCATTTATAAAGTAACGGTTTTTATAGACTGGCAGTAACCAGACTGCCACTCACCAGAACTCTGCAGTTTCTGGAAGAAAAAAGGACCCGATTATTCTCCTATTGAAATAAAACCAAGACAAACACTGGATTTAGGCTAGCTGGATCCATCTTGGTCTTTTCTAAATACTTCAGCATTTATTTCACTAAAAGCAGCACTGTGTGTCCGCTAACTCACATCTCTCCTGAATCTGGAGACGCGCTCTCCAGTTGCTAAGGGTCCCTCCTTGCACCCGGCCCCAGGCTTTGCAATGTTGTCTGTAAAGGCCTCATTAACGCCAGCCCTCCTGGGCGCTCTGAGTCTGGTTTTCTTACGAATGATAAGGAGGATGCCACTTAACGGGAGAGATGTCACACTATGCAAAAAAAAACAGTGTGTGTTGATAAACTGAGAAAAATATGATTACCATAAAATTACAACTTTAAAACTTTCTTGTAGTTTGTGTAAACAAAACCGATATTTATAAATGCAGGAGTATACGGTAACCTATGTCCAGTATACTTTTTTCTTGTGCCTTGAAAAATATAAAAAATGGGGTAAGAGAAATATGGTTTAGAAATATACTTAATAAGGCTTATTATTTTCTTTTTTAAATTAATTTTCATAAATAATAAAAATTGTAATCCTATTCCAGCTAGCAATAAATAATCAGCATCATTATTGGGTTATTTAAATTGAAATGTTTATTACTAATACATTAATGGCCAGATGGTGTGGCTCAGCTGTTGAGCATCGACCCATAATCTAAATTGCTGGTTCGATTAAACACGATCATGTTTGATAAAGTATTTCTCAGTTTTAGGTCACCATATCTTTTTAAGAAGATGGGGGTAATAAAAGAGAGAATCTAGAGTAATAACAAAAGGTATTGAGTGTCAAGAATATTACTTTCACTGTCTCATTTAATCTTCATGACAACACAATAAAGAATAGTAGGAATGACTATTATGTCCATTTTATATATGAGGAGACTGAGGCACAGAAAGGTCTACAAGAAGAGAAGGTTAGCAAGTGGTAGAGCAGGAATTCAAAGCCAGTTTAACCTGCTCTAGAACCTGAGTACTTTAATATTAGCTATGCTATGGAGAAAGGCTTAACATCGTTAGTAATCAAAGATTTAACAATTAAATGATACGGAAATGGAAATGGAAAGGAATGATAAACATCTAGTTGTCTCAGGAGCGGGAGGGAAGAAGTGGAGTTGGGACAGAGCACACCAAGACTTCAACCATATATGTAATATTTTATTTATGTAAAACTAGTGAAATACGGAAATGTGTTAAGATTTGATAAGTCAGGGCCATGGGTTAATAGTCTCCTCTGAAAAAAAGGTAAAATATGAAATTGCATATCCACTAGAATTAAATCAGTGGAAAAACAAGCATAGAAAGAAGTTTAGAAGAAAAAAAAACAAAAAACCCTAAAATGATGCACACAGAATTAGTATTCATCTAATTTGTCGAGCCCGAAACCCAGATGAGATTTGAATATTTTTTTCTTCCCTCTCTCTTTCAAATTTTTCATAATATTGATTTCTGACTAAATGTTTTTGTAATGTAAAATTATTACATAGTACAAACCTCACTATAGAAATGATGAGAGAGCTGGTGTGGCTCAGTGGTTGAGTGTCAACCCATGAACCAAGAAATAATGAGATACATATGAAAACAAACTAGAATTCAAGGGAGGGGATGAAAAGTTCCAAGAAAGGTTGTAGTCAATGCACAATCACTGTACGAGTTCAGAGGAAGAGGAGACCCATCGGTCTGGGGTCTTTAGAAATACTGTCCGTGGGCCTCAATAATTGGTAGAGCAGGTAGGAGCTGAGGACTAAGAGAGGGCCTAAGGGAAGGGACATGCAAGCTGTAAAAGTAGAAAGATGTGAAGTGATTGCAGGAGGAAGTACCTCATGTCATGGAAACTGTTATTTTTGGGGTTTTATCTGCTGATATTTTTTTTTTCCAAAAAATGTGATGACTTTCAAGTTGTCACGGTTGAGTTAATTCCTCAAAACAACTGGTTGTCAAATCATAGCAACATAATTGTGAGCTGTGCTTCTGGCTCCAAATCTTGTATCTAAAAATAACCGCGATGACTACATCTTGTGAAAACAAAGCCATCACCTATTCTTGTGCCCCGGCTATCTTGGTAGTCTCTTCCTGGAAAATGGATCATGGGGAAAATAGCTGCATGTTTTTAGAATGCTGCTTGTCGTTCCTACCTTAACTGCGTTGATTAATGAAATCATTTGAAACTTTGGGGTCTACAGGCATTGAAGCATGAACATGGCTTAGGAACCATCTTGTATAATCACACAAGTGTGCTCCCCAAGAGCCACAGCCCTGGCACCCCCGAAAGCCGATGTTGTTCCCTCAGGAAGTGCATTTTCTTGTGCAGAAAGGAGACAGAGGCCAGAGGTGGAGCTGTGGGGAGGAGGGGGAAGGGTGGTAGGTAAGTGTCCCCCGCAGGGAGGAAGAATGAACATGTATGCTCCACTGCCCGCCGCATACACCCACCAGCTGCTCTTTGCCCAGCTTCCTTGGCTTAGATATATAGTCACTGAATAATATATGAATTAGCAGGATGAATGACGATAGTTATCATTTATAGGATGATTATCTTGTACTAGAAGTTTATATCCATTAACTGTAATTTTAAGAATCCTGCTGAGTGTATAACTCAAATGCCTAAAGGGTACTTAGGTTCTTCAACTGGCCCTAGTTTTGTTTTGTTTTTGTGTTTTGTTTGTTTGTTTGAAATATATTTTTATTTATTTCAGAGAGGAAGGGAAAGGGAGAGAGAGATAGAAACATCAACGATGAGAGAGAATCATCTATCGGTTGCCTCCTGCATGCTCTACACAGTGGATCGAGCCCGAAACCCAGGCTTGTGTCCTGACCAGGAATCAAACCATGATCTGGTTCATTGGTCAACACTCAACCACTGAGCTATGCTGACTAGTCTGTTTATTTGTGTGTTGTTTTTTTTTTATCCTTTAAGATCAGTGTAAAGTAACATGCCTGATTGCCATTCACACACTAGTGAGAAATCTGCTATTCCTCCTTACATCTTTGGGTTTCTCTTCCTCATTACACATTCTGTCCACCTTTCCTCTACACCTCCCAATGTTTGCTTTCTCTTCTGCTGTGTCATCTTCCAACACCATAAACAACCCCCGTCCCGCCCATTTCTTCACTCCCTAAAATATCACCTATGTATGACTGTTGGTGTAATAAACATCTATTTATGTTCTGGTCACAAAGAAAGGGATGGTCCATGCGGTGCCAATTAACAAACAAATGAACATTGTATATGTAGACTATTGCACCAAATAGAGGCCCAGGCTTCTGGCTATTTTGCCCAACATCTCTCCTTCCTGGGGTTGGTGCTTTCATGTCAAGCTTAGGGATGTACAAAATTCTCACTTTATCATGCAAGCAATTCCATTCTCTGCCTAGGTCTTCTTCCTTCTTAGTCAGAGCAGGCCCATCAAATTGTTTTTCTAAACTTACGAGTCTAGGAATCAGAGGTGTGTAGTCTGCTGTAGTGTTAAGTGGCATTCTCCCCAGACTGCTATGTTATTATCCACATTTTACACAAGACGAAACAAGTTTAGTGAAAGTCAATGATTACCCAAGAAAAAGGGACAGAGTGTGAATTTGTGAATTAAAAGCTTGGCTTGCCGAATTCGAAGCTTATGCTCCTTCCACTAAACCAGGGTGAATTCATGAGAGTTGATACTTATTGAATATTTACATCATGCCTGGGACTGGCCTAAGAGCTTTAGGGGCTTTAATTAATTAAATCCTCACATTAGCCAATATCCATTAGATAGATACAGAGTTAGGAAATGACTTACCCAAAGTCTCATAGCTCACAAAAGGAAAGATCAAGATGAGAGCCTGGGTCATCGGTCTATGGTTCCCATCATTAGCTGCCATGTTCTACCAGCCTCATGCTGCCAGTGACCAACAATGAAGGCAGGTACTGGCTGACAGCTCATTCTGCACTCTCAGAATGATCCGTGTGATTTGGAAACTCAAGTTTTCTGAAGCCATCAGAATGCAGGGGTGTTGTTGGGGACTGAAGGTCTCACCTAGATTTGCTCAGTGACAAACTAAATTATAAACTTAATAATTGCTTGTTTCAAAAATAATAATGTAATCCAGTCTTTTCTTGCCTAATGAGTTTTTACCAATTCAGTATAATCATTCCAGTGTCATCTGTAAGGCAGGGACCATCAGGCCCCTAGCAAACAGAGATGAATCCTTCAGTCCTGGAGTAGCTCAGATTCTTGGTGCAGTCTAGAGCAAGCTGTGATATGACGTATTCATCAGGCAGCTACACAGTTGACAATACTTGAAGTCATGGAGAATCATATCTTAGGTAAATGTATGAAGAAAATGTCTAAGAATTACTCTTTGGGGAAACAGAAATGGCTGTAGCACCAGTGGTAGCAAACCCTCCAGCATAGAAGATGGGCAAGCGGTGACCACATGGCCAGGATTCTATGAAGAGCATTTAAACATGATGACCTGAAAAATTCTCACCCTGGAGGTCACGATCCATATTCTAAACGTTAGGAAGAGAGTCATGTGGATAGGCATATGGAGATTTACATGGGGGCATAAAAAGACATAGGGTATGATTATGGTGAGTGTTTCTTTCGATCGATGCTGATCTATGGGGCATGGTGCTGAGAGTCTCAATTTCCCTGTCCAGTTCAATAGAGAAAAATGTTATTAGCATAATGAAGGGCATTAAATTGGCTCACATTGTTTGATGGAACTAGTTCTCAAGAATATACCCTGTTTCCCTGAAAATAAGACAGTGTCTTATATTAATTTTTTCTCCCAAAGTTGCGCTAGGTCTTATTTTTAGGGGATGTCTTATCTTTCCATGTGCTAGGTCTTATTTTCAGAGGATGTCTATTTTCGGGGAAACAGGTAGAACTTGTTTTGATTTATTTTATGCTCAAAGTTCTGATCTAAGGTTTTATTTCCTGAGTAGACATGGTCCCCAGGGCGAGATGTTCCATGAAGATGACCACTAGCAATACTTTGGGCAGAAACACCTCTTCCCTTAAATTAATAAATGGACATCTTCCTTCAGAACTGGATTTTAAATATGATCTAAAACAGTGGTTTTCATCCTGACAGGTTTGGCTCAGTGGATAGAGTGCCAGCCTGTGGACTGAAAGGTCCCAGGTTCGATTCCAGTCAAGGGCATTTACCTTGGTGTGGGCACATCCCCAGTAGGTGGTGTGCAGGAGGCAGCTGATCAATGTTTCTCTCTCATCGATATTTCTAACTCTCTATCCCTCTCCCTTCCTTTCTATAAAAAAATCAATAAAATTAACAATAAATAAATAAATAAATAAATAAATAAATAAATAAAACAGTGGTTTCCAAGCTGTATTTTTAGGGTCTCACCTGCAAACAATGCAAGTTTTAAACTGCATGTGAATATTGTTCATTGTTTTGTATCAGGAATTTCCTAATATTTTCTTTAGGATGAAAAAAAGAGCCTCGTTGCAAAAAGTGAACCCCTCTGAGATTTTGGTCCATTTCTCTATCAATGAAGAACTGAAACCAGAGAGGTTAAATGAGTCACTGAAATGGCAGAGGTAAATCTTAAAACTAGGCCCATCTACTGCAGATCTCCAATCCACATCCCCCAAGCCACTGAGCCTGGAGAGCATGACATTCACCCAGGCCAGTAGTACTATAACAGCAAATATTTGAGCTCTTAATGGGAACATTGTACTACAATACTGACTGGCCAGCTACCAATTATTGTTCCTATAATTAGGTGCTACATAATCTAATTTGATCCTCACAATAATCTGTAGAGTTGAACAGAGCAAGTATCTCTCCAGCCCTCATCCTTAATTTTGAAAAAGGTAAAACAGTCTCAAAAGATATTGATTTCCTAAGAGGAATGTACCAGTAATTTTTTTTTTAAAAGACCCCGAATTCCAGCCTTTGAACTTTTAAAAAGTTCATGATATTGTCCTGTTTGATCCAACTAGCAAGACTATGCAGTACATGTGTAGATGATAGACCAATGATATCGCTGAATTGGATGGCTCTCAAAATTGACAGGCATAAGAAATAAAGGACAAAAGTGTAGGTCTTTATACTGTTTTATTAATTGATTGATTGATTTTATTGATTTCAGAGATGTGAAATGAGAGGGAGAGAGAAATGCAGGAGGCATCTCATCAATGATGAGAGGGAATCATTGATGAGATGCCTCCTGCATGCTCCCTACTGGAGATGGAGCCAGTAACCCAGGCCAGGAATCAAACTCTGACATCCTGGTTCATAGGTCAACTCTCAACCACTGAGTCACACCAGTCAGGCAAAAGGTCAGATCTTTAGATCCCAACTTATGAACCATTCACATATACTGGCTTTAAAATTATTCTAAGAGGACTCCATAAAGTACACTTATCTGGATGATATGTACGCCTGTTCTCAAAGAAAGGTAAATGCTCTTTTGTTAATAAAGTACAACTTCCATTATAAGCATTACTAAATTTATAACAATGTTTTGTCCTATATTTTCTTAAATTCTAAAATATCACCATTACTATTATGTGAGGTTCTATGACGTTCTTTTGTTGTTGTTGTTGTTAAAAATGGGATCATTCTTAAAAATTTTGGCATCAGCCGAGACCGGTTTGGCTCAATGGATAGAGCGTGGGCTTGGGGACTGAAGGGACCCGGGTTCGATTCCGGTCAAGGGCATGTACCTTGGTTGCGGGCATATCCCCAGTAGGGGGTGCGCAAAAGGCAGCTGATCGATGACTCTCTCTCATCGATGTTTCTAGCTTTCTATCTCTCTTTTTCCTCTCTGTACAAAATCAATAAAAAATAAATAAAAATAAAAATAAGTAAAAATTAAAAAAAAAATTTGGGGATCAGCAGACACCGGTTTGGCTCAGTGGATAGAGCGTCGGCCTGCAGACTGAAGGGTCCCGGGTTCGATTCCAGTCAGGGGCATGTACCTTGGTTGCGGGCACATCCCCAGTGGGGGGTGTGCAAGAGGCAGCTGATCGATGATTCTCTCTCATCGATATTTCTAACTCTCTATCCCTCTTTCTTCCTCTCTGTAAAAACTCAATAAAAATATTTTTTTTAAAAAAACATTTTTGGGATCATCTGTTCCAGGCTAAAATAAAGGGAAGGGAACAGAGCAATATTAATATATAGGACATAATTATTTTAATACATATTTTATATCTTTTCCTGTGTTTCTATTTGAAAGTTGTATAGCTAAATTATTACTCTTGTTTTTCATGTTGAATGACTGCTTCTTGTCTGGCTTTATTATGTGTGGTCAGATCACTGATTCTCAGAAAAACTACCCTCTTGCCTAGCCCTACATTCCTCCAAGATAATATCATCGAAAGGGGTCAAGTTTCTTGCCAGGAGAGCTGATTCGTAGAAGTAAACTAACTGGATGTAAAACCATGAATTGTTAAAAGATACTATCACACGTGGGCAAGGACATTAATATCAAATACTATCTTAGCTATTAAGTGTCTCTAAAAAATAATAAATAATGATATTCGGTCAAACTGACCTCCAGAAGTGGAACAGTAAACAGAATCCAAAAAAGGCTGTAAGCAATGCCATCTAGGAACACCGAGGCAATGGAGAGGCTCTGTGTCTACTGGGGACTCCGAGCAGAACAGCTGTTCCTGTCTCTCAACGCAAACCCTGCTTCAGTGCATTGCTACTCGCATACCGGCTCAGATCTGCTTTTGAGGAGTAAGCCAAACACATAGCCACGAGTGATTTACCTTAGGGAGGACATCAGGGAAACTTAAAAAACAGAAGTCAACTTGGAAAGGCCTGTTTAATAACTTTCCTCCATCTCTGGCAAGCTTCCATCCTCCGTCCACCTACCCACCCGCCTTGCCCCTTCTTACATCTGATTCTTTGTCAGATGAAATAGGAAGACAATAGTAAGCAACTGGGCAACAAGCTAAACATTTCCTTCTGAAAACATTACCTATTTTTAAATAACAACTCAGGCTCTATTAATAGTTCCTTTAAAAAAAAAACAAAAAAAAAAAAACAACATCTCCAAGTCAGACGCTAGATTTTAAGGTCTCCCTTCAGTGTACTCCCCAAACTCTTTACATCCGCAGCCAATCGAGGCTTTTCCCTCTGGAGATTGAAGGTTAGAACATTCATCATGTATTTATCTCATGAACTAAACTCATAGGGTTCCATGTAGCCTTGGTTTCGCAGTACCTTCCACCCAAGTAGGCAGAGTCTATTCTCCCACCTACTGCATTCGGGGCTTGGGCATGTAAATTGCTTTGGTCAACTGCGGTTAGCAGCTATGATGCAAGAGGAGGCTTTAAACCTGTTTGTCTTTGGCTTCACTTCCTTTGCCTCTGTAATCTACTGACACACACTGATTCAAGAACAGAAAGATATGGAGCTGACCATAATCTTCAGCTAGAAAAGCAAGCATTTCTTGTTTTAGGTCTTTAAACGCTGTGGTTGGTTGTTCCGCAGCACTCTTGTAGCAGACTGACTGATACCATAGATCTCTTGCACTTTTAGTTTTTTGGCGAATTTTATCCAACAATATGTCCTCTGATGTGAAAATTTCTTTTTAAGTCTCCTGAGCTGCATTAGAGGTGTCGAGGCCTTTCCACTTGACCATGGACATGTTCATGAGGGCCACCAGCAGGATTGTCAGCTGAAAACACTGCCAAACATAAGATCAGTTTACTGAACTTTCCGTGTAAAGACCTGTGTGTCCTTAGCTTCTATTGGAAAACGACTTCTATAAAACTGTGGTGTTGGCTGTAGGATGGTGTCAGACTACTCTTAGCCTTTGGATAAATTTCTCTCTGGTTTCTCTAAGTTGGGAGAAATTGTGTTCCTCCCCAGCAATTTGAAAATTGGCTATATAACTGGTTGTGAGCCTTCTTGAAATTTCTTGGAAAAGTTGGAGATGCATTGGAAACAGACCTAAGATATCTAATATATATTTTAAAGAGGATAGCATAATTCATCAAACAAATAAATTTAAAAATTTTTCTGAGCAGAAGTTAATCATTTTAATACACATTTTGAGACTCAGGTGGAAGTTATTTTTTAAATTGTATTGCTATTATTGTTTATTTATTTTTCTACTCTCATTAGTCGGCTTGAATCTTCTTGCTTGGGAAATTGTGTAGTCGCTATCCCATGTTGTACTGCAGTAGAACATTAAGCCATCCATGATCCTGGAGGTCTGGGTCCCAGCTCTCAGTAACCAGGAACATGGATTTAAGAAAATTATTCACCCTCTTTGGGTCTTGGGTTATCAACTGATAAAAACAAAGAAAAGCTTGAACTACATTACTTTGAACACAGTTGACTTTAATATATGATATGCTCCAGGGAGTGGTAGGTGGTAAAGGAAGAAAGCTAGACAGGGGGAGATGTTGAAGTCCTGATCTAACAGAACTAAAAAAAATGGGGGAGGGGGAGGGGGGGAAAGAAGGCAAGCCATCCTGCCCCTGTCCATAGTGCTGAACAATCATTGTTTTGTCTGAATGCTATTGGAAGGAGTTAGGAATTGCTTTGTCAAGCAATATAGAGATCTGACCACTTTAGAAAAGAACAGTGATAGTCTGAGATCATTGACATCTGGTTTAAATTCCACATATATACTAATGGTACCCAAACCTCTATGTTTTAAGTCACATGGTCACCAAACAACACAGGTTTTGGGCTTGATGTGGTCTGCAAGATGCTGGTTTACCTCCTCTTCTATGTATTTAAAAATCAAGTATTTTCTTAACTATAATGAAACTGAGTGAGAAGAGATGTGGGCAACCTATTTACCATTTAAAAAAAAAAAGAGGATGTTTCTATTTCTAGTAAGAAATAAATACTTTCTAAAGTGGTTTCACAATCTCCTAGAATGTTAGATCAGACATTTCACTGGTGGAAAAAAAAAAAAAAAAAAGATAAGGGAGGGAGGGGGAGAGAAAGATTATTTTCCTTCTATACAAAATATCTTGATATCTACCCTTGGCACTGCATTTGTTTTTCTCTAAACAAACAAAAATAATGGTCTTCTGTTACAAAATTAACATAAGCTCTTTAGAAAATAAAGGGAAAAAATTAGAAAATAATTTCTCAAAATTTCGCTACCAGTGAGCAGCCTCTATTGGGCATTTTAGTTTATGCATGAGGTGCTTTGTAGAATTGTGGCATTGATATGCATACTCAAAGCTAGGTAGCTGGTAAGCAGGAAAAAAATTTGTTCTAAGCAGCTGGGTATCTATAAGCACTTATGATCCAAGTGAACTAGTAAAGACATCCTGAGGTGACTGTGAAGGGCCTGAAACCAGATGTCTGTGGGACAGGCCTGGAGAGGAGAAGTTTAGTATTGCTGAAATGGAACTTGGTTCTGAATCCACAACAGGACCATTGTGCGTATGACATTTGCCTTGAGAAGTGAATTCTGGATGGACAGTAAACAAGAGCTTTTGAGTCCAGTCCGTAAACAATCTTCACTTGGTTGCCAAGTTATTCAACATAGAAAACTTACCAGTAACTCAACATAAAAAAGTAGTTTTTTATCTTAAAGCCTTGAGTGCAGTGCTGAAAATTTTTAAATGAGAGAAGACAATTACAAAACACGAAACCACTTTTTTTTTTTTTTACAAGAAATTGCTGTTTTTGTTTAGAATGTATTATGTTCAGGTTTTCTTGGATTCATCTATAGACTCATAAGAGGGAGAATGGTTGGGAGGAAAGAATTGGACTAGTCTGAATACTCATTATCAAGGATTTGGAGTGGAGAAAAAAATAATATGTACATTATTAATCACAAGCAGACCTAATGTTAATAGTATTTTCAAGAAAATTTAGAAGATTTTAAAAATATCTGTAGGGTTTTTTTCCCACTGAATTTTTAAATTTTTGCAATTTTCTATTTCATAGTATTGGTACCCCTGTGAAATTTTTCTGTAATGCCACTAGGATATTAAGGGATAGAGTTTTAAGACTATCTTAAATGAGGGATTAGAAAATTTTAGTCTATTAGAGGTACCTTTAAAATCCAAATCTATTTTATTACTTTACTATAATTAAACCTGTGGTATAAATACCATCATGCGGTTCTAATAATATTTTCACCTACCTTAAAACTCATTTCAAAATAATCTCAGAAAAACAAAAACAATCAGGGAAAAATAAAGTGTGGTAGCTTTCAAAACCTGAGCACCTGTTCATTCAAGCTTACTTTCATAAACTGATTTTATTAGGTAGGGCCTCACACTTCATAGTTAGAGCAGTTTGTAAATACATGGTTACTATTTCATTGATTTCTTTTATTCATCAGTTTGGTACTTTATGTAATGGGATTATACTAGATGCTGGGATTCAGAAGCATGGGCTCTCTGGGTTTGAAATTCTGGCCTCACCTCCAAGAGCCCACAGTGTAATGCCATAAAGAAGCATTATGGAAGTGCCTTTGCCATGTATGTGTAGTAAAGAAACAAGTGATTTGGTCTGGCACAAGGAACCTAATGTCCTCTTCACTCCTTATTTGTTTACATTTCTTTGGTTTGTGTGCTTCAGGTAGAGGTACGTATTTTCTGGCTTATAAGACAACCCCCTAATTTTACAGTTAAAACATAGGTTTAGGCCTATATTCGCTGTATAAGACTACCCCCCACTTCAAAGAAAAAACTTACTTTGCCGTCAAGATCTGCAGGTAATTTTTGTGCAATTTTGGTCTTTTGCCCCCGATTTTCGGTTGACTTTTTTTTCGTTTCAAAAGTCGTCTTATACACCGGAAAATACGGTAGGTGAAACTTTGAATTCAGGGATGGGAAAATGAAGGTACAGTTGTGAGTACACAAAACACAGAATTTATTCTTTTATTAATTCTTCTAAAAAATTTTTATTGATTTCAGAGAGGAAGGGAGAGGGAGAGAGAGATAGAAACATCAACAATGGGAGAGAATCATTGGTCAGCTGCCTCCTGCACGCCCCATACTGGGAATAGAGCCTGCAACCAGGCATGTACCCTGACCAGGAATTGACCTATGACCTCCTGGTTCATAGGTCCACGCTCAACCAATGAGCCACGCCAGCAGGGCCAGAGTTTATTCTTGAGTTATTATTTATTTATTGTATTATTTATTTGTATTACAACTGTAAACCTGGTTTTGCCCACTCCTGAATTATAGCCTAAAAGTAAATCCTCCCACTTTGGAAATATCCAGGCATATATCTAGATTTATGCTTGGATAAATCTACATATTTCAGGTTGTTCCAAATTTTCGCTCTTGAATATCAAGTACATAGTAATGAAACTTTATTTTTATAATTCACAGATCCAATATAGAAATGTTTCCAGAGTTTAGATCCGTCAGTTTGAGTTTTTCTTGAATTTCCAGGGTGATGATAATATCCCCAGGGAAGACAAGGAAACCAGAGCAATGCCAAACGGGAGAGATGGCCTGACTGTGAAAAAGCACGTGTGTACAGACATGAAGATGAAGCAGTCGGAATCCAGTGGTTGCTACTAAGAAGAAAAGTTGTGAAGTTTGTGGAGTCCTCCACAGGGGGATCCATCCTAAATCGCAAAGGTTGTATTTTTCTAAAAATTCCCTGCAAGATGATTTTGAGGGTTCTTAGACTATAATTAGAAAGATCTGATAGCTACATTTAAATATATTGCATTGTGTTTTCACTACTTAAGATTTTAGCAATTCAATCAGAGAGCTTTCTTTTGGGAAGACTTCCAAACCAATGTTTGGAGGAGAATCTACACCTTTCCATCTCAAGCTGGTGGGAGTGTTCCCCCCTTCAAATGTTTATATGGAAAGACAAACCATAAAATTTTTATATGAAAACTTAACTTTTTAAATCTCTTACAGGCTGCACTTCCAGAAGTCATTGGCCCAACGGACAAGGAGAGTAATATTCCTCAGAGTAGACACTGGCCAGTCTCAAGTCTCCTTCCCAGCTCTAGGAGAAAAGCGGGGACATGAACGCAGGCTTGGGTCCATTTGCAGTGTGGTTTGACAAAGATCGTACAGAGACAGACCAATGTCCGTTTGTAAATGCCAATGTTTTTCCTACTGAAATACGTGATCAGCACCTGGGTGTAACTCTGTCTGCTACAGCTACCGCATGCTGTGAAGCTTACAGTTAATTAAAGGGCAGAATTCAAAAGCATGGCCAACTTCTGTCAAAGCCCCAGACTTAATCGTCTGCCTCCTGCAGACGTCACCTGTGGGGTGAAGAAGCGTTGGCTGGCTCTTGGCCTGCTCCTGTCTGGAGAGGATCTTCCAAAAGGCTGGGTCCTCTTTGCGGGGCGCCTAGGTAGAGGCCCCAGGGCCAATGTTTTGCCAAAGTCCTTTTTGGCTTGCCAAATTGACTTTCCTGTCAAAGCACTAAGTGGAACATGAATGTTCCATTTTTCATAATAATATTTTTCTCTTTGTTTGTTTTTTCCCCAATGGTCTCCTATCTGTACCTAGCATCCATCCCAAACAACCGATGCAGGAAATGGGAACCAAGGCTAAAACAAACTCACACCCTCCTCTATGGCAGCCTATTTTATAATTACCAGTTAGAAACCAAAACATAAAATTCTGCCGAGACACGCTCCCCCTGGGTTCCATTAAAAAAAAAAAATCTACCCTGCAGTCAAATGGAGCTTTTGCTGTTTATGATCTGAGTTTCATTATTGTGGCTTAACAAGTCTATGGAAAGCTTAAAGATATTCGAAGCTGCAAAAACATTTCATAATTTATGAGCAACCTACAGGAAATGAAAGCTTAGCATTTCTCTCTACACTTCTCCCAACATGGCTGAACAGTTTCTTTATACCCCAATGAAGTCTGCTGCTGCAGCATGTCTGAATATATCCACCTCCCACAATAATAACCCAGATTTCACATAACAGGGCATGGTGACCTGCAGTCCTGACTATTGTTTTTAAAACTGAATTGAAAGAAATTAGAATCTCTCTCTCTCTCTCTTTTTTTTTTTTTTTTTTTTTTTTACATTCTTGTTACCAAGAAATGAACTCTGACAACAGAGACTATTAGCATGCTAATAATTCCTAGAATGATATGTTTTATGTAAAAGGAAGACCAGAAAATTGAGAAACTGTCATATATTCTACTGACAGGGAAATGTCGTTTTCTTATTTATATCTATTATTGTCCTTTTGCTTTTAAGAATATAACAGAAGAAAACTGCAATGAAATAAGATAGGTGTTGGCCAATAGAACAATGGACAACATAGTACTTAAGAAGACCTACAGGTCCTTAAAATCAATGGAGTAACAGCAATCTCCAATTAATAAACCAAAAATAAACTCTAAGTTATTGATTGGATTTAAGACATCTTTTTTTCTAGAGAAATAATCTGATAGTGTTTCTTTTACTGGGTCAGTCCACTAAAGAACAGTGATATCAATTAAATACGTTTTGTAATATTGTTGTTCATAATAAAAAATAATTTTAAAACACAGAGATTTGCTAATATGCAAAACTTTAAAATATGATTTAATAATAACATTTTTATTTTCTGTGAATGTCCTAGGGATAAAGCAAGTTAAATATAGATGATAGACATTTCTTACTGAAGAACCAACCAACCTGAGAGTTCTGAAAACAGGATAAATAGGGAAATATTGGAATAAGTATCCTATAGCGAGAGGAAACAGTTGGGAGAGGAAGAAGCATTAACTGGTTCTCAGAGCAGCCACTGGTGGCTGTGGGAAGCCAGGCAGCTTGGAGAATGAGGAGAATCTCAGGCCAAGGACAGTGTATGGGGACCAAGGGTCTATATGATCTGAAGATATATGTTCTAAATTTAGAAATATCTATACATTTTTAGAAAGAAATATTATTGAGTTATTTACATGCCTGAAAATCACCTAAGTGTGCAATCCAATTATTTTCAGTAGGTTTATTACTGTGTTGTGCATTGTACATTTACCATCATACAGTTTTTGGAATATTTTCATCATTCCAGTAGGATCCTTTCTGTTCCTTCACAGTTAATCTGTTCCAACTTCCAGCCCCAGACAACCACTAATCTGCTTCCTCTATATATAGATCTGCTTTTTCTGGACATTTCATATAAATAGAATCCTACAATATATGGTCTTCTGTGTCTGGATTCTTTCATTTAGCATGATGATTTTGATGTTCATGTTGTAGCATTTCTCAGTATTTTCTTTTATTGCTAAACTAGAGGCTGGGTGCAGGAATTCATGCATGGGTGGGGTACCTCCTGGCCTATCAGGGCCGTCTCACCTGGTCCCAATCAGTGCCAATCGGGGCTGGCCGACCATGGGAGGTTGGCTGGCTGGGGGAAGGGACTGCAGGAGGTTAGCCAGCCCAGGTATCTGCCCTTGACCAGGAATTGAGCCTGTGACCCTTTGGTGCACCGGGCCAATGCTATAACCACTTAGCATACCAGCCAGGGACCACTCAGTTATTAATAGGTGATTTCAGCTGTTCTGTGAAGAAAATGGTCTATTGTGATTCCATTAAGGAATTAGAGGAAATAGGGAGCTCTTTCTATTATAGCATATGTCCTTCCTAAATTTGAATAACATAAAAAAAATAAACTTACCAAAAAACCCTCAATTCTGAAAAATGGTAGTGTTGCAAAAATATTTTTTAGACCAATATCTCACAGATAACTTGATACAGAAGAACCATATTAGCCAAGGAGCTTCATTGCAATCAATAGAAATGGACTCTGCCTGGTTTGGGCAGAAAAGAGGTCACCAAAAGGACAGTGGTTAGCTCACAGACTCCCCAGAAGCCATGCAGCCAGGGATGCAACCACAATCATGCACAGAACGAGTCTGTGAGGACACGGAGGCTGCTGCCACGTAGTGTCAGATAGCACAGCTTGCGCGTGACACTGTTGGCACTATGCATTCGCTGCTGCATGGATGCCCCTGGCAAGGCTTGGAAAGCACAGCAAGCAGACATGCTCTCACCTTGTTTGTGAGACCAGCACCCAATTTCAAGTGAGGTAGGAGAAGAGAATACCTCTATTTTATTTTTAATAAATAAAGAAACTCTCACAGAACTAACCCCACAGCCAACTTCATTCAGGAGCTTATTGCCAAAACTGGTCACATGGCCCTTTGTAAGCCAACCGCTCAGGAGACTAGACTAGCCATGATTGGCTATATTCATCGATTTGCTTGCTGGGATAAAGATGTGACTAGCCTTCCTTGGAATATAAAGTCACACAGAAGAGCATGGATGATTGTACAAAATTGTGGTTTTGTTCACAAGAAGGAGAATAGCTATTGGGTTGACAACTCATGTGGTGAATGAACATTTATATAGAACTCAAATGTCCTTACACTATGGGCCCATTTAGTGGACACACCCACTTGCTTCTTCCCAAATCTCTTATCACTAATCCTCTGGAATTCATATTCTTTTCATGTTCATGACAATCTGACCACACCATTTGTTGCTGTCCATCAACTCATCTCTCTCTCCAGGAAAAAGCAGAGATGTTATACCACTCAAAAAGCAGGAGAATTTTCCACCTTCACTTCAGTGGACAGAGTGGGACTCAGCAATCTATCTGAGGCTGGTGTCAGTTGATAATGCAAAGCCATCTGTGAAGTATGCTTTTTTTTTTATTCAGTTAACTGATAATAGATAATTGGTCATGATGTTGTAAGTATTGATTGGTGAAGAGGTGGCAGTGTGTGAGTAGGCATACTTGGAAGACAACAGCATGTGAAACATGAGCTTTTAGGACCTGCTCAGATGCACTCACTTATATACTATTTCCACTTGGATGTGGTCGCCTTTATAGCTGGGTAGGTCAGATAACACTGAGTTCACGATAGGTGGCTTATATTTCAGAGTCACCTGGTTTTTACCGGAACCCAGTTAAGCCAAGTACTCTTTCATCAAAGAGGAGTGCTGACTCTCTGAAGAAGGTACAGCTTTGTTCTAAAACCTTGATGTTTCTGCTGTGAACCAGTGTATTCAGTCTTTCTGCACCACAAATTTCATTTCATTTTTAAAAAAATATATTTTATTGACTTTCTTTTTTTACAGAGAGGAAGGGAGAGGGATACCGAGCCAGAAACATCAATGAGAGAGAAACATCAACCAGTTGCCTCTTGCACATCCCCCACTGGGGATGTGCCCACAACCAAGATACGTACATGCCCTTGACCAGAATTGAACCGGTCAAGGGCATGTATGAATCGGCAGGCCGATGCTCTATCCACTGAGCCAAACTGGTTTTCAGCTTCATTTCATTTTTGAGCATCATTGATCTCACTGGGTCCTAAAAGGCCATGTGGAAAATGCCATATGGACCCACTCACTGGAGGCTCTTCCTCTGAACCCTACTCAAAGCTGACAGCCTTTCAGGTCACTCAGAAAAGAGTTGCAGGGCACACAACAAATGATATATACTGCTTCCATGATTCAAGGAGCACCATCCATTATAGGACATTTTTTAGAGGTAGGGAAAAGTTGTCCTTGACCTTGGAGAGGGTAAACTCACATGCCACACAACACAAATCCCAAGAAACTTTACTGTGCTAGGATTTATTTCCCACTTGCTGGCACACATATAATTCTATCTAAACCTCACCACTGCCTGCTCTCTGGAGCTCATCAGCATATTATCACCAATTTAGTCCTGGGTTTGGAGAGACAACCTACTTCTTATAGACTAATTTATGGCACTGAGAACAGAGAGTTAAAATAAGCTTGAGTTAAAAATATGTTTCTGCCATTTTAGGTGAACTCAAACTACTTCTGGTACTTTCTGCTTACTGGAACAGAGAAAAAGGATTGTCCAGCTGAAAACGCAGTCCATACACCAAAGTGTATGTGGATTTGCTGCAATAAAGCCACTGCATTCAGAAGTCTCTATGCAGTTGGAATCACCACTTCGCCTACAGTTTTCTTGCCTGATCTAAAGTACATCCAATTATCAGGCATTTGGGGAACACTCTTCCTGATAATTGGATGTACTTTAGATCAGGCAAGAAAACCACAGGCCTGATGCAGTGGTTTAAAACCTATATGCTATTTTAGGGTAACTCTAAGGCTTCATACCTATCATGTTATAGAAAATATTTACGCATCCTTACCTCCTGGCTCATCTTTCTTTTTTAAACTTTATTTTTAGTATTTACTCTATTACAGATGCCCCCATTCCCACACCACCACCACCACCACCCCCCCACACACACACAGACTTTGCCCACCTAGCCTCCCCCACCACCCACACCTCTTTCCTCTGGCCAACACCACACGATTGCCTGTACCTATGGGTTATGCATATATGTTCTTTGGCTAATCTTCTGAGTAGTCCAGTCAGACTCCAGTGGCTTGGAGTTCATTCCAGGCACCTGTTTCAAGTCCATCCTGGTATGACCTCAAATATCAGAAAAAGTCGCTCTTTAAGCTAAGAGTTCACTACATTCATTTATTCTACCAGTTACCTGGAACTTCCACTGCAGATGCTCTTATGCTTCTGGCTCGTTTCATCTTTCTTTTCCTTGCTTTTTTCCTCAAAATGACCTTTATGCATGAAGTACTACCATATTAATTTTCATGCTTTTTCTTTACTGTTTTGTTTTCTTTTTAAAATATATTTTACTGATTTTTTTTTAACAGAGAGGAAGAGAGAGGGATAGAGAGTTAGAAACATCAATAAATCATCCATCAGCTGCCTCTTGCACACTCCCTACTGGGAATGTGCCCACAACCAAGGTACATGCCCCTGACCAGAATCAAACCTGTCCGCAGGCCAACACTCTATCCACTGAGCCAAACCTATTTCGGCTACTGTTTTGTTTTTCATTCTCCTCTCCCTCACCATCATATCTGCTTTTCTTCATTTAATTTTCCCCCATTCATTTATTCCATGCTTTCCTAGCTGTTAGCCTTTGTTCAATTCAGAACATCAGCCGGAAGCTTCTCTGTTGCTAAGTAACAACATCACCCACATATACCCTTTTCCACTCTCTGCTCATTTCTTCTGCTGCTTTTATAAGCTCATAGGTCAAATGGTCTCCAAAGGAAATGAAGGGCGCTTCTGTGTTCTCTTCATTCCACTGGGGTGCACACCCTCCTGCACCCTGCCTCCTCTTATTAGATGTTGGCTTCTTGTTTTAGCTGATAATTTGCCCTAGGCTGTGAGAAAACACTGAAAAAGCACAAAACATCCCTTTGAGCTGAAACCATTTATAGACAGGAGGGAGGGATATGCTTTCTGCTAAAGGAAGAATGATTAAAGTTTAGCCACAAGGCATGGTGTGGGCTCATCAAGGGCTTCTGCCTAGCCCCTGAAGCAAACCCAAGTTTTAAGAGGTTTCCATTAGGGATCAAGAGAGCTAGCAAGTCCCTCACACAAACCTTTATCTTGTTGAGTTGTGATGAAGCTACTAATGGCATGTTGAGCATGGTTCACACAAAACAAAGGATAAATGCAATACAAGAACTCATTGTGCTGTTTTCCCAATCTCAATCCTTTCCAGACATCGATTTGACAGGGCACTTGGACCAAATGCATAACTGGAGTTGTGTCAGCCCTTCTCACAACATGCTCTAAAGAAATTCCAAGTCTTCCAGCACATTTTTATAGTTTAATGGTGTTACTGATTCCATATGTTCACACGCTAGGACAGAGTAACCAAGATACCAGGATCTTGAAGACATCTCCTTTCACCCTTGCAATGCCAGAACTAATTTCTCTCCCTGGTGTACATTCTTTCTCTCTCCTTGTGCATTGATGCAATGCCTAGCAGGCCTTCCCTGATAAACCTGCCCCACGTGGATGTTCTCAGCTCTGTGCCACACTCAGCACTGAGCTAACTGGGGGCATTGGGGCTTGCTTTGTTTATAGTACCATAGTCCTTCACTGGGTGTGTGTCCCTGCTCCTCAGATACTGCTGATGGTGAAGGAAGGACTCAAATCCTACATGTAGTGTCTACTCCATAAATTGCCTTAAATTTAATCACAGGACTCAGATACCCTGACTGGGGAGTTGTTTTTAGTTTCATTTTCTAGAGAAGAGAACATAGGTGTTTTTTTTTGCATTAAAGTCCAAGTTTTTCAACAATCAAATGACTAGAAATGAAGCTATGTCTTTCTGTCACTCTCTTGATTTGCAGACGGAGCATTTGAGTAGAGAAGAACTTCAAGAGCCTTACTTGCCAGGACCTGCTGATATTCTGAAAGTGGAATTCCTATGAGACTAAAACCCACTCCAAGGTATTCTAAGAATGCCTGACCAGAACTGGAAACTAATTGGCAAGCTAGTATGATTTTCCTTCTGGAACCAAGCTCTTTTGAGATGTTAGGTCTTCTGAGAGGTTGACAAAATTTTAATATTACAGTTTTTATCATGATCTCAATTAATGAAATATGTATTTGAAGTTCCTGAAACTTTTGTTTTATGGTACTGCTTACTTTAAACAACAGAGAATTATGCAAAAATTTCACTACCCTTCCGTATTCATTTCTCTTTTAATTCTCTTCCCTCAAACTTGAGGTATCGGTCAACATCACCTATGTCATATTACTTCTTTTCTTTACATCCCTATATGTTTAATTCAATTATCCCTTTTCATCCCTCCTTATCAGTGTGATTTACAGTCTCACAGTTCCTCCTGTCACTGGAAATTGTGGCAGTCTTCCCAGAAATCAACTTACTTTCCACTGGGAACCTCTACATGGTGACATAGTCAGTGCCCTAAGGTTTCTCATCTTTCTTGAAGTTTCAAAACTAATGACCCCTTTATATTCTGCCAGTACAACCTCCTCAATCACAGCCTCAACATCACCTGGGACTGCTTCACCTCCGAAACCTTTAGGTGAAAATTTTTCTTTCCAACCATAATGCCCTCCTCTTCCAGGTATCATTTAGCTACCTTGCACAGACCCCATAAGAATTTTCCCTTCATGGTCTCTGCCCTATTCTTTCTCTTTAGTCTCTTCCTTTCTTCTTTCCTTCCCTAACCAGCCGAGATCCCATGATCCATCACTTTGACTACTCTCTCTCTAGTACTAGTATTTCAAGCCCTTTCTTCTCAGTAGCCTGGCAAATCTCTAACATTGAATGGGTTTACCTTCATGTTTTCCCTGTCTGCACCCGTGCTACTGAGGTCTTCTGGAGAAACAGCACATTCTGACACAAGTGCCATTTCAGCTCCATGTCATCAAACATGGGTCCCTCAAAGCTGCTATATTCCTCTGAATCTACTTGCTGTTGTAGACCATCATCATTTATTCATTCATTCATTCATTCATTCATGTATTTATTTATTCTCTAAATATTTGTTGGATGCTCACTCTAGCAGCATATTGGGATCTAGGAGATAGCAGTTTGCAGGCATATGCATACACATCTAAGTTGTGAAAACTGCTAGTTAAATGTTGTTCCGAGCAGGGGAAAGGTAAACATTAAAAAGAAATGTCTTCTCTTAAATAAGAATTAACTTCATTCTCTATGAAGCAAATCATTTGGACCTAAACTTAAGCTACTTTCTATAAGCTGATATGAAATCTAAATGACAGAAACCATTCATGATCCAGAAAACAAAACAAAGAATTTACTTGCTGACTCATCGGGTTGAGATGATAAACTCAAGTAAAATTAAATTTGTTACAAGCTTTTGTCACAACTTATATCTAAACTAGAGTCCTGGTGCACAAAATTTATGAATTTGGGGGGGGAGGATCCTCAGCCCAGCCTGTGCCCTCTCATAATCTGGGGACCCCTCAGGGGATATCTGACTGCTGGTTTAGGACTGGCAGTCGGACATCTGTCTCCATCCAGGACACTGCATGCACCAGTGACCATACTTTCCATACAGGTGAAAGGCATCTTGCTGCTATATGGGCAGCTACATTTTTTTACCCTGATTATAAAACGCGGTACATAACGTGATCTTTCTGAGGCAGTAGTACCATTTTTCCCATCTTATGGGTGGAAAAGCTGAAGCAGAGAGAAGTTAAGTAATTGGCTTTGTCACACAATGATAAGTGTCAGAATCAGGGCTGACCACAAAATGTGCAAGCCAGAGTCCATACATGTCATTGCTGCATCATCCTGTTTTTTCAGTGTTAGAGCAGCCTGGCCAGGTTTTAATTTCTAAATCTAAGAGACTTTTCCTAATATATGGGGTAGGGTTCCTAGGCCTGGCTGGCAGACAGGCTAATCTGTGGGGTGACTGGTGGAAGGGCAATTGGAAGGCCCCTGCTGGCACCCACCTTGGCTGGCAGCCTGGTGCCACCCGTTGCCTGCCCTGCCCCCCCACCACCACCATGGCTGCTGGTTGCCTCCCTCTGCAGAGGTGACAAGCGGGGTGATCAGCTCTCCAGCTGGCCCCACCCCCTGATTGCCCGGCCACCACCGCTGGTCGCCTCCCTCTCAGGGGTCAGTGCACATCATAGCAACTGGTTGTTCTGCCAGTCATTCCACCGTTAGGTTAAATTGCATATTAGGGTTTTATTATATAGGATAAGGAAACAGACAGGATCTGTAAAGATAGATAAGGACTCTGATGTTTTTACTACAAACACAGCTTATGTAAACTATCCTTAGTTATCATATCAGAGTTTGTGAAACATGTTCAAAATAAGATAGAAAGTCATAACATGTGGCAATATATGATTGATAGGTAATAAATCATGCCTCTTGTTAGACACTTCAGAACTAATTGAACCCCTAGAGGAACTGACTCACTGGGTTTTATATATTTTTATCTTTCTTTCCCACCTTGAAATAGTCAAATATTTCCCACATTATAAATACTCAGTGAATCTTTTGGAATTTGACCTAGCTTTTATCATTGCTATATGCTTGTTGCAGTATGAGTCAAACACTCATTTCTGATAGTTCCTAAGAGAAAGTCAGTTTCTTCTAAATTATGCACATGTAATTTTGAATAGTACTATGCAAATAGATTCTACCTCATTCTTTTTAACTCCTCATTCTTTTCTATAAATAAGGAAGCACCACAATTTATTAAACTACTTTCTTGCCATTAAACTTCATTTTATTGTTACTTATAGACAATGGTCTAATGGGATGCATATTCATGTAGTTTTCCTACATATCATCCAAGTGTTTCCATAGGATACATACCTGAATTGGAATTTTTAGGTAAAAAAGGACTTTATACTTTTTGTATGTGTGTGTATATATATATATATATATATATATATATATATATATATATATATATATATGTGTGTGTGTGTGTGTGTGTGTGTGTGTGTGTGTGTGTGTGTGCGCGCGCAAATATATATATGCAAACTTTTATGTGTCAAAATGAATAAAATGTTAACAAGACAGCAAACCTAAATCACCATCAAACATATAAAGATATTCAGACGAATTAATTGCCAGGAAAATGAAAATTAAACAATGGCATATCACTTTATACCTATACACTGGCACACATTTAAAAGATCAGTAATACCTATTATTGGTGAAAATATCGGAGAAAGTCGCTTTAGCTTATTTTTTGGAAAGCCATCTAGTATCATCTATTAATATTAAAAACATATGTAGACTTTTACCAAACAAACCCACTCCTAGAATCCAATTCCATAAAAATAAAAAGCCAAAAGTTCAGAATATATAAACAAAGATGTTTTGGGCAGCATTCATCTCTTTCTACAAATATTTGTTAAGTGCTAACTATGTTGCCATCCCTTTAGAAATGAACAAGACACAGGCCCCGCCCTCAGGGTATTAACAGCCAATGAGGGAGATGGACACAAGCAGTGGGTGGGCTCTGTAATGGAAGGCTACCAAAACTTCACTGAAAAGTAAATTTACATGACTTTGGGACATACAGCATGTTTCTAAGGTTTTGAATAAGGTTCTGTGGTCCAGGACAGCTTCAGAGAGTAAGATAACTGGTCATAGGGAAAACATAACCCATAAACTCAATATGAAACAAAATCATGTTGATACAAGTCACAGGAAATCCAATTGTTCTACTGGCAGGGGAGACAGAACATGAGATGCACAATGTAAAAAGGATTTACATTTTGGGGAGAGAATCAAAAGGCTGTATTATTAAACAGTCTGCTCCTCAGATCCAGTGCTCCTCAGATCCAGTGACCTGCTCTGTGAATGTTGGGGAAGAGTGTCCAAAAATCCTGTTTTGTTCCTATGCCTGGTACAGAGCACACTCTTGAAAGGTATCTGTTGAACCAATCAAGTAAGACACGGGAAGAGCACGTAAGAAAGTTTAGCCCAGATAACAGGGATTTAGTCGCTAATCTCACTCACTCAATGCTTCCTTGAGTAGACTCTTTCTCCTTTCCTCTTTCCCTCCTTGGTTCTTTCCTCCCTTCCTTCCATTCTTTGCCCACACCACTTTTTAGGAGAAGGAAAGACTCCATCACATTGCAATTCTAAATCCTCACTTTGTTAACCTCACTTTGACCCCGTTATTTCATCATTTAACAACGAGGCAAAAATCATCAGCTCTTAAATCACGAACTTCACATGCCAAAACAGGGCTGAGCAATTTTAAAAGCATGAGTGCTATATAGGAAAGGAATGCCCGATATTAAAAACAAGCAAACACAACAGATCGCTCTTTAGAAACGCATCATCTTTGAGGACCAGGACGATGTGAGCAGCAGATCTCAGGAAGGGACTGCCAGACCACGGAGACACCGCAGCAGCCCGTCCGGAAAGGGGGCACACTTTCTCCCCAACCATTGTCCTCCCAGGAAAAGGCATTGGCGTGGCTTCTCTGTGGAGAGGCCGGGACCTCCATGGAATAACGAAAATGTTCCCAGAGTCTAAGCGCTCCCTGGCTTCGCTCCCACATCAACAGCAAAACAACTGCATAGCAACCTCCACCGGCCACTTCCTCGCCCATTACTCTTTGTCCGGGGAAAACACCCCCCCTGCTCCCTGTCTGCTTTGTCAATTCGGTCAAGCAGGGGTTGAGTCTGCGTGCCAAGTGGAGGAGCAACACATGCTGGCCTTTCCCACCACATGCTGCTCACCACGTGGGCTCCTGGAGGGCTGCCTCTTGGCTTCGGGGGAGCTCTCCCCTCCCCCGTTTCCTCTCGCAGGGACAACACGCAATAACAATTAGCAAGTGTGCGTGCAAACTCCCAACTGGCTCCTCAGATCCAGTGCTCCTCACAGGCAGTGACCTGCTCTGTGAGTGTTGGGGGAGAGTGTCCAGCTTGTGTTTTGCATTCTCAGGGGTGCGTGGAGCTCACAGAGCAGAAGAGCAGTCGATTCTACAACAAAGAAAGCCCAGGGTCAAGAATGCTTTGCCAGGACCATTTGCCATCTGCTTATTCCCTCATGGCAACACTCCCTATCGGGACCCCGGCAATGGCACCAACGCCCACATCCAGATGGGAGCGCTTTTCCGCTTTTCAGAGGGTGTTTCCCTTGGACTTTCCCGCCTCCCTCTGAGTAAGATGTAGAAAGCATTATCTATAAAGTAAGGTTAGCAAATGACTCACAGTGAATAAGAAGGAGTGGGGGTGCAGTTTGTCATCTTTCAGAGAAATAGAGCAGTAAAATTGGAGAAGCAACTCACTTTTTCAAACCTCCTCAAAGGACGTCTCCAAGTGACAGGCAGGAAATGGGGTTGTGGGGGTAACGTTAAGCTCAAGAACACTCCAGTGGCCACAGCAAGATCCAGCCTCGCCATGCATATTTATAAGAGGCAACCTGAGCTCCCGTGTGAAACCACAATGTGGCTGTGTTTCCTGCACGCGGCCGGGGAACGCGCTAGCAATGGGAGCTGGTGCCTGGCTTTACAACGTGGTTATTCAAAAATGATGCTTGTTCATTGCCGACTCGCTCACACGTTGACAGGATTTTCTCCATAGGCCTCTGACAGCTCATGAGTATCCATATGTCAGGACGCATGTTAGAGCCATCATCGTGCAAGTGTGAATTTCAAGGATTTGGCTAATAAGAAGCAAAAAAGGAATATGGTAATTTATTTTCAATAGAGCTTTGGGAGTTTATTGCTAATACTCGAATAGAGAAATAGGTCAATCTACAGCCATACCATCCTGAACGCGCCCTATCTCGTCTGATCTCGGAAGCTAAGCAGGGCCGGGCCTGGTTAGTAGTTGGATAGGAGAAATAGGTCAGTATGGCACGCACAGGAAGATAATTATATTCTATCATTGCTTCTTTTCTCAACAGACTTTCTACAACAAAGTACCTGATGGCAAAACAAACCAAGGGCCTTAGGTGTTCCAACAGGACTTAGAGATGCATGTTTTAGATTTTTCACTTATTCACTCGTTAAACAGATATTGAGAGCCACTCTGTGCTGAGTACTATTCTAGGCACTTGGAAAAGTGCAATGAACAAAACAGATGGAAGTCCCTCCATCACGAAGCCCATGATAACCATGCTCTTCCAGGCAGAAAGAACACCTTGTGTGCTACGCCTGTTACAGAAGATCCTGGGCTTTATATATATTATTGATTTCATGAGAGAAAGGGAGGAGAGAGCGATAGAAGCATCAATGATGACAGAGAATCAATAATGGCTGCCTCCTGCACACTCTTCACTGGGGAGTGAGCCCGCAACCCAGGCATGTGTTCTGACCAGGAATTGAACAATGACCTCCTGGTGGATAGGTCAATGCTCAACCACCATGCCACACAGCCAGACGAAAGTCTAGGACTTTTTTTGTTCAATTTCTTTCAAATGCCCTGATGACCCTGTAAATGAAGAAGTTACTACAATATATGTGCCCATGTGTGGAAAGAGAGAGAGAGAGGAAAAGAAAGCAACATTGAAACACAGAGACTGAACTGAGGGGTGAGATTATCTTTAAATGGAAAAAAAAAAAAGAGATGTATCTGTATAATATAGTAAAAATATTACTACTGGGAGATACAAGAGAACACTGGTGCAGATGAAAAGCACCTACTATGTTCTGTGCTGGAAAGACACACAATATTTTTAAGATGTCAACTCTCCCTAATTTAATCTGTAAATTTGACACCAAAAAGATCCCAGAACGTTCAAGATGATGTTTTGAACTAGATAAACTGAATGTAAAACAAGAAGAAAAATGTAGAAGAATGTAGGAGGAGAAGGACTAGTCCTATCAGATACTGAAATATAAAGCTTCAACAGCTAAGAGTGTGGAACTAACCCATAAAGAAAAAGATTTTAAAAAATGGAACTGAATTAATGCCCAGAAATAGTCTCTAATGCATACAGAAATGTAATATCTGAACAAGCTGGCACATTCCTTTGTCTGTTTGCCTCACCACCATCATCAATTATGCAAATTCGGTCCTTTGCCTCTTTCACATTAAGAAGCTCAGTGCTAACCAGAGGCCCTTAGCATAGAACAGTTCTGATTAGGAGAGTGCAGGGTGTACATGGTAAGAAAGAGTTAAATTGGCAAAGGACCAGCCCTACTTTACTATCACTTGTAGCTTGGTTACTTTGAATATGTGTCTTAACTGTGCTGAGCTACAGTTTCAGTGCCTATAATATAAGAATAACAAAATCTATCTCAAAGAATTATTGTGAGGGTAAAATAATACACATGAATCTACTTATCAAATTCTGGCACTTAAAAAATAAACATATCCTAGCTGAATATCTTAGTAGGCATCTTAACTCCAGGTTGATTGTTTAACAACTTGTCTATCTAGACAGAAACTGCTTTCTGAAAATCTCAAATCCTCCTTTGCCACATAACATCAAATAAATAAGATTTAGTACAAAGGAAGAATTATCTAACTCAGTCTTTAGAATCAATGATTTCCTTGTGGAGAAAATGCTCAGTGGGTGGTTAAATCTGGTAAGAGAGGTTTGGTTACAAAGAACAGGAAAGGACTTTCTGACTTCAAAGTTGTTGTTTTCTCAATGTGGAATTTTTAAAGATGACCCTGGGATGGGATGGGACTAATGGGAACCTGCCTTGTGTGAGGGGACTGCCCAAGGCCTGGGTGTGTCATGAAAAAAATGAGACTGACAAAAAAAGAAAATCGAGATTGACTCCTGCACAAAAGAAGCATGAGCAATTTATGGATAAGGTAGAAATGCAAACACAATTGCATGTAAATTTTTAATTTCTACCTTTAGTTGTATTGACAATTCAGTGCCTAAGGAATAAAAGGGTGTTGAGAGTTGTGGTAATGAAACTTGGAAACCTCAAATACTCTGGAAAACCTCATAACAAAGGACAGTCTCAAACGGTGTTGGAAAGGGATGAAGTGGCATTACTTGGTGGAAGGTGCCAGGCTGGATGGTCTGTGGATGCCTCAGAGGTGGAAAGTGGTCCAAGGAAGAGACAATAAAAGTTTAATGCCACAGCAACAGCATACAAGACATGAGTTTTGTCAGGCCAGTCATGAACAGAATGCTTGTTGCTGGTCGGGGTGGTTTGAATAAGGAAGGAACTCAAGGTGGGAGAAGAAAAAGCTATTCCCATTGTCTACATATGGTGCTGAGGTCCAATCCAGCCTGCACCAATGAGAATAAAGACAGTGTATGGCTATGAGAAGCTCTGCAGAACAAGGAATCATGGGATTGCTGTTTTTTTGACTATGTAATAGAAGGAAAAGGTTTGGCAAAGTTAGGAACATAAAAGGCTGGCAGGAGAATGGAGCCTTCGATAACAACAGGAACCTTCAGATCTGATGAGGGTTTGTCAGGAGGGCAGGGACAGAAGATAAGTCTGTTTTTGGCTACATTTAGCTGTAGGTGGCAAACAACCAACGATACCAGAAACAGAATCAAAATTTTTAATAGAATAAATTCAGAAATCTTAACAAAAGACTAGTTTATTGTTTTATCATTATGAAACTAATTTTCCCCCGTTTAAAACATGCATAAGAATTTATGAAGGTCGTGCTCATCACCACCCTACATCTTGTTTTCTCCTCAGCTGAGAAAATAGCAGAGGAGTACTTTTTGGCAATCTTGCTGAGAAGGGAAAGAGTTCCTGCAAGATCATTACCTCCACCATCTGTCTTGCTCCCAAGTTCACCAGCTGCTAAATGAATGCATTTCCCTTCGATCATCATTTTGGCCCTTTCTTGGACACCAGTCATTGATAGGTGAGCCCATATGAGGTCCCTGTGCAGCCTCCCTCATGGACATTAGGGTCGGGGCCAAAAGGTGTTGGGATAGAAATACAGGATGTACCTAATCATTGTCTATCTCACAATCTTACATAAGAAAATTTGATTCTGTTAATTTTATCACTCACACTTTGTTCTTTGCAACTGGATTGATTATTCTCCCAATTTACCGGATTTTGTTTTGAATAATCATCCGGTATTCTCCCCCCCACCCCCCTCAAGACAAGACCTCAGTAGGTTTTCAAAGGACTTTGAAAAGGTATTCCCAAATGAATGGATTACATTTTCAAACATTTTTTTTTAGCAGCAAAACGTTTCTTTTCCTAACGAGAACCCCAACATACTAAATCTTCAATAGTCACGAAGATCTTCCTCGTCTCAGTTAAGTTTCAGGGGCTGATGAAAAACATGTCATTCTTTGTGAACCTTCTGAAGTGTCTGTTGGAAATGAAGGCAAGTCCAAAAGCGAACCCAGCATATTCTCAGCACCAACGGAAGAGCGTAGCAGCCAAATGAGATTGTATGTAAGAGCCAGCATTGTGATCTGATATGGTTCTGAACACATGAGCCACGCCTGGTGGTACATTAAAGCACAGGCATTAGAGTCAGACAGACCTGGCTCTCAGTCCCGCTGTATGATCAGCAGGCGCCTTAGCCTCTCCAAGGCTCAGCTTACACATCCGTGAACGTGCTCACATGACACTCATGTAAATGTGATGAGGGGGAAATAGGTAACGTGTGTAAAGAGCTAACACCATGCCTAACACACAGCAAGTGCTCAAAAATGCCAGGTAGTAATAGTAATTATGATAGTAGTAATGACAACAATGATAATCGCCTTATTTTTATAATCACCAACGTGGTGAGCAGGTACCGTGGAGCTGATGATAAGTTCACACGTGGCTAGGCTGACCGAAAATGAAATTTCTAACTCGCCGACAGAAATAGCATCCTCAAGCAGGCATGAAGGAATCAAATGCCACGTGGGCATGAGACACCTTGAGCAGAGTCTCTATGATTTTAGTTAGGAAACCTCAACCACCGAACAAAGCAAATCTTTGTGTCAGGATCCTGCTACCTCGTCCCATAGAATAGACATTGTCTTATTTTAAGAATCTCCAGGGAAACTGATTCCATCACCTCCCTTACTAGCCTATTTTAGTGTTTAGTGCCTGTCCCTCTTAGCAAACCTTCAGAGCTGAGCTCAGTCCTCCGTGCTCCACTTTCAGGCCAGCCATCTCACATTCTATTGATACTTGTACCGGTATTGGATCAAATCAGAGCTAGAAACACACACACGTGTGTTAACATGAGCTTTCAGAGTCAGCACAAGCTCTGGATAAGCAACCATGACGAGTTCACACGCGAGAGAGTGGCGCTGTTGTTGTCATCAGAAACACACCAGCCTGTTTGCTGACCGGCACAGCCCATCTTCATCCTTGGCACTTGGCACACTCTGACTTGGGTCACGTGAATCGGAAGTGAGCAGCATGTGTAAAGCCAGCGGAACAAATGGAACTGCCCGCGGAGTGGCTGTGCAGTTTACTGCTCTGGGGCCACGCTGCCACCAGGTGTCGGCTCCGTCTCTTGGGATGGCATCACTTTCTGCCCACCTTCTGGGAGGCTTCGGCCTGTGCGCAGGGTCCAGGATGAATCAGATAGCAACAAAAATAACAAACGCCCGGAAGTCCCCAGCAGGGTGTAGGCGACTTTCCTTTCTTTATCATTATGTGTCAGAGAAGCTCAGGCCCAGGTCCTGGCTTTGTTTGGATGAGGGAAGCAGTGGTAAGGAAGGGACTAATGTGTCCAGGCACCTCCCAGCAGAGCCGGGTTAGCTGCCAAAGACCCTGAAGACTTCGCATTTGAATGAGGTCAGAGTTTCTGAAGAGTGTTTTTTTGAAGTATGGTCCCTTGGATGCTGCCCCACGCCACAAAGAGAAGTGATAAAAATGTTCAGAAAAGACAGGATGCGGAGGTGGGTTGACCAGGAGCTAAGGAGGCATAAGCTCTGTCTGTATGGGTCTCCCCATAGCTCTCTGCCTAATGTATATTCGTGGCTTTGTGTTGCTTGGACCACAATTCCCCGGACCACTCTGAGACTCATATAACAAGATTCAGAGGATCTGGCCCACCCCTAGTGCTCCTTTTCTTAAAAGGGCCGCCAAAAAGAACATCTCCTGCACCCCCAAAGCCAGACCCCACCCTAACTTTGTACTCTGGGACTCAGAGTGCCTGTTTGTTTATTAAAATCACTAAGTCCTGAAGGAAAGACTTCTGTTAATTTTGCTTAATCTAATGTTTTCTTCTAAGTGGGAGCAGATGACACAATCTTACCCAGCGAGCATGTGCCACATGGGAGAGACATTTAAAAGAGTTCACAAACTCCTGATGTCACCAGGCCCCTCCAGAAATTGGCACCCCCCCATCCCCTTGTTCCTACCTCTCTAGACATTCTCTTCTTTTGGACCTTTCTCCAGGCAGGTGAGCAGGACTCCAGAGAGCAGCTGTCTTCTCCAGAGCTCTTAGGCCCATTGCCACTCTCAGTTAGAATCTTCCTGCTATAGCTCAGTGCCGGGCAGGACTGGGTACCTGAGGACAGAAAGAGAAAAAGAAATAGAAAACAAAACTAGGAGGAACATCGGAGACTGGTACACTGACATTGTATTTACATCAGGGGACCATAAAATGGATGTGAATGTAATATTTTACCAGGTGCTTGTAAATTTTTGTATAGGAGCGAGTTGACAATGATATTTTTCTTTTTTAGATATATTTTATTGATTTTTTACAGAAAGAAAATGAGAGGGATAGAGAGTTAGAAACATCGATGAGAGAGAAACACCTATCAGCTGCCTCCTGCACACTTCCTACTGGGAATGTGCCTGCAACCAAGGTACACGCCCTTGACCAGAATTGAACCTGGGACCTTTCAGTCCACAGGCCGATGCCCTATCCACTGAGCCAAACCGGTTACGGCAATATTTTTCTTTTGAAGCTTTCAGTATTTAGGATAAGAAAGGACCTATTGGGGAGAGAGGGCTGCCTTCGCCTGCCTGCCATGCCCATTCTGGTGGGGAAAATAAAGACCTGTTCTTGGGCTCCCCACGCTCCCTTCAGAAGTCACCTGCCCACTCGACCCTCCAAGAGCCGCTTGTCCAAGGAGGGACTTGGTGAGAGGCGAGGGCATAACAGGCTGGTACACTTTCCCTGTGCCGTAGGCGTGGGCCAGCCTCCTGGAAAAGGCTGTTCTGGAGGGCAGAGTCTCTGTGTGGTGGTCAGAGGGTGGAGGAGTGACGGTCCTGCCGCTTACTAAGCCGCACAATTCCTTACACCCCTCCGAGCCCCAGCTTTATCCTTTAGGTAACCGGATTAAAGGTGCCCAGTCCACATTTAATAGCGCTCAGTAGCTGTAGCCCCCCGCATCTGTGATGAATTGATGGTCTGGGTCAAGGACATTGCGTCCTCAGCAAACGTTAAACAGAAACCACCCATGGGGCTGTGTACGGCTGACCACAGCGGGGGCGTCATTCCACCTCCCTGCCCGTCACTCAGACCAGGTCCCCTGTCACTTTCACTTCCTCCCACTCAGATTTCAAACTACAAGGACAACTGGAGGTCACAACACGTAGACACCAGCAGGCTCAGTCGCCCAGCGTCCAACTGAGGTGCAGGTGCCCTGTGCCTGCCCTGGGGGAGCTGCTAGAGGTATGGCACAGAGGCTGCAGGAAGAGGAAGCACTGAGTGCAGCCTGGTTTTGCTTTTTACTTTTGCTTTCTGTTTTCTCTCTTTGTTCTTTAGCCCGGGAAAGCAAAAGGGAAGCACCTGGGCTTATCCTCCTGGCTGATTTCTTGTGAGTCCAGCCTTTTTGTTCTGTCCAACGGGGTTAATATTCTCAATGCCATTCCACTTTCTCATTTCCCCCTTGAGTTCCCATCTCTGCCTCTCCCAATCCCCTTTTTCCACATTCCCATTCTTTGTGCCTCCTTAGCTCCCTCAAGTCCCTGGGAAAGCTTCTGCACAGACAAGCAGATGCACTTGTCTCAGTGAGGATTAGGGGCGACTCCTCTGCAGGGGAAACCACTCCATGCAAATAACCCCGGGCTTAGCCAGGAGCACCTAGAATAGAGTTCTGACTGCTTCCTGTGAAACTGCAGCCAATGTCACAGGCCATAGATACAACTGAAACCATCCTTATCCTTAGGACATGGGAGGCACCCTGGTACTTCCTATTTCCTATTCCAGTCTATTTATTTTTTCTCCCTTCCTTTCTTCCTTCCTTCTTTCCTTTCTTTCTCCTCTTTCCCTCCACCCAGCCCCTACCCCACTGTTCCGCACTCACTAAACTGACCTCAAGACTCATTGTCATTAATGGATTGAGACTTAGGAGCACTGTCCACTAGCTCTGAGGGAGAGGACTTTTCCTTCAGTTTCTGAAACACGCACTACCTGTCTACGATGAGAAATCCCATTTCTCTCCAAACATAATGAATTGTAAATTCTCCTGGAGTCAAGTGAGATGGGGCAGGAGACTAAAGGGCCATCTACAGAAGTTCCTTTTATCCAAGACATCATGTCTGGCTATCAAGGAAAAATTACAAAAAGTACTATTTTCAGGGACTGGGCAAGCAGCAAAACCAGACATGGCAGAGATGCTGGAATGATGAGACCAGGAATTTAAAACAACTTTGATTAGTATGCTAAGAGCTCTAATGGTTAAGGTGGACAGCAGGCAAGAAAGACTCCACCAGCCATTGGTGGCTTAGAAGGGAGGGGCCTCAAGCCAATGAATGCGAGCAGTCTCTAGAAGGTGGGAAAAGCAAGAAAACGGATCTTTCCCCCGATGCTCCAGAAAGGAAAGCAACTCTGCCAGCCCCTTGATTTTAGCCCAATGAGATGTGTGTTGTTTTAGGCCACCGAGTTTGAACTAATATATTACCGCAGCAAGAAGAAACTAGTACAGATATATTCTCAGTCGATTATGAATTAGAGCTTCTCTGAGTTCTGGGTTTATTTACCCATTTCTTCTTCCAAGGCTGACCCTGGCTCCTGGCATTGTCTGGCCTCAAACAGCTATATGCAGCCTGCCAACCTGCTGAGTTCCTGAGACCGGGTGCTGGGCTGAACGCTGGAAGGCAGAGTGGGTAACTGTGATGCTGAGGAAAGTGGGGTTCCCAGAAGGCTGTTTTGTTTGTTTGTTTGCTTGTTTGTTCTTTCATACATATCAGAAAAGCTCGTGTAACTCTGTCATCCTGCAAGTTATAATTTTACCGAATTTTTTAAGAACAAAGACTTCGCTAACTAAACCCCCTCCCCCCGCCACTACTACAGTTCCAGAGCAGAGATTTCCTAGAGCAGATGGCGGAGAGAAGGGCTTCTTGAGACACAACAATGACTGTTATTGCCAGCTCCTGTGGGGCTGGGCCTGGGCTTTCTAATTCTCCTTCATCCTTTCCCGGTTACCCTCTGTCTCAGGACTGCCACTGCCTGGACCAGAGGGCTTGAGAACATCACTTAGACTCCAAATCAGTTTCCTCCTTGATAAAATGCCAGCCAGCACGGCCCACTTTGGAGGCTCTGAGTAGACATCCCCAGCTGGCACTTAACCAAAGCTAGGAAAGGATGAGAGACGGATTTCTGTGTTTAGAGCTGCTTTCTGTCTGCTGTGAAGTACAAGGCTTTGTGCATACTCCCAGCTGGGGGAGAAAGAGAGAGAGAGAGAGAGAGAGAGAGAGAGAGAGAGAGAGAGAGAGAGAGAGAGAGAGAGAGAGAGAGAGAGGGAGAGAGAGAGAGAGAGAGAAAGAGAGAGAGAGAGAGAGAGAGAGAGAGAGAGAAAGAGAGAGAGAGAGAGAGAGAGAGAGAAGAGACTACAAAATTACAATGTATTAAACATACAAAATTCCATTTCTGATTGTGTGTCTGCTCACTAGAATTAACAATTACTCCCTACTCAGGATCTTTCTAAATCAGATAGGATCATAGAGCAGTCATTGATTATACCAGAGAAATATTAGGAATAAATGTTTTGCAAATGTTTTTGCCTTCTAGCCCAGCCACAGAGCTTAGAGTGCATTTAACTCAACATATTCTTTGTGTTCTGACATGCTTTGTGATCTTCAGGATGCTAGATCCTTTACTAATAAAGGATCTTTATTATTATTTTTTTTTAAATCTCCGTGTGTTTAAGAAGCTGCTTAGAATACTAACAACTCCCTAAGCTCTGTATCTCTAAAATGAATAATTCAATTTTATTTATTTCTTTACTCACTTAAGTTATGTTTACTAGTCCTCATTGACTAGTTGGCTAGCGTATGGTCCTCATGGCCCTACGCCATGCCCTGCTCAGCCAATCCTGATTTTCTGCAAAAGAAATGTAAACTTTGCCCCACATCCTAGAAGTTAGGCTTAATCACACTTTCTGGACCACCTCTGTGGTAAGATCTGATAACTAGGATTCTGAGTTCTGCAAATGTTGCCTTTTTATCCTGCTTATTTTCCACTCGTTTGAGGCTCAAGGTTCTGCCATCACTTTGTCAATCTACCTTCTGGGAATAATCTCAACAATGAACGGCTAACCACCTTCCCAATCACTTCTGCCTGGCTACGTGCTTGTTGGGTCTCAGAATGTCACCGCCTGCCAGGATTCCATGTTGGGACACCCCGTCACCTTGCAAGGAGGGGCCATGGCGATGCTCATTCCCTCCCGCTACCTGTCCTGCATGTTTTTCTTGGCACCTGTTCCGGGGGCTTGTTCCTCCAGCCCCTCCCACGCGTCCTGTCCCGCGGCAGTTAACGGGGTTATGCCTGGCCATATCCCAAGATATGTCAACCATTGATAGATCACCCTTTAGGAGCCAGAAAATCTTACCAGACTGCAATTTTAATTAGGAGAGGAACTCAGGGAATGTAGCAGCAGGCAGAGCCATGAAGGTTGGGCGGTGGGGAATGTGTAAGCATCACATTAGGGCGTCACTCAGCAAAACACGGAATGAGATGCCTCAAACTGAAGACAAAATTAACAACTGCTGATTTTACAAAGCCTGAGACATCTAGAGTTCCTTTCTGTGGTTTTCATTTGTTATAGATATTTTAATTATCTCTGATTGCCATGAAAGACACACAACATAAAACTTACCCTCTTCGCAATTACCATGTTAAGTGTACAGTTTAGTGGCATTAAGTGCCTTCACACTGCTGTGTAGCTATCACCACCATCCATCTCCAGAACTGTTTTCCTCTTGCAAACCTGAAGTTCTGTACCCATTAAACAACAAACTCTTCTTCCCCTGCTCCCTCCAGGCCCTGAAAACCACGCTTCTACTTTCTGTCTCTATGGATTTAAGTATTCTATACGTTTCATGTAAGTGGAATCATATAGTATTTGTCTTTTGTGACTGGCTTATTTCACTTAACATAATGTCTTCAAGGTTCATTTATTTTTTAGCATGTGTCAAAATTTTCTTTTTCTTTTTTAAAGGTTGAATAATAGTCCATTGTTTATTCCATCCATTTTTTTTTATGGCCGCTTGGGTTGCTTCTGCCATTTGGCGATTGTGAATAGTGCTGATATGAACATGGGTGTGCAAATAGCTTTTCGGTCCCTGCTCCACTTTTTTGAGTATACCCCAAATGAAATTGTTGGGTCATGTGGGTAATCCTCTTTTAAATGTTTTGAGAAACTGCCATACCATTTTGCATAGCGGCTACACCAATCTACATTCCCAACAACAGTATATAGCATTCCAATTCTTCAACACTTGCCCTTTTCTATTTGTATTTTTTTATTAGTAGTCATGCTAACAGGCTTGAGATGGCATCTTTGTTCCCATAAATCATTTAGAAGCTTTCATCCTCTAAAAATGTTTACAAGTGAAAAATCTTATGTTTATAAGTGAAAATCTTGATATCCTCTCCCACAGAAGAAGCTTGTTTATTCCAGTTGATATTATTTCTTTGTGTTCATTTGTAGCTTGATGGTATTTTTAATATCGAAGTTCTTCATCTACCTAAGTCTAGAATTTAGTGAGGGCCTCAAAAAAGCTACTAGGTAAAAAAATGAACTACAGGTGTCAAAATATATATTTTATCTTGTTTTCATGATTTTAGCAGCTCTAAGTTTGTTTTTACCTACTTTAGCCTTTTTCAGAATTCCAGTACATTTTTTTTTCTAAAATGATAACATATTCTATAGGTATGTAAAAATTCAAAAACTTTTAAGGTTTCTGAGGCTCTTTAAAGGATGACTAAATCCTTAGAAATGTGGGAAGGATCATCATAATAATAATCATTACTCAGATTATCCCACTAACAAAACATTTCTAGAAATGAAATCATGTTAAAAAGCAAATTGCCAATGAAACATAGCTAAGCCATTGTATTTCACATATAATCTATTAATAATAGTGATTTAAAATATTCCATTTAATTAATTTTAATTATTAATTTAAAACATTCATGGTAATTCTGTTATTCAAACAATTTCATTTTTTTAACTATGGGATTATTGTTTCTATAAATGGCCCTTAATTACATAGAAGTTAAATTATATTCATAAAGTAATTTTGCCACTCTTTTATTCCTAGTGCCTTTCTGGTTTCATGTGAAACGAACTCTAATCCCTATGCTTAAAATATTCCTCCTTATATAATTTTCTAAATCTTCTCATCCTTCAAACCCTAGCTCAAGTCTTCCCATACTAGAAGATAATCTTTAGGAAGACAAAGTTTTGCCAGTTTTGTTTAATGCTGTGTGACCATGGCTTAGAAGAGTATCTATTGCTAGAAAATGCTCTATAAGTGTACATTGAATAAAAAATTAATAAATGAGTGTGAGTTAATTAATATCCCAGATCGTATTGCTTGTTCTCCCCTCTAAACTTCTACAGCATGTGGACTCAATCCTTATGATTCTTAATATGTATACAGAGTGGGGTAAAATTGGTTTCCTGTTGTTCCTATAGAAAATAATACAATCATTAATAAATAATAATACAAGAATAAGCTCCGTGTCTTACACACTCACAATTGTACACCTACTTTTGCCCACCCTGTATTTTGTGTTTGATGTTTGTGTTGTCCACCAAATATTTAGTTCTTCTCATAACATGTGGAACAATCACATTTTCCATTCCTTTGAACTTGGGTGTGGAGATGCACTTGCTTTAGACAGGACATCTAAGCAGAAGTGACAAGAGTAACATCTAAGGAGGAATTAATAACCATTGGGTGATCCATCACCTTCCCTCTCTCCTGCTTCCATGGCTGTAAAAGTAAATGTCAGTGGACAGCCCTCATGGGCCTGGGTTCATGAGTCACCATAACCTCAAAACTCCCATACCAATCTGTGGTGATCACGTAGGAGGAGTGAGAAGTAACCTTTGTGGTTATAATCCTCCAAACATGGAGGTTATTTGGCATTATAACCTAGCTGTTCTTTACTTTTCTGTTGTGTCTTCTGTCTCCAACTGAGTCCTAAGCTCTTTGAAAGAAGTCACTATGCAATACAGTCCTTTGGTTTTCCTCTTTCCAGTTCATTACCTTAAACATTGTGGACACTTAGTGTTTTCTGATCGTGAGTGGTGGTAATGATAATGATGGTGGTGGTGGTGGTAGAGAAGATGTCAATGACATAAAGTCAATAGCAGGTGCACTTATATTTTGAAGCAACCACTTTGGCTTCTATATCTTTTATTTTGTTAATGGACAATTAAATACAGAAACAGACTGGAGTTTACTGTGGTTTTGGAACTTATAAAAAAAAAAAAAAAGAACATTTTGATCATATTTCTTATGTACCCTAGAAACCTGGTCAAATTGAAACTTATAGACAATGCTGAGATTTTAGTCATATAAATTTTATGTCAAATTTGATTGTTAGCTATAAATACAATTGGAAATTGTAATTAAGAAGCCACCTCTTGAGTAAACATGTGTTTAATCTGTCATTCACTTGGTTTAAAACATATGTCCCTCCTTGTTCGCTTTATAATGCTTAATATAGTGCTGGGTGTTTTACAATTTCTGGAGTGGCTTCAAGAATATCCTGCTCCAGATATACCACAGTTTTTTAATCCACTCATCTGCTGATGGTTACTTAGACTTTGTCCAAATCTTAGCTATGGTGAATTGTGCTGCTATGAACATAGGGGTGCATATATCCTTTCTGATTTATATTTCTAGTTTCTTGGGATATATTCCTAAAAGTGGGATCACTGGGTCAAATGCGAGTTCCATTTTCAGTTTTTTGAGGAAACTCCATGCTGTTCTCCACAGTGGCTGCACCAGTCTGCATTCCTACCAGCAGTGCACGAGGGTTCCTTTTTCTCCGCATCCTGGCCAACACTTGTCATTTGTTAACTTGTTGATAATAGCCATTCTGACAAGTGTGAGATGGTATCACATTGTGGATTTAAAAACTATGGTACATCTACACAATGGAATACTACACTGCAGTATAAAAGGAGTTCTTACAATTTGCAACAACATGGATGGAGATAGAGTACATTATGCTAAGTGAAATAAGCCAGGCAGGAAAGATAAATATCAGATGATCTCACTCATTTGTGGAATATAATAAATAACATAAACTGATGAAAAAAATAGATCCAGAGACAAAGAAACATCAATCAGAACGTCAAACCTCAGGGAAGGTAGTGGACAGTGGGGGTAATGAGGAGAGATCAACCAAAGGACATATATGCATGCATATGAGCCTAATTAATGGACGCAGACAACAGGGGGGGGCATGATTGGGGGATGGGGATAATGGGGGAATAATGACACATATGTAAAAAAATAATAATAATTAAAAAAAATAAAAAAATTTAAAAACATTAAAATAAATACTACTGAACAAAAAAAGAATATCCTGCTCCAGGTTCAATGACTGTCCAACCTGGAGATATCCTCTTAGCAAATAAAAAATAAAAGCCATCCCTGGAGTTTGGCTTGGGAGACCCTACATGGTTTGAGACTGTCATGAATAATTTTGAATAATTTCCCCCTGGAAATGAAAAAGGGCTTTTTACATCAAGTTATTTGTACAGCCTTGGACAGAGGATTAGGCTAACATTTGCCATGTTTTCCTACGGTATATAAGTCTAAATCTTATATATTATCTGATCTTTAAAAGTATGACAGTTCCCTTGGGGCAACTTTTTCAAGATTACTTCCTTCTAGCAACTTACTAGACACTTACAGATTGCACCACTTCAGACTGCTGCTTGCTCTGCCCCAGCATGAACTGTCACCATCCCGCCCTCTCCCCTGGTTCCCTGCAGTCTCTGATACCACTGATGCCAGCTCTTTGCCTCCCACGGCTCTATTTTCACTCTTTCTCACAGCCCCAGAGTTGAGCTCTCTCCTCCCTCTTGACCTTCATCAGTATTGCAACCTCCCATCATTTCTCCAATTACAGTGCATATCTTCAATATGGATTCTATATCGCTGTTCTCATTTTTCTCTTTCCCTGAGTGCTTTCGAGAGAGAAGATCATCAAGGCATGTCACTCAGAGATCACTATCTACTGCTGACACAGAATATATCCCCAAGTGGATGAATGGGCATAGTAATGCTCAGAATAAGGACAGAAAGACCCACTGGAATATCATGCAGAGGATAGGTAGTGGGCGTATGTATTCTGTAGAGTATGATTGATAGACACTTAAATAAAATTAATTAAAATTTTGTGGAGAGAAGATGGTCATATGAAGCTCATGAGCAAAGAAAATGTAAGTCCCACTTTCTTCCCTACCCTCAGACTTTCACCTGTAATTTTCTAATTCCCATGCCAATCCCCTTTCCTTCTATACTCATCACCCTTACTTCTCTCATTTACAATCCATCAGTATATCCAATCATCTCTATTTTATTTTTTAATATTTATTTATTTATTTTGAGAGAGAGAGAGAGAGAGAGAGAGAGAGAGAGAGAGAGAGAGAGAGAGAGAAAGGGAGCTAGAAACATCAATGAGTGGAAAACATCACTGAGGACTGAGCCCACCACTTGGATATGTGCCTTGACCAAGAATCAAACTGGTGGCCTCTTGGTTCCTAGGTTGACACTCAACTGCTGAGCTACACTGACCAGGCCAACCATCTCTGCTTTAGAGACACTGTAAGCGTGTTCACCATTAGCACTGCAGAACAAATCCCCATGATATCTTGCCTGGACTATTGCGATAACCTCCAAAGAAGTCTCTCTGCATTTCCACCCTTGCCTGCTTATTCTGAGAGAACAGTCTTTTTAAAACTTAAGTCACATGGAAAAAAAAATTAAAAAATAAAATAAAATAAAATAAAACAGAAGTCACACAATGTCATTCCTTTACTCCAACAGGACATCCACAGTTCACAAGAGTCAAATCCCAAACCCTAAATGAAGGTCCCAAGGTGTTCCAGGAACTGTCCTCTGATAGTTTTTTGGGGTTTTTTTTTAATCTCATCTCCTACTATTCTACTCCAACCTGACTGACAGCTCCATTGTTCCTCAAACATTTCTAGTATGTTCCTACATTATAGCCTCTTCAGACACGATTCCCTCTACTTAGAAAGGGCCTCCCCAGGTATCCACACAGCTTGTTCTTTGAATTAGCTGAGTTACAAGCTAAGCTACCTCAGCAAAACACAGTTACTTAATTCAGAACAGAATTTTCTTTCTCATGTGAAGGTGCAGGGATGACAGGGCAGCTCTGCATCGCACAATGTGGCTTCCGAGGATGCTCCATGTCACCATCTCACAGTTTGCATGGAAAGGGTAAATGTCCTTAAGGACATGACCCAGAAGTTGCACACATCCCTTCTGCTTGTGTCCAATTGGCCAAAAATTAGTCGATGGCACACATAGTTTGCAAGGAAAGCTGGGAAATGTAGTCAGTACAAACACCATTGATTTGCTTAACAAAGATGCTGAAGGTTCTGTTATTAAGGTCAATGAGAAGATAAAGGATACTGGAGTGTTATTAGCAGTTTCTGTCATACCCTTTCTCTTGACTCAAGACTCTGCTAGAGTGTATCCTGATCAGAAAATCCTTCCCTTTTAACCCTTCTGAAAATATACTCCCACTGCCATTCTTTATCCCTTACTGTACTTTTTATTCCTCTTAAACACGTATCATCAGTTGCTACATCCTAGTGCTATCTATTTATTCACTGCTTCCCCTCATCAAAATGAAGCACAGCACACCCGGAGAGGAGGGGTTTTGCTTTGTTCATCGCTGCATCCCCAGTGCCTAAAGCAGTGCTGGGCACATAGTAGGTTTTTAAAAATATTTGTTGAATGAATGAATGGATAGCTGTTGGATTAAGGTAGAGACAGAGGTTTTCTAGTAATTAAATTTATTGGGGTGGCATTGTTATATAACATTACATGAGTTTCAAGTGTGCAATTCTATAATACATCATCTGTACCTCACACTGTGTGATCATTACCCAAAGACAGGTTTTAATTTATTCTTGAAAGTTGGAGGTACACTAATTAAAGCTATTAAAGCTGCTAGCAATTATCTGTCTATGTAACGCTTTTCCATCCATGAAAAAGAATTAGTAGAATGGGCCATTTATTTATTACAAATATGGAATGTATGAGTCAGGATTCTCCAGAGAAACAGAACCAATGGGATATACATAGAAATATAATTTAGATGAGATTTATGATTGCAATTGGCTCATAGGACTATAGAAGCCAAGAAGTCCCACCATCTGCTATCTGCAAACTGGAGAACTAGGAAAAGCGCTGTGCAATTTAGTGCAAATCCAGAAACTGATGGTGTCATTCCTGACCTGAGTCCAAAGGCCTGAGAACCAAGAGCCCCAGGGCCCAATGCCTGTCCAAGGGCAGGAGGACATGGCTGCCTCAGCTCGAGCAGAGAGAGGCTGAATTCAATCTTCCTCAGCCACTTTGGGGAGGATAATGCTCTTTCTTCAGTGACTGACTCAAATGCTGTTCTCTCTGGAGACACTCTCTCAGACAAACCCAGAAATAGTGTTTTGCCAGCTATCTGGGTGTCCCTTAGCCTAGTAGAGTTGACACATAAAACTAACCATCAGCCGAAACCAGTTTGGCTCAGTGGATGGAGCATCAGCCTGTGGACTGAAAGGTCCCAGGTTCGATTCTGGTCAAGGGCATGTACCTTGGTTGTGGGCATGTCCCCAGTGGGAGGTGTGCAAGAGGCGGCTGATGAATGTTTCTCTCTCATCGATGTTCCTAGCTCTCTATCCCTCTTTCTTTCTCTCTGTAAAAAATCAATAAAATATAATTTTTTTAAAAAACTAACTAACCATCACACCCTGACCAGTTTGGCTCAGTGGATAGAGTGTCGGCCTGAGGACACAAGGGTCTCAGGTTCAATTCCAGTCAAGGGCATGTACCTTGGTTGTGGGCACATCCCCAGTGGGGGGAGAGGAGATGCAGGAGGCAGCTGATTAATGTTGCTCTCTCATTGATATTTTTAATTCTCTCTCCCCCTCCCTTCCTCTCTGTAAAAACATCAGTAAAATATATTAAAAACAAAAAACAAAAACCTAACCATCACATGGAGAGAGGAAAAAAATCCACCCATGTTTTGAAGAGAACATTAAATTATCATTAAAACGAAGACATTGCAACATGAGGTGTTAAATATTCTGCATAGTAATAAAAACGAAGGGTACATTTCATAAGTTGCTTTACTTTACCAAGTTAAAGAAGAGCGTTAGGAAATTTAGGATAGAGATTGGACTGTCCTTGACGATTCTTATAGTTTCTTGCAGTTATTTGTGTGTCTTCATGTGCAATTGCGTACCCAGAGGAGGCTGTGAATCTGAATCACAGCAGGGGGAGAGGCAGCCTGATGGTGCCTGCACCGTCTGCTGAGAGCTCAGGCAGACCAGGAGTGGGCAGGGCCTGAACCGGGCCTCTGCAGGTGTCTCAACTGGTTTTCTATGCATGTTGACATTTAAGACTGTGAAACATATACCCAGGTTTTATTGAGCAAGTCATTTACTGTCCCTCAATCCTGGGGTGCTTTGTCTGGACTCTGGAGAAAGCCCAGTCTTTTTGAAGGACATGGCTATCCCCACTGTCAACCATCCTGGTGTGGGAATGAGGTCCAGAATGCAGAAAGGAGGGAGCTTCCCTTCCTGAGACTGGACTCCAAGGGAAGAAGCGGCCTGGCATGCTCCCCAGTGGGGCTTGGTGGCGGTTGACCCAGCTTCTCCATGTAGAAGCCCCATGGAAGCTTCCCTTAATAGCCCTGGCTCTGAGCCGGATCTGGGCAGAGGACCTCAGAAGCCCCCTTCCAGGAGCAGCGCCTGTCTCTCTTTATGTTGGATCCCTGTTTATGCCCACCACCACTGCCTGGTTTCTGCTGGGCTGTGAGGACTGAAGGGAGTAACCAGAGTTTCTGCTCAGAGCAGCAGGCACAAGGGACCTGGGGAGAGGAGGGGATGGCGGGGAGAGGGGGCTGGAGAAGCCAGACCCAGTTTGCACTGGAGGTTTCAGGGGCCCCATAGAGGCAGGATTCGACAGATTGCACACCTTCCTCCACGGTGGCCAGAAACCACAGAGAGGTAAACCCAATCAATCAATCAATAAATCAATAAGTAAGTAAATAAATAAATAAGGGCTCCTTGGGGTTTCATTACAATTTGGATATTAAAGGAGGAATGTTCTGTTTTTCAGCTGGTGAGATCTGGGGGTGTATCAATTACATCTAATTGACAGCATTGAGAGAAGGACCTGAATCTGTCGTTTTTGATATCACAGCTGCCAACGTGACAAAAAGAAAGGTTGGGATCTATGGACAGAGAGATTTGTTTGTAATAAAAATAGATTTGAAGTTAATGTAGGTTAAAGAACTATTGGGACAGGCAGCCTGAGCTAAGACATAATTGAATTTGCAATTGTTTCCATCAAATTATGCTCTTACTCCACTATTTTCTGCTCAATCTCCTGAGTAATTAAGAAATAATGTGGGCTATGATTATAAAGCCCAACATTTATACAACAATTTATAGCTTCCAACCTCTTGACATTCCTAATTCATATTGTTTCACCACACCCAGGTGAAATAGGAAGAGTAAGTACTGTTGTCCCCAGGTTTTAGACAAACAGATTGAGAGACAGTAAATGACTTGCTCAATAAAACCTGGCAAATAATCATGAGCATTAATGACTTGGATTTCCATCTCTCAAGTCAAGCCTGTCAGGTATACTAGTATTACATTCAGGATTACAATGGTAATAATGAATGTAATTCTTAATGGGGAAATGTGTAAACTGGCTAATGGACTGTTTGTCCTGCTGGAACCCTGGAAGCTACCACTCTAACCATCTGCCTCCTCCATGTTTGCCTGGGTCTGCCTCTAAATTGGCCCCAAACTTAATCTAAATCTGGGGATATTCCTGACATACAACAGTCCTGGCAGCAAGGCCAACAATCTGGTTTTTATTTCAGTTATGTAGCTTGGTTTAATGAGCAGATCTTGGAACCCAACTTTCAATTAATCAAATGGTGTTACTTATTGATCCAAAAAATATGTGTAAAGCCGTGTGTCAGGTTCAGTGGGGAACCTCAGAAAAGCATCCATCATCCACTCAACACTCATCCATCCCACAATCTATCTACTCATTTAATATTTACTGATCACCCGCTATGGCCGGGCACTGGAGTCAAAGATGAACAAAGCACGGTTGCTACCATTAAGGCATAGTCTAATGAGGGGGAGAAACATATGACCAAATCAGTAAAACATGCTGTGATAAACCCAATATTGGTGTTATATGTAGCGGTCAGAAGAGCATTCTCAAAGTTCATCTGAAATGCATCTTTTAGAGCAGGTGGAGTCAGCAGAGAGAGGGAGGAGTAAGAGAAGAGGCAGAGGGCACATGAACAAAGGCCCAGAGACAGGGCACAGCATGGGGTGCATTAGATGTGCCTTTGCAACATCAGGTTCAAGATACCTGAAATCTTAACCCTTCCCTCCCCCCTTTTTTTTTCATCATACTTCCACATCAGGCTCTCAGGTGAGAGCACAGACCCTGGAGCATGCTCGGGGCAAGAACACTTTATCAGTAGCACTTCATGGTTGAAGCTGATGAGCCGCGAAGGGCCATGCATTAGAGTTTGCAGCCCTGCCCTGGTAGAGGGAAGCGAGGGAGGATCTGGCTTGTCTAACTCCACCAGCCACGGGGTGAGTGGGTGATCTAAGGGCATCAACAACTATCCAAAGGAAGAATCAAAGGCGAAGGGGAGGTTCCACAAGATCTTTCCTGAAGAAAGGAGGATTTTTAATGTCCGACATTTTAGGTCCGCTCCTGGAGCGTTTCACCCTCCACCCCAGCACCTGTTGTTTGTTCTGAACCATCCTCAGCATTCCTTTCCTCTCCTGGTGGGGAAGAGCATGACCCCTAGTGGCTGGAATGTGATACTAACTGGTCTGGGGCGCAAGGGCTTGAGGGCTCAGGGCTAGCATTCACCTGCCTGTATTTCCTAGAGCTTAAAGTGAAAAGCAGTGGGGCTCCTGGGTCTCATATATCAATGCTGCCCAAAAGAGCCAGCCACATACGTACTTTTAAAGTTTGTAACAACCACATTTAAAAACAGAAAGAAACAACAAGTGCTGGCGAGGATATGGAGAAATCCTTGTACAATGCTGGTGGGAATGCAGACTGGTACAGCCACTGTGGAGAACAGTATGGAGTTTCCTCAAAAAACTAAAAATGGAACTCCCATTTGACCCAGTAATCCCACTCTAGGAATATATCCCAAGAAATCAGAAACACCAATCAGAAAGGATATAGGCACCCCTATGTTCATAGCAGCACAATTTACACTAGCTAAGATTTGGAAACAGCCTAAGTGCCCATCAACAGATGAGTGGATTAGAAAACTGTGGCACATCTACATAGTGGAATACTACACTACAGTAAGAAAGAAAGAACTCTTACCATTTGCAACAGCATGGATGGACCTGGAGAGAGTTATGCTAAGCGAAATAAGTCAGTCGGAAAAAGATAAGTATCACATGATCTCACTCATTTGTGGAATATAATGAACAACATAAACTAATGAACAAAAACAGATCCAGAGACAAAGAAGCATCGAATAGACCATCAAACCTCAGAGGCAAGGCAGGGAAGAGGAAGAGGGGGGTGGTAAGAGGTCAACCAAAGGACTTGTATGGATGCATATAAGCATAACCAATAGACACAGACAGTAGGGGGGTGAGGGCATGTGCTAGGGGGTGGAAGCAAGCTGGGAGAGGTCAATGGGTTGGGGGGAAGGAGGCATATGGAATACTTTCAACATTAAAAATTTTATAAAAACAGAAAGGAGAAGAAAAAAAAACAGGAAAAATTCTGACTGGTCACATTTCAAGTGTTCAATAGCCATGTGTAGTTAGCGTCCACCTTATTGGACAGCACAGATCTAGATTTAAGCTCGGATGAACATGGAATCATGGAAGGGATTTAATCATGACAGGGGCAAGATCATATATGTATGCTAGATGCATCCCTACGGTAGATTTGAGGAAGATAACTTAAGGAAGAAAAGATGTGAGGCGTGAAAGATGAGGTGGAGGCAACAATACAGAAGTGTAAGTGAGGGATGACCCCCTGAGTCAGGAGGGTAATAATAAGTGCAAGAGGACCGTATTAGTTAGGATCCAGTCAGAAAAACAGAAACTCCCCTGGGTCTTTCAAAGAGAAGAAAACTAATACAGTGAATTGATTATCTAGCAGCAAAGAGAGGACAATAAAGCAGTCCAGACATTAGCAAAAGCAGGAGGTCACGGTCACCCTGGGCTGAAAGGACAAAGGGAAGTGGTGGTGTTACCAAAGCCAGAAGCTGGAGCCCTCTGGTGGGCCCTGCAGTGGGGCTGGCAGAGAAGAGCCAGCCTGGGGAGATACTGTGAGAGGCAGAGAGAAGGAGAAACACCCAGGTTTCCCCTCCTGCTGCCTCCCACAGCCAAACCTGCAGCGACAAGGGAAATACATTTCCCTGCGATGCAGCCCAGAATAGAGGAAAGGTGGGAATGGGTCTGAAGGTGAAGAGGCAAATGATCAGGACAAGGAAACAAATTCTAAAAACTTTTAAGGGACATGTTGGCATAAGTTGAAGACCGTGTGTAGGACACTATATGGAGAAAAGGTATCAAAGGTGACCATCAAGTTTCCTAGATACTGTACTTCCAGGTCAGCCTGACCCGCCCATCCCTCCCTCTCCTGGGATGAATCCTTTTCCAAGAAGACTTGTACTAACTTGTGAAAACAGTTCTCTGAAGCAGACCCTCCCTTCCAGTTGGCCAGACATGGGAAGACGTGAGTGACTCCAAGCAGGAGCTCACCTGAAAGACCTCGCTTCCCCTCGCTTTGGTGATAAGGCAGATGGGTGCTATCAAATGAGATATTAAGAGGAGATGCAGATCTAATGATGAGACTGAGGATTCTGTGTTAGAAATACTGATTTTTGAGGCACTTAAAGAGGAAGAGGAAAGGTGACTAGCAGGCATTTCAATATTTGACCCTGAAATTCAAGGAGGAGGTCATGGCTGAAGACATAATCTGGGAACCCTCAGCATTCAGGGGTGGCTAAAACGGAAAGCTGATGATGAGGTGACTCAGAGTGAGTGTGTAGAATGAGGAGAGATGAGGACAAGGAAGAAACACTGGGGGACTGCAAAATGTGGGGATGTTGGTAGAAAGGATGTCTGTGGAGGAGGCCAAAACAGTCAGCAAGAGAGGAGAAAGAAGACCTTGCCGAGTCCCAGGAGCCCAGGGTGGACTCGTCAGTGAGTCTTGGGAAAGAACATGTCAGTTCATTCATTCCCCTAACACTTACTGAGCGCTTACACAATGCCAGGCACGTTCCAGATGCTGTGGATACAGCAGTGAACAAAGCAAAAGAAATCTCTGTGCAGCAAAGAGACCCAGCTGAGTCAAGAATGAATAGTCTCCCTGCTGATTTTGCTTAGTGGATAGAGCATCAGTCTGCAGACTGAGGGGTGCCAGGTTCAATTCCGGTAAGGGCACATGCCCTGATTGTGGGCTCGATCCCCAGGAGGAGGCAGCCAATCCATGATTCTCTCTCCTCATTGATGTTTCTATCTCTCCCTCTCCCTCTCCCTTCCTCTCTGAAATCAATAATAATTTTTAAAAAAAGAATGAATAAAGTCTAGCAGGTTACAAATTAGAATGGCTTTGCTTTGATGAGCAGTTCCAACAGAGAGAAGCTCAGAAGATGGATTGCTAAACCCTAAGGGAATGGGAGGTGAAGGAGTAGAGATGGTGAGTGTGAACTATTCTTTCGAGAAGTTGTATAAAAGCAAGGAGCCATGGGGCGCTCAAGAGAGGCAGCACAAGTTCATATGAATGTTTTCCATCCACCAAGAGATTCTTGTTGTGCTGGTATCGATGGGCCAGTGGCGAGGGAAAGGCAGCCTGGAACGGAGGCAGCTGAGGATTTGAAGAGAGGCTACTTGATGGAGCCAGATGCTCATGCAGAGCAGAGGGAGACGCAAAGAGCCTTGTAAATTAGAGATACCTTCGACATGCCTTTAGGAACAAGACTGCAAGACCTTCTTCTACTATTATTCTTCCTAGTGACCCCTAAAATAGCATCCCAATATTTAAAAACGTGAAGGTAGCTTACATGTTGCATTGAGGATGTGCTCTCAGAGGGAAAGAGAGAAGCGTTTTCCCCTTCCTTCTCCACCCTGGTCTGCCCTGGCCCCGAGGACACTTAGTGGCTAACACATAGGTACACACAGGACCCCGATGGCCTCCTGAGCTGTTCACAGACCTGCTGGCCACACTGTGCTCCAGTGAGGGCCTTGTCCAGAGCAGAAGCTACTGGGTCCCGGAGTCACACATTCTCTAGGTCCAGGCCGACTGGGGGCCCGGGCAGTGCGGGCAGGGTGGTACCCAGAACAGATGAACTGCCCTGGCTGCACGGGGAGGGACAGGCCAGCCTTCCCCATAGGAGAGCATTCAGGTTGCAGGGACATGTTCAGGAGGAGCAAAGAGAAGGCCCAGAGAATCCTCCTCCTGCTCCTTCGAGGCGCCACCTCCCATCTTCTAAACAGGTCCTTTCTCCCCAGGCCCCATCAGACCATGTGGAGGGCAACCCCCTTCCTGGCTTCTGGGGACCACAACACCTCAGCTTCACGCGGCTCCAGTGCGTCAGACAGACTGGCTCACTGGGCTCCCCAGGACACACTGCGGCAGCTCTTTCCTTCGGGGCATAGAAGTCAAAACAAACCTTATCTTCCCTGTGGTGACGTCAGCCTCTTCCCACACACCGGACCACAGGCCAATCCTCCAACTATGATGGCCGAAAAGAACACAACGGAAATAATAGCAGAAAGTTTCTAAAGGGCAAATACAAGAAAAATGATATCAGTATTATGCGTATAAATACATGTGCATACTGATGTGTGTAAATATGTATTCCCATAGATATGTGTGTAGATATTCCAATATATGCATACATCTAGAGAGAGATAGATAGAGATATATGCGTATAACAAACACACAACCTAAAGAAATAATGTGCACTGAGAAAGGCAGGAAATAATTTCGTTCAAGGGCTTGCCTACATAAAACAGAATAGAAAATGGGAGTTTGGGCTTTTAAGAAATTACTTCGAACGTAGTTTGTTTATGATTACAAAACAACCAGATGGAAAGCAATCTGGAGGAAAAATGTGTTTCATCAGTGGAGTGAACAAACACAATTAGAATGCTAAAAACATTAAGTCTCGTGAAACTGAACAGAACAAGGGCTGTTTTTGAATGATGATAGGATGAGTCACAGCCACCTAAGCTCCAGTCATCTCTGGAAACTCAATATCCCTTACAGCATCAGCTGCAGGCAGAGGGGAAAGGGCTGGCTAATTTGAAGTCAACCATTAATATTCATCTTTCATCTGCTACAGCTGTGGCGTGTGTGCGTCACCCTTACAGTCCATGTGGCAGTATGTTTCTTTTGAAGAAAGCAGGACTGGCAAGCTCCCTTCATTTAGTTACTCATTGGTTCATTCATTCATTTTCCTCTTAAAAGAAAAAAAAAATCCCTAGAGTTCTCTTTAAGTGACTCTTAAGTAACCTGAGCTGAAACTATTAAAAATCCATTTATTGTTACTGTGCAAATTGTTTTAGCCATGTGAGTATTTTAAGCCAAAGAACACTTTATATTGGTTATACTGAAAGTACTAAGAACTTTAAAAGTAAAATCGTACAATAATTTTTACCATTAATTCAAACAAACAAAAATCTAAAATTACATTAAATAAAGATGTAGTCATCTCTTTGAAGAAGCAGTAGTAGAAGATGAAAAGTCCATTTCCGTGTTGTTTCCACTTTTTATCACAACCTCATGGGGTAAACTACCTAGCCATTCATGTTCACTGAGAATGCCAAGGCCAGCTTACAGCCTGTCAAAGGGAAGTGTTGAGAGCATTTTCAAGCAAAGGGGAACCTGCATTTAGTAACCCTGTTGTCACTTTTTCCTTAGAACTACCAACATCCATCTATAGTATATGAATATTTCTCTTTCATTTTTTAACCAAGTCATATTTTTATTATCAAGTTTACTTTTAACAAATATATTTTTATTTTAAAAAATGGGGAGGGGGAGTCCATTTTCTGCCATATTCATATAGTCATATTAGGCATTTGGATTTTTCACATTAATATAATATTTTCATTTGCATGGATTTCTACCAGCTGTTATTAAACTATATTAATAATTTTTTATTCTGCTTTTCACACTATATTATCTTCCTGTTACTTTTCTTATGCTGTTGTATAGTATTCTTTATTTAAAATTATGGTAAAATAGATATAACATAAAATTTACCATCTTTATAAGGTTTTTCGTAATCCTCACTTGAGGTTATGTTTATTGATGTGAGAGCGAGAGCGAGAGCGAGAGCGAGAGCGAGAGCGAGAGAGAGAGAGAGAGAGAGAGAGAGAGAGAGAGAAATTGATTGGTTGCCTCTCATCCATACTCCAACAAGAAACCAAACCACAACCTAAGTATATGCCCTAACTGGGAATCAAACCCGCAACGCCACCTTTTGGTGTATGGGGCAACGTCCAACCAAATGAGCCACCGAGCTGGGGTTTACCATCTCTTTTAAGTGTACAGTTCAGTAGTGTTAAGTACATTCACGTTATTAGACAACCACCACCACTCTTTTCATCTTGCAAAACAAACTCTGTGCCCATTAAACAACTATTCTCCCCCTCCCGCAGGCCATGAGAACACCCTGCTATCTCTATCTCTACGAACTTGACTAGTCTAAGTGCCTCATCAGTGGAATCAGACAATATTTTTCTTTTTGTGACTGGCGTACTTCACTTAGCATAATGCCTTCCAGGTTCATTAATATTGCATCATGTGTCAGAATTTCCTTCCTTCTTAAAGATGAGAATAGTTCATTATACGAAAATATTGCATTTTATTTATGCAAACAGACACTTGGATTTCTTCCCCCTTTGGTTATTGTAAATAATGTTACTTGGGTGTGCAAATATCTCTTCAAGACCCTGCTTGTAATTCCTTTGGGTTTGTAACCAGAAATGGAGAGCATATAGTAAAGGCACACACAGCTTAACAATGGGAATTTGTTCTGAGAAATACCACATTACACGATTTTGCCATTGTGCAATCATCATATAGTGAACTTACACAAACCTGGCTGATACAGCCTACTTCACTCCTACATAGTGTGGTATTGTCTATTGCTCCTAGCCTGAGGCCTGGATAGCATGCTACTGTACAAAGCAACACAATAGATTAAATCAAGCGCAAGAGAAAAGGATATGAAGAGCCACAATAAACACGAGATGTAAGAGGCTGCTGGCCTACCACGACACAAGATTTTATAGCAAACTTTTTATTAGTAGAAAGAGTATACTCTAAAAACAATGATAAAAAGTATAATATAGAAAATACATAAACTAGTGACACAGTCATTTATTATCATTGTCGAGCATCATGTACCGTCATAATTGTATGTGCTGGACCAGTACTTGTACACACTGGCAATGCTTTGCGCCGACATCACAAGCATGTGAGGAATGCGTCACGCTACAACGTTAGGAGTGCTATGCCATCACTAGGCGGTAGGCATTTCCACCTGCTAGCACAAATTTACATGTAACCCCCACTGGGCACACCCAGCACTGTCACAATCATTCATGGATATGTGCGGGGTGGGGACAAATTTGAGTCACCCGACATGCATGTTCCCAGCTGACGTCAGCTCTCATACTAAAAACAAGTGTCCTTTGTAAAGTCTACTTAGGCCATTGTTTTCATATTTCTGTGCCTTTTGTTGGCCACCTCACTGCCTAAAGTGGCCCCCACGTGAGGACTGAAGTGGTGTCTAGTGTTTCTAAGCTCTAGAAGGCTGTGATGTGCCTTGCAGAGAAAATGCACATGTTAGATAACTTGCTTTAGGCATGATGTATAGTGCTGCTGGCTGTGTGTTCAATATTACAAACCAACAATGTGCATTAAATCAGTTGTCTTTAAACAGAGACACACACAAGACCAAGTTATTGATCAATTGCCGAAAAAATTGTTGCCAGCATCACAGAAATCTAACCCTGTATTTCACCCAGAAGGGATGGTTCTGTCTTCACCAATTCTGTGTTACCGAAAATTTATAAGCCATTATTACCACAAGCAAAGAGAATGACTATCTTTTTGTGCTTTGTTTAAAAACCTTTCAAAACTCCTTATTACAAAGTTCAGATCCCTCAGCTTGTTGTCCATGGTCTACACCTTAATGCTCTAAACCAGTGGTCGGCAAACTGCGGCTCTTGAGCCACATGCGGCTCTTTGGCCCCTTGAGTTTTTAGCAAAGGCCAGCTTAGGAGTACCCTAATTAAGTTAATAACAATGTACTTACCTATATAGTTTAAATTTTAAATATTGGCTCTCAAAAGAAATTTCAATCGTTGTACTGTTGATATTTGGCTCTGTTGACTAATGAGTTTGCCGACCACTGCAAACAAATTGTTTAACCTTATCTTCCACTAGTCCCCAGAGTGAACTTTTATTGCTGAGAACGACGCACCCAGGACTGTAAGAGATAGCGGGTCAAATAAATGACTTCAGCTCTGCCCACAGCAGGCTATGGGGTGGAAAAGACAAATTCTGCTTTAAGATAAAATGCTACAGCAAAAGGCCCTTATTTCTCAGGCACCTAGAAAACAGCCCTTTAACTTCTCTTGGCAGCAGGTCTAAGGGTGTTTGTTTCTAAAACACTGCTTACTGTTACCATTTTACTGCTTCATTCATAGTCCCAGAGCTCACTTGTGCTGGAGTTATTCCCGTTGGTGTGAGTTCCCAGCACACACATTCTCTTACAGCACACTAAATCCTGTGGCCAGGAGCGGTTCCAGAAAGCATAACCAAATAGTGATATCACAGAGCTGAGTTTTTATGAGCGAGTACACGTGTTTTCAATCAGCTTTCAGTGATGTCTGGCATTAAGAATTGCAGATGAAGGGTTTTTGAGCTATATTCAACTCCAAGTAGATGCCTCGTGGTCATGTAAACCTTCTCATCACCCCAAGCCTTCCATAGCTGATATGTCTTTACAGCCTGCATGACGGTGCTGGGGAAAATAAAAAGGGAGTGATGCCCACAGTCACCTTTCAACTGACAACAGTGCAGAAGGGGCATCACTGTGCCATGCAGCAGAGTGGTCCTGGAGCTCTCAGAGGAGAGACAAGGGCAGGAGAAGCAACCTCAGTGTGGAACAGGCTCAGAAGCTGATGCAAGCCGGCTGGTGTGGCTCAGTGGTTGAGCGTCGATCTATGAACTAAGAGATCACGGTTTGATTCCCATTCAGGGCACATGCCCAGCTGTGGGCTTGATCCCCAGTAGGGGGCCTGAGGAGGCAGCCAATCAATGATTGTTTCTCATTGTTTCTATCTCTCCCCCCACCCCCACCCCACCCTCCTTTCCTCTCTGAAATCAATAAAAATGTATTTTTTTAAATAAGTTGATGCAAAATATGCTACTTTCCCAAATATGTTTTCAGGGGAGACAAAGGTTTGGGTTACATACCATGGGTGGACATGTCACTCCAATGGTCCCCACTGCCTATGTGAATAAGTCTGCATTCTTTAGCTTCAACATCATAAACTGGAGCCAGCCCTCCTCACTACTCATTCCTTCTGCCCCACCCACTCACTCACTTCCAGCCTCCGTTCACCACACCACGGACTCTTGGATCAGCCTGTATGTTTTGCTTCCCAGTTTACACCTTCGCCTCTCCTGGCCTCCCAGTGAGAACTCGGAAATGAATTTAACAGGCTTGAAAAACTGGCCAAGGACCACAGCAATTATCAGTTGCCTTCCACTGGACACCATATTCGTTGCATTTTATGGACAATAAACATGTGCATTATTATTATTATTATTTTCTACAACTTTGAGTACAAAATAACTCAAAGACAATGGCAGGTGGACATAGCCCAAAAGCGTGTGTTACACAGAACACCCAATAATTATTTTGACCTACTTCAGGTCTTTTGCAATTTTTCCTGACATCCTGAACATAATATGGTATTATATGACCATACCATAATGCAACCACGCTCTCTCCACAAATGCACACACATCCTGCGCATGCACAAACTCACTTAAATTCAACTTGTGAAGAAATATTTTCTCTTCATAATGAATACAGTATATTCAGCTGGTACTCTGGCCCTCTTTATGGGGCATTCATTCAGGATCGGTATTCCGCAACCATGTATTTATTATTCCCAAAGGATTCTCCCCAGCATCATAGGTCATGAACTTTTTTCCAAAACAGTGTCATGAGCAGATTGTCCTGGGGTAGTCTCCTCTTATCTTTAATGCAGTCTGTGCCCAGATAGCAGTCAATCATAGGATATTCACAAAGATAGAAAGTTTGGAAAGCCTAGTTAAATATTTTGACTAGAAACCTGCCTTTCCTTTAACCTAACAAATATTTACCAAAAATACTTCCTGAAGGAAGATATGGTTCTATCTCAAAGAAATGACCAATTTCATTCTTCCCCAAGCACCTGTTTTCCCAAGGCTCTTTTCTGTTCTGGTAATGGACACGTGCTATACATGGTAAAATGAAAAAGCAGCATCCCCCCAAAATACCAGGCATAGTCACCCAGGAATGGTTTGGTGATTGGCAGTTCCAGATCCAGGTTGCTTCAAGGTCTAAGTCACATGTGTCAAACACAAGGCCCGCGGGCCAAATCCGTCCCGCCAGGCCTTGCAATGTGGCCCGCACCGCGCTGTCATCACTGCACTCCACTGCGTTTCCATCACAATGACAGTTTATGACTGTTCAGTAAACCATTTGGCCCGCAATTTAGGCTGGATTTTAGATTTTGGCCCCTTCTCTGATTGAGTTCGACACCCCTAGACTCTAAGTCATAAGGTTGCCTCCTGAGGGAAGGAGAGTCTGAGGCAAGAATTCATGTGCAAATACTTTATTTGGGAGGTGAGGGAAATACTTGTTGAGGAGGAAGAGCATAGAGTAGTAGAAAGGCAATAAATGATGTGTGATTAAGCCACTATCACAGTGGGTGACTGAAGCTTCATCTCATAGGGAAACTCAAGGAAATGGTGCAAAACACAACTCAGCATCAATGAACCCAAGGGACAAGGAGATGTGAGCTATTGATTGGCTGCTCCTGAGAAGGGCTAATTCTCCTGTCTTCCAGCCTGCTGTAGGTTCTGGAGCTAAGGCCTCATTCAGGGCTACAGATGCTGACAGCTGGAGGAGCCAGAGTCACCGCCAGGCTGGGGGAGGTGAGGGAGGCGTGCAGTGGGCAGATACTGCTGGTAACCTGCTCCCCTCCGGGGCTCAGCATTAATATGACTCAGCCTCTCTCTTAGCCTCTCATTTCTGGCTTTTTCTCCTCCTCTTACTTCATGTCTTCTATACTTTTTTTTTTCTTCTAATTCCAGAAAGAGAGAACATGAAAGATAATCTGGTTGATAAGCTCATCTTATCACCATCCTTGTTGGTACAGAGCTTATTGCTTTGGGCCAGCTCACAGCCTCTGAACTGGTTGTTCCAGGATCAGGGACTCAGCCCTGGCTCCTGTTTCTGAGGGGGGCAGAGACAAGTGACATAGAACACGACCGCTCCTGCTAGAGAACAGCCTAGGGCTGTGAGCAGACAGCTTCTCTGGGCAAGCAGCCACCACTTGCATTCTGCTCCTGCACAGATAATAATGGAGGTATGCATTTGTGTGATTGTGCAAATGTACACGCACCTCACCCTGAGGAAAGGGTGAGGTGTAAAGTCGTTAGAATCCCTATCCTGAAGCTGTGGGTTTTCATATAATATTTACCCTTAGGGTTTAATGCTTCTTTAGTTCAACTCAATTTAAGACTTACATTGTGTTCTCACCATCTCCATCACCTCACTGAATTTATATATAAAAGAATTCAGTGAGGTGAATATATATATCAGAGAGGAAGGGAGAGAGAGAGAAAAATAGAAAGATCAATGATGAGAGAGAATCATGGATCAGCTGCCTCCTGCATTCCCCCCCTCCCCGCTGGGAGTCGAGCCTACAACCCAGGCATGTGCCCTGACCTGGAATTAAACTGTGACCTCCTGGTTCATAGGTCAACACTTAATTACTGAGCCACACCCACCAGACACCTCATTTGACTATTTTAATGAACAAAACCTGACATAAATGAAGTAGAGTTCATTATATCAAGCATTGCTGTAATTCTTGGTTTCCAGGAGCAGACTGCATTTAAGTGTGGGGACACTATTCTAACTGAACTGCCAACTACCATCTTTCTGTTCCTGAGAGTCCTCCCTCTCCCAATTGCACTGCCTCCTTACCATCCTTTCTTTATTACATCCCTCACTTTCTGCAACTTATTTTTGTTTGTTTTTTTTAAACTATTAATTTCTCAAGTCCCACAGAAGTTTTATGAAGGCAAATGCCAGAATGAGGTAATCAGATTAATGTTTGTTGGATTAATTTATTGCTAAAGTAAGGACTTTATGTTTCTTTTTTAGGAAAGGGCCCAGGAAAATAAGTTTGGACTGACCCAGTGGCATTTGTGGTTTGGTTCCTATTGTGACAAAGACTAGTACTGGGTTAGAGATTGGCCAGGGATAGTGGGAATCACCAGCCAGTACTCAAGTTGTGACCTAGATTTCATCAGCATGGCTCAACCACCAAAGTCCCTACTTAGAGACAGAAAATTGTTTTGTTTTGTTTTGTTTTGTTTTGTTTTGTTTTGTTTTGTTTTAGAGAGAGAAACAGTGGAAGTGAAGGGGAGACTCACAAAGAGAAACATCAATGTGAGAGAAACACATTGATTGGTTGCCTCCCACACGTGCTCCCGACTTGGGCTGGGGATTGAATCTGCAACTGAGGTACATGCTCTTGACTGGAATTGAACCCAAGACCTTTCAGTCCATTGGCCAGTGCTCTAACCACTGAGAAAAACTGGCTAGAGTGGAAAGTTCTTCTAGGAATCATCAAAGTAGGAGCATATGAGCCAGGCAGTAAGCAACAGGGACACATCTGGCAGCTACCAGGACAAAGGGCAGAAGATAACCTAATCGGGGAGCAGGGCCTGCCTCCTGGGTGAACAGAGTGCAGCCTGCCATGGGCCAGCCCGGGCCAGGAGAATCTCAGGTCAGAGGAGGATTTCACAGGAGCCACACTGCTGACACCAGCCACCCCACCGCAGCCCACACTCCGCATGCCCAGGCTCTCTCCAGGCCAAAACTAACAGCTGCAGAGACTCCTTCCTAGGGCCTCTCAGATATGCTGTCCTTCCAGGGTCCTAAAGAAATCTGCACTGGCTGTGAGAGCCAAGACCCAGGTGCCTATATTTACTTATGTATTCTGCTCTTCCTTTCACTTCTGATGTTGGAAATTCACTTTAGATATGATTTTATTTTTAATTTTTAAAGCAGATAAAACTAAACAAGCATGACATCAGTATTTTCCATCCTGACTGCTCTGTACTTACACAGCAAATCCAACAACACTTCAGCGGAGAATGTTAAATGGCTCTCAACCTTTGCGTCACTCATGAGAAACATCCTTGGAGAAACTAGATAAATGCAAACAACTTGCCTTAGGAAATATGCCTATAAAGACTTACTGGCATGGTCCTGTGTCAGTATATGTATGGAAAATAAATCGACTTCTATGGTACATTAAGCAAAACATTGTATTAGAAATTTTAGTGAAAATGGAATTGCTAAATGAAAATAGGGATACATTTTTGAGAGGAGGAGAAAATCCAGATATTCAAGGCCCTGGGTCAGGATGTGAAGAGTGTGTCACACAGACACATTCACTGAATAAAAGAAAATGTCTAAGCAGATCATTCAAACAAAAGTGACAGCAGTGATTCTCCTAAGCCCAGCTGGTGTGGCTTTGTGGTTCAGTGTCGACCTATGAACCAGGAGGTCATGGTTCGATTCCCCATCAGGGCACATACCCAGTTATGGCTCTGCATATAGGAGGCAGCCAATCAATGATTCCCTCTCATCATTGGTTTTTTTTTCTCTGTCTCTCCATTCTCTTTGAAATATGTGTATATATATATATATATGTGTGTGTGTGTGTGTGTGTGTGTGTGTGTGTGTGTGTATTTCAAAAGATCTCCTAAAACTATCAAGAATTCTCTCTCTCTCTCTGTCTCTCTCTCTCTTCAGTAAGTACACACCTATAAATTAACTTTGTTTATTTTCAAGGCACATTTTTCTTTTTATTCAAACCGATAATAATGATATATTCTGAAATAATGTTCTTTAAGTTAAATATAGAGTTTCAAAAGAAAGGGCTGCTTTTCAACCACAGAGAGCCCAGAGGTTTCTAACCATGCTTCCAGAGAGAATTGCTAAGGAAAGAGATTGATGCTAAAACTGCATAAAGGTGACAGACAGCTGCTCAGAACTCCTCAACCTCACAACGTTCTGACTCCAAAAGCATCGATTCCACTTCAGTTCACTTCAGCCCTCCTTCAGCACGGCCACACCTGTCCTGCCTACTCAGATCTTCAAAACTGACCACAGCTCTCCGCCCTGTACAACCTCCTACTCAATCATTATTACCATGTCTGCATGATATCATCCTCATTTGGAAATTCAATCTTTTCGCAATGTATTGATAGTCTACTCTGTGCCAGACATTGTTTTTACAATACATCATTGAATAAAGCAGACAAAATTCCTTGGGGTCTCATAGGGAGGAGGTGGGTAACAAACAATCCTATATAATAAAGAGCTAATATGCAAATCGTTGTCATGCCCTCACGCTGTCATGCCTTAAAGGCTCAGAAACTCAACACTGGGGAGAGAAGAATGGAGACAAGCCAGGCTGTGGCCTGGGAGAGGGACCAGCCACATGCCCTGTGGTTCTGGGCACCAGTGACTGTGCTTGTGCCTGCAGTCCAGGAGAGGGACAAGCAGCTCATCCCACAGTCCTGGGTGCCAGTGGCTAGGGCTGTGGCCTGGGAGAGGAACAAGCCCCATACCCTGTGTTCCTGGATGCCTGCTCCTGTGGCCCAGGAGAGGGGCAATCCAGCCGCACTATGGTCCCCAGTGCCTGCAGCTGTGGCTTGGGTGAAGCCACCCACCCATGGTTCCCTGCCTTGAAAATGGGTGCCTGTGGCTGGCCAGAGGGAGGGAAGCCCGGGTCCCAGGTGCCTGTGACTGGCTGGAGGAGGGAATCCTGGGTTCCAGGTATAGGGTGAGGCAGAGTAAGTTAGGGGTGATCAGGCCAGTAAGGGAGCAGTTAGGGGCAATCAGACAGGCAGGCAGAGGTAGTTAGGGGTGATCAGGCAGGCAGGCAGGCAAGCAGGCAGGTGAGCAGTTAGGAGCCAGCAGTCCTGGATTTTGAGAGGCAGTCAGACATCTCCCAAGTGGGTTCTGGATTGGAGAGGGTATAGGCTGGGCCTAATTTCATGCACAGGGACTCTAGTAGACATACATTAAGTAGCATGTTAAGGGACCAGGGTGGGGGACCTTTTTCTGCCAAGGGCTATTTGGATATTTATAACATCATTTGTTTAATATAATTAACTTAATATAAATTTATGTTGCTATGAAAAAAGCTCCAAGATATACTGAATTTTGAATCCTGCCACAGTTGCCTTGGCAGGGCCAGACCAAATTATTTCCCAGGCCTTATATGTTTCCCACCCCTGCTATGTGAGAAGGTGATAGGCACTCTGGAAATATAGGGCACTCTAAGAGGCTCAGGGAGCTGGAGGGCGGGATGCAATTAGTGGTGTGCTGCAACTGTCCTGCACCAGCCCACAAGAGTTGATTGTGCCATCTCTTCCCAACATTGACTCCATGTTCAGTGACAATTTGGTGACATCACGTTGGTAACCTGAAATCTCTAAATATTTGCACTGTGGAAATTTACAAATGATACAAAGTTCAGCTTCTTTTTTCCCAGGCAGGCAGCTAGTAAACATGTACCAGCATATCACCAGTGTGGTTTTGAATCAAACATTAACATTTGAGCAAAGACAAGAAGGAGGAGAGCCTTGTGAGATTTAGGAGAGCATTTGAGGCTATGGAACAGCCACGGCAAAAGCCTGAAGTAGGAAGCAGGCCACCTGTGTCCTAGGAGTAACAAGGAGTCCAGCGGACACACCGAGACAGGAAGTGGTAAAGATAAACTCGGTGGGAGAGCTTGAGAGCAGATTGTGGAGGACCTTATAAGCCACTGGAGGGACTTTAGCTTTCACTCTGAGCGTGAGGGGAAGGTATTGAAGGTTTCAGGTCAGAAATGTCAGGGTCTAATTTACTTTTTAAAAGACCACTTTGCTCTGTTGAGACTAGACTGAGTTTGGGGGGAGTGGATGGGAAGTGAAAAGGTATAAGAAGATGAAACTATCCTAGCTTTTCTATTCTATTATTTAGGTAAAATATGATGGCTTAGAGTGATGGAAATAGATATAGTGAAAAAGGGTTGGGTTCCAGGTATATTTTGAAAACACCTACAGGAGGTGCCAATTGATTGGCTGTGAAGTATCAAGGAAAGGAGTAAATGCTGACACTAAGACTTTTGGTCTGAACAAATGGAAGGTTGGAGATGACATGAACTGAGACATGGAAGACTGTAAGTGGAGCAGATTCAACAGTAGTTCAGAGAGGAACAATCAGAAGTTCTGTTCTGGACAAACTTGACCTTGAAATATGTGCTATGTTGAGTTGAAGATGCACTAGAAGTGTGAATTTCAGGAGAAAGTTCTGGCCTGAAAATAGATATTTGGTAGATATGGATGGCATTTAAAGCTTTGGGACGGGATAGACACACAAAGGAGTATATAGTGACTAGAAAAAGAACAAGGATTCAACGTAGAATGTTCTAAGGTTAACTGGTAGGGGAGAAGAGGAGGAACCAGCAAAGGAGAGAAAGATAGGAGCAACCAGAAAGGTAGGAGAAATCGCAAGAGCCCAAGGCAGAAGCTGTATCAAGCAGGAAGTGATCAGCTGCATCTAATGGTGCTAATAGGCCTGGTAAAATGAGACCTGGGCATTGATCATTGTTGAGTAGTAAAATGGAGGTCACTGGTGACCTTGACTAGACTAGTTTCAGTGGAGAGAAGCCTGATTAGAGTGGGTTTAGGGAAGAATGGGAGGAGGGAAATTCAAGACAGTGAGTAGGGAACTCTTTCAAGCACATCCGCTGCAAAGTGGAGCAGAGAAACGGAGCAGTAGCTGGCGGGAAATGGAGGTCAAGGGTAGGGCTTTGTTTTGTTTTGTTTTGTTTGAAGATGAGAGAAATAACAGTAATTTTGTGTGGTGGTGGTAATGAGCCCATGGAGAAGGACACTTCAGGAAAGGGGGTTTTTCATTCTCTTTTCTCGCAGGCTGGCTTCCTTCCCTGCCTGGCTTCATTCCCCTCTTTCCCAACGTTGTCCCATGACTGGCTATTTCTCTTATGCTTTTACTAACCCCCTAGAATGACTCCCTTTGTTATTCCTTCCTTCCCAAACCACCATTTTCTTTCTTTTCTGAAACTCCTGGGTTGCCAGTTGGCTTTACTACAATAGATTCATGCTACCTAACCTCAGCTGAACCTACAGAGCTGTCCAAGTATTCTTTTATTCTTCTGTTCTTTCACGGCTAACTTCCTAGCAATTGGCCAACAGTGCTTATTCCATTGGAAACAAACTCTTAGCATTCCTTCAATGCATATTTTTTGAGCAACAACTATGTTCTAGACTCTGGAGCCTGACCCCCTCCTCTAACCCCCACCCCCACCCCCTGCCACTGCTTCCTGGACTCTTAGCAGATGATCTTCACTCCATTTCACTGAAATGATCTGAATCTCTTCAATATTCTCTATTACATTCTTTCCATTGTTATTTATAAATTATAATTTTCCAGCTAATCTCAAAGATTAATTATTTAACTTGGGCCCTGATTTTATTATGTCTTATATGTAATACCTTGTTTACCCATTAATCTTATTGCATTTTCAACATAACCTCTACCCATTGGAATCCTCTCCCTTCTTCCCAGAAGTAACAACTATACTGATTTTTGAACTAATCATGTGCTTTTCTTATGGTTTTTTCATTTATACATAAATATGTAAGTATTACATATACATGCATACATACATACATACACACATATATCCTGGGTGGGGCAAGAGTACATTTACAATTGTTCTTATGGGAAATAATAACTAGTAAATAATAATGCAAGAATAAAATCTGTGTTTTGCATAATCATAACTGTAAACCTACTTTTGAAATGTGTGTGCACAATTTTAAACAGCATGGTGTGCACTTTTGATAAAGCTGAAGTTCTGTTTTTCAGTTTAAGTAAACCGCAAGCTCAGCTAAGTACGGAGAAGACAGCATTGCATTATGGGGAGAAAGGCTGAAGAGATGCTCTGGGTTACAGTCTGGCTTCAGCTTCCCCTGGGAGCCATCAGTACAAGATCCTGAGTGATCCCGGAAACATGGAGCCAGGGCAGAAAGATTGTGGGTGGTGGGTTGCTCTCTGCATTTGCTCTTCTGAGCTCACTGTGCCTCGTCTCCACAGTAACCTGCCTGGGACTCCGATCATTTCACTCTCATATTCCCCCCCATTAGTTTATTTTGTGGCCTCCAGAATAGATTCTAAATTACAGGGCCTCACTAACTTGAAAGCAATTATTTTCCATTGTTGTTCTTTTTGCTCGTTATGCCAAAATGAGCTAGTATAGCCATTACACTGCATGAGCAGGACTCACAAGACACAATCAGAAGACAAGACAAACCTTTCCCTTCATGGCCCAGTCAGCCTGCTCTGGGCACTTTTCTTTGTTCCCATGAAGTGTCAGGTAAGTCACATAGTTCACCTGCTCACACAGGGACAATAAAAAATCCCCTGGTCAATGTAAGTCCTAAGAATAGGCTCATTTCGGGAAAGCGTGGAGTCACACGAATTGCCAGAACTCCAAATCTTGCTCAAAGCCTCTCTGCCCCACATTAGGCTGATGTTGTAGGAAAAGAGAGCATGGTCGGCTTCTTCATTTTTTGCTGGATCTGAGCTGCCAACCATGCTCCTTTCTGTCCTCTGCCAATGGCACTGCCCCAGCGGCAGAGGCTTGAAGCTGGTATTTCTCATGCAGTGTATCTGTGTGTCTGTGGAGGCTTCTTCCCCTCAACCCTTCAGGCCTGGAGTCCACTCCTATCAACGGCACAGCCTGCTCCAGCCAAGCTCTCTGGCCACCACTGGCCCATGGAAAACGCCCTGGAGTATCCTCTGGCCCAACAACCTGCATTCTCTATGCAATTAGCCAGATCCTTCTTGTCAGATTGTCCATATAGAATCCGGTGGGCACAGGTCCTCACCTCTGGGTGGTGTCCCTAAAGCTCTATTTCCATTGGCTCCAGAGGAAAGGAAATGCTTGTAAAGGGGAGGAAAGAAACTGCCACAGGACATCTTTCTCCCAAGATATCACGTCAGACTGCCGATCTCATACATTCTAATATTTGCATATCCCCCAACTGTGTCAAGCGCCAGGAGTACAAAAATGGTTTTTGCCAACCTCCTTCTAAAACCCTGTGAAGGTGGTTTAGAACTTTACTTCTGAACAAACAAATATGTGTCACTTTGGGGGCTGCAGTTAAACTGAGACAGACCTTGTTATAGGATTGTTCTTTCTTATATAAGGCTCTGGGCTTTTCTCTGGGCTCCACTCCTGTTACTACCTCCATCTGAATGTTGATCGATCTCTCCCATGTCACCTGGAAGGGTTTGGCTCAAAGCCCAGCCCCCACATAGGGCTCACCCAGACTCTCACCTCTTCTCTGGTGCTGTTTTATTTCTCCCAAATAGTGGTTGTGGACTCAATCCCCAGTAGGGGGCGTGCAGGAGGCAGCCAGTCAATGGTTCTCCCTCATCATTGATGTTTCTATGTCTCTCTCTCTCCCTTCCTCTCTGAAGTGAATGGAAATATATTTAAAAAAAATAATGTACAGAAACTAAAGAAAAGGGCAATATCTGGCGGGCAGGGCTGGGTGTCAGAGCCGCTCCCTGTTTGTTGTTCAGCAGGGCCGTCACCCTAAGAAGCGCAGTGGTGAATGCAGAGCTGAGGCCTCTAGCCCCATAGCCCTCTGGCTTCCCTGCTCAGGACTGCAGGCCGGGCTCCCTCCCGCTCCCCCTCACTTCACTGGGGTGCTGACCTATCCTGCTGCGTGTGTGGTCTGAGCTGTCTACTATTTCCAATTCCCCACTCAGTGCTCCCACCTTTACTATTCCAACCATCTGACCTCCTGGCCCTGAATCTGACCACTGACCTCTGGTATTCTCCCTAGAGGCAGGTCTCTGGCCCTTTTCCCATTTGGGAAAAAGCTTCCTGGCAGATGCCTGGGGGCTCTACCTGCATCTGTAGCATAAAACACTGACCAGCACAGTCGCATGGAGCAGACACGTCAGGGAGAAAGAATGAGACGGAGACAACATCCTGGGTGTTGCCTGAGCCATCCGCTTCAAGAACAATCTGGAGCATCTAAAAGAAAGGGAGGGCCAGGAAGAGGCGCAGGTAAACAGGAAAACAAAAGCACCGCCACAAAAACAAACAGGCCAGGCAGCTCTCTGACCCACTTGTAGCTGTGTTCCTTTTCCCCTGGCCCGGAGCGGGCTGCTCTCTGATGAGCAGCGGAAACTTTCCGGGGAAGGCGATCAGAAACCGGGCTTAGGTGACCCGGAGGGAGAGGACAGCATTTCCTTACAGCAGCTCCCGATAAGGACAAGCTTTCAGCTCCTGTCTGCCCGAGCGCCTTCACAGCGAAGCTCTGGTTGCCCTCCGGAGGTCTAAGTTTTCACTACCCCATCCGCCTTTCTCTGCCCTTGGCACACAGAGAAAGAAAGAAGGGAGCTGAGCGTCCCGATCTGCAGGTCCCTGCTCTGGGACCATCTTTTCCAATCCAGCCTGGCAGTCACCTCACTCTCTCAACATCCTCTTCCCAGCCTTTCCATCTCAGTCTGAAACAAAAGCCACTGAACTGGGAGCTTTGAATGCTGCTCAGAGAACACATTTATGAGGATTTAATCTCCAGGGTAACGACTGTCACTGTGTGTGGTGATGGAGGTTAGCTAGATTCACCCAGGTGATCATTTTGAGGAGGCAGATGCTCTTGGACTCACCATGGGGTTAGGTCCCAATAAACTCATAGTAAGTAAAATATTCTGCTGGAAACACATTTAATACAGCTCACCTGCTAAACATCACAGCTTAGCCACGCTGGCCTTGAAAATGCTCAGGACACATATTGTTAGCCTGCAGTTGGGCAAAATTATCCAACACAGTGAATGCACTGTAGATTGTCGGCTGTTCACCCTCATGATCCCTGCCCTCACCCAGTATCACCAGAGAGAAGGGTCCCTCGTATTGTTAGCCCCAGCAAAGATCAAAATGCAAAATGCAAAGTGTGGTTTCTATTGAATGTGTCACACCAGCGTACACTGAACCATCATACGTTAAACCATTGTAAGTCAGGGACTGTATGTATACATACACCCGATCATGTTGTACACTTGAAACTAATGTACTATTTAGTGTCTATTTCAATTTCAAAGTGAAATTGAAATTTTTTCCTGAAAATAAAGGTAATTAAAAGAAAAACAGATAAATTAGCATTGATTGTTCACATTTGCCAAAGTAGTTGCTCCTTTAAAAAAGTATCACCATAGCGCAGTGGTCGGCAAACTGCGGCTCGAGAGCCACGTATGGCTCTTTGGCCCCTTGAGTGTGGTTCTTCCACAAAATACCACGGCCTGGGTGAGTCTATTTTGAAGAAGTGGCATTAAAAGAAGTTTAAGTTTAAAAAATTTGGCTCTCAAAAGAAATTTCAGTCGTTGTACTGTTGATATTTGACTCTGTTAACTAATGAGTTTGCCGACCACTGCCTTAGAGTACTTTCAAACTTTCTGAACAGAGATTTTTCGTAATTATTAGTTGACCAGTTCCCTGGCTGACAGTAATGTTCATTTTCAGGTAATTATAATCAGCATGTTCTCCTAACAGTCCATGGATAAAAATGAACATCTGAGGAGAAAAATTAAATTTATAGACTTTCTCCCCTTCGGGCCAAATTTTACATCACATTTTGGTTTGGAGAGAAAGCCTGAGTTATAACTTTAAGTTTATAAGAACTTTAGGGACTGTAAAGAAATATTCCTGATTATTAAAATTGCTTTTTCCTTTTTCTGAGAGAAAAAAACCAATGCCTAAGACCCTTCAGGATTCCATACAACACTCGTCAATGTATGACCACATGTGCTCCATTCTTTCATCTGGATCCCAGCATCTGCTGGTTGGCCAGTCCTATCAGTGCCAGATAGCACAAAAGCAAAGTGTACAATTCATATTATTTTCATCCCCTTCAGTAAGGGAGCCTTGATGATCTCATCTGTGTCGGTGCCATTGGAGCCATTCAGGAGACTGCGTAAGAGGCGGAGAATTCCTGCAAAGCTCTAGCAGACCCTGGAGCCTTCCTTCCCAGAGGTAAAGGCTGGTGGGAGTGATCAATGCCCACTAACCTCCTCTTGCTGTTTGTCAGTTCAATTTCCCTTCTTTTTTATTTTTATTTTTTTAAGTGGCCTCATGGGAATGGGAGCAGCTCATAGACCTGAGTTTAATGGAAAGAACAAGGGCTTGAGGGTGCAGTCAGAACCAGGCCCAGTTCTCTGCTCAATCACGTAACAGCGGCAACCTGTGCCAGGCGAGTCACTACTCAAAACTCCAGTTTTCTCACCTGTCAGCGTCAGTCAACATCCACGTCTCATAGAGACTTGGCCTGAACTAATCAGCGCTGTTTAATTCACGCAGGCCCCTGGAGACAGACTCTGGTTCCACCAACTATGTGCTGTGTGAATCTGGGCAAATTGCTTAAAGTCTTTAAGGCTCCATTTCCTCCATAGGTATAACATTCACACAAAGGATTCCTACCTGATGTGCTGAGCCAACGCGATCACCCCAGAGAGAATGCAGCACGCTGCCTGGCACATGGAAGGCACCAGGCACAGCCAGCGTCATTTCCTGTCCTCCTAATGAGGTTGCCATTAACAGGAGCCAGTTGTGTAGTGGAAGTGCCCGAAGGCAGGCCCTTTGTTTTGCAAAGCATTTCTTTCTCTCTTTTCTTAAAAAAAAAAAAAAAAGTTCTGGTGCACATTAGCAAAATGTCTCGGGGGCAGGGCGCCCAGAAGCCTCTAAGTGTCAGCATTTCCGTCACAATGAGATCCATGTGCTTTCTGGAGAAGCGGAGTCCTGGACGGGGGCCAGCGAGGGTCTGTGCCTCCGACCGTAAATAGAGCACAAAGGATGAGACTTCATGGATCCAAGTCAAAGGCACACCCTTCTTACCACGGATATCTTCATTAGCGTTTTTCTGTGGGTACTTTTTAAGAAGTCTATATTGCAGCTCATTTAGAGATTGCTTTTTATTTAAGGGGTGTTAAAAAAAAAATTCAACTGAGTACATTTGAAGGTCTGATTGGCTGCATTGAGCCATGTGTGCATTGGGCAGCATGCCATCACAGACAGAAAGGAGCTCGGAGGAGCTTTATAGTTCGTATTGTGTTTTCTATTTTAAAAGCAAGCTAATCCTCCTGGGGAAGCAGAAACATATCTTTGTGGTTCTGATGCTTGAATGATGTTAGCAAAATCATCCCATGAAACTGGAGCGGGGTGTTTTCTGTTTTCCCCTGAGAGGTCGGTTAGAGTGAAGACGGGGAAGATGTCTCTGTGCACCTCCGTCTGGGGGCAGGAAGGACTGTGCTGCCGGCACGGTGACTTCCTTCTGTTTCTGGCTTTGGTTGTGCCTGGGCACCCTCCTCTCTCTGTCTTCCGTGGGCACGGTGCTGTGATAATTGTACTCTGTGCTTGTCCAACGACTCTTCTTCCCATCTGTTCCCTGACTCAGCCCTGGGAGGGAAAGGGTGGTTTAGGCAAATAGGACTACAGCCATTTTTCAGATGTTAAAGTGTGATACAGAAAAGGCAGTGACACCTGGCTAGGAACAGGAAGGGCTGGTCCTAAAATCCATGTCTTCTGCCGGGTCTAGTGCTGGCTCCACGGCTGCCACCAGGATTCTGGGAATCATGGAAAGAACAGGGACACCGGACCAGCGGACATATGGTTCCAGTGACTTTGACAGCGGGCAGGTGTGATGCTCAGAACAATAATGCACCACTGAGTTCCCCTGAAGAAGCTCCTGGGACCTCCCATCCTGGCTACTGAGTAGCATCCACCCATCCACCCACCCATCCATCCAGCATCCAGGGTGGAGAGGGATGGAGGCTCTAAGCTGGGGGCCGCCAAGGGAAATACGCCCTCTGACCTGGAGACTGTGATACTGAGCTCCTAAAAGGGAGAGATCAACCAAAGGACTTGTGTGCACACATATGAGCTTAACCAGTAGTCAAGGACAATAGGGCGGTAGTGGCATGAGTGGGGAGTGGGGGATTGAGGACAAATATGTGATACCTTAATCAATAAAGAAACTTAAATAAAATAAAATAAATAAAAATAAATAAAGTTAACGTTGCACCTGAGGTTAGCCGTTTTTAGTCCTGAGAGCTGGGGAGGTATCACAGTAAAATTATTTCTCTAAAGATAAGTTCAGTTGTCATTTTGAATTATTATCCAGTGAATACTAGCTACACAGATTCGGATAACTTAAGAAACATGTTTCCATTTCCCTTCTCTCTCAAAGGATAGATTTATTATGTAAAAATGCAAGCAGTTAGCAAATAACCTTGATATTATTATATCTGTCACGCTGAGGTGTCATAACTTAAGAACTCTTCATCAGCTTCTTAAAATCAAGTCTGTATTTTCCTTTTTTATTATATTTTCTAAAATATCCTGGTCTGAGTAGCCTGAAAAGAAGCTTTCAAGGTGTACCAACAATCGTGTCTAGCCTTTATTCTCTATCACTATTTGCAGTTCCCCAGAGAAGAACAGCTTTGTGAGCGGGGGGGAAAAAATCCACCCAGAATACCATGTGGTTACCATTCCCATTCTTTCCGGAAGATGCTCAATTGTGACAAATAAAAGTGAACTCACATCCATCTTCGTGGCCCCCTCTGCTGGCTGAGATGAGTCATGAATTCAGTGTCCGGACCCAGAAGGCCAGTGATCTTTGAGACTTTCCGACCAGACCATGGTCATCACTAAAGCTTCCACTCCACAGTGAAAATGTGTCCGGACCGGGAAAGCCGGAGGGAGCGGAAAGAATGTGGACTCACAAGGCTTGGATCTGAGTCAGAGCCCTGGCATTTATGAGCTGTGGGAACCTGTGTCTGGCTGGTCAGTTTCCTCAGCGCTGAGGCTGCATCTGGAATTTTTCATCAGCGATAAGAGGCCATGCCACACTGGAAGGGTATATGGTACCACTTATCTGATACGTCCAAAACAGGCCACTCTGTAGAGACAGAAAGTAGATTAGTGGTTGCCCGGGGCTGAGGGCGAGGACGAGGGTTAACTGTACATGGACACGAAAAATAAAAACATTCTCAACTGGATTGTGGCGATTGATTATTGCACAACTTGGTGCATTCACTAAAAACCACGGCAATGTACATTTTAAGTAGGTGGATTTTGTAGGATGCAAATTATATCTTATAGCGTTTAAAAAAACAACTGGAGGGGAGGCAGCCTGGGGACCCCTGTAAATCCAGGTACAGAGCCAGGGAGCCTGCACCTTGTACTGAGTGCGAGGAAGAGGGAATGTGGTGGGCGGGTGGGGGGGTAGCAGAATGAATGTCTAGGACTGTGCTGTTGCTCTCAGCTCTACTTTGTTCACTTTTATTGTTCGTAGCTGGTGTCCAGGTGAGTCGCCGGAGGTGAGCATTAGGGGCCGGAAGGACATGGCCTCCTGGCTCAGCCTCCTCTTGCAGCTCAGCCTCCTCCTGCAACTCAGCCTCCTTCTGCAGGGGAGGGCAGGGCAGGCTCCCAGGGACCTAAAACGGCAAGTTCTGACCACTCAGGGGCTTCTCTGAAGGAGGGGAGACTTCAAGATCCTGCACCAAAACAATTACTTTGAAATGTAAAAACTGTATTTTCTTTGTAACTTTTCCAGTAAGAAGTAACTTAATGTGGTTGGGAATTGTATAAGATTAAGGAGTGGGCTGGGGAGAGAATGCCTTTTTTTTTTTTTTTTTTTTTTTTTTAGTTTTTATGTTGCTTAATGATAGAAAACTTGAAAGTGTGAAGATTTATAAAAGTACCAGAAGAAGTTCAGGAGAATATCTCTGTAGCGTTGGGTAGAGAGAAACGTATTAAGAATAACACCCAAACCAGAAACTCTAAAAGAGATGATAAATGGATTTGGTTAGAAAGAAAGAGAGAGCCCTGAAACTGGTTTGGCTCAGTGGATAGAGCATGGACTTGCGGACTCAAGGGTCCCAGGTTCTATTCTGGCAAGGCCATGTACCTTAGTTGCAGGCACATCCCCAATTGGGATGTGCAGGAGGCAGCTGATTAATGTTTCTCTCTCATCGATGTTTCCAACTCTCTCTCCCTCTCCCTTCCACTCTGTAAAAAATCAATTAAATATGTTTTAAAGAAAAGAAAGAAGGAAGGCAGGAGGGAAGGAAGGAAGAAATGAAGGAAGAAAGATGTAATATATTAGGAAATAACATTATATTATGCATACCAAACAGGTTTACTATCCTTAATATAACAGACATAACAAGAGAAAAATGGGTGGAAATGGGTACAGACAATTCACAAAAGAAAAAAATAAGTGAAGAAATATAATCTGTCAACATATGCAATCACATTGAACCTGGCTATTAATTAATAAATGTTATTGGGGAAACACTGAGCTACTTTTCACCTATGACATTAGCAAAGATTGGAAACACTGACATTGATTGTCCTCGGGTAGATTGGTACAGCTTTCTGGGGAGTAATTTGGCACTATACTTCAAAATATGAATATTCACACCTTATGGCCCAGTAATTTTATGTTAGGAAACTAATTGGTCATAATTATATGTGAAAATATATCGATGATAAGATGTACATGACTGAACTATCTGTAAAGGCAAAAAATAGAAAAGTTCTCAAATGCCCACCATCAGGGGTTTGATAATTATTTCTACTCAATAGAATGTCTGCAGTGATGTAAAATGAGTGTGATCTATATTGTGTTGCATGGGGGAAATGTTTATGCTATGTTGCTAAGTAAGAAAGTCAGTGTCATAAGAGCATTGGTGATGTGATTACATTTTTGTTTAAAAGTATACTGTGTGTGCATGCATATGTGTGTGTGTGTGTGTGTGTGTGTGTGTGAGAGAGAGAGAGAGAGAGAGAGAGAGAGAGAGAGAGAGAGAGAGAGAGAGAGAAAGGGGGGGGGGTATAAAGATGCACTGCACACATTTCCCTTCAAAAAAGGATTTGTTGCTGAGCTCAGCCCCTTTAGGAGTCGCCCAGCTGCAGAGCCACCTCTGCCAATGTTCTGCTCTCAGGCGTAGGAGGGTGGGCACTCCCTGGTGGAGGCAGGAGTACCAGGCTAGTCACAGGTGAGACAGAGAACAACTCTGACCAGCTGTTATCACTCCAGCGCTCCCTGAAGGGCCAACGAGGCTGTCAGCAGCCTATACATCACAGCTCAATTTCTCTCTCCACCCCATGCTGCTGTCATCCCCTTCTTTCCACAGGACAGTTCTTACGCAACATCCAGCACAATAAACTCCATCTCAGCATCTGCTTCCCAGAAAATGCAACCAGCGATTTTTATAAGCTACCCACAAAGGAAAGGGCTTAAGCTTCTTCCCCACTCACCAATTCCTGTCTAAGAGTCTTAGATGCCACTTCTCCTGCGGCCATGAAGTCTAACCCTCCATGGGATGCTGGCTGCTCAGGGTCACAGGCAGGCGACCCCCTCCTCCATGGCCGCTGGTGTCCCGAGGGAAGCTGACGTCTCTGCATGCATGGTCTTCCTGCCTCCAAGCATCTGCCCTCGCCCCCTGGTCTCCAGGACTGAGACACAGGTCCATCTCAGCTTACTTTTTCTCCCAGGCATACATGCCAACATAAAAAAATTCTTCCTTTCTCTCACAGCTGAACCACAATCGCAATTCAAACTCTTGTGGTTGGTCCTACCCCCTCATTCAAAGCACAAGTCAGAATCAAGCTGGCTCGGGCGAGGCCTGGCCTTCGTGTGGCTACACTAACCTGAGCAGAACGAGCTGAGTCTGCAGCCTCGTCTGCTCTTCAGCCACAGCCTGACCGCCTGGAGGTTAACACACAGCACACCTGAGCCGTGGGGGTGGCTCGGCGGGCAAATGCAACTGCTCGTGGGTTGCCGGCTTTGGGAGCCCACGTGCATCTTTAAGAAGGTTGACAAACCCCGTGTGTAATTCTGATGGAACTACACAGACTAGGAAGACACACCTAACTGGTTTCTGAGCTTTAGTAAGCATTACTCGATCATGTAAATGAGCCCGAAACCTACAGCCAGAGTATTAACTTTTAAATATTCAGGAAATCAAACTGATGATAAACCATACTACTAACTTACAAAAACGCACTGTGGTGAGTCCCGAAACAAAAACAGAATATTTGAAATCACTGTCCTAATGCTTGGTCACCTTATGCAGAGGACATAAAGCTTATGGCAATTTCCTGCTCCCAGCATTGCAAAATCTATGCCGAAAACACAAAGTAAAACACACACACACACACACACACACACACACACACACACAGATTTATGGGAATGGAGAAAGAAGCTAATAAATATATATTAACTGTCCATTTTGGTATTTGAAAGGTAATTTAAACTCTGGCAAAAGGTAAGACTCATCTATTGAGTGATCATTGGGATGTCCCAAGGCGATTGTAGGTCCTCAATGCAATCATTACAAAGTCAGCACTCTCCTCCTCCTGTTGTGCAGCCGTACAGAGAGCTCCATTGTCTACTCTCAGGCAGCTCTTGCTGACAGATTCCACAGGAGACAGGACAGTCCTCTGTCTTGGCCATGGGAATGCCAGGGAGACCCCCATGCTGCCTGTTAGTGAAGCTCAGCTCCAGCCCCTGGAGGGTGGGCTCGGGAGGATAGGCGCTGGCAGGGAGGAGGTCTGAAGCTCGGCCAGGCCCACACAGCTGTCCTGGCACCAGGCGAAGCAGGACTCCCAGGCATCCCCGTTGCACCAGGCCAGCTAAGCCCTGTGTCTGTGCTGAAACCCAGATTTGAGGGGCTCCTCTCAGATGGCACTGAGAGGCAGCTGAAGGGCACTGAGTTCTGGGCAAACAGAAAGAATTTGCATGGAATGAAAGAAAAGAGTATCACTGAAACCAATTTGGCTCAGTGGAAACATCTCTCATCGATGTTTCTAACTCTCTATCCCTCTCTCTTCCTCTCTGTAAAAAATCAATAAAATATATATATTAAAAAAGAAAGAAAGAAAGAAAGAAAGAAAGAAAGAAAGAAAGAAAGAAAGAAAGAAAGAAAAGAAAGAAAGAAAGAAAGAAAGAAAGAAAGAAAGAAAAGAGCCGAAACCGGTTTGGCTCAGTGGTAGAGCGTCGGTCTGCGGACTGAAAGGTCCCAGGTTTGATTCCGGTCAAGGGCATGTACCTTAGGTTGACGGTTGAATATCGCTCGGGGGGGGGTTGGTGAAGGAGTGCAGCGGCATCAGTGTTTCTTTCGCATTGATGTTTCATGAACTGTCTGTCGTGTTCTTTCTCTGTTTGTAATAAATATCAGATATAAATATATTTTAAGAAAGAAAGAAAAGAATAAGAAATAGAAAAGAAAGAAAGAAAGAAGAGAAAGAACGAAGAGAAGAAAGGTGAAGAGAAGGGAACGAAAGAAAAGAAAGAGCGAAAGAAAGAAGAAGAGGAAGAAAGAATGAAAGAGAAAGAACGAAAGGGAAAAGAAAGAAGAAGGAGTAAGGACGATAAAAGAAAGCAAGAAAGAAAAGGAGAACGAACAAAAGGAGGGAAAGAAAGAAAGCAAAAGAGGCGGAAGGGGTTTGGGTGGGTAGCGCGGTCGGTCTGCGGACTGAAAGGTCCCAGGTTTGATTCCGGTCAAGGGCATGTACCTTAGTTGCGGGCACATCCCCGGTGGGGGGTGTGCAGGAGGCAGCTGATCAGTGTTTCTTTCTCATTGATGTTTCTAACTTTCTCTGCCTCTCCCTTTCTCTCTGTAAAAAATCAATAAAATATATTTTTTTAAAAAAAGAAAGAAAGAAAGAAAGAAAGAAAGAAAGAAAGAAAGAAAGAGAAAAAAAGAAAGAAAAAAAGTATCTCCCTTGTATGTGTGAGTGGGGGGGAGTGGGAGAGAAAGTGCATTACTGGGCACACATTTAGATATTGTTATTAATAATAGTTCCACCGTGTGATGAGTGCCTATATGTACCAACCAATCCTTAATACAGCATCTCTGATTTTGCAACAGGGTTTTGAGAGTTTGGGATTATCCCTGACCTGAGGCAGAGAAGGGTTAAGAAACTTGTCCAGTATCACAGAGCCTGGTGATAGAGGAGGAGTCCTACCAGTATCCACCCGGTAGCAAAGCTCGGATTCCTCCCACCACAGCCCATGCCACCTCATGGGTGAAGGAAGTTTCAGAGAAAGACCAGAAACAGTTTAATGGGGATGATGGCTGGTCTGCTTACCTTCCTCAAATGACTACCATAACCTCATTTCCTGGTTTGCTGCCCTATTGTATTTGACCCCTATTATTGCCAATTCATAGTAATCCCTCAGTCCTTTGCCATTAGCATCTCTTCTTGAATGTAGAGATATTAATGGTGGTTTTTTCCACAGCTGATTAGAAACCTGTGTGTGAGGAAATGGGCTAAGGACTGAGTCATGCATGATCTAAGACAACAATGACAGGAAGAGTAAGTTGAACTGACCCTAGACAGCAATGAGAGAGGAGCCCATGACCTCATCGCCCAGTCCACGGGGTGTAATGTGCATCCACCGGAAACCGGAGTTGGGAGCTCACGTCTCCCAGTCTTCTCCACGGGGGCTCGTTTGAGGGATGGCTGCCATCCAGCCCTGCATTTCCAGGAAATGAGACTTGGATTCCTTGTGGTGTTAACTTTAAAGGAAAGGCATGGGGATGATTCTTGGAAAGAGGGGAGTATGTGAAACAAAGCTGAATGGAAAGGTAGGAAAATCCACAACTCACTTTCATCCTCGGTCTCCTGGCACCCGCTGCACAAACGCACTGGCTCTGGTGGTCCGTGACCAGGCGGCAGACCTTCCGTGCACTAGGCCACTAATCTATACATTTCCAAGCTCCTGTAGTTTCCCAGAATTCACTGGGGATGCCTTAGAGCATGGATAATTTGAAAACAAATGAATGTTTACAGATTCACCCTACTACCAACTGCAATGCTACAGTGTTTTCCCAGCAGAATCTTTTTTTTTAAATAATATATTTTTATTGATTTTAGAGAGGAAGGGAGAGAAAAAGACAGGTAGAAACATAAATGATGAGAAAGAATCATTGATCGGCTGCCCCCTGCACACACTCCACTGAGGATCGAGCCCGCAACCCAGGCATGTGCCCTGACTGGGCATTGAGCCGTGACCTCCTGGTTCACGCTCAGCCACTGAGCTACACCATCTGGGATCTTGTTTATGTTTTTAATTTGAGTGTTTTGATTTTGATTTTGGAGTGAAAAATATGGCACAGCTTTTAAAGCAATAGTATTTAAAGATGAGATGTGGAATGACATGAAAGTTGGGTTATTATGATGCCAATATGAACCTGTATATGTATATGCATATGCATATGTGTATATATATATATGTATGTATATATATATGTATATGTATATGTATATGTATATATATATATGTATGTATGTATGTATGTATTTCTGCCTATATTTTTCTGGGCCTGGCCACATCTGTCTCTGCTTTTGTCTTTGCACACTTCTCTTTTTTATTTGTCTCTTTCTATTTGTCTCCCCTGTTTTCCCTCTTTCCCCCACCCTTTTCTCTCCTTGACTCCCCATTAATTTATCCAAAGTTAGATTGAGTGCCACCCACTGTATATCATCTCTACAAATTATTTATAAAATTACTTCTCCTCTAACTCTGACTCAAGTATCCTTTTCATGCAGGTCTTACTTTCAATCAATCTTCTTAAGGTGAGTACCCTTAGGTCTTCCTGACCTAAGATGGAGTTTTCTAGGGTGTCCATCCTGTCGGCCCTTTATCAGTCTACACAGAGTGTCGGTGCCCTTACAGGCTCATCTAAATAATAAAAGCATAATATGCTAATTAGACTGGACTTCGTTCTGGACATGATTCCGGACGTCCTTCCGGATGAAGCCGGAGTGGAGGGGAGCCTGGGTCCCGGGTGCCTGAGGGAAGGCTGTGCTGGCAGCCAGGGGAAGGAAGGCCTACATGGGGCCTCTAGTAAAAAATAAGCTGGTAAAAGGAGAATCCAGGTTTTCCCATGTACAGATAAAGGAGATAATGCTTTCTGTAAAAAGAAAACATTTAATTAGATTGCCTGATAGGAAACTTTTTAAACATGAAACACATGGCTCTACAAAAGCCTGGGATGGAATAACCTGGTCAAAGTTTAGGTTGTTTTCAAATCTACAAACAAGGCTTTGCAGTCTTAAAATGACGCAGGCCCGTGCCCGGAACACTCTCTATTTCATTTCCTTTAAACGGTCAGAAAACAGGCCTCCCGAGGCCTCCGGCCAGGAGTGCTTCTAGGTCCTAGCACAAGGCAGCCTGCAGAACTGGCACCACCTTGCAGGCAGTCGGACCAGATGCACGTGGGTGAAATTCGTCAGAGAAACACAAGTTCCCTTGGAATGATTCCGCCCCTAGAATGTGCTCTCCTACTTCCTAAGCATCTCTCCATTGCCTAGAGTTACTGGAAGGCCTCAGGTTTCAAGCCAATCATTCCAGGGTCAGGGGGAGGCTCAGAGGACTTGAGGGAAGACAGAATTCATTATTAATGAAAATACTGCCCCCCTCAGAGGAAACACATGCACTTAATGCTCAGCCGACCTCATCCTCCCATCAATAAATCCATGCTCTCTGGCTGTGTCTGACACCCCTGGGCAGGCCCGCTGGAGTGGGTGACAGCTGATGAGCAAAACCACTTTGGCCTTAATGAAGCTATACTTTCCTGCCTATGATACCACTTCAATACAAAGGGAGACTGTTCCTGCTTTACTTTAATGCCCATTACAGAACCGATTTCAGGTTAATTCTCTTAAGCCGTGATTCAATTAAGCTTCCGTTACCTAATGAAATGCACATATTTTGCACTTTAATGAGGATGGGAATTCTCTTAAAAGAGACACCTCTTCTTTTAAGACTTGGCACAAACACTGCCTTTTTAGATCAGCACCCCCCTCACTTCATCAGAACTGGATCCCTCCTTGGTGCTTCCAGCACTCCCTGCACACACCTCTAGCACTGCTTTCACGCATGGCTGTCCTTTATCGCTAACGGATCTCTCTCTCTCCCAGGAGAGTAAGTCCCTTGTTGTCAGGAGTCCTGTGTGTTCATTACTGAACCTCACTGCAGAGCCGTAGATGCTCCGAAAGTCTCCCGTCCCACCTCCAGCACCCACTGCACTGAACTCACTTGTGTGCTGAGCTCCTGAGGGTCAGGGGTCAGTCCTCATGGGCTTCCGTCCTGTGTCCACCAGGATTTGGCTGAAAGGAATTGAGTAGCTCACTGAACCAGGGGGAGGATCAGAAAGTTGGGCCTGAAAATAGGTGTGAAAAAAGGTCATCATGTTTCAACATAGAGATGTAATCAGTTCAGCAAGTTGTACACCTTAAATTTATCCAATGTTACATGTCAGTTATATTAAAAAATAATAATAATAATGCAAGCCAGTGATGGTGCGAGATGCAATTTTTTTGAAGCTTTTCATTAAAATCCCTGAGGGCCTTGCAGCTTTGAAATGCTGCCCAGTTCCCCCCCAAAAAATCGCCTCATTATCGGTATATGCTTCTGTAAAGTGGACTCTGATCTCAGGGCTCCCAGGGCTTCAGAGCGCTGCTGAAGCCAGCTCTGTAGGTTCAATCCCAAAGCCTTCAGAGGATGGAGCTGTTTTCATTGTGATCTAGTGTCTTGCCTCCTGAGGTGCCCTCACCCGTCCTCCTGCCCCCTCCTTGCCGGAAGGAGACCGGCGGCCCTGGGAGAAATGTCTTCAGCGGGGGGGCTGGATGCAGGCGTGCCTCCAGCTCCTGTGTGCCAGTTTGCACTCCAGCCTCCCAGGTCCTCAACAGGAGACGCCTCACGCCGCCTAGTGGTCAGCTCGGCAGAACGCCCGGCTGACCTACATTCCCTTTCCTGAGCCGCCTGCTCCCTTGTTAGAACAATCTTTGTTCAAGGCCAGGGAACACAGGAAATGAACCCACAAAAAACCTTTTTGGGAGGGCAATCCAGGGTCCAGTGGCTGAACTCTTTTCAATGAGAGAAGAGCTCTGGGAGAAATGAAGGGGAACTGTGCAGGGCCACCTCCCGTCATCCTGCGGGGCAGCCTGCCCAGGGGCCTGGAGCCCAGCACCAGGCGGGCGGCCCCCCAGGCCTGGCTCTGCACAGCCGCCCTGTGATGTTACTGCAGTTTCTTAGGTGCCGGGGCATCGACGGGCCAGGGGAGCAGCTGCTTGCAGGGGAAAGAGACCTGCTCTCCACCTGGCACTGCTGCCAAGCTTGGTGACCATCAGGGAGGGCTGCCCCCCATGTCTCTCTGAAAGCACATGCTGGCTGCATGGGAGAGAAGCAGACCCTCTGGCTTTGGCCTGGCCTGGACACAGGCACATGTCTTTGGGGAGCTGTGCTGATCCAGCTGACGGGGCACTGACTTCGCACTCAAACAGCTCCTCCTCCACCAGATTCCATGTGTTAGCTGTGTTCCCTGGAAAAACCTTAGCCCTTCTTCTGATCAGATGTTGCCATGTATTATGTTTTGAAAACTAAGTACTAATAAAAGTTGCTAAGAAACGTTGACCCTCGATTTGTTTTAACATACTTGGAGAAAAGTATTGTAATATCTACAGATCTAATTATAATGAAATTCAAGCTGCGTTGCTTTTGTAACCTTCAACACGTAATGTTATTAGCAAGAAAAATGACTGCGCAGCCGCTGCCAGGTACCTTCCCATTCAGGGATGGTTTATGTTATAAGATACTTTGTTTTTCCCAATGGTCTACAAACGGGAGTCTTTCCAGGGACATGCATGCCCCCGGCAACAGTGTCATCCCCATGCACCTGGAGTCCCCTCAGGGCAGCAGGCCTCCCAGGACCCAGACCTCAGTCCTGGGCTGTAGTCCTGGTCATACCCCATTATATGGAGGACCAGAAGGCCGTTTCGGGGGACCATACTGGAAGCCAGTTCCTATTCCTTAATTGGAGGTCAAATAACCAGGCTAGTCCTGACCACCATTTCATCATCCCCAGGTCCTGCCCTTGTCCCAAAGCTCCCATCTGGGCCCATAGCACCCCCTAGTGATCACGCTGTGCCAGAGCACCCAGACCTACATTCGGGCCTCAGACCTACATCCTCGTCCCAGACCTTCATGTCTGGTCCTAGTAGGCCCACCTGGGGCCCAGGCCACAAACCTGGAACTCTGAGTTGTATTAGGGGACAAGATCTCTATGTGCACCCCAAACAATTATTCCATAACCCAGATGCTCAGGTGAGATACCAGACCTTCCTCCAGGCCCGAACTGCCCTCAGAGGACCCAGAGCTCACCTGTAGCTCACACCTACATCTGGGACCCAGACTATCATGGCGGGGCCAAGAAGATTATCCCGAGTCCCTGGCCTGAAACTCAGAATCCAGACTTGTATCCTGGGTGTACTTCTCCGTTTGTAACCCAGACCACAATTTCCATAGCCTAGGTGTTCAGGTGAGGTACCAGACCGTCCTCTAAAGCCCCCCAGCCCCACCCCTGCCACCAGGGGCCCAGAAGTCCCTGGCTTCCCACAAAGACCCTCCCAGGACCCAGAGCTCCACTGGGGGCCCAGACACACCTCCTGGTCATAGACCACTGTGTCGAGGACTAGAATGCCATTCCGGGGACCCATACTAGAGGCCATGCCTGCTCCTTAATTGGATCCACCATTTCATCATCTTGAGTTCCTGCCCTTGCCCCAAACCTTTCACCTGGGCCCATAGCGCCCCCTAGTGACCACACCATGTCTGAGCACCCAGACGTACATCCAGGGCTCAGACCTAAATCCCAAATCTTTATGGCAAGGCCTAGAAGGCTAACCTGGGGCCCAGGCCACAAATCTTGAACACACAGTAGCTTTGAATTCTCCTCTTTAAAAAGCAGTTTAATCTCACAACAATGAATAAATAGTATCATCAACATTGCAGTACTTGTCGATTTAAAGTGATTCTGGGCCCTCTGTAATTCTAAAAAGGATTAAAGTGGTCCTGTGACACCTTCGTATTTCCCTCTCCTCATCCAGGATCTCTCTAGTCCCTGCTTGGTTGGAAGGTTTCAAGTTGAAGGTCTGGAAAATGTTAGAATGCATCTTAACTGCAGAGATTATTTCCAAAGTGTATTTTAGAGTAATACCCTCACATACTCCCGTCTAAGGATTTCTAAATGCCATGATGTAGTGATGATGAGCAACTTATGCTGATGCAAATAGAAGCCTGAAACCAGGGGAGACAGCAAACAGCTCCCTCTGTGGCCTGGAACATAAGTTGCACTTTTTTTCTTTCTTTTTTTAATTTATGTTTATGTTTTGTGTTATAGATATCCCCTTCAATGCTGCCAAAGTGGCCTGGCAATGCTGAGAACCAGATGGGCGCTGTCGGGTCAGGAATTTACCTGGCTTCCTTGGGAAACATGATCCAACTATCTTTAAAAGCAAGCTCTTTCAACCCAGTAACTGATTAACACAATATATAATAGTTCATAGAATTTTTAGAACCTGTAACAACAAAAACCTGTGACGACAGAAGTGTGATAGACTGGCCAGTTGCTGCCTCGCACCTCATACTTTTGGAGGCTCTAGCTGCTGTTTGTACCAGCTGGCCACTTGTGCACAAACACAGACACACACACACACACACACACACACACACACACACTGTCCCTTCCCCACACCTCCTGACCCAAGAAACACAGAGCCTGAATCAGTTAAGATGAAAACAGGTGCATTATCTGCATGGTCAAAGGCACAGCCTGAGCCAGACCCCAAACCAGATCAGGAGTCACCCTGTACCTGGAGCGGAGGAGCCTTAAGGAGTACAGAAAGCCAGGCCCTGGAGCAGGGCAGCCATTGGGATGACCTGCCTGGAGAGCAGCGATGAGGGACCTTGAGCCCTGGAGAGGCTGAGAGAACTCCCAGTTCCAGGGCCAGGCAGCCTGGTGAGACCTTGTTTTCCACCCTCACTGAGGCCTCTTTAGGGGAAACTCACTTTCATGTCAGCTAGCTTGCGAGGTTTCCTTCTTTGTACCTCATTCTACCGAACTCAGGGATCCTGGCTCACAGAGGGCAGGCGTGCCTGCAGGGCTCACCATGTGGCCCTGGAGCCGCACCAGCTGTTGGCCCAGCTGTTCCGCTGCATTGTGTTTAGTTACATTCAACTTACCTGTGATCACAAGGCAGGTGGTCTACTGAAGAACGCTTCACACACCTTTCTGATTCAGGCCCGTGCACACATGTAACATGCAAACACACACAAACACACACACTCACACCCCTAACATTTGCTATTGATTGACGTTAGGAAAGCACTGCTATCTGAACATGCCTGCACCACACTAGTATTGTAGGTTTGTTCTTTTCCTCTCTCTAAAAAACAATATTTTTTCTTACAATTGTTTTTACATTCTACCAAAAAAATAACATTTGAAATTACCACTCAGAGTACAGATTCATATGCATGTTTTTTTCAGATGTCAACTTTAATGAGAAGAATGAGGAAGAATGTCGTTAAGTCTGAAAAGAAATGAGTTCCTGCCTCAGGAATGCCTCATCCTTTGCTGCTGTGGACGAGGTCACTGAACACAGCGAGGTCACGCTGCAGGCAATGATCATTTGGTTCTAGAACCCAACTTGCCGGATTCCTGATTGTGCTCTGCTACCCGATGTCATTACACTGGAAAAGTTAGGTTGGAGATACTAAGCAACAAACATGAGCAGTGGCTTGGATTATTATGGAAATCCTAAATGAAACCAAGTTGGTCCCACAAAAGTATGCTCTGCTCCCAATGCTTTTCTGGTGGTCCGACTCAGCCAGGGTGTAAGCTTCCAACCAAACGTAGAGAGCGGCCTAAAAACCATCTCTGCTCAAACATAATTGACACCCTACTTCTTGGTGAGGTCTGGCCCAGTGGGAATATCCCATTTCCCTTCCTGGCTTGCCCTGGAGTGTTCACATGCATAGACCATCAGGGTAGCCTAACTTAACATTACTGTTACAAATATTACCTTTAGGCGTATTTTTAAGCCTTGAAGAGAGGAAGATGGTGGAACTACTATAAGAACAACAGGAGAAGGCATCACAGGGGCCAGCTTCCTACATGGCAGGGGATGTGTTTCCTGCATGAACTCTGAGTGGCAGTGAAGGAGATAGTGTGGATTAGTAATGGCTTCTCATACACCTGGGTACTATGCTACCTGCAAGATGGGACACAAAAAGCAAAACCCTAACTGGAGTAAATATTAATATGAGCCAGGAGCCTTTTTTTAAATCATTGTGTTAAAAATATGGGAAGCAGACACAAAAGTTGTTATTCTGAACACCAAGGAATATGCACTGGCCTAGCTTACCACATTATGAGCTTGCTAAATTTGGAATTAGGTTGTCTGATAAGCTGCATCTGAAAGATTCACATGGTTTCTGGATAGTCCCTCATGACCTAGACTTCCGGGTAGGTTGGTCTGAACTCCCAAATGTTGTGCATTGCCTAAAAGTGAGCTCTAAAGGTTTTCCCTAAAATTGATTGGTTTTCCAGTAATTCCACCAGCTAGGCAGGGTTAGCATTTGGGAAAGGCACAGAAACCAATATACACATAAAAAATACGTAGGTTTGTTGGAATTGAAATTTGTCAACTAAGAATAGATCTCTATTACTAAAGTTTTGGTATTCCTTCAGAAAAAGTTTAAAGTTTGGCTGAATTCACCCAGAGTTAAAGACACCAAAATAATACACTTGTATTGTCTATATGTATTGTCTATATTTTAAAGAAACACTAAAAATTACAATGAAATCCCTGTTATAAATTATAGAATATCACATACACCCTGAAGAGTACATCTTTTACAGTATAGGCAAACTCAATTCTTTTACGTAGTTGTAACAGAATTAAATATCTGGTTTCATTCTCTCACAAAGAAAATTAGGTACAGCTTTTATTGTGCTTAATAATTTTACATTTCTCAAATGTTTTCAAGGAGTCCACTGGTCCACAATAAAAATATTTGGATATGTTGATTCAGAATTAAAGGTTATTTTCGCACTTTCCTTTATCTGATTTCTGAGACTGTACATATGTCCCCTGAGACGCCTATGTGCTATGTTGGTACAATGCTGAACACCATGTAAGAGAAAGTCTCAGTTGTGAAATCACTCAGTTGGCCTCTAACACCATTGATTCTAAAGGAAACACAGTGCCTTGATTCTATGATTCGAGGCAGGGAAGAACATCAAACTGGGTCTAGGACATGCTGCTATTTTTAGATAGCATGGATGCTCTTAGCGATGTCAGTCATGAAGGAACACTAGTATCAGCATAAAGGACTTGCTACTGACCCAATTGTGAGACTTTGAGCATCAAATACAAGCACAGCAAGGTAGTCGTAACACAAAAGCAGGCTGTGATACAAGTTTAATTGTTTAGCAAATGGGGGAGTGTTCACACTGAGTATTTTATTACTTCTAATAATGATGTCTATTTATAATATTTACATCTATAGTTATTTTCGTAAGCACTGAAGAACAAACACATGAAACTGTAACTTGGCCAAATGTTCCTATCAGAAATTACTAAAATAAAAAATATGGCTTCATTAGCACAAATAATAGGATGTATGCTGAGTACAAGTAAAAAGCTCTAGCATCAAGATTCCTGATAAAGAATACATAATTTTCTTTCTTTTTCTTTCTGTTTTTGTAAATATATTTCTATTGATTTTAAATAATAAGGGAGGGGGGGGGAGAGAGACACAGAAACATCATTGATGAGAAACATTGATTGGCTGTCTCCTGAACACCCCCCATTGGGGATCAAGCCCGCAACCCAGGTATGTGCCCTCACTGGGAATCGAACCATGACCTCCTGTTTCATAGGTCAACACTCAACCACTGAGCAACACTGGCCAGGCAGGAATACAATCATTTTAAATGACAAAAAAGAACAGATCAAATACCCTAAATGATAAGCCAAGAGGTTAGGTGTTATCATCTATGTAAAGCTTAATACATCATTACTGCAAAAGACACCAAGTTTCAAAGACAAAAATTTTTTAATAAAGGTATTTAAAAAGTTTATCATAAATAAAGCAAAACAAAACAGTCAGCCCCACACTGTGGGCTCAGGTTTAATTGAATTACCCTTGTATACATACATAATCAGAACAAGTCCAGATCAAGAATCAACTAGTCAGTCAATAACCCAAATCCTTTCCTTTTTCCCTTAAGTTCTAGTAAAAATACTAAAACCCAGGAAAGTATTAATATTGAAAGGTTAGGAATATATTGCACTAAGACTCATACTAACTATGAGGTTATTAAGCACAGAAATAAAGAAATGTTCAAAACCATAGTCTTGATGTTTTAGAATAGGTTTACTAGAATGTGCAATAAAAAATTTTAAATCACTACTTATGTCTAAAAATCCCTCAATGAAAGAATCTATTTTTTTTTTTTTTTTTTTTTTTTTTACAAATTCATATACATTCTGCAATAGTAAATTCCTAAGAGTCTCTGCTAGAATCCAAAGAAAGAGTGATTTTAAAGGACACAAGACACAGCTTGGGTTGTCTATTACTACCAAATAGAGACATTTGTTTGGTTTTAAAGACAAATGAGTCACAATAGTAGGAATCATATTTCCATATTAACTATTTGGGTAGATGCCATCATATGTGATTGAGACAACTGCATACTCTCTTTCCTTCCAACGACAAGACTGAAGTTGTGTTGAAGGGAAGTCCCCAAATGATAAAAATAATCCGAAGCACAAAATACTGGCTGAAGGAAGACAAACCCAAAGGCCACTACTTCAGAGAGCTACTATTGGACCAGTTGCCAGATCTTTAGGAATACCATGGAACTGTGAGGTGCCTCTCAAAGAAAGAAAAGCATTAGTTACCTTTAATCTTACACACAATAAACACAAAAACCGTATTAGAAAAGTTGTACAATTTTGTCAAATCATAATAAATTTTCACCACACTTGGTTCATCATGGGGTTAAAAAAAAAAAAGAAATAGAAGAGTTCATCTATCTTGTTAGCTCTGTGAGTGCTACTATCCTGACATTTGTTCCTGAGTGAATGAAAGAAGGAATCCTGGGGAGACCCATCCCTTAAAAACAAAGCAAACAGCCGGGACCGGTTTGGCTCAGTGGATAGAGCGTCGGCTTGGGGACTGAAGGGTCCTGGGTTCGATTCCGGTCAAGGGCATGTACCTTGGTTGGGGGAATATCCCCAGTGGGGGGTGTGCAGGAGGCAGCTGATCGATGACACTCTCTCATCGATGTTTCTAACTCTCTATCTCTCTCCCTTCCTCTCTGTATAAAATCAATAAAATATATTTAAAAAAAAAAAAAAAAAGCAAAAAACCTCTTTGGGAATGCGAGTATTCCATTCTGCAAAATGGCGCACAATGTCAATCAATTTGATCCAAGGGCTGGTGCCACATAGACCTAGAATGATTAAACAACTTGATGAATCATGAAGATAAACCTGAAATGACAAAATGTGCGTGGGGAGCTGGTATTTAGAATGGCACTCAATATGGCCAGTAGTCTGTACATATATAAATAGCGTGAAGGTATCCCAACGGTGCTGTGTCGAGTTGGGAAAGATGAAATTTGACCAGCAAGCTTTTCATGATTACGGCTTTTTTCTCATTTCTTCATCCCAATCAAAATCCAATGCTTCATCCTCTAGTTCTGGTAAAGTAAAGAGAGACTTTTTGGAAAGACTGGGTTTCTCGGGGGACCCCTCCAACTGGAAAGTTTTCCTTTTCCTGCCAAGCATTGTAGCTACGGTGGAGGGAGGTGGGCTTGGGCCTCTCTCGCCCGAGTTCTGACTCTCGGGAGGAGGCAGGGACGCTGATTTGGATTCAGGGGAGGAAGTGAAGGAGAAGTTGGCCAACTTGGCTAACGTGCAAGCATGAACCTTGCTGCTTCTATTGCTGCACGGAAGCCCTTCCTTTCTATCTCTCTCACCAGTGAGATGCAAATGCCCAGTCTGGTTCCTGAGCTCAAATTCAGGCCGAGTCTCTCTCTCTCCAGGGCCACGTGCCCTCTCCGCTCCTGATCCGTCTTCCCCTGATGACGGCTGTGACGCCCCCGGCACCCTCTCCTGCAGCAGAGCTGAGCCTCCGCTTCCCGAGGCAGAGGCAGAGGCAGAGGCAGAGGCAGAGGCAGAGGCAGAGGCAGAGGTCAACGCTTCTGGACGCTTCACCGACAGCACTGCTGCTCCTCTCGATCCACGCTGGGAGGTTTTTGAACTCCGAACCGCTATGTCAGTTCTGCCAGGAGACACAGGGCCGTGGTCCTCAGGGGAGTGGATCAGCTTTGACTTGTGTTTGAAAGTAAATTTTGCTAGTCTGGCCACAGGGGCGCCCGAACTCTCACCACTTTCAGGTTCAGGCTCTTCCACCCGAGGGAGGGCCTTCTGCCGCTTCCTGTCTGGGCCCCGTACTGGGACGGAGGGAGGATGAGGAGGGCTTGTGGGCTGTGGAGGCGCATACAGCTCCTGGGCCCTCTCCCTGCGCAGCCGGTGCAGCTTCCGGGGGACGTGATGAGTCAGCATGGAGCCCGGCTCCTCAGCAGTTCTCGCTGCCTTTTTTCCCTTTTCACCCTCAACTCTCTCCGGCCTCAATGGAGCTCCTGTCTCTGCCGGTGCTGGACGCAGTCCAATTTCCAGTTGGCTCCTTTGGCCTGGCTCACTCCCTTCCCTGCCCTGAGATGTGCTGCTGGAGTTTTTCAAAGCCACTCTCCCCTCAGCTGTTCTGGGACCAGGAGACACAGAAACAGTGTTTTTCCGTTCAATCTGATGAGTTGTCAGGGAGTCGAACCAATCCAAACCGGCATCTCTGCTGTCGTGCTGGGCTGGATCTTCTCTCCGTGCTGACCTGGTAGGCCCCGGGTGGGGCGCGGGGTCAAGAGGTGGGCTTCCCCCGGGACTGCCTCCGGTGGGGGAGGAAGGGACACCACGATTCGCTTCCTGCTGTGTTGACGTTCTGAATGTGGGCTCTCCCCCGGGGTTATGTTCCCAGGACCCTGGAGTAGTCTCCGCCTCTGCTGTCCTCGGCTGGGACTGGGACACACTCTGATCCTGCAGCCTGTAGCAGAAATAAGGAAACATATATTGAAGGGAAGGATACTTGCTTTACCCTTTTCATTTCTTTAGTGTCTGAGATGCCACCTAAAGGGATAAGTCCAACATTATTCCAGGTTAATACCAAATACAGTCTCTAAAACCAGCAAGAGGCAATTACCTGGTTTCATCAAAATAGAGATTAAGGCCCTAGCTGGTTTGACTCAGTGGATAAGAGCGTTGGACTGCGGAATGAAAGGTCTCAGGTTCAATTCCAGTCAAGGGCACATGCTCGGGTTGCAGGCTCAATTTCCAGTAGGGGGCGAGCAGGAGGCAGCTGATCAATGATTCTGTCCCATCATTGATGTTTCTATCCCTTTCTCCCTCTTCCTTCTTCTCTGAAATCAATAAATACATATTTTTAAAAAATAGAGATTAAGTGATCTGATAATCATTCTAATTTAACCTTAAAATTAAAAAAATGAAGTGCTGAGTTTGCCTACATTTCCCTTCTGTCTGACAGTCCACTTACTAATTCATTTAAGATAGTTTGAAGGTCAATATAAAAATGCTCAGTCTTATCTATCATATTATATGTGTAACTACAAAACAGACTGCTAGTTATTTGCACAGTAGCTTATTGCTGATCAAGAAAGTAGCTCCACCCGGTTGGTTGAGTGTTGACCTATGAACTATGAGGTCATGGTTCAATTCCCAGACAGGGCACATGCCCAGGTTGTTTCAAATTCTTCAGGTGATGCACGTTCCTTCCCATACGCCACATGTTAACAAGTCCTTAGAAAGGAGAGTTTGAGACATTGCTGTTGTCATTCCCGGGTTGTTTGGATGTTCCAGAACCAGTAGGATGACCTCCCTCTTTAAAATAAAATACTTGATTGTCACTGAGGATTTTTAAAAGTCTATTAGCTATGTAAATTGTTAAAAGTCATGGATTTGGGCATGCAGGAAAGGAAAACTGCTGAGAAACCAGATGGAGGTCAGTATAGTTAGCTCTATTTTTTTTTTTTTTTACTTGTGTGTCTTTTATTTTTATTTATTTATTTTTTTAAATATATTTTTTAATTGATTTTTTACAGGGAGGAAGGGAGATAGAGTCAGAAACATCGATGAGAGAGAATCATCGGATCAGCTGCCTCCTGCACACACACACACACACACACACACACACACACACACTTGGGGATGTGCCCGCAACCAAGGCACATGCCCTGGGCCAGAATCGAACCTGGGACCTTTCAATTCGCAGGCCGATGCTCTATCCACTGAGCCAAATCGGTCTCGGCAGTTATCTCTATTTCTAACTTGCCCAGCACTAACTTAGGTTGGCCTATGTAAATCAATTCTGCGCCTCAGTCTTCTACCGTGAATTTCTTTTACCAGGGTTAGAACTGATATAAAATATTTATTATGTTTAGAAACTGTAAGAATAAAATTAAAATAGTAATAAACACAGAGATTCTTTATATAAACTCCCTTGCACGTGTCCTCTCCTGATGAGGAAAGTTGGGAAGGCCAAGTAGGCATTTTGTTTGGGTCTGGCCTGGGACAGATGGCTCCTGGACTCTAACTTCCTCCTTCTTAACAGCAGTCGCAGCGCCTTGTTGCTCTAGTTTGTACAGGGAGTCAACGAAAGAGAAGAGGAAGAAGTGGTGAAAGCAAACGTGATAGAGCCCACTCACTAGCAGCAGCTGTGCATATTGGGTGTGAACATAGGTAGCTTACCTTACTGCTTCTCATGTAATTGAGACCCAGTGCTATCCATTTAACTGCACTGAGTAAATTTATTTAGTTTTCAACACACATATAGCAACCAACCAGTAAGCGTTCTCCATGAGGCTCACCAAACCAGCAAGTCAAGAAGATGTAGCTTTGGAAGGTGATCTCTAAAGATGGCAGCCATCATTCCATTGTTCCTCCGTTCCCATATGCCTGTGCCACACCTCCCGTCACCCCGTGATGTCTATTTCCTTTCACTCTGCCTGTGGGGTGACCTTGTGACTTGCTCTAACCTACAGCACGTGGCAGAAACGATTCTGCTTCTGTCCTGGCCCAGCCTGTAGGATGCCTGGCAGCTCAGGCTCTTGCTATACTGGAGTCCTAAGCTACCATGGCAGAATCCTGACTACCCTACAGCAGAGCGAGCCCAGCAGCCCCGGCCATGTGTGCCACCCAGGGAAGACATCATACATGAGACGGAAGCATCTTGGATGATCCTAAACTGGCTGAGCTCCCAGAAATGCAGGTGTATGAGTAATTCCAGCTGATACTATGCTGATTAGAGATGAGCCATCCCTGAGAGACTCCCGAATTTCTGTCTCCTAGGAAAGTGAGCACTATAATGGGGGTGGATTTCTTTTTTTAAGCCACCGAGTTTTGGGGTAGCTGATTATAAGCAATAGATAACTGAAACAAGCCCCTACAGATAGCACAGGCAGACTTTCACTTAATGTAACTTCCTTTGTTTCACTAAATGCCAACTAAAGTTTTCCATTACATGCCTTTCTTGTTTTGTTTTTTTTTCTTCTCACCTTTCAAGTCTTCTTAGCTCTTCGCTCAGGAGGTCGTGCAGCTCCAGCTTTTCCAGGATGAGTTCACACTGCCTCCGGTACTGCTCCAGAGGGTTGTCAGGAAAGGAAGTGTGGAGTGCGTTCACACCTCCCAGCAGTGCGCCTCCCTGCGGGTGAGGAATGGAGAACAACAGGGAGTCACCACCGGCCTGCAGAGAAGTTCACCAGGCACCATGGGTCCCAGATGGCGAAGCCCAGCCCTCCACACTCCCACCTTGAAGTGAGAATCACCCGGGCATTTTCCAATTTCAATAATCTTCTCCCCCATTCTTGCTAGCAAACATTGCTCTGCGAAGCCACGCTCTCACTAGTAAGACCATGACCGTCGCTCAGGTATGTCAAGGAGAAGATGGATTGAGACCCACCACTTTACACCGATGGGAAAAGCAATTATACTGAGGCAGAGAATGCTTCCAGGACAATATTTTTCCTTTTTTTTTTAATGGTTTCCTTTGGATATATTTCTAGAAATTATTAGGTTTAGAATGTAATCATTTAAATAATAATTCCTGATATGCTACAAACTTTTATTTGATGCTTGTAATTACAGTTCATATATTAGCACCCAATGTCCTTTTTAAAAAATATTTTATTGATTTTTCACAGAGAGGAAGGGAGAAGGATAGAGAGTTAGAAACATCGGTGAGAGAGAAACATCAATCAGCTGCCTCTTGCACACCCCCAAATGGGGATGTGCCCGTAACCAAGGTACATGCCCTTGACCGGAATTGAACCTGGGACCTTTCAGTCCACAGGCCGACACTCTATCCACTGAGCCAAACAGGTTTTGGCATGCACCCAATGTCCTTACCTGCATTGAGGACTCCATTACTGACACCACTGTAATAGCGTCTTCCAGAGTCACTGTGTCACGAAACATAAGGCGAGCATGAGCTGAGAAAATAAGGGACAGTTTAAATCATAAAGACAGAAATGCTTAAAATAAATATCTGAGGTGATAAATGTAGTACTCTACCTGATCCTCTTCCAAAAATGTGTATGTTATGAATGAGCTACTAATAGCAAATTAACTTTTCACAGAACAAGCACAAAAGTCTAAGTTCAACTCGCTTTAAGGCTGTTCCTGTAATAAAGGGGCACATCCTTCTGCACAGCCCATGGCAACTCTGTGTATTTATATGAAAATACTCAGCAAAGAAAGGGGCTACCTAAGCATATGCTTAATATTCTGTAACTTTTAATCCTCATTTTCTAGTCTATTATAGAAACACACAAAATTAAACTCATTTCTCATCTCTGGCAATTTTCTTTATCTGTGAGCTTTTCAAAACTACCAAACTCATGAGCATAAAATTTATGTATTTCTTGCTCTAATATTAGCTATAAATCTTTACTTCTTTAAAGTGCATCCATTTTATAGAACTTTTTATTAAGCATACATTAAGTTAGCACATGGTGCAGTCAGTTCATGTTAAATTTTTTTGATTTATTAACACAAGGGCTAACTGTAAAAGCCAATGTTAAAAGAAAACACCTCCAGATGCATGGTAGCTGCAAGTCAGCATGTCTCTCACACCTTCAGGATGGGCTAGGGCCTGGCATTATTAATTTGGTGTCATTATGTGAATGCTGGGTGCCACATAGGAAACAATTCCAAACAAGGCAGCGTCTCACCCAAAATGCTAGCAGACTTCCCCTGAGAAATAAACCTCAGTGAATAAGACCTCCTAACAAGTTATAGGAGCTATCAGGAAGCCTGAGCTATCACAAAAGATTCCTCTTTCTTAAGGACACGACATTTCACTCAACACCCATAAATGTCCTGGAAGAGCGGAGGTTTCATAGATCAGAGCCTTCACTTTAATAAGCACCTGTGAGCGCCTTAGAGTAGGGAGTATTCATCTTTGAGCTCATGGTGTCAACCCCCATTTCTTGTACATAGTAGGTACCCACTAAAAATTCATTTGCTGAACAAAATAAACCTTCTGCTAATCGTATCAAGCTCTCCAGCAGGCGGATGGTGGTCCGGGCAGCGTTCCGGGAGTCGCTCTGCCTCTGCATCTGGTAGTACCGAAGGAGGACCTGATTGCCCACGTCAGACAGCGAGGGCTGAAGGGTCCTAATGAGGCTGAAGTAGGTTTTCATCTTTTCCATGCTCCACAGCTTCTCGGATTTGCTTGGGTAACCTGCACATATTAGGTGTTGGTCAGCAATTTCTAAGAACAGGCAAATATCTCATTTTAAGGGCTTTGATAAAGTTCTTATACTCTTTATTTTTTAAATAAAGTTTCCAGCTTAAGGCATGCTGGCCTTCCCAATCATCCCCTCAAATAAGACAATTTTTTTTTTTTTTTTTTAGAGAGAGGAAGTGGGGGGAGGGGAGAGAGAGAGAGAGAGAGAGAGAGAGAGAGAGAGAGAGAGAGAATATCATCAATATGAGAAATATTGATTGGTTGCCTCCTGCACACACCCTGATCAGGGATTGAATATGCAGCCTGGGTATGTGCCCTGAACAGAAATCGAACCCAGCACCTTTTAGTGTATGGGATAATGCTCCAAGCAACTGAGCCACACCAGCCAAGGTCTTATACTTTTTAAAAAAGATTAGCTTTAGGTTTTGTGGCCATTGAAATCTAGACCTGTTTCTGCACAGTATATAGTACTAGTAGTTCTAGAACAAACAGTCTTAGGATCTAAGGTTAATAAACGGGTTAATTCTGAATAATTTTGTTCTATGCTATAGTATCCAACATAATAAAAGCCCAATATGCAAATTGTCCCTTTAGGTGCTTGTTCGATGGGGATTTCGACCACTATTCACAACAATAATCTCATCAGTGGCAGACAGAGAAGGGCCCTTTACCTCCTGCTCATTATTCTGCCTCACTAACTGGTCCTCTCCCTGCTGTCAGTCTAAGCATCTCTCTGTTACCTATTAGTAGGGTACCTTGGTATTTATTTAATTTTCTTCGAAGAGAATTTCATTTGGCTGTATCTACATTTTTCCTTTGTCAATAATTTGTTTGTCTTCACATACCTTTGTTTTCTAAGATAAAAGAGGAAATTATACGATCCCAGTCTTCATTCTTGGTATCAAGCAAAACCAGGATTAAGTCAAATCGGCTTAAGAGTGGGCTGCCAAGGGCGATGTTCACAGACACGGACTCCTGCGGGTCGTACTGGCCTTTCGGGTTAGTTGCTGCCAGGATGGTGGTCCTTGTGTTCAGCTTGCACACGAGGCTACAAAAAGAGAGGGTACAATTCACTGACTGTTGAGATTTAAATAAAAAGCAAGATTAAACTTGTTAATGAGAAGGGCTGCTCTTGCATCTTCAACATCTAGAGAAACTCATGTGAAAGAGAATGTGGAATGATACAAGGATGTATCACAAACACCAAGTTCAGCACAGTGTATTTACACTAGCCTACCTTGTAGAGAAACAAATGCTCATAAACATTTCTTAAAACACTGCTATGAGCACACCCTCTGCTGGATGCTAAAGCCATACAAAGTAAATTAAACATGGATACTGTCTTAAGGAGCTGGCAATCTACTAGCTATAATGGTAAGATAAAGAAGAATACGGTAAGTTCTAGAAGTATAACGGTCCCAGGAGAAATAAAGATTATATCTATTCATCCATGTGGACGGAAGTGATGATCAGAAGAACATTACAAAGTAGCTTTTGTACAGGACCCTTCATGATGTGGACTTTTTAGGTGGAGAATATATATATATATTCATGGAGAGGGTGAAGGTAGAGGGTGAGAGGGATTTTGTAGAATTGTGAATTAGTTGAAGCAAAAACTTTGTGTCACTTTGTTTTGATTTTTCTAAAAGTGAAAGAAACAAAAAACAGAAATAGAGAGATGGAGAGAGGGATGAAGACAGGGAGGAGAGGAGCAGGGGAAATGAGGAAAAATAAAGGCTGTTTAGCGTCGTTTTTGAGGAGTAACAGCAAAGGGAAGGGGCCTGGGAGTGGTGGGTGGGTTAGATGGGGAGGACCTTGGATGGACACAGTGAAGAGACAAGGACAATGGTCTAGGAAGAGGCACGAAGTCCTAAATCAGGCATGCCAAACTCACAGCCCACGGGCCACATGCAGCCCACAACAAATATTTTTGCAGCCCAGCCAATATAACGGTATGTAAGAAACATCTTAATAAAAAATTCGTAACTTAATTTTTACAATATCCTTTATACATAATTATTAATAGTGAGCTACAATGTTTGCTAATGACTGATTACTATAATTGGGTTGCATTAATTTCCTTTGCATGCCTTTTACACAGGCGCACCATTTCTCTTCACTAATACTAGCAGCGAATATTTTAGTAGCCAATGGCCACGTCATTAGTCTTGGACTGACTTGTTTGGTGTGAAAAATCGGTTTATTTGCATTATGCTTATTACTTTGGGCAGTTATTCAGTGTCTGGTAAGTTAATATTCAAGAAAAAATATTAATTTTTATTAAAATGTATTATTTTATGTAAACGATTACTCATTTATGTCAGCTCTTTGTATTTAACATGTCTCTATAGAGACATATAAACCTACGTTTCTATGAAAATGGAAGCTTTTGTTTTTTGTGGCCCACATAACTTAAACCCTGTTTATTTGGCCCGTGTTAGCCTTTGAGTTTGACATGCTTGTCCTAAATGGAGCAGTGGCAAGAGAGGTATGGGTATGCCTGACTTAGATACTGTTTTTATTTATTTTAAAAAATATATATTTTATTGATTTTTCACAGAGAGGAAGAGAGAGGGATAGAGAGTTAGAAACATCAATGAGAGAGAATCATCGATCAGCTGCCTCCTGCACACCCCCTACTGGGGATGTGCCCGCAACCAAGGTACGTGCCCTTGACCGGAATCGAACCTGGGACCCTTCAGTCCACAGGCTGACGCTCTATCCACTGAACCAAACCCGTTTCGGCTTATATATTGTTTTTAAATTTACTAATGATGGGCAAGTCCTCAAGGTAATATAGCATATTCGCTGACAAGAACAAGTGTAACATTTCCCCCTGTAAATTCTCTGCTGATGATGACTGTTTTTAACTATAGTGGCATGTCTGCCCCTCAGCAGTCATGGCACGTGGCATCAGCGACATGTGCCACGTTTGTTAATCCCCGATCTATTTCCAGTTGGCTCTAGCAATTACCTCGTGCCCTAAGACTGGAAGAGTTTGAGAATCCCAGTGTGTGGTAAGTGGCATAAGAAGACACCCATTAAAGGAGAGAAAGACAAACAAGGCCCTTTCACTGAAAACTAAATCCCTTTTAAGAAAAGTTACTAAAAAGGAAATATTCTGAACAGACAGTCCACATCTTATAAATTATGTGCCCAGATGGTTTTGTAAAGGTAGAACCCAGTTTGCCCTAAAAACAATGTAATAGTGGTTCCTAATGAATCCCACCAAAGCACATGTAATCCACGTTGAAGTGAGGCCATTGGCATTTATCACAAAAAAGGAGTATTGCTGCAATGCTGGCAATGAGATGAAATACAATTGCATATGAAATAATTCCTTAAAACTATTTCCAATGTAGGTGAAAGTAATTGATTGTTCTTTCTCTCTGGTCAACAAATATTTATAAGCCATTTGTGCAAAGAGCGATACTGAGGATTCAAAAAGGTACAAGCTGGTCTCTGCCTCCGCTGGTTACAGTAGAAAGGCTGGCAGATGAGGAAGTTCAACACAGCGCCCAGCAGACAGCACATGCGCAGCGGGTGGGGGTTATCAGATTAGCATCAGCAGAGAGAAACTTCTGTGGAGACTCCTGCATATCTGTAGGTATCTGATCTTAAAGCACTTTGTGGTGTTAGAAGGAAATGAACTAGCAAAGAGAGAAAGAAGGTGGTGAATTGTTTCTGAGGTAATTGGGGGGGGGGGAGGGGGGCAGACAAGAGTAAGCCTAAGGAAGGGGGCTAAGGAAGGATTAGGTGAAGCAAAATGGCTGCCTGAGGGGCAGTGAGCAGAAGTGCCAGCCATGGAAGTAGAGGGGTGGGCAGGGGAAGCGGAAACCGTGCGGGGTGGTAAGTCAGGCAGCTGCCTGCAGCACAGAAAGGGCCTGGGGATGGTGCCAAGAGGGACAGAGTGGCCTCTGCTCGTTTGAGAGAAGGGAAGACAGAATGCTGTGTAAGCCTGGTGCTTGCAGACCTGTGATACAAACATTACTGCCTTCAAAACTGAATGAGGCTTTTGAAAACACAGATACAAAGGCACAGTCTAATCCTAAGCACTTCCTGCATAGTAAGTACTTCCTGACGTTTTAGGCATTTATTTATTTACCTTACTTTTTTTCCTATTAAATGTGATCTTCCTTGAAGGACTGTCAGTTATTGTTATAATCCTCACATTGTCTGTCATATATTAAATGCTCAATAAATACGCACTAAATAAGTGAAAAAAAATAAACCCTTACTTAATTCAGTATTTCTAAAAGTCAGGGTCATCTTATATTCACAGGCTTCAACGTATAAACTAATCATGTTAATATGTTTTTGTTTTGTTTGTTTGTTTGTTTTCTGATAAATTTGCAGTGGAAACATTCCAGTTTCTCAAAAAACACACAAAACTACTGTCCCATTTTTTTTTAAATCTACATGGGCTAACTTTCCCACAAACACAGCAGTGACCTTTCTAAATACTGTACAGTTTCTAAACGTTGTACACGTTCCTGTCAGCACTGCAGGCCCTGCAGAAGGCGCCCTTGTTTTTGTGACGGTCTCTCATTACAGCCCTGACAGGCGATTCCCGACTTCACTCAGGGCTTTATTCACCTATATTCCTTCACTTCCAGACTGGACTCTGGCTGTGGTGGTAGCTGCTATGTGTTCACATGCCTTATTTCCCTTTGCCGGGGAACAGAGCAAGATTAGATTTCCCATCCCCCTATCGTTAAGTAGGGCTGTCATACTAAGTGTGGTGATGGTAAAAGAACCTACGCTACTGTCAGGTCAGGCCACCATCAAGTTCACAGAAACAGACAGCAGCATGGTGGTTGCCAGGCACTGGGAAAGGTGCAATGGCAAGTTGTTGTTTCATGGGCAGAGAGTTTCAGTTTTGTCAGATGGAAAAGCTCTGAAGATCGGTTGCCCAACAATATGACTACCCTTAACACCTTAGAACTAACTATACACTTAAAAATAATTAGGGTGGTAAATTTTATGGTACGTGTGTTTAACCACAATTTAAGAAGAAAGTAATGGAGGCTGTTATGGACTGAGTATTTGTGTCCCCAGGCAGGGTCGGGAGGGGGTGGGAGTAGATGGTGGCAGACATGGCCCCTTTCCCAGAGGCCTGTCCGTCCCCCTGGCTGGCAGGCCCCAATCAGCCCATCGCCGCCCATCTGCCACGTGGGGATGGAAGGAAGAGAGGCGGAGGCAGGGAACCGAGCAGTGGCAGGGCGCCAACGATGGCGGTGTCGGTGTCCAGTGTCCGTTCCTTTCCTTCCCGGCGACTGTCACCTCTTCTCTGGCCTGGCTCTGTGGCCTGGCCCCAATCAGCCCTGATCGCTGGCCAGGCCTAGGGACCCCACTCAAATTTGGTGCACTGACCTCTAGTGTGAGTATAATTTAGTAGCACCAAATATAGAACTGCAATGTCCAACTTTCTCCTAAAGGTCTTTAGGAAATAATGAGATATTCTCTATTATTTAAGAATCTACTGTATCCTGTCTTTGATGAGATGCTATCCTAGTTAAGACTGAAAGAACCTTGCATAGAATGAACGATTATCTTTCCCAAATCATTATTGAGGTCAGCAGTCCAGTCAAAGATCATCATCACAAAAAGCTCTCTCAAGGAGGCTTGTGCTGCCACTCCCCGGGCACAGGAACGGATCTGCAGTTTAAAGAGGCAGCTTAAATCCAAATACTAGTATTAATAACCCCTTTTAAGCTTCTGGGTTTCCTTTTCTATTTCATTAAGCAGACAGGACAAATGTAAGGTCTTAAAAATCCCAATTTTGAAAATGGTTTCAGATTTAAGTAACATGAGCAAAGAACAAAATTTTTGGTCTTCTCAAACATGCACTGATTCAGTGAGACCTATATTTTGGTTAATGACAACTATTAAACTACATTTTAATAGACTCTAGGCATGCTAAACACTCTTAGTGTGTTAGAATTTTTTCTATTCTGACTACCCAGAACAAGTTTTCACACTGCAGAAATCACATTGACGGGTTCCCTCCCAGCCTCCTGCACATCTGAATGCTGGGTGTAAGGCTTATGATATACCCTTGCAGGTATACGCCCACCACATGGATAAAGTTTAACCTCTACACAAAAAACAGTTTCTATGGAATAATTAAATGCGTAGTTCCCATTTTAAAAACGAACTCTATAACTTTGTGCAATATATATGAAATGACACACTTAAAAAAATCTGAGAATCCCTGCAGCCCTGGAGGCCAGCCAGATGTTCTGATCCAGTGGTTCACACTAACATTTGTAGAGAGATTGAATTCAAATAAGTCCTTCACAATCCATCAGACTTTAGTCACTTGAGAAACGTGAAAGAGAGAAAACAAAAAAGGAATCCTGAAAACGATATTGCAAGGATTCAAAAATGTCAAAGGAAACGAAGTGGTGCTTGAGGAGGATGGCTCAGTGAAAGACGCGTCTTTTAGTGCACAGAAGCCTTCACCTTGCTGGTCAAAGAAAGGGAGGAATTTAAAATAAATTTTAGTTATTTCTCCTTATTTGCTTCTACGGAAGCTACTTCTTCCACTTATGAGCTGTCAAAGATGGCAGTTTGTGTGCCTCATCTGTCCTTGGAGGGGTTTGTCACACTTTGGAATTAAGTCCCCTTGATTTCCTTATAAACTCAGCTTTTAAAAGTTCAAGACATGATTCTGTTGGCTAGTTGAATTTTTCTTGTAAAAATGGGAGTGACATGTGCTTACTGTTTTCTCCATCCTAAGTGGATGAAGAATTTAGGCTTACATTTTGTGTCTTTGCTTTTTAATTTAATTTTAAAAATAATTTTATAAAAATATTGGTGTGACCAAAACTGGTTTGGCTCAGTGGATAGAGCGTCGGCCTGTGGACTGAAGGGTCCCAGATTCGATTCTGGTCAAGGGCATGTACCAGTAGGGAGTGTGCAAGAAGCAGCTGATCGATGAGACTCTCTCATCAATGTTTCTAACCCTCTATCTCTCTCTCTCTTCCTCTCTGTAAAAAATCAATAAAATATATTTTAAAAAATATTGGTGTGATGAACTGAAAAAAGCATTAAAACTAGCCCTTCACCAAAATTAGTGTGAAAAGCATTGTCCCAGTGAATGAAGAGTTACAGCAATGACAACTCTGTCCAGTCAGTGCGTGTCATAGTGAACTGTTTATCTACAAGAGCATTACTTCTGGAACTTAGACCAGCACAGAAAAGTCATACTAATTCCCACTTGCAGAGGGTAAAGGCAGTAGGAGTGATTAATAAGATATTTTCACTTATGAAGATTTATTCCGTAGCCTATCATATAGCACTGCAATGTTCTCCCTTTCTAAAATACACTCTTAGCATCTGTCCCAATTTTCCCTGATGCCAGTGGTATTTAGGAAATCTTTCAAAATGTTCCAGATTTCATCTGGAAAAGGTGTATCAAAATAAACCACAGATTCCATCAACTAGCAAAGGTACTAATTAAATGAAGGCATAATGAGAAGAGAAAGTAGCCTTGAAAACACTTAGTAAACTATTATCTCAGCTTTCCCCTGACAAGTAGTTTTGAAGCATTAATTACTTTAAAGTATGTTCTCTCATAACACTTTTATTATGCGCTTATCACTGTGATGCTCTTGTGTCTATCTTCCCCAACAAAACAGCAAACACTTCAAGGACAGTGTAGTATTCATCTTGGTACTTCTCAGTGTCTAACACAGTGCCTGGCATACAGCCGGCTCAGTGTATTCACATACTGAATGAATATATATTGAGTAAAATGAATAGATCTGCTAATAATTCTGTCTAGTTTTCTTGTACCTTTTCCCTCTGGACCAGAGCCTGCTTTTACCGCCCCTAACCCCTTTCCTTTTTACGAGTGTATATAAATAGGTCTCACATAATCTATAACACCAGTGTCTGCCTGGCTCCCAAGTAACCACTGCTGTTTGAAGACTGCTGGCAGCCATATCTGCCTGCTCAGCTGGCCTCACACCTAAATGGTAGCATTAAAGCTAAGACAGTTCTGCCTCTCTCCTTTGCCTGGATGACCTGATGGTAGCCTGCTTGTGGTCAGCCTTTGTAGCCAAATAAGTTTCCCATAACCACCTCAGGGCCTGCATTTCTATTTGAACCTGCTTATTTTTCTCTCTCATTGGTCATGTATAGCCAAGGATCCACATACCTCAACCCCTGAGCCTCCTCAAGACACAACAGGCACTCCATCTTATGCTAATATATACTATTCTTTACTTTCCTATGTGCTGTGATCAACCTTCTAGTAAGATATATTAGGGGAAAGAAAGACATATAAGGAGACTACCAATGGAAGTAGACATTATGTTTTGTCTTTTTGAATCTTTCAAAATTCTTAACATAATAATATACCCAGAATAGACACACAATTATTGAATGAGATAATAGGTTGGAGCCTGAATGGAAAGCTCTTCACTAGTGCTATTCATGAATTAAATCAACTTACATTTATTTTACACTTTAGTTTTCCTTTCTTTGTTCCAACATCTAATTTTTACTTCCCTTACTCACCTTCGTGGGAAAATTATTATGTGTTTTGAAGGGTGATAACTGTGTCTGAGAGGACCAAGCATACCTTAACAGTTCAATAAGGTTCACATTTTCCATAATCATGTATTAACTAATCTCACTGATTCAAACAGATTTAACACTTACCCAGCCTTAGCAACACTTATGGTTTGTTGCTCCATTGCTTCGTGGATACTGGTTCTATCATGCTCTTTGAGGCTATTAAACTCATCGATACAGCAAAGGCCCGCATCTGCAAGCACTAATGCCCCGGCCTCCAAATTCCATTCTCCGGAGTCTTTTACAGCAGTTACCGTCAGACCTAAGGAAACAAGCAGGTTGTGTCAGCTTTTATTTTCAAAAGCATATCTTAGTCCTATGAAGGGAAATGAATGCTTACATTTAAAGGGCAGGAAGGTTATAAAATCAAAGCTTTTATTTGTACTCCAGCAAGAATGGATGGCATCAGAACAACTATTTCAGGCTGTTACTAAAAGGTCTTGGAATAGCCCATGTTCTGAAATTTTAATAGGCATTAGGAAGTATTTTGTGGCAACCACAAGTCTTCAAATTTTGTCTTTGCTTGGTAGGTACCCTCTCTGAGTGGTGGAAACTTTTAGAAGGAGCTAACAGATCTCCAGAGACTTTATGACAAGAGGTTTTGTATTATGTACTGTTTATAGAGAATGGCCCAAAGACAGAGAACAGTGAATATTAGTCCAATGATGAAAATGAAAAATTTGCTCCCAGTTACAGAGGATTCCCTTCAGAGGTCTTACCTGATTTTAATTCATCCTTTAAACCAGTCAATAAAGCAGAGTGGTCAAAAGCAAAGCCTTTGGAGTCACCTAGACTTGTGTTTGAATCTGGATTTGTCATTCTGGCTAACATATAGTAGGGAGTTTCATAACATATCAAGGCCTAAGTTTTCCACATATAAAAGAGGATAATAATGGAAAATATTTTATAGATTCTTTCTTGAATACTTAAAAAGAATATAAATAAAGCTCTTTAAAAGCTGTATGATACAAAATGAGTATTTACATATATATAAAACCCTGATATGCAAATAGATTAAACAGCGGAACTGAATAACTGGTGGCTATGGCATGTGCTGACCACCAGGGGGCACATGCAGAAACATGGCAGGCATTAGCAACAGAAGGCAGAACGTGGAACAAGGTGGCATCAGGCACAGCGGGATGATGGAGCAGGTCAGCAGGGGTGACAGACCAAGGCAGGGCACTGGTTGCTGTCATCAGGGCCCCTAGTTTATAATAACTACTGTTGACTAAAAAACTGATAAACCTCTGGCTAGACTAATTAAGGAAAAAACAGTAGATAAAAACTACAAATGTTAGGAATGAAAGGCAGAACACCATTATAGATCCTATAGATATTGAACTAATAATACAGAAATAAAATGAACAATCTATATCCTAAATTTAATAACTTAAATGAAATTGTCAAAATACTTGAAACATATAAACTGTCAGTTTATCTTAAAAAAAGATAACTTGCATTATTATCTTATATCTACTTGGAAAATTGATTCTGTAGTTAAATGTAGAGGGCCAAATGGGAAGACAGCTGGACATTCTTTAGATTGTTGCTGACTGGGCCTGGATATTGACGGAATCATGTCAGTTGCACTCCTGCCCTGGGAGTGTGGAGATGTTCTTAGTTCCTGGCTTGTGTTTGTTCAGGAGGAAGGAGTGGGTGGGACTTGGGCTTTCCCAGGCTCCTTGTTTTCCTATGAAACCCCTTGTTGGATTGGAGTATAAATAGATGTGCTGAATGGCTCAGGGGGTTGTCAGTCTACAGTCTATCTCTTCAGCAGAGAAGTTCCGCTACCCTCCCAGCTCCCAGCTTAAAATCTATCTCTGTGTCTTCTCTCTTTATTTCTATTATTTCTCAATCCCTGGCTGCCTCCACTTAGAACCGGTTCGTTCATCTCTCTTTCCATGCAGGACATGGAAAAGGGAGATCCCGCCAGATCAGGCCCCCTGAGTTAAACATCTTGCAATACAGAAATCTACAGGCTGCAATGACATCATGATGAAGTCTACGGAAGAAATAGTATAAATTCTATACAAAATTTTTAGAACTGTAGAAAAACAAGACAAACTTCCCAACTCAGGTTGGGAATGAAGCCTGCATTATCATGGTATACAAAATAAAGATATAGTAAAAGAAAACTACAGACCTGTATCCCTCATAAACATAGATTCAAAACTCCTCAAAAAAAAAAAAAGCAAATTAAATAATAGATAAAATGGTAATAGATCATAACTAAGTTAGGTTTATTATGGGAATGCAAGACTAATTTTCAAAGATTAACAATGCAATTCACCTCATCAACTGAGGAAGAAAAAGCAAATGGCCACCTCAATAGATATAGAAATGACACTTGACAAAACTCAACAACGATCATTCATGATAAAAAAAAAAATTATCAGATAACTAAGAATAGAGGAAACTCCTTTAATTTGATAAAGGGTATTTTAAAAAATCAGCTAACACTTAATGATAAAAGATTGAATGCTTAGAACCCCATACCCTTTCAACCCACAAGATCAGAACAAAGCAAGGAGATTTGCTTTCAACACTTTTTCTTGAAAAGGAAAACTAAATTTTTAAAAATATATTTACAGACAATAAGATTATGTAGAAAAGTCCAAAAATTATAATAAAGCTGCTAGAACTAATAAATGAGTATAGCAAGGTTGCTGTTTGCAAGTCAATATACAAGAGTTAATCATATGTCTATATTTTAGAAAAAATTAAAAATTACAATTTAAAAATAATAGATTTATGATAGCACCCAAAAATATGAAATACCTGGATATAGATTTTTAAAATGATGTGTAAGACCTATATGCAAAAACTACAAACATTTTTAAAGAAAACTGAAGATGACCTAATCTAATAGAGATATCCCGTATTTATTGAATGAATTAAAAAAATCTCAATATTTTAAGATATTTTCCCCAAAGTGTTCTCTGTCCCCAAAATGCTTTATAGATTCAATACAACTCCAAACAAAATCCTAGCAAGATTTTTCTTTTTCTAGAAATTAACAAGGTGATTGTAAAATTTATATGAAGAAAACAAAAAAATAAAGTAGGAAGTCTCATATGACCCATTTATAGATTTACTACAAAGCTAGAGTAATCAATTCAGAGTGGTAATGAAGAAAGAATATAAACAGATAAAACAATGGAATAGAAAAGAGGCCGAAAATAGGCCCACACATATATGGTCAAGTATATAAAAGTAAAGCAATTTAATAGAGAAAAGATACTCCATTCCACAAGTAATTGGATAGCCTTATAAAAAAAGAAAAAAATCAATCTTGATCCATACTTAACATATAATACAAAAATTGAGTTATAATGAATTAAAGACCTAAAGGAAAAATGTAAAAGTTATGGGGAAAAAAATCTGGTTTTTGATCCAGCATTTAAGGAGCTTAGAAGTTACTACTCCATCTTAACACCAAGTAAACTCTAAACAAACCGAGAAATCAATAATTCTGAGATCCATCAGAGAAAAGAGTTCACAGGTCAAACCTCTGCCCCCCAAATGGGAAAGACATAAAGACAGAGAATCACAACTTACTAGAGCAGAAACCTCCATGGGAACCCGTACTGGGAGAGGAAAATCTGAACCATAATTCTCAAATTGCCAGAGGCTCAGTGTGGACAATTCTGAGAATTAAAAAAAAACTCCAGGTTCTCACAATAAATATTGACAATTTTTCTCTAATATTATAAGCAAAGAGATGAAAAGTCTAAGAAATAGTAAATAAAAATAAAATAAGTTCCCGAGGTCAAAAACTCTACAAAAGAAATGAAGAATGCCTTTGATGGACTCATTAGTAGACTGGTCATGGCTGAGGAAAAAATATCTTGAGAGTAAGGATAGTAATAGACACTTTAAAAACTGTAGCAAAGAGAAAAAGGTGGAAATAGCAGAACAGAATATCCAAGTACTATGAAAGCAACTACAAAAGATATAACATACATGAAATTTATGTAATGGCAATACCAGAAGTAAGAGAAGGAACAGAGCAATATTTGAAGCAATAATATTCCCCAAATTAATGTCAGACACCAACCACAAATCTAGAAAACTCAGGAAATACAGAGCAGGAACAACATTAAAATGAAAGATGAAGAAAAAAATCTTGAAAGAAGCCAGAGGGAAAAACACTTACCTATAGAGGAGCAAATATGAGAATAATATCTAACTTGCCCTCAGAATATTTTAATATAGCCTTCAACATCCATTAATGCAATAGCATTCATAAGTGATGATATCATCACACCAGGTTCTGCACTGGTTAAATAACATCTACAGCAAGAGTCAGCAAATTATGATCTATGGGCAAAATCTGGCGCAGACACCTGTTTCTGTAAAAACAGTTGTTGCTTAACACAGTCATGTTTATTATATATATATATTGTTATTTTTATTTTTTTTCTGTGGTGGCTTCATATTACAATCAGAGTTTCATAGTTGTGACAAACATTGAATGGTCCTCAAAATCTTAAATATTTGTATCTGGCCCTTAATAGGAGGTTGCTGATTCCTGTTCTAGGACTTAATGTCTACTTTGAGACATTAAATTTTAAAAGAATACTTTTTAAAAAGGATAAATGGATTATGAAGGACATGTTAAGAATACCTTCAACTTAAGGAAGATAGCATGGGGTATAATTAGCCCTAAAGAAAGACTTAGAGAAGTAAAAATAACATTCATATATTTAGAGAACTATCCTATAGAAGAAGCATTAAACTGGGGTAACTTCAAAAGAAATAACCTGGAACAGTGGTTGGCAAACCGCGGCTCGAGAGCCACATGTTGCTCTTTGGCCCAAAAAATACCATGTGCGGACGCGCACATACAGTGCGATTGAAACTTTGTAGCACATGCGCAGAGTCGGTTCTCGGCTCACAAAAGAAATTTCAATCGTTGTACTGTTGATATTTGGCTCTGTTGACTAATGTGTTTGCCAACCACTGATCTAGAACAACACGTAGAGTTTTACATGCTGGATACATTGAGATGTTTAAAAATGAGCGGGTTACCTTATAAAGAAGTGAACTTTCCCTCAAAATAACTATTAAAGCAAAAATGAAATGTCCATTTGTCAGAGGTAGTGTAAAGAGGCATTCATGCAATGAACATATAGCTGGACAAAAGAAAAATTAGAAAACACTGAGATGAAAGAAAGCGAAGATACAATATACTACAACTATGGGATGCATCTAAAGCAGTGCTTAGAGAGTAACGTACTCATTAAAAATAGACATTAAAAATAGACATCATAATATCTCTTATGACTACAGATACAAATATCCTCAACAAAATGCTAGCAAAACAAATTCAGCAATACATAAAAAGGATTACACATCATGACCAAGTAGTACAACACATGAAAATCAACGAATATCCTTATATTTACAGAACAAGGGACAAAAGCATATGATCACCTCAACAGAAGCAGGAAAAGCATTTGACAAAAATTCAACAAATTAGGAAGGGCAGCTACACAAAAACCAGCTAATATCATTCTTAATGGTATAAGACTGAATGTTCTCACAACAAGATTAGAAACAAGACAGAAATGTTCATTCTCACTACTTCTATTCAACATTATTGGAGATTCTGGGAAGATACTGGAGATACTAGGGTTCTAGAAAGGGCAATTAGGGGGAAAAAAAAAAAAAAAAAAAAAAAAGAAAGAAAGAAAGAAAAGAAAAGAAATAATAGGCACCAGGAAGGGGAAAAAGAAGTAAAATTATCTCTATCTGCAAATGTCATGATCTTCCATATAGAATAATCATAAGGAATTTACTAAAAATTTATTACAACTAATAAACAAGGTCAACAAGGTTAAAGGGGGAAAAAGCAATCTTTAAAAATCATATGTCTATATACATGCAATGAAGAATACAAAAATATATTAAGAAAGTACTAAATCCATTTTCAACAGCATAAAAAAAAACGTACTTAGGAATAAATTTAACAAAAAGATGTACAAAATCTTATATTCTGAAAACTACAAAACATTGTTGAAAGAAATGAAAGATTACTAAAATATATGAAAACACATCCCAAGTTCACTGACAGGAATTTTAACATTGTTAAAATGGCAACATTCCCCAAAGGGATCTACAGATTTGATGCAGATCTCAGTTGGCTTCTTTGCAGACATTGACAAAGTGATCATAAAATTTATATGGAATTCAAGGAATCCCAAAAAGATATAATATTGGGGGGGGGGGGGGGGGGGAGTTGGAGGCCTCAAATTTCCTGACTACAGTGACAATAATCAATACAGTGTGGTAATGGCATAAGATATAGATCAACAAAAAAAATTAATTTTGCAGAAATGAACCCACACATTTATGATTAATTCATGTTTGATAAGGATTCTAAGATAATTCATTGAGGAAAGAAAAATTTTTTCAAAAGATGCTACTGGGAAATTGAACATCCACATACAAAAATAGGAATTTGGACCCCTACTTGACACCATATACAAAAAGTAATTCAAAGTAGATCAAACTTAAATGTAAGGTGCTAAAGGTATAAAACTTAGAAGAAAACACAAATATAAATCTTCATGGCCCTTGATTAGGCAATGTTTTTGAGAAATGACACCAAAAGCACAAGCAAAAAAAGACAAACTAAATTGGACCTCATTAAATTAAAAGCCTAGAGCTGCAACAGACACCCTCAAGAAAATGAAAAGATAATCCACATAAGGAGAGAAAATTTTCCCAAACCTGATCAATATGTCTCTGATGAAAGACTTGTATTTGGAATAAAGAACTCTTACAGCTCAATTAAAAAACAAATTACCCAATTTTTTAAAAGGCCAAGGATCCAAATAGACATTTCTCCACAGAAAATATACAAATGGTCAATAAGTAAATGAAAACCACTCAAACATTTTTAGCCCTCAGGGAAATGTAAATCAAAGCCACAATGAAACACTATTTCACACATCACCAATGTCTATAATAAAAACAAAACAAAACTAATAACAAGGGTTGGGAGGGATGTGACGATATTGGAGCGCTCATTCATCACTGGTGGGGATATAAGTGCAGCCACTTTGGAAAATAGCCTGCTAATTCCTCGTAAGGAGTTACCATATGGATCCAGCAATTCCACTCTTAAGACCCAGAAAAATGAAAACATATGCGCCCTGCCTCCAACAGAAATTTGTACACAAATGTTCATGGTAGCATAGCGGTTATTAAAAAAAGAAAAGTCACTATGTAGTCATAATAGAGGTACTTGGGGGTAGATTCTTTTATGCTGGATTCAAGACTTAAGCAGGCACAAAATTACCAACCTAAATCCACCAATTAATTACCTATAAGCTCATTTGAGAAACCTTTCTCCTTCCTGTCCTCTCTAGTTTGGGCCTTTTTTAGGCATCCAATCTCACAAAGCTTACTTGCCTAACTTCAGTCAAGCATATCTCCATTTAGTGCCATTTGTCTCTATAGTAACCAACTAAAAAAGCTGCTGTGTTTAGCAGTGGCTTTGTGCAAGCAGTAGTCTAGCCAAGAGATGTTTTAAAGATTTGAATCCTCTCTCTACTTATGAGCACATTTCTCCTGATTATCTGATGAATGGGAGAGGTGGACAGTTAGAGAGAAGAATGGAATGTAAAACATGAGATGTATTATATATGGAGAGTGAGGTCAGGAGGAAAACAAGTTTAGAAGGAGCTGAATTCATGTAAGAGGACTAAAAACAGGGTAAAAAACTACACACATGAAACAAAATAATTACTAAGCATTTGCATTAATATTCTTCTGGTCAGAATGATATTAACATCAACAAACTGTCAACAGCAAACATAATTATGGTGCTTCAGAAAGGACACTGATCTCACTGATAGCTATCCAAAGGGTGTTTAATAATAGGATAGTCCAGCTATGGATAAGGGCTCAGACACAGCTTATATCTTCATCAAAATTGTAACCTAATGGTAGGTAGTGATCAATACAAAACAGTGAAACTGTTATTAGTGAGGGGGAGCAAAAACTGGAGGAAGGGGTCACACATTCTATAAGAAATATGGAAACCATAAAGTATGAAGATGCATTCCAGGATTCATTCCACCCTCTCTCCCTTCCCCCCAGTCAGCCCTTCTGCAATTGGAGGCTTTACACCTGCAGTGTCTCATGGGAGATTCCCACAGCTTTGCCTCGTCTTGGGCCTCCTCTCACTCCCAGTATACACCTGGGCCAACTTCATTCATGGAGCTTTGTTCCTCAAGAGGTCATTAATCAAGTCCTTACCACAGGGTCTGCCAGCCTGTGGGTTCTTCCAGGAAATTATACCAATTGCTTTTTCTACACATAAAGCCCACTTTAAGTATTATCTGACACAGTGGACAAAACGCAGAGAAGCACTCGGTCAGCAATTAAAGGAACAGGTTTCTGAACACCACTGTCCTCCTTTGTTATATGGGGATGATAACACCTTACCCTCCTACCATTCCAGGATCAAAATGTTATCTATACGTACATACATACCATATCACCACAGTATGACTCATACTTAATGCACACAAACGATTGGGCTTGAGGAAACCATTTTTTAGGTAGGTCCTATTTTATTACTTAATCCATTGACAATAAAATAGGACCCCCACTCTAAGTAGCTTTCCTAAATGTGGGAAGTCCTGGTATTAGCTGTCCAATATTAACTTTCAAAAGACCATCAGGCCCTAGCTGGTTTAGCTCAGTGGAGAGAGTGTCGGCCTGCAGACTGAAGGGTCCCAGGTTCGATTCCAGTCAAGGGCACATGCCCAGGTTGTGGGCTCAATCCCCAGTGGGGAGGGAGGGGGCATGCAGGAGACAGCTGATCAATGATTCTCTCTCATCATTGATGTTTCTTTCTCTCCCTCTTCTTTCTTTTCGGAAATCAATAAAAACATTTTTAAAAAGACCATCACATGAAGAAGTTTCATCAAAGCAACCTATTTAAGTATGAACAATGTCCAAAGAATAACAACTCAAAATTCTGAGCACTATGCTGAGAGAAAATTATTCCAGCACAGATGATACTTAAGAATTAATTTTCTTGATTTTGGCCGGAACCGCCATCTTCTAGTAATTGGCCAAAACGACTAACACGAAGGGAAAGAGGAGAGGCATCGGCTAGATGCGCCAGGCCTTTTAGGAAACATGGAGTGTTCCTTTGGCCACATACATGCGAATCCACAAGAAAGGTGATACTGTGGGCTCCAAAAGAATGGCACTGCTCAAAAAGGAATGCCCCACAAAGTTACCATGGCAGAGCTGGAGGAGTGGACAAGATCAACCAGCATGCAGTGGGAATTGTTGTGAACAAGCAAGTTAAGGGCAAGATTCTTGTCAAGAGAATTAATGTACATATTGGGCATATTAAGCACTCTGAGAGCTGAGATGTGTGAAGAAAAATTATCAGAAAAAGAAGGAAGACAAAGAGAAAGGTACCTGAATTCAATGGAAGCCTTAGCCTGCTCCACCCAGAGAAGCACCTTTGTGAGAACCAATGGAAAGGAGCCTGCGCTGCTGGAACCCATTCCCTATGAATTCATGGCATGATAAGTGGGGGGGAAATAAAAAAGACTTCTGTGTTGATAAAAATGTTTCTCTTAATTGAGTGGAAATGTGGCATCCCTTCCCCGCAAAGAATAATTAAAGAAAACTAGTGTCACCTTACCCCCCTAACAAAAAAAAATTAATTTTTCTCTCTGAATTTAATTAGCCAAGTTTCATTCATAACTCTTAAGGAAAAAATAATGGTTTAGAAAAAAAAGCAAGCAATAACCTAAACTTTATACCACTCTTATTTAGTAAACAGAAACAGCTCAAAGACCTCATAAATGTGTTAAAAGTTCTCCCTTTTCCAACAATCGGAGTTAAGCAGCCTAAATGAATCCACATTGAATGTCCATGAATCAAGCAAAGGCTCCTTGGAACTCGTGTGCGGTGTCACTTTATTTACTGCCAGTTAAGGCCATACATTTTTTGAAAAGTCACACTTGATATCCCTTTGTGTTCTCTACTGGCCTTTTCCCTTATATTTGTTGCCTTCCGGTATCCTTACTTCCGTGCTCTCTCCATTTACGTTCCAGTTATGCCCATCAAACGGCAGAAACATGAGGTGTAACTCATCACATCTCCAATAAAAAAAAAATAATAATCTTTTTCTTATTCTAGGACTTTTTCTTGTTCTAGACCGAGGTGCAGCCCGAATACTACCTACTTAGATTTTCCAAGCCGAGAGTGTGTGCAAATGTGCTTCCTCGCCCTACATTTTGTATCTGCTTAACTAACAGCCCTGTCGTGCCCAAACGCAGATATTGGCTAAGAACTACATTTCCAAAATGGCTTTGCTCCTCTTGAGCTGGCATGTCGGTCTATAAAATATGATTTATTTCCACTGCAACCCATTCTCCACTCTACTGCAAATACTGGCCAATACAGAGGCAGCTAAATACTCTGGTGCATACAACCGAGTCCCATCTGCTAAACTAAGCAGACCCGGCACAGCCATTGGACTAACGTAAAAAGGGGAGGGGAAAAAAAGAAACACCACGGAGCAGACCCGAGGGGCGGGCGTCGCCCCGAATCCATATCGCGCCCTCCCGCCGCAGAGGCGGCCGCGAGGAGCACACCTCCTCCGCGGTGGCCACGCCCCCCGCCTCCACGGTGGCCACGCCCCTTCCGACCCGCGACCCGACCCGCCGCGGCCACGCCCGCCGCGCGGCGCGGGAGCCGCCGGGCCGGGGGCGGGGCCTGCGCTGGCCCGCCCCCCGCCGGCGGCTGCGGCGGCGGCCTCCGCGCGGGCCTCCCAGCCCGTACGCCGCTCACTTTGTTCTCCGCCTTTGTCCTGGGCCGCGCCAGCAGGTGGAGCCGCAGTGAACGTTGCCGCGTCCGTTCCGGGCGCGGGCGCCCCTCTTGCCCGCCGCGGAGGCCTCGCTGGAGGAGGAGGGCCGGCGCCCGGGCCAGCCAATCGCGGGCCGCGCTGCCGGCGGCCGGGGCAGAATGGGCTGTAGTTGAGCGGAGTGGGAGCGCTGCGCGAGCCGGGGAGTGAGCGCTCCGTGCAAATAAAAAGGCGGAAAGTTTCCCAAGTCGCCGCCGCAGGACGCGGGGCCGGCGCCGGCGGGGTCTGCGCTCTGCGGGCGGCCGCGCTGGGCCGGGCCGGACGGCGCCGCGACGAGCCCGCCCCATTGTTTGTGCCGCTTCCGAAATATGGCAAAGGTTCAGGTGAACAATGTAGTGGTGCTGGACAACCCGTCGCCCTTCTACAACCCCTTCCAGTTCGAGATCACCTTCGAGTGCATCGAGGACCTGTCGGAGGGTGAGTGCGCCGCCCGCCCGCGGCGCCGCGGGCGGCGGAGTTCCCGGGCCCGGCCTCGGGGCGGCGGGCGCGGCGCCGGAGGGAAACTTGAAGTTGATGGACGGCGGCGGCCCGGGCGCGGGAGGCGTTCGCGGGGCCGGGCGCCCGCCGCCGCTCAACTTGCCGGGAACTTGTGCGGCGGCGGAGGGAGCCATGTTGTCAGCTTTGTCTGGCGGCGGCGACTCGCGAGACCCGCACTCGCGCCCGCGGCGCCGGCCGGGGTCCCGCCGCCCGGCCCCGCGGCGCGAACGGCCTCCGCGGCCCCGACGGGAGGCCGGGCAGGGAGGGCGCGCGGCCGCGCCGGCGAGTTCGCGGCGGAGCCATGTTACCCGCGCCGAGCGGGGCCGCTCCGGGCCGTGCCGCCGCGTGGGGAGGAGCGGGCCGTCCTCGCGGACTTCCCGCCCCTCCGCCGACCGGCGGGGCGGCGGGCGCAGGCTCCGCGCTCCGGCCGCGGCTCCGGCCGCACCGCCGCCGCCCGGGATGCCCGGCGCCCGGATGCCCAGCGGCCCGGGATGCCCGGATGCTCCGCTCGCCCCGACCCGCGTGAATCCTTTTCCCAACGACCGAAACCTCCCCGGAAGGAAGACAGGGCAGAGCTATGAAGTTACACTCCACCCAAGAGCAGAAATAAGCAAAACACTTAAATAATGGCCAGGACTTAACCACTCCTGGCCTCTAAGGAGACTGAGAGATTCAATTCTAAAATAGTGTTGAAATCTAATTAAAATAACACGATATCCAAACACCCTGAACTCAAAACGCTAAAGTGGGCTAGGAAGTAAAAGGTAAAGTCGTAATGGCAACGCACTAATTTTGACCGTTTCTTCTAAGTAATAAAGTGATAAGGTAATTTTAAAAAAAGATAAATATTCTTAGTATGTGCAGCAATAATTACTTAGAAAACTGAAACTTGTCAAGGTTTTTTATCATTGGGATTTTATTAAAATACTCCAGCGCTTTATTTTAAAAATTTCAGGAAGAGGAGAAAAAAAATTTAACTTCATCAATGGTAACTTAAAAAATTAAAGAGGACGACACACATCTTTGAATTTACAAATCTATTTAACAAAGTGCATTTAATATTATTGTGCTAGTCAAAGCATATAAAGCACTTCACCTTAAATTAGTTTTTAATCTATAAAATGAATTTTAGGGTGTTAATTTTTTAAATTATAAAAATACGCACTCATTGTAATAAACTTAAAAAAATCATACAAAGTATAATAGTTCTCTGTACTCAGTGCCTTCCCCATTTCATTCCTATAAGTAACCATATTTAACACTTTAATTTGTGCTCTTCCAAACAGTTTAAAGATATTTATAAAGCATATATGCACATGTATAACATGTGCACATTTTGAAATTCGTTAAATTTCTAATTACCGGTAGGCCATTGATAATAAAATTAAAGGGCGATTTCCTTACTATTTTGAAATCATTTTGAGTACTTTTCCCATAGTAATACTACAAACATTTCAGCTACCAGCCCTATTTTTTTAATATTCAAGTCTAATTTTTTCCATTTTATTGCCAATTACATATAAAAATGGGTGAATGTAATGAAACCATTGATCTGTCCATTCCAACTTATGCTATAGTGTTTTAGTCATTAGAAGTTCTACAGATTACAGGTATTTCTCAAGTGATAACTTTCATTTTAGGAGCCAGTTCTGAACAAGGAAGACAGATGACTAAGGATGTTGTTACAGGGCCTTGACATTGGATGATTGAAGCCTGCCATTCATGGAGATGGGACTGTGTTCTATTTTTTACTGAAATCTATTCAGTTAAATCACTTCAGAATTTTTACATTACTAATGTTAACAGTACACCTTCCATTTATATACTTCACTTCCCATGGTCCCTAGACTCGGCATTTATTTAGTTTTGTTTTTTTAAAGAGTTCAAGCTGAGTCATACCAAAACTGCAAAGGAATCTTTCAAAAAGGTGCCATGCTTGTGTATTCCACCTAGAGGTTGTGTGAATTAAGGAAACAATTTACTTGGCAAAGGCTCCTTAAAGGTTCCATCCTTTTATACTATTGCAATTCTTTATTTAAGAAATTTTTTTCACTTTATAATTCTGTCTCAAATTCCAAGCCAGAGATTGGCTACCATTTTGATACTTGTCAATAAACACCTCATTTTTTCCCCCCCTTTAAAAGCTTTGTTTCAGAAAAAACCTTAAGGAGTACTTCTATGTATGTATTCATTCATATATATTTTTTCCTTGATTTCAGAGAGAGAAAGGGAGAGAAAGATAGAGAAACATCAATGATGAGAGAGACTGGCTGCCTCCTTCATGCCCTCTACTGGGGATGGAGCCCATAACCCCAGCATGTGCCCTGACGGAATGGAGCCGGGACCTCCTGGATCATGGGTTGATGCTCAACCACTGAGCCACCCCTGCAGTGCAGAGCAGTATTTGCTTAAAATAATTTAGTTGTTTCTGATAATGACTACATGTTAATTGAATACTTACAATGTACCAGAGTCAAGCACAGTGCTTCATATTTTCATATTTTCACATTTTCCAAAGACTATACATCCTTTCCTCTAGGCAACAGGACTTGCCAAGTACTGCAATTAGTTGAAAATTCCCTTGGTGAATCCCTCACTCCCAACACAAATAGATACTTGCTGTCTGGGACAATCAGCTAACTTTTAAAATAACTGTGTGAACTCCTTCAACTAATAACTTGTGCAAAGCACCTGAATCTTTCCCTGCTTCCAATATAGGAAGAGGGGAATAAAATCTAAATTTAAAAAAATTGTAAGAATAAATCAATTGATGCTAATTTAGAAATTAGTAGTGAGCATTTCAAACTCAGTGGTTACAGCAAGCATCCCATAAACATAAAAATTAAGGCATTTGTGTTCCCTGAGTTACAGCCTAGATTATTTCCCCATGGCTAGAAAGGGAAGAATTTATCTTCTAGTTGAATTTTTGGAATGAGCAGAGACATAACTTTGATTCTGATTCTTCTATTTACTAACTATGAATCTAGGTAGATCACTTGGCCTCTCAGAGCCTCAACTTCCTTGTTTGCATAATTAGGTATAATTAAATTCATATGATAATACTATTGAAGTTTAAACAACAGGTGTGAGGTGGCCAGACCAATGCCCAGCACATAGTAGTGTTTTATAAAAAGGTTTATAAATCATGACTATGTTCCTGTCAGACCAAAATACCAATTTATACAAATTAGGAGGCTCTACTATATTTTGAGGCACAAATACATATGAAATGAACACAATATGCAAATTTCCACTTGACAGTTCCTAGTCGGGACATAATGTGTCTAGTTTAATAGATTCACACCCTTAAAACAGTCCTGCTGCTTGGTTTTTGGGTTACCTACCTTATTGGCCACTAATTTTGTAACGTACTATTTCATTGAGTCTGTCTCATCTCCATGACATTTTTGGACAGTCCTAAGGCTCACTCTCTAGGAATCCTACCTATTTACAATTTCCAAACTTTTACCAGATCTATTCATTATTTCCATTTAGATACGTAGTAGACATCTCAAACTGAACAAGTCAAACCAATGCCTGATTGATTCCCTCACCTATCTCCTATGCATGCACTTGTAGAAGTGCGCTTGTGCCAACACACACACACACACACACAGTCTTGCTGCCTCTATCTTCAAGATTTATCAAGAACACAACTGCTTCTCACCCCCATGATAACCACTCCTCTAATCAAAACCCTCCAATGGCTTCCCATGTCTCTTACTGTAAAAGCCAAGTCTTAATGATCTAGCCTTTACACAATCTCACCATGCCTCTCACCCCCAATGTCATGGTAATTTTCCTCTTTGCTCATTCTGGTCCTGCCTCTGCAGTCTCTTTTTTTTTTTTTTTTTTTTTTTTTTTTTTTGCCAAGCATGCTCCTACCTCTCTCTAGGCCTTTGTATTTGTTGTTTCTTCTGATTAGATAGTCATATTTTTTGTTTCCTCAGTTAATCTTCATTAACAAATAGATGGTCTGTTGAGGTGTCAGATGCAGGACTCTGCATGTGAAAATGTGCTAGAAGCTGGAAATAAAGTGGTCTAGCCTGGGACACAGCCATGAATGACATATTGGGTCCTCAGAAAATGACTAGGGACTTCGTAAGAGAAAGTAAGCCTAAAGGAGCATTTAGTTAAATAAATTGTAGTTTATAAATACTGTATGAATAAGTAGTACCTATACTATACTGGTGTCTATTTAGGGAATGGAAATAGCTACACAAAAATGGCAACTCATGGTGACACTAACCAGATTCTCTACAAGTAACCCGGAAACACCCCTCTGGGGGGGCTGGTGTGGTCTGAGAGCAGTGAGTCCAAGAGGCAGTTCACACTGCTGACCACCTGAGGTCCAGGAGGTCTCAGGTGGTTTGTATTTGTTGGGTTTCTCTCCCCTCCCCTGACCCTAAAGGATGCTCCTTCAAAAGAACCATCTTTTTACTCAATCTCTGGGTCTCACAGAGCACCCATAAAGGGTGTTCAATAAAATCTGAATGGTTGAATTTCACAGAATGCCAGAGTTGCACTTCGGTGTGTCTTGTTCTTCCTTGTGCCTTTTCCCACCAAGTGTATCAAGTGGCAAGAGGATCCTTGGTTTCTCCTTCCCAGTTTAAAGAATGTATGACAAGAAGGGGTGCATTGAAGAAGAGCCTGACTCTGGACCTTAAACAGTTATGAGCTGAAGCCCCCTCTGAGCCACAGGGAAGTTGGCTAATGATTTTTCCATTTTGGAGATCTGGGCAACAAAGTAGGGGGCAGTCCTTCCAAAGTGTGGTTAGTAAGTTAAAATATGACTTGAATGGGGCGGGTTCCATAGCCAGTACATTTGGGAAATGCTGGACTAATGTTACTGGGTTTTGCTGAAGGATGTCTCAGAACACTTCCTTCTGCCACTGTGCTTTCTGAATCCTCAAGGCAAGGCTGAAGCATTTCCAAAGTTTTGGGCCATACTGTGTGAGGAGACCTGCCCAGATTCTAATATTTCACAAAAGAGCATTTTGAGAAACTTGTATAAAATGTAAGGATTTCTTAAGGAGCCATTTAGTGCCATCCTGCAGCCAGTAAATGGCTAAGTGGACATTAAAAGGGTTTTTGATGTCATATTGTAATATATTCACTGAATATGAAATAACGTTTTGGTTTTAACCCTAGACCTGGAATGGAAAATTATCTATGTGGGCTCTGCAGAAAGTGAAGAATACGATCAAGTTTTAGACTCTGTTTTAGTGGGCCCTGTTCCTGCGGGAAGGCATATGTTTGTATTCCAGGTAAGATCATTCTTGGTTAATATGTATGCCAAATATGTTTCTTAACAGACTGCATCAGGTGGCTCTTATCACTTTCCTTGTGGGTTAAGTCACTCTGCTGCTGCTGCATTCGCTTTTTATCTACTTCTCAGACTTTCAAGGGGGTGCTGTCCAGCAGCCTCAAAAAGAGGTTAAAGATGCACACTACTGATTGGTGTAGTCAATCATATGCAGCTTTATGGTTTCAGCCACTAGGAGTGATGATAATATTAAAAAAGCAACAACTTGATGTCAGCATAATTAGGAATTAAGCTAGGTTAACAGGTTTATTAGTAGAAGGAGATAAGTGTGATTTTGGGTTATTGGAATTGAAGTCCAGTTTACTAACGTATCTATTCTACACATTTTAAAAAGGGTTACTGTTATAAAGCTCCTGCTCTGTTTACTGACTGAGGGGAAATTCTGATATAAATGATGTTCTCAGATATTACTGACAGTATTTAGATCTGTGCCAAGATTGCAGCATTGTCTTCTATATTCAAAAGTTATTTCTTTTAATCCATACTAAATTGTGTAAAACTATTCAGTCACTTTCCAATTATCCCTGCTTATTACAGAGATACTTATAATAGTTGAAAGAGTAACTAGTCAGAGGTTTTTACAAAACTATTAAATTTATTGCAAGTATTTCTACAAGAGTCCCATCAGTTCAGTAGAAGCCACAGAAGAGACTTCATCTAGAGAAAAAATGAACTCTTCCTATCGCTGACTCCCATTTCTCACTTCACAGATGAAACCAATTTAAATGAATACTGTTGCTCAGATAATCAATCCCATGAGATATGGGTCAAGACTAACTCAAACCTACGGCATCTTTAGAGCTGCTATCTTTCCCTCCCCTCTCCTAAATGGAATTCAGATTCTTGATCTCCTAGCCTGAGTGCTTTTATTAAAAAGCAACAAATAGCCAAAACCGGTTTGGCTCAGTGGTAGAGCGTCGGTCTGCAGACTGAAAGGTCCCGGGTTTGATTCCGGTCAAGGGCATGTACCTGGGTTGTGGGCACATCCCCAGTAGGGAGTGTGCAAGAGGCAGCTGGTCGATGATTCTCTCTCATTGATGTTTCTAACTCTCTCTTCCTCTCTGTAAAAAAAATCAATAAAACATATTTTAAAAAAAAGCAACAAATAATTTACTGCACCTAAACAAATGGTTTAAAAGCTCAAATATATTAAAGTGCTGTTAACCCAAATTGCGTGAGTGCATAACCTTGGCAAAAGACGTGGGTACCAGAGAATGCATGTGTAAGGGAAGCAATGCAGTGATAGATCTGGTTCAAACCCTGCTTCAGCACTTATTATGCACATATGACCTCAGACAGGCTCCCTAACCTCCCTTAGTCACCTATAACATGTGGCAAATATCCCACCTCATAAGAATGTTTTGAGGATTAAACGAGGAATAAAGCAGTCAAGTCAATCACTGACAAATAGTGCCCTGTATTTCTGTTTAGAACTAAAATTTTACTCTCTTAGCTTCTTGAAATTGTTATATAAACCCACAAACCTGGAGAATCTGTACTTTATGATGCTAATTCATAATGTAGTAAGAAACTTAGTTTGAGATGCAGTGAATGATATATGTACCTTTTTATGCCACTATAAAAACTTTTAAATAAATCCCTTATTTATTAAACAAATCCTTAGAAATACATCCTGTGTATTTATGTTGTTAGGAACATTCCTAAGCTTTTGGCTTAGAATGCTGGAGAAAAAAATTATTCAAAAATATTTGCTTCTAGTGGTTTTCCACTGGTTTTACCTTGGTAACAGTGCACATTGCCAAAAAGCAACAGAGGAAGCACATGTGATTTAGATCATATGTTCAGCCCATAAGTTTTACAAAATGTACCATTATCAGCAGAAAGGGATCAAAATAGTTTTTGTTTTGTGCTTCAAACAAACTGCCATAGTATAATATTCTCCTGATCTGTCCTATTTTGCCTCTCACTTCTCTATCCTATGACTTCTCCATCCTAAATGAACCAAGAGGTTTACAGGCTTTTCTACTTGAATTTGCCCAAACTGAATCCTTTGGCAAACCAATTTTAAAACCCAAATATGCCTAGAACCAATTTGGCTGAAGGGACGGGAAACACTTGGTGGAGAAGTCCCCATCGCACTACTAACCTACCTATGTTATCTCTACCCACTTCGAGGTACATGGGGAACTCTTTGGGGATCCTGCAAATAACCTAGCACCTCCATGGAGGGAGGCTAAGGATTTCTAAAATAAACTACATATTCTCAGGACAGACCTCTCTGTCCCCGTTCTGGAGTCTCCAAAAGAGATCAAACAAACAAACAAACAAAAAAACACTTCAGGGCAGGAACTCTGAATTTCAAAATACTAAGTACACATTGTGTGCTCAGAGCTGTGCCAGACATGAGATTATATATAAAGACTAGAAGCCCGATGTGTGAAATTTGTGCAAGAGTAGGCCTTCCTTCCCCTGGATGCTGGCACCAGCTTCCCTCAGCCCCGACTTCATCTGGAAGGATGTCCAGAAGGACGTCCAGAAGGACATCTGGTCTAATTAGCATATTATGCTTTTATTATTATAGAAGATAAACTGGATGGGACTCCTGCCCAAGATAAAACTTAGAATGATAGGCAAGATTGAAGGGTAAATATATTTGGGTTGTTAGACATTGTTAGTAGAGGATTTATGTCAAGTAATACGAGTGCATAAAAAAGATTGCTATTAATTCTGACTTTTGAACTACGAAGAATACATCTGATGCAAAGTTTAAATGATGTATTTTTCAGGCTATTAGGCAAGAACATGTCAGGCCAAAGGGACAGTGTATGCAAGGCAGAGGCATGAAAGATCACTGTATTTTAAGGAACCTATGTGATTCCAGAACAAGAGTAAGAGGTGTGGGGGTGAAGGGAGTGTGAATGGAGATGTGGTGTGGAGACAGATTGGGAAGCTGACTGAGATTTTTATCTTTGAAATGGGGTAATCATTTGAAGTGTTAAAACCTGGTGAAGGAATAGGACTAGAACTGAGCTTAGGTAATTAACGCTGGCAACAGTGCAAATGATAGGCTAATTTAGGTCTGAAAATTATGAATGGAAAAGGTTGCAATAAATAAAACTATTATATTTTATGAAAGGTCTTATAATTGAATATTGCATAAACCTCATAAACGACAACATGCTCTAGCCAGATTTAATTTAGAAGTGATGTTTTCAAGCACCCAGGGTACTTGGGTATACTGTGAACTTTATTTCCTGGCTATACGTCAGTCTCAAAACTGAGCATTTGTCTTCCCCAATATGATGTTCTTAACTGATGGTGTTCAAGGTAACCAAAATTCCAGTCTTCCTTGCAGTTAACAGCCTTTTGTGATATGTGTTTCTTTTAAAATTATTCTAGGCTGATGCACCTAATCCAGGACTCATTCCAGATGCAGATGCCGTAGGTGTAACAGTTGTGCTAATCACATGCACCTATCGAGGTCAAGAATTTATTAGAGTTGGCTATTATGTAAATAATGAATATACTGAGACAGAATTAAGGGAAAATCCGCCAGTAAAACCAGACTTCTCTAAGGTAATGTTCTGACTGTTCCTTTTTACAGTTTTTTACGCAATTGCCATTTCACAGTGTACCATGAAAGTGGTAAATTTGAGGTCTTTGTGCCAAGCAGGAAAAGTAATTATGGTTCCATTGCCATGGATGCTCTCAGACTCTCTCTCCGATGAGTCTTAAGTACTGTTGGTCAGGCACCTTGAGTCTCTGGTTTCAGAATTGGAAATGCCTCATGTAAAAAACAGACTTTTGTTTATGGCTTTCTGTATGGCATTTCCCGTACATCATAATTCTGTTCATTTTAATCCTTAGGAGATTCAAATTCATGTTTGTCGTGCTGATTATTCAATAATAGTTTTATCTATAACTCTTCTCAAAATTGTAGGGGGAAGTTTTATGTTTTTCATATGAACACTTTTCTCAGAACATCTATATGCCTTGTTTTATCTGTTACTCTTACAAGTTTAAACTAAAGGTATTAACTATTTTTAGTGGTAGAAACGGCTTAGCTTCTGAGTGAGAAGTTAACTGGTGGTTTTTTAGGTTGAATACAACACTATCATGTAAGAAAATTTACAAAAGAGTTGAAAGTAATAAGGCTAGAATGTTGTTTTTTTATCCTGGTGTAGGACCTTCCATTGATCTAATATATTAGTTACCTGTATGGCACGGCACCTTGTATAGAAAAAAAAGAGGAAATTAGAATGTTTGTTTTTAATCCTCATCCAAGGATATGTTCATTGACTTTAGAGAGAAGATGGGAGAGAGGGAGAGGAAGATGGAGGGAAAGAGAAAGAAACGTGAGAGAGAAACATCAATTGGCTCTCTCCTATACACACCCCAATCAGGGACTGAACCTGCATCCTAGGATTGTGCCCTAACTGGGAATCGAATCCACAATCTTTCAGTGTATGAAACAGTGCACCAACCAACTGAGCCATACCAGCCAGGGCTAGAATACTATTTTTAAGAATGAGCCATAATAATTAAAAGGTAGGAAGCCACTAATAACAAGAGGCTATATTTGAAGGAAGTTTTCATTTTCCTTAAAATATTACTAAAGAGACACCATATCTCTCTAGATAGCATCCTTTGAAATGTTCACCTTTTAAAAACAAAAGTATTGAGGACTTGGGTATTTTCTTGGATAGCATGAGTTCTTATTCTCATTAGGCTAAATAATTTCTTTGCAGCAGCCCTAGTTCTTTATTAGTTATGTTTTAGGTGCTTTGGCGTATACATTTGTATGTATATGAACTTAGCCCTTGTGGAGTATTAATATAAAGAAACACTCTATCAAGCTCCTGTTTGTGTACAGTGATCTAACTTTCATGTTTACCAATTTTATGTTTTCTTCCTACAGCTTCAAAGGAACATTTTGGCATCTAATCCCAGAGTCACAAGATTCCACATTAACTGGGAAGATAACACAGAAAAACTGGAAGATGCAGAGAGCAGTAATCCAAATCTACAGTCACTTCTTTCGACAGATGCATTACCTTCAGCATCAAAGGGATGGTCCACGTCAGAAAACTCACTAAATGTTATGTTAGAATCCCACATGGACTGCATGTGACCACCTCCCATCTCTTTAGTACAAATTAAGCTATTAAAACACAGAACTATTTCCCTGAAATTCTGTAAGTCATACCCACTAAGACACAATGTGAAGAATTTGTTTAAAAACCATCCTGTAGAAAGTTTATAAGAAAACCAGTATTTGAGCAAATTGTGGAATATAAATACAACTATTTTTAAGTAATTTTTTCTCTAATGTGTTATTTTATTTGTTCTGAAACTAATCTGATTAAATCATATATTTTTTTTCCTCTAAATGTAATTAAAGCACTTATAAAGAAATATGAATTATTGGACCAGGTTGTAAAGATGTCTTAGCCTCTTGGACAATAATCTTTGGACCACTATTTTACTGACCTTCAAAAGAACAAAGTTCACTTCAACTAAAATGTTTCTTCCTGTAATAACATAGTTTGGTTTAATTTAAGGGGTGAATTTCCATTATTTTTTGTCTTGTCCTTAAAGAAGGGATTTGAAGTCAATTATATGCTATCAAGAACTTTAGAATCTGAATTTCCAGGCCATCTTGAAGCCTCCTATGGCTATTATTGTAGTTCACGTAATGTTAGATAGCATTCAAGATAATAACAAGTGTAGTTAATTCTTTATAAAGTTTTCTGGCTATGTGTTTGGTTTTTATGAGAGTTTAGAACATCAGAACACTTACTGAGTCATACACATCATTACCCAATGCAATCAACATGTCGAAAGCAGATACAAACTCCCTCAGTTTAAGAACAGAAGAATATAATGACTTAGATCTGTTCATTAGATTATAATACTATAAACAACTCTTTAAAATTCTTTCATAGATCATCTGTTGGTAGCATTTTTTTTAAAAACCGGATTTGGGGCAGTGTATTTAGCTTTACCATAACAGGTAAGTTACTATTTTGGAAATGAATGTATCTTTACACACGTAGTACTCTTTCCATTATCCCCAACACTCATGCAGAATAAGATGGACATATTCTTAATAGTTTTTCCAGGTAAGTTTTATTAAAAGCAGTCTTGGAAAGGAATTCATTAAATGGGCCAAAAAGGTTCTTTTTGATAAGAGTTAGGTCCTTCCTCAAAAGTTTCTTATGCTCCATTAATTTAAGTGAGAATATTCTCGTTGGTCTTGCTGTTAACAAGACATCAGCCATATGATTCAGAGTTATGCAGTGCCTTCATATTTGAAACTTTTATACTATACTACACTTTTTAAAGCTTTTATTTTGAGGAAGGAAAAAGGGCATTTGTCTAAATATGGACTCTAAAGTTGTACATATTTCCTGTCATTCTAAAAGTGAATTTGTGAAGCAAGTTTTGCTAAATGTTAAACTTTGAAATTTAATATACCTGATTATTAAAATACTATCCACTAGTTTATAGACTATAAAAATAAAATACATCCTGTCAACTATAAATAATTTTTTTTATTTTTGTCTAATTGCAATGAAAAAAATGTTAAAAGTATTAAAATAAAAATAAAAGCAGTATTTTCCAACAAAGAGCTTAGTGATTAATATAATGGACAAGATATGTGTTTACTAGAAATAAAGCATATATAAGCCAGATTACCAATTATATTTCACTGCTAAGTTGTGTGTGTGTGTGTGAGATTTTTTTAAATTGATTTTTAGAGAGGGAGAGAAACAGATCAGTTGCCTCTTGCATGCCTCCTCCTGGGCTTTGAGCCTGCAACACGGGCATGTGCCCTTACCAGGACTGAAACCAGCAACCTTCAGGTGCACAGGATGATGCAATACTGGTTTGTATTGACACCTGAGGGTTAGGTGTGTTTTTGTTTTTTTTTTAATTATAAATGGACAGCCAATTTTCACAGAAGTTTTGAGACTTTAAAACTATTATTAAAAACTATGGTTCTATGCCCTAGCCAATTTGGCTCAGTGGATAGAGTGTCAGCCTGCGGACTGAAGGGTCCCAGGTTCTATTCTGGTCAAGGGCACATGCCTGGGTTGCTGGCTTGATCCCATTGTGGGGTGTGCAGGAGGCACCCAATCAATGATTATCTCCCATCATTGATGTTTATCTCCCTTCCTCTCTGAAAACAATAAAAATAAATTTTTTAAAAAATTATGGTTCTGTAAGAAATTTAAATATTAACATTAAAGTAGGAAAAATTAGTATTCAAACATTAGGAACTGAGAAGCTAGTTCCCCCCCATTTAGCCTCATTTACAGACACTGTGAATTATCGCTAGAAGTTTTAGAACTATTTTTCCCCTTTTCAATCATAGTAAATAGCTGTGTCCTGGGAAGATAGATAAAAACGATGTGCCACCAAGGAGATCAAAGGGGAGGTCGGAGGGAATGAGGGTATCCTGTGAGCTAAGGAGACATGCAGGAAGTCAGAGGAGATGCTGTGTTCATTTATGACCTTATGAAACCTTAGGCTTCCATGTGGTCTTACCCTCTGGGTTTAGGATTTCGGGTTGCTGATTTTACAGTGAGTCTATGGCGGCAGTTCTCAAAACTTTAATCCATGGTAAAGCATTTTGTTTAAAAGTAAAGTATGACCCCCATAACACAAGTATATATTTATATTAACAGTTTCAATATAAATGCCTCACGCCTTATAGTGTACCTCTACTATATACAGATTATTCAGTATAATTGATTTCATTGTGGAAGTGCTGATTTTGACTCAATTGATTTTTTTTTTTTACTCTAATGGGTTGTGCTACACAGAAGAATCTGGGTCTTTTGATAGATATAAGTAGCAGTAACTTCTATCGCTCTAAAATAACATTCTTTCTACCTGTCATTTCCCCCTCATATATGGATTATGATCTTGGCACTTTTTAAAAAGGGGGAAAGTGCTAATATAGTGAATCAGTAAAGTAGCCATTCACTTTAAAACTTCCAAATACTCTAAAATTACTAGAAACTCACAAGATAGCTTATACTAATTTCTTGGCACTGCATATAATTAACTTAGAAATTCTACATAATTACTTGGGGCCACCTTAATTGTTTGTTGGTTTGGTTAAAAAAAAAACAAAACCTCTAGAATATTGGGACATGAGAGTTTTTCAATGCTCATGAAGTGTTCTTTCTGTTCTTGCCTACTTCCTTTCCTGAAGCTTGCCCACCCCTCTCAAGTCACAAATCGTTTCTTGTCAACTCTTAATGTACCATCAGTTATATGCCCAAACCTGAGGGCTCCTTAGAATGGTGCTCTCATGTAGGACCATTAACGGAGATTTGCTGCTTAACGGTAGTTTAAAATATATCCTTCTCATAAGAAGTCTGAGCACAGGGTTAGGCTGCCCTGACAAGTAGTAAATAACATTTATAAAATGTGTGAAATCAAAGGCCCATTATAGAAAAACAGGGGAACTATTTCCCTAGTCAAAATGCTGTAAAATTACAAAATGGCATCAAACGTCTTTTCAAATATATTTTTCCTAGTCACTTTGTAATAAAATCTTGATATCCTATCTGCAAAGGCTTTTAAATGTACTTGTTGAAGGATCATTACAATAAAGCTGCACACTGCAATGATGAAAAGACACTTTTCACATACTAACACATTTTCCACCTAAGAATTTTCCACCGGAGCTTCCATTGCCTGTGAGATCTCTGAGCATAAAAACGCCTTAAGTGCAACATCATCTATCTACGTAAAGTAAAATTTTTACCGTCTAATTTATTTCAGTGTTCTGCTCACGGGTCCCTCAAACAACAACGCCAGGTAATATATGCTTTTTCATGCATAAGTATATATGAAAGTAATCACTAGATAATGAGAGAAGTGAATAGCAGCATTAAAAACTAAGATGCAAAAATATACACAATAAATTTTTGGAAAATAAGTGATGGTGGAGCTTTTAAAATATTTTCTTAAGAGTTTCAAAAGAAATGCTACATATTTCCTTCCATTTTTGGCAGCAACTCAGAAATTAGCTTGAAATTTATCATATTGTAGGTACTTTTTAATAAGAAAAAAGCCATTGTATTAGTTTCTATAGTGACATTAAATGAAATTGTCATGTAAAGTACCTGCGCTAGTAGATCCAATTCCTGTGGTGAGCACCGATCTGGGTGTAATCTTTGCTGCATATTTGAGGAATTGAGATTTCCCTGTGCCAGGATCCCCAACCAATAAAAGATGAGATTCACCTAGACAAAAGTAAATGTCAAGTTATAAATTTCTATGAACAAGGATAATTAATCAAAAAGAAAACGAACACAATTTATAACTTATACTAGAGGCCCCGGTGCATGAATTTGTGCATGGGTGGGGTCTGGCCAGCCAGCCCTGATGGGGGCCCTTTGGGCTGGGCTGGTCGGTCCCGTGTTGGGGGCTGATCAGGGGCCAGGCTGGCCATGGGGTAGGGGCGGCGATCAGGGCCTGGATCAAGCTGGTTGGCCGCGGCAGTGTGTGTCATAGCCACTGGTCGTTCTGGTCAATGGGAAAAATATCCTTGGGTGAGGATTTTTTATTTTTATTTATTTATTTTTTGGGTGAGGATTTTTTAAAATAAAATAAATACAGAATGCTGGGGATAGGTGGGGGAGTGGGAGCAGATGGGGAGAGGTCAATGGAAGGAAAAGGAGACATGTAATATTTTAAAGAATAAAGAAGTGAAAGAAAAGAAATAAATACTGAAAAATGTGGGACTTTATAAGTGCTTTATAAATATATCATTTATGATTCCAACAATTAAGTGGAAATCTTTTCATTTAAAAAAATTTACTTTAATGAAATATCTTAAAGCATTCTTCTTTTTCAAATGGTAACACAAATGAACATGAATATACTGTGGTTGTATTATATCACTGATCAAGTAAATTTCTTCAGTAATATTTTAGTATTTTCTAAATGTATTAATAGGAAACTCCTTTTTAGGCACAACATTTAGCAGAGTGCCTTGCAAATAGTGGGTGATCAAAATATACCATACACATAAACCTTATGACATTTATTATTCTATATTGCAGTACATGGTTTTTGAGTACCTACTAACTGCCAGATTGACATTAATGTATTTGGAGTCTTTTTGGTCTAGTTTTTGGTTATTATGACTTTCATATGCCCTATACAAAGACCATAATAAACCTACTTTATGTTAGATTCAGGTCAGTTAAGTGTGGTAGCAGCAAAAGAGCTTTCTGCCACTTGGACATAATTACACACAGAGTAATCTTTGCCTGAATGTGTGACCTACAGCAGCACCAAATGGCAGATGACACATTTGCAACCCACCAGCAGAAGGGGAATCAGCAGGCAGATGACTGAGAGCAGCAGTCTGAGAGAAACACACTGACAGTCACAGATGGAAGGATGCTGACTTGGTGACATTAAAAAGCACTATTTCTAATCTTTTTTTAAACAAATCTTTAAAAAATATATACATTTTTTATTTATTTATTTTTTTATTTCAGAGAGGAAGGGAGGGAGAGAGGCAGAAAGAGAGAGAAACATCAATGATGATAATCACTGATAGACTGCCTTTTGCATGCTCCCTACTGGGGATCGAGTACACAACCCAGACATGTGCCCTGGCTAGGAATCGAATCGGAACCTCCTGGTTCATAGGTCGAAGTTCAACCACTGAACACACTGGCTGAGCTCTAATCTTCCCCTCCTAAAGAAGATGGTGGATCTGATGAAAAACACAGTAATAGAAATGTGAAGATTTTATTTTGTGACACCCTGAGAGGTTAGAGAAAAACTTAGAAAAATTTTATGATTTTAGACTTTGGAATTCTAGAAAGTAATTACTGATATACAGATGTTGGGCTAAGTATTAGCCAGACAACTGTCAGCTTTAAAAGACTACATTTGGAAAGTAAAGCTCAATAAGCAATTTTTACTCAGGAAAAACCAATTCTCATTTCTCTCCTTAAGTGTGTGAAAACTTTTCAAAAGTTTTAAATAGGTACTAACCTCTGACTCGTGTTCCTGTAGCATCAGTCCTTTGAATCCCACCAGCCAGTACCATGGCCACAGCAAGCTTTACTAGATACATCCCAAAAACTTGAGGGCATAAACTGGCCAGTATTTCATTCCTTCCTAGAAAAGGTAGAAAGACCAGAAGTTGCCAACAATTTTTAAGAAGTCATAACTGAAAATGTCCTCTCTAACCTATAACACACTCCACCGTCTAAAATGATTTCCTGTTACTGCCCGGTCAGCATGGCTTAGTGGTTGAGTGTTGACCTATGAACCAGGAGGTCATGGTTTGATGCCCAGTCAGAATACATGCGGGAGGCAGCTGACCAATGATTCTCTCTCATCACTGATGTTTCTATCTTTCTCCCTCTCCCTTCTTCTCTGAAATATTAAAAAAATATATTATTTTTAATACGAAATTTTTTTTTAATAATAGCCTATTTAATAGCCTGTCTTTGATTTATTTTTCTCAGAAGATACCTCCAACGAAGAATGAAAACAGATATTTGAAGATTTAATTGGTGTTTTATACATTTGGGCTTTTTATTGAAAATACTCTATGCACTCAAAGGCTGTGATGTTTTAATCTATGTAATTATAGCTTAGTGTCATAATCAAAATTTTTGCTGTGATGACAAAGCTTATTTTTTGTATCTTTCCATCTTTCATCCTCTTTTCTACCTAGCTCCTATTTTTAAATCTTCAGTTAAAATCATGTGAAGATGGCCATATAATTTAAAGGACATCAGACAAGGTGTCACAATAGGATGAGTTTTTCCTGCTTAAGGTACAGAAGGTAGAATCTTCTGAAACTCTTTTGGCAGTCTAAGATGTTATAATAGTTAGAAATGAAAACCTCCTGGACGCCAGCCTTTCCCCCAGATCTCTAAATGGAGGAGGCCATGCCAGAAAAGGGCTTCGGGAGGCTGCGGCTAGAGGCACTGACTGATGCTACTACCCTGTGCACTCAGTCGCTGAGTTATGGGACAAGTAAGGCTACCCCCAACCAAAGGCAACATGTCTAACTATTGAATGAAATGCCATTAATAATTATCAGCTTTATACTTAATCACAAACCTGCAAAGGGATCACTCTTATAGTGTTCCCAAAAATCTTCAAATTCCTTCCGGACCTCCTCATCCATGACGATCCCTGCAGACTGCTCATTATTTACTTGGACATAATTGGCTTTCAGGACTATCTCCACTTCACAGCGCACGTCTCGCTGAAAGGGCTTCCAGCGTTGCATTACCACCCCATAAATAGTGAGGTCATCACCTAGGAAAGAGCACCAAATGAGTCCCGCAGCAGCACTCTGCATACTGGGCACAGATGCCCATGTCAAAGGACAAAGACATAAACCACTTCCTGACCAGGGTTTAGAGTGCTTTACACGCATCCAACCCGCACTCGGAAAACAATGTGGGTGCAAAAACCACCAGAGATTCCTAATTTTGTTAAAAACAGGCACTTGTATCTGTACAACTAAAAGGAAATTTATTTTTATTTTTTCTTAATCTGTCACATTATAATCATTCCAAATCATTAGCCTTCACTGGGAAAATAGTTTACTAGATGACTTCTTCATTATTTTTATATTGGGTGAAAGGCCCATCCTCTCAGACGCTCAAGCCACAGAGATTTCATTTAAAGAGGTGAGAATTGCAGCCATAAGATTAAACTATAATCAGCTGTCGGGAAAGGAAAGAATTTTGTGATGACATTCTCTTAGTAATTTATAGATTAATTTTTACTTAACACATTTGTTAACGTATTCACTTTTTTTTTAATGAACAAAAGAATGAATGAACAAAGTAATGAATGAATGAATACCTATTCTACATAAAATAAAGTAAAATAAACTTTGAATAAACTATGAAACACCAAAACACAACCCTGCTTATTCCTTCTTGGTTGGTTCCTTCCCACCTTAGGAAACTCTCTAATTCATGGTGAACAGGATAGTAAACTTTTACAGATTTTCCCAAGAGGGCTTGGTAGTTTATATGCACCTTCTCCAAACACAAACATCTGAACTCATTATTGCATACAATTCAATAAATCAATAACAAATGTTTCTGAATGCTTGGCATTTAATATTTTGGCCCTGGAAAAGGCAAAATTCTAGTCCCCAAAGATTTCAATCTTATTGAACATAGGATATTGGACTTACCCCAAATCCAATCCTGGTGTTTATATTTTGCACAAAAATATTATCTCTGAATTAACTAACAGGCACATCTTTATTTCCAAGGCTGTGTCAAATATATATTTGCTGGTGCAAAATGCCTTAGACTCTAAATTTCAATATGCAATGTATAATTCACAGAGCTTTTGATTTTCTGAAGTATGTTGTAAAAGCTAAATGCATGGAACCAATGGTAGCAATTCCCAGAATAGAAAGCATATTTCTAGCCAAAGGCAACTTTATAAATAACAAATACCGTATTTTCCGGCGTATAAGAAGACTTTTGAAACGAAAAAAAGCCTGCTCAGATTGGCCAGAGTCAGAGAGGCGGTCTATTAAAAAAAGAACTTGCTGAAACCGGTTTGGCTCAATGGATAGAGCCTCGGCTTGGGGACTGAAAGGTCCCGGGTTCGATTCTGGTCAAGGCCATGTACCTTGGTTGCGGGCATATCCCCGGTAGGGGGTGTGCAAGAGGCAGCTGATCAATGACTCTCTCTCATCAATGTTTCTAACTCTCTATCTCTCTCTCTTCCTCTCTGTACAAAATCAATAAAATATATTTAAAAAATAATAATAAAATAAAAAAATAATAAAATAAAACTTTAAGATGATCACCTTGAAGGAAGTCTGATTCTGTCTGTGATCTGTACCCTTTGCTGACCAGCCCTACCCTCTACCAACAGCTGAACAAAGCAACCCTTACTCTCTTATCATCAAGCTATCACTGACACAACCATTGAAAAAACATACTAAATTTTATTAAAAATATCACTTATGATATTTAAACATGGTTCCTACAAAAGACAGAATAGTATTTACTGCTTTGGTGGTACTGCTGATTTACAAAACCTTCTAATATCTTTATCTTTCAAATAACACTTTTCCCTATCATTTTCTTTGTAAAAACAAAAATTTAAAAGTCAAAATAGGACACTTCCATTCTATATTAATCTTCACCCTTCCACAAGTATTTTTTAAATTTGCTTCTTCCCAGGCTTCCCAGTGAGAAAAGAGGAGACAAAGTGAGGTGAGAGGGGCAAAGGAGAGCTTAGGAATTGTCTGTCTGGCCTAAATATCAAAGTAGAACTAAGAATGACATCACAACAACCAGGCTTTTGGAGCCTTGGATTTTCAGAACAGCTCTGAGGCTCAGAGAGTCTGTAATTTGCCTGGAACACTGTAGATCTTCGGATCATGAGGCCTAAGTAGCTAACAAGATGCTGCACATCCTCTGCTTAAACTCACCATCATCCAACCATGCTGGACATTTCTGATTAATAGATACTGAGTCAAGTTTACCTTCCTGCACCTCCAGCCCACTGAATTATAGCTCTTCTGTAATTTCAATTCCATTTCTATATGACAATCTTCCAGCAAATAGAAGTTGGTTGTCATCTCTTTCCTGAGGCTTATCCATGCTAACCACCCAGAGTTCTTTCAGTTTGATTCCAGTTCCTTCCCAATTCAGGCAGTTGGCTAGTGGAAACCCTGAGGACCCTCAGAGGACAGAAAACCAGCACAGAGTAGAGAGAAACAGTCACCTCCTTTCTTCTAGACACCATTCAGGCTGCACAGCATCTGACAGTCACAGCCTCCAATCCCTATCCCTCCTCGTTTCTGTTCTTATCCACTTGCCCACTAAAGCCAACATTTTTAAAGCTGCTCCTGCGAAGCTATGATGCACTGAAGAGCGTCCCAGACTAGAGGTCCATTGATCTGGGTTCACGTTCCAGTTCTGTAACTTAACTTTCCAAGGGACTGTAGGCAAGTCTTCATCTAGAAAATAAGCAGCTGGACTAGAGCCCTAAGCTCCAGCCCAGCTTCTTTCCTGCTATCCTGTCCCACCTCCATGCCAGTCTCTGTTCTCAAGGTAGGCAATTAAGTCTCCACATTCACTCTTGGGAAAATAAAAATTGTTTTTTCCATATCCATATGTTAGGACCTCCTATGTAAGCTAAAAAAGTTAATTCTTACCAGATTTGCAAGTGTCTACTAAGTCATCTTCTAGGATAACCTTCATGGATCGTGGAATACTTCCAACAGATAGCCTCTGAACCTAGCGAAGAAAACAGATACTGAATATGCTTAAATATATGCTAAGTGTTCTGAAGACTAGCAATTCTTGAAAATACCATTTGTATTTCTATTGTATTGTAATATAATCTAATTATGACAGGGATTCACAGACTTTTCTTATAAATTGTGCATACTATCAGTTTTAATAATTCATTATAACTAAACTAAAATAAAAACACCAACATCTGGAAAACATCTGCAAATATAATCTACCATGTGGATAGTCAAAATAATTCCAATTACTAAACATAATAATAAATTATATACCAAAAATAAAGAGGCAGTTCTTTCCTGATTTCTAGTCAGAAGACCTTGGATAAATCACTCAGTTCCTTTGATTATTCCTTAGAAACAGGACCCTGGTTTTATTCTACCTGAGCAAGTGCCCAGTAAAAAGACTCAATTTCCCAGGCTCCCTTGCAGCTAGGTGTCATATGACTAAGTTTTGGCCAATAAGATGTAAGTAGACATGTTATAGGAGATTTTGAAGACTACTTAAATTAGGGGTGTCGAACTCAATCAGAGAAGGGGCCAAAATCTAAAATCCAGCCTAAATCGCGGGCCGAATGGTTTAATAAACAGTCATAAACTGTCATTGTGATGGAAACGCAGCGGAGTGCAGTGATGACAGCGCAGTGCGGGCCACATTGCAAGGCCTGGCGGGACGGATTTGGCCCGCGGGCCTTGTGTTTGACACATGTGACTTAAATGGACACTTGGGTTACATGGCATGTGGTTTTGTCTATATTCCTTTTTCTGTTCTCTGACTAGGATACAGGTGTGATTAAACTGCCATTCTGGAATATAGACAACCATAAAAATAAAAACCATGAGTTAAGAATGGTGTAGAAAGAAAGAAGTCTAAATTCTTGACACCGAATAAGCCTTTGTGTTTAAGTGGCAAGTAAAATAAAAATCAGGTTCACTCTCATGTATGAAAGAGTGGCTATATATACATCATTTGGCATAGTAAATAAAAATTAGGCCTATGCCCTAAATCTGGCCCATTGCAATGTTTAATAACCAATTAAACCCAATTAATGTTCTCCTATCTCTTACTGAAGAACACCCAGTTTGAACTTCTTAAATATTCACTTAATTTTAGCATAATTATTAAGTCATTCCATAATCCTCTTGCCAATGCTCTACATAAAAAGATGTTTACTAGTATATAATGGTCACTAAAGACTAAATTCTGATATACATGCAACAGTTTCACACTTGATCTTCTACAAAATAATTATGTAAGTTTCATCCGTTTTGTGTTCCCTAGTGCTGGCAATTTGCCCATAGCTAAATAATACTTGTACAAATTTGTCATTTTCTCATTGCTTTGCTCATTTACCTGTTCCTGAATTTTGATTTCCTGATAATCTCTACACTTAGTTGGAGATGAAGACAAGTCTGAGAGGCAAGTGAATTTTGAAGAATCACAGCTCTCCAAGCTGGGACATGCAGAGGGGCGGCAGAAGGTATAATACTGCTCAAAGTCAGCCTTGACCGCAAATACATGCTTGCATTTGTTACACATGTAATCCCGCTCAAACTCCAGGATCTTCACCAGACTTGTTCGAATCACTGTCCCAGTGACAGATAGAAAGTGTCCCACATCCTTCGTTTTAGGGATGTGCTCCCTCACCAGCTCAGGACAAACTGGCAAACCTGAATAAGAAGAATAAGAAGAAACTACATCAACCTTCGCATTTGACTCCATGGAATATACTTTTCTCACATTTCCTGAGGAAGAAAGTATAATTTCAAGGGGGAAAAAACTGTGTTTTAATTAAGAAAAAAAATCAGACAGAGTCAAGAAAATAGAAAATAATTCTATCAAATAACAATTATCAGTGGACTCACTTTAAAAGTACATATCTGGATGATATAATAACCAGGATTTAAAAAAGGATTCATTCTCATAAGAGGCTTATCTCAGTAGGATCTAAATACAGTATATAATTATAACCACATTTCAACAAAGAATATACTGCAACGAGTCACACATAAAATCAATGTATTACTCTTTGAGTAAACCACAATGCGAAGTGATAAAGAGATGGTTGCATAACATTCAAATGCCACAATGCTAGAAGGCCATTGCTTTTCCAGTTAGTCAGGATTCATTAGTATGTAAGTCTGGGAGTGCTTCCAGTCCTTGAACTACCTAGAGGTTTACCCACAGCATTACTTTATCTTTTAAAAACCTGTGATTTTCACCATTAGTAAAAAAGCAACTTGATAAGTGCAAAATGCCGAAGAAAATTTTTATGTGGAAATGCCCTTTCTCATGTTGGCTAAAGCATCTTTGGAGCAGAGCAATGCTGGCTGTGGTAGTCAAAACCTTCTAATAGGTTTATCAAGGTAGCATTTGTTACATTGGTTCATGTCACATGGTCCGTTGCCTGGGCTTCAGAATTTAGTAGCTCTGAAACCTGATAAGTCTGCACACAGAAAACAGATCTGTCAAATTTGCCAAGCTCATGAGAAATAATCATAACAGGTATTATTATCTTCTAAGTATCTATGGTTGGCACATTTTTCCTCTGAGAATATATCTACTCTGAAAGCCAAATATAATAATAATCAGAAGGTAGTTTGGGAAGCATGAGATTTGTGGGGTTTTTTTTAAAGCAAATTAGCCAGATGAGCTGAATGCTTAAGGTACCAGATTACATTAGTATTGTGTTGCAGGTTACAAGTCCACAGATACTCGACATCTCTGTTGCTTGCTGAGACTTGCTTCCATATACTATGTACTATAGAAGCATGGCAGACACTGCCAACATTTGCCACTATGACTTCTTTTTCTGTGCTTCCAAGACTGACTTGCCCATTCTCTAATGAAAATATTCTGTATTCACATTAACGTAGAATGTATCATATTTTGCCAATGAGGGTCCATACTTTTGCTTAGAATAATTTTTGTATATCTCTGTAAATTGTGTTGCCTTTATAATTTAATTCTCAGAAAACAAACTTATTTCCAAATTTCTGTGAAATGCTTTATGAAAAATCCCCTGGTGCTGTATCAACTGCATAATAAAAATATTTTTAAGTACAAATAACAATTATTTTTTAGTACTATATATTCAATATGTAAGGTTTCTCAAAAATCTTCCAAAGAGAATAAGATGGCAATAAAATTCTTAAATGAATCACCTGATATCCTGGCATGAAGATTCTGCTTCATGGAGACACCCTCGGGCTGAGAAAGGGACTCGAGAATTGTCATGGCTGATCTTCTTAGTGAATTATCAAACACAGTTAGTACTTCATTGGGGAAGGCATTGAAATACTCCCCAATTTCCATGTTGGTCTCAAAAAGGGTCATGGCATTAACCACAACTGGGTAATGAGCATCTTCATCTCCTTCCTTCAGGATTAGGAGAATCTCGTTCTTATGGTATTCTGAAACATATGACTCAAACACTTGACCAACCAGTGCAATTTGATCACTATTCATCTTGAATCTAGGTAACTAAAGAAAAAAAGAAAGAAGTGTATTATACTTTTGTTGCTAGATTTACACACAAATTAACAAAAAATGCGTGGTTCTAAATCATCCTGAGTTTAGGTCACACTATAATCTCAAAATACTAACTGAACTTGCATTTTAATTAGATCTAAATTATCTGTTATTTGGTAAGTGTATTATTTTTTAAGTGGGTAAAGAATTATGTTGTTACTGATTACCAACTCCAAAATAATCCAATGTCTTTCCCATTTCTTTTCCCAAAACTTCTTCCTCATTAACTCTAGATTATGTACTAAAAGGTCCTTGCCTTTTCTTTAAATAATTTCACACATACACTTGTTCTCCAGTATAAGATCTTAAGTACCAGTCTTTTGGCTAAAGTTTCTCCTGGTAGAGTTCTTTGCAAGCACCCTACTTCTGGGTTTTATTCATATGAAGAACATCACTCTCTCTCTCCTTCTCTGTCTCTGCAATTACACACACACAGACACACCCATGCATGCATGCAGAACATACACTACTATTCAGATTGATCACCAGTTATGGCTTGAATAGTTATTAGACTGGCTTTAAGAATTTCAATTTGGAGGTGAATTTATTTCCTATTTTCTCTTTCTGTTCCAGGAAAATTATTGGCTTCAGGGAAAAAAAAAAAAAAAAAAAAAAAAAAAAAAAAGCCATCAAGAGTGTAAAAAAATACAAAAACCTAGATAAATAAGTACAGCATACACAGTATATTTTATTACATCACCTATCCTATTCTCCTGGTAATGAGTTTTTAAAATTTGTATCTACAGATTAAAAGGGTACCTACCCCATTCTGTGTTTATGTACACACACAGATACCTCCCACATACAAGGCCCTATGCTTTGAAATAAAAGCACAGTTAAAAGGTTTTATATCACCTCAGAGAACTAAGGGATAGATCAATATAATAGCACTCCAACAGTGGTAAAAATGCAATATGAATAGGAACACAAGGGAGAAAAGGATTAAACTTAAATGGGGTGACAATCCCAAATAAACTGTCTAAGCTTGATCATTTAAGACACTTTATTTAGTTTGGAAACAGAGAGAGAACATGGGAGAACAAGTGTACATTAATGCGACTTATTTCATTCAACTAACATTGACTGCTCTAGGCTCTATAACAGAAGAGATGTTTAAAGAAATCTGACAACTACAGGATGCCAATGAGATTAACCAATGAGTATATGTATATTAGGGCCACTACAATGGTAAGTAATTTATTTAGGTTAGGTAATCTACACTGAGCCAAGTGTAAAGCAGACAAAGCATCCGGGAAGAAAATATACAGTGTTTCCATGATGTAGCCTTTGCTTTAAAACAAACAAACAAACAAACAAACAAACACAAACAAACTGTATTCCCAAGAGTGGCTACAAGAGAACCTTTAAAATTCTATGAATGCATATTAAATGTGGAGCCACAAGTGTAGCAATTTAAAAGACAGCTCCACACTGGGCGGGCAGGGGGCAGCCACAGAATCCATGATCCAAATTCAGGTCAGATTAAATCTCGCCTAGTCTTTTTAAACAGAGCATCTTCTTTTAAAATAGCATTCCTTTTCAGTAACGGTGCAAAACTGATCAATTGTTTCTAAGCAGACTGCTAACCCGATCAACGTTATACCCACCCCGATAGATACACTTATTCTTTTGTAACTTTCAAGTCCCCTTGCCGGTTTCTTATTGAACTATGTAAGCTTAAAATACAATTAAAACCAGGAAGGTGAGTCAGTGGGGACCACTAGCTGGTTCCCCAGGGAAGCACCGCAGGTCCAGTCGCCGCCGGCCGCACCAGCCGGAAGCCACGCCCCTCGTGGAGCCACGCCCCCTAGCCTAGGCGGGCCGCACCTGCCTGGAGCCCCGCCCCCTCGCCTAGGCCCCGCCCCCGCCCGCCCGCTGCTCAGCCCGGTGCCCGCGGGCCGCCGGGCAAACGTGATCGCGCCCGCTCCCTGGGCCGCTGTCCGCACACTGGGATCTCCGGACGCGGCCCTGACCTCCAACGCCTGGGCCGGTCTCTGGCGCTCCGGGCTCGGCTCCCGGGCAGCTCGGGCACCGGCCCGCCAAGAGTTGAACAGTTTTGAACTAAGCAGACCGGAGTGGGGGGAGAAAACATAAACACGGCGAGGCGGCAGCTGTCACTTACGGGCGAGCGCGCAGCGTCAGAAGTCACTCGGGGGGCGCTGCTCCCGAGGCGCAGGGCCACGGGGAGCTCCGACCTGGCGGCGGCGGCGGCGGCGGCGGCATGCCGCCGGCCCGGAGCGCGAGCAGGCCGGCGGGGGCGGGGGCGGGGCGCGCACGCGGGGCCGCCGCAGCAGACGCCGCCGGCCGCGGGGGCGCGCAGGCTCCGGAGGGCCGGCCTCGCGCGAGTGCGAAACGCGCGACGCGAGGAGCGGCTCGGCCGGGCCCGCGCTCCCGACGGGCGCCGGGCCGCGCACCGCCCCACTTCGCGCAGCTCCGGCGGCTCTTCCGGGACGCGAGGGGGCGGGGCTCAGCGGGAGGGGCGGGGCCAGAGGATCTGGGTGGAGCCGGGAGTGGACGGGGCGCAGTGAGCGGGGTGGGGCCAGGAGGGTCCGGGGCGGGGCCGAGGAGTCCGGGGGCGGGGCCGACAGAGTTCGGGTCCCAGGTGGAATGGGAAGGTGTGTGGTGCTGCAGACAAAGCATTATGCATTACTCTTTTTTTTTTTTAATTTAAATATATTTTATTGATTTTTTTTTATAGAGAGAAAGGGAGAGGGATAGAGTTAGAAAGTCGAGGGGAGAAAAACATCATGGATCAGCTGCCTCCTGCACATTTCCCATAGGGGATGTGCCCGCAACCAAGGTACATGCCCTTGATTGGAATCGAACCCCGGACCTTTCAGTCCACAGGCTGATGCTCTATCCACTGAGCCAAATCAGCTAGGGCTGCATTACTCTTTTGCTCTAAGAACTCTACCAAAGCCAAAGCCACGAAGATGTTTCTCCTGTGTCTTCTAGAAGTTTTGGAGGATTTTGTGTTTAGGCCTATTGAGAGCTAATTTTTGTACTAGCACATGCGAAAATACGATCTTAGGTAACTTTTGCCTATGGGTAGCTAGCGCCATTTCTTGAAAGAGCTAACCTTTTCCCATGGAAAAAAACGTTTGCATTTATGTGAAAAATAGTTGTCTTTATACGTGTGCTATAAGATTTTCCTATTCTGTGGCCATATCTGTCTTATCCTTACAAAAATATCACATTGTTTTTGATTACTGTAGCTTTATAAGGAGTCAAAATCAGATAGTGTTTGGTATTCAATTTTGTTCTTTTTCAAAGCTGTTTGGAATTTTGTGTTTCTGTATGAAACTCAAAACCAGTTTGTCACTTTCTGTTAAAAAGCTGGGATTTTTTGTTGCAGTTGCAATAGCCTCTGTAGGTCAATATAGGAAGATTTTACATGTCAATAATATTGAGTCATATGCCCTTTGAACAAAGTAGACCTCACTATTTATTTAGGTGTTAAATAACTCTCAATATTGTGATTTTTTGTTAAACCTATCTTTAACTCAGATTTGCCCATAAAGGTATGTGGAAGGGGGAAATCATACTTGTGGATGTAAATGATATTTTCAATTTCAATTTCTGATTGTTCTTTTCTAGTGTGTAGAAAGACAATTGAACTTTTAAAATTTGTTTTTTTAATAAAAAATAATAAACTTATGTTTTCAGAGTTTTAGGTTCACAGCAAAATTGAGCAGAAAGTACAGATGGTTCTCATGTATCCACTGTCCCCACAACCTTCCCCACTTCTGACATCTGCTTACCAGAGTGGTGCTTTTGTTACAGTGGATGAACCCACACTGAAATGATTATCACCCAGAGTTCATGGTCTACAGTAGTTGCACTGTTAGTGGTGTACATTCTATGGGTTCTGACAGATGTACAATAACATGTATACACTATTGTGGTGTATATAGAATAGCTTCATTGCCCTAAAAATCTTTTGTGTTCTGTTCATCCCTCCCTCCCATCTAACCGCTAACAACAGCTGATCTTTTTGGAATCATCATAATTTTGCCTTTTCCAAGATGTCATATAGTTGAAGACATACAGTAGCCTTTCAGATTGGCTTCTTTCACTTAGAAATATGCATCTGAGGCTCCTCCATGGCTTTTCCATTATCTGCATGTAGCACACTTTATCCACTCACCTACTGAAAGACATCTTGGCTGCTTCCAAGCGTTGCCAGTTTTGGAGAAAGCTGCTATATATATCCATGAGCAGGTTTTGGTGCAGATAAGTTTTGAATTCCTTTGGGTAAGTACCAAGGAATATGACTGCTGGCACATATGGTATAGTTTTGTAAGAAACCACCAAATTGTTTTCCAATGTGGCGGTACCATATAGTATCCCACCAGCAATGAATGAGAATTCCTGTTGTTCCACATCCTCTCTAGCATTTGGTGTTGTCAGTGTTTTGGATTTTGGTTATTCTGATTCTAAAAGGTGTTTCATTGTCGTTTTATGTTGCATTTCTCCAATGACATAAGATGTTGAACATCTTTTCATATGCTTATTTTTATCTCTATATTTTCTTTGGTGAGGTGCTATTCCAGGTCTTTTGCCCATTTTATTTATTTTTTGTTTATTTATTCATTGTTAATCATCACCTGAAGATATTTTTCCATTGATTTTTAGAGAAAGTGGAAGGGAGGGGGAGAGTAAGAAACATCAATATGAGAGAGACACATTGAAGGAAGTCGTGGCTGGGGATCTAGCTTGCAACCAAGGTATGTGCCCTTAACCGGAATTGAATCTGGGACTTGGGACCTGGGAGCCTTCAGCCGATGCTCTATCCACTGGACAAAACTGACTAAGGCCTTTTTTGCCCATTTTTAAATCAGGTTGATTTTTTTTCTTGTTAAGTTTTTAAGAGTACTTTGTCAGATATGCCTTGCAAATATTACAAGTTTGATAAGCTGTGGCCTTATCTTCTCATTTTCTTGACATTGTCTTTCACAGAGCAGATTTTTAAATAAATATATTTTATTGATTTTTCACAAAGAGGAAGGGAGAGGGATAGAGAGCTAGAAACATTGATGAGAGAGAAACATTGACCAACTGCCTCCTGACATCCCACACCGGGGATGTGCCCGCAACCAATGTACATGCCCTTGACCGGAATCAAACCTGGGACCTTTCAATCCTCACACCACCGCTCTATCCACTGAGCCAAACCGATTTCGGCAGAGCAGATTTTTAATTTTAATCAAGTCCAGCTTATCAATTGCTTCTTTCATGGATTGTGCATTTGATGGTGTTTTTAAGAAGTCATCACCAAACCAAGGTATCAGGGTTTTTCCTATGTTTAAGAATTTGCAGTTTTGTGTTTAACGCTTAAATCTATAATACTCCTTGAGTTATTTATTTATTTATTTATTTTGTAAAGAGTGTGAGGTATGTGTCTAGTGTGTCAGTTTGTCAAAATTTACAACTTTATTGCATTTTTATTGTTTTTAATAGTTTGTGGAGTCTTTAGGGCTTTCTTTTTTTATGGTTCAAGAGTCAGGTAGATCTTTAAACATTTTTCTTTTTTTTTTTAATTGATTTCAAAGAGGAAGGGAGAGGGAGAGAGAGATAGAAACATCAGTGACGAGACAGAATCATTGATCAGTTAGTTGCCTGTTGCATGCCCCCTACTGGCGATTATGCCCAAACCTGGGCGTGTGTCCTGATCTGGAATCTAACTGTGACCTCCTGGTTCATGGATAGATGCTCAACCACTGAGCCACACTAGCCAGGCTAGGATTTTCTGTATATAGAATCATGTTACCTGTAAATAGTGACAGTTTTACTTCTTCATTCCCAATTTGGGAATGTGTTAGGAATTATTCTCTCTTGTTCAGTTTTTTGGAAGAAGTTGAGAAGGACTGGAATAGCCTTGCAAGATTAGAGAACAGTTTAATTATAGCTATATATAATAATGGAACAAATTAAGATGACATATTTGTCCCTCCTGATTTTGTTACGATGATTGAAACCAAATAATTTAGTACTTTATAATTATTGTGCAGTAAAACTTTTTGGCACGTCTTACCTGGAATCAAAATGTACTTAAAAAATTAAATAAACTTACTTGAAAAGAAATGAAAAACATAAAATGCAGAGCATCATTATTTGTTCTAACAAAATTTATTATGCAGTAATTACAAAGGTTAAAGACTCTTCCATCTCAAATAAAAATAACTATTATAATTACACACATAACATAGTACCTTATAAGAATGATTCCGATAAATACCATAGGAAATACAGTGCATTTTCAGATCGGAGAGACAAATACTTTCTCGTTCACAGTGTTTGACAGAGTGGCCCTAAGGTCATGCTCTTAGGAACAGTCCACACAGAGCGGAGCCAACCCAATTCCTTCAGAATGTGAAGTACCGGGCAAACCACTCCTGGCGCTGGGGGTCTGGAGAAGCCACCGGGGAAGCTTCACTCTGGGGAGGACTGAATTCATAAAGAGAGAGACATGTAACCCAGCATCAAGCTGTTTTGCAAAAGGAAGGGCAAAGCACATAAAACAGCAGTGTAAGTGGCCCCAAGACGTGTGTTAAAGGATCACTACTCCTCTACCCTAGATTCGGTTCTCCACGCCATGGGGCCTGAGAGGGCACCAGCAGCTCGGGTGAAGTCAGGTCAGGAGGAGCCACGTCACAATTAAAAACAAAAACAAAAACAAAAAACAAATAGTTGAGGGAAATAATGTCACCTCCTTTGAATTAAAAAAAAAAAAAATTCAGGCATGGTGGGGAATAAGAGAGAACAAGATAACATTCCTCTCTCTCAGTGTCTTTTCTCTTTTGGCTAATTTCAGAATCTGGCACTTGCTTTTTACACATGTGTGCATAAATACAACTAAAGTAAGTAACGAAACCACAGTATAGTGTTTCTACTACCGGTATATATTTATATTAAACTCTCACTTCATAATTCCATACGCAAATGCTCTAAGGGGAAAAGGAGTGCATTAAAACGTCACTTTCCCCTCCACCTTCAAAGCTCTATAATTTATACTTATCTTAAGTCAAACTAAAGATGCTTTGGGCTGGTTGAGGAAATAAAAGGATCCCTACCGTGTCTGGGGGAAATTACAAGGCACGCAACAATGTGTATGGTAACTCCAGCAGTCATGTTTCTTGAGCTCATGCACATGCATCTTACTGATACCTGAACGCACCCATGCACAGGGGAAAATAAGCAACACAAAATATTTAGCCGCAGACACATCCAAAGGTGAACCTATTTTTTTTCTATTTAAAATAATTAGTCATTAACTATGTCATTAATCACTTAACCTAGAAAAAGATAGTCCACCTGAGAAACTCTTACTAATGATGCTGCTGAGAGTTAATAAAAATAAATTAAAAGTAAATAAATTTAAAGCAGCACATAATCAGTAATAATAAGGAAGCATAAAACGACAGTACCTTCTGACTTTAATCTTTAATGGATAAAAAACTGGATTTCATTTAAATTTTATTCATTAATACACTTAACACCTCTGAGAAAACTTAAGATTGGAATGCCAATTATAAACACCTTTTTCTAGATTTATTTTTTGCTTATGTATATCATTAAGTTCCCAGAGCTTACATATTTTTTTACTTGGGCAATAAGCCTGTGTGTTTATAAGTAATCCTGGTAAATAAGAAAGGGGAAAAAAAATAAACATATAACACAAGAAACAGAAACCAATAAAAGCCGCTAAATTAAAACAAATTTTAAGTTCTCTAATAAGGATGGATTGTTAATGAAAAATCAGTGACAACACTAAAAATGAAGCAAGAGTCCATAAATATTAAAATTCTAAGCATGTAAATTACATTAACACCTCTTCACGCATTTAGAAGATTGACTAACAAATTGGGGGGAAAAATTCTTTTAAAAATCAAAAAAGAGTTCTCTAGGGAGGTGATCAATATATTTTGAAAATATTTCACAGTATTTTCCTAGGCTGTTCTTAAAGTAGTAGATTTCTACAATGTAAGAAGATACATTTCTCAAGTTAAAGAAAAAAAAAGGAAAGAAAAAAAAATCACTGGTGAGACGGGGCTCACCTCAAAAATGCCTTGGGCTCTTTGGGTGGCACTGGCTGTGGAAGTGGCTTGCTGCTGTTGAACTCAATATCGTGGACGGGAGAATTAGGAATGGGATCCAGGCGGTTAGGATGTCCATTGCCCACTCCACCAGATTCCAGAGCACTTAGATTGGGAACACTCACAAACCTGTTTGTTGGTGACTTATCATTCTTCTTCTTTTGCTGCATTAAAAATAATACATGTGAGGACGAACCCTGCACAAGGACAAGTGAGAGAAGAGGAATCACAGAAGATATAAATTTGGCATGGGAAAGTTTTGGAAGCTTTCTGCTAAACTGGGATGTTAACATGAACCAGTGTTACCCAAAATGTGGTCTGGGGATCCTGGGGGGTGTTCTTCATCTACATGGAATTCTCACAGACAGACATGCTGTCAGGACAGGAGTGAGGAAGAAACATTCAGGGAAGGTTCATGGGGAAAGGAGGAGGCGGTGGAAAGAACGCCAAGTGGAAAAGAATACTGAGAGGAAAAGGGGGGGAAAGAGGAGGTCTTTCAGATAGCACGAGGATTTGGGCTAAAATTAAAAGAAGGTATAAAACTAAGCATAATAGTAAGAGAGAGTCCTGTGAACTTTAGCCATCTGTCAGAGGGAGGCAGTCCTTGCCTGGAAAAAAAAGGGAATGAGAAAATGCTTGGCAATACAGTTTGAAACAAACCTCGTATTTCTACTTAAGATCTAAAGTTGACTTAGAGAAAGAGAAATAATTTGGTTTTATATTTAATGCACCATCTTTCTGAAGAGAGAACATTAAATCTGCATAATTAAGTCTCCTTTCCCACTTAATTGGATCACAATCTTTTAGAAAAAATTAAAGTTTATAAAACAAGTCAATTTTTAAATTTTTAATTGTTCTTTAAAATAAACAGATGAAATGGGGAATACAATAGCAGATTATCAAAATGGATCAGCTTGGCCCTAGCTGGTTTGGCTCAGTGGGTAAACCTTGGCCTATGGACTGAATGGTTCCAGGTTCAATTCCAGTCGAGGGCACATGCCTGGGTTTTAAGCTCAGTCCCCAGTGGGGGGCGTGCAGGAGGCAGACAATCAATGATTCTCTTTCATCACTGATGTGTATGTGTCTCTCTCTCCCTTCCTCTCTGAAATCAATAAAAAAATATATATATTAAAAAATTATCAGCTTGTAAATCATTAACTCTAGTCTGTTTTATTCACACCTCTAGAATCAATGAACATCATCTTACTATGCAAAATAAAAATTAACATGTAAAATACTTATAAATATTCCCATATTTTACTAATTAAATGTATGAAAAAAATATTGGAAATGATTCCAGAGGTTGGAAAAAATACAATTAATAGATAAGATGGCCCTTTTCCTTTACTTACAAAGTAATAATCTCACTATCTAGACATTGTCCTCTATATCATAGTCTGTGACCACAGAGTCTCTGATAAGGAGCCTATGTTAGTATAACTGAAAAGGAAAGAATAATGTTTTCTTCAGAACTATTTGTGGAAATTGAAGTCACTCTTAGGAGTCAAAAATAATTTGAAAGTTCTGAGAGGTATATCTTTTGCATTTTCTTCTTCCAGTCACCAAAGGGCATAATTAAACCTACTGAAGATTTCTATTTTAAGAAATCAAAGGTATTGTTGGTAAAGTTCTATAGCAATTGTTTTGTAGCTACAAACTTAATTCCAATGAACAATAAATAAAATAAAATATTTCGAGTATATCTTGTTTCAACAAGTCTCCTAATCTTGCTTTATAATTAAAAATTTACTTTACCCTAAATTATGAACTTAAAAGTAAAACAGACTATATTCATTCATTCACCAATTACTTTTATCTTTTATGGAGATATAGCTATAAGTCTCCCTAATTCAGTCATTCTATTTTATAAAACATCTATTAGTAAGTTTAAAGTTTGAAAGCTTTAATTGGTGAAAGGACACATACCATGTTTTTAACAGAAGTTTTATGGCCTTTGAAAACAAAAATTTCTGACATACAGCCTGACATACCTAACTTAGGCATGATGTGCAAATTAACAAAATCCACATTAAATAATAGCTTTAGCACTAGCACTTTTTAAAAAATATATATTTTTATTGATTTTTTACAGAGAGGAAGAGAGAAAGATAGAGAGCTAGAAACGTCGATGAGAGAGAAACATCGACCAGCTGCCTCTTGCACAGCCCCCACTGGGGATGTGCCCACAACCAACATACATGCCCCTGACTGGAATCGAACCTGGGACCCTTCAGTCCGCAGACCGACGCTCTACCACTGAGTCAAACCGGTTTTGGCAGCACTAGCACTTTTGCCAAAATATATGTAATCCTATGAAGCCAATATACGTAACTATGTGTTCCTTATTACTTGCTTTCACCACTAGAATAATTTTGGTGCCTTACGGGTAACAGGATGAAATTTTGCAACTGGACAGATATTTACTGACTTCCCATTATACCCAAAGCACTATGATGGGAGCCATAGGAAGCTGAGGTACAAAGATGTATGACTTAGTCATGTCCATTTCATTTGTCTCTAAGGCTCTTCTATCCTAAAAGAGTAAATAAAGGATCAGAATAGGTTATGTTCCATTTTAATTGCTAAGGACAAGATGTAAAACTGAGAAAAGTACAGTCTTTCTCTGACAGTTGGTCCAACCCAATGTCCTTTAAGATGGCAGGCCTTACTGAGGGGGAGCTGTTGGGTACAGAGCTGGAGGGTCCCCCAGAGGCTGGTGAGCACTAGAAAATGACAAGAAGTTATCTTGGGGAGCCTTAGAAGACAGTTGTTGTTTTTTTAAGAGATATAAAAAACAAAATGATAGCACCAACCTTTTATGATATTAATAAAATGTTATTTTAAGGAGCATTATCCACAAATAAATGAATATTATTGGAGTCTCATGCTGAAAATGAATACATAAAGCTTTCATAGATTTTAGTCCTAGATGATTAAATTTAAGAAAATGTATTTTGGAAGGTTTAGCCTATGCTACTCTATCTTATCAAGTTTTAAACCATATCCCTATTTCACAGTGTGTACGGCACATACCTTAGCCAATGGATTAATAACACCAACGGTAGGACTTGAATTAAACATTTTGTTGAAGTTAGTTTCTCGATTGACTAATTCCAGCTGATAAAATTTATTATCCTCCTAAGCAAAAGAATTACAAACATCTCTTAAACATTTTTCTAGTGAATGTTTAACAACTTTAATTGTTCAAATGCCATTTCATCCAAAATTTAATAAAAACCTGAATGAAGATTTATATACCTTGCTCAAAAGATTTCTTAACCCGCTTGCCAGGGTCTTAAAGACTGCTGGTGGGTCAGTTTTCAATATCTTTCAAACGCTATGCTCCGGCTCTCTTCTCTGCCCGTTGGTACCTTTTCCCTTAAGGCGGGGTCTAAATGTTTTACGTGTTCCCATCTCCGTTGCAAAGGGCTGACTGTGCAGTGTGGGCCAGCTTAACCTGCGTTCGTGGAGCTGTGTGCATGGTTGAGTTGTTTCTAGACGTGAAGATGAAACTAGGATGTAGCATTGCTCTTGAGTATTGTAAAGATAGTTGATCTTGTCTAAGCTCCTCTCTGAGACATGAATGTAGGACGACAGTTGGAAGCACAGACAGAGACAGAGTGAACAGCCCGTACAGAGACAGACACTTTGCCTTTGTCCTCACCAACAGCGTGGGCTACCTGAAGAACCAGCCGGGTGGGAGAAAACATAAGTAAATGGGACAGTGTGAGATGTAGGAGTGTGCTCTAGGAGAGATCTCTCTTAGTTACGACTGTCATTTTCATCACTCACTTTAGCCCATGTGCCTCCTCATCCGCAGAATCGGGGTGTAGTGGGAAAAGAGTGGAACAACCCTCGGCTAGATTCCTGGTTTTGTCACCAACTGTGTTGCTTTGGAAAGTTACTCTACTCTTTGAAGTCTAAGATCTCTCCTGTTGTGAGGGAAAAGTACAATTTTATCTGTCACACTCAGGAAGAGCCGGAAAATCAATAGCTATTTCTATGGACCACAGATGAAATGTATGTGATGCACTTGATAATTGGGTGCCTGGAATGTACGGAAATTTTCCTTGAGCCTACTGCCTTCGGACAGAACAATCTGTGATGGGTGCCCCTACTCACAGTGCCTGGGGAACTGGGTGGCTAATGTGTAGAAGCAGCATGGCACACGCTCTATCTTCCCAATGCCTGCTCCTGGGCTCACCTAGAGACCCCAATCTATTCACTGCCTGCTGCTGTTGGCAGTAACTTCTAAGCCTAGACAACAGACTCGTCGTTATCTAGATGTAGATGCTAAAAGATATATGTTAAGGAGAAAGAACTTCAGAAATAAGTGCTCTTAGCCTCTCTTTGCATGCTAATGTCCAAAGTTTTTAGTTGAAGGGATCGATGAGCAAACAATGATTAGTATTCAATTTCTAGTTTACTCTGAAAGATTTCTCATGTCAGAGGCAGTAAAAGGCAACATGTCAATTGCTGGTCAGAACACATAATTTTAGAAGGCTCTGAAATGTTTTATGAGTTTTAAAATGTTTGTGTACTTTTTATCCTTAAGGAAATAATGGTTTTAACGGAAACAGTGTATTTGTCAAGTTTGTATTTTCTTCCCTGATGGATTTCTCAGAGCCCCTAACACCTAAATGTGAACCGAGACTCTTCAAGAGAGAGCCTGTAGCTTAGTCTTTATCATGACACCTTTCGTCCATGGGAACAGGATTTCATGGAACACAGTTTAGGAAATTACCTGACTAACCTACAAGTGTACAATGTAGACGAATGCATGAATGCGCTAGTCTTTCCTATCCAATTCTAATTCTGCATGTATAATACAGACACTTCAATAGTATATTAACTGTACACTGACAATGACATATTATTAAACATTTGATATGCACTAAAAATACTGAAAAAGGAAGCACCAAATTTAAATGTTAAAATTACTTAGAGTTTCTTTCCCTTGTTCTTAACATTTTAATAAACTTTCAAACACAATGCACATAGTTTATACTTCCAATTTTTGTTTAGCATTACTTTAAAATATTTCCCCATGTTTTCCCAATCAACAGTGTATTGATTTGCTACATGAGTACACCAAAAACAAAATGTCTTACAATTAGTTTCTTTATGACATGGTCTCTTTCTGTAAGCATGGCTCTTAATTCTGTAATCATCTGTAAATCTTCTGGTCTTGACTCTCTTATTAGATATTTTTCTTCCATTTCTTCTAGTCTAAAAACAAGAAAATCTTTAGCTCGGTATGATGATTTGGTAATACCTACAGTTTTTCATATTAGTCCAGTTTTATACACACAAAAACTAAAAACCAAAACTTTTCCCTTAAAACTTTAGAGGGTAATGACAGGACTGTTTCAAGAACTAAAGCATTATTAAAAACCCGCCAGGGTTAGATGATTTTAAAGGCTTTGCTGTGTACTTTTTGGATAATTAATTCGTTTTATGCCATTCTAGAGCATATGGGGTTGAGGTAAGGTAAGCTCTGTAGAAGAAACGATATGCTGAATGCTACCAAATTAGCTGGAAATGCAGGCTTCGTATTAGGATCCACCACAAATACAATACTGTGTTATGACATAAGGCTTGGTAACATATACAAAGGGGACAAGAAAAAAAATAGAGGAAAGGGAAACAAGGGACACACATATGAAACCATTCCTTCCTGGTCTATAAGAAGTTCAGTTTTAAAATGCTGTTATCAGCTAATCCATATGCACTGTAAAAAAGGGTCATCAGGTAAGAGAACTGTATGTCCTTCGAGGCCTATTCTGCCGTGATTGAAATGACAAGGTAACTGGGCCAAAGGCACTGAAGACTAGAATAGAGGCTGCATTTACGAGCAGAGGAGACACGGACCCTGAAGGGTCTAAAATTTCAGAACAGGGTAGAATTCAGAAGATACAAATGAAAACTGCTGGCTTAGTTTGGGGAAAGCACTTTCAACTTTAGAAATTTTAAATAATTATCATAGAACAATTAAAAATCATTATTGTTTTTAGGATAAAACTTAAGCTCAAAAAATTATGGTTACTGAAGATTCACAGGAAAATGTATTCACTCAACAGATGTATTTGTAGATAATCTAATTTGTCTTCAAGGAACTGGTGACCCATGCCCATCCCCTAATTCCAGAGCTGTTTCAGAATCTCTGTATTTTAGTAATTTCAGGAAACTCCTCCACTAACTCAGCCCAACCTATGGGTGTGGAGATAACATATTTGGCCCTCTATCCAGTCCCATAGCTAAAGTTCTAACTTTAGATGAGGTGGGGAGGAGTGAGGGTGATAAGAGTTGTGGGTTAGGAAGTAACAGCCTCAAGATTAGGTGGGACTTTATCAGTTCAGAGTGAGGTTCCACTATCTCTATTTTTGTTCTTTGTGACAATGTATAATGAGTGGAAAATGTGACCCACTGAGCTCACATAAAATGACCCTGCTTATATCACAATATGGCATTTTATGGACAAAACTTTTATATTTTATGCGCAAAGGTTTTAAGAAGCTTGAGAAACCAAAGAAAAAGGCATTGGGTTTAACACTGGAGTAGCCACAAGATGTCACTGGAGTACTTTCCTTATCATTAAAAGCAAGGTAACAAGAACTACTTGCTGCTGAACAAGAATACTTGGTTGTTAATGGTCACTAACACCCCCCCTCCACACACACACACACACACACACACACACACACACACACACTAAATTTATGCCTATCTTTGGTTCTAATACAGTGATAATCAACCTTTTTCACCTCATGGCACACATAAACTAATTGCTAAAATTCTGCAGCACACCAAAATATATATTATTTTTCTGCTGATCTGACAAAAAAAAATAGGTCATTTTGATTCATTTGCACAGAACTCCTATTGTTGTGTTGCCTGTTGTCATTATTTTATTTGTCAATCTAAGGGAAAAGAGGTCAGTGTTCCTGACTAAATAGTTAGGTATTGCATGTTTTAAAAATTCTTTGTGGCATACCGTTGAAAATCGCTGATCTAGAACAATAAGAAGGTAGTCTAAAATCAGTTACAATTCCTAAGCTACCATTTTGCATAATAAAGGTCTGCTCTGAACCTAAATTCTAATATTTGTTTTCATTTAGCTTAAACATTCTTTACCTACAAAATTATCAATTCACCTTCTCCACAAAATACCCTTACAGCACCAATTTTTTTTTCAAATAGCTGGATATTAAAGGGAAAAAATAATTCATTAAATTAGAGAGATAGAATCAACATAAACACAAATGGGAAAGCATTAAAGGAGAAAACAAGTAATATGACATAGATTTAACTTGCAAGAATCCTTCCAAAATTATTAGTGTCTGAAATTCTAATAGGAAAAACACTTGGTCCTATTTCGATACCACTTCAAGTCAACACTAGTCAACATGATAACTTTTTTCACTTGCCTCACACAACGTTCTTAGCTGGCATTGCTTCCCAATGCTTAGGTGTGAATAAATGAAGGTACAGGAGATGATTTTTAACTTGTTCCCCTTTAGTTTTTCTGATCACAAGAAGAAGAAAGTCTGTTTGGGTTCATATATCTTAAATAGCCTTCATAATATATACTTCTTACCCTGTTTCACAACACTCAGGCAGGTCATGAACATCATGCTAGCTAGAATCTAATAATACTGTTTTATTTTCACAGGATTTACATTTATATAACTATAGCTCAACCTCTATTTTGAATAATAGATGTAATTTTTCAGTAGTAATTATGGTTTCACTGTAGAGATAATTAAATTTTTCTGTTAAATTTTTAAGTTAAAATGAATCAATTAAAAATATTAAGACAATAATATCAGAGATAGCCAGAAATAACCAAATTCTCAAAGGCAGTGTGAAAGAAACACTGCCTTGAGGTAACCATACATACACATATAGTCTTTTTACTCAAAATATGGGTTCCCATTAAAAGTAATGCAAAAAGAGAAGAGACAGAAGTAGAATATAAAAAGTACTATTCAGGGTCATTGTTAGATTCTCCCCAGGCATATACTGACTTTTTTTTTTAATTTAAATTTTAATTAATTTATTTATTTTGGATTTGAGAATATATAGGTCAATATTTATTGTTCACAGACAACACAAACCTAAAATAGAAATGCCTAAAAAGCTGTATAAAGCTGTATTTTAAAAAATTGATAGTCCTCCCATGCAGCTTTTAAAAATAATTGACAAAAATAATCAGTAAATTGAGAGTTTGGAGCCAAACAAAAGTATATGACTAGGCACATGTATATTTTAGAACTAGAGGCCCGGTGCACAAAATAAGTGCACTAGGGGGTGGGGGTGGTGCGGAGGGTCTCTTAGGCTGGCCTATGCCCTCTTGCAGCCCGGGAGCCCTCGGGATGTCCAGCTGATGGCTTAGCACTGCTACAGAGGCAGGAGAGGCTCCTGCCACAGTCACTGTGCTCGCCAGCCATGAGACCAGCTTCTGGTTAAGCACCACTTCCCCTGTGGCAGTGCACTGACCACCAGGGGCAGCTCCTGTGTTCCGCATCTGCCCCCTAGTGGTCAGTGTACATCATAGCAACTGGTAGTTCATAAAACAAATGCTTGTTATGGAAACTCAAACAATATCTAAGTAGAGTATATAACATTAAAAAGGAAGTCTCTGCTCTTCCTTACCCCCAATACTTTCTAATTCTAGTCCTTAAAGGAAACTACTCTCATTCATATTTTGTATTTGTTTTTTAAAGATCTTTTGACCTTTTTATAAAATATGTATTATTAGTATGATCTACTGGTCACCATATGCTCTTTTTACTTAACCTTATATGGGGACATGTTTTGAGTTTTCACCATGGATGACAGTTCATGATCCTCAGGGACAATGTTTAGACAAATTTTCGTCCTAATTGAATTACAGAAGTAGCAGCTAATAAACATAATCGTTCAACTGACTTACCCTAATTAAAAAATGTCATACCACAATTACCATCTGTAATATACACTTGTTTTCTTTTCTAAGCATCATTTAATTACTTCAAAAGAGTAGCTAAACTGAGGTAAGACACAGTGCTCCTCATTTTATTATCGGCATAGAATTTTCTTTAATATAATGTGACTTACGACACTTGTAAAGCTGCATTTATTTCCTTGAGTAGCTCGTTAGTCTTATTAAAATCTGCCCGCATGATATTTTTCTCTCTGAGGTGGTCTGCTGTCATGACATCCAGCTCTTTCTCAAGTCTCTTGTTTAAATCTTGTTCATGCAACCTGTTTAATTTATTTTTAGTTAAGAAAATGTTATTCTCAAGTCAAACTTTCTATATTCTACCAGATTTGAAATGGCTTTAGGTACAATGTACAGGAAACTGATGGAAATAACCTAAAGTAAGTTACTAACTTTAATCTTCTAGCTTGTTAAAGTTGTCTCCTTTAATGCTTTTTGAAATAACATTTTTAAAGGATTTTAGTTAATTTTCTACAATTTCCAAAGTGGATGAATGCATATACATCATTCAAAATATAACATTTCATCTACGTTCTAGATTATAACAGTGAACAAGGTCAAAATGGTCTTCAGCCCTAACCAGTTTGGCTCAGTGGATAGAGCGTCAGCCTGCAGACTGAAAGGTACCAGGTTCGATTCTGGTCAAGGGCATGTACCTTGGTTGCAGGTACATCCCCTGTAAGATGTGCAGGAGGCAGCTAATCAATGTTTCTCTCTCATCGATGTTTCAAACTCTCTATTCCCTCTCCCTTCCTCTCTGTAAAAAATCAATGAAATATATTTTTTAAAAAGTGGTCTTCAATATCTTATTAGAAGATAGTCTAGTCATAGAAATAGGCCTATACTGCTATATACCATCACAACAATCTGTCCGATAACACTGCAAATTCATCCTGATATAATTAATGGCATACATACCTCATCTGTTGGTTAGATTCACTTCGTATTCTGAGGATTTCTTTTCCTTTAAATTCCAATTCTTTGGTTAGGGCACTTATATTTTCATGAAGGTGCTGTACCTCCTTATCCAAGTCAGAGATGTGATGCTCTCTGTGCCTTAATTCATCTTGCAGATCTGTTATTCTGCACATGTGCTCCTTACTCTGCAAAATGCAAATAATTCTTAAAAGTTCTACATATTTGCTTTCTGCGTTTATCTGAGGGAAAGAAAATGGAACACCAGGATGTCAAATGTAACACATCTGGCATTACTTCAAAAGCAAAGCGCCGGAATGAGAAAGCCTCAAGTCCTCTTCCCTTTCCATATATGTAAGTGTTTACATGGCTACAGCTTCAATAATGTCAGAGCTACAAGAGACCCAAAAGATCATAAGAGCACATTTCCCTCATTTTATGGATGAGCAAACTAAAACCCAAGAGATGGTTTGACCAAGGAAGATTTATAATCAATGGCAGAGCTGAAGTTAGAACACAGGGCTCTCACACACTCAACAAGTGACGTGGTCTATAATAAGATGCTGGCACCATTGTCCTTCAATCTAAAAAGGATCCACGTCTACGGAGGCCATCCCAACACACACACACACACACACACACACACACACACACACACATCTCATGGCTTAGAAAGCAGACTATGTCCAGAGGCCATATGCAGTTATCTTGCCTGAAAGATAAACTTCCTTCCGTTTTCTTAGAAGTCAGTTTTCTAAAGTTCTACAGGCCGAGCTAGACATTGTCGATTTCAATGTCAGCAGCCCACCTGAAGAAAATATAACTTCCGTCCATGATTATAAGGTTGCTCATTTAAAACTTTCTAGTGATGAGAAAGAAATTTGGGCTGGTCATTTAACATAGCTGAAGACCAACAAAGTAAAAGTCAAATTATTAGATAAAAGTCATTTATCAGATAAACCGATGATAGCCTTCATTGCACTAAAAAAATCTGGATAGTAAAAAATAATAACTTGAAAATACTAGTTATTATAAAATACTTGTTAGAATATTGTGAACCTTCAAATCTACTCACACTTAAGAAATAAGCACAAAACAGAATGTTTCTCTACCTGTCTCCTGCTTATGTCTATGCTTCTCTCTAACTCCATTTTAGCAGCTGCCAATTCTTGATGATGATTATGCCGTAACACATCAATTGCAGCTGCATGTTGATGGTTTAGTTCTGAGCGTAAAGAAGCTGGGATCCAAGGATAAAAAGAAGTTTAGCATATCTAAAGAAATTTTACAGACAAATATATTTTTTAAAAATTGTGATTTCATGTTAAATTTTAAAGTAGGAGGATGTGCAAATTAATAAGACAAAATTATAATCCAAAGTACCAAGCATAGCCTTTCCTTCATCTTCTAGTTCAAACCGAAGCGTCTGGAGCTCCTGCTCCATTTCTACCCGGAAGCCCTCCATGGACTCTCTGTGTGCATCTTTCAGTGACTGAAGCTCTGCAGAGTGTTTCTGCTGTAAATGGTTTTCAAGAGCCTACGAGAGTAGAAAGATATTCAAATTATTATTATGATAGACTACAGGAAGGAAACTGCAAACAAAATAATTACTAAACCCAATCATTACTTAAGAAAAACAAGGCATTTTTTATCCATTTACAAGAAATTAAATAAGAGATAATCACCATTAGAACATAAACTAGTAGAGCCACTTTAAACAATAAACTAATAGCCACGGAACCAAGCTGACTCAATATATTGTGTTTGAATTGGAATATGGACTCTCACCCTAAAAGCAGTTTTCAATAAAGACATTTCTACAGCTGCTAACAGGGGTGAACCACCTAAAACTGATGAATAATTCTTCTCTGTGCACAGACTTAGAAAAAACAGGATGAGGGTATTAATATGAAAAGATCTTCTGATCAGGACAAAAGAGATGAGGACACTTATAAATATCAAATACTAGAAGCCCGGTGCATGAAAATTCATGCTCTGGAGGGGGGTCCCTCAGCCCGGCCTGCTCCCTCTCACAGTCCAGTAGCCCTCAGGGGCGAGAGGGGACCTGGCTATCAGGGGAAGGCGATGCCCCCATCACACCTCTGCTGCTGCCACTGCCAGCAGAGCAAGCCTCGGCCTGCTCTGGTTACCTGAGCTTCGGGCTGCCCTGGGTGGCTGGGTAGCCGACATCCGAGGCTTGCCTGCTCCTCAGGCCAGCCCTGAGTGGCTGAGGGGCTGAGGATGGGTCCAGCTGCACCACGTGACTGCCACCCCCCCCCCCGACTCCCCTCCCGCCCTGGCAGGGCTGAAAAGACTGGGGGCCTCCGGTGGGGCTGAGGGGACTGGGCGCCATCCTCTTGTGGCTACAGGTGCTGCCATCTTTGTGACAGTCAATTTGCATATTACAGATATTGATTATAGATATTGAAAAGTATTATAATAAAACTGTATTTTTCTATCACTCTTTATCTTAATTACCATAAAGTCCCTAGAAGAAATTGGATGTTTGTGTTAAGAAATAAACTATACCAAAATTAATCACAGTAAGACAATGTCTAACTACAATTTTAACAAAGAACTAAGTAACGGATATGGGGAGGTTCTATATGAATGCATCTATTTTAATTTAAATATCTTGTGAGTGACTTGTTTATATCACTGCTTTTCTATAGCCTTTGGGCTGTACATAGGGGATTGCATTATTTTAAATGCCTGTAATTTCTCTGTGAGTCTTATACATTCTTTTATAAGTGTGAGGAAAAAAATTGGGGTTGAAAAATATATAAATTCTTTGGAATACATGCCTTTTGAAGATCCAGCCTGAAAGAGAAAAACTAAAAATTTGATGAAAGACTACTGTCATAAATAGTATTAAGTAGTTATAGTGGCTATAGCTCAGTCAGACCATGATAACCTTATTTAGTCATTGTTAACTCTATAACAAACCAGATGGACAATTATCATAGTCTCATCATCAACTTGGCAATATAATGGAAAAACAGATACAGCATTCTGGCCCTAGTCTAACTTGTTGGCAATAGTGTGTAACTAGTGTATGTATTTAAATACTGTGACCCATACAGGAAGTCATATACTGGAAAACACTTGAAATATAGCCACACACAGTATCCTCGAGTTAAAACATTCTTAAGAAGTTGAAGGCTAATGATTATTAGGCCGCTGGATTTCATTTGAATAGACGGCACATTAACCTTACCCTTTGCTCCTTTTCCTTTTCTTCTTCCATAGTTTGAAACGCAAGGACATGTGCTTCCTTTAAAGACTTGTGTCTCTGTTGATGTTGCTCCTCTAAGTCTTCCAGCTCTTGCGTGAGTCGCTGGCGCTCTTGCGTGAACTGGGCTTGCAGCTGCTGCAAAGAAGTCTGGGACTGGGAAAGCTGCAGCTCCAGGTTCTGTTTCAGCAAGGAGATCTAGGCCACACGATGGGACATGGTGAGGAAGAAACACAAGGCACATTTCACAAACTGTAATCTAAGGGGGAAGCATTTCATTGATATCCTCTATAGCCAAACAACTGCATTAAGAAAGTATCTTGAGCCCGAGCTGGTTTGGCTCAGCAGATAGAGCACTGGCCTGAGAGCTAGAAGGTCCCAGGTTCGATTCCGGTCAAGGGCCTGGGTTGTGGGCTCAATCCCCAGTGGGGGACTTGCAGGAGGCAGCCGATCCATGATTCTCTTTCATCAAGGATATGTCTATCTCTCTCTCTCTCTTCCTTTCTCTCAAAATCAATAATATATATATATATATATATATATATATATATATATATATATATATATATATTGAAAAGGACAAACTAGTCTCTTTTAAAAAAAAATCTTAAAATGTTTACAATATATCATAGGTATCTAATCTTTAGGTAGTGCTGCTTTCAATCCTATTTTTTAGTCATTATCCTAAAAACAGAATTTAGTGACATTAAGTTTGTAGACTAAAGAACACTGCAGCCCACAATGAACACCTATGTTGTGTTGCAATAAATATTCACAATATGAAATTAAGACAAAAGACAACTAAAGTATTACAGTCACTTCAAAGAGATAGTATGAAAAGTTAAACTGCTTATTTGTGAGGCAGTAATGTCAGGACTGTGGGCTCTGAGTTATAATTCTAGCCTTGCCACTTGCTAGTATAACACCTCTGTGTGAGAATGACGTATGTTACTCTGCACAGTTCACTTAGAACAGCCCCTAGAATGTAGTAAGTGCTCAGTAAATGGTAGCTAAATTGATTTGAGGATTAAAAGGCTACTCTTCAAAAGATTTATCAGCTCATAATTTAGAATCCTTGTTTAAAAAAGATATTTTGAGTTTTTATTTCATTCAAACCTTCAAACTTTTTACAAATCATAACCATCCCACAATCCTCTAGTTATATCCTTATAATAATGACAGGTACCTTTATTTCACTATTGAAAACTGATTTGTTACTCCTTTTGAAAACAGATATCACCCTTAATGTCTGCATTGCTTCTGGGTGCCTTAAAATCCTTAAAATTAAGTCCTTTTTAAAAAGAGTAAAGACACAAAATATGTGTATAAATATATATGTATACTTCCCCTATACAGGAAACTGTAACTTGAAACTACATAGCCATATTCTAACAGACGTCTGAATCTAAGGGGAGCAGAGGAGAACGGGATAAAAGTTGTCCAATATGCTCCATCAAGTAAGTATGACACTGTGTGTGTTCACATACAAGAAAAGCAGTTTCTGTGGCCAGGAAAGCCAATGGAAAGAGGAAGCTTTGTAGGGAGCTTTTGTAAATGGGAAATACTCTCATCTGAGGGATGGAAGGCAGATACAGGCTGCCCCACATCTCACAGAGGGAGGCACTGGGAAAGGAAGGGGAAGGGTGGAGAATCACTGGAGATGCAAAATAAGAAAGGAGGAGCTGGCAGACAGAAAGGTCAGAGGCAAGCAGCCAAAGGCTACAGTGGCATAGGGTGGGTAACTAAACGTCTGGCAGGGCTTTGGACAAAGTTCTAAACGGGCTTAGTTGTAAAGGTTAGCACATGCCTTTATGAAGACAGTCTGGTGAGAAATGACACAGCGGACATGGATGTTCACTCCGTCTTCATGTATTTCCAAAAGAGTGACTCCTACTGGAAGTTACATGAATTCTCCTTAATGATTTCTACACAGACCCACAGTTTCAGAGGTTATTTCACGTGACTGGAGTCTAGTGGAACTTCAACACCCTGGCTCCACACAACGCCACCCCCCCACACCTCTGAGTGGCAGTAGGTCCATGATTTACAGGGAAATAAACCCTGCTAGGGTGAAAACGGCAGGAGAGTCACAGCAACAGCTCAGGCCAGGCTTGGAATTAGGAACAAGACCAATTATGCTCTCTGATTTCTCACCATTTTATGCAAAGAAGATCAGGATGAAATGAGCATTAAGGACAACCCAGAAAGAAAAAAATAATGAACCATAAAATGGTAAAAGACAACAAAAATGTACAGTTTGTGAACACTGATATGGAACTAGCCGAGCCATTTTCTTCTCAGCTAGCTGGTTCTTGAAACAGAGAAGGAACCAACCCACTGTCTTTCCCAAATCAGCTCTAGTCCCAGACCTAGCATGGGAACTCATGTGACTGCCACGTGACATCTTGTTAGAATACATGAAGGAATGTAAGGAAAGGACTATGTTACATGGGGAAAAAAATGACAGGTAATCAAAGCTGTTACCTGGCCCTTGTCCAAGTGAGGACTACAACCCACCCAGCGGAACTACTGCTCACCAAGCCGTCCGCCCTGGTACGCGTGTGTCCACCCAGAGAGACTGGGCGTGTATCTCTGATTTGTACACAGGCACCGTATGGGCTAGCAGCGGCCCCGGATCCTGTCTTCCAATTAAGTGTGCACTTAGGTTAGTAAGAAACTAAGAAACGAATCAGTTCCCAGCAGTGCCTCTTAATTCAGCAATACCTACCTCAAAAGTTCACATATCAAAAAGAGCTCCCATGTTAATTTGACTACAATTTGACTCACAGTTGAACTATCTAAGGATGAAACTTATGAAGAAATATGACATTTAAAATGAATGAAGTACCCCAGTGATGTGACAGTTATACATTTAAAGTCTAGCATGCTCTCAAACCTCACCAGCTTAAAATAAAATATATTTAAATATGTTTAAATATTTTACATTATAATATACTTTACCTTGAAAGGACTCCAAAGCAATATTTTTCATTTTAAAATATGTGATTAATCTTTGTCTCTATACTCAAGAAAATATAAAGTATGTACAAAAAGACATTATCATGCAATTTAGTGTTCAAATACACTTAGTTTAGACATTTTATATTAACTTTGAAAGCACACCAAAGTAATATTAAGGCTATCTAAAATCTTCGGGTTCATGCTCAAGACAGTAACATGAACTAGATGCAGAAAGCTTTTATCATGCAATGCAGCATCAAAATGTACTTTGTTATTCTTACAAGTAAGTTAGTCGAATTGCATTAAATTGACAGCCTTAATTCAGCATGAAAATGACATGGACTTTAAAAAACAAATAATGAGCAAAGCAATATCAAATGAACTAATGTTTAACAGGTGAGTATACTTTATGGAAATATATATTGATATAAAACCTCACTAATTCAAAATAAGAGAGAACAAAGATAGATTTTACATTCAATAGTTTGGGCAATCTTAATCAATAGGTTTGGGACAGAATTATAGAAAGGCATTTGTTGAATAAATGAATGAGAAACAGTAATTGCTTCAAATTACATAAAGTCTGAAGTATGTGGCATAAGCCCTTATATTGTACATTAGTTATAATTTTAAAATTTAATGCTTTTTATTTTCTTAATTTTAAATAAACCCAAAAGAATCCTTATTTCAGGAAAAATGTTAATCCTCCTTTTAAAAATTCTTACCACGGCAGTTCAGATATGAATTATATAACACACTGACTGATCAATAGGCACCAGAGACTTCGCGAACAATTTTAAAGGCCCAACTGCACTGATAGTAGGCTCTGCCTTTTGATTTCTACCACTTAACACTGTTGTTTTTTGAAAATAAGACATTGTGAAAATTTCAAAAGGACAAATTAAAATTAAAAAATGTGGGCATATTTTTCTGAAGAAATGAGAGCTTTCCCTATTTCCTACCGATCAGTTTCATAAGGATTCTGTGCCTCAACAATGGTGCTTAAGGTGCTCCCTCAAAACAGCAACTGAAACATCAAGCCTGAGGGACTGGGCTGCCTGGAGGTCAGGATGGGGCCTGGCATTCATTACCTACAACATTTGGTTGTTGATGCACTGCCGGTGGCTGTTGTCCCTCCCAAAATATCGTCTTGTATAAATGAAAGAATACAAAAAATAGACAATTTGTCCTCAAAACAAAGCAGTTTGTGAGACAGTAAATGTAAGCTGTGGCTCTCAAACCTGCCTGTGTACCAGAGTCATCTCTGTAGATTTGGATAAGTATACTTGCCCAGGCCCTGACCCCTTGATATTCTGATTTACGGGGTCTAGCACTGGGCCCAGGCCACCGGACATATTTTTATTCTACATTAAATGTAGGTGTTCATTGTGAGAGAAAAAAATATATATATAGGAGTTATAAAATAAAAGGGAAAGTCTCTTTCATTCCTTTTCTTGCCAAATCCCAAGCCCTAAGGGAAACCAGACACAATGACTTCTCTCTCCTGCTAGAATTGCCTGTTTTGTTTTCCTTTGCTGGTTTTATTACATCACGTGCAAGTGGCTGGGAGATTTTCACGAAATGCAGAGAAGACATCTGTCATGATCTGACAAAACAGTGGCTACGTCTTACACACAAAAGTTATTCTTTGGGTCCCAGCGGACAACTCAGAAGACCAGTGTTTAACCCAAAGGAGCTGAGAGCTGAAACAGACCCACGGACTGCAGGATGGGACACACTCCAATGTACACTGCACAGAGGGATAAAGATGGCGTCCAATGTAAAACCACGAGGTGTCCTGACCTGCAGGTGTTGTTATGTGATGGAGTGGCCTTTCACACACCCAGCACTATGTAGCTTCCTCAAAAATGAAAATGCACATGGATTTATCTAACAATGATTAATGACCTTTTCATTAGGGAGGCTAGTGAGTTTGTGGTTTTACAGGTTGGATTTTCCTGTCACAGTGGTATTTATAAATTACACACATCCAAAATAATTCGGTATACCTCATCCTTTTCAGTGACTACACAGAATTTCTAGTGCAGGCACTGTTCCTGGCTTCCCTAACAGCCAATCTCCCCCTTTCCTTTCTTCCCAGTTAGCTGATTTGTGTTTTAGGGATTGGATAGAAATCCCTAGCTTAAAGAAAGTCATGGAAATCTAATTGCAAGGACGTGCCAACCTGTTTTAGTTAATAAGCTAAAAGAAGTACGGGGACTTGGGGGGAAAGATGTCCCGATAAAAGTTAAAAAGCCTCTAAGGAGAACCTCTTGCATTAGCACGGTTGCTCAGGACATGATGGCAGGAGCTGGAGCAGCCATGTTGCACCTATGACATGGCTAACACAGTGCGCATGGCAAAGCGGAAGTACAGAAGACACCTGAGTTCTTAACTAAATATCTTGACAGCCACTGTTAATTGGGTGCTCTGCTGTTTGTAGTCCAATGCATGCTAACAGACATAATTCCAGGATATAATACACACAAATTACTTCAATTCTTCTTGATGGAAATTTGGGTCATTTCACCTAGTTTTGCTGTTACAAATCTCTCTCTCTCTCTCTCTCTCTCTCTCTCTCTCTCTCTCTCTCTCTCTTTCTCTCTCTCTCTCTCTACACACACTCACACACACACACACACACACACATGTCCCCCCAAACAAAAAATCAAGTAGTTCAATTCCTAATCAGGGTGTATGCTCAGGTTGTGGGGGTGTGTGGGAGGCAACTTATTAATGTTTTCTCTCTCTCTCTCTCTCTCTCTCTCTCTCTCTCTCTCTCTCTCCCCCCCCCTTCCTCTCTCTAAAATTAATTGTAAAAGTCTATTGATACTAATTTTTTAAATATATTTTATTGATTTTTTTTGCCCCCCTCCTTCCCTCCCACATAATTTTAAAAAAAATAAACTAGTTAACAAAAGAAGAAAGATATTTATCCAATTCTATGATAGTCAACTAGTTAATAGTTTTTCAAAAACATTACTGTATCTTACAAAGTAAATATTAAAATAATAAATTTTGTGTGTGAGATGTAAAATCTTGCTTGGCTTTATAGTAAAATATAAGCTTACTAATACAATGTGGTAGATATATGCACACACACAGAGAATGGCTTAAAGTTAGAAGCTTCTATTGCCCATATACAAAAAAAACAAAAAAACAACAAAATAAAATCTTACTGAGAAAAAAAAAAGTGCAGTTTTATCTAAGTTTCAGCTTTAAAGCAGTGATGAAGTTTATGCAAAATCAAAAGTGCAACATGCCCTTGTGTACAAACTGTAAGTGCCGCTCACTTACATTGTTGATAGATTTATGCAAAGCTTCACCCAGAGAGTGCCGCTATGAAGAAAAGATCACAGGAATAAAGGGGAACATTCAGAAATCAACTCAGTGGAAGACAGAGGGGGGAAAGGGAGAGTAAAGCACAGAGCATTAATTATAATGTACTCAAGAAAAAATAAGTTGAAAATAGTTCTGAAGAAGAAATTAGTCAAAAAGGAATTTAAGACTTACAGTCTAAATTATCTGTCGTCTTTTAAAACAGTGTCCGATGTTTGTGGGCTGGCAGACTTACCAATGCAAAATGCCAAAGGCTAGTACGTTTAACCAGAGTTCAGTTTTAAAGTTGATGGTTACTGAAGGAACTACAAGGCATATTACTGTCCCAAATTCCTTCCAGAAAGCTACAATCTATTGCTTCAAAGTATTACACTCAGTTTTGATGCTGGTTCATGAAGGATTTCTCTAAAGAGAAATGAGCAGATGAAAACTGATACACTAACTCGATTGACTACATAATTTTGGGGCCAGAAACTAAATAAGAGGTTACAGAATCATTGAAAATGTGAAGATTGCCAAAATCGGTTTGGCTCAGTAGATAGAGCATCGGCCTGCGGACTGAAGGATCCTGGGTTCGATTCCGGTTAAGGGCATGTACCTTGGTGGCAGGCACATCCCTGGTAGGGAGTGTGCAGGAGGCAGCTGATTGATGATTCTCTCTCATTGATATTTCTAACTCTCTGTCCCTCTTCCTCTCTGAAAAAAAATCAATAAAATATATATTTTTTAAAAATGTGAAGATTAATAAGCTGGTTTTGTACTGGGGAAAAGAAAAAAGAGATTCACTCATAGCTTTTCAATCCTATCATCTAGGACATATCTGGGAACTTTATTTACCATCTGGGTTCATTTTTCAGAAGTTCACTGAAATTCTGAGTGATAAACAACTGGAAAAAACATTAGGCACTCTCTCCACCACCAAATATGAGAAAAAATGTGATTTCTATTTCAACTGGTTTACATTTTTGCCCTTCAAAATACAAAATAACATTAAAATTTTGTATTACTAATATAAATAGAAAAGTTTCTGTAAAATGGTGTTTTCTTTGGACAATAATCAAATATTCAGACAGAACATGATTATCTTTTTTCCCATAATGTGATCATTCCTTGGCATGTCACAAAGTAAAGCCAGATTTTATCTGGTAAATAATTTTTTACTAATAACTTAACTAACATATTCTAGGATGAGTTTACTGTAGTTGACAAAAATAAGTTGAGAAAAAGATTAACTTTCTATTTGAATATATTAACTCCATAACTTCTCAAGCTAAACTTGCTTACACTTTTACACATATTAACTATATTAATTTTATACTTACTTTTTCTTTTTATTCCTCATACTATTAATATTCTTCACATACTACTGAGACCCTTAACTTCTCCAGACTTCATAAAACTTAAGAAAATCTGAAGGTTTTTTAGTTACAGTTTTTTAGCTCTTTGTAGTTCTCAGAACTGATGTCCCAGTACTAGAAGCTAATCTAAAATGTATGGCACTTGCTAATGAAGTATATTTAATTTTTCACTTTTTAAGGTATCATGATACAAAAATATACATGTTGTTGAAGATTCCTGAATGAGTTGAAACACTAACCAGTATGACAAATCAGAGTGGCATGCCAGGTCTTCCCTCAGGGATTTTAGACTTTCTACAATAGAAGTATACTTAATCTAAATTCAAATGGTCAACGAACTCTGTCCACATCCAGGTGCAGGCCTTGGAACTATCTAAACCAAAGGCATGGCCCCTAAGCTGTGCCCTGGGGTGACTTACATCACAGACCTCGCAGCGGCAAACAGGAAAGGCACAACTAGTGTTTCTGGGTGGCAATACCATTCATAGTTAATACATAAATGAAGTGAGATTTATAATTCATTTTTAAAATATTTAGTAGAGTCATACTATATTCCAGGAGATATCATAAGCAGAGTAAGGAAACAATAGAAAAACAAAGTAAAACCAATACACAAAAACAGATAGGAAAAATAAAGTTCATGATACATATACATACACTTTTTTAAAAAGGTTGTTGTGATCGGAAATGACTGGGGGTGATATTGGGTTGATGGCAAAGACAGATGTTTTTGAAGAAGTGACAATCAACTTGGAATTAATGGAGGATCCAGACACAAAAGGAGATGATCTTGGGAGAAGAGCGTATGGACAAATGGATCAGCACCAACACCCTGAGGTGGCAGTAAGCTCGGAGTAGCTGAGCATGTGCGTATGTGCAAGCCAGGGTGCTGTTTGTGAGGCTGAAATGAGAGGGGAGGTATCTGCAGGAGCAAGATGGTTTCAGGTCTTTTTGGAAAGCGAAGGAGTTGGAATAAGAGCCTTAACTCAATGCAGTGCCCAGAGAGAATTTTAAGCAGGAGAATGGCATGATCTGATTGACATCATAAAAGATCACTTTGGCTCAGCCATCTTGGCCCAGTGGTTGGGCTTCTACCTATGAACCAGGAGGTCACAGTGAAATTCCTCATCAGGGCACGTGCTTGGGTTATAGCTTGACCCCCCAGTCTGGGGCGTGTAGGAGGCAGCCAATCAATGATTCTCTGTCATCACTGATATTTCTCTCTCTCTTTTTCCCCTCTCCTTTTCTCTCTGAAATAAATAAAAAACATATTTTTTAAAAATTGTTAATAAAGATCACTGAGTTCTGTGGAAAAGTGAAATTGAGGAGGTCAGGTAGGAGGCCATTATAAACAGTGGCTTGGACTAGTGTTTGCTAAGGAAATTGGAAGTGGATGGAGCTGGATATGTTTCAGAGGTAGAATAAAGAGGACTGACAGATTATGGAAAAGGTTAAAAAAAAAAGAAAGAAAGAAAGAAATTAAGCATGACTCTTCATTTTTTGTTTTGAACAACAAGCTGTGCCAAGAAGTGAAGATGCTGGGATGATAGATGGAGAGTGAAAATCAATACTTCTGAGTCAGACATGCGAAGTCTGAGATGCCTATTAGCCAACCAAGGGATTCTGAGTTCAGGGTAAGAGGTCAAGGCTGGAGATTTAACTTTCTAATTCACTGGCATATAGATGGTATTTAAACCACCAGACTGGATAATGTCATCCTAAGGGTCTGTTTAAGAGAATACTGGATGAACTAAAAAATCTATATGCAAAAATATAGATCCATGTTAATAAAAAACCGATGCCCTATATAATAGTCCATTTGTTTTAAAACATCTTAAGCTTCTTGTTAGTTTTTCACTCAGTCCCCTAACTTCCCTCCACTCGCCCCCCCCACATCTGTCAACCATCAGTCTGTTCTCCGTATCTACAAGTCTGCTCTATTTTATTTGTTCATTTATTTTGTCCTTTAGATTTCACATAGAATTGAATCATATACTTGTCCTTCTCTGTCTAATTTCACTTAGCATAATGCCCTGTAGATCCAACCATGCTATAGCAAATAGTAAGATTTTATTCCTTTCTATGGCTGAGTAATATTCCATTGTATAAATGTACTACAACGTTTTTTATCCACTCATATATTAATGGGCACTTTAATAATTATGTAAGTTGCCAGGAGCATATGTGAAATATTGGGGGGATCACTTTGTAAAGTATATATGACTGTCTAACCACTCGGTTGTACACCTGAAACTAAAACAAAATAATATCGAATGCAAACTATAATTGAAAAATAATTTGTAAAAGAAAAGAAAAATAACAAAATACAGTGAACTAACATATGATGTGCTGTAATATTCCCCAAGCTAGTGAATGTCCAGGAAAATAGAACTTTATAATATGCAGACTCTTAATTACCTGGTTTAAGAGATCTTCCACTTTCTTCTGCCACGAATCCCTGGCTGCATTTTTCTCTCGCTCTTTTAGCTGAAAAAGTTGAGACATTGCCGACTTCTTATCCTCTTCATGTTGAAGTCTTAGCTCTTCACGAAGTTTAGAACACTCTTGTCTAGAATAAAACAAATGCATTTCCTTTATAAGGAGAATTATTTATCTCAATAGCTGTAGTGTAGTTGTTCACATGTTTCCTAAGTAATTAATCCTCAGAAGTCAGCTCAGAATAGGAGCTGATTATTGCATAGTGAGAGACTAGAAGGTAAATTGGTAACTAACCCAAGATCATGGGTTTAACAATTTTATCAGTGGCAGAATAGGTACTAGAACAAATAAGTCTTCTGACTTCAGGTTAGTACTCTATCTATTGTATATTCAAAGAAACGAAATCAGAAAACAGCAATCTGTATTCAAACAGGAAAAAAATTCCAATTTCTCTGCATCTAATCGTGAGAAAAACTCATTGAAAATGCTGCTACTACGTCAACAGGAAGACAGTGTAAGCCACAGAGAAAAACATTTTTCTGCACATCTGCACTGATGAGATTACATTACAGAGTAAAAACTGTACCTAAGATTTTCAGTCCATTTTATTTCTAAGTCCTGGGCCATTCTGTCCACTCTGAGCGTCTCCTCGCCTTTCAGGGCAGCAAGTGTTTCTTCATGCTGTTGCCTCGCTTGTTCTAGCTCACTCTGAAGAACAAAAACTCCTCAGTAAAGACTGGTCTTCAAAAGCCAAGTCACTGCTGGTTATTGCAAATAAGCAGAGTGCGCGCATCATGACAAATTCCTACGGCACAGTAACTGGCAGTGTGATCTATGATAAATACTTGAGATTTTCTGACAATAAAATATATGGTACACATTTTATCATTTAAATGCCCTTGAGTAAACTATCTTTTCTTACAGTCTATAAATTTAAAAGTTACTTTAGGCAGTTTAAAGACAGCATAATTAGTAATCCTAACTAAAGCTTCCATATCATGGGTATGTGATTATTAGTCAATTATCTTTACATGTGCATGCATTACATACACAGATAAGTTATTCAAATTCATTCATGTTCACATTCAAAAGTATGCTATTTATTCAAAGCTTAAGCATTATAGCTGTACCCCACTGATATGATTGAAATATGAGAAATTTAGGCTACTGAGTATTTTTTTTTTTAATATATAACCTCAAGCCAACGGTTAGTGTGTTTGGTGTTATGATAATATGATACGATATATATGAAGTCCCTCTATATTAGCATAAATCAAGTAGCTCTCTGGAGCCTGGGGCTGGTGACCTTTTGGACAACACTGGCTTCCTTCATCCCTGCCAACACTGTAGCTATTCCAAGGGTACAAGAGAAGAACAGATGATGGCCCCTCCTCCCGTTATCACAACGACCATTCAGGATCACCCACCTGCTGACTGCAGCTGTTAAGGGGTATATCCTAGATCACTGGTCGGCAAACTCATTAGTCAACAGAGCCAAAAATCAACAGTACAACGATTGACATTTCTTTTGAGAGCCAAATTTTGTAAACTTAAACTATATAGGTAGGTACATTGTTATTAACTTAATTAGGGTACTCCTTCCATCACACTATACATGTGCGCCCACACGTGGTATTTTGTGGAAGAGCCACACTCAAGGGGCCAAAGAGCCGCATGTGGCTTGCGAGCCACGGTTTGCCGACCACTGTCCTAGATCAATGGGAAAGAAGCAACTCAGTGTGGAAACTGCCATTCCACACTGCTGACCTGGCTATTACGTAAGTAGTAAGTGCTAAGAACTGAATTCAATGCAGCACTTTCTTAGTGCGAGAATGGGGGGAAAGGTTAAAAATAACACACACTTGCTCTTAAGGAAATTTTCCCAAGATGTGGAAAGCTATAATGCAGCACCTATATTTTCTCAATTAAAACTGTCTAGCAGATCAGCAACGGAACAGCTGATAGAGTTTTGCTTAAAATATGTATCATGTTCTACAATGTGACAGAAGAACAATGAGCAAGAACCTTAAATAAATAAATGGAATCCCTACGTCTGATTCTCAGTGCCAGGACGAGGTGGAGGGGGAAAGCCACCAGGATAAAATGCAGCAAAGCTAGGGACACAGAACCTCCATGTTTCCATATCAAAATAACTTACATTCTATCAACATCCATTAGAAATATCTCAGCAGTTTATTTTTAAGTATATTTTTACCACCTTATTTTTTTATTGAAGCATCACTGACATACCATGTTATATTAGTTTCAGGTATATATTCAATAGCATAGTGTCTCAACAATTATATACCTTATAAAATGATCATCATGATGTTTAGCAATGATCTGTCACTATATTTATACTATCATCTTCCTGTTACTTTTGACAACAGAAAAACCACATCTTAATACAGTTTAGTCAGCTTTATGCCACAGAATGCTAACGTGGAGATTAGAATCAATATGTCTGTCATCACATAAATATGTTAAGTTGTGTATTACACTAGCTCTAAATTCCAACTATTCCTTGTTACATATTAATGCTCATATCATATAGCCACCAGGGACAGGTAAACAGAAGGGGAAAAAAATGAAAAAGAATCAATTTATTGCCCTAACCGGTTTGGCTCAGTGGAGAGAGCATCAGCCTGCGAACCGAAGGATCCTGGGTTCGATTCCAGTCAAGGGCATGTATCTTGGTTGCAGGCACATCTCCAGTAGGGGGGGTGCATGAGGCAGCTGATTGATGTTTCTCTCTCATTGATGTTTCTAATCTATCTCCCTCTCCTTTCCTCTCTGTAAAAAAAATCAATAAAATATATATTTTTAAAAAGAATCAATTTATTTTTTCACAGGATTTAAAAATAAAATGTAATCAGTATTTAAAGTTTTTTGTTTTGTTTTTTAATATATTTTTATTGATTTCAGAGAGAGAAATAGAAACATCAAAGATGAGAGAGGATCATTGATCGGCTGCCTCCTGCACACCCCACACTGGGGATCGAGCCCACAACCCGGGCATATGCCCTGGACAGGGAAATCAAACCAGCAATCTCCAGTGCCCAACCAACTGAGCCATATCGGCCAGGGCAACAACATCTTGGCTTATATTAACATCTTGATTTATACCTCCATCTGTTAGAACTATGAGAACAAACACCTATTGTAGTAAGCCACCCAATTTGAGGTACTTTGTTACCGTAGCCCTAGGAAGGTAAAACACTAAGTTATATGTAATGGGATTGTAATAATGTTTAAGCAAAGTGACTAAATGATATTTTTACCTTGCTGATGTTCAGATTATGCCAGGGTTAGGATTTACCTCAACTTTCAATAGCGCATCCTTGGTCTCCTTCAGCCTGCCTTTGGTCAAGTCAAGCTCCTTCTGCAGTCTTTCTTGGGAGTCCTGGAGGCTGGCGATGAGGCCTTCCGCAGAGCCCAGCCCTTGTTCACCTTTCCTCACTAGGTCTTGGAGGCGGCCAACCTGCAAGTGAACAGAGTACTTTTACCACACCTCACTGTAGTCCTCTGGCAACACAGTCCCACTTACATTCCTGGAGTCTTGCCCGAGCTGATTAGGCTCAGTGGATAGAGCGTCAGCCTGGGGACTGAAGGGTCCTGGGTTCAATTCCGGTCAAGGGTACTTGCTCGGGGTTGAGGGCTCAATCCCTAGTAGGGGGCATGCAGGAGGCAGCCAATTGATGATTCTCTCTCATCATTGATGTTTCTATCTCTACCTCTCCTTCTCCCTTCCTCTCTGAAATCAATAAAAATGTATTTTTTTTTAAATAAAGAAGGCCTTATTCATGGTTCCCCCTTTCATGACAATCATGTAAACAAATGGATATAACTCAAGCTCCTTGTTTAAAAAAAAAAGAAATACAGGTTCTATCACATAATCAAATGCCTATAAAAAGGATTTGAAGCAAGATTAAGATTTTATCAAAGATTGAGAAAAAAAGGTATTTTTTGATAAAAATATTTTTAAACCTCTTTTAAAAGTCAAAGCACATATTTTATTTGAGCCCAGTTCTCATGGTATTTTTAAAGTTGATAAGTTTAGGTCCATATCGATAAGCTGTAAATGTATCATAAATTCAAATAAGTTATAATTTCTATGATTTCATACAAAGTTTGTCTCATGAAATTGTTAAAAGTTGACTTTTAGGAGCTAATAGACAATTTGTTAAATACGCAAAGCAGATTGATACCCTCAAATTATAAGAACTAAAACCAATAAATAAAATATTTTAAATTATCTAGGAAAAGAAGCAAAGATTTCATTTTTATATCACTACTAAGCCTATCAAAACTATAAAAATGAAAACTGGGCTCTGGCCAGTATGGCTCAGTTGGTTGAGCATCATCCCATGCACCGAGAGGTTGCAGGTTCGATTCCCGGTCAGGGCACCTGCCCGGATTGTGGGCTCGAATTCCCAATAGGGAGGGTGCAGGAGGCAGCCGATGGATGATGCTTCTCTCTGATCAATGTTTCTATCTCTCTACTCCTCTCCTTTGCTCTCTCTCTAAAAATCAATAAAGGAGCATTTTTAAAAAATCAAGTAAGTTCAACATTGAAGATAATTCTAAATTTATAAAAATTTAAAAAAAAAAAAAAAAGTACACTCTTCCTTAAACCTAGGTTCAAAAGTCCTAAAATCAATATTGGCAAACTAAATCTATTTATATATATATATATATATATATATATATATATATATACATACATATTCATACACACACACACATACATACATATATACACACACACACACATATATATATACATATATATATTTCATAATTAATTAGGACTTATTCTATAAATCCAATATTGCTATAATATTAGAAAATTTATTAACATAAGGTACCACATTAATAAATTCATAATTAACTGTGGAATGTTGATATCCTTTACTTTAAGGGCAGGAAACAAACAAGAATGCTTAAAGCTTATTATCTCTGGAGAGCCTAGTCAGGAACAAAGGAGGATAATAATAATAATAATAATAATAATAATAATCTCTATATGTAAATGCCTAAGTGACCAATCTAGGGATCATTATGACACTCACCGACCACCAGAGGGCAGATGCTCAACGCAAGAGCTTCCCCCTTGTGGTCAGTGCACTCTCACAGCCAACCTCCCAGGGTCCCTCCTCGCCGCTGGCCAACTTCCCGCGGCCCCAATGGCCCCAATAGCTGTCCAGGCAGAGGCACCCCACTGGTGCACAAATTCGTGTCATGGGCTTCTAGCAATGACAGAAAAAACAGATGTCCCAGGCTGAAGAAAAGTAAATGCATATGGAGAAATGAGCCAGGCAGATTCTTGGGGAGCCAGTCCAACACAGCACAAAAACATTCCTAGGGTGCTAAAATATAACTGCATATGCAGTAAAAAGGAAAATCAGTTACATGTTCATTAGAACTCTTCTTAGTGAGATTAGAGTATGTTGGCTTGAAGAACACAGAAGCCATTTAGAACTGAGAGTAGGACTCCAGGGGACCTGCATGAGAAGCACAGATGGTCACTAAACTGCCTTGTAATGCGAGTGGGACCGTAACTACGAAGACTGGGTCCTGCCAAGAGAGGTCTGCAAATTTGGAGCCAGCGGTGCATTATCTGGGACAACAGAAGAGAGGCTGAGTTAATAATACCATCCAGGATCTTAATTCCCTGTCACTCCCAAGTGATTTCTTCTCTGGATAAGTGCTTACATGTAATTAAAGAATACTGAGTGCAAGTTATTGGCCTTCCCATGGGCGCCTGTGTACTTTGACGTGGTTTCTGTGAGTGGAAGCAGAGTGATGAGAAAGCAGGACTTAAAGACCATTGGTAAAGAAGACTCTGGTGAAGTAAGGACAGCTGACAAGACAAGAACTAGTAGAAATTATCAGTCCACAAGAAGGATAAACTAGGACAGAGGGAAGGAGGACAGTAACAAGGCTGTTGCAGGGCACAGCTGAACCAGGGCAAAAGAGAAAAAGGGATGCAATACACAATATTATGATTATACATTTTGTTTGCATTTATTTTATTCACAACTTCCTGGTTTTAACATTTTTATCCTATGCTATTCTTAGACTTTTCTAGTTTTGTATAGAATTTTAAAATTCATTTAGATGTCACTATCTAGAACTTGGAAAGTCTTTTTTATTCATGTTTTAAATTTATTTTTTTTAATCCTCATCAGAGGATATTCTCCCATAGGTTTTTAGAGAGAGTGGAAGAGAGAGGGAAAGACAGAGAGAAATATCCATGTGAGAGAAACAAATCAATTAGTTGCCTTCTGCACACGCCCTGAGCAGGGCCTTAGCTGGGGAGGAGCCTGCAACCAAGGTACATGCCCTTGACCAGAATCAAACCCTTCGGTCCACAGGCAGAAGCTCTAACCACTGTGCAAAACCAGCTAGGACTGAAAACTCTTTTTTAAATGGAGTCAGAGTAGAGAATACTAAGTCAATGTTTTACAAAACAGTAGGAAAACCTCCTTTGTTTTCTTTCCTTTACAATGGTATTCTCCTTTGATTTGCTTTTCCCTCCCAAAGCATGTTGGGTCTCATGCTTTTTATAGTCAATTTTTTACCTGGTGAGATGTGACCAATGTATTATGAATAATTCAGCATCATTTTTTGATTATTTTTACTCTAGATGTTATTTTTGCTGAAGCTCACCTACTTTATACAAGGTTATCACACAAGATTTTGTCATGAAAACATAACTCAGGTGACAGGTCTATAGAATTCTTGCCTCTTGATTGGCTGTTCCCAGCTTGTCTTCCAGTTCCTTCTTCAGGTTTTCTAGCTCTTGTTGAAGCTGACTTTTATCCTCTTCTAGGTTTAGTTTCTCCTTTTTATATTGTTCCTCCAATTCCTTAAGAAAATAAAAATGTTTAAAAAAATGAACAAAATTTCAAATATTGTATACTTCAAATATTTCCAAAAAAAAGACTATTCAGTTTATATTTTGAAAGTTTATTCTCCAAATTAGCCTTACCTATAATTAATATAAAAATTAATAGTGAATCAAATTAATCCTGGGGGCTTACATTTTGTCATTTTGAATAACTTATGATGTAGTAGTTAAATAATTTTTTTAATCCTTACCTGAGGATATTTTTCCCTTTTTTTTTTTTTTTAGAGAGTGGAAGAGAGAGGGAAAGACAGGAATATGATGTGAAGGAAACACATTGATTGGTTGCCTCCTGCATGTGCCCCAACCAGGGCCAGGCCGGAGAGGAGCCTACAACCAAGGCACATGCCCTTGACTGGAATCGATCCTGGGACCCTTCAGTCCGCAGGTCGATGCTCTATCCCTAAGCCAAACTGACTAGAGTTAAATAATTTTTTAAATGATAAGAATATTTGGTCTAGATCAAGATGTAGTAAACATACTCACACACACACACACACACACACACACACAAAAGTATGTTTTATAAATGATAAATTGATGAGATAAGAAAAAATTCTGTCTCTTGAATACAGAATTATTTTATATTTACATTATTAAAAAATCTTATAACACTCTGGACTCAGTGCTAAACTGGGACACAGTGAAAAGTTAACAAATATAGAGTCAAGACATCTGAAGAAAATACCAGCAAAACTGATACTTATGGAAGAACACCTACTATTTGCCAGGCATGTATTTAATACCTGGGATACAAATGCAATGAGTCATGGTGCCTACCTTTCATAAGGTCATGGTATCAGGCAATTAAGGAATATGTGATTAACATCTGATGCCTATGGGAAGTACTGGCGTGCATGGACGGGGAACTAGCTCTGGCTTAGTGAGGAAACCTGCATAAAGCAGATTCTAAGTGCATTCTGAAGGAGGGCACCAGTCAGAAAAGGTGCTGAAACAAGAGGGGAAAGTTGCACTTAGGCAGAAGAAAAAGCAAGTGCAAAAACCCCGGAGGTACAAAAGTCGTTTAACACTTTACAGAAGTAAGGTGAGAAGAGTAGAAAATGGGGTTCTGTGTCGAGACTGCAGGTTGGATGATGGGCTGAGGTGACACACAGGACTCAGCATGAAGTCACACTCACAGCTACGAAGACTGTAAAAGCACGGAGGACACGATCGTCAAAGGGCAAAGGCACGTGGGTCAGAGCGCAGGAAACCAGCAGAGCTTCCACAGCCCTCTCACACTGGCCTCTCGGCATGCTGTGAGCACACGTGTGGAATGTTACCCCCGGGAACGGTCGGGGGACTCAGTGCTCAGGCAGGCAGGCAGGCACAGCCTGACTGGCATGCACCAGATTCCCAGCCTCTGAGGAGGAAAGCAGCTGTTCAGCACAAACCATGTTGTTTGCATAAACAGTTCAGGCACAGTGAGCCAGGCTTATCAGGATTGGTGGGAATCCTCCAAAAAGTCAAGTTCCTAGATACATGCCAGGGCCAGTCGCACATGCCTTTGTAAGGATGGCAGCGTCAGGCCCGAGTTAAATCTTTTCTGCGTGGATTCTGTGCTTATGCACTTGCTGACTTTCAAGTGGGTGGGGAAATCAGAGTTACAAAGAAAAATATACAGTAGTCCTCCCTTATCTGCGGTTTTGGTTTCTGCGTTTTGTTACCTGTGTTCAACCATAGTCAGGGATATTAAATAGAAAATTGCAGAACAACTCAGTTTTAAATTGTGCACTGTTCTGAATAGTGTTATGAAATCTCATGATTTCCCACCGAGTCCTACTCCCAGTGAGAATCATCCCTTTATCCAGGGTATTGATGCTAAATCCACTCCCGCCCATTAGTCCCTTAGTAGCTGTCCTTGTGATAAAGTAACAAGGAATATATAAGAAAGCTCTTCATAAGCTGTAAAGTGCTATCAGATGAAGCATATAAGCACCATCACTAATACATGCCCACGTGATGTGGTGTTAAATGCCTCAGGGTTTGATATCTGAGACCTGAGTTCAAAGTCCTTCTTCCTAGTTGCATGAGCTTGAGGAAGTGTTTAATCTCTCTATGCCCCCATCACCTCTTCTGTAAAATGGGTAGAGCAGTGTTATAAGCATTAAATGAAAACGGGATTAAACGAAAGACATCACTGCAGTGTCTGGCACACCGTGAGAAATATTAATATTCAACATTTATTTATCACTCTATGACAGGACATGCCTGGATTCTTTTACTTACTTTTTCTTTTTTTAATATATATTCTTGATTTCAGAGAGGAAGGGAGAGGGAGAAAAAGACAGAAACATCAATGATGAGAGAGAATCATTGACTGGCTGCCTCCTACATACCCCACACTGGGGATCGAACCCACAACCCAGGCATGTGCCCTGACCGGGAATCAAACTGTTGCCTCCAGGTTCATAGGCTGATGTTCAACCACTGAGCCACGCCAGCCGGACTGGGTTATAACACTTTATCTCAGGTCACCCTCACAGGAGCGTTATAAGATGGGTCTTATCTCTGTCAGACGAGGAGCCTGAGGCATAGCATTTAGGCCCCAAGTTCAGGCAGTTAGGAAGCAAAGGGCTCGGTGTAAGGCCCAGATGTGTGGGACATCCTGCTCTTTCTACTATGCAGCACTGCCTGTCAGCGCATTACTATCAGCAAGCTGAGTACCTCATTGAGTGGAAGCAAAACAAGTCCTTCTCCCGGGGAAGGGGGCCACAGAGAGGGAGCACTTCACCCGGCTGAGCCTCCCTGAGCGGCACCCCTAAGTTGCTGTCTCATGAAGAGAAAGCTCGAGATGCAGGGAGTACTTCTATTATGGCTTACACAAAATAGAAATGCCTGCCCTGACCGGTGTGGCTCGGTGGATAGAGCGTCGGTCTGCGGACTGAAGGGTCCCAGGTTCAATTCCAGTCAAGGGCATGTACCTCAGTTGTGGGCACATCCCCGGTAGGGGGTGTGCAGGAGGCAGCTGATCGATGTTTCCCTCTCATTGATGTTTCTAACTCTCTAGCTCCCTCCCTTCCTCTCTGTTAAAATGTCAATAAAATATATTTTTTTAAAAACAGAAATGCCTCATAGCAACTTAATAATCCGTATCCCACATCAAGAGCTCTTATGTACATTATTCTTTGAGCCAAGATTTACAGAGTGATCACCAAACAGTGGCCATCAAAATGAACTCCATCAGTACTCCACAGCCAAGGTCCCATTGGGTCATTCCAGGAACGCCACTGATTGACATGCCATCCTAAATTGCATTTTTAACTCACCATTTGCAGTTTGTTCTTGTCCCTGATTGCATTGCTGTGGGCAGCCTCGATGGCCATGTGGTGCTTCCATGCCAGTTCTTCCAAAGTCTTAGAATGGGTCTCATTTAACTGAGCCACCTCCCCTTCCAATCTATTTTGCAGGTTTTTTAGCTCCAATTCATAATACTCTTGCTGGGTTTTATTTGCTTCATTTACTTTCTAAAATTAAAACAAATAAACATCAATACATTGGCACCTGCTTTTTCCATCACTGCTATCAGTACGCTGAATACCCAGTAAACAGGTGAACTGGAATGAATTGAGAGCCACTGGGTTCAGACTATGGAAAGGGTGTTCTGAGAAAACGGCAGGGTGGCACAGGCAAAATAAATAACTTTAAAGCAAAGGATAAGGAAGACTAATAGAAGGTTAGAACCAAATGTGAATTAGCACAACCGCACACGGAAGAGAGAAAGGCTTCCTATATGTCTAAGTTGAACATACTGGTAAAATGGCACAGCAACTTACCCACTCAAATGACATTATTCAATATAATTTTATTGAGTGCCAATTATATGCTTTTATGCATTCACAGTCTAATGACAAATAGTCAAAAGATAGTGGTGATATAACTACTGTATAATTTCTATGACGGAAGTGTGCATCACATGTTGTGAGATTAATCAGGAAAGGAGCCTAACCTGAATGTGTGTGTGTGTGTGTGTGTGAGAGAGAGAGGGGGGGGGGGGTGGAGAGAGAGCGGGGCAAGCTTTTCAGAAGAGGAAACATTTGAGCTCATGATGATTACATGTTCTCTCCTTTACATTCTTATAAGCCCATCAGGAAACTAGAGATGAGAAAATTTCACACCTAGATCTGATGTCAAAAGCCTGCATTTATAGCCATGTATAGCATTTTGAAAGGTGAGAGGTAGTTAAGCAGGTGGCAAAGTTTAGGTGTGGACAGAACATAATATATAAGGCTGGGCTGAAACTGGTTTGGTTCAGTGGATAGAGCGTCGGCCTGAAGACTGAAAGGTCCTGGGTTCAATTCCAGTCAAGGGGATGTGCCTTGGTTGCAGGCACATCCCCAGTAGGGGGTGTGCAAGAGGCAGCTGATCGATGATTCTCTCTCATCGATGTTTCTAACTATCCCTCTCCTTTTCTCTCTTTAAAAAATCAATAATATATATATTTTTTAAAAAACCACACACACACACACACGCACACACAAACACCAATCATCTTGGCAGTAGGCTGCTGAGCTGACCCAAGGCGGGTAGAGCGGGTAGGAGGTTGTAACCGTAATCCAGACAACAAATGACAGGTGCCTAAATCTAGCTTCATTGAATGGGTATGTAGAGGAGAGGATGGGATAAAAATACATTGAGGGAGCAGAACCGATGGACCTTAGCAACAGATAAGGGGTTCAGGAGACAGTAATCAAAATAACTCCCAGGGCTCTGATTTACCAAATTAGAGAGACTGTAGTGCTACTTGTCCTGTGGAGGGGACGAAGCTCTAGGCGTGGTGACTTGATACGTTTGTGAGGTACAGTGGGAGTTAGATACACAGGATTCAGGTTGAGGGAAAAGATCTCACCTAGACCAACAGAGTTGGGAGCTGTCGCTGACGTTCCTGAAATGAATGAGCGTGTAGGAGGAGATGAAAATGCGAGGGGACATCACTGGTAAGGGAACAGACAGAGAAGGGACACTCACAAACAAGCCTGCCAGGCCAGGAGGGGGGAAGAACACAGAAAGAGCGTGAAACACCCAAAGAGAGGCAATGTACGCCAGGGAGGAGTAAGTGCCAGGGCAGGACACGGTCTGCCACGTTCAGCTACCAGGGTGCCACCGGAGGGCGCGGGCAGTGCAGGTTCTGTGCAGTGATGGTGAGAGGAACCAGACAGCACACGGGCAGGGAGTGAGTGGGAGGTGAGCGGGGGGCAAGGACAGACATTTTTCAATATGCATGGTTGATGAAGGGAAAAGAGTGTCTAGGACTCCCACTTGGTATTGTAGACATCTGGAAAACTGGAATACATATTCAGAATTACTCTACAAATGAGATGTCTTACATGTTTAGTCTAGTATACGAATGTTCAGAGCTCGATGTTTGGTATCCTTTTCAGTTTTATAGAAATTTCCTAGGTATTTATGTGATAATACGTTTCATCCATAGCAAACCAAATACAATTAACCACGTATGTACACTCCACTCAAATAAGAGTCTATTTGGTTTGAAATCAGTTTAAATGTCTTACGTTTTTACATTATAAATCATTACTGACAATATTCTGAATATACACACAAATGGGATAGTATAGATTTACACCTTCTTTCCTGGAACAAAACTACTAGAGTGAAGAAATAGACCGAAAAGATGAAAACTGAACTTTTCCTCCTCTCCTCTCCTGGGGAAGGGCGTCCTCCTTCCATTTTACCTTCTCCAGTTCCAGGATCTGCTGCTTCTGCTCTTCATCCAGACTCAGGGTTTTGCTTTGCAAAAAATGTTTTTCTTCTTCAAGCTGGGATAATCTCTCACTGGTCCTTGATTTTTCTGATTCTAGATCTTTAATTGTGATCTCCTGGTTCATTTGAGTTGCTTGAAGCATTCCAATATGACCTACTCCCCAAAAGAAAAACCCTCCGATTTAAAATCCGTTATACCGTGGTATAAAGCAGTCTATATTTATGGACACAATTGCGTTTGATACCTTAGTGAAGTCAATGGTCTGCATGTACACATAGCTCTTTTATTTCTTCACTATATAAAACTGAAATATCTGCCATGGGAATACTTCATACCCAAGTAGAAAAAAAAAATTAAATTAGAAAGAAGTGCACTGATATTGCTCCCTGCACCGGGACTATACCACTTGCTTTTTTAAGATTTCAAACCATACAAATTGAAGCAGAAGCAACTCCTTGGGGATGGGAATAAAAGTATTAGGAGTAAAACAAAGTAAAGGAGGATGTGCCAAGATTATAGTACCAGAATGGGTAATCTGTTTTTTCTAATATCTTCTTTTTTCCAAATTCTAGCATGAAGAAGAAGAAATCTGTATGCAGGGAGTGAAGACGGCAGACAGCAGTTTGATTGAAAGCGAATTTGTTTTAGACAAGATAAAGAACTAAGGTGGAGTAGAAGACAGATAAAGTCAGCAATGTTATGAAAAAGTAAAATAAATGACAACAGTAAAGGAAAAAGGAGGGGGAATAGGGAGAGATGAAAAGTGAGTGTGATTAGAAAGGCATTGAATTTACACACTCACAGACAACACGATGGTGGTTACCAGCGGGGAAGGGGGTGGGAGGAGAATGAAGAGGTTAAAATTTTCCTACGTATTTTTACATAGGAAAATGTATGTAAAGTCTAGTCTGCAGCAAAGGCAGATTGGACTTTGGGCTGTGAACACACAAAGCAGTACAGAGATGATGCTTTATAGAACTAAACAGTTGGAACTTATGTAATGTTATTCACAAATGTCACCCCAATAACTTTAATAAAAAATTTTATAAAGTGAGTGTGAGATTAAAAAAAAAAAAAAAAGGCATGGAAAAGCATGTGTTGGGGCAGTTCTCAAGGCGCCCTGCACCAGCAGCACTTGGAACTCACTCCAGTTCAAAATGATGCTCCCCCAGCCCTACTGCACTGGAGACTCTGGGGCTAGGGCCCAGTGTCTGCGGTTGTACATGCCCTCCCAGTGATTTCTATGCATGCTACTTTAGGGAAAAAAACTGTTCCTTTAGGGAAAGGGTAATCTGGGACTCACTGATGAACCATCCAATCAGGAGACATCTGCAAAGAACTAGTCCCAATGGTTTCACCTGGCCCACTGAACACTCAGGCTAAATGTAACTTCAGAACAGACGTGGGCCGCCTCATCCTCTGACAAGGACTAGGAAATCAGCACTGCAGCCACGCCAGGAGGGGCAAGGCAGCTTCAGTACATAAAGTGGTCCTTATTAATAAGTAAAAACAGTGGTGCTGTAATTTACACATTTTACATACTTTACCAAACATGTTTTTAATAGACACATCCTCTTATGAGTGCATTTTTAAAAAAATGTTTTGTAATTGGTTTTAGAGAAAGAGGAAGGGAGAGGGAAAGAGGGAAAGGGAGAGGGAGAGAGAGAGAGAAACATCAGTAGGTTGCCTCCTGACTGGATATTTAACTGGTGACTCTTTGGGGCATGGGATGTACTCAACCCACTGAACCACACCGGCCAGGACCTGGACTGCATTTTTTATTTTAGTGTCTGGTTTCCTGGTGCCTTAACAATTGCTAACTCTTTTTATTAATTTTTCTATAAAAATACCCATTTCTAAAACTAAGTTATCAGTTGCTTATTTATGACTGACGAATAAGATATCAGAGTCCGTTAACATAGACTCTAAATAATTTTAAAACATTATAAGAATTTTGTCTTGAATGAACATTTAAGCATTGTTTTTTTTCTGAGGAATCACCAAGGACGAGGGTCAGACATACTGGCTTTGAGGACAAGGTCGGAAGCTTGCTGTTGCAAACGCTCTCTGGCTGCTGCCAGCTCACTTTCCACTTCCTTGTGCTTGCTTAACAAAGCCATCTCTCCCTGCTTGGCATCGTCAAGCTGTTTCTGAAGACCCTAAGAAAGATCAAGTAGCCGTTACTAATATGCCAGAATGACGCTAAGCTAAATAATTAAATTATAAGCATCAACAACTTAAAAAAAATTATATATATATATATATATATATATATATATATATATATATATATATATTATTGATTTCAGAGAGAGGAAGGGAGAGGGAGAGAGAGAGGCAAGCACCAGTGATGAGAGAGAAATCATCGATCGGTTACTCCCAAATGCCCTTTATTGGGGAGAGAGCCTGCAGCCCAGGCATGTGCCCTGACCTCCTGGTTCCTGGTTGAGGCTCAACCACTGAGCCACACTGGCCAGGCAGCATCAACAACTTCTAATTCAAAAATCACATGTAGCAGTACCAAGTTTTAAATTGTTTGGTGGGTGACAGACACTTATAACCATTTTTAATGAAGGGAAAAAAAAACTCACAAGTAATCTCAAAGCCCAATATTTTTAACAGTCCCAAAGCGCTTATGGAAAATATTAACATGTTATTTAAATAAAACTCTTTTGTAGAAAACACTGAGCAAGATTTAAAATTATTGTTTGGGCCTTTAATATCTTTTCAGGTTTTTTGGGGCCTGCAGCCCTAGTAGGAAATGGTAATAACTACAGAGTAGCAAAGATGACCCCTCTATTGGTTTTTCCCAAAAAGGAACAGAAAAATGCAAAATGGGGGGGGGGCGAGGGGGAGATAAGTTAAAGGAAACTGGGGGGTGGGAGCGGGGGGGGAATCCCTGTGTTGGAAATAATATTGTTCACTCACCTGAACACTGTTCTCCGCGGTGACAAGGGCTGCCTGAAGCTTTTGGCATTTGTCCCGGAGACTCCCAGCTTCATCCTGAACCATCTGTAACTCCATCTTCAGTTTCCCTATGGTTTTCCGTAAAACTGCTTCTTGTGCCTGAAATTCTTTCCTGAGGTCGGCTTCCTTTTCTTTGCTAGCCTTCAGGCTTTCTGCGGTGAACAGCTGTGACCTCTTCAAGGTGTCCAGCTCATGCTCATAGAAGGACTGAGCCTTATTCAACTTGGCTTCGTAATCCTCAATGAGCCTTTGCCGTTCCAGTTTCAGCTCTGCCAGGGTTCTGTTGAGGGTCTCCACCTCCACTCGCAGCGGGTCCCCCTCCTTCTCCTGCCCGTTGGGCCCCGGGGCGCTGGCCTCCTGCTGGGACTGCAGCAGCTCCTGGATCTCCCGCCGGTGAGCGGTCCGCAAGTCTTCCAGCGCCAACCTTTTGTCCTTTTCAAACTGTACCTGGAGCTGCCCAAAGCTCCGCAACCTTTCCTCAAACTTCCTCCGGATCTCCTCCACCTCCCTGGCCATGGTGACGATGCGCTGGACGTGCTGGGCCTCCGCGCAGAGCTGCGTGTCCTCCACGCGGTGCTTGTAGGCCTCGAACTCGGCCAACGCCTGCTGCTTCACCTTCGCGTGCTCCGCCAGGGACGCTTCCAGCGCCTGGATCCTTCTCTTCAGGTCCGACTCCTCCGTCACCTTGCTCTTATACTGCAGGATCTTTTCTCTGGTTTCGGCGAGAATCTGCTGGACTTCCTCTTCGTGAGCATCTTTGAGGGCCTGAATCGCACACTCGTGCTCATCGTTCTTCGTGTTCAGGGCGTATATCACCTGCACGGTGTGAGAGAAGAAAGGAGAAAATTTCAGGGGACGTACACTTTGTTTATTTTTTGCTTACCTCCGTTTTATTGATTTCTTTCTCTCACCTGAAGTTGATTCTTTCATTTGGATTGACAATTTTCTATGCACTGGATACTGACCGATAGATATATTACATGCCGAAACGTCATGCACCGTTTTTGAACTCACAGATCGGTTTCCTTAGCCAACTGTTTTCTTAGAACAATCTTAAGATATGCATCGGAAGACTTTTTAATTAGGAGTTGAAAACGCTCAAAACGAAGACTGTTTCACTACAAATGAAACAGCGAGGAGGAGAGAGACAAAGGAGGCCACCTGGTCTGTGAGAAGGGAGGTTTCCTACAGCCCAGGCTAGCTTCCCGGGGGCGGTGGTGGGATCAGGAGAAACCCTCATAGAAAATCTCTGGTCTGCATGCATATAAGCAGAACCAATGGACGCAAAACACTGGGGGGTGAGGGCAGGTATGGAGTGGGGTGGCGAGGGGCAATGGGAAGATACGTACACATGTAATACCTTAATTTAAAAATGGGGGGGGGGAGAATAAAATTGAATGAGAGGGGAAAGAAAGAAAAGGAAGAAAGGAAAGAAGGAAGGAAGGGAGAGAGGGAGGGAGGGAGGAAGGAAGGAAGGAAGGAGGGAAGGAAGAATGGAAGGAGGGAAGGAAGGAAGGAGGGAAGGAAGGGAGGGAGGGAGGGAGGGAGGGAGGGAGGGGAGGAAGGAAGGAAGGGGAGGAAGGGAGGGAGGGAGGGAGTTAGGGAGGGAGGGAGGAAAGGACGGAAGGGAGGGAGGGATGGAGGGAGGGAGAGGGAGGGAGGATGAAAGGAAGGAGGGAGGAAAGGAAAAGGGAAGGAGGAGGGGAAACGGAAGGAGGGAAAGAAGGAAGGAGGAAGGGAGGGAGGGAGGGAGGGAGGGAGGGAGGGAGGGAGGGAGGGGAGGGAGGAAGGAGGGAGGGAGGAGGGAGGGAGGGAGGGAGGGAGGGAGGGAGGAAGGAAGGAAGGAGGGAGGGAGGGAGGGAGGGAGGGAGGGAGGGAGGGAGGGAGGAGGAGGGAGAGAGGGAGGGGAGGGAGGGAGGGGAGGGAGGAGGAGGGAGGAGGGAGGGAGGAGGGGAGGAGGAAAGAGGGAGGGAGGAGGAGGGAGGAGGGAGGAGGAGGGAGGGAGGGAGGGAGGAAGGAAAGAAAACCTCTGCCTCCACTGGTGGCCTAGAGAGCAGCTTCGCATGAGTGGGGGCTCTGGGCCCTAAGCCTTCCCCAAGGCCTCTTCTGCCTGTTTAGTATTCAATCCATTTGAAACTTAGAAATTTCCTTTTCTAATTCCCTGAGGTTTTTAAAGCCAGATCCTCTTCTCTCCCCGGGGATCTCCTTACATGTTCTAATTAGCGCTTTGCTGCTCACATATAAAGTTTGACTCATCGCCTCACTTCCCCTCGGCCCCCACACAAGGCGGTTTCCTGCAGCCGAGCGTTCTGGGTCCAGGCCTTTACTTCCATTTCAGTCCTGGGTCTGAATGACGCCACTGAGGCAGCCCCAACCTTCATCCCAAATGACTATATGTTCCCTTTATGGTAGCACTCCCATCCCTCTTTCTTCCCTGACATCCCCCATCCTACCCTGCGGTCCCACTCTTCGTAACTATTATTTAAGGCTTTAGAGATGTGCCCACTGTCACCTGAAGAAAAAAGGAGGGATTACACAATCCAATCACCCAGAAGCCAGGAGGCAGTGTCCTGGGGCTCTGCTCGTTTTAACGTGCTCTTACTCTGCCTTTAGAAATGAGCCCCAGCACCAAACAGCAGACACTGCAATTAAGATGCAAAAGCCTTGTCGTTCTGGTGCTTATGTAACCTGAGGCAATTAGGCAGACTACCTGGCTCTTCACATTATCCTGGAAGCTCTAGATCCTACTTCGGAATCCGGACTGTCCCCTGCTGGGCCCGCAGCTGCACCTGCGGAAGGAAGGCACACTTCCGGCCTCTCCACACAGGGCTGTGCTGCAGACAGAGCCCCCTGTCCGCATCCTCGCTTGGCCTGCTGGAACTATCCTGTGCGATCTACTCAGATCAAAGGTAAAGAGACTGAGGAATGACAGGACCCCCAGCTGTCTTTCTCCTCCGAGGTCCACAGGAAAATAGGGGTGCAGAAGGGAAATAAATGCTTATTTATAGTCTTTATCTTTAGTTACCATAATTCCAAACCCCAAGTTACATCCCTAGTGAGCTAACACAGGTGCCCTGGAGGACTCCTTTCACTTACACAGTTATAGATCCCGGAAAGTTGCATGGCTCTCTAGTCCCTCTCCGGGGTCAGACCTGCCTACCAAGCTGGTGGCCAGAAAAGACTGGGGCATGATGAAAACACAGGCCGGCCAGCCGGAGAGAAGTCCATGTGACAGGATGCTAGAGCAGAGCTGGTCGTGGCCCCAGGTCTGTATGCATCGTCTTTTTATTTATTTATTTCAGTAAGCACATGGAAGGGAAAGTGATCATCCAAAGAGATGGAATCTCCAGAGAAAAACAAGTCACACCATCAACACTTTGCTCAAGGTAATGATCTTGAAAAGGAACAGTCCATGGTGGAATGCCATCTAATTGGTGATGAAATGTGGAGGGAGACCATATATGAGCGTTTCCTTGTCAGTAATTTATTGAAATGCTTTTCTTTTCTTTTTTTTCCTAATATTTAATTTCACTCCAGTCTTTCAAGAGTCAGCGCAAGTCCCGTATCCTTTCATAAGTCTTGCCAGACCACCCAAGACCACCCAAACCCATGGGAGTGTCGTCTTCCTTTACATTCAGCACTCCCATTTCCCTAACCACACTCACCCCTGAAACTCAATGATTGTTAGGATAATTATACATATAATTTATGTATACATAGGTATATATATTTATGTATTTATTTATTTGGCAGGGGGAGTCTTGAAAACAGGCTGGAAAGTTGTGTAAGGATGTTAAAGAGCCTGGAAAAGTAGCTGGTGGTACAAAAAGCACAGTAGTACACACAAGTGTGAATAAATGTAATAAAAGGTTAAATTAAACAGGACAGAAGTAGGAATGATAGCATTAGGTTAGAAAGAGTAAGAAAAGGAACCAAAACATCTGACAAATAAGAGAGAAACATTATGGTGAGGAGCTCTAGTTCACTTTATATTCAAATGCAGGGGTCAGCAAACTGGAGCTTGCAGGCAAACCATGGCTGCTGCCGCTGTGGCTCTGGAGTGGCGTTTTATCAGCGCACAGTTCTGCCCATTCGTGGATGTACAGTGGCGCTCTCTTATCCACAGGAAATACATCCCAAGGCCCTCAGTGGGTGCCTGACACTGCAGACAGTCCTGAACCCCGTATATACAATGTTATTTCCTATACATACCTACCTGTGATAAAGTTTCATGCATACATTTGGTATGGTAGGAGATTAACAATAATAATAATAATAATGTGGTCTCTCTCCTGAAAATAATTTATGGCACCGGATGTACAGCACGGATAAGCTGGACTAAGGGATGATGCACATCCCGGACAGCTTGGAGTGGACGACATGAGATTCTCATCATGCTGCTCACAGTGGCACATAACTTAAAACTTATGAATTATTTATTTCCAGAATTTTCCATTTAATATTTCCGGGCTGTGGTTAACCATAGGTAACTGAAATTTCAGAAGAAGAAACTGGACAAGGGGGACTACTGTGTTACCTACAGCTGCTTTCCCACTCTAACAGCAGAACTGAGTAATTGTGGCAAAGACCTTATTACCGACTTCTGATCTATATATATATAGACAGATATATATAGATAAAACTGGGAGCCACAAATAAATTTTAAAATCTCCATTCACATCAACTCTATTTACTAGACCACTACAACTCACACACTGGAAGAATCAATTATATGATTTAAAAGTGTATTATATAAAAGAAATAAAATATCATAATGGTCATATATTAATATTTCTTTCACAAAAAATGTTAAAATAAATTTCTAAAAACATAAAAAGTAACAATAAAAGGGTGGCAATCAATAAAAAATCAGGAGTGCTCTTGTAAATGACCTTTTGAAATACATCACTACTGAATTATATTATAGTAAAATAAGAATGCTATAGCCCGGCTGATGTGGCTCAGTGGATGAGCATCCATCTAGGAACAAGGAGGTCTCGGTTCGATTCCTCGTCAGGGCACATGTCCGGGTTGCAGGCTTAATCCCCAATGGAGGGCATGCAGGAGGCAGTCGATCCATGATTCTCTCTCTCATCATTGATGTTTTTCTCTTTCTCTCCCTTTCCCTTCCTCTTTCTGAAATATATATATATTTAAATATATATATATATTTTTAAAGAATGGTATATATAAATTTTCAAGTGAACCTTTATTAGAGGTAGTATCCTCTAACTGTTCACTTTTTAAAATAATTATAAAAGTAACCATTTATTAGTATCTTTCTCTGATTAGTCCCTGTTTCTCAGACCAAGGTAATATAAATGTTCTATGTTCTTTAAACACATTGCATTTGATTTGAAGCAGAAAAATTGATACAAACTGGATCAAGACCCTAAGTGAAATAATTTCTCCAAGCTTCACGTTTCTCAATGTTAAAGAGAGATTATATTTATTCTATTCTAGTGACGCTGTTAAAAGAACAATCTATCTTTGAAATTTTTAGAATAATGTTACATAAAGCTTTTTTTTGAAAAATGTAAAGCAGTATAAAATGGTAAGGCTTCCTTGCCATTGCATAATTTACTTATAGAGAGAATGAGACTAATTTTAAAAGTAAGGGATCATAACCATCTATAACACTGGCTACTATTTTCCACATAAGAAAAGGAAACTCTACCATTTCTTTCCATAAACTATTTTAAAAGACACTAAGAGTCATTTACAGTTTTCTGGGACTATGGCCATTCATGGAATGGAATAGTACAATCATTTCAGCAATTTCATGGTTCCACCTTATTCCAATAATGCATAATTTAGCTATACATTCCAAGGTGAATAAGCAATAGTGAGTAATTTTTACTTCTTTCTATGAAGATTTTCAGACAATCTTACCCACAGATTAAATGAGAAGGATTCTAGCTCCCAGTTTAAAAAATGTCACTCAGCCGGGACCCGTTTGGCTCAATGGATAGAGCGTCGGCTTGGGGACTGAAAGGTCCCGGGTTCAATTCTGGTCAAGGGCACGTACCTTGGTTGCGGGCATATCCCCAGTAGAGGGTGTGCAAGAGGCAGCTAATCGATGACTCTCTCTCATCAATGTTTCTAACTCTATCTCTCTCCCTTCCTCTCTGTACAAAATCAATAAAATATATTTAAAAAAATGTCACTCAGGTAAAAACAAGTAATTTCTGAAATAGTTTTCATTACTGGCAGCTGCTATGGACTGAATTGTGTCCCTTCCTCCAACCCCCAACCCTCCAATTCATGTTGAAACCCTAATCTCCAATATGATGATTTAGGAAAAGCGGTCTTTGGGAGGTAATTCAGTTTAGGCAAGGTCATGAGGGTGGGCCTTCTTGGTGGATTAGTGCCTTTATAAGGAGAGAGACCAGAGAGCTTGCATCCTCTCTCTTTCTCTGCTATGCGTGGGCACAGTGAGAATGTCTATGTTGATCTGTTATGGAGATCAAGCTGACTGACACAATGGCAATACATATATATGTTCCCACTAAAATCTAACCTTTAGTAATATAGTATATTCACTGAAAAGTATGTGTTATATCAGCTTTAAATATTTTAACAGGTTTAACACTGCTAAGACAAGGGAATCATTGAATAAATGATGCTACCTTCATACCTTTCACTCGGTACATGTCATAAAACCATATCTCATTTTAAAAATATATATTTTTTATTGATTTTTTTATAGAGAGGAAGGTAGAGGGAGAGAGAATTAAAAATATCGATGAGAGAGAAACATCGATCAGCTACCTTCTGCACACTCCCTACTGGGGATGTGCCCACCAGCAAGGTACATGCCTTTGACCGGAATTGAACCTGGGGCCCTTGAGTCTGCAGGCAGATGCTCTATCCACTGAGCCAAACCGGCCAAGGCAAAACATATTTCATTTTGAAGAATATCTCATAATATAAGAAAGAGTTTATAATACAAGGCAAATATACAATGTTATATACAATACAACTAGAGGCCCGGTGCATGAATTCGTGCAAGGGTGGGGTCCCTCAGCCTAGCCAGTGATCAGGCCTAAATGGGCATTTGGACATCCCTCAAGGGGTCCCAGGTTGAAGAGGGTGCAGGCTGGGCTGAGGGACACCCTCACCCCACCCTGACCACAAATTTCGTGCACCGGATCTCTAGTAAATAAGTACGTACGTAAGTGAAGAGGGACTGAAATTTCAATCCCGGAAAGGGCTCACTGTTGCAGCAGTCATGGAGAAAATATGAGGCCAGGATTACCTGATTTCCTCACAGGTGGAAAGTCTGGTGTTGGCTGAGGGAAAAGAAAAATTCCTCCCAAGAGAGAAAGGAGAAAGACTGAGATTTGAGGTGGAGAGGGAGGAGGGCAGCTCCTGTCTGGTTGCTCCATACTCCTCCATTGCAGGGAGATGAGATCTCAGAGCACAGGAGCCAACAGCCGCTTCTCTCCATTCGCCATAATGATGCTACTAACCCAGGCGAGGCCAGCCTCAGCCTTTCCAGTGTGTGCCGCTGACTCAGGGCAGACTCCCCCACAGCAGTCACAAAGCAAACCCTCTCAGCACTGCTCCTCCAGCCGGTCCTTTTCCTACCAGTTCCCATGTTTACTTTTTGTGCATTTGAAAATTCTGGACACTTACTCACTTTCCCTTTCTGATCAATGTCTGGGACAGATAGACATGTAGGCCAACCAGAGAGAGAGGAGAGACAGAGAGAGACTCAACCCCCACCTCCACCTTAGAGGACATATGCACTACACTGGGACACAAGGGAACTTATAAAGTAGTAAAGGAGCAAACTCAGATGCCATTTTTTTTAAAAGACCTACTACATTTTAAACAAAAGAAGAATTATGTTTTCACAATTCTATTTTTGTTATCAAACCCTCAGTTCTAGTTGAGCTAGTCACCAAACGATTACTGAATAGCTTGTTTAGGGACTTTAATGTTTCTATGAAATGGTCCACCTTTTGGAGCCTGTACATTAGCGCATCCTTACAATATAAGGGCATGTTAAAACTGTTTCTCTTTCAGAGCTGATGGAATCGTCCATCTTTCTTTTCTCGAGTGGAGTTGGGAAGCTAAAACTGGGCTTAAACTGCTGGTCACTATGGAGGGAATTTTTAAGAGGCTGTGAGAGTGGTGAGAAAAACAAAGCAACTGGCAGGCTGGCTATCTAAAAGAGGACTACAACAGTCCTTTATAATGTGATGTGAGATGTCGACCCTCTTAACCCCTATTCTCACAAAATGCTCAGCCCTGTATTTATTTAAATGATTGTAAAATTAGACCTCTAGGGAGATGCACTGAAGATCTAAAGTTCAAGGTGAGAGGAACAGATGCTACCCATGCAGTCATTTTGTCCTGGCAATGAATTACTTCCATTTTTCTTCATTTCTTGGTCCAGTTTATTTTGTTTTAAGGCAGACTAGGGGGGGGGGGAGGCTGTTCATCACACATTATGTAATCAAATTAATTCCAGCAACAGACATATGTCCAAATGAAACATTTACAAGGCAGTTAGCAACAACAACAAAATGTTCATTTGAATTTATTTACGCCAAGGGCACTATAAAACTCTAATTTAAAAAGAGCTTTAAAATCCAATCGCTTTGGAAATTTCCTTTAAAGATATGTTTGCTCTCTCTGAATTTCTATAATTGTTGAAAAAGTCTTTTTGAATAAAATTTGGTCTAACAACATTGGAGGTAGATATTTTCCTCTATGGTGATGTAGAATATATGTTTCCCCAGAAGATTTAACTTGACTTGTAAAATAGCAAACTGAAATCTTCTTATAAGTCTTATTGAGGGTCCATGCAATGGGATTTGGCTACTAAACTTTAACAACAAAAAATTAATCATCAAACATAGTGAATGCCTCACCATGTGCTCAGTACTTTATAAAATGCATTCTGACAAAGGAAAGTATAAATGTTCTTACTTAATAGAACTCACTTAAGTAGGACTGCTTAAAATAAAACATACAAAATAACGATAGACAGTTTTAGATAATGTATGCTAAGCGTAGAGTACAGAATACTACGCAGAGCGTGAGAAGTTATCAGCAGAGATGACTGGATGAAGGCTGCTGTGGACTGGAAGGCTCGGTAGACACAGGAGGTTGTGGAGAACTGTGAGAAAGTAACCTGGGGTCAGGGACGAGACAGGAGGGATTGCAGTGGCTGGTGTGGCCAGATAATCCTGAACAGAGAGGTGAGTAAAAGCTAAAGTTCCCAGTGACAAAGTTTATCCCTGCAATTGAATTGGGAAGTGGGTCTCTCTAGGAATTTTAGGAAACTTAGAATCCACACCCATTTTTCCGTTTGTATGCTCACAGGGGTGATGGACAATGATTCTAAGACCTATTTTTCCACATTTAAACATCTCTTAAATTAGGATGCATCTTAAAGTCAGTTGTGTATCGTAGTTTGACTGTCTTTTTTCAAGATGCACCTTGAAAATCAACCACTATTATGAATCAAGAGTGCTATGAAGCCATTCGGAAGAGGGGATTCGTGTTTTATCATTAAGGAAGAACATAATGACTAACCCCTGAACCTCTTGCTCACAAGGAACAGACGAGAGCAGATGCCATAGAGCAGGAAGGAGCAGGGACATCTAAGTTGTGTCCTTAGACAAAGCAAAGAGTTCAAGGCCAGAGAGACCAGAAAAGATATAAAAATAGGAAGTGATTTGTCAAGAACGGAGGGGGAGAAATGCCACTGACAATGAAGCAAATTGATGTGTCCAGCACAGTGATGGAAAAGCATGGGGTAAAATCAGGGCCTGATGGGTTGTTTCCAAGTGTGTCAAGAACAGTTAAACCCCCAGGTTATCAGTTGGAGCAAACAGACAATTAACTCCTTCTTCATCGGTAAAAAATAGAAGGTTCTCTATCAGATAATCAAAACAAGAAGATAATAATATTCCAGAGTTCCTATGCCATTGAAATGGGGGTCTTGCACCTGCTCCTTGCCAGGTGGAGCTCTTGGCAGTGTGGGTGGAGACCAGATGCCATACAGCAGGAGGGAGCAGGACGTCTAAGTTATGGAGAATACAGTGTCCTCAGCCGGAAAGGTGAAAGCCAGTATAGAAGGTTCCAGCAGATGAGTGGCACCTTCTTTTCAGGAAGTCCAGGCAGGCAGCTGATTCTTCCATGGCTTTCCCACCTCCAACATGATGAGACAGTACCACAAGAGTAGGAATTCCCTGCACCACAGATCAAGCCAGTGCAGCCATGATGACTGCCATTTCTCCAGTATTCGGGAGAGGCCGTACCAGACCCCAGCCCTGCTCTCACACACCCTGATCCTGTGCCTCTGCCAGGAATGCGGATCAGAAATGAAGGGAAATGAAGAAGAGCAAATGCATGACAACAGTTACCTGGGACATCACAGGGCCCACAGGACTGCAGACTCTTCCTTGGTAAGAACATCCTGCCCTTGGATTGACAGGCGGAGTTGGGATGGCAAAGCTATACTGAGTTATCTCGTTATTGGCTTCAGAAGAGCGTGGATGTCAGCGAAATAACAAGGTCAGTACAGTAGGATTGGGATAAGATTTTTCTATGGAACTTACATAATAGAATCTGGCGAGATGTCCTCCTTGAAAAGTCAGAGGCTTCGGAGCCAATGGGCATCGGAGGCCCAGGTTCCCAGATACCAGTAACTAAGCATGACACTCAGATCCCGAGCTGGGATCCGGCCTCCCTGCGTATCTCTTGAGGCCTTTACCACCTCATCCTTTGACTAGCAATTAGAATCTCCAAGTCACATTACTCCCTTCTAATCCCTAACACCAGCTACCTCACTCATGCATAATTCAAAGGCCTAAAATAATTGTAATTATCTGTTTTGGACATAGACACCTACGTTCTAATTTTCTCATTTCCTCCTTTCACACCTAAATGTGCTGTTAAAGAATGAAAATAAACAAATGTGTCACCCCAAGAGTTCTCCCTTCTACTGTTTCCTTCATCCCTGACATAAAGCCATTTTTAGGGCCTATCAGTTACACTTCCAAAGTAGGTCATGAACCTCTGCTCATCTCTCCATCTCCTCAGCGGCCACCTGGGGCAAAGCCACCACCGTCTCCGGCTGCAGGGCCAGGGCCACTGCAGTGGTGATCCAGCTGTTCACCCTGCTCTGCTGGAGCTGTGATGCAACCCATTCCTCACCCAACAGCCAAAATGGGCCTCTCAGAGTACAAACTGTAACATAACTCTTACTTACAACCCTACAACAGTTTTGATCATGTGTATACAGGGGGGGGGGGGAAGCCAACATTCTTGTTGTGGCCTTCAAGTTGTACCTGATCTGGCCCCGACTCCTGTCCTACCTCAGCCTAAAACTAATTTCACCAAATGAATCAACAAACACACCACCAATGACGGAATAGGAAGCAGCACCAACTTAGAGACCAGTATTACAGAGGCTTTGTGCAAAACTCACGAGAAAGCTAAATTTCTACACACTGAGTTTTCTTTTTTCAAATTTATAATTTGTTTTATTACCACTGGAACTTTGAAAATAGGGGAAAGGGGGAGACATACATTTTTACTTTTCATTTTGGAATGTTTCAAATAAGTGAACTCCAAAGCATATGTGATGGACATGAGGGCCTTCCTTTTAAGCAGATCACATTGGCTGAGGGACTGCAGACCCATGTGGGTGTGGTGCTCCCCACGACAGTTAGTCTGTCCTGAGTCTGGTGATTGCTAAAACTCCTGTGGCAGCTGTTTAGAGAAAGCAAGGGCAACCTGGGCATGCTTCACAACCAACACGAGAATGCTGGTGATCTCACCGGCCTGCCCAAACCACACCACATTGAGTTTTCTTAATATAATAAACTAGAGGCCTTGTGCACAAATTCGTGCATGGATGGGGTACCCTGGCTTGGCCAGCAAAAGGGTCAATTAGGGGGTTGGCCTGCTGGGGAAAGAGACCGCTGGACGTTGGCCAGCTGGTGCGGGAGTTGGCTGTGGGAGCACATTGACCACCAGGGGGCAGCTCCTGCATTGAGCATTTGACCCCTAGTGATCAGTGCATGTCATAGCAACCTGTCGACCCGTCAACTGGTAGTTCAGTCATTTGGCCACTTACGTGTTTATATATAGAGATAAGTATAATATAATATATAATAAGTCAGTCAAGAATTAAGCTAGCAGTACCTTTCACTAAAATCAATAAACAGCGGAAACCGGTTTGGCTCAATGGATAGAGCGTCGGCTTGGGGACTGACGGGTCCCAGGTTCGATTCCGGTCAAGGGCATGTACCTTGATTGCGGACATATCCCCAGTAGGGAGTGTGCAAGAGGCAGCTGATCGATGACTCTCTCTCATCGATGTTTCTAACTCTCTCTCTCCCTTTCTCTCTGTAAAAAATCAATAAAATATATATATTTTTTAATTATAAAATCAATAAACAGAATCAACGAATGATTTTAACCCTGCTTGTAATGCCATTGTAATAAGCTGGCTATTATTTAACAGGGAAGGAGGAAAGGGAAGACTAGATAATACAGGCATGCCATTTATCCAGCTTTGCCATGAAGTTGTATTAACATTCTCCCAGTCTGTTCCCAGCTGATCAAGGGGGGAAGGCACTGGACACAGGCAGCCTGGATGCATGCCCAGTAAGTTCTGGGTGATGTGGGAAGGTGCATATCTCTCAGTCACACCTGGAAGCACGTCAGTGGCCACAATAGGTATGGCCACTGCAAAGGAACGAAACCTGCATTTTTAAACTCCCACACAAAGGGAGTTCCCTCTCTTGGCTCTTGGCCCTCTAGCTCTCTTGGGACTCCTGCTGTAGGAGGTGCACTCCCCTGCGTTCACTCACATGGCCCACGGCCATGTGGACACCCTACAATGGATTCATGGATTGAATCTGGACTGAATGTCTTAGACCTGGGTGCAACGTGGAACGGAAGTTCTGGACACTGGTCCTGCTTTTGGCTCTACTGGAACCTCAGCTGCACCTTTTCCAGGATGGAGTTAAGGGGAAAAGGACTTTGAAACCTGAGGAATGTAACTCCATGCAAATGAAGTCTTCTATCACATCTCATTCTCCCGTGAGGGCTTCTGAAAATGCTTATTTCAGTGGCACCCCAAGAACCCCACTCCCATAGGGCACGGGGAAATATGGCCCACTAATTTCTCTGATAACACTTGCATTTTAGAAATGAAAATTCTGGTTGTACACTGGAGGATATATTGGATGAGGTTAGACTATAAAGGACAATCAAAAAGCATCAAAATAACTTGGGAAACTGCCTTGGGGTTCCTAACAGAAACCTTGGCAGGGAGAGATGACATCTGAGTGGATTAGGAGCTTAGACATGGCAAGGGAATCTGGTGGTTGGTTCAAAGCAGGAAGAGAGATACCCTCTCTCAGCTGTTCAGTCTGTCAGGAGGTCATGTACCCCTACAAATTTCATTCTATCTCCAACCAGGACTCAGGCCTCATGAGTCATAGCGGGCTTTCATAGCACCTACTAACTGGATACTCACATGACCAACACCCTGCAGCCCCCATGGTGACTGCTGTTTCAGACAGACTGGGACGGAGCAGATGTAACTCAGGAGCCTTGACTCTCAGGTCTATAGTTCTGCTCTTTGTTCCTATCTGATCAGGCACTTCTAAAAATACATCACCCCAAATCTAACTTTCTCTAAGGCTAATTGTAGGTAACCATTTTTCTGCTCAATAAACAAAGGAATATTACACTTCCATTGTAACTTTTTTTTTTTTTAAATCCTCATCCGAGGATATTTTTCATTGATTTTTTTAGAGAGAGTAGAAGAGAGAGGGAAAGACAAACAGAAACTATGATGTGAGCAAAACACATGGATTGGTTGCTTCCTGCTGGAGCCCCAACCAGGGTTCAGGCCAAGGAGGAGTCTGCAACCAAGGTAGGTGCCCTTGACTGGAATCGAACCCTTTGGTCTGTAGGCCAACACTCTATCCACTGAGCCAAACTGGCTAGAGCCATTAATAACTTTTGACACCATGGTAGTCATCCTCAATTTGACACAGGGGTAAGAGGTAATGTAAGAATCACCAAGTGGTCTTTTAAAAAACTTTACAATCAATCCCTTCTCCCATTATGATGGCCACCCACACAACTACCAAGAGGATTGACTGAGTGGAAAAAAGATTAAGAACCACCTACTGCTTTACTTAAATATGAAAATAGGGATCTATAATATTAATTCAGTAATCAAAAAGAAGAAATACCTTCTTCTTTTATATTTTATAAGAATAAGAATTCTAAAATATAACAGCGGTACCCCCTATTAAATTCTAAGGGAAGTTAATCTGTGCTTTTGAAATGTTTTTTTCTGTTGTTGTTTCCTATGGTGAAAACATTTTCAGGTCTCAAGCTACTTCTCAGCAGGAACTACATATAGTTTAATGAGATAAATATTATGCTGGGGTCCCTACTGAGAAAATATCAGTGCCATTCTGAAAGAATCTGAAGTTAAGAGAGGTAATGAAATTCTAGGAAAGAGCTTTAAAGTTGTCAATATTCAAATTCTTTAGAGAAAAAAAATCATATTTAATTTAATGACCGAAAATAAAACAAGCAAACAAGCAAAATATATATATATATTTCTCTTTCTACTATTCCATCTCCACTTTTCTTACAGAAAATTTTAAAGAAAATACCGTTTGTAACCTTGAAAGGGAAGTTCAGGTAAATGAGTGAATTACAATAAAATAGAGCATGTTAGCTTGGCAATTACAGACAATAATCCAGATTTCCCAAAGTGTAAGGCATAGAAGAGGACTTTAATCAATCAATAATCCTGCTAAGAATGTTTCTGTATAAGTTTTTACGTGGGATTTATTTTTCAACTTAAGTAGAATTTGTGGAGTCTGGCTACAGTGTTTGAACAGGTTGAAGCCTCAGACGGATGAGAGGGCACGGTCCTCTTGAGGCAAAGCTACAAACAAGTCCCAGCTTGGAGGGCAAAGCCCTCCCAGCACAAAGGCTATGGTTGTATGTAAGCTTGACCTATAGTCTGACCTTGTAGTCCTAGGTAGCTGAGGGATGTGGGCTGTGGGAGGTGCAGCAAGTGCTGCCAAATCAAAGCTTGAAAGAGTTCAGAGAATTGCAACAATAGGACAGAAGTAGATTTGAAACTCACGAGAACATTGTAAACATCTTGACCACTCCCCTTGTTTTGCTTTGTGTGACCTGACTACAAAGTAAAGCTTCAGCTTATAGGCTGTGCCACTGAGTCCTCATCCAGGTACAGTGATCCACCTGGCCCCAACTGTATTCTTTTGTCTGTTTTCTTTCATCCTTCACTGCCCCTCCTCAGATTCACCCCTGGCCATTCTGGACGCGGTTGAGAATTGATGAGTCATTTGGTACATCCTTGAAGGTTAACCTACTGAGATACTGAAAAACAATTTTCCAATGTGGCTGCATCATTTTTAATTCCACCAGCAATGTATGAGGCTCCAAATTCTTCATATCTTCACCAATATCTTTTTATTCTTTAAAAAAAAAATTATCATTATAACCATCCTAGTGGGCGTGAGGTAGTATCTCGTATAATTTTCGTCTGTATTTCCCTAATGACTAATGATGGCAACCTAATTTCTCGGGACTTTTTAGCCTCCATCATCATGTGAGGCAATACCTTATAATAAATCAGATTTATATATCCCATGACATATTGCTAAATAAAAAACAGAGGCATAACATTTTAAGAATTTATTTGAGCAAAAACTGATTAGAAACTGGCAACACCAAAAGTAAAGTGATTAGAAATGGTCCACTGACAGAAGCCAGGTGAGACAGACAGGAGAGGTGGAAGCAAAACAAGGAAATCATCTGATTGTCTATAGCTTAAAGCCTAGTCGGCTGTTTGTGACTGGCTGCCTTTAGGTTTAGATTTTGTATCCTTGAGGCACTTTCAGGCTAAGATTTTAGTTTGCTTACATAGGCTGCCATGCCATCAGAGCCACATCAGCCTAATGGTCTCTTTGCTTAGTTAACATAACAATATCTATCATCCATCCATCCATCCATCCATCCATCTCTGCTACTCGCTCTCTTTCTGTTGAATATTTTAATATAGGTGCTTAAGCCCTGAAAGGTCCTTACCCCACAAACAGGCAAACAAGCAAAAATACACAGAGGACTTTAGATTCGATCTAGTGGACAACAAAGAAAAAATGAGTCCCTAGGCACAGGATTACATTTATTAATAGAATCATACCACGAAGCAAGATAAGCTGAAATAAGGAGAGCATGAAAGTAAAGAAACTACAAAAACAAGGTCTACATTGATTCTTACCTGGAAAAATGAAAACCTAAAAGATATTTCAAAGAAAAAAAATAAAACCACTTAAGAGAGAAAAACAGAAAAGAGAAAACTTTAATTGCAAAGTTCCACTTTGAAAGGAGGGTAGGGTCACACTGAAATGCTAGACTTGAGAAAGGAAAGTAGGTTTTTTGGGAGGTTATTTCTTAATTCTTTGGCATGTGAGAGATGTCTGATGGAGAAGATGATTAATTCCACTTTGGACATGTGGCATTTGAGGTGATGGCAGATATCCAGGTACAGATGACAGGCTTAAAAGATGAAATGGACAGAAGTTCCCTAAAATTCATTAGGATTCTCCATCCCATAGTCACATTTTATGCCACCAGAATAAATCTCTTGTCTTATTCAAGGACATCACTTGGCATTAGACATCAAAGTAACTGGCTACTGGACTACGGTTCTACCGTGCAGTTAGTTTACCAGCTCCATCACTGAAATCTGCAACTATCTCCCACACTTATGCTATTCATATCCATACAACCTACTAGAACTTCCTTCCTTTCCAAGGGGATATAAATTTGGGCAATCACACATCCTGAGGATTTACATTATGATAAAGGGAAGCCAAGAGACAAAAACAGAAGAGCAAAACTATCATATATATTCAATATTTAAAATACAAGATCTCTAACCTCCAAGAGTTGTGTATCTTCCTTCATGATATAGACACCTCTTATGTAACTATCTACTCTCTTGCCAAGAGTCTAAAAGGAGCAAAATAAGAACTTAATCAGATGGAAAAACTCTTCCAGTATAGGGTTAAAAATTAATGTAGCATAATTTGAAACCAATAAAAGCTGCTACCTAAATACTCACACATTCACTATTACCACTAAAGCAAAGATCCAAAATCTTGGAGGTAATCACCAAAGTCCCTGAAATTGTGGTCCTCTTGCTTATTATTCCAACAAGTAAAACACTGGCAAGTGGCTCAGCAGTGACAATATCCAAAGTGTAACTTCTAACATTGCGCTAACCTTACGATAAAAAAAGCATTTCTTGCAGAAACCGGTTTGGCTCAGTGGATAGAGCATTGGCCTGTGGACTGGAGGGTCCCAGGTTTGATTGCAGTCAAGGGCATGTACCTTGGTTTCGGGCATATCCCCAGGGGAGGGTGTGCAGGAGGCAGCTGATCAATGTTTCTCTCTCATCGATGTTTCTAGCTCTCTATCCGTTTCCCTTTCTCTCTGTAAAAAATCAATAAAAATATATATTTTAAAAAAGCCTTTCTTAGTACCATAGATTATTATATACCCATAGATTATTATATGCCTTCATTTAATGCTGAGGGAAAGTCTCTGTGAATCTGGAGGGTCTACATTTGTGTTCAAAATGATAGAAAGACCTCTTTCCTGATAATATATATTAGGCTTATTTTTTCCCCTCACTGGGAAAACTCAGACCCTGTACTAATCCTTTGATAACCTGCCGGCTTCCCTACGTTTGGTAAACAACGGTACTCCCCATGGGACTGCATAGGCCTTCACAGAAAACTTGCAAAGCATTCCAACGGATACCAAGTGTCACATTTAATTTTTTCTTGGGACAACAACATGTCTCACTGATCTCTTCACTTGTCTCTGGCCAGCTATTTTCTCCTTCTTCCCCCGGCAATTATTAATACTCTAAATGTTTTCTACTCTGCCTAAGGCCTCCACCGCTCATGATTTTAATCACCTCCTACATGCTAAAAGCTTTTAAACGTTCATTTCTAGTATGAATCTCTCCTCTTGGCTTAAGGCACATATGCAAGTGTTTGCTAAATCTTTCTACTGGACTATATATGTTCACCTCAAATTCTCTCAACTCTTTCTACCTCTTCCATCAATTCTGCGGCTCTCTTGGTATGACCTGCCTTTAAATTGGCCCCCGGTGATCTCTGTCTCCTGATATTCAAGTTTTTGTGCAGCCACCTCCTCCATTATGCTATGGGTGGTCTGTGTCACCAACAGAATACAGCAAGGCTGATGCTCTAACACTGAGATTGCTATGAAAAAACCAACACTTCCATCTTGGTCTCTCTCCTCCCTCCCCCTTGCATCACTTGCCATGGAGAGGTCCGGGTAGTGAAAACTTAAGTCTCCTCCTAACAGTCCTGTGCGTGAACTCCCCAGGGAACCTCCAGCCCAGCCAAGTCTTCGGAGAAGCCCTGGGCCAGAACCACCCAGCTAAGTGGATTCCTCAGCGTCAGACACGGTGTGAAATGATGCTGGTTATTTTAAGCTGCTACACTTAGGGGTAATTTGTTACCCGGCAATGAGTGTCAGGACAGAAAACAGTAAGAGTAATTATCTGCCAAAGACATTCTATTCAAACTAACCGTTCTTCCAAGTTGTCTTTATGTTGGACAAATTGCGGAAACTTCCAACCAAATGTGCTCTAGCTTCAGAGACTATAAGATGTTTGGTTATCTTCAGATACTTAGACAAAGGCTTTTACCAAAACCAATTCCCATGCTGGCAGTTTGTGCTGGGAAGGGAGTAACTGTAAACATGTTTTAAGCAAATGATAAATATAAAAAAAATAAAACTTTAAGAAAATTAAAACATCAACATATACATTTTTAAATATATTTTATTTATTTATTTTTTTATAGAGAGGAAGGGAGAGAGATAGAGAGTTAGAAACATCGATGAGAAAGAAACATCGATCAGATGCCTCTTGCATACCCAACACTGGGGATGTGCCCGCAACCAAGGTACATGCTATTGATCGGAATCGAACCTGGGACCTTTCAGTCCGCAGGCCAACGCTCTATTCACTGAGCCAAACCGGCTTCGGCAACATTATATTTTTAAAGGTTTCACTCCACTCCATGGAATAATTTATACATTGTATTCCTTTTATGACCTAGGGCAACGTGGCAGATTCGGGTTCAGTTTAGGAAGATTACAATTTGCATACAAGGAGAGAATCTGTTTGCAATTTTATCCCAGGCTTCTGATTGCAGGGTGGCTGCTAGGTGATTGGCAATCACACAAAGGATGAGTATTCCCACCCCCGCTGTCCCACCCACCCCTCTTATTATCTTCTAGGGAGATAAGAGTCAAAATTACACTCATATGAGGGTGTTTAAGGTGGTAATAAGAGTCACAGTCACACAGGCCGTGGCAACAGCTAACAAACCAGAGCAGTAGGGGGTGTGAGGGGTGTGGACAGCAGTTGCCAAGTTCTGCATCCATTTTTAGATACAGTGCATCCTCGTTCTTCATGGATTCCATATTTCCAAATCCACCTACTTGCTAAAATTTACATGTAACCTCAAAACTCAAACACAGGATGTTAGATAAGCTTCCTGCTGGCCTGAGTGCCAGTGCCTCTGGCCGTGAGTTCACCGTTAATAAAAATGTGTATTAAATAAGATGTCTTTAAGCAGAAAGGCACCTAAAACAAGATTAGATATTGATTGATGAAAATATGATGAGTGGGTGTCAGAAACGTAACCCTGTACTTCTCCTAGAATAACTGGGTACTACATGACTATCTCAAATAATGAGAATCAACTGTATTTTATGTGCTGCCCAAATGTACTTAAAAAAAAAAAAATATATATATATATATATATATATATATATATATATATATATATTATTGATTTTTTACAGAGAGGAAGGGAGAGAGATAGAGAGCTAGAAATGTCGATGAGAGAGAAACATCGACCAGCTGCCTCCTGCACACCGGAGATGTGCCTGCAACCAACATACATGCCCTTGACCGGAATCGAACCTGGGACCTTTCAGTCCGCAGACCGACGCTCTACCGCTGAGCCAAACCGGTTTCAGCCCAAATTTCCTTTTGATAGCTGTGCTCCCTAATACTGTAGCACACATCTGCATCAAAAGGGAAAAGACCTACAAAATGTAATTGTAAGGCTATGTCAGCAGAGTCTGAACCAAAGGGAAGAGGGAATAGAAATTGATGTTTATTGTCTTCTCCTACACAAATCATCTCTTTAATCTTTTCAATAATTCTATGAGATGGGCTTTGTTATTTCCATTTTACAGATGGGAAAACTGAGGCTCTGAGAGGTTAAGACACTGAAGGTCACACACTGGTGAGGAGGGAAGCTGAAATTCAAACCATACTGTATCTAATCGGCAAACCACACCTCAGACCCAGGTGGTAGGTCCGGCTGCCACACCGGACACATGACCATGGGCATGTGGCTCTTTGCCCATGAGAGACCTAAACTTAATTCAGACCCATGAACTCCTGGAATTCAGAAGACTGGAATTTCCCTTCCCCCTAGACCAGTGGTTGGCAAACTCATTAGTCAACAGAGCCAAATATCAATAGTACAACAATTGAAATTTCTTTTGAGAGCCAAAATTTTAAACTTAAACTCTATGGGAAGGTACATTGTTATTAACTTAATTAGGGTACTCCTCCTAAGCTGGCCTTTGCTAAAAACTCAAAGGGCCAAAGAGCCGCATGTGGCTCGCGAGCCGCAGTTTGCCGACCACTGCCCTAGACAATGATGTTATCAAGGTGTCCATTATTCTTTAAGTTATTCTTAAAACCCCAAATTAAAGACGAATTTGGAAGGCACTAGCCTGGTTTTTTTATCTAAGAAAACCAGATATATAAACTCTACCCAAAATAAGCCAGACAGAAAAAGCTGCTCACAACTGGACATTTTATATATGCCATGTAAAATTAATCGTCTTATTAAAATGTTCACCTGCTTTATTCTCATCACATTTTCTCACCTATTGGAAAAAAGAAAAACTTATAGTTTAAAAATGGAACAGTAAATTAATATTGTTAACAAATGGTGTCAAGTATAGTATCTTTTATGGACTAGGCATTTGACAAAAGCTTACCAACAATATGGACCCATATGCTCATATTTAAGTATATCTACTTTTGTTACTGAGTAGAGCACCATATTCAGCCCACACCCACACAGACACAAGCACACAACTTCCCCTCAGAATTACACATACTCTGTTTATATCGTTTCACTAAGCAAACGACCTAAGAATAAAAATGAAATACTATTCGGTGTTTTGATTATGAAATATTTTTTGAAAGAAATGAGATTCTGGTAAGATTGTGCTGAAGGAGAAGTAGGATGAAAAATGCAGAGCCCTATGAACATGCAGACGCACATTCAGCAGAATAAATGAAATCTTTCCGGCCAGAAAGCCAATGTCTAGAATATGTAAATAGTCAAACTTTGTAATTCATTTTATAAGAAAGAGAGGCACTGCAAATAAAAAACTAACAGAATTTACTCAGAAAGAAAATGTCAGCATATGCCACAGGATTAGCATAGGTTTGGCCTTATCTCCCATACTTGTACCGAGACAGGCACAATGGATTGAAAGGGATAAAGGACTCCATGTATTGATAATTTATACACAGCATGGTTTACATGTAAACACGTTAGTTTAGGGATGACTAGTGTGGCTCCGTGGTTGAGCGCTGACCTATGAACCAGGAGGTTATGGTTCGATTCCAGGTCAGAGAACATGCCCAGGATGTACTCGATCCCCAGTAGAGACCATGCAGGAGGCAGCAGATCAATGATTCTCTCTCATCATTGATGTCTCTTTCCCTCTCTCTCCCTTTATCTCTGAAATCAATAAAAATATTTTTTGAAAATATTACATTGAAGCTACTGCACAATAACACAGCAAAGCTACAATAAACAAAGAAAGAAAGAAAAAAAGATGTTGCATTTAGCATAGGGGTGTCGAACTCAATCAGAGAAGGGGCCAAAATCTAAAATCCAGCCTAAATCGCGGGCCGAATGGTTTACTGAACAGTCATAAACTGTCATTGTGATGGAAACGCAGCAGAGTGCAGTGATGACAGCGCGGTGCGGGCCACATTGCAAGGCCTGGCGGGACGGATTTGGCCCGCGGGCCTTGTGTTTGACACATGTGATTTAGCATGTTCTAAGCTAAACAACACATCATAATCAAAACTGAATATATTATAAATAGTACCTAGGTAATTCAAATAAGCCAACAAGTGAACAGTCACATGTGCTTGATGTACAGAAAAAGGACTGTTTGAAAATATCACTGATTTTGGTATTATCTAAACACATTCTAGTTATTGATATAGTGTTACATGACTGATCATAAGACTTTATTTGATAAGAATCTGGTATATCAATTTACCTATCTCTGAAATGACAAATGATACTTATACTTAAACGGAGTGCTTATGTTTTTATTTTTGTATCAAAAATATAAGTATATTATGAAAGCAGTTTAAGGTGAAGCCAATAAACATTTAAATATTTAAGAGTAATTTAATTTGGCTGAAGTGATCCAGCATTAACCCAGCAGACAAGCAGACACAGTTCCTCAGAATACTACTGATTTTCTCTACTGTATAACAAAATGACTCGAAATAGGATCATCATCATCACCACCACCATCATCCTCAATAAATATTTACTAAGATTCTATACTATGTGCAGAGCATGCATACTAAACTCACGTAGAATACGCTACAGTCTCTAAAGCTGAGGAATTGACAGTCCAATCAGAGAAACGAGAGGAAGACGTAATGCCAGGCGTAAGGAACACAGAGCCACCCCTTGCTCCTCTTGGCGCCTCACAGCCTCTACCTTCCGCTAACTATGTCTGCAAGTGACAAGTGGACTGAGCTATATCGAAAGGGCAGTCGACCAAGAGGCACTGGGTGGACAGTGAGCCCAACAGGATATTAAAAGGGAAGTTTCTATTGAGAATCCAAGACGACCGATGTTCCAACGCAGGTGCCAAAACGGTCTCAGAATTTCCAGACAGTCTACCGAGAGAGGGGCTGAGGCGTGTCACCTCCTACCCCCCACACCAAGGAGGGAAGCCTCCAGGCCACCAAGGAGGGTTTTGGAGCAGTGTTCCTTGGGCACAAGTGTTCTTGCTCTCCCACCCCCCAAAAAGGTGGAGGTGGATGCTTACCCTTCACCTAAAGTCTAGGGAAAAGCTTCGGATGGGACCACTTGAAGAGCTTGGTGTGTCTCACACACGATGAAGAACATACTAACTGAACTGATATCTCATTCATCCCCGGGAAATCTGAAGATGAGGCGCTGGATAAAGAGGCTTGTGAGGGCAAATGAGCGATGGCTGAATTGGGACCTCTTCCAGAGGCTGCCTGGGCAAAGGATGGGGGCTACCTACCGACCGATGTGTGCCTTCAGGGAAAGAGACAGAGGAAGCCGGGGTGGGGTCCCCCACATCCATCCAGGAGGGTTACCTGGAGCTTGAACAGACCTCAGCAGAGCGAGCGTGAAGGTCCCTGCCAGGTCTGAGAGGCTGAAGAAGGAGCAAGCAACCAGCCAGAATTCAGACACGTTCTCAGTGCCAAGCAACGTGAGGTGAGGGCTCTCGAACAACTGAGGTGGAAGTTAGGGAAATTACATCTGCTGCTCCTCTCTCCTCGCTTCCCTGCTCCCTTGTCCAGCTTGGGAGGGGTCAGAAACCAGGACTGGTAAGACAAAGCGGGAGCAGCAAGCCCGATCAGAAGAAAAAAGTCATCATGCCCCCTCCCCAGTTACTGGCTTCCTCCTGGCAACGGCAGAGCTAGGGAGTGGGCACGGGGGAGAAGCTCAATCCTTAGCTCAGCTGCTGCGGGATTTTTATTTGTTGGCACAGGACATATTAACCTCAGATTGAGGCCTGTGCAATTTACCTACCGAAGAACAATCTGCATGATCTAAAACAACCAGAAAAGTCAAGCTGATCCCTGGGCTGGGGGTGAACGGGCCTCACAGAGTAAGCTGGAAGGGATAGTGGGTAGCAAAAGCTGCTTTTATTATCACACCCCACACGTCCTGCTTTTCAACCCAAAGCACTAAAAAGCCAAAGCAGTGGAGAATAGGGAAGTGCACGAATGTGATCTATAAAACGGAATTCAATCCACCCAGCTGCTCTGCCATTCCTGAGGTGGTTCAGCCATTACCAAATCCAGAAACTTGCCACAACATGATTCAAGAATCTAATAGATAGCCCTGGCTGGTTTGGCTCAGTGGATAGAGCATTGGCCTGCGGACTGAAGGGTCCCAGGTTCGATTCCGGCCAAGGCACATGCCTGGGTGGTGGGCTTGCTCCCCCAGTGGGGGGTGTGCAGGAGGCAGCCAATCACTGATTCTCTCTCAGCATTGATGCTTCTGTCACTCTCTCCCTCTTCCTTCCTTCCTCTCTAAAATCAATAAAATATATATATTTTTAAAAGAATCTAATAGATATTCTTAAAATCTGACATGAGCAAGCTACATATACTCGACTGGCTTTAAAGGCAGATACTGTGCCTTGCTCTCTGCTGTGCCTCTAACACTTAGCGAAGTGCCTCTCACATCACAGGTGCTCAAAGGACTGCTGTCCTCCTTTCCACGAGATGGCTGCTGTGCCAGGCTCTTGGGAAACAGGATCTCAAGCAATATATCTGCAGCTGGGAGGAGGCTTTTTAGTTAAAAAATAGATTGAGCCCTACTGTGTGCAAAATTATAATACAGATTACTTTCATCCTTTTTCTTTCACAGCCAGCCAAATCTCTGCAAAACGCACGTTGTATTTTTCAATGCTGTACCACAACAAAGCAGAATTAACTGTGAAGAAGTTAAACTTTCAAACAGATGAAAAATTAGTATACATATTTTTCTTAAAGTTTAGCAGAAAATTCTCAAAAGAGGTACTATTGATATATCCATAATGCTATTAAATGTAGAATGGTTTATTTAAAAAAGAAAAAGAAAAGAAAAGAAGAGAAACATCTAAAAATACATTATCCAGTATTTTACTAATATTTTGTTTGTTATCATATGATAGCTCTTTTACTTAATATCAGCCTGAATTAAGAGTCTGGTATCCCAAAGAGTTATAGCATCATCATCTCTCTTGAAAGACTAGGGAGCTGAGGCTCAGACTTTAATGACCTGCTAGTAAGTGGTAGGGCAGATGTTTGAACCCAAGACAGTGTGTCAAATTACCAAGCTGTGCTGACTAGAACGCTGAAAAGTTGGGTTCTACTGACTCATTTCAATGTAACGGTTACCTTTATAATGTCTACCTTTGACGTAGACATTATAAGCTATTGTCAAGTTCCAGCCACAGTTTTATTAACAAACCTACACTAATGAAAATTTATTATTAAACTCATCATGAGTGAAAATTCTATACAGCAAATACCAGTGAGGTTGAACAGTTGATGTATTATTACTCATGCTAGCATTTGTATGTTAGAGTATTTACAATGTGTACGTGATTGTAAATGGGACAGTTTCCAGAACGGTACATTAGAGAAGCAGGTCTTATGGTGAACTTAGGAAACTAAAGGGGGTTGGCTGCCACAAAACCCTATTTATCCGACGTCTCATTCTCACGCCTTATCTTAAAAACAAAGGCATGAGACAGGGTGGGAGAAATCCTCGACATTTCAATGTAACTCAGTGTTTCTCAATCTAGGATGCTCCCTCAAGCTCTCACTCCAGGTACATCTGTCAATATCTGGACAATGTTTATCAACACGACTGTGTAAGAGGTGGGGAGGTGGGTGTTACTGGACCCCGCTAGGCAGCACCTGCCAATCATCCTGCAACACACAGCACAGCCCTGCCCCTTCCCAACACAGAACTGGCCAGCCCAAAATGTCAACAGTGCCACGGTTGAGAAACTCGAGTGAGAGAGTGTCAACGTCTGAGGCACTTCTTGGAGTGGGTGGTGCAGGTATTAGAGACTGTAACTATAAACACCAAACCAGGAGTCCATGGAGCAGTCAGGATTAGGTGCGGTACCGAAGCCGGGATGAGGGCACTGCCATGGGGGCAGTCTCCTGCCTCCTTAGATGTGAGGCCAGCAGTGTGAAGAGAGACAGCGACAGCAACTGCTAACCACACTCCCACCTTAAACAGTTGTGCTCCTTTATATTTTTTTTATAAAAGAACAAGAAGTTGAAGAAGTTTAGTAAAAAGAAAAGCAGTTCACTGGAGAGATGAGAAACTTCTTTTGCAGAACGGCACACAGATTCGCTACCAACGTATTGAGGGTTTCTACTGCTTAGAGCAGGACACTGGGGTACAATCTAAAATAAGAACAATGAAGAGAGAAGATAGGGGAGGGTGGGGATGAGGGAGAGAGATCAACCAAAGGGCTTGTATGCATGCATATGAGCCTAACCAATGGTACAGACAACAGGGGGATGGGAGCATGCGTGGGGAGGGATTTGGGATGGGAATGGAGGGGATGAGGACAAATATGTGATATCTTAATCAATAAAGAAATCAAAATGAGATAAAATAAAATAAAATAAGAACAATGGATGTTGCAGACACACCATAAGAGAACATTGGAATAGAGAAACATGCATGGGCTTCGTTTTCGACATCCATGTTCTGAAGATCAAACACGATTGCCAGAAGCCTGGCTTGCGGCTCCCAAAGGTATACATGCTGGGGTGGGACAGCATCATTCCTTCTTGGGCCTTTCTTTCTCTGAATTCGGGGACCCTCTGTCACAAGAGCAAACAGTAAGAACTGGATACATACTCAGCCTCCAAGTCAGCGCCGACATAAAACAAAAGCAACACTTCACCCCAACGCTGCCTTGCTTTGCGTGGCTGAGTGCGTACACCCTGCCTGTCTCCCCATTTGGTCCCTCACCCATTGGTCCCTCGTGGTCCTTGCCTTCCTACCCTCCATCACGTCTTCACCAAAATCCTTTTATCCTCTTCACCCCCTTTTCACACTCATGTCCTTCTTTTCCTTTCTTCCAACTCTGTCCTACTTTTCTCTCTCAAAGATGCCAACTGGTAATGGAATTATTTGAGAATTTTGGAGTGAAAAAGAGTCCTCCGTTAGAGGTTCCCTAGTGATAAAGCCGCACAATGCCCCTTCCTTCAGCATACTGACACTCCTGACAAGGGGTTAGTTGGACGCACTTAACCGCATTAAGATCGATCACTTCAACTAATCTTCAGAAACCCCCAACCAGGTACTGAGAGACTGCTCCTGAAATCTGAAACAGGGTGAGGTTATCTCAGTTGCTCTTGCTTCACAGATGCCAACTCCTTCTCTGTCTCAGCGTTCCCTAAGCCTGTGACGCTCTTCAAGTATCATCCGAGACTACAGGTGGCCAAACGTGCCGGCTGTTGGCCTCCTGATAATTATCTTCGGATGGACTGGGACGGTTAACTAAATACGGACATGATTCACCTAATACAGCTGGTGTGACACTGTCAGGATAAGGGATGACTCATTACATGCCCAAAACGACCAGCAAGGTGCATGTTACCCTCCTACACTGCTTGCAAGGTTTGTTCTCCCTTTAACCAGGTAACTACTAGGAGATACTGATTAAGTCCCAAGTAACTACTAGGAGATACTGATAAATTCCCAAGTAACTAGAGGCGATACTGATTAACTCCCAAGATCCCGGGTCCTGTTGGGGAGCCAGGGCACTGCACCTCATTCGGCGGAGTAGAATGCCCTGCTTGGCACAGGCGGGCAAGCAAAATGAATGGGACTGATGACCGTGGAATAAAGGAAGTCGATACAGAGTTATTCTGAACCCTCTAAACCCTAAAAAGCCCGGGGTTCAAGTCCCCTAAACCCGGCCGTGCCTCTGGGCTGTCAACTGCAAATGGATGTCGCCAGCATTCCCCCCAAGTTTGAACCAAGGCTCCCGGAGGCAAGTCCCCCCCCCCAAAAAAAAAAACAACAAAAAACCAGCCGCACTCACTGGCCCCGGGCGCGGCGCGCAGGCAGCCCCCCGGCCGGCAGGTGCGCCCCGCGCCCCCGCGCCCTCACCTTGGTGAGCTGGGCGATCTTCTTGCTCATCTTTAGGTGCAGGTCCGGGCTGTAGTCCAGGCTGTGCCCCGCCTGCTGCGAGGGCACGGATTTGGCCGCCGGGCCGCCGTGATAGTGCTGCTGCCAGCTCATGCCCGGGCTCGCCATCCTCCCCGCCGACCCCGGCGGGCGCCCCGGCCCCCGCGCCCCGGGCACCTGCCCCCGCGCCCGGGAGGCGGCCCGCGGGGCAACGGCGTCCGGGAGGCAGGAGCCGGAGCGGCCGCCTGGGGACCCGGCCCCCCGCGCCCTCGGGCCGCTGAGGCCGGCGCCCCCGGGTCACCCCCGCCCGGGGACGGGGCGCCCCGCCGATCGGAGGCCGCGGCGGGCGACCCCGGAGCGGGACAGACGCCCGGGATGGGCGGCGGCGACGGCCCGGGCCGCGGCGGCACTCGGGCTCGCGCCCGGCGGGGCCCGGAGGTGCGGCTCCCGCTGGTGCCGGGCCGGAGGGGCGGCGGGCGCTGCGGAGGGCGGCGGCGGCGGGGCTGCTGCGCGGGGGCGGGGCGGGGCGGGACGCGGGAGTCGGGGCGCCGTTACCGGGGCGCGCGGCTCGCGGCCGGAGCGCGGGGACGGCGACGTCATTTCCCCGCAGCCAGCCCCGCCCCGCGCCGCCCGACCGCCCGGCCGCCCCGCGCCGCACGCCCCGGGGCCGCGGGGCGCCTCGGGAGGGCGCTGGGACCCGCGCCGGGGCGCCCGGGAGGGGACTCCAGCCCCGCAGGCGACTCCGGGTGGGACCTTCCGCCGGAGGAGAGGGGCCCTGGGCACCGCTGCGGGCAGAACGCGCCGGGGCCGGAGCCTGTCCACGTGCGTCCTCCCGGGCGCGGGGCCCCGGATCGCCTCCTGCTCGCCCCGGGCTCCCGCCCGCGCTGGCCTCCGCCCCGGGCCCGGGCGCTGATGGCCGGGAATCGGATCATCCCTGCCGGCCCCTTGCTTTCCAAGGCGCACGCACGGGATCGTTCACAAGCTCTAAGGCCAGCTTGCGAGCGAAGCGCTGTCCTCATTCACAGCCAAGCGGCTAGGCGTGGAGGGAGCACACCTCCCCAGGCCCTCCTGGGGAGTAGAGTGGCTTTCTCTCAGTCTCAGGGGGCCTGGGTTTGTGAAATCCAGTAAAGGGGGGAAACAAGGTGGAACAACAGGTCAGCTCCTTAAGGGGTTAGGGCTGGACCCAAATGTGTCATCACTTGTGCATTTTCATCCTCCTGACTGTGTTCATTTCCTAGGGATTTTCTCCTAACATCTCTTACTCTTAAAAGTCAAGTATTTTTGTTTTTGTTTTTCCTTTTAACATGTACCCAGGTTGAAGTAAATAGGTCATTTGGGGGCATTATTTTAAATTTTTAAAAAATATTTTATTTATTTATTTTTTACAGAGAAGAAGGGAGAGGGATAGAGAGTTAGAAACATTGATGAGGGAGAAACATCCATCAGCTGCCTGCTGGGGATGTGCCTGCAACCAAGGTACATGCCCCTGACCTGAGTAGAACCTGGGACCCTTCAGTCCACAGGCTGATGCTCTACCCACTGAGCAAAACCGGTTTCGGCTTGGGGGGCAATCTTAACACAAACTTCAAAAATGTAGAATTGTGACTGTTTTTACAATATATGTTCTCCGTGCAGTTTTGCAGAACTGAATTCCCCACGTTGTAATATGTGGTTTCTTTTTAGCGTGCAAATAAACATCATATAGATCTGAGATTACAAATTCTAAGCACCCTTTTCGTAACAAAGTGCTTGTGACAAAACCTAAACCAACAAGGTAAAGATTGAGTAAGATCTTGAAACACTTCCAGGACTGTTGGAATTTCAGAAAGGAAGCCTGAAATTGGCTACCTCTTTTCCCAGATGCTAGGTTTTCAGCCCAACCTGGAATAGGCCTTTCAAAAAAATAAATCCATCAGTTGTCTTGTTTCCAGGCTCAGAATGGAGCAGGTGGCCAGAAACACATATCAGGGAAATCGCGCTCCCTTCTTAAGCTCTAATGAAGAAATCGAATTAAAGAGAATTAGGAGCTAGTGTTCTCTCATCCACCTCTAGGAAGATTCCTAATCATTTCAGCTCTCGGGTTCTGTCCAGTCTAAGCAGATGTGTATGCTTCAGGGGCCCCTGGCGTTTCCCTAATGTTTTATAGCTAAGTCTTGCTAGGGCAAAGGAGGTGTTTTTGTTTTTGTCTCCATGACACAGTGGAAAGAGTACAGACCTAGAAACAAGGAGACCAATGTGTAGCCTCAGCAGTGTCCTGGGACCGGTTTGCCACCCCTCAGCGCCTCTGAGGAACGTTATCAGTCCCTTCCCGCTGTAACCTGGGAGTTAGAGGCTGCCACTCCTGTCCACTGGTAACTCACTCTGAACCCCATCACGTGAGTTTCTGCCACGACTACACAGCATAGCCCAAGAGCAGCCTTTCCCTAAACGCCACGCTCAAAAGTCATCCGTGTCACTCCATGAATTCATTATTTCACCCTACCACGATGGGATAAAAACAGGCTCTCAAATGGAGGAAGCTAGTTAAGCACACAATCTTTGTTAAGTGCCCGTTCCTCTGATTCTGTGAAATATTTATTGAATGCGTTCTGTACTGAGGCTGCAGTGATGGCTAAGAATCAGTCTCTGTCCTCAGGGGGAGAAAGATAGAAACATCCATGATAGAGAATCATGGATTGGCAGCCTCCTGCATGACCCACAACTGGGGACTGAGCCCACAACCGGGGCCTGTGCCCTGAATCCACAGACCCTTCAGTGCGCAGGCCGGTGCTCTATCTATTGAGCCAAACCAGTTGGTCCAAAGAGGCAATGATTGGATGGACTCCTAAAGGCAGGTAGGGAAAGCTGACTGCAAGCTCAAAGGACAGCAAGCACGAAGTCCTGGAGGTGAGAGAGAACATAACCCATGTAGGGACTGTAAGTGGTACAATATGACTAAAGCAAAGAATTTGACGAGATGTCAAAATATGACATGGTAAAGCAGAGCAGATGTCAAGATTCTCATCATATTTGCCTTGATAAGGAGGCTGAGACTTTATTTTAAAGGCAATGATGAGCCACAGGAGGGCTTTAAGCAGGAGAATGAAATAATAAGATCTGCACTTCAGTAAACAATAATTGTGATGGTGGGAAATGGACTACAGAAGCAACTTTATAACTACATGAGGAGACTAGCTAGCCAGGAGGCTATTGTACTTGTTCAGGTGAAAGAGAATGGACCATTGACTTAAAATATGGCCGTGAAGATAGAAGAGATGAGAGGTCATCTCCTCTCAGGTCCCAGCCTGTCCATGGCCTTGGTAGATACAGGGCTGATCTGCAGGCAGCCCAGCCACGTTCAAAACTTAGAATCAAAGCAGGACACTTGGCACAGTCCTGCTCGAAGCTCCTTCCCTTTCCTCATCTGTCACCCTGTAGGATGGGAAATGGGGAGAAGGAGGAGGAATTCAGGGAGTATGAAGAGTGGGGACCGGGAGAGGCAATGATGAGAGGAGTCCAGAGTTGGAGAAAGTATAACTAAAGGAACATTGGGTCAGAACAATGATGACATTATCTTTTACTTTTTCCATCTAGTGGTTCACACTGTGCTCTCACCTCGGCCTCCTGACCAGTTCTGTTCACAGTTTGAGAAGTGCTGCTTCCCTGTTCAGAAATATTCACTCAAGTAAAAGAGCTTAGCTTTCAATTCTCCCCCTCTTTTCCTCTTTCTGCTCCCTGCCCTACTCTCCGATTTCTCATGCTACCTTTATAAAAAGAACAACGAAAAGCAATGACTGACATAAAATGTGAGCCATCACAAACCTGTAGCTGTAAAATACGTTTTACATCTCCACTCAACTGAATTAAAATGAAAAAACAGATGTTTTTTATTTTTCAAAAGCAAATTCTTCAACAAGGATTTGGATGCACATACTTTATTTGGAGAGTGATGGCAGAAAGCATGGTAAGGGAGGAAAGTGAGACCGTAAATGGTACCTTGTTCCTGTGCAGGTGATGGCGTGAGCAAACTGGTTCAACACTACTGAGGGCCCTCCAAAGACTTCAGAACACACCGGAAATATTCCCAACAAGGGGCAAGGAGGTGGGAGCATTTACCCATCAATATCTACTCATTATTGGTTTGCTCTCAGGGCATTAACTCCCCAGGCAGAGAGATGCTCAAGGTAAGAAGTCATTGAAGGTAAGTAAATGTTCTACCAAGCATAGCTGACCTCCAAGGTTGTCTGCAAAGTCATCTGTTACTTTAATTTTCTTCTCTCTCCAAATTAACTGTTTTAGTTTCCTTTGAACATTAAAAACACCTTTCTATATCCTGATTACGTTTTTGTAGGTTCTATGAAAAAAGAAATACCCTATAATGTCTCATGTTTCTCACAATTCATTTTCTTATTAATGATCTCGTTTAATCTCAAAACAGTTCTTGAGATAAATATTATTAGCCTCACTTTACCATAAAAGTTCCCTTTTATTTTCATGTAAAATATACATAGCTCTCTCTTTCTGAAGTGTCAACCACACACCTCTTTCCAAAAGCATCATGGAAAGAAGGAAAAGGAGTAACCTTAGAATATAGAAGCTTACAGATTTTATAACATAGAAACTCACACCTGAGATCTATATGTTCATGTTGACCAATGCCACCCCAATACAAATTTAAACAATAGAGCACAGAAACTGACAATCACTACCTTAGCCAGGTCTAAGTGATAAGTGATAGGTCACTTTGATAGCAGGTACCTTTGATATGATGTGATGAAGTGGTCTTCCTTCCCCAAACTCATAAGCCCAGTCTAATTATGAGAAAAACATAAAGCTCTGTAGAGAGATGTTTTACAAAATACTGACCAGTACTCTACAAAACTCTCAAAGCCATCAAAAGCAGGGAAAGTCTGAGAAACTCACAGCCAAGAGGAGCCTAAGGAAATGTGGCTATTAAGAGGAATGCGGGCCCTAGCTGGTTTGGCTCAGTTGATAGCACCAACCTGCAGACAGAAGGATTCTGGGTTTGATTCTGGTCAAGAACACATGCCCAGGTTGTGGGCTCGATCCCCAGTAAGGGGCGTACAGGTGGCAGCCCATCAATGAATCTCTCTCTCCCTCTCCCTTCCTCTCTGAAATCAATACAAAGATAAAAGGAGTAATGTGGTAACCCAGTTGGCATGGCTCAATGGTTGAGCATTGACCTAGAAACCAGGAGGTCAGGGTTTGATTCGCAGACAGAGTATATTCTTGCATTGCAGGCTCAATCCCCAGCATGGGGTGTGCAGGAGGCAGCCAACCAGTGATTCTCTCTCATCACTGATGTATCTACTTCTCTCCCCCTTTCTCTTCCTCTCAGAAATAAATTTAAAAATTAAGTCAATAATAATAATAATAAAAGAGTAATGAGGTATCAGTGGATGAAATCCTGGAATAGAACAAATACAATAGTAAAAACTAAGGAAGACTGAATAAAGTATGGACTTCAGTTAACAATAATTTATCATGCATTAATATAAAATGCTAATAGAGGAAACTGAGTGTGGGGTATTGGAAACTCTCTGTACTATTTTCATGTAAATCTAAAATTGTTTAAAAATAAAATTATCAAGTGTCCATCAGTACATGAATGGATAAAACAACTATGGTATATTTACACAACAGTATATTACTCAGTCGTAAAAAGGAAAAAAAATGTTACCCTTGGCGACAGCATGGATGGACTTGGAGAACATTAACTTAAGTGAAATAAGCCACTCAGAAGAAAGACAAGTACCATATGATTGCATTCATATGTGGAATTTAATGAACAAATATAACTCATAAGCAAAATAGAAACAGACTCATAGATGGAGAGCAAGCAGACAGCTCTGGTGTATGTGAGGGATGTTGGGGAGGAGGGTGGAGGGATTGAGCAAAAAAGAAAGAACTCATGAACACAGAGGACAGTATGGGGAGGGAGTAAGGGGGCAGATGGAGGTGGAAGAGGGTAGAGGGGGGATAAATGGTGATAGAAAAAAAACAAAATAGGTTAAAATATATATGGCATCCAAATAGTTAAAACAGACTTATTAACTTTCTAGCTATGTTTTCTGTTTTATTAACTTTCTAGCTGTATTTTCTGTTTTTCCAATAATTTCCACCTAAAGATAGTTGTTTTTGTCTTTTAACAATACAATATACATGAAAACAGGTTCTTATGACAAACTCATTATAATCTGTACTTTCACAGCTAATAGCAAGTATATTTATTGCCAAGATACTAGTAGATTAGTTGGCAAACATTAATTTTAATTAACTGGGTGTCACTAACTTAAAGATGTCAGTCATGAATAGCCAAGTGTCATTATCATTAAATTACCTATTCTGTACTTAAATCACATCATTATTCAAGGTCAGAGAACTGTTTTGGGTTTTGGGCACGCTTTTTATAAATGGTCATTTGTGAATTGAATATCACCAGGAAGTGAAATGCTATAAAAAAAAATGAAACTGATTTATTTAAAGAGGGAACATATTAAACAATAATTTGTATAGCTATTATTAAGAGTGGGACTTCTTGTCTTTTTCTATCTTTTTACAGTCTAGTTATTTTGAAAAACAAAGAAAGCTAGAGCTGACTATGCCACTAGGTTCTTTTACTAATTTAACTTTCATAATTAGAGGTCATATGAATTATTCAGAATAAACTCAATATATCTACTTAATTGCGTCGCTCTCATTTTAGTTTTGAAACTAATTAACTGGATGGACTTTGGTAAATTATCCTTCTGTCTCAGTTTCCTCATTTCTAAAAATGACAAATAGTAGTTAGCTCGTAGGTCCCAAAGTTGTCAAGACAATAAGTAATAAGTCATGAAAAGTATTTGGTAGGTAAGGTATATTTTAGAGTATTTAAAGTTCTTTGTAAACACAGAATTCACTGGGGGAAAAAAAAAACTCTCTGAGAAGTTATGATGACTAGGAAAGATTCTGTAAGAAGAGAGATTGGTAATTGGGACTAACTTTTTCCAAAAAACAAACAAACAAAAAACCCATGTACATCTGTTATACTAATTCATCTAGGTTACTTTGTGAAATATTTCTGTACACTGTATGTCCCTTTCACAGCTCTCACGGGAATATCAAATGCTAGGGGAAATCTATTATCTTATGGTTGTAATGAAGCTTAATTAATAGAAAATACCACTTGATATATAGTAAATATTAAATATATAAATTGCATCTGGAAAATAATTTCTGCATGAGCATAGGCTGCCAAAGCCAGTAACTGCTCTCACAGATAATCCTGTTCATAGTGCTTTCCTTGGTTTCATGGGATTGTGAAGTTTTTTTCTTAAAAAAAAACCCAAACTTCTATTTATTAATACCCTGAATGTGAACGTGAACTTAAGGTTCCTGAAGCAGAGTGCGTTATTCCTTGCTTACGGCAAATAACTGTGCCAGTTCTCTTTGCCAGTTCTTAACCCTATGGTGACCCAGTGAGAGGCAGATCTGGTGTCCTACACATAGCCAGGTTTGTAATGCAGGCAAAGAGCCCCAAAATATCTGGATTTTGTCAAAAAGGCTCACCTGAAGATATTTTCCTTCTTCTTATAAAGGTGGAGACAGAGAGAGAGAGAAACATCAATGCTCCCCAGCCCCTGGCTGGGGATCCTGCAACCAAGGTGCACTGGTACCCTAGACGGGATTCAAACCCAGGACCCTCCAGCCTGCAGGCCAAAGCGCCAAACTGGCCAGGGCAACATCTCAGTGTTTTTATAGGAAGTGAAATCTGTCTCCCCTCCCCTCCGGAAAGATGGGGGCCAAAACCTTTGTTAGGAGGATCCTGGGTTCTTAACTCTTATGCTTTAAAATGTAAATAAATCTCTCCAGGGGAAGATAAGACTGGTATCTCCCTGAGGAGTCATGACAATTTCATAGCTAACCCAAGTGTGGGGCTGAAATGTGAGATGCTAACTAAGCACTCCAGCATGCAGGCCACAGGGATAAGCTTAAAGGGCACATTTTTTAAAGAATGTTGTAGATGGAATTTCTGTATCAGGAAAGGTGGTAGAATAGAGAATCTCCACACTTCCTCACCTTGAGTATGTGAACAAACAAAAAGGACTTGATCCCCTCCGCTATTAGTAGTCTAAGAAAATGTAAGACACAGTCATTAGTCAGCAACATTCTTTCCAAATATCAACTGCCTTCGAATAAAAGGTCAAACGGGCCTGGTTCTCAGCAGAATGAGGGTTTTTGGGAGAAAGGTCTAGAGCTGTGTTTTAATGAGCTCCTCACATATTTTTTTAAAAATAAATCTTTATTGTTCATATTATTACAAATGTTCCTCATTTTTTTCCCCCCTCCATGCCGGTTTGGCTCAGTGGACAGAGCATTGGCCTGCAGACTGAAAGTTCCCGGGTTCAATTCCAGTCAAGGCCATGTACCTTAGTTGCAGGCACATCCCCAGTGGGGGGGGGGGGGGGGGGGTGGGTAGAGGGGAGTGCAAGAGGCAGCTGATCGAAGACTCTCTCTCATCAATGTTTCTAACTCTCTATCCCTCTCCCTTCCTCTCTGTAAAAACTCAATAAAAATATACATTTTTTTAAAAAATCTCACATAATTCTTATGTGCTCTAGAGTCTGAGAAGCACACCGAGGATGACGATTTTTTAGGGTAGAGAGAGCTCTGGCATGATTGCCAGGACGTTCCTTTTCTTTTTATTTGTGATTCACATCAGTAGCTCTTCCAGACCTGCTGATGCCTCGAGATAGGGTGGGCAAATTCCCCTTGACACCCTTACCAAATAGTTCCCTTTTTGTTTAATCCTAATCTGGTGGAAGTGTGAGGAACTGGAGAATTTACCCAGGGCAATGTGGAAGCTTCTCCAGAGACCTGGAGTCTTTTCCCTCTTCTCAAACAATGATACAGGTCCCATTCCTGCCCAGACTGTACCGAACGAAATCCTCCGGACTTCAGCCACTCCCTCCCAGTCAGTGGCTGAAGAAGGAGGCAAGCCTTGGTAGCTATTCTTGAATCTGCCGAAGTTCTATCCATCTGGGGTTCTTACTCTTGAAAATTGTCTCTTGACTTATTTTTTTAGGACTCTCTACCTTTTCAAAGGGTACTTCTCTTCTAATTGCAAAAAGCAGCTGGTTTCCCAGCCCCTCTCCATGGGTTGAACATGACTCTACCCCTGGAGGTTGGGTTGGCTTCTTCTTTGGAAAAAGTGTCCCAGGCCTTGATGGATGGTTTGATGGAGAGTAAAGAGAGCTGTTGGTCCATGAGCTGAGACTCAGGACAATCTGGGACACCCTGGGATGCTCCCCGATTTTCCAGGCATCAAGGGTTGGAGTGGAGTTTGGAATGCTGGAGCCAATAATCTCTCTTTTCCAGGAAACAGGGTGGTCCTCCCTTAGTCAACTTCAAAACCTTTTCTTCCTAGCTTTTGATGGCACCCACCAACTGACCAATACTACAAATCTATTCTCCACTATTTTCCAAAAACAAGATTTCCTCCTCATCCCACAATGAAATCAATTGAGTTCATGTCTCTTTGCTGTTCCTTTCTTGCTACTTTTCTACTTGGAAGATTCTTCTTTTAAGCCTTCTTCCTCCACAAATTCTTTCTATGCCCAACTCCTCCATAAAACCTTTCTCAACTATTCTTGGTCTTAAGCATTCTCAATTTCTGTAGTACTCACCCTCCCAATGATGTAACTTAGTCATTAATTATATACTGTGCTACACCATTTGCTCTGTTTTTTGTTGTTTTTTTTATTCTCCAACTAAATTGTAAGTGTCATGAGACATTCCCCACCTCTCTCTTTACAAATGCAAAACCTGCTGTTAGTATAGGGAAGAAATTAAGGCCACAGACTTAGAATTGGTTTTTGCACTCGAACGTCTGCTCCCTCTTCCTCACCCTCCACCTGTTCAGTTCTGTCCCATTGGGTGCTCTGATCCTGGAATATTTTTTCCAAACTCTCATTTTTACTTATTTATTTATTTATTTAAAAAGATATATATATTTTTTATTGATTTCAGAGAAGAAGGGAAAGGGAGAGAGAGATAGAAACATCTATGATGAGAGAGAATCACTGATTGGCTGCCTCCTGCATGACCCCTACTAGGGGTCAAGCCCACAACCAGGACATGGACCCTGACTGGGAATTGACCCATGTCCTCCTGGTTCGTAGCCACACCAGCTGGGCACTCATTTTACTTACTTAAAATGAATCATTTTCTTTCTCTCTCTTGGGTGTTGATAAATGTTCATTTCACAGAATAGAATTATTAGTTATGTACACAAACGACCAAATGTTCTCACAAAACAGAATATGGGTGAAAACAATTATCTTGACCTTGTGGCATTTCATAAATGAATTATTATTAGCATTGTGGTAAAATAGGACAAATTGAGATCTTTAATGAATAGGCACTTACACACTCATGAGAATTTTTAGGAGAAATATTAGGCAACTCAAATCTACTCTTATTATTTAAAAAGTCATTCTCTCCCAGCCAATGTGGCTCAGTGGTTGAGTGTCAACCTATGAACCAGGAGTTCATGGTTTGATTCCAGGTCAGGGCACACACCCGGGTTGTGGGCTTGACCCCTAGAAGGGAAGGAAGTAAAGGGTACAGCCAATCAATCAATCAATCATTATCTCTCATCATTGGTATTTCTATCTCTTTCCCTCTCCCTTCTCTGAAATCAATAAAAATATATTTTAAAAAACAACAATAAATAAAAAGTCATTCTTAAAAAAAAAAAAAATTCTCTCTGTTATTTTCACTCCCAAATGCCATTCGTTCATTTACCTAAAGACCCACTAACTCGTTACTTTAAATATCACACAATATCTGCATTGGTTGCTTATTTTTAGGTGCACACTGATTAAAATATAATTCTGCACTACATTTTAGGCACCTTTTCTCAATTAAAAACAAGTACGTTAAGTATTTGTCTTTAAACACACCTTTCACTCTTCTACCCGTCTTGAGAGTATCCATCCATCTTACTCAGGGGCTGAGTTCTGCTTCACCTGCCATAAACCTGACCATGTTAATTTAACCAATCAGGGGAATATTTTCCCCACAAAGCAGGAAGTAAGACATTCTTCCGGAAGTGAGCAACCCAACTACTGGTAGATAGAAGCGTGGCCCAGGGATGATTGGCGCCTCACCTGAGTCACCCTCCCCAGGCTTCTTTTTCTACTTTGCCATGCTGAACGTGTGGCTTTTATTTTCCTGGTCGTCTCATGGTTTCAAAAAGCTGCCCCATATTTTGTTTCTCATCCAAGTTTTAATTAAGAAGCAAACTAACCAAATACACAAAATAGAACAAGAAAGCAAACAACAACAACAACATGACAAGGATGAAGGAAGGGCCTCCTGCATCAGGAAAGCAAATCCTTTGATCTGCAGTGGACTTGAGTTTACATCTCAAGGACAGAACTAGCTGCATGGGAGACAAGGAAATAGAGTGTTTTTGTTTTTGTTTGTTTGTTTGTTTTCTAGTAGGGTGCATGTGGGCCTAACAAAAATGTGTTTTTTATTACTAGGGAAGAAAGTGAAAAACTATCTGGTAAACAACTAGTAGTATCTGTTGCAGAAAAGCCAGAGGCAAATCACTCCTGAACTCGACACCTAGTTTCAATGTTCCCAGATGTGGCTGGGAGATTATAATGAGACTGTTCAGGCCATTGTTAAAAGCTCTGAACAAATTTTAAGCACTCAGATACTGCCCTTGATTCATTAGTCTCTTATATTTCACAATCGAAGTACTCCTCATTATAACTGATTGCTTCAAATTAACCCAAATAAATGCTTCGAATGTTCCTTTCACGGAATGTAGGAGACCTGGAGAAAAATGCTGATCCTGCTCTGAAGGGGCAAAATGTAATGCTGTACAACGCCGCGGGGCTGCTGTGAAGGCGTTACGTTTAGTTAATGAATATTTGCTGCCACCTACTGTTTAAACTTGATATTGATCCTGGTTGACACCAGTAACTGGAGCATGACTCCAGGAATGAAAACTGCAATGAGGGGATCCTTACCAGAGCTAGAGCCATCTATCTGCTTTTGTACAGTTGAATGTTCTATTAGCTCACCAGGTTCATAGCAGCATTATGTGCAATGGCCAAAAGAGAGAAGCAACCTAGGTGCCCATCGACAGATGAACGAATGCACAAGTTGGGATATATACATATAACAGACATTTATTCAGCCTTATAAAGGAAGGACATTTTGACACATGCTACACTATAGATGAATGTCTTTGAAGACACTATTCTCCGTGGAGCAAGCCAGTCACAGATGGACAAATACTGTGGGGTGCACTTCCATGGAAGTCCTAGAGCAGTCAACTCCATAGAGACAGAAAGTAGAAGGGGCGGTTAACGGGGCGGGGAAGAAGGGGTCGGGAGTATTTAATGTGTACAGTGCTTCAATTCGGGGGAAGGCCAAATAGCTCGGGAGATGGACGGTGATGATGGTTGCACAACAATGTGCATGGACTTGGTGCCACAGAACTGGACACTTAAAAATGGCCAAAATGCTAAGTTTTATCTTGTGAACACATTTTACCATAACAATCATTTAAAAAATATATTACATTTCCAGGGAAGCCAGTAAGCTAATTCTGTGGGAAGCAGAAACTGAGCATACTGTAATTTATAGTGCCATGTAGTAACACGCTGGTGCTGTTTTTTTCCTACTCCTGAAAAAGTAGGTCCCTGGCTGTTGATGAAGAAACTGTCATATTCTCATCACTCTGAAAATTGTTCTGGCAGCGTCAGGGATGTGGAAATTTAATGTCCTACAAAAAGGAGTGTAACAGATTTGACTGTAGGGAAGGAGACAAGTAGGGTAATTTGGGCAATTCATATTTCTCTAAAAAAGCAATTTCTTGGTATATGGATCTGAATAGTTTTGTGACAAGGTGTAGTCTTTGGACTGTTGAACGGCCCTAGAAAAATTCAAAAATTTTTCTATTATTATTTGGTAGTTTTAGAACATAGCAAAATAATAATACTATGGCTATGTATATTATTTTAACTTAAATAGTACTATAAAATCCTGGAAAGAAAGCACCTTGGGACCTCCTATATCCTATGATTTATTGCACAGGACTTCTGAATGATTATATTTCGTATAGAATCTGCCATACCTAATAACTCCCATGCAGGTTATGTTTGAATCATTTAAAAAATCTTTTAAGAGAATATCTTTCCTGGACATTGAAAGTTTAATGGGTTTTACTCATAGCAGTCTCCTTATCCCTTTTCCTCTTTCAGTTTAGGGGTTTCCACCCTAATACATGACTGAGATGCCCAGAAGCTATTCCCCTGAGGAGCTCATCAGACAGGCCTCGCTCCAAAGAAAAAGGGAATATTATTCTTTTAGGAATAAAATCAGGAAAACGACAGCAATCGTGTTTCATTACTTGAGATAGTCACACTATTTTTTTTTTTTTAAAGGGAACATGCATAGAAAAGATAGAAAGCAAACTAAGAAATATATGTAAAATATCAGGAAAAATGGAAAGGGGTAGATGAAGCACTTTTATGGTGGAATTGTTACTATTTTTAAAAAAGTAATAATCTTGCCCTAACCAGTTTAGCTCAGTGGATACAGCGTGGGCCTGCAGACTGAAGGGTCCCAGGTTCTATTCTGGTCAAGGGCATGTATTAGGTCTAGTAATAATTAATGTCGTTTTCTAATACTTTTTTAAATCGAATTTATTTAAACAATACAACAAAATTTAATCAACAATATAGTTGCCGTTGTTTTCTACTACTTGTGCCCAACTCTCAGGAAGCATTTTAATCCCTCTGTTGTAAAATTCTTGTGATTTTGATGCAAAAAATTCGGTCAATGCATTTTTGAGGCATTCTTCATTATTAAATTTTTTTCCAAGAAGAAAGTTTGGCAAAGAACGAAACAAATGGTAATCAGAAGGGGCAATATCAGGAGAATATGCAGGCTGAGGGAGACCTTCCCATTCCAACTGGCGCAGTTTTTCAGCAGTGATTCTTGCAGTATGCGGTCGTGCGTTATCGTGGTGAAGAATTACGCCCTTCCGATTAATCAGCGCGGGTTCTTTTTCTCTTAAAGCTTGGGCTAACCTTTCCAATTGGGCACTATACACTGCACTTGTAATGGTTTGGTTAGATGGTAAAAGTTCATAATGAAGAATTCCTTTAAAATTCCACCAAACACACAACATCACTTTTTTCGCATGCAAGTCAGGTTTTGGCGTGGGCTGCGGAGCCTCATTTTTGTCCAACCATTGAGGCCGCCTTTTCAAATTAACATACAGCACCCATTCTTCATCTCCGGTAACAATTTGCTCTAAAAACGGCAAACGGTTTTGACGAGAGAGGAGCGAACTGCAAATTGTGACTCTTTTGATTACGGTTGTTGTCGGTCAACTCATGAGGAACCCATTTTCCAAACTTTTGGACTTTGCCAAGTGCACGCAATTGATTGGAAATTGTTTTTTGTGAACAATTTAAAGTTGTGGAAAGCTCTTGTTGGGTAATTTGAAGATTTTGCACCAAAAGAGCTTGAAGAGCTTCTTGATCAAAATTGGACACACGGCCTCGATCACTCTTGTCATCTAACAAAAAATTTCCCTCGCGAAATTTCTCAAACCAACACTGGCATTTTCTGGCGCTAACTGCATCTTGACCAAGAGCACTACAGATGTTTTTTGCAGCCTCACTTGCTTTTCTTCCTAATTGGAACTTGTAAAGCACGCAGTGCCAAATATGCTCTTCATCCGCCATCTTCTTAGCCCTAGTTTTGCAACAAAAATCAAACCAAACACAAACTTTTTCAAGCAAAACTTGTTAATTGCACTTCACACATTCTGTAGATACCACGTGTTTGAAGGTTATGTCAATACAAGTCAATGCCAAGCAAGATTTTAAACGAATGTTTAAAAACGACATTAATTATTACTATACCCGATACTTGGTTGCGGGCACATCCCCAGTGGGGTTGTGCAGGAGGCAGCTGATTGATGTTTCTCTCTCATTGATGTTTCTAACTTTCTATCTCTCTCCCTTCCTCTCTATAAAAAAATAAATAAAATGTTTAAAAAAATAATAATCTTATTGCTAGATAATTCTAATATCCTAATGATCATCCTTTTAAAGTATATAATTCACTGATTCCATTATATTCACACAATTGTGCAAGCATTACCACTATCTAATTTTAGAATGTTTTATTAGCTCAAAAAACAAACAAAACATCACCCTGTACCCATTAGCTGTCACTGCCTGTTCCCTTGCTTCCCTCAGCCCCTGCCACCCATTCACCTACTGCCTGGCTCTAGGGATCTGCCTCCTTTAGCAACAACGCCATTCAAGTGCAGATCTCTAAGATATTTAAGTATAAATTGGCCCATCACTTGTATCACTGAGCCTGGCTTCCTGCTACATAGGTTAGAAGGCCGAGTGGAATGAGACTAAGGCAAAGCAGTTCCTCAAAGAGGCGTAAGATCTGAACTGTCAGTGAAACAGAACAGTGCGGTGCTCTCTGCTTTGCCAAGAAAGCGATGCAGTGCCTAGCAGAATTGGGCTCTATTCGTCATCCTTCCTAAGTAGACTATCGGTCACTGTTTAGTGAGCTTTTTTTCTTTTTTTTTTTTTTTTTTTTTTACTTTAAAGTGAATTAACCTAAGAGGACGACTGTTTCTGTGGAGGGTTACGATCCTGTTAGAAGGACCAGGTGGACAGAGGAAAGCGGGGAACCTTCCAGCCCCAGAGGCCAGAGGAGAGTGGGAAAAGGCTTCCGAAGGGCATGCCTCGCCTTAAAGAGCTCCGGGGGGGAATCCAGGTATTGCTGGTGCTTTGAAACCTCTGCTGTTCATGCTGACGAGTTGATTGCTGTTGACACTCTAAGCAGTATGAACAGATATTCTGGTCATATCATCCTTGGTGAGACAGATAGGTATTTAGAAAATAAATACAGGCAGTTGTACTTTTAAACTGTAGAAAACTATATCTGGAACATTTGTTTCCTCTTTACTCTAGTTTTAATCCTAAATCACCCATTTGCTGACGGTGGGATTAGATTCCCGCGGTAAGAGGCAGGTTTAGAGAGTTCTTCAGACAGAAACATTTACAAAGCACAACCCCCAAATATATTACATATTACAAAGGTAATCATTATCAATTACTATTCATGGGCCCCATGTTACTGAACTGATTATAAGTAAATTGTTCTTCAAAATTCTTGTTTTGCTTCTTTTATACATTTAAAATGTTTTAGTTAATCAGTATTTATAAGAGTTAAAGATGATTGCCAAGGAAAGTTTTTAATTTAAAGGATTGAAAACATATGTTTTTATTGATTTTTGAGAGGGGGGGGGAGATAGAAACATTGATGAGAGAGAAATATTAACATCTGCTTCTCGAACGACCCCCACTGGGGATCCAGTCAGATTGCCCATGTCCCCTCACTGGGAAATGAACCAGCAACCTCTTGGTGCATGGGGTCGATGTTCAACAGCTGAGCACACTGTTCGGGGTAAAGGATTTTTAAAAAAATATGTTTTATTGATTTTTTTACAGAGAGAAAGGAAGATGGATAGAGAGTTAGAAACATTGATGAGAAAGAATCATTGATCAGCTGCCTTTTGCACATCCCCTACTGGGGATGTGCCCACAACCAAGATACAAGCCCTTGACAGGAATCGAACCCGGGACCTTTCAGTCCTCAGGCCTACGCTCTATCCACTGAGCCAAACCAGTTTTGGCTTTTAAAAGATTTTTATGTTTTCATTTCATTTGGTTTCATTTCCTATCCTACAAACAACTTATATTCCGGCAGGGTTACTATTACTTCAGTTTTAGCCATTGTGTTGAAGATTTCTTATGTATGCTAATTATGCAAAGAGCTTTACGGTATTAAAGTTCATCTTACAAGTTCAACAACTTTTACTGAATGGCAATATTTTATGTATTTTTAGAATTAAGTTTTGTTGAAGCCTATGACAGTATCTCTTGAATGTTTAAATCATTTAAGGGTAATAATAATTATAATTAGTCCACTGGCTTTAAGTTTATGGTCAATAAGTATAATTTCAAAAAATCGACATTTATAAAATTTTACCTGGGGTGTAAAAGCTTTCTCACACTCTATTAAAAAGATGAGAGTTTTATACGCTCGTAAAATGAGTCATGCTGAAATCATTGCTTACAAGGGGTTCATCTAAATGGTAATGGGCACAAAAAGTGAGTTCCACCCTGGTAGTAGAGGTCTCTTTTTTCCATCTGTTGTAGCTAATACTTGAAAAGACATAATAAAGTCAAGAACGAACTAATGGTCCATTTAGAAGATCAAATAAACCATGACCTAAATGGTTTATTTTATTTTACATTTTAAAGTACTTCGGTAGTGATTACCAATCTTTAAGAAGGGATACAACCGCAGAAGCTTTTCAGTATGGAAGTTGCTTTTAGCTTTCTTGGGATTATGTTTCTGATGAAAAGTGCCGAACGCTTTGGCCCAGAAAAACTCATATTTGCATAAGAATGCCTGGGATCGATAGAGCCCTAAAACTCCCATTTAGTTAGTCTTGGAGAAAATATTCATTGTAGTTAAGCTAATTTTACAAAAGCTTTGAGAGGTATTATTTATAAATATATTTTTATAAATACTATTTTAGCTTGATATTTAGAAATTTTAATTTACTTCCAGGCCCTGCCATTTATTAGCAGCTTTTTTAGGATAAGCTTTCAGAAAATTTGTATACAAGTCTGATTTCAGCCAGCTTCATTAATCAATCAATCAATCAATCAATCAACCAACAAATGCCTGGTTAACAATTACTATTGTGGCCTGCTATAAGCAAGTCCAATAATGAGATATTATAGCCTTTTTCTTAAGGTTTGGTTCTTCACATTCCTTGAAGAGCTAGTTACATTTGCTTAACAGTGTTGGAGATTTTGCATTTTATGGTATATAAATTATATATCTACAAATTTGCACCGACACCTGGCAAACTACTTTTGAATTCCCAAAAGAGTTGGTGTGATTGACTCCACAGTGGATCCATAGGCCAGCACTGGACCAACTGAGGGAGAGTTTCCAGAATCTTCCTCATCGTGTGGGCCGTGGGACCAGAAGCTGGAGAGGAAAGAGTCAAAGAGAGCAGGTCACTCTGTCCAGGGACTCAGCCAGCCCAGAACGATTTTTATCTGACCTCCCTCAGAGGGAGCCAGGGCAATAAGCTGCTCTATGTCACTCTCCTTCCAGCCTCCGACCTCCTGCTCGGCTCTCTTTTGTCAAGAGCCCAACAAGAGCCTTATCCTATCCAGGTCAGCCTCCTAGGGCAGATGGTGATCACAGGTAGCAGATGGAGAGCAGATCTCCTGGCAAAAGGAGGGTTCTTCCAGACAACCCTCAACCCGGAAGTTAAATGTTTAAAATGTCTTTTTTTTTTTTAATCATGCAAATTTGTAGATATATAATTTATATACCAGAAAATGCAAAATCTCCAACACTGTTAAGCAAATGTAACTAGCTCTTCAAGGAATGTGAAGAACCAAACCTGAAGAAAAAGGCTATAATATCTCATTATTGGACTTGCTTATAGCAGGCCACAATAGTAATTGTTAACCAGGCATTTGTTGGTTGATTGATTGATTGATTGATTGATTAATGAAGCTGGCTGAAATCAGACTTGTATACAAATTTTCTGAAAGCTTATCCTAAAAAAGCTGCTAATAAATGGCAGGGCCTGGAAGTAAATTAAAATTTCTAAATATCAAGCTATTATAAATATCAAGCTGATCTAATAATTAAATTGATATAAGTCAGGCGAAAAACAAACTTAATTTTGTATGTATGAAAGCCCCATACAAATATGACACTCAAAGTGGCTAGAACAGGAAGCTTTCACACCTTTTTGACATAGAAACAATAGTTTGTGAAGAATTGACAAAACAAAGGGGTTTGAGTTGGGGGCAGTAAATGGTTGAAGAAGCCTTCTGGGCCCTAACTTCCCTCTCTCTGGTGATAAGGATCCTTCTACCCTCCTGGGAGAGGGTGAGCACCTCTCACTTGGGAGATTTATCTTCTGCTTTCAGGGGGAGGACAGTGTCCTTTTGCTATCAGCTGCTTCTTAAGTACCTTTAATTCAAAATAATCAATATGCCAAAGTGGCATATTTTGGGTTGACATATTCTGAACCCCTTCAATACAGATACAATAAAATGTATCATCTTAACCATTTTAAATATTCAGTTCAGTCATATTAAGTACATTCACATTGTTGTATAACCAATCTCCAGAATGATTTTTATCTTGCGAAACTAGAACTCCATCCCCATTGCCTTCTGCCTCTGGTTTCTGGAAAGCCCACGCTCTCCTTTCTTTCTCTAGGCGTTTGACTACTCTAGACACCTCATATGAGTGGACTCAGAGTATTTATCTTTTTGCATGGATGGCATTTTAAAGATGGTGTTCATAGGCATTTTGTAGAGTCATTTACTTGCAGTCATTAATACAGCATTTTATTTTGGAAGAATGTTCTACTTGCTAGAGATCCCAAACATGACAGAATTGCAGCATAATAACAGACATAGGGCATTGGAAATAGAGTTGACAAAAAAAATCAGTGTACTTCAAGGGTAGAGAGAAAAATTAAGCGTTTCCCCTTCTTTCCCAAGATGTTGTAAAAGTGCCGGGAGGTCCCCAGAAGGTTTAATCAGCATTTAATCAGCTCTGTGCCTGGGCAGAGACACCTGGATGCAATCTGCAGGGACCTCACTGGGAGAGCTCAGCCTGTGGCTTACCCATCCAGTGCCAACCTGGGCTCACCCCTTGAGAGCCATCCAGGAAGCAGATATGGTGGGGCTTTTCCACCCTTTTAGAGCCTAAACCCATTTCATTGGGATGCCTATTGCCTTTTTCTGAATTCCTCTCAAAATTTGTCTTTACATGCATTTTAATCTAATTTCACTCTCATCATTGCTTTTAGATGAATTGCATTTTAGATGAATTGCATAAGTGCATTTTATTTTATTTTATTTTAGTCCACTAGAGGGAACCAGAGGGATTTAGACAATGGAGCCACCAAGATTCATAATGTCAGTATTAGAGAAATTTCCAGGGGTTCTCAAAGTGGGCTTACTATCAAAATCACTGGTGTGTGTGTGTGTGTGTGTGTGTGTGTGTGTGTGTGTGTGTGTGTTATTCTTACTTTTTAACTTACTTGCATTTTTAAAAATATATATATTTTATTGATTTTTTTACAGAGAGGGAGAGCTAGAAACATCGATGAGAATCGATGTACCATGGTACATGCCTCTGATCAGAATCGAACCTAGGACCTTTCAGTCTGCAGGGCGACGCTCTATCCACTGAGCCAAACTGGTTTCGGCCTTACTTGCATTTAAAAATAATAGATTTCATTTTTAGAGTAGCTATAGGTTCACAGCAAAACTGAGCAGAAGAGGAATTTTACAAATATGTAGCTTTATAGACTCTGCCCCAGATTCACCGAATCAGAAGCTTTGAGGGTGAGGTCTGGGATCTCTATTATAACGGTTGGTGGAATCCCTGCCAGGAGCAGGAATGCATGAAACATTATGTAGCATACACAGCAGGATATAAAAAAGAAGCTCATGATGAATATGCTTATTATCTTGATATTGATATTTTACATATACATATGTCATGAACTTATCAATTTGTGCACATTAAATATCTGCAATTTATTTTATGCCTCAATAAAACTGTTTTTTAAAAAGTACCTAAACAACACCCAGCCCAAGCCTCCTGTGTAACCCTAAACAAATAAATAAAAAGTTCCTAAACAAAATTGCATGTAATTCCAGCAATATAAAAATATAACAAAATATATATTACTACTAATATTATAACATATTCTATTAATAATACTAATATAAAAATGTTTTAATAATAAATAATATAAAAATATTTTAAATAAACAACCCAAGAGGCTTACAAGGATTTAAACATAAAAAAGGTAGATGTTAAACACTTGGAGTTTGTCAATATTTACAATATCCATCATATGTGTTTTTTTTTTAATTAAACAATTTCAATTGCTAAATAGAATCCATATTATTCACTTAGAGCAAGAGCAAAATATGAATAGTTAGAGTAAGACTTCCAGCTACAGAAATGAGATTTTAGGAAACTCCTAAATCAGGAAACAGTATATTGTTCCTGAAACAAGCATTTCGAGAAAGACTGCCAGATTCCCGTGGATCTTACTCAGGGCCTGGAAATATATATCCGGAACCGACTGCCAACATACAGATGTTTCCACAGTACCAAATACACCCTGCCAAACTGGCCGGCAGACACAGCTGCTTAAAAACTTACAGAAAGAAGAGAGGGCACAGAGATCATCATAGGAAGAGATTTAATAAAATTTTTTTCCACATAAAAAGCACTTTAAAATAAGATGAAAGGTAATTTTATTGATTTATAGGAAAGTATGTTAGAAAACCCAAATGACAGGGAGAAAATCAGTAATCTAGTTTTGAAACACCACACTGCCTACCCTAGGGGAGCTGCTGGCCCTGTGGAAATTTACAAATTTATTTGTTTAAATCAACATCAAATAGCCAGAATCCTGGTGATCAGAGCTGGCCTTTGTAACAAGTCTCTGAAACCTAGTTTGAATATCAAATAAGCTCATAACAACACCCCCACCAAGGTCCGCCCTAACTTGGTATTTGCTACAATCTCCTGGTCAGAATCAGATTTCCTAATGCCAATGTATTTTCTAAGCCAATGGTTAAAAGAATGTCTTGTGACTTACTCCTCCAAAGCCATAAGGATTCTGAGCACAGTCAAACTTAAAACATTTTTCCTAAAAGACTATTCTGGTTCTATCATTTTAAAACAATAATTTAAAAAAGTTGCAAGGCCCAAGAGGCCAACAAATCCTGACCAGCTTGGGTAGATTGGCAGCAATCATGGAGTTTTTCATTATTCCATCTTCAAAGGTTAATTTACTGTGTGTGGAGGGCCCTCATACACTTTTATAGCTTAACCTACTCAATCAAAAAGCACAATCTTGTATTATGTTTTACATTATAGATATATTTCAACTTAGAAAAACAGTAGTGTATTGGGAGATGAGGTGGAAGAAGTTATAGAGGTAAATCTATTCTTTTAAAATTTATTCTCAAAGCAGCATTTGGGAGGGAGGTTATGTGAGGGAGAACAATATAATAATTTATACTGACTCTTACAAGTAAAGCATGCAAATTAATAAAAGTTCATTTCTAGCTAACTTGATTACACAATTATGCATTGCTTAATGATAGGGATACATTCTTCGAAATGTGTCATCAGATGATTTTGTCATTGTGCAAAAATGACAAAAACATCATAGTGGGCATTTATACAAACCTAGATAGCATAGCTTACTAAACACCTAGGCCAGTGGTCGGCAAACTTATTAGTCAACAGAGCCAAATGTCAACACTGAAATTTCTTTTGAGAGCCGGAAACCGACTTCTGCGCATGGGCCACGAACTTTCAATTGCACTGTAGTGTGCGCCCTCCCGTGGTATTTTGTGGAAGAGCCACACTCAAGGGGCCAAAGAACCGCATGTGCATGTGGCTGGAGATCCGCAGTTTGCCGACCACTGGCTGAGAGGATGGGTTGAACTAGGATTTATATGATCACAGAAAACAACTGATGTCAGGTGAGGATAGAAAGAAGCCCCTTCTCTGGGGCTCTGAGGTCACTCTCCCAGGAAATGACCGTGACATCTCCCAACAGTGCTGGTGTCCTTAGGGAGAAATGTAGAATCTGCATCAGAAGCCACAGAGAGGTGGGGAGTTCCTCTACTTCATGCAACACGGATGAAATAGAGGAACTGAGGGTGTTGGCAACTGAATCCTCCTTGTTCTATCTCAGTTAATAAAGCTAGGATTTGGATATTGTTCTGAATTAATCAACAGAACTAAGCCAAAGGGGGAAAAGTGAACTTGGTTGTCTGAGCCACTAAAGGTGTTTAAGTGGCTCAAATTGGTGGCTTGGGTGGTCAGACCACTGAAGTTTTATGAGAGTGCAATACACAGCTGACAATAGAGAATCTAAGCACCAATATAATTTACTTCCATTGAGCAAAGTGCTTGCTCCAGGTCAGGCCCGGGCTGGAAGACAGTGTGAAGACAGTGGGAGTGACGGGCCCCAAATGACTTGCTTCGTAAGAAGGGACAGTTAATTACAAATGCTCCCTTCATTGTAATCAGCACCTAGAGTTGGAAAAGCAGAGACCAAGGGCTAACGCTGGCCATAAAGACAGGCTTTGTTCATAAGTATTATTGGTCTGAGACTTCTCACGAAGTTGAAGAACTGGGTCATGACAAATACTGTTTCACTGTGGTTGTTTATATTCCATTATGGCTATTTTTGTGTGACCAATGGGTGATAATCTTATCTGAGTTTTGAGAAATAGTAAATTCTCAGGAGGAAGCATAAGTTCAAAGGAGAAAGCTTGGCAAAGTGTTTAGTATATAAGTAAACTCTACGAATTGGTTGTTGTCAACTGCAGTCTACAGCCTGATTCCTATACAGGCTTCTCAGTGTGAGTTTTCATTCATTCTGGATCATTTTACTAATTTATTCTGAACTATATTAATTGATTAAAAATGCTAGACAGGTAATTTATATTTCCACTTCTGATAGATCGAGGGAGGTGGTGTATATATTTAGCTCTGAGCCAATAAGATATTCCTCAAATCAGTTAACCATGCCATTTTTGGGCAGGGGTACAAAACAGTGTTTCTAATGGAGTTCTTTTTAAGAGTTCAGAATCTCCTATGAACAGCATATTACACTTCTCCTATATCACAGTGGATCTTTTGTGTTTACATATAAATTCTTTTTGGTTCTTCAAAAAATGACTTTTCTTTGACAAACTAAAATCTTGGATACATAGTTTGTATGTTTTTAAAGCCTTTCTTCCTTTCTTTCTATCATCCATCTTTCCTTCCTTTACTGGTAACTGACACAAAAATAAGGAAACTGAAGACCTCCTACACAGAAGTGAAAGAGGAATTCCAGAAGGCAGGATTAACTGTAGTTTTTAAGTATGCATAGTAAAATCATAGTAAAATAGCTTGCGTTGCCATTAAAAGGGTAGCAGTAGTATAACTTCCAAATAGAGGGAGGAAAATGGATTGGGAAAAACAAAACAAAGCAAATCTTAATCTTAAAAAAGCAAGAAAGCTAAGAAAGAGAGAAAGGTAAAAGAAACAGAGAAGACAGAGAAAGAAGTAACAGTAAACCAAGTAGAAAACACATGATACAGAGCTAGAGAAAAATCCAAAAACATAAATAATCACAATAATGTCTTAAAGGCAAATCTTGGCAAACTAAATAAAACCCTGCAGTATATGCTCTCTATAAGAGAAATACATAAACGTAAAAACATAAACAAGATAGAAAGCCAAAGGATTGGGAAGCTATCCAGGCAACATCTAAATGAAAACTGGTATAAGTAAATTCATTATGTCCGCCATGAGGTGAGTAGGCTGGGCCTCAGTCATCTGCCAGGGGGTTGGCAGGCTCCATGGAAAGGCCTGCCTCTGCTCCTCCTGGACTAGAAACTGTGCTTTAAGACAGGGCCCTGTCTCCCACTCTGTGCCCCAGGCTGGCTTGTCCCAGTCTATCACTTCTCTGCTGTTCAGCTGGGCAGTCATCACTGCTCCAGTCTGGCTAGTGTCTCCTGGGTTTGAGGCACCCTGGCAGGAGTTACTTAGAGAAGCTACCTGAAATCATGGAAAGATGGGGAAAGCAGAACACCTGTGTTCTATTCCTAGCTCCGGCACAGCAAGCTGTGTGACTTGAGGGAAATCACTGAGCTTCAGTCTGTTCATATGCCACAAATGTGTATTATTTCCTTACAAGTTCTGGGCTGGGTGTGGAGAAGTCAGTGATACATGCTATGTAGGATGCTGGATGGTGGTGGTTGAGGGGGTGGGGGTGAGGGGCAGGGAGCCTTCAATTCACCTGGCAGGGTAGGTCTTTCCAGAGGAAATAACCTTTGATAAGAGAAGTGACAGCAGGAGTTACCTAGGAGTAATGGGGGAGGAAACACATTCAAGACAAAGGGAACAACATGGGCACAGCTCTGAGGTAGGAGGGCCTTAGCACCTTGAGCTTCCGGTTGGATCTAAGAGAGGCCTGGGAAGAGGGTAGGCAGGAAGGCAGGGGCAAGAGCATGTCCACCTCCTGGGCACAGTGGTGGGAGAAGGAGAGAAACAAGCTCCCAGATATTCTCAGAAGCTCACTCCCACTAGAGTGTGGAGATGTCTGGCAAGGAGTAGAGGTGGCTATGGCGAGCTAAGGGAAGTGGCCGGGGAGGACAGTGGTTTGGAACGGGATGGGGATAGTAGGGGTAGACAGACATGTTTGTCATTTCCAACCAGGGTGACAATGCCTGCAGATGGCGGTACACCTACCTGGTTGGCCCAGAGGGTCATTTCCTGGGCCGGCCCTCATTCAACAACGTCTGTGGAACCAGACACCTCTCCAGGTGCTGAGGACAGAGCAGCGAACAAAACACAGAGCCCGCTCAGAAAGCTCGCCTTCGAGCAAAATGGTTTGCTAGTACATCCCAGCAGGAAGGCTCAAACGGGATCTGGAAGCTACCCAAATGCGAAGGGTTGCTTCGGAATCTCTCGTTCACTTCTCTCTAGAGAACACTGTTTTCAGCGTCCTCCCTGTATTCACTCCCTGTGGCTGCTGTGACAAATTACCACATCCCTTGTGGTTTAAAAGACTACAAACCCGTTACCTGGAGTTTTGCAGGTCAGAAGTCTGAAATGGGTCTCCCTGGGCTGAAGTCAGGTGCTGGCAGGGCGGCATTCCTCCGCAGGGAAAACTGTGTCCTTGTGTTTGTCCAACTCCTAGAGTAAGGTGACCAGACGTCCCACTTTTATTATTTTTAAAATATATTTTATTGATTTTTTTACAGAGAGGAGGAGAGAGGGATAGAGAGCTAGAAACGTCGATGAGAGAGAAACATCGATCAGCTGCTTCTTGCACACCCCCTACCGGGGATGTGCCCGCAACCAATGTACATGACCTTGACTGAAATCGAGCCCAGGACCTTTCAGTCCACAGACCGATGCTCTACCACTGAGCCAAACCGGTTTCGGCTAGACGTCCCACTTTTGGCAGTCCCGCCAAAAGCGGGACGTCTGGTCACTTATCCTAGAGCAGCGTTTTTCAACTGCTGTTCCGCGGCACACTAGTGTGCCGCGAGATGTTGCCTGGTGTGCCGTAGGTGCAGACAAGACAAGAATTTTATAATTTTTCACTATTTTGTTTACTTAATATTTCATAATAAAGTAATTATAAAATACTTTCTTTGTGTTTATTTGATTCCTATTCAAGAGAATTACTTTATATATAGTCAATATAGGCACAGAGTTAAATTTTTTAACATTTTCTAATGGTGGTGTGCCTCGTGATTTTTTTCATGAAACAAGTGTGCCTTTGCCCAAAAAAGGTTGAAAAACACTGTCCTAGAGGCTCCTGGCATCCTTGGCTCATGGCTCTCGCGTTGAGAGCTTTTCTCACATGCTCTCACGCTGAACTCTCTCTCCTTCACGCATAAGGATTCTCTTGATTATATTGGCCCCACCTGGCTAATCCCGCAACCTCTCCATCTGCAGATCCTCCACCTCATCACATTGCAGAGTCCCTTTGCGATGTAGGACACGCACAGGTCCCGGGGCTGGGCTGTGGACATCCTTGAGGGCGGGCATGAATCCACCTACTACACTCACAGGTGCAGCGTTAGCAGGTCTGATCGTGCAACGGAATCAAGTTTTCCCTCCTCTCCTTGTGGATCTGTTCCCTGTGTGCTACTGAGCAGTAAAGGGACGGACACACAGGGACAACCGGAGCTGAATCAGTCTTTATTCTGGGTCTGAGTGGTTTTAAGAGAACCCCAGAGAGCTTCTTGATGACAGAGCCAAGTGTCAGAACCACGGGGCTCTCGCAGGCTGTGGGGAGAAGCCCTCGGAGGCCTGCTCTGGCGGTCACAGCTGACTTGCTGCTCTCAGAACAGACCAGCCAGTATCTGGAGATCGGTAATCGTAAGCGCTCTGTTGAGGAAGATTTCCTACCGACAGGGTTACTACCGTGTTTCCCCGAAAATAAGACATCCTCCGAAAATAAGACCTAGCGCAACTTTGGGAGAAAAAATTAATATAAGACACTGTCTTATTTTCGGGGAAACGGGAGGCGGGGGGGGGGGGGGGAGAGAAAGAGATACATAGAGGTTTTTTCCTGAGCCCTGGCTGGACGGCTCCGTTGGTTGGAAGGTCATTTCTTGCACCAAAGAGTGGCAGGTTCGATTCCCAGTCAGAGCACACACCTCGGTTGTGGGTTCGACCCCTGGTTGGGGCATGTATGGGAAACAACTGATGGATATTTTCCTCTCACATTGATGTTTTTTCTCTCTCTCTTTCTAAAAATCAATACACATATGCTTGAGTAAGGATAAAAAGAATATCTCCTGACACACTCTATAATAGCACAGAGGCAGGGGACAATTCAGGCAGATAAGAGAAGATTTGGAAATTTATCTTTTTTTGGGGGGAATTTATGCACTTCCTTAAAGTATTAAACTTTCTTACAATGCTGCTATTAAAATATGAGAAAAGCGACCACTGGGGGTTTCAGTGACCCATTTAAAACGAAATTAATTAGCATTTCATGTTCAGGGACCATGCAGCTTAATAGATCTCTCCTTTGGCCGCTCTGGAAGACTAGCTCTGAGAAGGAATAAAGGACTGTGTTCAAGTTCTCTTTTTTACCTTCAAGCAGACGACTGGGGGTTCCTGAAATGGCCAACTATCCCCAGCAGGTGAAAATGTGCTCCCTTCCAATGCACGATCGTGTGAGATGCGTGGGAAGTCTGCATGGCCGCAGTGTCCCGCTGGCTCCTCTGCCCTCCACACCCGCCCTTCGATGGGACCACCGAGCCCCCTTGAGCGAGGGCCTTAAGACCGGCTGCGCAGAGCGGTGCCCGACTGGTGTTGCTCAATGGTTGAGCATCAACCTATGACCCAAGAGGTCACTTTGATTCCTGGTCAGGGCATGTGCCCAGGTTGCAGGCTCCATCCCCAGCATGGGGCGTGCAGGAGGCCACCGATCCATAATTCTCTCTTGCCATTGATGTTCCTATCGCTCTCCCCCGCTCTCTTCCTCTCTGAAGTCAATATAAACATATTTTGAAAACTAAAATGTGTGGGTGAAAATGGGCTCGAGAGGAAGGCTGGGCACTAGGATGTTCAAGAAGGAAAGGCCGTTGTCTGAGAAATGGTGCGATCTGCCCTCATGAGTTGCTCCCGTGTGACAGGGACCGGAGTGGACACTGTCCAGGTGAGCTGCAGAAGGGGCAGGAAGGTGGCCTTTCTGGTCAGCATCTTTATTGCTTTCCGTGTACCACGTGTCCCATCAGATCTGCTTCTCCGGTGACGATTCTCATTTCCCCTGGCCTGCTGAAAAGGTCCCTGGGAGAAGCAGCCAACCTTACTCACTGAGGTGGGAACGCACAGCCTCATCTTTGAAGGGAAAATGCACAAGAGGCACCCCATGTGCAACATCCACTTTCCTGGACTCACTGGTCCTTTCTGTCATCCTTTCTCGGCCATTCTCAGAGCCCTGCCCTCGCTTTCCTTCAGTCCTACAGTCAGCATCATCTCAGCTGTGCCTTTCGGCTGCTGCACCCCAGCGCCTGCAACTGGTTCCCCGGCCTGAGTTCTCGCCACTGTAGTCTCGAGTCTTAAGGGCACCGGCAGAAAGAAAGACAGGGGCTGCTTCCACCAGAAATTGAGTTTCCTTTCCCACGCTGCACGCAGGAAACCGGCTGAACGGGGAAAGGGTGGGGGAAGGGGAAGGATGGTAGAGCTCTCCCGCCAGAATCCTGGCCTCAAAACCCTGCAAGGATCTGCATGCCCTACTTCATCCCACACTGCGGTCTATAGCCGATGTCTTTCTATTAAAGCCAGAATCGATTCGCGAGGTAATAAATGGAAGAACCTTCCCCAGGCTTTCCAGCAAAATTACTTGTGCCATTAGTAGCAGTAAACAGGCGTTTACAGCTGGAGATAAGCTTCTCGGAGGTTCTCTGTGTCGGACTTGAGAGATCCAGGGCTGCTAGTGTGGCTGCGACCAGGAGGCAGGGCTGGAGGAAAATGTGGCCATTCATGTCCCCGGTTCCTGGATGGGTTCCTGCGAGGAACTGCTCTTTAATTCTTTCCCTAGAAAGCCACAGCTCATTAAAACCAGCCAGACCCAGAGCGAGAGCGTGAAATAACAGCACTTAAACTCTGCCTCTGCCTCGGGGTTTGGTGACCTGCCTAGTTAAAATGCCCTCGCGCTGACTTGACAGCACAGCTGCCTCTGTAAATAAATCACCAGGTGGCCCGGCCAAGCCTCCCAGCAGTGTGTGTCACCTGGCCTGTCACGTCTCCCTCAGGCTAGAGGCAGGGCTGGCATCAGCCAGAGAGGCCTGTTTGCAGAACTGCTGAGCTGCTGAACATGGAGACCAGCTGGATGCCTTCCCAGTAAGTCCACCTCAGGGCCCAGGAGCCCCAGATCCCAGGAGGAGGCTGTGCACACATAGCCAGCAGCATCTTTCGCAAGAGTTGCACCTGCAAAAATTTTAAACGAAATCTTATGTTGTTAGTATGGTTACTAGAGGCCCAGTGCATGAAAGTCGTGCAAGAGTAGGCCCTCGTGGCCTGGGCTGCCTCACAATCTGTCTCCTGTCCACTGGTTGTTCCAAGAGGTTGTCTGGAAGGTCTTTCCACTGTCCCGTCTAATTAGCATATTAGCTCTTTATTCTATAGGATTATAGTCTTCTCTTTTAAGGAATCACTTAACAAGTCCTTTTTAAACCCAAATAATCCTCCCTTAATTTTCTCTCTTCTGGAAATGCTGGTTTTCATATGTTGGGAAATGGTTATTCCTCTCGGGCTCATGGGTAAGTGAGCCAGTGAGCAGCAACATAGTGAAAGCGTTGAGTGTTAACTGTTTCTATTCCTAGCGCCAGTAAATCTGCTTTGTGTGTCCTAGTTTGGAGGCTGCTATGGGGCATGTGGATGGACATCTGAGGACACTGCACAAGCAAGGCGGCCCTGGCCTCTCTGGGGTGTGGTACGTATGGAGGTGGCGACCACTGAATGGGTCAGGGAGGACTCACGGCCCTGTCTCACTCCCTGAGAGAACCCGAGGCACGCCTTTGGTTTCTGCCTGTCCTCCTTGGACAGAGGGCAATGCAAAGCAGCAGGGAAGGTATTCTTCAGGGACTAAAAGCAACGGCAACAAAAATAGCCTAAGGAGCTGACTTGATCTACTGAAGTCCACGCTTGAACGTCCTTCCTTCTCCCAGGGATAAAGACGACATTGAACAGTTAACAGTACACAGCGAATGGGGGCCCCCGCTGGAACCAGAGGGACACTCAGCTAACAAGAATGGATTTAACACTGAAATAAGCCCCGCAGCACAGGGGGAGGGAGGTCCTTGCAGTCAGAAGACATGCAAGCTAAATGTCAGCTTCGCCATGGTCATTACTCTCATCCAGTAATGATGCTTCAGCATTTACAAAATGCATTCAATGCTCACAGACATCCTGGAGGGTGGGAGTGGGTTGAATATGTCTCCCCAGAAAGTAATTCAAGTCCTAATCCCAGCATCTGTGATGTGACCTTATTTGGAAAGGAAGTCTTTGTGGATATAATCAAGTCAGGATGAGGTCATCCCAGATTAGGATGGGCCTTAGCCCGATGCTGGTGTCCTTGTAAAATGAGGACAATTTATATGGATGTAATGATTTTAGAGAGGAAGGGAGAGGGAGGGAGAGAATCATTGATCGGCTGCTTCCTGTAGTCCCCCCTTTAGAGATCGAGCCCACAACCCAGCATGTGCCTTGCCTAGGAATCAAACTGTGATCTCCTGGTTCATAGGGCAATGCTGAATCACTGAGCAATGCTGACTGGGTTAAAGTAAGGAAAGTTTAGACAGCTATAGAGAGGAGAGTGCCATGGGAAGACACTGGAGAAGATGGTCATGTGGCAGCCGAGGCAGACGCTATAGCCATGAAGCTGTAAGCCAGGGAGGCCGGGGACTGCCACCAACCCCCAGGAACTGGGAGAGGCAGGGACAGATTTCGAGCTACCAAGCAGGAGGCAGTTCTGCAAACACCTTGATTTTGGACTTTTAGCCTCAAGATCTGAGAAAATCCATGTCTACTGTTTTAAGCCACATAGTTTGCAGTACTTTCTGATAGCATCCTTAGGAACCTAATAGTGTGGGTATTACATTTTCATCTTATGGAAGAAAAGCACAGGCTTCAGAGATGTTAAGAAACTTGCCGAAGATGACAGAGCCAGTAGAATATTGAGATTTAAAAGCCAGAACTGTGACTTCAAATCCCAAGCCCTTCCCCCCACATGACCTCTGAAAAACAGCTGGCTTAATGGTGAACAGAAGAGAGATGTGCAGCGATTTCATTTCTGGGCCTACAATCAAAACATGGGAAGCAGAGTCTCAGTGAGTTATTTGTGTACCCACATTTATGGCAGCATTATCTACAATGCCCCAAAGGTGGGAGCAACCCAACTATTCTTTGATGGGTGAATGGACAAACAAAATGTGGAATAGACATACAACAGAATATTATCCACCCTTGGAAAGGAAGGAATTCTGACACATGCTATAATATAGATGAAACTGGAAGCCAATCACAAGAAGATGGATACTGTATGATCCCTCTTATATGAGGTACCCAGAATAGTCGATTCCCTAGAGCCGTGATCGGCAAACTGTGGCTCTCGAGCCACATGTGGCTCTTTGGCTCCTTGAGTGTGGCTCTTCCACAAAATACCACGGCCTGGGCGAGTCTATTTTGAAGAAGTGGCATTAGAAGAAGTTTAAGTTTAAAAAATTTGACTCTCAAAAAAAATTTCAGTCGTCGTACTGTTGATATTTGGCTCTGTTGGCTAATGCGTTTACCAACCCCTGCTCTAGAGCAGGGGTTGGCAAACCGTGGCTCTCGAAGCCACATTTGGCTCTTTGGCCCCTTGAGTGTTCTAACGCCACTTCTTCAAAATAGACTCACCCAGGCCATGGTATTTTGTGGAAGAGCCACATTCAAGGGGCCAAAGAGCCGCATGTGTCTCGAGAGCCACTGCTTAAAGTACAATGGTGGTTGGGCCTGGGAGGAGGGGGCAATGGGAAATTGTTGCTTAATGGGTATAGTGTTCAGTTTTACAGGGTGAGAATAGTTCTTGGTTTTACAACCACATAAAAGAGTTTTTGGTTTTACAGCAACATAAATGCACTTACTACTGAACTGTACACGTACAAACGGCTAAACGGCGAATTTTATGTGTATCTCCCACAACTTAGAGTCAAGCAGAGATGTGGCGGAGCTCGTTCTGATGGCGATGGCTGGCTTGGCCTGGCCACGGGAAGGCAGTGGGACTGGAGAGGCTGGTTCCACATTGTGCCAGTCTGGGACCGGCTTCCTTTCCCCTGCCTTCCTCGGGGGGGGGGGGGGGGGGGGGGGGGGGGGCGGTGCAGGAAGCCCTGCTGCCCTTCATGCCAACCCACACTCTGCCCTGTTACTCCAAACTGCTGTTCCCGCACTTGGCTCAGGTCTTCAGCATTTGCCCCCTCACCCCCTCTTGGGGATGTACAGTGCTATGTTTTCTCAGAAGGCTTGGGGCACACTCCCTTCCTTTGTTAGAATGAGTTGTAAACGCCAAAGTAGATTGCAGTCTGACTTCCTGTAGACCTGACTCGTGGCAGTTGAAACGCCAGGAGAGCACTTTTGGCTGTGCCACTCCCTGACTTTGCCTGCTTGTGGGGAGGATGAGAATCGGGAGGGCTCCCCCTATGGACTATTCCCCTCACTTCCAGAGCCATGCTCCTTGCTGGCCAGTTCCTGGATGGAACCAGAGAGCTGCGGCTCCTGGCCTGCAGGGGGCGCTCTGTTGGTGTTGGTTGTTCTCCCTTTGGCTCTTCTTGATCTATTCTTGGCCCACCTAAAGATGGCATAGTCAGTGTTCCCCTTGTCCTCCAGCTTCCAGTCGGGTTAATCCCCTGGCAGGCACTGGCAGGGGACATTAGGCAGGAGGAGAATGTACTCACAGAAATTGCTCGCCCCTAGGCGGTGACCCACAATCTGCAGTGATCTTCCCAGAAAACCAATCGTCTCACCCACAGTGAACAGCCCAGAAACCCAGCTGGCCATGAGTCAGGTTCACTGGAAGCCAGCCTGCTTCCAGTGAACAGTCCAGGAAGCCAAACAAGAACTTCTCTAATAAGTGATCCCACGTGGCCAGGACTTGATTAATGACTAACAATTTCCCTAATTTATGTCCCTGCTTCCAACCAGAGAAAACCCCTAACCAATTATTCAGGATGCCCACTTCTGGTTAATCCGCCTACAGCTTCCCCAGGCCAAAGATTCCCATCAGCACACACCCAAAGCCTTCTACTTTTGCTCTGTAAACTGTCCCACTCCTGAGGAAAGGAAACCGACGCTGGCTGACTCCCTTGCTTGAGCAACCTAAGAATGAGTAGCCCTTGCTGTTCTCATGTGCTTGGTCTTAGTGTTTTTTTTTATTTTTTTTTAATTTAATATATTTTATTGATTTTGTACAGAGAGGAAGGGAGAGAGATAGAGAAGTAGAAACATCGATGAGAGAGAAACATCGATCAGCTGCCTCTTGCACACCTCCTACTGGGGATATGCCCACAACCAAGGTACATGCCCTTGACTGGAATCGAACCCGGAACCCTTCAGTCCCCAAGCCGATGCTCTATCCATTGAGCCAAACCGGTCTCGGCTGGTCTTTGTTTATTTCCACAGAGCCCCTAATCTTCTTATCTCCCTGGTGTCCTGCCCAGTGATGAAGAGACTCAGACTCCAGATTCTCCCCCGAGGACTGAATTCCCTTCCTCTGCTGGAGAGAGTGTGCGGCCAGTGGAGTGTCAGCAGGAGCACCTTCCCAGGGAAGGGCCAGGTGGGGCTTGCTCAATGTCTGTGAGTGAGACATTCATGAGTGAGACACATGGGCACCTGGGTTCTTTCCTTAAAAGTTTTTTTTTTTTTTTAAATATATTTTTTTGTTCATTTCAGAGAGGAAGTGGGAAGGAGAGAGAGAAAAACATCAATGATGAGAGAGAATCATTGATCAGCTGCCTCCTGCCTTCTCCAACCTGGGATCCAGCCAGCAACCTAGGCATGTACCCTGACCAGGAATTGAACCATGACCTCCTGGTTCATAGGTCGACGCTCAACCACTGAGTGACACCAGCCAGGTCTGAATTCTTTTAAGAGCCGTGATTAGGCAAGACCATAACTAAAGTTTAACTCTGGCTCCTACTTTATTTTCCAGTTCCATCCACCCTATAAGGGTTGTTGGGGCCTAGCCTTACTCTTGCCAATGAACCTAAGCCCACTAGTGTGGACTGAATCCCCAGTGGACAGTTTTCTCTGCCAGCTGCCTGTCCCCATGCCAAGTCCAGCTGCCTGCATTCTTCTTAACGCTCCCCCCGCCCCCCTGCTCTCCTCCAGGGATCTCAGCCCTTTCTTTCTCTTCCCTCTCCCAGCGCACACACATGATTGCTGCCTGTATCAGATGCAGGACTGCCAGCATCATTCTTACAAACCGCCCAACACAGTCATATCTGAATCATTCAGTGTCTCTCCTCCAAGCTTGGCTCTAGCGGAATTTTTGAACAGATTGAGAAGTGACCACATGATGGCACTATACAGCTGTTGGTGTTCTCATAAAGTTGGCAAACTGCAGAGCTCCAGGGCGTCAAAATCTGCATTCTTCTGTTTTTGTGTCAGAAAGTAAAAATTGATAACAGCCAACAACCTCCAGAAAATCGTACTATGTCTTCCTAGTCAATGGCCATCAGTTTGACATTTGCCAACATCAATTCCTTCCTGCCCACACGTCCCCACTGCCCAAGGCCCTTGTCTCTTTGCACTCAGCACATGCACTGCCTGTCCTACATTGTCTGTTGGTTGCTATGAACCCAAAAATATACACAGAGAGATTTAAGAAAGATGAAAATATCTTACCTAATCAGGAGTGAAATGATTTCTTTTTTTGTTTTGGGACATCATTATGCTAAATAAATAGATGCATTTTCCCTTTCCACGTATATAGCTGGGCAAATCACATGTCCAAATGAAAACTGCCCACATCTAGAGAAAACCCTCAGCCGCTCCAGTTGATTAGTCAGGATCATGTTCAGCTAGCACAGGCAAGGTTGCCTGGGTAATCGCACAAACATCTGATATTTTCACATACCTCTCCTGTCTGATTCAAACTCTTAGGAATTAAGGTTTGTTTGGGGCACACACTTAAAAACAGCACTGGTGAGATTCACGTGGATCTTATTTTTTCATGTGACCAAATGATAACCTGATAGGTAACCTGAGTTCTGTATGAAAGGCAGCAAAGCACAATGGGTCAAATACCCCTTCTGGGTCAAGAATGGGGAGGTGGTGACTCAAATCCTAGCTCGAGCCTGACTATTTCTGATCTTGACCAAATATTCTCAGCTCCGTTGACATTTAACTGTCTTATCTGTGAACTGGTATAAAGAGTATTTGGCTCTTAGAGTTGTTTTTTTGGGGAGAAGGAGGAGTTAAATGAGATAATGCATACTAGGTGCTCAATCAGTGGGTGCTAGTATTTCTGAGTAGATTGGATGATTGCAGAGCATAACCTGTGTCAAGCAGCTGTAAGGTCAGGAAAATTCCTTATGCTCCTTTGGAAACCCCCAGTGGTAGTTAAGAGCATAAACTTTTGAGTCAAACTGTCTGGATCCAAACCCTGGATCTGCCATCTATGCAGTAAACGAATTCAGAAAAGGTAAGCAAAGCTTCCTAAGCCTCAGTGTCCAGCTTGAAATGGGAATAATCATAGCTCCTGCTTCAACGTTGATTATGCGATAATGCATATGCTATGGGTTGAATTGTGTTCCCCCCCAAAGATGTTGTAGTCGTAATCCCCAGCACCTGGGAAGGTGAGCTTATTTAGTAATAGGGTCTTTGCAGATGGTCAAGTTAAGATGAGGTCATTAGGGTGGGCTCTAAAACAATACAACTAGAAGAGAAAAATTGGACAAGGACACTCATACAGAGAGAATGCCATGTGAAGATGAAAGGAGAGATTCAAGTGATACATCTACAAGTCAGGGAATGCCAAAGATGGCCATCAAACACCAGGAACTATAATGGGAGAGAGACATGGAACAGGTTCTTTCTCACAGCCCGCAGAAGGAAGCAACCCAGCCAACACCTTGACCTCCAACGTCTAGCCTCCAGAACTGTGAGACAAAACATTTCTGTTAGGCCACCTCGTTTGTGGCACTTTGTTATGGCAGCCCAGGAAACTCAGACAGCATGGATGCACTGACCCAAAGCTGGGCGCCCATAAGCATCCAGTGAAGGTTACATATTATTTGCTGTTGCTGTGTGCTAGTGAGATTCCTCACCTTTTCTAACATCAGTTCCTCTGCACACAAATATTCCCATCTGGTTTCTCTTGCCTGATTACTAGATTGCGCATTTTACTGCAGTGCCAAAACACGAGCAGAAAGGCAGGTACAAAAACAGATTTCAATCATGCTGCTGATTAGATTTTTTAAAAAATGTAACCACCTTGGGCAGAGCATCACTAAGTAGAAAGCACAGTGTATAAACCAGTAGCACTGAGGCGGGCTCTCAGCATCCTGATTGGCTGTTCACTCATCTCCAGGGAGTGGACATTCATCTCAGGAAAAGCACAAGATTCCCGGTAGAGCTTCTTGGTGGCTGCTTTATCTTACCCTCGTCCTGTGACAGCGCAAAGGAAGCAATGTGATTCTCTCCATTTTTAATGTGACCTGACTTGGCTGATGCCCCATCTGGCCTGCGCCTTCATTTTGGATCTTGGCATCCAAAGTGTCTCTAAACCACCCACATAAGAGAGAAGCTCCACAGCTTCTGTATGTTCAGGTGCTCAGTAATAAGCATGTGTTGTAAGGACAAATATCCTGCAAAAATAAGTATGTAGTTTATGAATACTTAATTTTGGGCCTTAAAGATTACGAAGGCAGCCTCACAGGAAAATGCACTTTAAAAGTTTGGGGTAGAAAGCATGAGTGGTGTGTCTTTCTGGAGAAATTAAAATGATAAGCATTTCTTTCTTCTCTTACATGCCATGTACAAACAATCCCTGGAAACAGAGTGTCTGGGGTATTTTATTTCTTAATTAATCCAGTTTTGCTATTTGGTATAAATAGAATGATGTTCAGGCTGAATGAAAGAACAGGAAAGTTTAAGGGATACAATCCAAGGAGAATTTTCAACTCCCTCCACATCTGCTGCTCTATTTTGCTTTAAATTAGATTTGTAAATTAATTTAATTTTTTATTTGAAATTGCTCAGCTCCCCCTCACCCCTTTGTCTTTTCTTCCAGCAGCTGGTCCTCTTGTCTGTGTCCCTAGTATTTCCCCAGGAGACCAAACTCGACTTTCTACTTCATCTGACAATTATTTTTCCATATTAAAAACAAATCACTTAAGCTAGACAGGTAATATTTTTTTTGTAAGAAGAGCATCAGTTGATTGGTATAAGAAAAAGACAGAGATCTCTCCCATTGATGTTAGAAATTCCATTCTCTGATTTTTCTCTTTCAGCATGCAAATACTCAAGGCAACACAATACAACACATCTGGACACAGCTTCACCTTTGTTTCCTCATCTAGAAAAACTGAGTCTCAGTATGGGGTTATTTCACATGCCTATTGTTGGGAATTATATTTTCATGTACTTATTAATACTCAGTTTCCCAGCAACCAAGATTTTTATCTGCTGACCACAGATATCATACAAAAAATGGTGAAATATAATAAAATGAAGAATCAGGAACAAGGAACTTAAAGGCAATAGTAGAGCATGAAGACTAAGTTAGGAAAAATGTTCAGGTGTTGCGGGTGGGGTGGCTACATAGTTTCTGTAATTAAGCTTTAAATATAACTCATATTCTTGAAAGTTCAAGGTTAAGGGTCAGTTACCTGGTTTTCATGACCAGAGAAAAGAATAAAGGGTTCTAAGAGATGACATATGGAACTTGAATATCTGTCTGTGTCCTCACATGGTGGAGGGTATAAGGGAGCTCGGAGGTCTCTTTTATCAAAGGGCACTAATCCCATTCATGAGGGCTCCACCCACATGACCTCAGTACCTCCTCAAGGCCCTACCTCCTAATATCATCACTTAGGATTTCTTTTTTTATTTGTTTAGCTTATTATTATTTTTTTAATTTATTGATTTGAGAGAAAAAGAGAGAAGGAGAGAAATGTTGATTTGTTGTTCCACTTATTGATACATTCATTGGTTGATTCTTTTTTTTTATTTTATATTTTATTGATTTTTTACAGAGAGGAAGAGAGAGAGATAGAGAGCTAGAAACGTCGATGAGAGAGAAACATCGACCAGCTGCCTCCTGTACACCCCCCACCAGGGACGTGCCCGCAACCAATGTACATGCCCTTGACCGGAATCGAACCTGGGACCTTTCAGTCCGCAGACCGACACTCTACCATTGAGCCAAACCGGCTTCGGCCATTGGTTGATTCTTATATGTGCCCTGATCCAGGATCAAACCCAAAACCTTGGCATATTGGGACAATGCTCTAACCAAACTGAGTTACGCAATCAAGGTGCACCACATGGGATTTTGACACATGCATAACACATTCAGTCAATGGCAGTGGCAGATTCCTCTGCTTAGCAGTAGAATGGTTCTAATCATGAAAAACTAAAATCTTTTTTTTCAATAAAAAAAATGAACCCTTTTTTTTAAGTTACCTTTTTTGAACAAAGTTAAACACCTTGAGTAGGAGGGATGAGGAAACGGTTAGCAAGTTGACATAAGCCACAGAAAGAAGCCCTGAGGAGTTTACCTGCATTGGCTGGGCACTTGGCCTCTGGTCAGTAGCCCATTATGCTCCCTCCCCCCTTTCCTGGCAGATTTCCTCAGCCCGAATCCCTGGGCCTCCGCAAACTTGCCTGCCTCTCATTCTGGAATCTGAAGTTGCTTGACAGGGAGAGGTTCTTTTTGTTTTTTATCTCAGTATCTCCAATTCCCAGCAGATTCTTAGCTCCACGGGGGCAGAGAATCCCTTCTGTTATTTTCTGTACCTCCTGCTCAGTCTCTAATAAATATCTGATGCGTGAATAAATACATTACCCAGCAAATTGTAGGCACTTAATCAGTATTTTTAAGGAATTGTGCTTAAAAGTAAATCATATTTTATGCAACCTGGGAGTTAAGTATATTAAAAACATTTAATAAATCTTATAGGAAATGACTATCTTATCTACTTAAAATCTCTAGTCCTCGTGTTAGGTTTCTTATTATACAAATAATACATGTTTCTTGCAGAAAATGGGGAAAACAAAAGAAAATAAAATTATAGAGAATTCTCCCATATAAAATTAAAAACTGTTAATTTAGTCTTAATGGCGCACACAATTTTTTATTCATTTGTGAATATTTTTCTACATTGATGTGCCTTAATTTCACCTAGCTGTTTTTCTTATTATTTCTAATATAGGTTGGTTTTGATTGTTCATTATCATAAATAATATTAAAATGAGAACTTTAAATCAAAGTTCCTATCTGCATCTCTGCATTTCACAACAAATTAATAGATTTCTAAATATCTTCTCCCAAGTTGCTCATGACAATACATTCGAGAAAACACTGGTACTTTCTGCCTTTTGGTAGTGACTCCGGGAGGAGGGAAACATGGTTACCAGCTATTAGTTTGCTAATTGTCCTTATTTGAAGCCAGTGACCCAATCGTTTCTACTCTAGCCCTGTGATTGCATTGTTGTCTCAGCTAGGTTGATAATGGCGCCCCCCCCCCCCCCCCCCCATAGCCTGAGCAATGCTGGATGCTCCCGTGACATCCAAAAAGTTTTGAAAAAGCCGAGATTGATAGGGTCCATTTCGAGTGTGCTCTTTAGGTGGAAAGGATAAGAGGTAAGTGCATTTTTACCATGGCTTTCAGTCATCCTGAACACCTACTGACCCAATCAACCTCTTGAGTTTATGCCCCTTGTAACCCTCTGACGAGCACTCTGGACTCTACAGACTCAAGGGCATGCTGATTCTCTACACACAGGCTGCGAGAGCGGCCCTCTTTCTTCTTTCTGCCTAAAACAGCTCATTAGAAGAGGAGGTAAGTGTCCTTTGGCCCCATACATTACATCAGCAATGCGGCCTCCACTGCAGGAGGGATGGCTTACCTTGACACTGCAGAGGTGGCCCTTCCCAGCTATGACCGAAGTGGCTGCAGATTTTCCATGGGGCTGCCAAGAAATTGCCACAAGGCTGACGACAGAGCTGGTCCTGGTCACCAGCTCTGCATGCCCCAAGGAGGCTGCTGGGTAAAGCCCTGTGGCCGCCGGCTTACGAGCTCCAGCGGCACCTGGGGAGAGAGGCCCAGTAGTCTGCAGGGGAGCCATAGCCGAGAGGACAGGATGGCGCTCAAGATGGTCATGTGGCCAGGAAGGGGGTCAAGAAGGTCAGGATGCCAATGTGCCCACTTCTGTTTTAGAAAAACATGTGGGTTACAGTTCCCCGGGAGAAGCAAGAACATCCTTGAACACCAGGAGAATCGCAGTCGTATGTTGGAAAGCTGCACATCTTAGGTGTGAGATAAGCACAGAGTCAAGGAGAGGTGAGAAGAGAGGCGAGGGAGGGTGCAGGTAACTGCTAATGGGCCCAAGTTCATAGGCAGCGAGTTCATTCCGCTACTCTGAGAGTCCTGTTTCAGAACAAAAGACACACTTGGTCAGGAAGTAGATGACGGGCAGGATTAAAGCAGGCGTTTATTAATTAATAGCATAAACTTTAAATAAGTGACACACACACTTAACTGCAGCCCAAACACTGTAGTTTAAATAATATCACATGGCCAACAACCGTTGCCAATATATTTTTACAAGGCTGTTGAGTACTGCCAACACTCTGATATTGAGCCAGCTTGCTCTGGAACATCGTGGTACAGAGCACAACACTGTACTTTTGTGAAAGACTTCGTATACCAGGGGAAGAATCCATGTAGCTCATGAATGTGTGGTGGGCACCAGAATGTGTGTGGGAGAGCCACCCCTCAACACTGAGGTTCTCGCCTCCATGCCTGTGATGGAATTGGGGCTGTTTGTGTGTGTGTGTGTGTGTGTGTGTGTGTTTAGGGTGAGTGAGAGGAACATCTGATCAGGATGTTCAGGAGGCAAGGGAGGCAAGACCTGGGATTTGTCTTTAAAAACCCCAAGGACAGCCCTGGCCAGTTGGCTCGGGGGATAGAGCATTGGCCTGAGGACTGAAGGGTCCCAGGTTCGATTCTGGTCAAGGGCACATGCCTGGGTTGTGGGCTCGATCTCCAGTAGGGGGCGTGCAGGAGGCAGCCGATCAATGATTCTTCTCATCATTGATGTTTCTCTCTCTCTCTCCCTCTCTGAAATCAATAAAAATGTATTTTAAAAAGCCACAGTCCAAGGATATATTTCATAACTGAGATGGGAACTTCTCCTGATGTAACCTTTGCCTCAGCGTGTGGTGCCCTGAGAGTGCCAGGGATCTCTTCCAAGAGCGGACCTCAGCACGGGCTGGCGCCAGCTTGCAGATGCCTGGAGCAGGTCTCCCTGGGCATCACGGTCCAAGCAGGCCCCGCGTCCATGGCGGGCTCACGGCCTCTGCGGGCAGCCAGGCCTGCCGCCGCCTTCACATCCCTCCTGGCCAGGCTGCTTCCCCGAAGTCCCAGGGCTACTTCCTCCCGCCTTCCTGCCGTTCCTCTCAGTTTCTTGACTTTTAGCCAAATTGCATGATTAGTCAGCTGTGGTTCAGCATGCACTTCAGAGTCAGGAGATGCAGAGGCCTGGCGTGTGGCTGAGATTTAACGGGCCACTGAGCCAGAGGAGAGCTGGAAGCGTGCTGAGGGGGCAGATGGGTTTGTCACATCTGGCTTTTTGGGGGTCCTCCGCAGAGCTGCCTCTGGCCTGGCCGTGCACCGGGATCTCGGACGGCGCTGGTGGAGATGGGCAGCTGGGAGCTGGGTAAAGGCGGCGAGTTACTGCGGTACAGCAGCCTCACAGACCGGCACCAGGAGCAAATACAGTGTTTCCCCGAAAATAAGACAGCCCCTGAAAATAAGACCTAGCGCATGAAAAGATGAGACATCCCCTGAAAATAAGACCTAGCGCAACTTTGGGAGAAAAAAATTAATATAAGACACTGTCTTATTTTCGGGGAAACAGGGTAGCACTTTCTATAGAGCCTGGGGTAAGTGTGCCATGACTGTTTACTAAACAAAGAAACCAAAGACTTCACCACAGATAACACTGTGAGAGAGGGGAAGAGGAAGCCTTCTTTTATACTAGACTTTGTTTGTTTGTTTTTATTTTCCCCCCTCTGGGAGTAATCACCCTTCCCACCCCAGCCTCCACCCTTGGAATGAAGGATGACACGGAATAGGTAACAGACATACATTTATCTTTTTGTTTCCTCCCCTGCAGTTTCTCTGCCATCAAAACTAAGCCACGACGAGTGGGAAAGAAGGGGAGCCCTTGCCAGCTGGACAAAGGGGAGGAGAATGCTTTTTTCTCTGTGGGTGGACCTCAACACGAGAGGAGAGGGGGCATCAAGCGGGGGCAAGGGGTCCGCTGGGAGTGTCCTTCTGTTGGTAACAGCAGCTTGAGGGCAGACTTGTCAGGTACCAGTGGAGCCCGGAGCCCTCCTCACTGTCCCTGTTCCTGTCCCCTCCCCAACTCAGCTCTTGGTCCTGAAATGTGTCCTGGGTCCTCGGGGTTGGAAACTGAAAATGCAAATTAAAGAGCAAAAACGGATGGTGCCGAAACAGTGCAGGCTGAGCTGGCCATCTGCGAGTTTTCAGAGAGATTTGCTTCCCACCTCCCCCCAGAGGCGGCTGACACTATTTTCTTAGGTGGTGCTTCCCCTGTCCTGGCCGCCTTCCTTGGCTGCCAGAAATAGAGCACGGGGTCGAGGAGCTTCCCCAGAGATCCCATCCACTCAGGAAGGACATTCTCTGTGGCCGCCCAGGCCCGGCCAGCCCTGGCTCCCGGGGCGTGTTGAGCGTGCGAGCCGCTGTGCGAAGGGAGGAGGCCTCCCCAGGGCTGTGCAGCTGCACGTCCAGCAACACCAGCCCAGCACCCGCAGCCTCTCATGACCCTGCATTGCCCAATGGAACCTTTCCTCATGGAGGATTCTAAGTTTTTCCTCCTTGCTTTCAACACCCTCCTTCATCGGACCCCACCCTGCTTATGCAACCTGTTTTGTCCTCAGCATCTCAAGCTCAGTCTGGTTGCCCCATTGGCTTCTTTGTCAATTCCTCATCTTTCCTAGGATCTTCCGGGTCTCCTGGCTCTCTTCCTTTCAGTCCCTGGCGGTGCTTATCACACAGGAGTTATGCACGCTCTCCCAAAGTCACCCTGGTCTCCCTGGGGTGGGTTTTGTTTTCCCAACTCATTCACAAATGCATGAGGTCAGAGTCACTGCCCCATTCTGCCCTTTGGAGCCCTATGCTGGTAATGCGGACAAGGGCGAGCTTTCCCAGGGGTTCAGGTCAAGGGTCTCCTACCTGGGACCGAGCACTTTAGCCATGGAACAGGGAGGGACAGCTAGTTCTTGGAAGGGTAGGAGGAATGGAGCAACCGCTGGCTGACGACTAGGTTGAACAATTCCTGGAAGTTGAATGCACACAAGTGAGACAGGTTTGTTTGCTATTAGGGCTCTTGACACTCCCCCCACCCCCCCCTTTCTTTTTTTTAGGTTAATCCTTACTAGAGGATTTGTTTTTCTCCTTATTGATTTTTAGAGAGAGTGGAAGCAAGAGAGTTAGGGGAAAGAGAGAGAGAGAAAGAAAGAGAGAGAGAGAGAGAGAGAGAGAGAGAGAGAGAGAGAGAGAGAGAGAGTTGTTGCTGCCTGGACCCAAGCCAGGATCAGGTCTGAAACCTATGTACATGCCCTTGACTGGGAATTGAAGCCAGACCCTTCAGTCTTCAGGTTGATGCTCTAACTACTGAGCAACTGGCCATGGCTGTCCCTTCTTTTCATTTCTCTTCTCCCTCAGGCTAGCTATAAGTTGGGGCTGAGAAAGAAACCACAGCCTAGGGTCCTGCTGAGGAGGGGTCCACCCACCTCACTGTGTTGGTTTCCTGCCTGAGTGGGAAGGTTCTGTGTGAAGGCGAGAGCATTTGCCACAGAAATTGTGCTTCTGGAAATCTGGCTGCAGGAGATGCCCAGCCGAGCACCTGTACCTCTGAGGCAGAAAGGCAAGCCTCCTCTCTCTGCATGCCTGCACTCCACTTCCTCTTGTGGGCCGAAGGAGAAGTGGGGGAAGCCTAGCCAGAGCAGTTGCAACAGCTTCTGCTACCTCCACGGGTGCAGAGGGGGACAGCCCTTCAGGTTCCCCGGGCTAAGCGGGCCTCCCGGGAATGCCCCCACCTGCTTTTGCTTCCCTCCTCCTTCCCAAGAACCTGCTGATTTGCACCCACTTCATTCCTTAAAGGAGAAGGCAGAGCTGGATTTGAACTCCAAAGCTGGTCATCCTGCTTCCCCACCTCAGAACCCATGGCCTGTCCCAGTGGAGAGCACATTAGTGGCTGCTCAAGAGATGCCTGTGGCCGAGACCGGTTTGGCTCAGTGGATAGAAAGGTCCCGGGTACGATTCCAGTCAAGGGCATGTACATTGGTTGTGGGCACAGCCCCAGTAGGGGTGGTGTAAGAGGCAGCTGATCGATGATTCTCTCTCATCGATGTTTCTAACTCTCTATCCCTCTCTCTTCCTCTCTGTAAAAAATCAATAAAATATATATATATTTTAAAAAGAGATGCCTGTGAATTAGATTTCCCCATCAGACTGCTCATGGCTGGCAGAGCTACTATAGCTCTGTGTGTGAGCACAGGGCCTTGCCTGGTTTTTCCTGGGTGACGGGTGTGCTGGAATCCTGCACGTCCTGATGAGGTGGCATGTCCCTGGTCACAGAGCACTGAGCTTTATGGTTCCTGGGAGTGTCGGGAATGAACCCTCTTTGAAAACAACACAAGCTGTTGGGCCCATGCTGGGTGCTCAAGATGTATGCTTGTGAACTCTCCTAGCAAAGACACCTGTCAGATCCAGAATTGGCTCCCGGCCTTGCTCAAAGGACTGGCTCTCTAGGAAATGACAGAGGAACACAGCTGGGGCTTGTAAGGCATGAGCTGGAGGTGCCAGGGCAGGACAGAGCCTGGCAGGGTGTGAGGGGAAGCCCAGGAAGCAGGGACACCGGGCACTGATTACCTGGGTGGCTGCTCTCTGGGCGGAAATGCAGCTGAGCCCCTGAGGGTTGGATTGCTTCGGTGGTTTTGTCATTTTTGTTTTTAATTAGGGTCTAACGATGGATCTTCGTTCCTGTGGAGGAACTCCATAATGTGAGGCAGAATTGGACCAACTGGGTCCACCGGCGTTGAGGATGCAGGCATTTCACTGCTCCTCCCACGATCAGGTCCCTGGACTCTTGCTCACCTGACCCTTTTACTTGTTATGCTTGTGGTTCTGGTTTCTTGTTTTTCTGTTCCTGTTATTAGCTGACCTTGTTTATGTTGGAATTAAGGACAATTTTCATCCTAATCTCAACATCTTGGTTGAAAGTTACACATTGTATGGATTCCAGGTGAAAGGGAACAGTCATATTTAGTCTCACACGTACTGGCTCACTGTGTGTATTTCTAGGATAGCCCCGGAACTAACGTTTTAATGAGTACTCAACCTGCTCAGGAATGCCATTTTGGAACATATTAACCCAGAGAGCAGCCAGTTAAGCTGGTATTTGGTCGACAACAAGCATTTCTTCCCCACAAAAGACTGTAATGGGATTAATTTAACATTTCCTAGCTTGTGGCATCTATTTTGACATAAATCTTTAGACAGAGATCGATTACACGTATAACTATAAAACAGGATTTGGGGAACTATTTTGATGAGGAAAATGAGAACACAAACACAAATCAGGCCTTGGCTGATAACTTACAAGAAAACCAATGCACTTGGAGGTTGGTGGGCCGGGTAAGAAAGGTGAAGGGGGCCGAAACCGGTTTGGCTCAGTGGTAGAGCATCGGTCTGTGGACTGAAAGGTCCCAGGTTTGATTCCGGTCAAGGGCATGTACATTGGTTGCGGGCAGATCCCCAGAAGGGGATGTGAAAGAGGCAGCTGGTCAATGTTTCTCTCTCATTGATGTTTCTAGCTTTCTATCTCTCTCCCTTCCTCTCTGTAAAAAATCAATAAAATATATTTTAAAAAAAAGAAAAAGAAAAAGAAAAAAAGGTGAAGGGGCTAAACAACAAATAAAACAAAGTAAACTCATAGACACAGACAATAGTGTGGTGATTACCAGGGTGCAAGGGAGTTAGGGGGAGGTAGAAGAGGGTAAAGGGGATAAATAGTGATGGGAGGAGACTTGACTTTGGGTGGTGAATACAGGATACAGTATACAGATGATGTATTATAGAATTATACACCTGAAATTTATATAATTTTAATAACCAACTAGGGGCCCAGTGCACAAATTTGTGCACCTTGAAAGGAACTGTGGGCTGTGAGGTTGTGGTGGGCACAGAGGTGGGTCTCTACCCATCATCCGCTTCCCCACCTGGCCCCTCCTGCCACAGCCCTCAGTTCCCTGTCTGCCGGCAGCCCTGCTCCTGCCACTGCTGCTCCCACTTGCTGATGGTGCCGGCCCTGCTTGCACCTGCTCATGGCACAGAGTAATTGGGGCTGGAACCATCAGCAGGTGGGAGCAGTAGCTACTGCTTCGATTGCTTCTCAGAAGCAGGGGGAGGTGAAGAAGCCCTGAGGGGCAATTGGGATTGGCAACCCCTGATTGCACCGCTGATGGCACCAAGTGATTGGGACTGGTGCCAGGCACCAGCAGTGGTTGCGAGCGGTGGCTCCAGCACCAGCTACAGGTGTGAGTGGGGCCTGTGCTGACAGTGGGAGTGAGCAGTGGTGGGACTGCGGTGTGTGGGAACAAAGAATTTTCAGTAACCACCAGAGGCTTGCCCTGATAACAGCGACCAGTGCCCCACCTTGGTCTGGTGCCCCACCTCATCTGCTCTACCATCCCGCTGCGGCTGACGCCCACCTTGTTCTGTGGTCTGCCGCCTGCTGCCAATGCCTGCCATGTTCTGCACACGCCCCCTGACGGTCAGTGCACGTCATAATGACTGGTTGTTCCTCCCGTCGGTCTATTTGAATATTAGCCTTTTATTATATAGGATGCCCCCACAAGAAATTTGATATTTAAAAAGAAAAGAAAAGAAAAGAAAATGAGCTTAATGAAAAGAAACTACCTCCTTATGACTTCCCATTGTGAGACGCTGGTGTCTGCAGATAATGTCAGTACTTGCAATGAGTATGGCAATGTTTTAGTTAATTCTGGGTGATTTAGTTTTGCTCCCAATGGATATACATTTTCTTCAGGGGTTGCTTTGTAACAGAAGATCTCAAAGTATGCTGTGGGTTTCAGATTGTCACTGTTTGTTTAACAAATAAATACAACAAATCTCTTAATCAGCACCCTGGTGACTTGACAGAATATGTATACATGGTTTCCCAGCATGGGTAGCTTGCCAGGATGCAGTGTGCCCCTGGCCCAGACTGCCTGGCCTAGCAGAAAATGTAGATTGTCACACATAGTAGCAACTGCCTTTGATATATTGCATCAGGGTATTCTAGTAAAAGCTACCAAATGAATTAAAAAAAAAAAAGTTCACCTCTTCACCTAATATTAAGTAGGATCACAGCAGGAAAATGAGCCATTTTAGCAGAATTCTCTAGATCCAAGCAGTGCAATAAGCTCTGAGGTTAACTGAACCAACTACGTATATTTGTTCACTGTAGCATCTCTCTGAAGTAGTTTCCAATCTTTTTTTTTTTTTTTTTTTTTTTTAGGCCAGAGAGACTCTTCCATCCCCTTAGAGAATCTTGTTAAAGTTTTAGATCCTTATCCCTGAAAAATGTACATATACTCGCAGACCCCAGGCAGGGAGCCCTCTGTCAACAATCACTTATCAGACACCGTGCCATGAGTATCTTGTGTTTCTGTTCTTTGGTGTGCACTCTGGAAATGTGCCCAAATTGGCTGTCTTTATTGAAACATGTGCACACAATACATACACATATGAATGACATTTCCCATTAGAATGTTTAAATGAAATAATGTGTGTGAAGATATGCCATAAAAAGGCAAATGTGAGCCCTAGCTGGTTTGGCTCAGTAGAGAGAGGGTCGGCCTGTGGACTGAAAGGTCCAAAGTTCGATTCTAGTCAAAGGCATATGCCCGGGTTGTGGGCTCAACCACTAGTGGGAGATGTGCAGAAGGCAGTCGATCAATGGTTCTTTCTCATCATTGATGTTTCTCTCTCTCTTTCCCTCTCCCTTCCTCTCTGAAATCAATAAAAAATGCATTTAAAAAAAGCCAAACGTGAGCATATTTATGTTATTATTATTATTAATTATTATTATTTGCATTGGCCATTTAAAATTTCATCAATAAAGCTGTTGGTTGATGTTGGAGCTAATAATTTATTTTATAAAAACTGCTCTAAACATGACCTTTCCATTTTCATAGTCCAAAATACCTCTTTATTCCTGTTTCTTTCTTATGATTCATTTTAAAAATTACCATATGCTTACACTCTAATTTTGTAGGACGGTAGTTTTGGGTGAGTGAATTCTGTAAAAAACAACAAGAAAAACCCCCACTTCTCTGCAGTCCTCTGATAGGCTTGCACCTGACCAGACCTCCAACAGAGGTCTTGCCAAAAGCAATCCAATTTTGATCTGAATTAGCCATTTTAGATAGTAATTACATTTTAAGCAAGCAGATCACTTGTTTGACTAATTTCTTGTTATAAATCATTAAAGTTCATTAATATTTTAACTTAAATATCCTACTTCCTGCACCATACGCTGGAAATAACACCAGACACAACTTTGCCTGGATTGGTTCTGAAGGATCCCTGCTGCAACCACACTCCCATGTATGACTTAACCATTCAAGAATAATTTCTGAGCTGAATAATTCTTTCTTTTCCCTTTGCGCCTTCTGTTCTGAAGAGCCCTAAATAAAATTCTTAGAGTTGGGCAGAAAATAACTTATGAAAGGGATAGCTTCGTCTTAGCATATGGTTTATAGATAGTGAGAGTTTGGCTTACCATTTGGGAAGGTGGGGTGGGGAATGAGAGAAACTTGGGACCGGAGAAACAGACTGAGAGAAGAGTGGGGAGAGAAACGACGTGTACTTCCCATTTGGAAAAATAGCATCCTAGCTGAGTAAAATTAAATTTGAACCAGTGCATTCATGCCAAATCTTCCCTAAAGAAAGATCTCTCAATATAGACACATCTGTGGAATGCCTGAAAGAGGGAGTGCCTTCTATTGAGATGGACTGAGCTTAGAAGGAAAGGAACAAAAGTTATATTCATACTGTCTTGGTCCATTCAGGCTGCTTAACAGATGCTCATAGACTGGGTGGCTTATGAACAACTTCTCACAGTTCTGGAGGTTGGGAAGTTTAGGGTCCAGACTAGCACATTCAGTTTCTTGTGGGGGCCCTATTCTTGGTTAATAGCCTATGTGCTATGTCCTCAGGTGGTGAAAGGGGTGAGGATGCTCTGTGGGTTCTATTTTATGAGGTCACTAATCCCATTCATGAGGGCTCCACCCTCATGACCTAAACACCTCCCCAAATCCCTACCTCCCAAATACCATCACCTTGGGAATTAGGTTTCAACATATAAATTTTTGAGGGAGGCTGTTACAAATATTTGGTCTAAAGCACATACTCATTTATTAGATGCTTATTTTATACTATGAGCTAAAGTCAAGTATTAACAGGCATCATTATAATATTTTTCAGTGAAAGAAAAAAATATAACTTACATATAATTTTCTAGCCAATCAATTTTGGATTTTAAGGTTGTTCCAGTTTGTCCTTGTACTTAAAGTCTATTCCCTCCAATATCTTAAATTGGATATTATGGTTATTTCAACTTTTGAAATAACACAGAGTAGCAATAACCAGATGAAGGTAAGTGAACAAAGATGAGAAAAGTTCCATTCCCATTTCTATAAAAATGACAAAAAAGCTTAAATTCTGGACCCACAAAGTATTGCAAAACAATCTCATTCCACAACAAAATTATCAAACTTGGCAACAGTGACTGGGGATATTAATTTCTGACTGAATTGTAGTGTAGACCAGCTTATACTTATTTAATCTGTAAAGTCAAATTGCTTTTGACAGGTTATTTTGTTCTAAATCACTAGTAGAGAGAGATAGACTGGCAACAAATAAATGCAGTAAAATGTAATAAATACACCTGTTGAAGCTTATCCAAGCTGTTAACAGAGCAAAATGAAGAAGACAGGGAAAGGTTCAGAGGTGACATTTGAACTGGGCTTAGAAAGGTAGGCTTTGGCATTTAAACCCAGTGAGGAATAAAAACAAGATGGCGGAAAATGTCTTCTCTCTGAGTGGTTAAAAACACACCACAGGGTTCTGAGCTGATGAGTAGTACTATTAAACTAATAGAATAGGAATCTTAAAAAAAAAAAAAAAAAAAAAAAAAAAGAAGAAGAAGAAGAAGAAGAATCTTAAGTTCTATCCCTTGCATGATCATTTAGCTTTTTTATGCTCCACTAAGTAGGATATAAAACTAGGCTGATATTTGGTTTGGCAGACAAAGACTTAGAAAGTGCTAATATCAGTCATGTGAACATTTGGAGTTAAAAATCATTTGTGATCCACAGCAGGTTGGCCAAAGGTTTAATCACTGACATCTAAAGAGGATCGTTTTGATGGTCATGCATTTGGGAGGTTTTATTTAAGGCCTACCTGTCTTTCTGTTCTCTGACAGCAAGCAACTGCTTCATGGAGCCACAAATTTCCTTCTCTCAAGCCTACTCTTTTACTGAAAGCACCTGTTAAACTTTTTTGAACTTTCATGGATAGGCAGATGTGGCTTCTTACTAGCGAGTTCAATACTGAGATATGAAGGCTCAAAAATATGCCAAATATATTTGCTGTGTAGCTCAGGGGTGATGCATAGATCATTGCACTCAAGGCTCTCTGTCAGTTCTAGGAGCTGGTAGTCTTGAGGCTTGTTTTTTTTTCAATAAAGATGTCTCAAGCTAAGCAGAGGTCCTAAATGGCGAGTCCAGCTATTGCCACTTTTGCCTGTAATTCACCTATTTTCTTTCATAAATGTTGCTCCTCAGCTTCTACATCTCAAGGAACTACATTTCCCAGAATCCCTTGCCCTGCTTTCTGTAATCTTGACCAATGGGAGACATTTATGGAAGATTGCAAAGTAGGAGACAGAGAAACCAGGGTATCTCTCCCATTGGTTGTGGTTTCAGTGGTGTTTCAAACAGCAGTTACATCACCTTCATGATTCCAGCTTCTGTTGAACTATGTTTCCCCTCCCCATCTCGGTTCCTGCTGGCCGGTCCTCTATTGTAGACCTAGTTCATGCTGTGGCCATTTCTGGTCTCTGGTAACATTACCTCCCCCTTGTGTCTTTCTAACTCAGGCCCCAGAGAGTGGCATCTTGCAGCTGCTGATTTCTGACTTTCCACTAGAATCCACCATCCCTCTGGCTTCTCAGCTCTCCTATCACTGATGCAATTAAGTTCTTGTGTTAAATTTCTTCTTTTTGAGACAGAATGATACACCACTTGTGATAATACCAAAGACAATAACCACAAAAGAACACACACACAACAAATCAGTTCACATTGTGATGCCTGCTTCTGAGGCTTCTGTCTAGGAATCTTGGCATCTTAACCATGAGGCTCACAGAGAAGGGAGGTTTCCCCGTCTTCCTTTTGAGATGTGGGGCACACCAGTAGTTAATCAAAGGTCCCAGGGCAGTTCCTAATGTGTACTGGGGAGCAGCCAAGTGACCTCTGCCCAGCGGAGTCATAGCTGGCTGGCACTTGGTCTTGGATTTCCATCTCAGGAGAAAATATATAATCTCATTGCCAAGTGGATTCCTTTTCCTGCTTCTAGCTCTTAATAGAAATATCATGGGCAAAAAACATAATATAACATATTTGCAGGGTCGGGGAAGGAAATGCATGTCTCAGTTTTCCCTTTACAGTCTTTATTCTAAAATAGAATAAAACATTTACTTTAGAGAGTATTCATGAATCATTTTAAACAAAAACTCTTCTACAGTTAATCAATAGATAAAGACTCTTGAGAAGTCTTCACTCCTGCCTGGACGTGCTGAAACTCCCAGTTAAAAGAATGAGCTGTGTACACAAGCCAAGAATGCTTTCGGGCTTGGCAGTCTTTGCTGATCTTCGGGAGAGGTTAAAAGCCCAGATAGGCAATGTGGAAATGCTGAAACTCCTCCTTAATGCAGTCCTCGTTATGTGAAGGGGACCAGGAAGAAGAAAACAATCTATCCTCCACTTTTTCAGAGCTGCAAAATAAATCTAAGCTCTTGTTGGAATTCGCGATGTTTATTTACCTTTTAATCACGGTTTTGACACCCTATATGGTTTTTTTTTTATCTAGTGTTTAATGGGATCCTGCATATTGATTTATAATTGTGACAAATGTCACTTTCAGATTTTGCAGGGACTGATTCATCGCCCGGGGAGCCTTTGTTTTTCTCCCTGTCTGCTGTGCACTCATTTATATCAGCACCTCCCCTGGATGCCAGAGACAAGAAGATAAGGTGGAGGAGGATGAGCGTGCTAATCAGTCATGTTTGTCACCTGTAGGAATGCTTGAAGAAAGGCCCCCTGAGAAAAGGAAGCTGAACCTATGAGAAAGAACACCACAATGTAAATAATAATGGATTTGCTTTCGTTCCAGAGTCCTTTGCCCTGTGGTTAGAAGACAACAAAAGGGCTGCCCTCCCCACAGAGGAGGTATGTTTTGTGGACATCACTGAGAGCGTCCCTTCAGTGTCTCATTGACCGGATGCCAGCCCCCGATGTGTGAGCGTGCCAGTGAGCAGTCTTCATCTAGGATGGATAAAGCAAACAAGCAAACAAACAAACAAATAAACAACTCATCCCCTACAAGCACAACAAGCCAAACCCCAACGTCTCTGAGGAGTATCTGACATGTCTGCTGATCTTCCTAACAGCGTGGAGTCCAGAAGCAAGTATAATGGAGGGGTGCAGTTCGGGCTTCCGGGGTTTTCCCTGAGACAGTTGATATATTGTGAACATACTACGAGATGACAAGTGGCCTATGTTCAGTGAGTTTGCTTTTGCAAGTGCAGTGGTGAAAATTTTCTAATGACAGCTCATAATGAGGCATCCTGCAGCTAAGATAAACACTAGATCATCCCCTATATGTAGGCTCTGCATCCTGCTGGGCAGGTAGCCACACCCCTGGGTTAGCAGGGCCTGGCTGGGGCTGTGTTCTCTGGCAGGAACACTTAAGGTAAAAGCTGTTTATATATTTTTTTTGGAAGGAAAGTTTGCAACTTTTTCTCTATTTCTTAACCATTTGTTCACTCTTGATTGAATGATTTCTGAGTGCCTCCTGCATATATATAGGATAAAAGGATGCAATCGGGTTGAAACAAATACGTGCCAAATGCCGTCTTACGTCCTGTATTTATATGAATGAATAAGTCACAGCACCTTCCTTTTTTAGTCTTCAGCTCTATGAAAACAAGAAGAAAATCTTGCTCCCTGCTGAGTCCCTAGGGTAGTGTCCAGAGCATTGTTGGTGCTTAAGAAATATTGTGATAGAATGAATAAATGAATGGGAACACATAGTGACACCTTAGTGTGCTGCATGTGAATAGAAATTCTCATAAAGTCCTTAGGAGTCCCAGAAGTGGAGTAATAAGTTGGGGGGCCAGATAGCGGACAGGCAGGCATTTCCCAAGAAGAGGAGGGAAAGATGGGGAGGGGCGTTTCAGGCAGAGTGCAGGCGAGTGCAGATTAGCAGCGGGTGGCATGGTGGGGGAGAGTGGACCCTGAGGGCTTGGTTAGGCAGAACCTGGGGGCAGGACTGTAAGCCCCTCTTCAGAAGCCAAGTCTTACAGTCCTGTGGAGGAGAGCAGAAAAGAAAGAATTCTCATAGATTCATGTCCCCAACGCTGTGGAAACGAAGGAATTTTTGGGGTGGGTGGGTGGAGACAGGTTAAGTAGACCCAGAATCAAAATCACTTCATGTAATTTTCTTTGGATGTGATTAGTTTTCAGTCACTAGAAGCGATTTTTAAACATAGAAGCTGATTTTGGAAGCCATACTGGCGCTTTCAGAAATGACTCCTTCCCAATTCATAAAATTGATTTGTTGGTTTTCAAAGCTACTCTGGGATGGAAATAAAACTAAAATTTAAACGGAGCTCTAATGTGCAGTCATTGTTTTATTTTCACGAGACTATTTCAATAGATCAGTGACACGATCGATAATAGGGTTCTTACCAGTGCAACAATCAGGCAGGTTGATCCTTTATTTCTTCTACAAATGCGAAAGGAAAACCTGTTTTTCAGAAAAAGAAAGAAAAAAAGTGAAAACATCTTCCATTAGTGCACAATACAGGTGTGAAGACAGAGCAGACTATTTCTGTCTTCTTATGTCAGAAAGCGAGTGCTCACCTCTGAGCTCGGAGTATGAGCCAGAGCGTGTGTTTGCAGCAGTCTGCCTGCAGGACGGAATCCAAAACCCGGCGGCAGGTGGAACCAGCAAGTGAAATAACCGCACACGTGTTGTCATAGCAGAACACGCTGGCAGCCTGCCAATGTGGAGCAGAGAGGATTCTTTCCCAGGATATAAGCACTGCGGTCAGGGCCTGGAATTCAGGGTTGAAGGACCGATCCTGCCAGGTGGAGAGCTAAGACGATTCACCTACCTGAGCAATTTTAATCCTCAGGGAGTGGCTATTATTGGCCTCACTTCACAGATGAGGAGACTTAAGGTTTGAAGTCTTGTAATTCAGGTGTGGTGGTCGCTAGTGCATGGATGGGAAACTCCTGGTTTGGATTCTGCTGGTTCCTGCTCCAGGTCCCCACAACAGACATGGTTCAGGGCAGAGCCCAGCGGCTGCCCCTGAACTAATCGCTCCTCTCTATTTACAGATGAGGAAACCCAGATGGAAAGACCTGAGTGCTTGTTCCAAATAACAGGAAGTTCAAAACAGAGATAAGTTTGGAACTTAGTTGTCTTGATTCCTAGTGAAGTGTGCTTACCATTGTATAAATCCAAATATATATAGGTCCTTATCAAAGTGTAGGTCCAAACGCACCTACACTTTCTACTCCTTCTATACTGCACCAGGTAAAGAGACTAGAGGGCCTTAATCCTAGCTAATAAAGACAGAATATGCAAATTAACCATAACTCCACAATAAACATGGTGGCGCCCACAGCCAATAAGGAGGGAATATGCAAATTGATGCAACAAGGTGAGAGGCAGAAGGTGGCTCCAGGCTGGAGTTAAGGCAAAAAGGTGGCTCTGGGCTGGAGCGAAGGTGGTGCGGGCAGCCAGGGGAAGGAAGGCCTATTCTTTTATTTATTGTATTTATTGTATTTATTTGTTTATTTATTTATTTATTTTTAAATATATTTTATTGATTTTGTACAGAGAAGAAGGGAGAGAGATAGAGAGTTAGAAACATCGATGAGAGAGAGTCATCGATCAGCTGCCTCTTGCACACCCCCTACTGGGGATATGCCCGCAACCAAGGTACATGCCCTTGACCGGAATCGAATCCGGGTCCCTTCAGGCCCTAAGCCGACGCTCTATCCATTGAGCCAAACCGGTCTTGGCAAGGAAGGCCTATTCTTGCATGAATCTTTGTGCATCGGGGCCTCTAGTTTATTATAATGGCGGTATTTAAAATGTATATAATTTTGCAGCACCTGGCTGAGACTAAGTCACAAAATTACCAATTTGGGGCTAGCAAGCCGAAAGTGTGACCAGCTGTGAAATGTACTCAGGATTTATTTAATTGGTGAGGTGGAAGTGTTGTACTGAATGGCAGAGTGGTGATGACATTTTTCTCACAGAAGGGAATCTAGCTCCTTCTGGTATTTACTAAGTGGAGTGACAACAAGCAAAAGGCCATGTCTGTGAAGTGGGTCCCACAGCCCTGTGCCTACTTAGAGAAGTTGACATTGTGGCCTCCCATCCCAGTTCTAGGAGATGATCCTAAGCCTGTTTCTACTTTCCACAAAGTACTCCAAGACAGAAAGTCAAGAACAAACTTCCCCAGATTTTGTGAATTAGGGTTATTTACTTCTTTTCCCTAAGAAAATTAAAAGCAAAGCAAAACAAAATGCTCTCAGGTGCCAGTCATTTTGAAAAATACGATTTGAAAAGCTGTGCCAGTTGAGGCCTTGTTTGTAAAATTATGAATTAATATGGGCTTGTAGCTTAAGGCCAAAATATTCCAGTCTATGGAAAAGTTTTTAAAAATGCTATATATCTATTACTGCTTTCTAAGCTTTCATGGTAATTTGCATGCACTGGGGAATTAAATGAATCTGTGACACAAATTTACGTTAATTTATTCAGTAACTAAGGCATGTTTTAAGGAGATTCAAAGTGATCATGATAATGGCAAGCCAACAAATCTCTGACAATTGCACCACAATGAATGCAAAAACACATGGGACGGGATAGAAATGAAGGTGCTTTTCAAAGGTCATTTCCAAGAATATCTTATATATTTATACAACACATGACCTACCTAGGAATTCTTGTGTAGTCTGTGCAAGGGACAGTCTTGTCAAAATTCAACAAGAACAGAAGAAACAATTTGAGAATTGACTTTAAAAGCAGCTACTGGGAGACTAAAGCAAATGGAACAGTCACTGAATAAGAAGAGGGATGATTGAAGTTTGCTCCATAAGAAAGAATTATGTTTAAAAATCCAATGTGCATCTGCTTCTAAAAGATTTAGATTATACGGCTTATTGCTCAGAAATACTTCTGTCAAAGATTGAATACACATTTCCAAAGTGATCCAAATTATGTTTCAAGTTGTCGTTGTGCTTAAACCTGGAAGGAGAAACAAAAATACAGAAAAAAAGGTGCACAGGCTTGTCATCACTCGCTAATTAATTCATGATTTCTTCTCTTCTCCTGGGACTTCCACCCCCTACAACTTAATATTGTGGCTCTCCACTTTAGTATTCCAGGGCGCCACCACAATTTTGATTTGCTAGATTTGGGGTATATTCTGGAATCTGCCTTTTAACAAGACTTACCAGCGGTTCTGAGATAGATAAACTGGAGCCCACACCTTGAGAAATATGGCCATACGTCAGTTTCCAAGGGTGAACTCTCAAATTTACACCTTTATTTTAGAGTGGCTGGATAGAGCATGTGCTCCCGTGTGTTGTTTTTAACTTTTATCAGCATAAATCTTACCAAATCTCTGTGCCTGACAGCAGAGCCAGAATAAAAAACAGCTCCTGACCTTGGGAAAATCCCATGTCCTTATGTTTAAAATAAGAGTTGGACTGAAAGTCGTCTAGACTCCTATGCAGTTCTAATACTTTATATGCATATCTGATGCTTGGCAGGTATTTCTTGAATATTATGACTCATGTGTTGGCCAGTGTGAATGGAATAAACAGGGAAAAACAGAAATCAGTCTCTGGGCCATTAAGTCAAAATTAGGTAAGATTCCTTTCCCCACCCTCACATTTCAGCCACAACCTAGTGAGTTGGAATGGCGATTAGATATATGAATTTTATGCTTCAATGAAAAAAGGTTTCTCTTGTTTTCTTAAAAATTTAAGGAATTTTCTACACGTAATTATCAGAAATTGGATGTATTGATTGCCAGGCTGCCATTTCTGAGTGGATGGTTGAACATTAGTATAAATAAAAATTATGTTTAGAAACTTTTTAATAAGTTGGTCACCAACAGAGTAAACAACCAGTATCCTTTATGTTACAAGTAATTGAATTCAGAAGGTTCTCATTTGACTAGCTCTATTTTAAATGAAAAACCAATTATTTTGCTTGAAGAAAGTTTTTTGTGTTTTTTTTTTTAATATAACACAGGACTGTGAAATTAAGTCAGAAAACAATACAGTGTAGTAGGCTATTTTTGAATAGTAACACTGAAAACAATATATTGTTTTCAGTGTTACTAAATGTAAGAAATCACGACTTACATTTTTTTTTCAGTAGGTGTTTTACACAGGGCCATATGTGATAAAAAGTGATTTTTTAAAAATCTGTTTTTTCAAGTTAATTTTAGTCACAACCACAATTTGCTCTATATTTCCTTAAAACTACTATAAGTAGCAATGAAAGAAATTGCCCCTTCTTATAATTATCTATTTAAAACAGCATGTTATGCAATACTGTCATATTTTTAAAAATGTTCAGCGTATTAAAAGACATTTCCAAATAGCTGTAGCAAACCCCATTCATTCATTCATTCATGCATTCAGCTGTTCACCAAACATTCCCTGTGGGCTGCCAAGTGCTAGATGTTGCTTCAGGTACTGGAGATGGAGATGGGAGAGGAAGGCACCAAAAAGGTAACTTCTGTTCTCATGAGGCTCACATCCTAAGGGGTTGGAAAGACAATAAACATACAAGGAAATGAATAGGTGATCTAACAAATGCTAAGTAGAAAGTACAGTAAGACCAAGGGACACAGGGTGACGGCACATTTTATATTGATTTGTCAAAATAGCCATTCTGGTGAGGTGCCATTGAGCAGACACCCACTCACATGAAGGGAGGGAAGAGCCAGTGAGGGAAGAGTTTCAGGCAGCAAGAACAAAAACCAAAATGTCTAAAACATTCTAATAAGTGATTTAAAAAAATCACTTTTTGCTGAAACCAGTTTGGCTTAGTGGATAGAGCATCGGCCTGCGGACTGAAAGGTCCCAGGTTTGATTCCAGTCAAGGGCATGTACCTTGGTTGCGGGCACATCCCCAGTAAGGGGTGTGCAAGAGGCAGCTGATCGATGATTCTCTCTCATCGATGTTTCTAACTCTCTATCCCTCTCTCTTCCTCTCTGTAAAAAAAAAAAATCAATAAAAAATATTTTTAAAAAATCACTTTTTATCACATATGGCCCTATATAAAACACCTTCCGAAAAAAATGTAAGTCGTGATTTCTCCAATATAGAGTGTTTCCAGTGTTACTATTCAAGTGTTCTATTAAGCTTCTCTATCAACCCAGGTCCTTCAGGAAGGGGCGCCCCAGGCGGAGGGGGGCGGGAGACAGGGCTGAGGACAGACATAGGGATGAATCTCCCTGTCAGCCCCTGATGTCCCAGAACCCGGTCAAGGCCCCAAAGGAGGGGCATATCGAATCCTAGTGGCCTGAACAGAAGAATTCTACTTGCCATTTCACACTAAATGCTGCTTTGTTTTGTTTCAGTGGTACAGTGAGGATGTACATGTAAGAACAATGATCATACTTCATGCTGTTTCAGACACTAACTCCCCACCTCCACCCTACATGCCCTACATGGTGTTGAGCATGTTAGATTCTTAATAAAGGTATTTGATTAACCGAAGGCCATGCGTGCAAAATTATTTGCAAGTTAAAGTTTTTAATGGGAAATGATTCCTTGTCAGAATACTCTGGGTGTGGTACGGAATCACTATTTGGATCTAATATTTTCATTTGCAACTCTACACACTCATCCCTACACATACAAAAACTGACTTAAAAGGAAAAACACATGACAAAGGAGGAGATATATTAAAAGACTTTATTCACAATAGAGAAATTTTACAAATATAGTTTTTAAAAATTATGTGTCAATCTATTACGTTTCCCATAACATTAAAGATTTATATAAAGTTGGAAATGACAGAATGGATTTATGCACAAATCAAAAACAATCATTGTAAAGGATGGATAACACATATGAAGGAATTATGTCAAACATCGAGTCCTGAAAATCGCCATACAATTTTTATGTGTATTAATTGCATGAAGTATACCAAAAACACATACAGAGAATTAAGTGCTATTTTCATTATTTGCCTTTTAGGTGAAATTGCTGAAAATGAATGAAAGATGTGTCTACCTAAAGACATCAGTTATTTAAAATAATTAACACAAAATATAACTTTAATTAAATTATATCACTAATTATTAATCTCTTGCTTACATTTTTGTTGTTTTGGGACTTAAGTTAAAAAAAATCGAAGTTCTATAATTGAAAAAACATTATTCTTGCCATTGGCAGAACAATGTCTAGTGCAATCTTTTGGCCTACTTATACCAGGATACAGAAGGGTACATTATAATGCAGGGTGTATGTAAGCCTGATATTAAAATCCTACCTGCTGTAACAATACATACCAGCTCTGTGCTCTTTCAAATCAAATTTAAAAGCAAAGAAAAGAAGATAACTTAAATTGTTAGCCCAAGGATGCTTACATAAAAATTATAACCTAAATACATAGGGCCTTTTTTTTGTAATAATCTTTTATATTTTGCCTTTATGGTCTGGGACAAAAGAACTCTCACTACCCATTCATTTCATAAGGTGAGCTGACATACGAGTGGAAGATATTCTGGGTTTCAAAACACATTAACTTGGCAATAATGACTTACAAAGGATGTCCTTAATTTACTAACTTTATTAATTTATTCTTTGTATACCAATGTACAATATGGGGGAAAAGAGCAGGTTACACAAGGTGGTCCTTTCAGACAAAAGAAATATTTTGAAACACTTTTAAAAGCTGAAAGAGCTAAACCAATTAGGTCTATAGAGATCCAAGAAGATAACTGTCTTAGAAAATATTAGGTTGAGCCATACGAAATGGTTGATATTGGATAATTTTTAAACTACAAATGCAGCAACTTCAGCTTAATCCACGGGGCTGTACTGATCCATTTGACCACTGTAGGTGGAGAATGCAGGTGGTTCAAGTCTTTGTACCTCAGAATATACATCACCCTATTAGCTCTTTGGGTCACATATATAATATGACCCAATCTGATGAGAAAACACAAGATATCACCAAATCTATTCTAGGAAAGCACTCCTACCTCAGCACAGTGCTTTGAAGAACCATGTCATTATTTTGATCTGCTATCGGATCGTAAGGGATTGGGAGCATCCATTCCTACATATTCTTTCTAAGCTGGAACATCTATATCGAATTTAACCAGGACTATATTCTTATTTGACCTAAAAGTTTATTAGATTTTCCTCAGTTGACCACCGAGGAATAAATACATTGTTAAAGCTTCTTTCAGAGTTAATTCTGCTTTCATGAATGAAATAATTTACTACATTTGAGAAAGGGCCCATGTAAATTCCAAAAAATCTGATTCAGATGTAATGTTTTCTTTACTTCAAGGGAAAAAAAAGATGAAATGCAAATGAAAAGATCATTTGAAATATTCATCCTCTCTTTAGAGATACCCGATTCTTCATATGTTCAGTAAAAAGCGAAAGCTAACACACTAAGAGTGATACTATTTCCCTTTAAAAAACATAATTGAGCAATAGCAGAGATCTGCCAAACTTGCAAACTCACTTCGCTGTGTGGTGGGGAATGGAAGAAATTAACCAGCACATGATCCAGAAATGACACAGGACATTTCAAGTAAAATTTGAGAACTAATTCACAAATTTGGAAACACTAACATAATTCACCAACAGAAATATACTGCGGTTCCAGTAAAATGAGGTCAACATGAGATGATCTTTTTGGAATGGCATTCTATTTTGAATTAATCTGTAGGTAAAGTATTTTAGAAGACATTCTATCAAATAATGATAGACCCGCATAAGGAGGCTGTCACAGTTATAAGATCTGTCTCTGGTGGATAGACAAACCATAATCACATGAAATTAAAAAGGAAAAAGCTTTTTTTAATATTTAATTTATTATTATGGCTTTTTGCAACATGGCAAAACATTACAGCTTAAAGCAGACACTATCTCCTCATAGAGGAGGGAAAAGTTTTGCAGTCAAATCAAAACTGTAATTAAGAGGTCACTGGTATACCATTTTATCCAGTCTAATAAAAATGATACTACACCTTCATGAACTCCAGAGATAACAGATTACGTGAAGTAAGAAAATCTGTGATCTACTGACTAAATACTAAAGGATATGATAAGGAATTTGCGTCCCATTTAAGCCTATGATAAAAAAACATAAAAGACTGCAAAAACAATTTTAGAACTTAGAATAATCACAGACCTACTAATAAAATTCATCATGGGCCTGGATAGCAGAAGAGGGACTATTAAGGAATGCAGTGATGGGAATGAGCAGAGGAAAATGTGAAATGTCTTGTCTTTATCCATTGACTTCCACTTCTTTTTCATTGGTGCAGAGCTTAGGGAGGAGATGGGCCTCAGTATTGAAGATCCAATGTTCCAGCGGAAGTAGATCGTCGTCAGAAAATATTAAGTACAAATATCTAGAGGGAGAAACACGAGTGTATGAAGCAGTAAAACCACAGAGGTACCAGGGACAACAGTCAAGTACAGCAAAGATCTGAGGGAATATACACAGTAATACAGAGTCAAGAAGCTACTCTGGGCTTTGAGCCTAGAGTACCAGAACTGTGAAAGCAGGCCCGAGCCAGCAAACTCCCACGATGACCGCAAATAAACCTGCAATCATCGCCATGCATGTAGGTTAGCATTCAGAGGCAGCCATGCGTGCTCGTGTCTGAACGTGCTCATGATAAAGACATGGACAGAGGCCTGCCCAGCTTCCTCGGCCATGGACTTGCAGATGATTTTTACTCACTTTAGTGTCTCCGCCAGGAAGAAGCTCTGCTGCACGTCATCATAGCTGTCATGATTGAGGTAAACATCCCTGAGGCCTGAGTAGCCCCCGCTCACCTTGCAGTGATTCTCCAGAGCCTGAATGACCAAGAGGATGGGAAAAAATGGTCGCGAATCAGTTAACCGACTGTCACTAATTTTTATTACTAGATTGTCAGATTAAAATAAAACGTGGATTCAAATTGAATTGCTAGATTAGAACAGCTTTAGTTGAAATTAAACACACACACACACACACACAAAAAAAAAAAACACCAAAAACCCTATCCAATGTAAATATAAATAAAGCATGAAAAGTTGAGGGGCATGTGGACAATATATCTTCTCATCCAATTGAAAACTGAGTTTTGGAATAAATTTTTAGTCATATTTACCATTTCCTACTGTAATCTACAGCAGGGTTCATCAAACGATGGACTATAGGCTAATCCCGTCTGCTGTCTGTTTTGGTAAATTAAGGGTTCTGGAGCCACGGCAATGAATGTCTGTGTCTATTGCTTTACTATAATGACAGTTGAGTAGTTGCGTATGGCCCCCAAACCTAATTCTCTCCATCCCTTACAGAAAACATTTGCTGACCCCTGGTCTAGAAAGATTACTCATATTAAATGGGATTAGAAACCACTGGTGAAAAAAAAACGTGCCAGACCAAAAACAGCTGCTACTATAAGCAGAACATCTTATTGCTTAAAATTCCATTGCGGAGTACGAATTAGTGTTACTGGTGAAAGAGATAAAAGTGGAAAATGGAAAGCAGTGGGAAAGATGTGGTTGGCATCTATTTCTAAAACACATTTTTATTTTCTTTGGTCTGGGCTGGAAGAAGATGGGATGAATCCACTGGTAACCATGTAGGGAGAAGGAACCTACCTTCCTGCACCTGTCTGGCTACAATGAGTATTTGGATAAGAGATGGGATGGGCGGGGTTGGAAAGAAAATTTAGGTAACAACCGAAAATAACTTGCCTTTTACATTGTCTGCTGCCACGAAGTTGACTAGTCTTTTCTTTAAAATTAATTTTATTTAAAAAAATATATATATTTTATTGATTTTTTACAGAGAGGAAGGGAGAGGGATAGAGAATTAGAAACATCAATGAGAGAGGAACATCGATCAACTGCCTCTTGCACACCTCCTACTGGGGATGTGCCCGCAACCCCTTAAGGTACATGCCCTTGACCAGAATCAAACCTGGGACCCTTCAGTCCACAGGCTGACACTCTATCCACTGAGCTAAACCGGCTTCGGCAAGTTGACTAGTCTCTGTATTTTGAAATCACATTGGCTGCTTTGTTAGTTGCCAGGCCTAGTCAGCTCTAAAAAAGTTATTTCCTACTCACCACATTCTATTACTCTTATCAACTATACAGTCACATCGAAATTGCCATCTGAAATCTGGTTCTAATTCATAGAATGTGCACAAAAAAAAATAAACTTTAAGACTATAAAACCTAATATTTATAACAAAATAAAGGAACTATAGAACACATTAACAAGGTAAAGATCTTCTTAGATTCTCATGTCATTTTAAATTTATTTTTCAGTTTTCTCTTATAAAACATAACCCTGCCCTTCTTTTCTATGTATATAATTATACTCCATTTTTCTCCCATTCAGCCAAACTAGCAAAAAAAGATGGAGAACACAGGCCCTGCCATATTAGTTGAGAAAGATCGTTATTGGCTAGAAAAAGCTTTGGGAGGAAAACAGGGCTCTCAGAACGCAGAGCCCAGAAAGGAGGGGAGAGAGAAGGTGAGTCCCGTGAGCAGGGATGCGGCGCTGAGGGCTCGGCCTCCCTCTGCAGATGCTGGCAATGAAGAAACTGCTTTGGCACACCAGGGCTGGAGGGCGGCAGGCACAGAGCCCGGGGTCACGAGAAGCATTTAATTACCAGCTGAAGAAACTCTAACTGGCGGGCTCCGTGCATAAAGAAAATGTCTCATGATCTGGTGCTTTTTAAAAGCCCCCGGGAAAATAAGACCGACTTCAAAAATAAAACGCTTTGATTATATTCTCAGTGGCACACAATGAACCAAGAGGGCGAAAGCCCACAGAAAGGGACTTTCGGGTCCAATTACTAATTTTTCCTTCCTTTCTTGATCAAAGTTCCTTTTGATAAAAAGTTAAATACCAGATACAATGGAGGTTAAAGATTGTTTGTAAAAAAAAAAAAAAAAAAAAGATGGAGATTTGGGAGAAATGAATCCGTTCATTATTATGGAACATAATGAAATCTTATTTCCCGATACTTCCCTAAAAAGTAATTGAACCACTGAGCTTTTTCGTGGGTTTTCTCTGGAAGTTCTTCGGCGATCAGCTAATGAGAGTGTCAGGCCGCTCTCCCTCCCGTAGAAATTTCTATAAGCGCCATCATTTTTTGCTTTGGGGCTGGCAATGTCCAAAGCATTTCCTCTTTTCAGTTCACCCCAGTTGTCCTTTCTCTCCCGCAGTCTTAGTGTGGAGAGCCGTAGTCGTTAGGAATACAATGTAGAGTTTTAGAGGAGGGAGTCGTGTCTCAGGGCTGGACTTGCTAACTGTGTGTGGCCTCAGAGGTTGCTGGACCCAGGGTTGTTGTGACAGTAAAACAAGATGAAGACACAGTCGGCACAATACAGGGCTCTGTTAGCGGTCGAGAGAGGCCTAGCTTCTTTTATTTAATTTTTTTAGGCTTTTGGTAAATAAATTTAAAAAAATGCTAAAGATGCATTTTATTTTATTTTTTAATATATTTTATTGATTTTTTACAGAGAGGAAGGGAGAGGAAGAGAGAGTTAGAAACATTGATGAGAGAGAAACATCAATCAGCTGCCTCCTGCACCCCCTCCACCCCCCACTGGGATGTGCCCGCAACCAAAGTACATGCCCTTGACTGGAATCGAACCTGGGATCCTTGAGTCCACAGGCCAATGCTCTATCCATTGAGCTAAACTGGTTAGGGCCAAAGATGCATTTTAAATAAAAAGAAAAACCTTCATGTCAAGTCTAAATTTTAAGACTTTAAATATGTAAATCCAGGGACAAGCAGCTCTCCTGGACCCCATAACAGGCTCTGATTTTACAAAATCTCAACAGTGGAAGGATGTATCTACTCGGCAGAGTCTGATCAGAGTATCATTTTACTGAAGTCTGTTCTTTGGATCCAGTCTCGGCATAGGGACCGCCTCAGTTTTAGTAAATGCTTACATTACTTATTAGTGACCGTAAGTGAATGGGACTTGCTAATAGCAAAGAAAGGATAGGAGAATGTTTAGCAAAGAAGGATAGGAGAATGTTTACACTGACTGGAGCTCTAAACAAAAGAAGGAACACAAACCTGACCCCAAGTGACTGAAACTTTTTAGGGGGCGAAGGTAAGAGAATAGTGGGCAGCATGAGTTCAGTCCTCAGCTGGAAAGCGTCACTGTGAGAACAGAGAAGCCTTGTCTTACCTACCAGGTTAGAGAAGCAGCTGTTCAACGGAGATGACTCCAAGAGCAGACCCCAGAGAACAATGCTAATAAGAAGGCCAACTCGTGGAGTTTGGTCTGAGAATCAGGCAAAACAGACAGATCAAAGAGTCTGAAAACAGGCATGAAGCCTGGGCAGGCAGAAGCAGGAACTGGGAAGACAAATCATTCTCTGAGAGCCAAAATGTCCATGTGTAAAAGGCTGGATTCAGGGGAGAAGAGAAAAATGTTTGTGCAAATAAAGAAATGAACAGTCCTACATAAGGCTTCTCCACAACTCTAGCCCAGTGGAGACATGGTATAATGTACACATACCTACATTTATAGACATTATATAGACATTATATAATCCACATTTACCTACACATATATGAATGTATGTGTATAACTTATCGTAAGAGCTTTATCAGAATATTCATTATGTATGTTTAATTAGGAGGAACTTAATATAGTTCTTCATGACATTTTTGAGAAAAAACAGGTAGGTGGTTTTCCTGTTAGGACAGTGCCCTGGTGCTTGAACACCTGTGACTAATGGGTCGCTTGTAACCTGTAGAGGGGTCTCCAGGGTTGTACATGGGCCTCTATACCTTCCTATCTTGCCTTCAGACACGGAGAGCAGGTTTAACAAGTGTACCACTGAAAGAAGGCTGGGAAGGGGGTGCTTGTTAGAGATAGGACAGAAGTATGGGTGAAAACAAGCCCATAATAAAGGAGATGATTCAACAGTCGTCAATGTACTCATTAACATCATTCGGCCATTGTTTCGATGTAAGCTAGGGGTTTTCTAAATCTATTAAAGGGACAAGTTGGACCACAGGCTGTAGGAATTAGCCCTCAGGAGAGCGGTTTCTGAGTCACAGTGCTCAGACCTGAAAGAACACAGCTGGGAACCATGTCAGGAGAAAGTGGAGGAAAAGGGTGAGTGAGGGAGGAACAGCTGGCAGAAGGTGCAGTCTTCAGATAACTGAGGAGCCAAATTGTACAAGAGAGAGGTTATTTTTTTCTAAAACACAGAACTGTGAATTCTGGTTTTAAAAGGAGTAACTTCCTAATACTTCTGGCCAATAAAAAATGACATGAACCATGTTATTCGTAGCATATTCCTTTTTGCTACAAAGTCCTTGAATTGATGAGGAATAGCCATCTGGCAAAGATCGGCACAGGAGTCTTTCCTTTGCGTGGAATCTGGACTAGGTAATTTTTTAAGGGCCCCTATGTTTTAGTTTGGGTAGGATACAAGAAATTGGGGGGAGATGAAATCAGGAAGTGGGGAGAGGGAGCCAGGGAAGTGAGAGGAGCCAGGGAAACATGCCATGTGCAACCAGGGCTCCCTCCCGCCTACCCCTCTGAGGAACCACGCAGAACACATCTCAGGAGAATTCTTGGAAGAAGGAAGACTGGGAAAGCCACCCGCCCACTCCAGTATCTCACTGGAGGGACCAGGAACTCTCCCCCACTTCCCAGACCAGGGCCAGCTGCCTGGGGAGAAACTCTGAGTCCGAAAAGTCAACGGGCACTTGGGGTAATGCTGCCAGCACGTGGGGCATCACCCACCACAGCCTCAACACCTACACAGGGGTCCGAGGGCATGCACCAGTGAACTGAGTGTTGCCTACGAATGATGTCTGTGCTTTAGAAGAGGCAAGAACCCCTAGCACTCCTCTCTCTCCACTGCATCTCAAGTCCCAGCAGCAGTTACCAGGGGCAAGAACAGGAAGATCCCTGCATTGGGACATGGTGAAACAATTTCTCATCCTATCCTACACTAAGAGGTGGCAGCAGGCAAAATCCCTAGCCCCTCACATCAACCTTCTTACTTCAACAAACTCCCCCAAAGAACAAGCGAATCAAAGCTTCGGCCTGCGGACTGAGAGGTCCCAGGTTCGATTCCGGTTCGATCTTGGTTGCGGGTACATCCCCAATGGGGGATGTGCAGAGGCAGCTGGTTGATGTTCCTCTCTCATCAATGTTTCTAGCTCTCTATCCCTTTCCCTTCCTCTCTGTAAATAATCAATAAAATATATATTTTTAAAAAGCTTCTTTTTGAGCAAGTCTCTGTCATACAACTTTCACATTCTAACATCTCCAAAATTGTCATGACACAATTTAATTGGTAGGGCTGTACTTTCTTAGTGGTACATAAAAAAAAAATGGTGTTTTAGACTTGATGAAAAACATCATTCCTGCTATTTTTAATTTAAATTGATATTTCCAAAATGAGCACTAGCCTTAATTCCTTTGCTGGCTTATTGAAGACCAAAATAATTCCCTATCAACAGAGCTTAGATGAAATGTAATTTAAATACATTTTTCAGAGAAAATATATCTAAAGAAATTGAAATTACCACTGACTAACTATAATTAAAAAACTGCAAAAAATTTTTTAAAAAGGCCCAAAGAATTGCTACGAGTGATGACTAGTGATAAGACACACACTAAATGAGCAGGGTAATAAGCAAGATTTATCAACGGCTTCCTGAGATATTAAATTTTAGACAAAGGCAATATTCGTCATAGATTTCTTGAGAGAAGTTTCTCCTAACGGACTGTTTTTAAAGAGAGCAAACTTTCTAAGGAAAAGTGTGGAGAATGAGAAAGCGAAATGAAAGCCTTTGCTTGTTCTCATCCCCTGAATTTCCTCCCACTCGTTTTAGAAAAACACCTCTTAAAATTAGACAACATTTGATGCACACCCTGTAGGGTGCCTCTGCTGGCATCCACACACAACAGTTTAGTTTGGAAAGATGATATGCCATATTCGGCAGGAAGAGGCCCAAGAGATGACCAAGAATTAAATCAGTACACTGGGCAGGTGGAAAGCTTATCGACATTCAGAGAAACCTGAACTTGCAGAAAGTAGTTCTTCCACAGGTTATTTATAAAACTAAGTAGCTAATTTACTCTAAGTAAAAATATGTACTGTATTATCATTTCAATCCCCAAAGACTAATAGAGAACACACACACACACACACACTCACACACACACAGTGTTTCTTGGAACAGACAGCAGGCAAGGGGTGACTATCACCAAGATGCCTATCACTCTGTGTGGAGTTAAGTGGTCATCACTTCTAGATGTAGGAACTTAATTTTATAATATGCCTTTCTAGATATCACTTTCAATTCTCAATCTCTCTCTCTCTCTCTCTCTCTCTCTCTCTCTCTATATATATATATATATATATATATATATATATATGTATATATATATATATATATGTATTAAGCAGAGCAAAAAAACTGAAGCCAAATATGCAGGATGACCTAAATGTAAACACTCAGTCTTGAATGGGAAAAGTCTGGTCAAAGCTTTAACAATTATAGAAAATTTGATATGCAAGGTTTATCTGTACATGCTACATTTTTTTTTCTGAGACATTTATCTATATGAAACACAAGCAAATTAAAATTTTACCTCTACAGCTTCCCAGGCCCATTTCCTGTACTTTGGATCATGAGTCAGTCGCCACATGTACATGTAAGTCTCTACAACCTCTGGCCGTAGGATGTAGTATTTTTCATTTTGCCTTGTAGCAATGGCCTCAACACCACCGTCAAATCTGAAAGCTTCTGGTCCCAGTTTCACAACTAAAGAATATGGAATCAGTAACAAAGGTTATTGTCCTGAATAATGCTTAGTGTCTAGAACTTAAATGAAACTAGAAAGCAGTTTACAACAGTCAAGAACAATGCCATATCACTTTAATAGTTATAAACATTATATCTATCATATCTATAATATATAAAAGGCTAAGCCACTGTCCAACCAGTAGCTATGATAAACACTGAGCACCAGGGGGCAGATGCTCAAAGCAGGAGCTGCCAAGCTGCTGTGACTTGGCAGTGGTGGTTTTCGGGTGACTCATCCGGAACCAGAGAGGCGGGAGCCTGATTTTGGGGTGCATCACCCGAGAATCACCCTCTTGTAATCTTGGACCCCTCGGGGGATGTCAGAGAGCAGATTTTGGTCCGATCTGCAGACCGCACCTGCACAAGGGACCCCCACCCCCCTCACTTCACAGTCGACCTTTGAGCTGTGGTGTCACCCAGGTGTAGCCGGCTGGGGAGGGATTGCGGGAGGTTTGCTCCAGGGTGTGCCCGGCCCATTTTGCCCAGTCCCACCCCACAGGCCACTTCTAATTAATTTCATTTCAATGTGCATGAGGTAGTAGTAGTAAATAATACTCAATATACATTTTTGTTGTTGTTAATCCTCCCAAAGATATTTTTCCATTGATTTTTGGAGAGAGTGGAAGGGAGGAAGGAAAAGGGGCAGGGAGAAGCAAAAGAAAGAGAAACATTGATATGAGAGAGACACATCAATTGGTTGCCTCCCGCCCATGCCCCAGCTGGGGTGTGAGATTGAACTTGCAACCCAGGTATGTGCCCATCACTGGGAATAGAACTCATGACCCTTCGATTTGAGGGCTGATAATCTAATCACTGATAATCTAACACTGGCCAGGGCTATTTCATATACTTTAAAATTCAGTCATCTAAGGTTAATGATTCTACATTTTCTTCCATTTAACCAAGTTATTGAGCACCCAGTGGTTAGGTGGCAAGGTCCCAGGAAATACCTTATAAGCTAGCTAGAAAATCAGTGGTGTGGATTCTAAGTCATTATGTCATGAGAGGTTATTTAATCTTTGTGCTCCAAACCCTATTTTATAAGGAGGGAGTCAAAGTCAAAATCTCATTCATAGAGACACTGGAGAGATTAACGATAATTTACAAAAATATATTACATCTCTTTAGCAGTGAGACAGAAACTCTCATCCAATGTTATTTACCTAAAGCAAGGCCAGTAAATTAGTCTGGCCTAATGTTTTAGGCCTGGATTTCCATTTCTTGGCAAGCTAAGAGTAAGTATTTTTATGTAGCAAAGCAGTTATCTTTTAAGTTGAAAACACACATGCCTTTAACATATTAATCATGATTATCAGGTTTCATCAGGCACAGCGGCTATTCTTTTGAGGACAACAATGACCAAGTCCCTTACTGAACGAGATAAGAGCATGTGGCAATAGACTGCAGATGAAGAAGAACATGCACTCACACGTGCGGTTGTAGGATTCATGGCAGGTACGTGCAATCTCGGCTCCGAGCTGAAGGTAGTGCTGGGTCAGGCCCTCCGGGGCATCTTCTGCCCCCAGCGCAAACATGCCCCCAGCAAAGCAGGTCAGGTGGCCCATCTTGTGCTCCAGGAGGCCGCCTTTCCACTCGGCGATGTACGTCAGCCCCCTGCTGGACTTGCGGATCAAGTGAGTCTCGATTGCCTGAAAATAACACTTATTTTCAGCATTTGCAATCTCTTCTTAAATTTACACTAAAACATGTACCCCTTTCTCCCCCACAATTACTTCATAGAAGGACTAGGGCTGTGACAGTGTCTGTACTTTTTATACTATCATCAAAAAAGAAGGGTTTTTAGGAAGCATGTTTGGGAATAGTAGACACGCATAAAACTTGTCATAGAGAAGAATAAATGAAAATGAATACACAGGTAAATAAAACTTTCCCTACCTTTATTCTAAGCAAACAAAATAAACATACTACTGTGCTCATTTACTGTGGTTAAGCTAATTTTATTGATGACCCAGTTATTACATTAATATTTCATTCTTATTTGATGCAACTGAACATCTTACCGTATTTTTCCGGCGTATAAGACGACCCCCTAATTTTACAGTTAAAACATAGGTTTAGGCCTATATTCGCTGTTAAGACTACCCCCGACTTCCGAGGCAACACCAGTTCTTTTTTTAATAGACCGCCTCTCTGACTCTGGCCAATCTGAGCAGGCTTTTTACTATCAGATTTACAATCTGAGCAGGCTTTTTACTAGAACACAGTGTACATGTTCTGTACCTGAAGCTACACTGTGTTCTAGTAAAAAGTCTGCTCACATTGGCCAGAGTCAGAGAGGCGGTCTATTAAAAAAAAAACTGGTGTTGCCTCGGAAGTGGGGGGTAGTCTTATACAGCGAATATAGGCCTAAACCTATGTTTTAACTGTAAAATTAGGGGGTTGTCTTATACGCGGAAAAATATGATAGCTATTTACATGTCTCAGAGTACAAATTACAACAAAGTCCCTTAAGCAGATATCTGTTCATCAGCCAAAAAATGATTCTTTCTACATAGCAAGAGCTATAGCTTTTGAGCATGAATTAGAGAAACATTATTACCCTGTTACAGACCCTGCATAAAGCAGTATATTATTTTTGGCAGGATTCTGACCAAATTGCTACTTTTTAATATAACTAAGTTCCAAGGCCTCCAAAGCAATGTTTGTATGGCAACTGGCAAATGTAAGGATGGGAAAGTAGCTCTAAAAAATCTAAAAAATGTTGTATTACCCTCACTGGTTTAGCTCAGTGGATAGAGCATTGGCCTGCGGACTGAAGGGTCCCAGGTTAGATTCCAGTCAAGGGCAATGTACCTTGGTTGTGGGCACATCCCCAGTGGGTGGTGTGCAGGAGGCAGCTGATCGATGTTTCTCACTCTCTATCCCTCTTCCTTCTTCTCTAAAAAATCAATAAAATATATTTTTAAAAAATGTTGTGTGACGTGTATAGAGAATTATTTAGGAAAAAAGAGTATTGTATAGTTTGTTATTTTTATCCTATATTAGAAAAAAAATTAGTTTGAGGAAGCCTGTAGAATCCTGATTGTCTCTAATATATCATCTGCCCAGGTACCGTTCACTCCAATGGCCCTGTGATTGGGTGAGCATCTCTCACTTTGGATTCTTAGCATGGTCTCCAGAGAAGGCCATGGCAGCCAATTAGAAGTCCAGGGTACTTTATTATTAAAGAACCTTAAAGGAAACCCCCCAAACCATACCACTCTTGCATTAGACACTTTCTAAAACCCACTTGCAGCTAAAACGGATGAACTGTATCTCTAGCAATTCAACTATACAGAACAATAATGTACGGTACCCTCTCTGTGATAATAAAGATCTATCTCTGGCCGAAACCGGTTTGGCTCAGTGGTAGAGCGTCGGTCTGTGGACTGAAATGTCCCAGGTTCGATTTCGGTCAGGGGCATGTACGTTGGCTGCGGGCACATCCCCGGTAGGGGGTGTGCAAGAGGCAGCTGGTCGATGTTTCTAGCTCTCTCTTTCTCTCCTTTCCTCTCTGTAAAAAACCAATAAAATATATTTAAAAAAAAAAAAAGATCTATCTCTGTAAATACAACTGGACAAAGAAACTCTGCCGTGTAAGACATGGCTACTTGTCAAAATCAGAAGTTTAAGTGTTCTAGCTGTGCTTTCTAAGTTGAAAACACAATGGATTGAAAGTGTTTTTACTATTAAGAGAAACAGAAACACGTTGACTTCAATTGTTCTTAATGGATTTTCCTGTCAATGATCTGTCTAAATATAATGTGTTGAAAGCTGTGTGGGTATAGTTCTAGAAACTGAAGGAAAAATACTTCAAAGGATATTTTAAATTTGCTTTTCCGGGAACAGCAGGTTTTAGGTATGAGAATAATTAAAATGTCTGCCAGGATAGTAATTAAAAAGTGACATAAAGGAAACCACAATGTATGGAGAGGAACTCGCTAGGTTAAAACCTAAACCCCAGAGGAATGAAGAAAAAGAAACCTGGAAGAGTAAGTAGGCTTTTGATGTCCATCCTGTGCCTGAATAGAGGCTGTGCTAAATGCAGGCCAGGGTCCTAGCTGAGGGGTTTTAGTTCTCAGATGTGAAATAGCAGAGTTGTGTGGGGACCAATGTGGCATTTATTCTGGTCAATCAGAGCAAAGCAAGTTGCATTTATATTCAAATGAATAAATCAGTCTCTAGCAAAACCACCCAGATCTCTTCTGAGGAAGACCAGTTTTAGAACAATGGCTACATGTTTGAAATTCCAAATTTCCATTTTTTCCCCTCCTTCCTCTACTATAAATTATTTTAAAAAATTTACTATTCTAGGTTTAAAAAAAATTCTAAGAAGTCAATTTTTTGATGGTTTCACCATAATTTTACATTATTTGAGATGCCTGAATAATAATTAATGTCAAAAATGTTACCATATAAACTACTTTTAATAATCAGACGCATACTTGATTCTGCTACAAAATCTGTTTCTGAAAAGCTGGGTACAAGTTCAGGTACCTTATATAAAATAATTTTTTTTTTTTACTTTCAAATTTTATTTTCATTTTTGACTGAGGTTTAGTTTACTCTCACACTGGCCACTTCCTAAAGATTTTGCTAAGCAGTTTCTGACTTACCTCATTAACTTACTGCCCAGAAAGAAATATATATGTGAGTACGGAAGTCCTATTCACAAATAAACCCATAGGGGTGAGGTGTTGACACAAATTTTAATCTGAATTTTTATTTCACGCTCAACCTGACATTCAGTTGTCTTGTCTGTAATACAACTGTCATGCAATCTGTAACACAAGGTGAATAACATCTAAACTGTGAGGAAATAAATCAGAACTTTAGAGTATCCACCTAACACTTCTTCGCACACAGTCCTCAATTCAACAAGTGTTTGTTCCCTCTCATTCCTCCCCCGTTTTAAAGGACCACTGAAAACTGTCAATAAATATTAGGGTGGCTTCAGATTTTTATTTGAGAGTACTGTCCATGTATCTCTGGAGATAAGTTTATTTCAAATGTATAGGTGGGCCATTTTAACTTAGTCAATTTTCAGAATATAAATTCAGGATTTTTTTCCTCTCCATAATTGTAATGGACTCTAAGCACAGAAATATTCTTTTTCTTTTTTTTTTTTTTTAGATATGCAAACCTTTTCCTTTCAGATATGTAAATCCTCACCGAGGTTTGAATTATGTAAAAAACTTAATTGCCCTCTGAGAACTGCATACATCGAGTATGACTATTGTTATAGTTACGTTAGCAGATAGTTTACTCTTCCTCACTGGAAATAATTTGAAACTCACTTATGTAGTATTCCATCATCCCCCCCCCCCCCCCCCCCGTTAAAGCTTGATTGAATAAGTAAGTTACAAGTCAAAGCTGAGTGGCAAAGATGATTTAACTATTGGGTTTACCTGAACAGCATCAAAATACATCTGCTTAGCTTCCAGATCTGTCTTGTCAGACATTAACCATGCCTTTAGCAAATATTCATAAAAGCTGTCTCCGAGTCCTCCAACTGATACATGATCTGCAAGGGAGGGAAATGGATTTTAGAGTGATTCAGCCTTTAATTCAGATAATGCAGCAAAACTACATTAGCAATGAGGATGCGAAACCCTACGTCAACTGCAGCTTGGAGTTGCATTGAAATTCCAACAAACCTCTTGTTTTCAGAAAGATATTCTGAAACGAGCAGATGTGCTGTTAACTAATGCGATATACTCTAAATAATTACCAGGGTACTTTTGTAAGCAGGAAGATTAAAAAAAAACCCAAACCATATATACACTCTCCCACCCCCGACTAATTCCAAAAATCTGGTTCTCTAGTAAACATACCAAATGGAAATGTTTCACAGTATAAATTCTAATAAATATTTAATTGTTTAGCTCAATAACATAAACCATGGCAAAGCTATGAGTATTAGCAAATCTTTTAAAAACGTGGCTTGTTGCCTAAACCGGATTGGCTCAGTAGATAGAGCGTCGACCTGCGGATTGAAGGGTCCTGGGTTCGATTCAGGTCAAGGGCATGTACCTTGGTTGTGGGCACATCCCCAGTAGGGGGTAGACAGGAGGCAGTTGATTAATGTTTCTCTCTCATCGATGTTTCTAACTCTCTATCCCTTTCCCTTCCTCTCTGTAAAAAATCAAAAAAATATATTAAAAAAATAAAAACGTGGCTTGCAATAAAATAAGAAAGGTCAAAAACGTTGGGTGGGGTGGTAAGAAAGAAGATAGTGGCAGGAGCTTTTCTTCCTCACACATCATTCCTGCAATCCTCCGCAGCCATTTATTATGCCAGACCCACCACATACGGGACCAACACTCCTGCACCTTGTAGGGTTGGTACCCTCATTAACAATGAGAAACCTGAGCCTCACAGATGCTGAGATTACAGCCTTGTGGGTTGTGCCATCTGATTCGACTCATTCAGAGGCTGGCATGTGGGCCTGCCTGCTCTTCACCAAATAACACGACATGGGCTCCTTTGCCCTTTTATACTCTTGTTTTTCAAGCATGTGTAGCTACAAAGACAGATGTCATCCATAGAACTCACAGAGAACACGAGCATTAACAAGATGCACTTATTTTGGAAAATGGCACTGAGTGGCTACTCGGTAAACAACTGAACAGAGCAAAAATTCTAAGCCAACAAGGACTACGTCCATTCAGGCCAGAAGGACTCTCTCTGTGAAGTGGTTAAATACGGATTTTATTGGAAAAGCCCAGAATAATAGTTTTAATTTTAATGTAAAAGAGTGTTTTTTTGCAATTGTAGAGCTGGTTCTTAAAATAGCAGTGTTCGAAGTGACCTTTACCGTTTCCTAAGTAAATCACCACAGAAACCTCTGACATTTAAAGATTAAATAGACGAAGACCTATCTCGTCAATAACGAGCCCTGTTTTTACAAACATGATTGCAGGAGACAAATGTACGCGGGGCATGGCCAGGCGGGTCACTGCCCGGCTCCTGCCAGCACAACGAGGCCTGAAGGAGATAATGGGGAATGATGGCCGTGATCCAGACAGGCCCTCCGAGTTAAAGCGATGAGACCTGAAAGCCAGAAGCATGCTCTGGGCTCCCCTCCCCCCACTGCTCCTTGGTTTATGATTCTATAATAGATGCAAGAAGCCATTTTGGGCATGTGGTGATTTTTAAAAAAGGAAAAAGGGATTACATAGTGTTACATGTATTTTAACTTTTTTTTTTTTAAGCAAATGCTAGTTAATTTTTTAATTTTTAATTTTTAATTTTTACTATTTTTAATTTCCTGCTTATAAAATTTTCATGTTAGGAAAGAATAAAAATAAAGGCACATGGAGGAGAAACAAGAGAGAAAGTCCTCGGAGATTTCAGCATCTCACTCACTAAGCTTCCTCTGGTTTGGAGGACTGTTTGTGTTGGCAACAGGGCCCGTGTAAATATCTTCATGGTGGAGGAGAGAGCACGCCCGAGTTGGCCAGCAGGAAGGGACCGCCTATTGCTAGAAAGAACATATGTCGTGTTTTTACTCCCAAATGCTCTAAAGGTAATGAGCACTATTGTCACTCATTATTATATTCTTCTCCAAAGAAGGTAATGTATCCTTTTCTCCCCAATAGAAATAGTTCCCATAAAAGGATCCCTAATATTTAAAAAGAGAGAAAAAATAGCAAAAGAAGACAAAAAGAATACTCAGTAGCCTCATTTAAAAAAAATTTTTTTGTAGACTTTATCTGAACCTGAATTCCTCAGAGCAATTCCCCCGTGATGCTAGTGGCATTATACGTACATTAGTGGTGTTATAGTATTGAAAGAAGGGTGATGATTATTGCTTATTGACATGGAGCCCCACATCTGGTCTCAACAGCCACTGGATCTCTTTCCATGACTAGTGACCAGGGCCAGATGCTGTGTCTTAGTCACAGCTGAAGACCATGGGAAACTGTTCCAAGAGGATAAATAGAACCGCTATTAAGAGCAGAGGCAGAGAGAGAGAGAGAGCCAGATTGCATACAGAAGGCGTGAATGTCCACAAAATTCAAGTTAAGTGAACACCTACTAGGTGCAAGATACAGTGTGTTGGGTTAACAAATATGACTAAGACAAAGTCATAGCCCTCAAAAGTCTGGGTCTCTAGGTGGAGGGTAAGTAAATGAACCACTAGGAAAAGGACTGTGTTGGGACGAGGAGGAAGAAGGGGGTGCGTAGAGGGGGAATGGGTGCTGACAAATTCCAACAGGAGTCTTGAACACGAAGGTCTCCCAGAAGAAATGGCATTGGAGCTGGGCCTTGGTAGAATCAGAAAGAAACAGAACAGGCACAAATCTGGGCACGGCCAAGCAGGCTTGATTAAAGAATAAAAACATAAGGCTTCCTTGTGGTTGGAGCCCAGGAGAGGGTGGAGGAGGAGAGACAGGGGACTCATCGGCCCGGTTTGTTTTTCCACCAGGAAACGGACCCATAAGCAGTCCACATGTAAAGGCTCTTTGTACCAGGAAACATGGCCACATAGATAGTATTTGTGACCCGGAAGGTGAAGCCAGGATGGACCAGTACAACGGACTCTTTGTCCCTTCCCGTAGTGACTCCTAAACCCGAAGTCACAGGGAAAGTAAAACAGTAAACCCTCAGACTTTTCTTCAACTTTTGAACTTCCATGAGGAGAACTCCAAAAACCCTGGCCTTTTAAGAGAACCACATCTGGCCATTTCGTCCTTAGAAAGCTACTCCAGTTCTGCTTTATCCCAAAAACTCCAGTGGCTTTCAAACTTTTTAGGTCTTAGCACTCCTTTACATATTTTTAAAAATCTTCACCTTTGCTTTTCCCATTGCTTTCAGATAGAGTGGGGGGAGGCGGGAGAGGAGACAGAAGCATCGATGTGAGAGAAACACATCTATTGATTGCCTCCCACTCACACCCCTACCGAGCCAGGATAGAACCTGCAACCGAGGTACGTGTCCTTGACATTGAATCGAACCCACCACCCTTTGGTGTGTGGGCAGAAGCTCCAACCACTGAGCAAAACTGGCCAGGGCATCCCCTACACTTTCAAAAATGAATACACACTCCAGAAAACTTGTTTCTGTAATATTACCAATATTTACAATATTGGAAAATAAAACAGAATTTAATATATTTTCTTAATATATTTAAAACAATAATAATATACCCCTCATAACAACCTTTTTCATAAAAATGTTATATTTTTACAAAAAAGTAATTAGTGAGAAGAGTGACACTATTTCATATTTTTGTAAATCTCTTTGACATTTCCTGTTCTAGAACACAGGTGGATTTTCATATCTGCTCTATATTCCACCAATACTATATGTTGTCCTGGCTGAAACAGATGAAGAAAACCCGTCTCACAGTTATCCAGCTGCAAAGGGAAGAACATTTAAGTCTTTTCAGATTATGGTGGATATTTTTCTCTGATACTACAACAAAACATGACAAGTTTTTTTTTTTTTTTTTTTTTTTGTTTTGTTTTGTTTTGTTTTTTTTGTTTTTCCCCCCCCAAGTTAGAGTGTTTTAAAAAAGTTGCAATGTAGAATTAGAAACCATATCAATGCATTTTTGTACTATTGCATTAAAATCCATCGGTCTCCCTTGTGCTTTGAACAGATCTTTTTCATGATTTTTGTAAAAACATGCATTGGTCATTCGGAAAATACTGCTCACTCGAATTGCTCTGATCTTCCAAATGTTGACACATTTCACTATACATTTGTTAATATCACCACCAATCTCATCAGAACAGTCTTCCAGCATGGCTTAAGGCAATGAGTTCATTCCTGGTGGCGTAGACACCTTTCCCGAGATTCTAATTTTCATGCAGTTCAAACTTTCTCATCGGGACAGACACTGCCAGTTTTCCTTCAGTGCACAGGCTCATTTTCAAAAACACATCTACTAATGGCCCCACTCGGAAAAACCAGTCTGTCTTCAGCTGTTCTTTCAAGTAGAACGGGTGACTGTGAAACAGTAAGTTCAGCTCAGGACTCAGGATCACACAAGTGCTGTTCTGTGAGGCAACCGCTGTTCTTTATTAAGCAGCAGAAGTGCTTTAAGTGTACTTTGGATTTAATCACACGGAATATTACAAAGATAGGTATTCAATGGCTGAGATGTACAAGAATCAATAATTTATTTTTGCTTCATTATGAACATTCCTAAGTGAAACTGGCTTTTTTTTTCTTTCTTTTTTTCCCCCCTCCCTTCTTTTTATTCAAACCCGCTGTGAAGATTTAAAATGTGACGACTGGGCAAAACCAGTTTGGCTCAGTAGATAGAGCGTCGGCCGGCCTGCGGACTGAAAGGTCCCAGGTTCGATTCCGGTCAGGGGCATGTACCTTGGTTTCGGGCACATCCCTGATAGGAGGTGTGCAAGAGGCAGCTGATCGATGATTCTCTCTCATCAATGTTTCTAACTATCTACCCCTCTCTCTTTCTCTCTGTACAAAAATCAATAAAATATATTAAAAAAAATGTGACGACTGTTTGGAGCCTCGGCTATGGTTCTCACTTTAGTAGTTTTGCCCCTCAGTACTTTTGGAACCTCGGTGCAAATGCCAGCGCTGTGGCAGAAAGCCTCAGTGTTATCATAAAAACATCTTTGACCTTGTGGACTCTCTGAAAGGTCTCTGGGATGCCCCGTGATTGGTGGACCACACTGAGGTTACGTGGCAACCTTGGTTATGGCTTTATGATCTCAAAAGCTAGGCCTTCCCAAGCCATTACTAACACGCATAGATTTTAGCATTTTTTTCCTATTAAGTTATTCTAAAGCAGCAGTGAGGCGCAGCCATCTAAGGATATATGGCATTTAAATATAATGAAACAACTCAAATGAGAGTCAATTGTAAGGCATTCGAACACACTCGGCACAGCTAGGCATCTCACTTAGTATTCTTCACCGGCTCTCAGCTGCTGCTTCATCTACCACTGGTTTTCCAAAGCAGCTTGAGGACATTTCTCTCAGCGACTCTGAATCATTACACCGCTGGTCAAAGTCTGCCAGGATCTCCAGTGAGGGCTTCTGGCACAATTCTTTCTCCTACCCTATGGAGAACTCTACCGGCAAGAAACCGTTACCTGCTGGCTTAAAATACGCAGTTTGCTCTTTCAATTTCCCATCCCTTAAAGACTCAGGCTTCCTCTCTCATCTTGTAGTCAAGCAGAAAGAAACTGTTATGAAGTGGAATGATCTAGTAACTCTATAGAAAATCCTGATGACAGTCATTAAAACTAAGGGACAATTCCCCCGCCCCCTCACCCACAGGTTTAGTTTGTTCCAGGCTAACATTCCCCCACTACCCTGGCTAGATCTTCCCTTTCTGATCAATAGCTTTAAATGTGCTTATATGTCATCATGCTCACAGTTCCACATGAAAAGCAAAACACTCTAGTTTCCAGGTAACACTTACAGTCTGTCTAGTGACAGAAGCCTATTTATTAAAGGGACCAGGTCTTCTTTCTCCTTTTCTAAACAATCTCCACAAATACTGTGCTTTATTCTGCTTTCTCTCTCTGTTACCAGGATGGTGCTGGGTATCATAAAGAGCTAAAACAATGCTAATCTTTTTTTTCATTGTTGTTCATCCTCACCCAAGGATAGTCTTTCCATTCATTTTTAGAGAGAGTGGAGGGGAGGGAGGGGAAGTGAGGGAGAGAGACATCAGTATGAGAGACACATTGATTGGTTTCCTCCCACACTCTCCCTGAATGGGCCGAGATGTAGCCTGCAACCCAGGTATGGCCCTTAACCGGGAACCGAACCCGAGACCCTTCTTTGCACGGGCCAACACTCTAACCAGAGACACACCCACCAGGACAAACAATGATAATCTTTTAACTTACATTGACCCCACTGTCCACTACTGGGATTCAGATAGTTAGGATAAAGGCCTTGTGGTTTAACCAGTTTGTTCAGTACTGTGCGGATATTCATTACCTACAAAATAGAAAATAAAATGTTACTAGGAAAATTCAAAAAACAATTTTGGTGTCATTCTTCTCTCTTTCTTGATGATAGTTTTCCATATTAGAAAAAAAAAAGTTGATTTAAATGGTGCAGGATTAGAACAAATTAATCGCTACCAGCTTACAAAAATAACAGGCAGTAAGGAACACAGTCACACTGATCTGCCGTATCCCAGATGCCGTCCAAGGAACTAGTGACATTTCAGTGGATAAGCAAAGTCATCGCATAAAGAAAAGACATCGCATAAAGAAACATCCCATCTGCAATGCGAGGTCTATGCCCGCCGTGATAAGTGCCATGGAAAACACACAGGCCGGTAATAGGACAGAAGGCTGTGGAGCGGTGAGGCTGTTACTCAGGGTGAGCTGGGGAGGTTGATGGAAGAGTACTGGAGCAGACACTTTAAGAAACGAAGGAGCAAGTCATGCAGAAATTGGAGGGAGAGCGACCTGGGCAAAGGGCAAAGGCCATGAACAGAGAGTGGGTTGGGAGGACAGGAAGCAAAAGGGAGACGCAGGCCTTGCAGGCCCCGAGGGCTGATGTTATGCTGGGGGTGATGACTGAAGACGTGTGTGAGTGTGTGTGTGTGTGTGTAACCGGTATGACTGGGGTGCCAGAGAGTGTGTGGCTGTGAGTGGAGCAGAGAAGTGGGTTGAAAGCTAAGGGCAGCATGGTGGGGTGAAAATGGATTTATTCAAATATTGATGTTTGCTTCTTAAAAATTAGAAGTTAATTCAATAGCTACTTTGCATTCATATAACACTTTGAGTTTAAAAAGTATTTCATATGCTTGGTTCGTATAGTCCATACAACTTTACATATTTTTAGTAAGAAAAAGAGTCCTGAGAAAGTGACGTGGTTGAGAGGTAGGGAATCAGCCTTGGAAGCCAGGTGCTCTCACACTGAGCTGGAATCATGCTGTGGAAAGACGGGGAGCTCACAGTTGGTTCAAGGAAAGGCGCATGTGACAAAACTTCATGAAAGGCTGCTTTATTAAATGTGGTTGTTCTCTTCCACATCCAACATCATCAGGCCTCTCAGCAGAGGACACCGTTTCTCACAATTGATGAGAATCTCACCTTTTCAGCAAAGACGGGGTCTCCTGACAATTGGCTCAGGTGCATGAATTCCAAATGCAGGGTCCCAAATTCGGCCAGAATGCTGCTGCCTCCCGAGGCCCAGGGCCAGTTCCTTCCAATCCCACTAGAGAGGAGAACAGATGGAAGAGTTATGGGTCAGACTAATTCCATTTTTTCCACCGGTTCTCCACAGTAGAAGTGAAAGGTTCAGCTTTTGAAGAATGGCTCCTTAGCTTTTAGCCCACTCTGGATATTTGAAAGCATTGTTGTCTTTGACTGGGTACCAGTCTCAGGCTTTCACTTCTATTTCCAAATTGAAAATCGGTGTTGACTTAAGTCACAGAGAAGCTGCTATGTGCTTGCTGGTGGTGATGAACAGATAAATATTTTGGAAGGTACATGTGCCACATAGAGATGTATACCTGTTCCAAGTAGAATATTAAACAGAATCATACCAAAACATCCCCACTGTGTCCCAAATCCGACCTACAGCACTTCAACATTTTAATTAATTTCAGCCTGAGATTCCATGGACTGCTGTAGACATTCACATAATGTACAGTTTTTTCTTGGGTATTGGATAACTTTCAAAGATTCATTAGTAATCCACTGACACCATACCCTCTCCAAACCTTCCATTTACTGAACTTCCTTTCCTATGTTTCTCTTCACACTCGTTTACCTATATCCTAAGTACATTTTTTAAGGATTTACTCATTCCCTGACATATTTAATCTATGCTTAAAAATGTCAGCAAATTCATGTAATTCAAATTTAAAAGGGGTCAAAGGCAGGAGCTTCAAAAATTATTGCCTCTCATCTTGGAAAAATTCTCTTTAAAAAGAGTAAGTCCTAAATACACACACACACACACACTACTGAAATATGATCATACTCTTGGGTACAGTTTATTTCTGAAAAGCCACTTAAACTGTCAAGGCATAGGTAATAATTCAAATAAAGAATAAAGTCATGATTCTCCCGACCAGTCAATTCCCTCGCAGGAATTTGAAAACCCACATGTTGGTTTTAGCTCAGATGCATATTTACTAAATGCCAACTATTTGCCACGGACTATGCCTGATGCTGGGTTGTAAGATGGTTATGATGAATAAATCACTCTTTTCTCAAAGACCTTATAGTATAACGGGAGAGAAAGATCTAAGCATGAATAATTCCAACTGACTGTGGTAAGTGCCAGGGTAAATGTGTGTAGAGTTCCCCGGGCACCTACAGCCAGGACATGACACCCAACGCAGTGAGGATCACAAAAGGCTTCTTCAAAGAGGGGGTCCTGAGTTGATTCGTGAAGGATAAATAAGAAGCCGTGAGGAAGGAATGGAGAGAGGGAGAATGTGGCCATGGAGACACACAGCAGAAGGGCTGGCTGGGAGCGGGAGGCCGCTGCAGTGCCTGTTGAGTGGAGCGCAGGAAAGCCAGCAGGAGAGAAGGCCATGGGTTCTACTGAGGCCACGTGTGAGTCTCACTTTCCTTTCTTCCCAGGTTGGACCCAGTTAAATACAGTTCCTGGTGTCCCCTAGATTTGCTAACCCCTCTGCCTTTTCCTTCTGTTTTCTTAGCTCTGGGCAAAGCCTTCCAGTTTGCGTGTCCTGCTGCAGGGCTGCCAGGGAAGGCTGAAGAAAAGGAAAGCAATGTGGACAGCTGATACGTGACTTCTCAGCTGGCTTCACTCTGACTCCTGATTTCTTTGTAGAGCAAGATCTACACTTTGCTCTAAAACGTTGACTTACAGTACATCTCATAAAAAAGTAAGCAAAAGAGGCCCTTGCTGGTTTGGCTCGGTGGATAGAACGTTGGCCTGCAGACTGAAGGGTTCCATGTTTAGTTCTGGTCAGGGCACATGCCCAGGTTGCAAGCTTGATCCATAGTAGGGGTTGTGCAGGAGGCAGCCAATCAATGGTCTCTCTCATCATTGATGTTTCTAGCTCTCTTTCCTTCTCCCTTTCTTTCTAAAATCAGTTAAAAAATATTTTTTAAAAAAGTAAGCAGATCAGAAAATCAGATATTCATTTATTTTGGAAATGCCTGATATTTATTAAGTTCTGAGAAAACATGAGTCAGTAATTATTTTCATGGTCGACTTACACAGAAAGAACATCTAACCATCCAGATAGGAGGAACAGCTACATTAAGGTTTTATTAACATATGGCAAATGCACATAGTAATTGGTCATTAATATGTTTTCATGACATTATTTTTTATAGCCCAACCATGCTATCACTGACCAAAGTCAATGAGCACTTTGAGCAAAATTACGAATTTCTAGGTTCTAGAGAAACTATTAAGCCCAACGCTGCCATGTATGGCGGTGCCAGGAGGGGAGGGCAGGATGACCTCATTTTGGAGAGGACAGAGGACAGCGTGCTGAGGAAGCCAGCCCACTCCCAGGTGTCCTGGACTGGTTCTTTCCAGTACAGGGTAGGAGAGCGTGTGGTAGCACCCTCAGATGGAAAATGTACACAGTACATACACACTAAACTGCAATGCAAATTACTTTTGTATCCAGACATTTGCTCCCAGCTATTAACATGGTAAGGCAAGAGAGAAAACCAGAGATATAATGAAAACTTTAATATGTTTTTAAGCAAGTAAGATTTAAAAGGATTTTATCTATAACCCCCCTCCTTCTTTGCACACATTCATATCAACAGGCAAACAGCATTCTTTTCTATCACTGTTTAATTACATAGGGACAAGAACATCAAAAGCATGGAAAAGGCTATCTCATGATAGCAGAAAGGATGCTGAGTTTAGAGTACATATGATGTTATATGAAAGGATGGCTTAGGTTACCACTTTTTCAACCTACAGAATTAATGCATTTCAGTAAAATTGTAAGATCAGCATTTGCATTGGTCAAGGAAGGATTTCAAGAAATCAGAGGAAGCATCATTATATTTAGATATTAAATAAGGCCACTTGCCCTGTCTTAGGCAAAAGTTTAAAGACTCAGAGGTTGGCTCGGGCCATAGACTGTGGGGCCATCACAGCTAAAATGCATGTGCGTGTCAGGGAAATGGTGCCGGCTTCCACAGCACATGTGCAATGAGTGAGAACTAAGTTCTAGTTACTCACGGAGTGAGTCTTAGGATCTTTTTTATCTTTAAATTCTACGACTCTACTCAGGAACCTATGTACTTGTATGGCTCTAATATCTAAAGTGACATATATGGACAGTGGGCATTTGACACCAAAATGGTGGAGCTGAGACAAAGGGAATCGAATACACAGAGTCTTGCTCCTCTGGTCTGGTGGTCAGGGTGCCCTGGACACAGCATGATACAAAAGGCTAAGCTTTCTAGGCCTCTGGCTCCATATGAATCTCATCGGAAGGAATAGGGGATTTAAAATGTCTTGGACTTGACTCAGTGTGGTGAATACACAATACAACGTACAGACGATGTGTTACAGAGGTGTACAGATGAAACCTATATAATTTTATTAAGCAATGTCACCCCAATACATTCAATTAAAAATGTCTTTAATCGCAGTTCCATCATCACAGTGTTTTAAAGGCAGTCCTGGTGTTCTTTAACTATTTTGTCTTTATTTTACCAACACGAATACTATTTAAAAAATATTTTAAAGATAAAGTAACAGCTTGTGTTCAGAAACTATTAGTTCCACAAGGCAGGCATGAAAGAAAAGAGTATTTTATTAATATTCCAAGTGGGGTTACAATGACTGCATTTTAAGCCAAAACCATGAGTCAGCATATGGAAATGTATACACAAAAAGGCAATTAGCATGGTCTGGGGAGCTGCCAAGTGTTTGTTTTGGTTCAAGGAATCCTGGAACAGAACTTCAGACTTTTGTGTCATTCTAATTTCATTTCTTTCTGTTTCCTCCAATCTCCAGTTTTCCCATTTTAATTTGGAGTGTCATTTTAATAAGCAGTTGACACTTCAACAACATGGGTTTGAACTGCAGGGATCCACTTATATTCAGATTTCCTCCCCTCCAATAAATACTATAAATGTATGTTCTCTTCCTAATGATTTCCTACTAATAACATTTTTAACTGATTTTATTGTAAGAATACAGTACATAATACATAGAACATATAAAATGTGTTCATCGACGGTCTATGTTATCCATAGAGCTTCCAGTCCATAGTGTAGGCTACTAGTAATTAAGGTTTTAGGGAGTCAAAAGTTTCATGTGGATTTTCAACTGCAAACGTGGTTGGCATGCCTAACCTCCACATTGTTCAAGGTCAAACATATATGTGTCAAGTTTCCATTTAAATTTAATTTCCAGTAGTCTACAAAGGTAATAGTTCTTTGAAAACAAATCATCAAAATGAAAAATTACTGATTTTGGAAACTACAATGTCTTCAAAAATGGAATAACTATGAATCTTTTGAAAATGTGGAATAGTATTTTATTCTTTAGAGACTTCATTTGAATGTAGTTTATTAGCAGTGGCAGTATACTGCGCTCAAAACAAGAAGGTACCGTATTTTTCGGACCATAAGACGCACTTTTTTCCCCCCAGAAGTGGGGGGAAAAAGTCCCTGCGTCTTATGGTCCAAATATAGCCTACACATATACTTTAAAAAAAAAGTTTTTTTACTTGCCCGGCTCTGTGTGGTCTCTGTGTGCTTGCCCGGCTCTAAAATGGTTCTAAATGCTGCTGTTTACTTTACAGGGTTGATTACATGTGTTTATGACTGTGATGCTGGGTTTTAATGCACATAAAATGTTTTAGGACACTATTTGTTTCAGAATCTTTTTTTCTTCATTTCCCTTCTCTAAAAACTGGTGCATCTTATGGTCCGGAGCGTCTTATGGTCCGAAAAATACGGTATAATTATTTACTGACCTCACAGCTTGGTAAGCAGTGGGCATTATGTGTTTTTCCTTCTCTCTCCCAGGAATGGTTAACAGCACCAAAGGGAGGAACTACAGTACTAATGACACTGTTCTACTCAGGGCTGAACCCCATGGGAGCGCTGCTAACTCCTTTGCCAAGAGCTCGAAATGAGTCAAATAGCCAGAGGGTTGTTCTAAATTGATGGTATATATCTTTCAAAATAATCTTAAATTGAGGTACCTAAAGTTTTGTTACAGTTATTGCCCAGACACAATTTATATCCTTAAATTACTCAGTATAATCGAATATAGCAAGAAAAACAAAAATATAATTTTTAGAGAAATGAAACAATTCCAAAAAGACAGATGAATATATAAACAAAGCATTAAGTAGTTGTAAAGTCTCAATTAGCTCTGACTTTCAGATTCCCCTTTCCTTGCTATTCTATGCAAAATGGGAAATGGGCCAATAAAAATTTTCTTGAGGATTAATGACAATAATTTTTGATTAGCTGAGAAGTAAACAAACTCCCTTCAAGGTCATAGTACGGAATACAGCTTACTCCCTGGCGGACAATGGAGTTTGACAAGTTTTAGGAGAAAAAAGTCCCCCCTCCCCCCACTCAGTGTATTATGGTGAAGCCTTCCTTATATATATAGCAAATGAAGAGGCACACATGGATATTTATTTCAAAAGAACAGGTAACTTAATATTATTCCTTTTGGGTTTTAGCACAAATTAGAAAAGACTAATTAGAAAGTTCATAAATGAGTGCTCCATTTAACTGCATTCCCAAAGCTCAGGGATGTTGAGCGCTAAGGGATTTAGTCGTCACTCATTACGAATGCCTCCTTCCTGAAGGGTTCACACAGCACCACCCTTTCAGGCTTGTGGTCTAGGATCCCACTAAGAGTTGAGCCCACAGTTCCAGGGACTGCAGTTCTAAAACCAGTCAAGATTCTATTGTAGGCCACCCGTGGAGAATTGGTCTTAGGAGGACCACTTCCCCAGGCTTATCCCCCGGGAAAAGAAAAAGGGGAGTCAGGACAGCCATTTGATGACATTGATTCATAACCTACAGCTTATTATTACCTCTGAACTGCAGCATGTGGACTAAATCTCCAAAGGATTTCCATACTTACATTTAAAAAATATATATATTTTATTGATTTTTTTACAGAGAGGAAGGGATAGGGGTAGACATTGATAAGAGAGGAACATCGACCAGCTGCCTCTTACACACTCCCTACTGGGGATGCGCCTGCAACCAATGCACATGTCCTTGACCTGAATGGAACCTGGGACCTCTCAGTCCGCAGGCCAATGCTCTATCCACTGAGCCAAACCGGTTTTGGCAGGATTTCCATACTTTCATTTTTTAACAAAGCGCCAAAATAACGTTTCTTAAATTAGCCATATCTTGCTTCGTATTATGGGGTTTTACGCAGGATTGAAATGGAATACTTTCACTTTAGTTTATTCTTGCTCTCAATACTGCTGTCCTTGCATTTGACTATCAAATTAGTGTATTCTCACCCTCAATACTGTGGGCCCGTATCTGACTGTTGAGGATTGGAGGAGAGGCTGGAGTTACAAAGACAGATGGTGAGAAGCCCTCTCTGATTCTGTAACTAATCTGCTCGTGAGGTCCAAAGATGCAAAAATTCTGTTTTCTAGCTGTCCTTTGGGTTAGATCTTCTTCTCTACCATAATCAACAGACTGCAATAATGGGATGTAGCTTCTGCCCAGTTATTAGGCAAACTGGGATGTCTTATCAACAGCACTGATGAAAAGGCATTTTGGTGCATGTAGGCTGTGCAGGCATGCAAACACACTTACTTTACTGAACTTAAGAACAAATCATAGTCTATACATCGTTTTAAATATACACGACATTTTTTCGTGAACATGCCCCATGCCAATCAATGTATATTATTATTATTGTTGAATGTGGAGTATCTGATTGGATAAATTCTAATTTATTTAAACATACCCCTACTAAAGGACATTGAGTCTTATTTATTTATTTTTGCCACTATAAACAATTTAGCAATATGTGTTTTCTTTCTTTTTCTTTTTTTTTTTTTAAGGCAAACTTATATTCACACAGAAATATTCACACAGATACTAGCTGGAAGGTATTAGTTTAATTGTCTGAACTGAAATGGGGATGGCTTTGGGAATGTGTATTGGAGGCATAAATGCCCATTGTGGAGCTGTTTCTCTTTTCCATTTGGTAGCCTCTAGAATTCCTGGGATATCTCAGACCCACTGCTGAAAGTCACTGCATCATCTCCTTAACTCTGGGGAGGGAGGCTGCAGACAAGCATTTTTATCCAGATACTTTTCTAAAAACCTCAGGATAAGCAGGAGCATAGCACAGTCTGTCTTCAGAAACGGTAATCCACTAATATTAATTTGCCAGGCGTCCCCTTCCTTTGGTTTTATATATACATTTGCTCCATTGTTGTAAGAGTTTAACACAAATCATCATTAAAAGACATTACTTAAGATTCAAGACTTTAGTAAAAATTGGGCTTTTATTCATCTCTTTGTCTGCCTTTCATTTGATGGGTCTATGACTCACCTTTGAATCAAACTAAATGCAATTACTGCAGACTCCGGCTGTTAATTCTCCAGATTCTGTTCTACAGTCTTTCAGAAACCAGAATGTCCAGGACTGCTCTCTTCTTCCAGTCAAAGACCCTCAGGGACTGACTGGTTGACACACGTGTGTAATCCCTAAGTCCAAGGGCAGTGCCAATAAACAGAGGCACTTGATACATGTTTCATTTAGTAAAATTAAAAAAAATAATAATGAAAGTGTTGTGTCATTTGTTTCTACCCTTAACATATGTAAATAACTTAATCTTATATTAGTGTCACCATTTAGCTCCCTTATAGTCAATTTAGGGGAAAAAAAAAAATCCATTCTAGCCTGGCCAGCATGGCTCAGTGATTGAGCATTGACCTATGAACCAGGAGGTCACGGTTCAATTCTGGTTAGGGAACATGCCTGGGTTGCAGGCTCGATCCCCAGTGTATAGCATGCAAGAGGCAGCTGATCAACGATTCTCTCTCATCATTGATGTTTCCATCTCTCTCCCTCTTCCTTCCTCTCCGAAATCAATACAAATGTATTAAAAAATTCTTTCTAGGCTGATCACGTAGGCTACTATCACAAACTTGAAGTGGTCTGAAGTTGTGTTTTCTAATAGTTATGACGACATAAGGAAAGTAAGGACAGGATGGTAAATTTTTATGAAGGCTAAATTTTATTTAGCTGAAATGATTGTCTTTTTTGTCCTTCCCATTTTTGTGATGTTAGGCTTATCTTTTTTTCATTAAGATGAAATAATAATAGCAGGTAATTTTTCTTTTCTGGTGTCTTTTTTAAAATTTTTATTAATGAGATAAAAACATTGGCAACTAAGGCTAGCCTCTCAACAGCTGGGGAAGCTACTTGGCCCAGGAGCTAAAACTCTGGCACCATTGACCTTTAAGATGCAGCTAAAGCGATGGAGCAATTACTAATGGAAAAGGACATCTTACTATCCATTATGCCACAACTAATGTAAGTGTCTGGTCGAAATTCTGAGAAAGGAAAGAATAATATTCAACGATTTCGTTCCACATGTTAAAAGATGAGCACTTTGTGGGTATCTTGCCAAACTCAGCAAGTAAGATTGAGTCAGTCAGCCGACCCTAATGGACTGAGTGCTTAGATGTGCCAGGAGCCGTGGAGTGCACCCATCAAACACTGGGAAATCCACTAAAGTTCTTTTAACGGTTCAGATCGTCTGTTCTGAAATTCTGGATCTTTGGGGCATCCATTGCAACTCAATTACACTTTCGTCCAGGCACTAGAGTAGAGGTAAAACAGTTTTTTTTTTGTTTTTTTTTCTGGAGAACAATTTATGTTTTTCCTATGGGCATTCCTTAGAGGTCTTTAGGGAAGAAACCAAGTGGGTCTAATTAATTTTTAATAAAAGAAAGTGAACTTGGTTGGACTGGTATCTGAAATGCATGATATCACAATAGGAAGTTCAGCAGATCCTTACTGGAGGTTTTTTCCCCCCCAGATATTAAAGTACTTGGGAATAATTGGGGAAGATTCATCACCGGATGCTAGATAAATTAGTTATCATTATACTTCAGAGTAGGCAATACATTGCAAAATCAGTAAAGCAAATGCTAAATTAAGAAGCCTGTAGTGGGAAAATGTTGCTAAATGCTACAAATGCTGTTAACATTCCCAAATGATAAATTAGTAGCAAGAAAGTTCAGGAAAATAAGTGATGTCTAGGTAATCAGGGCCAATAATTAGTGTGTTAAGCTGCATTATGTAAATTCAGACAATTCTCTTAGCATCTTAAGAAAGTTGGACAGTTAATTAAACCGCCTTGTTATTGAAAATGCTAGCTTTTCTTAGCTTTGAGTTTTTCTGTAAGAAGTATCATATAGCCGAAACAGATTTTGCTCAGTGGATAGAGCATCGGCCTGCGGACTGAAAGGTCCCAGGTTCGATTCCGGTCAAGGGCATGTACCTTGGTTGCGGCCACATCCCCAGGAGGGGGTAGGCAGGAGGCAGCTGATTGTTGATTCTCTCTCATCGATGTTTCTAACTCTCTATCCTTCTCTCTTCCTTTCTGTAAAAAAATCAATAATATATATATAAAAATAAGAACTCTCACATAAACAAAAATGTGTGCATAGCTTGTGGTTAGAAAAACAGATTCAAGATCTCTGGGAACAGATGCTGGAGATTAAAGCTATCATGCTACTTCATCCTCATTTTCCTGCCTTCTGTCTACAACGTATGGTTCAGAGCCTGTGGAAGACTGTGTTATGAAACAGTGTAGCTACTGGAAGTTTTAAAGACATAAAGATTCGAAAAAGCGTGACAAAAGAATAAAGAGGATGATGGAGAATAAAGAATACAGAGGAGGAACAAATAACTGAGGAAAACTCAACAATGAGACAGGTATTCTCAACAGAACATGAGCTACTACAAGGAAAGCACTGTCTGTTCCGTTTCGGCCTGCAGTGTCTCCCGCATATAAAATACAGGCTCTGCAGAGTGTAACCTGCCTGTAATGAGCTCTATGCTGCCTTCTGACACCTCCGTTATTTAACTTTCTACCTGTGTAAACACCCCTCCCTAGCTGCAGAATACCGGTATGTCCTAAATGCAGAGGCACGCTTCTGTTTCTTTTACCACCGTCACCTCCTCAAATAGGTTTTTGCAGAGTAGATGGCCATCATTTGTTGATGGTTGCATTTATATATGGAAGCAACAGATCCCTTTCGAACATAACCATAATTCATATATATTATAGGAATTCTTTATATCATAGGAAAAAATCTGAAAAATGTAAATGAACTCGTATCATCTGCAAAGTAAGAATAATCAAAATGGGTCGTTCACATGGTCTCAACTGTTGGTGGCCTCCTCATGCGGATATGAACATTAAAAAGTGTTTCAAAGTATGGTTGGCCTTCGAGCCACAGGGGTTTGAATGGTATGGGTCCACTTATACCTGGATTATGTTTCAATAAATATTGTGAATGTACTTTCTCTTCTTTATGGTTTCTTAGATAAATTTTTCTAGTTTGCTTTATTGAAGAATACAGTACATAACACATACAAAATATCTGTTAATCAACTATTTACATGATTGGGAAGACTTGCGGTCAGCAGTCTGTTATTAGTAGTTAGGTTTTTGGGGGGTCAGTCAAAAGTTACACGTGGGTTTCCAGCTGTGTGTGAGGACAGGCACTCCTCACCCCCATGTTGTTCAAGGGTCACTTGTGCTGAGTGAGAGGTGGGTGGCACTTTGATAGTAAAACTACCTATTCCCTAGCAGACATCTTCAAAATATATGAGTGTGGACGGACATGAATATTATAACTGTAGCTTTAAAAAAATCTTTATTATGTAATGTCTGTTAGCTCTGTAAAACGAAAACATCAATATGGTGACTTGCGACCACACAATCATTTATATGACCTTTAAGGAAATACTTTGATAAAAAAGTGCTCACATAAAAAGTTGTAGGTAATGGTAATTTTAATTTGCTGGAAAACATTTGTAAAGCTAAAAAAAAAAAAAAAATGAAGGCATCAAAATAGTAGTTTGAAAGGACAAATAATCACATTCATTTTACCTTTAGGAACAGGAAGAGAGAAAACACCCTTTTCCCCCTTTGCTTCCTGCCCTGGCGGTCAGGCTCTGAGCTGCAGAGGGGCACGCTAACTGCAGGCCCAGAGCACTGGGGGTAATGATGCTGCTCCTTACAGGCCGAGGGCCGGATTTGGTGATTCGTAAAGAGAATCTCAGAGAGACACAGGAATCTGGAATTGATAGGGAGGGGGTGACATTTCATCAGAGTAAGACCAGGACTCGCCTCACAGGTCTGGTGGGAAATGAACTGCTGTGAAATAAGGCAATGAGCTGGTAGGAGGATTCCAGAGTTTTATGGATTGGGGCTTTCTTAGTACAAAATAAATCTCACAGCTTTGACGAGGGTCTTCGTTTTTCCTTAAATGTCAATTGGAGAACAATAACCCTGCTGATGAGCGATGTCTCCCCTGATTCCAAATGAAAAATGCTCTCTTGGGCCCCATGGGCAAAATGTACATTCTTAGAATGTAAGATTACCTACTCCAGTTAATAGCAAAATGCCAAGGTGACACCCGGCATGGCTATCCTGTAAAATGAAGGGCTGAGGAGAAAGGGAAAGAGGATGACGTGGCGTCTGAGGAGAGCTTCTTTAGAGGGGTTTCTTGGAGAGATCTCACTGAAGCGGAGATCCTCAAGCTGAGGCCAGCGAGACAAAAGAGACCCTGTCAGCACAGACCTGGGGGTGGCTCCTGCCAGGGCCCTGAGGTGGGCATGACTCTACGAAGCATGAAAACAGGACAGTGGGTAAAGGGACTCTCTGACGGAGACCCTGGACAGCTGATAGGGGGCTGATCGCACAGGCCCTGCAGGCCCTGCAAGCATTTGGATTTATTCTAAGTGCAAAGGGAAGTCACACACAGGTTTTAATAGGAGGTGATAAGATCTGATTTCACTCTAGACACTGTGGGAAGAGATGATTATGTGAGAGCAGCTCTGAAGTCAGCTAGCAAACTGGTCTCCAGGAGAAAGACAGATGGTGGTCTGGACAGGGGACAGCAGTAGAGATGGACAGACGCGGAAGGGTTCAGGCTATGCCTGGATGGAAGTGTTGTCAGGAAGAATTGGAATTGGGAATGAGGGAAGACAGAAACGAAAGATGATTTCTAGTTTTTTGGCTTTAGCAGCTGGGTGGTTACTGGTGCTATTTAAGCATATGGGAAAGATAGAGGTAGGAATGGGCATGATAAAGGAAAGTATGATTTCTGTTTTTAGTTTTTGCTCTAATAACCATAAGTAGCAATTATAAGGAAAAAACCCTCCGATTTCATCATTTTAATTTTCCTTTCTTAGATTCCTATAAAGATCAATTGTTTAATTCAAAGAACTCTTTTGTGCAATGGCTTTTCTAAAATAATTCTTAAAATCTAAAAACATGCATAAGGCAAAAATTGAAAACATACAAAAGATTATGTCATGGAAAGGAATTGCTTCATATTCCAGACTAGAGGCCTGGTACACAAAATTTGCACATAGGGGTGTGTGTCCCTCAGCCCAGCCTGCGCCCTCTCCAATCTGGGATCCCTCTCACAATCCAGGACTGCTGGCTCCCAACTGCTTGCCTGCCTGCCTTCCAGATTGCCCCTAACTGCGTCTGCCTGCCAGCCTGATCACCCCCTAACCAATCCCATGCCAGCCTGATTGATGCCTAACTGCTCCCCTGCCAGCCTGATTGCCCCTAACTGCCCTCCCCTGCAGGCCTGGTCTCCCCCAACTGCCCTTCCCTGCAGGCCTGGTCACCCCCAACTTCCCTCCTTTACTGGCCTGGTCACTCCCAACTGCCTTTCTTTGCTGACCATCTTGTGGCAGCCATTTTGTGTCCACATGGGGGCAGTCATCTTGCGTGTTGGAGTGACAGTCAATTTGCATATTACTCCTTTTTATTAGATAGGATTCCATTATTATTTCTCATAGTAAAAATAATAATTAACTGATAACTCTTCCAAAATTTCTTAGTGCATGATCATTAGACAAAATTAAAACAACAACCATAAATGAAAGAATACTATACATATTTTTTTATACTGATTTCATGAAAATGTAAAATATCTTGTGGTCTACCTCAGTGTTTTTCAACCTTTTTTGGGCAAAGGCACACTTGTTTCATGAAAAAAATCACGAGGCACACCACCATTAGAAAATGTTAAAAAATTTAACTCTGTGCCTATATTGACTATATATAAAGTAATTCTCTTGAATAGGAATCAAATAAACACAAAGAAAGTATTTTATAATTACTTTATTATGAAATATTAAGTAAACAAAATAGTGAAAAATTATAAAATTCTTGTCTTGTCTGCACCTACGGCACACCAGGCAACGCTGTTTTTCATTACAGTTGGCTAGTATGCCAGTGTGTGTGTGTGTGTGTGTGTGTGTGTGTGTGTGTTTGGGGGGTGTGTGGTGACTTATTCAATAATTTTTCTTTTGTCTCAAGTTCTGCTATTATAAACAATGTTACAAATTCTTGGACAAATCTCCTGGATAAAATGCTGTAAATGGAATTCCCAGGTTATCAATATGTATTTAAATTTAATAAATACCACCTGATTACCTTCTAAAGAGTTTGCCCCAATTATGCATAAGAATGTCTTGCTCCTAACTCTGGGCATTTGTAAAGTGCTTAAAACTTGGTGAATCTGTTAGGTGGAAAAACAAAACCAAACCAAACACATCTTAAAGCTATTTTAATTTGCATTCATTTATATATGAGCTGCTGATATTCAGTGCCAATGCACATTTTTTTTTTTTGAGAAGTACATATTTGTGAATTTGTCTAATTGATGTATTGGTGTTACTGCTTCCCCCAGTACTATTACTTTATACTTTAGAAAATTATACAAGTAATTCAAACTCATCTTTTAAGTGAAACAATGTAAAAGGAATTGAGAAAAGCTAGTATTGTATTCCTACCCCCTTGTACTTTATCCACTTGCTAATTCTAGTTAAACAATTCTATTCACCCAGGTGCATACAAAAACACATGGATATACATTGAGGGGCCAGATTATTATGATATCTGAACACATAATAATCTGGCCACTTAGTGTATATACTATATAATAAAAGTCTAATATGCAAATTGTCCCCTTGACCAGGAGTTCAATGAACAGGCACGCTGGCCAGACCCCATCCATGCACAAATTCATGCACTGGACCTCTGATACACACACACACACACACACACTCACACACACACACACACACCACACTGAGTGGCCATATTATTATATATCCAGAGATCATAATAATCTGGCCACTCAGTGTATATATTTAATATTTGCTCTTTTCAATGAAATGGGATTGCATTATATACATTACTTTGCAAGGTGCCTGTCTCAATTAGTAACTAATTACCGACACTAGGATAATCATTTTTAACAGCTATATTATATTATTATATAAAATGGATAATCAGATTATATCAAACCAATCCTCTAATGATAGATCTGTTCTCATTTTTAAATATAACAATCAATCCACATTAACCATCCATAGTCACAGTAATGCTGTCAGCAAGATATATTTATACATTAAGAAAACTTGCCTTTTAGCCATTATGTGCTTTGCAATTTCCCCCCAAAATTTATGCATGCAGAGAATTTTCAGGTGTGATGATGGGCGAGGCCCTTAAACTCTGCAAGGCTGCAATCTCTTGATCTTTAAAACAAAGTAACACCTGCAAAACCCACCTTGTAGGAGGTTAGCATGATCAAACAGGATAACACACATGAAAGTGCTTTGAAACTACAAAGAGTTTTAGTCCAGAAAAGTATTTTTATCTTTTGCATTAGCAACTGACATTTAGTTAACCAAAAGAAATCTGTTTTCTGGTTTTTTTTCCTTCCATTTTAGAGATGTCTATTCAAAAATAAATTCACCAAATGTTCACTTGGAGATAGAAATGATAACATAAGCAATAATGAAATAAAGTAAGGCATTCCCAAGACTTTGAAATGTACAAATTGTTAGTGTTAGCTAACTTTCTTAAAGCAATTTAATTGCTGTACAACTACCAAATATGTAGCACGGTAAGAGATCTTTCCTGTATTTCAAGTCTTCCAGAAAATTAAGTTAAAAAATATTTCCAGTTGTAAGACAGAGCTGTAGTGACTGATGACATACATGTGAACTACTCAGGTAAAGTACAATAATCCTGCCCCGTGATCCCTCACAATCACACCGCAAAGGTGAGAAATCTGGGTCCGTTTTGGACAGGTGCAGGGTGGCTAAATAATCAATTGTAAGTCCTTAATGAAGTATCACTTAAAAATCCATCTGCTTCTGAATATCCATATGCACAGGAAATTAGTTAAGATTATTCTCTTAAAACATCTTCTGCTAGAGGAGTCCTTTTTTTTTTTTTTTTTTTAAATCACATCTATTTTCAGAACGATTCCAAATCTTTCTTAGGCCCGAACTTGCTCATTATGCCAACTACTTTGCCATAGACAATATGTAATGTTTGTAAAGGACATTATGATTTCTAGAGCTGCTGATACAATCAACTAAACCAATAGGTTAAACCAACTGACAGTGTAAAGCTTAATTATAAAGGGTAACTATTTGATAACTCAGGAGTTTATATTACCTGGCCAGTCTGAAGAGACTATGGTCTAAAATAATTTTTGAAATTAACCTAACTTTTAAGTGTAATTAAAATTAACTTCATATAATGTCTTGTTTGTAAGGTAAACGGTTTAAATTTCATTCTTGTTAGAGTTACCTGCAACTAAATGAAGGAGTGTAACCATTGTCAAAATTAACAGTCCTTCATAGACTTATTGGTAATCCACACTTTAAAAATAGCCAATGGTTGCCTCCTTAAAATGAAGGCATGACAGGTAGGAGGCTCTTTAATTCTGTTAATCTTCACAACCACCATGTAGGTAGTATTTTCTTACTATTCGCCAAAGGAAACTGTGGCTCAGCAAAGTGAAGTCTTGCCCATGACCTTCAGCAAGGTGGCAGGGACTGCATAGAGTTCCGACAATGAGTGCTCCACTCTCACGAACACTGACAACGATGAATACATATCCCTCGGTTCTACATGAATAGTAGCTGACTACACACCGTTAGGAGCACATCTTATTTCATTTCTAAAATATTCAGACACACTTAAAAAACCTCATTAATAAAAATTTCAATGACACAAAGTAAAGCAGAAGTTCAACAAATTATATCTCAATAAAGTGATTTTTTAAAAGAGGGGAGGAAATAAACATGAAACATATTCTAAAATACCTTCTGTTTTCTAAAGTGGAATATAAATATTTTCTATGTATTCTTATTACTGAAAGGAAAGCATAATGATTAAAGTCAATAAACAAAAGCTCCTACTCATTCCACTTTTGCTTACACAACCATATTCCAAAGTGACTCTTGTTATAACGTAAACATAATATGTGCATACGTTTATAAAAAAGGAACACATCAGGAATCATTTTTTACTTTATAAAAACCAATAAAATAATTTTTTAGCCAAAAAAAACTCATAATAAATTTAGAGTTAGTGCCTTGAAGGGAAGTGAGTAATCCTATCGAATTAATGACAACTGGCACTGACAATTGTTACAACCATTCTGCAGGGATGTTTGGCAAAATTTATCAAAAGTATGAATAATATTCACGCTCACTAATATAATAATTCAATTTCTGAAAACTTCCCCTAAAGAAACAATTATAACTTTATCTTCAAGTGCAAGTAATTATATTTTATATCCTCAAGTATAAACACACAGAGTACCTTTTATACCAGTTGAAAAACTGAGAAGAGTTTGGGTATTTCACAAGGGAAAGGATAAAAATGATAGCCTGTTTAGAATATCTAATAGCAGACAGGCATTTAAGATCATGTTGTAAGAAAAGTTTAATAACACAAAGAAGTCTTTACAACACCCCTTCTTTCCACTGATTTTTTAGAGAGTGGAAGGGAGTAAAGAGACACAGATATGAGAGAGACATATATGTGTATCGGTGGTCTTTCTCACAGGCCCCGACCAGGGCTGGGGATCGAGCCTGCAACTGAGGTGTGTACCTTTGACCCTTCAGTACACCAGCTGATGCTAAATGCTGATGCTCTAACCGGCTAGGCTAGGGCATAATACATTTTTTTTTTAAATGTAGGGATTGCTGGCTTCCAGTAATGGTAAAGGGAAACCGGTTAGCAAATAGTCTAGTAAATAACAATTATAAAATCTGTAGAGTGTGTGTGTGTGTGTAGATTTAAAAAACCCAATAAACTGTTATTTAAAAGCACTGGAAAGTGACCAAAAGCAAGTATAAACTAAGTGCTAACCACTGACAGGGAGCAACTGCAGCGAGTTAGAATTCGAATTAGCACCTTTTCTCCTCTGGATTTTACAAAATTATAGTCTTACTTTCCATAAGAGTTGAAGGTTGGCAGAACAGCTGAAAATCTAGGGTTGTGGCAAAATTCTGAAAATGAGTGAGCCATGTAAGGGGCGGGACCAAGTATCTGAGTGTAATCCCTGTCCCCCATTCCAGGGCACCACTTTGTAAGACATCAGTGGATGCCAGGAAGATGGCTGACAAAAACCAGAGGAACATTTCTCTCTGTGAGACAGCACGGCACTAGAGGAGATCTGTGAGCTTGCTGCTTTGTCTGACTCAGGGACTCCTGAATCCATGACTGACTCAGAAGACAGAAGCTAAAGCCTTACTGATGTCATGTGCCAGACGACAGAGCCTGGTGATGGCCTGCCACAGGCTTTGCCCAGATGCCGCTGGATGCCACAGTGCACAGGTATATGGAAGGCCCCCAGGAGGTCAGGTTAAAAACAACCACAGCTGGACACTGAAAACTGAACAGAAGTCTCAGCTGCAGTGCACTGCAGAGGAGACAGCGTTTATGGTTAGAGTCCAAGGGAGTTAGGGACTTGCTACACAACCACAAAATAATTCTCAGGTGCATGGTACACACTGCGAGTTCCAAAACATATTGGTGATCCAGGAAATCAGGCAGAAGCTCCACCATCTCTTCTGACTTAGCCTATGAGGTCACACAGTGTCACCTCTGCCATACTCTGTTGGTTGACCAGCAGCTAAGGCTGGCCTAAGTTCAAGGGGTGAGAACATAGACCTTCATCTCTCAATAGGAGCAAGGGCATGCTTTCCTGTGTCCAGAAGCTCTTCCTCTCTCTCATTTTCCATCCTTCTGGCTCTTCTCCCCTGTGTGTCCTGGGCCCTCCTGAGTGCCCTGAAAACATTGCTAGGCGCTGCAAGGTGCTCCAGGCTAGGAATAAAGGCAGTCACAGGGGCAGTGCCAGTGTTCGTTTGTTGGTTGCTTCCTGCTTTATATGTGACATATGAGCAAAAGTTTTTAATGAAACTTTAAAAATATACATACAGCCCTGGCTGGTTTGGCTCAGTGGAAAGAGCATCGGCCTGTGGACTGAAGCGTCCCGGGTTCAATTCCAGTCAAGGGCATGTACCTTGGTTGTGGGGCACATCCCCAGTAGGGGGTGTGCAAGAGGCAGCTGGTCGATGTTTCTCTCTCATCAATGTTTCTAGCTCTCTCTCCCTCTCCCTTCCTCTCTGTAAAAAATCAATAAAATATATTAAAAAATAAAATATATATATACATATACTTGGAACTCCTATGTAAACTACAGAGAATTGTAATGTATAAGGCATTAATATATTAGCTTGACTGGTGCCTATAGCTTGTACATTCATAATTCCTCTTGCTTTCCATCCCCTACCCTTTATAGACTTTTCCTTTAGAATCAACATAATAATAAATAAATTTTGTAGCATGTTTTTAGTTTGAAAAGAGACCTAGACGTTACTGTCTTTAGAAAAACTTTAAAAGCAAATTTATTATTTTTATAGATTACAGAGTTTATATATACTTACTCTATATATCCTATAAATTCCAGTTTTTTGAAACTTCTTTTCTAAATTTAAATATGAAATCACCATTCTCTTGGTCCTAGGCCCCAGAAATACAGATTAGCCAATTTTATCATTGAAACCCTTTGAATTTAGTTAAAATTTTGCATTCCGACATCAAATATGTTGTTCATTTTAAATCATCATTCTTCCAGCACAGAATGACACCCTTGCTCATATTTTTGGCTTACCAAATCAATATTAAAAATTAATGTCTTCAAGCACGTTCTGACCTACTGCATATTAAAGCCAATAACTCATCTAAGAAAAGCTCTTGATCTAATTAAAAACCTTTGCAGGCATACTTCCTCACTTGGCCCACTTTAAAGTGGAAAAACTTAATTCTTAAAAGAAGAATGTGCCATGAGACTATTTAGGGTTGTAATATTTAAATCTGGTTAAAACTAATTTAGAACTTCCACTGAAACCAATTTAAAAAATATTCTCAGGAGTAATCTAAAAGGATCAAAGTCCACATAATATAATGAGACAATATGCCCATTATGAACCGCTAAACGATAAGACACTTGCCTGGGCTTGATAAGGTAAGTGACACTTAGACACGTATTGTTTGTGGCAGTAGCCTTTGAAGCTGAATGCAAGATTCTTAATTAGAGTGCAGGAAGGAACTATCAAAGCTGCTATTTCTAAATTTTTTTTAAATCTAAAAGTAAGAAAAAGCGCTTTATTAAATTAAATATTCAGATAGACCCAGTTCCCTCCCTTGGTGCACATGTGAAAGGTTTAAATAAAAGATACCCAGAGGTTCTTGTAGAGATTACAACACAATGAGGAGAGGTTGGCAGTGGGATTCCCACTGCTCCACAGCTGTCAGAGATTTTTGATGCACAGTCACCCCTCGATATCTGTGGGGGACTGGTTCCAGGACCCCCTCTCAGACATCAAAATCCAGGGATGTTCAAGTCCTTTATATAAAACTAGAGGCCCGATGCATGAAAATTCATGCTCGGGACTGGGAGGGGGAGGGGGGAAAGGAGAGGCTCATCAGCCTGTCCTGCTCCCTCTCACAGTCCAGGAGCCCTCAGGGGCAGGAGGCATCCCGGCGATCAGGGGAAGGCAATGCTCCATCACACCTCTGCTTCTGCCACTATCAGCAGTGAAAGCCTCGGCCAGCCCTGGTTACCTGCACCTCGGGCCAGCCCTGCATGGCTGGGCAGCTGCCATCTGAGGTTGGCCTTGTCTCTCCCAACTGCTCTCCCCTGCAGGCCTGGTCAGTATCCTCTTGCAGGCCTGGTCACCCCTAATTGCCCTCCCCCGTGGGCCTGGTCCCCTCTAACTGCCCTCCCCTGCTGGCCATCTTGTGGCAGCCATCTTGTGTCCACATGGGGGCGGCCATCATGTGTGTTGGAGTGATGACCAGTTTACATATTATCTCTTTATTAGATAGGACTAGAGGTCCAAGGCACAAATTCGTGCAAGAGCAGGCCTTCCTTCCCCGGGCTGCTGGCACCAGCTTCCCTCTGGCACCCAGGACCTGGGCTTCCCTCCGGCCACTCGCAGGCATTAGGGACCCACGCTTCCCTCGCATCCCTGGCTTCGTCCAGAAGAACGTCTCATCTGATTAGCATATTATGCTTTTATTATTATAGATTTCAATTTTACTTTTGAGTGTTTTAAAATAAATATGACATTAGTAATTTGTGAATAAGAATACATAGTTTGGAGTAAACATTTAAAAATATTTTACTGATAAGACAGCAAAAACGTTTAAAAACCAATGGCTTATTTTTATGTTCCTGATACAATTGTGGGAGCAAATTCCATCATACAACTAGCTATAGTAATTTAAGGTAAATAAATGGCTAGAAGTGCTGTATTTATACAGTGTTGAATTAATTTTTTCCCGTTAAATTCAAGAACCACAAATTTTAAATACCTCATCATTAATGAAATTGCCACAATTTTAGTCCTTATTTTAGGGTATTCCAATCATTTACAAATAACCCTTCTTCCGCTGGGTAGTTTCATTGTGTTCATCCCTTTGTTGTCCCAGATGATGCCAATTACAATTACTATGAGGACTCTATGGTACTTCCTCTGTTTGAGGAAGACTGTGTATTACAAACTGAACACATGGGAGGCTTGCTAGAATTACAGATGTGTATACATGTTACTCACACACACACACACACACACACACACACGCACTTTACTTGAAAGTCCATTCTTCCTTGTTACGGTCTAACTTAAACATAGATTGCATGGATACCTACCATGATTTCAGGATCTTTAACTCACACAGCGATCTACTCTTCTAGATATAAAAGACCCCAATTTCTCAAATTTCTAGGTTTTTGTCATGAACATTATTTCTATAAAATGGATACTATTAATCCCATTTAAAAATGAAAAAGACACAAGTTTAAAAAAAAATGAGGATGTGTGGTCACATTATTTTTAATCGTTATATTCAGTAACTCACAGGATCTTTTTAGTCGTTATATTCAGTAACACACAGGATCTCAAAATACCCACAGATGTATTTTGAGAACTATATATATTTGTCACAGTGGATGCAGGATGGACATTCCTGTTCTTTTGGCTGCCATTTTCTTAAACACTTGCAATCAGCAAAGTTATAGGAATTGGCACTGCTGGATATTAAAACAAAATGGCCAATTTGTAATTCTCAATTCATTTGTTTTCCAAGGTCTATTTGCAGAGTGCCAAGTAGGTATAAATGGGCACCGTGCCGAGAGCTCTTCGGGGCAGGGAGAGTGGGACAGACACTGCATAGCTCTTGGACCATCAACCCAAGGGCCCCACCACCGAGAAGCACAGATGAGAAAATGCAAGAAGGTGCCGTCGTTCTGTCCAGGACATCTAGAAGATCTCATCAAATCTTATGGTTTATGGGCTAAGCAAGTAGATCCACTGACTTCTGAAATAAATGTAAAGCACATTTAAAAAGAAAGAGCCCAGCCAGCATGGCTCAGTGGTTAAGCATCGACCTATGCACCAGTAGGTTTGGTTCAATTCCAGGTCAGGACACATGCCTGTGTTGTGAGTTTGATCCCCCAGTGTGGGGCATGCAGGAGATAGCCGATCAATGATTTTCTCTCATCATTGATGTTTCTATCTCTTTCTCCCTTTCCCTTCCTTTCTGAAATCAACAAAAATATATTACACACACACACACACAGAAATCCAAGCTATTCGCACAATGTGCTCACATTGATCGCTATAGCCATGAGTGATATCCATCTTAAAATGACGTAACTTTTATTGCACTTGAAGGGGATAGAACAGATTTATGCTTAAGTTTTGGAAAACTGCTCACTGATAAAGCCATTATAGTAATTGCACCGGGTCTGTTTATTAATTTGTCACAATTAAGTCAATAACAGCTTTACTAATGTCCTATTACTTGATTAGTTTTGAAAGTGATTATCTTAAGAACTCGACTTAATTGGAAGCCTCTCGATTTACAAGGTACATTAAACTCTCAGTAGCATCTTAAGATTATTCAACATATACAGGTCAATTACCAGTAATCACTGTTTTGTATAAATGTTCCATAAAAAAACTATAGCATGACGTGACAAAGGGGGGAAGTGAGATCTAATTAATAATGCTAAACTCCAACTGCCAGGCCTAGGATAAGAGGGCAACTCGGGCATTCAGACTGCCTTCCTGAATGGGTCTGCGACTAAGAGTCAAGTAAGGAAAAGCTAGCGACTGTCCCCTTTTCGGAGAAAGATCATTTGTCATGACGGCTAAATCACCAAACGGCACTGCCTGTACCCATGCCCAGCTGCACATTAATTTTCAGATTAATAAGTACAATGACTTCTGACGACTGCTCCATCAGTTTTCTTTTTCCTGTTAATATAGGAGACGGCAATTCATCCTTGTTCATCCCGTTTTTTTCAAAGACAGATCAACAACAGCGGGGACTGGAGAAGCAGGAATCATGGAGTGGTTAACGCTTCCATTGAGACTGTGAAGCATTTAAAAATTATTGGCCACAGTCTAAATATTTCATGCTGACCTTCCAATTCCCACTCAAAGATTCAATGCAGTTGCTTTAATATATACAATGAGTGACAATGATACGGGCTGAGAAAGTGACTTGGTGAGAAAGTGAAAGCTGATTTTCAGACACTGAAACACCTATTCAAACAATGTCATAAATCTTTAAACTAACTTTATTAATAAGATATTTTAAAGGTTTGCCCCATGCTATCACCCCGGGCCTGGTTTTGAGAATAATCACAGGGACGCTGATTGCTGTTTCATTAAAAACGGAGGGTAGCAAGCTCCTTGGACAGGTTGCTCCGCTGCTGACCTGCAAAGACGTTGTATGAATTATGTGCTGTGATTTGTACCTGATCTAAATTCCGTACACAGAACACATTTCACACCACCAAGGCTGATTTGCCACCTATTGTGTGAGTAACGTGAGCCAAGCTGAATCTGAAAAACGCTGGTTCTGTGCATTTGAAAACCGGGAGATGAAAGCCGCTTTGAGTTTGCTGCATCCCAATGACTGTAATTGTCCTTAAGCAGAATTTCCCTGGTGAGTCCACTGCTTCAGCCATGGGTAATGGCTTCATGTGGGGGAAGTAAAGGCTGCAGCTACAAATCCGGTCCCACGGGGTTTTGTACCACGGCCCTCTAAGCACCAAAAAGTGAAGAGTGAGAAAGGCCCCTTAACAGACTTCCACAAGCCTCCTTTTTAAGGAATGCAAATAATCCTTTCCAGGTAGATTGTCTCTAAATTGGCGACAGATCACCTTTGATAAATGTCTGCACTAGGGTTACTCATATGCTGCAATTTAGCCTTAAAACGCAGGATGTTATGGAAGTATAGAACAAAAACTTTATTTCCCTCCAATATCTAATATACCTTTGAGTAAAATATTTACTCCATTCACACTTCAGTTTTCTGCCAGTGCCCCACCAGCAGCGGAAGTGGTCGGTGGCAGATGTTGGAATTTTTGGAGAAGGAGGGAATGGAGAAAAGATCCAGGGCTTCAAGAGAGCCTGGAAGCCCCATTTACCTGGCAGTACCTCCCATTACGACCGGATGAGTGGGAAGAAAGGGGACAGTCCAGGCACCCTCAGGCCCTTCAGATTCCCCTGCCTCCCAATGCGTGACTGAGAAACAACAAAGCATCCTTTGCTCAGAATTGTCTGTCCCTTAAGTCTCAATAGAGGAGGCCTGTACACAGCAAGTTCCATTTAAACTAAGTACTGCCATCCTTCTTGCCCACTTGCCATTATAAATAAATGCTTTTGATGTGGTCAAGTGACTGCACGCCTGGCACAGACAGAGCCGTCTGCAGCCCGGTGGGCGGATTAAAAGATCCAGAAGAAGCCGCAGTACTGTCCTCCGGTGGGAGGACAATGCTGCCTCCTGTCTTTGCTCGGGAATGCCCTCAGGTACGGGGCCAGGTCACCCGGTGCTCATCATAAAATCACTTTGCCTGAAGCCACCAGAACGGCTTTATGAAAGAGGCTCTCCTTGTTCACAGTTACCCCCAAGTCCTTAATTAAAAATGCCATTTTTTCCTCCCACTATATTACAATGGCACAGTTTGCTCTCTAGTCCTACTGGATAAAATGATAATAATAATAATAATAATAATAATAATAATAATAATAATAAATGATGATGATTATGATGGTGATACAAGGGGAAAAAAAAGACATTATAAACTCTTTTTGGGTAATCAGTGGCTGGAATGAGCTACATTCCATAAGAAGCAACATACTGCTTAGATTGAAGTGAAAATGTTGGGGTAACGAATAAATTAGTGACAGAAACAACAACCCTCACCCTTTCCATGGATGTTGGAGCTGGCTGCCTCACTGAGCAGCTGGTTTTAGAATCTGAACAGCTCCAATGGCCGGCTCAGTCATTTCTTGTGTTAGGATAGTTCTCAAAATGAGGTCCTGGGACCCTCAGCAGCAGCCTCTCCATCAACTAGGATCTGATTGGAAATGCAAATTATGGAGCCTGGCCCCAACCCTATGAATCCAAAACTCTGAGGCTGGGCAATCTGCGTTTTCACAAGCCCTCTGGACAATTCTCATACACGCTCAAGTTTGAGAACCACTGTTCTATTAAAGCTGGGCATTATCAAACCAATTTTCTAGTATTCTATATTTCAGTAAGTTCACAATCAGTGGGCAGGGAAAAGTTCCCAAAGTTAACGGAGAGGAGAAATGAAACTATCCTCAGGATAGAAATGCCAGACATAAAGCAGTGATTCTCAACCCCAGCTGAATATTGGAATGCCCGAGGAGGCTTATAAAATGTCAGGAACTAACTCAAAACCAACAGAAACAAATTGGGGGGAGGAAGGCAGCAATGATATATATGCTTTTTAATGCCCTAGTGATTCTAAAGCACTGGGAAGGTGGAGCATCACTGACCGACAGTGAGTAACCATAGCAGCCAGACCCTTGATAGGAGTAGCTCAGTCTAGGAATGAGGAAATAGAATGTGAAGGCTTATAGCAGTGGTTCCCAGTGGGGGGAGGTGGAGGTCACACACCCCAGAGGGGGGCAATTTGATTTTTAATTGGGGGGCAATTTGAGAATGAGTTATCAACAGTGAATTTTTTTTTTGCTTTTCTTATGGTTCTAGGGGCCTCATATACAGTATATAAATATATATTGTGACATATTTATGTATTTCGGTTCTGTATTATATGTTTCCAAACTTTGTTATTTTCCATATCACTTATTATTATTATTATTTTAAAACAATTTCTTAGTGATGTCTTCCTCAGTACTTAAACTGTCCTTTCATTCTTTTATTTTTCTCTTTCATGGATGCCATGTTCTTTGGAAGCTTGTTTAGAACAAGTTAATGGCCTTTTAGGCTTCCTCCACCTGAACAGGAGTTCGCTTTTTGAATAATAAGAATTCTATGTCACAGGGGATATCAGGATTTTAGAGGTGCTTAGGTGGGGCATGGCCACAGAAGGTTGGGAACCACTCACTGGTTTTCACAAGGATGCATGCACTTTTCCAGAGACTGTTTGTACCATGTTAATTAATAGCTGGCATGAAGGACTTGGAAAAAAAATTACATTTTATTGCCTTATACTCATCTTAAATCTTATGGATTAAACAGTTCTTACTTCGAGAGGAGATAATTCAATAACAAATATAATTCTGGAGAGGAAATTGTTTTGATGGTATAGATAAATCCCAAAATAACTTAAAACAAGAAATGTTTGAGCATGGAGTCACAGCTATCCCCCAGGGACTACATGGAGACATTCTCTCCATCTTCCCAGCTATTTCTGCCAACATTCCCTTCCGTTCTGGCCCGAGAAAATGGGACTTGAGCTTGAGAATGAATTAGGAGCACTGAGTGGCTTAAAAGCTGAAGACTACCATAAAAAGGCATCAGAACCAAGTTTAAGTTTTAGCTATGTTATTTTATCATAAACCATTATTTCATAATAACACTTTAGAACAAGACCAGGAGCTAACAATTACAATTTACATTTACTTCATGGCATTTGCAATGATTAATCTTCTAGATATTCATTCATTAGATTTCCACTAAAGTCTTATGAGGTCATCAGGACAGGTACTATTATTATCGTTATTTTAGTTTTTACCTATGAGAAGACAAACTCAGTTATGTGAATTATCCAAGGCTAAGCACTAAATTGGCAATATTAATGCATGGCAGCTTTAACAAGGGTAATAATATTCTAATGTCTAATATTAATAACTGTGCTTATCAGAATTAAAACCTAAAGTGTGGTTATTACTGTTTCCAGAAGAGTTTAAATGGCCAAATTAATTAAAAGTATTAATAGATAAAAGAGGGTAACCCAATATGATAAAATATCCTATCAGAAAAATAAAACCGGTTATCTTAAAATTCTTGGTTAGCCTGTAACTTCTTTTTACCTTTTCTAGAGTTTGTAGAACTTTGAATTTAACAGACCCGAAGCACATGTAATAAAATATAAAACTGTAAGACGTGGCTCTGATTTCCTGCTCAGGGTATATCACTGCTACAGAACACTTCTTAGGGTAACTAAGGGCTATTTTACCTCTTAGAATATTAGCAAGTCATTAAAAAAAACTTCAATCTGCTAATACTCAGGAAATTTGCTTCTTGATATTTTTTACATTATTCTTATGATGTAAGAATATGAAATCAGCTACTGTAAAAAATGGTTGGCAAATTTAATGATCCAGAAATTTATATTTCAGCTGTCAAGTAAAAACACAAGAAGATATGTTAAAAAAAAAAAAAAACTTTAAAAAGTATTTAACCTAATCAGATGGTTTTTCAGAGTTTGTGTCTATTTAATACATAAGCTTTTTACAACACTAAAGTACTAAGAAACCCAATAAAGGGGCTAGTGCCTTTTGTCACAATATATATAGCACACGCTTCACCAGGGATAATCTTTCACTATTAGGAAGCATTAAGTTATGTACTATTCTTAATTAAGGCCCCATTTCAGTTAAAGTAAAGCAATTTGCAATTTAATTATCATAATACAAACTGCAATGTAATTAATGACAGAGTATGCATTTGCATTGGATAATGAGAGTAGTCAGCGAATAAAACTTCACACAGCGGGAAATAAACACAGGTGACAGAGGTGTGCCGCATTCATCACCTTGCTGACTAATGAGAGCCGGAATGCAGATCAGTCATCCCCCAGACATTCCTTGCTACGTGCAATCAGCGCACATGCTGCCGACAGTCCTGCTAACCTAATATAACCACCGGGAAAGTGTCAGTTCAGAGCAACCCACAAAGACAAACAAGTGATAAAATGGTACATAGCTCTAAACGAACTCATTTATCAAGAGAGACAGAATAATTATTAGGAATGCCCAGAAGGTGTGCCCTGTGATAGAAATGAATAATGGGAACAGTACCTATATTATGTGAAATTAAGCACACATTTTAGAAAACTCAAAATATAATAAGTTTACTCTACCTGGGCTTGAATTATGTGTGTATGTGTGTATACATATATATACACGTGTGTGTGTGTGTGTGTGTGTGTGTGTGTGTGTACACACACACACACACACACACACACATATATGAAAATGGTGAAATACTTTATTTTACAAACTCCAGAAGTGATTTTTCTTCTTTAGGTTGGAAGAAAAAATGAACATGGCCTCTTGCTAATCGTAACAAGATCAGACATCAAATTTTGACATTTACACATTAGAGAAATTGAGTTCTACCCAAATCTAATCTGTTCAGAGGCAGTGGTTTCCATTTAGCAGAGGTGTTATGTAAGTTGTGCATTGTCTTTCTACTGCTGTGCTGGTGAAACTAGCACGTTCGGCCAGTCAGGTGCTGCATATGCCACCATGGTGTTTGTTCTGTTCGTTCCATCAGTTACCACCTGCTATTAAATCACCATTCCGCTTAATTTACAACTTAATCCACAGCTCCTGAATTTGTTACAGATGTAGCAGAAGAGATCATTATAAAATACTTTTTTTTTTCTGAACAGATTTTGGGACAGAGTTCCTAATGTAGAATATGAGTAAATTATTTAGGTTCTCTGCTATTCTCAGTTTGCACAAGCACTGAAATCCAATTTGGCTTATTGGTGTTTTGGCTTCAAATTGCATAAACATCCCCAATTCAAAATACTGCTTGTTTTAAATTCAATCCAGTGAGATCGTATTCTCTCTCCTTGGCCCAGACTATCTTTACATTTGTCAGTTACTGGAGTGAATGTATAATATAGCATATAAAATATATATGTATATTGTTCTTAAAGAATCATGCTGTAAATACCCAGGGGGGGAGACCATGTCTGTTTTCTTTTTTAATAAAGCAAGGCGGAGAGGGCAATCTACCAGGACCTGGGCATAAAACCTTCATCAGAGCAGGGTTTCAAATACATGCTTATTTACCTACTTTTTTTTTTAATCAAGAAAAGGTAAAGCAACCTATTATCTTTAAGCAATAACCTGAATACTCGAGAGATGCGAATAGATAATACCAACAGGTTCACATGTTTGTGAACAGACAGTCACTGGCAAAGAGCAACATCCATAACTATTTTCGGAATTGAGAGGGAAGAGCCAAATTCTACGATAGATGGTATACTCTGTGCCTCCTTGTCCTAATTATTGCCAAGAGCTTCAAAGCCAGTCAACAGTGAATGCACAGCTATTCTTAACAGCATCCTCAAGCACTTTTTCCCCTCTTGGGCATCCTTCTACAGACACTCCCTTATTCTGGGAGAGTAATTAAGAAAATGTGCTTGTGCCAGACATATTTTTCTTCTCTCTCTTTTTTTATTTTTTTATTTTTTTAGCCTTCTGCTGGTGACAGCCTTCAAAAACCTAGCAAAGAAGCTCCATGGCAGCTGTCCCTTATCCCCTGGCCCAAACTGTAGACATACACAGATTTGGATAAAACAGCATATATGTCTAGGTTGACATCAAGAGTGTATCCCACAATGTAATTATTGCAGGTTAATATGAAACGTTTTCTTCCAAATCAGCTTCACAGCTGGAGGAGAGGGGACTCCATGAGTGGATTTGGTTGGGCAAAGGGATCGGAGGACTTAAATGAAATGATATTACTAATAATTCTGCCAAGGCTTAATGTGTAAATTTGGGCAAGTCACTGCTATTTAGTAAATGGAATTGAGAGTGGATAAAATATAAAATAAAAGATTCATACAAGATGCCAGGAAGAAATTAAGAGTTTGCTGTCGAACAGTCACCTGATTTCCTCTAGTTTCACTTGAAAACATTAGATAACACATAAATGGAATGGCACATTATTTTTTTCCACATCCAATTTTTCTATAATCTTTGAAATTAAATAATAACATCCATATAAAACACTGCAAATGCAAAGTAAGGTGTTAAGAAAAACCTGAATGCCCCATTTAATGAATTTTCAAGAAGCACAGATAGGAAAGATCGTAGAAGATTCAGTATTTAATAGTTTCTGGAAGTGTTCCTTTATGCACCAAAAAATAACTCCACTGTACACTGAGGACAGATTTCCTAAGGAAAAATCCTCTTGCTGTTAGAAATAAACACTAAGTAAAGTTAAGTATGCTTTAAAATAATCCAATTTCTTATGCTTATTTCAAGAGAGACTAGAAGTAATTAAATGATATCAGCACCTTACAACAATTGACTGCCTTTTTGCAAAGATGTAGGCCCACGTGTCTCTCTATTAGCTGTAGAACCCTTATCTAATTTCATTACCTTTCAGGAAGCAACAATTTTAGTTCTGTGAAATCCTAGGGTAGAGGGTTGGTGTGATCAATCATTCCAGTCTTTTGAACCAGGGGTCCTTGGGACAAAAGTGGGCTCCTATGGCACAGTTTTGCTTTTGGAAACTGTAAACATATGTGTACTCAGGAATATGCAATATGAGAGGACCATGTTTCATCAGAATTTCACAAAAAATAACTAACGTAGCCTAACTTCCAGTTTACAAATAAGCCTGGAGAGTGGAAATGATTGCTCTGAGGACATACCAACAGCACCTATAAAATACCTAGAACCACTCTATCTCTCTCCCTTCCTCTCTGTACAAAATCAATAGAATATATTAAAAAAAAAAAAAAAAAAGCCGAAACCGGTTTGGCTCAATGGATAGAGCATCGGCTTGGGGACTGAAAGGTCCCGGGTTCGATTCCGGTCAAGGGCATGTACCTTGGTTGCGGGCATATCCCCATTAGGGGGTGTGCAAGAGGCAGCTGATCGATGACTCTCTCTCATCGATGTTTCTAACTCTCTATCTCTCTCCCTTCCTCTCTGTACAAAATCAATAAAATATATTTTAAAAAAAATACCTAGAACCAGGTCTCTTGATCCAATTAGCACAGTGTACTGTTCTGCCCCTATCATTTTTCTCAGAGCTACTAGGTAGGGGGAAATGTGTTAAATGTGCGCAGTGTTTTTATAACCAGATCTTATTTCGGGGAATACAGTAGTTTCTAGGTCAGAATACTGTCTATAAATCCAAAGGCTAAAGATGTGGAAGGTAATATAGATGGTCTATATGAATAAAAAAAAAAAAAAAAAACCTCTAATAAATGCCATGTTGCCTCTAAGCCAAGCTCATTGCCATGGCCTTGAGACCTGTGGCAGCATATGCTTTGGTCTTCAAGATCACAGAGAAAGCCGTAGGCCCCTTGAAGGGGAACACAGTTTCTGATATATCACATATACTAGAGAACTACCTCTGTCATTAACATGGGCCAGCTGTGTGGTCTCTTCCCCCCTCACTGCCTCAGCATCACTGCCCCTGGACCCCCACTCCCCCGATGATTACAGACATAATTATTTCAAGGTATACATTTATAACACACAAATGAAAATACTGCATGACATTTAACTGATGATTTTTCATAATTAATTTTAGGAAAAAATGTCATAAAGTAAATAATGAAGAAGAAATCTCTATTAATCCTGCCAAGCCACCCTGTACAGTTTCTTGGCATTTATAAAACAAGAAAGCTGTTTAATTAATGCCTATATATCATGTGCGCATAAACATCGAAGTACATAGTCTAGTTCTACCATTTATATATGGCATGATGTTAGGCAAATGACTTAATCTGTCTGTGACTCGAGTTCCTTGTTATTAAAATGGAGATAACATCAGTGCTGACATTATTGGATTGTTGTGAGCATTGAATGTGGTAGTATGTACAAAATGTGTATAACAAAGCTTCATATCTAATAATTTTATAAACAGTTCTCATCATTATCATTACCAAGAGGCACATATGCAGTTAATTTCTTATGAGGAAGAAGGAGTTAAGGAGAAAGCTTACGATAAAATTGTTTATTAGTGAAATGCTCAAGGTATCATGAAAATTCAAGTTATTCCCTGGGGAGAATACCAGACAGTCTTCAGCCCGGGTTTGTCTTGGGACCACACTCTCATGGATTTGTCACACCAGTGTTCTCCACCCAAACGGGATTTGAGGGTTGGGTTGATCTGGGTCAATGGAGCAGTTCCCCTCCCTCCTGTACCTGTGCGTTGGGCAGCCTCAGGTGCTCCCAGTCTAAATGGGAGATCTGATTAGTCCAAGTGTCCTGCCTCTGAAACATTGTCATGACAATTTTAAAGATAATGGAATCTATGGAGACAGTTTTTCGGATGCAATGTCACCATGAGAATGAAAACCACAAATCATGTCTGGCTTGGATGACTCTGTTGGGGTCATGCTATCCCATGACAAGGACCCAGGTAAGGCCATGGAACACTGAAAATTAGTAACTTCCAACACAAGGACAGATGCCGAGACTCCCAATAGTGGAAGAGGCTGACATCATACAAGTAATTATCCAACTTAAAATATGTTGTCAAAAAATGAAGAGTTTTACCTTTTTATATTCAGCAATGCCCAAGGTATTCCAGAGGGAGTATTAAACGCAGGTAGCAATTTTACCCCAAGTTCCACTGCTTTCTCTCGAAATATCTGAAAAGTTAAACAGTCAAGTAAGCTACGGTTGAAAGCAAAACAAAATGTACTATATTGCTATCTCTAGTACTTTTCTACTTTGAAATTTTCTATACATGAAAAAAATTAAAATTTTCTCAAATTAAAAGAATTCTCAAATAAATATAATTATATAGGAAAGCAAGAATGGTCCAAGGGCCATGGTGCTGAAGGGCATTTATTCCAATTTTGGTTGCACATTAGAATCACATGGGAGCTTTCAATAATACAGATGTCTGGGCTGCACTCCTGAGTTTCTACATTCTATGGTTTGGGGCTTTCAGATCGGAATAGTTTAGGTGATGTCAGGTTATTCCAGGGTGCAAGCCAGGGGAAGAACCAGTGTTATTGGTGGATAAGTCTTGGGCTAAAAATCAGGATATCTGGTCCTTTTCTCTCATCACTTATTTATGATGTCACAGTGAAAGAAGACCAGGGGAATGTAGGTAGTAAAGTGCTGGGGTCTTTCTGCATCTCCTAAGGTTCAAGAGATCTGGAGAAGGGGCTGGGCATAAATGAATGAAGAGACTAGAGAAGAAATAGGAATTTGGGAGGCATTTTGGGGGGCCAGATGACTACTTAGTCCTAGTGACTAACCTCTTCAAATCTCCAGACCCCTGGCTTTTTTATTTCCACATTTTTCTCTACAGCAAAGCAGATATACATATCAAAGGTAAGGTTTGGTGAAGAATAAAGTATTATTAGGTTGGGGGAACTGCCCTCAGGGAATAACATGCAAATTTTCAGCCTTGCTGAAAGAGTCCATTCAACCTTTTGAGGACTTCTCAAATTTATTATGACTTGCTGGATTTAGCCTCCAGCAGTAAAGGTTAAAGGGGACCAAATATATGGTGATGGAAGATGATTTGACCTTGAGTGGTGGGAACACAATGCAATATACAGATGATGTATCATTGAAAAGTACACTTGAAACCTATGTGATCTTATTAATCAATGTGACTCCAATAAAATAAGAAAAATAAAAATAACACCCACACAAAAAAATAAAGTTGTAAAAAGACATATTATTATAAGTAATCAATATAAGTAATCTTAGCCCTTGAACGTTTTAACTTCCTCTAATGATAAGTGTAAGTGATTTGAAAGATACCAAGTTAAATTAGGTACAGATTCTACCCAGGATTTAGTAAAGAAGATAACAGATGCAAAATACATATCTAGGACACAGATAAACGGGAGCTGGAGATAACATTGTCTAGGAGTTCGGGGGAGTTCTGAAGGCTGAGTGGTGGAGGGGCACTCCTGTGAAGGTTGTATGCAGCACATAGGAGGGGCTAACAATGCTAGAGCCTGGGTGAGGCTGGGAAGTGGAGGGGGCATCCCTGAAGGCATCGGCCTAAAGGCAGGCGGAGGTAAGTGGGGACCTGCAGGAGAAATGGAACAGGCCAGTAGAGAGGCATGCTGCTAAGTAAGGTCAGGCACATAGAGACAGCGTTGGCTTAAACTAGGGGTGTAGAACTCAAACAGAGAAGGGGCCAAAATCTAAAATCCAGCCTAAATCGCGGGCCGAATCGTTTACTGAACAGTCATAAACTGTCATTGTGATGGAAACGCAGCGGAGTGCAGTGATGACAGCGCAGTGCGGGCCACATTGCAAGGCCTGGCGGGACGGATTTGGCCCGCGGGCCTTGTGTTTGACACATGTGGCTTAAACTATGGAAGGTCACACATGAGAGGCTAGGAATTTTATTCTATGAAAATGGGAAAATATTGACAGTTTTTGAGCAGCCAGTTCACTGTCGAAAACCATGCGTTAGGAAGGTTAATTGGCTGACATCCATTCGTAGTTCTGGTCCAAAGACAAGCACAGAGTTAATTTACTTGTTGGAGGGAGGACGGCTCCAGCTGTGTGGCAGCAAGCAGGTGCCAGACCCCTGTTCCTTGTCACATGGTGTGCCTGAGCGTGGGAGGCTGGGAACTAGACATCTCCTTTTGCCTCTTCTTCAAACAAGGGAGGTGCGAAAAAGGCTGGGGGAGCCCTGAAAAGCAAAGGCTTCTCCCAGCCAGTGGGAAAGCATTGTGAAAGCACTATCAGAGCAGTCAGTATGGCCCGGCAGGCATGGCTCAGTGGCTGAGCATCGGCCTATGAACCAGGGGGTCACGGTGAGATACTTGGCCAGGGTGCATGATTTGCAGGCTCAGTCTCCAGCGGGGGGCATGCAGGAGGCAGCCAATCAGTGATTCTCTCTCATCATTGATGTTTTTCTCTCTCTCCCTGTCCCTGACTCTCCGAAATCAATAACAATATACATATTTAAGTAAATAATAATAAATCAGTCAGTGTGGCTTCTCCAGAGGATGGGTTCCAGTCCACAGCGCCTACTCCCAAGACCCGAGTCTCCCCACACAGAAACCTGGGCAGGTGGGCTCCCACACTGAAGACTACCCCGTAAAACCAATGTTGGCGCTATTTCTGAGACCCTACTCTTTTGGAATCCCACTCTCATTTAGTAATGGAAATTGAGAAAGTAGTGTATTTAATGTAAAACTCTGAATGACAAGTGATTTAGATAAACGAATATTCCTGAAATCCAGGCATTTGTAGTATACAGAAATAGCTAAAAATAAATAAATAAAATAGAGGTACCATGTTTCTCCCCCCCCCCCCCAATTATTATAATTCTTTAAAGTGGACAACTTCCTGTTCTAACAACTAACAGTGCATGGAAAGAGAAGAGAGAGAAAGAGAAAAAAAAAAAAGACCAATAGGTATATTCTTCCTCATTTCTCTGCCTTACCCTAGAGCAGTGGGCAGCAAACTGGGGTTCTCGAGTTTGCTGCTCTGTTGACTAATGAGTTTGCGGACCACTGCCCTAGAGAATTCCAAGTTCTCTTCTGTATGGGATTATCTAATTACTGCTCAGCCATCTCTTGACTTTCTAATTTCAACCCAATTTCTGTAAATTAACTTTTTCAATAAATTTATAAGAGATAAAAGTCAAACTATATAGTTAAAATAGCATTGTTAATAGTATAATCTTATGGCATGTGAGTAACGGGTTCAAGCTTTAAAAATGTTCTTCAAATTGGGTAATCTTGGACAAATTGTTTAATCTCCCTGTACTTAAATGTCCTCATTTTGAAATGGGAATAACAATAGCATTTACTATTTTAAAGGCTATGGAAAGAAATGAACACATTATTGCATTTAAAGATCTTAGAATACATAGCAACTACTCTAAAAGGTTAGTCGTAGTTCTCATAGCGATGATAATAATGGTATTTCCCATAGAATTTTCCTTATTTAACTGCTTGAAATTCTTTCTGGTCTGGGCCTTTACCCAACTGCTGTTTTGGTACCTTCTACTCAAGTTCTGTGCGTGTGTGCTCCCTCCCCCAATTCACACACTCTTAATCATAAGCATTCGTTCTCCAGAACTAAGTACTCAGTTCTTATCACCTGTTTGAATTCCTAAATTCAACTTCCCATCTTAGCTTTAGTTCTATTTGTGTGCTCACATCATAGTTTGGGTGTCTTGTCTCCTGACACTTAACATGTCCAAAATGAAATCCATCATTTACTGTCCCAGGCAAACTTCCCTAGTTCCATCACTGACATTGACTCTGAGTCCCTGGGGCTTAAAAGCACGGGCATTTTGATTTTAGATTTATTGCTCTTCAGTCCCTGAAATGTCTTACATATAGCTCATTCCCTTTCCATGACATGAGCATAATCCATATTTTCATCACTGGGTACAATGAAATGGCATGATGAAAAAGAAGGTCCTCTAAGCAAGTCTACCATTTCCTCTTTTTATGTTCTTGTTCAAGAAACCATACTGATTCCCTCTGTTGTCTAAAATATCAGGTCAAGACTGATCTACTGACCTTTCAGTGACTTCTATCAATCTATTATCTTCGGTTCTCTCAAAGACCAGTCTGACTCTAGCTTGAGTCTCATGGTCTGAAGCACTCACTCAAGTGCAGTCAATTCTATTATTTGTTTTTTAATGTTCCCCAGCTTTATCTTTATTGAGATATAATTAACATATGACATTGTGTACAACATGATTTGATATATATAGAAATGATTACCACAATAAGGTTATTTAACACCTCTATCTTTGTTTCTATTGGTGATACCACCTTTAGTATATTATATTTATTTACATAATTCTCTCATCCTGAAACATCCTTTTCTGGCCCATACTATTTTACCCATTTTTCAAGGCCAAGGCCAAGGCCAAGATCTTTTCCTTCTGTGAACACCTACATTGGTATCACACAATACAGCATTTGATTCTAGAAAGCAAGATATCATCCTTCCTTCTTCTATCCCCAAGTAAGTTTCTTTCTAAAAGAGAGGAAAAAACCCTCTATTCCTTCCTTGTTTCCTATTATACTAGTAGATATTCACCTCAGATTAGGTCATTTGGTTTTTAAATGGATTGCTATCACAGTATTTCTGTGAGTAGCATGAGGGAAGATATTTATATTCTCAGTTAATATAATAGGAAGCAATGGCACTTCCTGTCTCAAGGTTTTTGTCTTTACTGGTTCCTCTGGCTGCAATGCTCTTTCTCTCCACTTTCCTGTTTCATTCTTAACTTCAGTGACCCCTTTAAATACTCATTTTTAAGAGAGGTCTTTTTCAATAACTCCCCATAAAGCTGGCCATTCTCATTTATTGTTTGTCATGACATCTTTTAAATTTTCATTTCACATGGAAGTCTCCAAAGCATGGACTTTGCCTTATTGGGTGGTGGTGGTGTGTATATACAGCATAAAACAAAGTAACTGGTGCTCAATAATAAATGTTCATTTAATAAATAGACATACTTGGGGCACTATAATGAGAAAACATTGATATTCCAGAGTTTGCAAATCGTGCCATCCCATTCCACTGGTTTCTACTATCTGCAAGTAATTCTGTCAAGTATTCCGGAGTCTTGAGCACAATTACAAAAGAGTTTTGGATTCTAACATTAAGCTATTGATGCTTTCAATGAAATCATATGTGAGCCGGAATCAGTTCCAATTCTTCATGTTTGATTTACCTTCTCCAAAGATATGAAGAGAAGTTACTTGTAGGAGGAATCTAGATCCTCACAGAGAACATCTTTCTAGCTAACATGGCCAGAAGGTAATAAAATTCCAAACTAGCTTATCAAGTTAATATTATTAAAAGAATAGAGGAGAACTGTCACAAATCATTCTAAAGGGCAGTTGCATTTTAACTAGCACATCCTGGAGAATGCGCTGGAAAGCAAATGATCACAAGAAGTACACTAAATGGTACTTCAACACTCCCTCAAATGGGCAGGCGCAGAGGACAGAGCACTGAGCCCCAGCCAGCATGTGGGTGTTAGGACTGGCTCGACCTGGAAGCCTGCACCAGTCACTTAACTTTTCCGGTTCTCAGTTTCTCCAGTAAAATGGGCTCATAATCTCTACTTCTGATTTAACACTTAAAACCGCCCCCAGTATTCAGAAGACATAAAGCTAGTACTGAATGAGACTGGCAAATGAGCAAAATTATGCTCCTGTTTTATGAAGAAAAGTGCTAACTTGCCCCCGGATTCTTTGTCAGTCTCAAGTTTCAGGGTTTGTTGGTACTTATATTTGGCGAAGAGGACTTTACAAAGTTAAAAGAACAAGATGAAAAATGACAGTAAATAAAATGCAACCCATGTTGACAATAGATGTTTCCTATTTTTTTTTAAATGGCCATTAAAATTATATAGGGTATTTGCACAATTCACCAATCAGTTTGAGATGAGCAGACATCTTATGATTCAACAAGAACCTTCAGAAAAATTCTGCTTAAGAGAGATTCTGATTTCACTCACAGTAAAAATAAAAACTAATGTATGCTGAAAGGGTGGTAAAATATTATGAAACAGCTTATAAAATAATCTTTAAAGCATGCAACTCACTTATGGTCTAAAGTTAAGAATTTCAAAATAACTACACCCAAACGGTATCTTTTCAATTACACTTAAGTAAGATCATCACTGTCTTTGATCAATGTTTAAAAAACTTTAGGTTTTAGAGTCTGTCAAAGAAAAACATTTGTCTTTTTACTTCACCCTTACAAATAGGATTAGACAAGGCTGTAAAACAAGATGCATGGCTTTCCTTGCTCCACTGGTTTGCAGATCCCTGAAGAACTGTACAATATATTTACATGCCAGAGCAAGGAGTTAGGAAAGAAGAAGTGAAGAAGAACAGGCAGTGCTGGAAAGAACCAGTTTCAGTTCAGGCATGCTTAGGTTTAAATGCACAATCAATATCAAAACCTGTCTTCAAATGCGCTTGCTAAAAACTTCACTCTTAAAAGATCAAGCTCTGATTTTCCCCATTAATAAAAGCAGAGTTTACCTATTACTCATTTTGCTACAAAAAGCTCTCAGTGCAAGATGCCAGAGAAATGATAAATATCCGGCTGAACAATAACAGAAATAACCCATATATTGTTAGCTGAGCCGGTCAACACACATAATAATATGAACCAAATTTAATCCTTCAACCAACTGATTGAGCTACTCTGGCTCTTTGGTTTAGAGTGGAACCTCTAAAGGTTAAATACTCAAGTAAAGACATATAAAATAATTAATACAGCAGGAATTTACAGCTTTAAGAGACAGCCAAGGTCAACTATTCCCTCAGTCTTGGTTTATCGTTGAGGAAACTAAGGTTCAGAGAGGCCCTCTTCTAGTTCAGTGCGTTCACAGGCCAGTGGCCGGCCAGCTCATTAGTCAACAGAGCCAAATATCAACATTATGATTGAAATTTCTTTTGAGACCCAATTTTTAAAAACTTAAACTTCTTCTAACACCACTTCTTCAAAATGGACTCACCCAGGCCGTGGTATTTTGTGGAAGAGCCACACTCAAGGGGCCAAAGAGCCGCGTGTAGCTTTCGAGCCGCAGTTTGCCGACCACTGTTATAGGGGATGGTACAGCCAAGTGAGTGCTGGGTCCACACCACCTCAGATACCTGCAACTCCTCTGATGCAGAGGGACACCCCCTGTGAGTCCCTGGTATGGGTGTGTGTGCACATCTTCACTTTGCTGCCTGTTTTAATCTTTGCATTTTCTCTCTCATTAATTAAAATCCCAACTGAAAATTTTTAAAATTAAAATACCTATTTGTTTTATTTCTCAAGTTGCATTCTGAACTTCATTTTCTTCAAGTTTATAGGTTTTAATTAGAGGAATACTTTTGTCAATTGCTTTGTTTTTCTTCCCTGTGATTCAGTACAATTCAGCCTTTACTTTTAGGCAATTAGATGAAGAGAGTGTCCTTCACTTTCCTGAAAAATTAAAGCACTAAGATTGCCTCAACTTGTTTATTCAAAACATAAACGATATGCATGCTAATCTGCGAGTAATCTTGAGTTAAAACTTAAGAAACAAAAAATATATATATAAAAAGAAAAGAAGAAACAACATAATTGTACCTTCGACTTGAGTTTCTAATGTATGAAAGCACAAAGCTTAAAAGCAAGAACACTTCTTATAAATCTGAATGCAGAACGCACTAGTGAAAAGGCATTTTATTTATTTATTTATTTATTTATTAAAATATATTTTATTGATTTTGTACAGAGAGGAAGGGAGAGAGATAGAGAGTTAGAAACATCGATGAGAGAGAGTCATCGATCAGCCGCCTCTTGCACACCCCCTACTGGTGATATGCCCGCAACCAAGGTACATGCTCTTGACCGGAATTGAACCCGGGACCTTTCAGTCCCCAAGCTGACGCTCTATCCATTGAGCCAAACTGGTTTCGGCTATTTATTTATTTTAAAAATATATTTTTATTGACTTCAGAGAGGAAGGGAGAGGGAGAGAGAGAATAGAAAATATCAGTGATGAGAGAGAATCATTGATTGACTGCTTCCTGCATGCTCCCCTACTAGAGATTGAGCCCACAACCAGACATATGCCCTTGACCAGAATCAAACCCAGGACCCTTCAGGCCACAGGCCAATGCTTTGTTCACTGAGCCAAACCGGCTTGGGCGTGAATAGGTATTTCAGACTTAACTATCTTTATAAGACTAGAGGCCCAGCATGCGATTGAAATCACATGAGGAGGCGCCCTGTAGGGGGCCGAGACCCAAGCCTGACTCTCAGCATCCCCCGGGCCCCCTCCCTGTGTCCGCCCCCGGCTGCCTGAGCCACTGCGCTGGTTTAGGCAGGCCCCCCTGTCTCTGTCTCCGTCTCCACTCCGGGTCTCACCTGTGGGCACAGCCTCCTCCTGTCTGGTCATGACCCGTTATGGAGTCCTGGCCTAATTTGCATAGTACCTCTTTATATGTATAGACATTTATTTTCATAAAAAATTAATAGCAACTTAATTTTTTTTAAAGTTTGCTTTTATGCTATCCCCACTCACAATGAATAAATGTTGATAAATGAACACTGATATTTTTTCCCCCTGAGGGCTCTGATTTCATTCCTTGGTTCTGAGTTGGCAAGATTTTCTAAAGAGAGCATGATAAAAAATAAAGAGGAACTGGGGAAATTTTCAGGCTATTGTTCAAGGTAGACATCACCAGTATCCAGGTATGCAGAAACCAATGCTACCTACACCTGGGGACTGTTTGTGTTTTCCCTGAGCAGAAGCTAGGGTCAAGGTGGTAACAGACACACTGAACAGGGAGTCAGGAGGCCCAAGTTCAAGTTCGGGCCTGCTGCTCACTAGTTCTGCACCATGAAGATGGGTAACTTCACTTCTTATTGGTTATGGAACTTTCCTGAGAGATAAGGGTCAAAGATATATAAATGACAACATCAACAAATTATACTGGCTGTCTGACTGAGGAAACAGCTTGAGAAATATTGATAATTAAGGTCCTTCAAGAAAGTGACTCCCAAAGAAGAAAGTTTGTTGTAAAGATAAATGGTGCAGAGGGGGAAGCTGGGGGGAAAAAATGTAGTATGATAGAAAATTATACTCTAACATGCATTCCATATGGAAGCTAAAAGTGCACAGAAAAAGGAGAGAAAAGGCTATTTAGCCCCTGTGCTTAGAATTAGTCTGAGATGTTCCCCACATTGTGTAATTGTAGATGCTTTAATACCAATAAATAATAGCAAAACAGTCCAAACCATTCACAATGCTTAAAAATGAGTTGTTGAAATGCTCATTTTCATCTCAATTTATGTTTAAAAACTGGGGAAGTTACCAACATGATGTTCTGAAAAATACGCAGTATTTTGTGAATAACATTTAACATTAGATTAAGTATGCCAACTAGCTTCTGAACTCACATTTCATACCAAAAAGAAAACATTTTAAAATAAAACATGCCTGCTAATCTACACTAATAAAAGAGAAAAATGCTAATTGACTGTACCTTCAATACGTCCACAACCAATCTAAGCGAGTATGCAAATTAACCCAACAGAGATGGTGGCTAATTTGCATATGCAGAGGGAGGGAGGAGTGAAGACTGAAGATAGCATAGAAGGAACAGGGAGCTAAAGTGGAAAGCAAGGCAGCTGCGGCTGCGGGCGGGGCACGCAGTGGCCCTGGTGGCCACTGTATGGTCACCCCACCACCACCATGGAGGAGGTGGGGGGTGGGAGAAAGGTAGTGGTAGGAGGGAAGCCTGCCAGAAGTCCTGTTCTTGCAGGAATCTCCCTGCAACTGGCCCCTAGTGACACAAGAATTATGAAAGCATGTACCCTATCTAGCCATGACTTCTAACATAATTTGTGAAATCCACCACATAGCGCTTGTTAATATGTGATATCACAGTGTTTAAATAGAGAGTGTTCTGTTTATCATTACACTTGCAGGTAAAGAGCACAAACCACTTGGAATATACAAAATTCGGACTTGGGAAACCTTGTTCATGAGAAAGATAAGAGGAAGGAAACAACAGCCTCATCTATGCAAATATATTATGATTCCCGGGCATTTTTTAGGTTATGAAGCATTCTATTAGTGAATTGTCCCAGATCCCTAATCTCACTGCTAAAAAGCATTAAAATGTTGATAGCTTAACTTTTTTCTTTGCATTGATTTCAGAAAAACTTGTTCAGTTCCTTTGATTTAGTGACATGTACAGGGATCTTGTCTTGGTGACTCAGCATTAGTATCACACACAGACTTGTAGTTGGGGCCCCATAATCAGCTGCCTCGCCTGTATTATCTTCAACATTCACTTCACCCGCTTTGTGCCTCAGTTTCTAGGTATATGAATAGGGAATCATTCTCCCAAATCACAGGATATTTAAATGTGATTAAATGCACAAGTGCTTTTTAAAGAGCTATAACAATAGTTATTATCTTCATTGTTCTTTGCTACAAGATAGTGGTTTCCTCAGGAATAACTGAGAGATGTTCGCATTTTTGTCCATACCAATGGACCAAAAACTGCTGAGCTTTTTCATGTCCACATTCTATGGTCCTGCTCTTTCTCCCGGTGATTAGCTGTCAGCTGATTACAGCGAGGATGACTCACTGTTGCTCCCCTTCTAAGTTGGAGTAATTTTGTAAACAGTTGTCTGCACCAGGCCTTGCAGTATCTATCTTTTGGGAAGCGAATAAACTTCAGGAAATGTGCCCTTTTTGTGTCAGGTGACATTCTTGAACTATGAACTCTACAGGTATTAAAAAGCAGTGAATTAGTGTATTATTTAGTGGTAATAGTTTTCAGATTTACAAAATAAACTAAGTAGCCATAGCTACATAGGTTGTTTTTTATTTTTTTGAGAAAAAAAAAGCAAAATGTAAATTAATCTTTTTGTTATTGTTGTTCAAGTAAGTGGAAACCTATCTGGTTATGCATCTAATACCATTAAGCTGGTGGGTTTTGTTTTTGTTAATGTTGTTGTTAATCCTCACCCGAGATATTTTCCCATTGATTTTTAGGGAGAGTGGAAGGGAGGGCGAGAGACAGAGAGAAACATTGATGTGAGAGAGCCACAACGATTGGTTGCTTCCAATACATGCCCCAGGGGACCAAGTCTACAATGAGGTACGTGCCCTTAACCAGAATCGAACCCAAGATCCTTCAGTCAGCAGGCTGATGCTCTATCCACTGAGCCAAACTGGTTAGAACAAACTGGTGGTTTTTGATTTCTGCATAAAATCTTCTTTATTACATACTAGAGGCATGGTGCATGAAATTTGTGCACTTAGGGGGACGGGTCCCTCAGCTTAGCCTGGGCCCTCCTTCAGTGCGGGATTCCTCAGCAGATGTCTGACTGATGTATTAGGCCTTGGGGGAGTGGGTCTAAGCTGTCAATGGAACATCCTTAGTGTTCCCTCGGAGGCAGGAGAGGCTCCTGCCTTAGCTGCTGCGCATGCCATCTGTGAGCCTGGCTTCTGGCTGAGCTGTTCTCCCTGAGGGAAGCACACTGACCACCAGGGGCAGCTCCTGCTTTGAGCATATGCCCCCTGGTGGTCAGTGCTCATCACAGCAACTGGTTGTTCCACCATTTGGTAGATTTGCTTATTAACCTTTTATTTTATAGGATTACACTGATTTCTCTAAGTACCTCTGGGCATAGAATTCAAAATTTTATGTCAGCTGATGGGTGAACATTTTAAATTATTAAGTGGTGTTGCTACTGGACAGAAAATTTGGGAGCAGTGCAATTGTTCTCATGGCTGTTCCCCTTGGCAAGTTAACTGACCTCTCTTAGCCTTGGTTTCTTTATCTACAAAATGAAGAAAAATATCTTTGCACCTTAGAATTCAGAGAATTCTCTTTTTCCTATTCTTCTTCCCCACACCCAAATTAAAATTTTCTCATTATCCAATGAACATATTCTCATTATTAAAAAACCATAAAGTTGTCAAATAAACAAAAATTATAGAACATCATTAATCCTATACACCCAAACACATTATTGATAACATCTTAAGCATCTATACTTTTAAATAGTATTGACTGCACTTTTTTAGAAAAATGGTATCATTCCATAGGTACTATGTTGTAATGTTTTAAATCCATCCCAGCAACTGAATCTACATTAAATACAACACTCTATGTCAGAGCTTTGCAAAGACTTTTTGTAAAGGACTATAATGTAACCAGCCCCTTATTATTTGATTCTTGGGTTTCCATTGCTTTGATATGACAAACAGCAGTGGTATGAACATCCCTGTGCATACTTATTTGTACATATGACTTCCTTCAGGGTAAATGTTTGAAAATCGTATTTCTGGTCAGAGGGCATTCGTTGATTCATTGACTTATTCACTAACTATCTTTGCAGGGTCAAAGCAGCTACAGTCCAAATGTAAATGAATGTATGTTGGTACACAGTAACAAATGTAAACATTCATTTACATTTGTTACTGTGATTGCAAGCATCTTAAATATTTTTTTTTTAAATTAAGAAGTTTTAAAATATTTTCATATATACCATTTCATGGCAACACTACATCTGCTTTTAGTAGATCAGTTATATTCTTAGAGCACCAGAAATAATTTGATGAAACAATGCCTTGTAGTAATAGCAATCACCATCAGAACATCAAAATGTTACATAACTCAATACTTTTCTATAAAAAGAGTTTTGAAAATGTAAAATTGAAATAGAGAGGCATTTTCTCTTTAAAATACAAACAAATATTAACCAACAGGACATATAACATCTCGTCCATTGTGGCCACTCTTGCACTATCAGAATGCTTTTTAAAACTATTACACACACACACACACACACACACACACACACACACTCTTCAACATAGTTTAAACTTTCTAAATTATAAACTTTTAAGAAGGAACTTCTTTTATAATTTTGACCTTTTAAAAATGTCATTTCACTTACTCAACAAATATTTATTGAGTGCCTATGTCCTCCATGCCAAGCTGCGAGAGGCACTTGGAATATGTAAGTAAACAAGACGGCTGCGGTCAATGACTCATAATAATACTTGTTTTTGAAGTGGAACAGTGGAGAAACATCCACAGAGCAGTATTTTATGATACACTGGAAAGGATGAAGTAATAACTTCCATTTTTCCTCTAAAAACAAAAACCAAAAAACTAAGATGGGTAAAATATTGTTGTGAGTGTCACACGATATGACCAAGCAAATCCTCACTGTCACAATGCCTGACCGTGTGACACTGGCTGCAGCATCAGAGACATGGAGAAAGCAGATTGTGTAAAACTGCAAGGAAGTTATCACGTAGCTGCATTTGAAGATGGTAAATTCAGCTTCAGATAAAGCAGGCTTCCTCCAATATGATCATAAGGTGTACATCTTTTCCTCTGTGACTGGTGGATATCTTATCATTCAGGTGGGAATCACCTTCAGTAGCTGAGAAACTGATCTATTTGATCTGCTTAAAAGAACAAGCCCTAACAGATTGACCCAGATAATAGCACTGTGAGTTTTAAAAAAAGTAAAACTCATGGACAGAGAAAGATAAATACTATATTAAAAAAAGCCTGCTATGCTAAGTGTATGGTTGACCATTCAACCAATTAAAGTGTAGTATGCTAATGATATGTTAAAGCTGCTCACTAAGATGTGCACTGACCACTGTGGGGGCAGACATTTTGACTGGTAGGTTAGCTTGCTGCTGAGATCTGGCAGATTGGGACTGAGTGAGATGGGCTGGCCATGGCCTGGAGCCCTCCCAAGCTCTTGTCCCAGCTGGCCAATCTCCCACGTCCCTCCTTGCCCTGATCATGCACCGGTTGGGTCCCTCAGCCTGGTGTGCATCCTCTTGGAATCCAGGATCCCTCGGGGGATGTTGGAGAGCTGGTTTTAGCCCAATCCCACATGCTTGAGGGATCCCACTGGTGCACGAATTCATGCACTAGGTCTCTAGCACTATATACTATCACATATGTGGAATCTAAAGAAGCTGAACTCATAGAAACAGAGCAGAACAGTAGTTGCCAGGGGCTGAGGTGGGATAGAGGTGTGGGAAATGAGATGTTGATCAAAGGGTACAAACTTCCAGTTATAAAATGAATAAGTTCTGATGATCTAATGTGCAGCAAGCATGGTGGCTAGAATTAACAATACTGTATCACATACGTGAAAGATGCTAAGAGAGATCTTACATGGTCTCACCACAAAATAGAAATAGTAACTCTGTGAGGTGATGGAGGTGTTAACTAATGGTACTGTGGTTATTAACCATAAGTGTATCAAATCACCACCTATTTTATATCTTATAACTCAATTATCTATCTATCTATCTATCTATCTATCTATCTATCTATCATCTATCATCTATCTAAAAGGCTAATAATATGCAAAGTATCCCCTCAGGAGTTTGACCAGGAGAATGGGAGTTCAACTGCTTGCTATGACATGCGCTGACCAACAGGGGGAGGCGTGGAACATGATGGGTGACCAGCAGCAGCTGCGAGGTGATGAGGAAGAGAGGCTGGGATTTGCAGGCGGTGGGAAACCTGATCATCCCTGATCACCAGCCAGGCCTAGGGACCCTACCCATTCATAAATTTTGTGCACCAGGCCTCTCAATAAACCTAAAAATAAAAGTAAGACTCCAAGTTCTGAGGCAAAGCACAGTAGGGGAAACATGGCAGTGCAGGATAAAAGGGAAGTGAACACAGAAGAGTCCACAGTGGCATCCACCATCCATTTGAGGGCCAGTCAGGAGACCCACAGATCAAGGTGCCAAAGAAAAGGACTCAAGTTCTTCTAACACTAAATAAAAGGCAATGCACTAGGTGAATATTTGAGATGAAGACTGAAAATTTCCTCTGTTAACAAAATAGAATGAGAAAGGGTATTGTTCCCTCGCCCCTAATTTTAGTCACTACAGGATAGAACTGTTGAAGACAAATGACTGAGAACCATGAGAAAAAGCAACTACCTTTTTTTTAAGGGCCTGTTATAAGAAAATAAGTTCTGGCCAAGTCCAACATGGATCTTAGATTTTTAGGAAATAAGATTTCAAAAAACCTTTACAATCTTCATTACGTATTAATGATAGAAATTTGTATCACAGATTCTTCAGGGATTATGAGAGGGCTCTTCTATTTGCTTTATCTAACTGGAGTTTCCCATAATGTAAATGCAACACCAAATAGCTTGTGCTGCACTGGAGACAATGCGTGTCAGATGTTAGGGAAGGAGGCTGTTATGATTCCCAATAGAGGAAATGTTTCCCTCAATTCTTACTTAGTGCAGTGGGCGGCAAACTCATTAGTCAACAGAGCCACCTATCAACAGTACAACGATTGAAATTTCTTTTGAGAGCCAAATTTTTAAAACTTAAACTTCTTCTGACACCACGTCTTCAAAACAGACTCTCCCAGGCCGTGGTATTTCCTGGAAGAGCCGCACTCAAGGGGCCAAAGAGCCACATGCTTATCTCAAGCTGAGGTTTGCTGACCACTGGCTCAGTACATTCATGTTTTCCTAAACAATGGTGATCGCCAAATCTGGATGTCTATTTTTTTAGTTTATTTTTAAAAACATGAACCCTGTTGGTTTCAAGAGGTGGGTTTCATGATACTAGTCAGCGGTGGTTCTCAAAGTGTGATTCTCATACCAGCAGCAGCAGCAGCAGCAGCAGCAGGGAACTTGTGAGAAATGTAAATGATCAGGCCCTAACCCAGAGCTGCAGAATCAGAAACCCTGGGAGTGGGAGCCACAGGTCTGTTTTAACAAGGCTTCCTGGGGATTCTGACATACTCCAAAGTTTGAGAAGCACTAAACTTCTCAGAAGGTGGACTCATCAGGTAATTCAAAGAATGGGAACTAAGTGGGTGGGAGACAATGCTTTAATCAAAATATAGTACTTATATATCACAATAGGCATTGTACTGTTCCTGCAGTGAATCAAGCAGAAATCTGTAATAATCTTTACATTTAGCAAACAGCACAAGAGATAGAAAGCCGCTGATGCTGAATTTGCAGTTTAACAGCCAACTCTCCATTTGCTGTGCGCCTGATATTTAAGTGCAAATTGGACAGTCAATTCCTAAATGAATGGCAGTCATGACTGCATAATTTCAGCCTTCTGTGCCTGCCACTGTGGCTTCGGAGCTTATTTTACTGTTAAGTCATGTCTCTAAGTCACTTAATAGCGTTAGAATGGAAAGATATGGTCAAATTTATGAGGCCGAGAAGGAACCTCCTGTGAGTACTTCAGGCCACACTGAGGATTTAATTATTAGTTCACAACACAGCATTTATTAGTCTTGCCTCTCTTCATACAGACTCTGTTACAAATCAGCACACAATAGTATTGAATTTTAAAGGATCATTTACATGTAAAGTAACTCTTGTGTGTTTTTCTTTCTGTGGTAGTTCACACATAAAATAATCCTTCCTGTTTTAGCACAGGACTAATCATACAAGGTTTAAAACACTCAAGAAAAAAATAAAACAACTATTTTCAACAGTGAGAACTCTGCTAACACTGTACATTTGGAATAATAAAATGGACAACATAAAATGAGACGTGGCTTATATTAATAGCGTCAAGACGTTTTGTTAAGAATGAATCATACAATGTCTGGTATTTTGGTTGTCTGAAGCTTGTTCTCCGGTAGACTCATCAAGAAAGGCTCCTGGAAACAATATTCCCTAAGTTCTTACATGCTGGTAATAGTTTGCCCATTTCCTTTATACCTGAAAGTTGGTTTTTCTGGATATAAAAATCCTTGTTTCTCATTCTTGCTACCAGCTGTCATAATTCTCCTTGAGTCTGTCATTAAAATGGGAAATGGGTTTATAGTGGATAGCACTCTACATTCAAGTTTTGGGTAAGGAAGGAGGTAAGACTGTGGCTACTCCATCAGTAAAGAATCAGTGCAGGTTCCTAATTGTTCTGTGTCTACAGCAGTTTATTGTTTTCTTCTCAGTTCTCTACTTCTTAACATCCCTCTTCTAGGGGATCAACTTTCCTACTTCTTTTTCATTCCCAGGTATTTACTATCTGGATAACTTAAGCATGTTAAAGCACAAAGCACAATTCTACATTTCACCAGAAGGAGTCATTGTGTGTATGCCCCAAAATGAGTTAAGAAGTTTTGAGTTACGGGAAGAAAACTTCCCACACCACACTCTTCCTCCAATCTGTAAGATTCTGTGCACTTGATAATCAGTGTATCACAGTTTGAGGATACTGGATTTAGAGGCTTAAAAGATATTTATTTCATATCCCATTATTTTCAATTAAAGAAAAAAAAAAATCTGAAAGTGATAAAATGAATTGCTCAAAGTAACGAAGTGAGTCGGCAACCCAACAGGGTCCCAGAAGGATTCCAGATTCTAAGAGCAGTGCTCTTTCATTCAGTAAGAGTTTATGTTCATTAGGTTGATGTCTCTAATACAGTGAGTAGTTCAAGTAGCCCCCTATTTACAAATGTTTTACCTGTAGGCTCAAAACTTGACAATTTCCCTTAGAAGCACAATTGTGAGTAATAAGAGCCTCAGATCTTTACAGGAAAGTTTATTCCAATGACAGGATCTCGGACAAGGAGCTAATATCTCATAACCGGAGTAGGGCAACGAGGGAGTAAAATGAAACGAGACACTGTTGGCTTTTTTTTTTTTTTTTTTTTTTTTTTTTTTTAATCACATCTAGAGATTCCTTCAAACATTTTTTAAAATTGCATTTCAAAAATATAGAAATTTCTAATACCTGTATACCCATAACCAAGATCTATCAATTCATATCATGGAGTCATAACATCAAATTTGCTTTGATTTTTAAAAAATAAAGTAAAAGAGTGCAGTTTCTAATTATTTTGAGTTTCCGCCACAAAGTGAATCTGTATTTTGATTTGAGAAGCCTCAAGAGTGTCTGGTAGACTGTATGCTTTCCTTACATAGTTACCTCCTTAATCTCTCCAAGTTTTCTTTCTCCCTGGCTCATCACTGAACAGCTTTTCTCTTACTTTCATCTTCCTCAAGCAAGCATGCCTTGCATTTAAAGTTCCATAAAAGATATTTACTGCTGTAACAATAGAAAAAGGTTCTCTGCTATGTCTTCCCTGAATACCTTCTTTTAATTAGAAGAAAGACAAAATCACAGATTGTGCCAACTGCCTCAAAATTCCCGGATTTCCTTCTGTCAGTAATAAAAATAAACTCTATTGAATCTATACACTCATCACGAATAATTCTACTCTTTTGCCTTTTAAATGGTTGGTAACAGAAAATACAAAGAAATTTCCAGTGCACATATTCTTTTTAAAATGTGAAATGCTGTGTGTACTAATTTGTATGACAGTTTGGATTGATTTGTGTGTGTTTAACAAAAGAAATATTGTTTGTATAATTAGCGTTTGTAGTTGGATCTGAGACTGTGTAAGGATTTAGGACCAATCTGTTTACTTAAGCTTTGTTTCAATTCCATATCCATGTGAACAAAGGATATTATTAACATCTAGTAGATGCTGTTGTCATTAACTACTACCTGAAATGGCCATCTACAAATTGGCTGTGAAGAAGGAAATTCAATTATTTCCGAATAAAGGGCATTTTCTTTATGAAGAAATGTTGGGGCGGGGGTGGGGAGATGATTTTCAAGACTTTACACCCAGGTTCCTGTAAGAAACGTTTAAAAGATTTAAATCTAAAGACAGGCTAGAACCAAATCCTGAGTAAGTCTAGGGGCAAAAGTTTGGTAATGACTTTTTTTTTTCTATGTGTATTGCATTTTCCCCTTGATATTTTTCTGATATGACATTACTGGTTCAATAAGAAAAATCTGATATAGAAAAACAAAAAGACAGGGGGAAAGGATCAAAGTAAATACAATTTGTATTTAGAAAAAAAGAGTTTCTATGCAATTATTCTCTATGTTTTCCATAGCTAAAATGGAAAGCAAATAAAATCTATATTTAGGACTAGTTTCCTAGGTAATTATTATCCATGTTTTCTATAGCTGAAGTTATATTATACATGAACATTTGTATCTTGCTTAATTTATGACATCAATACTTGCCCATGCCACTATATAAATGAACAAGAATAAAATGTAATGGTTGCACTATATGCCATTATGTGGGCGCTCCATGATCTGCTCCACCATTCTCTCCTGCTGGGTATTGGCGAAGTCTCCTCTGATTTACTGAGTCTATAAGATATATCCATTAACTTCTTTAGGTATAATGTGATTACATTTTCGATTATTTCTTTTTAATAGATTCCCTAATGTAGAATAGCTGGCGATAAATAAATAACTTTATAAGGATCTTCTTATATACATAGTACTTTTCAGACTACTTGTATCAAATTATATTCCCTTTAGCAATGTCTGAGTAAATTTTTGCCCTACTCTCACCAAATTGGTTATTCACATGGTTATTAGTCTCTGCTAATTTGATAGGGGGAAAAAAGGGAGTGAGAGAAGTCAACGTGTTGGTCTTTTGAGTATTTATAAAGAGTATAAATGACTGTTCTGGATCTCTTTGAACATTTGGGAGGGGGGGTGCATTGAATGGTTAAAACTAGTGGAATATGCAACACAAGGCAGAGGTGAAATGAGTTTGGCAATACAGTATTTGAAAGTATGGGAACTGCTCATATACCTGAGGACTAATTAAATCCATTATTTGAGGTGACATCTTGAAATTCCAAAATGGGACAGACCTCTAGAAATGCTGGGTTACTGGGTCAAACCTTGGTGTAACCTTAGGCGCCCTGGTTTCAGTCTTGTTTTTTGACAGCAATTAAAGACAGGAAAAACAGACCATAAAATGGTGGCTCATTTCAAAGGTTAAAAACTATAAGTAGATACTTTAATCATTTTTACAATTACTTTTATATGACAATAAATTTGAGTTTTCTTTCCTCGTTTTGTCTAAATATAATATAAAAAGCAAATAGGCAACTGGATTCCGATTTTTCCCCTCAGTTAGGCAAAATTTATTAAAGTGCTGTCCACATATGGTAGATTTACAAGCTATTTCTAAGTGCTTTTTGGAATTTTCTAATTACATAAAAGCATTCCAATTGTATTGGTAAACCTTCACAATTTATGTCTGTTAATAAAGCCAAACAATTTTAGTTTCATTGAAGTAACAAGGTATTATTATTTTCCTTCATATTTCTTTATCAGAAATTATGATTCTAAATTGAAAATACTATTCTTTTTTTCCTAAATTGTGTACATCTACATCAGCATTCTCAATTATCATTTTCTTCAATATGCCTTACTTACAAAGAAGTTGAATGTGTACCTTAATCATTGAAGTGTTATACCACAACATAGATATGAATTTTATCAATATTTTGAATTGTACCAGATACACGTGTTTCCCCCAAAATAAGACATCCTTCGAAAATAAGACCTAGCACATGGAAAGATAAGACATCCCCTGAAAATAAGACCTAGCGCAACTTTGGGAGAAAAAATTAATATAAGATACTGTCTTATTTTGGGGGAAACAGGGTACTAACTAAAAAAAAAAAAAAAAAAAAAAAAAAGAAGAAGAAAAAAAAGAAAAAAGAAATGAATGCTAAAATCACATGGAGATATATATATATATATATATATATATATATATATATATATATATTTTATACAAGATTTTTTTCTACATGTTACTCACTGGACAATGAGAAACATTTTATTCTACTGATGAATAGTGTGAGGGAATGAATGATAAAAACATGGAAAATTCAAGGACAACTTTGTCTCTATTTTGGAAAAAAAAAAAGGTATGAATGCAATAAATAAATAATTTCAAGAACAACTTGAATAAAAAGCTGTTACAAATCCACAAATGCTATGAACATATTGGTTTCATTTTCATACCTCAGTTAATCTTTGTTGCTAGAAGTGGAAGATTTCATGGGTTATAGAAGACGGCTGCTAGCTTACTACATGAGGCTTAGATATTGAGCTAAGGAGCAAGTGAAAAAGGAAGGTTGTGGTTCTAATCCAGGTAACTTTCATTTTGGGAATAGCGCGTGGGTAGGATCACGCAGCGGGCAGAAAAGAATCTGACAGTAGTTCGGTGGCTTCCCATGTGTGTCAGGGATCAGCTGCTCAGAGCTGTGGTGGATCCACAACAGGGAGATTATACAACTTCTGTACTGTACATGTGACACACAGCAAACCCTCCAAAAACGGCCCTATTACCTACCATCACCCCTACTGCCCTCGTCCTCCTCCCCCTCTTCTTCATCACAAAGGAAAGACAATCTACTCAGAACTCTCAGGTGCCTATGGCTAGACTGCTATTTCTCCAGATCTTCCATGGTGTCATTTAGACTCTGGCTCCCATTTGATTTAGAGCTGTGGTCGGCAAACTCATTAGTCAACAGAGCCAAATATCAACAGTACAACGATTGAAATTTCTTTTGAGAGCCACATTTTTTAAACAAACTTCTTCTAACGCCACTTCTTCAAAATAGACTCGTCCAGGCCGTGGTATTTTGTGGAAGAGCCACACTCAAGGGGCCAAAGAGCCACGTGTGGCTCACGAGCTGCAATTTGCCCACCACAAATTTAGAGTCCTCAGTATCTCTAAACCCACTTCCAATCACTCTCTATCACATGAGCATATTGCATTTTCTTCACAGCACTTATCACTATCAGAAATTGTCCTGTAAACTTAGCATTTTACCTCATTTTGTGAGATTGGGGACTTTAATTTATCGCTGAATCCTCCAGAGACGAGAACACAATCTGGTACATAATAGTTGCTCAAAATAATCACAGATGGCACATAATATGTGCTGAATAAAGGAGTGAATCATAAGCAACTACTGTATATATGTTAATAGTTGATGACAGACCTTTAAGATCCAAGATAACTAATTCTTCAGAATGAAACCGTGGATTAGTATAATTGTAAGTCTAGGCATAAAGCATTAGATAGCATTAGCAAGTCATAAAGATTAGACAGCAGAAACACACAGATGCTATAGTTGTTATCTGAGTTAACCATTAAGCCTAAATTAAATAGTATGTGTACATAACCTGACTAGAGGAAGCTCATGAGAGAGGACTACAGTAAGAAGGCACTATTTAATCATTACTATACCAAGTCCTATGTAAGAACTGAAACACAGAAGTCAGCAATGATGTATAAATTAGAGCAGTTATCCTTATTATTATCACAGGAACTTTAAAAAATCTGTTAATATCTAACAAATAAGTACATTAAACGAGCAGGACTTATAACACGAAGGTGACAACCTCTTCTGCTTCTCTGGTCTAACCCTAACCTACTTAATGGCAAAAACAAAAACAAAACAAGTGTTTAGAATAAAGAGTGGAAAAAATCTTGTATCTTATGCCTCTACTATTAAAGCTCTTGAATTCGCTCAGTTTTTAGAGGGAATTCTAGAATTAAGCACTACTTGTACTGCTTCAGAGAAATTGGATACTTCAAATTAAAACAAAGATCAATTATTAAGTTACAAACAAACATCACCCTCAAGGCTTGGGTGTTATCATCAATGTAAAAGCATTTTCAGCTAACTTATAAAATAAGCTGTTTGCTTTTTAATGAAGAATTAACGTTGGCACATCAGCAGAGCTTGCTTGGAGAAACACTTCATAATGGAGCAGAAATAGGTTTAGTTACTAGAATGGCTAACCCTAAAATTTGTCAATGAACTATTTTCTAAAATGTTTTAAAGAAAAATACTTTACCCCTAAACCTGTTTGGCTCAGTGGATAGAGCGTTAGCCTGTGGACTGAAAGGTCTCTGGCTCACTTCTAGTCAAGGGCACGTGCCCGGGTTACAGGCTCGATCCCCAATAGGGGGGCATGCAGAAGGCAGCCGATCAATGATTTTTTTCTCATCATTGATATTTCTAGCTCTCTCTTCCTCTCGGAAATCAATAAAAATATATTTAAAAAGAAAAAAGAAATTCTTAAAAAAAAAAACAAAAAAAAACCAGTATAAATCCACATCATAAAAAGTTAACAAGAAAGCCTGTAAGTGAAGTCTTTGGAGGACTTACTTTACAAGGCACCTGCTACACATTGAATGTTTCTGTGTCCCCACCCCCACCACTCATTCACACGTTAACTCCTAATTCTCAATGTTAAGACATTTGGGGCAGGTTCTTTGGACGTGATTAGGTCATGAGGTGGAGGCTTCATGAATGGAATTAGTGCCTTAAAAAGAGACCCCAGAGAATTCCCTCACCCCTTTTATCACACGGAGAAGATCACCGTGTCTGTGAACTAGAAAGTGGGTTCTCACCAGACACTGAGTCTTCTGGCACCATCACCTTGGACTGCTCAGACTCCAGAACATTGAGAAGTAAATGTTGTTTTACATGATCCATCCAGTCTATGGTATTCTGTTACAGCAGCCCGAATGGACTAAGATAGACCTAATTCTTAAACTTTAAAAATTTTAACCACGTATGTATTTATAAATCAAATGAGCTACACCAGGGAAGATTTAATTTTTAAAGTGAATTCAAAACAAATCCATATTTTATCTCACCAGAATCAAACTTACTACATTTATTTACATAAGTTTCATCTAGTTATAGTTTAAAAGAAACAGCTCTGCATAGGTATATTAGTTGCATTAAATCCAGCTAATTAGCTAATATGCATTTTGTTTCCATTTCTAATGCCAGCTCTCATCATCTGAACTAATTTCTTAAGGCGGTAGAGCTGTGAAACAATCTTCTGTTTAAATTCCATGAAGCATAAATACTTTCTTTTTTTGTTTAAGCAGCAACCTTTGTTGAATACATATTTTCATACAGATTGGTAATATCATATAAACAATGATTATATCTTAGCAAATTAAAAATAGGTTCACTGACAGCATTTTTTTAAAGACCAACTTTTACATAGTATTTTTCCAATTAAAATGTATTTCATAATCAGCCATGCTGATAGATTCTGATAAAATCCCTCTTTATGCTACCCTGAATTATGAAATCACTCAAAACTTCCTCATTTGTAAAATGTCTTATTCATACACCCCTTATATAGCCTTACTTTCTAGTCAACTGCTAAAATAACTGCTACTACTCCAATTCTACTTCAGCTGGGCTCCAGGCAATTTAACTAGTGCATTTTCTCTCTAATCTTCACTCAACTGCTTTTTTTTGATACTATCATTTTGTTCATATACTCGTTTTGGATTTCATGGTCTATAATTTCAATAAGATGTTTGCTAAAGGCTAATCCATGCCTTTCTTTGTCACACCTGGCTAGCAAAAAACAATTAAAATCAAACGAACACCTTCCATATGCTTGTATCTGAGCTGCTGAGCTCTAGGACGCAGAAAGAGAAATACCATATACCTGGGAGGACTGATGTCACCTGTCTAGACATTGGCCAGAAACTCTACCCAGTGTCTCTAGCCAGCCCTCTCTAGAATGACAATTTTAAATTCTGCACGCTCGTTTCCAAAGTTTGTTTTCGCCCTCAGTCTCAGCAGACAGATATCCTAGCTTTTCTTTCTTTGTGTGGTTAACAGGCCACACGATAGTAACTGTCTCATATTTTTGACACCCCATCTAATTAGTTGCTGACACGCATCCCCATCTTGCCTCCATTCTCTCAGGCTGCAATGGGAGAAGGACCTCTCTGTCCCTAATGCCCTCTGTACTCTGAGTCCACCCTCCCCCACCTTCTCAAAGACCGCCTCCTCTTCAATCACGCACAACTGGAATTCTGTGCTGTTCCTCTACCTCAAGCACTCATACTGCTCCATCCCACAGACACGTTTCAGTCCTTACACAACTTGCCCTGCAGCAGCCTTTGACACAAGTGAATACTTCCTCATTTTTCAAAATATCATTTCCCCTTGTTTTCTATGATAATCACATTCTACTGGTTTTCCTCCTATTTCTGGGACCACCACTTCTAGTCTCCTTTTCTAGCTCTTTCATCTCATGAGTGCTTAAATGTTAAATCCTCTTTTCTCAGTCTACACAACCTCTGGGCAACTCCATTCCCTTCAATAATCATTTAGCTCCTGAGTCAGGCCTGTGGCCTACTACATCTACTTGAAGATCCTTGATGTCTAGCTGCTACTTGGTGTCTTGAGCCAGAATGTCCCCTTTTGAAGCCCACCTCTGCCTCCTCCATGTCCTTGGCTTAACTTTCGGTGCTGCTTCTTTCTCTATCAAATGAGGATAAAAATTTCATTTTTTGAAATTTTACTTAATTTTATTTTCTGTTAATCCTCACCTGAGGATATTTTCCATTGACTTTTTTAGAGAGGCTGGAAGAGAGGGGGAGAGACACAGAGAGAGAAACATCAATGTGAGAGAGACACATTGATTGGTTCCCTCCTGCACGCATTCTTGACTGGGCTAGGGATAGAGCTTGCAACTGAGGTGGGTGCCCTTGACCAGAATGGAACCTGCAATCCTTCAATCTGCAGGACTATGCTCTATCCATTGAATTAAACCAGCTAGGACTCTCCTGCTTTACAGGGCTGAGTTGAAATCTAAAGAATTAATATATTTGTTCGTTATTTCTGCAGCACCAGTGCAGTGCCACAAAGCATCTGCTGATTCACTAAATAAATGTACTTACCAGATGGTAAATTATCACAATTCTGAGGAATTTTCTACCAGCCCTATTAAATTTGAAATTCCTTGTTATAGGCACCTCATGGTGCCCTTCTAAAGGACATCACAATTTGAAAGAAAAAGAATTACATAGGAATAGTCCTGGAAAAATACAACTTCTGTTTAAAATACACACGAATTCTAGTATTGTAAGTCCACATCAATATGATTCAGACAATAGAAACAATATGAAGTATTGGTTTTAACAGACATTGTGAATTATTAAATGATTTAATATTACCTTAAATACAAGCTTATGACCTCATCTCTTTCATTAGGCTTTTATAAAATGAGAAGTGCCTGACTAGGGAACACTTAGATAAAAGGAGAAAGTGGTTGAAGGAAAAGCACCAAGTCCTCAATGTCCGGTCAACATAGGAGTTGCCACCAAAAGCAATGATTAGCCCTCACACCAGACAACTGCAGTGGTGTGACAGGCATCCCTTTTTTATAGGATCATTTATGTCTGTTTCTCAACTTCTTACTGACATTTGGAAAGTTAGGGGAGGAGCCTAGAGTAGAAGGTATTTCTTAGAGAAGCAGAAGTTTGTCAACAAGTGCTGGAGCAGTAACTTTTTACTTGAGAAGTTAGTAAAGATGAGTATTTCTATCCCAAAGCAAGACTCCACTTATTTCCTTGCTTACAAAGGCTGGAAGTTTCTTTCCTAGTCATTGCAGTCTGATTCCAGCTTGGGGACCCTTGCAGAAGTCCCTCTGCTCTCACAAATTCCTATCTTCTGCTACTCCTTGTTTAAGTGGCCACTCTCTGGCAGTCACTAATTGTCTTTCCTGGGCTTATGGTGCCAATGCTGCATCCTCTTCCCCAGTTAAGGTGGCCGTGTGACTTGCTCTGGCCAATGAGGTGCGAGCTTTCAGATAGATGCAATAAAAGTCAGTGTGTGATTTTCCAGATTCTCTTTTGCCACTTCCCTTCCCCTAATCCGCTAAGTCCCGCCTTGGCAAAATGACCTAGATGACAGCTTGCTCCATCAATTGGGGCTCTGGAGGGAGGATGATGAGAAACATAGCCGTGAGCAAATCATATAGTGGGGAGAGCAGGACAAGTAGTGTACAGAGCATATTGTCTTACAGGACTGAGATTTTGAGGTTGTTACTTCATCAAAAGTTAGATCTATTCTTATTGATGGGAATTGTAGTCTGCCTATTGTGGGTAAGATATCATGGTAACTAAACAGGTTACAAATATCTGATTAAGAAACAGGTTATTTTATTTTTTATTTTTTACTTTCTCTTTCCTTTATGTCTATCATGTCGATCAATTGGATGAGAAGCTAGATAGTTTCTGCCATTTATCCATTAGCATAAATAAGTTTAGGAGCTGAAATTATTAGCAAACTGTAGAAAAGCTTTCATGAGGTAAAGTTCTTACAGCTGATGAAACTTTGTTCTTTTGTAGACAATTAAAATACAGAATATGTAAAACAGAGAGAGAGACATATAGCAAAACTCAGTAAAGGAGTAAGTATGATTTCTATGATTCACTCTGGGACAAAAAAATGTTAATAATTTCAACGTATATTATTCTAGAAACATTTCCATATGCTCTAGATCCCTTTTAAAGCACAAATAAACTTCAAATCATAATAAAATACTCAATATTCAACAGTTGTAACTCATGAAAACATGGTAATTTAATTACACGTATAAGCAAAATTACTGTTCTCTATTATGTTTTACTAAAGTAAACCCTTTAAAATGAAAATATTAGTTATCACATATCATATTCTTTCTTTCATTAAAATTCAATAATGAATGTTAAATAGTAGGGTAATGAAGTCTACATAAGGATCAAAACCTTTAAAAAACAATAAGGATAAACACATTAGCACACAATAACAAGGAAACAATCAATAATTACCACTTTACGGATATGATTAACACTGTTCCTTTCCAGAAAATTACATAAATATGTCAGCAAATGCAGTTTCAGCTGGATAGCTTCCACAAATGAAAGCAAACATATGCCCTCTCATACTTACCTTTTCTAATTTCTTCTTAGGTTTAAAACTTCAGAAAATGTTCTAATTAAACGTCAATTCTACTTAAAGGGCCCACAATAAATGACCTACCATATTTAGTGATGGTTAAAATTTAGATATGAACTCTAGTTCACTGGTTTTCAAATCCCTTCCTCTTTAGAGAACCACCATGTACAGAACAGATAAACAGGAAGCTGTTCTGTGGGGCTGGGGGAGGTGGGGCTGGGGGGGAGAGAGTGGAGTTGTAGGAGCTTATATGAGAGGCTTGAGATTGGGCATGTTTTCAGTCCCCTTATTGCATTCTTTGCCTCCCAACAATCTCAAGCCTTCGGGGCCAGTTGCTTCTTTCTGTCATCAATGTACAGATTTTACTTTAAAAAACTACTGGAAGAATTTTTTATTGGAGTTCACAGAAATCCTACTAGAGGATAGTCAACAAACACTAAATATTTTTTCTAGGGTTAAGCACACAGTGCTAAGCAAAGGGATATAATAATAGCAGAAACTTCATCCTTATTTTTCAGTTGCTCAATTTCTACTGGGAAAAGGGGAGCAAGGGTGTAGAAGAGTCACAGGTCCATAAACAACCAAGTGTCATAGCAGCGTAAGCAGAGAGTGCAGGGAAGCGCCTGTCCCCTCCAGGTAGGGGGTGTGGGAGGTGGCTTGAGCAGTGCAATCAGGGAGGGCTTCACAGAGGGGCAATGTCTAGGTTGGGGGGAAGTGGAAGGAACAGGGTGTAGGCAGAGGCAAAGCACACCTTTGTGCCTAGGGTATTTTTTTTTGGGGGGGGCGGGGGGGACAGCCCATTGTAGTTAGAGAGGCAAGTGCCCGAGGGGAGTAATGAAGGCAACAGTAGGCTGAGGTCAGATTTATAAAGGTTATGTTGGCCAAATGGAAAAGTCAACTTTTAAGACCTAAGGAGCAGGGGAGGTTTAGAGAAGGGCTGTGTGACACGAGATCTTGTCTCTATTGAGGGTGGAAGTGCAGAACTGGCGGAAGAAGTCAGATGCTGAAGCTATGGAAGGCCAGTTCAGAGGGACATCTCGAAGTCTGTTTTCTGCCTGCTTATTGTCCTGCCAGACCCAAAGCAACACGGCCAAACCAAACCACAAATCTTTCCTTCTTACAGGTCGGTTAAAGTTCCCCAGTTAGGGTGTCTACTCTCTAAGGGAGAAGCTCCACAGGGCAGGAGTCAAGGAGCTTTTGTTTCTAGGTAATCTCAAGGCAAAGAACAGTGCCCAGTGTGCGGTGGGAGTGCAATCAACCCCGAGGGAAGAGATGCGTGACTTCTCCCCGGTGGTGCCTGTGCTTTGCGTGCCTCGCTGCCCTAGCTGGCCATCACCATTCCAGCATTCCTCTTTGCTCAAGCTGTTGGGCTGAAAACACAGACCAGCGAGGGCCTTCCTGCAGAGAGCGCCACTCACACGTGCCCTTTGCAAATGCCTCCACCGCTCAACAGATGAATAAGGTGGTTCTTCCTGTGACCAAGTTCTTTGCCGGGAAAATATTCTCAGGAAGAATGTTAACGAGGAGGGAAAAAACGCTTTATCAGCCCAGCCATTTTCTCATTTTACAATCTACTTAAGTCCTGATGTTTATGATGTCCTTTTTTCCTAATTAAAAAAATATAGGCTTCGTTATTCATACAGTAATTTTTTCATAATGTAGATATTTAGAGTTACGTATTTAGAACAAAGTACACTTTTGCTTTCCTCATAATTTAAAGTGATGCTTATACATGAGTTGCTTGTTAGGTAGTCTATTTTAATATTGTAAGAATAGATCGATCTAGGCACAAATGGCAGAGGAGGGGTGGGATTAGAGAGCAACCAAAGGATTTATATGCATGCATATTAGCATAACCAATGGACACAGACACTGGGGTGGTGGGGGCTTGCTCGGGTTGGGAAGGGATGGGGGAGGGAGTCAACTGGAGAAAAAGGAGACATATAAAACTTTAGACAATAAAAAAATATGCCGAAACCGGTTTGGCTCAGTGGATAGAGCGTCGGCCTGCGGACTGAAAAGTCCCAGGTTCGATTCAGGTCAAGGGCATGTGTCTTGGTTGCAGGCACATCTCCAATGGGGGGTGTGCAAGAGGTGGCTGATCAATGTTTCTCTCTAATTGATGTTTCTAACTCTCTATCCCTCTCTCTTCCTCTCTGTAAAAAATCAATAAAATATATTTAAAAAAATAAAAAAATATATTGTACAGGGGTGGACAAAAGAAGGCTTACAATTGTAATGTGAAACACCGAGTTAATAAAGCTCTTGTCATAATCTTAACTTACTTTTGCCCACCCCTGTATACTCGTTCTCTGTTTTTGGCTCCCAAACATTTATTTTCTCCACTCTTCTGATAGGGCATCAGTTTGCTGTTCATACTTCCTTATCCCTTGTCCTCACAGGATACTGAAATCGAATTCTCCGGAAGACTGCTTCTATCACACCCTGTTTCATTCCCCAATATCCCCAAGGAACCACATGTAATGGAAACTGCCAATTGACCTCTTTCTCCTGTGACTTTGTTTTTTTGACAAGAGCATAAAAATAGTGCATGTTTATTTACTCTAGGTTGTCCCAGAGTGATTGTCAAACAAAAGAGATACTCTATGGCAACTTGAGACTGTTAGTTCCAACCTGTTCTTCAGCCTTCTCTCTGATTCTGTGGGGTCACTATGTCCTATAAAATTCACTTTCTGCTCCGCATAGCCATTGGTTTCTGTGGTAATACAGATAATAATATGTGGGATATTCATACACACTATTTCCTACATGTATCATCTTCTCTTACAATGTCTTGTTTTGCATTTGCCAATTTCCAATATTATTTGCTGCGGTTGCTCTTTTTATTTTTTAATATATTTTTATTGATTTCAGAGAGAAAGGGAGAGGAAAAGAGAGATAGAAACATCAATGATGAGAAAGAATCATTGATTAGCTGCCTCCTGCACGCCCCACACTGGGGATCAAGCCTGCAACTTGGGCCTGTGCCCTGACTGGGAATCTAACCATGACCTCTTGGTTCATAGGTCGATGCAACCACTTGAGCTACACTGGCCAGGCTGCTTTGGTTACTCTTATTCTACAATGCTGTTTTCCAAAATTTGTTCTGGGAAATAGTATTTGTAACTTAGTGTTGGAAAATGTTACATAAAAAAAGGAGAAGGGTGGTTATAGTTAAATAAGTATGGAAAAATAATACATTTTAATTTGTTTTTCTGTGCATTGTGAATTTCTAAATAAAATTACAGGATGTAGCTTTTTCTGACTTATTTTTACAGGCAGGTTTGTCCTGCCATATCTAAAGAAATCAGTGGTGTGTAGAACATATTCCAGATGCTGCTGTTACTGTCCAATGAGGACTTACAATTCCCTTGAGCTCATAATAGAGCAATGCTATTTATTTTACTTATCTTTCATACTGATCATTCCTACTTAGTATTCATCTGATCTCTATCCTGTCCGTTTGCAGTGCTTCTGTTGTTTGCATTTCTTATACAGACTTTGAAAATTTTGTGGTTTGACTTTTTCCCCCAGTAGTATTAGATATTTTAACTGAGCTAGGGTGTTTAAAGTTTCTGAATATGTCCTTGAAGTAAAAGTTTATTATAGGTACTAAATTTCCTATTGTTCTTATGACAGGCTTAAAGTTTCATTGGCATTCCTGATTATTGTTCAGTGTTTATAATTGTAGGCACATAACACAACTCAGTGGTACTTCCTCTTCTATGTTTGCAATATAAATTCAGAAATTTTGAGTTTATAACAATGGGGGCCTACCGGTATATACTTCTGATGATGATTTATGTAATATGCATATATATAAAAATAAATATGTGTACAAAATTAAATCACTGTTACAAGTGAAAAAAGTATCCTAATTAAACATGATGCATATTTAGTAGAAACCATTTAGTTGTTTCTCTTTGTACACCTAATTTTTCTATTTGAGCTCCGATATATTTCAGCTCACCTCCACATAAATGATGAAGAAAGTTAAAACTAAGGTCACCCTAAGTATGCCATGTGAAAAACAATGAGAACACCCAGGCAGTAGATACTCAAAGACATGTATTCCAAAAGCAGAAATCTGTTAACTAATATAAAACCGGGTAATTTTAAGTTTGACATTTTAAAAGCATGATTCCCTGGCTTAATGCTCAGAAAAGTCTAAACCAAACTGGACAAGTAAAATTATTGGGGGCTGGCAAAAGAGAGGAGGCCTAGCGTACCAGAGGGTCTCTTTGTCACTGAGAAGGTGATAAAGTCCACAATGAAGAACAGACCTTGAGATGTAAGCAGGGCAGAAGAGAGAGAACTCATGGACATGGCCAACAGTGTGGTGATGGCAGGGGAGGGGCAGGTGGAGGTGGAAGAGGACATAGAGGGGATAAATGATGATGGAGAAAATGAAGGCTGTAAAGAGGAAAAATAGGGGAACACAGAAGCCATCAATAACACTTTGAAAAGCTCCATGGTGGAATAAAATCTAAAGAGAGAAAATGTTAAGATTGTGTGGGCTGTTTTATTATGGCGAAGAATCTGAGAGCTAGGACAATGTTAAAGCAGTTTTTCTTGTTAAACATTTATTGCTCTGCTTAATCTGTGTGAAGGAGCATCAAAATACATGAAATACCACCCCAGGTAAGATCCACTCTTCCTCCAGCTGGAACGCTGGGGCCAACACACATCTGAGTGACGTGCTTGCAACTGAAATCCATGACTGCATTTCCTTGACCCGAGCTCTTAAGTCAACATCAAAGGTGAGGCCCACGTTCAAAGCCTTTCAAGAAAATCTGTGTTCTTTATCTATCAACAAAAGGCAGCTAAATAAAAACTCCTGCTTTGCACCGAGCTGCAGATACGGAGTTAACTCACCCAGGAAGAGCACCGAAGCACTCCGTGCTGGGCCACTGGCCTGCAGGACCCTCCCTGGAAAGCTGAGCACCTCACTCGCCTCCTCAGTTTCTTAAATACGGTACTCTTTATACTTTACTTGCCAAGCTTTTTTCATTTCAAAATGTTTTTATTAAGCTGACATTAAACGAATGTTAAAATGTTAAAGAAAAAAAAAATTCACCCATAAGCCTGCCACTGCACTAAACCTCTTTATTTTGTCCACAGACACATATAATTTGTAGTGATAATCACATTATATGTAACATAATGGAGCCAGATTTTTAAAGGCAATGCGTACCATTTCCTGACATGTTCTGCCAAACTTTCCCAGTGTGCTCATTTAAATGAGTGCATATTATGTGAAATTCAGTGTATGCTAGAGGTCCATAAGAATAAGAATATTCAGTGGGTATCCCCTAAATATATACTCCCCAGAGCTTATTTTATCCTAAAATTGTAACTTTAAGACACTCAGTAATTCCCATCTGTGTGCCACTTTTCATTACCTCTTCTCCAGACAGATAGTAGGCCGAGAGTAGTCCACCAACAAAGCGTATATTAACTTCAAAAACAGAAACTTCAGCATTCTGTAGAAACAAAATAAAGGGGGTGCATATATAAACAACAGTATACAATTGAGAAAAATACTGTGAGAAATGCACTAATCTTTTAAATTTTATTCAAATCATATATGCTTGCCCAGATATATTTTTTATATATATATATATATAGAAGCCTAAGTGGCCATTATGACCGAACAACCAGAACAACCAGTCCACCAGCCGCTATGACACACACTGACTACCAGGGAACAGACGCTCAACACAGGAGCTTCCCCCTGGTGGTCAGTGCACTCTCATAGCCAACCTCCTATGGCCCCTCCCTCCCCCCAGCCAGCCAACCTTCTGCGGCCCCCCCCCCACACACACACACCAGCCTGCTAATCTCCCAGGGTCCCTCCCACAGACCAATTGGCCTCCAATAGGCCTGGATTACTGACGAGGCTGAGGGAACCTAACCCATGCATAAATTCACGCACTGAGACTTTAGATTATATATAATAGGGGGAAATCCTCTCAAAATACATAGAATAATTTTGACTCAAAATCTCAATTATAAAAAACTAGAGGCCCAGTGCACAAAATTTGTGCACTTGAGCAGGGGGCCTTCCGCCTGGCCTGTGCCTTCACACAGTCCAGGAGCCCTCAGGGGAAGTCTGACTGCCCACTACTGCATCTGTGTTCATCAGCAGTGAGCCCAGCTTCTGGATGAGTGGTGCTTCCCCTAATGGAGCACACTGACCATCATAGGGCAACTCCTGTGTTGAGCATCTGCCCCCTGGTGGTCAGTGTACATCAGAGTGACCGGTTGTTTCACTGTTTGGTTGATTTGCCTATTAGCCTTTTATTATATAGGATTATGATATATTATTTCCTCCCTCTATTCAACAGCATTTACAATGCTCAGTGTTCTCTATTTGTGCAGATGCACTAGGGCCAGGTCATTCTGTTGTTCTATTCTGTGTTCTCTTTTATTCATTAGATTTTTCTTCCTGCAAGGCCATTTGGACTCACACCTTGCCTGGCAATTCACCATTATTCTAGAATCCTTCTCGCACCGTGTTAAAGTAGCACAGCGAGAATGCAAAATAGATTTTAGGCTGGGGGACCTGGGTCTAGTGCTGCTTCCCAACTGTCTGCCTGCAGCCTAAAAGGGTCAGCCCCTGAGAAGAAATTTAGTCTTTGCATGAAGGAGATGATAATCATATGCATGCTGCTGAAATTGCTCTTGTTTATATATTAATAGCAGCTTGTTATTATTATTATTATTATTATTATTATTATTTACACTACACCAGATTCTGTGCTAATCTCTTTGCATGGACTATGTCTTTTAAGCCTTACACCAACCCTCTGAAATAACTGCTATCTTTATGTCCATTTTACAAATGGAGATACTGAGATTTATAATGGTCACTTTGACTCTCAGGTCAGACAACTAATAAGTAACTGAATCAGGGTTTGAACTCAAGTACTAAATTCTTGGTCCAGGGCTCTGCTACCAATATCACCTAACATGAGAATGCACCAAGTCTCTTTATTAACAGTCATTTCATTGTGGCAACAGTCATTATTGCCAATACTTTCATTATTTTATGATACTTCACTACTAAATGGATTTGTCTTACATTCTGTTACTAGATAATTTAATAAAACTAACCTACAATAGATGCATGATACACTCTAAGCTTTAGTTAGCTTCTTTTTATATTCTCTTGGCCTACTCCGTAATTGTTCACTTCTGCCTAACATCAAACCATTTACAGATAATCATGGGGGAGAAGAGCCAATTGTAATATATGGCATAAATATCTGGCAGATAAACTTAGTCAAAATCATCTGAGATTTTATTTCCTTTCACAAACATTTATTAACCAACTTCTATGTTCTAAGAATATGGGAATGAAGACTGACAGGTCCTCAAACTCATGAAGTCTGAATGATAATGAAAGAAAGAGTTCCAGAGGAAAAAAGGAGGTATATTTTCATTTAATTCCCAAACGATCTCTGAAAAGGTATAAGGACCTAACAATTAAAGCTTAGTAACTGTTTAAGTTAAAATTTTTTCCCCAAAAAATTTCCTATAAAAAGATTATTAAAACTACTCAGGAGAAAGAATTATTGGGCCAGAGTTAAGCAAACATATCATAAAGCAATCTGTGATGAGTTGTTTAGCTGTATTTCATAATTTGTAACATGTCGAATATAATTTGATTAAAAGTAAATAGGTGCAATTTATCCATGGTATATGACACTGAGTGAATTTATGTAAATATTCGTAAAAGTTTTAGTATTCCACAAAATTATTGATAAGAAAAAGGAAATCCATTAATTTGTTTTGGATCACACAGGTGTATTTTGTATATCTAAGGGTCATAATCTATATACATACATATATATATACATATATATATATATATATATATATATATATAAAAGCAGGTGTATTTTGTATGTCTAAGGGTCATAATCTATATACATATATATATATATATATATATATATATATATATATATATATATATATAAAAGCCTAAGGGACTGTTTGACTGGTAGTTATGATGCACACTGACCACCAGGGGGCTCAATGCATAGGCATGGAAACATGAAACAGACTAATGAATCTCAGAGGGAAGAGGGTAAGGAGGAGGGCGGGAAGAGAATAAATAAGGATCTTATATGCATACTAGAGGCCTGGTGCATGGATTTGTGCACCAGTGGGGTCTGTTGGCTGGCCTGTGCCCTCTCTTAGGGACCCCTTGGAGGATGTTAGGCTGCTGGTGTCTAATAATAAAACCTAATGACTCTAAATCCTCAAATTGTATCACTTTCAATTTGTAATCGTGTTCTTCAGTTTTAAACCTGAGAACAGTCCTCCATATTTCTGCCTATTGAAGCCTGTTAAGATGATTTCTATATTCTTACTCTGGTTATTGGCTCATTAGACATGTCTTCTCTCTTCCTCCTATAAAAATTTTAGATAATTAGGACCTTTATAGAGACATCTGATAAGAATTATTGCGACTGAGCCATTTCAAACATGACCAGAAATATATCTTAAACTACATATCAATCACCTATTGGTTACAGTTGTTCAACTAGTTATTGGTTCAGCCACATATTCTAGAACTCTATTTATCCTGCTCTACATGTAAGATATCAAAGTAACCTTGCAAAGTGCCAAGCTCAATCAAAGTCAATAGCTTTGTGTTTTGAATTTCATGGACCTAACAGTCTAGTGAGCCTGTGTAAGAAGGAAATCTTACTGCGAGTGAATCCATGCCCTTCCCAGTGATTGCTCTGTCCTTGTCTTTATAAATCTGGCTCAGGAAGGTCACATCACCATTAGTAACACTCAACAGTCATCATATCTTCCTCCTTTTGAAAACCTGGATTACATTTGAATTCCCAACATATATTTTTTTTTCTCCTTTTTTCTCAAAATGAAATATAAATTATTTAGAAATCTTAATTCCCATTTTCTGGGCTACCCTACATTTTGGGTCAGAAGACTGAAATTTTGACACATCACTCTTTACAGATTCTCAGGTGAAAAGGATCAAGACAAGGATTCGCCCACTGCAACAAATTGGTTGACCATATTGTTGAGCAGACAATAGAAATACTACCTTAGCCTCAGAAAGACCTGGGACTGAAGACTGGATTGGAAGCTAGCTGAAATGTGAGCTCCTAGGCAAGTAACTTCTTCTCTCTGAGTCTTGGTTTTCTCATTTGCACAACGAACAGAGCTCTCTTCAAAGGCACTATAGTCTGTGAGTGGGAGGCACTGTGCTCGATGCCTGGAACAGGTCAAGCACTCAATAGTGAGCTGCTGCCATTATGTCTGTACAGCAGCTCAGCCTAAATGACCTTCCACAGAGATTGCTGGAAAAACCGGGAACTCCAAAATCATAATATTCTAAATTCTAGACTGCAAACTGATACATCTCTGACCCTCGAGGGAGTCATATTTCTTAATGGCTAAAAAAAAAACCAAACAAACAAAAAAAAAAACCCTCTTTTGAAATATAGAATTCTGACCAAACTACCTCTTGGGCTTGATATCATTTATATGACATCTGGATTTCCAAAAGTAAATTTCTACAACCTGAAGTTTTTAGGCCATTTTTATAAGCTTCTAAGTCCATTTTCCATTAAAACAATCTTATTAAATTTAAATAAATATGTACCTCCTGTTAATATTCAGGTAGTGTCTTTTAAGATGTTCTAATTTTTTTTTTCCAGTCACTCACCCTAATGACAGAAGAGGAGCTGGGGCAGAGGAAGGACAGAATGTGAAAGGAGGGCAAACCCTAACCAGCCTGTGACATGGAAATCTTGTGTGACTTATCCTAACAAGGAAGGCGAACTCTGCCATCTCTTTCATGCGTGTCTGCTTTCCAGGAATCTGCCCGATGTATCCCATGGCCTTTAGCACACATCATATGTGAGTTTCAGCTTGACATGTAGACCCTGTCTTCTGTTTAAATTGCTAATATCACAGCTGATGAGCAAGGGGAAGGTGGGCATTTTTGGCTAAAAATGTCACACAAAAAATCAGGATGAGAGTCACTGCTCTTTCATTTTGACTTTCCTCTACCAACAGCCTTTGAATCGAAGAGCACACTTAACCAGACTCATATGAAAACTTTAATAAAATAAATGGCATAACTCAGTATACACCTAAAAACAACAGGTTAGTCTTAGGAACCACAATAAAATGAGGCCTCAGTACTAATCTCTCAAATTGTCTTGGGTGTCTTAGATTGATCATTTCCACCTTAAGCGTTTACCCCTTTCCCTATTATTTCTGCCCTTTGATTTACTCTACATCTATGAAATGGACAAAGCTTTCTAAAATGGAAAAAAAAATTTTAAGTCAATAAGTAATTTTTCGTACCTCCCTCCCCCAAATCCTTAACATTATGCTGCATTAGTATACTGGGAAAGGTTTTCTGCAATTCAACTGACCATGATGAGCTCATGAGCATGAAGAACCTGAGCTGGGAAAGAGGGAAAGGGACTATTTCAAAACAAGTGCAGGAAAGACCAACTTCCCTCAAAGAAATTCATTAGGTTGTGCTTTTAAAAACCAATCTTATCTAATAAAAGAGTAATATGCAGATTGACCATCACTCCAACACACAAGATGGCTGCCCCCATGTGGTCAAAGATCCTTCTCCCATGTGGACACAAGATGGCCACCACATGATGGCCAGCAGGGAAGGGCAGTTGGGAAGGACCAGGTCTGCAAGGGAGGGCAGTTGGGGACAACCGATCAGGCCTAAATGGGCAGTCAGACATCTCTCAAGGGGTCCCAGACTGGAGAGGGTGCAGGCTGGGCTGAGGGACAATCCCCACCCACGAGCACGAATTTGGTGCACTGGGCCTTTGGTTTCTCTATAAAATGATCTATTTTAATAGATCTCAATAAATGATGTAACTAGTTTGACCATTACACTAACACATATAGAACAATCCAGCCAGTTTCCTTTTGTTTGAGGAACTAAAGAGGCAAAAGTTTCCCTATAGGACAGATATATTGCTGCTTTGCACTTTCAAACCTTATAATTATCTAGAATCAAACTTGTACCAGCATTCTCCGTAGTTATTATCCCATGATTCCACACAGCTTGACATCCAATTGATTACATTAAATTGAAAAAGAACTTTTATTTTCAAAAATATGTTAATTCTACTTTTAGTGTTCAATACTAATTCTGAGAGACGTTTTTCAAAGATAATTATCTCTCTCTTTTTAAAGAGGAATAATTCTCGGAGAGTACTCATTTGTTAGCTATTCTTCCAAACTCCCTGTCAGCTTTCTACACAATGAACTATAAGTCTGGGTTTCACAGCCTGTTCCCATATGTAAGAGGCAAGCAGACTGCCTGACTACAAACCAGTGCAATAACTACGTTTAATAACAATGGCTCGACTACCATTCGATATTAACTCTGTGCAATAATAACTGTCCCACTACAATCCAAAGCAGCAACGGTATTTAATAATAATTTTCCACTACTAACAGGTATTATAACATAACTATGCTTTACCTTACTGAAAAACATGGTAGAAACAACATGAGACTCTTCAAAGCCACTAATTAAAGACAGGTAACTGCCTATAAGCCCTGCCTATGTTTAGGCTTACTATACACCTTTATTTATAAAGGGTACACTTGAGGATTAAGAATATGTATAAAACTCCTTTAACAGATCAGATTGCAATATTAAACAGTGTAACTTAGTGAAACATATGTCCTACTCGCTTTTAATTTCGTATTTAAGTAACCCGATAAACCCTTTACAGTGAATAGAATGTTAAGTACACGATGACAGAAGATTATGTTAACAGGTTGGCTTTACCAGGTACGGTAGGTCCAGAAGGGCCTCAAGTAACAGTCCCATCCATTACTAATAAGGGTCAGAGAACTGCTCAATATCCTCTTAAAAAGCCAAAACCATCCCTCTAGGCAAGCACTGATGAACATTCAGATGGAAAATACTGAATAACCCCATGCAACAGGACACTAAACTTAGTTATGTAAGGCTGCTCTAAGACAGACGACCCATAGTGTCAGACTGAGGCAAAACTCCCTGCTTTCAGGCTGTATGGCCTGGAGCTCTGGACCCAAGCCAAGTGCTCGACAGGCATCCGAGAAAACCCAAAATCACTTCTTGAGGTCCATTTACATCCTTCGAAGAGCAAGCCCTACAACTTATTTCCCTGCAAAGCAGGGTGGCACTCAGCAGACTAGATAAGAGAACAGTTTGGAACTTTAAAAAATAAAACCACTTTGGCCACAAGTATCTCTGTTATCTAAAACATATGGTGTTCCTTACAATCAAAGGTACAATGCAGGTGTGTGCCGGAGATCACTCTCTCAGCGTGCTGCCAGTTAGTGTCATCCTCAACACCCCGCCTCTCACCTGAGATACTACTTTACCTCAACGCAGAACAAAGCTTCTTGAGAATAATGTTAATGTCACTTTGGCTTTTCCTAAGAGTCTACCTAAGACATGGTTAAGCTGGAGAAAATGTCTAGTCTATAAAATTCATTACTGAAGATGATTGTCAATATTTCTCATAGATAATCAACGCTTCTTGAAAGTGACTGTATAGAACAGGAAGCTCAGTACTGGATTTAGAAATGGCCAAATCCGAAACTCTGGATTATTCCGTATAGTAATGATCTTCCTGTAACAGGAGCCACCACAAGCCCATTCTGGAAGTAGGCTAGGTAAAAACAAGTAGACCAACTGCACTTGAACCCCAGATCATTCCAAGCATATTGAAAATGACAGCCACCCTTGCACCCTGATAAGGTGTCTTCCAGAGGAGTCTGTTGGGAAGTAGGACAGCACAGCTTGGCTTCTCATTCGTTTCATTAATATTCATCGGATACCCATGGAGCAATGCACTTAATGAGCGCTGTGCTACTACGATTACATACCTAACCTTGGAGGACTCAGATTCTGTCAGTCTATGTATTTATTTCTCAACACTTGGCATTTCCTCTCCAATAGGAACCGGGTCACTGAGTTAGGCAGACCTTGTTCCAACCACAGCTCTTGCTGCATGACTGGGGCAGATTAAGCAAGCACCTCTCCGTCTTAAAAATAGGGAAAACGCCCTTTTCCTGGATGGTTCTCACAAAGACTAACTGAGAAAGCCTAGGAGTCACCTAGCATGTCTCATACTCTTTTAAGTAGTAGTCTCAGCTCTAAGCAGCTCCACAGACACCTGACTTGACTACAAAGCCTACTTGGAGACCCTTGCTTCTTCCAAGTCCAAGTTCTCAGGGAGTAGCAGAAGTGTCCCCCATTCTTAATTCCGAACCTTTTCCCTCGGTGTACATGGATTTTGTTAAGAATAATAGTACAGCCGAAACCGGTTTGGCTCAATGGATAGAGCATCAGCTTGGGGACTGAAAGGTCCCGGGTTCGATTCCGTCAAGGGCATGTACCTTGGTTGCCGGCAAATCCCCAGTAGGGGGTGTGCAAGAGGCAGCTGATCGATGATTCTCTCTCATCGATGTTTCTAACTATCTCTCCCCCTTCCTCTCTGTACAAAATCAATAAAATATATTAAAAAAAAAAAAAAAAAGATGACATGTCTGTTTTTTTTTTTAAAAAAAAAGAATAATAGTATAGCCCTAACCAGTTTGGCTCAGTGGATAGAGCGTTGGACTGCGGACCCAAGGGTCCCAGGTTTGATTCCGGTCAAGGGCATGTACCTTGGTTGCGGGCACATCCCCAGTAGGGGATGTGCAGGAGGCAGCTAATCGATGTTTCTCTCTCATCGATGTTTCTAACTCTCTATCCCTTTTCCTTCCTCTCTGTAAAAAAAAAAAAATCAATAAAATATATTTAAAAAAAGAATAATAGTACATATGCAAATTCTTAAAAATATTAAAAATATATATTGACACGATTTTATAGTTGAGGTTTCTCAGTCAACAAATTTCAAAGCCTTGTTTACAAAAAAGTGGGTGCAGCACTGCTGGATGCTGCCGAGAGTTTAGCTAAGCTACTCCACGGAATGACTGCTCTGCAGCCATTTTGTGCAGTCAAGTGACCTGTGGGTGCCTTCCCTGAACTCAACCTCTCTCAGCCCCTCACGCAAGTGCATGCCCTAGACAACAGCTGGAAGTTACAAGCAAATGTAAGTTCCTAATGACCCCCCAGACAGCCCTTGTGATAAGATTCCCCAGCCTCCCAGGGCCTTCCCCTTGAGTACCCCTTAGAAAAAACACCAGGAGAACTCAAAACCCCATTAGTTTTGGTGTGAATGGACCAATCTGGTCTTAGCTTGGAAACTCCTAAGCACTCTATCCAGCCTAATAAAGGCATGTACGGGGTTCCTGTCTTTCAGTCTGTCTGAACTCGGCTTTGACGGTGCTGTGTGGCCCCCGGGATGTGTGAGTAATAAACTTCTTTATTTCAATTCCTCTTGTGGTCTTTCGTTAAACTGCAGCTCCCAATCTGGCACCCTGTGGTTCCCTTAACAAATGTTAAACATATAAAGTGCAAAAGTATAAACGTTAGATCGCACAGCTGTGTTGACTCACAGCTGTGACATGGTTAGTTGGCTGTGTGGTCTAGTGAAAGCTCTGAGGCTCAGATTTCTAATTTGTAAAGGTGTGAGAACAATTCCTAACTCACAGGGTAGATGTAGGACTTGAATAAGAATACTTGGCACATGTAGGTCTTGATAAATACTAATTTCTATTTTCTTTTAAATTGACCCCCAGAAAACAAAAAAGGAACAAAGACACATATGTGTGTAGTAAGGGAAGACAAGTTGAGAATATAGTATGAGCCCTAACCGGTTTGGCTCAGTGGATAGAGCATCGGCCTGTGGACTCAAGGGTCCCAGGTTCGATTCCAATCAAAGGCATAAAACTTTGGTTGCGGGCACATCCCCAGTAAGGGGTGTGCAGGAGGCAGCTGATTGATGTTTCTCTCTCGTCAATGTTTCTAACTCTCTCTCCCTCTCCCTTCCTCTCTGTAAAAAAATAAATAATAATAAAAAAAGAATGTAAGATACTACTTAGAAGTTGCATTTTTTGTTTCTGCTTGGGTACAACACAATAATCTTCCCAATGCCAGAATTTATCCCTATTAACTCAATTGGCAACTTTTGTTTAACTTACCACATTAAAATCTAGATTTTCTTCAACCCATGATTTTGCCTGTTCAAATTCATTTTTCATTCCCATAATAAAAAGTGTGTCCAGGGCATCTACTATTGTTGCTCCTTTGATACTGCCTGAAAATATCAGAAAAAAATTTTAGTTAATCAATCAATTAATTTTGACAGATACATACATGAAAACTGACCAGACCTTGGAAAGGGAGAGGGTAATACTGAATTTATTAATAAACAGTAATAATGAACACAGTCTAAAATTCTTCCAGTGAAGGAAAATTAAAAAACCGCACAGAAGTCAAACAATTATCACAGGCTATGGGTGGATACACTAGTCTTTAGTTTCTTCAGAGTTGTACAAGATGAATCTCTTAGAAATTTCATTTGTGATTGCATTCTCTAGCGAGAAAAAAGTTGACCTAAAAAATGGGAGCAATGCATTCATTTTAATGTGATTATATCAAAGTACACCTGTGTAGAACTGTTTACGTAGAATGAGCTCTAAAATTGTTTAGTGATAGCTCTAAGAAACCGTTACTCTAAAACGGAATTTGACTCCCCCTTTGAAGCCCTTCTCTCCCCTCCCTCCCACCCATCTACCCAGTAGCTAACGAAGCAGACCAACTGCTCCCCTGCTGGGTTTCCCCTTGGGATCCAGAAATCATGATGCTGCGCCCACACCCATTAGAGGAGGACCTCCGGAAGGTTCCAGTGTTTTCTAAGGGATGCAGGTGGTTCTACTACGCACTGGTGCTGTCTGAAGGATGGTCCTTGCAGATAACTCCACCAGGTGTGCAAGTTTCCTAGCAACGTGGTAGGAAGGATCACACAAACATCTCCACCACCCACAAGCTCAGCCAATTAGGAGAAGTTACTGTCGCTGAATTGTGACAAGCGACGCAAAGTACATTCTACTCACCAAACAAACTGCTCGAATGGCCTCCTTTTGATACGGGTTTCAGTTCATTTAATCCCCAGGCATACTTTTTATAGTTATACCACGCATGTTTCATCATCTGAGAAAAGAAATGAAAATGGGATTATAATTTGAGATGTTTTTGCTACAGAATAGATCATATGTTAAAGGCCTAAAGATTAAAATATTAAAACTCACTGCTTAGTTTAAAAGATGATTAATTAAAACTGTAACAATGATATGAATAAGCCAGAATATATATATATATATATCACCCCTTTTTGTTTACAAATAGAGATTTTTCTTATTTGAATCCATTTTATTCTACTTAAGATATACATCATTTTCAAAGGACAGTTTCCAGCAAGAGAAATTTAGCTTATCCTTAAAAGGATAAACCATTCTTACATTTATCTATTTCATTATCATGACAGATTAAATCTGAAAAGACTCTATATTTAAAATTCATACTTTTGTACAAGATTCTCTGGTCTTTCAATCTCAAGGTATAGTACAAACATTCAGGGCAAATATTCAAGGTTATCATTTGAACACTTTGATTTATCTATATAGACATATTTTTAAATATCTGCAAGAAATGTAAAAAGTAAGGCTCTATGGTTATATCTTGATTTTGGAAAACTTCAGCTTATTTTCATATAACCAATCTTTAATAGAATACATATATGTGTATACCTATGTAACAGAAGACTGACCCTGTGTATTCCCAATCTAGACTCCTTGTACCAGGAATGTTTTCAAGTTCAAACCTCTCTGTCACCATTAGTTGCACCAATCTTTTCTTTTATTATTTTTTAACAAAATTAATTTATCTATATATAATGAAAACCAAATTAATTTCTCCTGGCTGACAGACAAAGTTTTGAACTACTGTGTGAGACATTAACTCTAATAGAAAGTGAATAATTTTCAAGGGGAGGAATTGTTCTAAAAGCTTGTCAAAATGGTGCTCGCTTCGGCAGCACATATACTAAAAGCTTGTCAAAATGGCTGTATAACTATTGTATAATGGTTGTATAAATTTTTTTAATGACTCAAAGAACTTATATATAATTATGTTTACATACATTTTTTAAAAGGGGGACTCCCCCTCTTATAGAACTTATTCATGTCACTATTTCCAATATGTTAGCAACAATAATTAAAATATGGACATACTCTGAAAATGTTACAATATGACTTCATATTTAAAATTTCTTTAAAAAGCATCACAAAGTTATAAATACTATATAAGGGCTATATATCACAAAATATCTTCAGTGAAATCAACTCAACTTTATGAATAAGAAAGTCTTCAGATGTCCCTGAAAATGATAATTAACATTTTTCTTTAACCAATATGTACATTATCTTCCTTTCTTACGATAATTGCTACTAATAATGGCTACCAGAACTTGTAATCCCTTTGCTCATTGCAGCATTATTTACAATAGCCAAGATATGAAAACAACCCAAGTATCCATTGACAATTGATTGTATAAAGAAGTGTGGTAAATATATACAATGGAATAACATCCAGCTATAAAAGATTAAGTACTGTCATTTACAACAACCTGAATGGATCTCTTGAGGGTATTAGGCCAACTGAAATAAATCAGACAGAAAAGCCATATGATTTCTCCTGGATGGTGTGGCTCGGTGGTTAACCCACGCACCCAAGAGGTCGCTGATTCGATTTCCCAGTCAGGGCAAATGCCCAGGTTGTGGGCTTGATCCCCGGTTTGTGCCATGAAGGAGGCAGCTAGTTGATGTTTCTCTCTCATCGATGTTTCTATCTCCCTCTCCCTCTCCCTTCCTTTCTCTCCAATAAACAAAAACAAGCAAACAAAAAACATCCAATTTCATTCCTGAGTGGGATATAAAACTAAAAGTACCAAATGCACAAACACATACACACAGACAACAGAATGTTGGTCCCCAGAGGGAAGGCAGGTGGGAGGGCACGTGGTGAGTAAAAGGGTCCAGTGGATGCCAATGGAAGGAAACTAAGACTTCGGGTGGTGAGCATGCAGACTTTGAATTGTAATGTTGTACACCTAAAATTTACATAATGTTATTATCCAATGTTACCCCAATACATTTAATTAAACAAATCTGTACTATACGCTGGGAACTCTGCTAAATGCTCTACATTCAATACTGTATTCAGTTCCCATTCCAACCCTGTGAAGTGTGTTGTGTTACATGATTTGGTAGATGAAGAAAGTGGAAGCTTGGAAGTTAAATGTAAACAACTCTCTACTCGAAGGCATGGCATTTTCCACAGCTGAGGAGCCAGGGGCCATCCGGTTTGGCCTGACTCCAAAGCCCATGGTGTCACCCAGCACAGTGCATCACTCTCCCTTAGTGAGTCAGCACCAGCATCCTCTTTGATGTACCAGACTTCTCTTCCAACAATCAACAAAATGCGTAGAAAGCAGTGTTTTTAAGATTTTCTCCTTATGAATTCATTGTATTGGGAAGTATAATAAACTTAAGGATAAAATAACATGACTTATAAAATCCCAGTAACATCACTGCTAAGTCACATAATCACGGATGAGTCACAGTTTTTGTGAGACTTTTTACTAGGAAAATGGGGATCATAAGCCCTCCCAGGGTGTATATGTAAGGATTACGTGAATGTGATCTGTGTGATTGCACCTAGCACAATGCTTGGCACGTGGTGGGTAATCCCATGTTTACTGAATTTTAAATCTATGCTGAGACCAGTTAAACCACATCACAGAAATAGAAATTAATGAGCCTCTGGAAAGGCGAGGTCTATGAATCCACAAAAACACCTTGAGATTACATCTGAGTTTGATTTGGTTCTCCTATGAAACGTGTAACATTTGGCAAACTTCCCATTCCTACAAATTTCCAAAAATACTTTATAAATTCAAAAGCTTTTGGAATACATGTGACTCAAGAACAGAAAAACCCGCCATGATGATTTGTTTCAGCTTCAGGACTGAAGGGAAGCTGGCGCTATATAGTATTGACTCCAGGAGAGCAGAAAGCTCTCCCATAGAAGACTGCTGCTCTGTTGAAAATGATACAATGTGCTATTTGTGTTTCCTCTGTAGTTTATATTAACTTTTCTTATCTTTCCCCCCAAGGGAAAAGTTGACAGTAATTGCTTAGCCTCCTACATTTCCAAAGCTTCTGTCACATGTTTCTCAAAATGTGTTCCTCATCCCACGGGATTCTATGAGGCAGGCGTCTTCAAACTACGGCCCGCAGGCCACATGCGGCCCGCAGAGGAGTCTGATCCGGCCCGCCAGGTTTTTTGGGCAGTGAGTGCAGCCGAGGTGTTACAGTAGGAATTAGTAGTTCATATAGTCCGGCCCTCCAGCTCTCTGAGGGACCGTGATCTGGTCCCCACTTTAAAAAGTTTGAGGACCCCTGATTAAAGTAAGAAACAAAAATGAAAATAAGGTGGTAAATGCCCTGAATGGAGCATCAGAGTGGTTTCTTAAGGAATCTAGTGATTGGTGACCTCTGCAGATGGTTTACCATGTGAAAGCCAAGACATCACACGTGTGCGTGCGTGCGTGCACATGTGTGTGTGTGTGTGTGTGTGTGTGTGTGTGTGTGAGAGAGAGAGAGAGAGAGAGAGAGAGAGAGAGAGAGAGAGAGAGAGAGAGAAAAGAGTCATATAAGTCATATATAACTTGGGTTTATGACTTGTACAAATATCTAAAAACATCAAAATGCTACTAGCTTTTAATTTTACAGTTTTTAGCTACTTACCAGCTAGGAACCATGGGGAAGCAAGCATTTAATCTCCCCAGACTCAGTGTGCTTGTGAGCTGACAGGACAAGAAGGTCACTTCTAAAATTCAACTACCAACTACCCGCATTTTGTTTGAGTTTTCATCAGTTTAATTAGGGTTATACAACCTGACACCCCAAGTATTAGAAGATAGAAGGATTAAAACAGGCCTACACTTGATGCTGACTGGGACTTCAAATGCAGTACTGAAACCCTCATGAAAAAAGATAAACTGAAAGCAAGCCAATCCCCCCCTTCCCCGAGTATTTATATTTATATTCGTGAAAGTAACGGTATGAATGGAAACAAATAAAACAAAATGATAAAATATTCCATAATAGAAATCCATTATTTTTACTGAGAGAAGCTGTAATTACGGAATAAAATATTTAAAAAAACTGCATTACTTCCCTTTGACTCTGTTTATATAAGATTCTTTAATTGGCATTTGCTTCTCATTTGGCATCAGGGCTGAGTAATTAGGCAAAGTCATTTATTGAGGGTCAGCTATATTATAAATAATGAGATGCTAAAGTACTAGAAGGGAAGTGCACATTATCCTATCATGCTTATAATCTAATAGACAATGTATGGAAGCTTAACCTCTTCTTCCTACATACTCATAAATGTTTATATGTAGGACAATAAGAAGAAAACTAATTAAATGTGCACAGCTCTACTGTTGTACCTAACAGTTTGTTTTCAATGCTATGACCTGACCTAATCAAGGACATGCAAAGCCAGGAATAAATAAAAATATACTTAAACTTCTCTAGGTATGTATTGATTTCTGAAATTACATTTTTGTTACTAGAAACTAAACTTAGCAAATACCTTTACCTACTGATGCTTTACTCATATGATCTTAAGTTATTCACAAAAGACACATTAAAAATCTTTTCAAAAATCTCACCATTTTTGCCAGACGAGTCACCATATGACTCATCAATTCCACTCCTGGGTATTTATCCAAAGAAAATGAAAACATGAGTTTGAAGAGATATATGTATCCTCATGTTCACTGCAGCACTATTTACAATAGCCAAGATACAACCTATATGTCCATTGATAGACCATGGATAAAGATGATGTGATATTATACAGTAATAAAAAATAAAATCTTGCCATTTATTACAACATGAATGGGCTGAAAGAGCATTATGTTAAGTGAAATAAGTCAACCAGAGAAAGACAAATACAGTATAGTTTCATTTATATGTGGAATCTAAAAAACACACATGCAAATGAATAAAATAAAAACAGAAACAGAGACCCAAGAGATGGCTGCCAGAAGGATGGGTGAAAAAGGTGGAGGGGAATATAGCCAATACTATTGTGATAGTTTGCATGGAGACAGATGATCACTACTAGATAGTGGGATGATTACATTATAAGGAATAAAAATGTCGAATCAATTTTACACCTGAAACCAATATTAAGTAATACAATATTTTATGCCAACTATACTTAAAATTTTTAAATGAAAGTCAAAAAAAAAAAAAAAGAAATTTCAACTTAAACTCACACAACTTTTGACTTTCGAGGCTACATATTCAATTCTCATTTACAGCCCCTTTCTGTCGGGTCTTACACAAAATTTCCATAGTTTATACAGCGTGACCTGGGTTCCTGGCCCCAGCTGACTGATGCAGGGCCTGGCACCTGCCCCAAAGGCAGGCGACTGAGAGCTGGCCATGAGATCTGCAGGCGAGGCACTCCGGCGTGACGCACCTTCCCCTGCATGCACCAATCTAACCATCTACCCTACAATGGGAGTGGATCTGGGAGACATTCACCAAGAATCCAGAGGCCAAAGTGATCTAGAAACAGGTAACTGGAAATACACCAAGAGAAAAAGCCACAAAAGGAGCCATGGGCAACTGGAAGCAGGAGGAGAAACTATGAGACCAAAGGGAAGGAGGAAACAGTAAGAGGAGACTGGGAGGCAGACACGGGGAATCACGCTAGACCTGCAGAGCTGCAGTGGGCGAAAAACAACGCTGTTTGAGGTCTGAATGTGGATGAGTTATCTCAGCTCACTCCCTGAAACATGGCTCTTTGCCACTGACCTGTTTACTTTCTTCCCCATGGGTCCGTATAGAGAAATCCTGTTGCTGGCTGAGAGGAATGAAGAAGCGCAGGATATAGGCGTAGGCAGCTGACAAACTGGGCTCTTATCTGAGCTCTCCAATCACTGACCCTAAGTGAGGCAATTAATCTCTCAGAGTCCACTTTCAGCTTCCACAGAATGCAAATAATCAAGAATACCAGGCTCATGGGTGACTATGATGATTAAGTAAAATAATGCATGTAAAGTGCTTACACATTTCACTGTAAGTGCTTGATAAATAATAGGCATTATGATTATTTTTGCTAAAAACTCAAGTGTGTCTCTGATCTTTGCAATGCAAAAGAGCTTCCTACTTTTTCCTGCTAACAGACAGGATAAACAAGAGGGGCTCACCTATACAAAACCAGACAAACAATAGAGTACATAACAACTTTTTGTAAATATACGCAACTATTTGGTATCCGAAGGTGGAGGGAGAAAGAATGAAGACCTTTTCTACGAAAGGTCTTCTCCAGATGTAAGACAAGATGGCGCAACGTCTGATGGTTCTGAAAGTTTACATATTGGCTTTCTCAAAAGCTTGGCTGTGCCAGGTAAGCTTGTGTAGGGCCTTTGCCCGATGGATTTGGGGACCAATCTAGGCAGGGGGTGGGGGAAAGGGGAGAGATGCCCATGAGGGTAAGTCATATAGAGCAGGCTACCTTGAGTGGTGATTGGACAGGGCTGCAGGAGAGGAAGTCCCTCCCAGCATGAGACTGCCCAGAGGATTAAGGGGGGGAGCCATCATCGAGGAAGGGAAAGGCAAGAACACTCCCAGAGAGAGGGGGCTGACACGTGTAAACGATATCCCTCGCAGGTATGGTGGACAGTCTCTGGGTCAGAAGACGCTAAAGGGCAGCAGCAGCTTGAAGTCCTATAACCACAAGACCCTATCTTATCAAGGGCCAGCAAATGCTGGGTATGGTTCCTGGGAGGGTTGTTGAAAAACAGGCAGGCACCTCATGGCTGAAGATCTGCTTGTTTGGGCTACTTTAAAAATAACTGGATGTGTGAAAATTTGAATTTGATGCCAGCCAGATTTGGAGCTAACAAGTCTCAGTCTGCAGTGACCACATGAGCAACCTAGATAGAAGTCTAACGCCAAAGACCATCTCTGGTTCGTTTATGTAACTGCTTGTCTGTTGACACTGAAGAGAAGGTCTCAGGTCCAGTGACACATTCCTGCTGTTCTAAAGGACATGACGGGCTGTGTCTGGGTTCAGGGAGGTCTAGGGTGGCAGGTCAATCAACCTCCCTGATTGCTGAAATTGATGGCCTTTGCTCTCAAAATTATACTCACAGTTAATGCGTTGGAAAAAAACAATAACTAATTTTAAAAGCCCGAGAACAGTGTTCACCAAACTCTGCCTGAAATTACTTGATAGATGAAAGTAACTTCTGGAACTTTCAAATAAAACCTCAACACAGGATACTTTTGGTATCATTGTGCCAACTTTTTAAAAATCTTTGGTGGAACTGGCAATTGGAGAAGGGGGAAAGAAAAAGTAAATTGAGGGAATCAAGTCAAAGCTTGCCCTAACCCTCGCTTTCCATTGGAAAAGAATTCCTAGATATGTGAATATCAGACAACAGGTTAGCCACCACTTCTCCGATGCTCTCCCACTCCCCACATTTCTTCATTGGAAATGAAGACTGAGAGGACCAGCAGGATACTGGGCCAGGGAGAAACCTGGTGCTGAGGACTGTTGTCACATGTTCTGAGGCCGGTCACAGGTCTGACCTCTCAGACCCTTAGTTTTTTCATCTTTTTTTTATATATATATATTTTATTGATTTTGTACAGAGAGGGAAGAGAGAGGGACAGAGAGTTAGAAACATCGATGAGAGAGAGAGTCATCGATCAGTTGCCTCTTGCACACCCCTTACTGGAGATGTGCCCGCAACCAAGATACATGCCCTTGACCGGAATCGAACCTGGGACCCTTCAGTCCACAAACCGACGCTCTACCACTGAGCCAAACCGGTTTCGGCAGTTTTTTCATCTTTAAAAAAGCAATAATTGATGCTAACAAGCACACCACTGTGGTACATGATGTGAATAGTGGGGGTGGGTGGGGATGTGTGGAGACAGGATATATGCGAACTCTCTATACTTCCCACTCAAATTTGCTTTGATCCTAAGACTGGACTAAAAAGTAAAGTCTATATAAAGAAAAGAACACCATCTTCCTCACAGCATGGTCTGGAGATCACATCTGATGACGCCCATGTCTGGCGGAAGATGCCCAAGGAGTGTACCTGGCTTTTCTCCAGGCCACCTCCTCATTGTCCCCAGGCCACAGGATCGGAGAGATAGGGGAGAACATGTACCTACACTCCGAGTGGGCAGGGCAATTCAGGGAGAAGTCAACAAACAAGACAGGAGAGACAAGAGGCCAAGGTCGCCTATAGGTGACAGCATGCAGAGCTTGGTGGGACACTGAGTCCGCAGGCCTGGAGTCTATCAGAATTACATGGTTAGCACCCTCTCACTTGAAGACATCAAGATGCCACCTAAGAGAGTCCCGGGAATGATCTCCACTTGACACAGTTGTGTTTTTTTTTTTTGTTTTGTTTTTAAAATATATATATTTTATTGATTTTTTTACAGAGAGGAAGAGAGAGGGATAGAGAGTCAGAAACATCGATGAGAGAGACTCATCAATCAGCTGCCTCCTGCACACCCCCCACCGGGGACGCGCCCGCAACCGAGGCACATGCCCCCGACCGGAACCAAACCCGGGACCCTTCAGTCTACAAGCCGACACCCCATCTACTGAGCCAAACCGGCTTCAGCTTGACACAGTTTTTTACTGAGCAAGGCCTCAGTCCAGTTACCTTCTTACCTGTCATCACATGGAGAAAAATATCCCCAGCCACTACAGTTTCCAACGTTAGCCCATATCAGATTAAAACACTGATGCGCTTTGATCAAGCTATCTCATCCAAACACTGACATATATTAATTCTCTCTCTCTTTCTCCAAGGTGGCCAACGTGTTCTGTTTCCAAGATTCTTTTTCACAATGTTGTGATGACATTTACCACTTACTGAGCTCTTTACCACTCAATAAGTGGTAAATGGTGGCAAGGTACGAATTATAAATGATAAAACAGGGTGTCAGATTTAGGACATAAAAAGATTGCATGGGACATACTTATCAATAATAATAAAAGCATAATATGCTAATTAGACCAGAAAGCCGAACGCCCTTCCAGACGTCATTCTAGACTAAGCTGTGGCAGTGGGGGGGCCAAGGCAGAGGCAATTAGGGGCAAGCAGGCCAGTGGTTAGGAGCGATCAGGCAGGTAGGTGAGTGGTTACGGGCAATCACTCAGTGGTTAGAAACCAGTGGTCCCAGATTGCAAGAGAGATGTCCAACTGCTGGGTTAGGCCCAATCAACCAGCAGTCAGACATCCCCCGAAGGGTCCTGGATTGGGAGAGAGGGCAGCTCAGGCTGAGGGACCAGCCCCTCTCTCCCCTGCACGGATTTCAGAATTTCATGCACTGGGCCTCAAGTACTAAAATAAAAGCATTTCTGTTTATCTGACACGCAAAGTTAACAGAGTCCTACATTTCGCCCTGCAACCCCAGGATAGAGGGAGAGAACACATTCAATCCCTGGTTCTGCGACCAGGGCCGGCTCTCTGGCTCGGGCCCCGCTTTGACCTGGGCTAGAAAGAGGGGCAGAATAACTCAAGGACCACACAGAAATAGCATGACCAGGTCTAGGGCGACTGGCAATGACAGGGAATCTGGCACACATAAAGGCCCTGACCAAAGCCATTTTTGAAAAAGGCTGTGAAGAAAACACAAGCTTGTTTTCAGCGGGTCTAGAAAAAAAAAAAATATGCTAGCTAGGGATAAAATGCCCATCTGTGAGCCACAGACAGCCCGCAAACCAGCAATCTGCGCTGCTACCCCTGGTTTACAGGCACGTGTCTAGACTGACCGCTCTGTGTTTAGGCCTCTGGGCATGTCGTTCCCCTCCAGCCTGCTGGCCACGGCTCAGTCAGGATTTGTGGCACAGGCTGCCCTCAGTGCCTGCTGCTGGACTGCCCTGCCCCCACCATCAGTGCCCTCTCTCTGCCAAAAACCAAGGAGGTCCTGGAGACCTGAGATACAGGAAGCAATGTGCACACCCTTCTCGGTAATTCTGGGTGAGTGGTGCTTGCGCACTTCAGAAAGCACGCAGACTTCTACATGCTCTGTTCTGCAAATGCAGCCACAGGAGAGGCAGCGGAGGCAGTAATCTCACTGTCAGACCCCTCCCACCAGGCGCTGTGAGGGGAAGTCGAAGAAACTTATCACACGCGTAACCCTTGTCCCATCCTCCCACGGTATCACTACCCCAGATGAAGAAGCTGAGGCCCAGCATAGGGCAAAGGAAGCGCGAGGCTGTGGATGCTCCCTCTCTTAATTCTTTCCCTCCAGCCCTTCGGGAGCCCTGACAGTTTTGCTACTGGCCAACCCTGAAGACAGTCAGCTGCAGCCTCGGAGCTCCCCTGCTGCTCCATGCACAGAAGGCAGCCCTACCTGGGGGTCCAAGGAGACAGGCTGAGCCTGACACCAAGCAGCACACACGTCAGGAGTGTGAGCTGGCTCAAGGAAGGAACCCAACGGCACCTCCTCTCCCTCCCTGACTCCCATCCTTTAACTCTCACGACCTTGCTTCCCCTCCGCGTCGGCTCTGCCCAGCTCTGTCCCCACCTCCTCTCCTCCTGACCCTGGAGTCTGCTTGGGCAGAGGCGATGGCTCTGCTCCCCTCCGACCTGCCTGGCCCTGGAAACAGAGAACCACGACTCCCTCTCCTTCACAGGCAGCTTCTGGCTGCACCAGCCCCTGCTCTCTTCAGCTGTGACATCTCCTGAGCCTTATCATCATCTCCGCAGCCAGTGCTGGCCAGTTTTTCCTTCCTCTTATCTCTGGGTGGACAATGTTTGTTTCCAAGCACTGGAGGCTGCCTCTTAACCACTGAGTGGATGTATACGTGGGCTTGTCTTCTTCAGGTTCAGATGTCCTGAATTCTCCCACATACAATGTTAGAATATATGAGTTTTTTCAGGGAGCAGGATCTATATAATTATTTAATGCTATTATATGAACCTTGATGGGCCACTGAGCATTAACTCCCCACTGAATGAAGAGTGGTTAGCAGCAGACTCCCTTTAGAAGAAGGGTCAGAATGCCTGATAAAGCCAGTTTAAAAAAATAAAATGAGAAGTCTAGTTAATTGCTACATGTAGAGGACAGATTGTCCTGTTTCTAAGAAGTACCTTCCCTAAGAGAAAGGCAGTTTTTCTAGGTCTAGCTCAGGGAACTGGATCATAATTGTTCTCTTGCTTTGTGATCAAATTCTGACATTATTTTAGAAAACTTCTGTACTGGTACCAAATGCAGGAGGGTACAGGGCAAAAAGCAATCAAACACATACAATGGAAATCCCATGCCAAGAAACAACCCCAGAACTAAAGGAAAATGTAGTACATGTCCATGAAATAGTCTAAAAGATAGTAATTTAGCATCTCAGAAGTCAGAGTCAGACAAAGGCTGGTTCTTGTGTGAATATCTACTACATCCCTTTTTTTGGAAAGAAGCACTATTGCTAAGAAGGGTGTATCACTTGTTATTTCCTCATCAAAACGATCTGGCCTAGGCTTCTCAATAGCCTTGTTATAAATCGATAATCCTGGGCCAAAACCAGCACTTCCTATTGCCAATAAAGAAGGAGCAGGAAGCAAAAGAAGAAGCAGAAGCAAGAAGAAGAAGAAGAAGAAGAAGAAGAAGAAGAAGAAGAAGACGACGACGACGACAACACACCAAAAACTATCTGTCCGCTGATTCATGACTATGGTCTCCTTTCACAAAGGTGTTACTGGAATACAAAAGTTCAGTGTTAGGGTATTTGGTCTGTTTATTTGTTGATTTTTATATTTATTTATTAATTAACATATTTTATTGATTTTTTACAGAGAGGAAGGGAGAGGGATAGTCAGAAACATTGATGAGAGAGAAACATTGATTAGCTGCCTCCTGCACACTCCCCCACTAGGGATGTGCCCGCAACCAAGGTACACGCCCTTGACCAGAATCGAAGCTGGGACCTTTCAGTCTGCATGCTGATGCTCTATCTAACTGAGCCAAACCAGTCAGGGCTATTTGTTGATTTTTAATTGACCTAACACTGCTCTCTTTAGATTACCCCTGGGAAGACCTCTGTGGTCAGTGGGAGGCCAGCAGATCTTCCTCATTAGTCCCCAGGCAAAGACTCTGTAGGGCTTTTCCAAGCCTGGGACACAGCAGCAGCTACGATCTTTCCGGCCATGAAGAGAAAATGGTACCCCCAGTTGGAATACATGGGGTCCCCTTTATTCTGAAAAGGATTTGTAAAAAATTACCCCATGGGAAACACATATTATCCTCATGGAGTATAAGCTATCTCATCTCAAAAGATTTTTTTTGTTTTTTTGTTTTCCTATTTGTAATTAAACGGCAACTCCAAGCCTCCTTTCCCCTGATGCATGTTATTTTACAGCTTCCTATTTTCACTGCATTTATCTTTCTTGCAATACCAACACATGATTTTTTTAGAACTGAAATGTGCTCTCTTTGGTTTATAGCTACATCAAGTTCATAAAGACTAGTAACTATTTGTTCTTTAACATTCTCTTTCAAAACTTTACAGACTCTATGACGTTAGAATATAACCAATGTTAAATGAAAAGGAATTCGTTTGGATTTTATAAAAACGAGGAAGAGCCAGCAGAGGTTTTACCTTTTTAAATTATACTCTTTTCTTTGCTCTTTCTCTCCCTCTATTTTGTTATTTTTACTTATTTATATTTTAGCAAACCAACGAGAGCCCCAGAGAGTCGAGTCCCGTTCTGCTTCAGTTATCAAGAGCATCACAGGGTACAAGTATTTCTTTCTTTCTTTTTTTTTTTTCTTTTGTGTGTATGCTCTTTAAATAGACTCAATTTTCAGAGCAGTTTTAAGTTTAAAGCAAAACTGATTTTTGAGTGAAGTACCAAGATTTCCCATACACGCATCGCTGGAATGCAGCACAGACTCCCCCACTCTCAACATCACATACCAGGAGGTCCTGTGTTACCGTGGACCTCCCATGGTGCATCATTTCCACTACCACCCCAAGTCCATAGTTCATATCACAGCTCACTCTTGTTGTTCTACATACTAAGGTTTTGGCCAACGTATAATGACTTGTGCCCATAGCACTATAATATCATACAGAATAATTTCACTTCCCTAAAAATCCTCTGTGCTCTGCCTATCCACCCCACTCTCTCCTGACAACCACTGATCTTTTGACTGTCTCCATAGTTCTGCCTTGTCCAGCAGGTCATAGAGTTGAAAACATACAGTATGTAGCCCTTTCAGATCGGTGTCTTTCACTTAGTAAACATAAACTTTAGGTTCTTCCATGTCTAAATTTTCAAGGCTCGATAGTTATTTGTTACTTTTTTTTAGATTATATAACATTTGATTGCCTGGATGAACCATAGTTGATTTATCCATTCACCTTCTGAGCAATATCTCGGTGGCTTCCAAGTTTTGGCAATTATGAATAAAGCTGTTACCAAACAGAGTTACAGAGCTCCTTTTGTTTATAGCTACATTAAGTTCATAAAGACTAGTAACTTTTAATTTGTGTTACAGAGTTCCGGTGTTTTCCTTTACAAAGTAAAACCAGAAATTACTATTCTCTTAACTAAATGATTATGAATAATTTTGTAAGTTATTACTATGCCAAGGCAGAATTCATAAAAAATATATTGACTATAAAGTATCACAGAGAAATGGTTGTGTTTTTTCCTTTTAGTTCGTACTGTTGAAAGTATGACATAAGTTCTCCTTTTCCCCCATTGACCCCTTCTAGTTTTTTCAAACTTCTGAAATAATCGGGATGCCCACTGTCATTGCAGAATCCATGATTTTATAAGATTTTCTGCAAGTAACCCTTTTGTATAATGCAGGTAACGTTTTAGACATTATTATTTGGGCATAGGCACAATAAAAATATTGTATAAAACGGTGGTGTGCAGTACTTATGTATCCTATATAATAAAAGGCTAATGTGCAAATCAACAAAACAGCAGAACTACCAGTTGCTATGACACGCACTGACCACCAGGGGGAAAGATGCTCAACGCAGGAGCTGCCCTCTGGTGGTCAGTGCGCTTCCACAGGGGGAACGCCCTTCAGCCAGAAGCCGGGCTCATGGCTGGCGAGCCTCTTCCACCTCTACGGCAGCGCTAAGGATGTCCCACTGCTGGCTGCTCTTGGACTGCAAGAAGGCGCAGGCTGGGCTGAAGACCCCCCCATTCTTCCCCCCAAGCACACAAATGCCATGTACTGGGCCTCTAGTACTGAATAACAAAAATGCTTGATCCTAAGTATAATCTTGGAGTAGCAATTAGTGATTCCATAAGATTTAAAATCTATAAGATTGGAAAAAATAAAATCCATGATTGGTATGTCACAAAAGGATACTTAATTATAATTCCTAAAACTGGAAAGCATGTATGGAACACTTATGTGTCAGGAAATATGTAAAACAGTTACATGGTTTTTGTTTTGTTTTGTTTTGTTTTTTAAATCTCTTAAGAACCCTGCAAGGAAAGCAGTCTCCCCATGGAGACTTCCTTGTACAGATAAGAAAATCAAAAAGTTACATAATCTTCCTCGGGTCAGATCTCGAACTCATGGGTGGAGGCTGGCTCTGAAGCCTAAAACCTGCTGTCTTTACACTGTCCTGAGCTAAGCATGTGGCCCATGCAATCTGGGGAAGTTGACTTCCCAATGAATTTCCAAATAAACTGTTAACCCGTGTGTTATTGTTACACATCTCTGTGTGTTTCCTATATTTTTTATTTTTATTTTTTAAATATTAATATATTTTATTGATTTTTTACAGAGAGGAAGAGAGAGGGATAAAGAGTTAGAAACATCGATGAGAGAGAATCATCAATCAGCTGCCTCTTGCACACCCCCTACTGGGGATGTGCCCGCAACCAAGGTACATGCCCTTGACCGGAATTGAACCTGGGACCTTTCAGTCCGCAGGCCGACGCTCTATCCACAGAGCAAAACCAGTTTCAGCTGTTTCCTATATTTTTAAACCTTGCTGATACAGCAGAGAAACATTAAATATATCAGTAGATTAAGGGAATGACATGAAAATGAGACTATCTCCTGCTTCTAGTGCCCTGCAGGATAAAGATATCTTATGTAGGTTGAAAAAGATCTTTGCTTTACATAAAGTTTAATATCTAAAAGTTCCTTCCTTTGAGAGATATTTGTTCATTTCTATTTGAGTATCCTACAGTGTTAGCTCATAACCTTTATTGTTGGTTTTATAGATGGAATTTTATCACCAACCCAACACATTAATAATTTTGTTTTCTGGCTATTGGAAAAAGATATATTGCTCAATATGACTTCAAATGTCAGTAACGCTCTATCAACTACCCCTAAAATAGCAACATCAGATTTCTTGCAGAACAACTGTAAAAAAAAAAGAAAGAAAGTACATATGTATTGATTACTTTCCAATGGCCTTTCTACTACAGTTTCACATAGAGTTCTACTATATAACTAAGGTCATTACTAAAGGTGAAAAACACTTATCTTGTACTGTATCTTGTACTATATTTTTAAGGTAAGCATTAACATCTAATAAGCTTATATCATTACCACGCTATAAACTAATGTTTCCTATGAATTGAAGATCATCTAAGATGTTCTATAAGTGATGGCAAATATTTCCTGGGTCTGAAAATGCATTACTCTAACCATTCTGCGAGACCGATAAAATATGATAAATCCTGAATTATTTTTCGAACGGTGTTAAAAGATAATCATCATTCACTCTCCAGTTGCTGGGTGGCAAGCGCTGGGCATTAAATGTATGTGGAACTCAGTGACCTGTTCAAGTAGACTGCGTTCTTAGTATCAGCTTTGGGTACAAGGAGTTCCAATTTGGTTCAGCTATTTTACAGCTTACAAACCAGGCAAAGATGTTCATAAATTTAAGAATAAAAAGAAAAGATGCCAACTTTATCAGCAGAGGTCAAATTATTTCACTAGTCTAAAAGATGACACCAAGTTGCAAAACAATTATAAAAATGGGGGGAAATGAATATGTAGCCTACATATGGCAGATACTATAGATTGATTCATTCCACACCCAAATCTCCTTCTCCCTTGCTTGTCCCTGCAACAGACGCTGCCAAAGCCACATGAGTGCTTCGTAAGCCTGTCTGTTGTTAGAGGTAGCTCTGGGACAGAACTCAGGCCGATGACACGCTTGCCCAGGTTGGCGGGCCGCCCTGCTTTCCCTTCCTCCGGCCTTGGATGAAGGTGATGCAGGCAGGTGTGCTGTCTCAGAGGTTGTTTCGCTCCCATAAATGAGTGTAAACCCAGGAGAACGAACATCAGAGACATCACCAGAGGCAGGAGAGGGCGACCACCTGTCTCCAGTTGTGTTTTAAGTACAAACTAAGGTTACGTGTTACTGAACTCATCAACTATCAACCAATACCGTATTAAACATCTGAGTAGCTCTCTGTAGTTGTTGTGTGTTTTTTTAAAAATATATTTTATTGATTTTTTACAGAGAGGAAGAGAGAGGGATAGAGAGTTAGAAACATTGATGAGAGAGAAACATCGACCAGCTGCCTCTTGCACACCCCCTATTGGGGATGTGCCTGCAACCAGGGTACATGCCCTTGACCGGAATCGAACCCAAGACCTTTCAGTCTGCAGGCCGATGCTCTATCCACTGAGCCAAACTGGTTTCGGCTAGTTGTTGTGTTTTAAATGAGTGATCATATCCAAATTGGACTTATACCTTATTCCCAATTTGGGGAAATAGGAAGTTTTTCTTCTGTATTATTTCTCTTCATAATATTATTTGGTAGCTGAAACTGCTCTAAAGGCTTGATCAGAAGAGTTGCATAATAATAAATGCTACGATTTACCAATGAATTTATGGTAGCCGAGTCCTCTGTTCAAGCCTTATATGACTGATGTAATGCAGGGATTGGGGGACAGGGCACAAAAGGTTAAAAAGAGAAGATGCATGTAATCAGGGTTCCTCGGTTTACTTATTAAGATGTAACTTCAGGGAACAGTGAGTTGTTTTCCTCCACTTTGCTTGAAAAAAGTAGAATATTTGTTAAAAATGGGATAAGTTGTTCAAGTAAAAAAAAAAAAGAATGAAATCTTACCATTTGCAATAGCATGGATGGACCTAGAGGGTATTAGGTTAAGTATATTAAATCAGCCAGAGAAAGAAAAATAGTATATGATTTCACTTACATGTGGATTCTAAAGAACAATATACCAGTAAATGAACAAACAAAACAGGAACAGATTCACAGAAATATATAGGTCATTGGGGAGGGGGATCTGGAGGCCTGGGTGAAAATGGCATTAAGAAGCATAGATTGGTAGTTACAAAATAATCACGGGGATGTCAACTAAAGCATAGAAAATATAGTCAATCATATTATAATAACTATGTACGGTGCCATGTGGGCACTGGAAATATTAGGGAGAACACTTTGTAAAGTATATGATTGTCTAACTGTATGCTGTACACCTAAAACTAATACAAAATAATATTAAATGTACATTGTAATCGAAAAATAAAAAAATGTAAAAAAAGGCTCCAGTTAAAAAAATATACAGCTAATATTTTTACTAAATACTATATTTGGTTTAAAATGGGCAACCCTAGTTGAAATGTTTAAATTTTATCTAATTATACAGAGCATCTTAGCTGAGTTACTATTCCTTTTTCTCAAATATAAATTTTTTCTCCATGAATATTAAAGAATACAACCTTTTCCACTCTTGTTTTACCAAATCTTGCTTAAAATCAGTCAGTATACTTGTGATCTTCAATGATCAATTTCCTTGATCAACAGATTGACTCTCTTTTATTGTGTATTTTCTTCTCACTGTTTGAACAATATTAGAATCCCACATCTTTTCTTTCTGGAGACCAGACTGTTGTTCCAAATAGAATGGGGTATGACCTTCTTCCACTGACAACAACTATCTTCCCAGTACTGAATATAAAACACTGTCCTTGGCTTAGGACTCACTAACTTGATTTAAAATATCCTTGTTTAAAATGCTTCTCTGAACCAGACGAAGATTTTGCCTTTTCCCAGGGTGCTCTGTCGGGATTTATGAGGGATCTGTCCATTCTTCCTGCTTTCTTAGTAGCCCCAGCTTAGAAGGACCGCTCCCAGCAGCTAACTAGTCACCTCTGAACTTCGCTGGCAAAGACCCAAGGTCTGGACTGACATCTAACAGACCACGTCCCTAGCCTCCAAGTGTTGACTCTGGGCAATGGGGAGGATGTGCAGTCGCCTCAGGCCTCCATCACACTGGCCGGCTCCTGCAAAACATGCCATCGCCGAGGATGTAGGGCAAACCTTTGTCAGCCAGGCAGAGGCACATCCCAGAACAGACTCAGCTGGGCAATGGGGTGCAACTGCTCAGCTGTCCTGCTGGACTCTGGACCCCAACTCACAACTCCATTCCCACCGGTTCCTTTGTGCCAGGCTGAGCTGTTCATTCCTTTCACAAACATCTGCACACATACAGCTGCATGGCCAATAGCACATTCGGTTCCTGTGCGCAGAGGGCTGACCTGTGCACAGCTGTATGTCTATGTGAAAGGCTTATCAGCCTTACTGTGCAGCAATTCTCGTTCCACTTGTGCTTTATCTTCTCAACCGACTCGGACCTCTGGGTACTGGGCTCTGCTCACTCATGTGATATGCCATCCGGATAGCCTTGAAACTCAGATTCCCATCTCAATACAATTCTAAGTACTGATTGCCATCTCTTGTAAAAGAACTGCTTCCCTCTCATGAACTCTATCTAACCCTTGGGCCTCTCTCGCCCCGGGCTGAGGCCATCACAATAAAATGCCATTACACACACACACACACAAGTCCATAAACTTCCACCAAGCAAGAAGCACAGTCTTGCGATGTTTGCAACTGAGTTAATCTTGCTTACAAAATTTCTTTCTGTGTCACAATACACATACATACTGAGTCATTGTCCTTCAAGGTCCTCCTTGATGGAGAAATGGAAGCATTTCCATGTCTCTCTGGTAAAGCTGTTGAGTGTTTTTGTGAAATGTCTTCAGTACAAGGCTCCAAGTGATGAAGCAGCAAAATAAGACTTGGGTAGCAGCTGAAACCGGTTTGGTTGCCGAAACCGGTTTGGCTCAGTGGAGAGAGCGTGGGCCTGTAGACTGAAAGGTCCCAGGTTCAATTCCAATCCAGGGCATGTACCCTGGTTGCAGCTACATCCCCAGTAGGAGGTATTCAAGAGGCAGCTAATCGATGTTTCTCTCTCATCGATGTTTCTAGCTCTCTCTATCCCTCTCCCTTCCTCTCTGTAAAAAATCAATAAAATATATTAAAAAAAAAAAGATTTGGGTAGCAGAAACCTCAAAATTGAAAGAAGGCCATTTTCAACTGCTACGTAGCTGGGCCTTTGATGTAGTCCTCAGGGATGCAACCAAGCCACCTTAGTAAGGTGGCTGCACACAGACGAGGTTCTCAACTCAAACAGCCCCGGGTCACAGCAAAGCAGCTGAACTTGGTCTAAACCCTGGAGATGCCAATTATTCTTTTTTTAAAATATATATTTTATTGATTTATATATTAAATATATATCTATATTTAATGTGACGTCATTACCCGGCGCTGGGCTGGGCTGCGCTGTGGGCCGCATTTTGCACCATGAGGTCTCAGCAGTGTGGGCTGTGATTTGGTGGGCTGTTGCTTCAGGGTGGTGATGGGACCTGTGTCCCACGTGGGGGAAGCCGAGTGTTGCTTTGTGGGCACCAGGTCCTAGGTGCCATTTCTCTGTGCGTGTCACAGTAGCTCCTGTGTTGAGCTTCTGCCCTCTGGTGGTCAGTGCTTGTCATAGCGACTGGTTGGACAGCCAGATGCTTAGCACATTAGCCTTTTATATAGAGAGATATCCTCTACATGTTAATACATTTTTTGTTTCTCTTCCCTGCTTACCTGCATATAGTAATTATAGTTGCTCAAACAAAGAAATTACTGTAAAATCTGGCTTCTTTTGGTGTGAGTTACCCCTACTAGTCCTCTGTGGCACAAAATACCTCCTGGGAAACAGTGTGGCTGGTCACACAAACCACTGGGACAGGCCTCACAATTCTCAGCGGCTGCTGAGTAGCTCCTGGACGCCAGGGGCTGCAGCTGGCTTCCCACACTGCATCACACGCATCGGACCGACAGAAGTTAAGTATTGCTCGCGCCACGCTCCCACCCCCACCAAAGATGTCCACTCTCCAACCCCTGGACCTGAGAATATGTTCACTGACATGGCAAAAAGGGAGTTTGCAGGTGAAATGGAAATGTCATGAAAGTTGCACGCGGATAATTAAGGTGACCTTCAAATACAGAGGTGTGCCTGGACCCTGCAGGTGGCTCCAATCTAGTCACCGGGCTCTTCAAAGCAGAGACTGCAGCTTATCTGGAGGCAGACGAGGTTGAGCAGAAGGGGTGCAGCCGCCCAGTGCTGCCTCAGGTGTAAAAAAGCAACCTGAATGGACCTCTACGTGGATTCTCCTCCAGAACCTCCAAGTAAGAAGCCAGACCTGTTGATTCCTTGATTTTGGCTTTATGAGACTCGATACAGAGAAACCAAAAAAGCCCACTTAGACTCTGACCCACAGAACTGGGGACTTCTAACTTGTTCTGTGTTGCTGCTTTCAGGATAATTTTGTTACAACGGTGACAGGAAAAGCACTCAGCTCACAGCATTCCTGAGACAAGGAAGCACTACAGACACTCAGCCACGGCTGTGCTGGGAATTGCCAAGTGGCAGATGGGGTTTAGAAACTGGCCTTTCCACCTCCGGGCTATTTTCCTAAATAATTAATGTGTGCATCCGAGGGGAGGTAAACAGTTTTGCATCCATTCACTCCATGGCTCCCATCAGCCACTGAGAGGTGGGCATTATCATCCCTTCTCCAGAGAAAGGTGTGTGTACTTACACAAGGTCGGGCTGTTCCTACGTGACAAAGCCACACGTTCTTTCCTCTCGCTGCCTTTAACAGTAAACATGTAATAAATACATGATAGAGGATTAGACAAAGCAAGACATGAAAGTCCAGAAAGGCCAGTGCTTTTCCACTAAAAGGGGACAGAAACAAGTAAGAATTTGTGCCACTGGTGAGATTTTGAGTCTTGATATGACAGGTGGGATTTCAAAAGATGCATGTTCAGACCTGCTTCTTTTGCAAATTTGAAGTCAAATTTTGTGTGTGTCTGTTGTAATTGGTCACCGTGGAAGTGAAAGTGTTTGGACTTCATCCCGCTGTGAAGCAGCAGCAACACGGTGGTTGTTAAAGAGTGAACATCTCAGGGTGGGTGTGTTCGGGTCTTGAAACTGATACTTTGCAGACGTGTCCGTGTCACAGTTAATGGGACAGTATGAAAATGCTAATGCTGGCGAACTGCCATTTCACGAGTTTCATGTCAGAAGTTCCTCCAGGGACCATCCACCAGAACCCACCACAGAAACTTGCAATGATTTAAAGGCAGCTGGTGCACAGAGATAGTGCTGGACCGCGGTACAGCCAGGCAACCCTCTCCTCTCCAACTCAGGAGGCACTGTGCAGGGCCACACTGGTCCTAAAAATCAATGCTCCTTCCCTTAGCCATAGCTAATTAGACACCTAACCACAGCTGTGTCAGATCCTCCATTCTGGGGATTTGAATGGAGTCTCCGAGATGCTTTGTAAAAGAACATCTATTAGTAGTTAAACTCATTAGCCATGTCAACTAGAGAGCTGATTTGTAAGGAGTTTGTTTGCAGAGGAGAGAGCAGAGCAGGTATGTCTATAGACAAAAGATGAACTAGCTCAGACAAAGAAACTGGAGACACGGCAGTCCTGGTTCCAGGCGCTTTGCAGGCACTGTGAGGTCTTTCTGTACTTCTTGACCTGGATCCATGAGACACACCCCTCTTATCTTTTTTCTTTTTTTTAAATATATTTTATTGATTTTTTACAGAGAGGAAGGGAGAGAGATAGAGAGCTAGAAACATCGATGAGAGAGAAACATCGACCAGCTGCCTCTTGCACACCCCCTACTGGGGATGTGCCCGCAACCAAGGTACATGCCCTTGACCAGAATCGAACCCGGAACCTTTCAGTCCGCAGACCGATGCTCTACCACTGAGCCAAACCGGTTTCGGCTGCCCCTCTTATCTTTATAAGAAATATTCCTTCCCAATTTCTTTAGCTTCTCCCAGAGCCTCACACAGGCCCTTTATCTCTGCATCTTTCCTATTCCTGCCCTTCAACTGCCTAATGCCCTCTCCTCCGGTACCCCTGTGCCACTGCTGGACCCTTCTGCCCTCTTCAGGTTCCTCTAACACTTTACTACTTTTGGAAAGTGTTCCTAAACCTCCAAATCTGAGCTAACAATCCCTAACACACTCTCCAGTGTATCCTGCACTTCCCGTACTAAAGCAATCATCACACTGACTTAAAAAAATTACCTATTTATTTTTATTGTGGGAAGACTGGTTAATGACATTTCAGGTGTGCAACATTATAATTTGATAGCTGTATACTCTATTGTGTGCTCACACCAAAAGTCTAGTTTCCATTTTGTTACCATATATTAATATTTGAATCCCTTTACCCGTTTTGCTCACTCCACCCCCTTTTTCCCTCTGGTAACCACCATTCTGTTGGCTGTGTCCATGAATTTGTTTTGTTTTGTGTGTTCATTACCCTTTTGTTTTCTAATCCACATTTTTGCAACAAGATGGGTGGATCTTGAGGGTATCAGTGAAATAAGTCAGAGAGAAAAGGACAAAAACCATATGACTTCCCACTGGCTTTCCACTCCTTGTCCCTTAGGATTCTGGGTTGGCAGTTGTTACTGCTCCAGTGTCACAGGGTGGGGCCCCTAAATATTTCTGGAAGGACTATGGGAAATGTTTCTTAATTTGATTTACTAAAGGAAAATAATACTAAGATTATGTTTTTAAACATCTGAATATGAATGATTAATGAATTTCCCATTTGCATATATGTTAGAAAGAGTAATAACTTAGGACCAGTTCAATATGCTTTTGTTGTCTCATCAGTATCAGTGTATTACTTTGACTCACAGAATCTCCTTTGGTAATGTACCTCATTATGAATTTAAAATTCACATTTCACTTATGTGACTAAGGTCATCCTTTATGAAATGTCTCACTTAATAATTAAATAATTGCAAGATTATTTCCTCTAAAATTTAGGAGTTCTATTGGCCCAAAGACTAGGGGGAAGAAAGGAAGCAAATTTAGGGTTTCTTTTAGAGACTCTTTCCTTTCTCTTCATCTTGATTTAAACAACTTTTCAGAACTCCCCCCAATTGCTTTCATGAATGCTTAAAACATTATTTTAGATAACTATATAGACACCCATAATCACGTGTATATTTTGTCCACACATAGCATTAAGGTGTATACACACTGATTCACAATGATAAAAGTAAACTTACTGTTGAACACAATATTACTCTTAAGAGAAGCTTTTCCAAAGAAACTGATCATGGGTTAAGTTTAAACTTTCATAGTTAAGTTTAAAAAACATCCAGTATGTTGTTTGCCACAAGTGGAGATGGAAACAGTGCCAAAACTCAAGCCCCGTTTCCCTTCTATTTCTCTGGCAAAGGAATAACTCCTAGACAGGAGTCCCATTCTTTAAGTAATGTGGGTGAGAGCCTCAGAGGGCCAGGCAGGGGGCTGGTGGGGGCTTCGGGGTGTCCACCGGAAGTGGGTGCAGGGGGAGGAAGAGGCGTGCCTAAGGTCAAAGCCCAGGGGAGGCACCCAGAAGCTCTGTACCCTAAGGCAATTTGCTTGACCTTCCTGGCCTCAAGCGAACGGGAAAATAACACTGAATTAAAGTGTTGTTCTGAAAATTAAATGAGATTATGTATATAACGTTGTTAGCACAGTGCCTGACAAGAAGTTAAACACGCAGCAAATAGTATGCTGTAATTATTTTCACACTTTCATCCCTCCAGAATTAAAACTGTAAAGGAGAAGAAAAATCTGTGCAAAAGATGAAAGTGCAAACATCTAGTTCTTGGTTGCTTTAATTATACTTAGATCAATCTTAAGGAGACTATTCTCCGAACAAGAAGAATAACACATGTTCTCTTGGGAGAAACTCGGGAACATATTTTAGAGCATAACTAAGCTGTGTTTTTTAATAAATGTTTGGTCTTAACTGTCCACCTCTATTTTAAACCTAAAGAAAAAGAAAAAATCATCAGACATTGTTATTGTTGTTATCATAAACCAAATATACCTGCAAACAAATAACGAGGTTTAAGAGTCAATTAAGGAATAAAAATTTTCTCCAGCCAGTTTTGCTCAGTGGATAGAGCCTTGGCCCAAGAACTGAAGGGTCCTGGGTTCGATTCCTTGTCAAAGTCATGTACCTCAATTACAGGCTCGATCCCCTGGTCAGGTATGTACAGGAGGCAACCAATCGATGTGTCTCTCACATCGATGTTTCTCTTTCTCTGTTTCTCCATCTCCCTTCAACTCTCTAAAAATCAATGAAAAAAATATCCTCAGGTGAGAATTTAAAAAAAAAAAATCTTAAGGCAAAAATTCCGCTTAAAAAAATAAATATCTAACTTAAGGTACTTAAGGACTTGTTATATAAAGATGGAAAACCCTAGAGTGCATTATATACGCAGACACTCTTTCATGCCCGTTGATTAATTGTTCTGTGCCTTTGGGGGGGGGGGTGAAAACAGGGTGAGGAAAGGGGCAGGGATCTCACGGAGAAGTGGAGGAACACCCTTCCCTCTGTCAGTTTGGTTTACCACCTCAGGTCAGCCCCTGAAAGTGCTGTCTGTGAGCTCTCCATGTTCTGGGAAACCTTGGGGATACTAAGGTGATGAATGAGATTTCAGATCCATCAAAGGCTTTTCCTTTCTGAGATAGCTTTTGAGCAATCCCATTGAGAACCGAAGGCCAGCAAATACAGTAACCAATCATGTAATGAGACAGCCCTCCCTCTCAGGAGTTCTACAGCGCAGCAGCCAGTGCCCAGCGGTCAGGGGAAAGGTGATCTGTCAGTGCCAATGTCTGGAATTCACCTCTCAAGGTTCCTGGAAGCAAGAGGGCTGCTCTGTCCCTGCTAACCAGTCACCCCCGGATCACCACGTAATCTGACACATGTGACATATATAATCCCACTTCTGCTGCTCTTCTCTCTCCCTTTGTGTCCTTCGCATCACCTCTCGGAGAGAAAACGCAAGCGGATGGAAGACGATAAACAGGAATGGGTAGAAAAGTATGGCAGAAAAAGACTGCTGAATTAAGCCAATTACTTGATTATCTCTGGCATATCTATAATAATAAAAGTGTAATATGCCAATTAGACGGGCCAGCCAACGAAGCTGGGGCTGCGAGGGCCAAGCCCTTGTACGAATTTCATGCATCAGGCCTCTAGTCTATAACAATAACAGCATAATATGCTAATTCTGGACAAAGTCAGGGCTGCCAGGGAAGCCTGGGTCCTGGGTGCCAGAGGGAAGCAGGTGCCAGCAGCTGGGGGAAGGAAGGCCTACTTTTGCACGAATTTCATGAGTCAGGCCTCTAGTATGATTACGAAATCCTAAACCTCACTTACCACATCAAAGTTAAAGTAGAGGATTTAGGTCAAGACTTTGACTTCTCAGGAATACAAACATCCAGAGTAATTTTCCTAATGAGGAATCTATAACAGCGTAACTCAGACCTGGTAGTGTAGTTTGTCAAACTTTTTCCTAGTCCCCCAAAACTGAGATTACTAAATTCTTGTGGCTTTACCTTATGAAAATCTAGCTTGTAATTCTCTAGATCACAGGTGGGTGGAGAACTACAACCACAGAAGCAAATACATGACTTCCAGGCACAGTCTAATGGCAATGCATTAAAGAAGCGCTAAGAAAGGAAGAGGTGAGCAGAACAGAACCTTCCTTCCACTTCCCCGAGGGCAGCTGTTCTTAAAATTCTATACATCAGTTCACCTTGGAATATACATCTTAGAATAGGATTCTTTCTGTTTATAAAATTACAATTGTCTATTTGTGTTCAATCCATCTTAGAAACATTTCACAAGGCATGGGAAATAAAAACATCCTTTGATTTGTACTTTTCTTCTTACTTAAACGGCAAGCAGATTTAAAATTCTAATATTGAAAGCAATAGATGGGTTGGGGCTTAAAGAAGGGGGGAAAGCGAGAAACAAACAAACAAAAACAAAAATGAAAACATACATGTGGCCAGTAAAGAATACCTTTACCTCCCTCGATTAATCAGTTTTTATTAAACAAAAACCTCACATTGAAATCTAACAGGAAACAACTTAAAAGTTCAAAATAACATCACAGATCAAAGGCTTTCTGATGTTTTAGGCTGAATCATAACAAGGTGTCATCGTCATCCCTTACATTTAGACTAAATTCAGTCAAAATGTTCTTCAGAACGTCTTTAAGAATATAATGTTGAGATAAAAAGAAGTAAACCTTTAAGAACAACTGTTGTTCTGTCTCCAAATCTAATCCTCCAGGCATAAACTACAAAGTTAATAAAGAGCAGATTAAAACCAGCCAAGGACAAATTATTAACTCCGTTTTCCATTTCACTCTTCGATTCTTGTTTTAAATGCATTGGGAATCTCTGCTCCCAGCGTGGCTAAAGCTGCGGCTCTGACAGCCAACGGATCTTATCACAAAGGCCGTAGACACTTCCTAAATGAAAGCACCATATGCCTAATTAGCGAGCTATATTTACACCCGCAGCGATCTCTGAATGAAACATTTCAGCTTTTGCACTCACACATATTTCTTTCTTTGCCCCTAAGGTGTTCTTCCAGATTTCATTCTTCTGCCCCCTCTCCCTCCCAAATCCCCATCATGCCAAAATAACAATAATAATAACAACAATAATAAAATAACCTGAGTATTAGAGAGAGAGCAGGCCAGGAAGCCAGATGTAACTGGACACTGGTTCTCCTAAGGGTGAGCATCACTTCTCTAACGATTGAAACAAGGCGAAAGGATGCTTACTTTCCTGCCACAGGAAGCAGGGACCTGGGCAACAGCAAAGAAGGTGGCAGCAGCAATACGAACTGCTGTGTAACACGGCAATCCTGCAGCCAAAACTTCCTTCCTTTCCTGGAAATGACTTCCTGAATCCAATTACTTATGCGCAACGCCTTTTCTGAAGAAAAGTCCAAGCTATCATTCCAATCAACCCCTAGTTGCTAAGAAATAAATACTGTTTATTGGATGTGCTACAAGCCAGGCATAGTGCTGAGTCACATATATTGTTTACTTTAATTCTTACAACTCTGCAAAAGAATTATTAGCTCCATTTCCCAGATGGGCAAAGGGAGTCTCAGAAGGGTTTCCCCTCCAACACAATGCTAGTTGGACTACAGTTTTGCTCACACCCTTGAACTGTGTCTCATTTTGGTTATATTTAAGACAAATTGTCTTCCACTTTACATTCTGGGCCATGAACCGATGAGATATTTTAAAGGAAAAGGTGTTCTCCATACTTGGGATTATCTTCCAAGCAGACCCTCTAATATATAAAAATCCTGGGTCATAGTGACTGGAGGCTGACCAACTGGAAGTCAGTGCTGGCCCCACCCCCAAGCAAGCCTTAAGGGGCAATCAGGCAGGCAGACCAGCAGTTAGAGGTGATCAAGTAGGCAGGCCAGCACTTAAAGGTGATCAAGTAGGCAGGCAAGTGGTTAGGAGAAATCAGGTAGGCAGACTGCCCCTTGCATGGCTGGCCCCAGCCCCAAGCAAGTGGTTAGGGGCAATCGGGCAGGCAGGCAGAGTGGTTAGGGGTAATCAGGTAGGCAGACCAGAGGTTAGGAGTGATCAGGTAGGTAGGCAAGCCGTTAGGGGAGATCAGGTAGATAGACAGCCCCTCGCAGGGCTGCCCCCTCTCCCCCAGCAAAGAAAGAGGGAGGCCCGGGCTAGCCACGCCATTGCACCCCAGCCTGTCACCTCCAGAGGTAGGCCACTGGTGGCAGGGGAGTGGGGGCAGCACCGCACAGGTGGCAAGCAGTGGCAGTGGCGGGGGTGGGGCCAGCTGCCTGCAGCCCAGGGCAGGAAAGCTCCAAGAGGCCCTGATCTCAGGCCAGGCCTAGGCACCCTACCTGAGGGGTCCCAGATCGTGAGAGGGTGCAGGCTGGGCTGAGTCGTCCCCCCCCTCCCCCCAGTTGAGTGCACAGATTTTCATGCATCACACACAAGCCAAATACAAATAATAAATGCCAGGGGAATTTGCTGAAGGGAGAGATCAGAAAAGGTTGGGAATGTGAGAGAAAACTTCATGAAGATCATGAGCAGGTGAGAAGACACTCCAGTTGAGAGGAATAAAGCAAGGCAAAGCTGTAAATTTGGTGTGTTTTGAAGACAGTGAGTATGCAAGTTAGTTGAAGCACAGTCCCTTCTAACTTCAGAGATAGGACTCACCAGGCTGGCACTGCTCCGTGGCTGAACATAGACCTGTGAACCAAGAGGTCACAGTTTGATTCCCGGTCAGGACACATGCCTGGGGTTTCAGTGTGGTGCATGCAGGAGACAGCCAATCAATGGTTCTCTCTCATCACTGATGTTTCGCTCTCTCTCTCCTTCTCCCTTCTTTTCAGAAATCAAATAAAAGAATATTTTTAAAGTAGAAAGAGAGATAGGAGTCAAGGAGCAAACCAAGGCAGATCTGTAGAGGAGGAATCTCAGCCTAAGCATCTGGAACTTCATCCCAGAATAATGCTTTTCAAACTCTAGTCACCGGTCCAGCAGTGTCAGCATCACCCAAGAGCATGTTAAAAATGCAAATTCTGTGACCCACTCACACCCACTGAATGAAAACGTTGGGGGCAGAGTCCAGCAATCTGTCAGTAAACATGCCTGCCAGGGGAATCTTTGAGTAGCTAACTCCATAGGAAATGAAGGACCACTAAACCTCCGAGCTAGGCAACAGGAGAGAAGTGATATTTTAAGGTTAATCTAATAGAGATCTGCAGAATGCATTTGAAAAGGGACCATTTGCAAATTCATAAAATTCATAGTTTGCACCGTGCAAATATTTATTTTGAGATAGCACTTTTCAGGAGATACAATATTAAATTAGGAAACAGAATTCTTTCTCCAAATGTACCTTCTTACAGAGAACATTTTTATTAAGTTCTGATTTCTCTTATGGAAAATAACACCTAACCTGTGACTTTTCATTTCAGTACAGTATCGTTAGCATTACTTATGAAAACATTGTTGTCCCTCAAAAGTTTTTCTCTAGGATAGGAAAAACACACACCTTTAATGAGGTGTATCATATATAAAATTGAAATGTAAAACGAAAATAAAAACGGTTCTTATTAAATATAGTCTAATTTCTAGATAATAATGGACAGAAATAAATGAGAACTTTACCCAAATTGAAATCAGCAGAACTCTCTTATCCACAGTGGATCCGTTCCAAAACCCTCAGTGGATGTCTGAAACCACAGAGAATGCCAAGCCCTATATATACTATGTGTCTGCCTACACATACATACCTATAATAAAGTTGAATTTATAAACCAGCCACAACAACTAATAATCAAATATAACAATATGCAGCCACAAAAGTCATGTGAATGTGGTCTCGCAAAAGACCCTACTGCACTGTACTCATCCTTCTGGTAATGACGTGAGAGGACACCATGCCTATGTGACAGATGAAGAGAGGTGAATGGCATGGAGATTGTGACATAGCGTTAGGCTTTCACGAACCTTCTGATGATAAAGGTTCTTTGCACACAAGCAGCGGCCTACAGGAAAGGTCCATCTGATAACCAGGGTGGTTTCCACATGACTAACCGGCAAGGAGCACGTACTGCATGGAGACGCTGGACCAAGGGATGATTCACACCCCACCTGGGACAGCGGAGATTCCCTCTCGCTGCTCAGAAGAACACAGGATTTAAAACATCTGGGTTGTTCATTTCTGAAAACGTCCGCTTGATACTTTCAGACCACGGTTGACCGTAGGTAACAGAAACCGCAGAAAGCAAATCCATGGCTAAGGGTGGACTACTAGGCCCGAAAAACAAAATGCTGGGTATGAAAATAAAGCAGGCTAACTCTGAAAGGAAACGGAACTTTTACGTTCAAGGAAAAGTGGACCTTCGGGAGCATCTCCCAGTATCTACGTTTACCTCAGCTCTATGACAGCTGCCCAGAAGGTGTTGTAGGAGCCACCTTCACAGCCAGTTTACAAGTCATGGAAGAAAATGAACGCGGTTTCTCACTTTATAAACCATTCTGAAAAGCAACTGTAAACCTGGAAAAGGTGTTCCTACATGGATATAGTCTTTATTCACTCACTAGATGCAGTTCTGAGTCACTGTTGGCTGTTATCAAGAGTCAAGTGTCATAAAGCAAAGACCTTATATACTTATATACATAGTCCATGGACATGGGCAATAAGGTAGTGAAAACGTGAGGGGTGGGTAGGGGCTGGGAGGATCGGGGAAAGAGGGGAAAAGGGAGATATTTGTAATACTATCAACAATAAAAAGTACATTTTAAAATGAAAAAAACAAACAAAAGTCAAGTGTCCCCTCAGAAGACAAGGGCTTGGGGGCCATGAGGATGGGGGAAGGCGCTCTAAAGATGGTGGATTCTACCTCTGCATGACGTGATTACGTAAAGGTGGGGGCTGTCACACTCAACCTCTGCACATGTTTGCTTTAAAAAGCACACTCACTCAACAAATATTTACTGGGTCACATTACGGGCAAGGCTCAGGGCTAGCTGACAGGTGGACAGATAAGAGGAAAGCTTTCTCCTGCTCAGCTTGGTGGCTCTGGGGTGGACTCTGGGCTGCGAAGAGCCAGTGTCCCGGAGATTCTGTCCTCCTGGAGGCAGAAAACACAGAAGCACTTCCAAACTATGCTACCATTCTACCTGATTACTGATAGAACACTTCATTATTCAGACTTTTTATTCACCCTGACTGCTAAAGCAGCTTTCAGTAGTAGTTAATGAATCACCTTCATTTTTTTATGCTCCTCATACTGACCAACCCTCACTTTTTTTTTTTTTTTTTTTTTTTTTCCTTAAGCTACTGAATTCTTCATCACACACTGTAAGCGAAGTAACCCCTGGGAGGATGAGGCAATGAAGACTAACCAAAATGCTTAATAGGAGTGAATGTGCATAACGTATTAACACATGCCAATTATAAAACATGTTTTCGAACTACATAAAATTCCTTTTAGACTTATTAAGAATGCCTTATGAAATTGCTGACTCGGGCTAATAACTCATGAAAACACAGTATGAACTGGTTGAGGCATTTCTAACTATGAGTTGAAAACCTGTAGTTACCATTTTATATACCACTGGGACTACAAAAGTAACACATCTTAGAGAACAGCATCCTAAATATTCTAAAATTAGTATCTCAAACCACACTTTATAAAAATAATGTAATATCTTATGTCATTTGTTATGCACCATGTTAATGTAGTCTCAAGGCCAAATTTAAACAGTTCTGACATTAAGCAGTCTTTTATGAACTAACCAAGGTCAGACTACAAATGCATTTTGAAATATGTACCTCTTTGCCATATTAAAAAAGCAGGTCTAAAACCACATTATTAGGAGGAATTAGCAAAAAGTAAAATAAAAAAGAACAAGCCCTAACTTCATAAATAAATCATGCTTGTCTTTTATTCTAAAATAAACACTTTAGATAAAAAGTATATTTATCCTATTTGAAAAACTAAAGGCTTCTAACATACAAAAGATTGGCCTGCCCCTTCACACATAAAGGTGTATACAGTTACTGCTATGAATTCTTATGAATGATTTCCTTTGGGTTAATTTTCTCTTTAAAAATTTAACTTTGTAAGCCTTGCCAATTTTCTGGTATTACTAAAATCACTTCTGAAATTCTATTTGGACAACTTTTGATCTTCAACTATACTTTAAAATAATAGAAAATCATTCTAATTAATTCTAAAAAGAGAAAGATCCTCCCTCATCCTTTCTGCAATCTCCAGAGATGCCTTAGCTTCCTTAAATATCTGATGCAAAAACACCGACTATTACTTAACAGTGAAGATAAGCCAATGGAAGCTTTGTTGACATAAGATGTTTTTAGTAGTCCCCCATTATCTGTGGTTTCAGTTACTCAAGGCCAACTGCAGTTCAAAAACATTAAATGGAAAATTCCTGAAATAAACAATTTATAAGTTTTAAATTGTCTGCCATTCTGAGTAGTGTGATAAAATGATAAAATGCCTAACCTGCACTAACCCTGGCGTGAATCAGCCATTTGTCCAAGGTATCTAGGCTGTATACACCTCTGGAGCCACTGTTAGTCACTAAGTAGCCCCCTGGGTTCTTTGATCAACTGTTGCTGTATTGCAGTGCTTGTGTTCAAGAAACCCTTATACTATTTAAGCAGAGCCTGGTGCACAAAATTCGTGCTCCGGTAGGGTCCCTAGGCCTGGCCAGAGATTAGGGCTGTTTGGGGCCTTCCAGCTGCCAGCTGGGGCCTCCCTTCTCTGGTTACTGGCCAGGCCTTCCTTCGTTCCACACCGCTCCCAGGTGGTCAACATACATCATAGCGAGTGATAGAACTCCCAGTGGAACTCCCATGGGGACACTTTGCATATTAGCATTTTATATTATATATAGATAGATAGAGAGATATAGATATAGATAGATAGATAGATAGATAGATAGATAATAGATATGGATAGATGTAGATGTAGATGTAGATGTAGATATAGATATAGATATAGATATAGATGTAGATGTAGATGTAGATGTAGATGTAGATATACAGACATAGACATAGACATAGACATAGACATAGACATAGACATAGACATAGATATAGATATAGATATAGATATAGATTTAGATAGATAATGGCCCAAAAGCACAAAAGTAGTGATGCTGGCAATTCGAATATGCCAAAAAGAACCGTACAGTGCTTCAAGTTAAAAGGTATGTATGTCTAGGAAAAAAACATAGTATATATAGCGTTTGGTACTATCCACCGTTTCAGGCAGCCATGGGGATCTTGAGCGTATCCCAATAAATAGGAGGCTGTATTCCTGTTGATATAGACTACTTTTTATCTCAGGTCTCAACCCAGACAAGAACAATTTTTTTTTTAAAATTAATTTTTATTGACTTCAGAGAAGAAGGGATCAATAATGAGAGAGAATCATTGATCAGCCGCCTCCTGCATGCCCCACAGTGGGGATGGAACCTGCAACCAGGCATGTGCCCTGATAGGAATCAAACCATGGCCTCCTGGCTCATAGGTTGATGCTAAACCACTGAACCACAGTGGCCGGGCTTGTAAGGTTTTGAAAATAAGATGCTCTCTATTGCTTTTCAGGACTTTGCCTCCTTCGAGAGTCCATATCCCTTAAGACAGGTTAGAGCCATATTCTCTGACATTTCGCCCAACAGGCCTCCAAGCTCTGCCTTCTTCCCAATCCTGCTCCTTTAAAAACTTCCTCATAGTATACAATTCACAATGAGGATATGCGGTTAGTTAACCAACACAAGAGAAAATGTTGCTCCAAGGCAAATTAAACATACAAGATACTGTTCTATCATCTATGAAAGGAATGAAGACTCAATAGGCTTCATCATTATATTTTAGGAGGAAGTACACATTGTTTTTGGAAAGTAATTCCTCAAAATATACAATGATCCTTTGACCCATTCATTTCCCCTTTTAGGAATTTAAATAGAAGTGTTATTTATGGATGTGCTAGCAATGAAAAATGAGGTGAAAAGTTAATGGACAAAGGTGTTTATCTCAGCAATTTTTATTAAAAAAAAAACACACACAAAAAACACCTGTAAATAATCTAATTGTTTAGGACCAAGGGAATGGTTTAAAAAAGCTAGGATGCTTTTTTCATATATTATACTATGTGTGTGGCTGCAACTGTAGAAAGAAATAACCTATATGTTGGGCTGGGTTGTGCTACTGATACTACTTGTGACTGAGTGACAGACTGAAGGATTTTTTTTTTTTTTTCCTTTTTCCTACTCGAGTCCTTTTAAAAGGTTCTTTCCCAAGCAAGCATTCGTTCATAATGAAAGAACACAATGAAAGATGCTTCCTTCTACAAACATACTCTCCCCCTCGCTAACACAGATCTCAAAGTAGAACAATCTTTGCCGGGCCGCTTTAGTGATATACGGTACTTCTAACGGCAGCCTTTCAGAAGCAATACATCGGCGAAAGGGAGGCCTTGATGGTGCAATTTCTGGGAATGGGATTCGGAGACTGGGCACACACGCCTGTGCTGCCTCACTCACTCCACAGGCCTGTCCCTCCGCCTTCTGCCCTGACAAACAGACACCCGCCCCTTGCAGTGGTTCCAGCACACAATCCTATTAAAGAGGAACTAGGGCCAGACAGTCCTGCCCCAAGAAGCATCAGCTCAGGAACGCTGGGCACGGCCCCCCGCAGTGGGGGCCAGGAGCCCTGGCCTTCTATGTCTTGACTCTCTGGCCCCTTAGGAATCAAGTGTTCTTCACAGGCCTTTGAAAAGGCCACCGGGGAAGAAGGGTTTGGCAGATAAGGAAATGTCAGCAACAGCTCATGTCTCTGGATGGCGTGAGTTCATGTCCCAGATACCGTCACTCGCAGCCAGGGTGCATCAATTCTTGCCACACCCTTTCTCATAAATGCCTGGCCTAGGCAAAGGGGCATCCCCCACTGGTGTTGCAACAAAGACTGCCTCAGCGCTGCTCTTCAACGTCTCCTTGCAGAACTGGATGTCCTTCACCAGGTTTCCCGCCCCTCACGTCCAGCCCAGGCCTCCCCTCACGCTGGAAAACTGGAAGCAGGATCATGGATGGGAGGCCCACATACAAACACGTGGAAAACTGCAACTGCAAGTCCGTATACGGTGGCCTGAGTGTCTCCGGATGACAGGCTGGGGATAAGAGTGACCAAAAAGCAGTGGAGAAAACCAGGGACTGCGCCTCTGCTAAGTGTAAGAGCCAGTGGGCTGACAGAAAAAGGAAGCGAGGGAGGGAGGCAATTCAGTTACAAATGCCAAGCCACTACAAAGGATGCCTACCTGCGCCTTTTAATTTTATTATCTCTGCTCTGAATTATCCGCAGGCCTGCTGAGTTCTGAAGTACCTACAGCACCTGCCAGAGTATCCCAGACACAAAAGAGGGCTTCGCCCCTTCAATGCTCTTAAACCTTAATCTCATTAGGTTTTCTTTCAAGCACCTGCTGATCTCAGAAGTCTTTATCAGGACTCTGTGTGCGAGGGACAGAGCTGCATTCAGAGCCAAGGACTTAGCCAGTATTGCTTTCTCAGGATGTACCTTCCCCAGCGAAGATGTGCCCTCTCCCCTCAGGATGGATGCAAAGGGCTCTGGTGCCAGTCTACCACTCAGGCCCGAGCAGGAGGAGGAGGCAAGCCACTGGAGATGAGATGGCACAGGCTGAGCGAGGCCTGGGCACCGAGAGGCGGTTCCCATCTCTATCCCCAGCGCACTGTTTCTCATCTATGAGGTGAGTGCTGGGCTTCAGGCTCTCTGAGGTCCTCCGGGGCCTGAAACCCTAGTCGAGCTCAACTCAAAGCTCTCAGAAAAGGCCCCAGATCACTGTTGTATATGAATTCTGACTACCAAGTGACAGACTGAACTCTGATTCTAGAATTAATCATAATGATATAAATGTTTGCCAAGTCTAAAATAATTTTCCTCTCTCTTCTTAGAAACATTCCCCCCAAAGACAAAAATGAAATTGCACTTGACTCAACCGATGAAAATGCACTTGACTCAACCGCTTTCTCTATTTTGGGGAATAATATCCATGTTTAAGGAGATATAACTCAGCAACTGTGATTCCTCTCGGAAGATGGTACTTCAGTAACAAGCACATTAGACTGCGAGGAAGAGACGAATCAATTGTTTACCACCTATTTTGAAGTACACAAGCTGAAGAAGCATATACTTTTAAAGATACCTAAAGTCCTTTGAAATGTGGCAGAAATCTGAGAAAATCAGAGTCAACAGCACCACAATAAAAGTAGAGCTGTCTGCAGAGATCATTGTAATCCCGTTAAGCAGCACACTTATTTGAAGTTGTTTTTGATAATTTTTTGAAACTTAATTACCCACATCCCTGGTTTATCAAACAGCATATGAAACAACATAATCTTGGTTTAACAGCTTTAGGCAATAACTAAAACAGTAATAACAGCAAGTAGCATTTATTATGCACTCACTACATGCCTGATAACCAGATTCTAAGTGTTGTGTGTGGAGGGTCACATTTAAGCCTTCTGATCCAACAAAAATGGGTGCTACTATTATCCCCCTTTTACAAATGAGAAAATGAAGCTCTGAAAGATTTAAAAAAAAAACACAAATAAACACACACACAAACAAAAAACAAAAACAAAAACAAAAACAACTTATTTAAGGTCACAAACGTTGTAAATAAGAGGACCAACTCAGACCTGGGGCATGCATCTGCCTTCAGAACCCGCCTTACTTACCACCATGTTGCTACAAATGATGGTGCAGGGAAAGGTGAGGGCATCAGAGAACCTCAGGACCTACCTGAGTGAAGAGAGCTGTGTGCTCCTAGAATGAGGAATCTACAGATTAGTGTAGTTTTTAAAAATATATATTTTTATTGATTTTTTTTTTTTTTACAGAGAGGAAGAGAGAGGGATAGAGAGTTAGAAACATCAATCAGCTGCCTCCTGCACAACGCCCCTCCCCCCACCCCCACTGGGGATGTGCCCACAAACAAGGTACATGCCCCTGATCGGAATGGAACCTGGGACCCTTTGGTCCGCAGGGTGATGCTCTATCCACTGAGCCAGACCAGTTATGGAAAGATTGGCGTAATTGTGAATGTATGACCACTTTTTAAAAAATGTAGTCCTTGAGGTTAGCTATCAGTTCTTCTGTTACGCATAGTACAGTGTCAAAAGAATATGTACCAAGATGTGGTACACACACACATACTGGAATGTTGCTCAGTTATATAAAAAGAGAAGAAAATCTTCCTATCTGTGATAACATGGACGGGCCTAGAGGTTATTATGTTAAGTGAAATAAATCAGAAGAGGAAAAATAAGGAATGAGTTCACTTACCCGTAGAAGATAAAAAACAATGGAACAAACAAAACAGAACCAACTCACAGAGAGAGACCCACCAGAGATGCTGCGGGAGGGGAGGAGAGGGAAGGAGATGGGTGAAAAAGGGGAGGACAGCTGGGAAGTACCAACTGCAAATTACAGAACAAGTCACCATAGAGAATACAGCCAATAACATTGTAATAACTATGAATGGTGACAGGTGGGTACTAGTCTTATCACGGTGGCCATGTTGTTAGGTTTATAAATGTCTAGTCGCTGCGCCGCACACCTGAAACTAATACAATATTGTATGTCCACTATAATTAAAAATCAATTTAAAAATAAAAGAGTATATACATTGATAGTTTGAAAGAGCCCTCCTACTCCCATGCTGTCACAGCCTTCTTCTCTAGGCTGTCCCTCCTATCTGCTTTTCTCCCTCCTGTTTTTCTCCCTCCCGTCCCCTTGGAAAGAATGCTCAGTTGGATGATTAGATATGCTATGCTTCCTGCAGAGATATTTATAAATAGGATAAAATGCCTATCAAACTTTCCCTGGGCAGCTTTAGAAAGATGAAATCTTCTAAATCATGCCAGTAGTAAGATTAAAAAAAAAAAAAAATGACTGTAGGTAACATAACTTAACAAGAATATGAGGTCAATTTGATATTTCTGAAGAATGACATGGTGTGTGCTTTGTACTCTGCATCAGGGTCAGCCAATAATGAACACTTCTGTGGCATGTTACTGAGGATGCGCTCCATGATGGGATCGTGAGCAACACTCACCAAGGATGGGGTGTCCCCTCTCAACTCAAGTCTACCCTGACTGGCAATATGACTTCCAGAACAATCTCAGTGCATCAGTGGCCTTTCCTGTAAAATAAACAGCTGAGCTATCTCTAAGGTTTCGTCCAGATGCAATACTTCATGACTTAGAGCCTATGTTTACTTTTAAAAATCAGAGCTATAATTTTTAGGGCATATTGTTGGTCACAGAAAAATTAATTTGCAGAGTTTGTGTAAAGGACCTTTAAACAGATTAGAAATGAAGAATTGCCCGGGGGGGGGGGGGGGGAGGGAGAAAGAGGGGTGGTTTGGGGGCGGTTAGAAGTATTGTTCAATTACTTAATACTAAGCAAGCCACTAGACTAAGAAAAGTCAAGACTTAAGTTTCCCCAAAGAAAGAATTTCTTCGTTAAGCTATCAAGCACTGGTTTCTCCTTTATCCATTTTTGTCTGCTTGTGAGAAAGGCATTTATTTCATAGTATCTCTGGAGCTCCCAGAATGGCTGCTTCTACTGTGACCAATCAAAAGTGACCTGTGACAATTACATTCATTTCTATGGTTGCATAGGCTACAAAGAACTCAAAAGACCACAGGGTCTCTACTGGCCTATGAGGTAGAAGCAGGTTCCAGGGCAGTTTTGATCTGCTCATGTACAGACATACCTCATTTTATTGCATTTTGCTTTATTACACTTCACAGAAGTTGCCTTTTTAAATTTTTTTTTTTTTTTTACAAACTGAAAGCAAGACCCTCCACCAGCAACAAGATTACAACTCACTTTATTGCGAATCTCATTTTACCGCAGTGAGTGCTCTGGAACTTAACCAGTGACACCTCTGAGGTATGCATGTACACTCAGTCCTCCTCACTCACACAGTCCTGTGGGTATCCTCTCCCTCTGACCTTGAGGCACATGTCTTAAACTCACTCAAAGAATTTGTCCTACCATAAATTATGAAATAGTTTAATACAAATATATGGAGATTCTCCACTGAATTCCCACACATTCGGATCTCATACAAAGGCATTCTTTACACATGTGAAATACTAGGATACATTTCTCCAGATGGTTTCCTTTAGTAGCTCACGTAAGAAATGCAGATGCAGTAACTCAAAAAATGCATTAACCTCTTTTCACACCCTTAACTAGATTCTAAGTCCTCAATACAGCTCCTTTATATGAGTCTTAAATTACCTGATAAGAGGAAGACAGAATATTCCTCTCAAACAGATTACCAATAGTTCACAGAAAAATTAGCCTGAACATAATTGACTATCCATTAACAATCTTTTCTTGCTTTCCGATATTAATGTTCAATGGTCAGTGTCTACTCTGGTGCTTAACCTGTTGAAATTCAAATTTATTCATCTACTTGTCAGAGTGAGAGCCCTTCCCAGACACTCCAAAATGGACCTGTTCTGGGAACAGTCCTTTGAGTGGGGACGTTTGCATTTGCCCTTATTCAATGTGTGTGTTTCAGAGCAGGGAGACCAAAACAGGCAAGGTAACCACACAAGGGTGGGTATTTAATAAGCTCCTTTAGAGTCAGGTCTTCAAAGTGTGGCTTTTATGATTTTTGCAAAGATCGTTTTCCACACCAGAACTACCCATACAAGAAAATTGGAAATTTAAGTTTCAAAATAAAAGTTTGTTTTAATCTGCCAATGTAGATTATTCATACGCCTGATCCTTAATAAAAGGGTTAACTGTTAATCGTTAACATAAATTATAGATTCAAGAACAACCTAAAGCTAGTGTAAGGTATAAAAATATATCTTAGCTATCGGCCATCAATATGAAAATATTTCTAAACTTATAATTATATAAATAGGTCTGCAATAATAATAATAACAACAACAACAATAAAAACTAGAGCCTGTTTAGAAGTCAATAGTAACCCCACCGCTGATAGGACCTGATGCCTTACCTGACAGACCCCAAACTGGCCAATCGGCCCCAACCCCCACCCCATTTAGGTTGGTAGGAACTCCCCCCAAAAAAATCACCCTAATTTTTTGAAAAATTTTCTAACTTCTGTGCTTCGTTATTCTAATACTGCTTTTAAAGCTAAGGACAACTTGAGTACAATTTTTAAAAGATCAAACTCATGAAAATATATACTATATATGTCATAAATTTCAGAGAAATTTCAGAGTTAATTTATTTACAAATTTACTGTGTGTGTGTGTGTGTGTACTTCAATTTTAAGTTTTACACCAAGATTGAACATCCATCAAATAAGTACCGAAAAGCAGATAATGCCTTTTTGTGAAATGCACTAGGCAATATCCTATGTGAAATTCAGACTGTCTTCTCTGGGCACAAACTTGTTAAAAATTTACCACAGTACCAGTAACACAACCATGTTGGCAATACAAAAATAGTATTGGCTGTCTTTAAACCAAATAAAAGTTTGGCTCAGGAAGTATAGTCTATGCTTCCCAAATATATAGACTAGCCTATATATCTTTTAATTTTACTATAAAACTATTAGTACATTTAGGTGCAACAGAGAGCCTAAGTATGTAAAGAGAACTATAAAATATAGGAATGGTCAAGATCAAAACCAGGGCAAAGATCCATTGGTTCAAGACCAGCGGTACCTGGAACGGAATCTAAGTGTGTAAAGTTAAAAGTCCAGTGCCCTCTTCACAATGGGCAACCACTCTCTTCTCTCTGAAACGGAACATTTACAGCCCAGTTTTAGACTAGCATGAGTTACTTATTTTTATTTACAAAGGAACACATCTGCCTGAACTAATCTGATGAAAAAACCATAATCCATTTCTTCCCGTTAGACTTTGACTAAATACTGAAGCTAATTATGCTGGCTTTTTATTTATTTATTTATTTGTTTGTTTGTTTATTTTTATTCTCACAACATGGAATATAAAGAACACATTTAGTTCCACCACTTCATGCAAGACTGGGCAATTTCAAAGCATCTAGGTGCTAACATATTGGCACCACACGGACACGGAAGGCAACCTAAATTCCCTTTACATGGTTAATTATGACCTTTTGATTTAGAGACAGAGATAGCAGGAACCTATCAGGGACAGATATGCATGCTGCCAGATAGCACTGCTACTGTCCCACTGCTTCTGCGCTACATGCACTCTGAATCCCTATTGGTCAGTCCCCATAGCTTTTCCACATCCTTACATCTTTAGTCTTTAAAGTAATTTCCTTGGACAACAATGGGCTGCCCTAACTGGCAGCTCATAGGAAACTAGAAGCACGAGACCTGACAAGTACAAGGCTTCAAACTTAAGAAAAACATAAGCAGGCACAGATTTCGGGTGAATTTACCTATGGGTTTTGGTGGGCTATTTTTAAGGAGGCTGGGGGTGAAGAGGGGAGGGAGATGGATGGTGAGAAGTAAAGCTTTTCCCACCTTCCTAGTTCCGTAGCCCTGCTAGATTTTCATGGGGGAGGGAAACTGCTGGACAAAGTTGTCAGGGCGGGGGAGGGGGGTGAGTAAAAATCCAATCCTGCCAGTCTAGGGGGCTTCTGTGCAGAACAGGAAGGGTCTCAGTGCAGAACAGCGGAAGGGCTGTGGAAGGAAGCTATCTGCACAGAGGGGTGAAGGCAGGCTCCGGAGGGAGACTCAGAGGGACTCAAACCCACTCTAACTTCTCTGGCACAGCTTAACCAAAGCCATCCGGTCTCACAGGAAAGTCACAAATCCTATGACGACGGAGCGTATTCCATTCTGTAGCCACTCAAGCTAAACACCAATTCAGCTCCTCAAAATTCCCATGACTGTCTGAAATATGGGAGTTCCAGGAAGCCTTCTCTCCCGATTACCGACCCAATGTCAAAACGCCAAATGTATATTCAGAGACTCTGAATTTTATTTAAAATGACAAAAACATGACTTCCATTCATAATGTATCTCAGCAATCTGAATCAAGATGTGAGATGACATTTTTTTTTTAATATGGTTCCAACATCTCTTGGACCGTGTCAAAACCCTGATTGATATAATTTCACAAGGGAGACTAGCTGTGGAAAGAGGCATGTCCACATGCCTGGCCACAGGTGACACGGGGGACAGGGAGGAAGTCCAGGGTTTTTAAGTCCTGACCCCATCAACAACAGGCTCTGGCCCTTCCACGTTCATCTCTAAAATTATTTTAGGGTCCCCTCCAGCTTTAAGCCAGTCATGAACCAGACACATGGTACACATTCTAAATGAAAATAACGAGAGAGAAATTAGGAAAGACCTCATCGAAGTCCATGTTTGTCCTAGGTTAGGTCTGTCATCATTGTGGCAAACCTGTTGCATCACATGAAACACTTATTTTTCTGTCTACACCACAAATGCAAGAGCCAGGAGGTTTGGCTTTTTCCATTTTTCATTTTTTTTTAAGTTAAGCACCCCCTCCCCCAAGGGTAGCAAGTTCTCAAGTTTCACCTTGATAGCCTGAAAGTACACACACACACACACACACACACACACACACACACACACAGGATGCCACCTGGCAGACCCGGCAGCATGCATGCCTGAAGGCTGGGGCGGGCTAGCTTTGCGGTTCCAGTCTTTTTTATCACGTGTGATTGATGCTTCGCGTTGACATTGGCTTCCTTTCAAAGCCACGTCCACGTCTCACCGGGGCTGTGTGGGACCTCCACGGCCCCTGTTCTCAGAGAGACAATTCCCAGTTACCAGCCAATGGAAAAAAACAAAAAAACAAAAACGGTTCTGCACACACCACTTGCCCATGCAGTTCATGCCTCCCTCGTGTGGAGCATGCAAGTGAGAAGCAACAGAATGCAACCTCGGAGAGTCACTGGCCGCACAGATCCCACCGCTGCAAAAAGGGGAAACGAAAGAGCCTTGAGCACCACACCTGGTGGAGGCAGTCACCCCCCATGCCCCCTGGACCCTGTCATAGGCCAGCACTCATAGTTTCCAAGGTTTGTCGTTTTCTCCCTGAAAAAACACGGCGGGTGGGGTAGGGGGGATGTTAATGTATGTATGCCCAGTGGGCATTACTGAGCCCCGTGCACTCACCTCCTTGATCTTCGCCCTCTTCTCTCGGACGGCGGCGTCGGCCGGCTCCCGGTCCACCGTCCCCATGGGCGGCACGAAGCGCACGGGAGGCAGCCCGCGGTACCCCGCCCGGTCCCGCAGCTGGTCCTGGGCCACCTTCTCCTTCTCCAGCAGGATGTCCCGCTGGATCTCCTCGGGCTGCTTCTGCAGCGTCTCCTTGGCTTCCCGGAGCGCCCGCTCGTGGTTCTCGCGGATCCGGGCCAGGTTGTCCTCCAGGCCGGCGCCGGGGTCCCCGGGGGCGCCCCCCTCGCCGCCGGCGCGCGCCCCGGGCCCGGGCTTGCGGTCGGCGGGCGGCTGCAGGGCGGGGCTGGCGTGGAACAGCACCCCGCTGAGCAGCTTGGAGGAGTCGGGCAGGAAGAAGATCGCCCCGAAGCACAGCGTGATGAAGGCGCTGAACACCAGCAGCAGCACGAACTTCTCCGTCAGGCGGAAGGCAGAGGGGCCCGACCCCTTCCTGCCGCTGCCAACGCCGCTACCGCCGCTGCCAACGCCGCCGAGCCCCCCGCCCAGGCCGCCGGCGCCCGCGGGGCCGCCGAACAGCGGCAACAGGCCCCCCACCGGCATCGCTGCCCCCGCCGGGCCGCCCGCTGCCCGGGGGCCCCGCGCCCCGCCGCTCAGCAGCCAAACTTCGCCGCCGCCCGGCGCGGTCCGCGGCTGCGGGGCCGGGGGCTCCGGCGCATCCAGGCCGCCCGCACCCCGGGGCTGGGCGGCTGCAGGCACCCCCCGGGCGCACCGCTCCCCTCCGGCTCTTCCTCCGGGGCTGGCGGCTCCTCGGGCGAACCGGCAGGCGCGGCAGGCGGCCGGCGGCAGCCCCTGCGGGAGAGAAGCGGAGAGACGCGGTGAGGACCGGGCTGGTGACAAAGTTTCCAGCGGGTCCCCGCCCTCCGACGGCCGCCGGAGCCTCCGGGACGGCTCCCCGGGCGCGGGATCGCGGGTCGGGGCGCAGGGCACCGCCCTCCGAGCCCAGTGGCCGGACTTGGGGGGAAGTTTTCGGACCCCGGGGTGGGGGATGGAGAGGTGTCCCGTGCGCACCTGGAGCAGGGAGGGTGGCGCGCGCGCGGGCACCTCCTGGAGAGGGGAGCGCCCCTGGGGGCAGGCAGGGTGCAGCGTGGATGGAGGGGGGACTCGTCAACTTCGCTCCCTCCCCATCTCGGACCACCGGGACCGGCTGCCTCTGCTTCCCCGGCGGCGGCTGAGCTGGCAGCCCGGGCCGTGCGCCCCGCTGGCTGGCTGGCTGGGAGCGCGGAGCTGCCCGCCGCCCTCCGCCGCGGCCCCGCGAGCACTGGCCCCGCAGCCCGGCGCCCGGGCGGTCAGAAACGGGGGCGGGGCCGCGGCCGGAGAGTGACGGCGCGGCCGGGCCAATGGCGCGCCGCGCAGGGTCCCTCGGGGGCGGGGCGGAGGCGGGGAGGGCGCCGGGCGGGGCAGCGAGTTTACGGGAAGCGCGGCCTCGCGGGGGCCTGGCCCGCCGGGGGCGGGGAGGTCCCGGGCCCCGGGGCGCGCGGCGGGGCGGGGGGTTGAGGGGAGGAGGCCAGGGGGTGCGGGGGGAGCTCGGAGGCCCGGCGGAGGCCCGCAGGTTCGGGGAGTGCATCCTGCGCTGGCCTCGGGCCCGGGGATGGGGGTTCCCGGGCGGACGCGGGACCTTCCGGACCGCACCTCGGACCCGAGCAGAGAGTCCAGGGGGAGCTCGCCCCGAGGGAGTGCCGGCCAGGGCAGGGTCTCCAAGGGGTTCCCGGGCCCTGGGTCCTGTGCAAGCGCGTCTTTTCCAACAGATTCCCCTCTTTTTACCCAAGGCTGGGGTTCCGCCGAGGCCCCGTAGCGAGGAATCCGAAAGTCCCCGGGCGAGGAGCTGGGGTCGGAGAGCCAGGGAGCAGCCGGGTCTCCCATCCTGAGCGGCTCGGGTGCTGTGGTGGCTCAGGATTCTGCCCATGCATCCTCCCCCCCCCTTAGGGGGGGGAAAAAAAAAAGTCTGTGCCTCGCCCACCCACTCCCACTTTGAAATGCATTTACCTCATAGACGCTGTCACATTTTCCATTTAAAGAAGACAGTTTTCTGTTGCCAGGGCTTCAAGTCATAAATTCGAGCACCGTGTTGAAACGAAGTCTTGGATTTGACCACGTCCATGGAACTAAGGACTGGGTCCCAAAGGGATTGTTTTCAAGATAGTATTATTTTCCAAAACGTGTTGGTCATTCCCCCGTGGCTCTGCAGATAAAGGGTTATCAGGAAGGGAAAAGTTGACTGATTGCTGAAAGCTAGTTCCTAGCAAGCCTCCTACCCCTCACCCTTCTCTGGGACGTGATTTGAGCTCTGTTTCTTGCGTGTTGTCTAGCTGGCCCCTTTCAGGAAAGCGCCCACAGGACAGTGGTTAGACTAGGAGGAAATGTAAAAGTAAATTAAAAATTACTATGACACTTTTAATTTAAGTGTTCATTTTAACCATCATGGTTTGTTGTATATTTGCTTTGTGTGAAATGAGTGGTACATCCAGAGCTCCTGCTGATGGGAAATTTATTGTCTGATAAAACCAACCTGATGGCTTGATTATTTTGATAACTGCTATGAAATTCTATGCCCAGAAGAGTGCAGCATATCCAAGCAAGGTGACAAACGCTAGGAGGATTGGAAAGAAAATAATGATTTTTTTTTTTTTTTAATGATGGAACGGTGATTTTTCTTTCAAAGTTGTGGGTAGATTTAAAAGTTTGAATCCTTGGGAAATAATGACGTTTTCAACATCAGCCTTAAAACAGTTACCTCATGGATAGATAGATAGATAGATAGATAGATAACAGGTAGGGTTAATTGCCCTAAAAATCAATCTCTTTGAGAATGATTTATTATTTTAACTCTTTGCTTTAAGGTTAGGATTATTTATTATAGCCACAAAAAACATTTAGACACTTTGATTTATAATTAATATTCCCAAGTATTCTAGGGAAGCGATCTACTTTTTTTAGATTTTATTTTCAATATATTTTTATTGTAGACAGTACTACAGATGTTTCCCATTCTCCCCCCTCCCTTCCCCTCTCCCCCTTTACCCTCCTCCACACACACCCCCCACCATCACCCCCAGGTCTTCACCACCCTATTGTCTGTGTCCATGGGCTATGCATATAAATAAGTACGTTCTTTGGTTTCTCTCTCCTCATCCCCCGCCAATTCCCACATCAAGATATGTCAGTCTGTTCCATGCCCAAGATCTACTTTTGGGTGTGTCTTAAAATGGCAATGGGAGGTTACAAACCTAGTTTTATTTCTGGCACTCTTTAATTGTAATATCAAACCAGTTTGGACATTTAAATTATCACCTATAGTTGAAACATTAAAGCTGATTTCCCCCCTAAAAACTTTACCTTTGCCCTGGCCAGTGTGGCTGGGTTGGTTAGAGAATCATCCCATGCACCCAGGGGCTGGTATTCTGCTGGAGGCAGCCCATAGATGTGTCTCTCTCACATTGATGTTTCTCTCTCTCTCTGCCCCCTCCTCCCTCTCTAGAATCAATAGGGAAAGAGGGAGGGGGGGGGGAGATAGGGCAAAACCCCTTAAATTTGATTTCTCTGTGTTGTGTTTAAATACTTTAAAGTGACTGCTCTGTTTATTTCTACTCACCTTTATGAAGCTTATTTCAAGATTGCTTTCTTTTTACCTATATTTCTTATAAACCGAGACTTATTATGGGTATAGCCTGGCTTTAAGACTTTGTTAAACAAGACTTTGTTAAACAAGAAGTTAGCATTGGTGGTTGATTATGCCATATGTATTGAAGGGTGCCCATCTGTGTTAAGTAGGATGAGAAATATGTGGGGGTGCTTGCATTTGGGCTACATGAAGTTAAAAAAATTCACAGAGGTAAGACCAATAAATGAACCATGTAAAACACTTTAATCATACAAAGTGCTATGTATTCAGAGTAAGGGAAGAGTACAGAAAGGTCAATAAATAAAAATGTGTATTTTGAAGCAAAATATGACATTTTACCCTAATTTCAATACCATAACCACTTCACATTCTACAGTTAAAAAAAAAAAAAAATAGTGTCCTGAGATAAAGCAAAAATAAAGCTGACTGATTCTGGTCTCCAAATAGTAAAAACTTGACTATTATCTATAAATCCAGTGTCTCCCCCACCATATCTCCTTGAAGATCTGTCGTGATTTTTGTGAATATGTGATTGTGATGAAGTTAGTGTTTTCTCCTTATGAGTAGTCTAATGTAAACTTAGCAACCTTAGTCATTTTGTGTGGTTTTTCTGTTTAAATGCATGCTATGTTTTCTTATTTGGCCAGCCAGCCCTGAAGTATGACTCCTTTGTATCTTTGGCAAGTTTACTTGCAAACTTAATTCTTACTTTTTCCTTTGCAATTATTTTAGCTCTATGTCGTTCCTTGAGAATTTGTAAGTTTTGCAAACTTAATTCTTACTTTTTCCTTTTCCAATTATTTTTAGCTCTACATCGTTCCTTGAGAATTTGTAAGTTTTTGAGTTCAAGAGAAAATCTTTAGAATCGAGTAACCTTTAAAAATCTGACTTTAGTTAGAAATATCCCCCCAAAATATAAAGAAATCCCTAATTTGTTTGGCTGCTTAGATTTCTCTGATTTTAAAATTACATTTAACAAAGAGTATATTTAACTTTTACATGAATGTGCATAAAATTAAATATAGTAGTAATTATAATGGTTATTGATGGGAAAATAATATTTTCATAAAAACTGGTGAATGAATATTTTTAGGAACGTAAGTTCTCAAACATGAAAGTGCAAAATTATTTCTTATTAAGAATTTTCTTGAAGGTACTAGGTGGAAGTTTATGGGAGAATCCTTTTGAGAATCTTCCTTATTTAATTTAAAAATAAAAAGTAATCTAATAAAGTAACACATTTAACACATATGTATAATAATTAACTACTGAAATTCTCTAACGAGTTAGATTTCTCTTCAAGTCTTCCTATAGTTGATTTTCTAATTGTCTTCAAATTCCATTTCAGGTCAGAATAGGCTATTGCTTTTATTTTTTAAAACACCAAAATGTAACATGCAAAAAAAAAATAGTTCATTTTGAATACTAATCTTGACATTTCAATACTTTAATGGGCATCTCTGAATTTTATATGAAGTTAATTAAGATGGGAATTAACCAAAGTTTTAAAATAAACTATCAATAATATTTGTGGACATAGGAGGGGTTACAGTCCTATCTCTGATTTTCTACCCCACCTCTTGATTTACCGTATTTTTCGGACCATAAGACGCTCCGGACCATAAAACGCACCAGTTTTTAGAGAAGGGAAATGAAGAAAAAAAGATTCTGAAACAAATAGTGTCCTAAAATATTTTATGTGCATTAAAACCCAATATCACAGTCATAAACACATGTAATCAACCCTGTAAAGTAAACAGCAGCATTTAGAACCATTTTAGAGCCGGGCAAGCACACAGAGACCACACAGAGCCGGGCAAGTAAAAAAACTTTTTTTTTTTAAGTATATGTGTAGGCTATATTTGGACCATAAGACGCAGGGACTTTTTCCCCCCACTTCTGGGGGGGAAAAAAGTGCGTCTTATGGTCCGAAAAATACGGTACTTTGGAATTGCCTAAGTAGCGTATTATTGTTCTAGAACTCCAATCACGTGTGTGTGTGTGTGTGTGTATGTGTGTGTGTGTGCGTTTTGCTGAGTAAGATGTTGAATTAATCAGCCCCCTCTGTCTCTGCTTGAAATATTTTTGTTGTTGTTGTTGTTTTGAACATTCATTTCATATATATGGGCAGTCCCCAAACTAAAAACAGTGTCTCCCACCCAGTATTTATACATCAGCTCTTTGGAACTTTGAGAGATTTCTCTCCGTAGAAATAAAGTTGTACGTGGTGCTTTCGGTTACTAGTCTGCTCTACAAAGACCTAAGACCTTAGGGAAGAATAAAATGTTGGCGAAAATACTGTCGCAATGCAACTAATCAAAGTAGCATAAAGTTAGAAAGTGTTTTATTTATCTCAAATGTCGGAGCCTGAGGACAAACCAATTTATTTGGTTGAAGAGTAGATATAATGGTTGTTGCAGAAAGATTCCAAACTAACTTTCAAGGTTAGAAGTTTTTAGGTATAGGTTTCCCGCCCTAAGTATAGCTTTCTTTTGGTCTCAAGTATATCACTGGTCCTACTATTATAGTGCTTTTGTTTTGTTTGTTTTGTTTTGTTTTGCTACTATTTGGTTAAAAAAGAGACTGAAAGCAATAAGCACAGGGTGAGATTTTCCTGTGGTGACTGGGCCAGGGTTTGCCTGAAAGAGCAATTTATTATGGAGGATATGCATGTCCTTGGCTGTGTCGCCATGGGTCATAAGTCACCTATCTTCTGGATCTCTCATTCTTCATCTGTAACATTGCTGTGGCTCTCAGATTAAATGAATTGAGTAATGTCTCTGGCACAATGGGCATTCAAGAAATGTAACCCAATTTCTCCCCTCCTCTAAAAAGGGAATTAATGTCAGAGTAGTGAAATAACAGTGGCTATGGGATCCTGACAAGGAAAAGAAACATAAAAGGATGGAAGAGAAGAAATTTTGCATTATGTGGTTCTTCCTATGGTTTTCACTTTTCAAATTCTGCCTCTGTTTACATAATATGCCTGGAGAAGGAGTGATGGTGGGTCGAGGAGGGGGGCGGCCCCAGGTTTGAGAGGGAAAGTGTCCTCAAGTGTTTCTCTATTTTTTTTTTTTAAATATGTTTTTATTGATTTCAGAGAGGAAGGGAGAGGGAGAGAGAGAGAGAAAAACATCAATGATGAGAGAGAATCATTGATTGGCTGCCTCCTGCAGGCCTCACACTGAGGATGGAGCCTGCAACCTGGGCATGTGCCCTGACTAGGAATCAAACCATGACCTCCTGGGTTCATAGGTCAACTCTCAGCCACTGAGCCATGCTGGTTGGGCTCTCTACTATATATATAAAAGAACCAACAATTTATCAACTAACCAAGTTTATAGCCTTGAGAAAATGTGAATGATGGCAAATTTTCAAAGTGAAAAGAAGGAGACTACTACTCAGTGCTTGAAGAATCAGGAAACCAAGCATTCAGGACAGAAAGGCTGGACAGAGAATGTCAACTACCTTTAGGAACCCTGTGTCCCTAAAATGTTTGAAGGAGTAAAAGATCAGCCAAAAGGACTTGTATGCATGCTTATAAGCAAAACCAGTGGGCACAGACAGTAGGGGGATGAGAGCATGTGCTGGGGGGTGGGAGTGGTCTGGGAGAGGTCAATGGGGGGCGGGGGAGGAGACATAAGTAATACATTAATCAATAAAGAATTTAAATTAAAATGTTTGAACTTTAGGACTTGAGGAGGATTGATTATACTAAGTTGGAAACTAAAGGGAACACTTTCTTTCTATGGCCAGAGATAGATGCAATGTTTTTCTTAGCTTTTGATTCACTAGATGTATTTAAAAAAATATTCTTCCTTTAAAAATATTTTTCTCTCTCCATTGTCTGTCCCATAAAAGATCATATGCTTTTCCAGAAAAGAAAAACAACAACAACAACAACAAAAACCAAGCTCAGAAAAAGTTATGATACATTATTCTGCCCAATTGAATTTTTTTTTCTTTTTTCTTCTTTTTTTAAGGAAATAAAATGAAATGAAACCACATGTTCTTATTCCTATTTTGGACAAACTATCTGCAACTATGACACGACAGCACTTTGCTTCCCAATTTCATTGCAAAATAAATGTGCTGTTTGCACAACAAGTTCAGTCTTTCCTATTGTTCTTCAGGGCAGAACTTTGTTGTAGCTCTGGGTCTCTGTAAATAGATAGGAAGTCCCTTGTGATTCCTTGTCCAATGACCTCGTTTTTCAACTTCAGGAAGAGCATTCTCTTGCCATATATATAGATTCATTTAGGAGCCAAGGTTAAAGCCGATATGTGTTGCTGATAGTACCTGAACAAATAGCTACTGAATGTGTGATTAGTAGTCTATTCTTTTTAAATATAATCAATGCAGGTCAGACTGTGGGAATGAGACGGACATGCTGAAATTAACATAGGAAAGAGAAGGAAGGAATTCCAAATCAGTGACCCATATATCTATTAGACTTAATGGTCTGGAACCAGCAAGGTCTCCTATAGGCTTTCTGCAAATAACTGTGCTTGAGATGTGTTGAGTTTGAGAGACTTAATCTGGCTCTTAGATTATAAACAGTTTTGAACATCCACTGAGATGATTAGATTCCCTGGTTTCTCCCAAATAGTAAATGGGTGTACTGCATTCTACAACTATGACATATTATCTGTTGAACAGTAACCAACAAGGAATGAAACTGGCAAGTGTCTAGCCGTGCCATCATTTTACATTCTTAACAGAAAAACCCACACTTATCCTTATCAAGAAATTAATTTCTGTTCTTAAAAGTAGCCATTATAAAGATTTTAGTTTGCTTACGTAAACCAGTAGCTAATTTATTTTGCCCCTTAGATGTTCATAGAGTAGAATAAATTAGTATAAGAAGAAAGTTAGTAACTTTGTGAAATTTTCCAATTAACTAATAGGCTGTCTATACTGTTCAAATAAACATTGTCTCTGGATTTACTTCCTTCTCCTGTGTGTCACCATTAACAAGTTTGTCGTGGAAACTAATATCTCTCTTTTTAATTTAACCCTGAAGATAGATGGGTTTGGGTACTGCTTTTGCTAAACCTCTCAACTTCTTCATTTTTAAACAAAGTAAATGGGAAATGAAAGAGGTTTTATTATTGATTTCCTCTTTCTAATCGCCACAGTTTTCTGTTTATGCTGACCATCTATTTCTCGACTTTCACTTAATATCAAATCATTAAACTGTGGTAACTTTTTCTTTTACTACAGAGACATGTTTTTACAAAAATTTGGGGGAAAAGGCACATTAAGAAAAAAGACACCAACTATTCCCACTACATAGAAATAATCACATTTAATATACTTTTATATCTTCCTTGTCATTAAAAAACACACACATAAAGACAAAAAATTTTAAACCCATAAATGTAAACCATCTAAACCAGTGGTTCTCAACCTTCTTAATGCCTCGACCCTTTAGTACCGTTCCTCATGTTGTGGTGACCCCCAACCATAAAATTATTTTTGTTGCTACTTCCTAACTGTAATTTTGCTACTGTTATGAGTTGTAATGAGGTTAAGAACCGCTAGCAGGGTCACCTAAGACTGTCAGAAAACACAGGTATTTACATTATGATTCATAACAGGAGCAAAATTATAGTTATGAAGTAGCAACAAAAATAATTTTATGGTTGGAACTGTATTAAAGGGTCAAGGCATTAAAAAAGGTTAAGAACCACTGATCTAAACAATCAGGAGCAATTTCTCTTTCAAACCATAAACATTGGGCGTGTAGAGAGAATATATTAACTAGTCAAAGAGGATTTCTTAGTGTGGGTTCTTCTATTTCCGTGCCTGTTAGAATCAAATTACACAGTCCTGCGTGGTTGACTAGAAGATGTAGCTACTCTTCAATTTTGATTATGGTTTGCTTTCCTCTTTGTTTTGAAGTTTTTTAGTTCATTTTAAAATGGTTGGTTGTTTTTGTTGTTGTTTTGCCTTCTTCCTCATATGCTATATGCAGTTAAAAGAAACTGGCTCATTAATTCTTTCCATCTCTCAAAATAGATTTTGTCCTTGTTAATTTCTCCCTTCAATGTTGCTGGTCTTTCCAAAAGATAAAGATTTAGTTCCGGGCACTGCCCTACACCAGCCTTACATGACATTTGAGCCACTGATCTTTAAGCCAAAACAAAGCCCTTTGTCGTTGCGTAAGTGCCTCGCTGTTTATGTATTACCTGTAGCAAAATAAGGGACTTTGAAATCTGAAATGCAAAGGTAGAATTGCAGCAGTTTTCAGAACCTAGTTCATAAAAAAACTTAACAGGATGGAAACAATGTATTGAAATTAGGACATAAAGTAAAAGGAAACCTTATTATTTTCTATTTAATCTCATTTCCTTTATTTAGTGTGTGAAGAGTGATTATGTAAACTGTTTTTTAAAAAAGTGTGTGTGTGTGTGTGTGTGTGTGTGTGTGTGTGTGTGTGTATCTCAGAGATGTTTTGGCAATATACAAGAAGACACAGGGACAAAGGGCTTCGTATATTGGCAAAACCTGTTTGGTTCTGTGGTTCATAATTTTAACAGATGTTTTGCCAATATACGAAGCCCTTTGTCCCTGAGTCTTCTTGTCACACTTCTCTGGCAAAACCTCAATTCTGGGGAACACAAACATGTCCTTTTTTAGTGCCTGCACTCCGGCAGCCAGATCTTGGTAGGAAAAGTACAGTGTGAGAGATTGATTCCACCAGGACTCATATCCAACCTCAAATGGGCCTTGACTCTGCCCAGCAAGCCTCCTGAGTCTGTTTGGTCAATTTACTTTCCCACCCTGCACACCCATTTCCCACATCCCTTCCCCTCTGCTTCCTCCAGCCCAGTCATTCTCAACCAGTCATTCTCTTCCTCCCCCATCTCCAGCTCCCAGGGGGCATTTGGCCATGTCTGAAGATGGTTTTGATTATCACACCTGCTGGACATGGGAATTGCTGCTGACATCTAGTAGGCTAAGGCCAAGCGTGCAGCTCAACATCCTACGGGACACAGGTCGGTCTCATGCAATATGGAATCATCTGGCCTAATAGGTCAGTAGGGGAGAGACTCAGGAACGGACTCTGGCACCTTTGTGCTCAATAGATGCCTTTCTTCCTGTGAGAGAAAATAGCAGCAAACTGCTGGGAACGCCTTCATCTTTTCTATTTCAAACTCAAACTACATATCTCTGCACAGAGCGTCCCTCTCATCTTATTACAATAGATGGGATATTCCCATCTCTGGCTGAGGCTAACCTTACCACCTTTGCTTTGGATTTCAAAGCTTCTCACTCTCTCCATAACATTAGGCTTCATTAAAAAATATGTTTAGTGTTTTCAAATTAATATTTCTGGTCTAGATCTCTCAGAGTTTTAGATCTGTATATCCAGTTACCTGCTTCTTTTCTCCTTCTTTTTCTTTCTTCCTCCCTCCTCCTCCACCTCTTTGTTCTTCTTCTAATGGGCATCTGCCTCATTTCTTAGACCTTCCTCCTTCCAACATTTCCCTTCCAATTTGGGGGAGACTCCACAGTTTTGATGAGAAGATGTCCCCTACCTTCTACTACTGAATCTAAAAGAGCCTGGTCTTCATTCTTCCTGACATCAAGGCATTCAGTTCATAGCACATGATCAAGGCTTTTCCAATCACTTCTCTTCCTTTTGAGTAACCGAAAGGCAAAGATGTGTTCAGCACTCATCCCAAGGTTGGATGGCAATAACTGTGTTCTGTGGCCATATTTCCATTTTCTGGCCAGATTGTTGCTCCTAAAAGATGTTTATGGTCCTCTATGGTTCTAAGACCTGTGGGGTGACCTCAGTTCTTATCTATTTTCCAAACCTAATCAGTCAGAAAAGTAGAGATGCTTCTGAGGACAAGGGTCCTTTCCTATACCCTCATCCAAATTCTTTGGTACCACTTTTTCACAATAAACCCTTATTTTCATGGAAGACCTGGCTAGATTGGCACTGAAATGCAGCAACCCAGAAAGAATTCATGCTGGAAATGGGAAAACTCTGTTTTTGGCTTTGGTTTTCCCAGAGATAAAGAGTCTGTTAGCCTAATCATTGAAAGTTCTTAGGTTTTAATTCACACTATAGGCCAAAAATTTAGGTACTTATATTTAATAATTTCTTTCTTTAAGATTTCTAATGCTATCAAATATACCAACTTCTACCCATGGTTACTGAATTGGGTGAATCACTGGGGATGGCAACACCATCCCTTAGATCTTTTAGGCACTTGAGTTCAGGTAGCCAAGGATGATAACTTAATTACCCTTTGGTTATGGCACACTGAGAACTTCCAGATTATCATTATATAATACTAGAGGCCTGGTGCAAGAAATTCATGCATGGAGGGGGGCAGGGACGCTCAGCCCAGCCTGCACTCTCTTACAATCCAGGACTGCTGGCTCCTAACTGCTCATAGGCTTACCTGCCTGATTGCCCCTAACCACCTTTGCCTCGATGCCTGTGACTTCATCCGGAAGGACATCTGGAATGATGTCTGGAAGGCCATTCGGCTGTCCGGTCTAGTTAGCATATTATGCATTTATTATTATAGATAATAATATAACACTCTCTGTAACACCCTACTTCCTTATTCCAGTATCTTTTATTAGTTAAGATGCTTTTGATTGCAAATAATAGAAAGCAACACTCATCTCCTCCAGCCAAAAATAAAAGAGGAGGGGGGATTTATTAGCAAGGTAAGGTTCATGAAATCAACATGTGACTCTTATTCCTTTAAATGAGGTGGTTTTGCTGCTAGGGGGGAAGAGGGGGAACTAGAATTATTTGAAGACTTGTACCCATTGTTAGGACCCAGAAAGCCCCAGGTCACCAATTATAAAAGTAAAACCTGAGAGGAGAAGGCTTAGACATCAGAAGATTTTAGGACTTTACCCATTTACATCAGCAGTCATTTGGAGAACCCATGAAGAATAAAATTTTAGGATATATGACCAAATGTGGAGAAACATAACTTTAGATTAGACTGAATGTACTGCTATAAATTCACATCGAGATTCCTGATGCCAGGTGATGGTAAGAAGCTGGACTGGTTAACACGTACAAATGAACTTGAGATGTCAGAAATGTTTAGAATAACAATGTAGAGAAAGAATGTAGAATAATGTGAAGAAAATATTGGGAGATTGCCAGGCCCGGAGCAGACAGGTCTGGTGCGGCTAAGCCTGAAGCAGCGGTTGCCAGGCTGGGAGCGGCCAGGCCCGGAGCAGCAGCTGCCAGGCTGGGAGTGGCCAGGCCTGGAGCAGCGGCTGCCAGGCTGGGAGCGGCCAGGCCCGGAGCAGCAACTGCCAGGCTGGGAGTGGCCAGGCCTGGAGCGGCCGGGCCCGGAGCAGCCGGGTCGGGTGCAGCCAGGCCCAGAGCAGCAGCAGCCAAGTCCAGAGCAACTAGGTCAGGAGCGGCAGTGACCAGACCCGGAGCAGCTGGTTGTGGAACAGACCAGAGCAACAAAGGCTAGGCCCGGAGCAGCCAGGCCCGGAACAGCTCGCTCCTCGCCTGCCCCTGCCCCACGGCTGCCTCTCAGACATGGCTGGAAACTTTTGTGGGAACTTGAGGGTCTGCTGAATCAAGTGATGAAGGCTTAGATCTGGATGTGTTGAGTTATTATTGCTCTGGGGTGTTGATCTGTGAGTGCCTTGGGTGGGGCCTGGATGAGGCTGGTTGACCTATTTGGAAATGTCTTTTGTGTGAAGTGTATCATTGGGCATGTGGAGGTATTATTGATATGAGAAAATGCTAAGTAACTGATTTACTACCTGAAAAGGGATTTACTATCTGGGAAAGGGAGGGAGGAAGAGACTGAACATAAACTGTGCACCTATGGATGAGGACAATGGGGGATGGGGAGGGGGCGGAAGGTGAGGTGGGAAACTGGTGGAGGGGGGGAAGAAATGAGGAACCTTTGTAATAATATGAACAATAAAGATTTATTAAAAAAAAAAATGGGAGATTGGAGTGACTGGATTTGACCATCCAATAAGCGTATTCCTCCAGCGGGCCCAGGTGTCATTCCATTCACTTGGGCTTTGAGACACCCATTGTGATTGAAGCTCTGGTACGCTACAAAAAAAGGTGTAATAACTGCTCTCTGGAGGCTGTGGGAGAAACTGAAATAGAAATGGGTTTCCTAGTTTCAGGAGGAACTGTGAGTCCCTAAGGCTGTAGAAGGTAGATAGGTCACACACCACTAAGAGGAATGGTAGCAGGATATGAAACAGGCTGACTGTGTCAGTGACTAATTTGATTGTGGAATCCTTGAGCTTGAAGTAGAGGAACAGTCCATTAAGGTCATTTTATTACTCTAGCTAAAAACTACAGGACTGATGAAGAATTCCTTCTTCACACTCCATACTAGAGTGTAATGTATGTGGGTTATTAGTGATGGTCAACTTTAACATTTATCCTGTAGGCTATAGAATATATATTACAATGAAACTAGAGGAGGAAGGGATATTACCTGGAGTTTGTGGACTTTTGAGGACAGAGAGTTAACGGATGAGATTTGAGATTGTTTTCATTTGGAAAAGGAGTGAGTTTTTGTGGTACAAGTCATATATGCACTATGTTAGGAGGGAACATTTGAGGGGAAGTATAATTTTGGAAAGAAACATACAAGTGAATGTTAGTCTGCCAAAGGTGTGGACTGTGGTTTCCTTTTCCCCCCGTTTTATTTCAGTCCACCATTTAACGACATTCCTATTTGGTGCATTCCCCAGCGAATATTGTCTTGGAAAGGAAAAGTGCCCCACCTCCTTCATTGGCATTGAAGGTGTCAGTTCTTGTCTTCCCCTGCTCTTGGGAAACAAGGTTTGGGCATACAACCCAGCCAATCAGACACTGCGTCCCAGGACTGCAAATTTGAAATTAGAGCACGTCAATGACGATAGGATGAGGATTCGTCTTGGGTATAGTGGCATGATTCTGGCAGAGTCAGAGGTGTTCTGGCCCCATGATCTGGGTCCAAAGACTTCTTATGCCCCCTCTTCTTGGACATCTAGACCTGCTGTGGCTTCTACCTGGTTTCCAGGCCTCAGGTGTCAACATCCTTTGATTTGGTGAGCTCTTGATAGCATTTCTACTCTTCATGCACTGGAGTTCATTAATATTACTTGCACATGCTATTTGTATCCTAATAGAAACAGAATTTAAATGCTAATGCTCTTTTCTCCATAATCCTGGTCCTGTTCTAATATTTCCCGTCTCAATGAATGGCACCGTTATTTATTGAGTTGAACAAGCCAAAAGCCCAAGGCACATCCTTGACAATCCCTCGCTCTCAATCCCACATCTAATCCATCACGAAGTTTTATTGATTTTTTTTCCTTCCTAAATATCCCTTGACTCTATCCACTTATCTCCAGCTCTACCAACATCAACACGGATACCCCAGTCTGAGCCTCCATAATACCTTATCTGGACTACAACAACCTACTTGATCTACCCACACTTTTCCACCTCCTCTAATCTATTCTCTCCTAAATGTAAAATTTAATGCTGTTACACACAGCCCCACTAGCCCATTAAATCCTCTCTCTTTCAGTCACCTGGGAAATCGCCTCACTGCTTCCTACCGCCTGGCCTCTGCATATGCTGTTCCCTTCTTCCCTCATTACCCTTCACATAGTTAACTCCTAATCATCCTTCACATCTTCCGTCATAGGTCCTTTCTTCAGGATTGCTGTCTGATGCTCTCTGCTCAGACTGCTAACAAACTATCACCAGCTGGGCATTTTAAATACAGACATTTATTCCTCACAGGTCTGGCGCCTGGGAAGTCCAAGTTCAAGATGCTGGCTGATTTATTTCCTGGTGAGAGCTCTCCTGGCTTTCAGACAGCTGACTTTTTATTGTGTCCTCGCATGGCCTTTCCGTGGTGCATGGGCAGGGGGTGGGGCAGGAGGGTGGATTGCTCCCTCTTTTTAGAAGACCACCCGGCCCTGGCAACCTCATTTAACATTAGCTACCCTTATTTCTAAATAGAGTTACATTGGGGTTAGGGCTTCAACAGACACATTTGGAGGAACACAATCCATCCTGCCCCGGTCCTCCAGAACTCATGTCTTTAACGCATGCAAACACTCATCCATCGCAACAGCCCCAGAGTCTTAACTCATTCCAGCATGAACTGGCAAGTCTAAAGTCTGAAGTCTCATCTAAATATTGAATTCAGATGTGGATGAGACTGGAGATATGACTCAGCCTGAGGCAAAAGTCCCCTCCAGTTCTAAACCTGTGATATCAGGCAGATTATGTGCATCCAAATACAATGGTGGGACAGGCGTGGGATAGACCAGTGTTTTTCAGCCTTTTTTGGGCCAAGGCACACTTGTTTCATGAAAAAAATCACGAGGCACACCACCATTAGAAAATGTTAAAAAATTTAACTCTGTGCCTATATTGACTATATATAAAGTAATTCTCTTGAATAGGAATCAAATAAACACAAAGAAAGTATTTTATAATTACTTTATTATGAAATATTAAGTAAACAAAATAGTGAAAAATTATAAAATTCTTGTCTTGTCTGCACCTATGGCACACCAGGCAACATCTCGCGGCACACTAGTGTGCCGCGGAACAGCGGTTGAAAAACGCTGGGATAGACATTCTCATTCCAAAGAGAGACATAGGGAGAGGAAAGAAGGGATGATGAATCCCAATCAAGTCCCAAACCTTACAGGGCAAATTCTGTTAGATTTTTTTTTTAATGTGTATATTTTATTGATTTTATTTGATTTTATTTTTATTTATTTATTTATTTATTTATTTATTTATTTTTTACAGAGAGGAAGGGAGAGGGATAGAGTTAGAAACATCGATGAGAGAGAAACATCAATCAGCTGCCTCCTGTACACCTCCTACTGGGGATGTGCCTGCAACCAAGGTACGTGCCCTTGACTGGAATCGAACCTGGGACCTTTCAGTCTACAGGCCAATGCTCTATCCACTAAGCCAAACCAGTTAGGACAATTCTCTTTGATTTTAATGCTGAGGAATAATCCTCTATGGTTTGATGCCCTGCCTTCCCGACCCCAGGCAGGGGTCACATCCTCTGGGCTCTGTCAGGCAGCACCCTCTGGCCTCTGATACTAGGGATGATCTCTGAATCACCTTTGGGGTCCTTCTCTTTACTTGAAGAATAAAGCATGTTCACAGCCAAACACTCTATGGACCCATCTTCTAGAATGCAAGGACTCTTACAGCCTTCTTTCCTCTGCCTCACTTTCTCAGCCCACTTTGTTAAAACTGGCAATATCTCTGCTGGTATAGGCAATCCCACCCTAGTCCTGGCTTCTGCTGAAATGGCTGATTAAATCCATGAGTCCTACCCAGGATCTCTCTCTCTCTCTCTCTCTCTCTCTCTCTCTCTCTCTCTCTCTCTCTCTCTCTCTCTCTCTCTCCTCTTTCTTTCTTCTCTCTTCCTCTTCCCCCCACCCCCTCTCAGCTTACAATGTTCCAAATATCCACATTCTGGTTCCTTTATGTTTAAAGTTATTTCTTTAGCCTTAGCAGTGTGGCTCAGTAGATAGAGAGTCTGCCTGTGGAATGTAGAGTCCTAGGTTTGACTCCTGTCAAGGGCACATATCTCGGTTGCCAGCGCCCAGCCCTGGTTCAGGGACATGTGGGAGGCAACCAACTGATGTGTCTTTCTCACATCAGTGTTTTTCTCTGTCTCTCCCTCTTCTTCCCACTCTCTCTAAAAATCAATGGAAAAAATATCCTCTGGTGAGGATTTAAAAAAAAATTTCTTTAATCCATCTCTCATCTCTCATCTTACTAAAGCAATAAAAAGGATCCAATCCTTTTTAGAAATCTTCTTTGCTTGTGTATAATTTTATTGCTCAAAAGTTGTACCTTACACAAAATAATAGAACACAATTCAGCCCAGTTCTTTGCCACTTTATAAGAAGTATTACTTTTCTTCCAATTTCCAAAGACCTGTTCTTCATTTCTGTCTGAGGCCTCAGCAAGTCTGAGTGGGGTAGGGGTTGAGAATTTACATTTTTAACTTTGAGAATCACTGACAAAGGCCATGAACATGCTTCTTAAACTTCAAGACTCCTTGGCCATCTTGTTAAGTGTAGATTCAGATTCTGTAGGTCCATGTGAGGCTCAGGGTTTTGCAGTTCAAACAAATTTTCAAGTGAGCAGCAAGTTGTTTCTAGGTGAGTTGCATTTCCTGGCCTGGAAGTTTGTTAGAAATGCAAAATTTCCAGCCTTCTAAATCTGAATCTGCACTTAACAGTGCATTTTAACATGGTTCGTGTTGGTTACTGTTTAAGAAGCACTGTTCTAATTGCTTTGTGTTGTTAGGAAATTTAGGGGAACTGTCATGGAGAATAGAGTAGTCCTATTAGACTCACAGAAAACTGGTGGATAGAGAATCTACCCATGGCAGATGGTATTTAGTTGAACAGTCTATTCACTTTTAATACTTTTACAGCTTTTAAGCCACTTCAAAAATATGTTACATTTTTTTTTATCTTGGCAGAAACATTGTCATATAGGTAGAGCAAGTATTCCCATTTCTATTTTATAGTTGAGAAACTAAAAATTAGTATAGATACATCATTTATTTAAGGCCATGCAGCTAATACCTGACAGGTCTTTAGCTTGAACTGAGTTCGCTGTTCTTTTCCATTAAATCATACTTCCAGATTCTTCTATCTATTAAAAAAAAAAAAAAAAAAAAAAAAAAAAGCTGGTTTGGAAGTTGTATTCCCTGAGAGGTAATTGTTCTTTTCAATCCAACTGTTTCACATGATTTGTCAGACTGCCACTTCCAATTCTAAAAAAAAAAAAAAAAAAAAAAAAAAAAAAGCCTTTGTCATGCTCTTCTAAGATGTTCTTCCCTGTATGTTTTACCTTTTGACAGCTGGAACATGGCCCACAGTCTGGAAAGAAAGAGAGCTCTGCACAGCCAAGGTGGAAACAAAAAGATCAAAATGCTAAAGCTTATGCAGTTTACCCAGAGGTAAATAGTCTCTTGGGTAGGAAAGCTCCTGGAGCCCGCCCCCAGGGTGGAATGGTCTGGAACTGGTCCTAGAAGTATGGGCATTTTTGTCATCCTCCCACCTCCACCCCCCAAACCTACCCCCAGAATCTATCCTATATAATAAAAGCCTAATATGCAAATCAACCAAAGGGTGGAATGATTTGTCTCTATGATGTGCACTGACCACCAGGGGGTAGGTTTTTAACACAGGAACTGCCCCCAGCCCACAGACCCCAGGTCAGCCTAAGCAGGTGCCAGCGGTGGTGGGGGAGGGGGCCCTGATTGCCTTTCCAGTCGCCCCACAGATCAATCCTGATGGCCGGGCAGGCCTGGAGACCCTACCGGTGCATGAATTTTGTGCACTGGGCCTCTAGTAGCATATAAAAAGCAGCATTTGGAAGTTCTGGTCACAGACAGATACAATGAGGTAAAAACAATAACAACAACAAAAAAACACACACACACCACACAATCTTGGCTCTTTTGTAACAGAAAAGAGGGAGTAGTCAAAGAAGATAAGTAAGGAAGAGTTGAAGAACGAGGAGAAGGAGGAGGTTGAGGAGGAGGAGGAGGAGGAAGAGGAGGAGGAAGAACTCCGAAAGCTCAGTAATATACAGTTCCATGCTCCATAGTAGATCATACAGTCATCATTGCTCTACACTAGAGTGGAATTTCATTTTAAAATAAAGATCATTGTACATCATCCAAGAAAAGGTTAAGTTATATTTAGAGTACTTTGTTTAAGAAAGCAATAAAATATGCAATGCAATTCAGAAAGATTCCCATAAAGAGATTTAAGTGAGCAAATCTTCAATGTTTTAGAGTGACGCATCCTCTAAGGACTCCTGATAGTGAGATTTATAATACTTCCTTTCTTTGGTCTCTCTTCCTATTGTAGTGGTTTAGAGTATGGGAAAGACATTTGCATTTCACTTACTAAATTCAGCTGTATGTATGCAGGACAAAAAAACAAAAACAAAAAACAAAAAAAAAGAAAGAAAGAAAAGAAGAGGAAGAAAAAAATATGCAGCCATTCCACTCAGTGAGCACATGTTTTGGCCTGAGCTTGGGACGGAAGACAGATCTTTGCTGCCACTTGGGTCTCAGTTACTCTCAGGGCTCTGGTGATGCCAGCTTCTTGCTTTGTGACTATAGTGTTTGAAGGCACTTAGTTTTGTGCCCCGTTACCAAATACACATTTGAACTGAGAAAACATCAAACTCTTCCAATGCTGGAGTAAAAAGAAGGAGTGGATTATATTTGTGTTTGTTTCCAGTGTTTAGTGCACATGTGTCAAACACAAGGCCCGCGGGCCAAATCCGTCCTACCAGGCCTTGCAATGTGGCCTGCACCGCGCTGTCATCACTGCACTCCGCTTATGACTGTTTATGACTGTTCAGTAAACCATTCGGCCGGCGATTTAGGCTGGATTTTAGATTTTGGCCCCTTCTCTGATTGAGTTTGACACCCCTAGTTTAGTGTAAAAAAAAAACAAAAAACAAAAAAAACACTCATTTGGACTTAGTAAGGAGAGACTTTATTTGAAAGGGTTCTGCAAGGCGAGGGAAGGACAGCACCTGAAGAGTGAGACAGGAAGGTCTCACTTCCTTTAATTGTATAGAAAGGAAGAAATGAGGCTGGAAAGATCTAGGTGGAGAGAAGGAGGGTGAGAGAGAGGCACAATCTGCTAGGAGTTCAGGGAAGGGTTCACCCTGAGAACAGCCTGTTTGAGGGGGGTTGTGAGCTGGCTCAGGTTGAGGAGGAACCTGAATTCAGGAACCTTGGGCAAGGAGAGACGCTGAACCAAAAATGTGGTTAAGAATCATTTGGGCCAGGCTGGTGTGGCTCAGTGGTTGAGCATCGACCTATGAACCAGGAGGTCATGGTTTGATTCTCAGTCAGGGTACATGCCCAGGTTCCAGGTTCCATCCTTAGGAGGCAGCTGATCAATGATTCTCTCTCATCACTGACATTTCTCTCTCTCCTCTCTCCCTCTCCCTTCCTCTTTCTGAAATAAATAAAAACTTAAAAAAAAAAAAAAGAAGCATTTGGTTCATATTGATCAGTGAGCTGAGCAGTTCGGCTAATCATTTTTGAAGCAAAGAGTGGGAATTTGGAGGGTCTGTGTCTGGTCTCAAAAAGGGGAACTGGGGAAGCATCCCTAATTCTTATCTTAGTCCAATAGGAAGGGGTTGTTCTTCATGATGAGTCATTTTCTGGAACACAAAGGGGATGTGTGTGTGTGTGTGTGTGTGTGTGTGTGTGTGTGTGTGTCCAGGCTTCTGGTCATCCCCCAATTCCTAGTTAGTTGAGTGGATAAAATAATTGGACAAGCCATTCAGAGAGGGACCAGCTATATAGACTTTATACACTTCCAAATTTCTTGGACTCTAACATCTGTTTGTACTGTTGGGTTATGATGGTGGGAGTAGGAGTGGGAGGCAGAGCCTAACTTCTCTAAGGAAGTTTAGCACTTCCTCCTCCTCTCCCACCCTCCTTCCTAAAGCCTTTGCACGCTCAGGAAATGTGGGAGTTTGGGGAAGATGAAGGACAATTAAGAAGAAAAAGCCTTTTTGTCCCTTGTTCTTTACCCTCTATTGCCCTGAGGTGGAACTTTAATTAGAGCTTTGAAATTAAAAACTGGTGTATTTAGATTAATAGGAAAGAAATTGCAAATTCAAGATTGCCAAATTTGTGTGTTATTCTTGAATTTTTTCCAGAATCCCCTGGATCTTCTTTTCCAGAATTTGTTTGATAATGATGACTGTCGGAATTAATGTTGGCCATTATTTAGAAGCAGTTTTCCTTTTAAGCCATTTCTGTATGCCAGCCACCACTGCTCTAGGCACTGGAGACACATGGGTGAACAAAACAAAGCTGTTATCTTCAGGGAGCTTAATTCTAATTATGAAAACAAGACTTACAATCTATAATAATAAAAGCATAATATGCTAATTAGATTGGACAGCTGAACAACCTTCCACCACGCTATGACACCCACTGGTGCCAGGCCAACCAAGGCAGATGTGATGCAATTGTTGGGGGCCCGGCCATCACCCTATGATAGCCATGCAGAGGGAGGTCCAGGGCACAGACCGTCAGGCTGCAGTGTGTGGGCAGGGTTTCCCTCTGCAGGGCTCGATCAATTGCCCCAAAGAGGGAGGCTGAGGCGATGGCACTGTGTTGGGTGGGCAAGGTCTCTGTGGGGCAATCCATCAAGGAGTCCCGGCCTGGTGGGAGGGGCCTACCTCTTTGGAGTGATCGATTGCAGGGCTCCTGGACTGTGAGAGGGCACAGGCTGGGCTGAGGGACCCCCCTCCCCACAATGCACAAATTTTTGCACTGGGCCTCTAATGTACTATAAAACATAAGTGACCATGAAAGTAACCAAGCAAAGTGTTATCAATTTTCTAAAGATTGGAATTTTTCAGACTGTGTTATATGACCAAATAAAACAAAGCTAGAAAATTCTAATAAAAAGATTACCTGTCGCCGGGACCGGTTTGGCTCAATGGATAGAGCATCGGCTTGGGGACTGAGGGGTCCCAGGTTCGATTCCGGTCAGGGGCATGTACCTTGGTTGCGGGCAGATCCCCAGTAGGGGGTGTGCAAGAGGCAGCTGATCGATGACTCTCTCTCATCGATGTTTCTAACTCTCTATCTCTCTCCCTTCCTCTCTGTATAAAATCAATAAAATATATTTAAAAAAAATAAAAAAAATAAAAAGATTACCTGTCAAAAAATTCTGTACCCCCAGAAAGTAAAAAAAACACACTCACAACCATATTTCTAAATAACTCATATATCAAAGAAAAAATCAGAGGAAAATAGAAAGTATATAAAACTGAATAACAAATGCACTCTCTTCCAAAATTTATGGGAAGCAGCTAAGGCATTAAAAGAGGAAAATATGTAGCCTTAAAAACTTTTATTAGAAAGGCATCAAAAATGACCTCAGTTTTTGTGGCAAAGCAATTACAAAGATGGCATTGCCATGAACTAAAGTGGAGAAAAAATAGTGAAAAGGGGTACAGAGGGAAACGGGGGTGGGGAGGAGGGGGTCGGCTCCCGCTGCTGGGACTCCCTAACAATCTTCTCTCCTGCCTGGTGGAGCTCCCGTGACAGGGAAAGGCAGTCTGGAGGCCAAACGGCCTAGAGGGACTATGCCCTCTGAGTACTCAGAAATATTAAGCAGGAAAATGAGGAGAATGGAATGGTGTCTGCCGTCTGGTGTTTTGTGTCGTGGGGACCTGCAAGTCTTGTGAGTTTCTGAAAACGAAGCATTACACAATGAACTGGAAGGGGAGAGAGCCCTACACACATGCCTCTGATGAACTTACTTCTTATCCCATCTAAAACAAAAAAATGGATAGGGGAACGCTATGCAGATTTATTCACTGTATACCTCAATGTGTTCGTTTTAGTCTACCTTCTTATTTCTCTTATATAAATGCGTGTCTTTTTATCAGTAGTAAACTTGGTCCATACAATGCAGGATCAATTTGGGAATTTCCTCCTTTATAGAAAAATAAAAAAGACTTAAATTTGTGGAATGAGGGTTTTAGTGAGTTTAAGTTTAGATTAGGAAATTTTAGGCATACAGTCCTCAAATATAAATAAACATAAAATGCTTTCATTATCTTTCATAACACATTTAATAAACCTATTTGCTTTGCTTTGTCTAGTGTGTCTTCCCTGAAAATTGGGTAAACATTTTAATGTGCCAACTGGTTGTTTGGTAAGCTTGCTAAAGACCTGACTGGCAGCTTGAGGTTTTCTAACTTATGTTATTTGTTGTTGTTTAAGACACGAAAGAGACAAGGCCCACTACTTTTCCCCTGAAGAAAGGACAAATGCAATAGAAAGAGAACAGTTTCTCAAATAAACTACTTGCACAATAAGATTTCTGAAACACATCAACAAAACACGAAGTCTGAGCCATATTTTTGTTGGGGCCCATAAATTTGAAGCTGGACTGGAAATAAAACTTCCTGCTTCTCAAGCCAGGCTTTGCAGAAAGATTCTTTTAAAAAAATATTTTCTTTAAATATATATATTTAGAGAGAGAGGAGGGGAGAGGGATAGAGAGATAGAAACATCGATGAGAGAGAAACATTAATCTGCTGCCTCCTGCACACCCCTTCCCGGGAATCCAGTTTGCAACCCAGGCATATGCCCTGATCAGGAAGCCAAACAGTGACCTTTTGCTTCATGGGTCATTGCTCTACCACTGAACCACACTGGCTGAGCAAGAATATTCTTTAAGCTAAACTTCCAGTGGTAACCTTTGTTCCCTGGACCTGTAAAGTCATAGGACAAAAGCCTTTTCCATGCTCTAGGCCAGGATGGGAAGTGTCCATATAAAGCCCTCAAAACCATCTGGTCTGGCCCTGCTAAGGCATTAGGGGTGAGCTAATTAAAAGTTTGACCAAATACAGCAATATAATTTTTAAGTTGATAATTTTGTATGGCCCATGAATGATGTGATAAATATCCAAATGGCCCTTGGCAGGCCAAAGTTTCCCCTTCCCTGCTCTAGGCCATCTAAAGTTGTAGGGTCATCAATTACAAATGGAAAAATAGGATGACCAAGATGGAGAGAATAATTGACGTATGCATCTCCTCCAGTTCTGTTCCTTTCTGCCGTGTTGCATTGGCTAGATCTGTGGTCGGCAAATTGCAGCTCTTGAGCTACATGTGGCTCTTTGGCCCCTTGAGTGTGGCTCTTCCACAAAATACATGGCCTGCACAAGTCTATTTTGAAGAAGTCACATTAGAAGTTTAAGTTTAAAAAATTTGTCTCTCAAAAGAAATTTCAATTGTTGTACTGTTGGTATTTAGCTCTGTTGACTAATGGGTTTGCCGACCACTGGGCTAGGTCATTCCTGGGCCTTTGCACAGAATGGGGATAACGGGTAAAAGAGGAAAGCAGAACTTTTTCCAATTTAAGTTGGAAAGATCATAAAATTTCTTCAGGATAAAAAAATGACTAGATTCAGGAAAGGAAGAAAGGAAGGAGGAGAAGGAAGATATTGAACAAGGGCTAGCTTTGAGGGGAAATGCTCTGGGGATTTTGCAAGAGGAGGGAGCAGGGGCTCTCAGTGATGAGTAATCAGCTGCTTTTCTCTCCAAGGGGCCTGCCTGGGACTGTAGCTGTGAAAACGGAAGCAATCAGAATAGGCATCCCTTTGCCTGGAAACTTGAAAGAACACAATTCATACATTATTTACTGTAATCTTAATAATTTCAAAGGCTATTTCCATTTTATTGATGAGGAGACAGAAGTTCAGAAAAATTACATGACTTGACCATGGTTTTGTGAAACCCAAAATACTTGTTTCTAATGGAATACTTGCTCCTAATGAATAACATAGTAAGGAAGAGTTTTGAAGCCTATATTCAAGTAGAATAACATGGGGTTTTTAAATATTATAATTCCCTTTTATGTCCGCATTTCAATGTAACTTTAATGTTTTATTCTCTCTATCTACCACTCCCACTCTTTTTGTTTCATTGACTTATATTACATACAGGCTGTTTCAACTATTTATTATTTGATGCCAATATTTTAAAGACTTGCCTTGATAAACCCAAATCAGGATGTTTTATTTTAACACAATTTTCAGAGTGAAGTAATCTAGAAATTCTCAATCAGAACTATACCTGGTTTGAGTTAATTAACAGTGTAGCAGCAATATATTTGCAACTTGTGACCTGGAAAATTTAATTCCCCAATTAGGAACTAAGAGCATGATACAGTCTGTAGGGTCCATTGGTTTAATTTGCCCATTTATAATTCTTGAGGACCTTTTTTTCTTTTAAATTCAGGACATTAGAAAACAAAAAAAGTTTTACTTGAGAATTCATTGATTTGTATACAATAAAAATGTGTTATTTAATTGATGTGGTGACATCGCGCTAAAAAAATGTCTTATACTATCTTTTCAAGATAAGGCAGATTTTTATCTATCTATCTATCTATCTGCCTATCTATCTATCTATCTATTATCTATCTATCTATCTATCCATCTATCTATCATCTACCTACCTACTTGTCTGTGTGTCTATCACCTATCAATTAATCTTCAATCAATCTATCACCCCTCTCTCTCTCCCTCCCTCCCTCTCTCTCTCTCTCTTTTTCTCTCAACCTCCCTCCCTCTCTCTCTCTCTCTAGGACTAAAGGCCAATTTTGAGTTCTGGCCAGGGCTCTCTTTGTATTCCTCTGATTCTCACCTGCTCACCATTGATAGAGAATTTTAATTTTCCTACGAGTTTTTCCTTCATGATTGGTTTAGTATAATGACTTGCCAACTTGCCTCAGTAAATTCTCTACTGCCAGTGCTGCTCCTTTCTGTTCAGAGCACTGGGCTCTGTGTTGCAATCCCTGTGCTGGGCTTGGTGTCCCTCATGCTCACTTTGTCCTGAGTTATGTAATCTGAGTACACACATTTTCTGTGGCCTCCTGAGCTCAGAAAGCAAGTCTGAGGCCCCTGTGGGTCAATTGCAGGACACAGCCATTTTAGCTCAGACTCTTCTGTTGTGTTCTAATCTGACCTCTGTGTCCAGTAAGAGGACTCCTCTCTTATCCTGGAGAGAGGGCCAGGACTCTGGGCCTGAGTTTGAATGGGGAGGAAATGCCTCCAAGCACAATGCCTCCGGACTGATAGTCTTGAGGAAGTACAGACGTCCTGGTTTGAAGTCATTTTCTGCTCGGTCCCTTTCCACATATGGCTTGGAGGACTTAAACCATGTGGGGGCTCATGGCTAGGACCATTTGCGGCTGGAGAATACAAGCTCATACCATATAATTCTTTAAATCCTCTGTCTCTCTTTACACTTCATAATGGCCTCATGGATGAGAAAGAACTGCAGAAGAGCTATCAAAGAGAAACATGGAAATAAGCAGATTTGTACCAAATTGGGCTATTGACATTTGACTCTTTCTTGAATTTTCAAAAAAACAGGAATGAAAATGGCATTCTTCTATTTTCGAAGAAGGCCCTCAGGCCTCATTCCTCAAGGATTTCTGAAAAGAGAAACCATTTTGAACTGTTTCTTCTGGGTTAGTGCCTGTTTTGGGCCCAGTGGAGGTAGGTTCTCTGACTCCCAAGGCTGTGGTTGGCAAACTGCAGCTCGAGAGCCACATGGGCTCTTTGGCCCATTGAGTGTGGCTCTTTCACAAAATACCACGGCCTGGGCAAGTCTATTTTGAAGAAGTGGCATTAGAAGAAGTTTAAGTTTAAAAAATTTGGCTCTCAAAAGAAATTTCAATCATTGTACTGTGGCTCTGTTGACTAATGAGTTTGCCGACCATTGCTCTAAGGCACATGTGTCAAACACAAGGCCCGCGGGCCAAATCCGTCCCGCCAGGCCTTGCAATGTGGCCCGCACCGCGCTGTCATCACTGCACTCCGCTGCGTTTCCATCACAATGACAGTTTATGACTGTTCAGTAAACCATTCGGCCCGCGATTTAGGCTGGATTTTAGATTTTGGCCCCTTCTCTGATTGAGTTCGACACCCCTACTCTAAGGATTCTGGAGACACCTAAGTCTTCCTGGCTTCCATTTTACTGGGGCAGTGCTTCTAAACTCCCACGGGTCTGGCTTCATGGCATGTGGCCTATGCAGTCACTTAGGGGCCTGCATTAGAAGGGCCTCATGCTTGGTTTAACACTATGCTGTCACCATGTTGAAATTATTATTTTTGAACAAAAGGCTCACGTTTTCATTTTGCTGGGCTCCACAAATTATATGACCAGTCCTGCTTCCCAGACCATTTGCCTCAGAATCACCTGGTATATGCAAATAAGTCAGATACCTATTATATCAGATACGCCAAGACCCCTGAATCATCCTTTTAACAAATGACCATTGTATTCTTTCACAAAGTTTGCAAAACCAGAAAACCACTGGCATATAAATTCAAGATATCATATTCTTGGGCAGCTTTGCTTGTTAAAAGACTTCAAACAGAATTCCTGGCTGTAATATCAAGTAAGGGGAAAAAAAAGCATCCATAATTTAAAATGTTTTATGTAAAATATATTAGGCAGTTTTGTGTTATCACCAAGATAAATATTTGAAAATGTGCCTAAAATATTAATTTAAGAGTCCTCATGGTCTTCATTCATTCTGGCATATTTACTTATTTTATTTTTATTCCTTGTCTCCCATTAAGTCAGAGCAATGAATCCCATAATTGCTAACTAATTAGACCTGCTAAAGGGCGGTAATTCTGTTCTGAAAGCAGTTTCAGTTTCCTCCAAATTCCTCAACATCCTGGCATATCAAAAGAGATGGAGTCCTCATACCTCCTGTAGATTTTTGAGAAGTGTTAGTTCAAGCATGTCAAACTCAAAGGCTAGCACAGCCAAATAAATGAGAACTTTCTCATGACATTTGATAAGTTCTTTAGAGAAGAATGAGAACATATACATGCAGAAGTCAGATCCTAAAGACAAAGGGTATAAGTGACTTCCAGGGAGCCTCTTCTCCTCTTTCCGTGTTTCCCTCTTGATTCGTCTGCCTCTGAACTCTGGGAGGGGGCAGTCCCTCAGTGCTGCTGCTGTAACCAGCCCTAAAATGCCATCCACATCGGAACCTTTCCAAGAACGACATCCGGGCATCTGCTCTGCCAGGAGGAAAGGCCAGAGAAGCAAATGGAACTGCACTAATTACCTTGATTGCTCAAGGGAGTCAAACAACTGGGCCAGGGCCTTAAACAATTCAAACAAACACAACCTCATGAACATCTGGGATGTTCTTATGATTTTTGATGTTGTAGCCCAGTCACATAGTGAGCATGGTTTGTGTGCAGTTATTCATAATTTTGTTGGGCCTTTTCTCTACAAAAGATCTGTCTGGTTATTAAAGAATAAACACAATGTTGTGTATTTTGTAAACAGGTGTGAGTAGGCTATACTTTTCCTAATATATAAAAAACCCAGGCTCTGTAACATCCAAAACAACCAAAGGTTGGATCGACTGCTGCTGCTATGGGCGCCCTGACCCAGCACTGACTGCTGAGAGGGCTGCAGATCAGGCTGGAACAGAGGCCTGGAGAGAGAAGCAGGGTCTGATCCATAGCCTCCATGGAAGCTGTTGATCAGCCCTTGCCCCTCTCTTTTGCTCTGGGCCTGGCCAGCAGCCATGCCTTTCTTTCTCTCTGGCCTCTGCTGGGGCTGCTGATGAGCCCCACCTCTTTTAACTGGCTTGTTGATAGGCCCAGAGACAGTGACTGGCATAAAAACTGACCAATCAGAACCAAATCTGGGTGAACTGTAAGGAGTCAATGGTTACCCAGGAGGTGGGGCTTTTGACACTGACTGGCATAGAAACTGACCAGTCAGAACCAAATTTGCATGAACTGAGACTAGCCAATGGTTGCCTAGGAGATGGAACTTTTGGCATAGAAACTGACCAATCAGAACCTAATCTGGGTGAACTGTGAAGGTGGGGACTGAGGAGGGGTTTTAAGGGCAACAGCTTTTTGGTGTAAGGTGTAAGAAAGCGATTCAATTTTTTTATGACGGGTTTGGCAGTATAGTGCATATGGCTGGCTATTAGTCGAGATATATGGATCATGTATTTTTGTCTGCCAAGAGCATCTCCTCCTGCTGAAAAAGGCTCCCCTCCCCCATTTAAGCAATCCTATTCTATATAATCTATCTATACTAATAAAAAAGTAGTATGTTAATTAGACCGGGTCTACTGGACATATTTCAGACATCTGACTTCCTTCTGGACAAAGCATGCTGGTGGAGGCCAAGGCAGAGAGGGCAGTTGGGATGAGATCAGGCAGGCAGAGGCAGTTGTGGGTGAAATCAGGCCAGCAGGGGAGGGCAGTTGGGGGCGATCAGGCAGGCAGACAGGTGAGTTGTTAGGAGCCAGTGATTCCAGATTGAGAGAGGGATGTCCGACTGCCAGTTTAGGCTCGATCCTTGTGGCAGTCAGACATCCCGCAAGGGGTCCCCAATTGGAGAGGGTACAGGCTGGGCTGAGGGAACCCCCTCCCCCCATGCATGAATTCTGTACACCAGGCCACTAGTATGGTTATATAAAGGTAAACTCTAGTCAGACCTCAGAGATATTTGTGTATCCAGGTTCATAGTGGTAGTATTTTTAATAGCCCAGGAATGGAAGCACTTAAATGTCCATTAAGGCATAAATGGATAAAAAAGATGTACTGTATGCATCCTATCAAATGTTTTCAGCCTTAAAAAGAAGAACGTGTTGTCATATGTTACAAAAAGATAATGCAGGATCTCACTGACATGAGATCACTAGTCAAACTCAAAGAAAGAGTAGAGTGGAGTTGCCAGGGGTTCCAGTTGGGGAGAGAAAGGGGAAGTTATTTAGTGAGTACAGAGATTCAGTTTTATAAGAAAAAAAAGTTCTAGAGATCTGTTGCACAACAATTTGAATGTACTTAATACTACTGAACTCTACACTGAGAAATGGTACATTTTTGACACAATTAAACATATAAAAATTAAAAAGTAATAGTGTATGATGGCCAATGAGCTCAATTAGTTAGAGCAGCCCCCTGGCATGGCTCAGTGGTTGAGTGTTGACCTATGAACCAGGAAGGAGTTCACAGTTAGATTCCCAGTCAGGGCACATGCCTGGGTTGAGGGCTTGATTCCCATTTGGGGGCTTGCAAGAGGCAGCCAATCAATTGTTCTTGCTCATCATTGATGTTTCTATCTCCTCCTTCCTCTCCCTGCGTCTCTGAAATCAATAAAAAATATAAATAAATAAATAAATAAATAAATGCAACAAAGAACTATTTAGAGCAGACAATAGGTTTAAGCCTAATCTTAAATGTTATTTTAATCCAAAACTGAATAGTAAGTGTCTTTCTTCGAACCAGTTAACTTTTCCTGTGTTGTGTGTCCTGCTACTACATGAGTTAGCTTGGCCAGCTATCTCCTGAATGTTGCCCAGTGTTTCGTGGCATTGCTACCAGGCAGAAAGTTTAAATGGCATGCCTTTACAACAGCTTTAGAAACATAAAGGAGAGCCCATTTGATACATACTTTACATTTCGTGTTATAAAACAAACCCAAAGCACTACTCCTTGATCTTCCGGAATGTAAAGGTTGGGAAGAGAAAACACACAGATAAACCCCCTGCCCCTTTTCATTTCTGCTTTCAAGTTTTTAAAATTATTGCTTTGACATTACATAAAGTATCTTACATTTCTAAATAATGAAAGCTAGGGAGGAAAAAGGGAATTTTAATTGAAATTAACTATGTTGTTGAAGCTCTGCATTAATATTTAATAGGCAAAGTTCATCAACAGATTGCCTATTTTACAATTACAAATATATTTTCTATTCTCAGACACAGCGCTAGAATTAGGAGATTGTATGTGTAGGCCTTCTGTTCACCAATTTAGCACAATTCTTGTAAAAAGTGTAGAAAGAGGCCCTGGGTTAAATGTTTAAAAATTTTTGCCAATGACTAATCCTTGACTGTTGTACAATGAAAAGCCTGATGTGGTCCAGTTACAGAGTGTTTTGGAGGGCGGAACCAAATTCCAGATGATATATCCAACAGCAGGCCTTCCTTGGCACAGCTGAGTTATTTTGTACCAGCACTAATCTGATTGACTGATCTTTTGTCATCCTCGGTAGCTATTTGTCCTTTATAGGAATGAAACAGATTATAAAAAAATATATATTGACCAAATTTATTACTTTGAGAAATGTCCAGCTCCATCTTTGTAGGCGATATAAATTTACAGTGCATTGCATTTACATTCTCAATGAATGACTGGGAGACTTCCACCAAAGTTTTTGCTCAGATTTAGATCATTACTTTTGGCTTAGAAATGTGACTCCGAAGGAATTTAACTATTTACCATACATGAAATGCAGGGTTTTGTTTTGTTTTGTTTTGTTTTTTTAAATCTCACTCATCTAGCATATTTCAATGACCTCAATTATGTATCACCAATCTGTAATCTAAGCTAAACTACTGCTGTGTTTAAATCATGCCATTTATTTTTATTCTTCCCTCGCAGATAATAAAAAATGCAATTAAACTGGAATTTTTAAAAATGGCAGGATAATAGAAAAAGACTACAAGTGAAAGTTTATTAGGACATAGCCCCTTTTAAGGATTTAACGATATTATGGTTACATTGTATTTTTTTCATGTAAAAACTAAATTTACACAGTTTTCCTCTTAAAATATTATGAGGCCTGTCTCGCAGCACTAGTATTAGAAAGGAATTCCACTAACTTGGAAAAATTTGGAATTTATGGTAAATGCGAACATAAAGTAAGTATATTGGGACAATAGTTTTTATGGCTGTTGAAATTTGTCAGGTGGAAAGCCCATTGCTGATTGTGTAGAATATCCTTAGAATGCTGGTGCCACTTGTTGGCAGAAAACAGCAAAATTAAGAAAAAAAAGTTAAGGGAGTGAAAAATGTAGTTTTCAAGTCTTTCATTCCCCCCACCCCTATTTTTTATTAAGGTATTATATGTGTATATATCTTACCATTGCCCACAGACATCTATCGGAAGGCAATTTCCTTAGCTTCCTATTTCTTTCTTTTATATATATATATCTTTATTGATTTCAGAGAGGAAGGGAGTGAGAGAGAGAGATAGAAACATCAATGATGAGAGAGAATTATTACTTAGCTGTCTCCTGCACGCCTTACAGGAGGTGATCAAGCCTGCAACATGGGCATGTGTTCTGACTAGGAATCTAACCATGATTTCTTGGTTCATAGGTCGATGCTCAGTCACTGAGCCATGCCAGCCAGTCTACTTTCTGTTTCTTTCTCCACCCCCTTCTACTAAGATAGCTCTCAGGATGTGACTTACTCCTTCCATTTTAGAGGAATTATTTTTTCTACTGTCAGAAATTTAATCTCCATCTGTTCAGTTGATACCACTCCTTTTTGTGTAGTTGTGATTCTCTTGTACATGATTCTCTCCTTTCTCCTATATCTTTGTCCTCTGAAGATTTCCTCCTGAGCATATAAACCCACTGAAGTCTCCATCAAACAAAGGAAAAACAAACACATTCACAAACACATGCACTCCCACAACCCTCCCTGACTCTCCAGCATCTCTATCTACTAGGTTATTTTTTAATTCATTTATAGCTGAAATTCTCCCCAGAAGACACTTGTCTCCAAGACCTCTTCATCACTTGTTTGTACCATGCAATTCACTCCTATCACTTAATCAAAAATTCTCTTTCCGTAACATCAGGGTCCTGGTTGCTAAATGTATCTCTCCTCGGTGTTCAGTATTACTATACATTTTGTCTATGGAACATTTCACCCTTCATTATACTAACCTTCCAAGGTTTTCGGGATATCATTTCAATTCCTAGCTTTCTTTACCTTTCCTTAAACCTTGGTACTCCCTAGTAGACCATGTTTAGGCCTGTTCACTCCTTGATCCACATTCTTTCTATGCAAAGTCTTTTTGCTTTGCTGGCTTCAGTTATGACCTACATGCTGATGAACCTCAGGCCCACGCTGCCTTCCAGATTTCTCTCCTGAACTCTGCCCTTGACTGTGTCGCAGGCACCTCAAAGGCACTTGGTTAAAATGTTATCTCTACTGAATCTGGTTTTCTTTTGTGTGCTCCTTGTTCAGTAGACCAGCAGATAGCCTTGTCCAAGATAAACTTTGTACACAGTTTAGGTTTCAACTTTTCCCTTCATATCATGTCTAACTAGTGGCAGAGTTTTATCAATTTTATATCTTTAATATCTTCAGAATTCTTTCCCTTCACTTGTCACTGGCTTGTTCACTTGACCGTTATCTTTAAATAATAGTCACCATACTACTCTTTCTAAGTCCAGCCCTGATCTAATAAAATCCATTCTTCACCTTAAAATATAGTAATTTTTTTTTAACACATGAATCAGATCATATCATCCTCAGTTTAACATCTTTAATGTCTTCAAAAAATAAGGTCTTTAATTTGGTCCCTTTCTGACTCTCTAAACTCTTCTCTTACTACTCTCTGACATTTATTTTTTGCTATCTTTACTCAAATCATAAAAAAATCTCTCCCTGTTTGGGAAGGGCCAAGACTTCTGTCTATGCATTTTTGCAAATCCTATTACAGCTGTTTGGTACATCTTCCTATCCCTTTCATACTCGTGTATCCTTCAGAAATCAGCTCCTCAAAAGAAATTTCTCAGTGGTTCAGTCATCTGTTCCGAGAGCTCATTTAAAACCCTGTGCTTAGCTCCCAGAACTTTTTCATTTATATTGAAATTATTTTCCTCTTCAAACTCCTGGAGGTCAGGGGACCTTTATCTCTGATTTCTCAGTATCTGGAAACACAGTAACTGATAGAGAGTTGGTGCTCAATAAGTGGAAAAAGAATGGATGAAAATGGAAAGAGAATTAAGTGTTTTCTTGGAGCCAAATAACTCTGAGAATCTGTTATAGCTTACACTGAGATTTGAGAGAGCCACTCAATTTCATTATCTAGAAAATAGAATAAATCGTGATGATGATTTCTCATTTTCTTTCTGAAAGGTCTTGACAATAGAATTTCCTAAGTAGAGTGTTTTATGTTCAAGATATACTTTAGAAATTAAGGTTGTGTCTACTAGCCACACATATTTCAAATAAATATATGTGTGTCAACACCATTAAATATAAAGATGCAAGATCCAGTGATAATAACATATGAAGTAATCTTGCTTATTAATCTATTTTCAGTGGTATAATGTACATAAAAGTTGATTCATTGTAATGTACCTTTTCCTAAAATATTCTTTCAGGAAAATTAGAATTACCCTGGCTTTATTGTAATCTGTAATATTTTTTAAATATTACTGTCATATGAGTTCACTATTAACAAAGAACAAACTAAGCATCTTTGTAGCTATATAGTTTTAAAAGCCAAAGAACATTCTTTCTTAGAATATTTTTTCTGAAATTCTTTACTAAGTTTATCAATCACAAATGAGTTTCAACTGCCATTTTAATGTTGTCTATACCTTGTGAAATATAATGGTTGAAAAGTAAACCAATTCTGTCACCCCCATGTTTTGTTTACTTAATCTTAGACAATGGGGTTGACTTTTGCCTCTCTTTCCGGAATTGTGTATAATTCAATGAATAATGTTGATCTTCTTCAAATTCTTAGGGGTCTAGAAACATATTTCTGGGTGCTGCAGTTGTATTCAGTTATATGTCTAGTCTTTAGACATTATCAGACTTCTGTGAATGGCATAAAACTTATAATTTAAAGTAAATTTGAAATATTGATACCAATAAACTGATATATTAATGATGCTTTAATCTAAAAACAATTCAAAAGTAAACAATAATAAAATATAAATAGCAACCAAAACATGCACAAATCCTTTTAAAATCTATCACCTAACTATTCCTCTTGCTTCTGAGAATTTTCATCTGTAACCTTGTCCTACCTGATCATGCAGGAGTCTATCCTTCTATCAATTCCCTTTCATCAAGAATTGTGTGTGTGTGTGTGTTCATGTGTATATCATATAGAAAAAAACAACACATAATAATACAAAAATAAACTCTGTGTTTTGTGTGTTCACAGTGGAAACTTAATTTCGCCCTACGCTGTACGGAAGAGTGAGAAACCTCATTCTCCCTCTCCCAGGTCCTCCCACCTCTGTTTTCCCTCCTCCATCTTCTGTCAGTCAGCTTGAAAAGACATCCTCTCTTTATTTTGGATGTAATACTGTATTAGAAAGTTTCCTAAGTACCATTGCCTTGTGACCCAAGGTTTAAAAGAGATTTTAGCGCAACCAACTATGAAACCACTGGAGATGGGTCTAGAAACAATCCATCTTGCCTGTTGTCCCTGTTTTATGACTTGTAATTCAAAATGCAAGCCTCTCCATCTACCAATAAATTCTTGAACAGAGGTACCTATATCTGATTTGAAAGTGTTTGAGGCAAAAGCATAATTACTCTGGAAAATCTTTTAAATTATTCATACAAAATTGTTTACATAGTTTTGAGAGTATAGTTCTCTATAGCAATTCTTTGAGAATCATTGAGGAAGACTAAAGGAAGGAGCAGAGGGAAAAATATAGGCAGGTGTGTTTGACTTGTCTCCTTCAAGGTAATCCTTATATCACCAGTGGTAAACAGGGTGGAAGATTCTGAACTATCCCAGCAGAATATTCTAGTTTATCTATCCAGTAACCCACTCTGTAATAGGACTGTAAAGACTTAATAACTTTACAATCTTAAAACTGTTTGATTTTTGGTGGTGAGGGCTAAAAGAGATAATAAACATGTGTGTTCCTAGCTCAGGCTTTGGCATATAGTAAATGCTCAAAAAGTGTTTGCTGGATCCAAGGCTAACTCTTGCTTGGTCACATTATCATTTACACTGTTCTTTGAAAATAGGCCGCCTGTTTCCTGTTTTTCCAAGTTGCCTTTCCTCTTTGGACGGCTGTCATTTTATGGGCCTTGCTTTCATTACCCATGTGACCAAAGTGAGGAGTCACAGCTTCCTCAAAGGATTAGCCGTTAGGGTGTGTGTGTGTTTGTATGTGTGTGTGTGTGTGTGTGTATGTTTGTGTGTGTGAGTGAGATAAGGTTCTATTGGACTCCAAGCCCCACCCACACTCCCCTGTACATTTCTCTTCCAGCCAGTCATCCTCCATTACCTTCATTCTTGCTCCATGCTCTAAAATTTCTTTCTTGGGTAGCAAACTCTCCAACATTCGTAGCCTTTTTCTCTGACTCCTTTCTCTTGTTCATTTTCTTGCCTAACAGCTAGCTGGATACTCTCTGACAGGATTTAATTTTTATTTGATCTGTTTGTTTCATGTTCCATGTTCTTCAAGGCCAGAAGTGGGCGAGTGTCCTTGCTTCCCAGTATGGCCTTCAGAGCACTATTCCTTCTCACTGAAGCTCTGCTCTTTGCGGCTAATTCTTTTCTCCTCATCTAACAATATCAATTAACATTTATTGAACACTTCTACTGAGCCAGGAGTATGCTAATCACTTTGCCCAGATTGTTTCACTGAACACAAACACAATAACTCTGTAAGATAGAAACTGTCATTGCCGTATCATTATTAGCTTTGCAGAGGCTAAGAAACGTGTTCACGCCTGTATACATGGATATGAGTGTCAAAATATCCATTGCAAGGTATAAAAATATGTAAAGTGCTCAGTAAATACCATGCAAGTGTTTGCTGTTATTTTTGTTGTCCCAGGGTGCCTTGTGTGAAGTGGAAGAGCTGGGATCAAACCCCGGCAGTCTGACTCAAGAGCACATGTTCTTAATCATCATGCATGGCCAGGTGACATTCTACTGACCACCCTTCACCCAGTAATAATATCCCTGGCTCACAGCTTTTGAAGCCAATTCCTCTTTAGTTCTCTAGGATTTTTCATAGTATATGTGGTTATTCTCCATAGTGCTTCGTCATTCTCCACTCACTCTCATTTCCTTTGTCTCCTCTGCTAAAACTCCTCCTACCTTCTTCACATTACCTCTGCCACCCATTGCACAACACACCCTGCATCCCTCAGTACCTCTGAAGTCGCTCACTTATATCTCACCATACCACCACAGCCACTGCCACTTTGGTATCTCCTCACTGAGACACCCATTATTACCATAATTCTCACCACAATTTCATTCTCTATCAACTATCTTCCACTTGTCTTTTTGCCCAGCTTAGATTTTTCAAATCATTATCATGTCCTAAAAGAGAATCCAAATTCCCTTATTCACTTCTCTGCTTCTCACACTCAACTGGAGAACTTTATTTATTTATTTTAAAATATATTTTATTGATTTTTTTTACAGAGAGGAAGGGAGGGAGAGAGAGTTAGAAACAACAAACAATGAGAGAAACATTAACCAGCTGCCTCCTGCATACCCCCCTACGGGGAAGTGCCCGCAACCAAGGTACATGCCCTTGACTGGAATTGAACCTGGGACCCTTGGGTCTGAAGGCTGATGCTCTATCCACTGAACCAAACCGGTTAGGGCTCAACTGGAGAACTTTAATGCTGGTTGAGCTCAACTATCTACTTTCTTTGTACCTACATCTGAACAATTGTGGATAGTTGGAGAAAAATCAATAACCAGGCTGCTTGATTTTTTTTTTTTAGATAAATTAATATTTAAGTGTCTTAAGTAGGCATTTGGCACCATATGACAGAATAGTGTTTCCCTAGAAAACGTAACCACTCCAAATATGATTATTTTATACTTTCTTCCCTCCCCTCTTGTACATCTTCCCTTAGCATTCACTCTCATTTTTATGTCATTTAAGAAAATAGAGGGCTCTGCCTATGTGGCTCTTTATTTTATGTCATTTAAGAAAATGGAAGGCTTGCCGAAACGGGTTTGGCTCAGTGGATAGAGCATCGGCCTGCGGACTGAAGACTCCCAGGTTCGATTCTAGTCAAGGGCATGTACCTTGGTTGCGGGCGCATTCCTAGTGGGGATTGTGCAGGAGGCGGCTGATCGATGATTCTCTTTCATCGATGTTTCTAGCTTTCTATCCCTCTATCTTCCTCTCTGTAAAAACTCAATAAAATATATATTTTTAAAAATAGAAGACTCTGCCTATATGGCTCAGTGGTTGAGCGCTGAACAATGCACCAAAATGTTGATTCCTGGGCAGAGCACATGCCTGGGTTGTGAGCTTGATCTCCAGTGCAAGGGCATGCAGGATGCAGCTATAAATGCTTCTCTCTCATTAATGTTTCTATCTATCGCCCTCTCTCCTTCTCTCTAAAAGCAATAAAAACATATTTAAAAAAAAAAAGAAAGAAAATAGATGTAATGAGATGGAAAACCCTTCCACTTCCCATTCTCAGACCTATGAAACCAGCCCAGCATTAGTCTCTTCCTTTCCTCTCTTCCTGTTAATACAGAGGAAGTGTCGCTTTTCTTGTCCAAGACCAGCCTCAGTATGTGCACTGGCTTGCTTCTCTGCTCGTTTTGTAAGAACTTCCCTTCTTCTCTTTTCTGCACGTCTGTCTCTGCCTCTCAGCAATTTTCCAGGATGGAACTCGCCAGTGGTTGCCCATATCCGTTCAATTTCTAGGAAACTTAGCTCTCAAGTGGACCATAATCTGCAATCTCTGCCTCCACTTTCTTACCCCACATTTACTGTATCCTCACCCCATCCTCCAGCTCCTACTTGGTATCTAAACCACTTCTCTAAGGAAACTGCTTTTGTATAGTCAGTGAATTCCGGGTGGTCAAATGCAATGGATGCTATCTTATCTCAGCTGATTCACTCCCAGGATGACTCCCTTTTTCATTCAGATTGCATCTCTTTAGAGAGACCTTCTCTGATGACTCCAGCTGAAATAGTCCTTCTCTCCCCCCCCCCCAACCCCCCTCATAATGGAGCCATTACATCACTCTGCTTTATTTTCCTCATGGCACTTCTCTGAATTTATCTGGCGCGTTTATTTGTTCATTTGTTGACTGTGTATCTCCTGCCCCCACCTAGAACTGTGCCTGGCACAACACAGATACTCAATGGGATTTCTTGAGGGACAGACACAATGCTATATTTAGAATCTTCTCTCTCCTCCAACAACAAAGCTTTTGTTAACTGGATGAAGTTTGTCAGTCTGACTGTCTCCTGTTAGTATAGCTATCTAGTCCCTTGGTCAAGGAGACTTCCTGGTGCGCTGCCCTCATTCTTGGAAAGGTCTGAGTCCCACATAGGACCAGCCTCATTTTGGGTATAAACTTCTGATTGCTCTTCTCCCCCTTGTTTTCCCCACCCCTCCATGCCATTCTGACTACACATTTCTAGTCTTTTCTTTTTCAATATGACCCTCAGTTTTCAAAGCTCTTTCTTAAACACTAATTACAGGTTACTGTGGTGGTGGTGGTGCCTGGTGACATCTCTGAGCCAGTTTGGGAATGGCTCAATCTTACACTTGTCCTCTAGGTCTGGAAAATTTACCTGTGTGGGGCCAGCTGGCTAAGTTTGAGCTCTTGTCTCCAGTTTTCTGAAATCTTAAGTGTCTCGGTCACAGTTATTTGCAGACTTGACTTTTGTCATCTAGCTACTCAGCGATAGTAGGTCACCCCGTGAAGCTTACTGGTCGTGAAAAGGAGGATAACTATTCCTACCAGAATCTCAGCCTTTATCTTTTTCTAGGGTGGGTTCGGCTAGTCTAGTCTGGCAGGACAGGTTAGCAGCAGTGCTAACAGGAATATCTAAACTTAAAAAGATCACCATTGCCAGCCAGTCGTTATTCTCCATCCTCCTGTTGTTAAACAAACACGAAAACAAAACAAAGCCCACAAAGGTCTTGTTGGGAAACATTTTTGAATTCTAATTTTATTACAAGTTTTCCTTAAGTGCTCATAAATTCCTTTGAATCCTTATTTAATGATAATAAAAAATATTGCTACATACACATCTGTGAGAGACCTGAACTCAGTATGGGTATATGTTAGAAACCAAACACTCAAAGAGACCCCAGAGGGGTAGGCAAATGCCACTGGCTATGCAATTTCAGCCCCCACTCTGACCTTGCCCAAAAGAGGCACCACGTGTCGGGTGATCATTTAACTTACCACCCACATTTGGGTGCTATTAATTATGCTGGGATAACATGAGTAAACTGGGCTGTCCTGAGAAAATGGGCACATACTACAATAATATAGTCATTCCAACCATGAGTTCTTAGGATAACTGTGGACCGGTCCAGTCTCCCGCTAACCAAGCAGAAGCTTTGGCCCCTGCAGGTGTAACTCATCACCGCCCTTGTCCCCACGCTTAAAGGTGTATAGAAGGCATCATTAGTCATGAACTAGGGACTTATTTAATTGTCAGAAGGGCATTTTGCTAATCTCACAAGTTTGTGATAACACAGACCATATCCTTTATGGTGTTTTCTATCCCTTCTCTCCCCAAATAAAGCACGCCCTCAATAAATTACTTTAAGAGGGAACTGAGAGAGAGAGGCGTGAGTGAACTAACTTCCTTTTTCCAGCTCAAACACTGTTTAATTCAACCGTAGTCCGCTCTGGCAAGTAGAATCAAGTCCTTTGTAGAGAGCATGTTACTTGTAATGCAGTTTCTAGCAGAAGAAAATTATAATTGTGTGTGTGTATTAGCATGGGATGAGTGGGTGGAAAAACAGAATAGGAAAGAACTGAGGTTGGAATTAGAGCTAAATTTTTCTTCATTCCCCCTTAAACTGTGTAAATATGTGTATGTAAAATATATATACATTCTATATATTTATATGAAATACATAACAAATACGTTTCTTAGAAGAAGGTTATTAGGTAGATGACAAAAATAAACCAATAATTAATTTGATAATGCTTATATTCTGAAAGGCCAGGATGCAGTGTGCTTTGCCTCCTTCAAGGTGAGCAGGTCCAGGTTATTCTCTTTTAATTGAGGCCCCAGGCTGGCCCTCGGGCGGGGCACCAGCCCTGTCCTTCTGACTGGCTTTAAGCTGTAAGCAAGCGGTCAACCATGAGAAAAAAACTATGAATACTGAGACTATGAGGCACATCTGAAAGTAAAGGAACTCTTTTCCTTGCTGGCTCATGGACTTACCTACTCCTTTCACATACGCCTTATGAAGTCCTGGATTCCGTCGATGGGTTTGCCTTGGAACGTTCCTTATTAACTCTCACCTTCCTTTTATTGGCAGCCTCCTGCTGAGCTGAGTTTGAGTCTCTCCAGTGAGAGCAAACCTGTTACCTCCATTGGGCATCTGTGACTGTTAAAAGGTGTCTTCCTTTAATTAAACTGTGTCCTGTCATCCCAGCTGACCAACTGTTCCTGTTTGCCCCGCAATGCCCTGCATTTAAGAAAATATTCCTCATTTGGGGCTACCCCTCGTCCCCTGCAAACCAGGACAGCTGGCCGCTCTGTCTTATTTTCATGTCTTGGCCCTATTCTCTAGCCTGGGCTATGCAAAGAAGTGCTATATTTTTTCTTCCCAGCAGCATCTATTTGACACATTTAAGGTACACTTCTCTCGCTCCAAAAATTCTTAGCTGACATAGTTTTAGATTATTTTCCACTTGTTCTGCTCACAAGGTGCTGCCCTTTGTTGAGGGAGGAGCTTTCTTTTCCTATCCTTATGTTTCACACAGGAGGGGACTATTCCTGCTCTGTGGGGGAGAGAGTGGGTGTGAACACTTCTGTTCCTTCTCCACCACTTTTCCTCTTAATCCTTACTTGTCCTTCAGAATCAAATCAGGGGTCACATTCTCTAGAAATCTCTCCTAATCTCATCTTTCTCCCTTCTCAGTCAGGCTCATTTTTGATGTTCCTATTGGAAGCTAAATTATAGCTCAGGGTTGAATGGATGACCATTTCAACTCTCCACTGAGGTAGCTCAAAAGATCTTTGGGCGGGATATGGATTTTTTTTTTTTTTAATAGAAAGCCCCTCTACATTCAATTATAAAAACAAGTGAATTATCAATGTCTCAAAGTTCTTTACTATACGTAGAATGTGGTATATATCTTGGAATATTTTCAAAGGAGGAGTGGTCACTTATCTGTCAGTCATAGAGAGTTTTTAGTAGTTTGCTCAAGAAACATCTGGTTTGGCAAAAGAGCTTCCCACTGAAACGACTAAGGTCCTAAGTATCCACAGGAATGATTTGTTAGATGGAATTATTAAGTATAAACCAGGGAATAGCTGTCAAAAATGATGATTTTTACTTTCAGAATTATTGGTCATAACCTATTCTTTTTAACAATCATTAGACAGCTAAACCAATTAATTGCTGCTGTTAGTTCATGACAACAAAACGATGTCATCAATGTATGGGAGGGAGATTTTTCTTTCTCTAATTGGAGAATCTGTTTCAAATCATTGTAAGGGAGTGTTATTTCATTATAATATGTTTTTTAAAGTTTAAATTATGGTTTGATCTGTTAGGAAGCTTTCTACAAACCCCCCAAGTCTGATGGTGGTGCTGATGAGAAGGTTCTGTGTAAGCATTTCCAGCTTGGGGACATTGATTTAGCCTTCAATTGCTTCTGGTCTGCAGAGTTAAAGGACAAGGACAGTCAAAAATATTTTCGTGCCTAAATGACTGCTTATGTGAACGAGACTGTGTTGTGTTTTTTTCCTGACAAATGTTTTCACAAAATGTTTAGAAAGGGAAGGCTAAAGATTATAAACTCTGCTCATGCTCTGTTAGCTTAAACATTAGAACTGAATAAATCGTCAGGGTTACATGGAGTGTCTACCAACAAATGTGGCTGCAGTTCTGGGTCAGTAAAGATGTGTGTGTTTTTACAACCGAGATAAATACTATTTCACACTCAGCCAGACAATATGACCCCTAGACTTAATAAAGACCAAAACAAATTTTCAAGAATTGGAGGCCATCAATGAGAATGAAGAAATCTACATATCAATATTAAACATTGGTGGTAAAAAAAAGAGAAAAGTAAGTTTCCTTGGTGCAAGGTGGGATCTGGACTTCTGTTGGCTTTATCAGATTCATGCCACAGATGTATTTGTCCCCAGTTACACTTAAATGTTTAATTAAATGCCCCCAAAGGTGTCAAAGAATAATTTATTTATTTATGAAAGTATTATATTTAATGAAAAAATAAAATATGTAAGTGAAAAAACTTAAGAGCATGTATAGTATGATCTCAAATTTAAAACAATGTACAGGTATGCCTATAAGAACACTGAAGAGTTTTTCATAAAGATATTGAATTTTTTATCTTTTATTTTGAAGAGTTGAAGTGTGGGGAAATGACTCAAACCATTGGATCATTTTTCAAAATCCACCCTAAGAGGTATGGTGGGCAGATCCGAGCAAACCTGTGCCTTAGACCACTGAGGATGGGTGTATAAACAAACGTTCTCAGAGTCACCTCTCCTGCATGGTATCAGTTTCTGGTTTGGGCTCTTTTTAATGAGGAGTTTTCTACAGGAGCTGACACAGCTGATCCTAGAACGGCCTGCGGGGAGACAGCCTCCTGTCCTACACTGGTCCTGGCAGAGCATGGTACCCTGTGGATAATCAGCCCGCACAGAGCAGTTCTCATCTGTACTGTGATTGTTATCTATGTGCCCCGCTGTCCAGCTGGGGTCATTCTTTCTCGATGGGTGTATGTCTGGGGAAGCACAGGGCTCAGGGTCCTGAATGGAAGGCCCGCTGCAGACACGTGTGCCCTTCCCATGACCTGAAGGCATTGGGTTTGGTTTGGGAAGATGAAGTCATTTTGCATCCTTGTTGCTGTCTCTGTCCACTAGGGACTGTGGGCACGAGGAGGGAAGTCCCCCACCCCAAGCCTCTCTGAGCAAGTGTGCTTGTGCTTGTGGGTGAGCTCATGGGTATGAAGAAGATGCAGGTGGTTTGGTCTATGGGGTCAGAGGGCTTGAGCAGTGTGGGTGGACATGGCCCACCGTGATACTATTTAAAAAGGGATCGAGCCCTAGCTGGTTTGGCTCACTGGATAGAGCGCTGGCCTGCAGACCAAAAGGTCCTGGGTTTGATTCTGGTCAAGGGCATGTATCTTGGTTGCAAGCTCCTCCCCGGCCCAGGCCGTGGTTGGGGATGTGAAGGAGGCAACCAATTGATGTGTTTCTCTCACATGGATGTTTCTGTCTTTCTCTCTCCCACTGTCCCTAAAAATCAGTGGAAAAATATCCTTGGGTGAGTATTAACAACAACAACAACAACAACAACAACAACAACAACAAGGGATAGAGAAAGACAGGCTTTTTTTGTTTTGTTTCTGATGGTTGGGGCAGATGTTGGGTTCATTTGAGCTTTTTTTTTTTCTTCTTCTTTTTTTTTTCCTCTCAGAAATCAGGCAGCCTGGGGACCAGAGCCAACTCAGGGCTGAATCCTGAGAGTCCTGAGTGAAGGAGTGAGGCTCTGTGTGTGTGTGTGTGTGTGTGTGTGTGTGTGTGTGTGAGAGAGAGAGAGAGAGAGAGAGAGAGAGTCCAGCTTCTCTTGTGAGAAGGCCTTGCTAACTGGGGACCGCAGCCCAGTCTCCTTTCAGATACTCACGAGGAGAAAAACTTGTGAAGCACACAGCAGCAGGCAGAGTTCCTTGGCTCTGTGATTGATCAGACCTGGCTGAGAGCCGTCCCTTCTGTACAGTATTTATGGCACGTTAGGCTGTGGCCTTGAAGCTTCGCCTCATGTCAGCTATCCATAGAGGAGCTGATGTTTATAAGAACAACAAAAAATGCCATCTTGAGCCAAGGGTTTCCTTTTTGTCCTTTCAGATTTCTCAAAAAGACATAAGAAGGTTAAACAGTTGCAAAATGGCCAAACACCCAGAGGCACAATGCTGTTTAGAGTAAATAAAGGAGTTTTTATGAAAACACCATGATGCATGTACAGTGGTTTCTGCATGAATCAAATTGTGTGCTTTCAACACATAATTGATACTCTTAGGGGGGATGATGGCTGGGCTCCCATCCCTATCCTGAGTGGACTAGAACCAGCCTGTCAGAGATAATGACTGAATCGAAAGAAATGACACCAGCCCAGTAGTGCAAAGAATCCACATCAAAATACCAGCACACACTCGAGTTTGGGAATTATTTATAACCTTGAAATTCAAAAGGAATTGCCAGGGTGCACCTATGAGCACATTCAGGTGATTTATCTCGGCATCTAATGAAATCTTGGCTTTTCACAGGTTTAGGAAAACAGTAATTCTTAGGTGGCATTGTGTATCTCTGTTAGGAAGATTATGGTGATTTGCCTGGTTTTGGAAATAGCCCGAATAAATAGCATAAATTAAAAAAAAGAACAACTCATAAATAAAAACACTCTTTTTACCTTTCTCTTTTTCCTAGCAGATATTTTTTAAAGGTAACTATTTCAGAAGGAAAATGGATACCGTCTATTGACAGAGTATGCTGCAGATGAATCTTTCTTTCTGAGTTTACAGTTCCTACGGGAAGAAATGCAAAAATTCTCTTAGCTACTGAGAAGCATTGGAGTGTGATGGCAGAGCTTCAGTAATGTCCTGTTTTTAGTCAGGGAGGGGGTCCGTAGGTCCCTTGTCTACCGCGGCAAGAACAAATGTCCAGATACGCCCATGACATTGGGCTGTCTTTCTCTAAATGTTTTTGTTCTACTGTCAGTGGTGTGAAGGGAGAAAACACACATCCTCATAACTCATAAAAATCACATCTCTCCATTTCATTTCAAGTACAAGTTTTGTTCCAGAGACACATTTAAAGTGGAGAATAGGACAAAATATGTTTTATGTTCCCATTCATCTTTAAAATAGCCTCACAACACTGTGAACTTGAGACCGGACAATTACTTGGCACGTAACCCATGCAGACACCAACCTTGACAATTAAAGGGAACTTTCCTCCAAGGGCGAGGTGTTCTTAAACGACTCCCCGGAAGCTTTAGGCACAAACGTACTCTCTTTCTACACCTTGTGTGTGCCAGCCTTCTTGCCTGCCCGTTTGCATGTGTTATAAATGGTTTTGTTTGTTTCCTGTTTTATTTCCACATTATTCCTTCCCTGCGGCTCACATCAGTTAGGCAGATATGGGAATGTCCCACATATGTGTATTTCAGGTCCCTTCAGAGCATTCTTTTCTTCTTTTTTTAGAGGATGCTTATTTGACATTAACAATAACCTACGTAATTCTCCAAATGTCATAAACCCCATAGAAAAAGAGCCCTTAGCTCACTTTTCTGCTTTTGCTGAACAAAACACATTCCCTGAGCATGAATTACTGACATGAAGAGCAGCATTTATTCCAGACCAATGCTGGGCCTTATTTTATGCTCAGGTAAGTAGAATGGACAGCTTGCCTGCTTGGGGAGACTGTTAGTTGCTATTGTGAATTCTTTTTTATTTTTTTTTATTTTTTATTTTTTTATTATATTTTATTGACTTTTTACAGAGAGGAAGGAGAGAGATAGAGAGCTAGAAACGTCGATGAGAGAAACATCGACCAGCTGCCTCCTGCACACCCGCTACCAGGGATGTGCCCGCAACCAATGTACATGCCCCTGACCGGAATCGAACCTGGGACCCTTCAGTCCGCAGACCGACGCTCTACCGCTGAGCTAAACCGGTTTCGGCGCTATTGTGAATTCTTAAGGGACCGGGTAGAAGCATCCTTCTCAATACACACACACACACACACACACACACACTCAACACACACACACTCAATACACACATACACAATACACACACTCAATACACACACACTCAATATACACACACACTCAATACACACACTCAGTACACACACACACACACACACACATACACACACACCCCTCGTGCTCACATGATGATGTCAACATGTGAAGAACTGGGAATCTGATTCTAAAAATGACCTGAGAAGTATGATGCCTTTTAACGGCCCCCCGCAACCTCCTACCTAAGAAAGTACACCCTTTCCCTGTGGCATTGTGTCAGGGGACATTTTTAAGGCTCAGTCTCCTGAGCTCCCACCTTTGGTCTTGGCTTCATTCTTTCAGGCTGACTTCCAGCTTCAGATCCCATTTTTCCATCTGGCCTTGGTCACAATGCTTTAGAGCTCCCCTTACTCTCCAGCAGGTCCATGTGTGATATTGTGATTTATAGTAAGAAATACATATTTGGTCTTCATCCCCATTTCTGACACAAAACTCCTAAAACTTCTGGAGTTTCCTAATTGTACAGGGTGCATTTTGTTATATAAATAAAATGACTTTAGGAAAGACTCTAGGTAACCTAAGAGTGGACGCTGGTTGCCAGTGGAACCTACCAGATGATTAGGGGGTTGGAACTTTCAATACCTTCCCCACCCCTCAAGAAGGCAAGAGGGCGTAGAGGGTGAGTTCAATCACCAATGACCTGTTATTTTCACACAGTGTAGTTTCAGGTACAGAACATGTACACTGTGTTCTAGTAAAAAGCCTGCTCAGATTGGCCAAAGTCAGAGAGGTGGTCTATTAAAAAAAGAACTGGTGTTGCCTCGAAAGTGGGGGGTAGTCTTATACAGCGAATATAGGCCTAAACCTATGTTTTAACTGTAAAATTAGGGGGGTCGTCTTATACGCCGGAAAATACGATAACCATATCTTCATAAAGAAGTTTCCATGAAAAACCCAAAGGATGAGGTTCAGAGAGCTTCCAGGTTGGTGCCCCAGTGGAGATGCTGGGGGAGGAAGGCCCCTGAAGGAAGGGGGTGGGATCTCTGCACCCTCTCCCCACATTTTGCCCTCTGCATCTTCCCTCTGATTGTTCATGAGTTATAAACTAGTAATCTGGTAATAAATACATTTTCTCTAAATTCTCTGAGGCAATGAGTAAAACTCAAGCAAATTAATCAAATCCAAGGAAGGGGTTGTTGGGACCCCTGATCTATAGCTGGTAGGTTAGAAGCATAGGTGACAACCTGGATTTACAATTGACATCTGAAGTGAAGGGCATTCTTGTAGAACCAAATCCTTGATGCTCTCCAGGTAGACAGTATCAGAATTGAGTTGAATTGTAGGACACACAAATGGTATCCAAGAATTTCTTGGTACTGTGGAAAAGCCTCCACATTGGAATAAATGCCAAAATCATACCCTATCTAGGATGATTGCTCCCCTTTGGTCATATGTCTTACATTCATGGTTAACCTTGGCCTTTGCTTAACATCAGAGTTCATTTCTATTTGTTCTTCATCCAGTAGCTTATCAACTGCCCACTCCCATAACCAGCCACAGCCCCAAGGGTTAAAACTAAGGGAAAGGGAGTTGGTAAGAAAATAAAATGCTTTTTTTTCTTCTCTCCTTTGTTCCATTCATGGTCCTGAGCATCAGCATGCTAAATGTAGAATTCTAGCATTTTGTAGGAACTTGGAAACAAAGAGATTTATAGAGAGGAGCTCTCTCATTCATTTACTCAGGACCATTTTAAGTCCTATTTTTATTTATTTTTTATTTTTTTACTCTATAAAGAACACTTCAAAATGATTTCCATGCATTTAGCTTTTATTGTCACCGACTCAAATGCAGCTTTATGGCTTGTGTGTCTCAATTTGTGAGAAAGACTGAACCAACGTGCCACTCCCATTTTTTGCCGTTCATGACCTTTCCTTGTGCTTAGCTTTCCCAACAGCAGGGACATGGCCACCAGATCATCGTTCCCAAAACAAGCCAACAGCAGGCAGGAGCCTCAGGAAAGCTTGTCCATCCATGGCAACACTGAGCTTTTGCCAGGCCTCCTGATGGCTTCCTCTGTGCCCACCATCTCTGCTGAGGGGCAGAGGAGGGTGGAGGTCAGGAGCAGGCAAACCAGCACAGAAAGTGCTCAGTGTTCTTGGCAAAGTGGGTTCAAAGAGTCACAACATTTTAAAGTTACAGACCATTGGATATTAGGATTCTATGGCTGCAAAAATTATCAAATGAAAACATCTTACTCTGTAGTGTTAAAGAACCAGAAATCTTTTTAACCTATTGGGCAGATTTCAACAGATGTGATAATAGTGAGACCATTACTCTGATGGGAATTGTAGCTTGGAATTGGAGGACTGTTAAATTATTATACAGTTCAGATAGGTATTGAATCTATGCATTTTGTAGCACATTTTTTTTTTTAAAAAGCCAATTGTTGCCATTCAAAAGGCTCCCGCAGTAACAATTTTAAGCCAAGGGGAAAATATATTTAATAGCGCCATTTAAAGTTTCAGATTAATTTTGTTTAGGAAAAAACTTTCAAAGAAGTAATTGCTTGTTGAAGTGTCTAGTTATTTCTACTTCTATAAAATGTAGGTTCAATATTGTTGCCATAGCATCTTTGCCATAGACAACTTTGTCACAAGTATTTTTGCCACAAACATTTTTACCACATAACTAATTGCTCTAAGGCAATTTTGTTGTAAAAAAATTTCTGGTAGACTGTTGGGTTTTCTTTTCTTTGGTCGGCTCTGTGTGGGGCATGCAGGAAGCAGAAGATCAATTATTCTGCTTCCTGCATGCCCCACACAGAGCCTGCAACCTGCTTCCTGCATGCCCCACACAGAGCCTGCAACCTGGGCATGTACCCTGACTGGGAATCAAACTGTGACCTCCTGGTTCACAGGTCAACAATCAACCACTGAGGCACACTTGAGATATATATATATATGTATATAAATTTTTTTTTCCATGAATTCTTTGCTCTACACTTAAATGTTGGCTTCCACCATTTGGAAAGCACATCCTGTTTGATATTTTGCACACTCCCTTTCAGGCATTTGGAGTCTTTGCACACCTCTTTATCTCCAGTTTTGTTCTCCCTTTGACTTCTGCCTTTCCCATTGCGTGGTCTTCAGAGACCAACTGTTTTCACTGCCCAGGCCATGGCAGTTATAGAGGTCTCCTTGGTGGTGTGCCCACATGGGGATGGCTCTGTGTACAGTTAACTTGGAAGTGCTGGGGATCTGTTTCCATTTCTGTGATCTCCAGTTGAGAATTAGATGAAAACATGTTGGGGGCCTAGAGCTAAAACCTCATCATGACAGATTTCAAATGAGACAATGATGACAAAACACTGGAAGAAGAACATCTGAGGGTATTTGACTTGCCACCCTGACAGTTTCATTTCTTAGAAGTGAAAAGAGGAACTGCTGCTCTGGACCTAATTTGGATGAATAGGGAAGATAAATTGCTGAAGTGGAAGTGACTGGTATGCTATATACACTGAGTGGCCAGATTATTATGATCTCTGAACGCATAATAATCTGGCCACTCAGTGTATATCCTATATAATAAAAGGCTAATATGCAAATTGTCCCCTTGACCAGGAGTTTGACCAGCAGGCAGGCCAGCCAACGACCCATGTCCCCTCCCCCTAGCCAGGCTAGCTGGACCCCACCCATGCACAAATTCATGCACCAGGCCTCTAAACCCTAACTTCTGGGGAGAGGCAGATTTCTCAAAACCCATAATCCCCAAGCCTGAGATTCTAGAAAGGATCCAAGAGGCACAAGTGGCTATTGAAAGAAAAGAAAATCTAACAGTCCTATGAGAAATAGTTTTTATTCTTATGATTGATAAAATTAAAAATCCTAAAGAAATCAGGAGATCTCAGGAATGAGTGCATATTTCACAATGATGTGCCACTTGCAGAGTTTTGATTCCATTCTTGGAATCTGGAGTGAGTGCAGAGAATAAGTGGTTGTTTTTATCAGTCTTGCCCCCCCACCCCTTTAATTTTTTGGAGTTTCTCTTCTTAGATTTTAACATACACTTACATGGCTTATTCTTCTCCATCTAGATCCTGCTGTGCTCCTAATCCTGTACTCTCACCTTCTTGCTTTCTTTTTCCCTTTCTCCACCCTCCCTTCCCACTCTGATGGCCAAGGAGCTTCCACAAAAAGACTACCTTCATTTGAAATTGGGGAAAAAACACACACACAAAATATTTAACCTCCACCATCCCAAGACCTGTTTTATTTATTTTTTCATATTAGTAGCAGAATGAAAATCAGAAGATACATTCAAGAGTGAATTCATTTAACAAAGTACAGAGAGATTAGAGGCCCTCTAAGTAGCATCTTCTCAAGTGTTTGTTTACAGATCATTAAATACTTAACTTTGTAGGAAACTAAAAGCTGAATGTTCCAAACCACTGCTGATTAAATAGCAATCTGGAATTAAGATAAGGCAAATCTAAAATTAAAATAACAACAAATTTGAAATGTGCATGTTATCAGATAAGAAGCCAAAATACTTGACTGCCTGGCTCAACAGGAGACATCTGGCCAGTCCAGGGCTTGTTTATTTTGTTACTGAGACCTGGTGCTCAAAACGTGTGTCCTTCTGATACCTGTCGTGCTGCTTGTATTTCTCGGTCCTCCCCAGGGCTGGGGACACCTGCTTGGTTCTCAGTGTGGGTCTCTACGTGCTCTCTTTTGGCCCAGATACAAAACATTGAGGAGGGGCTCATTGCCAAGAATGAATATTCCTAAAGTGGATAAAAATGCAGTAATATGCCAAAACCGGGTTGGCTCAGTGGATAGAGTATCGGCCTGCGGACTGAAAGGTCCCAGGTTCGATTCTAGTCAAGGGCATGTACCTTGGTTGTGGGCACATCCCAATTAGGGGGTGTGCAAGAGACAGCTGATCAATGATTCATTCTCACCGATATTTCTAACACTCTCTCTCTTCTCTCTCTGTAAAAAATAAAATAAAATAAAATAAAATAAAATAAAATAAAATAAATGCAGTGATATGATCAGCAAGTCTTGTTGCAGAAGACCAAAGAAAAACCAAGCGATGCTTTTTTAAAATAAATTTCTTTATTGATTAAGGTATCACATATTTGTCCTCAACCCCCCATTCCACTGTTTAATACACCAGTGGACTCAGGGAATAATTTTCCAAATCTGAGTGCAGAAATGTGCATGGGGCTTCTTTTTATATCTCCCTGTGGTCTTTGTCCCGCAAATATGGATTATGCTTCCAGTCCTTTTTGCAGGTCTTACAAAAATGCCCCCAGGTTTGGGGGTCTCCAGGCCATATCTGATGGCCTGGCCAGGCACCAGCGTTAATAACCCTCCCTCCGGGGCAGTGCACTGTTCACAGTAACAGGTTCTGCAAGTCCAGTATCTGGAAAGGAGGTAGTGACTTAATATAGGTTATCAAGAATGTACACTGAGCTTGCTGGCATGGATTCAGATCACTAGTTCCCAAATATCAGAGTTACATTGGAATTAGCCCTTTTTAGCCTTCACAGTCTAAGCATTGTCATGATAAAAATGCTTGAGATGATAGAAAATGACATTGGAAACTATATTTTGAACTAAAGAATCAGGACGAAGTAAAGGCTTGATGGCGCAGGGATGGGTGGTGTAAGGCTAAGTGACCCAGAGAACAAAACTACTCAACTTTGATTTCACCTCTGTCTTTACTATCAAGGAGAATGATCTTCAAAATGAAAACGGCAGGACAAACATAGTTTAAAAGGAATAGAAACCCCAGATAAGAAATAGTGAGAAACCGCTTAACTGCTGCTCGGTATTCAAGGCTCAGGTAGATTCTATTCTAGCAGAATTGAAATGCTTACTGTTGTGGTAATTTTGTGGGATTTATGAAGAGAGGTATCCAAAGTCTGGAATGAGTAAATATCCTAATTATTAATAAGGGAAAAAGTGGATTTCAAGCACTAAAGATTGGTGAATTTTAAGTTAAGATATAGAAGAAGTGATGACTTTGACTAACTGCGTATTTAGAAAGCAATTCATTTCCTTTTTCCTATGAGAGTTTTTAAATTTCCTTTTACAAAAGTTACTAGATTACATGACATCATTCACTTTGTTGATTCATGCATTCACTAAATACACACACTATTAAGTGCTTAACCGGCTCTGAGGCCAGGTATGGGAGAACAGAGATAGACAGACCATGACTCTGACCTCAAGAGCTCCCAGTCTATTTGGGAATTGAGATGGAGAAACAGCTCTGAGGCGGGCAATGTGTGTGGCCTTTGGATGATGTTGACTTTGAGATGCCCTGGGTCTTCTGAGTTGAGAAATGTAGTTGTCATTTGGAGATGCCTGGAGCTCCAGAGAGATCCTGTCTGGGCATGTGGATAGGTGGTAGGTAAAGCTGTGGTCACTGGAGAAGAAATAAAAGTCAATCATGGAGAACAGGAGTTGGGGGAGGAGCCAGTTAAAGAGACTGAGACAGAATTAGCAGGAAGGTAGGAGCAGCAGCATGAAGGTGGCTATATAAAAACCAAGGGAAGTGAGAATCTCACAAACAAGACAGAGATGAACAAAATGAGACCCGCAGAGCCCACTACCTTCAGCATTTGATCATGGATGATCTTAGCAAGGCAGTGTAGTGGAGTGTTGAGGACAGATGCCAATTGTGGCAGCCTAATGAGTGATGAGATATAAGAAAGTGAAGACAGAGAATGGAGGACATTTTTATGGGCTTGGCTATGAAGGTTAGAGTAGGACATTGGGCAGAGGGAAGGATTTGTATTGTTTTAAATAATAATAGAGATTTAGGCATTTGTTAATAGATTAAGCAGATATTGCTTCCATTTATGGAATAGTTGAGTGAGTGTTTTTCCTACGTTATCTCATTTCATCTTCAAGACCATTCACAGGGATGGGTATTATCATTCCCAGTTATAGATTAAAATGTTGAGGCTTAGAGATAGTAAGCCATGTGACCTCAGTACACAGACAGGAAGGCTGACAGCAGGGATCCAAACTCAAATTTCCCTGGCTGTAATGCTCTGTTTTTATTCAACAAGCTGATCAATGATTCTCAGACTTTAGGGTGCATAAGACTCACCTGTAGGTGTGATTGAAACACAGATTGCTGGGCTCTATCTAGCCCCCTCTCCCCCCAATTTTTGATTCAGTGGGTCTGGATGAGGCCTGAGAATGTGCATGTCTAACCAGTTTCTAGGTAGGGCTGATGCTACTGGTGCAAGGGCCACTTGTCAGAACCACTGGAATTTGTTAGAAATGCAGATTCTTCGGCTCCAGCAATCTGTGATTTAATAATCCTTCGAGGAGATTCTGATGCATGAGCAAAGTTTGAGAATCACTGTACTAGGCTAAGGAAGAATCTGGTGAAAAGGATGAGATGGAAAACGAAAAGGGAAAAGACGTAGGGGAGATTCGAGGTGCTGGGATTCCTGGCTCAGGTGTAGAGAGAAGACTGTGGCAGAAAGAGGTACTGTGTCTTTGAGGTGGGAGGAGGTGGCATGTGTGCAGAGGTAGGTAACTGCATGAAAAGGGAGTAGAGGATGGAAACTCGAGGGCAGGGCTATGACTTTCAGTGGTTTGAGCTTTTAGGAAGACATTTGATTCTCTCTTTTATTGAAATATATTTTTATTGATTTCAGAGCAAAAGGAAGTGGGAGAGAGAGACAGAAACATCAGTGATGAGAGAGAATCATTGATAGGCTGCCTCATGCATGCCCCACACTGGAGATTCAGCCTGCAACCTGGGCATGTGCCCTGACCAAGAATCAAACCTGACCTCCTGGTTCATAGGCTGATGCTCAACCACTGAGCCAAACCGAATGGGCTCAGTTCTCTTATCTTTATATTTAGGGCTGTGCATCATTTATTCATTCACTTATTCACTCACAAACACTGACTGCTCTGTGCCGGGAATAGCTACACGCTTGACCGAGGGCAGAAACAGCCTCAGTTGTCACCTCCTTGCACATGGAGCCCCTCCTCACTCATACACCCAACAGAATGCAGCTCTCAGCTGCCCCATGGTTTTGCTGTGTGACCTTGGGCAAGTGCTGACCTTCTCTGAGCCTTCTTGGTTTTCCTTCTCTGGGCTCCCTCCACCCTTGGCTGGACATGTTTGCTTCTCCATCAGGCCCCAGGGAATCCTGTTTCCAGCAGCAGCAGTGTCCCCCACCCCCATCTGTGGCTGCTTTCCAGGTCCCCAGAGAGGCCAGGCCCGGCTTGAAGCCCCAGATTCAGACTGATGTTCTTCCCCTGCAGCTAGCCAGGCAGCCAGGGCCCGGCCATGGCAGGGAGCAGCCACAGGCCTTCGCATCTCCAGCCTGCCCTTCTCTGGCCCCCTCTCCCGGCAGTTTTTGGAGAGGGACCCTGCTGGGTGTGCTGGTGGAGGAGTTCCCAAGCCAGGCCTGTGTCCGGGCTCTGGCCCAGGGCCGGTGGCGGGGTGGAAGTGCTGCCTCTTCCCTCAGTCCTCTTCTGATGCTCTTGCTGGAGGCGAAGAAATGGGGCTGAGTATCTTAATTGGCTCTGAAGCTGGCTGTCTCCTAGAGGAAGTTTTTAGGGATGGGCTCTATCAAACTTTTAATAAACTAGCAGCAAAGCATGAAAAGCCCACTCTTCAAATCTGAAGTTGACACGAAGCCGAGAGCAACGACTAATTACTTGGATGACAGTGTCAAGATTCAAAAGGATACTGACAAGCTGGACTGAGGAGCCACAAGAAACAAGAGAAATGTAATAGGTACGACTATAACCTCCTGCACTTAAATTTCAAAGCACATCCACCTGGCCAGCAGCAGGGACATGTCCAGACCCTCAGGACAGCGCCTCCGGCGGCTCAGCATTGTATTATTTTTAGGGCTCAGGACTCCCCTCTTAAATCCTGGTTCCATAACAAAATTGTCACCTCCACTGAAGCCGGTTTGGCTCAGTGGATAGAGCGTCGGTCTGCGGACTAAAAGGTCCCAGGTTCGATTCTGGTCAAGGGCATGTACCTTGGTTGCGGGCACATCCCCAGTAGGGGGTGTGCAAGAGGCAGCTGATCGATGATTCTCTCTCATCAATGTTTCTAACTCTCTATCCCTCTCTCTTCCTCTCTGTGAAAAATCAATAAAATATATTAAAAAAAATTGTCACCTCGTTCTTTATGCCAAATTCTTTCCTTGTAGCTCCTCTCTGGTAACACAGCTCTCTCTGGTTTTGTCTTCGTGCCTGTGCTGCTGCCTCGATTTTTCTGTCTCTAAGTTTCTCTGAAATTGGGGTCTGGCTTCACCCTGGCGAATCCTCCCTGGGCTGAGCCCCTGAATTCCAGCACCTGACACCTGATGTTTCTGATACCCAGCCCTTTTCCCAAGTCTTGATGTGTTTCCTGTTTGTCAAGCATCATGGGTGTTGTTGTTGTTTATCAGTCCTGCCTGGGGTCCTATTCTTCTTTTACACTTTTTAAAAATCCTTATCTGAGGATATGTTTGCTTTTTATTAATTGGAGAGAGAGAGAGAGAGAGAGAGAGAGAGAGAGAGAGAGAGAGAGAGAGAGAGAGAGAGAGAGAGTCATGGATCGATTAACTTCTGTCAGCCCTGACTGCGGATCAAACCTCTGGGAACAGGTTCAGGGTTCCGGTTCAGGTTTGAGTTCTGGAGAAGGTCGCACACAAATGAAAAAAGACTAGAAAAGTATTACCGTATTTTTCAGATCATAAGACGCTCCGGACCATAAGACTCACCAGTTTTTAGAGAAGGGAAATGAAGAAAAAAAGATTCTGAAACAAATAGTGTCCTAAAATATTTTATGTGCATTAAAACCCAAAACACATGTAATCAACCCTGTAAAGTAAACAGCAGCATTTAGAACCATTTTAGAGCCGGGCAAGCACACAGAGACCACACAGAGCCGGGCAAGTAAAAAAACTTTTTTTTTAAAGAATATGTGTAGGCTATATTTGGACCATAAGACGCAGGGACGTTTTCCCCCCACTTCTGGGGGGGGAAAAAAGTGCGTCTTATGGTCCGAAAAATACGGTAATTGGGGGCCAGGCGGAAGCCCACCTGTAGTGGCCTTGCCATCCCTTTATTCAGGTTTGGGATATACTCATTGCCCTTAGGCAGGTAATTCCAGTAACAGGCAGATTATCTTATCAGTAAGGATTTACATGATTATTTGTGGGGAAGTTGCCTCAGTTACCATTGTCTTAATTAGATAGGGAGTGGTTGGCTTTGACCTTTCAGAGCTTTGAGGCTGACCAGCCTCCTGGGTTCCTTGTCCACACCTTCTAATTAGCAAGACAATGATATGTTTCTGGCAGAACCACAATTTATCTACGTGCCCTGCCTGGGAATCAAACCTGAAACCTTTTGTGTACTAGACAAAGCTCCAATCAACTGAGCTAACCAGCCTGGACTGTGGTCTTATTCTTGATTGACAGTATTTATGAAGTCACCTGCTTGTCTGATGCCACTTCCTGCCATTTTCTGCAGCTGCGTGCACCCCAATACCTGCAGGAAATAAGCAACTGTAGAGATTTTTTAAAAATGAAGTTTTATTTTGAAGGAGTGCAAGTTTTAGTTTTAATTTATAATAGTGTACAAAAATTAAATTCTGCACTCACATTGCACTATAAAATGTATGAAATGCTTTCATGTACTTTTTCCATTTAAATTTGATCATATTCTTGTAGATTAGAAGGTATTGTACTCTTCACTTTGCAGTTGAGGAAACTGAAGCTCAGGATGGTGGAAAAATTGCTGAGAGCCACACAGCTTCTAATTGGCAGGCCTGGGACCAAACTCAGGTCTTCCATGCCAGCTACCCCTTGCCAGCTGCACCTGTTTATCAACTCGTAATGAAAACTCGAGTTTTCTCCAAGAATTTTTTTTTAAAAAAAAGACACATATTGGTATATTGTCAAGAATACAATGGTTCCAGTGTATTAAAGAGGAAAAAAAAAACAACAACAAGCATTTGAGGAGAAAATATTAAGCGTAATATATTAATTTTTTTCCTTCTCATTATTAAACACATCAGCAACTAAATCACCACTCAAGCTCTCTAGGTAATTTAAACAGATAATTGTCTTAATGAAACATAATGGAGCTTAGTTCAGTGTGGAGATACCATTGCTGCTTCTTCCTGGCTCCCTGTCTGAGCCCTCATTAGTTCATGCTCAGATTTGGCTGGTGCATCTGGGCCCATTCTCTTTCCAGCTGTGGTTCATCCTGCACCGCAGTGAGGGGGGGATCTTTCTGGATCGTTGCTTTCCTTATTGCCACACAGCCAATCAGCTATCTTAATGGGTTTCCTCTTTCCTGGAACATCAAGTTTAAACTATATGCACAGTGCATGGCTTTCAGTGTCATTCCTAATCTGACCACATTGTGCCTGGCAAACTTATCCCTGAAAACACACTGGTCTCCTCTCCGGTTGATTCATGCTCATTATGTCTCATGCCCCTTGACCTCCCAGATCCAATTGACCTCTTCGCACATTTTTCAAATCTAGCATGGGTTGTGCCCTGTGCCCAGGTCAGCATGCCTAAGTGAATAATAGTATGGCACCTGATTTAGTTAGAGAACGCACTTGCTTTACAAAAAATCACCATAGTGGAAAGCAAGGTTCTTAGCATGAGCTGAGAAAACTTTTCTTTTCTTTTCTTTTCTTTTTTTTTAGAGCACAGATTGGGAGATTAAAATAAACTTGAATAAAGACATCTGACAAAGAACAGGATATTGTATTGTTTGAAATTTATGAAAATGGTGATTTTGTAGAGATCATGGAGTCTCTAATTTTAGGAAGGAGCAGGTAAGGTCAATTATTTTAAATGAGAACTATAGTGTGTGGGGAGAATGTGGGATTTGGTGTTAAAATCTCATCTCTAACATTTATCAATTTGCTAACTTGGGTCAACGATTAGCCCTCCCAAGCCTCATTTCTCTTATCTCTAGAGTAGGAAATAATGGTAGTTGAGAGGGTGAATGAATGTAGTGAATTACATAAGGTTATATAATAATTACCACATAGTTTGGACTTAATAAAGGGAGCCCAAAAAGACAAGTTAGTTTGAGATGAGGTTACAGTGTTTGTCTGGAAACCCAGATCCTGAGCAACCTAATCCTGTCTTTGTTTTTAAGAAATACCCATGCTAAATAAATAATCCAGGAAGTCCAGGCATAAGGCCATTCACTGACCTCAAACCCAATGTGCAGGCCTTCCTGGGTGAGTCCTGAGTCCTTCCTCTAAGACAATGGTCAGCAAACCGCAGCTCGAAAGCCACATGTGCTTTGGCCCCTTGAGTGTGGCTCTTCTACAAAATACCACTGCCTGAGCAAGTCTATTTTAATGAAGTGGCGTTAGAAGATGTTTATGTTTAAAAAATTTGGTTCTCAAAAAAAATTTCAATCATTGTATTGCTGATATTTGGCTCTGTTGACTAATGAGTTTGCCGCCACTGCTAAGACATGGAAGAGGTAAGAGAATAAGGCATTTGTCTTAATATAGGCGAATTCATCACCTTCTAAAGACAGTGTCCATTTCGTGACCAGCACACCCTTGCTTGGGCCAGTGTGAGGTGTGAGAGCAGGGGAGTGTGCCTCTCCTGGTCTAGTCTAGAGAGCAGCTAGCTTCTGCAAGTCACACTCATGCTAACTTCTTCCCACAGACTCAAATTGTGTAGTTTTTTCTGAATTCAAAAAAGAAAGAAGCCACAACTTGGGGACAAAAATTTTAGAAAGCAGGACTTCCAAAAGTCTCATGTGGAATTTATTTTGGGGAGTCTTTGACCTAAAAATAATCTCAGGTAATGGATGTGTAAAGAACAATTTAAACCAAACTTGGCATCCCTCCCTCCCTTTTTGTAAGGGAAGAAAAAGTATAAATTTTAAACAACTCCATTGTTTTCTTTAAAAACGAAAGTAGAACATACTATTTGATTTAATACATAAAAGCAATGAAAATGTATATTATGACCTTTTGAGGAAGAATGAAAGGAACGAGAGAAGAAAATGAGGGAAAATGAGGGAGGGAAAAAGGGCAAGAAGGATATGGTTTTGCCATCTGGAAGGATGCATGGAAAGAGGGAGACAAAATTAGTGAGAGGAGAGGAAGTCGGCATAGGGAGAAAAAGTGAAAGGAAAGACCAGAATGTTCTTCTGCTTATCCCATCTTCAGCCTGCAGTCAGGCTCCTGTTCAGAACACACTTCTAGATGTGTGCACAAACTGTCAACCTTTGCTTTCCCTGCCCACTGGCCCAGAGGACGCTGTAGGCTCTTCCTGGCCCATTCCCCCTCGCTGTCTTGTCCTGTCCACTCCTATACAGTGCATCCCAACTCCTGGCCTAGCGCCTGGAGAGAGGCCTCCTGCTTCAAATAACACTCTCAGGGCACAGCAGCCAGAGGAGAAAGGGGCTGCTGGGGTGTCAATACCACCAAGTGCACTCTGGGAAACAGACAATTGGATTTGATGAACTTTCTTTAGGCATATTAGGTGATATCCAGTTGATGCTTAATTTTAGGAAATGTGCTATACAGTTGATAAAATTCGGATGGGCTTGATTTGGTCATGGGCCAGGGAGGGGTTCCACACCCTGACAAACAGCAGAGAGAGTTCACCTGCTTTACACCTGAGCAATATAAGGTCCTCTGCTTGAGGCTGACAAGTCAATTACTGGCCATGCCAACGAGAGAACCAGGTCTCTGAAATCCCTCTTTAGTACTCTTTCTTCTATCTTATGCTGCCTCCTTATAGAGGCAAAGACTGTGTCTTACATGCTTTCATTTTATTTATTCATCTATTGATTATGTATTGATTCCAAAATATGGGCACTCTTGTGCTAGCCAGGTGGTTGGAGCCTTATTTCTACACCAAAATGCTGTGGGTTCTATTCCCAATCAGAGCACACACCTAGGTTGCTAGTTCCATCCTGGGTTGGGGTGAGTACGGGAGACAACTGATAGGTATCCCTCCCCTCTCTCACATCCATGTTTCTCTCTCTCTCTCTCTCTCTCTCTCTCTCTCTCTCTCTCTCTCTCTCTCTCTCTCTCTCTCAATCTCTCTCTGTCTTTCCCTAACAGTCAATAAAAACATATCCTCAGGTGAGGATTAAAAAAATATGGGCACTCGACTAGATACTAAACAGAGGGAAAATATATTTTCTTTGTAGTATATCTTAGTGTGTGTGTGTGTGTGTGTGTGTGTGTGTGTGTTGGGAGGGGTGGAAGGACTGATAAAAAGCACACAACACACACACATAAAACACATTTTCAAAATGTTATGAGGAGGTATCTAAGCCCTATGTGCAGATGCCTACACAGAGAAGATGCTTCGTGATTGTTTGTTATTATTTGTTGATTTAAGTTCTCTACCCAAAGTCCCAAGGAAACTTCAAGATCCTTTTTAACTCCGGGAAGCTCTATTCTACTGCTCCAGGCGTATTTCCTTCACGCATGACTGTGGTTTCTTGAGAACGACCTTCTTTAAAGCAATATTTATATTACATCTTGAAAATGTACCACTGGCATTTTAAAGTCCAAAGACAGATGTAGTCTCCTTGGATCCACCCATTATATCAACAATGATCACATCCTCCATGTGGAAATCTTCATGCTGCACATATGCTTGGTAAAATAATATTCCTAATATGATTGCAATTTAATTAGAAACATTCTGAATCATAAGTTCATAGTCATTGCACTTAATTTTGTTTTTTTTTATAGAAGTGAAATATTCTTTCACATGTTATGTTTTATATCTTAGTCATTTTTAAACTTTGTTTATGCTGGTGTCTTGCTAATGGAATACACAAAATTTCTTTTTTCTTAATGCCTCTTCTAACAAAATTGTCAGTTAACCTACTTCTACTTGTAATTAGCACACTTCACATTTTTACATTTTGAGAACAGAGTTATATTAGTATCTCTCATAGACTTTTAAAAGAGCTCCAGTTTAACCTACTAAGGGCTGTCAAAATTACTTGGACAAGAAGCTTATTATATGTCTTGTGTAGATAAATAATGAGACACCCACCAGGAATGCTAGAGACACATGATTGCAAATGCTTAAATTAAAATTGTATATCAAGCTAATTTCTGACTATCTGGATGCTTGCCAGCTCTCAGATAGTATTATATTTAATAGAGTTTACGGTGTTCGAACAACCCTTTTATACTACAGGCTGTAAGCATCATGAGACCAAGGACTAAGTCATTAATATTTATCAGTGTGACTTTATCAGAGGCCTCAACCTCTTTGTGTCTCAGTTTCCTAATCTTTAGAATTAGGATAACATAGTATGTACTTCAGTCATTGGTGAAGACTAAGTGACATAAATATGTAGTAGAAGAGAACTCTGGCTCTTGGCACAGGCTCTTTCCTGGCCTGTCTGCTGTCATGCTCAATGATAGGAATACAGGAGGTGCCTAATAAATGTTGTGAGTATAGACAGGGACAGACCTAGAAAAAAGTGCCTACAGAGATCCTCCACAGAAGATGGCTTACACACACATTTACAAATGTACTGTGTTCCTTTGTCCTAACATAGCAGATATATTTTTTTTCCCTATCCACCATCTGGTTTTCAGACCCTAGGTGGTTACAGGGCAGGTTCAGGAGAATTGTACAAACTAACCTGTGATCTCTTAACCAGTCTCAGGGCAAAAGTGTCAAGGAGGTAAGGTCTAATGGCTCCCCACCCATCTGCTGGTCTAGTATCCCGCTAGCTCAGTCAGTGTATCCAAGAGTGTTAGCAGGCTGGGACTGAAATAAAAATTGCTAGCATTTATTGAGTATGCATAATGTGCCAGGCATGATATTATATATGCATACAAGTTCTTTGGTTGATCTCTTCCCACCTCTCCCCCTGGTTTTTGAGGTATCATGGTATGTCCTTTAAAGAAAACTCTTAATTTCTATTAGAGGCAAACTGAAGTGATTATGAATAAAGTGCTATGATATTGGTAAGGTATTTTCAAATGGTTCAGTAGAACAAATATATACACACACATAAATATATACTTATGTATGTATATATACTTATGTATGTGGATACACACAGATAAAGCAAACACAGTAACTTTTTAAAAAATATATTTTTTTATTGATTTTTTACAGAGAGGAAGGGAGAGGGATAGAGAGTTAGAAACATCGATGGTAGAGAAACATTGATCAGCTGCTTCCTGCACACCCCCTATTGGGGATGTGCCTGAAACCAAAGTACATGCCCTTGACCGGAATTGAATCTGGGACTTTTCAGTCCGAAGGCCGAAGCTCTATCCACTGAGCCAAACCAGTTTTGGCCATAGTAACTTATTAAAAATGTTAACAGTTATCGAATTTAGCCAGTAAGAACACTTATGATCAATGTAACAATTTTTCACCTTTTCTGTATGTTTAAAAAATGTATCAGTAAATTTTGGGGAAATGTCCTAAAGCTCATTTAGTTGGTGCTGAGCTGCCTGTAGCTCGTGGGCCTGGCGTCCTGTGCAATGGCCAGACCGAGCCAGAAGGATGTGCAGTGCTGCCCTTGCGTCCTCCGCACCTGGCCAGCTCATCGGACATCCCCTGCAGCCAAGACGCCAGGCCCAGGCAGCCACTGGGGCGTCTCACCTGGCCACCTATCTCTCTTCCTTCCCTTTTCTTCGTGGCTATGGCTTCCTCTTCATTGGCCCCTCCTCCCGATCCCAGGTGGTTCTACTCCGTTGTTTAGGAACCAGGAAAAGAGAAACAAGGAAATCAAATAAACACATCACACCAAGACGCTGGAGGAGACTGTAATTGAGCAAAATGAAAACAATTCCTCTGCAGCCAGCACCACAGCAAGAGCTGAGTTACGCACCACATGCAAAGCGCTGTGTAAATATCGATATTTGCCAATTGCCTTGTTAAGGAAGAGAAGAAACCCAGGCCGCATCATACAGCGCGCAGATGTATGAGATCAGAAGAATGGAAAGTGCAAAAGGTCAGAGCATCTTCCTGCCAAGGAGAGAATGTCCATTTCACGTACAAAGAGCAAGATGAGAATTACACGGACTGGGGCAACAGATCCTAGCAGGCAGCCTCTGAAAAGTTAATGCAGCACTGCAAGGTACAAGCAGATGGAATCCTCGCCGCCTGTGAGAGGAGGAAAATGGGAAGGCCTCAGGACTGATTGTCTGTACTATCATGGCTAGAGGTCCTCCCAGCAACTTTGAGACTGTTTATTAATCCTAATTTCCCGTATGTACACTGTTGAGCAGCACCAATAAAAAAGTTTTCCAACAATAACATTTTGATGTCCATCCATCACTCAGTTTAAAAAGTTTCAAGGTGCCCCAGCTAGTTTGGCTCAGCGGATGGAGCATCGGCCTGAGGACTGAAGAGTCCTGGGTTCGATTCCGGTCAAGGGCACATGCCCAGTGTGGGGGCATGCAGGAGGCAGCCAATCAATGATTCTCTCTCATCATTGGTGTTTCTATCTCTCTCTCCCTCTCCCTTCCTCTCTGAAATCAATAAAAATATATTTTAAAAAAAAGTTTCAAGGTGAACTATGGAGCCAGAATGCCTGGGTTTATGATTCAGGCTTTACTTCATTTTTTTTAAATTAAAAAAAATATATTTTATTGATTTTGTACGGAGAGGAAGGGAGAGAGATAGAGAGTTAGAAACATCAATGAGAGAGAGTCATTGACCAGCTGCCTCTTGCACACCCCCTACTGGGGATATGCCCGCAACCAAGGTACATGACCTTGACCGGAATCGAACCCGGGACCTTTCAGTCCCCAAGCCGATGCTCTATCCATTGAGCCAAACTGGTCTCGGCTTTACTGCATTTTTATTAATGTTGTGACCTTGGGCAAGTTATTTGCCTATCTGTCTCTACATTTCCTTATTTACAAAGTGAAGATGTTGTTAATGTGTATTTCATGAGCTGGCTTTCAGTGTTGCTTTGGTTAATATGTGTAACATTCAGTCTGGCACAGACTAAGTGTCATCACTTGTAGACTACTATGATGGCAATGGTGATGATGATGATGATGATGATGATGATAAACAGAAGAAGGAGGAAGAGCAGCAGAAGCAGGAGGGGCAGCAGCAGGAGGAGGCTTTCATAGGCATTATCTTTGCTTCTACAAATTTTTCTTAGCTATTTCTTTTTCTGAAACCATCACTTCAGCCTCTGACCTCAAATCTAGAAGCCACTGTTCACTTTCTATTTTTTTAAGATTTCTAGAACTCAGTTAGTTGACAAATTGTATTGATTTGACCTTCTTATGTTTAACATATCTCTTACCTCATTCCATTATCAATGCCTTCACTCTATGTTTGCTTCTTACCTAAAATATTGACAATGATTTCTTGGTCTTCCAGCCCCTCTAGCTCCCTCCCCTCCAGTAGGTCTTTATAACGCTATCAGCTTGGGCAATGTCAAAGCGCACTCAAAAACCTTCTAGGGGCTGCCCGTTGCCTGTCAACTAAGCACGAAGTCCTTAATTCAGCACCTGGGAGACTTGGGAAATTCTGACCCCCTTGTTAGACTTAGTGCCTTTTATTTATTTATATGCACTAAGTACTCTATTCAAACTCAATTTCTTGCAGTTACCTGAACTGCTGCTCTCAGTTTCAGATGGTGCTACTTTTAGCTATATGGCCTTGAGCAAGTAATAAGAGTTTATGTTTCCTCTTTTGTGAAGTGCAAAGAATAGACTCCTGATTGCAATGAAGATTACAGGAGGAAAGCCAGGTGAGGGACCAAGCACAGTGCCTAACACAGAATACTCCGTAAATGCCAGTCTGATGATGGTGATGAATACTATTGCCTTTTTTTTTTTTTAATATTTTTATTGATTTTTTACAGAGAGAAAGGGAGAGGGATAGAAAGTCAAAAACATAGATGAGAGAGAAACATCGATCAGCTGCCTTTTGCACAACTCCCACCATGGATGTGACTGCAACCAAGGCATATGCCCTTGACCGGAATTGAACCTGGGACCCTTGAGTCCGCAGGCCTACGCTGTATTCACTGAGCCAAACCGGTTTTGGCTGAATGCTATTGTTTATGCTATTCTTTTACATCAACTTTCCTCACCCTGTTTCCTTTGACAAATTACTAGCTATCCTTCAAGTCATTTTAAAAAAATCTCTTTTTATTGATTTCAGAGAGAGGAAGGGAGAGGGAGGGAGAATCAACAATAGGTTGTCTCCTGCATGCTCCCTATTGGGGATCAAGCCTGCAACGTGGGCATGTGCCTAACTGGGGGTTGAACTGTGACCTCCTGGTTCATGGAACAATGTTCAACCACTGAGCTACACTGGCTAGGCCATCCTTCAAGTCTTTAAGTCTCTTTTCTAACCATGCCCATTTATAAACTCTTTTCTTACTCCATTCAACCAATTATTTCTTCTTCTCCTCTGAACCCTCAGCTGCTCCTCTTTCTTTTGGAACTTATATTTCTTCAGGTCCTGTAATTGTTTTTGTACTTTGTAAACCTTTTTATACTACCATCCTCACTCAAAAACCATAACAAAGATTCCCCAGACAATTACTTCCTGAAGGTAAGGACTACTGCTTTACTTAACTTTGTGTCCCCTGCAATATTCAACATGATCCTATGGAAGATCTTAAATGCCCATTTAATGTAAGTTTAATTGATAAATTATTAAACTTAATTAAGTTCAGTTTGTGTGATTACCTGTCATAACTTCCAGAAATCCTAAATTTTGAGGTGACTGCCATAGAATTAGGTGTGACTACTTCCTAAAGCCTCTGGGTCCCATAGGGACTACTTAATAAGAAACCCTAGCCTTAGGAGAGCCATGAAATTGTATCTAAAATTCTTTGGAAAACGTTTCATATTTTATATTTCTTTGTTAAATGATAAAGATAAAAATAATCAACATGAGAAATCAGAATTTTGTTGATACTCCTTTTCACATATTGGGTATAATTGAATGCACTATAATTTTTTCAATGTTTAAGCTGTAAAGTTCTTAGTCTGATCCTATTTTTTCCCTCTTTTCTACCAAAAAATGTTGCTTAAGCTAACTCCCCGCCCCCTCCCCTTTATTCTTCTGCACCCTCTTGCTTTACAGTTGGTGAGTGAAGATGGTGGAAATGTTGGTTTGGAACCTCAGACAATTCCCAGGTGAAATCTGAAATTGGTCCTCCATACACACAGGGCAAGGAGAACCCCAAAGCCGAAACCAGTTTGCCTCAGTGGATAGAGCGGCGGCCTGCGGACTGAAAGGTTCTGGGTTCAATTCCGGTCAAGGGCACGTACCTTGGTTGCGGGCACATCCCCAGTGGGGCGTGTGCAGGAGGCAGCTGATTGGTGTTTCTCCCTCATCAATGTTTCTAACTCTCTATCCCTCTCACTTCCTCTCTGTGAACAATCAATAAAGTATACTGGAAAAAAAAAAGAAAAAAAAAAGAAAAGAAGAAGAAGAACCCCAAAGAACGCAGACCGCAGCAGGTTGGCAGGTGGCAGTTTCAACCAGCAGGAAACTTGCACACCAGGCTTGCCTTGGGCACCAACGTGAGTAAATAGATCTCTGCACCTGCGGGCCAGAATCTTAAAAAGTTATGTCGAGGCAAGAACTGGATTCAGCGGCATATACCAGCCCCGTGGCCTGGACAACACCTTACTTTCTCCAGGCTGTGCTATTAAACATGGTGCCTACGTGGGAACGGTGGACAGATATATTATACATACCAGGGACAGGACAGAAGGGTTGAGGATTTTACAATAGCTCTAAGGTCAAACGGAGGTCATGCTCTCTGGACTGCCTCCTCCAAAACCCCACCCCTTGTGGGCGTCTCCCTTCTCCAAGATGTGTTGTGCATGGCCAGCAAGGGGTGTCATTAGCGTGGGGGCCACACATGTGGCAGCTACCTGGCTGACCGGGGCGATACCACAGCATCAGCGTAGGCCCCTGCAGGAGGAAACAAGGTCCAGATGATGCATCGCAAAAGAAAGAACATGTTTTCCCAATAAGAGCCCCACGATCCGAACTCCTGATTTATCAAGGCCCTGAGGCTGGGGAGACTGGAGGAGGAGGAGTGGAGTGTTTGTAGAGCAATCGCCGAGGGGACCTGAGGGCTGGTGGACCCGTGAGCTGGACCCAGGCAGCCAGAGGCCCGTCACCCTCTCCCTTGGCCTCAGATGCACCTCTGTCCTGGTCGCCCAGCGAGAGCTGTTGCTATTTCCCCCAGGACACCGTCTGGAGAGAGTAATGTGCTGCCCAGACGTCTGGACGGTAACTGGGACTGCGCCCAGTGAATGCCTCTACATAAACCTTCAGGACTGTGCCAGGAGGATGCGCAGATCGACCGGCTGGCAGCTCCCAGAACAAGCCTGGCATGGAGTCCCCTTGTTCCTGAGCGATGCCACCTCCCCAGGTGGCTGACCTGCCTCTCACCAGCCTCCCCCTGACCTTGTGAAGCCACAGGGGAGCGTGGGGAACGAAGAGGATCCCTGCTCGTGGGAGGAGTCTCTGACTACCCTCCTCCCTGCTGCTCCCTCTGAGGCAGCCACCTGCACCCCGGAAAGTTTGAGCTGTGGGAAGCTGCTGGTTCCAGACTTGAGGTGAAAAGCCCAGGCAGAAACAGCATCACTGGGTGAGCCCTTGAGCTCAGATGCAGAGTTCCCTGGAGCAAAACAGACAGACCCTTTGGGCGAGGTTCTGAAACACCCAAAGGTATGGTAATGGAGCACGTATTTGTTTTCAGATTTATGTGTTTAAGGACATTCTTTGATAGATTGCATATCTAAGAACCCCTGCCCCATCCGCTGGTGAGTGAGGGCCAATCTGGCTCAGCCTCAGGAAGTTAATACGGATTCAAGGGCTGGTGATGAGCAGGTCTTCATTTAGGACCTGGGCATTGCTGTGCAGCGCCCACTGCGAAAAGGCCGTGCCACCGCACCGCGTACCTGCGTCGGCTGCAGATGGGTGATTGAGAACGTCTGACTTCCCCAGGTAATGGGATCTCTTTACAGATATCCTTCTCACGTATTTCCTTCCCAGACAGCCAAATGCCAGGCCGCTAACAGATGAATTGTTTGTACTTTAAAAGTTTACTGTTTCGGTTAGGACATTCTTGATGGCATTTTATATTCTCTTTGCGGCGCAAGCCGCTGATTCATGCTGTCTTCTGAAGGTTATGAGTCTCCGTGTGATGTTAAAGAGTGTATGTCTGCGCCATTAAAGGAGGAGTGTATAAAGTGCAGTGTTGTTCGGTGGAAGTATATGAACCAGAAGTATTTCATTTTATGCCGCGGCTCTGGCTATGGGTGTAGCTTTTGAGGACTGGTAGTTAATTCGAGTTTCGTTCACTTTTGGAGTTATAGCTGTCTCCTCTGTTGAAAAACACAGGGCAAGGTTGTTACCAGATGAGTTCTTTATATTTATTATAGGTGCTTTCAGTTCACCTTACGGATGGCACTATTTACTGAGAGACTGTTATGTATGAGATTATTCACTAGGCGGTGAGAGGACTACGGAGATGATTCAGATATAGTTAGTTCCTGCTCTTTGGGAACTTATAAGCACTCCCTAATAGAGATCTGCCATAGAATGCATTAGAGATGATTAGAAAAGGAAAATGTATTAGAAAGATTTGAAAAGGGGGGAGGGGGATAACATATTTGTTGGGGAGATTTGAAAAAAAAAACTGCATAAACAACATCTTTTGAAATATGCACTGGAAGACGGGTAGGGATTGAACAGAGGGAGCTTGTGTGGCGTAAAGGAATTTCAGGAAATTTTGCTATAGAATCTTGGGAAGTCGGAGTGCCTTCAAAGGGCTGTGGGCAGTCATGAATAGAGGGGCTGTGTCTTCTCCGTATTGTGGGTAGAGCGTGACTACATTTCTCAGATTCTCTCAGATTAGAGGCAGAAGTGATGGGTTATTTCCAGGCATCATGTGCCACTTAGATATTGACCTTGAAGATGACCTTGAAAGTCTCGCACTGCAGTTGGCATAGCCTCTGTCAGCTTGGATTCCCAATGACCCAGTGGAACAGAGCACACCCTACCTTCCCTCTGCTACCCCCAGTGGGAGCATTCATGGCCTTAAGTGAGCAAGAAAAACCTCTTTAAGGTGGTTAGCCACTGAGATACTGAGTCTAGGCCATGTTTTTGAGGCACAGCATGACATAATGGAAACAATTGTAGGTTAGCAACTATAGATTTTATGTATTTATTTATTTACTTATTCATTCATTTATTTCATGTTTACTGAGACTTTTTAAATTTTAATTGTTGACATGAGCTAAATGCTGGGAATGCTATGATTAAAAATGCAGTGTGGGAGCGTGGTGGTAAGGGAAAGAGATCAACCAAAGGACACGTGTGCATGCATATGGGCCTAGCCAGTGGCCATGGACAACAGGGGGGTGAGGGCATATGTAGGGAGGGGTTTGGGATGGGAATGGGGGGATAAGGACAATTATGTGAGACCATAATCAATAAAACAAAAAAATAAAAAAATAAAAATGCACAGTTCATGACCTTATTGGAACATACACTGCAGTGCAGGAGACTTAAAAACAAATGAACAAACAAACAAAAACAGGCTGTAGTGATGTACTGGAATGCTTTAGACCAGACCGGTAAGCATCACTCAGATCTTGTTAGAAATGCAGGATCTCAGCCCCCCTCCCAAATCAAAGAGTCATGGTGGACATTTTAACAAGACTCCCAGGTGGTTTTCATGCACCTTGAAGCTTGAGAAGCGCCGGTAAATGTGTGCTTCGGTACGATAGGCTCGGGGCAACGGAAAACCAAAGAAAGGACAATTAGTCCAGTCTTGAATGAGACTTTTCAGAAGGCTTCTTAGACTAGATGGTGGCTAAATGAGCTTCTAAGCAGCATCTCTTAGTCATCATACTTATGTGAGTTTGGGTCAGCTACTTACTCTCAGCTTTGGTTTCCTTCTCTGCAGAAGTAGGGATAATACTCCAAGGTTGCTTTGAGGTTCAAATGAGCAATATGTAAAAGTGCTTTGAATACTCGACAGCTGTAGACAAGTGGAAACTTTTACTTTCTCAGCTGTGGTTGGTATATAGAAAAAAAATGTTCCTTGACATAATAATGCATTTTAAACAGTGCTTAGTAAGAAAAGAAATGATCCTGTATGGATTTTTTGTTTGGATTATATGGAGAACTGAAAGAGAATTCCTTCCTCCTGCTTAATGCAGATGTGTGTAACATTTGAAAAATAGGTCTAGCATGTTGGTCAATAAGATGTCCCCTGAGGTTGAAAAAGTGCATTCCCTTGGACCTGTGGGGTCTGAACTTCAACTCTGAACAGTGTTTATCCAACACAGAGGTAGCAGGGAGGGACATTTTTCTGACTAGGACAAACATTAATTCCTTAGCAAAAATAGGAAAACCAAACTACGTTTATTCAGAATTAATAGGACTGCAGAACTCCTATTTTTCTTTCTATAATGAAAAATAAACAAAGAACAATAATTAATTAATGATACTGGCAATCTAGTAATACAGCTCCCACACAGAACTTTCTCACCACACACAAGCATTAGTGTTTACTGGGTCTCAGTAAAGCTGTGGTTGTATATGGTCTAGTACACAAAATGACCTGTCCTTTTGTTTCTTTTTGCATATCTATACTAATAAAAGGGTAATATGCTAATTAGACTGGGTTGAACAGCCATCTTCTGGACATCCGACTTCCTTCCAGACAAAGCCGTGGTGGTGGGGGCTGAGGCAGAGGCAGAGGCAGTTAGGGGTGATTGGGCTGGCAAGAGAGGGCAGTTGGGGATGAGATTAGGCCAGCAGGGGAGGGGAGTTGGAGGTGACCAAGCCTGCAGGTGTGGGCCATTGGGGCAAGATTAGGCTGGCAGGGGAGGGCCTTTGGGGAGCAAATCAGGCAGGCAGGCAGGCAGGCAGAGGCAGTTAGGGGCAATCAAGCAGGCAGGCAGAGAGGTTAGGGGTGATCAGGTAGGCAGAGGGGTGGTTAGGGGCAATCAGGAAGGCAAGCGGTTAGGAGCCAGTGGTCCCAGATTATATGAGAGAGATGTTTGACTGTTGGTTTAGGCCCAATCCCAGCAGTTGAATATCCCCCAAGGAACCAAAAGATCCCTGATTGGAGAGGGTGCAGGCTGGGCTGAGGGAGACCCCCTGCCCTCCCATATACAAACTTCATGCACCAGGCCTCTAATATATATATTTGCCTGTGGTGTTCTTCCTTTTCTGGACCATGTGGGCTACTGGGCCACTTGATGATTGCCCTGAAGACTTCATTCGGACATCATCTCCTGACAAAAGGCAGCTTTTATTGATCTGTGTAGGCCAGTTCACACTCACTTTCCTCTGCAGTCTGTGGAGGCAAGAAGAATATATTGAATCACACTGTGATCCTTACTCCATGAGTCTTACTCATGTTCTATTCTTAGCATCTGGCACAGTGCCCCGAACATAGTAGATCCTAAATAAACATCTACTGAATGAACGTGAGGAAGGCCAACAACTTTAAGAATGAATATGTAAACAGAAAGCGGAAGTGTGGTTGCTAGGGGCTGGAGAGGAGGAGGATAAAATGAGGAGTTATTGTTTAATGGTTTTAGAGTTTCAATTTTTGTTTTTGTTAATTCTCACCCAAGGATATTTTTCCATTGATTTTTCAGAGAGAGTGGATGGCAGGGGGAGATACAGAGAGAGAAACATCAATGTGAGAGAGACATATTGATTGGTTGCGTCGTGCTCGGGGATAGAGCCTGCAACTGAGGTATATGTTCTTGACCAGAATCAAACCCTGGATCCTTCAGTCCATGGGCCAACACTTTATCCACTGAGCCAAACAGGCTAGGGCTAGAGTCTCGGTTTTTTAAGAAGTAAAGAGTTCTAGAGATTGGTTGCATAACAAAATGAATGTACTTAATACTACCGAACACATATAAACTTAAAGTGGTTAAGGTGATATATTTTGGTATGCATATTTTATCAACAGTTTAAAAAATATCTTCATAGAAACATCTAGACAGATATTTGATCAAAAACTGGGTACAATGGCCTGGTTTAACTGACATAAAATTAACTATCACACTTTAGTTTTCTCTTTTCTAAAATTATGTAATATGTATCCTTCTGTGACTTGCTTATTTCACTTAGTATAATACCTTTGAGCTTATTGTTGGATGTACCAGGAGCTTGTTCCTTTTTTACTACTGAGGAATATTCCATTGTGTGGATATATTATTGTATAATTTCCTTATCTACATATCAGTTAGTGGATTGTTTCCAGAGTTTGGCTATTATTATTAAGACTGCTATGAACAATGTCTTACAGTACTTTGTTCCTATTCTGAGAAAACATTTAAAACATGACATCAGACAGAATGTTTGTGGCTGCAACAGAAAGCAGCTGCCTCAACTTAAAAGCTAGAAATGCTTATCTCATTAAAAAAGTAAAAGAAAAAAAAAAAAAGGCTTGTAGGGTGGTTAATTCAGCTGATACACGTCATCAAAGACTTAGGCTCTTTCTCTCTTTCCAGGCTTCCATTTTGTTGTTTTTGTCCCCAGCCTAGCCTCACACCTGCTCACCAGATAGCTGCATTACACCAGTTAGAACAGTGTCCAGAGACAGAAGATGGAGCTGTCTTTTCTCTCATGTTTTTTCCTGAAGGTCAAGGAATCTTGCCCAGAAGTGTCCTAAGAGACTGTGTCTCACTATTTATTGGTTTGAATGACATTAAGTGCCCAGAATTGCATCAAATGACTATAGCAACTGATGGCAAGGACATAGGGACCCCTTCGTTAGGTTAGAGCTTTCAGGACTCACTCCCTTGGACTGAGGTTTATACATTTCCCCCCAAAGCCTATCACTGTGCAGAGAAGAGTGGACGCCTGAACAGGGTTTGCCAGGAAGGGAGACTAAACAGATGCTGGGGAGTCAGGGTCTGCGGGAGCACCTCGTCTGTCCTAGGCCACTTTCACCTGATTCCACTGTTCCTACCTTATGACACACTTTCTGAAATACTTTCACGTCGATTGTTCTATTTTTTATGAAAAGGCAAACAACAAGAAAAAGAAGCTCCCATCCCATCCTTACAATAGCTAACCGAGAATTATACTTGTTTGGCCTTTAAGGCTAAATTATTTCAATCATTCATTCCACAATAAGCCGCTGAACTCCTATTTCATGGAAGGCCCTGCCTCGCAAGTAAGGAAGGATAACACAGATTCCTGCTCTGAGCATGTTATACTCCCGTGTAGAAGGCAAATTAAAAGTGATGAGTTAAATAACCAAAGAGGAGGTAGACAGGGGTCCACATAGCTGTGCAGAGCTGGCACTGGCAACGTCTTAATGGCTAAGTGACAGCAAGTACCCCGGCAGGCAGTTCAGAGGGGGACGTAACACCTGAGGCTGGAGAGAGAGGGCTGAGAGAGCCTTCCAGAGGAGCAGGGGCGGCCGATGGACTTTGCCAGGTAGGATTTGCAGAGGCAGACAGGAGTGAGGGAGGGCTGCCCACTGCAGCATCCGGGACTATTTGCATGGGATAGTGTCATGTTTGTTTGACTGCAGCCTGTAGAGCAGACTGTTCCAATTGTTTTTTTTCCCCCCCTCACTCATTAGAGCAATATTTTGTGTGTGTGCCTGTTTTGTTCCAGGCCTTGTTCTCTGCAGAGTGGATGCTGGCAGGAAACCAGACAAACATTCTGTCCTCATAGAGCCTGTGTTCTAGTGAAGGACGTCGGATAGCCACATCATAAGAAAAATATCTTATGTCAGATATCCCAGAGAACACTGGGAAAGGGCAAGGCAGTACGGATGGCAGAGGGTATCGTGATTCTGGGGATGAATCTAAGAGCTGAGGGTCTGAGCCAGTTTCTGTGCTGTAGATACACTGAGATACCGGGCCAGGTGATGCTGGCCCCAAAGGCGTATTGTGGGGGCAAGGCTGTGGTGGGCGGAGGGAAGAAAGGGTGGAGGTCTTGCCAGGAATATGCAGGGACTGAGGCCGTCTCCTTATTCCTGCCCATGGAGAGGGGAGCTAGGGAAGCCTCAGACTTGCCCAAAGCTCTGGGAAGCTTCTCTATTTCTGTCGTCAGGGAGGGGAAGAAGGGAGGTATAGCTTTATTCTTTACCAACAGGATGAGTTAAGGTTGGAAAAGTAAGCTGGAGCCATGCGAAGGCCTTAGAAAGCAGGCTAAGGAGACTAGATGTGGCCTCGCTGAGGAAAGAGCCGGCTGAATTCTAGTTTGCTTGGATGTTGGTTTGTCAGTACGATCAAAGCAATGCATAGAATGGGCTCTCTTACGTACCACTAAAGTCAAGTACCTTACATTTTTGGAGGCTCCTGATAATATTACAGAACAGAAGAAAATCCAAAATAGTTTAGCAGATGTGCCGTCTATTTTAAAGGTTGAACTTTAACAAATGAATGTTTTATTAGACAATAACACAATGCAATATAATTGTGCTCCTCGTAAGATATTACAAGGCATATATATATATATATATATATATATATATATATATATAAACTCGTTTGGCTCAAAATGCTCTAATAGGTTTGGTCATGGGATTGATATGGCAATTTAAAATGATATGACAAGTACCCTATTTAAAATGATATGACAAGTACCCTTTCTCAATCCTGTCCGTTTATCTCTCCATCTGTGTGTGTAACCTCATTTGGCCATAAGCCCTCACTTGGGGCTAAGCTTCGACTTTAGCTGATTTCCCATTTGCTCATCGTTGGGCCTTTTATCATTTCTCTGGCCTCTGCTGTCAGTGTCTTTTTGATTTTTATTTGTTTAATAACTTTTGACCAACCCCGTTACTGTCACGACCCTCATGTTCTGTCCGTATCCTGGTTTCCTGGTCTTGGCTCCATGCCTGGATCCCTTGACCTGCTGCCATTCACAGGCTGGCAGGACAGATGGCTGTAGGCTGATGGCAAGGACAGTCCATCAGAGCTTTGGCACCGCAGTCAATTAAGATGCGAGACAGGCAGCGGAGAGAAAAACACGGACAGGTAGGATGGTGCTTTCCATGGTTCCTGTGCCATGCCAATTCCTGGCTGAACTGGTGGTTGTTTACCTAAACGAATTGCTGTAAATGAGACCTGGGTAAATAGGTTTTCCCTTTAGGTCAGACTGCACCATGTTTCGATTCAGTGCATGTTTTTTTAGGACAGTTCTGCACAAAGCTGTGCTGGTTACTGAGGGGCGTACAACCATGACGTGACACTGTTACTGTCCTCAAGGAGCTTATACTCCAAGTCAGAAGGTGCTTGTGTAAACAGGAAATTGTGACATAAATTAAGACGGGAAAGTCCTGTGATGGAAATCCAAACCCAGTGCCGGGAAGCATGTGGACACATCCATGGGCTTGATCTGGTGAAGGACTTGCTGATGGGTCGAGGTCTCAGTACTAGTTGTGCGATCTGCTTCTGGGTCTTGAGAACATACAAAACCAGTTCCTGCAAATGGTTTAGAATAATTAAAAAATGTATATTTTATTAATTTTTTACAGGGAAGAAGAGAGAGGGATAGAGAGCCAGAAACATCGATCAGAGAGAAACATCAATCAGCTGCCTCTTGCACACCCCGTACTGGGGATGTGCCCACAACCAAGGTACATGCCCTTGACCAGAATCGAACCTGGGGCCTTTCAGTCTGCAGGTCAACACTCTATCCACTGAACCAAATCAGTTTCAGCGGTTTAGAATAATTTATGCAACTCATGATTTCAGGAGAGAAAGAAGCATTTAGATACAATTGCCACAATAAAGAATTTATCTACTCCATATGTGATATTCAAAAGTGGATCATATTTCTCAAAGAGGAGGTGACAGTAAAAAAAAAATTAAAAAAATAAGGGCAAACAGAAACAGCTCATTATGGTAAAACCATGCCATATATTAAGAAATACATTTTAATGGCCAAAGTCAAACAGTATGTAGAATATTTTGATCATTTCATTACCATAGGCCCACTATATCAACTATAGTATTCATTTAAGCATTTTAGAGCACAACTTTTCATCCCAAAACAAAACAAACAAACAAAAGCCACTATAAAAATGCTTTGATTTTAAAGTAAAATATTTTCTACATGGGGAAATATACATGGAGAAATACACCATATCAATTACTTTAAATGTTCCGATTAATATTCCTAATATTTACTTAAAAATAAGTATATGACATAAAATGAACCACTTTACCTTTTTGATGAAAACAAGAAAAAAATAATGACAATTTTAATCCCACAGGAAAATGTATAGGAAGTTATTTTGTAAAATATAGGTTTTATACACAAACTGGTTTCTGTCTTTCCTACCAGTTTTGCTCTGAGAAATGATGTGCATATATCATTCATGCAACTAGGCATATGCATTCATATAGAAAAAAAACATATCATCCTGCTTCATATGATCAGACTTAACATGTATACAGATTATAGTGTGCAGGACATAGAGCTTTATTTTTCTGAAACTGTAATTTTCATTTAAATCTCCTATATTTCTGGGATGGTAAACATGTAATCTTAGGAATCCGGGAGTTCTTTCCATATCCTCTAGGGTCATGACTAAAATCTGGGGCTTTCTCTCTGTCAAGGTATTAGAAGGTGTCTTGTCTGATATCCAATGCCATTTGTTCATGCATAGAGTTATTGGAAAAGATAACCCTATTTCTGGTCCTAGCTGGTTTGGTTCAGTTGATAGAGCATCGGCCTATGGACTGAAGTGTCCCAGGTTCGATTCTGGTCAAGGGCATGTACCTTGGTTGTGGGCACATCCCCAATAGGAGGTGTACAGGAGGCAGCTGGTTGATGTTTCTCTCTCATCGATGTATTTAATTCTCTATCCTTCTCCCTTCCTCTCTGTAAAAAAATCAATAAAATATATTTTAAAAATATCCGTATTTCTTTCCAGATTATCCTAAGAAAACCTCCAATTTCTTAAATTACCTCTATGCCTTAAATAAAGCCCAATTTATATTTTAAATGATCTCTCTGCTTTGAATAATTTATTACTTTACTGCAGTTCATTCTTTAGGTATCTTAGTATTCACCGAAATGGTCTATACTTATATCATATCTCCATGCAGCAAAATGAAACCGAGGTAAATACAATCTACATTTCAATTTATTTTTTAGCTATACCTAATGGAGACATTTCAAATCCTTTTTGGAAGTGGTAGATATGGATATAAATAAATAAAAACAGCCATACTAGTATGACTGATGAATTTCTAAATATAATTATTTATAATCTTATTTTCTCCAAAAAGGATTTCAGGAAGCTTGCAGAAATGAATACAGTAATATGTCATGATAAAATAAATAGATAAAAATACATCATACAATAAAGTTTATGGAAAATGGCAGAACTAAATTGCAAATTTAATTTTTTTTTTTTAGTGGCTAAAGCAAAGAGGAGATTGCATCCTATTGAAGGATTGATGTATCATCAAAACACTGTTCAGAGGTGGCACAGGGTCTCCAACACTGGGACTTTAGGGTGGGTTCTGCTGTCAATCTTCATACATGGAACCTTGTGATGTTATGGGCAGTGTCCTCAAAGCCTTCCCCCAAACCAGTCTGACACGAGTCTGCGCAGTTCATGGCAGGTGATTTCAAAAAGGCACCAAAGCAGGGCTGCCCGGGTACTGAGTTCTCTGATGGAGTAGTTTCAACTAGAAACGGTACTTGAAACACCCAGAGGAATAGAAGTGAAGTTGCCATTTAGCTCAACGAAACACTTCCATCTGTGATTGGATGAAGGCTGGGGTCTACCTCTCACTAAAGCACACCCAAGCATAATTTTGGTGTTTAGAGATTCCTCTCCCTCAGCAGTAGGAACTCAGTTGTTGACACACTTTTAGAGTGAAAGACATTTGCTGTGTGACCTTGGAGCTCAGAGAAGAGCAGTTTTGGAGCCCAGGACAAGCTGAATGAATAGCAAGCTCATCACCTGTGTGATTTGTGACGTGGTTTCAGATAGCGCTATGTTCAGCAGGTGCCACCTGGTCTTGGCCTATTTTTACTCATTTTTGCAGCCAGGTGCTGAGCTCACTCGTTTCTGGCTTATTAAAAGGGAGTGTATCCTGTAAACATGTAAATGTCACCTATTGTTAAAAGAAGTAAAGTTTCAACATTTACTAGTTTTGTTTGCTCCCTCTACGTTTTGATGGCCCCCGACAAAGGGTCAGGTGCTCTTGTACACAGTACACATCCCTAAAGAGCTCTGAGAATGCCTCTCACTTCAGATCCACTCTTTTTGTATACCTCAGGAAGATGAGAGACAAAGTCTTTGTTGTCATAATGATCCTTGTGCATTGCAAATATTTATTTACTTGTCTGGTTCCGCATGATTTTGCAAGCTCCCTAAGAGCAGGAAGTATTTATTTGACTTAGAGATATTTTTTAAAACATTTTAATTTGAAAATATTTTAGAGGTTTTTGTAAGTACAAGAAAATGTGGGGAATAATTCTTTGCCACATATCCAACAATTGGCATTAACAAAGGGTGACATTCTGTCACCTTTTCTTATAGCCTTCTTCTTGGCATGGCAGAGTGTTCAGCTATAACTTATATACAGTGATGTGCATAGATCTTCAGTGCAGAGTATGAGAAATTTTGACAATTATGCCCTTTTAACAACCACCCCAAACAAGATATGCAATAATCCCAAAAAGTTATCTAAGCAACTTTTCTATCCTCACCCCCCACCTCCATGCAAGAGGCAACCTTTTTGATGTTCTTTTTGATTTTTTCTCACCATAGATTAGTTTAGCCTGTTTTCATACCTCGTATAAATTAAATCACATGGTACAAACTTTTTGTATTGACCTTTTTTCACTCATCATAATGTTTTTTATTTATTTTTTATAAATATATTTTATTGATTTTTTACAGAGGAAGGGAGAGAGATAGAGAGCTAGAAACATCGATGAGAAACATCGACCAGCTGCCTCTTGCACACCCCCTACCTGGGATGTGCCCTCAACCAAGGTACATGCTCTTGACCGGAATCGAACCCGGGACCTTTCAGTCCGCAGACTGATGCTCTACCACTGAGCCAAACCGGTTTCGGCGATCATAATGTTTTTTAAAGTCATCTGTGTTGGTACATCCTATATAATAAAAGTGTAGTATGCAAATTGTCCCCTCTACTGAGAGTAGTCTGGGAGTTTGACCAGGGGGTGGGGCCAGCCAAAGGAAGAGAGAGAGAGGCACCGTCCAGCAGCTGGCAGCAGCTAGGGACCCTACCAATGCACGAATTTCGTCCACCGGGTCTCTAGTATTACAATTATGTGTTTCTTTTCATTGATGAATACTATTTCATTGCATTTGTTCTTTCTCCCTGCTAATGGGTGACATTTAGATTGTTTCTAGTTAAGGCTACTGTGAAAATTCTTGTATAAATTTTCTTCTGAAATATGTTTTTATCTCTCTCTCTCTCTTTTTGGAGGGAGTAATTATTTAGGAGTGGGATTGCTGAATCAGAGGGTAGGTGGATGTGAAAATGCCAAATTACTTTCCAAAGTGACTGTAGCATTTTACACTCCCACCAGCAATGTGCAGGAGTTCTATTGATTCACATCCTCCCTGACATTAGGTATTGTCAGTCTTTTGTTTTAGTCATGACAGTAGTTTTAGTTTGCATTTCTCCTATGACTAAAGATGTTGAACACTTATTGGACACATGGATTTCTTCTCATTTGAAGTGTCTATTCAAGTCTTTGGTTATTTCCTGTTTCTTTTTTCTTTTTCATCTGTTTTATTGGTTGTCTCTTTATTCCTGAGTTACAGTTCTTTACATTTTGTCAGATATGCATTGTAAATATTTTTCCCAGTCTGTGACCTCCATTTTTATTTTTTTGCCTATCCCAATTTATAAATATATTCTTTCATGTTTTCTTTTAGATGATTTAAAGTTTTAGTTTCTACTTTTAGTCCAAATTCATTAATTTTTGTATCTAGAGAGGAGGTCAGGGTTCTTTTAATTTCTCTTTCTCATGGATATCTAGTTGCCACAGAACCATTTATTGAGATTTTGTTTTCCTATTAAAGTTGCGTTGGTGTCTTTGCTGAAAATCAATAGAATGTTTTAACTGTAATCTATTTCCAAATTTTCCATTCTGTTACATTGATTTACTTGTCTGTCCTTATGCCAATACCACTCTGTCTTGATTACTGTAGCTTTTGATGAAGTCTTGAGGTTACCTAGTCTAAACCCTCCAGGTTTTGTGTCCCCCCCCACCCCGCCACCTCCCCAAGATTGTTTTGGCTATTGAGAAACATTGTACTTCCAGGTAAATGTTAGAATTGGCTTCCAAGGGTCTATGAGAATCTGTTGTGATTATGATTAGGATTACATTGAATCTGTGAATTAATTTAGGGAGAATTGACACTTTAATATCAATTCTTCTAATCTAATACTATGCTATAGCTCTTTTTATTTAGATCTTCAATAATTTTTAAACATTTTTTGGTCAGTGGGGATGTTGTTTCTGATACTATTGTAAATGAAATTGCTATTTAAATTTCACTATTCAATTATTTGTTCCCAGTGTATAGAAACACAACTGATTTTTTTTTTTATTCTGACCTTTTATCTTATATCAGCTAAATTCATTTGCTACTTTTAGTTGCTTTGTACATTTCATAGGATTTTATACAAGAAAATAATTTCATCTGAAAATGGCATTTTTATAATACCCTTTGAATCTTTATGCCTTTCATTTCTTTTATTTGCTTTATTGCACAAAGGGTAATATTATGTTATATTTTCTTCAGGTATTTTTTCTTTATTTTATCTTTCTTACCTTCCTTGTTATCATATGCACATTACCCTATCTATGTTCTTGCTCTGGCTCTGAAATTTTCTTCATTTTTTAAGATACCCGTATCCTCATTTATACTTGTAGGTTAGTCATAGTCTCAATTACAATCACTTAGCATTTTCAAGTATTCAAGTTGACAAAGCTCCATGAGGCGCCTTTTCATCTATGACTATAGGAGAAAATTAAAGTACACATTTTTCAGAAGGGCTAAATCTCATAGCCAGGAAATAACAAAATTCTAATTATGCAGTGAATTCTAAAACAGGGTTTACTGCAAATATCTGAATAAGTGAATAGCAAGTAAACTCAGAAGTGACTATTTATTACTCATATGTCAGGCTATTTCTAAGGGCAACTTGACATTATCTAATTGTAGAGATTTTAAAGTCCTATACATTTTAAGTCATTGAGATAATGGTTTTGTTTGGTTCACTTAAAACACTAAATCCACATAAAAATTCTGTTCATTGCATCAGATGCTTCTTTATATCACAACAATTATAAGAAATATCTTTCTATTTCCACTAAAAATTATAAATTATGATCTTTACATACAACTTGTAATCATAATTTAATATTAAAATTATAATTGATTTAATTAGTCAATTTATAAGGTGATATTTTCCCTAAATTAATTTATATTTATTATAGAAACAAGATAATTAAATGATAAATTAAAATTGTTTTACCAATATATAGTTTATGAAACAGCTAGTAATCTATTTGATGAGAAGATATGAGTAGCCGGGACTGGTTTGGCTCAGTGGATAGAGGGTCAGCCTGTGGACTGAGGGGTCCCAGGTTCGATTCCGGGCAAGGGCACGTACCTTGGTTGCAGGCACATCCCCAGTAGGGGGTGTGCAGGGGGCAGCTGATCGATGATTCTCTCTCATCGATGTTTCTAACTCTCTATCTCTCTCTTCCTCTCTGTGAAAAATCAATAATAATAAAAAAAAATATGAGTAGTACTGATAAAATGCTGAAAGCTCATTAATTTTATGAATCTGTATGTCTAGATACTTATCTACCACAATTTATATTTGAAATGAAAGTTAGTCCATAATAGTATAAATAGACCAAGACTCAACCTTTTCATAGAACTAATTTTATTTCTTAAAAATTATCTACTGACGATGAAACATTTGTGACATGGCAAGAATACATTCTATATTTTAATATCTCATATTAATGTTCAGTTTTAATGTATATTGGTGATTATAACTGTTTAAAGATCTGTAACACCTGCATATAAAGCATATAACCTTTAGGACAGAGGTTTTCATCACTGATGTCATAGTAGGATCATCTGTGCTACTACTAAATATCTTGATGTCCTACTCTGTGAGACTCATACCATTTGCTCATGTCAGCTTCCTATAAAACCTCAGCTGTCACCTACTGTATTACTGCGCTATCACTGCATAACAAATTACCATCAACTTAGTGCTTAAAATAGCCCGTTCATTGACACACAATTCTGTAGGTCAAAGTCTGGGTAAACTTGATGGGGTTCTCTGCTCAGTGTCTCACAAGGCCAAAATCAGTGTTGTCTGCACCTGGTTGGTGTGGTTCAGTAGTTGAGGGTGAACCTATGAACGAGAAGGTCATGGTTTGATTCTCTGTCAGGGCACATGCCTGGGTTGTGGGTTTGATCCCCAGTGGGGGTGTACAGGAGGCAGCCATTCAATGATTCTCTCTCATCATTGATGCTTCTCTCTCCCTCTCCTTCCTTTCTGAAAGCAATAAAAATATATTTTAAACTATCAGTTTTGTCTGGGCTGAGCTCTTTTCTGGAAGTTCTGGGGAAAAGATATGCTTCTAGATTCACTCTTATGTTAATAGAATTCATTTCCTTTTGGTTGTAGGTCTGAGAACCTGCTCTCTCACTGCCTATTGGAAGTGAGCTAATCTCACCACTTAGAGGCTGCTCTCAGGTCTTTTCCTTTGGCTCCCTCCTTCTTCAAGCCGGAAACAGGGAACTGTTTATGTGCAGAGTCCCCTTGTGCTTCTACCCTCTGACTTCCTCTTCCATGACTGGCTAGAGAAAACTTTCAGTTTTTTAGAGGGCTCATCTGGATAGCCACCCTATTTTAAGGTCAGCTGAGCAATACACTTAAATATACCTGCATATCCCTTATGCTATGTAATGTACACCATAGGACAGACACCAGGAAGAGAAATCATGGGGCCATCTTAGAATTCTCCTTACTCTACTCACCAACCTCCAGGCCACATCTCTCTACCCTCTGTCCACTTAACCATTATTGTCTTCCTTTCTTTCACACTTCTAATGTGACAGGGAGCAGGGGTGGGGGACAGGGGGAAGCTCAGCATTTGTGTAGACAGCTTTGTTACAGGTTTACTTTTAAGTTCCTTGACTCCACACAAAAGATATTCATCTCCAGACTTTGTTATCATCACCAGAAATACTGTACATCTGAAATCTGAACCCTGTTTTTCACTCTTGGAAACTAACATTCTCCTAATGTCTTTGTTAGAACTCATGTTGGCTTTATCAGGAGATGGAGAGGGAGGGAAAGGAGAGGGAGCGAGCAAAGGGCAGGACCAGGGATGCGAGGACTGACTGTGTAGGAGGGCTGGATGGTATGGGTCAGCAGAGACATAGGAGGGCATCCACAGCATTCAAGGAGGCAAGACAGCATATTGCTACTAAGAATTCTGACTGTGTAATTGGGGTTGAAGTTTTTGGTTTCCATGACACTGGAATTTATGAGGTAGCCATGTTTTGGCACCAAGAGTCAATCTAGATTGAGGCTGGATCTCAAGCCAGCAAGTGGTGGCAGCTAGGTTCCATGTTGGCTAGGAGGTTTGTCAGAGATTAGGAATGCTATTAGCACTATAGGCAGTCATTGGCATCAGGGTAGGACTCTAAACCCAGTCAGAAACCTGTTAGAAACCAGAAACCGGGCCTAGAAGCAAGCAGCTGTGGAGGGAGTTGGGGGAAAGCTGTGTTATTTAGAATTAGAACAGTTTTTTTTTTTGGCGGTATTTAATGCTAATGTTAATTTAAATACAACAAGTTTGGGCAATAGAGATTTTGTTCATGACTAGGACAGAAACATTATCCTAGCCCTGTGGTCAGCAAACTGTGGCTCTCGAGCCACGTATGGTTCTTTGACCTCTGGAATATGGCTCTTCCACAAATTACCATGGCCTGGGCAAGTCTATTTTGAAGAAGTGGCATTAGAAGAAGTTTAAGCTTAAACAATTTGGCTCTCAAAAAAAATTTCAATTGTTGTACTGTTGATATTTGGCTCTGTTGACTAATGAGCTTGCCGAACACTGTCCTAGCCTTCTATAGCTAGGTTTTTATCAGTATCTTATTGAAAAATGATTGGCAGCTAAACCGCAGGTCCAAAGTACCATTTCTGTGGATGCTATTTGTATTTTGCTCTGTGAGTTTGCAGTTGAGTTTACCATGGTAGATGTATGTGGTTTATTTCATTGTGAGGGTGACATTCCCTCCGATCCATCCTGCTCTTGTTCTCACAGAGCCTCAAAATAAAGGCTCCTCGCTAAGTGCTGTCCTAGGAAATCGCTTGAACAGCATGTGCTCAATTGATTGTCTTAGTAGCTCTATCTGTACAGACCCGGATCAGCCCTTTCTTTCCAGAACGGTCACAAGAACATGCATGCACTTTGGGACATAGGGAATGAAGTCCTTGTACATCACTATCATGTCCCTTCACACGTCCCCAGGTCACACAATGTTCCAGTAAGGGTATGAGAGGGTTTGCAGAGCTGTTCAATGGGTGTTTACTGAGGGCTTTCCTGTTTTCTCTGAGCAAGAATACGGCAAAACAACAGAGAGCCACGCTTGGCTCGCAGCCTGCAGCATCAGTGCCCTAAGCTCAGTTCAGTGCTCTTCCTCTGGCTCCCGGGCTGCACAGTGGTTGGGGCTGGAGCGCAGGTCTCCCCCTGCCTGGCTCAGCGCTGTCAGACACATCCCTGCTCATCAGTTCCCTGATCATCCCCCCCCGAGGCTGGTGCTCCTTTGCAAAAGCCGATTTACATGGTGGGACTGCAAATGAAAAGGGATGGATTTCGTTATGGTTTTTTTGAAATCATTCTTGAGGGACAATGTTTGAAACAAAATTTATCAAATGGTCTGTGGTCTACGTACTCCCGGATATTAATCTCTGCCAGCTGTGCTGAGAGGTTCTTTCCCTGGTGAAAAAAATTCCATTCTCCAGCATTTAGTCTATTCATGTGGACTCAACCTTATAGGACTATTATTATTGCCTTCTCCCTCTCTCTCTCTCTCTCTCTCTCTCTCTCTCTCTCTCTCTCTCTCTCAGGGAATAGAACAAAAAAGAAAAGGCATTTGGCAATGGGTTGTTTGGCCCTGCTCATAGAAGGAGAGACAAATGATCTTATTCTTAAAAAGATACAAAGGTCTGCTAAAATAGGACTTCATATTACAGGTTGCAGTTATTAGCTTTGGAGGTAATGGGGTTTTTACTTTCTCACAACAAAAGCTTCCCATGTTAATGCCACCTACTGCATAATGTCTTGGCACAATGTGCAGAATTCTCTTTGTAACGGAGCCAGTGAATGGCAGCTTTCCCCCCAGGCCTTCCAATTTTGGGGCAAAGATAACGCCATGATTTCTCAGAATGAGAGCTTGTGTTCTCCTTAGACATAGTGCGCAAGGCAGTACAACAGATACTATTTTTAGCTTGCTTATTAATATCCTGTTGTATTATATGCCACAGGTATCTTATTCAGAAGACATTCCTAAACATGAATATGAATACGTACTATTGTATAATCATTTACACCAAACTCAATATTTCTGGGAAAAATGTGTGGTAAATACATTGAGGTTTGGCAGAAAGCTCTTTTGCTTTCATTCTTTTTTTTTTTAATTTTTATATATTTTATTGATTTTTTACAGAGGAAGAGAGAGGGATAGAGAGTTAGAAACATCGACGAGAGAGAAACATCAATCAGCTGCCCCTGGACCCCCCCCCCCCCCCCCCCTGCGGATGTGACCAACCAAGATACATGCCCTTGACCAGAATCGAACCCAGGACCATTCAGTATGCAGGTTGATGCTCTATTCACTGAGCAAAAACAGTTTAGGCTTTTGTTTTCATCTGAAACATCCTGTGAACCCTGTTTGCTATTGAAGCAGGAAGATGGAAGGAATGGATGTGGCTGAGAAGTTTCCTGTACTGGAGTGGGGGTCAAGGCAAGTGAGTGCTGAGGGAAGGAATGTGTCTCTAACAGAAGGATGGATTTGAGCTTATGGATGTGGGATAAAGGGACTGTCAAATCCTTTTCTGGGACAATCTCAGTCCCTCTGGAGAGGGGGTCTCCAACCAGCTCATGATGCAAATTCTTCCCATCTTCCCTGGGATTGTGGTCTTCCCACATGCCTATTTAGGGAATATTGACAGGGAGGCGGGGGGGGGGGGGGGGGGGGTTGGGTTAGTGGCAAATTATTTCCAACCAAAGTGCTTCAGTGTGATTTGTGGTTAGGGGGAAGACTGAGGGGCGGCTTAGATTTCTATAACAATTGGAGTATTTGAAGCACTGAAAGAAGTGTTTTGTAGTCTTTAGATATTTTAGTTTTGTTAATCATCACCTGAGGATATTTTCCCATTAACTTTTAGGACTGGAAGGGAAGGAGATAGACTGATAGAGAGAGAGAGAGAGAGAGAGAGAGAGAGAGAGAGAGAAAGAGAGAGAGTGAGAAAAACACCTGGATTGGTTGCCTCCTACACATGCAACCTAGGGACATGCCCTTGACAGGAATTGAATCCAGGAATGGATAAGTGACACTCTATCCACTGAGCCAAACCAGCTAGGGCTGTTGTTTATAAAATGTTTAGATTTATAATGCCAACAGGATAGGCTGAAGGAAATATCAGTGTGCTCACTTAAAAAAGTACAAAATATAGTTCTGAATGCCTTTTGTGTAGAACATTAGGTCTGTGAGATCCAGAAATTATAGAATAATAATAAACTCCTATTTTCACTTTTAAAATACGAGGGCATATTTCACTCTGCTTGTTATGCAGAGTAAATGGAAGGAGAAAACATTGAGAATATTATGAAGTGTTGTGTTTCTGACTTAAGCTCCTGTTTAGAATGCTGATTGTCATTCACACTTTCTGTATAGGAAACAATATGAGTTTTATACAATTACCAACTTTATGAGAGGATTAAGCAGGTTTTGCTTTTATAGTCATAACATGTTCAAATGCATTTGCATCAAATGGGAGATATAATTTCTCTTTGTAATTGAAATTTAAATCTCAGCATAAATACGGCGCTTAGAACACTACTTTATGGGCCTTTCTTTTTATAAAGATTCTGCATGGAAGAAGGTTACACAGCTGGAGATTGTTCAGAGACAATTAAGACTTATTGGCTTTTCAGCTGGTGATAAAGCAGGGCGCAGAGACTCTTGGCATCTAGAAACTGTTACCCAGGTGAATTTCCTTTACAACACTGAGCTCTTCGGTATTCTTAAAAAAAACATTTAGCATCTGAGATTTAAGGGGATGATCTATTGGAGTTCAAGCCCATGATCAATGCAAAGTATACATTTGTCGTTCATGTGATTCAGACAGGGTAAACCTGAGACCCTGGCCATCTTTTCAAGACTATTGCTTTTTTTTTTTCTTTTTTACTGAGGAAAATATTGAGGAATGATTTTTAATTTTTTTTTTATTTTTTAGTTACATTCTGAGCCTATTTCTAGCCCCTCTGAAATGATACCCCACTTCCTGTAGATTTTAATGTCTACCTCCTTCCCTTCTCTACTCCAGACCATGAAAGAGGCTCCCTGATACAGCCACCCCGATAAGTCAGTGAATTAGATTTATTTCCAAAATACTGGTGACAGGGATAAAATTTTATGGATCACTTTTATTAAGGTAGGGACTTTCAGAATCCATTGATAAAATATCTTTCAGTGAAGAGATCTTTCTGGTCGCTCACAAATCAAATCACATAGGGGATACTTACTTTATGAATAAACTTATCTATCCTATCTATTCTATATAATAAAAGCATAGAATGCAAATTGTCTCCTTGACCTGGAGTTCATCCAGGAGTTTGACCAGGGGGCGGGGCTTGCCAGGGAAAGGAGGGGGGCTCTGGGCAGCGGTGGGCAGCCATTAAGGACTCTACCCGTGCATGAATTTCTGCAATGGGCCTCTAGTATTTTCATAAAACCCTTGAGTATATAATCTTTATAGTGAAACACTTTAAGTTGGCAACTGGCTTGATCATCTTTTAGCCAAACTATGAGGGGCCATGGCACTCTGGTGTGAAAAGATAACCTAAAGCATCAAGATTTTGAATTCCCTTATTAATGTAACTAGAAATTTGACTGACTTGTTCTTATTAGTGTGAGTGTGGATGGTATACAAGTAAGGATGAATCTATGCTATAGAAATTTGATTTCCAACCTGAGATTTTTTTTTACCCTTATTTGACTTAAATCTCTCTACATTTTAATGGCACAAAATTTATTTCTTGATACATAAAGGCAGGCCGAACAGTAAATTAATTTGTCCTATCACACTAGTATGCTGTGTGTAATATCTATGGAGGGGACATATTGATCTTGTCTTTGATTTTCTGTTCCATGCATAGACCAGAGATGGTGTCACAAATACTTCCATTTTTGTACTCTGCTTCTGCTTGACATGGCTTTGTTCTGTTTGACAGACATTCAGTGTTAAAAAGTAGTATAACTATTAATTTCCCACTTGACATTGTGAACATTTCAATGCTAAGTTAGCAGGGGAAAATGTCATAATTCATTTCTGTTACATCTACCTACAGAACTTCAAAGAACTCCTAGCAATCGGTTCTTGAGTCAGAAAGTAGACTGACATGGAGACACCAAGTGAAATTAACTTTGTTAACGGTACTTAACCTTTTTGTGAAATACTCAATTTTGTCAGACACTCTTCTTCATGATGATAATTTGGAAAAAATTAACATTCATCGTCTCGTATTGCTTATGTTAACTGGAAAGAAATGATCTTAGTAACAGCCCTGCATTAGTCTCTCAAGCATTGTGCAAATGCTACTCCCTGGGGCTATAACAACCACCAAGCTGGAGTAGGTACAGGGAAATACCAATCTGCTTTGTTGAAGTGTATATGGTGGGAGACAATTGCCTCTTACAAAGGCTTGACTGATTAATTGGCTTCAGAGAGTTATGTCTCAGTCATATTGACTTGAGTATTACTGCAGCAATGAAGAGCACTGGGCACAAAGGTGTGGAGGGAGCTTTCAGATTATAGTGATTTACGTAGCTCAATGCTTGCTGCATTAAAAAATATATATTTTATTGATTTTTTACAGAGAGGAAGAGAGAAGGATAGAGAGTTAGAAACATCGATGAGAGAGAATCATCAATCAGCTACCTCTTGCACACCCCCTACTGGGGATATGCCAGCAACCAAGGTACATGCCCTTGACCAGAATCGAACCTGGGACCTTTCAGTCCGAAGACTGATGCTCTATCCACTGAGCCAAACTGGTTTTGGCTTCTTGCTGCATTTAAAAGATTTCTAGTGGAACATTAAAAAATATGGGGTTTAGCTGAAACCAGTTTGGCTCAGTGGTAGAGTGTCGGTCTGCGGACTGAAAGGTCCTGGGTTTGATTCCGGTCAAGGGCATGTGCATTGGTTGCGGGCACATCCCCGGTGGGGGTTGTGCAGGAGGCAGCTGATCAATGATTCTCTCTCATCAATGTTTCTAACTCTCTATCTCTCTCCCTTAAAAAATCAATAAAATATTTTTAAAAATATGGGGTTTAATTTTTATAATATATTTTATTTATATACGAAGTATTTTCACTGCAACATGCAGTGTCAGCCCCATGTCCAGTGCTCAATGGCCACACATGGCTAGTGGTTATAATATTGGCCAGCAGAGCTCTAGGACTCTGAAGCAAAATGGGAATCAATGATGCAAATGGGAAGAGAGTGTTTTGTTTGAATCTGTTTGGTGTGGTGCAAAAAGTCCCGAGACAAGTGTTCAGACAGCTCTGGTTTGCGAGGGCCGTTTACTAGCAATGGGGACCATTCATGCGAACCTCACTGAGATTTAATTTTCTTATCCACAACATAAAAAGAGTAGACTCTGTCTACTAGTACCATAGGTAGGTAGGCATATGGAGTCATTAAAAAAACAACAACTACTGCTAAAAGGTATTCTTTTGGGGACAAAATTTTTTGAGGGCCAAAGTAATTCTTTGGGGAATTTTGACTGAGGGCTCCTTGCTGGATCCTATACACTTGCTTGCTTTAGGGCTACTTTTTGCCTCTGGTGCCTGGCTCAGTGCTTCCTTCAAACTTCTGAATAAATTCCATTTCCCCCTTTAACACACTTAGTTTCATCATTTTTTTTAAAATTGCTGTCTATGTAGCACAGTTGTTAGACTGAGTGCTTTATATACATCGGCTCATATAATCTTACAGACAGCTCTGTGGGTTTGGCTTCATTGTCCGGAGGAAGATGATTTGCAGAGAGATGAAGTAACGTGCCAACATCCAACAGATAGTAAGCTGCCATTTGAGCCAGGCCAACTGGATCCAGAGTCCAGCTCCTTGTGTACCAGACTGTGCTGCTGCCCATCTCCTTCGCTGATGTGTGCTCCTGAGTATACTGGATGATTATTTTTTTATATTCTGTATATTATGATCTTCTGATATCTTAAAAGAATAATCTTTGGACTAGGGAGCTCCTGCTCCTCCTGGGGCTGGCCAGTTCTCAGACAGCAAGGACTCAGCGGAAGCATGCCTTTGAGGACATAGGCTGACCCAGCCTACTCTCCTCTACCTGGCCATTCACCCCAGAGGCAATATTCCTCTGTCTTCATCATCCCAGGGCCAGGAACAAGGCAACTAGAGGCCACCCCTGTAGCTTAGAGTCCACTGAAATAATTCAAACCAACCCGCCTATGCCATTTACCCTGCTTACCTTGTCTTTCCTGAAGAAACACCAGTGAAGGTCTTGGCCTAACCATTCCCCCTGCTCCTGTCTTCCGCACCTCTGTCTTCCGCACCTGCCCAGAACCTGGTGCTTCCCCTGTGACTCTGTGTGGCATGCAGTGACAACCCCCCCCCCCCAATCTCTCACCTAGACCTGTGAGTGTGACTTTGTTTTTCTGTGCCTCTCTTGTGTCCCATCTCGTGGCTGTCCTTGGCTGCATCATCTGAAAGAACCAGAAGATTAACCACAGAGGGCTGCACACGGCAGGATTAAACTGATGATAAAATTTTGAATGATATTTTATAGTTTTCCTACTTGTAGGATAACTGTAGGGGGGCAATGGAAAACCAAGAATGACTAAAATATAAAAATGACTGGAAATTTCTACAAGTTTAATGACACCCCCCCCCCCTCCATGGGGAAAAAAGGAAAATACTGGAATATTTGAATGGAAAGGGCTTTTTGAAGTTTTCCTTAGGGACTGGTAAAGTTATGGTAGTCAAAGTTCAGTTTTTAGAACTGTGGTGAAATTGGGTTGGTTCTTGAAATGTCCATGGGGGAAAAAAAATCTAATTTGGAAAAAGAATATGAGTGTGGATGACAGATATGAATGTAACACAACTTAGGGAGGAAACGTACAAAACTTCATGCTCTTGCTTTGTGTACATGGTGTCTGTGAAATAAGGGACATGAACAAACTAACAAGAATTTATTGAGCACATGCTCCTTTGAGGGCACTATTGAGTGTACAGGTAGGACAGAGATATCACAGGCACAGGCTTTCTTATTGGGGAGTTAAACAATACCATGTGGAAAATCACACAATGCAAAGAGGACTGCAAGGAGAGGTGGCATATGACTATTGGCTGCAGGGGTCAAGCAGTACTTCCTGCTGTGGTCAGGACGAGGTGAGAACACTGAGCTGAGAGCACAAGGGTGAGACCTCCATCAAGAGCTGGGGCAGATGAAGGCTGAGAGATGGTGAAGGGTTCGTAGACTCGGCAAAGAAATGAGAAGGTAGTTCAGATACTGAAGAAGACATGCAACTGACTTTTATATGCTAGTGATTAAAACATAGTGGGTGGGTGGGAGGAGAGATAAGTAATCTGTAGGTTCCCTTAAACCTTCATAACCAAGGCCGAAGAACAAGACCAATGACCAGACAGCAAGACTCATGGAGATGAAACTTGGATTTATCCTGATCTAAAAATTCCTCTGTAAGAAAGTGTGCTTTAGTTAGATTCAAGATTCTAAGGAGGATGGAGCTGGCTGACCAGGAGGAAGTTCAATGTGCAGCTCAGGTTTTGAAAACAAGCCCTCTGTAGGGTCCTAAGGAGAAATTTGGAGATCTTCTTGGGTCATCTTGGGGTGTGAAGTCTTACTACCGTGTTTCCCCGAAAATAAGACATCTTCCGAAAATAAGACCTACTTACAGGTTTCCTTCTGAGTGAAATATAAGGCATCCCCCTGAAAATAAGCTCCCCCTCACCCCCAGGCTAAACATGAGAGATTTGGTCCACTGATTCTGAAAGAAATGGAGTCACAAGAAATTCACCAGGAAATTCAGGAATTGGATTGTTATGATGATGTTCCAGAAGATGATGACATGATTGTCATTGAATAAATGAGTAAATTCTAGATACTTTCGGATTCACAGTTTGTCTGGTTTGTGTTGACAACTACCATACTACCGTACCGTATACAGGTAATAAATGTCCTTTATTTTCATTTAACAATAAATGTGTACCGTATTCTTCTTCATGGAAAAATAAGACATCCCCTGAAAATAAGACCTAGAGGATCTTTGGGAGCAAAAATTAATATAAGACACTGTCTTATTTTCGGGGAAACAGGATAGGCATGGAGCCTTACTAGTCCTCCAGCACACACAGCTGTAGGAATCATACTGGCTTAGAGGATGTGATCTCCATTGCTGTCTTTGCCACCTCCAATCACTGTTTTCTCATTTCTTCCCCATTAATATGTTAGTTTTGGCGCATACACTTGTCACCAATTGAAAGCTCAGTAAAATATAAGAAATGATTGAGATTGCACACTGTAGACAGGCCAACTTTATTTCACAAGCCCCAGGGGATAATTTGCTTTTTATCTCCTCCCTCTCTCTTTAAAATAAAGAACCTCCAACAAATGGTATAGAAAGGAAAACAAAGCAAACAGAAGAGGAAAAACTTTGCAGTTTATTAACTCAGGCATGAAAATACAGAAAATAAGCAGGGCTCAACTTACTTGGAAAAATAAGTCTGAACCTATTTGCATTAAAACATGGAGTTGCACTAATCTAATGAGCTTTCAGGCAAATGAGGCATGAAACATTGCCAAAATATAAAGTCAGTAAAATATCCAAATTACTCTTTAATGTCATATGTTTTATCTTATTGAGAGCTGGTAAAGAATAGATTATCCCTAAATCTGCATTAGTAGGAAAGTAAGTGAAATTATTTTACAAGGAATTTATTATTCTGATAAGTTAATGGCAGATCAAAGGGAACTGAAATTTGAACAAAATATACATGCGTACCTAACTCACAGAAAAGCATAAAAAAAATGCATTTTTACTTAAGTCATTCATTCCCTGGTAATTCAAGGTAATGTCAAAGGAGGTAAAACAGGAGATTATAAGCAAATTTGAGGCTCACATAAATAACTAAGAACTACAATATATTTATAAGATTTATTTAGAAAATAATAAAGATAACATCTTTACTCTAGAATTTATCCCAGAATCATTCTATTACATTCCGGATATGGTTGAATACTGCCTTTCCTGTGTTTGAATACAGCTGAGTGGAATCAGAGAGAGCTTTGGTTTATGTTTGCAGTAGTGAAAAGCAGAAGTGATTTATTCTAGAAACCCGGATTGTATTATAGTGCTGTCAAGTTATTAAAATATTGCCAAATTATATACAGTTTAGTGAAGGATGGCAGCTCATGAATTTTTTAAGTTCTTATTTATACAGTTCTTTGAATCTATTTATGTACCCATTTGTAATTATTTCTAATGATTAGTACTACTGGCTTTTATGTGACAAACCCCTCTTCAGAGGAAAATTAATCTTTCCTCCCTCACATTGTCAAAGCCAACTTGTCATTTTAAGACATATTAAGTGTCTTCTGGTGGATTTAATTTTGTATTTATTCTGCCTAGGTGAGGCAGGGCTACCTTCACAGTTTTTATCTTTAGAGCGATCGTCCAGTGTGTATTGACAGTTCATTTAGTTTCAAACGATTCTAAACGACTCGCCACACTTGGGCAGATGTGCTTATCTGTGAATAAGTAGGTTTCTTACGTGCACTTGTTTCTGTCACCTTGAGCTGATTTAAATGCCCTTGGAGCTCTAGAATCATAATACAGTGAGAGGAGATCCCAAAAAGGAGCAGGTCCAGCAGGAAGCGGAGAATGTCGCCTTTCTCTGACACTTGACTCACACTGAATTTCTGGCCTTACAGGAATGCAAAGTTGCTCATTTGGTCTTCAGTCCACTGCTTCAGTCCACCAGAAATCTGATGGTTATCTATGATTTTCCCTCACTGCCTCCTGTGCTAAAGCAGTCAGCAGGCATTTGATCTTTTGTATTCATGCTCTTGTCTTCACCCTTATTTATTTTTTAAAATATATTTTTATTGATTTCAGAGAGGGAGGGAGAGTGAGATATAAACATCATTGATGAGAATCATTGATTGGCTGCTTCCTGTACGCTCCCAACTGGGGATCCAGCCCACAACTCAGGCATGTGCCCTTGACTGGAATCGAACCCAGGACCCTTCAGTCCACTGGCCAATGTTCTATCCACTGAGCCAAATCATCTAGGGCTTTTCCCTTATTTTGGGATCGAATTTGGGACCCTCATCCCCTCTGACTTGCCTTTGGTGGCTTTGCACCTTGCTCTCTCACTCAGTAGAGCTAGTTGCCTTTCCCTGTGTGAGATGCTTTGTTTCCTCCTGGTCCAGGAGGGAAGGTAACACTATTGCGGCTCATGCATTCCATCTGCCTACTTGGGCTGAAAATGGTCTGGTAAAAATGGGGGACAAAATTTTCAATCAATCATTAACCTTAAGTGACAGTACTATTAGCATACCCAAAATATACCGGAAAAAAAAATCTCTTTAAAATTTGCCTATGATTACCCAGCCAGAGTGACTCAGTTGATTGAGCATTGTTTTGTGCATTGAAAATTGCCTGTTCGATTTCTGGTCAGGGTACATACCTGGGTGTGGCTTAGATACCAGATTTGGGTGTGTTCAGGAGGCAGCCTTTTGATATTTCTTTCTCACATTGATCTCTCTCTCTCTCTCTCTCTCTCTCTCTCTCTCTCTCTCTCTCTCTCTCTCTCTTCATTCTTCTTTCTAAGCATGTCCTTAGGTGGGGATAAAAGAAAATCTTCTATGAGTCTATGGTACATATATTATACATTAATTTGCCATTAAATGTCTATGACAACAGCGTGGGTGAAACTCGCTAAACTCTTCAGTACCTGCCTGCACAGCATGCTTCCCTGGGTGGTTTTAAATGCTTCCTGGTATCGAGGGAAAACTGCTTCGGGGTTTGGTAAACTGGAGAAGAACAAAGCAAATCTCTCCTTGTGCAAATACGTTTTGTTTGTTTAACTGTTAGACAAATTAAGCAGATTTATTTACTGATACTGTTCCTAGGCGTTAATAAGCTCTGTGAATCTCCCAGAGGAAGCCTTTATTACGCAGCGCTTCCTGAGCCAGCACGGGCAGGCCTCTCTTCCCAGGACGCAGGCGTGAAAGGCCTGGGACGAGTTCATAATTCTGTCTGCTGGGTGGTAAAGACTAAGCTCCGCCCTCCCGAAATGTTGCATGGCTGAATTATAAACCCCGATCAAATCTCCATGAGAGTATAATCAATACCAGATACATTACTTATCAAGGCTTCCCTCACTATAATTCAGACTTTTCTCTTGTGCTCGTAAAAAGGCCTCTCACAAATTAATGATGCCATAAATCATTAGAGAAAAAGCAGACTCTGCCTGCATTGTTATAATGGGGCATATTTTCCCAGTCTTTTAGGGAGAGGCAGAGACAGGGGGCCCTAATTAGACATTTTATCAGTTATGTCACTGCTCCTTGCCTTTGCAAACGTTGTTCCCTCAGCAGTGAATGTGATAAATAGTGGTTTCACATTGGCAAAGTCTCAATGTAAAAATCCTGGGGAGTCAAGGAGTGGGGCGACTGGCTCCCATAAACTGAGGAGGCAGGGAAGGACAGGGACACAGTGGAACCAGGCCCCGGATAGGCAGAGGCTGAGTCAGCTGCCTCTGACCTCTTTTGTCTGTGTGTTGGCTGCATTCATGTTTCTGTACTTCGTTTCTTCCACGTGGCCTTGAATGTGGCTGCCAACATCTTACTGCCTGACATTCTCCTTGCTTCACCACGAGAGATCCATGGATTCTATTCACTTTCTTCTAATTTAGAAAATCATAGAGGAGGATGATTGGTGCATCCTGGAACACTTGCCACCTGGACAATCACTATGATCCCAAAAGCAAGCCCGTTTAAGAAGGCAGCTCCCTGTCGGAGCATCCCATGCCAGCTCATGAGATGCAATTCTCATGGGGAGGGTGCAGTTCCCATGAGATGCAAGGGAGGTGAACAGTTTCTTGAACAATAAAGGTCTTCTCCAATGCATCCCTCCTTTATTGACTAACTCCCTCTCATTCCCAGGTGTCAGGCCTCACCGCAGGGGCCCTCAAAGCCCTCCGCCGTGCCCATGCATGCATTCTGAGGGCTGGGAGGGTTCAGTGCCTGAAGGTGGAGGAAAGCACATAGGAAGGGTGAGAGGAGCAAACTGTTTCCTTCACTCACACACTTAAGGTCAGTTATGTTTAGGAGCCGCCTCCATGGGATTGGTGTATGCAAAACAGGAACATCTGTCCTTTAACTTGGCTACTTGCAAGGGGATCTGTTTATCAGGGTGATTTGAGTCTGCTGGAGTAATTTCTTAAATCTCTTGCAGTTGAGTGATTCTGATAATTGTCCTTGTTCCTGATGTCCCAGCACTTGTGACATTTAAGATCAGTTCCCAATTAGTCTCTTCTGTCCCTTATCTTCTGGAGGCCTGAGAAAGGGGGAGGGATGAAACTTGGTGTGGATCCTTCTGCCTGAACAGGGCCAACTGTGGATGTCCTGTAACTTTAATGAAACTCCAAATCTGATTCTACTACCACTAAAACTTGGTTTGCCTTCCTTACTGTCTGTAGGTGCACTAGGCTTATATAACAGATTAACAAGTTATAAATTTCATTTGATATGTTTCATTTGATGAATTCATACACAAATAAGACATTTAAACCTTTTATTTCTACTAATGCCTATAGTATGATATATCAGTGACTATTTCATATAATTTCAGAGTGTTAGAATATGTTGGAATTTAGACATCACCTGAATTGGTAGTGTGTTTCTTTCTTGTTTTTTTTAAATCCTCACCTGAGGATGTTTTTATTGATTTAAGAGAGAGAGAAAGTGTGTGTGTGTGTGTGTGTGTGTGTGTGTGTGTGTGTGTGTGTGTGGAGAGAGAAAGAAAGAGGGAAAGAGAGAGATATTGAGAGAGAGATATGAGAGGGAAACATTGGTAAGTTGCCTCTTGTACCCACTCTAACCGGGGATTGAATCTGAACCTTTTGGTGTACAGAATGACACTCCTACCCATCCAGGGCAATACTGTGTTTCTTAAAGATGAGGAAATGGATGCTCAGGCTGGTGATACACAAGGGTTAGTTGAAGAATTGGGCATCTTAGATCTCTCCAGACCAGGTACTTCCTAGTTTATATTGATGCTTTTTACACCTTAAATCAAGTGGGTAATTAGAAAACTTATGGCTCACTACTTTATTTAGATTAATCAATGAAGACCAGTGAGTTCCAAACATAGGGTAGTGTTTATAGATGTAATGCTAAAAGAAGATAAAATGTCAAGGTTTTATCTCTTGAAACAACAGAGTGTTAAGTCCCTCTTTCCTCCCTCCCTCTCTTCTCTTGCTCCCAGTCTTCTTTAGTGTAATGGCCATTTTAGGTGGTCAACATATATCTTGGTTGCCTGAAATTAAACATACTTCCCCAAGAACTTTCTTTTATTTTCATAGAGAATATATATATATATATTTTTAACTTTAAGAAGAACAAATAAATTCACATAGCAAGATTTATAAAAAAATGGATGAAAATCACAGAAGCTTGACATGGAAACTTCTCTCATTCATGTCAAAGCTGTAATGGATTTTTGAAAGATAAAACTTATATTTGCTTACATTTTGGTAGAAACTTTTATTTCTTTCTTTTCATATTTTTATTAATTTCAGAGAGGAAGGAAAACAGAGAGAGAGAAAGAAACATCAATGATGAGAGAGAATCATTGATCAGCTGCCTCATACTTGCCCCCTACTGGGGATTGAGCCTGCAACCTGGGCATTTGCCCTGATCAGGAATAGAACTGTCACCTCCTAATTCACAGATCAATGCTCAACCTCTGAGCCACACCAGTTGGGTTATAGAAAATTTAAAAAATATATATATTTTTATTGATTTTTTACAGAGAGGAAGAAAGAGGGGTAGAGAGTTAGAAACATCAGTGAAAGAGAATCATTTATTAGCTGCAACCAAGGTACATGCCCTTGGCTGGAATAGAACCCCGGACCCTTCATTCCACAGGCCGATGCTCTATCCACCGAGCCAAACCGGTTTCGGCTGTAGAAATTTTTATAGATTGTAAAGCACTTTCATAGATATAAAATCTTATTTTATTAGGGTTACCAGATTTAGGGAAAAATAGAATATCCAGTTACATTTGAATTCTAGACACATAACAATTTTTTTTTTTTTAGTGTAAACATGTTTCAAATATTGCATGAGACAGACTAAAATTTATTTCTAGATGCTCTGTATTTTATTTGGCAACTCTATATTCGATCCTCTGATAATTCTGTTTAGTTGGCAGTGTAATGTCTCTATTATACAGATGGGAATCTTAAATCTGGATGGCCTATTATGTGTCAGATCCTGAGCTATTCTCGAGCACCACTTGATGCATAAGTCATAGATCTTGGCTTTAAAGATACTACAGTCAAGTAAGTCATCAGGAAAACTCATCAGTGTGATGTATGTCATAATAAAAAAATGAATAGGGTAATGTGGAATCCTATCAAAAGGGCATCCAATCCAATTTTGGCAAGTTGGAACATTTCCTAAGAAGATCACATTGTAGTTGAATCTCGAATGTGGAGTAAGAATTAGGTCCAGATGAGGTTTGGTAAGGAAAAAGAAAGGGGAGAAAAGTTATTCTGATATTATTTAAGAAACTGCACATTGTTCAGGTGCAACTTGACTGTGTGGAGGATATGCTTTGAATTGGGGAGTGGTGATGGGTGAGGTTAGAGAGAGGAGCAAGAGTCAGCTGATGAATGGATGTGCATAATGAAATTTGTATTCTTTGGGGCAGCAGTTGCCTTTCAAGATGAGATGAAATGATACAATTTGTTTTAGAATGATGACCATGTGCAGGTAGAAGAATGAACAGGAAGGGACAAGACTTAAGGAAAATAATTTATTCAGCAAAATTTGAGTGCTAACTTTGCCATAATTTAGGTGACAAATGAAGGTGCTGAGCACTAACATGATGTCCATCCAGATCGGGGGACGTAGATCTTTGGGGTAATATTAAGAAGACAAATCAAAAGAAATTGATTATTAATGGCTTGGTGTGTGAGGGAGAGAAATAAGTGAAGCCTCTGGAAGCTGGATGGATGAGTGCCATTATATGTTGATGTAGGAAACAATGCTTTGTGGGAGAAGAAAAATACTTTTCCGTTTGGGATGTATTCAGTTTGATGTGCCTGTAGGGCTTCCTGGGAGAGATTAAGGAGGGCAGTTTACGTAAACATCCACCCTCGAAGATAGATGTGGGCCAAAGGTTCTTCATGACTTATAAATCATGAGCTTATGAGAGCTGCTTGTTGAAATTGTAGGCGAGAATGAGATCACCCAGGGAGTATTTGGTGTCAAAGGGTGGTTGCCAGAGAGAATCTCCAGGGAAAATCAACATTTATGAAGCAAAATGAGTAGAGGCAGCCAGCAATGCAACAGCAACTGCAAAGGAAGCTAAACGAGAAAGTCTTGAGACCAACAGAGAAAAACCGAGGAAGAAGGTTCTTTCAAAGATCTAGAGGTCCAACTTGTCAAAAATTGAGGACAGATATAGGGAGATGAGAACTGGGGGGAGGGGGGGAAGTGTACCATCTGCAGCCATTCAGCACAGCTTGATCTTTTTTAAAAATTTAAATTCTTTATTGTTGAAAGTATTACATATATTTCCTTCCCCCCCACCATTATGAACCTAGGACCCTTGAGTCCGCAGGCCCATGCTCTATCCACTGAGCCAAACCTGTTTTGGCACAAGGGCATCTTTTTTAGTCTCCACATAGAGATCAACACCATCACACATAATTTTGGGGGGGATCCATTTTAAAGAATGACTTTTAGCTTATTTTATTAGTTCATTGTTATTAGGCACTTAGGGATTAAATTGTTCATTATAGTAAGTAGTATGACCTCCAAATCTTTTTACACAACTTACCCTGAAACATATATACTCAAATGCACACACACACATACACTAACAATCCTTTCACCTGATTCTCCTTTCTCACTTGTTGTAAGTTTTGGAAGCAGGAGTGCTGGGTCAAGGGGAATATACACTTAAAATTTAAAATCATACATAATGCCAAATGGCTTTTCTGAAAGGCTATACCCATCTAAATATCTAATAGCAGTGGATGTTATTAAGTGTTTTAATATTTAGCAATATGGAGTCAAATTTAATTTTTATTTCATTTATTAATAATGAATTTAAACATCTCTTCACATGTCATTGGACTATATTTTTTCATTTACTTCTTTTGGAATTACTTTTACATATTCCTTTACTATTTTTTTTATTGCCGCATTTGTCTTTCTCTTATTGATTTTTAAAGCTCTTATATTAAAAATATTAATCCTCTGTTCATTATATATGTTCCAAATATTTTTACTAGCTTTCCAGTTTCTTGTAATGTTGTTAGTGATTATGTTCTCTGTGGCAGCCAAATCTAGCCATTTTCCCTTTATGATTTTTGGGTTAGATATTTTAAATATTAAACACACACACACACACACACACACACACACACAAACACACATATATATATATATATATATATATATATATATATATATATATATATATAGAGAGAGAGAGAGAGAGAGAGAGAGAGAGAGAGAGAGAGAGAGAGAAAGAGAGGGAAAGACAGAAACATCAATGTGAGAGAAGCACATCAATTGGTTGCCTCCTGCACACTCCCCAACCAGGGCCTGGGCCAGGAAGAAGCCTGCAACTAAAGTACATGCCCTTGTTCAGAATCAAACCCAGGACCCTTTGGTCTACAGGCCAGCACTCTATCCACTGAGCAAAACCGGCTAGGGGTTTAAAAATCTTTTGACATGCCAACTTTATAATTAGAGAAATAGTTACCTAAATCTCCTCCTAGTATTTTTGCTCATAATTTTGAGCTTCAGTTATTATGCAGAACAGCCCATCCTTCTGCTTCACCCAACTGGCCCACCTTCATCAGGTGTAGCAGAGTTGGCAGATGTGATAAAGTTCGGAGGCCTTAGTTCGACTTAACACATCATTAAAACAACAAAAATACACCCCGGTATTTTTACATCTTTTGGTCATCATATTGGTTCAGCCAAATCAAAATATCCATATTTAAAAACATAGGTCATGTCAACTGCCAAGTATGGAGGATAGATGGGGGAATAACATTTTCCTAAAGGAATTTTTATGCTTTTTTATAACCAAGTTTATGAAGCAATAAATATTATCTTTTTTTTCTTCCTTACATTTAAACCTCTTAAATGACTTTCAGGTTTCTCGAAGGCTAACAACAGTAAAACTTTTATTGCTGTGCTGGAGAAGACCAGAAATATACATTCGGTTTGCCAGAAAACCTCTGCTGAATTAGCCCATGCGTGTGATGACAATAGTGCACATCCGTTGCGTTGGCTTCCTCACCCTTTTTTATCCGTCAGTACCAGCTCACGGGTGTCCTTTTGAAACATCCTTTCCTCAACTCCATGTAGTCCTAAGGGAGCTCGATGTCATGAGGTGCCCTCTTTTCTGCCTCAGGGGTAGGTATGACCAGAATGGCCAAGCACTTGTTCCTCCCCCTTGGTCTTTGTGATTTTTTTTCAATAATAGTTATGTGCTAAAAACTCAAAACTAGGTTGAGTTTTTCCTAAAATTTGATGTCAGTCCTTGGGTTGGAGCTGAGGAAATAGAGGAATGGTACTATTTTCTGGTGGATGATGAACTGTATTGAAAATACAAGCTGGAGCTTATTTGAAGTCAGGTTCTTTGCTTTTGTAAAAGAAATTTGAGGTCAACGTACAAAGGTGAAACCTTCAACTTTTAGATACTCATCTAATAAACTATTATAGATGCCTGGTGCACAGATTTGTGCACCGGTGAGGTCCCTCAGCCTGGCCAGTACCCTCTTCAAATCTGAGGCCCCTTGAAGGATGTCAGACTGCTGGTTTTGGCCCAATCCTCTGTAGTCTGACATCCTCCAAGGGATGTAGCAGTGAACGAAGCAGCAGGTGGCTGGGATAGAATAAGAAAGAACACAGCTTTGAAGCAATGAGAGAGTACTCTGAGAATTAAAAGTAAAAGGGCCTGAAAATTATTTTTGGGTTATTTCCTGCCTAGTTGCAAAACTCTCTTCTGAAAATAGCAACATTATTAAAGAATGATTTTGAAGTGATGCTACAAAAACATTGACAAGTCACTAAACAGTGCTCTCTGACAGTTTCCTCAAATGAACAGTAGCTATGTGTGATACACACTAAGTGCACAGGTGTTGTGATAGGGGTTGACTAACTTATTTCATTCCCTAGAGCAGTGTTTCTCAAACTTTTCTCATGATGAGAATCACCTGGTGGAGTTGTTAAAATACAGATTCCTGAATCCCAACTAAGAAGTGCTAAACTAGAATTTTTGGGAACATATAGGTAAAATTGTGTACTTAACTTAGTGCTCTATCCTAACGCTGCCCTAGAGAATGTGGCTATGGACTAAACGGTGTCATTGCCCCGAGTTGGTTCAGTGTTTTTAGATGTGGGCTTGGAGTGCAGAGTTACTATGACTGACGGAATATTGAAGCGCACTGTCCAGGGCACAGATACCACAGAGATGTTGCTCTTCGTTACATTGCTGGTTTTTGAATATCAGGTATTTTATAATATTCAAACCCTAGACTTTTGAAATCTAAGTAGGATGTGTGTGAAATGTGGTTTTCCCAAGGAAAATTATTTTAATCTTGTTGTCTTTCTACCTGACCTATTTTACATTTTAAGGCATGTAAAGTTTATATTAATTGAACAGTTTGGATGACAAGTCCATTCCGTCCCCTCCCCTCCCCTCCCCTCCCCTCCCCTCCCCTCCCCTCCCCTCCCCTCTCCCCTCCCCTCCACTCTCCCCTTCCTTCTTTCCTTCCTTCCTTCCTTCCTTCCTTCCTTCCTTCCTTCCTTCCTTCCTTCCTTCCTTCCTTCCTTCCTTCCTTCCTTCTTATTTTTAAAAAGGCAATAACCATTTGGCTGTGGTACTACTTTTATAGCTATTTTCAGCCAAAGTAGGTGTTTTAGTCTGGTTTTCATTATTGCTTTATTGTCCTCACAAACCCATTTCCTTTTCTCATAAGTTATCTGTTATCATAGAACACCTCTTTGAAAATGTAGGCCAGAAGAGAAGAGAAAGCACAGATGAGTTTATGACATTCGCTTTGTCTTTTCCTGTCTTTTAACTAAGTAATTGAATGGTTTTAGTGACATTTCTCAAAAACTTCAGGTTCAACTTGGCAATGATGTGAGAAACAGAACTGAAAGGGGAGAGGGGAAATGATGAGGTAAGCAAGGGTTTAAGACAAAAAAAATTCATATGGGTGTGGTATTATTTTAAAAAAATATGTATTGGGGTATAAAATTAAAGACATTTAAGTGAATTGATTTATTAATTTTCACTTATAGTATTTACCCATGTAACAGATAACTGATAGAATATTTGCAGCTCTTCACAAGTCTCCTTCCTTTCCCTTCCAAGTCAATACCCCTCTAATGATAACCATTATTCTGATTTTGTCACTGTGGAATTGTGTTTGCTCTTCTTGAACACTTATAAATGGGATCATATAGCATAAACTATTTTTTGTTTGTCTACCTACACCCAATGTTTTATCTGTGAGATTCATCATTGTTCTTGAATGTAGCTATATTTTTTCTTTATAAGGATATACTATAATTTGCTTCTGTTGTAAGAAAATAACACAATTAGGCAAATCTATAGAGAAAGAAAGTAGATTAATGATTGCTTAGAACTGAGTGTGAGACCAGAGATTAATTGTAAAAAGGACACGAGGACCTTATTGGGGTAATGAAAATGTTCTAAAACTAGACTATGATGATGAGTTATACAACCTTATACACTTATAAAAATCATTGAATTGCAAATTTTAAGCTGAGTAAATGTTTTGGTATGTTAATTATATCTCACTAATAGTATTTAAAAATACCACAATTTATTTATCTATTCTATTGTTAATGAACACATGGATTGGTTGCAGCTTTTTATTCTTTAAAAAATAAATCCATGATTATTCTACTTACCACTCATACTGAAAAATAATGGCACCGTACCATTTGCTTTAGATATCTTCTTTTTATTTTAAAGAAATTAAACTTTATGGATACAGTTTAACTTTTTGTTTAATCTTCCACAACTTTATTACCTTCTCTTCCTTTCTGAAAACTTCCACCATCATGAAATTGGTAAACTAGTATATTTTTGTTTATGATTTATTTGTATTTACCTAATATACACATACATTCATAATCAGTATACATTGTGGTTATATAATGAAATGTAAGCTCTGTTCATTCATATCTGGCAGAGAGTATGTATTCATTAAATAGGGAATACATATATTTAAAATAACATTTAGTTTTTAGACTGCAAGAGGAATATATACTCAATGCAAAAAACTTGGTAAACAGAAAACAAGAAGGGAAGCAAAACTATATCTTCTAATCTCACCATTTGAATACAAGTTTAATAATATTGTGTCATATATTACTTATAGGTCATATATACTTGTATGTATATGTTTTTAAATTTTTTTTTAATTTTGATTTTTATGTAAGAGGGAAGGAGAGGAAGAGAGAGAAACATCCATGTGAGTGGGAAACATTGGTTGACAACCTCCTGCACACCATGACTGGGAATCAAACAGGCAACCTTTCAGGTGCACAGAATGATGCCCAACCAACTGAGCCACACTGACCAGGGATGTATATATATTTTCAAATGAATGGTATATTGAATATTTTTATTGTCTATTTAAAAAAGTAATAATAATATATAATTTAATATTTATCTTTTTTCTTTTGTCAGGAAGTCTACTAAATATTCTATATACATTATATCATTAAAGTATATTGTGAGTACATTTATGTACAACATGATTTGTGGTGATAGCCTGGTATTCCTTTGTATGGATTTAACACAATTTACTTTAATAACTCTCCATTCTTGAACTTTAATTTGTTTCCCAATTCTCACACTTTTAAGTATCAAATCAAATAAATTTCATATATATGTAAATTTATTAAAAGTAATTTCCTATGTATATGGGATATATATGTATACTTTTTTGTATATTTCTTATATATAATTATTTTCTTAGGATAAAGCCCTATAACTTGAACCATAGAGCCAATGAATATATACCTTTAGAGTTTTGTGATTTGTTCTGCCAAAATAAACTTCAGAAAACTGGTATCCTTTTAGACTCTCACCAGCTTAAGACAAATAAGTAGGCTTTGTTTTAATAAAGGAAAGGACATGTTCATAAAATAGCTGTCCTGGAGATATTCAAGCAGATGCTAAAAAATAATCTGTCAGGGAAGTGGGGAAAGAGACTCATATTGGGCGGCAGGTTGTTTACCAGGTGGACGGTTAGTAATGTGAATTTTGTAATAAAAAAACACAATAATTTTAAGAGAGACATCAAAAGTGCTTTATTCAAAGTAATGTCCATCGCTAGCTACACATTCCCCCCATCTTTCAGGTAATTTGTGGATACCCTCCCAATAGAACTTTTCTTGTTTTGAGGCAAATCATTCAGAGACCCAATTTTCCACTTTGTACATTTTGAAGTGCTGCTCAGAAAGTGCGTGTGCCCTTGATTGGAACAAATGGTCACCTGAAGGAGCAAGGTCTGGTGAATATGGAGGGTGGGTTAATACTTCCCAGGCAAGATCTTCTAACATGTCTTTAACTAATTTTGTAGTGTGTGATGATACGTTATCACAAAACAAAATTACTTTGCCATGTCTTCTGCCACATTCTGGTCATAAAAGTGTGGTTCAAATTGACTATTTGTTGTCGGTAGTGATCAGTAGTAATGGTGTCACCAGGTTTTAAAAGCTCTTAATACACCACACCTACCTGATCCCACCAAACGCAGAGCATTGTCTTCTTTCCAAAGTGATTTGGCCTTGGCCTTGCAGTCCATGCTGATGGTTGACCTGGATTAACCCATGATTTTGTGTTTGGGATTCTTGAAATAAATCCACCTTTTATTGCCAGTCCCATACAATTTGATGCAAAACAGACTTTCTTTCAAGCCGTTGAAGCAACATTTTACTGAGGACTTTTTGGTTTTCCATTTGTCTTTCATTCAGTTGATGTGACACCCATTTTCCTTCCTTTAAAATCTTTCCCATTGCTTGTAGACAATTAGAAATTGTTTGATGAGCAACATTTAATCTTTCTGCAAGTTGTTTTTGAGTTTGGCATGCATCTTCATCCAATAATGCTTGTAATTGTTGGTCCTCAAACTTTTCCGGCTGACCTGGACGTTCTTTGTCTTTCACATCGAAATCACTTTTAAAGCGTTTAAACCAACATTCACAAGTATCTTGAGATGGAGCATGTTCACCATAAGCTTCCCAAAGTATTCAGCAGCACTTTTCTTCAAAATAAAGTAATGAATTATAACTTCCAACAAATGCTTTTTTTGTCACAAAATTTGACATTTTTAGGTGTAAAATTATCTATGATGTTAACACCTTCAGAAAATTGGACAAGTTTTGAAGCTTGTTGTCAATACAACAAAATAGCATACATATCAAATCTCATATATATCAACATATGTGTAACTCCATCAATTGAAAAAAATCTGTATTAATAACCAGTACACCTGGTAGATAAATTTTGATGACATTTTCAACTCTTAAATTTATAAAGATACCATTTCTGTTCCTCATTCCTCACTTCTTAATTCTCTCAAAACAACATATTAATAATACTTATTGATCCTAATGCCAAAATTACTTTCTGGTTTCTATTTACAATTCATATTAGGTCTAATATTTGTATTTCCAAATAAGTAAAATGACATCTCTTCATTCTTTTCTCTGTGACTAAATTATTTCTGAAAAGGGTATCAACACTATATCTGTAAGAATGGGCTCATGAAAGGATTTTTTTTTAATTGTATTTTGCCACCTTGATAAAACTACTCTTAATTTTTTACATGTGCTGAAAAATGGAATATATGGAGTTAATATCTGATCCCTGTGAGATTAGAATCTCCATGAGAAAGTTTTCTCAAACATTCATGATAAGAAATCAAATCATAATAAAAACTAGGAAAAAAACCTACTTAAATGGACATGGTAAGTATATTTTCACTGGAGTCTTCCAAGTCTAGCATGGTTACTTATATTTTAGGTAGATGTAAGAGAAAGTGCTTAATCAAAAGATTGACTATTTCATAATTAAATTGCCACTGAGCACAGTGGCAGTGGGGGTCATTTTGTAAAAATTATCGACATGAATATTGTGCTGCACTATCATGCATGTATAAAAAGTGCAGCAACATAAGTTCTTTGTCTTTGAACATGTATAATCAATATTCTATTACTGCAGTGCTGGTTTGGCTGCAATGTAGCTAAATTAGTGTGTCAGGTATAGAAATGCTTAAACCAGATATTCAAGTAGCAAGGATGATACAAGAATATTAATTATTTTCTCACCGATTATGCATTTATCTTTTGTACCCAGCACTTTTAGAAATGCTTCTCAATTTTAAAGTAATTTCTTTATAAATATCTAAAGGAATGTGTTAATTTATAGTATTGTAAACTAAACTGTGTGACAAAAATTAGATTTTAGTAACAATAATGATGGTGTTTATACAGAGCATTATAATTAGTATCTAGTGGGTGTTAATTCACAACTTAGCATAAATGTAAACCCTTAACAGTATGGAAATGCATAATATTTAAAAATATGCAAATGGATGTGGAAAGGTTATTGAAATATTAACAATGTTACATAGTCTAAAGTATTTAAAGTATCGTTATCTATCTGATCTTTTAACTGGAGAAAGAGAAAAGATATATAAAGTAATAATATGAAACATGTCATTTTCAAAAATTTTTAGAAACTAATGGAAACACTTTGAAGTTATCCTATGCAGTGTTATAACATTTTTATTAAAATAGAATCTAAATTATTAATGGCATATGCCATATTTTGTTGAGATGTTTTTATATTCATTTTTAGTTATTAGCAGAATTAGTAAATTTAAATATATACTTATGAAAGTTTTTATAGTATTTTCAAACATATATTGAAATTTTGCTTAAATTTAACAGGATTTAACAATTTTATATTCTTTTCTTATTGTAGGATAACCTTAGAAATTAAGATGTGTGTGTGTGTCTTTCTGAGGTGGGTTGATAATAACAAATCTCTATTATAAAAACCCCTTGGTTATGAAGCCATCACAGCAGAATGACCAAAGACTGGTCACCAGGAGGCTGTGTGGGTGGGTGGGTTTGGGTGGGTGGGGCTGTGAGCATGGCAGGGTAGCAGGCTGGTGGGAGGGGCATGCATGGGTGGGTGGGGCTGCGTGATTTTGGGTGCTGGGCTTCTAGTATGATATAGATGCCCAATTTTATGTTTTTTTTCCTCTTCATTATCACATAATGGCTTTAACTAGGCTGAAGAATGGCAAATTGGATTTTAAAACACTCAAGAGATACATTATTAGAAGAATTTTGTCTTGAATTGTATAAAATATGTTTTATGCATAGGACAATTATTTGAATTTTCTCCCTACAATGTGGGCTGCACACACACACACACACACACACACGTGAGCACAAACACACATGCATGCAAATTTATCTTCATGGCTGTGCATTTTTATTAGGACAATAGTGGGTGGTTCTGTGGAAAAGTGGCTTGATGTTTTTAAGGATTTTTTCTATTTATTTCAAGGTAGATTCGCTAACAGTTTTTCTTTTTCTTTTTATGGTTGCAAAGAATAGAGATTTAACTTGTCCCCAGTAATGATAGTAGGGGTTCAGCGGGCCCAGATGGTAGGGAAAATACAACAAACTGGCCTTAGGACACACGAGCAGATCAGGCCTGGGGTGAGCCCTGGGGGCTTCAGCTACCTGTCAATGAAATTTACTGGAGTCTATGCCTTTCACTGGACTCAGCTGCTCTCCAAATGTCTGCTTTTCTCTTTTGCCACTTGATTTCCTACCCCTGTATTCTATTATTTTCTCTCCGTCCCATTTCAGTATCTTCATAATACTGGTTTACCCATGGAAGGTGTGCAGAGGTAAGTGTGGTGGTGACTAGAGGGCTGGTGGACCAAAGGAGGACACACAATTGGACAAAGAGGGGTGATAACTGGATAACTAGAGTGCAAGTGACTGAGGTACCCTGACTTGGCAAGACTGAGCAAAAATAAGGGCATGTGAGTGACACACAGTTAAATTATAAAGTTGCAAAGAAATTAGCATGTTATGCACACCTAGTTTTCTGACTACAATTCAAAGCTGCTACATAGGCGAATCACTTGAAATGGGAGTGCTGCCAAACTTACTCATCTCAGAAAGGGCAGTTTATCATGCTAAGCAAAGCATTCTTATTCAATTAATCTCTGAGAGTTCATGTAGATCTTGATTATTCTACATGCAGTACTGTTTCAGTGACCTTCTCAAGGTCAATAAGGAAATTGCTTCTTCTGCTTTGTTTTCCATTTGTTTTGTTTTCCATTTGAAAATCTAGAGTATGGACACCTTTTCTTTAAGCAGCTTCCAAAATGTATTCTCAGTTCCTAAGTGTCCAAAAAAATCTCAATGAACTCTATACAGTCCTCTCACAATTCAGTAAAGTATGTACTTCCTGGTTAATGTAAAACTCCTTTTTAATGATTGTTTGATGGCTAGATGATATAACCTTTAGAGGCTAAACTGCTTCTCAAAGATTAAATTTAGAGCAATGTTTGATTTTTTTTCTAAGAGTAAAATAATTATGAGAATTTTTACAAACATAAACAGTGAACTCATGGATAAATTTGATGGTGAAATGCCTTGTAATCAGGGGAAGGGTTAAGACTTGCGTGAGAGTCAGAGAGAGGGGTCGCATGAATTGCTTGGCCCCATGAAACAGTGAGTTTCCATTTGGACAGATGGCGTCAGTGAGTCTGCAATTACAGCGCTGCATCCAAATAGCAATGTCAGGATGGCCACATCAGGATTCCCTGGGGAAGAGCAGGGGTACCCAGCCTGGCCTAGCCCTAGTGTGGGTCCATTGTTCAATTGTGATTTGCCTTTAACAGCCAGCTAACAGATGCATAAATAAACCTTTGAAATGGATTTCATATATTTGAAAATATGCAGTTCTGCTTTGTGGCAAAAGGTATCAAAATGCGTGGCACACCCCATCAGTAACTTTTCAAAAGTTATTTTTCCCAATTAAAGTCAGTACAATCTCTCACATTAACATTTCATTCTGCCTGCTGTTTTGGGTAAACATGGTTTACCACACCATGTTGGTGAGTCTAGAGAAGAGAGAAAGGAGGGAAAGAAGTGAATACAACATTTGCAGTTTATAAATACGTGCATTTAAAATGTACCAAATGCCAGCCATTTGATACCCAGCATTGAATCCTGCCCTAAAAAATTACCCCTACTTTCCCTACCTTAAAGGGAGAAAGAGAACTAAAACCAATTATTAGCAAAACTGACTCTCCCAGTCTAAGTGGTTTAAGGTTTATTAGTTGGCATATTTAAAACCAAACTACACAACATACAAAATCACTCTCTGCAGGAAGCAAACCTGTATTAGTAGGGGGGCACAGAAGATCAAAGAGGCAGGCCCTCCTCTCTCCCCTGATCCTGCTCTCGGGACCTCTAAAGCTGTTCTGTTATAAAATTAAATTAGTACTTTCGGGTAGAAAAAAGGTTGGCTTAGATTTTTTTTTTTTTAAATGATAAATTACTTTGGGGGATTTGCTCTGTGAGAAAGCTTAATTATTTTTTCTATGAAAATTTTCTCTAGCCTAGCTCCAGGGAGAGAACCTAAAAGGAAGAAGGAAGCTGTGGGAGGTCATGTAGAAGGAACCCTGAAACACAGAGCAGCTGAGCAATGAGCACCCCTTCCCTTCCAGCTAAATGGTAGAGCTTTTCCTTTTATCTGGCCACCAGCTAATGCTTTGCCATGGTTAACATCCTTTAAGTGTTAACTCCCCACTGGACCCTCTCCTTCCCAGGCATACATACATAGTTTGCAGTTTAGTCTCTTTCTCGCTAAGGATCACAGTTGACAATAACAAGGCAAGGTGGGGGTGAGGAGGGGTCTGGGTGCAGGTCTAGGTGTCACTATTTGTTGGCTGGCGAATGAAAGCAAGGGAGTGAGCCCCCTGTTGTGAAAGACAGGATGGTCATTGATAACACAATGCATTATCACAGAAGAGAAATTAAAATAATGATGTGAATTTAGAGCTTTTATTAGGTGGGCAGTTAGAAAGTTTACAAAATAAATCCTTAAGTGACATAGATTGAAGATTTTTTTTTTTTTGCCTGCCAAATTACCTCAGACTGGTTCAACACATACAGGTTGCAGCTTCTGCTTGGCTGACTGAAGGCTGGGAGAGGAAGGAAGGGTAAAGGGGGAAATAAAATATTGGGGAGAGGGAGTATCAGTTAATGTTTCAAACACGGTCTTCTGGCATAAATCCATGAAAAAATACTTAACTTTATCCTGCATTGGAAACCACACAAGTAGGTAGCAATAAATGCCTGTTAGTGACCTGCACATACATAGGACATAGGACCTGGTGTGGGTGGTGATGTGCCCAATGAGAAGAAGAAACTTGTGGAAAGTGGTCAGTGGCTTTCTAAAAATGTTTGACTTACTGGGTTTGAATTTTTAAAGTAAACTAATCTTATCTTTTAAAAATAAGGATGATCAAATGCAGTAAAATGATTGGGTTGGATAGGATGAACTCTTGAATATTTCTTCTCCTGAAGGATCCTATGATCCTAAGCATAACTGGCAAGTTAAGTTGTATAATCCCTTGAATGGCTAAAAGAGGTTGTTTTGTTGTTGTTTGGAATGAAGGAAGCATTTTAATGTGGCTGTAAGGAAATGTGTACCATCTTTCTAGAAAGAAACTTATAATGATAAATAATTATTATAATAGTGGAGTGCTTACATCTGCCAGGACTAGAAAACTAGCAATGGCAACAGTAACACTGTATTTATCTGCCAGGCCCTGTGTTGTTTGTTATCCCATTTTTGTCTCGCAATAACACTATGAGGTAGGCACATTATTTTTTTCCATTATACAGATGAGCAAACTAAAACATAAAGAGATTAAGCCACAATCATACAACTAGTCCTTGGCATAACTGGGATTCAAACAGGTAGATTCAATCTTTTAGCCACTATGCCTTATGCACACATATTATATCATACTAGAAGCCCAGTGCATGAAATTCTACCAACCTTTGAGATTCGGTAGTCTGTTCCATGCTTCTTTGTCTCTGGATATATTTTGTTCATCAGTTTATTTTGTTCTTTAGATTCCACATATGAGTAAGATCTTGTGACAATGTATTTCTCTGGCTAGCTTATTTTGTTTAGCATAATACTTCCCAGGTCCCTCCATACCATTTCAAAGGATAAGAGATTCTTCTTTTATACAGTTGTATAGTATTCCATTGTATAAATGTACCACATCTTAGATAAATAGTTGAAATCAGGAGCCTCCTTAAGTCTAGAAACCAGTGGGTGGAGCACCTAGGTAAGGTGCCAAGGTGTACTCACAACTATAAACCTACTTTAAAAAAATTCTCACCTAAGAATATGTTTTATTGATTTTAAAGAGAACGGAAAGGAGGTGAGAATGAAACATTAATGTGAGAGAGAAACATTGACTAGTTGCCTCCTGAGTGTGCCTCTTCTGGGGATCAGACCCATAACTCAGGGATGTACCCTGACCAGGAATCAAACTGGCAACATTTCGGTGAACAGGCCGATGCTCCAACCACCGAAGCCATACCAGACAGGGCTGTACACCTACGTTTGCCTGGCCCTGTATGTTCTCTGACTCCACACTGAGGGGATAATCAGAAATTAATGATAAATTTGAATGCGTAAAGTATTTATAAAAGAGAAAACTATTGAAAGTATCCTATTGGATCATAGTTAAAGAAATGATAGATAATATTATGGAATTATTAAAATTATGTTTACAAAAAGTATTTAATGATATTCAGAGTATTCAGGTTATGATGACTCATAGAAAAACAGATATGAGTAAATAAGATATAAAATTAAATAGTCATGTCATTGCAATATTTCGAAAAGTGAACAGAGAAAAAGAATGGAAGGAAATACATCAAAATGTTAATGAAAAAATTTGAATTGTTTGATTATGGAGAATTGTAATTTTCTTCTAAGGTTTTCATATCATTAGAAATTTTGACTTAAAAATGTGAAGGTCAATGTCGAGTTTGCCTTTTTATATTTATCCAGTAAAGGTTTGTTTGTTTGTTTTTACAAAAATGCAGTTCATTCTTTAGACATTTTAAGAATATTTACTATGAAAACACTCCTAAGTGAACTTACATACAACAAGTCATTTAAATTTGCTTGTTACAGTGTTTTTAGTAGTTAAGTACAGTTCTTCATGTGGAAGCAAATGAAATTTGGTATGTAACCCCTACACTTTAATAACATTTCACCTATAGCTGACCAAACAGAAAGCCTCTTTTGTTTAGAGATGAAATGAGTTGAATTATACCTTGTATCAATTTTACATATAAATTTGCTTGACCAAGTATTAAAGATGATGAATCTTTTATCAAACTCTAGTGACTGATAAAAGCAGACAAACAACATTGAGATTTATGCGTGAATTGGAAGTATTGCCAGCCCCTTGTTCTAGACCCCTGAGTCACAGAGCCAAGTTGGAGAAAAACATCTTCAATTCCAAAACCAATTGAATTGACAATTGATTGTTATACATTTATTTTTATTTTATGATTTTGGACAGATCACTTTCATTTGAGAGTTTAGCATAAAAATAAGATTTGTTCCAAGAATAACACTGTAGAAAACAATGCATTGAGAGCATTGGGCAATTTAAGGTTGGAATTGGAAAGAAATGCTTTTTTAATGTGCTTTTATAATACAAAAACAAAGACATTGAAGACGTAATTGCTGTCCTGAATTAACCCAGGGAGGAATGAACTAGAGGAATGCTGTGTGAGAGAGCAGGTGAAGTCTGAGAAAAGGCAGGATTGAGACAAGCAGAGCTGAGCAAGATTCAGTGGTACCTGCAGAATCATGAAATCACATTTCAGTCAATCTAACACATATTACCTAATTAAAAAAAATATTTTTGATTAGTTGTAGACTGTTTCCAGAAATGAATCACATAGCATCTGGGGAAGTGCATCTAGGAGCTTTAAACAAATCCTCTATTAGTCATGAGCAATCGACTGAGTTATAAAACCACATCTGGAGAATTACATTTCAAAAGACTCATCCTTTTCTCTTTAATTTCACCAGGCGCTCAGCCAGGTGTTTTACATAAATCATCTCATTTGTCTTCTCCACAACACTCTCAGGTAAGTGTTACGAATCCCATTTTCTAGATGAGGGAATGAAGGCTCAAACAGTTACATCAATTGCCCAGTGCTACTCAGCTCATCTCGGGGCTTGATCTAGATCTGCTCAACCTCAAGACCCTGGTCTTCTTCCCTCTAGCGTTCAAAGGAAAGCAGGGCATGCTATTTGCAGGTGAGGGGATTTTATAAATGGGACTGTTTTCCTCATTTCTCTTTCTGATAGTGTACAAAAATGCCACCGGTTTCTGGATATTTATTTTGTGTCCTGCTACTTTTACTGAATTCATTTATCAGGTCTAGTAGTTTTCACTCACTGCATTTTTGTGAACAATTTATACTGGAACAAAAATAAAAAGGCAAACTCAATATTGACCTTCACATTTTTTAAGTCAAATTTTCTAATGATATGAAACCTTCAGAAGAAAATGAAAATTCTCCATAATCAAATCATTCAAAATTTTAGCGTTTTCTATAGACCAAGAAAACAAACAACCCAATTCAAAAACGAGCAAAGGACCTGAATAGATACTTCTCCAAAGAGAACATACAGATGGCCAATAGACATATGAAAAGATGCTCAAGACCACTAATCATCAGAGAAATGCAAATGAAAACCACAACGAGATACCACCTCACACAAGTTTTAATGGCTATCGCCAACAAGTCAACAAACAACAAGTGCTGGCGAGGATGTGGAGAAAAGGGAACTCTTATGCACCTTTGGTGCAGCCCTCATGGAAAAAACATGGAGTTTCCTCAAAACAATTAAAAATGGAACTGCCAGATGGCCCAGCAATTTCACTAATTTGAAAGAATATATGCACCCCTATGTTCATTGCAGAGTTATTTATGATAGCCAAGATTAGGAAGCAGCCCAAGTGCCAGCAGAAGATAGGTATATAAAAATGCTATGATGTAGTGTGCAGATGATGTATTGTAGAGTTGCACACTGAAAACCTGTTTGCATAATGGAATACTACTCTGCCATAAGAAAGGAGGAAATCTTATCTTTTGTGACAGCATGGATAGAACTAAATAGCATTCTGCTAAGTGTAATGAGCCAGTCAGAGAAAGACAAATACCAGATGATTTCACTAATATGTGGAATTTAATGGAAAAAAACAAAAACAAAAACAAAAAAACTCCACCAGGAAACAAAATAGAAAAACTCATAGATACATAGAAAAACCTACAGCAGTCAGAGGAGAGGGGAGCTGGGGCATTGGGTGAAAAAGATGAAAGGATTCATCATCAACAACAGCAAAATAAAACAAAACCAGACCCAGACAATAGTATGGTGATTACCAGAGGGAAAGGGGAGAAAGGGAGGTAGAAGAGAGCAAAATGAGATACATGGTGGCAAAAAAGGACTTGACTTGGAGTGGCGAGTGCAGTATACACCACTGTTTTTCAACCTTTTTTGGGCAAAGGCACACTTGTTTCATGAAAAAAATCACGAGGCACACCACCATTAGAAAATGTTAAAAAATTTAACTCTGTGCCTATATTGACTATATATAAAGTAATTCTCTTGAATAGGAATCAAATAAACACAAAGAAAGTATTTTATAATTACTTTATTATGAAATATTAAGTAAACAAAATAGTGAAAAATTATAAAATTCTTGTCTTGTCTGCACCTACGGCACACCAGGCAACATCTCGTGGCACACTAGTGTGCCGCGGAACAGCAGTTGAAAAACGCTGGTATACACTATGCAGATGGTGTGTTGTAGAGTTGTACACTGGAAACCTGTATGATTTCATCAACCATTATCACCCCCAATAAATTAAAAATAAAATAAAATAAAATAAAATTTGAAAAGGTGAATAGGAAAGGAGTGTGGTAGAGGGTAGTTATTGTATGACCAGGGAACAAAAATTGTGAAGCAGACTAATGGAGTAGAGTCTATTATAGTGAAGTAACACGATAAAGAGGTGAAAATATTTGACGGGCATATATAGGGTGAAGGTGTCTGGAAAGAATCTGTAATAATAGGAGCATAATATGCTAATTAGACTGGACAGTTGGATGACCTTCTGGACGTCCTTCCGGATGAAGGGGGGGGGGCTGTGAGGGCTAAGCCCCTTGCACGAATTCTGTGCATCGGGCCTCTAGTAAAATAGAAGAGCCCAGTAGTTTGGAAAGGAGTCCAAATGCTATCAGGTCAATAGGCAGAGCTAGGAAAATTATAGACCTGACTGTGGGCCTGATAGATACCCTCTGATGGATGTAGTTTCAAGTGCATGCAGGTTTAAAATACTTTAGCCTTGATTGCCTGTGCTGGAAGTGAGTTTTGAGGAAGCAAAATGTATTTTCTTTCCTCTTGGGAGCCTTGTGCACTGCATCTAATAGCCTAAATTAAAGGAATTGCATGGCTGTGTTTGTTGATAAAATTACTATTTAAAGCAAACAGAGGGCTTCAATTTTTCAGAAGAGGAGGGAATTGGAGATAGAAAATCGGTAAGCTGTGACACCTGCACAGAATTCTTGTTTGAAGTTCAGAAAGAGGATAAGCTATGTAGAAACATTTTTTGGGAGGGTCTGGATGAGATGTTAGTGCTCTCTCTAAATGAACAGAAAACAGGAATGTGATAATTTAGCTGAATAATATGGTAATTTCCAGATAGCCCAATTTCCAGGAAGAAAGGAACATTTCACTGGGATGCACAGTAAGGTGTTTCAGACAAATGGTCTAGTAATGTAAGATAACAAGGACCAAAGACGATTCCTGTGTAGAGGCTCAGAACTAGGCAGGCAGAGCCAAGAATGTTAGGGGCTCTGAGTTAGCACCAATTATAAATGTCAGTTAGCTTGCTACCCTGAAGGTAGAAAGGCTGAGCTCCTAGGGCTGTTGATAAGAGTTGAGGCTGAATATTCAGATTCCAGATGCCACCTGTCAATCAACTCTCAGGAGAATACGTTATGGAAAGGACTCCAGAAGGTAATTTCTGACTGGCAGCTTGTTCTACATGGGTCAGGCCAACAGGGGTGTATCAGTCAGAAACAACTCCAGCTCCTTTAAGAGAAAGGATTGATTACACTAGTTAGAATTACTAAATTGATTACTGAATAGGTGGAAAATAGAGGGAACAGAAAGCTAAGATTTCAGGGATGACTTTGAACTCATGACCACAGAGATAAGTTACTAAGAGAGCTACTATCTCTCCTATGATCCATAAGACTACTATAATCAGAACATAGTCATGATCTGGAGGAGAATGCAATTGGAAAATAAAGCCAAAAAAGCAGAAACCAGAGAAGTTACAGAGGTACAGCCTCATTCTCAATTCCCCCTTTTAATTGTAGTGCAAGTTTTGGTGGGACTTAATACTGTTTGGAGCTCTCACTGAATGAAATTTCAGGAATATACTCTGTCTACAGGAAAAGTGGACCAGAAGGAAGTTGGCTGGATCTTCCTTTTGCTTACCACCCTCAGCACAAAAAGCCTCATGTGTTTAGAGAGGCAATGTACATTGTGGGTCAGAGATTATGTTCCTTGTCTATCATTCTTTGTGTTTTGCGTTTTCATATATATTTGATTGGCTATGGGTGTAGCGGAGGTACGGTCAATATATATATAAACAGAGAGATAGGGAGAGTGTGAAGGAGATAGAAACATTAGTGATGAGAGATAATCATTGGTCGGCTGCCTTCTGCACAGTCCACATTGGGGATCAAACCTGCAACCTGGGCATGTGCCCTTGACTGGAATCGAACCGTGATCTCCTGGTTCACAGGTTAATGCTCAACCACTGAGCCATGCCAGTGGTGCTGTGTTCTCTTTTTTAATGGAAAACTTTCTACGTATACATGGTAAACAAAAGGAAGAACTAAATTTTGTTTTATAATTTATGTGGTCAAATGAATTTATGTGGTCAAGTGATTTTTTTTTCACCTTTTGGAAGAAAAGATTGTGATATTGGTTATTTTCAGGGAGGGTTATACAAAGTGGAGGGCAGAGCTTATATTTTTCCTTTAGAAAGATTAGCTCTCTGCTGCACATGTTGCATTCATCCTGTCCATATTGGAACTGAAAACTCAGAATGTGTTCTGTCCCAGGTCATAGAAGACAAAGCCATTAAGGGAAGGAAGGGTGCTTTTAAAGTGTTACAGATGTCCCATTTTTCCCCATTGACTCCTCCTAGTCAGCAACCAAGCCCTACCTCAGGCTTTCAGCACACTGTTGTCTATGTCCATAGTTATGTATATACATCCTGCTTTCTTTTGATTAGCATTTGCTAAAGTATCTTTTTCTATCACTTCACTCTCAGCCTTTGTACATCCTTAAAGCTAAACCGATTCTCTTCTAGGCAACATACCATTGAACCGTTAACAAATTTTTTATTTAGCTATTTTATGTCTTTTGATTAAAGAATTTAGCCCATTTACATTTAATGTAGCTATTATAGGTAAAGACTTACTATCCCTATTTTAAATTTGTTTCAGACTGTTTTATAGATCTGTTAACATTTAATTTTTTTTCTTCTCTTTAGATTGGATACTCTATTGATTTATCTTCAAATTTACTAAAGTTTTCATCTTTCATGTTCAATATTTTAATGGAATCATCCAACAAATATTTTATTTCAGATACTGACTCAGTTAAAAATTTACATTTCATTATTTTTTGTATGATAGAACATATTTCTCTAAGAACTCTTTAATTCATTTCATGGTGTTACTTTTTAATTCACAGACTATTGTTATAATAGCTGCTTTAAAGTCTCTGCCCTATAATTCTAACACTTGGGTCATCTTGAGAATGGCATCTGTTTATTGTATCTTCCTTTGAGAATTGGTCAACTTTTCTGGTTCTTGGCATGTTGAGTAATTTTGGATTTTATGTTGGACAGTGGGAATGTTACAGTGTATAGACACTGGGTCTGGTGATGATCCTCTGTAGAATGTTGGGGAACTTGAGTAGGTTAAGCCCAAATGTTCTATTTTGTCTTCTTTGGCTTAATTTAATATCTTGATTTGGTTCCCAAAGCATTTTCTTTCTTTTTAAAAAATATTAATTATTGATATTTTACAGAGAGGAAGGGAAAAGGTGAGAAAGTTAGAAACATTGATGAGAGAGAAAACATTGATCAGCTGCCTCCTGCACACTTCCTGTGCCTGCAACCAAGGTACATGCACTTGACTGGAATTGCATCTGAGACCTTTCATGCCACAGGCTGATGCTTTATCCACTGAGCCAAACCGATTAGGGCTCAAAGCATTTTCTATTCTAGTTTCTGACTGATTCACCCATGAGTAGCTCAGGGTTTAGTCTGAGTAATGCACAGTGGTTCATATCTTCATTTACTTCTCAAAGCCTTTGCCATGCTGCCTTAGGTTTGCAGAGATGAGGGATCAGCCTGAGGCTTCTATAAACTCACATATCTAGGGAATCATCTTTTCCAGCTCTCATTGCTTTGGGATTTCCTTATGCTCTCCAGCCTGGAGGGTCTATTTTTCCTTAGTTCTCTGATCAGAAATATGGGGTCTCCCTGAGTGTTTGGGGCTCCTGCCACTGCCAAGCCACTCTGACTGGTTCTTGCCCGTGGGAGCAAGGCTGTGCGAAAGCAAAAGGGAACCATCCCCCGTTTTCTCCTCTCTGTTTCAGCTCCTCTCTGCAATCTGCCTCACTTTTTTTCTCTTAAGAATCCTCAGTAGTTGCTTTTAGAACACTTGGATAGTTGACAGCAAAATTATTAGCTGCAATTAGCAAGGGGAATGGTCTGTGGAGTGTTTATATCCAGTATTGATTCTAGAACCTCCCATGCCCCTTAATTGTTTTTATGAGGATAATAATTTAAGGTGTGTTCTGAGAAGGAAAGTTTGGGGTCAGTTATGAAAAAAAAAGTTATTATATGTTTTTTTTTGCTTTTACTTTCTGACTTCTCTACCTTTTATTGGCCCCTCTTTCCCTAAGACACACAATTTTTCCATGTTTACGTCTGGGTTTCTAGTGCCTGCTATTTAAAACCTTACCCAGACTAGTTCTCATCTCTTTTCCAGTGTTTTCCCAACTTTGTTAAGCATCCTAAGTTTTCTAAGGAACCTACCTGAACTTAGTTATCAGGTGAAACACACTTGATAAACTAATTTTCTTTAAGGTGCTATTGTCTGATAAAGATGATCTCTCCAGTCAGCATTTTATTATACTACCACCTTTTAAGTATCTTGTTGAAAGGAGACTTTGTATTAGATTTAGAGCCTCATCCTAATAGCAAAATTTTAAGCTTCAGTATCAGATACTAATAGAGGTATTTCCATAAGGAAGATAAATGGGAATTCTCAAATCAGCAGGAAAATTTTATGCGAATATAAGGGCCTTCATGGTTAGTTATTTATACAGTAATTTTTATTGTTTATACTTCATAAGAAGTACCTGTGTGATATTTAAAATTCTTATTAGTAATAAAAATAAATGTACACTTAAATAATAGTTTATACTTTTTACTTTAACTTTTATATTCAGCAATAAATAACAGGAAAAAAAATCTCTTCCAGGAACAAGCAGGATTATCTCTTTCTTATTACTTTTATTATAAACTTTAAGATATCATTAAGTACTTCTATTAAATGAAATAAAAATGGTAAATATAATGAGCTGTAAAAAAGAAATAAAAGCATAAATATAAATAAAACATTCTAAAATGTATACAGATATATTTTTCTACCCTTAACTCTCTCCTCAGGTTACCCACACCCACTTGAGTGAAATTTCTGGAATGGAAATCTAACTTTATAGTCTCCATTCTGCCTAGACGCAATGTATGAAAACATTGGCTGATAGCATACCATTAGTAGTGCTTAAAATTTAGCTTAGGCATCATCCTCTCTATACCTTGATTCCTCCCAAAAGAATCAAACACTTCATATATATGGCAAGTAAAGAGGGAAAGAAGAAAAGGAAGGATAGATAGTCCCAGGGGTGTTATGCACCAGGTGGGGCCGGGCATGGAACAGCTAAGTATCAGACATTCAAGTGAATGATAACAAAGTGTAACTTAGAAACCCAGAGCCCCAGAGTCCTGCCACATGGACTTTTTCTTATAAAATAAGAATAATTTAATATACTCATGTTTATTCTGGGCCAGGAGGTAAAGGATCCAGCAAATCAAAAGAGAAGCAAGGCAGGCAAGAAGAGACCTGACCATGGCTCGGCAGGACCTAATAGGCTGCAGTCCACGCGGTCAGAGCTCAGGGGTCAGTCGGGTACACACCACAGGAAAATGTAAACATGAAGGCACTCAGATTTCAAGGACATAGTCCAACACTGTAGTTGAGAAAAAGGAGCAATGGCTATTGGCATCCCTTTTCTAGCCCTTTTTTCAAAAACAGTCCTTCAAATTTCATTTTTAATCCTAGTCCTATCCTTGGGCTACTTTGAAGACTTTCTAGGGACAGCCAACTACTTAAAATAGTAAGACATTTATTAAGCATTTAGTATGTATATTCAACTATGTAAGGTGCTATGTTTTGTGCTAAGGGAAAAGTCAAACAAAAATCTGATTTGGGCAAAAACCTGTGTGTGTGTGTGAGTGTGTGTGTGTGTGTGTGTGTGTGTGTGTATGTGTGTGTGTGACTTCAACTGGGCTGAAATAATGTGTTTCAAGCTTAGCCTGGCAGAAATCCATGTGGTGAAAAAGTCTTAAATAATATTGGAGGTAAAATTCAACAAAGACTTGAAAATCAATTGAAGTGTAGAGGTTAGGGTAGGTGAAGCATTTTCCTTTGTGCTTTATGCTTTTCCCCCTCCCCCCTTTTTATCCAACAAGACACTGGGCTAGATTCTACCTTATGATAAATAGAAATTTATTAACCTTATTTGATAAGATATTCATTCAATTAATTCAGTTGAGTAAGTATTTTTAAATAGTTTGTATGTGTCCAGTATTGTGCCAAAAGTTGAGCAAGATAAAAGATAATTCTTGGCATTATCTTGCCTTTGAAAGTTCATTGGGAAGATAAATGAAGCAGTATGAAAAAATAATAAGAAGTCTTAGAGCTAAGATCTTAAAAATTTAACCCAGAGCCATCAAGAGCACTGGCATAGATAAGCACTCCTTGCTTTCTCAGGTCAGACCAGCCATGACAATAAGCAAGGACATGGGGGAACATTGAAGGGGTTTTTGAATATCGGCCTCTGCTTGGTTTTGTTCCTGTTCTTGAGATTCTTTTCTTCCTCCTGGCTTCTGGGCACTTCTGGGTAATTGGTATCGTTGTCATGGTTTTTATGCTGGTGCTCTGGCTGCCGCTACCCAAATACTGGGACTCTGAGTTCTAGGGAGGGCTGCCCTCACACCCTCTGTTGAACAATAGGAAAGGAACAGAGCAGTCTGTAAGCACTGGGGCAGCCAAAATAGGCACAAGAAAGAAGCAAAGGTTTTCAGCTTATGTTAGAATTGACTCTGTTTCTCTTTAGGTTGAGAGAATAATTTCTTTTCCAGTTTAATGACAGCTCTTACGGCCAACCTTAGATGGTTTTGTCTTAAGAGACTCCAACGGTTTGGTGATTCAATTTCCTAGTAAGTGTTATCAAATAACTTGGAATACATTCTTCAGGGATGCTGTACTAGACGTTTGATTGCAAGAAACAAAACGCACTTAGGCTAGCTCAGTGAATTTTTATTTCATATAAGAAACACGAAAACAAGCCGGGCCTTGTGAGAATGGGGTTGGAAACGGAAAAGCTGTTAGGAACAGAGACAGCTACTCTCTCTGGGGTAGCTGGCTTTTGCTTTCTTGGCACATTTGCTCGATTTTCTTGTTTAACAGCGCAATTTGGCGTTCTGTGACTTAAGCATTGGGGCACTCATGGTCAGAAGTGGTCCCTCTTGCTCCACCTCTGCATGAGCTTTCCTTGGAAGCTTCCTGTCTCTGACTCTGGCTCTGTAGGTTTTAGTTCAGAGTCTCGGGGAAGGAGCTCACCTTGAGACTATTGCCCAGGTGTCACACTGTCACCTATGGCCGTAGGAACAGGGACATATGTTAAAAACATGGCCGCGTGGGCCCACCCCTGAAGTAGGTGCTGTGCTGTAACAGATAAGACACCATAGATTGGGCAGGAATCCCCAGATCTACTTACACAGGTGCCTATGGATGGCATCTCCCATGCAACCTTGCTGAAGTCAGATGGCTTTTCTAGGTCTTTATGCAACGGGATGACTCACTGCTTTTCTGGAGTGAACAGTTTGAAGGCTCAAGGGCCTCAAAGAAGTAACAGTCTAATTACCAAGCTGTGTTTCCTTAAAGAAGTCTTTATGGCAAAGGAACCCTAGTGGCCTGCCTGGGCCTCTCAGGGTTCAGGAGGTGCTCTTGTCAATTTGGATACCAGTAGAGATGAATAAGTATTGCATATTACCTGTTAAAAAAGACAAGGGAATAATAATATGTTCCGGTTGATATGGGAAAGGATTATCAATGGGGAGGATTTCCTCCTCTTATTTCCTCTCTCCCCCCACCTAGAATTGCTTTTTTAAAAAGTCAACTGTTGAGATTAAAATGTGTCTTGGAAACTAGGGAATAAATCTAACTTCTCCTGTTTGTATATTATGCACCAGAGACATGTGAAATCCTGTGACAATTGAGATGATATTCTTTGGTTAATAGGCCTCTCTATATGCAGAACTGGTTACATATTTGTGGGGCCAGTGAAAAATGAGATTGCAGGACCCTCTGTCCAAGAGATACGAAGAATTTCAATATGGTGGCAGCAAAGCATTAAACCCAGTGCAGGCCTTTCTAAGTGTGGTGCCCTGTGCACAGGCTGCACTCCCAAGAAGCCAGCTCTGGTGTATGAGCCTGGGAAGTCTAACCTTTTTTCTAGTTGTTTTCTGATAAAAAGAGGGGGAACATACACTGAGGTATACCAGATGGTTCTGGCCCTTCTTCAGTCTCTTATTGTGCATAAGAAAATGTTTATGGTGTGCATTAAAAAAAAAAGAATAAAATCCATTAGTTATAAATATGATATGTCATAATTTAATTACAATATTAGATAGCTAAAGTCAATAGTTAATTATAAAAAGAATAGGGGGCCTGTTGTACGATATTCATGCAAGAATAGGCCTTCCTTCCCGTGGCTTCCCTCCTGGCTGCCTGGGAGCCTCCAAGTCCCTGTTCCTGCTGGAGCACCACTCCTGTAGCTCCCTCCACCCTCCCCTTCCCCTCATAGCAGGTATCTCACCCTGCCCAGCCACTCTGTGTATGCATATGCAAATTAACCCACCATCTTTGTTGGGTTAATTTGCCTACTCATGATTGGCTATGGGTGTAGAGGAGGTATGATCAATTTACATGTTTGTCTATTATTAGGTAAGATACTATAATGGTTTTCATGTTATATCTCCCTTTTTATGTGTGTTCTTGTTACTTTTTGAAAATTACAGGTGGTAATTTTATAAACTCTTTTATAATAGATTTTGTATATGGTTAATTTTGGTTTAATTTATATCCTGGCTTATAATAGACCATGGAATAGCAATTCAATACAATGTAGTTGAGGAAGACAACTGATTGGTTTTGTTTCAAAGGGATGCAAGGATTTATAATGCCAGAATTTGCTCATTGCAAGTATTATTATGCAAAACTAGAGGGAAGTAGATTATCCTGAGGGGAAAATGGGAGTTTTGTACAAGCTGTACAAAGTGCCTTAAAATAATTTAATAAGTTTCATCTCAGGATTTTTATTAACTCAAACAGCATGTATTATAAAATACATGAGGCTGATATATTATAAAAATGCTGGATTTTTAAAAAAAAATAAAGGGCTTATATAAAATATTTAGATAAGAAAGTTTCTGAAGGGAGAATAAAGGTTTCTGAAAGTTATTTGTAAACATTATGACAACATTATCTTTGAAAGCATCAATGTAGCCTGAAATTCAATATATGATTATGTTAGGAAGGTCATTTTCTTCTTCCAGCTCTGAGTGCCTGAACTGATCCATCTTCCTTCAGGCCAGCACTGTGATCTTCCCTCTGGGATGTGCCCTGTGCATCTGCAGGGCTGTCTCCACTCTCTCTGTGCAGGTGACTCTGTGGCAGGACTAGACAGCAGGCCAGATGCAGGAAGGAACTGTGACTCTGGGTGTTCAGCTTCCAGCCACAGGCTAGTGCAGTCTTGCTTGCTTCCTAACTCAGCAGAAGCCTGACTAGCAATACACTGAGGCTCTTCTTCCCACCACAGGGAATGATCTGTAAATTACCTCCCGCCTCACTCTCCTTGTCTGGTACATGGCAAAGATTCGATGTCTGGCTAAGCAAAGATCTGTGTCTTCATCTCTGATTTCCTGGCCACTCCACTGTCAGTCAGTGTGGCCACAAGTATGGATCTTCTGTTTTATGGGCTGTGGGCATGTGGGTCCCACTCTAGTTTTCTGTGGAGATTTAATTTTGCAGAGATCATGGAGTTGGCTGGGACTGAACCTTATTTCAAGCTCTTACCAGCCTTTTTTTCTCTGGGCCTGGGTCTTGATTTTGCCATCCATTAAAGAGACTTGAATAGAACTAATCTTACTCTGCTCTACTTGGCTGGACAATTTTCCCACTGACTAGACATTGTTCTGTGTGTCTCTTCCTATCCCTTCAAATGAGATTTTCAAAATGTTGCAGCATGCGTAGGCCATATAAAGGAGTACCATGCTCCAGTAGACTGCTGAGCTCTTCCCAGTGGCCTCACATTACTATTACAACCCCTCTGCTCTTTCTCTGTGCTAGTCTTTAAGGTCCCAGAGTGTCCCCAGGGCTTGGACAACTATGACGGGAACCTATAAATTGATTGAGCTCAACCATGAGTTACAGTGGCTTATGAAGGTATTTTGGATATAATCTGAGTTGAGTAGTTGTAACTGAATTGATCTCAAGTAACAAATGTGAAGTATATTCTACTATGGGCAGGATAATTCTTGTGAGATAATAAAGAATGGCAAATAGTATTATCTGAGTGCTTGTTGATCTATCTCCAGGTCTCTTGTGGAATAAAACTCTAGAGTGTACCTACCCCTCTTTGAGCCAAAGAAGCTGATCCATGATCCTCTCCAGTACAGTGGATTCAAGATACTGAAGAGTCTAGAGCTGTGTGGTTTTCTGCCTTTTCTTCAGTGGCCATCTGGAACTGCCCCAGAGCTGCTCTCGCACAATTAGGAGTAACTGACTTTTCAGCTCCCATTTGCCAATCACTTGACTCAAAGGACCTCCTCTCCTTTCGTTTCTTTTTCTCCACCTACCCTGAGCCTATTCAGAACCAGAGTTCTTTCCTGGATAAAGTTGACTGCTGATTAATGTGACAAAAAAGAGTGGTGTCAGCACCTGTCCGCACCTGCCACTTCTGTCTGAGTGCTGGCTTTTTTGTGCCCGGTACCTAGGCCCCTTCTTCATCAAATTCATTCTCACATGTCCCTTGAGAAAGAGCATACAACTTTGATTATAAAATGTAAGTAAAAAATAGCTAGATACTACCCTATTTTAATTATAATTACATATAATTATTCACAAATATATAACATATCAAGACCTAAATAATGAGGATGAGGACATTTGATATGGGAGAACATTTCACAGACAACATAGGTTAAGAACCCTAGGTATAATTAAGAATTTTCTAAGTTTTCTAATATCTAAATGATAACATGATCACGTTCATATTCCTTATTCTGTTGTTGATACAAAAAACCAAACCAAAACCAAAACACATGCACTTTTGAGATGAAATTATTACACATATATAATCTACATTTGGGGACTTTGTCTCATGGATTATCTTATATAATAAAAGTGTAGTATGCAAATTGTCCCCTCGACTAGGAGATCACTGGGAGTTTGACTAGGGGGCAGGGTCAGCCAGGGGAAGGGTGGGAGTACCCACTAGGGACCTTACCAGTGCTAGGACTCTAGTCTTATATAAGGGTTACTGTGTGTGTGTGTGTGTGTGTGTGTGTGTGTGTGTAAGTAACATATATATGTGGATGTTTATATAATACTAGAGGCCTGATGCACAAAATTCGTGCAAGGGGCTTGGCTCTCGCAGCCCCGCCCACTGATGGTTCTAGGTCATTCTACTATCTGGTCTAATTAACATATTAGCTCTTTATTATATAGAATATTTTGTGTATACCTATATGTGTATATCTATATCTATCTATCTATATAGGAAACAAATTCCCATAATGCAATTCTCTAGGCAGAGCTTCCAGGGGTTTAGGCCATGGTCCTAAAACTATTGATATACAAATACATAATGCAGTTACCCTTCAGGTCATGAAATTAACCTTCGTGAAGTCACACTGGCTCTGAGGGTTAGATAGGAACAGATTGTTGTTGATAGGTATTTGTCATGGTCTTGATATTATTTATTCATTGTTGACTTTGTACTTCAGCTTGGCCCTCACAGCCATATTGGCTGCTAAAATAAAGTTATAGGGATGTATTTTCTACTCAGGGTTGGTGACTTAACCAAATAGACCTTCTTTGGGTTAAGAGTGACAAGTTAATCTTAGCGTCTTTAAAGTTATTTTCTGTTTGCTTCCACAGAAGGTGTAAATACTTCATTGTTTGGGGAGTTCTTTGTTTTATAGCTCTCTGATCCTTTCAATACTAAGTAAGATGCTATTAGAGAGATTGATTTTCTGTTAGAACACATTTTAATCTGTGCACACATATATTCTTCCTAGAAAAATAGAAAAATATCTATTTACTGGAGTCCAGGGATACATAAAAATCAAACAAACAGGGGAAAGGCTCATTTACATTCCCCCAAAAGATAATAGGATATTAATATTGAAAGAAATAGCAACTAATATGTAGAAATAAAAAATTGTATCCTACCTGTACTTGTTTCTTATTATATTTATTAAGGATTAGACAAAGGCCATCAGTCATGAGGAGTTCAAAGAACTTAGACTTTGAGAAATATTGGATATTTAGCTTGGGGCACAGAAGACTTAGCAATAGGCATTGGTCCTGGAGCATTTAAATCACTGTGCCCATACATGTGAACATGCGGCTGTGGTTTTGTTGGTGGCTGCTCTTCTTAGAAATTCCTTCTTATATCTCTGTGCTCTTTCTAGATCTACTGCTCCCTAGAGTTATGTTCTTGGCTTTACTGTCTGCTCCAGGGCACTTGCCTTACGGCCACTTGTTCTGATTATCAGTTTGGTCAACTGACATTGACCCCACTGCCTCTGACAATATTTTGTTATGTACATGCTGCATTCATCACACTGCAGCTAAGAGGTAACTATTTCTTCTCCAGCAGATCTCTTTTATTCTAAAACTTTTCCCAGATGGGGATGTTCTACTTGCTTTTTTTCTTGGGCAAGTAGAACACTGCGTTGTTACATTGCTAACTTTATATCATCTTTCATGTATAGGTGAAATATGCAAGTGTCTAAACATATGGGCACTTCATTAGATGCTTGACATTCCCTTAAGAGTAGGATTAAATAGGGAACAGGAATGTTCATCACATGATTAGAGACAAGCTGTAAAGAACAAGCATGGCAGGGAGATATATATTGGGTTCAATTCATTCTAGACTGATAAATGAATTTCCTTAGTCACATGGGTGGAGATGAATGTGTGTGTGTTGGGGGGGAGGGAGGAAGAGAGAGAGAGAGAGAGAGAGAGAGAGAGAGAGAGAGAGAGAGAGAGAGAGAGAGAGAGAGAGAGAGAGGGAATGAATGAGGACTAGAAAAAGCAAGGGTACTGCATTTCTTTAGAGGAAATCTGTGGGCAATGTGGAGAAGGAAGTTTGAGATGGAATCTGGAAGAGGCAAACTTGGAGGCTGGGAAACTTCATAAATTTTGCCTACTTCCAAATGGTGTCTGAAATCAGGCTGCATAAAATGTAAATAGGGTTTGGATTGCACTTCTCATTACTTGTCTCCTTTGACCAAAATAATTGGAAGTTGATTGTACACGCACATTTAGGAGGAAAACTCTGAAAGACATTGTGATATAGGCACTCACTGATGGTTGATTCCCTTTCTCATTCCAGCCCACATGGGTTTATCCCATGGTTTTTCTCAGAATAGTAAATGGTACCTCTATTTATCCTGAGTCTCAGGCCCAAAACATTGCAGTCATCTTTGATTCTTTTATTTTTCCCACACTATGAGGATTGGGAAGGTCCTCAGTTCCTTCTCATCATACTTAGCATAAAGTGCAAATTTGTTCCCATAGCCTATAAGCCCTTCAGGATCTGGCTCCTAGCTTTGCCTTCCACTTCTCCCCTTGTTCATCATAATTCAATGCTATTGACTTTGCTGTTCTTGGAACAAACGTACATGTTCCACCTCAGGGCCTTTGCACATGCCATCTTTCTGCCTGTAGTACTCTTTTCCTGGATATTTATCTGGTTCACTTCATTCATTTTTCTGCTCATATATCATCGCATTAGAAGGGACTTTCAGGGCCAGAAAGTGGAGTTAATAGTTGTCTTCCAGTTTATAAATCATTCTTTTGCAGGAAAAAGATAACTAAAAGAAATGCTGGTGTTTATCCTCTTGTCTTTGAAATCCCTACCTCTTGTGAAATTCAGATCCTTCTGTTAGAGCAGTTCCTCCATCATGTGATGCTCTAACTCTGCTGCCTGGAATGTCCTTCACCCTTCTTCATGACCTGGTGCAATATTTCTACTTCAAGGCTGATACCGTCTGGAAGGACCCTCCTTCTGTGTTCTCCCATGGCACTGTAATCTGTTCCCACCATCATTGGGCCACATTGGCCTGCTCCAGTGCTTTCAAGGCGTGGTCCTTGAATAGCCTATGATCTTTATTTTATTTTATTTTTTTTTATAAATGCAAGTATTGCCTTATTTAGTCCCATCATGCTCTGGCACAGAGTAGATTTTTCTGCATATTTCACCCTTTCTACAAGGTCTTTCTACTGCCCCAACTTTAAAGTAATTTGTATTTCTAGCTTTCTCTGTTAACATTTGTTTTTACTTTCCCAATGCATTAGTCATAGTCTGTCCTGCCTTAGAGCTACTTGAATTTATGTGTCTGTCTCCTTCAGAAGACTGTTGGCGGTTCCTTGAGGTCAGGGCCCACGTCTGATCTTGTACTCTCTGATGTGCCGCGCAGTGGTTGGTTCTTAATGAAGCCTCAAAAATAAAGAAGAAATATTGACTTTGGCTTCTAGATGGAAACTTTTTATCCTGTAGGTGAAAAATTGCCTATTTATTATGATTATTAAACTTTGGTTTAGATATCAGAATACAATGCCTAATGTATCTCCTGAGCATTATATAATTAAAAATGGAATAGGTTTATATTTTTGAAAGGAGAAGGATGGATAGCATAACCGTTGCAAGTTAGGTTATTTTCACTCAAAACTTAGTAACTTTTCCTGTATTTTCATATCTAATTTTCAAAATCACACTTGCACTCTTCCTTAATTGATCATTTCAAGTACTCTAATGCAAACACATGCAAAATTCTGTGAAAATGAGAAATTAATCAAGGTCAATGGCCATTACATTACAGCAAGCTAGGCCACAAACAACCATGGTACATTCACAATCAAAATCCTCCTGGAAATAGAAGGGTGTTGGGGGAACACTTTGTTGGGGGAACACAGTATGTCATTGTCTAACTACTATGTTGTACACCTGAAACTAAAACAAAATAATATTAAATGTAAATTAAAAAAATATATATATTTTATTGATTTTTTACAGAGAAGAAGGGAGAGAGATAGAGAGCCAGAAACGTCGATGAAAGAGAAACATCGACCAGCCACCTCCTGCACATCCCCTACCAGGGATGTGCCCGCAGCCAACGTACATGCCCTTGACTGTAATCAAACCTGGGACCTTTCAGTCCGCAGACCAACGCTCTACCACTGAGCCAAACCGGTTTCGGCTAAATGTAAATTTTAATTGAAAACTAAAAATAAGAGATTTTTTTTAAGACAACCACCACAACAAAAAAAATCCAGCCTAATCCAAAGAGCTGAACTGGTATAGTATTTGGATTTTAGTATTGGTTTTGATGGAATGGTTTTGATGGTAAGAATTGATAAGCCCTTCAAATCATACCATGGAGGGTAAATGTTTACTATACACTGGACGAGTACAAAGAAAACCAGTCTTACCACCTTCTCTTACATGAATGAAAGCTCTTTCTTCAGAAGGGACTCATGCTTAAGTTACAAAAATGTAGAGCAATCTATGGGTTCTTTCTGCATCATTGCTTGCCCTATTTTCACTCACCATAAGTCACTCAGCCAGTCTCACTTGGTTGCATGATAGATTTTGGCCCTCTATATAAATAAATTCATTTTTGCATTCTTTCCTTCATTCTAATTTTAGTCATAATATGATAACAGGGCAGCTTTCTCTAATTGGGAGAACGTGAGTACAGGTCTCTGACTTTAAGGTCAGCAGGGAATTTCCTCCTATTCCTACCATTCTCCTGAAGTAGAAGAGAAGTCAAGGAAAACCTCCATATTGGTTATTGTCTTTGTACATCTTATTGAGTCATTGTAGCTCAAGTTTTTCATTTTATTTTGCAGATCATGCAGATTTTTTTCTCACTTCTTCACCCAACTTCCATTTGGGACATAAAGTTACTCCTTAAGATATTATATAGATTGCCAATAATTAAAGGCAATACCCAATATTTCTGCAGGGGAGAAACAGCATTGCCTTTTTCTGTTCACCCTTTCAAGTGGAAGTTTAAGAAACTTTAGAATTTGGAAAATATTTAAGTATAAGCTAGAGATTTCTTGAGGGTTTATTTTTAAAGATAGTATTTTGCTTTTTACAAATAGTATGTTCTAAATGATTTTGCAGATATTACAGAAATGGATTTATTTTGGAATTATACTGTGAGCTTATCATTCTGTGGTTCTGTTTATTAATCAAAGTTTGAAAAATTTTTTACTAAAAAAGGATTGAGTTTCTTTAGAGTATGCTAACTTGTAACTCAGATTCATTTCTGTGTTGCAACTTACACCAGCTAAATCTCATGGAAAAAGAATGTGATGATGGTAATCATGGTTTACTCTATGCCTTCCAGAAAAGTTCAAGGAGCATATGCTTCTTTACAGGCGAGATGCCTCATTGCCCTTTGAAGATAGTTTGAATTTAGATCCATGTACTTCCCTTCTACTGAAGTTGCATCTGTTGGTCTTGGATGGGAGAAAAATTTAGTGTAAGCTTTATGAAGGCACAGGCCATCATTTTTTATTGTTTGTTTGTTTTAGAGAGAGAATGGAAGGGGGAGAGTCACAAAGAGAGAAACATTGATGTGTGGAAGGCATATCAACTGGTTGCCTCCCACATATGGCCCCAGTTGGGGCCGGGGATCAAGCCTGCAACTGAGGTAGGTGCCCTTGACTGGAATCAAACCTGTGACCCTTCAATCCGTGGGCTGATACTCTAACCACTGAGCAAAACTGTCTAGGGTGGCACAGGCAATCTTGTTCATCATTGTTTTCCAAGTGTATAGTACTTTAAAGCATAAATAAGAATTTAATTAGTAATCATTAAGTGAATGAAGATCAGTGCTTTTCATATTTATGTAGATGCTCCTTTTTTTAGGTTTCGGTGATCAAGAACAGGAGTTTTAGTGTCAAGCAGGCTTGGCTAACTATTGACTTTGGTCAAGTTATTAAACCTCATCTCATTTGAAAAAGTGACCACCTGGATGCTGTATATAAAGCCCTTTAAGATGTTTGGCACATAGTAAACTCATGATGGATAGGCTTTCTTATGAATAGTGAATTTTATAAGACATTTTCTTATATTGATTTTTATTTAAAATGTTACAGAAATAGAGGAGAGACCTGCTTGAGTCCAAGCTATCTGTTTGAATTAAGGTCAGCCTTTGTGTGTCTGAACAACTGCGGGTCTTGTGAGGGGATTAATTCTCTGAGGGACTAGGTGCTTCCTGAAAGGGTCATCATAGCAGAAGAGATAGGAAGCACATGGCCTTGGTTAAGTCAAAGTCGACAGGTTTTTCTAAGTGGTGCCTCCAGCTGGTCAGCTAGCTCCCAGGTTGACTTCTAGTGTGAAGCCCTAAAATAAGAACAAGAAAATACTAAAAACTAAAAGTAGACACTACAATGCCATTTCATCAAAATCATTATTGATCTTTGAAAATATAAGACATTGTCAGCATCATTGATTCCAGTAGCATTGGTCGCTGGGGAGACAAAGAATATAATTTGGAAGAACACTTGCAGCTCAGCTTCAATATTGACGAACAGTCACTTGGGCTGTAATCCATTGACCAGATAGAGCAAGTCAACAGGGAAAATAGAGTCTACCTCCTGATGGGAGGAGCTCCAAAATCTTATTGATAAAGGAGGGTGAGGAGAGAATTGGGGTTATTTAATTGAAACTCCCTCCTACCCCCTTCATCCTTGAGTCTCCAAAAACTTTAGTCAATAGTGACATCAAGCTTGAATTCCAGAATTTAAAGTTTTCAATCAGGTTTAATGTAGCTTTTTAGACATAGCTGCTTATGATCCAGAGACCTATGACCTAAAATAACATGCTAATTGCCTCCCACATACTCAACATATCAAAAAGCTAACTGCGAACAACACGCCCTCATACAGAGAAATGGGAAGCACATAGTAGTCACTGGTTTGCAACAGTTCTGACACCCAGTTGGGAACATATTGTCAAGTCCTTCTCTCGTGGGGGTTGGGAATGATCCTTGATTAGATCTAGGTTTTTCTCCCTGGAGTGTCTTCTCAGTTCATTTGTCTCCATTGCTTTCCACCAGTGGCTCTGCAGTCCTCAGCTTTTTTTCACTTTTTGTTCTACCCACTCATCTTTCCTTGCCTATAACTCTCTTGGCTACTTCTAAGGAAACAGCCCATCTTTGACAGCAGATTCACTTTTGTAGCCTGCTTCCTTCCTGTATCAACTTGAAGGTTAAGGTCTTTTTACAATTTGAACAATCTGTCCCTTTTAGTCTAGGCTTGTGGTATGTTCACAGGTTACTAATTAAAAACTTGGTGATCTTTATATGAACAGAATAAAAAAAGTCCACTCCATTGATAAAACCCAAACATTCCTCTTTCCCTAGACTTGCTGCTACTTTGAGAGAGCTTGTGGAACCACACAGTGCAGATTCACATAAGATATTTTGTCTAAATTAGAAAGCCTGTTAGGTACCACTTATTTTTCCAGAGATATTAACCCTTGATTTTACCGTTGTCCTCAGGTGGGGACATTGGTGATGAGAAACAGTTTTATGTTCCAACTCAGTAAATTATGGCCCATGATATTTCCTCCAAATTCTGCTTTTCAACTGTCAGTTATTTATCTTAATTATTATTATTATATCTTATTTTATGCAGTTAGAACACTTTTAACCTTTTTATTTTTATTGCTTTTATTTTTTTAAAACTATAATTTTTGTTTAAAAAATATTTTTATTGATTTCAGAGAGGAAGGTAGAAGGAGAGAGATAAATAGAAACATCAATGATGAGGGAGAATCATTGATCAGCTGCCTCCTGTATGCCCCACACTGGAGATTGAGCTTGCAACCAGGACATGTGTCCTAACTGGGAATCGAACCGCGAACTCCTGGTTCAGAGGTCTATGCTCAACCCCTGAGCCACACCAGCTGGGCCACTTTTAACACTTTATCTGAAAATATCCTCTTTCAAATCCAAAAGTTCTTAGCTATATTTTTTTATCTTCCAAATAAGCCAGACTACCATTTTGTTAAACGTTTTGCTACTCCATAACACAGGTCACCATATTTTCAATCCTCCAATATAATGTCTTCACCATTTTCCCAACTTTTGCTAACAGTTTGCTCTCTATTTTCCAGTCTCTGCTTCTTACCATGTCCCCAAGTCAATGATGTATATCTTATGTATTTTTAAAAGCAGCATCCTCTCCTAGTTATAAATTTTATAGTCTTTAGATATTATTGCATATAGGCCACCCCAAAAGGTAGTAGTAAAAGCCATATGAGATTCATTATTGTTCCTGAGTCTATGGGTCCGCTTGGCAGTTTTGATTTTGGCTGGGCTTAATCAAGTGTGTGAGTCATTCCGCAGACGCCTTGGGGCTGTCTGCAATAAAATGTCGAGGAGTCAGTTGCTTTCAGCTGATGGGACAAGTCATTACCTGGCAACTACCACAGGAGTGTTCTCATGGCACTGGACAGATTTTTCAGAGAGAAAAAGCAGAAATGTGCAAAATCTTGGAAGTCTAAGTTCAGAAGTCGGCACACTACCACTTCTGCCCTTTCTATCGGTCACCTCAAGCCATAAGGCCAACCTACATGCCAGAAATGGGGAATAAATTTCATCTCCTAAGAGGAATTTAAAACTCACATTTCAAAGGCATGGATTAAAAAGAGTGGACAATTGGGGCAATTTTTGTCATTAATTCAGTGCAATCTCAAATGCTGGGAAGTGTTATTTTAGTGCAATGTAGATGACTCGAGTCAATACTGTGGGCTACTGGCTTTGGCCTGGTTCCGCCCATCTTCTCTCAGAGGGAGCACAGTAGTTCTTGAAGTATGCATTGAAGGGTGGCTGCCTAGGGTTCCATTGCTCGTTGCCAACAATGCTGAGATGATTCCTAAAATATACTGGTGTTTATCTCAATTGTTGCACCAGTTAGGTCAACAATGGGCTTGGAGTTCATCTTTAAAGTAATGTTTAGTGCTTTATTAGTCTTACAACTTCCTCTAAAAAGTACCTGCCCAGAAAATTTAACCCAAGATAATGGTTAAATTTTTAGTACTGACAAAGCAGAAGCTTTACTCCTTCAGGTATTTTAGGAAGAATGGGACCAGGTATCACAGAATCACTGTTTGGGTGGTACAGTATTTTGACATGTTAAGATTTCTTTCTTTTTTATTTTTTAAATAAATATTGATTTTTTTACAGAGAAGAAGGGAAAGAAATAGAGAGTTAGAAACATTGATCAATTGCCTCCTGTACACCTCTTACTGGGATGTGCCCACAACCAAGGTACATGCCCTTGACATGAATTGAACCTGGGACTCTTCAGTCCACAGGCTGATATTCTATCCACTGAGCCAAACTGGTTAGGGCAACATGTTAAGATATCTTTTTCTTGTTACCACTGCTCAGCACTCTTGCTCCTTCTTCCTCAGCTTTATGCATGAATTGCCTTCATGGTGAGGGATTAACCAGAGCAAGAAAACCGTCAAGTTCTTGGCATTTGAACTCCTAAGAAGACATCTGTGTATCATCAAAAGCCATGACTCTGGCATAAACAGTTGGTTAGTCAGAATACTTAGCCAGAGTTTCCTGCCTTTGGGAATAAAGATAAAAAAATCAGTTGACTAGGGAAGGAATGAAGTTGAGAAAGAGGAGAACAAAATTTATTGTTGTAAATCCCTGAGAAAGGGTATGGACCTGGCTTTTCCCGAGGATTGAAGTCCTTTGTGATGGGAGGGATAATGGAAGTAAGAACGTTTGGGGTTCTCTATAAGTAGAGGCCTCTACACCTAGTTTGTAATCAGGAGAAACTATAAGTCTCTCTGGAGTCCAGAGCAGAAACGTGGCCCTCGTTGAGGAAGATGCATAAGCAGATGGGCCTGCATCTCCCTGTAGGGTGAGAAAAGTACGGGGAGTGCTTTGACTTTTTGGGTAATGACCAGAGGGCTGGTTGACTTGGAGCAGCTTGCAGTTTGGGCCTGCTGGGCACAGAACGCATGGGCCAGGAGAACAGAGACCATGAGGGGCTACAGATGTCCAAATGAGATGGAGCTACATCTCAGCTGGGGCTCCTGTGGCCCCAGGAGGACTGTGCAGAACACACTGCATTTCCTGTGAATTAAGAAAGCCGGTCCTCTCCTTGAACTACCTCCAGGAAAATTCTGACTTGAATGCTTACTTAAATGAGACCGAGTAAAATCCAGGAAAGGCAGAGTTTACTTCGAACGACGAGATCAATGTACTGGGTATAGTAAAAATGGGTTTTGAGAATTAAGTACAATTCTAGAATTACCTTAGTTTACTGATGGCAAGATATACGTTTTGTGTTCACATTTTAACATAACTGAAACTGAGAAGCAGCAATCCAAATATTATCGTTTAGCTGGCAGTGATTTTTCTTTCTTAATGTTATATAAAATAGCGCTTCTTATAAATGATGGGGTTTTAAATTCAATGAAATACAGTATAATGGAGGTTATATCTTTGCATACCTGGGGTTTGCAAAATATCACTTATTATAACTGAAATGATAATAATTCAAAACCTAGAGCTCAGCCCTTGCTGGCATTCCAAATTCTTCCTTTACCCACAATGACATCTTTCCTTAAAGACCTGCAAGCCTGAGGAATGACAGTTTGAAGTTGTGTGGTGCCTAAGATGGGAGGGACTTCATTGCTACTCAGAGTTAAGCTGGACGTCACCTGGGGACCAGGTGACAATGTATGGGGCCATTCTGTAAAATGTATTGTACATTTTGTTTGTATTACAAGTAATGAAAACAGTTAGGAAATCAATTTTAATAGTAATATGTGCCCAACAGGATTATAAGTAATTTTAATTGTTTTTTTTAGTATGATTTGCTGTTATTTTAAAATTTCCTTAATGAATGTATTCTTTTATAAATTGTAAAAAAAAAAAAAAAAAAAAAAAATGCCAGGGCTCTAAGTACAATTTCCAGGCTATTGTGTCTGCACTCCATCCTTTTACTCCCAAGACCAGTGACAAAGGAATGCATGTCCCCTGCCACATTTATACCACTAGCAATATATGAGCTATTCCTCTTAAAGGAGTCCTTATTCAAACACTAGGTACTTCTTTCTTCTTCTTCTTTAAGATCTCTAAAGTAGATAGTTAAGTGCAAGTTAATTGGTCAGGCTAATATTGTATGTAGGAGTTTTTTAAGAAATTGAAAAGCATACCTCTAACGAATATACTGAAATTATTTTTACATAATTTGTTCTATAATATTTAGTAATTGCAACCCCAGAATACTAAGCATATTACATCGCAAATAGAATTTGCTTTCTTGGAGCTTGGCTAATTAGTTTGTTTTGTAGTTAATTTAATCCCTGATCAATAAATTACAAAACTGAGGACAAGCCATTCTAAAATACTGTCTGATTAACCGTGCTAGTAAAATCTCAGGGTGAGGGTCTGCATACATCTTCAAATCTATGTTTTACAATGTTCCAGATTTTATTATTGTCTCTTCACATGCTATATATTCAATAAGCTATTACTGAACAAAGTATAATGTCTAAGCTAATACTCCACACTATAAAAATTGTATTACACATTATGCTATAATGCTAGAATTTTATGCCCCTATAAAATTGTTTTAGGAAATGATTTTTGGGTCCCAGCGTTAGGTGCTTTTTCCTTGAGTGCATCTCATTTTTAAGGCAGTTTAGTTGGCATTTATTTTTCTAAAAAATCAAACAGCATGAAACATGATAGAATATTGATCACTTTCCTTTACTCTTTTCCAAATCTATTATCTCTGATGTGACAGAGAACTGTTAACACTGCATGGTTTGGTAGCTCACCATGATTCATGGGAAGATTTTGGCAGAGGCCTCATGCAATGCACAGGAAGCATCCAGTACACTTCAGAAAATTCTTTGCAGCCCTCTCTGAACTCCAGATCTAGCTCAGATAGAGTGTGAATTACTGTAAAGATTTGTTATTTTCCTAAATATAAACATCTTTGAGGACTATAAATGGGTTTCTTTTAATGGTTAATTTTATGGGTCAACTTTGACTGGCTAATGGGCGCCCAGAAGGCTGGTAAAAACAATCTCTGCATTTGCCTGTGAGGGTGTTTTGGGAAGAGATTAACATTTGAATCAGTAGATGAGGAAAAATAGAACACAAAAGCTGAGAAAGGGGAACTCTCTCTCTGCTTGAGCGGAGGTGTGCTCTCTTCTGCTCTCAGACATCCATCAGCACTCCTGGTCCTCAGGCTTTCAGAATCAAACTGAACTTACATCATCAGCCCCTGAATTCTCAGGTTTTGGGCTCAGACTGAATTACACTGCAGGCATGCCTGCTTCTCCAGTTTGCAGATGGCAAGTGGTGGGACTTCTTGGCCTCTGTAACCACAAGAGCCAAATTCTACAAGAACTCTCCGCATATGTATCCTGTTGATTCATTCTGTTTCTCTGGAGAACCCTAATTAGTACATTTCTCAACCTTTTTTTCCTCTGGGCCACACATGACAGTTGAATTTTACACTCATGACACAGGTATATGCATGGACCCCAAATTTTGTAGATATTTTATAGATATTTTGTAGATTTTTGTACTAAGAGGAAAAGGCAAAAACAAAATAATAAAACAAAATTCACTCAGACCAAGCAGTGGTCTAATAATTACACAAGTTTTGCTCCGAACAGATGCTCTGCAAAGAGCTTAAATTATCTTAAATTATTGCATAGAACAAGGAGAAATTGTTAATTTCTTTTACCATGAAACCAAGCAATTCTATTTCCAGGTATATATCTAAGAGATATGAAAACCTTTGTCCAAAAAGAAAAAAATCTGTACACAAATGTTCATAGTAGTTTTAGTAGTAATCAAAAATAAAATAAAATAAAATAATAAATAAAATAAAAAGGAAACATAAATTTCTTCAATTGAGGAATGGTAAACAAGATTGAAATATTGATACATGCGACATCAGGGACAAACCTTGGAAACATCACACTAAGTGAAAGAAGGCAGTCACTAAAACTGGCTTTGTATTATTTCATTCATATGAAATGTCCAGCCAGGCGCTGCTCTTCCATTGCCACCCAGCAGAGGCAGGAGGCAGTTACCGATTCCCTTGCTGGTGTGGTATTATTCACAAGATGAATAGGGCAGATCACGGGCCATTCCCCTCCAGTCATCTTGATACTCTTGCTGGGTAGTATCAGTGAGGCTATCGGAAGTGGACCTGCCCCTGCCTGGTGACAGCAGATGGCGCTCTGATTCCCTCTAGAAGGGCAGTGTTGGTAGGCCTGGTGGGGCCAGGCTGAGCCTCCATACCCATGCTGGAACAACGAGACTGAAGGAAGAGCTGCAGGGTACCATCTCATGTCAGCAGGACCCAGTGGGGATGTATGTATGGATACTTTATCCATCCAATTTTCACCACTAAAAGGTCATCCGAGGGTAAGAAACTATCCATAGTAAACACCTCAACACTCACAAGTGTTTAATACCTACGCTTATTAATGCACAACAGGACCTTGATGTTTATCAAATGTGATGTCTCACAGTCACCACTCTGCGTCCCTTGAGCACTGTGGTCAAGCAGCACTGGACTGGAAGAGCCAGCATGACGGTGGACGTGGGGTTTTCGTTTTGCTTTGGTGTGCCAGTCCCATGGTTGCTGCAGTTAGGCTATTTTTTTGTCTTCAAGCTTCAATGAGCTAGCTGTGCTCCTAAAGGAGCAGAACAATGGAGGGAGAAAGAGAAGGTAAATGAAGAGGCCACGGAGGAGGAGGGAGTCTATACTTGAACAATTATAAATTGTTCATGGGGAAGGGTTGAGGATTAGTCCTCTTGACTTTTGTCAACCCATTTACTGAGGAAATAGCTCCCATTACTTTACAATGAGAGTGTTCAACAAGAGCTCAGGGCTGCACTTCATTTTCCATTGGAATTAATCACCTCGAAGTCTTTCTTCAAGAATCCATTAGTAGGTCAGAGGGCTTAGCATCAGTTTCATGCTCTACTATTCTTTTCCCTCTCATGACTCCCCCCGCTCCTTCCTGGGCTCTGTGTTTCTTTATTCTTTTAGAAGCTATAAAATATATAGCACTTTGAAAAGTTAATGGATATAAAACTATGTATTGTAACTGAAGAAGTCCAATCCTCCTGGGGCAGTATTTTCACCCACTTGAAAACTGAAGAGTATTGAAATATTCCTAAGTGGAAACACTGCTTTCCATTGTTTGTAAAAATTATAAAGCAAATCCTTTATTAATCTTTGTACTGAGTGTTCTAACTAATATTTCCATTTTCAATAAATGTAAAACTGTTGGTATAAGAGGGCTAGATATCATTCTGTATACTAATTACATGGGCCTGCCTAAAAGCTTTTAAGCCGTATGTTTTAAAGTGTAAGTGGAAGATAAAATTCTTATTAGAAACTTAAATTATAGATCCAATAAGTGATATTAATATTATGTATCCAAATAAAAAGAGCACCAGCAGAGTCTGGCTAGATCCTCCAGCTACTTCCCTGAAAGAGAAAGAGCTTCCTCAGATAATTTTACTCTTATCTGAATATAATCTTCTATTTCTTTTTTTTTTCCTTTTTAAAAAAATATATACTTTATTGATTTTTTTTATAGAGAGGAAGGGAGGGAGATAGAGAGCTAGAAATGTCGATGAGAGAGAAACATCGACCAGCTGCCTCCTGCACACCCCCTACCAGGGATGTGCCCGCAACCAACGTACATGCCGCTGACTGGAAACAAACCTGGGACCTTTCAGTCTGCAGACCAACGCTTCACCTCTGAGCCAAACCAGTTTCGGCTAATCTTCTGTTTCTTATCATTGCTCTATCTGTTGTGACTTAGTATTACTCTTTTATATTGATATACATCACAAATGGTTTATGAGCATTTTATAACCAAGATGTAAGGATGATGTAGCTGCTACAATGGTAAACCCACTTATTTTTCAATTTAATCAATTTACCTAAATGGCTGTCTTCCTCCCTCACTAGTTCTTGTTTCTTCCAAAGGAGTAAATTCAGATGAAAAGGATTACCCTTTCAGAGATTCTCTTTCATCAACAGAATGTGGGTAATTGCACGCTATTGCTAGAGGCTCAAAGAGCACAAAATGTTTAGTTTTCTAGCTACTAAATTTGAAGCATACTTTTTTAGGAACATAAGGAAAAACTTCTAGTTTTATGTAACAGTTCCGTTAAATTTGAAATTGTGATGAGGTAAACAACTTACCAGAAAGTTCTCACAGGAATGAGAAAGGCATTCATTTTGAGGGGAAGTGGGTGGTGAAGGTCTATCAGGAGAGCTTGACATAAAGGGTGCCTCTGGCCTGACCAGCATGGCTCAGCGGTTGATTGTCAACCTATGAACCAGAAGGTCATGGTTCAGTTCCTGGTTAGGGCACACGCCTGGGTTGCAGGCTCAGTCCTCAGTGTAAGGCGTGCAGGAAGTAGCCAGTCAGTGATTTCTCTTTTATCATTGATAATTCTCTCTTTCTCTCTCTGAAATCAATAAAAATATGTTTAAAAAAAAGAAAAGAAAGGGTGTCTCTGACCACTGTACACCTACTGGTGGGCAGAAATAGGCAGGAATGCAAGTCTTGTTGGTCTCTTCCTGCCCTGGAAGTGATGTTTAGTGAAGTGCAGGAAATGAGGCAGAGAAAGAGAGAAAACAGAAGGGCCGTGTGCCAGAATAATTTTTGTAATAGCGTTCAAAGATTTTCTGGATTGGTGGGCTTGACATAGAGAATAGTTGCACTGCAAGAAAAATGGAAGAGGGAAAAAAAAAGATTTGTATAATATTGCTGTGGGTTATAAATTAAATCACTGAAATCTTATTTGATACGCAAGTGAAGACTGCAGTTCCTTTTAAATCACTGTTAGTTGTTGGGCTGTGCTGCTTTGAATGTGACTTTGAGTTGAGCCTGAGTCACATGGTATCCTGGATTTATGTTGTTTACAAAAATCCATGGTTTTTAAGTGTGAAAAGCTACATTAAAAACTGATATATCTTTTGGAATAAGAGACACAAACTGGAAATAGAAAGAACAATAGGTGCCTTGAATCCTTACTCTGCTCTTCTCCCAGTTACAGTACCTACTGCCACTCCCTCCGCTGGCCTTATCCAAGGGGGACACATTTCTGGACCTCCAGTGGATTCCTAAAGCTGCGGGTAGTTCCGGATCTTATATACACAACTAGAGGCTTGGTGCATGAAATTTGTGCATGGGCCAGGGAGGGGTATCCCTCAGCCCAGCCAGTGCCCTCTCCAACCCTATGGATCGGGCCTAAACCGGTAGTTGGACATGCCTCTCACAATTCAGGATCACTGGCTCCTAACCACTCACCTGCCTGCCTGCCTGCCTAATGCCCTCAACTGCCCTCCTCCACTTGCCTGGTTGCCCCTAACTGCCCTCCCCTATCAGCCTTATCTCGCCCCCAAATTGCCCTCCCCTGCCTGCATGATCTCCCCCCCCCCCAAATTGCCCTCCCTTGATGGTCTGATTACCCCTAACTCCCTTCCAGCCTGATCTCATCCCTAACTGCTTTCCCCTGCTGGCCTGATCATCCCCTAACTGCCCTTGCCTCAGCCCCCACCATCGTGGCTTTGTCTGGAAGGGAGTTGGATGTCCAGAAGATGGCCAGTCAACCTAGTCTAATTAGCACATTACCCTTTTATTAGTATAGATGTCTATATACATATATACTTATAATAAGTTTGTAAATTAGGTACAGTAAGAGATGAACAATAATGATGAAGTAGAGCAACTATAACAATATACTGTAATAAGATTTATGTGAACGTGGTCTCAAAATATCCTAATGTACTGTACTCACCTTTTCACTTCATGGCTCTTCTCTGGCTTATCCCCAGGTGCTAGCATCACGACTCTCGCACTGTGTGGCTACTATTAAGAAAAATAAGGATTACTTGAACACAAGCACTGCAGTATCATGAAAGTCAATCTGAGAACCAAGATGATGGCTACCACGTGGCTAATGGGTGGGCAGCGTGGAGACACTGGACAAAGGAAAGATAACATCTTGTGTGGGGTGGTGTGAGATTCCATCATGCTGCTCTGAACAGCACAAATTAAAACTCCTAAATTGTTTGTTTTTGGAATTTTCCATTTAATATTTTCAGACCACCACTGACTGCAGGTAACTGACAGTGTGGGAAGTGAAACCATGGGTAAGGGGCGGGAGGGGGCTACTGTAGTGTATGACTCTGGAGAACTTTTTTTTTTTTTTAATATATTTTTTATTGATTTTATATAGAGAGGAAGGGAGGGAGACAGAGAGCTAGAAACATCGATGAGAGAGAGTCATTGATCAGCTGCCTCCTGCACACCCCCTACTGGGGATATGCCCGCAACCAAGGTACATGCCCTTGACCGGAATCGAACCCGGGTCCCTTCAGTCCCCAAGCCGACGCTCTATCCATTGAGCCAAACCGGTCCCGGCAGACTCTGGAGAACTTTTGACTTCTAGACCACATTTACTTAATGTGTAAGCCAAAGGCTTGATGAGGTAATCGAAAGAATAGCCTTTATCTTTAAAAAGCTGTATTTTATGAATTAAAATGTCATGTTAGTTAATACAAATTTTCAGCAAATAGATGGTAACAATGAGATTTGAACCCAGGTCTGTCCAACTCTGAGATCAGGCCTATAAAAGGAGTCTTGAGACCACTGGCCCAAGTATCAGAACTAGCAATCTCTAAAAGGCATTCTGGAAACTTCCTTCATCCTCCAAACAGGACTTTGCAAAAAGCTATACTCATTCAAGTCCTCTGGAGCCTCAGTGTGGCATCTGGCCCATCTTCTTCAGCTCCAGAGAACTGCTGCTGATTTTTTTTTTTCTTTTCTTTCTTTCCTGAAAACACCACTGTCTATATTTAAGGCAAACCTACAACTTGGTCTGGGCAAGGTAGAACCACTCTGATGAGTTCTATGTAGAGTGGTTAGTGTAGAACAGCATTCTTACAAACTCCGGGCTACTTTTTTTTTTTTAAATATACGTACAGCATTGGGTTTCCTCTATTGCCACACAATCAGAATCTCAGTAAGTCTCCTAGAAAAAAAGCAATTAGGAGGGTTTTCTTTTGTTGTTGTTACTTTAAACATAATTTAAAATTAACCCACAGTTCAGGCAGGCTGTAAATATACTGTATTTGCCACTTTTATCTATTCTCTCTTAGACAAACATTTCCTCCTTTCCTCTAGTTTCAAAACCTAACCCCCAAACACACCTAAGTATTATATATAAGTCCAGATAGGAAAGGAAAAATGATGGATGGAGTGGTGTGCTTCCGTTTTAGCCAGCCAATATGCCATCTTATACCAAATTTATGGAGGAAATATCTCAGTTAAGTGCTAGCCACAAAGAGCAATTCTAGAAGTTTACTGTCTTGATATATAAATCAAGTTACAAAATTTTAGGGAATGCATTATCATCATCTTTCACATGATTTTGTATACATAATTCTGATTTTTTCAGATTCAGTTAGTTGTTCCCTCTTCTGTGGTTCTATAACATATTTAGTTATATCTCTACTAGAGGCCCAGTGCATGGGGTCCCTCAACCTGGCCTAAGCCCTCTTGCAATTCGGGACCCCTCAGGGGATGTCCAACTACTGTTTTTTGCCTGATCCTTGCAGGCCAGGCAGAGGGACCCAACTGGTACATGAATCCCACCCTTCCTCCCATCCCCCTTCCCTCTGAGATTCATCAGTCTGTTCCATGTTTCCATGCCTGTGCATTGAGCGTCTGCCCCCTGGTGGTCAGTGTGCACCATAGCTACCAGTTGAATAGTCGAATGGTCAGGAGGTCACTTAGGCTTTTATACCATATTTTCTGGTGTATAAGACGATTTTTGAAATGAAAAAAAAAGTCAACCGAAAATCAGGGGTCGTCTTATACGCCAGAAAATACGGTATAAAAGTATATACCGCTGAGTATATCCCGAAAAACGTCTCGATATGCCGCTAAACAAATTTTCCAACTCGATCCCGCACCAATCACTGCAAGGCTGCTCGGACCACCTCTCTAACTCAGCCAATCCAAGCAGGCTTTTTATGCATGCAAATTATACATATTCTGTACCCGAAGCTACACTGTGTTCTAGTAAAAAGCCTGCTCAGATTGGCCAGAGTCAGAGAGGCAGTCTATTAAAAAAAGAACTGGTGTTGCCTCGGAAGTGGGGGGTAGTCTTATACAGTGAATATAGGCCTAAACCTATGTTTTAACTGTAAAATTAGGGGGTCGTCTTATACGCCGGAAAATACGGTATGTATAAATGGATTATGATATGGATATTAGTTTTCTTTTGCATTACAATGACTTCTAGATTGTACACTTCTTAAGGCCAGATACCATATTGATAGACTTGAACTAAATATTTAAATCTTTAGAAAGATAGCTTAAATTTTTGATATTCTCCTTCTCTATACCTGTGAAACATCTGAAGTTAAATTTTGATGTTCAGAATAATGATGGTAATTCTTTTTAAAAATATATTTTATTGATTTTTTTTACAGAGAGGAAGGGAGAGTGATAGAGAGTTAGAAACATCAGTGGGAGAGAGACATTTCAGCTGCCTCCTGCACACCCCCCACTGGGGATGTGCCTGCAACCAAGGTACATGTCCTTGACTGGAATCAAACCCGGGATTCTTCAGTCTGCTAGCCAACACTCTATCCACTAAGCCAAACTGGTTCCAGCATGATGGTAATTCTTAGTTCAAGGTTGGCTAAAATGTTTAGCATTATTTTTTTTTTAATATAGTAAACAAAATTATAGAAAAAGGGATTAATAAAATAAATAACATGTCCTTACTATTTGGTGAAGGGGATCCTAACAGAAGAAATTCTGTAAAACAGAAATAAAGAAGGCACAAATAATATTTTTAATTGACAATCTCCCTTCATAAAGCCAGGCTTGTTTCTCAACATAGACCAGCACTTTTACAACCAGGCCCTGATTTTGAAAGACAAAGTTATAATTTCTGTACCAAATTCTGTTCCTAAGAGGATAAAGATATATAAGGTAAATAATACATTTCAACTGAAGTGAGATCATTGCTTTATCAGATTGTATCTGTTGAAATTCTAAACTTTATTTACTTGGTCTTCCTAGAGATAACCAGTTTTATTTCTATTCCCAAGCACTTTGGAGCTGTTTTTTTCTACTATTTGTCTTTTGGAATATATCCTTTTTCTATCTGTCAATAAAGGTCAAGGTATGAAGTTTTAGGAATTTTTACTGATAAATTCTAAAAGGTCAATAAAGTGATATTTAACTTTGAGATCCTGATAATCAAGATTGTGTCAAAGCTTTTCACTTTTCTTATTATCTATTGAATATCTTTTATCTAATTGCCTACCTATTATCAATATTTATCTGTCATCTATCCAGCCACCTAGTTATCTTCTTTCTTAATCCCAGATGCTGTCATTGATAAACAACCTAACTCTTTAAGCATATTTTTCCTCCTTCATTCCTTTTAAAAATCTTCCTTGTCTCTCTTCCTTCTTTCATTCCATTGTTTCTTCCGCCTGGCACTGTATACCATGGAAATATACATACAATCCATGATATCAAGGATTGGAGGCCTTTGCAGTGATGCATACTGGCAAACAAGTCATTTTGCAAAATAAGATAAGCAGTCTCATAGATATATGCAAAGTAAAATGAGAGCAGACAGAAAAGAGCAGGTAAGAGAAAGAGATAACATTTGAGTTGAAATTTGAAGGATGAGTGGGAGTTTTTATACAGATAATTCAGGCAGAGGGAATTATATCTGCCAAGATGTAGAGGAGAGGCATGAGTCAACAGGGCTACCTCACTATTGGCTACCAAGCAAGTGTGTAGGAGGAGTGGGGAAAAGGATGATGAGAGACAGTGACCTTGGCTGCCATGCCAGTCAGCTTTTCTTTTTCTTAATGGCTCTGAGAGCTATTGGAGGATTTCAAGCAGGGAATGGCAACATCTAGTTTGCATTTTAGTTGGATGGCAGGGCAAGGCTGGAGGAAAGGGATAGATAAGGAAAGATGGCTTTACTTCTATTCTTACCTGTCTTGTATCGCACTTCAGTTGAGAGCTTAGGGATGGAAAAAAAAAAAAAAAGCAGTGGTAATGACAATGGGAAGCAAGAAAATTTAAAGAATTCCCTAGGAAATACAATTAACCTCACTCAGTGACTAAATAAGGGGGTGGCGGAGAAACTTTATAATCTTTTAGCCCTTACTGCACTCCTTGTATATTTCTCAACTGAACTGTAACATTTGTTTTATTAGGCATTGAACTTTGCTATTTTATACACTGTCAAGTAATCTATTGGCCAGAATACTCACCTATCAGCATTAGTCTAAAAGTTCCATTTTGGGATATATCATCAAATCATAACATCAGACTTCTGCTGAATTTCTGCCTGAGAATTTGGATGTAAGATGAAAAATTTTCTTTCAGAGAATCTCTGTAATGATTTGTAGCCCTATATTTTAGTAGACTACTCTGATATTTTTTAGAACAAGTTTTGATCCTTAGCTAGGTATCCTTTAGCTAGTTCTCTTAAGCCAGGTTGAGGTGTCTTACTCATATATGTGTACATCTCTTTAAAATGCTCATTCATAAAAACAATTGCTATTTGGGATCCTTAGAATTCTTATGGTTTTTATAGTATAGCATAAAGATATATGTTAACTCTGACAAGATTGGAAATATATTGGTTAATTTTCAGATATGAGATGATTAGATCTATGAAATTCCCACAATTATCAACATATAAAACTTTTTGACAGTTTAAAAAATCATTTTTTTAAAGAAAATGTTGTACTTGGTGTGACTCCTGTTTTTAACTTGTATTTAACATTCTCCTTTTGTTCCATCCTGCATAGTTGGAGGAGTGCATGATTGAGCCTGTCAATTTGAAATATGATTTTTAAATTTCAAGATGTGGTAGAGATATATCTTTCCTCTTCTCTTCACATGACTGCAGGAGTTAAGTAGCTATTTTGGAAGATATTTTTGTTCCCATTTTGTAAGGCATTCCACCCAGAAAATTCACTTCTTTTCCATTCTTTAATAATAAAAATAACAACAATATTTAAAGCTGAAAATGACTGAAATAGATATATGTGATGACACTATATAAATTTTTATATGCATTGTCTTATCTAAACTTCATAATAAATCTATGAATAAGTACTTTATACCCATCTTATAGATGAGTAAACTGAAGCATAGACCATTTAAGAAGCTTCTTTAATACTAAGTAGCTCAAACAAACAGAATTGGGATTTTAAACCATTTTGTCTGCCTATAGAGTCTTAATCACTTTATAATATCAGATCCTTTATATTCTTCCTTGAATATAAATATATAAACTTCAAAAAGAGAACATTGTCAAGATTGGCAATCAAGTTCTTTTATATTGGACTGTTCCTTGTGTTTCTGGCTAAGTGCGTAATTTTAAAAGAATTACTTAAGAAAACAAAACAAAACTCTACCAGGTGAAAAATAGTAATGAATGAATATACGTGTGACAAACAGATAGGGTATCTTGGGAACAGAGATCCAAGTTTTAAGTTTTACAGAGGGGTAGAAGAGAGTTCTCAAATGTGCACTCAGCTTAGTGAGAACCTTTTGACAGTGACAAGTCTGAAGTTTTCAGCTTGTAACCACAGTGCTAATAAAAACCTCAGGAACTTTTCTCACTTCAGTAAGCATTGCATAACAATTTTATAAAAGTGGGTAACCCCGACAGGGGAACTTGTAATTACCCATTTTTATTCAAAAACTTTACACAAATGAGAAATATATTTTAATTCAAGAAATTTCCAGAAGTATGCGAACTTATAGTGGAGACTATCACTGAAAGGCAGTGAAGTTAAGGATGGAAACTAACTGTAAGCAAAAATGTGAAGTGGACAGCTGTTGTCTTGGTTACCAGCCTTCCCAGTTAGCCTTTCCTCCTTTTTGTCTTAGGATAGCCCAGGGTCCTTGGGTCCACTTCACCAAGACTGTCTTCCTGATTCTTCACAGATCTGACTTGCAAATCAGAAGAAAATCAGGGGTCCTCAAACTTTTTAAAGTGGGGGCCAGATCATGGTCCCTCAGAGAGCTGGAGGGCCGGACTATATGAACTACTAATTCCTACTGTAACACCTCGGCTGCGCTCACTGCCCAAAAAACCTGGCGGGCTGGATCAGACTCCTCTGCGGGCCGCATGTGGCCCGCGGGCCGTAGTTTGAAGACCCCTGGATCATATGGCTTAGTGGTTGAGTGTCAACCTATGAACCAGGAGGTCACAGCTCAAATCCCTGTCAGGGCACATGCTGGGTTGTAGGCTCCATTCCCAGTGGGGAGCGTGCAGGAGTCAGCTAATCAATGATTCTCTCTCATCAATGTTTCTATTTCTCTTTCCCTCTCTGAAATCAGTAAAAAATGAGTTGGTGGATGAGATACCTTTCCAAAGATATTTTTATAATAGAGGGATCAGAGATATCACTTGAAGAGGCAATAAAAATTTTTATATAATGTAATTTTTTGACAAGAAACAGGAAATAGAGATGGTTATTTGAGCTCATGGGAGCTTTAGGTTGCCTCTAGAAAGCATAGCAATGTTTGTCTATATGCGAAGCTGACTCCGCCTCTTTAGCTAATGTTATCTTTCTCTGGCTGAACTAGGTTTCCTATTCTCTCCTGACTGGTCAAATCGGTCAACCATTCAAATGTCTAGTGTATACAAAGGAGATTATGGCAATGATTCATGTCCTTTAATTTCAAGCTAATGGGACAAAAAGAAGCTACAGATAGTAAAAACCGCAATTAACACTTATTTACTGTGTTACAATTTGCAAAAACACTTTTTATAGGCATTATCCCATTTAATCTTCACCATATATCTAAAAAGTGGGAATTTTTGTTATTTCTCCTTTATAGCTAAAGACACTAAGCTTTGGAGAGGATCTGAGCCAGTCTCGAGTCATTTGGCTTTTCAACTGCAAAGCGAGGGCTTGAACCCATGTCACTGCTTCTTGTAATTCTTGGGACATGGTAGCTAAATAAATATTGATTTTCTTTCTCATTTCTCACTTGTTTTCTGTCTTCCTGCCTCACTCATTGTTTCCTTCCTTTCCCCTTCAAATGTCAGCTCACCAATTCCTCCTAATGGAAATAAATTATATAAATGTGAGACATCAGAAGTATCGCATAAGTAAGTTTTAACAATAATTAATTGAATAAAAGCTTGTGAAATAAATACATATATGTATAAACCTTAAACAACAAGTATTAGTTGACGGAATGCATAGTGAATGAGTGAGCAAATCAATAAATGAAAGCTGTAGAGAAACTAAGCAAGGTGAGTTTTGTCAGCCCAGGAGAAGTGATTGTGTGGAGTATCTGGAAGCCTTTTTTGGCCTTCCCTCTCTATTAGCGGGTGCCTAATCACTGTCTAATAAGGATCCCATTTCCTTTTTCCTTTTTTTCCCAGCTATTTACTCAAAGACAGCTTTTGCAAAGAAAGCCTCTGATTTAGATTTGAGTAGCTTACCTGTTTTGGTTATAGGAGGGTCCTGAAAATTAGGGCAAGATCTATATAATTAGGAAATGGTCATTTAAAAAATATATTTATTTATTTCAGAGAGGAAGGGAGAGGGAGAAAGAGAGAGAGAGAGAGAGGAGACTAATGATGAGAATCACTGGCCTACTGCCTTCTACATGTCCTACACTGGGGATTGAGCCTTGACCAGGAATCAAACAGTGACCTCCTGGTTCATACTCAACCACTGAACCACGCCAGCCTGGTGGGAAATGGTCATTTTTGACTTAGTTCTTTCACTTTGCCATGCTGAAGCTTCACTATGTATAGAGCCAGGCAGGCAGAGGCGTGCTGCTGCCACTGCTGCTGCTGTACATGGGCTGGGAGAAGTCCTGTCTCAGCTCAGGGCTTGGGAAGCGTGACCAGGAAGCTTGGTTCTTTAGCACCATCACCCTATCTCCATGTGGGACTGGGAGTGTGCGTGGATGGCCAAGACTATGGCTGGGAGGCATAGAGAGCACAGAGAAGTATGTCCAAGTCAGATGGGCAAGACAGTCAGGTATGCCACATTACAGCCAACAGGACACAACAAGGAAGGCAGGTAAGAATAAAAGGGCCAGGGGACTGGAGTTCAAGGCTCAGCTTACCATCCCTTTTCTGTGTGGAATCTTTCGGTCACTTGTGCGTTATGAGCCGTGGTTTTCTTGTCTGTTCAGAGAGGATGTTGGTGTGTTGCATTGTCTCTATTTCATAAGATAAAGCAATACATACTTGTTCACCTACAATACCTGAAATGTAAGAAAAATCGGAGTGTCTTACCAGTAGAACTGGGGAAAGATCCTGTGCAGGCAAAACTGAGAGGTGTCACCAGGGGAGCTGATGTTATGCATCTTTGGTACCTGTCCCTTCTTTATAAAGTAAGGGTTGTGAGAGTGGTGTGCTGGCAAATGTTTTATAACTGGCTCCCCTTCTTTTATCCCTGCCATCACACACACACACACACACACACACACACACACACACACACACACTTTTTTATAACATAAAGGATGTGTAGCACTAAACTTACCATTACTAATATTTTATACACTGCTCTTTATTGGAATTTCATATAGCAGATTGATCCTCATAAAATACTTTCATTGAGTTTTGTTCAACTTTTATACCCATAGCCAACCCATGACTGCAGTTGATGGATGAGGATAGTCACAACAGTAATGTTTATGTTAATGACTAAGATGATCAAGAAACAATGAGGATTTACGCTGGAACTTCACTTATCCTGCAATGCCCTGAATGAATTCTCTGCTGAACTAGACAATAGCTTCTAAATACTACAATAATGGCTGCTGACATGACACACTTTTGAGTTTTATCTGCTTTAGTAACATTTTCTCTACCATGTTCTGCTTGCAGAAGTTGAATCCCCCATACTTCCTATGTCGAGGCCTTACCCTCCAATGTGTCATGTGGAGATAGGATTTATATAAGGGTAATGAAGATTTTTAAAAAAATATATTTTATTGATTTTTTTCAGAGAGGAAGAGAGAGGGATAGAGAGTTAGAAACTGATGAGAGAGAAACATCAATCAGCTGCTTCCTGCACACCCCCCCTCCCCCCCGGGGATGTGCCCACAACCAAGGTACATGCCCTTGACCAGAATTGAACCTGGGACCCTTCAGTCGGCAGGCCGATGCTCTATCCACTGACCCAAACCGATTTTGGCAATGAAGATTTAATGAGGTCATAAGGGGGGGGGGGCCTTGAAACAGTAGGACTGGAACTTGTTCTCTCTCCACCATGTGAAAACACACTGAGAAGGTGCCAGTCTGTAAATCAGGAAGAAAGTTCTCACCAGAAAATGAACCCTGCTGGATCTTAATATGGAAATTTCCAGCCTCCAGAACTCTGAGAAAATGAATCTCTTTTTTTTTTTAAGCCACCCAGCCTATGTTATTTTGTTAAGCCTGACACTCAAGGGATAGTAATCTGTGAATCACTTAAGCAGATTTTTTTTTTCTACACGATGACAAATCTTTTTTCTTCTTCTTTTTAAAAACATGTTGTTAAGGAGAAAATTAAATCATTTGTGTGTTACCTACCTCACATTTTGTCTAAAGAATGAGTCCAAATCGGTTAGAACTCTGCTTCTCAGATGGGCAGTGGGGTATAATCAGTGCACACAGAATCAACACCCAAAGTTATTCTATGACAAACAGTTTTCAAATGACTTTCTCTTACAACCAATAAAGATTCATTCCAGGGCATAGTGCTTACTTGCATTGAATTTTAAGCTAAGCTAGGAGAGTTCAAAGGTATTTTGAAATTGTCCCAAATAGAATTTTGTGCCCTTTCTAGACTATGGTGGGTTCACGTTTTCACTCTTCTCTTCCATTTTGGGTTCTGCTTTATGGAATCTCTAGAAACTCAGTATGTTAAAGACTCAATGTCTGCCTTTTAGGATGCTAACAGTGCAATTTAGTTTGCATTTGGATTCCTTCTCCTCACACTTGGCTAGTCCTCCTATGTGATGCTCATGCACATATAGACTCTCTCCCTGCCCCCTCCCTGCAGCCACAGAGCATCCTTTTAATTCACCCCTTACACCTGTTCATGGTGGTGCCGGTCCCCCACCTGAAGCTGACCCTAGGGCCTGCCTAGGGGCTCGATGCAGTCCTAAACACAGACATTTTCTGCTTGGCTGGTGTCCTCTAGCCCCATTAAAGTAATTCATGTAATTCAAATGAACTAATGTGAAGACAGGCCCCCAGTTCACATGACTTCCCAATTCTTGTATCATGGACTTGGACAGGGAGGGTCACAGTAGTTGGAGAAACGAATAGAGGAAGCTACAGCATTTCTCCAGATGTTTCCCTCCCTGCAGACTGCTCAGCTTAGAGAGGACTTGGAAGAGCATTAGAATTCTCCCATGATTACAGATACCTGCAAGAGACTTAACCTGCCCATCTGTGACAGCCAGCGCAGGCGACACTCTTATCCCCACTCCCATCACACCAGCAACAATTTTATATTGATTTTTTTTTTTCATGGCTGAGAGAATAGAGTTTAACGGTTAGACTTATCTCTGCCCCAGTATGGCGAGGCTATTTGGATTGGAAGGCACAGGGGCAGAAAATCTTGGTTATGTTTTAAAAAAGTTTGGTTAGCTCTCAAGTATGACGCTCCGTGGGTGAATCAAAAAATCATCTTGAATCTGAAGGTTAACTCATGGAATAATTAAGATGACACATTTCCAGCTCACCCTTCCTGACAAATGTTTCTTTAAAGAGACGCTGATGCCTCAGAGAAAACTTGCAAAAAACGTGACATATCAGCAGAAACTGTTTCTGCACAGGATGTTTTCCGAAGATTTTTTTTCCTGAGTAATCACTGGCATTTCCCCCTTTTCTCTCTATCGTCTTTGCACAACCTTCTGTTACTTCATGCTTGTTATTTTTGTGCTGTGAGTAAAGTTTTGCTTTGAAAACAATTTCTAAAGCCACCGTATATGTAAGATTGGGTTTAAAATCAGCCGAACCTCCTGATTTGAATACTGATGAGGGCGAAGCACTCTCATCAATAAACATAGAGTCACCGATGGCCTGGGGAGGGCAAGGAGCTTGTGGTGCGTGTGAATTGTGCTGGGGAAATAGCTTTTCCTTGTGATTCCTAAGTCTGCTTACATTCAGGTCCCCAAAGGCAAAGGACACGAAGCAGCTGCCTCACCTACCAGCGGGGCATCAGGCCCGGCCTCTATGTTTGCCGGGAAGCCAGGCAGCGTTATAACGTCTGCAGTCCTTTCCCTAGAACGTGGTTCCTTTTCCCTCCCCAGATGGCTTTGTAGGGGTTTCGGGAGTGGTTTTGCATCCTGGACATGCACTTAGGGAGGAAATCAATTGCCAATCTTCAGGCTTGCTCTGACTCTATTGCACAGATTTAAAAACAACAACAACAAAAAAATCAAATGTACTAGTAATTTCCTATGCAAAGAATAGGATGGTTTCATTGCAGTATGACTAGATATTGATCTCCTAACAGGCTGGTGGAGGGCCGGCGCTGATTGGAATTCAAGGCCATTCCTGTGATTGCTGCAGGAGGGGCTGTTTGGGTGCCCAGGGGAAGAGCCAGGGAATGACTCACCACACCCATTTCAGCCTCCCCTGGGGGACCTGATTGGCACACTTGCATGGCATGTCCCACTGGGCTCCATTGGTTAGCGGGGTGAGGTCAGGTGACTGCAAGTCCAGTTCCAAGCTGCATGTTGGGATGGATGCCAGCCCTGAAGGAAGGTGCAGTGTGGCAGGCCAGAATGGGCAGCTCCAATCTGCTTTGTTGCCAGCTGATGCTGTGTGGCTGCCTGGTTGTCCAGGGTCAATGTATGGGTGACACTCCATTTGTGCAGAAGAGACGACCTGCTGCAATATTTGTGCCTGCTGGGAGCTACTCTCCCACTCAGGCCCCCACCCCACCTGTTCACCCCGCTCCTGCCTCTCCCAGTCCTCCAGGCTGTGAGTCCCATCCCCTGCGGGCAAGCTAAGACTCAACGGAGAGAGATGGTCCTTGCTTGTTTCCGAAGAGCCTTCTCACAGGGCATAGGTTCAGTACTAGTGTGAAATCAAGGAAAAACAACATGGTGGTGGGGAGGAGTAAGATGAAGGTGGAAAGACAGAGAAAAAGGGAGAGAAGCTACATTCCAGGCCGGGAGAAGTCCCCACATGCAGTCACCATGAGAAGAATTTACAGCCCTGCTGATGGCTAGTTCGTCACACATCTGCGAGATCCAGGGCAGGTTAATGAGCTCTGACAAGTGGTGGCTCCATCTGATTTTTCCGCAGCTTTACGAAGTACCCTCCAGACCCCGTCTTATTGATATTAATGCTGGAACAGCTGCATGGGCCCACCTGGTGTGCTATCGGAGCTCTGCATGTGGTGCTGCCAGGTGCTCAGGGCTGCCTGGCAGGACGGCAGGCACCAGCTGCAGGTGTGTGTGTGTGTGTGTGTGTGTGTGTGTGTGTGTAGGGGGGGACGCAGTGCCTCCAGCACAGGTGTTCTGTGCCGCTTCAGAATCGGGGTCCTGGTGCCTTATTCAGATGGGACAGCGCTTACTATTGTAGATTTCAAGGTGTAAAATGTCCTAGAACCCAGGTGCTGGGAAACTCTGCTTTCATCCTACACTACTTTTTGGCCTCATTTTCTCCAAGGAAATAACTCCTGGTAAAATAATGAAATGGGTCTTCCAGATTCAGGGAGAGATGCGAGTGTCTTTTCCTTTTAAAGCAGGTGTGATAGGCATGGTGGCCATGCATGATGTGAGGTTTTACACTGAAATGCAGCCCCATGAGGTCATGGACTGACTTTTAAAATGGAAGCATCTTCTAGGGCAGTGATTCTCAACCTTTCTAATGCCACTACCTTTAAATACAGTTCTTCATGTTGTGGTGACCCCCCAGCCATAAGATTATTTTTGTTGCTACTTCATAACTGTAATTTTGCTACTGTTATGAATCATAATGTAAATATCTGTGTTTTCTGATGGTCTTAGGCTCTACAGCAGTGGTTCTGAATCTAGCAGGGTCACCTAAGACCATCAAAAAATACAGATATTTACATTATGATTCATAACAGTAGCAAAATTATGGTTATGAAGTAGCAACAAAAATAATTTTATGGTTGGGGGTCACCACAGCATGAGGAACTGTATTAAAGGGTCACAGCATTAGAAAGGTTGAGAACCACTGTTCTAGGGGCTGAGTGCATCACTGAGGTTTTAGAAAACAGCAGATTGTATTTGATTTACAAAAAAAACAAAAAAAATCACTTATTAAGGAGTGGCAGGGTAGACGACATAGTGCTCCCAGAGAGTGATCTTAATATTGATTCCTGTTTGTGTTTCCTAATGGAAATTGCTGCAGTAAAATGCAATAAATATTGATGGAGAGAAAAACTAGTATTAGAGAAGTCATTATAGCTAAAGGGTACTTTGATAATAAATTAGTGATTATTCCAAGACATCAGCAGCTGACAGAAGGTATTGCAATGGAGAGCGGTCTCCAGCAGATGATAGCTCAAAGGGAGTCCAGCTGTGGCCCTGGAGGTTTGGGATCATCTTGATCTTTACAGCTGAAACTTCCTTACCTGTGGCTTTTGTCACATCAATGTGGTGCTTCCGCACAGCAGTATGAAGACATTTATTTATGTCCTCTACAGAAATGTGTGCTGCAGGTGTGGCGGATAAAGGAGATTCTAGAAACTGAAGCATCGTTTGAAGAAAGAAGGCAATATGACCATGTGTGATGTGCTCTATCTACCTGCGCGGATGGGGAGGAGCGATGTCCTGGGAGAACCACTCTCCAAGAGTGGGCCACCCTGTTCTTTCTTGCCTGTGCACTGCAGTTCACTCTCTCACGGTGCAACTGAGGGCAGCTATTCGCCAACTGTGGTTGATTCACACATTTGTAGAATGGAAATAACCACATATGCAGCTTAACTAAGGTAACGTGAGAAAAGGCCTTTGGAAAGTTATAAAGCTTTTTTATAAATAACAGAGACCCTTGGGTAAAAACTTTCAGCATGAAGATTATGCCGAATGTGCCAGTCTGGCATGGGGTGGGCAGTATGAGAGGAGATGCCTGTCTTAGTCTCATAGCAAAGGCAAAGAGGTACGAATAGTAAGGTGCTTGAACCATTCACTGATCATGGAGTAACAGGGATGGTTTGCTGAGGTCTGGAGGTATTGGTCCTTAAAGAAAGCATAGAATTTCATTGGGCAGCTAATGAAGGTGAGAAGGGGCGGGAAGTGGAACATCTGCTCAAGTTTAGGAATCTGGGGTGCCCTCGACTATGAAATCTTTCCCAAGCCTCTAGTAAAATTGACCCCTTCCAATTTGGTACCCGGTGCAAGATTTTATAATAGCACTTATACCATATTTTAGAACTTAATATTTACATATGTCTGATGCACTTTGCTGAATTGAACTCCTGAAAGTTGATGGGGGTGATTTATTTTTAAGCAGCAAATTCTTACTACAATGCCTGGCCTGACATGGTTACCTACTGTGTATTTTTTGGAGAAATTAACAAGTGAATTCAAAGGTGTGAGGGCCTAAGAATCAAGGTGTGAGATTGACATATTTATGAAGCTGTAGGGCAGCTAGTCTAGTTTATAGGCTGCTTGAGCTGGGGAAAACAGAGAATAGGGTACAACTTTATAATTTTCAACAATAAAGATAAATTTAAAAAATCTTTAGAATTTCATAGGAAAAATTTGCAATTTTAAATTATAATTCTTTCATTAATAATGAGTCAATGAGTCTGAACATTTTCCCCTATCTTATTTAGACATTTGCATTTCCAATTTTAAAATAATTTATTCATATTCTTTGCCCATTAATTCATTGGTTTTTAATGTTTTTCTTGTCAATTTGAATTTATTATAATTTTAAAATATGAAAATTATAATATCCTATATAATAAAGAGGTAATATGCAAATTGACCATCACTCCAACACACAAGATGGCCACCACAAGATGGCCAGCATGGGAGGGCAGATGTAGGTGATCAGGCCAACAGAGGAGGGCAGTTGGGAGTGACCAGGCCTGCAAGGGAGGGCAGTTAGGGGCAATCAAGCCTGCAGGGGAGGACAATTAGGGGTGACCAGGCTCACAGAGGAGAAAAGTTGGGGGTGACAGGGCCTGCAGGGAAGGGCAGTTGGGGGGAACCCAGGCTTGCAGGGGAGAGCAGTTAGAGGTGACCAGGCCTGCAGGGGAGGACAGTTGGGGGGCACTAGGCCTGCAGTGAGGGAAGTTGGGGGCAATCAGGCCAGCAGAAGAGCAGTTAGGCATTGATCAGGCTGGCAGAGGAATGGTTAGAGGGTGATCAGGATGGCAGGCAGAAGCGTTTAGGGACAATCAGGCAGACAGGCAGGTGAGTAGTTGGGAGTCAGTCCTGGATTGTGAGGGATCCCAGATTGCAGAGGGCGCAGGCTGCGGGACACCCCCTCACCCCCGTGCAGGAATATTGTGCACCAACCTATTTTCCAATATTGCTTCATATATGTGGAAACACACACAATTTCCTTTAATTCTTTTTTTTTAAAATGCAAAGGATCTAATGATTTTTCAGAAATCTTTTCATTTTCTATTTCTTCTTTTTCATGTATTAATGTTTCAGGTAAATGTAGGAGGATCTCCTAGGTAACCTAAACTGGGATTCTGAGGTGGTTGAGTCTTAGAACATATCTTTAACATTTAGAAAACGTCCTACTCTCCAGAAATTTGATTAATATCAGAGATATTTTGAATGTAGAATTGACTGGACTTAGTGACTGTTTAGTTCTAAGATGTAAGAAAAGGAAGCTTCCCTTGGCTGTGTTGCAGTTTCCAACACAGGAAATTGGATAGTTTTTTCTCCCCCTAAACTTTTTTGTTGTTGTTGTTACTGTGGTCTCATGATATATCTAAATAGAGAGTATTAGAAAGCCACTTGGAAATAGGAATGGTTGAGTTTAGGAGAGAGATAACACTGCAGTGGGAAAAGCTATCTTGTAAGTAGGGAGAGACCTCAGGGAGGCACTTATTTCAGGTGAACCAGGAAGCATTTAAGAATCCATTATTTCTGGGCCTGCTGTAGCTCTCATGTGTCTCCTATGACTTTCTCCTCACCTCTGCAACAATGGAGGTACTCCACATGGCTCCTGGTTTCTGGCTGCTCCTTAATGTGCCCCAACATGTAAAATTCTTCCAAGTGCATTTGATTTTTAAAAAAGGGGAAGACTGTTCCTTCATGTACTCATATCTTGAGACTTGTATTTAATATTCTCCAGAAAGAAATAAATGTGATAGATAAGACCTACCCCAGGATGTAGATGGTCTGAAATCAAATGAATTGCTCACTGTTTTTGAACACCCCAAGGATTACCCTGAAGCTGTGATGAATTTTATTGCATTCTCCTCCTGGCACTTCTAGTTGGCTCCCACTTCTTAGTAGAGGCCCTCTGCTGCCCAGCTTTTATGATAAGGGGCTATTTGAGAGGGTGCAGGAGCAGGAAATGCTAACATCCTTCAGCAATTTTCATAACATCAACAGCAATGTTCAGTCAGTACATTCTAGGCAGAAGCTATCGATCCATGGACCGGCATAGCTCTCTAGATCAGACAGGCAGAAAACATGTGTTCTGTTTCGTAACAACACAATGTCCTTAAAAGGTGGCCTTGGAATGATGGAGGGAGGCGTTGGGTTGAATAGCTATTTCTTGCTTCCCTTAAATGTAGTGCTAATATTCTTCTCAAAACTTTCTATATAAAGGTCACAGTGTACACCGTCCCCCCTTCCTCCCCTTTTTTCCCTTTCTCTGAGAATGAGGATTTTCCAGGATAAGCTTTAACTGGTGAAACAGACTTCAAGCTTCTCATTTGCATTATGTTATGCTCTTTCATCGTTCCATGAACAATAACCTCCCACTTCTCCACAGGCTGATGGGATAATTAGCTCTGCTGAGGAGATGAAAACCAGAATATAGAGTTGTTTTTTGTTTTATTTTTTAAAGCACAAGGTTCAGTGGAAAAGCTTCCAGCAGTGCAGGCAGTGAAGTCTTGGGCCTTTTAGATTATAGCCTGGAATAAAAGGTCTTCCGCTAAGGAGGACTACGCACAGTCCATGTGATCGATATTTTTAGACTTCAGCTAAAGTCCTCTAATAATACAGCTGTCTCTCCTGTGGGTTTCTGGTAGTGACTAGGAGAGAGAAATCTACCAGGCTTGGTTCTGCCTCTGCCTGCCATTGGAATCATGTCAGGAAGGGTAGACCTCTTTTCTTCACGTATCTGGTGTTTCATAAATGTCCTTGTCTTGATGACTAGGACAAAGTAGATTGTAGAAGATGGCCTTTGAGAGAGAAATTTGGCCCCATAATCTTATTTAGATCCAGGCTTTTCCTTGGGCGCCCCCTGTTGGTGGTACATTTGAGAGCTGTAGCATGTAGTTCAGTTCACTCATACTGTCATGTGAAAGCCACATTCAAAAGGATGGTGGTGGGAACAGAGAGAAAAATTTGGGGACTTTTTTGATGTCCTGCCTAGAGATACTGTCTCTGTGAATATACCACTGGCTAGTTAAAGGACTGTTTCATTTAGCTTTTGCCTCTGAGACTATTTAAAGCCTGAAGATGAGACCTTTGGCTGGCTCCCATACTTTCCTAGTGTCTGCTGGTTGGTAAGGAGAACCTTCCCTTTGTTTCTCTTAACATTTCTCCCAGGGTAAGAAAAAGCTACTATCAGCCCCTGGCATATTTTTATTAGTGCTTACAGGAGAGTCTGCCTAGACTCTAAGTAAGCCCAATGCCAAGAACCAGTACCAAGGGATTATACTGGAGATTAACTTCTGGGGCTGAAGGTTTGTTTCTGAGTGACTGATTCATGGGAATATTCTAATGGGAGCATTCTGTGATTATTACCGTTGTGCTTTCTATGGGAAATGCCATGATCTTAACAGATGTTGTTCATATTTGTGGAAATGTCTACTGCATTTTTTTTTTTTTTTTTTTTTCACTAAGCCCCATACTCTGTAGCACTGAAATGTGCAGTGAGTGTTGGGCACATCTGGTTTCCCAAGCTGTTCCTCTTCATTTCCTACCCCCCACCCTACTTCTACTGTCAATTTGACACCTCAAAGCACCTACTTGGATCCCCAGAGGGGTTGAAGAGATGTACAGGTGGCTGATGTGACAATACACCATTATTTTTGTGTGTGAAAAAGGGTCGTCAATACTTGACTACTCCTGCCCTCTAGAATGAATTTAATCTGCTGTGTGGGGATTCCAGTTAGAGTAGGCTAGGCTGTGTGACAGAGACCCTCATTTTCCATTTCTCCTGGTAGCTTTGACAATGTTTGTTTGTAAGATTTAAGCTGTTTCATATATATATATATATATATATATATATGTTTCATATATATATATATATATATATATATATATATATATATATATTAGTTTTTTTTATTAGATTAATTGACTAATTTTTCTCCTTTTTTCATCTACCCATTTTAGAAACCATGTACTCCATTTCTATTATTCTTTTTTTTTGTATTGACAATATGCATGCTTCACTTATCAAAGTTTAAATTTTCCATTTCTGCTCTCTTAAACAGTACAAAAGGTCTTAGACACTTAACCCTATTCACCCTCTATTTTCTGTGTGGTTGTATATTTTAATGGCTTTGTTGATTCTATAACACATCGTTGACATACTTTTGAATAGGTAACATTTATTTAACTGTGATAATGGATTCCTATGTTCTTCAGTTCTTCTTAGAACACAGGCTGTCTTTCTGGAGTCACTTGCCTTGCTCCTGAAATGCATTCTTCCAAATTGTTTTAGTGAAGAACAGTTGAGCATAAATACTCTGGGATTCTGTTTTCATAAAAATGTTCTACTTTGTCTCTTGATAGATATTTTTGCTAGATATACCATTCTATAATTTTCTCTCAACATACCAAATGCATCAGTCTAAGTTTAAGGCTTCCAAGAAGCCGGGTGTTAGTCTTGTTTCTTCTTCGAAGGCAGTGGTCTTCTCCCTCTGCCTACTTTTAAAGTTGTTTCCCTGTTTTGGTCTTCATCAGGTTTACAATAATATGTGTAGGCATAGTTTTGTTGGGCTTTTTGGATCTGTTAATCTGAGTGCTTCAATGGTTTTGGATAATTTTCAACCACCACTCCACTAAATATTACCTCATCAATCCATGTCTCAGTTTTGAATTCCAAACAGATGCATGTAATGCCTTTTCACTTTAATGATTTATGTCTCTTAACCTTCTTTTTAGTTTCTCATCTCTTTCTTTTTATACTGCCTAATAATCTTGGTGATTTCTTCATATCTATTTTGGAATTCACAAGTTCTCTCCTCACTTATGTATTATTAAATCTATACACTGTGTTTTGAAATTTCATCTCTAGAAAATATTTGGTTTGTTTTAAATATATTTTGTCCATCTAACACATATATTCTGGTTTTAGAATGTTTCTTTAAACATAATTATTTCATCTTAGACATAATTATTTCAGAGTCCGTGTCTGAAAATTTCCTCTTTATCTGAAGTCCTTTTAAATTCTGTTTTATTTCCATTGTTTCTTGATCATGGAGCCTATTTTCTTTTGTTTTTAGTTTGTGAGCTGACTATATTCTTTGAAATGAAAGGATTTTCTTTTGAGAGGATTTTCATTTGCTTCTGTCAGACAACAATTGATAATGTTTACATACTAGAGGCCTGGTGCACAAATTCGTGCCCTGGTCGGGTCCCTCAGCCTGGCCTGTGATACTGGGCCAAAACTGGCTCTCCCACATCCCCTGAGGGGTCCCAGATTGTGAGATAGTGCAGGCCAGGCCGAGGGACTCCACCAGTGAATGATCGGGGCTAGGGAAGGATGTGGGAGGTTGGCCAGATGGGGAGGACCATGAGAGGGCTCCAGGGCATGTTTGGCCCATCTCACTCAGTCCCAATTGGCCAGACCATAGCAGCAAACTAACCTACTGGCCAGATCATCAGCCCCCTGGTGGTCAGTGCATGTCATAGTGACTAGTGGACTCAAACAGTCTACTGGTTGACTGTCTGACCTGTGATAGTCAGTGCACATCATAGCAAGCAGTTGAGTGGCCTTTAGCATATTACTATTTGATTGGTTGAATGGACGAGCAGACATTTACCATATTAGGCTTTTATTATATAGGATAATACTTAACTTGAAACTTTTTCAAGCACTAAGGTAGTGATATTTCTCCTATGGATATTGGAAAGATGTGGCTTATGCTCCCAAGTTTCTAGTAATCTTTCCCCTCTGTTCCCCACTAACTTCTGAGACATACAAATATCTTTGCAAAGCTCTGCAGTGGCAGGGGAGGGGGAGGTTGGGACAGAGAGTGAATTTTGGTTTGCTGTTACACTGATGGGTCATCTCTTTGGAGTTACAACTTTAATATACAAGAGTCTATGAAAATTGAAACCTAAATTTACCTGGTTAGGCAAATAGTCTCAGATAGAAAGATGGCTTAAGAGTTCTGCTTACTTCTTTGGTTTCTAATTTTTAATTATATATTTTTTCCTTGATAATTTTTTTGCCATCTTATTGTTTCTTTTAAAAACATTTACAAATATTTATTATATCTAGATTATTAATTATTTTTAGCTAGAAGTTGTTCCCGGTACTTAGCTTGTCATATTACCAGAAACAGATGTTTCTGGTAATATGACAAGCTATATTTGAATCTGAATTACAGTAATTAAACTGGCCCTATTTGAAACATATTAGCATTTGTTATTTTTATAGGTCAATATTTTCCTTATTATTTTGTGTTTTAGCTTATGCGGACAATTTTTATTATTTTTCTTTTTATTCCTATTTGTCTTTAAAACCTAGAAATTCTAACATATAAATTTTCTACATGTACATTTCTAACCTCCAGGACTATGTTGTAATACCTAAAGAATTAGGTCTTTGTCTTTTTACTTCATTTTTTCACTTGATTATTAAAAATAAAGTGCCCAATTAATCTTTGATTTAATATATATTTGGTCAACTATTGTCTTCCACAGGATCATAATAGTATTATTTTAGCAGTGTTCTTAAGCAATGATAGCATTTATTCAAACAAGTTAGAAATATAGTATTTTTAAAGATCAAAGTAAAGTTCATTAGTTTCCTTAGCCAAGATACTCTGAAATAGTTGATTAAAATCTCAATTTGACAATCTGTAAAATCTTTTCATATGTAAACACTGGAATGTGTAGGTTTTACTTCACTATAAGATTGTATAGAGGCATTAGATTTGTTAGAAAACCTGAAGGTCTGAGCCTTTTAAACAGAACTTAGATGCTTATTTTACTAGCATACAACTTCTGAAAGGATGGTAATTAAAAACCTCATTCATCACTTAATGCCCAAAGTTCATTCATCACAAATACTTTATGTCATTTAAAAAAAAAAAAAAAACTTTGTAAAAGATTCACATTTCTGTAAGGCTCATTGTGATATGTCCATATGGTACATTTTGCAGCTAACAAAAGAGGAAGGGAAATAAACATCCTAATCTGTTTTATTCATTCATCTGTTCTCTTTATTTCATTCAGGAGGCTTTTTAACAGAAAGAGTTTCAGCATGAGACGAGCTGCAGAAATAATGTTGGGAATGCATTATCAGATGCAAATGTTGGAGAAGAGTGAGGAGACTAAGCACTTCTTCCTGTTTTGCTTTGTATATCTGAGCTTGTGTTCCTACCAGCAAAGAGAGAATTTCCAATAGTATTTTCTGTAAGGGTAAAAGCACACAGGACTTCTCCTTTTTGTGGTATGAGACTCAGATTAAAAAAAACAATTTAGGAGTGTTTGGGGGTAAACTCTCATAAAAATGGTATAACTCTTAAAATATACTAAGCCAATTTTTGTTTTTTGAAATCCTCACCCGAGGGTATTTTTCCATCGACTTTAGGAGAGAGTATAGAAGATAGAAGGGAAGACAGAGAGAAACATCGATGTGAGAGAAACACATCGATTAGTTGCCTCCTGCATGAGCCTTGACCAGGTCCACAGGCCAATGCTCTATGCCCTGAGCCAAACTAGCTAGAGCTACTAGTATACTCAGCTGATTTAACAAGCAGTTGGTCTAAACCAGCACTGTTCAGTGCAAATACACTTTAAGACAGATATGTAATTTTAAATTGTCTAATAGTTACCATAAAAAAGAAACAAGTGAAACTAACTTTTACACTACATTTTATTTTAGCTCAAATATTCAAATATTATCATTTTAGGATAGGAACTATATGAAATAATTGAGATATTTTACTCTCTTTTATTTTTTGTATTAAGTCTTCAAACTATAATACATCATGTATTTTAATAATATATATACTTATGTATTTAATATAAATATATAGTTGATACTGACATAATTTATTATTATTATTTTTAAAATATATTTTATTGATTTTTAGAGAGGATGGGAGAGGGAGAGATAGAAACATCAACGATGAGAGTGAATCATGGATCGGCTGCCTCCTGCACGCAGCCAGGCATGTGCCCTTGGCCGAAATCCAACCTGGGATCCTTCAGTCCACAGGCTGATGATGCTCTGTCCACTAAGCCAAACCAGCTAGGGCGATATTGACATAATTTATATAAAGTTGCATAAACAAAGCAATTTTTGCAGTATTCTTGTCCTCAAGACCTAACGTTCTATGCTAATTTTGGCAGGAGTCCCTCTAAATACTCATTCACCCAACAGTCCCACAGCTGAGCACATTTATGTCCTGGTGAAATCTATTCTGTGTGGAAGAAGGACATTGTTTAGATTGGGAGGAGGAGGGAAGAGTGGAAAAATATTGGTAGGACTCACCTTTCCTTCAACTCCCTGTAGCCCACCTCTGGTTTCCTGCAGATACAGCATTTTCTGGGCCGAGCCTGGTTTAGCATCTGCTCTTGGCAGATCCATCTTTTGCTCTCCTGCCTGCCTTCTTCATGAGTCAATGGTACAATAGTCAGTGGGTTAGCAGAGGGTCTCTTATCATTATGCTTTGGAATTGTCTCCTACACTTTCCAGAAAATTTTGCTTCTCTTGAACTGTTTCTTGTCATGAAGCTCTTGAATTTTTCTGTTTCTGAAATGAACTTGATTTAGTTAGGACACATAATGCTTCTCACTCTTTTTTTTTCCCTTGCAGTAACTTCCTGCTTAGGAATGCTTGCATTCTTTATATAAACAACCCCCATTAAGAGATCATTACCCAAGCTGTTGATTTAGTATCTGGGTGGAACCTTCTTTTTTTTTTTTTTTTTTTAATATATTTTATTGATTTTTTACAGAGAGGAAGAGAGAGGGATAGAGAGTTAGAAATATCCATGAGAGAGAATCATCAATCAGCTGCCTCTTGCACAACCCATATTGGGGATGTGCCCGCAACCAAGGTTTATGCCCTTGACCGGAATCGAACCTGGGACCTTTTAGTCCGCAGGCCGACGCTCTATCCACTGAGCCATACTGGTTTCGGCTGGATGGAACATTTTCTAAAGTAAAATGGGTTCTTTAGGAAATAAAGGAGAATAAGAAGAGAAGCCATTTTCTAGTATATTAAGGAGAGGAGCACTTTATCGGAATAAAACAGCTCTGGAGCCCAGAGTCTCAAGTGGCTGCATCAGATACCTTTTTTTTTTTTTTTTTTTTTTTGTACAGAGAGGAAGGGAGAGAGATAAGAGAGTTAGAAACATCGATGAGAGAGAGTCATCGATCAGCTGCCTCTTGTACAGCCCCCACCAGGGATATGCCCACAACCAAGGTACATGCCCCCGACCGGAATCAAACCCGGGTCCCTTCAGTCCCCAAGCCGACGCTCTATCCATTGAACCAAACTGGTCTCGGCTGCATCAGATACCTTAAAAGTAATCCAATGGATTCTGAGACCCAAGAGAAGATGACTTCCAGAGAAAAGAATGCCCTTCACTGCCTGACTGATAAGGCGGAACTAGAAATTATCAAAGGCGTTGCCTACCTTGCAGTTCCCTGTTTGTCCGTTGTGATTCATATTGATCTTTTTTGACACTGGACAAGGGTAAATTTAAGAACTAATACCTTATAGCAGGAAAGAGCCATTTCTCTTTTCCTTAGGCACAGATTTAGGGATAAATATACTCAGACACAGATAAGTAGCTTCGAAAAGAATGAAAAGAATGTTTCATATCCTTCCTAGTGTCATTTATTTGCTTATTGTACAGATGTGTGGCTTTCAATACATATAACAGTGTTAACATTCATTTGAGCTCTGGAAGGAAAAGGATTATGTCTTCTTCATGTGATTTGTACAGTACCTAAGCTCAATACTCTGCTTATACTCGGATTATAATGTTATTTGAAGATGATATTATGTTTGGATAAATGAATGATATTTAATACTGTACAGAGTATAATAGGCATTTATCAGAAGCAGAAAACTTTTCCTTTTTCGATCAGTAGTTCTATACAAGTAAACAATTAGGATGATTTTTATATTTTTTCCTTGATGGAATTGTCTTTAGGTCTTGGTTAAATCTTTAGCTGTATCTTGTACACTGTGACATAGTCTGTGGCACTGGAGTCTGACCATTACAATGTTTGCCAAGTAGACACAAAGGTTAATTGAAAATCTGTAATAGCTACAATTCTACACAGCAAAATCCTCATAGCTATTTTCTTCATTTATAAAGGCTTGAACCTGCCTTGCCGTTAATGTCAAAAGCACAAATGATTCCTTAGAATGGGATTTTAGAGCTCAGAATCTGCAAGGGAAGAAAGTGTTGATGCATGTGGACTGCTTTCCAGGAGGTTTGCAATTTCTCTCTCAGGCTTACCTTAAAATGCCTTCCTTACATCAGCCTAACACATGTATGTGCTAAGAGCAGAGTAAGGAATTAGTTGTAAAGTGGATATAAGTTTAACTGAGTCATACACATTTGAGATTTTTCCCCCCTTGCAGATAACTAGTATTTAAAAAAAAATATTTTATTGATTTTTTACAGAGAAGAAGAGAGAGGGATAGAGAGTTAGAAACATCACTGATCAGCTGCCTCTTGCACATCCCCTACTGGGGATGTGCCCGCAACCAAGGTACATGCCCTTGACCGGAATCGAACCTGGGACCTTTCAGTCTGCAGGCCGACACTCTGTCCCCTGAGCCAAACCGGTTTCAGTGATAACTAGCATTTAATTAGAACTTTCAGATGATATTATAAGAAAAATATACTAATTTTGCCTTGGAGAACAAAAGATCTCAAGACAAAAAAAAAAAAAAAAAAAAAAAAAAAAAAAAAAAAATTGAACTAAACCCAGAGCCTATAAACCTTGAGCCTTAATGCTCTTGGTGATTCTCTCACTTAATACTCAGAGAATTGACCTTTTGGGCTGGACTGTCAATTGAGTCTAGAAAGGCTCTGATTTTGAGATTGTTTGTTTACTGACATTTGATCTTGGCTCACTCACAGAACTGTGTCTGCTCCATTTTCTCATCTGTAAAAGAAAGATGATCCTTGACACCCATTCAGCTTGTAAAATGTTATTAAAGTACCTTTGGTTAATGTGTCATCAAAGAGCACTTTTAGTATCTTAAACGCAGGTACTACTTAATGAAAAGTCTCTATTGCTTTTATGTCATTGCTATTGCCTTTTTGTGCATATAGGAAGAAGCATCCATGTGGCCTACACTTTCTGTTTGTAGTTATTTGAAAAGCATATAAATAACAATATTCTCCTTGTTTTGTATGGAACCACTGATATAAAATATAAAGTCAAACAGAATTGCCAATTGTTCCATTTTTTAAAATTAATTGCTTTTCCTATTCTATTATCAAAATTTGAAATCTATTTGCTTCATATAAAAACATCTAGTTAATTCTGCCTGGCCAGTATTGGTCAGCGGTTGAGCATTGACTTAGGAACCAGGAAGTCATGGTTTGGTTCCGGTCAGAGCACATGCTGGAGTTGTCGGCTCAATTCCCAGTTGTGGGTGTGCAGGAGGCAGCTGATCAGTAGTTCTCTCTCATCATTGATGTTTCTATCTCTTTCCCACTCCCTTCCTCTCTCTCTGAAATCAATAAAAATATATATTTAAAAATCTAGTTTATTCCTGTAATCATTTTGCATTTTAAAGCCTAACTTTACAGCTAAGAGACTGCCATGAAAATATTTTAAGTCATAAGTTCCCATCAGATGTTAACACATGATTATTCTTCATAGTAGAAATACAAAGAGAATCTTTATTAATGAACATCTTGTCTTTCCCTGTTGCTGTGATATAAAAGTGAAAGGTCTATATAGATGAGATAATCACTCAGAGGAAGGAAGAAAAAAGGAAAAGCAAATAAAACATATCTGAGAACTGATCTCAAGAGTTCTCAAGACAGAGTTTCTATCATTCATATCACCTTGCAATTTAAAATATTGTAATGCTTTCATGCTATTGCTGCCTATTTTGAGTGCTACCTAAGATTTTTGGCCCTTTGTTACTGCTTTACTGCTGAGAATTGCTTTCTCCTGTGATACTAAGATTATTTTTCCTTGTGCTTTTCCTTACAACTTCATAACTGCAGAATTTGTTCCCCTCAGCAGAAACTAGTTCCTTGTTATTTTCCCATCTTCGCTTATTTCCAATATACTAGTCAGCCAGGCAACCAGTAAAATGAAAGGCCCGTTGGCGGCATTATGAGTGAGGTTTTCAAAGGGAAAATATTTTTTTTTCTCATTAAAAAAATGCTTTATGAGATGAGGACATGAGGCAAGAAGCTCAGATTGGATTTTTAAAAATAAAAATATAGAAAAAGACACTACCCCCAAAACATTCCCATGACATCTTAGTTCTAAGAACCGAGTATATCTCTTTGAATTCAAAGAGTTCTTCATTTTGAGATCAATTCAGCTTAGAGAACTGAAGGCACCATATGGAATAAGCTCTAAAACAGTCATACCAATTAACAGTTTGTAATGAAATGGTTTAAAAATGAATAAAACCTGGATTAAGTAGGACCCAGTTAATTGAAACTTTCCGTTATTTATATTTAGTCTGCTTTTCTCCTTCAGAAGAATAGCTAGGTGATAAAATATGATAAAATAAACTATGAAAGTAAAAATCCCTTCTATTATTGGAGGAAAATGAGGTTCATGGCCTCTTGCGGAAACACCTTCACAGACACATCCAGAAATAATGTGTAACCAGCTACCTGGGCGTCCCTTGGCCCAGTCAAGTTGACCCACAAAATTAACCATCGTCACAATGGGTTTCTATGGCAGAGGAAGAAGAGTCATTTAGGGTACCATGTTTTGCTTGTGGTTTTGATTGTACCCAGGAATACTCTTAAGCCACTGTTAGGAACCACTAAAATTGAAGTATGTTGTGATTGATGTCTGGTACTTCTATTGCAATCCATAGAGGCTGGTCTCTTAGGCACGAGCAAGTGCTTGCCTCGTAGGAACTTGTTTTTGCGTTTATTGGAAACATCCAAACACTACAGGTTGCCGTTTAGTGTTCTTGGACAGAGGCGCAGTGTGGTCCTTCCTGTTTTTCCTGGGGGAGCTCAGATGAAGACTGCAATGTCACTTTAACATTGAAGATGGCCTGTTGATGCCAGTAGTCCCCGAAGATAGCTTGCCTTGTGAAAGTTACACCTCACGTTCTAAGCCTGATACCAGAGCTGCAGTGACTCTGTGTATCTGTGTTGGGAAGTATTTCCCAGGAACAACTCATGTGAGGCATAGACCTCTGAGCAATGTAAACCTAAGCATGTGAGAAAACATACTTTCCTTGATTTCCCTTAAGACAAGTACCCCTTCCCTTTATTGTCTTCTTTGCAAAATAAACCTATTTGTTTTACATGCTGATGTGTGGAACATTTCAAATTATTTGTCATATAGGCCTAAAGGATTCTAACCAACGGGAAGACATACACAATCCTCAAGATCCTGGATGGACAGGAAGAGCTTTCTGGGCGGGGGAACACTGTGATGCTCTTTACTGCTAAACAAGAATTACACAATGACGCTATCTTGCACACTGAAAAGTTAGGTCTGCTTTTCCTCTCGAAGAGTCCAAGCTTGGTGTAAAGGTTCCCATTAAGGCTGATCTTTCAGAAATGAAATTGGAAGGGCCAGAACCGCTGGTGCAGATAGGCAGATTCCAGGTTTTACCGCTCCTGCCTGTGAATCAGCGCATCCTATTATGTGCTAAGGAATCCCATTTTGCTGCTCCTGCAGGCTTGCAGCATTCCTAATTAAAAGTGCCCGCTCTTCCGAACAGGTTTTGTAAGCTATCAAAAGACACTTTTGTGTTTATTTCCCTTTATTTGTGTTTTCAGTGCCATTTTTTTTATATTGCCTTCAGCAAAGTAGGAATATGGAATACTTAGATAGAGTGCTGTTAAAGTGCTGATAGCAGGAGTGTCTGGTTACTTACATAAATGAATACAAAACATCTGTTGGGATATAGAAATTTTCAAATGGACCAATGGTTTCCTGAGAGCAGCAGCCTTTGGGATGAAGGTAGATTGAGTGGCTTGAAAGTCCATGTCATTTAGGCTTTAAAAGGAACTGGAAATATTTAAGCATAATTCAGGAGAGCTACAGAGAATAAAATGATGGGAAATAAGGTAAGAATATAGAAAGGAAAGTCTGAAATGGCCAGAGTGGAAGTGAAAAGGCCGAATAGCATGGAGACTCAGGCACCTGTCAGAGAACTGAGATATCTGGAGACTGAATCCTGGTCCTGTCACCACACCCTGTTCCCAGATGTCATAGCACAGATAGATTAAATAACTTTCCCCAAATCATCTGACTAGAAGATGATAGTTCTAGGATTTAAAGACAATGTTATCTCCAGCATTGAAAATGCCTTTGTTTTATGTGTCCTACACTATACAGGAGTGGCCAGATTATTATGATCTCTGAACGCATAATAATCTGGCCACTCAGTGTATATTCTATGTAAGAAATGGCTAATATGCCAGTTGTCCCCTTGACCAGGAGTTCGACTAGCAGGCAGACTGGCCAACGTCCCATGTGCCTTATCCCTGGCCAGACTGACTGGACCCCATCCATGAGAAATTCATGCACTGGGCTTCTACACACACACACACACACACACACACACACACACACACTGAGTAGCCAGATTATTATGCATTCAGAGATCATAATAATCTGGCCATTCAGTGTATTTTCTCTATTTTAGGTACCAAATTCACCTACGATAACACTCTTATTCATGCCCCTTGCCGCCACCAAAAAACATTCATTAGCTATTTGTGTTTAAGACCATCTATTGATCTTTAACGAGTGTGGATATTGCGTCACCATGTTTCTGCCTTCTGTCCTACCTGCATCCTGGGGTGATGCCTCAGTGTTGAGGGGAACAGCTCTGACTCAGATTCCTGTAACACCTTTCCAAGGGTGATTGACCTGGAATCTTGTTCCCAAGTTCAAACTCATGGTCTTCTTTTTCTCTTCTGTTTCTCTTCTGTTTCATTCTCAGATCCATCTAGGAGAAGAAAAAAAAAATATTACCAAAGGACCCAGTGGGAGCAAGAATTTGAATATCTTAAAGAGAAGGAAATAACCTTATTTTTCAGCAGAGGGGACTAAATTGATGTTGGGGACCAGCTCTATTTGCCTGAGAGATGATTTTCATTTATTTAACAGTCTTTATGTGTCAGGGTGTTATTTAGTTCACCTTAGAATCCCCCGAGTGCTCTTTCACCTTGTTAATCTATTTGATGATGTTGTTGACTTGGCAGGAGAAGGTATTTGAACATGTTAATGTTCAAATTTTCTTGTTTGAAAAATAAACCAGCAGAACAAACTGTACCCCTCTGGGTTGCTGCATTTGTAAATCTCCTTATTTTGAAAGTCACATTATGTTCTTAACCAGTGCCCCTTGATCTCACCCACTCCAAATTTTTATGACAATATAATGGTTACTGTATACTAGATACTAGAGAAGGGAATGCTGTTTATTTGTTTCACCTAGTCATTGTCATAAATGAAAAAATATTAAAGGAAATTGCTGGTCAGTAATGGGAGAGTAGATTATCAGAAGAACTCTCCTGCAGCCCACCCTGTTGGGCTCCAGTGGAATGAAGGGTTCTGGGTTCCAGTCAAGAGCACATGCCTAGGTTTCAGGCTTGATCCCCAGTAGGGGGCATGTAGGAGGCAGCTGATCAATGATTCTCTCTCATCATTGATGTTTCTATCTATCCTTCCCTCTCCCTTCCTCTCTGAAATAAATAAAAATGTATTTTAAAAAAGAATTCTCTTGCAGATATCAGTGATAAATTCTAAACAAAATTAAAACATATATGCAATTATTTATAATGGTTTTAAGAGCCACCATAAGCAGGGAGAAACTGGCCATAAAAGTTAAGTACTTTGCCCTGGCCAGTGTACTCAGTGGCTAGAGTGTTGGCCCACATACCAAAGGGTCACAGGTTCGATTCCTGGCCAAGGGCACATACCTGGGTTGTAGTTCATTCCCAGGTACATTCAGGAGGCAACCCCTCAATGTATCTCTCACACCAATGTTTCTTTCTCTCTCTGTCTCTCCTTTCCACTTTTATTTAAAAACAAACAAACAAACAAACAAAAAATAAAAAAAAGGAAAAATATCCTTGGGTGAGGATCAAAAAAAAAAAAAAAGTTAGGTACTTTGAGTGAAGTCCATATTTATGATTTAGTTTATACTTTTACATCAAAAGCACCGAATTCATAGAATCTAAATATTTGGTTAAAAGACTGTCTGGAGTGCTTTATTGGTTGAAAAATCCAAAATGACTGCATGCTTACAGAATGGGCTGCAGCTTGACGGGATGATTTCTCTGGACCAAATCCTGGGAAGTCATTAAGAAAAAGGGAGATACTCTGGAAAAGATTACAGCCAAGCAGCAGGATGGAAGCAGGACAGCCAGCGCCGCACCACTGACTCCTGACACGTGGATAAACCCAGCCATTTTCCATCTAATTGAGGGGAGAAGCAGGTAAGGGATATTACATTCGCCTTTGTCTAATCAGGAAGCCAAAACAGTGAGATTTATAGACTCTCATCAGGGAAGCTGCTAGATGATGTGTCTGGTGAAGGACAGATTGTGACTTTCAAAAGAGGGAAATTTACAAATGTAGTAACACAAAGGTAGCGACAGATGCAGAGCTGCAAAGCCTTGGGGTAGAGGAAAAAGCTTTTGAGCTGGAGCTTATTAAGAAAAAAAACAAAAAAACACCGTGTGGGAAGTGAGAAACTTTCCATTCTGCACCAACACATTCATCCAAGGATATTTGTCTTTATAATGCGGAGACAAAATCTTTATGGTTCTTAAACATTTCTACCAAAGTGCCCTAGTAGTGCATAAAATCACACATCTTATTCAGGAATCTGAGAGGAGAACTTAGAGGGAGAAAAGAGGTTTGGCAGGGGAAGAGAATATAGTCTAGAATGGTCCTATGCAAATGGGAAGTTTCTTGAAATATCATGTTTTATCTTTAAAGTGAATAGCACCCACTCTTATTTGAAGAGTTTAACAATTATTCTCAATTAAAATTAGTTTGCCCCATGTATCATGTGGATTTTTGTTTATGGTGACCTAGTTTGGGAAACTAGATGAATACATGATCAGTGACCTTGATTTTCTTGTTAATCTTTCCTACCCTTTCAGAGGACCATACGTAATTAGGATGTGTGGAGCCTTCCTCTGTTATTCCTGGCTGCACTCAACCCTGGACACATGGTGGTGGTGGGTTATAGTAAGGGGGTTTGGAAGGACAGGCAAGCAACGAAGAACTGACATCTACTTTCCTTCAATTGTGTGTGTGTCTTTGACATCTGTGTTGATGTCTAAGCATCAACATGGGCAAATATAACTTGGGATTTATTGCTTAATCTGTTGCAACCAAAGTATTTGGAAGGAGCTATAGGTCAGTAGCCTAAGGATACTCTCTGATAACAGGCTCAATGTAACCTTTTCTAATATGCTGTATTCTTCTTTTTCATGACATCATTCTTTGAGACACAGATTCTTCCAGGTGTGCTCCCTAGATGATTCTCAAAGAACTATGCTTATGTCAGCCATGATTCCTCATTTGCATGTATATTTTATTATTCTAATGTGGGCAACATAGGTGTGATGCTAGAGCAGGAAAACCAGCAATGGCATATGCACCGAGCAGCTTGGCCTGAGGTTATTTAAAAAGTGCCAATGAGTTCCCTGCTTGCTCAATCCCTCCTCAAGGCCTGCCTGGGGACCTATTTTTCTTCTTTCTGTTTCCACTTCACTTCAAGGTCTATATAATTTCCAAAAATTTTCCTGAATTTACTAGTTTAACTTCTGTTTCTATAATCTAACCTTGAGTCTTTCTCCTTCTTATTCTAATCTATATTTCCTTCTCTAATTAGCATTCCCACACAACAGTCTTGCATGAGCTATGATGGTAGCAATAATGGTAATACCTTCTATTTGTAAGGCTCTGCAGGTAGAGTACATGCATGGATAATGATAATAGCCAACATACATTGACTGATTGCTATGTGCCAGATACTCATTACATGTGTTAAATTAATGCAAATTTGCAATGATTACTATCACATTTTGCAGATTAAGAAACTGTAACTCAAAGAGCTTAACAATTTGTGCAAGATCCCAGTTCCCATAGCAATAATTGTAGATCTGAAATTTGAACCCAAATCAGTTGATTCAACATATTGTGCTATGCTACCATCAACATGGATTCTTAAATTATTGTGATTGTGGTTATTTTGCTCAGCCTCTTTGCTTTGCTAGAATATTTAAGACTAGCTCCTGATGTTTCAGTTTATTTTAATTTTTCCATAATCTTCTCATTGTAGTGAACCAACAGCTTAAAAATTATAAATCACCATCAGAACATCTATTTATGTTAATAGTCAGTTAGACAAATGATCAGTTCAGCATTGACTTGAGTCTTCAAGAAAAGCATTTGTTCAGAGATTGATGATGCCATTGAAAATGCCATTATAGAATCACTGAATTTTAAACATGAAAGGGATCTTGATAATAATAATAATAATAATAATAACAACAACAATAATGATAACAATAGTAGTAATAGTAATAATACTGCCAACTACCACGCAAACCAAGCTCTCTAATTCTAGGTTTTTTCTAAGATCATTATAGACATTATTTTATTAAATCTTCAGGATAACACTATGAGGTAGGCTATCATTGTGTACTATAATTATTTTACAAGTGAGAAAATAAACTTGTAATAGTTTGATTACTTTCCCAAATGGTAATTGGCAACATTGAGATCCAAATACTGCAGAGTTTGTGTTATAAAGCATGCTATTTATTAACATTTATTACACCCACACATTTTTACAGATGATAAAATTCATGTTTAAAGCAGTGACTTCACTTTCCTAGATCCCACAGCTAGTTAGTGGTAGCACTGAGACCTCGTTGAGGCTTCTTCCCATTATTGGCCACATTTTCTTTTGTTACCTTTTCTGTACCAAGTTTCAATTACTACCATTTTTTTCTTCGTCCATCCCTTCATGCAATGCAAAATCAAGGGCCAGGCTTATGCAAGTCACAAAATACAACAAAGGTTACAAAGACAGATATGCGTTCTATGATCTTATAATCTAATGAGAGTAGAGAAGAAAAGTACACAAGCAGCTGATTATGTTTCACAGAAGAAAGGATTATATATTAAAAGTACAAGCAGAGTGTTATGGCAGGGCAGAGCAAGATACGAGCAATCTCAATTTGAACTCAGAAAGGATACTTGGAGAATGTGGAATTTGAAATAGCCTTGAAGAAAGGGCATGGGGTTGGAAGGAAAGGAATTCTACCTAGGTAAGTGTATAGGAGAGCTAGCTAGATGCTGTGCGAGGTACAGAGGCAGTTCAAAGAACAGTCTCTCATCATAAGGAAATGAATTCTTCCTGGTGAAGCAAGACATATGCACATAAAGCGAAAATGAGCAGTGGTGTGTGAAAGAGCTCTAGGAGGTCAGGGATACAAAAATCTGAGAGCTGGAGTAGGCAGGGAAGGAACATTGAGCAAGCAGAGCTTGAATAGAAACTTGGAAGATGGGCTGGGCTTCTAGGGGAGAGGAGAGGTCGTGTAGGCAAGGGGAGGGTCCCAGGTCCAGGGAGGTGGTAAAGCATAAGAATGGTTATGACATAGTGAAGAGATATACAATAGAATACGTGTGTGTGTGTGTGTGTGTGTGTGTTTGTGTGTGTGTGTGTGTCTATGTCTGCCCGGCAATGGTCGCCAGCCTTTCAGACCTCACGGACCACCAGTGGTTTTCCCAGACCACCGGTTGGCGACCACTGGTTGTGGCAGTGTGATGACATGTGTCAATCAAAAGTGAGGAATCCAATGTGGAATCTTGAATAATGACAGGCCCTGGGGAAGGTTGTTATATGGCCCTGCGTGATTCCGGCTCATGGATCAGTCATTTGAGGGCCCCTGGCTGTGAGTGATCTTGGAATCAGCTTTATCTTTAAATATAAAGAGCAAAAGTAGTCCATGATTTCTGAACTTAAAGGCTTTTTGCTTTTTATAGGGAAACAACAATATGGTTTAAGTGCAAAACCCATAGCACAGATGTTGAAGGGGCCTGCCTTGCTTCTTCATAATTACTCGTTATGGTGGTCTCTAATATATGTAAATTTAAAGTGGTTGCCAGTGATAAAAAATTGAATTCTAGAGTATGAAAGTAGTGGAGTAGGAGAGGCAGCAGCAAGATGGACCTGACTTTGGTGGAGGAAGTGGTATGAGGTGCTCTTGTGATCTGCTGCATTCACGTGGAGGCCATGCTTCCCATGAGCTGCTTCTAGGGAATGTCAGAGCAGGATGGGGTGACAGGGCCTGGCCGTTTCTGCCCAATACAGAGCTCCTCTGGGACTGAATTGGTTGGTCTGGCTAAGACTTTGTTAAACCTACACTGTTACCTGAGACTTTTCCTAATGAATGCTCCCTCCACCCACTTCTCTGTGAACAGATGTCAGCCTTGCATCTTTGTTTAAAGTTTTTCCCTCCTCCCTATCCCCCCAGTACATCTCTAGACTTCAAATTCTTTCTGGGTTTCTGTTTCCTGTAGGATCCAACTTACACATATCTTTATGATGACTTCAATCTAGTACATATACTTATGATCTAGAATATGGTCAGCAAACTTCTTCCATAAAAAGCCAAACAGTAAACACTATAAAGGTCTTTTTCTTCATGATTGTCAGATTTTCCACAATAACTGAGCACAGATTTTAAACAGAAAATTGTACACAAAATACCCAGATTTAGAAAAGACTAATAACTGAATCAAAACTGGAAAAGATGATAAATTACCTACATACACACAATAAAAGGGCGTGGATTTGAACTTTGGAATTTTCAAAAGTCTTAAAGAAGCTGTAGCATTCAAGAGCACATTTGATTTGGGTATAGTAAGAGAAGTTTAACAAAGGGATCACCTACTAAAATGTTCAAAGTACCTAGTGGAGCTAACAAGAGGGAGTTCAGAACCCCGCTGCTAGCAAAATGAAGAGCTATTTCTATCTACCTCTGGATCTGAAGTGGCAGTGGAGGAAGTGGTAGCCAGATCCGGGGAAGGGTAGTCACATGGAGAAGGTTCCCTGGAGGGGTCCACCAATACATGGAGACCAGAAGATGGAGCCAGAGAAATAAGGACCTCAACTTTATTTTAGTATTGTTGATCCTGACCTGAGGATATCGTGTGTGTGTGTGTGTGTGTGTGTGTGTGTGTGTGTGTGTGTGTGAAAGTAGAAAGGAAAGGGAGAGACACATAGCGAGAAATGGTGTAAGAGAGACACATCTATTGGTTGCCTCCCGCACACACACACATGCACCCTAATCAAGGTGGGGGATGAACTTGCAACTGAGGCACATGCCCTTGACTGGAATCAAACGCAGGACCCTTTAGTCTGTGGGGCCAGTGCTCTATTCACTGAGTCAAACTGGCTAGGGCATGACTTTACTTCTCTCTTACCCTCCAATCCCTTGCTAATGCTTCTCCTTGAATGGCCCCCTCCCCACCCCCAACTAGATGTCAGAGGGCAAGGGAGCCTGTTGGTGGAGATCAGTTCTCACTTGCAAAGAAGGGTGAAGGGAGGAGAGATTCTGGTGGATAAGTGAAAAATAGAAGCTGTAGGGATAAATAAGTGTTTGCCACAGTGGATCTCATACAAAACTTTTCACATAGCAAACTCTTGGTTTAAGTTTATATGAATTGAGGGATTGATAGAAAATCTTTTGAATGAAGGGGAACCTGGTCAGTCAAGGTTTGGACATGCCACAGAGAGCAAAAAGATTTTTGGACGTATCTAATATTGTGGGGGAAATAAAGTAGACTATAGCAACAAACAAGCAGTTTATGGAGTCTCGTTAAGATACAAGCTGAACAACAAAGAATCATCAATTTATGGATAAAAATCCCCTGAAGTAGCAAAAATGCTGTAGTTTACAAATAAGTGTGACTGGAGGTCAAGGGAAAGGACTAAGAAGGCAAATTACAGGGAAGAGAATACAAGAATGAGTAGGGAGAAATGAAAGTAATTTTAAAAGTTGTAATGTAGGAGAGGCTTATAAACATTAGATACCTTTTGATATATATCTTTATAAAAAAGTGTAAAACTGAAAATTTAAGAAGGGAAATTTGAAATTAAACATTCGACATTATTAATTATTATTTTATTATTTGTGATTATTTAAAGCAAAGAATAATTTTGCAATTTTCCTGTCTGCTTGGAGCATTACATTTTTAATTCATTTGATGTTTAGTTCATTTAAAACACATTTTTGTGAATTAGGAATGAGGTCATGTATAAATGGGAATACAATAGCTTGCCAAATATTTGGATAATTGTTTTAAATAATAGTATGACCTTAGAAAAAGAAAATGTGGCTGTTTTGGAAAGATACTATTTCCTTCAAACATAAAAATATATTGACAGGCTCTGAGATTCAGCAGGAACTCATCTTTAGGATAAAACACACATAAACATTTTTAGATATTGCCTAATGGCGGAGAGAGAAATGGTTGTCAGAAAATGGAAAAGACTCATTTGCAAAGTCTGAGTGGCAATTTCCCTATAACTCTGTGTCACATGGATAAAGTACTTTCTGAGTCAGGCTGGTTGATGGGAAGGAAGAAATGGCCAAGATTAATGAGATAAAGCAAAATAATGTTTATTTTCAGAGGTACTCTATTCACATCTCAGAGTGGGTCTGCCAGAACCTTTCTCCCAGTATCACTGTGTGAGTGACATAGGTAAGACATTTATCAGGTTCACGGAGGAGGAGAATGGAGATGTCTGCAGAAACATCTCTGACAAAAGGAAGGGATCTCTTGCACCTCTGCATTATGTCTTCTTCTGCCTGATCTTACCTCCGGTGTGTTTGAAGTTTGCTCATTGTTCTCTTCATTTTAGAGCTGGGCGAAGGAAACTTGGAATCTATATTGTGTCATTTTTAACTTTTAAGAATACAGATAAGCTATAGTTGAGAGCTGGAAAGCCAATTTCAACTGCAACAGTATTGCTTATATCACAGAGAAAGAAAGAGACAGTGAGATAGAGAAACCGGGAGAAGAGTTGTTAGTAGAAATTGCAACCTAAAACTTCGAAAGGACTTGTAATCATCTGGGCACAGTGTATGTTGGCCTGTTTTATCCTTTTATTTGCCTGTATTAAAGAATAGGTCCACCCAGCAGGCTTGGCTCAGTGGTTGAGCTTCGACCTATGAACCAAGAAGTCACAGTTCAATTCCTGTTCAGTACAAATGCTTGGGTTGTGAGCTCAATCCCTGATGTGGGGCATGCACGAGGCAGCCAAACAATGATTCTTTCTTATCACTGATGTATCCATCTTTCTCACACTCTCCTTTCCTCTAAACATATATTTAAAAAAAAGAATAGTTCCACGTCTGGCTGAGTATCATTCCCACATTCAGGAAAGGAAAGCTTATGAGAGATAGTGCTGTCAGATACAAGGGTGATATATTTGTTAATATATAGTGTGATACAAACTTGGGTAATCTCTCTATCATTTGCCCCAAATGGTAACCCACTGGTGATAGTATAAAATAAGATGTTAGGTGATTTTGAACTTGTATGTTATTTCCCTGCCAAAGTACTCATTATTTCATGAATGTACCTAACACATCTAGAAATATCTGATGCAAAATACAACAATAAAATGACCAGCAGCATGTGTGTGCATGCATGGGCATCTTACCTTGCCCCATCTGGCCTTTTGGTTGCTTTGGTCTAATCTTCAGGTCTGCAAAAGTGTGAGAGATTCTTAGGACCCAATTATCCTATCTTTTAGAAATGAACAATTATTAGGAAAGTATTTTTCTTTCCAGTGTTCTGCATTACACATTCAAATATGTATATTTTTATATTAATGCATACTGACCTATAATCTCCATTTAGAAAATGATAAGCTATTGTAAAACCTACCAATTACCTGATCCTTTCTAATGGCTGCATAGTATTCTGCTGTCTGGATATATCTTTTTTTCTTATTAATATAGTATTTTATTTGTCTTCCCTCTGTCAAACCCTGGCCAACCTCCTTCCCCAGGCTGCCTGGGGAGGTCCAAGAAAAGGAACAGACAGGGCAACAAGGAAAAGAACGATGGGAGGTGGAGACAGCTCCTTCCTATAGAGAAAAGGATGAGAAAGGCCACCACTAGGGAAAAGAGCCCCAGATCCTCTGAGAGGGCAGAGCCCAGAATGGCGCAGAAGAGCTGTTGCCTCACGGAAGGGTTTCTGGGATAAGCAAAGATGAGGTTCCCAACACAGTTGCAATTCCAGCCCCAGAGCCTGCCACCTCTACTGTGGCAGCCTCAGCTCCAAGGAATTTGGCTGCTGTTTATGTGTCTATGTCCTCTGAAATGGCGCTGGTTTGGAAGTTGCAGCTAGAAATAAGTGAGGTCAGGGGACATGGCGCTGCCAAGCTGCTGAGGTTCCCATCTGTCAGTGTTGTGGGTTGTTTCATCACCACTGCAGAGAGTGGTGGCTCTGCTGAGAGGGGCTCCTGACCAAGGAGGGGGTGGAGATAAACTTGGCGCAGGCGTACATTGTCAGGGGATGAGGAGAGCTGCTCCCAGTGCAGAGAAGACAGGGAGCTGTGTAGATACACTCTTAATTTATCTGAAAAAGTCTTTATTGGCCCTGGCCCGTGTGGCTCAGTTGGTTGATTGTCCCGTCATGCACCAAAAGGACACTGGTTGGATTTCTGGTCAGGGCACATGCCTGGGTTGCAGGCTCAGTCTCCAGTAGGAGGCATGCAGGAGGCAGCCAATCGTGTTTCTCTCTCCCCCTTTTCCGTCCTCTCTCTCACAAATTAGTAAAAACATATTTTTAAAACACTCTCTGTTAGACAACTTTTAGGTTATTTCAGATTTTACTAATGAAACAATGCCCAACCTGAACTTCACATTGACATGTATCTTTGCATCGTTGTGTTTCTTTCCATATGAGAAACCCAAAAGTGAAATTGTTATGACCGTGCACGTTTAGATTGTTGGGATACAGTGCAACGTTGCCGTGTGGAAAGCTTATCCAATTTATATTCCAGGCATCAGAACTCTGTTTTTTAAAAAACATTCACCAGTCTGGTGATCCATAGCTCTTTTTAATTTTTGCAAGAATCAGAGGTAAAAAAATGATATTTTATCATTACATTTCAACTAGTTAAAGGTTGAGTCAGATTTTACTTTTTAAAAGATGAAAATTTAAGTAGTTCCCTCAAAAGAAGGAGAGAACATTTTCCCCAGATAAACTCATTTTACTTCATTATTTGGTGCATATGTTGCATGTTGTCATTCCTCTCTCTTACATGCCACTTGAGGAGCCCTCCGTGTTTGCCCGTGCTCTTCCTGAATGTTGTTAGTAGAGTTACTGATCCTTATTATAATGTGTGCGGACTCTCTTTCTGGAAGAATGCATTTTCTTTAGCAGGATTCACTGAGTGGGAAGGTTTTCTGTCATCTCACCAGATTGATGCCGACCCTGACACAGCTCTCTAAGTAGATCCTATTTCTAACTTAATGGTGGGGATTTTTGCAGCTTTGAAATGGCTTCTATTTAAGATTGGCCTGATACTTAGGGGTTTATTTTCCTGGACGATTTCCTTTGTATGGAAGTGTGTGCAATTTCTGGTTCTATGAGTTTTCAGCTGAACCGGAGCATAAATGTCCACACTCAATAGTCATGAGACATTGATAGTTGTTAAAATGCGCACATTGTTACATGGTGGTGCGAATTTGGATTTCACAGTTATAGTGGAATACTCTTTTGCATATTGTATTTGAGAAATCACATTGAACCTTATGAATCCAGGAAAAGGAATGTGCTTGAGATTTAAAGTCTTGTGTACTGATATTTCAATGATAGAATAGAATGTGTTGGGATAGTAAAAAGAGTCACTTGCTCTGGCTTTATGTGAGATTGACCTTATGATATATATGTACTTGAAAAGAATTGATGAGAAATGGAACTGCAAGTAATTTTTTCATATCAGTTGTGCCAAAGACCATGAAATATGATTACCCAGAATAAATTTTTTTTTGAGTTTTTAGCACACAATGGTTTCAAAGTCCAAGACCTTAACATGTAAGCAATTTAATTGGAACAAAAGTTATTTTATCTGGAAAGTGAAAACAATAATATCATTCCCATTTCATATAGAAAACAATGTATTTCTAATAAAACCAATGTATATTTAATGACATAGAATCAAATGTGCATCTAGTGTTGCCTTATTCTAATCTTTGTTATATCCTAAATTTTATGTTTTTGCTGCCTATGTAAAAGGTTAGGAATTTTAAATGACTGCTCTTTATGCTTTATATTAATTGCATAAGTTATGTAAGTGCATAGATTATGTGTTCATTTTGTAAAAAGGATCACTCTCTTTATAGAGAACTAGGGTTATAACTGAGTTGAAAATGCCCAAGACAATATGCCTATTTTGTACTTTCATCTTGCTTTTCACTCTTCTTTTTCATATTCTGGATCTGATATTTAATGCAGTATCAAATATATGCACTAAACTAATATCTGAGCTCTCAGATATTAGTTTAGTGCATATATTTGCATTAAATATAGTATCTGCATTAAATAAAAACAATTTCCAGTTTACAAATGAAGAAACTAAATTATAGGGAGTTTAAGAGATTTGTTGAGCCCTAGGTGGTTTGGCTCAGTGGGAAGAGCATCGGTCTGCAGACTGAAGGGCTCCAGGTTCAAGTCTGGTCAAGGTCATGTACCTTTATTGTAGGCTTGATCCCTGGCCCTGGTCAAGGCATGTGAGAAGGCAATCAATAGATCTATATCATTCACATTGAAGTTTCTCTCTTTGTGTCTCTCTCTTTCTCTCCCTTCCTCTCTCTCTAAAAAATGGAAAACTATCCTCAGGTAAAAATTAAAAAAAAAAAAAAAAAAAAAGATTTGCTGAGGCTCACAAAGCTAGTAAGTAAGAGAGCTGGGCCTGGAACACAGAGCTCTTTGGTGCTCAAACATTACTCCTATCATGCGTCCCCTGTCTCCTGGGCCATTTGTGTTCATGTACCAGCATTCTGTAACCTTTGTATTTCCTGAGTACCAAAGTGGTAGAAAGAGAGTCCCATTAAAAGTCAGGAATCTGAGGTTCTAGGTTGACTTTATTTTGGTCTCATTAGCTTTTTAAAAATTGGTTATGATTTAAATTTCCACGGAATTCTACTTTATATTCCAGAGAATGAGGCTAGTAACACTACCTACCCATTTTACAGGAATGATATATGTGCACAATGAAAATTTTATGTAGATATTGTAAAGCCTTGTGGTAGACTGTACTATTGCTCCACTGTTTCTTCCAAAGGAAGGATTTATAGTTCCCTTTCCTGCTGATATAAGATCGGGCATGTTTTGCTTTGGTCAATGAAGTATGAGCAAAACTGATAGGTGTTGCTATAAGAAGCAGCTTTTTATTTCTCTTCTGACTCTATTCCCTCTCATTTCTGCTTGCAAACAAACTTTTTTTTTCTGAGCTCATCTCCTTTTTTGTTATAAGTTGCTGAACAGAGATAAGAGTAGCCCACACATGGTATCAAACAAGCTCCAAATGTTAAAGGTAAAGCAGAGAAGGCCTCACAGCAACATGGGTAATTAAAGCAGACAAAATCACTCGAACAAAAGAAAGGGTGTGGCCATAAGTATCATTGTAAAAATCTTCAAATTGACAAAGGGGATACCCACTAAGCTCTCCCACCTGGATAAAATTTCCCAGAATCGACCACGATCATGAGCTCTTATATAGACCTGAGACGTTTGGTCTAGAATGGAGGCATGTTTGAAAAAGAACTGTGATTCTAGTTCTTGGCACATGTGCTAATATAAGTCAAATAAAACAATAAACTATGTTTTAAAAAATATATAGATTTGTGAGACCCCCCCCCCCCACACACACACACAAAATCCACTAGCCTTAAATAAGAGAGATTTAATTTTTAAAACTTAATGTGACCTTTAGGCTTCCCATCTTTTCTGGGGAGGAAACAGGATGTGAAATGTTCTCAGATTCTAAGAAGGCCATTTCCAGTCATGCCCTCCTAAGGAGGTCAGGGAGATAATAGAAAAAGACCTCCCAGAGGGCTGAACCAAGGGCTATGGACAACAATGGAATAGAGATCTGCTCCTGCAGAGGAAATAGGGCTTAATCCAGAAACCAGCCCTGCTGAGTTGGTCTCCTAGGGCTGCCATAATAAAATGACACAGACTTGAAGGCTTAAGCAATAGAAATTATGTTCTCACAGTTCTGGAGGCTGTAAGTCTGAGATGAGGGTGCCGGCATGGTCCCTCTCCGGTGAGAATGCCCTCCCTGGCTTGCAGACAGCTACTTTCCCCTCTGTGTGCTTATGTGGAGAGAGAGAGAACAAGTGAGAGTGCTCTGGTGTCTCTTCTTATATGGATGCTACCAACCTTACTACCCCACTTAACCTTAATTCCTTTATGAAGGCCACATCTCCAAATATTGCCAGTTAGGGCTTCAAGGTGTAAATGTTGATGGAACACAAACATTCAGTCCAATACACCCCTTATAAGGTAGGCTCCTTACAATGCCTGCCAGCAGGATTTTAGAAAAATGACTGCATATATCTACCCTGCTTCCTGTATCTGAATGATGTGCTTATTAATGGAGGTGGGTTAGGAAGGACCTGATTACTACCTTCTTCAGTTTTGGGTCTTCAACTCTAGAAGAGGCACATATACTCCTAGTATAAAATTTCTCATGGGAGCTCTAACTGGTTTGGCTCAGTAGATAAAGCATCAGGCTTTGAACTGAAGGGTCCCAGGTTTAATTCCAGTCAAGGGCATGTACCTGGGTTGTGAGCACACCCCCAGTAGAAGGTGTGCAGGAGGCAGCTGATCAATGGTTCTCTCTATGACCTCTCCCTTCCTCTCTGAAAAAAATAATAATTCTCAAGAGAATGTGCACCTCATGCTTTGATGGGATGATGAAAGTTACAGATGACCTCCTTGTGGAGATAGGATGGGAATTATTATACCCTATATATGGGGCAGAGGGTATTAATTATTTGTGAATCTGAGTAGCATTAGGAACAGAGAGGTTTAATTTCTTTCTGCCCTTCTTGCTGTGCCCCTTCATGTCATGTATCTCCCTGTGGAAAGATTATATATCTGAATCTCATTGATGCTAGACTTTGGCAATATGATGTTCTATTTTGCTAAGAAAATGTGAACAAAAGTGATTGTTACTTTCCAGTGGGAACGTTAAGCCAGAGTATGTTTCACTACAAGATGGACAACATCCTATAAAGGTTACTCTGTCAGCCTGAATGGTGTTGAGAAGATAATATTCAGCAGAACCATAATAGGTTTTCTGGTATGAATGAGAGGAACGACACAATAAAAAAAAGCTTTTGTTGTGAACCATGGGAGTTTGCGATGGTTTGTTAACACATGTAACTCAGCCTAGGCTAACTGATAGCAACCTGTACCTATATGGGGACTTCATGTTACATTTAGTGTGCAAGTTAGACTTAATTTATCCAAATCGACCAAAGGATTGAATGTACTGTTTTATTTATTTTGCAAAGATCTTGAGGCTGGCTAAGACAACTGGAGAAAGGTACATTTTCATATTGGAAAGGCACCCATAGAAGAATTGGATACCATCTTTCTTCGGTATGTAATTGATAAGATCCACTAAACTGTTCTTAAACAAGTTTGGGAGACATTTTTAAAATGAAGAGCAGAGAGTTTGGAAAAGAATTCATTTTCCCAGCAAGTGTTCCATGACTCTGGCTCCTTTACTGTATCATGAGAGGGGAATAGTGCACTGTTTCTTCTCCCAGGGATGACAAACATGCTGACTCACCCAGTCCATTCCATTATCATAAATTTAGGATGACTTCAGCAACATTTTCTATGAACTGGCCAAGGCTATTAAGAGGCTAACTCCGTTTTCTTCCTAATTTAAATTCAATTGGTGCACCAGTGAGAGCTCTCTAGCTTATCTGGTCTTCATTAAGGGCCTGTTAAACTATAAAAAAAGCATTACATTTTTTTGGACATTCGCACCATTACAGATAATATTAATTGCCAAAGTATACTAATAAGCTTATTAGAGTAACTGTTCTTTGGGTATATATAATTTTGCTTATTACAGAGTCTGCATTCTGAGTAGCATTAGGAACAGAGGGGAAATAATTCTATTTAGCTATAAGGAAAAGGGTTACACAAGCAATCCATGATCATCAGTATTCTCTTCAAAGTGGTACCCAACTCCTTTGGCCACCTCCTTGTCTTCAATCATCTGAAGGGACTGGATGCTCATTAGTAAGTGTCTCCACCCAGTTCCTGGTGCTGAGCATAGTATGAGGGAGGGAGATAAAATAGACTTACTCAGCACTGCCGGTTGAGTCAAATGATCTTCCAGGTGGCAAATACTTGATCACCTCTTCTCAGACTTACCAGCTTCTCTATGTGGAGAATTTCAAAATCAAAGAGTAGTAGTAGCTTTGACAAGTGAGATACCAATAGGATGTGTTACAAGAACATTCTGTCTGCCTACATTAAGACCCACAATCATTTGTGCATCTAGGTTAATTAATAAGACTTTTTTTTATCCTTCACATATTGTATAGTCATAAACCTTCTGTTCAGTTTTTATCAAGTGAATATACAATACTGTCCCTGTACAAATATCTTAATTTTATAGATCCGAAGTATCAATACAAATATTTGCTTGAAGTTCATACAATGTGAGGGGGAAAAAATCAAAGCAAAATGATTCCACTTTATCTTGTTACAAGAATGCCCACGAGTTTAATATGATCATTAATAATAGACTAAGTTGGGGAAGTCTTGGTGGCAAGAAAATTAAGTGTGTACTGGGAGTAAGGTCACTAAAGTTCTGCACTGAGAACATCATAAAATAGGTGACTCACTTTACAAAAAGAAAAAAGAAAAGTTATGTACAGCATCAACAGTGTGTTATTTGAGAGGCCCATCTCTATGTTTTCTGAATATTGTCAATGGAAATGCTAAGAATAGCCATGGCAAGTTCCAAATGTTGTGGTTCCCAAACTTCCTTTAACATTATGTATTGCGTACGTATTGTCTTGTTTGGCTGTTTGTTTAGCTTTGCACTTCATTTTCATTTTAATCAATTTATGCTCTCTAGATATTTGAAGAAGGTAATTCCTTATTGTCAAACATTCCTGCAGTGTAACAGGGATAATTTAATATTCGTATTCATATTTATTTAATACCTAGTTCTCTCTGAGTGCTTATTCAATTTTAACAATCAACTTATGAGTTGACAACACATTTCTATTGATCACTCAATTACACAATTCCTTGTATAATAGCATGCTAAGACTTGTATTTAGTTTGGTGCACATTTTCAGCATTGACATCCCTTGCTGTGTAAATAGGACTATTGTTAAGAAAGAGTACAGTTTTTCATAAGTATGTGTCGAAGACAGGTTAAGTATTTACCACTGGAAAAAACTGTTGAGATGATTACTCAAGAACTTGATAATCTGTATTGCTATTCCCATATAGAATATAGTATCTAGTATAGCCTATACAATGCACATCTAATTTAGGACTAGTATAGGAATCTAGAAAAATAATATTAAGAAAGAGAGAATCAAATATGAAGGTATTTCAAATAGTTTTAACTTGTTTCATACATACTTAATATTTTTAAATAACATTAGAAGTGATTATGGATAACAGATTGACACTTTAGATTTGAAAGAACCCCTGAAAACCACTTTGCCCAGTTCCTACAGTGCCAGTGCACAAGGAAGTGAGATTTGAGGCTAGAATAAAGGACTCTTTGCAACGAATCAATATTCTTTCTTCTGCTACAAGTTGACTCCTTATATTTTTAAAAAATCATAACTTTGTAAATTTATCAGGGAAAGTTAGGGCCCAATTCTCTTATCAAGAAAGGGTGAGTTATCTGATTAGAGACTTTGGTAAAAATGAACTCATCATGTTTATCTCATTTTGTGCCTTTTTTTTTTTTTTTTTTTTTTCCTATGAGGGGCTAGCTGGTCCAGAAAGCAGTAGTTATCAACCATTCCACTTAGAGTTAGGAGACCTTCCCCTGTCTATTACCTGTAGTAGTAGTGTTATCATGGTTCACAATAAGCTATGTCCTGTAACTCAGATCAGTCTTTATGAGTTATAAATGTGATACTTTGATTTATATTCCTTATGTGTTTAAATTTTTAATGAAAAAAACAAGGGTCCTACTGACCTCAACAGATGTTCCTGGCATACAATACTAAAAATATAACAAAATATGATATTTAAAAATTGGCTTAAAATACGGTAGGGAGAAGGAAAACTTCCATTTCCCCTCATCCCCAATCAAATATATTAGTGAACTCTAGAATGGGTGCACACCCTTAGGCGAGCTCTGAATGGGGGATTTCTCCTCATGATACCATCTTGATGCTGCAGACTGCCCTGGTTCTATATGATGAGAACCCCCTCTTCCCATCTTCTGGGAGTTGGTGATGGGCCCTCTCTCCTCTTGGGAATCCATCAGCCTTACACATGCAGTATTCTGTAGAATCCCGGCTATCTCACACCTGCAAACTTCTTTCTGAGAAGAAGTTCACATTTTCATTTTTATTTATTTTTATTTTACATCCTCTCTCCTTCCCCTAAAACTCTGTTCTCTCTGCAACCTTTTCTTTCTCATACATTTTTGTAATATTTCATTTCCTATCATTTCCCACACTCACATATAATATCCCTATGTGCATCTCTATTTTCGTATACTATACATAATTTTTAGATTTTGTACTGTAGAAAAAAATGATGATTGATTTGTAGTGAATTACTCTCATCCACTTTTCCATTTATATTATCTGCTATATATATCTGCAATTACTTTTTAAAGTCACCAAAGAGGAGTTTCTGGGATTGATAGCCTGAAAGAATCTACCAGACTTCACTCACAGTCCTTGAAGAAGAAAGTGAAGAATGCCCAGGGAGAGCCTGTTGCAATCTGCTGTGTTACCCAGAGCCTGATATTGAGGTGTATTTGCCAATTTCATTTTCTTTAGAAGGAGATATGTGCTACTGTTAGGTGGGCTTCAGTGAAGTGTCATTTTTCTTTATCTGTTGCACTTTCTTTGTTCTGACTACAACTTTTAATATTTTATATCTGACAAATCTTCACTTGGAGCACAGTAAAAATACCAATTGAGATTTCCTTCTTTTGGAACCATACTGTTATGAAAGGAGAAATTTTACTACCAAAAAAAGAAAGAAAAAAAAAAAGAAGAAGAAAATGGTCAGTGTCTCTTTTGCCAAAACAGAATAAAGTCACACGAACTTATGAAAAGGCTAGGGTAAATTTAACTTGTGTCAGGATAATCTTGTCTATAAGTACTTGAAATTCAGGTCAGCTATTGTGGTCAAATTATACTATTTAGCAAGCTTTAGCTATGATGCTGGTGTTACCTGGCTTCATGGACAAAGGCTAAAGTCATTTAAAGACTGAGGTGAACTTCACTACAAATCAACTGTGTTGAGAAAATGTTGAGTAAGAAGTTGCTCAGTGATGGACTGAGGAAAGAGAACTCTGTGAAGAATAATGAAGGACCTCGGTTAAGGAGAACGTAGTCTTAGCCTGCATCAGCTTTGAAGACAGAGAAACAACTCAGGTCATGCTGATATGAAGATCAGTGGGTGATCAGGAAAGACATCCGATTGATCAGGAGGTGTATACAGAACCCAAGGCAGGATTTGTTCTAATGGAGAGGAAGGGAGTTATAAAAATGAATCTTTGGTTTCATTAAAAAAAATTAGTTCTAAATATCAACAGGAAATGAGCTATTGACTATGTGTTGACATTTCAGGCCATAAAGGGACTGAAAATAACACAAACATATCTTTTAAATATGCTGATACACTTGAGTGACATTTATGTGGGAGAAAGATATTAAACTCATATTTCCTCTACTCTTAAGGCTATGCACCAAGGTTAGGGAATTGAGCAATGGTCTTTCATAAAAAAGTTTTTAATTTATAATTCCTGGTTTTGTACAATGCCTTATTGGACATTGAGACTGATAGCTAAGTTAACCCCAGGCCCTGGTGACCTTCAGGTCCTCTCTGTTGACAAATATTGAACTCTCAGGGCAGTTTTGTGTATTTTTTTCAACATTAACTAAAAGGGTAAGCTAAACTGAATCAAGTTCCAGAGCTAATGATGATAAATAATAGTGTTCCCAAAACTATGTCACATTTTTGTTATTATTAGCCAAATTACAAAGCAAACCTTTCTTTGTATCTTGTAATTATTTCCTCCTAAAACAGAGGCCACATATAGCAGATGTTAAGATTAAAATGACTAATACTTCATTTTTGTTTGTCCTTTTCCATTTTAAAAAATGGGAACATTAAGACAAAAATTCGGATCTTCAGATTTTATTGAAAAATTAGTTCTGGCACCACTATTCCCACTTCCCTCATGGCTATGACTTGATGGAATAGAACAGTGCTCATAGCGAAGCAGAGCAGGTGCTTTCCAATGTGTGCCATTCCCTCTGGCCGTATGTCAGACCAGCTTCATTTCTTACTTTTCTGAGTAGCCTTGCAGGTATTTAACTCCGTGACTCCACTTTCACTAGTGCCTGATCCTACTTCAAATTGTTTTCTGTAGGCCTTTTAACCTATCTTGTCAGTAACATTATTTTGCTATAATATATATTGAAACAAAATGTTAGAACTGCCTTTCAAAATCAATTCTTCTTCACTAACAATTGTGTCAGTCTTTGCCATTTAACTATCCTTTATTTTTTTAAAATTTACTACATCAGTCATATTGATGTGGTTGGTGGTGGTGGAGAAGATGAGAAGATTAAATGAATAGGAACTGATAAATAGACATATTTCTTTTGTGTAAAACAAAACTCATATTGTCTTCTGGGTTCCTGTCTCTTATTCTGACAGGACTTTGATTATGTTGGTTTTTCTCCTGAGACCTAACTAACCTATATCAAGTCACTGCCTCTCATCTCTTTGGCAATGTGTTACATTAATGATTCCATTTCAGTGGGTGGATGTGTGAACACCTTAGGCAAGTTCTTCTGTGGAGAAGAAATCTGTTCTAGCTGAAACTGGTTCGGCTCAGTGGATAAGCGTCCGCCTGTGGACTGAAAGGTCCCAGGTTCGATTCCTGTCAAGGGCATGTACCTTGTTTGCGGGCACATCTCCAGTAGGGGGTGTGCAAGAGGCAGCTGATTGGTGTTTCTCTCTCATTGATGTTTCTAACTCTCTGTCCCTCTCTTTTCCTCTCTGTAAAAACTCAAAATATATTAAAAAAAGAAATCTGTTCTATTATGATATCTTTATTTTTATTTTTTTACTTACATAGTAGCAAAATCACAACTTGCTGCCCTGATTCAGTGAGTGGGATAAAGTAGGATTAGATAAATCTGATTAAAGTGACAACAGAAAGTACCAATGTGGGGTGGCATTTGAACATCAAGAAGACCAAAATCATGACTACAAAAGAAATACAAAATTTTAACATAGACAATGAAGACCTTGAAGTTGTTCAAGATTTTGTTTACCTTGGTTCAGTCATCAATTCAGAGACTGCAGCCAAGAAACCAAGAAAAAGTGGAAAATGAAAAAGGCAGCCCTGGAAGAATTGGGGAAGATCATCAAGAGCAAAGATGTGTCCTTAGATACCAAGGCTAAGATCACCATACCCTAATATTCCCAGTTACTATGTTCTGATGCAAAAGTTGGACAGTAAAGAAGGCTGATAGAAAATAAAAGTGATTCATTTGAAATATGGCATTGAAGGAGAGCTCTACAGAAACCCTGGACCACTATAAGGATGAACAAGTGGATCCCAAGTTAAGCCTAAAACATTGCTGGAGGCAAAAATGATGAAACTGATGCTATTCTAACTTGGGCACATCATATGATGGCAGGATTCTTTGGAAAAGACTATAATACTGGAAAAAATAGATGGGAAAAGACCAAATATGAACTGGATTGAATTAATAAAAGCAGGGGTCTACAGGAGCTAATTAGGGTTGTGGAGGACAGGCCACTGAACATTACTCATTTATAGAGTTGCCACGAGTAAGCTGATTCAGTGGTGCATGACATACTCAGAGATAACTGTGTTATAATTCCAGTTATGGTGGTGACCAACTGTTAAATGGGTTCCAATTTATTGCCTGTAGTGCATTAGTCTTATTTTTTAGTTTTTAGTTGAATTTTTAATATATTATTTAGCCAGACATTGATGACTGTGACCCTTTTTTTGACATGTGGAAAGAGTGTTACTCTTTCCTTATATGTACAAACCCATAAACATACACAATGAATATGAAATAATTCTCATTTTATTATACTCTCCCTTTCAAAGAAGGCTTCAATTCAATATTTCTTTGTAAAAATTAACATGATTATTGAGGTTTCCCCATTCCTTTTAGCTACTTTCTGGTCTAATTTTAAGTGAATCCTGGGATAAAACCAATACCTAAAGGTGAAAGGTAAAGTTATATCACTTCACATTAAAAATTTGTTATTTATTAATTAATATTTTGGAAAATAATGACGTGCTTGTAGATTTTGAAATCTATACTGCAGTACTGTAGGCAATGCAGTTTGGAAGAACTTTATAAATACAAATATCTTGATCATTTGCTTAAAATCCAAATTTACCCTACAGGAAAATAAAGCAGATGACAGCATATTCAATGAGACACAAGTAGACTTGAGAGGAAAGCAAACATTCTGAACAGAAGGAACAGAAATTAAAACAAAAATAAAAAAGAACATTGACAATATATTCTAGGGTTGGAAATGTATAAATGCTTTGAGCACAGGGACTAGTTTTATTCGTCTTTGAATCTCCAGTGCTCAGTCCCATGCTGGTGTGTGGGGGAAGCCACAGTAGCTGTCAGGTAAATTGCCTTGATTATGGTTGCGTGGGGAATTAGGCTGCTACCCAGATTTCTATGGACAGACAAGTTCATAGAACACTTGGTTCTTAAGCACCTATTACTCATAACGAATGTCCTTCCAAAGATGAAGAAATGGTATGGAAAAATGATAGTGCTTGTAGTAATAAAAATGCTTACTTATTTAAAGATAAGTTAAAATTAATGTATTTAAAGAGGCCAAATACGGCTAGGTCTTGACGACTTACCTGACTGATGTGAAAGGATATGAAAACTGATGCTTCAAAAGTTATATATTAAATATTAAGAAATCATTTAATTTTTCTAGGAGAATTTAATACTATAAAACTACAGAATTTTAGAATTCTTGAATGTTCTTTACAGAATAATACAAAATAGTGCTAGACTTGACTCTAAGGGTAATACTTACTGAAGTAAAAGCTTTGATAATTGCATGTTAGTAAAAGAGTTCTCCATAATCAAGATTAGTGGCTTTCAAAGATTTCTGATGATTATGTTTATACTAGTGGTCTGGTACACGAATACATGCACATTGAAAGGAAATTAATTAAAAGAAATATCTTAATATCGCTATTTGCCCTTTCTCTATAATAGAAGTGTCAACCAAATTCACGATTGACAATGAAGGATTGAAATACATGCCTGTGATTCACCAGCTAGAGCTTTATATGTATTGCACAGGTGCGAGTCAATTTAGCCTTTCATATACATAGATAAACTTGCTTAATTAGACCTCCTTTCTGATTTAGCTAAACTTTTTCCAGCCCAGAGAAGCACCTCAACTTCTCTTTCAGGTAATTGTTAGCAACACAGCAGTAAATATCAACATGAAGCAGATTATTATTATAGATCACCCCAAAAGAACAAAGGATGAAATATTTAACTGAAGCAGTGTTTGACTATATTCTGTGCAGGAGAAAATGTGAAGTCATTTTCAAGGTCCACCATTTCTTACTTCTTTTCTGTTGGGTCAAGCTTCTAAACTTTTTAAATCTCCATTTTCTGTCTAATGAAAAAAAAAAATAAGATTCTACTGAATCTTCTGTCTACCTACTCCAAGACTTCTGTGAGGATCAAATGAGATGAGACATGGGAAAATGCTTCACATACATTTCATTAAAATGTAAAATGTTTGTATCCAGCAATAAAGCAAGTCATGTTCTTGGGCTGAAGAAACTCCAAGGAGGCTATTTGCTAAAGAGAGGAAGCTGGGTGTTGCTATCTGACACCATTACCCAGTGCCCACAGTCACGGTTTCTGAGCTGGGCCAGGCTGTGGGTTGCATTTTGTGCCATGGAATTTCAGCAGTGTTGGATGAAATTTGGTGGGGTCTCCCTCTGGGGTGGTGGTGGGGACTGTGTCCCACTTGGGGGAAGCTGAGTGTTGCTTTGTCTGTGCAAGGTCTGCGGTGCCATTTCTTTGTAAATGGCCAGTGTGCGTCACAGCAGCTCCTGTGTTGAGTGTCTGCTCTCTGGTGGTCAGTCCATGTTATAGTGACCAGTCAGATAGTTGGAGAGACACTTAGCATGTTAGCCTTTTATATATATCTATAAAAATAAATGCATAATATGCTAATTAGACCAGAGAGCCAAATGACCTTCCTGATGAAGCCAAGGCTGCAAGGGCTGAGGTAAGCCGCGGTGGCTGCAAGGATCAAGCCCCTTCAATGAATTTCGCACATTGGGCCTCTAGTATATGTATATACATACTAGTATATATATCTATATATACATACATCTATATATATCTGTGTATATGTATATATGTGTATATATATCTATTAATACATACATATATATATATATATATCTGTATAACTATATAATATATATTTCCTTGTATACATGCATATACATATAGCTAAAAACAAGTTGATTATAGAGGGTTTCTTTCCACCAAGAGATATTTTTGGATTGATTTTAATATTTTAAATGAACTCTTGATCACACTTAAAATCATGCTAAGTTGCTTGTGATATTTCTCTTTTTTTCTATTTTATTATTTCAATTAAAAAATAAATTGGTTGTAACCCATTGAACTGATTCCATGACCCACTAAAAGTGTGTAATCCATAACCTTGACATTCACTATAGTAGAGCTACAAAAAGCACAAGAAAGTCAATTGGTATCAATAGTTTGCTTTTTAAAGAGTAATCTCAGTACTCAGTCAAAAGTCTTCCATGTCTTTTTTCATTAATCATTGATAATAACCCTTGTAGTAGGCAAACATTTAAGGTGGCTCTCAAGATTTCCCACTCCCCTAGTGTTCATGGCCTGCCTTATCCCTGGGGCAGGGAATATGATGGGTTTTATACATGTTTATGTTGCTATGGCAATGTTGGTCTTAAGGAAGTTTATCTAGTGGCCCAACCTAATCATATGAGAGCAATCCCCCGTAACAGCCAGTAAGGAAATGAGAATCTCAGTCCTACAAAAAAGAAAGGAATTCAATTCTGCCAACAAAAAGAATCAGCTTGGAAAGAAATTGTTCCTCAAAACCTTCGGACAAAAACTCTGTATGACTGACATCTTGATTTGGACCTCGGCCATTCTAAGCAAAACATGCAGCTATGTCACACCAAAGTTCTGACCTGCAGGACTGTGAGCTAACACATTTGTGTTGTTTTCCGCTGTAAGTTTGTGGTTCTTTGTTATGCAGCAATGCAAAATTAATATGACAACCAAGATGCTTGGCCATTTTTGCCATAAAATTTCTGTTCAGCTTGTTCTTCTACAAGGCAGAAAAAAAGATCTAATTCAGTTTAGAGCATTACTCACTTTTGAAGTATAGAATTAAACAAAAATTTCATTCATTGTTCAATCATCCTGGTCAATTAAGGTGTTACCACCTGAATCCTTCTGTCAAGAATATTTCCCCCCCTTTTTAAAAGCTGTCACATAAGATTTAAATGTCTCATTTAGACCCCTCAACAGCCTGGCAAAAAAAGAGAATAAACTATCCTCATTTTACAAATGAGGAAAAGATACATAAACTGGGGAAACTGGTTTAATGTGGTTAACCTAGAAATGGTAGACCTGGGTAGAACACAGATATTGGATTAATTTGTGCTTTCATTTGTTCACTTACTCAACAGTATTTATTATGACAAACATTTTTATAGGTGCAGAAAATACTATAGTTATCAAAACAGATAAGTACTGCTGAGGCCAGTTTTGCTCAGTGGGTAGAACATCGCCTGTGGAATGAAAGGTCCTGGGTTCGATTCTGGTCAAGGGCATGTGCCTTGGTTGTGGGCACATTCCCAGTAGGGGGTGTGCAGGAGGCAGCTGATAGATGATTTTCTCTCATCAATGTTTCTAACTATCTATCCCTCTCTCTTCCTCTCTGTAAAAAATCAATAAAATATATAAAAAACAAAAACAAAAGCAACAACAGATAAGTACTGTTCTAATGGAGCTTGCATTCCAGTTTGGCAATTAGGAAATATTTTCACTATAATACGGTGCTTTTAAGCTGTTTTAAACCTATGAAATATTACATACATATGTGCATAAAATTGCACAAACCTAGGATGCACAGATCAATGCTCTATAACAAAGAAAACAGCAAGTGGTTCCAAATACATAGACACATACCCTGGGGCCTCCTCAGATGCTCTCTCAGTGACTAACTTCCCTAATGGCAGTCATTTTCTTGACTTTTATACTAATCTATTTCTATGTTTTATCTCCAAGCTCAGATCCCTGATTGTTTACTTTTCTTTACTTTTGACTTCTCAAAAATGGAACCATAGTGTGTGTGTGTATCTGGCTTATTTCAACATGAAAAGTTTGTGAGGCTTACTTATTATATGTTGTTTTGCCCATTTTCATTGCTGCAAGCATTTATGTGACTATACAATCTATTTGTCTGTTTTATTTGATGGACCTTTGAGCTGTTTCCTATTTTTGAGTATGAAAGATATATATATTCATACTAAAAAATAGGAAACAGCTCAAAGATATATATATATATATATATATATATATATATATATATATCTTTTGTGAGCATGTGAGCATGTATTTGCATTTCTGAGGACTAGAATTTCTGGGTCAAAGGGTATATATTCAGTTTTTGTGGATACTAGCAACATATTTGCCAAAATAATTTGGTTCTATGGTGACTCCCATTATATTCTACTTCCTGATGTGCATGTCTTGTGTAATCTTTCCTTGAGTGTGAGCAGAACCCGTGACTTGCTTTTAACCAATGTGATATGGCAAATGGCAGTTCCTTGATTAGATTATGCTAGAATACCCGATATATAGCAAAGGTGATATGACTGTTGCATAAGACTGTCCCAGCAGACTGCATACTGGGGCAAGAGATGACCTGGCTTAGAAGTGTACTATAATATTTTGAGAGGGCCTACAGAGAGGGCCATGTGACACTGAACTGTGGGTAGGTTCTTTGACTTGAAAGAAGTCCCCAGCTGAGAGCCAGCAAGAAAACAGAGACCTCTGTCTACATGGAAATAAATTCTGCCAACAGCCTGAATGATTTGGAAGACTCTTTCCCAGTATAGACTCATAAAGAACTCATCAAAAAGATCTATAGAAACTATGAGATAATCTGACCCACAGACACTGTGAGATAACAAATGTGTGTTGTTTTAAGCTGTTAAGTTTTATGCAGCAAAGAAAACTAATACAGTAGTTATACCAATTGACACTCCCAGGAACTGTGTATAAGTAGACAGGATTGGCCGCATGTGATATAGGTGGTATTTTAATTTTAGCCATTCTAGCAGATATCTAGAATTATTTCACTGGGTTTTAACTTGTATGTACCTAGTTCTTATTGATGTTGAGCAGCATTTCCTAAGCCTATTAATCATTTGGTTCCCTGAAGTGCCAGTTAAAATCTCTTGCCTGCTTCTCTTGAATGTGTTTTTCTTATCGATTCATGAGTTTTTAATTTTTTCAGATATGAACTCTGTGTTGTTAAATGTGTTGCAAGTGTATTCTCCTATTTTGTGACTTGACTTTTCATTGATTTGATACATACTCAACTTTATCATTGTTTTCCTTATAGTTGATACTTTTGGTGTCTTTTTATCTACCTTGAGATCATGAGTATATTCTTTATTATATTGATGTTTTATTGTTTTAGCTTTCAAATTTAAATTTATATTTACTCATAGTTAATTTTTGGGTTAAATGTGTAGTAATAATCATTTTCTTTTTGTATAGATACTCAATTGGCCTAGTACTTCCAAAATCTGTCCCCTTTGTTTACAGAGCTACCTTATCATAAATCAGCTGTAAATAGATTATGTTTCAGGCTCCCTATTCTATTCCAATAGTTAAATTATCATAAAATTCCTGTTCAATACCATCCTATCTTAGTTAACAGAAATTTATGATAAATCTTGATGTCCAGTAGATCAAGTTCTCCCTTATTTTTCTCTTTCTCCATGAGAGTCTTGATTACCCTGAGATTTCTATTTAAATTTTAAATTTAGCATGTCAAGATCAATATAGAGCCTAGCCGGTATTTCTCAGTGGTTGAGCATCAACCTATGAATCAGGAGATAATGATTCAATTCCCGGTCAAAACACATGCTGGACTGTGGGCTTCATCCCCATAAGGGGGCATGCAGGAGGCAGCCAATCAATTCTCATCATTGATGTTTCTATCTCTCTCTCCCTCTTTCTTCCTCTCTGAAATTAATAAAAATACATCAAAAGAAGATCAACGTACAAAATAAGAAATCTTTTTAGATTTTGGTAGATATTGTAATGATCTATGGATCAATTTTGGAAAAACAATCTTTTTCTAATCCATGAAAAATAGTGTATTTATCTACTTATTTTTTTCTAATTTTTCCTCAATAATATTTTATACTTTTATGTATAGAAGTTTTACTAATTTGTGGCTATTAGTTATTACCTAGGCTTTTAATATTTCTATCTTATTCAAAATTTTATCATTAATGCTTTATTTTTTGTTAATCTACACTAATAAAAGAGAAATATGCAAAATGACTGTACCTCCACAATGCATACCAGTCAGTCAGGAATGAATATGCAAATTAAACCAATAAAGATGGTGAGTTAATTCGTATACACAGGCACAGAGTGAATACTGAAGACTGAACACAACTGAAGACTGAAGAGGCTTGGCTTCTCCTCTGCAGCGGAGTGAAGGCCTGGGTCCTGGAAGCCGAAGGAAAACTGGTGCCAGCACCAGGGGAAGGAAGGACTATTGCACAAATCTTTCTAGTAATGAAATAAGAAATGTAATTATTTTGCTAGACTCACTTATCAATTTTAATAATTTCTTTATAGATCTTTAGATTTTCTGTGAATAATGATATATTTACTTCTGTCTTTATAATTATTCTTTCTTCTTCACCCTCCTGTACTGGCTAGGAATTCCAGTACAATATTAACTTTAAGTGATGAGAGCATGTACCCTTATTTCTTTATTGATCTCAATATTGAAGAGCTCAATATTTCACATTAAGTATGATATTTATTGTTGTTTTTAAAATGACCTTTATAATATTAAGGGAGTTTCCATCTGTTTTTAGTGTATGCATTTCTTTTATGAAAAATGAATACTGAATTTTATCAAAAGACATTTTGTCATTCTATGAGTATATTAACTTTAAAATCATTTATTCTGTTCATGGCATGAGATACCGTAATTTTGGGATCTTAAAAAAGTTGCATTCCTGTAATGCATTTAAATTTTATACTTGCTTTTTCTTTTGTTGTTGTTGAGGTCATAGTCTCTTTTTGTTGAGGACATGTCTTGTGAAGTTTGTTTGCCTCCCTTGAGTGAGGCAAACTTCAATGATAACAAACATCATAAGACATTTGACTCATGAATTCTTTGAAGTTGGTATAGTGATTGGGAAAAATCACCTGAGAGCCAATGTTTGAGCCCAGTAGACAATCCAACCATCACCAATTTTTATGCCAAATCTTGATTCTCTATGATATTTTAAAGTTTTGGATTGTGAAAAGTTCCAGGAACTATCTGATATAAATGTCAAGGGCCTACTGTGCTTCATTTTAATTAGTAGAGAGAATGTGTTTTCCTCACTTGTTTTGAAATCTTATCACAGCTTTCACAGAAAAACAGTTGGAATATGGAGTAGCAAAAATATCTTGAAGAAATGAGATTGTGAGCTAAAAATTGTATGAAGAACTCTAGCCTAAAAAACTGGAAGCCAACTATAATAGAACATTTGTTAACGTTTGCAGCTTTATCTATGAGCATCTCAGCATCCTTTAACATATCAAAGTAAGGCCAAAGTGAATCTATGTCCTTCAAGATATGCAAATTGTTTTTTAGAAGGTCAAAAACATTTTGGTCTTGGGCACTAAAAGTGAAGTGCTTAAAATAGGTTTTGATAATTTAGTTAAGAAACCTCTACTAGAATGGTATAGCATAATTATTACAAAGTTATTGAGCCATTTTATTTAATTTTCTTCTTTATTATGTTATTTCTGTCTTTTTAATAAAAGCTTAATGAAAGTCTTAGAGAACAGGAGTTTTGGGTTCATTGAATTTTCTGATTAATTAGTGCTCAAACTTATAATCATTTTATGTCAGTGGAAATAAAAAAATGTGTCCACTTGAGTGACTTAGTAAGATGTACTGAACACAATTGAATCCCTTTTTTAAAATTATAACACCGTAAAAGATTCATAGTGGTCATTCAGAACATCAGTTTCCTATGTTGTTTATGAAATTGAACTAAATTTCTTCTGATTTTTGGAGTTAGCAGAAATGATTTTCTAACTAGTGTGACATTAACTTGTGTTCTTGCAATTTGACTTTGTTCCTTAGGGTTGTAGATTATGAGAATGTAAGAGAATGCAAATAAATGGTTAATGGCAATAGTACATCTAGGTATTGGGAATGGCTTTATTTATATTAAGTTTTGGAGTTAGAATGTTAATTTTTTATGACAAATTTTAGAGAATCAAGCTAAAATGTCCAAACATATCTAAAATAGAATTTACATAATTTGATATGGTATTAGTATAAGTTTGGTGTCGTTTCTGGCTTGCCAAATGATTGATACTTAATCTGTAATTGGAAAAGCTATGGCAGCAATTTCCTGTAATAGCCTACAAGCTGTATCTAATTTCTCCTTGGGGGAGAATTTTAATTGTATGTTACTCCCAAAATATGGACAAATTTGGCTGCCAGCTCTTTCTGGAATTTGATATTAATCTTTCTGCTGAGCCTGCAATTTTCATGTGTTTATCACAATTATTTTTGATATGAAGAAAACAAAATCCTTTGTTATTTTCACAAGCAGGAGTTAACATCTTGGTTTTCAGAAAAATTCACAGCAAACATGAAAATCAATCTCTTTCATAGGAGTCTCTGATTTCAGCTTTTAATGTTAACAGTCATAATCATAATCATAGTTATTCAATAAAGAGTTATTGAGAGCATGCTATTTTGCAGTGTCAGGTACTGTGATAAGCATTCCTGTGGACAGATTGGGGAGCATGGTAAGCAGAGCTCTAGATCTCATGTAGATCTAATGTGTTATCAATGTTACTATTTTATACATGCATACAGATTTCCCATGTTTCTTTTTCTTTTTGAAAATATGTTCTTGTTGATTTCAAAGAGGAAATGACAGAGAGAGAGAGAGAGAGAGAGAGAGAGAGAGAGAGAGAGAGAGAGAGATATCGAGGATGAGAGAGAATCATTGATCACCTGCCTCCTGTATGCCCCATACTGGGGACAGAGCTGCAACCCGGGCATATGCCCTGACTGGGAATTGAAACCATGAGCTCCTGGTTCATAGGTGGATGCTCAACCATTGAGCCATGCCAGCTAGGAGGGTTTCCTATGTTTCTAATAGCTTTTAGCATTTGCTCCTCAGGAAACATAAGGTTCTGAAAGTGAAATTTAGAAATCTGTTAAGGTTCTTCATTATGTTACAGGTATCTGTCCACTGCTGTGAGCTTTCTGGTGATTTCAGAAATGGCTACTGTTCCTATATTGTGTGACACACGGGAGAAACCAATGTTGACAAGTGGGGGCTCTTTGTTGCTTGCCCTTCTTTTAGGGCAGAACAGTGACTGAGAACACAAGGTCAAGCACTGTCCCTAATTCTGTCAGATGTTAATAACAAGTGTTTTTAGAGTCTTAACTTCTTCAACTGTAGACTGGATAAAATGGGGGAATAATAAGGTTTAACTTATAGAATTGTGAGGATTTAAGTCACTGAAGAACATTGTAGGTCTATGATATTTCTTGTTGCCCATCAAATTAAATTGCCCACAAGCTTGCCAACTCAGAAGACTTCTTATCTGTAGAAAAAGGCATGGTCAAAAATATTTTTTTTCCCTTCACAATCTAATTTTGTTAACACAAAAATATATATTTAAAATATTTGGATTAACCAATAGGAAACTAAGAAGGTTCTGTGAAAAACAGACAAACCTCTCTCTGTATAGGATTCACTCCTAAAGTGATAAAGATGAGGGTCTTGAGAAACATAGATGGTAACAAGTTGCGGTAATCATCCATGTTAAGTGAGTTCTACTGACTTTGAAATTTAACTGTTATGAAACCCACACTTGCCGAAAACATGGAGAATCCAAAACAAAAGATACTTACATAAATAGGAGATTTCTGAGGGTGCCTATTTTTCTGTTGACAGTCATATGAAGAAATGTACTGGTAAGCATTTGGAAATATCATTAAGATGGAATTATTTTTTTTCTCCTTTTGGGTAACCTCAAGCAAGGGATGGGATAATAGTATTGTATTGTTCTTAATGGTGATACAAATTCTGTGTATGGACTGTGGAATTAAGTGTAAAACCCAGAATTTATTTTATTTATTTATTCCACTCCCATCCCCATTACCCCCCCCCCCCCCCCCCCCCCCGCTCTGTCTCCTTCCAGGTCTTCACCATACTATTGTTTGTCCATGGGTTATGCATATAAGTTCTTCGGTTAAAATTCTGACTTTAACTTTATATTGGCCCCAGTTACCACTATAATGCTTACCCTAGGAAAGTAGTATCTGGCATCTACCTACTTCCCTATTTAGAAATGGTGATGATTTCTGTTCCCCATTGCCACTCTGCCCCTTATTTGTACATGTAGATTCAAGAGTTATTGATTGTGAATTCAGAATTCATTGCCTCAGTTTATGTCACCTCATGAATCAGATTTATATAGTTTAATGTGACGTAAGAGGACAAGCTATTCAGGAGAAAAAGTCTCGTTTCCTTTGACCTTCATATAAAAATTTAATATATATGTAAGGACAGAAGTGCTACCCAGGCTTGAATTTCACTTCACTTTTAATAGTTATTTTACCACGAGCAGATTTCATTGTATAGATGTTACTGTCTGACCCCAGGAGCTGCTTCCGGGACTGTCATTTATTTGCTGGGTATTAAGTTCACAAGAAAGCACTATAAAACTGCTCTCAACCATTAGCCGGGGGGACAAAGCTCCGTGTTTTACATCAATGAATTTGGAAAGGGCAATATATTTAGTTACCTGAGTGTGAGGTGATTATACAATTGCTCTGTGTCTTTTTATGTCGCGATCAATTGAGAAGGCTTTAGAAAGCTTATTTGAATTTATGGCTCTTGCCTGGCCCTCCTCTGGCTTTATATCAAAGCAACATAAACAGGGTGAATTCACCCATGTGGGCTTAATGTTTGACAGCCTGCTGGGGCTTGCAGTCATTGTTTCATGCTCTCCGGTCACTCCATATGAAAATGCTTATTAACGACATGGCAAAGGCTTAACTGTCTTCCAGGAACTTCTGCCAATCCATGCCTTTGTGGCTGATCTCTTCAGAGCGGCAGCCGGGACATGCTCAGCAGTCAGATTCAGGTTCGTGTGCACAGGAATTTGCAATGAAACTCTGAACATGCCAAGCAAAGGGGTTGGCCTCCAGGCCTGTTTCTCCTAGACAGCTAAAAGCTATTCAGCAAATTAGTCGGAAGCATTGATTTTTCTTCCCCACTTCTCATTTTATTCTAAGAAAGGTATTTGAAACAAAAAACAAATGTCTTTCATTTTACCCAGGAGAGCCAATATTAGTGTTTTATATAAAAATAATCATATACATGAGGTTGTCATTTTTATTGCCAGTAGCAAGAAGTGCTAATCAGGTAGGGTCATTTTCTTGAGTTGTGACACTGAGTCTACAAAAAAAAAAAGTATCTTATAGCCTCTATGATCTACTACATAGATGCCTATATGGGTATTTATAAAGAGGTCATGGCTCAGATGTAGAACAACTATAGGAGTTGTGAAATGAGGCTCCAGACCTTTTTCTGTGCCAGATTCCCATTAAGCCACACTCATGTAGGATCTCTAAACTAGAAGGATGAGTAAAACCAGTTGGAAATCAAGTTAAAAAAATCTTCTCACCAAAAAACCCCCAATTTTTTCTCACTCATTAAATTCTTATGCACTCTAAAATCTAACCTAAATCAATCAAATTTTAAATCAACCTCAAGCAGTAAATAGCACTAGCTTACTTCACATTTGAGGAAACTTAGGTTCAAGATTACATGGCTAGTAAGGAAGCCAGTCTATCTATAGTAAAAGGTTATTGAAGTCCCACCAGGATGGTTTAAAAATACTAGGCACAATTTTTTCCCCAGATATTTTTCTTCCTTGTGCCTGATAGATGACCTTTATGGGTTTTATTTCTTTTGTTAGGTTTTTTGTTTTATGTGCAATTCTAACTTTTCTCCATGATAGTCATCTAGGTTGGTTTGGGTGAAATAGAGAATACCCGGGATTTACATCAAAGGCATTATCAGTTGCCCTTTATTTTTTCCTTTCACTGACTGCCCCATACAAGAAAGATGTGTCACGAGAACAAAGAATTAGGAGTTTTCAACTGGCCCAAGGGGAAGAAACAGTCTCATTACTGTCCTACATGACATAATAAATTAGCAAGGACAATGCCCGGCTGACTATAATCTGGCATCAATTCTGGCACTAAAAATTTAATGCTTCCTTGGCCAATGCTCAGCAATGTTGGGGATTAATAAGGAATTTTTACTGAGGGACTCTGAGTTCCTCTGGAGGTGGTTGGAAATTCGTGAAGTGAGTGTATTATTATAAATGACGTCACCAAATCCATCCTGGTCTATGGAAATAATGGGTTGAGTATCTTTCACAGTTCATTCTTTATTCTTATCTGGATGGTAGTATAACTCTTCAATTGGGGTATATAATAAACCTTAAGTGTTCAAATGTTTATTAAAAATATACTCTTCTTCATGGATGCATGGACTAATATTCATTACCAAATGGAGCAAATCATCATTTTTTCTGCAACTTTATTAATCTAGACTTGCCACATAAGTGACTATCTATGAAGCAGGACTACAGATCCTGGACTATAGCATAAGGCTTAATACATATTCACTCTGAATAGTTCCTGTTCTCTTCATTGCCTAAACCAACACTATGAATAGTGACATACTAACCCTATGTGGAGAATCTTTCCTAGAAGAATGCTTGAATAATGGAATCTGTATATTTTCACACATACAAAAAATATATAAATTTATCTTTAGCTGAGCCCATGATAAGAAGTCTCAAATACCTTTACATTTCAAAGTGAGGTGCTAGACCCCCAAAGTAAGATGATGAAGGAGTTAAGAACCATACCCAGCCTCACCCAGTGTAAAAAGGAGAGAGAGAGCACTGTTGTAGAGACCCAAGAGCCTGACCCACCTCAGAGAGTATTAAGGCACTTCTGGGGGAATTAGGACACTCTGATAGAAAGAATCTGATTGGAGGCCTATTGCCTAAGACTAGGGCCATAGGAGAACTCGGCGTCAAGACGGAGGGTGAATATTTATGTCAGGGGATTATAGGGGAGAGATTTCCAGAGTTAGGGTTGGTTGTATTTAAAAAAAAAATATATTTTACTGATTTCAGAGGGGAACGGAGAGGGAGAGATAGAAACATCAATGATGAGAGAGAATAACTGTTTGACTGCCTCCTGCATGCCCACACTGGAGACTGAGTCTGTAACCTAGGCATGTCCCCTGACCGGAAATTGAACCATGACCTCTTGGTTCACAGATCGATGTTCAACCACTAAGCCATGCCAACCTGGCTAGAGTGGTTAAGGTTTTGAATAATTCATTAAAGTGTCCAAGAGAGAAAGGGAGAACTTAAAATATCTGGCAGGGCCAGAGGAAACCAAGCCGCATGACACTGATACCTATCTTGGAAGGGTTTTCCTCATTTTTTTCTCTTCTCCTCAATTATGGAAAGTGCTGGAAGCTGCAGCTAGGAGCAAAGAGTGGAAGAAATGGTAAAGGGGATAGGAATCTAGTGAAAAAGAAAGAACCAGCCCATGTGCCCCCTTTTCTACTATAGAATTCTTGCAACAGACTTAGGCTGGGCAGAGATATTTTAATGATTAAATTTCTGAGTTTTTATATCAGCTGGAACTAGACATGCCAATTATGGATTTGTAACTTTTGGGGGCATCAGGGTGCAGATTTTCTCTGAAGCAGATTGTTTATATACTCCTATAGATTTTGTGTTTGAAGATTTTATTTCACATTAATATCTATCTATCTATCTATCTATCTATCTATCTATCTATCTATCTATCTATGAGATCATTTTTGGTAATCATCATCCAAACACTTGGATAAGTAAGAAGAATTGATAAGTGCTTTTCTGTGGAATGTAGTTTTTTAGTTAATTTCATTAAAAGACAATGGTGGGAAGCTTTTTTGGCTCAGCTGGTCAGGGAACAGTTCTCTGAGAAAAAGGGAGCCACACAAATATTGAGGGGTAACAGTTCAAGCAAAAAAAAAAAAATCTCATGCAAAGACTCTCAGGATGGAATGAGCTTAGTGTATTTGGGGAACAGAGAAAGGGCCAAAGTGGCTGCTGACACACTGGTATAGTCAACAATGGCGTGAAGTTGGAGAGCTTAGCTGGGCACCTCACATGGAGCTTCATAAGCTAGAACAAGGCAGGGAAACATTGTAGGGCTCTAAGCAAGGGAGTGACAGGACCTGAGTTATCTTTATAAAATTCTCTCTCAGGATTACATATGAAGAAAGGATTGCAGGAAGGCAAGAATGGAGGTTATTTCAGAGTTTGGACTAAAGATGATCATGACTTGAATGAAAGTAGTAGAGGTAGAAATTGAGGGAATTAGTTGGATTTTAAATATGCTCTGGAAGTATTAGTAGCTGTGATGATGTTTTGGATGTGGGGAAAAGCAAAAGTGTCCTTAAGGATGTGTCCTAGAATTTTTTTCTGGAGCAACCAGGTTGATCATGCAGCTATCTCTCAGTCCCAAGCCGAATAGACTTGCCTTGGTTCTACCCTAAGAGGGATAGAATGAAAGACTGATTGGGGTTAAAAATTAACTTTTTATTGGTGTCATGATAAAGTCAACATTGGGCATCTGAAGGGTGGTAGTCGTAATCCAGGCTTGGTAGCAGTATTGGCTATAATGGTTGCTGCCTTGACAACAGCATTTGTAGCACTAGGGATGGTAGTGTGAGGGGAAAAGTGCCAGTATTAGTGAAGGTGGACTAATATTAGGTATCAGAGATAGTGTTGACTTCAGCATCATTCCTGATGCTGACAAGAGCATCTGAAAGAGCAGTGCCTATGGCAGGCATTAGCAGTCATGAGGGTCGTAATCAGCAGTGATGGTGGGTAGGCCTTTGGAGGACTGGGGCAATATAGCTACCACTTTTGCTATTGGCTACACAACACATGACCAATGGAGACCTAAAGCAGGACAGGGAAAAAGTTATGGGGGAGAGACTTAATTAGTTTTTGGTTTATGTGTGAAAAACATAAAACAAACCCCATGTTGACTCCTAGAACATTTGTCAAGGAGTTTGTGGGATGCTTGGGTCCTCAAAGAACAAGTAGAAGAGGATTCAAAACAGTTGTTTTTTAATTATGTGCTTAAACAGCCTGCAAACTATAGCTCACACAGAAGTGTAGCAGCTTTTGAAAGAGATAAGTGTATAAACATGATGCAATGAAAAGCACTGAGGCTTAGAAAGGCAAGCTATTTGTTAAAAACGATGGCGTGGCATTGACATTTTTTTGGGTGGGAATGATGAAGTAATTTTGGTTGCAGTGGAGGTTTTCATTTAGAACTGTGATTTTGGTTTCGTATCCCAGTGGAACATGAACTTTTAAAATACTTGAAAGGATTCAGGGATTTCTGATTTTAGGGAGCTAACACCATTGAATGGATGCTTACTGCTGGGTTCAGATTCTGAACATCGAGGAAATACAGCCTTAGAATAAGTCCAGGTTTTCCTAGCATGTGGCTTAGCGGACTGGCCATAATGTTTGTTGCTGTATGGTTTCTGGGACAGATAATATTCCCAGCAAGACTGTTACTCACTCTTCCAACCAACCAGATGAAATGCCGGAAGGATGAGGCCATGAAAAATGCCCACTTACCTGGACCTTGTGGGGATGCAAAAACTCATGATCCGCTCTGAGATGTTGTTCTGATCATCTGAAATTGGTTCAAAACACCCCCTTTCCTTTTTCATCATTAGGCTCTTTTCTACTTTCTTTTCTTCTATTCCTGAAGGGTTTCTACCTCTTTGGTGAAACTGCACATGTGGGCTTTTGAGAAATGCTTCAGGGTGAAGTACTACCTATCATTCCAAAATACTACCAAGAGATTTATTTGTTTGTCTGTTTCTCTCACGCCCTCACATCTCTGCTTCCTAACACATTTTTCTTTTCTTTTTCTATTTTCTCTCATTTTCAGCAGAGAAGGGCTGACTATTGCTTTTCCCTAGAGACATTCAGCAGAACAGTCTTAGAGAGGAGTTAAAATCTTCAGTGTCTCCCCTGACAGACACTAGGACGTTTTCAAACTCTGGCATCACTGATTTTTGCCACTAAATATCCATCACCCTGCTCCTCTGCGCCCCACCTCCATGGGGGAGTGGATGGATGAGTGAGTGGGTGTGTAAACAAAGAACTCTATTATCCAACCAGTTTTTACATTTTATTTTCAGGAGAGAAGTTTGCCTCGCTAGACATGTTTTTAGGAGATATTAATAATACTGTTCACACGATTTAAGTTGGCAAAAATAACTCATCTAGCAAATTTTGGTAGGGTAGAAAAAGCTACTAAAGTCTAGACATTCTAGTGATGATGAGCATGAGGAGTGTACCCATCTGCCCAGCCAGTACGGCTCAGTGGTTGAATGTTAACCTATGAACCAGGAGGTCAGGGCTCATGTCTGGGGTTACGAGCTTAATCCCCAGAAGAAGGTTTCAAATCAATGATTCTTTTATCATAGATCTTTCTATCTTTCTCCCTCTCCCTTCCTCTCTGAAGCCAACAAAAATATTTTTTAAAACAATGTACCTTTCTCAGTGAAAGACCATTGTTATTATTAGAAAATCAATAGCATATAGAATCACCCCACTTTCTCCTACAAATATGTCCCTGTACATTGTGCGTTAGTGTGTGAACATCCACATCATGCCAGCTCTTCATTGTCATACTGCTGAAGCTCTAAAAAGGATACTAGCTTCAAAGGCTTTTTGCTCAGCATGACTGCAGTTCTTGTTTTTAGGTGCTGTGCTGTCCAGATTCTTCAAGCAGTCAATAGTGTTAGGCGAGAGCTTCATTGATTGTAGCTCTGACCTGATTTTAAGAATCAAAAACCTTGGGTGATTACCTAAAGCCTATAGGCACTTAATCACATTTCTTTAGTCATGGGAATAAGTCAGAATTCCACAATCAGCATTTCAAGTAAGATATCTGTACATTTAGGGTTGAAAGAGAATAATGCCATCCTTCTTTTAAATCAGACCTTCCTTTTAGAGCAGGCAGTGATGAGTTTGTGTTCTACCAGATTCAGGCACCATGTAAGAGGGAGGTCCTTGCTGCTGTCATTAATGCTATTTCACAGTTTCCAACAGTTGATACTAAATGGATCATGGTTGAGAATTTAAAATATCCAAATTATTTCAGTACAACTTAGTAAATATTTCTTTCTTTAGAGCTGTATCAAAAGCCATTTTAGATGCAGCTCAGTTCACTTTTTATATATGCCTCTTCATAATTTTAAAAGATTGAATTGCTATTTTGATAACGTGTTCAAATTTTTAGTTAATGCTAAGCCAGCCTCTAAACAGGTATACATCATTACTACCTTCCCTCTTGTGTAAGGTCAACCTTTGCCCTGGATCCCACTCTTCTGTCTGTCATAAGACACTTAGGGACCAACAAACTACTGCCAGGGGGCCTCCTTCCACTCATTTTATTTATTTATTTTTTTTAAATAAAGTTGTCGGAACACAGCTACCTTTTGTTCATATTTTGTTTTTAGCTGCTTTGTGCTACTAGAGCAGAGATGAAGAGTTGCAACACAGACCTTGTGGCCTCTAAGCCTAAAATATTTACTATATGATCTTCTAAGAAAAAGTTTTTCAAGCTCTCCATCAGCCTATGAATATACAAATCTCTCTCTCTTTTTTATTATATTTTATTGATTTTTTTTTTACAGAGGAAGAGAGAGGGATAAAGAGTTAGAAACATCTATGAGAGAGAATCATTGACCAACTGCCTCTTTCACACCCCCTACTGGGGACATGCCCGCAACCAAGGTACATGCCCTTGACCAGAATCAAACCTGGGACCTTTCAGTCTGCAGACCGATGTTCTATCCACTGAGCCAAACTGGTTTCGGCTGAATATACAGATCTCTTTATTACCCTACCAACCCTTTGACTTTATTGAGCTTCTAGACCTATCTAGTCTATTATACTTCCTTTTTATTTAAAACTAGAGACCTGGTTCATGAAAATTTGTGCTCTCAGGCAGAGGGGTGGGGGTTGGGGGGTGGTCCCTCAGCCCGGCCTGTGCTCTCTTACAGTCCAGGAGCCCTCAGGGGGTGTCCAACTGTTGGCTTAGGCCTGCTCCTCTGTGGGAGGCCACTGGGTAGGCTGATCGCCCCCTCCACCACTGCTGGTCACAGCCACCCTCTTCCCCCATCACTGTCCATGTACCTTGGCTGGCTTGTCACTGCCTGCTTGTTAGCCCTGCCCTCCCCCTTCACCCCCCTGCTGGGTCGTTCCACCATTCAATTTGCATATTATGCTTTTATTATATAGGATTCTTGAAAATACTCTCCACTCACTGACTCACTCCCTGTCTCCCATTCACTCCTCAACTCTGCATTCTTATTTCTGCTTCTATGCTATTATAGCTGCTGCTGTTTAGATTAAAAATGGTTCCTTAATTGTAAAATCCAATGGCCACATTTATAGCCTATGCCAGGGTCATCTAGACTCTCATGCTGGACTCTATACTGTTGGTTTCTCTATATTGTGAAGATATGTTGTCCTTTTAACTCTGACCTCTATGATATTACTCTTTGAGGTCACATTTCAATGGCTAGACCTCTATTTCAGGCCTCCTTTAGACAACCTTAGCAAACTTCTAACTGGTTTGACTCTTCTGGATCATTGTCCTCTTTAAATTTCTTCTCAAATAGGATGATCTACATTAAAATACAATATTACTGCCCTGCTGACAAAGATTTAGTAATTACTATTGCCTATAGGATAACTTTACAGCTACAATGAACAAGTCAGATGGCAGCCTTACCCACCATTTCATCCTGAGTAGAATTACCCCAAACCACTGTTTTATGATGCGGATTTTATTCCAGGAAGAGCAAAACACATTGTAACACAGAGTGCTAATATGGAATGTTGGGTGATATAGTTTGGTATTTCACAGGTGCCTAAGGGAAATGGGTAGGAGATGAGGAAGAAAGTGGAATAGAGGGCAATGAGAAACACATTCTATTTCTCATTGCCCTCTACTACATTAGATAATCTATATTTTATTAAATAAAAATGTATTGATTAATTTTAAGCCAATTAGCATTGCCACTTTTACAGTGAAGAAAATATACTCTTAAAATGGCAATTTCTCACATATGTGTTAAGATATTAAGGGATTATAGGGCTATGGTTTTTTTTTATAAGGAGATATTTGAACATACTTATACTAAACACAAAAATGCTGAAATATAGGAAAGAGATAGAATTATTGACAGAGTCATTTACCAGGGAGTTGGAGACAAGTTGAAGGATTGGCATGGACTGAACAAGGAGCACTTCCATCCCAGGTAGGAAGAAAGGAGGGAAGAAAAGGGAGGGGATATCTGCGATATCAGGATGGACAAATGGAATTGAGTGAATTCTCATCAGCTTTCCCTAACTTGCAAGCTAGGAAGCCACAGTCATCTGAGAATGATGAGGGAAGTGATGGCAGAAGGTACTTAAATTGGATTTTGTACTAATAGCCAAGGAAAATGGGAGCTAGAGATAAATGTAGACAGACAGATGGATTATTTGGCAGTATTAAAGATTCTATGAAATGAGAAATCAGCAATTTAGTGACTTCAGTAGAAAACCGTTCTGCTTATAGTTCTCAGCAAATCACAGTAGACTACTAGCAAAGTGGGAGACAGTCATTTAGTTGGACAGGTACAGGCCTGGAGATTTTCAGTCCATCAGGGCATGGTGTGAAGAGTATTGACAAATACCATTCTTGAAGTCCTGAGTCACAGTGACAAAGGCTGGCTGCGTATGGAGTTAACATTCACAGATTCAGAATTATGATCGGTACAAAAGCATCAGCCCATCATGTTAATACTCTTCAGTGGTTCCTAATTGCTTTGCATGTTTAATGCAATCTATTGGTAATCAGCTTTAATGCCCTCCAACTGTTAGCTCTCTTTTATCTAACAGTTGTGGGTGTTTTGAAAGGGAGAGTCTTAGAATTAGAATGAACTATGGGGAACACCCAGTTTATGGAGGCAGCCAGGCTGCCTAACTCTGTATTCCTTCTTTTGTTCCTCTGAAAATATATGTCCTTTTCATCCACACACTTCCTTCATTCTCTTCTATAGTATAACCTTCAGTCAATAAACATTTGAGTAATATATTCCAAGCACTGAAACGAAAGTTTAGTTGACATCATCTGAGCTGCAATATTTAGACAGCATTTTTGGTATGGAAGGATGTGAGAATTATTCTTGGTTCTAACAAGTTGGGAACGATCAGTCCTATCTGGGGCTTATTCAGAGCTCGTGGGTTATGTTGTATGACAAGGTGCCAAAAATTCACAAGGAAAAGTAACTTCTTGAAACCACCAATGGCAAGCATGTCCTATTTAAAGGGAAAAATACTCATTTGCATTTTTAATCTCTTCATCTCTGATAGTATCTCTACTGTTTAATATGAGATATAGGCAGCTATGATGGTGGGAGTTTTAATCTATGTAAGACTTCCTTAATGTTTATTATTTGAGTCAGACTTGAGATAGTCCAGGAAGGTAACCACTGGACTTAAAAATTCTTGTTACATGAATGAACCATCATGCTAAGGGATATCACAGAGCCTGGTAAAGCTTTTCATGCTCTGCAAGTTAAGACTGGTTCTGTTAAAATCCAGTGACTCCAGGGCAACCATGACTCCTGGTTGTATGTTTCCTGATATGTTTAACACAATTTTCCATAAACTCTTTGTGATGTTAACTTCAGACAGGTCAGCCATTTTCATACCCTCTGATATAATTGCCCACCTGTTCTCCATTTTCCATCTCAAATGCTCTCTAGGCAAATTGCATCTGAAAAGCTCATCTGAAGGATCCAAATCATCACATATGATTTCTTGCCTACCATTACAATCACCGTGAAAGGTTTTACCCACTTCATCTATTCTACTTCCTTGCTCCCCAGTGCTATCAAGTTCCGAGAGGAGCAGAATTGTGTGATGATGTGTTAATTACACTTACATGCCTTTCCAAATATCCAGGGCTTAGGAGACAGCTTGTTGTCCTGCATATGTTACAAACAAGGAAACAAGCAAGACAAAGTGCAACTGAACATCAAACAGAAATAGCTAAGGGCTGCTCTACTTGGATCCTTGAAATACACACAGGCCACTGTCCTGATGCCTGTATCTAATAGCTGTAGCAGAACTTTGGCTTTTCTTCTTCTTTTTTTATGTCAATAAATGTAAGTCAACATTTTGGATGCTTTCTACTATTCCAGTTTTTCACACAGTGGGTTTTGAAAAAACTGCTGTAGCCTGGGGAGCTAACTTTTCTCAAGAACCTCATTTGATTCTCATACTAAATCTATGAGGTACCTACATTTTGCAGGTGGGGGAGCAAGTTCAGAGAGGTTAAGTAACCTGATGATAACAAGTATTGTTAAAAAAAAAAAAAAAAGAGTAGCGTTTGAATAAATGATGATACAAATACCAGCTCCAGCAGGTATTGTTATTACCACTTTGAAGAATGACAGTTTCAGTCAGAGGGAAAATGTATTTTGTTCAAGGCCACACAACTAATACTAGTAAGTGATGAAGACTAGTGTTTCATTCAGCCTGGACCCGCCGACTGCAGAGCTTGCTCCGCCTGGCTGACTGACTTGCTTAGCTGAGGGCTGCTCTCTCAGCAGGGGACCATTCTGAAGTGTGTGCAGCTTCCCTGTAACAGGGAAATTGCTGGATAAGATTGTATGCTGTCTTGTCCAATTATAAGGCAATCAGTGCTGCAAACAACTTACTGGCTACCGTGAGTGTTAACACCTCCGTTCTTTTACCCACATAGTTTAGCTTTGCTCTCAGGAAAGTAAAACACAATAGGCAGAGACAAGTAAAAACCCTGTTGTTGCTTAGTGCCTTTTGCTTTTTCCTTTCTTTTTTCCTTAACGCGGGCCAAAGCAATCACCTAAAACACTAGCCCGGAGGCAGGCTGCTGTCAGGCCCTGATGGTCCTCTCCTGTGTTTTCATTTGAGTTGTGCAGTCATATCTGCAGTCAAATGGAGAGAGGCTGTGAGTGATGCCGGATGGCATTTTTCAAAAAGCAGCAAGGATCACAGCTGACCTTCAGTGGGGAAAGGAAGAAGGAAAAAAAAAAAAAAAAGTAAACAGGTAGTTTCTTCCATAGGTACTTTTCTAGCTTGTGGTCTATACATATTTAATTACATCAAATCAGCCTATAAAATGGAAGCTGTCCTCTCTTGGCCCCCTGCTAATTATTCTTGTTCATTATTTTTTAATTATCTTCCAATCACTGCTTCTAGAGCAACTGTCATAATTTCCACCTCAGAGGTTCCAGATATGACATACCTATAAATGTAGTATAAAGGATGGTGAATTATGCTAAGCGAAATAAGCCAGTCAGAGAAAGATAAATATCACATGATCTCAGTCATTTGTGTTATACGATGAACAACATAAACTGATGAACAAAAACAGATCCAGAGACAGAGAAGCATAGATCAGACAGACCATCAAACCCCAGAGGGAAGGTAGGGGAGGAAGAATGGGGGTAAGAGGGAGAGATCAACCAAAGGACTTGTATGCATGCATATAAGCCTAACAAATGGACACAGACACCAGGGGGGTGAAGGCTTGAGTGGAGGCTTGGGAGGTCAGTGGGGGAATAAAGACATATATGTAATATCTTAATCAATAAAAAAAAATAAAAGATGGTGGCTGGCATATGAATGCATTCAAAGGAAACACAGAAGAGAAATCAAATCCAACTGCAGCTCCTAACACATTAGCATGGGCGAGCCTCTCACATTGCTTCTGTTAATTACTCATTGTAGGAACATGTACACATTAAACCCCTTAAACAGTTGAGGCTTCACATTACCTGGTTCATTTCTCTGTATTTGTCAGGTGTCTGACAGCATGTTAGACTAAACGGAGCTCAAATGGCTTGAGACATTGTCTAACCTTTCTCCCAGATTAAAAATGGAGATTAGTCTGGGCATTGATCAATTATGTGGACCTTTGAGGTCCATCACATAGTAACGAGCTCTTCTGTGGTCAAGGGGAGCCATTAGCACTATGTTAGGTTCATTGGTGGGGATCAAAGTCATTTGATATCTGTTCTCTATTTTCAAATAATTTATAATGTTAGCAGCAAGACAAAATATGCAAATATGACATTAAATTTTGAGAACAAAGAAATGGTAAAAATAGGAGTGCAGAGGAGATTATTAGGGCAGACTTGCCCAGAATGATGTTTGGATGGGAGGATCTTTCTGAGCCTGGGTTAAAGTTTAGAAGGCTTTGTTGTGACAATGAACATGGGCTATTCTATGGGCAGATGGAATTAATTGAAGACTATGTGTAGAGAATATTAATTGGTAAGGTAAACACATATAGAGTATTCTCCCCAAAATGTATATACACAGATTTTGAATAATTATAAAGACAGTGTTTATTAAAATACATTTCATTTTCAAATTTGAGCTCTCAGCTGTTAAAAAGTATACACATGTTTAGAATGGGGCAAAAGTATGTTCTTATGAAAAATAATATGTAATTAATAATAATACAAAAATAAGCTCTGTTTCCCATGCAACTGTTAAACTACTTTTGCCTCAGGGTATCCCCTAAAAGTGTGTACATACTTTTTTTCTGATAGCTCAATTGATGTTTCTTTCTTTTCAGATTCAACCCATTGGAATTAATAATTATTCAAAGTACATATACATTTTTGGGGGACATCCTGTATATACTAGTATATCATAATATCCATCCCCCCCCCGAATATCCTTGGTCAAATTCCATTTCAGAGATCTGAAGCCCTGCAATACTCACAATGTACAGTTAATTAGTTTTTCTTCTCTTATATGAGATTAACAAAGCAGTCCCATACATTTTTTTAAAATTCTCCCTCCCCCCTGAAGATATTTTTCCATTGATTTCTAGAGAGAGTAGAAGGGAATGAGGTGGGTGAGAGAGGGAGAGAAACATTGATGTGAGAGAGACATATGAATTTGTTGCCTCCTATAAGTGCCTCTACTGGGGCCAGGAAACCTGCAACCAAGGTACATGCCCTTGACCGGGAATTGAACCTGTGCCCCTTTGGTCTTCAGGCTGAAGCTCTAACCACAGAGCCAATCCAGCCAGGGCCCCACCAAAGCTTTAATAAAAAAGGATTAATAAAGGCAGTCCTATCAACATCCATGTGTTTGTTTTTCAGAAAGATTCATTTGGGACCACTGTTAAAATGAAAGTATGATATTTATAAAGTTTCATACACTCTTTATTAAAAAATTGAGCCAACCTACATCTAATTAATATGAAAGATAAGGGAGAGACTGTTGTTTAAAAATATTCCATATGAAATAAAATGTTTGATTAAATGCCACCTCTGCCTATCATTTCTAAGATAGAGGTTATGCAGACAATCTTTTGAAAGTAGAATTCTCAATGATTGTTCAAGGATTAAAGATAGTTACTCTTGAATAAATGAGAAAACTGATAATCTTTCAAGCACAGAGTCCAATAGAATGCTATAAGGTCTGAACATATTGAAAGGATGTGATCAGCTGAAACCGTTTTGGCTCAGTGGTAGAGCATCGGTCTGTGGACTGAAAGGTCCCAGGTTCGATTCCGGTCAAGGGCATGTACATTGGTTGCGGGCACATCCCTGGTAGGGGGTGTGCAAGAGGCAGCTGGTCAATGTTTCTCTCTCATTGACGTTTCTAGCTCTCTATAGCTCTCCCTTCCTCTCTGTAAAATATCAATAAAATATAAAAAAAAGAAAAAGAAAAGAAAAGAAAGGATGTGATCAGTTGAATAATACTCTGACTGGTTTACAGGTTTGTTCATCTTCTGAAAATATAGCTTCATTTCTCTGAATAAGAATTAGAAGCCAAGCTTAGACAAATTACTCCTGATTTTGTTAAGGGCACATAATACAGAGCTCACAGAATTACTATACTTAATTCCCACACAATGCTATGAGATGGGAACAATCATATCAACCATTCTTGCCCCCAGAAATGAGTAAGAGGGGGCCCTTGGTCAGCTTTGCTTTAGAGAACACTGTAAATCATTGATATTGAAACACACACAAAAAAATTGTTTTCTTTTTCAAACTAAGAGTTCTCTCTCTCTCAGTTGGAATTAACTTTACTAAACAAGAATTATGGACAATAAAAGCATTAGCTTAAATGACTGTACCAGGCTAGCAGAAACTGGCCTGAGAGCTGTGTGTATGTGTGTGTTTGTGTGTGTGTGTGTGTGTGTGTGTGTGTGTGTGTGTGAGACATCTTCTTCCCTGGGAAACTAGAAAAAAAAAATGGTGTTTTTGCTTATATCCCACTGTCCCAAATATCCAAAATGAGTGTGTAAACAGACCGAGATCTCCAAATATAGTAGGGGATCTTGGTCTGTTTCTTCCTCCCTACCGTACCCCCTCTGATGGGATGATCAAGTTTTGGTAGGTACTTAGAGTTGCTTGTAAATCCTGAGTCAGTACAATATACCTCTGGCACTCTAATCATCATCCAGGAGGCTTGGGAAGCTTCAACTCTGCTCCGACACAACAGACCCAATCAGGCTCGCAGGAGCCAAGTGCAGGCTGAGGGAGAGCAAAGTAGCTCCCTGGCCTCTGGGTGGTGAGCAGATTCCAGGGTAGAAGGCCTGGGGGCTGGTAGGAGAGGGAGACTGACTAGGAAATAGGCCAGGTAGGGGGCATAGCTTTTTCAATAATTTTCATGTATTTAAACATATGGTATACTAGAGGCTTGGTGCATGGATTTGTGCACTGCTGGGGTCCCTCTGCTTGGTCTGTACCCTCTCACAAACACTTAGGTGATGTTGGAGAGCAGGTTTCGGCCCCATCCCCAGCCCAATCCAGACAGGAGGGAGCCTGATACTGTTCATTGAGCATCTGCCCCCTGCTTGTCAGTGTGCATCATAGCGATTGGTCAAACAGTTGCTTAGGCTTTAATATATATTTTTCTACTTTTGCCCTATACTGTGCTATATTAGGGGAGACCTCATATTGGTTCTAGAGATGAGCAAGTTGAGGCTAACTAATATTAAATTAATTGCCCTGTGGTTAGTAAATAATAGAGTTAGAATTATGACACTGATGTGATGACTGTAGAATCTCAAATTTTGGGTATAAAGGGAGCACTTTGAAAAATGGAGACTTGCTTAATAAAATTAAATGTTTTATAGAAAAGCAGGGTGAGAAAACCTTGTCCTAGGAAGGTTTGCCTGGTAGTCTACAGGTTATTCACCTCAGATGCAAAAGGGTTAGCCTTGGTTTTCAATCTAAAAGTTTCCAGAGGATCATTCCTGAAAACTCAAGTCACCGAATATTGATAGTTTTTATACAAGTGCACAACACACACACAAAAAAAAGATGTTCTCAAATGAAGAAGAGTAGGAAACTCAAGGTTAAAGAAAGTGGGATACAGTTCTTCATTGCTGGACTTCCTAGAGTCTTAGGTTTATTTCCTTGGATATCTTTGGGCAGGTGACTCACAGAACTTCACCAAACTAGTTGCTGATTGACCTGATTTTGTGGAGCATGTGGAGTTGGTGACTTGTAGCCCCTCTTCTGCTGACTCTTCCACTGGAGGTATTTGTGCAGAGCAGCCTATTGGCTATTCTGTCTGACTCACAGTGGCTGAAATTAATAGTTTCCAGGTCTGACTTGCATTTAGACCTTTGGCAAGAGAAGGAAAGACTGATCAGTAGCTAAAACAAACTAGTTGTCAAGTTACAGTGATGGACCTGACAGCCAGGAAAACTGACTAGAACCCAAATTTAAGAATATTTGCTTTGGGGGATTAAGTTTCAAAGTTTTCCACATAAAAAAAATAAACTAATGACATATCTTAACTTTTATGTTTCTATATTGGGAAAAATTGGAGAACAAATGATAATCTACAAAAGTTTGGACAAAGGCAAGAAAAGGAAATGAAAATTATTGAGTATCTGTGCCTGTAGGCTAGTAGTATTAGAAACAAAATATCCACAGCATGGGTGACAGAAGAAAATGATGAGATACAAAGATTTTGTATTAAAAAAAAAAAACAACCTCTTACTGCTGCAGGGTAACAGAAAAGTCTAGAAGATATTGTTATTGAAATGTGCATACAAATGGAAAGGGTGATGAAGGAATATTAATGGGAGCATTATTGATGAGTTTTAATATCAGAAGAATAAGTTTAGCAAGTTAGTGCTTATCTAAAAGGTTTAAAAATAAAGCTAGTAGGAGTTTATCTACATCTATCTACATCTATCTACATCTATCTCTATCTCTATCTCCTCTATCTCTATCTATCTCTATCTCTATCTCTATCTCTATCTATCTCTATATCATCTATATCTATATCTACATCTATATCTACATCTATATTTATATATCTATACTATATCTATATCTATCTATATCTATCTGTCTATCTATCTATCGAAAGGTAATATGCAAGGTAATTAGGCCAGGACACTGTTAACAGTCGTGACTGGTTAGAAGGTGGCTGCACACACAAGTGAGGCCCAGAGTGGCAATGGAGATAGAGACGGGGACCTGCCCGAGCCGCTGTGCTGGCTCAGGCAGCCCTGGAGCAGATACAGGCAGGGGGGCTCTGGGGCCTGGGGTGGTCCGAGCCACTACTCTGGCTTGAGGGACCCTGGAGTAGACACAGGAAGGGGGCCAAGGGGGCCTGGGGCCACCACACTGGCTCAGACAGCCCTGGACAGACACATACGGGGGCCTACTCCAGCCACAGTGCACCAGCAGTCCTGCCTCTGTACGTGAGCTGCAGAGGAAATGCCTTTTCTGATCGCTCATTGGCTAAGCTCCCTGTATGCAACTTGCAGTTTTCTTAGTAACTTGGAAAAAAAGAATCCAATAAGGTACTCTAGTGTTTTTCCACCATACTCCTGCAGGAAAAAAATAAAGGTCTGCTACTAGAGAGGCTAAGAAATGTCATATCCTACCCTAGCCAGTTTTGCTCAGTGGATAGAGCCTTGTCCTGTGGACCTACAGTCCAGGTTCGATTCTGATCAAGGGCATGTACCTAGGTTACAGGCTCCTCCCTGGCCTGGGTCCAGGTCAGGTCTCATTGCAGAGGCAGCCAATTGAAGTGTCCCTCGCACATTGATGTGTCTCTCTGTCTTTTCCCTCTCTCTTCCACACTCTTTGATAAAAATGAATGGAAAAATATCCTCAGGTAAAGATAAAAAAAAAAAAAAAAAGAAAGAAAGAAAGGAAGGAAGAAGAAAATAAAAAGAAAGAAAGGTCATATCCTTTGAAAGAGACATCTTGAAAATGCCTAAAGAAAATTGTCATTTTTTTTTTTTTGGGGGGGGGGGGTGATGAAAGGACTGGAGTCTAGTTGATGAAAACACCTTGGTGGCTGCAACAGCCAGCAGTGGCAGCAGCAGTGGGATGATGAGGGTGGCACCTTTCCCTGATCAGCCTGGTCACCTCCTGCAGAGGGAGACCAGACTGCCGCACAGGGAGCAGGCCTAAACCATCAGTAGGACATCCCCTAAGAGCTCCTGGACTATAAGAGGGCGCAGGCTGGGCTGAGGAAACCCCCCCACCAAGTGCATAAATTTTGTGCACTGGACCTCTAGTGTTTGTGTGTATATATATATATATGTTACAAACCTCTAGGGACAAAAGAGATAAGGCAAAGAAATATATGAAATGATGAGGGAAAGCAAAAAAAGATAAGATTAGGCTTACAGGAAACTTTAAATTCCTTATTGTAATGTGTGATTTGTAAAATTTTTGAGACAAGGTTAGAATGAGGAAAAAGGACGTAATGGATTTTCTGAATGTAGATCATAGTTTTTTGTTTTTTTTTTTAAACTTGCCAAATCCCAATTGACAAGGACTGCTCAAGCAAATTTTGTTAAGGTGAAAATTTTGGTTCAGCTATAAATAGGTTTTAAACACTCTCATTTACATCAGTGCAAAAAAAAGTTTAGGGTACTCTGTATCCACCAAAAATATTCATGTATTATGCAAATGAGCAGCAGTGAACACTGCCCCAATAGTCCCCTGAGGAGTTTCCCAACATCTGCTATTATTCCCAGAGTAATATTAGCTGGCAGCTGGCACTGAGTAAGACTCAGTTACTCTGCCATACCCCACATTTCTCATTGTCTCTATGAAGATCTATTGCAGTTGAATGCATCCAACCTAAGGAAGTCCCTGCCTGGGCATCATAAGCATGGTTAGTAGACTTCCCACAAGCTTCTGGAACTTAGAAAACAAAGGAATGAAATTAAAGATGTGTGTATCTAATATAGTAATCTTGGTATGTTCATATATGTATAATTATGAATATAATAGTGATGATTTTATATACTTTTTCTACAAGGAAGCATGTTTATTAACAATATTGTTCACTAGAAATTCATCAAATCTTTCTGAGTCTTGGGTGGGTAGGAGCCAAATTACAGCCATGGTTCACAAATTCTCTATTCCTCAGCCTCCTTGAATTTTGTTTTTGCTCAATTGCTTTGCTGTCAATTTCCATAAAAGACCTAGCTCTGAAAATGTGTTGGCTGTGTAGCCCTTCAGACTCCATGTTATTTCAGCCTCAGTTTTATTGCGCATGCATTTCTACCTTTAGTGCAATTGCTGCTAGCCTATTGCTACTGCTAGTCATTTTCTCTAAGCTCTGTGCAGGTCATACACTTGCTTTATGCTGTGGAGTGAGAGGTACCACATGGTTTAATCAGAAAATGACAACTTTTCTTTCTGTCTATTACATCAACATTTTTCTAGCATAAAATTATGAGCAATAATTTTCTTGTCCCAAAGGCATTTTCAAAAAAATTGGATTGCAATGTAACATTTTCCCCCCACCAAATAATACATTTCAACATCCAATTGCAAAACACACATATTTATTGGCTGCTTGCTATGGGCCAAGTAGTGAGCAAAATGCAGTAAGAACACATGCCTGCCTTTAAAAACTCACATACTGGTGGGAGAACTAGATAAGCAACAATGCAACATGTAGTGTGAGGGCTGTCACAGTAGCCTTTACGATGCTCTCTGTGTCCTCTTTGACAGAACATCTTCCGGTTTCCCCTCATTACTCTGGCTTCTGTTTATTTTTATTTTTCCAATGCAGACTTGTACTATCTATTTGGCCAATGATTTGATGTTCCTTGAAGGTTCATCCTAGCCCTCAACTCTTACCACCCTATATTCTCTTCCCAGATTATTTCTCTGTACCCATGTTTATTATTTTAATTTATCTGCAGAAGACTCATATATTTACTCTTTACTAAGTACTCTATTCTGAATTACAGGTCCCTATATCCTAATTTTTATTTGACATCTCTCCAAGGAACCTCAACCTCAACATAATAAAAGACTGAACTCAATATCTCCCCCTTTCCTTTCAAAATCTGGTCATCCTCCAATACCACCATGTCAGTGAGTGCTATCAACATCCACTCCTTTGTTTGAGCTAGCACATGAGGGGTCATCCTTTGGCAACTTTTTATTAGTCTTCAATACTAAACCTATCATTAAGCCCTATTAGTTCTCCTTTATAATTTTTATCACTTGGATTATTACAATAGCCTCCTTTTTCCACTCCTGAATTTAGTGTGTGCTTTTTTCCCCCACTCTGAAGCCACTCTGGCAGTGATCATTTTAAAACTCTAATACTATCAAGATTTTCTTCTTAAAAGTTTTCATACTCTTCCATTGATAGTTTTTAATAATAACCTCAAGAAGATATAATTTACATATCATAAAATTTACCCTTTAAAAGTGTGCAATTCAGTAGTTTTTACTATACTCAGAGTTGTGCGATGATCATCACTATCTAATTTTAGAATATTTTTTATCTTCCCTAAAAGAAACCGTGTGTGCATTGGTAGTCACACACCATTATCCCCTTACCCTGCCCCTGACAATCACTATTATACTTTGCCTATTCTGTATATTTTATATAAATCAAATCACAAATCCCATTGCTTTTAGTTTTTTAATATATGTACACACACACACACACACACACACACACACACACACACACACATACACACATTGATTTCAGCGAGGGAGAGAGATAGAAACATCAATGATGAGAGAGAATCATTGATCAGCTGCCTTCTGCATACCCCACACTAGGGATGGAGCCCATGACCAGGACATGTGCCCTGACCAGTATTCAAATTGTGACCTCCTGGTTCATAGGTCAACGCTCAACCACTGAGCCATGCTAGCTGGGCCCCATTGTTTTTTGGATAAAGATGAAACTTATTAACCTTGTCTTTTAAGCCCCATGGAGTCTGGCCTCCATTTCTTCTCATGTCACATCTCAAATTGTATTCTCCCCATTTCACTGATTCCATTCACACTGGGCTTCTTTCCTTGATCCCCACTTGCCACGCTTCCAGCTACTAAGTGTCTTTGCATGTGTCTTCTCTTTCTCTTCTCATCTAATAAACTGTCTCACTGAAGCTCAAAGGTTACTCTTTCGTGATAGACTTCTCTGACCTCTTTGACTCAGGTCAAATCTCCCGAGTACAGGGACTGATGACACTGGGTGCTTCTACTTTGCAGTATTTGCCACAGTTGTCATACCAGTCTGTTTTTTTTTTTTTTAATGATGCTTTGATTAATATCTTTTCATTATTGGTCCAAGCTCCAGGCAGGCAAAGACCACACTTTTTTATGCCATTGTAGCTCTCGTGTCTAGCACAGAGTTTGATACATGGTAGAAGCTGATTCATGTGGCTTAACAAACAGAAACAGTTGAGAAAAAAAGATTGTAGGAACAGTTGAGCTGATATTAGAAAAAGATAAAAAATATAACACAAAATTGGTCCTGAGAAGATGCTGCAAATGTTAATGAGGTTGGCTTTAGTCACACTGGTGTGTAACTGTAATTTATCCTTCTGAACCTTCTTGCCTCACCTCCTCCATCTGTCAAACAAGGATTATCTTTGTCTTTTTATGTCCCAGACTAATTAAAATCTCAAATGAGGAACTGTATTTGAGAAGGTTTGCAGATCATATGTCACATTATGAAATTGCAAAATGTTCTTATTAAATACCTAAAAATATGTATATACTCAATAATATTGGCATATATTAAACTGTATTTGTGGAAAATTGTAAGTATGATACATTTTCCCTTTGTGCATGTAATATACATATTTGCCAATTATAAAGATTAAATCTATTTTCTTGATTGATAAGAATGTGAAAGGCACTGCAATTTTTTTTTTTAAAGAGAAGTGATTGGATCTACAGTGAGAAAGATGACCTACAACAACAGGATTAGATAGTAGTAAACCAATGAATACTGACAGAGGTAGGATCATACTTGTGACTGAACCAAAAAGATGTTCAAGGTGAGTTTGCTGAGTTGTTTGATGTGAGATTTATTTAGGAAGAAAAAAAATAAGAGCTGCATATTAAAATGGATGTTTCATTGGGAAAAGCTCCACTTTAGGTTCATATTATTGATTAAATACTAGTATATTCAAGTATTTCTCAGAGTTCTATGTGCTTAAAAACTCATCAGTATGTGGTATAGGATAAAAAAATTTATGTGGAGACCAGTCACAGCATTCTGGAGAGAAAGAAGATTATTGTTAGCATTAAATATATTGCCTTTTGAATAAATATATGTATATAAATGTGTTATATGCATTGATATGTGATTTATATGGTCTTAATGTTTGATTTCATCATACCCTCCTAGGATCAGAAAAATTATTTATGGACACTTTAATTTCTAATATTTTAGAATAGTAGGATGGGCAGCACCTCAAGCATCATCATGCTGTGATCCAAGGAAGGTTCATAGCTAGAGGCAGAAATAGGCTTAGAACACAAGTATTGAGAATTCCAATCTAGGTTATTTACTACCCATTATCTTTATTTTGAATTAAGAATATTTTAAGAAAATAGGACAAAATTGGTAGGATTATGGCAGGTAAATATCCTTGGTGAATGAGGAAGATAAATTATCTTATTCATTCCATCACATCATGGCGATCTTCATTTTTAGCTATATCTCCAGAGGTTAGCTATTTTACATTCCCACTTGCAGCTATTGTGTAAAAGCATCTAATATAGTTCCAGCATTATTACCTTTTAAATTTAGGGCTACTATGATTAATGTCCATAGAATGGCTACTTAGGGTTTTCATGCCTAAGTGTTTATAAACAGCTGGTCTTTAGGTTTATGAAGAAGCCTTTTAGAATAGCAGAACTATGAAATATCCTGGGGGAGTCAAAGTTTGATGACTGATTTATAAGCTTAATATTTAATTCATAAATACAAGTGGGAAATTAAGAATGTACCTACATTCGAGTAATAGCAAAAGCATAAAAAAAGAAACAGTTAAATAGAAACAACTAATAATATTTTTCATGTAAAAAAATAGAGCTTTAAAAACGTTCTAATTTGTATATTTGGAATATTTCATAAAATAGATTACTCATAGAACTGACTGCTATGTAAAAGAATCAACCAGAGGGCAATAAGTAATTATTATAAATTACAGATATGACCAGTAAAATAAAAATTAAGATGGAAGGGTTGGAAAATAAAGTTTGGAAATAAATAGTATTGTAAAAGAATAAGATAAAGAGAAAATAAGGCATAGAGGCCAATTTAGGAGGTCCAATATGTCTCTGAAAGGATTTACATAAAAATGGGAGCAGAGGCAATGGATAGAAGGAAATAATCCAAAAGGACTTCACTGAGATGAAGAAAATGTATGAGTTGATTAAAGACAGAATAGAATGAATAAAACTGTGTCCATTTTGAATCTATCTTTTAAAAAAATATATTTTATTGATTTTTCACAGAGAGGAAGGGAGAGGGATAGAGAGCTAGAAACATCGATGAGAGAGAAACATTGATCAATTGCCTCCTACACACCCCCCACCGGGGATGTGCCTGCAGCCAATGTACATGCTCTTGACCGGAATCAAACCTGGGACCCCTCAGTCCGCAGACCAACACTCTATCCACTGAGCCAAACCGATTTCGGCTTGGATCTATCTTAATGAAGATTCAGGATGAAAACAAAAAGAAGACCTTAAAAACTTCCAGGGAAAATAAAGCAATTTTCAATGAGATAATAATTTGATTATTGTCAGGTTTCATACCAGCAATATATATTGAAAGTCAAGAAGCAAAGCTTTTAAATTCTGAGAAAAATTATTTTGAACCTAAAAATCTTATCCCAGCTAGTTTATTAGTCAAGTATGATGGTAGAAGAAAGAACATATTTAAGCATGAGAGAAATTTACTTACTATCAACTTAAAATAATTTAAGAGTATTCTCCAACAAAACATAAATGAAAACTAAGCAAGAGAATAGCATGGAAATAAAACAACAACAACTTGGATTAAACTTGGAATACTATAAAGAGAAATGTCAGGGTGAAAAACATGCACTGAGCTTATAAAAGATAGCAGCAGGTCTCCAAGAAGATTGTTTTCAAGAAAACAATATTCCACTCAACATATTTTATTGATTAAGAAGCTGGATGACTTAGTTATTTGGACAAGGAGGCAGATTTTTTTTTTCTAAATAAGAAAATAAATGTGAAAGTGGGGGGGAAATGTTAGATTTTCAAGACAAAACACACACGCTAACAAGAAATTCACCCTAGATAAATGAAGCACATTGAGTAACTGACAGTTTAAAATAGATAACAGATTTGACCGTGAGCCTTCAATATTCTTCAAGAAGCACTGGGTTCAAAATAAGATCAGTTTGTTTGTTTGTTTGTTTGTTTATTTATTTATTTATTTATTTATTGTATTTGTTCAGTTACTATACTAGGTTCTGCAGTGACTAATATTTACATAATATTAATGGTTTTCAATCTTTAAAATTATTTTTATTTTAGTTATAAAAATGAGAATGAAAGAGAAATACCACATGACCTCACTCATTTATGAATATTAAAGAACATTATAAATTGATGAACCAAAAGACAGATACAAAGACAGTAAAGCAACAAGCAGACTGTCAAATTAAAGCGGGGAGGGTAGGGAGATCTGGGGGAGATAAGAGATCAACCAAAGGACTTGTATACATGCATATAAGTACAACCAATGGATACAAAACTCTGGGGAGGGAGGGTATGTATGGGGGAGGCAATGTTAAAATATGTACACAGATATAATTTAATTAAAAAAAGAAGACTGTTAATTAGGAAAAAAATGAGAATTATAGCCATGAAATAATATAAGTGTTATAAATATTGATAATGGAAAAGCAATGGTATATGATGACAAAAGCTGGCAAGTTGAAGCAAGAGAGGGATAACTAGAGAGTGGACTAGCAGTGATCATGTCTTCATTTTCCAGAGGAGACAGCTAAAGAAACCATTCTATCTAGCTTCCAGGGCTAGCTTTGTCATTAACTTTTTGTGTATTTCAGAGCAGGTAAATAAATCATTCTGTGATAACACTACAACCAAAAAATAAAGATTTTTTTTTTGTATATACTATCCATAATGATTTAGATAATATCCCAGTTCTAGATACATATTTTAGGTAGCTATCTGAGGTGGAAAAGAAAAATTTCTAAATAAAAATTAAAAACCGGCAAACCAATTAGTATTCCTAATAAATAACTGAATTTTTAAAAAATTGTATACCGTATTTTTCGGACCATAAAATGCTCCGGACCATAAGACGCACCAGTTTTTAGAGAAGGGAAATGAAGAAAAAAAGATTCTGAAACAAATAGTGTCCTAAAATATTTTATGTGCATTAAAACCCAACATCACAGTCATAAACACATGTAATCAACCCTGTAAAGTGAACAGCAGCATTTAGAACCATTTTAGAGCCGGGCAAGCACACAGAGACCACACAGAGCCGGGCAAGTAAAAAAACTTTTTTTTTAAAGTGTATGTGTAGGCTATATTTGGACCATAAGACGCAGGGACTTTTCCCCCCCACTTCTGGGGGAAAAAAAGTGCGTCTTATGGTCCGAAAAATACGGTATATGTAACAATGTGTATGAAATTTATAATAGAGTACAATTGACACATTTATCAAGGAAGATGATATCCTATATAATAAAAGCTTAATAGGCTAAGTATACAATTGGCTGTTCAACCAATCAAAGCACACTATGCTTAATGATATGCTAAGGCCATTCAACCACTCTCCATGATGTGCACTGACCACCAGGGGGCAAACAGGCAACCAATCAACCAGTCACTATGATGTGCACTGACGGCTAGGGGGCAGACACTCTGATCAGTAGGTTAGCTTGCTGCTGGGATCCAGCCAATTGGGACTGAGCAAGATGGGTTGGACATGCTCTGGAACCCTCCTGTGGTCCCTCCCTGGCTGGCCAACCTCCTGTGTCCCTCTCAGGCTCCATACAAGAGCTGCCCCCTTTTGGTAAGTGCACTCCTGCTTAGCGATTGCATGCAAGTGGTAAGGAGCAAGGGGTCCGAGGCTGAGAGAGGGATGTCTGACTGCGGGCTTAGGCCTGATCACAGGCAAAGGCTGAGGGACCCTCCCCGATGCCAGTGCATGATTTTTGTGCACCGGGCCTCTAGTTGTATCTATAATAGCAAACATTTACTGAGAATCTCCTATGTGCTAGGTATGTTGTAAGTAGAAAATAGATACAAACACAAAGTAAATGAAAATTCATAGTTACTACCAAAATTTGAGAGGATAGACTTGCTCACTAGTTAGAAAAGATGGATAGATCTTTTGTGCTTTAGGCAGGGTGTATAATTCAAAAGAAACACAGTTTAAAAAATAAGTTTGGAAAACATTGAACTTGGTAGTCTCTTATTTGATGGCAGAATCACAGTGGGAAACACCCAGAAAAGATTAATAGGAACAGAGGAAAGAAGTGATGCTACAGAAGCAGTGGTTGTGATGAACGATGGAAGTAACAGTAGCATCAAATTGCAATCAATAGTGTTTGGATTCTCTCTGTCTATATTTAAAAAAGAAATGCAATTTTATAAAAATATTTAAATGTTAAAGCATTTGAGATCTTGTTTCTCAGCATGTCATCAGTTTGGCTCAAATAAACTTATAAAAAATGTCAATAATTTGATAGATATTTATTTATTGCTATTTCATTTTTCTTATGTCTTTTTCTTCTTCTTAAAGAAGATCATTTAACCTTTTATGTAACACTAGTTTGATGGTGATGAACTCCTTTAGCTTTTTCTTCTCTGGGAAGCTCTTTATCTGTCCTTCCATTTTAAATAATAGCTTTGTTTGGTAGAGATTTTGTGCTTCTAAATCCTTGCTTTTCATCACTTTGAATATTTCTTGCCAATTGTATTTTTATATTTAAATATATGTGAGCACTGAGAAAATGTTATCATATGTAAAGAGATAGAAATGGAAAGAGTTTTAGTATAGTAATATCACTCAATTCTTTGCACTCCTTCCAAGTATGTGTCAAAAGTTCATATGGTGATGTATCATCAAATATATTTTTATTAATCTATCAGCTGACAATTCAATTAGGTTCCCTTCAGTTTGGATCCTGACTTGCAAAGAGATTTGTTACCCCGTCACTGGAATCATTTTTCCCCCCTCAATTTATAGGAAGTATACCAAAAAGGCTTTCCTGAAATGTATTCAATAGCTATTATTATTAATTATGGTACACGTTTGTCAATAGTTTTCATAAAATACTTACTTTTCAGATACTTTAAAAGTATTAGAGTTAAACTCTCAGAACCACAGAATTAGCTAATTTATGCACAATGTTTATTTTACTTATTTGACAAAATCAGTTCTTATAGCAAACCAATCAGCTAATCAGATTTATTGTCTGTCAGAAAAAGTGACTTCATCTCTTAATTCAATTATATACATTAGTATGTGTATTCCTAAAATCCTTTAATATCTGAGTTCTAATTCTAACAGAGATAGTCATATCACAGAGCCCTGCCAAGACTTCAGTGCTTGGATGGGATAAAGCAATTTTGAAGTTGAAATGTATAAGTGATAAAAATCTTGGGTGAAAATGTCTCATGATTTGTAAGAAAGAAATAGCAGTCCCAGTCAAGCATACCTCTACATTTTACATAAACTGGGTTCCAAAAGTTGGTCAGGAAAGGCGGTGGTGAGAGAGAGGCACAACACAAAATGAGACACTCTTATAGAAAGCTTAGGTCCTCTGAAAATGAAAAGTATGAAAATCTGATAGTAAAATTCCTAATTGTTCTTGGCAGAAAAGTAAAGGAGAGATAACAACAACAAAATCAATAACAGTTCACAGAAAATGCTGTGACGAATTCAGGTTCTAAAGGATCCAAAAGATGGATCGAAAAGTGCAATGCCACATGCCTGCAAAAGAGTGGCAGAGTTGTGGAAGAATATGAAAACAGGTGAAGGCTAGAATAGGGAGGATGGCTAAAGACAGCAGAGAATGTGGGGAGCAAGGACAAGAGACATACCACTGTTTCCTAGAATACGGTATTACTCGATATTAATACGTCTCTATTCTATTTCCCTTCCATATTCAATAGCAAATGTATTAGTTTTCCAACTGGAAAAGTAAAATTGAAGTCTGAAATACAGGATAAAACAGTAAAAGACATTGATCTTTATTAGACAAAAACATCTTAATGTCAATAAATTACAGTTTATTGAAAGGACTTACAACACAGAGATAAAAATTCCATCAGTAAAATGTAAGAAGTCATGATTAGCTTTGAAGCAATAAAGAGACTGATACTTTTCTAAAAGAGCATATCAATAAGTTCTGAAAATTGGGTGTTTAAATACAGTACTTAAATGTCAATGCTAAAAACTTTCTAGAACTAAAAACTGTCAGAAATCCTTGACTTTATTACCTACACAAATACCTCTTGTATCACCTTAGGGCCAGCTAGAATCTCCAGGTGAAAACCACAGGGAACCAGATGTCAACTCAAGGGAAGATGAATTTTCTTAAAATCTACAGTGGCCCAGATGTGACCCATCATCATGACTGCATGTCCTAGATGCATGCAGTGGACAGATACTAAAGCAGGGTCATTATCAATGTGAAAGGCAGTTTAAGAGATTCCTTTTGGATGGATCCCATTTAGGGGATTCTCAGATTTTGCTCCCAGTTCTTGTTCCTGGGATTCCATTCAGTTACCTTGGGTAAATGTGTGCTTAAAAAGCACAAATACATTTGAATGCTTTCTAGGTTTTCCCCATTCACACGTAGTAGGGATGGTGTGAGGTAGCAGTTCCAGAGGAGTGTGGAAGCCATGTGTGCTTCATTGGTGAGAAGAGGGATGGAGAAGGACTTGCTCTCTACTACCTGGGCTGTGTGGTTTCTCAGGAACACTAATGGATGTGGGGCTTGGATCCTGTGATGTTAAGATTTATCTACCTCACATACAGCCCGTGACAAGCCCTTGCTGTTCATATGGATTTGGAGGCCCCAGGAAGTTGGAAGTACATGAATCACTGACAGAATCTTCTTTGTTTGCTGCTATTGTGTCTGCCCCTCTCACCCGCTGAAAATCAGTTATGTGTTTTATTGATCATTCCTCAGGCAGAGAGACCTGTATTGTCCTCATCACAGTCATGCATATAACCTCTAGTTTCTCTCTTGTGGCAAAAGAAGGGTTATTCTTTTGTACTTCCCTCAATATTTCGAATGTAAGCATTTACAGGATTTCATTAGATTTCCATTTGAGAAGTATAGGCCTTGTTGAAAGCACCCATAGAATTGCTTATAAGATAGCTCTAATGTCTGCGTGTGTGTGTGTGTGTGTGTGTGTATGTGTGTGTGCATGTGAGCATGTGGGTATATGTTGAAATGAGTATTTCCAGGCATACAGTGAAGTAAGGTTGCATTTCTGTGTGGCGATAGGCCCTACTCAGCAATGTCTTAGCTTCCTTTATGTAGAAACCAGAAACTTCAGCTTTGTTATTAAAGACTGGAGATGAAAGCAGAAGTGCTTTGCCAACACACACATCAAAGGGGCCTGAGTGGACTTTCCCCACGTGTTTTAGATAGTTTTTCCCTTCATGGCTGGTGTCCGTCAGAGAGAGCGCTAGAATGTAATGCCTCACACCTCGAAAATTAAACACCTTCTCACCTGGTACTTCTGTTTCAACTTCATTTCTTGCCACCTTCTATCATAAGCACCTTGTACTGTGTCATGTACACTCTGGGTTCTGTCTGAGCAATGAGACCGTGTTTTTCAAAAGCAATTTTTCCCCCTGCAAATAAGTGGACTCTGCCTTGTCTTTGACTTGAGCTTAGTTGCTGAATGAATAGCTTCGTTGGACAGCAAGATAAGAATATAATAGAATCTATAATAACGGTGCCAATCACGGGTGGCAGGGAGGCTTCTATCCTTGGACTGTTGTATTTGTAAATCATGCTAGATTTCTCATGGCTTAATCTAAAAATGCCACCTTGTCAGTGGTAGAGGCTTACAATTTTAATTCCTAAGAAAAAAAAATATTTTATAAAGAACATCCTGTTTTTTTTAATTGTGTAATAAATGATTTCCACATTGTCTGAGGAATTAACCACGTGACATTTTCACTTCTGAGCCTAATTCTATGAAAATCAGGTAGTTTTCACATTCACTTGTATTTAAAATGATTCCTATTTGTATAGAATGTTTATTATTATTATTATTATTATTATTATTATTATATTTGTTTTTAGTTTTCTTTTTGCTTGAGTTGAAAGCAGATGTTCTGAGATGGGCTGGGAGTGTGGTTTGGGAGCTCTGTGGCTAGAGGCGGACCTATAGGAGGAAGAGGCAGTTTGGAGTAAGGAATAAGCCCTTAGAAACAGGGAGACTTGGAGTTAGATACTAAAATAAAAACAAAAGCAGTGTTTCCAAACATTTACAGTTCTTCATGGAATTGGTGAGGGTTAGGATTCTAAACATTGTGGTTTAATGGTAGTGGTGGTAAATGTTCAATAAATAATTGTGGTTTCATTGATTGAGAAGATGCCCTTCTAGATCACTTCCAAATTTTTCTGTACTGAAAGCCAAATTAGTGCTTTGATTCCTTCTCCCTTTTATTGACTAATGAATTAAAATTAATGTATACAAAATCCAGAATTGCATATTGAGTATCTAATAGTTTTCTGGTAAAGCTATAGTGGGTTTTAGTCCTGGCTTGCTTTACCATTCATATATATCTCATTGGTTTATATTTGGGGTTTAGCTTATACTTTATTTAATTATACTTAAGTTCCATTTGTACAGGCCTTGATGAGTCAGCAGAAATGTCAGTAGAGTAGAAGAAATCATGAGATGTCATGGTCTTTTTGACTTGTAATTGCAGAGGGGAAGTTAGTTATAGGTCATAGCTAATGAAGGGATGTTTTTTTAGTTGTAAGAAGCTTGCTAAAGTAAAAATAGAGGAATCTTACTGAGAATACATTCTTCTTTATAAATCTTCTATGGCTTCTGTATGATTTAAATGGGAACACCAAGATTTTAGAGATGATTAGTATATGAAGCAGTAACTGAATATGCTTATCACAGAGAGAGGTGCATTAAGTATAAGTCTTTGTAATTAGGCAGCCTGGCTTTCAATCTTAGCTCTGCCTCCATAAGAAATTTAATTAATCTCTCTTAACTTCCATTTTATTATTTTAATGTACTTACTTTGTGGGGCTGTTTTAAATATTAAATAAGACAATAAAGATAAAATGCCTAGCAAAATTTTCACTCACAGATGTTAATGGCAACATGTTGCCAAGAGGATTTTCATGATGCAAAACCTTACCAAGAGGCACATTAGGAAATAATCTTATGTCTGTGGGCTATCTAATGACCTTCTCTGTAATTATTCTAAAATGGTGCTATTTCATGAAATATTTTAATAAACTACAAACGAATTTAGTTACACTTTAAAACTATTTGTTAAGGTTTGAAGAATTGCTCAAATGTTTTGATTACGTGCAATTTGTGAAGGTAGCCATCATTGAGTTATTTTGGGTATCATGGAGACCATGAAGAGCTAAGAACAGTGCATCGCTTCTCAGGGTGAGGTTGTGGTACAACAGTGCTGTCATGATGCGTGGTTTAATTTTGAATCCAGTCTAAGAGGTTCCAATTTATATCCATAAATAGTTTATGGTATATTCTGAAACTATATCTAAAAGATTTACTTACCTCTTTTATAAGAAGTAATTCTATATTATCAAAAGACAATAATTTACATGAGCTTTCCAAGAATTTATATCTTAATCTCTGTTATTGTATATTAACAGACGGCAAGAGAAGGGAATACAAAGATCAAGACTATCAGACCTCACTTACCTGGTCTGGCGAACAACCGCCCTGACCAGGACATTATTTTCTGCACTTTGTTCCTTAGAAGTCTGAAGAGGTGTTCATGACACAGAGTCATCTTGAGATCCAACTAGTTATGGAGCTGCTACTTTTTGAGATCTATGGAGTATGTTAGCATAGGAAAGTCTCTGAGGAGTCCTATAGTAAAGCAAGTTGTTTGATTGTGTTTTCCTCTTTCATTGGATAACACATCTCGTATCATTTGTGTTTAATGAAACATGTTTAGGGAACTTTGTTCTGGATTGCAATTCTTCAGTCAGGAGCAAGCAAGTAAGCAAACAAACAAAAATCCTAAAATTGCTTTTAACACGGTACTTAGAGTTGATTTGCAAGAAGAATTGGGTTTGAGCATTTATGCTACAATTTTAAAGCTAAATAATATTGGATAAGTTATTTCACTTCTCCAAGTCTCAGTTTCTTTTTCTGTAATATCATATGATTCTAATACTTATCTATAGGGTTTTATATAAATTCATGTATAAGGAAATGATATATAAAATCAATAGATATTTACTAATTCAAATACTTCCCTCACAGATTTATTTGGCCTTATTTGACATGTACATGTTAATTAATGAGCTTATTCTCCAGTCTCACCCCATGATTAATTGGAATTAGAAAAAAACAAACAAACTAGAAAGCTTTTAAGGTAGTAATAGAACCATGACGACAAGAGCAGTGATTCCAAAACCAAACAGAAGACTGCTTCTATTGATGCATGGCATAATAGTTGATACAGTCCATCAAGAAATGGTGAAGTGATGATAGGAGTGCTCCATTTAAAAATAGATAGGGTATTATTTAAAAAAAAAATACGACAAATGTGGTTTCTTTAGATCAAGATCTCTTTTGTTAGAACAGAAATCCCACTTATGGGAACTCTACCCTAATAACCTAAACACTCCCAAACATCTCACCTCCTAATAGCTTTATATTGAGCATTAGGTTTTAATATGTGAATTTGGGGAAGAAACATCCACTCGGTCCATAGCATAGACCAAAATGATTGAGCAGAAGAAATGGTAGCCATCACATCAAAGTCTCCCAGGAGCATGGAAGGCATGTCATTTGTTTGCCAGGATTATCTGGCGCTCTGTCTACCCAACTCCCTGAGTGTCACAATCTATGAGAACATAATGGACTGCTACACATCCAATCAATCAAGTTCTTATCTGAAAGGATTTTCTAAAAGATGAACACATGTGTGTCAACAAAATCTGAAAGCTATTAATCTTCCTATCCGAAAGGGACTCTTTGAGATGTTTTCAACTCCCATTTTAAATAGTAGAGCAATAAAATAAGAACAGAGTGGGAAGAACCTTGTAAACAATCTTGTAGATTATCTTTCAGCTGGGCTTTTGGAGCGAATATGGCTCTCAGCTTTTAAATGATTACTCATTTAAAAGTAATTGAATGCTGTACTGTTGGTTGCATAATAGTGAAATAAAAGTTATCAGTGTACTATCTCTTGCAGATAAATCTTGAAAGGTACCCAGAAGGACTCATCAAGTATCACATGTAAGACACAACACTGAGAGCATAACGTATGAATATAATCCGTCTGAGACAGCACTTAACTCTAGATAGGAGATAAATGACATAATCAATAATGCATATGGTTGTTGAGAAAATTTTATCATTTTCCTTTATTAAAATTTTCTTTTGTCAGAGGGAACAAGATCACAGGCTAAAACCTGTTTTCCCATAGCTCCTACGGAGCATTCTGTCATCGGTAATTTTGTTTAGATTAATGATGAAGAGGTTGACGAAGACTTGGGTTATTATCACTATGAGATTTTTCTTCCCTTTAAGGTCCTTTTGATTTGTTTCTCTTAGAAAATTAATGCATTATTTATGCTACACTGGTATGAAGCCTTAGAACTCATAGGCTAATTATTGGATTGGTCACATGTGGAAGGACAGACTATTCATTTCACTTAAAGACATGTATTTTAAAAGGTGGTTAGTTTCCAAATGCAAACAAATTATATGACTGCATAATAATAATAATTAAAAAAAACCCACACAACAAGTATTTTGATGGCCTTCTAATTGGTTAGCAAAGGGAAACTAAAAACCCAATACTCAAAACCTTATCCTAGGTTTCTATGCAGATGTTTCTCTCTCTCTCTCTCTCTCTCTCTCTCTCTCTCTCTCTCTCTCTCTCTCTCGTTGATTAGCCTGTGAAATGTATATTTGTAACAGTGATTTGGCTAGCCATGGCCAAAAGGACTCACAAATAGAGATTTCTCTCTTATTCTCTTCTTCAGCTCACTTGCTCTGCTTTTCTCTTGCTTTCTTTGTATCTTCATTATTTTCTGTTTTGTTTTGTTTTTAAATTTATTTTTATTTTCTGACACCAGACTCTCTTTTTATTTTTTTATGTTTCTCCTGTGTCCTTATTCTCCCCATTTAATTTTTGAAATCATGATTTTCATTTGTCCTCAAGTCACCCCTAAAGTCTGGTTTTCTCAGTGTGTACTCCAAATAGTGCCTAATCCTTTTCCTCCTCTTCTCTTCTCTTCTCTTCTCTTCTCTTCTCTTCTCTTCTCTTCTCTTCTCTTCTCTTCTCTTCTCTTCTCTTCTCTTCTCTTCTCTTCTCTTCTCTTCCCTTCTTCTCTTCTCTTCCCTTCTTCTCTCCTCTTCCCTTCCCTTCCCTTCCCTTCCCTTCCCTTCCCTTCCCTTCCCTTCCCTTCCCTTCCCTTCCCTTCCCTTCCCTTCCCTTCCCTTCCCTTCCCTTCCTCCCTTCCCCTTCCCTTCCCTTCTCCCTTCCCTTCCCCTCACTTCCCTTTCCCCACCGCCCTCTCTCGATTGTTTATTTTCTGTGCCATCCTCTCTCCCCCTTCTTACCCTCAAGGTGCCTCTTTTATTGAATACATTTTCATTCCTGCACACATGGAGACTCATTTGGCCTTGCCCTATATTGGCAGGTCAGAAGAGTTCTGTTTAGGGCAGGGGGCATGAGGTCTAGTGAGCGGCTCCTGTGTCCTTGTCCTGTTTAGCTAAAATCTCTCTTTTTCCAGAATCAGGAAGTCAGTGTCCAGGAGAGTTGAATGTCAGTGGTGGGCGAGGATGATGTGTGAGGCAGCTGTGGAAGGCAAGGAGACGGGAATGCACCTTGTAGATCTGCAGGTCCTGGGATGATTACTGTATTTTCTGGTGTATAAGATGACCCCCTAATTTTACAGTTAAAACATAGGTTTAGGCCTATATTCACTGTATAAGACTACCCCCCACTTCCGAGGCAACACCAGTTCTTTTTTTAATAGACTGCCTCTCTAACTCAGCCAATCCAAGCAGGCTTTTTATGTATGCAAATTATACATGTTCTGTACCCCAAGCTACATTGTGTTCTAGTAAAAAGCCTGCTCATATTGGCCAGAGTCAGAGAGGCGGTCTATTAAAAAAAGAACTGGTGTTGCCTCAGAAGTGGGGAGTAGTCTTATACAGCAAATATAGGCCTAAACCTATGTTAGGGAGTCGTCTTATATGCGGGAAAATACAGTAGGTGTGTTTCTGTGCTGAAGAGCACCATGCTGACTAGAACAGGGCAAAGTTATAATCCTTGTACATGCCGTCATTCAATTTTTCCAAACTAATTTACCAAATGCTGATTTAATGTCTGGTCTCTTGATCCCTTCAGAAACTCTAGGTAGTGCTTTGTGCAAACTCCACTCCTTAGCACTTTGCTCACTACCAAATTTTTTTGGTAATGAAATCCCTGATTTCGCTCTACACTCTCTTCCTTCTCTTACCAATTCTCTTAGCATATATTTGTTTGACCTTTCTTCCTTCTCTTACCAATTCTCTTAGCATATATTTGTTTGACCTTTCTCCCAGTGTCGTTTTATTTGTTGAGAGACTCAGTCCAGTTTTTCCAAAAGGAGTTACCTCATTTGAATAGCCCCATCCATTACCTCCAATTTTTCAGCTCCTTTTTAAAGCTTAGATTGAACTTTATGCTTTTCCTACATATTAATTTTAAAACCATCTTTTCTCCTCTCTAATATTATATAATATTTTGTGTACAAACTTTACACCATATCCTTTCTGTCTCTATAAACATTATTTTTTTTGTATGAAGATATAATTTCACTTTTTACATTTTTTATGATTAAAACAATTTTAGTGCTTCTACTCGTATGTATGATAAAGTCCTAAAGAGGGCAGTGATATTGGAATAATTATGTACTGTTATGTTTAATTTTTTAGGAGCAGATATTCTTACCCATGCTCCTTTCTTAAAGAAAGGTGCCAGGAAAAGACACATTCTGTGGTGGCTGGGATCTCCATCCAAACTCTTAATATTCGGTACTCCTTTAAAAACTTACTAAGATTATTGGGGGTGACATTCATTAATACCATTATATATATTTCAAGTGTACAATTTTATAATACACCATCTGCAGATTGTATTTTGTGTTCACTACCCAAAGTCGTCTCCTTCCTACACCATACATTTGACCCCCTCTACCTTTTCTACTTGTCCTCCACCCCCTTTACCTCGGGCAACCACCACAGTCCTCCTTTGAAGTGCTTAGAGTGGGTGTCTCTAAGAGCTGCCTGCCTTTGGTGGAATAGAACAATAGCCCTTGTGAATGGAAATGTCAAGGGCTCTTTTGTATTTTTAAATGCCTTTTCTTTTTGTCCCATGGTATAATTTCCTAGATTGGTTTTGGACACTAGCCTTGAAGTCAAAATCAACTGGATATTTCAAGTACCTTAATGAGTAGTTGCTAGGAGAAACTGATGTTTTGGGCCCTTAATAAATCAGGTAAGTACACATATTTCCTGTAATAGACACGTTCTTCTCAGATGGTGTGTTCTAAGCCTCAGCTGAATGGGATGTCACCCATGTAACACTCATCAGAACCAGCTATATAGCTTGATATCAATGATCTGTTTGGCCGACTAGGTTCTCTCCTAGCAATCTGGAATTTGGGACACAGAATCTTTCCCTAGTTAACATTTAAATGTATAAAAGATTTTTAAAAAATGTTTATTGATTTTAGAGAGAGAGGATGGGAGAGGGACAGAAAGATAGAAACATGGAGGAGAGAGAAATATTCATCGGCTGCCTCCTGAATGCCCCCTACTAGAAATTGAGCCCACAACCTGGGCATGTGCCTTGACCAGGAATTGAACCATGACCTCCCGATTCATGGGTTGATGCTCAACTATTGATCTGAACTGGTCATGCTAAATTTATAAAGGATCTTAAGTCAGAACTGCGATTCGTGTGTAAATGGGAAGATAAATCTATGCAAACACAGAGCGAAAAAAATAGATATGAAGACAGAAGCAAGGATAAGACCTTGTGGGATGAGGGACAGTGACAAAAGCAGTCAGAGTGATAGCATGAAGAGAGACAGACACACATACAGAGAAATACAGAAATAAAGGGAAACACATCAGTCAATGAGAAAGAGAGAGAGAGAGAGAAAGAGAGAGAAAGAGACAGAGAGAGAACAATTAGCTGTCCCAGATCCTAATAATGATCCACTTTTTGACTCCACAGCTACCCCACTCCCTTCCCTCTGCCCCCACCCAGAACTATGAGGGCAGACATAGAGGCCTTTGTGCTGAAGCCAAGTTGTATTGGTCTACAACCTTTCCTGTATCCAAAGGTTGGAGCATAAAACAGAGTCTATCTCTAGTCTACGCATATCTAACTCAGAATAACTTGCATTATAACAGCTGCAAGCTCTTGCTGTGAATTAAGGGTTCCTGACTCCTGTTTCTGTATTTAAGAAGTTGCAAAAGCACATTAGCAGTCACTGTCTTAGTAAACCCACAATGAGGTCTTTTTGATAACTGATATTAAAACATTGCTTAATTTTTTTTAATTAATTTGGAGTGCTTTATTATGTACACTGTGGAAGGCTACCTTAAGGCTTAAATATATTTATTTTAGTTTGAAGAATTAAAGGGAGCCCCCACCCCCTGCTTTTTTTCAGTAGATTTTAATCTTTTTTTCTTCTGCAAACCAAGAGGCAGTTGGCCAGTTCTCCAGGTTTGAACACTGTATCAGGGAGCCAAGCTCGAAATGGGCAGATCAGTAGTTTCTATTTGTGTTTACTCACTGCCAGGGCAGCTGCCAGCTCTCCTAGAGATGGTGCACTGTGGTCGTAGGGGTGCCAGGTGCCAGAATCCATCTCAGCTCCAGAGAAACAGCTCATGTTATTGGATCCAAAACATTGTTTTTATATTTGCAGTTCAGCATTCCACTGTGGCCTACAGAAAAGTGATGCAAGTAGCACAAGTGGAAAGAGAGAGCATCACATGGAAGTTAGGAACAGAAACAAATAATACTTTCCCTTTAACTCCTTCCCCAGGCCCCACACATACATTTCAATGGAAAGTAGAAATCAATATCTGGGGAGCAATTACTGCTTTCTCTGAAATAAATGTTTGAGGAGGCCTCAAAACAGGTCCACTTCCTTGCAGGTCCTAGCTGAGTTCACCTCAACAGTTTGTCTCTGTATCAGTCTGGGTTCTCCAGAGAAATAGAGCCATCTAATAGGAGAGTCCTTTCTCTCTTTTTTCCTCTCCCCCCTTCCTTCCTCCCTTTCTTCCTTTTGAATTGCATATGTGACTGTGCACTAACAAATATGAAATTTACCAGGCAGTGGGAAAGCTTAATGGGAGTATTTCCTTTTAGGACCATCTTTCAGACTGCCATAAATGCGGCTGAAGTTCAGCAACCTGGCCCTTCCTTTCTCTGGGCAACAATTAAAATGCATATCCTGTAGATTACTCAGGAAATGGGTTACAGCAGTGTTCCCAAATGTAATATACACTTCCTCCAAAACGAAAGACTTACACTAAATGTGGTGCATTGGTCATCACAGTAGGAAGCTCAGGGTGCAGTCAATTTTTGCTCATTTTCTATGGGATGTCCACACATGCTGTACACCAACGGTTTACTAGAATGTTTGCATTTGTGGGGTTTATGTTCTACTCAGTACACATGGTTTGACTTAGACATATAAGTGCTGTGACCTTTTGCTGACGAGGTCCAATTAGTATAATGTCCTCAATCTATGGTAAGATTCTTCGGAATTATGACAGAGATCAGGAGTTGATGTTGTCCTGAGGTAAGAAACTTAAAGTATAATTTTGTTACTACTATTTAGATAAAGATGGACTTCTTCTGATTGTCTTTACTAATTTACAACAGGAAAAAAACAACACATACAACAAAACAAACCACCAACAAAACCAACTGCTTTCTACAATAGATTGAAATGCACACTCTCAGAACCAGCAGCTGTGTTGCTTAGCTCCAGTAAGGGCATGGCATCTGAACCAGCCTCTGTGGCTGGTGGCACCAAACAACTCAGGGCCATTCTGAAGCACCCATTTGACCTTTGTTCCAGCCAAACTGAAGAGTTAAACCAGGATGGGACAGGGATTACTATCCTGCCTTTCAAACTTTGATAGCCACACAAATTTCTGCAATTTTTCCTGGGTATTAATTTCTGATTACTATTGACAGGAGAAATTCCAGGGGTTCTATTTGGCTCTTCCCACCATCATAATGTTTACTGCATGGGTCAGAGAATCAGCATAAGGATGTTTCCGGTTATAAAGTGTGATTATTCCAAATTTACAATCAGGAACAGGAGAAATAACTACTAGAAGCCTGTTGAGACAGGTGGAAATGGGCCAACACTCCATTTATTTTCTGACTTTGTGCTCACACTGATTAGCGTTAAATTGTGGCCAGTAATTAATAACTCTTAGGTGATATAGTTATTTCTTTTCTCCTGTTCACTGTCACCTGTTTAATGGCCATGGATCTTCTGGAGGAAAATTTGGAGGAAGATTTACAGTATGTTTTTGTGTCCACATTTCATGGTGACTCCTTAAATTAAATTAGCCTCCATCTTAAAAGGCTCTGGGTTTGAGAACCGGGTAGTACTGAGGCCATGAGTTCCTACTAAAGCACTTTGATTCAGGAATTGCCTACCAGAGAAAGACTTTGTCTGATAATGTAGACTAAGCAATATCTTAGAAGGCTGACAATGTATTTCATCCCTAAAAATGTACCCAAATAATATTAGCCACGACCATGTAACCATGTTGATCAAAACACTTAGGTTTCCATCTGTCTTTGTGGCTTATTGCAGTGATTGTGCCAACCTCATTCCTGAAACTGAGCTCTGCTGCCTGGTTCTACTACCCTAAGGCCCCACCATTCTCCTTGAGATTAGGGAGCTCACTGCTTCATTACTACAGAGGACAACCACTCAGTACTTTTTTGGGATACTGCTCACTACCCAAGTATACTTTTTTCCCCTTCATTGATTAAGGGATTGCATATGTGTCCTTATCTCCCTATTGCCCCCCACACCTCCCTGCTCATGCCCCGTGTGCCCCCCCCCCCCAGTGCCTGTGTCCATTAGTTATGCTTATATGCATGCATACAAGTCCTTTGGTTGATCTCTCCCCTTCTCCCCACCTTGCCTTGCCTCCCTCTAAGGTTTGACAGTCTGATGGATGCTTCTCTGTCTCTGAGTATGATGCTTCTCTGTAATAGTATTCTTATTACAATGGGGAAGAAAGGAGTCATCTGATGCCTCCAGAAGTTATGAGAAAGGCAGATGCTGCAAACTAGGTCCACTTCAGGATTCCCAGTTCCTTTTGTCTTTGATTTCTTTAATCTTTGTTGCAGAGAAGTCTGGCATTTCAATCTAATTTCTGTAGGTGACGGTTGAGGCCAGGCTTCAAGCAAACTATTAGAGAGCCTATCCCAGGTGCTTCAGCAGACTCAGTATATTTACGGTAGAATCATAGGCAAGCTTTCCCATATTGATAAATTCATATTCAGCCAACCTCATGTTTTTATCTCCTTGATCTAGCTCCTTTAGAATCGATTTCTAAACATCTATGCCCCTTCTTCCATTCTCTGACTGTAAAATCTGGCCATGTCCTGTCACCCCTTTGGTGTAGAATTTGTCTTATCTTTGAGAATATTCTGACACGGTCCTTCTGGCCATGGAAGCAATGAATGATGGTTAACCTTGAGGAGAATGGGAATGTCCTTGCTAGGCAAGTGCTCCAGAGGAAGTCATTGAAAGTAGTTTTCTCAGACAGGCTGGAGGGACTGCTTCAACAAACAAAGAAAATTCAGAAGGCTTTCAGAGTTCAAGTTAAGGACCTCATTTCAAGTCTCAAGAGTTCCACTTTTTTGAAGTGTTGCCTCATTATTACAAGCCTCTCAAATTACAGTAAAAACCCTGGTTACAAAAGTAACCTGAGACATGAGGTGGACTGCTAGTCCTAATTTTACCTGAACTCTCAAAGCCCACTGAATGTAGAGATTTAATCAGTATTGCATCTCTGCAACCTATGCCATCAGGTTCAAGATGATTAGACCCTTTTCAGTTTTCCATCATGACTTGAAAATCTAAGGCACTAAGCTTCTATTTTTTATTTTTGTGAGCTCCTCAGTAGAGTGAGAAGGAGCCAATAATCTTTATTATCATAATGATTAAATGATACAGATCCTTAATCTCCCCCAATCTCGTCCTCCACTGGTTATCCTCCCACCTTCTCCCACCTGAGTCATCTGTATGTTATAAAGTAATATGTGTGAAATCAATACTAGAATTTCAGTCTGAAGGTCTGTTTTTGAGGCTACTCCTGGAGCCAATTACTGTATCAGCCAGGGGCCCAGCAAGAGACAGAAGGCACGCTGATGGAATTCTGAGAAGGATTTAAGGGAAGTACTCATCAGGGATGGGTGGCACTGGGTAAGGTAACAAACAAGAGAAGCTGAGGTACTTCAGACTGGCAACATGGAAAGGTGTTACCATCCCTAAACCTGCAGGGGGAGGACAGATCCCCACAGCTCTGTGAGAGCAAAATCCCCGGAAGAGGGTTTGCCTGACCAGTTGCAGTCACTTTTAGAATCCTAGATTGAAGCATGCATGACCAAGCCGAGAATAACCCTGACATCTCTCTCTCTTTAAATTGATTTCAGAGAGGAAGAGAGAGGGACACAGAGAGCATTGATTGGCTGCCTCCTGCATGCCCTACCTTGGGGATCGAGCCTGCAACCCAGGCATGTGACCTGACTGGGAATCAAACATGAATTTCCTGTCTGGTTTATAGGTCAATGCATAACCACTGTGCAACCCAATGGGTTTTTTTTTTTTTTTTCTTTATAATTTTCTACTGGATTTTCCTTTGGCCCAGGCAATGTAGTTTGCAAGAGTCAGCCTTTCTGGCACACAGAGAGCACTACAGAGTGGATCTAGGTTTAGGGAAAATGGCAAATGGCAAATGGGAAATAATTAGCATGGTGGTTTGGGGCTGAGATGGTGGTGGTAGTGGCGATGGTGGGAGGTGTCTATATAATAGTTGTGGCTTCAAGGACAGTCTCCTACTATATTCAGAAAAATAACTCCCTTTTAGTTTTGCTCTAGATAGAGAATACATTTTTTTCAGTCTCATTATGTCACCCTAACAACCCCTTTCTTTAGTACATCCACCCGAGTATGTCAGAAATTCATTTCTCTGGGACTCCATGGTCCCCAGGCAAAGCAGGAGATATGGCAGAAACGTTCCAATGTCCTTAAGAATCCTTGGTTAAGGTGATTGTTCAGGGACCTGGCATGCGAAAGCTTCCAGAAAGCTTGTTGCTTAGCACTCGTGCGTCTGAGCCAAGGTAACCTGTTAGAGTAGTGAAGTCAAAGAAAATTAAGGTGAGCATTACTTGGAGGCAAAATGAAATTATAATGTGCTGTGGCATCCGAGAAGCTAAATGTTTCTTGAAGAATAATCTTAGCCCTGGGTATTTCTTCCCACACAATTTAGTTACAATGCTTCTGACTTCACATCTGATTTTAAATGACTGAGTTACAATAAGTTGCAGACATTTGGTGGAAGAAATAGTGCTAGAAAGGAAAAAAAAAATAATATGCAGTTAAAGTTTAAGAACTTTATTAGTCAAAAATATTCACCTTCCCCATAAATAGCAGAAACAAACTGAAATACATCAATTGGCTTTTGACTCTGTTATAACTTGAAAATGAATTTTTATCCAAATAGTCATAGAAAAGGTTTAGTGACTAAACTCCTTGGGCATGAGAAATAACTATAAATGAGCTCCTGTATCAGTAACAATCTTGTCTTAAGAAAAAAAAAACCCAAAATGATTCATAGATGAGTGGAGGTTGTGTTGATTGTCATGTCAGGAATGACTTGTTTATTCATAGCTGCGCATCCCTTTCTGTGATGGATCTCTGAACTCTGTGAAGGTGAACATTCAAACACAGGGGAGATGTGCAAATGAGAAAAAAGGAATCTCTACTCTCCTTCCATTCCCATAAGTAGAACAAATTTATCTGTGTTTTGCTAGAGGCAAGTTTGCTGAACTTGAACAACCTTTACATTGATTGCCATAGACATTCGGGTAAAATTGCAAAGCTTTTTCTGTGGTGTTGCAGTTTTCTGGAGTGTAGGTTTTTGGTCATTGTGTCAATCTGCATTGCTTGCCTCAGACTATCTCTATTTGAGTAACCCCTTTAAATAGAAAGTAGCCTTTACTCAAGTTCTGGGATTTCTCATTGCTGTCCTATCAGGGTTGATAATAAAACTTTGAAGCCCATTGCCCAGAGTTTGAATCTTGCTTCCCGTGCTTACTAGCTGGGCGGCATTGAGCACATTTTTAGCTCCTTGGAACCTTGGTTTTCTTTCTGTAATCTGATATTATTAATGCTTATAGTAATGTTTTGAAGATTCAGGGTGATAATAGATGGTGTCCCATATTATGTATATGTACTTTAACAACTGATAGCTCCGTTTTGAAAATGAAACTCACTTAATAAACACTGTCTTTGTAATTATTCAAGGTGTTGTCTACTTTTTGGGGACACCCTGTATGTAAAGCATCTAACAGGGCTGTCATATAGTGGGGAGACAATAACTAAAAGCTGCTGTAATTCTCCATCATCTTTTACTTCTCAGCGAAGAATTAATATACCTTCCCTGAGGAAGAGAGCGGTGATACTTTTAGGGGAGGGTATGTTGGCAGAGAAGGGACCTGTTTCTTGCCAGCGTTAGACACCATTTACCTAAAGGAGCTTTTCCATTTGTACTTCTCAGAATAGACTGCTTCAGCACCCCCTGAGGACGTTAACTTCTTCCCTAATAAGTGAAAAGTTTGAATCTGAAGTCAGGTAACATTTTGCCTTAAAGCATTGTCTTAAGTAGATTTTTCTTTCCTGCTTAAGAGAAAGCAGGAAAGATTTATTGTAAGTGCTCTCAGGAGGCCTCTTCCAAAGTGCTTCCCTTTAAAGGGGTAGTCACAAAAATGGGCACTGACTGCTACTGTGAAGATGTGGAAAGTGACACCAAAACCATTTCCTTTATGTCTATTAGCAAATTTCAGAGGAGTTTGGGCCTGCTAAAACTTCCCCTAAAATTTCACATTTGATTAAATTAAGATCTGCAGGTGAAGATATGAAAAACAATTTCTTTTTAAAAAAAGAACCAATTACTAAAAGGAGATGAAAGTTCATAAGAGAGCCAAATTATATGATGTAGCTTTATAGTCACATCTTTAAGGCTAGTATCTCTTTAAGAGGTAATTTCACCAGTGTTTATTCGGCTTACGCTTATATTATCTTTGGCTTAAATAGCAATTCTGAATTTAATTCGGATATCATAAAGAAGTGTTTCTTTTACTCCTTGAAATTTTTAAGAAATATATTTTATTGATTTTTTACAGAGAGAGAGAGAGAGAGAGAGAGAGAGAGAGAGAGAGAGAGAGAGAGAGAGAGAGAGAGAGTTAGAAACATCACTGAGAGAGAATCATTGATCAGCTGCCCCTTGCACACCCCCTACTGGGGATGTGCCCACAACCAAGGTACATGCCCTTGACCAGAATCAAACCTGGGACCTTTCAGTCTGCAGGCCAATGCTCTATCCACTGAGCCAAACCTGTTTCGGCTACTCCTTGAAATTTTATACATCTTTGTAAATATGCTTTTAATTTTATTGGGGAATAAAAATAATAAACATGAATTCTGTCCTTTTAGATGCCCTTTTCTGTCTCTAGGTTTTGAGTGATTTTTGTGTTTTTGAAGGAAGATAAGAGCTCACAATTTGCAGGCTTGCTTCATCCTAAACTATATCAAACTGCTTGACATCCATTGAGAAGGAGTGCTCTGTATCTAGATATTCTTCCTAAGTTGACCTCTTTGAATCATAATAATGGCCTGATAGATGAGCAAATAAATGTCAGGAAATGTTAGTTCCCCTTACAGGGTATGACCACTTATTTCTTTTCTAGTTTAATAATCCTTATCATCAGTATAGAATGGAAAAATGAAAAGAATACTGGATATGGCCTAGAAACTCCTAGGTTCTATTCCTGGTGAGTCAATTTATTTAACATTGAAGCTCTGTACAAATCACTTACTTTTTCTAATTTTCATTTTCTCTTTTATGAAGTGAAAGTACCAGCCCCTGCCTGTGGTGGCTATAGTTGTCTGTGCTCAGCATCCATTTCTTTTTCTTTAAAAAAAAAAAAATTCTTATTGATTTCAGAGAGGGAGAGGGAGAGAGAGAGAAATATCAATGATGAGAGAGAATCATTGATTGGCTGCCTCCTGCACTAGGGAGCCCACAACCTAGGCATGTGCCCTGATCCGGAATCAAACCATGACCTTCCAGTTCATAGATTGACACTCAACCTCTGAGACATGTTGGCCAGGCCTCAGCATCCATTTGTAACCCTGCCTTGTCCTCAGGGATGGGAAAGTTAAAAAATCCATGTTTCCCAGGTTCCCTTGCAGCTAATGTTTGGAAGCAAAGTAAATCCTATCATTTAGAAGTATTTATTCAAGATTTATAAAATGGGAGTAACGTGGTGATTCAGGAGGAATTAATGGGCCAGATTTCCCAGACACAGGTGGGAATGAAGTCCTTGTGATATCTTCAGAAAATGAATTTTCTAAGCCCGCCACAGGAGGATGTGCAAAGAATGTTTTATTGGAGTGGAGATACCTTTCTCAGGTTTCAGAGTCTCCTGCCTCTTAAGCCAATCCTGGCAAAGGTGCCGCTGGGGTTCAGCAGAGCCAGAAAGAGGGCCACGTGTCCAATGTTCCCATTCTACGTTGCACGGCTGTGGTTCAGCTTCCAATCCAAGCCAATTAAAGTCCATGTGGAGCCCTACATGGCCATGAGCCCTGGGGCCCAAGGGAGTGACTCCCCCTGCAGCAGGAGGCCCAAGAGGGCCCAGCGTGTGTGTGTGTGTGTGTGTGTGTGTGTGTGTGTGTGTGTGAGAGAGAGAGAGTGAGAGAGAGAGAGAGAGAGAGAGAGAGAGAGAGAGAGAGAGGGAAGAGGGAGAGGAACTTCCTGTGTTTGGAAGGTTAAATATTTAGTTTTTTCCTTGCTTGGCGTGGCCACACCCATCCTGGCCACTGCTGTGACTGGCAGACAGGGAGGCACCTTCCCATGTCACTCAGACCTTACTGGGAATGTGCTAAAACTGCCTTTGTCCAGTCCCTTCCCCCATCAGTTAGTGGGGAACAGACTTAGAATTAAATGCAGCTTTTGGCAAAGCTGTATAAACGGCATGTCTATATATAGTCTTCCCTTTTCTTCTTCCCTTTTAAATAATAACCAGGTTGTGACAATAACGTTAGTGGAAGCCATCTCTCTGCAGCTTTGTATTTTCTTTCCTTTCAGAAAGCGGGTTGCAAAGATGTGGGTTTCCCCAGAAGTGTTCCAGCATCCAGTTCTATCTGAGGTGACAGGAACAGATGCTTTCCCACGCTCAGGTCACAGGCATAGCGGGACATTCTCTCCTGAACAGCTCCAGTGGTGGCCCTTGATTCTTACTCTCTGACTAGCAGAATCAGTTGGCCTCCTGGTGTTATGGCATTTGGTGTTCAGGGTATTCCTGGAGGCCCAGCCTGGAGCCGGCTACTTCCAGACTTGTAATCATTTTGCGAGCATCTCATGTCTTGTATTGAACTCTTTTCTCTTAACACACCTTAAAGTGTCTTTATTTATTGTACTGAACTCTGATACTTGGCCTAAATTGATGTGAGGATCATATGGAATTAATAATATATTTTAAGGTGCTTTGCTAAAATGCTATATGGACATAGGGATTCTTCAAATTAACACACACACACACACACACACACACACACACACACACACACACACACAAGATTTGGCCTGTTATTTGACTAATGGAATGCAACTGAAACATACTTTATAATATGCCCCTTGAGGCTGTAGAAGCTGTAAGAAATTACATCACAGAGGGGAAAGAATAAATGTGTAACCAAGTCCCATGAAGTTTTCTGCTCACACTGTGGCAGTGGGATCAGGGCAGAATGGATTGGAGTTGCAGGAGGGAAGCCTTAATTCTTCTTGAATATCTTGAGGTCTGGCTGTGCAGGGGACTTAGGTTCTGAGTGGTTTCTTTGCCTCTGTACTCTATTCCTGACCTCAACTTCTTTATCTAGAAATTTCTGCAATACTTATAAACCTGAAGTTTCTGAAAGTTAGGATATTACACTGTTTCTTGCTTCCTCCTTTTCCTTTTAATTAATGTCCCTTGGGAGACTTCAGGTTAGAGGTTTGAAATTGTCAGGGATTGAACCAATTTCTGACATCACTGATTATTTCAAGAGGCAATCCTGGTAAAGAAATAAAATTATTCAATTACAAAGTATGATGATTCTTAAAACATGACAGGAAAGTTATCCCCATGCTAAATCAGCAACCTATGGTAGGTCTCAAGATTTCAGAGTTTTGATTAGCTTATCTCAATGCTACCATTCACTTAAGATAGCTGCCTTTAATATTTGTAGTTTTGGGTTTGTGGTTCATGTGATGTTAAGCATATATTTTTTTCGTTATTGTTGGGGAAAATAAGACTTATAATGAGTAGACTTTTAAAAGAAAAGATGTCCCTAGTACTATTCTGAATTGATAAGCATTTATAAAAAAATAAAAGTTAGTTTACATTGAAATAAATATGCATATTTTATGCTGCCATATGTCACAATGATCTAAAGAGGTTTTGATTGTAGCACATGGCAGGGGTTAGAAAGATAATACCTCAAAATCCTACTTAACTGTCCACTGGCTTTAATATCTGGAAGAGTAAAGCAGAGTTTTATGGATCCTTTTGACTTTGCCTAATGAAACACATAATTGTACTCATTCCGATGTAGTCTGTTTTTCTCCTAGAAATATTTATTTTTCAAATCCAGGCTTGAGCCACACTTATAAATTTGGTAAGCCTACATGATTCAGTAGTTATCTCAATAACTTTTGAAACATAAATTGTCATACAGGTGAATTAGAAGATTGGACAGCTGTGTATTTAGAAAAATCACATTTAAAAATGTTTTAATGCATATCTGTGGATGTAATGTGTGTTGGAAAATTGTGAAACACTTCTCAACCATTACTAATGATTATTTATATATTAACTGAAAGCTAGTTTCTATCTGTCTCTCTGTCATCATCATCATCTATCTAATGTCTTTATCTATAACTGCATCTGATATGGTAGGCAGTTAGACATGTGAAAGTCACCAGTGTGGAAGGCCCTGGTGCCTGACAACAGACAATTGTAAGGAGACCCCAGGGTGAGCCTTCCTTCCCTGGCATGTTGCTGGTCAGATGTCAGCCTGCCTTAGAGGAGGAGCAAGCCCTGCAAGACCACTTCCTTAAGCATTAAGCCCCAGGTTGCTGCCTGCAGCCAAATGTGGACTCTACCTGAGTCCCATTTGATGTGGCTGAGAGACATGGGGATGTAATGACACAGCAGTGGACTACAGCGTAGGAAGGGACTGCCACTTCTCTTCAGAACCTCTCCCCACTTACAGATAGGCAGGGAGGTTGCACTATCGAACCAAATTGTAACTGATTTATGCAATCTCAATTGAATGTTACATCACTGGGTGGTGCAGAATTATAATGCAAAAATTAAATTGTCTGATCTAAGGTCGGCTAGCTGAAGATTCAGAATTAGAAAATGAAATGGGTTCAAGGAAAAAAAAAAACATTGTTTCTGAATATTCAGCTTTGAAATTGTATAATATAGTCATGTTATTCCAACATATATTTATTGATTTTTCTTCAAAATGACTTCATGCTATTGATGCACATAATATTTGCTTGCATATATATCAACACTGTCATTTTTAATGGTTTTTTTTTTGTGAGCTACTCTGAAAATCTGGCCACCAACTATTACAGAAGAAAAACGTGTAATTCCAAACAAATGACTAATTTTGACCACTTTAGTTCATTCATAAAGTGGACGTTTTCTTTTTAAAATATTTTTACTTAAATATTTTTATAAACAATGATGATAGGTACAAATTTAAATATTGTAATTCCTGTTTAAATTTGAGTGAGGTCAAATATACTTTTCTTTTGTGATTACTGTTTTTTATGTCAATTTTATTTTTGCATGTATAGTTTAATGTAATATAATATAAAATATAAGTATGTAATCTATTATATCAAGTATATAAATATTATCTTTATATGCTTATAGCAATTTTATGGTTTTACTCTTAATTTTAATTTTTTATTTATTTCCAATTTATTCTACTACATTAAGGATGAAGCAGGAATCTATCTCATTTCTTTCCTCATTGTTTACTCCACATATTAAATTGTTCATTTTTCCTGTGTCAACTTGAAATACATCTTTATTTTTATTTACTGATTTTTACATATTTGTTATTCATTTTTATTTAGAAAGTACCACACTTTCTAAAGTATGATAAATTTAGACTACACTTTAAAATCTGATATGACAAGTCCTCCCTCATTGTTATTATTTTTCATCATTTTTTCCAGGATATCTGGGGAACTTCAGGATAATTTTTATTAATTTACTAAAAATGGTATTCTTATTGAAATTGAAATAAATCTATAGCTTAATTTGGGGGATAATTTTTTATCTCTCTAAAGGTATTCTTTTCCCTCTCATAATCTGTCTGTTTTTAACATGTTTATTTTGCATCTATGCTTCTGAGTAAGATTTTATAATTTCCTTGAAATGAGTAATCTACCTTATTGTGAAGTTAATTTCCTCTGTTAATTTTACATTTACCGTTACTATTTTATGTGAAATATTTTTGCTTTACATTTTCTAATTTTGGAAATATATTAACTTTTTGTTTTCATTATCCAGCTTACTGGATTTAGTTTCTATTTCTAGTAGCATCTTAGTTGGTTTATTTATATATTTCTAGATAGATAAATATTTAAATGTTTTCCTATAGTTAAATATTTTTTAACCTACATTTTATTTTCTTGCATTGGCTATCTAATTCAGAATTTAATGTCAAGGTCAAGGGCTCCTCACTTGTATAGCACCATGTAGTGAACACAGTAAACAATGTTTTATGGCAGCTTTGGGCAAATATGCCAATATATATATATATATATTGTGTGTGTGTGTGTGTGTGTGTGTGTGTGTGTGTGTGTGTGTGTGTTTACCAGGGCTAAAGAGTCATGCTGCAAGTTGGACATATTTTGAAAAGACAATATTAAATAGACAGTCTTCAAATGGTGAGATAGTCCTGGCAGAAGAAGAATGTTGATTTGATAAGGGAAGAATGAAAAAAAAATACTTTTAAGGTTTTTTTTATGATACAAATAATGCTTCTCGATAGCCTATGCACATGATTACACAAATTACATGTGAAATGGCCAGCCAGTAGTTACAGGAGAAAAAGCAACCCTCCTCTAGAAATAAGAAGAAAGCAAATACATGGCACCATGTGGGCAGGAGTCTTGTGGGAACAGATGTGGCATAGAATTGGCAAATCCTATTAAATGGCCAGGGAATAAGTATGCTTCTGCCTGTCTTCTAAGGAGTGCTCCCTGCCAATGGTAGTATTTTTTTTTTTTTGAATCGCTTAACATTAACTTAGTTTTTGTTCTAGTGAGGAAAATATGGTCCCTGAGTGTTTAGATTGGTGTATGATTTACATCTCTGTGTTAAAAGGAAAAAAGAAAAAGGCACAGTATATTATATGGACACTTGGGAAGTCAGCTCTCCAAATTTGTTCCAGAGAATTTGATTCATGACAAAGGCCGGTGGCACACGGATGTTGCCTGACCCCACGTGAAGTTGCATTTGGTATTTGGACTGTGAGGAGAATTTTTTTTTTCATTTACAATAACATAAAACTCAGCAGTAAATCTTCACAAGATTTTTATAACTTGGACCAATTGAAAACTATCCTTAGGGTTTACTGAGCAGTGTAGTGGCAAAAGTTTCAAATCTTAGGTAATAATCAACAACAACAAAATCACCTTCCCCTTCCTAAAAAAATGTGTGCAAATGAAATGATGCTTCTTGCCCCAGTGTCTAGTCTTTGGACATACACACACAAAAATGTTTTGTTAAGTGTCTAGAGTCTTGAATCTAAGCGGCTAGAATACTGCTAAAAATAGATTAGTGCAGGTTGCTTAGGTGTGATACTTTATATCAGAGATGAGAGGAAAGCAGAAATCCCCAAACTATAGTAACTTGAAAAATGAAATAAATTTAACCTACAGCAAATGGGCCATGTGGATGTGAGAAAGGACATATTAATCAAACCTCACCAATTAAGGAACTGGTACTTCACTATTAAACTCTGAGATGAATTTCAAAATCAAGGCTTGATGGAATGGATATTTATGTTATTAAGATACCATAGCAACCGATCTTTATCTGTTCGGAGTCCTACCTAGAGGTCAAGTTGGAAGTTCTCAACTGATTACCATCATGACAATTAATAAAGATGATTTAGCTTGTCTGATGATTTAACTTCTCTGAAAACATGAGTATCTAGAGGTAGGGAATTCTTCTAATACTAAACAGAAATGTCTTCTGCTAAGGAAGTGAGAGGAAAATGAACTTAACCATTGCTGATTATTCAATAAAGAACTTCAAACTAATCTAAATTAATATAAGAGCTGTTAGAATCTATGAAATTTGAAGATAATGTCCAACTGTTGTCTGAAACAATTTTCAATTATACTTTCTAAAGGTGATTTTTTTTTCCTCAGGATGTTATTTTGTCTTAGTTCTTGCTGTGATTACTATTGCTACTTTCTAAAATGCTACAGATTTGGAATTGAGGCTATGTACTTATCACTTATATGAACAGCTTGCAATGGTATTAATTTGTACTTTCCTGTTTTTCAGTTACCAAATTACCATTGATGAAGCATCTGCTCTTGGGAGCGTCATTTCAGGCTTCTCCCCAGTCTTCTACATCTCATAACTGTATCACCATTCACCCCTTTACAGACCCATAACCCAGAAGTCATCCTCAAGTCTTCTTATTCCCTCACAACTCTTGTGCATACTATTAGCAAGTCATATCGGCTGGCTTTACTTTCAAAATAGGTTCAATTTTGACCACTTCTCACCACTTCAGGGGCCCACCTAGTCCGGCAACTGGTCTCCCAGATCCTATTTTTGTAACTCGCTAGCCCGTTGCCCCAGAGCAGCCAGAATTATCTTCTGACAAATCAGATGGTTACTTTCTTGCTCAAAAGGTTCCATAAGCTTCTTATTCTTTGAGTATAAAATTGAAGCTTCCTACCAGTGACTGTGTTGCCCTTACATGATCTGGCCCCTTTTAACCCCATCTTATACCCTGGTGTCCCCCCCCCCCCCCCCCCCCCCCCCCGGCACTCCCCTTAGCTCTAGCTCCACCTCTTTTCTGACCTTCTTGGAACTCACTGGGCTCCTGACCACATCAGAGCATTTGTCCTTTGGTTCTCTCTGCTGAAACATTCTTCTTCTCAGATCTTCCAATGCTTCCCTCAATATATTTGGATTTTTGCCTAAATGTTTCTTACCATTTGATCTTAAAGAACCTTATCAGTTTATGACCCCTTAATTTGTTATGTTTTTAATAACACCCTTTCCAACTACATTTTTATATTTATTTGTCTACTTGGTTAATCTTTGCTCCACCCCTCCTTTCACATACACATTCAGTATTGCTCCAGTACAGCAGGGACTTTATCTTTCTTTCTCTGCTGTATATCTTAGGTCTAGCTGAGTAACTGACACCTAGCAGATACTCAGTAAATATTTGAAAAATGAATGTATGATGTGATATGGTAAGAAAGAAGGACAGATGGTGATAAAAGGGAGTTAACTAACAGTCAAGGTATTTGTTGCCAAGGAACTTCAGGCCCAAAAACCTACACCTATGCAAAAGCATATAAAGCATTACAGATTGAACGCATAATGCCCAAGTAAGGCAGAGCAGAGCAGGGCATTTTATTATGTATATTATATGGAGCCATCTGTCTCCCTGCTGTTTCTTTTGCATTTCTCCATACTGCTTAATATGGTCTCTGCACATAAATGTTGACTATGACTAATTGATTATTATTTTTAAAAATGCAAGTATAAGTAGAAAGCAATACTGGAAGCAAAACTAAAGTGAAGCAAAACTAAATTGAATTACTCTGAATAACCTATGAGTTGATTTTTCCATACTTAATAGTATACATGTATGAATATGTATGGGCTTTTGTTTAGCTGTGGGACATACATCAGAGCAATTTTTCATGGCACAGTACAATATTTTCAAGATACTACTAGTTAAACTTACTTTTAACTAGTAGTATCTTGAAAATATTGTACTGTGCCATGAAAAATTACTAGTTAAAAGTAAGTTGTACTTAAAAATCTTGATTCTCAATGCTTTAGTCTACTCCCCCATGTCCGTGATTCTTATGAATTTTGGGAAATTAGGTTATACAAGTTCTTTATAATTTGACTATCTTTGTAGAGTATAAACGGATAACACAATTTACTGAGTTGATCATTGATTCAAATAACGATTGCTCACTGCCTTGGATAAACCAGGTATAAACACATGAATAAGATATAGGTACAACCCTGACCGGGTAGCTTAGTTGGTTGGAGCATCATGTTGTACATCAAAAGGTTGTGGGTTTGATTCCCAATCAGGGCCCATATGTGGGTTGCAGTTTCAATCCCTAGTCCGGACACGTACAGGAGGCAACAGATCAATATTTCTCTTTCACATTGATCTTTCTTTCTCCTCTGTCTCTCTCTAAACATCAAAAACATGTCCTCGGGTGAGGATTAAAAAAAGTTATAGTTCCAGAGGCTACCATGCGTTCACTTACTCGCCTGGTGTTTTCAAACGGTTGAGAACTGGCAGATTCCAGGCATCTTCCCAGGCGTTGGGGATGAATTGTAAACAAGGCTGGTCAAGGTCCCTGCAGTCACAGGAACAGAAAATGGCAGACAAATGCAATTTTATATAAAGGAAGAGAGCAGAATGGGAGCATAGAACAGAGGAAACAGCTTTGAGCCTTCACGTCGGGCTGTCTGAGGAGCAATGAGATTAGAGCCTAACAAGAAATCTAAGGGCAAACCCAGGGGCAGGGGGAGAAGGATGGCCATAAACAAATTACCACAGTCCAGCCTCATCAGAGCTTTAGTAGAAGAAGGAAGGAAGGGAATACGAAATCTGCTGGCTGTGTGGAAAGAGGAAAGATAAACAGAGTTGTCTGGCATCAGCAAAGCCGTGCCCTAGAGGGGATGCTGGGACCACAGGAATGTGAATTTGTCCGATGGATGAGAGGAGAGAGTCAGCTTGTGCATCACCCAAAGGCGAACGCTGTCCAGGTGACATGACCCAGCCTCACAGAAGAGGACTGGTGTTGTGAACAGGTCCAGGGAGTCTGGCTGGTGGCATCCTGCCCGTCCGACCACATGTCAGGCACTGTGACATTTAGAAAGGTGATTACACTTGGGAAGAGTGCAAGGCAGTGTGTTCTAAGCTGATCTGGCAAAAGAGCTGCCTGCGGCTAACTCTCGGCATGACAAAATGCCATTGCTCCAGACCGGCCATTAGCCCTTGCCTGCATGCCACGCTGGTTGAAAAATGGGCACATTTACAGGACAGAGAAATGGACTTTATTATTCTAGGCAGCACTGCACTTGGCCTTGGACATGAAAACAGATGGAGGGCTAAACGCTTTTCAAAATATTTGTAAAGTACCTAAACAAAGTGTGTTATATGAAGTTAGATTGTGTTGGTATTATATAAGTGGAGAGTAGGATTTCTTAAAAAAAAAAAAAAAATACCAAATAAATAAATAAATAAATAAACACCATGAAAAAAAGAGAGGGACCATTAATTTTCCCTTTAAGAAAGATAGTGAAGAAAATAAATAATGATCTGTTCTGAACTGATAAAATAGACTATTAAGATGTCAAGAGATATTTTCTTCACAAAGAAAAAAAATACGGACATCTCGTATGGATATTCATTTTCATTAACAAGTACAGAGTAGATTGGGAGGGGAGAGATTCATGAAAACAACCTGAATTCTCTAAGGCAGATTTTCAAAAAGTATTTTACCTGCTTTAGAGAGAGCTGCCATGCAAAGGACTGTAATTTTCTCCATGTTGTGAGAACATGAATTTACCTTTCCATTTATTATATGCAAGTGCCTGCCTTCTACAGCCTCCTAAGTAACAGCCTTTTTCATGCACACAAAATGCAGGAAAGTGGGTTTGGGCAGTGGTGTCTTGTGGCTTGATGGCATGTATGAACGCTGCCTTGTCATCTTCATTGTAATGATTCTTTAGCTGAACTTGGTGATGCCCTTTAGGCAACACGACTATTGAAGGCTTTGCTGTGCCCTAGCCAAACAGTGTTTACTTACGTGTCTGACCTAAACAGGAACACGAAGGAGGCTCTGCTCACAGCCTTGCGCTTCTTCAAAAACAGATAAAAGGGAATAAGAAATGCAAGCGATTGGGGCTCGTGGAAATGAGAGTGTGAGTCAGAGTGCACAGCTGTGGAGCAGCTGTGTGGGGGCTGACAGAACCAGAGGGAGAGTGAGAGGGTGGGTGGCACTGGTTTGGGCGGGTGATCTCCTCTCTCTCTGAGTGTTAAGGGAACTGATGGGTAATTGTCCTCCTGGAAAAAGATGCTACTGCCAGGGCACTTCTGAATCCATGTAAATCCAGGTACAGCTAAGCACATGGGCAAGCTGTGACTCTACATGGACTAAGGGACACAAAGAGGCTGCTTCTTTTCAAATGTGGATTAAAAACCATGAACAGTTGGAAAAGCTTTGCAAATAGAGGACCTGCAAATCTAGAGTAGATAGAATGGAAGAAATCAGGTTGAATGATTTCTTGAATTTTTTTTTTTTTAATAAGCTGAGGATATTTGGACAGAAATCAGGGGAGGGTCCTCTGTTTGAGTAGGAACAGGGTGGGGTCTAGGGATTTGAATCATGTGTGGGGGCAGAAAAATGAGGAGAGGGTATTTTTCCTTCACTATAACACATTTAAAGAAATGTAATGGATTGAGATTTTCATCTTCTGTCTTTTCTTCATATCTAATAAGACCATACAATAATAAAAACCTTAAACAGAAAGCAACATTAAACAATTATAGTATAATACAAGAAATGACTTTGGAATTTTGTCCCCTGTTTTTTTTTCTTTTTTCTACTCAAAGACAAGGGTCCTACCAGTTATAATTATTCTTTGAAAAATCTATTTAGTTATTGTTCTCTTAGTCATAGGTTAGAAAAACAGGTACAAAACTGCACGGAATACTCACACACACACACACACACACACACACAGCTATAGAAAAATGTACTCTGTAGCTTTTTGTCTGTGATACTTATCATTTGACTCTAATTTTGGGCTCTTTAGAAAATTTCGTTCCCTAAAACTTAGTCATACAGAAAATAAGGGTATTTTATTAAAGAGAATGATTGCACTAATTTTAGTGTGACATTCCTCTTAGGGCATTGATCTTTATGTGTTGAAATTGCCAGCAGAAGCCAACTCTGTACTATAGTCAGCCAATTTTTTTTTTCTAAATGGTTTTATTGCCAACGTCAGGGCCAGTGATTCTCCAGTTTTATTATAAATATTTAGTATTTATCATGGGCAGTAAGCACGGTAGGAGTCCTCTGTCCCTCATTTGTGAGGTTTGCAATGAAGCAGAGTCAGAAGCTCACAGGTAAATAGAACTTATCATAACTGTTTTGTAAAGTGCACACACCTTGAGAAGTCAAATAAAAGTTTGCACATGAATGTGAATTAAACACCATGTGTGTTCTGAATATCTGAGGTTCCCTGAAAACTGTGTATACATGCTAGGTGTTTGTGTTTAAGAGTGGCAATGTAGAAAGCTGAAATGGAGCGTTGTTTTATTTAATAAAAAGAATGCCGAAAATAGATATGAAACGGCTTTAAAATTCTTCAAACTTTGTTTCCAGCAGTAAAGAAAAATATCCTACTTTTCACTTTCCCTGACTTAGTCTTTAAAAGAGGAAAAGCCCAAGGAAGGACAGCGGGATGAGGCAGGGTTAGGCTATGCTAGCCTTCATGTTTTTCTGATGGTGAGGCCCCAGTACCTACCACGGCTGTTCTGCCAAGTGCTCGCAGTAATATGAATCTGTTTGCATGCTTAGTGAGATCAGGGCTTTTCTCCAGAGGATGTGTAGTTAAAACATGCATTGCCTTTGATTCTGTTATGTTTGTTTTCAGTGTAAAGGTTCTCTCAAATGTAGTAGGTGATTTCTTGGTAAGCAGAGCATTCTGACATGTGAATGGCCTCGATGGTTGGCTAGCCGTTTTGTTTACTAACGGTGTGAGTGTCAGTGTGCCAGGAGCTGCGAATAAATCAAAGCTGAGGCTGGTCTCTAGTGATGGGAGCACCAGCCCCTGCCTCTTATGTGATCCTTTGTACAGCACACCTCTACCCCTTAGGATAGTTCCATCCACTGATTCTTAGGCAGAAGGATAAAGAATGCCCTAAACTGAAAAAGGGAGGGGATAGACACAGGGAAGAAAGAGGTAATTTTCCTGGTTTGAGAACTTCCTGCCCTGGGATCATTTCGGATGTTTGCATTTGTGCAGAGAGTTAGGTGTCTTTGTCTCCTGAAAGTAAAAATGTGGTCAAATAGAACAGTCAACAGTGTGTCACAAGCAATAGCTTCTGTTTTTATCTCTCCATTAAAACTAAGTTGGTTTTGTTTTTAAAATCAAGTAATTTGACTGCTCTGGGTAGAAATGAGATAGCTTGTCAAGAGAGCAATATGCTTGCTTTCAACAAAATGGACCCCCCAGAAATAGCCATATAAGAACATAAAACATTGCCTCCATATTTCTCACCTCACCTTAGATGCCATATGCAGTGGGCATTTAGTAGAAATGTTTAAAGTATAGAATTTCCCTAGGCTGCCCAGGAACTTGTTGATCTGATGTATTGGAAATGATGTTAGCTCTTCCTTTCAGTTCTGAACTTATTCTGTTTAGCTCAGCAAGCTGGTTCCATTTCATTTTCTTCCCCTACTCAACTGAGAAAAATGGATTCGGAAATTAACTAGGTACTCTGGGCTATTTCAAAGATCAAGAAAGAGAATTTTGTTTCCATTTCTTTTTTAAAAATTGTAAAATATGCTTTTGTTGATTTTTGGAGAGAGAGGAAAGGAAAGGGAGAAACAGCCATGAGAAACATCAATTCGCTGCCCCCATCACGCCCCCTGCTGGGGAACGAACCCACCACCCAGGAGTGTGCCCTAGCCAGGAATTGAACTGGTAGCCTCTTGGTGCATGGATTGCTGCTCAACCACTGAGCAATATCAGTCTGGCTTGTTTCTATTTCTCAGAAATGAAATATAAAATTTAGAAAGTAGGAAAATGATAACTGAATGTGGCCATAATTAATTAAAATTTGATATTCAGGTCTGAGATGGAAATGTAGCTAACAAGAAAAGTTCTACAGATGCTTCTGAATTAGCTGAATCCTCAGCGAATCTTCATTACTGACTAAAGGAAATTATATGGTATTCTTCTCTGCAAGGTTTGAAAATCTATTGAATTGCTACTAAAAGCTTCCAGAAGGTAAGGAAACCTTCCCAGAGGCAATTAGGCTGCATTTGCCACTGAAATTTTCCCTTATGTGATAGGGTTTTAAATGAAACGAAGGAAAACAAAATGTTAAAATAGATAATCATGGTCTTGCCTAGAATTAGTGCATACTCGCAGGGATTGAGAATAGCGGTTGAATATAGATGTCTCAGAATATGGCTGATCTGCCAAATGACAGATGGTCCAAAGCCAGGAGAGGAAGGCTCAAGATGTCGTCAACGGTAAGGCTGATTTTGGGCAGAGCTGAGCATCTGTTTAGCCGTTGTGTTAACAATCATCATTAGTACAGCCTCTTTTTCATTCTGCCACATTAATTTGTTTTTGTTTTCGCCTTTGTGATGACTCAGATAGGTTCTTTATTACGAAGGATGATATCTGCATAAAGATTCACCAAATAAGACTATTCTGAACAAATTACAACTATGGAACTAAATATTTATTTTTTTAAGATAGAGGGACACTAATGTTCTGTATCACACTTTGTTAAACATTTTTGAAAATTGATTTTTGCTGTCTAATAACATGTTGAGATATGTTATTGTGTCTTGCTATTAGAATTCCTTTAAAAGGGGCTCCAGAAAGGTAAGCCAAAGAAACTTCATCTTGTGGAGTTTATGAGTTGTCAGTGATGACCTTTTAAATTACCTGGTATTTATCTATCTATTCATTTGTTTATATTAGTCAACTTAATTTACTTAACAAATGAAATGCATCTTTTTAGTATGTATTAGTTGGCTTTGGCTAATATAAAACCCTGTGTAAATGCCATCACAGAAAAGATATAGAACATGTCCATCACCTTTGAAAGTTACCTTCTGTCTCTCCCCACTCAATCCAGCTCACCTTGACCCAGGTCATCACTGATCTGTTTCCGGTATATTAGATTTGTCATGTTTAGAGTTTCATATTAAATGGACTGACATGGTATGTATGCTTTTGTTCATAGCACCATTCGCTTAGTGAAATGCTTTTAATATACACTTACTAGTAAGTTATTGTATGTTTCAATAGTGCATTTCTTTTTATTGATGACTAATATTTCATGGTATAAATATGCTCCAATTTACCCATTATAAGACATTTGAGTTGTGTTTTCCATTTCCAATAAAGTTGTCTCAATGTTTGTTTATAGGTGTTCATATGGGCATATGTTTTCATTTCTCTTGGTGAATACCTAGAAGTAGAATTATTTTTCTATATAATAAGTATTTTCCAAAGAAACTCTACCATTTTATATTTATTTAAGTAGTATTGAGCTTTCCAGGTGCCCCACACCCTTTCCAAGACGTGACATGTCAGGGTTTTTAATTTGTCATTGTAAAGAGTGTGTGATATCATTCTTGTGGGAAGCCATTTCTAAGGCCCAGGCTGGATTATGTGGCTCTGACTGTGGTCTCTTTAGGGAGGACTATAAATAGACAGTGATGGTATATTTCCAAGAAAGTGTTGGTAGTGCTGTGCAAAAGATCTCATGAAAGGAGCACTTTCAGGTGGGGAATAGATATTTATTACCCCTTACAAGGTGAGACTTTGCAATTATACCTGGACATATTCCATGCACTACATTCTGCGCATCATGTCAGAACAGGGATTCTTTTTTGTTTTTTAATTGAAAAAAATATGTTTATTGATTTTTTACGAAGAGGAAGAGAGAGAGAGAGTTAGAAACACTGATGAGAGAGATGCCTCCTGCACACTTCCTCCTACGTCTCCTACTGCCTGCAACCAAGGTAGATGCCCTTGACTGGAATCGAACCTGGGACCTTTCAGTTCGTAGGCCGACGCTCTATCCATTGAACCAAACCAGTTGTGGCAGAACAAGGATTCTTAATGGTTTTGGATAACCTGTACTAATCAAGGAAAGTGGGTAAAATGAGCAGAGGCTCTCGGGGGCAGCAGAGGCCCACATACCAAGAGAGGCATGCGTTGGGGTAACAAGTGTTTGTCTAAGCAAAAGGACCTGTGACTGTCACTAGCCAAAAGGTTAAACTGTTTGCCTTTCTATTCATCAATAATAAACAAAGATAAAATGTAAAGAAGTAGAGGTATAAAAACCAAAAACCCAAATGCCTATGGGGGGGTGTGACAAAAAACATACTTTTGTGAATGTGGCCAATATTAGACAAAGGCTTTAATCCACCTACCAATCTGAAAGAGTACCTGTTCTGGAGGCATGCAAATGCCTGCAAATGCTTGAGCTTTGCTAATCAATTGGTGTGTACCATCTCTGCATGTGTGCTGCAAATCTGTGACTCTAGGTTGTCATTCAACATGGGATGAGAGTGACAGACCACACTAAGTACACTGTAATGGGTGCTTTACATAGTTTACACAATTGAATAATTAGGAAAACAAGTAAGTATTATTTTCCTCTTTAACCAACAAGAAAATGGAGGTTTAGAAAGGCTAAACAATTTGTTAAAAGTTCAGGACATTAACTGGAGCAACCTGCGGCACTTGGCCCACCCTACATGTGGGCCAGAGATGGGGATGATGGTAAAGAATGGGGAAGCTCCCTGAAGGAGGGAAACATGCTGATAGTGAGTGATGGTGTGGGGAACTTTGAGGTGGGAGATTCTGGTGAATAGAACTCAGAACTGGTCTGGATGTGGACCACCCTTTCTGGAAGGCTCTAGTTCCAGGCAACCTATGGGAGTCGTAGACAATTTTAAGGACAGTACTCTAAAGTTTAAGGTCTCATAGACATGGGCCCAGAACAGGAACCCTGCATATTGGGTGTTAGGGTGATGTTGCCCAAAGATACACCATTAGTAAAGATTCCAATTTGAGTTTTTTTGTCTCTTGTGCCCATGATCTTAATCCAGAAGATTATTTTCAAGCTGCTGTTAGATCAGACTTTAGAGAAAGTATAAAATGTCTTTACTAAGACTTCATTTTGTCTTTTACCCTGGCCAGGACATTAGTAGGAGATGGGTAGTCTAACAAAATTTTCTTTATTATCATCAACATTATTTTAACTTTATAATATCCTGAGAATTAATTTTGTTTGTAAAATATAATATAAATATCCTGGAAGTATCCAATTTCTATAAAAGTTTTCAATTTATTGTCACTTTGTAAACTTACTTTGCCTGGACCACGTAGATCTATGGCTCCAGCCATCAGCATCTGATCTAATGCAATGTCTGGAGTTTCTCCCATTTTATTTATATAGGACTCCTGACTGCCATGCTAACATAATTTTGCTACTAAAATGAATGAATATATTTATGTGGCTTGTAAAGAATTTAAAGTGATAACTCTATCATCCAAATAGGTGAAAACTAGAGAAATCATGTCTTTGAACCATTTTTACTTTTTAAATTTATTTCTTGTACAATTTAACTGGAGCATTTTAGAGATTATGGTTCAATATTTGTGATAGAGGAGATTTCAATCCATATAGTAAAATATCAGAAATTGATAGGTTCCTATGGTTCATATCTTTTCAGGTTTGACTTCTTATCCTTCCACAAATCTCTTGGTGGGTAGTTAACCTCATCACTTACATATAAGAATATTTTTATAATTTGCATTCGAAGGACTTCTCATAGATGCACCTGGTTGAAGGAGTACAAAATACTGTTCATGGAAAAAGTTAATATTGTGGTGGCTATGTCTGCCAGATTTTTTCATCTTCCCATTCATGTGATAATTTATATGAAACTTCTTTTAGTGGACAACAACTCACAGCTGAGGGAATTTGTCTATAATAAATCACTTGGCTTATTTTATGTTAAATTAAATTGGATCAATTTCCTTCATTCTTAATTCCTTCCCCATCATGTTAGAATGTTCCTTAAATGAGATGCCTATAAACAGATCTGGCTCCTTAAGGGAAATAAAATAATATGAACATAAATGTCAAACTTCTTTTTAGGAAAAGAGATTTCATCTGGTGAATGATCATTTGAGGAATGGCATAATGCAAACAGACTAAGCTTAAGGAATATTTGGAGAGAAAACTAAATATCCAAGATGAAATATTTGTATTTTTTGATGAATCAATTTATATATATTTTAGTCTGAAATATTGCTAGGTTCTCATCTTAATTTTTCTGGAAAGAATGTTGCTGCTTCTTAGAAATATGAAAACACACCCATGTATTATTTATAAAAGAAATAAGAGTTTAAGTGAGCATTACAGTATTGGAAGGCCCCCTGTGCATACACCACTTTATAACCCTCATTTCCTGAAAGCATATATCAGCTCACATTAATGCGCATATAGATAGGTGTGCCATCTGTTGTAGCTTTAAATGCCAGAAAACATTTCTATGGGTTTCCTTGAATCATAGTAATTCAGAGAGTATCTATGATAATACTTAATAAGCTTGCTAACCAAATAAGATAAGAAGAGATAGAGCTTATCTCCTGACATACAATGCCCCCCCCAACCCCCCACAAATCTAACATTTTTAAGGGCTTGCCATCCTTGAAATTTCTATATGATTTTCTGCCTTATTATATTTTCTTTCTTATTAATAATCTTTTGTTTTCTCTATGTGTGTTCCTTCTCCATATAATTAGCAGACAGTAAAAACTAAGTAATAACTCTGGAGGTTGAATGACTGGATCTGTTTTTCCCTAGTCAAAAATATGGATGTAATCATTGGATAAAAAAGTAAGAGATGTAATCATTGGGTAAAAAAGTAAGATTTCAATTACTTTCCAGCAAGGTAAAATTTTATAAGGTGAAACATTATATTGTGCTTAGATACATAGAGTACCAAGTGACTGATTAGCATTTATAATTTCTAATGTCAGATGGTGACATGTACTTGATATGTATAATAAAAAGAGAAGGACAAGGAAAGACTTGTAGTTCAGTAACCCATGAAATCCTTAGACTAGCAAGCTTGTCAAGACATGTTAAATATTGAACAGGTATTATAATTTTCTTCAGACAACTCAATGATTTAATTGGAAAAAACAACAACCTTTAACATTCAATGGCTTAGGATCTATCTCACATCCTAGAAAATTGTATGTATGTTTTGTATAATAGCTATAAAACAAGCAAAAGGAGACTTATGGTATATTTTATTCACCTAATGACTTGGTTGAATAAGTATTTGTTTTTGTTCTTTTTACTAGGTGGGTATATTAATGTCAATATTCATTCACAAAAATGGGCCAACTGACATAAAACACACACACACACACAAAACAAACGAACAAACAAACAAAAAAACACACACACACAAAACTTTTTTGTTTTGCTTTACTTTGCTCCTAAAATTACTGAGAAACACTGAGCAGGTGATATACTAGACTCCAAATATATCTAAGGTCAGTTTTTTAATTCCCTGTACAAATGCCTGAGAAAGCCTTGAGTCTGATCGAGTGCTTAACGTGAATTAGACATGTTCAGCAGTACTTGGGAATGATGACGGATTTTAGGTCAAATGTATTTTGAGAGCTGGAGTCTTTTTGTGAACAAGAGTAATAAAAATAGCCTTTATTAAACACTTATTTCAGGTAAGACTCTAAGTAATCCACATAGATCTTTAAAAATTCATTGGTAGACCAACCTGAGATGAATATTGTTATCCCTCTTTCAGAGATTAACACAAAACAAAATAAAAAAGCAAAGCACAAAGCAGTGAAGAAACTGAGAGTTAGAGGTATTGGGCAATATTGCACCTCCAAAGCTTGAGCCCTGATTTGAACCAAGGCGTCCTAACGTCAGAGCTCACTCTCTGCCCAATCACTACACCATTCTGCCTTGCCCCATGATGTCCTAACGTTGTGGTATCGAAGACATATTTAAGGGAAGGACTGACATCCAGAAAAAGGAGTGTGGAAGAAAGTACACATCTATGCAACATTTTATTATGGCAATAGGATTTCTTGCTTTTACAGAAGCTGGCTTATTATATACCAGTTTAATTAGCCAATTTCTCCTTGGGTCTTAATGTAGTTGTTAACCCCCTCCACCAAAAGAATGGCCCTGAATATTAAGTCTGTCTCTTTCAGCTGGCCATGCACCCTAACAAAATAACTATTTTGTACTTAAGTTGCTTCCTCAGTGTTTTATGCCATTTTCAAAAGTCATTTTCTGACCACTGAAATGGAGTACGCTGAGATGTGAGAAATAGAAGGAGAGGACAAATGATTCTATTTGACTACAACCTTAGTGACTTGCAAAGTATTAAAATGTATAAATGTATATGTTCAAGACTCATTCTTTTTTTTACAATCTTTATCTCCTTTCTATAAAACAGAGTATGACTAATTCTTATCAGCCTATTAGAGATCAGGCAGATATGTTCCAGGCTCTGATGGATCATGGCACTCATTTCAAGGTACAGTTGGGGTTCATCCTGTTTTCTGCCTGGGGTGGGGCTAGATTCTCTCTCTGTGTAAATTGCCTGTCCTGTGTTCTTTACCCAAACTGACATCTGACTCCCAGAAGTCAAGTACTGTGTTTGTCTGACAAGAGGTATATATACCTTACATTATTTTGTATAGGTTAAAATTATTACTTGTAGGTTAAAATATGTAGAACTCCATGCAAATTAATAGAATAATGTCATCTTCCTTATAGAACAGTTTAGGAAAGTAAATATCAGAATTTTTTTTTAAGCCATTGCCAAGTGGGGATCTGGCTCTGTTTTAGAATACCTGAGTAAGAATTTTTATACTCTATTAGATCTTACATTCACAAAAGTTATCCTTTTCTTTTGATTTCTCACCAATTTATGGATTTTGTTGTATTTAATTCCATACCATGAGGGCTCCTAAATTATAAGTATCTTTTTGTTGTTCTTTACTCTCTTATTTACATTATTGTAATTCACACCTTAGTTATATAATGTGTTGACAGTTTAATTAGGATTATTGTACCTTAAAAATTGGATTAAACCCATAAGGTCAAAATATTCAGTAAAAGATTCTGAGCTTGTTATCTTGTTTGGTCTGTTAATCTGTGCACAGATGCAGAACCATGATAACTAGAATAGGATCAAAATCAATCATGCCTTGCAGAAAAATGTCAACCTTTGTGCTATTTTAAATTTTATTTACTTATTTTTGTTGCTGAAATAACATATGATGCTTTCTTTGGGAAGTAGGAATAAAGCATCTTTTTGTCTTTGACAGTAGCTGCCTTGCAAATGTCTGGTTGTTCAAGTTTGTCGCACAGGTGTGAAGCTGTCATGTTTACTCCGGAACTCTAGTGTTCTGGATATGAGAGGCAAGCTCCATGCAGTATAAGCTATTTACTTCACTGACTTCTCCTTCGGATAAGCATCTGCCTGTTACCATTCAGTGTCCCCTGGTAAGGTCACTTGGTCTGGATGAAGAGCTGGGGAAAACCATTATCTCAGCACATCAGGGATTGGTCATGTGCTTTAATCAGTGTCATGTCATGCTCAAGCTGTTATGTGTACTTTGCACAGAACTGTTGCCACTTCCTGCCTTGCTTGGACTACTTTTGAAAATATATCCATGTCTGTCTGTGTTCATCGCCTAACTCATGGGCATAAACTGCACATTAGTGAGAGTGAAGCCTCATGAAGGGAACGTTAAATACATGTTGTCAGAAAGTCTGACTTCAGTGCTGGCTCTACAAATTATTAGACATTTCATGCTGGGGGTGATGCTGACCCTCACTGAACTTCAGAGGTTTCACTAATAAAATGTAGTTTATTAACCACTATATGATATATTACATATAATTGCATGTAAATGTAACTTAATTATATATATAATAAAAGGCTAACATACAAATAGACCGAACTGTGGAACAACCGAACAACTGATCGATGTGAGGTGCACTGACCACCAGGGAGTGTGCACAGTACATGGTGGGCATCAGCCATGGCAGGATGATGGAGCAAGTGAGTGGGGTTACCGGACCAAGGTGGGGGGCAGGTTGCTGTCATTGGGAGGAGCCTCTGGTGGTTACTAAAAATTCTTTGTTCCTGTGTGTCATGATCCCACCTGGCATTTATACCCACTGCTGGCACTGGAGCCACCGTTCACACCTACTGCCAAGACCAGCTGCCAGCTCTGGTCACCCCTGAGGGCTTTTATACCTGCCCCTGCTCCCGAGGGGCGATCAAGGCAGCAGTTGCCATTCGCACCTGCTGCTGGCCAGTCCCAATGGTTCCACACCTTCAGTGGGTGTGAGTGGGGCAGGAACTGTCAACATGTGGATGCGGCGGAGGAGCGGGGCTGCCGGCAGACAGGGGACTGGGGGCCACAGCGAGAGGGATGGGGGTGCAGAGGATGGGCTGAGATCTGCACCTGTGCCTACTGCAGCCTCATGGCCCACAATTCCTTTCAAGGTGCAAGAATTCATGCACTGGGCCCCTAGTGTATTATAAATTAGGTATTACACATTATACATTACATTTTGTGTGTTGTATATATTCTGTGTATATGTATTTAATGCACACACACACATATATAGTTTCTTTTTTAGTTTCCTTTCAAAGCTGATGTGCTTTATCCCAGATGAGTCAATGTATCCACCCATGTAGCATTTTTAGTCTCAGAAATCATTTCTTTTTTACTATCAAAGCCTTGGAAAGAAACTTCAGCATCCTCTTGTATGAATAGTCACTGCTCCTGATGTACCAGTTGGGCTTAGAGAGTACATCTAATGTGTTTGCACTAATCCACAATACTAACAGGTTTCCCAGAGGCTTTCACTTGAGATTCAAAACATCCCAAGGGCAGTCTCTGAACATTGTGTTTAGTTTTCCCTGTGTTCTAGATCTAAATGTCATGCTGGTGAATGTCTAAAATATCCTAATAGCCTTTGAAAGGTAAAATTAATTATGTCTGGCCCATCAGCAAGGATTCTACATTATAGCAAGCTCTTGCAGGTACATAGAGCTAGCTATAATGTCAGTCACAACAGGGGTAAAAGTAGATTCTAAGATGAGAGAATAGTGTAGGCAAATATACAGAGATGAATAATTTCTATGGAGTGTTCTGTGTAGGAAACGGTGAAAAGTCCTTTGCAGTAACAGCATATAATTCTGTCTCAAGGAAAATAATTAGCTGGGGGTACGGGGTTTGATTGTTTTGATTTTGAGGGCTCAACGTTGTGACTTTATTTTAAGCTTTTGTCATTAACTGTGTTACTTGAAAAAGATAATTGTTTTAAATATAAACACAAATATTAGCAAAGATAGTGATGAAATATTAGAAATGAGAAAATGAGTCACTATGCATTTGAACATACATTTTAAAAATATGTATTTCTTCTTATTTAAAAAAATTTTATTGTTAAAAGTATTACCAGTGTCTTCTTTTTCCCCTCATTGACTCCTTCTAGCCTGATCCCACTCCCCACCCCATGCCTTCACCACATTATTGTCTGTGTCCATGAGTTATGCACATATGTATACAAGTTCTTTGGTTAATCTCTTCCCATGAACCCATCTCCATTTTCTCTCTGCGACTCGACAGTCTGTTCCATGCTTCTATGTCTCTGGATCTATTCTATTCAACAGTTCATCATCTATTTGTGCTTTAGATTTCACATATGAGTAAGATCATGTGATGACTGGTAAAATTGATTGCTAGTAGGGGAAATTTTAGACATATCACAAGCCTCATAAACTATCATATATTTATTTCCTCTGTGATTTCTACCATACTTAAGATGACTATTTTGGATCTAAATGTAATGTGAGAATTTCAATTCCTATTTCCTTCCCCTCCCACAAACACACTGTTTTTTGACCCTTAGAATAGAATCTATGCTCATTGGTATTCAACAACCGAACTGCTGAATTTCATAGGTTGAGAAGTCCGAGATGAAATAAATGAGTTTTATAATGTACTAGATTCATGTAAAGGAAACAATGTGAATTGTTTTGCCAGGAAGCAAGGATAATTGATTGAATAACAGAGACTTAAGAGGACAAGCTAAATATTCATTGAATAATTCAAATAAAGGATGATGAAGGACTAAACTCAAGCTATGAGAACCAAGAAAATATATTACATATAGAATATGTAAGAATTAAGAACATATTTTTATAAGTTGAGGAGTTAGAGAAGGTGAGGAAAACTATGAAGTGTCTAGCTTTTTTTGACTGGTTAATGGTTTAATGTTAATTTGAGTAGGGGAAAAGAATGAGTGAAGCCAACTATTGAAAAATGAAGCAAAAAAGTGTGATTTAAGGGTTTGGAAAAAATAGAAAAGATTTAGAATAGCCTCTCTAGGTAAAATAAATTGTAGCAATTGCAGCAAAAAGAATGAATAAAATCATATTTAGCCTCAATGAGGTCACAGCTAAAGGTCAGAAAGGGACTTGATATTGACATTTATGTTTTCAATGGCTTTTCATTGGCTATGACAGCAGTTTTCAGTATATTTCACCCTGGAGCCTGGAGGGGCAATATCCACATCTTAAATATAATCATATCAGGCTTTGGAATATACAAAACTGGCTTTATAATATGTAAAACGGCATACTAGGTAGCTGTAATCCTAGTATGGATTGGCCTTTTTTTTTTTTTTTAACATATCTAAGTAAATGAAGTGATGTCATAACAGTGATACTTTATATGAGTTCTATTTTATTTTAAAATTTTATTTTAGTTTTTGTAATTTCAACCATAATTTTAATAAATTACTTGTAATACACCTTTCTGCTGCTCTTAACACTGAAAGTTAGAACTAGTTTATATGGAAAAGTGGTCAAACTTGAAGGCCTTGCAAACAAAACCCTCCACTGTAAGACTGTATGTCAAATTCTAGTTTCCAAAGATAATTACAAGAGTATCTCTCCCCCATATGGATTTATAGACCCTTTTCTCAAGAACTAAAGTCTAATTTTCCTCCCCTGGAATCTGAGTGACTGTATGATTTGCTTGCAATGGATGAAATGCTGTAGAAGTGACAATATATTATTTCTAAAGCTATATCACAAAAACTCAATACAGTTTCCATATTGCTCATTGGAACATTAGTTTTGGAATTTCCAAGCTGCAATGCAAACAGTTCCAATTGCCTGAAGATTGTTAATATGTGAAGAAGCCAAAACTAGTTCATGAAAAGAGAGAGATGGCATGGATACACCTTCAGACAACGAAACAAAAAGATGCTTGGAAAATCCCCAGATACTCTAGCTTTCAGTGTTCCACCTGTAGGAGGGTTCAGTTGTGATCACATGAGAGAACCCAACTTGTAACTATCCAGCTGAGCCCTTTGCAAATTCCTGACCAGAAGAAACCATGGCAGATAATAGAATGATTTTTGCTGTTTTAAATTTTGGGGACACTTGTTATGCAGCAATGCTAACTGGAACAGAATTCTGAATTTGGAAGTGGGGCTCTATTGAAATCATACACTAAAACCAGTGGTGAGAGATTTAGGAGATCCATCAGTAGACATTGGAAGGATCTTGAGGAGATTGTGAAGGAAAGTCTGAGGACTTCTGTGTCATACTGTTCTACCTCAAATGCTCAAGTGTTTTAAGGTTGATTAGGGATGGAACTCACAACCTTGATGATGCTACAAACAGCTGATGCTACCTGGCTAGGGCTATAACCTTATTTTTAAAGAAAAGACTTTTATTGTTAGAGCAGTTTAAGGTTCACAGCAAAAATTGAGAGAATGGTACAGAGCTTTCAAATACCCCTTTCTCCATACACATGCATAGCTTCCGCCATTATCAACATTAACGACTAGAGTGAACCTATAAACCTTATTATCCTATCTAATAAAGAGGGAATATGCTAATTAATTGCCACACTCTCAAAGATGGCAGCAACCACAGCTACAAGATGGCAGCACGCAGTCCCCTCATCGTCTCTGGGGCAGTAGGCACGTTGTACAGTGGGACTGCCCCACGTGCCTGCCTCTGGAGTCTTCCAGCATCCCAGGGCTGGCCTGGGGTGCAGGCAAGCCTCAGATGGTATCTACCCAGCCACCCAGGGCCACCCGAGGCTCAGGTAACCAGGGCTGGCCAAGGCTTGTGCTGTAGGCAGTGGCAGCAGCAAAGGTGTGATGGGGCGTCACCTTCCCCTGATCACTGGGTCGCCTTCCACCCCTGAGGGTTCCCGGACTGTAAGAGGGAGAAGGCTGGGCTGAGGGACCCCTCTTCCAGTGCATGAATTTTCATGCACCAGGCCTCTAGTTAAATTATAATAATCTGAAGTCCATAACATTCTAGGATTCACTTTTAGTCTTGCACTTTCTGTAGTTTAGACAAATGTATAAATGATAAGTATCAATATAGAATCATATGGAGTGTTTTAATTATGCTAAAAACTCTCACTCTTCTGTCTTTTCTTTTCTTTTCTTTAAAAAATATATTTTATTAATTTTCCACAGAGAGGAAGGGAGAGGGATAGAGAGCTAGAAATGTCGATGAGAGAGAAACATCGACCAGCTGCCTCTTGCACACCCCCCACTGGGGATGTGCCTGCAACCAATGTACATGCCCTTGACTGGAATTGAACCTGGGACCTTTCAGTCCCCAGACCTACGCTCTATCCACTGAGCCAAACCGATTTCAGCTCACTGCTCTGTCTTTCCATGTCTCTCTGCAACCTTAACCCCTGGACATTACTGATTTATTTTACTGTCACCATAGATTTGACTTCCAGAATTTCATAGTTAAAATCATACAGTATTTGTGTGTGTGTGCTTCATTTTGGCTCTTTGCACTTAGTAAAATGCACTGAAGGTTTTTCTAGGTCTTTTCATGGCTCGATAACATTTCCTTTTAGTGTTGAAAAATAATCCATTATAGGAAAGTATCACAGTTTATTTACCTATTCACCTACTGAAGGGCATATTGATTACCTCCACATTTTAGCAGTTATAAAGAAAGCTGTTTAAGCATCTGTGTGCAGGTTGTTGTGTAGATATAAATTTTCAAGTCCTTGGGTAAATAACAATGAGCATGATTGCTGAATTTAATGTAAGAGTATTTTTAGTTTTATATGAAACCACCTTGCAAAGTCTCTGTGCCATTTTGCATTCCCACCAGCAATGAATGAGAGTTTTTTGTTACAACCATCTTCACCAGCATTTGAGGTTGTTGTCAGTGTTCATATTTTTGGACATTCTATTAAGTGTGTGGTAGTATCTCCATACTATTTTAATTTCTCTGTTGACATATGATTTGGAGCATCTTTTTATTTATTATTATTTTAAAATATATTTTTATTTATTTCAGAGAGGAAGGGAGAAAGAGATAGAAATATCAGTGATGAGAAAGAATCATTGATTAACTGCCTCCTGCATGCCCCACACTGGGGATCAAGCCTGCAACCCAAGCATATAACCTGACCTGGAATCAAACTATTGTATGACCTCCTGGTTCATAGATCAATGCCCAACCACTGAGCCACAGCAGCCAGCTATGGAGCATCTTTCTATGTGTTTAACTGCCATCTGTATATCTTCCTTATTGGGGGGTCTGTTAAGGTATTTGGGACGTTTTTTTAAATCAGGTTGTTTATTTTCTTATTGTTGAATTTTGAGTTCTTTGTATATTTTGGATAATAGTCCTTTAGGAGATGTGTCTTTTGCCAATATTTTCCCCAGTCTGTGGCTTGTCTTCCCCTTTTCTTGAGATTATCATTCAAAGAGCGGAAGTACTTAATCTTGATGAAGTCCAGCTTGTCTATTACATCTTTTATAAATCATGCCTTTGGTGTTGCATCTAAAAAATCATCATCACACGCAGGTTCATCTAGGTTTTCTTCTGTGTTATGCTCTAGGAATTTTACAATTTTGATTTTTAATTTTAGGTCTCTGATCCATTTTGAGTCAATATTTGTAAAAAGTCTAAGGTGGGTGTCTTGATTTTATTTTATTTATTTATTTTATTTTTTTTTTGCATATAGATGTCTAGTTTGACCAGCTTCATCTTCTGAAAAGATCATCTTTGCTCCATTATATTGCCCTTGCTCCTTTATTTAAGATCAGTTGACTCTATTGATGTTGGTCCATTGTTCTTTTTCATTTTCAATTTTGGAGGGGTTCTTTTTATGTATGCTTTACATCAGAGATTATTTCTTTAGCTGTGTTTTCACTTTTGTTTTTGAACTTTAGCATTTTATATGTCCTTTCTTAGGATTTCCATCACTTTGCATACATTACCCATCTGTTATTGCACTCTGTCTACTTTATTCATTAGAGCCCTTAATACATTGATCATTGTTTTAAATTTTTGTCTGATAATTTCAACACCCCTGCATGTCTGCTTCTCATGCTTGTTCTGCCTCTTCAAACTGTGTTTTTTGTCTTTTACTATTCCTTATCATTTTTTTGATAACCAGACATGATATACAAGATAAAAGGAACTGCTGTAGTTATGTATTGAGTAATATGACAGTAAGCTATGGGTTGAGAGGAAGAGCTCTATGGCCTTGTGATTGATAGGTCTCAGTTTTCAGTGAGCCCATGCCTCTGGACTGTGACCTTCACAAATGTTCCTTAGGATTTTCCCACCTCCCAACCCACCGTTAGGTAGAGCAGGTTAGTGGGATTTTGTTTTGTTTGTTTTGAAGTTTCATCATTGGGACAGTTTGGGATTTATTGAACGTTAAATTTGATTAAATGCAGCACCATTTTCAGTCACTGTTTAAGTACTGAGTCCTTAATAAATTTAAATGATCTCATTTTCTTTAATGTCTCTAATTTGATTTACTTTATTTTTGACAATATCTATACTGGTCAAAACCTCATTTCTGACCTCCTGAGCTAAAATGTTTGCCACTTCTCTCTATGGAACAATAGGCAATTGTTTATGTTGATAGTTGAGATGCTCAAGAATATTGTGAATTTGTACAGGCAAATAGCATGATTAGCATTTGAAAGGGGTATATGCACATTTTAAAACCAATTTAGCCAGTTGGTGTTGGTTAGCTTACCTCAATGCTTCCCAGAAGGACATAGACAGTGCTACCAGCAGTAAGATTTTATTGTGTTTCTAATTTGTCTAATAGAATAAATTATGTTTCATTTCTAAAGATACCATTGTACTTGCATTCATTTAGGTAGACATTGTTTGCTTAGGCAAACATTGACTAGATTTTTCATCGACATCAATTATGTTTAATTCAGGGAACATGTAAGGGTGTTCTTTAAATAGGAATATAAGAATGCTACTAGAAAAATAAATGCAGAGAAAGACCGTTCAGAGGCAGACATTTCCCACTTTACAGTCTTGGAGGAAAAGAAGGTCCTTTATCATCAACATAGGGACAAAAATTGCAGCTTTGTTTTAATTTGTGACTTTAAATATTGTGTATATTGGGAGTGTCAAGAGTAAAGTGTGTGAATGAAAGTTATCAAGTTATGAGTTCCCTTATTTCAGGGAGAATCACTCCAACTAGAGTGAAATCTTTGATGACAGGGAGAGTGCTTTGAAAACCACTGTGTGTGTGTGTGTGTGTGTGAGTGTGTGTGTGTGTGTGTGTGTGTGTGTGTGTGTGTCTGTGTGTGGAGGGCAGCTAGTAGGCACTTGCTATTTTTCCCCCCAATATATTATAATTTGTCAGACTGTCAATTTACTGAGAGTTATTTTGTATTCTCAGAAAAAAAATATGTTTTGTTTACACTCTAGAAATTTAGGCATCATAAAGAGAAAGTATGCTTATGAAATTCTCTTTAGACATTTAAATCTTTAGTGACAGCAAAGAGGAAAAAGCAGCCACCAAAACGAAAAGTTCTGCCCGGGTGAGCAAGCACACCATGACTATGTACAGCTTCCTCCTGTGCTTTTCCTTGATAAATCACAAGTAATTCTTTGTCTCTATACATTGGTAGGGAAGGGATGGAGAAAACAAACAACCATGCTCAATGATTCTTTTGAAAAAAAGTCAATGTAGAGATTTTTTAAATTTCCGAGGTAGCATGTGAGTTAATTTAATTTCACCGAGTTTGGCTTTTTTCTCTCTAATCTTATAAAAGGGTTTCTGTTGTCATTTTCCTGAGGTTTGATGGGGAGGTTTGCTGACCCTCTAGGTAGGATGACTCTCCTATCAGCTTTAGTCAGATAAGCTTCCCATTTGATCTGCTATGACACCCGGCAGCTTCCCTGACACTCCATGGTTTTGATGTACTAGTTCTTGCTTCCCTTTGGTTCTCTGGCTGTGAGGAGAAGGGTGGCACCTGTCACAGTTCTGGCTGCAAAGGTTGGGTGCTGTCACATACCCTGGGCACCCTCTTTGGGGAGGCAGATTCAGAGAACTGCACGCACAGGGTTGACAAACATGAATCATCAGAGGAGATTTAGTGCATCAGGGACAAAAATAAGCAACAACTCAGTTATCCTCTCAGGTAAATGAGTTTACATGAAAGTATTAATTATTAATCAGCAAATCATTTCTTGAGCAGTGCATATACTCAAGATACAGTTCTAGATCCTAACCGAAACCTATGAAAAAAAATGAGATATGAAACTTCAGCTCAAGGAACTTTTAATCTTATAGTAGAAACAAGACTTTTGTGATTGACCACATTCTAAGATGTGAATTGCCACCCAGGGAGCTCAGAGCATCAGGGGCATCAGGAAGTCTTTACAACTTAATGATTTTCTCGAGTTTTCCTCTCTTTCGCTAGCAGGTGGTTCGATTTCAGGAAGAGGAAAACTAACACAAATGGCTCAAAGGAGAAAGAGAATTTTGTGGTTTAAATAACTGAAAAGTCCAGGGCATGATGAGATGGCTTGCAGGCATGTCTTATGGGGACTCACATTTCTGTGATTCTGTCACATTCTTATGAGAAATAAGTAAGACAATGAATGAAAACACTGCGCACACAAATAAATAGTTAATAAGTGGTAAAAAAATTAGTTAATAAGTATTTTATAGATATAATAAGTATTTTATTCATGACTATCTTAACGTTCCTCAATTATTTTTTAAATTATTGGAATCATGTGGCAGTACAGAAGTTTTGCAATTATTGAGATTTTACATAAAAATAATGGAACACTTTACTGAGTCAAATTGTATTTGTAATATTCACATTAAAAAGGCATGCACACATTTATTATTTGGAGATGTTTTATATCTATCTATCTATATCTATCTATCTATCTATCTATCTATCTATCTATTTCTCTTAATCACACTTTTACAGACAATAAGAGGTTCATGGACAGCCTCTCTTGAGCCTCAGGCTCATTGCTTTTGCTGCATTGAATGAGCAGTGAGAGTCTGAATCAACCTTTGTCGAGCAGGCTGTCCCTCTCCTCAGGCACCGAGCACCATAGACAGGATGGCCCAGGCACCTCATTTCTAGGCCTTGTGAACCCCTTCCTCAAACAATAGCAGCGCCTAAAGGGGCCGCTTCCTGTCAGGTCCATCCACATAGTCATCCCACTCTGCCTGCTAACATTTCTCACTTGTTCAGCATAGCAACGCTGCATAACACTAAGCTGTGCAGTGTGCTGCTGTGCTGGTAATTAGAAACTTCCAACTTTATGTCTCCCAGCAGAACCAAGGAGGCCTGCTGGCATTTAGTGGTGCAATGGATTTGCTTTAGAAGAAAGGCACATTCAAGGTGAGTTTGGGAGCTTTCTTATATCTTTTCATCAGTAAGCGTTTAGGTGATGTGTAACTGAGTAGAGACGGCTACTAACTTCAATGTGGAATTAAACAATGTAAGACAGTGTAACAACTGATTATTTCCTATATATCATTATCTATATATTAAACATTATACTGCTATCAATATATTAAACATTATACTGAGTGTATCAGAAAGTTTTTAAAAAGTTTAAGATAGTTCCTGACTTTATATATATTTGATTTTTAATTTTATATTTTTATTTTTTTCATTTTTTATTAAGGTGTTATATGTGTACATATCTTACCATTGCCCGCCCACCCCCACTCATACATGCCTTCCCTCCCCAGAGTAGTTCCTGACTTAAAAGGATTATATTTATTAAATGATATTTTTAATGGGGATAACAGTTATTCAAATGCCTATAAGTTAGACTATGGCAAGTGTAAAGTAAAAAATGTATAAGAAAAATGTCATAGAAGTTCTTAGAAAAGCAATAAATCAGGAAAGCTTCATGCAAGAGGTGTTATTAAGATGAACATCGAGAAATAGTGATCTGAGAAGAAACTGACCACTCTAAGTTGGTAATCCTATATAATAAAAGGGTAATATGCAAATTGACCAAACTGCAGAACAACCGTTCATGATGACACGCACTGACCACCAGGGGGCAGATGGTCAATGAAGTAGCTACCCCCTGGTGGTCAGTGTGCTCCCTCAGGGGGAGTGTGGCTTAGCCAGAAGCCCTGAGCCCAGCTCACTGCTGGAAAGCACAGCAGCAGTGGTAGGACCCTCTCCCATCTCACAGCAGTGCTAAGGGTATCTGACTGAGAGCTTAGGCTCACTTGAGTGCAGGGCCTAAGCTGTCAGTCGGATGTCCCTGAGGGATCCTGGACTGTGAGAGGGCACAGGCCAGGCTAAGTAACGCCCAGAGTGCATGAATTTCATGCATCGGGCTTCTAGTAATAATCATAACTACAAAAACTAGGTTTAGGAAATTGCAGAGTGGCCTTGGAGAATAGAAAGTAGTTTTACCTGTCCTGGAGTTTGCAAGATCACCTTAACGTGTGTACGTATAGGGTGAGGCAAGAGTAGATTTATAGTTGTAAATGTGCAAAACCACAGCTTATTCTTGTATTATTTATTAACTATTGTATTATTTTCTATACAAACAAAAGAGCATTCGTTTCTAATATTTGAAACAACTGCTTTTGCCCCCACCCTGTGTACACAAATATTTCTGAACTCTACCTACAACATATTAATGTAGAGTGTCTGGGGATGAAACAAAATAGTCTCTTGTTCTTTAAACTCCTCAGTTTAGAATCCATTTGAGCATAGACTATGTATGGGAGGATATCAAGAGATAATATTGGAATTTAGGTGGGTGGGAGACATATTGTGGAGTTTGATTTTTTTCAATAAGCTCTTATTAAGTAACCACTAAGAGTTTGTGATCTGAATTGTAATGAACTTACCCTTTGTAATGTACTGGCACAATAGGGATGCAAAGATAACTCAGAATTCCTGCACTTTGAAGACTCAGGTTTTCATAAAGAAAATAAACACATAACTCCTGATACTTAAAGACAGAGTGTGATGTATGGAAGTATCAGAAATTCCTACTATAGTTCAGGTATCCATCAATCATTTTTTGCTTTCACTCATTTGAGCTGTCTAGCTTCTTGGTGACTGAGTGAAAACCTAATTGAACATAATGGAAGTCCTTTGAAAACTGATGAGCACTATAAAAATTTGACCAGAATGGCTTTAAAAAGAAGAGAAACTGTAGGACTAGGACAAATTAAATGGTTAATTAATGAAGAAATCTGGATGAGATGCTTAAATTTTGTTTCAAGTAGTAGCTAACAATGAAAAATTCCAACAAAGGACCTGAAAAAGTTATCTCTGCAATATAAATGGGATGGTATTGAAGTGGTGCTATTGATGGTTTAATTGAATTTTTGATGAAGAGCTGAAGAGTACAATCTGAGCCTCATAGATCTAGAGTAAATACTTGCTGACCTTGCACGGCAGAAGGAAAAAGAGCAACTTTTCAGTGTGGTGTGTGGACATCCGAATTCAACAGATTGATTACAGAGTAGCAGCCTAGAGAAATGAGGTTTCAGCTTCAATCTCCAACATGTGTTTTATCTTTGATTTGTTCCATGCTTAAAGACTGAGTCCCAAGCATCGATACCTGTCTTTACTGTGGGCTGCAGTAATAATAAGAGAATGTGAATGGAGCAGCACAGATACATCTGCACTCTAGGAAAAACTGACTCCAAATCCATGTGTGAGTTAATGTTAATTTCCAGAGGATAACTCAATTACTAGTACTCTCAGTATAAAGCTACATCTTAATTTCATATTGAAACATAAGACAAAAATTATGAGTATACATTTTATTGCATACTCTGGTTTTAAAAATACTTTTTTATATGTTATCCCTCAGTTAACATGGACCAAGGAGCTGGGCTGACTCAAGTGAATGAAATTGATTAAATATTTGTTTCTACCTGAAATATAGTAGAAATTTTTTTCTGATATTCCCATATATCACACTGTGTCTTTCAGTATGATGATTTATGTTTATTAATCACAGAAGGCTGAGTTTCCAAAACATAGAGAGCCTATTCTATATATCTTTACATCCTCTAAAATATCTAGCATAATGTTTTTCAGGGTTGATTTTTAATAAATGTTTATTGATACGAACAGAACTTAATACACAGATTATGTAGCCATTGATGAAAATTGGCAGGTGCCAAGAGATTGGCTCTCCATAGAGAAATTAAGATGGCTCACATATTCTAAGAAATTTGCATATTGTTGCATTATTTAATCCTAGCAATGATTTTATTATATAGGCATTATCATTATTCTGATGATAGCAGCATTGAAACTGAGGTACAAAGAGATTAAACAGCTCTCCTAAGGTTAGCAAGGAAAAAAATAACATAGCCAAGATGCACACTTAGTGTAATGTCCGGGGCTGAGCTCTTAACCACTTTGCTGTTGCTTGTGTTGATTCTATCAGCATGACTTTTTATAGCTGTAATAAACTCCTATATTTGTGAGGTGCTTTCTACAACATGGAGGCCCTTGATGTTATCTAAATGCCATCACAAAACAACTGTGGAAGGTTAGCAGGGCAAGTATCATCTTTATACTACAGGTGAAGAAACGAAACCTCAGAGAAGCTGTGATTTCCCCAGAGCTACAGAGCTCATAACTGGAAGAGCCTGAACTAGAATTATGCTCTTATGATTCTAGTTCAACTTGTTTCCTTCATTTGTATTCTGAGGATAACAATGTCTATATTGTAGTGTTGTGTGAGAAGTCTAAGTACCTTAACACAAAATATGCACTCAATAAATGTTTCTTCTCAGTCATTATTATACCATGCTACTTTTATATTACATGATGATGAATATTGATAACATCTTTTAAAACAAAAGCACATTTCCCTCTCAAGATTGGGTTTAGAATTCTGTAATACTTTCACTTGAATAAAGTTTTATTTGTCTTTATCACACATTTTTTTTTTCACTTCCATGATCAAGTTCAACTATTAATGATTCCATTTGATCTTTGACCATACTTATATTGGAAATATAAATATAAATTACTAAAATTACACTTCTAATTCCCTATTCATGTCCTGCCTCTATAGTGTTCTAAAGTCAACATTTGTAGTAACTGGCATAAACTGTAGTAACTTTGCATAATTTATTTAGTTGCAATCAAGATTGTGGAATTAGCAAAAGAAAAGACGAGATAAATGAAGCAGAATAGAGAGCCCAAAAATTGAACCACATAAATAGAGTCAACTGAACTTTGACAGAAGAGCAAAGCAATCCAATAGAGCAAAAGAACTCTTATTAGAAAATGGTGATGGAACAATTGGACATCCATAAGTTAAAAAAAAATAAAATAAAAGAATCAACACACACATATCTAACACCCTTCATTAACTCAAAATGGATCATGGAGCTAAATGTAAAATGTAAAACTACAAAACTCCTAAAAGATAACATAGGATAAAACCTAGATGAAGTTAAATATAGAAGTGACTTTTTAGAAACAAAACAAAGGCAGGATCCATGAGAGAAGTAACTGGTAAGCTGGACTTCATTAAAATTAAAATCTGCTCTGTGAAAGACAATGACAAGAAAATGGGAAGACCAGCCATGAATTGGGAAACAATACTGGCCAAGACACATCTGCTAAAATATACAAATAACTCAAAACTCAAAAACAGGAAAACAAACAACGTGATTGAAAAATGGGCCAAAGGCCTTAACACTGAAAAAGAAAAGATGGGAAATAAGCATATGAAAACATATGTCATAGCATATGCCATCGGGGGATTAAACAGCAAGGTGATGCCGCTGTATATTTATTAGAATGGCCAAAAATCTGAAACTCTGGCAACATAAAGTGCTGCTGAGGATGGGGAGCAATAGAAACTCATTCATTGCTGATAGGAAAGGAAAAATGGTACACTTTGTAAGATGGCCTGGTGGGTTCTTACAAAACTAAACATACTCTTACCATGCTCCTTAACCGAAGGAGTTAAAAACATGTCCACACAAAACCATGAGCTTGGATGTTTATAGTAGTGTTTATTCATTATCTCAAAACTTAGATGCAACCAATATGTTCTTCAATAGATAAGTACATAAATAAATTGTGATGCATCCATACAATGGAATATCATTCAGCACTAAAAAAAATAAAAAGATTTACTGAGGATGTAAAGACCTGGAGACACCTTAAGTGCATATTACTAAATGAGAGAAGCCAATCTGAAAAGACTACATAGTGTATCATTCCAAATCTCTGACATTCTGGGAAAAGTAAAATTATCGAGACTGTAAAAAGATCAGTAGTTTCCAGAGATTTTTCATCTGGCCCTTTTTATAAAAAAGGAAAGTTTCCAGAAATGAGTAAAACATAAACTATTATCTTTACCTTTAGATAGTAGATGCTTTTAGTCTATATGATGAATGAATACTTTAATTCACATATGGTTTATTTTGGTACTGCAAAAACTACTCAGTCACAAGTGTGTGCACACACACATTGCAATATATGAATCTCCCATTGAGATAAAAAATAATCCGTGATTTGAGATGAAACATATGAGAGCACATACAGCAACTCCACTTAAAGAGAAGGTTTATCATGAGTCATAACTGGTGAATATTTTTTCTTAAATTATATTATTTATAGATGTACAAACATAATAAACTTCATATGCTTAAACCTTATTATGATTATAAAACAAAACACATTTGGGAATCAGATGAAAATAATATCAATGCCAATACTGTACCAATAAAAACTGAAAGTATAATTTCAATGTGACTGAAGTTTGAAATGATCCCTTGTGGAAACCATTTTCGTGGTTGTTGAAGTGAATGGCATTATGTATGTTTTGTTAAATTCAATGGAACTAGGTTCTCCCATTTTGTGTTTTGACATCATATGGTGCAAATGCTCTTATTTTATTTTATTTTAGTCCATGCTTTTCTCATGGACTTCAACCCAATTATCGCTTCTTGGTGCCATTTGAACGGTGAATACAGGCACTATTGAAGGCACACAAATTGCCTTGCAGCAGATGATTTAAATGTGCTCATTTTAATTTTTTTTTAGGTTATCATGGAAATAAGAGCCCCCAAGTTAAAAAAAAAAAAATCTCAGCATACCCTCTAACTTTAAAAAATATAATGATTTTTTTTCTAGACAAATGATATAATGATTAGTAGAAAGCTATTTTCTTACATCTCCATATACCATTCATTACTTCTTCTTATTAGATTAGTGGCCCCATGCCCAAAATTCATGACAGGGACGGGGTGTCCCTCAGCCCAGCCTGCACCCTCTACAATCTGGGACTGGGCCTAAATTGGCAGTTGGACAGTCCTCTCATAATCTGGGACTGCTGGCTCCTAACTGCTCACCTGCCTGTCTGCCTAATCACCCCTAAACACTCTGCCTGCCGGCCTATTCACTCCAAACTTCCCCCTCCTCTGCCAGCTTGCTCTCCCCCAACTGCCAACTGCCCCCACCTGCTGGCCTGCTTGTCCCCAACTGCTCCCCCCCCTTGCCTGATCACCCCCAACTGCCCTATCCTCCTGGCCTGATTGCCCCTAACCGCCTCTGCCTCGGCCCAGCCATCATGGATTTGTCTGGAAGGACATTTGTCTAATTAACATATTACCCTTTTATTATTATAGATTTATGTTAAAAAACTATTAGGTAATGCAAATAGAAACTTTTATCCCTTTTAATAACTTCTAAGAAAAGTATTTAGAAGTTATATATTGGAATTGGGAATTTATCATAAACTTATTTTACCATCATTGTATCTATAATATATAAAATGTAGTCTTATAAGTAATAATGTAATGGAAATGATTATAAAATATTTTGAGGTCTAGTTTACTTATAGTTTAAATGGAAGTAAAATTGTCATATTACCTATAGTCCTTTTTCTATTATCTTAAGTCCTTTTTACTCTTTTTTATATTTGCATTTTACTTGACATGAGTTTTTATTTGACTTAATTACTTCTAACCTTCCCTATTACTCTAAATAATATAGCTTTGTGTTATGAACAAAAATTTTAAATTATTGATTTGCTAATTAAATGTATTAGTTTTGATTTGCCTTTGCTTACCATGGTAATCTCTTAGTGGCAGCCTATTAATTATTTTGTAATCTCTTATCATTTGAATGTTTAAATGATAAAATAAAATACAGGCATTTCTGATTATTTGTGTCAAACATAATATAGTTTTGTGCAGCGCATTGAGAATTATTTGCTAGTTTTGCTATTTTGATAAATGGTAACATGATTTTTTATTCACATGAAAGCAGTTTTACAACTATACAGCTGTAGTCTTTGGCATAATACATTTATATTTATTTCTGTAGTGAGTTAACTTAGTTGGGTAACTTGACAATAGAAATAAAATTAATATTGTAAGCTTACTAAGTATATAGGTTTCACCTAAAATCTTGGCCAGGCTCAGGTCTATAGGCACTTGACATGAATCAAATTGATTTGTCACATCTATAAAATAAACATCTTCATGGTGGGTTCATTTTGTATAGATAAGGAGCAGGTTCTGTAGCCAGTTATTCTTGTTGAAGATCATTTACAGATATTCAGGCCTGCAAATTTGTACATTTTAGGGGAATATGGATAATATTTTTCCTTTTAATGGTGTCTCCTATGCTGGCAATCAATAAACATATATGATCATTATTAAAATGAGAGCCTTGATTTGTTTATAATAATACCAGTTCTTGATGGGAAGCAAAATACTATTATTTTGCCACTTTTAATAGTATATATATTAGCTTCTATACCTAGAGATAGACATTTCCCCCTGCCACTATTTTCCTACCCTGACTTCTGTTTTGAGGCTCTTAGCATCTCTTTGTAAGCAAGATATTTTCACAGTCAACAAAAATCAACCACCAAATATTAACACAGTGTCCTTGCAGTAACCTGATTTATTGTACAACATCTCAGGTCAATGGGGAGACACCTCTGGTAACCTTACATTTTGAAAAATGAACTTTAGGATGAATTTGAGATGCATTTTTATGTTTTATTAATTATATATTTGTTTTCCCCTTTGTGTCTACAGTTTTTGCTATGATCATCTCTCAATGCTCCCTCCTGTGTATCTGCAACATAGCTCTTGGTCTTTATAGAAGAGCTCCAGTGTGCATGTGTGTGTGTGTGTATGTTTGCACATTGGTATCCTTGTATTTTTATAGAGAGTGAGATTTTGCCTGTCAAAAGATGCTAACAACTTATTCCTAAGCCAAAGGGAAGTTGGAGTTAGATTTAAGGCCTTATAATCAGAGCTTAGAGTTTGTGAGCTCCTCCAGCTGACTTGGGTTCTATTGCCTTGACCTTTGAAAGAGTCCCTGGACAAAATGAATGAGGTACTGCACTGTATTTCACTCTCAAGGAATTGAGAGCCCCAAATGGGAATAAAAAGCTGGGAGATATAAGGCATAGCTTCCCTGGGCATCTAAGTGCACAATTTTCCTGACATCACAATCTATCACTCTGTACATTATCCTGCCAAACTCCACATTTCTTGGTCTCTCTTCAAGGTCTTTTTCTTTGGTCACTAAGCAAAGGGATTAAGAAAGACTCCCTTGAATTTCCATAGCTAAACCCAACCCTCTTTTTAGTTCTGACATTGTCTTTGAAAATAAGATGATGAAATCAAGCACAACGATGCCTTGAATCCCAAATCTTCCTGTAAATTTCCTTCCTTGCTCTTTAAAGCATGCATATTTTGTGTCTCTTGTTGTGCTACATTAAGGAGTCTCAATGCATTTTCCCTCTGTATTTTCTTGGTGCACTGGCTCTTCCTGTGTTTCATCTTCTTTTGTTAAACTTTGTTTTATTTCTGAGATTGAATTCTCAACCTTATAAGGAGGAAGTGGCCTCACTTATTTTCCTTTATTCTCTTTCAATAGTGGTCACAGCATGCATTTTACCTGATATATTTTGCAATTGTGTTCTGAATAGCAGATGACTTGTTGTTTTCTAATTGTATCATACCATACCGTGTAGCTATCTAGTTTTGTCTTTAGTAAGATACCTCAAAAACTATGCTTTTGTAAGTAAATGCAGGCTCATTAATTTGAGTTTTTGGTATCCTTTTATATCTCCTAGAAATCCATATTTCACTTAAAATAGATTAAGTTCACTTAGCATATTTTATTGTGCCTTTACTTATACACATCTAATATTTTAAAACCAAAGCATATGACCCAAATCCTTGCCTAAAAGGGATCTTGCAGGGTAGTTGTGTAAAGCATATTAAAACTTTGAAAAAAAACTAATAATAGCAATGCAACTCTATTTTAAAAGAATTATGATACAAGACAAACTTCGTATGCATCAAATATTATATGTAAGAGTAGTTCTGCCCTTTTAATACTAAAATAAGTGATATTATAGTTAAGCTATTCTAAGCTTATACAACAATAATGATTACAAATTCAATTAATACATGGAAGGAGAAAAGGAGCCAACTAGAAACTCGGAGTCAGAAGAAGCTTGGTTATCAGAACTGGCTCCAGGAACTAGAATGTCCGTAGAGATGAAGAGACAAAGGTGAAGATGAGGAGTGAAGAGTAAGGGCGGAGGTTCTACAAAGAAGATTAGATGGTATATTCTGAGTGGGTCTTATAACCCTGAGAATAGATCCAAATCAATTCATCTCATGTTCAAGACCAGCTTTCTCAGCCTTTATAAGTGGAAAAGAGAATGTGCCTTGCCATTAGAAACCTAAATTTGTATTGTGACTCAGCCACTTTTCAGCTATGTGACCAATTACAAAACTGGGGTGGTGGCTATGCAGTCATGCAATAAGGATTAAGGCTCCTGATAGAATGCCAGGCACACAGAAGATGCTCGCTGATTGGTGGCTCTGAGTCTTATTGTAACTAAAGTAAAGGAACTGGATCTTTGTATTGTACTATTGTCATTGCAAGCCAATCTTTAATTAAACCTTTTATGTTTTCATATTTTGCATTTTAACATTTTGGCTTTCTTTTCCATTGCTACCACTTTTCTAATGAGGTTACAATAAAGGTGAATCTCAGAAACTTCCCAAGATATCCTAAAAACCAGTCAACAATAAAAGCCATTGGTCTAATCTAAGGTCTAGGGTGGGTGTTTTTTAGAAGCTTTTCTTCCCTAGGTGAATAGAGCCCAGAATACGAATAGAGCCTTAATTCATGTTCATGTGCACACATGTATACCCTGCCCCATCCAAAGCAGAGTTCTGGTAAAAATTTAATCCTGATGTCATTCCAGCTCTTTGTGGCATATGTGTAAGTGGGCAAACTATGTTTAAAAAGTTGAGGTATACTTTTATTTTTAAGAAATAAGAAAATACGTTCTGTACTTTTTTTGATCCAGTTGACTTTTAAATTGTAATCTTAGGGTTGATAGAGATCATTATGGTTTATTTTTTGTGTAGTATAAATTTCTTCAATATCTATGACAAATGGTAAATTGGTAGAAATATATGTTAACAGCTTGATATCCAGTAGGAGGTGTATAGGCAGCAGCGAATTGATGTTTCTCTCTCTCTCTCTCCCTCTCCTTCTCTCTAAAATCAATTAAAAATAAGGCAAAAAATATTGAAGGCTCAGCTCTCAAAGATTTGAATTAGGAAGAGAACTGGGGTTTGAGACACTGGGTGATGTTCAATTAGGGCATCTGGAGAGAAGAGTGTGAAAGGCATTTTTGCTCACCTGGAGAACTGGGGTTCCCAGAGTAAAAGACGTAAACCATGGGAATCAGGAGGTGGAGGAGGGACCAAGAAAGGCAGTTATGACTAAGGGAAGACAAACAATTGGAACACCAAACTGTATTTGCAAAGAATTTCAGAAAGATTGGGCAGTAACATGCTCAGAAAATGCATTTCTAGTAGTAGATAATAATGCTCTAATAAGTATTATTATTATTTAGATGCAAATAGGTAAGTGTAATTAGGATGTCAGTTCTCTGCTGTTAGAGCTAAAATTATAGGAGGATCCTGATGGGCCTGTGAGCTAACTAATTGAAAATGTGTCAAGAAAGATATTGAAGAGGCAGTTTCAGAATATTGTAGATTCTGGTGGGTAACAGTCAATGATGCTGTGATCCAAACAGAACCAGAAAAGAGAATGCTTAAATTCAGAGTTAAAGAGCAATAACTCAAATAGTGCAGATCAGCAAATAAATGGAGTTTGGCATTTGTATTTCAAGTAGCAGGAATGCTTAGAGTTCTGTAGCTAAGTAATACACTGTGTGGCCAGATTATACTGATCTCTGAATGCATAATAATCTGGCCACTCAGATATTTAGAGGCCCAGTGCATAAATTCATGCATGGGTGGGGTCTGGCCAGCCTGGCCAAGGGGAGGGGACATAGGCAGTTGGCTGGACTGCCTGCTGGTCAAACTACTGGTCAAGGGGACAATTTACATATTAGCCTTTTATTATATAGAATATACACTGAGTGGCCAGATAATTATACATTTAGAGGTCATAATAATCTGGCCACTAGTACATATTTATATACTGAAGAAATGATTACAGCACTTTCACCACTACTTGTTTTGGCCCTTTGTTCATTTATTCTTTTCATTCATACATTCATTCATTTATTCATTTTGAGTGCCTACTATGTGACATATTTATAGACCTTAGTTAATCCTTATTCTAGGCATTGGGTATCCCTTTTTTCAATAGAAGCAGTATATTGGTTTGGATATTCAGATTACTTACTATTTTAATTTTCCAACCATAATAAATTATCTATTAGTTTTTAATTGTCAAAGTACATATGCTAGGAGGAGCATACTAGTAGTCAATGTATCCGGTGGCACATATGTAAAGAATCCTCTTTCTAAGTCTATACTAGTATGTGGTCCTTGGAGAGAGCTGTGCCTTCTACGAGCTAAGATACCCTGTGAGTTTTATTTTGACCTTCATGATTGTGGACATTCAACATTCCTCCTGGCACTTCTTTCCTGCCATCGCCTACCCTGCAGCCCCAGTGTCTCCAGTGGTTTACCTCTGTTCTGAGTTATGATTTTCCCTTATACCCATTTCCTCGAGTTTGAAATTTCATTTCCCACTGACTCCAGTTTACTGTTTCACAACTAGTTAATTCTGATAGAATTTGATGCTGTGTCTGACTGAAGCAGTCCTTTATTATAAAGCTACTGATATGAAAACTTTATAGATCCTCAAGTGAGTCCTGGCAAATAATTTTCATACAACTCTTGACACAAAAGGAATGACTGTTTTATATTTCAATGCCATCATTATAAAATGTGCATTAACAATAATACTACACCCCCCCCCCTTAAGTCTTACCATAAAATGTTTAGCTTAAAAGAAATGGCTTTTTTTGTAATCCGGGATTCTTTTATAGAATAATGGGAGAGAATTACAATAAATAATTGTAGCTAACACTTATTGAGGGCTTAACATGTGTCAGGCATGGTTCTAAGTGCCTAATGTTTTATCTGATTTGATTCTCATGATATGACAATTGAAGCATATATTGTTTAAGGTAAACAATGTTTCTGAGGTTACATAGCTGGTAAGTATGTAGGAAAGCAAGAACAGTGAAGTAATGCTTAAGCATATAGGTGAGATGTTATAAATAAATAGAAAAACTTTCACTTTAAAAAATAACATTCACATTTATATCTTTGGCTTCATACCTCCAAATTGATTTTTCACAGAGAGGAAGAGAGAGGGATAAAGAGTTAGAAACATCAATGAGAGAGAATCATTGATCAGCTGCCTCTTGCACACCCCCCACTGGGGATGTGCCCTCAACCAAGGTACATGCCCTTGACCGGAATCGAACCCAGGACCTTTCAGTCTGCAGGCCGGCGCTCTATCCACTGAGCCAAACCGGTCCTGGCCATACCTCCAAATTGTATCTACTTTTAACCTAAATTTAAAATAATTCTTAATTTTAAAATATTAACAACTCAGTGTTTTTGTAAACTTCTTAGTAACTGCAATATAAAGACCTGATTTAAAATCTATATGTAAACAAACATTCCCTCATTTTAGAATAGCACATCTAATATAAAACATCATGTTGTATATACAACAAGATGTGTATGCTTGGTAGACTAGAGACGCAGCAAGTCAACTTGAAGTTTGGAACGGTAGAGTAGTTTTACATAACTCATCACAGTACCAGTATTCTATGGTTAAGAGAATGAAATTAATCAGTTTAATATTTGGCATGATATTTTAATAAAATATAGATATATTTGGAATATAAGTTGCTTATTGAAGTTACACTTTGGAATAGAGCAACAGTTCTTTTTTCATACATATTAAGAAATCAGTATTCGGTAGGACTATATGCCTTGTATGTATACTCTCTGCAAAGATGCTCATTTTAGAATTTTCAGGGCCTCAAGATTCCTACAGTGTCTGGGAGCCCTGGCCTGTGTGGTTCAGTTGCTTGGGTGTTGTCCCTTGTACCAAAGGGTTACTGGTTCCATTTCTGGTCAGGGCACATTTCTGGGTTGCAGGCTTGATTCCCGGGAAGGGAGGTGGGGATGCGGGGGAAGGGCAGGGTGCTGGAGGCTGCTGATCAATGATGTTCATCTTTCTCTCTCTCTTCCTCTTTCTCTAAAAATTTAACAAAAAAACTTACTTTTTAGAGAGTCTGAGACTTAGCCAAAGGCTATTATAGAGTTGTTTTTAGACAACTCTTCTTGAAAAGAGTCATGTTTCTTTTAATGTTTGAAAGCTTTGTATATTTAGCAGTTAGAGTTTTATTTAGAGTTTATAAGCACCTTATGATAGGTTCTACATAATTATTCAAATACACAATAATTTACAGTGATCAAATACAGCAAATGGGTACAAGAAATAAAAGGACCAACAGTTATAAACAAATGCTGTTTATAGATAGTATAGTGTTTTGTTTTGTTTTTAAGGTGTCAATGAGAAATGTCAAGCTATTGGGTCCTACCAGTGAAGTACCCAAAGTGTAATAAGACTCAGAACAAGAGAGTGAAATAAGTAAGTTGAAAAGAAAGATCTAAAACAGTACTAATAATTTAATGTGCAGATTTAAAAAAACAGATTCCATTGTTATATAGATAGACTTAGAAATTCTTGAAAGGCAGACATTAGCCTAACTTTGAATAAAGGGGAGCAAAATGGTGCTTTTGGAAGAGACTGCTCCAAAGGAAGAATTGTTCAGGGGAACCGGCTTCTGAGAGGGAATATGAGGTGCAGAAGTGGATGCCAGACAGTCCTTATGATGAATAACCATGGAACTACATTTGTAACAGTTAGGTGTGCTGATTCCTCTTTTTCCTCTGACTGTGCTATACCCCACGTGTCAAGAGTATTTGTACTGAGACTAAATTAATGAATATGTGCACTAGATACAGAAAGTTAGAGCAAGGCAATGGATAGTTGCTGACCTATAAAAATGAAAAGAATTCCCTTCTCTCAGACTGAAGAAAAAGTACAAACAACTCCAATGCAGAAAATCACATTCTCTTTCTCAAACCATCAGAGACAGCCTATAACTATATCCGCATGAGGCCTATTGGGAATCTTAAATGCAAAGATAAACAAGCACTCAATCACCAAGGTTTGATTGACACCAACACCATGAAATAGGGTACTAAAATCAATAAAAGAAGAACGAATTTCTGAGAAACAGGACTAGTGTAGCAAGAAGAAAAATATTTTCAACTAAATATAGTAATAAATAATTTCAGATAAATTTGGGAGGACTTTGCATCCATACAATTCTTGGAAATTAAAAATAACAACTGAAAAATTGAAATTTTTAAAAGATGGAACATAAAAAGATAAAGATGGACTGGAAGATAAAAGAATTTCACAGAATGTACTACATAATGAAAAACAGTTTAAAAGCAGAGTAAAATGATACATCAATAGGAAATCAAGGTATTTTTGGTAAAATCTTGTTGAATATACCATACAATAAATAAAAAAAACAGCCACTGACAAAATGTGGTGAAATGTCACAATCTTAAGGATAAAAATAAAACCCAAAGATGTCTAGAAAGACAAAAGTTTTCCCGCAAAGAAAGATCACTTGTTGTTATGTTACAATGAAGAAGATTGCTTAAAACAGAAAAGAAAACTATAGGCTAATTCCACTTAAGCAGATTCAAAATTCTAAAAAATCAATTAGCAAATAATATCCAACAATATAGCAAATTGCTATTATGACTAATAATATATCATGACATATACATCTTATAAATGCAAAAAATAACTTAAATTTTTATTAATTATTTCTATATTGAAAAAAGCAGGAAAGAAAGCATCAATTCTTTATATAAATTTCTAGCGAAATAGGACTATACCTAATGTGTCCTTAGTCTGATAAAAGATAGCCTTCAAGTAAAGTATACCTGTAAGAGAACCATAGAAGAGATAGTGCAAGATTGGAAACATTTCCACTAAAGTCCAGAACAAGACAAAGATGACATTTATCATAAGTACTATTCAACATACATGGTTTTTAGTTAATGGTATGAGACAACCAAATGAATTAAAAAGTTTAGTTACTGACGTACCTTTTTGTACTTTCTGCATGTTAAAATTATTTAAATTTATTGATTTTAGAGAAAGAGAGAGAAATACCAATCTGCTACCTTTGCATTCATTGGTTACTTCTTGAATGTGTCCTGACTGGAGATCACTGCAACCTTGGCTCATTTTTTTTTCTCCTTTCTGTAAACCTTAAACTGGTCTAAAAAATAAGTGGTTTTCAATGTTTTTTTTTTTTTTTTTTTCTAATTTAAATTTTCACTATCGATCTTTTGTATCCTCATTACTTCAAACTATTAACAACATTGGTTATGGTCAGTCTGTATAATTTTGGCCAATTTGGTATGTGTGGTGTTATCCCATTGTGGTTTTAATTTGTGTTTCCCAGATCTCTCATGAGTTACATCATCTTTCAAACGTGACTATTAACAATTGAAATGCCCTTTTTATGATATGCCTATTCAAGTTTCTTGCTTATTTTTAAAAGTTGTATTATCTTTATTTTTTTCTCATTAATTCATATATGTCCTTTATTATATTCTGAATATAAAGTCTTTTTTGATTATACAGGGTATAGCAAAAGTAAGTTCATAGTTGTTAATATGGTTAATAATACAACAATTAATGAATAATAATACAAGAATAAACTCTGCGTTTCACATACTTACAACGTAAACCTACTCTTGTTCAACCTTGTATGTGTTGCAAATATCTTGTCCTACCCTGATAATTGCCTTTGCACATTCTAAATGTCACCATTTGATCAACATGAGTTCTTAATTTTAATACAGACCAATGTATTAATATCTTCCTTTATAAGTAATGCATTGTGTATCCTGTTTAAGAATTTTTTTTATTGCAATGTCATAAAATATTCTCCAACTTTACCACTTAGAAACACTACTATAATACTTGTCGCATTTGCATCTACAAACCACCGAGAATTACCTTTCATGTATGGTATATAAATCTGTTAAACACCACGTACTGAAAGATCAACAGCACAGACTGCAATTGGGAGCCATCTTTGCTATAAAATAAAGTTCACATCTACATTGGAGAGGCTCCAACTGGCTACTGTCTACACCTTCTGTTCTGTTTAATTAGTCAATTTATCTTTTTTTTTTTTTTTAACTCTGACATCAAAGTTCTGAATTGCTGAAGATTTAAAGATGTATTGATAACTAATAGAATACATTTATTTTGTTCTTCTTTAAGAATGCATTTGTTATTGTTTTCCTCTATGCATTTCTATATACATTTTAGAATCTGATTGTTAATTTCCCTGAAGAAATCTCTTGATATTTCAAGTAGAATTATTTTAAACCTATAGATTTATTAATGGCACTTTATTTAGGCCTTTAATTTCTATTCATACATTTATATTTTGTGGCTATCGATTATGCACTTCTTTTATAAAATGTATTAGTTGAGCCCTGATGGATGTGACTTGGTTAGGTGTTGTCATGGTCACTGGTTCAATTCCAGGGTCAGGGCACACCATGTTAGGAGTCGATGTCTCTCTCTCTCTCTCTCTCCATCTACCCTCCTCTCTCTAAAACAACAGAAGACATATTTTTTAAAATGTATTACTTAAAAACCATTTTTATGCCATGGAATGGTATCTTTTTAAAAACAAATTTAATTTTTTTGTTTGTTGATTTATATGAAAAAATAGATGTAAATGTGTCATACATAGTGATAAAGACTGTGTATTTTATAGCTTGTGGGTCCAATATTAACCGTTTTTGAATGAATGCTGATTATTGTATATATTAATTTGAATGTGAGATGATGATAAAGAAGACAGCCTTTACAGAGTCTTGTTCTCACATTTTCAAATGTATCATTTATTTATTTATTTCACAATGATGTTTCTTACTGTTTCTTGCTTTTCAGAACCTAAAATTATATTCTGTCCCTGCAATGACATTAGAACCCAGTTCTAGTGAGTTGTGCATATATAAGGGTCCAGGAAACCAACTAGGGTTCTGCTTTAAATTCCCTCATAATTTATAGCACTTTCTTGTTGTCCTTTATTTCCTGGTCTTGGCTATGTATTAACTTCTATTTGTTGCATTGTATCTAACAGCCGTTTTGTTTTGAAGCAGAGTGTGGAATTACATCCACTTAATCTGTCATCTTGTCAGCAGTCTTTGGCAATTATATTTTCCACATATGTTTTAACTTCCGCCTACCCAACAGGATTTTCGCTGGAGTGAAAAAACAATCTTAAAGATTATAACCTATTGTTCCTTATCTATGCCAATTTCACTCACCAACCTTCTTTCGTCAATAACTTTTTATTTTGCTTTATTAAAATTAAAAATCTGCATCTTTTTTTCTTTATAGGTATGATTAAACTAACCCAAGGTAGTATCAACTATCTAAAGTGGTAGCATTTTACATAGTATAATATTCACGTTGTATGTCTTTGTTAGCATGTATTTGTAATGTAAAGTGTCATCAGAAAAGAGGGAACTAAACCAATCCTTTGGGCCTGTAGTTTAGCCCAAAACTTTTTCTTTGATAGGAATAGGATTTTTTGTGGGGGCAGAAATTGATTTTGTTCCCTCATAATTTTAACTTCAGAAGAGTTTAGATTACATACTAAACACCCTAGTTTCTTTAATAACCTATTATGAATGTATCATCTAAAAACTTAGAGAAAGCTATATTTTTGGCTTGTTTCCCCCGTTGGGGCCGTTGGGGGAATAAGTTTCAGGAGCTTGCTGCCTACTGTGTAAATGAGTACTTTGCTCTTGTTGTTTTATAACCACAGCTTTCAGGCTACCCAGGGTGCCCTTTAATTCGGCTATTACAGAATTTGGTGAACAAGATTATAGCGGATGAACATGATTCTTTAGGCTCTGACTATGTGAGGAAACTGACATAAAACTGTTCAAAAATGTTGTTAAATTGCATGCAAGTCTATATTTAAACTGTTGAAAAAGTACGAGTACTTTGAAATTTGTATTTTCTGAGCGAAAACAGCCCAAGTTGCTAACCAAAAGCAAATTAGGCTGAGAGCTGTGGAGCAAGCAGAGCTGTTTCAGCTGTGAAATGCATTTCCTGACTCAGTGCCTGGGAGGAGCACTTAGAAAGCTGAACAGGAAATACAGTTGGAGTCCTCAAGAGCTCTTCCTTGTACTCTACCAAGGCGTTCCTAGGTGGGTGAACACAGTGATAAGAATAAGAATAATCACTATCATTTATATTTGCTTAATGTTCTTTCATCCAGCCTGTCCTAAAATCCCTAACATTGCATTAATTCACCTGTTTATTCCAATATCTTGAACACTGCCCGAAAAGACACCATATTTTTGAGTGTTTTGTTCTGCCTAAACGGATGGCTCCTAACCTGGGCTGGGCCCTCAGTGCTACCCAACTGCCTCCCTGCCTTCCATGCTCAGCTCTGCCCTGTGCTCCCCGCAGTCATGCTGCCTCTCCACCCCACCCTCAGAACAGTGCTTCCCGTCAGGGCCAGAGGTTTCTGCTCTGCTGCCTCAGATTTTGTCTCTGGTTTTCATTATCTCTTTTCTCTTTCCACCTGAACTCTGTGACTCCTTTTCCAATCTAAAATATCATCTCTTGGAGCTCTGGTTGGGTAGCTCAGAGCATCTGCCCAATACGCCAAGGTTGCAGGTTTGATTTCCTATCAGGGCAGATGCTAGAAGGAACCAGTGAATGCATAAATAAGTGGAATGACAAATTCATGTTTCTCCCTTTTTCTCTCTCAAAAAATAATACAAAATAAGAAAAATCATATCTTGGAATGATGTCACATGTAAATTCTAGTTCTACAAAACCATCACCCCTCTCCTGCTCTTGCTTGATTCATATCCAATGGAGTTTCCTTGAGTCTTATGTTTACAATGACCTCCTTATGGATACTCTCAATGGCGTTTCCCTTCTCTCTTCTCATTGTATGCATTTGTAAAAAACTTAATTTTATTTGTTACAGTTGACCACCTTTTCCATGCCCACAACAGAGAAATTTAAACTTCTGGTGTAAAACAAGCAAATACCCACATAAATAACTCCTTTTACTTTAGTGGTCACAAACCTACCCAACATTTAATAATGTCCAGCAATACTTCTGGGTTTCCATAGTCAATCTGCTTTACCATTCTTGAAAAGAACAATTTTGAAATAATTCCTTTCCCCTTAATCTTCCCAAACCTTATATACTCCCCACAATTGAAGCTGATAGCCTTCCTCGGACCTCATGAATTAAATGAAAGCAGATGGCAAATGCTTCATTCTTTCATCACCAGGTCAACAAACTTATCTTCATCTTCATCCATCCTCTGGCGTTCTCTCCTTTTATGATGGAAGAAATTCTTTGCTGTCATTCTAATTCTTTGCTGTTTTTGCAGGCAAAACTATATTCCTGAGTCCTACTCCTACTTACTCTTTAACCCACTCTAATTTGGCTTCTCTCCTTAGGGCCCCACTGCCATAGTGTGGCAATTACCAATTGCTATATTAGTGAAACTTAAAGGGCAGCTCCTGTCTTCATCTCACTTGACATTTTTAGGGGCATTTAAGCCATTCAACTATTCCCTTATTTTGGAAAAACTCTTCTTTTTAGATTTTTATGAGGTGACTTTCTCCTGAAATGGTTTTCTCCTCCCCTGCTACATAACTGGCAACTTTTCTCACTCTCTTTAGTTGTGTCCCTCAGATCTCAGCCATAGGCTTGTTTTTCTTCTGGTGTTCTCCTTAAAGTGACACAAACCAGTTTCATAGTTCAAATACAATCTGTAAACATATAACTGTCACATTATTTTCTTAGATTCTGATTTCTGTTCTTACCTGCAGATTCAGGTATTCAACAACTTGGCTTTCTTCCTTGGATATTTAATAGGCTTCCCAAATTATCCAAAACTGTTACTTCATATATCTCTCCAAACCCCAAAGTATTTCTATATGATCTTCACAGTCATAGGTAAAGCCAGTACCATTCACACAATATTTCAAGCTGAAACATGTGACTCTTCCTTGATCCCACTCTCTAGTTTATCTTCACCATTCAATCCATCAGAAACTCTTGTTGATGGAAACATGTAACATTTTTGTGTCTGTATGTCATCGGTGTCCTCTTAGGTGTAGCACCATTGTGCAGTATGCAATCTGTGCAATTATGCTTGACACTCCTTGTTTTATGTAGTAACATATATCTCAACGTAGATTTCTCTCTTACATTTACTGCCAGCATGTTTTCTATTTACACAATTGCTGTAGCATCCTATTTGGTCCTGCTGTGCTTTCCTTCATTTTATATTATATGCAATTGTCAGCATCATCTTTTAAAAATACAAATTGCAGGATGTTGCTTCCTAGATTAAATGGTTTAGTTGTCTCAAAAACTTCTTATAAACTTCCATGTCATCTAGCTCCTATCTATATTTGAGACCTCATCTTGGCCACTGTCCCCTTGCTAATCTATTTCCAAGTACCTCCCTACTTTGAATCTTCTCTCCTCTTTGCCTAAAATAGTATTTCCCTCTCAACATGCCTGGATACCTCTTCTTCTTCAGGTGTAAGCCACAAATCACTTCCTGCCCAACCAATCAAATGCAATACCTCCTCCTCTTTCAAGACTTCTCTGCTACAGAACAATGACAGCGCCCTTTATATAAACTGTATAGATTTTTGTTTGTTTATTTTTATGTCTTCCATCACTGTATAGATCTCTAAGGACAGGGACATTATCTTGTTTACCTTCTAATTCTTAATTCCTAGAATAGCATTTAGGACAGATGCTCACCAAATGTTTATTAAATTAAATATGTACTGAGATGATAAATGACCCTGTGAGATAGTACAAATTATTATTGTATTTATTTTAAGATTTGGGCTTGGTGAAGTCAGGTCACTTGCCCGAGGATATATAACTGGCCATGACTGACCCAGATTTCCGGCAGTCAAAGGCGAATTCTGTTGGGCGATGCTGGATGATCCAATTTCCAGAATAGTTTGGGGAAATCATGTTAGGCCTGGTAGAACCTTTCACTATTTGTTTTTCACAAGAAGATTATTAGGGCAGAGATCAGAAAAATTGTTCTATTGGATACATGGCATCGTGAAGAAATAGCTGCTTTTGATGAGGCACGAAAGGTTATGCATAATACTGACAAAAGAGTGGGTCTGTTTCATGCAGAGTATCTCCCAGCAGTAGCAAGCTCTGTAAGAACTAATCAGCTAAGGGATTGATGGGGGATAGCTAGGTAACTGCATTAAAGTAAGTGACAATCGGCTATGGCATGAGGTAGTGTGGATAGAAGTAGGAAAGACAAGGCCATTTGAAGCCAGTCAAGTGAACTTAAGAGGACCTGGCAGGTACTCAAGAGCAGAAAATTAGTTATTATAAGTAGGAACAATCCAGAAACTTGTAGATACAAGCAGTAAATCAGTTTGAAATCAAGGTGTCTTTCATGCTCTGAAAAAGGGAACTCTGATATCCCTGATAGCTGATTTAGAAAATTAAACAAATCAAATAATTTAAAGTATCAACTAAAGCAATGCAAACTAAGAGAATATGATAGAATTGGCAATGGAAAATAAAATCGTGACCTCATATCCTTCCACAGAGGAATTTTGTCTGTTTTGAGAACTCTGGTTTGCATGAAAAGACAGATAGAGCCCCAGGTGTCGAGAGATCTTGGTAGGTTATAATGGGGACACAGAATTATTCATTCCAGCCACAGCTATTCGATGAAAACAGAGCACAATGGCCTGTAAATATCAATATACTCATTCTTACTCTAAATGAATAGTGTCTTTACAGCAAGTTTTCTGGAGAATATTTCTTTTATATCCTGCTTTAGGATTTGTTTTTTTGTGCAGCAAAAGCAAAATTGATTGGGATTCATTGATCCTAGTCTTATCACCAATCAGTGTTTTAGAACATCTTGATTATCTGATAGACTTCAGCGATTTTCTAAAATTACAGATAGAAAATTCTGCAAAATGGCACTGAAACCGACACAAAACCACATATCATATCACTTTATCTTTTAAAGGCTTCCCTTTCCCTTTTATTTATCTTTGTAGAGAAGGTAACTGACTATTTTTAATTCCTGTGGCAGTTACTTTTGCATGTCCATTTGGCTAGGCTGTGTTCCCCAGTTTTTTAGTCAAATACTAGTCTATGTTACTGTGAAGGCATTTCGTAGATCTGATCAATATTTACAATCAGTTAACTTTAAGTAAAGATTGCCCTCCAAAATGTGTATCAGCTTCATCCAATCAGTCTAAGGTCTAAAGAGCAAAAACAGTTTTCTCAGAGGAGAAGGAATTCTGCTTTAAGACTGTAATATAGAAATCCTTCTCAAAATCAGGTCTCCTCTGTCACTATTTACCATCCCTTTTTACCCTCTTCTTCCTCCCCCAGCTCGCTTTTCCTCTACAATCACCAAGCTGTTATCTATTGTGTCTATGAGCTTATTTTTCTTAATTCTTTTACTGTTTTCACCCCTTTCCCAGAACAGGGTCAGTCTGTTCTCTATATCTATTATTCTGTTTCTATTTTTTCCATCAGTTTATTTTGTTTATTAGCTTCCATATATAAGTGAAATCATATGGTATTTATCTTCCCCTGACTGGCTTATTTCATAGCATGATACTTTCCAGGTCTATACATGCTATCACAAAAGGCATGATTTGACTTTGGGTGGTGAACACACAATATGATATACAGATAATATATTTTAGAATTGTACACTTGAAACCTATATAATTTTATTAACCAATATCACCCAATATTTTTAATAAAAACATAAAAAGAAATCTTACCTGAGTTTTCAGACTGCAAGCCTGGCCTATGGATTTCAGACTTGCTAGCTTCTGCAATTGTATGAGCTGATTCCTTAAATTAAATATGTGTGTGTGTGTGTGTGTGTGTGTGTGTATTCTCTATAGAACTCTACTATTCTGCCTTTGTGTGGCTCTCATCCTCCACCTGTGTCCACTTGGACTTTTGTTTTAGTTCTGTTAGGGTAAATGTTTTCTTTGTTGGTTTTCAATAACTTTCCTGAGGGTAACTTACATGTGTGTTTGTTTTTTGGACCCCTTGGTGGTAACACTGCATTGGATCATCCTCCTTGAGGAAAAGTTTGTAGTACATTTTTGGTAGCTTTCAAGGAGCATGATTGATTACATTGTCTAAACTGTGCCCAAGAATACCTATCTCTCTCTTTTTCTTTCAGGCTAATTGTCATTAATAGCCCACATTGAAGTATTTTAAAGAACAATAAAACTTCAAGAGTCACGATACAAGTGCAATAGAACAAATCATGCATCTAGTCAACACTTCATCATATTGGATAACTCATAAACATTCACTGTATGAGGATTACAGAATTTTTGTTTACATTGAAACTCACTTGCCACTTTATTTTATTTTCTCTTTTTAAAAAATACATTTTTATTGACTTTAGAGAGGAAGGGAGAATGATGTTAGAGATATACATCATTCAGCTCCTCCTTCACTCCCCCTTTCCCCTCCCACTGGGGATCAAGCCAGCAATGTGCCCTGACTGGGATTCAAACAGGTGTTCTTTTGATGCATGGGAAAATGCTCAGCCAACTGAGCCACACTGGATAGAGCTATCTTTTGAACATTCAACAAATGTTAATTATTGAGGTAACCATTGAATTACAAATATAGATAGAAGTACACAGAAAGATCAAAGTCTAGTATTAAAGGATTTTGGGAACTAAATAAATCACACTACATGTTTTCAACATGTTTATTTTATGTCTCAAAGTAGTCAGACCTGATTTCTTGCCATGTTTCTTTCTTTTCCTTTATGGATTATGCCTGCTTCAGCAAACACTGGATTTACATTTATTATGAATCCAACCACCTTCCTAGCATGAAAGTAAGATTCATTGGTCTGTACTTTCTCAGTAGTTTCTGAAATTCTTATAGATAGAGGTGTATCATTAGTGTTTCAATGAGCTTCCTGCCTAGCAAATTGATTTAGGAAGCAAATAAACTGATGATTTTTCAAACACATGCAGAAGATACTTAATTTTCCTAACCTGGAATAGTTATTTATTAGATCAGACAAATATTTGCTGTTAGTATAAATATTATAGATGTTAAAAAGAACGTATATTAAGTGGCTTTTAAATATTGAAGAAAATTTTTAAAGAAGCATAAGTAACACTAATATATATTATCCTATATAATAAAAGGCTAATATGCAAATCAACCAAATGGTGGAATGATTGGTCACTATGATGAAACACTGACCACCAGGGGGCAGACGCTCAATGCAGGAGCTGCCCCCTGGTGGTCAGTATGCTCCCACAGGGGGAAACTCCGTTCAGCCAGGAGCCAGGCTCACTGCTGGGAGAATAGCAGCGCGGCGGGAACCTCTCTCACCTTCAGTGGCAGTGCTAAGGATGTCCCACTATCTGACTAAGCTGTCAGTCAGACATCCCCCATGGGCTCCCAGACTACAAGAGGGTGCAGGCAGGGCTGAGGGACCCCCAAGAGCATGAATTTCGTACACTGGGCCTCTAGTACTACATAATATAACATGCTACTTTGAGTGCAATAATTGTATATGTGTATAATTACACATATGTAATATACATATAATTTATTTATAAAATAGAATTCATTAATATTGGCTGGTGGTTTTGACCTGAAAAAGAAAGCAGTGGGTTAAGGTAAGAAAATGATTTGTTTTGAACAAGGTTTTGTATACTAACAAAGAGAAAGTTATGAACATAAGCTAGGGAGAGTAATGGAGAAAATACATTGTTCTTTAATGCTCAAAATTGAAATGTAGTGGGATGAATCTTATGATGAATGTTAAAATTAATAGGTGCGATCTGTGTGGGAAAGAATAAAAGGAAAGAAGGGTGATAGTTTGTGCCAAAAGTATTTACCATGCAATTGAGAGTTCTTTTGAAATATGAAAACAGAAAAAATAGTTTGAAATAAGCTCTCTAAGAAAAGCAAGTTCCTAACAAGATATTCTTATTTTGACTATATTTGTTATATTGGATTTGTGAACTGTTTTCCCAAAAGTGTTTTTTTTTTTCTTCTTGCTATTTCTTGGAGCTCTTGAAGAAACTGGATGAAATAGTAACAGACCATTATTTTCACCATTTAAGGAGAGACATATGCAGGAAGGATTCTGAGGAAATTTTGCCTTTCTGTATGTGACTATCTTTAGCTATATTAATTAGTATGGGAATGAGTTGCTTTGGCCTTTATCATTTACCTCTCAGATACTCAGATATAGCCCTTCAGTAGATTAGTCTCTCCAAATCCTTTATCTTACCTCATTGATCAGACTGTGTACCTGCCTGAGCTCAGCACTCTTGTATGTCTGAGGTACTTGAGCTTTTAATTACACCTTTTAAATTCCTATTTACCACAAAACATCTACTGCTATGTCTTTCTAGTGAAACTCTCTGTAGCGCCATATGCTATTTCCATCCCCATACGGATTCACCACTCTTTTCTCTTATGTAATAGAATGAACCATCATATTACTCATCAATTGTTAATCTGGGTCTTCTCATAGGAAAGGCAGGGCAGGAGGAGAGGGTGGAAAGAGATGAATCAATGAACTTGTATGCATATATGCATAACCCATGGACTCAGATAATAGAGTGGGAAAGGCCTGGGGTGAAAATGGGGGCAGGCTAGAAGTGATCAATGGGAGGAGGGAAGGGGGCATATATAATACATTCAACAATAAAGATTAAAACACACACACACACACACACACACACACACACACACACACACCAACACAGCAGGCTAAGGAAGCAAGTTAGGGACTAAGATCAGAACTGAGAATGCTTAAAATATGGAGGCAAGATTGGAAAAGAAACACACACACACATACACACACACGAGAAAAAGCAAGGCAGTAAGTTCAAAATGTGTAAACAACCAGAAGATCATCAGGATTTGAAGGAGAGTGTCATTATAACTATCAAAGTTCAAAGAGAGATTGTCTAGGATCTCACTTTTCATATTTATTTCTAAGCTAAAATTTTAGTGACTTTATATATATATAGTTGCCACAAAACACCAGTAGTTTACTTAGTAGTGATTCAGTAAATATTTTTTGAATGAATGAATAAATGAAATAATTAAATGATTCTTCCTATATGTTTACAAAAGAATACTTGTCATTTAGGACAACTGAATGCAGGTTCAATTCACTTCTCTTTAGGACTCTAAAACTTCTGATTAGCTCACTTCCTTTGCTTGTTCAGAAAGTATCATCAGAGAGAAAGCATGTTTGTGTTACTTTTTTGTATTAATCTCAACATTGTATTCCATGTACAAATAACATCTAATGTCTGAAAATGGCTGTTTTACTTTTTTTTTTTTTTAATCAGTTTTATATCTGTTTATGGTGAGAAGGTTAGCCTGTCTCCAATAACTCCATGATGAACATAATCAGGAGTCTACTGCATGTTTTGATAAAGGGAAGTAACATGGTATGTTTTGTATTTTTTAAGTGTCCAGTGTTTTTGTGGAGGATCAGTGTGAATGCAGAGATTTTTTTTTTTTTTAGAAGGCTCTTAGTGTTGTACAAATGTGTGATAATGATTATTTGGACGAGCACATTTTCAGCATATTTTGTACAAAGTGATTTGTTGGTATTAGGATATATTCATGAGATGGTACTACTCATTTTCTGATGGCTTAGATATTGTAGAGAGGAGTAGGAAAGGGGTAAAGAATAATCTCTAAATTCTTGTTATGATCATCTGGGAGACAGGGGATGAATGAGGATCAGGTTTTAGGGAAGTAGGAGAGTCAAGAATTCTGTTTTGGATGGATTTGTCTCAGTGAGCCTATCAGATATCCAAATTAGATATGCAAGTTAGAGTTCTTATATAAAGACTATAGAGACTGGGTGCATGAAATTCATGCATGGGGGTGTGTGTCCCTCAGCCCAGCCTGTATCCTCTCCAATCTGAGACCCCTTGAGGGATGTCTGACTTCCCATTTAGGCCCGATCCTGGTGGGCATTCAGACATCCCTCTCATAATACAGGACGGCTGGCTCCCAACTGCTTGCCTGCTTTCCTTCTTGATTGCCACTAATTGCTTCTGCCTGCCAGCCTGATCATCCCCTAGTCACTCCCTCGACACCCTGATTGATGCCTAACTGCTCCCTTATCAGCCTGTTTGTCCCTAACTACCCTCCTCCGCTGGCTTGGTAAACCTACCTGCCCTACCCTTCAGGCTTGATCGCACCCAACTGCCCTCCCTTGCAGGCCTCGTCCCTCCAAACTGCCCTCCCCTGCTGGCCTGATAACCCACAACTGCCCTCCCTTGCAGACCTGGTCCATCCCAATTGCCATTCCCTGCTGGTCATCTTGTGTTGGCCATCTTGTGTCCACATGGGGACAGCCATCTTGTGTGTTGAGGTAATGGTCAATTTTCATATTACTCTTTTATTAGACAGGATAGAGGCCTGGTGCAGGGGTGGGGGCCAGCTGGTTTGCCCTGAAGGGTGTCCTGGATCAGGGTGGGGGTTCCCTTGGGCTATGGGATGGCCTGGGTGAAGGGACAGTGGTAGTTTGCAGGCTGGTCACTCCACCCCCTACCCCCTTCCAGTGACCCAAGTGAAGGCCCTGGTATTTGGGATTTATTTATCTTCTATAATTGAAACTTTGTAGCCTTGAGCAGAGGCTAGGGCCAGCCAGCATGGGCAGGAAGCTTGGCCTCCTCCATCACTGGGGGAAACCCAAGCCTCCTGTTTGCTCCAGCTCCATGGCTGCCACCATATTTGTTGGATTAATTTGCATACTTGCTCCTGATTGGATGATCGGCATGGCTTTTTTATGAAATTTCTCTCATAAAATATGGTATATGTACTGTGAGATTATATTATATACTAGGTGCATGAAATTTGTGCATGGGTGGTAATATGGTTAATTTGCATGTTTCTCTTTTATTAGATAGAATGGATTCCAAGGACTTTTTTTTTTTTTTTTTTAAAGAAACAAGTTAACATTTTTGGAGGTTTTATTGTGAATTTTCAAGTAGAAGATGAGGATACTATGTTTTTCAATATGATCTCAGAACCTTGTTCCTAAGGAGCATCTTGTGGGATCAGCATTCTGTAGAATATATTGTATTTTGGCAATTTTACTCCAGGCAAAGGGAAGCCAGTGCATATTTTAAGGATGGTTACATGGTCAAAATATTTCAGAAGGGTTATTTTTCAGAACTTTGATTTGATGCAAAAGAGGCTGGAGATCTAAAGAACAGTTGGAAATTCATTTATATCAGCAAATAGACATTTGGGGATGAAGGTCCAGATGAGGGATGAAGTGGGAGTCAGAATGAATATTTTGATACAAGAGAATGGTGAAGGATGAAAATTCAGATGGAGATGCTTTATTTTTAAAACATAGGTTGACCCAGATTATGCCATATATATTTTTAATGAAAAACTCTTAGGTGCCATTTTATGAGCACTTGTTATATAAATAACATTATATCATCTATCTATCTATCATTTATCTACCTATTTCTATATTTGGTAGTCTAAGAGAAATAAAGTAATTTATTTAAAATCACATGACCAAAATTGGGATAATAACCAAGTGGTATTGTTTTATTTCTATTTATTTAATAAATTTTTACTTATTGCTTGAAAGAAAGGAAAGGAGGAGGGAAAAAGGAAGAAAAAAAAGAGAGAAACATTGATTTGTTGTTCCACGTATTTATGCATTCATTAATTGCTTCTTGTATGTGCGCTGACTGGAGATCGAACCCACAACCTTGGCATATCAGGCTGATGCACTAACTGAGCTATTGGGCCAGAGTTCAAGTGGTTTTATATTTAAGATTTTCTGATCTACAGACATGAATTAAAAGAATATTAGTAATTAGAAATATTTACTGTGAAATATATTTACAACATCAAAGTCTTCTAGAATGAAAATTAAAGTAATTTAACCTGACACTTATGCATTAGGGAGAAATTTCTCTCATAAAATATGGTATATGTACTGTGAGATTATATTATATACTAGGTGCATGAAATTTGTGCATGGGGGTGTGTGTCTCTCAGCCCAGCTGCACCCTCTCCAATCTGGGATCCCTCAAGGGATGTCTGACTGCCTGATAGGATCAGGCCTAAATGGGCAGTCGGACATCTCTCATTTGAGGACTGCTGGCTCTCACCTGCTCGCCTGCCTGCCTTCCTGATTGCCCCTAACCGCTTCTGTCTGCCAGCCTGATACACCCTAACCACTCCTCTGCCAGCCTATTTGCCCCTAATTGCCCTCTCCTGCAGGCGTGGTCACTCCCATCTGCCCTCCCCTGCTGGCCTGATCACCCACAACTGCCCTCCCTTGAAGACCTGGTTCCTCCCAACTTCTCTATCCTGTTAGCCATCTTGTGGCAGCCATCTTGTGTCCACATTGAGGCAGTCATCTTGTGTGTTGGAGTGATGGTCAATTTTCATATTACTCTTTTATTAGATAAGATTAGGTAGTATAGAGAGCTGGTGCATGGGTGGTGGCCAGCTGGTATGCCCTGAAGAGTGTCCCAGATCAGGGTGGGAGTTCCTTTGGGGTGTGGGGCAGCCTGGGTGAGGGGCCTGTGGTGGTTTGCAGGCCAGCCACGCACACACCCCCCCCCCCCCATGGCGACCCAAGGGGAGGCCCTAGTATCTGGGATTTATTTATCTTCTATAATTAAAACTTTCTAGTTTTGAGCAGAGCCACGCCTACTGCTTGTTCCATGACTCCAGCCATTTTTATTGGGGTTTATTTTTCTTCTATAATTGAAACTTTGTAGCCTTGCGTGGAGGCCTGGGCTAGCCAGGGCAGCAGAAAGCTTGGCTTCCTCCATTGCCAGGCAAACCCAAGCCTCCTGCTCTTTCCATGGCCTCTGCCATCTTGGTTGGGTTAATTTGAATACTTGCTCTTGATAGGCTGGCAGTCATGGGTTGTGGTAGTGTAGCGGAGGTATGGTCAATTTGCATATCACTCTTTTATATATAGGATAATTTGATATAATATAAATTTATGTAAAATAAACCAGAGACTACAAATATAACTAAAGGATATTTAACTTCTAATATTTTATTTCTAAAAGCTTTGGCTGCTGATATAAGGCAAACTTTGAAAGTAAAATGATGCAATAAATGACAAATACAGAATTAACTATCTGAGACTCATATTAATAGACAGTGCATATCATAGCAACAAAAGCAAATGATGTGCCAAATGCAATAGATATTTTTTTAAAAAAATTATGTTTTATTTATTTTTTGCAGAGAGAAAGGGAGAGGGATAGAAAGTTAGAAACATTGATAAGAGAGAAACATCGATCAGTTGCCTCTTGCACACCCCCCACTGGGGATGTGCCTGCAACTAAGGTACATGCCCTTTACCGGAATTGAACTAGGGACCCTTCAGTCCGCAGGCTGATGCTCTATCCACTGAGCCAAAACAGTCTCGGCAATATATACTTTTTCTATATCAATTGAACAAATAATACCTTATTGGTATGTGCTAAGGCTTATATGGATTGCTTTATCTCCATTATTTCATGTACCTCAGGAAACCTTGTAAAGGTAGACAGATTGTACCAATTTTTTCCATGAAGAAACTAAGACTCAGAAGTTAACTCATCAAAGACTCACACTTAGTTATGTGCAGAGTTAGAACAGAACTTGAGTTTTTGTGATTTTTTGATGCTTTACTTCATTAAGACTGTAACATTATCGTTTCTCTATATTGTTTTTAAAATAATTCTTCTGCCCTAACCAATTTGTCTCAATGGAGAGAGCTCTGGTACTCAGACTGAGGGTCCTGGTTTCAAGGGCATGTACCTTGGCTGTGGGCTCAATCGCCTGTAGAGGGCATGCAGGAGGCAGCTGACTGAAATTTCTTTCTCATTGATATTTCTAACTCTCTGTCCCCTTTCCCATTTCAATAAATATATTAAAAAATATAGTTCTTCAATATCATATAAATCCATCCCTTCTTGCTTATTTCAGATTGTTTACAATTCAACTTCCTTTGTGAGACTTTTTCTGAAGAGAAGGGAGATAAGATATGATTTTTCCTTACTAATCAGCACATACTTACCTTCCAGGTGTGAAGCATACATGTTCATTCTTGAGCCTTGCGTTTTGGAACATCTTGATTTGTTGCTTAAGTATATTATTTACCAGAATAGTTTTCCTAGTTATAAAGGAACCCTTAAATGAAAATTAGGAGGAGTTCAAAACCACTTAAAGACTTTATAATTATAAGAAGTATCAAACAGAAGTGGTAAAATGGTTTTAGCTCATCAGATATATTCCTATATATAAAAGCCTTAGAATTGGTGTTTGGTTTAGTGATATGATGAAAGGATACTAATAATAAATGGAATGTATATGAGAAAATGGATGTTGGTTGAATCTATTGTGGTAATCATTTCACAATACATGTAAATCAACCCACCATGCTCTATGCCTTAAATTTATACAGTTATATATGTCAATTATTTCTCAATAAAACTGGGGGGCGGGGGTGAGCAGCAACATGCTTGCCTGCATGCTAAATAAATAGAAGTATTTCACAAATAGTCCTTAAATAAGAGCAATATAAACACTGATGAATATAAAAACATCTGAATGTTCTATTCTTATGATAGAAGAAATATAGACAAAGACTAAGACTATGAATTCTGTGTGAAATGAAGAGGCTCTCATGTCTTGGAAAAATAATTAAAAACAATATGTTCAGAGAGGAAGACTAACCTGGAAATAATATTGTCAAAAAGACCTGTGGTTATAGAGGGGGGGAAAAATAGAAATGAAAGCTGAAATGTGATGGTACCCAGGAATGTTATTATGATTTTAGAGCCATCTGCAGAAGCATCCCATTACCTAGCAGGAGAGAGCCGGGCCCGTTCACAGGGCAGACACACCATCACAATTGGAATAATAAATAATACTGCTGTTTGGGCCATCTCATTACCAGAAAATTATAGTCAAAATGGGAGAAGTACAGGGAAGAGTGATAATAGCAGTTAGGGAACTGCCAGGATTACTTCTAGAAGAGATAATTAACAGAAATAAATACCTTGGTAAGGGGCAACAAAGAGTGGGGGAGTGTTTACAATCACACAGGGAATGTTAACCCTAAAGGCTGGTGCACAAATTTGTCACAGGTGGGTTCCCTCGGCCTATCTGAGGGAGGTATTGTGGGAGGTTGGCCAGACACAGGAGGATGGCTATGGCAATGCACTGACTACCAGGGGGCAGCTTCTCCATTGAGCATTTGCCCCCTGGTGGTCAGTTGCTTGTCAAAGCGACCAGTTGACCGTTCCTTCAGACATTCAGGCGTTAGTTCGCTTAGGCTTTTATATATATATAGATGGTGCTAACAGCTTGATTACAAACAACTTAGTGGTATTAGGAAAAGGAGTCCTTAGGCCCATCAGAACACTGACCGAAGAGTAGGCCTAGGAACACACCTAAGTTCACAGTTTGCAATTGTAGCTTCGATGACTCTGAACATATCTGAGGATTTCATGTGTTCTTTTTTTTCTCTTCAGTCCCTTTCCTCCTCCTAGTTTTTATCTCTCTCATTTGAACCATAACTTCTGTGTTTCTCTGTGTCAATACAATTTATGGATCATCTGTGGATACCTGCCAACTTAAATATACTAGCTTTTAAAATTTATGCTTCAACCTTGAGCTAGCAATCATTTCACAAGCACTGGAAGCAGCCTTCTCCTCACAAATTTACCTTCCTTTCACCCGAGGGGATGTCATACTTCTGGGTGCTAGCAAAAGCATTTCTGTAACTAGAATTTCTCAGTGTTCAAATAAAAGGCATAAATAAGGCATGCCTATTGGTAACTCATTTTAAGTGCTGTATCATAGCATTCAGTGTTTCTTAGCCATCATGCTGCCTTAATGTAAACTTTAAACAGGCCTGGCTTTGAGTTATGTATACAGTGAAATGTAGCAAATACATCAGCAGCCCCACAGAAATGTAAATTGGGGAGGACAACATTCTTTTATTGTGAAACAGCTGCCTTCTTTTAAAAGACTGTCAAGTACTACCATCTAAGCTTTATAAGAAGCAACTATAAGAAATAAGAATGGGAAGATGTCTTAACAACAAATGCCATCATCCTCAGTGGTATGGAGAAATAGATCTCAAAAGAAGAAAATGAGAGCAGTGTAGTCGTCAGTATTCGAGGAGGGCTGACGTGCGTTACTGATGCCTCTGTTCCTAGCTCTTTTATCCCCTCAGGAGGGATGTTCTCATAATCAGGAATTAAAATAATTCCATGTTCTTTACAAAACCCAATGCCATTTCCAGGGTGTCTGAAGGATGATGTGGGAGAACTCATCACACAGCAACAAACAACAAAGAATTCTATTCTAATTGTCCTGATGGTGTAGAGAACTATTAAATTCACATCTAGAGAAATGCTTTTTTTCCCTCTCTCCTTCCTTTTTCTTTTCTGCTTCAATTAATACTATTATAAGTAAGATATAAAATTGTTTTGACCAAATAAAGTGTAATGGCCTATGTGAGTCATAAGAAAACCGAGGGCTTGGCCTTCTTTGTTTTTGTTCAGCTGATGTGCCTGACATGTATGTATGTGTCCGTGCACCTTGTGATAGATGGAAGGTATCACATGTCCGTCAGATAGCAAGCTAGGCTTCAGAGAGAGAGAGAGATAAGTAGCTGTACCAAACCACAATTTCTAAAACGTCTTCACCATTCAGCAGGCTTGGCAATGTGGCCTCATGGTTTCTGATGTAGAGTGGTAGGGCAGACACTCCCCTCCTCTCTCTCCCCAGCTTTGTTAACAAATTGACATGTGACATTGCATAAGTTTAAGATGTACAACATTATGATTTGATGCATGTATGTATTGCAAAATGATCATACTAGGGACACCTTGTTCAGTGTAGCTGCTCTGAAATCTGGGTGCCTTGAAGGGAAGAGAGGAGGAGCCATGTGGTTAAGCTAATTACTAATTAGTAAATAATTACTAATTATTATTAACTTTTAGTAATTATTTGCTGACCAAGTGATATCCATGAAGATGTTCCGTGCAACTCCACGGTGAGCATAGCCCAGAAGGGAAGCGTTCACGTCCTGGTTTTGAGAGGTTGCTGAGAAGAAACAGCACTGACCTTGTGAGCATTGGTGATGAGGAAAGCGCAGGGAATTCCGCTCAAGGCCATGGAGGCCTGTGAAGTGGAAAAGGCAGGGGCCTCCAAAGGTGACAGCCTTCAGCAAGTTGCAGGCAAACATGAGGTATTATTTTTGGACTTTCCAAAAGTATTTCAGAAAAGCTAAGAGCCAGTAGGTTTTAAGTATTGGGATTCAGGTATCAATGTTAATGAAAACTTACTGATAGATTTGGGGAGATTTGGGTTACATGATAAAACCACATTAATTAATGTTTATTTACAAGGGTCTCCCTTTCCAATATTCTTAGTTGTGTGTTTTAAATATAGATTACCAGATGATAACTTTTCAGTTTGAGCTCACCCCCAAACAAACCCTGATACAAGTAATTGTGTGCAAGGAGTTTATTTGAAAGATCCCAGGATGCCCAAGTAAGAAATTAGGGAAAATGAGGTGAGAAAAGAAGAATAAAAGGTGCTGTAATGAGTGGATTTTCCATGTGGGCAAACTGGGAACCCTCTAAGACAACAGCACCCAGAGACCAATGAGCAGGCTGAGGCATTGGTGCATGGACTAGTATGGATCTCCTATCTTTGAGGGTTGTTCTGGGCTCATTATCTCCCTCACGCCTCCAAGAAATGTCTTCTTGTAGCTGAACAGGATGATAAGAAGAGAGATGTGGGCACTTGAAGTACAAATTGTCAGCAGTCTGAAAATTATATTAAATATATTGCCATTCCCAACCCACCCATGTGGGCCAAGGGGTAAAGAATGGGGCATTGATAGCATCTGACACTTTGGGTCTACCAGATCCTTCTCTGTTTCAGTATACTGTTCTTGTGATTAGGTGCCACATCTTTAGAATTGACATTCTTTTGCTTTCTGCCATCTAGGAATCATGAGGTTCCTAGGTATCTGAGGTAACTTGTGTCTCTGAAGCTTTTCTCAATATCCATGCCATAGTTCTCTTAAGTAAGCAAGACACGAGGCTGCTCTGCATTGAAGGTCAGCTATGATGTTAGCTTCTCCTTGCAAAAAGGACATATTGAAGCAGAAACAAGTTTGACATATGGAACTGCTCTACCCCCAGCAGCCTCACTCCCAGGGTGGCTAATTGACTTAGAGTTTTGTCTCCTGCAGTTGAAAATGCTCTTTATTTCTACCCCAAGTTTAAGTTGTCTGATGTCAGTATCTATTTCTTTGTATTGCATTTCTTGCATTTTCCAGTTCTCTCTCATTCTACTTGTAATAAATCAACCAAGAAACTTTCACATTTTCTGCATTGTATCTTTCTTCATTCCTTCTTAGTTAAGAATTTTGGAGAAAGAAAAAATAAAAAAAGAGGAAAGTAGTTTATACTTCCTCACCAAGCAGTCACACATAAACATCTAGCTTTCACCTTCATCACTTCACTGAGAATGTTCTCATATTGCCCAAATATACATCACCAAATACATTCAGTACTTTTTGCTTTTATTCTATTTGACCTTACTGATTGTTCAGTTGACATAAAGACTGTTATATACATATAATGAACATCTCCAATTGTATAGTGCATAGAGTTCAAGTTAAAAGCTAATTTCATCATTCTCAAACCAGCCACACTCCCTTAACTTGTCCCACATTTGCTCTTTCTGTTTTATGTTTTACCTCGATGACTAACATCCTTATATACCTACTAGAGACCTGGTGCACAAATTCATGCATGGGTGGGGTCTGGCTGGCCTGCCCCTTGGGAGCCCATTGGGCAGGGCAGGGGGGAGGGGCTGTGGGTGGTTGGTTGGCCGGCTCCAACCCCGATCAGGAGGGGGACAATCAGGGCCCACATCAGGCTGGTTGGTTGCCACAGTGCACGTCATAGCCACCTGTCATTCCAGTCATTTGTCATTCTGGTTGTTCCACTGTTCTGGTAGCTGAGCTTTTATATATATAGATAGTGTAAGGAAGAAAAATATGGAGTGATTTCAGACAAACTCCCTATCACTTCTTTTCCATATCCCATAGGTATTTTTTATTACCTAGGTAAAATCTGTTTCTGAGGCTACACAATAAATCATTAAAACAACAAACAAACAGACAATGTTTCTTGGACTCTCAACCTGTCTAATCTTTGGAAATTTTAGTCTCCCTCAAGACCTTTCTAAGCTTTTCCTGGTATTTCCAGTGGATATCTGATATTTGCTTCAAGAATTTGTCATCCCTTTGAGATCTGAAGTAGCCTCTTTACCGTACATCTGCAATTGCTTCTGAAATCTACAGTACATTATGCCACCAGTATCATATCACAGAAGTCCCCAGGGCCACCACTGCTGCCTTACAAATGTGTTGCCGCTACTTCTGATGTGCATGTGATTTGCATTAAGGCTGTGGAGAGTTAAAACTTAATGTACTACAAGTGCTGATCCCTGGTGTCCAGGACACTGTGTCATGACCTCTTGCATAGCTGCTGTTGCTATCTATTAATGCCACTGCGTTCCTCCTGATATACCAGCAGTTTCCTAAAGTATTTTTCTTCCTCATAATATTCCCTGATCATTTGTTTAATTAGACTCTCGGCCAACTATGGGAACCTGTCTCCCAGACAAGCCCAGATACAACTGAATCCTGAGGCAAAAAAAAACCTAGGCTTATGGTTGGACTATGTTACGGTCTGTTTCAAGAAAAATAGTTGATTCCCCCCAGTGCCTTACCTAAGATTTCCAACTTAAAATGATAGGAATAAAAAGTTATTTGCCTGGTTTACCCCACCATTCCTTTTGGAAACAGATTTTTAGATTCAGGGACAGGCTATGGATGTGACATATTCACTTAGCTCTTAGAAAATAAAAAGAAGTAGAAAAACAGCAATGTCCTGGCTCTACCTCATATACTTTGGCAATGATAGCTTATTTCTGGAGGTGACAGTCTTCACTCTCATCTCCTATCCCTCTCACATTTGGTAGTGAGACTTCCATGCACTTCTGGGACGCTTCACTCTCCTCTGGGATCTTTGTTGAAGGAGTAACACGTGTAAAAGACACTAAATGTCTTCTATCCTATGCATATGGGGTGGCCAAACTGCCCAGAGTAGTGTGTCAATAATTCTTTTCCAATCCTTTTATGAACTATGAATGCACAGTTTCCTGAGATCAGACACAATGTTCTCCAGAAACTGAATGATTGAATTATTCCCCTCATCTTTATACTTGCCACCTAACCCAAGAGTGAGGTGATTCCAGTCCCTTGAGACTATCTACACTAGAACTCAGGCAGAGCCCAAATGGTCTTCTTCTACCTGGGGCAAAGCTATCCATTAGTCACTGACTGTGCTGCCACTCCCACAGCCAGGCCCTCACAGCCACTGCTTCTTTCACCTGCTCTGATGTCACACTGCTGCACAGACTAGCAGGATGGACACCTGGAACCTGCCAAATGTCCTGTGAAGATGAGTAAGATGTATTGCTTCCTTCTGTTTCCTTATAGGCTAGAAAAGAGGACAATTTAAGTAATAGACAGTGGTTTTCCCAACCCAATTACTACTTACTACATTGATTGAGCCTCTTAACCTTGAGCCAAAATTACACCTTGACTTTCTATTATTTTAGGATGAACTATATTTTTCAGGACGCTCCTTAAATTGTATGTAAATAGAGCTTTGAGGAGTCTATTTTACTCATTTTTGGGATGTTTTTAGTCATTCTAAATTCCCAATATATAAATAGTTTTATGTATATTTCTGTTATTACTTCTCCAGTATTATTCCTCAAGGTCAGACACAGATTCCTAGAGCTGGATGATGAAATTTGAGGCTGGCCAAACCTGAGTTCAAATTCAAGCTCTGCTGATTACTAATTATGTGGGCCTAGGAAATTTATTAATCATCCTGTCTTTTCCAAAGTTGACCCATATTTACTAGTAAAATAAAAATAAGAACAGTACATGCCTTATAAGGTGATAGTGGGACTGAAAAGCTAATGAATATGAAGCTCAAGAATGAAAATCAGCACATAAACATAATACAGGTTTCATAAATATTCACTGCTGATTTTGTTACTATTTTTGCCTAGATTACTGAAGAATTGTCTTAACTGGTCCCTTAATCTTTTGTGGGAGTTTGTTTTTCTACTCTATATTCCACACTGCTCTGAGAACAGTCTTTCTGAAATGGAACTGTGATCATGTCACTCTTCTGCTTAACACCTCCAGTTGATGTCCTTAGCTTTCCTTTGATGTTTAGATTCCTTAGCCCAGGACACAGGCCCCTTTGTTATCTAGTGCTGTCTCCCTGGTCTTATTGCCTATCAGTCATCCCCATGGTTCCATTGCTCTCAGCATAAACAAAGCAGGATACTCTGTGTGTTCTTGATGTTGTGCATAATCCTGTTCACAGACCATTTTATCCCTTTATTCCTTCTCTTTAATTTTTACTCATGCTTTTAAATGCAGAAAAAACATCACAGCCCCAAAGAAACCCTCCAGCCTCTGAGTTTGATTGGGATATCACTACCCCTTAAGCCCCTTCTAAATAGATCCATCCTAGCACTTGCTATGTGGTGCTCTAATTACCTCTTTTCTGTCTGATGGTTCTCTCTAAATTTAAAGATATCCAAAGATAAAGAAAATAGATTATCATCTATCCTCAATGCTTGTAAGCTGTCTAGGAAATAGGAGATACTTAATGTTTGGTTGAATAAGTACCTGACAGTGACAATGAATAAAAAACAAAGGTACAAATGGGAGGAAAGGCACAGTGACATGTAGAGAAAGGGCCAAAGGTTTCCTCTCCCACACTTGGATTTCACTTTGCATTGTTAGAAAAGTAAAGTGGATCTTGAAAGTGTCAAGGCTTTTTATAAAATCTTAGGAAGTATGTAGAAGGAAGTCTTTGTGATTCTCAGCTATTACTGGCATAGATTTATATTTGGGTTGAGTTCTACAAAGTATTTAATGACTGAAAGTTCTCTCCCCCAGACTGTGGAAAATAGCTAGGTCACTTATCATATATTGAGGTATATATAGGCTAAGTGTCCCTCCTTCTCTCTGACTGGTAGTTATGATGTGCAATGACCAGTAGGGGCAGATGCTCAATGCAGGAGCTGCCATGAAACACACTGGCCATTTAAAAAGAAACGGCACTACTGAAGGACTTATATGCATGCATATAAGCACAACTAATGAATATAAGACATTGGGAGTGGGTGGGATGAGGGCATGTGGAAGGGGGTAGGGGAGGCTGGGGGAAGGTCAATGGGGGGAAAAGGAGATATATGTACTACTATTTGTAATACTTTAAACAATAAAATAAAATAAAAAATAAAATAAACAGCACTGAGGACTGTGTAGACAAACCAGCACTCGGCTTCCCCCAAGTGGGACACAGGCCCCACCACTACCCCTGAACAACACCTCACCAAATTGTAGCTAATGCTGCCAAGACCTCATGTGACAAAATGTGACCCTCAGCCCAGCCCAGCCTGGAAATGGTCACTGTGGGTGCCAGTTAATGACGTCCTGGAGGAACACCTGGCTTCCTCACCTCAGCAACAACTAGACTCCTTGCAGTTTCTTCAGCCCAAGAACCCCACTTGCTTGATAGCCAGGTGCAAACATTTTACAGGACAACCAAATGTTTGTGAAGTGTTTTCCCATGCCTCATCTCATTTGATCCTCACAGAAGTCCTGGAATAGGTAGATAGGAGACTGAGTAGAATCCTATTTTCTTTTCATTAGCAAGACAACAGAGATTTAGAAAGTTTAGAAACTTGACCTGAGTGAAAAGAAGTAAGAAATGGTGGAACTTAAAAATGACTACAGATTTTCTCACTGTGCAGAATATAGTCAAACACTGCTACAGTTAAACATTTTACCCTTTTTTTCTCCCTGCATGATCTACAATAATAATCTGCTTTGTATTGCTATTTACTGTTGTGCTGCTGACAATTACCTGAAAGATAAGTTGAGGTTCTTCACTAGGCTGGAGAAAATTTAGCTAAATCAGAAACCAGGTCTAATTAAGTAAGTTAACTCAGAGGCCCAGTGCACAAAATTCATGCATGGGGGAGGGGGTGTCCCTCAGTCTAGCCTGCATCCTCTCCAATCTGGGACCTTTGAGGGATATCCGACTGCTCGTTTACAGATTGGGCCTAAACGGGCAGTGGGACATTGCTCTCACAATCCAGGACTACTGGCTCTCAACTGCTCACCTGCCTGCCTTCCTGATTGCCCCTAATTTGCCTGCCAGCCTGATCACCTTCTATCCACTTCCCTGCAAGCCTGATTGATGCCAAACTGCTCCCCTGCCAGCCTGTTTGCCCTAACTGCCTCCCTTACAGGCCTGGTCCCTCCAAACTGCTCTCCCCTGCTGGCCTGGTTGCCCACAACTACCTCCCTTGCAGGCCTGGTCCCTCCCAACTATAATACACTCCTCTGTTGGCCATCTTGTCAAAGATCCTGTCCAAGATCCATCTTGTCAAGGATCTTTAGACATCTGGTCAAAGATCCTGCCCCATGTGGACACCATGGGGGCATCTGGTGTCCACATGGGGGCAGGATCTTTGACCAGATCAGGGCATCTGGTGTCCACATGGGGGCAGGATCTTTGACCAGATGGGTGCAGCAATCTTGTGTGTTGGAGTGATGGACAATCTGAATATTACTCTTTTATTAGATAAGAGAGAGGCCTGGTGCACAGGTGGGGGCTGGCTGGTTTGCCCTGAAGGATGTCCTGGATCAGAGTGGGGGTTCCCTTAAGGTATGGGGTGGCCTGGGCCAGGGCCTGTGGTGGTTTGCAGGCCAGCCACGGCCCCTGGCAACCCAAGCGGAGGCATTGGTATCTGGAGTTTATTTATCTTCTACAATTGAAACTTTGTAGTCTTGAGTGGAACCAAGCCTTCTGCTTGCTCCATGCCAACAGCCATTTCTGTTGGTATTTGTATATCTTCTATCATTGAAACTTTGTAGCCTTGAGTGGAGTCCTAGGCCAGCAAGGGCAGGTGGAAAGCTTGGCTTCCTCCATTGCCAGGGAAACCCAAGCCTCCCTCCTGTTCTTTGTGGCCATAGCCATTTTGGTTGGGTTTATTTGTATATTTGCTCCTGATTGGCTGGTGGGTATAGCTAGTGGGTGTGGCTTGTGAGTGTAGCAGAGTGATGGTTAATTTGCATATTACTCTTATTAGATCAGATAAAAAGCTAAATTAACTTATACATGCACAATACATATAAAGCTCTCATTGGTGCCAATTGCACACATGTGTTTCGATCTGTCATTGTTGATTGTGAATTTGGTTGACACTTCTATTATAGAGAAAGGGTGAATAGTGATATTAAAATATTACTTCTAATTAATTTTCTTTCAATGTGTACAAATCCATGCACCAGGACACTAGTTTGCACATAAGAATCTTCTTAGAACAAGTCTTAAATATCTGATATGTTACTATTCCAATGATCTTATTTATTACTATAAGCTTCTCATTGTCATACATTCTCTCCCTTTTTTATCTTCTATAACAAATAAATGGGATGGCTTAATACATATTTACATATGAACTTATAGGTACATTGCACACTATTGTGGTGATAAAGAAAAAAATGATTGAAGTCTGAACTGAATTTCTATGAAAAGAAGCCTTAAATTCATATTTGTGTGAAGGTTGTTTAGATAATTTAATATTCCCTTTCTCTCTACAAAATTTTCTCATAGTATTTAGTTTATTTATAAAAGTGCAAACAAGTGCTAGAGACATTATTATTCAGTAGGTAAAAGTATTTCTATTAAGTAAATGTGGTTTTAAAGCCTTTATTAGAAACACAATTTTTCATGGCCATATTCAACCTAATTACCACATTATTTGAAAAAATTAAAAACTCTTCAATAATAAAAAATATTTTTTACATGGCAGTATTATCCAAAAAGAATATGGACAACTTTATGCTCTCACCATAAATGTAATATAGTATTTTACATTCTCTGCTGCTGAAATTCAGTTATTGACTTTTTAATAAAGCACATTGTCAGTAAATTGAAAAAATGGTTTAAGGCAAAAACAATTTTGAAAGTACACCATAAACATTTGAAACCATAAAATTGTAAACATTCAATGCTTATAAGTAGGGCTTTACAGAGAGTCAATTTGGCTTCTTACATTTGTCAGAATAGGTGGATTTGTTGTTTATTTAATAACCATAGAAAATAAATATTTGAAATTACCTCTATTTTAAATTGGAATAATTTATGCTGATATTATCACAGTAAATTAAAATAAGACATGATGAATTCAGAAGGCAATATGCAGACAACTGCATATTGTTAATTTCCAGATGAATTATTCTCCTGAACTTCCTTTGTGTATTCATTAAATAGGACTTTGAGAACACATTGATTAAAGTGGTGGTTGGGTTCCCAGATCAACAAATGGAATTTATTTCCTCAGGAAATAAGAGTAGTAACTATTAACATGCATTTCACGGGGAATATACTTCAAGCATTTTGGCTGGGATTTAAGGAACACATCTTGTTTTGTTGCAATAGGCATGAGAATTACCAACTCGAAATTACAAGATTCTTATAGCTTACAGTGACCATATGTATTGAATTTTCTTAGTTGGTTCCAAGAGCATTCAATGTTGATGAGCAACACTGTATAGTGTGAGCTCCCCAGGGAAATTACTGTGGTTAATCAACACCCCAGCTTGATTGGCAGAATATTGCAAAGAACCATAAAACACTATCCCTGCCCTCACAGAACTTTTTGTATGGTAATGGGGGAGATATACATTTAATATATGATAAAAATTATCACCATTAAAACAAGCGTTATCAAAGGAAAAGACAGGATGGTAGGTAAGCAGATAAGTAAGAACTGAATATTTTCATGGTTTGCAGTGGTCAAGGAGAGATGTCCATGAAAAAGTAGAACTCATAGGAGGATTAGGGCTAATCTAGGCCAATAAGTGGGGGAAGTAAAATTGTTGAAGACCCTGAAGTAGAAGGTTCATTGTATCAGATGATTTGAAAGATACCCAGATTACTGGATTAGAGCAAACTAACCATGTGACAGTGATTGAGACTAGAAAGAGAATCAAGGGCTACATGGTGCAGGGCCTTCTTAAATGACTTGCTAATGATCCTGGACTTAATGCTGAGGGCAATGGGAAGTCATTGGAGACATTTAGCAGAGTAATGTTTTAACTAAATTCATATTCATTGCTAGTGAGTGCTTATCTGAACTAAATAATTGAACTGCCTGGATATAAGCAGCAGTGGATCTAAGGGTGGTTATTGCCAGAGGGAGAGTACTCATTGGTTCCTTCAGTCCTGAGGCATGCCCCACGGATTTCTAGTAATAGTGACTTCTAGCAGCTACTTTGTTTTATAGTTCTCATGTGCTGCCAAGTTTAGTTTTGTGTGTGGCTAAAACCTTCTAGCTGTCTAGTACTACCTTATACTTAAGTAAGGTGACCAACAATTTCAGTTTCCTAATATTAAGGAATTTCCAGGGAAACAAGACTGTCAGGTCTAAAATCAGAACAGTGGTAGACAAGCCAGGATAGTCAATTTCCCTATTGATAAGCCAGAATCAATAGCCACCAAGTCTATTCTTCAAAATTTCTAATGGTATAAAACTCATTATTTCCCATGATAGTCCATTCTACTATTACATGTATTTAAAATGTTATTCTTGTTAATTATAAAATTAATGCAAATTGATTGAAGATATTTTAGGAAGTAGAAATAAGTAAAAATCATTTGAAACTAATCCTATTTCATTTTTTCATATTTGATCTTCTCTGACTTTTAGAATTTAAAAGAATGTTTGTTGAAATTTATCTCCCCTGAAATAACACCTTAGTCTTGTTTTATTTATTGGGGCCACATAGGACAAATATCTCTGAGAGCTTCTCCTTTAAAGTATTTGATTATAGACATTGTATTCCCTACTGTATCTCTGATCCTTCTTAGAACACTATCACCTAGGGGCTTTAGCACAGGAATAGGTGGTATCTTTCTCTTATAATGAAACGAGAGGCCTGGTGCATGAGATTCTTGCATGGGGGTGTGTGTCCCTCATCTCAGCCTGCACCCTTTACAATCTGGGACCCTCGAAGGATGCCCAACTGTCCAAATGGGCGGTTGGACAACCTCTCACAATCCAGGATTGCTGGCTGCCAACTGCTGGCCTGCCTTCCTTCCTGATTGCCCCTAACTGCTTCTGCCTGCTAGCCTGATCACCCCCTAACCATTCCCCTGCCAACCTGTTTGCCCCTAACGGCCCTTCTTTGCAGGCCTGGTCCTCCCTGAAGGCCTGAGTACCTCCCTGAAGGCCTGAGTACCTCCCAACTGCCCTTTCCTGAAGGCTAGGTTGCCCCCAACTTCCCTCCTCTGCTGGCCTGGTCACCCCTAACTGCCCTTCCCTGCAGGCTTGATTGCCCCCAACTGCCCTTGCTTGCTGGCCTTCTTGTGGTGGCCATCTTGTGTCCACATGGGGCCATCCATCTTTGACCACATGAGGGCAGCCATATTGTGTGTTGGAGTGATGGTCAATTTGCATATTACTGTTTTATTAGATAGGATATATTTTAAATATATTTTATTGATTTTTACAGAAAGGAAGAGAGAGTGATAGAGAGTTAGAAACATTGATGAGAGAGAAACAATGATCAGCTGCCTCCTGCACACCTCCTACTGGGGATGTGTCTGCAACCAAGGTATATGCCCTTGACCAGAATTAAACCTGGGACCCTTCAATCTGTAGGCTTATTCTATCCACTGAGCCAAACAGGTTAGGGCTAGATATATTTTTAATAACTAAAAAACTACCTCCATTTTTTCTGTGCCTCTCACAGTGCCTGGGGTATAGTAATAATGATCAATTCTGTAGGGCTCATTATGCAACTGCTCAGCCATAAAAAAGAAGAGAAGTCTGAAAAGTAAAGATGTTTCTTAATTTTTCATGAGTTAATTCCATTTTATCATTGTAAGTATCACATGAAGTATGCAGGTGTTATTTTAAATGCATTAAAGAAGAGAAAATGGCACAAGGAGAATAAGTTTGCCCCGAGTTGCACAAGATGGCCGAAGCCAAAGCTGGAAAGCTGATGTGCCTTCCACTGAGCTCAGATGTGTTAATGAAAGAATAAAGGTATAGAGAATGTGCTCATAAATGGATTTTAAATTCAAAATCTTACTTGCATTTATGATTCAGTAGCATATGACGGAAGCAACTATTAAAGTACACATTCAGAGGTAGCATTCCTAGAAAATCTTGTCTTCAGAATATTACTTCAGAGTTTATTTAAATGTATTTAATAGGTAACATGACTTTCCATCTGCAATTTCTGTGTGTTTTGATACGAAAGAACCACCCTGCAAAACTGGCAATTAAAAAGAAGCAGAATAATAATTTTTATGTAACCTCTGTAGCAGAAGAATCTTAATGGTGGGTAGTCAAATGTTGAAATGAGATATATTTTAATTAGGTAATAATAGCAAGCTTTGTTTATTAACTGCTCTGAAAGTTGTAATGAGCGAGCTGTGAATATCTGAGGGCTCTGGCAAGAAAATGAGAACAGTTAACAATTTTGAAGACTAATCTCATTACGGAGAAGTCAGCCTTGCTCATGCTTATTGAAAAATGAAGGAGAAATAGAAGACTTTTCTGCTGGCTCCTCATGATATATCTTGATTCCAGCTTCCTTTGTTCTTTCATATTTCTGAAAAATATTATTTTTATACCTAAACACTCCTAGGTCAAGTTTCCTGTCCCAGGATGAACATAATCAAGCTGAATTATCTTTTTGCATCTCGGCATTACTCAGGAGAAGGGTGCTATGACTGACATATCTTCCTTGATTTCGGCGGGGAGCTATGACCATAGCTCCATCACTTCTGTGTCTCTGATCCTTCTTAGAAACTCAGTTGGCTTAAGCAGAGGGTGACCAGAATATTACAAGTTGCACAGCTAGTCAGAGCAGGCACATGATTTCAACCGAGGGGGATCAGGATATGGGATTCATGGCCTGTCAGTCCATATGCATCGAAATTAATATCAGTGCCTCATGATTGCCCCGTATTGCCACATTATTTCTGGAATTAACTTTTTTAAATGCAACTTCATTGCTATGTCCTCAGGGTATAATCCAATCTTTCTAAGAAAGCTAATCTTCCAAAATTCTGAAAGGCAAATAAATAGCTGCACATTCTCTTGTCATGTGCACTGTTGAAATAAATATTTATATAAAGATTTTTTTTTCCTCCTGGATTGTTGCAAGTGGGTATAGGAATAAAAATATATACTTGTATTTCTAATCTCTCCTTTTAGTTGATCTCTAAGAAACCAGACTTTGCAAAAAAGCATTTTCTAATGTTCCAAGTTTAAGGCTTTTCTTTACTAGCATAACACAAAGTAATTTTGTTAGATATAAATGAGGTTTAACTGATAATCTTAAGAGAACAGCTGCAAAATGACAAGCATATATAATAAAATAATATTTGTGATGTACATGATTTAAGTACTAGACTTAACTTTTCTGTTTATCTTGCCACAATATATATACATATACATATATATTCTTATCTTTAATATTTCACATCTGCATCATTTACTTTGAGTTTCAACTGATACTATTTGCAGGGTTCTACTAATATTTTACCATTAGAAAGTCATTGAAAAAAACAGATTGTTCATGAACAATTTCTATAGAAATCGTTGCCAAGATCATAGAGATAAACATGTAGCTAAATTACCCATAAATACACTTAAAATATTGTTAGCTGACATCTATAGAACAAGTCTAGACTGAATTTTAATTTTGTCTCAAGTCGTGGTGGCAGTATTATTGGCTGCATACCTGTTAAGTACACATTTTTGCTTATTTGGAACTTTTAGGTTAGATTACCTTGAAAGCTATTACTAATTTTTCCTTGGTGTAGCTATTCAGAGTTTATTTGTACTGAATCAGAATTTAAAAAACTGAGATTGAATGAGGCTTTTAATTCTATCAGCAAACTGATGTTAATGATATACCATTAAATTATTAACACCTAAGGAGGCTTTACTCTCAGAGATACAGCAACCCAGTGTGATGGTAATATGTTCAAGGTTTGAGTTACCCAGGCTTGGCTTTCAGTTCAACTGTGTAATCTTTGGTAACTTTCTGACCCACAGTTTATGTTCTACAAATTTGGTTAATAAGACCTCTCCTTTAGTGTTACGAGGAATGAATAAGATGATGAGCATGTGTAACCCAAGGTAAGTATTTAATATATGGTAGCTCTTACTAGAATTACTACTTAAATATGAGTGGTGGTTCTCTTCATAGAGGAATCTAAAATGACTCAAAAGCATGGCATACATTTAGTGTACTATAGAAAAGGCTGTTTTCTGTGTAGCCAGCAGGTCTGTCAGGAGATTATGGCTGCAGAGTTTGGCCTCAAATATTGCAGAACTGTATTTGATAATCAAAGAAGAAAGGATGCAATCTTTAAATTGGCACCTATTTTTGGGAAGGAGGAGTGTCAGGGTAAGATATATGTTTAAGTAAAACCGATCTTGGGGCAGCTATGTGATGTACTTGCTTGTTGTTGACCTAAGAAGTCATAGGTGACTTGAATGCTATATATAGTACACATATATAATATAGGAACTAATAAACTTTTGAAAGTCATGAAATCACCACCCTGGATCAGAAGGATAAGATTCACCAAGTTTGGAAGAAAATATTAGACTTTCTATTTATTTCTGCTTCACCTTGTCAATTTCTTTTTTTTTTTTTTTGTATGTTTAACAATATATATTATGCATTAGCAAAATAACACAGGCATTAACTTACTTATAAGTTAGTAAGTGGACATATGTACTGAATGCTTATACAAAAAATGTTTTTTTTGTTGTTGTTTTTTTTTTACTAAGAGGTGAATGAAACAAAATGTTTTGAGGCCTTCATTCTAGAAGATCTAGTTCAGAATTTGAGGACTTCTGAACTGAAAGTATGAAAGCTGGTTAGTACCATTTGTATTGATGAGTTTCAGTGAGTATTTAACTTAGGTTATTAATGCTGGAATTGAGAAAGGGGCTGGATTTGAGAGACTAGAAAGTAAATTCATCATCAAAAGCTTGAAAGCCATAATATCACTGTGAATAGGTTTGCTTATCAAGGATTTGAAGGAAAATAGTCACAGACCAGGTGAGACCTTGCTGAAAATACACTTGACACCTGTCCTGGGAAATCCTAGGGAATGGGGATCAATTTTAAAGACAAATTTAAATTCTTTGCTATAAGGTTACCTAATTTCATTATGAAATTCAGTTGACAAATAAGAAGTAAAAGAAAGACAATAATGGTTTTCAGTTAAATGTGGCTTGCATGGAAGAGTTGATGAGTGTAGAATTTTCTACCTCATTACATAAATTGAGTGGTTATAACTCAATTAAAATGATTTAACTATCAATTAACTACATGACTTTATGGGGAACAAAGTTTCATGTTTTGTTGATATAGAGTCAATAGGTTAAGGCTAGTTTTGAGGAATGATTTTTATACCATGTCTGAAGAAATGAAAATTTGCTGAGTTACAAACTGCTAAAATTAACAAGGAAAAAAGGTCCTCAAAAAAGTCAAATACAAACAAAAGGTATACACTTCTTGGTTCTGTAAAATGACAGTAGTATATTAGTCTCAATCTAGTCAATATAAAGGTCTTTTAGTTTGTCATATTTCTCTCTCAAAGCATGGAGTATTCGTCTTCAAAATTGAAGGAGCTTGAGTATCTTAAAATCATGTGATTTTTTAAAATCCTTTATACTAATGTAATTTGAGCAAAGGAAGGCTTGGGAAGTTATACTAAAGGCCTGATGCAAAATGATTCGTGCAAGAATGGGTCTTCCTTCCCCTGGCTGCTGTCACAGCCTTTGCTCTTCCCGAAGCCACCTTTTTGCCTCCCCATGCTGCCCAGAGGTCTGGAGCGACTGGGGTGGTGCGGAACTCCTGCCCATGGCTGCTCAGTGCCTGTGTATGCAAATTAACCCACCATCTTTGTTGAGTTCATTTATATACTCACTCCTTATTGGCTGGTGGGTGTCACAAAGGTCCAATCAATTAGCATGTTGCTCTTTTATTAGTGTAGATAACCGAGCAACATTTTTCTAGAAAATTCTTATTTATTCATTTATTCATCACTTATTTTTCAATTAGTCATTCATTCCTAAAATACTTATTGGATGTTTACTGTGGACCAAGGATGTGTAGGTCTGTGAATAGTGTGAATGAGACAGAAAATGATTCTAACATTATTGAACTTAAGACCTAGTGGGAGAGACAGACAATGAATAAATAAATTCAGGAATAAGATTAATTACAGAGTGTGATAACAAATGCTGTGAAGTTTATAAACTATATCATTGAGAGTACCTGAAAGGAGGTGTGGAGTGTATGGCTACTTTGTACAAATAGTTGGAGAAGGTCTCTGAAAATATGTGACATCTGAGGTTTGAAAGATGATAAGGAGTCATATCTCTATCCCCAAGTTCCTGATCTTCATGGAAATTGAAAAAACAATTCATATTCTATCATGGTTTCCTTCTGTCTCCCAAACAAAAATAAATAAAATGAAAATGCAGATTCATCCCTCCTTCAATGTTTGATGAATCTCCTCAACATGCAACTCTACCTCCTCTAATTACTCTTTTCTGCATATTCCCAAATGCATCCTCTAGTTACTGTGGCATCCTTTCTAGTGTAGCTCAATTTAGTGTTTTCTGCTATTTTTCTGTCTTTGTTATCACAGTTTAAGCCAGCTTGCCAAGAGCCTATAGCTGAACAGCTCAATAAGAAACTAAAGGGATCCCTTCAGATGTCAGAGTGAAGGGAAGTATGTAAAATTAATTTTAATAAGTTTTTGACTGTGCTATAATTTACCCTTTATCAAAAAGGCTATAGTATATAGTTTGACATCCAATGTCCTTTTCCATCTAAATCTCAATCCTTTGTCTTCTACTCCTTCCACTGAGTTGAGTGTCATGTCTTTCTTTTCCTCTTGCTTTTGCCTTGTTGTTTCTGATTCAAGCTGACTGTGCTTATAAAAGTGTTTTCTATTCAATCAGTAAGGAGGATTGATGTTTTCATTGATTACTTTCCTTCTTAAGTATATCTGACAATAAATGCCTGACCTTACAGCAGCTGAAATAAACACAGGGTGTTGCTATGTCCCAAAGTCTTTAGCTGACATTTCTGTTAGAGTACTTGTTGCCACATCAAGATTCTGATGCACTTCAGGAAATGAGTACTTAGTGGCCAGAGAGAGTCTGTCATTGACCAACTATTACCAACAGAATGTACATTTGGAGATATAATCTTTAATAATTTCACCCCAGACTATTTCTGAGGGTCTCCTGATAGAAAGCAGAGATATGTTCCCATCTATGTTCATGAGAACCTATATATGTAAAGCTTGATTCCTCATACATACTTTCTTTCCTACATTAGCTTTTTTTTTTTTTTTTTTTTTTTTTTTTTACCCCACTCCCTAATGACTGTCTTAGAACCTGTAGCCTGAAGTCCACTATTTGGCTCTATGCTTGAGCATTGCCTCAGAAACTTCCTTTTTCTCATCTTTAATTAAATTAATCAACATTGATAATGCAGATGACCTCTTGGGAGACTGGGAAAAATCTGCTTGTTCAGCAACATTTGACTTTACTTTTACACTGATTTAATCAAGACATTTCTTCTCTCCAAAGTGTGCTCTAGCACAACATGAGATTTCCCATCAAACTCCCTTGCATATCATCACTCTACAGAAAATTTCCCCCTTTCCTCTGACACATTTTTATAAATTGGTACCACCAGCTAAGCTCCCTATCTTGCTCTGAATTCTTTTCAGGGCAACTAGTTAGTCAGTCATGGAAATGGAAGTCTTCACCTTTAAATTTTCAAACAATTTTAAAAGTGAGACCTATGACATTTCCCTTAATCTCTGTTGATTCTCAGTCCGCGAGACCTGCTGCCATTGTAGTATTTTGGTAGCACATGCTCTTTGCCAGCTTTAGAATGCAATTTCTGAAAATTTCTCTAGTTCCTTACGGGGAGGCTTTTCAGTCCTTCGAGGTCTCCAAGTGCCAATGAATCAGGTCTTAGCCTGTGAGGCCAGGAAAAGGCCCTAAAACTACTCAATTGTACCTGCCACAAACCTCTTTTCTTCTAATGAGCACTCGGATGTTTCAATAAATTATGTGTCTGTAGATGTGGCTTAAACACTCATTTTTACCCTAGCCTCATGAGGGAGTTTCTTAGATTTTTACACTCCGGCAATCTCACATAGATTTAAGGCTCTCTATTCCAGTTGATCTATCTAGTTCCAAGTCAGGCATTCTCCCAGTCTCAGAGTGATTCTTACAATTTGCCTCTAACCTTAACATGGCACTGGAGGAGCAATCCAATCATGACTGCATCTGCTCTGGCTTGTCCCCCTAATTCAGTACCAGACTCTCCTAATGAAAGGACAGTCTTGGCTTCTTGGAAGTGCAGTTGGTAGTCACCTTATGTCTGAAATTCCATGGTTCCTTCCATGAAATGTTACTCTAGTAAAAGCAAGTCTTCATTTGATTTCAACTTTAAGGACAATTGTAGCATGTTGGAGCATTAAAAATAGTTGAAGAGAAATGCTATATTTTGGGGAGTATTCAGAGGTTATTAGCGGAGGGCATTATATTGGATATTATTCAGCCTCCCAAATCTCAGCTTCTCTCTTTGCTTTTCTTCTCTTTCCTTACAAATAAAAGTCCCAAAACACACTGGTCCTTTCCCTCACAACTCCTTTTAGTTCAGTTCCTCCCACACTGTTTTTACCTTCTTAACCTCCTTCAACTACTTATAAGAATTTCTTCTTCCTATTTTCATGTACTTTGTTTTCATGTAATTCAGTTAATAATTTTCTGAATTGCTTTATCTCCTCTCCATATTATATCTCACTCAGCACAATGAAAGTCTCCTGGCTGAAGTTTACACAAAGGATCAAAGAAAAGTAGTTCCTTAGGATGAAAGTGAATGGCTGTATATTCTTACAATTTGGCCATTTTTGTCTTTATCACATTAATACACATTTCATAACTCCAAAACAACTCATAAACATGTAAAAAAAAGATACCAATATAGACTCAAATCACTAATGAAAACTCTTAGCATTCAGTCTTTAATAGGGTTTCTAATTTCCTTCTTAACATGTATAAAGAAGATCAAATGAAGCATTCTTTTTTTAAGTATATTTTTATTGATTCTTTTTTTCAGAGAGGAAGGGAGAGGGATAGAGTTAGAAACATTGATGGGAAACATAGATCAGCTGCCTCTTACACACTCCTTACTGGGGATGTGCCCACAACCAAAGTACATGCCCTTGACTGGAATCGAACCTGCAGGTCAATGCTCTATCTACTGAGTCAAACTTGTCAGGGCAAATGAAGCATTCTTTTCTTTTTTTTTAATGTATTTTTTATTGATTTTTCACAGAAAGGAAGAGAGAAGGATAGAGAGTTAGAAACATCGATGAGCCTCTTGCTCAGCCCCCACTGGGGATGTGCCCACAACCAGGGTACATGCCCTTGCCCGGAATCGAACCCGGGACTTTCAGTCCGCAGGCCGACGCTCTATCCACTGAGCCAAACCGGTCCCAACAAATGAAGCATTTTTGACATCTAACTGCTGATAACAAAACAAAAGGTAAATTTAGACTTCACTCAGAATAAGCAAAAAATAAAAAATAAACAAATAAACGAATAACCAACAACCCACAGATGCAGCCTGCCTTTCCATCAACTTCTCTATCAGGTTCTTATGGAACATCCAGAAAGACTATGAGAGAATACAAAAACTGAAAAGGAGAACAGAGAAGAAAAAAAAATAGCCTATATTTAAAAAAATATATATTTATATATTTTTATTGATTTCAGAGAGTGAGAGGGAGAGAGAGAATCATCAATGATGAGAGTTAATTAGTGATCAGCTGCCTCCTGCATGACCCCATACTTGGATCATACTGGGATCAAGCCCTACAACCTGGGCATAAGCCTGGTCTGTGTCATTTGCTTATAGATAACCCTTCTCTTGGGTTCCTTCCATGAAACTTCAGTCCCTTGAGTTTAAATTGCATAGGCAAAGTGTTAGCAGGTAAACATCTAGTTTATCAACTTTTATTGGCATGTCAATGATGGAGAGTCCAATTTAAATTCTAAGGAATATTTTCATTAAAAAAAGGTACAGAACCTCTATCACTCTCTAATTGCTGCTGTTCATATAGGCTTATGAGATAACTTTTAGGAAAATATTTGTTTTAAGTAGATAGAAAGGAGCTCCTGTTTTTTCTGAATCATACTACTTACTGCCTGTCTATTGATATGTAAGATTATGGATACTAAAATCTCAAACAAAAACAGCAATATAATGTTGAATGCCAATGATCACTGTTATGCTACAGAGAAGTTACAAATCTATAAAGATATTGCCATTTGGGAAAAAATGAAAAAAAAGGTAAGAATAGAGGTAAGACGAATATATAATATACATGAATACTGAGCCCAGTCTGACTGGTCATCACTTGTTACTCTTCTTCAGCTTTTTCATTGTTCAGCAGATCGTATTTATTTTCCTTGTGAGTTTATACCAAAGCAATGTGTTGATCTCCAGCAGGCTATAATAGTCCATGGTTGCTTACTCCTCCCCTCTCTGCTCTTCCTTCCCTCCGTTTTCTACCCCGCTTTTATAAGGATAAATATAAAAAAGAGGGGCTGGTGAATTTAGGTTTTGATTAAGAACTTTGAATTAGCTTGGAAGAAGGTCATCAAAGTCCTCCTGACTGGGATGGGGTGCGGGTATAGCAAGGATGCTCATGTGAGTGCTGTTCTACTTTAACTGAGCTTGTTCAGTACTGGTGACAACTTTGTTTTTAAATTATGGTGATTCCCTTTACACCTGCTTATATTTTTTAAAATTGTAGATACATTTTCCAGGGTCTGTATGTTCAGCTTTCTCTCATGGACCTGCTTTCATGTGCCCGGACTCTACTCTGAGGTCCGGGCTAATGTTGTTTGCAAGATTTTCTGGACCCAGACACCTAGTCATCTTCTCCAGACTCTCCTGTTGTGAAAGAGAGGAAACACTCAGTAATACATCATGGTGGGATGCTTATTAGAAAACACAACTTTTATAACAAATGACATTTCTATGAAGTTTAATAAATTATGGTTTGGTAAATAAGTAGTAAGTGTTAGCCAGCTGCTAGAACAATCCTTTTTCTCTTGTCAAAACTGAGACAGTTAGGTGAACTATACACATTTTCTAATTAAATACCAGCTCTGATAATGCTGCTTTAAAAGATACCACTTGAAACACTAGTATGCTTGGTCTGAAAAACTGCTGTTTCACTCTACAAAACTTATTAGAACAGCCAAATTTACCTTTTTTATTTTTGTACTATATAAACGATTCAGACAGTTGAGTTTTGATCATTTTCTCCCTCAAATATCTACACTCCTCTTTATCCTACCCCCCCCCTTTTGTTTGCTCTCCCTCCCTCTGTTTATAGGGTACTTAAATTGCATCTGATTTAAAAAAATATGCATTGACTATAACACTGATATTTAAAATAAAATGCTTTCAGCTTATGGTGCTGTGAACATTTTTACTTTCCTTTTTTTTTTTTTTTTTTTTTTTTTTTTTTTTTTTTTTTTTTTTTTTTTTATAGAGTAACCGCTCATATTTCTTTTAAGCATTAACATAGTTGAAATTCAGCTACAGAAATACACAGGCTGTCTGATGTAGACTTTTAGCCCACAGGGGACTTCATTAGTAGATGTCTTCTTCAGTTCAACGTTGGCACTTGAGAGTTTTAAGACTCTCTAGTTTACTAATTAGCTTACCTCAAAAGACCATGTTTAACATTGCTCACACCTTTTTAACTTTTATTGATATGGGCATTTGCACATAACTGTTTTCAGTTTGATGTATTCAAATCCCTACTCACACTCAAGGACAAGCATTTTTAGAAGACATTAGAAGTCTTGTTTAATGATTTTCTTGGTCATATTTATGTATAATTACTTATGAGTAAATAGTTTAGTTTTACTTTTCATCCAACTAAGCATATTCTCCTTGCTGTTCCTCCCATAAGCCTTCAGATTACAGTAAGCATATTAAAAGTAAATTCACCATGGGTTGGTAAATTCTGAATTTAATTCTACCTAGTGGGATCCTAATCATAATAGAAACTTTTGACACCAATCTGTTTTCAACTGATGGGACTCCAGAGATTCAAGACCTCTCTTGGACCTTGTAACCTCCTGGTAGGTATAAACATGTGATTAGCTTTATAAACCCAACTGATCTATTCTGTTTTCTATGACCTATTACTCTAACTATAAATTGTTTCGTTTAAAGTAGTTTTTTTGTAAAGCAATTGCCTAAGTTTTTTCTTGAGTCAAGAAGAAGCAATTGATGTTTATTTGCTGACACTAAATCCGTGGTCAGCAAACTGCAGCTCTTTGGCCCCTTGAGTTTGGCTCTTCCACAAAATACCACAACCTGGGCGAGTCTATTTTGAAGAAGTGGCGTTAGAAGAAGTTTAAATTTAAAAAATTTGGCTCTCAAAAGAAATTTCAATCATTGTGTTGTTGATAATTTGGCTCTGTTGACTAATGAGTTTGCTGAACACTGAACTAAATGTACACCCTAAGATCACACAAGGTATATCTCAGAGCTGTCTGCCTCTTCCATTTCCCTGTCACCACCGTGTCATCCTCATAGGATATCAGAGATGCAGTGGCCTCATAACCACTGTTGCTTCTCTATAACCCAACCCTACCACTTCTAGTGCTGGGGTGAACTTTTTATGAGTTAAAAGATTGGACATGTTCTGTCTTTGCTTAGAGTCCTTCAGTGGTTTCCCATTGTATTTAGGACAAAAGAGCCTAAATTATCGGCATAGTCTGATAAGCCCTGTGTAACCTGGACTGCACCTATTTTTAGTTTCAACTCTCTTACTCCTTCCCTAATGAAGCTCTGCCTCACTACCCACATCTTAATCTCATAAAAACATCACCTTTCCCACATTGCAGACCTTTCTGCACTTTGCTTTTCATGCCTAAAGTAAATATCCAACTGGTAAATCCTAGTATTTTTGCAAAACTCAGATTAAATGTTTCTTTCTCCAAACTAAATTATACCTTCCTTTATTCTCTATAAAGTACTTTACTATTTCACCACCAATCTTATCAGATTATTTAATTGCACAAATAATCAATCTTATTAGATTATTTATTTGTCTAACTTAGTTTAAAGTTGTCTTCCATATAAGAGGACAAACTCTGATGTTAGAGGCCATTTTCTCTTTAACCAGCCTTTGTATGTCAAGACTTAGAACACTGACACTGATTAAGTTGTAAATACCTGTTTGTTGTTTGGCTAAATTAATAAAATATGGTATTGGACTTTTCAGGTTATCTTCCAATATTTTTGGTCATTTTAACAATGTAATTTTTAATGGAAATGTTGCTGGTGGAAATGGGTTCTTAAGGTGTCATGAGAAAAGAATTTAAAGGGTACGCATATGGGAGACTTCTCAGAATAGTGGCAAGATTTATTGGGGAGAAAAAAAACTAATACTTCCTTGGGGATGAAGAGGGAGGGCATGCTCTAGTAGCAACAGCCTGGAGGTCCTTGCTATTCCTCCACATAGTTTCTTGGTTTCAGGAACAAGTAGGCTGTCTTCCAAACTATTCAACTGTTCCCTGGGTTTTCCCTGGGCTGTGCTGGGCCCTCCCCCTATCCAGTCACTTTCCTAAATCCTCTGGGGTTCCATACCTTTATGCTATCTAATCCTTTGTCCAAAATTTACCAGGCTAGCCTCCTTCCCTTTATGGTCACCAGTTTGGCTCCTACTGGGCATGCGTCAAACTTCTTCATCATCTTGCACTGTGCATGCTCTTAGTAGAAGGACCTTCTTCTGTTCCATCTTGGCTTCTACTTGCATGTGTATAGCAAAGGAATTTCCCCCTTACTATTTAATCTCTTACCCTATAATCCTGGATAACAATCTGGTTATTCCTAGGGGGAGATCTGAAAGCCCAGTCTTTCCTGCCTATCTGCTTGGGGATTAAGTCCTGTTGGCAGAGGATGAGGCTGTCTCCTGGGAGATAGGATGGTTAGCCCCCTTCTCTTTTGTTAGTACCTAACTAGACACCTATACTAACAGAAGGATTCACACTCATATAAACAAAATCTCTTGGTTATTTTCTTTTACATTTTATTTATTATTTTTAACTGAGCATCCATGGAGGGAAAGAGTAATAATGGACATTTATATGGATAACATCGTATGGTTGGTAGATACTGCATTTCACTAGTGTATCTGGTGGGCAATATTTTTTTGTCATATGCTAAGTATATAACATAATGCATATGTGACACAAAAGAATATACTCCACAGCTCGAGGAGATATTCATACCATCTGGTTTACTTTTTGTTGTGTTAATTAATGTCAGGCCATCTAGATAAGGCAGTTCCTTATCTAGAGAATCCTCCCCTGAAGAGAAAAATTATGGCTTCCTTCTACAAAAATGTTTCTGTATTTTTCCCTTATAAATATTTTTATAACTAATCTAAATATTTGTACTTAGTAAAGCTAGAATGGAGCTAATCACAGCCATCTGAATTTGTCTTCTCTAAATTATGATTATAAAGCTATAGGAATAATTTCCTTTCAGGGCTCCTTAAATGATTCAAAATTACTCCCCAAAGTGGAATTCTAAAATGGTGTCTAAATGATACAAATTGCAAAACATTGCTGTGAAAGAAAAAATAATAACTTAAACATGTATACCCACATTCTTCTTAGAAAGCCCTGGTTTTAAGTTCTGTGCCCATGGAATTCCCACACAGTCATGTGCTGCCTAATGACTGGGATACTTTCTGAGAACTGTGTGTTAGGTGATTTTGTTGTTGTGTGGAAATCATAGAGTATACTTATACAAACTCAGAGGCTATAGCTTGCTTCACACATAGGCCGTTGTAATAGGTATTTGTGTATCTAAATATATCAAACATAGAAAAGGAACAGTAAAAGCCTATATAATAAAGAGGTAATATGAAAATTGACTGTCATTCCAACACACAAGATGGCCACCTCTATGTGGACATAAGATGGCCTCCACGAGATGGCTGGCAGGGGAGGGCAATTGGGGGTGACCAGGCCTGCAGAGGAGGGCAGTTAGGGGGGGCCAGGTCTGTAGGGAAGGGCAGTTGGGGAGAACCAGGCCTGCATTGGAGGGAAGTTGGAGGGGACCCAGGCTTGCATGAGAGGGATATTGGAGGGGACAAGGACTGCAGGGGAGGGTAGTTGGAGGGAACCAGGCCTGCAGGGGATGACAGTTAAGGGGGACCCAGGCCTGCAGGGGAGGGCAGTTGGGGGGGACTGGGCCAGCAGAGGAACAGTTTGGCATCAATAAGGCTGGCAGAGGAGTGGTTAGGGGGTGATCAGGATGGCAGGCAGAAGTGGTTAGGGGCAATCAGGCAGGCAGGCAGGTGAGTGGTTGAGAGCCAGCAGTCTGGATTGTGAGAGGGATCCCAGATTTGAAAGGGTACAGACTGGGCTGAGGGACAATGCCCCCTTTTGTGCACAAATTTTGTGCACCAGGCCTCTAGAACAGTACAAAAGTTTTTTTTAAAAAAATATATATTTTATTAATTTTCCCAGAGAAGAAGGGAGAGGGGTAGACAATTAGAAACATCAGTGAGAGAGAAACATTGATCAGCCGCCTCCTGCACACCCCTGACTGGGGATGTGCCCACAACCAAGGTACATGCCCTTGACTAGAATCAAACCTGGGACCTTTCAGTCAGCAGGCTGACGCTCTATCCACTGAGCCAAACTGGCTTTTTCAGTACAAAAGTTTTAAAAATGGTACACAATAGCTATGGATCACTAGGCAATAGAAAATTTTCAGCTTCATTATAATGTTATGGCACCACCATTGTATATGTGGTTCATCACTTACCAAAAGGTTGTTATATGGCACATGACTATACATTTAATGTTATAAAATAGGTTATAAAAAATGAAACTCTTGGTAACAAAAATATTATTTTATATTTTGGTGTTGATCAAATTTCTTTCAAAGCAATATATCACTAAGATATGATTGGTTACCCTTTCTTAAGATTTTGATTATATGATGTTGCCAGGCAGCTTCCTTTTTCATATAGATTAGTTTGATTCTATCAACCCCATTTCCAGAAAAATCACCTGCTGCATTTGGTACCCATTTACCTGCCTTATGGATTGCATTTGTGGTTGATAGTCTATTAAATTACTGTGCAGATTGGATTCAGGCCAGTGGTTAAAATATTTCTATTAGACTCCAACAGCATACGTGTATTTCTTACAAATTCACATCACTCTCTTATCGCTCACAGTGTTTCATTCTGTCTGAGGAGTTTGAATTGTGTGCACACTCAATTTCACAGGTGAGCACCAGCCAGCAGTTTTTCCGGGATGAGGGTTGGGGACAGGGAGCAGTACTCAGCATCAGTGAAAAGGCTTGTGTGTCAAAAGGACCCAATGTCTCAGGGGTTTTCAAATAAGAAATTTCATCCTATTTTAATTTAATTTAATTTAATTTAATTTAATTATTAAAGACTATGAAAATGTTCATTTTTAGAATTCATTGTTTGGATTTGTTTGTGTGTTTACTTAAGCTGTGCCTTACACTGACCTCTTTAAAAAACATGCCTTTTTCTCTCTCTCTGGCTTAGACTCAATATGCCTCTCCCTGCTCCATGATTGAGAGCCTATTATTGTGAGAATCAAGAGTTCAAGGATTAGTTTTAGTTAGAAGTTACATATCCAACTCTGGTCTCATTTCTTTTTATTTCCTTTTCTACTGTGGTAGATGTCCGATAGGAACAGTAAGATGACCATTTTCTTCTGTTATTTAATTGGCAAACTATGGTTGACCTTGAGACTTCTCATGGTTTGATACTGGACTGACTCTCTTTAATTTGATCAATGATTCCCAGGGTATTATAGAGATAGGATCACCAGGTTTGACAAAAGTTTCTGGGTTAGTGCTATCTATTATTAAGTTGTTATTGAATAGATCTCAAGGAGACCATGAAGGTAGTGGGAACCTTATGCTAACAGTGAATGATGTATCATAGTTGGTTTCTTCTTCATTTGGCTGGTCTTAGCCTCCTCTTGGCATGACAGCTTTTGCCTAAAAGGCTAGCAGACAATTTTTATTATCCTAGAACAGCCTTGCAATTTTTCAGGGAATGGGAGTAACAGTAGTTTTTATATCTGTATCCTTTTATTATTTCAAGTCAGTGGATATCTATTTTGAACATATGCTATGATCAAGTGTCTTTGTACCATTCATAATTAAGAAGGACCCTTAGGGTTGCAGGATGCAGTAATATAAGATCTAATATTTTGAATCTCTAGTGTACATGCAACTATCTTCTAGAAACTTTGAAAAGCACACCACCCCAATTCTTACAGTAGCCTGGAAAAGTAAATATTCTCTCTGCTGAGACTTAAGTGACTTGCTGAAAGAAGTTTAAGTAAGTGTCTGAGACAGGATTCCAGCCCAGATGTGTGAGTCTCTAATGTTCTTTATGTTTGACTACCCTACACTGCCCAGTGAGGAAGAGTGTAACTATGATGCTGTGCCATCCCCGAGATTCAGACTGGAGATGTGCAGAGAGGTTTATGAAGAAAGTAATATTTTATCTGAATTTGATATATTAAAAAAAAAACTTTTGGATATTAGAAAGAATTAAGAAAAAATTCAGGATGAAGGGACATGATAATAAAAAATAAAAAAAAAATTGGAAGTGCCCTAGTCAGTGTTCTCAATGATTAGAGCATCAGCTTCCAGACTGAAGGGTCACAGGTTTGATTCAAGTCAAGGGTACATACCTGGATTGCAGGCTTGAGATCCTTGGTCCAGTTGGGAAGTGTGCGGGGAGACAACCAATCGAGGTGTCTCTCTCACATGGATGTTTCTCTCTCTCTCTCTCTCCCTTCCACTCTCTCTAAAATCAATAGAAAAAATATTATTGGGTAAGGATCAACAACCACCACAACAACAAAATTGAAGCATGAAAGCCTGTGGTGTGTTTATGAAAGGGCAAACATCTTGATGTACCCAGAGGAATGTGGTGAGGCCTCAGCCTTGGGAAAGCCTTGAATATCATGGCAGGAAGTTGCCACATTGCTCTGTAGGTGATGCTGCCAGACAAGGACAGAATCATGAAGATGAGGTAGTTTTGTGTGGGATGTCCTTCAACCTTGATTCTTAGCCTTGATTCTTCTCTTTCCTGGGCTGACGAGTTTTAAAATCAAGGAGAAAAACCACATAAATTCTCTTTGTAGTTCAACTGCATTAATAAATTGCCTGAAGGCAGATGTCTTAAGGTAAATGAAAAATGAAGACATTGATCTTAATTTATCAGAGAAAGCATTTGTATGGTAGCAGTACATTTTAAGCATTTTTTTTTTTTTTTAAAAACTGATTCAAGAGACTTATTTTGTCAGTTGATGAAAATTCTGTAATTTTCTTTCAGGGAAAGTCTGAAATTTCTTCTCCTCTTTCCTGGAGGCAAGGGGATTCAGTATTACTTCATAGACATTATTTTTTAAAGGAAGACTTATTTAACTTACCTTATAGGTCTATTTTTAAAATAGCTTCTTTTCATTTTTAATGCCTAAAATATTTATAAATTTTATTTTTATCAAAGTAGAATCAAACCTAATGTATATCCATCTTAAATCAAAATCTAATTTATATCCAGATTAATTGTATTAGTTTTGACATTTTCCAGTATTTACTGATCTATTTTAAAAAATGTATTTGTCTATCAATCTAATTTAGGCAATTCCTGTTTGACAGAGTCAACTCTCATTACTGCTTTTAGTGTAGAAGTATAGAGTTGGCTATGAAATGAGTACACAAAATTAAAAGTGGTGGATGATGTATATTCCATCACCACATGATTTTTTTATGTAATTTTAGTCATGACCTTGGTTTTTTTTGTATAATGATCTAAACTTTTGAAAATATGCTTTATCAGGAGTAGAAGGGCACTGGCTTTGAAAAATGAATTATGCCTCCAGTGTTCTGAATCTGTTATTAGTACATTGAAAAGTAAACTTTCTTTAGCACAACATATATGGTAATCAACTACATGCATGTGGATGTTGAATACCCAATAATTGCCCACTTAGAAGTAACACACTGTAAGTCTTGACAAGGACACAAGACTCAACCATTCAGATTTTGCCAATGAAGATGCATAAGAAAAAAAGACCTAAAATGAAGAAATGTTACAGTAGCAAAATTTGACTTTTGAGTTAAAATTTCCATGACACTTGGTTTATTTTATTTTAATTTAACAATACTGGGGTCTATTTATACTCAGTTCAGTTTATATTTATATTTAGTTCATCCCTTGGCCCTGAACTAAGGTGATAGAAAATGCAAAAACAAAACAAAACAAAACAAAAACAAAACAAAAAACAAACACTAAAACCCTCTTTCTGAAATTTTCTATTGTTTGCCTTATAGTACACGAAGAAGTTTTATGTAGTGATTTAAAGCAAATAAAATAATATTCTTATAGAAATCTAGGAACATTTTTATATTTATATGTTTTGATTGGATCCTTAACAGGTTTTCCTTTCTGTGTTCCTTTTGGTTTCCAAATGAGGGGATGCTTAGCAGATGTGGAGGAGAGTATGAGGACTTTCAAAGAGCATTAGTGTCCATTGAAGCAAGTGTGACCATGTATTAACTGTCACTTTCTTTTGAAGCTGTAATGCCTAAAAAGACCATAAAGCAAAGAACATAAAAGTTGATTAACACTGAAACATTTTATGGCACCATTTAATCAGATAAAAAGGGGACCTTAGATGGGAGCGCCACCTTCATAAAGTTCAAGAAAGAGAGAGGACAGAATCTAATATTGGCTCTATGTGCATAGTGTCTCCTGTTGACTCTGTATGGTAATGGTCATGATGATAAAAACAATAATAGTCCCATCTATAATAGTATTTATTAAGATTTTATTTTATGCTATCTTAGTATTTGACATGTATTATCCTAACTAATTCTTATACTAACTAGGTGACTACTATCAGTACCATAACATAAACAGAGGTGCAAATTTAGCCACAGATCAGCCAGTAAGTGCACTGAAGGCAACCCTGACTTTGGAGGAGGAGCATGTGTTTGAATGTTTCCACAAACTGACAAATGTTCCAGGAGCAAATTTCGTTTTGAAGAATAGGTTTTCTATCTCTTTCAAGAGAACCATTTACCATTACCTTGGAAAGACCAACATGTTTTTAACAGCAATCATTTTGTAAGACCCTCATATTTATGTTAGAATAATGTATAGGTGCTATGCCACGGGGCCCAAAACAGGAAATGTTAAATTTATTATTTTCCATAATACTGTTGACAGAATGAGGTATCATTTCTCTCTCACCTTAAGTTGCATTGATGCTCAGTGTCTTTTGATCTGTAAGAACTCACCAAAGATTTCTCCTTTAGAGCAGCAAAGCATATCGTTACACCTTGGGTTTGATTAATGCAGTGTAACGGGGAATAAAAGCACTGCATTGAGAGTTCTGTGACCTCATTTCTAATCTGGGCTCTACTGTTATGATCATGTGCAGGTCCTTTGCCTCCCTGAGCCTTAGTGTAGTCATCTGTAAAATGAAGGGGTTGATTAGAGTCCTCCATGGCCTGTCATCAGCTCTAAAATGCTGTGACTCCACCATTCTTTTTCTTAATCAAAACAAAAGCCAGTGGAAGATCAAGAGAGGCTTATCTTCCATAACATTCCACGCATGTAAATGAGACCTGCATTGCATTGGAAGTATCAGTGTAGTAATATTTCATTTGTTATATTTTAGTTCTGGTAGGTTTTTTTTTTTTTTGTTTGTTTATTTTTTTTGGGGGGGAGGGTAAGCTAAATTAAAACTTTTGATTTAGGGATTTACCTGTTAAATGCTTTTAATGTGAAAACCCTTTTCATAGTAGACTAGAAGCCCGGTACATGAAATTTGTGCATGGCCAGGGGCGGGGTGTGCTCAGCCTAGCCTGCAACCTCTCACAATCTGGGACCACTGGCTCCTAACTGCTTACCTGACTGCTTGCCTAATCACCCCTAACTCTCCCCCAACCCCTGCTGGACTGGTCACCTCCAACTGTCCCCCTGCTGGCCTAGTCACTCCAAACTGCCCCCCCCCCCCCACTGGCCTAGTTGCCCCCAACTGCCCCTCCTTTGGGCCTGGTCACCCCACACAGCCTGCTGCTCAGTCATTTGGTTGTCCCTCACTAACCCTCCTGCTCACCTAGTCACCCCACATGGCTTGTTCATTTGGTTGCAATAGTCGCTTAGGCTTTTATCATTATAGATTAATAGTAACTCACTAAAACTCATCAATTTAATCTTTTATTTACTAAGAAGATAAGGCACAACAATAGGTGCTGAATGATACAAAGTGAATCAGCATCCTTATGAATAATAACTGCTTGTTATTATTCATAACTATGCAATGATGTAAAATAACACTGCCCTGCGTGTTATTTTACATCATTGCACAGCTGAATCTTGGCAGCATCTTTACACAGTTGCCCTTAGAGAACAGATGAGTAAACTGAGATTGTAGAGTTTGTAAATGGCAAGATTGAAAGTAGAACCTTCGACAGGCTCTGGATCTTGTGCTCTGCTCATTATGACATACTAGCTCTCCTAATTATCTGAAGGCCACTCCCCACCCCACCTCTACCACTAGGGGCCCTAAGAAAGCCATTGAAGAATGCAGCCTAATGCACAATTACAATTTTTATGGTGTAATTTAAAAGCAAGCTTACCAAAACAGTGAAATAAAGGTTATGATGTGAGGAGTTGTATTTTAGGTTGAAGGAGAAATCAATCAAGGAGAATGTGTCATTCATTTCTAGACAGCTGGCTTTATGAATTCCTCCCACTCGCCTCAGTGTGAGTCCATCTGTGTTGAGATGACTGTTTTAAATCTTCCATTTTCTAGGTCAACTGTCATATCACAATCAAAGGATGTTGTCTGGCTTCATAATGTGATTTAGCAGAAAGCAGCATGCAAAATTCTGTGTGCCACATATGGTCTGAGGGTTGTAGAATGCATATCACTGTGAGATTCTGGATCAAATGATGTTGAAAAAAATATATGTTTTTTTTTTTTTTTTTTTTTCCTTCTGATTCTGTGTTTTCAAAGATTAGAACAAGAATGTTTGGCTTCCAAGATGGCCATGTAAAAGTCACTGCCTGATGTTTTCCAACTCAACCAAATCATGCAACAAAAATAAAATAACTCATAAATAAAACAATTTCATAAATTGCACCGATGGAGAATTGGTACCTAAAGGAAAGGATTCAATTCCCATTACTTAAATTAGCTCTTAATGTAACATTAATACACATCTTTTTCTGGTGATATCATTGAGTGGCCTGCTTGAATACACATCAGAAACAAAGTACTCCTTTCTTGTTATTCCAATTGCATAATTCCCATAACAATAATAAAGTTAAGTGCACTAGCCAGTTTTTTTTTTTCTTTCTATTGGAAAACATTGCTTAAAGAGGGAAATACTGATTCAATGCTTTTTGTTTTGCTTAGAATTGCAAATGATATTCTGAATTTGGTCCACATGGAATACTGAAGCCATCTAACCAATACTACAGGCTCTTATAGGATGGGAATGACTTGTGTGGTAGGCTCAGAGGACTTTAGTAGCCATCCAATGGGTCAATGAGACCACCATTCTCCGCTCAGGAGGTGAGACTCATTCATAGGCAGACTGAACGCTGGGGCTGCCCACCTACACTTTTGATACAGTCTGAAAAAATCTCATTTCCTCTGTTGACATGTTGACTTGCTATTTAAGAAGTTAGTTTTGAATTTTGAATCCTAATTAAATTAGTAAAGCTATCAATAAAAATGTTTGTAACATACAGCTTTCTGGTAAGTTTGCTAGACAACAAAATAAAACTCCGAAAAAAGAATTTATCACCAGCTAGAAAAACATACAAGGTCTACTAGTATCAACAGTTAACCAACTATTTTTTTTTTCCTGAGCCTTTTCGGGAACAATTTTCCACAATCCCTACACTTTCTCACATTATTGGGTTAAGAGAACAAAATGCATATCATCCTGTTCCCTTAGAGATTAACCGCATAAAGTTGAGCCGTCTGCTGGTCAGGATATGATGCATTTCTTTCAGGGCTATTGCTTTATTTCATTCAGATCTTTTATATTTGAGAAAATGGCTATTCTGTGAGGTCCATTTAAGGAATAAAGACAATTGAGGCTGCAGAATCAGACTATGGACAGATTTGAGGGCATTATCACTTCTCTAACAGAAATCTGGATTAGTGGACAAAGCCTATATGTTCTCATCTCCTAATTACAATGTCTGGTCAAGATCCCTATCTTGGTCCCTATATTCTAATTTCAAGTTTGCACCTTTTAAAAACCTTCTAAGTCCTTCACATTAGAAAGGCCACCACAAATGTATTTCACAGGAAAAATAGAGATATCCAATGAGAGGATCCTCAGCTACCTACCTCCCCACATTCTGAGGTCACTTGTGTTTGGTCCCAGGAATGAGGTGTTCCTCTGTTCAGATCCTATTCTCCCCTCTCTCCTGGAATCTGCTCTGGCCTCTTCTCTAGTTCCAGCCTCTTTCTTTGTTTTTTTCTTTTCTCTTTGCCATATTCAAATAATTCATATGGTATAGTCACATGTTCCAAAGCCGCATGTAGAGAGAAAGCAAAATAAAAATAAATAGGGAGGCTCTTTAATTTCAGATTTTTTTCTAGCTAAGCCCTATTTCTCTTCTCTGTTTCCAAACTAAGCAGTTTGTTGAATTGTCTGAACTCATTTTTTTTCTATTTTTTCTATGCTTATTACTTCATTAAAGTATAATGCAGAAAAACGCACAGATCTTAAATATACAGTTGGGTAGGTTGTAAGTAATATACATACCCCAGTAACCACCATTCCATTCAAGGTATAGAACATATCCATCACCCTAAAAGTGTCTTCATGCCCTCCTCAGTAAATCTCTTCTATGCTCTTCTCTGATTTCTTTAACTGTAGATCATAAATTTCGGGCCTAATTTTCCTTCAGATTTTAAAATAACTTCACACTTATAAAAGTTCTGTTAGCACAGTACAAAAACTCTTTTACTCTTTAAAAGACCATTTGAAATTAAGTGTTGTTTCCCCGTCAAGTATGAATACTTTAGTGTGTTTCTCCTATGTCCAGCAAAGACATTTCCTAATAGAACTGCAGTGCAACCACCAGAATTAGGAAATTAGAATTTTGCAGGATCACCATCTAATTTTCAGGATCCACTCAAATTTTACCCATAGATTTTCACAAGAGCAAAAGTTCAGGAACACACATTGAATTTAGTTACATGTCTTTTAAATTTAGTTAAGAGTCTCCTTGTACCTGCAACTGTCCCTCAGTCTTTCCTTGAATTTCCATATTTTGGCACCTTCCTAAAAAGGACAGGATACTTACTTTATAAAATGTTCCTCAGTTTGGTTTGTCTGTAATTTCCTCATGAGTGGATCCAAGTTAGGTATGTTAGAGCATCCAGGAGTGATTCTATGTTCTTCTCATTGCACCCCATCAGAGGCTCATGACGATAATATGTCCCATTACTGAGGATGTTCGTGTTCCCCTTGATCACTAGATTTAGGTGCTAACTTCCAAGCTTCTCCATCCTAAAGTATTCTTGTCACCTTTGTACTTAACGATGAGTTTGTGAGGAGGCCATTTGAGTCTATGTAAACATCCCAATCCCTATCAAACTTTCAAATTATATATTTCTTATTTACAACTGAATGAACTCAGGGTTTCTATTTACTCAGTGGATTAAAATATTTTACTACAACCATTATTTTAATGCTTATGTTGGCAAAGACGTGTGCAGTGACAGCTCCCTTAGGCTGGCTTTGTCTTTGTGATATGTCTTCATCATTCTTTAATATTTTCTGGTGTAAAAGAAGATCCAGACTTGCCTTTTACTGCTCCAGGTCTGGAATCAAACGTTTCTCCAAGGAGCCCTGAATCCTTTTAGAGGAAATGTAATTTAGTAAGCAAGATCTCTTTGCGCTCATGGCTATTAGTTATTACTGCATCCAGTATCCCTCAGTGGGCAGAACTAGGGAGTGGATGCAGTTGTGCACACACACACACACACACACACACCATTTGTATCTGTTTGTATTTCTCTATATGGAAAACTAGGAGTTCATACTGAAACTCCCAATTTTGATCAACACCACAAGATTTATCCTAGTTTTCTCTTTTTTTTTTATGTTTATAATGCCTTTCTCTGATAGTGAGATGCAGGCTCCCATTATTCTTAATGTTTTTACTCATTTGACTCATTCTCCTTTATGTAACCAATCTCATCCCTGGCTCATCCTTCTTCCCACTTGGAAATCCTCCCTAATGTTACTCACACTCCATCTGTGCTCTGCTGCCACTGCCATGCCCTCCTTACCACTCTGGGGCTCTGACTTCCCACTCAAGGCACCCCTCCACCTACACAGCCCTTCTTCTTACCCCACTTGAGCCCCGTTATTCTGCAGTGGATATTGTCACCCCTCCTACATGGATGCTCTCCATACTCTGTTTATACCCTGGCACTGCTCTGGCAACTCTGCCAGGCCTCTGCTGGGTGGGTTGCTGCTTTACTTTGGGCAACCCAAATCTGTGAACGAGCCATTTTTTCCAACCCACCAACATGGATGTCCTTTTCCACCCACTTGACCTTTGATATCTGCACCTCTCTGTTCCCCACACCCTACATGGTGGCTGCTTTTCTGTCACATTCCCTATCCCACATGGGTTCTTAGACACTGTGCCAGGCCACTGTAATCTGTCTTCTCCAAAGCCTCAGAGTGATGCTTACCTTGCTTGGCCCAACACAAGTCCTTTAGATTGATTTGTTCAGAGAGAAAGAGAAGTATTATGAACTCAATTGTGCCTGCACAGCATTCACAGGTTGAAGCTCTGACTGAATGTGGACAGTGTGCCTCCATGGATATAATTAAAGTTAACTCAGGTCATAAGGGTGGGGCCCTAGTCTAATAGGACTGGTGATATTGTAAGAGGAAGAGACATAAGGGATGCACATATGTTGAAAAACACACACCATGTGAGGACACAGCAAGAAGTTGGCCTTCTACAAAGGAGAGAAGCCTCAGGAGAAACAAACCTGCAAACACCTTGGACTTGGGCTTCCAGCCTCTCAAACCGTGAGAAATAGACTTCTGTTTAAACCACCCAGTCTGTGCTGTTTCATTATGGCAGCCATACCAGCCTAGTGCAGGATGAGACAAGAGAGGAAGAAAAGGAACAAGCAGAGCTTCCTTCCTTTTATTACTTCTTGCTGTATGCTGTTCCAGGCCTCAAGATGGTACTGGAAGTGGTTTGCTTAAAGTTATTAAGAGTTTCCAAATCTAAATGGAGAATTTAATGGACATCACTAGAATACTTAACTCTGTCAAGTTCTCCCTTTTTCTTTGTAAAATTATTTATTCTTTCTTTTTGTTAACCCTAAAACAGTTTTTTTTTTTTTTTTAAAATGTCTAGCTCTATTGCGATGTAACTGACATATAACATTGTGTAAGTTTTAAGGGGAAACAATGTCCTAGTTGATATACTTACAAATTGCAAAAAATGACTTCCATCCTAGGTTAGTTAACACCCAAAGATAGAAAAACATCCTGCCCTTTGGGGCAACAAAGATGGACTTTGAGGGCATTCCATTACATAAAGTGAAATAAGTCAAGGAAAGACAAATGCTGGATGATCTCATGTTTGGAATCTAAAAGTGCTCTCTCTTTAAATTGGGATAGTATTGATCACAGGGAGCTTGCCACCTGGGTATCAAGTACACCAGTTCTTCAAGGAGCACATGCCCCTTCATTACCTTTGTGTCGTGAAAAACCAACCTTTACCCTAATCTGGCCAGAGGAAGGAGGTTATTTTAAATGTGTTAAATCATTGTGGTTAGTAAGTGTTAAGAATAGACATTAAATGCATTTTTTTTTTTTTTAAATAAGGAGGTGATCCTGGAGCTCATAAAAATGACTCACCAGTCAGGACACTTCTCTTCATGTTGCCCTCTCATCAATCCCCAGGACCCATAGAATCGTGTTTGGGCAGTAAGGGGTACTCTCATCAATTAGGGCCACTTTTTGGCTTCCAATTGCTCTTCATAGACTCTGAGAGTGTCTATGGTTTCACTCAGACGTGGGGAATCCTCTTATCGTTGGTGTTCTTTGTAGTGAGTGCTGCAGGGGAGCCAGAGAGTCACTGTTGCTAACAGAGGTAGACACTTAATTACCCAAGGAACTTGTTTAGGTGAGATTTGGCAGCAGCTCCCTTGAAAACTGTCTAATTAGAAGTACTGATCAGCCTGCTGGCAAGTCAGGAGGCCCCGTGCACTTCTGCTAGGCTACATTTTTAAAGACAGATGGGTCTCGGGTTAAGGCCTGTCAGGAGAAAGCTTTTTATCTCAGAACAAAGGCATATCCTAAAGAGCATCACCCAGAACAGGTCACTCATCTAGGCAGTGGACTTTTCCTTGTGAATGTCAAAGTACCTTAAATGTAAGAGGGTTATATAAAAATTATTATATATTTTCCCATTATTTCTGCTTTCCCTTTTAGTTCAATTAATGCCATCAGTATTTAACAAGTTGCCCAAATTCAGGAATCCTTTTCTCCTTCTTCCATACCCAGTTTTTTTGATTTTACCTCTATAATATATCCTCTATCAATCAATTGCCCTCTACCTCCATTGTTATAGCCTTAGTTAAGCCCCCATCCATCCATTTTTTTTAGTGCACTCTAGAAGATATTCTGTCCATTACTTCCTGGATAGAGTGTAAAGGAGGAGGGAGAGAGGATGGAGGAGAGAGAGAAAGAAAAACATCCATGTGTCTCACATGGATTGGTTGCCTCCTACACATTCCAGGCTGGGGATAGAGCCTGCAACCCAGGTATGTGCCCTTGACCAGGAATCAAACTCATGACCTTTTGGTGCATGGGCCAACACTCTAACAACTGAAAAACATCAATCAGGGAACCCTCATTCATTCTTAATTGGATTAATTAAATGCTTTATTAACTGTTTTACTTCTCCAAAGAGCTTACGATCTATTTGGAAAAATCCATTATGAGCATAGTTGATGGGTTGTGTATTTGTTGTTGAGGGTGAGAGATGACTCTTGTCAGCTCCGTATCCCAATATGTTCCACCATTCTCAGCAATATCATAACATAGCATCTGGACATTCTACAATAGAATCTAGATAATTTTTTTAACATTTGTGAAATGTAGCTCTTATGGTTAATTTTGACTGGTCATGAGGTTCCCAGATTACATATTATTCTGGAATTTGTCTGTGAAGGTGTCTTCAGGCGAGATTAGCATTTGAAACAATGGACTCAGTACAGAAGGTAGCCCTCCTCAATGTGGGTGAGCATCATCAATGCATTGAGGACCTGAATAGAACGAAAGGCAGAGGTAGGAATTATTTGTCGCTTTTGGCTTCCTGCTTGCCTGCTTGAGTGTGGTATCTCACCTCATGATGCCCTGCCCTTTGACTGGGGCTGCCCTTAGGCTTTCAGACTTGAACTGAAGATATCACAGGCTTTCCTGGGTCTCCAGCTTACAGAGAAAGATTGTGGGACTTTTCAGATTCCATACTTGTGTGAGCCAATTTCTGGTACTTCTAGGCCTCGGTCTCTGCCTACTAATCAGATGGGGGAGTACTAGTACAGATGTGAAATCTGGAGGGGACAAAGTCATCCATTGCAGACAAATGTAGCCATGATTTCTAAATGAAACAGACACAATCAAGCAAAAATAGCATAATCTGGATGAAATGAGGATATATGTATATGTAAAGAGATCCTAGTTCAGTACTTAACTTAATAGACAGTCAATAAGTGTTAAAAGAATTGGTGAGTAGATAAATTACAAGTGTTGCAAAGGTGGGCCATTGCCTTAAGTATCGGATGGTGTGAGGTTGGCAGGGTTGGTGGACTGGCTTAAAGGACTATCATTGCAAGCCATGTATCCTTCGTGTCTAATGCAGTGTATACTTCATATTATATTCTGGCTGATTGTGTTCATATATATAAATTGTTGGTTAATGAATGGGAAATGTTCAAATTTGGCCTTATTTTTCCACTACTGACTAGAGGGTAGGTACACTTTCTCAATTACTTTAGAAGTCAGTGTATCTTTACTGCTTATTCTTATGGCAATTTTCTATCCTGGTAGAGAGCTACAAGTGCCGAAATATCTAGTCTCACATGTGAGATGTGCCCTTTTAGCATGACCGTGTTTGTAGCGGATGTATGGCTCGCAGTCTCTTCCCCACAGCAGGTGTTTATTGTCACCTGGAGTCATGTTCAGGATTTAATTAAGTTTCCCAGCCACCTGTGGCACTGTTGTTCCCGGAAGCTAAACACACACATCATTTTGCTCCTTTCCCAGTGTATTTTGGCAGGTGTTGAAGAGCAGCATGTAAGGAAGACTTTGGGCTCCTCTTTTGGTCTAGGGGAAAGCGAGACATTGTCAAGATCCTACAGTTCGTTCATATACACCCATCACTTCATGACACTTATACCCTAAGGCAACGAAGCAGCCACCTTCCCTGCAGATTTCTCACCATCTGAGCAGATGGGTGTGATCTTAAGCAGCCAACTGTGCACATATGTTCCTAATGTTAGAAGGAAGATTCTGAGCCAAAAGTGACTGCAAAAGCCTGACTCTTCATACCTCCTCTCTTAGGTGGGAGCATAGATAGGGCTCTCTATAGGGTTAACTAAATAACATGAAAGGCACAGTTGAACTTTGAGGGATGAAAAGGAAGAACATAAGGAAGATAGTCTGATGGTGTTTTGATCTCAGTGGGAAATGGTGAAGAAAATTCCTGACAAAATGTTCATTAGGACATCATCAAATTGGTCAGATTGTGTTTCCGATTATGAGTTAGTTACTACATAAATGGAAAACCATAAAAAAGTGTAAGCAAGCTTCAGCCCCATGGATGCAGGTATTAAACAAGATGAGTTAAATGTCAGCTCTTTTTCTTGCCCATTATGCACAGTACTCATGTTACTAAAGGGGCTTCTGTCACGCAGGATTTCCCCTCAGCATGTTTCAACTAGTGACTGCATTTAGTATCAAAACATGGCACAGACTAAAACATAATTTGAATTGGAATCTTTCTTTTAAAACTTATGATCTCTTATGACACAATTTAATATATTATAATAACACCACTGAATATCTGTGCAGGTAGAATATCTTATTACTGTTTCTCTAACAGTAATGTTTCTACACATTAGTTGAGTAAGAATGATATATTTTTTATTGGGCTAAAAATAAAGCATTTGTTAAAGATTATGATACTCCCACAGGTGACACAATGCAAAGATCCTTATTTCAGTTTCAATTTAAAAATTGGAAGCATAGTCATTACAAAGTAAAATCTGTTGCCTATCATTTAGTCAGGTGTATCATATAAATGTATAGTTTAAATAACTTTTTATTTTCTAAATACAGAATAACTTCCATTATGTTGATTCTATGTTCCTATCACTCTTAAAACAATAGATACTTTTGTTTCTCCTGTTACACTCAGGAGAGATTTAATGAGTGATCAGAAAATAGATTTACTCTACAAAAAATAAAACTCAGAGCTAATTAAAATATTATGAATATTAATAAGCATAAAATGTGCATACAGTTAGGCAAAACAGGACAGCTACATCTGACACTGAACCATGGCCTTACTGTGAACTTCTTCTGCATGGTGCAAAGTGCTACCCGAGAGTCTAGGATTCATTCATTTCAGCAGAAATATTTACTAGGGACATCATGGGCTAACAAACCACCACTTTCTGTCTAACACAGAGCATCTCAGATTATCAATGCACAGCTTATAGAAGTATAATGTAGTGCATCTTAATGTGCATTTTTTTCATATGTAGATCAAAGTTGGGAGGAGTTGAAAATGTATTGTGTGAGGTAATCAGACAATTAAACTCAGCATCTTTCTCTAGCACTGGCTAGATGCATGGGAGTTAATCAGCTTCTCAATATCCAGTCCTGATCATTAAAGTGAGGGACAGTAATACCAACCACAGAGTGAGAAATTGTTGTGAGAATGTGTTTGAAAGTTCTTTGTCAATTCTAAAGTATGGCCTCATTGTCATACATATTGTTATAGAATGAATGTTTGTGTCCCCCCCCACATTCATATGTTGAAATCCTATAGCCCAGTATGATGGTGTTAGGAGGCAGAAGTTTGGGGAGTAATTAGGTCATGAGAATAGAGCCACCATGAACAGGATTACTGCTTTGAAATGTACAGGCAAGAGAGATCTCTTCTCTTCTCTATCTCATTACATGTGGAAACCAGGAAGAAGTCCCTCACTGGAACTCAACCATGTTGGCATCCCGATCTTGGATTCCCCAGCCTCCTGAATTGTGAGAAATAAATGGTTGTCATTTCAATGTGCTTCCTTGGTCGTATTCTAGTTATTGCAGTTCAAACTGAGATGCACCTGGTTGTTATGATGAGACATATTAAGCACTCAGGCATAATTTTCAAGCTTCTATCTGGAGTAACATCTTTGATCCCCTGCATTATTTGCCTAAAAGCCTATAACATTTGCTTTCTAATAATATCATATGAATGGCCATGATAAATATTACACTGAACTATGCCTATAAAACCCACTTAGATCCTGTTTGACCTATTAAACGATATTTATAATAACATGTATGATGTAGTAACTCTTCTAAAACTCTATTGTCAATTTGGGTAGCCATTTCAGCTTTGAATAATTGAACAAATAAATATATATTGTGGGCAACAAGATTAAAGGTTTCAGTGGCATAAAAGGTCATTTCTAGGCCAGGTCTAAGAGTTGCAAAAATGACTCTGTGCTGAGTGTGAGTGATTGGGAGTGAATTAAAACCTCTATAGCAAGATGTTTTAGACAGGAGTTTTACTCATATCAGCACTGTGTGTTTAGAACTGTGTTTTGTATAATACCACTGCATTAAATATCAGTGGTAATTAATAATCAATTGTAAGATGCATCTATCTTTATGTAGGCCGTTGAGTGTATGAGTGAGAGGAGTCAGGTTGGAGGTGGCAGTATCATATTCATCAAGTTACATCTGGCAGCCCATGTGTGCAAATTTAGCATAATGACTTGGGATCTGCTGCTACCCTACAGGCATGCTAGATGCTAGATAGTGTTGGGAGGCTTCAACCAAAATGTGCTGCACATCTGTTAGACATGTTCTACAAGGCAATCACCTTGGTAATTTTTCTGTTTTATGGAGATTAGATACTTAAATCCTATTGCCTCAGAATATGGAGCTTTTTTAAAGATATAAACACTAAATTTGGGTTCTCAGATATTTTAGCTATACATGGGAAACTGATTGCTTCACCAGACCCTTCATTTGCCTTAGTATTCATGACTGCATAGCTGTAATGCTTCTTGTGTCATTATATTTAGGTAAGAGAAATATGTGCTTTGGCTGTTCCATTTATGCTCAAGCTTTTGTTATTTCTACTCTACATAAGCCATACTTGGTACACACACTCACACTTCCACATAGTATATTCTAATATACTTTAACTACAGTAATAGAATTGGGTTTATATGCTGAAAATTTACTTTGCTTAAATGGGTAAATTAGGGTGGACTGTGCCAGTTTTAATGAATAACCAAAATTTTCTTATCTCCATCTTTTCCTCTGTAAATTACCTATAATTTATATCCAAAGTATTACATTTGTCCTAGACATTTTATTTTACAAGGCCAGTGTCACTGCATGATTATTCAAAAAATAATCTAAATGTCTACTTGGGGGGCCTATGTGAACAAGTGGAGGGAATAATAAAAAGAGCAATGGAAATAGGAAAGAAGGAGAAGAAGAGAAAGTAAAGGTTGAAAGAGCACATAGAGAGGATGAGGGGCTGCTAAGAAGGAAGATGTTTTGTTTAGAGAAGTGAGAGATGGAGAGGAGGAAGAGGAAGAGCCTTTCTCCTTCCTTTCAGGTTTGAAATGGGTAGTGGCCCTGATCTGTTCCATTCGGCATTGTGGTCCCTTTTTGTAGAATTCCCTGGCCTCAGAAGGTCCACTCCTTCCTTGTTCCATGGTGGCTTAGGGGTTCCTCTGTCCTGCCATCACTTTCTTTTACTCTACTAGGAAAATCCTGTTTCATTCCACTTGTGCTGCCATAATAAAATACCATAGATTGGGTGGCTTAAACAACAGAAATTTATTTTTTTTCACAGTTATTACCACAGCAAACCCTCTTTCTTTCTATTATCATAGGAAAAGAGGTGACTTAATCATATCATCACAAAAATAGGTAAAAGAAACATACACTATTGTTTTTCTACTTCTCCATTTCCTACTGATATGGCTAAATGTTGAAAATATGGCTCCCCAAACCTTCCAACACAAGTGTGTCTTCCATATAAAAGTATATTTGAAAATACCACAAATTGTCAAGTAGAACTGCCTTGAAGTTCAGGACCTTGCTTTGGAGAGGACATGTTAGATGCCTTCTTCTCTTGGAGCTTCCTTGGTTTCTGACAAGGTGTCTTCATCTACTCCAATAGGTTACCTGTGACTGAGACTTTACACATTATATTAAGAAAGACACTTGGATGTTTATGTCTAACACTTAACCTGGCCTTTGAGTCTTCCATTCCTGGAATATTTAGGTTTGTAGAAATTCTATGGGGCATCTTACCTGGATCCTTAGCCCACTGGTTTCCAGATTTTAGTAGGATCTTGATTTAAGCTATTTATCTACTCTCTAAAGGCTATTTATACAATTTTTAAATATGATGGTTTCTTTTTGAAAATGACTGACAACTTAATATAGCCCTCTGAATATGTTTTTTTATATTGACAATAATTCAGTGTAAGAACTAAGCAAACATAGGCACGGATTCTCTATTTTTCTGATCCACAATTTGCAGAGAGGTTTCAGGTATGTATTATTTCAGTTTATGAATAAGGATGCTAACGATAGGACAGGCATTCTGGAGAAGGCCTATTTCAAATACATTTGTTGGGTTTTGACTTAGTCAGGCAGAGAAATTCTGCTGGACAGACCTGGCCTATAGTTGTGATTTCTCAGACTCCATGAAGGAGGCTCAGGAAGTCTGACCGGATGGCTGACTCATGAAAATTCTCAGGCACAGGGCTGAGGTTTCTCATGAGCAGCTATACCAAGCATCCTGGCTGCTGCTTTGTGGCCGTCACCAAAGCGAATTCCTTTTAACCTAGTAATGACACAGAGTAATTGCTCGTTAACCCCATGAACAGTTACAGTCTCTTTGTGACACTATGATGGTGACAAGTGACAGGCCTTTCTCCCTTGATATAAGAAGCCATGAAGGAATGCAGAGCAGTCAGCTATTCCATTTAAAAAGCAATAATTCCTACTCTGGCCAGTTTTGCTCAGTGAATAGAACGTCGGCCTGCAGATTGAAGGGTCCCATGTTCGTTTCAGGTCAAGGGCATGCACTTTGGTTGCAGGCTCAATTCCTGGTTACAGGCTGGATCCCTGAAAGGCAACCAATCTATGTTTCTCTCTCTGGCTGTCTCTCCCCCTCTCTTCCACTCTCTCTAAGAATCAATGGAAAAAATACTCTTGGGTGAAGATTAACAAAAAACAAAAAAGCAATAATTCCTTATGGATCATGTTTTTAAAGGTCTCATATCTGTCTAAGAGGTTTAGGTTTAAAAGCACTGGGAAGGTCAATAAAACAATTAGTACAGATAGATTTTTTATTATTTGCCCAGCATGCGAACCATGCAATATAATTTCCATATGAAAATAATACTCCCCACACACATAACTGGGGTTAAAGTCTGTTTTTTCTCTTTTCATTTAAATATAATTTTAAAAATATTTCTCACTTGTCAAAAGGATGGAAATAGAGAGGTCAGTGAAAAGGGACAGACATTTACAACCCAATTGAGGACGGAATGAATGGCAATAACATTAAAAAACAGATGATCTACCTTCTCAGATATATCATCTCAAATTATGGAAAGAAATCCTGCTCTGAATCTGTTCGTCACTTTAATGTGTTTCTTGTTAAAGTAGCAGGTTTCATTCCTTCCCCGCTGATGACCTTCACCAGAGCACAGTACTGTTTTAATAACTTGGTAAAAGTTATTATAGTGTATAATGGACTCTAGCTGGTTTGACTTGAAGAGCAAGTGGATAGGACATTTGATGTGGAGAGAAGGTTGGTACTATAAGGGAACCGTGTTCACTTGAGATCCAATGACTTTTCTTCACCATGGTCCCAGCAGTGTTTCCTGCTCTAGCTTATGGCTCAAGTGACAGCAGCCTCTGAATGCATCGGCGAGAGAGATGTGGCGACATTTCAAATTTCTATTTGTCACATTTAGCCTTTTGTAGACTTGACTCTCTTGCATCCTGTAGCCAATGCTTCTTGCCTAAGGGTTAGCCACAAAGGCCTTTAAATCATTTTAACTCTCTACTTACAATCTCAGAGGCACAGTCTAATTCATATTTTACATTGCGACATAACTCATGTTCGCTTTGGCAGGGCAGTCTGAGGAAAACTGTTGAGTAAGGCATATGGTTGTTTTTTTTTTGTTTTTTTTTTTTTAATCATTCTCCCTGTCACTGCTCATTCCACATTCACCCACCCCCTGACCCCGAGTGCCTCCTTGGCTACATGCTGGCTTCTCAGTGAAGGCTATTTACTATATTTTTGGATGCTTTTCTTCCTAAAAAATAACCCCAGACCCTTGTTTGTAGGCCCAGTCCATGGCTGCATAACAGCAATAGTTGTTGTTGTTTTAATATGCTTTTATTGATTTCAGAGAGGAAAAGAGAAGGAGACAGAGATAGAAACATCAATGATGAGAGAATCATTGATCAGCTGCCTCCTGCATGACCCCTAATACAGACTGAGTCCATAACATGGGCATGTGCCCTGAGTGGGAATCAAACCATGACCTCCTGGCTCATAAGTTGATGCTCAACCACTGAGCCATGCTGGCTTGGCCAGCGATAGGTTTAATCAGGTAGAGCAATCTCAGCTAATTTAGAAGCAAACTGATTTTTCTCTCTCTCCCTGTGATCTAGGGCATTTAATACCTTGATTTGGTAAAAATTACATGTGGGATGTATGCAATCTAAGAAATTAGTGCTAGTGAGAGATGTATTTTTCTATCCCATAGGCTTAATTAATTTCTACAAATACTGCTAAATAGAGAGAGATCAAAAGGATGCAAGTCAATTGCCCATGGTAAGGGCTGGATGTTCTATGCTGCTAGATAATCAGCTAAGGGTCACAAAACTAATGTTAATCACTCTTTTTGTTTCTCTGTGACTGCCTTTGGAATGTGGGGTTATTTGATGCTTGTGGTCTTAAAGCCTTAGTTGGAACTGATACAGAAATATTCCCATTTTTCTATCTTGTTACACGCAAAAATGAAACACATGGGCACATACATATATAAGGGGATCATAGTTTACATAGGACTTTTAGGTATATTTTTAATAAATATATTATGAATATTTTTACCATCAAAATTATACTATAACATCATTTTATTAGTATATAGTAATTAATAATTTATGGGACAGTATTCTATGGTATGCATGGGTTATTTCATTTTTATTATTTTTTTCTATTATACTCTGTAATAAACATGTCAATACTGTAACTTCACAAAATCTCTTGGTGCTTTATGTCCAGTGGACTAAATAAAGCCTTATTTATTACAATCACATCCATCCATTTCCATTTCCATTATTCATTGCAGCTTGGTGTTTAAAATTCCCCACCTCTATCTTTATATATGTAGAGTATAAATTATGATTTTAACTTTTTTTCATATATTTGATAAAAGTGATGCTAGAGGTTATTCTATATTCTTTTTAAAAATCTTGTTAAGTCAAGACTTTTGAAAGCAAATTGAAAACAATAGATTTTTCAACAACATATTCTATTTTATTGAAACAATCCCTTTCCTAGACATATTAGTCAAGTGTCCAGTGACTACTCAGCATTGTTCTTAATGCAGAGGAGGATAAAGGAGGACTGTGTGATACACACAGTCTCCAAAAACTAACTTCTTGGCTGGCAATATGAATACAGACAAACACAAATAAACAATAAAGCAATTACATAGGGAATATAGGAGCAAATATCCTCTCAATTTTTTTCATCAAGTTGTTTTTTCCTCTTGTTTGCTGTTGAGTTATATATAAGTCCATTGAATCATGATATCAGCTCGTTATGAGATACTTGATTTGCAAATATTTTTCTCTCATTCAGTAGACTGAATCTTCATTTGATGATGGTTTTGATTGCTATGTGGAAGCTTTTTAGTTTGATGTAGTCCCATTTGTTGGTGTTCACTTTTGTTCTTTAGCTTTCAGTGTCATATTTAAAAATTACCAAGACTCATATCAAGGAGCTTACTACCTATGTTTTATTTTGGAAATTATATAGTTTCCAGTCTTGCCATAAAGTCTTTAATCTGTTTCGAGATAATTTTTGTGTATGGTGTACAATAGTGGTCCAGTTTTATTCTTTTATGTGGCTGTTCAGTCTTTCTAACACCAATTATTGAAGAGACTATCAGTTCTCCATTGTGCATTTTTGGCTCCTTTGTTGTAAGTTAATTGACCATATATGCATTTGTTTCTGGGCTCTCTATTCAGTTCCACTGTTCTATGCGCCTGTTTTTATGCCAAGGTTTATTTTTGTGCGGAATAATTTTTATAGTATTTTATGAGTATAAATAAAATATATCATAACATTCTGGAGTTAATTTACCTAAAGACAAATCACTCCATCTTAGTGTGTACCAGAGTGCACCTATGCCATCTGGTTTCAATCTATTTATACATTAGATGTATGGAACAATGGTATATAACACCTCCCTAAATGTAGGCAGAGATATTGACCTCAACTGTCAGGCAATACACATGAAATTTTTACAGTACCCATTGTTCTAGCTCAAGTAATTTCATACAACTTCTATAATAAATGCAAACTTTTATATTTTAATATTAAAATTTTTTACATAATTATAGCATTTAGTTTTGCTAGACCATCATATTACAGATCCTTTTTCCTTTCAATTGCTGAGACTGATGCAAAAAAAAAAAAATTGTTTTCATGAAGCTAAACATTTCATGCTCATTAATCATGTGGTGCTGCTTTATGTTTTTCCAAGGTGAATAGCGTTTAATAGGGCTGTTATTTTAAAAAATACTTTAATTGTGGAGGGTTTTTGTTTATTTCTAATATGTTTGTTATGCTATCTAGCAGGGGTTCTAACCACTAGAGGAGAGAATAGCCATTTTGGGCACTTTCAGATTGTTCTCTTGACAATGAGAATACAAAGAAAATTTACTTTAATACAATTATGATGCTTCTATCCATTGAATTTCATACAGTTTCAAATTATGAGATTTAGAATATCCAATTAGATTGACCATACTTTAGGACTTATGATAATTTTACTATTAAAATTTTAATCAATATTTCAATATACTGACTTTGTACAAGAAAGAATAGATGTCACTGGTTTGGCTCAGTGGATAGGGCATTGGCTTGTGAACTGGAGGGTCCAGGGTTCCATTCCAATCAAGGGCACATGCCTGAGTTGCAGGCTCAATCTCCAGTAGGGGGCGTGCAGGAGGCAGACTATCAGTGATTCTCTGCCATCATTGATGTTTTTTTCTCTCTCTCTCCCTTCCACTCTGAAATCAATAAAAATATATTCTTAAAAAAACTGATAGAATAAAAATGAAGTTGGGTATAATCCACTGATTATCATCTTTTGAACTTAATTCTGTATCCAAATTGTGGAAGTGGATAAATCAATTAAGTGCTGTTAGAATGTATGCAAGATGAGGTGGGGGTGGAATATGCTAGTCTGACTTTAAAATAAATGTCTACAAGTTCAGAGAACAGATTGAAATGATTTCATATTTCAAAAGGAAAGAAGATAGAATTGTGTGTGTGTGTGTTTTAAATATTTGCATCCGAAGAAGAGGAAGACAGGCCTATATGCTTGATTTTTGGGGCTAGCTGTAAAAAATATATATAAGAAAGGTGAGTTTAGTACATAGCTATATTAATAAAAATATTTTCTTTTCCACCATATAGAAAATTGCATGTCTATTTTAAACTGTTATTGTACATATTTTTAGTAAAACCTAGCACCGCATGACAGTTCATTGAAGTGATAAATGCCAGGCAAAAAGTTTTTTTTATCTCTTTGCATACCAAGTATAAAATAATTACCTGAATCATTTAAGACGAAAATCACCCCATTGGTGGGCACAATTAAAAGACCAGCACTACATTCAGGAGTTTCACACCATTTATTTGGGAGTAAAGATTGTGGAAAGAGAGAGCAAGACACTAGGGCTCTAATAACATTTATTATCAAAGGGCCAGAATTTTATAAGCGCTGAAGAAATTACACTTTTGAGGGCTCTGCAGTTAAAGTCTATCATCTTGATGATACGACCAACAGGTGACAGTCAGGTTATGCTGACTTTTAAAAGAAGTGGATTATCTTAGGTTTTCCTAAAATTGCTTTTTATTATAACTTTGCTGCATTCATAAAATGCATAACATTTTATATATAACAAATGAGGTATCATATCCTTGGCTAGATGCTGGATTTTCAATTCTTATAAGCATTCATTGTAGCTATTGTGTAGGTTGAATTTTTAGATGAGGTGCTACTTGAAGTCTCCTCAGTCTGCTGCTGCAGAGAAGTTAAAATTCAGGAATATTCTTGGTAGGCCTGGGAGTAATTCCCCTCTGCTGTAATTAGTGATGTTTTCTCTCTCTTAAAGGGAGTATTCAGGATTTGGTATGAGGTTTATCTGGAAGTGGGAGGCACATTTTCAATTCTATGGTGAATTTATTAACGTAGAATCCACTGTGAATTTCTTTTATGCTTAATACATGGTAATCATAATGATGGCATTATTATTATTTATAAATAACAAATGTTATAGGTCATATATTTGCCTGATTTGAACAAATAATTCATTGGTGTCTCATTATGCTACAGTGAAAAATTAAAAGGAAAGTCCATTTTGGACCCTATCCAAGTTGATTTAATTATCAGGGAGCAAAATATCTCATTATTAAGTGGTCAGGTATAACATTGAAAAGTATTATTTTTCAGCGCTAGCCGGTTTGGCTTGGTGGATAGAGCATTGGTCTCTGGACTGACGGGTCCCCTGTTTGATTCCTGGTCAGGGCACCTGCCCAGGTTGCAGGGCTCAATCCCTAGTAGGGGGTCTGCAGGAAGCAGCCCATCAATGATTCTCTCTCATCATTTATGTTTCTATCTCTCCTTTCCCTTACTCTCTGAAGTCAATTTTTAAAAAAAGTATTATCTTTCAGTTTAACTTACTCATTTTCCTTTATTTCCATTTTTCATGAACTATTCCTATCTCCTAATTCACACAATCTAATCGCTAAATTGTGTCCATTCTCTCCCCTGGTACCTTATTTTCTTAGTTTACGACTGAGGCATTTCTCACCCTAGACCACTGTCACATGGGTGCTTCTCAATTTCCTATGATTATTGGAGCATGGAAGAGAAATAGTGAGTTTCCTAGTTTTATAGGAATAAAAAGATAAATGTCCTCAATTAATGTAAATCACATATAAATCATGACTTGAAAGAGCTTAGATGATCATATAAAAATAAAACAACAACAAAATACAGGGGAATGGCATGAGCTTTTGAGAGATACATAGATAGATTTGCCTCCTTGCTCAGCCACTTCTAAACTGTGTGACTTTGAGCAATTACTTGAAATTTTGTTAGCCTCAGTTTTCTTGTTTTAAGGTATAAATAATAAAACCTTTAAATACTACTAAGATATACTTCTGAGGTAGTTGTGTCCTTTAAACAATATAGCATAAATAAGGCATTCAGCATGTCCCCAGGAAAAGGTAGGTCAATCATTCTTATAAAATAATCCAAAACCATCTCACCCTCCCTCCCTTCCTTACCTCCCTCCTATTTTCTGACTTAATATACCTATATAGATCTCTATTTATCTACCTCTCAAAAAGACAAAATAAATAACTCCAAAACTCATACAGATCTATTCACTGTTTTCTTTAATTTTAAAACAAACAAACAAACAAACAAACAAAAAAACCCCACAACAACAACAACAAAAAAACCCCACAACTATTATAAGGAGTACATTGCACTTTGCCATTTTTATACTAAAAATATGATTGTTGTATATAAACAGAGTCCTTTCTCAGGAGCATAGCTTCAACCTCAGAATTTGCTAACTGCTTCCCTGATGTATACTGCTTTATCACTTGAAAATTTTTCTTGATGTCTAACCTGAATCCCTTGTTTTAATATCAACCGTATTTGTTTTATTTTTCATCTCTTGAGAATGAGACAAGTGCTAAAGTACAAGTTTCCTTGAACTCTGATTAGTTTATCTTCTGTCTTTGCTTTCTCCTTTAGGAGCTATCTTATGATGTCTTAGCAAAGCATTATTTTATGGTTTTGCAACATTTGCATTTGTTAGCATCTCATTATAGATAAATACAGTCTTTGCCTCTAGAGGAAGTGAATGAAATATAAAGTAAGCTCCCACGATAGATTAGGTCAAGGCCTCAATCTAAGTTTCCTCTGGCACCTTGCCTTCTCGCCTATTAAATTACTTGCAGAATGATGAAATGTTTCATATTTCATAATTTTTGGTATCTCCCAAATCCTGTATATACTTTGACATTCTGTCATTGAAATGTAATAACTTGCTGTTTGGGTAATTTTTAGAATTTATTATTATTATAATTATTATTATTTTATTATGACCTCTTTGATTCATCTTGTTTGGGACTCTCTGCACTTCCTAGACTTATATGTTTACTAGAAGCCTGGTACATGATGTTTATGTGAGGAGTGGGCTTAAGCCATCAGTCAGACATCCTTAGCACTGCAGTGGAGGCAGCAGAGGCTTCTGCCACTGCCACTGAGCTCACCAGCCCAGAGCCCAGCTTCTGGCTGAGCAAGCTCCCCCTGTGGAAGCACACTGATCACCAGGGGGCAGCTCCTGCATTGAGTGTCTGCCCCCTGGTGGTCGGTGTACGGCAAAGTAACCCGTTGTTTCACTGATCAATTTGCATATTAGCCTTTTATTATATAGGATTTCCTTTACCAGATTGGAAGTTTTCTGTCATTATTTCTTTTTTTTAATACTTTAAAATATATATATTTTATTGATTTTTTTTACAGAGATGAAGAGAGAAGGATAGAGAGTTAGAAACATCCATGAGAGAGAATCATCAATCAGCTGCATGAAGCATGAAGCTTTTTCTTTGGAAAAGCCACTGGAAATGGCTCTAGTGGGCCTGCAAGTTGGTGGGTGGGGTCTCAGGGAAGCAGCCAGGTGTGTAGCTGGCCATGCTTTTCTTTAACTCATGTAACACCTGGCTTTTAATCAGATTCCTGATTACTCAGAAATCTAGTTAGTGCTTTGGAATTTATGCCCTGTGGCTTTATTTCTTTTGGCATATTCTTTTGATATTCTTTCCTAAGAAGTCTCAGGCCCCTCTGGGATTCCTTTGCTTTTGCCATTAGGACAAGCACTTCACAAAAATCTAAGTTCCTAGGAGAAGATTTGTGGATAAGGGCACAACCTCCAGAGTGTTATGTTTAGCTAGTGGTGGGAGAAAATAACTTTTTTTTCTTACTCTGTATTGGTTAATAATTAACCACGTTTATAAGTTGGTGTTGAAAAGAGAGTGTACTGCCCCAAAGATTTTTAAAATGAAAATCTATGTTTGTCCAACTTTCGTCTTTTCACTGCATTTATCTTCTTTTGTTTTCTTTACCTTGGTCTTTTATTAAGAAAACAATCATCTCTGAGGAAAAGCTGCACGCTCACTTCATATCTTCTAGTGCTTGAAAAACAATAACATATCTATTTCTCTTTTTAGTAGAACCTTCTGAAATAACCTAAGCAAGCTTTGTGTGAATGCAAACTCATTTGTTTTAATTACACAACCAGTGAGAAAGAAGTTCCGACATGTTCTCCTGTATTGCTTTGCATTCCAAATGAGCTTACACATCCTATACGGACACTCATATTTTAATTGCAAAGTATAATAAACCTGTTTTCAAATTTAGTTGGTTTCCTGTTTCCTTCCTTACCCATAGATTTCTTCCAGCTTAAGTTGACAAAATAGTTATTAAGTCTTACTTCCTTATTAATATCATTCTTCACAATCCTATTACTGGACACTCTTATGCTAAAGCTGTAAAAGAGAAAACCATAAATGGAGTCATTTGTGCTAAGCCCATGATACCAAACCTAAGACCTGATTTAATCGTCATTTCTCCAGGAATGTAACCTTCATTGTTCGGTTCCTTGCTGAAACAATCATTTCTTTTCTTTTGCTAATAGTTTTCTTGTCCTGCCTATTATATGCCTATAAAAGCCTTCTTTACTGGGCAGCTATAGTTTGGAGCACAGGGGCTCCTTCATATTTGCTAGATGGGATGCTTTCTGATTCATAAATCACTTAATAAAGACAATTAGATCTTCAAATTTCCTGGGTTGAATCTTTGTTCTGTAACAAAGCCTGCCATCATTCTAATCCTAAGAAAAGTAAATCATACTTATTCAGATTGAGCTCATCCCAGAAACTGCAAAATAATTCAGTTGCACAAAAATTTTCTTGAAATCACACACTATTCTAGCTTCTGGGAAGCTATGATGAACAAAACATAGGCCAGGTCTTCCAGGGGCCCAGAATCCAGTGGGGCAGGTGGACAAGAAAGCTGGCAATTAAAATGTGTGCTTGTGCATGAGAAGTGCTACCATAGGCCTGTATTCGCTTCATAATTATACCCATGCTGAGAAACTTTATTAACCACCAGTAGGCCTCCTCAGCACAACTCACTGCCTTTGATTTATTGTCTCATTCGCACTCACCCTCCCAATGTTCCTGGAAGCCGAGGTGAATCATACTGATATCTGGTGAACTCCTGGGGAACAAGGAGCATATCTTATTCTCAGAATCCAGTCTAGAGCCTGAGACAAAGTAAGCTCTCAGTGTAAATGTGTTGAATCACTGGGTCATGACAGCATAGCAATGAGGAGTTATATTCAGAGAAGCCTTTAGGCTAAACTTTTAGTAGGACTGTGGTTACTTTCTCAGTTTCTCCTCTGTCTTTACACTCTTACCTTTCAATCTAACAAGTGATAGGAAGATGAATTCTAATCATCAGAGACCTCCAAATGCCTGCCTGCCCTACTGGCCAGCATGCATTCTACCTGAATTAGTCAGAAACCTTTGGAGGTATTCTGGCAAAGACTTCTAGTTTGACTAAAGGCCCATGTCCCCTCAGACCAGCCTGTACCGTTTAGCAGTCCAGGAGCCCTCAGATAATGTCTAACTAGTGGACATCCTTAGAATTGCCACAGAGATGGGAAAGCTGCCGCCACTGCCACTGCACTCATCAGCCTTGAACCTGGCTTGTGGCTGAGCAGCGCTCCCCATGTGGGAGTGCACTGATCACCAGGGGGCAGCTCCTGCATTGAGCATCTGCCCCCTGGTGGTTGAGGTGAGTCATAGTGACTGGTTGTCCCACCATTCGGTAGATTTGCATATTATTCTTTTATCATATACTGTAATATAATGGGATTTAATATTTAACTTACTCTTATGAGAATTTCAGAGAATATTTTTTCAGAACCAATAGAAGACATTTTGAGCACCCAATCTGTAAAAGATAACCCACCATCAGCAGCACATTAACTTCAACATAATACCTAACATTTTATAACTATACTAGAGGCCCAATGCATGAATTTGTTCACAGTTAGGGTCCCTTGGCCTAGTCAGCGATCAGGGCCTATCAGAGTCTTCCAGTTGCCAGCCAGGGCCTCCCTTCATTCCTCACCACCCATTGATGGTCAGTGCACATCATAGCGAGCAATCGAACTCCTGATCTCCTGGTCGAACCTCCAAAGGGACAATTTGCATATTAGGCTTTTATATATAGATTCTATATATCAGCACTTTATATTCATTTATCTTTTTTATTCTTCACTGTAATCTTATCCAATGAAGAAAGTGAGGCTCAGAAAAAGCTATGACACATGTATAAGGTGACACAGCCAGAAAGTGTTAGAGGTGGAATTGGAACCCATGTCTTCTGATTAAATATCTCATTAACTCCATTAATTATCTCACTGGCCACTCAGCACCTTGCTTGATCTCCAGAGTCTACTACTATAGAAATTTCCCAAATTCCTGGTAATTTTCACACAAATCAACTGTCTCTAGTTGACTAGCTTGGTTCTCACCTGACCTCCACCAATGGTTCTGATTGCAAATGAACATGCATTAAGGTATTTCATGACATTCTTGGCATCTTGAGATTGTCATTCTCATGTCTTTTGGTAGAATATCATTCCTTTATAGAACAATTGATTTTAGGATGATTGAAAAAAATTGGTTGCCTTCATGTTGGCAAAGATTAAAACAACACTGAGCACTCTATATACAAAATGCAAGCTGTTTCAGAGAAACCTATTGAGCCTCATGATGATTCATGAAATGGAAAAAGAAATAAAAGCCCTCTTTGATTTACTTACTTCAATAGGATATCAGCTTTGGGTATGAAGCTTCTCTTCCATTGTGTGTGTGTGTGTGTGTGTGTGTGTGTGTGTGTGTGTGTGTGTAAAGTACTATACAGATCAAAGAAGGATCTATATAGTACTTTACTGTTTACATAAATTTATAAAACTGGACATTGGGGTCAAGATTTACAGAGAGAGGAATATGGGAAAGAAGAAAACAACTTTTACAGATAACCAACCTTCCCCACTCCCCAACAATGCAGGGCACTTACAAATTGAAATGGAAACATCTCTGACTCCATTAGGGGGATCTTTGCTTTAAGACTTAAGAGTCACTAAAGAATGTCTGAAGCAGAACAACAACTTTGTAAATCTGGTGCTTCTATTACTTTCCATTTTCCTTAAAAAGCCTCCCATTTAATTTTTCTTCTGCATGAGCAGTAGTAATTCACTCTCAACTTTTCCAATCCACACAGGTATACTTAGGCACACTGAAGAATGAAGCTGCCTTTGGCTTATAGTGTAGGCTTTTATCCAGGACAGAGAACTGATTTCTAAATTTACTTTTCCATTAATAAGCCCTTTTAAACCAAGGAAAAATCATGCAGCGGGTTTGCACAGAAATCTTTTTCTTTAAAAAGAGTCTGTGTCAAGCATAGCTAGGGAGGATGAGATGAATGGACTGAATCTAGCAGCTACATGAGACATTTGGTAAAGTAAATCAACATAGTAGGGGGTCCTTCTTGTCAGTGAATCCCAAACTTATTTGAACAGTTTTTCTTTCATTTATCAACACACTAGCAAACATGTTTTTTGCTGCTACCCTCTATTTGTAGTAGAAAGCCTATCTCCTGCTAAATGTGCTTATTTTCACACTACTCTTTGTGTTCTGTACCCTGACTCAAGAGAAGTGTGGAGAGAAATAAAGCAGAAATATATTAAAAATGAGTTTTGAGTCAATGTTGGGTACAGAGTAGGGATAAAATGGAAAATTCTGGCTAGTTTGGCTCAGTAGATAGAGCATTAGCCTGCAGACTCAAGGGTTCCAGGTTTGATTCTAGTCAAGGGCATGTACCTTGGTTGCAGGCACATACCCAGTAAGGAGCGTGCAGGAGGCTGCTTATCAATGTTTCTCTCTCATTGATGTTTCTAACTCTGTTCCTTTCCCTTCCTCTGTAAAAAAGTCAATAGAACATATTTTAAAAAAATGGAAAACTCTAGGCTGAAAATAGAGAAACCCTTGTTTTCCTCTGGTTTCTATCATGTGCTTATTCATTTATTCACTCACTGATTTATTCATTTACTTATTAGTTGATTCTCTCAGTGAGTCAGTCAATATATATGTATTTGGTGCTTATTATGTGTCAGGAGCTTAAAAGGCACAAAGGATACTGGGACAGAAAAGCCACTGCCCGGGAAGCTAGACTTCATTATTAATTGATCAGATGTCTTTGAAAAAAATCAGTTAATCTCTCTGAGCTTCAGTTTCCTCATATATAAATGAGGCAGTTTATCAGATGATATCTTCTCTATTATTCTAGGTCTTGATTAGGTATTGTAACTTATTTCCAAAATTTGATTTTTCCCCCCCCAATGAATTCCTGTTCCCACATCCTCTCACATTCAGTTCCTGCACTTCTAAAAATATTTTAAAACTTCTGTTAATAATCTTTTCAGTTCCATCTTTCACATATTTAAATTCTAAATTTTTTCCTATTTTATTTAAATGAAAATTTTATTTATTTATTTTTTTAGTAGTTGGTTTTCATTATTTATTTCTAGCTTAGGAGTAGAAGTTGCCTTAACTTTCTTATGCAAAAAAAGAAAAAAGTTTTGTCACTGCAATTTACCCCATAATAAAAAATAGCTAACACTTTTTGAGCATCTATTCTGTGCCATTCCTGATGCCTGACATTTATAATCAGTTTTTCATTTAATTCTAGTGATAAACTAATTTGCCCATGTCATTTAATAAGCAAGAGATTAAGTCAGAATTCAAGTCTTGGTCCTCCACATCTCAACCCAGTACTTCTTAATCATCCTCTATATCCTCTATAATAAAAGCATAGTATGCAAATTGTCCCCTCAGCCAGGAGGTCATCAGGAGTTCGACCAGGGGTTGGGGCTGGCCAGGGAAAATGAGGGAGTACCTGCTGGCAGCCAGCAGCTGGTAGCTGCTAGGGACCCTACAAGTGCATGAATTTTGTGCACTGGGCCTCTAGTTGTTGTGTAATCAGGTGGAAAAAGGTACCCAGAGGAGGTGATGACATTTGGGGGGTGAGTTACCAACCATTTGGTTTGCCCAGATCTGTACCCTTATTAGCACTGGCAGTCTTGTATCCTGGGAAACCCCTCAGCTCTGAGCAAACTTGGGAGAAAGGACCCTTAGTTATTTAGTGGTAATAGCTGAACTCTTTGTAGTGGGTGCATCCTGTGAGGTGGCTTAGAAAATCTTTAATGACCTCTTTACAAATATATGCTTATCATCATTGTACCTTGACATAAAATGGTTTCTTTTAGGGATAAAGTAGCATAAGTCACTCTTATAGTTTAATTTAGAAATATAGTTTTCTTTTAACAGCAAAATTTTAGGAATTAATGAAATAGTAAAATCAACAAAAACTCTCTTACATTTCTTTAGAAAAAAATCTTAGGTACATTTTAAAGACAAATTTTCACAGATTATAATACTAGAGCACTGGAAGAGCCTTACTCAAAATATTAAAAATATAAATTTATTCAAAAGAAATTTAAAAAAATAGAAGTAATAGCTCAGAAAGAGATAGATTGCAAAGAGAGATTTAAAAATTATGGCTCTGTTTTTATGATGCTGAACATTTGGAAAGTATTTGAGAAATTTTGTCAAGTATTTACTTAAATAATTAGCATTATTAAATTATGCTTTTGAAAGTTGCTACGAGCTATCAGTTTTATAGTGATGTTTGGCATTTTTCAGTTTTAGCCTTAGATTTGAAATTGTTTTTTAATAATTGCTTATGGAGGGCATGACTGACCTCCAGGTCATTAAACTAGTGCTTGTCTTACTCTATAATGAGCAGCATTTTTCAGTTGACCACTCTCCCTTCATTGAAACATGACCTTCTCAGTCTCCAGGACATCTCACTTTCCTGTTATCCTCTCACCTCAAAACTACACCCTTTCGCTCCCTCTTTCTCATTTACACAGTGCTAAACACTAAAATGCCCCAGGGAGTGGCCATCTGGATCTCTTATCTTTTCTATTTGCACCAACTCTCTTGATGCCCTCCAATCCCTTGGCTTTAAAAATCATTGCTATGATGAAGACACCCACTTTCCACCCACTTTCCACCCCCTTCCCACTAGTCTAAACTTCTCTGATCCAGTCTTCTGTATACAACTGCTTAATCATCATCTTCACATAGACATCTAAAAAACATTCTTAAATCTAATATGTCCCAAACTGCATCTAGATCTCTACCCACAAACTTGCTCCTCCTGTAGGGTTGTCCTCCACAGCCCCAGAACTGACAGCTCCCATCTTTCTTGTTCCTTAGGCCAACTTCCTTGGAGTTCTCCTTGACTTCTTTCTATCCCCTGCATCACACCACCTCTGTCAGCAAATCTTGTCTGCTCACCTTTGCCATCTAACTACTTATGTCAACTTCCTCTACTATCCCCTTAGCACAAGCTACCAATATTTCTAATTTGAATTATGGTAATAACTTCCTAATAACTCCTTGCTTTCCACTACTTAACAACAACCAGAGTGATTCTTAAGACATATCATGTCACTCCCATGCTCAAAATCCTTCTCATATTTAAGAGTAAAAGAGTACCATAGTAGCTTCTAATATACACAATCTGAATTTCCCCCATATTTCTCTGTTTTCATCTTCTATAAACTCTTCCCTTGGGTCTCTGTCTTTGAACTCCTAGGTCAAGTTCTTGTCTCAGAGGTTTTCATTTGGTTATTCTATGGGCATGGAATGATCTTCTCCTAAACATCTTAGCAACTTCTGCTCACATTTTTTTAGTTTTCCACTTTAAAGTCATATTCTCAGTGAATCCTTGTTCTAGGAATATACTTCCACCAAGTCTAAAAAGAATCATATAAAGTTATTTACTGTTTACCCAAGAGGAACTAAAGTATTAAAATTCAGTTATCATTTATCTCTTTCAATGTATCACATTTTTGTAATTTTTACATGAAAACAATCAACAAGTCTTGGAGTGAGAACATAGTCTTTGGAGAAGTTCACAACAAACAGAGCAAAAACCCAACTCATACTGTTTTACTGCTGCAGAATATGAATTTTATTTACTGATTTTATTTCATTGCACTGAGTAAATTTTTCAGTTGTTTAAATACTTGTAAAAAATGATTTAGAGAAAACGGTAATTCTAGAAATCACTCATACTAGAAACTTAAAAGCAAAATGTAAATTTAAAAAATTTCTATACTTAAAATGCAAAAGTGCCCCTTTCTTTCTTCTTCACAATTTCAGGAGGTTCTATAGCAAGGGTTCTTAGTCCTGCCCCAAACCCACTGACTCAGAACTCCCTGCTGGGCCCAGCGATCAGTGCTTTGACAGCTTCTGGGTGATTCTGAGATTCATTGAAGTTGGCAAGTCACTCCTTCAGAGTGACCCATTGATCAGGGCACTCACTGACACAGCATGTGCTTTTTTCCTGGCATACTTTCCCAGAAGGCTCATCTCTCCTTCACAGTATTTAGCATTCCCTACATCAGTGTTTCCCAAACTTTTGACACATGTGTATTCCTTCTATAATTTTCGTAATGCTGAGTACCCCTCGTAGGCATGAGAACATAGAATTAGGCGCAGCTAAGCACAGTGCAGTGCATATCCCCACCAAACTCTGATGCAACGCGTACCCCCACCAAACTCTTCCCGAACCCCTGGGGGTACACGTACCACACTTTGGGAAATACTGCCCTACATGGTAGGTATAAACCCAGTCCCTTTGTTCATATTAATGTGTTTTGTAGTCACATTCTGACAGCCTGGGCAGCCAGTGTGTGGATACAGATTGAGTCTGAAGGGAAAGCAGCCAAAGGACTCCCAGAAAGCCCTCAGTGAAAGGACAATATAGAGAGGGAGATACAGTGAGGACCAGAGATACTTCTCCTGGAAGCCCAGCCAGGCTTAGAATGAGCCACACCCCACACAGTGAGCCCAGTTACAGTGAAGCAGGAAGTACTAGCCCAGACAGTCAGTGGATGCCATGACTGTCTGTGGGCTAGTACTTCCTGCTTCACTGTTTCTTATTCAACTTTGTATCCCTAGTGCCTAGCACAGGAGTTGGTACCTAGTAGGTACAGAGTGAGTAGTTGTGAACTCTAGGAAAACGAACAAACTAAGACTAACAAAATATAGAACAAAAAAATTAAAAGTACACACAGTAAGGAAAGAACCTAAGAATAAAATTGTAAAGTTTATATATAATCAAAACTCTCCAAGATTAATGATCCAGTAACTACAATAGGCAGACATTAAGAAATACTGAACATCTGTTCTTTATAGCACATGCAAGAAATCCAGTGACAACAATGAAGCCTCGCCAGACATATGTGTCTTCTCTCTGTGTTAGAAAATAAAGTGTCTTCAATGTTTATGCAAATTGCACACTATGTTTATATTAAATTGTAAAGTTTGTTTAGATATTAAATTTAGGGCAGGGTTATGACAACCATTATGATCAAAGAATCTTGAGGAAATCCTTTTTGTTTCAAGCCAAGTTTAACAAGATATTATTTATATAAGATATCAGAAAATATGACTCTCTAGGATAAAGATTCCCTCATTATATGTACTGGGTAAAACCACATGAAATTGCTGTTTTAATAGATTCATAATGATTAATTCTTGGAAATTTCATATAGATCACCTAATAAAGTACATTTATTGGTAAATGCTAATTATTAAAAATTATGTAAGTTTAAATAACATCTAGAGAGTAATAGAAAACCATAATATTATTGTATATACCACATGTATCTTTGAAAAAGATAGCATTTTGCAATTATTTTTGCATATAACTGTATAGACCATGGACATTCAATGAGGGCTGTAGGTAGGTTGGTGGGGTGGGTAATGGGTTGTTCTATTCATAAACACTAGGCAGACTCACACTTGTAATGTTTGAAACAAATCATTTTTAAGGGAAATAAAACATCACACAGTTAAAATGTCTTTTTTTTACTCTTCATTAATCCCATTTCCTCTAAGTGGAAAGTTGATGTGTATATTTCATATTAGTATTTTATACCTTTTAAAGGACATTATTGGTTATATTCCACCTAGTTTAAGGGGAAAATATCTAAGTTAAACTTCTCAAGAATGTTTCCTAGGGTGCGACTTTGGTAACTAGTTCAAAATATAGATTCCTGGATTCTACTCTCTTCATCCCCTATGGGCCTACTGCCAGAATGATTCTCAAACTCACTGAAGTTTAGGAACCCATGGTGTGAGAAGAAATAATAGCCATATGCAAGTATGCTATCTAATTTCATACCTAAAACACAAAACCTTTATTATGTCTTGAATATATGATGAGTACATCTACAAAGGTAGGTAGGAGCAGATCAAGCAGGTGCATACTTTTAGTGTTGTTTTTTTTTTTTAAAATTATTTTCCCCAAGAAAATTTAATACATCATTAATTAAAATATGTTGTTATTTTTTGTGCCACTAAAACACACACACACACACACACACACACACACACACACACAATAAAAAAAAAAAAAAAAAACAAAAAAAACTACCAGTTAAATCATAGAAAATTGCTCTTATCACTTAAAATATTTGTTTATTGAAAGAGCTCTTCTCGTTACCTGAACATAAAACATATGTAATCTTTTCTCCATCTTGAAACCTCTTACAGTCTTACTGTTGAGAGCATAATTTTGAGGCATGTCAAGATTCTGTCAGGAAAGCCTGTGGGCTACAACTTCAGCTTCTATCTGCATCAATTGAATCACTTGCCAACCACTTGTATGCAGGTTTTGATCAAAGTGAGAAGTTTCTAACCAACCAATGTATGTAACTTACTGGCATTTCCTATGCAACACTCGAATGACATGAGTTAGTCACTTCACATGTGGGAGCTTTGGAGATTGCTTTCATTTATTAAAGGGAATTGCCAGATTGTTTGTTGGTTTGTTTTTGCACTTGGTTGTGACGGTGGTATGTGATCTTGAGTAGATTCCTTATAAAGCAACCTCAACCTTCCACTACTCTCGCTATAAAGGGGTGGGTCTACTTTCCTGCCCCTTGGATCTATGCCTTGGTCTTGTCACTAGCTTGGGTGAGAGTGACACTGTACCAGTTGGGAGCCTGGTCCTCCAGCAGACTTCCGCACTTCTCCTTTCTCTCCTTACATTTGCTTCTACTTTGTGAACAAGCCCCCTCTAGGCTGCTGGAAGATGAGAGACCGTGTGCATGAGAGCTCATCATTCCTTCAATATTTGCTTCACATTTATGGTCTGCTTGTTTTGTTTCTGAGCACTTATGGGTAAAAAGCAACATTTCATTTAAAAACAGAAGCAGAGTGTAATCTTTTAGAAGCTAACATGAAATGGCAATTAAATTCAATACATGAACTATCAACAGTACACATAATTCCAAGTGGTGACAATAGGAAAAGCTGTGACAAGTTTGTACGTGCATGGCAATGATTATGTCATGGCTGTCCCCTGGCTGAGAATGATTCTTAGATGCTTCAGATTTCAGAAATAGAGAAGTAGAAGCAAAAATGTTCCCCTAGGTAAATCTGCATGTAAAGAATTAAAAAATAAATTTAAAAAACTAGGCATCTGGTTTGAAAGTGCTAAAGACACTAGATTTTATGGAGTTCTCTTCTTTCTCAAGAATTAAGTAGCTCACTGGATAGAATTGTACACTTGAAACCTATATATTTTTTTTAAACATTGTCATCCTATTAAGTTTAATTTAAAAAAATTCTAAAACAAGTAATTGAACACTAAGCTGATCATCTATACTAATGAAAGCATAATATGCTAATTAGACTAGATGACCTTCTGCATGACCTTCCAGATGAAGCTGGGGCTGTGAGGGAAGCCCGGGTCCTGGGTGCCAGAAGGAAGCTGGGAATATCACTAAGCTGGTGCCAGCAGCTGGGAGAAGAAAGACCTACTCTTGCACAAATTTCATGCATCGAGGCTCTATTTTAAGTATAAAATATTTCCAATAATGATACCAACACATTACTTAGTTGATTTAGACTAGACAGAGGTAACCAGCCTGAAGAAAACAGATCTTGTACATTTGTCTTCTCTTTGGAAAGAAGATCAATGATCATTTTACCCAAACAGTAACCCCTGAAACTCTTTATCCTCTTAGCTTCATAGACTATCACTTAAAAATCTGTAAGTATATGTATATACATACACATGTATATGTGTTTGTATCCACTACTTTGTTTATTACTATATCCCTAGAGCCTAGAAAAGTGTTTGACATATAGTAGGTGTTCAATAAGTTTTCCTGAATATTGATAAATGAATCAATGAATGTGGAATATCACTAAGCTCTATGTAGTCCATGTACGTAGAATTATTTTGTACATATTTGTCTCATTGAATATGGCAGAATAATTATATTTCTGTGTTAAAAACCTTACAGGAGACTTTGTAATTGTTGGGATAAACTCATATTGAAGAAGGGGATGAGCAAGGACTTTGGGGGAAGCTGCTCTGGGGAGTGGTGTGTGTGTGTGTGTGTGTGTGTGTGTGTGTGTGTGTGAGAGAGAGAGAGAGAGAGAGAGAGAGAGAGAGAGAGAGAGAGAGAGAGAGAGGGAGAGGTGGGGAAGGGGAGAGAGAGAGAGAGGCACATTCCTAGAGTGAATGTCATTTAAATGTTCCCAATATGCTGAGAGTCACATTAGAGATGTGAGTCTTGTAAGTACATTCACACTAGGTTTCCACGAGGCGATAGTGTCTTGAAGGTGAAGTAATAGCTCATATTTTAGAGAAGGCTTTTCAGCTCCAGTTATGTTTAAAAGCAAAGAGAGGCCCATGGGAAGGTATCAGGCATGCTCTAGTATGCTGAGAAGACTAATCTGTTTGACATGCAGGATAATTGAAGCAATGTTTGGAAAATAGAACAAAAATTGAGATATACAATAGCTTGGGAGAAACTGTGGATGCCTGCGGAATGAGGCTAGCCTTTATTTGAAAAAAATGGCCAGGCTGAATGCTTTTAGTTATAGAAGTGTTACTGCTAAGCAGTATACTATATCCTTAGAGCCTAAAAAAGTGGTTAGGCAGAAGGATGTCTCTCCAACTATTCTCTTCCTGGATGAACAGTATAGATAGTGGGAAGAGACTATTGGCTCGGTGTTTGGGTGTAGGTTTTATTTTTATTATTATTATCATTTTCATTTTGTTCCTAAAACTCAGGGCTTTTTGTAGTTGTACCTTTCTTCACTTAGACAATTGTCTTCTGGGTTTTATTTTTGACACTGACTTTCTTGTCTTCTCTTTAATTTATCATCCTGTAAATCTTATCAAATGGATATTACCTTGAGGAGGGCATCATTAAGTGATTACTATGAAGCTGAACACAGCTTGTATATAGTGTGTCAGACCTATATAACATTCTGAAAAGCATTCAGATATTTTTAATTGGTACATTTCATTTAAAATACAGATTTCTGGCATTTTTGGCAAATTGAAAGATGTGGCAAAATGAATATGCATTCCTGAACGCAAGTAATTGGCAAGTCATAACAGCCCCCACTCTCAGATGTGATACTCATGTTCCCGAGTGTCCCTGTCATGCTCTCCCCTCTGTCCTTCTGACCCTGAGCTCAAGTATTACTTTCTCTCATGTAACATCATACTACGCCTTCCTTTTCCTTAAGCTGGAGAGAGTCTTTGCTTGCATGTGTTTCAAAGTGAGCATAAGAAAGAAAGTATAATTTATTTCTAGAAAAGTAAAATATTATTTCTTAGTGGCAGGAAAGAATTTTCCTACATGCTTATAGTATTAACAAAATGTCTGCTGAACAAATAGAGTGAAAAGTGTCATTGTATTTTATTTAATATGAAATATAAGAATTATCATAGGCCATTGATGTGTGGAAATCTCCATGATGAAAAAATTAGTTGACTGAAATATGGACTAAAATTTCCACAGGCTTAATATTTTAATATAAATACATATAAAATAAATGATGTAGCTATGATATGGTACTATGAATTAGGTTAAAAAATCACCCTTATGGAAGTTTTATTACAGATGGTGACTTTATAAAATAGTATATATTAGAGGCAATAGAAATTATATGTCTGAAAAGAAGCAAGCTTTGAAAGTGTAAGTCAAACTCGAGATAGGGCTAAGAATTTACAGTCTATGTTGGAAGAAGAAAAAAAGTTATTTATGGCCTCGTTACTCATAGCTGCTGAAAACACAACTGTAAATAATGCTAACCATTTGGATATACGTTATTTATCATCAGTAAAATTTTTATTTTTACTGAATCACATTTGCAGATGGTGCCTTTAACAGTGACAGAATTACTTATTTTTTAGTGTTGAAAAAACTTAATGTGAATTGGTCAAAATTAGTAGGCATATTTATAGATAGATGATGCTTCAGTGATGATCTGTGGTAAAGTGAAAACCTCACCATGGCCTGTAGCCTTCACCATTGGTGCAATTTCTACACACACCAAGCCCTTGTGCCTACTTTCCCAATGCTTCCCCCCTTGCTTAACCACGTCAGACATTTTAGGGACCAGAGTCTTTGCATCTGCTCTTACCTTGGCCTGAAAAATGCTCGCACAAACAGCTACAAGGCTGTTCCTTCACCTCCTTTTGGATATTTTCTATAGGATCCCTGGCCCGTGTATTGAATGTAGCACCTCCCACCTTCTACAGCTTGCCAACACTCATGTCAAATTGCTACTCTGCTTTCCTTTTCTCCATAGTCACATATTCTATTGTCTTTACGTTTTATTTTCTGTTCTACCTGCCCTCCTGCCTAGAACACATTTACACCCACACATATGCTTAGAAAGTAAGCCCCACAAGGACAGGGTATATTGCTTTTAAATTTTGTTTTTTATTTGTTTGTTTGTTTAGTTTAGTTTTTTATTTTTGTTTTTCATTCCCAGAGGATAGAAAAGTTGTTGGGTGATTAAACGAACAAAGTACATTAGATGTATTTTTTTTCAATCTTAAACCTTAGCCAACTCTAGGTTTTGCTTAATTGACTAGATACACAATATCATAGTCTGGATGGTATTTTGATTGGCAAAGATATAAGTGCAAAGACATTTTATTTAAAATTTTAAATAATTATTTTAACTGTTGACGGTATTACAGAAAAAATATGAAGGCTTCACTGCTGAAACCGGTTTGGCTCAGTGGATAGAGCGTCTGTCTGCGGACTGAAGGGTCCGGGTTCGATTCTGGTCAAGGGCATGTACCTTGGTTGCGGACACAACCCCAGTAAGGGAGTGTGCAAGAAGCAGCTAATCGATGACTCTTATCGATGTTTCTAACTCTCTATCTCTCTCCCTTCCTCTCTGCAAAAAAATCAATAAAATATATATTTAAAAATATATATGAACGCTTCGCAAATATGCATGCCATCCTTACATAGGGGCCATACTGATCTTCTTTAAATCATTCCAATTTTAGTATATGTGCTAACATTTTTAAACAACTAAAAGATATCAACATATTTATGTCACCCACAGCAAAATTTCCACCTCAGCTCACCAACACATGTTGAATTATGGAGCTGATCATTCTGGTTGGCATTAACGCACTTCGTTAAATATGCTTCCAAATACTATGGTGGAAAATCAACACCTAAGTCTATGAAATCATCCAAGTATTATACATATAGGTATTTGGCATGTAATAAAAAGTACATCTTAAATCACTGAGGAAAGAAAGGTGTTGGAATAACCTGTTAAAAATGAATTTTAAAGGAAAACAGTTTATAATTTTATAAACTTGGCTTGTGAACAGATTTGACATATAGAACAAAAAGAAGCCATTTAAAAAAAGGGTATGCAAATTATTACTAATATAAAATAAAATAAAAACTACTTCCAAGTCAAAGGCACATACCTGGGTTACAGGTTTGATTCATGGCCCCCATTGGGGTGCCTGAAGGAGGTAAGCAAATGACATGTCACTTTCACATCGATGTTTGTCTCTCTCTCTCCTCCCCCCCCCCCATCCCTTCCACTCTCTCTAAAAAAATCAATGGAGAAAATATCCCTGGGCGATAATTAACAACAGCAAACAAACAAACAAACAAACAAATAAATAAAAATAAAAAACAAAATTAAAAAATGTAAAGGAAAGAAGTAATAATAAAAATATCTATAAGTCAACATGTAAAAGACAAATACTCTAATAGAGAAATACAAAGTGATATGAACAGTCAATACATACATATATTTAGTCAAAATATGTGCAAATATTTAGTCACACTACCAAAGAAAAAAATTAAAAATAACAGTTACCACTCTTTGTCTGTTAAAAACAAAATTCAACTAAGTCTTAAAGATCTTTTTGGCTTTATTTAAAGATTCATGAAATGGGCGGCATCTAGTCTAGAAAACAGAAAGAAGATCAGAGTCTCTCTTAAAAATGAAAGATTTTATATGCGCAAGGGAACGGGGACAAAGAAGTGATACAAGTGAAAAAGTGAATTGGTTATTGCGAGGGCAGGGGTGGGAAATGTCCGGCCCGCTGGCTGCATAAGATCTGTGAGTTAGGTAAATGTTAGACCAAATACAGCAGGCTAATTTTTAAGTTGACAATTTTGGATGGCCCTCAAATGATGTTATAAATATCCAAATGGTCCTTGGAAGGAAAAGGTCTCTAGCCCTGCTCCAGGGGCTGATAGCTCTTGTCTAAGTAATGCTGAGCAGGTTTTAAGATTCCTGGTGTAAGATTCCATTTCTGAGAGAGCCAAAATGTAATTAAGTTAGATCTTCATTTGGTGGCTTAGATCTTCATTTGGGGTCAGTTTGTTTTTTAACATGCCCTTATGAAATGGCCTAGTGCAGTGGTCGGCAAACTCATTAGTCAACAGAGCCAAATATCAACAGTACAATGATTGAAATTTCTTTTGAGAGCCACATTTTTTAAACTTAAACTTCTTCTAATGCCACTTCTTCAAAATAGACTTGCCCAGGGCCTAATGTTTCTCAGGCTTTGTGTCAATAAGAACCCTTACAATCTCCTTGGATCTTTTAATGAATGCAACATTTACAGAGGATGGTAAGATGTGCTATTAGACTTACAAATACACTTTGGCTCAGTGGATTTACTAAGAATTTACTTGAAGCAAACATTTTAACAAGAGAAAAAAAGTTATTTGTAAAAGAATATTTATTGTAGGATTGTTAGAAATCTAAAACAAAATAAGAAGCGGGTAACAATTTTGTTCTGGTAAATAAATTATATGATAATCTTATAGTTGAATAGTACCCAACTATTTATAATGTTAATTTTAGTATACATATATTAATATATATATAATATATATATATGTATGTATACTAAAATTATATATATACTAAAATTATATATATATACTAAAATTATATATATATTAAAATTATATATATATATATATATATATATATATATGGAATGCTATATAGGAGAAATGCTCACATGTAACTTTCAATTTAATGAGAAAATTTTTAAAAATTCTCTCTAGTTCAATTTCATTTTTATAAACTCTCTAATAAACTTATCTAAATGCATAATATGAAACTTACACAGCAAAATATATACAATAGCATTGTCAGTAATATTTTACTTTTACATTTTTCTCACATTGCTTCCTATTTTTCCATGATGAACATACATTACCTATATAAAAATTTATAAATTTCTTTCAAAAAATTGAAGGTGTTTTCCAAGTGGTAGATAACAAGACATGTGTGAAAGGGATCATAACATTCACAGGAGAAGGGCTTTCCCAATTTTAGGATGCAAATCTAGACTCAGAGCAATAAGCTGTGACATTTCCAAAAGCTCCGAAATATGAGCTGGCCCCCAATAAAGGACACCATCTGGCTATGGCTTTGTTAGAGGGCTTCTTTCCTACTACATTTTCTGTCGTTTTTGTATAAAAATACTTCTATGAGTGCATCTCAAACACATGTTTGGAAGGTTCTACGCTGGGTTGCATTCAGCCCATTTAGCTGTATTGTGCAGGCATTTAGCATAATTTTTAGGCGTTTAGGCAGGTGTGTTTTAGACTTAACTACTAACAGGAAAGGTAGTATGCAGTAGGAGGTCAGGGACAGGGCAGGCAAGATGATTATCATGACCTAAGGCATGGAACTCATCTCAGGAAACAGACAGTATGCCTTTGGACATTAGGAATTATCTTTTTTACTCTCTGGCTAGCTGATTGCTCGTGTGAATATGCAATCAGACATTTCAATCCCTTTTCTGAAATCTAGTTTGGTTATTGTAAGTTAGATTTAAAATTATAATATTTTTGCCATGTGAGTCTGAATTCATCGCTAAGCTAACAATATATAAATGTGTTTCTTTTCCTTTCAGAGTTTGACATTTTGCACTACTCATTAAGAGAACTGACATAATGCAGAAGTTGTCCATAAAAGATAGGAGAAAATTATTTCTGCCAAAATTGTAGCAAGGCTGTCACCCATTTTGAATCAGGAAGGCACTTATTTTACAGTATATGAGTATGTGATGAATATGTGCAGGACTTTTCCACACCAAAGTGCCTTATGGGGAAGCTGTTATTTTGGCATTCAACTGCTATGGTTCCTTCACTTTTCAGATTGAACTAGCATGACATGCTTTCACAGAATTCACTTGGGGAATATTAGTGATCTTTCTATATGACCATTATGTGGTTTCTAATGCTTTCCTGCAACAGTGTAATTAGGAAACCTCTGTCCACCACTATCTCATGATCAAAAGTTGTAGAAATAACTTTCTTTTAAAAAAATATATTTTATTGATTTTTTTACAGAGAGGATGGGAGAAGGATAGAGAGTTAGAAATATTGATGAGAGAGAAACACTGATCAGCTGCTTCATGCAAACCCCCTACTGGGTATGTGCCTGCAACCAAGGTACATGTCCTTGACTGGAATCGAACCTGGGACCCTTCAGTCCGCAGGCCCACGGTCTATCCACTGAGCCAAAACCGGTTTTGGCTAGAAATAACTTTCTACGTTAGTATCCAGACTGAGTTTTTATACCAGCTTCCATAATTACAATAGTTAAGACCAAATATTTGCTGACAGGCTCGAGGCCAATGACTTCAAACCAAGTTGGCCAGCAGAGTGCTTAATGTCTGTAATGCATAAGACAAAAGTAAACGGCTGATTAAGGGAAGTCTGGCAGAAATTTTAAAAAATTTTGAAAAGGAATTTCAAGGCAACACATTTTGATTTGAATTATTTATTGTCAAGAGTTTTGTTAGCTACCTTCAAATGGAACTGGGCATTTGTGCAGTGTGTGTTATATCTGGTACTCAATGTTGTGGCTTTTATAATCTATTAATGACATCAAATGTCAGGAAAATTCTTTTTTACGTGGGAAATTATTTAGAGATAAAATTTTAATGTATTTTGTGGATGTATTTGCAAAGGGAAGACAAATAATTTTACCTTTAGCTGTACTTTATTAAGCAGAGAGAAGGGTGAAATCATTGGCATGGAAGTTACTGGGTTTACATCTAAAAAGAAAAAAAAATTACAGAGGTGATAGGATAATATATTTCATCATCATTTTTTTCTCTCTTCCTGCAAACAACTATTCAGTAGCAAAAATAATAGAAACAGAATTTGAATCTCCTAGGGTGACTAATTGTAGTAGTCATGCTTTATGTCCAAGAAGAGGCATAGAACTTGCAAGTCTGCTAGATACTGTGAGGCTACATCTAAGTACAGTGAAATAAGATAGGCAGGAAGATTGACACTGCAATTTAAGTTTTTCTCTGTATATGCCTTCATATTTGACATGATTGATTCCAAGGCAAATATACGGGTAGTACTTTTAAGGTTTCCAATAATTGTCACTTTTAATATCACTTTTTATTCTCCATCCCAAACTGCTTATTTTGATGTAGTTGCCCGCACTATTTGTGTACAGGAGTCAACTGATAAAATATATTGAGAGCATTTTGGAGCAGAGACATGGGATGTCAACATGGCTTTCTTTTCTGTTTAATTAATTCATTAATTAATATTAATTGTTTAGGGGTCATGTGTGTGGTTACTGACTAATTTAAAGAACATGAAGGATAAAAAAATTTAGATTTCCAGATTTTATCTGGGCATGTATAACATGTATAACAAATTTCTGTTTATAATTTCTTGCTACCAACTTAGTGGTTTAAAACGAGAGGAATTTAGTGCCTCACAATTCCCTAGATCAAAGGTCCTGTCACAGCACGGCTAGATCTTCTGCACAGGGTCTCCAAAGGCTCAAAATGAAGACTTGGCCAACCTGTGTTTTTGAGCTCAGGGCCATTTTACAAGATCACATGGCTTTTGGCAGAATTCAGTTCCTTGCAGTTGTAGGACTGAGGTTCCCATTTTTCTCCCAAGGTGCTGGCCAGGGGCTGCTCTCGGCTTCTACAGCTCAGTTTCCTAAATTGTGGCCATCTTTACAACATGGCAGTTTGTGTCTTGGAGACCAGCAGGAGAATCCCACTTAAGTTTGGAATCTCTTCATTTCTAAGGATACCCACCAGATTAAGTCAGAGACCCACTTAGAAGACATTCTTTCTGATTAAAACATGTTGAAATGACTTCCTGCCCTGATTACATTTGCAAAATCCCTTTGCCATAACTTGACCATACCCAGCAGCGGGCTGTATACAGGGTGTGTACAGCAAGCAGACATGAATCTTGGGGGCTAAGTCAGAATTCTGCCTATCACCCTGTGGTTTTCAGAACTCTGGTGTATGGAAATAAAACAAGTTTTTCAAGCAAGACTACCTGGTCTGGGAGATTGGAGAATGAATTATGAGTATATATTCATATATGGCAGATAATATTAAAGAAAATGAACATAAAAAACAGCCTCAAGGCTGCAAGTGATTTGTTGACAGGTTGGCAATGAGAAATGTGCAATTTGTAGAAACAGATAGAAGTTGCAAATTGCATACTAAGCAAAACAAATATTCTAAGATAACTATATTCTAAGAAAAATTGGCCCTGGCTAGGTAGCTCAGTTGATTAGATCATCATCCTGACATGCTAAGGTTATGGGATTGATCCCCTATCAGGGCACATACAAGAATCAACCAATGAATGCATTAAATAAGTCGAATAACACATAGATGTTTCTCTCTCTCCCCCTTCCTCTGTCTCTAAAATCAACAAATAAAATTTTTAAAAAGCAAAATTTGTGTACATTTTATAAGATAGAAAGTACAGGAATCTCCCCTTACCCACAGTTTTGCATTGCATGATTTTAGTTATCTATGATCAACCATAGTTTATACATATCAAGTGGAGAATTCAAAAGAAAAATTAATTCATAACATTTAAATTTCACTCCATTCTGGATAACAGGATGAAATCTCCTCTAGTCCCATGCCATCTAGATGAGATGTGAATCATCCCTTTATCCAGCATAGCCACCCTGCATATGCAGTCTGCCCATTAGTCACCTACTAGGTGTCTTGGTTATTAGCGTGACTATTGCAGTGTCAGGGGGCTTGTCTTGAAGCGACCTTTATTTTACTTCATAATGGCCCCGAAGCACAAGAGTAGTACTGCTGGCAATTCAGGCAATTCAGATATGTCAAAGAGAAACTACATTAGGTAATATTTTATTTTATTAAATATATTTTTACAAAGAGGAAGAGAGAGAGAGACAGATAGCTAGAAACATCGATGAGAGAGAAATATCGACCAGCTGCCTCCTGCACATCCCCCACTAGGGATGTGCCCGCAACCAGTACCTGCCCTTGACCGGAATCGAACCCAGGACCTCTCAGTCTGCAGGCTAACGCTCTATCCACAAGCCAAACCGGTTTTGGCAACGCATTAGGTAATTTTTAGTACTAGTTACTGTTGTTATATACCACTGGGCCCAGTCTATAAATTAAATTTTATCATAGGTATGTATACATAGAAAAAAAACACACATAGCATATATCGGGTTTGATACAATCCACAATTTCAGGCAGCACCTGGGGAACTTAAAACATAGCCCCATGGATAAGGAGGACTGTTGTGTCTACATCAACAACTTCATCTCTCTTCTCACTGTTTAAAACAATTTATTCTATACACACTAGAAGTTATTCTTTCAATTTTTAATTATTTTTATATTTTTATTTTAAAATACAGGACTCGATTTGAAGAAAAACTATAATAGCCAGCTTTCTCTCTTTACATACATCATGTACAGTTTACTACATGCTATCTTGTAGTCCTGTGGAAGACAAACATTTTCCCCACAGTGTTGGAAAGGTTAAGTATGCATACCCTAAAATGATACTGTCCTATTTACCATTTAAATCCACACTGAGAAAATTGGGAACAGAGATGGGGGCAGGTGCTAGGATGGAGGAAGGGATTGCCAAATGGAATGCACTTCTAGTTTTTTTTGTTCTTGGTGTATGCAGAGCAAGTTGGCATGATCCTCATAATTACCCTCTCCATATTCAACAGTTAGTCACCTTGCAGTCCATTATTCTCTAGTTCAAATAATTCCAATTCAATTAGGTTTTCCTTTGAAGCCTATTGTCTATTTAATAGCTCTCCTTTTTTTCTCTTTAAATTATATTTTTTCTCTTTAAATTATATTTTCAATATAATTTTAAAACTTTAGAGTATAGACTTAATGTTATACCCTATTAAGCATATGGAGGTTTTGTGATATATTGCTAATTATGAATTAGAGATCACATGTGTACTTTTATTGTTAATCTAAAAAGGACAAGGTAGGCCTTGGATAAGAACATGACTACAATCTCCATTTTTCATTTTTGAAATCCCACGGGAAGAAACTTGAGGTGTATAATTGAATGCAAGCCTATTAGGAAGGTCATTTCACATCCAGTGGAAGAAATAGCTGAGCAATTACCTTGGGCCGTTCCCTGCATTAGTCAGACGCAATCTTGATAAAGCTTTTTGCTTTGAATTTGAAGAATGGCCACTCTTTACACATTTTATTGGATAAAATAAGTCACGTGGTTAAGCTGATATAAATTAGTGAGAAAGTATACTTATACTGCAGGAGTGTTCTGTAATTCACATGAAAATGAATGCTGATCAATAATTCTCCTATTGGGGGGAGAGCATGAAAATTGGGGGCAGTAATTCATTTCATCACATTATCTTTAAGGACTCACTGAGACAAACTGTCCCATAATTTTCTAATCTAAATTAGATATAAAAATACATCAGTGTTAAGTGAAATTTATCTACTTTATTAATGTTGTGAATTGGACAAAGAGATGATTAGAAAATGACATAATAAACTGGTCAAAAGTAATTTATTGGCTAAAAAATTATGGCATCATTTAGAACATAAAATAGAATCATAAGAAGTAGATAAATATGGTCCTTGACTCATTTTTCATTGTCATTTTTATATAATTTACTATTATATTAATAAATACTATACTACTTAATTTTCTTGGCTGTGTGAAACTGAGTCCATTGCTCTAATTCTGTTGAAAAGATAGAAACTTCATTAACTGCAGTACTATAGCTAGTAACTAATGGAAGCAGAATATCCCATGTCACCACAAACGATGCCATAATTCTTGTCCATTAATTTTTCTGGATTAATTCTGTATCACTAGCTTTATCTCCGGAATATATAAAGACTGGAATATTTTGGGAAATGTTATATTAGCCCCACTTCCAAGGTATGTTGATTGAGATAGCTACAAATGTTCACATTCCACTTACAGATACAGAAAATATATGACAGAGACCAACTCATCATTTTCCATCACTACTTCTCTTTCTTTTCTTTAAATATATCTTTATTGATTTCAGAGAGGAAGAGAGAGGGAAAGAGAGCTAGAAACATCAATAATGAGAGAGAATCATGGATCAGCTGCTTCCTGCATGCCCCACACTGGGTATTAAGCCCATAACCCGGGCATGTGTCCTTGATGGGGTATCGAACCCTGACCTCCTGGGTCATAGGTCGACACTCCACCAATGAGCCATGCTGGCCGGGCTACTTTTCTTTCTTTACCTTTAGAACAATAGAATTTTTCAGATATTCAGATACATACACAGAGCCACACAGGGAGACACACAGAGACAGTAGAGGGTTGCATAACCTGACATTTGATTTTCCAGCTTTCTTTGCAGCTGGCTGTGGCCCTGTGACTATGGAATGCAAGGAGAAGTGATATGTACTATTGTCAGGCCAATGTATACTGGCTTGCCTTTAATTCCCTCTGAGTGTTTTCTCATTGTGTAGGAAATGATGAATATTGCAATAGCTGGTGACATTAAACCTGGAGAGAAAAAGCAAAAAGATAACTGATAAGGTTGACAGGGCCTTCATACTAACCTGAGTTCCTAGGTGTCCTTGTTGAACAAACTAGCCTACTTGCCCAGGACTACTTACTTCCTCTGAATTATTTTGTGAGAGAGACAGAAAAATAATCTTATTTGAGCTGCCACATTCGGGGCATCTTTTATAGTAGCTTAGCCTATAGTAAACAATCATAGACATATGTGGAATCTGGTATTACATGTGAAATTTAAATTGATTAATCCGATAGTGGTGGGTTTTGGAAACTGCCTATCTGATCTTTTATACCAGTTTTATTGGGTCTATACGCCTCTTGACAGCCTCTTTGTGGTCTAACCCAGGTCTAAATGATCACACACACACAGATGTAATCAAGTGCTCTCAAAATAAAATAATTTCTAAAGCCAAAGGTTATATTTCTTTAATTATAAAAGAAAAACTCAAATTCATTTCTTCAACTTTTAGCCAAGAACCTGGCAGTTCAGATGGGTAACTTTTGACTTTTAAAAAGACTCTTGACCCCAGATATAATTTTCCTGACTTCCTCATTGTGCAAATGGTTTAGTAGTTGTTCATAACTAGATAACACTGGTAAAACTGGTTAATAAATAGGGATTCCTTTAAATAATAAATGTGCTCTAGCTTGATAAGGCTAAGAAACCTCATTTTATCATTAGCAGAGGAAGATTGTCCATGATTTCTAAATAAAGTTCATGGCCCAGCATCCCATTTTTACTTTCCATGGGTGTAAAAGTGGGAATTCTGCCTTTGAATTATTAGAGAATTTATTTCACATGATATTGCATCAGTGATTTTTAAACCATTTTTTTTTTGTATATTGATGTTGTTTCCCTTTTCCAGCATTAGAATTATTAAGAATAGTGGATTATGATTGTCATCAGTTTCAGAAGAAAATATACTTGCTCTCCTCTCCAAACCAAGGGCTGCTAGTGCAACTTTCAAGTCAGATCTCAGGTAAGACTTTCACAGAAAAAAAAATCAAATTGAAGGGGGAAAAAGAAAAGAAAACTGTTTCATCATTCCCGAAGTTTCTATGACCTTTAAGGGAAATGGATGGCACCGAGAGAAGTTGTAATGAACACTGGCTCCAGTGCTATGACATTTCTATTACCTCATTGTTTGGTAATTTCTCTCTACCCTGCTCAAACGATGTCTGTGGTTTGCTTTTTCCACTTTTCACCTTGTGATTTATCCGGTGTGATTGAGGACTCAGTCTGTTTACTGTAACGGTGTTTTTATTATCCTTGTCTAAGGATGACTTTATGATTATGAGTTCCCTCTGAGTCTGCTCTAAATTCTTTGTTGCTAGCATTCTACAGCATTACTTGAGCTCATAATGTCTTAGAGTACACCGCTGAATATATTGCTGTACAAACAGTGCATGAATTTATTCCTTTCACTCCTCAGGTTTGAATTCAGCAATCAACTGTCGTGGGGAGTGGTTTACTTGTGATACTAAATGAAGGAGATATAGGTCCAATAACCAAATATGGCTGCTGAGAAAATCACAGGAACATGAAATATTACACACTCACAGCTTTCCTACACTCGTAAACTCCCAGGATTTCCATTTATTTTGTAAATGTAAAGACAAACCTGAAGGCTATCTTAAAATAGATTGCAACATAGACTCTTAATGGGATGTGAATGTGAAGCTGTCATGTTATGTTTACAAATAATGTTATTTCCTGGACAATTTTATTTTAGGAATTTGTACATGTGTGGGTTTTTTCCTTGTGCAAATATCTAGCTTAAGCTAAGATATGTCGATAGAAGTGCTGGGGAAATGTCTTATGGATTTGAACACATTATCTGATAAAAAGTCATATGGAGCTATTTGCTCATGGCTAGAGATAGATAGACCAAAGAGCATTGAAGAAAAAACAAATCCTATGCACATGGATTCCTCACCATACTGAACACATACCTAATACACTGAAACAGCACTGTATAGATTTTTTTTATATATCTGCAATGGTGTTATAATCAGTGAGAACGATAGTCTCATTAAAAAAATGTAACTGTAAAAGAACTGTGGCTTGTCATTATTCTGAGGACTAAAAAAAATGTCTCATTTCTATAAATCGGGATGTGCTGAGAGCTATTGTAAACCAGAGTATCCTGGCTTAGTGTGTTCCTGACTACTTTCCACAAATCTAGGAGTCTAGCCCTAGCCAGTTTTGCTCAGTGGATAGAGTGTCAGCCTGCAGACTGAAGGATCCTAGGTTTCATTGCAGTCAAGGGCATATGCATGGGTTGTAGGCTATAAAATCTATAATTTTTTAAAATCTAGGAGTCTGCCTAGTGCAGTGTTATATCTTCTGAAGTAAGATAGCTGATTGGGGCTTAAATGTGGGGTCTGGCAAACTCCCTTGCCATTTATGAGGATGGGTATTATAATGGTACCTGCATTATAGATGTTATGCGAAGGATTTAGCACATTACTTAGGAGAGGACGGTGCCTGGGAAATGGTTGCTTTTGGTAATAACATTACTTGTCTAACAAATCAACACATTCCTGCTTCCCTTATACTCTGGTACTAATCCAGACCTACTTAAACACAGTTGGAAGAATAAGATACTTTATTTTTACATTTGGGAATATTTTCTGTGCATATAGCCAGTGTGGACTCCCTCTATTGGTTGGTCCAATATTTACACATCTCATAGCCAGTGTTCCTTTTAGGATTGTTCGGATTAGGCTTTAATGATATACTGACAACAACAAAAAAATAGTTAAATGAAAGAAAAAACAAACTGTACATATTATTTATCTAGGGATAGAGGAAATAGGATTAAAAATAGTGAGTAATATGATCTTCTTTTAAAAATTAACTTGGATTAAACATAGTGAGTAATATGATCTTTTAAAGATTAACTTGAAAAATGAAATTTTCAAACCATATGTTAGATCAAAGAAGTGTGTAGCATATTGAAATAAATCATTAGAAAATACTGTAAAGACAAAAGAATAAGTCATGTGAAACATGAAAATAATTACTTATTTTATTTATGTTTTAAAAAGTTTGTAGAGCTTCCAAAGCAAGCACAAAATTAGTCTCAGCAAAAGCAATATTAACCTAATAAATAAGGTTTTATTTTTAAAATAAGGCTTAAAGTTTCCAAATGAATCTAAGAAAAGTTTAACCTATGATTTTGTAACTATTAGAAGAAAGATAAAATTGCTGAGAGAGTGTCCAAGGGAATTCATAGTTGGGATATTGGAAGGCAGCAGGTTAATAGTATATAACTAAAGACTCTGCACTTAATTAGTGAACACACTGATGTTTCCAGTTATCCTTGTTTCATAAGAAAACTGCTTTGCTTTCTCCAAACATAAGGTGGTAGCAGTATTTTTTATTGTTTTTTTTACAAATACATTTTTATTGATTTCAGAGAGGGAGAGAGAGATAGAAACATCAATGATGAGAGTGAATCATTGATTGGCTGCTGCCTGCACTTGCCACACTGGGGATTGAGCCTGCAACCCAGGCCTGTACCCTGACCAGGAATTGAACTGTGACCTCCTGATTCAGAGGTCTATGCTCAACCACTGACCCGTGCATTCTGGGCAGTACTTTTTTGTTGTTGTTAAAAATATAAATATTATTATTCACTTCTAAATAAAATGAGTAATGTATTCCACAGTGTACAAAATGTTTAAATGTGCACAGAATACAGTGCAATGCACATCTCTTCATAATCCTATTTACCGATTTTCTTCTGAGGGAAACCCAGTCCTAGTTTTGCTTCATCTTCAGGGGTGGGGAACCTTTGATCTGCCAAGGGCCATTTGGATATTTATAATATTCACTTAATATGATGCACATATTATAAATTTGTGTTGCTATGGAAAAAGCTCCTAGATTTATTTAAATTTGAGTCCTACTTGTTGCCTTGTCAGGACCAGACCAAATGATTTCATGGCCTCATACAACCCAGGGGCCAGACGCTCTCCACCCCTGATGATTGGATGGACTTGTGCTTCTTCCTCGCATGACACTGGGCCTGAGGTTCAAGTCTTGTTTTCACTGTGTGATATTTGAAACTAGAATCAGGATTTTTCATATCAGCATTCAGAGTTGGGGAAGTGGAGACTCTCTCTCGGCATTATAGGGGTAGAGTAAGATGTGCCGTTGACCAGAGAAGATTGCTGTAGTTACTAAGCTATAGCCAATCGCCATGGAAAGTTATGACTTCCAACTTTTTGGGAGGATGGCAGCCTGTAGGTTTAATCTTGAATCTGTAGGTTAACTCATATCTCTAAGCGTTTTTGCATTCTTCTTTTTCTTCTTCTTCTTTTTAATTGTAAAGCCTCCTCTTCATTGTTCCATTTAGTAATATGTCAATAACTACTTCTGGGCCTGAGTTCAAATGCCATTATTGCTGATAAACACAGTAGTAAGAAATACCCTCTCAAATATATTCTTAAAGTTCATCACAAATTGTATCAGTCATATTACTATCACTTACATTACATGCATCTGTTTCTTCTCTTTCTACTCTATTGATATATTCATACACACTCTCTTGTTAATCTCCTCCATTCTCATAGTTTTAAATTCCATGGAAATTCTAATTCCTCCCAAATGTATACTTCAGCCCAGAACTATTCTTTGAACCTCAGGCCTATACAGTTAATGGCCTGCATGATTTATAAACTTGCAATTCAGAATTACCTTTCTGAATCCAAAGCTTGACTTATGTAGCTGGCTTTAATCAACAGAGGAGAGCTTTGTTACCATGCCAAAATAAACTCTAGAGATTAGAGTGTTTACAAGTCTGCTAAGGTCTTATAGTTACTCATTTATTCTTTTTTTTCTCTCCTGCCTCCCTGATATTGACTATGCCTTCCAGAAATCTCTTTTCCTCTAGCACCCAATGTTAACTCCTACTTTCTTTCATGCCAATAATTGCTTTAAGCATCATCTCCTCCCCAGAGACTTCTCTGCCCTCATAGTGTGAATTATTTGTCATCACTTGGTGCATAGAATTTTGTCATACCGTTGTAATGATTAAGTTTTACATTTCTCTCTCTCTCTACTTTGTGAACAACTTAAGGACAGGGAATAATCTTTTACTCATCTTTATATCCCTAGTGTGGCTGGGGTAGAGTCTCACTATATTATAGAACATCTGTTAGAAGTTAAACAAAACACAAGATTCTAGGTTTAGATAAAACTTTAGTCTAAATATTTCTCTCTTTTCTGTGTCCAGTGCTGCTAGAGAGTGGTCCAGTTCCTGAGTAGGGGTGGCTGTGGATTGTGAAAATCAAAGAAATATATAGACACAGAAATAGAAGGAAAAAGCTGGGGCCAGGTGGGACAGCTGTCCTCTGATGGAAAGACAGAGACCCAGAGCCAATACAGCAGGTGTATTTTATACAGAAAAAAATAGGAAGTTTTACTAAAGCCCAAGACAAAGGAGATTATATGCATTCTTTGTAACTGTCACTTCTGGGTGGGCCTGGATAATCCTATTTGTTCCTGGTGCTTGGCTGGATTTAAATAATGAAACCTACCCCCTGGCACCTGAGCTGAAGGTCAGGCTGACAATACACCTGGCTCTGGCAAGATTTGTTTCCAGGACATGGCTCTGCCAATGCCACTGGATTCAGCTGACAATAATTAAAGAAATGCTCATGTTTATTCCCAGATGCTCTCTATGCTTTAGGACTTGTATTTGTTATAAAAAATAAAATAATAGTACTATTTGGTTATGCAAATACTCCAAAAAGGAATTGTAATTTTTTATTTAAGGTCACAGGCATGAGTAGGAAGGTTTCTCATTTATTTTTAACGAAATTATTTTTTTCTATCACTACCATATTTTGAGTTAGTGAACATAGTTCATTTAGTATTTTAATAATTCATTATATAATATTTAAGTTACTAAATTGATTTATAATCTGTCCTTTTATATTAACATAGCAGTTAATACATAAGTTTGTATTGACTGTAGTTCTGCCATTCAAGAATTTAGGAAGTTCAATATACCTACCCCAGTTTTTGTTTTTCAAATTTAGAAGTTCAGATTTTTCATTCTTTCTTATAATAGCAACCTATGCTTTCCCATCCTCATTCATGATTCTGAAAGTCTTTATTAAATACTTTTATGAATTTATAGTTTTCATCTCAAAATGTATTATGAATGAATTCTTTTTCAGATGTAGGCTCTTTGTTTAATAAAAGAATAAAAATAAAATATATATTTCCCTTCAGTTTGCTTTATTGTTTTAATGATATCTAACAGTTTGTTTTTTTACTGGACTCAGCTCATTTCAAGAAAAATATAACACAGAAAAATTTATAGCCAAGTTTTCTGACTAGTGTCTCCTGACTCACTCTTTAAAAAAAAAATTCTATGTATTGAGATATAATTCACACAGCGTACAAGTAACCTATTTAAATGATAACACTCTATGATTCTCATTATATTCAGAGTTATGCAACTATCATGATGATCAAGTTACCACCACCACAAAAATAAATCTTGCAACCTTTAGAAATCATTTCCCACTTTATCCCCAAGTCTCCCTCTTCAAGTCCTGGACAATCACTATTTGTGTCTAATTACTTCTCTATTCAGGAAATTTAATCTAAATGGAATTCCACATTATATAATCTCCTGTACTGGCTTCTGTCATTAGTATAGCTTTAAAGTTTATTCATATTTTAGTATGTATCAGTATTTCACATCTTGTTAGTGCTGAATAATATTTCATTGTATGAATATGCCATATTTTTGTTTATTTATTCTCAGTTAATGAGTATTTGTCTTGTTTCCACAGTTTGGATATTATCAATAATAATTCTATGAACATTAATGTACAAGTTTGTGGATGAATATATATTTTTATTTTTATTTGGAATGTATTTAGGATGATATCGCTGAGTTACATGGTGACTTTATGTCTAAGCTTTGAAAGAATTGTCAGACTGTTTTCTAGAGGAGTGGCATCATTTTTACACAACTACTAGCAGTGTAATTGGTTTAAAATTTTTCTACATTCTTGCCAGCACTTTTTATTTTCTCTCCTTTTGATAATAGCCACCTCAGTGGGTATGAAGAGGCATCTCACTGTGGTTTTGATTTGCATTTCTCTGATGGCCAATAATGTTAAGCATCTCTTCATGTACTATTGGGATTTGTATCTTCTTTGGATAAATTTCTATGATAATTATTTGCCCATTTTAAATAGGATTATTTGTCTTTTTATTAAATTTAAGATTTCTTTTTTTTAAAGATTTCTTTATGTAATCAAGATATAAGTCCAAAGAAGATACCTTTTCCAACTCTGAATTTTCTACATGGAATACTTTGATAGTAACTGGAAAAATCTCTTATGTTTTCCCACCGAATAAGTAACAAATATCAGAGCTGAAAGTATTGCAGGGCGAATAGTAGGTATACATTTATGACATTAATACGAGGTAAGACAAATGTAAATATACATGATTTTCTCAAGCTCACTTTTAAATATTAATTACTCAATGTTTCCTTTAAAAATAATGATATAGAAATAAAATTTTATTTACTCTGAAGGCTGCTAATGATTAAAATTAGATTTGGCAACATATGAATGAAGCAGAGTTGCTAGTGTTCGCATTGTGAATTTTTAAGCAGGCAAAAGCGCACCTAGTATTCTCTTAAGAGTAATAAATGCTTTTCCACAGAGTAGAAGATGTGTGATTATATCATTCATATCAATTAAACAAGGGTCAATTAATGTCTAGAAAATAATATTTAGACAAATAAAAACCCTTTTAAAATTATATTAGACACAATAGGTATCAAATTCAGGGTAAAAGGTAATGACAATGTTCTTTAAAAAAAAAATATATATATATATATATACATATATATATATATATATGGTTTAGCTCTAGCTTAACCATATTGTTCAGTGGGTAGAGCATCGGCCTGCAGACCAAAGGGAATGGGGTTAGATTCTGGTCAAGGTATCTCAATACCTTGGTTGCAGGCTTCACCCTAGCTCAGGGCCCTGGTTGGTGTGTGCAGGAGGCAACCAATCCATGTGTTTCTCTCACATGTTTTTCTCTGTCTTTTCCTCTCTCTTCCATTCTCTCTAAAAGATCAATGAAAAAAAAATATCCTCAGGTGAGGATTAACAACAATAAGTTGTTTTAAAAATATGGTTTGTATATCTAACGATTTTCTATTTTGATTTCAATCAAATAGTTTTAAGATTAGAACCAAATAATTTTTGTGGTAATACTGACTTGCTTTATTCATAAGAAATTGCTCTTAATGATAAATTTTATAGTAATGTTGGGCTGCTTTAGGAATCTGTAGTTAATCTTAATTTTATATCCATTCGTAATGTTGTCAGTGCCAAAACACTAATTTCTTTTTAAAATATATGTGTTAACTTTGGTGACAGCCTATGTATTCTTGATGCTTCCACTCAGTAATTAATACATTTTAGTAACAAAAGCAACTGTGACTCTAAGATGTTCATATTTTATCAACCTGAATGTTCTAGGTGAGAATGTGGGCCTGTGTCTGCCATCAGTGGGAGTCTAAGGCAGAGGACAGGAGCTGTGATAAAAGGATATGCATTGTTGTGGTAGCTGATGAAAGAAAGCATGCCAGACATTCTTGGGGCAACAAAGACATAGTATTCATTAAGAGAATTTCAGTTTCACTTCCCTACTTTACCTCTTCTGTGAGATTTAGCTCAAGTTCCCCTTTCTTTGGGGAAACTTTCATGAGTCCAATGGGGGTTATTTGTTCTTATTCTTATCTTATAGCACCTAGAGTTCATCATGATCTTAATTTGGCATGTCAAACCTGTGTATTTACCTGTGATTTGATTAGACAGTGATCTTTCTAAGGAACAGGGCTGTGTCAAATTTATTTTAAATCTTTAATGCCTAGTATGGTGCCTAATCCTTCAAGGCATTTAAGAATAATTTTGAAGGAAATAAATAAATGATGACATGAAATTCTGAAACCTGCTGTGCTATCTGGCTTTAAGTATAACTATAATTTATAATAAAAAAAATATAAAAAAGGTTAAGGAAGAGTAATTTTCAAAAACAAACAGGATTGTTTTTGTTTTTTTTACAAGAGTTATTAATTCAACTTAGAAACTAGAATGTATCTAGAGAATAGAAATGCAGCTTGGGACATTAGAAACGGACAAATTAATAGACACTTTGGATCCATAATGTGACTTAATGCATGTTTCATATAATTTATTAATGGCAGAAGAACTTCGTATATCTTGTCAGTATTGACTGTCTAGGGACATGTGGATGTTTATTTGGGCTGAGATGTTTTCAATGTTCTGCTCTGACTGTGAAGTCAGACATGCCTTAGGGCAACTACTATTCAAGGAGAAGAATAGACGGTTTGCTAGATTTCATGCCACATTAGTTGTAACTCAGCTGTTGATACCATTCACTTGTGAGTCAGATTCCTCTAATTACATCTCCATTTCACCACGTGGGCATAAAGGGTGAAATCTGTCTGAGGGCACACATTTCCTGACGAGACTCAAAAGACTGAGCTGGGTGCTTAGTCATGGGTGGCCCTTTCAGCTTTCCTCAGATGTGTTCCTGAGGCATTTTGAGTACATCTTCTGAACTGAAGTAAAAGATCATGAAAAACAAAACAGCGACAGTCAGTTTTGCTTTTACAATAAGGAAATAGAATAGGCATTTGAAAAGTATTGCTGAGAAACCGAATTCTAAAAGTTTGCTTTCCATTTCATGGAGCTTAAGAATACAAATGTTAAATAGACATTTCTCCAAAGATATACAAATGGCTAATAAACACATGAAAAGGTGCTCAACATCGTTAGTCCATAGGGAAATGCAAATCAAAACTACAGTGAGAAACTATTTTATACTCAATGCGGGTATTTAAAACATGACCAAAGGAGTCACACAATAAAATAAAGCAAAATAGAAAAGAGAAATGTTGTGAGAACATGGAGGACGTAAAAAATCCTCATGTATGGCTGTCTGTAAAGAGTTGGTGGTTCCTCAAAAAGTAAACATAAAATTACCATATGACCCTATAATTTTTGGCATATACAGAAAAGACTTCTGAAAACGGGCATTCAAACAAGTATATGCATACACATGTTAACAGCAAAATATTCACAATAACTAACCGTTGGAAACAGCCCAAATGCCTTTCAACAGATGAATGGATAAATAAATTGTTTCATTTACATAAATAAAATATTATTATGTCCACACAAGTGAATGAAGTACTGATATATTCTACAATGCAGATGAACCTCCAAAATATTCCACCAATGAAAGAAGCTAGACACCAAAGGCTCTATGTATTTTATAATTACTGCAGGCCTGGTGCATGAAATTCATGCATGGGGGCTGGGGTTTGAGTGGGGGAGCCTCAGCCGAGCCTGAACCCTTTCACAGTCTGTAAGCCCTCAGGGGATGTTCTACCACATTAAAAAAAAAAAATCACCCAGTACTTAATTTTCTTACTAACTCCTCCTTTTAAACTCCCTCACTCTCACATTCTATTCTTTTTATTTGTTTTCCTGGCCTCACCCCATTTTAGCATTGCTCTCTTTCCCTCTATCACTTTGAACTTCCTGTGGCCCTTCTCGCTTCCTCCCTCCTCCCTTCTCTCCCTTCATTTCCCATGTCAGTCTCCTTCTTACTACCCCCACACTCCCTCCCATTTGCTTTTTCCTTGTGTGCCTGAACCCTGCCTCCCTCCTTCCTTCCCTATTATTACCACCCCGTCCCCGCACTCCCTGCCATGTTCACTGGCTTTTCTTTGAAACCTCCCCTTTTCCTCTCTGCTTTCAGCCCTAAGCACCCTTTGATATTAAAGCTTCTGTTAAGGGGGTGTTAACCCCCAATCCAAGGCTCAGCTCCAGTCAGGCCTTCACTGCCCCCCCCCTTCCCTGGCCTTCCTGCCACTATGTCCTCGCATTCCATGCCCGGGATGCCCCAATTTCTAGTCAACAAAGTACACTTAACCTGCCACCAACCCAACCCTGGCCAGTGTCTTTGGGATCCAGCTCTTGGGGATGAAAGCAGTACCCTCCTTAGTGTCTGACTCCATCCCAACTAAACTGTGCCTCCCCTCCCAGTGTGGGGTGCAGAAGGCCTCAGACCATCCACCCCTCCGTCCCAATGGCCCATCCCAGGGGCCAACATCCTCCTCCCCATCTGGGTGGGGCTCCTGCTCTGTGCTGCCTGTGCCCTGACCCACACTGGGTGCAGCTACTTTGCCACCCTCTCCCCATGATTGCCACCGCATCCCATGTGCAGCCCCGTATTTCCTTATCTCTTCAATCCCTGCTTCTTTTTCTTATTCCCTTTCTGTATTTCTGTTTCTCCTCTTGTCCTGTCTGCATGCAGGCCTGTCTTCCTCTCCCTCTCCTTTTCTTATCCCCTCCTATCCTATCCTACTAATCCCAGACCTTTCAGCTGCCTGAGCAGGGGGTGGGGACACAGCCTGCTAAACAGTCATTACATGATGGCATCCTAGACAACTTGTGTATTTCTCTATTATTAGCATAGATATTTATATGGAATATCCAGAATAGATAAATCCATAGAGAAAAGACGCAAAAAGGTGGTTCCCAGAGGATGGAAGAAGGGGGAAATGGAGAAAAGCTATGTAATGGGTAAGGGATTTTATTGTGAAATGAAGAAATGCTTTGGAACTAGATAGAAGTGACAGTTGTACAACATTGTGAAGATACTAAATGCTACTCGATTTTTCACTCTAAAAAGGCTAATTCTGTGTTATGTAAATTTTACCTAAAAAAATTATGTTTAAAAATACAAATGTCAATAAATATATATTTATTTATGCAAATGAGTTTAAGGATTGAAGTGATGGCAGTCAGATTTGGAGATGTGAAGCTTATTTTTAAGAGTAAGTTGGTATCTTTTTCAACTGGTGACTGAGACTTATAAACTGTGATTGTAGGATTTAAAATCAGATTAAACCACTCTAAATATAAAGAGCAATGAATGCCAAAGGCATTTTCTCTTAATAACAACAGCAACAATAGTAATAAGTATCCAGCAAATACATCTTCATTCCAATAACAATGACTGAAACGATATGTCCATTCTGCTACATCTGCTCAAGATTGCTTGGGAAAGGACTTCTTATTGTCCCCTTTCTCTTATCAAGCGGCCTTTGAATTGCAAGACTAAACTCAAAATGATGCTTCTCTGTGAAACAAATTGCTTTCTGCTTTTTTTCTAAATTTACTTTTTATACAGGTTCCCTGAAAACTACATATTTTAACATAATCTGTCAGCCCCCCTCTCCAATACAGGGCTTTCACCATAATAAAACCCTCAAGGAATGATTTAACTTCATAATTACAAAGACTCCAAGAATGATTAGAACAATGTTTTCCTTCTCATTTTCCTCTTGTTAATTCTCCAGCCTGCAATCTGCCTTTTCCTTAATGTTCACGCTGGTGCCCAATAAGGCCCCTGACAGAGTCAGGATGTGGCGGTTATTGTGCTGTGGTGAGTGAGTGTCTGGCACAGCAGCAGGCCGCGCGAGGATATTGAAGTGATTGCTGGCTGGCTTTTCCTCTTCCCTTTTAAAGTTTGTTCTTGAAAGACCTGTAGGGACAAATATTAATTTTGACTGTTGGGAAAATAGCAACAGCTATTCTTAGAGGTGGTCTGTAGATAAGAAGTGAGCAGATATATTTTGTATTATTTTATATAGCTTGTATTTATACTGGGGGCAACTGTACATCTCTGGTTTTATAGCCATGGAAATTCATTGACCTTTTATCCCAGGGTTTAAATAGAAAATAATGGATTGCCTGACTGTATCCACCTGCATTTTCTTCATTACAAGTGCTACTTTATTGTGAAGAACACTTTGATTCTTGTAGATTGGGAAATGAATGAACAAACAAATAAGGGTGCAGTAAAGGAGGAAACACAGATACGTTATTAAGATAGGCTGAAAGCAGGCTAAAGAAAATTCAAACTTTTAAAAGGTTAAGAAGAGAAAATAAACTGCATAATAAATGCTTTTGGAGAAGTTATTTATTTATTTGGGTGAAAAAAGTGCATCTCTGGATAATTACTAAAAGTTGAAGATGTTCAAATAACTACAATGTGGGGAAACATGAAAATACTTGATTGTAATATAAAAAAATAATTTTTTAATTTGGGAAAAGGTAGACTTTGAACTGAAGTTTTGGAACTGTAAAGAAGATTGTTGGATTTGGCAATATAAAGTTTCAAATAAGCAAAAGGAAATACAAAAGGTGCAATACAAGATATAGGTTAAGATGACTATCAGTGAAATATTTACTAAATAAAATATCATTTGTTATATATAATTAGTTTTTCAAAACCTATATAAAAACCTCAGTAGGAGCAAAGTATGTAAAAACATATACGGATAATTGATAATATTCAAATATACAATAGGTCACATGAATGGTCACGAATACTTAAAGTTCAGATTCAATGAAAATCAGTGAAAGGCAAGTTGTTTTATGTCAATAAATAGCATTTCTTACTTATATTGAAATCAAATAGAAGATTGATTATGTGTAGTATTAATTGTGGGTGGAAATTTATATTTTCATATTTTTCCTATAGAAAAGTAAACTGATATAGTTTGTCCAAATATCTAAAGCAATTAAAATAAAGTCATTTTTCAAATTAACCTTTTGGTCACATTACAAGTGGAAATAAGATGGACATATTCTAACAGGGCTTGAGGCATTTCCTCTGTATATGTGCTTCTTTGAAAGGGCACAAAAATTGCAAGGTGTCTAAATCAGACTGTTGATGAGGGAATATGGACACGCAGATCCTCTGAAGTGTTAAGGAAATTATAAAAACCAAACAGAAATTACTCACCTTGTGAAAAGTAATCTTCAAGTGTTGCAGATGTCCTTGGATCTTGAAAATAACTTTATTGCCATTCACCTTGCCTGAACTTGCAACTCAAAATGCACTCATTTTTTTTTCTGATCATGTGCAACTACTCACTTTAACGGTAAAGCAGCTCTTGGATATTTGTACATGGTTTTCATATATCTTTTTAGGTTAGTAAGTATACTGTTATGAGGCATTTATTTAGCTGTCCTTTGTCCTAGTATAACATAGCATATGTTCAAAATAACTTATATGAAAAGAAATTCATCCTACACTTCACTTCAGAATATGCTTTCCTGCCATTACAAAGAGGACTCTAAATCTTTTAGTACATTACAATTACTGCTTTTAAATGGGTGTTTTAAAATGTATGTTTGTTTTATTATATGCCTTTTGCTTTTTTCATAATTGGTTAGTTGATCAATATTTTAAAAAAAATAATTTCACTTACTATGAATTTATAATAAAAATATAATAATCATAGAAAGTTATTAACCATACCATATCTTGTATAACTCTACCAGAATATAAATGTACTTGGATATAAATGAACTATTGATGGGCCAATTGGGTAAAGCATTTTCTATTTTCTCCATAGATTTGTCTCCATGAAGTCGAATAATTAAGAAAGAAAAGATTAATTGATTATAGAAAACTATTCCAAGATGATGTTCCCTTTCCCTGCTACCAAAGAAAGGTTGGCATGATACTAGCATTCTTTCATCATTTACTTGAGCATGTTGTAATTACGCCTCAAAATGAGGAGCCTATACTAATAAGGTAAGTGTCTTATTAAAGTTACTAAGGAATAAGAAAATATATTTAAATGGTAAAAATGATAGAAACATTCCCATTTCTTCTCACTTTTCACTCTGTTTTTCCTAATCTTTAGAACTCTCCCTGCTATCATTCAAAAAATGTAGTCATTTCTTTTAAATTAGTTGTCACTAAGGAATTTCCCTGATTCTAAAAGAAATATTTATTTCTATATTTAAGAGTTAAATAGTAATCTGGTTTGGGAAGAATTACAGGCATTAAACACCCCTTTACTCTCTGAGAAATAATATGAATGCAACATTGCTGTTAATGTTCTCTATCAATCATCTCTAGAAGTTGTTCTTTAGCAGGTGGCATTTAGTTTATCTATGATAATTGTAGTCTGCCTTTGATAGCTTGCTCTCTAGTTTACATCATGCTATAGTGAGTTTGTTCCTATACTATTCCAATTATATCCTTGAATTTCTGAAATATTAAAAATTGGCACTGGCATAAGGTAATTTACATAAAATGTATTTAGATACGATAATTTGGGGTTTGGATTAGATGATTTCCATTGCTGCCAATTTATCTGCCACTTACGCTATCTGGCTTTTGTCTGCCTTTTTAAAATAAATAATGAATAAAAATGGTTATAGAGTCATTTTGTAGCTAAGACAAAGGAGGTTATTAATGTGCATACTCTCACTTAAATTCAATGTTATAGTAAATTTGAAGTCATAGTTCAAGAATATTAATATAAACTTGTACATTTGGTTTGCTTACCAAATAACCCCTTTCAAGCTCAATTTAATGTTTATCTGTGTTTGTGTGTTTGATAATAGCTTAGAAAAATAGTTTTAAGACAAACCAAATATAAATAAATAAATTATATACATTTATAAACTACTACCTTGTGTCATCTTTGTAGGTAAAATTTAATGCCACAATAAGTTATAATACATTTTATGAACAGTCCCACTAGGACTTGCAAAAGTTTAAGGAAAAGAATGTCATAGCTTTTCAAAATCTGCTTATATCATTTAAAAAGTCTGTTGAGACAATTTTGCACTTTATTATGTTCTCCAAGGTATTTCCAAAATATTTACTTCTTTATGTTTACTCAGAAATTATTTCATGTAGTGTAGACTTATCCCTGTGTTTTAGAAGATGGTTACACAGTAATAGATTTATATTATACAATTTAAGCTGAATTACCAATTGCAATTAGCTCATCTAGATTTTTTTTCTTGTGTTGTGTCCTAGTAGTTTTATAATTTTACATTTAACATTTGATCAGAGTTTCATTTTGAGTTAATTTTTGTAAAAGGTCTGTGTCTAGATTATTCTCTTTTTTGCATGTGGATGTCCAGTTGTTCCATCACTTGTTGAAAATAATCTATGCTTATTTAATGCCTTTTCTCCTTTGTCAAAGATCAGTTTGACTGCATCTCCTTGGGTCTTTTTCTAAGCTCTCTATTTTGTTTCATACATCTATTTGCTTATTTTGTCAATATCTTCCTGTCTAATAACTGTATTTCAATAATGCATCTTAAAGTCAGTTAGTGTCAGTCCTCTAACTTTTTTCTACTTCTTCAATATTGTGTGGCTTCTTCTCAGTCTTTTGCCTCTCTATATAAACTTTAGGATCAGAGCAATAACATGTTCTGGGTCATATTCAGTCTGCTAGACCATGGGAAAAAACCTGAGTTTTCTCCACATGCTATTGGTGAACATTGAGTGGAAGAGTTTACTTCATAATTCTAGCTCCATTTTGAGAATGAAAGCAGGAAAAAGGCAGTAGAGCTAGGGTAATGATCTTGTGCAGTTGTGGCTTGGTGATTATGGTAGTAGTTAAAATGCTTCAAATTATTATGAAAATGAAACTGTCAGGATTTTCTTAGCATTATGGATTGTATGTAGAGTATGAAGGACAGATATAGTAATAGTCTTGTTTAAGTTTCTGACCTGATCCAATGGAAGATTGGTATATCCATTTATTTAGATGGAAGATATTGAGGGAAGAAACAGGTGTATTTTGGGTTTGGACATGTTAAATATGAAGTTTTAACTTGTTAAACATGTTAGATGTGAAGTATGGTGAGAAGTGTGAGCTAAAAATGTAAATTTGCAACTCTTTGGCATACATGTAATATTCAAAGAATGAATAAGAGAATGTGGGCAATGAGTGCAACTAGAGATGAGATGTCTAAAGACTCAACTCTTGAACACAACATGACACAAGGATGTTAAGAAAGAGCAACCTTTGATAGAGGAGGAGAACCAAATATGTTATCCTGGAAGCCAAGTGAATATATTGCTTCAAAAATGGACTTCTCTCCTGGTAAAAAGTACAGACATGTCAAATTACTGTTTAAAGCTTGGGTAGCATCTTACTTTTGAAAGTATTGTTCAATGTCATAAATGAATTGACTTGAACTGATTCTACTTGAGATAACAAGATAATTGAATTTTAACTTACGGGTAATTTTATAAATAAATGAATTATTCATTTGGCTCCTTACTTGGGTTACCTGCTTTTTCAGCACAGTATTTTCTAATATGATGGAGCTCCTTTTGTTTATGGGCAAGTTCTGTCTCCAGATGCCTTATATGGCTCAGGAAACACTTCTGATATTTCAAATTGTGTTACAGTGGCACATCAAAATGATTGGGAAACATCTCTGTGCAATTCAGCAATTTTCAACCTTTTGTCTTTTGCATCTCATGACACTAAAATTCGATGGCACACAAAACGCATTTTTGCCGATCTGATAAAAAAAAAAGGTATAATTTTGATTCATTCACAGTGGGTGGCTATTGATGTTTTGACTGTTGTCAATTTTTATCTTGACACTCTATGGACAAGGTAGTCAGGTACTGCATGTTTTTAAAATTATTGCAGCAAAGCACACCAGTGTGCCTTGGCACACCGGTTGAAAATCACTAGACTGAGTCATTGCAAATTTGTGGCTAATGGTCACAGAAGGGGGATGATATACGTGAAGTACTATAAATCAGATTCTTTCAGTGTTCAAGCAGAATCTTAACACTGTGAAACTGTAGCACTATATCAAACTTGAAGAAGGGGATAAAATATTTATTGAAGAATAAGGAAAGCCCGCTCACTTGAACGGACCAGAGGTCTCCGAGTCATTTTTTCCTCTTCATCTTTTTCTGCTTCTTTTCTCCAGGAGTCTTACTGGCTTATTTTGGCTTGGTTTCAGGATGCATAGAGGAGTACATTGAAGAGAGTGTGAATTACTTCATCTTTTTCAGTGATGCCTTGCCAAAGCAATCGCCAGAAAAGACACTCCTTGTTCCATTTTCAAAAGCAAATTATAACCTCACAGGTCTCAATAATATTTAAATGCATAGACTGTCCTACAAGGAACTTGTTCAGTTCTCACCGGAACCCTGTCAATTAGCACATTTTACAGATAAGAAAATGGAGGATTGGAGAGAATGTATAATACTTCCACAATGAATTGAAAACTATCAATGTAAGTGGAACTTTGAATTCATTAATGGCAGGTTTTTATATTTCTGGTTTCACAAAGAAAATTATGCCAAGTAATAGCTGAGAGAGAAGTGGTACGATAGGGGTTGGAGTGAATACAATGGGATGGTAACAGGAGAAATGGGAATATAGAGAAGTCTCTATAGGACAGGAAATAGCTACAATCTCAGAAGAGTCCTGAGTCAAATCAGATACAAGCACATCACACCGTACTGTAGGCTGTAGTACTGAAGTCACTACTAGAACTAAAAGGGAAGCTGATTTGCACAATAAGCAGTAGAATCCTCATTGTACCATGAGGACCATGAGAACCTAGGAACTGGCAGGATAAATGAAAAATGAATGTCTGGGGTTGGCTCATTCACTCTAGGTACATCCATTTCCTTGGGAATGATACCTTCAAAATCTCCAAATATCTCAACTTTAACACAGGATTAACAATAATATGTATCTTATAAGTTTGCTTTAAGGATAGGCCTAAAATAATGTATTTAAAATGATGTAAACTTGGAAGAGTAGTACAGATGTTGCTATTGCTACCATATTATTTTATTCCCTGCTGTCTCTTGAGTTTGTTCTTAATCTACATGTCTTTGTATAAGAGAGCCTTGGTAATAGTTTCTATAATCTAAAGTTATTTCTTAATATAACTGGGAACCCTCTGATTTTTTCCATCACTCTACATACATTCCAGTGATTCCAGTAGAATATTTGGACTCTTCAAATATCCTCTTTTACCTGGGGCCTAATATCTCTAATCTGGGTCATGCAGCCATTGAGAAATCTGAGTTTTATAAAATCCAAAATGAGTAAGCAGTAGCATTGGGACAGTACTCTTGGATTGCAAGAAAATGAAAAATGGGGTACTGGCTAGTAATTTTCAGTTTGAATTGCAAAGTCAGAATCACTATGATCAGAGTTCATTTTGGCTCAACTGAGCTCATCTATTTATATTTACTAAACCAGTTGAATTGCACCTAGATCAATTCAAAATGAATTCACCTCTTTCAAACTTGGCACAATATATTAATCTACTTTGGCTCTTGTTTTTATCAAAGAAAACATCTAAGAATTTATCTTTGAGTCCTAAGAAGAAGGAAAATAATGGAGACTGTGTTTACAAGATGATCATTTTTATGACCTCCAAATTGAAAGGGCTCATTTAAGCTAGAAGCAGTGATGGCACATTTTCATCTAGCTGTTGTCTTTTGCTTTAATCTTATAAATAATATTCTCTGTTGTTGTCTTTACTAATGTGCAAAAATACTTAAGACTCTTGATTCAATCTTAGTAGCCTAAAGGTAAAAAGGACCCATGGCCTTTCCTTAAACCATGTTTACCCCTTTATTCAGCTCTATTTACAATCTTTTTCCAGCAACTCATGGACTAGTATTTATAAACTAAATATTATGCTCATAAATATAGCATTTACCTGAAATTATTTTCTGAATTCTAATCTGACTAATTGAATATTATCACCTGATCTGTGCACATAAAGTCAGAACAATGAATGTGTAGGAGGAAATACACATGGCTGACATGTTACCCACCACAAAATACAAAATAAATAAATAAATAAATAGAAATCTACTGAGATAACAGGTTTTTACTTTTTCCAAATGACATACATGTTTTGTTTTTGGATACATATTGCCAAGTCACCTTCCAGAAAGGCACTGGAATTCACAGTTTTACCAACCGTATGTTATTGCACTGGATTCTACAGATTGTCTTTCAGCAGTGGGTGTTCTCTGTCTTTTAAATCTTTTCTAATATGGTTCACTCGTATTGTTGCTTTTATTTATTTTAAAAGCAATTATTGTAAACGAGTCTACATATGTTCTATTATGTTTATTTGAATTTATCATTTATTTTTCACTGAGGCATAATTTTTATAAGCCATTATATTAATATCAGGTGTACAATGTAAGATTCAATGTTTGTATAGACTGTGAAATAATCACTACAATAATTCTAATTAATATTCATCATCTTACATAGTTAAATTATTTTTCATGTGTGATAATCACATTTATTGTTCTCTGATTTGCTTACTTATATCTTCTAACCCATTTTTATTTTGAAATGTTGGTCTTTTACCCATCTTTTAAGCATACGGTTTCCCTGAGTTGATAAGTAATGATGTCTGAGGGCTTGTGTGTTGGGTTGTTAAAGTAAAGGCTCTCCTGGCTAATATGGAATTGTTGGGTTTCTTCGGAGTTGTAAGCTGTTTCTAGAATTAGTCTGTAAAAATACCAGTTCTCAAAATGTTGGCTTGAGACTTTCATTTTTCCTATTCAACTTAGTAATATGTGGTTATATGAACTCTCATTGATCAAGAGTTTTAATTACTGGGAAAGGGTTTCAGTTTTATTCTTTTAACTTTTGTAAGTTTAGATGTACATAATTGAATAATTCATAATTCTTGGTCCATCACACAGTCTCTTTGGTCCATCATCTGCTTCTATTTAGCTAGGGATTTATTTATTCTGCCTAGTCATGCATTTCTTCTCTCTTTTCCATTCATTTGACTCCAACTATGCAAGGCTGGAACACTTTAAGGCGCAGCATGATGTTCTCTAGCAGGACTAACCTCCTAGCCTCTATATACTATACAATAACTGGGAGCACATAAAAGACTCCATCACTCTAAAGATTTTGCCAACTCATGAATGGAGGACACATTAGCCATCATCCACATTAAATTATAAGCCAATCTAAAGTTCTATATCTTTACTTACAATTAGATTGAAAAATTAGAGCTCTGATTTGCCATGATGAGCATGGATGGTTGACCAGGACTGGCACTCATTCTAATTGAAGCCAAATTCCTTCTGTGGCTCACTGAGTAATGTGGATCTCCTCTCCTGTTGATAAACTCTTGCTCCTGTCCTGTTCTATCTTACCCTTTGAGCAAAAACCAAAACCAAAACCAAAACCAAAACCAAAAAAACAAAAAACAACACTCCTAGAATGCAGGTCATGCTTGTTGTCAAGAGAAGATCCCAACATATCTTCATTTGATGATCCAAAGCTGTAATGTTGCCCTGTATTTCCAATAAAGGGTAAAAATAGACACCCCCTCACCCAAAAAATCCTCCGAATACTCTACTTTCCATTTTTACATAGACTATTTTATTTTTATGAATTCCTCAAAAGTATATTATTTGGTCTCATTTGTTTATAATTTTATAATACGATTACCACACTATATGTAATCTTAGGGGGGATGTTTTTTCCACTTACTATTATATTCCTAATATTTATTCAAATTATTTTGTGTCTCTCTGGATCATTTTTGTTAAGATAAATATTTCTGGCTGAAAAATTTATTTTGTGCTTTCAAATGGTAGTTATTTTACTACTATGACAAAGAAGCAGTTATTATAATTTCAAAGATTTGTTGACAGAATATCTCACAATCAGTAATGCTTTTTAATTTGATTGTGGTGATTTTACCCAGCTAGTTGTTTTGTTTTCAAATTTCTGATAGTGTCCTTTGGTTAGCTTGCTATTATTTCTATTCAAATAATAGAAATGGTTCTATTACTTCATACTGTTCATAAGTCTCTCCATGCTTTGTGTAGATTGCATTTCTATTTCATGAAAACAAGGTTATGATTATTTGAGACACATTTATAGTGTTAAGCTCATGTAGTTAGCCTTACACAAGACATAATTTTTTCACATTTACTTCAAGCAACTGTTTTAAGAATATATTAAAGTCTGACACATATGGGCCTTTGAGTCTGTTTATTTGCTTAATTTAATTGGTTCTGATTAGACTGTACACCAATTAGATATATATTAATTGATTGTGAGACAACTGTGTTACAGAAGTAGGACTGAAACTGTTGTGCTGATTATTTTTCCTTGGACCATTCCCTAGATAGCCATAGGGAACCAAGATTTATAATGGAAAAGAATTTTAATAACCACATAGCCCAGTGGTTTTTAATTATGCCTGCATATCAGAAACCCTGATGAGTCATTAGCCTGACAGAATTTTACTCATAACTAGAGGCCCGGTGCACGAAATTTGTGCATGGGAGAGAGGGTCCCTCAGCCCAGCCTGCACCATCTGCAATCTGGGACCCCTTGGGGGATGTCCAACTGCTAGTTTAGGTCTGATCCTGCTTTAGGTCCGATACTGAGGATCGGGCCTAAACTGGCAGTCAGACATCCCTCTCACAATTTGGAATCACTGACTCCTAACCACTGGCAACTGCCTACCTGCCTGGTCACCCCTAACTTCCCCCCTGCCACCCTTATCACCCCTAACCACCTCTGCCTGATGGCCTAATCGACCCTAACTGCCCCTCCCCCTCCCCCGCTGACCTGGTCACTCCATGCAGCCTACTGTTTGGTCATTATTGTTACTGTGATGACATCCCAGACAATTTGCATATTCCTCTATTATTAATATAGATAAACAGAAACTGGAACAATGCAAATGACCACCAATAAGGTAATAATAACCTTATTTATAAAGTGGAATATTACCCACCAGTGAAAATCAACATATTGAGTAATGGAGGCCAGATACAATAAAATATATGCTGTATGTATATTTATATAATATTCCATTTATATAAATGTCTATGTTAGAACATACTAAACTATTATGGGAGAAATTGAATCATTTGTTTCTTGGGGTAGTAGAAAGAAGTCTTGACTATAAAGTAGCAAAATAGTATTTACAGAGAAGATGGCAATGTTCCATATATGCTTGAATATTTTATTATGAAAACTTTCTAATATACATCAAAGTTGAAAGAATTTTATGGTGAACATTGTAAATATATGCCCACAATTCTACCATTAACATTTCAGTATTCTTCATTCATGACAAATCGATATCTATTAATAATTTTCCCCTTTGAGTAATATTTATATACAAAAATGCATAAATATTATATTTATATTCACTGAATTTTGACAAATGTACATACTGGTGTAACCCAAGCCCCCATGAAGATATAAAACATGTCTTTTAACACAAAACTTTTATTTATGCCTCTTGCTGATCTATCTTCACTCCAAATGCCACAGAAGCAGTAATTTTTTTCTGGTTTGTTTACACAATAGATTACTTTTATCTGTTCTATAATTCTATATGAATGAGATGATGTAACATATACTTAATGTGTTAAGCTCCTTTTTGTCTTTTTGAGACTCATTCATATTGATATGGGTATCAATAATCCACTCTTTTGTGATTGTTGAGAACTATTCCATTGCATGAATATATCAGAATTATCTATTCTATTCATGGACACTTGGAGCTCCTATGAATGCAGTCTCTTTTAGCATTTAATTTTCAATCCCTTTTTTAAGGACATGTTTTTATTTTTTATTGGAAAATTACTGACAAGAGAAATTAGCGATTATACATTAGATGTATATTTAGTTTTACAAGAAAATGGTATACTTCTTTGCAAGGTAAGACTTCTTACTTTACCATCAATGATGTATGTGAGTTCCCATTGCTCTACAATCTCACCAGTAATTTTGTCAATGTTTTTTTTTGTTTTGTTTTGTTTTGTTTTTAACTTTGAGGTTTGTAGACATATAGTGGCATTTCATTGTAATTGTAATTTGCATTATCCCCATTAATTAATAATTTTAGCACTTTTAAAAATGTGATTATTGGCCACTTGTATAACTTTCTTTGTCCTTTTTGTCCATTTTTTTTTTTTTAAACTGGATTATTTATTTATTTATTTATTTATTTTTAAATCTTCACCCGAGAATACAGTATTTTTCCATTGATTTTCACAGGGAGTGGAAGAGAGAGGGAAATACAGAGAGAAACATCAATGTGAGAGAAACATATTGATTGATTGCCTCTTGCATGTACCCTAACTAGGGCCTGAGGTTGGGGATGAGCCTGAAACCAAGGTACATGCCTTTGACTGGAACTGAACCTGGGAACCGGGACCCTTTGGTCCACAGGCTGACACTCTATCCACTGAGCCAAACCAGCTGGGACTTTAATTGTGTTCTCTTGCTTAGTTGTATTCTCTTTAAGTGAATGTGTAACTATTCTTTTCCCCCATGCCCCTTATATTGGAATTCTACTTATAGTAAAAAAAAAAAAAAAAAAAAAAATTAAAAATGTGATACACACAGCCACATGAATGAATCTCAAATATTTTATGCTAACTTTTAAATATCAGACTTAAAATGCTACCTGTTGTATGATTTCATTTATATGACCTTTTGGAAAAGGCAACATTATAGAGAAAGAAAACATTAGTAGTTTCTAGGGATGGGTGGGCCTCAAAAGGAGCAGCACAAAGGAATGATTATATTGGTACTTGTATGCTATAGTCAAAACCCAAGAACTATATGCAAAAAATGTTATTTTCTCATTATATAAATAAAATTTAATGAAAAATTAAGGTTTATAATATATATATATATTATACTACCATTTATATGAAAGAAAGAAGATATAAGAATATATATTTGCATTTCTGTGTATGTATAGCTAAACTCTGAGAGGTTACATAAGAATGATTAACACTGGTTACTGGTATGTGTGCATGGCATGGATGAATTGTTCCAGAACCTGAATAGATGGGGGATGGAAATATAGGGTGGTTTTCCCTCCTTTATTTTTGTGTATTACTTTTTTTTTCAAATCATGGAATTCATACAATCTATTAAAACTCTACTAAAAATGATGAAAAGTAAGCCTGGTATAATGGAATTTTTAAGTACAATATATCGCCCAGGCAAGGACAGTTAGACTCTCAAGGAAAGATAAAGTACTACCATTCAAAGAAGAGAAATGTAATGGGAATACTTTGCTTGACTTGGCTATGAACCACACTAGCAAAGACATATTATCATAAATGTTCTTTAAGGTTTAATGTAAAATAGTGACATAATGCTTTCAGGGAATGGTGAAGAACAGTTGGGTTTGTTGTAAAATTATTTAACCTTCACCCATGATAGCATAAAGTAAATAAAAGTATAGCTTTGCCCACTTTAATTAGCAATGCAAATGCTTTTCTAAATAGTGCTAATTTAAATAAGAATCTGAGTCAAAGCAATGGTTTCTTAAGAGAGAGGTGGAAGGGAGGGGAAAGTGGAAGCAGAGAAGTGGTGATTTTCATTGTCCTTTTTTTGTATCACTTGACTTTGAAGCCATATGAATTAATTACTTCAAAAAAAGTGAGGAAATATATATGTATATATATACCTAATATGCTAAATGTCTGACCATTTGATTGTTCAACCAATCATTATGATGTGCACAGACCACTAGAGGGTATATGCTCTGACTGGTAGGTTAGCTTGCTGCTGGGGTCCAGCCAATCGGAACTAGGCGAGATGGGCTGGACATGCCCTGGAGACTTCCAGTGGTCTTTGCTCGGCCTGGCCTGTGCCCTCTTGCAATCCTCGACCCCTCAGGGGATGTCAGAGAGCTGGTTTCAGCCCAATCCCTCAGGCCAGGCTAATGGACTCCACTGGTGTGTGAATCTGTGCACTGGGCCTCTAGTTAAATATATTTACCCACAAATATAATTTGGAGCCTTCACTGCAGTAATCCAAATTACAGAGGCACACCCACACCTATCTATATATTTATATAAAAGACTAATATGCTAAGTGTCCCTCCACCTGTCCAATCAGTCGCTATGATGCACACAGATGCTCAACAACAGGAGCTGCTGAGCTGCAGTGACTTGGCAGTATCAAGGTGACACACCCAAAACCAGAGAGGAGGGAGCCCGATTCCTCACGGGGCTGCACAAGTCCCCCTTTGGCCATGGGTTATGTTGTTGCTGGGGCATTGTCAGCCCCAAATCTGGTTTACGACACCCTTGCACTTGCATTCTACACCCTGTATGACAGCAACTTTGCAGAGTGCCCTCTTGCACTCTGGGACACCTTAGGGCAGGCGTCTTCAAACTACGGCCCGTGGGCCACATGTGGCCCGCAGAGGAGTCTAATCCTGCCCGCCAGGTTTTTTGGGCAGTGAGCACAGCCGAGATGTTACAGTAGAAATTAGTAGTTCATATAGTCCGGCCCTCCAGCTCTCTGAGGGACCGTGATCTGGCCCCCACTTTAAAAAGTTTGAGGACCCCTGCCTTAGGGGATGTCAGAGAGCTGATTTGGGCCCAATCCCTCAGGCCAGCTTGAGGGAACCCACCTGTTGGAGGCACCCCGCTCACTCTACAGATGCAGGGGAAGGATCACAGGAGTTGGCTCCAGGGAGTGTCTAGTCTGACTCTCCCAGACCAGCCCTGCCCTCCACCTACTAATTTCTTTTCAATATGCATGAATCCATGCACTAGGTCACTAGTATTCTTTAAGTGGAGGTCTCTTTTACCCATGATACTTATGATGAAGTCATGCTGCGATATAATTGAGAAAATATTTTTCTGCAATAATTTAATGACAATTTTTGAACTTAAATACCTCTTTTGCCATATCTTACATTTAATGTCATGCTGTTGATGAGATTATATTTCAACATTTTCAATCTAAAAGAGTAAAAGTGGGTAAAATTATTTTAAATCAGCTACAGATGTTATCTGATTTATGTTTGGAGAAAGCTAATGTTTATTTTGGGGAAAAATATTGTAATGGTCTTTTGATTATGTAAATGCAGAACTGAAATCTTTTTGTGAAATGAAAGTGCTTAAATCAGTGAGGAGATAAGCCACTTTACATAACACTGTGCTATGTTGTCTTCCTTGTTTTCAGGGTTTCATTTCAATGTATTTTGTCTGGTTTGAGTAAATTCTATGCCTGAGTGTGGAGGTTGGAGAGAGAGGCCTATTCTATACACATGAAGCCCTCCTGGGATAATCTTTCTTCTGACTAACACATAGTCAACTAATTTGAGGCATTATGCCATTGATGATTAAGTCAGCTTGACCTAGTAAATAAAAATAAAAAATTAACAAAGGAAAAAGCTTGACAAAGTACTTCTTCCCCACCAAGCTAAGGAAGTTGACCTTCATTTGAAAATAGTGGCCAGTGTTGCCTGATAGGACATTGCCGCATTTTAAAAATTCAAATAAGAGAAAATGCTCACATCCTCATGCCTTCTGTAGGTATAGCTTATAGCTGTATGCTTGCTCTCTTTTTGGCCTTTATTTCCATTCATTTCTTTTGAATATTTCTTTATTATTTGTCACAATGTAGAATGGTTCTCTCATTCTGGAACTTTGTTCTTTGCTGACATTTTTTTTTTTTTTAATTTGACCATGTTTGCTTTCTATTTAAGAAAAAAACAAAGTACATTTTCCTGTGGTATATGAATAATATCCATGTTCATACCAGACTTTCCTTACTATGAAAATTTCCTCTATTGTGGTAAGACTTGAACACTTAGTATTGCTGGGCTATTGTTTTCTTAGAATTTAAGAGGGGATTTATTGAGAAGAGAGTGTAAAATAACAATAATGGTATTCTAAAATATATTAGAGATTGGAAAATTAGTCTTAGCTTATTCAAGCTTCTAGGCCTATATTAATAAGAGAGTCATATGGAAATGTACAGCACTGTTATGAATTAGAGAACCAATACACTAACCTTGGGGGTTATTTGAAGGGATATAAAGGGTATGTATAAGTCCGAGTGACATAAAGGTTTTTGAGCTCAGCCATACTATTTAAAATAGCTGTTACTATAGAGAATGAAATACTGTAATATACATATGGAATGAGAAATTTGTCAATGAAATTCACTGAAAGCTCTTTGGCATGACAAAAGGCTGTTTCTAGATATGTAAAGCTGTTTTGCAGATGTTATATTAAAATTCTACTATCCCGGTTGGAGCAGCTGCTAATTTGCCTTTCACATAATAAATGAAGTCTTTCAAAATGTACAACTTGTAGGTACCGCTGACAAGTACAATTACACACAAATTGTTAGGATTTTTATTTCCCATAAATGGACATTTTCAGTTTGCAACTAAGTTTTACAGTAGTTCAAACTCAGAAATAATCTTGTTTTGTGTGCAAAATGAATTTGCTAAGCATTAGTTCTACTCTGTGGAACTTAACTGGGTTTAACTGCAACATAGAATTATAAAGAAATTATTAATGACTATATTAGCTGATATTAAAAATAATTAACAAAAAAGCCAATGAATTTACTGAGAAATCTGATCATAAGGAAATGCTTGCACAATCACAATCTACAGATATCCTTAAAAAAAAAAAAATAAGGCTATTTCCCTATTGTTGCACTTTTCTACCTATAGTCCTGACATATGTGACTTAGTTGGTGAGAACATCTTCATGCTCATGTTTGGTCTTTCTCTGTCATTCCTGCTCCTGACTATGTTTACCATTCCACCCTTTCCTAATCATGTTTGTCCTCTCCAATTACTGCTCATCTAAATGAAGTAAGAAATAGAAACTTCTGTCTGTAACAACTACAAAAATTTCTTATAAAACAAGTACTAGTGAAAACTAAACTAAAAGGGGAAGAGGATGGGATGACAAAGTAATTATCTTGTTAATACCTGATTTTTATAAAGCCTACTTTAGCAAAAAGGACTAATTTATATATATATATATATATATATATATATATATATATATATATATATTATATTATATTATATTATATTATATTATATTATTTTTTTCCAGAGAGGACTAATTTATATATATATATTATATATTATTTTTTTTCCAGAAGTTAGAGGGAGAGAGATATAGAAACATCAGTGTTGACTAGAGATCAAGCCTGCAACCTGGGCATATGCTCTGACGGCAATCGAACCGTGACCTTCTGGTTCATAGGTCAACTTTCAACCACTGAGTCATGCCATCTAGCCAAATGGTGGTTTTACACAATTGTAAATTATCAGTGACAGTTAAGGGAAAAACTCTGTCAAATCCAAGTTTTCTTATAGCTCACATATAATACTTTTTTTTCAACACACAGTATAAAAAAACCTATAGCTATTTCTAAGGGTAAATAGTTAGTATCTAAGAATGATTAGATACTAAGTTCAACCTCTGAGCTGCAAAATAGGCCAAGTGAACTGCCCACATTAGCACCATGGACTGAGTGAGAGATTGCTTTGCTGTTTGCTGTGTGTAGTTCTCAACATGGTGCCTTGACTATGGCACCTCTATGGATAATATAATTATCTCACTCTCCTTTGGGAGACTGTGCCTTCAATGTGGTAATAAGAAAAGTGTAATCCAGAAATGCAAATGTGTATTTTCTTTTCCAATTGCTTATGAAACCACTTTTTAAAGAAATAATTAGAACTCAATAGGAGCTCAAGGATTTAGTCTTTTAATATCTAATGCTGAGGGCTTTTTAATACTATTGCTGTTTACCTGGTATCTACGTACATTGCTATATATATATATATGTGTGTGTGTGTGTGTGTGTGTGTGTGTGTGTGTGTAGCAATATATATATATATATATATATATATATATATATATATATATATATATCAGAAACAGTTGAAGGCAAAACATAAATATACATGCCAATTTAAACATGCTTTAGGCCCAACTTTGAAAGACAAAAGAGCTTTGGATATATCCCTGAGATTAACATAGTCCTTCAAAATGCCATCTTAAGGAGTATACAGATAATAAATACATTACATTTTATGCTTCTTAGTAACATGTTTGCATTTTTTAGTTATATGTCTGACTGATGCTAAGTTTTATGAGTGCTGATACTTTGCCTTTGAGTTCACCACTGCAACCAGAGCTTAGAACTTAATGAAATTTCCCAAATTCTGATTTTCTGATATAGATTTGGTATTCATTTCATATTTAAAAAATATATTCACCATCTTAGGCTCCTTTGGCATGTCTTTTGGAGGCCCTATCCAGCATCAATACAAATTAACTTTTGACTGAATTAACTGTGTATTTCGATGTGCTACTAAAACCGAAGTATAGGCTGTTGAGTCCAAGCTCTTGTCAAGGGAAAATGAAGAGTAAAGTTGCAGGACAAAAATAATTAGTGAGAGGGAGCAAAGTTTATTGTAAGCATCCACATGTCTATGTAAGCATCCAGAAGTCTATTAGTCCATCTGTAGAGTCCCACATGGCCATAAGCCACATGGGCAAAGGGGAGTGCAGCAGCATCTCCTGCCATTAACCTAGCGCGGCCAGGAGTGGTTTTGTATGCAAGCTAATTAAAGTCTAATGGCCCATGCAAGGAAGGGATGTGCTCCCCCACAACAGTATTGTCAGATACCCATTGTGGGCTGCACCAGGGGAGAAGGAGGAAGCTTCTACCTTTTAATTTAAGGGGTGGGTACAGTCTTGCTAGCTCCGAACTGTTCTTTTCAAAGAATTCTGCCTTAACTATATCCTTGGGATTGGTTTATACACCTTGCTGCCTTGTGATTGGTTACCTGCATGCTGCTTCTGCTTGTCTTAGCAATATCTATACCTTTTTTATTTTTTTATTTTTAAAAAATATATTTTATTGATTTTTTACAGAGAGGAAGAGAGAGGAATAGAGTTAGAAACATCGATGAGAGAGAATCATCGATCAGCTGCCTCTTGCTGATCAACCAAGGTACATGCCCTTGACCAGAATCGAACCTGGGACCCTTCAGTCTGCCGGCTGACGTTCTATCCACTGAGCCAAACCGGTTTCGGCCAATATTCATACATTTTAAAGTTCATGCCTCTGGAGCCTAATCTTCTTTCCCTGCCCAATTGGGGTGCCCCAGTGACTCCGCCTAGTTGGGTTCCCAGTTTTGGCTACTCCTGCCATAGTCCCCTCCCTATCTACCTACCTACCATCTGTCTCACTACCTGACCACTGCCAAAGGAAAGCCTTTTCATTGAAGAACACCCTTTACGTGAATGGTGTTCATTTTCCCAATTCACCTTCTAGTATCACCCTGATAATTAATGCATATTTCCTGCTTCTATTGCCACTGTGGCTCATTGCATACTCATTCTCATGTAAAATTTATTTGCAACCATTCCATCTGATTATACTGTTTCTTCTTGCAATATTTAATAATTATCTACTATTCATCAGTGGCTCTTTCCAACAACTGTCATGCTTTATGGGCTTCAATATCCATGGCGATAATTCCCCTAACATTTCTGCTACATATCTCTGAAGTTTTTCACTTTAATGGTCTTTACTTCTATTGTATTCTGCCTCCAAATTATGTTTGCTTCTTGGTCTTTGACACTTCCTGGATTCCATAAGCTTTCAAATCATAAAATATAGCATCCATAAGACTTCTAAAGAACACATGTAGGTTTCAATTTGTCTACTCAATTAAATAATTAGATAAAACTTTAGTATATAATACTAAAACCGAAGACTGGTAGAGAAAGCCAATGACATGGATGAGAGGAAGGGAATTTATCATAAGGTGAGACCTGCATTGAGAATATCTTACCCTCACTTTCTTCATGGCAAATCTAATTTTCCCTCATAAAGAAAATGCCAACTCAAAAAAAGAAAAAAAAAGAAGGCAGAAGGATACCAAAGACACCATCACACCTCTTCAAATGCAGATATCAATGGAAATGGGTGAGCATATTATTTCCAGCAGGATGTGTTATTTTCTTCCTTGAATTTCTTGAGAATACAAAACACATGTTTTGTACCATCTTTTTCCTGATATTGAATGATTTTGTTTCAAACTAGTCTCTTGAATCTTGTGTTCTTTGTATTTTATAATGCAGGATTTATTTCCTTTTTTGGCCCCACACTTAATCTGTTTATTATGCTTGAGGGTATGGAACTGAAACTATATCTAAATTTTTACCTATTCAGAGAAGATTAATTTTCTTATTTCATGTGCATGCTGGAATCTCCTTTCTATTCTTGACCTCCTGGGATATTAATTGATATTTAGAGTCTCTGGTCCTATTTTGACATATGCTTCCTGGTGCAAATTGATTTTTTCTATAATACTTTGAAATAGTCTAAATTTTCTTTATTTTATTTAATATTTTTATAATGTACTCAAAGAAAGAGTAAAAACTACTACCTCCTGTGACTTATCAGTGGGCACATATTCTCATTCACATGAGATACCTGAGAATTGTGGTCTTAAAAAAAAGTGGACAGAAAAAGTAGAGATATAAACTTTCTCTATCTGTGCTTGAAGTCATTTTTCATACAATCTTTATTCTCCCTTAGACAGACAATGGGACAAGTGTGTGAAGTAGTAATAGTTTAACACACTGCTTAAATGTATAGTCTCCTAATTATCAGACTGTTTTGAAATCCAAATAATACCAATGGCCCAATTACTTGATTTGTGACCTTGTATAAGTTCTTGAAACTCATTAAGCTTTCCTGTGAGAATGTAGTAAGACAGTGTATTCACTGCACTTTGTCCATTAAAGCTGTGGTGGACATTTAATCCAGGATGGGAAGTGTATCAGAATCTTCTGGAATATTGGTCTTCTTGTGGCAAGAATTGTAACTGAATACCAGGAACTATAGTATGATCATATTAGGTCTTTCATAATGCTGGGAAGAAGCAAGGGAAATACAATAGAATAATTATATATGCAAAGAAAATATTTAAATATCATATTGATGGTTTTCTTCGACCTTATTAGACTCTCTGTTCCCTAGCAGACCCCACTTTTGTGTTCTGTGAGAAAGCTCTGTGATTTATCCTAGTCTCTTCTAATTTTATTTTGTAAACTAGCTCCAATTTGTTTCTATCACTTGAAAACAATCAGTGCTAATTAACACATCTATCTTTATTTGTGCATCTGGGTTATAGCCACAGAGCTTCCTCAAATACTACCCTATTTATGTTCTTGCGTGGCTATGAGGATGTGGTTACAATGCAAAACAAATAAAAACTGCCTAATGTTCATTATTCCTTTATATGTTCATTAAAGTTTTATTTCCTTTGTGGTTTAGATTAAATGGCTCACACATAAAATCTTCCCTCTTTCCTTGATTGAATAAATTACCCCTTCCACAATGTATCCATGGACATATGTACCTATCTTGTGGAAGTTATTTTATTCTGTCTCACATTACATTTACGTAAAAATCTGTACCAGCTTGAGTTTCCAACATCTTTAAGGGCATTGCCTTTTCTTCTTACTCATTTTTATATCTTTTATAGACCTAGCATATTTATATGTCTTTGCACATATTATGTATTTAATAAAAGGTTTTACATGTATGTAGCTATGCATGTATAAAAAAGCCATTTCACATAGTAGCACTATAATCACTCCTTTAATCTTATATAGTCAACATTTGTTGAAGGTTTAGTATATGGTGTGTGTGTGTGTGTGTGTGTGTGGTGTGGATATATGCACAATAGAACAGGGGTAAATAATTCACTAATTATCTATGGCTGGGTATGAGGAAAGAGCAACTAAAACATCAAATCAGCAGGTTTCATGTAAGCAACTGTAAGCAGTATTCCAGGAACATAAAGTACAAAGTTTGAGGAGATCAATCATGATGGATAAAGAGGGCAAGAGTGCTCAGAGTTAAGTGAAAAGGAACCTTTTATAATGTTGTAAAGAGATAGCAATTTGCCAAATTTATGAAATGCAAATTGAGTCATTAGGCAATATATTTACTTTTCAGGTCACTGGGAGAACATTGAATGGATGTGGCTGCAATTTTAAAAATAATGCCCTAATGGCCAGAAAGACTAATTTGATCTTCTGTGGCACCTAGATGAGGTGATCCATTTCTAATAGCACCAAACGATTCAAAACTACAGAGACTGTTAATTAATTGCTTTCAATTTTTATGTTTGAATATAGATTCAAATTTTACTATTGAAATTCAGATCCTGCTCATTATCCCCTGGGCAGGAAACTGAAGTTCAAAGGTGTTAGATTGGACAGAGATAGCTATTGTAAATGTAATGCATAATTAATCATACATTATGTAAATTTACATGTACCTAAAAGTTCCAAAATAAGACAGGACTGTGCATTAGCAATTTTGTTTACTTAGCTTAATACCATATAATTCTTTTATCTAAAGGGAAAATATAGATTAAATATGCTACAGATGAAACAATCTGCATTAGAGCTATGCCACCTGGGCTTATGCCTGAAAAGATCAGAATAGTCTATTAAATATGAATTTTTCCTATTTAGGTCAGGAAAATTCCCAGGAAATTTTGTTACCTCAAATGGTTTGTCAAATATGCATATTTTATAATCAGGAACCATATAGTATTTGTGATAGTATATCAATTGATTGAATCCCATATTTTATTGCTGAAGTATTTCTCAGGTATCAATAACATATAATTTATATATGTACACATCTATATAATATGATTTTTATTATATTACATAAAATATAATGTGTATGTATTATCTTTATGTTCTTATCTACACACATTCTTGGCAGAAACCCATAAAATTTCTGAAATACCTATACTGCAGAATCATAAACATAATTCTATCTTACATATTTTTTTCTACTTTCTGTCATTGGAATATTTTTTAATAGTGGTACGTCTCATTTTTTAAAATATATTTTTTATTTATTTCAGAGAGGAGAGAGATATATAAATATCAATGATGAGAGAGAATCATTGATTGGCTGCTGCTTCCTGTATGCCCCACACTGGGGACTGAGTCCACAGCCTAGCATGTACCCTGACTAGTAATTGAACTGTAAAGTCCTAGTTCATGGGTCAATGCTCAACCACTGAGCCACATTGTCTGAGCATATCTCATTTCTTGCATAGTTTATAGAGCAAACAGTAAGAATCAGGTGTTTGTTGTTTTTTTATTATTATGTTTAAAATTTATTTGGGTGACCTTGCTCAACATGATCATGTAGACTTCAGGTATAGTTTTCTATGTTACAAAATCTGTATATTGCACCATGTGTCCACCACCCAAAGTCAAATCTTCTCCAATCACCATATATTAGAATATTCTCCTCCCTCTGGCAACCACCACACTGCTGTTTGTGTTCATGAGTTTCAGTTTTATATCCCACATAGGAGGGAAAGCAGATGGTTCTTAGCTTGTTCTGACTTATTTCACTTAACATAACATTCTCAAGTTCCATACATGTTGGCATTTTATAAAACTCATACCAATTCATTCAATTTCAGCCTTATTCCTCTCCATGTTGAAAATAGCTTGCACCCTATAAAAGGTCTCTCTTGTGTGTTTATGTGTGTATATGTTTGTGTTTCTTGGCAGTTTTTGTTTATAAGTGATTATATCCTGACTCAAAATAACTCAGGGAGAAATGGGAATGCACAGGCTTATATATCCAAGCTAAGGCAAGGTCCAGGGTGCACTTGTGACGCAGGGATGTCTTAAACTAGAAGTTTTAATGCCTTCAGGAAGTTCTGTGATTGGTAATGTGAAATCAATTTTCATCACTACTGAGGATTTCTAGACAGGAAGTATGGCGGCCACTATGTTGGTACTCACACATTAGAAAGCTCACCATCTGATAGGAACATGGTGTCTCTGGTCCAAGGTGAAAAATGGAGCTTGGAAGGCAAAATCATAAGAACTATGTAAGTAAAGCAGAAACTACCCTGGACAATAAGAGGGGAAATTTATTTTAGTAAAGTAGAGGTTTAGAAATATTTTGTAAAGCCAGAACAAAGATCAGAAAAGTGAATTCCAGGAATTTCAGAAGGGCCCGGATCACATAAAAACAAATCATTTTATGATTTCTGCCTCCTACTACACCTAACTAAAGTGCATTTTTCTCAGGAAAATGTCCAGAAATTGCTGACAGAACCTATTTCTGTACAATCCCCAAACCAATGCATGTCTGATCCATTAAAAGTTTATCTTAGAAAATTTTAATTACAAATTTTACTTCTGGTATCTCAGCTTACTTTCATGTGGTGCTGGCACTTCATTAAGCAACCAAACAATAGTGCTATCCCCAGTTGCTCAAGCTTGTATATTAAATTCAGAATCTGGACAAAGTGTGCTTACAACTAATAAGAGAAAACAAATCCCAAATTCTATTCTCCTTCTTTGATCTAATATCCTGGAATCCATCTTTTTTATACACTTCAAAGGTTTCTGTAAATATACGGTGAAAAAAATCTTGCAATTTATTTGGTACGCATGTACCTCCTCCTGGAGCAGACTTTAATTTGTCTTTCTGAGTTGCTAGGGCATGACACTAAATATGAATCTGTAAGTACTGAGAGTGGGTTGTGTAGGTCCTGAAAGGAATCAGCAATCCTTGCAAGACACATCGCTCACAGGAGAGGGTCTTCAAAAAGTGGAGCAGGAGCAGGAAGTATGTTTATCATGGCAAGGTAAGCTCCTTGGGAACTTGAACTACAAGGTATTCATATTATTTAGAATCTAAGCAGATGTCTCATTTCAATTTTTAGGAAAATATTCTTTCAGAGTTTTAACATTTAAGGTAGACATAAGTTTTGAATTCAACCTACATTGCAATTCAGCAACCCACTGACTAAAATTTATTTATCCTTTTTAAAAATATATTTTTATTGATTTCAGAGAGGGAGAGAGAGAGAGAAACATCAATGATGACAGAGAACCACTGATTGGTTGCCTCCTGCATGCCCCACACCAGGGTTTGAATCCACAACCCTGGCATGTTCTCTGATCAGGAATTGAACTGTGACCTCCTGGTTCATAGGTCAAAGCTCAACCACTGAGCCACGCCAGCCAGGCTATTTCTCATTTTTAATAATACTTATCTGCAACTACATGAGTAAAGAGTGTGATCATATGATCACTCTAGTTTTGGCTATACCTTCAGCTGATAATTTAAATGTTGGGTTTTAATTTCCTATAAGCTCTTCATTACAGTATGACTCAGCCATTATGTATCTATAGTATCGATACTTATACTCATCTTTTCCACCTTAAAGTTTTATTGCAACAATAGTGTGGTTGTTCAAATCCTGTTTTAATTACCACATAATTTCAAACACTAACCAGTGTAAGTATGTAATTTAAAAAATTTTTTGCATACCAGAATTATACATATATTGGTAATGAAATCATCACTGCTTTCAAATCTAATTAGATCAGAAATCCAATCCAAATATAATATTTGGGGTTGTTTCTTTAAAATCACTTCTGGTAATAAATTTTTATTTGGTGAGGTTCAGTCTGGAAAATAAAATCACTCTAGGTAAATAAAATGAAATGGCATTTAATACAGAGTATTAGAAACTTGCACAACACTTTGCAGACTGAAGGAGCAAGCATTAGCAAGGCCCTTTGAAAAAAAAAAAAAAATCTGGGTCTGCTGAGACAGCAGAAAAGTTGTCATCAATAGATTTAGATTTCATCAACAATAAAGAGATTAGTTCTCATGAGAATATACAAAACCTTTAAAAACCCCAAACCCACACGTTTCCATAGCTGCCAATTTCTCCTTTTCTTCCATCCTCCACAAATCATCCCAGTATCTCTCCTGGTGAACTTGACTTCAGTCACTGAAACGTGTGGGAAATGCTTCAAGGTTTACATCCTTGAGAATTAGGGATAATCTAAGAAGGATAAGCTAGTCCTGAGTATGAACAAAGGACAGTTGGAGTATCTGCTATGTCCTAACATAAGAGCAGAAATTATTATTGATATTGAAACATTTAAATTTGTTGTTTAAAATCAACAACAACATAAGATTGCAAGCTACTACCTCTCCCACTCAACAATTTACTTAAGTTCTAGCTAGAACACAAAGCAGGATAAAATACCTGAAAAGTAAAGGAAGAAACAAAAACATGCTATAAGTAGACTATATTGTTGTCTATATAAATAACTCATAAAATCTATAGTTAAGTTCTTAGAATTAGTTGGAGTCCTTAGCAAGATAGAAGGTAAAATATAAGTACACAAGAATATATTGCATTTTCTTATAAAAATATTGTTTGTAACTGTAAGTTCATTAAGAATACTATGCATTGGCCGAAACCGGTTTGGCTCAGTGGTAGAGTGTCGGTCTGCGGACTGAAAGGTCCCGGGTTCGATTCAGGTCAAGGGCATGCACCTTGGTTGCGGGCATATCCCCAGTAGGGGGTGTGCAAGAGGCAGCTGATCGATGACTCTCTCTCATCGATGTTTTTAACTCTATCTCTCTCCCTTCCTCTCTGTAAAATATCAATAAAATCTATTTTAAAAAAAAGAATACTATGCATTGGACCATCAAAATATAAAATAGAGAGGAAACATTAGCAAAAAATATTCAAGATTTTCATGAAAACCTGAAACTATTATTGAAAGCTATTAAAGTTCATCTAAATAAATAAATAAATACAATATTCATGAATTATGAAAGGTGTCAATTCTTTCCAAATCCTGATAAGAATATTTTTGAATATTGGTCAATTAATTCTAATTTAAATACATAAATGCCATGAATAGCTAATACCTTCTGAAGAGGTACAAGGTTAGATGACTTGCTGACCTAATGTCAGTAATTATTATGAAACTTAGTAATTCAAATGGTATGGTACAGACCAAATTGCACCATGGAACCGAATAGAGAATCCAGAAAAATATCCAGACCACATGGAAATTTATGATGGATTAGATAGGACAGAACAATGAGATATAAAATGAACAATGCAAGCCTGGGCCAACTGGCTCTCTAAAAGGATAAAACTGAAATTAGACCCTGTAGAAGGTGGAATTTTAAAACACCTGCAAGATTCTCGTCCTTTGTTGCACATACCCTATATAATCTCCTCTCCTTAAGTATAGGCTAAACATGTGGTTATGATGGGATATCTACTTCTATATTATGTCTCATTACTTAGCAAAAGGGATTATTACACATAACAAGGAATGCCCCTCATCCAATGACTTTGAGTTCATCAAAAGATAGTTTATCTTGGTTGACACAGCTAAAGCAGTAGCAGATGCTCTCGTTTTGCCTTGAAGAGTGGGTGCTATGTTGAGAGCAGTCCTTAGACAAATGCTAGGAAGAAAACTGGAACTTCAGAAAAACTGGATAGCTGAAGGAAATAAATTTTTGCCAACAGCCTGTGAGTTTATAAAATATACTGTGCTCCTAGTGAGAATATATCCATTATCATCTTAAAATCACCTCTGACCTACAGAAGCTGTGAGATAATTACTAGGCACTGTTTCAAAGCACAGAGTGTATGGAAATTTGTTGTATAGCCATAGAAAATTAATTCTGATCCTTACTGCCATCAGACACAAAATTAATTCTAGTTGGATTAAAGACCTACATGGAAAAGAAAAAAGGTGTAACACTTCCATAAAATTACATAATAAATATTTTGCAACATCAAAGTAGGAGAATAGTTCCTTAAAATATGCCCCCAAAATAAAAATAAAATAGAATTATTTATATTGAGCATATTAAAACCATAAAGCCACCCCAACTGGTTTGACTCAATGGATAGAGCATTGGCTTATGGACTAAAGGGTCTCAGGATTAATTCCAGGCAAGGGCACATACCTGGGTTGCAGGCTGGATCCCCAGTGGGGGGCATGTATGAGGCAGCCAATCAATGATTCTCATCATTGATGTTTCTATCTTTCTCTCCCATAAAGTTCTCTTTCACCTAGAGATACAATAAGGGAATAAAAAACAATCCATAAAATTGGGGAAAGTTTTATAAATAATGCCTAAAATTAACAAAAAAATTAGTATGCAGAAGTTTTAAAAAAATATCCTAATATATAAAAACCCTGGGTTGTAATGACCAGTAATGACTAGAGGCTGACCAATCAAAGTGAGTGCTGGCCCCACTCCCAAACAAGTGGTAAGGGGCAATTAGGCAATAAAGCAGAGGGGTTAAGGGTGGTCAGGTAGGCAGACCAGCAGCTATGGGTGATCAGATAGGCAGTCAAGCAGTTAGGGGTGATCAGGTAGGCCCCTCACCAGGCTGGCCCCACCCCAAGAAAGTGGTTAGGGGTAATCAGGTAGGCAGACTAGTGGTTAGGAATGATTAGGTAAGTAGGCCAGCAGTTAGGGGCAATCATGTAGGCAAACTGCCCCTTGCAAAGAAAGAGGGAGGCCCAGGCCAGCCAAGCCCATTGCACCCCAGCCTATCGCCTGCAGAGGGAGGCCACTGGTGGCAGGGGAGGGGGTCGGGCAGCGCTGCACAGATGGCAAGCAGTACAGTGGCGGGAGTGGGACCAGCTGCCTGCAGCACATGGAAGGAAAGCCTCGATCTCAAGCCAGACCTAGGGACTCTACCTGGATTGTGAGAGGGTGCAGGCTTGGCTGAGGGACCTCCCAAGTGCATGCATTTTCGTGCATCGGGCTCTAGTATATTATAAATCAATAAGAAAAAGAAAAATAGCACTATAGGACCAGGCAAATAGATGAATAGGGACTATACAAGTAGATAGCCAAATGATTAAGAAACAAGAAAAGATGCTTAACTTCATTAACAAAAAGAGATATGCAGTAGTCCCCATTGTCCATCATTGTCCATCCTAGGGGTTTGGCAGGAAGGGGAGGGAGCATCAAAGAAAAAGGCCTCCCAGTAGTAAGCGATGTTAAAGATATAAAAAGGAGGTTGAATACAAATTGGTAGAATCCCTATAGAAAGAAAGAAAAAACAAAAATGTGTTTTTACTTCCTAGATTTGAAAGGAAGTAAATGTACAGAACCTATTGTACAATGATTTCCTTTCAATTTAAGTACCATAGAGAACTTCCTACAGCTGCTCATGGTGAGACATAAGATTTTGAGAGCTGTGTTGTGATGCTTTGTTTCTTACATATACAGTATTTCCTACGTATTATTTTGTATCTGCTTAGTCAAGCATTCAATCGTTCATAAAAATCTTTAAAAGTTCTTACAGAATATCTTTCATTGTGTTTTCTCCAGACCAATGATAGAAAGACATATAAGTTGTATTAGAATGAATACTAGGAGTATTTTCAAATCTGGTGGCTGTAGTTCCATATTAAAGTTGAGGACTGACTAAGGAAAAAAGCGTTAGACACCACCATGGCTTTGCAATGATAAAGTTAAAAATGAAAGTGAAAAGGGGGAAAAACACATTGTAAGAACATAAAATCCTCCAGAAATCAGGAACATTAATATGCTTGTCATAATGATCCACACTATATATGTCGAATTGGTTAGTTAACTGATATACCTGACTGAAATTCTCTGCTGATGGCGAGGCTGTATCATTTCTCAGGAAAGATGATACAGTCGGTTCTTAGTATCAATCATGGATATTGTAGGATAGAATGATGGTGAAAGTGCTTCACATCTTGTCACTATCCTATTTATGTACTTGTTAAAGGTAATCCGAAATATTGAATGAAAACAGTCTACCAGCTGATGTTAAAGTGGATACCTATATAATTGTACAATTCATAATGTCCATAAAAATAAACCAATTACTCAGAATAAATAACACACTTCTTAGTCAAGCATTCTTTTTAAACCCTTATAGGTATGTAGAGTTTGATATATTGTACTATTGTTTTTTAAGTAATGGATGAACAAGGGGTTGCACCGGGATCTCTGCCTTATACTGTTACTCAGTAAAGATTGAAGACACCAGGCTAAAAGCAAATCAATAAAAGTGATTTTTGCCTGCAAACAATACCTGAGGTTCAGACACCACTTCACTGCTGATTTACAGTTTGCATGAAAAATAAAAATTAGATTATGTAAAAGAGAAATGGGTGTACATCAAATGGTATTTTCCAAATATTGATACTCTCATAACTTATAACTTTAAAATGTATTTTATGAGTACAGAAAATTTATCTCAGAGATATTTGAAAGAGGGTAAAGATTAGGTTATTATTTTTCTCATGGGAGTTGAAGAGTGTTTTGTTTTTTTTTGTTTTTTTACCTCATCAAGGATATAAACTGTGTGTAAATTGGGAAAAATAATTCTTAAACATTGTTTTTATTGTGCTCTAGTTCACTAATGTATGAGTAATGGAACCCCCAGAATTCTAATTCACATAGAATTAGACATAATTATTTTTCTTTAAAAATACACATTTTGTAAGCAATGTCAGTCCACCACTTACCATAGCTATTCTTCAAAATAGTCACTGAGAACTGAGAACCCTCCTTGAATCCTCCTCTATCCATCAATTTTCTTTATCATTGTCTCAGGAAGGCTTTAAAGACCATCTCTGCTCTGCAAGAAGTAAGAAGAGGAGTCGAGGCAAAAGGCAAGTGGTGCATATAAAGTCTTATCCTATTTACCAAAACATCCGTAGTTTCCCAGAAGCCCATTAGTGGACTTCTTACATTAAAATAAAAGAAAACAAAACAAACAAACAAAAACCACACCTTATGAATAAACTTAACTTTTGTAAGACTTTAAGATATACAGAAAACCTAAGCAGCTAATACAGAGTTCATATCTATTGATACTTTCCCAGACATAATTTCCCCTCTGTTACCAATATCTTACATTACTATGGAATATTTGTTATAGTTAATGACTCATTATTGACACAGCATTATTAACTAAAATCCATGGTTTATTCAGATTTTCTTAGTTTTGATGTAATGTGCTTTTTCTGTCTCAGAATTCCATCTAGGATACCTCAGTGCATTATTTATTGTAGTTATGTCTCCTTAGGTTCATTTTAGTTGTGACAGTGTCTGTGTGTTTTGGTGACCTTAACAGTTCTTAAGGTTATTGGTCAAGATTATTGTAGGATTGGAATTTGATTTTTCCCCTCATCATTAGGCTAGAATTATGGGGCTTGGGGATCACAGGATTAAGATGCCATTTTTATAACATGAAAAATGATATATTAAAATTTTGTGATCATGCTCTTTTTAATATTCTGAAACTTTATGTCTTCCCTTTTCCCTCTTTGAACTCTTATTTTCATTTCACTTTCCTTGCAGAATTCTCTCTGAATTCATTACTTTTTATACTTGAAAGTTATTTATTGATTGTCCTATTTTTCTTCAATAAAATATGTATAATATTGACATTTAACTTATGCTTTATTTTGTATGACATTAAAGATCTGACTGTTCATTTTAACTTCATTTTATCAAGTAGCTTTTCACTGAAATATTAAATACATGTGTAAATATTCACAAATAATAAATATAGAGGAAGCATTTTCACAGTATAAAATTATGCTCACATATTCAGAAGTAAAGCAAGACCTGCGATCAAGAAATCTTCCTCTTATACAATGCTTCCCCTCAAAGTGACTATAATCTTGATCTGTAATATTTGAGGTTAGCCTTTCTTACTTTTGAACTTGATGTAAAAGGAGTTATTTGTTAAGTGCTTATTTCTGTGGCTTCTTTAGCTCAATGCGTGCTGTGAGAAACATCCATATTATTGCAATGGGTCATTCATTCTTATTGTTTTTTATTATTCAATTTTGTGTCTATAATGTGGTTTATTTTTCTCTCTACTGCTTTGTCCCCTCTAATAAGGTGCAACCCAGTAAGGTTTCCAACTAAGGTGACTCTCCTTGGTTGGTCTTCAACTCCAATTTTTGTCTACTCAGCCTTGTAAATAGCAGAATATGTCTAACAGGAGCTTTCTGCCTCACTTCTTATCATTTACCCTGTGCAGTTCAAGAATTTGGCAAATGCCTTGAGGTAAAAGACAATATAATCTTCATTCCCTGTGCCACATTCTCACAAGGATATAGCTGCCTGAACGACTTCCTTTCACCTAACTTCTGTTTTTGTACCCATAATCTTCACTTTTTCCCCTCTCCAGTTCTGCTAAAATGACAGGATATTTGGGGTTTTTATGCCAGTAGTAGTAGTATTTTCTCCCTGACTATCTCTAAAGACATGTACCAAGAACCAACAAGTGTCCTCGGGGAAGAAGAGCCTGCAGAATTTACTCATCTATCTGTAGTCCCCTTTCTTTTTGGGATACTGGTTTCTTGAGTACTGCTTCCTTTGGGAAATCTCCATTGCTTCTAAAAATTGGTTGTGGTAGTGGATGCTATTTATTTGTTTTTATATTTTATCTATTTCCATGTTTTTCAGTTGTAGGTTTGACTGCTACAATTATTTTACCTTGCCCTTTAGAAATTCTGCCATCATTTTAAGTAAACTTTTTGTTAAAGCATAACATACAGAAAATTGTGCAAATACAAGAAAAAAGATTCAAGAATTTTCAAAAGTGAATGTGCTCTTGTAACATGCACCAAGATAAAAAACCTAGTAAATAATTTAATACCCTTGTGGCTGCTCACAGCTACTCCCATAATCACCCAAGAATACCTCCTATTCTAACTTTCAGCACCAGAGATTAGTTTTCCTTACTGTTGACTTTCATGCATACAGAATCATAATACACTTTTTTATGTTAGCCTTTGCTTAACATTTTGTTTTTCAGAGAGTCATTTAGTTTTTGATCATGGTGAAGGACACTTATTTTTGTTAAGTGGTGAATTGATTTATTTTCAAATGTTAAACTACATCTAAATTTCTAGAATAACATTTCGTATTGACATTTGGCTACAATATATTACTGGGTTTCATATTCTAATTTTGTTTTGACAATTTGTACATGAGAGTTATGTATTACATGTATGCTTAATGTAATTTTCACATTTTTTGGTTATGTCTACTTTTTATTGTTTTCTATTTGAACAGCCTGTATTATACTCTGTCATCAATTCTTTCTTGAATTATTGATGAATCTATACTTATCATTGCATTTTTCCATTTGTTAACATTGTAGTTGTACATTGTTTCTTTGTTTTTTAATGACTAGCATATGATTTACATGTGTCACTGATTTATTATAGTTTAATAAAGTAAATACTTTTATTCCCCCCTCCCCCCAATAATGTTAGGACTTTAAAACAATTTATTCCCATTCATGTACCTCACTTTTGCCTTTGTTTTATTGCTTTCATGCATTTTAATTTATATATTTATATATATATATATATATATATATATATATATATATATATTTGAAAATCCCAGACAGTATCATTATGAGCTCTCTTTCTCTGTCTCTTGCACATATACATGCACATACACACCCAGAGATACTAGTACACACATCCTACATGGTTACCTGTTCTCCTTTTCTTCATATCATAACTTATTTCTTTTTATTTCCATCTGAAATTATCAGTCCATGAGTAATACTGTTTGATTTATTTTTTTAAATATGTTTTTATTGACTTTTAGAGAGAAAGGAAGGGAGGAGATAGATAGAAACACTGATGGGAGAAAACACTGATTAGCTTCCTCTTGCATGCCACCTAATGGGGTTAAACCTGCATCCCAGGCATGTGTCTTGACAGGGAATCAACTAGCAACCTCTTGGTGCATGGAATGAGGCTTAACCAACTGAGCCATACTGGCCTCTTTTATCTCTTTGAGTGTAGATCTATGTTGGCAATAATTTTTTAGCACATTAAAGCTATGTATATTTTATGTTCAGAAGTCCCCTATTTAATTGTATTGTTACTCTGGTGAAGGCAATGTGCCTTTACCTGTATTCTTTAGCTGATTTTAAGATTTTCTGTCATTGGGGTTCAGGAAATAAGCAAAGTTTGGTTTTCCATGTATTTTTTTTAGACTTTTCAGAACATCTTGAATATATACATTGGTATCTTTTATCAGTGCTCTGTTGAATTTTCTCCCTTCATTTTCTGAGACTCCGTCTGAATAGGAAACCTTTTTACTATGTCCCATATGACTCTTGCTTTTTTTTTCTACAATTTTCTTTTTTTATATACTTTAATTTGCATATTTTCTTCTGGCTTGTTTTAACAGTTTGCCAATCCTGTCTCCTGCTGTTCTAATTTCTTATTGTGCCAACTGACTCTATTTCTGTTACTGAATTTTTTCATTTTATATTTCCTATTTGATCTTTTCCCAGTACCAATATTTTGGTAAAATTCTCGATCCATAAAAATATTTTCTAATCTTTAAAAATCTCAATCATTGTTATTTTAAAGTTTTTTTTTATCAGCATATGCCAATGTCTAACTAATGTCTAAATTCTGAATAAATCTTTCACTTTCTTGATTTTCAGTTATATTATGTCATATCTTGGCAAGACTAATACAGTACTTATTGATTGAATTATGGACATTGTGGATAAAAATTGTAGGTGTTCCAGATCATAAATCCCTCCTTCAAATACAGCCCACCCATATCTCTGTTAGGAAGTAGAATTCGGATCTATATACCTTAATCCAGTCACAGACAGGAGAGTCAAGCTGTTTTGCAGACCTGGTATTACTTCATCTATTTTTGTTCCCTTTCTATTCCTAGAGCAAAACACCCAGGTGAGTAATTGAGAGCCTGTCCTCATGAGTATCCCTCAAATTGGTATGTCCCAGACTGAAGTTATTTTCTGGCACATCAAGACATTAAAAAACTCTCTTCATAGAAGTTTTCTTAGTGTCTTTTTAATTTCCTTTACTCATGTGGCTTCCAATGTTTTCAGTGTATTGATGAGAAAACTTGTTTCATTTAAGTTCAATTCTCTGGTCAAATTTTCCCACTAAGATCTTGATCTCTCTAGTCTCTTATTTTGTCGCTCATCTCCTAAAATCTACAAAACTCTTCTGATTTCTTTAGCCCCCAGTATGGTGCCTCTGTCTGGGAAATGCCCAGGCTTTTAACACCTTGCCCTGCATCTAATTAGAGAAAATAACAAGGGAAAATGCAATTGCCAAATGTCAGCTCCTCTTCACTGTTATAACTTCTCTAGAATCCTGTTCTTCTATTTCTGGTTATTTCCTTAGTTATTTCATAATTTTGAATAAATGTTTGTTACTGTAATTATTGTTATTTAATATTGTTTTTCTAGATATTAAATGGAGCACTAATGTTCTGCAATGTGCTTCATCAGGCTCCCAAGGTGGAAATATACTTTCAAGCTTCAGGAACAATGATATACTAGAAGTTATTTTAAGCATTTTAATAATATTTCAATATTTGCAGGTACCAATTATTTCTTCTGTGAATCAGCTGTCATTTTAATTTTTACTTGCTAAATATTAAGGTAATTATTTTTTGTTTCTCTGCCTTCTCAAGTGTGTTAGGGAGCAGGGGGACACATGAATCTAAGTCTCACTAATTTAATACCAGATTAATTATCCTTATAAATATCACAGGAACTCTCCCAACTATTTGTATCAGCAATATTAGGATTAAATACATTATACTTTTTAAACAAGTCATAGTTAGTCCTAGTCTTACACATTGTGCTAGTCTTTGTGTTAATTTTTATCTCTAGTAATTTTCGTTGCTTGAAGCTTGCACTCTAGTAGATTCTTTAAAAAGACTCATGGGAACAACACATCCTGTGTTCTTTCATATTGATGGCTTTTTTCTGTAGCTTTTGCTTTTGAAAATCTATTGGAAGATATAATATAATTAGTCATATTTTTCTTTCTTTGGGAATCTTTGATTTAATTTAATCTACATTTTTTTGGCCTACAGAATTGAGGATGAAAAGTGATGAAGATTTTTCTTTTTGTCACATTTTCTCTTTTTTTACTTGACATTTTTACTGGCCTGCCTCAAGGTTTTCTTTATTTTTAATCTTTTATACTCCTATTGATTTTTTTGAGAATATGTTTTAGTGTTGGTAATTCCGGATTGATTTTCTCAGAAACATGGCATGTTCTTTCTATATGTGACTTTGTTTTGCTACTCAATAACATTTTCTTGAATTATAATTTTTAATACTCTCCCTCTATTTTACTTTGGTTTTTGCCCTTAAAGATTCCTGTCTGCATATGATGAATCTTTCTTCTCTGTCATCTAAATTCTTAACTTGCTTCTGAATTTAATAAATAGCTCTTTCTTTTTAAAGTTATTAAAATTAACAGATATATAAAAAACAAATACAAATGTAAAGTTAGATTGTCATGAACTGAAGTTATTCAAGTAATAATGCACAAATTAAAAAGCAGTACATTAGCAATGCAATACAAACTTTTCCCATCCCTTACCAGTTTCTACTACCCTCATGGCTAACCACTATCATGTTTTATAATAGTTTATTTTAGGTGGATTTGTGTGTGTGTGTGTGTGTGTGTGTGTGTGTGCACACGCTTTACATGAATGGAATTTCTATGTGGATATTTCCCTTTTTAAGTGTTTTAAAATATAAGATTTCACATTTTTATATCTTGGCATGTCCATGCTGTCATTGAGTGTTTACATTTTTTGGTGTTTCTTTTTTTTTACTTAAAATTTTATTTTTAAATGAAATATAAAGATAACTAATGATATTGCAAGATAAAGTAAATGATGAAATGCATAGCACTTTAATTACTCTAGTAATTTAAAATTGTGCTGCCAACAAAGAAGATTTTTTTCTAACACAGAGTAAAATTAATAGTTATTCTATTTTTACATAGAGAGCTATTGTATGTGTGAGTTTGAAATGCTTACAGAAGTATATCAAACTGAATTTTAAATTAAAATTGACCTCTTATAATTGACTTAGAAGCTTGTTATTAGAGGATGTAGTTAATGAAGTTCCATTATTATGATATTGATTTATTAGATACAATATGAATCTATAACAATTAGGAAACCAGTATATTTTTTTTAGCACAAACAGTAATCATTAGAAAACCTGTGGCAAAACAAAACAAAGTTATTTCTCCTCTTGCTGAGAATGTTTAATATAACACTTTTCTCTGACTTTATGTTATTGTATGTGAAAACATTTTATAAATAGTAAACATGTATACAGCTATTAAATGTTATTATAGCTACCTTTTTAGTACAGGGGATTATGAATTGATTTATTGCATGAGAGCTTTATAAATTGTAGCTGCTTTGCATCTCAATGGAACAATTTTCCTTATTTGGAAAAATTCAGATTTCCAATGTACTTTTTCTGTATATAAAATATTCAATATCAAATCTGCAGCTATTTAAACAGTTATCTAATCAGATTCCATTGCCTCTCTGTGGCACCTATTAAGAACTAAAAGCCTATGCAGTAAGTTGACAAGCCATATTCATTTAATAAGTATTTTGGGGCAGTTTTTCCATATCAGGGATTATGTTAGAAATTTAAACATAAATAAGACATGATACTTGCTTTTAGTTACAGAAGGATAGTGTGGACATGATAGGAATAGTGATAACCAAGCTTTTATGAACTTTGCCATAAGGTAGGGATCTTTCATATATTATATCATTTCATTCTTGCAATCACCTATGCTAAAAATCTTTTTAAGTGTATTTTATAAATGAGGAAACTGGTAAGTATATTTTATAGATGAGAAAACTTATGCTGAAATAGTCTTGGTGGCCAACCCAAATAAAACATAAAGAAAGTCTAGGGCCTAAAATGGGGATCTGTGCTCTCATCACTTTAATGCCCAATATTTTTCCATTATTTACCATATGACTTGTTGGGTAAATTTTAATGTACCAATGGGAATATACAATTAACATTTAATTGAGAATTAATTCTTTAATTTAAAAGATTGACTTTTACAAATACCCATACATTGGGACTCAGGGAAAATGCTAGTCTGTCTTTATAAAATTAAAATGGCTATTAAATCCTACCAAATCCTCAATTAAGTGATTGATACAGCATATTACAAAACCATAACTCCATGCTTTTGTTTTAGCTATCTATTTTATCCTGTATTTTAATGTGCTAATGCATTTTTCAAAGAAAAACAATACTTTTTTGTATCTCTATTTATATCTGAGCAATTTATAGCTAAGTCAAATAACTTCCAACTATTTGTAATGACAATGTTAGGAATTAAATAATGAGAATCATTTGTTAGACTAAAGTGACTTTACTTCAGATTCCATTCATTTCTAGTGGTCAGTAAATCTTTCCAATTTACCTTAAGGGCTCAATAAACTCACTCAAAGTTTGTCTAAAGGAAAATTATGCCCCTGGTGGGCAGCATTATTCTAGATGGGATCCTGCAGCAATTATGATGTGCTATATAGTTATATAGTTTGATTCTTCTGGAAATATATTATTATTAAAGCATCTGGTGTATGTTTATATTATAACAGAAATTCATTCATTCATTCAATTTTGACAAACATATGGTCACCCCAAATCCAATATTTAATCTAAAGAAATAAAAAATAGAAAATGACTGGTCCATTATTATGTATTTGGAGTTTCAAATGGTGGTATATTAGAATGTCTAAGCATGTAGACCCTTCTTGGTCAGTATGAGTCAAAACGGAAGTAGAAAGTAATCTAAAGATTTTATTTTATTTTTATCCTGTGTAAGAGAAGCATTTTATTTTTTAGATGTCTTCATTTAGTAGAAAGGAAATGAAATCTAAAAGGAAAGTAAAAATATAAAACTGTATTTCTCAAGAGTAATGTATAAATCCCATTTTAAAAAAATGTTATTTAAAATTTTTATTCTAATGTTTCTTAAGTATGTACAAACTATGAATTTTTACATCTGCAAACTGCAAAACCAAAGCAAGTTTGTAAGTGAAATACAAGCTAGAAAATTAAAATATGAAACTTTAAAATTAATAATTATAATCTGTTGCTCTGGTTTCAGACTGATTTCAAATTGTGTTTGTGTGTGTCCTTCTTTTGTTCAGTTTTCCTTTTGAGTGTGTGGGTTTGTGTTTGGGGAATGGGTTTGGGGAATGGGTTTTACTGTATATGAGCGTGACTTGATGAGATCATCTATGGCTTTTCTTCTACTGCCTCTGAGGGCTAAAAAAATCTCTTCTGCCCATATCTGTCCTGGTCAGGGCAGGGGGCTATACAGAACACCCATTGACTGAGCTACTAGTCCCAGCTGTGTAACAATTTGTCACCTATAAGTAACAAATGGCAGCTTTTATAGTTATGAAGAAAACAGTATCTCTAAAGCAAAGCAGAATGAAGTGGTTTTATTTTGCAAAAGCAAGCATATTTTATTCTCCTTACTTTTCAATGCTAAAAACAAATTTGCAAACATAAATGACCTTGAAAATGACAAGTGTAATGGAAACAAAAATTGACTAACACCAATGACAGAATGTTTTCCTTTTTTTTTTTTTACTATAAGATACAATGATTTGAGGTATTTATTTAAAGTTGTATTCTCTAGTATTATTATATTAATATAAATGTGTATTTATTTCTCAATGAGAGCCAGTGAAATGTAATTAGTACAAATCATAGCCTTTTATCATATTTTAATCCAAAGTGGCTATGAGCTATTATAGTAGTTATTTCATCTGCAGAAAGTCAAAATTTTGTTCAGAAGAACTTTTTGGCTAGTGACCTGGAGAAGTTTCCACTATGGTACTTATTTACCATGGAAAGGATATCATCAGTCTCCTTGCCAAAGCTTTTTTCCTTTTTTTTAAATTTTTTTAATTTTTTTTATGAGTATTGGTTAAGACATTTGGTTAGGATTGGTTTTAATTTATTTTTTACAGAATGTTGTGAGTCATATGAATCACTTTTCTATTTATAAATTGTGGAGTATATGCAGTACGAAAAACTGCCTAATGCAATTGTTTCTTTCATTTTAATTTATTTCTTGTTTTTTCCATGAATAATTATTATATAACAATTTGCCTTAAAAAACACACATTAAGCTATATTCCAGAAAGCAATGGAAAATAAAATTGAAAGACAAATAAAAGCTTTAGAGCAGTTTTGTGTTCAAAGCAAAACTGAGCAAAAAGTGCAGCGAGTTTCCATAGATCCCTTGTCTCCATCCATGCACAACCTCCCCACTATGAACATGTGGTACCACATCAGTGTATTTATTAACACTGGTGAATGTTGGCACATAATTACTATCCAAAGTGCATAGTTTACATCACAGTCCACCTTGGCATACATTCTGTGGGTTTGGACACACTGGATGGCATGTGTCCACCACTGTAGTCGTATAGAACATTCCACCGCCCTAAAGACATTCTGCTCTCTGCTTTCTCATCTTTCCCTCCTCCCTGGCAACTGCCCATCTTTGTACTGTCTCCTTAGCTCTGCTTGTCCACACAGGAATCTAGCTGGAATCATACTGTTTACACTCCTCTCATATTGACTTCTTTTACTTAGTAACATGCAATTAAGATGCCTCCTTTTATTTTATGGCCCCCCCTCCCTCCCTCCTTTCTTTCTTCTTTCTCCTTCCTTCCTTCCTTCCTTCCTTCCTTCCTTCCTTCCTTCCTTCCTTCCTTCCTTCCTTATTTCTCTTTTTTTCTTTCATCTGCCTTCCTTTCTTTCTTCCTTCTCTTTTTTTCTTTCATCTTTCATAATGTTTTATTGCCTTGTCTCAGAGAATGGGTTAGGAAGTATTCCCTTTTGATATAATTTTTTTTTCTTAAATGTTTGGTAGAGCCCAGCCAGCATGGCTCAGTGGTTGAGCATGGACCTACGAACCAGGAGATCACAGTTCAATTCCTGTTCAGGGCACGTGTTCAGATTTCAGGCTCAATTCCCAGTGTTGGTAGGTTGTGCAAGAGGCAGCCAGTAAATGATTATTTCATTATTGATCTCTCTCTTTCTCTCTCTCTCTCTCTCTCTCTCTCTCTCTCTCTCTCTCTCTCTCTCCCCTACTCTCTGCCCCCCTCTCTCCCCTTTCCTCTCTGAAATCAATAAAAATATATTTTAAAATGTTTGATAGAGTTTATCAATGAACTCAGTTGTTCTTGGTGCTTTAATTTTTGAAAGGTTATTATTGATTCAATTTCTTTAATAGATATAGGTCTATTCAGAATATCTCCTCTTATGTAAGTTTTGGCTATTTTCATTTTTTAAAAAATTGAACCATTTTATCTAGGTTATCAAATTTGTGGTCATGAACTTATTCATTGCAGTTCTTTGTTATCTTTTTTATGCCCACAGAATTCATAGTGATGCCTCTCTCTTTCATTTCTTATAGTAGAGATTTATGCATTCTCTCTTTTTTTCTGAACTTACTGGCTATGTTCTTATTGATTATTGATGTTATCAAAGAATCAACTCTTGGGTTTGTTGATTTTTTGTTTTTCAATTTATTTATTTTTGCTTCAACATTTATTATTACTTTACTTCTGTTTACTTTGGAGTCAATTTTCTATTTTTCTAGTTTCCTATGGAGGAAACAGATTGTTGATTTTATAGCTTTCTTTTTTCATATACATATATATATATATATATATATATATATATTCAGTTCTATAAGTTATTGTTTAAATAATGTTTTCACTAATCATGTAACTTTACCTTTACAGTATTAGTCCTATAAAATGTCACCTTGATTCTGGACAGTTTATTTGCAAATTTACCCCAAACCTATATTTCAGTTATCGCAAATGTACATATCTATATTCTTCTTCAAAACATTACAGCTTTAACTATTAAAGTGACCCATCCTTTTGAGAATGGCACGTCTGTGTCTAGTTATATAAGACATATTTCTAGCCTTCTTAATAACACGGAGAAAAGGCAGTGGCCATAACAAGGTGGGGAGAAGAAGCAGTTGCCGCTATCTCCTTGGGCACATACTCCAGATGTATGAACTGGTCAATATAGTTTTTAAGGACACATTGTTGGCATAATGGCTTTTAGAACAACCTGGAGAGCTTGTAAAAATGCTTGTTTTCTGGGCCTAGCTCCAGGTCAATTAAATGAAAATCTCTGTGGGTGAAGAGATTTCAGTATTATATACAGACTCCCTAGTAATTCTAAAATTCAGTCTGCTGAAGAACACTGCTTTATAGGACACAGTGTAAAAGCAGCCATCTGTTTAAAACTCAATTGAAATTCCTGGTTAGTTTTTGAAATACTTATAAGGATTGTCAATGGTTTGCACATTTTGATGTGCTGTTTTAATCACCGATCAATAACGTAAGTCTTCATCCTGGCCCCTGTCCTGCCCTCAAACTTATTCCACCTGATGTGAGAACCTGCCTGTACTTCTGCAAAGAAATGGTATAGGATCCAAAGCATTCTCTAGTATTAGGGGTGTCGAACTCAATCAGAGAAGGGGCCAAAATCTAAAATCCAGCCTAAATCGCGGGCTGAATGGTTTACTGAACAGTCATAAACTGTCATTGTGATGGAAACGCAGCGGAGTGCAGTGATGACAGCGCGGTGCGGGCCACATTGCAAGGCCTGGTGGGACGGATTTGGCCTGCGGGCCTTGTGTTTGACACATGTGCTCTAGTTCATACAGTGTCATGCATCTTTTGAGTTCCTGTGGCTTGGAATCTTAGCTAATTTAATGTGGCAATAACTTATTAGTTTGTTCAGAGTACATGAAAATAAGATGGGAGTTCTAGTTCTGATAATCTGTTGCCAGGGTTATGGCTAATAAGCACAGTTAAAATGGGCAGAGTTAAATGAATACATATTTATTTTCTGAATTATTAAATTATTCTATTGAATATAATTAACTTGGATTTTTTTATGTAGCAGAATTTCTTATCCTTAGTGCCATATAGCTGTATATGTCTTCCTTCCTGTCATAGCGATTGGTGCACACTGCCCATTTAAAATAATAATATAAAAATCAAGGGAAAGTCTCACAAGCATAGTAGAAACTTCTTAGCACACATATCCTAACTTATCTTCATTGACAAGTTATATGGCTGACTAAACAAGTGGGTATCAATTTTAATAAGAAACTTTAAAAACCAAAATCTAGAAAAAGTAAAAGCATACAGTACATACTGAGAGTTTTATCTCATTAAGAAATGTCTATTTTTTTTCTTGGTAAAGGTGGTTCTCCTAAGAGTATATTTTGAATTATTAATTTTATTCATTACTGCCTTTTACTTATCTTTCACCCTCAATTAAGGTTTTAGGACTGAAAACACTTTAGAACTTATTGTTTGAGGACATTCTTGTCCAGGGATGTATTAGAGTCTTCACATTAAGAGATTCCTTTCTTCTGTGATTTGTGATCTAACATAAAGTAAATGGACACACAAGAGAAAATATGAACACTGGGCTAATTATGTACCTGTGTAATCTGTGAAGCTGATGCTATTCAATAATCTAAAACCTAATTAACTTTTCTCCTGACTGAAACATTCAATTACTCACTCACTGTTACATTAGTACAGATGCTCTTTGACTTAACGATGGATCCCATAAGCCCATCGTAAATTGAAAATACTGTAAATTGGAAATGCATTTAATACACTTAACCTACTGACCGTCATAGCTTAGCCTACCTTAAATGTGCTTAGAACACTTACATTAGCCTACAGTGGGGCAAATCATCTTGCTGCTGCTGCCCGGGTATTACAAGAGTATCATAACACACATCACTAGCCCAAGGAAAGATCAACATTCAAAATTCAACATACGGTTTCTACTGAATTGTAAAGTAGAAAATCATATGTTGAACCATAGTAAGTCGGGACCATCTGTTTTCAAACATTTCAGTTATTGCCACAGTTCATTAGGATGTAAATGAAAACCAGGGACTGAATTAGCACTTGCAGGGCCTGATTAAGTCAGGATTAGTTTAGACGGGTTTTCTTGCAGACCTAAGTTTCTCCTCTCACACACTAACAATATGCATCAGATCAAAGCAATTCTGCTATTTGCAAGATCTTCACATGCACATACATGTTTCTCTTCTACTTGCAAGAGATATAAAACGAGCATGAATAATGCTCTTGGATCAAGGCTTATTAATGTTTAATTGCAACTTCATTGTTTCTAACAGTTCTCATTAGCACTGTCACATTTGCTTCTCAGAATAAAACAGCCACAGTGCAGTTCACGAGCACAGGGCTATATGACAGCACTGGTGTGAACTTAATGAACTGGCTAAATTCTTCAGGAAACTAGCTTAGGGATAATTAAAATTTTCACACAAACATTTAGAAGTAAAAATAGTATTGTTGATGACTAGTTTTTCTTTTAAGCCAAGAGACTCAAAGCCATTACCATATTTTATAATTATCGGATATACAGCTGATCCTAATGTGATTTTACATAATTGTGCTTTTATATAGAAATTATGTAAAATCCTTAAAAATTATTAGCCTTCGTTCAGATTCTTGGAGTTGCATAAAAACCACATGACTCTTTGCCCTGGTTCCTTTGCCATCACCCATGCTACTTCTTTACTTGAGGCTATGAGAGCATCTGTGTCTTTCACATGAAACACACATAGAAACCTACTCTTAAAAGACAACTCCTGAGGAAAAAATAGGGAGGAGAGGAGGGAGAAGCATAGATGATATTTAATTATTTATACTATTGGGGAAGAGAAATGATAGAGGGAAACGAAGTCCAAATATAATCTAAATGTTATGTTTTTATAAGTTGTGTCCGTCTATTTCATCAGCATGTTTTATTCGAACAGATGTGAAAATGAATGGTTGTCAGTCCATTTCTAGTCCATCTTCTCCACCTTTTCCACAAGGAGAAATGAAATGTCTAAAACTTAGCTCGGCTAGTGTGGCTCAGCAGTTGAGCATTGACCCAGGGTTACCAGTTTGATTCCAGCCCAGGTTGTGGGCTCAATCCCTAATAGGAGCAAGACATGACCAGTCAATGATGTTTCTCTCTCATTGATGTTTCTATCTCTATCCCTCTTCTTCCTTTTTCTCTAAAAAAAATTAATAAAAACATTTAAAAAATAAAATAAAATTTAGGTAAATGTTGAAATGTCCTGAAAACAAGCAGTTGAAGCAGAAAAGTGAAAAGAAAGAAGAAACTTCCAAAATCTATTTACTCATATGCACCCCTTTAATCAGAAATTGACATTTCAGTATCAATAAAGTGCTAATCAGGCCCATTGCCACCTGAGGTTTTTATGAGTCAAGGTAAGAGAGTTAGTTGTATTCCAGGTTCGAGAGGTACACCCAGGTATAAGCACAGATACTCTGTAGGCAAAATTAATATTATGTGGAAAGCCACACTGTCTGCTACAAAAGATGTAGAAGTAGGATGTTCAGAACATTGTGCCTGGCTTGACTTCACTGACAAACAAGGTGGTTGAGATCACATGGGAGAAGTCAGATGAAGGAATTCCTGATTAGACTTCTGGCTCCAATTTATATCATCCTGCTGGACAAGCTTCTCTTGGCCTATTGTCTTCATAGGATTGCATGAAGATTTTGATGATATGTAGTTCCCCCTGCTTTAATATCTCAGTATGAATATTTGTTAGATTAATTTATCAATTGGTAATTGATTTGCAATTGACCTTGTCAGAGATTGTCTGACACAGAGAGGACTCATTGGTTTTTAATGATTTAATGAATCATGATGAGCAAGAGCATGGAGAGTTGATTCCTGCTTTTGTTTTAATCAATCAGCTAAGCCTTTGTCAATGGCCTCCATATCCTTGATTGGGAATACAGGCTTGTTTAGACAGTGTGGGCCCTCTTGGAGAGGATCTACCCCTGGGTTTGAGGGCAGGGAGGAGACTTGGCATGGGCTACCTCCTGGCTCTGGCAAGCAGAACATACTGCATTTCTAGGAAAACTAGAGTTACTGGTTTGGGACTTGAATTTTGTAAATTGGTTTAAGTCTGAAAAAAAATTACTTGGTTTATAGATTATATTGCTAAAATTATTTAGGTTCAACTTGTCTCAATCAGAAAGCTCTTTTTTAGTTTCCTCAATGAGTTGAAGAATCCTTAGTTTGCAAAAAGTTTCCTCATGTTGAATATTTTAGGCTTTAGCCAAAAAGGACATGCGAAGATCAGAATCAAACTTCTAAAAAGTGATAAAGCTACAAACTGAACCTAGATGGTAAAATGTGAGTTGAGACCGGCTCTCACACAATGCCTGTGTTGCATGGAGAGCCCAATCAGAGAGAAGAGAGCCTATTACTCTTGGTGTGATGTCACATGTCTAATGAGAGACGCTGGTCTGCTGGATTAAACAAGCTATGTAGTTAGATTCATCAGTAAATCTGAAAAGGTCCAAGCAGCTAGCCTTATAAATTGTTGAACTTGTCACTATGCAAACAGTATTTTTAAACAATTTTGATTACTGAAAATTAAACAGTGATACTCATGAATGCATTCAAATCATGTCAGAATTATAGTCAATCAAATGTTATTTACAAACACTATTAAATTATGCCTCGTTCCATTTCTCAACTCAGTGAGTTCCCAGATATCATAAAATTACAAAATTTTCTACTTTGTGTGTTTTGATGCTATTCTTCATTTACTTTATAAATTATTCAATTGAAGTACAAAATGCACACAAGAAAATGAAAACACATAAGTGTAGAGTTGAATGAATTTTCAAAACCTGAAGGCAAGCATGTGATGGGCACCTAGATCAAGAAACAGAACATTCTGCAAACTAAACTCAAGCAAAAGTGCCTCCTTTGCCTGCAGAATCCTTTCCTGTCATGAACGCATCAAAACTAACCCCTTTCAGGACACAAAATAGGAAATAGCAGCTAATGCTCCAAATGCTTGTTCCTATTCTTATATTATAGACTGTTGAGTTCAATTTATTTTGCAGTTCTCAAATGCTTATCTATAATAATCTATAATAATAAAAGCATAATATGCTAATTAGACTGGACAGCCGAATGACCTTCCAGATGTCCTTCTAGATGAAGCTGCCACTGCAAGGGTCAAGGCAAGTGACTGTGGCTGTGAGGGCTGAGCCCCATGCATGAATTTTGTGCATTGAGCCCCTAGTAAGAATATAAGCACCAACCCCAATTTTCTAGTTGTTGGCATTGGATTATTGGCCTACCGTGAACTACTGTATTCTACATTCTCACTCTTTATTTACTTTAAACATAATGTTCCAATTACAACATACTATGCCATAATACTGAGTAAGTAAATCAATCTAAATATTGTCAGATAGGCAAATAGGTGCTTTATTACTGAATAATTGGACGTAAGACTGAACATTGTATATCTTTAGAGAGAGAGATTTAAGTAATAATTGCATAAAGGAATCAATATAAAATAGATCTTTAAGATAAAATTATGAATATTTGAAGATAATATTTTATTAATAAACAGTTTCACTTGAGCATAAATATAATAATCACAATAGAACAAGAAAATAAAAAATGTCAAATTCCTGAATCTTCTCTTTCTTAATAATTACTGTGGATAGAGAAGCTTCCAAGGGAGATAAACTTATAAAGGAATCTGCATAGTAGTTGTACCCATTACTATTTGGATCAGAAATTGAAAGTTAACCTAAAAAAATGAAATATATGCTTTTAAAGAACACATTTTAGTGGTCAAAATAACCATAATTGCCATCTGATTGAAAGAATGATATTAACCTTATTCTTAACCATATAACTGGACCAAGGAGAAAATGCTATTGTTTTGGCAAGTTAATAGGATTTGTTTTCTAAATTTATACTCATGACTTGCTTGTAAACACTTGGTGATAAAGTGATGATCTGAGAATTTTATTAATAAATATTCCTTGTAACCAAAATATTGATTTAAAAATATAAGCAGTACAGAAGTTCAGAAAAACATTTTATGGGTATGATGTTAGCAGTTAACTTGGGAATAAAGGCTTTCTCTACAACAACCATGTCAAACTTGAAAGCTAACATGGACTAAATAAACAAGGCATGTGGCCTGCCAGTCTCAAGTTTGACATGCTTGCTCTACAATATATAAGAATATTGAACTGAACAGGAAGAAAGTTGATTGAAGTGTAAAAATTAAAATAATTATGTGGTGTGTGTGTGTGTGTGTGTGTGTGTGTGTGTGATCGCATGTATGATATTATATTATTGATTAGTTATTTGTTGATTGTATAAAGTTTTTTTGTACTTCCCATAATAGATAAAACTAAAATAATGAGACTGGAAATGCTAGATTGATTTATACTGGAAATCTATAAATGATCACTCTCTAAAGAAAAGAAAATATATCCAGAAGAAAAGGTGGGGTGGGGGGTTCATTTAGATGAGAGGTAGAGTTTAGAAACTTGCAAAATAATGAGATGTTTGAGGAAGGGTTGTGCTATAGGTGAAGGGAATAATAAAAATATAAGTGTAGTGAATTTTCCTGAGTGTACTGATAGGAATTCTAGCTCGTTAAAGAACTGAATCTTTTTAAAGTAACTTTCCTTTTGATCTTTTTTTATGCCAGAGTATTGTGTAAGTACTGGTGGCATCTAATTTTTAATGTCAAAAGTGTTATCCTAAAATAGCAAATATCAACTTTTTTCAATGACAGCCAGACTTTTAGACAAACTTGACTAATGAAACCACAATGGGCTTTGGAACATACTTACAAAGAGAGAGGTATCTGGTAGAGATGCCTTGTGATCGGAATCATAATGTTTGAAAGAGAAAACTATTATGAACTTAGCATAAAAACAGAGCTAGGAAAGACTATGCTTTAAATAAAGCAATTTAAAAAATATTTCTCATGGAATTGCAAACTGGAGATCAATTTTATTCAATATTTATAATTATAAATAATGACAATTATTTAATTATCAATAAATTAAGGAATTTTCTGTATTAAGCAGTCTTTAAAAAAAACTTTTATAAACTAAAGTTATTGCCTTGCTACCCTGGCTGAGATGGGTCACTGAAAATTTAGATGTTGAAGAAAAATATATTAAAAATTCCTTGCAACCACGGATATATCCTCTTTGCTACTGAAAAGTGAGGTAACTAACTGGAATATTGTGCCTCTACCTGAAGAAAAAAAAAAAGGCGGGCTTGCGTTCTGGAATAGATTTGGACAATCATACACAAGGCATTATTTCTGGACTCACAAAATCAAAACTTTTGGGGGAGGTTTTAGGTTGCATCAATGCTCTAGAAAGTATATAAGTTTTATTAGAATGTCTCTCAGAAAATTACATTGAGTTTATAAGTGAGTTCTGAAGAGAAAAATACATAATTCAAGATGACATACAATTCAGATTAGGATTTCTTCAAAAGCTCAACAATAGAATGATACTTGGCAAACCAAAAGCACTTCAAGGTCACTAAGGTGGGACAGGCCAATGCCCACACTGATGCTCTTTGGTTAGCAAGCTGCTGGAATGTTAAAGATAACAAAGGGACCAAGAGATAAGAATGTGGCCCATGTGTTAACAACTGAGAATACCATATGAAGCAAGAATAGAATTATAGCTTTAATGAAATTGTAGTCTTTAAAAATATATATCAAAGGGAAAAAAGATAGTTCTGGGTGTGTTTAGATTTCAAATTTATGTCACCTACTTGATGTAAATAGTTCCAATCTGATACATTTAACTAAAAGTGGTACATGGCACATGATAGAAGCTAATATGAATCCTTATTAAAAGAATTATTTTTTCTTAAAAAAAAAAACAAAAACAAAAAAAAAACTCTATAGTAGAAGAAACAGGTGTTGTTGTTTTTTGTTTGTTTTGTTTTGTTTTTAAGGCCTTTTGGGGGCTATTTTAGATCAGCTTTTATGATACTAAAAAGGCATCAGAGAATATCCAGGGTAGCCAAGATTTGAGCATGAAAGATACCAAATAAAAGAAAATGCATTGTGGAGAAAATAACATTCGCTGCCACTTTTCCACTTCGATGTATTCACTTATCATAGTGTGGTTCTGGGCCAAGCGGCTGAGCCAAAACAGGCCCCTAGCGCTTCCAGCAGCTCCACTGTCCTTGAGAGGAAAATAATGGAGAGCATCCCTAGGTAGTCAGGAAGCGAGACAAATGCACTGGGTACAAAGAACTGGAGAGAACTGTGCTGATGTGTGGTGCTGCCCAGCCCCTCAGGTATTTGCTGATGTTTAAGCTGAAGGAAATGAGAGGTCTAGAAACCTAAGCAGAACATTGTTCCAGGAGGATAGAAGGTTAAGCAGTGCTTCAGCCAGACACAAAAATGGGTGCTTAGGGAGCACTGAGGGAGCGGCCTGGTATCCATACTTGGCTTATTGTTGAGAGAGTTGAAAAGCCTTCAGTTAGCTACCCAATGAGTAGAGTATACCAGAAATAGACCAGCCCTCACAAAGATGGAACATTGGCCTAACAATCTCAATCTATGATTAGAAAAAAAAAAAAACAAAAAGAAAAACTGCTCCTATTCTAACTGCCTGGCAAAAGCAAGTGATTCCTCCCCAAAGGAAGATTACATCCTGTGGAACATGTTTCTTTATATATAATTGCTATTAAAACATTAAAGATGAGAAGAGTAAATATCTAAAAATTGAGAGAAAATAAAGAGACACAGACCATCAGGTGATTCAGATCCTGAAGCAGTTAGATATACAATTTGATTTTAACCAAAAGGCCGAGAAGTGATAGTTAGATATATAATTAGAAATAATTTTGTAGAATATGTTCAAGAGATAGTGGTGAAGATGGAGAATTTCACCAAAAATTAAATGCTTTAAGTGTGGTGATTAACAATAAAATCAAATAGGTATATAGGTATATATAAGTATGCTTGTACTTGTATGCATGCAAAGATAGAGATATAGATATAAATAGGTAGATAGATATTGTTATAAATAGAAAATAGATATCTCCACTAGTTAAATAATTAAATTCTTTACAAGTACACATTGGATTTCATATCAAAGTTAAACACATATTAGCCACATAAGCAGGCCTAAACAAAGCTCAAGAAATCGAAATAATATACATTATGATCTCTGAGCACACTAACATATAGCTAGAAATCCATAACAACTATGACAATTGGGGAATCTAAAAGTATTCACAAATTATACTATCATTAAAACAACATGGGTCAACAAAGAAAACACATTGGAAATTAAAAAATGAATTGTGCTGAAAAAGAGTACGAATCTGACACAACACTATTCAACGGGTACATCCAAATCTATTTATAATAAAAATTAGAGCCTTAAATATTGGAAAAGGAATGGCTAAAAAAAATTAGTTGTTACCTTAACTGGTTTGGCTCAGCCTGCAGACTGAAGGGCCCCAGGTTTGATTTTGGTCAAGAATATGTATCATGGTTGCGGGCATATCCCAAGTAGGGGGTGTACAAGAGGCAGCTGATTGATGTTTCTCTCTTGTTGTTGTTTCTAACTCTCTATCCCTCTCTTTTCCTCTCTGTAAAATATCAATAAAATATATATTTTTTAAAATTAGTTGTCTATGTAACTATTTTAAGAAGTTAAAAATGGTATCTGTCTTAGGAAGTTTGACATAACCAGAAGAAAAGAGAACAATTCCAGTGTCATAGAAAGAAAATGTGTCCACATTTTGCAATACTTAAAAGAAACAGCAGACAAAAACAAAAAATGAAACAAAATGAAAAAACACAAACCTGAATATAGAGCCCTTCAATGGTGAGAGTATGCATATGGGTGATACCTTGGGTTATAAAGAAAGCTTCTGCACACTGACATCATAATATATGGCTACCTTTCCATAAAGGAAGAAAGTTAGAAATCAATACACAGAGAAAAACAAAAAATCTTCAATGACTTGAGAATCAAACAATTATAATTCTAAATAATATATGGTTCAAAATAACAATGGAAATTAGAATTACTTCCTCTAGAAAAAGAAAAATATACCAAAAGATGTAGAATAAAATAGTGCTTAGCTTTACTTAGCCTTAAATTCATATATTAAATTATAAAAACCCTGGCCAGTGTTTCTGAGTGGTTAGAGTTGGACCACCCAAGAAAGAGCTTGAGTTTGATCAAGGGCACATACCTGGGTTATAGGTTCCATCCCAGGCACCAGTCAGGGCACCTGCAGGAGGAGAGGGAGAGGCACGGAGAGAGAAACATCAATGTTAGAGAGACACATTGATTAGTAGCTTCCAACATATGCCCCACAACCAACTTTGAGCCTGCAACCGAGGTACATGTCCTTGATTGAAATCCAACCACAACTCTTCGGTCTGTGGATGGATGCTCTATCCATTGAGCTAAACTGGGTAGGGCTCCACTCTCTCTAAAAATTAATGGAAAAATATCCTTGGGTGAGGATTGAAATTATATATATAGTAGGGGCCCAGTGCACAAATTTATGCACCTTAAAAGGAACTATGGGCTGCACAGGGGCGGGTCTCTGCCCATCCTCCACTCCTCTGCCTGGTCCCTCTCGCTATAGCCCCCAGTCTCCTGTCTGTCAGCTGTCCTGCTCCCGCCAGTACTGGCCCCACTTGCACCTACTAACAGCACAGAGTGATTGGGGCCAGTGCCAGCATTGGGTGCAAGCAGAGGCTGCTGCCCCAATTGCCCCTCAGGAGCAGGGGGAGGTGGAGAAGCCCTCAGGAGCAATTGGGGTGGCAGTGACTACTCGCACCCACTTGCACCTGCTTATGGCACTGAGTGATCAGGGCTGGTGCTGGGCACCAGTAGCAGATTCAAGTGCTAAGTGAGACCCTGGTGTGCGGGAGCAAATAATTTTCAGTAACCACCATGGGCTTGCCCTGATGACAGCGACCAGTGTTACCCAGTGTTCCACCTTGGTCTGGCACTCTGCTCACCTGATCCACCATCCTGCTGTAGCCAATGCCCACCATGTTCCTCACTCTGCTGCCTTCTGCCAATGCCCACCATGCTCCACATGCGTCCCTGGTGGTCAGCACATGTCATAGCGAACGGTTGTTCTGCCATCCAGTCTTTTTGCATATTAGAGTTATATATGTATAGATATAGATATAAATATAGATATATTGTAGATATAGATAGATATGGATATAGTATATATGAAGAGCTAAAATTAATGTTTTAAATTTTCATCTCAAGATGCTAGAGAAAACTCAAACCTGAAGAAGTGGATGATTGTGAATAATAACGATAAAACAGGAACCAGTGAAATAGAAAACAAATAAACAATAGGAAAAACTGCAAAGCTAAAATTCTATTCTTTTAAAAGTTTAACCAAGATAATAAACCACTGAAAGACAAAGAGAAAATGCAAATTACTAATATCAGGAATTAAAATGTGATAATCACTATAGATTTTACCAAAATTAGAATGTTAATAGGATATTATAAATACCTTACCAAATAAAATTGATCATTAAATTAAATTAAAATATTTCTTAGAAAACAATTTTTGGATATTTACACAAAAATAAAATGGCAATCTAAGCAATCCAATAGCAATTAAAGAAATTAATTTGTGATTTAAACCTTTCTCCAAAGAAAACTCCAGTTGAATATGGCTTTTGCCATATTTGTACAATATGAATTGTACAAATATTTTTTAAAAATTAACATACTAAATATAACATAAAATCTTTAAGAAAGTATAAAAATAAGGCAAACTCCTCAAATTTCTACATTATTCCAATCTCAAAACCCAGCAAGGGCCTTGCAAGCTTGCAAGTTGCATACCAAGATCTTCTATTCGACATGCATACAGAAATCCCAAACACTGTGAATTTAAACGGCAAGGTTGCTTGGTGAAGGGACCAGGAAATAAGGAAGAGTTTATTGATTTGTGAGCATTCTCCTGAGATATAAGATTTAATGCCTGATACAGTTTCCAAGACATGGTGCACATTTGCTATGAGGATGTTTTTTAGAAGCATAGAACGATAAGTGACCCGTGGTAAGGGAGGTCAAAGCAGCATAACTGCCAGGGGAGACGGTGAAGGAGGGGAATGAAGGACAGTTGGCTGGCTGGGTTGGATATACTGTGTAGGGCCGGGGGCCATGTGAAGAATTGTGTTCCAAAGGAAGGCCCACGTTCTTTTGTATTTTAAATATTAACCCATTTTCCTATCTATGTTTTGCAAACATTTTCTCCCATTTCATAGATTGCCTTCTTATTTTGCTGATTGTTTTTTTGGTTGTTGTGCAGCAACTTTTTCTGCACAACAACAAAAGCTTTTTTAATGTAGTCCCACTTGTGGGTTTTTGTTTTGGTTGTTTGTGACTTTGGTTTATCCAAACAGTCATTGCCAAGACCAATGTTAAGGGGCTTACTACTCTTCCATGGTTTTTTTTTTGTTGTTTTTTTTTTTTTTTTTTGTTTTTTTTTGTTTTTTTAGAAGTTTTATGATGCCTGGTCTTATGCTTAAGGCTTTAATTCATTTTGAGTTAAGTTTTGTGAATGGTGTAAAATATAAGTGTAATTTTATTTTATCTTGCACGTGGTTATCTGACTTTCCCCAAATCATTTGTTGAAGATACTGTCTTTTCACTATTGAGTGTTCTTGGCTTCCCTGTAAATATTAGTTTACTGTGTAAGTGTGATGGGGGGCAGAAACAGAGAGTAAAATACTGGTATTCAGGAACTTGGGGATGAAGGAATTGGGGAGATGTTAAAGGTTACAAACTTATAACTAGAAGATGAATAATTCTGGAGTTCTAATGCACAGCAGAGTAATTATATTCAACAATACTCTGTTATATGCTTCAAAATTGCCAAGAGACTAAATCTTTAATGTTCTCCCCACACACATGCACAAATAAATTATATTTATATGACATAATAGAAGTGTTAACTAAAGCTATATTAGTAATAATATTATAATACAGAAATATATAATGTCAACATATTGTATGTCTTAAACCTATTCAATGTTTTATGTCAATTATATTACAATTTTAAAAATTCATGCTATTTGGTATTCCTAACTATTAGCTATATTGAAAATCTTTTGTAAATAAGATAGTGTTAGGGGTAAATAAATATAACAGTAGAATAAAAAATAACAAAACACATACACATATCAGAACTACCATCACAGATCAATTATGAAATAATAAATTACATGAAGTAATTAATTATTCATATGAGGAAAAAACATTTATCCTTTCTTTAGACCATGTATAGAAACCTATCCAGGATGAATTAAATCTGAAAAATAAAAAAGATAATTCTAAGATAACATAACAAATATTTTTATGATTTGGGATTAAAGGAGGAGATCTTAAATAACACTCAAATATGGCAAATCACAAAGCAAATGACTGAGAAATTTAATTACAAAAAGTTAGAACTGTATAGTTAATGTGACCATAAAGAAAGTAGCAAGAGAAATCCAAAAGAGGTAAAAAAATACTTGAAACATAATCCAACACAATATCTATAAAGCTTGAACAGTATTTGAGAGTTTTTTATAAATCATCAATAAAGAAGTCAATAGAAAACAAGCAAAATACATGAACAGGTATTTTCTTGAAGAGAAAACATGACTGGCAAGCACATATAAAAATACTAAATTTCTTTAATAACCAGAAAAGTACATATTAAAACCACAGTGAGATATGTTGTGCTCATTAGACTGAGAAACATTTTTAAATCTTACTGTACAAGCATTGACAAGGATATATTTTCAAGTGTTTGGATCAATGGCCACTGTTATATGCTACAAATGGAAGTGAAAATTGATACAAATTGCTTTGAGGAGCACATTAGATATTATAAAACTAACTCTCCTATAGCCTTTGAATTCAACTACTAGGTATATACCTTAATAAATGTCTTGCTTATGTATGTTATATAAATTGTACAATACTCTTCTTTGCATCAAAGCTTTTAATAATATAAAATTGAAGGTACTCTAAATATTAAAGCAAAGAGAAAAAGCCAATGTGGTATAATCATAATACATATCTATAAAAAATAAAAAGGAATAAACTAATAAAAGACTGAAGGGGAAATGGAAGTTTTGAAAGATGCATGCAGTTTGATAGCAATCATGTGTAGTATAGAAACATGAAAACTTGCACTGTATTTTCTAAATGCACAAGAAATTTAATAAGTGTATGAAGGAATTAATGCAGTTGTGACAGGTACCACCACAGTATTCAACCACATAAACAATGTTGTTGTTTTTTTGAGCTCTGTAATGGGTAAATGAATAGTGTTTTATTATCTATACCTTTTTGTATCTCTGAAGAAATTTTAAATACGTTTAAAACAAAATTGATAAAGCACATTTCCTTAGGTTATACAGCCAATAATCACTTGTGCAGGAATTTAATCCCAGGAGCCCTACTTATGACCCTGTTTTTAACAACAACAATACATTATTTCTTAGACTCTAAGATATCAACTGAATACTTGTTATTCATGAATCTAATCAGGACAGTGGTGGAAGACAAGATCAACACAGCACTACTCCATGAGCAATATAAATAGTTAACTAAACATAACTAAAATCAACTCTTAATTCTTAATGGGGGAAGAGGAGAGTAAAAGAATGGAAAAAGAAAAAAGAGGGATGCAGGTTGGAAGGGAGAAAAGAAGTAAAAGATCTTTGAAAATAAAATAAAAAATCTAATGACAGAGGTTAACATAATTATAAGAAAATATTATATTATTCTATATGCCATTAACTTCAAAAATCTATTTGCTAAAGGTTAACTTTTAATAAAATATGTCAACAAAATTGATTCTAGATATTTGAAATGTGTATGAACAAAGGATGACAGAATAATTGAAAAATAGAAGTGATCAATCAATTTTCCTTCTTCTTCCTCTATTTTGACAAAAAATAATTTGAGGCCTACACTATTTTAAAACAAATTCCCACAAACGTTCAATGTAAATACAGTTCCTTTGAAAAATTGTCAAGTGGATAGAAAAGGACAAAACCTGCCTAATTGGTTTGACTGAGTGGATATAGTGTAGGCCTGGAAACCAAAGAGTCTCAGGTTCGATTCCAGTCAAGGGCATATCCCCTGGTTACGGGCTTGATCCCCAGTAGGGAGCATGCAGGAGGCAGATACTCTCTCATCATTGATGTTTCCATCTCTCTCTCTCTCTCCCTTTCTCTCTGAAACAATATACATATTAAAAAACAAAAAAAACAACAACAACAAAAAACAAAGGAGAGGACAAAAATCTTCTGAATGTATTTAATGTATCCATTTATACAAAATTAGATGCCCTGTGCATGAAGATTCATGCAAGAATGGGCCTTCTTTCCCTTGGCTCCTAACACCACCTTTGCTCCAGCCCAGAGCCACCTTTGGGCCTTTGCTCTGGCCTTGAGCTGCTTTCTGTTTTCTCATGCTGCCCATTGGCCTGGAGCAGCTGGGTGGTGTAGAATGCCTGCATTGTCACTATGGCAACAACTCAAGCATCCCACCCCCAGCCACTCGGTGGCTGTGTATGCAAATTAATCCGCCAGCTTTGTTGGATTAAGTTGCATAATCACTCCTGATTGGCTGGTGGGCATCTTGAAGGTATGGTCAATTTGCATCTTTCTCTTTTATTAGTGTAGATTAGACTAGGAGAACATATTGCTTGCTAATATATATGCAGGAAAGCTAATAGAACTTTAACAAATATATGCATTATATTAATGATATACACCATGTTTAAATATTTTTAATGCAAGAATAATCCAATCTGAAGAACTCTGTTAATATTCAAGTACTCACAGTTATTTTCCTATATCATATTACTGAGAAATGCTCACAGGACAACTCCTAGATTCTCAAGTGGGAGGGGAATTCAGAAAGGTAGTGCAAGGTTAGCAAATCATTTCTCAGCAAAACTTCAACAACAAAGAAAGTGGGCCATAAATGTGTTAGTAGAACTGTAGCCATCTCTACTTCAGAAAGGGGCTCTGAGTATTTGAAACTAATGTGATCTGCACTCATGACAATGAAGGTTTCAAAAATGAGTACATCTTTTTACATGATTAGTTGCTCTAATTAGTTTTAATCTTAGGATTTGTACTGGTAATGGTGGGTATAGATTCTCTCTTACCTGCTGAATATGATCTTGGAGAATATAGCCCATGAGCTACCAACAGTTTCATGTTATCATAAAAATAAGGCCTATCTGAAAATGGAGCCAACTCAATTGGATGAAGAAAATCAAGAGATGGTTCTGATCTTAAATGCTATTTAAAGCTCTGAATCAAGCCTCATCTAAAGTACAGATTAGGCCATCTATATTTAATTATGTAAGCTAATTGACTTCATATTTTGCTTAATTTAGTTTGTTTGAGTGTTCACTTATTTGCAGCTAAACATGTTCTTAAGCAGAAATTAATAAAAGTGTTCTATTAATATGAAGAGTTAACATATCTTTGGAGAAACACAATAGCCAATTTGTAACAGCAATGGAAAAACAAATTCTATTAACACTCATTACAAAAGCTATTGACAAGGAATGAGCAAGACCTACATGAAATATATTAAAATGTATGTTTGAAGCCCTGGATTCAGCTTTTACTAAAATTAATTTTTAGAGGGAATATTGAAGATCTGAGTCATAAATTAATATGGACAAGGGTCTATGCTTTAGAGAACCATTCTCCAACTTTCCCCCCAATTTTACACTTTATTGTTTTTTTCTTCTTTACAGGGATAATTTTGTTCTCTGTTTTCCTAAATGATCCACTATTTATGGAGGTTTTCAAATTCATGAGCACAATGTCTCACTTAGTGTCTGCTCACAATTATTGTACTGTGATGTCTTCCATTACTCAGTAATCATTTCCGTGTGTCCCTAATGTTTTGTACTTTTGTTTCTCCATCTCTCCTGATTAGCCATATTAGATGTTTATTGAATGGTTCTGTCCTTGTATGACCCCTGTTAAACTTAGAGGAAGCAGAGACGGGTTAGGTTGCAGAAATATTAGTTGTTTCTGTATCAGAACCCATGTTTTCAGCATGGGTTCTGATATTAACATTAGCCAAGCCTAAATCAGGAAGAAAAAAACAAAACTTGATAAAACCATTTTTAATGCAAACACCTGTCTTTCAATATATTACTTCTTCCCAATTCTACCCTCACTATTTAGAAAAACCAACCTCCCCTGGCCTTTGTCTTTAGTATTGACCTTTTCTGACAGTATGTGATATACAGCATGACCCCCATCCAGAAATTTTTGCAACTTCAATAATACATAGAGTTCATTCAGAATCTCTCAATGTCCAGCAGGCATGAACTATTATAAAAACATGAGATAAATAAATTTTGCAAACCAGGAAGAAGCAAGTACCTATCATAAGGTCTAGAGAAAAGCAGGAAGGCAAGAAAGCAAGCAAGGAGAAAAAAATAGAAGGGAGGGAGGACAGCAGGCAGGCAGGCAGAAAGTCTTACAGCAATTCATTAGCTCTTTGCTCTACAGCTTCCTGAAGATAGTGGGTCATGGCCAGGTGAAGGAAAACAGTTTAAATGTTTCCTATTCAACTGAGTTTGCTTCAATTACATTTGACAATTGGGTCCCCTTTATATTAACAATAAGTGTCTCATATTAAGCCTCATTATCATTTGGATATTCACAGTAGTGATATTCATAATATTCAAATAGCCACCAGAGCACAGAGCTAGAGCAATTGCTGGTTCTATAAGCAATTGGTAGACTGTGCTGGTGCATAATGGCAAAAAAATAAATAAATAAATCAGCTCCGGTATTCTTTACAACATGAGGGCACCTACAAACCCATTAAACTCTTCTATAAATTTTCTTATTTTTTTATGTCTTTTAAATCAACCATTTTTTTAACCTATGTTATTTTTTCTGTTTTCCTTTGTTTTTCTGTAACCTTTCCCAGTATATTTAATTGGATAAACTCGTTTTCTTCTATGGCCTGTTTTGTTGTACAGTCCTTGAGGCAAAATAATAAAGCATTCATAGCTTTTGCATCTGAATACAACTTAAAGGTTGGTCATGTTTGAAATGTGTTATTGTGTGTGTGTGTGTTTGTGTGTGTGTGTTTTCTCTTAATTGGCCATGGAATGCAATGTTAATCTTTGTGACCTAAATTTTACTTAAGAGATTAGTGTGGTGTGTTTTCTTTGTTTGTTTGTTTTTATTTACAGATATTTGTAGCTTTTCAGATTGGACCAGAATTATTAATTTCTTCTCTTATGGCAGTGGCAGCAAAGAAAACATTTTGTGATTTTTGATTTTGAGATTTTAATTTTTATCTTATAATACAATTACTTTTTATTATACTGCATACAATGTGATATAATGTAGAATAAATTGCAAGTTGCCCCCAAATACCCATTATCCCTTTTCTTCATATTGATATAAAAAAATTGCAATTCTAAGTGCCCCACTCAAAATATGTTGCTTCACAGACTCCCTTGCAGCTTGGAGGAGTCATGTGAATCAGTTCTGGAGAAGTAAGCACAAAGTGGGGTCAAGTTTGAGATATTATAATAATAATTGCTACGTAATGAGATTTGATCAGCCAAAAAGAAGACTCCCTAGATGTGAGACAAAGGAATTCTTTATTTCATTAAGCCACTGCTTGCATAGAAACATAGTTTGATTATTCATATTGGGGCTAGCAAAACTTTTTTATAAAGAGATGTATAGTAAATAATTTAGGTTTGTGAGTCATATGATCTCTGTTGCAACACTCAACTCGGTAAATGATTTTGGGTAAATTTCAGTTAAGTTATTTATAAAAAACAAAACAAAACACCAGGTAGAAGATCCTTTTTATTATTTGATGATGCTCTCTCTCTCTTTTGTTTTCTATTTTATCTGTTAAATGCTGAGGTACCAAGGTTGATTTTCCCGACATTTTGTTTATTTCTATTTTTCCTATTCATATTTCTACTTTTTAATGTATTGTCATAAATTTTAATAATATATAATTTAATATTTAATTGTAGATTTTATCATTATGAAATGATCCAATGAACAATCCAAAAAGAAACTTAAGAAACAAGTATGTTCAGAATAGCCTCAAAAATAATAAAATAGGAAGTAAATTACGCAAGTAGATGAAAGTGGTTTTAGGAGCAAAGCAATACGTTCAGTGTTGAAGATAATGAATCTGAAGTATTTATGTGACCACCCAAGTGGAAATATCAGGCTAGCAATTTAACGCTGGGGAACTGGCAGGACCCATAGATGCGAGTGCAATTTGTTTATGAGTATTTGTTAAAGCCCTGATGGTAGATGAGATTACCCAAAAAATGAGAAAGAAAAAGAAATCTGAAATAGATCTTGAGAAACCACATCATACATAATATAGGCAGCAGAAAAGGTACATACAAAGTAGTTTGTGAAAACATAGGTAACATGGAAAGTAGAAAATCCTAGAGAATTTATTATTATAGGAGGCAGTGTTTTAGAAAGCCTTAGTGAATTCTGTTCAAAGCTGCTTAAAAAATGTATAATATCCCTGGCTGGTTTGGGTCAGTGGATAGAGCGCAGCCTGCTAAGGGTCCCAGGTTTTACTCCAGTCGAAGGCATATGCCCAGGTTTGTGGACTCAAGCCCCAGGAGGGGGCATGCAGGAGGCAGTCACTCAGTGATTCTCTCTCATCATTGATGTTTCTATCTATCTCTTCCTCTCTCCTCCTCTCTGAAATCAATAAAAATATTTTTAAATGTATAATAAAAAATGACTTTATTCTTATTTTAGTATAAACAATGAGTTAATGAATCTGTGAAAAAGCAATTTGAATGCTTTTGTGAGAACCATGAAGAATTGTGGGAGCACTAAATAAGAAGTGAAGGAAGGATTTGAGCTGTATGTAACACAGTAATTAGAGTGGGGCAGGCACATCAGAGAGTATGTAAAGAAATGGATATAGATTTGACTAGTTTCTACCAAAATGAGAAAAATAGGATTTTAGAAAAGTAGAAAGATTAAAAGCAGCTTTATAGTTGACTTTAGAAGCTTTGATTTTTTTCATTATGGTCAAGTTTCCTATTGTATCACTTTTTACAGCAGCCTGCATGAAAGTGTAGAGAAAGGTGAGTATAATCCAGTGCTACATTTTTGCATTACATGGTATTTTTTAAAATGGAGACACAAAGTTAACACTGTTTTTCAAGATTTTGCCTAATGTATTTCCTTGAATATATCTAATAATTAAGGTTAAAAATGAGGATTGGAAAATGAGTATTGATATACAGAGAAGAATTAAAAGTGTCTATGTTGTTTGAGGTCAAAGAATTCCGGTAAAATGAGAAGAAAAGAAAAATGAGAGTTTTTATCAAAGACAGAATTTGCATTTAACATTTCAGCAGCAGGGCTGTTTAGGGAGATGGTGGAGTAGAGTCTGTGGCAAGTGGAGACCCAGATTGGAGCAGGTGAACTCCCAGGTCACTGACGTGCTGCTGATTTGAGATGGCTGATGAATTATTCGCAGTCACATTTCCTCTGACTAAATGGACATTCTTACTGACCCCAACTCTTCTAAAGAATTTCATCTTTGAATTTGCCATCTATTTTACTTCCAAACTTATTTAAAAAGTGGCATGAACGCATCACCTCTCTTTATCTGACAGGGCATTGATGAATTATCTCCAATCTATATATCATTCATTGATATGACAACTACAGGAGGTATTGATTTTACCCAGTCAGATATTATCTTCTCAAATGTACTCCACAACAACATGCACTCTCAATTCTCCTCCATTTCTGATGACTATTTTTCCGTTTCTCCTCTGGCAGCTTTTCTTAAGACTGATCTGTCTAAGCACACAAGAATTACTGATCCATGGTTTTGTCTGTTCCATTAGCTCACCAAGCTGCAAAAGTATCATTTTTATAGAGATTACTGTCAAGTCTAGGTTTTAAATGTTAAGAATAATTAAGGATAACTTTGAAAAATATAGAAGCAAATAGCTGATATTCTTTTGGAGGGGGAAATTGAATTGCTTCTTAATTTCTAGACATTTTTAAGTATGCGATCTTCTGGCTTCTCAAATACAACACATATGAAACCAGACTTTTACTTACTCTTTAAATCAAACTTCATCTTCTATATTTAGTAATCACTTTCACAATTTTTTCAGTCATTCAACCATAAGGTATCTTCTGGATATTCCTTTTCCTGTGCTAGGGTCTTTGTTATACATTAGGTTCTGGTTAAGCTACAAAACAGTTGTCTAGATTATATTTTACCAGAGGCCCAGTGCACAACATTCGTGCACTGCAGGGCGGGGGAGACTTCATACCTGGCTGCACCCCCTTGCATTCTGGACCTCTGAGGGGTCCTTAGTGCTACAGAGTCAAGAGAGGCTCTTGCCACTGCTGCTGTGCTTGTCAGCCATGAAGCCAGCTTCTGGCTGAGCAGTACAACCCCTGTAGGAGCACGCTGATCACCAGGGGGCAGCTCCCGCATTGTGCATCTTCCCCCCCCACACCATCCCCTGGTGGTTAATGCACATCATAGCAACTGGTTGATTTGCATATTAGGGTTTTATTATATAGGATAAGAAATATAATGAAGAGTGCCATCATGTATACATATTTCTTTATTCATAAGTCCACTTTTTCCTGTTCTATTCACTGAAGGAGCTATGTTTTATTCTGAATATAGACTGCTGGGGCCTAGATTAAAAACCTATATTTAGTTAGTTTGTTTGCATTTCATTTCCTGTATGTCTAAGGAAATGAATGCTTAAATGAATGACTTCTTAACATGGTTGCTTAAGTGTTTGTTCCTTTTTCCTGCTGTGGTGGCAAGGGTCTTATTAAATTTTGTTTTAAAGTGGATACTATAAATGGCTTTTATGTCTGTAAGCTGAAAAACTGGCAGTGTTAGGGAACATTTTAGGTAGACATAGCTACAGCAAAACTTTTATTTGTGTTTCTCTTGGAGATAAGGATGAAAGGGATTTTATATAGGGAAAAACCATTTTCCAGGCCTTTTTTTTTTTTTTTCTTTTTAAAATGTATCATCAGACAGCTGCAGGAAATTATAACTACACTATTTTAAATTTAACTATTTAATCACAATAATGTAGGATTAAATAAAAAATAAATGTATTTTATTTCCTCTTACTGTATCCTTTCTGATAATTTTTAATTTTGTTGGAATAATACTTTCTTCTTACCAGAAGACAGAGAACATAATATTCTTAAAGTTATCTTCAAAGAGGAAAATAAAACAAATTCCAGTATAGCTCACAATGGAAAGAACAGAATAGAGATTTAAGAGATTCTCTAAGAGTGGAGAGAATGAGAAACTTTAGAGGAAACATAGATTAAATTATTCTCAGAAAATACATCATGCAAATAAATACCAAGTTATTAAACATGGATTCGCCCTTGGCAGTCCACAGCTCTGACTAGAAGAGACTAGAAACTGTGTGTAACAAGGTGTTAGCTGCCTCCAAACAGTAGTTTCTTAGGGAGAATCAGGTGTGTTGTGGCATTGGTACTCCTTGAAGAGAAGATAGTGAAGGAAAAGAAGAAAAAAAAGAGGAGAAAATAAATGATCCTAAGAAATAAAGGAAAACTAGACAAACCAACCCTATTTTTTCAAGTAGGAAAAACACAAAGATTGTATTATACCTAAAATCATATTATCTCTTTATGTGGAAAATAAAAAAGAACAAACCTCTTTCTTCAAGTACCATTAAATATTAAACCAACTTGTAATTAATGTTCTGATATTGGCTAGTAAATAAGCTGAAAAAATAATGGAAGACAAGAGAAAATACTAATAAAGTTCCAAATGCTAATTAAAATGTAATATATCATATGAGCAGCATACTAATTAGTGTATAAAATATAAATTAATGAGTAAATTGAGTGAATTGTGCTAGAACTTGGAAGTCATATTGTGAAAAAATAAAGTTGAATCCATTTCTTAGATCTTAAGAAGCAATAAAATTTATTGAATCAAGCAAATATTTAAATATAAGTATTAAAACAGAATAACTTAGACATTATTTTAGACATTAAATGTTTTCTACTCATCTATTATATAAATATTAGCTTATATAGACATAAATTTACAAAACAATGTTAAAAAGACTAGAAATGAGGAAAAGATAGTTCATAAAATGGGCTCTTCTATAGATAAAAATATGTTTAATCTCTCTTATGAGAAAGGCAAGATAAAATTTTACTGATTTCTAACTTTTTACCTATTGGAGAGAATTTTCACCTGAGAGAATTCAGTTTGTGGCATTGAGTAGTTCTCAGTTTAGTCTGAAGAGCTCATACATGGCTCCTCTTCTTTCTTGAAACCATTCCAAGCAGAGTTGTGAACAAGCCCAGTATAGCCAGCTGGATGACAAAGAATTGCATAGCTCAGTAGCCAAGCCTACCACTGTTTTCCAGACATAAACCAGCAAATACCGATAAATAGAGCTCCCTCCTGACTTGTTGCTGATTGCAGATTTCAGAGCAAGCTCCAGTTTAGACCAGAGAAATTGAACATAAGATAAATTGCAGATCCAAAGTATCACTAAATTATAAGTACTCATTGTTTTTAAATCAGCTATTTTCAATTGTTGTGCTGCACAAATTTTTTTAAACATACAATACCTGACTATAAGGGACACTGATCTCTTTTAGAATCTACACTAGGGGTGTCGAACTCAATCAGAGAAGGGGCCAAAATCTAAAATCCAGCCTAAATCGCGGGCCGAATGGTTTACTGAACAGTCATAAACTGTCATTGTGATGGAAACGCAGCGGAGTGCAGTGATGACAGCGCGGTGCGGGCCACATTGCAAGGCCTGGCGGGACGGATTTGGCCCGCGGGCCTTGTGTTTGACACATGTGATCTACACTAATAAAGAGAAACATGCAAATTGACCATCCCTTCACTATGCCCACCAGCCAATCAGAGTGAGCATGCAAATTAACCCAACAAAGATGGGGGTTAATATGCATTCACAGGGATTCAGAGAAGACTGAAGACAGTGTAGAAGGAAGCCAAGCACTGCAGAAGGGAGCAAAGCTGCGGAGAAGGGAGCGAGGTGGTGGAGATGGAAGGGAAGCAAGGTGGCAGCAGATACAAGAGGGAAGCCCACTTAGGTGGGCTTCGCTCCCTTCTCTGCTTTGCTCTGGCTGCAGGAAGACCTATTCTTGCAGAAATAGGCCCAAGGAAGCCGTATCCTTGCAGGAATCTTCCTACAAAGGGCCTCTAGTGTCAAATAAGAAAGGGACAACACCCAACACAATGATAGCTGTTTGTTGTGAATGTCTTGTCTTGAACCATAAATATAAAGGTCATATAATAGACTTGCATCTTATTGGTCATGTTGCATAGTAAGGTTGCCTCTGATTGGTTAATTCTTGGAACCAGAAATTTGTATGTACAAGTATAGGCACCTGATCTTTATTTTTAAAGTCAGTTTGGAACAAAAAGGGTAGGTTATTACTATTTTCCTTTGTAAATCAAAACAATTTTATATATTTTTGTCTGATCCACAATATATATACTAGAGGCACAGTGCATGAAATTTGTGCTTATGGGGGTGTGTCCCTCAGCCCAGCCTGCACCCTCTCCAATCTGGGACCCCTCAAGGGATGTCCAACTGCCCTTTTAGGTCCAATAACAGAAGGGTCAGGCCTAAACTTGCAGTCGGACATCCATCTCACAACCAGGTCTGCTGGTTCCCAACTGCTCACCTGCCTGCCTTCCTGATTGCCCCTAACTGCTTTTGCCTTTCAGCATGACCACTCCCTAATCGCTTCCCTGCCAGCTTAATTGACCCTAACAACTCTCCCCTGCAGGACTGGTCACCCCTAACTGCCCTCCCCTGAAGGCCTGGGTCCCCCCTTCCAATTGCCCTTCTCTGCAAGTCATCTTGTGATGGCCATCTTATGTTCACATGGGGGCAGCCATTTTGTGTGTTGAAGTGATGGTCAATTTGCATATCACTCTTTTATTAGATAGGATAGAGACCTGGTACATGGGTGAGGGCCAGCTGGTTTGCCCTGAAGGGTGTCCTGGATCAAGGTGGGGGTTCCATTAGGGTATGGTGTGGCCTGGACAAGGAGCCTGTGGTGGTTTGCAACTGGCCATGGCCTTCAGCAACCCAAGTGGAGGCCCTGGTATCTGGGATTTATTTATCTTCTATAATTGAAACTTTGTAGCCTTGAGCGGAGGCCAGGGCTGGCCAGAGCAGGGGAAAAGCTTGGCTCTTTCATTGCCAGGGAAATCCAAGCCTCCTGCTGGCTCTGTGGCTGCAGTCATCTTGGTTGGGTTAATTTGCATACTGACCTGATTGGCTGGTGGGCATGGCTCGTGGATGTAGCGGAGGTATGGTCCATTTGCATGTTTCTCATATATATAGTATATTAGAGGCCCATGCACAAATTAGTGCACAAGTGTGGTCCCTGGCCTGCAGGATCAGGCCAAAACTGGCTTTCTGACATCCCCCAAGGGGTCCCTGATTGCAAGAGGGCACAATCCAGGCCGAGGAATCCCACTGGTGCACAGTCAGAGCTAGGGAGGGATGCAGGAGGTTGGCCAGCAGGGGAGGGACTACAGAAACACTCCAGGGCATGTTCCGCCGATCTCTCTCAGTCCTGATTGGCTGAACCCCAGCAGCAAGCTAACCTAACAGTCAGAGTGTCTGCCTCTAGTGGTCAGTGCACATCATAGCAAGCAGTTGAGTAGCCTTAGCATTTCATTAGCATATTACACTTTGATTGGTTGAATGGCCGACCAGATGACTAGACACTTAGCATATTAGGCTTTTATTATATAGGATATATAATATATTTTGGTGTGCTGCAGAATATAAGTAATTTATATGCACCAACAGTAGGAAATCATTGTTTTCAAACATTACATTTTGTGCTGATTTGTTATATAGGGATAAGCAACTGATTTCTAGTATGTAACATATATTTTTAAAAAAACAAAAAATGTAAGTTGCTTATGTCTCCAATGTTACCTATTTAGCATTCCAAGGTCTCTGTATCATTGTGTAAAGAAAAAAGTGCACAGGATTTAGACAGAAGAACTACATCCTAGATCAGGATTTGTCACTTGCTAGCTGTACAGAATATTTTAAATATCTAATCTCTTGGCTTCAATATAATAAACCTTAAAAGGTATACAATAATTAAGTAATAATAATGTTTTGTATAATTGATTTTAGTGAGACCATAGAATATCTATTGCTCACTTCTTCCTATGATAGGCTCTCATAATAGATGTGTTTGTTTTTGTTTTTTAAACAACCTTTTTTTTTTAAATCTCAGAGAGAGGAAGAGAGAGAAAGAGAGAAAACGAGATAGATATCCATGTGAGAAACAACAATTTATTGTCTCCTGCATACACTCTGACGAGGAATCAAATCCACAATCTGGGTATGTGCCCTGACCAAAAATTGAACATGCCACCTTCTGGTGTAATGAACAATGTCCCAATCAACTGAGCCACAACATCCAGGGTAGTTTTGTTTTTTAATACTAACTTATTGTCATGCACCCTGGCTTATGGGTTGTGGAATGCATCTTTACTGTTTCAAAAAGAGTTAGGTCATTTCCTCATATCCAGTTTTTGTACTGCCATGATGATTTCTCAGAGAGTAGCAACATGCCATATTTATTAAATTTTTAGGTTTTCTTATTTTTCTTGACTAAGATGAATAGACTCTTTTATTACTTTTTTCTCTCTAATATTGGGCTTCAGTTTTCCGCAACCTAATTTTGTTCTAATATGTTCAGTCTTCTGATCCTTTCTGACAAATAATACAAAAACTGATTAGCAAAGCATCTAACAACTATTATAGCTCACAGCCTTTAGAAGTGTGCTTTACAAAGCTGGAAGAGCCTCCAATTTTTACTTTCTTCCACCACTTAAATCTCAGCTCTGTGCCTAGAGGTGTAAAGTTTTGAACTTCCTTTCCCACTATTTGATACATTTCTCTGTCTCTACCTCTTAAAGTTTTTTAAATATATATTTTTTATTTATTTCAAAGAGAAAGAGAAAAGGAGAGAGGAACAGAAATATCTATAATAATAAAAGCATAATATGCTAATTAGACTGAATGACTTTCTGGATATCATTCTGGACATCCTTCTGGATGAAGCCGCCACAGTGAGGGCTGAGGCAGAGGCAGTTAGAGGTGATCAGGCAGGCAGACAAGTATTTAGGGATGATCAGGAAGGTGGGCAGAGTGGTTAGGGGCAATCAGGCAGTCAGGCGGGTAAGTGGTTAGGAGCCAATGGTCCCAGATTGCAAGAGGGTGCAGGCCAGGCTGGGGACTTCCCCACCCCCCAGGCACAAATTTCGTGCACCCAGCCTCTCATTAATGATAAGAAAAAATCATTGATTGGCTGCTCTCTGCATGCCCCACATTGAGAATTGAACCCACAACTCAGGCACCCAACTAGGAATTGAACCATAACTTCCTGGTCCATAAGACTATTCTCAGCCACTGAGCCTTGCCAGCTGGGCACTGTTTTCTTTCTTTTGAAGAATTTTCCTCTATGGTTTGTTTAGTGCTTCATTTAGTTCCTGTAAATGACTTCTCCATGGATCAAACTATACCCTACTATATATATATATATATCTGGTCCAAATTATTTTTCCTTCTTTTATGTTATTTTATATTAAGTCAAGTCTTACTCATTCAGATTCTCTCCCACTTACTAGCACAATATTTATTTACTTACGAATTTTCATTTTTTAATATTTAAGCTGTCTTTATATTTTCTGATAATAACCAAGAAAAAATACTATAAAGTGAATATTTTGTATATTTCAACAAGTTTATTAGGACCTCTTTTAATGGCTAAAGAAATAGTGACTCAGAAAAGTATTTTATTAAAGTTTATATGGCTGCTAGATCCAAAATAAAAATCTAATTGTCTTTTATAATAGTTCTAGGTTTTCATAGGAGGATGGTTGTTACAACTAATTTCATATTACACACACTCCCATCTATCACCTACCTTAGCTATTTGGATAAACTGGATTATAAATAAGTACTCAAACACTTTGAAATAGCTTCTTGACTGTTTAGACTAATTTACCTTTTTTGCACATGGATTACCTCTCATAAGAAGAGCAAGTTAATATATTAAAGTAGAGGCCTGGTGCACAAATTCATGCACTGATGGGGCCTGTTTGGGGGTGGGGCCACCTGGGGTGAGGGGCCATGCTCATTCTGGTCATTTTGCCATTTGGTTGCTGGGCTTTTATTATATAGGATACTTTCCTGAAGGTCACGCAGGTAGTTATGGGTAGAATCCAAATACTTTATACTTAACTCTATTTTTTTAAGTATTACTGTTTAAATATATTTTTATTAATTTCAGAGAGAAAGACAGAGGGAGAGAGAAATAGATACATCAATGATGAGAGAGAATCATTGACTCCACAATGGGGATCAAGCCCATAACCTGGGCATCTGCCCTGACTGGTAATTGAACCATGACCTCCAGGTTCATAGGTCAGTCAGTGCTCAACCACTGACCCACACTGGATGGGCAAGTCTATGTTGTTTTTAATTTAATAAATTAATTAAAATTAAATCCTCAAGACATTAAATGCTCCTTTTTATTTTTAGTGGCCAATATACCACTTTTCAAAAGTTTAAATCTCATATATTCAAGTGTTTATAAAAAAACCCAAGAATATATTTTACATGTTAATGTACTGAAGTCCTTGTTGACTAAAAACTTGGTAAAGTGTATTTGAGATCTTTCAGGTGCAAATTATGTGAGTCATTTATTCTATTAAAAATATCAAATACTTATGTTTGAAAAATAAGGTGGACTCATGATAAAAAGAATATTAGTGTATTCAAATAATATGTTTGGGTAATCACAGGACTGTGTTTAGTTTGTTATTACATGCAAGGCAAATCCTGAAAAGGAGAAAGGAAAATTATAGGTTTGTAGACCTCAATCCTCCTTTCTAAAAGAGATTAAATATAAAAATAATGTTACATATGTTCATTTATGTGAACTAAATGTACTTCTTCATATTTAATTTGAAATTCTGATATCCAAATATATATATATATATATATATATATATATATATATATATATATATATACTTATTTTTATGTAACTCTATAAACCTACATAATGTATTGTTTCTGTGTTAAGACAGGAGTAAGAAGTATTATTAACTTGCAAAGAATCTGATATCAGAAACTTGTTTTATTTAAAGAAGATAAAATTTTAATGACATGATAGATTAAGAAGGCACAAACAATAATATAGGAGACAAAGAATGACCCTGGATGGTGTTGCTCAGTGGATAGAGTGTCAACCTGCAGACTAAAGGGTCCCAGGTTTGATTCTGGTCAAGGGCACATACCAGGATTGCAGGATCAATCTCCAGTAAGGGGCATGCAGAAGGCAGCCGATCAATGATTCTCTCTCATCACTGATGTTTCTTATCTCCCGCCTCTCCCTTCCTCTCCGAAATCAATAAAAATATTTATTAAAAAGAAAAGAAACAAAGGGTATATTAAATAAGATACCAACAATACAATGTTGTTGGATAGGTGATGATTTGTATTTGACATAAGAACAGAAAAGAATGTACATCTAGAAAATTGAGAAAGTGTGACTTTTTTTCAACATATGCAGCTTCAGTAATTTCCATAGAAAATTACACACAGTTGCTTTTTGCTGAATTGTTCATTTTGTCCCCTTAAGTTTGTTCCAATGCCAATTCAAAACTTATAGTATTAAAGTTGAAATATTTTAATATGATATATTAAATTATAACTTGTAAAATTGAACTATAAAATATCTCAGATCTGTTTATTCAATACAATTGTTGCCATAGGGAACAAGAAGCAAAGCATTAATATACACTGAGTGGCCAGATTATTATTCATCCAAAGATCATAATAATTTGGCCACTCAGTGTATGTATACTTTGTGTGTGAATGAATAATAGGCACAGCATTTATTTTGATATTTTATTAATATGTCAGAAAATGTCAATAGAAAACAAAGAGCAGGCAATTTTCTTTAGTTCTTTCTTGGGTTTTTGACATTTGTACTTTTTAAATAAAAAAATAAATTATCCTATACCAGCAAGAAGCCCAAATGTCTTTCAGTATTGATGTTCAGCAATTATAATTTTTAAACAGTGATAGATATATATCAAATATTTGTATAGAGCACAGAAAAGGGGGAAAGCAGGAGGTTTTTTCCCCCCACAAAACTTAGCAGTTTTATATTGGCCCATTGGGCCTGTGTTTTCTATGCCTTAAAATTTATTTGGATCATTAAATAAGGGTACCATCATTATACCCTGGATATAGTGTTGATGATAACTAAATTATTTTTGTAAACTCGTTTATTAACATCAAATTACAGAAGATAATCATGTCCTGGTGAAGAAATGAACCAATGAGTAAAACAGGAAATGTAGCTCACAGCTCTTACTAACACTGAGAAAAACAAGTGGAAGAGAACAAAGTATCATGATATGCATACACATACTGACTGTGAAACTTAGTGTTAGGTATTCAAGCATAAGGACATCGCTAACATGTTTTAGTAGGTAATTTCTCATTCTTCTAAAATTATTATTATTTATAAGGCATTCTTTATTCATCATATTGTCAAAGCTTTATTTAGATATAATTCACATGCAATAAGCATTATATATTTAAAGTGTACAACTGGTTAAGTCTTGAGTGTGTTATTATCACACAAATATGAAATTATCACAACCAAGATAAAGGACCAGTCCATCACCCATGAGAAGTTCCTTTGTGCCACTCTTCATGCCTCCATCTCCAAGCAAACGCCATCTGCTTTCTGTTACTATAGTTTCCATTTTCTATGTGTTCTGTAAAGAGAATCATACATCATACATTTTGTATATATTGTACCGTATGGATTTAAGTCGGTAATTTTTGCATGTAGATATTCAATTGTTCTGGCAATATTTGTGGAAAAGGCTAGCCTTTTATTCTTAGTTTGCTGAGAGTTTTTATCATGAAGGGGAGTTGAATTTTTGCCAGATGCTTTTCTGCATCTGTGGAGATGACCATGTGGTTGTTTTCCTTGGTCCTATTAATGTGCTGTCTGTATTACATCAATTTCCCTATACTGAAAGAGCCTGCATTCCTAGGATAAATCCCAATGAGTCATAGTGTATAATCATTTTAAATGTGCCACTGCATTTAGTTTGCTGGTGTTCGGTTGAGGATTTTCTTTTCTATATTCTTAAGGAATATTGGTCCATAGTTTTCTTACGGAATTATTCTCTGGCTTTGGTATCAGGATAATTTTGGCCTCATGGAATGTAATAGAAAGTGTTTTCTTCTTTTTCTTCTCCTTTTTCTTTTTCTTCTCTTTTTTCTTTTTCTTCTTCTTCTTCTTCTTCTTCTTCTTTTTCTTCTTCTTCTTCTTCTTCTTCTTCTTCTTCTTTTATAATAGTTAGAACAGTATTGATTTTTAAAAAATATATTGGGGTGACATTGGTTAATAAAATAATATAGATTTCAGGTAATTCTATAATATAACATCTGTATATTGTATTGTGTGTGCACCTATTTTTTTATGCCTGTGTTAATATTTTATCACTAAACATTAAAAAATAAGAAATCCATCTATCTATTTACATTACTTATCTTAATTTACACTATCCTGCTATTTCTCATGTGCATATCATAATGTAAATATTTCAAAGAAAGGTCTTGAGCCACTCTAAAGAATTCAATCACTAATAGAATTCTGCTCACCTCTTTTGTTCAGAAAAGAAAAGAAATGGTCTTATTTTCTTACTTTTTTATCTTTTCCTTGCTCTAGTCTCCTTTCTTTTAAATAAATGCATTCTGGTTTTTTAATACATTAAAACCACACTAGGTCCTTGTAATATTAATTAATGCTACTTAATTAAATAAATTAAATATAATAATTATTATGTATATTTAAATATACACAATTTAAATAATTTTTTAATATTTTATTAACATATTTTATTTCAAAGCTTGGGAATCCCCTTCAGTAAAATACACTACTGTGGTGATCTTCCTGAGCTTTAGCTGATCTTTCATGGTCACATTAGAAGATTCTGGAAAATAACCTTTGAACCTGTTCAGATATAAAACTTCTGGAAGCATCATCTATCTTTTAGCTATAGGAATTAGATGCAGTTAGCACGAGCTAGATTGAGGAGCTCATCCTTCATAAGGCGATAGCATATATGGACATGTTATGACAACAGTATTACAAAATATTCTATGTTCATCCTCCTACTTCTTTTATTCTTTGACCTATTTTTTTCTCTGATTTCCTGGTTATATTGGAGGCTTTTACCTAGCAACCAAGTTATTGACCCTAATAAATATAAAATATGAAAATCCTTTTATGCTTTTATGTGAAGGAATGGAATGTTTTTAGGGAAATTAATTCTTGTGTATATGTATCTCTAGGGAGCTTGGTAATGCATTTAATGAGTCCAAATACTCATAGAAATGGAAGCCAGAAATGACCTATTATGTTATCTTTTCTCCTCTTGAAAGTTCAGTACAAACGTGCTCCCTCTGGCTGCTCTTCCAATGGTATCGAAAGTGGTTGCTTTGCTTTTTTGTGCTTCCTAGCAAATTATAACAATTTTGTTTGCATAGCATGTATTTTATCATATCAATTTCTCTACACAGTATTTCAGCAAAATAGTTTACATGTTTGGAGTATCAGTGCTAAATTTGTAGGCAAACAGCTTCTGAATATATCACCATATCTCCAGTGGTGAAATATACAGGGGAAATAGGTGAGAGAACAGGTAAATCGGAAGATGCTCAAAGCAATGAAGATACCCTCAGAAATAATACTGTGGAAGGGAATATGGCAAGGAAGGTAGCTTGACAACTATTCTCCTATTTTTATTTTTCCTGGCCTGACAGAAGTCATTGTGATTGTCCTGTCTGTTGAAAGTTTTAGAGGAGAAATAATATTATACCTCTTCTAAAATTCAGAAATAATTAATAGATCTGTATATAATTAAATCATACTTTTATTATTTTAAAGTTATTGAAGATATGGCTTAAAGTCTATGGCCAGAATAGTTCATTGACAATTCATGCCAGAATAAAATGAATTTATCTACCCAGTCACAGACTATTCTGGAAATTTTTAGTTCACCTGCACCTTACTTCAAAAAGCAGAACCTGTCGGGCCAGTGTGGCTCAGTGGTTGAGCATTGGCCTATGAACCAGGAGGGCATAGTTTGATTCCCAGTCACGGAACATGCGTGGGCTGTGGGCTAGATCCCTAGTGTGAGGCATGCAGGAGGCAGCCGATCAATGATTCTCTCACATCTTTGATGTTTCTATCTTTCTCTCTCTCTCTCCCTTCCTCTCTGAAATCAATAAAATATATTTTTAAAAAGAGCAGAACTTGCTCCCCAAATTTACAGAATATGTGAAAGTTAAGTCACCCCAAGATAACCTAAGGGAAAAGGTGGCCTCCCTATTGGAGCAGAGAAGAGGTTGAGGAGCGTTGGATCTAGAGTCTCAAAGAGGAACCCTACAAGGCCAGAGCTCAGACGTTGGGAGGTAAGGTGCTGCCAGCCTGCTGCCGTCACCTTTAATGTTGGTTCTGAGATGCCATAATAATCCAGTCTGGAAGCAGCTGCTCTATCTGGGGAAAGTGCCATTGATAAAGTGACACTAAACAGTGTACCATGCCCAGACATTGGCAAGGAGGAGACCTGAGTACTTGGAAAACCTACTTCAGGTAGGTTTGTAGTGGCATCTGAAACAGAACTCTAATCCTGGTCCAGGATCTTCTGAGCCCAGTTTTCTGTTACCTAATTTGTTATCTCTGACTATATGTCCATGTGTGGGTTCAACTAGTTGCCCCGCAGTACTTGGTAAATTGAGCCTATGAGTTGTCCAAAACTCTGGCTAACCCCAGGACAAATATAATAGAAATCAGTAGCTCAATAAATATAAATATAAATATAAAGTATGGCTAAGTATAAATATAAATGATGACTAAGTAAGGTTTATCCTAGGAATATAAGATGGTTCAATATCTCAAAAATTCATTTTTGTAATCCATCATTTCATTAGAGCTAATTAGAATGCACTTTATGATCATGCTAATAGAATTAGAAAAGCATGTGGCCAGATTCAAGAACAGTGCCAGAAATTAGAGGTTAATGGGATCATTAATGTGGTCAATAGAGGACCACTTCCTTTTTTAAAGAAAGATGGTGACTGAATCTGAAGGGATAAAAAGAAACTACTCTGAATAAATTTTCCAAAGTCCTTAAATGAAAAAAAAAAATTGGTCTTTTTATAACTCCATTAATTCAACTTTAGTAACTTGCTTTTCGCTAAGGAAGCGATTTTCAACTGGTGTGCCAAAGGAATTTTTAGAACATGCAATATCTAACTATTTAGTCAGGGCCACTGACCTCTTTTCCTTTAGACTGTCAAATTTAAAAAAGGCGTCAGCCAACACAATAGCTGTCTGGTATGAATGAATCAAAATTATACCTATTTTTTGCTTAGCAAAAAAATATATTTTTGGTGTGCCACAGAATTTTAATGATTAGTTTGTGCTGTGAGATATAAAGTATTAAGAAGTCACTGCTCTAAGGAGTTGTCCCTCTTATCAAAATTAAAATTGTTTTTCATTAGAAGTCATCAAAGTAGGCATGTGTGATTTTTTAAAAATTTAATCTGTTTTAGTAGTATTTGTGCCCTTTTATATTTTTCTGTTGTACATTTGTGCCATCTCCTTGTATCCCTTGATTAAGCTAGCTAGTGTTTGGTTTGTTTTATTATTAACTTTCAATGAACCTGTTTTTTTTTATTTGTTTATTAAATCTACTGTTTTCTGTTTTGTGCCTCACTAATGAATGCTTTTTAATTTATTAGTTCCTTCATTTTCCTTTGATTTTCTCAGTTTTTCCTTTAATAATTTTTTTTGAGTTAGGCAATTAATTTACTAGTAGTTATTTTTGTTATTTCATTTTTATCAACAAAAGTATTTAATATATTGAATTAACTCTCCCTTCCCACCTTAAATTACACTCATACATTTATTTATTATTTTTAAAATTTATCTTTATTGTTGAAAGTATTCGATATCCCTTTGTTGTTGTGTTTTTTTTCCATTGACCCTCTCCACCCTGCACCCACCCCTCCCAGGCCTTCACCACACTGTTGTCTGTGTCTTTGGGTCATGCACATATGCATATAAATTCCCTGGTTAGATTAATGTCTCCTCACCCCTTCCAACTCCACCTTCCCTCTGAAATTCATCAGTCTGTTCCATGCTTCTATGTCTCAGGATCTATTTTGTCCATCAGTTTATTTTTGTTTATTAGATTCCACAGATGAGTAAGATCATGTAATATTTATCTTTCTCTGACTGGCTGATTTCACTTAGCAAAATACTCTCCAACTCCATCCATCATGTTGTAAATGATATGAGTTCCTTCTTTTTTACAACCCATAGTATTCCATTGTGTAAGTGTGAGAAGGTTAAATTCTATTGTTCCAATGTAACCCTGATATTAGGGAAGTGGGGGGGGGGGCTAGCAATATTACTGTTTTTTAGTAGAAAAATAGTAATATAGCATCTTAAAAAATTGAAAACTCACAATCAGAAGTTTTAATATGCATTTTGTTAAAACTTCCAGAATATCATCCTTCAATTCTCATCTTTAATAAAATTGTTCTCTGAGTCTCAATTTTTTTAATTAAGGAAAGGTCATAAGAGTTTTTCTAAAAGTGCCATTCATTGTAATATTTATAAGAAAATGTTTTTAATAGTATTTTATTAGCCTCATAGGTCTCATTTTCAAGTGTCACCATCCAAAAGATTCCACATACTAAAAAAGAAAAATCTGCAAGCAGGTAAAAAGGACATATATAACCAACTTACTTATAAAAAAGTAGGCCAAGAGGTCCAATTTAAATAAAATTTGAAGGAAAAAATAGAAACATTTCATTCAGGTTCTTTACATTTATTAGATAAGTAATGAAGCATGAAATACTAGTCATTGTTCTCATGAGCATCTTTTATTCTTTGTGGATATTTTCTATGTTTTCACTGAGCACTTTTTTGATCACGAAAATTTATTACCATAGGAAACTAGTACTATGTTGGTATCACTGGTGATAATGGAAAATTTGAAAGGAGAAATGGAATACAAAAAATAATGAACTCTAATTTTAGAATAATACAACTTGGAAACAAATTTCTGAATAAAAGAACCAAGCCAAATTTCAAGTCTACTAATATGACTGATTTATACGTACAAAGCCCAGGATTCCATCTATATCTATTTTTTGTTCCAAAAAGGCTTCCACTAAAAAATTAAAGAACTTATGTATTAGTGTGTTCCTTCATGCACACACAAACCCACACACATACAGGTACACAGTGCCTTTTTTATAATATTCTTTCTTTATTAAATTATTATCTGTGTACATATACCATTGCCCCCCTTCCTATAGATGCCCTCCCTCCCCAGAGTTTTGTGTCCATTGATTGTACTTATATGCATGTTTATAAGTCTTTCAGTTGATCTCTTATCTTCCGCAGATCTCCCTCCCCTCCATGCTGTAATTTGACAGTTTGCTTGTTGCTTTACTGTCTCTATATCTATCTTTTGGTTCATCAGTTTATAATGTTCTTTATTATCCATAAATGAGTGAGGTCATGTAGTCTTTCTCTTTCATTGATTGGCTTATTTCATTTAGCATGATGTTCTCCAATTCCATCCAGGTTGCTGCAAATGATGAGAATCCCTTCTTTTTTATGGCAGCATAATATTCCATTGTGTAGATGTACCATAGTTTTTTGATCAAATCACCTGCTGACGGGCACCTAGGCTGTTTCCAAATCCTAGCTATTGTAAATTGTGCTGCTATGAACATAGGGGTGCATATATCCTTTCTAGTAGGTGTTTCTAGCTTCTTAGTTAAGGGTTAAGACTCTTCTGCTTAAACATATATCATCCTGAGTTGTTATATTAGATACATCAGGTTAGGAGCCATATACATGATTTCCATATTGCACACAGAAGGTACACATTTGTTCTTTCAATGAATAAGTAAACATTCATTATCAGATAACCATTAGTTCATGTACCACCTTGTTGCCATAGAAACAATCGGATACATTTGAGAAAGAAGGACAAAGCAAAGAAAACAATTTGAAAGGAGCCTGGCTGGTGTGGCTCAGTTGGTGAGGAGTTACCCCATGTACTGAAAGGTTGTCAGTCAGATTCCCTGACAGGGCACAAGGCCTAGGTTGCAGGCTTGACCTCCAGTAGGAGTCCTGCAGGCAGCAGCCCATCAGGATTCCACTCTCATATAGATATTTCTCTTTCTTCCTCTCTCTAAAAATTAATATAAGTATTATTTTTTAAACTATTTGAGAGGAAGGGAAATAGAGTGAGACACCTTTGGCTAGGTACCTCTACAGATAACACAGGTCTGGAAGTGGAAATTGGTGACACTGGAGAGTCATGGAGCAGCATGGAGCCTGGAGAAGTGGTTGCTACAACAAGAAAGAGTCATACTTACACTGGTTTGAAATTTTGTTTTGAGTTTTTTAGGTTCAGAAGCTAAATTTAGTCAAGTATTTCTAGTAAAGATCATGTTTCTTAGTCTGCCTATTCTGGCCAATTTATGAGAATTATGTAGCGAAGGAATAGTTATTTATTCATTAATGTAATGAAAATACTTGCAAAAAGATTTGAAATCAGTACTCTAGTAAGTGCATTTTCCCCCCTATTACTTGGAAAAAATCAAATCATAACAAGGCTCTGTTTGGCATAGCAAGGTGCTATACCTTAATTAATATTTTATGGAAGCTATGACAAAGCCCAATACACTGCTGTAGCACTGAAATAAAATAAACCAACTCTGGAGATTTCTCAGTGCTCCTGAGAAAATCTCTAGCCCTCTTAGATATGGAAATGCATGCAATATAAATGTAAGGAATGTTTATTTTTACTTATAAAAATATTTTTCCCTAACACCATGAGAATTACCTACTTAATCATTCTATCCAAAAGGATAACAGAACTTTTATCTACCTGAGATTGCCAATGGTTATAGCCTGGACTAAGACCCTAAATTAAACTCCCAAGATGCCAGGACTGTTGAAGCAATTTCCCTGAGATCTTTGCATGTCAACGTGACGAAGACCAGTTTTAGTTTTGGAGACATCTCTTTGTTTTGACACTAGGATTTATCTGGCTCTTACAGATTTGTATTTAATTCAAAAAGTTAGAATACGATCCTAGGACCTTTTACTTGACATCTACAAAGAGCAGAGGTTTTTCTCCATTCTTCCAGGAGGGAAGGGGGAAGCATGTACCTCCATACTGCACAAAAACAGGAAAATCTATTGTTCTTTCTCCCATCCCTCATGTATGAAGCATGTAACCCACCGTTCATGTAGAAAGTTTTCATTGGCTCTCATTCCCTTGTCAGCAGTGCTAAATGTGGAGAATGGATGCCCACCATGTTACTCTGGCTATTGACCTAGTTGTATCAAGAACTCTTTTCTCTTGTCTCAGGTGTCTCATGTATTATACATGTACATATAACATATGTGCAATAAACTCATACATATACATGAATATATATATATATATATATATATATGCATGTATGTATGGATATGTATACACAAAAATTAGGTAACATCTTAGACTATTCACAGTTTCTGATAAAAGACCTACCTAGAACTGATATATTTTCATGAGCCAAAAGCTTTCTTCTGAATATTACTGCACTTATTTCCATCATACCCCAGCTCTACCTGCCTCTTTTGTGATACACTAGAGGCCCAGTGCAGGAAATTCGTGCACTCTCAGGGGCGGCGGGGGGGCGGGGGGTGGTCCCTCAGCCCATCCTATGCTCTTTCGCAGTCAGGGAGGCCTTGGGGTTGTCCAACTGACAGCTTACATCCTTAGCACTGCCAGGGAGGCAGTAGAGGCTTCTGCCACTGCCACTGCTGTTGCAAGCCACGAGCCTGGCTTCTGTCTGAGTGGTGCTTCCTCAGTGGGAGTGCACTGACCACCAGGGGGCAGCTCCTGCATTGAGTGTTTGCCCCCTGGTGCTCAGTAAATGTTATAGTGATTGGTCATTCTACCATTTAATCAATTTGCAAATTAGTCTTTTATTATATAGAATTATGTCTTTAGACTATTTATCTAAAGGTAATGGTAATTAATTTGCACCTTTCATTTTATATCAAGTTTTGGCTGTATTTTTCATGCTTTAGAACTTTGGGCCTGAGAAATAACTAGATATTAAGGAACATCCATGCATGGATATTATCAACTCCTATAGGTTGGTTTTATTATAATAGTTTAGTTGTCAAACTTTATAATATATTTCCAGCTTGCTCCTATTTAGTGAGAGAAATGAGAATTTCAGATATTTGTCTTGAATACTTTGCTACTCAACTCCATGTGTTTGGTTTGCCTGACTTTTAAAAATAACTCACTTTTCTTAAAAGTGTTTACTTAAGAATCCTGACTTTACAAATGATTATCAAACAGTTCTTCTATGATGCGTTGGGGAATGTACAAAATAAATGGAACATGGTGCTTTTAGTTGGGAAAAAAGACAAGAGTATAAGTAATTCAAATACAAGGAAGACTGATGGTTGCTATGATAGTGATTTCTCAGTATAAGAAACAAAAAGGATTCAAAGAATTGAAGAAGGCTTTTTAGACTGCAATTTGAAATATATCTTAAAAGATACATTGAATTTTGAGTAGCAGCCACTGAGGGAAAGAAGTCTGAGTAAAAATAAAAGAAATATTTCAGTGATTATAAATACATTTATACACAAAAAGAACTCTGGAAGTTAGTGGGATGTATATATAATGTGCAGAGGTGAGCATAGTAAAACAGCTAAACGAAGTGCATCTAAGACTGCTTAGGAAGGGTTCATGTTGAGAGTGGAGATATTTGAATTGTATTTTCTGTGTAACACAAAATCATTGAAGGTTTTCAAATAAGGAATTACATATTCAAACAGCACATAATCTGAATTTAAGATGTCAGGGCTAGAGTGAAAGGAGACTGTTTAGAGGCTGTTAGTCTAGTCCCAATAAGAAATAATGAAGCCTGCAACTAGGGCCAGTAGCAGTAATTAGGAACTAGAATATGAGTTAGAAATGCAACTACTTCCCAAAAACCACTTAAAACATGACATTTCATGTGAAACATTATAATCCATTTAAATTTTAATAAGGAAAAACTGTTATCTATATATCTGGTTATTTCTTTAGGTTTTTACACTATTAACTACATAAATTACAATTTCCATGATTTGGGTTTCTCTTCAGGCTGTTCTAAGTATTATGTAGACATGTAAGAAATATATAAGTTGAATGAGTCAACAAAATAATGAATCGTTCAAATAATTCTATATACTAAAAATTCCATATATATACTAAATACTAGGTAAAAGTTTTCATATCATTAAATACTATAATGAAATAGATATGCTGAAACTAGAAGCATCTTAAATTTATATAGAAGCTTTTATATCAACATTAGATAACATTTAATAAAAATCGCTTTAAACACATCCGTGACTTTTCAGGAATTTGGACTGGCCTATATAAGAATGGAAACTACTTATGAGCAGAAACTTGTCTTTTTCACCACTATATTTTCAGCTGCCGGAACAATGTCTGCATTTAGTTCAAATTCAATGAATAATTATTGAATGAAGGAATAAGGATAAACTCTCTAGAAATGTCATATCCTGTAAGCTCTTAATTTTGAATATTAATAAGCATATAAAAGAAGGAAATAAAGTGACCATAATGTTAGAAAGAGGAATAAAAGAGGCCATTTTAATTTTAGGAAGCTCACAGTGAATGAGCTCCTCCTGTATTAGAGTTCTCCAGAGAAACATCAATAGGAAGTAGTGTGTGTGTGTGTGTGTGTGTGTGTGTGTGTGTGTGTGTGTGTGTGAGAGAGAGAGAGAGAGAGAGAGAGAGAGAGAGAGAGAGAGAGAGAGAGAGAGAGAGAGAGAGAGAAATTGAGATTATAGGCAATTAGCTTATTATGGGACTAGTAAAATAAAAATCTGCAAACCAGACAGACAGACTGGAGACCCAAAGGAGAGTTGATGCTCCCTTCTTAAATCTAAAAGCAGATTGGAGGCAGAATTTCTTCTTGTTTTGGGGACCTTAGTCATTTTTTAAGGCATTTTATGGAATGGATGAGGCCACCCCATTAAACTTGTGTTTGACCAAATAACTGGCCATCATATCCTAGCCAAGGTGACACAAAAAATTAAAAAGTACAGCTTTCCATGCTGTAGGAAAGAATCTTTTTCAGTAGTGTCAGACTACAATGATTCAAATATTATGAAAATGGTATGAATGCATTAACACAATAATACTGATACTTGTAATACTCGGCATGACTCAATTTATTTCTTACTGTCATATCACAAATAGTTCATTGCGTATCTCCATATACGCAAAAGAAAATATGACATTATTAAAAAGCTGCAGATAAATTACTGGTGGAGGTCACTCTACACTTTCTGAGTCCTAGCATAGTTGAAATTCTCTACATTTTTACATCATTATAATTCAATCTGTATCTTAGTTCATTTTTCTTAAAATCTTTTCTTGGTTTTTGAGTTTTTTTTTCAGGTGATGATTTGTTCTACTGGTGAAACTCTGGGACAGTTTTTACATATGATGGCTTCCCAGTGTGCTTTTCAATAACCATTAACTAAAAGATGAAACTGACAATTTTGATGGATGTAAAATATTGAAGGCCATCACTTACACTTCAGACAGTGTTTGAAGGAGCAATCTTTAAACTGGAATGTCATCCCTAAGGTTAAAAATAATAACGGTGTTATTACAATAATTGTCACCAAGGACATAGTTTATTTTCAATCAGGCCATGGATCTTTTAGTCTGCTACAAGCTTCTCTAAGCATATCTGTGACTAAATTAAAAAAAAAAAAAAAAAGCCAAGGATGGAAGTATAGCATTGATTGCTGGAAACCTTGGTAATTTCCCTCTCCCTCTTCCTAGTCTGCAGCAAGAAAGCTAGTATTTTATTAGCCAGAATATTTTATCCTCCAAGCAAGTTCTTACTTAAGGTTACATTCTGGGGATGTCAAAAATAAAAGAAGTTGTCCTTCGGAACGGCCTGCTTTCCTCCTTGTAAAAGTCTCCAAAATTTATTCATAGTGTTGTCTTACTTAGAGTTCCAGCATCTTGTATTCTTTAAGAAGATTTACTCAGGCTAGATTCCAAATATTCAGCTAGTGTATTTGCTGCCTTATCCCACCAATGTCCATAAGTGTGGTCCCAAATGAACTAGCTTGGCACAAAAGGGCCAATTGATTGTGAATGAGTTTTGCTTTTTTCTAGCAAATTCTTCTTTGACTATGGCTACATGTGTCAGGGGATAACATTTTTTGAAAGAAATTGATATTCAGTCTCTCTCCTGTCCTGATGAAATGGAGATACAGTAAGAAATCTGCCCCAAAAGGATTTGTAAATACAGAATAAGAAGCCGGTGAGGTTTCTTATAGCTATAAATGATTTATGGAGACCAGATTTGAAATTCATTGAATCTTCGTCAAAAAATAATGTTGTTACAGTGTTGGATAGATCAAAGGTTTCACCTCTAGGTCAGTGATATGGTTCTCTGTTATACAGGGATGAATAGTGAGCTTCCCTCTCTATGTATTTCCCAGTGGGAAAATAATATTACTGAAATATAAATAAGATATTAATAATAATAACATTGGCCCCAAATATACAGAGATACATGCACATTGCCTCTCCAAATAGATTATTGGTTATTATCTATGAAAAAAATTGAAAAATGAAATTAAGGAAACAGCCTAAGTGCCCATCAGCAGATGAATGGATCAGAAAACTGTGGTACATTCCACACATTGGAATACTACGCTGCTATAAAAGGAAAGGAACTCCTACCATTTGCAATAGCATGGATGGACCTGGAGAATATTATGCTAAGTTAAATAAGTTAGAGAAAGATAAATATCACTCATTTGTCTGATATAATGAACAACATAAACTGATTAACAAAAACAGATCCAGAGACAGAGAAGCATCAATCAGACCGTCAAAACTCAGAGGGAAGGCAGGGAAAGGTGTGGGAAAAGGGGAGAGATCAACCAAAAGACTTGTATGCATGCATATAAGCCTAACCAATGGACACAGACACTAGGGGAGTGAGGGCACAAGTGGAGGGATGGGCAATAGGGGATAAGGACACATGTAATACTTTAATCAATATAGAAAAAAGAAAAGAAAAGAAGGGAAAAAATGTATCTCCCAATGGCAAAACACCAATAAAAGAACTGAAGAATTTTAACAGAAAATTTCATTTTCTTTTTGAGGTTTGCAATTGTTTATTCATCCCAAATAACTTCATAGAAGTTCTTATGTATTCTCTACATATCTAAAAAAAAAAAAAATGAAAAGGAAGGAAAATGTTTCCTTTATATTTTATTTTACATAAACCATCTTTTTTTGACAGTTCATTTTGTTGTTGTTAAATTCATTGGATGACATTGAGGGACCATATAGGTTTCAAGTGTACATTTCTATGATACAAGATATTGCACTGTGTGCCCACCACCCTAAATCAAATCATCTCTATCACCATATGTTATACCCCTTCTACCCTCCACTACTTCCTCAACTCCTTCACCCTGGTAACCACGATACTTGTCTGTGTCCATGAGTTTCAGTTTTATATCCCACATATGAGTGAAATCACATGGCTCTTAGCTTCCCTTGACTGACTTAATTCACTTAGCACAATATTCTCAAGGTCCACCTATGCTGTTGCAAATGGCAGTACTTCTTCTTTCTCATGGCTGAGTAGTATTTCATTGTATACATGCATCACATCTTTATCCAATCCTCTTTCAAAAGACACTTTGGTCATCTCTATGTCTTGACCACTGTGCATAAGGTTGCATTAAATAGAAGGCTGCATATGTCTTTGAGAATACATGTTTTTCAGTAGGCACCCAGGAGAATGTTTTCTGTTTAATAATGCTCTATATCTGTTCCAAATGTTCTTTTTTTTTTTGGTGTGTGTACCCCAATTCTGTTGTTTATGGATTTTCTTTTAATCATCTTGCCTGTAAGCATATAGCAAAACCAATTTCTCAAGAACCTGCTTAGTTCAACCCTCTACCCTATGTTTATGCCAGGTCATATAGACTGATGAAATCCTGTCAATAAAAACCTCAAAGAAATAAGACTTTTTAGTGTGTGTGTTTTTTAATTTCCTAATTAATTCTCACTAGAATTTAATGACCTTTACAGAGAGGTAGAGTTTTAATTTATTTTCAGCCTGAATTCTTATTCTGTATTTTAAGCTTAGCTTATTTTCTATTTTTTATAAGAAGCCTTTATACATATGGCAGTTCTTATGGTCTATTTCATTGTTGGCCAAGTTTGATAGAGCCAACATTTAGTTAAATGCTTTCCTTTTCATTGATACTAATAATAGCACTACCAGTGGGTTACAAGTTCTTTAATTTCAGGCCCAGCTGCACACATGCAACTCTAGTAACTAGCTCTAGTTCTGTCAACTTCTGTAATCTTGGGTAATCAGTCAGTTATGCTTCCTTCATTATGTATCAAAGCAGCACAGTCCTTTCATTTTGACTGAGTCGTGCTTGCTATAATATTATTTCCAAATGATCCCAAATGTCCAGAGATGAGGAGTGAAAATAACATCTTCTGGAATATATTCACTTTTGAAGCTTTGCTAGGTGTTGGCTGAGATAAAAAGCCATTTACTTGTCTTTACAATTTCAGTGTGTAACTATGAGAATAAAAGAAGGACATCTCATTTAAAAATGTAGAGTTTGGGAAAATATACCAAACTTTGAGGGACATTTTGATGTACCTTTGAAGTTTGAGGAGACAGAAAAATAATGAGAAATAAAACCAAGAGATGGAGTATTTTCAAGTAGGACGTGGTGAGCATAATAAAACCCTGGAGAGACAAAGGGTTATGGAGGCAGAGGAAAGACTATTGACTCAGTCACAAGGAAATAATTGATAATGTAGCAGTTTGGGGAAAGTGTTATGTAAGTTAAATGTAGTATAGAAGGAAGAAAGAAGCATGTGAATGCGGAAATCACCTTAGGTTCCCCAAATTTGTAGCATGCAAACAAGTTTCTGAAATTGGGGCCCTAGATGAAGTTAAGCAACATGGATTATTTTATTTGTATTTTATTGATTTTTTTACAAAGAGGAAGGGAGAGGGACAGAGAGTTAGAAACATCAACGAGAAAGAAACATCGATCAGCTGCTTCCTGCACACTCCCCACTGGGCCCTTGGCTGAATCAAACCTGGGACCCCTTAGTCTGTTGGCCCTATATCCACTGAGCCAAACCAGTTTTGGCACAACATGGATTTTTATTGAAGTCCATTACTCAAACTTAAAATATATATGTCAAATAATACTTAAAAACTGAATTTAGAGGGAGGAAAATGAACAAGAATATTGCATTAATAAGATAAGAAGAGGACAGGGGATTTTTATGAAGAATGTAGTCTTTTTTTTTTAAGAGCTTGGAGAAATGAGGAATTAGCAGTTTTGCTATTGATGAAGGAGGGGTAGTAATGATTTAAGTATTTTAAAATTATATACCGTATTTTTTGGACCATAAGACGCACTTTCTCCCCCCCCCCCCCCCAGAAGTGGGGGGAAAAAGTCCCTGCGTCTTATGGTCCAAATATAGCCTACACATATACTTTTTTAAAAAAAGTTTTTTTACTTGCCCAGCTCTGTATGGTCTCTGTGTGCTTGCCCGGCTCTAAAATGGTTCTAAATGCTGCTGTTTACTTTACAGGGTTGATTACATGTGTTTATGACTGTGATGTTGGGTTTTAATGCACATAAAATATTTTAGGACACTATTTGTTTCAGAATCTTTTTTTCTTCATTTCCCTTCTCTAAAAACTGGTGCGTCTTATGGTCCGGAGCGTCTTATGGTCCGAAAAATACGGTATTTGCAACCAAAATGGAGAGAGGGTCTTGGGGAGTAAAAGTACAGTGAAATAGATATACTGTTATTGGTGTGTTTTTTCTTTCTCAACTTATGAGGTTTCTGCCTTTCTGATTGAGCTCCAGAAGGAAATGATCTTTATCTCTGCTTTATAAACAATTCAGGCAAATCTTTATCAATTATACCTCCTTCTCCTAAAACATCTCTTTTCCTAGGCTTCTTTAGCACATAAGCTGGTTCTAAACATTTCCATAAAGAAGAAAGATAGGAAGGAAAGGAGGAAGATAGGGAAGGAGGAGGGAAGAGAGGGCAGCTACAGGTCTATAGTGGAACTCTAGTTCCAATTTCTGTATTAGTTAAACCAAGGAATGCTAGCTCTTACATGAAAAAAAAAATTAAAAATTACTCACAGAGCTCTGTGACTTAATATAACATTTATTTTTTAATCAAATCTAATGTAGTTATTCTTGGTTGGATGATCCCTTAGGAAGTTTTCCTTTTCAAACACTCAAGGACACCAACTGCTCCAACTTAGACCTCTTTCTTATGCTAACATAAAAACAACAAAGACACATTCAAACCTGTAAAGAATTTTTGTGAGTTTATTTGAGCCAAACTGTTGGTAATTGCTGAGAAGCAGAAACTCAATGCAGTGGGATAATGCTCAGGGGGAATGGCAGTTTTTCGCCTTTTTTAATACATTGCAATCAAAAGAGGAGTTACATGAATGTATGTGGGTTACATGAAATCCACTGGTGATCGATTGGGAGAAAGCAAAGCAAGGAAACCTCTGGGGTTGGATAAAAAGTAAAATGCTGGACACACACTACTTTTACTTAGGTGAGTGCAAGGTAGTTAACAGTTAATTAACTCCATAATTTGTGGGGATTTGTGGTCTCTGCAGAGTGGTCCTTTGTTTTGAGGAATCCGGAAAAAGAGAAATTACTTTGACATTCCAATGACATGTTATCCTAGATGCAAAAAGACAATAAACTCAGTTAAGGTAAAGATTGACCTTTGTCAGGAAAGATACAACCATAGGACATGACTACCCTCAATATACTGCTTTTAGTTAAAATTTTCATCTCAGACCATCCTTTGTGGTCACTTTAGGTCTTTGAGTTTGCAATACCACCATGCAGGCCTTCCCTGAGCTAGTCAGGTTAGCATGTGACCTTTCTGTTCCTGTCCACACTTATCCTCCTAATTCAGTAAAGTATGAGGGAAAAGCAAGTTGGTGGAGGATATTTTAGTATTTGCCAGGTTATGATAACTTCTCTCTCTTCACAAGTAAACATGTTATCTTAAAAATCTTTCAAGAACAACTCTTGAGATAATCATTTATTAGTAATGAGTCTGGGCAACTCTGGTATATAAGTAGAGAAGGGTAACACACAGGTCAATATCCTATCAGTACCCTCAAATATTCTCATTTCAATTTGCTCATCATGATTCCCAAAGACCAGTATCTCTATCTCTATGCATTAGTGTTTATTCCAACACGTGGAACACTCTGCTTGTCCAATTGGCAGGGCAGAAGCACCAGGGAACTAAATGAACCCCAGAAGCCCTCGATCAATAATTTGTGGGGGTTTATGTATAATCCCAGCTTTCTCTTTCCATGGTTAACACAACTCTGAGGCATGAATATTCCATTTCCCCTCAGAGTAAAAAAACTGCAGTAGTTGCTGGCTTAGTAATGTACTCTTGAATGGGTAGGTTCCTTCCTTGTAGCTTTTCTCTATTCCCCTGTCAGTGTTCCTTGCATCTTCCAAATAAATGGTTTATATTTGAAACTTTGGCTCAGCTTCTGCTTCTGGGGAATCCTGAACTAAGACCGGAAGTGAGAAAGTTAAAGAAAAACTGTCAATCAAATGGATGCTATAAAACAAGTTGCCACAATAAGCAATACAATCTAATCTCCACTGAGGAATTTGTGAGGCAGTGAACACGAATGTCAGAATTATCCCATCCAAAGGGAACAGGAGCCAACATGTGGAGACACTAACTCCTACCAGCTATCAAGTGCTGTTTCTAGAGACCATCTCTGGCATGTCCAGCCTGCTTTGGGCAGGGCAGAAGGGTTGTTGCTGTGAGAGAAAGCACTCAGGAAAATAAGTGCAGGTCCTGATCTTTGTTAGCCCAGCCAGTCTGCTATGGAATGAAAATGACATCTGAGTTATAGAAAGTATAACTTCTATGCCTTACACATCGGGATTGCCCTGAGAAAGTTACCATATTTTACTTATTTTTTCTCCAAAGGGCTTTTCACAATGCCTGACACATAGATGATGTGCAAAAGAAGATTAAGCAAAGAAAATAATTGGCAGAATCAAGCAACGATAAGGCTGGTAAATAATATTGATTTTCCATATAATCTTTTAGATGATGGGATGAAATAAGGATTATAAAAATGAAATCTGAACTAAGTGTTAAGATTCCTGAATAGAACATTTCCTGGAACTTCAATATAAACTAGAATTGAAAAAAAAAAAAAGAAATAAAAGAAGGTAAGCCAGAACAAAAAGGCAGCTTAATGTCCTGCTTGTCAATCTCTCTCCTAGTAAAAAAAAAACCAAAGTGGTAAAGTAAGGAAGGACACAGTGTAACTAGGAGATATCTGATTTTCTGAAAATTAGACAAGGTGACTGAATTATTTCAAAATATCAGATAGAAAACATTTTGTAGAAAATAGATTGTTTCCAAAAGATAGTGGAATTCAGAATATAAATAGGTCATATAATAGCAGAGATGGTTTTACTTCTATGAAAATAATTGTTCATAATGTTGAATAATTCTCCATATATTTCAGAAGAATATCCTGAAAAATAACATGGATATTTCACCTATTTTAGGATTGGTATTGTGAGGGTGCAGCACATCTCTTTAATCTTTTTTAAAATATATTTTTATTGATTTCAGAGAGGAAGGGAAAGGGAGAGAGATAAAAACATTAATGATGATTGGCTACCTCCTTCATGCTCCCCACTGGGGATTGAGCCCACAACCTGGGTGTGTGTCTTTGACCAGAATTGAACCCAGGGCCCTTAAGTTCTCAGGCCAATGCTCCATCCACTGAGCCAAGCCAGCCAGGACTCCATTTAATCTCATGATAAAAAAATTCAACTTGTATTTGACTGAGGGGAAAGAATATCCAATATACAGATCATGTATCATAGAAATATACACTTGAAACCTATATAATCTTATTAACCAATGTCACCCCAATACATTTAATTTTAAAAGAAATTAAGACCACTTCACTGACTAAATTTTCTTCGGGGAAAGAAAAATCGCTCCACATTCTTAGTCCATACCTATTTACTCTAAGTCTGGAAAAAGGGAGGACAGGCAAGTCAACTTGGATTTGAGATGAAGCCTGCTCTGTTTGGAAAAGAAGAAATACAGATGATGGAATCAGTGTGAAGCTTCCCACAGCTGCCAATAGCCAGGTCAAAAGAAGTTCCTGATATGAATGTGTTAAATTATCAATATGCCATGGAATATGAGAGATGAAACCTATAAATTATCTGCCAACTTTATCTTGTTTAGAGTTTCTTTGACACCAAAGCCCAGAGACAAAGTACATCTCATTGTGAACTAGACTGAAACGATTTTGTTTGCCCTTGACTTTTAGTCTTCGCCTTGGTGTTGTCAGGCTGGTTTCTGCCATCAGTCTGCGATTTGAAAGACATCAGCTGCTGTCAGGTCATCGTCTTCTCACCGACACGCCTGAACTGCCATGTTCTGTGCACCTGCTGAAGCAGTGTCCTCTTCAGGGGTCCAGTTATAGTGTCAGGTTTCATACTTGCTGTCTGGAATTGTTGGCTCCAAAATGGAAATGAACTTGGAAGCTCAAGATCACCAGCACACCAACAACACTTGTCATAGATTGTCAGTGCAATATAGCAGCTTGTCCTTGAAGCAACAACAAAACAAAACAAAACTCAGAAAAGTGTAACATTTGCATTAGAATAACAAATCTCCTGAAAAATCCCTTCAGCAGACAGATGTGTTTTCTCTATCATTTGCCCATCTCTGTATTGCTATGTCTGAAGTGTATTTGTTTTTCTTTTTTTTCTGTCTATTATTAACTTTGCAGATGCATCAAATGAAAAAGGTTAATTTGACCTTTACTTCAGCAACATTTTTTTTCAGAGACTAACAACTAACAGCACAGAAGGAATAGATACTTTGCCGTAAATGTTTCAAGGATGAATTTCAAGATAAGTTTTCATTAGATTTGGCGCCACAGTTATTATGATTACAGTTACAGCCCTGATCAAGGGCTGCTTCTGGCGCTGTTTCTCACAACAGGATTTTCCTAAAGTGCACGCCAGGCCTCTGTGTTTTTGCTGAGGAGGATGAAGCATGAACGGTGACCTTTTCACTCTGTCAAGTAGGCTCCTGCTTCTCACCGAGTTTTCATGTTTTTTAGCTTTGAGTCTCCAAACGAATATATCACTGACAGATTTCCCCACACACAAGTCCACTAGCCTTCAGAAGTGCAAATATTGTAAAAGAAAAAAAAATCAGCATCTTACTTCATTGTTCTGCTTTACTGAGCCAGGAAAATTTAAGCATTTTTGTTACACTGGGAATTCTCTGTCTTCTCTTTGAATGCAAATTAAAGTAACTCACAATCTGCACTGGTACAGATTTCTACCATGAAATGATTGGCTGGCCGGTTCTCTTTGATTTATGAGATAAAACATATTTGACACGTCTGTGTGTGTGTGTGTGTGTGTGTGTGTGTGTGTATGTGTGTGTGTGTTTGTGTGTGTGTAAAAATGCACATGCTTTTATTCAAAAGTGACAGAATTAGTAACATCTACAAGCAAAAAAAAATTAGAAAGCCATGACCTTAAATCTAAATGGATCTCAAAGCCCTTCCTTTAGACCCTCTAACTGAAATGAATTATGGTCTCAGCTGATCCATGAGATTCTGTAGCAACTGAAAGAAATGTCAGCCCTCATTTGACAAAAATGAGCTCCCTTTCTTAAACAAAACTGAGAAGATTGTTTAACACACATCCTAGTAATCTCCTTGTCAACACCTCTAAATATGGAAGGGTTTTTGCCAATAGATATCTGAGAAAAAAAGCACAAACAACAGTGAAGATTAATTTTTGTTTGTTTTGAGGCACAATTTTCCATGAGTTCCTAGAAACTCTTTCAAGGAAAACAAACAAATGCCCCGGTACCAGAAGCCTCATTTTTAAAAAGAGAGAAAACATCTCAGTTGATTACCCCAATAATTCTCAATTGCTTTAATTACAATTATTAAACCTTGGTTGACTACGCACAATCCCAAATGTGATATTTTTTAAATATCCTGTGATTTAGATAACATCATAATAAAGAAAATGGCACAACTAGATTCCATATACTTAAATAATCTGAAATTTATTCATTATTGTTCAGTCAGATCTTTAATTGTATTTAACCAGCAACCATCAAAACCTTGAAATATGTGTGTTTGTTTATTTTTTTAGTTTCCCAGGGCTACCATACAAATTATTACAAACCACGTGGCTTAGAACAAAACAAATTTATAATCTCACATTTCTGGGGACTAGATGTCTGAAATTAAGGTGTCAGCAGGGCTGTGACCTCTGGAGACTAAGGGAGGGACAATTCCTTGCCTCTTTCTGTTGCTTGGCAATTGCCTTCCATCCTTGGCATTTCTTGACTTGCAGATAGCTCACTCTAAATCTCTGCCTTCACATTAGGTTTTACCCTAATCCAGTAAAACCTCATTGTAACCTGATTATATCTGCAAAGACCATATCCCTAAACCAGGTCACCTTCTGAGGTCAGGGTAAATGTGAGTCCTGGGGGGCACTCCAGCCCACTGCATAGTCTATCAGGAAGAAACAGTAAAGCTAGAAGAAAAGTATTTTTGGTTCAAGTGACTCATTGGACAGTCTAACTTCCTTAAGGCTTTAAGGGCATAAGATGGCCACAATGAGGCAGTGGCATGATGTGGAGAGATGTTATGTTCTACTATAAATAATTTGATTTTCTTGGAGGCAATGCAAAGCTATAGAATGGCCTCTCACCAGGGGTACAACAGTTGATACTTGTGATAAGAAAGTAATAATTCTATGTTCTAAATTAATTACTGTTGCTGAAGGGTGGGACGAAGAGACAGAACTGATAGACTGTTAATAGCTGCTGACCAGCTGTCAAAAGACTTCTCACATTCCTGTTTTGCCTGTTGGACTTTCCAATTAAATTTCAGGTGGCTGTTTTCACAGATTATTTTAGTCAGGCACCATATAAATCCAGGTATCCTCTCTCCCCCCCCCCCCCCATTTACACAAAGCTTTCTGGACTGCTCCCCCTGTTTTGGGTGGGAGTGAAATTCTTGGGGTGCCACAAGGAAAATAATTTACTGAGCCCCCCATGAGCGGATAGGGTGTCATGGAAAGCTTTATTGATGATGAAAAAGTAAGCAGGTTCCCCTCCAAGGTCCTATCTCTGTCTGTCTTGCTCTGAAAGAAGCCCATTCTTATCTTCAGCAAGGCCAGAATTAAGGTCACTGCGCAGAACTCTGTTTTATGTTATAGTCCATCAGCATCGGGCTAACTGAGCTTGTGTTCCAAGCTACAGTTCCTCAGCCAATCTACAAGAATAGACAGGATCTTATGCAGACTCTGCTACCCCAGAGCTGGCCCCCTTCACTTCCCTTCACCCTTTACCAATAGCTCCTATGAATTCTTTTAGATGATCTCTCTCTTCTCCCCTCTGTTGACTTGATGTGAAAAATACTTTCAAAATTGTGGAAATGGTGTCTTTTCTACCTATCCATGCTGCTGGTGATTTTAACTTCATGTCATAAGATTGGTCTTTTGACTCTAAAAGACTTACAAAGAGACTTTCAGCCATGGACATTAAACATTTTCATTTAACACTGTTTTAGTGAATTTATTCTTTTCTAGTACTCAGTAGAAGGTAAGGAAGCATGAAGGCTGCAGTGTTAGAAACTTTAATGGCAATCTTGATGCTGAAGGAACAGAGAGAGGGAAGTACTTTAAAGAAAATTGAACCTAAATGGTTGATATTCTTAATAAGCAAGAGAATTTGTAGTACAATATCTACCAGAAAAAAAAGGTTGAAAATACTTGAGAGGAAGTGAATATCCAATGTATAGTCAGAGCATTTCAGAACAAAAAGAATATACATTCTTACTTGGATTGAAAAATAAACAGGACAATCTGTTTATTGAGAATGAAGAAAATGACAGAGGGTTATGGAAGAATTGGATTTTTATAGGTAAGGGCTGAAGAGATTGAGAAAATTATCTCTGTTATTTAGGAACCAAGGTTGATGCTTAAAAAGTGTCAAGTTTAATGTAGCCAGAGGCAGACATAGTCATAGCTCTTTTCATGTAAGAGTTTATAACCCAGTGGGAGATAGAATGATAAAAGAAAGTGGGTATGCTGCAGAAATACATAGAAGGAAGGACAGGTGCCCATTTACATAGTCCATTCTTTTGAGTTTCTGGACCCAATTCCAATGTGTGGGACTAGGAGTTTATCTCATCTCCTTTAGTTCTCTGGACATCCACTGAGTGTACTACAATTTAACTAAATTTCGACACTATCTACCCTGATATAGTGTATGATCTACCTACTGGTCAGTTCTACAAGTCTTCTCCTCACTTCAGAGTCCAGTCCAAAGCCCAGTTTGTTAGCTGTACTTCTAACCAACTGGCTATAAGTCAGAAGTTCCCATGACCCACTCCTTGCTTTGATTAATTTGCTACAGTGGCTCTCAGAAACCAGAGAAATATTTTACTTACTAGATCAGTAGTTTATTATAAAAGGATTATAACACAGTAACAACCAGATAAAAGAGGTGCATAAGGCGCGGTAGGCAGAAAGGGCAGAAAGCTTGCATGCTATCTCCAAGCAGGCCACTTTCCCAGGACCTCTCTGTTTCATCAACCTGGAAGCGCTGCACACCCAGCCCTTTGGTTTTTTATGGAGGCTTCATTGTAGGCGTGATTGATTAAATGATTGGCTGAGAGTGATTGATTCAACCTTCAGCCCCTCCCTTCTCCCAGGTGAGGAGTGGTGGTAGGGATGAACCAGGGGCTCCAGGGAAACTGAAAGTTTAACCCCTCTATTTTGATTGGTTTCCTTGGCAACAGCCCTCATTCATAGGTTATCTAAGGGCTTTTCAAAAGTCTAATTAACATAACAAAAGATAGCTTTATCACTCCTAACAGGAAGGTTTTGGGAGCTGGGAGCCAAGAACCCTGGAGGAAGCCAAATTTATATGAGAAGTATATTTTGATCATCTAATGATCAAATACCTATTTTTAAAATATATTTTATTGATTTTTTACAGAGAGGAAGAGAGAGGGATAGAGAGTTAGAAACATCGATGAGAGAGAATCATAGATCAACTGCCTCCACTGGGGATGTGCCCACAACCAAGGTACATGCCCTTGATCTGAATCAAACCTGGAACCTTTCAGTCTGCAGGCCCCAAACTGGTTTTGGCAAAATACATATTGTTTTTTGTAAATCACAATATTGTACAATGAAGTTATTGAGACTAAATTAATGAATAACTGTCAGAGCGGTGTATGTAGAAAAGGGTATTTTAAACATAGGAAACATCATGCCCAAATCCAGGAGAAAATGTATAAGGCAATTTCAAGGGATTGAAAGAAATTCGGTGTGGATGAATTGCTAACTATATGGGGTATGCTGAGGAAGAAATAATGCTAAATTGAAAATACAGCAGTTGGTGGTTGTAGCAGCTATTTTATGTTTAGACTTTGTTCTAAGGAGAGATGATGAACCATTTAAATATTTTAAGTAGGAGAGTAACAGTAAGATTTGCATATTGTTTATTGTTGCTTACAGAAAAAGAATTATCGTCCAGCCATTGTGGCTCAGCTGTTTAGCCATGACACTGGTTCCATTCCTGATCAGGGCACATGCCCAGGTTGTGGGCTAGATCCCCAATGGGGAGTGTGTTTCTCTCTATCCCTCTCCCTTAATCATCTCTCACTAAAAAATAAAATAAAATAAATCAATGAAAACTTTTTTTCGAAAAATAATTACAGGCAGTTCTTGGGTTACGTTGAACCCCATGTACCTTGTTAGAGGTACCTTGTTTCATGGTTACATCACCATCTTCCTCCATTTATTTATTTTAAAAAAAGTTCCATCATTTCAATGTATGTACATATATGTTTTATGTTTTTTATTATTTATTTACTACAAATAAAGGTCAGGAGTTATCTTCCTTTTACATTTTTTTGCTGTGTCACATCATTACTGCTGTGTATGTGCTCCATGTGAGTGACATAGAAGTGGATTCCGATTATGTAGGTGGATTCCGATTTACAGTGAAAATCATTTTACATCGCCTTTGGAACTGATCTCCTGTATAGGGAATTGAAAATGAGTAGAGAAGAATAGTTTGAGCCCTGAGCATTCATCCATGTGAAAGATAGTGGTAGATGTAACTAGAATTGCATAAGTCAAGATAAGAATTGATAAATTTCAGGTACATCCAGAAAGAACAATTCATAGGAGTGTGTGCCAGATTAGATGAGTGAGGGAATAGAGAGGGGTGAATCAAACATCACACTCAGAATCCTGATTGTACAGGTGGATTGTTGCTGGAGTGTGAAATGCAGCATTTTGAAATATGTAAAGGATATACAAGGAGAGCGGTGTAGGCTGGCAGTAGTATTTTGGCATGGGATGAGTTTGTGAGTGATAAGAAAAAGGGAGTAAGAACTGAACTCTTAATAAGTTTAACATTTAAAGCAGAGTAGGTGAAGAACAAAAAGCAAATAAGTGAAGAACGATAAGACGGGAAAGTAGAAAGGCATTTTTGAAGGTGTAGTTTAAGACAAATAAAAAATAAAGATATCTCATAAAAGAGTTGTGGCTAGTAGATAGGTCAAATAAAATAATCTTTAGAATGCATGTTTGGATTTTGAAGAAAAAAATGGTATCAGTGGACAGTAGAATAAATAGATATAAAAGTTGGGACAGTTCATATACTCAACTGTTTCAAAAGTTTGCATATAGTTTGCCTTTTTTTCCTGTAGATTCATACACTTAATTATTTCAGATCCTATCTTTTTTTTATTATGTATATAAACTTAGATGTGGCTGATATGAATGAGTACTTTGAATTTTGTATAGCTTTCCTGATTGTCACTATTTTATTAAACTAATATCATCTAATTCATTTCACTTTTTCAGGTGATATATCATGTCATCTGAAAATAATGACTATATGGTCTCTTTCATTTAAATACCTGCTCTTCTTGGTTTTATTTGATAAAGTACTGCATTGATTATGACTTGAAAGACAATATGAAATGACAGTGAGAGATGATTTCTCCAAGATGGCTGGCTTGCTGGCTGACTAATTATCTGCCTAGGGAAGAAGGGGAATTATTGAACTTCCTGATTGCTGTCATAAGTCCTACAAGCATTTGATATAATATAGTTCTTCCATTCAGGGCACTGTCTGGTTACCTGCTCAATTTATTGAGAAGTCACTGACAACCTGTTCCTTCAGGAGACTTTAAACAATCATCTGGACACTTTCTTGAGATAACGTTTTTCTTTTACTTATTGAACCATTTTATTTTTCTTTGATATATTTTATTGAATTGATACGGTGTCATCTTTTAATATATGTTTCAAGTGCTCAGTTGTATAAAACATCATCTGTATATTGTATTGTGTGTTCACCATTCCAAATCAAGTCTCCTTCTGTACCATTCTTTACTTATATTTCTCATTTTATAAATCAATTTAACTTTTTGGGGAAAAAATTAATACTACTGGAAAATTAATAATAAAAGCCAGTTGATCCTTGCGCTATCTTTAATCCTAGACTTCCTATTCCTACTAATTATTTCTGCTCTTGTTTAATTTTGTGCATAGATTCAAGACCCTAGATAATATGATTTCACCATTATTGTTGATTTCTGTTATATGTAAAGGCAAAGAAAATACACAGTTATTTAGACCTCATTACCCCAAATCCTTTCTTTCACTGTACTTCCTTATAGCTATAGTTTCTTTTGTCTTCCTATTGCTTCTATATTAATATGTTCAACTTCCTTTACCTTCAACTATAGTACAGCTTTCCTGCCTCTCTATGCTATGATAAAAGAATGTCAATTTCTTTTTCTTACCTAATCTCTTCTCCACCTCCTAATCCTGCTGCCCACTTCTAAGAGTTATACCTTTACTTTTATATTATCTGCTTGACACATTAACATTTTATCTCTGTCTAGCTCTTTTTTTTTTTTTAATTATCATGTCTATTATTTTCTATCAATGGGTTCATTCTAATAACTGAAAATCAATTCAAGTTTATGTTATGGTAATTATTGTTTACTGCAGAGTCAATTAGTTTTTAGCAATTATGTTTTCTTCCTTGTAGTTTTAACGGCACGGTACCTGGTCCACTGGAATAAATACAATGCAGGTTAGAGGGATTATTTCACTTAAATTCCATAATTAGCTGAAAATCATAACATTTTATTAATTTAATACAGAGGCCTCCACATTTTTATCCTAGAGTTTATCATTACTTTTCATTGTTTTTAATGTTGATTAAAGCAAATGCCTAATTTTCTATTCTCTGAATTATCTCTGTCCTAATCTTTTATTATTTCCTTCCTTCTGCTAGCTGTATGTTTAATTTTCTCTGGGTTCATTTGAGATGTAGGCATTTACAGCTATAATTTTCCTCTGAGCCCTGCTTTCACCACATCCCACAAATTTTGGGATGTTTTGTTTACCTTCATCTCAAGGTTTTTTTTAAAGCTTTCCTTGCAAAATCTTTCTTGACTCATTCATTAAGGAGTATGCTATTCAATTTCCACATATTTTTCTTTTTCTTTCGGTAATTCATTGCTAGTTTTATTTTGTCACGGTCAGAAAAGATTCCTTGTGTGATTTCAATCTTTCTGACTTTATTATGACTTGTGCCTTGGCATATGGTCTATTCTGGAAAATGCTCCAGGAGCCTTTGAGAAGAATGTGTATTGTCTTACCATTTTACTACTTCACTTTAAACTTCACGTTGTTTTCTAAATCCTGTTGTTTTCATTTCACGTATCTTAATTTCCCTATTTCTTTTCTTTTCATCAGTAAAGTACTCATTATAGTATCCTTACCTTCACATAATTAGCTCTCAAAATTTCCCTCATCTGCTCATTTATTTCTAAAGTTTGCCATTAACTTTCTTTGCAACGATTTTGCATTGCACTGTTTGGGCCCAATTATTTTTCTTCCTGAAATTCCATCAATGACAGACACATTGTTATCATTTAGATTACATGCAATCTTCTCTCGGTAAATGTCAAGGACCTTCTGCACTCTTATACTTTACATCCTATTTCATATTTGACTTTTAAAAATCTGACTTTACACACACTCAGCATGAAGCTTCCTTTCAAGGTGAGTACTCAGGAGCTGCCTCCTTGTCTGGGTTGCTACTTCAAGAAGTCACTCCTCATTAGGACTAATTCCTCATAATGTGGCCACAGTGAACCGACGGTGCTGATTTATTCCGTTCAGGTTTTGGATTTTCTTGGCAGCTCTGACAGAAATTCAGACTTTGAGCTTCCTGTAAAAAGTAGAAACAGCAATTTGCAGTTTAATCTGTAAGTAAATTGGAAATTGTTGAAGAAATTCCTTCATTAAGACTTGCTCATGGAAGACAGACAATAAAATCACTTTTAAACTGTCAGTGCTGATTTCATTTTATTTTTAGGATATATTTAGTTCCTAAAGCAATATTCCCATTAATTGGGTGTAATTTTATTTTTTCTCCCATTTGTCCCCTTTCTCTCCAATCAGCTCTTTCATCTTTGTTTCACAAAATATAGACTGAAAATGTGTACTCTTATCCCACCTCTAGATCTACTTATGCCACCTCTTAAGGAATGGGAGGATTTTAAAAGATATTTTATATAATCTTCTTCCTCTTTCTGTTAAATAAAATAGTGCCTATAATGGCATGAATGCTTGTTTTCTCTGTAGTTCATATGTTGACGTAGTAATACCCAGTGCGGCAGTGTTTGGAGTTGGAACCTCTAAGGAGAAAGTAAGGTTAAATAATGTCAGAAGGGTAGGTACCTGATCTGATAGGATCAGTGCCCTTACAGACACCAGATAGCTTTCTGTATGCCAGGAAAAGGCCACGTGAACATGCAACTAGGTGGCCATCTGCAAGCCAGGAAGAGAGGTCTCACCAGAAACCAACCATGCTGGCACCCTAATCTCAAATTTTCAGCCTCCAGAACTCTGCGAAAATAAATTGCTGTCATTTACACCACCCAATCTGTGATATTTTGCTGTGGTAGCCAAGCAGACTAAGATAGCAGCTAAATTCTTGTCGGCTGTTTTTTTAAAAGCAGGGCAGTTGTTTAGGACCTAGCATCCTTCACCTTATTAAATTATTGCGCAGCCTGCACTTACCATTTAGAAATTGTGTGTGAGTGTGAGTGTGTGTGTGTGTGTGTGTGTGTGAGTGTGAGTGTGTGTGTGTGTGAGTGTGAGTGTGTGTGTGTAAAATCAAGGATTTGGTATTTCAAAAGCCATTGAAGTCCCTTGATTTCCTGGGCTTGATCACCCAGCTTTCAACTTTGTCTATGGGTAGATCTGAACACACTGTAACGTTAAAATATGCTAATCAGACCCAAACCTACACAGAAATCTTGTCTTTACCTCAGAGCTGACGAGAACAGGAAAAGAAGATTAAAGAAAAAGGATAAGGAGCTGAAAAAGAGAGTCTTTTTACTACTATTGTATTTGGTGAGGGTGACAATCCTATATAATAAAAGGCTAATATGCACCCTAACCGATTTGGCTCAGTGGATAGAGTGTCAGCCTATGAACTGAAGGGTCCCAGGTTCAATTCTGGTCAAGGACATGTACCTTGGTTGTGAGTACATGCAGGAGGCAGCTGATTGATATTTCTCTCTCATCAATGTTTCTAACTCTCTAACTCTCTCCCTTCCTTTCTGTAAAAAATCAATAAAACATTTTTTTTTTTTAAAGGCTAATATGCAAATGGACCAAACAGCAGAATGACAGGTGCTATGATGCACACTGATCACTAGGGGGCAAATGCTCAATGCAGGAACTGCCCTCTGGTGGTCAGTGCACTCCCACACAGGGGGAGCACCACTCAGCCAGAAGCCCTGAGTGGCAGTTGTATGTCACTGGAGGGCTCCCAGATTGCAAGAGGACATAGGTCAGGCTGCGGAAACCCTGTCCCTCAAGTGCACAAATTTCATGCACCGGGCCCCTAGTTTGATAATAAGATGCTAATTAAAGATACACTATGCCCCTGAACTACTCAAAAACTTGATTCAGTCAACTCCTCTGAAAAATCTCCCATGAGACAAGCCTGCCCATTTATAAGTTCTTGTTACACATGGACCCTTCTGGCTCCCTCAGGTTTTTTGGGAACTCTTTTTTAGATAAATAGGAATTAGGAAACAGAAAATTAATTGGTCAGAGTGTATGCATCCTTGCTTTTTTTTAAAATAAACATATTATGTTGCTCAGAGGCGTTCTCAAAGGGTGTTTCCTGATCACAACATTTATATTGTTTATATACAAGGAAGTATAAGTAAATCATTTTATTGTGTCAAAGTTTAGAGATCTTTAATTCGGTATGTGAATTGGATTTTTGGAACGCTACAATAAAGTACACTCAGGATCCCAGGAAAACTTTAAAGATATTTGAATGCTTTTCCCTGTTCATCAGTTTCCTCTTTGTTTCTCTTTGTCAGATGCCAGTCCTGTTTGATTTGTCTCAATCAATTATCTTAAGTACTCCTGTAGATTTCAGCTTAGTTTAGGTGTCTTTCCCTTTTAGTGTTTGCATTCCTACATGACAGCCTAGAAAAATAAATTGTATAGATGATCTCCTGAAAAGAAAAATTGAACATAAAAATTTGGTGGAATTATTTAAAATTTGATATGTATCTTCTTAAAAGATATTAAACATAATTTAGTACAAAAACAACCTGGATTAACTGGATACATTTTTTATACATTTCTTCTTGTAACACAAGCAAATCCTAATTAGCATGTTATGTGGTTTAAATTTCAAGAAATGATAAAATTGATTTTGTGTTTAAGACATTTTATTGCTCATTTGGGTTCATAATACACAAATAAATAGTATAACATTATATCTTGACAATAAGGACTTTTGAGGAAATGGAAAATATATTTTATACAAAATTAAAGTATAAAAAATTCTTGACACTAAAAATATTCACAATATTTTACCAGTATTGCCAGTATGTGCAGGTATAAGTGATGAAATGACTCAATTTTAGTGTTATCATCTTTGGTTTATTGTTCTTGCTGGCAAACAGCTAGATGAGAAGTAAATGTTATCTGCAATACAAGGAAAATTAGAATACATTTTGGGCATAGTTTTCCACTGGGGAAAAAGAGCATAAGATAACAGTCTTAATTCAGATTCCATGAATGTTATAATTGATGAAATTTTCAGAGGTATATCTAGCAAGCATCACTTCTGGCCTGGGAGCACAGAAGAGAACAAGGTAAAGAATATTAACCTCTTTAATTACAGTTCACTGGATTAACTGCTCTTTTTATTCAAGGAAAAGTGAGACCATTAATTTACACTACAGTATTTTCTTTCATCCTCCTAGGATGAAGATAAACTTAACCTTGGAGCAATAGTATCTATGAAGCCAGATCTGAATGTGCACTCTTCTGCTTAATATGGTCACACAAAATTAGAACCATTTCATGTGTCATTTCTTTAGTAGATGAGATGGAAAATTAATTTAGAAATAAAATTGCATAAAGTGTTGGGTTTACCACTATTTTATTCTATAAATTAGTATTGTAAAAATTAATTTAATTTCTTCTATGAGTAAATGTTTGACATCTCATCTATCTTTGTATTTTGATGTTTGTCAAACTATAAGTATGTAATTATAGTAATTTATAAAATATTTTCTGTCATAAGTTTAGTAAAGCAAAGAATATATTGTAAAATTATCCTTTAGCTTTATAATAGTTTTACTCAATGTCAGGATGAATTTTCTCCTGTTCTTAAAATTTTACAAGAAAAATTAGTTTAGAAAGGACAAAATGGCAACTATGACATACAAGAATAACATTCTTATTTGAACTTGTCACTTGAAACTGGTAACCAAATAAATTCACTTATTCTCTAATGCATCATAACTTATGTGAGATCATATTGACAAAATATATTTTCTGTAACTAGACAAAGCTAAAAGCCCATAGTCTGCAATGAGATGGATGAGATAAACTAATTTGTTATGACAAGAAAGAGCATTATTGTACAAAAGCTGTCCTACAAAGGACATATTTCTGTTTATGTTAAAATTGTCTCTCATAATTTAAATGATAAATGTGTCAATAATAACCATATAATAACCATATAACATTAAAGAAAAATGACCACATATTTATGACTAGGCTTGCAATATTTTAGTCAAGTGGCACCCTATTGACTATATCATTTCCAAAACAAATGGTAAGATGTCAAAGAACTAAACATTTATAAAACAGAATTAAATTTCTGTTAGTCTAGAAGTGTTTCCCAAATTTTTGACGTATGTGTACCCCTTCTATAATTTTGTAACGTTGAGTACCCCTCGTACTCATGAGAACGTAGAATTAGGCGCAGCTAAGCATGTGCAGTGCATATCCCCACCAAACTCCGGTGCAACGCGTACCCCCACCCAACTCTTCCCGTACCCCTGGGGGTACGCGTACCACACTTTGGGAAACTAATGCTTTCTCGATTTTGCTCGTTTTTGTGTCTGCCAACCAAATTATATTCCCTTTTCAATAATGAACATCCACAATGAACATTCATCATAGGATGCTAAGGCAACTTCCTTTACTGTTACCTATAACTCTAACCCTCACCCATAACATATGCAACTCCAATATAGGGGACATGGCTAAGGGAAAGGTCACTTCAAGTGCCACTAAAACTTTCAAAAATAAAGATTTTTTAAAAAGTAATAGTTATGGTAAAAAAAAAAATGATTTTTTTTAAAACAAAAAAGTTTAAAAAAAAATTCTGCACCTCAGGATTGTGATTTAAATGAAGAAGCATCAAAACTAAAAAACCTCTGAGACAGCCTCCTGAGGTTTGAGTGAAAGGGTTGTGGCAAAGCTCCACTAACCCTCATTTGAAGGTGGTGGGGCTGAAAAGAAATCTGAGTCATGAACCCAATGTCGACCCCTAAACATGGAATCCTTTTTCCACTGTTTTTATTGGGAGACCTTGCATTTCTGAGGCACCTGTAACAACATGTCTCTGTTTACCTCTAGATTAACCAGAACCTCTAAGTCTAAGAGCTAAATTGACATAAAACGCTGTACAGATTAACCTTAAAAAAGAAAACATTAAAGGTAGAGAAATGGACAGTGAAGGTAAACAACGAACGTTTGTGTATATTACAACATGAAGCCTAACACATCTTCCCTCAGTTAAGTATTGGTAACATATGTCCAAAATCATACCACTTCTCACTACCCAGTACTACTGTGCTGGTCCAAGTCATGTCTTGATTATTCAGTTAGCCAACTAAATGCAACTTCTTCTAATAAGAAGCAAAATACTGTCAACTTAACATCTATTTTTAATACAGTAACCAATGTACTACTTTAAAAAAAATAATTCATCATGTTGCCCTTCTGTAAATTCCCTATAATTAGTTCTCAGTTTCAAGCAGAGTAAATGTTAATGTCCCAACAATGGCCTAATTATCCTTATATTTTTCTCTGGCACTGTTATCTATTGGACTTCACCTCTTATTACTCTTCTTTAATTAGTTACTAGGAAATGAGAATTTACTCACTTTGGTTTTATACAGTCCTTATGGAAGAGGAGGGGAAAAAGTGGGTAACAGAAAATGTCTAATGTGATTATTGGATGATCAAGCAATTTTACTTGCAAATAGCCTTCTGCCAAATGAGCTACATTAGCTACCTGAAGAAATGGGAGCCTGATTCCTAGAGATATCTGGGTAACACATTTAGCTTCAATTATTCTGCATGAAGCTCATAAATATTTCTAATGAGGCTGAGTGTGTTTTGAAGTGAGGCAGATGGATGAAATCATACTTATACCCGAGTAAGCTAAATTGTACACTGGCTTGCATATTACATATTGTATAAGTGAAATTTGTACATTACACCTGCCCCGGTAAGCTGGTCTCTAGCATATATTCCAACAGCATATGTATAGAGAATTCAACTAACCTTATGTCTGAAAAGAAGGCTTGGCCTGGAAGAATTAAGTCATGCTTACAAAAACTGAAGTGTGGCCCCCATTTTCATGGCTGTAAACCCCGTCTTTGTACTGTTGGTCACCTATAAATTCCTAAAAAAGAGGCACTCACCCCTCTTTTTGAGAACTCTGCTATGAAGTTCATCTTAGCTGTGCTTTCTTCTTGAAAAAAATAAATATATTTGATGTACACAGGCAGTCTTTGGGCCTAGGTTTTCTACTATTTATATTTCTCACAATCATTTTCATTAAAAAAAAAAGAATTTATGCAAAACACCAAAATAATTTTATCAATAATCCTGCCCTACCCGGTTTGGTTCAATGGATAGAGTGTTGGCCTGTGGACTGAAGGATCCCAGGTTTGATTGTGGACAAGGGCACATGCTTGGGTTGCGGGCTCAATCCCCAGTAGGGGGCATGCTGGAGGCAACAGATTGATGATTCTCATCATTGATATTTCTGTCTCTCTCTCCCTCTCCCTTCTTCTCTAAGATCAATAAAAAAATATATTTTTAAAATGTTCCTTGGTGAATGAGCAGGAATTATGAGACAAAAGGAGATAATATTGTAAGATGCATATGTTGAAATAGATGAGGTTTATAGGCAGGTGACAAGAGAAAAAAAATCACCTTTCTAAGATGTAGGAAGGTGATGCTTTTAATAATTACTAATTGAGTCATTTCTAGTTTAGAGCAGTAAAGAGAAGATATGCCTTCTTTATCTTTACCTGTTTGCCCTTCTTCATGCTAGAAAATGTTTGGAAAACTTTGAGACCACATCTTCAAGTTCAGTGGTACCTAGGCCTCTGAGTCCACACTACTCTGGACCTGATTTTCCCTCCCTGCTAATCTTTCCTTCTCTCTCTCTCTCTCTCTCTCTCTCTCTCTCTCTCTCTCTCTCTCTCTCTCTCTCTCTCTCTCTCCCCCTCTCTCTCTTCTCTCTCTCTCCCCTTTTTGTTTCTTTCTCTCACCCCTTTGTCATCTCTTTCTCTCTGTCAATCTGCAGTGGACATTATAAATAAGAGATAAATATTTTTATTTCTAAATAAAACTGACTGAAAATCTAGGCATTATGTGTGATAGCAGCTGAGCTTTGAAACTTTAATTAATAGAATGAAACTAAAGTTTAAGAAGCTAGGTCACCAGAAATGTGAGTAATCTTAACCATTGTGTTACCATTGGTGTAGTGATCATTAAATAATGATTATCTATAGATCAGAGGACTTCTTATTAAGAAATGCTTTTAAAGAAGTATTTTTGTACAATTTCTTTTAATAAAAAAACTCATTAATCAATACTTAATTTTCATGTGTGATTTGCACTAATAATAAGAAAAAGGATATTTACTAGACTTATAAGAAATTATTAAAAGTCCATTCATAAAGTATTTCCAAAATGTCACTTAGATAAATCCTGAACATTATGAATCAAAGCACAGAAATCGTTCTTGATCTAAATGTGACTGGTCTTTACAATGGCATAGACAATTCTGAGACTTGTATCATAATGATAATTTTAATTAACTTTGCACAAAATGACACCTGACCTCATTAGTTGTGCAGTTCAAATTATTGATGTATTTGTTTGTATATATATTAATATATATATATATTTTTTAAATAGTATTTTTTAAATGGAATTGGCAAGTGATAAATCTTTGCTAAATGGAAAAATTAGAAAAAATGAAATTAATTTAATATTCCTTAGCTATATTATGCCATTAAAGCCATCTAGTGTGGCCCAAAACTCTATTGTAAATAAGAAGAAAACTCAGGAACTAATTTTCTTTATAATATATTTTTATTGATTTCAGAGAGGAATGGAAAGTGGATGCCAGCCAGGCCCTCAGGAGGTCACTTATTACATTTAAAATGTTGATTTTAACATTATAGTCAGTTAAAACAGGCTCTTGCATATTTTTCAGATAATAAATGAGCCTTTTAAAATTATGGTACTATTATACTATTTTTTACTTTTTATCTCTTCATAGTATTGATTAGAAAAACAATTCTTCTAGAAATAGTTGCCTACACTTTATTCTCCAACCAAATTGATGGTAATTTTGTTTTTTAAAATGTTCCAAGCAAACTTTATTCTGTAATTTCTGTGTTTAACAAGATTGAGACTTGAGAAAACAGTCTTTAAGAAAATCTAAAACATGGCTCTTTTTAATGCAGTGTTTAGAATGAGTATGATGATCTTAAGAGAAGAAAAGTGATACATTTTTCCCCTGACTGAATGCTAAACCATCATCTGGGTAACTGCAATTCTGGAGGGTAAGATACTTAAAGCTGAAGCCCAGTGTCCTGTATTAGCTTGGATACTTTCAATTGTATTTAACAAAAAGACCAACATTCAGTGGCTTAATCATTTTTTAAAAGGAATTATCACCTGTAAATAATAAACCCAAAGATAGATCACTTCCTGAATTGTCTATTTCAGCAGTTCAACAACATCATTAGTGTTCCAGGTTTTCTCTACCTTATCAATATTTTGCCATCCTCAGCCCCTTGAGGATTGTCCTCAAGCTTGGCCCTTCATGGTTACAAGTTGGCTTCATAAAGCTTTGAGTACTTATCTTGAGGAGAGGGGAGAGAAAACCAGAAGAGAAAAAGAGAGTTCTTCCTCTCTTGTTTTTAAGAATTATTAAATCTTAAAAGATTGCTCACAACAGATTTCCCATAACAGCTAATTGACCAGAACTTTGTAACCTGCCCAATCTCAATCGCCAGCAAATAGAGTAGGATTATCTGTATCCCTACCTTATTCGAGGTTTTGTTTTTCCTTGGTTTTAGATACCTGAGGTTACCGTGGTCCAGAAAGATTAAATAGAAAATTCCAGAAATAAACAAATCATTTGAAACCATACAGCATTCCGAGTAGCAAGATGGAATCTCACGCCATCCTGCTCCATACTGCCCAGGATGTGAGCCACCCTTTTGTCTAGCCGGCCCCTGCTGTACAAGCCACCTGCCTTAGTAGCCATATAGCCTATCAGATCCATTTTGCAGTGCTTGTGTTCAAGTGACCTTTATTTTACTTGATTATGACCCCAAAGTCTAAGAGCAGTGATGCTGACAATTCAGATATGCCAAAGAGAAGCCAGCAAGTGTTTCCTTTCAGTACTGTATAGGGTTAGGTATTATTCTATTCGAGGCTTCAGGCATCCACTGGGAGGTCTTGAAATGTATCTCCACAAGAAAAATGGGGGCTACTGTACATGGCTGACTTAGGATAATTAAGGTTCATCCTCTAAGGTAGGGGTGTCGAACTCAATCAGAGAAGGGGCCAAAATCTAAAATCCAGCCTAAATCGCGGGCCGAATGGTTTACTGAACAGTCATAAACTGTCATTGTGATGGAAACGCAGCGGAGTGCAGTGATGACAGTGCGGTGCGGGCCACATTGCAAGGCCTGGCGGGACGGATTTGGCCCGTGGGCCTTGTGTTTGACACATGTGCTCTAAGGTGTGAAAGTAACCAATATCTCTGAAAGTTTAGCAATCCTTAAGACAAATGCAATGGAGATTTCATTAATAAGGAAGAAAAGGAATAATTGTAATGTGGGAAAGCCAGCATCACCTGCCAATGTGTATAATCAATATTTTTTGAATAGATAACCTGGAAATTTTCAAGATGCCAAGATCTTATGAATTATTTTTTTTCTTAGTTAAATTACGTTTTTTTTATGAGGAAAAATAAATATTCAAAAATCCATTTGAATTAGGTTATGGCTAATGTTTTCTAAATAAAGCATTTGATTTCTCACCAAATTGATTCAGGAGTAGTCTAATTCAGACTAAGATATTTATTTTTAATTTTCATAATGATTAGATAGAATAATTCTTTAGTGTTGGAATTAGAGTTATTGGAGAAATTGGGGTATCCTTTTTGTGTCCTTACGATATCTTGAGAAAAGGAATTTTCTAAGACTCTCATGGGAGGATGAGTCATTTTTATTTATGTGAAATTACATCCCTGGGTTTCCAAAGTCCCAGCTCCCTTAGTCCAGTTATAGAAGTGTAGCTGGGTTTCAGGAGATCTGGAAGCAAAGCCAGTGTATAGAATTTCTGTTCCATACTTTAGTGGGGTCCAGTCAGCCGCATTACAGTCCATTAGTCTGTTGTGTGTGTAGGGTCAGGCAGAGCCAAGAGAGCACACACCTTGCAACAAGAGTCCAATAGAGACAAGAGAGTGAATATCTTTGTTTAGGGGAATTAATATCCTAAATTTCATGCCCTTGCAATGGCCAGGCCCATTCTGGTTAATGACCTGTTTCCAGGAGTGACTGACAGGCAAAGTATCTTTCCTCAGTTCCCCATCCCCCAACTTTACTATGCATGTGTCTCTCTTCCCTCTGTCTAGTTCCTGTCCTGGGGGATCTGCAGGGAATACACCAGAGACTTCTTGGAGAATGTAAAGCTTTAGCTTCCTGGTGAAACTGCCCAAATGACATGTCTATAATTTCTGGCCTTCTCTTTGCTCCTTTCCTGTTAGTAATTACTTGTTGAGCATAACAGTATCATTAGTAAGGTTAGAAAGACTATGTTATCATTATCCTCTCTATGTCTTCAATGGATCTACTGAAAGTTTAGCATCCATAAAAAATGGTATTCTCAATGTTAGTGAGTGTCTAGGACTTGTTTCAGTTGCTGAACACTGGAAATCAGTCAACTTGTAGCAGAGATTGCTAATTGAAGTCCCTGTTTTCATTATTTTTTTATTCTTAGAAGCAAACTGAAAAAAAAATAAAAAAACTCAGCTAAAGTCTCTACATCCTTGTCTCTTTTATAACAATCTGTGCCCATGTGAAAAAGTTCCAGCTAATAATACAGGCAGAAATTATTTGGTGGAACTTAACAGATCCTCAATGTAAGATATTGAGGCAGAAAGCTTGTTTAACAAGGTATCTAATAAAAAGTCTTTTTTTTTTTAACCTGTCTCCTGTCTTATATTGAATTTATATATGGTGGCTGGAACTCCCACCGTTAGGTTAGACAGAAGGGGTAAGTAAAGATAGAAGACAAAGATGACAGAGCAGAAAGATAAATGGGATCCAATAATAGTGGAACACCACATAGCACTGGCTTGACTCTGTGAAGACATTTTTTAATATAGATAAATATAATAAACAATTTATATCTTCCGTACTACTTTCGATCTCTGGTCTTTAACAGATAAATGCACTTTCTACTTATGTTTCCTGTGACTCTTTAGGATTATACCAAAAGACATATAGTTATTATATTGATAGGAATAATAGTCATAATGATAAAAGCAAATGTTTCTGTGAATTATTTTACCTAGATAACAATAAAAAGGTTTCATTTTTACAAGTTATTGGGAGAGAATTAACATTATTTATGCTGCTTACAGCATTTGAAGATGTTCAGCATTTTAAAATACTTCAGAATTGGACTTGAGCCGAAACCAGTTTGGCTCAGTGGATAGAGCATCAGCCTGTGGACTGAAGGGTCCCGGGTTCGATTCCGGTCAAGGGCATGTATAGTGGTTGTGGGCACATCCCCAGTGGGGGGTGTGCAGGAGGCAGCTGATTGATGACTCTCTGTCATCGATGTTTCTAACTCTCTATCCCTCTCTCTTCTTCTCTGTGAAAAATCAATAAAACATATATATATATATATATATATATATATATATATATATATAAAAGAATTGAACTTGAACATTGATGGTATTATTCATTATTTAATTTGAACTATCCAATGTGATACAGAATAAAGAAAAGGAAACAAAGAAACCTGATATGTAGTTTTCTCTAAGTCCTTCCACAAGTTTAAGATTCAATTGCTTTAAAACGCCCTATAAATAATTCAATGTCTAACACCTCATAGTATTTTAATAATATTTTATTTAATTGTTACACTTATTTGTACTATCTTTCTAATTGGAAATCAAAAAAGGTCTTGTATTTGTATGTTTTTTAGTGATCACCATAATACTAATACTTAGCATAAGTCACACACTTTTAAAATATATTTAACTGTGTATAATAACTTTGCTTATTATCATTAAGCTTTTCTTATTGATAATAGGTTATCTAGCCTAAATTCCTTATTACTGAACATTTATGTCTAGTTGAATATTATATTCTCAAGCTTACTATTAGAGGGTGTAACTTTGTTTATAAATATTTGATCACTGTTCTGATTATTTCCTTAAGATAGATTTCTAAAAAGATAATTAGATGAAAATATGTGAACTATTTTCCTATTCTTGATATACCATGTATAGTGTGAACTTGTTTTCTAGAAATTTGCATCATTTTTTAAATAGCTATTATAACCTAAACGTACATAGATTGCAATGCGAAAAATTATTTGGAAGAAATGTTTATAAACTTCTCAAATTAGTGAAAGATATAAACCTAAGATTCAAAAATATAACTGAGCCCCCCCAAAAATAGACTTAAACAAACTTATGCACAGACACATCACAATCAAACTAGTGAAAAATTTTCAAGATGACTTCTTGAAGGCAGTAAGAGAAAAATGATGCACTGCCTATAGGAGAACAGTGATTTGATTTACAGAAGATTTCTCATCAGAAAATATGGAGGACAGAAAGAAGTGAGATAATATTCTTAAAGTGTTTAAAGGCGTAAACTGTCAATCCAGAAATAATAAACAAACATTGTCAGATGAAAAACAAAAACAAACAAACAAAAAGCAGGCAAAACAACCATGGTTATCTACTGGAAACTCACTTTAAATGTATTAATATAGACAACTTAAAAGAAATTTATCAAATCAGTAATCTTTATCTGATGCCACAATCTTATATAAGAAAACTAAAGACTAATATCTATATATATAAAAGCCCAGCAACCAAACTGCAGAATGACCAGTCGCTATGGCATGCACTGACCATCAGGGGGTGGTCAACACAGGAGCTGCCCCCTAGTGGTCAGCATGCTCCCAAGTGGGAGTGTCGCTCAGCTGACCAGGAGGAGTGGTACTCCCACAGAGGGCTGATCCCTGCAGGTCACGCCCCCAACCAATGCATGAATGCTTTGCACTGGGCCTCTAGTCTATTGTGAATATAGATGCACCCTGGTCAGTTTGACTTGGTGGATAGAGCAGCAGCCTGTGGACCAAAGGGTCCCAAGTTCAATTTCGGTCAAGGGCACATGCCTTGGTTGCAGGCTCTTTCCTGGCCCAGGCAGCCCTGGTCAAGGCTCTTGTAGGAGGCAACCAATCAATGTGTTTCTCTCCCATTTTTGTTTCTCTCTGTCTCTCTCTTTCACTTCCCTAAAAATCTATAGAAAAATATCCTTGGGGGAAGATTAATAACAACAACAACAAAAAACGCAGATGCAAAATCTTTAACAATATATTACTAAATCAAAAAATTTTTAAATATATTTTATTGATTTTTTACAGAGAGGAAGGGAGAGAGATAGAGAGCTAGAAACGTCAATGAGAGAGAAACATAGACCAGCTGCCTCTTGCACACCCCCTACCAGGGATGTGCCCACAACCAATGTATATGCTCTTGACTGGAATTGAAACTGGGACCTTTCAGTCCACAGACTGCTGCTCTACCACTGAGTCAAACCGGTTTCGGCTATTAAATCAAATTTAAAATTATATAAAAAGGACAATCAGATTTATGTAGGAGTGCAGTTTTAGTCCAGTAATTGAAAATCAATGCATGTCACTTACCAATTAACTTATAACAAATTTAAAGAAATAATATGATCATCTCAATAAAAGTAAAATTCACTTGACAATACAATATTTAGCATCATTTCTGATTTGAAATTCATAATAAATCTATATATATAAAAGCACAGCAACTGGAATAGCAGAATGACCAGAATGACCAGTGGCTATGATGCACATTGCAGCAGCCAACCAGCCTGATCTAGGCCCCGATCACCCCTCCACCCTGACTGGCCCCGCCCCTAATCAGCCCCCAACACCATGATTGGGGGCAGTTCCAGCTGGCCAACTGCTTGTGCCCCCCCCCCCCCCCCACACACACAGACCAGCCTAGCCTAGCCCAATGGGCCTCCATCAGGGCAGGCTGGCCAGACCCCACCCATGCACAAATTTGTGCACCAGGCCTCTTGTTAAGAAATAAAAGGAAATTCCTCAATGTGATAAAAATATTTGTATCTATCTTGATTTTTGTGGTGGTTACTGAACTTATTTATTTTTCAAACTCTAGAACTATGTCACTAAGGTGAGTGAATCTTCTGAATGGAAATTACATCTCCATTAACAAAATAGAACGAAGAAAATAAGGATGTAGACCCATTTATCTAGATATACACACATGTAGTATTAATTCATGTTTTAACTTTAAAGTTGTAAATAAAACTTATGGCAGTTAATATTGAATATTTCAAATGTTCTGTTTGAACTTAAAATAATTTGAACATTTGTATAGTTCACGCTAAGGAAGTTGTTCTCATTATTGTGTTATTGACCTTCTAGTGATATCAGGGCTTCTCATCCACATGTCAAAAAGGATGCAAATTCTAGCCTACTTGTTAACAATCTTCCTGCTACTTACAAAATTGACAGGTGCCAGGGACTTTGACCAGAGACAAAATTAAAAAGTGCATTATAAGAAAGATAGAATAGTTGGCCCTAAGGCACAATTTAGTACGGAGAATAAGGCAGTGGTGTGAACATTTCTTCAAAGTAAGGTATGCTAATCGAATACGCCATCTCTAGAGATCTCTCCCAGAAGAGCGGTACCCCAAAGTGCTGATATTCCAAAGTTTAGAACTGATTCACTAGAAGTCAATGTAGTCATTGATTTGGACCTCTACCCATTTGGCAGCTAAAGAGAACAAATTAACTACAAGGTAGGTTAAAAGCACAGATCCTTCTTATGTAAGTGATGAAGTCTTCATATTACAATTAGAACAACCTCTCTAAAATGTTATAGTTTGATGTTGGGCTTGTTTTGAGTTTAACATTATGATCAATACTTAAAAACAGGATTTTGATAATACATTAGCTTTTTTTTTCAAGTAAGATTTTATATTTTCAGAACAGTTTTGGGTTCCCAGCAAAACTGAGGGATGACTCAGAGATTTCTCATATTATTCTGCTCATACACATGCACACCCTCCACTATTATCCACATCCCACACCAGAGGTATACATTTGTTAAAATGATGAACCTACATTGACTCATCGTAATCATCCAACGTTCACTATCTAAAGCAGAGATTTTCAACCATTTTCATCTCATGGCACACATACACAAATTACTATAATCTGACAAAAAATAAATATAATTTTGATTCAGTCATGCTGGGTGGCATTTGTTGTGTTGGCTGTTATAATTTTTTTTTTGACAATTTAATGAGAAAAAAGGTCAGTGCTCCTGACTAAATAGTCAGGCATTGCATGTTTTAAAATTTTTTGTGGCACACCAGTTAAAAATCACTGACTTAGGGATTCAGTCTGAGGGTTTGGACAAATGTATAATGACATATATTTATCATTATAATAACTTACAGAATAATTTTCCTGCCATAAAAAGACATTGTCTTTTGCAGAACAGAATGTTTTTATTTTAATGAAGTCTAGTTTATCAATTACTTTGTTCATGGACTGTGCTTTTGAAGCTGTATCTAAAAAAGTCATCGCTATATTCAAGGTCATCTAGGTTTTCTCATTTGTTATCTTTCAGGATTTTTATAGTTTTCCATCTTACATTTAGATCTGTGATTCATTTTGAGTTATATTTCAAGGTCCCTTTTGGTTTCTTAAACTTTATTACTATATTTTCCGGCGTATAAGACGACTTTTGAAACGAAAAAAAGTCAACCAAAAATTGGGGGCAAAAGACCAAAATTGCACAAAAATTACCTGCAGATCTTGACGGCAAAGTAAGTCTTTTCTTTGAAGTGGGGGGTAGTCTTACAGCGAATATAGGCCTAAACTTATGTTTTAACTGTAAAATTAGGGGGTCGTCTTATATGCCAGAAAATACGGTATTTAATTCTGAGCCTCCTATCTCTCCATTCCTCTCAGCTTTTCCCTCTGATTTTCTTGAACTGTTCTTGCATGTGTGAGGTGCACCATTTTCCTAAGGTCATTTCATACTTTGTCATACTAGTCATAAATTTGACTGGAATAGATAAGACATTTAAACATTTTAATAGCAGTATTGGCAAACAAATGAAAGGATGAGGCAGCCACTGGGACCCAGCAACAATGGGGAAGATCATCAATGTCAGGCCTTAAAGGGCCAAAGGAAAGAACATTTGCTGCAACCCAGTGAAGACTGGTTTCTGGGAGAGGGCCTAGACAGAAGCTATGGCTTGGCGAGAAGACATGGTAAAAATGTTGCTTACATTTTCATAAGATTTTTAACCCAAATCTGCTTCACATTAATTAGACTAAAGACTGAAGGCAGGAATCAAAGGGAATGAATGCCTAACCTCTCACTCTAACCAGACTACCATTAATTGAACTGAAGTGGAAGTCCCGGAGTTCAGGCTCTCTTGTACCTAAAGGAAGGCAGAGAAGGATCCAGAATTGATCTAGAGGTGCAAATAGAGGTTACACAGTATAATATACAAATTGTACATCTTAGTAACTACTCTCATTCATTGATTGAAGAAAACTGAGCCCTCAGCATAGGAAAACACAAATCCAAAATAGTCATGTCTTCATTGAGGTTCTACAGTTTTCTGTTGAGAGTATTACTAGTGGCAATGCCTGATTTAGACATTCTTACACTCTGCCCCATTTTGTATCATGACTGGTTGTTAGAATCACTGTCTCAGATCTCTTTAGTTCAATACTTTGAGGATCTGAAAAATTACCAGGTGGCTCCCTCAATTTTTTCAGTATATTGGATTCAACTCTTTGCCCTGATAGAAGCATTTACCACTTGGATTGTGAAATAAATTTCTTATGTGCATTATTTTTATTATTAACTATAATTGTGAGAGAGACACTCCTTTTTCATCTTTTGGTCCCAAAACCTGTGCATTCTGGCTTTGTGAAAAATGGCATCACATACTGACACAAAATGTATCCTAACACATAGGGCCCCAGCCGACTACAATGTTTTCTTTTGGCCTATTCTGTAATTGAGCCTTTCACCATTCTGTCACATCAAGCTACATGCTTTAGAGTAAAGGGCACATAGCAAGACAATTGAATACTTTGATTATAAGCCAAAGATGTACTTCCTTGATATAAACTATGTCCTTTAGTTAGCAACAGTGCTGTGTGCTAAAGACTTGGCATTCTGTAGGCCCACAAACGGTGATGTCAGCATATTCACTGAGGCAGAAGAGGCAGATTCATCTCCTGACCTTCTATCTCATTGAGTGTAACCTCTGGCCCCTGCAGGAAGGAAACCTTTGTGTCCTCAGCTCGCCAACATCAGCCTGTCACCAGCTAGCCCATTGCCTCTCCTTTCCCAGTGAAGAGTGTCAGACAGGGCTCAGAGTGGGCCCTGTCTTTACACTCTGCCCATTCTGAAATGTTCATCCTCCCATCTCCTACACTATCTTGTCAGACATCTCCTTATTTTCTTTTAGCCAAGGTAGAATATTTTCTCAACTCTTTCTTCTACTCAAAAGACACAACCATATATGTACATTCTTAAATCACGAGACAAGATGAATTATACTCTAATCTTTGTCCTTCCTTCTCTTCTCTTTCTCCGTCCTTATGGCCTGTGTATGTTTTCTCTCAGGTTCCTAATGTGCCTGGGCTTTGTGTCCCCTTGACAAAATATCTGTGTTTTATATCTGAAGTTCTTGTATGAATAGTAAGATTACTTTCTTTCTCAGTTTCACAATGTGAAGACGTGATTGGCACAGTGGGGAAAAAAATGTTGCTCACATTTTCATAAGATATTTACCCAAATCTGCCTCACAGTCATTGCAATGTCTCTTTGTCATGCATCCACATCTGCTATATCCTGATCTCATGGAAGTAGTGAATGAAGTGTGGCAAAATTTGTATGTGTTTAGCTGATTAAAATTTGCTGTAAAGATTCAGGCAGTGTGAGCTGTATGCATTGATTTATGAATTTATCTGCACGAGGAAAATGTGACATTTGCTGTGCAAACTCTAAGGATTTGGAACCAGAATTTCTCAAGGATAAACATTAAAGCTTAACTGTTGCCTGAGAAAAGTCGCTAAGCAAAAAGTTTACCAAATTATATTCACATAGATAAAGAGGAAAGTTTTGCTTTTCTTTTCAGTTAATTATTATCTGTCAGGGATGAAATTAGAATTTGAAATGAACTTTCCCAGTTACATAAAATAATCATGAATGTTGGATGGAGTGAAAATATAATAAAAATAGGCAGTTCTTTATATATGCTTTTCTTTAAAGTAAACTTATGATCCAACTAATTACTATGTAAGTTGTTATTGAGGAAGTTAAGTGGTCTTGTTGGATTTTTTTCATTACTATTAAGCTCATAGTTAGATTGATAGGAATTCAAAAGTATCAGACATTTGAAACCTGGCATTATATTTTGCCAGAAGGTAGGAAAGGAAATGTACTTTCTCCTTTTCATTAATAGGTGTATAATAGGAATATTGAAATTTAAACAGTTTGGAATGTAAAGCTTTGACAAAACTATCAATTTTTTATGAAGTATTGCCTCTGGTTAACAGCAGTAAAATGTTAATTTAGTCTTTGATGCAATATATTAGCACAATAACTGAGAATAGTTTTGGTATGCTAATTTTGAAATAAAATGGCTGAATCAATATAAAAACTACTAGATGTCTGAAATGACAAAGTTGATCCAAGCTGCCCAAAAGGTATGGTGATGCAATCACAGTGCTATTTGTGAAATGATTTCAGGGAATTATAAGTAAGACCTCTATTGATAACATCTAAAAGCATGCACATCTAAAAGCATGTTGTTTTCCATGGTATGATCTGGTTATACATATTTTTTAAACCATGACAATAAATATTCAAAAATGTATCTATTTTAATTTCTGACTTTATATTGTAGGTTTTAAGAAACAAAGTCTATTGAAAAACTATATATATTCAGCATTTGAAGGTTAAGATCATATAATTTAAAAATATATATATTGTTGTAACAACAAAACATCAGGATAACAATACAGTATTTTCTCTTGCTTCTTGTTAGTTGGTAGACTAAGAAAATATTATTAGATTTATTTTCATCATCATCAAATTGTTTCATAAAATAGGTGTAGGAGGAATCCAATAGCCATCATGCTTTTGTTTTTTTGTCTACTTCTGTGCTCTATATTATGCTTTTGGAGTGTATAATTTATGTTCATAGTTATATTTTTGTCACTCAATATTTCTCAAACTTAGCCTATTTCCTGAAACATTGTGATTTTTGATAGTTGTTAGCCCTATTCACTCTAAATTCTACTAATGTGCTTTAACTTTATACTTTAAAATAAACTTTTAACTTTGGATCCTTTGTTTGAGGCAAAAATCTTTACATTAAATTTTAGTGTTCCTCATACATTCTTTATTGTAGCTTTTCACTGGGATTTTATAGTTATGTTAAAGACTTATCGCCACATCAGGCACTCCATTCAATTCTACAGTGTCATACTTAATCTTCACACCACTCTTGGTAAGTGTATTCTAGTCATTTAAAGTATTATTCAATGTGATTGTCAATTGGATTCACTGTCAGAGACAGTTAAGATCTCATTTCTCTTCTCTACATCCTCACTGAGAAGAATTTATCTGGTGACAATGATAACTGCATGCACTCAGATGATCGGGACCATGGAAAATGAATGGGATATCTAATTTGTGAAAGTTAAACAAATTAATGAGCTAAACAGATTAATGAACAGGACTTGAAAGTCTGTACATGCATTCTTCTTTTCTGGTGCTTGAGCTTATTACATTAATAAAATCATACTTTGGATTTACTTTGTATCTTTTACTGAGTAGCTCAAGTGAGTTTACATTTATTATCTCACTCACTGTCTGCCTCATTATTAGTTTTCACCCTCCTTATAACATCGAATAAGAATAGTAAAATGTTACTCTTTGAGATACTGATTTTATTTCCTTTTGACTATTTACTCAAAAGTAGGATTGCTGGACCAGACATTGAGTCTAGTGGTGGAGACTTCAGTTCTGGCCTCTGAGGCATGTGTTTAGGTGCCACACCTGCCACTTACTGGCTGTGTGACCTGGAGCAAGTCACTCCCTTTCTCTGGGCCTGCTGCTTCACCCCACCTAAAAGTAGGATTGCTGGGTAATATGGCAGTTTTAGTTTTACTTTTTAAAAAATATATTTTATTGATTTTTCACAGAGAGGAAGAGAGAGGGATAGAGAGTTATTGTAGAAACAGCGATGAGAGAGAATCATCCATCAGCTGCCTCCTGCACACCCCTACTGGGGATGTGCCCGCATCCAAGGTACATGCCCTTGACCAGAATCAAACCCGGGACCTTCCAGTCCGCAGGCCGATGCTCTATCCACTGAGCCAAACTGGTTTCAGCTAGTTTTACTTTTTTTTGAAGAATCTGTTTTCCATAGCTGCTGCACCATTTTACAACAGTGTATGAGAGTTCATATTTCTCCACCTCCTCACTAACACTTGTCTCAAAAAAAATTATAATAATAGCTATCCTAAAAAATATGAGGTGATATCTAATTATTGCTTTGATTTTAATTTTCCTAATAACTGTTGATGTTGAACAACTTTTCATATACCTGTTGGTTGTTTCTGTGTCTTTTTAGAAGAAACGTGTTTTCAGGTTCCTAGCCCAATTTGAATTGTATTATTTGATTTTTGTTGTTGACTAGTTACTTATAAATTTTAGATATTCATCCCTTATCAGATATATGGTTTACAAGTGCATTGTCTCATTTTGTAGGTTGCATGTTCATTCTGTTGATGATTTTCTTTGGTGTGTAGCTTTTTAGTTTGATGTAGTTCCACTTCTCTCCACTTGTCTATTTTTTGCTTTTGTTACCTGTGTTTTTGGTGTCATATCCAAGAAATTGTTGATATGGTGAATATCAATAAGATTTTCTCTATGTTTCATTCTAGGACTTTTACAGTTTCAGATATTACATTAAAATATTTCATGTGTTTTGATTTGATTTTTTGGGTATGGTATATGGTAGGGCTCTCATTTCATTTTCTTTCTATTTTTAATATATAGACATTCAGTTTTTCCAACACGATTTATTGGAAAGACTATCCTTTCACCATATGTATTCTTGGAATACATCAAATATCAGTTAACTATACATTCTGGGTTTTAGATCAGACTACTCGTTGATGCATCTGGGTGAATTAAATTTCTGCCCTATCTTGCCATACACTTAGGACTTAAGTATCAAAGGAGACCAGACTAGAGGAGGTGGTTCAGGGACCTAGAAATAGACTCATCCTCTGAGACAGTGGAAATATGAGAAGGGAAAACCCAGCTGCAGTGCTGGAGGGAAGTTTAGGGCAGCAGTATAATACAGTATCTGAATCTTGTCAGATCAAAGTTGGCATCTGATATTGATAAATCTATTAAGAGTTGAGGACGGGATATTGATAAGCAATAAGCAGACAGAGCCCTGTGGTATAAAATCCTGGGGGAAGCAACACTAGACTGTCTAAGAAGACAGACAGGCCTTTTAATGGTAGTTTATTAGTAAATAAAAAGGCCTCATTCTGAGGTGAGATTCAGAGGAAATACTTTCTGTATTGCTGGGAGATTGGCAACACAAAGACCAACCAGGTTCTTAATCTTTGTGCATTTTGTCCAAGACAGAGCATTGAGGCAGAAATTCATACATAAGGAAATAAAGCAGAATAAAATGCAGAGTCATAGCTGGATTAGTTACATAACAAGATAACTTTATGGGAATGACAGTGATTAGTTCCTTAATTTTCTCTAGGAGTCATAACAAAGCTGTGTGAGGGAAAGTGGAAAAAATGGGAGAATTTCTTATATAATAGGTCACTAAATTTTCTTATCTGTGAAAAGAATATGGTAATCAAGCTATCTAACTTTACATTGTTGTGAAGAGTTGTTAAATTTTAAAATTATCTATTTATATGATTCTTCATTCACATAGTCTTCTAGTGAAGACTGATAGAAGTTCATCAAAGTGTAATTACACTCGCATGGAGCTTCCCAGCCCTTCTCTGCAGTTACGTATATTGACAATAGATCCCATGGAGAAGTGATATGTGCCATTTGTGGACCATGGGCTTAAGAAACAGATATTCCTTCTTGAAGATCTCTATCCTCTTCTTACATCTGACTAATCTCATATAAGGGAGACACCCATCAACTTACACATCCACACAAGAGTGTGTACGTGTGAACAAGAAAGAAACTACTTTGATGCAGTACATGGTTGGATTTGTCTGTTAGAGTTGGTTTCAGTACAATTAGTTAAACTGGACCCCCAATATTTTTCAGTTAATCTTTAATAAAATTTTCTAAAATTGCTTTTATATTTAGTTATTTTTAAATGTACCTTTATTGTTGAAAGTATTACAGATGCCCCCATTTTATCCTTCCATTGACCCCATCCACTCCATTATCTTGTCCTCCCCAGGCCTTCCCCTCACTATTGTCTATCCATGGGCCATGAACATATGCATTTAAGTTATTTGGTTAACTAAATAGAAAGGCATTGATCTATGTGCCTGTTCTTGTGCCAGTACCACACTATTTTTGTTACAGTAGCCTTGTAATATAGCTTGATATCCACATTGTGATCTCTCCAACTTTGTTCTTCTTTCTTACGATTGCTGGGCATAGATGGAGTCTTTTTACATTTATCTCATGATTAGTGACATTGAGCATCTTTTGATATGTCTTTTGATATGTATCTTTGGAGAAGTGTCAAATCAGGTCCTTTGCCCATTTTTAAAATTGGATTATATGTTTGTGGGTTTGTTATTTTATGTTAAGTTGTAGAAGTTCTTTATAAATTTTGGATATTATCTCCTTATCATATGAATCATTGGCAAATATGTTCTCCCATTCAGTGGATTGTCTTTTCAAATTTATTTTTGTTCACTTGTTGTTTTTTCTTTGCACAAACTTTTCAGTTTGATGTAATCCACTTGTTTATTTATTTTATTTTAGTCCTCTTGCCCAAGCAGATATATCAGAAAAAAATATTGCCATATGAAATATATTTAATTATTTTTATAGAATTCTTTTGTGGTATTATCTAGTTCAATATCTTTCTTTTTTTCTCTATAAATATGTCTATAATTTCATTATTAATAACTTAGTGTTATATGCTTTAAGAATTCCTTAGTACTGTTCTTAAACATGTGTTACCATTGCCTCGATAGAGGAATAATTAAAAAAACAGTGGACTTGGCCAAAATATAAAATGACCTAAGCTTTATTCCAAATAAGATGAAATAAATATAATAATAAAATGGGAGCTAGAATTTTGTAAGTCTATGCAATGAATTTTGTTTAGGAAACTTTGCTGCTTTATACTGAATACAAAAGTTGAAACTTCAAGGCTTATTAACTAAACCTTGAGGGCAGTAACATATGAAGTCTATGCTTACTGTGCAACAGTATTACTTTTTTCTGTTTTGCTTTTGAGACCTCTTTTTGCCTCTGAGGTATTTTTTTTTTGATTGAGATATCTCTATGCTTGGGAGGGAAATATTTTCCTGCTAAAGAAACATAGCTCTTCATAACAGTCTCTTCTTTAAAACCAAGTAGAGAAATTAGCTATTAAAATTAAATAATATATTTTAATAAAACAAAAAAAAAATAAAATAAAACACTGTCAATAGAAAGTTGCTTTTATATAGATCCTCCAGTCCTGAAAAAATATCCTGATAATATCCTAATAGACATTCATCAGTGTTCTTATTGATTAAATTTGAAATGAACTCATTTAATGTTTAATGATTCTGTACTTGTTTCTTTCATTCTTGTAAAAAGGTAGGAGCATAGGAGTAAACATTTACAATTATTGTTTTAAAAAAGACACTGACTGATAAAGTTGTTTTAAGACAAAATGACTATCCTTACTATTGGGGATTTATTCTAGGACATATATTATATTTTCTAGTATAAAAATAAACCATTCTTTAGCTGTGAGATTGAGAAGACAGTTTTCTAAAGTTAGCACCTTTTTCTCTAGTGCTTGAGTAACAGGAAACTAAGGAATTGGTTTACATAGTATTGAGGACTGGAAAATGTGAAATCTGCAATGCCAATCGGTTGGAAACCTAGGCAAGAGGTGAGCTTGCTGCAAGTCCTGAAGCCAAACACAGGATGGAGGCAGAATTCCTTACTCTGCTGGGCATCTCAGTCTTTTCTCTGAAATCCTTCAAATGATTGGATGAGGAAGGGTAATCTGCTCTCCTCAAGTCTACTGATTTTAATTTTAATCACATTAAAAACAATAACATTTACTGAAACATCTAGACTGGTATTTGACTAGACAACTGGGTACCACAGCCTACCAAAGTTTACAATAAAATTAACCATTGCAATGACGCTTCTTGTTAAGCCAATTTAAGTTGGGATTTCTAATACTGTCAAAAGCATCTTAACTAATAGCCTGGACAAACGGGAGAGAAACTAAAGAAGCAAGCAAGAGTGAAAATTAATGAACAAACATACAGGGGGGAAAAAGAAGAAGAATGATTTGACTGGTGATTTGCAGGTTGTCACAATATCCCCTGTGAACTCCACAATTTAGATTTCCTCTTCAAGTTATTGTGCAATGGTATTAATTCTTATTTATCCAAGCATTAGAAAAACAGGGTCTTCTTGTTTCTCGGACATATGTGTAGTTCTGCCCATTAAGGAAGGGAGCTGTTTGAATTGATCCTGAGTTTTAACTCCATATTAAAATTTTTCATAAATTTTATATGGTATGATTTATGTGGAAGAAAACATAGACAAGAATGATCATGTTGGAAATTAGTCTACTAGATGCCTATTCTGTATACATCTTTGTTCAGGTTAAAATTTTAATTTTAGAGACTCATTGATTGGCTGCCTTTTGTACGCCTAGCTCAGTGGTTGAACTTGGATCTATGAACCAGGAGGTCACACTTTGATTCCTGATCAGGGCATATGTCTAAGTTGCAAGCTTGATACCTAGTGTGGGGCGTGCAAAAGGCAGCCAATCAATGAGTCTCTCTCATCATTGATGTTTCTATCTCTCTCTCTCCCTCTTTGAAAGCAATAAAAATATATATATTTTTAAAGAAAGTTAAGATTTGTATAAAATTTGTATAACTCAAGGAATATCTTAAATATATTAGCATGTTTATTTACCCCTGATTTTTCAATCACTAAATCGTTTTCTCTTTATCTTATCCTTACTATAAATTCCTCTCCTTTTCACCAAAAACTTAGAGAACATGTTAGTATCACTTTTAAAAAGCATAACATTTTTCCTTCAAATTTCATAAACTTATAAATCTAAGGAGCTAAAATGGAATGTTATTATAAGAATATCATACAGTTCAATTTCAAATATTTCTCTTATGTGTTTTTGGTCCAGAGTATAACTATTTCTAGACAAAAATAAATTGTGTTTCTAAAAGCAAAAGCAGCAAGAATTTGGATTTTCCATGGAGTATTTCCTATGCTCTTCAAAAAAACCAATGAATTATACTTTTAAATTTACAATTTTTAAAGCATATTATTAGAAACTAATAAGACCTTTATTTGCTGCCTTCAAAAATAGAGTCAAGGGATTAAGTTCCATGTTTGAAGGATACATCTCAAGGATACTTTTAGCAAACAAAGTCTTCTAAAAGAGAAAGGGATAAAAGTTTCCTATGATAGACTGCTCACATATAATACCTTACTCAGTTTGACATAACAGGTCAAAGTAAAAATAGGACTTTCCTTCTGTCAGTGGGTTTTATATTAAGGCCACTTTATTGTTCCTGGAAATTTTTAATTAAGAAATCTGAGTAAGCTTCTTAATTCCTTTTAAAAGTAACATGATATTGTCATAGCAAAGGAAATTATAGGCCAATTATCATTACTTAGCATTTCCTGAGTTAAATATTTTACAGAGAAAAATGGTTCTTATTTACAAGGGAGGTCCTTGCCTAATATGCAAATTCTATGCTATAAATTTCCCACAAATGCTGACTGCTTTGTCTTTTATAATATAACTATTCACCACTTATTAGAATTATTCTTGGTTATTTAATATAACCAATTTTCTCTACACAGTTGAAGTAACTTGAAGTTAAGTGACTTGTTCTGGATGAAACATCAATTTGACAAATATCTAAAATTAGATGTTGGTGTGCCTAAAGTAATCATTTTAAGGTGTATTTTTATATGTTTTTTTTTCCCCTATTTACCTGAGTGCCAGGCATGTTATAAAATTTTATACTTCCTAGGCAATTTAAGCCAGATATTCTTAACATTGGTCTCTGGACTTTTAATAATACTGAGATAAAATAGTTCATAATACAGATGTCTCTGATTATAAACTATAAATTCTTAATTTTGAATGTTTAGGTGGTCTGAGTTTTTTTTCTTATCTGAGAAAACAAGCATTTGAATTTAGTACAGTGGTACCAAAGTAGTCAGGTCAGTTTTTCAATAAGCATGAGGGGTTTCCTGCTAAGTAGTATTGAAGAAAGTGTCATGCTGCCCAAACATTCCTTTGGTTAAGATGTCACTTTAATAACCTCCATTAAAAATAGGCACACTAATGCTGGGGAATGATAGTTTTCCCATTTCAATTCTCACAGCATGGAGTTTAGAGAAATCAGTTATTCAGCTCTCCTCTCCCCTCTTTTGGCATGAAGTCTAATAGGGATTAAACATTGCTATTGGTGGTCCAATATTCCCCATAAAAGGGAGCTCCCTGTTTGCTGGACAGGAATACAGAGACTAAAGTCAAACAAAACAAAACAAACAAAACCAAAAAAGAAAACACACAAAACCACACACACACAAAAAAAAAACTACCTCTTTCAACAGATGAATGAACAAACAGAATGTGATATATACATAGAACGAAATATTATTCAGCCTTAAAAGGAAAGACATTCTGACACATGCTACAGCATGGATGAACCTTGAAGACATTATGTTAAGTGAAAAGAATCCAGTTATAAAAAGATAAATATTGTATGATTCCCCTCCTATAAAGTACATAGAGAAGTCAAAATCAGAGAAAGCGAAAGTAGAATGGTGGTTACCAGGGGCTGGGGGAGGAGAAAATGGGCAGTTACTGTTTGATGTGTAGGGAGTTTTAGTTATGGAAGATTTAAAACACAAATAAAAAATTTAAAAAAACCTGGAGGCACATGGTTCCACAATAATGTGAATGTTCTTAATAACACTGAACTGAACACTTAAAAATATTTAAATGTTGTTTTCTTTTATTTATATTTTACTACAATGTTTTATTAAAAATGACTTCCAAGAAAAGAAAGTAAGGAGGAAGGAAGGAAAGGGGGAGGGAAGGAGGAAGGGAGGAAAAAGGAAGGGAGGGAGGGAGGGGAGAAAGGGAAAAAGAGAGGAGAGAGAGAGAGAGAGAGAGAGAGAGAGAGAGAGAGAGAGAGAGAGAAGAAGAAAGAAAGAAAGAAAGAAAGAAAGAAAGAAAGAAAGAAAGAAAGAAAGAAAGAAAGAAAGAAAGAAAGAAAGAAAAAGAAAGAAAGGAAGGATCTCAGCTTCAGACTTTGTAATCAGAGAGTTGGGTCTGCAAAGTAGATTCTGAGTTTACATGTACATGCTGTGTGCCTCAGAATTTCAGGTGCCAGCAACACAGATGGTACAAGGACAAAGCAGACAGAAAAAAGGGCTTTATTGTTATATGGGATCATGTGGAAAACATATCTCAGAGGATATCTCCTCAATCAAATTAAAATAGCTGCTCAGTGAGAGGAAATGGATGAGCAGAGGGAGACAAATCATTAAGTTTTATTCCAATGTCTCCTATATTCTCAGAGGCGATCTTCACTCTGCCAGACAAAACATTTTAATAACTCTAAAACAATAAGAAAAATAATGATAGCATTTATTATTGTTCTTGTAATTATTGTTTGTACCTATTACACACTTATAATCAGACCCTTAAAAATCAACAAAAAACGCAATTTCAAAAAGAATATTCTGAGAAGTAAAATTGGTTGCCTGGCTCACTCAGCCGACAAGACTCAGAAGTTGATTGTCAACCTATGAACCATAAGGTCATGGTTTGATTCCTGGTCAGGGCACATGCTCAGGTTGTAGGCTCCATCCCCAGTGCGCGGTGTGCTGGAGTCAGTTTCTGTCGCTCTCTCCCTTCTCTGAATAAATAAAAACACATTAAAAATAAAAATAAAAAAATTGCTTATCCACACATGAAAAACAGCAAAATTTCAGACTAAAATAAGCTTCCCGTCATCGCCAAGCTCGACACTTAAAATTTACTAGAATAACTAAAATCTAGAGTGGATAGTATAGTGACAAGAACTGGCGATGCACAAAGACAGACCACTGATGTGGAGAACAGTTTAGAAACATTTAACCTAGGCTTCCGAGGGACAAGGTTGTGGATTTGAACGTATGAGACAGCAGATAATAGAAAAATAATAAACCAGCTGTGCTTAAAATGGATCTGAGAGTGTGCAGCACCCATGCAATGAATTAATAGAGGCCCACAGTTCTGTGCGCGTTGACACAATTCTGAAATTAAATTTCTACAGAAGCTATCCTACAAGCAGCATTCATATTCAAAGAAGATAATTAAAAACAACCAACTTTCAGATTTTACATTTTAACAATAAATATCAAAAGAAAATGATGCCACTTTTATAGAGGAAAAGCTTCAGACACAGGCACTTATTTCCACGTAAGGGTCCATTTTGTTAAAGACTAGAAGCAATTCTCTTTCTTGTTCTTTACATTCCAAGCAGGAACTGGAAGTCTGTCTTGAAATTTTTAATTGGGTAATGGATATCATGATTATATGTTGCTGTGGAGAGGCCAGGTTCTATTATAATCCTCAGTAGTGTGTGTTTGTGTGTGTGTGTGTTTTTCTGGTTATTACCTCAATAACTGGCTTGATTATGGGTAGGCTTTTTAAAACACTTTATTGAGGCATATCCATGGAAATTACAAGGTATTTCCCCAAGCATTTCTAACTTGCTGAAACTCAAGTTTCCAATTCTGCCTCTCTTAATAGAACCTCTTTTAGCCATGGTCTTGGGCTTTTCATATTAAATCTAGAGTATGTTTCCTCTAGGAAGTGGTCCTTAATTATGAATAGCAGTTGGTACCAATGTATTAACTGTTTACTTTGCTAATTGATCTTAGTTTTCTGCATACTACTATAGTCAGTGTGAGAGATTTCTCTTGTGTTGTGTGTGTACACCCCATCCCTCAGTCAAGAACTCTGAGGATTCTCCTGTACACTTCTGAGGTTCAGTGTCTGCACAGCTCTCTTCATTGCCCTGCCACATAGATTCTACCTGCTGTGGCTGATTTGCTTACTGATTATCTGTATCTTTAGCTCAGCTTAACTACTGCGGGGACTGTTTCTCTGTTTTCTATGTCCATCACGGAAAACAACAGGTTCCTGAGTGGAAGAGCTGGGGATTAAGAAAGAAAGAAACAAGAAGGCAGAAATAGGTTAATCAAGCTGGGCGCTAGGTGGGTGCCATCTCTCTGATGGAGAGGCAGCAAGGCTACCAAGCCATGCAGCAGGTTTATTTTATAGGGTCAAAGGAGCTTATTTGCATTCATTACTGGATTTACATATCTAGACCCACCCCTGCTGACACCTGGACAAAGGTACTCTGCCAGTGCCTTGGGCTCAGCTAACAGTTTAAAGAATTTCTATGTACCTTCTCAGGTGGCCCTCTACAGACTACATTTTTCTGCTTGGAAAGCACCTTGATCTACATGGTTAGGAAATTGTTTCCAGACAAAAACCTAAAGTGATGATGATGCTCCTTTGCCATTTTCTCTTCTTTCAGTGACCACAACCTTCTAAGGCCTAACTCCAATGACTGATTGTTGCTGCTTACAGTGGGAAGGGTAATATAATGCCAGATACCACATTATAGGCAGAGCTAGAAGTCTCTTCATTTAATTTAATTGCATTTTCTTCTGCGATTGCCACCTAATCAAATTAACTGGATTGTGTTTGTATTGATTATGGTTAAGTTTTTTTACATCAAGACAGAATGGCATTTTATGAAAAAGTTAGTCCAGTGTAGATATAGTGTGTTTTGTTGTGTTGTTCCAATATTCCATCTCTTTTTTTAAGTACTTTATTTATTTCAGATAGTAAAGGAGAGGGATAGAGAGAGAGAAACATCAATGATGAGAGAGAATCTTTGAACGGCTGCCTCCTGCATGCCCACATTGAGGTTGTAGCCCACAACCTGGCCATCTGCCCTGACCACAGACTTGAATTGTGACAGCCTGGTTCATAGGTTGATGTTCAATCACTGAGCCATGCCAGCCGGGCCTTCCATAACCTTTTTGATCTTCCCAGTTGATCTTTTTATTACCAAAATTGTATAGTGAAGTCTCATCCCATTATTGTAGAATAATTTGCCCTTTATGTTCTGTCATTTTTTTTCCTTCAGATACTTTGGTTACTTATCTGTATATTTATGTATGCTTTTTCTCTTCCAGCTGGAGAAAAATAGTTTATCATCACAAAATGTCCTTTGCCTCTATAACACTTTTTTCCCTTGAAAACTTTTTAATAGCTATTTCAATGATTTTTGGCTACTGTTTGCATGATATATCTTTTTGCATTCATTTTCTAAGCCTTCAGTCTATTTGTGCCTTTGAATCTAAACTCTATCTTATAGAGGAGATGAAAGCTGGATGATTTTTCTTTTTAATTCAACCTGCCAATCTCTATATTTTGATTATAGTGGTTAATCCTTTTATATAAAATTGAATTACTGATAAAGAATTTTAGGTTATTTGTTCTTCATATATCATACCTTTTTGTTTTTCTATTCCTCTATTATTGCTGTGGTATGTAAAAGAGATCATGTTGGTGTATTACTTTATTCCACTTATTGTTTTTTATGCTATATTTTGTAGGTTTCTTTTCCTGGTGACTTCCCTTGGATTATAATTAGCATGCATTGTAATTTAAAAGAATCTTGGAATAATACCAACTTAATTTTAATACTTTCAGAAACTTAGTACCAATGGAGCTCTGTTTTCCTCCACTTATTTGTGCTGTTATTGTCTATCAAATTGCAACTCTATATATTATAAGCTTATAATTGCTTTTGCAGCTGTCTTTTAAATCAGGTAACGAAAAAAAGAGTTGCAAACAAAAATATATTAACATGTTGTCATCTACACTGAGTGGCATATTATTATGATCTCTGAACGCATAATAATCTGGCCACTCAGTGTGTGTGTGTGTGTGTGTGTGTGTGTGTGTGTGTGTGAGAGAGAGAGAGAGAGAGAGAGAGAGAGAGAGAGAGAGAGAGAGAGAGAGAGTCTTCAGTCAGCAGGTGGACATTCTATCCACTGAGACACACCGGCCAGGGCTTTTCATTTCGTTTATATCCTTTTATTCTGTTTCTCAAATTGGATCTCAACTGAACTAACTGATCAAGTTAACTTTGAGTTAATTAATTCTTTCTTCTGACTGCTCAGGTCTGCTATTGAGCCACTTTAGTGATTTCATTTAAGTTACTAGAGGCCTGGTGCATGAAATTCATGCATGGGGAAAGGGTGTTCCTCAGTCCAGCCTGCACCATCTCCAATCTGGGACCCCTCAGGGCATGTCCAAATGCCAGTTTAAACCCAATCACTGTGGGCCTGGTCCCCCACAACTGCCCTCCCCTTCAGGCCAGATCCCCTGCCAACTGTCCTCCCCTGCTGGACTGGTCACCCCTAATGACCCTTCCCTGCCAGCCATCTTATAGCAGCCACCTTTGAACATATAGGGGTGGTCATCTTGTGTGAGGGTGTGAGGGTCAATTTGCATATTACCTCTTATTATATAGGATTATATTTATTACTCAAGAATATCTATTTTGTTCTATTTTAAAAGCCTTTTCATTGGTATTTTCTATTTTGTGAGACATTTTTATCCTACATTCTTTTAATTTTTAGACATATTACTTTTATCTCAAACATATTTACAATATTTAATATAAACAAATAAAAGTAATGTTTTGTTTCATAGTCCAACTGTTCTTAAAGACAGTTTTTATTGACTTCTCTTTTTGTGTGAGTATGGGCCACATTTTTCTATTTATTTATATTGTCTTATTTTTTTCATTGAAAACTCAAATTTTAAAATATCTTGGAAAAACTATGGCAATATAACTTACCTTTCCCCCATGGTTTGTTGCTTCATTTGCTATTTACTTGTTTAGTAACTATTTAGGATTAGTTACCATATTTTCCGGCGTATAAGACTACTTTTGAACCAAAAAAGTTCAAAATATTGGTGGTCGTCTTATACACAGAGTATCCTGAAAAACCTCTTATCATCCCAGTCAGTCACAAACAAGCATTCTCTGCAAGTTCTTCATGTAATTTTCTTTCCAGATGATGCCATCATTGTTAATGTTCTCTTTTGGATTTCGTGTTTCTCGGTCAAGTTCATGGCATTGCCATTTGTGAAGAGACCTTCCATTTATCGTATCAATGTACGGTATATTACGATATGTTCAAAAAATGTCATTCATTAAAAATTTAATTAAAAAAAGAACTGGTGTTGCCTCGGAAGTGGGGGGTAGTCTTATACAGCGAATATAGGCATAAACCTATGTTTTAACTGTAAAATTAGGGGGTCGTCCTATACACCGGAAAATACAGTATAGAATTTCTGTATTTTCTCTCATGTGTCGCCGCTGAAGTTTTGGTTTGGTTTGATTATTATCATCTAATTGAACAGGTATCCCCTTAAATTCCTTGAACAAACAACTTTTCTAGCTTTGGCAGATGTTATGTGTGTGTAAAACCAGTCTGGTCTTATCTAGTAAACACAGTGCGGAACCTCAGAGGGAAGGTCACGGAGGATGAGTGCTTGGGATGTAAATAATCAAAGACCTTGTATGCATATATGCATAATCCATGAAAACAGACAATAGCGCTATGAAGACTGGCACAGGAGGGAGTTAAGAGGGGAGAAAGAGGGGCATATGTAATACTTTCAACACTAAAGATTTATAAATAAATAAATAAATAAATAAATAAATAAATAAGTAACCACTCTATGACCTAGCAATTCTACTCCTAAATGTGCATGTTTGAATTCTCCAATATACATGAGCAAAAGTGCATTACTGAGCTACTTGTAAGAGCTCCAAGTAGAAATAATGCAACGTTCCATCAATGTAAGTGGATGCATTATGGAATATTTATATAATAGGATATTATACAGTAAGGAAATGAGTAAACTACAGTGATGTACATTAACATCATTGCATTATACAAACATATGCTGAGTAAAAGAAGCATGTCTCCAAAGAATTTATACTAAATGATTCTATTTGTATAAAGTTTAAATGCTGCCAAAACTTGCCTATATTGTTTAGGAATGCAGTTATGATGGTAAAACTGTCTTAAAGTTTTAGTAGCTATTACTATGCAATGCAGAAAAATACTTTTAGGGAAGGGATGGAGGAGGTTGTGAACAGGAAGGGCCATAAAAGGGTTTTGAAGTAGCCATCAATGTTCTGTTATTGACCAGTCTGGTGTTTACATGGAAGATCACCTTGTAACTATTAATCTGCACATAGATATTTTATGCAGATGTGTGTGTTTTTCTGTGTGTGTTGTATGTCATAATAAAGTTGTTAAAAGTAAAGCAGAAAAATAAAGCAAATTTGTACCATTAGCTGACTTGCAATCAAATTATAATAATATGAAAGTGTTTATATAATTTCATAAAAAGGAAGCAGAATAGTAAGGGGATTTAATGAATAATAATTGATATTTTTTATGAAATTAGTTTTACTTCTTTGTTCTAAATTGGTGGCTTTTCCCCGATTCTTGTCCACCCACACTGTCTTTTTCTTATCTGCACTCTTTATCAGAAATCCCAGCTTGCCCCACCTCACTCACCTTTTGGCTCCTATCTTTTTTCACATGTGGAGTGGCTACTTCAAACTTCATCTTTTTCCTCTTTATAATCAACCGCAGTCATTTTCTTTCTGCTTTCAGGCATTTCCAGTGATCCTTGAAATGTTCTTGTTTGACATAATTACCCTTTTCACTTACTGTTCTCATTTTGATTCTAAATACTTGGCATGTATGTTCTTTCTCATTATTTACCGTATGTTTTGGCTAGGCTCACTTTAATTTTTTTTTTTTTGTCTCAGGCCACACAAATAAGATGTCTATGGACCTCTTCTAAAGCGTCTCCAAAACCCTCTTCTAAATACCCTAATGTTAGTGCCACAAACAGCCATTCTTCCCAATTTCATTCTTCCCAATTCTGCCTAAGCTCAGTATTTACTCACTAACCTTTTGGATGCATTTTTATATATGCCTTAATAACTCTTCCTCTGTACTTTCTAATTAAAATGGGAAGCTCACCAGCTCTCTATCTTAAAATCTCAGCTCTCCTCACTCTACCTTCTTGCTTATTTAGATAAAATACTTTTGAACATTATCAATTATGTAGAATTGAGCTACTTTTTCCCTTTCCTTCATTAAATCTGTACAAAACATATTCTTGTACACCTGCAAAAAATCCTGAAAGATATTTTGCATTTTGTATTGTATTTGCTTCTTTTATACTCCATATATAAGCTGTAACTGAAATTTTTCTCTTATTTTATTGCATTACTGTACTCACTTATTATAGCTTGATTATAGGATGAAATGGCTGAGAGGGGTTGTATCAATTGAGGTTAAGGATAAGCTTCTTTATATATATATATATATATATATATATATATATATATATATATATATAATCAATAATATGTGTATATTATTGATTTCAGAGAGGAAGGAAATAGGAAGAGATAGAAACATCAATGATGAGAGAGAATCATTGATTTGCTGCCTCCTGCACACCCTAGTAGTAGGGATTGAGACCACAAGCCAAGCATGTACCCTGATGGGAAATCGAACTGTGACCTCCTGGTTCACAGGTCGATGCTCAACCACTGAGCTACACTCACAGGGCCAGAATAAACTTCTTAAATTAGTCAAGGAATGGCACAATACCCTGTAGTAACAAACAACCTTTAAATGTCAGTGGCTTATAATAACAAAGATTTATTTCTTGCTCACACACTAAGTAACCAGAATCAATGGCCTAGGCATTGCTCCATGTTGTCTTTAGCCCAGAAACTAATTAGACAGACAAAACTCTACCTGGAACATTGACATTCTTGTGATATTGAAAATATGACCCAAGAAGCTGGCTCTTAAAAGCATTCTTTTTTACAGTATTTCATCCCTACTCACATTTCATTGGCCAGAGCAAGTCACACTAACTTCAAGGACCAATAAAATGACAAATCCACACTAATGTAACACAGTAACCTAAAGCAAAAAATAACTTTTAAAAAAAGAGGGTTACTTTATATAACAGTCTTAAGTTAAGCAATTCGTGTATGTAGGATGGTTCTGCCATCAATTGTTAATCAGGGTTCCAGGTTGATTCTATGTTGTTGTCTACTTAGAGTATTGTCATTGGGTACATAATTGAAACTGAATCACATGCCCAGATACCAGTTAGTACAACAAGGAAGTGGGCTAGGAGGAACACAATCTTAAGAACCTGGAAATATAAATCCCTTCACATTTCATTGATAGGAAGTGTGTCACAAATTTTTCACAAAAGAATAATTTGGATTTTGATTAGAATTTCACTGAATTTGTATATCAACTTTTTGCGGAGCTGAAATATTTATGATATTGAATCACCCAAACCATCAGTATGGTATATCTCCCCAATTATATATGTTTTCAATGCCAGTCCAGGAAAGCCATACTTAACTACCAAGTTCAATAAAAAGTGCCACTCCCTTGGTTTGGATAACGGGGGGAATGGATTTTTAGGACTATAATATTTCCATCTTAGTGATTCCATAGTAAAATAAGGCATAATTTAAAAGTGAGTTTTATTTCTGAAATGTACAATTCCATGACCTAAAGTTTCACATATTGCATTTTCAACATTATAAACCAAGGAACCTAAATGTTTTAAAGTACATAAAACATTCAGATATTAGAGCCAACTCATCATTTTAATGTATACCTTCAGATGTTCTTCTCATTAAATAGAATAAATTCTTCAGGATCTATACCTTCACAAATTAAAAAAACACACACATTTGTTTACATTTTTAGTAAAAAAGATAAAGGGTTTAAAACATATATTGAGTTATAGTCACTCTTTTTCAAAAATCTACACTAATGTAACATGGTAACATTGCATTTTATTGTAATATTTGGATAATAAAAATAAATATATAACAGCAAGAGATGAATGTGACTACAACTGATGACTGTATGTGTCTGTGTCATTGTTGTTTTGCCTCTTTCCCCCTCCTCTTTGAGAACAAACAACTTCAAAGTTCTCTGCAGCTATAATAACTTAAAGTTCTGTTTTTATGTTGCTATTTTTGCTAATTCCCTGATTTTTTTCATAATTTTTAAATTGGGTGGCACTTTATATTTCAGCTCCTGACTTCTTGTATATTTGAAATAATTGCTCCTTCTAGAGTTCAAATGCTCTTTCCTTGAAGACTTTAAATCTAATCTCTCAAGTCATCTTATTCTTTTTTAATACATATACTAAGTGTTAATGTTGAAACATGTATTTTTTTACTCCTTTGTGCCTTTCAAAACAAAATTTTGATTTATTATTTACTACATTTATCATTTTCCTGCACCTACAAATTTTGGAATTGTGCATTTGCATATTAGTGACAAATGTCCCACTAAGCCAATATTTTGGTCCTTCCATTAGTGTTTTTATAGCTGATTACCATAGACATTTCTAGAGAATGCAGAGTTCCCTATGTAATGCCATTATAAGCTGGTGCACAAATTAGCATAAACACATTTACACTTTATCATAAAAATGTTTAACGATACATTAATTTCACAAACTATGCCTCTAACTGCAGCTCTATAAAAGATGGAAACGATGCAGAATATTTTCTAAAGACTTTTGTCCCACCATACTTATTTACTCTGAAAACAAATTGCAAAATGATGACATTAAGGCAGCTTGTCTATATTTAATAAGAAATAAAAGGTTCACTAAAAGTAATAAAATCATGTGTTTCTCTATTCTAACTGCCATCAATGTATGAAATTTTTCTGAAAGGAAAGTGATTTAATAATGGTTTATATGTAGCTGAGAAGGAACAATGAGAGTTGTCAAGTGATATTGAAATAGTTCTAATGGTGGTTATTTTTAGAAGAACTCTCATAATGTAAACCAATGTAAATATCGTGGTTGCTCTGTGGAAACATCTAAATTCTAAAGAGATCAGAATCTTAGATATTGCCTCCTCTCCAAAAAAACAAAATAAAACAAAACAAAAAACACTTTCAGCAATAATTAATAAGCCTTCTCTAGAGGTAAATATTTGCTGACCTCTAAAGAAGGCTTGATAAAAGGATATAGTGGAAATAATAAAAAGAAATCTAACATATACTATTTTTTCTACTCTCAACTCTTTTATTTGTCAAATATATGAGAAAGCTCAAATTAAAGAAATATATTAAACATTGAATATTAGTATGATCATGAGGCAAAATACCATTAACTTCTGTTTTTCTTCTCAATTCTCTTTAGGCAAATTTTTTTTGAGATGAGAAACTTAATTAGATCTCCCTAATTCTGAAAATGAGCTAGTAACAGAGCATGTTATTGTGTACATCTTTTGTCTGGTGCTTTCTTCTCTCCTATTTTCTTTGTCTTGGGAATTATATAATTTTATTTTTTTCCTATCATTTTCCTAACCCATCTTCTAGGTAAATATGATCATCTTTTATTTCTCTTTTTAGTTGTCTTTCTTAAACTTTCAGTATATCTTCACTGATTTAATTTAAAGGCAAAACACTGCATCATGTGTAGCCAAGAAAATTATGTATCACAGAATATTTGATTGACAAAATAGTTCTATAGGAACATGACAGAGATCACATGGCAAATAGAGAAGTGGGGGGTCCTGGCCCGGCAGATCAGTGGGTTAGAGTGTGGGCCCCAAACACCAAGGTTACTGGTTTGGTCCCGGTCAAGGCACAGACAAGAAAATCATGCAGTTGGATCCTTGGTCAGGGTCCATATAATAAACAACCAATGAATGCATAAACAAATGAAATGCAAATCAATGTTTTTCTCTCTCAATCTCTCCTTTCCTTTATATTTAAAATCAATCGATTAAATGAAAGTGAAGTGGGCAGCAGAAGAAACTACAGAAGGATTTTGTGTGTCATGCTAAGGGCATATAATTTAACAGTCGGAATCACAAAAAAAACAAATGAAGGATTCTAAGTAGTCATACTCTTGTGAGCATTTAGAAATAGAAGGGCAGCAGCTGGCATGAAGAATAGGAGAGAATAGATAGAAGCCAAAAACCTATTTAGAAAAGCTGACACACAATCAAGGGGGAGCGTGATGAAGACTTGAATAGTGGTAGTGAGGATAAAGGAAAAACAGGCATGATGGGATGTGTGAGTTATATGACTGAAATGTTTCTAATAACTGAAAAGTTTCATGAAAAATTGACTAAACATAAGAAATGAATGAGAGAGAAAATCGAGGAGTGGTTAAAACTGGAGGTCCGCAAACTTCTGGAAAAGGCCGTAGTTTGCTGTGTCTGGTTTAAACAACTGAGTGAATTGTGGTGGCATTGCCTGCTTTCCTCTAGGAGTTTTATGGTTTCAGGTTTTATGCTTAAAAGCAAATTCAAACTATCAAAGAATGCATGGCAGTGGGAGCAATTGCATGTAGAATTTTTTGACAAGTAAAATCAAAATAACTGAAAAGGCAAATACATCAAAGGAGAATACTACTTCACATTTTTTAAAACCTTATTGTAATTAAGACAAAGTCACTTTTAGAATATTCAAAATGATGGCATTCAGAAAAGGGTCAAAGAAAAATACATGCTGTTTGAATAATGAAATTACTTTTAAATTTTATATTTTACAATTTAGGTTCAACCAAAAGCTCATTTCCTTATTTCTATCCTACATCTGGTACTTTGGTCATAGTATTAACTTTTACATATTAGTTCCGTTAGAGTAGTTTTCTAGTGCCTGAAACACATTGATCTCACAAACAACTTGATATGTGAAGTCTAAAATAGTAGCCTAGCTATTATGGATCTATGATTGAACATGACCTAGGAACTAGGAGGTCAAAGGTTGATTCCTGGTCAAGGTCATGTGTGGGTGGTAGGCTTGGCATGCAGGAAGCAGCCGATCATTCTCTCTCATCATTGATGTTTCCATCTCTTTCTCCCTTCCTCTCTGAAGTCAATAAAAATATCTATATTTTTAAAAAGTCAGAGTATTCATGAGCTCCCAGTTAAAAAAATTTAAAAAAATAAAATAAAATAGTTTTTTACAACAGTCGACATACTAAATATGTTAGGTGGCTTTGTTTTAACCTATAATTTTTAATTAATTGACTTTTTATATTGGTAATGTATTTATAGGGTACATTTACAGAATCTTGGGCTCTCTCACCCCGTGAATACTTCTCTGTCACTCACTGGGGAGGGCCTTCTCTCTCTCCTCTGAGACAGGAAAGAAGATTGCACAAAGTATGACAGGCAATCTGCGGGTTGGGAAAAATGGAAAAGTCAGAATCAAATATGTTACGAAGAAACCCAAGCACTTATTACCATGATTGATAAACTGGCACCTTGAAAATTGAGTTGAAGGTAATTGCCTCCATTATTTTTCAAGGTAGTAGCAAAATTTAAATAAGTCAAATTTAACAAATTTTGAGTTCCCAGTAAAGGAAGCGAAGAGAAAAAATCTATATGAAATATTTTCACAGGAAAAGCATTAGACTTTAATGACTGCACACTGGATGATGGAAGGCATTTAAATTTACCTAAGAAAAATGTTTTTTAATGACTTCATTTGTTCTTCTTTTTATAACCCTGTGAAATTGTCATGTAAAAAATTCAGAGATACACCGGAGTGTGAGGTTGGGAGGCAATTTCAACACCTATTACAGAACTTCACAATGTAATAGAACCTGTTGTGCCTCACTGCTTAATCACATAATGGCATTTAGAAATTGTTCATACTGCCTGGCAAAAATGTCTTGCCATATGCTATTATGGTGACATGTATTTTTATTGTGATCTTTATGTCATAAGAAAAAAATATCAAAGCACACAGGAAACATCTTAATGAGTAGCCATAACAGAGTCACCAAGCAAAGCAAGAGCTTAATGAACAAAGGGTATACCTAATAAAAATTACATTTTCAGAACCTTTTGATATTGTAAAACATGTCTATTTTTAAGCTCTCCTAGTACTGTGCTACAGAAACATCATCCAACTGCAAGGGCCAGTGAGACCACTTAGTTTCATATGATTATATATTTTCAAAAAGAGCAATAAATTGATAGTACTTTTAGTATACCAAAAATTGAAGATGATTATTTAATATATCCGGTTATAGAAACCATGAAATATGGCAAAATGTTTATAATAAGTTCCTTATCTTTATGTTAGGCACACCTCCCATTCTTAACCATAAAATGCAGTTGTAAACAAATTCTTGAAATGTTTAAACTGTAAAACCAAAGCCTGCTATAGGGCAATATAAAATGTCTCCTGATTTTTTTCACAGGAACAACATGGATTGGGAGAAAATATGTTAACTTAGGTTGTTATGTTAAAAATATGTTAAAGAAATTGTCAGACACATGTTTTAGATTTTAAAAAAAAACATAGAAGTGCATCTGAGGAAACACTACTTTAGAAAAAGTATTTTTTAACAACAAAAAAGATCAAATTCATGTGGGTGACCTCTTTTGGGACAACAAGTGAAGTTGTGTTTTGAAGATATTATTTATTTCTAGTGGCATTGTTTTGTGCTCTTTTGGTATGATCGTGTGATTTTTTTTATTTTTTTTATTTTTTTAGCTTGGTGTGATAGATTGCATTAATTGGTTTTTGAATGTTGAAACAGCTTTGTATATCTCTAGTGATATCCCTCTTTCATTTCTACTATTAATGATTTGTGTCCACTCTTTTTTTTATTGTCTTGGCTAGAAGCTTATTAATTTTTGTGAAATTCATTTAATTGATTTAAGAAGATTGAGAAGACTATGACAATACTTTAATTCATTTTCTACTGGGTGCTTTTGGCTATAAAGGAATTGATAACAAACTTGAATTTCAATATTTTGCTACCATGTGGTAGACACATATCTGAAATTTAATTCAAGTTTAGGAATACAATGGAGAGAATCAGAGGGTAATCCTATAGTTAAAAAGGGAATTTATGCCTTCCTAAAACCATGATCTTTTTAAAATCATGGTTTTCTAAAATCATAATTTCAGGTTTCTCTCATCTCTTTTATTAAAATGGGCTCAACAAAACTATTATATGGGCATATAACATAACATTATAAGCCACTTGGTACATAAAAATTACCAAAAAATATTGTACTCCTTTTTTTGTGTGTGCAGTATAGATAATTGAGAATTTTTTTTAAATTTCATGTTATCTTGAAATTCAATATCATTATTATCATTACCTTTGTAATGTATTCCCTATCTTAGGGAATGATCCATAATTTATAATATTTAAATAATGGTTCTACTAATATCCCTAGCAATTTTTTATTTTAGATAGTTTGGACTGAAATGAACCCTCTGGAATGGATTTACACATATACTCCCCATTTATTTATTTTTTAGGCAGTCATTTAGAGCAAGTATTTGTGACATAAAACAGTTGAGCCAAGTGTTAGAATGACCCTGATATTTTGAACTGGAACCATTTCTATACTTAATTTACTGTATCCTAGAACAATCCAACAATCAGATATAATGAAAAATATAGTGATTGTGATGTTTGAAAAAGATGCAAACATTCTGGTGTATAAGGAAGTTTCCATTTTCAGAGCTATTATTGGGTCACTTGTGTATTAATTCTCTGCAAGAGGAAGTATTGTTATCATTACGTTATTTCTAAAGAATGTTACTCATTATTTCCTGTAATGTTTACCCCTTGATAATACTAAAGATCATTGTGAATATTGCCATTCATATATTATCTACTGAGAGATAATAAGAATAGTTTCAGAAAGTTTTATTTTAGGTGATATTTGAGAAGTACAAGCCAAAATAAGACAAGATTTTTATCCCAGTTACCTTGTTTATTGAAGTGCTTAACTGTGACTGTTGTGCAGTATCAGGATAAATTAGATCCTTCCAAATGTGTTTGCCAGATTCCAGTAGATATTATTTATATTATGGCAAACTGTTTACATCTGGAAGCTTCTTTTGGAGCTTATTGTTTCTGTCTTTTAAAAAAATGTTTTACCCACAGTCTTCTCACCTACGATATAAAAATCCTATATGCCTTATTCCTCTTTTTTTTTAATTAAGTGTATCAATTTTAAAGCCATATGGGTACTAAACATTATAAATGTTAATTACGGTAGAAAACGATTTTTAACATGGCTAGCAAATGTCCTGGAACATCAGCTGTACAAAGAATCTCCACTAAAATTTCCCACCAAAGACAATCTGATTATAAACCTCTCAAGCAGAAAATAGGCAATCATTGTACAAACAATTTCTCAGAAAGGTTTTCAACTTTCAAACAACCCTAAGCAAAGCATCTCAATGGCATTGGCGTTCCTATAAGGAAAGCTCACCGGCCCCCACAAGAAAGCAAGCCTGGAGCTAAACAGGAAGAACGGGGTCATTGGGGAGTGGGGGCCTCTCATGATGCACAGAAAATGAAAACGTTTCTCCTTCCCTGGGCACTAAAGAGGAGTCGGTTAGTTTCAAAGCCTTTGGGAAATGGTACAGGTTGGAAGGGAAGAGATTGCATATGGACCATAAAAAAAGGACACCGAGACTTATTAACCTCTTGGTGAACTGAAATATAGCCCTAGCCTTTTTTCACAATTCAACATAATTAGTCTGGAGTCATTTAGAACATAACAAAACACAAAGGTAAACGCCTTGTTGTTTAACCTCTACACTTTCTTTTAAAGATTACCCTTAGCCCAGTGGGTGTGCCTCATTTGATTGAACATCTTCCCATGCACCAGAAGAAATTGAGTCAGGGCACATGCCTAGTTGCGGGCTTTGATCCCTAATAAGAGGATTGCAGGAGGCAGCTGATTGATGTTTCACATTGTTGTTTCTCTCTCTCTCTTCCCCTCTCCCTCATTCTGAAATCAATAAAAACATATTTAAAAAAAAAAAGATTATCTTTAAAATATAAGACATTGGGTGGGTACAGCATGCCCCTAAGACTCTGTCCCTTGATTATTATATATACACTAGAGGCCCAGTGCATGGAATTTGTACACTGGGGGGAGGCGGTGTCACTCAGCCCAGGTTGCACCTTCTTGCAGTCTGGGAGCCCTTGGGGGATGTCTGACTGATGGCTTAGGCCTGCTCCCATAGTGCTGCCATGGAGATGGGAGAGACTCCCACTGCTGTGCTCAGGGCTTCTGGCTGAGTGGCACTTCCCCTGTGGGAGTGCACTGACCACCAGAGAGCAGCTTCTGTGTTGAGCATATGTCCCCTGGTGGTCAATGCACATCATAGCGACCGGTCATTCCACTGTTCGGTCGATTTGCATATTAGCCTTTTATTATAATAGATTCAAACTCTATCTCTTACCTTAACACAATTTTTAGATAATTGCATTTTGGATACAAATATATGATTTTTAAAAATTAGGTATTGTAGGTCAGTGTGGCTCAGTGGTTGAATGTCAACGTGTGAACCAGGAGGTCACAATTCGAGTCCCAGTCAGGGCACATGTGAACCTGACCCTCTAATAGGTGGCGTGCAAGAGGTAGACAATTAATGATACTTTCTCATCATTGATCTTTCTTATCTCTTTTGCCCTCTCCCTTCTTCTCTGAAATCAATGAAAATGTATTTTAAATAATTTAAGTACTGATACTTTCTCTTATAAATTTGAAATTGAAGTTAGAAAGGGTACTACTCTGTTTTCCCGAAAATAAGACAGTGTCTTATATTAATTTTTTCTCCCAAAGTTGCACTAGGTCTTATTTTCAGGGGATGTCTTATCTTTCCATGCGCTAGGTCTTATTTTTAGAGGATGTTTTATTTTGGGGGAAACACGGTAGGAATTATAGAAAATCTATCTTAACAGTTGACTTAAAACATCATGACAAAATTTTACCACAATTCACTAAAGTGACCATATCAGAATTGAGAAGCATAATCTATAATTTTCATCTAGTATGTCCTAAAGTAAGTAGACAAGAAAGCATATATTTTATTGTAAAGGAGACTCTTAGTCTAGAGGTGATCCAAGCCCTGTGTTCTTTCCCTTAAGTTATGCTCAATTATAAAATGCTTTCTTGTCTGGATTGTCATTGCTAACCTATTATTAGCTTCAAATGGAGGCTTCTAGGCTACAGTGTTTTAAAATGCAATCAAACATAGGACATGGTGTTAAGGTAAGATATAACCATAGGACTAAAGCCCAATAGAACTTAACAGCGTGGTGTAAATAGATGGACAAAAGCGTGTGCTCACCTTCACAACTGGAAAGTGCAGAAAGGAACTAAGCAAGGCGGTGTCTGGGAAGCAGCCCCAGCAGCTGGGTTAGGACCCCTGGTCTTCCAATACCGTGCAAAGGTGACTCTCTTACTGAGCCTCAGTTCATGTTTTGCAAAATGAGGGCCTTGAATTAGATTAAATGTCTTTCATCTCTAAAGGTCAACAATGCAAATGATTATGAGCTGAATTCCGCAGAAAACATTTAAAAATGTGTTTACTATTTTGTTGAAGGAGACAATGTTACAGAGAAGGGATTCTAAGAAAATTCCATTAAAAATGGAAAAAATAGAAACAAGCATTGGTGATTAAAGTCGACTAGCTCCACTTACTTTAAAAATTTTATGTCTGTCTAATAATTTATTTCTAATAACAGTGAGCAAATGGACATTCACTGCATTTAAATCAAAATTTAAAAGTATTACCAATTTAAGAGTGAATTATATATTATTGATCCTAACATACCTACCTAGTATAAAATATCTTGTATTTTTAAAAATTAGGTTATTGAATCTAATTAGCTTTATACTCCAACAATTCCAATCCACTCATCAGTTTGAGCAAAATAGTATTGGACTGAAAGTGCTAGCTCAGAATACATCTGTAGCAATAGAATGTGGAAGGTGGTAATAAATTTTCTAGAAAGCTATGTGGGTTATAAAAGAACAGTTTTGTTGATTGATTAATCCAAATATAGGCATGTTAGGTATGCAATTTCATGACAAGATTGTAGTATGCAATTTAGGAACAGAAGTGGTTGACAATTTAAAATATGTTTCTTATTGAAAATGCTTGGAACAGATGTTTGATCACTACTAAAGCCTATCATTTTTATTATTTAAAAATTTTTTTGCTCATGTTTATCTGTGGCAGAAGTAAAAGCAGGTTGGTGTAGTGTTGAGATATTTGGATTCTACTTTATCTTTAATTGGCTTACTGGCCCAAAGTGATTGGTGGAGGTTCGTTGAATTAGAGGTTTTGACTAATGACTTTCAGCTTTCAATCTCTCAAATAGTTATCTGCTTATAAAGATTATATTGGGGGGAAATGACTAGCAGAGTAGTCTGGGGTAATTTATTTCCACCAATGAGTGTTTCTTATTTCACCCTTTCTGATTTTGCCCCATTTCAACCTGTCCGCTTCTCCAGTAACTTTTGACAACTTTACATTGATGCTGTTACTTCTCTCAATTCCCCACCTACTCAAACCTCAGTAATCTCCCCTTTGTAGCTACTGTCTTTATAATTCATATCTATAATTTTTGTCTCCTGTATCTTTACATGTTTTTTTATTTTTTATTTTAATCTGAGAACAAATATAAGAGTTGGACTAGCACGGATATAAATGGACAGCCTATATATTAGCCAAACTTTTTGTTCAGGGACATATTATATTTGATATGTACACATTTGACTACATGATGACACAGACTGAGCCTCACAAAGTGGATGATCTAATCAGTGTTCCCAGAGAACATCATTTTGGCTATAGATTTGGCAAAGTAGATCTGTTACATATTATGTTTGTAAGTAGTGTCTGTGTCTGTATATGGTTGTTTGGCTTAAACTGACATTTTAGCCATATTTCTACTAATTGATCTTTTTACACACTATTATTAGTTTTAATGGGTTTTGTAATTGAAAGGGTGCCTTTTGTAAATTTAATATTTTGTTTTATGTAATCTTCATGAAAATCCAAATACATAGGATTTGGGAAATTCTGAATTGTATTAAGGTGACAACACTACTACCCTAATATTACTCTTACTACTAATGTGACAAATAAATGCCCTTCTGGTAAAGAAATGGAGCCAATTTCTTTATGCTGATTTTTAAAGGTAGTTACTATTTCTAACTAATAGATGGAGTGAGCTTTGACATATACAGTGATTTAAACTATACTGGAACCACTACCTTTCTATACCATGCAATTTCTGTGAATTCTTAAGGATTACTCTTATACTAAGGAGACATACAATCATGGAAGTCCACTGTTTGTTTGTTTTAGTATTAATTTATACTTACAGTGAGTGAGTATTCAAATGTGAGAAAGAACTCAGATCTACATTTTGTAGAATAAGAAAAGAAGAGAAGAAATTCTTGAAAAGGAGTTAAGTATCAGGAAACTTCTGTGTGAGGCTGTCCTGTCTGTATTGCCACTGAAAGTGGGTTCTGCATGGCCAGAGGAAAACAGCAGAAGAGAACAAAAAAGAGAATTGAAAAAGCACAAAGATGGGAGATATGAGGGTACTGTTCCCAACTTTAGAGTAATTATCCTTTAAGATTCATGGCAAAAAAATTTTAATTATAGTTTATTTTTTTTGTTTTAAAATTGAGCAGTAAATATTTCAGATAAAGATTTATTTAATTTTTTATTGATTTTAAAGAGGAAGGGATAGGGAGAGAGATATAAAAACATCAGTGATGAGATAGAATCATTCATCGGCTGCCCCTGCACATCCCACATGGGAGATCAAGCCTGCAACCCTGGCCTGTACCCTGACCAGTAGTCAAACCACAATCTCCTGGTTCATAGGTCGATGCTCAACCATTGAGCAATGCTAGCTGGGCCAGATAAAGATTTCTAATATATAAGAATCAACTGATAGTATATATTACTTAGATTGGGGAGAGCAACTCCATAGTATTTTTTTTGAGAAAAATTCTAAGTTCTCATGTGATAATTTGTGTACAAATGGAGAAGTTGTACTTTCTTTTTAGGAAAGCAAACTTTTTAACTTTCATAATGTGTTTATAACTAATAGATTATTTCTGAGTTTGGGAGCATTTGAATTATCTTCTATTTTATAGGACCCCTATGCTTCTGACCCTTATATAAGAGAGCAAATTGGAAATGTCATCTATTTATCTCTTGTCAAATGTGAAGTGGTATTTGAAGAAAATGTTATGTTTATATAAATTGTGCTACTCAAATATATTTTCAGATTAAAAAGATACCAAGTAAAGTATAATTTGTCCTAACTATTTTAGTACATGATAAAAGTGTTTTTGAACAAATTTAGTTTTAAAATCCACTATGTGAAGCTAGGTTATGATGAGTAATAAACAACCCCCCAATCTCAGAGGCTTTAAACTGCACTAGTTTTATTTCTTTTTCATGCTTTATGTCCATTATAAGGCTCTAGAGGTTCCGCTCCGAATTATTCTCACTCTGGTACACAAGCTAAGGAATCGCTACCATCTTGAACATTGTCATTGAACCATGACAGGTCAAGACTGCTGTGGAGGACCCACACGGGCAATTAAATAACATGGTCCTTACGCTTAACCACCATTAACTAAACCATCCACAGTACTGGACAGCTATAGGGAGTCAAGAAGTGGGGTCGTCACCTGTATCTAGATAAGAATGATTATCAGATACATTCAAGAAGTAGAATATATAACCATCACATACATAAATACAATAGTTTAAACACATATCTAAAAATACTACATGATATTTTTTAAAAATATTTTTTTTCAGAGAGGAAGGGAAAAGGATAAAGAATCAGAAATATCAATGAGAGAGAAACTTTAATCAGCTGCTTCCTGCACACCCCTACTGGGGATGTGCCCTCAACTAAGGTACATGCTGTTGACCGGAATCAAACCAGGGACCTTTCAGTCCACAGGCTGACGCTCTATCCACTGAGCCAAACCTATTGGGGCCTACATGATCTCTTTTATGCCATACTTCCTATACATACATTACTAAGAATATACTTTAATTGGATTGATTTTAAATATGTCAGATTGTATAGATATACATGAGAATTTTATTTCAGATTACATATGAAGAAAAGTTCCATTTTTGTTACTTTATAATCTTTTATTTATTTCCTATCTGATTCTTTTCAATGTATGATTGACAGTATTTTACTTATTGTCATGGATTTCAGAAAACAAGATACATTTAAAACTTAATTATAACAATTTTGTTGAATTTAGAATTATAAAGTGTTTGAGTGTTTGCATGTGTGTGTGCGTGTTGTGGATTTTCTATTTTTATTTCTAATTTAAAGTTTACTGTCTGTATTATTTGTTGTGAAAAGTATGACATTTTTGTAGAATAAGAAAATATAGCATCATAAATAAAGCAACCACCCCTCCCCACACACACACACACACACACACACACTCACCCACTCACATACACGATGAGGAAAAACAAAGTAATCAAAATGGAAATTTAAAATAATTTTTAATAATTCAAGTTAATGAGAAATTTGAAACTAAATTCAGCAACTGTTAGGAAAAAATGATATCCAAAAATTGCATAGTATAGTTCAAAATGTATAAAAGTAAAAATTGTATGTAGAAGAAAATGTTAAGGTGTTAAAAGCCTGTTAAATTTTTTCTTAAGAAATTAACAACATATATAATAAAAACAAAAGAAGAGCTAGTTAATGATTAAGATTTAAAATACATTCAAATATGAAATGAAGTAAGGAAAAGCTTTTCTTTAAATAAATAAAATAGCACATATTTCTAAAGGAAACCAACCAAAATTGTCTGCAATGATTGTCACATTGTGAAGCATCATTAGCGTCATGGAGTACATTTGCATATATATTGTAACCATTTTGGAACTGAAAGCACAAAATAACTTCTTTTTACCACATTAGTATAATCTGACAAAATTCTGACATATGGAAATAAAGTGTTTTGAGGAAGAATCGCTTCCTGATCACTTGTGTAGAAGCCCTATGGGGGTGGTGGTGGCCTTCTGGCAGACACATCACATTATACTTCATTTCTTCAAACTAAATGAAATGTTTACTTGAAATGTTTAATGGGGACTTTTTAAACTAGGTCATATTTGACAGTGATATCATTATTATCTAGTTAATTGTCTCAATGCAATGTATCGGTATGCTCAAAGTACATAAACTGAAGTATGTAGCAATTCATAAAAGCACTTCTTAAATAAGTAATATATTACTTTTAGAAAATGTTTAAAAGTGATTTTTTTAATAATAAATTCAACTTGAAGATAGTTCTCTTCTGGATATGATTACATAATCATATCAGCTCATTTTCACTTTAATTCTACGCACCCTATAATAACAAATGTGTATAATTTTCTTGTGACAGTTACTTAGAAGTTGGGATTTCTTTTCTGCAGGGGAAAAAAACAAAACAAAAAAAAAAACAACCTTGCACAATAAATGGCCAGCATGCATATATTTTACATTTCCTCAATCAGTCTATCTCCATAGAGCTCATAATTAATGTTCAGAAGCAAGATTTAATTAAGAGGGTGCCCAAAAAAGTATATGTTGGAACTGAATGATTTGGGCGTAGGAATGTTTTATATGTGCATCTCAAGTTTGTAATTAAGCCAAATAGCTTTGGATGAAAAAGATGATTGAGCATCCTTAACTGAACACCCAAGTTTTTAAACAAATGTGTAATTTGCATATTTTAGGTGATTTATAGTTGCAGAGCCTGTACTTTGAGTTCTATACCAGGCTATTTGAATTCAGGATAAGTGGGAAGGAAAACAGTATAGTGTATCCATACTTGTGAAAACAACAGCAACAAAACCACAGCCAAACTTTTAATGAAGTGCCCATGAACTTTTATAGTGATTTTTTCCAGGGACATACTGGTGGCTACACTGATCATTCATATGCTTTAAGAAAAGCTACCACATCCGTAATAAAAAGATCACCAGCAAAGGAATATGGAACCAAAGGAAATAATGATATTTGTAGGCTTCAGTATTATTTGGTTGGAATGTAAATGAGTGAATCTTCTTTAGTATACTCAGTAGACCTTGAATTCTTCTATTGACAAGATTTGTGTAGTCCTTAATAGACTGTCCATCTGGTTACTTCACAAACCTCTGAAGAAAATGAAAGGGATCTGATCACCAGCCTCACTGTATGGCAATCATCCCTACCTTTTGCCTAAAGGTTAACACTAATATTCACCCTTGTCTGGGATCCTGTTTTTTTCCCACCGAAATTGGGAGCCCAGGGATGTGAAGTGTCTTTTACTACAGTTTCCAATCTGAGGTAGAAATATGCCATAAAACTTTACAAGAATCCTTTTGTACTCATCTCATGTCAACCTACGTAGGTAGATTTCTCTGTGTGTTTTTCTTTCCTCTTGTTTTAAGTACAAAGGCTGATGTAAGGCATACAAAGTCTGTTATTCCTAATAATAAACTTCTCTCTGATTGAGGCACCTTGGTTTTCCTTCTCTGTGGATTATTTACGTCATTTTTTTAAACATTTGCCATATCTTATTGACATTCTACATTAGTTATTTTGCTTATTATTTATTTTTGAAAATCTCTTATAGCAATATATCTCTTTTAAAGATTTTATTATGGCTGTTGTCATTGTCTTATTTAGTCATTGTTCTCTTGTTTCATGGTATGTGGAGTGTATGTGCAAATTACATGCAAATTATCATGCAAAATTAAATTATTTTATCTGTCCTTAGATTTCCTAAAAGGATTACTACAATTTTAGACATACACTCCCAGAATTAATTTTTTAAATCTAAGTAAAGAATATTACTTAATACAATATAATATAAGATCTTTGTATTATTCAGATTGATATTCCCAATGTATAAAAAAGTACCTGGAACATTCCTTAATGTAAATAACAGCAAAGCAAAAGAAAATGATTGAATAAAATATAGATATCAAATATAGAATTATATTTTTCTAAAGAATCACTGAGTGCTAAAAATAGGAAATATTAATCGTCATCATAATAGAAATATATCATGTTAGGAAAGAAGTATTATTTTTGTATTTGATTGAACTGTAGCTTTAAAATGGAGGATTTATCCATTTATGCTACCTACATTCAATGATACAAAATTGTACATTGCCATTGTTTCTGTATCCAATGATAACAATGCTTTTTGCTACTTCCTACTTCTTTTCATTCAATAATATATTACACTAAAGTACTATGTGCAGAAAATGAAGATGCTTTATAATATCTGCCCATGATTCTTACTGTTGCTATTGATTGTTATTAGAGAATAAAAACTATTTCATCACTGCTGCAGTTGGTTAGAAATGCTACATGTGGGTTATAACACAGCAACTCTGGCTGTCAGCAGCTTTCATCTGAAATCAAGGGATTTCTAACATCATACAGTCTAAGCTTTTCATTATATTTAGAGAGAACATAAAACTCAGAGATAAAAGTGATTTGTCTTAGTCACACTGTAAAGGTCAGAGCTATACAGACCATATTTCTTTTAACTCTCAAATACACATAGAAGAAAGAAATAACTTAAGGTTTAAATTTTCTTATGAAACATACTGAAGAGTATATGCTTATCTGTTTTTATATTTCTTATATTTTTGCATTCTTTATTGTGAATATGTGATGAGAATGAATGATGTTTATTTAAATGATAAATAATAACCACAATAACAGATGTCCCAACTAGACAGCAAAAAAAACAAAAACAAACAACAACAAAAAAAAACAGACTTTTATCAATGCCTTGGAAGGCTTTAGTTTTTCTGTCCATAGTTGTGAACTCCTACCTCCTCACTTCCTTTATTTATTTATGATCTCATCACTAGAGAAATATGCTATAGAATAGTGTTTTAGGAAAGTGAATTGTAGGTAAAAAGGAAGGAGTAATTTTTTTTTCAAGGACTCATAAAAGATTAAAAAAAAAAAAAAAAAGGATTGATTTTGCTCAAGGAAAATTGACAAATGACAGTCAACACCAAGCCATATGCTGGCTTACATTCAAGGGTAGAGAAAGACTCATGAGAATGCCTATAGAAGACTTGGGAAAATCAACCTGGTAAGTTTTGCACCCAGCAATATTAGTTTCCTGAATATGGAATAACTAGAGACCCAGTGCACGAATTGGTGCACCAGCTGAGTATGGACCATGGATGGTTGGCCGGATGGGGAAAGGACCACGGGAGGTTAGCCACTGGCCCCCAAAAGGGTCCTGGCCCTCAGTCCCCCTGGGAAAAGTGCCACATCCACTACCACCCACCCCCAGTTCCTTGTCCCAGCCTGGGCCCTAGGACCTCGCTGGGGTCAGGAGAAGAGACAACAGTCACCAGGCCAGGCAAAGAAGGGAAAATTTGTAACTTTGCCCCATGATCAGTGCTTTATTTGAAGTTGATTATAAGCTCATTTCTCAATATCTTAATTGCTATTGAGAAAAAATCTGGGCATGTAAATCAAGCTCATGAAATTGAGAAATTGAGAAATTCGTAGTGTTAATTACCATGTGAGAAAACATTAACTGTTTTCAACAAAAATATCCATATAATCCAAAATATATCTTTTCATACATAAACTTTATTCACTTTTTAATATTTTATGTTCATTCTAGTTGTAACTTTAACAACTTCCTTTGTTACTTATCTGATGACATAGAAACTCCCTAAAGTTCAGAGAGTAATTAGTTATGTGTGGGTGAGCAGTTTTCCTTTTGTTTGAATTAATAAACCTGTGCTTTGACTCAGACAGGATTTTTAAAATTTGCATTCCATACAGAGAATTTTAAAAGGAGTCCAACTTATTGTAGTATAATTTATTGTCAGTTTTATTTGTGTGGGTAAATTTTGGAAATAAAATTTTAGTGTTCATTACTTTTTTTCATGGGAGTTGTAACAAAAATCCATATTCTCCTTAATCAGGAAGATGTTGCACATTATTATAATAAACTGAAAATTTATTTGCAGTTATGATGCAAAGCTACAGTTGAAAATACTTAGTTCAGAATTTTTCCAGGGGACGTGTTAATGTTGCTAATAATGCATGAAGAAAGATGTCCCCATCACAGTTACCTTAAATCAGGTAAATGGAGTTGTCATTGGTTATCATCAATGCTAATTATATCAGCCCTCAAAAATGTTATAAAAGAACTCCAAGTCCCTCCCCTTTAGAGGTAAAAGGTTTGTATAAAATGTAGGCTGTCTCGTTCTACACAGACTAATTAAAACCTATATTTCCTCTAACCAAATGTCTAAACTCAGTGATAATACTGGAATAATTTGAATTTTTTTTTTGTCTTTAATTATTTAAAATTAGCGGATAGTGAAGCAGCAGACTAACAAATTTCTGCCTACATAATAGATTCCTAGTATCCTTTATTTCCTAGCTGTTTGATTATTAAATATCACTTCAAGCTTAGAGAAGGAAGTCGTCCCTGCAATAGGCAATATCTATTGTAAGTTGTATTTACAATTAAAGAGGAAATTTGATGCATTTGTGCCTGAGGAATCGTGATATTTAAAGAGCACATCATTTCTACCCTTTTAATACATCATGACATTAATTCCATTAGAACATTAAAGTTAGATACCTGATTGATGTCAATGTATATTAAATATTAGACTATAATTGGAAAATCTGGATGAATTTTTGGAGTTTATTTGAATAATAAATATGTGCATGTTCCATACATAATAGCATAGAGATTTAACTTTGCCCCATGATCAGTGCTTTATTTGAAGTTGATTATAAGCTCATTAAGCATGAGGAAGCTCTTTCCTTTATGTTAGTTTTAAACTTATTCATCATCTATCTTTTGAAGAATCCTAAAGACTATTATAACCACACAACTAATTCAATATAATAAGCGTTGAGTCCTAGGGGAATATACTTACATTAATAATCATCTTAAACTCAATTCTTCTTTGCCTTTCATCCTTAGATTCCTGCCAGTGAAAGGTGTCAAACCTTCAAATTCTTGAAGTATAATCTATCTGCTGCTAGACAAATTCTTACACAGTAGTAGATGGGGATTCAGCTCTCCTTATGAGCCTGGGGGCAGTGGGAAGCAATGAACAAACCCAATGTCTTTCAGATAATTGAGGAGATGGTATTGGGAGATGTTTCTACTCTCAATCGTGTTCCTGACATATTGGAAATTCCAACATTATCAAAGTTGTCTGTTTCTATTTGAAAATTTCATTTTGCAGGGATAGGCTCCCTATCACTGCTCTTTCTTTCACATAAGATACCTGTCAAATCATTATATTTGTTGCTTCTCCTCTGCAGGCATTGCATTCATAGTCTAGGCTTCATTTCAGCCATATCTGGCCTTTAGAACTACAATACATCACATAAGGAATTACTTTAAAATTGTCTAAAGGGCTTTCTAATCTTTCTAATTTTTAATCGTGCTTGTTTAATTTATTAATTTAAGACACTATATTTGTACTTTACTGTGTATGATCTCCAAGGCAGCAGAAGTGTCCAGACTACCCGATACATGTTGGTAATCACCATTGACGTTATATGACTAAGTGCTACAATGACTTTTTTAACAAACGCTCAATCCTTCATCTCTGTGTTACCCGAAACCACTATTATTGATAACTTATGTACAACTGCTTACCATGGATTGGTCTCTAGTTCAAGTATTTTGTACCGCTTTATTTTCTTTAACATCTATGTGTTGCTGAATTTATCAGTACTGACTTATCTCCAAGTCATAAAGTTTATCATTTTCCTAGCATGTGATTATTGCCCAAACACATTGGAAATTTCTCATTTGGATTTATTTTCAGAGAGAAATAAATAAATAAATAATTTAAAGATATTATAAATGATTGCGAATATTTCTCCTAAAACACAGTAATTTAGTAATTTCCTTTGAAATTGCTAAAAATTATTCAAAATAAAGTCTACTTTTTAAAGTGAAATATATTGCCGGGACCGGTTTGGCTCAGTGGATAGAGCGTCAGCCTGTGGACTGAAAGGTCCCGGGTTCGATTCCAGTCAAGGGCATGTACCTTGGTTGCGGGCACATCCCCAGTGGGGGGTGTGCAAGAGGCAGCTGGTCGGTGTTTCTCTCTCATTGGCATTTCTAACTCTCTGTCCCTCTCATTTCCTCTCTGTGTAAAATCAATAAAATATATTTTAAAAAATAAAATAAAGTGAAATATAAAATTGGATAAAACAATAAGTAAACGATGTTCATTTAAAAGAACATTGCTGGGGCTGACCAGCAGAGCCTGAGTGACAGATGAATGATTACTCTGACACATGTTTCTATGAAAGAGAGGGCTAAAGGACTGCTTGGCTTGAGAAACCAAACAGTCCTGTTCACCTGCCTCCTTAGGCTTTTAATGTAACAACAACTTAAACTAAAATTAACTGTTAGATACTATCATCAGGGCAAGTATCCTTAAGAAGACATATGCATCTGCAATGTACTTTAAGCAAGGACGTCTGAAGACTAAGCATAAAGATTTTAGTAAACACCCAGGGACTCAGACTTGTTTGAAAAGTTGAGACAGGGCCAGTCACCTGTAGCCAACTCTTGCCCCATGCCTCCCCACAGAACATCACTGATTTATTTATAATAAAACTATACAGATGTCTGAAAACTATAAAACAAAATGAATAAATGTAATAGATTTGTGTCAAAAACCACACCAATTATAAGATTGCGATCACCTTTTTATCAAAGTATTTTTCAGCAGAGTTTTGAAGTTTGATTTTAAAAATGAGAGAACTTAGTAGAAGAAATATTGAAACGAAGCATCTGCATCTCCTTTACTTAAACAGACTTGATCCCAGTCATTGTGTCACCATATATTTTCATGTCGGTCTGCTTGGACTGACATGACAAATATCACAGACTGGGTAGCTTAAGTGACAGAACTTTATTACACCACATGTCTGCAGGTCAGAAGTTCCAGATTAAGGGTGCCTGCAGATTCATTTCTGATGAGGCCTCTCTTTCTGGTTTACAGATTATCACCTTCTTACTCTGTCTGACATGACTTCTCTCTATGCACACATCAGAGAGAGGGGGAGATCACTGGTATCTCTCCCTCTTTTTATAAGGATACCAATCCAATGAAATTAGGGCCTAACTTTTATGACTTTATTTAACTGTAATCACCTGTTTAAAGCCTCTCCAAATATAATCACCTTAAGGGGTTGGGATTTCAACATATGGATTTTTGCAAAGGGACACAATTGTCCATAATATCACTTCAGCAAATATCAAACCCTAAAAACAGATATGATAGATGTAGTATCAAGAAAGGAGGCAAGTATGCTTATATTGAGGAATGCCTTACTCAAACATTTTAGGGAAAACATACAGTTATGAAGGCTTTGATTCTATAATGGGCCATGAGGGGGTATTAATTTCTATCTTCAAAACATAACTTCTGCCATCTGAAGTAGAAAATACAACATAGCAGAAAATGCAGATGAGTTCTGAAGAATAAAATATCTTTAAAATTAATCACAAATCAGTGCAGAACAAAAGCTAATCAAATGTGTTTTCTCTGCTAACACATTTTTCTCAGCATTGAGAAAGGAAATTGAGTTATATATATTATATTTAATCATAAAACCTATCATAATTGACCTGTGATTAACATGCCTTGAAACTGTATGATATAACTGATAAGGTTTATGTAAACATAACCAACACCAAGTGACATTCAAAGAAGGGTGACAAGAGAAAGATCAATCTTCATTATATTTGAAATTCTTTAGTGTAAGCAAAAAAAAAGATCTGTTGTTCTTGAATATGCATGAGCATTTTGAATATGCATGACTTTTATAATAAGAGAACTTTGCTGATCCTAGAGTCACAAGAAAGTCAAAAGCAAGAAAATTCTATTCAGAAAAACTTTATTAGGTAAAGTAATATTATGAAAAATAATAACTGAAAGCCAGCATTATACAAAATAGTCATGAGACACATTCTAGGAATGAAATTATTTTAAAATGTCAAATAGATATTAAATCTTTCAAGTTGTATTGTTATTTGCTACTTATGTAAATGGATAATAGTAAATTTCTCTCTTTCTGTAACTGTACACAGAACTGGCTAGATAGACTTTCAGAAGTTATTTGAAATGGTCTGACCTGAACCACCACACTGGTCCTCTTTCCACATTTCATTTTTCATTGCCTGATTTTCTTTCTCCGTTAGATCCTTAAATGTTGACATGGTAGGCCTTGGTTGTAGGAAATCCTAAGTACTAGTATTCTTTTCTTGACATTGTCTCCTGGGTGTAATACATTAAGACACTTGAACAATAAGGGTTTGAACTGTGTGGGCCCACTTATATGTGCATTAATTTCAATGGATATCTGTACTGTTTTTGAGCATTGATTAGAAGTCTGCAGATGTGAGGGGCTTTTTGTATGTATTTATATTTGCCACTTCATATAGGAGATGAGAATGCTCAGAACTTGGTATCTGCAGGGGGTTCTGAAATCAATCCCCAATACAAAGGACAACTTAACTTTTTGAGAAGTCAAAAGTTATATGTGGATTTCCAACTGCTTGAGGATGGGCACACCTAACTTCCGTGTGGTTCAAGAGTCAACTATATATGCTTTGTACTACTAATTTTCTACTCCCTAAGTTCTAAACATGTGCATCTGATTGCTTACAGTGTTTCCCAGAGTGTGGTACGCGTACCCCCAGGGGTACAGGAAGAGTTTGGTGGGGGTACATGTTGCATCAAAGTTTGGTGGGAATATGCACTGCACTGTGTTTAGATGCACCTAATTCTACGTTCTCATGAGTACGAGGGGTACTCAGCATTACGAAAATTATAGAAGGGGTACACATCTGTCAAAAGTTTGGGAAACACTGGCTTACTTGATATACCATTTACTGGTACGGCAAAACTTCAAACTTAATGTGGAAAGAGGTAACAAACTCCTGAGTTTACATCCAAACCTATTCTTTACCTCATCATATTATATTATGTGATCCAAGTTTATTCTCTATAACAAACATTATTTTATATTCTAGTTAACATATTTATGTCTCCTTTAGATTTATCTGTTATCTACCTTTTCCATTCTAGAATATAAGCTCCTTGGGAACAGGAATTGTATTTATCTTGCTTAACACAGAATTTCCATCCTGGAATAAAACGGGTGCTCAACTGGGACCGGTTTGGCTCAGTGGATAGAGCGTCGGCCTGCGGACTGAACGGTCCCGAGTTCAATTCCGGTCAAGGGCATGTACCTTGGTTGCGGGCACATCCCCAGTATGGGGTATGCAAGAGGCAGCTGATCGATGATTCTCTCTCATCAATGTTTCTAACTCTCTATCCCTCTCTCTTCCTCTCTGTGAAAAATCAATAAAAATATATTTAAAAAAAAAACAAAAATAAAACCAGGTGCTCAATAAATATGAGCTTATTAAATTAATGAAAGGAATGTTAAGACAATGCATATTGGTGATAATATACTTGAAAAAATAAATAGTCATAATATAAAGACACTAAAACTAAGGTATCATTAAAATCCCTTATAACTAGGAGATATATGCCACTTGGAAATGATGTGGACAAAAGACAAATAGTAGTGGTTTCTGAGTAATAATTTTCTACTAATAATAATTACCTAACAATAATATCTGGATGACCTAATCAGCTATTTAAATGATTTCTTTTTGTATCAGTTTTGATGAGTGTGGTTATCCAGATATCTGTGAATTTCATCTAAATCAACAAACTTATTGCCATAAAGTTTTTAAACTATTTGCTTTTTTAATGTGTATATCATTGGTAGTGATTTCTTCTCTTTCCTTCTTTTTATATCTGTCATTTTCTATTCTGTAAATTTTATTCTTGACTACTTCTGTTAGGAGATAATCAATCTTATTAAATATTTGAGGGGCCTATTTATTTCTATATGTTCTTCCTTATTATTTGTACATTTCATTGATATCCACTGTTATTTTTTAAATTTATCTTATTATTGAAAGTATTACAGATGTCCCCTTTTTTTCCTCATTGAGCCTCTCCAACCTTCACCCCAAACCCCAGGCCTTCATCACACTACTGTCTATTCCATGGATTATGCATATATGCATATAAATTCTTCGGTTAATCTCTTCCTGCCCCCTCCCCTTCTCTCTGAGATTCGTCAATCTGCTCCATGATTCAATGTCTTTGCATCTGTTTTGTTCATCAGTTTGTTTTGTTCATTAAATTCTACATTTGAGTGATATCATGGGATGTCTTTCTCTGATAGGCTTATATAGCTTAGCATCACACTCTCTAGGACCTTCCATGCTATCTCAAGGGTAAGAGATCCTTCTTTCTTATAGCTGCATAGTATTCCATTGTGTAAATGTGCCAGTTTTGTTTGTTTGTTTTGTTTTGTTTTGTTCCCCCCCACACACACTTATTTACCTATGGACATTTCAGATATTTCCAGATCTTAGCTATTGTAAATAGTGCTGCTATGATCATATATTCTTTCTGATTGGTCTTTCAGAATTCTTAGGATATATTCCTAGAGACGGATTACTGGGTTAATTCCCAAAATATGTGAAGAACTCATATTAACAAAAGGAAGACAAACAATCCAATATAAAATGGGCAAATGACCTAAGATACTTCTCCAAAGAGGATATACAGATGGGCAAGAGACATATGAAAAAAAATGCTCATAGTCACTAATCATCAGAGAGATGCTGATTAAAATGACAGTGAGGTATCACACCTGCCAGAATGGCTACCATCAACAAATCAACAAATAACAAGTGCTGGTGAGGATGTGGAGTAAAGGGAACCCTAGTGCACTGCTGGTGGGAATTCAGCCACTATGAAAAACAGCATGGAGTTTCCTCCAAAAAAATTAAATGTGGAACTGCCACTCTTATTTTTATTCACTAATTTTTTCTACCTAACTAGGATTGGTTTGTTTTTTGTAATCTAGTGTTCAAGGTAGAAGCTAAAATAACTTATTTTATACTTTTCTTTTATGATAGGTACATTTAAATCTCTAAATTTCTCTCTAAATAGGGTTCATTTTTGACAGCTATATTTGCTCTCAAACTCAAATCTTAGACCACAGTTTTATTCTTATAGCACTTTTAAGATAGTGTCCTATTATCTCCTGTCTTTGTTTGTGATGGGAAAACAGCTGTCACTTAGATCCTTTTACCCACTGCATGCAATGTGTTTTTTATTCTCTGGCTGTTTTTAAGCTACTTAATTTTCATTTTCATCTGATGTACTTCAGTGTATTTCTATTTTTTTTTTCATTTCTTTTTTTCATATAAAGTTTGAACACATTAATATTTCCATATCTTTGGGTTAGTATCTATTATCAGTTTTATAAAATTCACAGTCATTATCTGCTCAAGTGTTTCTTAGGGAAAGAATAGAGGATGGGTACAAACTCTCTGACTGGAGCTCCTGATATATTTCACCTGTTACAGCAGTTTATATAGGGATGCTACAATTTATTTTAAATGTTTGTTTATTTATTATTATTACTAATATGTATTGCAGATCCCTTCTCTTCATGCCTCTTTGATCGGGACAAAAGCAGTTTGACTATCTCCTTTTCTAGAAATTTCTTGGCTTTCTCTATATTTTAATTAATTTAAGCTCATTAAATCTTTAGCTCTCTCATAAAAAAATAATATGATATTATAGTCTGGTTTGTTTTGTGGTGGAGGTTTGGAATAAAAGTCATAGACTTTCTCTATCCTACTAAGAAGCACAATCAAGGCTGTTGTTTCTGTTTATACTGAAATCATAAAAAGTTAGACCATAGTTTTAAAACAAAAATTAGTTTATTTTCACTTGCACCTGAGTAATGGGATGTTAAGGTGTTCTTTCAATGCCTTTTCTTTTCAACAACACTTCTTCAGTCTAGTAGCTATTGGACATCCAGTGTCTGTTTGGTCTCATAAAATTGTTAGTATTTTTTCAGCGTTACTTGTTTATTTATATAATTAAAACATTAACATTTTAAAAGATTTTATTTACCTCAGCACCACAGAGACACCATTCCTGAGAAGGGGTGAATGGCTGGTGCCAGGCCTCCCCCCCAGGCCAGAGTCCCGCATTAAACTGAGACAGCCCTGAGGTAAGATAGCCATGGCCTCATTTCCCCTGGAAGACAACCTTGACTGCTGGCAAGTCACATGGAGCTCCACTGGACTGGGGACTGGGGACTGGCTCCTGAAGTCCACAGGAAGGACAGCTGGTTCTCCAGCAGGTGGCTGAGCACCCTTCTGGGGACCACTGTCTGGGACTAGAGGCCTGGAGGCTGAGGGCCAACATCCAACTCAAGTTCCTAACCTTTCAGCAACATCCTGTCCCCTTTTCAACAGCAAGAAACCTTAATTCTAAAGGAGACATTAGAAATCCCCTCTGGCATCTTCCCAGCCAGACTGGGGCAGAGGGTGACGGGCCCAGCTCAGGGGGCCTCTTCTCCCATTGGGGAGCAGCCCGAGAAGAAGCTGGCATTGCTGGCCAGAGCTCGTTTCCTTTTCCTCCCTGGACCTTTGCTTCCTTGGGAATCTGCGGCTCCACGTTTCGGCTCAGGAAGGCCAAGGGAGGCGTCGGCCAGAGTGGTCTTCCACAGAACCTGCTTCACCTCGCTCAGCTCCTCCAGGATTCTGCTGTTCGGAGTGGCGCAGACGGGGCTGAAGAAGCTCAGTCCCGGGGTCACCTCGGTGGGGTCCTCCAGCGTGAAGGAGCCTTCTGAATCCTGGGTCCGCTCAACGGTGTCCAAGCTATCTCTGCCTTGCTGACGGTTCCTACACTTTGAGGGGTCACAGCTACAGTCCACCCCACAGTTGGATGTCTGCCTCCTACATCCACAATGCTTGTTCCCGCACCAGCCCTTGCAGGAGCATCCTTGGGTGGTCCTCTTAGACATCTTAAATAATTTTGTTGGTTTCCATTCCTCATCATCCCTGGCATCAATGTCCCCATCCTCAGGCTCACTCACGGAATGCTCTGAGCAGTATTTCAGATCCTCGACATCCATGCTTTGCTCCAGGAACTTTTCTCTAAAACGGGAAGGTCTTGGCTTAGGTGGGATATATTCGAAAGGAGAGCCTGGGGATGGAAGGGTATCCTCCAGAAGATGGGGTTCCTGTTTCCTGGCTGCTTGCTCCATGATTTCGTTCTCTCGGAGAAGCTGCTGACTGTGCACACACACTTCCTGCTTCTCCCTCAGTTCTTCCTGACACTGCCCTGAGCTCCACGGCTGTGGCTCCTGTTCCCTGTCTGACAGCTCGAGCTGCTTCTCTGCCGTTTGGCTTCGCTGCAGCTGGCCCAGCAGGTACAGCACCTTCTCTTGATGCTGCTGCTCCGCTCTGAATAGCTCTGCCTGCAAGTCTGCCTCTATTTCAGCAAAATGATGTCGTTCCTCCAGCAGCATCTTCTGCATGTCAGCACAGCTGGCCTGGTTCTGTTTGAGGATGCTTTCAAGCTTGCCGACCTGTATTTTGGAGGAGACCAGCTCTCCAATTAAAAATCTCATGGCACACTTGGCTTCCAGAATGGTGGCGATATTCTCCCAGCGGTGCCTAGGCTGGTTTTCGCTCTCTGCATCCAGCAGCTTCTGCTGTAGGTCTGCGATCTGAGCGCTCCTGAGCTCCATTTCAGTCTCCAGGCTCTCAATCTGCTGAGCAGTGGGCTCTTCTGGCTCAGAAGCATGGCCGAGCTGTTCAGCAAGTGAGAACGTGTGCCTCTGGAGTTTCGGAGGTGGGTTCTCCCCGGCTTCCCTCTGTTCTTTGAGTTGAGCCAGATCCTGAGCCAGGATTTTTCTGTCTTCAAGAAGGTCATTCAGGTGGAATCTGGCTTCCTTGGTACTGACCATAACTTCGATTTCATTGCCAAGCCAACACTTCACTCGGGCTGCAGTGCCTTCCACCCCTTGGCTCTTGGTGTCTTTCCTCCTGTCTGAGATCTCCCGTTGCTTTTGGAGAGCATCCTTGAGCCTCTTGTTGGCAGCCGCTGCCTCCTCAGTTTTACGCCGAAGCACATTAGACTGTCTCTGGAAGTTTCTTTCCAGTTTGAGCATCTCATATTGCCTCTTTCGGTCTCGTTCTTTTAATTGGATTACTTCTTTGTCTTTCTGTTGCTTCCACTGTCTAAACTTCTCAGCGTCCTCTTTCATCCGACGCATTAACTGGACCCGCTGGTTTTTCATCGCCTGTATGTCCCGGTTCAGCTTGGAGATGGTGTGCTCTGTGGATTCTTTCAGCTTCAGGAGTTTGGACTGTTCACTCAGTTTCTTCTTCAGATCAGCTATTTGACACTCCAGCTCCTGCAGACGTCTGTGGCGGCACTCACCCAACTTGGCTTGGTTGGCATGCTTCTTGGTTGTCTGAAGTTCAAGCTGCAATTCTTCCTTTTCCTTTTGCAGATTGATGGCTTCCAACTCTAGATTTTTGATGTTTTCCTGGTACTGCAACTGGATGGGCTGAAGTTGGCTGCTGTCCTGAGCCATCTTCCTGGCCAGGGCCTCTTTCAGCGCAAGGGCTTTGTTCAACTCATCCAGCTCCTTAGACATCTGAGCTTGACGCAGAGCATGTGGAGTGGAGAAGCCATCAGAAGACCTGCTGGTCTGCGAACTGCTTTCCACCTGAGCTTCTGGTTCCACCGCAGTACCAATGGCTGCGGCCATGCACGGAACCGTGTCATCCGGTATCTGGATAATCAGTTGCTGCAGGTTACGAATCATCTCTACGTTTTCTCTTAACTCTTGGTTTTCGGAAGTCCCCACTAGCTTTTGAAGGTCCACTTTGCAAGCTGCATGCTGCCTGAGCTCTTCTAGCTTGGCATTCATTCTCTCGTTTGCTTGTTCTGTCAAAATGATTCTCTCCAACATCTGGGCCGTCTGGCCAGCTGCCTCACTCAGACCATGACTTAACTTTTCATTCTTCTCTATCAGGGAGTGATTCTTCTCCATCAGAGATTGTAGATTCTCTGATGGCTCCACATGTATAGATCCAGGCAGGTTACCACCACGGGCTTGTAGCAGTAAGACCTGTAGCCGTCGCACCTGTTGCTTTAGATGATTAAGTTCAGCTCTCTGGGGGTCAATATTAACAACAGGTTTGTTTTTTATTTTTCTGGCTCTGTCAGCATAGCGAAGGGTATTCAACGTTTCTTCTAGATTGGAGTCTGCAGGACTGACACAGGCCAACATAAGAGTGTGGCTGTTACCCCCTAGGGAATCTTGAAGCAGCCGCGTCAACTTGGAATCTCTATAGGGCACAAAGCCACCCTTTTTGTCCTCTCCGAGGGCACTGATTACATTTCCCAAGCATAGGAGGCCTCGGTTAATGTTAATACCCTCTCTTAGCCTATCCCCTTCAGCCTTGGTTTTTTTCTGTCTTTCGGATCCAGCAAGATCCACAAGGTGCAGCTTGGAGTGGAAGCTGCTGTTTCTGTCACTCTTCTTTCTTTGCTCCACGGAGATTGTAAAGATGGCATGAGACCGGGATGACTGGGAGTTCATGGCTGTGGAGGCCACCGTCCTACAGTGGTTGCCCTCCTCCAAGTAGGAAATCATATCCGGGGCAACAAAAACAGTCTTCTCAGTGAGTCCCACGATCTTTATGCCTTCCTTAGGATCCTCTCGTATATTTATTTGAGAGGCTTTCTCACGAGAGGGGCATAGGAGATCCACGATTTCTTCATTGTAAATCTCCAAATAGGAGACTTTCAGGGTAAATTCGAAGTCACTCTTCTCATCAGCTTCTTTGAAGAGCAGTTGTATTACCCTCGGAATGACCCCCACTGTTGGTTCATTCCCTTGCTCTGCAGTGTATGCACCTCCCATGGAATAGGTTTTCCCTGAGCCGGTCTGTCCATAGGCCAGGATAGTTGCGTTGTATCCTTTCAATAGGCCTTTTATGAGTGGCGCCACCGCTGTATTAAAGACTTCTTCCTGCTCAGTGGAGGGGTCAAACACAAAATCATAGGTGAAGGCTTTGTCAGTACCGACCACCACCTGCGGTTCCCCGGGTATGAAGGAAAGACACATCTGGCAGCCTTCACTGATCTCTTTGGGGACCAGAGGGCGACATCGCAGGGCCACTCTGACGGGAATTCCCTTCACCTGTTCTTGCATGATTCTTCCTCAGCGATGTCTCCTCTCTGGTCTGCCCCTGCCCTGTCCCACCGGAGATTTAACCGCCAAGTTCCACATTGGTTTGGTTCCAGAGGCGCCGGCCAATCAGAAAGCAGGCAGGTGAGAGGGGGAAGGAGAAAGGGGAGAAGGGAGCGTGCACGTGGATGCGTGCGCAGCAATTGTTAATATTTACTATAAAGTGAGTCATAGAGCACCATGAATAAGTTGTAAAGATGAAAACTGGAAAGTTGTTAAGAATTGAGAGAGTTCGCTTAACCATTACAACAAAACAAAAGAAAAATTGCAAATCATGCAAGACATTTCCCATCGAAATAAGGCCCCGTTGTACTCTTGGAAATGTACAATGATAATGCTGCAATTATTTTTTAAAGAAACTTTTCAAAAACAATACTGTGGCATTATTACACTTGGATACATATTTCTGCTGTATACGCATATTTTCAAAACTACTTTGGTTATAGATGGACCACACATATTATCTTTGTTTCTTCAACAATATTTTCTTTAAATTCGATTCTAGTTATTCTAGTAACAATTGGATATTTTTGCATTGTCTTTTGTTTATAATTAAAATAACATTTCTTCCAAATGGTATTAGTGTCAGTATTCTTCAAAAAAATACTAAAGCAGTTAAAAGGGCAGTGGTGAAAGACTGTTCAAATAACAAGTAGTTGTCCATCACACTTATTGATTAGAAATAAATGAAACAGAGAGAATAAATTAAATTAAAATTATTTTCGTATTAAGTTGAAAAAATGATAAATGACTACACAAGAAAATAAATTTTATTTAGTTTCATAATTATATATTCTTGTCTATTAAGGATATAATTATAAATGAAATTCAATATTGGTGTATAATGTTAGTTGATGAGAACAGCCTGTAGACCCACTTTTCCAGTTCTGATATATAGTGAAAATTAATGTCATTATGAAAATCTATTAATACCGATCTGAATTTGAATATTTAGAAATCATGTGTGTTCATGCATACATGATTATAAATTGTGATAAATATTATGTAAAAGTAAAATGAATTGAATGGAATTGGGAAACTTAATGGGAGGAAAAAGAGTGATCAATAAATATTATTACATTAAAATTAAAGATATATCTGTTTTTCACCTACAATTTATGAAATTTGATATTTCATTGAAAAATAAAAGAAATATCTATGTTTGTATTAAAAGTACAAATAAATATATGTGATAAAATAAATCAATATCATACATATTTTTCCTAGTATCTTTTTTTTTTCCCAAGGGAGATCATGTTTCTCTCTTTATACTTGAAATAATTTTAAAATACTGGTGCTTTCCTGTGAGAATACTGGCCCAATACTTTCTCATTTTATCTAATTTTGAAAACAAATACAAAAAACAAAAAAACAAAAAAGCAACTATTAGGCAGGGAGACTTTTCACAGTTTCCTTAGTTGGAAATAGAAATTAATTAAAACCCTAATAGAATTCCCAATTGTTGTTTGTACTTTTGAAACAAGAAAAGGTGAATACAAAGGTAAACTTTTAGATGCTCCTCATTCCCTAATCATCTCACATGTGTCTCTTGGAAATCTGTTTCTTCAAACTCTAGGGACTTAATTCTTAATGAGAAGCTTTTTCTGATTAGAAAACAAAAGCATAAAATCTACAACTTTAGAGCAGACTCTAATATGACATTAAAAGGCAATTTAGAGAAAATATGAAAAAATAATTAATGATACTTGGAAGAACTTGCACTAAAAAAATGTGTTTTTTTTTTTGTTTTTTTGGTGTTTTATTATTTTTTTGGTATGCCTTAAACAACTCATTTAAGTATGTAATTATTGAGATATTTCACCTTTTTTATAATTCTTAGAAATTCATATTAGCAACATTTCAAATGTTCAATAAACACATGTTGCTAGAGAATGCTATGTTGGACAATAAACAACTAGATTCTTAATTAAAAAACAGCAACACTTAATGAGTACACCATGAGCCAACACTAAAATAGCTCCTAATTAAATAAGCTTCCTGAATTTTAAAATTTGGTGTAATGAAATAAGGTTAGCAAATAATTCAAATAAGACAAATATTTTCTTGGAAAGTGAGTGTAATAAGGAGATAAAGAAGCTTTTCTTTACAGTGGCAAGATATAGATGATAGGTAGATAGATGATAGATATGTAACTATTGTTATGTATTTAGTTTTGCATATAGTTTTTTAAAGTGTTTATAAATTTCAGAAAAGTATTAAAATGTCTGAAAGTTATTTAAATTTTGAATATTTTAAATGACTTTAATATAGTAGTAACTGTATTAACCTTAAGATCTCCTATGAACCCTTTATCTTTAGATTGCATTTGTCTTAACTAATACACTTATAAAAATTCTGATATAGGCAGTGTTTTCTGGGAATGGAAATTTGTGTTTATTTTTTAAAATACCCCATAGCTTCTGCTACAAGTAGCCCACATATCATACTTAAAGAAACACTCTTCTAGTGTCTACAATGGCTAATTTTTGTTTGTTTGTTTGTTTTGTTTTTGTCAATATACTCTTAGAGATTTTGGTCTACATTTAGCAATTTGAAAAGAATTAAGGACATTTCTCTGGGTTACATGTCAATCAATTATCTACATATCTTTCTATATATTTATTGGCTTACTTTTTACATTTCATGCATAAAGGAATTATCAACAGCTTTATTTTCAATGGTTCTTTTCTCTCTCTTACTATTTCTTATTTACAACCTGCTTCTTACGTTTTATATGAGTAATGTTACCTTCAATTTCTCTGAGTATATTACTTAGAGCTTTTTAAGGAGTACTTTGTTTCCTCCAAATTCAGCTACTAGGATTATTTCTCTTTCTCTTTCATTATGAACATGTATGATAATCTTGGGGGTCCACTTCATTTACTTTACTGAAATTATCACACATCAGCCTCAAGTTAATCTGTACTAATAAGTCTTGTTTCGAAAAATATAGAATATTGCCTTTTCTTTTCAGAATTATTTTGCCCCTTGAATTTTTGACAAATGTTTTAGAATTTTGAGTTGTTGATTCTGATTAATATTCATTCTCTTTTTAAAATTCCTAAAATTGTTTATACTTTTTCAGCTTTCTAATTTTTACTTGGGATAAAGGCCAATTTTTTAATGACCAATTTTTTATTACTCAAGACTTAAGTGAGAATGTGAGAATGATTTTAAATGGAGCACAATGGGTGTTTAAAGTTTTGTCTTTAAAGTCTGCTCAAAAGTTATATTGCTTTTCTTCATCTTAGAGATATTTCAAAGCCTTTAAAAGATAACTGTATTCTAGCTTCTATTGAGAAATTGTGAACCTATGTCTTGGAAAGCATATTTCGTCCTTGCTTCTTCCTTCCTCTGTGCCTACAAAGTAAAATTAATATATTTGAAAACATTTAGAATGATATAATTTGTGACTTTTAAAATAAAATATATATTTCATATAGTATTCTTCGTTGTTTTTGTTTCTATTGCTAAACAGGAAAAGAAACAAAATATTTCCAAATAACTGCATTATTATAAGTATAAAATAAGTCATTGCCCTGAAATACTTATCTAGGTATATGCAAACTACACTAAACTATTAGCTACTGACATTAACCTCTTGGAGTGTATACCCTAGCATGACATGTCAGAACTGTTTCCCATGCAGGACTCTTTCAGGAGAAAAGTTGCCTGAGGAAACACATCTGTTTTTCCTAAGTGCAGCAAAATCAACCAAATTGCACATGAGTGGCTAGAGAACAGACTAGGTTATACATGGGTTAAATACATGGGTGAACGTGTGTGTGTGTGTGTGTGTGTGTGTGTGTGTGTGTGTGTGTGTGTTTGGGGCACATGAATACTCCTAGGACAATTTTTTTCCCCAATCTGAATATATACCAAATTAGAAATAGAGCTTCAGAATTTAGGACAAAATAGGTAAGTGGATATTTCTAGGCTTCCTGGGAAAGGGTGATGGAGGCAGATATGAAAGAAATTTGTAGGAGATTCACATATATTCCTTGATGAAGCAAATATATGTGAACTTACCACATAGTTTTATTACAAAGTATCACAGAATTTTTATTTTAGGAAAACTGAATCATGAGCAATACAGACTATCTATAAGCAAGCCATGATTGAGAGGTTTCAAAGAGAAATAAATGTTGCAATTAATATTGAGGCATGTGGTATGCTTAATAGAATGCTTGGCATGTAAGAAAATTAAAGCAATTCTTTGGATAATTCACATTAATATTACAATTCTCTTATAATACTCTCCTCATACCTGTACACATATCTGTACACATATATGAGAAGGTTATATGTCATTTAGCATAAAATTCACTCTGATGTTATCAGAATCTTCCTTTTTGTAGCAGCTCTAATTTAGTATAATCTATATATATAAAACCCTAAAATGCAAATAGACCAAATGGCAGAATAACTGAACAACTGGTGGCTATGACATGTGCTGACCACCAAGGGTGTGCACAGACAATACTGGAGGTTGACCATGATGGGATGGAGAAACAGGTGAGTGAGGGCACCAGATCAAGGTGGGACATCAGTTGCTGTCATCGGGCAAGCCTTTGGCAGTCACTGAAAATTCTTTGCTCCAGTGTGCTGCTGTTTCGCCCAGTGCTCACACCTGCTGCTGCTGATGCCAGCCCCAATCACTCTACATCCTCAGTGGGTCTGAGCAGGGCTTACACCTTCAGTGTGTGGGAGCGGTGGCAGTGGGAGCTGGGCTGGTGGTAAACAAGGAACTGGGGGCCACAGCAGGAGGGGCTGGGTGGCAGCATAAAGGATGGGCCACGACCTGCCAATGTGCTCACCACAGCCTTGTGGCCCACAGTTCCTTTCAAGGTGCACAAATTCGTGCACTGAGCCCCTCGTTTTTATTATAATTGAGATGTTAGAATCAACCAATAAAAGGAGTATTGTCTGTGCTTCTCTTTTTCTTAAATATATATTTTTTATTTATTTCAGAGAGGAAGGGAGAAGGAGAGAGAGATAGAAACATCAGTGATAAGAGAGCATCATTGATTGTCTGCCTCCCACACCTAGAACTGAGCCCATAACCCAGGCATGTGCCCTGACCAGGGAACCAAACCATGACCTTCAGGTTCATAGGTTGATGCTCTATGATCCAGCCATGCCAGCTGGGCTATGCTTGTCTTTATGCTAAAAATGAGTGTTGGCAATTTCTTTTGGATTCTGACACTGAAGCAATGGTCATCTCATTCTCAGATCTTCCTTATAAGATATTCCTTTTTTATTTATTTGCCTCAACTAATATTGCTACCTTGGACAGTTGAAATATTAAATAGTTGCCCTTGATTTTTTTGGGGAGGGGGAATCATAGAAATAGGGTTTTTTTTCATTGGGAAAATTCTGAGTGAGATAAAAAAAGATGCCATGAGAATATGGTTTTTCCAAGGCGCTACCAGGCAGGTCAAATAATAAAAATGCTTTGTGGATGTCTTTGTTTTTATTTTAAAACCCTACCTGCTACTTCCTGCCAATCACACCTCTGTGATTGGTAGGCCATTACTTTTCATATCAATTCTCCCTAAGAGTAGCCCTCTGAAAGGACTCATCAACTGGCATTATTGAAGGAAATGCCAGGCCTGATTGTTTGAAAAGTTCAAATGTACATATTTCCATTAAAATCCCATCCAGGTTCATTTAATTTATTCACATATAAACAAAATGCTCTTTATTGCATTGAATACAGTTTTGATAGATGGCTGTTAGTATTTTATCCAAAGGTGTATACAAAGATAAATGAATTTGTTCTTTAATCCACATACTCTGACTTTCATCTCCACTGGAAAGCATCCTTGGGCTCTCTAGCTACTTCATGTTCCACTGAGAGACAGCTCTTTTTCTAGCTGCAGCTTGTTTAGTTGTGCTCCTAATGAGAAGCTACCTCTGCAGACATTAGAAGAATAGCATTAAATTATACCCACAGTGATCACATTTTCCACCACAATCCCCACCTGTATACTAATCCTTTTTTATCCAATCATCAGCATTTGACGCAATTATCACCCCACCTCCTGAAAATAAAGTTTTTCAATTTGATTTAAAGACAACAAAATGTGTTTGTTTTTCTTTTAACGCACCAGTGGCCCCCTTTTTAATCTTCTTTGAATATTTCTACCATTCTTCGATAACTTATAATGGATGGAGTGTTTCAGAGAAAAGACCTTGGACATCTTAATACTACTTACTTCTTGAAACTCTCAAATCAAGCAAGATTAATCCAATAAAAAATGGGCAAAGGACCTAAATAGACACTTTTTGAAAGAAGATATACTGAAGGCCATGAGACATATAAAAACATGCTCAAAGTCACTTATCATCTGAGAGATGCAAAACAAAACAGCAATGAGGTACCATCTCACATCTGTCAGAATTACTACCATCAACAAATCAACAAATGACAAGTGCTGGCGAGGAGGTGGAGAAAAAGGAACCCTCATGCACTGCTGGTGGGAATGCAGACTGGTGCAGCCACTGTGGAGAACAGTATGGAGACTCCGCAAAAGTTAAAAATGGAATTCCTATTCAACCCAGTAATCCCACTTCTGGAAATATATCCCAAGAAACCAGAAACACCAATCAGAAAGAACATATGCACCCCTATGTTCATAGAAGCGCAATTTATAATAGCTAAGATTTGGAAACAGTCTAAGTGTCCCTCAACAGATAAGTGGATTAGAAAACTGTGGTACATCTACACAATGGGACACTCCACTGCTATAAAAAAGAAGGAATTCTTACCATTTGCAACAGCGTGGATGGAACTAGAGAGCATTATGCTAAGTAAAATAAGCCAATCTGAGAAAGATAAAGATCACATAATTTCACACATTTGTGGAATATAATGATCAACATAAACTGATGAACTAAAATAGATCTAGGGTCATAGAAGCATCGGACAGAATGTCCAACCTATGAAGGAAGGCATGGGGTGAGGGGGTAAGAGATCAACCAAAGGACTTGTATGCATGCATATGAGCATAACCAGTGGACACAGACAGGGGTTGTGGGATAAGGATAAGTGCTGGGGGGTAGAGGTGGCTGGAGAGTGATCCATGGGGGGAAAAGGAGACATGTAATACTTTGACCAATAAAGAATTTAAATTTTTAATAAAAGATTAGACTTCAAATATCAATCCACCCACCCAGTATTTTCACTCTCATGTCAAATACACTTCTATTTTGGAATACAGAAAAAAAAAAAAAAGAAAAAAAAAAACATCGTAAGAGAAAGAAAAAGTTTAGACATTTCTTGAGCTATAAAACTAATAGGGTCAAGATGGAGAAAATAGTGGAAAACCTATCTAAGAAGAAAGTTGAGAATAATAAACATTATTGCCTCAACATTCCCTCTATCAGGGACTGGTAAAACATGGGCCAGTTGTGGAGGTGTGAATTGACATGTTATGAGTTTCTCCTACATTGAGCAGCTGGCTTCATAATTTACTCAATGAGATATATTCCGTTCAGATGACTCACTTGGAAAGTCAAAGATTGTTAAGGCACATGTTAGATATAAAAAGGCAGTTAAAATGGGCAAAAATCTTACTTATATTTGGGAAACCTCTATAGAACTGAGAGAACAAAAAAGTTCTGACACAAATTAAGTGCTATGATTTTATCTGAATCTTTTTTAAGACTTTTATTAGGATATAATTATTGCATCATAAAAGTCATCCATTTAAAATTTACAATTCAATGGTTTTTAGGATAGTCACCACAATCTAAGTTTAGAACATATTAAACATACCAAAAAAAGAAACTACAACCATTAGCAAATCACTTTCCTTTCCTGCCCTGCCCCCTGGAATAGGTAAATACAAATATACCATCTCTTTAAAAAAAAAAATCTTTATTGTTGAAAGTATTACCTAAGTCTCCTCCAATCCTTCAACACACTATAAAAAAGAAGGAATTGTCTGTGTCCCTCGGGTATGCATATTTGCATGAAAATTCGCTGGTTAATCTCTCCCCATTCACTCCTCATCCCCCAGTTTTTCCTCTGAGATTCATCAGTCTGTTGCATGCTTCTTTGACTCTGGATTTATTTTGTTTATCAGTTTATTTTGTTCTTAGATTCTATATGTGAGAGAGATCATGTGACAGTTATCTTTCATTGACTGGCTTATTTCACTTAGCATAACACTCTCCAAGTCCTTCTATGCTGCCTCAAAGGGTAAGCTATCCTTCTTTTACAGCTACATAATATTCCATGGTGTGAGTGTACCATGGCTTTTTTTTATCTATTTATCTACTGATGGGCACTTAGGCTGTTTCCAGATCTTATCTATTATAAGTTGTGCTGCTATGAACATAGAGGTCCATATATTCTTTTTTATTGGTGTTTCAAGTTTCTTAGGATATATTCCTAGATGTGAAATCACTGGATCAAATGGCAGTTCCATATTTAATTTTTTGAGGAAACTCCACTATGTTCCATAATGGTTGCATCAGACTGCATCCCCACCAGCAGTGCACTACAATTCCCCTTTCTCCACATCTTTGCCAGCACTTGTCATTTGTTGACGGTAGCTATTCTCACAAATGTGAGGTGATCACTCATTTTCATTTTAACTTGCATCTCTCTGATGATTAATGACTGAGCATTTTTTTAAATATGTCTCCTGGTCATCAGTGTGTTCACTTTGGAGAAATGGACCCAAGCCATTATACTCAATATTTGACAAAAGAGACAAGAACATACAATGGAGTAAGGATAGTCTCTTCAATGAATGGTGTTGGGAAAATTCATTAGACAAGTACAAGCAAAAAAAAAAAAAAAAAAAAAAAAAGAAAGAAAGAAACTAGATCACCAACTTATATGATACAGAAGAATAAATTCAAAATGGATAAAAGATTTAAATGTAAGTCTTGATAGCATAAAAATTTTAGAAGAAACCATAGGTAGCAAAATCTCAGATATTCCTCATAGCAATATGTTTGCTGATACATCTGCTAAAACAAGAGAAACAAAGGAGAAAAAATACACAAATGAGATGACATTAAAATAAAAAGCTTCTGCACAGCAAAAGAAACCATCGACAAAATAAAAAAGGATCCCACAGTAATGGAGAACATATTTGCCAAAGATACATCTGATAAGGCGTTAATTTCCAAAATATATGAGGAACTCAAATAACAAAAGGAAGACAAATAAAATCCAATTAAAAATGGGCAAAAGACCTCTTTATATAAATGATTTCTTCTTATAGCAGAAACTTTTAAAGAATTATCTAGTTGTAGTAGTATGTTATTCTTTTTTAAAAACAAAATGTTTATTAAAACAATTGCAGATTGACATAAAGTTGTCAGAAATAATACAGAGATGTCCAGATACACTTTATCCATTTCTTCTCCAAAAACAGCATTCTGCAAAACTATTGCAGACAATGCGGATAATGACATGGACTCAATCCATTGATTTTATTCAGTGTATATTTGTGTTTAGTCATATAGAATTTCATTACACGTGTAAGTTTTTGTATCTACTAACACAGTCAAGAATCTGAACAGTTCTATCATCATAAGTATCCCTCCTGTTGACTTTTATAATCACAGCAGCATCCTTTCTTTCTCCCTCTCCTCCCATAACCCTGATTCTGGCACCATTAATCTGTTCTCCATTTCAAAAAATATTTTATGACTGAAATAATACAGTACATAATCTTTTGGATAGTCTCTTTTAACTCAGTATACTTTCCTGAAGATGTACAAACTTCTTACATGCATCAATAATTAGTTTAGTGTGTCTATATGATGAATTAAATACTATTAATATCTCTGTAACCATGGAAGAAATTGAATTTGTAATTAAAATTTCATAAATATGTCTGTCAGTTGCTGAGAGGCAGCTTCTGGAGTTCATACTACAATTCTGCATTTTTTCCCAGCATCATCAGTTCTTGCTTCATGTAGTAGAGATTATTTTTTGCTGCATAGTTATTTAGGATTTGTATTTTTTTCCATTTTATCATTATGAAATATCTTTATCTGTGGTAATTTTCTTTGCTCTGACATCTACTTTAGAAGATTCTAATATAGCCACTCCTTTTTTAAACATCAATTTTTGCATATCATATATTTGCCCATCTCTTTACTTTCAAAGTGATTGTAACTGTTAATTGTATCAACAAATGTTCATTGTTATCAGCCATATCCAAAATAGTGTTGGACCAAACACAACTGGGCACCAGAGCCTAATCAACTTGACATCAAATTAGGCATTACAGTACTGTTATACAACATTTTGCTTCCATTTATTCGTTAATAGGCATTTGTGGTGCTTCTACTTTAAGGCTATTATAAATAATGCTACTAAAACATTTGCAACATTTTAAATATTGACATATATTTTTATTTCTCTTGTGAAGAAATCCCTATAAATCCCTATGAGAGGAATTTATGGGTCATGTGTTAGTTCTCTGTTTAATATTTTGTGGAACTGCCAAATGTTTTCCAAAGAGCTATGTCACTTTACATTCCCACCTGCAATGTGTGACAGTGCCAATTCCTCCATATTCCCACTAACATTAGCTGTTGTGTCATTTCTCATTACAGTCATCCTAGAAGAATACAGAGATATTGGAGAAAATAATGGACTAGGCAGCCATCCTTAATGTGTAGACACAGCTCTATGTTGCAAGGCTTAGGAAAGCTTTTTCAGAGACTGGCCCAAAAACAGTGACCAAGAGCATTATTTTGGTTCTAAATAACATTTAATAAATCATTTCTAGTTTATATAATGTTGGACAAGTTATTTGGCTCCTCTGTGTTCCTTTCTTATCTAAAAATAGAAGCCTTACTAGTAACCCTCTCACTAAAAAAATGTGCTATGCCGAAACCGGTTTGGCTCAGTGGATAGAGCGTCGGCCTGTGGACTGAAAGGTCCCAGGTTTGATTCTGGTCAAAGGGCATGCACCTTGGTTGCAGGCACATCCCCAGTGTGGGGTGTGCAAGAGGCAGCTGATTGATGTGTCTCTCTCCTCGATGTTTCTAACTATCCCTCTCCTTTCCTCTCTGTAAAAAAAAATCAATAAAATATATTTTAAATAAATAAATAAATAAATAAATAAATAAATAAATAAAAAAGCATGCTATATAATAATGAGTGCTAAGAATTTGAGGGTACTGTAAAGTGGAACTGCCTTTTATCTCACACAAAGGCAATGATGATCAGTCAATAAAAGTTTGTTAATTTTTATTGGGAACTTTAATATCATGGAGTCCAATAATATTACCATAGTACTTATGTGTGTTTACCTCTTATTTCAAATTAGAATGTCTGTTTTCATATGGTGCTGCTATAAATCATGGAACATATTTTATAAACCAAGTAGAAGCAGATGGATGCAGATGAAGCAGCACCGGGATGGAAGTTCAGTGTGATTTACTCACTGGGGATCATTTATGGTCTTGAACTTTACTTTCCTCATCTGTAAAGGAAGGAGATGTGGCTGGGTAACCTCTGGGGTTTTCTAAATCTTCTCACTCATGCTTGTGAATATAGTTTCCATATTTAAAATGTCTTATTTAAATCACACCTTCATCTCGCTTTAATGGCACAGTAGTGTACCAGTAAATCTTACCTGCTCTTTTGGTATTCTATGTGCTGTCAGGATGTGTGTCAGAAATCAAGGAGACAGACAGAGCTGTCACTTGCTAATAAATTGCTTTCTTGATGCGGAATTCTACATTCAAGCAATACTTGAATCCTATCTTGCATCGTTGATATATTACTGCTGAAGTTTTTAAATATTTTTAATCAGGTAAACTATTCCCTCAGGATAGATAGTCTCAGTGAGGTTGTTTGACCATGTTCTGAACCTCAAACTACTCATGTACATCAGAATTTTAATGGAAAACTTTGGAATTTTTCATATGATATTCCTTATAAATGGTAGCAAACAACACAAAACGAAAAGCTCAGTGGACCTATGACCATTTAGAAAAGCAATTAAATGGAAACCACAAAAAAGGGAAAAAAACAAGTTAAATGATTAGTCCATGGATCAAGCTTATTTGTCATTCATTTGTCAATAAGGTCATGGTGTCACCTGGAGAGAAAGATTAAGTCAGACTCCCCAGTCAGTGTGGCTCAGTGACTGAGCATCAGCCCATGGACCAGAAGAACAGGGTTCAGTTCTTGGTTAGGACATATGGTCACCTTTTAGACACAATCCCCAGTATGGGGTATGCAGGAGACAACTGATCAATGATTCTTTCTCATCATTGATGTTTCTGTCCCTCTTTCCTTCTCCCTTCCTCTCTCTAAAATCTTTTTTTTAAATATGAGATTAAGTCAGACAATAAAACTAAATATTTTCTTGTTTTGAGGTTAATTTCTTCCATCTCCAAGGCTAAAGGGTCATTTAAAAATGTCCCATTGCCAAAACCGGTTTGGCTCAGTGGATAGAGCGTCAGCCTGCGGACCGAAAGGTCCCAGGTCCTATTCTGGTCAAGGCCATGTGCCTTGGTTGTGGGCAGATCCCCAGTGGTAGGGGGGGGGGGTGCAGGAGGCAGCTGATGGATGTTTCTAACTCTATCTCTCTCCCTTCCTCTCTGTAAAAAATCAGTACGATATATTTTTAAAATAATAAAAATAAAAATGTCCCATTATGTGTTGACTCCAACTATCATTGGGAAAAGAAACTTAGAATAAATTGTCTACAAGATTATTTATGAAAATAAGTAACAAAAGATCTCTTAGAAAATAATTGTTAATCCTGGCTTATACAACTTCAAAACTACTTGCATGTATTAATACTTGTCAATTCATGAAAATACCACTGATGTTTTTCCTGTTTGGCCTTATCATTCTTCAAGACACAAATGAAAAGCCATCTTTTGATTTAAAAATTTGCTAATCGTGTTTTCCATCATTATTGACATAAATCTGAAAAGCCAAAATAGTGGATAGATTCAGTTCTTTACCTTCTTGTGGAGAGGCTGGGATTCAGAGTTATTCACCTGCTGTTTCTGGAATGAGCAGGAGGGGGAAATTATAGCCAATAAGTATATACTTAGTCCAAACTTTTTTCTTGCTCTCAGCAGTCTTGGCTCAGATTTGGGCATGACCCTTCCAGTGCCTTGGGCAGCCCGCTGCAAAGCCAGAACATTGAATGTACTATCTAGTCCTCTCTCTCCCTTGAGAGAAACTGGGAGCTCAGAGTTTCTCTCCAATTATCTGGTACTGTGCTTGGGAGAGAGCTTATGGAGAGAGCATGCCACAAATGTGGCTGGTTTCTCACAAAGGATGCTGGTTCCTATATTGTTGTTGAATCATTGTTTCTATGCAGGGAAAAAATGTCAGGGCTTCCTGTTTCAACATCTTGCTGATGTCCTTCAATCTCAATATTTTAAAGTGCTTATTTCATTAATTTTTAAGAATATTCTAGTGCTTGCTTTGTAGCTGACTTAATTACATTTTGGTCAGAAAACAAGCTCTACTAGTATGTGACTTTAATTATTTCAAATTTGTTAGCGCCCTGGCCTGTGTTTCCCAGTAGTTAGAGCATCAGCCCCTGCTTGGAAGGGTCATAGTTTGATTCCAGTAAATGATATGTGCCTGGGTTGTAGGTCCAGATCTCGGCCCCTGTCATGACACATGTGGAAGTCAATCAATCCATATGTCTCTCTCTCTCCCTCCCTCTTTCTCTCTCCTTCTTCTCTCTACCTCCTCTCTTTCTCTCCTCCTCCTCCTCCTCCTCCTCCTCCTCCTCCTCCTCCTCCTCCTCCTCTTCCTCCCCTCCTCCTCTTCCTCCTCCTCCTCCTCCTCCTCCTCCTCCTCCTCCTCCTCCTCCTCCTCCTCCTTCTCCTCCTCCTCCTTCTTCTTCTTCTTCCTCTCACCCCCTCCATTCCTCCCTTCCACTTTCTTTAGAAATCAATGGGAAAAAATATCCTCATGTGAGAATCAAGTTTCTTAAAAATTACTCAATGGCCAGGCAGCATTGTATAATTTTCTGAAGATATTATTTATTCTAGAAAAAGGAAATATGCTCAAATTCTTGGGAAGAGATTTCTATAAGTGTCTACCACTCAATTTTGATAAGCATGTTCACATTTGTGAAATTTTTGTTTTGTATTCTTTATTAGTTCATTATTAACTAAATGTGTGTTAAATCTCTCACTCTGTGATTTAATTTGCCTATTAATGTTTATAGGACTCTAACTTTTTTTTTTGCTTTAAATATATGGAGGTTGTATTTTAAGGTGCATATAAATTTAAAATTGTTACATCTCCTATGCTTTTTTAAAGCTGTATTTTCCATACCTCTTTATGGTCAGGGCCAATCTCCTTGTCATCCCCTGGGGAAGGGATAGTGCTGGTGGTTTACTTCGGGTTCATTCCGGTTCATTCCTACCCTAAAGATGGAGCCAGTTGTGGATGGACACTAATTTGATGCCAAACACCATTTCCTTTTTTCAAGGTCATCAAAACCACACTTCAATTTTACAACTTGTTTTCATGCTTTGTTTGCATCTCAAGATTTTCTTTTTCTCCTCTTATTTGTCTTGCTAATTTGTATTTTTTTAGGTTTTTGGTTAATTTTGAAGATGCTTTTTAACATATTTTATCTAGAATTTTGAAGTATATTTTATTTATTCAACAGAAAATGGCTTTTATGTAAAATAGCCCACATTCTCTGAAAATCAGGATTCATGTTTTCAATACTTCTTTGAAAGTTCAAAGCTACTGTTTGCATGTTATTACCATTAACTGCCTTCAAAAATTAGCTTCAGCTATACTGATCTTTTAATTTTTGCTAATATCCCATGTGTCCTACACTCTCTCCACTACATGGTTTTGCTTATGTCTGAAAATTTCTTTCCTTCCCTGTTACATAACTAATTCCCACTCATTTTACAGCTTAAAACTCCACTTTAGGGAAGCTTTCTCTTATCCCAAAAAAAGACTAGATTTCCTTTTATAGACTTAGACTAGTATCTCTCCTTTATAGCATTTAACACAGTTGCTTTTTTACATTCACACATTTGAATGGAGGAAAAGTCATATGCAGACAAGGACTATGTCTAATTTTGCTACTTATATTATCATCAGATCCTATTACTATAGCAAAATATGCTCAAAAATATGTACTAGATAACTGAATGAAATAAATAAGTGAATAAGAAATTGAAATATAGGGAGATTTACTTCAGATATGCAATTTTTAGTCTGATCACAATTAATTTCTTCATAAATCAAATTTGCTTATTTTTACCTATATGTTTTATTGCCTATATATTTTTCATATTTCAATAGGGGGAAATATATCCAGGTCCTATTGGCCTTATTCACTTATTATTTAAAATTAATCCTGGCCCCACCAATGTAGCTTAGAGGTGGAGTTTCCATGTAGGGACCAAAAAGCCACTGGTTTGATTTCTGGTCAGGGATCATGCCCTGGTTTTGGGTTCAGTCCCCTGTCGGGGGCGTGTAGGAGTCTGCCAATTGGTGATGTTTCTCTCTTATCAATGTTTCTATCTCTCTATTCATCTCTCTCTAAATAATCAATTAAAAACAAATTAAAATAAAATTGACTTAATCATATTTGTTTCTGTTATTCAAGGTTTAAGTCATTGTTTCTGCCATTCAGTATTCTTAAAGGAAGGACATTTATTATTGTCTATGGACCATTGCTTTCAGTATACTTTCTCTCTATCTGATTTCTCTACATCCTGAAATTATTTCCCCTGGGTTTCTCTGCTGCTGTGCTTTACTCTGTCCCAGTATCTCATTTTTCATTTGAGGTTTTGTTGTTTTCTTCTTTCTTTTGCTTTTGTTCCTTGTTTTGAGTGAACTAGCAACTTAAGTGAAAAACTGAATTAGGATGAAGACCTTCAACCTGTGGTCTTATTTTGTGGATCAAAAAATATTTTTCTGTGCATCCATTTGTGCCTGAAAGTTGTTCTATAGCTATAAAGTTGGGTCATAATTTTCTCTCTGACTCTCTCATCTTCCCCCTTCAGTTCTGCAATAAGGCAGAGGCAGAGAATAACGCTAATATAATTGCATGGTTTCTTGGTTGTCCTTGAAGCTAATGCCGATTCACAGTTTGGAAGTGGGTTACATGTATAATAATTTCCATATCCTCATGTTTTGACAAGTTTTCCAGTATCCTGCCTAATGACAGAAGGAGACAAATGAAAATTTTAGAAATGCATGCAGTTATTTTATGTCATGGTACACTCTGTTGAGTAAAAAAATTGTCAATTCACAATTTATTTTTCCCCATAAGATTTTAATTTCACTAGATATTGGAGTTATTCCTCAGAGTTTCTAAAGTCCATTGTATTTATATGCTAACTTTAATTTTGATGAGGTTTACATATCTTCATTTTTGTTTCTTTTGTTTATTTAATTGAATATCATGAAAAGACTTTATACCTGAATCTGCACTAGAATCTACTTTTGAAATTACCATCACTAAAAAAAATATATGGACAAATGATAAAAGTCATATATGTATGTGAGGCAAACCTTAGAATAAGAGACTTGTAAGTTAGTATATGAAAATTAATACATGAAAGAGAACTGCATGAATGCCTTGCTCTAAAACACAGTTTTAGATTTTAATATTTGATTAATTTCTTATCAGAAGCACATGGATACTCAGTGCTATATACAAGCTTTTAACTAGCAAATTATTCGAGTTTATATACAAGAAAGCATCTAATTTTTAACAACTAAGGAATATACTTTGTAGAAGGCATAGATTTTGAATAATGTTAAAAATGAAATATTCACAAGGATGAATATACTTTTTCAGATGTTCCTCATACATTAAAAGTATCCTCTATTAAACTAAGCAAATTTTACTTATTTATAAATATACTTGACAGCTATAGAGATCTAGGTTTATATAGTAGTGCTTTTAAAAACAGTTTTTAAACCTTCAATATTGTGTATAATTAGCACTTGGCTGTAATTATTCCAAACCTGTTATTTGATAATACACATTTTCTTCTAATAAATTCTGACATTTTTTAAAAATCATATACAAAGTCCATTGAATTGCATAATCGATTTCCCCATGACAGACATATTGAATGAATTAAAAAGTTACACTTAAATGTTTTTTATTTTTTATTTTTCCCTTTTCATATAGCACCAATCTATTTGTTTCAGAAGTTTGTCCTGCTATTCTGCAGCAAGCTCTCATGTGCTTGTCTACTTGAAATAAAACCAAGGCCTCCACATTGAACTTTACAGCTATTACCTTCTTTAGAACAATATTTACTTCCAAAGAGCTCTGCTTATAAGCATCAAGTTTATTTACTCTGGACCAATATCTAATGCATTAGAGAAGATGTTTAGTGTAAGACTATCATCTTTATCATGAGCAACAACAAATAAATATCTTTGTGTTGCTTTTTATGTTGTTAATTTTTATATGAGGATATTTTTCCATTGATTTTTAGAGAGAGTGGGAGGAAGAGAGACAGAGAGATAAAAACATTAATGTGAGAAAGACACATCGATTGGTTGCCTCCCAAATGTGCCCCTACCGACTGGGGCCTGGGATAGATCCTGCAATCAAGGTGCCTGCCCTTGACCAGAATCTAACCTGAAACTCTTCAGTCATAGGGCCAACGTTCTATCCATTGAGCCAAACTGGATAGGATTGTAGTGCTTCTTTACACACTGCCACTCTCCCTATCACCTAATGCAACCCAGCTACAGGTAACAGAGATGAAAAACATCATGTCTGATGAATGAGTGATTTTATCTTGATATTTAAGTGAAATATAAACACAACTTGTGTTTTTCTTCTCTTTTATTTTGCTTATTTTGTATCATGGACACCCCATTTGCTCTTTAGACATATGCAATACATATGTATAGTGTTCAATACAAACAATATTTACATGAATGCAGGAGATAGCAAGAAATCATATATCTGCAGTAGATATATGTCTAGTTCAATGGTATTTTATAGCCAAACTAGAGGCTCAATGCATGAAAATTGTGCAGAGGAAGGGGTATCCCTCAGCCCAGCCTGCACTCTCTCCAATCTGGGACCCCTTGAGGAATGTCCAACTGCCAGTTTAGGCCCAACCCCACAGGCAGTTGGACATCCCTCTCACAATCCGGGACAGGTGGCTCCTAACCGCTCCACCTGCCTGCCTGCCTGATTGCCCCTTAAATGCAATCTGCCAGCCCAATCGCCCATAACTGCCCTGCCCTGCTGGCCTGGTCGCCCCCAACTCCCCTCCCCTGCCAGCCTGGTAGCTCTCAACTGCCCTCCTCTGCCAGCCATCTTGTGGTGGCCATCTTGTGATGACTAGGAGGTGGCCATCTTGTGGTGGCCATCTTGTGATGACTTGGAGGTGGCCATCTTGTGGTGGCCATCTTGTGATGACTTGGAGGTAGCCATCTTGTGACGATGTCACAGTGGTCATCTTGTGGACATTGTTGTACAATGCCACCTAGGCTTTCATTATATAGGATGCGTTAACAAGTGAGAAGAAAATTAATCTAAGAAAAAATTTCTCTATTTACTTAATGATATTTATTTGGCATTCTTCATTGCTCAAGAAATCTTGGTTATCAGGAAGAGAATATAAATCCTATATTTTTATGCTCTGCTTATTCATTGCTACCCTATATTTCTCCACATGCTCACCTTCCAGCCTATCCCTGCATCTCCTGTATCTTGCTCCAGCACACTTCTGCCCTAGGAACAGCCACAAAACGTTGAGTGGAAAAAGGATATATGACTCTTGGCAATGAACCCTTTTTGATGAGTGCTGGTCTGAGAGTTTCTGAAGGACCCTGGGTAGCTTGCTATTCAAGTGTATGCTTGGAGAAGCCTTTCACAAAGTATCAGAGAAGCAAATAGGAGAATCTCTAAATCAATGAGAAACCAAGGCCCAGTATTCATTAAAAACCTCTTTGACACTGAGTCATTGGCTTTTAATTGGGCACTTGTGAGTAGATGAGAACTTTTTAAAAAATCAGTGATCAAAACAAATAGATAATCAAAATCACATTATTCTCATTAAAAGTGACTTAATGACTAAACTCTTTTTCTGTGGATATTTAATCAACATTTGAATCCCCAAGGGAAACTAAAATAGTTGAAAGCACACGAATCAAGATGTCCTTGTGGAAATGAAATTATAAGAATCTGAAAGAAACAGGAAAATAAACCTGTAGAAGATGTGGATGCAAAGAATGGTGGCAATACAAATAAAAGTAGAAAATCTAGAAAAGATCCCCCTTTTTAGGTACCAGCCTTACAGAAAAGCACTAAATTCATTCTTTTTGCCTCTGTGTGATTAATATTGCTTTATTTTTGAAGTTGCTGCTAACAGAACCAAAATATTAGTACCATATACAAACCTACATAATTAGAGATGACCTGATGTCCACAGCATTTTTCTATTACATTAGGTCATAATTCTAATTTTCTACTATTGAATATTTACCAAATATAGAGTTTAATGCAGGACAAGCTGGAATGGGAACATTTTCATAAGAAAATACTATCGTTTAAATCTCCAACCTTCATGTAATGTTTGGTGTTCTCCTTGTGAAAGACACTAAAATGTTTGAGTTTAAGGAATCGGGAAATAAAAAGCTGATCATCTCCTTAGGTTCTGTACTGACCTAAGACAAGTTACTGGAAGAGCCTTCTGATCCCCAATTTTATGTGAACACATCCAGCCATGAAGCAAAGCCACAGCTAGATGCCTTCAGGAAAAGTGCTGGGGCTCAGCCAGTAGAAAAACAAGGTGCCTGCATATATCAGATTTAGAGTGTTAGGTATTACCAAAAGTGTCTTCTCATAAATAAATAACTGTTATTTTGCTAGTCCTACAAGTCTTAATGTAATAATTTGTGGTACTTAATGTCAAAAAGTAGCTGCTGTTAGGAAATAGATTCTTGTTAAGTACCAAATGTCATCTAATCATCCATCCAATCTCAAAACAAAGGTACTAAACCTTTTCCCTGGACAGAGAGTAAAATGAGAATCGCTCTGAGCCATACATTAGTTAATTAATGATCATGGAAGTGGACTTGACCCATTTAACTAGAGTGGTTTATCTTGAATTGGAAGACAGGATTAGGGAAAAACTAGAAGGAAATGATGTGCTAATATTTAGAAACCCAGGTTTAAAAAAATTAAGAATTTCAATAGTCAAATGTAGTTCCAAGATAGGAGACTTGTTAAGTTTTACAAGTTGTAAGGCAGAAATCCATATTTGATATCCAAATGTAATTATGCTCTTGTAATTTTCATTTTGAAAATTTCAAATTGCTAAACCAATAGCAGTGCAGAATATATTATGTGTTATCAGCTGCTACTTTAATTTATTTTGAATGTACTGACTTCATCTAATATGATTTCCTCTGTGATTGTAGTTCTTAAATTTACTTTTTACATGATTAGTCGTCAATAAGTCTGCACATGAGTTTGTCTTTGCCTATTCTGCTAATAACTTACCTCACAAATAGTGTTTTGGCCTAATAGGTAAAGCAATGAGGTGCTTTCTTTTCTATTTTCCATTATTGAAAACATCTGAAATACATAAAGCAGCCTTAGTTGTGCCCTGTCAAAGCTGCTTAATCACTACCTAATGCCTCTTTGACAGAGGAATATGATGGATGGATTATTTTTGTTCTTTTGTATAGATTTCTTTGAGTCACTAACTGCACATACATTAAGAAGTAATGTTTGTTCTTAAGTAAAATGACATTTATTAAGAAGGACATGAGACACAAGACCCATCTTTGTGTTTATTTGTTGCCCATCCGAGGCGTATGGATTCTATGTCACATAGAAAGTAAATAAATAATTATCTTCAAACAAGAGGAATGAGTCAAACGAAAGCAAATAAATGGTGTAATTATGAAAAATCCCTTCGTGCTGGCCTTCTTGGTATTCAAAGATGTTACTCTACATAATTGACGACCATTGGCCTAAACATGTATTTTAATCTGGATGACAAAGAATATGAGATCTCTTCTATTAATACTTCCTTCAAGCTACCAGAGCAGTGATTTATTCTTACTTTACCACACACATTTTTCTTACATGCTCTATCCTAAAGCAAACACTGAAAATGAGGTAAAATGGGCTAATTCATTACACGTACAGTTATCTCTCTATATAGAAATACGTTTTTACTTTATGCTGAGAGGTTAAAGTGAGAAGAGACTGTCTTCTGTGGGTCACAGAACCAGTGGAAACATCAGATCATCTACATTCTACTTAACACTATATAAACCTTTTAAAAATGAGAATGTGAAGAGGTCAATGGGGAAAATAAGGAGACATCTGGAATACTTCCAAAAATAAAGATAATTTTTAAAAAATGAGAACAGGCCATTCCAATTTTGCTTTTCAAATAATAACACCTAAGGAAGGAGGGCCATGCAAGTACAATTTTTGGGCAGAAAAACTCTTAAAAGTTAAATATCAAAGAATTTTTTATTCTCAATATAACCATAAATATTCATGATAATATATTCATTTTAACTGTCTGGCGCCAGAGTAAGGATTTCTGAATTAGCATGCCTGATAGAGTATAGTACATTACTGGAAGTTGAAATGAATGCTGGGCTTTTTTAACCTTTATAAAATCTGTGGCTGAGCCCTCGCCTATTCCCTTTGCATCTTGTCATGTCCTCCAAAGCCATCAGCTCAGTGGAAAGACTGAGCAAATAACATTGGCTGATACAAAAAAAAAAAAATCACCAGAATGGTTGACAGGAAGAATAATGATAATTTTCCAAAACTATTAAACTCTATTACTAGAATACCAAATAGAGAAAAGCAACCATAATGTATAATTGCCTTCATGTAAAATGACTTAAAACATAACTTTTTCTTCAACTGGTGTGCAGAATTTTGAAAATCTGACTAGTAGGTCAATTGTAGAATTTTTCTGAAAATTATAGCTGCAAAGAAGAAGTGAGATAAAGAAGAAAAAAATAGAAAAATTTGCTTTATTTTTTAAAAAATTGTAGTTCAATTTAACCAATAGTCAGTTAATACAAATTAGGATAACAGCTTTAATTAATGGGGACAAATAACAACAAATTGATATTGAGTGCTTTGTTAAAAATAATTAGCTTTAGTAAATGAAAGGCTGGCCATAAACTTTAAAACTTTATGTCAAATAAAGTTTACCAAATTAATTCCTAATCAATTTGTAAAGTTAATGGAAATGATTTGGCACTTTTTCTTTGTCTTTTAAGAGGTTATCCTTTGATAACCAGAAAAACAAACTATAATATGAGCATGGAGGAAGATTGGCAAAATAATATTTTAAATGTGAAATTTGGTAAACATATGTTCACATTTCTGTTGGATACATATTTTTACAAGTGAAATTTCTGAATTATAAAGTATGGGAAAGTCTAGGTTCAGCTGTTACTCTTTGAACAAAATTATTGTGACACATAATTACAATGTTCTCGTGAGACATTTTAATAAGCAGAATGACTAATATTTATTATGTAATTGTTGTGTTGGTTTTCATGTATCATTGAATGCATATGTTTACCTGGACAAATTATATGCACACTTCCTGTGTGCGTGAGGTTAGCAGGGGTGGTGTGTATGTGTGTGTGTGTTTGTGTGTGTGTGTGTGTGTGTGTGTGTGTGTGTGTGTGTGTGTAGTGTGGTGGGGAGGATAGTAAGGAGAGTGAATAGCATTGTTCCTAACCAGGTGTTTTCAAAACTCAGAGGTTCTATTCTCTATTGCTAAGATACTTTTCTTATTTCAAGCAGTTTTGTTCATCTAATTCTTTGTGTAGTCAGGTGGCCTTGACTATAATGAACAAAACAGGTTTTTGTCAATTGTGTTGCAAGCATAGGGTTTAGATTTTGCATTCCAGATGGTGCACCTAAAGATGACTTTAGATGATATATTTTTCTGTTTTGTTGTTGGTGCATTCTGACCCCTCCTGCAATTGGGTTCTCTTACTGCTGAGATTTTCCTATATGTTTTTCTGTACTGACCCCATGCTTCTTTTAAACACCTTACCTATATTTTAGAGTCTTGGTTTTATACTTGTCCTCCATTTTTTGCTGAAATTTAAGTGTGTGGCATTTTTTCCATTAATCTCCCTAAAGCTATTGAATCATTTCTAAGAGGAAGAGAGACCAATCCTAATTTATGCAGTAACTTCGGAAACTGTTTTATTATTATTTTATTTTTCCCCATTAATTATATTTCATTGGAATCCATTTGCTTATTTTTCTTTGTGTCACCTGCTTCTTTTCATCTGTTAACTATTCATATATGTTAGGCTACTGAACCTCAAAAACATGTTAAGGAAGACAGTCACAAAAATCACATATTTAATGATTGTATTTATATGAAATGCCCAGAATAGGCAGATCTATATAGATAGAACATAGGTTAATGTTTACCTAGAACTTGAGTGCAGGATAGATAATAGAGAGTTACTGTTAATGAGTGTATGGTTTTTCTCGGGGTAATGAGAATCATTCTAATTTAGATTATGGTGATGAATGCACAACTCTTTTACATACTAAAACCCATTGATTGTACACTTTACAAGGGTAAATTTTATTGTGCATGAATTATGTATCAATAACTTGTTTAAAATCACTTCCTAGTATATGTTAAGCACTACTGTAACCATCCTACAAGAAACTTAGAAGCATTGTCTTTATTCTAGCCTCTTGCAAGTTTCATTGTCCTTAAGAAACCAATGATAAACAACCAAAGAACACAGAAACATAAGTTTGTGAGTCCTTTAAGACCAAATGGCTAGCAGAAGAGAGGAAGAGATTGGAAGGCAGGTCTCCCTGGATCCAAAACAGCATGCATTGTAAAGCATTGCCTCCTCAGGATAAAAATGTTCCTTGAGCTAATGTGCATGGGAAAATATTTCTGCAGGACAATTGCCCCCCAAGGTACATGTTAAGTATTATTTTCTATCAGCCTAATTTAGAAAACAAAATTTTTCCCTAAGTCTTATTAAAGACCCTTTATGCACCTCGCATTCTAGGTCCTATGGGATAAAAAATTCTTCATCTCAAGATTCACATTTGCTTCAATCAGTGGAGCAATATGGTTACATGATGGTTTTACATACACACAGACAGCATGTAAGGACCATACAATACACATAAAGCCATAAATAAGTACTTAACAAAGAGAAAAATATTCTCCCTCCCCTCTACCATATTTTTATATTATAGAGTACACAGTTTATCTTTTACAAGATAAATTATTAACATTTTCTTGCTCTATTTAAAAATATCCAAGAGACCAAATAGTCTTTATCAGAGGAGTTTAAAAAATAAAGTGTTTTCTAAGTGAAAATCCATCATTTCTAGAAAGGGAGTGAGGTATTTAAAAAAAATTTTTTTATTCGACGAGACAGGCACCATCTGAATCTTTCTGTGTAATACATTTCTCAAATCTGTCATGCAGAAGTAGCCTCTTGTAAGGAAGTATTTTCGTAAGTGGTGCTTAGATGTTAATTAACTTCACCCAAATTCTGAAATATCTTTCAAACACATTTTCATAAGTGTTTCTGGCATAAGTGAATAGATTTCGATCTTACCAGCACACATTGATACTCTATTAACTTAATCTTAGAATCTATTACTTAGGTTTTTTTTTTAATAACACTGAACTTGTTAAGTGAACTTCATATTAATGAACTCATTAAATGTACAAAGTAAGGGGTGATTTAAGAAAACGGATCATTTCAGAATCATAAACCTGTCTGACTCACTTTAAGGAACCAATTACTTTCCCTCAAGCCGATGAGGGGTAGAGGTTTTACACAGAGAGTTTTTTGTTTCGTAGAAATGTAAAAGAGAGAGATGCTGCAGATATGGCTATGTCTACCAAATCTTTGAGGTTTGTTTAGTAATTATTCCTCCCCCCCCCCATAGTTTTAGAGATTTATTTATTTTTATTTTTTTTAGAATATTTTAGAAATATTCAGTTTTGAAGATCATGATAAGATTTCCCAGTGAAAGCATGGGAAAAATAAAAGTTTGATGGGCGGGGTTGTGGGGAGGAAGGGGCTGTAGGTCTGTGTTTGGCAGGTACAGCCTCACTGGTACAACTACAAGGAACCTTCCTTCCTTCAGCCAGAGATGGAGAATTCTTTCTCATTGATAGGGAAACATTTAGAGCAACCAAAGATGAGGTGATTCACCCCCTTAGCCCAGCCGAGGGGTAACATTCCCAGTCTCTCTTTCAGGGACTTGGAGAGGGTAGAGCAGCCCTGAATGGAAAAGCTGTCCCTTCCTAGTCCGGATGACCTTGAAGAGCAGGCCACAGAAATGACAGCACAGGGGCGGGGTTGGAAACACAGTGTGCCAACAATCAGATGAGAAGGGGTCAAGGTCCAAGCCTCCACGTGCTTACAGAGGTCCTCAGGTGGCAGAGGCCTAAGAAATATTTTTGTAATCTCTATGAAGTGCAGGATTACAAATTCAAATGGCCGATGCAGTCCACCCTTAAGAAAAGTTAGTTGACAGAAATATCATCAACATGCCCTTAAGTTATGACATAGTTCAAAGGTACAGACAATAATACTGTAATCAATATACTTTCATTGGTGCTATACTTGATTCAGGTATTTCTTCTTGTAAATAAAATATTACAGAGGATCTTATAATTTCCTCTATTCCCTTATTCATTTAACTCCTCTTCTTCCCCAAGAAACAAGCACTATGTGTAGTTGATATTATTTTTTGTTTTTTATGGTGATTTTTTTTGAGTGATAAACAATAATAAATGTTATGTATTTTCTTATAACCTATTTTTATTGATTGCACTAGATTTTTTAGCTATATCTATGTTGATACATAGATATAGCTAAAAATCAATGACATGTATACTGTTGTATAAAAAAAAGCACCCTTTATGAATAACCTTTACTCTTTATGCATAGGTCATGTTTAAATATTTTCTTCACAAAAATGTTGCAATAAACACATTCATATGTGGTTTCCAAAAGAAATGTACCAAAATTTACTTAAAAGAATGTATAAAAAATGATTGAGTATATGCCTCTTCAGTCTTATTATTGTCTCCAAATTATTATCTAAAACATGTCAAATACCCAGGTTAAGAAACAATGTTATCAGGAACTTAGGAGCTCCATTAGGCTCCAGGCTGATCACATTTCCAGACTTTCCCAGAAGTCATTACTATTCTAATTTTATGATAATGATTCTTTATTTTGTTTTGTGGTTATTGTACCTAAAGGTGATGTTTTTCTCTTGTTACACAGTTCTGGGAGTTTTTAACACACATATATGTTGGGGTTAGCTTTCTAAATAACTATCATTATTCTGATCCCCATTCTTTCCCTTCTATAAATTGTAGCACAAAATCTAGAGAAGTAACTATGCAGATATTGCTTGAGTATTGGCAATGGGCAGAAGCAAAGGAGCATTAGCATAATCACTGCTGTGCTTCTAGTTTCAGAAAAAGATCTCAAAATATTATCTTTATTATTTCATATATACTTTGGGGCTACATTAGGGAGTACATGTGACGTGAAATTTTAAATGGTCCTTGCTTTGATTTTTTATCATAGAAACCAATACAAATGTATCTATTTCAATCTGAAGATCACTGTTTATATTGAGAAATGATATTTGGTTTCAGAGAGTATATTAAATATCTATGACTACATATTTGATGTTTTAGTCCTGCACTAATTTGAATATTGAGAATTCCTGGCATTTCCAGGTAAAGGAGACACTCAGTATGGAAAGCATGTAAGCTGCCTAGTGTAGATAGTTGGAAGCTAAGGCTGGATAATAATTTTGATATTAAGAAATCTTTGCAATTAGCTCTAGAGCTATGGATCTAAAAGGAGATTAAATGGCATATACTGCTGTACATTTATAAAGTGCAATCATTAGTATTTCATCATGCCTTCTGACCTCACCAGAGTGTAATTTGACCGCCCAGCAATGCTCAAGTTATGTGCCAGTTCAGATTCAACAAAGATCTTTCAGGTGCTTGAAATAGGACTAGAAAATGCCTAAAGTGCTTCATAGACTCATTTGTCTATAAAAGTTGTTATTACTTTTTATAATCCTACTAGAGGTCTAGCACCCAAAATTCATGCACGGGGACAGTCCCTAGGCCTGGCCTGCAATCATGGCCATCTTCCCCAGCTGCTTGCAGCCGGCCCCACCTCCACTGTGGGTTGCCCTCTGTGTGGGGGGCAACCAGGAGGTGAGGGTCTTACCCTGGCACCGTCCCCATTTCTTGCCACCCAACCCTGGTTTCCCATTCACCATCAGGTGATCAGCCTGCCAGCTGGGGAAAGGAACTGTGAGGTAGTTAGTGGTCCAGTGGTCCTTCTGGTTTTTCTGCCATTAGGGTCAATTTGCATATTACCCTTTTATTACATAGGATAGAGGCCTAGTGCATGAGTGGGAACTGGCTGGCTTAACCTGATAGGGGCCCCAAATCAGGGTGGAGGACCCTGCTGGGAGCTTGGGCAAGGGGCTACTGGAGGTTTACAGGCCAGTCATGCCCCTGATCAGGGTGGGCATCCCTGGTGAGGGTCAGGGCTGGACTGGGAGAGGGGCCGTGGTCATTCTGGTCTCTGGTCATTCTGTTTGTTCCACCATTTAAATAGCTGGACTTTTATTATATAGGTTGACATGCACTTTTGTGGCATATTATTCTTAAATGTCTATAAGCTTTCTACGAATTTATTGTTCATCCTGAAAAACTCAGCTTGTACCTGTTCAGTGGCAACTAATTTCATTATGTTCTTTTAATTCCTCTTAGAATGATACAGACCATGCTCTTTTACCTTTTTCATAAAAATATCACATTAGCGAGAAACACCTTTAATTATGTTTGAATAATGGAGAAACTGGAAGGTTATTTTCTTTGCTCAATTTATCACATAGCATTATTTTACACTAACTCTACCTAACCTTCTTCTGGATACACAAAATGAATGAGAGTATTACTGCCATCAAATATTTTACCTTCTAAAGGCTAAAGACATTATGAAAGCTTGCGGTGTTGATTAAAATAAATTCTGACCTTTGATATTATAAAAAAAAATTCTCAAAAATGTGCTCTGTCAACATAGAAAGTAAGGGCTTTTTTGTAATAGAAATTGTTAAATAATCATTCATTTAAATATTAGTTATAGTTCTTTCTCATTATGTTGCTTGTTAAAGTTTGTGGGTATCAATGTTAAAATCTATGAATAATTAGTTCAATATACACAAAGAATAAGGACCTATGATTAACCTAACATTTGAAAATAATTTTTATTATATTTAATTAAAAAATAATAATCCTTACCGGAGGATATGTATATATTGATTTTGAGAGAGAGACAGAGAGAGAGAGAGGGAGAGAGAGAGAGAGAGAAAGAGAGAGAGAAAGACATCAATGTGAGAGAGAAATATCAATTGGTTGCCTCCCATTAGATATGAGTCATGACCTGGAATTGAATCTGCAGCCTTTTTGGTGCAGGGGACCATGCTCCAACCAACTCAAGCCACTAGGCCAGGGTCGCCAGCATTTTTAAATGTTCTCCATGAACTAGAGAAATCATAAACGCCTTCCATCACCTTTTTAGGTTTAAGTCTTAATTTTCAGGAATAAAAATAGGACCACATCTTGTGATATACTTAAATTAGTTTAAATTACAGAAATAAAAGCAAGCAAGCTAAAGAAAACTGCCTCAACAACCAAAAAAATGTTATGATATTGGAACTTCTTATCTTTTATGTTTATGCACACATACACACATATATGTGTATATTATATGGACAATATTCCTGCCCCAGTAAAAGAGAAATCTTTGTATAGTTTTTGAGGAGTTTTTTTTCAAGATAGAGCTTATCTACAAAAAAAAAAAAAAAAAAAAAAAACAACTCTGAGACTTGGATAGCGCTCTGGTTAACACTTTCAGGTCATCTCTTAAGGGAGTGAGAAAGAAAGCAATATCTGCTGTAAGAGCTTTGACAAGAGCTGCCTGAGTGCCAGCAGAAATGGACATTAGCTCCCAAGATGTATCACATGCAATGTGGCCTTCTTATGGCTCCTGTCAAGCTACAGCTTCATCGGAAGAAAATCAACATCATTTAAGGTTGCAATGAACTTCTAAGGGCTTGTTTTTAAGAGCACAGGTTAAAAGGCACCACAGTATGAGTCACTGAATATGATTGCACTAAGGCAAGTTTTATAGCACGTCATTTTCTTTAAACTCTGCTTGTGAGTTCAGTGGCTGTTGTATAATTACTTAATATTTTTGGAGAATTGTGTGTATGTGTGTGTGTGTGCGTGTGTGTGTGTGGTTTTCTTTTTAAATCTAATCTTCTACATAAAGTTTAATGCCTATTAAAATGTCAGCCACACCATGATATATCCTAGAACAATATAAGAATCGAATAACAATATAATCAATTTCTTTTATGCTATTTTCCCCATAAAATAAAACAAACAACAGAATCCGTGAATGTCTGAAGGAAACAAATGTGGAAAATATTTGGTGACAAATCAGAAGACAGGGCGCTAGTTCATAGTGACCTAACAAACCAGGTGACTTTTATAGCACTTGAACTACCTGGGACGAAAGTTACAATTCCCTGTGAAGGCAGGGGTGGGTGAATGGGTGGAAAGAGATTAACCAAATGACTTATATGCATGGACACAGACAATAGTGTGGTAAAGGCTTGAGATAGACATGGGGGAGGTGGACAGAGGGGCTAGAAAGAGTCAATGTGGGGAAGGGGACATCTGTAATACTTTCAATGGTAAAGGTACATTTTTTAGCAAGTCAATGGGAGGTTCTTGTCAAGGCAATAAAGACCAAGCACACACAATCTCTTTTTTCTTAGAAATCTTAGAAATAAAAAAAAAAATCAATATGTAAAATAAATAGTAGACAATCTTGAAGAGAAGACTAATTACTAGATTTATAAGTAAAGATGTGCCACAGCCGTTACCAGAGAGAAATAGAGGTGACAGGTTTGGAAACCTGAGAGATTCAGAGAAGCGAGGACTTCTAGGAGGAACAACTGTTCAAAACTGGGGGGAGGGAATTCAGCGATAGTGCTGGTAATTTTTCAGGAACTGAAGAAAACTCATTTTTTATATTAAAAATATCCATCTACAAACTTTATTTTAAACAAAACATTCACAATTAGAAAAATCATAGAGACCTTTCTATGTTATTATAAAACTCATACAGATTAGTCTCTTTTCCCTAGAACCCATGTCCCCTAACACTTTACACAAACTTTAATCTCCCCAGTCTATATGTTTAGCCTGACACATTTTTTTTCTAATATAATTGGGACCTTTATTTTCATGTTTTGAAATTCTTTCTAACCTTCCATTGAATGTATTTATTAATTTATTAATAGACTTATTGACTTCAGAGAGGAAGGGAGAGGGAGAGAGAGAGAGAGACATCAATGATGAGAAAGAGTCATTGATTGGCTGCCTCCTGGGGATTGAGCCTGTCACCCAGGCATGTGCCCTGACTGGGAATTGAACCATGACCTCCTGGTTCATAGGACTATGCTCAACCACGGAGGATGCGGGCTGGGCGACCTCCCACTGCATTTAATATGTTCTCCAGTCAGCTCAGGAAGCCTTGCCTTTCTTGCTGCAATCACTTCTAGCTTCCTATCTGAATATATACTGTAATTATGTTCTTGTTAGCTTGTTGTGCAAAGAAACATAACTTATTTATATTTGTAACCTCCATACTTTCCCACAGTGTTCTGTGTATAACAGACCTTCAGTAAACATTTTAAAATGAAGCAGTGAATGAATGGACCCAGATAAAGTTCAGCAATTATTTCCAGCCATCAAATAGGCTCTTATTTAAATATTTGTTTTATTGGAAAGTTTAACATTTTAAAACTTTGGGATAAAAACACAGTTGGATCTCACGAGTTGTAGTAAAATTTGCTTAGTTGTAGCAAATGAGAAACATCCTCCACAAAAATGCTGATTTTTAATGGATTTGAGATAAATAAGGATTAATAGAGTTTTCTTTACTCTAGGCAAGTTAAAGGAAAGATTTCTAAATTATCTGTTACCATATGAATACTGTGATTAGATTTTATTGAAAGCCAAAAAATTATAAACCCATGTGTTAGGTTTATAATGACCTATTTTCTTTTAATAGAGATTGATAAATATTAAAATAAAAATTTTAAACAATGTCTCCTATCAATGAAAATATGGAAAAGGTTTGAAAATCATCTCTCCTGAATTGTGTAAGTGGACAGAAATGAGGTCGCTGATGGGCTTTTTCTAAGCTTTAAATCTCTCCTCTGTTTTGTTCATTTTTGCTCAACTGAGGCCATTTCTCGTTTCCCTATTATCATTTTATATTCAGTTTGACCATTGCACTTTAAATAGTTTTTATTTAGTCCTGCTGTTCTCTCAGAGAATACTTCTTAATTGTAATTTGAAAGAAATAGTAAGTAGACTAACAATTATAGAGAAAAGCAAACCTGTGTGTGTGTGTGCATCTATATATACTATAATCTATGTGTGTATTCTACTCAGAAGGGCAGCTGATATAAAGAAACAGTACTCTAGGTATTAGACTCTTTCTCCATGAACACAGAAGAGGAAAAAAAAAACATATTTTTAAATTAATGGGACATTGATAAATATATAATAATAAAAGTGTAATATGCTAATTAGACCAGACATCCTTCCAGGCGTCCTTCCAGACGACCTTCCATATGAAGCTGAGGCTGCAGGGAAGCCTGGGTCCCGGGTGCCAGAGCGAAGCTGGTGCCAGCAGCTGGGGAAAGGAAGGCCTACTCTTGCACGAATTTTGTGCATCGTGCCTCTAGCATAATATATTTAAATGGAGCATTGTGTTGCACAATGAAGATTAGAAACAGAGTACTTACTTGGCTGACAACAAATTGTGTTTGAACTATCAACATTAATTTAAAATGACAATTTCCAATATGTATTCTTCATAAGCCATTATATAAACCCCAAATAGCTCTTTAGAAAGAATAAGATAATATTTTGCATTTAAAAAAGTAGACCACTTTCAGCTTACCACTGGTGGACACAGAAAACGTTTATGATATCTGGTTGTCTGAGTGATCACACGCTAATTAGATAATGCCTCTTATATTGACAGCTTTGGCTATTCCAGGTAAATATCGCAGGAGGAAAGGATGATGGATGACATGATTAACAGAAAATTTAATTTACTTAGATCTCAGGCATTTCTGGTAACCTATAAAACATTCTGGTTACATTGCAATTATATTAAATAATTTTAGATAATGGATGCATGATATAGGGAGTGCTCTCTATTTCTATTCCTTCTGAAAAGCAATTGTGGTTACAGCTGGCATTTTTTAGTATAAATGCTGTTCCTATACTACCAGCTCCCCTGAAATGTTTGGCAATAAGTGAGATTTATGAACTAAGAACCATGAAACTCATGGAATCATGTGCTTTCTGAAATATCCGGAGCACCCATCTCTGTCCTCTCATTTTGAATATTCCATAATGGGAAAAACATGAAATTAGGAATCCAGTGATAGATTATAGTTCAGGCTTTGATTCAAACTGGTTGTGTAACCTGGGACATCTCTGGAAAAACCTATTGTGTTGCAAAATGAGTAATTCAATTAGATTGCCACTCAAGTCTAACTCTAAAATTTTGTGAATTGTTTTAAAATATATTTTTATTGATTTCAGAGAGGAAGAGAGAGGGAAAGAAAGAGAGATGAGAGAGAATTATTGATTGGATGCCTCCTGCATTCCCCCACTGGGGATCAAGCCTGCAACCTGGGCATGTGCCCTTGATCAAAATTGTACTGGCCAACACTGAGCCTAAATGAATGAATGAATGAATGAATAAATAAATAAATAAAATTTTGTGAATTTAGCAGAATCTAAATCCACCCGGCGGGAATGGCTCAGTGGCTGAGCATCCACAATTTGATTCCTGGTCAAAGCACATGCCAGGTTGCAGGCTTAATCCTCAGTAGGGAGCATGCAGGAAGCAGCTAATCAATGATTCTCTCCCATCATTGATGTTTATACCTCTCTCTTCCTCTCCCTTCCTCTCTGAAATAATTAAAAATATTCTTTTATTAAAAAATTAAAAAATTGTGTTTGGAAACATCTCATCTCTCTAATGTTTATTTCATAAATAATTCCCTTCCATTGTATAATTATCCTATATAATAAAAGGCTAATATACAAATAGACTGAAAGCAGAACAACCAGGACAACCTTACAACCAGATGCTATGACATGCACTGACCATGAGGGGGCGTGTGCAGAGCATGATGGGCATCAGCCCTGGTGGGATGGTGGAGCAGGTGAGCATGGGTGCCAGATCAAGGTGAGGTATCAGTTGCTGTCATTGGGGCAAACCTCTGGTGGTTACTGAAATCCTTTTCTCCTGTGCGCTGTGGTCCCACCTTGAGCTCGCTCCCACAGCTGGCACCAGAACCGCTGCTTGCACCCACTGCCAGCACTCGCTCCAATTGCCATTTAGGAGCAGGGGAGGTGGAGAAGCCTTCAGGGACAATCAGGGCCAGCAGCCGCCACTTACACCCACTGACGCCACCGAGTGATCAGAGCTGGCACCAGGAGCTGGCAACAGGTGCAAGTGGTGACTCCGATGTCAACTGCAGGTGTTAGCAGGGTCAGCGCTGGTAGTTCGTTGTGAGTGGTGGCTCTGACACTATCAGCAGATGTGAGTGGTGCTGGCATCAGCGGTGCATGGGAGCAGCGGCAGAGGGACCAGGAGCTGTGATGGGAGGGGCCAGGCGGGGGGCACCAAGGATAGGCTGAAGACCTTCTTCTGTGCCCAGCCCAGCCTCACTATCCACAGTTCCCTTCAAGGTGCACGAATTTGTGCAGTGGGCCCCTAGTCTAAGAATAAATACATATATGTCATCCTAATTTCCACTAAATAAAGATGCTCAATACTCACATTTCTATAACTTAGTTCAAGTCTATCTTCTCTTCTCTTTAATTATATCAATCCAGCTTCATCAATTTTACTCTTGTTATTATATGTTTCTCTCAAAAAAAAAAAAAGTAGGATATATTCCACTGTCTGTAAAGTAAATGTTATAAAAGAACTTAAGGAAATGGCTTTGCTGTTACACATAAAGCTCTCAGCTCTAAATGACAGCAGAGCTGTGGAGAAATTGGAAAGCTCTTCTTATTTACACAGCAAATACAGTCATTGTTTTCCCTGTGGGACTGGAAAGCCTGTTAATATAATGTTCGGTTGCCAATAGTTTTCCCTTGGAAAACTAAACTATTGTCTTATTTGGATGATTATGTGGTCCAGAATTTTATCAGTGACTGACTTAAATTATCTCTGGCTATAAAAACTACTAGCTGACAGATATCCTAAGAAGATAAGAAATATGACTTTCCATAAACTGTGTTATGAAGAAATTGTTTTCAACAATATTTATTCAACATATTCCCCCATGAATAAGTGTTTAAATAGCCAAAGAAATGTTGACATATTTCTATTTATCCTAAGTGATAAAATATAGACATTTGCGGATTAAAGTGCCTGAGAGAGGAGATCCATCTTTTTACTTCATTATGGAAAAATGACCCATTCAGTGATTTATAGGAAGCTAACATTTAAAATTAAACAAATGCATATCACATTTTTAAATTACTTAAAACCAATAGTAACAGAATATTTCAAAATACAATAACATATTGAGTTATCAGTGATAAAGTTCTTGGCTCCAGAAACTGTTTTCTAAACTTAGATGCATCATATGTAATATTCATCTATAAAATATGATTTTTTGGTGGGGAAATTATGGATATCTGGATACTTTTCTAAAAATTATGTTTTGGAAAATCTGTATGAATTCCTAAATCCAGAGTTATAAACATATCTAAGGTGGCTAATACATATTTATTAAGTTATAACATTACATTACAAAAATTTTATTGTGCTTTAAGTGAGTTTATCTTCTGATAAACCATCTACCTATTCTACATTTTAAGTCTTTTGTCATAATACATTTTAGTTTTTACTTCAATGATGGAGATGAAATCAAGAAATCTAGCAAGGTAATGAGACACATAGTATTGAAATAAATATATGATTACATATGATAAAATTAATTATCATTTTTAAACTGATGAAAGTTCTAGAAGGATAAAATTTATTGGTATCATATTTTGTTTATACTTTTTAGTATAGTTTTATCAGAACCATATAATGTATTCAGATTTTACTGTTAATGAGCAACTACAAATATGTGTGCCTTAAAGCAATATAGTTTTCATTTAAAAATTTTTTTTAATTTCTTTATTGATTAAGGTATCACATATTTGTCCTCATCCCCCATTCCCATTCCAAACCCCTTCCCACGCATGCCTCCACCCCTCTGTTGTCCGTGACCACTAGTTAGGCTTATATGCATGCATACAAGTCCTTACAGTTTTCATTTTTATTCAACTATATTTTGTAACAAATTGACAGGAATCTCTACTCATTGTAGTTACTCAGGAATTCAGCCAGATTCAGTGACCACATTTTGAATGCTTCCCTCTCTTTGTCAGTCTCCCATAGGCAATTAAATATAGGCCTAAAAGTTATACACAGAATTGACTTATGAGAACTACATGGAAGTACCAAACGCTCACAAAGAAGACAAGAAAGGGCAATGTGGCCTAATTTTTCTCGTTAGTTCTTATTTCTTCATAGGAAATTTTAGGTGATTGATTGAAGATTATATATTTTCTAATGCAAGTATATAAAAGTTATACATTTCTCCATGCATGGCTTTTTCTGCTTTATCTATGAGGCATTATGAAATCTTACCAGATGCTATTGATTTCAAATATGAATCTATTAGTTAACCTTTAGGTACAAATATAATTCAACAATCTCATTTATTGTTAAAAATTAAACTTAAGACTGGATAAGCTGCCGAAACCGGTTTGGCTCAGTGGTGGAGCGTCGTCCTGCGGACTGAAGGGTCCTGTGTTCGATTCCGGTCAAGGGCATGTACCTTGGTTGCTGGCACATCCCCAGTGGGGAGTGTGCAAGAGGCAGCTGATGGATGTCTCTCTTTCTCATCGAGTTTCTAACTCTCTCTCCATCTCCCTTCTTCTCTGTAAAAAATCAATAAAATATATATTTTTTAAAAAGACTGGATAAGCTGAAGCAGCATCAGTCATTACAGACTGGCAGCGGGCACTTCACCCTCTCCATGCACATTTCCTATTGACCACCCCAGAGACCTCTTTCACCTGGAGTCTCAGTGAAATGCATGGTTCTCTCTCTGGCTACCTCCAAGCAGCCTAGAGAGGGCTTCACAAACTCTTTAAAACTTTTCCTTTCTCCTCTTTTCCTCCTTTGTATTTTGTGCAGCCTCTTGAAACTTTATAACTCTCAAGAACCATTTTTTTTAGCAAAAGCTTCATGAGTGATAATCCAACTGAGCAGTGCCACCCACCAGAAGGATGACACTAGAAATTGCATAGTTTGTGAGGGAAGAAATTGTCACATTCTGAATGGCATTTCATTATGAGTCTGAGACAGTGTATATCTACACACACACCGCTGCTCTCACGCCAATCCCAAATTAGCCTGCCCCATTAAGTTCAAGTCATAAGTGTTCATGTAGCTACAGCTCAAAGCCGATTTATACTTGAAATCATGTTCTCAAGACATCTTAAGGGCAAAAAAGTGTTTTAAGTTGTTGAAGGTAATTTGACGAGTTCTATATTAGTGTGTTGTTTGTTGTCGTTTTTTTAATTAAAAAGTTGCAACCAGTATTTAGCATTTGCTTAGTTCTAAATCTGTACAGATTACTTTATTCTAGTTCATAATATGAATTTTATAAAACAGCTACATAAAAGTTTCATTATTTTCAAAATGAAGAAAAAAATATATTTTTATCCATTTCCAAGGATACTTTTCCACTAATTTTTAGAGTAGAAGAGAGGGAAAGACAGAGAAATAGCGATGTGTTTCTCCCACATCGATTGGCTTCCTGCCTGGGCCTGGCAACCAAGGTGTATGCCCTTGACCAGAATCAAACCTGGGACCCTTTGGTTCGCAGGCTAATGCTCTATCCACAGAGCCAAAGACGTTAGAGCTCAAAATGAAAAATTTTCATGATTATTTAAAAGCAGAAATTTAGTGGTGAAGATGTTTGCATATGATTAACCATTTGGCAAAGAGCATAAGACAAGGAGAATTTTAATGCTGCAATAGTAACTTCATAAAATAAAGTAGATATATACATATTTTAGGAAATCTGTTTAATGTGAAGCATGAGTACATACTTTTTTTGGAATGATGTAGAAGGGAACATATTGATTTTAGGAATAATATGGATGCACTAATAGTCTCTGAGAGTCCTCATTTGCAAAAGTAGAGCTTGTTGCTAAGATCCTTTCCAGTTATAAAATTATTCTCTTAACTTTCACACAGATATTTCAACATTTTAAATTCATATATATTATGAATAGAGATAAATTTACATCTTGTGTGAATGTGATGTAAACTTTGAAAAACTGCATAATAAATAATTTGTTTTTATATTGTCCTTATATATTATCCTTGAGTTTTAAGTTGTCTTTTTATATATTGATAGTTCTGTTTTATATTAATATTGTATAATTTGAAAGCCTTATGTACTCCCATAGAGTACATAAATATATTAAATATTCAATATACATAATATATATTTATTAAACAGATATCTAATATATCATTTTAATTCTTTTGTTGATTTCCCCCCACATATTCTGAGTTATTTTTCTACTGGCTGCTGTAGGGGTTATTATATGCATTTATTCATCACATGTCTGAATCAGATTTACACTCACTTAGTTCTTCTAAATATAGAGACATTGTAGACATTCAGAAAGTGTTTCCTTCCCACCTTAAAAACTATAATTTTGGAGATTTTTGAGCCCTTTCTGTTTTTTTTTTTTTTCTTTCTTGACTTTTTTTTGCCTCCTTAGCTAGTGCAGCAAAAAGAAACTAAGGCATTCATTGCAGCAATTCTCCTGAGATTAGTTTTATCATTTTTCCATTTCATTAATAAATTTTACCTTTTTAACAGATCAATGCTCACATACTGTTTTATTTTATTTTTTAAAATATATTTTCATTAATTTCTGAAAGGAAAGGAGAGGGAGAGATAGGAACATCAATAATGAGAGAGAATCATCGATCGGCTGCCTCCTGCACACCTTACTAGTACACTGGGGATCGAGTCTGCAACCTGGGCATGTGCCCTGACCAGGAATCAAACTATGACCTCTGGTTCATAGGTCAGTGCTTAACCACTGAGCCACTGTGGCTACTCTCACATTCTGTTTTATATATTGGTGATTCATAGATATTTAGGACTAGGTCTTCAGTATCCCCACCTTTCCCTCTCTCTTTTCCCTAAACAACGCTCTAGTCATGCTTCTGTGAATGGAAATTGTTCTGTTATTACTACTACTTGGGTTGGGGGCTGAAAACCCACTCACATATTTGGCGACTTGTTAAAAGGACTCAGGAGACCTAGAGGCTGTGAATCATTATAGAAAAAGGATACACACATCATCAGCAAAAGGAAAAGACACATCTGGCAGGATCTGGAGGAATCCTGCTACAGGCTTCTATGTACTCCCGGAAGGACCACCCACAGCACATTTCTTCCTCCTCCAGTGACATATGCCACTTCTGCACAGGAAAGGCTGTTTGAGACTCAGAGTCCAAGGTCTTATGGGGCTAGTCACATAGGCGCTCTGCCTACCCACCACTACAAAAATCTAAGATTCCCAAAAGAAAAGTATTTTTCTACTGGCTGCTGTAGGGGTTATTATATGCATTTATTCATCACATGTCTGAATCAGATTTACCCTCACTTAGTTCTTCTAAATATAGAGACATTGTAGACATTCAGAAAGTGTTTCCTTCCCACCTTAAAAACTATCATCTTGGAGATTTTTGAGCCCTTTCTGTTCTTTTTTTTTTTTTTTTTTTTTTTTTTGCCACCTTAGCTAGTGCAGCAAAAAGAAACTAAGGCATTCATTGCAGCAATTCTCCTGAGATTAGATTGATCACTTTTCCATTTCATTAATAAATTTTACCTTTTTAACAGATCAATGCTCACATACTGTTTTACTTTATTTTTTAAAATATATTTTCATTAATTTCAGAAAGGAAAGAAGAGGGAGAGATATGGATGCACTAATAGTCTCTGAGAGTCCTCATTTGCAAATCAAGAGCCAAACTGTATGGAAATCTCTAGCTATTTATTATCACTTAAATAGATAGAACTTCACCACAAATCAAATTTCTGTACAAACAGTGTGGTCCGAGTAGTATAGAGACCTGATAAATTTACAAATGTTCCAAAGCCCAGTTTCCTGGAGCCAAACAAGGGCCAGCTGGGCAGACAGCCTTCTGGGTATCAGGCTTGCTATGCCGGACAGCCTCCCATGCTGCCACTGCTTAGTTCCCACCAGCTAGGTGATAGTAAGTGAAGTCTCTAGTGCATGCTGTTCTATTAAGTTCTCCCAACAACTTATGGAGGTAAATATTACTAGTCCCTTCTACTTTTCTGAGGAGGAAACTGAAAGGTGGAGGGAGAGAATCCATTTTTTTTTAATGGTCACATAACCAGGAAGTGATAGTAAGGTTTGACTTCAAAGTCGAGATTTTAGTCATTAAAATATATCCATGTGGTACATCTTCAAAATATATTTACTGAGGGAGTGGATGCCATGTGAATTGAGGCTGAAGGTACCATCTTATTTAATAGTACGGTATATTGTGTGGAGTTCTCTATTTCTGCTGCAACTTGAATTAAGTAAGGTGAAAATTATTCATCCTATTCAGCAGAAGAGGAAAATCAAGAGCCAAACTGTATATAAATCTATAGCTATTTATTATCACTTAAATTTAAATAAACTTCAGGACTTATTCCATGTTTTCTTTCTACACAAAGCAATATATGTCTGCTATTACAACTGTGGTTTTCAAATGTTCTAATGAATATACCAAGGACTGTCTAAGACAGGGAAACTGCCTATAATTTTGGAAGAAGATAATGCACCAAGGACTAAATGTAAGTTATAATCGCTTTTAGAAAGCAGGTCAGTGAGTAAGAAAGCTTCTCTAGATTCTGATCTTTAGGGGTGAATATTAATCTAGCACATACTAATCTGTTCACTTATCACATCAAGGCAGAGCCACTAATGTGCAGCAGGCTTAAACTTCATGGTTCTCAAAGAAACACATTCATTCAGATAATACTCCTTGGCTTTATTTTGTATTTTATTTTTTCATTGTAATACTAAATGCTGATATTTGTGCACAAAAATATAAAAGAAAGAAAATGTTGAAGATTAATCCAACAATTAATGTAATTTTGCAAGAACAAAATATTGTATATTTTGTGAACAAAATAATTTTGTTATACTTGAAATAATCACAAATATTTGATAAGAACTAAAAGTTCAAACTTTTAGTTATCCTGGAAGGGCCTTAAGCATCTCTTTCATCAGCTAAAAAAGACTGGCTAAGAATGTATAAGAAAGAGTGTGCTTTTACATAAACCTTTGGATTCAGAAAATATTAATATACATTTCCTTTCTAATATTTTCCCCTTTAATGTTAGCAGATTTTCATAGTTAGCACAGATTTTATTATTTATTAGAGGCCCGATGCATGAAATATGTGCACGGGGTGTGTGTCCCTCAGCCCAGCCTGCACCCTCTCCAATCTGGGATCCCTCTCATAATCCAGGACTGCTGGCTCCCAACCTCTCATCTGCCTCTGCCTGATTGCCCCTACTGCTTCTGCCTGCCAGCCTGATTATCCCCTAACTGCCCTCTCCTCCGGGCCTGGTCCCCCGCAACTGTCCTTTCCTGCTGGCCTGGTTGCCCCCAACTTCCCTCCTCTGTCAGCCTGGTCACCCCTAACTTCCCTACCTTGCAGGCTTGATCTCCCCCAACTGCATTCCCTTGTAGGCCTGCTCCCTCCCAACTGCCCTCCCATCTGACCATCTCGTGGTGGCCATCTTGTGTTCACATGGGGCAGGATCTTTGACCACATGGGGCAGCCATCTTGTGTGTTGGAATGATGCTCAATCTGTATATTACTCTTTTATTAGATAGGCTAGAGGCCTGGTACATGGGTGGGGGCCAGCTGGTTTGCCCTGAAGGGTTTCCCAAATTAGGATGAGGGTTCCCTTGGGGCATGGAGTGTCCTGGTGAGGGTCCTGTGGTGGTTTGCAGGCCAACTATGCCCCCCAGCAACCCAAGCAGAGACTGTGGTATCTGGGATTTTTTATCTTCTATAATTGAAACTTTGTAGCCTTGAGTAGAGACCAGGGCAGGCCAGGGCAGGCCAGGGCAGGCCAGGGCAGGGCGGGAAGCTTGGCTTCCTCCATTGCCAGGACAACTCAACCCTCCTGGCCTCCGTGGTTGGAGTCATCTTGGTTGGGTTAATTTGCATACTCACTCCTGATTGTCTTGTGGATGTGGCTTTTGGATATAGTGGGAGTATGGTCAATTTGCATGTTTTTCTTTTATTGGTGTAGATTGTTAATCTCAAACTAATAAAATAACTCTAAATCAATACCAAAAAAAACATATACTGAATGCCTATTGTCAATTGATTTAAAAGCTTCCTTGGTGTTTTAAGGTGTAGAGTTGATAGCCACAGACTTAGAGGATGCCCATTCCCTGATTACTAGGACCTTTTCCAGTTAACAATTGTGATACATTTCTATGTCAATGATACCAAATGTACATTTTCTATAGCTAGATAGCAATCCATATAAAATAAAATATATTATAGTTTTAAAGAAAACAAGGCATACTTTTGTACAGATGTCCTTAAATATTATTTTAAATTCCAGCATGACATTTCAGAGAGAATTCAGAAGACTGCATATACATAATAATAAAAATGTTATTGTTGGCAAACAGAATGTTTTTCAACTTAGAAGGTAGCTTGTCTCAGAGTTGGCAGGAAAAATAACTAAGCTTCTGAAATCAACTAAGGGATCTATTTGCTCATCACAAAGTCCTAAAAGGCAGTGCCACTTTCTTTATAAATGTTATTATACTGATTAAAATTTTCATATCAAAGTTCTTTTGTTTGGCTTATAAGGCCCTTCAAACTAACCTCTTATACATTCTGACTCCAAGGCCTGAGGCAACCATGCTCTCTCATGATTCCACAACTTTGAACTATTTTATCTTCCAGAAATCTTACTCTATCCCTGCTTATCTATTAAGACTCAATTCAAATTGGGGCCTTAACATTCTAAGTTTCTACTTCAAGCTTTGTAATCAGAACTAAAAATCAAACCTCAATATATATTAAAAATATATTTCAATTTTTTATAATCTGTCCAATTATAAATCTACTAGAGGCCCAATGCATGGAATTTGTGCAAGGGGCTCAGCCCTGGCAGCCCCTTGCAGCCCAGGCTTCATCTAGAAGGTCATCCAGAAGGTCATTCAGCTTTTTGGTCTAATTAGTAATATACTATCTCTTTATTATATAGGGTCTGATTTATACTAGTTTGTGATATCTTCAAATAAAGCAGTCTTATCTTATTCATTTTTATAACATGTAAACCTAGCATCATGCATTTAAGAAGGCTGTGTAATTTTATAGTTAAACTTTTTCTGTAGAGATTGAATTTGGAGCTTATACAGTTTAACATATTGTGACTGTTAGAAATGTTTAGCTGAGTGATTCCACGAACTGAGGGACATTTCAGAATGAGTTCTTTGCTGTAGAGCCCTGGGCCAAGAATCTGAGTTAGTAGATTAGAAGGGGGCTGATGATCTGTATTTTAACACAGATATCTTGTAATTTTCATGCAATGGACTACAGAAGCAATTGTTACAGATGACTGGAGAAGAACCAAGCAACACTTAGAGAGATTGAGTTACACTTTATTTTTATTATTATTATTATTATTATTATTATTATTATTATTATATGCAGGCCAAGAGAAAACTGTATTTCAAATTCTGGGCCCCAGCATGGAGGAACTTTTCCTATTTATATCTTCTTACCTTCTTTGTCTCCCAAATATGGGATGTTTCTGGTCCCCTTTGCAAGTTTTTAAAGAACCCCTATGTGCTGGGGCTTTGAGACCTTAACCAAAGTCTTGGCCTAGAGTCAGCACTGAGAACTTCATCCAGGCAAGGTTTATGGCCTCTCTGAAATGGGAGTAGCCTCATTTTCCTTACTATTTAAGAAAGCAAGCATTTACAAAAACCAAAACAGCAGGGTTAAAATTTCAAACAGCAGTATTTATATAAGATGGATGCTTCACAATGGCTGAGAATAATGCTATTGTGAAAACTACCAATTAATTCATATTGTCTTCCTTCTGTTTTTTCACTCAATACATACTTATCCAGTCTGGCACTTGCAAGATGCTAGGGGAGTATCAGTGAACAAAACAGTTCTGGTACTTACTCTCAAGGAGATAACAGTCTCATAGTGGTGACAGATTCCAAATGATCACATTAATAAAAATGTAATTATAATTGGGAGTAAGTGCTGTGAAAGAAAATACGAGGGGCCTAACCAATGTTTTCAAGAGGCAAGAAAAGCTTTATTGAGAAGTGGCATTTAAGGAGGTACTATAGAAAAATAAAGTGGAAGCTAATACATAAAGCATGGGAATTAGGTGACAAAAAAAAAAGCAAAGCAGGATAGCAAGTATTAGGGAATTCATCCAGGCTCTGAAGTAGCAAGACTCAGTTTGTCACTCTGAGCATTCCAGATACCTCTGTGCCTGAATGGTGATTAGTGCAGATGAGTTTTAGAATGTGTGTGTGGTAGTGGGGAGAGCGGAGGAGAGAGATGGGTTAGCACAGAATCATTCAGTCTTTGAAAACTAGGTGAAGGAGTTTGATAATTACAAAAATAATGGGAATGATTTTAAAGATTTTAAGCAAGATATTCACATGATCAACTTTAGATTTTAGAAAGGACACTGGTTGCCATGTGAACACTCAGTGGGATTGGGTTGGAGAGTGGCTGTGGTAGATACAAAAGTGTGAGCAGGCAGCTGGGTAGGAACTTACAGCCAAGTGGGGGGAAAATGATATCTGAAACTTCAGTGACAGCCAGAGATAGAGAGACATAGGTATAGACAAGACATATTAGGAATTAATGGTTGCTTTTTAATCCCTAAAAATAAATTTGTCGCCTAATTTTTTTTTTTTAATGGGATGACTTTTTTGCCTCCTGAGGTAAAGGTTTAAGACACAGGGTTGTTAGGTATAGTTAGTGTGTGTATCAAACACTGTACTCCTAGAATAGGAAATACCTTGAAACAGAAAACACGAGAGAGATGCATTCAAAGAACTCATGCTCTAGCCCTGAGAGGCCCATTGGCTTGTCCCCGGAATAAAACTCTCACACTGTGTTCCCCAGAAAGAAAGGAGGGGCAGTCTTGAGTATGTGTAAGTTCTGATTAGTTTCATAGTATAAAACTCTTTCTTAGTTTTGCTGAAAAGGAGTGGTGGGTTTACAGTACTATTTGATTATGATTTAGAAAAGTGACTTTTCAAGACTTAACACTCAAATAAGATTTCCAGAAATTTCACTTTATATGCTTCCATAAAATATCAACAATATCTTCCTTTCTGGTTTTCAGTCAGTATCTTTGCCTTATTATATTATTTATTTCCTTGAGATATTTTAGAGTGAACTTCCACTTCCCCCCAAAAATTTCTCCACCTAAAATTAGGTTTAATGTTAAATGATAGCGATATGATTACTGCTATTTTAAATTAAAATATAGTCGATAAAAAGTAACTCTTATTTTATTTTATTTATTTTTCTATCACCATTTATCCCCTCTATGCTTTCTTCCATTTTTACTTAACTCCCTGCAACTCATATATTCTCCCTGATTTAATTCTTGCAATCACCATACTGTTGTTCATGTCCATGAGTTGTTTTTTTAATTAATCCCTCTAGGCATTCCTCAACACACACACACACACACACACACCATCACCACCAGAGCTGTCTGCCTGCTTCCTATGAACCTCTCTCTATTTTGCTTGGTAAAAAAAAAAAGAAGAAAAAAAGTAATTATTAAAATTATAGATTAATTTAATGGAACTACGTTTTACTTCAAGTGCTGTACAGTTCTTGACTTCTAGAAAATGACTAAGAGTAATAAGACTTAATACACAAATGTTTCCCACAAGTATTCCCAGCTTCTCCAAGAATTAACCAATTGTTAATTGTGTATTTATTCATTTTTAATAATTTATTCATTCATTTCACATTTGTTGAGTGTCTACTACCTACAGTATGTCAGTATGGTAATCCTCAGAGGAAACATATGCCTTTTATTTAGGGGCAATTGTTGTCAGGGAAATTTTACCAGAGGACTTAGCATTTAGGCGAGACTAGAAGGAGTGGGTTAGTTTCCTAAGGGCTTTGGTAATAGACATCAAAAACTGGGTGGCTTAAAATAACAGAAATGCATTGTTTCACAGCTGGAGGCTAGAAGTCTGCAACGAGGAAGTCAGCAGGGCCAGGAGAATCCTTCCTTCCCTCTTCTAGCTCCTGGAGTTTGCAGGCAGTCCTTGCATTCATTGGCTTATGAATGTTCCAGTCACATGGCCATCTTATCCCTGTTGCTCTTCACATTGTCTTCCCTCTGTGCTTGTCTGTATCCAGATTGCTCCTTTTTATAAAAACACTGATCATATTTGACTAAGTCCAACTTAATGCTCTATCACTTGATTTAGTTCTGTGAAGGCCCTATTTCTGAGTCCTGCGGGTTAGAATTTGATCATATCTTTTTGGGACAAGCACAATTCAATCATAACCAGGAGTAAAAGTTAACCAAGTTAAAGACACAAAACAGGAGTGAGGGAGTTATAGGGTTACGTGAGCTGGGTACCCTGACTGCCTTAAAAATCATCCTGAAATTACATAAAATGTGGCTCATCAACAAGAAAGTTGTATGTTCTTCAGAACAGTTTTCCTAACTGTTCCAATTAGTCTTCATGAGATGGAAGAGTAGGTTTTTAGCTGTCAGTATATAATATAAACAGGAGAGAGGTTCAGAAATATTTCTAGCATCGGAGTTGGGGACTTCCTTTTTTCCTTCTGCTGTCAGCTTCCTCTCTGAGCCACTGTTCTGCCACTTGTTTGTAGGGTTATATGTGTTTTCATTCTAAGTGGCCATGCTATAGGCAGTGAGATACCCAGAGCAGAAGATAACCATGTCAGACACACTAATGGACATTCTTCACTAACTTAAACTCTACTTCTTCCTATTCCTCTCAGGAGTTAACCAGAGTGCATGGGAGTTTGAGTTTAATAGAAACATATCCTTGATATAAAACATAAAATATCATAGTAAATCACTGACATGACAATGCTTAGACAGCCATTATTTATCCATGTCTTGAAAGACATTACAGCCTTTACAAACACCAAGCTCAGTCACCAGTCTTAAGAACATCTGACAATGCAGTCATTGCAATTACAGTTTATTCATTTATTCTTCTAGCCATCCATTCAACTCACATTTAATTAATTAGTGTTTAATAGGTACCCAGCATTGTGCTAGAAATTGAAGATACATACACGAGGAAGCCACTGATCTTGCCTTCTGTAGTTTGCAGCCTATTAGTAAGCTCAAAGGAGAATATGAAATACCTATCATTCTGTCTCTACAATACTGACCTCAACCCATCAGATTCCTAAGCAGAAATATCTGAGAAACAGAAAGCAATGTTAGAAATGGTCAAGTAGAGAAGTACACAAAAGAAACATTTCCTTTGAATCTGTCTACAGACAAGTTGTATTTATAGATATTTTTCCCTCTTATCCTGCCCAGCATCCCCAACAAAAATAAAATTGAATTTTAAAAATAAAATTTAATTTAAAAAATTATCTGGATTCTCAGTTTCCTGAGGTCAGTGGAAGATAAGGAGTTTTTTTGCGTTTGTTTTTTTGTTTTGTTTAGAGATATGAAGTTATATACCAGTATATATGTATTTGGCCCCATAATTTTTATTTATTGAATGTATTACTGATTTAATTTCAACTAAACATAAAACAATCATTTATACTAAGGTCTGAGTCAATTATTAATATTTTATTTAATGGTCACAGTGGGTGGCTCTGTTGACTAATGAGTTTGTCGACCACTGGGATAGGGGCTTAATCACAAGGAACAATAACAGCCTGTAATTATTGGAATCGAGAGTCTAGGTCAGTGGTCGGCAAACTCAGTCAACGGAGTGGCAAACCATGGCTCCAGTGCCACGTGTGGCTCTTGAGCCCCAGTAAGAAAGAACAGCAATTATTTCTAGTCTAGTAAGAAAGAATAGCAATTATGAAGTGAATGGCTATTTAAAAAAAATATGTTCAGGAATATGCATGACATTCAAAAGGAGTTACATATCTCCCTATAAAAGCCATTTGTAGTATGTGAACTTGGAGGGAACATTTCCACAGTTGGCATGTCATTCGTTTCCTTGAATGAAGACAGAGGAACCTTCCCTGCAGCTTTTCCACTCTTCTACATCAGCATACTAATGGGTTTCCCTGAACCCGAAAGGCCGGAGGACACAACTTAAAATGCACTGTTATTAGGCCTATTCCAAACGCGAGACTGTTGTTTGGGGTTCCGTGTTGGGGCTGAGATTCCCTATGCACTGCATACCTTGTCAGTGGTAAAAGGCCTGCAGCCTAAATGGGATAAAAATCCTCAGCATCAAATTGTAGAGCACATTCTTTTTATGTGTAACTCCCACCAAGAAAGCTTTTGCTGTGAACTATAACAAATCGTAACCTGACATGGCAACATTTTCTCTCTTGTAATTGCATCTGAAATACCTATTCTAATAAAGGTTCATTAAAATAGTTCTATGTGGAATAATTGACTATTAGATGGTTTAGCAGTTTTCAATCCGTTGATCTTTTCCTAGACAGTAATATATAAGTTTTTAATGAATTTAGCAATTTACTCTATGGCTTTCTCCCCATAAAGCAATGAGTTATTGTATCACACAGGCAAGCAAGATAAATCTCTTACTGATGATGACTGATTTATAACAGGGCTTTGTAAATTGAATATTCATGTTACAAAAAGATCTTTTAAACATGAATGATATATAACGACACCCATAACTCATTTTTCTTCTTTTACTTCTGTTCACTGAAACATTGGTATATTTCTTTCTTCTCCTTTCACTTTTATGTGCTTGATTTACAATTTCTTGAGATGGAAAATATAGTTTAATATGCAGTAAGGTGTGTGCATGTGATGTGTACTAGTATATGTGTGTGATTATATCAATGTAATCAGAGTAGCTTATTAGATTTTGACTGGAGCAAAGAAAGATTAACCTTTGAATTTAGAAATAAACACTTCAATGCAATGGTCACAAATCCTGAATGAGTAAATAATTGATATAAAAGCTCACACGCCCACAGTGTAAATCTTGGATGATAAGAAGGAAGGGTTTTTTCCTTTTTTTATTTTGTTGTTGACATTGTTAATCCTCACCCAAGGATATTTTTCCTTTTCCTTTTTTTTTTTTTTTTTTTTTAGAGAGAGAATTGAAGGGGGAGTGGAAGGGAAAAGAGAGAGAGAGAAAACGAGAAAGAGAGAGACAGAGAGAGAGAGAGAGAGAGAGAGAGAGAGAGAGAGAGAGAGAGAGAGAAACATCAATGTGAGAAAGACATATTAATTGGTTACCTCCCAAAAGTGCTTCAATCAGTACCAGGGATCAAACCTGCAACCCAAGCATGTGCCCTTGGCTGGGAATTAAACTCAAGACTCTTCCATGAGTAGGCTGATGCTTTAACCACTGCACCACACCAGCCAGGGCAAGATTCTCTCTTTTGTCTCTCAGGTCCTGAAACATACCCTTGGTATCCCCCATTGCATTTCACAGACAATTAAATTGCTTTGGGAACACCTATAAGAACATTGGAAAACATTTTCATTTATTTGTCACTTTGCTACTCATATTTGATCTAGACTCTTTGTAAATTGAGAAATTTCCTATACATTGAGGTTTCAGATTTTATTGAAAAATCAGATGTCAATATTGAGCCCATCTATACTACTGTGTTTCCCCAAAAATAAGACATCCCCTGAAAATAAGACCTAGCGCAACTTTGGGAGAAAACATTAATATAAGACACTGTCTTATTTTCAGGGAAACAGGGTAATAATAGATGAATATGCAAATTGACTTGGACATCATCACATAATGACCAATCAGGACAGGGGCGGAGCTACTGTGGAGAGCTCTCAGGACTCCTGTGTGGGGGGTCCAGAGGGCATGGAAAGGGAGAGCAGATGGGCAGTTAGGGTGATCAGGGCAGGAGGGAAGAGCAGATAGGCAGTTAAGGAGATCAAGCCAGCAACCGAGAGCAGATAAGCAGTTAGGAGAATCAGATTAGCAGGGGAAAGTAGTTAGGCAGTTAGGGTGATCAGGCTGGCAAGGGAGGGCAGTTAGGGGATCAGGCCAGCAGGAGGGAGCAATTAGGCAACAGGGGGATCAGACCAGGAGGGGAGAGCAGTTAGGGGGATCAGGCCAGCAGGAGAGAGTAGTTAAGGCCATCAGACTGGCAGGGGAGCAGTAGGGGCATCCAGTGATTCTGGATTGTGAAAGGGATCCCGGATTGGAGAGGGGGCAGGCTGGGCTGAGGGACTTCCCCCACCCCATTCGTGCACCAGGCTTCTAGTATTCTTAATAATAACTAACTGAATGGTTTTTAGTAACAGCATCTTTCATTAAGAAAGTGAAAACCTATCCATAACAAACAGTTGAAATATTTGCAAGATCCAAGAAGGCAAAGTAAATAAGTAAGTCAGCCAAACACAATACATTAGGAATGCTCCAGGGCCAGAGCAAATGCATGTATTTTCTTAGAGGACTCAGCTATTACTCTGCACTAAGTGTTTATTATGAGGGAACATTATCTCAATGTTGCCACATCCGACTTTTCAAGAATATCTGGAATCTCAGATTATTAACTGGCTTTTCCCAGTTTTTAAGCACTGTCTGGGTCAAATGTTAGCTGACTGGATCCAGCCTACGGAACCACTAGTTTGCAACACTTAAGGAAGAATATATTTTTAATGTTTATTAAGGAGGATTTCAAACATACACAAAAGTGGACAGACTAATACAAAGAATTTCCTTGTTCCCAACAAACATCAGTCTCTGAGTAGCTCTTTCCCATCTACATGCCTTCCTCAGCTCCCCATCTGCATTGTTTAGAAGCAAATCCCAAATGGCAAGTCACATTATTTGTTAATACCTCACTCTGTATTAGGATTGCTTTTAGGCAAATAAAATGGTAATATGTTTCACAATATAAAGATTTCTACCAGGTCACATGACAAAAGTAATCCACCAATTTAAGTGATAAATCGGATAGTTAAAAATTTACTTGACACCAAAAATTACTCAAAAACTCAATATAATTCCTAAAAAGCAAGAAACAATGATATGGTGGGCTTTTTGGACTCCTATCTTATCCTGCTCTCTTATGCCAGTGAGAATGAAATATGTTGATTTTGGCACCACCTTGGGCAAAACTTGTGGAAAAAATTCTATCATTGAGATTCTATACTCTGTCTCATTTATCATAGTTGTCAGAGACTAATACTGAAAATTCTAGTATTCTATTGGCATCTAGGTGAGCAAGATAGAACTCATTATAAAAAGAGAATATCTACTTATGTATTACTGAGAAGAGTGGTATTTAGGGAAGTCACTGAGCTGGTAACTAGCACACGTAAAATAATTAATCCCCTCTGTGATTTGTTTGCTTCTGAGATTAGCACTGTTTAAATCTGACATAATGGTTTGAAATGTGATTTTTTTTAAAAATAAATACCCTTTTAAGTTCTAATGTTTTTAAAGTTGTCTGTAAAGAGTTGGTTAAACTTGCCTAGCCAATGTGGGTCAGTGGTTGAGCATCAACCTAGTATGAACCAGGAGATTATCGTTTGATTCCTGGTCAGGGCACATGCCCAAGTTGCAGGCTCAATCCCCAGTAGGGGGAGATCAGAAGGCAGACAAACAGTAATTCTCATCATTGATGTTTCTATCTCTCTCCTCCCTTCCTCTCTGAAATCAATAAAAATATATATATATTTTTTAAAAAGAGTTGGTTAAACTTGAGTATAATCCACTCTAAGTTCCAACTTACTTTGTGAAACACTATATGAACATGAATTTTCTAATTCTTTAAAAAATATCAGTTACATTAAGTGTAAAAGTATTTTTACCACAAACATAGGACAAGCAGATATTCCCAGAAGCCCCATTAGAAATTGATTTGAAGAAAGTAGCAGAGGACGATTATTCGCTATTCTGAATAAATGTTTTGAGAGCATGCATCTCATTCTACAATTCATTTGCATTCAAAACTGCTTTGCCCCCAGACGGCAGGCACTAAATAAAAGTATACCAAAAATTTTTAAAAGAGAGACATTCTACATAATTGCTCTGGATTTGTTTACAGAATGTAGATATTATAGTGATTTTTCCTGACCCTATGCAGTTATTTCAAAATGAAACTATAATCATCGTATTTTTTTCTATCATTTTCTGATTCAACTGAAGTGTTGAACTTCATTAACCTTATTGGAAACTTATAAAACTGCATTTGAATGTTCCCTTTAACCTATGATTTAGATGAAACTGAAATTCGGAGTAAAATGGAATTGAAACTAGACAACACATACATTTGTGGAATTAAGACCGCAATGTAATTTCATGCCATGTTGACTATCAGACTTGCAATAGTACAGGGGTAATACACTTGGGGAGAAGAGCAAGCATAATCACAAAACTTCCACTTAATTACACTTATATAAGCAATTAAACTTTACACCATGTTTGGTAGCCTAAGCCTGGATAGTTCCTTCCAGCAAGAGGCAGACCTTCCAGTGGCCTGCTCACTGCACCCTTTGGTGATAAGGTACAAGTGCCATAGACTGAGGGTGGCTGGCCTTTATTGCCACTATTTCCACCAAAGCTTCATCATTCACCTGTCAATCATTTTTTTAAGAAAAATTATTTTAGAGATAGGAAGTGGAGGAGAGAGAGAGAGAGAGAGAGAGAGAGAGAGAGAGAGAGAGAGAGAGAGAGAGAGAGAGAGAGAGAGAGAGAGAGAGAGAGAGAGAGAGAGGTGAGAGAGAAGCATCAACTTGTTGTCTCCCATATACAACCCAATTATGGATTGAATCCACAACCCAGGTATGTGCCCTGACCGGAAATGGACCCGCCGCCTTTTGGTATACAGAACCCTCCAACCAAAGGAGCCACACAGGCCAGGGCCAGCTGCCAGTCATCCTAATGAGATGAACCTGGTTGATTAACTGAGCAATACCAGGCTGTCCCCAGACATAAGCTGCATTCCCAATAATACCAAGGATTTGGACAGAGAAGCATCACAACCAAACACTGTCATATAGCCATAGGCGGGTGAATGGCAGGCAAGGCACTGCTAACAGAACTGCTTAATGCGAACACAAAGAAGCAGCTTTGCAGATGCGTCTCTGCTCGTCTGTGTTGAGAAGGATAGTTTCTGGTTTAAGTAGAAATGAGAGAGAGACCTGCTGGAAAGGGAAATTTGTTTCTCTCTTGAAATAGTCTTGGTTTGAATTAAACATGGACACAAGCTGTGACAAACTCGATGCTATACCAGTGATGTTGGAGGGGTGAGACTCTGAAATTCAACATTGCTGTGGAAAAAATAATGTAATACAATATATTGAAATATTAAATTTTTAGAAAAATGATTTATACTTTATGTGTTTTTAATATAACTTATTTTAGTTATATCAAATATAGATGACAGTTGTAAAATATTGATCATATTGCTCTTCTAGCTGATTTTTATTTCCTCAAAATGTATTAAGTACATATTTTCAATCATATCATTCCAAAAAATAAAACATCCATATTAATAATGCAAATTTATGACAAAAATTCTCATATGGAAGCATTTTTCTATTTCCCATATAAAGTTTAACACTTTGCCCACCAGTAAAATGCAGTTATGTATGAACTGAACGACAGCTATTGTAGTTTCAGATCCTGGATTAACAGTATGTAATAGAAAAGAAATGACTTCTCCAACGTGGAATCAGAGAGGTGCTTTAGGTATGCAGAATTTAATTATCCTTATTAGAATCACGCCCGGAGGCAAATCTTTATTCTCCTAGAAGCCCAATGGTGTTTTTAATTATCACAATCGAGCGTATGTGAGTTTTCCATGTCACCTATAAACAGATCCCTTCCTACAACAGCATCCTCTTTTCCAGAAACATGTAAAAACATACAATGACTTTGTATAAGAATTCTAGTTATTTTTCTTGACTACATTTTATTCCCAAACCAACCAGAACTGGTGCTAAGGCACACAGGTTTAATGAGTGAGGCAGCATAAAATATGCATTACACCTTTCTGTGTTTCTAAATCAGTTCATTCATTCAGATTAACATTTAAGAGGTAGCCTGTATCCAGAAAATACACACCACAAATTTGAATTCCCACTGTCTTTATAAAATACACCACTTTAGGCGGGATATTGTGAAGTTTTTATTCTGTTAATTTGAGAAGTCTATATTTATGCTGTGTGTTCCTAGACTCTGAACCATCTTTTAAGGAAATAGTTTAAACTGTGACTCGAGGAGTGAAAAGGGAGGTATAATGGATGAAAAGTGCTGAGTGAATGCTTGAGGGTTCTAGGTGACTCGCACTCTTTGTTCTCTTACTAAGGTATTTTCCGTGAAAAATTGCTCATCACTGATCCTTCATTCTTTCCAAACAGAGGCTGCTAGTTCATTTGCTCTGTCTCATTGTGTTTAAAGATTTGAGATGTCTACAGAACAGCCTAGGTGTTTTTGCCTTTTATCACTTCCAATGCATGCTTTTGGCAAAGTTTCACAGAGTTTTTGTTTGGTTTTTAATAACTTTAAGAAGAATCTACACAGGCATATAACAATATCTAGACACTCCTAGGTGTTTAAAAGCTGATTTTTATTATTATTTTCTATATGCGTAGATTATTTCAGAAGTTTCTGATGAAATTTCTTTGAGATCATTTTCACAGATTAAAAAATATATACAGCAATATCAGTAAATGTCTATTGAGCACATGAATTTTCATTTTTTTAATATGTATCATATTTTTCCACTACAATAATTATAAAAGTTATTTTCTCCCAACATTTGTAAGTTAGCCTTTGTTATTTTTTTTAAGTATGTGATTCTTTGGGCAATGTGTGTCATTCTTCTTTATGCCATCCTTATTTTATGTCATTCAGTTTTTTCTATCGCATGCATCTCACATGCGATATGAGATCCTTAAACTCAAGATCATAAATTTTGTTTCAGTAAGCTTAAATTAAATCAGAGTTTGGAGGGGGGGAAAATAAATATCTGTGCAAAAAAAAATTATTTTTATCTCAAACTATGGTAAAATATGCATTTTGTGCTTTCTTATGCCTCATGCAGTCCAGAATAATAGTTATCACACATGCAGCCACTGTGGAGAACAGAATGGGAGTAGTCTAGCCATAATCCTATGATCTGAAGAGGTGCTGAGAAGAATCAGTTAGTCCACTTCATAGTGTGGCATAATCAGAGCTAAAGAACCTAAAGAACTCAGGATAAAAGGTGATCTCCTTTTTGATGGTTCCTATAAAGATTTCAAAGCCTTTTGCAGCAAGTCCTTTAGCTGCCTGATCTACCTAACCACCTTCCTTATGTCATATCTGAATGTAATTCACAATTAAAGCCCTTTTTAGAAAATATGGTGAACAGCTTCCCCTTTCTTCTTACTATCGATCACCTTGAATTTCCTAACATTTTGTAAATGTGACCTGCTCTGTTTAAGTTTCTATCTGGGACTGAATTTTCTTTTCCCTTTTTTTTTTTTTTTTTTTTTTTTCTTTCAGGGAGGGGAGGCAAAATGAGGCACAGTACTCATATCTCATTTTCAATATCATTCCCAAAATGCCCTTCTTCTGTGACCCTCTCATCCTTTTCTGTCTTTCATCGATGCATACTTTAACCCCACCAGGCAGAGGTCAATGAGTGTTCATCCGTGTTTGTATTTAACAAATGGTTTAAAGTGACTCTTCTATACCAGTCACTACACTACACATAAAATATGTAGAACAGCCGACCCCTCCCCACCCGAGTTCCTGGACCAGAGGGGCATATTCCCACAGGGAAAGGGGTCTTGATAGGGCACAGATCCCAGGAGAGCAGAGGCTGGAGAGTCTTCCAAAGGCAGAGCTGAGCGGCTGTAGTCATCGAGAGAACAGGGGGAAGACCCTGGAAAGACATTGTCAGAACTAACTGTGCCTAGAAGGCTGCTGGTCACTGTCAGAACCTAGATGCGCCTCGTAAACACCCTTTTGTCCTAGTAGCTCCTCACAGTGGGAACTGGAAGTATGGTAATATTATTATGGCCAAATTAATTGCTGTCTGTGACATGATAAAAGTCGGTCAGGAGGGAAAGAAGTTCTGGAAGTTGGGAAGTCGAAGATCAAGACCCCAACAGATTCTGTGTCTGCTTTAGTCCACTCTGACTTCCCACTGCCCAAGCCAGATATGCTTTTCTTAAATCAGTGCACAACTCTATTCTACATCTCCTGAGTCTGGCATTAGGCCATCCAATTTCCAAGTCTGCACTACTAGAGAAATACCTGAAAGAGGAAGGGAGAAGGGAAAATGAGAGAGAGGAAAAGAGAGAGAGAGAGAGAAAGAGAAACATTGATGTGAGAGAGAAACATTGACTGGCTGCCTCCTGCATGCCTCCTGCATGCCTCCTACTAGGGATCAAGTCTACAACCTTGGTATGTGCCCTGCCCAGAATTGAACTAGAGACCTTTTGATGTATGGGCCAACATTTAACCAACTGAGGCACATCAGCCAGGCCTGATCTGCTGACTTTAAAATAAGATTATCCTATATTATCAATACTAGGGGCCCAGTGCACGAAATTTGTGCGCAGATAGGGTCCCTAGGCCTGGCCAGGAATTATAGCTTATCGGGCTTTCCGGCTGCCAGCCAGAGCCTTCCTTCATTCTGTGCCGCCTCCTGCTGGTCAGTACACATCATAGCGAGCAATCGAACTCCCAAGGGGACACTTTGCGTATTAGCCTCGTGTGTGTGTGTGTGTGTGTGTGTGTGTGTGTGTGTGTGTGTGTGTGTATAATGTAATAACTTAGAAGTGGAAAACCTTCCCTGGCTGCAATCACAGAGATGTGACATAAGAGACACGAGAGAGTCAAAGCATTAATGAGACTCAACCAACCATTTCTGGCCCTGAAGATGGAGAAAGGGGGACAGGAATAAAGCAATATGGCTGGGCTCTAGAAACTGAAATGGCCATCAGTCGATAGACAGCAAGGAAAAGGTGACTTCAGTCCTGCAACCACAAGGAACTGAATTGGGCTAACAATCCAAATGAGCAAGGGAAGGAATTCTTCCCTCAGTCTCCAGAAGGAAATGCAGCCTTGCTGTCACCTAGAGTTTAGCCCAGGTAGGTTTATTTTGGACTTCTGACCTCCTGAGCTTGAGATAATAAATTGTGTTGTTTTAGATCAGGAAAAAAACAACAACAAAACGATATAGTAACAAACAAAAGAGACAAAGTCTCTGTCCTCATAGAGTTTACTCCAGTGGAAGAAGTAAACAATTTAAACAAATAAACTAATACACATGCAGTAGGTCAACTGCATGATGATAAGGTGGGCAGGAAAGAGCTAGTGCAGCAGACCTGATATTGTGCCCCTCTTTCCCACGGTGACCCTTGGCTGGCCCTGGGAACTTAGCCTTTGCAGAATTCCCTGAGTTACTAATTGGTCAGGATATTTCAATGCCTGTGGCACTGAACCACACTTCTTGCTTGTCTTTCCACTCTGTGAAAACAATATGATATACGGTGGATGCCTGTTTTCCTTCTGGTCTGGAGTTGCAGTAATTGTGGCTGGCTGATATGTGCCTACCTGACCAGTCCTCTACGTAAGGCCTGGACTTTGAGACTCACGCTGACTCCCCTGGGCAGAACCATCTATGTGTTGTTTCACTTTGTTGCTAGGAAATCAGTATGGCCTGTGTGACCCCTAAGGGAGAGGTCTTCAGCAACCTGCACCTCATCTCGTCCAGACTCCACCTGATTCGTCATTTCCCTTTATTGATCCTGCTCTGTAACCCCTTCTGTAGTAAACTGTAACCTTGAGAATGATACATCTGAGTCCGGTGAGTCCTTTTATCAAGTTACTAAATGAATAGTTGTTCATGGAACACTCCCCAAAACATAATGTCAATAAAAAGAGAGCAGCATAGTAACGGGTGGAGGAATGATTGCAATGTGCTATTTCAGACAGACTTGTCGGGGAGACGCTCTCTAATAAGGTGCATTCCAGCAGGGGCCTGAGTGAAAGGAGGCACAAGTTAGACAAACCTGTGGGAAAAGCTACAGACAAGATCCGGTGCAAAGCCCATGTAATAGTGACATGCTTGGTGTTCCCAGTGTGGCTAGTGCTGAGTGAGTGGAGAGTTGTATATATAGGTTAGAGAGATAGTCTGGGCACAGACTGTGTTTAGTGTAAAATAAATCAAAGAAAAGCTTATAACATCTTACTCCTCACTCTTCAAGAAATCAAATAATATATTTAAGTGATTTCTGTTGAAAAGGGGAGACTATACATTGGCACACAAAAGTTTTCTCACTAAATGAATCTGAAATGCCCCTTTATAAGGGAAATTGTAATGGAAATTCTATAATGAAGATAAAGTTTTCTCTTGGAGTTTAAGAATAAGATTCATATACTATGATTGGTGGCTAGTAAAACAAAACCCAAATATTATCTAAATATGTGACTATACTATAGACTTTGAAGAAAAGCAGAAACTCAAATAAAATGTATCTGTAGGTCTGCCTGTGAAGTATCGGCTCGGAGATGACACTGTGCAAGCCTGGGAAGTATCCTTCAGGATGTGGTGGACACTGGGTACAAGGAGGCTGGTCCTTTTTGGATGGATTCTTATCTCCAGGGATGCCTCGAGTCAGGGTACTGGCAGGTGGCCAAAATAAGAACCGATGTAGCTAGTGGTGATTTACAATGATCTGTTAAAAGTCTGAAAGTCCCCGGAGGCTCCCTGTACAGAGATTGTTTACACTGTTTATTTTCTATTATATTTATTTAGTAGAGGCCTGGTGCATGAATTCGTACATGGGTAGGGTCTGGCCGGCCCTCCCTGATTGGGGCCGATCAGAGCCAGGCCAGCTGGGGGGAGAGGGGGCACTGAGTGGAAGGACCGATTGTGGGTGGGGCCGGCTGGGGGGAGAGCTGCAGGCAGTTGGAGCACCAACCCCACCCCTGATAGAACTCCAGGTTGAGGAGACAATTTGCATATTAGGCTTTTATTACATAGAATTCTTAAAATTCTTTATTGTTTAAAGTAGGGGTGTCGAACTCAATCAGAGAAGGGGCCAAAATCTAAAATCCAGCCTAAATCGCGGACCGAATGGTTTACTGAACAGTCATAAACTGTCATTGTGATGGAAACGCAGCGGAGTGCAGTGATGACAGCGCGGTGCGGGCCACATTGCAAGGCCTGGCGGGACGGATTTGGCCCGCGGGCCTTGTGTTTGACACATGTGGTTTAAAGTATTACACATGATTCTTTTTCCCCCAATGACCTCTCCCTTCTCGTTCCCACCTCTACTCCCACCAATCAGAAAGGATATATGCACCCCTATCTTCATAGCAGCACAGTGAACATTGTTTTTGGTAACATATTGAATAGTGCTTTGTGCCACCAGTGGGGTATAAAAACTCCTCAGTACACTGGCTTTCCTGAGAACAGAGTTACTTGCACATAGTTTGCTAATTGATAATCTCAAGAGGAAGTACATCCTCTGCAAAGGACCCAGGGAGTTGTGCCTGAAAGGTTTTCAAACCTTCTGTTTGAAAGAGCCTACTCGCTCTTTCTTTTGCATGCTGTGTCATATCCTTTACCATCATTAAAGCCTATGGGAGTATACTTTGGGGATTCTCAGCAATTATCTGACTCTACAGGATTTCTGCCCATGGTAAATTAACAAACATATTATAATACTCTGTCCACAGAATAGAAGAATGCATGGTATGAGAACCAACATGTGAAACAGAATAGTCAATTTACTCATAATGAGGATTCGGTCAATAGTAACTATTTTTTATTCATTAATTAAATGAACATTTAGGATATATTAACAAATACTATCATACAACATCATGCAATGAAGATATTGTGGTGGAGGGCATACTGTTCTACACTCATAAAACGTGCAATCTAATGGGACATTAAGCTACTTAAATTATTTTGTAGTGGTTATAAGTGCTACAAAGACATATTTATTGTTTATTATGCTCATTTGTATTATAAATAATCATTGCAAATAAGTTTTTAATCTTTTCCAGGATACACACATGATATGTGCATGACATGAATTCATATTGTTTAACATATTCTAAGTATGAAATCTTAAGTGCACAATGTTTAGGCTTCAAAATTATTTCTGTAAATGATCAATAACTCCACAGAATATTTTTAAGGAGTTAATGATAATTAATGATTTTTTTTTTTAGTTATTTGGCCCCTTCAAAGTCACCATTAGAAGAAGAAAACATCATTAGTAATCATGAGAAAATGGGAATTTAACCAAGAGATAAACTATCTATACACTAAGTAAGACATTCCGTATGCTCAAACAAGCAGCCTCCACATAGCTTTAATTCTTCTTTAAAGAAAGTTTATTGTCTGAAATACAAATCAACTTTATTTGAACATGAGCAATTTTAAAAGAGAGTGAAGAAGATTATATGACCTTTGGAACAAGATGGTTTCTATTTTTTTATTTAGGCTCCTCTGGTTTTATTTCTTGCTGTGACCTGGTGATAGAAAGACAACAGAGCAATTTATTATTTTTATTATACAACACTTCATATTAAATAGAGGTATTGTCACTGAAAAAATTGGCTTGTGCCTCCAGATGCAATAACAAAATGACACCTTTTATGATGAACTTCTTGCTCACCAAGCTCCTGTGTCTGTTCTAGTCCTTGGGTTACTGGACACTAAAAACTACACAATTACATCCATTAGTAACAAAAAGTGCGTGTTTATCGGAAATTTCTGTTTCTGGCTTTATTCTAATCCGCTTGTCTGTCATAATGCCAGCAACTTATTAAGACAAATGATAGTCTGTCACATTATTTGGAACCATACAATAAGAGAGCGTTAGCATTAATTTAAAAGACCTATTTCAAATGGCTCAATTGCATGACTGTAAATTACAGTGGAAGTCCAAACTTCTAATGGCAAAGGGGAGTTTCTCTCATTTAACATTCAAATTAAAACTTGCATAATTTTAACGTAACAATACAATATCATCCCATGACATAGCATTTGCTAGGATTGTGTGTAAAGCAATTTAGAGATTATGTGATAGGTTTGAGTAGTTTTAAAATAAAATCTCTAGCTTAACTGAAATAGAATAAATCTACCCTTTCATTACAGCATTTTAAATGTGGACACTGTTTTATGGCAGCTCTGTAAAAGCAAAGGGACTACAATATGTTTGAAAAGTGCAACTATTGAGAGAGCAGAGATAATTAGGAAGCTTACTAGGGATTTAAAATGTGACTAATTTAATATCCTTCAGCCATCCCCAAAGTAATTAATGACTACAGAGAAAGAAAAAAATCTTTTAAGTTGACTTGTAAGTGAACAGTCACTGATTTGAAACAGTATAGATATTTTCATGCTTCCACAAGGCAAAATTTTCTCAAAAAATAAATTACTTCAGAAGATGCTTAAACCTTACACACTTCTATGAGGACTGCCCCAACATGCACTTAACTTTAGCCATTCAAACACTTCACAATGTTTTAAAAATATTATTTCATTGAATTCCAATACCACTTGCAATTCCAATTGTAATTACTTCTAAATAATTTACATATGTTCATTTAAAAGGTTTGTCTTCCCCCTGCTTCACTTTCTAAAGTTCAATGATTATTATTGACTGATATATGCCACACTTTCAAATTATCTACCACTTTAAGAGAAATTGTATTTCTCTCCACAATGTAATTCTTTAAAATACACAATAGTTAAACATTATCATTTTTCCCACTAATGGTGAAGTTATAAGTATCTGGACTGGGAAGTATAAACAACTGCATGTGAAGATATTTAAACATGCTAAAGCTTTAATATGAATATATTTTGGAGAAACAAAATGAAAACATTTTTTTTTAGGGTGGTTAAGGTCATTAAGAAGGGAAAACATCAAAATTTCTAAATTAGTTTGATTAAATTAGTCATTATGGGAAAATGAACACTTAAAGATGTGTTCTGCTAAGTTCAGACCCACATCAAATACACCATTAAGTTCAGCTGAATTTATTCAAAATTTTATACTGTGAATATCTATTGATTTTGATGCATTTAAACTATTAAGATACATGGAGATTTAATTTTATTCTCAATTTCATTTCAAACTTTTACTTAATTACATATTGTTGATGTTAACTAGTCCTTACTTGGGATTTTTAACCTGATAAAAATTGTGTATATTTTAGTATATTCATTATGATAATTTAACAGTTTTTCATAAAGTTCAGATGTATGATAGATTTTTATTGGTTATTGTTGGATGAAGGCTTTATAATGATTAAAATGTATTCCATATAATTTATCATGCTTAGCAATTGAAAATTGTATGTATTAAAATGTTTTGTATTTCATACAACAAATGTATACACAGAGTGATTTTCTCCCAAGTTTTCCATGGTTCTCTCTGCTGATATAAGGTGAAAGCAAACTATTCCCAACTATCACATTAAGTCTCTGGCATATTTGGATTCCATAATTTGTTTGCTATTTAAACATTTTAAATTGCTAGAAGAAATTTGTGAACAAAATTACATTTGCATCATTTACATTCACCTTTGTGAGCTGAGTTTTACTTCATTAAGTATTGAAAAGAATGTCTATAAAGGTTTATCCCTCTTATCACCTAAATCACTTTTCACATACTTAACATTGATCCCTATATATCTTTGACCTTTTTGAAGAAGTAAAAATCATGACAGGCATACATTTGGAGTTCCAAACTATTATTTGTTTTTAGTACTTCCAATTTTTTTCCAATAAAATTTTTCTTTCTAATTTTCTTTTCCTACAAAACCTGGAATTTGATAGCTCTAATAAATAAAATTTTTAGTGGCCATTCCCACATAGGAGAATAATAATAATATGCAAGAAATTTCAAAAAACATATGGCGCACTCTTGGAAGTAGTCATAAATTACCTCATATATTATAACAATGCATTCCATCTGACAATATAGATGAGAGAGAGGTTTGGAGAAGGACAGGATATGGATGCTAAATACCATCAAGGTTTGTCTGAGTCACTACTCATCAAAGATTTCTGTTTTTGTTTCAAAACCAAAAATTCTAGAACTAATACTAAAATATTCCACTATAAGTACAAAAAGTTCTACAGAAGAGTTAATAGAGGGACTCAGACTGCTTTCTAGCCTTAGAAAAACTGCTCCTAAGATTTGACCTTGGCTTGCATCTTGGGAACTTGAGGGTATACTTAGGCCAATGTTGTCAAGTTTTAAATTGAATAAGAATAAACAGGGCATTCTATTAAATCATAGATTCTGATTCACTAAGTCTGAAGTAGGGCCTGGTATTTTGTATTTATAACAAGTTCTGAGGTGATGTTGACATTGTTTACTCAAAATTCACACTTTCAGTAACAAGAACCTAAGAAAAGCAGTTCCACTGTCAGAACAGCAAGGAGAAGCTGAGAGATAGAATTAATTAACCTATATTTGTTCCCATAAATCCTTATTAATGCACACTGCTGGTAGATAATATTAAACCTTAATATAGAACTTGTTTTAAGGGTTAAGAAAGACAGTGAATATTAAACAAATAGATAAAAAAAATGTGTAAAGACATAGTGCCCACATAATACAACCTTTAAAAATGTATTTATTGCATGGTTGAGTATCAACCTTTGAACCAGGAAGGAAGTCACAGTTTGATTTTGTCAGGGCACATGCCTGGGTTACAGGCTCAGTCCCCAGTAAGAGTCCTGCAGGAGGCAGCTGACCAATGATTTTCTCTCATCATTGATGTTTCTATCTCTCTATCCCTCTCCCTCCCTCTCTGAAATTATTTAAAATGTTTTATTAAAATAAAAATATATTTATTTAATTAATTTATTTAATTTAAATTTGCATTTGCCTGGAATTGTTACCAGAAGTTTATTGAATAGTGAGATTTAGGTTGTGCCATGTTTTTAAACTTTCTTTTTTGTTCTCTTTAGTTTAGTTTTTAAATTAGATTTATTGGAGTGACATTGGTTAATAAGATTACATAGGTATCAAATGTACAATTCTATAATACATCATCTATTCTATATAGTGTATTGTGTGCCCATTACCCATAGTCAAATCTTCTTCCATCACACTATATTTAACCACTTTAACCCTTTAGTTATACCCTCCATCCTGATAACCACCATACTGTTGTCTGTGTCTATGAGGGTTTTTTCAAAGATTGATTTTATACATCTTTAATTACAATGAATACACAGTAAGCTTGACATATTTACATTTTATACTTTGATAAATTTTAACATATTTATACATCACTAAAATCAATACCACTTTACCCCTCAGAATGTCCTCTTATCATTTCATAGGGGCTCCTTACTACTTTAGCTTCCTATCCCCTATTCTCACTGATCTGCAATTTCCAGAGTTGTGTATAAATTGAATTGTACATGCATACTCTTTTTTTGGTCACTATTTGTACTATTTTTATCTGCCTTCTTTCATTTAGTATAATTATTGTAAGATTCATCCATGTTGAATGTGTCAATAGCTATTCCTTTTTACTGATGAGTAATATCCCATTGTATTAATATACCATAATTTATTTATCAATTCTCCGGTTGATAAACATTTGGGATTTTTTCCCCAGGCTGTTAATATTATAAAAAATTCTATGAACATTTATGTTTAAGTCTTTGTGAGGACACATGGCTTTACTTCTCTCGGGTAAATACTAGGAGAGGAATGGCTCCTAGGTATATGTTTAACATTTTAAACAATTTTCAAGCTATCTATCAAAGTGGTAGTAGTATTTTATATTCCCTCCAGTGGAGCATAAGAGTTCCATTTACTTTGCAATCTTTTCTACACTTGGCATGGTGAGTGTTTTAATTTTAGCCATTTTCATCTGTGTACTGACATCTCTTGTAGTTTTAATTTTCATTTTTCTGATGACAAATAATGCTAACAATGTCATGATGTGCTTATTTTCCATCTATCCTCGTCAGTTCAATGCCATAGTAACACATCATAAACTGGGTGGATTAAACAACAGAAATGTATTTCTCACAGTTCTGAAGGCTGAAAAGCCCAAGATCAAAGTGCCAGCTGTGCGGTTTCCAGTGAGCTCTCTCTTTTATGGCTTACAGAGAATAGTTTTCTTGCTGTGTCCTCACATGGCAGAGAGAGACAGCCTGAGTTCTCTGATATTTCCTAAGGGCACTAAACCCATCAGGTCAGGGATCCTCCTTTAGGATCTTATTTAATACTATTTATTTTAATTCCAGCCATACTGAGAATTAAGACTTCAACATAAGAATTTTGGAGAGACACAGTTCAGTCCATAACACCACCCATATAATTTCTTTGGTGAATATGTCCTTTGATTGTATGTTATTTGTTTAATATCCAGATATGTGTTTTGCAAATATTTTCTTTTGGACTGCACATATTATTTTTTATTCTTAGTGGTATCTATAGAGAAACAAAAGGTTTTAAATTGGATTAACAATCTATTGATTTTTTTTAATAAATCCTGCTTTTTTTTGGTATATTTATAAAATCTTTTTCTAACCCAAGATTTTTAAGATTTGTTCTTATATTTTCTTTCAGAAGTTTTGTTTTTCATTTTACATTGAAGTCTATGATTCATTTTGAGTCAATCTCTCTATGTGTGTGAATGAGGTCATTGTGGAAGTTTCATTTTGTTTTTGCAAAAGTCCTCTACTAATAAATGCTTAAACATCATTTGAATTGAGTATCTTTCCCATTTAATTTCACACCGTTGTCAAAAATCAATGGGCATTTTTAAAGACCTATTTGTGGGTCTATTTTGTTCTTTGGTCTTTTATTTTATGTGACCGACATAAAATAACTTTTGAAATTAACCCTTTATTAGATGTATCATGGCAAATAAGTTATCCCATATAGTGGGCTCCCTTTTCATTTGTTGATTATTTCTTTTTCTGTGCAGGTGCCTTTTAGTTTCATGTAGTCCCATTTGTTTATTTTTTTTCTTTGTTTCACTTGCCCTAGGAAATATCGTCACTTATTTTACATTATACTCTTAAGATTTAACTTTATTTCTTTAATGATAATAAACATTTTTTCTTGCTTTTCAGTAATGTAAATATATATTTTAATTATTACCAAGTCACTCCATTTTGAGTTGTTTCTGTTGACTTCTGATGTTGATATCTTACCTCTTCATATTGAAAGCCCAGATTCCTTAGAGATTTATAAGAGAAAATTCTTTGAGACTGGTTTTAAAGTATGCTTCTCTAGAGAATGTTTCAATTTGCTTCTGCTGTGAGCCTGGAGTACCATCAACTTCAAATCACTTTCAGCAATATACTCAGCCTGGAGATTTGGGGATTACATTGGTAACATGATTGTAGTTCCAAAACTACATGAGAGGTAACCTGTGGTTATGAATTTAAGAGAGTAAGCTTACACACAACAACAAAGCTAAGTCAGGCTGGTTACCTTGGAGTCTTTTCTTTTGGTTCCTGTTTTGTTCTAATTCATTTTTCATTGAACATGTGGTTCTTCCAGTTCTGATTCTCTCCCTGGTTTATAAAACTCCCATACCCAAACCTCCTGCCTTGCATGATCAGTTAAAATTATATATCTGGATTATTGTTCATGAAATTTTATTTTTGTTTGCGTATACCTTAAGGAATTTTGATAAGTTGTAAATCTATGGTATCTAAAATTTTAACCTAAATTTTAAATATTTGCAAAATACCCAATTTCTTGTGTTTTAATATTGAAATTTTGGAATAAAACTCTTACTTTACTCTTTGAAATATGTTTAATAAATATTGATTTAATACCCACCATTATGCATGTAAAAGTATATTGTAATGTTATATTATAACATTCATAAATATTATTACATTGTTTTCTATGTAAGATGGCTCCAGGAGTAGCCCAAACATTTGTGCAAAGATTCCACAATCTATGATGTGGGTTAGCAATACATTTCTTTTTTAAATATATTTTATTGATTTTTTACAGAGAGGAAGGGAGAGGAATAATGAGTTAGAAACATCAATGAGAGAGAAACATCGATCAGCTGCCTCCTGCACACTCCCTACTGGGGATGTGCCTGCAAACAAGGTACATGTCCCTGACCAGAATCAAACCTGGGACCCTTCAGTCCACAGGCCGACGCTCTATCCACTGAGCCAAACAAGTTAGGGCAGCAATACATTTCATCTGGGAAGCTAACAAGGCCAGAGTCAGCCGCTGAGAGGCATGAGCTCCTATATTCCCATTGTCCCAGTGAGAGGACCATACAGAATAGGTTATATTCCAGTGGATGGACATTCTCTCCCATTTTTCTCTTTGTAGGTTAAACATGAGAACAGCCTAATTAGTGAAGAGTCACATGAATAACTTGTACACTGCAAGTCTAGATGTGAATGACAGCATTTTACAAAAAGTACCTGGAATACCAGCTGCTTATCACCTGGAAGATTTGAGGCCAAGGGGAAATTATAGACCCCCTGTAAGGAGTAAAAAGCACCAGTCCCCAGGAAAACTCATTTCTGAGGCAGCCTCTTCTGAGAAAAGAAAGAATTCCACTCAGGTCATGATCCAAGCAATCCTACATGAGTACCTTGATCGTTTTCAGTTAATTCTGTGCCTTTTTTCACCAACTCATAGTTGCATGGTGTTTCCTACAGAGAAATTCATCCCATTATGCTATATTTTATACAAGAATTTTTGTGGCTCTTTCTATTATACTTCTCTTCAAGTCAATTACATTTATAAATTGAAATTGATTTTTCAACCCCTATAAAGCTCTAAATGTTAACAAAGTTCTGTTGAATTAAATTACCGTATGATTATTAATAGTACACAATTGATTAAAGCATAAAAAATAAAATTTTACTGGAAATATATTAGTTAATGAAATGGGTAGGTCTCTTAAAAATTCAAGTACTCATAGATGAATATGACTTATTGTTAGAATAGAGCAAGGTTCAATGGAAATTAACAGCAAATGGCAAGAGTATATGGGCCATTAATAAATTAAAGTCTTACAGTCTATTAGTTAAAAATTGTTATTAATGCCTGGCCAGTATTGCTCTGTGGTTGAGCATCAACCTAAGAATCAGGTGGTTGTGGTTTGATTTCCATTCAGAGCACATGCCTGGGTTGCTGGCTTGATCCCCAATAGGGGGCATGCAGGAGGCATAAAATCAATGATTCTCTTTTATCATTGATGTTTCTATCTCTCTTCCTCTTCTTTTAATAAATATATATATGTTTTAAGAAATCAATAAAAATGTTTTAATAATTATTATTAAGCACATTATTTATAGTAGAATCCTCAACATATTCCAAATAGATTAGTATGAAACAAATAAGTACAAATTGAACAAATTAATGAGCAAATTTTTGACTGTTGATAGTGAGCCAACTTGCACCCAAACAAAAAAAATGCGTAAGAATTTTTTGTGTGTCCAATAAAATATTGCCAAAGTTTAATGAAAATTCCTCTTATAAGTCAAAAAAGTATGTTTTTTCTGATTTTTTTTAATCAAAGATATAACTTTGATATCTCTGGGGGGGGGGGGGAAGGAGATATTTTTACTTTCTCCTTTGAAATGCCCAAAAAAAGTATCAGAGGCAGTTTTTGATTACAGAGCCTGGTCAGACAAGATTATTTTGGATTGTCCTTTTTGAATATTTTGTTTTGAATCTTTCTGTTCTTTTTTTGTAAAATCCTTTTCTTGTTTCCTTTTTCTTATTCTTTAAAACTCTTCAGAAGCTTTGTTTACATACTTGAAGCATGCAATGCGATCAAATTCAGGTGGTTTAAGATTTTGCCTTTTTTCCTGGTGGAAAGTGGATAATTATATTAGGAAAGAGCAGGAGGGAAACTATAAATAGCAAAGTTGCTGGAACTTTGCCCATAGGAACATTCTCAAGTAGATGACTTTTAGAAAAACATACAGATGGAAGTTAGTGTGTAAACTGATTTGCGTAAAGCTGTTGCTCGTGCTCACATCCACCAGAAAGCTTTAGTGCACATGTGTCAAACACAAAGCCTGCGGGCCAAATCCGTCCCGCCAGGCCTTGCAATGTGGCCCGCACCGCGCTGTCATCACTGCACTCCGCTGCGTTTCCATCACAATGACAGTTTATGACTGTTCAGTAAACCATTCGGTCCGCGATTTAGGCTGGATTTTAGATTTTGGCCCCTTCTCTGATTGAGTTCGACACCCCTACTTAGTGTAACCTGGAAGCACACAGTGTAGTCTGAAAACCTCTGTACTGAGCCACCAGGATCGCATGGGCAAAAGGCAACAGTGAACTTCAAACTTCATTTAGTGCTATGCATTGGTACTTCCTTGTAATTTTCGTTCTCGAAGGATTTTCCTTACTTTCCTGGTTTATAAACATGTCACTGTTCATTAAGGATATTGATTTTTTTTTTTTAAAGGTGAGCATAAAATTTATTGTCTTGCTGGTAGCTCAGTTAGTGTGTTGTCCTGAAATGCCAAGGTTTTGAGTTTCACCCCTGGTCAGGGAATATACAAGAAACAACCAACGAATGCATAAATAAGTGGAATAACAAAACTCTCTCTCTCTCTCTCTTCCTCTCTCTCTCTCTCTCTCTCTCTCTCTCTCTCTCTCTCTCTCTCTCTGTCTCTCTCTTTCTCCCTATCTCAAATCAATAAAAAAAATTAAAGTATTTTAATTTAGGTGTTTTTTTAAGTGGAAGATGTTGTGTTGTTGTTTGTATTTTAGGGGGAAGGAAGAATAGCTAACATGTCAATATACTTAAAACAGAATGCACTTTCGTGTTATTGGGGGGGAAAGTTAAATATGTGAGTTATTTTTTGCTTAGCTTTTTAAAAAATATTTATTTAGTTTTTCCTAAAATCCTTAGATTGCCAACTTAGATATACTTGAAATTCATAAGAAAAAGAATATGGTTATTTAAGAAGTCAATTAGTAGACTAACCTATTTGTTCAACACTTGTTTAGTTGATAAAATAAAACTTTTAAAAGGGAAATAAAATAGTGTCAATTTTTTTTACAGAAAATAAGGATATTCAGTCAAATAGCATTTTAGAATATGAAAATTTATTTTTCAAGGTCACTTGGACATTGAGTCTTTTTTTCTCTTTCTAATTAAGACATGAACCTATTGTTTTGATATAGTCACTCAAATGGAAGGTGGGTAGTATAAGATATGTTCAGGGATCTATTTATGCTGAGTCTTCCCTGGTACTTCTTTGATTCTGATATAATGTTGATAAATCAAGAGAGCAAACTAATATTTTAAAGATTGTGTGTTTGCAGAAATATAAGCCATGGCATGTACTCTTTTCTCTATCGTAATTTATTTGATAAGAATCAGGAGCCAATAGACATTCCTGGAAAAAAAATAGAGTGGGTTGATTAAAATGGCATTCTAAGAATAGTAATGTGGAAATAAATTGCAGACTGCATTGAATAATTAGAGAGAGCAAGTCAAGGAAAAAAATAAGGGATTTGCTATCACGGGGCATGCACATTGATTAAGAGTAGGCAGTGGAAATGGGAAAGATACTGCAAATAAAATGCAGTATAATGAATCATGAATTAACACTGGCAAAGATAAATGAGAAAGAAAATCCTAAGAGTAAAATCCAAACAATTAAGTGTTATAGAATCCACACAGTAAAGGAGCTGAAAAAGAAAAAGAAGGAGCTAGTGAAGAAGATGTGGGAAATCATAATTCAACTAATTGCGTATGTATTAATAACTTAAAGAAATATTTAATGAGTTTCTACTCCATACCAGGAATGCCCCTGGGTGCTGAGGCTATAGCAATGATTGAAAAGATTAAAAAAACAAAACAAAATTCTTACCTTTATAGTGCTTACATCATTGTAGAAAGAACAGACAATGGACAGATAGTCAAAAATAAGTTAGAGGGCAAAAAGTGTAAGGAAGTTGGAGAGATAGTGATGAAGAAGAAATAGGATAAATGTCTCAGAAACTAAAAGAGTTTCTTAAACTGTCTGGTTTATTTTGAAATAATTGAGTTTAAAACTCTGAAATTAGAATTGGTTTAAAATTGAGAAAAGATAAAAGGCAATTAAACTTTGTAACTTTTAAGTGAATTAACATGGAAAATAAGATCCCAGGGATCTCCCTGCTTTGCTTTCTCCCACTTCCCTACTCTATCAGCAGTAGATTTAATGTAACCCACTTGCATTTTCTTTTTTGATTGTATTGTGTAAAATAAGGTTCTGCCATTCTCTTTAGCATTATCTCAATCAATGTGATTTTGCTTCCCTATATTTGACAGTTTGGTGCAAATAAACTCACCAAAATTCTCTAAAAAATAATAATAGGAGTCCTACCAAAGTTATTGCCTAAGACTGTATCAGTTCCCCTGGGCCACTGATCCCAATATTATGTCTTGGAAATTGTGTTTTCTGTCTTCCATGTTATGTAGTATCCTCAATCATATCCTCTGAGCTTGATTTCTCAGAGTTTTGATTTGCATTGAATTTGGTTCTGTGATTCTGACAGTCTTCATTTCTTTTTCCACCTCAGCTACCATGCATTGACAAATCTGGGTATAAGTTAGAACTCTGCCCAATTTTTTACCACTAACTTATTTGTAATCTTGAACAAATAATTTGAACATTTGGAATCTATTTTATCATCCATAAAATAGGGGAAAGGGTCAAACAACAACAAATGTAGACAAGTGTTTTGTGAACTGCAAAATCCAATGATACTTAGGTGATTTTTTTTTTTAGTGTTACCTTGCAGTGGCATGCCACTGTTTTTTAATGCTCATGCTACTGAATATGATTTACTTATTGCATCTTTAGAGTCCTATTTTCTTTTAAAATTTTCAGCATTGCAGATTTAAAAAGATGCAGTGATATATACATATATTTATATGTATGAAGTACCACAATTTATATTAACAGTTCCCTTTAATAACTTCTTTTAAAAATTCTATGACTTTGAACAGAAATTTTGGAGTTCCTCTCCTCTCCTGTCAAACGAGTTCTGCTTCACAGAAATCCCTACTCTGTTTACCGCCCTCAGCCACTCTCATTGCATCTATGATTTTCTAAGGCTGTTCAACTGTAAGTGGCTGACTTTGCAGTCTTATTATTTATGCCAGTTTGCAGTATCTCTTCCACATTTTCCCACCAACAGCATATGGCTTTGCATGGGCTATTCAGTAAATACTCATAATTATTCCACTGAGCTTTGGTAACGGTGAATGTGTGTGTTATTGGAGATAAATTGTGCAATCTGCAAAGAAAACAAGGATGAGTTTTTGCTTGGATATTTTTGCACATTTTGTGATGGAGGCAGATGCTCCACTCTATCCCGATGCAGGGCATTGCTTTGGGAGAGAGGCCTGCTGACTGCATCGCCTACTTTGCCTTCCCTTTGTGCTTCATGACTGATCAGCATGCCTTCCACAAACATTATGAGGCATAGGTGTAACTACTTCCCACACAAGGTTATAAGAATAGCTAATGCATGCAAAGGCGTATCTTTACTATAAGCAAAAACTCAATTAAGGCTGGATATAAATATTGCATGATATATAATCTACGCATTTTAATATCTCTGCAATTAGTATTAAAAGTCGCTTTGTTTCTTGTGTTCTGAGACATTGAATATTGAGTTAGACAAAGGCAGGAGCTGAAGTGGTATCAGCAGCAAATAAAGGGTTTTCATTTGTGTATTTTCCTCTGCTGACCATTACCCGCAAAGCTAATAGAGAAACGCATAAAGCCTCTCTTGTCTAAGTTTTACAGTGAAATGAAATTGTAGCAAATAGTTTCCAGGAAGCTAGAATTACTGCTGTCAAAGAAAAATGCATGCCCAGGTAGCAGTATTTTATTTTTTTGAACACAAGTAAATATGAAGTATGACCCATGTTCATTTGTGCATTAGAGTTGGAAATACATTAGGATTTTCTTTCCTGTGAGAAAATAATTCTTTATAAGAAAACGGATAAACTGGCTTCAATGTGGATTTACGGTTGCCATTGCTTTCCGGGGTAAATGTCCACATTTTTCTTTTAAGCCAAAAAGAATCCACCAAGTCACAGAAGGAGTGAGTGATGGAGCCCTTTTAAATTAGCTTGATTTTATACAAGTCTGATTCCGTAGAAACGTATCCACCAATTCTATGAACAAGGGCATGAAGTCTGTGTATACTGAATCTGCAGGTTCATAAGTAGCTAATAAAAAGCAACAGGGAAAGGCAGGTGGAAAGAATATACCTCCTCATCTGAAAAACATTCTTTTATAAAAATGTTATTGAATATATTGGAGTGACATTAGTGAATAAAATTATATAGGTTTCAGGTGTACAAGTCTATAAAACATCATCTGCATATTGTATTGTGTGTTCATCACCCCAAGTCAAGTCTCCTCCATCATCATTTATCCTCCCCTGTATCCTCTTTTGAAAAACATTCTTTGGATTCTAGCACTGTCATCACAAAACACCAGGAGTGCCTTCAGGTACAGTGTAATAATGCCCAGTTCTTACAACTTGCTTTAGTTTCTAAAAACGATTGCAACCCCGTTTTGTTCCTGAAACTTCCAAAAAGCAGTACATTTACTTCATTTTGAAACTCAGCAGCCACCCAGCTACATGATTTCAGTTAATGCCAATCATACTGTGGAAAATATTAGTATTTTGAAGGAGGCAAGGAGAAAATTCTGAATTATATGACACTTTTCTATAAAAAAACAACAACAACCCAGTATAATTATATTTTTTAAAAGGCAGCTAAATAAGACAACAAAACATTTCTTCAGCAAGCCCCTTTACCTAACCCTTTATCTTCCATTGCAATCTCTCTTGCTAGGCCAGATGAAAGAAAATGGGGTCTCTCTGAGATTAGGTGAAGGTAATACAAAAAAAAAAAAAAAAAAAAAAAACTAATGAGGAGGGGAAATAGCCTCATTTACATTTCCTGGAGTGGTGTTAGAAGAAATTTAAGTTTAAAAAATTTGGCTCTCAAAAGAAATTTTAATCGTTGTACTGTTGATATTTGGCTCTGTTGACTAATGAGTTTGCCGGACTCTGTCATAGACGATTTAAATATTTTTGTTTGTTTGGGTCTATGTTTGTGTGCATATATATGACAGAAGAAATCTTCCTTCACCTCTGATGTACAGTACACAGGAAGAAACCTATTGCCTGGATTCTCAGAGACTACATTTTACAAAGAACCAGAGCATGGGTGTTCTCACTTTGTGTGAGCAGAAATATCTCACTGTATGTGGGGTCGTGTTTGTCTTCCTGCATGTTTCAGTTATTCACCATTGCCCAACTTTTTTTTTCAAAATTGATGTGTTATTTTGTAAAAAGGCCCAAATGGAGTGGAACGTCTTCAGTTGGCTTACTCGGAAACAGATGTTGAGATTAATATTCAAATGCAAGTAAATTATTAGAAAGTGTTCTTAACAAAAAGAACACTAGGGAAGAGAGGAAATGGGATTTATCAAATAAAGTCTATAAATCTGTACACTAGTTCATTCCACATGAAGTCAGACTACTTCCTATTCTTTTTCCTAATGAGTACAAAAGAGAATGCTCATTTGTAGAACAATTTGTATACTGGGTGCCTGAGGTCCTGCTGATCTGTTTCAGCAAAGATACCACATCTAAAGCAGTAATGTGAGTGAAGGAGCATAGGATCATTTGGGGAAAGATTGGAGAAATCACTACCATATACACGTACCATTGTGTTAGAGGGTCCTTCCTAAGGCACATTCATATTCTCTTCTAATGTGTGGGCTCTTTTCCTTAGAACAACCTAGGGGTTAGTGTCCTGTCTGTATTTCAGTAATTCAGTGTTCCTGTTCTCTAGAAGCTTAATGTTGTCATTTGGTGTCTACTATTCTGGAATCGTATTGTACTCATTATCACAAGAGAGCCCAGTTGAATAAGTATAACCTTTATCATTAACCCTAATCTATTGAGGACAGCTCACACTGAGCTTCTTTAAAATGCCAGTGTCTTGACCATTAAAGTAATCCTTATACGCTTAGTGAAGGTTGTATCTTCGGAGCCCTATTACAGAGAAAAAAAGCAAGTGTGGGGGGAGGTTGAAGTTATTAGGTCTTTCATAATTAATCCTTCTTAACCACCTCTGAGGCCACCTTTATACCTTATTTTCCGGTGTATAAGACGACCCCCTAATTTTACAGTTAAAACATAGGTTTAGGCCTGTTTTCGCTGTATAAGGCTACCCCCCACTTCCGAGGCAACACCAGTTCTTTTTTTAATAGACCGCCTCTCTGACTCTGGCCAATCTGAGCAGGCTTTTTACTAGAACACAGTGTACATGTTCTGTACCCGAAGCTACACTGTGTTCTAGTAAAAAGCCTGCGCAAGTTGGCCAGAGTCAGAGAGGGGGTCTATTAAAAAAAGAATTGGTGTTGCCTCGGAAGTGGGGGGTAGTCTTATACAGCGAACATAGGCCTAAACCTACGTTTTAACTGTAAAATTAAGGGGTCGTCTTACATGCCAGAAAATACAGTACTCCTCTGCTAGGACATTTCTGGAAACACTGCTTCACTGAATATAAACAATTACTTTTTCTAAGCTTTAAAGAGTCATCTCCATTATAGCCAATTATTATAGCTGGATCAATAATCTTAATTAAGCCGGGACCAGTTTGGCTCATTGGATAGAGCGTCGGCCTGCGGACTGAAAGGTCCCGGGTTCAATTCCGGGCAAGGGCATGTACCTTGGTTGTGGGCATATCCCCGGTGGGGGTATGCAAGAGGCAGCTTATCGATGATTCTCTCTCATCGATGTTTCTAAACTCTCTATCCCTCTCTCTTCCTCTCTGTAAAAAATCAATAAAATATATTTAAAAAAAATAAAAAATAATCTTAATTAAGTATAGATTTGGTGGCTAGAGTAACAGAATTACAAAAAGGCCCAAGTTCAGACCCTCAGCATGTCTCCTGTGCTAGAGTCACAGGCCAGAGAGGGAAGGAGCAGGACTCTGAGTCCTGGGATAGAGACTTCTGAATAGATTCACTAAGGAGTGTTAACCCTCCTGGTCTGCTATTATGACTTGCTATAAGATAGTAAGGATAGTATAAATTTGAGGGCCATACAGAAGACTCAGTTGTGGCAGATGCCTTGCAAACTGATAATTTTCCTTTCTCAAGACCTGATAGCTACCTCACCTGGATACAAAAATAATAACAAGGTCAAGTTGCAGCATAACCAGTTGGGAAAAATAAACCTTGTTTAAAAAAAGGAATTATTTATTGAAAGAGCAATAGAACCACACTAGTGTGTGATAGAAAAAAATGACAGAGCATGCTTGAGAATGGATAGTGAGAGTGTCTTTCTCATAGTAGAATAGGGAGGTAGGGCCAGGAAGGAACTGGACAGGTAAGGCTGCATTAGCAAGCAGTCTTGTTAAAGTTACTAGTAACTCTGGCTCAATTTGAGCAAAGAGCCATGGAAATAGTATAGTTCCCCTCTCCAAATTGTCTGCCCTAGAGGGAAAAGGCATGAATTATTTATACTCCTATGCCCCACAGGTATTGGTTAAAAGTGGCCCCTTTTAATTAAAAGAAATATGTAAATTTCCAGGCACATTTGGCCCTCTGTGGACAAAGGCAAAGTGGTTTCTAGCAGCCTGACCAAAAATTACCGAGGTTGCCTTTTAAAATGAAAGCCCTCCTGTGCACTGTGCATAAAAATGTTCTAAGGTGAAAATGCAGAGCCTGGACAGTATCAACCACAAGCCCCCTTCTACGCTCTGTGGTTATGTGATCATGGCAATCATGAGTACACTGTTGATTGATTCCATGGATGACTGTCTCCATCTATTTTCAGTGGAATGTGTGCTTTTCCAGTTCTGATGGGTTTATGTTAAAATTAAGCCATTCATGATATATAAGCAAAAACGATGGGTTTATGTTAAGGTTAAGCCATTCGTGATAAGCATAGAGCTGGGTGTTGGTATGCAAGCTGCAGCTGCGGAATAGATTTTTTTTTTGTTCTTCAATGTAAAGGCTTTATGCAATTAAGGCTGATTAATTCTATGCACTAAAACATTTAGTAAATGGCTTTCCAAGGAAACAAGATGAGGAATGAAGGTAGGCAAAGACACAGGTAGATTTCTTCAGGAGAAAAAATGGTAAATAAAGTAATCATATGAGGATAAATGAGGGCCTAGAGAATAGGCACTATTCCTTGTTAATATTGAAAAAAAGACATATTTAGTAGAAAATTAAAATATTGCTTCAACATTATATAAAAAGTCTTGTAGATTTTCTAAAATTTATTTACAATCACTGGCCTTTCGGTAGACAACTTGATGGGCATGCATTTTCTAAAAGTATCTTATAGGTTCATTTATTTTAGATATAAAATTAACTTAACTTGTATAATAGGGTAAAAAGGAGAAAAAATTAATGAAATAAGGACTATTGCCATGGAAACACTATGTACCTCATAACTTCTGGTCCAAAGAGAATGAAGGGAAATGTGAAAGAGAGCAGTGTACCTCACAGAAAGCCCACCTGGTCCCCATGCTGAAGCAGATTTGCCCAAGTTGGTCCACAGATATGTAAGAAAAATAAAGAGTGGTTGTGACAAGTCACTTAGATCTGGAATGATTTTTCATTCTAATAGCAGAATAATACAATAGACCAATCCCTTAAATCTTAATATTCTACCTCTTTTATACCCACTATATATTCTGATACTACAAAAAAATATTTCAAGTCTTTCCCAAAAAAGCTTTAAAAACCTCCAAGGCAGATTGATTAGGCTCAGCAAAAATGAGGTTTGACTGGAAATAAGCTGCTGTATTTTTTTCAATTCTACCTTTTAAGAACCTGAATCATCAGTGACTTTGAACATCATTTTGAATCTCTGAGCCTCAAAGGAAAGTCTAAAGAAGATGATATCTGAAATACCTTTAGTTGCAATATTCTGTGATTGCTTGCATTGTGATCTTTGCTAAGACTTCCTACTTGACTGTGTGAGAATACAAAATCCAAGTCCCAGAGCAGGATGCTAAAGGTAAGATCCTCATCTGCCTCGTCACTACTCCATTCCCTCCATTTTATCTCAGTGAAACATAGGTGTATATATAAAGCAGCTACTCAGAGCTGATTTGCTCAAGTCATGGTACAATTTAGCAGAATAGCACAGTCAAGTTGGTAAGAGTAAGCCTGGCTGATGTGGCTCAGTGGTTGAGTGTCAACCTATGAACCAGGAAGTCAGGGTTTGATTCCAGATCAGGGCATATGCCTGGGCTATGGGCTTGATCCCCAGTGTGGGGAGTGCAGGAGGCAGCTGATCAGTGATTCTCTATCAATATTAATGTTTCTTTCTCCCTCTCCCTCTCCCTTCCTCTCTAAAATACATATATATATATATATATATATATATATATATATATATATATACACACACACACACACACACACACACACATATTTTTTTTAAGACTAAACAAGTTGCCATTCTGTTTAATAATGAAGAAATAGAAAGGTGTGTAATGAAAATTGGTTCTGCTGATGTCCAGAGAGAAAATCACATCAAGGGTGGGAGGCATTAAGCATGGCCCTGTGCTCACAGAATTAGCGGTGGGCTTTGCATTCTTCTGGAAAGTAGAGCCTTATCAACTCAATGTGTTTGGAATAAGTCCCGCGCAAGGGACTAACTGCAAAGATGAACATAGGTGATGGTGAGGAGATGTTCTATACTTGGAGGCAATACCCTGCTCCCTGCCTCTGTCACCATCAAAATTAAATTATTCTGTCATTTTCTTCAACTGGGACATGACTTGAAGAATGTCAGAAAGTATCTTTCTCAAACACTCTCTCTTACACTGGCTCATAAAAATAGCTGAAATAGTGCCACTGGTCTATTTTCAACATTTTCTGTAAATCACATCTGGATGGATGATGTTACATCATTCTGTAGCTATTGATATCTTAATTGAGATATTCCTAAAGTAGCATATTAGTGAAGGTTTCCTCTTTTGCTTCTGTTCTCCAACATACAGTTGTGCATTAGTGGCTGCTAACTGAAGTCACATTTCTTTAGCCTCCCTTAATCCAGGTTCAACTTCCCTTTTCCAATTACCTTCCATGTCCAACCTTTTTCCCATATGTATTAATTCTAGGTTCAGGTCAGACATAGTTTTGCAAGTATAATTTATATTCTAAAATACAAATGTTCTTCATATATATATATATATATATATATATATATATATATATATATAAAACGTCTGTCAAATAATTTCCATTTACCATAGCATTTTAGATTATGTTAATTATTACCAAGGAAAATAACACCAGGAATAGGGAAAGGAAGTAAAAGTTTGCAATTTTAATTTATAGTGTCAGGGGGAAATCTTAGAGTAAATGGCATTTGAATCAAAATTTGAGATTGTGTGAGAGTGGGCCATATGTTTATCTGGGAAAAGAACATGCCAGGGAGAATTACTGCAAATTGGAAAGGCTCTGAAGCGAGCACCGGCCTTCTGTGTTTATTAAGATTAAATGAGCACTGGGGAACCTGCTAAAAGATGAGGTCAGAGAGATGATGGACAGATAATGCAGGGCCTTGAAGGACATTGTAGAAAAATTTGTGTTCACTTCAAAGGAGATGGAAAGCCTTGGAGGGTTTTGTGCAGAAGAATGATGTCATCTAATTCATGCTCTAACAAGGTTATTCTGGCCATATCCCTAGCCATTGGTCTATAAGGGCAAGGGCAGATGGCAGATGGCAGGGAAGTAAAGAGACTATCATAATGAATCCAAGTGAAAGAGAATGGATAGCAGTTATTGAGAGCTGATCAGGTTTTCCATAGATGATTAAGCTAAAACCAATAAGTTTCTGGTCATATTGGATATGACTTTCACTCACATCTAGGAAGAGAAAAAAATGACCATTTTGGCCTTGCAATTGGAAGGACAGTTTCCATTAACTAAGAGGTGAAGGAAGCGAATACAACAGGCATGGAGGAACATATCTGGAACTTAGTTTTGAGTAAGTTCCATTGGAAGTGCCTAATAGACCTCTAATTACAAGTAGAGTAGGAAGTTTGAATGCAAATCTGTAATTTGGGGTAGAAATATACACTAGAGGTATAAATTTGGGAGATGTGACTATATAAATAATATTCAAAGCCTTAGACTAGATGAGATCACCAAGAGAATGAGTGTGTAGATTAATTTAAAAAAAACACACGTATTGATCTAACTCAAAAGCTGCTGAAAGAGCAACATGATGAGGAATGGTTTAGAACAGCAGGATTTATCAACTTTAAGTTCATCAGTGACCTTATTAAACAGTTTTGGGAAAAGTATAATAGAGGAATGTAAACCCTGGCTTTAGTAGGTAGAAAATGTAATTGAATCTAAAGAGAACAGGTTGAGATGTAACAATGAAAAGGTACATCTTGCATGAACATCTCCTCCTACCACATTCACCAAACTGAAGTCAATTCCTGGCATGTGATTCCCATAAAAATGTATTTTTCCTTCTTTGTTACTCTGATCAGATCCTTTTCTCTGTTACACTCCTCCATGCTTATTGTAAAGAGATCTGGGCCTATTTCATCTCTGAAAATGCCATTTGACAAAGCACCTTGTTAATTCTATGAAGAGATGCACATTTTAATGTGATTATGTATCGATGAACAACTGGATAAGAAAAACGCATGTAATTGTCTTTAACTGTTTTAATTGTTTCAATTTCAGTTTACATTCAGTATCATTTTGTATTAGTTTCAGGTTTATAGCATAGCAGTTCAATAATCATATACTCTATTTCCAGTAGCCAACTGGCATCATACTTACTTATTTCTGTATTGACTGTATTTCCTATGCTGTGCTTCACATCCCATGACTATTTTGTAGCTACCAATCTGTATTTCTCAATCTCTTCACCTTTTTTACCCATTTCCCATCACCCTCTCCCCATCCCTTCTGGCAACAGTCAGTCTGTTCTCTGTATCTGTGACTCTGTTTCTATTTTATTTGTTTATTTTGTTCTTCATGTTCCACATAAAGATAAATCATATGGAATTTTCCTTTTTTGAACTGACATTTCATTTAGCATCATACCCTCTAGTTTCATTGATGTGAGTTGCAAGTGAGAACCATGCAAATTTTTATGTAGAAACGGCATAGGTAAGCATTACAGTAATGTGTTGAAAAAACAAGTCAGTGGGAAACCAGGAGTGGACTTATTGGGACTTAAGGAAAGTAAGAGATAGAATCAAACCCCCATGTTCCTAAGAAATGGAAACTAGGGCTGAGTTGTAAAGCAAAAATAATGAGAATCGGCTACCATATTAGGTGAAGGATGTCACAAAAGCCACTTAAATCTCACCAAAATTTTATCTGGTTCTTCAGAGGAATCAGCCTGCCTGAAACCCTCAGGCCTTTAAAGTAAAGGTATTCATACTGATTGAGGCTCTATTGAGACTGAGTTAATAATTCATGATGTTCAATTGCAAGAATGAAAAATTATGCAATGTTATTTCTGCTTGCATAGCTTCACAAAGAAAATTTAGATATTGCTTTTTTATGATTTTTCATGTAATATATCAAAACTACTGTAACCTCTAATTATCAAAACCAGAGACATAATAGAATCACAATCCTTTTTGAAATATAGATGTGTATTTTATACACCCATTATAAACCCTGTGTGTGAGTATGCATGGGGTTGAATATAATTGTATATATAAAGAAATATATCGAACAATAAAAATTATTTTCTCTGGGTGGGAAACTTACCAATGATTTTCTTATCTTTTTCTTTTTTGAGATGGAAAATTTCTACATTTACAACAATGGATATATTTTACTGTTGAAATCGGGGGGGCTGGATTTACAAAGTGAATATCCAATAAATACTGTAAGCTATTACATAGAATATTTTTTCTCAAGTAGGGAAATACAGTTTAGATATTAACTGACTTCTTCTGTAACCCCATATTTGATTATAAAGATAAGATATATCTAGAAAGAACACTGATGGTTTGGTTTGGTTTGTTTTTTATGCTGACCTGTGGATATTCTTCCATTGATTTTTAGAGAGAATGGAAGAGAGAAGGTAGAAATATCCATGTGAGAGAAACACAATGATTGGTTGCCTCCCGTATGAGCTCTGACTTGGGCCCAGTCTGGGGAGGAGCCAACAACTCAACCAAGGTATTTGCCCTTACTCAGAATCGAACCTGGGACCCTTTGGTCCCCAGGCTGATGCTCTATCCACTGAGCCAAACTGGCCAGTGCCTGATATTTTAATCTTTATTTTTGAGAGTATTATAGATGTTTCTCCTTTTTTCCTCCATACCCCCTCCACAATTTCCAACCCTGTTGTCTATGTCCATGAGCAATGCATATGTAACATTGATAAATTGTATAATATTCTTATTTGAGCATTAATGAATGTGAGGACATTTTACATTATTCTGAAAAAAAAAATTGTCCATGGTGTGAGAGGAGACATATACATATAAGTTAAGAAAAAATCACAATAAGACAACACTTAAAAAACTAACACAGATGTAGTTCGTTTGTGCTTTATTCTGTAAATCATAGAAAAGTAAAAATTAGGTACAATTTGCATGATAAACAGTGAAGAATAGGGCAGATCTGTTGGAACATTAAGATTTTCCTTTCCTTCTTTATCTTTTTCATAGTCCCCTTAAATATTAATGTACTTAAGAAGCATCTCCCAATTAAGTAACAGTTAGCTAAGATCAGATTTGAATCAATAAGAAGACGACAGAGACCAGTCCAAGGGTCCAAGATGATATAAAAAAAATTCCCTATAGCATATGAAGATTTCTTCTCTGGTTCTTCAGTGACATGAAAATTATAACTATGTTGCTTAAAGACAGGAACAAAAGGGACTAACGTTTAATTAGACTGTTTTATTTCCCTTGCAGCTGTGTCCCATTAGCTACTAAGCAATGGGAATGTTCTTTGTAATCTTTGACCCTCCTACCCATACAGTCCTGTGCAAACTGGTAATTACAATCAATTATAGGCCAGAGAGTGGTGAAAGAGATACCTTTTTTTATTCCTTACAGAGACTTATAAATTAATTTTATAGTCAAACTATAACTCTTCAATTTCTAGGCCTGAAGCTACTAATAACTTGAAGATATATGGTTGCCTTTAATATTGTAATGAGCTGCTAAGAACTGTTATGTTTCCTAACTCTAATTCTTATGATTGGAGGTTGGTTTTCTATGGGCAAGTATATTTTCAGAGGTTCTTGGGCATCAGAGCATAGAAAGCTCCTATTTGAAATCTCTGTGACAGAGAGAATAAAAGCCACATGTAAAACTTAACTACATTTTTTAAATGCAGTTACCGTATTAAGATATTCCAAATCTTGCCATAAACTTACAAAATAGGTACTGATATTTACTCTCTTTGACACGTGGGGAAACCGAGGCACAGAGTCGTGAATATTTCCTCAAAGTTACAAAATTAGGAAGTGTTAGCTCAAAAAACTGTACTCAGGTCATTTAGCTAAGAGTTATCCTCCTGACCAAGGTGCTCTCCTGACTCATTGCCCAGTGGGATCTTTATGGAACTATAAAACATTCATAGGAAAAGGGCCATAGTGAAAAGAAGAATAAACAGGTAGAGATAGCACTTCCTACACTACTGAACAGCCCCAGGGAGCAATAATTTCCTATTGACTGCCTCTTCTCTCATTTAGCTTTAAAAGGAATGTGACTTTCCTCAGAGGATGTTGTGATTTATCAGATCCTCATCACACGCTCACTGCAATGTGATAAAGAAAGGCGAATGGCTTAGGTCCGAAGGTTTAGTGAAAGTGCCTAAAGATTGTATTTCCCAGTTTATCCCTGGCCAATGCAGCACTAAGGAGAGGTTGGAACTCTACATAAAGTATGAGACGCAAGTAGGTGTTTTGGGACACATTCTTCCAATTTGAGAGGAAGAAAGAATTACCTCTTTTTTTAATATTTCAAGAAAAATGATTTTAAATATAATAATGTTATACCTCTTAAACAGTTAGAGATGCTTTGGATATGATAAACTAACAAAAGCACATAACTCTGCCATCCCAGAATCTACCTCATAAATGTTTGCTCAGCCACAATAAAAATAAACATTCAGGCCCTCTTGCCAGAACCGGTTTGGCTCAGTGGAGAGAGTGTCAGCCTCCAGACTGAAGGGTCCCAGGTTTAATTCTAGCCAAGGGCGTGTACCTTGGTTGCAGGTACATCTCCAGTGGGGGGGAGGGGGGGAGTGCAAGAGGCAGCTGATCAATGTTTCTCTCTCATCGATGTTTCTAACTCTCTATCCCTCTCTCTTCCTCTCTGTAAAAAAAATCAATAAAATATATACTTTTTAAAATGCAGGGCCTCTTGTTCAATATTCAGAATTTCAAGGCGGCAAGAGTGGAACATTAAACTGAGCCTGGGACCCTTCTGAGCACAGGGTCTTGCGCAACTGTCCAGTTCATACACTCATGAAGCCTACCTGGCCCTCTGCCATTTCTAAGTGTTGATTTTCATTCATCTGAGAGCATAGAACAGCCTCACTCACTCAACTCTAATGCAGCTTTTCCTAAGGTGCTGTCTGTTCCTCTAATCAGATAAACAGCCACATCCTTCTCCTAGGGAACCGATACTTCCAAGAATTGTTATCAAAACATGGGCTCCATCCCATCCAAGACTCCTGCACACTGAGCTAGGCTCTGAGTGCTCCTATCAGGGGTTTAGAGCTGAGCCAGGCCGGCAGCCCATTCCTTCCCAGTCTTAGGTCTGCCTTGTTCAGGAAGGACTGAAAGAGAATAATCCAGTCCTCGGCTCAGCCACTTTATGACTTCATAAAAACTTGTTTTCCAAAGATGGTATCGAAAACCTTTTCTCATTATGTCCTCCTTCACAAAAGACTGGAGGTTTAAGAGGGCTCTATCAATGTTCTTTCATTCTTCAGTTTGCCAAAAACTAGGAATAATCTTTGTAAAGGTCAGTTCTGGAAAATTCATTCTGAAAGGCAGAAAACTGTATGATAGTTGAATGTATCTTCATTCTCATCTTCTTTTCTGTATTTCTGTAAAAAGAGAGCTTGCCCCAGCTTTGTTTCTTAGCGCTGTCTATTTCTTAGTCACCTTTTTTTCTTTTTTGACAGCACTTTTGTGGAAAGTTTATCTTTTATTAGCTGTTAGGTCTCCAGTCATCATGCACTGCAGAATCCTTTGGGGCATGTTGAACTTTTATCCTACTGTTGTTTCTCTCGCTCCTCTCTCTCAAAGCCTTATCGCTATCATTTCTCTGAAAGGATGTCCCAGCTTAATATTTGAAGGTTAGTCTCTGACAGAACATTTTAATCACACTGGCAGAGAATTCAACCAGCAGTATTAATATTCCAGTCTCATACTTATGAATTTAATTAGCTTGGTTAGATATATATAGCAGGGAAATCTTGGCCACTAAAGAAAATTTGTTGATAATTATTGAAATCCTTGCTTACTTTTAACAATGAACCTGGATGTTCTCAAAATTATATAGAACCACACCTCACACAGCCAGTCCCCCAAATGGCACAGAATCAGCATCAAGAGACCCTGATTACGAAGATATAGGTATCTTAAGGGAGTGGGCCCAAAGTTCCTGAAGAACATGCATTTTGCCAAGAATCACAAAAAGTCCTGAAGGAAATGCAGGCCAATAATACCAAAACTATCACAGTCCAAGGAGGTCAAGTCCAAGATACCAATGACTTGCCTACACTGCTCACTCCAGCTGGGAAATGAGCTCATGCCCGCATTGCCAAGGGTCCCAGCCTCTACCGGACAGAGTCTAGACCCAGGCTCTACCCAAGGCCCAGACTGCAGCTCAGGCTCCCAAAAGTACCCTCCCCTCAAAGGCTCCAGAGTAGAGGTCTCTCTGTCTGCTGATTTGAGACCAGAAGGATTAACGGGACCCTGGGCTGTTGTCTTCATGAGGCTGATGCTCTACAATGCTATTTACATTAACAAAACAAAACAAAACAAAAAAATACACCCTAAGATACAATCTGTTTAAAAATGACCCCCCCAAAAAAAACTTCACACATCTTAATTATTTTTACATATATATGTCCCAGTGCATGAAATTCATGCACTGGTAGGGTCCCTAGGCCTGGCTGGCGACCAGGGCCAATCTTCAGGGCAACTGATGGGGCAATCAGGAGGCCCCAACCATGGCACCTATCTTGGGTGGCCTGGTGCTGCCTGCTCGCTGGCCCAGCCCCTTGCTGCCACCACCAGTCACCTCTCTCTGCAGGGGGGAGGGGGGTGTGACTGGCAGGGTGATCGAGGAGAGAGCCCCTGCTGGCACCCACCTTGGCTGGCCTGGTGCTGTTCACTTGCCAACCCGAACCCTGCTGCCACCTCTGGGGGCAGCTCCTACATTGAGCATCTGCCCCCTGGTGTCAGTACGCATCATAGCGACTGGTCGTTCTGCCCATCATTCTACTCGTCATTCGATTTGCATATTAGGCTTTTATTATATAGGATATATATACTATAAATGCATATAATATAATATGTTTAATTTCTTTACACCTGATTTCTACTGAGTATCAATTGCATGTTACATGTTTCCTTGGGCAAATGGGTGCTACTTAGATTAAAAAAATTAAAAAAATAAAAAAACACTAAAAAATCACATTAAGATCTCAGAAATATCACTGTATGCATTATGCTGACTTTATGTTATTTAAATTAAGCAATTTAATCAATAATTAAACATTTATGTTTTCACCCTGAGGGCAGTGGTAGTCTTTGAGGCTCATTAGCAGGAGAACACACAAAACTGGAACGATATAAAGGAAGGTTTATTTTCTTAGTTGGGCTCCAACTCATTGCAGAAAAATAAACCTCATGCTTTTGCCAACCTTAACTCTCATGCATGAGTAGGCAGTCCAAACTATAGTCTTTTGATGTGGTCAGATATCTATTGCCAAGTCGCTTTTTAAAGTTTCCAAACAAATATGCCTGCCAATTAAACAATATAAGAAAGGGAGGAACTTGTTGCGCCCTCATGCCATTCTCTCATAAATTCTAGGAAACGACTCTGGGACTTCTTCCCATTATTATCCAGTAGAATAAATGACATCTTCCCCCAACTGACTCAGGTAAAAGTGCCAGGTTCACTTTCATCTTGGACCCTATTCTCTTTGAATGAAGACCAGTCCCATCGGTGCCCTTTGAGGTTTAAGATGTCCTTCTTCATAATGTCATCTACCAGAGAAAGGTTTGAGGAAAGGTCAGCTTTACCCCAGTGTAAAAGAAAAGCTGGCAATTCATAGGAAGTCACTCCTTGCTGCTTAGAAGTATTTTCATGTCAAAATTTGTTGCAACAATTTCCGCATAACATAAGTTTGAAATACCAAGTAGTAGACTAGAGTTATATCCATAATTAAATGGCTTATATTCTTATATTACAATATTTTTATTTAAAACAATGCAGTTTTGAAGTATGAGGGAAGAAATCATTAAACAGAGTGGAGATGGGATCTATCAGTCTAGAATCCAACAGGAAACAGCTCGCTCAAAGGATTAATTGAAAAGTCCTCAAATAAAAACTATTTACCATGATGTGGCCCCAAGAATAAGAGCATCAATAAGATGCTATGAAGAACACAATGACTTAGAACAGTAGTGAACCATGAATGTCTCTAGATTTATGGGGATAAGGGGACACCATGATATAACTGGAACTGGCAAATGCTATAGCTTGGGAAAAGAGGCCTCCTGGCAGAAATTCTAATTGCAAGCAAAGGCACACAACCACTGTGAAGCCATGGCTAGTGAACATAATGAGGGGAAAATAAAGTTCAAAGTTCTTTCCTTTCTCCCTTATGACAGATTTCACTTACTTGACCCAATGGGAAGTAAGAGTGAAGAGTACCCTAAAAGATTAGGATTTCTGACCTCAAAAGAGATTAAAGAAACATAGAAAATTTACCTGTGGGAAGGTGAAGCAAAACCAGAACCCACACATTAGAAATTATCATCTTTGAAACTGAACCCTCTACTTCAACACATATGTTTTTTTTCTCCCCATCCTTGATACTTTTTAAACAGAAGTCTGGAAACAGAGAATAGTTTGAAGAAAAGAAATATTTTTTATGGATAAAGACATTAAACATTTAAGCTGTCCTCTCTATTTTAATGAAATCATTATGTTACTAATTACATGATTTTATTTCCTCTTCACATCACTGGTACTAGATGTCCTCTGATGATTATTAACAGATTCTACCATTTTGATATGAGCCCTGGCACATTAGTTACATATTATTACTTCTTGGAGATATTGCAATAACAGAAGTTGGCCTAACATCAAAGAACCAGGCTAGAACTTTTCTTCACTTTCTAATTTTTTGCTCATAAAAATGTACAATTTAACTGATTTTTTTATTTTATCCTTGCATATTGCAGCAATGAAAATGGGAAACAATGGTGCAGATCCCTATGTAGACTATTCCAACATTGTAGAGATCTCAACCAAAGAAACATACGGAATTCCCCTGTTGGAAGGGCTTTCCACCTTTACTTACTTTTAATACGATTATTGCTTTCTACAGAGCATATAACTGTGTTGTTGGAAATAGAAATGTGATGCATAATTTCTGTTCTCAACTTAATTAAAATAGAAAAAGAATCAAAACTTAAGACAAATGAAAAGTCTCACATCAACACAATTGAATAATCAATATATTGTAATATAACATGAAATATACTCTGTCATAGGAACAAGGCTCCCATTTTGCAGTTTTGACATTTCCCAGTTGGCTCTTTAAATGATGCTTATTTAGCATTCATCCCTTTGAAAAAAAAGATCATATGAATAAGCTCCATGGCCTTGCTGAGGGTCAGCCAGTCCCAGGCTTCAAAAGAGACAGAATCAAATTATAAAACCTACTGATAATGCAATCTGTAAATCAACTTCAGGTTTTTAAGGCAGCATATAGGGAATAAAGACATCAATCCAGAATCCTCTCACACTTAAGATAGTAATTTGAGATTTATCTGCAATAATTTCTGCAATGCTGTCATATAGAATATGTGTCTATGGATTTGAAACAACATAAAATTCACTTCTTTTATTTGTGCCTTAAATCCTGATAACTTGCCCTAAAACAATTTCTTTTTAAAAATAATGTGTTTTCAGGTGCATTCTCCCTCTGGGGATCACTGTCCCCAGCTTTAATAAACATCCTCTAATAATCACCTAGACTCGTATTGTGAAATCTTTCCTGCATGGAGTTAAGAACCCACACACTGCTGGCTGGCCTAAGGCACACCCACTCAGAGCCAGGTTCCCTTTCCGGTAAAATCTTTTCAGACCAAAAACACAAGGCCTCTCCCCCAAGATTATGGACAAAGAATCTTCCTCCCAGACCAAGGGCACAGGACCACTCTCCCCCAAGACCAAAAACACAGGACTCTCTCTCCCCCTGTCCCATTGAAAGGGTTTTCTCCTTGGGAAGTAAAAGAAGCCATGTTACTCATCCTGCCCCATCTACCTGTTGATGAGGCTAATTCCAACTGAGTATGGTGGAGAGGTGGGGGGGAGGGGAATCCCTTCTTCCAGCCCCTACACATGGAATAGAGGGTCTACCTTGGTTACAGTGTATGAGGACACTTGGGCCCTGATAACCACAGTGGTTTCACACCAGGAAAGGCAAGAAGAGTGGACCTCAGGCTGCTACTTACCCCTCTCCCCACCAGTACTCAGCTCCTAAACGGAAGGATATTTTACTGGAAAGGGGACCTGGCCCTGAGCAATCTGCCTAGACTAATAGCGTGTGGGGTTTTGACTTCATGCAGGAAAGATTTCACAGCTCAAGTCTGGATGACTTTCAGAGGATGTTTATTATTAAAACTGGGGACAGTGAAACAAGAGAGGACTTAGGCTAGAAGCAACAGGAGAGGAAATGAGCCTCAATTGGGCTGCTTTGGCTCACTGAGAAGTCAGAGTATGGAGGGCCTTGGGGACAGGTTCAGGATGAGTTGATACTGCCCATTATTCCCTGGTGGCAAGCCTCATGGATTCCCTTAGAATTTAGGACATGCCTACTTGTAGGGGAAGAAAGGAAAGGTGCAGGCATGCCCTGGGAGGGAGAGTTCTTGCTGGGTCCTTTGTCCTGAGACTTTTATCTCTTTCTTGCAGTGGGGATCTTAGTGGACCTTTTAGGAGAGTTTCCGCAGAATATTCATCAGTTTTCCAGGTTTGCTCTTTCAGGGTCACGGTCTCCACTGGTTGGTCAGTGCCAGGGCAGGGGGCCATTAGTCATTGCAGCTGGTCCTGGCTTCACCCACCTGGTTTTGCTGCCTTTCTGGGCCTGGAGCTGAAATACAACCGAGGCCTTTATGCTATCCCTGGGGAATCTTTTTTTATGGATCTTTCTAAAGATGTACATATTTGCATGATTATAGATCTGATTATAATGCAACTTTGCTTTTCTGTAAGACATAGCATCCCAAGATAACAATTTCTTGGTAAATAATAATTACTATTAAAATGACATAAAAGAACAATACAAAGTCCACATTTTTTTTAGACTCAGCACACAGTGTAAAAATATAAAGAACAAATAATATGCATGACTTCAAAACACTGCAAATGTTTATTGGGAGTGTGTTTTGAGCACTGGAAACAATTCATAAACACACCAATGGATGGGCCACAAACATCCAAGGACCTACTGCCCAAAGCCCCCAAGGGCCCTACCATTCTTGCTTGCCTGCTGACAGGACACCTACTACCCGAGAGCTCCCTGTTTCCCTGTTTGACCATGGCTCTGCATCTTTACAAATTTCTCCCTAAGGCAGGATGTAATCTCTAGGACATCCATTTTAATAAAAATAGATGTATACAAATAGAACATAGGTTGGGTTGTTTTTTTTTAATTTTTTTTTTTTGGCAAATCTTTCCATGTAATTTCAAGCATATCAAATCTGTCTCATTAGTTTAAAAAATATATATGTGCTTTCAATATGGAACACTTTCAATTTTATATTTTTAATATCATGCAGTAAAATTGACTCTTTTTTTTAATATATTTTATTAATTTTTTACAGAGAGGAAGGGAGAGAGATAGAGAGATAGAAACGTCAATGAGAGAGAAACATCGACCAGCTGCCTCTTGCACACCCCCTACTGGGGATGTGCCCGCAACCAATGTACATGCCCTTGCCCGGAAACGAACCTGGGACCTTTCAGTCTGCAGTCCGACGCTCTACCACTGAGCCAAACCGGCTTCGGCTAAAATTGACTCTTGTTATATTGTCCAAGTTAAACACTGGGATACCAAATGGACCCATAATCCCATAATCTCCAAAGAACCATCTTGTATTTCCCCTTTATGGCCCAATACACACCCCTCCTTATCCCCCTGAAGTAGTTTGCACCACTATAGTTGTATCTATTCAAGCGTCATATAAATCAAATCACATCAAAATCATTGATTGTGTAAACATTTGGTACTGGCTTCTTCTCATTTGTAGAATGCATTTAATTAATTAATTAATTCTTTATTGATTAAAGTATTACATATCTTCCCCTTTTTCCCCATTGACCTCTCCCCAGCCACTCACATCCCCCAGCACATGCCCTCATTCCCTAGTGTCTGTGTCCATTGGTTATGCTTATATGCATGCATACAAGTCCTTTGGTTGACCTCTTACCACCCCCACTTCCCTGCCTTCTCTCTGAGGCTTGACGGTGGTCTGTTCAATACTTCTCTGTCTCTGGATCTGTTTTTGTTCATCAGTTTATGTTGTTCATTAAATTCCACAAATGAGGGAGATCATATAATATTTATCTTTCTCCAACAGGCTTATTTCCCTTAACATAATGCTCTCCATGTCCATCTGTGCTGTTGTGAATGGTAAGAGTTTCTTCTTTTTTTACAGCAGTGTAGTATTCCATTTGTAGATGTACCACAGTTTTTTAATCTACTCATCTGATGATGAGCATTTAGACTGAGTCCAAATCTTAGCTATGGTGAATTGTGCTGCTATGAACATAGCAGTGCAGATATCCTTTCTGATTGGTGTTTCTAGTTTCTTGGGATATATTCCTAGAAGTGGGATCACTACGACAAATGGGAGTTCCATTTTTAATTTTTTGAGGACATTCCATACTGTTTTCCACAGTGGCTGTACCAGTCTGCATTCCCACCAGCAATGCACAAGGGTTCCTTTTTCTCCACATCCCCTCCAGCACTTGTTTGTTGATGTGTAAATGATAGCCATTCTAACAGGTATGAGGTGGTACTTCATTGTCATTTTAATTTGCATCTCTCAGATGATTAGTGACTTTGGGCATGTTTTCATATGTCTCTTGGCCTTTTGTATGTTCTCGTTTGAAAAATGTCTATTTAGGTTCTTTGCCCATTTGTTGATTGGGTTGTTTATCTTTCTTTTGTCAAGTTGTATGACTTCCCAGTAAATTTTAGAGATTCAACACTTATCGGTGATAACATTGCCAAATATGTTCTCCCATGCAGTGGGCTTTCTTGTTGTTTTGTTGATGATTTTTTTTGTGGTGCAGAATCTTTTTTATTTTAATATAGTCCCATTTGTTTATTTTTTCCTTAGTTCCCATTGTCCTATGAGCTGTATCAGCAAAGATATTGCTATGACATATGTCTGATATTTTACTGCCTGTGGATTTCTCTAAGATTTTTATGGTTTCCTATATTCAGTTTAAGTCCTTTATCCATTTTGAGTTTGTTTTTGTGTATGGTGTAAGTTGGTGATCTAGTTTCATTTTTTTTGTATGTTTCTGTCCAATTTTCCCAACACCATTTATTGAAGAGACTATCTTGATTTCATTGTATGCTCTTTCCTTCTTTGTCAAATATTAATTGAGCAAAATGGCTTGGGTCAATTTTTTAGTTCTCTGTTCTGTTCTATTGGTCTCTATGTCTGTTCTTGTGCCAGTACCAGACAATTTTGTGTACAATGGCTTTATAATATAGCGTGGTATCTGGTATTGAGAGCCTTCCTACTTTGTTCTTTCTCAGATTGCTGCGGCTATTCAGGGTCTTTTTTCATTCCATATGAATTTTTTGAGAGTTTGTATAGAACACTTCACGAATGTGTGTGTCATCTTTGCACAGGGCCATGCTATTCTTTGTATCGTTCTGATTTTAGTATATGTGCTGCCAAAGCAAGCACTGTATAATGCATTTTAGATTCAAGTTGCTGCACATATTAGTAGTTTGTTGAGTTTTGTTGTGGTGGTGATTCTTAACTGCTTAGTTGTATTCCTTTAGATATTTACCACATTTTGTTTATTCTTTAATCCATTAAAAGACATGAGGAGCCTGGTTGGCATGGCTCAGTGGTTTAGCATTGACCTATGAGCCAGTAGGTTATGGTTCAGTTCCTGATTAGGGCACATGCCCAGGTTGTGGGCTCTATCCCAGTGTGAGCATGCAGGAGGCAGCTGATCAATGATTCTCTCTCTTCATTAATGTTTCTATCTCTCTCTTCCTTTCTCTTCCTCTCTGAAATTTAAAAAAATACATATTTTTTAAAAAGACATGTAGACATGTTCCCAATTTACTATAATTAGGGATAGAAGTACTATAGACATTTATGTACAATTTTTTCAGTGCTCATAAATTTGTATTTCTCTAATGTACATAGGAGTGGTATGACTGAGTCATACAATAAATATATGGGTTCTTTTATAGATTTTCATAACTGATTTTTAGAGACAGGGGAAGGAAGATGGGGTGAGAAACATTGATGTGAGAGCAAAATATCCATTGGCTGCCTGCTATATGCTCCCTAGTAGAGATTGAGCTTGCAGCCTAGGTATGTTCCCCTCAACTTTCTGCCTTTTCTTACTACTTTTAATGAACAGGAAATTCTCAAGATTCATATTTTTGGTTTTCTAGTTTTAAATAAGTGATCAGAAAGTTCAAAAGGCATTTTATTCCTGACACTGTGGTTGTTGAAAAAAAAGCTTGGTCTCCATTATCCACAGAAAAATGAATTTTAATACCAAATCTATTAGTCTTTGTGACCTTGGATAAATCTGTCTCTCAAATGTTCCAACCAAAAACTAATGTAATTTTAATTATGTCATATGGTTATTATACTGGTCTAAAAAGTGGTTGAAAGCACAAGATCAAAGTCTAGAATACAAATAATGAAATTTTATAAAGTATCAGGTTAATTTATAAAATTTCTGTTTTATTTAATAGTGATTAACAAATAGTTAATAAGGTGCAATGAATGTTATGATAATTTGAATTTAGCCTCACAACTGGCTCACCTTAAAAGAGGCTAACAATGTTCAAATAGAAAGAAAGAGAGTGACATCAGGAGCAATACAAGAGAGAGATTTTAAAAAGCTGATAAATCTTACCCTGACTTGTCAGTGAGTTCCAAATTGAACTTGGCACTGTCTACTTCTTGACTGAACATGGTAGCATAGAAAAAACAGGTATGTAAAGCACCAAGAAATCCTTATTTTTTTTTCTCTTACGACACCATTTACATGTGTGAATCAAATAGTTCTATGGATTTGCCAGATTACAAGATGTTGAAGAAGTATAAAAAGACCACAAATTATATAATTTCTTGTTCTTTATCTCTTCTTTCATATCAAAGAAAGTTTATAAAAATGTGCATAACAGTTAGTGGGGTTATTATATGGACCACCTTAGAAGAATTCTAATTAAAAATATTAAAACTGTTCAGTAACTTAACTATATTGTAACAATATTATTTGATCAAGCACACTATAAAGTATAATGCCACAGTTAAGCACTACTACTTAAAAGAGTGAATATTCAGTGTCATCTAATTTTAAAATCTTACCCTTTGTATTATTTCATTTCATCATTATTTTTAATGAGGACTGTAAGTAACAATGTTTCTATAGTTTATGGAATTATCACTTTGATTTTATTTACCTGGAGCTACTCAGCCTGCTTAGGTATATGACCTACTGAAAAAGTGGCATCCTATTGACAACTCCCTTGAATTGTATTATATTTCCTTAATTCCTGAGGTATTTATATCTCACATAGCCTGCGTTGTATTTTTGAAGTTTTCATTTAGCTCCTCCACTTCCCCTGGACCAATATTGAGTTCCAGAACAAATTTAATAAAAAAGTAAACACCTCACTCAATGTAAGTCCAATGTATGTAGTCACAACGTGAGTCATTCTGCCCCTGACCATGAGCTATCAGTAGATTTGATAATATTGCTTCCCTCGTGACTGCTTCTTAACTGAAAAACTTTCCCCTAAAGATCACGGAGAACAACTGTGCTGGATTCTTTTACCCTTATCATCAACACTATTACTGCGTGCCGAATCTGTTTCAATTCTGCCCTCCTTTAAAAGTCACTGACACAACAACAAGAAATTGACATTTTGATGAGCATAGCACACTATAGCTACCAAAAAAGAAAAGTCACTCCTCACATCATTTTTAAAGAATGAAGGTATAGCCCTAACCGGTTTTGTTCAGTGGATAGAGCTTTGGCCTGTGGACTGAAGGATCCCAGGTTGGATTCCAGTCAAGGGCATATGACTTGGTTTCAGGCACATACCCAATAGAGAGTGTGCAGGAGGCAGCTGATCAATGTTTCTCTCTCATTGATGTTTCTAACTCACTATTCCTCTCCCTTCCTCTCTGTAAAAAATCAATAAAATATATATTTTTTAAAAGAATGAAGATATATTAAAAAGAATTTTTGAATCATTGTCCCAAGAGGATTCTGTCAATAATTTATTTAACCAATGCCCCGTGAACAAGAAGGCCTGCATTTCAAGTTGCTCAGTACTCATACATTCAAGACTCACTCAACAAATATTCCTATGCCTGCTGTGGCTCAGACATTCTGCTGGGCATTATTTCCCTCAGCTGTCTTTGAGCTGGAGAATTACTCTAGTCAAAGGATATTCAGGCAATTAATAGGGGAGCCATTTGAATACAAGAAATGTATATGGATACTTTAATCTATTATCTTTGATCAAATATTTTTTTTCATGTGATTTTGCATGCATACCCTTCTTTGGGAAAACATTTAAAAATCACATCCAGCCTGGATGGTGTGTTCAGTGGTTGAAGCAGGTGGTCATGGTTCAGTTCCCGCTCAGGGCACATGACTGGGTTGTGGGCTGGATTCTCAGTGTGGGGCATGCAGGAGGCAGCTGATCAATGATTCTTTCTAATCATTGTTGTTTCTATCTTTCTTCCTCTTTGAAATCAATAAAAAAACATATTTTTTAAATCACATCCAAAACTGGATGACCAGGCAATTTGACACTTGCCAGCCTCAATGTGACAGATGTATTCATACCATACTAGTTCTTTAGCATTTTAAATTCTGCTGTTTTCTTTTTTGAAGTATATTTGTTTGAAGTATCATATATATATATATTATTCATTTTTATTCCTATTGATTTCAGAGAGAGGAAGTGAAAGGTAATGAAAGATAGAAACATTAATGATAAGAGAGAATCATTGACCAGCTGCCTCCTGCATGCCCCCTACTGGGGATCAAGCCCACAACCCAGGCATGTGCCCTTGACTGGCATGGAACCTGGGACCTTTCAGTCCACAGGCCGACCCTCTATCCACTGAGCCAAACCGGCTAGGGCCCGGGATATTTTTTTAATGACTTGTCTGCATTTTGATTTGCTTGCTTTTTCCAAGGAAAGTGATTGCCAATCAACATGCACACTTCAGGTATTTTGCTTCAGGGAGGTGCCGGCTGGCTAGCTGCTGTTCTCAGGGGCTGCTCCCACTAAAGCCCTGTGTTTTGCAGGTAGAGAGCTGGACCTAGCATAATTCTTACTACAGCAATTTTCAGCAAATTGTTCTGCTAAAGAGAAATATATTACTTGAAGGCTGGGAGAGTGATGATAAACCTGACCCCTCAGCTCTGCTTTTAAAGGTCATTGTGGTTAAATGTAAGCAAAGTGTGGTACACGGTACGTTTTACTTGCTGTTTCTCACTTATTATCTCCCCTCATGCCTCATTATGCTAACGTAATGACTTATTTGACAGAGCAGTTTCATCTATAATCTCAGAAATATATAATGGATTTAATTTTCAAGGTTATATTTTCAGAAAACTATTAATGTCCCTTTCAAAGTCATTGAGACTGAGTTATGTTTCAGCAAAATATTAAGTACATTAAAAGTCCCTTTTAGATTTGAGTAAAGTCAATTGGTAATCTAGTTGCAATTATTTAATAGCTTTGAGCCTTGAATTGTTAAACTTATTATGAATTATCCATGCTAACCATTATGCTGAAAAATTAAACTCTCTGCCACATTCAAACTTCATCAGAGACGTGTCACCAAAATAAATATGGATTTTTTTTAAAAAAACTGCCAGAGCTTTTCATTTTTAAAAATGTTCATTAGATAATGATCTTGAAGTATTTGGGAAATCTTCTTACCTGAATTGAATAAGATTGCCTCTTATTAAAAAGTGTCTTTTAATTTCCTATAGAACACCGGTATTTATGGATACCATCCCCTCCATCTGCATGCATGGAACCAGGCCACCTAAATTTATGTACATAATATTAAAAACTCAGCAGTACCAGATTATCATAATAATGATTGGGCCTTATAATTAAGCAGTAAAACCTTTTCAGTCTGAGGATAGTTCTCATTAATAATCTGATCAAAAAGCTTAGGAAAGAACACATGTCATCTGGGAGAAGTATTACTAATCGTCCTAAGAAGACAATCTCAGTAATTCTTAGCAAGTAAGGAGCCTATCAGAATCATCATTGGTCCGCATCCTTTCCTTGCACAGGGATTTAGATTTCTCTTATGATGATTACCCTGCTCTCATCCTAGAAAATGAAAGACTTAGCATATGTCAAAATATATAGTTGGATGGGAGTAAATAATATCAGACATATATGCGTAAGCTTTCATGCCATTCTTGATACCTTATAAATTGTACACTTCTTCCAGTTAGAGCTTTATTATCTAAAATGTAGAACCAAATAAAAATACATACAAAGTGTATATTAATGCCCATAAGAAAGCATTGAACCCAGACAGGAGAATTTAAAGTCTTCATCAGAAATAATAGGCGGGGAAGTACATTTTGGTGAGGTTGTGGATCACCTATTATGTATCCTGCTAACTCATTTCAGACATTGAGTATGTATGGGAATTCTGTCCTGCTAAATCAACAAGGCCTACGCTTGTTGCTTCTCTGCTCTTAGTATGCCAGGCTTACACACATTTTCAGGATGACCCGCTACCATCCATGCATTCCAGCAAATGGGGGCAAGGGCAAGGAGAAACCCTTCCTTGTGATGGGAAGGAACCAGATGTGGTACACATCACTCTATTCAACTCTCATTGCTTAGTGCTTAGACATATGACCACTGTTAGCTGTCCTGGAATCTGAGAATTCTGGTCTTTATTGTGTATATATGTTTACCTGGCTAAAACACTATGCTTCTGCAACTAAGAAATAATTTTTATTAAAGCATAAATCAAGCGAGATCTGCTGCAAAATTAGAGTATCTGCCACATGCAGTTAAAACAGAGAGACAAGGATATAAATAAGATGGCCAAGCCAGCATGAGAGGGTGGAAGGGGAGCATTTGGAAGGTACTCACATGAGTAAGGGTAGAATTTTTTTAAATTGCAAAGCACCCCAAACTGACTCTGGTTATCCAGTACTGAGCGGTTTGTGTAGAAGCCATTGGATAGTTCACGGAACCAATAAAAAGGTTGAAGAAAATGGCCAAGAGTTCTGGACAGCTGAGAATACACCAGATCATGGGCGTGGATCGGTGTGGTCACAAAGCCACAGCCACGGGCACCTTCACCTTCAGACAGGCTGTGAGGCTGCTGGACCCTCATCGCTATGACTCTATGGCAAAACATCTTCTCGTCTGTTTTTCTCTCTGTCCCTCCTCGCAGCACATGCGGTTGTCTGAGCATCTGAATGCATGGAGCATCTGATGAATATGCTCTTCATACCTGGGTACTGAGGATTAGTCTCCTTTCTACTTCAGGGTGTTAAGATGTAATTCATCACATGCACCCCCCCACACACACACACCAACACACACACACCAACACACACACTTTTTTTTTTCTATTGGGAATGCTAATTTCTGTGTAATATTTCGCTTCCCTAGCAGAATGATGAGTTGCCCTGATCCAATTCAGGGGTCTCCCACCTACCAATTCTGATTGTGTTACCCTTGGAAAGAATAAGAAATTGGGAATTGCCTCCTTCCTCAATTCTGTGCCTACAGCAAGCAGAGTTTCATTCTATTTCCTCTCTGGTGTTCCGAGTGTCTGCCGATGGGCCAGAAATGACTTCTACATCTTCTTACAACTCTTGGAAGCTATTTCTAACTTTCCTTAGGTTTAAAGCCTCAGGTTATAAACAATGACTGCACTAACATTAAATTAGATATTCCCTAAGCAAGGTATAGCAGTCTACCTGTTCAGAATAAGGTAGCACAAAAGCAGTAGAGCACAAAAGCATCACTAAATATCCACTTCATCACATGCACCACACACACTCATACATAATCTAAAGGGACAGTAAGTCAGAATTTTCCTACTGTCTGCTCAAAGTTCTAGTGGTGATTTAATGGGGGTGCGGGGGAGGAATTATACTACCTGCTGCAATTGATTGGACATAAATTCTTCATAATTTAGTAATAGATGTCATGAATAATACCACTTAAAATATACACAGACTACAATAAATACATGATTATACTTTCCTCAATGTTTATTATAGAAACGCAAATAAAATCTAATAGAAAAATCCACAAATTTCTTTTTAACAACCCCCAAATTACTTTCATCAACACCAATGTGTCAGAAGAGGATTTAAAATTTATTATTTACCAAGGAATTTGTGATTTTCCCAACAATTTTATACAATTAAAGCAAGCAAAAATATAAACACAGACATTGTAAGTAACAGAATAAGCTAAACACAAATGTAAAACCATTTGAGGCACGTCGTGAAGCAGACACAAACATAATGACTTAGGGAAATGCTTACCTCTGAATTAGTCTGTCAAATCCCCCGCAGGAAATGATGACTTAGCCAGAGTGAAGGAGAAATCAGTGGAGTGGATAAATGGAGTTGAGCCATGGGAACAGCTGACGGCATTATGATTAAATTTGACATACAGTAATCTAGAAATCAAAACTGCAAACTAGTTAGCACCAAAACAAATCTTATAACTTTAGAAAGATCAACCTTGAAGACAAAGTCATGTTGACAAACTGCACATGCACTGAAAAGAACAAAAAGTGTTATAGCTTAAAAGGGGGGAAAAATGGTTTATTTCAATAAGAGTTGCAGGACAGCCCTAACTGGTTTGGCTCAGTGGGTAGAGCTTCGGCATGCGAACTCAAGGGTTCCAGGTTCGATTCCGGTCAAGGGCATGTACCTTGGTTGCAGGCACATACCCAGTAGGGAGTATACAGGAGGCAGCTGATAGAAGTTTCTCTCTCATCGATGTTTCTAACTATCCCTCTCCCTTCCTCTCTGTAAAAAATCAATAAAATTTATATTTTTAAAAAAGAGTTGCAGGACAAAGCTACAGCTTAACCCACATGTGTGTTATTGCACCTGTGTAATATACAGTACATTTGGGTTCAACTATAAAAGTGGAGAAGTAAAATGAAATAGAGTTCTGTTAAATGTTTAAAAACTACAACACATAAAAGAATAAGGACTTATTTTGAGTTTCAGAAAGAAAAAAGGTTTAAATGGTAAATAGTTAATAAACGACAATTGAAATATATAAAACCTACCTCCAGTGAAGTTAAATCCATTTTCTGTAAGAACAAGGGATCAATGAAGAAAGAAATTAAACCATTCTAAGTGGGAATGGGAAATTAAGTTAGTGAGGGCAGCAAATGAGAGTACGTGATGGATTACTACTTTTCATTACCTTTGGGAAAAGGGATATTAAAGTCAGATCATTGATGCAGTTTTGTACTTGCGGTGCCTGAAGTGACTCAAAAGAATGTCTAATGAAGTAGAGATAGATATATTTGCCAAAACATCCTATGTTATAGATGAACAAATAATCACAACACTAGAGACATTTTGCTAAAGCATCATGTTGTTTAAGTATTAGTTGGGGGTAAAACATGAAAAAGAATGAGAAGGAATGGTTTTTGAATAGGAAGTTCAAATTGCAAATATTTTAACTCACTTTAACAGGCATGTGGTATAGAATCTAAAAAAGTAAAAATTCAATAACTATTTTTCATCAAGATTTTGTTAACAATTAAAGTATACAAAATAGTAAAGCAGTAATCTACAAATATGAAATGTTCTCCATAAATGTAATAATAATAGCCACAAACATAACAACATGAATAACAGTAATCATAACTTGAAAGATGACAGGCAATATAAGGACTGAAAAAAAAAAAAAACTATAGAAAATGTGGTGCATAGCTAGTCTTATTCTGCTCTGCCTCCCAGCACTGAGGCCAGTCCCAATTGCAGAAACAGCCACCCACTTTTCATCAATGAAAATTGACTAGCCAAAACTGGTTTGGCTCAGTGGATAGAGCGTCGGCCTGTGGACTGAAAGGTCCCAGGTTCAAGTCAGGTCAAGGGCATGTACCTTGGTTGTGGGCACATCCCCATTAGGGGATGTTTCTCTCTCATCGATGTTTCTAACTCCCTATTCCTCTCTCTTCCTCTGTAAAAAAATCAATAAAATATATTTTAAAAAAGAAAAGAAAGAAAATTGACTGCATTGGTTTGCAAGTAACCAAAATTCACATAGCCAACTTCAGATAGCGGAAGATGCATAAGGAAGAAATATCTCATGAACAGAGACATAGCTTGGAAGTTAGAAAATACATACTATAGTTCACTCAAACTATATCTATTGTCAATACTGGGGTTCTAGTATCATGACCTGATAGGGCTTGATATTAGACTTACTGCAAAAATATAGCCCACTGGGGATAGGTGCATCAGGTGTTCACATATTCATGATATTATGGCCTCACTGCCAGCTCCTACCATAAAGAATTGCTCTGTGTGTGTGTGTGTGTGTGTGTGTGTGTGTGTGTGCGTGGAGGGGGGAAAGGGGGAGCAGAACCATTTGGTTATCACCAGCAGATTGATTACCTTAACAATTACCTTCACAACCTCCTTAACTCTGTGGTCTGACTGAAACGAAGCTCATTTTCTTTTTCCCACATCAGGGGCCTATATAATACCAGTAATTCCTTTCCTACCACATAGCTGATGGATGGAGAATAAAGTCAGCTAACCAAATAAGACTGCTATATTTTTAATCAATTATGCAAATAATGTGGGAATTTATAATCCCAAATAGTGTACTTCCCCAAGCACAGTGGAAAAATATAGACTAAGAATGATGCCAAATTGAAGTTTTATGCTCTCCCCAGAATCTACTCTTTTAGTCTCTGAACACAAGAAGCTGCACAACAAGCACCACAGGCTCATTAAATAGTGTTGATCAGTTCTAATGAATTTCAAGCCATCCCTTGAAGACACCATGTTCTCTCATGCCTCTGTGCCTTCCTATATGCTCTTACCTCTGACTGGAATACTGTCTCCCATCAGTTCACCTGCATTGTCATTCTTCATCCCTCAACTCTCAGTGAAAAAATCCACCTGTGTTGTGAGACCTATTCTTCCAACAAACACAGGTGTTCTATTGATCAGGCTGACATGTAGATTCACTTAATTAACGAAACTGATTACTTGTCCTCAAGCTATCTCCCATGTTGGTGTTAGGAATCTAGCCTTTTAATCTTTCTATACCTCTGCCACCACCACAGTGAGTAGCTCGAAGTAGATGTTTAAAAAAGAAGTATTTGTTGCTTTGGATGTTCTGTGAAAATATTTCTATTTCCTGATGCAGAGAGCAGACAATTGAAAGAGTATTCACCTGTATGTATTTCTATCTAATAACTAACAAGTGAGATTAATATTTGAACAAAAATATTTAAGTTGCATATTTACAACTTTATATCATTTTAAAAGTAGCTTGATTGTTGATTCTCTTATAATTTTTAAAATTATGCAAATAACATAAATGCAATTTCATCAAACTGAATAGGCCAATCAACCAATGGATATTGAGTGCCTATATTTTACATGGCACTAATAGATTTTTTAGAATGACAATATAATTCACAACTTTTAAATTGCATGGATATTTAACTCATCAACATTTGAAAATATAATGCAAAGTGTCCCCTCAGGAATTCAACTGACTGGGAGTTCAATTGCTCACCATGACTTGCACTGACCACCAGAGGGTTGACCACCAGGGGGTAGCACAGAACAAATAGAGGCAACAGCTGGGGGTCAGCAGCCTCTAGGACCCTACCAATGCATGAATTTTATGCACTGGACCTGTAGTATAATATAAAAGATTAATAATAATAATATGGTTTAAAATGCAATGAGACCAAAACAGGTTTGGCTCAGTGGATAGAGCATCAGTCTGCAGACTGAAAGGTCTCAGGTTCGATTCTGGTCAAGGGCATGTACATTGGTTGCGGGCACATCCCCTACGGGGGGTGTGCAGGAGGCAGCTGGTCTATGTATCTCTCTCATTGCTGTTTCTAACTATCTATCCCTCTCCTTTCCTCTCTGTGAAAAATCAATAAAAAATATTTTTTTAAAATGCAAAAGAAGAATTGGCAATCAAAGAAGGCTGCAGAACTTTAAAAATAAAGTCTAATGCTCTCCCTGGAGAAACAAAAATAGGGTTTTTTTTTGGGGGGGGTGCTTTTATTATTGTGTTTGACAGAAAATACAATATTTTTCACAATAAATGATGATTACTTAGTTCAATGGAAAGTATGGATCAATTTGTGAAAAGAAGAAATATTTATTCCCTTTTCTAAATGGATTTAAATTATATAACGATTGCAAAATAATGCTTGTTTGTGAACTACACGTGCTTAATTTGACAAAACAATAGCAAAATCAATTTGCCTATAGAACATACCAATGGTATTACCAATAATGAAATGCAGCAAGATATTACAGCTGCCCTTGACTCAAGAGTTGGTCACTGGGACTTGGATACCATACTTCCCCCCTCCAACCCCACCCCCGCACTACTCAGCACTGGCCTTCCAGATGATTTCTAAAAGTAACCCCTTCCACTGAAACAGATTTGCATCAGTGGATAGAGCATCAGCCTGCAGACTGAAAGGTCCTGGGTTCGATTCCAGTCAAGAGCATGTACCTGGGTTGCGGGCATATCCCCAGTAGGGGGTGTGCAAGAGGCAGTTGATGCATGATTTTCTCTCATTGATGTTTCTAACTCTCTATCCCTCTCTCTTCCTCTGTAAAAAAAAAAAATCAATAAAATATATATTTTTTAAAAAATTAAAAAAGAAGTAACTCCTTCAGACTGAATGAATTACGAATGAACAACGAATCAGGGTGCTAGAATGGATCGAGCAATGAGGAAGTTTTGTTCAGTTGGTGGCTGTGCTGTTTTCTGGTGGAGTCAATATTTTCAGGAAAATCACATGGAAAAAAAAGGTTTTCACAAGGAAGAAGATGAGTCACTGAGGACTGGCATATTTCACCAATAACAGGAGCACATTGGAGAGAAGCCTCGCCTTATGAACCGTTAATCAGCTGTTGCCTTCGCCTGTGAATCAGAACTGCAGTCTGAAACACAGGAAAGCAGAATTCCTTCTCCAAGGTTGAGTGTGGTTTCAAACCCAAGTAGTCTGAGTTTAGACCCTACTGCGCTAGCCAGCCTTTCCTCTTCAAAGAATGTTTCTTGTGTGATTGTGATTGCTCTCTAACATTGTTCTACCTGGAGCCATTTTTTTTTAAGTTCATTTGTTGATGGAGCTGATGAGTAAACAGTGTCGTAGTGAAAGGGCGCCTTCACCAAGTTTTCTCCTCACAAGTTTCAGCACAGACATGGCAACAGCCTAGAGTTCCCAGTGCTCAGTGGCCAGACGTGAGCTCTGGAGCAGAAGGGCTCCTGGAGATACCGGGAGAAATGAGGAGATTATCTCATTGGAAGGAAACACTCCAAGCTATACAGACTCAAAATGGATCAAATGTTTAACCCCAGAATGCAAGAGGAAACTGCTCTTTGAAAGAGTTTGACGGAAGTCAAACCCCTGGATTTAAACCGCAACCAGAAAAAATCAATCGTTTTACAGATCAAAGAAGAATTTTTATTTTTTAAGGAAAGAAATGGTTTGAAGAGGCCCCCACGTGAAGTACTCAACTATGGGCATTGATATACCTAACTGTGCCAGATCTGATCAATATCCTAAAAGATAGTGCTCCATTGTGTAGCTACTCAAAAAATTGTAAAAACTAGCTGCCTGAAACATGAGATTCTGCCTTATGTGAAACGAATGAAAATGTACATATAGGCACATAGATTTAAAACCTGATTTAAAAAAAAAAAAAAAAGATGCCATCATCAGTAAATAAAGAGATAAATTTTAGGCTCTTCACATGAGGGACAGACAGTTGTTGCAGTATGAATAGTTGTGGTAAGAATAAAGAAACTACAATTACATTCAAAAGGATGCAGCTGACTCACCTGGCTGGGTGAGACTGTTATAGAGCATTGTCCTATGACCAGGAGCTCACCAGGTAGGGCACATACCTGGGTTGCTGGCTTGATCTCAGTAGGGGGCATATAGGAGGCAGCCGATTGCTGTTTCACTGTCATGGATATGGATATTTCTATTTCTCTACCCTCTCCCTCTCTCTGAAATAAATAAACAAATAAATAACATATTGTTTTTAAAGTGCAGGTGACTCTAACAAACAATATTGAGAGAAAGAAGCCAGACACCAAGAAATACATAGTACATGGATGCATTTATATGACAATAAACCAGACAAAACTAACCTACAGTGTTTAGACAGAACAGTTCTTAACGCTGGGAAGTAGGGTAAATTGTGTCTGAAGATGGATACTAGGAGGATTAGAGGAGTACTCTTCTATCTTTGATCTTGTTTGCGGTTGTCTTTATGCTCAACTTGTCAAAATCCATTGAGCTGTATACCAACAATTGTGCCTGTGTGTGTTATGCTTCAATAGAACAAATTTAAAAATCTGGAATAAAATCTTGAGTCTTGAACATAGAGGAGTCTAGCCTAAATGTATTTATCATTTCAAGCAGCCCCAATGGTTTCTTCCCTGGCAAACTTTAAATTAATACTGGAGGGGAAAAATAGATTCTTGAGAGAAGAAGAGAAGAAATTGCCACAATTAGAAATCTAATTAGCTCTGTATTTTAATACAATTGAATGCAATTATCTGTGCCCTAAGATAAAAAACATTCTTCTTTTGTCAGATCACTGACATTTTAAAATGCTAAATCTATGTGGGAGAAAAGGAGACATTAATTCAAAATTTCTTTTTACTTATTTATTAATATAGACTCTTGGTAAAATAATTCAGATTCTTATGAAAAATTTTTGTTCTGTGTTTTTTTTCTAATATCAGAAGGAAGTTAATAGTATAATTCACACATTTATTAGGCAGAAACTAGGAAGCAAATATGTGCATAAAATGGATCCCTCATGAACAAGATTTGAAATAACCATTTTATGTTTCATTCATCTTAATCTGGAAATGTTCCTTTTTATAAAAATATCTCCATGTTTCTGATATGCTTTGCCCAGAGTGTCTGAGCATATTTACTTCAAATTGCTAATCAGGCATGCATGTGATTGTGGCTCATACATCCAATTCAATTGACCCATCAGGCAAATGGAAGGGCATCAATGCACTTGAGCAAGCTCTCCTCTTTCAATGCCCTCTGGTTGGTAACTTCTTTAATTACTTGCACTGCATTAAGGAAAACAATCCCCTTCTAAAATTACCTCAAGAAAAGGTGGCAAGCATCTTAAGAAAAATCTGTGGACTGGAATTAGGAAAGGAAAATGATATGGAAAGACACAGCTCTGAGGACCAGTTATTCTCTTTCTCTTTGGCTTTATGAGCTTTGCCATAATATTGCTGCTTGTGGGCTCAAACACTCCATTCTCTTCTAGATGCTGATAATTCCCTCTTTCTGGTCTTTATCTCCTAGTTTTTTGTCTGTTTTGTTTTGTTTTTTCTTATATAGAGTCTATGTTCCCTATGAACTGTGATTTTTATTTTAAGATTCCTGATTGCATATAACAAAAACCAACTAAAGACAATTTTAGAGAGTGAGGAATATTAAAGGTAAAACAATTTCTTTTGCAATTGAAAAAAAAAAGAAAAGAATAAAACACCTAGATATAAACTTAACAAAGGATGTGAAGGACTTATATACTGAAAAGTACAAAGCATTATTAAAAGATACTGAAAATGACATTGAAATGGAAAAATCTGTGTTTTGGAATGGGAGAATCAACATAGATAAAATGGCCATATTACCCAAAGTGATATATACATTTAATGCAACCCCCATCAAAATCCAAAAATTTTAGCTAACATCATACCAATAAATTTAATTTTTTTTAAAGCTATGCACAGCTAAGATTTCAAGGACAAATATTTAGATGGTTCTTAAGAAGGGAACCAACAGTATTTTGCCTCAAACATTCATTTCTACTTTTCATGCGTGTTTCTTTTACTTTTCCCCCTCTCTATAGACCAGTTCTCTCTGGTCCCTTCTCAGCATGATGAAATATGTTCACACATAGTCCTAAGCCCACACTCCAAGTCCAATATTATGAAGAACTCTCCTTTCTCTTAGTTCTAATTCCATCCGGGGAGCAAGTGTCTGATTCAAATATGAGCACAGAGCAGCGCTTCCCAGTGAAACATGGCTGCTGGCCTCACCCCTGAGGAAGGGAAGGCAATTCCAGGGAAGACTGAGCAGCAAAGCAAGTCAGTGCAGATGTCAGCATGTGGGAACTCCAGTGGCTGCAGCTCTTTCCCAAGGCTGCCTCCTCTTTGAATCTCTTAGCTTACAACAATTAAGTGTCTATTTTCTCATTCAAACTTCAGAAAGAATGGGTGCCATGTCAAAACAGTTATTTCTTATAGCCTGCTAAGCAGTGCATCACAGGCCTGTCTGTGACTCAACAGCCCCTGTCCTGGAGTCTTGAGGCACAACACATTCTTACTTGAGCAACAGAGGATGGGTTAGAGTTAGATTTTCCCAGAAGGCATGGCAGACATTCTAGGATTTGGCCTGTCCAATGCCATAACATAGCTCTCTGCTATGTCCAAGAGAAATATCACACATATATTCTTCACATGGCGATATTAACTGCAGTCATGCCAGGGTCCATTATTCCTCTGGACATACTCTTTGAAGGGGAAAATAAAATTCCATGGACAATTATGTTTGCAGTGAACAGCAGGGCTAATGCTTTTTTCAGATTTACAAAATACATTAGATTATTAAATGCTCAGAGAGGAACATTTACACCTTTATTTAACCCATTTCCCATGCTCATTTGAATATGTATATAGTAAGAGGCCTTATTTTGCAAATTACAGGAACCAATTCTTCAGGTCATATTATGTTGGGAAACAAGTGAGGGGAGGGAGGAGATACAACCCAACTTTCTATATAAACTAGGAACCAGTACAGTAAAGCTCTTAAATTTCTTATCTTGCTCTCCCTGTCTACTCTCCCTGAAAAACTACCTCAGTCTTCTCTTACAAGACTAACTCTGTTCTCAATCCAAATGCATAGTAAAACATTGCTCCATTAACTATTCTTATTTTTTAATATATTTTTACTGATTTCAGAAAGTGAGAGAAGAGAGAGATAGAAACATCAATGATGAGAAAGAACCATAGATTAACTGCCTCCTGCATGTCCCATGCAAGGGATTGAGCCTCCAACCCAGTCATGTGCCCTGACCAAGAATTGAATTTGTGACCTCCTGGTTTATAGGTAGATAACACAAGCAATGAGCTATGCTGGCCAGGCTTACCTATTTTTTTTAATAAATTTTCCTTTCAAAATATCATTTTAGACTTAAACTAGAATGTTTTATTTTTATTATATCTCTAAAGGAAAGGGATTTGGAAGTAGCGATAGAAGCAGTGATGAAATTTAGTGTTGGTCAAATTATTGACATCACTGTTGGGGATCAACACCTATAAATTAAAAAGAAGGGAACATAAAAATCAGCCAAAAAGAAAGACTGTTAGTTCCCTGTCCAGGAATTTTTTTAAGTATATTCTAAATTATGAAAAATTTACCATAGAACTAGTGTTATGAAACAGGTCTAAACACCATATACATTTGAATAGATTTCACTAGCAGAGTAAACCTATGATGTAATACAAATGTTATTCCTATTTTCCAAATTAGGCACAGAAAGCTTAGGTAAATTGCCTAAAGACACATAATTTGTAATTTGTAAATCTGGGATTTAAATAAGTCCCTGACCCAATGGTGTTATGAATGTAATCAGATGTTTTGTATGTAGAGATGTGAAATGAAAGAAAGAAAATTGCTTTATTTAGCCTTGAACTCAATAATAATTCTAGCTATTAGAGTTTTCTGCATGTTATGGGTTAACTTTATACAACATATATATAGCTGCATCTCAAAGATCTTAAATAGCATTAATTTTCTTTTACTATAGATAAGCTCCAGTCAAATCTGCTCCACCTAATCCTCTTCAATTTCATTTAGATATCTTCACAAAAATCATCAACCTAAGATTTGAGTATCTCAGTTATTTGGAAGATTAAAATAAGGTACACACAATTGTTGCTATGGGTGAATATCAAGACTTCATAGGTCATCAGTTATCCCTAATTGTGTTGCATATTAAAAAGCAGGTTTCTTTTTGTTGTAGAATGAGGCCATGTACTTTGTGAGCTTTGATTAGTCACAAGCCTAAAAAAATCAAATGTATCTCACTTTTTTGTTAGCTACAGCAAATCACCTTTATGAAAGCAAATTAAGTATATCTTTGGTGTTAGTTCCATTTGTACTTTTAACTTCCTTTTCTAAAGAATCCATGTACTATGTTATGTATAGCAAAGCCTAGGAAGCCAGGGTGCAAAAACAAATTTCCTGAGGGGCTAAGGAATGAGACTCCACTGAGTATAGAGGGAATTGACTGCTTACAGAGCACTTGGTCTGATTCTCAGAGGGCTGGGTTAAACCATGAATTTATGCATTTATACACTTTAATAAAAAATAAACTTGAAAATAAATCTATTTGAGCAAAGTTCACAGAACTGCTCCATTCTATTTCATATTTGTAAAACAGTTTAAAGATACTTTTATTTTTTTTAGATTTATCTTTATTGTTGAAAGTATTACAGAGGTCTCCCTTTTTCTCCCATTGATCCTTCCCCATTTAGTTGTATACTTCTCAGCATATTAAAGATCTTAAACCATTTCTCCTAATTCAAAGGTCTATAATAAGATAGATACTTGAAAAACTGCTAAAGAAAAAAATAGTGCTCTCAGGTTTTTATTTTAGTTTTTGTTTACTATTTTTTTAATTCATTGTAGGGAGACTATTGTCTTGTTCATTTGTAGATTTTTGAAAAGTTTAAAGTCTTTGTTGCCCAATATAGAATTCTTTCCTAAATATTTCTTTATGCTGGAAAAGAAGCAACATTTGTTACATGTGAAATTAATGAAAAGAGATTTTTCAGTGATGTGCACTCAGAAAAATGTCTCTCTTAAACATATTAATAGCACTAGCAACAGCACTAAACACTTTTCTATCACAAAAATTGGCACGAGCTTAAATCTTTAGAATAACCTATGGCTACCTACAAACACTGTGTTAGCATTAGAATGCTTTCTTTTATGTTTTTGAACAGATTTCAAATCTTTCCTTTCCAGTTCTAATTATCATGTAATAAAAAATGAATTAAATAAATAATACCAAAATGACATGAACTAATCAACAGAAAACAGAAATTCTTTACATGAAAAGCAAAAGTCTTTTCTCCCTAGAGAACCAGCCACTGTGTGTGTTGTGTTCAGCGCCACCAGGTTACACATCACCGGGGGATATGATTCACATTGCATTTAGCTTGTGCTATTTGTGACTTTGCTTTCCTTAGATAATGCAAAAACTTCCCACATCTCTAAATCCATTTTATGTGCTTTATGCAAAACTTTGCATACAGTTGATTTTATGTAAGTAAAATGCTATATATTAGAAGAATTATCTATACATGTGTAATGAAGTAAAGAAAAATTGTATTATCTTAGTGCACCATGCTAATAGTAGCATGCCTTTACATAAGCATAGGAAAGTGATAAAGACAATGAGGAAACTAGGGATGATCTTTGCAGTGAATTTATTTTTAGTTTGTTTTTTAAATTAAGTTTATTGGGGTGACATTGGTTACAAACACATACAGCTCTCTAGTATACAACTCAATAAGAGATCATCTGCCCACAGCACCATGTGCGTCATTGCCCCAAGCAAAATCTCTTTCATCTCAACCCCCCTCCTCTGAACACCTTCACTTAACTCCAAATCTCCTTTCCCTCTAGCTATCATCACACTGTCTTATCACAAATCCTTTCACCTTTTTTTTCTAGCCATTGATAGAATAGTAGATACTCCATGTATTTAGAGAATATAATGTGTTGGGTTTCTTGTTTTAGACTGTATCTGCACCCATATCTATGATTGTCTACATCTATGGAAGACATATCCCACATTATGTTAAGGCTAATCATTCTGCCTATACATCACATATCCCTTCCCATCTGTTCAAGGCTTCCATATCAGTGATTACCTACTTTCCTGTATGTCTCTGCAACAAACGTCTTAGGTTGAGAAATCCTATCACCTATCTGATTCTCCTGTCTCTTACTTGCCTCTCCTTGAAGGCTAAACAACTTTTAAAAATTCTTGATTCCCTAGCCTCTCTTTTAATATTGACTGATCATGTAAAACAGCATAAGAATGGTAATAGGAGCAATTTCACTTTGTATTGCTTTTCCTCTTAGCAGGTACAATACCCTGCCTAGTGAGAACTCTTGGTTTTATAGTTTTTCCAACGGGAAGAGGAAAGTCCAAGGTGAGCACACAACTCTCCAATGTTCCAAGACATTTAAGTCTCACTTCATGGGGCAGCACAAGAGGAATAGTAGGCTAGACCACTAGAGATTAGCTATAATAGAAATGGTGAAGTGGAGTGGATCACACAGCAACTAGCTGTGGGTCTTCAAATGTTATATTCCTGCTGGTGGAGGTGCCCAGGCAAGATCTGATCCAAGAACACTTCTCATCTGCAGAGGCAAGCCAGAAGGATACAAAAACAACATAGAAAAACCAGCTGTGCTTCTATACACTAACAATTAATATCTTAAAATGAAATATAGAAAACTATCCCATTCATAATAATATCAAAATGCCTAGGAATAAATTTAACCAAGGAAGTTAAATCTATGTACGCTGAAAATTATAAGACAGCAATGAAAGAAATGGAAGATTTCCATTTATTTGTATAAATGGAAAGATACCTCAAATTCATGGATCAGAAGAATTAATAATGTTAAAATGTTCATTATACCCAAAGCAACCTGAAGATTCAAAACAATCCCTATCAAAATTCCAATGGCGTGTTTTACACACACACACACACACACACACACACACACACAGCCACAAAAGACTTCAAATAGCCATACCAATCTTGAGAAAAAAGAACAAAGCATTATACTTTCTGATAAGTAGGACAGGACAGTAGAAGTAGTCAATTCTGAATGTGGGCTATTATTTGGAACTTAAACCACCATCAATTGTCATTGATATTGTTTTGAATAGTTGGTAAATGCCAATAATAAAAAGTACTTATTTTAGTCAGGTTTATTACTGTTTTAAAGTACTCTACATGAAATCCATTCCTTTTTTGCTTGAGTTGTGGTAAACCAGCATCATGGCCTCATTCTTTTTTTAAATCTATATATTTTGTACTGATTTCATAGAGGAAAGGAGAGGGACAAAGATATAAACATCAATGATGATAGAGAATCATTGATCAGCTACCTCCTACATGCCTCCTACTGGGGTTTGGGCCCACAACCCAGGCATGTACCCAACCAGAAATCAAACAGTGACCTCCTGGTTTATAGATCGATGCTCAACCATTGAGCCACACTGGCCAGGCAATGGCCTCATTCTTGATGTGTCCCTGATGTTTATAAAACATCTTCTTGTTGTCATTGTAAGCTATTATCTTTTGTGATGCTATTTTCCATCTATTAAAATATATTCACTGTGGCTAGAAAATAGTCATGGAACACAATATCTTTTTTTTGGGGGGGGGGGGGGGGGAAGAATGGTCAGCAAGCCTGCAAAGTGCAGAGCATATTTCTATCTCCTGACTTTTGTCTCAATGTCCATAAAGCCAATTCCATAAAATGTCAATTTCCATCCACCCTAGGGGACTGAGTTGTGGCAAAATGAAGTTAGGGAGGACCATGTACATATGTTATTTGCAACCGAGACCTGTGTTTCCAGTCTCTAACAGTTCCCCCAGTGTACCAGGTGTGGGTGTGCAACAGGGAGGAGGCATGGAGTGATGGTAACTCCCATCTGGTTTGCTTCTGTTGTGTCAGGTCTCATGATTAATCTGTTTTTCTTTTTTTTTAACAAAGAAGATGAAAACAGCTGTTTGAAATGTTTAAAAATTGCATCTACCCTTGACAAGCAAACAAAAGAGATTTCAAAAGCATTATTTTATTCCAGGGGGAAAAAAATCTTCCAAAATCGGAAAGGACAAGTTAGTTTTATGCAATTTTTTTCAGTCCTTATGCATTTTCAGCTTCTCACATTTTCTGTATAAAGCAAGTTGAGGGAATTCATAGCTTGTGGAGTAAAATGAATAGCACTTTCAAGAACATGAAGAAAGCAGCCAGTGTGAATGCTTTTCATCCCAGCATGATTAGTGCTCTCCAGCTCTGGCAGCTGGGAGAAGGTGCTGTGTTGTAGAGGAAAGACACCTTGCATGAGGACTACTTCTCTCCAGGGAAGTTATCACAGACAATAAGCCAGTACTTCCCCTGACTTCTCTGCTACTTCTCCCTCCCGATGTGAAGTCTCTCCATCATGGTACCGCACTGTACCATGAGGTACATTTGGGATCATTACAGATATGGGCTATTCATCTTTGCTTGCAGCACTGTGTGGCCTTGGTTTTATTACAAGGAAGCTCTGCGATCCTCCCCTTTTTACCCGGCTTTGTGGGACTAAAGAAAGGATCTCATCTACACAGTGCTTACAATGGAAGAATGAATGAGATGGTCTTGCCAGCTGAAGGTCCATCCCTGTAGTTGTTCCAGCAAAGCTACAGTGAGAGCCTATTTTTAGTGATCAGTTTGTGTTGCAGTAATCAGTGAAGACTACTTTGTGAGGTGAAGGAATGTGTTGATGGTCATTCCTTATTAATATCATAGGTCGCACCTGAGAAGAAATGGAGCTGGAATGCTGATCAAAAAAGGGGCAATTTGCTCTAACAGGTTTGGCTCAGTGAATAAAGCATCAGTAGGGACTGAAAGGTCCCAGGTTCAATTCTGGTCAAGGGCATGGTTGTGGGCACATCCCCAATAGAAGGTATGCAGGAGGCAGATAATCGATATTTCTCTCTCATTGATGTTTCTGACTATTCCTCTCCCTTCTTCTCTGTAGAAAATCAATAAAAAAGGGAGAGCATATTTTGTGCTAAAGTATGTTTGTTTGGAGCCAGAACTGGAGAGTTTTATGAAGAGATTAACTATTCTCTGAAACTGACCAAATGATTTCCAGTTATGTCCACTCTGAATAATCATACAACTCAAAAAATAACTTTAAACAAATAATGGGTCAGCAAATTTGTTTACAATCAACTGAGAAAAAAATTTATGTGAGATTTAAAGTTATGTGAGAATTGTTAAGTATGGCCACTGAATTAACTAATAAATATTTTATTATAAATATTTCCTTGAAAAACAGGGCTTTTCCTGAGCTTATGTTCTAAACTCTTGCCCACTTCTTTATGCCAGGAGCAGAATTAGGAACCAGCAGGGAACAGGTACATGAGAAAGTGCCACTGCATTTGTTGGCATGTAGGGCTCCTAACAAGGAGGTCTAAACTGCATATTTTTTTCTCATCTGGAGTTTATAATCTAGTAAAGAAATTAAGACATGCTAAAACTTAACAAAAAAACACAATGGCTATACCTGATTGTACCAGTTGATTGCAAATTATAAATGCTACTAGAGGCCCGGTGCATGAATTCGTGCACAGGTGGGGTCCCTTGACCTGGCTGGTAATAGAGGCAATCAAAGATGTGGGAGGTTGGCCAGGGGGAGGGCCACAGGAGGTTGGCTGGCCAGGGGGAGGGACTTCAGGAGGTCCCAGGGCCATCATGGCCAGCCAGCCTGGGGGAGGGGTTGGCCAGCCAGGGTAAGGGTCCATGGGTGGTTGACCAGCCAGGGTAAGGGTCCATGGGTGGTTGGCCAGCTGGCCCTATCAGGTATGGGATCATGGGAAGTTGGCCAGCCACAGGAGGTTGGCCATGGGAGTGCATTGACTACCAGGGGGCAGTTCCTGTGTTGAGCATCTGTTCCCTGATGGTCAGTGCATGTCATAGTGACTGGCTGACCTATCATTTAGTTGTTCAATTGTTTGGTATTTAGTCACTTAGGCTTTTATATAGATAGATAAATAGAATTTAGAGTTACAAAAATTTTTTTTATTAAAGGTTATCAAAACTGCAGTCATACACACAGATTTTTAAAAATCACTGCATTGTCAGAACCGGTTTGGCTCAGTGGATAGAGCGTTGGTCTGCAGACTGAAAGGTCCCAGGTTCGATTCCAGTCAAGGGCATGTACTTTGGTTGTGGGCACATCCCCAGTGGCGGGGGGTGCAGGAGGCAGCTGATCAATGTTTCTCTCTCATCAATGTTTCTGACTTTCTATCCCTCTCCCTTCCTCTCTCTAAAAATTAATAAAATATATATTTTTTAAAAAATCACTACGTTGAATCCCAGAATGTTTGTACTTCAAAGGGCTTTGGAATCATAACCTGAGGCCAATATGTTATAAGATCAGCAAAGAGCAGAGGCCCAAAGTCTTCCCCCTCTTTTCCTTTCTCTAAAGTTAGTGCTACTTCTGGTGTGATATCTGGTTAATACGAGGGAGATGTGGCTTATTCTTCTTCAGCTGTTTCCTCAGTGGCCTTTATCAATGTTTCACCTACTCTAAATTCTCACTGAATTAGCCTTTCGAGTAAAACTTGGCTCTCCTAGCCCATAATAAAATGCACACGTTTGGTCTTGCAGGAAACTGTGTCTCTGGAACTATGTCTCTTGGATCTTGTCACCTATAGGTGGATGAAGCAAAGAAAGCAAATACTGGAATATCTGCAAAAACTAGTTAAAATAAGGGTGCACCATAGTGTCAGCAGATAAGGGCAGTGGAGTCCACCACATAAACCTTGTGGGGTATAACATATGTTCACTGTCTGAGTATTATGCATGCTTATTCAACATTCATGGTGTTGTGAAGTGGAGACCACCCGCACGCGGACGCCCACCCAACTCAAGTAATTCCGGAACAAACTCCTCAGCGGTCCAATTTGAGGAGGCAAAAGAATTTTATTTCAGATTCGAATCTGGGCTGCTGCCGCCAGGAAGGAGCAGGCAACAACAGCAGCAAGCAGTTACAAATCCAGCTCTTTATGCATGTTTCAAACAAGGGGGTGGAGGTCCACGGGGCTGAAGCTGATTAGTTTCTATATTGCTTTACCTTGTGGTTGCATGCATCGGCCAGATGGCCTAATCTCTTGGTTCGTTCTGTTATTTTAGCCTTGACTAATCCAGACTGTTGATTTGGCCTTCAGGTCCAGGAGGGGGAGGGAGTAGTAACTTTCTACCCTCCAGGCAAGGTCAGTAATTTTCCACTCCTCACATGGAACAAATATTACTGAGCACCTACTATATGCTAGGCTCTACTCTAGACTTTGGCAATAAGCAATACACCACAGATTTAAAACTCTGCCTCATGCGGTACATATTCTACTTGGAAAGGCAGGCAATACGTCAATAAAAATTTATGCCCATATCAAATACTAATCTGCTGTAAGAATATGTGTACAGCAAGGATAAGGGTGAAGGGGGGAAAGCAAGTGTGCTTTACTATGTAGGGTCTTCAGGGAGGGTTTTTTCCGAAGGTGACATGTGACCACATCTGAATGAATGATGAAAGAAGACATGCAAACAAAAGAGGGAAGGACATTCCAGGCAATGAGAGCAGCCAGTATGGTGATCATGAATGAGGTGGGAGTGAAATTGTCATGTTTGAAAGAGAAAAAGAACATCAGTGTGGTTGGGTTGAATGAGCTGAGGAAACAGCGGCAGGAAATGAGGTCAGAAAGGCACACTGGAGTGGCAAAAAGCCGTTCACGTACATTTTAGAACAGCTTCCTTGTATCATACTCTGCTGAAATAATTTATTACTTTCTTCTCCAGCCAGGCAGATAGTTAAGTGAGAAAATGCCTCTGTCCTCCCAGAATTCACAGTATTGAGAATGAGACAAACAAAAACATAATTGTAATGTATTATACTATGTTTTTTTTGGGGGGGGTGGGGGGGCTTGTCTATGTGTAAGCTCAAGTTGCTAGGGAACACTTAGAAGAATGCGTGTAAATTTTTCTGGTGCAATCATGAAAGGCTAATTAGAGCATATAATATACTGCCTGAGCTTTGACAGACAAATCAGAGTTCACTGGGTGACCAATGTCATGAAAGTTTTCCAGGCTGTCTGAATGGTTTACTCAAATGTCCAAAGGCATGGGCAAGCATTGCAATTTGAGCTTGAGTAGTGTAGTAGAAAAGCAAAAATCATTGAAGACAGACTAGTGTTTGAACGCTATCTCTGAAACAGAGAACATTACTTAATCTCTCCTGGGAAAGGGGTTAATCATTATGCCTATCTTATAATACTGTTGTGATGATTAGTGAGACTAAGTGTAATGCATGCTTCTGGCTTATGTTGTATGAACAGTAAGTCCTAGTTATTGTCTCACATAGAAAATTATATAGTGTTGACAATAGGCACAGCGTTAATTTCCTTATCTTATTCTCAGACTTTGTTCAGAGTCTGAAACAGCATGGGTGCTCAATGAATATTTGGTGTATAAATGAATGAACCTGGACAGTTACAGTTTCATTTGAATTGCAGGAATGCAGGTGATAGAGGACAAATAACTGGACCAAGTCAAGGGCAGTGAGTATAAGAAATAGGATAAGCAATTTAGATACTTAATAAATAAAAGTGACAGAACTCATTACTAATTGGATATGAGAAAGAAGAAGAAGCCAGAGTAACTTCCAGGATGACAATTGAATGGCTGAATGAATGTTGGGAACATTCACTAAAATGGGATGACCAGGAGAAATGAGAGCGGGTTGTGTAGGGAGAGAAAATGAGGTCAAGTGAACTTTGTAGTTTTGAGATGTCTACAAGCCACAAATGTGAAAAAAAAAAAAATCCTAGAGGTGACCATAAAGGAACTCAGAAAAGGGTTCAGACAAAATATTTCAATAGATACATTGGCTGTCATAGAAGCCTTTTTTAAATGAAATTTGGTAGAGAGATCATTACAAATGAGGGGAAAGATGGTCAATAATATGTTGCAAACATATTAGAGGACCCCTTGGAAAAAAATCTCATGACTTCACAGGGAGTTAAGAGAATCATGGGAGTCTAGCATCACTTTAGAATCTACTTTTTTGTATGTATTTATATAAACACTGTGCAAAGCATAGTTTGTTATAGATCACTGAAGAACTCCCTAACTTAAATCACCTAATGGTACAAATTTTAAGAGCTTGTAATGGTGGATAGAAGTGATCAATGATACTAAAATTCATAACTCAGAATACAAAGTTCTATTTGGTTTATGTGATTTAAACTTTATGAGGTCATATTTCTCATTTTCTTATTGAATAGTCAACTTAATATTATTTAGTAGGTAATGCTCAGACAACTCAGATAAGTGATGTTGTTGATGGAAAGTTTGCCTAGGAGGTGCCATTGGTATCATCTGCTCATTTTTAACCTTTATTCAGTTAGATAACATTTAAGGCAGTTCTTTGTGTTCTCATTATGGTTGAACATGCTGTTTGATACTAATCCAGAGAAGGCAGCCACATCATTAAAATATTTGGGAGATCTGTAGCCTGAGGTAAATGCCAACTTTTATTCATTCAATAATTGTGTCAACATTTTCTCAGTTGTTTAAAAACTATTTTTATTTTCAACATGGTATATTTTATATTATTTTAGTTTATTGTAATTTGACTAAAAATCATTAAACTCTATTTTTTTTCTGTAAAAAGCAACTATTATGGGAGTATAAGCAGGCATTCCATATTCAATTGAAAAGTTCAATGCTGATGTGATTATCATAATGTGATTTCAATGTCTCTAAATATAATTTTACAAAAGCCTAGACTGGAAAATTCCAAATATCAGTGAAAGCAAACTTCAGCATACTGATACAAAGGGCTCTATTACTGATCTACCATTTATTTGACATCAGAATTGAAGACATGAGCATAGAATTTAAAATGTCCTGAATGGCTGCTAACTCAAAAAAAAAAAAAAATCACATACGTGGATACAGGGCTCTTTAGTTTTTTATCTTTGGGAAAAAAATTATCAATTGTTATACATTCTCATGTCTCTAGATAGGACTGATTTAATTCACGTTAATTACTGATGAAGCTATCCCCGCACCATCACCACAAAACAAACAAACAAAAAAAACCACAACAGATTTTGATTGGCAAAAGTGAGGAGAAACTAGGTTGAGCTGATTTATAGTAAAAGCAGAAGGTATACAGGAGAAGAATGAGAAAGCAGATTAACAAGCTGGAAAGGAGTTATGAGTTGTGACTAAGGGGAAAAAAATTGAAACTGAGACCTCATAAACAGGGCTAGAAAAGAAAATTATGTACTGAATAGTTAAATATTTCAAATAACTTTCCCTGGGAAGGATATTTCAAACTAAATGCTACAAAGCTGTTGTTAATCATTGTCAGGAAAATAGCATTGGGTGTATCTTACATTTTAGAGGAAGAGAAGTGTTTAATGTAGTATTGTTTTCCTTGAGATGAATGGGATATTTAAGTCAAGGATGGATACCACTGAATTGATTCAACTAAGAAATGAGATTATGCTGCAGAAGCAAACTATGCTTCTCTGCATAGGAGTATAATGTGAAGGGAGGAAAATAGGTTCATTATGTCCAAGGCATGTCTACTGAAAAATTGGAGACACTACATAAGGCAGAGGGGCAGGATTTGTTATACCTACATGAGAGTAATAGATTTTCTAAATTTAATCCAGGAAAAGAGACTGCTTAGTTATGCCTCTTCAATTGCTAGATAATTATCTGTGTCAGATGGGAAATACTTTATTTTCTTATTTCCAAGGGGGTTAGGGATAATACAATGGCCTGTGAGAACTAAAACTTTAAGGAAAAAAATTGACTTTAAGTGCTTCTCTACTTGAAAGGAGCCATGATCCTGAGGCTCTAGAGTACTTTCATGTTTTTTTTAGATGAGATGTGACAAAACAGGATGAAGTGATTTGGAGGCAGTACGACTACTGGCAAGATAGTGGAAAGCCAAGTGGGAATGATGTAATTCCTTCTCTGTGGCAACACTGAAATAGAAGAAAATTTTCTAAACACTCAACAAATGCCAAATTGATTGGTCCTCTGGAAAGGGGGGGAGGATATAGCTATGCATTGGCTTTAACCATTGAGTGGGAATATTATCCTCTAAATAACTGTAAACTCTGGATAAAAATTCAAAACTAACAGCCACAAGAGGACTCTAGTGATTGAACCAAAGCAGGCAGGATTTGTTTTCCTGAATATGAAGATTCATATCTTTCATCAAAGTTCAGCCATTATCTCTTTGAGGTCAGGATGTAGACTGGCAAATGAGCCCGGCTCTCCCTTAAGCAGATCCATCATTTTGGTGATAAGATTAAGGCTTGTCACAGGAACTAAGGCAGTTTTTAAATGGGAACACATATAAATAAATACATTTTGTTGAATAACAATAAAATGCCATTGCAAACTGTAAAAATTGTTTCTTAACTTATCAATACAGTATCTTGCAACAAAAAAGCAACTATAAAACAAATTAACAATATAAGTAAAAAAATATATAAGTATGGATTCTTCTAATTTTTAATAAACATGATGACATATGGACTTATATACACTCAGAAAAGCACTCAGTGATTTTGTCAAAGATAATGCAAAATATTTAACTCAACTGGATTCTTTTCCCTTTTTTTTTTTTTTTTGCCATTGGGATACTTATTGAAAATCATTATACATTTTATAATTTTAACAATCAACATTTATTATGGTAGCTTGGCTATCCCCATTTTTTTTTTATTAAAAACCTCTTAAGTCTCTGGCAGATGTGGTTTGGTTGGTTGGAGGGTCATCCAGTACACAGAAATGTTGTATGACTCCAAATTTTATGTAATAATAATTTTTTTAAAAAAAGAATGGTGTTTGAAGTGGGTACCTCACCATGAAAATTGACATGCTTGCTGTGCTGTTCATTGAATAAAGTGAACTAGAGAAAATAGCTTAGTGGTGATCAAATAAATGGGCAGTTCCTACAGTCATCGACATGAGACCACTGTGTTCAGGGGTGAAGATATGCTTTCAGAGGCCAGGAATATGGTTTTAATGTTTAGATTTTGAGGCATAAACACAGAAAAAGAAGTGAAGTCTACTGAATTAGGTCAAGTAACAGATGTGTAATCAAAGATTTCTGATGAGCACCATGAAAATTTTAGATAAAATATGGTATTGCCCTGAACCTTTCTCAGCACTGAAAAATAGACAAAAGCTTTCAAAAATTTGAATTTTAGAGCTACATCTCCCTTTAACTCTCCAGGAATGTGCACATTTATTACATAAATTTATTATTACATATTTATTTTCTTTATAGCTTATACATATTTATATTAATAAAAATGTAATATGCTAATTAGACCAGACATCCTTCCAGACGACCTTTTGGATAAAGCTGGGACCCAGAGGGAAGCCCTGTCCTGATTGCCAGAAGGAAGTGAGGGGGAAAAAAACATACTCTTTCAGGAATTTCATGCATTGGGCCTCTAGTATATTTATATTTATCTGTATATCTACCTATAGGTTATCTATCTTCAACTGTTGCAAATACTATGCTTTATCATGCAGTATTTCCTGAATTTCAGCAATATCTGATTAGTTAATCATTTAAGTTTCATGTTGGACAACACAATAGATGGCCAAACACATTTTAACTAAGTCAAAGATTTTCATTGCTGAACAGATATGCAAAGGTTCACACTGAGTGAAAAATTGTGTAACTCCAATTTCAGCCTGTTAGATCAGTGGTTGGCAAACCACATGTGGCTCTTTGGCCCCTGAGTGTGGCTCTTCCACAAACTACCACGTGCGGGTGTGCATATACAGTGTGGCTGAAACTTCATGGCCCATGCACAGAAGTAGGTTTTCGGCCTAGGCAAGTCTATTTTGAGAAGTGGCTAAGAACACTCAAGGGGCCAAAGAGCCACATGTGGCTCACGAGCTGTGGTTTGCCGACCACTGTGTTAGATCAATGACATTACATGCTGTCACTTGAGGAAAATAATCTGCTAAAGTTGGACATTCCTTGATAAACTATAAAACCTATGTACAATAATGTTTAAAGAAATCGGAGATTTATTTTCTATAAAATATTAGACATGCTAGTGCTAAAACCCATTTAGAAAATATTATGACATCTTTTAGAATAATGTGAAATGCAATTATAAATATTGCACAATCTTGCTTGACAGGTGTTTATTTTATTTCCATTTTTCTTAATTAGGTATGTACTAATTGCTAAAGCTGTGAGGATATTTGTGTATATATGTAGGCATTATGAGAATATTGTTCTGTTTTATTGTTTAGTATCAGGGATGTAGCTGAAGATTCCTGTCATATATTTGCCACCAATGACAAAAATGAGTAGAACATAAAAATTCAGGTCTGCTGTTTCCAATCAAAATCTAAAGATTTTGAACAACTAAAGATATTTATAACTTATTCATATATTTTCTTTTTAGATTTTTAAATTGATGTATATTGATTTAGCATATATTAGGGGGGGGAGTAATTTAAGTCTCAGATGTTGTTTTCCCCCTGAATTACTGGATACTTTGTATTCAACATTAGCAAGAGTTGAAGACTAAATAGGAATGGGCATGTGGAAGCTCCTTTGAACTCTTTTTAACTTTTAACTTTTGCTGAGTTCCTTTATTTTTGTTTTTTTAAACTATCTGATGTTTCTCTCACTCATTTCACTGCCCTTGATTTTTTATCTTCTTACCTCCACCCTTGCTAACAAGCATTATCCCTTTTCCCCAGTCCCACTTAATTCCTCATTCTCTGACTTTAGGAAATAAACCTTTACAATATACTTTTTTAAAAATCTGTGATCAAGCCCTCACTGGTTTAGCTCAGTGGAAGGAGTGTCGGCCTGCAGTCTGAAAGGTCCAGGTTTGATTCTGGTCAAGGGCATGTACCTTGGTTGCAAGCACATCCCCAGTAGGAGGTGTGCAAGAAGCAGCTGAATGGTGTTTCTCTCTCACTGATGTTTCTAACTCTCTATCCCTCTCTCTTCCTCTCTGTAAAAATATCTGTGATCATGATTTTCTGCTTTGAAAAAAAAAAGAAGGTAGTTTAGATATAGGAAGATGGCTGGCTGGCTGACTCAAATTATATTTTTTGCAATTTTGGGAAACGCCTGATCAAAGCCCCTCATGTACTTAATCAGCCTCTCTTAGTACCAGATATCTCACGTACTTGGCTGGGTTTATGGTGACTTTGGTTAAAGAGTAGAATTTTTTTCTTGATAAAAGACTCAGCCTATACAGATATCATGTCTTAGTTACAATAGATTACCCATAAAACACTAAAACATTAAAGATTTTATCTATCTACCTGAAATTTTTGGAGTTTCTTGTCATATTTGTGTTATTATTTAACACTAGGCGCCTGGTGCATGAAGATTTGTGCACAGGGCGTGTGCCCCTCAGCCTGACCTGCACCCTCTCCAATCTGGGAGTCCTCAGGGGAGCCCTCTCCAATCCGGGAATTTCTGTTTGTCATTGCAATCATATGAGCGAATTGTCTGAGACCCCAACCCAGTTTGTTTGTGTGTTTTGCTCACAGCATAATAAAGGCTTTTTTTTCCCCCTTTGCTTCATTGGTAGAGATTTCCTGGAAGTTTTAGGATATCTTACCTTTAATTTTTCCTAGACACTTTGGTTTGACTTATGTCTCTCACCTTTGCTTTTCCTTCAAATTATTCAATGTCTCCTTGGTTTTTTAACTTGCTCCAGGCTCACTTTGCTTTGGTGTGTAAGAGATCTGTATGCCACCAGAACTATGATTCCCAGAATTCCTGGTACTCCCTGCGCTCTGGGCTTCCACTCCTGGTCCTGGGGCTGCCACCAAAACTATAATTCCCAGCATTCCTGGTGCTTCCCACACTCCTGGTTTTCCCTTCCTGCTCTGTCTGGGTCTCATGGTCTCCCGGTCTGCCAAGTCCTCCAAGCTGCCAACTCTCCCTCTCTGCTCTCCATCTGGTAGCTTAGGGAGCCGAATTCCCCAAGTCACTCCACTCTCTACAGGTTCGCCTGCTCTGCTCTCCGCCCAATGCCTATGTGTGCAATTCAAATATCATGAATTGCACTCCATCTTTGTCAGGTTAATTTGCATACTCACTCCTGATTGGCTGATGACCATAGCGGTCAATTCACATTTTTCTCTTTTATTATATAGGATTGTATCAACAAGGACAAAATGCATAATGACAGATACCACATTTCTTACTTCCCAAACCATAGTTCAAAGTCAAGCACACTAATTTTCTATTTAAAGCTGAATCCCAATATCCAAAATATAAGAATTTTTTTTAAAAAGCTGACAACTAAATGAAGAACTTTCTCTACCCCAAATTAGTGTTATTTTGAAATATCGAAATGAATCTATAAAAATGTTTCATTTAGATCTGATCAGTTCAGAAGATTAGTACTTGATCATGAAATATGAATTATACAGGGTGTCCCAATAAATGTATACACACTTTAATAGTTGATAGCTTAATTTTGAAAATGAAATGTATTTTAATAAACACTGCCTTTATAATTATTTAAAATGCATACATACATATTTTGGCACACCCTATATGTTGTTAGTTGGTACATTGGCAGAGTTATCTGGTAAATGAAAATTCAAATTATTCAATGTCTCTTTGGTTTATTGTGTGTTAACTTAGTACTCCTGCCAGTCTCAGTACTTTTACAACAGCTGAGCTCATTGGCAATAGGAACATAGCAAACATAATTTATCATTTCCTAGAGTTGCTTTCCTTCCAGGTTCAGAGTCTACCACCTACAGAGTAGGTAGTAATGGTATTATTTGTTTCAGTAGCCATGGAAACTGGTACATAGGCAATTATAAACAAATAAAAATTTGAGAATAAGTCCCAAAATCTGTAGCTCAGAGATTTCAATAGTTAAATCAGTTTAGAGTTTTGGGTTTTTTTCTTTTTTCTTTTATTGTGAATCTCAATAGTTAAAAAAAAATACATAAAAAATATAATCAAAAGTTAGGGAGATTGGAAAGAGAATTTTAGAGAAATCATGGGGAGTATTCCTGAATCTGTTATTAATTTATGTGTGACCTTCACATACTTACTTAACTTTTTAGTTCCTTATTTCCCATCTAGACAACATCATGCTGCCCTCACTGGAATCTTGTGAAGCTTAATTAAGATTTGTAAACCACTTTAGCTTTTACAACTGGAGGGTGTTGAAGAAATGCAAATTTTTAAATTATTATTGTTGTTATGTATTATTTATTGCTGTCTATCTAGCCTTAGCTTAGTCGGTCTCTGAGGCTTACTCCCTGAACCATGCAGACAATTTAATAATAAATGCAGTGTCGGGCCAGCAAATAGCAGAATGACTCAATAGAAAGTAAAATGAAAAATGTTTTATTCTTCTATTGTAAAGGTCACAAGAGTTAAATGTTTTTCAAAATGCCACAAAACTAACAATCTTATTCTTATTGACCAATTCTCCTTTACTTTAAATTATTGAGGATTTTCTTTGTGTGCAGCATTTTTACACATTTCTAATAATGCCATTTTGAACTAGCAAACAGTATCTGCTTTATTTTGTTTCTCTTTTGGGAAAACTATACCATGGGTTTGTTAGTCTTTTTCAATAAAAGTCCACTTTTCAACTCTGCTTAATTTACAAACATCGAATTTGAAATAATTATTCTCTATTGCTGGACTAAAACCCTTCAGGTTTCTGTTTCTAAGCTGGTTCATCTTTGCTTAAAATAGTTCAGTTTTCCTTTTATAAAGTTTATAATTACTAGGTAACATAAATTGGGTTTCACATATATTGAATAAAAACTGTGCATGCTTTCATACCGAATATACAAAGTGATTCTTATTAAAATACTAGAGGCCTAGTGCATGGATTCATGCACCGATGGGGTTTCTCAGCCTGGCCTGTACCCTCTTGCAATCTGGGACCCCTCAGAGGATGTTGGACTGCTGGTTTCAGCCTGGCAGTCCAACATCCCCTGAAGGATATAGTAGTATGTGAAGCAGCAGGCGGCTGGGAGGAGCCCAAGCCTGGGCCAGGTGCTGTGCTGCTCCCACTCATCCTGGGCCAGGTGCTGTGCTGCACCTGACACTACTGCAGCAGCTGTCATGGAAATTCACACTGTCACAGCTGGGCTTACCAACCTTGAGCCCTGCATCTGGTGCCTGTCAGTCAGCTGAGCAGCATTCCTGCTGAGGCAGCTCACTGACCACCAGGGAACAGCTCCTGCATTGAGTGCCTGCCCCTCTAGTGGTCAGTGCGCATCATATTACTGGTCAAATGGTCGAATGGTCGGCCAGTCACTTAGGGTTTTATATATATGTGTGTGTGTGTGTGTGTGTGTGTGTGTGTGTGTGTGTGTGTGTGTGTATGTGTGTTATTTTTTATATAAAATATAAGAAACATGACTACTGACATGAAAGAACACCCTATCTTCCCAAAACTACCTTTTCTTTCCTGCCAATAGATTCCTTATTTTATGTTTAGGTAACTGTGCCAATATTTCCTAATCTCCTGCAAAACAGGGCCCTCCTGAATCCTCTGGGGAGAATTTTGAGTTGTGGAAGCCGAACATGGTGTCATCTTTGCCAGATACTCACTGTCATCTGCATGAACAATGGGGCACAATAAGCCCTCTGGTAACCTTCTGAGAGGAGGAGTCTCTTATTTCAGAAACCTGTTGCTCATGCCTTTCCTTTCTTAATGAAAGGTCAGAACAGACCTTTATCGGTGCATTTTTCAGCCACTGAAGAGAAACAACAACATAATTTTAAAGGTTTTTATCGAGCCACAGTTTAACAAAACCAGGCTTGTCTACATAGACTTTTCCTTATGATAAGTATTTTATTACTTAAGCTCTTTAGTTTGTCAGTTTTCTACTAGATACTGAATAAAATAGTCTTAACTAATATACTTTACCAGAGTGCTCCAGCCTTCATCAATAGTCTCCCTACTCCCACAGCACTTGCAATCACTACGTATAATTTACTAAGCAATTCTATGGCATTTGTGCTGTTTGGTGTGTGATTTTATATGTCTCCTGGACTAAACTGTCAGTCCCTTGAATGTGGAAACCTGATTTTTATCCTCCCTCTGTGCTTTTTCCTACTTCCTTGCACAATATTGGCTCATTGCAAGCTCAATATATTTTAAAAAGATATGTGTGTGGGTCTTATTTGTGTTGCCTTTTCCTTGCCTTTAAACTTAAAATTCTGTCACAGTGCTTCTAATGCATGGCTCAGATAATCAGACAACTGCCAAGTGACTAATGAGAGGGTGGGTATAGAGCATGAATACACCGGGCAAAGGAGTAATTCATATCTTGGCAGGACAAAGCATCAGGACAGTGTGAGATTTCATCATGCTGCTCAGGACAGAATGGGAATTAAAACTTGTGAATTGTTATTTCTGGGATTTTTCCATTTAATATTTTCAGACCACAGTTGATTGCAAGTTACTGATTTTCAGAAAGTGAAACCACAGATAAGGGAGGAGGGGATTACTGTATATATACATGGAATATCATTTAGCCATAAAAAGAAATGAAATACTGACATATGCTATAGCAAATATGAGCCTTGAAAGTATTGTGCTAAGTAAAAGAAGCCAGACACAATGCCAAATACTATATAATTCCATTTATATGTAATATTCAGAAAAGGGAAAGCCATAGAGACGGACATTAGTGGTTGCTAGTGTCTGGGTAATGGGAAAATGCAGCGTGGCTACTATGCAGGTTTCTTTACTTCAGGGGTGGTGAATGTCTGGTCCCCAGGCCTTATAAGGCCCGTGAAATCATTTGGTCTGGCCCTGCAAGGCATTAGAGGTGAGTTAATTAAATGTTTGACCATATATAGCAGGATAACTTTTAAGTTGATAATTTTATATGGCCCTCAAGTAATGTTATAAATATTTAAATTTCCCTTGGCAGAAAAAAGGTTCCTGACCCCTGCTTTATTTGATGATTAAGTACTCTGGAAGTAGGTAGTGGTGATAGTTGCTCAACTGGAGGAATATGTTAAAAGCTACTGCATTGTACATTTAAAAGAGCAAATTTTAGAGTATATAAATTATCTATATATATAAAAGCCTAAGCAACCATCCTACCATTTGATGATTCAACTGGTAGCTATGATGCACAATGACCACCAGGGGGCAGATGCTATGACTAGTAACTATGATGTGCACTGACTACTAGGGGTCAGACACTCCACACAGGAGCTGCCAAGCTGCAGTGATGTGGCAATTGCAGTTCTCAGGTGGCACACCAGGAACCGGAGAAGAGGGAGCCCGATTCTGGGGTGAGTCATCCAAGAACTACTCTCTTGTAATCCAGGACCCTCAGGGGATGTCTGAGAGGCAGTTTCAACCTAATCCCTGCAGGCCAGGCTGAGGGACCCCATCTGCCAGAGGGACTCTGCTCACTCTGCAGACACCGCCCCAGGTGCGGCCAGCCAGGGAGGGACTGTGGGAGGTTGGCTCCAGGGCATATCTGGCCCATCTTGTCCAGTCCCTCCCTGCCAGCACCTTCTAATTAACTACCTTTCAATGTGCACGAATCCATGCACAAGGGCACTAGTTTCTTAATAAAACTTTTTAAAAACTCAATGAAAACCCATGATTCTTATATTTCAGGATATTTAAATTCAGTGAATATAAGGATATATAAATCAAGTACAGGTTTTAGTAAAGATGGCCTATTTTTTTTCCATATATAAGAAAGTTACCAAACAATGATAATCAATACTTTGTGAATAAGAAAGCATATTTCTATTATTCATAATTACTTCATTTACGAACAACCTACTGCTCTCTAGGGAAGGCTATATTATAAGTGAATGACATATAATAATAGCTATTATTCAATGAGTCTAATTGGCATCGGAAAGGATGCTTTTCATTCTCTCTGGGGTTGGAAACATTGGATATAGAGGTTTTTTTCTTATTCTTAGATGATAGGTAAAGTTTACCAAATGGAGGAATTTACTCCATGCAAAAAATACTAATGCAAGTATAAAAAAATGTATGAAATGCTTAGGAAATTTTGAGTCGAATTCTGTAGGACAGATCTCAGAGTGTATTCCAGTGTTGGAATACATAGAATTGCCTCCTCCCCCCTTATGCCATTCTGTGATTTCTCCAACTCTGCATTAGAAATTCTGGCTGCATTAGAAAGAAAACTGTTCCAGATTTTGTTTTAAGTAATTAATCCTCAAAGACCAAGAAAAGGTTGAATCTTAATGTATCTGTGTGTTTTATACAAAATGTATAAATTATCTTGCCTTTGTGACAGTAGTACCATTAAATAAATAGGAAGTATTGAATTGATTCACAAAAATTCTACTAACCCTGGCCTGTTTTGCTCAGTGGATAGAGCATCAGCCCAAGGAAGGAAGGGTCACAAGTTTGATTCTGATCAAGGGCATGTACCCTGGTTTTAGGCTTGATCCTCAGCCCCAGTTAGAGCTCATATGTCTCTCTTGCATTGATGTTTCTCTCTCTGTCTCTCTTTCCCTCTCTCCCCCCATCCCTTCCACTCTCTAAAAATCAATGGAAAAAATATCCTTGGGTAAGGATTAACAACAACAACAACAAAATATTCTATTGGATATAACCAAAAGGATATATAAAAGTTATTTTTCATTTTCTGCATATAAGTCATTTTGCTTTAAAAAATTAGGGGAAATAGGTAGGAGATATAGTCTGTCTTACAAGACATTGAGCAATTCCAGTCTTTAAATACAGGTAATTTATATCAATAGCTGAAAAGACCCAGAGGAGATAACTTTGAGATGGAGAAAAGTCCTCTGTATCATGTTAACAGATAAATGGTCAGATTTCTATAGAATAACCATTAAAAGAAAGAGGATAGGAAAAAGAGAGAGAGAAGAAAAGGAGGAGGAAGAGAGAAGGAAAGGAGGAGGAAAGAAATAAATAGAGCACATGTTTATATATGGAACTTTCCAGTTACTGTCCTTAAGCCACAAGCTCTAAAATGCTCAGCTACATTCTGTTCTCCTAGGAATTCAGCTTGGAACATCCTACCTGAGTAGGTTACAGGCCCCTTGGGTCATCCAGGATATGCCAAGAATAATTGGAGCTTGCCTAAGGATATTATCCAGAAAGATATTGCTCCTAAAACTACTGACTATGTTTAAGCATTCTGCTCCATTTCTCCTGAGAAAATAGCTTTTACCCATACTAAAAATGCCCCTAAGTAACTGAAAAAAAAGTCAGAGAACTTTTTTAGTATAATAATTTATTGATTACTCAATTTATCAATTTATTAAAAATATAATACAGTTATATAACTATGTTATATTATGCAATGGTTATGTGACTGAAGGTCTAGAATATCATTGTCTTGAATGCAGAGTTTGAAGCACAAGCTAATCTTATTATGCCTCACTTGCTCTGTGTTACATCAGGTTTTCTAAACCCAAGGTATTGCATGTGATGTTATTAAACATTCAAAATCAAGAATCAGTTAAGTCACCATTCTAATCTCTGACATCCTCATGTCTTCCTTTCTTTGTTTCCAGGGATCGCTTTACAATACTAGTATTTACGCAGATGTAAGCAGCTTATCTTTCATTCTCCAGCTGTTCTTCACTTGCACACAAACAAGATGTTCTCTCTGGCATATGGTATATATGGATGTCATTTCTCAGAGGCTCTTCTTCAGAATTGCCATGCCGATGAGTGTTCAGTCAGGGAACTGAGGTGATATTGATCGGCATTGCACAGTGACAACACCAAATCACAGCCCTATATAGAGTGGTAATAAGACAGTCTGATATTTGATACTTTGATAACTGCAAAAGGAATTTTTAAAAAATATATTTTATTGGTTTTTCACAGAGAGGAAGAAAGAGGGATAGAGAGCTAGAGAGCTAGAAACATCAATGACAGAGAATCATCAATCAGCTGCCTCCTGCACACCCCTTACTGGGGATGTGCCTGCAACCAAGGTACATGCCCTTGACAGAATCGAACCCCGGACCTTCCAGTCCGCAGGCCGATGCTCTATCCACTGAACCAAACCGGTTTCTGCTCCAAAAGTAATTTTTATCCCATAACCCTTCCCTACTCCTTTTTATCCTTGATCAGTTTTTGACCAGGAACAAGGAGGACAGTACAGACTGTGAGATTTACTATGCCAAAACTTCTTATAATTTCACACAGGTTTCCTTTTTGTAAATTGAGTCATTGTCTACTGGGAAGAAGGTGGACTAAAATAGAAATAGAGATGATAGGTGATAGATAGAATCTGTGATAAATAAATTAGATAGATTGGACAGGTGGACCCTTTATTGCCAACATCTGTGTCATCTCCCAAGATTCCTGTCACCATCCATAGATCTAATATAGAAGCAATGCCATGAGTTGTCTTAGCCTCTCAAAACTCTATATAGTCTATTAAACTCTCCCACTGAACAGATTACACCATCTTGTGCCCATCCTAATGCTGTCTATACCTGGCATCCACATATGCATCATGGATAGAGTGGTGCAGAGGAAGGAATTTGACTGTGTGGCTAACTTTGGAAGGTCATGCTTTCAAACTCCGATTCTCAGGGAATTCCCAGCTAATAGTTCACCTCAATACTCTGCAAGAAACATCTCGTTTACAAATAAATATAAGTATAACTAAAGACTGAAAGAAATAAATCTAAGTTTTTAAAAATATATATATTTCATATAAATATCAATCATTTAATTTTAATCTCATGATAAATGTTCATATCATTAGAAGCATCAACTCTGGAGCTAGATTTCTTGGATTTTAATCCCTTCTCTGTTATTTTACTAGCTGTGTGATCTGCTAAGGTAACTTCTCCATGCCTCAATCCTAATGTTTAGGGTAGAAATAATAATAAAACTACCTCATAAGGCAGATATGAGCACTAAATAAAGTAAACATCTGAAGACCTGAGGGTAACTCTTAGCACATAGTAAGAACTCTGTAAGGACTAAAGATTGTTATTTTAGATTTTTCTCTGAAAATATGAATAATTATAAATTTTATTTTATTTTTATTATTTACTAAAATATCCTAACATGGCCCTCCCCTTTTAACTTATCAAACCATTCTTCTTCTTTAAAGAATAATCTATTCCCTAATTATTTTTTTAACTGGAGAGAAATAATGTAACATTTTCAATTTGATTTCTGGCTCCACGATTTATAGCTGTTTTATTTTGAGCCCTTTACAACATTTTTGAGCTTTATTTTTCTGGCTGATATAATGGAATTAAAATATTTAATTCAAAATAGTGAACTAAGATAAGTTTAACTATTCACTCTTCTCTTAGCAGATCCCCACCCACCACCACCACAACTACAATAAAATGACAGTAGTATTAAAAAGAGTAGAAATAATCTGAAAAAGAATAAGAAATCCAAGAAGCCAACTATGACATGCAAGAATTTCAATAAAATTTTGCAAGATATATTAGAGATAATACAGACTGAAGGTAACATAAAGAGTTCTCTCTAAAGAAACTCCACAAACAGCCCTAAGTTTAAAGCTCCGGATCAAAATGCCACTTATTTGAAATGCTACCTACATAAAATTTTAAGGTCTTATAATAATGTAAGAAAAAAATCCTACGTGCGTTATTAACACCGCAATATTGTTCACTGAACAAATGTGTAGGATAATGTTTTCAAATCAAATTCATGCAAATCAGAGATTTTACCCATCAGGCTTTACTAAGTAATTTTAAGGACACTAATATTCAAATAGCTCAGTAGAAATAGAGGGGGTCTGGGACATTCCTAGGCTCTCCCAGGCCCTTCTTCCTGCAAGGTCAGGAAACCATAGCCAAGAATAAAGGAAGTCTCCCAATGAGGTTCGTAGGGCTCGTCACACCATAGAAAACATTTAATTTACGTAACATCTCTGTTTTATTTTCCCCAGAGGACTGTTCTGTCCTAGTGGCATCCTCCAGGGAGCCAGGCCTCACAGATTTTGTGTTCTATTTACTAGGGGTAATCTTATCCAGGGACTTCTGCCAAAGGCATTTCAGAGGGGAGGCCTCTTCCTTCCTTCCTTCCGGCAAAAATCATTAGTCTATTTACCCAGAGGTCCTATGGACAAGACACTTGGACCAGGTTACCTGCTCTTTTTTTTTTTTTTCCTTTTCTCCCCATATAGCAAAACGAGTAAATTCGTTTCTGTCCAGCTGCTTTAACTATTTCCTATCTTAAGTCATATCTGATATCTCAGATTGCCTTTACATGCCTGTTAAGGAATAATCACAGATTCATAAAGAGAGTAAGTGTTCTTAATCTCTGTTTTAAAATAAAGAAGACAAGCTTCAAAAAGATTGGAGCCTCGGTTATTTAGACGCCAGAACGGAAGTTGTCTTTGAATTCTCAGTTCTGAGCTCATTCTCTCAATCAAAAATAAACCAACAGGTGATGATAACCTCAACAGGTAAAGTTTGGCATCTCTTTTCCAAACAACCCCTGCAGCTTGTGTTTGGCTGTTTGAGTAGTTTACTAATAAATGTGGGTTAAATGGCCCATGAGAAGATTCTGATTTTCCTGGGGAGACTAAAATAATGAAAACAAACAAACCAGTAATATATTTATGGAGAAAGAATAAAATTATCATTTCAGATAGTGTGGCCCAGGATACCTTGATTAAGTAAACAATGTTCCTTATTCCTAAGGAAAAATCTGTTATCAGTCATGCATGCCTTGGCTCAAAAGTTGGCTCTCTTGGCCTAGCTGGTGTGGCTTAGTGGTTGAGCGTCAACCCAGGAAACAAGAGGTCACTGGTTTGATTCCTGCCCGGATTGTGAGCTCCAACCCCAGTAGAGGGCATGCAGGAGGCAGCCCATTGATGTTTCTCTCTTTCACTGATGTTTCTATTTTCCTCTTTATCTCCCTTCCTCTCTCTCTAAAAATCAACAAAAACATATTTTTGAAAAAGTTGGCTCTAGCCCTAGCTGATCTGGCTCAGTGGATAGAGCCGCCTGCAGACCAAAAGGTCCCAGGTTTGATTCAGTCAAGGGCATGTACCTTGGTTGCAAGCTCCTCCCTGGCACAGGCCCAGGTCGGGGACATGCAGAAGGCAATGAACCAATCAATGTGTTTCTCTCACATCGATGTTTCTCTCTCTCTTTCACTCCCTCTAAAAGGTCAATAGAAAAATATCCTTGAGTGAGGATTAACAAACAAACAAACAAACAGAAAAGTTGGCTCTCTTATGATAGCTCTATTTAAAATCCTGTACCTAATGTGTAAGAAAATACTGCCTTAATTGTTAAGGGTTAGAAAGAAATGGTCAAGAAGATTGAAATTACCTCTTCTTTGGTCTTGGTACTCAATGGCCTTTTGATCCAGCTGTGTCTGAAGAGAGATTTCATCACTCGTCACCTGACCAGGTGTATAAGGACACAGAGTGTACCAATGTGGAGAAAATGCAGAGAATGTGCTTGAGAGGTAAATTAAGGAAAGAGAGTTGTCTTTTTAGAAAAATAAGAAATGGAAATAAAGCAACCAAAATAATAAAGCTATTTTCCTAAATAGCTTAAGGAAAGGAGATGTGAAAAGTAAAATTACATATTTGTTTATATTTCATGCTTATCTCAAAGGTTCCTTTAGGCTGGGACTACATTGGTATTATCAAGCAATATTGCCCCAAAGTCAGAATAAATATATTATTCACTTGTTTTGCCAATAATCTCACATATCTATGATGACCTCTTTATACACATTGCTGAAGAATTAATGAGATGTTGAGGTTATTGCTCACAGAACACTTTGTCCTACGGGAAATTATTAAAAAGTATGAACACTCACTAACGCAGGACTGTTCTGCACAATGACCTGATGGGTTCTGAGCTTTATCTGAGAAGTTCTTCATAAACTTTGTGTTCCCTGAAGAAAAAAAGAGCTAATGATGATTGAAACAGCTGATGATTGAAATTAAAGTTTTAAGAATGGAGATAGCATTTTTAATCATGGGGAAATTGCCATCTCAATATTCTTAAAAGATGTTCAATATTTAAATAAGATCATTTCAAGATCTAATGAAGTATATGCAATATTTAATTGAATCATAATTTACCTTTATAAAACAGAGAGACTCTCACATATGCACTTTTGTTAATTATGTATTAGTTCTAAATTTAAGATATATCTTAACAAAACAAATTAATCTTAACAAAACATATTAATTTAAAAAGTACCAGAGGTCTTTATGCAAAAACCTTGGTGGAACTGACCACTGTGCTCTATACTGGTAATGCAAAATCAGAGCCAATATTTGAGGAAGGGAATTGTGTCAAAACGCATGACATATATAGGCTATATATATTAGTGAAATATTAAAAAGATCCTTAGCTTCTGGTAGATCTTTTTTTTTTCCATAGCTAGGGACAGTTATTTAAATTTACATTTGAAATATAAAATGAGCATTTATACTCATTTTCAACTCCATATACTAGATACAAATAGCCAATATTGCTTAAAAAATACATGTTCAATTAATACACATATATATTGATAATAATGCATTAATTTAACATTTCAACTGGGTGCTTTGGATAGTACATGTAAAAAAAATGTTACCATAACAAGTGACAGCAACTTATCTATATTTAATATATGTGCCATTTAAAAAAAAAATTCTTTATCTTGGAGTTTCAAGATAAATTGCTTAAACAAAACTTTGATTTTTTATTATTCTTTTCTGAATTCATGCTGATTTAAAACTTTTTATTGTTTCACTTGAAATAGGTTTTAGTAATAAATTTCTCCTGCTCCAAACTAGTTTTCTAATAAATTAACAGTTTGAGTTAGGAATATATAAACAGTGAAGAAAAGGACACGGTAAAGGTTGATGTCACCAATTAGGATTAAGTTGGTGAAAATTCCTGTTGAAAAGAATTAGAAACATTTGGCATGGTGCCTTATGGGTTGCTACCCAGGCCTTCTTTATTCTGAATTTCTTACCCACTCAGAGTTGGGCTTCTCTCAGCTACTTATGCACTTTGCAATGTCACTTTCCCAGCTACAGGTGATTACTATTATATTTGGATCAGGTATTCAAAACAGATGTGATGAGAACTTTAACAAGTAGTCAAGGGAGCTATAGCGCAGTTATATTATACTGTGAAGGTGGAAAAGTGGAGGAGAAAACCAGTATGTTGAGTGAAAACAGCAAGTAGCCAAATGAAAGAAGTGGAAACACGATCTGTACCTATGACCCTAATTGTTCCCAGCTCCTGTCACCATCCCACGCTGGGCCCTGGGAATATCCCTCCCTGTGGAGTCTAGAATAATAAGGCATCCCTGGTAGCATTATAATAATATCCTTTTTCTTTGTCCCCTTGAAACATCGTAATTGTTTTTCTTGTTTAAAACCTACTGAGATTTACATCATGTAAGACTTTATGAGAAAATTAGGAATGGGCAATGAAGTAAAATTTTTCATATCTACTTTTTATATCTTTTATATCCACTAAAATAAAAATAAAACTAGCAAATTAAAGTTAATCTCAATTGCAGTTTGCTTGAAATATTGACTCCTGCCTTTTTGCTATCCTATTTCCTGGGGCTTTCTAACAGGGAAACCTCCCTTCCAAGTTATACCATGTCTTCAGATGTCAAAGCAGCTTAGATGTTAGGAGCATGGAGTTGACATCATCTGCTCAACTTTGCTATGGTCTGAATGTGTATATTTTCCTAAGATTCTCTGCTACCAGTTAATCCTCAGCATCTTGCACAAAAGCCCTGCCCTCTTTAAGATTGCATTTTGCTGGGTAGTGGTGTGGTAGGGGCAGTAGGCATGATACAAAAGCTAAGATGTGATGATGGATGTTGTGAGAAAAAATAAAGCAGAAAAGGGAATGAGAGCATGACGGTGGAAGCTGGAGAGAATGAGGGAGGGTGCAATAACAAATAGTGTTGTAAGGTAAAGCCAACAGAGAAGATGATATTTTGAATCATAATGATAGTGAGGGAATGAGCCATGAGGTTTATTGTAGAAAAATGAATCGTGTAGAATAAATAAGCAACGTCATGTTTCTAAAGCAGGAGCCAGACTAGCATGTGTGCAGCACATTAAAATCAGTATGAGCTGGTGAGGAAGATCAGAGCAGAGTTTACAGTCATCCCATTGTATGGGGTGAAGTGAACCATTTGCCATACTTTGGCTTTTACTCTCATATGGTTACAAAATGATAGTTCAGGTAAGTCAAAATAAAAAATTGCTAGAATTTGGCTTTTGTTCTCAAATGACCGTGATGACCCAGGTTTGAAATGGGTTAATATCACTAATTATCAGAGAGTATCAAATTAAAATGGCAATGATGCACCGTTTCATACCTGCCAGAATGGCTGCCATCAATAATTCAACAAACAGTAAGTGACGGAACCCCATTACACTGCTGTTGGGAATGCAGACTGGTACAAGCGCATGGAAAACTGTGGAGTTTCCAAAAATGAAAATGCTATTATCAGAATTTTTTTTTACTTTTTTTTTCTATCTTGGCTTTGTTTTCTTCTCAGTTGGCTATTTTTCTCCTGAAGTCATATGTGGGAGAGACGGACCCCAGCAAACTCCATGGCTTATGTAGTCCTTGCAGCTAACAATTTCAGAAAGGGAGAAACCTCCCTTTCCTAATATCCATATAATTTCTCCCAAAAAGGGCCCCAATGGTTTAGGTAGGGTCATGTGTCCAATGCCATAGTGAGTAACCTGGACCAGTACAAGGACAGCTCATCCCAATCACATGGCATAGAAGAGAGTCTTAAAAGAAAGGAACACAGGGCTTTCCAAAAGTTAGAGTGTTCAGCCAATATTGTGTGATCATGGAAAAGTTGTAACATCTCTCTAAGTCTCAGTCTTCTTCTCAGTAAATTGGGAAAAATTATGCCTATCTCAGAGGATTATTGGAACAAATTAGAAAACGTTAGCAAAGTACTTTTCCTAAACAGCCAACAAATACATTATCACTATAATATAGTAACAAATGCCTTTGGAAAGTCTAATATATACCAAGAAGCGTTAATTAGAGAAATTACTACTTTTCAATTATATAGTAGAGTAATATTTTTTTCTCCCCAAGGGAAAACAGGATCTTAAAAATTAAGAACTACAAGAGAAAGTAAGAAGCTATAAAAGAGAATGCCGCATTATTTGAATCAATGTCTTATGGTCATGGTTATTCAAGAATAAAGTGACTTGTTTTCAAATCACAAGTGTACTGATAGCAGGGACAATACTCAACACCAGAATTGACTAGAAAACTACTTGGCTACCATTACCATGACCCCTTCTAAGTTATCTGCTGTCTATTTTTCCCCGCTAGGCAACATCTGGACAAGCTGTCTTGTTTTTCTCCTCTGATAACATCATCTCAATAGTATGGCCAAAGGATGAAAAGCCATGAGCACAGGATTAAAGACTAAGAGCTTTGGATATGGAGCATTTTAATTTCCTTTTCCAGGTCTCATTTCTCTTTTCAGTCACCTGACAACTTGGGACCAAATGCCCGTGGTAGTCTCCTAGCAACATGATTCTAGATGAAAGCTGCCAGCATCACCCTACATTCCACAACAGTCCAAGTTCCAGAGAGTTGTTTTTATCGTGAATGCATCCTTTTCCCTGATTTTTAAAAACAAATTACCATGGGAACACTTGAATTATGCATAATGTGAAGAGAATAAGGTGTTAGCCTGAGCATTAATAGAGGAAAAATAAAAGTCTACCTTTAAGAAGCATGGACACAGACAATAGGGTGGTGAGGCCAGAGCGGGGAGTGAAAGGCGGGGGCTAGAATGGGTCAATGGGGGCAAAAGTGGGGATATATATAAAATACTTTCAACAATAAAGACTTTTTTAAAAATAAGCCAAATATATATCTAAAGTATTTTGCTTTAATCCTTCATGCTGGGTTTCTGATTATTTCTAGCTCAGATGATAGAAAGTAATTTTCAGCTAAGTGCTTAACTCCAGTAGTTTGCTTTCAGATCTGAACCTCCAGGGCCCTACTTATATATCCCATCATGTAAAGTGTCTGCACCATTCTCTGCCCTTTTCTTGGAAGAACACATCCTTGGAGGTTTTACATGGCTTTCCATTTCAATTACTACGTTGAGCCTGAAGCTCTGAACTTTACTTTATTAACTACTACATTGCCTATGATGAAAATGGAAAAGAGAAAAATTCAAGTTTTTTTTTTTTCAATTTAATTCTGTCACACTAGAAGTGTTGATCTGTTTAACCAAAAGCAACATAGAGCTCTGAAGTTTGCAACAGTAAATGGAATTCAAACAGACTTGGGCAAAATAACTGTGACAGATTCCACACAACTCATGTGGGAAGAGACTAAAAAGCCATGGGTGGTTCTGCATAGATGATCCAAATGTCAGTGCAACAGAGATGAGGGGGAAAAAATAAGGGATTAGCTGTACAAAGTGTATGTTTTATTTACTTGTTATTTTGAGTCAAAGTTGTGGCTCGCCTAAAGAGCCAGTTTGGGACATGATGGTCCATGGTCACTTTTGATTCCCTACTGTAGCTGTAGTTTTTCAGAGAATTTGTGACAAAAACACAGAACAGTAATATGTAGTTTTGATGAAGAAATCTGAGGATCTCAGTAAAAATCTTGGACCAAATTCAGAAACAATGAAAGATATATAGAAATAAGTTGAGTAGAATAATGTGGTCAAAGGTGAAAGAGTGATAAATGTCAGTAAAATTTAAAATTGAGTAGATCATTACGACTCAATAAACTCGTAAAAGTATGATTAATATGTCAGGGACTTATAAATGGTTTCACAACTAAATTTTTGGGAAAAGTTTGTATTTTTCTTCCAACTGGATTTTAAAGCATGCATTTTCTTATTAGTACAAAATGAAAGAATTGTAGATAAACATTTAGAAGAAATTAATCATTGTCATGAAAGTAAAATGATAAGGTAAAACTGTAACAGAAAATTAAAAATATTTTTGTGTCCCTAATTATAAAAAATGAAATGGAAGTAATCTGAATTTGAAAACTAAAAGGTCACTTCTGTAAAAGAAGAAAGATAATCAATACAGGCAAGTATCTGGGTATTGGTGGAAGGATCTTCTGGATATAGTACATATTTAGAGAAACAAATTCCCATTATTAGAGCTTATATGTACACATAATTTTAAAATCATGTAAACCAGTGCCTTTAAAAAAAACAAAATTGATACTAAAGTTTTAACAGGAAGAAGGAATTGACTCATTTTGGCAAGGTAGATGAAAATTATATTACTATATCAGATATAACCATGAGAAGAATAACAGGTTTAATTTGTAGAAATATTTATTTAAAATACTAAATAAGCTCATTTTAATTTCCTATATTGTGGTTATGATTTTAGGTAAATTTAAAAGTTAAAAACCCTCCTGCATCAAACTACCCCCCCTCCATTTCTCATGTTATATTATATACCCACTAAAATGCATCAACAGACAGATAAATAGTACATAGCCTACAATTTTTAGATTGTTTATAATGAAACTCACCTTATTAACTTGGGAAATAGCCTTCAGTTTTAAATAATTGCTTAAGCTTTTCTTTCTTTTTACATACTATTTAGGCAATAAAACCTGTTGCTTTTTAAACTACCTAATACTATTTAAATTGTTCATTTAAAATTTTATTTTGCAGTTGATTTTTTTTTTGGGGGGGGGTGTTGTTTTTGTTTTGTTTTTTTGGTAGTGTAGAGGCAAACTACACAGCACATATCTCCTGATAATATTTGCAGTTCCTCTGTATTGTGTGTTTCCTGCATGTCAGGGAAGGTGCAAATGCTATAGACAATCAAATGCAATTCCTTTGAGATGGCGTCATTATTCCCACTTATTTGATGATAATCTCTCTAGAGAGCATTTACCTTCAAATGACTAAATTCAGAGCTCATCTTAAAGATTAATGTGGCTATGCACGATTATCATAACCCGATATATGGCACAGAGCCTGGCCGTTTATACACTACTCCCAAGGAGCACCTCAGTCTTAAAATGAACACAGCTTGGTATGAAGAGTATGTACTCTAAAGACTATGGACTTATAAAGCCCACATTTTGCTTTATCAAACCTTGAGAAACTTGTGCTAAAATATTGATCTTGGAATATCCTCTTTGAAAGTAAATACTATTTTACTCCAGTCTTCGTCCAATGTTTAGTTAAAACCCTACAGAGCTTCTAAGCATTGGTCCCAGAGAGTTGGGATGTTTGCCTATTTAAAATGATGATTAGCCGAAACCGGTTTGGCTCAGTGGATAGAGTCGGCCTGCAGACTGGAAGGTCCCAGGTTTAATTCTGGTCAAGGGCATGTACCTTGGTTGTGGGGTGTGCAAGAGGCAGCTGATCAATGTTTCTAACTTTCTATCCCTCTCTCTTCCTCTCTGTAAAAAATCAATAAAATACATTAAAAAAATAAAAATAAAAAATAAAAATAAAATGATGAAGATTATTTCAAAATCGGAAAATGTGATGCTTCCAGCTTTGTTCTTTATGATTTCAAAATATATTACCATACCGATTTAATTAATTATATTAATTAAATCAGTATGTTAGTTATGTAAAACTAGACATACATAACAGTGGGACAATTTAGAAAAATAAACCCACACATACATAATCAACTTATATTCCACGGATGCCAACAATACACACTGGGGAAAGCATAGTCAAATAAGTGGTGCAGAAAAAATTGGACATAAATATGAAAAAGAATTATTTTGGACTTCTATCATACGTCATACACAAACACTCACCTCAAAATGGATTAAATACTTAAACAACATTTGGGAACTATAAACTTCCCAAAGAAAATGTGGGGGGGGGAAACTTCATGAAATTGATTTTGGCAATGATTTTTCAGATACTCTACCAAAAGTACAGGCAAGAAAAGAAAACAGAAAAGTGGAACTGCATCGAATGGAAAATCTTTTGCATAGCCTATGAAATAATCAGCAGAGTAAAAAATGCGACCTATAGAATGAGAGAAAAGATTTGCCAACCATATATTGGATAAAAAAGAAGTATTCAAAACATCTGAGAAACTCCTGAAACTCAATTGCAAAAAAACAAATAACCCAATTTAAAAATGGGCAAAGAACTTAAAGAGAACATTTCTTCAAAGACACACAATTTGATAAAATGGTATATGTAAAGCTGTTCAACATTACTAATCATCAGGAAATGCAAATGAAAAACACAATGATATTCCACCTTACATATGTCAGTAGTCTTATTATAAAATAAATAAATAAATAAAAATTAAAAAAAAAATACTAGCCTAGCCAATGTGACTCAGTGGTTGAGTGCCAGGAGGTCACAGTTCCCAGTCAGGGCACATGCCCAGGGTTGTATACTCAATCCTGAGTGAGGGGGGCATTCAGGAGGCAGCCAGTCAATGATTCTCAGGCCCAGTGCATGAAATTCATATATGGGGCGGAAGGTTCCCTCAGCCCTGCCTGTACTCTCTCACAATCTGGGACTGCTGGTTCCTAACCACTCTACTGCCTGTCTGCCTGAATACCCCTAACTGCTTGCCTGCCTTTCTGATCACCCCTAAGTGCCTCTGTTTGCCTGCCTGATCATCCCTAATTGCCTCTGCCTACCTGCCTGATTGCTTCTAACCACTCTGCATGCCTTCCTGATCACCCCTAACTTTCTCTGCCTGCCTCATTGCCCTTACCCACTCCCCTGCCTGATCGCCCCTAATTGCTTGCCTGCCTGCCTGATCACTACTGACTGCCTTAGCCCACGCTGCCATGGCTTTGCCTACAGGCGTCTTCAAACTACGGCCCGCGGGCCACATGCGGCCCGCAGAGGAGTCTGATCCGGCCCGCCAGGTTTTTTGGGCAGTGAGCGCAGCCGAGGTATTACAGTAGCAATTAGTAGTTCATATAGTCCGGCCCTCCAGCTCTCTGAGGGACCGTGATCTGGCCCCCACTTTAAAAAGTTTGAGGACGCCTGGACGAACGTCGTTTGACTATCCAGTCTGATTAGAATATTTTACTTTTATTATTATAGATATAGATGTTTCTATCTCTCCCTCTCTGAAATCAATAAAAATATATATTTTTTTAAAAAACCTCTAGATAAGACAACTCTAGACTGACAAGGATGTAGGCAGAAGTGAACCCTGATATAACGTTGGTGGAAATATAAAATGGTTAAGCTGCTATAAAAATGTTATTAGAGGGTCCTTAAGATTTAAAAATAAAACTACCATATATCCTACAATCTCACTTCTGGGTACACATACCAAAAAATCAAAATCAAAATCAGTGTTTCAGAGAGGTATCTGCACTCCCATATTCATTGCAGCAATATTCACAGCAACCATGATATTGAAATGACTTAGCTGTGTCTTGATGTATGAATGGATCAGGAAAATGATCCCTACAGAGAGACAGTGAGTAATTATTCAACCTTAAGAAAGAAAGGAATCCTGCTATTTGCAACAACATGGATGAATCTGGAAAACATTATGTTAAATGAAACAAGCCAGTCACAAGCAGTCGGATATCCCCCAAGAGATTTCAGATTGGAGAGGAACAAATACTGCTTGACTCCACTTATATGAGATCTTTCTAATAGTCACACTCACAGAAACCGAAAGTAAAATGCTCATTTCCAGGGACTAGACGGAGGAGGGGAGTTGACAGGAGAAACAGGGAGTTGTTCAATAGGTGTAAAGTTTTGGTTATGAAAGATGAATAAACTAGAGATCTGCTGCACCACATTGTGCCTATAGTTAGCAACAGTATGCACTTAAAATTTTATGAGGATAGATTTTACATTAAGTGTTCTTACCATATTAAAAAAAAAAAGTACTTTCATGGTGAAGATCATCATGAGGCAAAAGAGTTTAGGAACAAGAAATTCAAGAAAGAGCATTTTATTCACTTTTCTTCTTATCTTTGTATTAAAGACTACAAATTTTATGGAAAGAATATATCACCTATACTAATAAAAGCCTAGGTAGTCCTCACATGTGACATCATCACAAGATGGCTGCCACAAAGATGATCAGTTGTGGGCGATCAGGCCAGCAGGGGGGGCAGTTGTGGGCGATCAGGCTAGTAGGGGAGTAAGCGTCAATCAGGCTGGCAGGCAGAAGTGGTTAGGAGCAATCTGGCAGGCAGGCAGGCAGGCAGGCTAGTGGTAAGGAGCCAGCAGTACATGATTGTGAGAGGGATGTCCCACTGACTAAACTAGCAGTCAGACATCCCCCAAGAGATTTCAGATTGGAGAGGGTGCAGGCCAGGCTAAGGGACTGCCCCCTTCCATGCACAAATTTTATGTACCAGGCATCTAGTAAAAAAAATAAGGGCAAAAGCTCTACTTATTAATATAATTTATTATTAAGATTAGGGTAGGGTTCTGTCAGTATTTTCTTCCTTATGAGTCTTTCCTCACTACTGACAGTTACAAAGGTAAACAACAAACAGTGACATTAAAATTCTCCCCTTAGGACATTCACTATTATGAATGGACAGGAGAGTTTCCTCGTTAAATTATCCTTGTTATCTGAGATCTCCAACTCAAACATGGGATTAGGATTTAATGACAGTTTGACATTGCTTTGGTTCACTTCCCTGTAGTTGTTTCTTGTTGACCTCAAAACACAAAAAGCAAGGGCATTCAACCTGCAGGCTTGCCCTGTAAGAAAATCTGTGGAATAAAGCCACCTTGTGCAAGGGACCAAATACATTCTTCATTTTCATGACAGGGTTTCTGGAAAATAAATCAACATTGTAAGACAAGGCAAACACACACACACACACACACACACACACACACACACACAAAAAGAAGAAAGAAAAGAAACACACACACACACACACACAACACACACACACACACACACACAAGCAAAATGAAAGTAAAGATGGATGATTGGCTGCAAGAGCACTGACCTTAGATCTGGACAAGAAGGACTTCTCCCTCTCGTGCCTTGCAATTCAATGTACCCTCATATCACAAAGACAAGACACCGAGGGACATGTTTATTCATCTTACAAGTGTATTGTTTGTTTGTTAAGGGGGGGGGGGCTGTTTGTTTAGTTCAGTAACTGCTTAATAAATTGAGAAGGTTCTTTGAACTGAGACCTGAGGCCAAATAATGTCAGCTGAGTGCCTGAATACAAGGGAGTGGGGTGGGGAGAGAAGTCGCTTCTGCCTTGGAAAACTGGGGGATTTATATAAAGTTGGTTCTTCAAATCATCCAATGACGGGTGCCTTGCTGCCAACTACAAAACTGTTGCCCTCCCCTCTGCTCTTGAGAAGGAAAACCCCTATTTTGTAACAAACTGCTGTTTGGAATTTTCTGCTGTTCTTCTTAGATAAAATGTTGCTTTCTAGTCTGCATTAGCCTGTTTGAAGAATGATAAAGATGGGCTTAGCTGTATGACCTTGTAGGCCAGAGACTAGATATACCATAATCTCAATGCCATGCCAGGTACACTTTTTTTTAATTGGATTGAACTGTATTGTTTTCAAGCATCGAGATAACCACTAAGTGCACATAGTGCTGGCTCTTTAATAAAAAGGGAAGTTCTGCTTGTAGCCTTGCTTAGAATTTGAATTCATTTTCTCTAAGCCCATCACGCAATGAATAAAGTAAGTCTCTCCAAACTCTCCTTCTGCATTGTTTGATTGTTCGGGAACTCTGTAACACTCTGTCTTGTTTGGGGAGGCACTTAGGACAACCTGGAAACCCTGAGCTAAAGGGAAAAAAAAGTGAGTAGATGGTAAACACACCGACCCTTGACTACCGAGGAAGTATCTCTGTTCTGTCACAGCCCAAATCAAGATGGGTACGTTGCTGCCCAGAAGACCTGCCCAGCTTTTGCTCTGTCCTATCTCAGCAGACCCAAGTCATTCAGATCACAGGCAACAGAAAGAGCTCCTTTGGGCTCCTGATTGCAAAGCCATCACTAGAGGGTAGGCTGGCAGTCCGGAGTGGGAGAGTGGACAGGGGCATGGATGTAAATTGATGTATAATGTTCTAACATTTAGACGGTTCTGCCCCTGATACAGTGGTCACGGTAGAGTCTGGCATTTCCTGCAGTCTGTCTTAGTCCAGCTGTAGAACTGTTCCGACACTTTGATTCCCATAGTTTCCACACACACACCGCCCCCCCCCCCAAATTACTAACTAGCCTTCTGTTTTTTTTTATTCCAATAACTTATCCGAGCCTGCCTTAAAATAATCCCTCCCAAAAGCAAAAGCAAAAACAAAGACCTGTCCCCTGTGCCGTTGGCAATATCCTGTTCAAGGGAAAGGTACTGTTCTACTGGAAAGCTGCTGAGAAAGGCTCAGCAGGACATGCCTAAGCTGCTTATACCCCACTCCTTGGTGGCTATGAAACACATACAAAAATCTCTTGGGGTTTTGCAAGTTTTTATTTTCTAGCCTCACAGAATTCATGTCAATAATTGCATGAACTATTTTACTTCCTATTTACATTAGTCCAACTAAAGAAATAGGATCAATAAAATGCATTATGTGTATCTTAGAACTAGATGAGCCAAATGATTATCATGACACTTTCCCTTTTGTCAAATTTCTAAAATCAGTGTTTTTAAAAAGCAACAGAGTCCAAATTAGATTGTTTTATAAAGTGACTAATGATCTGCATATTATTTTGTACACCATACATTTGTGTGTGGTAAGTGAAAGAAGTTATACTGTGTAATAATGGAGAGGCTTCTAAATATTTGGTTCAGGTAAGGCAACCAAGAGGGGATGATTATTTTCTCCAATCAAATAATGAATATTTCTGGTTTCAGATAAGCGTCTTCAACTCTTAAGCAGTGGGCTGATTCTTGTTGAGACAAGTGAATCTTTCTTCTCATGGATAGTGAGTTTTTCACAATCCACAGCAAGTCATGATATTTACAATGCCATTCTACATGGTAAATGAGATGAAAGAGGATGTATCATCTTTTGTCACCTTTTTATTAAAGCATATTTATCATGAAGTAATTCTCGTTGGCCTAGTTATTTGTGAAAGTTTTGAGAACAATTAAAAACATCCATAAAGCTTTTAAAAAGTTTGATATATCTAGTTACACTTTATAATTTACTTTTATCTTTTTAAAAAATTTCAGGGGATTTATATCGTGTTAATATTTGACTTAATGTTCATTTAAATACTACTTAGTCAAATATTTTCAAGTAACATATTTTTCAAACTCTAGCTATATGTGCTTTGGCTTGGAATGCTAAAATAAATGTAGAAATTTCACCCAAAAAAAATCTCATTTGATTATATAAAGAATTTTGACTTGTGAAATCATATGCTTTTTCACCATAATAACATGAGCAACACTATTATGTTTCAAAAATTTTTACTTATGTACACAGTTGCACAAGGGTGAGTATCCTATATAATAAGAGAGAAATAAATATGCTAATTATCTGTCACGCCGTAATGTCACGACCAATCTTCAAGTGATGGAGTGCTACAGGAGGGCGGGCAGTGAGCTATGAGCAGCAGAGAGCTACCAGCTGTGGTGGGCGGGTGGCCAACTGAGGCAAGCAGCAGTGAGCTACTTGCACACGGATTCATGTGCAAGGCTACTAATATCAAATAATTTTATTTGGCTTAGAAACTGGAATCCAAGTATCTTTGGGAGACAGAGTGAAAAAAATCTAATGCTTTAAATTCCAACACTAGGTCTCCTCTAGGTGTCATTCACTTTCCCAGCTGTACAGATTGGTATCAGCTGCAAGGGCAGGCCCTAGGCAAAGAGCGTAATGGTGGTGGTTGGTTTTGCTCCATTATCTCAGTCTACTTTAGCTCTGCTCTGGCTAGTATTTGCTCACATGTGTCCCACAGCACACATTCAGGGTCTAAGAAGTCAGCTAGTGAATTAGCTTAATTCATTAGATTTTATTAAAGGTCATTTGGAGAACTACTCCCATGAATTATACATCTATAAGCAATACGCTTTTATTTCAACTTGGTCTCCTAGAGATACCATCTACACATTTAATATTTATTAACAATTCAAGATTTTATCAGCCTTAAAGAAAGTTTAACTCTGAGTCTTGCAATGGGAGCTCAACTTTGTTATTCTCGGCATTTTTCTCTCAGCCTTTCTTCCCCGAAACTGCTCACAAAAGGCTGCAAATTCTAAAGAAGGTTTATTTGCATATGTACAAACTATCATTTTTTTTAATGTATCTCAACTTAAGTCAGCAAAATGAGCTGCAACTTGGTTATTTCCTGAAGCTCAAAACCATCTAATTCGTCTCTGTAACCTCACCACCTAGCGTAACACCTGAGGCACACTGAATGCTTGATGTATATTTGTTGAATGGATGAATACATAAATGTATAAATGAATAAACGAATAGGCATTAAAGTTCATGAGAATAGAAAATAAGGTGGTGCTCTGAAATATATCATATTTACATTACTAAGAACTGAGATTTACCTACATCTGAAATTAATTTAAACTCATTCTTAATAAAAGTCTTTGTCACACCTATCTTTTGGATGGAAAAATGACTCCTCAAATTTCATACCCTTTTGAAAGAGGTCATCAGAAGATGGTGATAAGTTCAATCACTAGCAAGTAGCCAATTATCTACCTTAACTACTCTGTTTACAACACTGAGAAATAATTGATTTTTGTATAAATGTATATGCATTATTTATACTTTCATATATTCAAAATGCATGTTCAGTAATGCATATATATTCTAGTTACTTTTAGTAATTAGGGTAAAGTAAAACAGAATACTAATATTTCCCAGACATTTAAAAAATACATATATAACAATAGGAAACTAAAGCCATTTTCTCTCTACAGATAAGAAAACATGAATTCAAATGGGTAAAGTGATTTCCTACGGGCTACATAGCTAAGTAGCAGAATTCAATATTTCCTATAATTCTGAATCCCGAATCAGTCCCACCTTAATTAAAAGATGATACTTAGCTCTGCAGCAAATGCTCTAAAATTATGTGAAACAATTTTATTTAAGAGAGGGCATGTTGTGAATGCAACCCACAAAATATCAACATCCTCTGCTAATAATGGACCCTCAGTGTAGCAAGATTGAATAAATTACATTACGATTGTATCATTCCAGATATTCAATAATTTATTTATTCAGTAAACAATTATTAACCACCAACATTGAGTTAGGCACTCATTATGAAAGAAACAATAGAATAGTATTTTGCTTTAAATGAGTCCCAGTTTAGTGAAATGAATAGATATATCTATAGGTAAATCACAGAACAAGGTCATAGTAATAAATAAATGTTATAAGTAGAAAGGGAGAACAGAAATTTTTTTAAATGTTTATATTGTATATATATCAGAAATACTCTGGTTTTGTAGAATTACCTGTAGTTGGCTAAACTGAGAGGTTAAGGGTATAGTCCTCTGGATTGTCAAGTCTGCCCAAGACTTTTGGCCCCAACTACAATGAGTGAGAATCCAGCTACAAAGTAAGAAGAGTGTACAAAGAACCACCCTTACTTCTGACACCAAATATAAGTTTGATGGTTTCCCCAAACTGCCCTCAGTGAGAAAATTACAGTGTGTTTTAGCGGAATAGAAATGTATAAAGAAAGAAGGAGACAACAGGTCTGGAACATCATTTGGGAAAGAAATCCAAAGTTATATGGAGTGGAATTTCAAATCCCATGACAATGACTATTGAACCTTCTTTGTAAGCAGTCAGGAGACATTTTCTTTACTGTAACAATTAATCTGTAGATAGAGTAATGGAAGAAAAATACGTTTTCTCTGAAAAAAATTATATAGTGAGTTTTACTATATTAAGAATAACATTCTAACTTATTTAAGTATGGTTTACCCAAGTTATTAAAATAGTGAAAGACACATACTACATCATAGAATATAAACACATATGTAGTATGTGTACTTCACTGTTTTAATTATTTGGGTAAAAATACTTGAAAAATTATCAATCATTCTTATCAAAATCACCATAATTATAGAACAGACCAGAATTATAAAAGTGCAGAATTGCTCAGAAAATCTGAGGATATTTGGTCAAGCCATTTAGAGAGTCAACCAAGCTGTTCAACATTAGAATAGTTTATTCAAGAAAGCATTTTCTGTTTTTACTGTCTCTTATCAAATATTCCTGGAAGAAAGGGGATAATTTGCTTTCTGTTTTCTATGGACAATAAAGATTAAGAAGATGTGCCTTATATACATAAAAGAAAATTATTTGAAACAAATTTGTGACACTTATTCAGAACCCAAGTGATTTTCTTTCACAAGCTGTTGACCTTTATCTCTAGAACTATTTGTGTCTCAAAAAAACCTCTTTTCTCTCATCTATTTTTTATCACTGTTTTTCCCCCTACAGTATTGGTGTTGAGGAGACTTCCAGTAATAGAAAAAGACACACTTTCCATTCATATAGGTGAAGGGTACCCTCGAAATAAAACAAGTTCAAGCATCCCCTAGGATTAACACATTGTCATTTATAAAAGTGTTTTCTTTTCTCTCCCAAAGCTACCTTTCACTTCCACAGTGATTTTCTCAAACTTTTTGGATTAGAAACTTAAATGCTACTTTTTTTTACTTTAATATTTTTTATATTTTCTATTATTTGTCCCTTATCAAGTAAACATATTATTTGATTTTTAAATGTCTATCCTGCCTCAAGGTTGATTCCCCCATAAGGCACTTTAACTTCAGATCTATCTCCATCTTGATTTACTAATTTAGCCAAAATTGAAACAGTTTAATTTACTGCTAATGACTAGGTTGACGGGCCTTTATTCTATATCATGAGTATGAAAGAACTTAATCACAAATCTAAATCATTCTAGAAAACTTACCATGGGAAATTATCAATGGGGGGAAACAGGGACTACATCAAACTAAAAAGCTTTTTAATCGTGTAGCAAACCATCAACAAATACGAGAGGAAAACCTACTGAATGGGAGATGATATTTACATAGCACGTTTCCAATAAGGGGGTAATATCCAGATGTTGCTTTAAAAAAATAAAGATCACTTAAGGCAACAGTCTATGTTTCTCCTACCCTACAGTCAATAACAACAGCAAACTTTCATTCCTTATGCCATTAAATATGTCCATCCTTCCAAGTGCATTTACTCAAAAATAATCATTATTATCATTATTTTGTTTGTCTCTCTCTTCACTACAGACTCACTTAGTCACCAAATTCTGCTACTTATATAATCAACTCTCTTTCATATGTATCTACTGCTCTGTACCTACTACCATTGCACAGTTTCAGAACCTATCTCTTAAACTTTAGCTTCACTTCCTTACCTATAATTTCTCCCCACTACAATTCTTTTGACCAATTGCAATATTAGTTTTGTTGGTTTGGTGGGTTTTTTTAATAGATAGGTTTAAAAAAACAAACCCCAAAATTTCAGGTTGTCTTCAATGTAAAGAGAACACCTGGCATTTCATATATTTATATTTATTCTTCCAGCTTTGTTTCCTGTAAATACCTTGTTTATATTGTGTGTGCCTTAGCGACATCAGTTTCCATACATTCCTCTCACTGTTCTACATAAATCCTTCATCCAGCTGAGCTTCCACACTTTCAATCTATTATTCCCTAAAATTTCAGTTCACAGTTTATCTCATATTCTTGAAAATGCTTTTGCCCGTTTCCTGTTGAAATGAATCTTTCCTTCACTTATCCTAAGTAATTGCCATTATGATGTTAATATTATTTTTTAAATGTGTATCTTTTCCACTGAATTGGGAATTCCCATTTTAAGAATCTTGTCTTTTGAATCTACATATATCAAAATACCCAATATTATACTTAATAAATATTAGACTCTGGATATATGTGTGATAAGTGCAAAAACAAAGTAAATTAGACTGGAATTAGTAGTATCTTATTTCTGCTCATCCAGTGTTCTGAAAGTAAGATAAATTTCCTTTCTAAGAAGAGGGCTTAAAAATTGATGGACTAGCAAGCGCAATCTGGACATCAAATGTATCCCATCTTGAAACTTCTAAAGCACACAGATGTCATTATTAGTAAAGGTACTTATAATATGTGCAAAGTCTTTAGTATTTTTATTATATCATTAGAAAGTTAAGAAAAATATTTTAATAAAATTTATTTTATTACTCAGTTTTTTACTATAAGGATATTGCATTTTTCTCAAAATGTATTTGCTTCTAAGAAAGTTTTCTATAACTATATAAAATTTTACTTGAAAATATAAATTACAAGTGATACATCATATTATTAATTGGGCACCACCAATTATAAATTTGAAGAAAATTCAAGGGTGATTAGTAGTTATCTTGTGGTTTTACCTTTATAGCTTATCTATCAGAAACAAGGGCAGCATGCTGGCTGAGCAGAAGCAAAAGTGAAATCTCTGGCACAGGCACCTAAGGGAACTACAAAAATGTTTAAATTCATTTCTGTCAAACCCAAACATCTGCAAAGAGCATATTCAGGGCAGTTGCAGCAGTTGCAACTACAGGTAACTGAATGAGGTGAGATGTCATTAATCCAGAGGAAAAAAAGATTGTCTTTTGACCTGTCTTCACTCTAGTGTAGGATATCCAGATCTTCAGACATCATTAAACAGTACTGCCCACGATTTATATGAATATGGATAATCTTTTTTAAAAAGAAGAGACAATTTTATATTCACTTGCAAACTGGAAGGCTTAAACTGTCTCCCTCTGGATCTCTTTCTAAATCAGATGCTTTCTGCATGCTCTCTAAGGACCATAATGCAATAGGATCCAAGATTATTGTGTTCTGGTGTTCAGACATATTTCTCTTGAGGGTCGTGAGAGAAATATTGGTGTTGAAAAAAAATAGAACAATACTTGTCTTTTGGATGGTGTGACAATTGATGTATCATCTTGAAAGCTGTGTACCAATAAATGACATTATAAGGCTTATAAAAAACTGAAGAGATGTTATTGTTACTCTTACGATGGAAATAATCACTCAGTTAAACACCAGTAAAGAACATTGGTAGTTTTGGAAGTACTTTGCTATATTTCCATGTAATAGATACTTCCTACAAAAGGTAATAAAGGACTCTAATTTGGAAGGAAGTAGTTTCACTAGTAGAACTATATTTTTTGGTCTACTGATACAACATCATTATTTTGTCTTCATAATGCAGACTATTGTTTTAATGTGGTGATTCTGTCAACATAATGGGATGGAAAAATGCTAAGATGACAGTATAAATGGAGGACATCATCACAAATAATAGGCTTTCCATCTTTCTTTCAAAGGCTGTGTGTATTAGAAATTTATAAGTTATACTAAATGCAGAACTCCTGTAAAACTCTACACACTGTTATCACTTCACACTAATACTTTTTGTTCATGAAAAGTCTACAGAAATGAGCATAAAAAATGATCTTAACTGTATCTAATGACAGAAATGAAACCACCATCTAACCCAGTTCTCACTTTATTTTATATTATTTAAAAAATGTACCACATAATTATGCTAGAAGTAGAAGGTTTATATGAATGATGTGGGTTATTTATAAATTATAAAGTAAGTTTGTATTATCCCCTAGCAATATTATCAAATGCAAATCACGATATAATTGGGTACTTTTTCTTTACCAACCTCTCTCTCTGGGTAATAAATGTGTGCGTCTAGAGAAATCTAAGAGAAATTATTAGGGAGCTGAATTACTATTATGTGGAATTAAATCACCCTATTTCTGAGTTTGAAGATCCTGACTTCAGTCCTTTAAGCATCTGTACATTGCAGAGTAGAAACGTCAAATTCTCATGAGACCAGAACCTCAATTCAGAGGCATTTTAAGCCATTGTGGAAAAAGAAAAAAAAATAAATACAACAGGATCCAGGTAGACTAGAGCTTTAGTATGAATAATCTGTCTGTGCATGCTGTAGTTTTGATAAATCATATACTATTCAGAATTCCCTGTAGGTTACCGAAGGTTTCAGAGTCTAAAAGCTCTAATGTACATTTGATCAATTTCATTTTATCACCAGTAGAAAAGCTGTCAAACTGACATTACACCAAGTTTCTCTCTGCTCTCAAGTACAAAACCAACAGTTGAAAAACTTAAAAACCAGGCAAGTGAGTTTCTCTGCCACTCAAAACAAAAGAATGCTATGTAGGAACTGCTCCCACAAAACGTATTCCCAATGAGGCAGCACAATATGTAGCTGAATTTTTGTCTTGAAAAAAAACACATACACATATATGTGGTGTTCATATGTGTAGGTGTATGTATCATCATTAAATCACCAAGGAAGAAATTTATTACCTTCATCTTGACACATTCATAGAGTTTTACAGAGAAGAATGCAATGTCTTAGAGTACTTGCCAGTGTATTGCCATGCCTGGTTATGCCATCCTTGGAAATACACTACCTTTTATGAAGAATAAATAAAATCATTTTTAGACATTAATAACTTATTTGCTTTAGAAGAGTAGAAACTAGGTAAGTCGATGTTTTATGCCTATGTTGAATTTTTTTTCTTAGTTTATTTGCCTTATAGAAGTTATTCCCTCATAATTTTCTCTAGGAGAAGTGTCAAGATAATTGCAAGCTAAATATTTTTGCTAAATTGTGGGAAAGTAAGAGTGTGTAACTTACGTTAATTGTTGAAGGGCTTTATAGCTATGATTTTATTTTCTCTGCTTTATATGGTTTGGCAGTTGACTTCAAACGTGTGTGTTGTAAATTCCTGTTATGCGAACTGCTTTCTTGTCATACAATGAAAATGTCAATGTTGATATTTAATAATGTGTGTATTTGTTGCCTCATAGTGTTGAACTAGCTGCAAGAAATACTGTTTGGAGTTTGAGTTCAACCAACTAAACTTCAAACCAAATAAAAATTTAAAATATTTTAAATTAGTATATGAATATATATGGGGGTATTATTTTAAATTATATAAAGTATATGGTATATATATATACAATTTTAAACATTGACAATAGCCCTCAAAATGTTGTATTACTCTAAATTCACCAGTTTCAGCTGGGCCCAGCCCAGCTGTTACAACATCCTTCCCCTAATCATCATTTTCAATGGTTCAGAACCGTTTCACTCTCTGAGCTTCTGACTCCCCCTTTTGTCTCAATTTTCTGCAATTTTATTTCTATTCTACAAAGATAGTCGAAGACGTAAAACAAGCTATGCCATCACATATCCTATCAAGTTGATAAGTCATCAGTGGGTCCTACACATCCCCCTTTTAGAATGACTTTCTCTGGTGGAGGTTAATCCTCCTATGTAATCTGGATCCCATATTCTAACATCTTTCAGAATTTTTATTCCCTCTCTCTTTGATATTTCTTCTTTTCCTCCCACTTCTTTCTAACTGTGCTGTGCCCTTTCAGTAAGCATTTATACATGCTATATTATTTTCTGAATTAAACACAAACTACTTTCAGGTGTACTTTGACGTATCTGGTAGATGCTGGAGATAGATGTGTGTGGGTATTGCGTACTTCTACCGAGCTTGTTTCATCTGGGTTAAGATTTCTACATTCATCCAGAAGATTTCTACATTCTTTTGGATGAAATGACACATTACAAAATGAAAATTCAGCAATGCTTAAATTGGTTTTCCAATATATCAATTTCATTAGAACAAATTCATGTTTTCAAAATAAGCATGAACTGCACGTGTTAATTTTTCTTTTAAGGAATACCATTCTAAGAATTGACTGCACGTGTTAACCTTTCTTTTAAGGAATACCATTCTAAGTTTTCGTTTCAAGTAAAGCATCAACTCTTAAATATCAGCCGAGCTTGAAATACAAAAATAATACTCGGTTAGAAAAACCTAGGTTAATAAGGAAAGATGTAATGCTTTAGATTTGCATGAATTGGTTGAACACAATATGCTTGAAAGGAGCAAAAATCACCAACAAACATACAAAAAAACAACAAAAGTCCTCTGATAAATATAATCCTCAATTATGTCCATAAAGATAATGTAGTCTTTGTGCTAAAGTGAATGGTTTTGAATCCAATGGAAGCACTAAAAATAAAATATTTAGAGAAATCCCAGACTCCCTACCTTACCCTTCAACAATGAAAACACTTATTTTATGTGGGCCAATTTTATGCAACATAAATTTAAATTGTCCAGAATCTGTGCCTTAGAAAATAGGCGTGTGCGGCATGAAGCTTCCTCAGTTATCAGCATCTCTGGAACTGAGCCTCCTCCAAATGTGTTGTAAATTCCTGTTTTTGTGCACTGCTTTCTTGCTGGCATAAATGTCGGTGTTGATATTTAATAATGTGTGTATTTATCGCCTCATAGTGTACAACCAGCTATGTGTGAGCTATGCTGCTCCTGGAAACTTGTCTTCATGTGGTTCATAGTGGAATTCTGCAGCGGTCCCATGCCACAGCGGGATGAGGCAGTAATGCAGTCATTAATTAAAAGAGTAAGACAGACTTTTCATATGTGGCTCAGAGCCCAACTTTAATTACCCTTTGGCTCCCAGGCCTCCAGGGGGGTCATTTCTGCGAGTAGTTTCTTGGGTTGCTGACAGCGCCTTCTAGTCTTGACAGATTCCAATAAGCCAATGGCAATGGTTTTGCTGCTTGTATTGTTAGAGTTCATCTTAAAGATGATGAGGCATCCTTAGCTGGCTAGCTGGAAATTATTTCGTCTTTTCCCGGCAACCTTATACAAGACATTGCAACTTATTTATAGACATATATAAAATCAATTCTATGCTTTTTATATTTTCTTCTGTAGCTGGGATATTGGTAGTTGCCCATATTTACAGCCTTGAAGGTAGATTTCAGTATACTAACTTTCATGCCTCATTACCTATAAATCCTCAACCAATAAAACTTCAATCTGGCGATAATATTACTTATAAGTCTAATAATATGAACAAGCACTTATTGAGGATGTACTATATGCCAGGCAGTGTTCGATTAGTTGTTTGTTTGTTTGTTTGTTTGTTTGTTTTATGTTGTGTCATTTATATCTCTGCCAAAATCCCTTCTTGTAAGTTTCATTATCATCTCTATTTTAGGGATCCCCAGAGGCATGAAGAAGTTCAGTAATATATCCAAGTTCTTACACCAAGGGAACTAGCAAGACTGGTTAGCTGGAATTCTTCTGTACTTTTTCTTTTTCTGTAACTTTGGATCTATATTAATATGCCAAAAAAAAAAAATGGGAAGAATAGTACAATGGTCAATTTTGGCCTTAGCTATATATTTAACTTTTCTTGTTAAGCCATCTAAAGTGGTACAAATTATGACACTTCTCCTCGGTGCAAAAATCATAAAAATAAAGTCATTTTCTATACTAACACACTGTCATTAATCCATCTAAGATAATTAGCACTTATTCAATAATATCATCTACTCCAAAGTCCATGTTTAAATTTCTTGATATCCCTCAAAAAAAATCTTTTATAGTTATTTTTTCCTTAGATCCAGGATCCATGAAGCTTTATTCATTGCATTTAGTTTATACTTACATAATTACTTTTAATCTTAAATAATCTTCATGCTCTTTTTTTTCTTCTTTTTCCCCCATAATATTTAATTTGTGACAAGTTGTCTTATACTCTGCATTGTCTCATTTTTTTCTACATTCCAACATTAGTGGGGAAAATATTATTCAGGTCATGATATATGCTTCTTATTAATAATAGGAAAGGAGAAAAGGAGACCAGATATAAGCATAGCCACTTGGGCAGCTTCAGTAGAAAGCTGAAATATTGCACTCCCTAGAGAACCACTGTCCTCTAGGGATCACTGGGGAAAGGGGGCAAAACAAAGGGGAGGTAGATTCATACGCAATGAAGTTGGTGTGACTAAGGAAGGTCAAACCTGCAGAACTATACATTGGCCAGAATGGCTGGAGCCAATGCAGCCAGTGAAAATTTGGGTATATCTAGTCCCCTAAACAAGGAAGGTCTTTCTGGTTGCTCTTGTGGCTCTTATTGTTCTTGTCTCTTGGCTGTCCTGCATTTGTTCATATTGCCCATGACCATAAGGATCCCACACACAGTGAACTAATGGACTACAGCGGGAAAAAGCACAGGCTAAGCCAGCTAGATGCATGAATGGATTCAACTCCAAGAAAGAAAGGAAATTTTGGACCCTGGCTCTGATTTTAGTGCTATTGAAGCCCCAGCTACACTTCTTTGACTGGGCAAAAGGTAATGAGACCTTGGAAACTCAGGGACGTAATTTCACAGAAATAAAGCTTTCCGTGACATCCCATCCTCCCATGCGAAGCTCAGAAAATTCTTTTTCATAAGATATCATATGAAATCGATCCCCACAAGCGAGGACAAGAACCTCTCTCCACCAGTAACAAAACCACTTCATAGTATTCCATACCTTCACCCACCGGCTATGCTACTCCTTCATCTATATCTGAGTAAATCCAAATTATTCTTCTATTCTATCTAATATCCAAAGCAAAGAATTTTTTCCATTTGTCTCTACTGAGCATCATTTCAGACTTCTACATATTCCCAGAACTCAAGTACAAGATTTTAATCTATTCTCTTTAGTGTCCCCATAGCTTCTCTTACTTAGCACTTTATACAGCTGTGTTTATAGTAATGATTATAGTGATTTCACATTTTATTTAGCTGTTTTTTACTTCTTCTTTTTCTCTCTATATGGAACTTCCTTAATGACAAGCAAGATATCCACTTATTTAACACTAGCATGCAATATGAACACAATAAATATAAATGTGAGATAAGCAAATTGTAGTACTGTTAAATATTATTAATATTTTAATTTACTTGTTTTACATTCTAAAGTACATTTCTTATTTAAGGAAATACTCTTTTTATATTGTTTGTAACTCTTAGCACAATCCTTGAACATGGAAATTAAGTGATGACCTAAAAGACTGAATGAATCTTTTACAACATTTAAAAGATTAACATGAATCAAGCATAGTGTTAAGACTCATCATATTACCCTGAAAACATTAACTTATAAGTAGTGCTATATAGTATTACTATTAGGAGTACAGATATTAGGCGTACTCTATAATTAAAAAAAAAAAAATCTTCCCGCCCTAACTGATTTGGCTCAGTGGATAGAGTGTTGGCCTGTGGACTAAAAGATCCCAAGTTTGAATCTGGTCAAGGGCATGTACATGGTTACGGGCACATCCCCAGTAGGAGGTGTGCATGAGGCAGCTGATCGATATTTCTCTCTCATTGGTGTTTCTAACTCTCTATCCTTCTCACTTCCTCTCTGTAAAAAAAAACAACACAATAAAATATATTTTTTAAACTTTCTTAAAGCTAAATAAAATATTTACCACAATTTATAATACAAAATGGAATAGAATATATTGTATTGAGTTTGTATTGGGTGAGTGAAAATCTTTGCAGATGTTTATTTAAGTGTTCAGTGAATTCTTTAAACTTGTATGTCTGTCTATTATGAAAGGGGATAAAAATATAAATGTTTGCACTGTGGGTTTATAATTCTAAGCAAACTTGTTGTGTAGCTAACTATGGTGTCCTAGTTTACAGAACAATAGAAGCTCTATGTAAGATGTCAAATTAACAGATTTAAATTAAACTTTCCAGACACTAATAACAGCTGTGCTTTAAAAAGGTTTTTTTGTTTGTTTGTTGTTTGTTTTTTGAGCCTTTGAGCACTCTCTCCGTTAAAAAAAAAAAAAAATGTGGCTGGAAGTTACTGCAATGAATTCCATATCAGATAGTCATAAAAAAAAGAGAGAGAGAGAGAGAGAGAAAGAGAGAGAGAGAGAGAGGTTGTTATTTACTTAACTTAAAACTAAACATTTATGAAGGAATTTATAAGGTGAGGTGCTGAGATGCACATATGATAAAACCATAATTCTAATAAAGAGAAAAATAATCATAAAATTTGAGATGATGGTTTTCAGGTGATTTCCTTTCTTGCTGGCCTTGTGGTAGAAAGACCAAGGGATGAACTAGGGAAAGAGTAAACTGGTAATTGCAGAGGTAATTTACTATTTGAATTTGTAGCCTTGACTGTGAAACACGATACCCAATAAAGTAAGTGGGGGACAGAGAGGAGGTACATAGACATTATTTGTTTGATTTTTCTATAAATTAGGAGAATAATGTGCTCTCATGTTTATAGGGATGACTTAGTAGTGACAGAGAAATTCATGAGAGAACAAAGAGAAGGGGGATTTCACAGAAGCAATAGGGACTCAACATAGCTGCATATGCAGGAAAATCCATGCATTTGGAGAGAACAAAAGCCAATGACACAAATGTTTGCAAGTTGACTAGTTTGGTAGTCACAAAATAAGGAAGTTCAAGATCTTCAGCTAGGGGTGAGAGAGATGGAATAATGTGAGTTGATTTAAAAAAAAAAAACAAAAAAAACAAAAAAAACAAAAAAAACAAAAAAAACCTTGAGCCCAGCCAGTATAGTTCAGTGGTTGGGCACCAACTCAGGAATCAAGTGGTCACCGGTTTGACTCCTGGTCAGGGCACATGCCCAGGTTGCAGGCTCAATCCCCTGTGGGAAGCATGGAGAGGCAGCTAATCTATGATGTTTCTTTCTCATTGCTGTTTCCACATCTCTATCTCTCTCCCGACTCTCTCTCTAAAAATCAATAAAAAAACATTTTTTTTAAGTTTGATCCAAAAATAGAAGGGCAAATTCTTACATTATGTACCCTATGTATTTGTGGCCAGAAAAACTTACCTAAATGAAGATCCCAGAAAAAGTGCAATCTGGGAGAAATAACCAAAAATATAACTGGGACTAACAAAAACACTTGAAATTCCCTGCTGCCTGAACAGCACTTGACACAAATTATCAAGATTTAAACATCACTACTCTATTTTAATCACAGTAATACAGATAAATGAAGTTGTAAATTCTAAGAAAATATTGCCAATGGGAATATTTAAAGTTTCCCAATAAAATCCACTCAATTCTCCCTCTCTTAAAGTAAAAACATACCTCTGATGCTGATAGTATTTCTCTTATACATCCATATACTTGTGCTGTGTTTGAAAGGATTTTGTTAAAATGTCTAGAATTGCTTCAAAACTCTTTCTTCATCTCTTGATATGTGATAAGCCCTATGCCCCCCCCCCTTTTTTTTTAATTGATTTTTTACAGAGGAAGAGGTATAGAGAGTTAGTTAGAAACATCAATGAGAGAATCATCAATCAGCTGCCTCTTGCACACCCCCTACTGGGGATGTGCCAGCAACCAAGGTACATGCCCTTGACCAGAATTGAACCTGGGACCTTTGAGTCCACAGGCCAATGCTCTATCCACTGAGCCAAAACGGTTTCGGCCCTATGCTACTTTTTACTTTACTCCTGTCTCATGATGCTGATGGGTACCATCACTTTCTCTTGGCCATTCTCATTCCTTCATTTTCCTAGAAGTTCTCTTCGCTCCATCCTTCCTCTTTTGTCAGTCTCAGTAGAAACCTGTCCTGGAGGCATGGCTTTGCTGCTCCTTTTATTACCAAGGCCTATTTTCTCTCAGCATAATTAATTCTCTTTTTAATGTATGTTAGCAAGAGTTTGACATCAAACTTTTGAACACAAGCCTAAACTGTAGATTTGTAGTTGAGATTATTCTTCAGACTAACATTCATTTATGTCTGAAGAATTTATTCAGTTATGTCTGATTAATTCTTAATGATTAAGAATTTATTCAGTTATGTCTGATTAAACACAGCAACAATGTGTTTGCTAAGCCGCAGAAATAATTAATTTCCTTAAATATTATTTTTCATTTATTTCATTTATTTAATACTATTATTTAATTCCAAATTGTTATTGGTCTCAAAATCCAGTGTTATCATGTTAATATGTTAGGTTCTTTTAACTTAAATATGTTTTGAACATATTTCAATAAAATATTTGAGTAGGTAATTTCACTGAAATAGATGTAGAACTAGGTCTGCCAGGATAGATATGATGCCTTCTGTTATCATTGATTTAATAAAAGTAGGATTTTTAGTTACCTATTTTGATTACCAGGGGTAAGTTATATAGCATTTCTGAAATACAGAAGTACAGTGAGAAACAACATAAAATTAATTTTGGATAAAGAAATAAAGGAGCATTAAATTAAATTGAAGAAAAAAAACCACCTAAATCTCTTCTGCCTGTCAGAGATTTTTATTAAAATCATGTTTGGTTTATAGGGATGCCATTGATTGAAATAAGAAGTTTATATCTCATATATTTCAGATGACTTGAATTCATAAAATTAAACATCAGAAAAATACTAATGGACTTACTGTTTAGCAAAGGAAATGTAGAAATCATTGATTGTGATATCAAATGACATTTGGTTGAGGTCATAAGTATAAAAATATGTAGACAAATACAGAAAGGTAAATGTGAAATATTCCATTGTTTAAAGTAAAAAAAAAAGGTAGAAATTATACAAAAAATGAGCATTAAAGTGTAAAATGCTAAGCTAGCAGAGAAAGATATAGCAATCACTACAGTTGTAGTCTGAATCAGCAGAACTGATAAGAAAGGAAATATACTGCATGGATTAGAGAAGCCACATGGTAATTCTCTAACTATACTATTCATCTAAAGCTCAGCACAGATGCTGCCTTTTGAAAAGGATTGGGAAGTAGAACATTTAGGAAATGATAAACAAGTCCAGGTAATACAGCACTGTGAAAAGAGCTGGACTGTGACGGCAGAAGCATCTACTCTTGAGGTTATAGCAATGTCACCCATTACCAGAGGCCATAGTCCAGGCACCTCCTGCCTCTCAGCCTTACTATCCTCATTTGTCAAATAAAACATTTATAAAATCATCTTCACAGTTTCCATGGGGTCTGAATGAGAAAAACATGAGCAATTGAGAAACTGCTGATATTATGAATTTTAAACATGTGTAAAGATAACTCTATAAAAGTTCAAGACAATGGGGAAAGTGGGATTAATCAGAAATAAGAAAAATGTAGTTTGGTGAATGGTTCTCAATCCACACTGCCTTAGTACCAAGTAGATATCTCTACAAGATACAGACACTAGCTTTAGCTCAAAGATTCTGTTTCAAATGGTCTTGGGTGTGTCTAGAGAACAGTGTGTTGTTCTTGTTAATATTTTTACTGTTTTCAAAGAAGGGAGAGGGAGACAAAGATACAAACATCAGTGATAAGATGGAATCATTGATCAGCTGCCTCCTGTACATCCCACATTGTGACTTGAGCTTGTAACCCAGGCATATGCCTTGCCAGGGGATTGAATCATTACTTCCTGGTTCATAGGTCAGTGTTTAACCACTGAGCCATGCCAGTTGGGCTAGACAACAGTGTGTTTTAACAGTCCTCTTAAATGTTTCCAGTTTTCTTCCACGTATGAAAAACAATGAATTAGACATAGTAAATTATTACCTGCCAATGAAAAGTTACATATAATCTCTTTCTCTGAAGCCTATGAATCTTAGGAAATCAATCAATTGTAAAATGAACAATACAACAATAATAATAATTAATATCTATTTAGACTTCCACATATTTACTTTCATAAGTGCTTTAAATACATTAACTTAATTAATTCTGTCAACAATATTTTTATGTATTTACTCATATTTTCATAATTTTAAAAATGGGACAGAAGCAAATGATCAATATTTCTCCCTCATCCTTTCTCTCTCAAAGTCAATTTTTTTATAAAAGTAAAAGAATGAAAGAATGTCAGTTATTTTACTAGACCTTATCTTCTCCTAAAAGCATTATATTAATATACTAGAGGCCTGGTGCATGAAATTCATGAACGGCGGGGGGTGGGGGGCCGAATCCCTCAGCCTGGCCTGCACCCTCTTGCAATCCAGAACCCACTGGGGGATGTCTGACTGTTCACAATCGGATGACTCTCTTGCAATCCGGGACCGCTGGCTCCTAACTACTTGCCTGCCTGCCTGCCTCATCACCCCTAACCAGTCTTCCTGCCCTGCCTGATCGCCCCTGAGCACTCTGCCTGCCTGCCTCGTTGCCCCTAACCACTCTGCATGCTGGCCTCATTGCCCCTACCTGCTCACCTGCCCACCTCATTGTCCCTAACCACCTCTGCCTTGTCCTCCTCCCCCCTGCTGCAGCACCACAGCTTCATCTGGAAGGATGTCCAGGAGGTCCTTTGGCTGCCCAGTCTAATTAGCATATTACCCTTTTATTATTAAAGATAATGCCTATAGCAAATTCAATATAAAACATGGTTTAGTTTTCCCACATAATACACACTTTCAAATTAAATTCTTTTGAAAGTATATTTTCTTCTGAAAAATGTTATATGTATTTACTCTATATTTCCCATTGAATTTAGTGTTATAAGACATAGAACAAAATTGCCATCTTCTTCTTCAAACTTTCTATTGAAGTCAGTATTATGGTTTTCACTATCTCAGAATTTCTCTCCTCTGTGTCGTTTCATGCAGTCCCTGTGCTATAGGCATTTTATGACACTTAGAGATTAAGATATTTCAAACCTCAGTGACTATATGCTTCCACTGGGAGATGGGAGACAGACTTTACAGTCTCCACACACACAATGCAATTTTTAAAATAAAATTCCATAAATTAAGGCTCCCATAAACTTTTGGAAATGTTGCCATTATGAGCAGCTGTTTTGTTGCATTTGGTCCCCACAATAAGTTAGAGTTCATGGAAAGGTGCCGTTTAAAACTGGGCAGCCCTTAATTAGCATAAAGGTCTTGTGAAAAGATTACACTTTGGCAAAGAGCTTGTGCCTATTAAAAATCTCAGACATCACTTCTCAGCCTTTTGGCTAAGATCAAGTGTAAAAATCTCAGACAGATGATGAATATGTAACCACTGGAAATGTACTAATCAGAATACACTACCTTGAAGAAAATATCAAATGAATCTTTTTGCCGTAAGACAGAAGCAGAGGCCTGGCATTAGAGGGAGGATTAAAACAGGGTTGAGGTCAAGTAGGCAAGTCAAGCTTCCACTTCCATCTCAAAAATAAAATATATAGTACTAGTGGCCTGAGGCCTGGTGCATGAAATTTGTGCACTGGAGGGAGGGGGTCCCTCAGCCCAGCCTGAGCTCTCTCACAGTCTGGGAGCCCCACAATCAATTGTGCCAAAGAGGTAGGCATCACTCTCCTGGCTGGAGCTCCACAATGAATTGCCCCCATAAAGGGAGACCCTGCCTATCTGCCATAGTCTCCTGGGCCTCCTTCTGCAGGGCAATCATTAGGCGATTGCTGAGCCCCCAACCAATCGCTTTGCACCTACCTTGGCTAGTCTGGTGCCAGTGGGTGTCACAGCCTGGTCTTCTGGACAGTTTTCAGCTGTTCAGCCATTTGGTTGATTTGCATATTATGCTTTTATCCTGCCTAATAAAAGAGTAATATGCAAATTGACTGTACCTCCTCTACTCCCACAAGCCAAGCCCACCAGCCAATCAAAATGCAAATTAACCCAAACAAGATGGCGGCAGCCCCAGAGAGAGCGGGAGGCGTGAGTTTACCCTGCAATGGAGGAAGCCAAACTTTCCTCCTGCCCTGGCCTGCCATGCCTCTGCTAAAGGCTACAAAGTTCCAACTACAGAAGATAAATAAGACCCAACAAAAATGGTGGTAGCCAAGGAGGTGGAGAGAGCAGGAGACTTGAGTTGTTCCTGGCAATGGAGCAAGCCAAGTTGCCACAGCCCTGGCCTGCCTTGGCCTCCACTCAAGGCTACAAAGTTTCAATTATAGAAGATAAATAAATCCCAGATACCAGGGCCTACACTTGGGTTGCCAGGGAACATGGCCAGCCTGCCAACCACCACAGGCCCCTTGCCCAGGCCACCCCATGTCCTAAGGTAGGGGTGTCGAACTCAATCAGAGAAGGGGCCAAAATCTAAAATCCAGCCTAAATCGCGGGCCAAATGGTTTACTGAACAGTCATAAACTGTCATTGTGATGGAAACGCAGCGGAGTGCAGTGATGACAGCGCAGTGCAGGCCACATTGCAAGGCCTGGCGGGACGGATTTGGCCCGCGGGCCTTGTGTTTGACACATGTGCAAGGGAACCCCCACCCTTATCTGGGATACCCCCCAGGGCAAACCAGCTGGCCCCCACCCATGTACCAGGTCTCTATCCTATCTAATCCTATTTAGTAAAAAAATGATATGCAAATTGACCGTCACTCCACACACAAGATGGCTGCCCCATGTGGACACAATATGGCCACCACTAGATGGCCAGCAAGGGAGGGCAGTTGGAAGGAATCAAGTCTGCAAAGGAGGGCAGGTGGAGGTGATCAAGCCTGCAGGGGAGAGCAATTAGGGTTTACTAGGCCGGCAGAGGAGAGAAGCTGGAGATGACCAGGCTTGCAGGGGAGGGCAGTTAAGGGTGATCAGGCCTGCAGGGAGGGCAGATATGGGTGACCAGGCCTGCAGGGGAATACAATTAGGGGCAAACAGGCTGGCAGGGGAGAAGTTAGGCATCAATCAGTCTGGCAGTGGAGTGGTTAGGGGGTGATCAGGTTGGCAGGCAGAAGAGGTTAGGGGCAATCAGGAAGGCAGGCAGGAAAGCAGTTGGGAACCAGCCGTCTAGGATTGTGAGAGAGAAGACTGCCCATTTAGGCTCATTCCTATAATTTGCTACCTGGATCAGGCCTAAACAGTCAGTCAGACATCCCTCAAGGAGTCCCAGATTGAAGAGGATGCAGGCTGTTCTGAGGGACACACACCCCTGTACATGAATTTTATGCACCAGGCCTCTAGTTATTATAGATAAGGAATCTACAGAGAGACTATACATTTTCTAAAAATCTAGAGAAATATTTTATTCTGATCATGTTCTACAATCTCTTGTGTACAGAAGGTATTCAATTAATACTTGTTGACTTGACTGATTGCATTGATTAAAGAACACATTTTTCAAAATGAAGCTTTGTCTGTGTGGTTTTTCCCCCCCAGAAACTGGAAAGTGTAATTAGCTCCTATTGTGCAGAAAATTCATAAACCTGAATGGCCATGCAGTTCTTTTTTCTCCTAACATTATATGCTGCATAAAATACCTAAAAATACAGAAACTCTTTGGACATAATCAGCTTTCCTTCATACTCCATCTAGAATATTTAAAATAGCACCTGACTGGGTCTTAGTGCTAGGAATCCTGCATGATGTTAGTCCTCCCTGGAAGCATGTCTCTCTGATGGTTCTTCATTTAGAGTAGTGCCTCCCACGCGCTAAGTTAGAACCGCCTGTGGTGATTATTAGCATCACAGCTTGCTCCGCCACACTCATCAGAATCTCTGGGGGTGAGGCCCTGGGAGTTACACAAACAATCCAGGAGTTTCCCCTGTGTAGCCAGGTCAGCAGCTGAATGGAATCACCGTGTACAAATAAAGGGCCATGGACTTCTATATTATCATGCCTCTTATGGTATCTTCTAAAATGAGAGAGGTTTCATGGTTTGGACTTTCACATAGAAGCCTAAATAACTCTCCAGGTCACTCTTTCTTATTGCAAATTTAATGGTAAATTTAAAATTTTGACTTCCCACTTTTAAATTGAAAAAGGATTTTAAATGTCCTGATGGGGCACTAAAATAAAAGTTGTATAATTTATAGAGATCTAAGCTCATCATTACAGAATAATTATTGTCCACAAAAATAATGCATGAGTCTATTGACTTTTGAGAGCTAGCTGACTGTGGCAGCAGCTTTGAAAGTATGTATTAATTTTATTGCTGAGTAGCAGTATTTCCTTTCATGACTATACCAAATTTTGCATATCTATTCACCAATTGATGGACATTTTAGTTGTTTATAAATTTTGGTAACTCTGAATAATGCTACTATAAATATTCAGTACAAGTCCTTGTGTGGACATAAGTTTACATTCTCTAGCTACATAGATGTGGAATTGCTGGTTCATGTGGTAATTTTATATTTTAAGAAATTGTGTGTGAGAGAGAGAGAGGGTAGGAGAGAGATAATGTGAGATAGAGATAGATAGATAGATAGAGATAGATAGATAGATAGATAGATAGATAGATAGATAGATAGATAGATAGAGATAGAGATAGAGATAGAGATAGAGATAGAGATAGAGATAGAAATAGAGAGAAGGAGAGAAAAAGAGGAGAGAGAGAGAGAGAGAGAGAGAGACAGAGAGAGACAGAGAGAGACAGAGAGAGAGAGACACAGAGAGACACACAGAGAGACAGAGAGAGAGAGAGAAAGAGAGAGAGAGAGAGACACAGAGAGAGAGAGAGGTGATAGAGACTAGTGATAGAGAAACATGGATCAGTTGCTTCCCTAACACACCCCTACGAGGGATGAACCCACAACCTGGGTATTTGCTTTGACGTGAATCAAAGCAACCCTTGACCCTTCGGTGCACAGGATAATGCTCCAAACATTTGAGCAGCCTGGCCAGGACTATTTTGGAGGGACTATTTTTAATTCACTTAAGTTAGCTCCTATGATTAGTATTGCTTGGTAATGGGTTAAGGAAAATATAATTTTATGAGACTGTAAGAACTTCCAAAGTGATTTCACCAATTATACTCCTACCATGAGTGGATCATAAAGTTGAAATGGATCCTAAAGAACAATTTAGATATAAAGGGGGAAAATGAGTAAATTCATATAGTTGGGGATATGCATGGCATGTTTATAAAGTATCACATTGGGACAGTGAAAAATTAAGTTGGAGCAGTTAGGCAGTGCCATGTAATTGAAATATTTGCATGTCAAGTCAAAGTATAAGAATTTGATGTATACAGTTTATATGTCCACCTGTAAAGGGAATCTGAGGTGTCACTAAAAGGATGAAAGTGATATTTTAAAAGGTTAGTTGGACTATGTCACAGGTAGCAAAAATTATGTAATAGAGATGGAAAGAAAATGGCAGTGGTTCAAACTTAGGAAAGAAGTCTTAGCCATGGTTAATGCTGTGGAGAGAGGAATGCATGATAGTAAAGAAAAGAATAATGTAGGTCATTAGTGACTGACAGGCAATGTGTATGAATGACAGTAAGTAGTCTTAGTTAATGAAATAGAATAGCTTTTAAAAATCTGTAGGATGGCCGAAACCGGTTTGGCTCAATGGATAGAGTGTTGGCCTGCGGACTGAAAGGTCCCAGGTTCGATTCTGGTTAAGGGTATGTGCCTTGGTTGCGGGGGTATGCAAGAGGCAGCTGATTGATGTTTCTCTGTCATCCGTGTTTCTAACTCTCTATCCCTCTTCCTCTCTGTAAAAAAATCAATAAAATATATATTTTTGTAAAAATCTGTAGGATGGATACAATAAAATCTTAAATTTTAAACCAACTAAATAGTGCAATGCATGGACACATATAGATTATGTAAAATCACATGGGCACGCAAACATGACTCATCTCACCCCTTTGTTTTTCATAGAAAGTGATAATTGGGTTCTATTTTTAAAAATTTAATCTGTTAAACTGAAAATGGGCATATTTGATAAAGGTATATTTTGCCTCTCTTATTAGTTGTGCTTCCTTTGTTTTTGTTTCTTTTTTACTGCTTATTGTAAACCCTCAGGGATTACCTCATCAACATCTGCTTTGCTCTTTGAAAGTTATTCCTGTTTTGCATTTCTTATTTTAATACATGAACAGCTGGTAAAGGTTTGCTTAGAAATCCTGGAGCCACAGAGTTCACTTGCTTCTAATAGTTTTTTTTTTTTCACTTTACATTAACCTCCTGAGTTATAGACCAGTGATATTTTAGCATCAGAAAACAATTATTTCTCATGAATCTTTAATACGCATGATAATCAATGGGATATATTGGGTACCTATTTTTTGCTCAAAGCTCTGATGAACTCTCAGAAGGAAAAAGATACATGGCTTCATCCTTGCTCTGAAAGAGTTCACAACCTTGCTGAGAAAAAAAATACTACAAGCAAAAATGAGTGATCAATAAAATCTGTATTGTAGTGTACAGTTTTACAAAGAGAAAGAAATGAGGGTTAAAGAAAAGAGAAAAGGCTAAAAGAGATGTGACTTGAACAAATAACAGGCTTTGGGAAGATAGAAGTTTAATTATACATCATTACAGCCAAAGGAAATACAAAGTGGGTGTTCCTGCAATTGTATTACTCATTTTTATTATTTTATTGCAATTTATACTCATTATTCTTGGTTAAGATTAATATTATTCTTTTGTTAAGATTAATATTATCTTTATCGAATTATTTTAGTTAAAGTATAGTCTTAAAATATTTGTGATCCTCCTGTCTTGGTTAATATCGATAAGACCTTGATTTCTTAAGAGTGAGGAATGCATGTGTTTCCTAGGTCAAAGTTGGGGTTTACTATTGAGGAATTTTCTGCTGCTAAGAAAATGTCTTATAGCCTTTTCACTAACTTTATTTTGCTGATTTATTTAAGGGAATTAGAAAGAACATGTTTGGAGCATTGAAACTAAGCCGCATTTTTTTTTTCACCCTGCTAACAAAATTTTAGCCCAGAAAAGCTTCATTGTTTTAATACAGTGACAATTTTCTTATTTACTTAAATGGGTGAATTTCACAAATTTAGGATACAAATTTCTCTTTTTTGTTACTAAATCAATTTCCCCTTTGATGTATTTGTTGCATACAAGTAATAATATAAATACACGTAAAGTGGTTAAGCATTTAACTTTGGTAATTCCATGGCAATTTCTTCTCCCAGGAGACTATTTATCATTTGTATATATCATAGCTCATATTTAAATTTTAGTTTTAAATTATCTTGTTTAAAACAAAAGAGAACTTAATTTTAAGAGGTTAATAATTATCTCTGTCATCTGAAAGTTCTATTTTACAATATATTGGAAAAAATAAAAGCATTCCCTTGGTCTACCTAAAATAGCACTGATTGTTGGGCAGCCAAAGAAAAATGTGGAGCACTCCCATACTCATGTCACATGTATATATTATAATTTCTGTCTCAGAATGCTAAGGAAATTCAAGATCTAAAAGTTGCAGAAGAAAATTAAAAAGTAGAGAGTCAGTTCCGCTACACATTCTTTCTCATTAATAATTTTATAAAGGTGTCATTTAGAACAATTTTAAGAGGGACATTCATCCATCCAATGTAAAATTATATGTGCATTGCCTATTCACTGGAACATAGTCTATCATGACTTCAGAATGGCACATTTAGGACAAATATCTAGTCATCCATTTCTAAAACATAGAACATGGAAATCACAGAGGAGTACTTCTGTACTACACTGAACCAATCACTCAATTCTATTGATTTTACACCTAAGTACCTCAAATCTATTCTCTTTGAAATTATACCCCCATTATATTCTTGATTTATCCTTAAGTCATATTTTTTCACAGACTATGGAAATAAGCAAAATGTCCTAAAGTTGAACATGCTTGCCTGCTATTCTGGCAACAGAGGGAATAGATGGGTGACACATCTCTGTTCAAAAACATAGGTTCATCTCTTTCCACATCCACACATGCACACACCTACCTATGTGTATATACAAAAATCCAAATATTATATAAGTGTGCAAATGTTTACTAAATAGAACTTATCAGCTTCTAAATATAATAGTGATGAAGGCTCAGTGGTAAGAAAGACAATTTTTAATATATATTGCTTCTGCATTCTCTCTAATTCTTTTGGTTTATTTCTCCCCCTTTTCTAAACTTGAGGACACTGTCAATATCAGAAATGATATGCTCATTGGAGAGACTCTACAACTGCTTCATTTGTATTCCTTATACTATAAAAACTTCATACATTGTGTACAGGTTTTGATCAACTGTATTTTATGGCATTAGCTGTTCTTTTCCTATTTTTCTATATCACCTGTGGCAAGTTAAAAATCTCAAGATATGCAAAATCCCTTATATTCAAATGTGCTCTGCAAAACCTTTTCAGTCCTTTGTTCTGCAGGTGGAATGGAAAGAATATTAAACACTTTATTAAATTTAGGGGGAGAAATTATCTTCCAGGTTGAATATTGTCTGGACAAATCATGCACCATCTGATTTTTTCTTTTTCTTTTTCTTTTTCTTTTCCTCCCCCCCCCCTATCAACTTGGAATCTCAGTTTTCTGTCCTCAAAACTCAGATTTCCCATCGTTAATGCAATAGTGGTAAATGCTTAAAAAGATCCTTTAACATCCTAATGTTCTACAGTTCTAAAGTTAAGATGAGTTCTTTGCATTGGAGTGAAAGACTTAAATTACTGCTTCATTTTGACTTCATGTAAATAGCAATGGGTGCAAATCTGAGTAAGCAGTTTTCCAATTTTTTCAGGTTGTCTTCCTTCCATTTAAATGAAAATATTGTTTGTTTTTTATATGTATAATTAAGACTTGTACTGTGTTTAATTGTTTTCAGATGACAACAGGAAAAGATTTGTTCTTGAAAAGCACTAAGAAAATTGTAGTTTTTAATATTCCCATGACCGAGGCATAATTGGAATTCACATTTAACTATTCTTTCATTTTCTTTTCTCAACAAATCACCTCTCTCAATTGTAACCAAATTGGAGTGACTATGGACTCACTATTTTTGCATTTATTTGATATTTTTTCAGCCATGTAAATATTTTAAAGGATTTTTATCAACTGCTTTTAATTACCTTTCATCTATTTAATAAGAAACTAGTACTTAGCTACCTGGACATTTTAGACAGCAGTGTAAAAAACAAAACATAGAGGTATTCAACAAATTTTCTAGGTTCTTGAATGGAAGTTTTCATGTTTTATGTGGTTCCATAGATATTTGCAATATTTATGAACAATAGTATTAGTAACATTGAAATGAACAATAGTATCAGTAACATTGAAATGCTAAAATGTATTTCAGGCTCAAAGGTCCATTTTTTATAATTCCAATATTAAAAATGAAATGCAGTCATAGGAAATAAATGTAGCAAATAATTTCCCCTAGCATTGCATGTTCCCACATTCATCTAAAATTTAATTTATTGGAGGGTCAATAGAGAGAAGAAAAAATAACTCAAGTATATATAAATGCAAATTACCTAAATAGGAATCAATACTTATGAATGAGAAAGTGTTGGCTGCTATGCTATTTATCAAATCATTTATCAATAATCTATCAATATAATAGGAGAAAAGGACTTTATATGAATGTAAGTATATGATAGATATACAAAATTTCTAACATCTATCAAGCTCTGTTTTTATTGATTTTTTGAGAGAGAGAGGAAGGGAGAAGAAAAGAAAATAGAAACATTTATGACAGAGAAACACTGATCAGCTGCCTCTTGCACATCCTCTCCTGGGGATTGAATCTGCAACTCAGGCATATGCCCTGATAGGGAATTGAACCAGCAACCTCTTGGTGTATGAGATAATGTTCAATCCCTTGAGCCACACCAGCCAGGCTCAAGCTATATTTTTAATATGCAGAAAGTGTTCCCATGCTCGTAATTCCTGTGTTGTCTGAAAAAAATGGTATACTCAAGAACTTCTAGTCAGAAATGAAAGGTGCAAAGACACTGACAAGTGAGAGACAGTGAGAAGTGCATATGCAGATGCACAAATGAGAGGAATTACAGATATCTCAATGTGCAGAAGAATATAGTATTTTAAGAAATAAGCTAGAACTTACAGAGAGGCTAAACAAAATCAATCCTATTTACCATAACACCAAAAAAAAAAAATTAAGATACTTAAGAATAAACTTAACTAAGAAAGTAAAAGACCTATACATGGAAAACTACAAGACTGAAAAAAAAAGAGATAAAGGAAAACATAAACAGATGGAAGAACATACTATGTTCATAGACTGGTAGAATCAACATCATCAAAACATTCATACTACCCAAAGAAATCTATAGATTCAATGCACTCCCCCATTAAAGTACCAATGGCATATTTCACAGACCTAGAATGAACTTTCCAAAAATTCATCTAGAATAAATAAAAGACTCGTATAGCTCAGCAAACCTGAGGAAGAACAAAGTAGGTGGGATCTCAATAGCAGACATCAAGCTGTACTACAAAGCCACTATTCTCAAAACAGCCTGGTACTGGCACAAGAACAGACATATAGATCAATGGTATAGAATACAGAACCCAGAAATGGACCCAAGCCACTATGCTCAATTAATATTAACAAAGGAGACATAAAAGTACAATAGAGTCAAGACAGTCTCTTCAATAAATGGTGCTGGGAAAATTGGATAGATACATGCAAAAAAAATGAAACTAGACCACCAACTTACACCATATACAAAAATAAACTCAAAATGGGTAGAGGACTTAAACATAAGACAGGAAACTATAAAAATACTAGAGGAATCCACATGCAGCAAAATCTCAGACATATGCCAAAGCAATTTCTTCACTGATACTGCTCCTAGGGCAATGAAAACTGAAGAGAAAATTAAAAAATGGGACTACATCAAAATAAAAAGCATTTGCACAGCAAAAGAAACCATCAACAAAACAATAAGAAAGCCCACTGCATGGGAGAACATATTTGCCAATGTTATCTTCAATAACATTTACAGGGAACTCATACAACTTAACAAAAGGAAGATAAATAACCCAATAAAAAAAAATGGGCAATGGACCTAAATAGAAGGAAGGCCAAGAGACATATGAAAACATGCTCAAAGTCACTAATCATCTGAGAGATGCAAATCATATAAGAATGCGGTACCATCTCATGCAGGTCAGAATGTCTATCATCAACAAATCAACAAACAACATTTGCTGGCGAGGATGCAGAGAAAAAGGAACCCTCATGCACTGCTGGTGGGAATGCATACTGATGCAGCCACTGTGGAGAACAGTATGGAATTTCCTCAAAAAACTCAAAATAGAACTCCCATTTGACCCAGTGATCCCACTTCTAGAAATATATTCCAAGAAACTAGAAACACCAGTCAGAAAGGATATATGCACCCCTATGTTCATAGCAGAACAATTCACCATAGCTAAGATTTGGAAACAGCCTAAGTGCCCATCAGTAGATGAGTGGATTAAAAAAACTGTGGTACATCTACACAATGGAATATTACCCTGCAGTAAAAAAGAAGGAATTTTTACCGTTTGCAACAGCATGGATGGAACTGGAGAGCATTATGCTAAGTGCAATAAGTCAGTCAGAGAAATGTAAATATCACATGATCTCATTCATTTATGGAATATAATGAACAACATAAACTGATGAACAAAAACAGATCCAGAGACAGAGAAGCATGGATCAGACCATCAAACCTCAGAGGGAAGGTAAGGGTAAGGTGAAGAGATCAACCAAAGGACTTGTATGCATGCATATAAGCCTAACCAATGGACACAGACAATAGGGGGTTGAAGGCATGAGGGGGGGGGGTGGAGGGGGCCTGAGGGGGCAATAGGGGGATAAGGATACATAGGTAATACCTTAATCAATAAATAGATTTAAAAATAAAATAAAAAGAAATAAACTATAAAGATAAAGCAGGAGCCATAACACCAATGACCAAATATTTGGACTTGATCCTGAGAGCAATGAAAAGGCTTTGAAAGTATTTAAATATCAAATGACATGACCAGATTTATGATTTGAACGGTCTGCTGGCTGCAGGGAAAATAATAGATTTGAGGAAGTAAACCTAGATTCAGCTGTTGTCATCTTCCACCAGAGAGAGAACGCTGCCCTAAACTATGACCTTGAGAAGGAAGCCTGAGTGGAATAGCACAGCCCTGGAATGAACCAACTACCTTTCCGGTGGAACCTTAGTCTGAGTGGCAGGAAGGTCTTACCGTGCGTTGGCAACAACTGCCATCCACAGAGAATGGGAAGGCAGATTTCTCTGCAATGAGTTAACTATAGGCTAAATTGACTAGATCTTTTCTCAGAATGTCTTAAGTCTCCTACATATAGAGGCAGAAGAGCAGACCACTTGGATTGAATCTACATCTACCATGTGTTTTTAGTTTTGAGTCTTTAGGAAACTTAACCCCTCTATGTCTCAGTCTCCTCATTTGTAAAACAGGGATGACATTAGCATCTATCCAGTGACATGCTGGTAAATGTTTGACAAACCATATTTTGCAATTTAATTGATTTCTTCGGAATAAACAATTCTATCATGGCCACATTCAAATGAATACAACTTGATAGCAACTGATGTAGAAAATTCCTAAAATTGTAACTATTGACTCTCAGAAGCCAGTGCAAGCCTACTCTTGCACATCTCTGCATCTACTCATAAGGCCATTGTTAGAGTAAATGTGCAAATGCATGCAAACACTTATTACATTGCCTAGCACATAAGGACGGCTCAATTATGTTAACCATTATTATATTGTTTCTGATCATTTTCAAACTCGAATTATGATTATGTAAAAAACAAAACAAAAAAAAAAAAAAACCACAGTTGGACTACCCTATTTTTAAAATTATTTTAGAAAGTCTTCTTGCTTTACAAATTTCTAACTAAACACTATTAATAAAATATCTCTTATTCCTATGATTGCCCCAAGTTGCACACTTTTATTCCAGTGAACTTTGGTAAATTATTTCTAATTGTTTAGGATAATTCTTTCATTTTTCCCATTGGCTTTATTTAATTTAAATGAAGTTATCAGAGAAAATTCAATAATAAATTCTATTGAGGCTTTTTTAAAATGTCTTTACACCATAGATAATATTGGTTACACTGAAGATAAAGTAGTATATCTGTAGAAATGTATCTTGAAAAATTATAAGTATTATAGTACTAGTATACACTTAAAAATGAATTACTAAAGTACAGATCCTTACTACAAAGAATGATGTACAAGTTGCTATCCTTCACCAAGTCATAATGGCAAACCTTTATGTTTCTATTTTTTTATTTTAAAATATTTTATATAAAAGCATTATCACTGAGAAATTCATAATTTGGGAATTATTGCATGTCAACAGATATAATAAATTAGGAAATTGCAAGAAAATAGTTTTACTTAATCCTTTTCTATGATTATTATTAACATTAACTTATTTGAATAAGCATTTCTAGAGTAGCATTTGTGAACCTAGGCATAAGGTGGGATTTTGGTAGAGAACCTCATATTAAAACTAGAGGCCCTGTGCATGATATTTGTGCACTCTAGAGGGTCCCTCAGCCCAGCCCATGCTCTCTCACAGTCCGGGAGCCCTTGGGGGACGTCCGACTGACAGCTTAGATCCACTCCCTCTGAGGAGAGGGCCTAAGCCATCAGTTGGAATCCTTAGCACTGCTGTGGAGGCAGGAGAGGCTCTCACCACTGCCGCTGTGCTCCTGCATTGAGCATCTTCCCTCTAGTGGTCAGTGCACATCATAGCAACTGGTCATTCCGCTATTTGGTCGATTTGCATATTAGCCTTTTATTATATAGGACTATAGATATAATAGCTAAAATACCTAAATAAAAGACCTTGCTAGAAGCAGGTTTACCTGAAAACTAGGATACCTGAAACAGTAGGAATGAGTAGATTCATGGGGCTATCAAAATAAATGCTTTGAAATGAGATGTCCTGAACTATCAAGGAGTTACGCTAGTATGATACAATTTTATCATTGGGGTTCAAAATATTTATTGAATTTAGATCAAAAATAGTAAAATATTAAAAAAAAAAATCTGGTCCAGAATATATTACCAATGCATCTTTTACCTTAGGTTTTAAATTGAGTCATTTGGTGCTATATTAGCTGATAAACACATTTTAAAAATATGTTTCTTATTTAGCTCATTTACCTGAAGATTGCTTAAAAATATCATTAGGCTCTCACATACATCCACAATGCTGACCTATAAAGTTTTACTCGTTTTATATTTAATTCAACTCTTTCCCCCAGTGTCATAATTTTTTATAGATGTTTGCTAGCATTAAATCTAAATAGCTACATTCTTTCCTTGCCGAGGTCTTAGTTTATTCCATGAATAATGGAAACAATTAGCCTATATATTCAAGGTGCCATCTCCACACATCAATGACCAATAAAACCTCTAGGAAATAGAACCCCTTCACCAGACTGCAATTAATCAGCATTGTTTTGACACTCGTTTTTAGGGCAAATAGAGAGTGTGCAAATAAGTATAATCAGTTTGACTGAATAGTTGACTCTTGGGGGTATAATCATGGAACAGTGTTATTTTTCCAATAACTCCTACCAACTCTGGTCTGTTATCCACCCCTCAATCCTTTTCTGGTGAGTGGCAGTCATCTTTAGCGACAGTTCAGTCTGATGGTTCATTTTTTCTCTGTCATATCTTGTAATTAAAAGTGTCATTCCAGTTCTTAAGACTCAATCCTCTTCCTTTTTAAACTTAAGTATCACGATGATTGTTTAACCCCAGCCAGCCTTTTCCACTGTTCCCCAGAAGCATAGAAAACTCATCTATTTTTGAGAGGTGCCTCTACATTCCTTGTCTTACCTTTGTCATCGCTTTCCAGCCCCTTTCTCTGCATGCTGGCCGGGTCCAACACATGAGCTCAGGGGCTTTCTGTGAGAGACAGTCATCCAGTGGTCCTTGGGTTAAAACCAGAGCAAGGATGATTGGCCATTCCCAATGTTGTACAAATGGTCTGTTCTTCCTAAAACTTCTTTTCAAAGAAGTCCGCAGGGAGAAGGACTGCAGACTTCTTTGAAAACAAAAAGAAGGAAAACCTGCTTTTAGAAAAGGCCACCAAATCCATGTGGCTTCTCTGTCTCTATGACCCCACCAGGAGTCACAAACCGAAAATAAAGCCTACTAAGACACTTTCCCTGGAGAAGTCCATAGTTTTGTTCACAAACACATAATTCTTCTCTATAATTTCTGCAGGATCCTTATCCTTCTTTAATTGAAAAATGTTTTACAACTCCGTGATAATATATTTTAGGTAACTTTTTAGGCTATCTTGGAATCAATATACATTCAGCTCTAAAATTAAGAGCAGTAAATCTAGGGATAGATAGTAACCAAGCACCAAGGAGAGATTAAGTACATTTTGACTACAATGTATCATTAAGATTAAGATGGCAAAAAATAAAAAATTAAAAAATTAGTAAATATTAAAATCCAAATGTTTTGTTAATCACCACACTCCATACATTCCAATTCATGGAAGCTTCCCTCTATTATATTCTGCAGGGAATTGGAGACCAATAGAAAGCACATTCCTAAATGCCAAGGCTCCCAATTTGTTCAGAGCTTCCTTCTGAGCAAATTAGATTCATTGATCCTACTCACATCCCACAAAAAGAGTTATTAAGAAAGCAATAAGCTGTTGTTAGCAACTCCTTTCCTCCGGCTCCACCCCAGAAAATAGCTAGCTTTTATATCTTAAGGATGTTACTTGATCTTATGCTATCATGGATCAGGGTAATGATAAAGAGAGGTAGCAATTCATTGTCAGAGGTAAAGCGTTTCTATGACCCAGGACTATTGAAAAGCATTAAGGATGGAGTCTGATGCTTTAAGGTAGAGAAGATTAGCTATGAGGTACTAAAAAGTTTGAGCTTTTCTAAAATTTGAGGAGGATATGTAGAATATTAATTATTTAGCTGCACTTTTAGCTGTATTTTAAGATAACCACTTTTAACCAGTCACCTGTCCTGGAAAAAATCTCAATGCTGTCACTAATCATTATAAAGCTTAGAAAGCGTCCAGATTTCCACTGTAGAAGTTTTCCTAGTGCGTGCCCCCGAGCTTCATTCCACTGTTGATTTGAAACCTCCCACTTCGTGAATTGTTCTATTCACAATAAACTCTTACTAAATACAATTTTATTGACCTGTCTTTTTTAATAGTTTCTGGATTTTAACTTTTTTTAATTATTTGCTTCTTCCCAGAACTCTAGTCTTCTGGATCCACTGTCCACATTACTATATCTTCCACTATATTTGTCTTTTTTCTTTTTCTCAGTGCTTTAAGATATATTTTGTACTTGATATTTTGGGCCATTAATTAGAACTCAAAATTCATTGTTTTTCCTTGAATTATTTTATTTAACTCTTTAGTGGGGAATTATATTTTAGGTTCCAAAACATTCTGTCCATTCTACACTTTGAATGTGAAGTGATTCTAATATTGTTGTTGTTGTTTTTACTCAGTCTTCCATATATGTCCCCCACAACTTTATTTCATTGGATGTGTGTAGTTTGCTCTACCTAAATTCCCTCACTCTAATGGGTAGAACCTTAATGTGATGCCTCCTTTCTCTGTAAGCTCACAGATGTTACTGAGTTCCATCTTCGCTGGTGGCTACCTCCCAGGGTTCAGAAGGTGAAGTGCTCTCGACCCCTCGGGATTTCTGGTCTAGATGCAGCAGACAGTGATTCCATTGCTCCCTTGTCTCCTAGTTCTCTAAGCATTTGGGCAATGAGGACACCCAGACGCCAGCTTTTAATTGGTCTGTTGGGAGCCAATAAAACAAGGCACCTTCCTGGGAGGGCTTAGGTTGATGCCAACTTTTCTCAGTATGAAACCACAGAGCTCTGTGGGCCAAGGTCTTCTCAGGATTTAATGTTCTGTCCTCTCTCTCTCTCTCTCTCTTTTTTTTTTTAAATATATTTTATTGTTTTTTCACAGAGAGGAAGGGAGAGGGGTAGAAAGTTAGAAACATTGATGAGAGAGAAACATCAATCAGCTGGAATGTTCTGTCCTCTCTCCTAGAGTCATCTCAAAGCTGATCTCCAGGTGTTCATATCATGCTCAAACCACCTTTCCCTTCTTTTTTTTTCTTTTTTTTTTTCTTATTTATTTGTCTGTTTTGAGGTTAACATTTAAGAATAAAAAGAAGCAAAAAAAAATAGTTTTGGGCTTAAACACATGACAAATCCATTTAAAAAAAGAATTCTTGGCATAACAAACCTTCTTAGTACCATCTGCCTTCTCAATCTTCATCTCATGAATCTTAACTTCCAACTGTGAACAAGTTACCTGGGATTTCTAGTTGCTAGTTAAAAAGAAACTACATATTTGTAACATGATAGGTTCCCCTAGACTAGGGGTGTCGAACTCAATCAGAGAAGGGGCCAAAATCTAAAATCCAGCCTAAATCGCAGGCCGAATGGTTTACTGAACAGTCATAAACTGTCATTGTGATGGAAACGCAGCAGAGTGCAGTGATGACAGCGCGGTGCGGGCCACATTGCAAGGCCTGGCGGGACGGATTTGACCCGCGGGCCTTGTGTTTGACACATGTGCCCTAGACTGTCTGCACTGCTGAGTTCCTTACCTTACTACTTAATAGTTTAATTAGTTTTTGTTAAATTTCTTTAAGCTGGTAGTCTAACAGTTTTAGCTTTCTTGCAATTTAAGTATTTTTGCTGACACATTGGCTTTCAAGGGGACCGACCATTTTCTTTTCATGACTTAAAAGTATATCTTGGATATGGCAAAACCCAGAAAACTTTAAAAAATACGAAGCAGTAATGTCCTCATAACTGCTTAAAATTGTGTATAAAAAATACAAATCACTCTGGAAATTTTTTCCCATGCTTTCAGATTATGTTGCAAATAGTGTCTAAAGAGGATTGAAAAATTCAATGCTAATTTTCTTTTACAAAGAACAAGCAAAGAAATAAACCTGATATATAAAAAAGCAAGGGAGAATTACAAAAAGTTCTGTTAATTACCTCCCCAAATGAACAATGGGTGGGGTGGGGGAAGGTCCAGCTGCTGATGCATTATATGTTTTTAATCTCCCCATTTTTTCCATCCGTAATGAGAACAAGTCTAGAGGGAAATTATGAGCCAAAGCTTTACTTTTATTAAAAGCCTGCGACAACCGAAACACACAAAGAAGCTGCTGGTATATAATACCAAAACACAGGGAAAGATTTTAATATCGAGTTGGTTCATGGCAGGGTTATCCTTCTACGGGATTTACTCCAAGGTAAGAATAATAAATTATTAGAAATAATCACTTTCTTCCTTTATGCCTGGAAATAAATTTGTGATTAGTATACATTCTGGGGAAAAGTGTTCTTTAAAAAAAACACATATAATTAGTTCATTTGTTTAAAACTTATTGAGATTTTATATTGATTTCTAAACATAATGATCCTAAATATTGTGTTGCTTAAGTTATTTTCACAAAGGCGTGAGCATGTATTCATGCGAAAGAGCACTATTTGTTTCTGATAGTTAGTACACCTTCAGAATGAAGCCTGATGATCCAGATTATGTGGATAAATAATAAAGAAAGAGCCCTGAGTGCTGAATGTGCAACTTAAAAAGATATCAAATATAATCCGATTATTCATGCATCAAGTGTTTATTTAGCAGCTACTCTAAACTAAACAGTGCTAAGCATTAACAATTCAAAATATTCTTTCTTTCAGTAAACACCATCACTATCTGCTCCAAAGGTTAAATTATAGGCACTGTAAAATTCAAGTATGTAACCTCTGCTTGATCTTTAAGCATACTCCTGTATTTAAAAATAGTGAGAATAGCCAAAACCAGTTTGGCTCAGTGGGTGGAGCATCGACCTGAGGGGTCCTAGGTTCGATTCTGGTCAAGGGCATGTGCCTGGGTTGTGGGCACATCCCCAGTGAGGGTTGTGCAAGAGGCAGCTGAGTCGATGTTTCTAACTATCTGTCCCTCTCTCTTCTTCTCTGTGAAAAATCAATAAAAAAAATATCTTTTTAAAAATAAAATAAATAAATAAAAATAGTGAGAATATTATTGTTTAGTAAAAAACTCTTAATTTTGAAATTTTTTTTTAGTGATAAGCTATAAAGGTAGTACAGAAAGTTCCCTATTCCCTCATCCAACTTCCCCTGCTATTAACCTAATATATAACCAACCACAGCTCACTTGTCAAAACTAAGAAGTTAACTCGAGTAGAATACTAATAACTAAGTTACTGATTTCACTCAGCTTACCCCAGGTTTCTCTCCCAAGATCTAATCCAGGATGCCACGTGACATTGAATTGCAGGTCTCCTTACTCTCCTCTGGTCTGTGACCGCTTCTCTGTCTCTCCTTCCTCTTCAGAACTTTCACACTTTTGTTTGTTTTTACAGTTTTTAATATATTTTTTACATTTCTGTAACTTTTCAGGACTACCAGCCATGCATTTTGTAGGATGTCCATCGATCTGGCTTTGAGTGATGTTTCTCATGATTCCAGGGGGAAGGTGCCCATTTCATCCCCTTAGGTCAGAGAGTAGACGAAACCAACATTCCTTATACCACTGACCTTCACCCTTACCTAAGGTCATGTCCGACAGGTGTTTCCTTTCTGTGCTCTGTTTGGTAGAAGTCAGTCACCCAGCCCACCCTATGCTCAAGGGGAAGCTGAATTTAAGCTCCAAGTCCTGGAGAGGGATTACTTATTTATTTATGTGTGTATTTATTTATTTTTGGAGAGGGGATTAAAAAAAATTTTAATATATTTTATTGATTTTTTTTACAGAGAGGAAGGGACAGGAATAGAGAATTAGAAACATCGATGAGAGAGAAACATCGATCAGCTGCCTCCTGCACACCTCTTACTGGGGATGTGCCCACAACCAAGGTACATGCCCCAGACCAGAATCAAACCCGGAACTTTGAGTCTGCAGGCCAATGCTTTATCCACTGAGCCCAACCAGTTGGGGCTAAAAAAAAATGTTTTATATTTTGTTTCTATATGATATGAAAGAGCATACTTAGAAAGACTTAATATAAATTTATTCTCTTTCTTAAACAATATAAGATGGCTTGCTCTATTAATTTTCTCAAATGGCCTAAGTTGGAGTTCCTGATCTTCATCTGGCATTCATGCACCAGTGTCTTTAAGATAACCAAGCTTGAGGTGACTTGTGTGTCTCTCTGATTAATTTCCCTTATGACCTTGATATCAGCACTCATCCTGGGGAAAGAGGATATATCTTAGGTATATCAGAGATTTAGAAGCAAACAGTGTGAGCACTAGCCAGTTTGACTCAGTGGATAGAGTCTCGGCCTGCAGACTGAAGGGTCCCGGGTTTGATTCAGGTCAAGGACACGTACCTTGGTTGCAGGCTCGATCCTGATACCCATGTGGGAAGCAACCAATCAACCGATGTTTCTCTCTCTGTGTTTCTCCCCTTCCCTTCCATTTTCTCAAAAAAAAAAAAAAAAAAAAAAAAGCCAACAGTTTGAGTTTTCTCTGTCTGTTGAGGGAGAGACATTTTTCACATTCATTTTTATTCTCAACTAGACAGTGGTTATCAACCCTAAGTTCACGTTAAAATCACCAGGAGACCTTCCATAAAAACAGTGCCTGTATCACCCTTATTACTTTCTCCATGATTCCAAGATTCCAATTACTGTCTTTTTCCTTTCTTTCCATTCCTCAGGTTATCCTGACCATCTGCCACTTGCATTGCAAACTCCTCAGGCCCTCACATCCTGTTTCGTGATACTTTTGATATAAGGGTAATTCTAAGCAATCCTGTTGACTGGTTTCCTACTCTAATCCCTACAGTGACCTTTTACTGTCCTCCTCTTTCAAGTCTCACAGTAGGTCTCTCAGCACTAGCATCTCTTACGTGTAAACCTGACTTTCCCATCTAACTTGAAGCTCCCATCCGCCCTTTAAATTCACCTTTTGTAAAAACGTTGACTGTTGGCAAATGCTTTGAGGATTTTAAATATCTTCAGAAATTTAATCACTGCAACAATGTCTCAGGTGTGTGTGGTAAAATATAATAATTTATATTTTAATCTATTTTTAAAGGCAGGATATGCTCTTAAATGTATAACTTGATAGAATAATCCATTGTTTACTGTCTTATTCTGTTGCAAAACAGTTGGATTTTGCCAGTTGGTCCTTGCTCTTTAATACATGAATAGTTTCTCCCAGTCTCTAGATTTGCCAAAATATATGATCTTTCTATGAAAGACCCAGAATATCATTTTTCTTTCACCTCAAATTGTTGGAGAATTATAGGGTCTAGCACAGGATTAACACCTCTGGTGAAGGTCACGCATAAAAATTAAAATACCATTTTTCATCATGCTGTGTTATACATTGCTTCTGAAGCTGCAGAGAAGTACTTATTATTTCTCTTCAAAAACATTGTAAATTTTGTTAATGCCGGCATCCTGCTATGCATGCCAATGCTCTGTTTGGTATTTTTACTCTCTGAATTCTTCCCTTTCCTAGAATAAAGGGCAAATGGATCAAGTCCTGACCTATATATTATGATGCCATCTACTAGTAAGTATTCTTTCTTTAGAAATGGGTCTGTGTATACGTAAGCACTAACACATAATATATTTCTGTTCTCGCCCCTTTTGCAAAAGCTATGGACTCAGAAATGGAGCTGAGGCTATCCAAATACATTTTCATTAGACTAAATCATGGGTCAGTGACAATCTGCTTTATACCCAAGGGCACTGTCTTAGTTACTTATTTTAACCTGAATTCACAATGTCTACTCACATTAAGAGCCTAACATTTGAGTTAAGAGAATGAGGCGCACTTTGAGTTTCACATATTGTTCCCCAAAAAGACCACCTAGAAGTAAAGAAAGAACAGAAGAAAGAAGCTCAGAGTAGACAATGTCTCGCCTCGTCCTCAAGGGTCAGGTACAAGGAAACAACTAGACAGATGGAGATCCAGTGACATGGAGGGCTTAAGGTTAGAAATTCATATCAACCAAGGAGTCTCAAAGTGTTCTTTAAAGTCCCTGACTAGAACATGTGCCAGCCCCAGAGAATCTATGGCCAGACCACTTAGCACTGGAAAATTCACAAATGTTTCACCCCCTACATCCATTTCTTTTCCTCCACTGGCCCCACCCCACCCATATTCAAACCAAAGAAGCCCTTTGAATGGGAAGGAGGTAGACAAATGGAGAAGCTCTCTTTCCTTTGTACCTGAGGAGGGTAGTCTTCAGAAAGCCTAGGCTAGAGAAGGAGTGAAGCCATAAATTAAAAAACTAGCCCTAACTGGTTAGGCTCAGTGGATAGAGTATCGGCCTGTTCACTGAAGGTCCCAGAATTGATTCTGGTCAAAAGCATATACCTTGGTTACTGGCACATCCTCAGCAGGGGCTGTGCAGGAGACAGCTGATTGATGTTTCTCTCTCATTGATCCTAACACTCTATCCCTCTTCCTTCCTCTCTGTAAAAAAAAAAATCAATAATATATAAAATATATTTATATTTTAAAAGTTATAGGCATTGAGGACATCTGTAATAGTGTCAACAATAAAAATAACATAAATAAACAAATAAGAATGTGAAAAAAATGAAAGACTGTAGCTATTTGATCCTTATTCTAGATTGAACATAGTAATTACTGAACTGAGACTGCCCTTTTATCAAATGACGGTCATCAAAAATGTTAATTAATGCCCAGCCAGTGTGGTTCAGTGGTTGAGCACCAGCCTATGAACCAGGAGGTCACAGTTTGATTTCTGGTCACGGCACATGCCAGGGCTGCAAGCTCCATCCCCAGAGTGGGGCGTGCACGAGGCAGCCGATTTTCTGTCATCATTGATGTTTCTATTTCTCTGCCCCTCTCCCTTTCTCTCTGGAATCAATAAAAATGTATATTTTTAAAAATTCTCATTAAAAATAATGAGACATTACCCTAGGTTTTATCTAAGGTGTTGCAACCATTTCTGCTTCTTCCACAAAAGAATAGTAATTATCATTTGAAACACCCTCTCCTGGGGAAAGTCATTCATAAGTACATGTATGTCATGGTTGGGGCCTGCTCTGGGTGGCCTTTCCACTCTGCATTTGGGAATGGCCTTCAAGGAATAGCTGTCACAATTAGCAAATAAAACAAAGGACTCCGGGTTAAATTTGAATTGTGGGAAAGTAAAGAATTCATACTTTCACTCTAAGTGGATCCCCCATACAGCATAGGACATACTTACACTAAAAAAAAAAAAAAAAATTTCTTCATATGCTTATCTGAAACCCAAATTTCACTGGCGTCTTTTATTTTTATCTGACAACCTTAAGAGGGCCTCTTGCAGTGACTAAAGAAAGGCAAGACACAGACTCCCAACGTTATGAAAATTGTGAGCGGTCAGGGTTCTATGAAGTGTTCAGGAAGAAAAGAGAGAATGGAAAGAAAAAGAGGAAAGTGGGTGGAGGGAGGATTATAAGAAATGATTAATGCAGCTGGCACATTCCCAGGATGCAGAAGGTAGATGTAGCATTATATAAAACTTAACATTCCTTTAAGATAAAGAGTAGTCACTGATGGTGAGGGCCCGACGGTAAGCCAACATTGTCCTACATTTTCTAAAATGTTTCATTCTGCGCGCAGTCATCATGGAAACAAAGGTATCCTCAGACCTTTGATAGATGGGCCCTGTCAGGATTCTGGTTTTCACTGTCTCTCAATGTCATGCTTACTCTTTTCGTTTTTCAGTGAATTTTGTGAGACTAAAATTCAGGTTGTAATTTACTATAAGCTACGTTTTATGTTTGTTTGTTTGTTTGTTTTAGCAGAATCCTATATATACCATTCCCCCAAGATTTCTTTAGTTACATTTGCACTTTTATATGCATCTCCTTTAAACTTATCCTTACCGAACTTTATAAAATCACAGGCACACTGCCATTTTGTAAATTATGTTTCTATTAAATAAGGAACGCTACTTGGAAACAAACTTGCAATCAAAATTGAAATTTAATACTTAAGTCGTGTGTTACTTTGATTCCCAGGCAGACACATATTTCTTTACCCCTGCACCTGTAAATCAACATTATGGAGACATCCATCCAAGTGGAAGAATAACTGAATATGTATAAACCAAATCATGTTTGTAAATATGTAGAGTGAGGTGGTAAACACCTTTAACACCAGTTAGAAATCTGCCAGTGATTACACATCAGGCAGAAAACAAGCATCATATTTTTAGTAAACAGCTTCAGACTCTTGACGATATCAGTGGTCCAAGGAGAGTATGCATTCCACACTGAGAGGCGAGATAGAGTCTTTGATTAGAGATACGGAGATATGCATGCAAAATACAAATGCACAAACAGTCATATTTAAAGTATGTTGTAAATTTGGAACCACTATCATTGAACCACCCAGGCTCTAAAAAAATCAGTGTTACATACATGTACTTTGAGAAGATCATCTAAGAACATTGTCCTTTTATTCTTACTTATTACAAATAAAAAATGAATGGGGTTATCAGGTTAAATGTATTTTTAGTATACCTTGCAGTGACAAACAATAGCTTAGTATAATTTTGATTCCAGAGGAGCATTCTCTTGGCACAGCTGAATCTAGGTTCGCAGGATTTTTTATGGCTAACGGGCTAAAGCTGGCCTCTCTTGCCTCCGCTGCAGGCGGGCAGGGCAGTAAAGAGCGAGTGGTCCTGGGCTGCGCAAGGGATGTCTCGCAGGTGGACATCCCCCAAGACTGCAAGAGGGTGCAGGCTGGGCTAAGGGACTCCCCCCTGCCCCGAATTTTATGCACCTGGCCTCTAGTCAAGAATAAAACCACAGAATCATGCTCTATGAAGTGCAATTGCTTTGGTTTTCACATAATTATCTGTGATACCCTAGAGCCGTGGTCTGCAAACTGCAGCTCGCGAGCCACACGTGGCTCTTTGGCCCCTTGAGTGTGGCTCTTCCACAAAATACCATGGCCTGGGTGAGTCTATTTTGAAGAACTGGCGTTTGAAGAAGGTTAAGTTTTAAAAAGTTGGCTCTCAAAAGAAATTTCAATCGTACTGTTGATATTTGGCTCTGTTGACTAATGAGTTTGCTGACCACTGGGTTAAAGCATTCACAAAATAATTTTTGAATATTTTTAAGAAAATTCACTCAAGGAGGGAATGAGAATTCTGCATTTTCCAAATTTCTCCCCAAGTGATTCTAACAAGTAGGGCATTTAGAAAAGAGTGACTTAAACATATTCCATGTTTTATTACCTGACTCTCTGATTTATAGAAAAGATTCTCTGTTGAAATTCACAGTGGCCCTTCAGGTAAAAGAAATCCCCTTAAACTGTCTGTACTGCCTGGCATCCTTTTAATTCCGGCAACAGAGATCACTGTAGTTAGCGTAAGGAGGCAGGTCTCAAGACCATGTATCATTTCTGTTGTTACCTGTGAAATAAATATTTATTGGGGATGGAACAATCACTCATGTATTTACTTCCTTCTTATACTTTAATAAAGTTCTGACTTGAATTGAAATAAGGTTATTTCTATCTGCTGCATACTTTCAAGTTCATTTTAATTACCTAGACTTCTTGGATGTATTATTTTCATTTCACCTTCTATATTTGAAAAATGAAGATCTATCTGTATGCAATGCAATAAAATATATCAGTGTACTATGCTCCGTAATACTATATTATAATTTTCAGCATGTTTATTCTTATCAAGTTTGAAATATCACATATATCATCTATCACTACACTGCAGTCTTGTTTGCAGTCAAAGCATTAGTATGGCTCACCAGGCTTCTGTTTATATGCTTCTTGTATTATCAAACTGTTATATGTATAAATAAACAGGCAAAACACAAAATTTAGAAACTGCCACTCTCTTTGAGACTAGAACCTTGAGAATGTTACAAGATTAGGGTGTTTAGTTTTCTGTATAATTTGTTAATAATATTGAGGGCAATGTAAACATTAGTAATAGATATGATTTATATAATACCTATAACTGCTACGAGGTAGTCATTAAGCAACACGTGTTTAATAACTTAAACCTAACATTTCTCTAAGATAGGCATCGCTGTTTTTCCCATTTTACAAATAAATAAACTGATATACAAATGGGTTGAGTAATTTGTCTTGGGTCACAAGTCTAGGAATAAAAGAGTTTGATTCAAATCCAAGTGTTATATACCCAGAGTCTATTCTTACAACCACTGGGCTATTTATAGCTAATTGTTATCTGTAACATGGGTCATTCACAAATATTTTTTTTTGAAATTGCAGTAATCAAACAAAAACATTTGGTTTTAAATAAAGATATTGTTCTTAAATATGGACAAACACTTAAAGAACAATTATCTTTATCTTTACACATACATTTCACATTTTCTAATTCTTTCTCTAACTATTAAATGCAATTTATGTTTATTTATCAGAGCCTCTGTGAGATAAACATGATTGTTATCACAGCAGGGTTTAATATTCAAAAAGGATTACATCTTGTCCTAGCTGGTTTGTCTCAGTGGATAGAGCATTGGCCCATGGACTGAAGGGTCCCCGGTTCAATTCTGGTCAATGTACCTTGGTTGCAGGTTCAATCCCCGGCCCCAGGATGGGGGGGGTGTGGGAGGCAACTGATTGACGTGTCTTTCTCACAGCTATGTTTCACTCTGTAAGTCTCTCTCCCTCCCACTCTCTAAAAGCAAATGGAAAAGTATCCTTGGGTAAGGATTAATGGAAAAAACATGGGAGGGAGAGGCTACATCTTGAAAGGTACAATGCAGGGAGAGGGAGTTTAACAATACTTAAGGGATTTGCTTTCTGTTTGTGCGATTAGAAAATTGCCATCACCTGTGAAGTGTGACTCATATCTGAGCACGCCAGCACTTTATCTCTTTCAAAAGTAATCTTTTTTAGCAAAACTGAACTGAAGTATACAACTATTTGAAACATGGCATATGCTGCGTGTTTTTTTCCATTTCAACTCATTTGATTTCTGGCCTTGGAAGTGGGGATAATGGTGGCTATTTTTAAGTAGGAGATAAGAGAATGAAGTAGAAAAACAAGTGTTCTGCAAGGAAATAGACTTCATTTTAGTGGCAAGAAATAAAAGAGAATGGTATAGTGCTGGGAAAGCATCCTATTCATGGTGCTTTGTGAGAACTCAGCACTCTTTCCTCACTATAATCTTACCTCTTCTGTACTCACACCATCTGTAGGTCGTAACTGGAAAAACCGTATTCTTGCAGATTATTTTTTCAATCCTCAATTCAGTAGAAATAGGAAAAGTAATGAATAAATGTAGAAACCCTTTGTTTTTATGATGACCCAACCCTTCTACTTCTGATTATCAAAGGCACTTATCGCCGTCAGAGAGAAGTGTTACACGGTGACATGTGTGTTCTCTTGTCTGATCCCTCCCACAGAAATGTGTTACTTGAGGAATCATGTTTAATGCATTTTTGTTTCATTTTAAATGTCCGTTAGAATGTTTTGTATATTAGAAGTACAAAAATAAGTGAATAAGTCATCATGAAAAATAAATAAAAATTGTTTTAAATTGCACTCTTTAATATGGTGATTTTAAAAGCACAAAAAAATTTCTGATGCATTTTTCTAGCTTTCCATTTTTGTGTAAAATTTTATTTTTCTGGGAGATTTCTGCCTTTGGCAGAATCTTTATTTCCTATTTCAATTATCTCTTAAACTCAGAATCAACTTATGTTTACTATGAACAAAATTTACTGGAAATTATCATATATATTCATCCCTTCCTATGTTATAAAACATCAATCTAATAAAAGCATAATATGCTAATTAGACTGGGTCAACTGGACATCTTTTGGACTTCTACACAAAGTCACGGTGTTGGGGGCAGAGACAGAGGCAGTTACGGGAGATCAGGCTTGCAGGGAAGCAAGCAGTTAAGGGTGAGTTCAGGTCATCATGGGGGAACAAGCAGTTAAGGGGTGATCATGCTGTCAGGGGAGGGCAGTTGGGGGCAATCAGGCCATTAGGGGAGGGCAGTTGGGGGCAATCAGGCTGGCAGGGGAAGGCAGTTAGGGAAGATCAGGCCTGCAGGGGAGGGCAGTTGAGGGCTATCAGGCCAGCAGGCAGAAGCAATTAGGGGCTATCAGGCCAGCAGGCAGAGGTGGTTAGAAGCAATCAGGTAGACAGGCAGGTGAGCAGTTTATGAGCCAGCCCAGATTATGAGAGGGATGTCCGACTGCCAGGATTGGGCCTAAACCAGCAGTCAGACATTCCCTGAGGAGTCCCAGATTGGAGAGGGTAAGACCTGGCTGAGGGATGTGCCCCTGTGCATGAATTTCATGCACCAGGCCTCTAGTAAAGGATTTAAAAAAAAAAAAAACTAAAAATTTTAAAAGGAAAGGCAAACAAGGCACCATAGCACATCAAAAAAAACTGCATTCAAATCCTATACAGCAGCCCAGCTTGCATGGTTTAATGGTTGAGCATTGACCTATGAACCAGGAGGTCATGGTTCGATTCCTGGTGAGGGCTGCCTGGGTTGTGAGTTTGATCCCCAGTGTGGGGCATACAGGAGGCAGCCAATTAATGATTATCTCTTATCATTGATGTTTCTCTCTCCTTCCCTCTCTAAAATCAATAAAAATATTTATATTTTTTAACTGTTTAAATAAATAAATCCTATACAGCTACTTATAAAATGAGCAACTTGGGGCATATTAATTAATCTTTCTAATTCTCAGTTTCCAAATTTAAAAAAAAAAGAAAGAAAATATATATTTCATAGGATCATTTTAAGTGTTAACTAAAACATCATATATAATCAGTATAATGGTTGTCCCATTGCAAGTATTCATGTACTGGTGTTCATTACCATTATTACCTTTTATTATTATGTTATTAATTATAACAAAAATTATCAATACCTATTGGTAATAAAATAAGTTGATCAATATATTGGAATGATATTGATAATGTAATCATCCATAATAATAGAATTATCAAAAGCAACACTAAATCTATAATATAACTGAAAGGCAAAGCCAAAAGTTGGGGGAAACCATCTTGAAACGCAGGTATCCGACCGCCTCTGAGTGGTGGGAAAGAAGATTTTTGCTGGCTGGCCCACTCAGTATGAAACAATAGGAAGTGACTGTTTCCATCCAAACAGATTACAATGTAAATATTATAAAAATCTGGCTTATATAACATTTACAGAAAGAAATTGAATACATACAAAATTAATTGATGATTTAAAAAAATCTTGATCTTTAATGTAGAATTTTTATTTAAGAGCTTCAGTTTGGGGGAAAGACCACATAGATTGCATGTAGAGCTCATTGCTACTGTCAGATGGTAGCAGTGTGTGAGAACATGTTTTAAAGTGGGCAATGTTTCTCATAAAAGCGTTATTTAAAAAAAAAAAAAAAAAAACTATGAGGATTCTTTATTACCACTAATTTTTCTGAAGAATAAAGCATTAAGTTATCACCTCAGGTTTTGTTTGTTTAGGATAGTTCTGGGGATCTGAAACAAAAATATTGCTCTGATGTAAAGACTGGGCTCTATGAAGCTTGAGGCTTTTTCACCACTTGTGCTAATTTTTGAGTTTCCCATGAAAATAAAATGAGCCACAAATGGAAAAAACAAAGATTATAATTTCATCTGGGAGCCACGTGTGGTGAAAAATAAACAAAAATTGCTGTCAGTGAAAACTCAGCTTGTTGCAATGTTTCTTGTTTTCCTCTGCCCTGGTTCACACTTTCGCATCTGTTTCTATACTTTTATTTATCAGTGGCTTGCTGTCAAAACAGTACCTTGCAAACTAAGGCAAGAAATAAGAGATCATTCACTTTACCAGACTCCTGTGTCCCCTTTACCTTCCCTACCCTTCAAACTTCTAAAGATCTAATCAGAATGAATTCAATTAAATGGTCTCTTGAGTATTTTTTATAATTATAATAATTTTATTTTCATGGATCTATAGTTAAAATACTTCCACTGGAAGTACAACTTTGAGGCAATACCTTGAGATTAGATTGATATGCAAGGACTAGAGGCAAAGGGAAAGAGCTGTCTTTTTCAAATGACAGATTGCAGATGCTTCAAAAAGATGCTTATTTCCAAGAGGCAGCCTTCTATGTGCAAAATCATTATCAGCCCTGAATTCAATTTACTGCAGGTTGAAATACAAGGACAGTTTGGTATTCTCATAAGCATCTGGCTTAAAAACTGACAAACTTTTATTTGAAGAGATTTCTTTTTCTTGAAAGCAATAGATTTCTAAAGAAATACTATGATGCAGCAGGTATCTGGGGCAATATTCTATGCAAGCAGAATTATTGTTATAAATTTTAATACGTGTGATAAAGTAAATATTGAGACTCAGAAGGAAAGTAAATGACACCTTACAAATCATAATATGTATAAAGCAGATTGTGGAATGCCGGAAACCAATCACTATTTCACTAATAGAGAGATGTGGACAGGAAGCTGAGGAAGGCTGGTCAACAACCTGAATTGCTCTAACCACTCACCATTGAGTTGAGGCATTGTTAGTTGAAGCAGCCTACACCTCTGCTTGTCTTATGTAAATTTGTATTATTTCCTGCTTAAGGGCTAAGGGTGTTTCCCATAGCCTCAATAAAGGGGATAGCTAAACCAGAGCAGCTTGTAGTCCTCCCACTAGAGGTGGGCTTCCGCTTGGCCCCCAATATTCCCAAATTAATACTTTTCTGGTCCTTCTCCAGCACCCGAACCCTGAACTGGAACCCTGAACCATGCAGGACGAGAAAGGGGCTCCTACAGTGGAAATTATAGTAGCTGGAGAAAATGTCTGAATCCCCATGACTAGTTGTGGCTGGTCTCAGGCCACTGGCTGAGCCTCAGTGCTAAAACATGTAGATAATTGATTAGTGAATTACTGCACATAAGATCACAGCTCACCTACATGCAGCCCGGGTCTCTCATATCAGTATATACTTTATCTGCACCAAGGAATTTTCATAAATAAAAGCAATAACCGCAGGCTAAGGATTAGAAGCTTGACTAAGAGATAAGATGTGTAAAGGTTAAAAGAAGTTTCAGATCAATAAAGAAAAAAAAAAAACATTCAAGAGAAGAAATTTTAAAGTTGACAATAAAAAGAGGAATAAAATAAATGTTTCTTTCCTAAAAGTGAAGGGATGTTGCATTTAATCCCTGCTTTTCTCTGAGAAGGAAAGGTAACTCCACAGAGCTCTGACTGTTGATAATTACAGAGTAACTTTCTGATTTCTGCAAAGTGGGAAAGAGATCGAAGTTCATCAAAGGCATTTGCAAAAGCAATTTCTTGCTGTGACAAGACTCAGCAGCTCTTGCTCTCTCCTCTCCCTTTCCTCTCCCTCTCAGCAAGTCTCAGCAAGGAAATGAGTCCTCAGGACCAACACACACATGGTGGCACTTGGCAGAAAGAGGAAAAAGGAGAGGAGCCCACTAGCTTTCTATCAGCAATCATGTTAATATTGAGCTTTTTTTTTTTTTTTTTAACTAAACCTGTTAATTTAATATTTTTCCAATAGAGTTTACAAGAAATGTTCATGAGAAAAGACACTAATTTGTTTAGGGTAAAACCATTTTCTCAGCAATAAAATACACTAAATAGTCTGGCCAGCATGGCTCCCCGGTTGAGTGTCGACCTATATTTTTATTATTTTATTTAAAATATATTTTATTGATTTTTTACAGAGAGGAAGAGAGAGGGATAGAGAGTTAGAAACATTGATGAGAGAGAATCATCGATCAGCTGCCTCCTGCACACCCCCTACTGGGGATGTGCCCTGGCAACCAACGCTCTATCCATTGAGCCAAACCTGTTTCGGCTGAGTGTCGACCCATAAACCAGGAGGCCACAGTTCGATTCCTGGTCAGGACACATGCTTGGGGTTGCAGGTTTGATCTCTAATAGGGGAATGTTCAGGAGGCAGCTGATGAATGGTTCTCTCTCATCATTGATATTTCTCTCTCTCTCTCTCTCCCTGTCCCTTCCTCTCTAGAATCAATAAAAATATATTTTTAAAAATACACTAAAGAAATGAAGATATTTATAAAATTGTACCCAAGGTATCTTGAGTCAGCAAGAGGGACTAAGAAGTAATATCTATAAATTCATTTTAATTTGTCATAAATATTTTTATATCAAGCTGAAAGAATAAAAATGTTTAAAAGCTGTCTGTGTTATCTCAACTATCCAAGGCCCCCGCCAGTGATGGGAACAGGACCCTTAAAGTTGTCTCAGGAAATAGCCCCGAGCAGGGAGTAAACAGAGCAAGGTCTACTCCGACAAGATAAGAGAAACAGGATAACAGAGTAAACCTTGCTTTGACAGTTCAAAGTGAAATAGAGTGCGAGATTACCGGACAGGACTGTTGACTTAGCGCAAGCCCTGTCATAAAATATGTTAACAAACCCAGTCTCCCCTTTTAGAATTCCTTTGTTCCCCTCTTCCCCCTCCGGGTGTAACCCCTCCCGACATAGTTTTTGCCTATATATACTTGTAAGATTTTCTGCTCGGGGCTCGACTCCTCTGCTCCTGCGTGAGTTACGAGTTGAGCCCCAGCGCACTGGAATAAAGCCTCTTGCTGTTTGCATCAAGTGACGCCTCCTGCGGTTGATTGGGGTCGCCGTCTGTCCGTGGGACAGAGTGAGGGTCTCCCTCTGGGGGTCTTTCATCTTGGGGGCTCGTCCGGGATTTGACGACCACCCCTCATCCGCGGAGCCGACCTTGGAGGTAAGAAGGGGTACCCCGAAGTTGTCTGTCTTTGTCTTGTGTTCTGCTATCTGATCTGGTTCTGTGTGCGCACTTCTGTTATCTGATCTGGTTCTGAGTTCGCAGCCGTTCGGCGACTCGTGAGAGTGGCCGAACAGTGGTCGGTAGACGTGCCCGGAGGGCCACAGGTTGCAACCCTGGGGGACGCCCCAAGGGAGGAGGAGAGCCAGGGACGCCTGGCAGTCTCCTACTGTAAGGGCGCTGATCGAGTTCAACTGTTGGATCAGAGATTGCCAAGATCGCGCCCGTCTGATTCTGTTGTGTGTTTGTGGCGGACAAGGTGGACATGGTGGGTCCTCGTGTCTGTGGCATTTCTGTTAATTGTGCTTCAGATTGGGTGTCGGGTTCGAGTCCTGGCAATCAGGTGTTGTTCTGGTCTGAATGAGTATTGTTGTGAGTGTTGAGAGAGTGCGGCCGCAATCGAGTGTGTGGGAATTGGTAAAAGTGTTTTTGTTTTTACTCTTTTGGGTTTGTTTTGGAATTATTTATTGCCTAACTGTTTATAAATTGGGAAGAAAGAGAAAAATGGGACAAGGAAACTCAAAGGAGAGTCACCTAAGTCCCCTTGAATGCATGGTTAAAAATTTTCCGGACTTAAAAACGAGGTGAAGGCTACGGTGTTTCTGTAGATGCCTTCACTCTCCAGAGACTCTGTGAATTGGAGTGGCCGACATTTGGGATTGCTTGGCCTTCAACAGGGACCCTAGACATGGGGCCCTACACGGGAGTCCGGCGGATAGTCTATAGGAGCCCTGGGCATCCGGACCAAATTCCATACACTGATATCTGGATTGATGTTCTTTTTGATAACCCCAGATGGCTGAAGGAGTGTGGTTGTCTCCCTGACAAAGGAAAATTGGGAAAGAGACCTCCCAGGTCCGTCTTACTCGCCCGGCCACAGGCGAGCAGAGAAGCCAAGTCAGGCGCCCTCAGCACCCCCTGTTTTAGAGGCTCCTGAGGAAGACTCGATGTCAGGCCTGAAATTCCCTTGCCCGCCCCTTTATGTGGCTGCAGCTGCCTCCATTCACCTCCAGGAGTTGAGTAGCTGAAAGCAGCAGATAAATTAAAACTGGTTTCCCAAGTCATTATAAGCAGCTTTTGAAATTCCCCACCATGAGGTGGAAACTACTTAGTTGATAATGGTAAAGGCTAGGAGTCTTCAGCTAAAGAATGTGTTCATTTGCTTTTGAATGCTAATGTGATCTGCAGGGAGTGGCAGGTAATTCCATGGCCTTGCTTACAATGTTTAGTTTTTGTCATTGATATCAGCTAAGCAGAGTCATAGCTACTTAAGTAAAAATTAAATTAGAAAAAGTTAATTGCAGTAACTAAATGCCTAGAATATGGCAGGCTAAACTGTATTACATGTGTTAAGAATAAGCAGTAATGATCAAAGATCTCAAGGATTAATTTATTCTCATTTGCCAGATGAGGAATCTATATGATGCTTGAGCCCTATCCAGATTGTTTCATACAGACCTCAGTAAATTTGTTGGGAATTTATAGTGTGCCTCTTGTGAAAAAGTAGGCCAAGTCATATATTTTTCTCTTAATGTAAAAAAAAAAAATGATAGCCATATTAATTTGTTTTGTTTTGCTTTTCTCATATGCCATTGTTGTTATTATTTCTAATTGCATTATAAGCTTGAATTGAGCTTGTACCTGCATCTTGTATTTTGTTTAAACTATAGGAATCATTTTTGGTTTCAGTCATGTGTATCTACTTTATAGATTTAAGTAAACTTCATCACAAGGGTTTATAATTTATTTAGAATTGTGTTAAAACAATGTAAAAACATGGTTTAACCCCCCCGTGACTGCTTGGACACTTTTCACCGTGTTCTATTAGGGGACTTAAAGGCGCAGTTAAAATTCTCCTGTTCCCCTTTTCAGTCTTATCAGAATCTGAGATCTTTATCTGTAGGAAGAATGTGGCAGTTTAAAATTCAAGCGGCTACTGGGAACAGAGTGCTAGACCTGCTCTCTCTTCCCTCTGCCTTTTCTAAATATTCTAAAATAATAGAAGATTTGAGGTATGGTTATAGATTTTTGAAGGACATAGAAAGAAGATTTAAAAGCTAATGTAAAATAGTAAAAGTTTTTATGAAAATTATGTATGTGATGAGAAGGAGAAATTGGGAGAGAGGGAAAGAACAAAACAGAGACTTAAGAAAGAGACTGGGAGTCTGAGAGGGAAGGATTTAGACAAAAGCAGAAACAAAGATTGAAAGAAAAAGTGACATAGGTGTATAAATATAAATATATATGTGAGAGAAGGAGGGAGAAAGACATGAGCAAGAGACAGGAAAGGACAGAGATTAGAGAGGGAGAGAGACAGAAGGTGAGGCCAGAAGAGACAGAGAAGATCTGAAAGAAAGGGAGACTTAGATTCCAAGGGTTTTTTTAACCTCAAGGAAGAAGACCGACAGAACCAGGGCTCCTTTCAATTAAGCCCCCAAGGGTAACCTCACAAGTAAGAGGCAAAGCTATTAATTTCCTGGTGAGCACTGGGCAGTTTATTCAGTCTTGACAGAGCCGATGGGACCTCTAGGAAGATATCAGTCCAGGGAGTCACCAGACAAACTGACTGTTTTCCTTGGACATCAAGAAGGACTGTAGACCTAAGAAGGAACACGTACTGGAGGAACGCAGCCGCTGAACTGGACTGAAGTAGAACAACAGGCCTTTGAGGAGCTAAAGAAGGCTCTCGTCTCAGCACCTGCCCTAGCCTTGCCAGATGTTACGAAGCCCTTCCACCTTTATATGAGTGAGGTAAAGGGCATTGCCAAAGGGATTCTCACTCAGTCTCTAGGTTCCTGGAAGAGACCTATTGCCTATCTGTCTAAGAGACTATGAAGGGGGCAGATAAGCAGACTCTGGGCCAGGAGCTAGCCCTGACAACACCCCATGCTGTTGAGGCCTTCCTTTGAGGTGCTCCAGAGAGATGGATGTCAAATATCACCCAGTGCCACGCTCTTCTCCTGGACCAGCCATGCGTCCGGTTCCATAAGACACTGGCCAACAACCCTGCCGGCCTGCTTCCAGATGATGATGATGGAACCCATTCATGACTACACAGAGGTAACAGACGACAAGGTACTGTTCACGGATGGGAGCAGTTACGTTCAGGATGGGACCTGATATGCAGGGGCAGTGGTAGTCACCCTGGACCACACCATTTGGGAACAGCTCCAGAACTTTTGGCCTTAATCCAGGCCCTTTGATGGAGACACTGGGCCATCCACAGAGGAAAGAGGGTTACTAACTGCAGCCAGAAGGAATTGGCTGAACAGAAGCAAGCCACTGAAGGACCAGATGGTTGATGTACCCTCCAGATGACAAGACTGTTGGTCCCAGAGGCTCTAGGTCAGAGTTGCCCGGTGACACCAGGTTAAGTGTCACCAAGCCTTCTGAACTTCTTTGAGGCAGAGTTGCTAGAAGTACTGTCTGTGCACAGGTAAATGCTAAGCAAGGTAAGGGGATCCCCCCTGGGAATTCAGGTCCCAGGGAACCTCCCCAGGAGAGCATTGGTAGGTGGATTTCAGAGATTAAACCACCAGCATTAAGGTCTAATTTTTATAGACACTTCAGACTAGGTTGAGATATACCCCACTATCTGATAACAGCCCCACCTTGGTAGCTAAGGTATCTCAGAGTATAGCTCTAGCCTTAGGACAGGTAGGTGTGACTCGGGAGGAAGGGGGTTTAACTAAATGTGTCTTAGAATCGGTGAAAATTGGACCAACCCCCTGTCCTTTGCCCTCTTGAGGGCCAAGTGTACCCCTTACTGGGACAAGTTTCCCCTTTTTGGGAGGGGATCATGTATGGTAACCATTTCCTTGCTCAAGGCCTTACATTACAGGCTCTGCAGTTTGCTTGTTCCAGATGCACTGCCAGTGCCCACCGCAGACCCTGTAGCCCCAGAACTCAATGTGGGTAAAGAAATTTGCTGCCCAAGGACTCAAAGGGATGCTGCACTGTTATCCTGAGCACGCCCACGACTGTTGAAGTAGATGGCACCCAGACCTGGCTACACCACTCCCAGCTCCTGCACAGAAAACAACCTGGATCCTGGCAACTAGCAGCCTCACCCGCGAGATCCCTAGCCTGGGCTCCACACAGGCCAGGAGGAGACTTGATGCCTGCAGGAGGGGAACTGGACTTCAGTGAAGACAGTACTAATGGGAACTGTGGTACTGGAGGTTTTGGTAACTGTAAGAACATTTTTGCTAGCCAGTGAGGAAGTCTGGGGCTAAGTAAAGTTACATGTGCAAGGTAATAAGAGAGCAGAAAGAGAGGAATAGAGAAGGCAAGAAGGAAATTGGTATGAAAACTTATTTTCCTGGCCCCCCTGGTTAATGACCTTAATAATAGCTATAGCAGTTAAGAGGGCTCCAGTCCTTATTCCCCTTTTACTGGGAATTGGAATTGCAGGATCAATGGCTGTAGGAACATCAGCCCTAGTTAAGGGGAACCAGGACTAAAAAGAATTGAGCCAACAGATAGATACTGACCTTAGCACTATTGAAAGTACAATCAGCAAGTTAGAAGGGTCACTGAGCTCCCTAGCTAAAATTGTTCTCCAGAATAGATGGGGTTTAGACCTATATTTTTTTACGCTGGAGTCATAAAGGGGAGCCTCAGCCAACTTAGAGAAAAATTAGAAACAAAGCAACGAGATCGGGAGGCGCATCAAGGGTGGTTTGAGAGTTAGTACAGCCGGTGCCCTTGGTTCACCAACCTCATATCCACCCTGATGGGTCCCCTTATTATACTGCTTTTAATTCTCACTTTTGGGCCCTGTATCTTAAATCGCCTAGTCACCTTCATCAGGGAGAGAATAAGTGCTGTACAGGTATTAATACTCAGGCAGCACTACCAGTCCCTCAGCCAGGGAGATAGCCTCAGAGAAGAATATATAGAGACAAAAGTTCCATGATTAGAACTTACCAAAAAGCAAATGGGGGAATGAAAGAATAAAAATGTTTAAAAGCTGTCTGTGTTATCTCAACTATCCAAGGCCCCCGCCAGTGATGGGAACAGGACCCTTAAAGTTGTCTCAGGAAATAGCCCCGAGCAGGGAGTAAACAGAGCAAGGTCTACTCCGACAAGATAAGAGAAACAGGATAACAGAGTAAACCTTGCTTTGACAGTTCAAAGTGAAATAGAGTGCGAGATTACCGGACAGGACTGTTGACTTAGCGCAAGCCCTGTCATAAAATATGTTAACAAACCCAGTCTCCCCTTTTAGAATTCCTTTGTTCCCCTCTTCCCCCTCCGGGTGTAACCCCTCCCGACATAGTTTTTGCCTATATATACTTGTAAGATTTTCTGCTCGGGGCTCGACTCCTCTGCTCCTGCGTGAGTTACGAGTTGAGCCCCAGCGCGCTGGAATAAAGCCTCTTGCTGTTTGCATCAAGTGACGCCTCCTGCGGTTGATTGGGGTCGCCGTCTGTCCGTGGGACAGAGTGAGGGTCTCCCTCTGGGGGTCTTTCAAAGCCAGAGAAGTATTTTTTTTCCCAAAAGGTTTTAAAAAACTTTTTTCAAATTAGTATACTCTGGCGTTTAATCCACAAGGTGTTCTGCCCCCAAATTGGCAGAATTACTATGATTTGTATAAAAAGCAATCATTCAGTGTGACTTGAGTAGAGAGGCTGTGTTTGTGTGTACTAGTATATGGGAAAAATTGAGGCAAATGAAAAATCTGTTAAGAAAAGATAAGGCTACCCTGTATATCACATTTATGATGATGGAATCCACCCATGAATAGTTAGGAGCCAGTAGAGGAGTTGCATCAGTCATTTTCATGCTCTAGCTGTGTGTTAGGACAATTGTCTTGGCAATGTGTTTGACAGCTACTAGCATTATAGCAACTGAGCTCAGTTACTAACTTATGAGAATAGGAGTAAACAGATAGATTGAGAGGTATTTAAAAAAGGCAAAAGGGAGATATTGCAGAACATCATGTCCAGTTCTCAGTAAAGCAGAGTCAAGGTCATCTGGTCTGTGAAGAAAGTCTGGGTCAGAATTCCAGCTGGCTGAGGCTTTTTCAACAAGAGGTTACTGAGTTTATATTACGTTTAAGCTTTGCTCCTTGATTTGAAATGAAGATTCAAAACTGAAAAGCAATTTTCTTTAGTTGATCATTTTTGAGAAAAGAAGAATCTGCTTATAATAAAAAGTTGTCAGGCATACTTTCCTTGACATCATGTTAAACTTTAGGCAGGTAAATTCTTAAGTTTTTCATGCCAAATCTTTTCTTCATCTTCATTGATGTATGAAAATATTTTTGTGTAATTATTGATTAGCTATATTCTTGTTTAAAAGTTCACTTGAGCCGAGACCGGTTTGGCTCAGTGGTAGAGCGTCGGTCTGCAGACTGAAAGGTCCCGGGTTCGATTCTGGTCAAGGGCATGTACCTTGGTTGCAGGCACATCCCCGGTAGGGGGTGTGCAAGAGGCAGCTGGTCGATGTTACTCTCTCATTGACGTTTCTAGCTCTCTATCTCTCTCCCTTCCTCTCTGTTAAAAATCAATAAAAATATATTTTTTAAAAAATAATAAAATAAAATAAAATAAAAAGTTCACTTGATTGAACTCAGTGTACAGTTTATATTGATTTTACCTAAAATAGTGTTTACTCAACACTTCATCTTACTTTTCTTTATAATCTCAGTTTATATGTGCATCGAAGTGATTAGTTACCATACTAGTAAGAAAATCAGATCTTAATTATCCACTAGGAGAAGAGAAATAACATGGGTCATTGACACTCAAAAATAAAATTAAAAATCATATTATTTTGAATATACTTCCTCCAATATGAATTGTTTTCTGGCTGAGCTGCTGAGAAAAAGACATGTGTAAATTTTACCCTCCTTGTCCCCCAATTCAATATAAGCAAGTCACCTAAAATGTAAGATAACTGTAGAAGCCATATGTCTGGCAATCAATCCAAGACTAGGAAAGAATATATAATGCCTTTATATTGAAATGGTTGGGTTGCAACATCTTTATTCGCCCTATTTACAGTGAGAAATTACCCATTTTGCTCTCGCATTTGAGAACTGCAGGAGAAGAGTAGTGAAATGATGTAAATTGATCTTCACTTAACCTATTCATGGAACAAGCGGCTTTGATTTGAAATATTCATTGAATGTGTGTGCAATAACTATGGCTAGCTCAAACGTATTCCAGGGGATACAACTACTTATTATGTTCATGGAGTTCTGCCAATCTACAAGGCTTGAAAGTAGGTCATAATTAAAATGGAATCACTCCGTTTTGCTGGAATTTCTGCTTAAGCCGAAGAGTCAGAATTAAGCAAAATCATGTTAAGAGGTACTTCTGTAACAGCAGGAGTGATTTGTCTTCCTTTTGAACTAGGCTGTTAGTTGACTCTTCAGTATTGCTTTCCCCATAACTGATTTTCTTATTAACCAAAAAGATGCTGTAAAATGAATGAACTCAAGGGGTTCCATGCCTTATTTTAGGCATGGGTGTTACTTATGCCCATTTTCAGGCACTTTTTTATTAAGGCTTTCTCTTCTAAAAGTTAATCAGTATCTCTTTAACCGAATTGGAATTAATCATGAAAGATACTTATCTACTGAGAGTAGGGGAGTAATGCATTTACATTTCTTGGGAATTAGACAGAGAAAAATCAAAACAATATTTAAAATGTAAAGTTCTTTGACTAAGTCAGCTCTTGAAAACATCTAAATAGCCAAAGCCAGTTTGGCTCAGTGGTAGAGCATCAGTCTGCCAACTGAAAGGTTCCAGGTTCGATTCCGGTCAAGGGCATGTACATGGGGTGTGCAGGAGGCAGCTGGACGATGTTTCTCTCTCATAGACATTTCTAGCTCTCTATACCTCTCCCTTCCTCTCTGTTAAAAATCAATAAAATATATTTTAAAAAACAAACAAACATCTAAATAATATACAGGTAAGGGCATGTACTGGGAGATAGGGGATGCTGGGAGGAGGTCAATGGGGGGGGGGGGGGGGGAGACATATGAACTATTATTTGTAATACTTCAAACAATAAAAAAGAAAATATGTAAAAATAAATTAATTAATTAAATAAAAATAAATATCTATGCCTAAAATAAAAAATATATATGCCTAAAAAGAACATATATATGAAAGACTTTAAGTTAGATTTTATAAGTATATAAGCAAGAAATATATATATATTATATATATATTAACTTTTTTACACCACCCTCTCAGTCAAGATTAACTTGTAACCCAAGTAATAGCTGTGCAGTGCATCCTGAATCTATGAAAAACATTGTGAAGTTTCCTATCTTATTTTTAGAAAATTTATTCACTAAGAGAATATGATTCTTTTCATTGTGTAAGCAAAGTCCTGTCTACATTACTAGTCAACGACCAAGATGGAGTGGCAGGGATTAAATATTCCTTCCCACCCAGGAATGGTTTTCAGGAAGCACAGGACTGACTCCTTGAGGGAAGAAAAACACTCTGAGCCATAAAATGGCACCATCTTTTAGCCTGTGATGAAGGTGATGTCCAGGCTGAAGCTGGAGTGGCTGAAATGCAAGAGAGCCCAATAGTTTATCTACATTAAAAAGTCAGAAACTAAGAATATATGGCTCAGTACTGAGTTAGTTTGTTTCTCCATTAACAACTGTTCCTTTGGGAGCCTTTACTAAGGCTGTCAGAATTAGTGATAAAGAGCAGTTCGCCAGCCTCTGGGTCCTCACTAATTGCAACATAAGGCTCACAATTATTATCCACTTTCACACACATCGATTTGGTTCAGTGGATAGAGCATCAGCTTGTGAATTAAAAGAACCTGGGTTCGATTCCAGTCAAGGACACGTGCGCAGGTTTCAGGCTCAATCTCCAGTAGGGAACGTGCAGTAAACAATCAATCAATGGTTCTCTCTCATCATCCATGTTTCTATCGCTCTCTCCCTCTCCCTGCCTCTCTGAAATCAATAAAGTATGTTTTAAAAAAAGCAAAACAAGAGGAATTGGGTTAAAGGAAGACTATACCCTAATCCTAGCAGAAATGGGGATTGGTCCACCCCATCTCTTGACTGAAATGAAGTGCCCCACTGAGGTGACAGAAAGGTCAGTGTCCTCTTCCTATGTCTGGCAGTTCCTGAATTTAGTGAACCGGCTGAAGTTCTGTGGGCACACAAGAGTCAGGTAAGTGACCCTGAAATCAATACTCTTCCTTCCAGTCCTCTGCTGTTTGAAATATTAGCCAGAATAACTACCCTCTCCACATTCACTGTTACTACCGAGCAGCACGGAAAATATAGGCTCTGAAATCCTGTCAGGATCACCTGAATGTTGAACAAGATGGGAGGCTGGGAAAGTGTCCTGCAGGTCTTTCTGTTAAAGGGGTGTTATCTTGCTGTCACATTTGGGGTGGGTATGTCCGATTCCAGTCTTGATGTGGCCTGAGGATGGTTCTTCTGATTTGGACAAATTAACGTATTTTCAGGGGCTCATGGGTAAATTACTGGTATTTATGAGATGGATATCAAAAAATCAAAATGATTTGGGTTGTCAGAAGAAAAGATTGGGGGGGGAAATGGAAGAGAAGACACGAGAATCCAAGGCTCCTTGCCTTTCACAGAACCTCCTCCTCCTTTCTCTGTTGTCCCTTCTCCCTCTCTCCCCCTGTATCTCTTTATTCCTCCTTGCCTCACACTGATTTTGGTGAAGGCGAGGTAACAATCTTTTAAACAGGTGATTCCGCCGAAACCGGTTTGGCTCAGTGGTAGAGCATTGGTCTTCGGACTGAAAGGTCCCAGGTTCGATTCCGGTCAAGGGGCATGTACATTGGTTGCGGGCACATCCCCGGTAGGGGGTGTGCAAGAGGCAGCTGGTCGATGTTTCTCTCTCATAGACGTTTCTAGCTCTCTATCTCTCTCCCTTCCTCTCTGTAAAATATCAATAAAATAAATATCAATAAAATAAAAAAAGATTTAAAAAACAAAAAACAAAAACAAAAAAAAAAGGTGATTCCTTCCATTAATGGGTTTCCCTAGAAAGAAGAATAAGAGCACAAGGCCTTCAGCTGGTAGTGAAATGATGTGATCTGTGTGAGGACACAGGCTTCCATGCCCTGTGGCCCGGCCCTGAGTCCACTTGACGTCTTAGCCCAATTCCACCTGCAAGAGTGCCTTGCAAGAGTGCCTTATCAGCCACACACCATGTAGCCAGGGAGCAGACATGATAAAGAGGCCTGATCAGAGGCCTGTCCAGCTGAACATTAGATAAAAGATTGTGTCCTTCTGTAAAGGCAACACTAATCACTTGGAAAAAGCCAAACAAACCAGCTGTGAAGCTGATGAATGGAGAGAAACCAAAGAACCTTGTAATTTCCATTTTTCTTATCTCAATGTGAGGAAAACCAGCCCTTCCTATTTGGATTCCATTTGAGAAGCTACCCAGGACTCCCGATCTTCCACACACACCTTTTTTGCCCAGTGATATTGTGCATGTAATGGCTTCTTTTCCCTGTGTTCCAGAAACTTTGCAGAGGTACCCCACAGCATGTGTTCGTGCATGGAGAGGAGCACGGAGTGCTGTATGCAGCTCTGCAAATGGCATATTTTGCTCCTTTAAAGGAGTAAGCATGCCAGGGTACAAGTCACCTCATCAAGAAATATGGCAGCCAGGGGCAGCTGACTATCCCCTACCATACACAAGTATACAAAAACCCATCTTCATTTTCTATAACAAAGTAAAATTAATTAGTATGCATCAAGTACTCTAGACTTAAATTTGACACACAAAAAAATGTTTTAACTCATTTGATTGGAAGGATGATATAGAAAAAAATCTAATTAACAAACAGAAATCTGACATTTATAGATACTAGTGTAAACGATAAATTTAATATAGTTTTCTGCAGGACAAGTATACCTCCATAGATTTAGATGACTATTATATAATAGTATAAATACTGATTGACATACATCAAAAAAAATTCCCTTAGGGTAGGTTTGTCCTCAAAACTTCAAAAATTAGAGACACTTATTTTAAACACTGGAAGTTTAATTTTCATCTTTCAATGCATGCCTCTTAATAAAACTTTGACACTAGATGATGGGCATAGGTACCTTTTATTTTATACTAGAGGCCAGGTGCACCAAATTCATGTATGAGGAGGTGTCCCTCAGCCCAGCCTGCACCCTCTTCAATCTGGGACCCCTTGAGGGATGTCCTACTGACTCTCACAATCCAGGACTGCTGGCTTCCAACCATTTACCTGCCTGCCAGCCTGATCACCCCTTAACCACTCTCCTGCCAGCCTGATTGACAGCTAACTGCTCCCCTACTGGCCTGATTACCCCTAACTGCCCTCCCCAGCTGGCCCAGTCACCCCTAACGGCCCTCCATTGCCAGCCTGGTTGCCCCTAACTGCCCTTCCCTAGTGGCCCTATTTTCCCTAACTGCCCTCCTCTGCAGGCCTGGTCATCTCCTACTGCCCTCTCTGCTGGCCTGGTTGCCCCTAACTATTCTCTCCTGCAGGCCTGGTTGCTCCAACTGTCCTCCTCTGTAGGCCTGGTTGCCCCCAACTGCCTTCCCCTGCAGGCCTGGTCACCCCCAACTGCCCTCCCCTGCAAGCCATCTTGTGGCAGCCATCTTTGACCACATGAGGTGGCCATCTTGTGTGTTGGAGTGATGGTCAATTTGCATATTACCTTTTTATTATATAGGATTGGAAAAAAATTATTGAAGATGATAGAATAATTACTAAAGGGCTTAAATTGTCATGTAAATAAGATTGCTATTTATGGGATTGGCTGAAACATAGGAGAAATTTATTACACCTTGCAAATGATTTTCTTAATTAAGTATTCAGATCATCAGGCTCTAGCATTAAGCTATTCTTTAGACTTAGATTGGGTAACACTGCATACCTCATAAGAAAATATGCAAAATGTTCATATCATTATCTTAATACTAATCATTTAAAATGAAAGCAATAACAACATCACAACTATTTGTAAAAATCAGACAAAAATATGTTTGCATTGCTAATCAAAAATATGATTTAACCTTCACAATTGGTATAATACATTCAAAGATTATTCTTCCAAGAAAAATAATGTACCCACTTAAAAATTCAGTAATTCTGTTATTCTACAGTAATTCTGATAATTACTTTGCTTTGCTGTAGATGTGCTAGATATTTGATAGCTTCAATTTATATATAAAGATAGAATCAGCCATAGAAATTATTAGAAGACTATAATGTCACTATTTAATAATAGTACAGAGAGGAGGTTGTAAATGGTAAATACAAATTAAAAATAAGATGTTTAATTCTCCCTCTTGAAAATAATAAAGCCCCATCACCATCCCTGCTCCCTCTTCTTAGATTGTTAAATTTAAAATGTTTAGAATTGCAAATTCTTTCTTTGTATCTTTGAAATGTATTTTTAAAATTTAGATACATTAAAGCTACTTTATTGAGATATGATTAACATGTACGAGTTTTACATATTTAATGCACATAATTTTATATTTATATGCATCTGTGAATAACCACTACCATCAAGGTCATAGACATGTCCAATCACAACCAAGGTTTCCTCCTGCCCCTTTATCATCATCATTATTTTGTGTGTGTGTGTGTGTGTGTGTGTGTGTGTGTGTGTGGTAATATCTTCCATCTTAAAAAATTTTAAGTATACAATACAGATTGTTAGCTATGGACACTATGCTGCATAGTAGATCTTCAGAACTGTGTTGCATAACTGAAATAAGATAAGTTAAAGAAGACCAAAATAAATTGAGAAATAGAACATGCCATGAATTGACAGATTCAATAAGATAGCTATATAGCCCTAGTCAGTCTGGCTCTGTGGAGAAAGCATCAGCCCACAAATTGAAGGGTCCCAGGTTCAATTCAGGACAAGGGCATGTATGAGGGTTGTAGGTTTGATATCCAGTCATGGTCAAGAGCCTGTGGAGGAGGCAAGCAATCGATGTGTCTCTCTCACACTGATGTTTCTCTCTCTCTGTATCTCTCCCTCTTCCTTCTACTCTCTTAAAAAATTTAATGGAAAAATATCCTCTATTTAGGATTAACAAAAAAAAGAAAGTATTGTATATTGTTATAAAGATTCATTGCAATTATGATCATAATCCCAGCAGGAGTTTATAGAAATTGACTAGTTGTTTCTAAAATTTATATAATAATGCAAAAGAGCAAGAATAGACACACAAAAAATCTTAATAAACAAAACAAAGTTTCAGGACTTGTACTACCTGACTTCAAGCATTATTACAAAGCTGTAGTAATCAAGACGAGGCGATATTATCATAAAAAATAAATAGATCAATAAAACATTTTAGAAAACATATTCACTTAATTTTAACAAGGATGTCAATGCAATTCACGAGAGAAAGGAATGTCTCCATTAAATGATGCTGAAACAAGTAAATATTTATACAGAAAGAAATTGAACCTCAATACTTACCTTACAGTACACTTGAAAATTGACTTGATGTGCGTCATCAACTTAAATATAAATGCTAAAAGTATAAAATGTCTAGAAGATATGCAGTAAATATTTTCATGACACACATTATTTTGCTACATCACAAATAGGAAGAACTATGAAAGAAAGAACAGGAATTGCATAGACTTCTTCAAAATTAAAAAGTTGTGTTAATCAAAAGGCATCATTAAAAATGAATAGGCAAACAAAGATGAGAGAAACATATTAATAAAAGATATATTTGTCAAAGGACTTGTTTTTATAATATACAAAGAAGTCCTACACATCAATAATAATATGTAGTTTTTAAAAATGGATAAGGACTAAAACACTTCACAAAGGAAGGCATATAAATGACAGACAATCACATGAAAAGGTCATCAATATCATTAGGGAAACGCATATTAAAACCACAGTGAAATACCATTATATAAACACTAGAATAGCTAAAATGAAAAAAAACTGGCAACTCCAAATGTGAGCAGGCAGGATGAAGAGAAAGTGAAAATCTCATACATTGCTAGTGGGAATGTAAAAAAGTGCAATCACTTTGGAAAATGGTTTATCAATTTCCTTTTAAAAATTAAGCACATATCTATCATAAGGCCTGGAAATTCTTAGATATGTATCAAAGACAAATGAAAATGCATGTCTACAAAAAAAAATAGGCTTATACAAAACTGTCTTATCATCATAATAACTCTGATTTTTTAACATGAATTTAATTATTTGGGCAAATAAGATGGGCTAGGACAGTGGCCAGCAAACTGTAGCTCAAAAGCCACATGCGGCTCACGAGTTGTGGTTTGCCGCTCTGTTGACTAATGAGTTTGCCAAACACTGGGATAGGGGCTTAATCACAAGGAACAACAGCCTGTAATTATTGGAATTGAGAGTCCGCTAGGACATTCAAACTTTCATTCAGTATTACGCCTTCATCTATTACAAACAAACAAATAAAAACAAACAGACAACTGTTTCCAGGGGCCACGAGTTCCCAGCCCTGAGCTAGACATGACAGGCTAGAAAGTACTCTGGGCTCTCATCTCAGTTTAAATCCCATTATTACAAAGATCTCCCAAGTTTATGATTGTACGTTGCTTTCTGTTTGTTTTATATAGCTCATTCTCACTTTCTGCATTTATTTCACCATTCAACCACGTAAAAAGAAAGCAAACATGTTCTTTTGGGAACAAAAGCATCTAAGAACCTAATAAAAAGAAAAGGAAAAGGAAATGGTTCCTAATACTCTGAAATGCCTATTGTCTTCCCCCCGAAATTCAAAAAGCCTTTATTCCTTTTCTCTTTCTTCAAACAAAATGGTTACAGTCGTTAGAGAGACAATTAGGTCGTCTACAAGGTTCTCTGCAGAGTGAGCGGCCTGCTCTTGGCCACAGGAGCGTGGAGCTGCGGCTCATGCGTCAGGAGTGATGATGACACATCGCTTGGAGCGTGTGCCGGCCGGCCAGTCTCAGGCTAAGCCATTCCTGTGTGTCCTTCCCCTTCCGAGAGTGACAGTGTTTCCTCTCCCTCAGCCCCCAGCCTCCCCAGCAGGGAGCCACCGCTGACCTGCCACGGCTCAGCAGCTCCGGGCATTCCGCAGGGTGTTGTCTAATGAACTCCATGTGACAACTGATATTTAATGGTGACAAAGTCATCGATCCAGGACTGTGTTACAAATCATAGACTCGCTGGGTGGAGGGAGAGCAAACACACCTCTGTCATTCCACGTAATCTTAAGTGTGGGTGACCAACTCTTCACGCCTGCACAAGTGACAGTTTCCATGATTAATTCCAGGGATGAGATGGATGGGCAATTTGAAGATCAAGGCAGTTAATTTTCTCGCAGGTACTAGTTATCTTCTCCCAACAGGAGGGAGAATTAACATTTATTGAGAGCCCAGGCCCTTTGCTAAATGTTTAATGGAAATGACCTCATCAATTACCTCTCCTTACAAATAAAGAAACTAATACTCAAGAAATGTAAAGTTGTCCAAGGTCATGAAGCTAATAGGTTTTGGAGGAGAGGAATTAAACCCCAGGTTCTATGATGTCCAAGCATTCTAACACCAACTCATTAATCTTTTTTTTTTTTTCTTTTACATGGAAAATAAAATCTTATTGACTGAGCCACTTACACAGCAAAGACTGGGGGGGGGGGGGAAATACACACATTTGTAGAAAAAGTATGTTAATAAGTCTGTTTAAAAATGTTTTCTATAAATCTTTTTTTTTATTCAGTCAGAAGAGCCTAATCTCTGTTGCCTACAGAAATGACAGTAAACAGAGGGCACACTTATGCAAAGGTTGAGAATCATCTCTTCAAAGGGGAAATGCTTCTGTAAAAAAAACATAAATGTGCAAATATCTGAAACTTAAAAGCAGAAAGGTTGCACTATAAAACTAAAAGGGAAAACCTCTGAAAATCTGCTAATAATGCTGTTTAAGTATCAGCATGCGGACTAGCTGCAGTAGACTGGTGACAGGCTTGCATTTTAACATCCATTAAACCCATCTACCACTGTGATATCAAAGGAAATGAGCAAATTGCAAGCAAAGAATCATTTCATGAAAATCTAACAATATTAACTATTGGCTTTCTGACAGACCAGCTGAAAATATAGCAGTTACTTCAAACATCTAGATGAAAAGTAAGAAACAAATCAGTTAATAAGTTTTCAGTCTGCAAGATGACCAATGCTGGTTTAATAATCTGATATATTAGTTAAACAAAAATAAAGACAAGAAAAAGGAAGGGAAATGTATCTTTCCTCTCTGAGTATGCTTGCATAAAGGTATACTAAAAAGAATTGTACAACCAAAGGACAGATTTGAAGAAAGTAATTGTAATGAGTTTGAAGATATATTGAGACTTAGAATTATTTTATTTTCTAAATTTCAGTTATTTTCCCAAATGCTCAATGGTACAGGATTCAGGATTTATTTCTATCATTTTTTATCTGAAATTTATAATACAGAGTATTGCATATTCTAATTTCCACCAATTCTTACTGGTGAAGTTTTTGCCTAAAGAGTTACTAATATAATTGTCTTGAATAAGAATTTTTTACAGTGTAAATCTCAAAGAAACTTGCGTAACCACAAAGATATCAGAGAATATTTGATATTAGACAAGGACTCATAAGGTCAGGCAAAGCAAAAATTTCACCAAATAGCCCTGCCAGCATAGCTCAGTGGTTGAGCATTGACTATGAACCAGGAGGTCACGATTCGATTCTTGGTCAGGGCACATGTGTAGGAAGTACAGGAGGCAGCCTATCAATAATTCTCTCTCATCACTGATGTTTCTATAGCTCTCTCCTTCTCCCTTTATCTCTGCAATCAATAAATATATACCGGTATATATATTAAAAGATTGCACCAAGCTTTTAAATGTGTAATAAGGACTTTATTCAAGGCTATTGATCTATGGGACAGAGATCAGAACTAATGTCTGAACCCAGCTTTGCTGAAACAAACAGCAGGGAGAAGTTTTAAGCACGCTCATTATTCCACTGCTACAGAAAGCTGTCTCCATGCCTCTGATGAACTGCCTTTTCAGAAATCGCTAGTTAATTTCTGATCTTGAGATGTAATGAGCTTTCGTTAGACATTGTCTTTTTCAGCTCTTGCAGCATCTGGCACAACTGATCAACACCTCTTCCTTAGACCAACTTCTGGTAGAACAAACCTCTTCCTTATTCCAGTGCTATCACTTGCAGCATTCACCTTGCTTTTAAAAGCAAGATTGCAAAATCACGTGACTATTGCTGGTTGTGCATGTTGATCCCTGGTTCAGTGCTACTGTCATTATGCCACACTATTGAGAGGGCATGGTTCAGTGGATAGGATCTGAGTTTGTAATTAGAACCAATTTTCCATTCTAATGCTCACTTTAACAATACATTCTCAGCATTGCAGTTTCCTTAGGTGTGAAATAGGAATAGCTGTGCCCACAAAATAAGACTATGGCTGGAATTACAGCATAACACAAGTTAAGTCCCTAACTAAATTCTGTCACGTTTGGCACACAGTAGGCATGGTTATTTACATCTCCAAACCGTGATCAGCATACTCAACAACTTAGCAACTAGAAACTGTATGTCTCCTAGTTCTGAGAGATAAAACAGTGATTAAATAAAAACGGAGCTTGTAAAAATAGGCACAGACTGCTCACCACTTTTCTCTTTCCACTTCTGTAATACTGCATTATCCAGAAGGATCTATATATCCTACTGGTTTGCTCACTTCATTTATTTATGCTTTGCTTGGTGAGTAATATAAAAACAATTTACCCTTTAAAAGCAAGACTTTCTTACCTTATAAAGTATTTGTGCTGAATTTCTCTTAATTAGCGAGGTTACTGAATTTTTAAGATTGGAAGCAATAGGGTTTTGTGGTGTGTGTGTGTGTGTGTGTGTGTGTGTGTGTGTTTAATGTATTTCAAAGAGGAAGAGACAGAAATATCAATGATGAGAGAGAATCATTGGTCAACTACCTCCTGCATGCCCTACACTGGGGCTCAAGCCCATAACTGTAGCATGCGCTCTGACTGGGAATTGAATCGTGACCTTCTGGTTCATAGACACTCAACTATTGAGCCACACAGGCTAGACAGGAGCAATAAGTTTTAATCATCGATCAAAAAAATACGTATTTGGGATTGAGGTACTATTTAGTGAATAAATTATATTATTAAAAAAGACAATAGTTTGTATTTTCAACAAAAAATAAGAATCTTGTAATTTTAACCTGGGAAGAATGCAGAAATTAAGTAGCGAGATAAATAGAATTCACATGATCACACTATAGTCTGCTAGTACTCTCAGCATTTTGCAGATACTATAAAAAAGTTAGTACTTTGAGCATTCTTTTGTTGCTCTTTGGGGGGGACTTCAGTTGTCTTTAATCCAAAGAACATGAAACATGTGACACTGTGGATCTGAGAATGCGAGGGAAAGCATATTTACTTGATGATATATGATATATGGAAATTGCTCTTCATTTGAAAAATTATTGAAGCTTGTATCTTACTTTTGTTGTTTATAGCCTGTCTAACCTATTGGGAAAGGGATTTAATGGCAAGCCTGAGCAGATAAAGAATACACAAAAGTTCAATATGATGGAGCCTAGAGTTATAATTCAATTCTAGCACACCATATGTCTTTACGACATTGGTGCTTAAAAAAGGTTATTCTCCATAGTAAACAGAAAAAAATATTTTCATAAGTTTTTAATGTGTTTTAAATGCCACAAATATGTTCATTTTTACTATTTAAAAACAAAAACAAAAACACCTTCTTTCTTCAAATAGTGCTCCTTCAAAAGGCAACTTTAGGGCTCTTCATAATGTGCTCAATCTTGATTTCAAATGGCAAGACAGTCAAGTGTTTTTCTGACTAGTCACTTATATCAATGTAGAATTTTGTCAGTCAGATATTATTTTTTTAGTCTAGATCATATGTGTCAAACACAAGGCCCCCGGGCCAAATCCGTCCCGCCAGGCCTTGCAATGTGGCCTGCACCGCGCTGTCATCACTGCACTCTGCTGCGTTTCCATCACAATGACAGTTTATGACTGTTCAGTAAACCATTTGGCCCGCGATTTAGGCTGGATTTTAGATTTTGGCCCCTTCTCTGATTGAGTTCGACACCCCTAGTCTAGATAGTATTTTCTAAGCTCAAAGAAACAGAATAACGTATAGATATATATTTTAAATAAAAATTGAATTTTTTGGTATTTAAGTTTGAGGTTAACATTTTAATATTGAGTGTAAATTAGAAGAAAAATCCAGAAAACGGATTTAATGAGAGTTTACAATAATGTTTGGACTATTTCAAAATTGTTACAAAAGTTTGTCTCTAAATCTTCTGGCATCTACTGTGCAATTTACAGCACTGCTCATCTCTTGTTCATTTCTGTCAAATCTTAGAACCTCTGCAGTTCCCATAGTAACTTATCAAGACTTACAACTAAAAGTGTCATCCTTTGAAATATTAAAAAATTGTAATGGAACATCCATGGCACATTTTTATCCTCAAAATGTTCAGTAGAAGTTTTAAGTAAAATCTCACTAACCATTTAGCTCCATATAAGTAAACTATTAGCTCCATTAGGTATATTATAAATACATTTTGAATTAGTGATGCTCTGAGAAACTTTAAAAATAAATTTGAATGCAATTTAATTTTATTTCTCCTTGCAAATTAAATTTCCTGGTGTTTAATTTTCAAAGTTTTCAGCATATCCCCTCATTATATTCGGCTTGGTGGCAATTATTCCTTATATCAAAACTATATTATTGAGCCAAAACCGGTTTGGCTCAGTGGTAGAGCGTCGGTCTGCGGACTGAAAGATCCCAGATTCGATTCCAGTCAAGGGCATGTACATTGGTTGCGGGCACATCCCAGGTAGGGGTGTGCAAGAGGCAGCTGGTTGATGTTTCTCTCTCATAGACAGTTCTAGCTCTCTATCCCTCTCTCCTCCTCTCTGTAAAAACAAACAAACAAACAAAAACTATATTATTGAATTGCCTTACCCTATCTAATAAAAGAGTAATATTCAAATTGACTGTACCTCCATTACACCCACCAGCCAATCAGGAGTGAGTATGCAAATTAACCCAACCAAGATGGCTGCAGCTATGGAGAGCAAGAGGCTTGGGTTTTCCCAGCAATGGAGGAAGCCAAGCTTTCTGCCTGCCCTGGCAGGCCCAGACTTCCACTCAAGGCTAAAAAGTTTCAAATATAGAAGATAAATAAATCCCAACAAAAATGGTGGTAGTCACAGAGCTGGAGAGAGCAGGAGGCTTGAGTTGCCCCGCAATGGAAGAAGCCAAGTTTCTATAGCCCTGGCTTGCCTTGATCTCTGCTTAAGGATACAGAGTTTCAATTATAGAAGATAAATAAATCTCAACAAAAATGGCTGCATCCATGTAGCAGAGCAGGAGGTTTGGCTCTGCTCAAGGCTTCAAAGTTTCAATTATAGAAGATAAATAAATCCCAGATATCAGGACCTCCGTTTGGGTTGCTGGGGGGCATAGCTAGCCTGAAAACCACCACAGGCCTCTAACCTAGGCTGCCCCACACCCCAAGGGAACCCCCACCCTGATCCAGGACACCCTTCAGGGCAAACCAGCTGGCCCCCACCCATGCACCAGGCTTCTAGCCTATCTAATCCTATCTAAGAAAATAATAATATGCAAATTGACCATCACTCCAACACAAGATGGTTGCCCTCATGTGGTCAAAGATGACTGCCCCCATGTGGACACAAGATGGCCACCACAAGATGGCCAGCAAGGGAGGGCAGTTGGGGATGATCAAGCCTGCAGGGGAGGGCAGTTAGGGGTGACCAGACCATCAGCGGAGGGAAGTTGGGGGCAACTGGGCATGCAGGGAAGGGCAGTTGGGGGGAACCCAGGCCTGCAGGAGAGAGCAGTTAAGGGGGGGACCAGGCCTGCAGGGAAGGGCAATTAGGGGTGACCAGGCCTGCAGGGGAGGGCAGTTAGAGGTGATTGAGCCTGCAAGGGAGGATAATTAGGGGTGACCAGGCCTGCAGGGCAGGGCAGTTAGATACAATCAGGCTGGCAGGGGAGTAGTTAGGGGGTGATCAGGCTGCTAGTCAGAAGCAGTTAGGAGCAATCAGGAAGGCAGGAAGGCAAGTAATTGGGAGCCAGCAGTCCTGGATTGTGAGAGAGATGTCCATCTGCCTGTTTAGGCCCGATCCTACAATTTGCTACCTGGATCAGTCCTAAACGGATAGTTGGACATCCCTTGTGGGCTCCCAGATTTGAGAGGGTGCAGGCTGGGCTGAGAGACACACATCCCATGCACGAGTTTGTGCACTGGGCCTCTAGTACTTAATAATTCACACACAATTGGATCTACTTTATATTCACAATAGAGAATTAAAAATACAGTGATATTTGTATATTTTCTAGACATTCAGGTTCTTTAACCTGAAACTGTGTCAGGTTTTAGTAGTACTGTCATAGACATAACAGATTGATAGAGATTCTACTCTGGGCTGATTTTATATAATAACTAGTGGCCTGGTGCACAAATTCGTGCACATTGAAAGGCAATTAATTGGAAGAAATATTTTAATATTGCTATTCACCCTTTCTCTATAATAGAAGTGTCAACCAAATTTATGATAAACAATGACAGATGGAAACATATGCGTGCGATTGGCATCAATGAGGGGTTTATATGTATTGCATGTGCATGAGTCAACTTAGCCTTTTATAGATATAGAATAAACTTATTAATTAGACCTGCTTTCTGATTTAGCTAAACTTTTTCTAGCCCAGTGAAGCACCCCAACTTCTCTTTTAGGTAGTTGTCAGCAACATAGCAGTAAATATCAACATGAAGAAGATTATTGTAGGTCACTCAAGGAGAACAAAGGGTAAAATATTTAACTGTAGCAGTTTTGGACTATATTCTGCACAGTGAGAAAACCTGAAGTCATTTTCAAGGTCCACAATTTCTTACTCCTTTTCAGTCAGGTCAAATTTCTAAGCTTTATAAATCTTTGTTTTCCTGCTAATGAAAAGAAAATAGGATTCTACCAAGTCTTCTATCTACTTATTCCAGGACTTCTGTGAGGATAAAATGAGATGAGGCACAGAAAAACTCTTCACACACATTTGGTTATAGTGTGAAATGTTTCCACCTGACTATAAAGCAAGTCATGTTCCTGGGCTGAAAAAACTGCAAGGAGGCTAGTCACTAGGGAGAGGAAGCCAGGTGTTGCAATATGATGTCATTACCCAGATGGACACTTAGCATATTAGCCAGATAGATGATAGATAGATAGATAGATAGATAGATAGATAGATAGATGATAGATAGAAATATAATTCAAATAATGCTCTTTACCCCACCCATAGTATACTATTTCAAAATATCTCTGCTGAAATTTAATTGTCATAGGTATTTACTGATCATTAACAAACTCTTTTTTAACTAGAAATATACATGGATGAGTTAGGTACCACTTATAAATGATTCAATAGTTAATGCTACTATTTAAATCATGTCCCTTTTCAGAAAAGAGTTCTGGCAAGTTCAGAGGCTAGCCATCGTTACTACTATCCAGCCAGTATTAGGTAAAAGTTAAAATGTAGTAGTGCTGAACCAAGAATACAATCCTGACTGTTTTTAATTGGGCACAAGCAGTTAACACAGATTTGGAATAAGAAAAGACTTGGAAGGGCAGCAAATTAAGCTTCATTCACCTAAAGGTCCTTGAAGCAGGATTTAATAACATATATATATTTGCCTCATGGTTTAATATTTGCCTTGTGATCTTTTTTTCAAAGATTTTGTTAAAAAGTAATATATTTTTAAAAGTAATGTTCATTCTTTATTATTGGACCAGCATAATAAATCAAATAAAAGTGAACATCATTCTATACACCTGTTTAGACAGTGTGTGGCAAAAAAAATAAGTTTACAGTTGTGAGTACACAAAACACAGTTTATTTTGTATTATTATTTATTAACTAGAGGCCTGGTGTGCAAATTCTTGCCAAAGTGGGGTCCCTCAGTCAAAACCAGCTCTCCAACACCCCCTGAAGGGTTCCAGATTGTAAGCAGGTGCAGGCTGACCTTACTAGTGCACTATTGGGGCTGGGGAGGGACACAGGAGGTTGGCCAGCTGGGGAGAGACAGGGAAGGTTCCAGGGCATGTCCGGCCTGTCTTGCTCATTCCCAATTGGCCGGACCCCAGCAGCAAGCTCATCTACCAGTTGAAGAATTTTCCCCCTAGTGGTCAGTGCATGTCATAGCAAGTGGTTGAGTGGTTTTAGCATATCATTAGCATATTATGCTTTGATTGGTTGAACAGCCAACTGGACAACTAGACACTTAGCATATTAGGTCTTTATTATATAGGATTATAATATTTTCTATACAAACAAATACAAACTTATTTATGCCCTACACAGTCAGAGAGAGATAAAAAATTAGGTAGGCCCTAACTGGTTTGCTACAGATTAAAGGGTCCCATATTCCATTCCGGTCAAGGGCATGGTTGCGGTTACATCCCCAGTAGGGGGTGTGCAGGAGGCAGCTGATCGATGTTTCTCTTCTCTCTCATTGATGTTTCTAATTCTCTATCCCTCTCTCTTCCTCTCTGTAAAAAAATCAAAATCAATATATATATATATATATATTAAAAAAATATTAAAAAAAAAATATATATATATATATATACACACACACACACACACACACTGTATTTTCCAGCGTATAAGATGACCCCCTAATTTTACAGTTAAAACATAGGTTTAGGCCTATATTCGCTGTATAAGACTACCCCCCACTTCCGAGGCAACACCAGCTCTTTTTTTAATAGACTGCCTCTCTGACTCTGGCCATTTTCGGTTGACTTTTTTTCGTTTCAAAATTCGTCTTATATGCCGGAAAATACAGTGTGTGTGTGTGTGTGTGTGTGTGTGTGTGTGTGTGTATATATATATATATATATATACATATATATATATATATATATATATATATATATATATATATTAGGTAGAAATTAAATAGGCTATAAATGCTGTAATATTATACAGGTTATTAATATTACCTGAGTTTCATAAAAAAAAAAAATCTTAAGCAAAGCTGTAAAATCTTCTAAACTTCAGGTAATAGTTTAGATAGATTTCATTATTCTTTGTAAAAACAAAAAGGTTTTCTAAAAATTAAAGCTTAATAAAAACACGAATAAATGGAATCTTCGTGTTTAAACACTTTATCAATTTCAGACCGCATTGATTTACCCTCCACTCAGAAAAAGAAGTGAAGAAATGCATCTACCACCCGAATACACTAGATGTTATATTAGTTTTACTCTACTTAGTCTGCAAATGTGTTTTTTTAAATCTACCCCAATCACAGTTTCTCTTCCTCTACTCCACTGAAATCCCTTTAAAGATCTCCACATTACTAAATCCCATGGGCAATTATTTGTTTTAGTTGACATGCACCAACATAGCCTTTAACACAATTGATCCTTCCATCCTGGAAACACATTCTTCCCTTGGCTTTAAGGACATGCGCTTTATTTTCTGTCTCATGTACTGTACCTTCACTTTGACCTTGTAGCATTGCGAGCTTCCAGACTCACGTTTTGGGGCCTCTTCTTCATTTACACTCACATGCACTTACACCCCTTTAGAAGCACTAGTAACTCATGCTTTGTGACCTTTCCTGAATTTCAAACTCCAATTGTTTACTGGAACTTGTTTTCTTCTTTCTGATGCTCAACACTGGCCGCTTTGTCCAGAATTTCTGGTTTCCACTACATATGAGAACGGATTTTACTTGACACTAGTCACCCTCTTTCATAAGCCTCAGTTTGAGGACTGGAGTTTTGCTATTACATGCGAATGGGTGTTCTGAAGGTGTGGGCCGGTTAGAGAGAAAACGCTCCCCATTGTTTGAATGCAGTCTTGTTTGAACAGCCAGGTCTCTGCTCTCTCTTTTGAGATTGTGTTAAGTGTCTTTAGCAGAATTCATGTCACGGAGCTCAGGTGTGTGTATTCTTCTTGTGGAAGGATACACTTAGGTTTTTCATCATTCTCCTGGAACACAGTGCCCCCTGGTGGTTCTTCCACCTCTGCTGAGGGCCTGAGATCCTGCTGGTGGCTTAGAGAAGACAGGGTTCTTAAGGAGCTTTTCTTTCTCCAGGCTGCCTTATTGCCTTCTTAAGCTCCTATTCTAAGAAGTTTTCAAATGTTCTCAATTCATTCTCTGCCCTGTCTACGGCCTTTGAGGAGTGGAGAGAAGGATGAGGATTAAACTGCATGCTGGAATCAGTTTCTTCTCAAAATGTGTATTGTAAGGTACTTGGCATATGTGGATGCTGCCAGTGAATCCATTGCTGGTTGTGTCAGAGGATGGTAATTGTCTACTCTTATTCCATCTTCTTCCTTTCTTCCCTAAGAGCAAGGCATTTGTTCTTCTGTAGGGTAATAGGCCGCTCATCACAGAAATCAAATGTGGCAGCAGCTGTGATAGTAGTCATGCTACCTTTGCCATTGTTTTCTCCTCTTCTACCTCCTGCTGACCTAACACCAGGAGGTGATAGGACTCCAGCCGTCAACTTAGACCCTGAAAACAAAAGTCACACTCAGATGAAGTGGTGAAAAGCTGAAAAGCTGGCATAAGCCTGGGCATTGATAGTCCCATGAACCCACCAAAGTTCTCTCACGTGGGAGAAAATAAATAGTACCTTATTAGGTAGACGACTATGTAAGGCTTTTATCACTCGAACTTAAACATAATTCTAAAACTCTGTTCGTTTTGCTGCGGTGGGCAGCGAGTTAAGTATTAGCTAAAGAGAAGGGAGCCAGACATCTAATTAAGCCAGATTAACTATTGAGTAGGAAGCTCCAGTTTCAGACACCCCAGGGGACAGCTGCATCCTTCGCCAAAGGGAAGTTAAGTCCCCAGCGGACAGGAAAGACAGCTTTCCGGTCTCCCCAGGGTTTAACCAGCCCTTCACCTGCATCACCAAGGGAGGGATAAACAGCAAAGGGGAAATTCCTCTGCTGGGTACATGTGCAATAGAGGCCAAGGTAGCGCAGGGAGTGGCGGGGTCGGGCGGGGGGGGGGGGGGGGGGGGGGGGGGGGGGGGGGGGGGGGGGGGGGGGCGGGGGGAGGCTAGCCTGGGAAAATCTGGGGAAAAGACAGGACAGAATAAATGCACAAAACACAGGAAGATCCAGAAAAAGGGTTGGATAGGGAGAGGCACCTGAATAGCCCCAGGAAGAATTAGAAAGAGGATTAGTTAGTTTGAATGAACCCAGGGAGATATAATCAAAGCTGAAGAAAGGTCTGCAGGCCTGTGTGTGGCAGTCCTATGGGCCAAGTCCAGCACGAAACAGCCAGAGCAGAGAGGAGAGTAAGGTAGAATCCTGGAGCTTCCGATGCAGATGCTGAGTCATGACACAGCAGCTCTGGGTCCTGGGCCTCCTCCTGGGCCTGGTGAGGCCAAGGGCAAGCCTGCCTCCCTAGAAGCCTTGCTGGGCTTCTTCAAAAGCAAAGTGGAGCTATGCCACCTGGTCATGGATGAGGCAGTCCTTTGTTTTCACTCCAGCAAATCTTACCACTGTGCCTCAAATCCTTCCCTGTGTGGATCCCTGATGTGCTTTTCCTGTGAAACTGTGGAAGAATCTTGTTTCCAGAATGGTCTGGCAGACTAGCATAGGTCCTTTTCCAAGTCCAACAACAGTTTTACTAATTAATGTGACAATGTTGAATTAGGGGGATTCTGTGATCCAACCTTGTCCCTCCATTATCATGCCATGCTTATATTTGTATGGTGATTTGTGATTTTAAAAGTATTTCCACATATAGACATGTAGGTTTAGATTCATAAATAGTATCTATACTAATAAAAGGATAATGTGCAAATTGGTCAGGACGCCTTCCCACTAACAACTGAACAGCATGCTGCATGGGGTGACAAGGCCAGCAGAGGGGTTAGAGAGGTACGACCAAATGACTGACCAACAGGTTGAGTGGGGTGACCGGGCCAGCAGGGGTAGAGGGTAAGGAGTGAACAAGCCAGCAGAGGGGGACAGTGAGGGGTGACCAGGCCAGTGGGGAGGGGTAGTTGGAAGTGACAAGGCCTGCAGGGGGCAGGGGCAATTAGAGGCAACCAGACTAGCAGAGGAAGACAGTTGGGGGTGACTAGGCCGGCAAGAGGGGAAGTTAGGGACAACCAGGCTGGCAGAGGGGGTCAGTTGAGGTTGACCAGCTAGCAGCGGGAGCAGTTAGGAGCCAGCAGTCCCAGATTCTGAGAGGGACAACTGCCAGTTTTGGACATCCCCTGAGGGGTCCCAGAGTGGAGAGGGTCCAGGCTGGGCTGAGGGGACACCCTCCCCCCCCGTACATGAATTTTATGCATCAGGACTCTAGTACATATGTATTTTTGTTAAATTCTCAAACATTTTTTCATAAAGTTGTTCATAATATTCCCTTAATATGTTCTAATCTCCTCTATCTCTGTATTTGTCTATTTTTCATTCCTAATATTTGTTTGTTTGTTTGTTTGTTTTTAGCGATTTCACAAAGTTTCTTTATTTTTAAATTTTGCAAAGACTCAACTTTTGTCTTTTTTAGTGCTATTTTAGTTCTGTTTCCTATTTAATTAATTTCACTTCTTACCTTTCTTCACTTAGCACAATACCATCTAAGTCCATCCATGCTGTCACAAATGGTAAGATTTTATTCTTTTCTATGGCTAAGTAATATTCCATTGTATATATGTACCACATCTTCTTTATCTTGTTGTCTATTGATGGACACTTAGGTTGCTTCCATATCTTGGCTATTATAAATAACTAGAAGTCCAGTAAACAAAATTGATGCACCAAGGATGGGGGTGTCCCTCAGCCAAGCCTGCACTCTCACAGTCCAGGATCCCTTGGGGGATGTCCACCTGCTAACTTAGGCCCGCTCCTTAGGACATCCCTCTCACAATCAGGGACCCTTCTCTCCTTACCAGCGCCTGTTTACTGCCCCCTACTGCTCGGCTTGATGCTCCTTAGCACTGCCACAGAGGTGCAAGAGGCTCCCACAACCACCACTGCGCTCACCAGCTGTGAGCCAGGCTTCTGGCTGATCAGTGCTCCCCGTGTGGGAGCTCACTGACCACCAGGGAGCAGCTCCTGCATTGAGCATCTGCCCCCTGGTGGTCAGTGCACATCATAGTGACTGGTCATTCTAGTTGTTCTGCCATAATGGTCACTTAGGCTTTTATTATATAGACGAGAGGCCCAGTATAAGAAACTTATGCACTGGAGGGTGGGGTCTTTCAGCCCAGCCCGTACCCTTTCTAATTTGGGACCCCCTCGGGGGATGTCTGACTGCCCATTTAGGCCTGATTCCTGTGGGCCAAGTCCCCCACAACTGCCCTCCTCTGCCAGCCTGGTCACCCCTAACTGTCATTCCCTGCTGGCCTAGTTGCCCTCAGTTGCCCTCCCCTACAGGTCTGGTTGCCCCCAGTGCCCTCCCCTGTAGGCCCAGTCACCTCTAACTGCCCTCCCCTACAGGTCTGGTTGTCCTTAACTTCCCTCCCCTGCAGGTCTGGTCACCTCCAACTACCCTCCCCTGTAGGCCTGGTCCCCCCCAAATGCCCTCCTCTTCAGGCCTAGTCCCCCCCAACTGCCCTCCTCTGCCAGCCTGATCACCCCTAACTGCCCTTCCCTGCAGGCCTGGTCACCTCCAACTACCCTCCCCTGAAGGCCTGGTCCCCCCCAACTGCCCTCCCTCCCCTGAAGGCCCAGTTGCTACCAACTGCCCTCCCCTGCTGGCCTGATTGCACACAATTGCCCTTCCCAGCTGGCCATCTTATGGCAGCCATCTTGTGACCACATAGGGGTAGCCATCTTTGACAACATGGGGGCAGCCATCTTGTGCGAGGGCATGGTGGTCAATTTGCATATTGCCTCTTTATTATATAGAATGCTGCAATAAACATAATAAAAATAAAAAGATGCAGATATCTTTTCAAATTAGTGTTTTGAATTTCTTTGGATAAATGCACAGAAGTGAAATTTCTGGGACATAGGCAATTCTATTTTTTAATTTTTTGAGATATCTCCATAATGTATTCTATATTTGCATTTTTCAATTTGTATTTTCTCGATTTACACTTTTTACTTTCATACTTTTGTTTACGATTTACATGAGGAAACCAAGGTAAGGCTGGAAAAAAAAAATCTATCTAAGGTCACCCAACTAAGAAGAGATGGAGCCAAAACTAAAAAAAAAAAAAAAAAAAAAAAAAAAAAAAAAAAAAAAGCTGAACAAACACAGGTCACCTGATTTAAAATTCCCTGTTATCTTTAATAATAATCACATTGAGTAAATGCCCAGTTTGTGCCAACTACTATACTAAGAGTTTTATATGTATTATCCCATTTTTTTGTATCATATTCTATTACTTCTTCAGTTCATACATGGCATTATTATGTGGTAGATGTTCTAACATACATTAAACAATAAGTGGAAAAATAAGAAAATCATTTGAAGGTAGTATTTTCTTTATTATATCAGATAAAGGGGACACTAAAGGCAAAACAGCTCCGGAATTGAAGGGGAAATTAATGGCTTTAAATCTAGGTTAGATGTGCACATGACTTCTTCCATTTCCAGCTGCTGCTGCGGAGTGCTGCAGGTCAGCCTGTCTGCACTCTGGCACCTCTTGGATAGAAAGAATGTGTGTGTTGCTATTTTTGAAACTGCTAAGGGTGATAGGGACAGTTCCCTGATGTGAAACTCATCAGAAATGCAACTCCTTTATTTAACCTACAATCTCAGCCATTTATGAAACTACTGGTTTGATATCAGAGCCTCAAATAATACTTCTCAGGAAGCTGCTCCAAAGGCCAGATTCCATGGAAGGAGAGGGCCTCTTTTTTGTTTTTCCTTTTTTTAATTCTGTTCGGATCATACCTGATGGCAAGACTCCCAAGTCTCCGAGATTGCCTCTCTTCAGCAGACATGCAAAATACACAGAATAAGGTCTGTTTGAATAACCATGACACTTCTTCACTTTTATCTTTCTTTTTTGTTTCTTATTTCTTTTTAATATTGACTTCAGCGAGGAAGAGAGAGGGAGAGAGAGAGATAGGAAACATCAATGATGAGAGAAAATCATTGATTGGCTGCCTTCAGCACACCCCACAATGGGGATCAAGCCCACAATCCGCCCTGGATGCTGCTAAAGGAGGGGCTGGGGCCTGGGTCACTGGGGGGCATGGCCAGCCTGAAAATGGCCCTTATTCCCTTACCCAGACTGGCCACACCCCCATGGGGTAAGGATCCCCGCTGGGAGCCTTGACCAGCCTGCAAACAGCCCTCAGCCCCTCACCCAGGCTGGCCAGGCACCCCAGCGGGAACTCCCACCCTGAAGGGGGTGTGGCCAGCCTGCAAACAGCCCTCAGCCCCTCACCCAGGCTGGCCAGGCACCCCAGTGGGAAACCCCACCCTGAAGGGGGTGTGGCCAGCCTGAAAACAGCCCTCAGCCCCTCACCCAGGCTGGCCAGGCACCCCAGTGGGAAACCCCACCCTGAAGGGGGTGTGGCCAGCCTGAAAACAGCCCTCAGCCCCTCACCCAGGCTGGCCAGGCACCCCAGCGGGAACTCCCACCCTGAAGAGGGTGTGGCCAGCCTGCAAACAGCCCTCAGCCCCTCACCCAGGCTGGCCAGGCACCCCAGTGGGAAACCCCACCCTGAAGGGGGTGTGGCCAGCCTGAAAACAGCCCTCAGCCCCTCACCCAGGCTGGCCAAGCACCCCAGCGGGAAACCCCACCCTGAAGGGGGTGTGGCCAGCCTGAAAACAGCCCTCAGCCGCTCACACAGGCTGGCCACACCCCCATGGGGTGAGGGTCTCCACTGGGCTGGGGGGGCTTGGACAGCCTTCAAACAGCCCTCAGCCCCTCTCCCAGGCTGGTCACACACCCCCAGTGGGGACCCTCACCCCATTGGGGTTTGGCCAGCCTGCAAACCATCACCGTCCCCTTGCCCAGGCCGCCCGACACCCCAAGGGAACCCCCACCCTGATCCCGGACACGCTCAGGGCAAACCAGCCAGCCCCCACCCTTGCACCAGGCATTTATCTATACTAATAAAAAGGTAATATACTAATTAGACTGGGAGACTTTCCAGGAGATCTTCCAGACATTCTTCTGGACAAAGCAATGGTGGCTAGGCTGAGGTAGAGACAGTTGGAAGCCAAGAGGGAAGGGCAGTTGTGGGTGATCAGGCCAGGATAGGACAGCAGTTGGGGTGATCAGACTGGTTGGGGGGGCCGGTGGGGAGCAGGGAGGAGTTGGAGGTGAGCAGACCAGCAGGGGGCCAGTTGGAGGTAAGCAGGCCATCAGTGGGGGTCATTTGGAGGTGATCAGGAGGTGGGGGGGGGGACAGTTTGGAATGAGCAGGCCAACAGAGGGGCAGCTGGGGGTGAGCAGGCCAGTGGGAAGGGGAGGTGGGGTGGAGCAGGCCAGCAGGAAGGGCAGTTGGGAGCAAGCACACTGACAGGAGGAGCATTTGGGGGTGATCAGGCTGGCTGGGGGGCATTTGGGGGTGAGCAGGCCGGCGGCGGCATGGGGCAGTTGAAGGCAAGCAGGCCGACAGGCAGAGTGGCTATGGGCAACCAGGCAGGCAGATAGGTGAGCGGTGTAGGAGCCAGCAGTCCTGGATTATGAGAGGCATGTCCCTATAAACTGGCAGTAGAAGATTCTTTGAGGGGTCCCAGATTGGAGAGGGTTCAGGTTGGGCTGAGGAACACTCCCCCCCCCCCCGCCCCCATGCATGAATTTCGTGTATTGGGCCACTAGTTAAAGAATAATCTTTTATTTTATTTTATTTATTTATTTAAATATGTTTTATTGGTTTTTTACAGAGAGAAAGAGAGAGGGATAGAGAGTTAGAAACATCAATGAGAGAGAATCATCGATCAGCTGCCTCTTGGACACCCCCTACTGGGGATGTGCCCACAACCAAGGTATATGCCCTTGACGGGAATCGAACCTCGGACCTTTCAGTCCACAGGCCGATGCTCTATCCACTGAGCCAAACCGGTTTTGGCTCAAAGAATAATCTTAACACTGGTATGAATTATCGTTAAACTTTCAAATTCCATCTCTTTCCCAGCTGCACCTCCACATCCCCTCGTCACCTGTCTCCATGTAGGCCCCCATGTCAGTGTAGACACGCAGAGAACACCGCTCCCTGACGGGTCCCTCTTTTCCCTTTTCTTACTCATGGCTCCTCTGGGATTCTCAGACTTGTCTTCTACCTGACTTTGACATCTCTCTTAACAAGTCAAAACTGTGAGAGCACAAATCCTGCCATGGAAAACAGGCAGGCTTTTGGGGAAGGAAATGGCATTCCTAGTGGGTATTTGACAGGGCTGGCTTTGTAAATAATCAGTTATTTCACGTGCAAGGCTGTTTAAGGAGGTAGGTAGGGGGAAGGAGAGTCAGTTGCCAGGGAGTTTTAATTAGAACAAAGGTCACAGCTGTGCCGCACATGTTTTTGTAAGATACGATAGCTAATTGTTAGGCAGTTAGATTGTGTTTATTTCAGACTGTCCGGGTTTTTTCTTTTCTTCTTTCTGGTTCAATGAGACAGTGTAGTGCATCTTCACAGATCGCTGACCGTTGCTGGAAGCGTTGTGATGATAACTGCGCTTAACGTTATTGGGTCGGAGTTTAAATAAATTACACAGAGGTCAAAGAACACACATTTGGTGTTCTCCAAACAGCCCGAACCAGCGAATCATAACTTCTGAGAGGAAGGAAAATGTTTTTAAAGTACTGACACCCCCGTCTCACTGCTGACTTTTTCTTTGGGCATGCCATGTTTTGTAAAAACAAATAACACTGTAAATGACCCAGTCAATTTTTTTTAAGCTATCTGACAAATTTTTAGACACCTTTAACTAGATTAATACTATGTAATTTGTACTAAAACTCAGCTGATCATACACTTTGAGCTCTAATGCTGAACAATAAGAGTATAGGATTTGTGGTTAAACAGAGGCAGAAAAAGGCCCATCACTGAAACATGTTCACGTATATTTTTTACTTCTGTAGATTTTTTTAAAAGGTTGTAGTTTTTTTAAATCAGTATTATTTATTTATTTATTTATTTTTAAATATAGTTTTTTATTTTTTTATAGAGAGGAAAGAAGAGGGATAGAGAGTTAGAAACATCAATGAGAGAGTAACATCAATCGGCTGCCTCCTGCACACCCACCACTGGGGATGTGCCCACAACCAAGGTACATGCCCTTGACCGGAATCAAACCTGGGACCTTTGAGTCCTCAGCCCAGCACTCTATCCACTGAGCCAAACCGGTTAGGGCAATATCATTTTTTTAAACCTTATTGGAGCCATCTTGTCCAGTCCTAATCTGGGCTGGTTTGTTGACCAGGACCTGCCTTTTGGGGGAAGGGATCACTGGAGGTTGGCTGGCTTTGGGAGGTTGGCTTTGGGAGTGCACTGACCACCAGAGGGCAGCACCTGCATTGAGCATCTGCCCCCTGGTGGTCAGTGTGTACCATAGCAACTGATTGACTGATATTTCCAATCGTTCTGGTCATTCTGGTGGTTCAGTCGTAATAGTCACTTAGGCTTTTGTATATATAGATTGCCTTCATTGTGCAAAGCTCTTTAGTTTGATGTAGTTTCATTTGTTTATCTTTGCTTTTGTTATCTTTGCCTGAGAAGACGTCTCTAAAAAATATTGCTAAGCGTGATGCCAAAGAGTTCACAGCCTGTTTTCTTCTAAGAGTTTTATGGTTTCACATCTTAAATTTGTCTTTAATATGTTTTGAGTGTATTTTTGTACATAGTGTAAAAAATCATCTAGTTTTATTTTTTTTTTTTGAAGGTAGCATTCCAGTTTTCCCAACACCATTTATTGAAGGGACTGTATTTTCCCCACTGGGTATTCTTGCTACTTTTGTCATAGATTTCATTGATGAGTGCACCATACTGAAAATTAGAACTAAAATATATGACCAAACCAGTCTCTGTTGACATTTTTAATGATTTCAGAGAGGAAGGGAGAGGGAGAGAGAGAGATCAAATAGTGAGAGAGAATCATTTGATCGACTGCCTCCTGCATGCCCCACACTAGGGATTGAATCCACATCCCAAGTATGTGCCCAGATCAGGAATCAAACTCTGGCTGCCTGGTTCATAGGTCAACCTTCAGCCCCTGAGCCAGGCTGGCCAGGGCTCTGTTGACATTTTAAGCCTCTGAATAACCCCTCATTTAAGACTTCAATTACATGAATAGAAAATTTCCCTTTGTATTTAAGACAGTTTAAGTTCTCTATTATTTACAATTTCAAGTGTTTTAATTTATACCAGGCATTTAACTTCTGGTTTCAAAAAAATTCACCTAGCCGAAACCGGTTTGAATCAGTGGATAGAGCGCCGGCCTGTGAACTGAAAGGTTCTGGGTTCAATTCCGGTCAAAGGCATGTACCTTGGTTGCGGGCACATCCCCAGTAAGGGATGTGCAGGAGGCAGCTGATCGATGTTTCTCTCTCATCGATGTTTCTAACTCTCTATCCCTCTCTCTTCTTCTCTGTAAAAAATCAATAAAATATATATTTTTAAAAATTCACCTATTGATAGCAACTTAAAGGCAAAACAAAGACTGAAACCCAGGTATTTAGATTGCCATTCCTATAGACTTTTTGTTCAATGTTCTCAATGATCTAAAAGTCTCATTTTCATCTCCAATCATAATTGTAGCTCCCTTTTTCAACTTGTGTATGATAATCTCAGACTCCTGTGCAAAACAGTTGGTTTTATTATTTGTTTCTTGGGGAAAATAATGTTTAAAAAAAACCACTAATATAGCAAACTATATAAAAGTGAAGCCTTCAATGGTTCCCTTAAAGCTATTCTTCTATTATAAGACATTAGTTAAGCATTTCATCTGAAGCAGGTTCTGCGCAAGAAATGGGGAAAATAAACCCCTCAGAGCCCGATTGTTGAAAAAGGAAATGAATATATAATGACAGTAGGCATGTTAGATCTTAAAGGAGAGATAAGTGGAAAATGCTGTGGAGTGCTATAGGCTCTCCTACAGAAAGTGAAAAAAGCTTTCCACGAGGCATAGAATTTAAGTTTGAGTTATAGAGAGGTTTTACTTAGAGGTTTGGGAAGACTTGCTAGGCCAGAAAATTAGCACAAATATGAAACTGTACTTGTTTAATGAAAATGGTAGAAGATCACAAAGAAAAACGAGACATTATGTTCTTTACTAATTCATTAAGATCGAATGTGCATCTTACATATTTCATCTAAAAGGATACAAGCAATATATTTATAATCTCTTAAAAATTCTTTAATTTGACCTCTAATATTATTTTAGATAACTTCTACAGTATTCCAAATTCATGTAGAAAAAAAGGTATAATGTCACCAACACATCACAAATAGTTTCATAATTCTGTATGAGGCCAAAGATGGTTCTAGAAAAGAACAGAGTAAATGGAAATGGTGCAGCTGTACAAAGTGTGACCTAAAGGTAACTTACAGACCCACTTGCAGAAGACTATCTACCTCACTCATCTGCTGCTGAGCTCCTAGATGAATCTTCAAAATAAAGCCCTGGTTGGTGAAGCCTTTTCATTGGTGAAGAATGATGATGACTCTATTAGAGATTTTCAGAACCTAAAGGAAAGGAACAGAGTGGGTGGTCCATTGCTGAGGAGGGTGGACCTCACAGGGTCCATGTTGAAGTCTTGGAGTCTTGGGGTATGGAGGCCACAAAAGGCAACAGGAGGAGAACAGAGCAATCCAAGTTACTAGTTAGAGTTTATTCCTAGTAAGCAGCCATGAAAAGAAATGGTAGAATGGTAGAAAGTGGTTGGTTTGCACAGTTTAATTCAGAAAACTTTAAGGGAAGACAAAAGTTTTAGTGAGTGACACATTGATAAATACACACACACACACACACACACACACACACACACACACACACTAGAGGTCTGGCGCACGAAATTCATGCATGGGGGGGTGTGTCCCTCTGCCCAGCCTGCACCCTCTCCAATCTGGGACCCCTCAAGGGATATCCGACTGCCCATTTAGGCCCAATCCAGGACTGCTGGCTCCTAACTGCTTGCCTGCATGCCTTCCTGATTGCCCCTAACCACTTCCCTGCCAGCCTGATTGATGCCTAACTGCACCCCTGACAGCCTTTTGCTTCTAACTGCCCTCCCCTGCAGGCCTGGTCACCCCCAATTGCCCTCCCTTGCAGGCCTGGGTCCCCCACAACTGTCCTTCCCTACAGGCCCTGTCGCCCTCAACTTCCCTCCTCTGCCAGCCTGGTCACCCCTAACTAGCCTCCTGTGCAGGCTTGGTCACCCCCAACTACCCTCCCTTGCAGGCCTGGTCCCTTCTAACTACCCTCCCCTGCTGGCCATCTTGTCGTGGCCATCTTTTGTTCACATGGGGGCAGCCATCTTGTGTGTTGGAGTGATAATTAATTTGCATATTACTCTTTTATTAGATGGGATATATATATATATCCCTTTCAAGAGAGGGAATTTTTTAGGAAAAGAGCAAGAATAAGAGAATACTGAAAGTAGTTATATCTCTTTTTTTTCATTACACTTCTGGTTTCTTGGTACAAAATTAAATAGACCCCTATATTTTGAAATAAAGAAGAAAAAAAGTAAATAATACAGCTGACCCAGCAACATTACAAATGGAAACATGAGTCAAAGAGCTTGTGAAAATTGGGGGCTAGCCAAGCTATCCTATTCTAGATTATTTACAGTCAGTAAAAACTTATCTGCAATTCTAAAACTGCAGACTTCTGTTTTCTAATCTGAATAAGAAGCATCCTTTGCCACGGGTTTTGGAAGAAAACCACTGTTTTACATTACGTTTTTCTATTTATATTCACACACCTAGAGTTGGTGAAAGCTTAGTGGCTCGAAGACTCCTCTGATAAGAATAAGAATAATAGCTCTTTGAGCAATTACTTCATGCCAGACCTTGTTATAAATCAGTCACTTGTATGTGTGTGTGTTTAAGGTACCCTCCAACAAGACTAGGAGCTGTGATTATTATTTTTACAAATGTATAGATGGAATGCATTGGGCAGGGTGTCTTTTGCCCTATGCCACACAGTGAGTGATCGAACTGGACAAGAACCAGCAATGCAGACCCAATCTGCCCTCTGCCTGTCGGTTGGGTGGATATTTCTCCTTTAATCTGCTAATTTTTATATCCCACAGGCTCAAAGTGAATGTGATAACAACTGTAATTGTGTTTAGGAAATATTAATTATTATTTTCGGGTGGAACTAGGAATCAAGAAACCTGGATGTATAACCTCATTCTGTCCCAGACATGCCACATTCTCTTTTGATGTGTTCTTTTTTTAAAAAGTTTTTATTGTTTAAAATATTACATATATTAGTACATATATCTTTTGATGTGTTCTTCATACCCATCTGTCTTCAATTTTTTTCACCTGTACTTTAGAAATGTAATATTCTTTTAAAAACGCAAATAGAATAGGATCTTAGAACTATACTAGCTAAACTTGACTGAGTATGGTGTCAACCTTTCTGACATACTTGCAGTAATTGCAGGGCACCGTATCTTTTTGGCACTAAATTGCAGCCTGTGTTAACTTTCTATTTAAAAAAAAAAAAAGCATCTGGTTTGTCTCCATTTGATTTTATCTAATTTCAGGGCACATACCATGTCTTCTTTATTAGTATCTTTTGAAGTGACATGCGTCCTCAACGTAACAGATCCTCAATAAAAACACAACTCAAGTATGTTGCCCTTTGCCAACTTTAGTAGAATAGTAAAAGATAAAGAAATAATGTTTTCTATAAGGTTTGGAGTGTATTCCAAGGCTACTCATGGTTAGAATGTAAATGCCAGAAGAACGAAAGATGTTGATGGATTTTGAAGGGAGGGAGGTGTACATTCCTCAGCAGAAGCATGAAGAACTCATACACTGGCCTTGAGCAGCTGAGTAATCATTGCCCTGGCAAGTAAATATGTATCCATATTTATTTAGAAAGAGTACCAGTGATGAATCACACATCAAATATTATATATATACATATATATAATCAAATACTACATATACACATATATATCATACACATGGGACTACCTATGAGTGATTCCATTTTAAATAGTCCAACCATCACATTGTACATGCCCCTCTTTTCAATTGGAACAGGTGATTGCAAGATATAGAATTTGATTATGGAAGCTATTCTTCTTATTCATGTATTACTTTTCTTGGAGTTTAGGATACTTGTCCTCTTCCTGTGCCAATTTTCTTGGTACCTAAGGAGAGAGACATTTTTTGAAATATTTTTATTGATTTCAGAGATGAAAGGAGAGAGAGAGAGAGAGAAACATTAGTGGTGAGAGGGAATCACTGATTGGCTGCCTTCTGCACACCCCCAACTGGGGATCAAACCCACAACGTGGACATGTGTGCTGACCTGGAACTGCCCTGTGACCTCCTGGCTCACAGGTGGATATTTAGCCACTGAGCCATGCTGGGTGGGGCTGGGGAGGAACATCTTTATGCTTTTCTCGCTGGGCACCTCCCACCAAAATTTTCATCAGAACTTTGATGCACTGCATTAGTACACCTTTCCTCAGAAATAATGATTCTTAAGTATAATTTCCTATTTTCCCCCCAAAATATACCGTGTGTATTCGGTAGCTGCCTGTGGCTCTGGTTCTCCACAGGTTTAGTAGTTGTTTATTTTTTTTCTTCTTGTTTGCTTTTAGGCACTCATCACCCAAGAAGTGTTCCAGCTGCTTCTGAGCAGCCTCGCAGCCGTGGCCTGGGGCTCCACGTGCCCATGGCTGGGGGCTGCCTGTCAGCTAAGCTCTTATTTACAGCTGGTGGCGGCCTCCACACCTCTGACTTCCTTCCTGCATTCATACGAATTAATAGAATGTCAGCCCCCCCCCCCCCCCCATGCTCCTGCTGAAGTTTGAGACCCAGGTTTAAGTCACCGCGGAGGCTGCTCTTTGATCGTCCTCACAGAAGTTTCCTGGCGGAGGACAGCAGTTTGGTGGCAACAGAAATAAAACCCTCAGGTAAGCCCCGCGAGCTCAGCTATTTCCCACATCAGACGTGCTCCTGAAATGTTTAATGTCTTTCCTCCACCTGCCCTGGACCCAGCTTACTTTTCATAATGATGACTGGGCCTTCTCACCAAACAAATGCAGTCCTATCGGTCGCTGCGCCTACTGAATCCTGAAAGCGCTCGATATTCGAGTCCCACAGCTTTCCCCTGCGTGTTCCACATACGCTACTTTGTACTTGCAAAGTGTTACATTTCAGTAACTAGGACAGCTTACTAGGAGTTCTTTCCCTAGTAAGAACAGGAGCCTGAGAGCAAGTGCAATGCATTCCACCTCTTCAGTGTTTTGTGTTTGTTTGTTTGTTTGTTTGTTTGTTTGTTTTAACATCACTTTCACGAGTCTGGAAATATTGGGAAACACTCTCTAGTGTATGTGAAATTCATCTCGTTGAAAAACTTGATTTTTTTTTTTTCACACCCAGAATCAGTGAGAGGATAGAGGAGGAGAAACGCTCAAAAATTTGGTGTCGATATAAATCATTGCAACCATTCATGCAGACATTTTGTTGTTAAAATGCCCTTAAAAATCTGTCAAAGATGTTAAGTGTACCTACCTCTGAATCAGGAATTGCACTTCAAGGTGGCTAGTCTATGAATATTATCACTCAAGCGAATAAAGACGATTACAGCATTTTGTAATAGCATTACTTTTATTAGCAATAAAACTGGAGTCAATCTGAACATCCATCAGAATGAGACTGGTTAAATAGTGGTATATTCACACCATGGACTATGAAGCAGAGCTTTTAAAAATAAAGCAAAACTATACGCAATAAGAAAAAGAAAGTTCACACTGTCCTTTTAAGAAAAAATCAACCAAAAACCACAAGCAAACAAGCAATAAACAAACAAAAAATACACAAGAAATTACAGAATAAGGTATAACAATGCATTCTCATAACACATGTATGTGGGGAAGATGTGTGTGTGTGTGTGCATGTAAAAGGGACGAGAAGTTACTTTGACTTTGACTAATATTTCAGATTATCTTATTTAATTAACAAGTATTTGAATGACTATTATGTTCCACATACTATGCTAGGTAATTATTTTATTTTCATGCTTTCACTCACTGTACTTTTTGAGTCACTTAAAATATTTGCTTTCAAATATATGTTTTCTAACAATAAGTATTATCATGGTTCATCATAGAATGTATGCCTTTAAGAGTGCTGAAATTTGTATATACAGGTCACGCAAGGAAGTGGCAAGACTATATTCAAAACAAGTCAGTGCTCCAGGCATGTAGAATTCATTCAGCTTATCGAGGCTGTATTATGTGTAATCCCTAAAAAGTATATATCTATATCAAGGTGCAGGATGCAAATTTTACATATGGATGTATACTAAATTTTATAGAAGTTACTTTTAAAAGAGCCAGCTTTCTAGCTAGGCCATAAAGAAAAAAAATAATAATTGTTTTAAAAGCTGCCACACACTTCTGAGCATTACATGGAACCATAATGCCACCAATTGGACATGACTGTAGCTACCACCCTGTCCTTAATTGTGGACAAAAGTCATATGTTGCTGTAATAAATAGTACAGTGGTTTGGAACAGACAAACCTAATGCAAAATATTTCTCAAACTCTTAGTAATGTATATCAAGTACAACCTACTTAAAACCACTGCTTTGTTTTCTCCATCAGTAAATAGAGATACTGAATATAAGTTAGTTCAGATGGTTAATACACATAAAGCATTCAACATGCAGCGGTCAGGTGGTTCAGTTGGCCAGAGCCCCATATACCAAAAGGATGAGGGTTCAATTCCTACTCAGGGCACATACTCAGGTTGCAGGTTAGATCCCAGTTGGGGCACTTATGGGAGGCAACTGATTGATGTCTCCCCCCACCCCACCACCACATCCCTCTCTCTGCGAAATGAATAAAAACATATCCTCCGGTGAGGATTTAAAAATAAAATAAAATAATAAATAAAGCACTCAACCTATAGTAAGCAATATATAAGTATTTTCTGGTACTATGTATACTAATAGTAGAGAAATATGCAAATTGTCTGGGACACCATCACAATAACAGTAATGACTGAACAGCAGGCTGTGTGGGGCAACCAGGCTGGTGGGCAGGGGGGAACAGTTAGGAATGACCAGGCCAGTGGGGGTATCAGTTAGGGGTGATCAGGCAGGCAAGCAGGTGAGCAGTAAGGAGCCAGTGGTCCCAGATTGTGAGAGGGATATCCGACTGCCGGTTTAGGTCCAATCCTGCACCTAAACCGGCAGTCAGACATCCCCCAAGGGATCCTGGATTAGAGAGGGTGCAGGTTAGGCTGAAAGGACTCCCCATCCCAGTGCATGAATTTTGTGCACCGGTCTCTAGTCTTTATAATAATTGTAATGATGGAATTTAGAATATGTGATTCTTTGGGGGATACTAATTCTTTAGAGGATCTATTCATATGTTTTGTAATATTGTTCCCATCAGTTTACTAGTTTCTTATTGCTGCTGAAACAAATTGCCATAACCTTAGTGACTTAATGTAATACAATTTTATTATCTTATGGTTCAGAAGTCTGAAATGAGACTGCACAGCTGCATTCCTTTTGAAGGCATTAAGGGATAATCCTTCATTCTTTCCCTTTCCCCATTTCCAGAGAGCACCTGCATTCCTTGGCTTGTGGCCTCATCCTCCACTTTCAAAGTCAACAATGGCTTGACAAATATTCCTCAAGTTACACTGATATGCCATCACTATAGTCAAATTTTCCTCTTCCTTCTTCTAATTAGGACCATTGTAATTACATCAAGCTGAGTTGTACCAGGTATAATCCAAGATAATTTCCCCCTCTAAATTTACTCACATATTCAAAGTCTTTTTTACCATTTTCAGTAACATCCACAAGTCTTGGGGACTTGGAAGTTGGCATCATTGTGGGGCAATTATTCAGTCTACTAAAGCTAGTAAATAAATTCAAGCTGGTTTGAATAAGTTCTCAGAAATTCTGTTTCTGTTACAATGAATCTGTAACAGGCTACCCAGCCAGAAAACTTGTAGTGGCATTCATCTGCTACTATTGGGGCAGTATGCTGGTTTTTAAAAACATGGGATGACAGAATACTTATTTCCATTGCCCTTAAGGAACTCTAGGATCAAAACAGACAAACTAATTCTTATAGTATGACATATTGTGCTGGGGAGCTAAAGAGATTTAGTCAGGGAAAGCTTCAGAGAATGAATTATTCTTAGAAGAAGGAAGGACTAACGGAGTATAAAATTCCCAGCAGATAAAGTAGGTAGGAGAAGGAAGATTGCAGGCTAAGGGAAAGGAGGGAGCATATACAAAGGCAGACAAGATTTAAGAGTATGGGATGTCCAGGGAAAAGCAATAGTTCAATCTGGCAGGAGCAGAAAATTCAGATTAAAAAGTGGTGAGAGATGGGGCCTGAAAATCAGTCAGGAGTAAAAGAAATTTAAATTCTGTCATGAGTCCCACTATAATTATCCCCTGAGATGGTCAGACTCTATATGCCCATCAGTCAGCAATTAATCAGTGCTCAGATGTAACAGAATCAGGTACTCCCTTGAGAGAATTTGTAATTTCCTACTTAACCATATGTCCTTTATCAGACATCCTCTAAGACTATGAAGAAATTCTGAATCTCATTAGAATGTATGAACGGCAAGCAACCTTAAAACCATCTTTTCAAGAATACCCTAGAGTGTGTTCCATTAAATGCTAGATCTGGGTGATACAAATAGATGGCTTTCAGAAGAAATTTTCTGGTCAAAGGATTTGTAAACCACTGTGTATTACATACCATATATATTTTATCTTTTTTGTTGAGAGTATTACAGATGCTCCTCATTTTCCCCCATTGTCTCCCTCCACTCAGTTCCCACCCCACCCCAGGCCTGCATTGCACTATTGTCTGTGTCCATGGATTATACATACCATATTTTGAGATTAAAAATTCCTATGATCATATTAGCATATGATACATTATGTGAAAATAAGTAATTTACTCAGAATTTCATAGTTTTTGTAACCCCAGAAAATTTATTTTTTCCTGGTTTGCTATTTTCCCAGAAGACCCATGGAAGTGAGTCTATTGGACAACATGATGGGAAATGACTCCACTCAGTGCTTCTCAAAGGCAGCTCCTGGCCAGCACCATCAGCAAGCACTAGGCACTGGTTATGAATGCAAATTCTTAGGCCCCACCTCAGACCTCCTGAATCAGAAACTCAGGAGGTGGGGCTTAGCACATTGTGTTTAGACAATCTGTCCTGGTGAATTTGATGCCTTAAAGTGAGAACCACTGTTTTATTCCTGTCTGCTTGCAGAGCTGAGAATGCTCAGCGCCAGTGTTGGAGTGTTCCTTTTGCCCCTGGAGGTAGGAATTTAATTGGGTCATTGCCAAGTCTTAGCCCCCCTGCCCCAGGCTCAGGTTTCAAACCATTCTAGCACTTGATCATCCAGTCATCCTGATGCTCCACAGTGACCCGCAATTCCAGCATCTGGCCTCAAAGACACAAGCTGTGTAGAGGGTTTGTTTCCCTCTGCTTTGATTCTGTATTCTAGGTAGTATTGACAACTTGAGTGGAAATAGTACATCTTAATATAGCCTCTGTTCTTGTTCTAAGACAAATGGCAGATCAAATTATTGTTTCCTTATTTGCAAAAAAGAGCAATGGTTTATCTAAGAAACGGTTTGGAAAATCCCATGATCCTTCTCTGTAGGCTAACTTGTCTTTCTCAACTGGTCTGGAGGTAATCTAGCATCCTAAAGTATTAGTAACATGTGATTAGAAGAGAAAGGCTAATTAGTCAAGCAAGAAGGATGAGGGGACCAAATTTTCATCTTGCCCTTTGAGAGTTAGCATTATTTCCTGTGCCCAAATTTTTATTCTGCCTGGGCACTTGTATTTGTTTCATTGTTTGCCCTATTTGTCATGTAATTATAATATTCTTTGAACTCAATTTTCATTTTGACAAATGCTCTGTTATAAGAAATGCAATTATTATGAACATTAAACTTGTTCTTAATGGATTCACTAATTTTCTAATGAATTACATTTCTATTCATGGGTAACAGTGCAGTGCTTTATTTTAGAGACACCATTAGAAATATTTTGAGCCGAAACCAGTTTGGCTAAGTGGATAGAGCATCAGTCTGCAGACTAAAAGGTCCCAGGTTCGATTCCAGTCAAGGGCATGTACATTGGTTGCGGGCACATTTCTGGTGGGGGTTGTGCAGGAGACAGCTGGTCAATGTTTTTCTTTCATCAATGTTTCTAGCTCTCTATCCCTCTCCCTTCTTCTCTGTGAAAAATCAATAAAATATATTTTAAAAATATATTTTTTGAAATGAGGAGAAAGAGTTATTTTCCCCAACTTTTTGGTCCCATTTATTTATTTCACTTAAAAAATACTTACCTAGCCCTTATTGTATGCTAGGCCTTATCTCAGAACTTTATAAATGTTAACTTATTCACTTTCATAGTAACCCCACTAAGTAGATACTACTATTATACCATTTTACAGATGAAGATACTGACTAGAGGCTTTAAGTAACTTGCCCAAGACTCATACAACTAAGTGCTGAAAATTGGATTGGCATGCTATCCCCCTATGCTAGCAATATACTTTTCCCTTTATTCTATAAATAATTTTATGACCAATAATCCTCATTAATTCAGTCACATGCCTATAAAATATGAATTTGTGATATGAATCATGAATATGAAAGATGAATGTAAATTCAATATTAAGCACACAGATGCTATTATTTGAATTTTATCTCACATAAGGCAGCATGTTTACTAACATGTTTTGTTTGAAAAAAGGCCCTACAATTATTACAATCAAAATAAATTTTAATTAATCAGATAGCATATCTTGTAGTCTCCCAAGCTATGTGAAGATGGGCAGTGGCTAAAGATTTCATCCTTTTGATCATTTTACTCTTTTCAGAAAATTTCTCTAGGAGTAAATCTGGGTGTATATATAGCCATGCTGTCTTGGCTTTCCTGGAAATTTGTTTCTCACCAAAATTGTTAATCAAAGAAAAGGCACTATTTTAGTTGATATTATACTGAAACATTTTTATGACTTTAAAACCCTAAGATTTTTAAAATACTTATTTTGGGCAATTCATAAGTTATATAAATATCTAACCACTATGCTGCACACCTAAAACTAATGTGACATTGAATGTCAACTGTAATTTCAAAAAATTAAAAATAAATAAAAGTATTAATTTTGAAAAAGTATTTTTGAAGAGTTTCAAAAATACCTGTTACACTAAAATCAATTTTTGTTTGATTAATATAATAAAAACTCAATCCTACACCAATAGAAATAAATAAACCATGGCCACATTATTATTTTCATTATAAGTTTGATGGAATATTTTCTTAAGGAGAGATACACCGACAGCAATGAAAAACAAGACATCAGAAATTCATTTAAGTGCAGGTGGTGGTGTTATTTACTGCCACCATTCATGTTACCAGCAGACTTCTTAAATTTGCAAAGAGGGAATATATTCTCTCAGCTTGTGACAGCTGGAGGGGAAATCACACTGGTAGAAATACATTCTTATAAATGGCTCAAAAAGACTTACTCTTACGCCGTTCAACTTTTATATAATTGGAAAGGCAGACAGCAATAATTATAGCAAATTAAATTTTTAAAATGTTTCAAGTTTTCTTTTCCATGGTTTGCTTTCCAATTGAATTTTGCCTTCCTTATCATCTTTCTCTTCTTAAGGTTATAAACAACCACCACCACCACAAAACTAATCCAAATAGAATTTTCCATTGTCACCTTTCTTCCTTATATTTTTCTAATGTTAGATTCCTTAACTCAAATTTAAATTTAGGACTCTTTCTGTTTTTATAAAATGTGTTGAGATATTTTCTAGAGCAGTGATTTTTCCATACATTTGTGTCTCATGGCTCTGGATTGCTGTGAACACATCAAAAATGTCCAGGCAAATTTTAATTAGCATGCAATATTTTTTTTAACTATAACTGAAGACAAAAATTGTTATGGTGATTTCTGTCAGACAAAATAGTGTGTTAAAGAAAAAAACTAAGCATAAGTCCGGGTCAATATCAAAAAGAACATGTTTATGGTTATATGCAAGAGCTCCGACTACTAATCTTTTAAGAAAATAAACTCAGACTCAGCCTGCATGGCTCAGTGGTTGAGCGTCAATCTATGCACCAGGAGGTCACAGTTCCATTTCCTGTCAGGGCACATGCCTGGGTTGCGGGCTCAATCCTCAGTGTGGGGTGTGCAGGAGACAAGCTAATCAATGATCATCATTGATGTTTCTCTCTCTCTTCCTTTCTGAAATCAGTGAAAATATATTTAAAAAATAAAATAAAATGAACTCAGGGAAGTAGCAGTTCTACCCAAACAGGGTGTTGAAGGGTAACCAAATAATTAGTGATAATTATTGGTCCTTTTAATCAATATGTAATTAAAACTACACATTGGCACCTGTTAACTGCCAGACGACATTTTTATAGATTCTAGAATAAAACTACACAGTCTAACATTTTTTAAATTATAGTTCTTCTTGAAATTATCCCAGTCTCATAATTGTTTTTAATTTTTGTGTGTCATTATTATTATACTATACTAGTGGCCAGTGCATGGATTTGTGCACATTAAAAAGAAATTAACCTCTCCTGTTCCAGGGTGCATCACCCAAGAACCACCACTGCCAAGTCACCACAGCTCAGCAGCTCCTGCGTTGAGCATATGTCATCTGGTGGTCAGTGTGCATCATGTATACTGGCTGGTCAGACAGTCAGATGGTCAGATGGTCACTTACCTTTTATTGTATTGTATTGTGGTGAAAAGTTTCATAGATTCAAATAGTCACATATTTTCCTCAATACAAAAAGAATGAAAAACACAGCTGGAAAGAGTCCTGTGATTTCTGGAAAATACTATGCTGAAAAGAAAGAATCCTAGTTTATGCTTGTCATGCTCATCACTGCCTTCTGCTTAGCAACACATAAATTTGGCCTTTTAAGATTAAGATAGTATCTCTCAAATTTAAATTTTACTTTTACAGTTGACCCAATAAACCTTTAAACCCTGATTCTCTGAAAATCCAGCTAAAGACAAAAGATGTAATTCTTCCTTCTAATTAACGAGCAGATTGCACAGCAGGGAAAAGGCAGTGGGGATTTTCATCCATTAGCAGTGGCCTAAGTCACTACAAATGAACCTACTGAAAGCAACATCGAGGTTAAGGCCACAAATTCCAGTAAATACCTGTCAAAACCTGGAATTTTAGAAGGTTATAATGCAAGCAGACTCTCACACCAATTCATTTATATCTTTCAATATGCAATTTAACCACAATGGCAATAAGATCAGTTATTGATTTAGTTTGCAGTGTTTTAGTTTTGGATAAGAATAGTAATATCTGACTCTGCAACATAATTGATGTTACGCTTGATCAATATTTCAATGAAGATATGGGAAATTATGAAAACCCTCAAACTTCTATGGTTATACTAGTAGTTAAGATATATCAATATATAAGACCTTGATTAGCATTTAATAATGTTTTAAAATGTATTTCTAAACACTATAGAAAATGTATCTAAGAGTAATGCAATTGCTCTTCTAAGGAGAAAATAAACTCAAGGAAACCAAAGGAAGTCCACAGTTGAGACACTACTCTTGTGCTCACACTACCTTTGTGACCAATGGAGATAGTAACCTTATTAGAGTGCTTATATAAATAAAGATTTTAAAATGAACTTCATAGAACTGTTCCAAGACTGAGAATTATCTACCTTATCAACTTATAAACCAGGAGCTGATGATGAGTCAATGTTTTAACAACTGTATTTCAAACTATAATGAGCTTCATTTATCAAATTTCTGAAGCAATATGAACAAGAAGCATTAATAAAAATATAAGAAGTTAAACTGCTTTTCTACTCATTTATGTTATAGAGGTGAAAGTGTTTTGTTTTGTTTCTTAACTTAAAAAAATTGAAAGTTTCTAGTTGCTGTCCCTTCGAACACTGATTTTTTTAAATCCAAGGAAGTGCAAGCAGTGCATGGAAAGGCTTATATGGAAAAGTCCGATGGAGTCCCCAGCCCTTAGCTGCATCTGAGCATCTGGCCAACAATCACTCTCAATGTCCAATGAGACATCTAAATTGTGGATTCTCTAGTCCCCTATCAAGCCAGCCCTGGGGTATACATAATCTTTGCCTGACAAGCTCTTCCCAAATACAGATTCATGAGCAAATATATGTATAATTGTGGTTGTTTTAAGTCACTAAAACAGTGCTCTACTTTTTAATGCAATAGAAAATAAAATTTTATTTTATATCTGTGTGTATGGGAAAGGGTGGGAGATTTCCTTCTTAAAAGTCTGCAATATGTGGCCATGAATTTGGAAGTTCATGGTAGGTGCATAATGGAAATGTCTTAAAAAGAGTTACTAGTAAGAGCTGTAAGGCTGTGAGCAGAGTTTTAATGAACAAGTTGTCATTGTGGGCTTCGGGGAAAATAAGAACATGATATTGAAAACTGAAAAATAGATCCTTGTTATGTAGTGGCAGAAATTTTAGCAAAACTGTCACTTGCAGTAATATACAATATAGAAAATATACCTAATTATAATAAATTTTCCAGATAAAATATTAAAATTACCTCCTGGATTCTTCTTGCTACCTATTAAAAAAAAGAGAGAGAGCCAGAAAAACCAACCATCTCACTTTTATTTAGTAAAGAAACAGCGCTAAAGTTTTTCTTAAGGAGTCCACTGTGATTGGATGCATGCCTGTGTTCAATCAAAAACTGGCTTAGACCCAACTGATGTGGCTCAGTGGTCATGGCCCTGATTGCAGGTTTAATCCCCAGTGTGGGGCATACAGGAAGCACCCACTCTATAATTTTCTCTCATCATTGTTGTTCTCCCTCTCTCCCCCTCTCCCTTCCTCTCTGAAATCAATAAAATAAAATAAATTTTTAAAAAACTGGCTCAGTGGTTCAGTCACTTTGTTGTGAAGTTTCTGTTCTTACATTGTACAGAAGAGTTCTGGTGTTAAAATGGAGATAGAATAAAAATTCTTCATTGGAAGATAGCAACAGAAATGTAGAAGAGAGATAAATGATCAGATGCTTTTTTTAGGGATTCTGGCAGAAATATATGAGATCAATACACTTTTTTTCCTGCTTTTATTTTTAATTAAAAGGAGTTATAATTAAGAGTCTTCTCATCGGTTTCTGTGAAATATTTATGTTGAGTTGATCCTTACAGACACAACACAGAAGTACCCAGCCACACACGTAACTGTTCAGTCTCAACCCACTGATGATGAATTATACTCACATGGCTCTAAGCATGTCCTTGTATGAATATTCTGATGGCAAGTGGAGCTGGAAGATGAGTCTCATCATCGTTATATTCAACTCTTTGCCTCCAATTTGGAGCCAAATGTGTGTTGAAGTATTTTCCTGTCTATGTATTGCCCTCTTTCCGGCACCTGTCAAGATATGATTGAAAATAGTGATACCGGTTTTTTAAGGCTCAAAGAAAATCCTGACATGTGATGTATGAAAGCACCCTCTGATTTCAGACAGCTTTTGCAACTGCTCCTCTTGGATACAACAGCATGCTGAATTGGGCATGAGTTTTTATCCTTTTCAACATGTTCAATTCATTCATGACTTACCCGTTATTTTCTGGAACACCCAAAGGCTCTCTTAAGCCTCACTGAGGTCTCCAACATCAGTAAGAAATGACAATTTCTTGAGCTAAGTACTCAGTTATACAGTAATTTATGCTGTCCCCCTTTTTTAATGCTGTCCCACTGGGTATTAATAATGTTCAGATTTACTTTCCATAATTTAGAGCTCGCCTTATAAAATATTAAAATGCTTATTAATGCTAGGAAAAGTGGCAAAGGCACTAATATATACAGCAAGCAGCACAGCGCTGTTCTTTGGCCTCATGCTAATTAGCCACACATAAAAATATCTCCATTAAAGTTTGGCTTCGTTCTTCAGAAGCAAATAGAAAAGGAGACACATTTAAAGACCCTTAGGACAAGCTAGTGTTTATCTGAAACTGTAGCCATTGGTTCAAATGGGTTGCATAATACTTATGAACCCATAAATATTATTTAACCCATTATACAATGCTTTCTAAAGGTTTGTTGCCTTCTTACTCAACAGTAGAAAATATTGTAGTACGTCCCCATACATTATTAAACCCAATGTAAAAATCATACACTTTCAAACTACGAATCCTCTGTGTTTCTCAGTCAGTCTCTACCTGGTCTAGCACTTTTTCCTCCAAGAATAATAATGGATTCATTATTTCGCTTAATTTGCCTTTCTGACTGACTCCTGTAATCTGCATTTGTAAGGTAACTAAAAGGATCTAAAGATTATAGGTGAACCCTTTGCCCATGGAACAATACTATACTTATATAGTGTTTGGTTCAGCTAATCTCATCAATCAGTAAATAAAATCATTTTACAAAATCATACATGATAGGGTGTGGTGTTCACATTTTTATAAACAGAAAGTTACCAACTTTGAACTTCTGTCTTCAGTCGCCAATACCGTGGTCAACATCAAGAAAGATTAAGGAAAAATTAATACTATGGACTAATTGATTCATTACTAATTTTAACAACATGAAACTTGTGGATATATGCTTTATAGGACTTTTTCAAATAAAAATCCTTTTAACCTACTTGCCACTTGCTGATCTTTGCTAGACTAGAGAATAAACAGAAGAAATTAAGCACAATGCAAAATAGATACCCATTACTGGGATATTGTGCATACTGCTGTTGCATGAATTTTACCAGAAATCTCAATTTAATGAATTAGTCACAGATAAGCACTTCTGTCCTGTATGTTAATACCAATTTTGTATCTCTCCTCCAGATGGCCTGTTTGTTTCCACTGTAAGAATGTATCTTGCCTCTCATTATTGCTAGTGAGTGTCATCCCTCTGAGCCTCAGTTTTCCACTCTGATAGAAATAATGAGTGAAATGGAACTAAGAGCACCTACCTCAAAGGAAAGCAGTAATGAGACAATTTACATAAATCACTAATCACGATGTAAGCCCTTAAAATATATTAGCTCTCATTGCCATGTTAAACATATACACAGTAGTAAGTTCTGAAATGGTTACAATGAATGTGTTCATTGATATATTAATAAAATTTATGCTGAAAGCTTAGGTAGTTATGTAAATTATGAAGGAAGGAATAGAAAAGAAGGCATTGTAAATGGCAACTGGATGAATACTTTCCATGTCCTCTAGGAGCAAAATGCTATCATTCTGAAAACTTTCAGTGTATATGCTTCTTTGCATTATGAAATTTATTTAAATTTCTGATAGATGTTGACTTCGAGAGTACATAGATTAAGGTTGATGTTTTTAAGAAGTATCTTGTAATATATATATATATATATTATGATATTCACCTTGGTAAGGTGGACAAGACAAATTTGCCTGATTATTTTAAATAGATTATGAATTGGACTGTTGAAGAGTGGAGTTTTATGTGAATGCACACAAGGAAACAAAGTATGGCAAACAGTTGGATAACTAAGTGCAAACTGACTGGCAAGAATATTACCAGGAAGTGATTTTCAATGGAAGGCATATAACGACTGATGCCTGTGCCTTAGCATGCATTGCTATTCGTAGAATATTACCATATGAATTATGGGATATGATAACTCAAGAGACTATAAGAAATTTTTGTCTACATTGTTGGACTAAGATTAAATTCTTGTTGGTGTGAAACCTACTGAGAGTAATAGGTCCTTTATGAACGTTAGGCCCAGAAGTTTAAAATGCACTACTTTGTGTTGTTTTGGTCAGTTGTTTGCTGTTTTCTCTTAATCCCTAAAGTTTTCAGAGACCAAAAGTTAAATCAATCTCTCTCTCTCTCTCTCTCTCTCTCTCTCTCTCTCTCTCTCTCTCTCTCTTTCTCCCCTCCCCCCTCTATGGATACTCTGGAAAAATAAGAGAAGCATACCACCTTACTGTAGGTGATAGAATTCATAACTTAATAAAAAAGCATATAAATGTGTTTTTTTTCACTTCATCTTTATTAAGAGAGCTTCTCAGATACATGACTGAACACTAAACTTACGATACAGAAATATCTGCTGAAGGACCTTATTGGTTCCTCTGCAGTATGTAATGTATGTATGATGTTTCTCTCTATTTTTCATATAAAAATGTATAACTTTAGAATACTGAGCCTTTTGAATTTGCTTTTATTTTACTTAAGTCTCTCCCATCCATATTGTGAATTTTTACCACTTTTACTATATATTATGGAATCTTTTATTAACATACAGTGGTATCACAGACCATTTTAGGAAACTAGAGAAAGCCATTCCCAGAAAAAACTCAAATGTCTACAGAGATGCATATGGAGATATACACGCTTTCTACCTCATCAAGGGACTCACACAATCCTGAAGCCCATCCCTAGACCCCTCAGGACCAGAAATAAAGACATTATCATCAAAAATATTTTAACATGCAATGTTTAAGCTTTTGAGAGTTCCCTGGGCTTTGAATCAAAATACATTATTTCCTCTCTAAACTCCTGTTTTACTTTAACATGATAAATTTATAAAAACATGTGGTATCTAAGGTCCCTTCAGACCTAAAATTCTCTAGATCTATGCAAAAATTACTTTCCTTAAGACAAAGAAAAACTGTGTTTGAGAATTATCAAATTTTATATATATATATATATCTATATATATAGATATAGATATAGATATATATATATACTTACAGAATATAAATTTGTATTTTTGTTTTTCTATAGCTTAACATAAATGTTCAATAGAAAATGCATGTGCCATCTGAATCTTGTTAATATTCACAACTTTAGAGTTTTATGTAATCTCATATATTGGAGGAAAAATAGATTAGTTCATAAGAGTTATATTTACACTGGAGGCCCGGTGCATGAAAATTCATGCACTGGAGGGGGGTTCCTCAGCCCATCTTTCCTCTCTCACAGTCTAGGAGCCCACAGGGGCGGGAGGAGACCCGGCAATCAGCGGAAGGTGATGCCCCCATCACACCTCTGCTGCTGCCACTACCAGTAGCCCAAGCCTCAGCCAGCCCTGGTTACCTGAGCCTCAGGCGGCCCTGGGTGGCTGGACAGCTGCCATCTAAGGCTTGCCTGTGCCACGAGCCGGCCTTGGATGGCTGGAGGCTGAAGGGACTGAAGGACTCCGGAGGCAGGAGTGTGTGTCCAGAGTGGCCGGGCCCAGGGGGGCTGAGGGGACTGGGCGCTGCCATCTTTAAGGGAGGGGCAGTCAATTAGCATATTCCCTCTTTATTAGATAAGATATGATGATTTGAACTATTTTGCGTAAGTTCTTTTTTTTTCAGGCCTGGTTTAATTATATTGAATAATAAATTAATTGACTGGGAAGTATGTGAATGAATTAGGCATTTAAGTAGCAAATTCAGTTTTAAAAATGATAGGATCATTTTTTAGTAAGTGCCTCAATATTTAGAAGGAATTGATACTCATTGACTATCTATAATAACTTAGCCTTGAGCATTGATAAAGAAAAAATGTACTGTTATCAACAAACCTGACCACCTTTGGTAGAGTTAGCTTAATTTTAACAAGTTTAAAAAGTAAAGAATGAACCTATTTTACTTGGAAATGACTTAGTACACACATCTTCCATCACTGACTTTAATACCACTTTTGAACACATGGGCTAAAATATTAAATTAGAAATATAATCTACCGTATTTTTCGGACCATAAGACGCACTTTTTTCCCCCCAGAAGTGGGGGGAAAAAGTCCCTGCGTCTTATGGTCCAAATATAGCCTACACATATACTTTTTAAAAAAAAGTTTTTTTACTTGCCCGGCTTTGTGTGGTCTCTGTGTGCTTGCCCGGCTCTAAAATGGTTCTAAATGCTGCAGTTTACTTTACAGGGTTGATTACATGTGTTTATGACTTTGATGTTGGGTTTTAATGCACATAAAATATTTTAGGACACTATTTGTTTCAGAATCTTTTTTTCTTCATTTCCCTTCTCTAAAAACTGGTGCGTCTTATGGTCCGGAGCGTCTTATGGTCCGAAAAATACGGTAATTCTCCTTCTCTAGAAATTAGTAGAAACCTATAGCAGCAAGAAAAACTAGAGAGAATGTATTCCACTTGGTTTAAAGGAAGGATTGATTAAAAACTCCCACTCTCAAGAGAATGTCTTGCTCAGAAATAGGTGGAACACACTGTCACAGAATCCTTCCCTTGACACTTAAGAAAGTACTAGTACTTTGCACCAGGAAAAAAATGGTGAGACTAGAGAAAAAACATATTCTAGAAACATTGGAAAAATGTAAAAACCTAACTGAAATTGATAATTTGGGGAAGGAGAGATATAAATAATAAAAAAAGATTCAAAAAGAAGCAGTAGTACATACAAAGAGGAATAGAAAAATGGAAGTCACAAATCACTATGCCAGAATTGTAAACTGGATAATTTCATTGTTACTTAAACTGTTCCAGAGAAGAGAAAAGAAAGAAAAATTTGCAAATTATTTTTATGAGACAAATATAATGTAATATTAGCACAAAAACATGACAATATCAGATAAAAAGGACATTACTGATAAATATTTCTCATGGGTATTAGGCAGAAATCTATAATATTAGCAAAGTAAATCCAATAGCACGTTAAAATGTAATATATAAAGACCATAAAAGGGATTTATTCCAGGAACACAAGAGTGAATCAATATTAAGCAAGTCATTAAGTTAATCCATCATGGTAATAGATCTAAGGAGAAAAAGCACATGAATATCTCTTCATATCTTATAAGACACTTGACAACATTCAAAATCCTTTTATGTTAAAAGCATTCAATAAAAGAAAGTGATTTAACTTCCTTAACAGACACACAAACACACAAGCCATTATTGACCTTATGTGAAACAATAGAAGCATTCCTGTTAACAAAAGAAATTTTAAAAAAAGGATTCTTACTATTGCCATTATAATTAAGCATTGAACAGGAGTAAGTGACAAGAGAAAACAACTATATAAAAGAATTTTAAAAAACCAGGTATACCTATCTCTATACCCATTGATAACCTATCTCTCTATATATCTAAAAATCATCCACCATAAGTATTAACCAGAAATACTGTTATAAAAATAAGGGGAAATTTTATTAATTTTAATAAAGTCCAACTTAATTTTTGTGCTTTTAGTGTTGTACCTAAAATATCATCACCAAACTCAAAGTTACTTAGAATTTTTTTCCTGTTATCATCTAGGACTTTCACATTTTTGCATTTTACATTCAGGTCTATGATATATTTCAAGTTTATTTTTATGAAATATGAAAGTTTGTTTCTACATTTATATTTGTTTGTTTATGTATTTATTTATTTATTTTGTTTATGGATAACCAATTGTTCTGGCACCATTGATTGGCAAACATTATTTCTTTATTGACTTGCCTTGCTGTTTTCCAAAACATTATTTCACTACTAGAGGCCTGGTGTATGACCTTTGTGCACTGGGGGGAGAAGGGGGTCCCTCAGCCCAGCCTGTGCCCTCTCGCAGCCTGGGACCCCACTGCTGTGCAGGCAGGAGAGGCTCCCACCACCACCCCTGTGCTCGCCAGCCCTGAGCCCAGCTTCTGGCTGAGCAGCACTTCCCTCCTGTGGGAGTGCACTGACCAGCAGGGGGCAGCTCCTGCTTGACCTCCTGGTTCATAGGTCGACACTCAACCACTGAGCCAACACCAGCAAAATTTGCTGTTTTTATCAGGAGTGGATATTGCAGTTTGTGAAATGCTTTTCTGCAATGATCATATGATCTTTCTTCTTTACTTTATTGTTATGAATGATAACATTAATTGATTTCTGAATGTTGAACCAGACTCTCATATCTACACTGTGTTAGTTAGAAATACCATTTGGTTAGTGTAAAGTTTTCTTATACATTGCTGGATCTGAATTGTTAATATTGTGTTGAAGATTTTGCAACCATGTGCCTGAGAGATAGTGATGTGTAGTTTTCCTTTCTTGTAATGTCTATAACTAGTTTTTGTGTAAAGAAATGCTCACTTCATTTCTATTACCTTGAAGATATTTTAAAGAATTGCTATCATTTCCTCCATAAATGTTTGATTAGAATTCACCAATGAAGCCATCTGGATTTGGTTCTTTCTGTTTTTGAAGATATATTTGTTTAATTTTATCTGTCAACTTGACTGGGCCATGGAATGCCCAGACACTGTCAAACATTATTCTGAATGGTCTATAATGTGCTTTTGGATGGGATTAACATTTGAATCAGCAGACTGAGTAAATCCGATTGCCTTCTTTAATGGGGTGCAATCAATTAAAGGCTTGCTTGACACTCTCCTACAAGAAGGAGGGAATTCCTACGTCCTGATTGACTTGAGTTGGGATATCTGTCTTTTCCTCCCTTCAGACTGAAACTGAAACAGCACTCTCCGTGGGTCTGAAGCCTGTTTCCACTGGAACTTACAGGCTTTCCTGGTTCTCAGGGCTTTGGGCACGCACTGAAACCATGCCATTGGCTCTCCAGCTGATGGGCTGAAGAGCTTGAGGCTTCTCAGCCTCCAACATCACATGAGTCAACTCCTTAAAATAAGGTTCAGTTTCTCTAAAGAACCCCTGCTAGTACAGAGGTTAATAACTACAGTATTCATTCAATTCCCTTAATCAACATCAGCTTATTTTGATTATTTCTCCTTCTGTAGAATATGTCTTTCAAGAAATTGGTCCGTTTCATCTAAATAGTCAATTTGTGGACATATTATTTCTTTATTATCCTTTTTGAATCCGTCTGATGAATAGTGATGATCCCTCTTTCATTTCTACTGGTATTAATTTGTGATTTGCTCTTTTTTTTTTTTTTTTTACTTGTCAATTTTATTGATCTGTTCAAAGAAGCAGCTTTTGCATTTTAGACACATTAATTTTCCCTAAGTATTTGTCAATATTTTTATAAGTAGCTTTTTACTTTTGTTTGTGCTACCCTTTGTCATTCTTCCTTTTTAAATTGCTTAATGTGTATCAGTCAAACATGTAAATCTTTTCTGACTTCTGGGTTTCTGAATTTGCCTGAGACCATCTCTTTTCCCCAAGGTGGGCCCAGGAAATACAATGAGAATAAAGACATAGAGTATAACTTGGTAGTGCCATAAATTCTTTTCATTTGTTTTATAATAATGAAACCACTTAGTATTTATTATTTAAGTAAACAAGGGATATAGTGCATTTTTGACAGAATACTCTAAATACCTATAGTGTTGCTAGTGTTATTATTTTTAATAAGTGTTGAAATTTATATGGAGAATAAACAAACTTGATGACTATTAATAACTTTCTTCCAGTATAATTAGCATAATTATACTCAATCCTACAAATATGGTATTAAAGTCACTAATTACTCTATGAAAAGTATTTTCCTCAGAGGTTTTATAACTCATTGGTACTGTAATAAAATTCATTGGACCTAGCAATATAATGAAAAGAGTTGTTAATGTGGTGCAAATGTGCAGTTTTATTGATTTTTGTCTGATATTAAGATAAACATGACTTATGTGTTAAGAATTCAATACTTTGGATATACTGGATAATAAAATAGAGAGTCCCACTCAGTTCATAACAAATTGGTCCTAGCACATACACTGAAGGAGCGGCAGAAGGCAAAGGCCGGTCTCTCTCTAGAAACCAATGGAAAAAAATATCCTCGGGTGAGGATTTAAAACAAAACAAAACAAAAAACATATTAAAAACTTGATCAGAGACCTAGCCAATTTGGCTCAGTGGATAGAGCATTGGCCTGCAGGGTCCTGGGTTTGATTCCAGTCCTGGGCATGTTGCAGGCTTGATCCCCATAGGAGGCATGCAGGAGGCAGCCAATCAATGATTCTTTCTCATCATTGACGATTCTCTCTTTTCCTCTTCCTTCCTCTCTGAAATCAATAAAAATATGGATTTACATTTATTACACGCGGGTCCAGAGGAAAATTTATCTCAAATTCTGGGCCCCAACATACAGTCATTCTCCTTATTTATATGATTTCACCTTCTTTGTCTCCCAAATATGGAGTGTTTCCGGCCCATTTTGCAAGTTCTTAAAGAGCACTTATGTACTGGGGCCTTGAGACTTCAGCCAGAGGCCTGGCCTGGTGCCAGCACTGATAACCTTGTCTGGGGAAGATTTAATTTACAGAAGCCAAATAGCAGGGTTAAAATTTCAAACAGTAGTTTTTATACAAGATGGATGCTTCACAGCCACTCTGAAAGCAGTTTCACAGTTTCTTACAAAGTTCACTCATACTTACCAGGTGACTCAGCAATGCCACTCCCGAGTACATAAATGTTTACCGCAGCTATATTTATAATTTCCAAAACCTTGAAACAAAACAGTCTCAAAGTATTACACATTTTAAAAGTCCATTAATATGCCATTCTTGAAGAGGCAAACCCCAATGATGGAGAACAGATGAGTGGTTGTCAGGACGTTGATGGAAGCACATGCCTATAAAAAGATACATGAGGAAACTTTGGGGGCCACAGAACTGCTCCATGTTGTGACAGTTTTGGTGGCCCTTACACAAATCCAAACAAGTCAATTTTATTGTATAAGTTAAAAAATTAATTAATTTGCTGCAAAGCAAATAACAATGTTAGAATAGAAGTATAAAGAAAGGCACTTTGATGATCGAATATTGATTATGAAGCAGGAATTTGGGGGGAACATTGGTAGGCTTAGAGATTTTTTAGAATTGGGGTCCATGGAAAAGACATGGGGCCGCAGACTGGAAAAAGGTACACTTCCATAACACAAAGAAGCAGGTTACATCTCCATAAGACAAGGAAGCAGCAACAGGTATATTTCCATAAGACAAGGGAACTGGAAGTAGCCAAGAAAGGTCTTTATTTACAAAATAAAGAGAAGAAAGCCCAAAGGGAATAGGAAAACCATAAGGAAGGAGGCGGAGAGAACCTCACACACGCCTGTGAGATTCAACCTTTGAGCTCTGGAATTTCTGTAGTAACTAATGTAAGGGAATCATAACCAATCAGAGGGATATCAAGGGACCAGGATCTGAAGCCTTTACAAGCCATAGGGAAAGGAAACCCAGTGGGACTCTTCCCCCTTTCTCCTTGGGAGCCCATTCTGTGGGACTCTTTCCCTCTCCCCATGTGGGAATCTGTCCTTGTTCTTCAATAAATTTCCACCTTTGCTATACCACTTTTTGTTCGTGGATTCATTCTTCAATTCTGACGGACAAAGAATCCGGGTTCCAGTCCAAAAATTTCGTATCAATTATGCTTGCCATAATGATCTGCTATTAAACTTTTACTTCTTTGATAGTGAAATGATAAAACTATGCATTTGCTTTCCTAAGGATCCTGAATATAGTATTTTTTGTGCCTGGTGAATGCCCCAACACATGATGCCTGAATGATGACTATCGGTTTACGTGTTGTACACCACTTAAACTCTCTGGGACAGGGTGAAATTTCTGTTTGGGGATTTTTGCCAGCTTCTGTAGCTTTTGAATTATGTGGTACAAACTACCCACATGTCTTTGCCTATAAATCTGGTAATAAATTTCTCTCCCATCTGAATTGTACACACAGCAACAAGAACATAAATGTAATACATTTTGACACAAAGGGTGGGATAGGGACAGAGTGGAGAATTATGCAGTTCATTCTTCTATATATGGGTAGGAGGAGCATTAACTTTTCCTGGCTAAGCTCTAGCTCAGGTCATTACTTTCTCTCCCAAAATTCCCACTATCATTTTAATTGAACAACTTATGTCCTATTTCCTGTCTTAATCATCTCCCTAAGCCCACTTTCAACAGCTGCAGAAACACATCTACTCTGACCTGAAATTTAAGAGGCTTTGGATATAGCCATTTTCACAGAAAAAGTAGTTCACCTTTTTTTATTATTATTATTGTCCAAAGTTTTACAAATCTCTCCTTTTTCCCCTCCCACCCCAGGCAAGCCCCCACCGCCCCAGTGTCTGTGTCCATTGGTTATGCTAATATGCATACACTAGGGGCCTGGTGCATGAAATTTGTGCACTGGACATAGGAGGGGGGCCCTCAGCCCAGCCTGTCCCCTTTCACATACTGGGAGCCCTCAGGGGATGTCCTACTGAGGCGACCAGGCTGATCAGGGGAAGTCACCAGCCCCATCACCCCGCTGCTGCAGCCATTGCTAGTCACCGCAGCCACCAAGGTGTTTTCATCAACACAGACTCCAGTCCCTTCACCTTGAAAAAAATGACAACTTTCTTTAGGCATTTTCAAGATGTGTCTTTCATAGGATATGATTTTTCTTATTCTTTTATTTTTTATACTCACCTGAGGATATGTTTCCATTGATTTTTAGAGAATGTGGAAGAGAAAGGGAAAGACAGAGAGAAACATCAAAGTGAGAGGAACACTTTGATTGGTTGCCTCCTGCATGAGCCCTGACTTGGGCCCCAGCCAGGGAGGAGCCTGCAACCTAGGTATAATACATGCCCTTGATCAGAATTGAACTGGACCCTGTTTAGCCTAACATTGCTGAAGCTAATAATGTGTATGATCTGGTGTTTATTTTATGCTCCTTCATAACGCAGACCTTCACTTAAAGAATGGTAATATTTTAAAGTACCTTTAATTGTTCACGGGAGAGCCCAATTTTCCCCAAATCATTCCTAATGCAAGAGCCTATTCAATTGGAGAGCTAGAGCTATGGTATCTCAAATCTGCAGTGGTAACAAAATCTTCAATAGCTTTGCTAAATAGAATGTTTTTTAAGTAGGAACAAGTGTAGAGCCTGTACTATATTTTTCCGTTCACACTTTCAAGACTGGTGTTTGGCTCTGTTTATCTTTCCTGAAAGGTGTGAGGCCTCTATGCCCTGCTTCATTGTTGTTACTGCTTCACTAAAGGAAGCTGACAGGCAGGCCTTTCAATATTCCCTTCCATTATCATGCACTCCAGAATGTTCAGGTTGTTTTCATTGTGATAGAAACGACATCACATTTGACCTGAGTTGTTCTCCCTATGGATTAATGAAAAATTACAAGCCCTAATCTGCTTCTTGTTCTCCTGGGTTGCACTTAATCACCATTAGGCGTATTAACTTACTAGAGGCCCAATGCACAAAATTCTAATAAGAGCAGGCCTTCCTTCCCCTGGCTGCTGGCACCGGCTTCCCTCTGGCACCAAGGACCAAGGCTTCCCTCGATGCACTAGTTTCACCCGGAAGGTCCTCGGAAGGACTACAGGTCTAATTAGCATATTATGCTTTTATTATTATAGATTTTTAGGTCAGTAGTAAGCAACATGGCATAGCACAACCAACCCCATACCCTAAATATTTTTTTGTTTTCCAGGAAAATCTTATATTTTAAAAGATATTTAGTGGATTAAAAGAGGGAAAGAATGAAATCAAGCAAGAGAGGAAGGAAGGAAGGAAGGAAGGAAGGAAGGAAGGAAGGAAGGAAGGAAGGAAGGAAGGAAGGAAGGAGAGAGGGAGGGAGGGAGGAAGGAAGGAAGAGAGGGAGGGAGGAAGGGAGGGAGGAAAAGGAGAATAGAGAAGAAAAGAAAGGAACAAAAACTCTAAGATTTTGATTTAAAAGCTTTTGATGAATTAGTTTTGTTTCTGTTTTGATCTTAAATATGTGATTAACAGAAGGTGACTTTAATAAATTTAGAAAAAAATCTTATCCTTGACAAGTTTTCTTGGTTTTTTTTTTCTATGAATTCAGTTTTTTTCTTTCTTAATTATACAAGAAATACATGATTGCCTAAACAGGTTTGGGTCTGTGGATAGACTGTCAGCCTGCTGACTGAAGGGTCCCAGGGTCAATTCCCAGTCAAGGGCATGTACCTTGGTTGTGGGCACATCCTCAGTAGGGGGTGTGCAGTAGGCAGTTGATTAATGTTTCTCTCTCATCAGTGTTTCTAACTCTCTATCTCTCTCCCTTACTTTCTGTAAAAAAAAAAAAAATCAATAAAATATATTTTTTAAAAGAAAAAGAAATACATGATCTATATAAAATGCTTAATATTCACACAAGTGCCAAAACATGAAACTAGTCTGCTTCCCCCATCTCTCCTACTATCAACAGTCCTTTCCCCTTGTTCTAATATAAATATATGATATGAATACATGGCAATGCGTGAATGGTTACACATTGCAGTCAAGTAGGCTTGGGTTTAAATCCTGGCTCTTCCACCTCCCAGCTGTGTAATCTTGTATGTATTAGAAAGCATTAATGACCTTAGTTTCCTCCTCTGTGAAAAGAGATAATAATGATACCTTCTTGCAGGTTTACCAAAATAATTTAATTATCTAAGCCATTCACATTCATGCAATAAATTAAACTATTATTCTTTCAATTTTCTTCATTTTTTAAAATGTTCTTGATTTTTTTACAATGAAATAATGCAATTAGTTAATATTTGCTATTTTTCATTTTAATATTTATTTACTTAATTTTTAGTAGACTATTTTTTGGAGCAATTTTAAGTTCACAGCAAAATTGAGAGGAAGGTCCAGAGATTGCCCATTTACCCTCACTCTTATCCATTATCAACATTGTCCACCTGAATGTTACATTTGTTATAATTGATGAACCTGCATTGACACATTATCATCACCCAAAGACCATAGTTTACATTAGGGGTCACTCTTGGTGTTGTGTATTTTATGGCTTAGACAAATTTATAATGTCAAGTATATACCATTTTATATGTAGGTTTCACTATTTTAAAATTTTTACTGCATACTAATATTCTAGAAATACATTTTATGTAAAAAGAATATTTCTTGATTATTTTTACATTAATGCCAGCTGCAAAATTTTATTATACTCTGTTTTTATTTACCTGTGTGTTTTGCTGACATATGCCAACCTTCCTATATATAAAGATATGGTCACTCTACTAGAGTGTTCCAGCCCCAATGTAGGCATATCAATCACACTCTTCTCATGAAATAAATAGGGAACATTAGAGTTGTGACAAAGTCTAACCATGGGACAAAAAAAAAAATGAGTACAAATAAATGTCAACAAAATATGTTCAATGCACATAAATAGGCTATAGAGACAGACCAAATTATTTCTGAATCCTAGCTTTGTCATTTTCACTGTAACCTTAAGCTATCATAACTATCTGCCTCAGTTTCCTTCACTACAAAATAAGATTTTAATACCAATTATTTTGGTTATTGAAACGACAAGTGATGATATAGCATAAGCTCCTAATGCAACCTGTATATAGTAATTATGAATGTCTACTAGATTAATAGTTAGAGGAAATGTAGACAGGATATAAATACATATAATATTGCAGAGTGAGAAAGGTAACAGGAATACCTATGACACTAGAATAGTCTTCTGTTGAAATAGATTGCAGCAAGATAGCCTTAATCATTTACATAATCTCTGACCTGCTGTGGATGAAGGCAATGAGAAGCTCATGGTCAAAATCATCCCTTTGGCTGCCTGCCAAAATGCCTCATATGTCACCATTGGAATTATTATATTCATGTTCTTATTAAATGCAATGCTTATGGAAGGGGATACATCATAAGTTATTATCAGTCTGCCTTTAAGAAAAATGATTAAAGCTAGTTTAGAGCATGGTCCTCTTGGTAAGGGAAATAGAAGGTGAGGGAACATGTGGTGGGGGAAATTATGTGAGTGTATGAGGGAGAGTGGAACTAAAAAGACAAATGAGGGAAATAATTATATTAAGAGTAAAGTGCAAACAGTCCAAAAGGCAAATCCCCTCTCTTTTTTAAAAGAAAAGAACATATAGCCCTAACTGTTTGGCTAAGTGGATAGAGCACTGGCCTGTAGACTGAAAGGTCCCAGGTTGATTCCAGTCAAGGGCATGTACCTTGGTTGCGGACACATCCCCAGTAGGAGGTGTGTGCAAGACAGCTGATCAGAGTTTCTCTCTCATCGATGTTTCTAACTCTCTATCCCACTCCCTTCCTCTCTGTAAATAATTAATAAAATACATTAAAAAAAATAAAAATACAGACCTGGCTGGCATTGTTCAGTGGTTGAGCATCAACCTATGAACCAGGAGGTCACGGATCAATTCCCGGTTAGGGCACATAAAGTTGCCGGCTTGATCCCCAGTGGAAGTCATGCAGAAGGCAGCCAATCAAAGATTCTCTCTCATCATTGATATTTCTATCTCTCTCTCTCTCTCTCCCTCTCCATTCCACTCTGAAATCAATAAAAATAGATTTCAAAAAGCCGAAATTGGTTTGGCTCAGTGGTAGAGTGTCAGTCTGCGGACTAAAAGGTCCCAGGTTCGATTCCGGTCAAGGGCATGTACATTGGTTGCGGGCACATCCCCGGTAGGGGGTGTGCAAGAGGCAGCAGGTCGATGTTTCTCTCTCATAGACATTTCTAGCTCTCTATAACTCTTTCCTACTCTCTGTAAAAAATCAATAAAATATATATTTTTTAAAAATAGATTTCAAAAAAATTAAGGGCCAACTATACCTATTTCTAAAAAAAAAAAAAAAAAGGAAAAGAAAGAAAATGACATAAAGCCACTGTTATAAATAAACCTTCCAGAGCAGAATTGTAATAACATCCATCATCCCATCATTAATGATAGGGGGGGAAAATCTTGGAGACTATAGAGTGAGGTAACCTTGCAAATATAGTGGTCCCCTCTCATCTGCACTTTTATTTTCTGTGGTTTCAGTTACCCACTGTCAACAGCAGTCAGAAAACATTAAGTGAAAAGTTCTAGATATTTTGAGAAAGATCACATTCATGTAACTTTTACTACAGTATCTATACTAATAAAAGCCTAGATGACCCTTGTGCCCTCATGTCATCAGAAGATGGAGGCCCATGTCATCACAAGATGGCAGTCCCCATGTTGTCACAAGATGGCTGCCTCCACATCATCACAAGATGGCCATCACTAGATGGCTGGCAGGGGAGGGTAGTTGTGGGTGATCAGGCTGGCAGGGGAGGCAGTTGGCGACCATTGGGCCTATGGGATTGGGCCTAAAGCAGCAGTCAGACATCCCCCAAGAGGTCCCAGATTGGAGAGAGTGCAGACTGGGCTGAGGGACACCCCCCCCCTGCCCCAGGCCTCTAGAGTTCTTATAATTATTCTATTTTATTATTAGTTACTAGAGGCCCAACACATGGAATTTGTGCAAGGGGCTCTGCCCTTGCAGCCCTGACTTCCTCCGGAAGGTTGTCTGGACCGTTGTTTTGCTGTTTGGTCTGATTAGCATGTTAGCTCTTTATTATAGAGGATTGTTGTTAGACCCTTCCTATGTCTAATTTATAAATTAAACTTCATCATGGGTATTTTTGTATAGAAAAACAAACAGTGTGTGTATAGGGTTCCATACTATCCACAGTTTCTAGCACTGGCAGTTTTAGAACATATCCACCATGGGTAAGGAAGGACTCCTTATTGCCACAGCCACAGGCTCTCTGATTTATGGCAATGTTAAGAATTGGGGCTGTCTCCGTCCCAAGGCACTGCAACAAGCTATAAAAGTACACTCTGAATCACAGGGCATAAAAGAGCATGTTGAGGGAGAGATATTCTGTCAAAAATAACAGCAATAAATCAGTGAATGTGACTATGTGGCTTTATTTTGTTAACTAAGTCGCGGCTACACTTTAGTGCACTCTGTGAAAACTACATACAGCCGTGACAGTTATATGCAACTACATGGATTTCCCTTTCCAATAAGTATTTTCAAGAATAATACACTATGCTGCACTCTAATATTAGAGAAGCAAGTGAATATTTTTAAGGGATATATACATATTTCTGTGATAAATTAACAAGAATTCATTCTTTTTTAAAAATTACCTGTAGTTTACTTGCAAATATATTAAGATATAAATAAGCCCTATTTTAATCATGAATGCTTAGTGGGTCCTATAAGTTTGTGTGTGTGTGTTTTAATTTTTAATCCTCAAAAAGAAAAGCACAAATGTATGACAGGAAGTTCAGGGTTCGTTTTGTTATCAAATCAATTAGATATGAATGCTGCTGCTTTCCTGAAAGAACATTCTGTATGCCTTTTTTTTTTTTTTTTTTTTTTTATGCTCACCTGAGAATATTTTTTCTATTGATTTCCAGAGAGCATGGAAGGAAAAGGGAGGAGGAAGAGAGAGAGAAAAAAAAAAAAAAAAAAAAAACGGACATGAGAGAGGCACACCAATTGTTGTTGTCTTCCACACATCCACCGCTGGTACTTGCCCTTAACCTGGAATCGAACCCGTAATCCTTCAGTCTATGGGCCGATGCTTTAACCACTGAGAAAAGCCAGTCAGGGCACACTGTATATCGTGATTAGAACTCAATCAATCTCAAAATTAAATATTTTGTATTTCAGAATAGTTTGATAGGTTCAGTATTAAACTATAAAGTTTAATAAATATTTTTAAATGAAGATTAACTCTACAACTTACTATAAACAACAATTACTATAAACAATTATATACTTTTTGAAGATATTTTTAAACAATGTTTGTTAAACAAAAATTCCTGGTTCAATGTGCTGAAGTAAAACAATTTTTTCTCCATGTAGTTAGTAAATACCTTGCTTTTCTTTCTATTCTATCTTTAAAAAAATTGACATTTCCCATCCTTTTAAGAAAATAAAGGAAGAAAAACAAGATACATAACCAATGGACACAGACACCAGGGGGGTGAGGGCATGAATGGAGGGGTGAGGGAGGGTGAAGCAATGGGGGATTAAGGACACATATGTAATACCTTAATCAATAAAGAAGAAGAAAAGAGATCACACTTGCATGAACTCTCCATGATACAAGTCCATCAACATGAATCAATCAGGAATCAATAGGAGGTGAGAGAGCAGCAGTGAGAGTCCTGCACTTCGCTAAGTACTAGAATATGGAGCCATTCTAAGAATTAAGTCCAGAGATAAGATAAAACTGTGCATTGTACATCCTAATCTGCATGCATAATAACCTTTTAGTACTAAATCAAAAGGAGGCTCTGAACTGAAAATATACCAACAAAGTAAGCGTTTGTTCTATATACTGTAAAAGAATATTAAGTAGACCTCTGCTAGTCAGATTGAAAAACAAAGATTACTAAAATGAGCAAGGTTTCAATGTCCTCTCTCCAATGACTCAAGGTGACATAAATTATTGCACAAGTACAAAAGCTTCTTTGATCACATCACTGTGACAGATTATTTTGAAACTATTATAAGCAAGCAATTCATTAGTTTTTCAAAGCATGCCTTAGACTTTGAAGTTAGATCTTAAACAAATCCCCAATTACAATTTGTTGGTACGGTTCTACTATTCAACATGTTATTTATAATATTTAATTTCAAACTAACATCTTATGCTGGTAATAAGACATCAGTTCAATAAGATAGGTTTATAAGCTAACAATTGTTATTGAAAATTACTTTACTAATAGCCTAACTCCTTAAAAGCATCAGTGATGGCCTAGGTACAGTAATACTGGAAACCTCACAAAGCAAATGAAAAAGAACTGGCTTAGGAAAACCATAAGATTTAAATTGAAACCTAAGTTCTGAAATTCATATTAGAAAAAATGAATAGAGCAAATGAGTTACTTATCAGTAACAGTTGGGGGAGGTAAGTCCTAATTGAATTTGCAAGAATAAAAAAAAACACAAAGGTGTAAGAATTCTGTATATTGTTTGAAAGAAACTGTGTAAGAGCATTTGGATATTCTTAGTAAAGTTTTATTACAAAAGATAAGTTTTAATTGTGTAAAGTTAAGTGTTGACTTGAATTCTTGACTTAATGTATGGCTACATGGAATTGCTTCAGACAGGACCTGTATTTTCCCCCTGAAATGTAATTAGATTGTATTGTTGGTTAAAATATCAAAGTTTTATATTGTTAATGTGAAGAAGATAACCTTGAATAATCACTTTTAGTAGAAGTTATCAAATGTCATCTCTATCTCTGAAAAACCAAAATATGAGGTATGTAACATTTGCACCCTTATTATCTTTCTTTCCCGACACAAAGAAGATAATGTCCATTCCCCTAGCCAGGACCAAGCTTTTCACAGGTGTCAATGCGTATTATTCTCTCCTACCTTCTGCAGGACTCTCTTCATCAATTATTCTTTTTCATTTCTGCATAATCCTTTCTTTTGTTTTACTGCCTCTACTCTTTGAATTAGAAAATTCAACATGTTTTGGTTCTCCAATGTAATTTAAATTTTTTTTTTCTATTTGCCCTTGCCAGCTTGTCTCTGTTAGAGTGTTAGTCTGAGGATTGATCTCGGGTTCAATTCTGGTCAAGGACACCTACCCTGGTTACAGGTTCCTCCCCAGCCCAGGCCCTGGTTGGAATGCAGGCAGGGGCAACCAATCAATGTGTTTCTTTCACATCAATATTTCTCTATCTCTCCCTCTTTCTTACACACACACACACACACACACACACACACACACACACACACAAAAGAAAAAGAAAAAAAGAAAAAGAAAAATATCCTTGAATGAGGATTAAAATTTTTTTTTTTTATCTATTTGCCACATTTCCCTTCAGTTACAGTAACATTTCACTCTCTTCTTTTTGTAGGCAGGTTTGAGTTTGGTGTTGAAAAAAAAAAATAAGGAACACATCCATCTAAAGATTTCTATTTATGAGTTCAAGAAGGAATGTCAGCCGAAATCGGTTTGGCTCAGTGGTAGAGCCTCGATCTGCAGACTGAAAGGTCCCAGGTTCAATTCCAGTCAGGAGCATGTACGTTAGTTGAGGGCACATCCCCAGTAGGGGGTGTGCAAGAGGCAGCTGGTCGATGTTTCTCTCTCATCGACGTTTCTAGCTCTCTATCTCTCTCCCTTCCTCTCTGTAAAAAAAATCAATAAAATATATATTAAAAAAAAAAAAGAAGGAATGTCAGATTTCGAAAACAGTTGATAAGCTTGGAATAATCATGATAAAGACAAAAGATGAGCTTACTAGAGATACACATTGAGGTTCTCAAGCTATTAGAGGAACCATAGCTATATCAACCTTCTCTTTAAGTATATATGTTGAGAACTAAATGTATTTGGTAAAGAAAAAAAATAAGATAAATGAAAACATTTCACTTAATAAAATTGTTAAATTTGACTATGAAAACTAACTCTTGAGCTTGTGATTTCAATAATTACCTTAAACCTGTTTTAATGTGTGCTTCCACATTTGAACATATTTAAATATAAACCAAACTTCTTTATCCAATCATCTATCAAAGGACACTATGAATGTTTTTTAATCTTGGCCACTGTGAATAATGCTGCAATACACTAGAGATACATTTATCTTTACAAATAAATGTTTCCAAATTTGGAGGGTACTCAAAATAGGAGTTGCTGTGTTACGTATATACAATGAAATACTACTCAGCCATAAGAAAAGATGCAATAGAGCCATTGGCAACAACATGAATGCATCTTGAGAATGTCATTCTAAACAAAATAAGTCAGACAGAAATCATATGATTTCTGAAAGTGAAGAATCATATGATTGTACTCATATGTGGGATATAAAACTAAAAACAACAGATGAACAAACAGAGAAACAGAAACTCATAGACATAGACAACAGTACTAGTTTGGTGACTGCCAGAGAGCAAGGCTGGTGGTGATGTGGGAAGTAAAGAGTAAAGGGGGTCAAGTATATGGTGATGGAAGGAGATTTGGCTTTGGGTGGTAAGCGCAGATGATAGAATTGTACACCTGAAATCTATATAATTTTATTAATCAATGCTATCCCAATAAAAATCAATCTATTGGTCATTAACTGATAGGCTTTTGAATTTTTGAATTTTAGTTCCATGTGAACATTTTAATGTAAATTATACTCTTGTGTAATTATGCATTTTAAATGTGTGACTTTATATTAAAAAAAAACAATACGTTTTCTGGGTTGAGATGTGGTCTCACTTAAAGAGTGTTCACTGAGAAAAACAACAAAGAATGCAACAATGGTAGATTGAGATTCAATGTAGAGGTACAAGAAAGATACAGAATGATTTATTGAATCTACATCAAGCTCCAATTCCTGATTAGAGTCTATTTCTAATATAAATTTAAGACTTTATTTAGAGCCCATAAAATTCTTACATAATGCCTCATTTTTAGATAAGCTTACTAACATTTTTCTAGTTGCTTATAGTGCAAAATTTCTAGCTAAATTATCTGCAGAGATAGGATTTTCAGAGGAGCTGTTTCTGGAAGCCATCTCTACTTACTCTCTTCCCATCACTCAAAGGACTACAGTCTACCTTCCACCTATACTATTTAAACAACATAAAGACCAAATGGAGCATCTTTTACTTTACTCCATCAATTATTCAAAATCATGTCACTTTTTTTTTAGTTTCCTTCATAAATGGACCATAATATTCTTGCATAGGCTTGTGTTTTACTTGGAGTTGCTCCTCACACTGGGCTTTCTTCTATTCCTAAAACTTGCCAATGTTTCTTTGAGGTTCCTCATCTACCCCCGTGGACATACAAGCACACAAGCACTGTTGTCTTGCTCTGGTCAATACCCGTTCACCCTAAAGTTCCCGATTTTAATGTCACTTCTACATTGAGACCTTCTCTTACTCCACCGACATAAATCAAGTGTCCTTGTTTTACTCTCATAGCATGCAATACTTCTTTATAGAAATGATCACAATTTATAGTCGTGCTATATTTGTTTAATATCTATCCAAAATCCTACCTACTCGACATCCTTCAGAAAACTGTGGACCCCTACAGATCGATGGTATATTCATTTTATTTAACACAACCATGTATATCCTGTGCTTTTACCATGGTTCATGCCTAATAAATGAGAATACTTCCTGCCCAATTTAAAAATAGATTGGTGTTTATTGAGCCAAGGTTCTTTTAATATTCATACTACTTGTTGGTTACTGGTGTAAAGTATTCTGGGGCTATTATTTCTTCCAAATGTGTAATTCCCAAAGCCTGACTGGGAAACAGTTTTCTTATGTGTCAATGTTCACTAACTAATGCTGACTCTCTATAATGCTGTCTTGAGACAGACTCTGCAGCGAAGTTAAACAGGAAAGAGTAATGTGACAGATAAATGATCTCTGCTAGAGACAAAGGAGAACTTGGTAGAGTATAGCTCTTGATTTTCACATTTGATGTCCTTAGCCTACAAAAATTATATTACCCAGGGTATTAACTACATACCAAAGCTGAGTAATTGTCTTATTTGAATTACTGTTCAGACTGAATTCCAAGATCATATCTAATTATTTTACTGGATTGAAAGAAAAGGAGACATAAAATTTAACTAACTAGTCCAAACTCTTTTGTAGCCTGAATCCATTCAAAATGTCTTTTTGAGGAAATCAATGGATGGTCCCTACTTTGAATATCACATTACTAAATCAAGGCTCAGAAGATTTTAATGCCCTCTCTGGCTCCGGCTGTTAAGTATCCTAAACTCACAGTTTAATTTTTTCATATGGAAAATGAAGATTATCCAACTTTACATAAGTAACTATTAAATTAAACCATATAATATTTTTAAAGTTATACTTATTAAGATTTATGTGAAAATAAATATTTATTTCTTAATAATGGCTTTTATCTTGTTGTGATGAAATAGTGAGTGGCAAAACATCAAAAGATGGTAACTTAGGTACAATTTCTAAAAATAACTACTTTGATTTAAAGCAGTAATGCATGCCAGGAACAACAAAAAAAAAATCCAACCTTGGATATAATTCCAGGAAAAGAATTTAATAGTTTTATTTAGAATTAATACCACTTGACTCTTAGGAATTAGAACCCAGCAATTCACATTTCATTTTGTAAACACCTTTGGCATTTCATTTACTTTCTGAGCACAAACAGCTGGCAAGACAACAGAAGTACAAGATTATCTGAAAATTAGTTCTTGAGTTAATTCGTGAAATGGCTCTAGGATAGAGCAAATGTTCCATTTCATTGTGTATTACTTGTAATTAGTATTTTTCTTCTTGGCAAAAAAATATATAATAATTTTTTAGGTAAAATATGTTTGGAGCCAGTAAATAAATAACATCAAGAAAAACAACAGCCGAGACTGGTTTGGCTCAATGGATAGAGCATTGGCTTGGGGACTGAAGGGTCCCGGGTTCGATTCCAGTCAGGGGCATTTACCTTGGTTGCGGGCATATCTCCAGTAGGGGGTGTGCAAGAGGCAGCTGATCGATGACTCTCTCTCATCGATGTTTCTAGCTCTCTATCTCTCTCCCTTCTTCTCTGTAAATCATTAAAATATATTTAAAAAAATATATTATAGTTCATCTTACTCCCATGTTACAATGCAGACATTTTCGTTAATAATACTTATGTCCCTTCCTTAAGCTTACCTTCAATCAAGTATCCCACTTTCTGTTTCTAAGAATCTTTAATACTACAATTCCAAACACTTTTTAAAATACCATCTGTGACCTACAATAAATTGATTATATGAGTTTCCATCATTCCCATTGCATTCATTATCCTGATTAGATTCCATGCTTCTTTATTAAAATCCCTTTTATAAACTTTAAAGGCTTTTATTGTACCAAGCTACCTCTCAACTCTGGTCAAGTTCAGATTACTGTCTACTCCATGCAGCCATGTCACCTAAAAATTTATGACCACAAACCTCATGTGAGCCCTAGTGCAATAATGAATCTATTACTACTTCCTATTTTCTCTTCTCAGACCTCTCCTACCTCTCCCTTAATCCTCACTTCAGATCATGCCCTGCTTCCGGTTTTGCTAAAACACACAAGCAACAAGAAAGGCCTACCTAAGCATTAATCATTCCTTATTGATCCAAGTGCTGCATGTCTCTGCTTATACCCACTTCTCAGTGCAAGAACCATTTGTGCTCCTATCCTAAAGCCAGCCTACTATGCCTTCTCATCGCTTTGGCAACTTTCCTCATTTTCCCCAACATTTTTTTTTCCCAACTACATTTTTCTTATTCACAAACATTATGCTTAGCATCTTAAAACAAAAACAAAAAACAAGCAAAACAAAAATGCTTGACCTCCATATTCTTATCTAACTACAGCCCTTTATCTCTGCGCACTTTTAGGGCAAAACTTCTTAAAATATTTAACAGTCTTTGCTGCCTTCTTCAATTCCCCCTTGAACTTACTCCAATAAAGCTTTCACCTTACCACTCTACCAACAGCAATCTTCAAAATGTCACCAAAGACTCATGCTGCTGAATTCAATAATCAATTTTCTGTCCTCTTATTACTTGATATAGCGGCAAAATTTGATATAACTGATGTCAGTAGCTACACTTCAGTCTTCTCTGCTGGCCCTCTTCATCTCCCTGACATCTAAGCACTGGAGTATATATGAACTCAAGCGTATAAATGCACTCCCTACCTAATCTAGCATTGCATTCTTTAAAATATATTTTTGTTAATTTCAGAGAGGGAGGGAGAGAGAGAAAGAGAGAGGGAGGGAGGGAGGGAGGGAGGGAGGAAGGGAGGGAGAGAGAGAGAGAGAGAGAGAGAGAGCGAGAGAGAGAGAGAGAAACATCAATGATGAGAGAGAATCACTGATTGGCTGCCCCTGCATGGCCCCACTGGGGATAGAGCCCGAAACCCAGCATGTGCCCTTGACTGGGATCGAACCTAGGACCCTTCAGTCGACAGGCTGACACTCTATCCACTGAGCCAAACTAATTAGGGCTAGCATTGCATTTTTAAATTCCATCTATAAATTATTTTTTAAATGTTTAACTTCATTAGATAGCTCTACCTTGAACCCTAGACCTGTAGTTACAACTATCTGTTTGAAGATCTAATAAGCATCTCAAATTTTATAGGTCCAAAACCAAATTTCCCGTATTCTCCTCAAAATTTGCTTCTCCTAACATTCTTCTACTTTTCTGCAGTAGCAACTCCAATCATCTGGTTGGTCAGAACAAAAACTCAGAGTCATGTTTGAATCATTTTTGTCTTTCACAGCTCAAATCAATCTATTAACTAATCCTACTAGATTTTTATTTAAAATCTGCACACTCCTCATGACCTCCCCTCCTGCCATGGTCAAGGCATTACCGCCTCTGGCTTAAACTAGTGGAAAAGCCATCAATATTGTTTCTCTGTCTTCTGCTACTATCCCCCTGGCTCACTGTGCTCCAGACACACAAGCTTCCTTGGCGACTTTGAAACAGGACAACCATGCTCCTGCTCAGTCTTTGCCTTGCCGTTTCCTCTGCCCAGATTGTTCTTCCTCCAATTACCCACGTGCCTCATTTCTACTTACTCCTTCAGCTATTTTTTCAAATACCCCTTTTTGGTAAGGCCTTCCTTTCCTAATACTATATCCCATCCCATCTCATTGCATACCTTTAGTAGAAATTATATAATAATGACATATACGATATATAGTTGATATATGAATTACTGTATTCTATATGGTATGTCAGAGGTAAGCATTGTTTTTCAAAGTAGGATACATTAACCACTCAAAGCACCAGTCATTAATATAGTTCATTACACTCCTTTGGCATCCTTTAATTTTCTTGTTGACCTGACAACCTAACTACATAGAAAAAAAATTTTCTACTTTGTAAATATAATGAATATATTAATATATGATTAATAGAAAGATTGCATTAGCTTTAGAAGAAAAACAATAGGCCTAAGATGATTATAAAACCTGTTAATTTCCTTAAGTATTTAATCACAGTCTGATTCACGTCACTCATCTTAAAATGAATATAAGCTTTAAAAGGAAAGCAATGATTTGCTTCTAAAATTTATTATAATGGTGCATTATTTTGAGCAAATTAATAGGAAATCTGTACCAAGTAAAAAGTCTTAGTAGCAACATCACTATTTTTCAAAATGTCAGTGATGATTTTTAAAAGCAAATAAACAAAATCATTAAATGCACAAAAAAACGCCAGGGTTCACTTGACTGAAGCCTTTAGGGCAGCATTTGCAGCCTCATCAGGAGTCTGAACCAGCACTCTCCAGTTTCATCATTCATCACAGCCACCTGAAGGGCTGGCTAAAGTCTAGATCTGAATCTCGCCCCCAAGCTTTGGAGCTAGTAAATCTGGGATGAGGCCTGATGATTTGCATTTTTATCAGTTCTCCAAGTGATGTTAATTTAGAAAACACACTTTAAAAACAATTGGATTAAGCTGCCATTCAGATTTATTGAAAGATAAACTCTTTTCAGATAAAATTGCCACTCTTTCTCCAGGCTTTAAGAAGAGAGATGGTATTCATTTTTGTAGTTGGTTGATGTTAGAATTTTCTTTTGTCCATTATGGGATTCAGATCACCCTTCACTCCTCCAAAACACCACCACCAAAACAAAGCAATTTCAGGGCCACGTGGCTTTAGACCATCCTATATAATAAAAAAGTAATATGCAAATTGACCATCATGCCCTCGCACAACATGGCCGCCCCCATGTGGTCACAAGATGGCTGCTACAAGATGGCCAACAGGGGAGGGCAGTTGGGGGCAACCAGGACTGCAGGAGAGGGCAGTTGCGAAGGGGGAGGGGTGGTGGGGGGAGACCAACTAGGAGATCACAGTTTGATTCCTGATCAGGGCACATATCCAGATTGCAAGCTCAGTACCTGGTGGGGTCATGCAGGAGGCAGTGGATTAATGATTCCCTCTCATCATTTATGTTCCTTTCTCTCTCCCTCTCCCTTCCTCTCTGAAATCAATAAAATTATATATTTTTTAAAAGATGAAAGGGCTATGAACTGAGATTTCTTTTTAATTAGACTATGATGTATACTGCTGAGTGGAAAGCAGTTAATGTGTTTGGTTCATTGTAAAGTATAGCCTGATTGAGAAAAATGAGATTCTGGCACACCCGAGGTTTCTCTCTTCCTTTTATTTACTGTCCTTGATAAGCAGGTAACTGAGAAGACAGCCCCTCAAATGAGCACAGTACATCACAGATAGTTAGGCCTGCAGAAAAGGCAACATTTGTTTCCTCTAGTGCTCATAAGACTCCTAGTTTCAGCCGCTCCCTTTGCAGAGCTCCCATTCCCTTCAGCCTGTTAGTAGGTAATGTAACACCCACTAGTATTTCATTCCCCTACATTTGAATTTTAAAGAGAATGAACTCCAAGGCACTTTTATTTAAAATACTGATATCTCTCATCTATAAATTTCACACACTAAGGTACCTTGCACAAACATGTACATATTAAGGTTTTTGAAAATATGTAGTACTTTATCATTGAAAATGTTGATACCAAATAAGAATATTAAAGCTGCTGCAATGCAGTCCCCTGAGATATAGTGGCACACATTTATAAAGATGAAAGCCTTCATCTGGGCTCACAAAAGTTTGGCAGATATATCTCTTCTATAATGGTTTCATTAATGAATTTAATTCTCAAACTATTTTTTTAATTAATGTCTTGGAGTGTTGTAGATTTTAGTGATTAAAGTCCAACTAGAAAAAAATAAAATAAAGGCTCAGAAGCAGAATTTGTGTGGAAAGAAAAGACTGGATGCAGTGTACAGGTTTTTCTAACCATACAGAATTGCTTAGCATAGAAGTGCCAGAAGAACATCTACAGTTTTAAAAACTCAAAAGCTACCATGACTTTTCATTATAAAAGAAAGGCTCGCCTATATGAAAAAATGAAAAGTATTGGTTTAACAACCTTGCCAAAGTAATCATGAGTCTGGCACACTTTATGTCTCTATGACATGACATTAGAAATAAAATCCAAGGACCTAAATGAAGCATTTCAATGTGTGAAAGATAATGAAAATTAAAATACTGAAAGAGAGAATAAAATTGTATCTAATTTATATGAAAAGAAAAAGCTCTTGATCATTAGTTACTACCTAACAGTCTTCTCAGTTTCTCACTAATAAGTGAAAAATTATTTGCCCTAGGCAGTCTCGGGGAGGGGGAGTCTGGTTAGAGCATGGGCTGGGCAAGAAAGGGTCTCAGGTTCCATTCCTAGTCAAGGGCTCATATCTCTGTTCTGGTTTCACTCCCTGCTCTTGGTAGGGGCATGTGCAGGAGGCAATCGGTCTAAATGTCTCTTTTACATCAATGTTTCTCTCTCTCTCTCTCCCTCCCTTCCTCCCTCCCTTCTACTCTCTGAGAAAAATATCTTCGGTGAGAATTAATAAAACAAACAAAAAATTTAAAAAATATCTATGAACCTTGTAATAAATACCAATAAAATATGAGATAACTTAAACAAAAATAGACTAGGATTCTAATTTCATTTCTTTCACTGTTAAGGAATGAAATACAATTTCAAAAAATAAAACCCTCTTTTTATCACAAATAGAAAACATTAGAAATAAAATCCAAGGACCTAAATGAAGCATGTCAAAGTGTGAAAGGAAATGAAAATTAAGATACTGAAATAGATAATAAAATTGTATTTCATTTATATGAAAGCTCTTGATCATTAGTATTTACTATCAGTGATTTCCCATTAATACTAGAAACTAAAATATCTGTCATAATCTAATTGTACTTGCAAGACCCAACATGGCTGCTAATGAGATTCAGCAGCTGAAAGCAATAAGACAAATGATTACTGGGGCTTGATTTATCCCTTTGTATTTGTATCTTTTTTATATTCTATTTTATTTTTTAAATGATTAACAATACTTTTATAATTATAGTATAATAAGATAACAGATGAGAAAATAAATACAATGAAAAGTAAAGACCAGAAATAACATGAAATAGGATTAACTATGTAGGTATAGATGATGATATAGGTCAGCAACTTTTAATTGCTGTACCACAAGAGGCACACTGGTGTACCACAAAAATTTTTTAAACATGAAATACCTGACTATTTCATCAGGGGCACTGACCTCTTTCTTCTTAGATTGTCAGATTAAAAAAAATGACTGACAATAGCCAACACAACAATAATCATCTGATGTGAATGAAGCAAAATTATACCTATTTTTTGTCAGATTATCAAAAAATATAATACATTTTTTGGTGTCCTACAGAATTGTAGTAATTAATTTATATGTGCCATGAGATTTTAAAAAAAGGCTAAAAATTACTGATATAGATAATGATAGATATCCTATATAATAAACAGGTAACATGCAAATAGATCAAATGGCAGAACAAATTAACAACCAATCAAAGCAGAATATGCAAAAGCTGCTCAACTGCTCACTATGATGTGCACTGACCATCAAGGGGCAGATGCTATGACTGGTAGGTTAGCTTGCTGCTGGGATCCAGCTGATTGGGACTAAGCAAGATAGGCTGGACATGCCCTGGAGCCCTCCTGCAGTCTCTCCCTGGCCCAATTGTGCACCAGTTGGGTCCCTCAGCCTGACCTGTGCCTTCTCACAATCCTTGGGGGATGTTGAAGAGCTAGTTTCAACTAGATCCCACAGGCCAATGTAGGGCAGCAAACGTCTCCCAATCGGGACTGATTGAGCGTGAGCCGTGGCAGGCACAGTGGGGTCGGGATGGGAGGGAGCAGCAGGTAGGAGCTACAGGCAGCGTTGGACTGCAGGTTTAGGCACAATCCCTGCAGGCCACCCAGAGGGAATCCACCTGTGCATGAATTTATGCACGAATTTGTGCACCGGGCCTCTAGTATAGATATAATACAGATACAAATATAGATACTTATTATATATATCATAAACTTCTATGGTTACTATAAATTTGCCTCCAGGCTTAAATTTTTAAACTCAGAAAAGTCGTATTTTCTAAAATTTTTAATCTTATAAAACCAATAATGATCAAATGTAAATTAAGATAGTTGAATTATAATAATTTCTCATTTGTTTCTAATATTCTTCATATTTCTCTATAGTCCTCCCCTAAAAGTTTCTAGACTTTATATTTTGCAACTGGAAAATAAAGACTGAATTTTAACTCCTTTTATCTGCTATTAACATTGATTTGCATGGTAAAAATTAATTATATTTGACATATATAAAGAATTCTAATACATTATTTTCTGCATTTCTCTTATATCATCACCATTCATCTGCATTTTGAGTTATCATTACTCCTGTGAGGAAATCACACACACACAAAAACTCTCCGTTTTGCATTATTAATAAGAACAGTAAGCGTTAAGATTAAGCCTTTGCTGCTAATGGGGTCAGGAATCATTGACTAGCAGAATAGCACTTCAGTCTTTTCAGCTTTTATCTAAAGCACATGCTGGGTGCCTTTAACCAACCATTTAATCGCTTAAACTTTTAAATCTCATTTCTTCTTTTAAATCCTCTTTTCTTGTTTTGTTTGGTCGCCTAACCCTTGAAGTTCTCTCAGATAAGCTCTAAATTCAGTAGAAGTAATCCCTATTGATTCTTGCGTGTCTCATAAAACTTAAGAGCAAGAAAACAAACTCAGATCAAAAGCTGAAATAAATGTCACTGAACTAATAAAAACAATGAATGCATTTAATATTTAAGCCAACAGTAGATATTTAAGGCAGAAAGCATACATTCAATAATAGCAAACACTTCACACACTTCCTGCATACTCAGTTATTCCTTATGTAGCCTTACATGGTGATTGCTGTTATTATTCCCATTTTACAGATGAGGGAATTGACGAGATGCACATTAGCGGGTCCAAAGTCTAGTGAGAAATGGAGGTGCCATTCTAACTCCAGCAGTCTGCTCCAGTTCGTGCGTAAACCTCTAAATTGCATCCCCTAAAGAGAAGTGATCACAGGCAAACCTTTTGCTCACACTCTTCCCTAGCAATTTAATGTAACAGATAAAGCACAATCTAGTTTAACTTGTCCTTCCAATGTGTAGTATATATTTAAAACATATTTCTATTTCTTTTTTTAAATATATTTAATTGATTTTTTTTACAGAGAGGAAGTGAGAGAGGGATAGAGAGTTAGAAACAACAATGAGAGAGAAACATCGATCAGCTGCCTCTTGCACACTCCCTACTGGGGATGTGCCAGCAACCAAGGTACATGCCCTTGATCAGAATCAAACCTGGGATCCTTTAGTCTGCAGGCCTACTGGGGATGTGCCAGCAACCAAGGTACATGCCCTTGATCAGAATCAAACCTGGGATTCTTTAGTCTGCAGGCCTACTCTCTATCCGCCCAGCCAAATCAGTTTCGGCATATTCTATTTCTGATATGTGTAAAGAAAAGCCATAAGAGAGAAATAGAAGATGAGTTATTTAACAGATGGCCCAGCCAGTGTGTGGCTCAGTGGTTGAGCATTGACTTATGAATCAGGAAGTCAGAGTTCAATTCCTAGTCAGGGTACATGCCTGGGTTGTGGGGCATACATGAGGCAGACAATCAATGATTTTCTCTCATCATCAATGTTGCTCTCTCTCTCTCCCTCTCCCTTCCTCTCTGAAATCCAACAAAAATATATTTAAAAACAGAGATGATTAACCCCTAAATAGATATACTCTAAAATCCCCAAGCTAGTTTGCTAATCACCCATTTGTATAATTTTCTAGGTTCCCAAATATTTGTGATATTTATACATTTTGAAAATCAAGCTGTTAAATTTACCTTAATGTCTAATAAATATTGGCTAAATATTCTAATACACTTAAATGTCAAACCATAAATTTCAGTGTACTTGACACAAATTCTATCTATTGCTTATTGTTTCTATGATTATGACTCATTATGGACAATCTGCATAGTGAATACTTTTAAACTGTAATAGTGCAAAGAAACAATGGGTTAGAATAAATAAAATTTATAAAGTTGTTTCTATTCTTTCAATTTTGCCTGTGAATAGATGAGGAGCCTGAGTTTGCATTTCTGGGTTCAGGCCAATACAATAAACCTTGATTGAGCAGCTATTGTCTTTAAAACTCCTGAGCTCAGTCCTGGGGAACAGGGAGCCATCTGCTTTCATAAAATTTAAAAACAACTAGAATGAATCAAATATGTACAAAATACAATGCAAACTGCTAAGAAAAGAATAAAATGCTATTAAAATTTACATACACATAAAAATTGAGTTTAAACTTTATTCAGGACTGGGTCCTGATAATTAAAAAGGGATTTTTTATTTATTTATTTTTTTTTTTGCTTTTGTTGCTTGTTTTTTATTTATTTCAGAGAGAAAGGGAGAGGGAGAAAGACATAGAAACATCATGAGATACAGTCATTGATGGCTGCCTCCTGCACATCCCATACTGGGGATCAAGCCTATAACCTGTGCATGTGCCCTGACCAGGAATCTAACAGTGACCTCTTCATTGATAGGTCAATGCTCAACCACTGAGCCATGCCAGCCGGGATGATAATTAAATAGATTTTATAGGTAGAAATGGGAGGAAGATTACTACTAATGGAAAAAACACCATTAAGAGCAAGGACAAAGTGCCATAGAAGATCAGTGCAGACTGAGAGTGGCAGCTACTGAGCAGTATGCAATGGCCCAAGAAGTAGAAGTGAAATAGCCACTTGGATTCAGATGATGGGCGCCTTGAATTTCAAGAAAGAATGTAAGTGGAAATAAAGAAGATTATAAACTCAGAGAATCCTATCTAATAAATGGGTAATATGCAAATTAACCATCACTCCGTCACAAAGCTAGTGGTGCCCATAGTCACAAGATGGTGGCACCCACTCCTCTCAGCCCCACCAGAGTCCCCAGTCCAGGGGAGAAGGGGTTGGCCACCGAGAGCAGGCAGTGTGAGTGGCCTGACAGAATGCCTCTAGGCTGTGGAGAGCCTCTGGGCAGTGGGCACAGAGCAGCCAGGCCCCACAAAGAGCTACTGGCACACAGATTCTGCCGGAATTCTTGTGGTCCAATGGGGGTCCCAGCATCCGCTTCATGTGGCTTATGCCAGGGTTTCCGCAGTCCCACTTGCCTGGAGGTAGGGCTAGGGGCAGCATTCCTGGACTCAGAGCCATCCCGTGGCTTGCCGTCCACAGGGGGTGGGACTATGGGACTTGGAACAGAAGGGCAGAGCTTAGAACTGTGGGAAAGAGTGCAAGCGATGGCCCTGTGGGTGGGGGCGTGGCCTTGGCCTAGTCTTGAAATTGAAGGAAGAGTAAACTCAGTCACAGGAATTACTAGAGTTAAAAGCAGGGACATGGTCACAAGGGACAGACATGGAGTCAGCAGAATGAGGGTGAACACCAATAGAGAGGAGGGGTCACAGAGTAGTGTAGGCAAGGATGTACCCTGAACATGAGGGCACACCTGGTCTATAGGGTGTAGCTTTGCTGCCCTCAGATGCATTGCAAAGAAAGTCCTGCTAGAAGGAGGTTTGAACCAGGGGGAGGGCAGGGGTGGGACCAAGTTACCAAGCAGGCGTTTGAGACAGTGACCGTGGAAGCTGAGGTGCCCTTAAGGAGTGTGGCCAGAGTGTGGCTTAAGGCTTGTTGGGCAGACAGGGCTGTAATGTGAATAAGAAAAATGGCATGACCAGCGTGAGGAGTGTAGCCAAGATGGCTGCCCACATGAACCTCATCCCAGTAGCAAGTGCAGGAGTTTGTGCTCAGAGCATTCGGGTAAGATGTCATGGTGTGGGGGTAAGGGTAGGGGTTCCAGGTCTAGCACGATATCGTGCAGTGGGCTACTACTCTTACCTAATAAAAGAGAAACATGCAAATTAACCATCACTCCGCTACGCCCACAGCCAATCAGAGTGAGTTTATGCAAATCAACCCAACGAAGACGGAGGTTGGTTTGCATATGTAGGCAAGGAGCTGAGTGGCTGAGAGGGGCGTGACGCCTGCTATGAGGCGAAGAGGGGCAGCAGAGGGAGCTACTTGAGTTGCACTCTGGACAGAAGCGAAGACTTGCTGCCTCCCACGGACTTGCTGGCTCCAGGCAACTGGGAGTGAAGCCAGGGGAAGGAAGGTCTATTCTTGCACTAATATCCTGCAACGAGTCTCTAGTAATATAATAAGATGGGATTTAAGAAATCTTCTTTGCAGCAGTGAGCAAAACTGGCTGGAAGGTCTAAAGGCCAGAAACATGGGAAGGCCAATTAGGAAGTTATTGCACTTGTCCAAAATGTTGGAAATGAGGATGTGGGTCCGGTCACTGGTAATGTTTACAGAAAGGGGAAGATGGATGTAAGAGAAACTACAGAGGTAGCATAAACTTTTCTTGGCAATTTCTTAGACTTGGTTTCTGAGATAGAAAAAGGAAAATTAATTCTAAAATGCCATGTCTAGTCAAATATATATATATATATATATATATATATATATATATATATGTATATATATATACATATATATATATATATATATATATATACATACATACATATACGAAGCCCCTATTAAACACAGCAAAAAATAATGGAGATGTTGTTAAGACAAGTTTGATTGTGGGCATGATCAATGTGAGGTAGTCGGGTAAAATCTATGTAACATACCTATCAAACGTTTATTAATTTTGAGTATGGTATTCAATGGAGAGTTATTGAGGGGATAGATGTATATTTGAGAGTTGTCAGAATATAAATGATAGTTGAAATTATGGCAATAAATGACATGGCAGAGAAAAAGAAAAAATAATAATATAGAAGAGGAAACCTGAGAATAGATTTTTGGAGATTATATATTCAGAAATAATAGGAAAGGAGAGTTAGAAAGGAAATGTCAAAAGGTTAGCACAGAACAATTACACTGAAGCCAAAGAATAAATTTTCATAAAAAATGATAATACAGTCGAAAAAAGTGAGAAATGAGAAGAAGCTATTTGATTTTATAACTAGGTGACCTTTTATATAGAAACTTGAGAAGAATGATAGGGATAAACTGCCAGGTAGTGAACAGGCAGTGGGAAAGTGCAGATATGGAGTACAGAAGTAAAAGTTACAGAAGTAAAAGTACAGAGCAGGTTTATCAAGTTATTAAATGGCAACATATACTGTTGAATTTGTTATATTATTTATTTTAATTTCTCTTAATTACTTTTGGTAGCCCAGCATGGGAACCCTATTCTATGTTTGTGGGTATCCCATTTTATAAAATTTGAAATCTGACATTAAAAGCTAGAAAGACAAGACACTCCCTTAAGTCACATCTAGCAGCTGCAGCAAGAACACAGAACTAGGGCTTATTCCTGCATACACTTTTGTCCACACCGTTGATTCTGGAGCAAGGCACAGAGACAAGTGGGGAGAATGGACCATTTCTTTCAGGACCAGCACTATAAATATGTTATTTTTAGAAGGAGCAGAACTAAGTGCCAGCAACACAGCTGTTGAGGGCGGTGGTGATAATGGCACCTCTCAAGCCATATCTGAAATAGGATTTTAGCTGTAGGCCTGGCTTCATAATCCACCTTGGTTTTCTTTCATTGTTGAGTTTGTTTTCCGAGGCTTCCAGACAATTTAGAAAGCTACTCAATATGCTTTTAAATGCATGGCTCACTGATTTAAATCAACTTCTGGAATTAACTTCTGTTTGTTTTCTACAGCTAAGAATCCTGATTGACACAGGGGTATGACAAGAGATCAAACTAACTAGAATTTTAGGCCTCTGGCTTGACAATATTTGAAATGTCTGACCATGGTAAGAAAGCAAGTGAAAAGAGTAAAGGGTTAATTTTAAGGAGTCATGAAAGGTCAATGTGGACTTGAAAACTTGATGACAATAAATAATGGGTTCATAGGAACAAAAGAGTGAGAGAGGTTACAGGAGCATTTAACAGTTCAATATAGCAGAAGTCAACAGGTGATATGGCTCCATGCTTTCTAGACAACTACAATTTGATCTTGCTGCTGACTATACACTCTTAAGGAGTGGCTGTCATACTAACAGGAAACAAAGCGTCCAAATTTGGGTATTAATTGATGTCACTGCCTTTCACCTAAGTCTTCAAATAGTTTCCTTAGTCTCTTCGTTCCAGTACATCCTGTGGTCCTCCCTGGCTGACTTGATATCACTTGTCTACTTTAAATTCCTTTTAAATATTTATATCCAAGTTATACTTGCATACGGTAAAAATTAAAAAGGAAAAATAAGAGCATATAATGAAAAACAGCAGTTTCTGGCTCTAACTATTCCCAGCTTCGTCTTGTCCCCCAGAGATAAACAGTACAAAATGACTGGGATTGGAAATATTCAAATTACATACAAAATAGAATTACTATAAGTTTATATAGCTCTGGAAACTTCAGAAAGTGTCAAAACAGGACTCCTGTGTTGGATGTGCTTGTTTGTGTGTGCGTGTGCATTTGCATATTTGTCTATTTATTTATTGCATTTATTTGATTTGGGAGTTTGTTTCTTTGACATAGACTGAACTTCTGGGTTTAGAGATAGAGAGTGAAGAGTGGAAATAGCTGTATTGTAAGTAATCAAGGTTAAGCACAAATCACAGTGTACAGTTACTCCTATTTGCTTAAGTATCTAGGTGTTTTTAATTATGTGACCAGTCAATTTAAAAAAAAAAAATTATCTTCCCCCCCAAAAAAAAAACGTTTAGTTACAATGTATGCAAATTAAGACTGCATCTAAATAATACTTTAGAATTTAAAAATCACAAACCACACAGTATGGCTCAGCAGTTGAGCATAGACCTATGAATCAGGAGGTCATAGTTTGATTCCTGGTCAAAGCATTCCTGAATTGCAGGCTTGATCTCCAGTGTGGGGTGATTCTCTCTCATCATTGATGTTTCTATTTCTCTTTCCCTCTCCCTTCCTCTCTGAAATCAATAAAAAACATATAATTTTAAAAATCATAAACCCAGCTAACTTCAACTACTTAGATTACATAAAAATTTGTTATCAGAATATTTGAAAATTTTAATAATGCATCTTAGGGTTAGGGCTATAAAAATGCTATAAAAATATCTAGTTTATCAACCTTCCCAATGGAGAAACTTCTTTGAAATATTTCTAATTCAGGGCATCTAAATATTGGAAAATTCTAGTTATGAAAAATATCTACCTTATTTTCAGCTGATTTTCTTTCATAATGTCTTCTCTCTTGTCAAAGTTATCTTGTCCGCAATAACACAACTTAAATAGCCTTCATTTTCCAAAACCTTAAACTATTGAATAAAAAAATTATTTCTCCTAGGTAATATTCTCAGAAACTTTAATTACTTTTCATCTGGAGCCCAAAAACTGTCAGCCTCTCTTAAAATGTGGTGACCTGAATTGAACACAATATTCCGGGCATTATACCATTGGTACAAACAGCTCACAGGTTCAGAATGTTCCTTTTCTAGCAATGCATCCTCAGAAGGAAGCAACTTACTCTGACAAATGTAGTATCATACTGACTCTGCGGTGTCTACAGACGTAAGTGTTTTTCCTATGAACTGCTCTCAAGCTGGCTTTCCCTTTATACCACCCCATTTCCATGAATTCTGTATGTATGACTTAAAGGGGGAAGTGCATACTTTCACTGAGCATTCCCATTTAACAATGTTTTCAGCCATCATTCACTTGCTCATGCACAGCACAATCCAACAAATTATTTCTAAAACCACAGAATATGTTATAGGCTTGCTTTAGGCTTGACATAATGAAGCTGCCAACAATTTTTTACTCGAGTGAAATAAATAGCTCTAACTAATAATTATGTATTTATTTAGTGTTATTATTTCTCAAGGCATTTTTCAATTATTGATTTACAACAGATCATGCGATATAGACAAAAGAAGTTTCTGTTGTGCTAGTACGTCCCACATGTGAAAAATACTAGCCTTACATTCATACAAAATCTTTTTTTAAATTTCTTTATTAAGGTATCACATATTTGTCTCCATCCCTTCATTCCCATCCCAAACCTCTCCCCATGTATGCCTCCACCCCACTGTTGTCCATGACCACTTACATGCTTATATGCATGCACACAAGTCCTTTGGTTGGTCTTTCCTTCATTCCCCCACCCTCCCCTACCTTCCCTCTGAGGTTTGACAGTCTTATCGATGCTTCCCTGTCTCTAGGTCTGATTTTGTTCATCAGTTTATTGTTCATTATTCCCCCTAGATGAGTGAGATCATGTGATACAAGAAATACACTTATAAGAACCGAAAATGAGACAAGCCATATGGGTTATGCTGGGAGGCAAATGAGTCAGTCTGTAGTGAGTTCCTTTCTGGGCCAGCAGTTCTTTTGAGTCCCCAAATCTTGAAAATCCTTCTAGGGAAAGCTGCTCCCCACTTGGGAGCAGGTGCAGATAGCTTTGCTCTTATGGTAGTTTTCCAGTCTGAGTGCTTCATGCTTCCTACAGTTAGCTTTTCATTCTAGATGCTTTATCAACAACAGCATTCTTTCTGCCAAGATCTTTCTTTGAATGGTCATCATTTCTCCTCATGCTTTCAGGATTTCCTTTGGGGAAATAACCAGGGCAGTTGTAGGAATGACTGTTGGATATAAGAAAATTTTAGCTTCTTTGACTTAGCTTCAAAAGACAAGGGAAACAAGATTATGCTGAGCGAAATAAGCTGGTCAGAGAAAGAGAAGTATCACATTATCTCACTCATATGTGTAATTAAATGAACCAAATAACTAATGATCAAAAAAAGTCCCAGAGACATACATAGAAGCATGAACAGACTGTTGAACCTCAGAGGGAAGGCAGGGCCGAGTGGGTGGGAAGAGATGACCAATGAACTTGTATGCATATATGCATAGCCCATGGACAGACAATGGAGTGGTGAGGGTCTGGGGGGCGGGGCACAGGAGCTGGCTGGAAGAGGTTAATAGGGGGGGAAAGGAGGACCCATTAATGTAATAATTTCAACAATAAAGATTTTTTAAAAAGAAGAAGGACAAGGGAAACAAACTATTATTGAGCCTCCTCCACTGTGCAGGCACTAGAATGAGATATTCCACACATATCGCATTTCAGACTTTTAAGATCTTATAAAAGCCATATTATTTTTGCTTTATAAATTTAAAAAATTAGCAGAAATGGAAAGCAGAGGTTAAGTATTGCATTTAGCACAATATCTGAATGCAATTCAGCTAAGATTCAAAAGCAGATTTTTCTAATTCTATATCCATTCTCTCTCCTCTAAAAGAGCTTAGGTTAGTGGGATTCATTATGCTGTTGAGGGAGTTCAGAATCCTTTTACACACCCAAAATTTTTTGACTCTTGACATAGATTCTGTAGGAACATTAGAACCCCAGTAGAGCTTTAAATACGAACACTATTTTAAGGAGCTTCTAGGTAAAGAAACAGATTGATTAGATTATTTCCTTGTTTATAGTAAAGTTGGACAATATTCACAAATTCAGTTCCCTGGCCCACTAGTGAGAGTTTACAGACAATTAAGAGACCCTAGAAGACTTCACAGAATTCAGGTGCGGTGGGATAGCAGAGTTGCATAAGGCATCTGCTGCACTGCCATCACTCGTTTATGAATGCGATGATCTCATTCCACCCACTTCTTCCAATTTCAAGATGAACATGTTACCCATCCTACTCATCCTTTCATCTCCCAACTGTTTGAATTCCTTTGCAAAGATGAAGTAATATGGTGATATATTTTATGTTGTTTTTTGCCTTCCCTGGATTCCAAAACAGTTCAGTCTGTTCAAAATTTCCATATCTTGAAAGAAAGTATAACAAGGCTTTTGTGCGTCAATGGCATTTTTTTTTACAGATGGCTGGCTTGCTTACCAGCTGTAGTTTGATGGTTATTGCTGTTAGTTTACTTAGAAAATGAAAGTTTCACTCTGTAGCGCAAGAATATTTGACACATAGCTTCCGAATCCAATGCCCTTCTAATTGCACTGGCATACTCGGATGGCCATGCCTGACCTTGCTCATAAATTCCTGATTCAGAAGTGTAGGCACTAGCCTGAGTTTAAAAACCCCTTCAGAGCACACAGCAATCAACAGACAAGTTAAAAATTCTACTTCTTCACAACTCTAAATGAGAGAGGGAGAGGACCATTTCATCCTTGGAATGGAGATCAGAACACCAAACCCTGATCATTATCAGGAAGAGAATAATATATTTTGTCGATAATATACTTAGCTAGCCTTTGTCCAGTCCCTTCCCCCAGTCATCAGTGGGAACAGACTTGGAGAAGGTTAAATGCAGTCTTTTGACAAAGCCGTATAAAAGGCATGCTTATATTAATTAGTCTTCCCTTTCCTTCTTTCCTGCTAAATAAAAACCAGGTTATTACAATGGCATCAATATGATGGTGAGACTGGAGGAAGATTCAGCTGGAAGGAGAAAACTTAGTTCCTTACTATCCTTTGAGAACATAAAAAATATTTTGGAAGCTTCCTACTTTTTAAAAATATTTTTTTTGTTGATTTCAGAAATAAAAGGAGAGAGAGAGAGATGGAAACATCAATGATAAGAGAGAATCACTGGTCAGCTGCCTCCTGCATGCCCCACACTGGGGTTCAAGCCTGCAACCTGGGCATGTGACGGGGAAACAAACCATGACCTCCTGCTTCATAGGTCAATGCTCATCCACTGGCCCACGCCCGCTGAGCAAGCTTCTTATTTTTTGGGTCACAAATATAAAGTTTCTTACATTTCTGCTGGACAGTGGGCTCAGGCTTATTTTATGTTATCCAGGAATTTCAGTGATCCTGGGAGACATACATAACAGACGCCATTTGCTCTTTAACATTAACGTGATTTGGAGGTAAAAAAAAAAAAAAAAAAAAAAAAAAAACGGAAAGAGAGATAGACTCCATGTAGATCCACACACTATTTACATGCTTGCTGAATAGTGAAGCCAGAGGAAAACTGTGACGGTACAAAGAACTCAAAGCTTTTCAGCAAGCTTTGCAGAATTGGGTAGTTTAAAGCAGGAAAACTTCATATAACAAAAAGGGAAATAACATTAAAATACTTCCTTTATCTCCTTTAAAATAAAAGAGACAAAACAAATATCCTCCTTGTCTGTTCCTGAGAACAAGTACGATCTGTCAGGCTTCATGTATCAAAAGGAAATAATACAGAATCTACATTTAAAACAGGAGCCTCCTTCAAAGTACAGCATGGTCATTTTGGTCTGTAATTTACATAAAGTATTTTCATCTTGTACTTGGTATATTTGTTAATGGTAAAGTCATACCTTCAAAATATTTTTAAACTTAAAATTTTATCTATGAATAGAAATTATTATACAGTGGAAATGGAAGTAGTTTACTTCTGAAAGTCAGCAAAATAGTTCCAGCCATCTGTTACCATAAATATGACACTTAATAGTTCCTGAAATAGGTTAATGGACAGAGAAAGACATAAGAGAACAAAATGTAATGGAGAATTATTCTGTTTTCTCTTAACTTTCCTATATTCACTTGCAAATTCATCATTCAGCTTAGAAAGGCAATGACGTGATGTGAAACCAGTGGATCGACTTTGCCCAGAAGAGTTAGAGGAGCTCTCTGCTTCCCTGAACCAGCACCCTCAATAAAGCAGAGTGCACGGCACAGCCCCAGCTAACCTCGCTGTCCTGCCACATCTGAGAAGAGCAACACAAATCAGATGAGAAATTGAGATGCTGACCCCAGACTCCAGAAGACAAGGCCTACTTTCAAATTCACAGCCTTTCTGAATGCAACTCACCCTTGCTCTCCTCATTTTAATGAAATCTTAAAAGAAATATATATTATTCTGAAAATAAGATTTCTGGTTGCATTGGCACTTAACACCCTTAAGGTTTCTGAAAATTGCTAAATAGATCAGCTGCTTTATGAGCTTTCAGGAGAGGCGTGAGAAATCTTAAACCGTGCCCAATATTTCTTTTGAATCATAAGCATAGATTTCTCTTTCCTTTCTATTCACTCTAAGTCTAGTAGTTCCTTGACTTAAACACCTGATTTAATGCCGAACAATGACTTCTAAAGAGGGCATGGTATCTGAACATTTTATTGGTATTCTATCATTAACAGACTTCTTTGATTTGTACTTTAAGGGTTTTAAGAAGTTTGCCTTGCCCTAACAGGTTTGGTCAGTGGATAGAGCATCAGCCTGCGGAATCAAGGATCTCAGGTTCAATTCTGGTCAAGGGCATGTACCTTGGTTGTGGGCACATCCCCAGTGAGGAGTGTCCAGGATGCAGCTGATCGATGTTTCTAACTCTCTATCCCTCTTCCTTCCTTTCTGTAAAAAATCAATAAAATATTTTCTTTAAAAAAAAAGAAGTTTGCCTTACTTATAATATGACCTCACTTTTACATATTTATTTATATTGAAGTATAAATGACATGCAATATTATATTTTCCAAACGTGCAACACAATGATTTGACATTTGTATACATTGTGAGATAATCACAGTAGGTTCTCTTATTATCTGTCACTATACGAAGCTTGCACAATATTTTTGCCTATAATCCCCATGATTACAGACCAATGAGCTATTATTTTATAACTGGAAGTTTGTAGAACTTCTTAACCCGCCTCCCCCACCTCCAACCCTTCCTCTCTGGCAACCACAAATCTGTTCACTGTATCTGAGTCTGGTTTTGTGTTGTTTTGCTTTTTGTTGTTGTTGTTGTTGTTAATCCTCACCAGAGGGGTGTTTTTTTTCCATTGATTTTTAGGGAGAGTGGAAGAGGGAAACGTTGATGTGAGAGGAACACTTCAATGGGTTGCCTCCTTCAAGAGCCCTGACAAGCAGTCCCAGTCCAGGATGGGGAGGAGCCTGCAACCAAGGTACATGCCCTTGACTGGAATCAGACTTGGGACCCTTTGGTCTGCTGGCTGATGCTCTATCACTAATGCTTTTAAGATTCCACATGTAAGTGAAATCATACAATATTTGTCTTTCTATATCTGACTTATTTCCCTTAGGATGATAACTCTCAAGTTTCATCTATGTCATCACAAATGTCAAAATTTCATTCATCTCTATGTTTATATATATAAACATCTTTTTTGTCCATTCATCCATCATTGGGTATCTGGGTTGTTCCCATATATTATCAGTTGCAAATAATGTAGCAGTGAACATGGGCATGTGCATATATATTTTTGAATTAGTGTTTTCATTTTCCTTGGAGAGAGTGGAAGGATCAAATTACCATATGATCCAGAAGTAAAACTGCTGGATCATATGGTAATTTTTTAAATTCCTAAGTAACTTCACACTGTTTTCCATAATGGCTGAACCAATTTACATTCCTATCTACAGGGTACACATGCTCCCTTTTCTCCACACCCTCACAGCACTTGTTATTTTTGTCTTTTTGCTGGTAGTATTTTGACAGGTGTGAGATGATATGTCATGATGGTTTTGATTTGCATTTCTAATTATTAGTGATGTTAAGTGTCTTTTTATGTGCCTGTTGGCCATATGCCTTTCTTCCTTGGGGGGGAAAAAAAAAAAAGTCTCTTCAAGTCCTCTGCCTGTTTTTTAGTTGGATCTTTTGTTATTGAGTTGTTCGCATCCCTTACAGATTTTGGATATTTGTCAGATATACTAGTATAATTTTCAAATATCTTCTCCCATTCCTTAGGTTGCCTGTTTATTCACTTTGCAGAAGCTATGTAGTTTGATGTAGTCCCATTGGTTTTTGTTGACTTTGCTTTTGGAGTCATATTCACTATTCCTTGAGATTGCTTGTATTCTTGCAGTTATTAGTAAAGCTGGTGTAAGGTAAAATCTTTGACTCTCATAAGTGATTTAATAATCAGATCTGTTGTGTTATCTTATCAAGGGAAATAAGTCATGGCTGCCCTTTTTTTAATATATATCTATTGACTTCAGAGAGGAAGGGAAATGGAGAGGGAGTTAAAAATATCAGTAAGAGAGAATCACTGATCGGCTGCCTCCAGCATGCCCCCTACCAAGGATCGAGCTTGCAACCAGGCAAGTGCCAACGACCAGAATCAAACCCAGGACCCTTCAGTCTGCAGGCCAATGCTCTATACACTGAGCCAAACCAGCTAGGGTATGGCTGCTTTGGTCCTAAGACATTTCTGATTCTCTGTTATACATGTGAGTTGTTGGCATTTATGATCCTCAACATTCATCCAAAAGCTGTGAGAAATCTGGACTTCAGCAGACATTCAGCACCCTATTTCAAAAATCAAAATTCCCAATATCTTAATCTTCATGAACTAAAGCCTGGAAAACATATATCCTTGCATGATAACACCAATCCTACATTTGTTGAGGATTCTGGTTAAGCCAAGTTATTAAATGATGTTTGTTTTAAGCAGATATTCTAATTCAATTACTATAATAAAGCAGGTAGTAGGCATTCGAAACCTTTCTGCCTTTGATAGTACCCTTCCAATGAAAGGACAGTTTTCTTCCCCTAGTATTTCTAACTTTATTTTAATATCAGACTTCTGTGCATGAATAACATTCTAACTGATAATTTCATGTAATATTATAAGCTTAGTAAATCGACATTAGTCATTTTGAATGTTACTAGTATACTGATACATGCAAATTTAAATAATTACTCATAAAAGATTTCTTTTATTCCTAGATATGGTACTATGCTAAAATCTAGAATAAATATAAAATACAATACAATCATGATTCTTTCTTGAGAGAGTGTGTTTAATATGCATAGTAAGTAAATCAGGTAACCAGATAATTAAAGGGAAACATGGCAAATGTTAGATTAGGTGTTGAGTGCTATGGAAATACAGAGAAAGAATTGATGAGCTGAAGGGGGAGTCAATAGATTCCTCTGAAGGCGTGACTATTGGTCTGAGTCCTGAAGACTCTATAGGAAGCCAGGCCGTTATGTGCTGGAGGATGGAAAGGATGTTTTGCTTGAGCAGGCATGCCAGCAATGCATGAATGATGATTGTTCAGAGACAGATAAGGGAGTGTATGAAATGACTGGAAGGCAAAAGATGTGTTGGCCATACAATCAAACAGACTCTGGTAAAATACCATTTTAAAGGGTATTGCTGTAGCTCTGACTTGAGATTTTGATGGGCTCAATTAAGCAGTGGCGAAGAATTTCATTAAAACATGATAAAATAAGGGAGATTCAGTAGATGTACTGAGTTGATATGAGTGAAAAATAAATGAATAAAGAAGGAGGATTTGCAGGAGTAAGAGGCTTATAGGCCTTGGGTTGAACCACTGGGATGATAAGATTATAGGGGGAAAAGCAGGTGTGTTGAGAGCATAATTTCAACCCACTGAACTACTCCCAATTATCTGAGCAAACTATAACTTATATTCCGAATAGTTCACAGAGGTGTGAGCACTTTATGTTTATTTGTCTTTATTATATACCTTCTTCACATACCATCACCATTATTTCTTGGGCTTTTTTATTCCTCTAACCTTAAGGTCCTCCAGGGCAGAAGCAATGCTCATTCCTTTAAACTATCACAAAATAAACATATGAGCATTCATATTTTCTGTTTTTAGTATTTTTACGCCTTTTATAAATATTAATAGTACCAAATTTTATTATCATCAAATTAAGCTGACTATCAATAGAAAAACCTGCATACATCTTAAGAATCAGATATAGGCATGGTTATTCACCATTGCCTGTAAAGATGGTCAAATGTTTTCTTGTGTGTAAGCATTCAGTTTAGTATACGTGTGTGTACATTGAATAGCCAGGATGAGGAATAATAGCAATAGTTGTAATCTACTCAAAACATTTGAAAAGACAATTAGTTATCATTGTTGTTGGCAAATGATGTCTGACTTTTTATAATTCTCATCAGCCAGTAAGTCAAGAATCAATGAATTTGTAACTTTCTTCTAGTTTGGTTGTTTTGTTTTGCTTTGTTATTTTGCTTTAATATTTCCCCAGTGTAAAAATGTGTGTCCCTGCAGTTGGTTATCTTTCTTAGTTATCTCTCTAGGAGCATGCCCTTTTTCGTTACTAGGCACTTTCTTTCAACTACTTTCCAAATTTCCAAATGAAGTATAAGAAAACTTTGCCAATTCCACTGAGTTCATTTCAATAAACTCAAAGTTTAAATCAGTACCAAGGCCCACATGATACATCTTTTAGAACAAACGCGTAAGTCTAAAAAGTATATCAACAGTTCACGCATCACAAGCCTGGAGAATTATGAATGGGGCACTTTCCCTGAAATACTTATCCTTTGAATATGAGCTTTAAGAACTGTGTTTGATTAATTTCCAACAGAAATGACTACCAAAGCTGGAGTATTTTCCTACTGCTATTTTCTCAGAAAGATTTCTGTGTTTTGAAACAATATAACCATTAACATTCATAACTGCTGCGTCTTGTTGCTTTGTTTCTCTAGAAAAGAACTACTTTGGTGTTTGGTATTTAGACATTTTGTCAAAAGGATTATTCAGAAATTAAGTCAATGGATTCTGTATGCCGCTGCTCCCAACTCTCATCTGAGAGCTAACGGAGTTTGAGCAGGCTTCACTCATTCTCAAGTGCCATTATTACTGAGAACATTAAACTATATCACCTTTTTCATTTATTTTCAATCCAAAAAACAAACAAACCCTGGATTTTAATGTGTGGCATACACTGAATATCAGAGAATTTTCTTTAAAAAAAAATCACTCAAAACGTCAAAATTATACATTCTTTCAAGTTGCTTTATCCATGCTGTTTTGAAGCAACCAAGGACTCCAGGGCATACAAATGCTGGAAATTTCCATTCTGAAGTCTGGTGTGGTTCAAGCAGTTCCCCAGTGAAGGATACTCAGGGTACTGAGAGGATTTTAATATGATGTGATTTTCTGAGGAACTTCCAGATAATTAGAATTAACCCCAAGCCAAATGCAAACTTCCCAAGGCAGTTCTGTTTCATGGTGGGTCTCCCTGAGTTGGACCTATTCAATCAGGGTACCAGCCTGGATGGTTGAAGGCCAGTGCCCATCAAGGATATCACTGTGATCAAATCAGGCTTCCCTCATTAATGGGTGGCTCAAGGATGCTCTGAGAAAGGAAAATCATGTTCTTGAAAAGCCTCTGCTTTTCCTCCAGGCAATGCCAGTCAGTGAGCATTAACTCACTGTTAGATAAGAAACCAGTAAATGGGCAGGTGGCTTTCCTTTTCTAGGATTAAGAAGGAAATAACATTTAAGAGCCTATGATAAACTGGAAACCATGTAAAGCACTTTATTCAATGTTTCCAAGAATCCTAAAAGGAAGTTACCATTATTTCCAGTCTTCATAGGAGGATTCCTAATCACAAAAGACAATATCCTAAATATATTAGCTGCTTTATTTATTTATTTTTTTCTGGTTTTGTGTTCATTTTTAAAATACTCTAAATAAAGAGAAATCCTTCAAAGGATTTGTTCCTGTCACTTATCTATGTATGATATTTCACTGGTTTTCATAAAAGGATAAAGACCTCATCTGTAATATAGTCCTGTGGCTCTCTGTTCCATCTCTCCAGTCTCTCAATGAACCACATTCCTTTCTTCCCTCTAATGTTCCAGATAGACATCTTTTATCTAATGTTCGTCTGCTTCCAGTTTTCCCAATGTGATGACCCTTCCTACCCTAGGGAGCGTATGCTGTCCTATCCATTCAAGGAGAGCTCTCTAATCCTCTCCATTCTCAATTCATCAAGCTACCTTCTATTAATCCTATATAATAAAATCCTAATATGCAAATTGACAGAATGGCAGAATAACCAGTTGCTATGACAAGCACTGACCACCAGGGGAAAATGGTCAATGGTAGCAAGTGTGCTCCCACAGGGGGAGTGCCACTTAGCCAGAAGCTGGGCTCACAGCTGGCAAGTGCAGGGGTGGTGGTGGGAGCCTCTCCCATCTCACTGCAGGTGGCTGGTAAGGAGCGAGGGGTCCCGGATTGCAAGAGCCCTGGACTGCAAGAAGGATGTCTGACTGCAGGCGGACATCTCCCGATGGGTCCTGGACTGCAAGAGGGTGCAAGCCAGGCTGAGGGACTCCTCCATGTGCACAAATTTTGTGCACTGGGCCTCTAGTTCTTGAATAAATAACATTTCCTTGGGGTAGTTACATTCCTGTAAGACTACTGAAAGATATATTTTGGTACTATGAAGGCACACATTAAATATTATTAGATGTTATATAACAAGGTGCCCTCTTTATATTCCTTCAAAGTATCCCCTATTTAATCTCTAGAGTATATATTACCATTTCAATTACTTAACTATTCTTAACCTTATGCTTTTCATAGCTCCTATAAATGCAAGACCTAAAAGGCTGTAAGCTTATCCACTTCTTTTACTGCTATACCCCCTTGACCTAGAACCGTACTTAACACATACCCTGTTCTCCCAAAAATAAGACAGTGTCTTATATTAATTTTTTCTCCCAAAGTTGCGCTAGGTCTTATTTTCAGGGGATGACTTATCTTTCCATGCACTAGGTCTTATTTTTGGAGGATGTCTTATTTTCAGGGAAACACGGTAGTAGGTGCTCAGTGAATTGTTTGCTGAATGAATGAGTGAACCACTGTTCCGCACAATGAGCTTCCTTATTTCATTTCAAAAAAATCTCAGGTGAGTTTACTCTGAGTTAACATTTTCAAGGGCTATTTTTTCAGTTCTGTTCTTGCTCTTAAAAGCACATGGCTACCTTTCTACAAAATATGTGAATTCACAGGTTGTAACATGTTAAAACATCAAATAAAAGACTGTTGTTTCCACTCTTGAAGCCAAGGACTACAATTGCATTTGTATAGTTTATTATTATGTGATTTAACCTAATCAAAAACAACATTTTGTTTCCTGACACTCTCATTTAAAGACTTTTGTTGGTTCTGATAAATGTGTACTTTGGAGAGCTTTAAAGAAAATTTGTAATGAATAAAAAGAAATCCATCTACCAGTAAAAATAGCCTGACATTCATTATACTACTAACACTTTATTAAATGTAAACACAAATGAAATAACATGCATTTGGGTATCTGTGTGAAAGAAGAATAGTACGCGCTTCGTTTTGGAACTTCTATCTTGTGTGACCCCTTTGCAGCCTAAAACACGGTTAACTGGTCCTTTCTTGAATTGCTCCTCTGGGTTTCTATGACACCAAGATTTTCCTTCCAATTGTCCTCTTTTCTCTCCTATTGCTCACCACCCTTCCCTTTTCTAGTTTCTCTTGAACTATGTGTTCCCTAGATAAGTATCTATTGAAAGGTCACTATGCTCTGGTGCTGACCTGCAATGGTGCTGGAAATACAACAATAAAGAAGACAAATACTGTCTTTATCCTCAAGAGGCACAAACTTCCAATTATAAGATAAACAAGTTGTGAGGATGTAATGTACAGCATAAGTAATATAGGCAATAATATTGTATCAACTTTGTATAGAAGTAAATAACTTGATTTACTGTGGTGATTGTTTTGAAATGTATATAAATGTCAAATTACCATGTTTTATCTTGAAATATGTTTGTCAATTCTACCACAATAAAAATAAAATATTTAAAAAAAACACACACAAAAAAAAACACTGGCCCTAATGGCTCAGTGGATAGAGCGTTGTTGGCCTGAGGACTGAAAGGTCCCAGGTTTGATTCCAGTCAAGGCCATATACCTTGGTTGCAGGCACAGTCTCAGTAGGAGGTGTGCAGGAGGCAGCTGATTGATGTTTCTCTCCTATCGATGTTTCTAACTTGCTATCTCTCTCACCTCCTCTCTGTAAAAAAAAAAAAAAAATCAATAATTAAAAAAACACCACCCTTTCATTATATAAATCCATACGAAGTCTACCTTATTGTAGCACAGGGTGGGGCAAAAGTAAGTTTATACTTATTCATGTGGAAAATAATAGAATAATTAATAAATAATAATACAAGAATAAACTCAGTTCCTCACAACTGTAAACCTCCTTTTGCCCCACCCTGTATAAAATCAAATCATGCTAATATAAATTCACAGTTTAAAAAAAAAAAGTTAGCAAAGGAAGTTACTACGCATTTATGGAGGATCCAAGTTACAACTTTAAATTGCCTGAGTTTATTAAGAAAACACTTGAAATCTTCTCTGCAACTCTGCACTCATTTCTCCAGATCCCCTAAGAGCTGTCAGGTGCATCCTTGGAACTGCATTGCTTTTGTTTTCATCAGCTCACATATTCTTGACATTTCCCTATTGCTTGTCAAGATAATTAATATCTGGCATGGGAGAAGTAGGTAGGATGCATTTTAATATACACCTTTTGAGAGAAACATGGTTAAAGGAGTAGTCCATGAAAAGTGAGCTTTCTGTCTTTGACCTTCACTGCATTGTAACACCTTTCTGGTCTGTTTTACAAATGATGGTCACAGCTGTCATCTCCAAACAGTTAACAGAGCTCATTTTCAAGAGAATATCTCTCCAAAGTTTTGGGAAAGTTTGGGTAGTAATCAATTTAGGGTCCACTTCACAGTTATTGAAAATAAATATAACACATACATCCTATGGGATAAGGCTGAAAGCTTATGAGAACTTGAAGAGCCTACCATTTCGGATATATAATTTTTGCCTGTATGTCAATAAACACATGTAAGCTAAATGTATTTTCTTGCCAGCTATAAATAAGCCATTGACCACATTTCTGTGTGACCCTGGAGTGAAAAGCCCTGGTAAGTTAGCAGATAGAAATCTTTTCACAATCTACTCTAAACCATGCTGATTCACTTTCACAGGGTCTGACAACTATCTGGCATCTTGCACCCTACCCTCTGGATGTGGAGCACATTTAGCATGACATCATTCTCCACATAACACAGCTGGCGTTTTATAGGCCTTACTGCCTTTGCTTTTAGTCCATGGCAGTGATTTGCAATCTTTTTCATCTCATGGTACACATAAACTAATGACTAAAATTCCGTGGCACACAAAAATTTTTTTTTTTTTAAATCTGAAAGTAGGTATAATTTTGATTCTTTCACACCCAATGGCTATTGTTGTATTGGCTGTTTTAATTTTCTTATTTGACAATCTCAGGGATAAGAGGTCAGTGTCCCTGACTAAATAGTCAGGTATTTAAGATTTAAAAAATTCTTGTGACACACCAACTGATAATCACTGGTCTTACGGCTACAAATTTTTGTTCCTTAAGTCACTCTCTGGAGTTACTTAAATCAATGCAAAGTACATAGTCCCTTAAAGTGGGCAAATGTAACATATTAATATACTAGAGGCCCGATGCACAAAGATTCATGAAAAAATGGGTCTTCCTTTCCCTGGCTGCCAGCACCGCCTTCTCTCCATCCAGAGCCACCTTCCACCTTTCCTCCAGCCCAGAGTCACCTTTCCAGAGCCGCCTTTCTGCCTTCCCATGCTGCCCAGAGGCCCAGAGCTGCTGGGGCAGTGTGGCGTATACAAATTAACCCCCCATTTTTTGTTGGCTTAATTTGTATGCTCACTCTTGATTGGTTGGTGAAGGTACAGTCAATTTGCATCTTTCTCTTTTATTAGTATAGATTACTCCAAAAACCAGACTTCAAAAATACTAATGAAATCACAAATATTTTAAAAGAAGAAAATACAGTTTTCATCCCCATATGCTACTTTTCTTAAATTCAATATTTTACAAACTGAAAGTAATTAATCAAAAGGGTTGCAAAAAATCACATACATTCTTAGACCATTTCATAAAAAATACTTTTCTCTACCGGAAGACTCAGTGACATAATGGGCAATAAAGGTGTTTAATGGCTTTAAAAGGCTCCAAAATGGCTATAAGACTTTTGCTTCAGAATTTCAGATAACCATTAAAAAAAATGTATTTTTGAAAACCTTGGTTTCCAGAATCCTTAAAAATATATTTTTTAAAAGAAGTAATTAGGTAGGACTCTTGGCAGTCTAGATCTGTCTCGAGCTTCAACAGTATTTGGACGGAACAGGCCCAGGGAGGGCCCTTCTTCCAGCCTCCGGCCACCCTCCTGCGTCTTATCCAGTCACTGCCTTCAAACCACCTCCGGGACCAGCCAACACGCCGGTTGCTTATCTGCCTTAACTCATTGCTGAATAACCAAGAGCTCCCAGATTCGTCAGAATTATCCCATTGAGCTGGAGGCTACGGTCAACAGCCTGACCAGCCTGCATTTGCGGGCCTCCCACACCTGCCTCTCTCTGGGCTTCTATTCCCACTGTGATGATGTGGCTCTCCAGGGCATAGGCCACTGATTCTGTGAGTTAATGGAGAAGAAGCTGGGGGTGCTGAGCGTCTCTTAAACTTGCAAAACCAGCGCGGTGGCTGCATTCTCTGCAGGTGGAGCTGAAGCCTCCCCAGGAGGAGTGGGCAAAACTCAGGGCGCCATGGGAGCCGCCCTGGCCTTGGAGAGGACCCTGAACCAGGCCCTTGTGGAGTTCTACCCACACAGACCCTCAGCTCTGGGACTTCCTGGAGATCCACTTCCAGGGTGAGGAGGTGAAATTCGTCAAGGAGATGGGCGACACCTGACTCACCTATGCAGGCTGCAGACTCCCAGACTTGGCTGGGAGATTATCTCTTCTTAAATGCTCACCCTTAAGCCTGACTAGGAGCCTGTGGAGCCCAGAGGCCTTTGAGGGGTCCCTCTGCATCCCCCTGGGGTCTGGCTTTGGCCTGAGCCTCTCCCCGAAATCACTAGCATTCTTTTAGCCACCCTGAAGCTCTCTCACATGCATGGGACCAAATGAAACAATAAAGATTTTTTCAAGGGGGGGTTGGGTGGAGGGATGGGGCAGTAATTGTTAGACTTATTATAAAAAATAAGTTTTGTGTAAGTGTCTATGAGAGTGTCTGGTACAGAGCAGACTCAGGAAAATCAACATTCTCTTTCCTCATCCTTCTCTTACCAAAAGAATGTAGGTAAAATTTTTAATACACAAGCTTAGAGACTTCTCAGAGATGCTAAAATAGCCTCTTCTAACAGCAGTTTTCATATCCTGGATATTTATTTTATTATTTTATTTTTACTTATTACTATTCTTCATTTAATTGATATTATAAAAGCCATAGCATCAAAGCAGACAGCTTTATGTGCTTTTATGAAAAGTTTAAGTTAAACCAATGTAGAACTGAAATTATTTTTCTTTTGGAACTATTTGATTTCAAAATGCTACACAATATCCCAAATAATAAACTTCCTCGCTGTTGATGCCTAAAAATCCTTTAACAGAAGGCAATTCTTTTATTCCACAATTATAGATTAGGCTTCAATGTGCCAATGTTATTGGAAAAGAGTATTAATATAACTTTAACTCATCTTGTTGTGTCGTAAATCAATGATCGAGATACAAGACGCCTTAATGACCCAATTAATTAGGAGTCGTTTATTGCACACAGTCCAGAGGGAGATGTCTCTTCCAAATCTCTGAGCCCCACGTACAGGAAGTTTCTTATATTTATACCTTTTGAGCTTCTTTGTCTGCAGATTTCACAAAGAGCTCTTTGTGGATTATTGTTACAGGCATTTGTAACCTTGAATACATAATGAGTTAGTAGTTGGCATAAGGATTTGGAAATCATTATTAGTATTACAGTAGTCTATATTCATCTATTACATCGGATGGCTAGCTTGTAAGGCCAGACAGTTAGGTTTATCTTTTTCTATTACTTAAACTAAAAACAAAGTCATTTTATAGAATGAGAGACTGTCTTAAAGTGACAGAGTTTACAATGACAGAGTTTACAGGACTAGGGATTATCTAACAATAGCAGAGACTTTCAAACAGCAGTTTTTTGTACAAGATGGAGGTTATTATGCTTCAACCTCAAAGTTCAAGAGGCTAATTTGCAAATCAGTTTTTTATGAAAGAGAAGATTAAAGAGTGCTAGTAATCCCACTTCTGAGAATATATCCTAAGAATTCCGAAACTCTAATTTGAAAGAATATTTGCACCCTCATGTTCACTGCAGCATTATTTACAATAGCCAAGATCTGAGAACAGCCCAAGTGTCCATCCGTAGATGAGTGGATAAAAACAACTGGGCTACATTTAATACACAATGGAATACTACCCGGGGTAAAAAGGTCACCTATTGCTACAGCACGGCTGGACCTGGAGATCATTACGTTAAGTGAAATAAGCCAGTCAGAGGAAAACAAATACTGTATGATCTCACTTATATGTGGGATCTAGTGAACAAAATAAACTGAGGAACAAAATGGAAGCAGAAGCATGGATTCATAGAACAGATTGACAGCTGTCAGAGGGTATGGGGGGAGGGGAGACCGGATGAAAGAAGATGAAGGAATTAGCCAAAAAACATATGTACATAGTATCTAGACACCGAAAAGTATGGTGATAGCCAGAGAAAAAGGAGGTGGGATTAAGGGGGAGGTAAGCAAAGCGGGGGAGGAAGGGGGGAAGGCGGGGTTGGAATAGAAAAAGAAAGAGACTTTGCTGCCGTGAGTGCACGAGGCAGTGTGCAAATGGTGTTTTATTGAGTCATATACTACAGACCTGTATGGTTTTGCGAACCAGTCACCCCAATTAATTCCATTAAAATCTAAATAAATAATGAAATAAATAAAACTAAAAATAAAGAGTGCTATGGGGTGAGGTGAGAAGGAAGGCGATGGGAGCTGAAAGGGAAATGAATTATCGAGGGCAAACTTCGCCTTTTACCAACAGACTCCTCTGCTGCCTTTGTTTTCCTGTTTCTTTCTTTCCCTCTGTCTGATGTCAAACACTCCTTTCCTTGGGAGGGTGACAGCTGAGTGCGAATTTCCAGGATGGTGAAGGTTGATAGGAGCCAAGCTAGAAATGCCCCCATGCAATCTTTTTAGGTGTTCTAGATTCAAGAATTGCTCTAGTGGTGGGACTTAAGAGGTTAAAAGAAAAAGATCCATTTTCATTTCCATTGTGTTCTTTTCCTAGCACTAAAATGATCGAAAATGATTCCTCCCGTTCTTTTTTAAAAAAAGCCTTACTACCTTGGTAACATGTTAACATCTAGTCTTAATATATACAAGTCATGAAAAACTGAATTTATGGAGATTTATGGAGATTTTTCAGGGCTATAGTATACATTTTTTTCAAACTTAAAAGTCGATTGCTTTATATAACCCTCATTCACTCCCTTCCCCTTTAAAAGAAGACAAACATTAAATCTAGTTCTGTGATTTACAAGGCATAGTTACTACTTTATTTTCTCTTTGAATTCTCTCGCCCTTCTAACCTTCTTGAGGTTTGCTTAAGGTCAAGCTATGTGGATATTTGCTTCCATTGATTAGAGTCCAATAACCAGTGGGTGGTAAAGCTGAGTGAAGTTCAGGAAATTGCAGGGCAGACACACAAGTCAGAGATGCAAGGTACAACGGATTTGTGGAACAGCATGGGCCTGTGTAATTTAACATGACCTTTTTGGTGTTCTGTGAGGGAGAGTACTATTCAGCGACAATTAGGGGAATTTAGTATGAACTGTGTGAGGTGTTTTGAGTCTGAAATTATATAGTGAATGGCTTGGCCTGATTTCCTAGCAGCTACAAAGTTTGCTATCAAGAGGTATTTGGATTATTGTTCCTAAAAAAAATTACCTAGAACCTATTCTCCTTCTCCCTTACTTTTTCTGCACTTTTCCCCACTTCTAACACTTCTACCATGGGAAGAGCCCACTTAAGAAATAATTCCCTGACAATTAAAACTCCTTCAAAGACATCTTGGTATTTAACATTTATAACATTTTTTGGTGCAAGAAAGATCACAGCTAAAAATAACTAAATATCAAAGGCTGTTAGAAAGAAGAGAATGCGTACACATTTAGATTTTTTTTTCTTTTCTAAGAAAGTGGATCATATATCTTGTTAATTTGTGGTTGTAGGATAAAATTATTTATTATGAATCAAATTTACCTTAGCTGTAATTAAAAGATCATTGCCTCTTAGGGTTCTCTCTCTGTGAATGGTCATTTTTCATTTGGCTGATGTCAACAGTCTAACTGTAGTTATTTTTCCTGTGTATGTTCTCAAGATCTTGACTTCGGGGGAAAATATTTTACCACTTGAACTTTGTGCATGCTCAAGCATTAATTGCAATAATTTCTTAAACTTTTATTTTGAAAATAAATCAGGATTTTCTAGACTACTTATTCCTTTCCAAAAAGTGTAAGATGAGGTATGCAGAGTAACTCTGAGACGAAGTCATTTGGCTACATTTATCACAAATGTCTCTCTTTTCTGTTGTGCAATCAGAAAACGTATGAGGCTGTGGTGTTGAGCCATTCAGAGAAATACTGTGTTTAATGTATTAAGAAGTTTTGAGAAGTGGGAAATCATTTTTCCTTTTATTGATGCTTTTGGAATTAAAACCAAGAGAACTATAGTTGTGATATAAATCATGTTGGAAATGAAATTCTGTAAAATAAATTAATCTTTCAAGGTGTTCAAATAATGTTATAATTTATTGACAGTATGAAGTTAGCATATGCTAAAGAATTAGACTCTCTAGCAATAAATTACATGAGAGTTTGAATTATAGATCAGGATTTCATTAATGTTAACTAATCTTTATTATATTTTTATTTCTTTTTAAAAATATATTTTATTGATTTTTTTACAGAGAGGAAGGGAGAAGAAGAGAGAGTTAGAAACATCGATAAGAAAGAAACATCAATCAGCTGCCTCCAATACACCCCCTACTGGGAATGTGCCCACAACCAAGGTACATGCCCTTGACCAGAATCAAACCTGGGACCCTTTAGTCTGCAGACTGACACTCTATCTGCTGAGCCAAACCGGTTAGGGCTATATTTTTATTTCGAATATTAAACAAAAGGATAGCAGAACACTTGGAATTCCAGTATTTTATTTTAATTTAACCCTGCCATTAATAAATTAGGAACTAACCAGAATTTTGAATCTAGAAAAGTATAAACATTTTTTCCCAGCAGAAACAAAAGTGTCCTTTTTTAAGGTCCAAGTATTAGTATAGTCATTTCAATTGGTCACTCTAGTTACATTTTGTATGTTAAAATTTAAATGAAAAATATAATCTTGAGTTAGAAAACTCTAGTAATAATTTTACAGACTGTGTCTAAGTTTATAGCTTTTTAAAAACCAAGGTAAGTAATTTTAAATAACACAATGGAATACCACTCAGTCATAAAAAAAAAAATAAGGAAATCTTACCATTTGCGACCCCATGGACGGACATGGAGAGTGTTAAGTGAAAGAAGCCAGTCAGAGAAAGACAAATACCATATGATTTCACTCGTATGTGGGAAAAGAAACTAACAAACAAAATAGAAACAGATTCACAGTTACAGAAAACAGACTGACAGCTGTCAGAGGGGAGTGGTAGGGAGCTGGGTAAAAAAAAAAAAGGTTAAGGGATTAAGCAAAAAACAAAACAAAACAAACAAAAGACAGCCTTATCTGGTGATTACCAAAGGAAAAAGGAGATGGATGTAGGTAGGAGAGAGTAAAAGGAGGTAAATGGTGAGGAAGGAGACTTGACTTGGGATAATGTGACTGGGCACTTGCCTCCCACTGCATTCAGCTCCAGGAGGATGGAGGTGTCCATAGAATACTACAGATATATGTAGGCCACCCAGCTAATCCCAATAGTTAGAGGCAATGCATTTTAGCTTTTAAAACACCCAACCTGAGTCTAGAAAAACAGTAGAGGTAAGAAAAAGCAATGTTTTCAAAGGGAGGGTGGAACAGACAAAGAGACATTAAAAACACACAAAGGCAGAAAGATGAGAAATGAGTTTTTAAGAAAGTACAGTAGTTTGATTTTGGTGAAATTTAAACGGTAAAGCATTGAATGGTGGTAGCATATTCAGCTAGAAAGGGAGGCAGATCATGGAAAGCCTTTTAATAACATTTGGTTTTACCTTGTAGGCAATGGAAGGCTAATACATGGTTTTAAGCAAGGGAGTAAGAAAGTTTAGTTGTATAGTTCGGATAAAATAAAATAAAACATATGTGAAGGTTTGAGGAAGGCATATGCAGAGTCAAGAAACCACAAAATGAATCATTTGAAACAGCCCAGGCAAGAAAAAATGAGGGTCTGAACCACAGCAGTGAAAAGAGGCAAGGAATGAGAGATCAATTAAGCACAGGCTTAGGAGGTAGAATTAGAAGAATTTAGCATGATAATCTAGTGGCTGTGGGGAATAAATATAGTAACTTTTGATTTTTTATCTTATAACAAAAGAAATAGGCTTTCCTTACATTTAATATGTAGATTGATAGTCATGTAAATAAAACCTAAATTACCCTTTCTGCCTCCACTTTCTCATCCCCAACTCATTCATTAATCCTCTATAGTCTACTTTATTCTCTCATCACTCTCATAAAATTACTATTGATAATGTTCTTTTCTCTGTTAATCTCATCCTGCTCAACTTCTCTGAGGTATTTGATTCTTCTCTCATTATAGAATCTCCTCTTGACTCAAAATATGATTTCCTTTTGCTTTCCTCTTACTAAGTTATCTTAGTACTGTTTATTGCTTTATCTTTTTGCTAAAATATTGACCTCCCTGCCCTTCCCTCCCATTAATCCCTCCCCTACATACACCGCAATACAAACAATTTAAAGAGTTGATCACTGTCCTGAAGAATCCTATTAATCAGTTCATTGAACAATACTATACATAACACTGCAAACACATTTATAGAACTTGAAGTGACCAGATATAAATTACTATACAAAGCATTGTAGTACATCAAGAGTTTAAGAGAGCACATGATAAAAGATTCAGTTGTTAAGGTAATTCATTAAGGTAGAGCTATCAGAGGAGCTGTGTTGAAGAAGCTCTCTCTCTGATCTGTTAACTTGGAAAAGATGACCATTTTCTCTCATTCTCACAGTGCTCAAGAAAACAATTCAGCAGGCTGCTTCAGTAATCAATCCTGTGTGTTTAATGATCCTTCACCTATTTTAATTCAGTCAACCATGAAATAATGAAAAATATATCTGATTAAGTTCAAAGTCATAGGCTTTACCATCATTTTGTATATGATCCACATTATGACCAAAAAAATAAAATTTGCTCAGCTTTTATCAAATGCTGGGATAGATTTGAGGATGGCTGAATATTTATTTTAATACACTTTATTGATTTTTTTACAGAGAGGGATAGAGAGTAAGAAACATCAATGAGTGGGAAACATCGATTAGCTGCCTCCTGCACACCCCCTACTGGGGATATGCCTGAAACCAAAGTACGTGTCTGCAACCAAAGTACGTGCCCTTGATGGGAATCGAACCTGGGACCTTTCAGTCCTCAGGCTGAGGCTCTATCCACTAAGCCAAACCAATTTCAGCCAAATATTCTTTTTATAAATGACTTCTTAATATGTTCAAAACTATCCTATGAGTGGTTTTGCTTCTTTGTCTTCTCCAGGCTCCATAGTCTTAGTGTCATAACCATTAAGAGTTGGTATCACACAGAGTTGGTTCCCTATTTATTAACAATGCAGCCTTCTGTTTATTACTTGATCTAAGACTTCATTTCCTCATAAGTATGTTACAAACAATTATATATACACACAATAATTAGAGTATTGTTGTGAGAATCAATGAGATGATTTGTGTGAAAGAACCTGACCTAAAGAGGGTTACTTACTATATGTGAAACCTTCCCTATATTTCATTTCCATTACAAATTGGAACTACTTTTTTTTTTTGTCTATTTTACCTTTCATTTATACAGCAAATAAATACATTACTTAAAAAAAAGAAAAAAGTTAAAATCAGGTTGTTGTTGTTTTTTATGTCCCTTGTTTTCCCCTCTTGCCCTACTCCACCCAGCCCTGACACTACCCTAGGCCTCCCACACTATTGTCTGTGTCCATGGGTTATGCATATATGCATATAAATTCTTTGGTTAATCTCTTCCTGTCACTTTCACCCCCTCCGTTTTGAGATCTGTCATTTTGTTTCATGCATCCATGCCTCTGGACCTATTTTGTTTGTCAGTTTATTTTGTTCATTAGATTCCACATATAAGTGAGATCACGTGATATTTGTCTTTCTCTAACTGGCTTCTTTCACTTAGCATAATAATCTCCAGGTCCATGCCAAAACCAGTTTGGCTCAGTGGATAGAGCGTCGGCCTGTGGACTGAAAGGTCCTGGGTTTGATCCCGGTCAAGGGCATGTACCTTGGTTGCAGGCACATCCCCAGTAGGAGGTGTGACGGAGGCAGCAGGCTGATGTTTCTAACTCTCTATCCCTCTCTCTTCCTCTCTGTAAAAGTCAATAAAAAATATATTTTTAAAAAAAATAGTAATCTCCAGGTCCATCCATGCTGTTGCAAAAGATAAGAGCTCCTACTTTTTTACAATCAATAATATTCCACTGTGTAAATGTACTACCACTATTTTTTTTGTTTGTTTTTTTAAGAAAATATGTTTTTATTGGTTTCAGAAAGAGGGAGAGGGAGAGAATAGAAACATCAATAATGAGAGAAAATCTTTGATCAACTGCCTCCTGCACAGCCGCCAGTGGGGATCCAGCCCGCAGTCCAGGCATATGTCCTGACTGGGAATCGAATCATGACCTCTTGGTTCATGGGTTGACTCTCAATCACTGAGCCACCAGCCAGCCTACCAGAGCTTTTTTATCCACTCATCTACTGATGGGCACTTGAGCTGTTTCCAGATCTTAGCTATTGTAAATAATGCTACTATAAACATAAGGGTGCATATAATATTTCTAATTGGTGTTTCAAGGTTCTTAGGCTATAGTGCCAAAAGTGGAATTACTGGGTCAAATGGCAGTTTTATTTTTCATTTTTTGAGGAAACTCCATACTGCTTTCCATAACGGTTGCACCAGTGTGCAGTCCCACCAGCAGTGTTCTAGGGATCCCTTTCTCCACATCCTCATCAGCACTTGTTTGTTGATATATTGATGGCATTCTGGCAGGTGTGAGATGATATCTCATTGTAGTTTTAATTTGTCTCTCTCTGATTATTACTGAGATTAAGCAGTTTTTCATAAGTCTATTGGCCCTCTGTATGTCTTCTTTGGAGAAGTATCCATACAGGTCCTTTGCCCATTTTTTAACTGGATTTTCTTCCTGACATTAAGCTATATGAGTTCTTTGTATATTTTGCAAATTAACTCCTCTTCAAATCTATCATTGGTGAATAAGTTCTCCCATACAGTGGATTCCCTTTTCATTTTGTTGGTAACTTCTTTTGCTGTGCAGAAATTCTTTAGTTTGATATTGTCCAATTTGTTTATTTTTCTCCTTTGTTTCCCTTGCCCTGGGTGATATATTGGTGAAAATACTGTTATGTGAGATGTCTGAGATTTTACTGCCTATGTTTTCTTTGAAGATTTTTATTCACAACTTACATTTAAGTCTTTTATCCATTTTGAGTTTATTCTTGTGTATTGTGTAAGTTGGTGTAGTTTAATTTTTTTTGCATATACCTGTCCAATTTTCCCAGTACCAATTATTGAAGAAACTATCTTTACTCCATTGTATGCTCTTGCCTCCTTTGCCAATATTAATTTATTATACTGGCATGCGTAGATTTTTGGGTTCTCTGTTTTGTACCATTGGCCTATATGTCTGTTCTTATGCCAGTACCAGGCTGTTTTGATTATAATGACTTTGTATTATATTATAGTTTGATATTTGATATTATGATCCCTCCATCTTTGTTCTTCTTTCTCAAGATTGCTGAGGGTATTCAGGGTCTTTTTTTAATTCCATTTTTTGAATATTTGTTCTAGATCTGTGAAATATGCCATTGGTATTTTAATAGATTGTGTTGAGTTTATAGATTGCTTTTGTTAGTATGGATATTTAATGATGTTAATACTTCCAATCCATGGACACAGTATATGCTTCCACTTGTTTGTATGTTCTTCTATTTCCTTTTTCAATGTTCTATAGTTTTCTGAGAAAAGGTCTTTTACTTCCTTGATTAAGGTTATTCCCTGGATCTTTTTCTTGTGTTACAGTGATAAGTGGGATTTTATTATTTTTATTTTTATTTTTATTTTTTTTTAGTTTCTCTTTCTGAGAGTTCATTAATGGTGTATAAAAATGCCATCAATTTCTGGATCTTAATTTTGTATCTGCTACTTGGCCAAATTTATGTATTAAATCTAGCAGTTTTTGATGAAATCTTTAGGGTTTCTATGTACAATAGCATGTCATCTGCAAATAGTGACAGCTTTCATTTCTCCTTTCTAATTTGGGTGCCTTTTATTTCTTCTTGTCTGATTGCTGTGGCTAGGACTCCCAGTATGATGTTGAATAAGACTGGTGAAAACAACCCAGGATGCTGTGGCTCGTTTGGTTTCCTTCTGCTTATTCCCATGCGCCAAAAGGTCATTGGTTTAATTCCTGTTCAGGGCACATACCTGGGCTGCGGACTCAATCCCCAGTAGAGTGTGTGCAGGAGGCAACCACTCAGTGTTTCAGTGTTTCTCTCTCTCTTTCTTTCTCTCTCTCTCCTCTTCTTCTCTCTCTCTCAAATCAATAAAAACATGTTTTTTTTTTATATAAAAAAAGGAAGAGTGGTGAAAGTGGACATCCCTGCCTTTTTCCTGGTCTTAAGAAAAACACTTTTAGTTATTCTCATTAAGTATGATGTTGGTTGGAGGTTTGTCATATATAGCATTTATTATGTTGAGGTATGATCCCTCTATTCCCGCTTTGCTGAGAGTTTTTATCATAAATGGGTGCTGTATTTTGTCAAATGCCTTTTCTGTGTCTATTGATATGATCATGTTATTTCTATCCTTTGTTTTATGTGATGTGTCACATTTGTTTATTTGAAAATATTGTGCCAGCCTTGCATCCCTGAAATAAATCCCATATGGTCATGGTATATGATCTTTTTAATGTATTGCTGGATCCAACTTGCTAATATTTTGTGGAGGATTCTAGCATATGTGTTCATGAGGAATTTTGGCCTGTAATTTTCTTCCTTTGTAGTGTCTTTATCTGGTTCTGGAATTGTTTCCAAATTGTTGGCTTTATAAATGTACAGCAATATGCCTTACACCTCGCTTTAGCATACTGTGTTTGACATTCCCAAGAAAACTTAAATACATATATCTTCTGTTGAACACATTGCATACTATCACTTTAAAACTTATGATAGAAATAATTAAAAAGATATTGCCAATCTATCACTATGATGGCTCTGCACACTTTTCTGCTGCTTATTCTCTCCTATTTTACTTTTAAAGAATATTATATGGTTCTTTTTACTCTAGAGAAGGTCATGAAAATTAGAAATCCAGGTAGGAAAATGTGCAAGAAAAATTATACAAATGGGAATTGGGTGGACATTAAAATTTGGGGGAGGGGGAAATGTTATGGCAGTCCACATAAAATATGGAAAAAACCTTCACAGATAAAATAGTTAAGTTACCGGAATATCTCTAACACCTAGTAAGAATAAGATGTTATGGGGAAGGCTTAAAATCAGTAGCCACTGAGGAGTTTTAAGGTAGGCCAAGGTTAATTCAATGACAAAATGTAGTGCTTCTTGGGGAAAGAAATTAGTGTACTTTTTTGTCCGCTAAAAAATGGCTATATAGAATTCATTACAGAAATGGAGATGTCCGTTTGTCCTAGGAGGAGAGAAATAAATGGATTTGTAGATCAATAGTGCTTGACGAGCAGAAGAAATATTAACTTATAAAACCTAGTTCACTTGGGATTCATTCTAAAGGTGAAGAGAGTGGCAAACGTCAGGGAAAATCTCTACCTCACATCTCCCTGTAAATTAGGAGGGGGCCTAATCTTCAAAAAATTATATGAAAAAAATATATATATAAAAAATAACTTTAAAAATCATAATGAAGATAGTGCTAGAATTTATTTTTTTTTTCTCCCTCTGACTCACTTTATCTCACAGTTTTCAGTTATTGGCTCTAACTGGTATGGTTCCTTCAGCAATTTCTAAATTTCTAAAAGTTAGGATTGCTTTGCATTTAAGATGCTTTGGCAAGGGTTTTAATGAGAATTTTAAATCCATGCGAAATCTCTTGCAGTTTTAAATGAGGCCATCAAAGAGAACATACAGCAGATGGAACCCGTGATTGATCCAGAGCGTGGAGTCTTGCTTTTAATTTTTTTGTTTCCCAGCAAGGAGAAATTTTGCAAAATACCCTCTCTTCCTAAAGACTTAAAATAAAATGCATAGTTAAAATAGAGGCACTATCCTTTAGGTATGTGACAAGATGGAAAGGTGAAACTCTTGTGCCACACCCCGATCAACAAGCAGAGAGGCCACTCCAAAGAGAATGTGGAGGTGTCCAGTTGGGGTTCCTGTTTTGCTACTAGTGCCAGGTTCGTTTTTCACTACTGTGTTTCAGCTCTACTCGCTGATTGACTGAAACCACGTACAATCACTGTTACAGATTGAATGGTGTGCCCCAAAGTCAGATGTTGAAGCCCTAATCTCCATGGTGATTATATTTGGAGACCAGTCCTTTAAGAAAGTAATTCGGGTTAAGTGAGTTCATAATGTGGGGTCCTAGTCCAATAGACAACAGCGATCACTCTCTCTTCACAGGCACCCAGAGGAAAGGCCAGGCGAGGACTCTGTGAGAAGTCAGCTCTCTGCAAGCCAGGAAGAGGGGCATCACAGCAAGCAAGCCTGCTGGCCCCGTGATCTTGGACTTCCTGCTATGGCGTACTCATACAGAGACTTTCAGCCAAAACCACACAGCCAAGCCTCCCCCAGATTCTTGATCCGCAGGGATTGTGACCCTGTTTGAAGTAAATAACTTTGGTGTGATTAGTTCTACAACAATAGATTATTAGGAACTGGCCTTGAGGCATTGTAGCTGGGTATATGCATGACCAATTATAAAACAAAGTGCTATATTGGTTATGTATCAAAATTTATGAGCTAGAAAGTAAGCAAAAGGAGGGCTGAAGGTTTTTGAACTGGAAATTTTAAAATATTAAGGAGCCCTCGCTGATTTGGCTCATGGATAGAGTGTTGGCCCACAGACTGAAGGGTCCTGGGTTCAATTCTGAGCAAGGACACATACCTTGTTTGCAGGTTCAATCACCAGCCTTGGTCAGAGCCCTTCCAGGAGGCAACCAATTAATGTGTCTCTCTCACATTGATATTTCTCTTTCTCTCTCTCTGTCTCTCCCCCCTCCCTTCTTCTCTCTCTAAAAATCAATGAAAAAAGTATCCTCAGTGATCACTAACCACTCACACACAAAAAAAAAATCAATAATTGACAAATGGAGACATATGCTGACAAAAGCTTTGATGGGTTCAAACTAGGAGAAATTTGTCCTCCAAATTTCACAGGTGGAAGCCCTGATCTCCCATGTGACTCTCTCAGCAATAGAGCCATTAAAAATGTGAGTAAGGTTAAATGAGGTCATAAAGGTGGAGCCCTGATCCGTTAGAATTGATGCCGTTATAAGAAGTACAATAGAAGAGAAGCCAGAGCACTGTCTCTGCCGAGGGAGGAGATGCTGAGAAGGCAGTGGTCTGCAGGCCAGGAAGAGGACCCTCAATAGCATCTGCCCAAGCTGGAACCCCAATCCCAGACTTACAGCTTCCGGAACTGTGAGAAGATACATTTCTCTCCTTGAAACCACCCATTCTATGGCACTTTATTATGGCAAACTGGGCTTACTAATACAGGTGACGTCTCACTTTTCCAGGACTTAATTAGAATGCTAGTTGTGTACAAAAATACAAATATGGGCTTTTGTCTGAGCCACACATTGGTGTATGAGCAATCTCGAGGCAGGAGTTCTGTTCACTGCAGATCCCCAGCACACGGACCATGGCCTTTTTCTAAGCCATACTAACTACTACAGGAAGAGTGAAAGGAAGGCAAGAGGGGTTAAAAAAAACTGAACATTTTCAATGATATGAAAACTCATGCCCTCTAGTAGGATCTCTAAGAGAGCCTAAAGATAGGAACCTTCCAGAGAGAAAAGGTAGGAAAATGAGATTAAGTAATAAAATTCTGCCAGAATGGAGAAAGCCTCTGTGGATTATGGAGTTAACCAAGTGTCAGCAGTACGCAAAAGGCCGGTTTGATTTTTTGCACGTGCTTTCGACCACTCATTCCCAAGCCTTCGTTCCTACTCAGTCTTCCTTCCTAATTATTCAGTGCTCGTATTGCTTCCCAGTCTCCAACAGCTCTTTCTCTGCTGACTTCAGAGTTACCTGTGGGCTTCCCTGCAGTCACTGTTCAATTCCTAAATGTTAATCCACATCTCGTCTTGGGCACTTTGAATGCAAAGAGTGCAAATGAATGCACCTCACGCAAGTCATTTTAAGAGTTTAAAACTTTTTAAAGGCCAACCACATCCAAAATAACCATTAATAAGAATAAAAAAAGCCATTAATTGTGCATCAAAGAATTCAAAAGGCAATGCAAAGCAGGACGTGAAAGATAAGCAGAAAAAGTTTGAATCTACCCAACATCTTCAGAACATTTTCCTTTGTCTTTGCAATGGTAAGCATTCATCTGTAATAAATGGATTCTTTGGTGAACTTACTATACATCCAGTTTACACCTGGCCTTTTTACTTTGACCAAATACCAAGGTGGGGAGGTAGGTCAGCCCATCTCTGATGCCCATTGCTCTGCTCCTCTAGTTCTATAATTCTAGGACAGATTTGGACTTGCTAGGTTGAGTCTATAGGGTTTTATCAGGGGGGAAATTGAACTGAAACTTCAATTTCCTTACAACTGAATATTATTCTGTAGGGGTTTCCTATTTTAATCTTATGCATAACTTGAGCAGTCATATTCCACAGTTTCCCCCAATGGGAATTCCTTTTTTATTGAGATGGGACTATATTTCCAAACTTACTTTTTATAAATTTCCTACTGGATCTGTTATTAGATCTCTGCAGCAGTGGAACTTCTTGGAATGTGGATTATGTGTGAGGGACACATACTTACTTGCAACTATGACCCAATTTTAAATGTAAAGTAAGAATTGAGTTGAGCCAGGACCAGTTTGGCTCAGTGGATAGAGCATCAGCCTGCGGACTGAAAGGTCCCGGGTTCAATTCCGGTCAAGGGCATGTACCGTGGTTGCGGGCACATCCCCAGTAGGGGGTGTGTGTGCAAGAGGCAGCTGATTGATGATTCTCTCTCATTGATGTTTGTAACTCTCTATCCCTCTCTCTTCCTCTCTGTGAAAAATCAATAAAAAATATATATTAAAAAAAAAAAAAATATTACCTACAAAAAAAAAAAAAAAAAAAGAATTGAGTTGAGCTCTGCTTGCAAAATAAACTGGCATATTGCAATGTCTTAACCAGAAGCCACATGATGCTGTGGTAGAGACAAACCCTAAGAGAAACTAGGATTGAATCATGGGTAATGAGAGGTGAAGACATTATTTTCTAGCGAGACAGTAAAATGGTTGTGTTAAAAGAGGTGACATCTATCTTATTGCCCTCCTTGACTATTTGTAGAGATAGGAGGACAGACCATTTGACAACTCATGCTCAAAGCCAACGTCAAATACCACTGAACAGCCCAGGCTATAAATATTGGCTATTGGAATGAATGAAAGAGGTGTGTAATCGGATCAAGCGAAAAGATTTTTTTCTTGCACAATTGGACTAGATGTAACTATCAAATAATTTTCCACAAATCACCCACCGAGATCAATACATTGCTTAGCAAGGTTCATACTGTATCAACTGATTCAGATGTAGCATTTAGGGTTTTCTAATACAGAGTATGAAATAAAATATCCCTGATGGACGGAATGATGATCAATTCAATATTTAGTCTCTGGAAAATATTTAACATGGAATCTACTCATGCTCTTGGGGATTTTGAAAATAGAGTTGTCTTGAACTTTTGTTTCCATCCCTAATGCAGCTATATTTTTGTCTCTGGAAGGAAATAGTTTCTAATGACTCCACGTTGATTTAGTTTCTCTCTACAGTACTGACACGCTAATTTGACAGTGCGTGATTCCTTTGAGAGTTAATGGCCTCAGATTTTGGTTAGCCTGGCTTCTACTGGACTTCTTACATTGCATTCAGTGTGTAGGTATTCCCGTATTTCTCTGCACCTGACAGGGCAATGCTGCTCACTCACACTACATCTTCACTCCTCATCCCCTATTCTCTGACAACCTGTGAATAATGAGTGAGTCTTCACTGGGTGATTGCTTTGTTAAGAGAAATGAATAATTTATCTGATAATCATGCTCATCTATCAGACTACGCATTTTTCCCTAATAAGTGATTTTGCTATGTTTGCTTAAACCTTATGCTGAATTTTTCATGAGTTGGATGAGTGCTTTCCAGCATCTGTTTATAAAGTCAACTAACTTTTTTTTTTTCCTTATGAAATGAAATCTTGGGAGGTAAGTGCTGGATAACTGGGTTTTTAGAAAGATACGTTACCTTTCCAAATGAGGACTCTGCCTGAGTGATTTCACTGTTTTCAAATGTTTTGTGTAAATGATCACATGCTGTTCAACATATTGTGCATCATTTGCACACTTCCTTGAAAAACCAATTTGTATTTAGTGCTTTGAAAGATGGGAATGTTGGGAGCTGAGTACTTATAGTCAAGAGGGTACTCATTTTAAAAATCAAGTATTTTCAATGAGAAACATCTGAAGGTCTGAACACTAAAATCCCCTACTTTAAAGTCAAGCTTCAAACCTTAAGAAACAAGCTAATATGTCTGAGAATACTAAAGGCATAAAAGCACATTTTATTCTCTGAGTAATTACTACTGAGGACATGGAAGATTAAATAAGAGAAAATACAGGAGAGAGACAGAAATTTTATTTTATTTTTTTTAATTTATTTATTTATTTATTTATTTATTTTATTATTTTTTTAATATATTTTATTGATTTTTTTTGCCCCCCTCCCTCCCTCCCATACATACCCTCCCTCCCCAGAGTTTTATGTCCATTGGTTGTACTTATATGCATGTACACAAGTCCTTCGGTTGATCTATTATCTCCCCCAGATCTTCCTCCCCTCCCCACTGTAATTTGACAGTCTGCCTGTTGCTTTACTGGAGAGACAGAAATTTTAAATAATTATTTATAAAATAAGACACAACTAATACATTTCTAAGGAAGTGTTAATATTGTAAAAAAAAAATCATCTGCATAGTAATTTGCAGTGTCAAAAGTACCTTTTAATGATTATAATGTTTAATGTATTTTTAAATCATTGGAAGTTTATAATTTTAACCTATTTAAAAAGCATATTCAACCTAAAGTACGTTTAACTTTTAGAAACTTAGTAGAAACAAAAAAAGATAAATACATTTAGTTCTTCAGTTCATATGTAAATGAGAATTATATTTGGTAAATGTGTTTTGTTTTTTATTTATAATAATCATTTTGACTTCCTTCATTTAAAAAAAATAGGCTCCTTGGTACTCAAGTAATTGTATTACAACTGAGTTTTAAACTAAAATGTGAAGATGTAAAGAGAAAAGATAATATCTTAGTTATGTCACCAGTGCGCAGCAAAGTGTTTGACACATTTTAGGCATGTAACTAACTGCTGTATGCATGTTTGACAATGGAAAATACATAGATATCTATTTTTCCACTTCCAAGAAAATAGTAAAAATACTCAAGAACTAGGTTGTGGCAAGACTTAGTACAAAATGGATTGGATTTATGAAAAATGTGGGTCAAATTTAATGCAAATATTAATGGACAGAACTTAAAATTAGACCCTTGCTCTTAGTAAAAACATTAGAGTTTAGCTTAGGAAATGATAACATATGAAATTTGTATAGTGTTGTATAATTTAGTAAACAAGTTTGTAGTATCTTATTTGCTCCTCCTTCCCAGGATTTAGATATTAATATTTAATTTTATTTACTCTATTTAATTGAAGGATAGCAGAGATATAGGAAAGTACATAAAGAACTTCTGTCTTAAGTGTACATTGATTTTTTACAGAGAGGAAAGAAGAGGGATAGAGAGTTAGAAACATTGATGAGAAAGAAACATTGATCAGCTGCCTCCTTCACACCACCAACTGGGGATGTGCCTGCAACCAAGGTACATGCCCTTGATTGGAATCGAACCTGGGACCCTTCAGTCTGCAGGTTGATGCTCTATGAACTGAGCCAAACGGGCCAGGGCTATTCTCATTTTTAAAATGAGAAAACTAAATTTAGAGCGATTACATGGCTTTCTCATAATTTAATATATAGTAGACGTTATGAGCCCTATTTTGGTTTCATGGGTCTATAATTATTTCTTTACATTTTCTATTATGCAATGCTGTTTTTCCTTTTTTCTCCCCTTTCCTTTTGTCTTTTATTGTCTTTGTAATTTTGATTACGAACATGCAGAAAAGTAGAGAGGCATATAAGAAATATCTGTAACACTTTGCCATATTTATGTTGATTTTGCTAAAAATTTTAAAATATATTTTTACTTACTATGAGATTTCACCCTTAACTATTTCATTATGCACTTCTAAAATTGGTCCAATTATATGCCATTATTAAACAAAAGAACCAGGAATACTTGTGTGTGTTTTTTATCTAAATATTATAAAATATGACATAGCTAAACATTTTCTTATGTATGTATTTAACATTTATTAAAACTCTGCAATGTGTTTAGACATTGGGTACAGTGCAAGATAGTAGATATATATGAAAATATATATGAATATATATATATATGAATATATATCACTTGCATTTTCATACTTATATGAAAATGCAAGTGATATTGAGGGGGGGAAAGTTAATTAAAGAGCGTGTCTTGTCTTCGGATTACTATTAACAATACAGTCTTGTTCTCAGATATAATTTTCATTCTCAGTAGAAATTGATTAACCTTTTATTTCTACTGTAATTACTAATGGGTGGAACACCAGATGAAAGGAGTCTGCATTCATTCTGAATATAAAATCAAATGAAGAACACGCACTGTTCTCAGTGCAAACCTGCATGAGATTGTTCTTGTTGTCCCAATAATATTTGAGTTTGTTTAAACATTCATGGCATGAGTAGAGCAAATATGTGCAATAAATGTTTCTTGTTGTTGTTGTTTTTTTGTATTAATTTACCATAAAAGTTTGGGCCACTAAGTGTGAGGGCCCAATACTACCAATAGTAGCACCGAGCTGACAGCTGGTTTGAATTGCTGCCATTTGTAAACCCCCATGAGTCTTGAAACTATTGACTACCACTTATTACTGCTCAGTGACTTTTGGGTTATTTCGAGTTACCTAGCCATTACCTTAAAAAGGGAAATAAAATAAAAAATTCCTACCTGCTGGAAAGGCTTCTTCCGAGTAGAAGAGGAGAATGAAAAGGATTTCTTCTTAAGAAGGAATTGCTCATGGCCATTTGGACTTTCTCTTGATTACACATCTGCCAGCCAGCTCTGTAAATATCGCCATCTCAGTTCCCTCAACATTTGCTCTAGAGCAGGGGATCTCAACTGGTGGGTGGTGAGCCCTTTGTGGGTCAAACAACCCTTTCATAGGGGTGCATGGCAGATATTTACATTATGATTCATTACTGTAGCAAAATTAGTTATGAAGTAGTAATGAAAATAATTTAATGCTTGGGGATCACCGAAACATGAGGAACTGTATGTATTAAAGGGTCGAGGCATTAGGAAGATTGAGAACCACTGCTCTAGCAACTGTACCAGGAGCTGAACAAGGTCCAGCTTGTCAACCAGAGGAAGTGAGCGCTCAGCGGAAGGCCATGAAGAGAGTGGGCCCTTATATGAGTTCACGTGATGCCAGTCAGATCCATGTTGGAGATTATTTCCAGAGCTGGAGACAAGTCCGGAAAGCAATCGTTTTGCTTTGAGAGTCACTGATTGTCTTTGATGTTGTTCAGTATGCTGGTGAAAATTATGGCTCTTTTGTTGGATCGGTTGTGGGGAGAAGGGGAGAGAGGACAGGGTGTCAGATTATGTTCTTCAGTGGAAATAAAAACAAACAATAGTTTAGAAGTACAACTTCTACATCATAACTAAAATCCAAACAGTTAAAACACACTACTTTAGTCCAGCTGATGTGGCTCAGTGGTAGTAGAACAGATGGTTTAAATCAACTTCCTCAAAAGCAGAACCGGAGATGAGGAATCCCATGCAAATGATTCCTAGAAGCTGGTAAAAAAAAAAAAAAAGCTAGCAGGAGAAGTGTCAAGAATGTGATATCAGACAAAGTGTAGATTATAGAAAGCTTCAGTCTGATCACTTAAAAGTTAAAAGTTACCACACCGTCCAGCCAGCATGGCCCAGGAGGTCAGAGGTCATAGTTCAATTCCTGGTCAGGGCACTTGCCCACGTTGTGGGCTCCATCCCCAGTAGGGGTTCTGCAGGAGGCAGCCAATCAACAATTCTCTCTCATTATTGATGTTTCTATCTCTCCCTCCCTCTTCTTTCCTCTCTGAAACCAATAAAAATATATTTAAAAAACAAAATAAAAAAATAAAAGTTACCACACCTCACAAAATAGGACTAGAGGCATGGATATAAGGAACAGAATGGCAGATCTCAGTGTGCAGGCTGATGGGGGGGTGGGGGGGGGAGGGAGACAGAAGAGATTAGCCAAAGAACATATATGTATATATGCATGACCCGTGGACACAGACAACAATCTGGTGAAGGCAGGGAAAGGGAGGGGGTACAACTATAATAGTGTCAACACTGGGGGGAGGGGAGAGAAAGAGAAAAAGTTACCACCGCTCCGAGTTCTCCTGACTTGAAAAAAGGTAGCAGAAGCTTAATAATCACAACATTTATGGGGAAGAGAGAGGAAAGGCACAATTTGTAGCCCTCTGGCCCTCCACAGCCACTGGCCTCCAGCATCTTCCAGTAGTCCTCTGAAAAAGAGCTGTGGGCACTTGATGTTGGAAAAGAAAACCCACCAAATATGAGGGACGCTGAGTGGAACACTGACATTATTCACTTAAATCCACCTCTTATACCATTCAGATTCACTTGGCGTCTCACATTAAATTTATTTCATCATGTTATGGATTGAATTATTTAAGATCAACCACTTAGTAATTTGGATAGAGTAAGATAAAGAATTGTTATTATAATAGGGGATTAGGGTAGCAAAGGAGTAGCTAGTAGAAAGCAAATAAAATTCTAAGTAATATAAGAATGAAAAATCATTAAAATCAAAAAGAAAGAAAAATCATTACCCTCAAGACTGAGAGAGAGCCCCAAGGAGAAAATCCTACTTAATATAAATCTATGAGTATTTGGGAAAAGATAAGGGAGAATTAGACACATTTATAAAATGTTAAAGTTATTGTTTTGTTAAATGAAATATAAATATTAATTTTTAAATAGGTGAGAAAGTAGAAAACAAATAGGAAGACAAATTAAAATATGAGATTTAAAGATTGCAAGCATAATAATTATAAATTTACATTGATTTAAAGTTGAAAAGCTCTGTTGTCAAATTGTATTTAAAAAATCTGGCTACATGCTCATCACAAAAAAATACATTTAAAGTATAAAATATGCAAAGCTTGAAAGTTAAGGAGTGGAAAAGTGTATATCAAACCCAATGATGTTGCTCTGCTGACATCAGATAAAACACTTTAAGTCTAAAAGCTTCATTAGAGTTTCTAAATAACAATAAAATATTTAATTCATCAAGAAGAGATGAAACTATTCTAGACATACAAGCATAAAATAAAATAAAATGCTACCAAGATATGCAAAGCAAAGCCCAGCCAGTGTGGCTCAGTGGTTGAGTGTCAGCCTATGAACCAGGAGGTCAAGGTTGGATTCCCCGTCAGGGAACATGCCCGGGATTTGGGCTTCATCCCCAGTGTGGAGCATGCAGGATGTGGCCAATTAGTGGTTTCTCTCATCATTGATGTTTCTCTCTCTCCCTTCATCTCTGAAATCAATAAAAATATATTTTAAAAATATATATACAAAGCAAAATTAAATTATAGAAAGAAACTAACAAATCTAGGTGATTTCAATATAGGTCTAAATCACTGCTATGTCATCGAAGCAAGTAAAAACACATTTATAAACTACTAACAAGCATAATTTTAGATGTATCGGATAATAATGCGGATTTTATAATCAAAGAAAACATGATAATTTCAAGAGAAACATCAAAAGTGGTTTATTCAAAGTAATGTCCATCACTAGCTACACATTTCCCCCATCTTTCAGGTAATTTGTGGATACTGTCCCAATAGAATTTTTCTTGTTTTGAGACAAACCATTCAGAGACCAAATTTTCTACTTCTTTGTACACTTTGAAGTGCTGCTCAGAAAGTGCGTGTACCATCGATTGGAACAAGTGGTAATCTGAAGGAGCAAGGTCTGGTGAATACAGCGGGTGGGTTAATACTTCCCAGGCAAGATCTTTTAACGTGTCTTTAACTGTTTTGAAGTGTGTGGTGGTGTGTCATCATGAAGCAAAGTTACTTTCCCGTGTCTTCTGGACCATTCTGGTCATTTTATGATCAAAGCGTGGTTCAAATTGACCTGGATGTTCTTTGTCTTTCACATCAAAATCATCACTTTTGAAGAATTTAAACCAGTATTCACAAGTATCTTGAGATGGAGCATGTTCACCATAAGCTTCCCGAAGTATACGATAACTTTCAGCAGCACTTTTCTTCAAAATAAAGTCATGAATTAAGACTTCTCGCAAATTCTCTTTTACGAGCACAAAATTTGACATTTTTAAGCATACAAATATCTATGATGTTAACACCTTCAGAAAATTTTACATATGAAATTTGAAGTTTATTGTCAATACAACAAAATAGCGTACATATAACATATGTGTAATTCCATCTATTGAAAAAAATTTTGCATTAGTAACTGGTACACCTAGTATACACAAACACTGGTGCAGATCATATTCCTTAATGACAATTGAAATAAAGTTAATAACCAAAAATATATTTTTTTAAAATCTTCATATACTTTAAAGATTATAAACACTTCTAAAGTACTAAGTAATCAAACTATCATAAATGTGAACTTTAAAATCCATAAAAGTAGCCTAACTGGTTTGGTTCAATGGACAGAACATCAGCCTGTGGACTGAAGTGTAGCAGTTCAGTCCCATCAAAGGCATTCACCATGGTTGCAGGCTCGATCCCCAGCCCCAGTCGGGCACTTACGAGAGGCAACCAATTGATGTATCTCTCTCACATAGATGTTTCTTTGTCACTGTCTCTCCTCAGGTGAGTATTACAAAAACAAACAAACAAAAACATTTAAAAATAAACAAATACAAATCCATAGAGGTAAATGATAGTGAAATACTAACATACCAAATATTTAAAGATGCAATGACAGCAGACCTGCAAGGAAAATTTTAGCCATTTCATTTTAAATAAGATAATCTTAAAATTAATCAAGTAAGTTCTTCACTTAGAACTTAATAAATAAAAATAGAATAAATTTAAATAAAAAGGGAAGAAATAATACAGTTAAAAGCAATTTTTAAAAAAATTAAAAATAAAGACACAATGGGGATAATTAACAAAATCAAAATTCAGTTCTTTGGAAAGAGTAAAATACTAGACAACTTCTGGTAAAATCTCATAAAAAAGAGGAAAGAAGGCACAGACAAAGGGTATTTGAATGCAAAAGAAGACATAACTATGGAAACAAGAAAAAAAACTAACTTCATGCCAATATAATTAAATACTTAATAAAATTGATATTTTTTTTCTTTTTTTAACATTTTTTCATTGATTTTAAAGAGGAAGAGAGAGATAGAAACATCAATGATGAGAGGGAATCATTGCTTGCCTGCCTCCTACACGGTGGATCATGCTTGTAGCCCAGGCATTTGCTCTTGACCGGAACCGAACCTGGGACCCTTTAATCCTCAGGCCAATGCTATATCCACTGAGCCAGGGCAAAATATATTTCTTAAAAATGTAACTTACCAACTTAGAAAAGAAATAATAGCCTAAGAAATTCCATAAATGCTTTTAAATTAAAAGTGTAGCTACATGGGGCTGACCAGTGGATAAACTCCCACCCCTACCTCCCAAAAAATTTAAAGTAAAATAGCAAAGAAAAAAAAAATCCAAACAAAGCTACAACTAAATGGCATGTTAATACCACAAACTCAAAGATAAAACAAGACATGTGGTATCAGTGTGCCCATCAAGAAGCAAAGGTAAAGCAAAAGAACTTTGAGAAGTCCAGAAATTGAATTGTCACCAGGCATTCACCCCTAAAACAGAGTCCTTACTCCGCAGGCTGATCTGAGATATCTGTGAAAGAGCTCATGGGTAAGAGGGAGGGGAACACAACAGTCAGGTATTGCTGGGGCAATATGAGCCTTAGGAACTTTTGAAACTAGCCAACCAAAGCTCTCTTTCGGGAGGAAAACCCTACCAAAGAGGAGATTTTACACTGAATCTAAATCAAGGATAAAGTGGCTAAGAAAAGAGATGGTACAGATAAAAATCAGAAGGAAACACATCGCAGAAAGGTCACATTTTTGACACTTTCGAACATGCACAGAAGAGGGAGCCCTAGAGCCATGAAGCTAGAAGTTTCTCCAGCCCACACTTTGCTACTGAGCTCAAGAAAATCAATTGTACTTCCACTTGAGAAACAGAAAAGGCAGTCCAATTCTGAACAAGGTTATCTAACAAAGCTAGGTAAAATTCTCCCTTTGAAGACTAGGAAAATATTTATTGAACCAGGTGTTTATTAAGTACTAACAGTTTATTGTAGTATAAGGTCAAATGGCACATGACAAACTGAAATGACATGGTGTGTGGAGCTTATGAGTATCCACTGTTCTCAAGTCTTGGCAAAAATAAGCACACATAGCTGAGACTGGTTTGGCACAGTGGATGGAACGTTGGCCTGTGGACTAAAGGTCCCAGGTTTGATTCCGGTCAAGGGCATGTACCTTGGTTGCGGGCATGTCCCCAGTAGGGGGTTGTGCAGGAGGCAGCTGATCGATATTTCTAACTCTCTATCCCTCTCTGTAAAAGTCAATAAAATATATTAAAAAATAAAAATAAACACACAAATATATATAGATATGTACATATATATATATAAAATCTATAATACATATAATAGATGATATACATATAGATTATATATATGTATATATGCTACCATAATGTACATAAAACTCAGAGATGTGGAATTTTTGCTTCGTGTTGTCTTATAGTTAAAATAAATTGCTGGGTTATTAAAATATCTTGAACCATTTAGGGACATTTTTAGTAACAGAAGAGAAGATTGAAGATGCACAGTGATGAATGACAACATAAACCCAGCTCTATTAAATTCAGGAGTTTGCTTCATTAATGTCAGTAATTATTTCAAGCACTGACTTCCCAGAGGAAAAGTGGTCTGTTCCACTAGACTCTTGTGTGGGTCAAGAACCAGCAGGACCAAAGTTTGTAAACATTTTTTCAACCAGAGAAACATGAAGAGTATGAGCAAGCTCTTTCTGAGTGCAGGTATAAGCTCAAACATAAAATAATGGGGACAAGGGAAAGGGGCTTTTTTTTCTAATCTTACATCACACAGTGAATCTGCAGATTCACTGGCAGATCAGCTTCCCTAATTGCTGACTGAGGGGCCTGAGAACCTGCATTAAATAAACTGCACCTAATCCTGTTCAAAATGGCCTCCTCGCTCCTGATAACTTTCTACATCCACGGCTAAACAGATCAGGAACTTAATCTAACCTTATCTTATCTGCATGCTTATTTTGGTCTTCCTGCTAATCCTGAGCCCAACTGAAAAGCCCTTCTATTTGCACACTCCAGTGCCTTTTCTGATCCCTGTGACAATTTCCCATTGCGCAGTGGTTTTACATTCATTGAAGAAAATCAAACTTGGCAATATTTTTTCAATGTACAAATGATTCTAAGTATAAAAATGAAGAAAGTAGAATTAGGTTACATTTGCTAAAAATTATCATATAGGATAGTGTTTAAAATACGTAACTGTGATCAAATTTAAGTTCACTAATGAGATTGCTACCCTAATGGCTCTCTGTAGATGTCCTAGCCTCCATCTACAGAACCAAGACTTCCTCGATAGTATACACATCTGCTAGTTAATTGATATTGTTGTAAACAGCAGGTTTATTATTAATTATCAGGGAAAGAGCAAAGGGAAAGCAAATATTATAGGCAAGTCTGGGTGACACAGGGAAGGTGTTTTCCTGTCAGTTACACCCTGGGAACAGGACATTTCAAAGAGGAGGCATGACGGAGGCAAACCAGGAAGATTTGAGATACATGAGGGCCTAAACAAAGGAGTTCTCCTCTTGGTTCTCGCTCCAGGCTGCAGAACGCTTGCACTCCTGCATTCATTCCCCCACACGGCCCACAGCCATGTGGACGCCACTCAATGGACTGATGGACTGGAACTAGCCTGATGCTGTGCTGGACCCAAGTCCGCCATGGAACGGAAACTCTGGACACTGGCTTTGCTTCTAGCTCTACTGAGCCCCTGGTTGTGCCACTTCCAGGACTGGTTTAAGGAAATAGAACTTCAGAAATGCAGGGATGTAATTCCATGCAAATAAAGATCACTCATCCTCCCATAGGAATCTCAGAAAATTCTCCCAACCCCTCAATACTCAGCGGGAAAAGGGATCCCCCACTCCCACCAGGGGGTACCCCACTTCCACCAATAGCAAAATGCTATCTATTATTTCCACAGAACTATTTGCAGGTTGGCAAACGTATCAATGAAGGATACAAAAAAACTTTCTTAATTGTCATTACTTGACAATATGCTTAGATTCTCAATATTAAATCTAATAAAACACTATGAAATTAAGAACATGCCCATCTGCACACTTCAAAAAATATTTAAAAAGGGGGACAGGAATGGGGAAACTCAAAGCAGCAAACAGGATATTCCATACTACCCATACTAATAAAGAGCTAACATGCTAATAGTAGATATGCCCTAACGGGTAATGGCCAAGTCATTAGCATATTAGCTGGGGACAGGGCAGAAGCAGGGAGGTGCCCAGAGGAGGCGGGACCATCCTGTGCCAGGAGGGCAGGGATGAGAGCCATAGCGTCCCCTTCACCAGTCCTTCGCCACCCACCGCTGGCATTCTGAGGGCCCCGCAGCCCACCTGCCAGGGGAAGGAGCTCAGTGCAGCAGGCTGGAGGCTTCCATGCTCTCTTCCTGTGACAGAGCAGAGCCACCATGTGCTCTGGAGGGGGGGGGGGGAAGGTAAGGGGGACAGGGGAGCGGGGAGGCGCCCAGGGAAGGCGGGACCAGCCCAAGGTGACTTGAGAGACTGAGGGCGGGGCTTGAAGTGGCCAGAGAAGGCCAGAGGGTTTGGGGGCTGGGCCAGGCACACTGGAGCTCTGAGTGGACAGGTTCGGGTGTCAAGGCAGGGGGGCCGGTGGGTGGGCGGCACTGCATAACTTCATGCACTGGGCTCCTAGTATACAATAATAAACAACCATGTTATTTCAATCACTTAATGCAAGATTGATTTCTTCCTCAGTTCACGGTCCAAGGTGGGTTGGCAGGAGATTTTGCTCTTCATGAATTCAAGCATCCAGGCTCCTGGGGCACCAAGAGAAAAAAAACTCGTAGAGAAAGCACACCTGCTATTTATGCTTCGGTTCGTTCATTAACCTGGTTAAGCTGATCAAATACCCTGCATTATACTTAGCCCAGAAGAGGAAACTGACTGGCGAGTATCACCAATCTCTGCCATACCCATCATCCATTCCAATGAATACATTTTTCAAGTCAAAATAATTTCGTGACAGTAAACAAAATATTAATTTGAAAACTTTGCTTTGAGGGCAACTAAAAGAAAAAAGTAGACAGTTATGGAACACAATATGAAGCATTTTGTTTTCCATTTTCTGGTGATTTCCAATAAAACTGTAGTTAATTATATTTGATGTAAAAGAAAAGATTATATTTTAAAGGTGCTCTATAAGAAATGAATTTCAGCATTTTTATAAATAAAGGTTAAATAAAAATGTGCTATTCAATAAAAAATAGTAGATATATATCCTGATAACAGCAGTTCAACATTTAAATCCTGGATTAGATGATCAAACTTGAACAGCCAACATTTTAATAACTGTCTCCCCCAATGTATCTCAAATGCACTCTATTAGCAAACACGACAGTTCAATTATTTCCATGGTGCTTAGCATTTCATGATGGCCTATTGCCAATAGAAGATTATGGGATGGGAAACATGCCAAAGAAGTTAAATGACTTTAAAGGCTAAAATATTGCTAGTGCTGAAAATTTAGGTTTATATGAAGCTAACGACCTTGACCCTGTTTAAACTCATCAGATAAGTAAATATATTGGCACCGACTTAAGTAATAACTCTCTTACTAGCCTTCTAAAGAAAAACAGATGTTAATTTTGCTACAAAGAACATTAGTGAAATTCAATGTCACATAAAAGGAAATATTAATTTATCACTTGAAAATAGAAAACAATTTAAAAATGCACTGAAAGCCCATAATACATCAATCTGGTCTACATCACTAAATCTAGAATATGAAAAATTAATCTATTAAAACAGAAAGAAAAATTGGAAAAACTACAAAAATGTGTCTAACATTGGATTGTTCAGGACTTTTATTTCTTTTCTGTCATATTTAACTAGTAAGGAAAACATGAGAAAAATATAATTTGCTACTCCCACAAAAATCTGAATGAGGGAATAGAACCATAGGTAACCAAGTGCCTTATCCACAGTAGGAATTTAATTAAGGCATATTGAGTGACTAAACGAATAAACAAATAATATAGTTGAAAGAGGATTGAGTTTAAAGATTCCAGACCATGCTAACACCAACTAGCCACACAATGGCAAATATTATAGGTATAATTAATTGAACGCTTAGAAGAGAAACATTAGAGCATCCCGTAATTTAATAATCTAAATTAAGTAGAATTCTGTTGGGAAGTTAACATGAATTTGTAAGACTTACTCTACCTTCCCATATTCTTTAGCATGAGAAGGCATAACTATAAAGATTAAATTTTGAAAACAGATATTCAAAGTTTTATATATGTGCACTTAAATTTTCATAAATTTATATACATTGTTTTATAAAAATAGTTTATTACAATTCTGTACAATGTATGAGGTCTCTTCACAAATTAAAAATAAATTTGTCCTACAGACTTACCCTATATATAATAGGTAATATGCAAATTAAGCATCACACCATCACAAAGATGGCTGCGCTCACAGCAGAGGCAGGGATCCCTTAATATAAGGTGGCTGCACCCACAGCAGAGCTGGGGTCCCCGTAACACAAGATGGCTGTGCCTAAAGCAGAGGCCGGGTTCCGTAAGGAGCCTTAATGAGCAATCACCAGAGACCTGAGGCTGCATGATGCTGGACCTCAGGCCATTACTCCCCCACCCAGCAGGGCTTGACAGAGGACCTCAAGGTGCACTCCCCACCCTGATGCTGGGCCTGGGGACTTCAGGCCACACACCCCTCCCCGGTGCTGGGACAAGGGACCTCAGGCTGCACATCCTCCCATCCCCGCCCAGTGCAGCTTGATGGGAGACCTAAGGCTGTACCCCCACACCTGGCTGAGCTTGACATGGGCCCTGAGGTTGTATCCCTGCACCTGGAAAAGCTTGACAGGAGACCTGAGGCTGTGCCCTCTGCCCACTGGGGCTTGATGGGTCTGGATCTTGCCCAATGGGGTTTGGGCCAGCTGGGTCTGGGTCTTGCACAATTTCGACGCATGCGAAGTTGGGCAGGGACTTGACTCTGGGTCTCACAGTGCGCCTCAGACTCTGACACGAGGAAGATTTTCATATACATTTTACTAATTTTCTTACATCTCTGACACTTCTATTATAAAGGGCAAATAGCGATGGTAAAATATTTCCTCTAATTCCCTTTTAAATGTGCACGAATTTCGTGCACCGGGACACTAGTACTTTAAATAATTGAAAACTGAGAGGCAAGAGAGGAATGTATTTATTTCTATTCTAAAGAGTAAAGAGTATTCTTAAAATAAAAATAGGTGCAAAAATAATTCACAGTGTTAGCAATACAATAGCTAAAATGTTAATAGCATAGCTATTCATTGGAATTTATTCACCAAATTGTTCATCGTTTTTGTCACTGTTCATAAGATACTTATCAAATGAAAATCAAAGCTTTCTGGCTCCAGCTGAAGTCACTTTTCCAAAATGTAATTGTTATTATCTACATCTTACTTCAGTTTCCAGTCAAAATCACCAATGGATATTACAAAATTAAGGTATAGTTTCTTCTGCACTCGCATTTCTAATTACCATGTAATAAATTTTAAAAAGAAATAAAGCTGTAGATTTCTTAGCACCAATAACAATACTCGGGAACAGAATGGAAGGGAATTGACCCATAAACATGTATTACAGGTTCTGTGGAACAGCTTTTCAAAATGAAGTTTGAAGTACACTACTAGTAAACTTGGTGTTTTGGGTCACCTAGGACTCCCTTACTTGTATCAGCCAGAGATAAAGTGAGCAATATGTCAAATTAACTTGCTCAATTTTCTTTTCTCTACCTTTTCAATGCCCTTTAGGAACACCATTACTGAGAAGCTACTGTTGGCATTTACAGAAGAAAACCTGGTTTTGGAAGGTTGGTATTGCAATAGCTTAAATACCACAAAATTGAAAACTGCACAGTACCAGATGTTTCAACATCCTAAAAGGAAATTGAGATTGTGGGTGAGCCATTTTGGGTTGAAAAGGTGAGGGGGAGCTTCAGAATGATTTTAATGGTTGACTTAAAAACTTGTTGCAATTGCTGACTGAAAAATTAACAATTTAATATTTTTATGTATTATCTTTCATGTATTAAATGTGACAGTTATAAGAAAATAGACCTTAACATGTTATATTAATCTCATTGAAACAGAGACTTCTATTTAAATAAGACATATTGTTGATAATTTAAAATAATTTAGAATCCATTCTTCTTAATGTTTTCAATTCAGCACAAATCAAATCTATCACCAAGGAAAATGCATAACTAATGAGAGTGAAATGCTTATCAGTATGAAATAACTAATCTATCTTTTAAATGAACCATGTAGAAACTCCATTTCATATAGAAAATTACAAATTGATATAGGTATCAAAAACAATTCCTAGAAAAACAATTATGTCTGGGGATGACATTTTTCCTACAACTTGCCATGGTAAATATCATTTGTTCCTCCACATGTCAAATAAGCAGTTGTGGTTTTGTCTATTTTCCTTAAATATGCAGACAAAAAAATAATAATAAAGAAAACAATTGTCTTTTCCTTGACTCTCTAGACTCTTTCTGGCTAGGAAAGCAATCATTTACAATATTGCTGTTTCTTTCCAAACTCGTTAAGAAAATATTTTAAACATCTGGTGAAACAGGATATGTAGGCAGGAAATATCTATGAAACATGAAGGGCCATAGGTTAGCTAGATCTGATTCTATAACATACAAAAAAAGCAATCTTATAAAAATGAATTCATTTCATATAAAAAATTAAGCAAACACCTACTGGAATACATTATTATATTAATAAACTCTCAGTATTGATTTATAATATGTATATTCACAAAGCATATGTTATGAATACAGATAGGAAACAATAGTGTCGCTTCATTTCCTTTTAAAATAAATAAAACATAAATTAAACTGTGTGTTTCATGATCTATGTGCTCTGCACTCTAATGTTCCGCATGTCTCTCAGCAGCACTGGTCGGTAGTTTTGTTCCAAAATTTCCATGTATTCAAAGTAATCACTCACTCGAAACCCATGCAGTGCTTCTTCCTGTCAAAAAATGTAAAGGGAACAGTTCATTAGTTCAGATAAAGAGACACAATTCTAAATTTATAAACTTTAAATAGTTGATGTATCCCTTTTTTCAAACAAGGAATTTCATGTTGTTGGTAAATGTGTACTGTTTTTTTATTTAGTAGGCAGTGTATTGTATATGATAGCAAGAAATCAAGTACCTATAAAATAAGGTTGTCTGTTTTCAAACCAAAAAAAATGCTATACAGCTAACAAAAAATAAAACAGACTCTTAGATAATGAAATCTTCCTAAGAGATAATGAAATCTTCCTAAGAAGACATACAAATGGCCAACAGATGTATGGAAAGAAGCTTGCTTCACTATTAGGAAAATGCAAATCAAAACTACAATGAGATAACACCTCTGAACTGTTAATATGGCTATTATCAACCAGTCAAGTAATAGCCATTCAAGTGGTTGTGGGGAAAAGAATCTGCATTCACTGCTGATGGGAATGTAAGCTGGTATAGCCACCCTGGAAAACAGTAAGGAGCCTCCTCAAAAAACTAATAGAGCTACCATACAGCCAGCCATCCCTCTTCCGGGTATCCGTCAGAAAAACTTGAAAACATTTATGCACAAAGATACATGCTCCCCTATGTTTACTGCAGCACTATTCAAAGTGGCCAAGAATGGAATTTGCTCTACACTGAGATCACTTAGCCAACGTGTCCTTCGATGGATGAATGGATAAAGACAATGTGGTGCATACATGCCATGGAACACTATTCAGCCGTAAAAAAAAAAAAAAAAAGATGAAATACTGCCATTTGTGATGGACCTTTAGAATTTTATTCTGAGCCAAGTCAGTCAGTCAGAAAAAAGCTAAGAACCATAAATCACTGATAAGTGGAATATAAAACTGAAACTCCAGGATACAGTATGGAGGTTACCAAAGGGATGGGGGGGGGGGGGGGATAAAAAGTAAAGGGAGCCAAATACATGGTGATGAAAGATAATCTGACTTTGAGTGGTAGGCATACAATGCAATATACTGATCATGTATAATAGAAATATATACTTGAAACCTATATAATCTTATTAACCAATGTCACCCAATAAAAAGGGAAAAAGTAAGGTAAGTCACTTTGAGTGGTTAAATAGGAATAAAGAGTTGATTTTTAATCACCAGGAAGTGATATAAAAGTTTACCACAAAAGGTATAGAACTGACTCTACATTGAGATCACTTAAAGAGTTTATAATTATGTCAAATTTCACATAAGAAGCAACAAATGATATAACAGTCACATAAGAGAAGGGGTTTTGTGAACACAGCTCTGCTTTTACCCTTGGTAGACACAACCCTTTGTATGCTGTGTATGACCTACAGTATGAAAAATAACCTTACCAGATCAAAGGGGTCGAAACACGACCAATCTACAAGTTGTTTCTTCTGGTGGGTCCCTCCTGAGATACTCGGTAAAATTAAAAATGCCTGAATATCGCCCTAGCTGGTTTGGCTCGGTGGATAGAGCATTGGCCTAAGGACTGAAGGGTCCTGGTTTGATTCCAGCTAAGACCACGTGCCAGAGTTTTGGGCTTGATCTCCAGTGGGAGGCATGCAGGAGATAGCCAATCAATGATTCTTTCTCATCTTTGATGTTTCTATATCTCTCTCCTTCTCCCACTCCATTCCTCTCTGAAATCAATAAAAACGTATTTCAAAAACAATGCCTGGATATCATATTTCAAAAAGTTTTAAATCTTGATTTTGGCATTCTGGATTCAAGCTCCAAAGTTGACATTTTTCATAGTCTGAAAGTTTCAAGCTACTTGAGAATTTGTACTGAAATCTGACAACTGAGGCCTCTGTCATGAGAATTCTGTTTTAAAACGTCTGGGAGTGTCTAGGTATCTGAGCTTTGATAAGCCCCCTAGTGATTCTTAGCATCAGGGAAGTTAAAATACTGTGGTTTTGGATAGAATATGAGGTTCTTAAACATTTAGAATAGAGTATGTGGCTCTTAAAGATTTTTAATTCAGCCGAAACCAGTTTGGCTCAGTGGTAGAGCGTTGGTCTGCGGACTAAAAGGTCCCAGATTCGATTCCGGTCAGGGGCATGTACGTTGGTTGCGGGCACATCCCCGGTAGGGGGTGTGCAAGAGGCAGCTGGTCGATGTTTCTCTCTCATCGACGTTTCTAGCTCTCTATCTCTCTCCCTTCCTCTCTGTAAAAAATCAATAAAATATATTTTTTTAAAGATTTTTAATTCAGCTGAAAGGCATATGTAATGACTAGAGAGATGATTCCCTTTTGGCTGGGTACATGAAGAAACAGACATTGATCAGATGCAATGTGCATGAATGTTCCTGAGGTAGAACTGAAGTTTATGTCAGTGCCAGGTATCACTATGATATGTCATACTAAGACCTCTTGGGGCTAGAGGGGAGAAATGGGTACAAAAGTATATAGTCTGGCTTTTAACTCAGTAGAAAACCGTTTCTTTTGTTGTATTCTCTACACATCTCTTTCTTAAACGAGAACAAGAGAGGGATGGGAGAGGAATGAACAGGGATGTAGAAACTCAAATAAGTTATTTTTAAGCACCTGTAATGTGCCAGATAATGTGTAAAAGTACTTTTATACAGATATCATCTCATTTCATTCCTCAAAAAACGTTATGTAATAGGAATTATTCCACATTCAATTATACAGATGAAGAAACAGAAGCATAGAAAAGTAAAGCAACATGCCCCAGGTCACACAGTTAGCAACGGAGCCAGAATTTTAATCCAGGTGACCTTAAGTGATATAAGGATGGTGCAGAAACCATCTGTAAACCACAGTTTACAAGATAATGAACACATTGCATCTATCCCCCCAGACAGTGAGTTATTTGTAATATGTATACTTTTGTCTCTGAAAGCTTAGCCCTCCATTGGTTTTTCTGTCTGATCTCCATATCTGAGCCTGCCAATGTGTCCTGGAGCTACAGCTGCAATAGCAACACACAAAGAAAATCCTGCTTGATGACTGACTGATTGGGATGAAATTAATCTGATTTTTTCATAATTTTAATTTGATTTTGCCATAATATGCAAGATTTACTTGAAGCATTTTAATTAAGAATTTTGAGCTTTCCCAGTCTAATATTCACTGGGAGGCAATCTTTTCTTGGCCTGGCATTTCAGTGACATTTGTCCCCAGGTGGAATTCACAAACTAAAACCAAGATCCCTGCCAGCCTATTGGCATGCTGAGAGGAATGCAATAAGGCCAGTCTGTATGTGTGTCTTCTGTACGTTAGATATCCAAGCTGGCTGACATATTTGAGAATACTTGTTTTTTTGGATGGTATTTTTGTCTGGATTCCAGAATTTCTAAAGCACCATCTGTCACAGATAAAAATGTCCAGGACCCCAGGCTCTAAGGACTACGTTCTGCTTCTTCTTCTTTTTTTTTTTTTTTAATATATCATCTATTAACTTCAGAGACGGAGAGGGAGAGAGAGAAATATCAATGATGAGAGAGAATCACTATTTGGCAGCCTCCTGCATGCCCCACACTGGGGATCAAGCCTGCAACCTGGGCATGTGCCCTGACCGGGAACTGAACCGTGACCTCCTGGTTCAAAAGTCGATGCATCAACTGCTGAGCCACACCAGCCAGGCAGGACTATGTTCTTCAGCATGCTTTCGGAAGCTGTCATCTAGCTCAGCATTGACCTATTAATCACCATAGTGTGGGAATAATGCACTTAGCTGATGTATTATCCAACCCACATTTTTGTTGTCGGCAATGATACTGTGAGAAGACAATTTTTTGCTGATATCAATTTATATTCCTGTTATTTATATAATCTAATATTTAGTGGTTTAATCAAAGGAGAAAAAATAAGGTTTTGTTATGTTTTTGCTGTTGTTTCATTTTTTGGTAAACTTGCACTGCCTATGAGTGTTCAGCAGCTTTTGGTATAAGAAATTCCAAGTAGTATTTGACTGATCATGAAGAACTATTCAGTAGGCTAGTTCATATGCAGGCATTGCATCTAGACTCTCCATTACCTGATATAAAATCTTGAACTGAAACCCAAATAAATTCAAATACAATAGGTTGATGTTTTCTTTATGCTTCTAACATGTCACTTTCTGTCTATAGATAAAACTTAAACCAGGAAAAGAAACTGCATCATTTCAATCTTCTGGAATCATTTCATTATCTGAAAACTAGAGGCCAAGCACGCTTGAAATCGTGTGCAAGTAGCTCGCTTCTGCTTGCCTCAGCTGGCTGCCCCGCCTTCTGTCATTCATAGCTCTCCATCACTAGTAACTCAGTCCCATGCCGCCCCACCAGCTGTGAGAGCCGCTGCCCAATGGGTCATTCCACGTTATGGTGTCACAGCCACACGCCTTTTATTAGTATAGATTATCAGGATAACTGATAATAGTGAAAAACATTTGTGTTTGTCAATATTTTGGAAATTAATTCAATTGGGCCTGCTTGTTTGAACTGACTTACAACAATCAGATATTTGTTTTATCTATTGTACTTCTATATAATGACTAGAGGCCCAATGCACAAAATAAATGCAAGGGGCTCAGCCCTCACAGCCCCAGCTGGCCCTCGCAGCCCTGGCTTCATCTGGAAGGTCCTCCAGAAGGTTGATTGGCTGTTCAGTCTAATTAGCATAACAGCTCTTTGTTATATAGGATTCCATTTCCTTTTGAAAATTAGTTTATTATAAAAGTATTGGGAGGACAGGTGAGGGGTGAAGGAGGTCAATGGGGGGAAAAGAGGGAGACATCTGTAATACTTTCAACAATAAAGATTAATATAAAAATTTTACAAAGAAAGTATGAGCTCATTCTTTAAAAATAAAAAGCCCACATAAATATACAGAAGTATATATATAACAAGTAAAAGTCTCATATTATATTGTACTTCAGCTTCTTTCTTCTCAGAAGCAATTATTACTAAATATGTAGAATCAGAAAATAACATGTAATTTAAAAGAATATTAGCATGGCTATGACAAGTACTAGTGGAGAACTGTTACTTTTTTTGTTTTTTCTCCCTTAGTACTAGGCTGAGATTTTAGATCAGAAAGTATAAAGCATAATCTCCAAGGTTTAATCCTTATGACTATAGTTAAAGGAGGAATTTTTGAATGATATAGCTATTCCTGACTTACGGGATCTCCCAAGGAATATATAAAAAACCATTTCATTAATCAAATTTTCATTATTGGTTAATACGTCAGTAAGTGAAAAATGGTGTACATAAGTTTATGTACTTTGCAAACAAAAAGACAGGGCTTAATAGAGTAGTTAAAAGGGTAGTGAATGCATATTTAAATAAACTACACTGAAATTTATCTCACAAGAAAAACAACTGCCCACCAAAGAGATCAGTGAAGTTGAGACCTACCTGCTGGGGGGGGAGGAGGGGGAGGGGAAAGTAAAGTCAATATCCGACAGGCATTTTTTTCTAATCCCTTAGATGGCTGCAAACAACAGGAGTAAGAAATGAGGTTTGTTCCAGGACAAGTACTAACGATTAATTCTTTGCCAGTGTGTCCTTAATTTGGATTTAAACCAATTCAATTAAAATTTTAGTAATTTAAATATGACTTAGTTAGTAAAGATAATTTTCTCCTCTCATTTAAAAATTCTTTCATTTTAAATTGATAGCACTATTCGTAGAGAACAACAGAGTTTTGGGACACATTTAATGAGGTCACCGTTTGCAAACTCTATTACAATTTTCCCGGCAGTAGTCAAGAAAGAGATAAAACTGCAATAATCACCATTAGTCAGATTTAGAGATGATAAAATATAAAGACACAATTGTGCCAGGAAGGAAGATACATGACAACACTTTGAAGAATTCAGTAATGTTTCTTATTCAATGTGACTAAAACTAAGTTCATTCATCTTTCCCTTTATATTTATTTATATTTTTGTTTATTCTATCAACAAGTATTTATTGAGCACCCACTATGTATTAGGTACTGTTCCAGACATTGAAAATACATTATAAACAATATAGACAAAAATCAAAATTCTTGGGGAGCTTACTCATTTCACTGGGGAAGACTGACAAAAATATATATATAATAATTTCAGCTAGTTATAAACAATGAAAGCAAAATTAAAATAGGATAAGAGGTTAGAAAATTAGGGAATATACAAATATGAGTTCGGGACATTTTCATACTCTCAAGCCCCTCTGACTGACTATGTAGCTGATGAAAACACTCCTTACTGAAAAGAAATTCATATTTGACCCTCATCATAATTCCCTTTTGTTTAACCACCCCTGTACTCCAATTACCTCTTGCAGGTCCTTTTTTTCATTTTCTATCTTAGTTTTTCTTCCTATATGTAAAAGCATTGTCTTGGTATACTTTTTCATTAAGAATGTTTCTAAGATCATAATTCTAGTGATATATGATAATTTGAGACCTTTTTAATTTAGTACTTATGAAATAATCATACTTAAAAGTTTGGCAATCAAATTATCAATGACATTTATTTACAGAAAATCATCATTTAATGGAAAAGAGCTCAGACAAATATGTAATGGTAAAGAATAAAAATAAAATTAATTTACATAGACATTAGTCACTGACCTAGAGAAAAACTAGCAAATGATAAATATTGGTTTTGGAGTATGTATGTCAATGTGTGTCTGTGGGATGATAAAGGTAATAGATGGAGGAAAACATTTTAAATTCAAGGAAAGATTTTAACTTAAAACAAATAGAGTTGGACCCACCATAAAAAACTGCACACAGAAAATACATGATATTTCCATATGTGTTTCCTAGAGCCCAGAACTTCAAAAGTCAAAATATTGTAAATGAGAAAGTAAGCAACTATGTTTGGGGCAATTTACTTAATTCGGTTCCTCAGTTTCCTCATCTCTAAAATGAGGATGATAAGAGTTCCTACCTCAAAAGGTTGTCTGTAGGATTATACGGGAGTCTAGAAGAGTATCTGACATTGAGCACCCCATAAAGATTAGCTATTTACTCTTAATTACTTTCCCTTCAGATAGAAAGACACTTACTTTTAGGAAGACCTGAAGATCTTGAGTCTGGGTGTGCTGTAGAATGTCTTGTTGTAGATGTTTGAAGATCGCTATACAGATATACACTTGATAATCGGGACCAAGGAAAATACAAGTAGCAATATAATGGCAGATTTCTATCCAATCTAAATAATTCCAAAAACACTGAGTTATCCACTGCAGACAAATCTGGAAAAAAGAGAAAGCAGTTCTTTAGAAAGTTTATATGGCCATATTTGACTTTCAAAAAGCAATAACCAATAACACACATAAAAACCAATGAAGAGCTTAACATTTAATAAAAATAGAAAGACATTCTGCACATAAGCCTAAAGTATGTTTCACCTATTCGCTTAGTGCATGAGAAAACTCCCATGGCCTTGGGTCATGGGACCTGGGGGCAACTGATGGTGTTCACACTGTACAAATGCCTATTGCTAAATGCCCTCTTTACTCATCTTGTCTCTTCTTCTTCATAACACCAGTCTGCTCTCTACAGATAACAAATGCTGAGAGACTGTATTAATTTAGAGGTGGAATTTTTTTCTACCCTACCTATAATCACAGATGTATAATTATGCAGATAACAGATTGCTAAATGTTACATTAATGCAAATGGACTCTTGCTGAATCAGAAAACAATTTAAACCAAACAGGATTATATAACATAAAAACTGAAAGCTAAGGAAGAGAATAATTAAAAAATGAGTCTTTCTAAAACAGTAATTTCTCTTACTTTCTGAATAATATTTGTTCTGATTATAAAAGAGATACATGCTGTTGTAGACAAACAGAAACGTTTAAGAAAAAATAATCACACAGAGATCAATATTGCTAACATTTTGGTACATGAATGTTATAGATGGAATTGTGTATTCCCTTAAAAAGTATATCAAAGTCCTAATCCCACTACCTATAAATGTGACATTATTTTGAATCAAGGTCTTAAAGAAGTAATCAAGATAAAATGAGGTCATAGGGTAAACCCTATTCCAATATGACTGGCAATCATATAAAAAAATGAAAATTTGGACACACACAGAAGGAAGATTCTGGAAATCCACACACAGAAAATGTCAGACTAGAAGACAAATGATTGATGTATGTGGAAACCAAGAAACATCTAAGGCCACGAGGAGCTAGGAAGTTCTTCCTAACAGTTCTTCCCCTATGAGGGAACATAGCCTTGCCAACACTTTGATTTTGATTTCCAGTCTCCACATCTCTGGGACAGTACCTCTCTGTTGTTCTCTGTTGTTCTCTGTTGTTCTAACAGCCCAGTTTATAATACTTTGATACTGCAGTCTTGAGAAATTAAGACAATTATTTTCCAATATTTTAGTTTTCATAATGATCAACAAATTACCACTAAGGAAAGATTTCCTTTATTTGAACCTATCTTCTTCTAAAGTTTTATGTCTTAAAGAGAAGGGAGGGAAAAATGGGAACAGATAGGGTGGCTTATTTCAATTTATCGTAGATACAAAAGATACAGAGACACAAATTTTCTTTTATTCTATCACTTCGTCCCTTTAAAAATAGTTTCTAAAATTTGTTTTATACCTCTGATTCAAATGTTTGGTACAATGATTCTGTTTTTAACTGCCCTTACATGTTATAACAGTTTTCTAGGGCTGCCGTAAAAAAGTACCGGAGACTGGGTGAGTTACACAACAGAAAACTATTTTCTTACAATTCTGGAGAAGTCCACAATCAAGGTGCTGGCAGGGTTGGTTTCTTGAGGCCAATCTCTTTGCTTTATAGATGGTAGCTTTCTTTCATACTCATATGGTCTTCCCTGTGTGCATGTCTGCATCCAAATCTGCTATTCCTTTAAGGACACCACTCATACTGGGTAAGAATGTACCCTAATGACCTCATTATAGTGTAATTACCACTTTTAAAGACCTTATCTCAAAATAGTCACATGCTAAGGTACTGGGTGTTAAAAGTTCAACATATGAATTTGGGGGGATACAATTCAGCCCATACCAAATGGTATCAATGAATTTTTGTTTTCCATATATTATTACTCATGTCAGCCATTAAACTTCAAATTTCAGCCATTATGGGCATATCTTTTCATCTCACCTTCTGGTCATATTTTCTATTTTGTTATTGATAATTTCAACTATATATGATCAAATATTTCCTTCTGTTTTTTATTATAATTCTGTTCTCAGGTATAAAATTTTCCTTTATAAATATTAAGTTCCCTTCTACTATGCTCCAAAATCTTTTCATTGAGCTTACGAGTTAACTCAATATTGAATTAGAATATGTCTATAAATGTCTAATACTTGTCAATAGGCAGAATATAGTTAATTTTCTTTGGTCCCAACTTCACTGTCCACTTGACATTGAAAGGATTCTTCTCCCAGACCTCGGCCAGGAGGGTAAGTTGGCATGCAGAGCTCATTACCAACTTTCACTGCCCAGCAAATACCCACATAATGTGGCTCTACTGGACTGGGAAGAAAAATACCTCCTGCTCCTACCTGACTACATAGGTTAAAGCAGTCAATGATTCTTTGACTAGAAGAGATACTTTCAACTCATTTAAAGCACTGTTGCCAGGGTTCTCTCTGTGTTCTTTGCTACAGTTACTAATGCTAATCAACTTATGACTACGCTTTGTAAATAAAAATGAGAATCTCTGGATAAAGGAAGGAGAAACAGCTGAATAGTGGAAATTAATACAATAGTCCCTGTAGCCAGAGAAAGAAGGTCTCATTCAGTTGTAAGTTTCAGAGATAACTTAGCAAGGAGACAAAGAAGAAAAAGGTCACAGGTTTTGTCCATCTTTCTAGTTGGCCTTTCTCTACCACTGGCAGAATGGTGTGAAACTGCTGATCACTAACCCTGTCTAACCTTTAAACCTACCAACTTTATATGTTCCAACAATAGACCCGAAGTTAAAATGTATGTAAGGAGATATTTATCCATCTTCCTTTATCCAAATTGGTTAAAATAAAGTCACCCTAGAATCTGCAATTAGTTCTTTATGATATAGTTTCTAATACCATTGCAATTTTCTGGCATTTACATACATTCAAGCATTGTTTTATAGTAAACCAATGTTCTTTACACCTAATTAGACTTAAAACACTTAAATAGCTTTTTGGGTTCATAAGGAAGAAAAATCACTTGCAAAATATCTGGGAAAAAATGCACCATATTTGGACAGACATTCAAGGATAAGAATCTGACAAGTAAAGATGGGACACAGGGAGCAAGACAGTTTAATTTCAAGTAGCAGCATTAGCACATGTTTCATGGTGGTGGTGGTGGTGGCAGAGATCCAGCAAAAGAGAAAAACCAAGAGGTTTTTCTAGAGTATATCCTGAGGATTATCCAGGTTAGCCCACTTGCTGACACAGCACAGTGCAATAATGAGTGATATGCCAAATGATGTTCCAAAGGAATTACAAGAGATAAATCATTAAATATATGTTCTACTTAAGCCAGGAAAGTTAAAAAAAATTCAATGAGGACAGTTTTTAACAAAAGTAAAACTGGTCAAAAGGTTAATTAGAACATGTAATTTTCTGTTCATTTAAAAGGAAAGAATATATATTTTAATTTTTATTTCCTTTCCAATCTCACTTTTAAAAGAAACTCTTCAATAAATATATAATTCTAACTATATTTTTTATTCTAGTTGAGATTATTTTTACTCTACAGAACTGTTATTTTATTTAGCAACCTACCTACAAATCTTTCATTAATCAAGTATTCCCAACCCATTAGTTGTCTATAAATTAACAACTTGAAAAAGCACTGCTTTCAGTTAGATCAAAATGAATAAGCTTTTAAATACAAAATTAATACCCAAATAATTACTTAACCACGTACAAAAGTAGTTTTCATGTTCTATAATAGCAATAAAATGGCAAATACTTCAATAAAACAATGGCATATACTTTAAATTTATTAAAGTGGCTCACAAAGAGAACCATTAAAAAGGCATTTTTAAATTAGATAACTTAAGAAACATAATACTACTGATGAGAAACAATGCTGTGGTTTGTATTAGATAAATCTGTTTGTTACATGCAAGCAGTTTCAAATTAATAAAAATATGTCAAATTGATAAGCAGAATCCAAAGTGATAGATACCAAATTGATACAGTGAGGCCTAAGGCATTGCAAGTTTTTCTCACAGTCTTTGGTAGTCTATTTTTAAATTATAGGATATATGTTAGGGAATGATTGGAGGTATTAGACAATGCATTGTATTAATCCACATAATCATGGCAAAAATAAATTCTCCAGAACCTGTTGCTCTCTGACTTGGATTTTTAGAAGAACTGAAAGAATGGATTATTGAGCTTATAGTAAATATTTAAGTAACTACTTTCAACCAGAGTTAAACATTTTGTGATTCAAAATTCTCAGAAGTGTGTTGGGTACAGACACAGTAAGAGCAAGAATTGGCAGAGGAAGCGGGTCGCTTTCCAATATATGCATTCCTTGCTATATTTAGACTTCTCATTAATTTCAGGAAATTGAAAACTCAGCAGTTCTAATAACCGGATAAAAGTAAATGTAAAAAAAATGCCACAAGGGCTCTTCAAAATAAGTATAAAAGCACATGTCATTTTAAGAAAAATACCATCTAACTAAGAGGAAAGTGTTTTTAGTAGGACAAATACAAGAGAATGGAGTACAGTTTACTGTTAAGAAATCTATACAATATGTCACATAAACAGGTTCAATAAGCTCCGAGGTCAAGATATTCTTAACCATAAACATCTGCAACTACTGGCATGTGACCACATATACAATTCCAGGCCCTAGAAAAGTAATTAAAACCTTTCTGATCCTAACAGCAGACACAGATCTAGGCTTTCTTGTTAGATAAGACACAATATCTCACATAACAGATACTCAGTGCTAATACCAATTATTGCCCTTAGTTACTTAATCCATAAATTAGCCTTCTGAAAAAGATATTGTTTCCATTATCTGTAAAAAGCCTACATGTCATAGACTTTCAGAATGTCTATACCTTTGAATAGCTGAACTTGAACTTGAATTCTGTGAATGGCTGGTACCTCCTATAAAGTAAACCTATCTGTTACAATAGGTCCAAGGAAAAGAAGCCAGTTTGGGTATTTAAACACAAAGGCATAAATACTTACAAAAATATTTTTATTAATTTAAATGTATTTCCTATACCTGATGAGAATGTAATTTTCTTTAACAACAATGAAATCTGGGAATTGAAGAAATGCTACTCCCTTATGGATTACCTGTGATGGTGCAAAACCAGACATGTGAAAAGCTGAAAACACAAGTGGCACCTCTGTCTTCAGCAGCATTTCAATATAGTGAGTGCTGCAGAAATAGATGGGATGGATGCCAGATTCTATAGTGTCAACAGGTAGGTACCTCTGCATAAAAAAAAGAAATTGAGAGTGAATGAGTATGCAGCTAATTTAAAATAATCAAACACCTAAATCTTTGCCTCTGAATTGCTGCTTCAAAATTAATGCGGTGGGATCACAAATAATGGAAATATTATAGTTACATAAATTTAAAAGTCAGAATGTTAAACTCTGTAGAAAGCATAAATCTCTATAAAGGCAATATGATATACTTTCTGAGACACAGAAATGAAGTTGACACTTCGTAATTTTGGCAACTTCAATCCTTTGTGGAATGATGAAGGCAAGTGTTGTATTAAAGACTAAATGAGTGAGTTCAGGAGTAATAAATGCTTTATTTTTTTAATACCTAGGATGTTTCAATATACTTACTCTCCTTGGCTTTGGCCAATGATTCCATAATGCTAAAAGATTTTTGTTTGTCAGCTCTTAGGGGTATTTGCCAAATCCTCTTTTTCTAAATTAATGTTAATCCAAATACAAACTTGTGTTACTAATAACTGAAATTGGGAACTCTATAAGAAATTTGCTCCCCCCCCCCAAATAAAAGGGGGGTAAACATTGAAATACATAATGCATTCACATCGAAGTTCTCAGAGCACATATTTTATAAATGTTTTATACATATATGTATATTTATATGTCCATATACTATATATGTGTAGATATATAAACACAAATATTTACAAACTTGTATTTTTCAGCAATATCTACATAAAGCTGGTTATTTTTAAATTTAGCTGTTAGATACAATTTATTATCATGAATGTTCATGTTTTAATGAGTTAGTATAAATACATCATTTAACCACAACAGCTTCTTTTAAAAACAAAGAATAAACCTGAAGAAAAATTCTTAGACCCACAATTATATCTTATAGACTTATAATAAAAACTGATACTCAAATTAGATCTGAAGAATACATAATTAAGAAAGTTTCAGAAAGACATTTTATGTTCTTGCCTTTACTGTGCAACTCTTATTTTTAAACCTTTTTAATGAAAGAATGTTAATAACTTTTAAATTAAAACAAATAAAAATAACATAAAACAATTACAAAAGAAGTCAAATAATTAATGGTTTTCCAGTTTTATCATTCATCAGCATAAATGATGATTTACCACTTCACATGCAGAAATATATATTTGTAGGAAAACATATTTTATGATAGGCTCTCAGGAAGATACTTCACAGTACACACACACACACATACACACACAAAACATTAACTCTCCATACTGATGACAAGACATTACATAGCATATTAAATGGACTTCTTGTAATTAACGTCTAAAACCAAGAACTAACCTTTCTACTGAGTAAATAAAAATAATATTATGAACTGCACAATGTGTTTCATTAATGAGTACTTAAAGAGTTAAGATTAATGAATATAATAAACATATATAAAAGCAAAAGTCAACTTATACATACATAACATGTTAATTTTCAATACAAACTTGGATAATACTTTTCTGAATATATGGATAATGAATTCGTGCCTGGGTGGAGTCCCTCTGGGTGGCCTGCAGGGATAGGGCTGAAACCTGCAGTCCAATGCCACCTGCAGCTCCTACCTGCCGCGCCCACTCCTTCCAGCCCCACTGCGCCTGCCTCAGGCTTGCACCCAATTGGTCCCGACCTTGAGGGCTCACAATGCCTCAGCAGCACCCACAAGCCATGAGCCCTGCCTCTGGCACCCTCCCAAGGGGAGTGGCCTGTGCGACTGGGCTGGCACCGGCTCGCTACCATCGCCCAAGGAGTCCCAGATTGCAAGAGGGCTCAGGCCAGGCTGAGGGGCCCCACCTGTGCACGATCAGGTAAAAGATGGACTGTGAGAGGGCTCCAGGGCGTGTCTGGCCCATCTGGGTCAGTCCTGATCTGCAGGACCCCAGCAGCAAGCTAACTTACGGGTTGGAGCATCTGCCCCCTGGTGGTCAGTGCACATCAAAGCGAGCAATTGAGCAACCTTAGCATATCATTAACATACTACACTTTGATTGGTTATTTGGTTGTTCTGCTGTTCGGTCTATGTTAGGGGTGTCGAACTCAATCAGAGAAGGGGCCAAAATCTAAAATCCAGCCTAAATCGCGGGCCGAATGGTTTACTGAACAGTCATAAACTGTCATTGTGATGGAAACGCAGCGGAGTGCAGTGAAGACAGCGCGGTGCGGGCCACATTGCAAGGCCTGGCGGGACAGATTTGGCCCGCGGGCCTTGTGTTTGACACATGTGGTCTATGTGCATATTATCCTTTTATTATATAGGATTGGAAAAAATTATGCCACACTTTTGGGTAACCAAAAAAGCTCCTAGCACCAACCCTGCATAGAATAGCTTTGCAACAAATTATTGCCTAAATGACACGAAAATATTCTAATAATTGAACACAATCACAATAACTTAACTATACTAATTTTATTAATTGCTCTATTAATTTCCATTTCATAACTCTAATTTATAGTAAATGATGTTCATAAACCCAGATCAATGACCGCTCTGAGTCACACGGATACAACAAAGAGTATTCTGAATCATCAAATTATAAATTATGTTTGTTATACATTTATAGTGTTTTTGATGTATTTTGCTTAGTCACAATGCTCTAGAGCAGTGGTTCTCAACCTTTCTAATGCCGTGGCCCTTTAATCTAGTTGTGGTGACCCCCAACTATAAAATTATTTTTGTTGCTATTTCATAACTGTAATTTTGTTACTGTTATGAATCGTAATGTAAATATAATATCTGTGTTTTCCGATGGTCTTAGGTAACCCTGTTAGCGGTTCTCAACCTGTGGGTGAGCTGGTATTAGTACCATATGTATAAATTAATACAGAGTTCTCTACAAAGAAAATAAGATCCCAGTTAATTTAAACAGGATTTGCCGTAAGATTTAAAATGCTTCTTTAAAAACAGGCTAAAAAGACTTACAGAAACTTGCAGTCTTGGCACCCAAAGGAAAGCAGAGGTCAGAAGCCTGGAGAACTGCTGAAGAAACTGGAATGTTTTCTCTTTGTCCCCCAACATTATCATGAACAAAGACGATACAAACCAGTCATGGCCAGCATAACTCCCCTGCAGGCAGACTAAAAAGCACAGTTAAGGAACTGTTGTAATAGTTTATGTCACAAAATGAAATATAACTCCATAAATACTCACTTCCAGGATCTCTATAAGGAAAGATATATTAATGATACTTAATCCTCATTTTGTCTTTCATCAATTTATAAGATACTGATGTAAAATTAAATTTTATTAATAAAATGACACATTAACTATTATAATGTACTATTTTCTATAATGTCCTGTGGAGGCCAATGGCACTAGCAACTGGAAGAAAAACCTTCTGCTTTGTAGAATACTCTTTGTGAAGTGATGGACACAAAAGTATACCATCTTTCTCTAGTGCAGGTTGTCTGCTAAATTACTAGCACAACCAAGTATTTTTAAAATCACACATTTTTAGATTGAGGAATGCAAATAGTTTGCATATTTTTTTTTTTCTTCAAGTCAAATCCTGTTTCTGCAATAAAAGCGATGCAAATAGAATATTATTTTTCTAGATTGCAATCTAATTTTAAATCTTTCTTATGTAGGTATGTCTGAAAACATATTCCTTTAACTTCAATTATTCAGTTGCAGAGTCAATGACTAAGAATGAACTTAATCACTATTCAATTTAATAAAATGCACATCTAAAATACAGAATAAAATGCTATGAAGATATATCAGAACAAATAAATCACTAACATAGGTTTAAGTAATAATTTCTATAAAAGATATCCCATCAAGAACTTAAGAAAAGTGTATGAATGAAGTTGAACTGTGAATCCACTTAAAAAAGGATATGAAGAGAAGATTTCACGTGAGCTTGCTGCTGTGTCAGGAATCTCTCACAGTGCTTTAACACCCACGTCAGATCACTTTCCGCGCTCTCTTTTAACAGGTTGAGGAACTTGCCATACCTACATTAAAAATCCACAAAACATACAAAACGATAAAGTTTAGGCCCTGTATGGTAAATTCGTTTATAGAAATCTCTCTAAGTGGAGTCCTCTTAAAATTTCAAGATTTTAAGTTTTCAAATTTCTACTTCTGACATAGCTACTTAAGGAAAAAATGACAATATACTAGTATGGTACCAATAATTATGATATATTTGAATTAGCAGTATTCATCAGGTGAATACTGGTAACCTTAAAGGAAAATAAAACAATAATGAGAGAAAACATACATACCGTATTTTTCGGACCATAAGACGCACTTTTTTTCCCCCAGAAGTGGGGGGAAAAAGTCCCTGCGTCTTATGGTCCAAATATAGCCTACACATATACTTTAAAAAAAGTTTTTTACTTGCCCGGCTCTGTGTGGTCTCTGTGTGCTTGCCCGGCTCTAAAATGGTTCTAAATGCTGCTGTTTACTTTACAGAGTTGATTACATGTGTTTATGACTGTGATGTTGGGTTTTAATGCACATAAAATATTTTAGGACACTATTTTTTTCAGAATCTTTTTTTCTTCATTTCCCTTCTCTAAAAACTGGTGCGTCTTATGGTCCGGAGCGTCTTATGGTCCGAAAAATACGGTACAATAGATTGACAAATAGAATATAAGTATCTTTTTTACTAGAACTTAATCTAAAACACAGAAAATTGACAAAGTCAAATGTTAAATCTAAGAAGCAATTTTTGAGTTCATCTGTTCCAATGACTTTAAATAGGAGTGGTACTTCCCAGGGGGCCACTTTGGAAATCTATGGGGGCATTTTTTATTGTCATAGTGACTGGGGCACCAGTGGTAGTCTGTGAGTGAGGGCCAGGTGGTTAGACATGGGACAACATGATAACAACGTGCAAATGCCCCGCCTGTTATTTTGCACGGATTGGACCTGAAAACAATTGTTTTATATAAAATGTTTTCCTACATTTTTTACATATTCTGAATGCAACTGGGTGCAAAACAGGGAAAGCTAGTACTTTATCTGAAGCCTTTCTAAGCACTGTTCACCAATTTGGAAAGTCATTTTGCCAGTGGCAACTCCCTTGCAGGATTTGAAGCCCCAAAATAAAGCCTCTGTTTGTAGCTGCCAGTCATGAAGAGGAGTGCCAGCTATGTCTTATGCTGTAGTTTTATACAAACATTTCATTATAAACCATTTTCCATTTATTTCTTACCAATAAGATATTATAATAGTTTTTTAAAACATGTGACTTATATTATCTATGGATTCCATTTCATAACAGAAATAGGGTATTTAAAATAAAAACAAGGTTTCAAAACTTAATCCCTGTGTTATATGCCTTATGTAATAAAGGTGGGTGAGCTATTTGAGTACCATAGTTTTCATTCCAAGGCTATGAAGTTACAAAAACACCCAGTCTTTTTAACATCTTTCACATGTATATTCCTAAAACTTGATTGTGATTCTTTTCCTTCTGAATGAGACTATCAAGATGCCCATTTAAAAGCAAGAATAAGTGTGGAGGTGGTAGAGGACTTAGCCCTTAACTCCCAGACTGCTGTTTAGCTTGTCCATCTCCGGTGAAAATTACAATTTGAGTACAAAAACCTCAAACTACTCTGATTGGTTTATTCATTTTAACTTCTGCATCTATCCTTAAGATACTTTTGTAATCATCACCATAGCTTGATAAGCTAATCATATTTCAGAAATGGCATCATTGTGCTGCCAGTGTTCTGATTTTTATGATGTTATTTCCGGGGGGAAATCAGATAGTCATAGAGGCTTAAATACACTGAAATTAAATTCTGAAATAATAATATATCATAACTGGTTTACCTATAGAAGTAATTTCCAATATCCTAAAAATAAAATTATCTTCTGAATGATAAATTCTGCATTTAAAATATACCAAAATAAAATATACTAAATAGTTGGTTGTTAAATTAAATACTATTAAACACATATCAGGTAGATTAAAAAAAAAATTCTAGATATACACAAGGGAGGTATATTTCCCTGACAGTCACTTTATAAAAAAAATCTTTATTGTTGAAAGTATGATAGATGTCCCCTTTTTCCTCACCCTGACCTTCACAGCCCGCCCTTGCCCTCCTCCCCTGCCTTCACCTCCCTAGTGTCTGTGTCCATGGGTTACACAGATAAGCATACAAGTTCTTTGCTGATCTCTAACCACCCACCTGACAGTCATTTCAACGCCAAGCTGCTGCACCAATGAAAGACTTTCATTCTTCACATCTGCATCAGTAGCTAAAAACAATAGGAAACTGGATTATAAAAATGTATAAAAGTCTGCGTAATAATCACATTTTAATTGAAAATTGATGAAAGCAATATTTTTTACATATTTTACTGTGAATTTTGAAAACACTGATGAATTTGTCCTTTTAAGAACTGTTAATTATGTTTTCAAAGGAATTAACAGGAAAATTTTTACAAATAACTTTTCTCCTATAAAAGCATTTTTAAAAGCATATTAAATACAAAACAATCATAGTTTTGAATCAATCTATTTTCACTCGGTTCTCAGAACACAAAAGCTATTAACCCCAAAACAGTCTAGAGTATTTCACTTTCATTAAGCAAACTATATATAACATTCTGAATTACAAATATATATACACGTATGTGTATATATGTATACATGTATGTATGTATATGAGTGTGAGTATATGTATATACATATGCATGTATATATATATATCCATTTACTTCTTAAAGATTTAGGCTTGAGGGTCAGGAAGGAATAATCAGTATTCTACTTATCATGTACAACAATGTATGAGGGTGGAGTGAACAAGTTTCTTCCTGCAGGCCAGTTCTCTGTGAAGTAGGAAGTGTGACCTTCTACCAAACCTGAAAAAGGGATTCTCTTTTCTCCACATTCTCACCAACACTTCTTGTTTGTTGATTTAAGATGATAGTTAGATGAAATAATCCAGTCAGACAAGACAAATACCATATGATTTTACTTATATGTGGAATATAATTAACAAAATAAACTAACAAACAAAATAGAAACAGAGTTATACAGAGATAGACTGTCAGAGGGGAAGGGGGAGAGGAGCTGGGCGAAAATGGTAAAGGGATTAAAAAAACACCATAAAACAAAAAACCTTATAGATAACGGTATGTGATTATCAGAGGAAGAAGGGAGTGGGGATAAAAGAGGGTAAAATCAGGATAAATGGTGATGAAAGGAGACTTGTCTTGGAGTGGTGAACCTATAATACAATATACAGATGTTGTATTATGAAACTGTATCCCTGAAACCTAAAATTTTATTAATGTCACCCCAATAAATTCAATTTTAAAAAAGCACCTGGATTTACCTATTAATAAAAATACAAAGACATTTTTAAAAAGGAGGGGTTGTTCAGATGGAGAACCATAAGAGAGGTTGAAAGTTTAGATTAGTCCTCGAGAACATTGGATGGCCAAGCTAACAATGAACACTAAAAGCATCACTAGATAGCACTGAAGGTCCAGTTGAAACTTTCAGTTTTGGGCTGAAGAAATGGTAGTGTGCATATACACAAATATACAAGATTAAGGAAATTGTCCAAAATCACGTATTATCTAGTGGTAGAGCGGACCAAAGGCTACGTTTTCCGAATCTCATATCACAAATTTCCTTTTCCTCCCATTACATATTGATGCATCGCATACTATCAATATAATCTGCTTAACCCAGGGACTCATTCATTCCTTGTAATAGACCTTTCTGATAAAGTAGGTGTAGCACACCAGGCTAGAAGCTATGTAAGGATAAAAGATAAATAATACATCATGTTCTAAAGGAACTTTCCATGTAGTTTCAGAGATAAAATTTGTATATAGATAGCTCTAATTTTTTAAAGTGCTCAGAAGAGTAAGAGTGGTACAGATAAAATGTTATGTGAATTCAGAAAAGGGAGAGATTAGGAAGGCAAGGCATTTAAATTGAACCTTAAAATATAGGTAGTCTTGAGGTCTATAGAGATAGGGAAGAACAAATCAAGCATTGCTGTTATCAAACATCTACTCTTTGTACCAGCAATACTTCATCTGTTAGCTCTTAGAGTTAAGGTAACCTACTTCTCCTAGATTACCTAGGACTTTCATGGCTTTAACACTGAAAGTCTCATGCCCAGGGATTCCTCACAGGACCAAACTAAACTAGTTGGCCATCTATCTACCTAGAGTGGTTTTTTCTTATTTTTTTTTAATTTCTTCTTTTATATTAATTTGTCTTCTCCCCCCACCCTCCCTGATTGACACCTGCCCCCTGCACCACTCACGTCCCCCCAAGACAAACTCCCACTGCCTCAGTGTCGGTGGCCATTAGTTATGCTAATATGTATGCATCCAAGTCCTTTGGTTGATCTCTTACTGCCCCCCTGCCCCCCTCTATCCCCACCCCTCCACCTTCTCGCTGAGGATGGATGGTCTGATCAGTGTTTCTTAGTCTCTGGATCTATTTTTGTTCATCAGTTTATGTTGTTCATTATATCCCACATATGAGTGAGATCATGTGATATTTATCTTTCTCTGACTGACTTATTTCACTTAGCCTAATGCTCTCTAGGTTCATCCATGCTGTTGCAAATGGTAAAAGTTCCTTCTTTTTTATAGCAGTGTAGTATTCCATTGTATAGATGTACCATAGTTTTTTAATCCACGCATCTGCTTATGGGCACTTAGGCTGTTTACAAATCTTAACTATTATAAATTGTGCTGCTATGAACATAGGGATGCATTTGTTCTTTGATTGGTGTTTTTGGTTTCTTGGGAAATATTCCCAGAAGTGGGATTACTGGGTTGAATGGGAGTTCCATTTTTAATTTTCTGTAGAATCTCCATACTGTTTTCCATAGCAACTGCACCAGTCTGCATTCCTATAGAACAGTGGCTTGGCTCAGTGGATAGAGCACCAGCCTGCAGACTGAAAGGTCCCAGGTTCAATTCTGGTCAAAGGCATGTACCTTGGTTGCGGGCAAATTATCATATAATAATAAAAACTGTTTGTTCTTTCCTCCCCAGTAGAAGATGTGCAGGAGGCAGCTGATCGATGTTTCTCTCTTATCGATGTTTCTAACTCTCTATCCCTCTACCTTCTTCTCTGTAAAAAAATAATTAAAATATATTTAAATACACACACACACACACACACACATACACATATGTGTGTATGTGTGTGTGTGTGTATTCTGTATAGTGAAATAAATTAGCAAGTGGATAATCTGCCTCACTTATCCCTGGAATCTATAAAAAGCTTAATGAAATAAGTTGTTGAAAAAATTCAACCAAACAATGACACCTTTAGTACCCTACTTACCCTAGTTACTTAGCAATGTGTAATTCAATCTCAGCATTAATATTCAAGCAACTATTTGAAATAACCAGTCATTTTAATTATAATATCATAGTCTCAGAACAAAATGAGTTGAAAAGTTTTATTTAATATTCACTGATAGCGTTCACTCTGGCCATGCATTCTGTTCTATTTTTTGGTTTGCAGAGCCAGAACAAAGAATAGTGGTAGAAGAAGTCTGCCTGGCACTTGGCTAATGGCATGGAAAAAATAAATTTTCAGAAGAGCAAAGACTTTCTCGAAGATGAATTCATGGCTGAAGAAGCAGTGACCACTTGCCTGTTTACTGACTCTCCTGAAGAACTGCTGTATCGGTTATCAAGTGAGAAACTCTCAATCACTCAAAGATATTGACCGGTCAGTATACTTCCTCCTAGATCCTTCCTTCCCCAAAGCAAGGCTGAAGATTCTGTTGCTTCTTTTTCTACATGTGGTTGCATCTATCTATTTTATTCAATTCGTAATGACTTAAAACCTAATTCCTGGTGACAAAGCTACTACTAGTATAAGAGTCTGTCTCCTAACTGGCACTTCTCTTTCCATGTCTTTAATTATGCAATTATGCTGGCTCCATAAGTCTTCTCCTCTCCTATCTCTTTCATCTGTAATAGCAGTGCTAGTGCCATCAGTCCTGCTCTATTATCACATCCTCCTCTTATCTTCCAGTATAGTCAACAATAATCATCCTTTCCATTTAACACTATGGCACTCACAGCAAAACCCTTAATTTGAAACAAAGTAGCCAGCTAAAAATGATCAGTTTTCCCTCATTTCTTCATTTTCTATCTTTCCCTATGATGGCATTTACTTAATTCATCATTTTAGATGCATGCTCTATCTTCCTTCCTTCAGGAGAGGGATATTTATATTTGCAATATTAGAACATACAAACATGCTCCATAAATGTAATAGAAAAGAGCATATCTGTTGAATGCCCAAAGAAAGTATAAAGATCTTTAACTGTATAAATTAAGTTTAAAAATATTTTAGTAGTCAAAAGACAGAACTGCAACTTTTTAAATACCTTTTCAGCCTTTTGATTAACAACATAAAGACAAACACAGTTAACATTAAAATATTTACTACCTTAAAAGGACTACTTAATTTATCATCTCAAAGACGCAATTATAGTAGAAGAAAATCCCCAACTTGTTTCAGGGAATTGAGCCAGCAAAATGTTAATGTCTGTTAAGATTTGGAAAGATACCTGTATCAATTTTAACCTACAAATGTGCAGAACTTTCTCTGTTTGTTCTTTCCTCTTTGTTCAAGGGGATAAACAGCCAAACTAATTTGATTTTTTTCAGATTTTCAAATTTTATTATAGATTGAAATCCCGAGGGAGCTAACAGATGGATAACTGTGTTATTCTAATTTAAGCTACCTTAGGGTTTAGCAACCTGTCATTTTTAAAAAGACAATCAATTTCTCATTTCCAGAAACATGAAAAAGCATTGAATAAATCTATCCAGCATTTGCTTTGAAATATCCTTATATCAAAACGGGTGGGTTTTTTTAATAATTTAAAGTAAATAAAGTGAAATTTCATAATAGCAAGCCATTGTTCCACCAGCCAAAAAACAAATGATAAAGGATGAGGATAGCTAAGGCCATGGAAAAAAAATAATACTACCATCAAAATTATCATATTATAATAAAAACTCAACAGTTAACCAATAGGAAGCCACTTTACTTTTGGCTGTACTCTAAAATTCCAATGGATAGTTGTTCAAATGGAGCCTTTAAAGAAATTTAAATTCACATTCAGGGTTTATCTGCCTAGATACTTCATTAAAAAAAGACTACCCGTGAGATCTCCCTCAGCATAATTAAGTCCAACAGAGGGCAGTAAATACTGAGCAATCAGGTTGAATATTTGAATAGCACATACAACATAATGTTAATTTTAGATAATACAGAAAACATAATCTGAGAGAACAATGTGCCAAGGAAAGCTGTAGAAATTGGAGATTATTATGCTGCAGACTGGAGATCCCCACTCTTGACCATGCAAATCTCCATGATCACTACTGCTTAAAAATTTCCTCTCTTACTCATTGACTTGGTCATTATTCCCTGTGTTCTTGTCATGTACATTATTAGGTTCATTTAAAAAGTTATAATTCTTTTCATAAATGCTTTTGTTCACAATTGTCTTCACAATTTCTGCTTTCTTTCCTAGTTACCTCAATTTTCTGTTTTTAAATGGAATCATTATGCTGACTTCATTCTTTTCTCAGTATAGCAACCACAGTGATCCTTTAACAATGTAAATCAGAGCATGTCAATCCTATGTTTAAGACCCTGCAGTAACTTCCAAAATATATCCTCTATGACTTCCACACAAACAATTCTTCCCTCTTATTTCCTTTTAGCCATACTAGTCCTCTGGTGTCATTTGTTGAAATTCTCTTTCCCTGAAAATAGCCATATGTCTTGTATCCATTTTGCTGGTCTGAACATTATTTAATATTGTAATCCTCAACCTCAACTAGCAGGCCCCAGCTCCCTGTCCTGCTGAAAAATTCTCATCTACAACTATACTATCTGGTATACTGAATCTTTTACTTGTTCATCATCTGTATTCCTATCAGAAGGTGAATTCTATTAGGGCATGATTTTGTTTCTCTCTTTTGCTCAATGCTGTGTCTGAATGCTTAGAGAAGTTCTATCACATAGTAAAGGATAATATCTATTTGTTGAATAAATGAATGTGTGTGTGGTGAGGGAGAGAAGAGGAAGTTGGCAGTTTAGTGTTCCTAAAAAATAATTGTGAGGCATGGAGAGAAAGAGATGATACTAGAGAGGAACAAAGGGCAAGCCTAATTTGAGGCCTCGGGTACCATGGTAAGAGTCTTATACTTTATGCAGAGGTCAATGGTGAGCTTCTATGGGGGGAGAGAATGAGTGGATCAGATCTGGGCTTCAAATTTCACTCTGAAAGCAGCATAAAGAATACCTTTGAAAGAAAATCAGACTCCAATTAGAGACCCAAAGTGAAGAGACTGTTATAATACCCTAAACAGAAGTAATAGTAGCATAAACTAACATAAAAAATAAGAGTAGAAATCAATATAAGTAGGTGGGGTAGTGAGGGCCTGGGATAGGTTGGGGGAGGACAAGAGCAGGCTGGAAGAGGTTAATGGGGAGAAAAGGAGGACCTCATATAATAATTTCAACAACAACTATTTAAATGTGTGTGTGTGTGTGTGTGTGTGTGTGTGTGTGTGTGTGTAGATAATATTGGGATAGATTAAGAACACAGAATTAAAATGGTTTGGTAACTGGGAGGAAAATATGGGTGTAAGAGAGTTCATCCTTCCTTGGTTTCTGGTTTAGATAGCCAGTAGATGACTATAATACCAACCAAAATAGACAAGGTAAGAAGAGGATGTATATCAAAAGGTACAATGAGGCAAAGTCCCTATTGGACATTTAGAATTTGAGGGTTTCTATAGCACATCCAGGTGATGTTTACCTATTAAGCAGTTGGAAATATGAAAATAAAGCTTGCAGGTCTTTGAGTGGGAGATGTACATTTAGAAATCATCAATATGTGAGGTTTGTAAAACAGTATGAGCAGATGAGATCACGGGGAAGTGGGGATGAGTAGATTAAATGACGTCTTCACCTTAAGGAAGACAACATCTTAAGAAAAACAATTTTTAAGAGGTAGACAGAGTAAAAGGGCCCAGAAAGGAGTTAAAAGCCCAGCCGATGTGGCTCAGAGGTTGAGTGTCTACCTATGAATGAGGAGGTCACAGTTAGATTTCTGGACAGTTGATTCCATGCCCGGGTTTTGGATTTGGTCCCCATGGAGGGCATGCAGGAGGCAGCCAATCGATGATTCTCTCTCATCATTGATGTTTCTATGTCTCCTTCCCTCTCCCTTCCTCACTGAAATCACACTTTTTTTAAAGTTAGAAAGTTATAAGGAAACTCAGACATTTACACAGAAGAGATTGAAAGATATATGGAATGTATATGAGAGATTTTTAGGATGAGAAACCTTATGCATATCTGTAATCTAATTACACATCTCTATGAAATATCTATTTGCACACTAAGTACTTTTCAAAATTCAAAATGTTTAATTTGTACCTGTATATACTACGGAAGGGAAATAGCATTCCGATGGGCTTTCAGAGAGATGAAGCACAAATTTTTCAAGTAATTCTACTAAAGCTGTAATAAACAAGAGAATAATTAGAATACTAAAGAACACCAATAATATATGATAATGCATCTTTAAATAACAGACTGGTACATAAAAGTCATCTGAACATCTTTAGTTACGCCCTTAAGGGGGTCCAATTCAAAACACATAGCATTTTAATATTCTTAACAATGTGTCTGATATAAATTAAATTTTAATAGCTTCTCTGAGAACCTATGGATGTAAAACTGGAAAAGAATCATCTGTTATCTTTAGATCCTCTAAGGATTACTTCAGAATGCTAAGTGATTTCAATACAGAAAGAAAATTATCACTAATTAGACTGCAATATCTTATTGTAATTATTCACGCACACAGAAAAAAATTATGTGAACTCTACGTCCAAGATCAATGAATAGCTCACGTCCTTTTCAAAACCCGTGCATATTATTTGTTTTATATACTTTGCAACAGATGGTATATGTTCAAGGCGACTGAACCGAAAGTAAGCTGGCCAGGGCAGGCAGCACACAGGATCTGCAGGGCAGTGCAGCTCTTCAGTTCCCTGAAATTCCAGTATCCATAACTCAAGAAAATTAATGTATGTCATGAAACCCTTCTTAACTTTAAAAACAAACTAACTCTAGGATATTACTATCCAAAGCAGTATGCTATGTGCTGATGAAAGTGAATAAAACCAGGCAAAACCTGGGCAAAGGTAAAACAGTGTTTAAGTTGCTTACCGAGACCTCTTAGACAGTTTTTTTAAAAAAGCTTAGTAATCTCAATTTTTAATTTTAGTTCTCCAGGGTCACACGTTTTTAGAAATCAATGACTTCTGGAATTTAGTATTATGTATTCTAGACATGCTGGCACTAATCTTCAGGAAACACTGCTTCTGTTAATATAATTTTTATATATAAAAAAAAAAAAACACACAAAAATTAGTGCACTTACCACCTCCACTGATTATATCAGGTTTGGCCTTCATCGTTTTGCAAAATTGTCTTCGGCAGTTTTCTATCCACTCAGTTTGCTTATCAGACATCTTGAAGTGTAATAAAATTTTGCCAAGATCATTGTCTAATAAGAAAGATAACATGTACTGGTATTATTATTATAAGACATGCTAGATACATTGAAAAATAAGTATTAATGTTAAGCATATAAAAATACAAATTCTATTTTTAAAACACAGAAAATATATGGCTTTCAAAGGAAAACATTTTTATGTAATCACATCTTATACTATCAATTACTATTTACATTTATTTAAAAACTCATAAAAATGGATTGTAGATATATTTAAAGCTTATAAAATTGATTGACTTAAACCATAATTCCTGAGTATTCTTGTTTTTATACAACATGACACATTACTGAGTATTTGATTTAGTAAATAGTGTGGACCTTAAGATTTCACTGAACTGACATGGACATTATACTCTAACTATTAAATATAGAATTACCAAATAATTCATTTATTCCACTTCTAGGTATATAACATACTCTAGATCAATGAAAACATGCAGAAACTTGTAAGGACTGTCTATAGCAGCACTCTTTATAATAGCTAAAAGGTGGAGACAGCCCAATTGTCCATTAGCAGACCAATGTGTAAACAAATTATATGATAGCTGTACAACAGAATATTATTTGACCAAAAAAGGCAAGTACTTATGCTTGTTACAACATGGATGAACCTTGAAAACATTATGCCAAGGAAAATAAGCCAGTCACAAAGTATCACCTATTATATCATTCCATTCCTACAAAAGTCCAGACTAAAAAAATCTCTCGAGACAGAATATAGATTAATGGTTGCTCAGGACTGGGTAAGGAAAGGAGGGAAAAGAGAGCACTGGGTTTCTTTTTGAGGGGATAAAATGTTTTAACATTGTCTGTGGCGACAGCTGCACCTAACTGTGGATATACTAAAAACCATAAAACTACACACTTTAAATTAGTGATGTGTATAGTATGTTAACTGTGTGTCAATAAAGCTGTTTTTGAAAAGTACAAATTAAGACCCACTTGATTGATACAGAATATGTAGGATAAACTACTTCAGAAACAGAAAAAAACAAGACATGAAGTAAATGGCAAGGGAAATGAAATAATGGGGAAGTCATACATTAGTTTATACACGTGGATCACATCAGCTGTCACTCTGTTTACTTCTTAGAAATCCCTAAGGAGGTAAACTATTCTAGGTAAGTGTCCATTTACTCTTGCTTTTTTATTTCTGTCTGGCTTGTTCAATTTAAAATAAGTCAATTATTTTTTTACCAAACTGTTTTGGGGGAAAAATTATCAAATGTGGTAGTCACTCAATAAAACTAATCATGAATTTATTGTTAAAACAAAACTGATAAGTAACTATTTGGTCCCAAGAGAAACTTAGCAGAGATCACCATGTTGTATCATAATAAGGAAAAGAGATCAGGAGGCATTGAGAATGGACCAAGTCCCACACATCATTTTATCTTCAATGTCTAGGGAAGCACCTGATAATCAACGCTCCTAAAACATGTCAAACAAAGGAGTGAGTGGAAGAATGACTGATGAAACCTAAAACAAGATGACAAAATATAAGGACTTATTAAAAAGACTAAAAGCTAGACTGGAAAATTAAGAGTAACAGTGAGAACAGTTTGGGTTCATGGAAAGATATGAGCCAAGTAGGAAAGAGTCCAAATGATACTCTCTCAAGAGTCTCTTCTGGAAAGCTACTTAATATAACTCCCACACCTCTGAAAGCAATAGATTAGGTCACACAAGAGGAAAACACAAGGACAAAATTTGTAAAGTGAGCCATAAAGACAAATATTAAAAACTTTAAAAGCTCCCTCATGTTCTTTCCTTAACCACTAAGTAAACAGAAAAATAAATAGAATTTTTGTTTCTATGCAGTTGTGAAATATATAATGTATATCTCAAACACTGGATAGAAATAAAAATAATGTATATTAATTTATGGCTTCTATTGATTCTCTTAAAGCAAATAAATGTAGGGAAAGGTAAATGGCATATAAAGTCTCACAAAGAAGAAAAAAATCCTTATTTTTCAACAATCATGTCATAGAATCTAACCTATGTGAAATCAATCTTATATTATTTCTTTCCAATGTACGTTTGATGGCATTATAAAGGAATTCCTGTTGATTTAAGATTAAACTTCTCAAATTAATGAACAGTTTGTTTGTATATGTTTATATTTCATCTTATAATTCTCTATTCTAAAAACTGTCTGGATTTTCATTGCTCTTATGAAAAAGTCTAAGCACCTAAACTTGAGCTACAACTGGCCTTATGTCTGAGCTTAGCTTACCTGTCTCGTCTTATCTCTGGTGACTCTTATCCTCACATTACAAATCTCAGTCATTCTTGACCTACCCCTAGTTCTTTGAATTTGCTCCTTCAAACCTCTCTGTCATTTTTTCTGTCAAAAATTATCTTCTATAAACCAGAAAACACATATTTATACTTTATTCCTTGCTTTAAACATAGTTTTCTTATTGTCTATTTTACTTCCATCGCACTTTATTACCATCCAATTACCTGATTATTTGAATATAGTCTCTAAAAATTCATAAAATACTCTAAAGTGGTTATCTGAGTTTTTATTTTATTACATTTATACAATTTATATACTTATATTTCAAGTTTTGATCACACAGACACTAAAAAATATTACTCTGCTGAATAAAGTTCCATATGAATAGAATGAATTAATAAAAATCATTAGTTACTTTTTTAAACCAAAAAAAATGTTCTGATAAAAATTATTTGTTATCATACAAATGTTAATTTCATAACAAACTTGAAAAATGAAAATGTACAAAGAAATAGGTATCTATATCCACAATTACAAACAGAAGGAAAATAGTTTTAATCTCCCTTCTCAATATTTTTCTTTTTTGAAATTATAACAAAAGCACTAAAATAATATTTGATAGCAAATATTTTACCTTGTTTTTGATCAGTATTTCTTGTACCTTCTGACAGATAGCAGTTTGGTAAAGGATATGATGAAAACATTGGCCAAGGATATGGATCATCACCCTAAAAATGAAGCAAGACCACTCACTTTTAAAAACAATTTAAGATAGCATTGAATTTTAAGGTTTTCTGAAATATTATTCATAGAAACTGGCTTTGTTTCATAAAAATTTTAGAGTTGTAGTCCAACTAATCAAAAGCTATTTGACATTATAATTCAATACCCTAATGAATAATGACTAAAATGAAATACAATAGAAACAACATTAAATAAGCAAAAGACAAATATATGATAACTTGTTCTAGCAAGCAGGACGGAGAATGATGGCTTTAGTATTTCTCTCATGAAAGGGAAATTATGGTCTTTAAAAGAATCCTGCATTTTCTATGTCACTCACAAAACTGTTTCTTTTTTACTGTCAATCATTTCCACCTCAGGTGTCCCCAGAGTGACAGCCAAAGTAAAATGTACTTAATAACAATAAAAAATCCAGCCCTTGCCTTAGCCAGGTAGCTCAGATGGTCAGAGTGCCATCCCAATCTGCCAAAGTTATAAATTTAATTTCTGTTCAGGGCACATATAATAATCAACCAATGATTATTGCATAGATAAGTGGAACAACAAAAACTGATCCCTCCCTTCCTTCTTCCCTCTCTTCTTCTTTCCCTTCCACTCTTCCCCTCCCTCTCTCAAATAAGTAAATAAAAAATTTTTTAAAACTTCAAGAGAAAAACCAAACTATTAATATTGATAGAAAGAGAGGTACACAATACTGCCAATTAAATACAAAAGAATATAGACATCTAACAAAAATTAAGTGTCATGAAAGGGAAAGAAATTAAAACTAACAAATTCAAAGACACAAAAGGAAGATGACAACTTTTTAATAACGTAGTACCCTACTCTGCAACACAAACTAGTACTCGTGACTCTTTGCCATGAAAATCAGTACTTTTGTCTTAAAGTATTTGCTTTCATCCTAAAGTTTTTCTAGTAGTAAAAGTTCACCTCTGTGATGTAGACATTTGATAGCTGCTGTTTAGTGTCATCTTAGTTGTCACTGTTGCTTCAAAATATGCCAGGAAACCATTTCCCCTTCCTCCGACCCACTCACCTTCTGTAGTATCCTCGGAGGCAAAATTCGTTCCATCGGCCCACCAATAAGGTTTATTCTAACAAGAACATGATTTCTCTCTACTGATAAGCCATCAATTATAAAATCTCTGAAAAAGAAACACAGCAATTTTGTTATCTAATGGGATATAATTTTAGTTTTAAAATCAAGTCACTAGAATGTAAAGAAAAAAGGCAGATAAAATTCTATAGAAAAGTCTGGAAAATAGATTATTTTTACCTAGAAATAAAGATGGGCAAACGTGGATTATACTTGTGAATACACAAAACATAGCTTATATCTGTATTATTATTTATTTATTATTATATTATTTTCCATTTGAAATGAAAAACTACTTTTGACCCACCCTGTATATTCATTTTCTTTTTTCTTTTTCCTTTTTTTTCTGAGAATCGTAGTTTGCTGTTTTTCACACTGATGGCAGCCATGCTATCCTTTCTCAAGTTCTTCAGCTGCCTTAGTAGTATTTGCCCTATTTTGACTGCCCTTGGCTGACCTTTAAAACACATTTGTGGCTACAAATTTTGATGTTATGCTATCCCTCCACTCCCACTCAATCCTTGAGGTTACTTCCAGGATGAGAAAGGGGAAATATTAACTTACACTATCATATTTAAACTAGAAATATTGCTTTGTTTTGGTTCCATTTCACTGTATCTAGCAAAATAAACTAAGTACAGAACATATCTCCAAATTAATGACAGTAGATTTAATTTTATATGCATTTGGCTATTTTTGTCAGGTTCTGGGGAATGATATTGAATTGGTATTTTTGACTCTTAAAGGAATCCACCAAAAAATTTTTATTTAAAAAGCTATTAAGTAGCTAAAACATGCAACTGCACAAAAATTCAAACACCATAAAAAATAAACAGTGAGAAGTATGTTCTCTTCTAGTCTCTCAGATTCTCCTCCAACCCCTAGAGAGCTAACAATTCTTACAGTTTCTTTTTTTGTCCTTGGAGAGTCTGTATAAAGACAAATATGTGTTCATGTATATATCCAAACGTTTCTTTATATTTACTCAAATTATACCACTGTATGCAATGTCCATGCCTCTCCTTTTTTCACTTAACTTTATCTTGGAGATAATTCTTTATCAAAACATATCTTTATAAAAAAGTTTCACAGACAACAAAAATTAAGTTTTTTTTTAATTAAGTTTTTTTTAAATTAAGTTTTTTTTTAAACTAAGGAGTTCATCACCACCAAGCCAGTATTACATGAAATGTTGAAGGGTCTTCTTAGAATAATAAGAAGAATAAGGATAAGAAGAAAAAGATCAAAATGTGAAAATAAAATGGCAATAAATACATATCTTTTAAAAATCAAAAAAAAAAAACAACAAAAAAAACATATCTTTATAAGTATCTTTAGATGTAGGCCATTGTGCTTGTTTAAATATATCTCTAAGATTATCTATGTATACCTTAAAAAAAAAAAGCTAAACTCAGTCTTTATCTTCTAGCTTTCTCTGCTAGAAAGCAAAGAATTGAGGGAAATATAATTGATATCAGAAAATAGATTAATAAAAGAATATTTCCTTGACAAATATCACTGCGTTTAAAGAAATGGGAATAAAATATGTTATTTTCACAGTGATTTTATTACATTTTTAGTCAAGGTTTCCTTAAGCTCTAGACCAGGGCCTTAAATTCAAAATCTGAATGTTGCTTTTAAGCAGCCTCCACACTTCCTGCAGCTGGCAATTCTATCCTTCTGTATCAAATCTAGAGTACCCAGGTATGTGCCTGGTCTTCTATAATTTTCTAAGACCTAGGTAGGGGGAGGCAAACTTTTTTGAAAATTACAGACCCAAAAATAACACCAACTATTGAATGTGCATTCAATAAAGGTCAGCCAAATTGAGGTATACGGCATGTATAATATAGCATTAATAGGAAAATATACAATGTTGCTTTCTAGCTGGTTTGGCTCAGTGGACAGAGCATCGATTCCAGTAAAGGCCACGTACCTTGGTTACAGGCTCAATCCCTGGCTCTGATAAAGGTGTGTACAGGAGGCAACCAATAAATGTGCCTCTCTCACAACAATGTTTCTCTCCCCCAGTGGACAGAGCATCGATTCCAGTAAAGGCCACGTACCTTGGTTACAGGCTCAATCCCTGGCTCTGATAAAGGTGTGTACAGGAGGCAACCAATAAATGTGCCTCTCTCACAACAATGTTTCTCTCCCCCTCCCTTCCACACTCTCTAAAAACCAATGGGAAAACATACTTGAGTGACGATTAACAACAACAAAATCAAGATATTTCATAACCTCATTTTGTAATAATCAGTATTTATAGACTATGAACTAACATAACTAAGAGAATGGAGAAAAGAGTTCCTCTACAAGGGGCACAAAATAAAATGTGTTTAATGGGTCATCTTCCACATGCAAACTGAATTTAAAAGTGATACAACTTCATGGAACCATTAAAAAAGTTAGCAGTCCTGGGGGGATTAGAGAGCAACCAAAGGACTTGTATGCATGCATATTAGCATAACCAATGGACACAGACACTGGAGCAGTAGGGGCTTGCCCGGGGTGGAAATGGCTGGTGTGGAAAGGGGAGGTCATGAATCAGGGAAAAAGGAGACATATGTAAAACTTTAGACAATAAAAATAATAAAGTAAAATATTTGCAACAATAACAAAAAGTTAACCCTTAACTAATTTACAAACAAGAAACTAAGTTAAATAAAAACTCAGAAAGTAGTACTCTGCAAACCACCTCCAGGAATATCTATCCCAATCTTTCTAACTGTGACATTTATGCTTTAATTGCTTTACTACTGTTTATTTAAATCTGTTGAATTCAGGTAGCCCAGAAACATTAAACAAACTATACAGAAAATTACTCTCATCACAGAGCATCTGTAAAGAAAACGATTGTTATCATCACGTCATAACTGACTTTATTTCCTTTCATTTTACCTGTGGCTCTCAGAGGTCTCTGAGATATTTTCTTCTTGAGCATTTAGTAAGATTTCAGACACGTGATACTGAGCCTCTAATAGAAGAAGGGTGTCTAGATTACAGCATACCACACTTAACAACCTACGTAGAGAGAAAAATAAAACGTAGATTTTATAAAATATATCCTAAATATTTAGACTTTCTTAGTGTCTTAAATATCTACTTATAAAATTACAAATTTTAAGAAGGATCAAATAGTTATGTCATATTTTAGTTAGTTTGAATAGTGAATGACTTCAAAAGTTTTTCTTATGAAAATATTATTTAAAAACCATGGGTAACTTCTACTCAAGTTTTCTTTTTTTTTAATTAAATCTAGAAATAGTAAGTTTTGAGGTTTTTTTCTCAATTGCTAGTTAATTTAAAAGTTAATTAGCGAACATCAGCAAATTGATAAAAACAGCATATTGCTACTACTTCTTTCCCCACAATTAGTTATAAAAGAAATAACAAAAATCATTTTGCTACCAGTCCCAGAACTTTTTATTAGGTGAAATGTCAATGGATAACTTTATAATTGTCAGGTCAATCTGAGAACACCTAAATACACTGCTCTACCTTAACATTACATAAAAGAGAGGTAAACAGAAATCATGTGGCTCCTATTGCCTTACAAGAAGATGTGCCTGCACCATCCATGAAATACTCTTGCCAAGAAAACTGAACCTGAAAATAATCAACCCCAGGAGGATGCTCAGACAGAAAACCTACCCCATATATATTATATATTATATATTATATATTATATGTTATATGTTATATGTTATATGTTATATGTTATACGTTATATATATATATATATATATAAAATTGATTTTCCACAAAGAGGAAGGAAGAGGGATAGAGAGCTAGAAACGTTGATGAGAGAGAAACATCGACCAGCTGCCTCCTGTACACCCCCTACTGGGGATGTGCCCGCAACCAATGTACATGCCCTTGACCGGAATCGAACCTGGGATCTTTCAGTCCGCAGACAGACGTTCTATCCACTGAGCCAACCCAGTTTCGGCAAACTTACCCCTCCTTTGCACCAGTGGAAATACAGCATCAGGCGCATCCCCAGTTCTATCATAGTTCTTAGTAATAGACGGAACAAGGCAGAACTAGTAGTTACAGACAAACCAATTATTAATTACTGGTTATTGGCTGAAGAGACAATTATTACTAAATAAAATTGACTTCCTCCATGATAAGGTCAGCAGGGACAAACCTACACAAATAAACTTGGGGTATACTGAAAAACGCCAGCTATCCGGTAATACCCTAACTTCTCTTTAACACGAAGATTTAGGGAGAACCTAGTAGCCTTTCTGTTTTCCTTTTTTTAAAATGTTTTTCTTTATTTCAGAGAGAGGAAGGGAGAGGGAAAAGGGATAGAAACATTAGTGATGAAAGAGAAAATCATTGGTTGGCTGCCTCCTGCATGCCTCCTACTGGGGATCAAGCCCACAATCTAGGAATGTGCCCTGAGACTAGGAATTCAACCATGACCTCCTGGCTCAACCACTGAGCCATGCCAGCCAGGCCCTTTCTCTTTTCTTTAGGCTACTACTTTAGTAAGCATGTAATGAAAACGAACCTCAATGTTCTCCAGCTTATGATTTGAAAGAAGGCTTCTATGGCTAGAACAAGCATGTCAAACTCAAAGGCTAACATGGGCCAAATCAATGAGGCATGCAGCCGATGGGCCATCAGTTTGACATGTTTGATCTAGAAAGACAATGAGATAATCCAAGATGAACTGGGAGAAATTCAAAAGGCAAAAAAAAAAAAATATCTGAGCTGAATTTTCCTCATTACAGAAGGAGTAAATCAAAACTTCAACAAATGATGTTAAGACTTTTAAGATCTCACAAGTACTGGGAATAATGTAAATCTTAGCAAATTTGATCCAGCAGTAAATTAAAAGAATAGCATATTGCAACCAAGTACAGTTCATTCCAGGAAGAAGAGAATAGTTTAATATGAAAACATTTCCTAATGTAATTCATGGCATCAATATGTAATAGAAAAGAACCACATAGTCATCTGACCACAGTTGCTTAAAAGCCACTTGATTTAAGATCCAACATCCACTCTCTAGTCTCTGTCCTCCAAAAATTTCTAAGTAAATTAAAGAAAGGTGACTTCTTTGATTTACAAAACAAATCTATCTCAAGGCAAGAGCTAAAAGCATAAACAGGAAAAGCATTCCCACTAAGGTCATGAAGAAGGCAAAATCATCCATTATTATTTAAAAGTGTGCTCTAAAAGTTTAAGCCAATGCAAAGGACATGTGAAAGAAAAAAATAGAAAGGCAGTTTAGAAAAAAATAGAAAACCAGTTTAGAACGAACAAACAAAAAAGTGATAGCAATAATTTAGATGACATAATGGTTTAACACCAGGTATTGTCAGTAGACGATCTGTTAATTAAAAGAATGGCTCTGTGATGGAACCTAAAATTTATGTGGAAGAAAAGGACTAAAAGTAGCCAAGATATTTTTGAAAACAAAGTGAAATAGAATTTCTCCCTCAATTATTATAAATTATTACAGAGCTGTAGTAATTAAAATAATGTGATATTTATACAAGGATATATAGAAAACAGAATATTCAGATTTTTGTAACACACTAAAGAATCATATATGTATGTATTGCAAAGAGATATATAGCTTAGCTAATATTCTATGTGTAGCAGAATAGTTTATAATAGCCAAAACTGGAAAACCGGACATAACTCAAATGGCCATTAGTAGCATAATACATAAACAAAACACAGTATATTTATACCATGAAATATTATACAGCAACAAAAATAAATTCATTGAAATGTATGCAACATTAATCTTAGAAAACATAAGACTAGAGAGAAAAGGTCAAACATGACAGGATATATAGTCAATTGTACCAATAATATAAAGTTAAAAAAATTAAAATATATTTTTCAGGAATACATAGCTATGTAATAAAAATATAAAATAAATAAAATATATAATGTAAATACCACAAAAGTCAAAATTGTGGTTATTACTGGGGACAAGGGCGGGAGTCATGATCAAACAAATGCCTGGTGCTAGTCTGAAGAGGGCTCCCTGGGAAGGCACATGGGCATTTCTTTAATTATTGTCCCTGAACTCAGGGCAATAGGCAGAGCCACACCCTGGAAACATGCTTCCCCAAAAAGGCTGGACATGTTATCAGCTTGGCCTTCATTTCAGCCCAGGTGTCAGGGTAGATTGTGATTTTTTTTTTTTTATAAATATATTTTATTGACTTTTTACAGAGAGGAAGGGAGAGAGATAGAGAGTTAGAAACATCGATGAGAGAGAATGATTGATCAGCTGCCTCTTGCACACCCCCTACTGGGAAAGTGCCCGCAACCAACCAAGGTACATGCCCTTGACTGGAATAGAACCTGGGACCTTTCAGTCTGCAGGCTGACAGCTCTATCCACTGAGCCAAACTGGTCTAGGCTAGATTGTGATTTTGATATGTAAATCCAGGAATGCTCCGGCCTACTCAAGAATGCAAATAAGCTCCTTTGATCCTAAGTTTTGGTGATGCTTCCCGGTATTTGAGGGTATAAAATAAATGCGCCTGTCCCTCTATCAGAGTGGCAGCAACCCACCAGGCTCCCAGCTTCTATTTCTGCATCTTTCTTTCTTTCTTTTTTATTTCTTAATCCCCAGCTCCTCTATTCTGGAACCGGACCCATTCCTTTTCTGTTCTGAATGATGAAAAGTGAGAACACCCCCACACTAGTCCTCTTTATTTACTTGGTTGGGATTAAGTGGACATTTATTTTACAACAAATTGTTAAGCTGTATGTTTATATTTTATGCAAGATTTACGTTTTTAATATTTCATTTAAAAAATTAAATGTTATACTAGGGTAGGTAATGGGGGAAGATATATCACCATAAGAAATATACATGTGTATTAAACCAATGAACAAATTCAGAATACTAATAAAACAATGCATACTTGAATATTACTGCATAAAGATTACTGTAAGACCTGATAACAACTAATGCCATTTAACATTAAATTATGCAACTGTATAATAAACAGATCTTAATGACTCATTAATTATACCAGCATATTTGTATAAGCTAGAAGCTAGTGTAAACATGAAAAGTAACTTTAAGATAATTTTACTTCTTTAGCCTAACCATAATATTAAGGCTGGGTTTACAAAGTGAACAGATTATTTTACATATACTAATCTAGAAAAAAATTATGTCTTGAAATGTACATATTACTGAGGCTTATAAGCAATAAATTGTAAAGTTCAATTTTTTTTAGTTCCAAACCCAATTCTCCCAAGTTATGAAAAAAGATTCTGCTCCTTACTTCTCACATAATGCAAGCTGTTTATATCAAGAAGTATTCCAAAGAAAGCAAACAATTATCTAAGGTGAATCCAAATTAATGGATAAACTAGATAAAAATTTAATGGTACATTTTTGTTCTTTTATGAACAGAGGTAAAGTATTAAAAGTAACTCAAACTATATTAATGTATCAACAATTACACAGGCAAATTTCAGAAGTAAGAAGTATTTATGTGTATGTGTGTGTCTTTCCCAGGATATAGTTAAAAATAGATTAACTTTGTCCTGGGTGGCATTACTCAGTGCTTAGAGCATTGGCTCAAGAACTGAAGGGTCTCAAATCAATTCTGGTCAAAGCCATGTACACAGGCTGCAGGTTCCCCACACCAGTTGGGGTGTATGCAGGAGGCAACAGATTAATGTGGCTCTCTCACATCGATGTTTCTCTCTCTCATCTCTCCTCTTGCCCTCTCTCTATTTCCTCTCTAAAATCAATAGAAGAAATAACCCCCAGTGAGGATTAATAAAAAATAAATAGATTAACTTTATCCCTTGCTGGATAGCTCAATTCTTTAGAGCATCTTCCAGATGTGCCAAGATTGCAGGATTTTCTGCTAAACATTAAGACTCAAATTGCTCACTGCTCTTAAAAGATAATATGTACACATTAAGAATATAACATTAATATTAACTTAAACTGACCCTAAAATTTTTATGATACAGTTATGTTTTATAAATATCATATATATATATATATATATATATATATATATATATATATATATATTAATTAAGAGCTTCTTATGCACTGCAAAAATGCTCCTAAGATGTTTCATTGTATGACCCCAAATAATTTACAAGCATCCAATTTATCACTGTAGCACCACAGACAGCTGCATAAATTGTTGATGCTTTCTAGCAGACATCAATGTATCTTTGAATATGCACCAACAAGCATAGCTAGCATAATCTAGAACAGACCTGGGCTAGATTGTTCTATTATCAACTGGTCAGGATGTGAGGGGCACCAGCTCACACCAACCATGCTGTGAGCCCTCTGTAGATTCCCTGTCACTGCTGACTGGAGGAGAGGCCACAGTACCCTAAGAGAGCCATGATGACAAGAGGTCTGTAGCTGAGCCTGAGACTCTGCTATTAACAGGAAGATACAGACATTGTTCTGCCTCAGATGCAAAGGGCGCCTCCCAATCTAGTCTGGAAATGGGCATTTTAATATCACTGCAAAGCTAGATTTTGAAATACAACACATTGTATAATTTATTTCCTCTCTCCCCCTCTTTCCAACTCCTTACCCATAAGTGATTTAAAAATTGCAAAGTCATGATGTAAAGGTCGATAATTCCTTATCTTTAAACCTTAGGACAAAGAATTTAGAATTTTTCAGCAACAAAATATAGTACATGTGGACTCTGGATCAATACCTCATAATCAAGCATATTAATATTTCTTTGGGAAAAGATGTTTATATTCAAATCTATCAGGTTAAATAGAAATTATAAAGTTTTACATCATTTCAGGTAAGATTAGGTACAGATAGAAAAATACATTATTAAAAAATTTTAGTTTTTTAAAACTTTTTCTTAACTTCAGAATTTCAAATCAGAGATTGTGGCACTTGAACCAGACAATGCCAGCAGGCAGTCTGACTCCACCGTCCTCATTACTACTATAATGCATGACTCAACTACTGTATCAACAATGGAATGGCAAACTTCTAGAGTGGGACAGCTTGACTCCATTTGGATATTATTATGAGAAAGTGCCCACTATGAAAATTAATGTATTTTATTCCCAGGAGCATTTCACTTCTTGGATTGCTTAGTACATGATTTAAAATCCTATTGTTAGAATTTTTGCCAGAAGAATAATAAAAACACTAGTCTATCCACAAAAAAAAAATGCAGAAAAGGGAAGAAATTCATTCAATATATCAATAGCAAGAGGCCAAAATCTATGTTCTATCATTATAAAACTCAGACACATACTTGTTATGCAAAAGGAGGTTCTACTGAAATAATTTTTACTAATATTCCTCATCACAGGTTGCTATATGATGTATCTGATGTCCTACACAGAAAGTTAAAATTTAATGTAAAATTCATTTAAAGATAAAGTGCACATGATCCAATGAATTATAACAGTTGTAGCTTTTTTCCTATCTTCTTTGAAGTATTAATGAATGATTAAATGAAGTGCCGGTATTAATGAAAAGTTCCAGCACAAGATCTATAATATATATATGTTTCAGTATAAGATCTATACTATATACTACTATCAGAGAATTTTCATTTTAGAAAAGTAATTGCTTTATTTCTTAGATAGAGCATTCTCCCTGACTCACTCCCTCATGCCCAAAAACATTATTTTGCTAGTAGAAAGAAGAAAAAAATCACAAACCTAGGAAAATTTCTTTAATTCAGCTGCTTTTCAAGGTAGTAATTAGTAGATAAAGAAGCAAGTTATATGTCTAAATGTGACCAAAAGATTAAGAATTTAATGCGTCTCTATAATCCAAACAAACACTTCTACTACCGCCCCCCTTCACCCCAGCCATTTGAACAAGCTAAATTACATCTTAAGAAACATACACTCAACCAGAAAGATTTAAAACTTGGGAAACTGAAATAACTAGTAAATAATATGATTAACATAAAAGAGCAGAATGTGGACCTCAAGATAAATCAGGTTTTTCTGAGCCTCTTTCAAGACTACATTACTGCAGGAGTCCAATCCAATACCAAGCCAGGAAGCCCCAATTGACTCCTAAGTAAACTGAATAGTCTGCAAAATGTCTCTAGTAAATCTAGAAGTAGAAGACACTGTAATAATATAGAACCTAAAAGTGGACAATGGCCTTAATATAAAAACCTAATGGCTATAATTTACTTCATGTGTAATATTACAGGAAGATAAACTACCTTTAGATATGCTTTAAAGTAGTTTATTTTAAATATTTTTGGAAGTATATAGAACATATTTTTTGCATGCTTTTGCAACACTGAACTATTTCTCAAGTAAAACTTAGCACCTTACCTTAGGCCAAAGATGTGTGATTGTTCATAGTTGAATAAAGAACGAATCTTAGCTTCAGAATTCAAAATTATAAGTCTATCAATAATATCCTGAAAAAGAAAGCCTTTGAGTGAGACTGTGCTTGACTGAAAACATTTAAAGAAAATCAAATCAACAAATATTATTTAGATTTGTGGTTCTCAAATTTGGCTTTACATTTTAATCACCTAGGGAGTTGTTAAAAAAAAAAATCCCAAGTCTCATTCCTAAAGATTATGAATTAACTAGTCTGATTATGATCTGGACATTAAGATTTATGAAAGTTCCTGAAATAAATTATCTAACGTTTAACCAAAGTAAAGAAATACTAATTTATATTTCACTAGAGGTCCGATGCACAAAATTTGTGCAAGAGTGGGCCTTCCTTCCCCCAGCTGCCGGCACCGGCCTCCCTCTGGCACCCAGGACCCGGGCTTCCCTCACAGCCCCAGCTTGGTCTGGAAGGTCATCTGGAAGGATGTCCAGTCAAATTAGCATATTATAATTTTATTACTATAAAAGCTTATAAAATCAGTTAAATACTGATTTAACTGCTTCAAATGTAAATTCCTTTGAAAAACAAATATGAAATCTTCAAATGCGAAGCATGAACAGATTTGAACAGTTTTCTCTACTAATTATTTGAGGTTTTGTTATTATAATATATAATCTCTATGTATGTATATCAGTGGTTTCCAACACTGTTTAAATGTTGGAATCACCTAAGGAATCAGATGATAGATAGATAGATAGATAGATAGATAGATAGATAGATAGATAGATAGATAGAGATAATAGATAGATAGATAGATAGATAGATAGGGTATGATTTTGGCATTAAAAATTCTTTTAAAAGCTCTCCAAGTTGTTGTAATGGGTTGACAGGCATTCACTGATGCACATGTAGGGAAAGCCTGATGACCTACGTGCCACCAGTTGTCCCAAACATTGACAATTTCAGCCTCCCACCCAATTTTGAGCACTCTATAAAAGCCTTTCTTCCTATAATGCCCTTTTTTTGTATATATCTTTGGGTTCAGGCCTAAGAAATTTACTCATAAACAAACACTTGTTTCTCAAATTGCTCATTTTCCTAACCAAGAAACTTGCTTCCCTCCAGTGTGTTTAAAATCAAGATAATTGTGTGACCAATAGGGCAAAGAAGGAAGGCTTTGCTATGGAGTAAAGTCATATAATATATACTGATGTCTATGTGGGTGAGAGAACAAATGTTATCAAATAAACATTAGACCAGGGAATGAGTTTGTTAAGAGGATGTAATAGATAGTTCAAAATCACATTTAAAAAATACTGATCAAAACATAGTAAAAACCAGATTGTATGTAAACTTATCTAATAAAAGTTGACACCTAACACTTAGGAATGCATTTACCATTCTACAGATAGCTTATAAAAAAAAATGTGTAAGTAATTGCCGAAACTGGTTTGGCTTAGTGGATAGAGCATCAGCCTGCGGACTGAAGGGTCCCAGGTTCGATTCCAGTCAAGGGAATGTATATTGGTTGTGGGCACATCCCAGGTAGGGGGTGTGCAGGAGGCAGCTGGTGGATGTTTCTCTCCCATAGATGTTTCTAACTATTCCTCTCTGTAAAAAATCAATGAAATATATTTTTTTAAATGTGTAAGTAATATTAGCACAAGAACCTACAATCATCAAATATTAAATAAACTGCCTCAATAATCAAGAATAAAAAGACTGAGATCTTAAAATAATGTGTCATTACTGTCTGCTGCTGTAGCTTGGACATTTCTTGTTTCAAACATTGTGAAAGAATACAATTCATTCATATCCCCAGCTTCATATTTATAGTCTCATTACTTGCCCCACTACTTTCTCCCTCTCTTTGCTAACTTCCCACTCTGACAGCCCTGATTTAGCTCTGGAGACAGAGCCACAGAGCTCTCCTTGACTTTGCCCGGGCATCGGATACTATCAAGTAAGTAATCGCTGCAGTAGTCACATGGAGAAACTTGTATGCTATGTGGTTCTTCAAACAGTATTTGTTCAAATAGGTACAGACTTTTAGTGCTTGAAATAAAATTTAAGAAACAATCTACTGCCACTTTTTTCCATAGTACATCTTCACAGAGTGATCTGGAATTGATCATGCATCACTAGCTTTCTTTTGTCTGAGAGGAGGGAGACTGCCAATGAGTTCCGTGCATGGCAGTTTCTGAAAGGATTATTATAGATGTCTCTTCATTCACAGGATACTGGTACAAGTGACTGAAACTGGAATAGTCATCTGATTACTAAATTCAGACTATTTGATAGCTAATGATACCTAGTGACTCCAAAGTTCTAGCTATGGATCTAAGTAAGAATAAAGAAATATAGAATGTGTTACCAACAAGCTAAGGGAAGAACAGATTACAGCCATCTATCAGTGACAATGCATTTTCAGAAAACAAATGCTACAGTAAATAATGTCTTCTTCAAAGGGGATTGCATTGATGGATCACCACTTAGGGAACAGAACGCAGCCCCGGGAAGCCTGCCTTATGGGGAACTCCAGTTCCTAAGCACTGCAGCGTGTGTCAGGGAGGCAGTCACCTCAATCAGCAGCTTCCCAGCAACAAGCTAGTGCAAGAAAGGCTTGGAATTCACAAAAACAGTCTGCAACTCTGTCTTTTTTAAAGGATATTATCCAGCTTGAAGATATATTCAACAAGCCTTAGGCTGAAATGAGACCAAGACTAGAAAAACCAAGAGGAATATCTCTTCTATATAAATAATACATTTGAGTGTCTACTCTCTGTACACTTGTCTCAATGACCATGTGTGTACTATCTGTCCCCTTTTACTTAAGAAAGGACCAACTGAAGGGTAAGAGTGGTCAATCATAATGCCAGTATCCCTGCAGCTGCTCTATTAGGAGTGGCTTGTGACTGGTTAGTCCCTGAACATCCATCAACAAACTTGGTCTGTTAACGAAGATGCTTCCTTGGAATTATTCAAAGCAAAGAGTTTTGTCCACTCTGGCTGCTCTAACAGAATCCCACAGACAGGGTACATTATAAACAACAGAAATCTTATTTCTGGAGGCAGGGAAGTCAAAGATCAAGGTGGCAGAAGATTCTGTGTCTTGTGAGGGCCTACTTTCTGGTTCATAGACAGTTATGTTTCCACATGGCAGGAGGAGCAAGGGACCTACTGCAGAAGTGAACATGACTGTGGATAAAGAAACCTCAGTTTTAGCAAATAAAACTGTAAATAATTATGGAAAGAAAAAAAAAGAAGGGGCAAGGGATTCCTCTGTGGTCTCTTTTTATAAAGCACTAATCACCTTCTAAAGGCCCCCCCTCCAAATAGCATCACATGAGGAATTAGATTTCGACGCAAGAATTGAATATTCAGTCTACAGCAGAGCGTGGAGAAAAAGGCCCCTCTTCTGTTTGGAGGGATAGTGAGTTCAATCCTGACTTTGTTCTGACCCCCAAAAAAGATGTCTATGTCCTAATTCCCAGAGCCTATAATTATTACCCTATTTGGGAAAAGGGTCTTCGCCGGGGTAAGTAAATTAAATTAAGACCATCCTGGGTTAGACCAGAAAAACAAAGAGAGATATAAGGCAGAAGAGGAGAAGATCTTGAGAAAGTAGAGTGATGCAGCAACAAGCCACAAAATGCTCCAACACCCAGAAGCTGGAAGAGGCAGGAGGGCGTCTCCCCTGGAGCCTCTGGAGGGAATGTGGCCCTGCTGACCTCTTGCTTTCGGACTGCTGGCATCCAGAGCTGTGAGAGAATACATTTCTGTTGTTCTAAGCCACCTGGTGCGTGGTGATTTGTTACGAAATCTCTAGGAAATGAATACCAGGGGAGACAGTGAAGATGTCAGTATGGAGTAACAGGTAGTCCCATGTCCTCTCCCACTGAGAATGCCATCTGGAGAAGAAGAGCTTACTAATGATAATTACAGCAAAAAATTAGATAGCAGTTATCTACCAGACAGTGACATTTTATGTTTCACTTAATTCATTTAATTGTCACAACAACCCTCAAATAGGAATGATATTGCTCACTTTTAACTGGGGAAAAAACTAAGGTCTAACTTGTCCAAAGTCACACAGCTTTTAAGAGGGCAGAGCCAGAAATCTAATCCAAGCAATCTGGCTTCAGAAAACAAATTTGTAACAACTACACTGTGCAATGCCTTCCAATAAAGCCACATTGAGAACACAAGACAGAGGGGAAGAGAAGTCCACGAAAGGAGAGCACGCAGGAGAGACCAGGGAAGCCTGAAGGAACCAGCAGCAGAACCAGTCACAGAGGAGAGGACAGTAAGGACTGGATCCACTGAGCCAAATGCCACAAGGTGGCAAAATGAATTCAAGGAAAGACGGGCACAGAAATGGCTAATTATAAAACTACTTCAGAAACACAATGATCCAAATAAGCACAAGTCCAAATTGACACACTTCAAGGAACAGAGAATATAAAATAAAAGTTGAATGAAAGAGTACCTATTTTTATATTTTATTCCTATAAATTATCAAAAGTTTCGCAAAGTAGAGAAAGTTTAAAAAAATTAAAATGTTTAGAGTTAACAAGAATTAAAAGTATTTAAAAGAACAAAACTGTGAAAAGATACCACCACACAGGACAAGTGACCAGAAAAATAAAAAGTAAAGATTAATAATGGAATTTCAGTATTAACCAAATAATTCTTTACTAATACATATATACATTTATGTGTGTTAATCCAAAAACTTACCCTAAGATAATGAGCTAAATATCTCTGGATGTTTAAAACAAGCCCATCTGGGAGCAAGATTATGAAATAAATCTCACATTAAATAAATATGTATATACTGCCCTCATGGGGCAGTTAATATATAGTTCATTACAATATAAGGAGAAAACATATTGCACTCCTCAAATACAGCTTATTCCTAATTATCCTAGCCAATAAGAGAGCAGCATTGGTGTGACTAATAACATCATAAGTCACCAAAAAATCATTCATACACATATGTTATTTGTGCCAAATCTCTTTCCTTGGGGAGTGCTAATATTGTATTCACTCCCATGGGTGTTGCAACTGTTAGGTGGCCTGGATCAAAGATTCCATTGGCAGATAATTCAGAAACTGATATTCCATGAGTAAGTAAATCAGTCTTTAAATGTGTTTCTTTTTTTCTGTATCATTTTTTTTTTCTGTCAAATTGCTTTTTCACTATCAATCTCCATAAGTATGACCTATAACAGGGAAAAGTTAAAAGAAGATTACTTACAATAATACATATGGGAACTTCACGAAGAGAATATTCTGCTTTATTAGGAAGATCCTGATTGCCGACCAGCTCATAAATAGCAGGATAAGATAACAAAGTCACCAACCCTAGAAAAGACTGGGGGGCGGGGGGGGGGGGGGGGGGGGGGCGGGGGGGGGGGGAGAGAGAAGGAAAAGCCATTTAAATGGCTCATTTTCTTCAACCACATATACAGAAGAATTATTAAAGTTTTATAGCGGTATGAATGCAAGAATTTTTAAAATAAGCCAAATTAACACATAAGTGTGAAAGACACACATATATAATAAGAACAAAATAGTTAACATTAACCATAATCTGTGTTGACAATGCATAAGAACAACTGTAATAGAACAACCTTGAGAGTTGGGAAATACTTTAAAATATCATGTATCTCTTGAAAAGTGTGGTTCTGAGAAAAAATATTAAGTGATCCATATTTCTCATTCTTTGCATTTGTTATATCTGATGTGTAAGAAAATACCAGAGAATAATACTTAGGATCTCTGGAGCAAGAAAATAAATTCTATATATTCTTCACATAGGTCACAAAGCCATCTTTATCCTTTAACTTCATCCACTGGAAATCCAATTACCCTAATTGTTATTAATTTTTTTTAAAGCCATGGCTTTTCCTATCAAAATCAGCCCATTTTCTGGTGCAATCTTCCCACGTTAATCTCTCCATGACGTTTTTAAGCTCCCAATCTCATTCTGCCTCATTCAGGACAACCTGAATACTTTTTCTCAGGCACATTGCATTCTTTGGATCCTCTGTGCAAAAGCATGCAGTAGTTGCCCGTCACTAAACATCAAATCTAAACTCCTTTCCATGATTTCAAGGCACTTTACTAATTGACCTTCTCTTCTCTCAGTCTCAAAAGCCCATAATTCCTCAGCATGAAGTCACCACTTTAGTCAATCAAATCTGCCTGTGGTCTTTTTCTTTTTTAACATATTTTTACTGATTTTAGAGAGGAACAAAGAGGGAGAGAGAGATAGAAACATTAATGATGAGAGAAAATCATTGCGTGGCTGCCTCCTGAACATCCCCCACTAGGGACAGAGTCTGCAATTGGAATCAAACCCAGGACCCTTCAGTCTGTAGGCAGACGCTCTTTCCACTGAGCCAAACCAGCTAGGGCCCTGTGGTCTTTTTCCTTTTTTTTTCTTCTTTTTTTTTTCTTTTTTTTTAAATATATTTTATTGATTTTTTTACAGAGAAAAAGAGAGAGGGATAAAGAGTTAGAAACACCGATGAGAGAGAATCATTGATCAGCTGCCTCTTGCATACACCCTACTGGGGATGTGCCCGGAACCAAGGTACATAGTACCCCCTTGAACGGAATCGAACCCGGGACCCTTCAGTCCACAGGCCGACGCTCTATCCACTGAGCCAAACCAGTTTCGGCCCCTGTGGTCTTTTTCAAGTGACTGCCACATAAACAAACTTTTCTCACCCAGGAACATGCCCCTCCCGCCCTCCCACATACTCATTATCACACTTCATGAGCTGTCACATCCTTTTTTTCTAGAAGGCTTTCCAATGAACTCTGTCCACCTCTAGAAGCCCTATATTTGCCAATACTTCCATATTAATTTGTATTGTATTGATTATACTAATTTGTAACTATTAAATTTCCTGCTTGTCATTTTTAAAAATTTTTTACTAAACTCAGAAAATTTAAGAATCAAACAAATTGAATAAACAAATTTTAGGTATGATATTTTACCATGAAAAGCTAAAGATTCATGTTTTTCAAAGATAGCATTATCAGACTGAGGATTGAATCTGATGAGTTTTATAAATGGGTATTAAATTTTCTCAAATGCTGTTTCCACTTCTATTGAAATCATTGGATGAGAGTTCTCTTTATTCTGTTAATATGGTGAACTAGATTTTCATTTTAGAATGCTAACCGGTCTTTGAATGGCTGGGCTAAACACCACTTGATCATAATGAATGATCACTTTACATATTGCTATATACAACTTGATAATATTTTGTTAAGTATTTTTAAGTCTATATTCATCAGAAATATTAGTCTATAATTTTCTTTTTTGGTAACATTTGTCTCATTTCCATGTCGAGGTTATGCTGGCCTCATAACACAAGTTAGAAACTGACTTCTCTATCTCTGTTTTCTGAAAGAATGTGTATGTGTCATTGATACTCTTTCTCCTATACAGTTTCACAGAATTCACTGGTGAAACTATCTGGTTTTCTTAGCTGGAGGTTTTTGATAACAAATCCAATTTCTTTAATAAATAGCAATTTAGATTTTCTGTTTTAGATTTGGTCCATTTTGGTAAGCATATTTTTAAGAAACCTGCCATTTTTATCTTAGTTGAATTCATAACATAAAGCTGATCATACTTATTGCATTATTGTTAATATCTGTCCAATCTTCAGTGGATCACAAACTGATTCTTAGGCAAATATATCTGTTAAATGTAGAATCTCAGGCAGATTCTCTTCATCTGTACTGACTCCCCTCCATTTCTTCTCTGTTTATTGCCATTAAAAAAAAAAAAAAAAAAAAAAAAAAAAGCCGAAACTGGTTTGGCTCAGCGCTAGAGCGTCGGTCTGCGGACTGAAAGGTCCCGGGTTCGATTCCAGCCAAGGGCATGTAAATTGGTTGCAGGCACATCCCCAGTAGGGGGTATGCAAGAGGCAGCTGGTCGATGTTTCTCTCTCATCGACGTTTCTAGCTCTCTATCTCTCTCCCTTCCTCTCTGTAAGAAAATCAATAAAATATATTTTTTTTAAAAAAACTTATTTTTAAGTTATTTTTCCTGAGTTTGATTTTTAAGTTATTTTTCCCAAGTTGTGTTTTCTACTGGAAGGGACTAGTCCACCAATACAGAAAGCAGAATTTCTATTTTTTAATTTTGATAACTTCATGATACCATTTCAATGAAAATCATCTCTTACCTTTTGACAGCTTTGGTCAATAGGATCCACTGGAGTGGCCCTGGGATGGATTACTCTAACATCATCTTTTCCACATTCCAGATTGCTCCACAATTCAGTTATAAGTGCATTAATGAACCCTAAAATGAAGTGTTTTAAATCTATTTATAGTATGCTATTCCTTTGGATTATGGAGGAAAGATACAATTATCCCTTTAACTAGATTGGTTCACATTGACAAAAGATACATACTAGGTACCCCAGTTAATAATGGCAGATTTTTTAATCAAAGAAAACACGATAATTTCAAGAGAAACATCAAAAGTGCTTTATTCAAAGTAATGTCCATCGCTAGCTACACATTTCCCTCACCTTTTAGGTAATTTGTGGATACCCTCCCTATAGAACTTTTCTTCTTTTGAGGCAAACCATTCAGAGACCCAATTTTCCACTTGTTTGTTTGTTTTGAAATGCTGCTCAGAAAGTGCATGTGCCATCGATCTGAACAAGTGGTCATCTAAAAAGCAAGGTCTGGTGACTACTGCGGGTGGGTTAATACTTCCCAGGCAAGATCTTTTAATGTGTCTTTATCTGGTTTTGAAGTGTGTGATGGTGCATCATCATTAAGCAAAATTACTTTGCCATGTTTTCTAGCATAGTTCAGTTGTTTCATGATCAAAGCGTGGTGCAAATTGATTATTTGTTTATCGACAGAAATCAGTATTAACGGTTTCACCCTGTTTTAGAAGCTCATAAGACACCACACCTTCCTGATCCCACTAAACACAAAGCATTCTTTCCAAAGCGATTTGGCCTTGCAGTCAATGTTGATGGTTGACCTGGAAAAAGGAAACCCTATAACTTTTTGTGACCTAAGGCCTAATGTGGGAAAAATAACTTTAGAATAATTTCTTGATACTTGTCCATGCCAGTTAAATTTTCCATTGGCTTACTCATTATATTTAAATTATTATAATTTTAACTAGAGCCCTGATGCATGAAATTCATGCAAGGGGCTCAGTCCTCGTAGTCCCAGCCACATCGGCCCTCGCAGGCCCGGCTGCCTCATGGCCCTGGCTGCCTCGTGCCCTCACAGCCCCGCCCCCTACCCACTGGTCATTATGGAAGGTCGTTTCATTGTCTGGTCTAATTAGCAATTAGCTCTTTATTATATAGGATTAAAAGAAAAAAAGTACCTGAACTTTGTAGTGCTATTGTACCTGCTGCTGTTGATGCCACTTGGGTAAACAAAACTCCATGGTCAAACTTTTTATGCCTGCTGATCTAAACAACATAAATAAAAAACAACCATGAGAGACAGGAAAACATAGCATGTTAGTATTTAGTTACCTGTTACATGTAGAGGTACTAATTTTTCATATTAAAATACCAGACAAAAAACAAACCAACAAACAAAAACCTAGACATTATTTCAAGTAAAGATAAGAGTGGCAAAAACAAACTCAGAAAATATCATAATTGAGTTAATATTAATATAATATTTTTGACAATTTAATTTCAGATCCCAGCTAGGTAACTAAGTAGCTTTTTGACCTTCTCTCTCTAGGTCTAACGCTTCTTCATACATAAAATAAGGGACTTTGACAAGATGTAAAGTAAGATTCCTTCCAACTCCAAATTCTATTAGCTTATTATTTAATTTTTTAGATTGGTTCTTCAATGATAAATTTCCTCATCAATAAATCTATATTGACTACAAGTTTTTTAACACGGCTTTTAAGTAATCAAACAACTTTAAAAAGTACAATGATATCTTCTTAAAAATTATAATTACTTTTAAAGGCAATATGATTTTTTTCCCCTAAGGAAGGGAATCTTATATAATAAAAAGGCAATATGCAAATTAACCCACACATCTTCACAAGATGGCTGCCTACGTCCAGGCCAGCAGGGGGCTTAGTGAGGGATGACCAAACAACTGAACAAGCAGACTGTGTAGGGCAACCAGGCTGGCAGGGGGGCTATAAGGGGTGGCTGGTTGGGGGGGGTGGGGGAAAGTTAGGGGTGACTAGGCCAGCAGAGAGGGGCAGTTGGGGATGACCGGGCTAGCAGGGGAAGGCAGTTGGAGGAAACTGGGCCAGCAGGGGAGCAGTTAGGCATAGATCAGGCCAGCAGGGGAGCAATCAGGCTGGCAGGTAGGAGAGTGGTTAACTAGTACTCAAAGAGATTAAAATTCACCATCAGATAAATTCCAATTAGAACAACACAATTTCATTTATGTAAACTATATTTGATATAGTCTAAATGTACGTCCTCAAAAAATTCATGTTAAGTCGAAACCGGTTTGGCTCAGTGGATAGAGCGCCCACCTGCAGACTGAAGGGTCCCAGGTTCGATTCCTGTCAAGGGCATGTACCTTGGTTGCGAGCACATCCCCAGTGGGGAGTGTGCAGGAGGCAACTGATCGATGTTTCTCTTTCATGGATGTTTCTAACTCTCTATCCCTCTCCCTTCTTCTCTGTAAGAAATCAATAAAACATATTAAAATAAAAAATAAAAAAAGATCACTGAGAGCTTCCCAGCTCCTGCCATGTGAGGGCCTTCGCCTGACCATGCTAACATCCAGATCTTGGATTTCCAGCCTCTGGAACTGTGAGCAATAAACCTACTTACAAGCCACCCAGACTGTAGTATTTTGGAATAGCAGCCTGCATAGGCTAAGATAATATTACACAAGAAGTATGAACATTCAAAAATATTACACATAGCACATTGGTATGAAGCCTGGAGTAGGGGGATTCATGCAGAGTAAATCAGGACTGATAAGAGAATAAAATTAATCAAGAGAGAAATCTTGCATGGACAGATGGGAACATTATGCCATGAAATGAAACATGTAAACAATTAAATTCTCTATACTTGAGGTCCATTTAAACAAATAAAAACACATCTGCACATACTAACCTAGTGTAATAAGCAGATGTTCATATGTTTTATTTATAAAGAGATGTTCTGGCCCCTTCCTCAGGAACTACATAATCTACATTGGCAAAAGCAATCCTAAAAAGTTAACTATTTTTTATAGGCTTAAACAAAAGCAGGAAATTACAATGACAACTAAGAAAGAACAAATACAGCTGAAACCGGTTTGGCTCAATGGATAGAGCGTCAGCCTGCAGACTGAAAGGTCCCAGGTTCGATTCCGGTCAAGGGCATGTACCTTGGTTGCGGGCACATCCCCAGTAGGGGTGTGCAAGAGGCAACTGATCGATGATTCTCTCGCATCGATGTTTCTAACTCTCTATCCCTCTTTCTTCCTGTCTGTAAAAAATATATAAAATATATTTTAAAAAAAAAGAACAAATACAATCTATATAAAAGCCTAAGCGACAGTACGACCAAACAACCAGAACAACCAGTCGCTATTACATGCACCGGCCACCAGGGGGCAGACGCTCAATGCAGGAGCTGCCCCCTGGTGGTCAGTGTGCTGCTCTGCCAGAAGCTGGGCTCACAGCTGGCTAGCACGGCTGTGGCGGCCGGAGCCTCTCCTGATTCTGCAGCAGCAGCAGCAGCAGCAGCAGCGCTATGGAGCAGCAAGTGCTGCGGGCGGGATGAGCACAAGCAGCACGGCTCCTGTCCCGGGCTCCAGCTCCTCCTTGGCCGCCTGCCGCTTGGCGCACTGCTACATCCCTTGGAGAATGTCTGACTGCCGGTTTAGGTCCGATCCCCACACAGATCTGTACACGAATCCATGCACCAGGCCTATGCTGATATTTATAAGCAGGCAAACTAATAACATCAAAAAACAACAGTTGCCAGAGACAGAGAATAAAGGCATATTATCTATGATCCTGAAAAGCTCAGAGGTCTATTCTTTGTGACAGCAAAAACTGAATATACCTCTATGACCTCTATCTGAGAAAAGGCTACAGTATAAATTTTATGTAATAGTAGCAACAATAAAATCCCTCTTCACATATTTGTTTCTTTTCAAATGTGAGACCTACATTGCCATCGATGCATACATTTAAACCCAATAGGTTTTTCTCCTGAGGTTCCACCCAGTTTTAGTATACCAGATGTTTGATAGCCCCTTTATAAAACACCTGGATAATTAACTGAATTTTTCAATTGCATAGGCTTGTTTGCCATCCTGTTAACTACAGCCATAGATACCAACATCAACTCTCTAATGCTTTCCTAAAAAATAAAACAAAGTTAAACATTACAGTGCTGTATGTTTTTTTAACTCAGGTTTAATAACCTCTTCAAGCACAGAAAACAGGATAACGTTCTTAACAGCTTTTAAAGCAACAAAAACTCCTTTTGCCTGTGGCAGATGGTAATTCGTACCTGTAATTTTTTTGCATATCTGTTGAACATAAATGTCACACATTCACTGATGGCACCTGTTTTTTGAAGAAGTAGTAGTCCTTTAGGGGTGGCAGCAAAATTCAATAAACCATCTAACAAATTCTCTTCCCAAGCCATACTGAAACAGGTAAAGAAAAGGTATAAGTTTATTTATACTCAAGTGGAATAGGAAATATTTTACCTTAATACTAATGATAATTAAATTTAAGAGTACATATTGGTTGTAAAGTATTCAATAAATGTTTTAAAATATGATAAAAAGCATGGTTTCCTCAATAGTGAACTCTTTTAATACTTTTATTGATTTTTAGAGAGACAAAAGGAGAGTGGGAGATAGAGAAACATCAATGTGAGAACGAAACATCCAGGGACTAAGTCCGCAACTCAGGCATGTGTCCTCACTGGAAATTGATCCAACAACCTTTCAGTGCATGGTATGAGCCACACTAGTCAGGCAATAGGATATTTTTCCATTTATTTTTAGAGGGAGTAGAAGAGGAGAAAATGAGAGAGAAGCAGGAGAGAAACATCAGTGTGAGAGAGACACATCAACTGGTTGCCTCCCAAACATGACCAAGGTATGTGTCCTTGACTGGAATTGAACCCACAACCCTTCAGTCTGTGGACCAACGTTCTAGCTGTTGAGCCAAAATGGCCGGCCAGGACAATAATTCTTTTATTCTTACATCGTCCATCCCAACAATTTTAATTCACTGAATGAATCAAATATTCACTGCACATGTCATCACTTTTAGTGTATCTAGATTCTCTTACCCATGCTTAAATTGCATTCCTATTATAATTCCGCTATGCCTGGATTTCCCGAGCCCAAACTCTCTATTATTTTGAAATTTACTTCCTTTTCATTATAGAATATCTGTTTTCTGACTTTCTAAAGCATCCCAGGCATATTATATTTATTTTCATAAGTTTTTATTATACTTTTAAAGAATGATTTTTTTTTTCCCCTCAGAACAGTTCTAAAAGGAAAGCTAGTAACATTCTCCAGAGAAAACACCTGATACAGTCAGAAGGCATACTGTTAATAAGAGAGTGAAAGATAGAAATCTGGAAATACAGAAGGGATATGAGAATTTCATTCAGAAATATCAGAATTAAGAGACAACATACTACCTGCTGGATATTCCTAAATTGCCTGGAAAGAAACTGTAGAGATTAAAATATTTGACTCCCAGTGTACCTTGCATGACCCTTATCATATAAACTGAACATACCATATTGCTATATTATATTTATTCATTTGTTTTCTATACTACTAAATAAGTTCTCTAAAGTATATAGTTATCCTCAGAACTCAGCAAAAAAAAATTAGTCCAATAAATAGCTGAATGAATGAGTACTAAATGAACGAAAATAGACTTCCAAAAATACAGATCTAAAATTCACCTCAAAAAATGAATTGCAGAAATGTTTTTTTCCTCACTCCTTCACCAAAGAAAAAAATGCCAGTTGATTTTAAGTTTATGACAACTATATTATAAAAAGTTAATTCTCTAAAAACTAGCTATAATTGTTTTTTAAACTATTACACTGTTTAAAAAATGCAAAAGGCTTTTTTACTAACTGGTTGGTTTGTTTTGATCTACAAATGTTAGTGTTTGGATTTCTCTTCAGAGTATCCTTCAAGATTCTTCTCTAATTATGATCTGTTTAGACTATGCCAGCACTCAAGAAGAGAATCCAGGAACATATGTCACCACATCCTAATTTAAAAATACATATATGTATTTCAATTTATCTGTCAACTTCTTGAGACAATGAACCCAACAGCTCACACTCCTGTCTCATCTTCGGGCTCATCCAGGATCGCTGGAGGGATGATCAGCCTTTGCTGTTGGACTGAAGTGGTCCATTGACCTGTGCACATCAAAGCCCATTAAGACACCACAGAAGTTTGCAGCCAAGAAACTCCAGCCGAGAGAAGCAACAAACCAGCCATGGCTGATGTCAGGACCAGCTGACCCCCTGCCCTGGTGCCGCCTGTCAATCAGTGGAGACCACAACCCTGAGGGGACACACCTGCAAGGCTTACTGAATATTCTATTGAGATCTCTCCCTGGGACCTCCCTGAAAGTCTCCACCCTTAAATTAGGATGGAGGACCCAGTGCACTCTTCCTCCCTGGAGTGCCCATGGCCTTTCCTTTTTCCTTCTCTCTCCCTGTCATTCCTTCCTCGGGCACAATTATACCATTGCCTTCCTCACTCCCAAGTTCCAAGGGCCCTTTCTTTACCTCCATAACTCATTTCCTAAGCCCATTTCTTCTAAGAATTACTTCTTCTACCTCTGTCATTTACCCAATAAATGTTCTCTTACATAAATAAATAAATAAATAAATAAATAAATAAAGCATTGATATCTATGAAGAAACAAAGGGACTTCTAAATTTAAAATGAGCCGAAGCCGGTTTGGCTCAGTGGTAGAGCGACGGTCTGTGGACTGAAAGGTCCCAGGTTCGATTCCGGGCAAGGGCATGTATCTTGGTTGTGGGTACATCCCCAGTAGGGGGTGTGCAAGAGGCAGCTGGTTGATGTTTCTCTCTCATCAACCTTTCTAGCTCTCTATCTCTCTCCCTTCCTCTCTGTAAAAAATCAATAAAATATATTTTTTTAATAAAAATAAAAAATAAAAATAAATTTAAAATGAGTATAAATACTGATGTAAATTATTTCCCTTTCCAAAGTCTTATTAAAACACATTCTCACATACTTTGAAAAAATCATAATTTAAATATACATGGACTTCATTGGCATTCGAAAATACTTTCCTTCTACTGAACTCCCTAGTTAGGTTTCCAATGTTAGTATTTGGTAATTCTCCATATTTTCTGGAAACAGCTCCACACATCAAATTTCCTAACCCAAAATATAAATACAGAAGAAAGCAAGTATAATAAATATTGCTAGATTTTTTAAAGTTATAAATCTGATCTCTAAACTTCCAAGTATAATTTTCCTTGGTCCTATGTATAATTTACCTTCCCATAAAATGTTTTTGTTATAGTGGTCCATTACATTCTCATTTTTAAAAATGTTTCAGCAATTATGTTTTTAATTTATTTAATCAGTTATACTTACAGGTTTTGGGATTCCTGGCTTACTGAAGAGACAGAATCGGAATCCTCTACTGGCGTAGGAATTCTTTCTGATACCAAATTCGTCTAAAACACAACAGATTAATTTGCACTCTTTTTTCACTGATAGCATTACTCACATTCCTAACTTTTTAAAAATTACCTACAAAAGTTAAATTTGGTTCTTAATTAAATGTCATTTAAAGTATTTACTTATATGTATATACGTATAACCCATGGACACAGACAATAATGCAGTGAAGGGCTGGGGAGGGAATGGGACTGGGATGGAGGAGTTAATGGGTGGGCGGGGGGGGGGGGTTGGGACATCTGTAATACTTCATTAATTAAGATAAATTTTAAAGTACTTCATAAATAAAGCATATGAATGTGGGGGAAAAAGACAGTCTATTGATATACATTATATTTGACTATTGCTACATTATATTCTACAGTGTCCATAACAAAAATCCAGCATCTGTAAAAATTGCACAGAAATAATTTCCAAAGAGGAAAGTCAGTCTGTGCAAAGATAATTTATCTAAGCTTCTCCTGCCAGAAGAAAAGACTCGGTAGTACTGTTAGGTCCTAGAACTATGTTCTAGAGAGGGGAAATTCTCAAGTCATCCTGTGCCGAATTAACAAGCATTACGCCCTCCAGAACTATGATTCTAAAGAAGTCACATGTGCCCAGTAAAACACTATTTTAACTGCAATACGACACTACAATAGTAATTATATTTAAAATAAAGATTTGCAAGGAGGGAGAAAAAACTTGAAAATACTTACCTTCTTCCATGCATTTGCCATAGATTCATGCAGACCATAAGGAATTAACACTTGCAAGCCTTCACATGTACCATATATTTGGCAACATGTGGAAATAAAAGCTCCTTTCACCATGGGCAACATTTCCGATCCAGAAAAAATAGAAATATCTTCATCAAGAAGTTTTTTCAAAAACTGGGCTATTTTATGAGCACCTGTAGAACTAACAGAAGATACCTTCAGGTGATTCCAAGATTATAAATCATGAATTTATAAATCACTACTAAAGGCTAGCTTTATCACAAATGCCTCATCTGCTTGGCTTGCTTTTAGTTCTCCTCTAACCTTTTCTCTGACATATCAATATTCTTGTTCCCACCCACGTGCAGATGTCTAATAATGAGAGCACTTTCAGTAGAACAGAGGGAAAATGTAATAGAAAACGCATGCGGTTTAATCTGTCATGAGTAACCGCTATCCTGGTCATCTGGTTTTTGCTTAATGGCTGTGGTATCTTTCCAAATCTCTCTGAGCCCAGAAGCTACCTATTATCATCTACTCCCAGAATTCTCTTCTTTCCTCTGCACAGTCCATAATCCTGGTTACTCCTTCAACTTTCTGATGATCTAATATGTTATTAGTGGCAGGTCAGGAAGCTAACTACACCCAAAATAGTTACCCATATTTTCATCAACATATAGCATAGCATCTTGGAAATGTTGAGTCAGATTTACAAAATATGCTAATAATTCCACAAGTTGTTTAAACACAGACATATACCTTTTTTCTTCAGAAGAGTTCATATTTTCTCCATAAAGAAGTAAGGTAAGCCCTTCTTCTACAGATGCAATTCTTGTCAAAATATCAGCCGTGTAAATTAAAGCTGCTTCGGAGCAATGTGGAGCAGCCTGTACATTAAAAAGAGCACAGAGTCACATAATTTGATGACATGCTAACATAGCACAGACTAAAATTCAAGGGCAGTAGTGTAATCTAATAAAGTTATATTGCCACAACAAAAAGAATGTTATGATTGTTTGGCTGTGAAATAATATGTCTGAATTAAAAGTAATATTAGATTAGAGTCTCTTACCAGCAGAGTCAATGAGGAAAATTCATACAGACTTTTTACGCAAATCAGTTATTGTTTATTAAGACAATTGAGAGAACTGCTACTGTTACAATTTTATATATAATTCTTTTGGACAAATGCAATAGCTTCTCTGTTATTTTGTCCTTTACTTCCCTCTCACTGGGCTCCTGTACAGGCATACCTGAAGACATTTAGGTTCAGTCCTGACCATGGCAATAAAGAGGGATAATCTTTTGGTTGGTGGAGGGTCTTGCCTCCAATTTGTGAAAATCGCAACATCTGTAAAGTGCAAAAAATCTAAGCAGAATAAAATAAGATTTACCTGTGTATCCAATCTAATTTTATTATACAGAGTCTTTAACAAAATACCATTCTTTTTAAGGAACAGCATCCTTTCCTACAACTAACTAGTCTAAAATTGTAGGTTTAAGGGCTGGCCAATTCATGGGCTGGCCAATAGCCAGTGATGTCCCCTAATGAGAAAACATAGGCTGGACCAATCATATTTCCTTATTTTTTATTTTAAATGAATGTACTAAAAAAATGTTTGCCAGTATATAGCAAATTAGTACAAAGCAAATACTAAAAACTAGAGATTCATGTTCATGCTAGACCCCATCAAGGTGCCAAAGTCTACTAAATTTCCTATTCTTTTTGGGACCTACTTATTTACCTGTACCTGCATAGATGCCAATATTCATATTCTCTATAGTAAACCTGAATATACTGTACATTGCAACTAATATATTCCAATAAATTCAGTGGCTTAACTTAACTATGAGTCAAGTATATTCATCTGAAGAATTCCTAATTCTATCAGACACTAGAGGCCTGATGCACAAAAATTCGTGCAGGAGTAGGCCTTCCTTCCCTCCAGCACCTAGACCCAGGCTTCCCTCCTCTGGCTGCCAGCAGGCACCGGGGACCTGGGCTGGCTTTCCTCTGGCTGCCCGCAGGCACCCGGGACCGGGGCTGGCTTCCCTCCAGCCCCTGCTTCATCAGGAAGGATGTCTGGTCTAATTAGTATATTACCCTTTTATTATTATAAAAATAATAATGTTAGTTTATTTCATACCAGCTATCTTTCTTAGAGCAACTTCTCTGCCTAAAATACTTTCCTTCTCTCATAGAAACACAAAGTTTGCAGGGACAACCAATCAATGTGTCAAAAGAAAATAAGAAGTGAAAGATGTATAAAATCAAAGACAATGTTTATGGTTTAAAATCCAAGAACACATTTCTCAGTTTCTATTTACAACACTCTATTATGGCATTTTATTAAATTAAGCTGTATTAGGTATTACATTTTTTTCTTCTCTATTTTGTTTTCAAAGTTTGACTATAAGACCATCAAAATAATTTATCATTTTATCCTCTTAATTTCCCAGAATTCCATACTGTGTACTACATTCACATAAATGCTTAATGTTTTCTGAATGAGCAGTGAATAATGAATATATGGATGGGTGAGCAATTGCCCAGTCCTTTGAGAGAGATGAAACCAATAAAAACACTACATAACACAGACATGGAAGGACAAAAACATTTAGCTTAATTTTTTTCTTTTTTCTTTTTTGGAGGGAGGGGGTTTGTTGGGTTTTTGGTTTTGTTTTTGTTTTTTTAGAGAGGGAGCACACACTCTATGGTCTCTCTTGTTTTGTTTTGTTTTTTATTAATTCTTATAGAGAAAGGGAGAGAGACAGAAACATCAATGAGAGAGAAACATCTATCAGCTACCTCCTGCACAGCCCTTACTGGGAATTAAGTCTACAACCCAGGTATGTGCCCTGATCAGGAATCAAAGTGGTGATCTCTTGTTCATGAGTCAATGGTCAACCACTGGGCCACACTGGCTAAGCAACTTTTAACTTATTGATAAACTCATTGATAAATTTGAGTCATTCCCCAGAATCTGAAGTCACAGAAGTGGAGGAATATATTACAGAAAGCAGTACTAGTAGTGGTCCCAGTTCTGCCACCTGTTAAATATCTGACCTTAAGCCCTAACTTTTGGCTCAGTGGATAGAGTGTCAGCCTGTGGACTAAAAGGTCCCAGGTTCCATTATGGTCAAGGACATGTACCTTGGTTATGGGCACATCCCCAGTAGGAGGTGTGCAGGAGGCAGCTGATGGTGTTTCTCTCTCATCGATGTTTCTAACTCTCTATCCTTCTCATTTTCTCTCTGTAAAAAATCAATAAAATATATTTTAAAAATGTGACCTTGAACAAGTTGCTCATTACATTACATAATGTGAAGAAATATAATGTATAAATTGTAGAGAGATATACAAATGTCAGGAACCAGGATGTTTATAAGCTTTTTTCCTCAAGTAACATTAGTTCTTCAAATAAAACCGAGCTGGATCTTTAGAAAAACAATCACATTTCCAAAGGCTATAAAATTGCCATTAAAACAAATAATAAAACATTCACAAGATTTATTAGATTTAAAACACAAATAGCTTTTTAATAGAATAACTTTTCTTAGTCCTTACAACCATCAGCTCTAAGCCTAGCTAGAAAAAAAGAATTTTAAAATGTTAATATGTATTTTTCTCCCATATTGCCATAACTAATAAATCAACTGACTGCATAAACTATAATTTAGCAATAAATAAACATCTGTTGGCATAAAATACATTCATGTGTGGAAAGATTGTGTAATAAAATAATTTTAAATATATCAAATTTAGAAATAAACCCCTTTGAATAGTCACTAAAACCCAACTAAGAGACTTTTTCTCTTTAGTAAATAATACCAACCTTAGTTCCTTTCATTACATTATGAATAGGCTGAAGAAGTGCCTCAACCACAGGTTTGTTACATAAGCATTCGATTGCACATTCTTTTTGATCACAGAGTATCTGTAGAACTTCAGTCACCATACCTGCAGGAGAGTAATTCTCTGTAATGGAAGAAGTATTTTTTTTTTAATGATGGGTTATGGACTGGCTATTACTGTTCCAAAAAAAAGTTCAACATCAAGATTAAACAGTTTGAAAAATCACATAACTCAATGCCCAAAAAATGATGGAATACCAAATTCTAACCTAAACCTTAAGGAGATATCATCTAGCTTAACATATCTTCAAGTTAATAAAAGTGACAAAATATGAATGCCAAAAGACAACAGGATAAGATTACTCACTGTTTGACAGTAAATCATTGCTTGACAGCGAGAGGATGGGGTTAGAAGCATATTTAGAGCTTTGTTCCTCCTAGCAAATACTTTCCCTTTTATCTTATCTAATAAAACAGCAATATGCAAATTTACCATACCTCTGCTACACCCATAAGCCATGCCCACCAACCAATTAGTAGCAAGTATGCAAATTAACCTAACCAAGATGGCTGTGGCCACGGAGCAAACAGGAGGCTTGGGTTTCCCTGGCAATGGAAAAAGCCAAGCTTCCTGCACGTGCTGGCTGGCCCAGGCCTTCCACTCAAGGCTACAAAGTTTCAATTATAGAAGATAAATAAATCCCAACAAAAATGGCTGCAGCCACGGAGTGAACAGGAGGCTTGGGTTTCCCCGGCAATGGAGGAAGCCAAGCTTTCTGCACACCCTGGCTGGCCCAGCCCTCTGCTCAAAGCTACAAACTTTTAATTATAGAAGATAAATAAATCCCAGATACCAGGGCATCCGCTTGGGTAGCCGAGGGGTGTGGCCAGCCTGAAAACCACCACAGATCCCTCATTCAAGCCGACCCATGTCCTAACCCTGATCCGGGACACCCTTCAGGGCAAACCAGCTGGTCCCCACCCATACACCAGGCCTCTATCCTCCTATCTAATAAAAGAGTAATATGCAAATTGATCATGACTCCAACACACAAGATGGCTGCCCCATGTGGTTAAAGATGGCTGCCCCATGTAGACACAAGATGGCAGCAGGGGAGGGAAGTTGGAAGGGATCAGGCCAGCAGAGGAGGGCAGTTGGGAAGCACCAAGCCTGCAAGAGAGAGTAGTTGGGGGTGATCAAGCCTACAGGGGTGTCTACTGTATGCCAGACACTATACTGAACACTGTAGGCAGGAATAAATAAGATTAAAAACAGTACACTATGCCCTGGCCAGTGTGGCTCAGTTGGTGGAGTGTTGTTCCATGCACCAAGAGGTCACTGGTTCAATTCCTAGTCAGGGCACATGACCGGTTACAACTTGATTCCTAGGCCTGCTGGAGGCAGCCCATTGATGATTCTCTCTCATCATTGATGTTTCTCTCTCCTTATCCTTCTCTCTCTTTCTCCCTCTTTCTTTCTCACTCTCTAAAAAGAAATACAAATATTTTGGAAAAGTCAACTAGATGGTAAGCCAAGACATTAACAAATGTTATAACAAAGAAGAAAATTTTTATCATAAAGGAAGCATAGAATATTGTAGGACCACTGCACAGGGGAACCTAGCCTAGTACTTTATAGATGTAAATGCTGTAAGGCAGAAAGTCTGAGAGTCATTGTTAGGACTAACCAGCTGTTATAACTGCACACATATACTAGTCTATCAATTACTACATCTGTCAATTATATATGGCCCAAACCATTTTTTCTATGATTCAGTTGAATTCCTCTCAGAATTTGTGCCAGCATTCTAGAGTAACTTCCAGGTTTAGGTCACTATGGGCTTATGGATTATGAGGGTGTTCAGATAAAGCTTTGGAAGTTTTCACTGATATTAAAAAAATATATGTTATTTTTTTAAAAGTTAGTATTTAAAATACTTTTTAAAAATTAATACTAATATGCATTTTACTAAAAAACATAAAGATGTGATGTTGGGGTTTTTTGGTTTTATTCTTTAGTAAGAAGAAAAGATCCTGAAGGTTTGGGTGTGAGCTGAAACAAGCAAGGTAATCAAAACATCCAGGAATATATAAAAAAAAAAAAAAAAAAAAATTAAATGAATAAAATATACATATATGTATCAGTACCTATCAATGGATCGTCCCTTAATAGCATTTCTTAAGAACATCTTAATCTTAATACACAACAATATTAAAATTCCCAGAAAAATTGATTTTAAATAAAAAGGTAGATTAGAAACATCCTAAAACATCAATGAAAAAATTTTAAATTTCATGTTTTACTTCCAGGACCAATGTAATTTATTATGAATAATACTGCATCTTAGGAAACCTCTCAACTTACCTAGGTCAATCATTCAAAACATCTAGACAATAGAATATTTACATATTTCTTGGATGTAAATATTAAAATGTTTAAATATTTTAAAACAGAAGCATAGAGTTACCTAAATGTGCAGCTGATGTCATCTTTGGACAACTTGGTGAGTAATAGATAAGTTGGATAAACAGAACCAGAAGATCTGTAAGGGATACTGAATCTTCAAAAAGAAACAAAAAGTAATTATTTTCTAGAACAGACTTACAACTTTAAAAAAAATTTAACTGAGTTTCCAATTCTGAGTTTTCACAGAGACTATGGTATAATCAGGGCTATAATCAGAAGAAAGAAGACTCCAGAAAAAAAAAATTAAACATAGAAAATTAAAAGACGGCAAGTAAGCTTTAGTGACAGTGAAGTTTTGCTATTTATGTTGCACAAATCAGTTAATATAAACCTACCATAGGAAGATCTACCAATCTGAACAGGACTGTTTTATTTTATTCAATTAGGAGCAATACAATTCAACTTAATGTGTTGGTCCAGCTAACTTATCTAAATAACACTGTAGAACTGAGGTCAGAAAACAAATTTTGAACCACCTATTAACTATTTCAGACTTTGTGGTCAAATAGTATCTCTCATAAATAATTCTGACCTTGACAATATGCAAGTGAACAATTGTGGCCATTTTCCAATAAGACTTTATATATAGCAAATTTGGTATTTACATCGTTTTCACATGTCACAAAATATTCTTTGTTTACTTTTTACAATAATTTAAGAACACAGAAACCATTCTTGGCTCACAAGCCATTTAAACAATGTACCAGTTTTGGCCCAATTGCTATAGTTTACCAACCTCTACGACCAAAACTTCACCTAAAAAAATTCTGGTGAAATTAATAAACTTAAAAGTAAATGTTGACTTATACTAATACAGTAAAATAGATTTCTCAAAACTGAGTTTATAGAAGACCTATGATACTGAGTATAGATTAAAGTTTTAAGGGAGGTAAAGAAGATAATGCATAGCATGTGCTGAAGTTTGACGGGGAAAGCATTAAGTGGGAATTAGGGTATACATAGCAAAATATCAAATGATGCAAGGCTTTGCAGTTTATAAAACAGTGCTCTCAAACCTCACTTTGGTATCATCACAAAAATTCTGTGAGCCCAGCCACACTGATATCATTAGTCTCTTATTCCCAATAAAGGAAATGAAACTTCAGGTAAGTGATTAGCCCAAAAGATCACCACCAGTTTATAGGGAACCAGAACTTAAAATGATAATATAGACTAGTTCTAAATCCAGAACTGGACAGCGCACTTGGTATGTATAGGATTTTGAAAGGCAGGGAGAAATAAGGTAAGCATGAAAGGCTAAATAGAAAAAAAAAAGAAAACTACACATGTAAGAAAAAGCACATACTGGAAAAGAACAAAAATGTAAAAGGTATGTTGCTAAGTACCATAGAAGAGACTATATGACATCTCCAAGTTCTAATAATCAATAGTACATTAATCTTACCATATATGGGCATACTCATTTATCCTGATTGTACGTACCTTTTCTATTCCTCAGCTTTATGGGAAACAGCTTTCTGCCTTGTGTATAGATCAATAATCTTCCCAAAAGGCACAATGAGTGGAGGAAATAAATATATTGTAATTCTTGCCCTGAGTAATAGAAAGTTTTCTGTTTGTTCCCTTAAGAGAGAAGCAAACAAACAATTACATTTATTTTAATGCCATTATGTTTTATAGTACCTGTCATCATTCCCTTCTAAACATTAAACAAGTTTGCGGTCTATAATGTAGACACTTGGCATAAATTTTTTTAAATCATTTTTTTTCTTAATTTAAATTCTTTATTGTTGAAAGTACTACATATGTCTCCTTTTTCCCCCATTGGCCGCTCCTGCCCCCCAAGCTCCCAGCACTTGTCCTCGCTCCCCTAATATCTATATCCATTGGTTATGCTTATCTGCATGCATACAAGTCCTTTGTTTGTAAGAAATCATTTTCTTACTGTTTCCTAAGATCCCTTGACACCTGACTCTCTGGAGAAAAGCATTCCTATAAAACTTAACAAACTCAGAAAAGTGCAATATACATAGAGCGTTCATTCTAAAACAAAACAACAACAAAAAAGCCTAAGTTTGTCAGAGTTATCTGTCATCAAGAAAGACTTCAAGAATAAGTTAAAGAAGGGAAGAAATCAATAGAAAACAGCATTTAGTGTTTAATTCTACCAATTAAGTCAATGCTACAAAAGTTCCTATTATAATCTTGTTAGCAAATGAAACAAGTCTCTGAAATACAGAAACCATCTAAATATTTATTATTCATTCACCCACACATTCAAGATCTACTGAGTACCTGTTTTATACAAGATGTTGAATATTTGCTGGTGTCAAAAACCAATAAGAAGAATTAAATTCGGCTTCCAATTCAGAGTATAGCAAATAGTGTGAAATAGCCAGAGAATAAGGAGGACAAATGGGAAAGACAAGAGGGTAACGGGTATCAGAGCAAAGCACAAAAGATTTAACTACAGAAACAACAAAGACCTTATCGAGAGGCAATTGGGATGATACAAAGGAGTTTTATGCAGAAAAGTAACTATTATATCAAATATGCATGTGAAAAACTGACTCTGATGGCAACATAAAATGTGAATGGAAGAAGGTCAAGGCTTGAAATAAGATTCATTAAAAAAAAATCATGAACAAAAGCATCAGCAAGAATGAAGAGCAGGTAGATAAAAATAAATGTTTAAGAAAAGAAAATCAATATGCCTTAGAGAGGTCTATATGTGAAATATTAAAGAATAAAAAGTTTTTCAAGTTCCTAACTCAAATATCTGTGTATGTAGTGAATTTGTCTTCTATTTGAGTAATTCTAAATGGGAGAAATAAAAACAGTCCTAAAAAGAGAAAGAAGTTATTTCAGTCCTCAATATTTTAATACTGAAAGCCCATGGAGCATCCAGATAGTTACAATATACATATAAATATAGAATATTTGAAGCCAGGACAGTGAATGGCTCTCCCAAGAGAGAACAAGTAGACTAAGGTGAGAAAAGAACAAAGGGCAAAACTTTTGTGAGTACAAACATATAAAGAAAAGAAAAGAGGCTTTCAAGTGACTAAGAATTTGTTGGACAAGAATGAGGAAATCCAAAACAGAATGGTGCCAGGAAGAGAAGGGAAAGGATCAACAGACACCAAAGTGGTAAAACAAGCAAGGACAAGAAAGAGGGGGAAGTGACAATGGGAAGGTCATGAGGTGGCAGAAATAGAAGCCTCATTTTTGTGGCTAAAAAGTGAATAAGAAAAAAAAGGTGAGTAAGAGGTAAAAAAAAAAAAAAAAAAAAAAAAATGTGGCCTGGGTATATAAAGAATAATTCGAAGAGTTTTCTCTGAAGGGAAGCAGAGATAAGGTACATGTGAACTTGCTCAGTTTTTTATATGAAAGACCTACAAGGAGGTCTAGAGGATGCAGGGGAAGGAACCAATACAAAGGGAGGCACAGTAACAAGGAAAGCAATGTCCTGGTTTAGAAACAAAAACAAAGAACACCAAACAGAAACAAAATCAGGAACAGATGGAGACCAATCTGGAACAGAAGGATGCCCCTCCATTATAGCTCAGAGAAAGGAGATATCAATAATGGCATACAAACATGTGTTTGCATGCACAGAAGCAGGGTACGTGGGGAATTCATATCTGCAAAGTTCCATTTTTCTTAGTGAAGTAGGATGCAAGGTCTTCTATCGAGAGAAAAGAGGGCAGGGGCAAGGCATGGGGCTTGACGAGACTGGTGAAGGCTTGCAATAAGCTATCATGAAACAACGAAGAAAGAACATCTAAGATCCCAAAGTAACACAAAGAGAGCGGCTATGGTTAGAAAAAGATATGTGCACTATCGATTTACAACACAAGTGCTCTCTGCTCAATTTCCTAAGGACCAGAGAAGATGGAAGCTTGGACTGATCTAAAGTTGGGAAATTGGAGGCAGGAAACTGAAAGAAAATAATGAGCAAAAATGTTGAAAGAAATGGCAGGAGAAAGCAGTGTAGCACCGTGGGAAAAAGGAAAGAAAGGAAAGTCACTAAGGGCCGGTGGAATGAGGGATGAGGGGAGTAAAAGCACTGGATAAAAATATTTTAATATCAAGAAATTAGGAAAATCTATAAATTTATAAATAAGATATTTATATAAACTTATCTACCCTTTTTTTTTAACTTTTTCTTCCACTTGAAGAATAAACTCTGGCTTCTGTATTTCCTCCTCCACTATAAAACATTGGCTTTTGAAGCCCATTAATTATTGGTGTTTAACCATTTTTCTTGCTTGAGTTAGATGAAAAATTTACCCAAGGATTAAAAAAAAAAAAATAAAGTATCTTCATATAATCTAGGGGTGTCGAACTCAATCAGAGAAGGGGCCAAAATCTAAAATCCAGCCTAAATCGCGGGCCGAATGGTTTACTGAACAGTCATAAACTGTCATTGTGATGGAAACGCAGCGGAGTGCAGTGATGACAGCGCGGTGCGGGCCACATTGCAAGGCCTGGCGGGACGGATTTGGCCCGCGGGCCTTGTGTTTGACACATGTGATATAATCAAAGAACTTACTCTTTACTTAGAGGAGTGACAAAATAACAGAATGAAAAATTCACATGGCAGGTTGGATGATGTAAGCAAAAGAGCAATAAAAATCCAAAATAGGCAGATAATCTTTTGTGAACATTTTAAAGTGAAGTTTATTCTTTCGCAATAAATAAGATATATATTAGTGTAAAGGATGTGGATATGGGCAGTAGGAGTAGGAATAACAAAGATATATAAGCACTGATATGCAGAAGAATCTGACTGCACCCCTTGCTGGTATAGCTCCATGGATAGGGCATCAGCCTGCAGACCAAAGGTTTGATTCCAGTGAAGGGCATGTGCCTTGATTGCAGGCTCCTTCCTGGCCTGGGCCCTGGTCGGGGTTCGTGCAGGAGGCAACCAATTAGTGTGTTTTCCTCACATCAATGTTTCTCTTTCACTCTCCCTACAAATCAATGAAAAACATCCTCTGGGGAGGATTAACAAAACAAAACAAAACAAAACAAAACAAAATAAAATAAAATAAAATAAAATAAATAAAATAAAATAATCTGTCTGTAAAAGAAGATTCATTTTAATCACTAATTAGAGATAAAATTTAGATAGAGAAAGAGAGAACAGGGCCAGATTATAAATCATAAGCTATAATAGCTCAGACTGAGGATAATCAGAGAAAAATCATGGGGTGGGAGTTGTCTAATAATAAAATAGTATTTTATAGAATTTTCTTCCTACTAAAATGTCTAAGTGACAATTAAATGACTGATACACTCGAGAAAAAATGAACAGTATATTATTGCAGTATAACATATTAGGACAAAATTAAAGAACTGCCTTTGGTAAAAAATAGTATGATGATACATTAATTTCAAATGTAGGTAAGTTATAAAAAGCCTTCATTATGGTATATATTGTAAATTTGTAAAAATATTTTACATTAGATCTAATTTTACCACGCTACTAACAACTTAAAAAAATAAAAGTTACTACTAAGCTGTACCATTTTTTTTAAAGTACAGAACAAAGAAAACTATACTTACCACAATGCTTTGAATGTCCCACAATCTCATTGGTCTTCATAGTCTCACATAACTCAAAGTACTGAACACACTGCTGAACTGCTGCAGTTATCTAATAAAATAACAACTTATTAATTATAGAAATTTGCAGCCTACTAGCCCTGCTATGTGCTAGGCAGAAGGTGCCTACATAACCAACCCCCAGTTTTAAAAACTGGACAGAGTCTTTAATGAGTTTCTTTGGTAGACATCATTTCATATGAGCTGTCCCATTTGATACTGGAAAAAGACATGGAAGTTTATGGTTGATATCCTCCAGGCTTTACCAAATGAGCCTTCTCCCTATGCCAATTCTGCTTCATATCCTCTTTCTGTTATAAATCATAGCTGGGATTATCATTATATACTGAGTATTTTGAGTCTTCTCAGAAAATCATCAAATCTGGGGGTGGTCATGGGGATTCCTTTCCATATTTATCTATCTCCTCTAAATCCAACTTTAGAGATTCAGATCAATAATATAAAACTGCCTCCTAAAAATCTAAATTTCAAATTAGGTATGATCAAATCTAAAACCTTCCCAATCCCCCTATTTTTCTCTTACTTTGTTACTTATCTCCATGAATCACATTAGTCACTCAGCTAAGTCTTCACTCACCCCACCCCATTCAAGAAGCCAAGTTCTTCAAATCCTACATTCTAAATATGGTACTCCCGAGTCTATCCATTCATCCCAATTCACTCTGTTAAGAGCCCTAATTCATGTTTCTATCATTTTTTGCTTGGATTACTGAGAAGACTCTTAATCTTTCTGCTTCAACACTTCTCCCCTATCTCCACCTAGCACATTAAACCCATTTTCCTAATATTCCAAGCCTTACTATGATGTTACTTCAATAGTTAAAAACCTACCAGTGGTTCACCACACCTTCTGAATAAATGTCAATATCCTAAAGTTGACATTATACAAAAACTCTTTATGATCCGACAGTCATACCTCTGATCCTCCAGATATCCCCTGCCCTAATCACTTACTTGAGCAAACAAATACAGAAGTACATCTATCTATGTAAAAATCAGTCACCAAAAGCCAACTCAACATGCAAACAAATAACTAATTCATCAAAAGCAAATTCACTGGGAAATTTCACCAATCAAAACACACCAATTAGATTTGAAACACCCTCCAACCTGACGTTTATATTAAATCAACACTGTCATGTGCAAAAGGGAAGGAGCAGAAGATTTCCTTGACTAATACCTTTTCTATTTTTATGGAATTTTTCTCTGCCCTACACATGTGTGAAATAAAGTGAAGTTAATTGACACGTACCCAATTAAAGCACCCAAGAATGTTTTAAACACCTTTACCCACTTAATATTAGCTTTCAGAGAACTGATTTTCAAGAAATTTTCCTAACTCCAATTCACATTTATCTTAGCAATGTATGTCCAGACATATAAAATATGTGCAATTTCCATCCGTACTATGTGTTTTCCAAATCCTAAGCCTTTAAACATGCTATTATATTGCCTTGAGATATTTTTCTACCACTACCAAAAGCATCCCCCTCCCTTTCCCAGGATAGTGCCTATTCATTAGGATTAAAAAACTCCCCACCATCCTCAGAAAAGTGTAATTTGTTTCAGAGATGACTTCAATTTACTTAATAAATCAACGATAAAGCTATATAACCATGGTAACAGGTGTACAACAGAACAAGTTTAAAATTTTGAAAATCAATATATGTCAAAAGATCTCAATGAACATACTTCTGAAAGCCGAGCAATTAGTGTTAGCTGCTTGCTTCTGAAAATCAGCCAATAACAGACACACTCCAGGAAGCACATTTGTAAAAGCCAATCAGCCAGCAACAATCTCACTTGAAATCTCTTCTATAACAGACAAAACTCATCTGAGAGCCCATCACTCCCTGAATTCCAAGCTTTTCCCCAAACCCTATCCGAGGAAGAATCTGCTTTGCTTAACTTAAGCAATGCATTCAGCTTTATGCACTGTTTCAGATTGAATGATGGCCTTAATCCTGGAACTACCATTAAAATTACCTTCAAGATTCTGACTTGCCAACATTCAGTGGGAATTTCAAAGAGTTGTTCACTGAGCCCCCACGAGTCCCAAACTCTCATAGCCCTTCAGATCTGCCATCTTGTGAGTCTGTGTCAACAACAACCTGAGCTCCAACTTGCTTCATGGGCATTCATTGCAAAATTTGTTTTCCTACGATTTGTAATGAAATTTGTACAAAGTAGCTTTTTGTTCTAGAGAGGCACCATTGGGTAAAAATTTGTGCTACTAACCTGTTTATTCTTCGCTTGTTTTGCTTGCTATTTGTACAGTCTTAACTCCTGTTTTATCCCAGTTTGCCCTGCATGTACTGAGTATCCAAAAGTGAACAGGAAGCGCATAGTCCAATCCAATCAATCAATGCAAGCCAACTCTGAGATTACCAGTTAACAGCAAAAACATAGTGCAAAGCACCTGGTCAAGCTGCCTTGAACTCCTACAAAAATTTCATGAGAACATTCCCTGGTTGTCAATTCATGAAAAAGGGCAGTCAATGATTGTCATACCAATGACCATATCACCCCTGTCTTAGCTTCTGCTTGGTCAGAACCTGAGAAAACATTTAAAAGCACACACTATTGCCCTAAAAACTTCAGTGATTGTTTGTTTGTCATGAGTTTCTCTAAGTCAAAGCTGAAACCTCCTGATAGAACTCGAATCTAGATAAACTTGCTCCTGCAAGCCTACTTCTTAGGCAACACCTTGGTAAAAAACAACAACCACAAATACGGCTTAGAATGACAAGTGCCGTTTTGGAAAAATAAATACATTTAACAGAAGTCCTAAAGAATAAGGACACAAAAGAGCAAAGAATAGTCAGCTTCCTTAACTGTGAACTTGAAACACAATCTCCAAAATAATCTCTCAAAGACTCTTTCATCCATTTCCATTCAAACCTTCTGAAACCCCCATCTCCTCACACCCATCTCTACCCAGCTTTACCTTTTCAACTCACTTACACCCACTTCTGGTCCTACTACTCCTTTCCTCACTTCTTAAATGTGCCACATTTTATCTGAGAAAAGGTAACAATCACAGGAAAAGGTACAATCTCAGCAAAGAAACAATCATATTATATAATATCCCCTATAAATTACAGGAGTAGAAAGCATATTTAGAGTCAGTAAAATTAAAACTAGTCTACAGAATCCAGTTAAAAGTATAAAGAATTATTTTCCTAAACCTCAGGAAAATAGATAGAAATTTGCTGTAAAATTCAGGATCTAATTTGATACTCATTCTACTGCACAATCAATATATACCAAGACGAGAGGAGGGTGTGTGTTAAAAAATATACGATGGGCCCAAAACCGGTCTGGCTCAGTGGATAGAGCGTCAGCTTGCGGACTGAAGGGTCCCAGGTTCGATTCCGGTCAGGGGCATGTACCTTGGTTGCAGGCACATCCCCAGTAGGGGGTGTGCAGGAGGCAGCTGATCGATGATTCTCTCTCATCGATGTTTCTAGCTCTCTAACCCTCTCTCTTCCTCTCTGTAAAAAATCAATAAAAATATATTTAAAAAATAAATAAAAATAGTAGGAAAAACCTATGATAGGAAAAACAAAAAGAATTTAAATAACCTAGTTGTCAATAGTTTTTAATGACTTTGAGAGGACAAGAAAAACAGGAAATGCACTAAATAAAGCCATTTCAGAAGTTGTTCACTTACGGGTGGGTGTGCAAAGATTCAAGTTGTCAAAAATAAAAGGTTAAATGTTTATGCTGATAGCCAAATGCTTTCCAAGTATTTCATGACCTTACAATGGAAATAAAGCCTTCAATTTCCTCAGATTATCTCTTTTAAAAAATGACAACACAGCCTGGCCAGCATGATCAGTGGTTGAGCGTGGACCTGTGTATGAAACACGTCCTGTGTATGATTCCCGGTCAGGGCAGATGCCTGGTTGCAGGCTCAATCTCCAGTGTAGGGCGAACATGAGGCAGAAGATCAATGATTCTCTCTCACCGTTGATGTTTCTATCTCTCTCTCTCTCTTCCTTCTTCTCTAAAATCAATAAAAATATATTTTTTAAATGAGAGCACATACACATAAATTATTTGTCTAATGCTACCTATTGAAAATGTCATAAATGTCATAACTGTAACAAATAGAATTGCAGAGTAGCCACAAACCAGACATTAGTTATAAAATGAAATTAAAGAAAATTAAAAACTCACTTTCTCAGTTTCCTAGCTAGTGGGTCCCCTATTAGACAATGCAGACATTCCATTTTTACAGAAAATTTTATCAGACAGCACTTAAGAGAAGCCAAAAGAAATGCTATAGCAGATAACCAGGCTAAATAGGCTGCTATGACTAAAGTCCTTATCACAGAAATTCTTAAAAAGATAAATACATGGAGTGGTCCAAAGTTTCCACTGTAGATGCAAAAAATCTGATCAATTCTGAAAGTAAAATGGGAACAAACAGATCTTGCATCCATTTTTCCCAATGTTTCTTACAAAAGTTGGGCTTAGTTCTCTTTAATATATATATTAAACTAGAGACCTGGTGCATGAAAATTCATGCACTGGAGAGGGGGGTCCCTCAGCCTGGCCTGCCCCCTCTCACAGTCTGAAAGCCCTCAGGGGCAGGAGGCAACCTGGCGATCAGGGGAAGGAGATCCCTCATCACACCTCTGTTGCTGCCAATGAAAACAGCACAAGCCTTGGTCGGCCCTGGTTACCTAAGCCCTGGGCGGCCCTGGGTGGCTGGGCAGCCACCATCCAAGGCTTACCTGCACCTCAGGCTGGCCCTGGGCGGCTAGGGGGCTGAGGGGACTGGGAAATTCTGGAGGCATGTGCACAGAGCGGCCAGGCCCACCCCCAGGCATTCCCATGCACCTGCCGCCCTGGCAGGGCTGAGAGGACTGGTCACCACCATATCTGAGGGCATGACAGTCAATTAGAATATTCCCTCCTTATTGGGTGTGGGCACTGCCATATTTGAGGATGGGGCAGTCAATCAGCATAGCCCCTCCTTACTGGTTCTGAGTGCCACTATCTTTGAGGGTGGGGCAGTCAACTAGCATATTCCCTCATTATTGGCTGTGGGCATCGCCATCTTTGCAACAGTATGAGGGTCAATTAACATATTCCCTCTTTATTAGATAGGATACTTTTATATTTTATAAATTTAGGAAAGCTTTTTAAGAGAAATGAAATTTAAGTTGAAATCTCCTGCAAGTTTGATCCAATTATGTTCAGGAAATAAAATATTTGACCAAGTCAATAAAATAGTAAATTTGTTTATAATAATGTAACTATTTGCAGGCTAAAAATTGGTGATAGCATAATTAATTTTTCAAGCAACTAATGGACTTAAAACTTAACCTATAAAAACCATATTTGAAATACTCCCATCAGGGCCTCTGTGTTAGCAACAGTGAGTTATCTGTATGCCAAACCGCAGGGGTAAAATAACCATTCCATTCTTTGTTTTTCCCCTTTCTCTATTCTAACAAGATCAGTCTATGATCATATGGTAACAACAAATTTTCACTTAAAATGGGAATGAGAGAGAAATGAGATGTGAAAAGACTTTATTTCAATTCAGTTTGTCTAAAGATTTTGAAGCACCTATTACCTCTACAAATAAGTTCCATTCCTTTTATTCAATATCCCTCTCCTCATTTCTGAAGCTCCATTCTTTTGATTCTCAAACACAAAACAATAACTGTTCTCTTTCTTTTATTTTATGTTCTACTACCTTCACCCAAAAATTCACAATTTCATGCATCTGTCCCTTCACCTGACTTCTAAACTCAAGATTCTAACTACATAAACCATATTTATCATCTCAAAGTCACATTAGCATAATTTATTATATTTTAATAAATTTTTCATGTTTGTCACAATTACCTGAATTGCTGACTTCTTTTCAATTTATTTCGCTGTCCTTACATATATTTCTACTAAGCAGCAATAAATATTAAACATTTTTGCTAAAATAATTTTATAGTATTAGTTTATATTTGGTATAATTTGGATCAATTTTTGCAAAAGCATATATCATTCTGAGGCTTTTCATTTAACTTTTAGTCAAAATCATGGATATACTTTGTAGAACTCACTCCTTTATAAGTACCTGATGTGAATTAAATTACATAATACTTTCAAAAAATGGCTTATATCTCAAATCAGCTTGTTTATTTGAGTTATTTTGACTGTATTTTAAGTCTCTACTTTTTTCCTTTTATGTTTCATGCAAAGGTAGTTTGAAAGTCACATGAAAAGGCAACTCCTTCATTATTCAATACTGATTATCACTCAACTTTGCACATTCAAGTTATTACATCATATATTTTTGTGATAATATCTCAATATAAAAAGAGAAATATAGACATACCAGAGATTTATATTTCTTTTCAAGAAGTCTTAGTACGACAGTTCTGCTACAATATCCATGCTAAAATTAGGAGAGAAAAAAACGGTATTTAATATTCAAGCTATACCATTCAAAATGTATTTTTCTTACATAATTTCCAATAATATCATATATTACATAATAACTTAGCTTCAAATTGTTATAATCAGTGCCAAACAGGTTTTTCAATGTATAACAGGTTATGAGCACAGCAATCACAAGAATCCAAATTATATTAAAAAGTATAGGTTTACTGACAGACCAATAGAAAAACCTTCTAACCCTCAACTGTGACCAGTCTCCATACTAAGCTATATTAAATATGTTTTTATTAATTTTGGAGAGGGAGGGAGAGCAAGAGATAAAAACATCAATAATGAGAAATAATCATTGATCAGCTGCATCCGGCACACCCCCTACTGGGGATCAAGCCCATAACCCAGGTCTGTGCCCTGAGACTGGGAATTGAACCATGACTTCCTGGTTCATAGGTCGATGCTCAACCACTGAGCAACACTGCCCAGGCCATACTAAGCTATTTTAAAACCACCACTACCAAAAAGCAAATCTGACTACCAGTGTATGACACAGCCTAAAGGAAAAATACAAAAGTGGGCTTGGGGGTTGAAAATTCAACTCATAGAGACTATAGAAGATACTGTATTATCTACATATGTGGAAATTTGACAATGATGAAATGCTCTGAAGGGACAGTATCTTAATCATGCTCTGCCACTTATATTTTTCAAAAGATTCAAAGTGCCAAAAGATCTGTCATTCTCTCCTTAGAGCTAAATATGGATATGATTAAAACCTGCTTCATTTGCATTGTACAAAGCAAGGGGAAAATACACATGAATAGTATTTCCCTAAATTATATTAGATATCATTAGTGTTCAATGTGGTTTCCTCATTTTACTTGAGAATAAAAATTAGTAAATAATACTATTAAGTAAAATATATCAAAATTCTGGGGAATAGAGTTTAATTAAATGGGGGTTTAGTTAATTGAGGATTAATCAAACCCTGTGTGTTTTAAACTCATAGCTGAAAACGTTTTCAAAACCATTAATCCTTTTCAGGCTTAATAAGAGAAATATGTTGACCTACAATTAAGCTGTTGTGCTGAGTAATAAGTGAACACAGAGAGTTAGGAACATCGATGAGAGAATCATCGATCAGCTGCCTCTTGCACACCCCCTACTGGAGATGTGCCCACAACCAAGGTACATGCCCTTGACCGGAATCGAACCTGGGAACTTTCAATCAGCAGGCTGATGCTCTATCCACTGAGCCAAACAGGTTTCGGCAAAAATATATTTTTTTAAAACAAATCCATTCTAGCTTTGTTGCTTACAAGATAAACAATCTTTACTAAATATAAAGCTTGAACAAGTCATTTAACTTCTCTATATCTCAGTTGTTACATCTGTAAAATGGAATAATAATGCTACCTATCTCATATATTGTTATAAAAAGTAAATAAGTTAACACAAATAAACACAATTATAACTTTTAGTACACAACAAACATCAAACATTACCTATCCTTTGAACTATAGTTATGCACTGAAAGGTATAAAAACTTATTTCATTTTTCCTCACCATCCACTTTTTGAACCACACAGCCTTGGCATCAACCAATACAAGAAAGTAGATGGGATGTAAAATCTTTTGTGAAGCAAGATGACTTTGATCACGTTTAACTGATAATAAGGACAAAGTACTCTCTACAATTTCTTCCATGTACCTTAAAGATTGGGAAAGAAAAAACAAATGTAACTACATATATACATATAAATACACGTCTATAGTAATAAAAACGTAATATGCTAATTAAACTGGACATCCTTCCGGACAAAGCCAGGGAAGCCTGGGTCCCCGGTGCCAGCAGCTGGGGGAAAGAAGACCTACTCTTGCGTCAATTTTGAGCACCAGGCCTCTAGTATATAAAGGTAAAAACTGGTGATACACTATATTTATGAAGCGATAGTGTTAAGTAACCTTTAGAAACAACTTTTTTTTTTTTTTCAGTAAGTGGCTTTTTTTGCTCTAGAGACTTATATTCTTTCTATTTCAACACTGTCTCTCCAAATTTAACTTTTCAAGACTCACAGTTGCTCTTATAGCCATATTAAAAATGTTTAAATTAAAAGGAAACATTTAAAGAACACTTAAGGAACTTATCCAAAGTAGCAGAGACCAATAATGAAAGAGCCAGAAGCTACAACACCTCTTTTTACCTTGTGTAAATCATGGAAAATGATAACCTGCATTGAGCCATTCACAAAGCTAAGTACAAAACATGAAAAGCCAATGGAGCAGACAGACATACCTCAATAAGGGGTTGGGAGAGAGAGAAGAGATAAACCAAAGAACTTATATACTTATAGGCCTAGCCCATGGATATGGGAAATAGGATAGTGAAGACCTGGGGAGGGGGGGTCAATAGAGGCTGGGAGGGAGGGGTAAAGGGGGGGAATGGGAAATATCTATAACACTATCAACAATAAAAAATATATTCTTAAAAAAATGAAAAGCTAAAAAATAATCTTATGAATTCTTTCCCAATTACATAAATCAATTAAGACACACTCTACTCTTTCTCTGAAATATATGTGGGATAGTAACACTCCTATATTTTATGTGGGCATAAATTAGAGGACTTACTTCTTAGGATGACGAATCCAGAAAGATGGAGCCTCTTTCTGATATTCATTGAGAAGACGAACCTATAAAGCAGTGTATGACAGTTCTCAAAAAATAAGAATTCTTAAATATAGAACTATTTAAATAGATAAAAAGAGTATTACAGCAAACGAATACCTTTCTAAGTAAGCGGATCACATTAGGATTAGTTACATCTATGCCAGTTGAAACAGTAGGAATATGATTTTCTCTAGAAAGAAAGTATAACTCCAAATATTTAGCTGAAAAGAAAAGTAAAAAATATATATATGACTAGTGTACCATTGAATTATGGTGCTTTCTGAAAAGAAAAGTTAGTTCTGATCCATTTTTCTTAAATACAAATAAAAGGAGAAAATATTTTTTAAGCAACGTTAACAACATACCTAAGCTTGTATAAATTTCTTTGGTCATATGGAATGGCGAAAGTGTAAATGTCTGGGCATAGAATTTTAAAATCCGGTCCTATGGGAATAAAACAAAAGATGTGCATCCACAATTCTTACAGAAATAAGTTAGAGATGAATCATTTTTCACACAATAAAAAACTTAAAAAATAAACCATGCAGGAACTTCTGTAGGAATGTACCTATAAAAAAAGACACATTCTGTGTTGGTCATAAAAAGTAAAACTGACTAAACTAATAGTAAAAATAAGGCAGCAGGATACTGTCATAAAATCTGGTAGTAGCAGACAGAATCATGGGCTGGGTGGTGGTGAGGTTTGACAGAGGAAGGTACAATGTAATGTTGTCAAAGAAACAAACAAACAAACAACAACAAAAAACACCTGTTTCTGAGTCCAACATTTGTTGCCTTTTATTTAATTGCTGACATATGTAGGGCTCTAATAATATTTCCTATTCCCAAGAAAAAGTATTATGTATTAATATATTTTTAGAACTTTATATTATTAAAACATAAAGTAGAAACTGGCACAAGGTAAATTAATTAAGATAATAGGTATAGTTAGAACAGTACCTGGCACTAGTAGGTACTTAAAAATGATAGCATTACAATCATTTCAATTATACCAACTTTAATATTAAGATCTGATTAACCTTGTTAGTGGAATTCAACTTCCAACTAAATGAAAACATAAAATTGCCTCAAATGTTCTACTCTGGGGGGGGGAGGGATAATCACCTTATCTATATTAAATATTATCATAATATGCTTACAGAAAATGGTTACCCAACTTACTAAAATATTTTCTAAAAATTCCAAAAGATTCCTGCTAAATACAGGATATTAAATTATTTGGGAAGTCTATTTTTACAGTTGAAACAATTGATGGGTTACTGTCACACTTCAAATATTATACACTTCAGTCAGTTACACCTTAAGAATCCTTTAGTATAAGAAATGAATAGAATCAAACTCAAAAATGAATTTGGATCAAGCATAAATTTCAAATGAAAAAATTACCATGTCTAGTTTTATACTCCAAAATGATTTGTTCTACTACCATTTCCCCTCTTTAGCAACTTCTCCCAATTTTGTTAACTTACCTCTTGACACTGACTCTTACTGAGCAATCTATAATAATAAAAATATAATGTGCTAATTAGACTAGACACCCTGACCTACCAGATGAAGCCAGGGCTGCGAGGGAAGCCCGGGTCCCAGGTGCCAGAGGGAGGCCAGTGCCCGCAGCCGGGGGAAGGAAGGCCTGCTCTTGCACAAATTCCGTGCATTGGACCCCCAGTGATCTATAATGGCCCAAATAAAACCATTTATATTAACCCATTAGGATCCTTACTGTGTTTATAAAATTGTTATATAATTTTTTTAAATAATTACAGAAAACTTATCTTTGTTAAGTAAAAGAAAAACAGGAAAATTTACAATTGTATTTCCTGTCAGAGAGCCTTGAAATATTAAAGGTGACCCTAAAATACGTTTCTCCCTGTTGAAGTTCCTGAATCATTGAGTTTGGAGTTTTTTGTGTTTGTTTTTTTTGTTGTTTTTGTTTTTCAGAAAGTCTGCATCACCTTCTGGTGTTAGTAAGGTTGAATTGTATTAAGATATTAAGTAATTAAACACCTCCCCTCCTTATAAAAATAACAAACCAATTGTTTACAACCTACTTCTGTTTACAAATCCTATAAAATAAAGATGTAATGTGCAAATGTTCGTTATACTGTGAAGCATACTGACCGACCATGTAACAACCAGATCCTGGATCAGCAGGAGGGTGGGGCAGCAAGCTACCAGCAGGTGGTGGAGAGCTACAGGAGGGGGCAGGGCAGCAAGCTATGAGGGGTGGTGGAGGGGCGGAGGGAGCTACTGGAGAGTGGGACAGCAGGAGGAGAGCTACAGGAGGGCAGCAGTGAGCTACTGGCCCACAGATTCGTGCTCAGGGCTACTACTATAATTATATCTTCATTGATGGAAGAGTGTTGTTTTTTTTCCAAGTATTTTTATTGATTTCAGAGAAGAAGGGAGAGGGAGAGAGTGAGAGTGAAAGAAACATCAATGATGAGTGAGAATCACTGATCCAATGCCTCTTGCATGCCCCCTACTGGGGACTGAGCCCACAACCTGGGCAGGTGCTCCTGACCAGAATTGAACCTGGGACCTTTCAGCCTACAGACTGACATTCTATCCACTGAGCCAAAATGGCTAGGGCAACAGAAGAGTGATTTTAAATACACAAATGTACTGAGATTTTTCTTATGTACTGTCTTCTCCACTAGAATGTAAGTTCTATGAAGTCAGACACAATGTGTTCCCAGCATCTGAACTAAAATGGTGTACACTGTAAGTATTCAACACATATTGATTAAACAGTTAAAAATATTTAACTCGGCACTAATGCCTCAAAAATTCTGTACAAACATGCTGTATCAAATTTAAAGCCAAATTTTTCTTCACTGACATAACAATTATGAAGAAAAAGACTCTTTAAAAAGACCCAATTTGTATTCAAATGTGATGCTAGGATATAGTCAGGATTTTTATTTAATTCAAATCTAACTATAGCCAAGAATTACTGTACTTTTTAATATCATATTATTTTTAATCAGATGCTAAGTATTCCTGAGAATTTATATACAAATCATTTTTACAATCACTTATCTCTATGAACTTCATAGAATTTGGGGAATTTTCTATATTTGCGTTATGATTCACCTCAATTATCTTCTAACTCTTAACTTTATACTTTTCTTTTTAAGCAGTTAAGCAATCTCTAAATAATACTTACATGCATAAGTATTCTTATGAATCCTTTGGAATAAATTCTAAATAATCATTTTAGTTCAAATTTTAATAAACCACAAACTCTTTCAAAAGCACTTTAAAATTACTTTAAAATAATTTTCTTAATTCAAAAACAGTGATAGATATTTGAATATCCCTTTACAAGATAAAACAAAATGAACCAGGTAAAACAATTGACTATAATTTGTCAATGAAGGGTGATACTGACCATACTTTGAATCTAATCATGAAATAGTAAGTTAATTCCTTTAAAAACTCCTAACAATTCAAAAGCTGAAACTGACATTTCATGAATTTTTGAGCTACTATTAAAGATTATCATATTCCCTTTGCTTTTGGTAGGGAAAGCAAATTATTTTTAATATCTCTGTTTCCTTACACTAAACACGGGATCCGGATCTGAGAGAGACGCTGTCAGTTTCTCACAGAGAGTGGTCCAGTTCTCACAGTTCAGCACATCAGATGGCGGAGCTGAACACAGCATGTGCAAGGCTTCATACCTGACCTGTAATTTTTTAAAAGAGTTTCATTAATACTCAGCGGCTAGAATAAAACCCATTCTCCAAATGTTTAACAAACATTGAAAGTATGGATGATTATTTTAAAGAGGCTACTGAAAAGAATCAGATGTCCTTTTATAAAACAACTAGAGATCTGATGCATGAAATTTGTGCAAGAGTAGGCCTTCCTTCCCCCAGCTGCCAGCACAGGCTACCCTCTGGTACCCAGGACCTGGGCTTCTCTGCCTTCATCTGGAAAGACGTCTGATCTAATTAGCATATTACTCTTTTATTATTATAGAAGAGTCTTAAGAACTCGTGTTTAAAACTACATGTTTTAAAACCAAAAAACAAATGGGTTATCTTACCTAATAAAAGAGAAACATGCAAATTAACCATCACTCCACTACACCCACAGCCAATCAGAGTGAGTATGCAAATTAACTAACCAAATTTGCATATACAGGCTCCAGAGTGGAGTGATGCCTGCTATGAGGGGAAGGGGGACTGCGGAGGGAGCTACTAGAGTGGTGCTCCACACAGAAGCAAGTACCTGCCGGCTCCCAGGAATCCTGGGAGTGGGGACTTGCTGGCTCCTGGGAATCCTGGGAGTGGGGACTTGCTGGCTCCCGGGTGCCTCAGGAGAGGAGGTGCCGGCTCCCAGGTGGCCAGAGAGGGGGGACTTTCTGGCTCCCAGGCAGCCAGGGATAGAAAGGCTTATTCTTGCATGAATATCATGCAATGGGCCTCTAGTTTTATATAAAGTGAAAATAAAAACACTAAGTATGTTAGACCTGTGACCTGGATCTCCCAAGTGGGAGAGGAGGAAGGGTGGTGGCAGAACTGGATCACCAGGGCAAGGTTTTCCAGTGGCTGGTCCCACAGGCTGCCCCAAGGGACAGACTGGTCCTACAGTTCGAAGGCTTTCATGGTGAAGCATTCCCATTCCAGGAAATATGAAATTCTCCCAAAACAATCTATACTTGTTTTTGCTGCTACACCGGATTTTCTGACCTTCTAACCACTGAGGTAGAAAAAAAAGTCACTCAGCAGCATGATGCAAAATTGAATTTCTGTATTTTCACAGAAAGCTTACTTCTTAATCGTTTTTCTCAAAATCCAATCAGAATTCACTCAAAAGTGTGTGACCCCGGGGATAGCAGTGGAGAATAATAGCTCTACTCCAATTATGAAAGGTGGCAAAGCTTCTCCCCCACTCACTCTCCAAATAGTGAGTATAACACACAGATTCCAGCCTGTCCCTCAAAACCTGGTTGTTTCCCAGCTGAAATAACCAATGCCTAGAGATTTTAAAAAATAAAAAATAAAAAAGTGAGAAATCAGAGACAAGAGCTGAGACCTCAGAAAACCAGGCACTTTGAATAAGGGTATCGGGTTTTAGGTAAAAAAATAAATTAAAAAAAAAGACAGAATATACATGTGTTTTAGAAAGAAAAATTCCTCAATACAATTTTATTTATGATATGTTTTAGGGAGGACTATGAAGAGTTTCCAAAAACATTTCTCCTTTTCAGCTAACTTTTAAGACAAAAATACCATTAAGAATTCCCTCCTTGCCGAGTCCAGTTTGGCTCAATGGATAGAGCGTCAGCCTGCGGACTGAAGGGTCCCAGGTTCGATTCTGGTCAAGGGCATGTACCTTGGTTGCGGGCACATCCCCGGTGGGGGGTGTGCAGGAGGCGGCTGATCGATGATTCTCTCTCATCGATGTTTCTAACTCTATCCCTCTCTCTTCCTCTCTGTAAAAAATCAATAAAATATATTTTTTTAAAAGAAAAAAAAGAAAAGCCGAATGTTAATGAACTAGGTCACAGCACACACAGTCAGAAGTGCAGGACCTTACTAATATAAATAAATAAATAAATTAATTAATTAATTAATTAAATTAAAAAAAAATTCCCTACTTGCACCCTAGCCAGTGTGGCTCGGTTGGGTGGAGAGTCGTCCCAAGCACCCACAGTTCACAGGTTTGAATCCTGGTCAGGGCACATACCCAAGTTCAGGTTCCAATTCAGGTTTCAGATTCCAACCCAAGACAGAGCACTTGAGGGAAGCAGCACATGTCTCTCTTTCGCACCTCTCTCTCCCCCTCCCTCCCTCTCCCCTTTTTTCCCTCTCTCTCTCTCTTCTTCTCTCTCTAGAAATCAATAAAAGTAAAATAAAAATTTCCCTGGGGCCAGTTTTTCTCAGTGGTTTCCTTTACTTCCAAGAAATACAAAGCAATAGTGAAGGAACTGTTTGGGGCAAAACTGCTCATAACTTCAACCCTTCAAAATTAAAGCTAGGAATAAAAATTTCCTCTTCCAAACCATGACTACGCTCTAAGGAGAGTGTCTCTTACTCGGACCTTTCATTTCAAGACTGAGGGGGTCCAGCAGGCCGATCAGTCTAGTATTGTCTAGTTCTATCAATCTTCAAAAAGAAACAACCCAGCTGCTTCTGAGTCTAATCACATACATAAACACATACAGATGAACTTGACAGTTCTCCTTTAAACATACCTCTTTGGGTTGCCCTGGATCCAACTGGTCTAAAATCAATTGTAATTTTCCTTGACAAAATTTGTAACTCTGTAACACAATCGACAGAACAGCCATTTATTTAGTAGACTTTCAGAAGTACTGCTATAAATGATTTTTAAATATAATTCTAAGCAAGAAAAAAAAAAGCATTCTGAGCAAGAGAAAGGGATGATGTATTTTGGTTTGGCAGCAAATATAGAATGCTTGTTTCCCAGGGCACTTAAATGGGAGCTGAATGTCCCAGAACAGTGCACCTTCGTGCAAATGAAAACTATCATTATTTGCTGAGCAACTGCAATGTGTAGAACATAATAAGACTCAAAAGACATAAAAGCCAAAATGTTTTGTACTCAGAAATGGGAGATGAATAATACGGAAAGATAAAACAACATAAACAAGAAGGCACTAATGGCACCCTGGACATAACCATGATTCTGTGTGAACTTTTGGTCTTGTTCCTCCTGAGCCTTTTTCCATGCCTCAGACAGAAAGCAATCACTCACTGAACAGGTAACTCCAGAAGATGCTATTTCATGAGCTACATCCTTACTATTAGATTTTATTGTTTCTTTTTCTTCTGAATCTTAAAACTAGAAAGCAGAAAAACAGCCTGGCTAATAAAGCATGCGCTGAGGCTCGTGTTTATTAAACACCATCTTAAGACAGAGATACAAAACTAAACAACACACCTGATTGAAGGACGAATCGCTGTCAGAGCAATTGTCTGTGCAGTAACTACTGCTTTTCTCCTTTTGGATCTTTTTCTGCCTCTCTCGACTTCGCATCTCATCTTCTTCAAACTTGTCAATCATAGATTCCACCACCACCATCATGCTGTTTTTCAGGGAATGCATCATTTCTTTGTATCTTAAATTCAAAGCAGTCTCAGTAAGAAAAAGACTGGTAGCAGAAATTGAAATATTCAACTAAATTAAACTATCTGACTACTTTTTCTGTAATGTCCCTTTAAGAACACAATTCTAAAGAGGAGAAAAAAAAATCCAAGTCAGTTTTTCTTAAAGAACTACTGGTACAACAGAATGTACATGACAGTAATAAAAATTAATAGGGACCCAAAAACAAGTATTTTGAAGGTTTTTTTCATCTGGTTACTTGGACAGAATCTAAGGCAAGACTGATTCCAGTAATTAACAACTCATCTGTTAATATCACACTAACAAAACACAGCCTATTTAATCTACACTTGCATGTTTTATTTCTCTCTTTCTCTATCCTCCCTTTATTTTCTTTCCTTACTTATCCCCTGCCTATTCTTTCTATCTATAAGCACCTGTAACCAGAATTTAGATCTCAATAAGAAGTAAGCTGTCAGTGGCTCTTTTCAGTAGAGGTTAGAGAACCCACCATCAGGGATGTTAGAACAGGGATTCCTGCCCTAGCTGGTTTGGTTCAGTGGATAGAGGGACTGCAGGAGATGGGCCATGGGAGTGCACTGACCACCAGGGGGCAGCTCCTGAGTTGAGCATCTGCCTCTTGGTGGTCAGTGAGCATCATAGTGACCAGTCATTCCAGTTGTTCTGGTCATTCACTTGAAACAGTTGCTTAGGCTTTGATTGATAGATAGATAGATAGATAGATAGATAGATAGATAGATAGGTATAGACAGACAGACAGACATATGTATATATGATTTACATAATATGTAATTATAAATAAATATAATACACATTATGTATATATATATATATATTTTTAATCCCAGTATTATAGGTGTCATATGTCATACTGGTACATCCAGACAATGGAATACTACTCAGTGCTAAAAAGAAATGAGTTATCAAACCATGAAAAGACACGGAAACTTAAATGAAGATTATTAAGTGAAAGAAGCCAAACAGAAAGGCCCCATACTGTATGGTTTCAACTGTCTAAGCTTGTGGAAAAGGCAAAAGTGTGGAGACTATAAAAGGACCAGTGGATGCCAGAGGTTGGGAGGAGGAAGGGGTAGTAGGTAGAATACAGAGGATTTTTAGATCAGTGAAACTACTTTCTGTAAGATGCTCTCACAATAGATATATATCATTTTAAATTTTTCCAAACCCAATAGAATGCACAACACCAAGAGAAAATGCTAATGCAATCAACAAACTATGAGTAAAAATGAGTAATACAATATGAATAATAGTGGCACATCAGTGTAGGTTCTCAATTATAACAAACGTACCACTCTCGTGGGGAATGCTGATAATGGGGAAGTCTCTGCATGTATAGGAGCTGGGGTCTAAGGGAAAGAAATATGTACCTTCTGCTCAATTTTGCTATGAAGCTAAACCAACTCTAAAAAACAAAGTCTGTTAAAGAAAAGTGAAGGAGTACATCACACAAATAATTAGGAAAAGGGTGAATACAAATCCCTTCGCTTGCTTGAGAAGGAGGCCAGTGTGGCTAGAGCCACGTCAGAGGAGATAAGATAAGAAATGGGCGGGAGAGGGAGCAGAAGGCTCATGGTCAGCCTTGTAGGCTACAGGAGAAACCGGACTTTTCTGTGAATGAGATGAGAGCCCTGTGGAAAGTGTTATGTGAAGAGTGGCACCATCTGATTCACTGTTTTAGGGAATCTTCTGGCTGCCATGAGGGACATAGACCGGGGGGCGGGCACTGGCTAGGAGTGCTTTCAGGGAGCCCTGTTGAGAGAAAAATTACTATAAAATAGTATTGTAGGCATACTCACTCTTTGGATTCCTGGGTTCTTTTAGTGACATGCTGCACAACCGTGTCATAGCCAGATTCCTCACCCTGATTCCGATCAGCTGTCCATTTCTCCATTTCATCTTCAATCATAGACCCTAACGTGTTGCATATATGCTGTCTGAGGTATTTCACAAATTCATAGCTGAAACCAATATTTTAGAAGTGCAGTAAATAAGATGAACTCAGTAACCACATCCAGAAACAGTGTTAGCACAGAAAGATCTGTGACATATTCAAATTTCATCCCAAATCATTGAACAACACAGTGGGAGGTGAAGGGAGAGCAAATTTGGGGACCAGCTCAACCCTTAGTGGGTTAGTCTTTTCCCATCTTTAAAATGCACATTAAAGGAAAGGGAAAGCTGTTGTTAAAGATTTTTACAATTATTCAAGCTGATGAGGAAAACCAAGCTGGAATAACAGCAATTGTGAAGGAATAAATAGGAAAAGTTAAGCTCCAATCATTCGAAGAGGTTTGTGTACATTTTGAAAGCGGTAACTGACCTAACTTCCACCTAATTGGCTCTTTTCTGTTTACAGAGAGAACTATCTCAGGCAATCTAATATATTTCCTTCTTATTGTTAGGTTCATGCTAGCGTTAAAATCAGTTCGCAAACTTAGACAATATAACAAACGTGAGAGGCTAAGAATTCCAAAAGTGGATATTTTATGAAACATGTTTACTGAAAATAAAGAGCAACGATTATAACTGATATCACGATTTTAAAAGGTTAGAGTTTTGTGGGTCTCTCAAATGACAAAGATAACTTAAACACACTGGAGTTCACCAATTTAAATTCACTGGTAGCTTCTTCTGTAAAACAAAGAATAAACCCAATTCAACAAATATTACTGTGTTCCTTCCATATCAAGCCAAAATATCAGGTACAGGGTAACAATCATTAGATTTGGTAAGTTGTTGGTTTGTTTGTTTTTTAATTAAAACTACTCAATAGTTCTCCCTTATCTGAGGTTTCTCTTTCCACCATTTCAATTACCCGTGGTCTAAAAATATTAAATAAAAAAACCTCCATAAGTAAACAAGAAATAAACAAGAACCAATAAGCTTTAAATTGAGGCATGATGAATTGCTTGGCTTCCTGCTCCATCCCTCTCTAGACATGAATGATCCTTTTGTCTAGTCCAGTGGTCGGCAAACTCATTAGTCAACAGAGCCAAATATCAACAGTACAACGATTGAAATTTCTTTTGAGAGCCGAGAACCGACTTCTGTGCATGGGCCACGAAGTTTCAATCGCACAGTATGTGCGCACCCACACGTGGTATTTTGTGGAAGAGACACACTCAAGGGGCCAAAGAGCCGCAGTTTGCCGACCACTGGTCTAGCATATCCACACTATATAGGCTCCCTGCTCAGTACTCACTTAGCCATCTCAGTTATCAGATTAGCTGTAGTGGTATCGCAGTGCTTGGGTCCGAGTAAAACTTATTTTACTTCATAATGGCTCCAAAGCACAAGAATAATGATGCTGACAATTTGGATATGCCAAAGAGAAGCTGTAAAGTGCTTCCTGTAGGCGAAAAGGTTTGTCTGAAAAAAACATAGTGTATCCACAGGGTTTGGTACCATCCTAGGTTTCAGGAACCCACTGGGGGTCTTGAAATATATCCTCTTGGGATAAGGGGGACTGCAGTAATACAGTCGTCATTGAAATGCAAGTATTTCGTGGCTGCATATCAGAATCACCTAGAGAGCTTTTCAAAATCACGAGGCTCAGCCTCTGCCAGAGCCCAGGATATTGTGATTCATCGGAATTTTTTTAAACATCCTTCAGTGGATTCAAACCAGGGCTGTCTGTTTTACTGGGGCCAGTCCAAGCATAAAAATTCACACAACACATGCACACATGATGAAAGCAATGTTCTCTTCCCTACCCTCTCCCCACCCACAGGCCTCAAATCCTTGCTGCCACTTTCAGAGAAAGGAGGAAACTTGGGCTTTTTAGAAAATGCCAAGAGTTTACAGTAGAAAAATGGACGAGGCTACAGAAGCACAGAGTTTAGGCCAATTGCCCTCTGGGACAAATCACTGGACAGGATATCCTGTGGTTTCTCTCCAAATGACTACGTTTCCTCTCACTTTATTACACTGCCTGAAATCCCAACACTTATAGACTCTCCCCACCACCTACCCACCCACCCCCACCCACAGAGAGCAAGGGAGAGGGAGACACAGATAAAAATGTCAACAAAGAGCCCTAACCCTTTTGGCTCAGTGGATAGAGCATGGGCAGACTCAAGGGTCCCAGGTTCGATTCTGGTCAAGGGCATGTACCTTGGCTGTGGGCACATCCCCAGTAGGGAGTATGTGGGAGGCAGCTGATTGATGTTTCTCTCTAATCGATGTTTCTAACTCTCTATCCCTCTCCCTTCCTCTCTGTAAAATAAATAAATAAATAAATAAATAAATAAATAAATGAAATCAATTATATATATATTATTAATGTCAACAAAGAGAATCCTTGATGGGCTGCTTCCTACACGCCCCCTACTGGGGATCTAGCCCTAAATGGAGCATGTGCCCTGACCAGGAATCAAATCATGACCTCTGGTCAACCACTGGCTGGGCAGGATACAATTACCTTAGCAATCATTTTCTTACAAAAATGCCAAAAGCCTAGAGATACCAGGTTCCCCTGTAAGTCTGTTTAATAAGATTATTTTTCTTGCTAATATCATGGCAACAGCAGGTGGACTTAAGAAAGCAATGTTCTGACAGTGGAGATGGAAGAACAGATATTTTGAAGTATGAAACACTTTGGGAAACAATATATCGCCGAGTGACTCAAGAACATCTAATACTCAAAGAGAGTTATTAAATCAGTGTGTGTGGGGGGGGAGGGGGGGCAGACAAATGAAAGTATGAGCACCTGAACTAATCGACCTTAAGAATTTCTTCCAAATCTGAGACTGTAAGATTCTATGAAAATACCGAAGACGAGAATTTCCTCTCCCTATCATCTCCTACATAGAGATTCCTCTCCTAAGGCACAGGTCTCAGGCTAGTGCAGATAACACATAAATTTTACCATCTATACTTTTAACACTACAAACTACTCAACTGCTGTTAGAATTATAAATCTTACTTTTAATTTGAGTATGTCTAAATTAATTTAGGTAGGTCTCAAGTAAATATCTTTAGCAAATAGTAAACATTAACTATGCAAGTTAATTAGCAGGCATTTAATTATCTAATTGAATCTTGCTGAAGAAGAGTAAATTACATCATTATAACATTTGTTAGCCTACTGAGAAGAACTACAATGATCCATCTTTAGCTTGAAAAAAAAGAAAACATTTTAAAATTGACACAGCTAAAGCAGTAATTATAGGCAATTGTGTAGCCATAAATTACATTTTTTTTAAGTTGCAATTAATGAGCATTGATTACAAAAGTTTTAAAAGTTTCTCTCAAAGAAAAATACAAAGAGCAGAAATTAACATCCAATAATAGGGATTAGTAGTGAATCTAATGAAGAAATAAACAAGAAAATCATGAAAATACAAAAAAAAAAAAAAACCAACAACCACATGTATAAGCCAGAAACACTAATGAAATTAGAAACTCTACATTAACAAAAATTATTTCCACGCTTTTAAAAACTCCTTTGAGAATCTGGTGAAAAAGCATATGCTTCCCCCATAAAACTGCAGGCAAACACAAACTCTTGCTTAAAATATTAAATAAAGGGCTCCAGGATCCCTGTTGCCCATATATGAAAGGAATAGAAGTTTCAGAGAAGGCTAAAACACCCAAAAAACAATTAAAATGTCATCTCTGTAAGGTCAAAATAAGATGCAAACACTAACGTATAAATACCACTACTACCGATAAATTTGAGACACCAGATGTATACCATTCAATGTCTTAATTTAAATTATATGATTCAAATCAAAAGAAAAACACAGGTGTCTAAAGAAGCATATCCAAACGGTTACCTCTCTCCCTAATCTTCCTACCCCTACTCTTTCCCAACCCAAAGGACTCCATACTTACACTACACTTCTATTCCTCCCATGTACAACAGATATCTGAGCATGGGCTTTATCCCTTACAGAAAGGTAAACTATTCCACAGGAGATTAACCAGCTCACTTCAGCATTCCTGCAGACCTCAGAATGGATAACTGGTGCCGCCACTGAGATAGCAGATCAGCAAAGGAACAAGGACCTTTGGAACTCAAATGTGTGGTTTTTTGTGTTTTGTTTTGTTTTTTTTAAATCGGAACAGGAATACTAAAAGAACATGAATTTATAATTAATCACTGTGTTGCCGAGGAGAAAAATAATGGAGACTTAGGATATGTTGGTGCAGCAGTAAAAACAGAAGCAAGCAGATGCTTTGGAAAAGAAGGAAAGAATAAGTAATTTCGGATTTGGGTAAGTGAAATAATGCACCTTCCACGTGGGTGCTATTTTAACCATCACCAAATGCACTTTTCTTTTTTTAATCCAGCTACATATTTTACTTTTCTGGGCCAGCTGCGAAGACAACAAAAGCCGTTTTACTTGTGGAAATTCTCATCCGTCTCCTCCAGGTGTAAGAGGATCTCCTCGGCGCTCTCGAGGGAGGGCGCGCCCGTGATCTTCTCCTTCACGCTCTGGAACAGCTGCCGCAGCATCCCCTGCAGCGCCGCCGGGTCCTCGCCGCCGGAGAAGCGGGCCATCCCGCCCGGACCAAACGCCCGTTGCCTCCGGGGCCCGGCCGGCCCCGCGCACTGCGCACGCGCGCCCGCGCCGGCCCGGCACGCGCGTGCGCCGTTACCAGGGAGACCGCGACGCGCGTCGGGGTGGGCCCTGGGCCGCCCGCGCGTCGCTCTGGGAAACCAGTCACATCGCAGTGGGAAAGCAGGGGACCGCGAGGGTCCTCGTTGCTGTTCGTCTTCAGTACCAACAGAGCTCAAGATGCCCCGAATATAACCACAAAAAAAAAAAAAAAAAAAAAAAAAAAAAACTAGCGAGGCGCTAACGGGTGGGCGTGACGGCGGGATGGCGGCGCTACGCGTGACGTCAGCACGCCCGCGTGGCTCCCTGGGAGGAGAGAGAGAGGGAGTGCAGGCGGCCGGCTTGCAGAGTTCCGGGAGAATTGGCCTTACCTTGGGGATGGTGGGTGGGGCAGGGGGGAGAGAGTGCGAAGGAAAAGGGTCAATAAAAGAAAGGCAATAAATACAAGTGAAACTGAAAGTGGCCCCTCAAGTCTCAGTTGGAGAGAGAATGGTCTTGAACCGTTGCAGTGCTGTTTTCCCTGAACAGCTATAATCGTGTAAGGATTTGCTGAGAAGTATGAGGAGTGCGCCCTCAAAATCTAACAGACACAGAGAGAAATGAGAGAACACAGCTTTTTCATCAGAAACAAAAACTAAATGGCCAGTGGAAACCCAGAAGCACCTTTTTATCCAAGAGCAGAATTGAGGAAAAAGGAAAAACCCCTGGACAGGTAGAACAGGGACCTAAGAGAAGATGTAGCATATTCTGGTACTGAGCTAGTAGGCAAAAAGAGGACATGAGGAGGGTAGGGAAGAAAATGACCCACCTCGGAAAGAGTCGTATTTGGCAGGTTTAGGGGATTAAAGATATATCTGAAGCATAGTAACTTCCATCTTGTATAAAAAACACTGCTATTTGAAACGCTCTGCTATTGTCAGATAGTCTTTAGTCCTTTAAACTCGGTCATTATAAACTCACTTTAAGACAGTCTGTTATTCTGTAAAATGACTTTGTTTTTATTTCAAATAATAGAAAAAGATAAGCTTAACTTTCCGACCTTGCAAGCCAGCCATCCAATTTAATAGACTAAAATTGACTAATACTGATAACAATTCCCATATTCTTATGCCAAGTACAAACTCATTATGTATTCAAGGTTACAACTGTCTGTAACAGTAACACACACATAGCCCTTTGTATTGTAATATCTGCAAAGAGGCTTGAAAGGTATAAATACGGGAGACTTCCTGTATGTGGGGCTCAGAGATTTGGAAAAGACACCTCCCTCTGGGCTGTGCACAATAAATGACTCCTAATTAATTGGCTTATTAAGGCGTCTTGTATCTCATTCGCTGATTTACGGTACAACCTATCGTGCAAGCATCAGGGCACGATTGGGTTTCAGAGTGACACCATAGGATGCCACATGCAAAGCTCACTGTGCAGGAAGCTCGATGCATAATCACATTTCCTCATCAGGTTTTCAATCCAGATACATCCCCAGACCATAGTCGTGTCCACGCTCCAAGGAGCCAACGCAATCCCCAGCTACTGGAAAGTGGCTCAGTGTCAATAAATTCTCTTATCCCGTCTTATATTTTACTCCCCCTCCAACAGCATCTGGTAGACACCACATGTTATCCAGGATCAATGGGCTCTGATGCCTCTGCTATTACTTCCAGGGGCAAAAAATATATGTCTTTGCCGGCCTTAGCAGCATGTTTCTTGGAAATAAATAAAAAAATAAATAAAAAAAAAATAAATATCATGCTTTAAAAATCTGATTGAGTCAATTAGATATTATCCCATTATCCAATACCTGATATTTCTAATAGGATTAATTTGTTATGATGGCTTGAACTGCTGGTTTTCTTTATATCTCTGTTCTGTGCATGGTAGACTTTTGCCAAGGTACTGATTTTTGTTTTAAACATATATGAACACAGATGTGTCAGTTGCCTAAAACATGGTGGTTGTTTTTTATGTGTTTGCTTTAATCAGAAACAAAAACTAGGCTGTGGGCACAGATGCTCAGGACTCATGGATTTGTAATGAGATAGCACATTTACAAGGGTAATAAAGGCCTTGAATTTAGGGAAAATGTTTTAAAATTATTGGATATGATTATCATATTTGCCCATTTCTATAACTTTGAATTGACTATTTTCACAGAACTTGCCCAGGTCTGACATATCCTATATAATAAAAGCCTAATATGCAAATCAACCAAACAATATAATGGCTGGTGGAATGAGCTGTCCCTATGATGCACACTGACCACCAGTGGGCAGATGCTCAATGCTGGAGCTATCCCCAGCCCACAGACCCCAGGCCAGCCAAGCTGGGTGCCTTCCCACACCCATTGCCTCACGGATCACCCCACAGAGGGAGGCAACCTACAGAGGCGGGGGCAGCAGAAGCAGTGGGGGCGGCGGCGGAGGCGGTGGGGGTGGCAGGGCCAGCAAACAGGCGTTGCCAGGCCAGCCAAGGTGGGTGCCAGCAAGGGCTCCTCCAATTGCCTCTCTGATCACCCCACACGTTGGCCCTAACCACCAGCCAGGCCTAGAGACCCTACCCATGTACACTAGTCCTATATAATAAAGAGGTGATATGCAAATTGACCATCATTCCAAAACTCAGGATGGCTGCCCCCATGTAGATACAAGATGGCCACCACGAGATAGCCAACAGGGGATGGTAGTTGGGAGGGACCAGGTCCACAGGGGATAGCAGTTGGAGGGGCAGGCCAGGAGGGGAGTGCAGTTAGGGGTGTTCTGGCCAGCAGGGGAGGGCAGTTAGGGGCAATAAGGTGTCAGGGGAGCAATTAGGCATCGATCAGGCTGTCAGGGGGTGATAAGGCTGGAAGGCAGGCAAACAGTTGGGAGCCAGCAGTCCTGGATTGTGAGAGGTGCAGCAAGTCCTGCCTAAGCAAAATTTGGTAGAGTTCAGAGAATGGCAACAACAGGAAAAAAGCAGATTTTAAATTCACAAGAACACTGTAAACATCTTGCCCTTGTTTTGCTTTGTGTGATCTAACTATAAAATAATGCCTCGGCTTTACAGGCTGTGTCACTGTGTTCTCATCTAGGCACAATGATCCACCTGGCCCCAACAGTATTCTTGTCTATTTTATTTAATCCTTCACTGCCCCTTCTCAGGTTCACCCCTGACTGTACTGGACACGGTTCACTCTTTTATAGTGTTTTTAGGACAAATAAGCAGAGTCCTCCTGGAAAGGAAATCAGCAATATGTTATCAAGAACTTTTGACTCAGTGATTCCATTTCTAGGAACCTACTTCAAGGTTCAGAGATGCAGTTAATAGATTCATTATAAAAATGTTTACAGACAAGTTATTTATAACTTTAAAAAATTGGAAAACCTCCTAAGTATTTGTGTTGAAGGTTAAATAATTATAGTGCAGCCATATGCTGTTAAACATTTTAAAAAATGTTTCCTGTGAATTTTTAACAGCATTCATAGGGAAAATATTTACATTTTAAATAGAAAAATTTGAATATAGATTATATAGATTCACCAATATGCACTTACCAAATGTCTATAATGTGCAATGCATGATCATGTATTAGGCAATACATACACACACACACACACACACACACACACACACAAACATAACACAACTTTAAGTGAAAAAATTTTTTTACCATAATTGCAATATTAGTATATATCATTCTGGACCTTAAAAAATCTTAGTGCAAGAATAGTATAAGTACACTAAGTCCCCTATAAGAGAAAGCCAATGGATTACATCTAAAGTTGATAGATTGGCAAATAATGGCATTATAGTAATATATTGACTTACTAAGAAAACTATCAAGAAAGTGAAAACAAACATTTAAATATGATTTCTTCTGAGAACTTGAAACTGCAATGGAGTTGGGGCATCAATGAGGCTCTTGCTTTTTGTAATATGCTCTTCTACACTACTTGCATGAACATACATTTGTACTTTCATTTTATACACAATGCCCTTTTAAAAGCCGGTAGTTCATGGGAGACCAATAAATAGCCCTCCTCTTTCTCACTTAAGGTCAGAAGTAACCGAGAGATAAACAAAGAAGTCAGACAGCTAGAGATAAAATATCTACTTCATTAAAAGTTTAATTGAAGAATGTGACTTATGTATCTAGCACAACAGGCCTGCTAATATTTCACCACTAAATTAGCCTTTACCCATCCTATAGCATAGCTGTAAAACAGCAGGCTACCCACACAGTGGCAGGCGGAGAGCAGAATAGAATGCATGCATGCTGTACCACAAGGCTCAAGTTAAAACTCAAAAGGAAAGGATTGGAAGCAGATGTATTCTGTTTCTTCTGCTAGTCACTGATCATCTCCACAAAATCTATCTCCAGCCATCTACTTGTCAAACATATATCAAACATTTATGTGCCAGACACTTTGCTGCATGACATGCTAGGCCCAGCGAACAATAAGATAGGTAAGACAAGACTGCTGTCCTCAATAGCTCACAGTCTGGTGGGAGAGACATGTCACATGTAAAGGAAACATGTATACAAATAATTAGACAGGATGCTACAGATCATTTTGAATGATTCTCTCTAGTTCTAAGAACTATGCTGAGGAGATCTTTCAGTTCATCCACTATATATCCATATAAAGATTTTTATTTTTACTTTTAATCTTGGCATATATGTTTATATTATCTAAGCAAAGTTTTAATTGTGTAACTTAAATTCTTCAGCTGCCCATATCCTTATGTTACTTTTGAAATCTGTTTTTCAGGACAGTTCTTTTACATATAGATTTAAAATATCTTATAATATTCAATATTTTTAGTTGTAGTTTTCAAATTTATTGATATTAAGTCTCACAACAGTAAAACTGACCATATTCTTTTCTTTCCCAGATACTTATCCTGTGGGTACTAACCATGAACACTAGGATAGGGCATTTTGAAGATAGAAAGGCACTAAAATAGACTTTGAATTGGACAAAGCAATGTATTTAATAGAATTTGATGATTAATCTTTTCTGTAATTTTTTTTCTTATATAGATAAAAGAATTACTAACATAGCCCATTAATATCCCAAATATTCTAGTGAATTGTAAAATTCTAATAAAATGACAGAAGTACTGTTAGACTACCAACCATAAAATCTGAGTGATTTTTAATGCACTTACCATTTCAAAAGACTTATTTTTCTATTAAGCAAGGTCACCTGTACAATATATCTTTGTTATAACCAGAAACACACTACAAGAAACATTTTATGGAATTTTTTTACCTTTTTTTTTTATCCCCTCCATATATTTTCCTCCTCCTTCAGCACCCACCCTTTCCCTACCTCAATCACCATACTATTGTCTGTGTCTATGAGTTATTTCTCTCTGTTGTTTTTTGTTTTGTTTTGTTTTTTGCTTAATCACTTCAGTCCCCTACCCACCACCCACCTACCCAGCTGTCAGCCTGCTCTCTTATCTATGGGTCTGTCTGTCTGTATTACTGAATTTTTATGATGTAAAATTTATTTGGCTTGTTAGATATGGCAACTTGAACATATGTATTTATTTCTACTCTGTACAGAAACTCCACTAAAATGATTTTTTTTAAATACAAAAGATATAAACCCACAAGGACAAAGAGAATGCTGAAAGGAGATAGCAGAATTTGGTCTGTTCAAGTGTGGAGACTGTATGTGAGGGTTAACCTAATCAGATGTAGGCTGACAGCCAGCGCCCTCGCCACTGTTTGTGGGCCTGGATCAGGCCTTGTCTTCTATCACTGGCTTGTACAGGTGTGTTCTGGTACTTACTCTCACCTCTCCTATTCAACATCATGCTGGAAATCCTAGCCAGAGCAGCCAGGCAGGAAAAAAAGAAAAAAAGAAAAAGGTATTCAAACTGGAAAGAAAGAAGTATTGCAGATTATATTATCTTATAAAGATAAAAATCCTAGACTCCCCCCTCCAAAAAAAAAGAAAACAAAAAAAACCCACCCTGTTAATATTAATAAATGAACTTAGTAAAGTTATGGGATAGAGCTGAAACCGGTTTGGCTCAATGGATAGAGTGTCGGCTTGGGGACTGAGGGGTCCCGGGTTCGATTCTGGTCAAGGGCATGTACCTTGGTTGTGGGCACATCCCCAGTGGGGGGTGTGCAAGAGGCAGCTGATCGATGACTCTCTCTCATCAATGTTTCTAGCTCTCTAGCTCTCTTTCTCTTCCTTTCTGTAAAAAATCAATAAAATATATATTTTTTAAAAGTTATGGGATAGAAAATCAACTGCAGAAATGTGTTTCTGTACATTAATGAAACACCTGAAAAAAATGTAAAGAAAACCCATTTACAATAGCATCAAAAACAATAAAATACTTAGGAATAAAGTTAACCAAGGAGATAAAAAATCTGTACGCTGAAAAATACACAGAGCCAGGAAAAAGATAAATAAAATGTTCAAGGTCACACAATCCAGCTTGTAGATAGTGGTACTGTATTCAAAACCAAATAGTCTGGCCCTACCTGGTTTGGCTCAGTGGATAGAGCATCAGCTGACTGAAGAGGCTCCAATCAAGAGTGCATGCCCGGGTTGCAGGTTTGATTCCCAGTTGAGGGCCTGCAGAAGGCGGCTGATGAATGATTCTCTTTCATCATTCATGTTTCTATTTTTCTCCCCCTTCCTCTCTGAAATCAATAAAAACATTTTTAAAATGTAAAACAATACATTTTTTAAAAAGAACAATACCAGGCAGTCTGGTTTAGAAGGAGACTTCTTAACTTCTGCATTACACTATCTCTTCACACAAAGCTTATAACTAATTTATAAACTATAAAATATTTTATTACTGGTACTTGCCCAAATACAAAAAAATATTGGAATATAAAGACATTTCATAATTAACAACAAAGCATATATAAGGAAATAAAATTTATTAATATGAATTTCAAAACAGTCCTACTCTCAATGATACAAATAATATAGTTTTAACTGCATTTCATTTACTCCAATTCATCTACTCACTTTGTTTTCCAACTAGAGCTGCCATTGTTACCATTACTGAGTAATGCACACACAAATCTATTTGAGAGAAAAAAAGCAGGTCACTTTTTTTCTGCATTTTTCTTCTTAAGTGTATGTGTGGGGGGAATAGTATGTCTATATTTGGCAAAACTAATAGATATAAATCCTATTGTTGAATGTGGGCTGCTTCCTGAGACAGTTATATCAGATTTCTCCATTGTTGTTTTAGGGGCATAATAGAGCTGATGGGTGTGAACCTGGGGACACCGATTTCAGTTAAAAATCATGGGCACTTTAGAGAGTAATGCATGAAACAGAAATGTGGAAATGCCCTTAGCAAAGCCCCAAAAGGGTCAATCTATGGACAAACATATCCAGTGATCACCATGGTAACAATCGTGATAGCTATGGAGTGACCTTTCCCTCACCATCTCAAAAGATAGTTCTCTGAGGATGAACTATTCTGAGGCTTTACCGATCATCTCTCTAGTTATTGAAATAAAATTGCCACGTTTATAGGGAATTGTTTAGAAAATGACTTTCTCATGGAAAAACAGTACATAAGGGAGTATCTTGAGAATGGTGAGAGCATCAGTAACATTCTAAAAAGGATTCCCAGAATCACCTAGACTAGGCTGATTTCCAAACCATCCTATTGTGCTGTTCCATAGGAATCCCTAAATGTGGGAATTTAAAAACCTAAAATCATCTTAATTTGTAGATGAGTTCATCTGCAAAGCTGTTTAGTTGACTTTGAACATATTTTGTGCTATTTTTGTGAGGGATCTTTCTATTGTGAAGAAATGAATACCCTAAGGGAGACCCTGAGGAAGATCTCGTTTGGGAAACTTGACAATTCTGCCACTCCATGTAATAATGGTTTTTTTCTCCTCATGGGAATTAGGTGAGATTAACAGACTATCATTTTTGTGGTTCCTATTCAAAGAACTGTCCTAGAAAACAAGCTATCTCTGCTGGAGAAGAGCATTTCTCACCATGTGTAAACACTCATCTCAAAGCAATCGTGTTTAAGGCATCAGTCTTGTTTTTTTCTGTTTCTATGAAGAATAAGGAGATACTTGCCCTCAGTGCCCCAGATGAAGCCTGAGGATTATGATTGAGTCTTTCTATGGGCCCACAATTTCTTCCTTGAAGAGAGTAATAAAAGAGGTTGGGACACTTTCACCCTTTCTAAGATTAACCCAGTCCTGTTGGTAGAAGCTCCACTGTAGGTGGGGAGCAAGCTCTTTGTCATTTCACCCATCTCTGGAACTCTACACCATTTGGAAAATTAAAGGGTCCTACCTTCAAGCAGATGGCATATCCTCACCAAACTTGATGTCTCTTTTTTAGAGTTTTACCAATTTGATGCATAAAAATGACATCTCATTACTGTTTTAATTTCCATTTCCTTGACTAATAGAATGAACATCTTTTTTTAATTTTACAGTGGAGAAACGTCTTTTCATATAATTATCATTTGGATGTTCTTTCATTTGTTTTCCTACTCAGTCTCTGTCCATTGCTTTCTTTTTCTATTGGATTGTCTGGGTGTTTTGTTTTCTTAAGAAGTTTGGAGATATTGTTAATTAGGAATATTATCCCACTATGCTATCTATAGCATGGAGTTAATAATATGACTACTGCAGTTACTTATTGTGAGAATTAAATTATTTGATATATGTAAAGCACTTAGAATGGTGCCTGGTTCTTGGCAAGTGCTTGTTAGATGATAGTTACTATTTTAATTATTTCTACTATTTCCCCCAAAAGCATTTACCTTTGGAACTCATTTGGGATATAGTAATTTGCTATAAAACATGTTTTTAGTTATGAGTAGACAAATGTGCCTTCTTTTCCTTTGTATCTTATAAGAAAAGCCCTATTTTGTAACAAACTGCTGTTTGGAATTTTCTGCTGTTTTTCTTAGATAAAATGTTGCTTTCTAGTCTGCTTTAGCCTGTTTGAAGAATGATGAAGATAAATTTAGCTATGTGACTTTGTAGGCCGGAGACTAGATATGCCATAATCTCAATGCCATGCCAGGTGCATTTTTTAATTGGATAAAACTGTATTGTTTTCAAGGCCAGCATTGAGATAACCACTAAGTGCACATAGGGCTGGCTCTTTCATAAAAGGGAAGTTCTGCTTGTAGCCTTGCTTAGAATTTGAATTCATTTTCTCTAAACCCATCGTGCAATGAATAAAGTAAGTCTCTCCAAACTCTCCTCCTGCATTGTTTGATTGTTCGGGAACTCTGTAACATTCCTAGTCATTTTACATATAAAATTTCTTCTATAATTTTGTCTAATATTTCTATTGTCTTGGTCTTAACATTTAGACCTTAATCAATCTTGGGTTTGGTTTGATATATGTGATGAGAGGAAGATCCTGTTTTTTAGTTTTAGTTTTGTTTTTATCCCCATTGTGAATAGCCATTAACACAATTTACTAAATACTAAATAATCCTTTATCCATTAATTGATGTACCACTATTGTAACATATTTTTCCTAATTATTAGAATCTCTCGTATAATTCAATTATAATTTGCTAGAATTCTTCCTAAAGGACAGGATATATAATTGTTGTCCTTTCTGAATCCTTACAAACTCAAAACGCCCTTCATTTGCTCCCTTGGGGAAAGGGCTATTCTGAAGAATGATTTCTTCTCTGACAACCCTCTTCTCTCAGTAGACCGTTGTCATTATTTTGCTGCATGCTTGTTTCTGATATTACAGATGAGAAGTCTGATACTGGTTGTTAATCTCTTTTTTTCTTCCTGGAAAGAGCTTCCTTTATCCTTGCATTGCAGAAATATTACCATGTCATCCTCTCTCAAATGAATCCTGTCTGAGACATAGTGAGCCTTGTAAATCTGTAGTCTTTGTCAGCAGGGGAAATTTTATTTTCTGTCTGTTACTTCTCTGTTTATTCCTTTTCTCTTTCTGAAACTACAATTTTACTAGTTTCTGACTCCTGAAACTATCCTCTAGGTCTCTTCTCTTTTCTTCATAATTTCCAGATCTCTTGGTATTTTGTTTTTTTCTTTTGACTTAACTTTTTTCATTTAACTCTCCAAACTATTAATTTCTCAGAAGGTGTCTCTTTTTCCAGTTAGTCTAATGAGATTTTTTTTTTTTAAAATCACAATTCTGGAAAGTATTTTGTGCTAAAACTTTATCTCTCAAACTTTCATTGCTTTCTTTTTAAAGGTTAATTCTGCTTCTTCCACCATTTTTACTCCGTTTAGCCAACAGGTTTTACCAGGGTCTTCTTTCTGGTTCCTGATTCTTGTTAAGTGATTAGCACTTCCTCTCTGCTCATGTTTGATCTCCCTCAGTTCAATCAGTCTGTCAAGCTCCTTCAAACAGGGACAAGAGATAGAAGGTACAGCAGTTGGTTGGTTTGTTATCTGTTCTGGTGAACCAGGTTTTTGCTTTGTTTTGTTTTGACATCACCTTTCTTTTGAAGCAGAAGAAAGAGCATCTTTGCTCTCTGGTCTCAACAAATGCAAACAATATATCTCTTCCAACCACAGAGACAATGAAAAACAGCCCAGCAGTTCATTTGCTGGTTTCAGCTTGTTTGCTTCTTGGTCCATAGGCCCTTGGAGAACACAGCCCTCTTTAAGAAGGAACTGACCGGACTGCCGGTAATCTTGTTAGAAACCTCCCGAGCCCTAGATGGTTTGTCTTCATGAATAGAGCTTTGGCCTGAGGACTGAAGGGTCTCAGCTGTATGCCCAGGTTGTGGGCTAGATCCCCAATAGGGGGGCATGCAGGAAGCAACTGACCAATGATTCTCTCTCATTACTGATGTTTCTATCTCTTTCTCCTCCCGTCCTCTCTGAAATCAATAAAAATTTATTTAAAAAAGAAACCTCCTCAATCACATCCACCAATAGTCCCATCCCAACCTCACAGTGTCATTTACCTTAAAGACTCTGGATTCATTTGACCTCCTCTTGTCCTATAGCCTTGATCTGTCTATCTGGAACTCTCTTCCCAGCTCTCCTGCTTTTCTCAGGTTTCTGATCAAATATTAATAGATAAATTTGTGGAACTCCCTGTCAAAGGTGACACCTTGGACACATGCATCTATTTTAGTTCCCTCTTGAAAGCACACTGAAATGATAATAAAGGATTTTTAAGAACCTGAATTCACAAAAGGAAGAACAGATGCAAAAATAACAGCTATAAAATTTTATAAGCTAGAAAGCAAATAAATAAGCAGGAAATTACTCAGTAGACCTGAGTAAAATTAATCTTAAAGTAGCAAAGGGCTACTAAGAGCCAAGTGGGAAAACCTGATTTAACTAACAGAATTGCCTGAATACTCAGGAATAGAAATGATCCCAGGTACACCGTGGGGATAACTGGGATATATCCTCTGAAGAAATAAACAGGGTGAATGAGTGGCAGCAATTCTATTCTGTGTGTTGTTGTTTTTTAGACCCAGGTCTCTGGGCTGTCTCATTATAAAAAGCTAGTAATAGTGCTTGCAACTCTGAGGATGGAAAACTATTGGGAGGGTGGAAGGAGATGAATGTGAGGAAGAGTTTTTCAGCATTTGATTGTTTCTAAATTTTGTACCACATATGTATTACCTATTTCATAAACCAAAATAAAACGAGAGAGAGAGAGAAAGAGAGAGAGAGAGAGAGAGAGAGAGAGAGCTGAGAAAAAGAATAGCTTTAAACTTCTAGATAGCCAGTGGAAGATAGAGCCAATGGAATAATGCTTTCAAAATTAAGAAAAACTATTACTTATCATGAAATATGGTAGATATGGAATTATTACCTAGAATTCCATGCATAGTTAAATAATCAATCAGGCATGAGAACAGAATAAAGATATTTATATATTTCCACTATCAAAGGCTTAAAAATGTAGGAACCATTTCTCAGGAAACTACTGAGAAATATATTTCAACAGTAACACTGGAAAGACAAATATGCAGGTTGTGGAAAAAAGAAAATGCAGCCTAGGAGAGAGAGACCAGGGGAATCCTCAGGTGGAGAGTGACTCCAGGATCTGCGAGCCTGTGGATATTTAATCCAGGTAGAGCCGACCAGAGGCCTAAGAAACCTCCAGGGAGATTGCTTCTAAGAGATTGCTTCTGGCTCAGTCCCCAGTGTGGGGCACTCAGGAGGCAGCTGATCAATGATTCTCTCTCATCATTGATGTTTCTATTTCCTTCTCCTTTCCTCTCTGAAATCAATATATAGAAAGAATTATTATTTAACCATTACTCTTTCTGTGTCTTTTAAAATAATTTGATTTCTATTCAGTGCAGGCCCTCAACAAGACTGTGGGGTCTTGCTATAATACTTGGCAGTTTATAACCCTCTGTCAGATATATTTTTTCCTGTCATTCTCACAATACTCTGTGTGATAGATGATACAGGATGAGAAACTGTGGTTCAGAGAATTAAAGTGATTCTCCAAGGTCCTGCAACTGGAACATGAGGAGCTGCTATTCAAAACCAAGTCTTCTGATTGCAAATTCCTTTCCACATGGATTCCTTCTGATTTACAACAGGGCAATGACTCCCTAACCTTAAGCCTGCCCTAGCAAATTACTCATGGCTTTTCTCTATCGTCAAAAAGTAGTGTGTCAAGAATCACTGTCAAACATTCTTAATCTGGTCAACTGTATTGCCCTTCTAAATTCAACTCCATACCAAAATACAGAGACAGAGATAGTGTGGCCTGTGGGCCCAAGATTTTGAAATTTCTGTAGCTCCTGACAGAACTTTTGATCCATCACATTTAGTCACATCAATCACGTCACCTCAAAGAACACATTGCAAAGAAAATAATGCAACGTGATTGATGTGAGCAGATGTGACATGGCACAATTAAGTTTCAGTTTAAGGACCCAAGAAGACTAACACCTGATGCTCTATAAGGTTCAATACACAAAGACTCCATTGCTAACGGCATAAATATAATTTATAGGCCTTGTTTTCCCAAGTGGGAGGGAGAAGAAATACAATATGTGCAAATAGCATAATGTATGTTTATCTACCGTTCATGGGCAGAAAATTTCCTGTGAGTGCCTGAAATGCAATAGTTCCCATTGCATTTCAGAGCCAAGTGTAATTTGGCAATGCTAATCCACGGTGGAAAAATGTGTTTTAGGAAATAAATTATTTATCATTACTATACATATGGATGAGAGCCTTTCAAAATAATTCAAAACATATATTACCTTAAGAAAAACAAAGGATTTTATTAGACTTGAAATGTAAATATTTTATTGGGAATATTCTTAAAGCATGTTAGATGCTAAATTTTTAAAAGGCATTTACATTGTTACGGGGTGTTATGACTATTCTTTTCAAGGTCTTCTTTTTGTTGAGTTTGACTTTATAATTTAAGCCTATGTAAAACGAAGATCGAAATGCATACATATCCGCATACGTGTTATAAAAATAATAATCCGTGGAGCCACTTTGAAATGAAGTTGGAGCTGCCATCCCAGGGGAACTGCCTTGAAAGTTTTACTTCTCAAACCTTCGTAATAGTAAAACTGGACAAAATAACCCTTAGGCTGGACCTACAGTGGCATTGGATTTCAAAACCTGCTTGCAAAGTTCCCAGGAAAGCAGAAATTATGACTACCTGACTGAAAATGTAAGACATTCTTTAGAGTTAGCATCACTATGTTAGCTTATCTGCACCTAAAGAAAATCCTCCCTTAGCTTATAAACACCCATAGAAATTCCCTCCTTCTATTCATGTAATTATTCGACTTCCCTTTCTCAGAAATACCCCGGGCCTTCACCTCCTAATCTGGACACTATTTTGGTCTCTGCCTGCCACGGTGCTTTCTGAATAGCTATGTTTTTGAAAGACCAATTTTATATATTTTATTGATTTTTTTAACAGAGAGGAAGCAAGAGAGATAGAGAGCCAGAAATGTCGATGAGAGAGTAACATCGACCAGCTGCCTCATGCACACCCGCTACCAGGGATGTGCCCGCAACCAAGGTACTACATGCCCTTGACCGGAATCGAACCTAGGACCTTTCAGTCCGCAGACTGACGCTCTACCACTGAACCAAACCGGTTTCGGCTGAATAGCTATGTTTTTGAGTCTCAAAAAACCTCTCACGTTGGCTTTTTTATTTTTAGGTTAATGGTGTGTATACATACAATGTTAAACTACTAATGTTTTTCCATTATATATTGAGAGAGGTAAGTCCTGTACATTTAAGTATCTCAGTGGAAAGAATAACTTATAATCAACCAAGTGCTTTTAAAGCAGATCTTTATTGCTCCTTTTGAATGTTCTCTATTATCTCTATTGCCTTCCTCTCTTCCTTTTTTTCTCAGTTATTTTCAGATGCTGTACTCCTGTCTAGCCCCATGTGTTCACAGTTAGTGTTTCCTGGGTAGACTGTTGCACACACAGAACTATATAGACAGGTAGTTGTGTGACCTTGGCCACCTGACTGAATTCTTGTTCCTAAGATTTCTTATCTTTATACTTGATATAATTACGACTATATACTCACAGAATAATTTGTGCAAATTAAATCGGTCAATTCTGAAATGCTTAACATATTTAGTAGATGCTCAATATATTAGTTTCTTTTCTTCATTCATTTAGGGTTGACAGTTTAATCTTTTTGTTGAGACTACAGTTTTTTAATTATATTTTTATTGATTTCAGAGAGGAAGGGAGAGGGGGAGAGAGAGAGAAACATGAATGTTGAGTGAGAATAATTCATCAGCTGCCTCTTGCATGCCCCACACTGGGGATCAAGCCTGCAATCCAGGCATGTCTCCAAATCAGGAATCAAACTGCGATCTCCTGGTTCATAAATCTGTTAGAATCACTAAAGGAGGAATGCATGAGGCCAAAAGGGATAAAGAATTATAAATTTACTAGAGGCCCGATGCACAAAACTTGTGCAAGAGTAGGCCTTCCTTCCTCTGGCTGCCGGCACCGGCTTCCCTCTGGCCCTCGGGACCCAGGCTTCCCTTGCCGTTGCAACTTCATCTGGAAGGTTGTCCAAAAGGATGTCCAGTCTAATTAACATATTACCTTTTTATTATTATAAACTGTTACATCTGCTAGCAGAAGGGTTAAGGCCAACATGGCATCATCAGAGCAGAGTAGGGGGAGCAGAATATTTAGGTCTCTTGTAAAGGCCAAAGTAACCAGTGGGACCAGGTGCAAGTGGGGGCCAGGGTCACTGGAGACTGGGTGAGGCGGTTTACTGGAAGCCAAAGGCTGTTAATCGTGAAACCTACAATGAGAATAACAGGCGCCTTGGCGGAGCGGGGAGGGCGTGCACCTGCAGACCCCGAGAATAACAGGAAAATCACTGGGAGGAGCAAGAGCCCCCAGCAGGGCATAATGGAGTGCAAGAATATACCTAACAAGGTTGCCACTCAACCACTGAGCCAGGCCAGCTGAAACTCCCAATTTTGTATCTTACTTCTCTTCATTCGTGTCCAAGAAAGGCAATGAAGATTTAAAAAAAAATCTGCAGGTTTTTCCTCCTCTTCCCCTTTTCTCATTCCAGTGCGTGTTATGAAGCCTTTGGCATGGTGCTGCTATGGTAGGCAGTTAGATCTGAGCAGAGTAGGAACAATGGACCAGGTACGGAAGGCTGGCAGCGCAGAAAGCTCCGGGTGCCTAGCCGACAACTGTAGGGCGGGACCTCGCCCCCAGGGTGACCTTACTTCTCCTAGCTTATCGCCGGTCATGCAGTTTAACCCCCAGACCTTTCATACAGATCGTCATGTGGTTCGGACCCTTCCTCCCCAGGTACGTCCCCAGCCGTGCAGTAGAGGAGAAACAAAGGGGGCTGAAGAATAGCCTTGTACAACCCCCATACTCACCCTTGCATTAAGCCCTAGCAATAATATCTAGGCCTCAGTTGTATTTCAGCTCCAGGTCCAGAAAAGCAGCAGGGTAGGTGGGAGTGACCCCATGGCTGACATCAGGATCAGCTGTGATAACTAATGACCCCCTTGCTCTGGGGCTCACCAATTATTAGAGGGAACATAGCTGGGTAGCTGATGATAGCATTCTATTAAGATCAACGCCGAGAACTCCAGATAAAAATCCTCAAGACCAAGTTCCTCCCTGGTTGGGATGGTTCCATACACTATTATTTTTTCTGAAAAGCGCTACTGGTATCTACTAGGGCCTGCTACTGCTCTCCATGGTCTGATCTCTCCCTCTAGTGGTCAGCATTGCAAATGCAGCTGGGAGGACAGAATTCCCAGTTCCCTGGCATCAATAGAAGGAGGGTGGTATTGGCAATCGGAGTACTAACAGACTATCCCCTATGCCCCCAACTTCCAATAGCAAATGTGTTTTTGAAACATAACAGAACTTTAATGGTGTTTGGCATTCAGTAAATGGCAAATATAATAATTTTTAAGTTATCTGGACACAGTAAGTTCTGGGTTTAGACAGGCAACACCTGTCATCTCCTTGCTTTGTATTAGATGGGGAGAGTAAGAAGTATGCAGTGCCTCTCCTCTGGCCTTTTCTAAACTACCACAGGGCATGGCAGCACAAAGCTGCCTGCCTTGTGACCCTCCATGGAAACAGTCTTCCACAGTTACTATTGGCAACCCCATCAGAAGCCAAATTAGTGGCCTATTCCACTGTGCAGTTCTGGCTCCCAACCAGGAGATGACTGACCAGCTTTTTATCTCCAGTCTAGGAAGAGCTGGAAGAGCTCATAACATAAACCAATTATCTGGAAGAAACTACAAATGCCCCAGCAACTCCAAAGATGCTTGATTTCACTGTGACCATACTCAACACAATCTACCTGTCACTGTCTTTTGTGAATGTCCCAAGTCCCACATAGTTCAGGGTTCAGGTTCAGGGTTTGGGTTCGGGTTCTGGAGGAGGCCACAGGCAAAGGAAAGAGACAAGACAAGAAATGCTAATTAGGGAATTGGAGGCCAGGCAGAAGCCCAAGGGAGGACTTCACTTTGCTCTCGCCTTGCCATCCATTTTATTTAGGTTTGGAACAAACCCATAGCCCTTAGGCAGGCAATTCCAGTAATACAGTAGCTCAGCTCGGTAATAGCCCATCAGGAAGGATTTTCATGAGACTAAAAGGTGGAAGTTGCTTCAGCTCCCTTTGTCTCAACTAGACATTGGTGGCTGGCACTGACCTTTGCCAGAACTCAAGGTAATCATCCTCCGGTTCCTTGTCCACACCTGGATTCCTTGTCCACACCTCTCTGCTAGTGAAGACCGTGGGCGCTTCCCTCAGTCCTTCCTCTTCCCTTATCACTCAAGGGGATGGGATCCAGGCTCTAGTGGTCTAATTCAGAGACCACTGTGATACAAAAAGGGGTGCGGAAAGTGGATTTCTGTGTTCATAGATGCAAATGTACTTGGTAAAACTATACAGAAAAGCAAGGAAATTAGTATCATAAAAACAGATTTTGGTTACTGTAAGGGAAAAAGGAGAGGCATGATGGAATTCTTGGGAGCTCATTATATTCTCTTAACATAAAGAATCATGAGAGTGATATTTGATACAAAATCTAAAACAATTATTTCAATTAATCTAAAACAAATATTCTAAGTCATAATAAAAATGGGGAGAATTATAATAAAAATGTAAGAGAACTTCTCAAGTGTCTGTTGGCTCTTTTTACCATTGCCCAATCAGTACCTGTGTATACTGACTCAGTCAGACTTATACAGTCAAGACTACCATCTCCAGCCTGGCTGGCATGGTTTAGTAGTTGAGCATCAACCTATGAACCTGGAGGAAACCAGTTCAATTCCAGGTCAATGTACATAACTGGGTTGCAGGCTACATCCCCAGTGGGGGGGCAGGGGTGTCGGAGGCAACCGATCAATGATTCTCGGTAATAATATTTCTATCTCTATCTCTCCCTTCCTCTCTGAAATTAATAAAAACATATATTTTTAAAAAGTACAGCTCAGCCGGTGTGGCTCAGTTGTTGAGTGTCAACCTATGAACCATGAGCTCACAGTCTGATTCCCACCAGGGCACATGCCAGGTTTCGGGCTCAATCCCCAGTAAGGGGCATGCAGGAAATAGCCAATCAATGATTCTCTCTCAACATTGATGTTTCTATCTTTCTCTCTTTTCCTCTCTGAAATCAATAAAAATATATATTTAAAAAAATTAATGTTTCACCTTACCTGGTTAGGCTTTGTGGGTAGAGCACCAGCTTAAAGACTGAAGACCCAGGTTCAATTTAGTCAAGGGCACATGCCCAGGTTGTAGGATGTGCAGGAGGCAGCTGATCAATGATTCTCAATATTGATGTTTCTATCTCCCTCTCTTCTTCTCTGAAATCAATATATATATTTTTTTTTATTTTTATTTATTTATTTATTTTTTAATCACTGTTTTCTAATGGCCCTGAAGGTCATTTTTCCATCTCTACTAGCAGAATTTGACCTGGGAATCTCTGCCTATATCTCTTCCTTGTGGAAGTTGTCCACATCTGAGACTTGGAGGCACACTTTCCCAAAGAATGCTCTCTGGGAAGCCGAGGTTGCAGGGGGCCACAAACTTGCCTGAAGATCCCTTGGCCTGAAAACTTTGTCATCTTTCACTCCACCTGATCAGCAGATGGAGTGAAAATTACTATAAATGAAAATGTAGAAAATAAACTAACTCTGAATATATTTAATGTTTAGGTCATATTTAACATTCATAATGTATTTAACCATTAATAAGATATAATAATTCCAAAATTTTACAGAAAGATCATTTATGTAAATTTTTTTCATGATTGCAACTGAATGCTACTGCACATGAGCAGAACCCCTTAATACACTATGGCTTTGAAAAATTGCCGACATTCATTTAGCTCTTCATTCACTTAAAGCAAAGAATAATTAACATATTCCAATTACTACAAAAACCTATTTACTGTCCCATGATAATTTAAAATGTTTCTTACCTTTTCAATTTCAGGAAATTCCCTTAAAGGTTAATTTTTTAACCCTTCAACAATTCATAGATGTTTGGATGAACAAATGAATTACTCTGTCACTCAACAGATCTAACATATGGCTCCTATAGAGAAATAATACTCTGGTGGAGCAAATAGAACTGATAACTGATTTCATAAGAGACACACTGAATGAAACAGTGTAACTGAAAACACCTTAGAATGAAGTTTGGAACATGATAAGGATTTAAGTAAGGTTACTAAAACCTCAATCTAAATGCAGCACTTCTCAGTTGCTTATTGTAACATATGCAAAAATATGAAAATTATAGAGACAATAATATTCAGAATTAAAAAATCTTACCAAAAATAAGCATTCCAAAAATATTTGTTTTATGAATAAATTCATTCCAACAGTTCTTGGAGCTAATTATTATTTTAATAGATTTTCCTGTTTCTTTCCGTGTGTGTTTTTTTACAGAGGTGAGGTCACATTGTATACATTACCTTTATATTCTGTCTTTATGGCTTTATATTATGAAGTGTTCTTTCCTCATAGGCACTAAAAACCATTCAAAAATATAATTTTGATGGGTCCCCAAAGTATTTTATATTCCTTAATTCACAATTCTCCTGTTGTTGGGCAATAGCATGGGTCAAGATTTTTTATTTTCTGGTTTTTAGCATTATTAACTAAAGCTATTATGAACATTGATACATATATCTGCATCTGTTTCTTTTTTAAAATATATTTTTATTGATTTCAGAGAGGGAGAGAGAGAAAAAAACACCAATAAGAGAAAACCATTGATTGGTTGCCTCCTGCATGCCCCCAGCTGGGGATTGAGCCTGCAACCCCAGCATGCTCCCTTGACCGGAATCGAACCTGGGACCCTTTGGTCTGCAGGCTGATGCTGTATCCACTGAGCCAAACCAGCCAGGGCTGCATTTATTATTTCTTAACATTGATTCACAGGCCTGTTAAGAGGGTGAAATTGCATGGTAAAAACTTATTATGTCTGACTGTTCATCATTTCCCCTTCTGTTGGCGACAGCACATCCCTGTGGAGGATCGCCCTGTGTCTCAGGAGGTTTGGGTAAAGCCGACTCCATCCCTGCCTCCAAGGTGCATGTCTGGGGATTTAGTACATTGGACCCTCCTGGCTGCAGTGACCGTTTCAGGAATGAGAGTGAGAGATAACTCAGACACTTAGATTCAGTCCTGGTTTTTTCTGTGAATTACAGTGGAAAAGTCATTCCCTTTCATTAGGGATTGCTAACCTGCTATGATAGAAGCCCAATATTCTAGTGGCCACTACAGAAAGCTGGCCTTTGTATGAAGCTAACATAGAGGACAGAAAGAAGTTAGAATTTTTTTTAAGGCAAATTGCTAGTAACATAATTTTAGTAGCAGATTCTATTCTGAAACTAGGATATAACTTTTTTTTTTACCTAAGCAAGTTGAGCAGAAGCAGAGTTTGCCTTGCCAAAATATGACTTTAGAGATATTGATTATTTTTCAGAACCAAAGGGTTCCGAGAGGGCCTTTGACCTTTTTTCTGAGTAAAAGAATTTAGATAGAGGCCCAGCTCTGGGAAGGGAGCTACCATCCTGGATAACTGTAGTTTAATATCAACTAGGCGGGATAGACAGGGAGGAACCTAGCAAGTCCCTTTGATCCAAGTCCTCTCTGAATCCTATTGTTAAAGAAGGCCCAGCAAACATTTATTTACAAAGACATTTGCTCTTTTAACTCCCCCGTGAGTTACCTTCCTCCCCTTTGAAGTCCCAAATCACGCCCCACCCCCAGCCCCGCCCCTTACCCCCACTTCTCCTGACCTGAAGATAGCATGCATATAAGCCTTAACTAACTGATCTGCTGATTTGTCCTTAGGATCCCATATTCTTAAGGAACTCCTTAATAGCGATATATATATATAAATTTGGTTATTTTCTACAGTTGATCGATCTCATGTTTTATCTCTTGACTGGCTTTTTAAAAATCAACCCTAGTGCTATTTCTAATAAAGTAATCTTTGATATTACGTATGTTCTGATCATCTAACCATTTCCCATCCTGCTGCCCAATTCCCCATACTCTTTCATAAGGAATTTATCAGAAGCAATTCTGGAAGTCTGAAGGAAGGATAGTTTAAATGCTGAAAAGGCTATTAACACCAATTTTATTAAGTCTTTAAATTATAGCAACCAAGATTATAAAACTTCTTCTAAAAGTCAAAGACAGCAAATGCCATCAGACTGTGGGGAGCTTAATTGGATTCTTTTAGCTTATTTTATCTAAAATATTCTTACAGCAACAAGTTTTCCAAAAATGCGAATTTGTCTAATATGTATATGTCACACGACTCAAAAAGAGAGATGAAGCTATCTAATGGAAATTATTATCGTGTTTGTAGAAGTGGATGAAATGACTTTTCCCCACACGCTCATGGTCTTCTTTAGAAAAAAAGCAGCTTGATGCTTGACTATAATGTCTTTTGAAAGGTGCATATAAATTCTATGATGATGCCAGTATGACACTGCAATTGGTGGAAGGGAGCCATTATTTCGCTCCCTTGCTGAATATTTGGGTGTGAACAATGCCCTGTGTGTTTCGTTACAGAAGAATTAGATCCCAGAAGTGCCCCGTGGCATTGTCAGCTTACTTTCTTACTGAGGTGATTGGACTTCAAAGGGAAAACTGTAGGAATATTAAGTTGGTTTTTTTGTTTGTTTTTTCATTTGTTTGGTCTTTATCTTCCACTGGAAGTATGGTCCCTGAGGTCAGAGACCCACAACACTCACCATTGAATCCTCAATGCAGTGCAGTGCCTAGAACCTGGCAGGACACAATTGTTAGTTACCCTATGATAATAAATGGAGGGATAAATGAGCGAATACATAAGGCCAGCTCTTTCTTGATTTTGTACGGGAAAGTAATATGTATATTAATACCGAATTATAGTTCTATGTCATGTTGGTATCACTACTAATAAACATTATGATAAAATATAATTAATTAACTTTTACTGAGTTTTTCTTACATGCTCGGCACCATATTAAACACTTTATCTGCATGATCTTAATTCTTACACTAATTCTGAGGTGGATACTATTTTTCTCATTTTACAGATGAGAAAACTGGAGAAATAAAGAAAAGTGGATACTTTCAATAGGAGCCCTCCCTCCCTGTTTTAACTGTTGGTATTTGTTCTATTTTGCTGAACTGACTTGCCCAGGGCCACACTGCAGCGTAACAAGAAAGCTGGGATTAGAACACAGTTTTCCAGATTGTCAGATGAAATCAATTTCCTTATTACCAGAGGGACTCTGGTGTGTTTCAGAAACAGCTAGGGGCCCTTGCTGATTTGGCTCAATGGATAGAGCAATGGCCTGCCGACTGAAGGGTTCCAGGTTCGATTCCAGCCAAGGGCACATGCCTGGGTTGCGGGCTCAATCCCCAGTAGAGGGCATGCAGAAGGCAGCTGATCAATGATTCTCTCTCATCATTGTTGTTTCTATCTCTCCCTTCCTCTCTAAAATCAATAAAATATATTTACAAAAAAGAAAAAGAAACAGCTAGGGGATCTTTTTTAAAAATATAGGTCCCGCCGAGACCGGTTTGGCTCAATGGATAGAGCATCGGCTTGGGGACTGAAGGGCCGGGGTTCGATTCTGGTCAAGGGCATGTACCTTGGTTGCGGGCATATCCCCAGTAGGGGGTGTGCAAGAGGCAGCTGATCGATGACTCTCTCTCATCGATGTTTCTAACTCTCTATCTCCCTCCCTTCCTCTCTGTACAAAATCAATAAAATATATTAATATATATATATATATATAGGTCCCTAAGTGCTCCCATCCCAAGATTCAGATTTAGCATGCCTCTGGTGGATCCCAGTCATCCAGATTTAAAATTAGTCCACCAATTAAATATCATATTCCGCAAACTTGGCATCACTATTCCACAGCCTACTAGGAGGGTTCCAATGATTTAAGTAAAAGCCTTTGTGAATACTCTTTGGACAATATTTTATTTATTTTTAAATATGTTTTTATTGATTTCAGAGAAGAAGGGAGAGGAAGAGAGAGATAGAAACATCAATGATGAGAGAGAATCATTGATTGCCTGCCTCCTGCACGTTCCACACTGGAGCTTGAGCCTGCAATCTGGGCATGTACCCTGACTGGGTATCAAACCATGACCTCCTGATTCATAGGTCAACACTCAACCACTGAGCCACACCGGCTGGGCTAGCCAACATTTTAATGATAAAAATATTTTTCATTGTGCCACATAGTCTGCCATCCCATCATCATCTGTGCTTATGGATAGAGGGCTTAGCATATTTACAAAAATAAAACTAGGCTTGAAGTCTTCTGCCCATAGATTTGATTTTTAGAAAGAATCAATGTGAAGAATTAGACCTTAGAAACATAAAGAGCAAATTTATGCACATAATACATTAGAATGATACCTGCTGTGGCAGTATTCTTCCTCTTAAATACATGACTGTTAACTTTCTGAAACGTTTTACTATCAATCTCAAAGCTTTGGAAACTAGAAGGATAACCAATTACACACCTGAAAATTTCAGTAAATATAAAGGTTAGGTAATTCAGGGAAAGCAGATGTAAAGTGAACAAACTATTTCCACTCATTGACGTTGGCTTGCTAAATGACAGCCTGCCAAATTGTGTGTTATCTGGATTAAAATGTAGCCCTTTAACACAGGTTGTTCTGCAATTTGATTTCATGCTTGTGAAGTTAAAGGAAATAATTTTCTAGTATATAAACCTAATTCATCAGGTGGGAAATGATTTAGAGAAAGACTGGAGCGAAATCCACTCAGAGACCCATATCTTTCTACAAACATGAGCCTCCTAAAGACTGGCTTCTAAGTGCTAAATTGAGAAGAGACCTGGGCTCTCCTCAGAGATATGTTTAGTAGACCTCTCTAGATGTGGAGAGTGGGACAAAAAAAAAAAAATTAGAGAATCTCAAAGATATTTTAAGAGTAGGGGTTGGCAAATTTTTTCCTATAAAAATTAGAAACTGAACATTAAGTTTGGGGGCCATATTGTATTGGCTACAACTACTCACCTTTGCCATTGTAGCACAAAAGCAGTCATTGACAACACATCCACAATGGTCATGACTGCATTCCAAGATAAAGTAAAAAAAACAAAAACCCTATATTTACAGATGTAATTCATCAATAAACAAGCTAGTCTCGGCTCCCTCCAGGGGAGTTTTAAACTTAAAACAGCTTATTGTAAATCATTAGCTAGCTGACTGATCTTTCCTTGGCCAAGATTAGGTCCCAGACCTAATTGTCCCTAGAGATAATCATAGAGCTGTCCTAATACAAAATAATGCTATCCTACACAAACTCCAATGAAACAATCCGCTGCTAAAACAAAAGAAATAGCACACATCAGGGGAAAATAACAGAATTTCAAGGACTTAACATTTATAATTTCTAGGACACAATTGAAAAGTGCCAGACATGAAAAACCAGAAAATTGGAATGCACTGCCAATAGAAAAGAAAATTAACTAAGAGCAAGCCAGATATGTCTTAGGTATTAGAAGTTAAGGGTTTTAAAGTGGCTATATTAACCTCAATGAAGTAAAACAAAGCATGTTTACAATTGGAAAAAAATATATAAAAACCTCAGTAGAGAAATAAAAATAATGAAAAGAAAACCAAATAGAAATTCCAGAACCAAAAAGATATATAATATGTTTTTGTTTTTTAAATCAGTAGGTGCTGAGATGCATGATGGGGGTATAAATGGTGATGGAAAGAAATTTGACATGAAAATGAGAATGAGAATGTAATAGAAAAACATGTTTTTAATTGAAGATATAATGACCAACATTTCCCAAATTTGATGAAAGATTAAAATTTTAGTTACAATAGTTGCAATATTAAAAACCAAAGCAAATCTTAGGAGCAGCAGAAGAAAAATGACACCTAACATATAAGAGAATAATAATTAACAGCTCACCTCTCAGAAATTATGATGCCAGAAGAAAGCAAAGCATTAAGCAAGAAAGTGCTTAAAGAAAAACATCTTTTAATCCTCAATTCTATATTCAGTAGAAATATTCTTCCAAACAAAGCAAAATAAAGGATCAAAATCTATAGAGTCATCCTAATGCCATCATAATAAAAATTCAAACAGGTTTGTTTTTCTTATTTATTTTTGACTTTGTGTGTGTGTGAAAATTGAGAAGATAATTTTTAAAAATTATATAGAAATGGATGTCCAAGTACAACCAACACAATCTGAAGAAAAACAAAACTAGGGCACTTATACTATTCTATATTAAGATGGATCATACAAGTATCATAATTAATAGAACATGTTATTGGTTCAAAGATAGACAAACTGACTAATAGAATAGAAAAGAGAGCTCAGAAATAGGCTGTGACTTATGTGGTCACATGATTAACACTCAAGATAACATTATGGTATAATGGGGAAAGGATGGTCTTTTTATTGTTTTTCTTTCATTTTTTTTATTAAGGTATTATATGTGTACATATCTTACCATTGCCCTCCCACCCCATTCACATTAATGCCCTCACCCTCCAGCGTTTTGCATCCATTGGTTATGCTTATATGCATGCACACAAGTCCTTCCATTGATCTCTTATCTCCTCTACCTCTCCGCTGTAATTTGACATTCTGTTTAATGCTTTACTGTCTATATATCTATCTTTTTGTTCATCATTTATAATGTTCTTTATTATCCATAAATGAGCAAGAACATGTGGTATTTTTCTTTCATTGACTGGCTTATTTCACTTAGCATAATGTTCTCCAATTAAGGATGGTCTTTTTAATAAATGATACTGAATCAACTGAACTTTTATATTGACAAAATGTATTTTGACCTCTGTTTTATAACATACACAAAATCAATTGCAATTATAAATGTGAAAGGTAGAAGAAAACATGGGGGAATATCTTCTTGATTTTTATTGAATTAGGCAAATATTTCTTTAAAAGATTATAAAAAGTGCCAATTATTTAAAAACTAGAGGCCCAGTACATGAAATTTGTACATAGGGGTGGGGGTTGTCCCTCAACCTGGCCTGCACCCTCTCTAATCTGGGACCCCTTGGGGGAATGTCCAACTGCTGGTTTAGTCAGCAGTTGGACATCCCTCTCACAATCTGGAACTGCTGGCTCCTAACTATTTGCCTGCCTGCCTGTCTGCCTGATTGCCCCTAAACACTTCTGCCTGCCAGCCTGATCACCCCCCTAACCACTCACTTGCTGGCCTGATTGTCCCCAACTGCCCTCCCTCCCAGCCCAATTGCCTACAAACTGCCCTTCCTTGTCAGGACCCGCCTCCTCCATGTGAGGCGGCAGAGATGCCAGGACCGGCCTTCTCTGCGCAGCACGAAGCTGCCGAACCTCAGCACGCAGCTGCCGAACGTCACAGCATGGATCCGCCCTGCCTCTGCTGTGTGTGTGGCCATCTTGTGGAGGCCATCTTGTGGAGGCCATCTTGTGGAGGCCATCTTGTGGAGGCCATCTTGTGGTGGCCATCTTGTGGTGGCCATCTTGTGACAATGTCGTATGAGGGCGTTGCACAGTACCACCTAGGCTTTTATTATATAGGGTGATAATTTAGATTGTATTAAATCTACCAATTTTTTTAATCAAAAGGAATGATTAAGAAAGTAAAAATCAACCAGTGGGGAAAAACAATATTCACAATATACTCATCAAAGGAGTCATAGACAGAATAAAGTACTCCTACAAATCAACAAATAAGTATCAAAAACTCAAAATATCTGTACTAGAATGTTCGGAGAATTTTTAATTCCCCAAAATGGAAATTACCCAAAATGGGTAAAATCCCCAAAAAGGAAATTACGCAAAAGTCCATTAATAGGAGGAAAGATAAAGTGTGGTATATTAATACAAGGTTAAATTTATTACATATTGATAATATAATGAATGATCTATGACTGCCTGCAACAAATAATATGGATGAATGTAAAAACAGCTAGATACAAAAAAAAGAAGTACATTTTTAAAGATTCCATTTAATTAAAAAGTGGGGGGAAATAGGAAAGACTAATGATAATCCTTGTGGGAGAAGTAGTATAAGGAAGGGGTTTCAAGGGAAACTATAGGATGCCATTAATGTGATTTCTCACTTCTTGATAAGCTATGAATTAAAAAGGTGTACTTGATTTGCAAAAATTTTCTTCAAACTACATATTAATGAAATGTTCTCTCTCTGCAGACGTGTTACACTTCAAAAGTTGGTATAAGAGAAAAAAGGGACAGAGAGGGAATTATCCAAAGCAAAAGTGATTACTAGCCAGTCATTGGTTAAGATAGAGCTGCAGCTTATTGCCTGGAATGCAGATCTTTTCCTAGAAAGACCACTCTATGAAGAACCATTTGGCCTGGGCCTTCTATTCATGAAGGACCTCAATGTGGAGGTTTGATATAATTTCCAAATAAGATTGCACATATAATTAGGAGATAAACTAACAATTTGAAAAGAAGACTGTGTTCATCAAAAACCTTTAAACATTAAGGGCCTCATTCTGCCTCATGATGAATTATTAGGCAATTTTATGTGATAGGTCTTTTCACATGATATATGAATAGCAAACTTATATAGCTTTCTGGGGGATTTCATTAAAATGGCTAACTAGTTAATTTAAATATTAAAGTATACCACGCATTTTGTAATGGGGCTTTGCGATGTCTTCATTTTTAAGGGTATTAGATTCTCCTCCAAATGAATCTGACATCAAAATTGCCTGCACATAAAGCCACAGAAATACTAAAGAAATAAGAGGCTTTCTATAACTGTTTCTTGAATCTGAATCCAAAATTGTAGTTTTCATTGCCTCATTAAGGTCTAAAATAAAGATTGATTTTATGTCTTATCTGGTTTACTGGTCAATTCATTTAAAATGTCTGTTAAAGCTGGCTATATTTTAGAATTTAATCTAAACACACAATATGCTGTCTGTTTGTGGATGGGTGTAATCAAGAGGTCTGATTCACAATTCTGTAGTTTTTTCCCCACTGGGTAAGTAAGCTGTTTTATAAAAAGCCAAGCAAATTACTAAAACTCTTTACATAGACACCCATAAAACAAGAATTACATCACTGACTCTATTAATGCTTTAAAATTTTTAAAATACTGTATTGCCTATAATGATCATAATATTTTAATATTTAAAATTCACTAATATTCTATTCAAGAATGTAAATAACTACCAATATTACTGATGGGAGAATGGGTAACTAGAATGAATCCCACTCAATACCACACGAATCTCTAGTAGATTTAAAAGTCAACTGAATTATCCAAACATATCAAGTCTGCTATTTTGACTGGGAATTTTATAAAACAGAATTATCAGGAGAATATCAAATACCACTTCTCTCTGCTGTTTGCAAGATCAGAAGTCAAGTAATGACCTTCCTACCACTATTTCAACATGAGTGACCCAGGGCCAGGAAAATGGTAGGAGTACGAGGTGGAGGGTGGGCTGGAGGAGGTCAAAGTGAAACTTAAAGGAAAGCTCATTGAATATGATGAAACTTGAACTTCACATGATGAAGGATTCAAGTTATGAAGAAATCATATATGGATTAAACTAAGTATTATGAAATATTAAGAGCAGAATAATTTTAAACTAAAAGCATTTATAATATTCATGCTTTATTTTAGGGGTAAATACATCACTTCTGAAGATGGGGGTCATTTACATGTAAAATAGTTAAACTATTCCAACTAACTTAGGTTAGTTCACAAACCCTTTGATTTATTTCTGTTCATTTCCATAAATATTTTTATCTTCAGTCTTTTAAAGCTCTTTTTGTAAGTCACAATGGTAAACTCATTTTGTTAATATTGTTTTACATTTACCAAGAATATACTTTCATTTCCATTTTTGCCTTCTTAAAGACCCCAATGCCTCAATCCAACAGTGGAACTTTCATGGTGGAAAATCTCACCTCTATGGGAACCAGTAGTGAGATGGTTTTGGATCCAAAAGGCTTTGGATGTCCTTAAAGCTATCTTTCATTGGGTGATAGTGTTCTAACTTTATACTTGGCTGGCCATGGACACTAGTGTTTTGTTACAGGTGACCACATAAATTTCCAATAGTTTAAAATACAGCTAAATCTTCCAAAAATATTAAGTTTGCTACAACAGTTTTAGATTTTTTTTTGGTGTGTGTGTTTGTTTGTTTTGTGTGTGTGTGTGTGTGTGTTTGTTTGTTTATATCACAACAACCTGACACTAACGTACTATTCATTTCCAGTAGTAAATGAACAATAAGAAAACTGGAGCCTCTCTTAAAACTGGAGGGTTTTAATTTTGTCATTTGTAGAACCGTGAAGGTTGGAATATTTTTAATGCATATAGAATGTAAAGTTACTAGGATACATGATTTCTTAGAGATAATTGTTTTCACGCTATCCTAAATGAAAGCTCTATTAAATTTAGGGGTGTCCATAAAAGATATGTACTGTCCATAGGTACCCGGCCCTGTGCACCAAAGCAGACTTAGACATACAACAGAAAGGCATTTTAACGACTTTAGTAAGTGGTGCTATAACCAAGCATATAAATATTTCATTTGGGAATTTTTATCTCTACTGACTTCTGAAGCAATGCTAAGTCTTTTCTTTTTCTTTGGTATCAGTCCAACAAACATGTGAATAATTGTGTTTATGTATTTGCTATTATAACTATGTCTGTTCATGTTCTTAATTGTTTGCAAACATTTTTGCACATAAAGAAATCAATGTACTTATAAAATGTTTTTTATGTTCTCCAAATTTCCACTGCCAAACACAAAATGATGGTAAATTATTATACTGAAAAGATAACTGCTTTGCTGAATAATTTTTAAGTAATTTTCATTATTTTGTCCTAAAATATTATATTTTCTCATTTCTTAGCTGATGTTCAGCTGACTTATTGATAAATTGTTAAAGCAAACAGCTGTCAACCTGTACAAATGCCTTATTTTCTCTCCTTATAGGTGCAAAATAAAGAGTTTCAGATCCAAAATGATTAGCTTTGGGGGTATAGTTCAGGGTAGAGCATTTGACTGAAAATTTCTATCTTTGCTTCTGACAATTTTTTTTAAGTGGGCACACCATTAATAGGATGTTTAAAAATAGAAATTTCCTGTGAAATTATAGAGAATATATTCCTTAAAAAACAAAACAAGAAACTAGTATTATTTTTCTTACCATTATTTGCTTACTTTTTCAAAATTCAGTTTAAAAAACTCAAAGCCCAAAGCTAAATAAAGTACAACCTGATACTATTTGTCTTCACAGGATTACTACGCAATAAATATTTGCTGAATTAATAAATGTAAACATTCACAGATGATCATAAAAATCAATCAAGCTTAATAACAAAGGTGACATTTTTAAGAGGAAGTATTAAATGGATTACCAGTTACTTCCTTATGATGTTAATTTTCACTCTGTACAGAAGGTGGTGCCAAAGACATATGTATCCACTGACTGGAATTCTTTCCCATTAAACAAAACAAAAATTCCTCCCTAGACAAAAAAAAAACAACTTCTTTTGTGTGTAGGCTTAAGTACCGGTAAGATTAATTGGGAATAGATGTGGGCTACCGATAGAGTTCAGATATTACTTAGGTTGAGGCAAACTTTGATTCTTAAGTCTCTCTCAAGGATGATAGAATGCTAAATAGATGGGAAAGAAGTTTCAGTTTCAAGGGATACTTTGGAGTTATAAAATAAATTGTCAGATCCCAGAAATATATCTACTGAAAAAGGATTCTAGCACATGTCAGTAATATGATGGGAAATCTTCACTGCTCTAAGGGAAATACGGCTAATCAACTGCTATGTTAAGAACCCATTTCTATCTGGTTTTACCAAAGTGGGTGGAGTATTTCTAAACCTGCATACTACTGAGGTCCCAATGACCTCTCTCCTTCCTCACTGCTATCATTAGAGAAATGGAAATCTGGTGCCTAGAAAGGCCTATACTGATGCTAATGAAAGGCACTCCAGAAGACAATGCAATCTTATTCCATCACAAAATAATTTTAGGCCCTCCCAGTCATGGATAATCCAGGTATTCCACATTGCCTTTGGTTTCCCCCAGAGGAATTGCAAACTTGTCAACTCGGCTCAGCTTGCTCTGACCTCAGTCAGCTGAGAATCCCACCTTCTTTGAGAGGCCGCATTAATCCTAGCTTCCTAATGTCCTTATCCTCCACCTCCAAGCCATTTCCTCCCCATTTATAGTCTGCATTCACTCGTGTTTCAAAGGAATAACTGTCATTTTTTCAAAGCTGAAACTCCTCACAGTGCCCAGTGGATATTTTCCTAACAGCAAGTCCACCTGTAGCCATTTTAAATGCCCTTCCCTTTTCCAGAGTCTACTTTGCCTCCTTTTTTTCTTCCCTCCCTCTCCTCCCCTCCCCCCCCCCCCCCCCCCCGTTGCATTAAATGAGAGAATCCACCTAGCTGTGCACTATGTTTCTTTTGTGTGTGTGTGTGTGTGTGTGTGTGTGTGTGTGTGTTTTTTTTTTTTTCTTTGCATACTGCTTCAGCCTCTCTCTTAGTAATTTCATCTGTACCTGGGTTTTCAAATATCAATTCTATGAGCATAATCCCAAATCTTATTACAATTTTAATCTAAACCCCACAGTCCTTTTTTACGTTGCCAGTCAGCTATCTTTACCTAGCTATGTCAGTTCTTCAGACCAAAAAATATTCCAAATTGAAATCGTTAAATCTCAGCCAATCAGTTCTTCCTCTGGACTTCCTTTTTGGTGTAGTAAGTAACTTTTTCCTAATCAAAACTCCAAGATCAGCTTCCACACCTCTCTCTCCTATCCTCCTCACTCAGTCTGCCATCAATTCTACCTTCCTCTCTTTTCTTACTCTAGTACCCTAGTTCTGTTTCTTTTTACTCAGTTCTCTACCATGTCTGTATAAGAAACATCCGAATCTATAGAGAATTTTAACAAGAGTTTAAGCCAGGCAGAGACCGGTTTGGCTCAATGGATAGAGCGTCGGCTTGGGGACTGAAAGGTCCCGGGTTCGATTCCGGTCAAGGGCATGTACCTTGGTTGCAGGCATATCCCCAGTGTGGGGTGTGCAAGAGGCAGCTGATCAATGACTCTCTCTCTCTCATCGATGTTTCTAACTATGTCCCTTCTTCTCTGTACAAAATCAATATGTTAAAAAAAAAAAGAGTTTAAGCCAAACTGATGACTTTTCCCCGGAGCAAGCTCTCAAATGCTATGGAGAATAAGAATTTATTTTTTAAAGTTTTCTTTATAGTTGTTTTATTTTTTTTTTAATTACAGTTTGCTTTCAATATTGTTTCATATTAGTTTCAGTTGTGTAGCATAGTGGTCAGACGATCATGTACTTCACAAAGTGCTTCCCCTAGTATTTCCAGTACCCACCTGACACCATAAATAGTATTGCAGCACAATTATTATTTTTCTTTTTTTATTACAATATTATTGACTATATTTCCTATGCTATAATTTACAACCCCATGACTATTTTGCAACTACTAAATTGTACTTCTTAATCCCTTTACCTTTTGACCCAGTTCCTTAATCGCCCTAACAGTTTTACAGTTTCTTTTATGAATTTGAAATTAAGGAAGAGACATAAGAAAGATTACATGGAGGTGGGAGATAGGAAGATGGGGGTTGGATTACAGGATAGTTAACGTGATTTTGCTCTTTTGAGAGTAATTATATCTCAGAAGGAGGAGTCTAATAGGGTGATTAGAAACAATGGACAGGGCTTAAGGAAAAGATAAACCTTTGACTAAAGCCATATGAGTGCCCAGTTAGAAATGTATGAATTAATACAGCATCCCTTTTTTGTCCACAGTCATTACAATATTCTCCTTAATAATCTCCAATCTATAGACCCCCCCAATATTTTTTAATATTTATGCTACTCATCAGAGTGAGAGTGATTCGCTAGAATTTGTGTGAGATAGGCACTTAAAGTCTTTAAAAATTAATCCATTCATCTCTTACAATTCCAGAAATTAATATTCAGAAACACAGGTAAAAATTCAAACATGCTGTTGGTTTTCAGGTTAGGAAATAGTTTTCACAGTTCTGAAATAGAGCCTACTCTGCACTGTGCCACTCCTCAATGCAGGCAGCAACATGAATACGAGTCCAAGGCTGGGCCAGGGTCACGATCAGGAAACCCTGCAGACGAGGCACTGTAAGCGACTGTCTCTCGTCCCCCTTGAGCAGTGCTGCCTGATTAGCAAACCAGGCCACACCCATTCCTTCTGCAGAGATAGGCTTGCCCATCGGAGATGACAAAGTTTGGGGGAGTCAGTGTGGATGGTAATAAAATGGCATTGACGCTACAGTGTGAGGTGTAATCGGAGTTACTACTCGGCCTTAGGAGAAGCTGCTAAGTGTCCATGAGAGAAATCTGTGCTGTTCATGTTCCAATAGGGAAGCAGTCACAGTAACTCTGTTTCTCTTGAGCATTATTGTTCACTGGGTCACATTTTGGTGCCATTTTCACAAAAGGAGAGAAAAAAAATCACTTGAACATCTTCATCTTTTACGAAAGATCATGGGGAAATCGTGTTAGAAATGAAAGCTAGCCAAAACCAGTTTGGCTCAGTGGATAGAGCATCGGTCTGCAGACTGAAGGGTCCCAGGTTCGATTCCGATCAAGGGCATGTACATTGGTTGTGGGCACATCCCCGGTGGAGGGTGTGCAGGAGGCAGCTGGTCGATGTTTCTCTCTCCTTGATGTTTCTAGCTCTCTATCATTCTTTCTTCCTCTCTGTAAAAAATCAATAAAATATATTTAAAAATAAAAAATAAAATAAAAAAGAAAGCTATGGTAAGGACATTGTACATGTTAGGAGAACTATGCAGTGAGTGGCTCATGCTATGACTTAGCTGAGGAGATGGATGGGTCAGGTGATATCCATGAGTCACTTAATTTGGTGTAAAGAAGTTCTTGGGTTTTATTTCCAATTTGTCGCACAAAGCAGCAGACTAAAAAGAAATCTTTAGATATCCAAGTCCTTTTATAGACCTAGCAAAACATAATTGGAAGTAAACACAATTTTTTATTTTATTTTGTAACCTGCTTTCCCCCCACCCCACAATTTTTTGCTTTAATGACCCTGTTATAAAATAGTCAATTGCAACTTTTTTCTTTCATGCAACTCATTCTGAATTCATATTTTAGGAATCCTTTTTAATAAAATAGATAATTTCAGTAATATTTGCACTTGAATAATTTTACAAAATAATTTTACAAACCAAGTAAATTATGTAAGTTTAAATGAAGCATGGAGTTCTTTTAAAAAATAAAAATAAAGGGAGAAGCAAGTTTTCTTATAACAAAAAGAATAAATCATATTTTCACGAATGTATTCTGAATCGAATGAAATAATTTTTACTTAGGACAAAACATTTGAACATAAACTATATAAATACAAGACCAAAACAATACTTAGGGGTTACTGAACTCCAAAGTCAGGTTACAATTTCTACTTCTTTTTTTCTTCCCTAACTTAAAGAAGAAAAAAAAAAAAAATCTTGAAAACAGTATAGTCAACACAGGAGAGAGCAAACTCACGTTTTAAAACTATAACATTCCAAAAGTTGTTCCATTCACCATTTTAGTGAAATTATATCTAGAGAGCGGTATCTCCCAGAAAATATTTGCCCTGCTCCTTTTCTCTGATTAGGCCTCATACTCTAGCATCAATGTTTGTACCAGCGAGAAAAGGATAAGGAATAGTCAGCCTGGGTGAATCTGCTTTCTTTCCAAGAATAACAGCCAGAGCTTTCCCTGCCCAAGCTGGGGAGCATCTCCGAAGCCTGTTTAAGGGGAGTTGTCTTAAGTCTGCGCTTGGCTGTGGTGTCTGGGGTATCCTCAGCGGGGCTGCCCTCTCTAAGAAAGAGGCCACGTGACTCAGGACACCCCAACACCGGGTGCTGACCAGGAAGAGACATGGGAACGGTGGAAAGGGGCTAACAATGATCTGCTCAGCTCCAGCAGGCTCTAGAGGAGAGGGTCTCAAGGTTTGATGGCTCTGAGACCCACTGAATGCCAACTTATCACATCCTTATTCCATCAACACTACCCTGACCTTTCACTCCAAAGCAGACTTCGTGTCCAGTGCATTGGCATGAGTGGGACCGAGATACAAACGTTCAGTTCCCTGGAGATCCGACGGAGGTATAGCAGGTCAAAATGTATAAAGTTATCAACATAAGGAAAGAGTAAAAAAAAGAAAAAATCACCGCAGTGCAGGGGCTGGAAGATGGCTCTAGGGTGGGAACACCACCACCTGGGTCCATTTCCGCTCCCCTTTCTCTCTCCCACTCCCTGCATTTCCTTTGTTAATTGCCCCTAGTTAGAATGAAAAGGACTTAGGTCATCACATAACTCACACCTACCTTTAACATCACAACACACCTTGGCCAGTGTGAAACAAATCTGTACTGCTATACTCTTTTCCTTCATATATATATATAATTTTTTTAACTTTAGAAAAGTTTGTAGTATTATAAAATATACAACTTTTTATCATCCCTGGACCGTTGGTAGAACAAGCACTAACTAAAGCCAGTCATGGTTATCTGGGAAGAGCAGCAACAAGTAGCAGCACTCACGTCGCTCACGCCTTCATACCTCTCATCAGCAAGTTTAAAAACTACAACTTCATCATCTGCACCTCGCAGCTCCTCCTCGCCTCTGCTCCCCCTCCATCCCCCCCCCCCCGCTCCTCCCCGCCTTTCCTCTTCCCCGCCCCTCCCCTCTGGCCCCTCCTCCTGGGTTGAGTCAGTGGCTTGAAACTTTTAAAAACTCTGTGCTCCGAGTTAGAAAAAAGTCTTTTACGAGGTACGAGCGCTTTTCTTTCATGAGGGGGAAGGAGTGAGGGAAGGACCGAACAGCAGCAGGCAGGTCTGGGCGCCTGGACTTGCCTTTTCCCCTTCGCCCTCTGAGGAGTTCAATCCGTTGGCGCTCCTGCTTCACTTCTTTTAAGAGAAAGAGTAAGTTTTTCTTTTTTTCTTCTTTTCATTTTCTACCCACCCGGTTCTTTTTCTACAAGTAAAACTTCTCTCTAGTGTTTTAAGTGCCTTCTGACAATGTACCTTGGCCATGATGCTGTAATGGCAAGGATGAGCTTGAAAGTGTTTCTGGAGTTTGAAAAAGTTTAAAAGGGACGCTGGGTGTTTATATTTTGGAGGGGCTGGTAAAGAAAAGGTCTTTATTAACAATGCAACAGGTAAAATGAGGTTCAGATCTTTCTGATGAGAAGGAAGTCCCGCTTTCCTGGGTCACGGGGGGTCCTCGTTTTAGAAGATAACTTTTACTTTCTCGGGAATCTGGCTTGCTTTGTAGCTGGGGTGGAGGTGGGGGGATTAGCCGGGGGCCTGGGGAGGGCGTTTGACTGACAATGTCCCCGGAATCAAAGTGCAAGTGGGCTCTGCAGCGCTCGCTGTAGATCCCACAGCCTTGTTCATATGGAGATCTGAGTGCCGGGCTATGATGGGCTTGCAAAGTGAGCTGCCTCCCAAAGGGCTTTGTTTAGGACCTTGCGGCTCCTGGACTTTCCACGTGGTCCCTTCCTCGAGTTTTCCCCCGGTAAACAAAAAGGTAGGGGAGCCCGCGTTGGAAATATTGAGGTTTTTAAAGCCACGGTGACTCTGTGTTCCCAGCCACCGCGGGAAAACCTGGAGACCCTCAGGAGGGCCACTTTGTGCCCAGCCCGGTTGGGCACATTCAGGAGATGAGGTCCCTGCATGGGTGGGGGGCGCGGGAGGGCAGCGGGACAGATGATCAGAAAAGACTGTGCGTGTCCCAGGGTGCTCCTCCACCCCCGGCTCCTGACACCAGAGCTCCTGGAAAGAATAGGGATCGAACTTTCTAAAGCGGCGCCTTCGGGGGAGCTGGTTTCCACCCCCGCCCGCCGCCCCGCGGACCTGCGGCCGGCGGACCTCGGGGTCCGGGCCCCTGAGGATGCGAGCTGCCGGCGGGCGCGGGTGGAGGTGCCGGTTTGTCCCTCAAAGGGGGTCCAGTCTCTATTTAAATGCTCTGGTGGGCAGCGCGCTCGCTGGGGGTTTTGTCCAAACGCCAACTGCACACGAGCCCCGACGGTTCGGGGTGGCCTCGCACACAAGTTGGAACCACTTGCACCGCGATCGCTGCAAAGCAGCAGAAACGAAAGCCTCGGGAGCGGAGGCCGGAGGGAGGCCGGGGCGCCCCGCAGCCCCGGGACCGGGAGAGGATGGGCGAGCCGGCGCCCCCGCAGCCTTCCTGACACGTCAAACCCGGCGCGGGTCCGAGTTCCGCGCCGGAGAGGAAGCGGGGGGTGGAAGATCGCGGGGGGGGGGGGTGTTCCGGGATGGAACTGCGGGCCGAGTCGCAAAGGAAGAGCAAGTGATCCGTGTAATGAGGCGAAGCCGTCGCCTCTGCCCCCCACCCGCCGCGGGTCTGGGCTTTTGTTCCTCCTCCGGTGAATTCCGCCGCGGGTTAATCGGGAAATCTGAGCACCTGGGAGGGACCGCGCTGCAGCGGCACTTGTAGCTCCTGGAAGTCCTCGAAGCTTCCCAGGAATGTCGGGTCGGGCAGGGCGCGGGCGGGGGGGGGAAGAGATAATGGAATTAGGTAAGAGCTCGTGACGTGTCCCGACGCCGATCGGTACCGGATTCGGGAACCCGAACCCGGAGTTCTTCCGAGCAGCGCAGCGCCCACCCCGGGCTCCTGGTGGGCCAGCCGAGCGTGTACCGAGCGTCGCCTCTGACCCGGGGATCCCTCCGCCAGCCTCCTCCACACGCTGAGGCCACCGGGCTTCCCCGCAGTCAGAAGGGGTGGGAAGAGCGAGCTGCACGCCTGGCCACCCGGACATGGCTTTATTTGGAGGTGGGTTTTCATTTCTCTGGCTTCCCAAGCCAGGTTAGTCAGCAGACGGTGCTCAATTTCACCTTCTGGGAAAGCGGGCACACTTGAACTCCATCAAAAGTGGCCCCCTAGCAATTTAAAAAACTATATATATTAAAGATTAGGCTATATATATATATATATAGCCTAATCTTTACTTTTGTATAAGGACTAGTGAAGATCAAAGCCTGTCCCCGTGCGAAGATGTCATTAAAGTAACTCCATCCCCAAGGAAAGAAGCCGGGAAGATAGGAGACACGCCAGGGCAGAGGGGTGAATTCCCCGGGTAGGCCTACGTGAGGTGAGGGGAAATGACACCCCAGGCAGGAAGGAGCTTCTGTCCGGGCAGTGTGTGAATCCTGCGCTCCTGGAGCATGTTCTGTCCTGTACCACGGAAGCCTGTTCCCCCAACATGAGATGCTCTGGTTCCCAAAGTCGGGTGATTTGTCACCTGGCCTTTGCCTGGAAAAGGCAGCGGTGGTGTTTTGCTCTGGCTTTCCTCCTGGGTAAACACTCCACGTTCTCCGAGTGCCTCCCGAGGCCGATCAGCTCCGACCTGCACACACTCGGCCCCTTGCCCTTCACCATGTGGTGTCTGTGTCTACATTGCTGGCTCTCAGCTGGGGAACCGGGTTCCAGAGATACTCAGCAGCAAGCACCCGAAAGGGTGTGTTTTCAGATACGGACTGTTGCCTTGTTACTGAAATGTTTCCAATTCCTGCAGAGGGAAGGATGGGAAACTCAGGATAACAGTGCATTCCTCCTTTTCACTTGTAGTATCCAGGGGTGTCCCTAGGTGTGAGCCTCAGAGACTTTCTGTGTTACATGTGTCATGGGGGCCGGGGGGAATAATAGGAAAGGACCAGTGATTAATACCTTCTACTCCACCTTTCCTGTTCCGACTTCCCCTCAAGATTCTCAGCTGTTCGAATAGATTGCTGAAGCTTGTCCACGCTTACCAATTCAGCTCTGGAAGGAACAGCAGTTATCTTGTGTTATGATGTCAATATTCAATATAGATAAGTCTCGTTAAAAACAATTCTCTGTAGTTTCTTCTCCATGGGAGGTTAAGCTAAATGAATTTAGCTTTAAAAAGTACCATACTCTATATTGGAATTTCTCTACCTTTCATATATATATTATTTATCTTTTACAGAGAGGAAGAGAGAGGGATAGAGAGTTAGAAACATCAATGAGAGAATCATAGATCAGCTGCCTCTTGCACACCCCCTACTGTGGATGTGCCTGCAACCAAGATACATGCCCTTGACTGGAATCGAACCCCTTGACTGGAATCGAACCCGGGACCTTTCAGTCCAAAGGCTGACGCTCTATCCACTGAGCCAAACCAGTCTTGGCTCTCTACCTTTCTTATGTAATTTCTAAAAGATATGTGTTTTATGGAGTGCTTAAGTATCTACAGTAATATAAAAATAGTGTTCTTCTTACCAACTTCTGTGGGCCAGATACATTATTTAAGAAATGGCATTTTTTTTGGTGTGATTTGAGGGGAGATGTCATCAAATAGAAACACAAGGGCCCTAGCCGGTTTTGCTCAGTGGATAGAGCATTGGCCTGTGGACTGAAGGGTCTTGGGTTCAATGCTGATCAAGGGTACATGCCCCTGTTTCAGGCTCGATCCCCAGTAGGGGGTGTGCAAGAGGCAGCCGATCAATGATTCTCTCTCATCATTGATGTTTCTATCGCTCCTTCTCCCTTTCTGAAATCAATAGAAATATTTTTTTTTTTTTAAAGAAGAAACACAAGGAAGGTGGGTACTCTTCATGGCCTTTCTCCATATCAATTGATAAAGAGCAAATTCTCAAAGGGATTGCTAAAATAGCAATATTAAACTCCCTACAAGAGCATCTTGAAAACTAGTTCATCTTGATTGCCATAAGGAAAATGTTTATCATTTCTTTGTTATTTGTTAAAGAAAAGATGCTACATTAGAAAACAAATGAGCTGTATTTACATCTTAAGATCTGTTAAAGAGTAATAGCTTAACTCTACTGAATACTTAAGCGCTTCATGTGCATGAGGTATCTCATTCATTGTTCATTGAAGAAAATAGATGGGTCATAATACACTGTAAGGGTCTTAGTGGGGTATGTTTAAATGAAGACAAAATAATCATTTAAAAAAATTTGGAGGTGGGGGGGCATCAAGGGCTGAGAAAAGTGTCTTTTTTTAAGTCTGATACTATAATAGAAGAACATGGCCTTTCACCTGTCCAGCACCCCTGAAGCGGGAGAGAAACTTGTGTTAATGGGGAGCGGGGTGATAGCTGTTGCAGGGGGTTGAATTGTCCCCGTCTGACCGCCATCACCCACCCTTTGGATGGAGTTCCTCACCCCGTCACCCCCATCTCCTGGTTCTGTGGAGGCCCATGTAGGTACACTCTGTGGTGAAGAGGGATGAGAGCCACAAAAAATTATATGCAGTTCAAAGCCATGCACAAATACCCGCGGAAATGTTACAAAGAAAATGTAAGAAGCATCAGGGAGCCAGAGGCAGGATTTGTAATTGAATGAAAGTTTACTACCACATGGAATTTGATACACTACAAAGGTAGGTTGGCTGTCCAGATAGAAGGAAGCAAAGGTTGTGTATCTTCAGATAAACGGGATATTTTCCACGGCACCTCATGCATCAGACAGCCTCCTGCATAGACTGAGACTCTGTAGTGAGGAGGGTGGACATCAGGTCTTGCTCTTCGGACTCCAACCTTCACCCAAGATTTGTCATCTTGAAATCAACACAAGTGTAAACAGGCTGCTGCTTCTTGCAGTTGCATTCTCAGTGACAATAAAATCATGTGGGACAACCAGACTCAGAATACTACGGAAGTGGGGGACAACAGCATGGTTTTGTTGTTATTTTTAGATCTTAACTTGTAACAGCCAACAGAAACTGAATAAACATCTGGGATACACGTTGCAGTTCTGCAGGCGTCCCAGGTCACAGGGCCTGGCTCAGTCCTAGGGCTTGCTCACAAGCATTGGAAACATGTTATTTCAACAGACAGTTCTGTTTCAGCGATTGGCATTTGGAAATTTAAGCGTCTGCCTAAAATGAGATGCTTACAATACTTTTCTTTCTTTTTTTTTTCCTGCAAGTTCCCTTTATGGAACTTCAGAAGTTTGGGACACGTACAATTAAGAAAATCCCAAGGATAGAATATAAAATAGAAAACAAACAAACCTGGTGAGACCTGTTTTTTGGGGGTTAGGGTGGTGTTTTTTGTTGTTGTTTGTTTTTTGGATACAGGCCCCATTTAATTCATTCAATAGGTATTTATTTATCTATCACTCTCATTCTTTTAAGCACTGGATATATTAGATGAAACAAACTCCCTCATAAAGCTCATATTGTAGTTGAGAAAAACAGTGAGACCTTGTGACGGAGGGAGACAAACAAGGAACGGGTAAATACCTAATATGTCAAATAGAGCTAAAGGCTGGTAAGAAAAAAAGCCAGGCCAGAGGAATGGGAAGTGACAGGGCTGGATTGATGGCTGCTGAGGTGTAACCAGAGCCGAGACCTCAATCAGGGGTGTGAGCCAGGCAGATGGGGCAGGGCTGATGGAGGCAGATCGCTCCACTGTTTATTTTTTCAGGATTGACTGTCTGAGGAGAGCAGGTTGGCAAGTTGACCAGGCGAAGAGCAGGATGGTGGGGACAGTCCTGGTCCGGGTTTTGGTGGGGAAGATAAATCTGTAGTATTTGCTGATGGGTTGAAAGTGGGTAATGGTGATTATGTGTGGGTATGAATATGACCAGATGGACATCTGGTTGCTGTAACTGTAGAGGGATGGTCAAAACTGAGCCCACTCAGACATTTACTGCAAAGGATAGCGGTTCTTACAAATGTTACAGATGCTGGGAGGGTTTGCATTTTATTTTAGCTTTGGGACTTGAAATTTTTTGGTTTGGGGTGCATTAAAAACACACACATGAAATCCATTAAATGATTTTGCCAGGCTAGTCCATAGACATTTCCTTATGCATTTTTAGATTTCGTGGTTTTATTCTTTCAAATATTCATGGCCTTCATCTCCCTAAGTGTTTATTTTCGGTCATAAAAAGGTGATACAGGTATCAAGTCTCCCTTTAGTTTTCAGCTATCCTACTCACCTTTCTTTTAGTCCCCACTCTCAATTCACTACAGTTGTCTCTTCGGAAAATCTTTAAAATTGAAAGCAAACTATTTTCTAATTCTAATAATTATTGGGACATTAGTGAGATGAAGTGACTTGACTGCAGCCTTGGCACAGAGATTTGTTCTTAAGGTTCCGGCAGATGAGATAGTCGAAAGTAATTTAAATTGAAGCTTTAATTTCATTTTTTTAAAAATATATTTTATTGATTTTGTACAGAGAGGAAGAGAGAGGGATAGAGAGTTAGAAACATCGATGAGAGAGAGTCATCGATCAGCTGCCTCTTGCACACCCCCCACCGGGTATATGCCCTCAACCAAGGTACATTCCCTTGACCGGAATCGAACCCGGGTCCCTTTAGTCCCCAAGCCGAGGCTCTATCCATTGAGCCAAACCGGTTTCGGCTAATTTCATTTTTAATAAAGTGTTTCAGTCCTCCTGCTCTTGGGGAGCAGATGTCGGTGGCGACACTGATGTGGCGGTAAAGGGCGCACAAGCTAAGTTCCCAGGTGTCCACAGAGCCCCTCCCTGCTCCTCGTGCTGTGCTCCTACCCCACCCCCCAACCTTTTCAGACACTACCCCTCCGCTCTCCTGGGTGTTTTGAACCATTATTTGTTTCCTAGCCTCAAACCTTACTTCAGAATCACCTAGTGTGCTTATTTTTTTTATTTTGATTTTTTTTTTTAAAGAAAAGAAACAAAAGCCCAGCCTGTGTGGCTCAGTGCTTGAGCATCAACCTACGTATGAAACAGGATGTCATGGTTCGATTCCCTGTCGGGGCACATGCCCGGATTGCAGGCTCAATCCCCAGTGTGGGGCGTGCAGGAGGCAGGCAATTAATGATTCTCTCTCACCGTTGATGTTTCTATCTCTCTCTCTCCCTTCATCTCTGAAATCAATAAAATACATATTTTAAAGAAGAAACGAAACAAAAAACCGATAGCCTAGTCCCTCACACCTCCCCAAAATCAGATTCATTCAGACTAGTGAGCGGCAGGAATATGTGCTTTTAACAAATGCTGCCAAGGAGTTGTAATGTAGCACAAAAAGCACCCTGAAAAGGGACCAGAGGGTCCTTGGGCAGTTCGCACCCGGGTGCCTGTGACGTTGGGCCTGTAGTCTAGATTACGTAAGGAATGTGCTCTGATGGTATGAAGAAAGCACAAGAAGAGGAACGCTGGTCCCGCTGCCGGCGAGCACTGACTCCTCCCAATGAGAACTTTGCACAACTCCTTAACCTAGACCTTCATCCACATGAGAAGTTCCAACTTTGGAACCTGGAGGTGAAGGCGGAAACACACACCATATTTGTTTAGCTGCTGAGGTGTTCCCACTTGTAAGACAAGATATATACCTGTATCTTGGTGAATATGAATGAGGCACATAGTCTATAAATCAATGCCAGGGATTCTATACACGTACTTATGCCCTCGTAAAAGCACATTAATTTTTCAACTAAAACTCGAAAGAAATGAAAATAGGAATGGGGGGGGGGGCAACCTTTGACAGAACTTTTGATTCACAACGAAGTGAGCAACTACCAAATAGGGTTCCTACTATTTTTGTTACCTCTCCTTCACAATCACTAACGTGAGCCATCACATTAAACACAATCTGATGATCTCTGCGATAGAGGTAATGACAGGTATCTACGTGTTACAGGATACGAGGTGTCCGATGGGATAATTCCTCTGTTTCAGATGAAAGGGTATAACTCGTTAATGCAAATGAAAACTTGCGTGGGTGCTTAAAGGAAAGACAACTTGGCAATTAAGTTGTTGGTGTATTAATGAAAGATTACACCCCCCACCCCCCAGAGATTTGCCCAATGACCTAATTCACGTACTGTGGGAGGATGGGGTGTTTCTGTGGCATCTCAAAATCACAAATAAAGTGGAGTTTTATTTTGAATAGACTGTAAAACAATGTAATAGTTTATTGCCACAGCATCTATACAGTCCTATTTTACTTTGCATAATAATCACACACTGACCGAAAGGACAACTTCTCGACGCGCCTGGTCACATTTCTAAATTTGTTACGCTTGTCGTGAATTTTGTGTAAATGTGATATGTATGCAAACCGTTTACCACTTTACACTTGTTTCTGCAGTTCCCCACTCCCGCCCCTCGCCACAATCAGGATATCTGAGCAAAAGCAGATGACAGTGGCAAAATGCTGTAATTCTCTACCAACAGAATTAGGGCCAATTTACACATCATCACATGGAAACTGTCTACTGATAGAGCTCCAAAAATTCTGTTGTTTGTTTGACCCTCTTGGGCTGGTCTTCCTCATTCTCCGGGTAGTACTTTCTGCTACACTGGAGGTTATTTTTTTTTTCCTTTTCCGTCCTCTCACCTTGCGACTGTTCAGCAAAGCTCAATTACCCTCTCACACTTCAAGCCTTCCCGTGGTGATTTAACCCTCTTTGTCAGCCCTACGGTCCCTTGTTCTTATTGGACTGCTCTTTTCTCACGTCAGTGTCACTGCCCTGCTTGTGACCACGGCATCTAAAATGGTCCTTCCTAAAAAAGTAAAAGGGACCACCGGGAGAGCGTTATTGCTGTGACCTGCCCAGCCGCCTCCCACGCTTACCCAGCATTCTTTGGCACCAGCTCCGGGCTGTCGAGGCTGTACTCGGAGATCCCCATCACCTGGTAACTTAGATAGCTGGTGCTTAGTTTCACTTTATGGACCAGCCCTCTCTTCCGCTTCATTCAGGGAATTGCAGGAAAGATTTCCATTTCATTTTTTTTTTTTTTTTTTCTGACTCGCTAGCCAGGAAGTGCAAACATTAACAGGAAGATGATGTTGCATGGTGGGGAAGAAGACTCCCTGCCTGGCTTTCCTTTACTTCTTTCAAGGAGGAACGGCTCATAGTTCAATACCAGATGAGAAAACCCTTTATATTCAAAGCATAATTCTAAGAAGCCTGTATAATCCTGCTTTTAGTTACACTATTTAGAATTTATTACCGAGCTCCTGGAAAAGCCTTTGCTTCACTTGTTTTTAATTATTAAATAATCTCTGACTACTTCATCCTTTTCTAAATCCTCCCATTACTACGCTCTGCCGAAAATTAGACTGTATTCTCTATGCCTGCCACATGTGATGTTACTTATTCCTTCCCAACTTTTGGCCCTCACCAAGACTGTGTATATATCAAAGCATGGAAACATTTCTAGCCGTAAGCCAGCTTTGCTATAATTTTGTAACCAGTGTGATGCATTGGAAAGCCTTGGACATGGGATCATAACTCTTTTTCTGACTCTACTGATAGCTAAATATTTCCTGTACCCTTAAGACCTCAATATTTCATCAGTTGAATGAGTTATTGGTAATTAGACATATAAAGTGAAATAAACAACTTTTGGGATATCTGCAATATCTACAGACTTGGGCATTTTTCTCATCAATAATGGGGAAACTCTAGGTTTAGAGACCTAAAACCCAGTAAGGAAACTTGAAGTAAGTATAGAGCAATAAAAAATAAAAATAAAAAAGATTGTTTTTGCTAGAGGTAAACTTGAAAGTGGTCTCTTATTTTCCAGGGTACAATTACAAAGGAGGCAGATTGAACTTCTGCTTGAAATGTAATGGGCATTTAGTTTTTGTTTTTGAAAGTAGGATCCTGCATATAATGACACATTGTGTCAAAAATGGTGCTTTTCAGTATAACATATTTTATTTGGGCAGAAGAAAGATTCTGAACCACATAAGTCACTGCTTAGGATGAAACAGAAATATAAATGACCATATTATACAGAATGCACAGTTTGCACTTGAAACACTAAAAAGAAATGTTTCAGAATACAATTAGGAATAAAGTGCTATATAACAAGATTGAGGTTTGGAAATGGGTTACATTTATGAGTATCTCCATGTGTATGTGTGTTCATGGGTGTCCTCACCTCAATTCTTCAATTCTAGGCCATATATATATATATATATATATATATATATATATATATATACACACACACACACACACACACACATATATATATATATGTATATATATATTTATATATATGTATATATACTTCAGAGAGGAAAGAAGAGGGAAAGAGAGATAGAAACATCAATGATGAAAGAGAATTATTGATGGGCTGTCTCCTACAGGCCCACACTGGGATGGAGCTCACAACCCGGGCATATGCCCTGACCCGGAATCTAACCGTGACCTCCTGCTTCATAGGTCAATGCTCAATCACTGAGCCACACCAGCTAAGTGGATACCAGGCTATTTGAATAACATTCATCAGCATTTCGCTTAGTCAGGCATTCAGATACAGACCTCCCAGGCCAGAACAGACAGCTGGCTCCTGAAGTCACGTGCAGAGGCAGTGGTTGAGTAAGAACAACTCCTACGGCTTCCCAGGTTAAGATTGCTGTTTAATTGGCACATAGACTCTGTTTCTTCTGTGTCTTCCTGCATCAAGAAAATAACACCTTGCTGAAACCGGTTAAAGCCTGCGGACTGAAAGGTCCCAGGTTCCATGCTGGTCAAGGGCATGTATCTTGGTTGCGGGCACATCCCCAGTAGGGGGTGTGCAAGAGGCAGCTGATCAATGATTCTCTCTCACTGATGTTTCTAATTCTATCCCTTTCTCCTCCTCTCTGTAAAATAAAAAAATAAATCAATAAAATATATATATTTTTAAAAAGAAATCTATTAAAAAAAAAAAGAAAGAAAAGAAAATAACACCTTTTTACAGGGATGGGGGCAGTGGCGAGGGGGATGGGGCAGGACGAGTTTACTTCTGGTGGGTTTTCTTTCTGCAAGATCGCTAGAAAGCTCTGAGACCCTTTGCAAGGCTTTTGCTGAAAGAAACTGTATCACACCAATCATTTGCCATCTGTGATCATCCCGTTGTCTTTTCGTTTCCTTTCAGGGGGCGCCCGGGCAACATGGGTGACTGGAGCGCCTTGGGCAAACTCCTGGACAAGGTGCAGGCCTACTCCACGGCGGGCGGGAAGGTCTGGCTGTCCGTGCTCTTCATCTTCCGGATCCTGCTGCTGGGCACGGCGGTGGAGTCGGCCTGGGGGGACGAGCAGTCGGCCTTCCGCTGCAACACGCAGCAGCCGGGCTGCGAGAACGTCTGCTACGACAAGTCCTTCCCCATCTCCCACGTGCGCTTCTGGGTCCTGCAGATCATCTTCGTGTCGGTGCCCACGCTGCTGTACCTGGCCCACGTGTTCTACGTGATGCGCAAGGAGGAGAAGCTGAACAAGCGGGAGGAGGAGCTCAAGGTGGCCCAGACGGACGGCATGAACGTGGAGATGCACCTGAAGCAGATCGAGATCAAGAAGTTCAAGTACGGCATCGAGGAGCACGGCAAGGTGAAGATGCGGGGCGGCCTGCTGCGCACCTACATCATCAGCATCCTCTTCAAGTCCGTCTTCGAGGTGGCCTTCCTGCTCATCCAGTGGTACATCTACGGCTTCACCCTGAGCGCCGTCTACACCTGCAAGAGGGCGCCCTGCCCGCACCAGGTGGACTGCTTCCTCTCGCGCCCCACCGAGAAGACCATCTTCATCATCTTCATGCTGGTGGTGTCCCTGGTGTCCCTGGCCCTGAACATCATCGAGCTCTTCTACGTCTTCTTCAAGGGCGTCAAGGACCGGGTGAAGGGCAAGAGCGACCCTTACCACGCCAACACCGGCCCCCTGAGCCCCTCCAAGGAGTGCGGCTCTCCCAAATACACCTATTTCAACGGCTGCTCCTCGCCCACCGCCCCCCTCTCGCCCATGTCTCCCCCCGGGTACAAGCTGGTGACGGGGGACAGGAACAACTCCTCCTGCCGCAACTACAACAAGCAAGCGAGCGAGCAGAACTGGGCCAACTACAGCGCAGAGCAGAACCGGATGGGCCAGGCGGGCAGCACCATCTCCAACTCGCACGCCCAGCCCTTTGACTTCCCCGACGACAACCAGAATTCTAAAAAGCTGGCCGCCGGGCACGAACTCCAGCCCCTGGCCATCGTGGACCAGCGGCCCGCCAGCCGGGCCAGCAGCCGGGCCAGCAGCCGGCCTCGGCCCGATGACCTAGAGATCTAGATTTCTGGGCTCGTGAGCATCCAGCGTCCACGGAGTCCGTGGAGAAGACAAAGGTGCTGTAGGAGGTGCACCTTTAGGTGTTCAGTTTTGTTCCAGTGAAGGTGGTACTCAACAGCCTTCGGCAGGAGGCTTAGGAAACACAAAGATGCTAGGATACCTGGGTTCATTGGGGGTGCTTGGGTGGCGGGGCGGGGGTGAGGGAGGTACATGTTGGTATTTAATGTAGTTGATTCAGAGGACTTCAGTTCTAATAAAAAAAAAAAAAAGTTGCATTAGGTGATACATAGGTAAGGGCTTTTTCTCTTCTCCCATCCCTCCCCTAAGGATAGTTCTGTGTATGTGAAAGAGTGGGTGATATTTTGGCTAAAAACATTTTGTTTTACCAAGAAACGGAAATAACTGTGTTCCAGGAAGAAAAAAAAATACTTTCTGAACATCTTATTTCTTCTTTTTTTTTTAACAAGAAAAAGACAGAGGGTTGTCCTTGTATCCCTGCTAAAACATTCCATTGTTAAAATTTGCACTTTGGAGGTAAGCTTTCTAGGCCTGACCCTGCAGGTGTCAGTGGATTTGCATTACTGTGTTTTATTGGTATTCGTTAAGTTCAGACAAGGCCCACGGGAAAAGACTTCCCATGCATTTGCAAATCTCAGCCAAGTTCTGTGTACATTTTTCCTTAACATCCACTCACGTCGTATCGCCATCACTTTTTCATCATTCCTCAACTACTATTCACATTCATTTAATGACTTCTGTAGACATTTTTTAAAGACGGTATGTCACGTAACATTTTTTGAGTTGAGTCAGGGAAGCAAGCCATGCTCAATATTTAACAATCACTTGTATGTGTATGTGTGTGAAAGGGTGTGTTTTATTTGTCATGTATTGGTACAAACAGATACAGAATAAACTCATAAACAGAATTGAAAATAATGTACCCACAGTGTTCAGATTTGAACTTTTTCTCATGGATTTTGTGATGTGGGCCAATAATGGTGTTTACATTATAATTCCTGCTGTGCAAGTAAAGCACACTTTTTTCCTAAAATGTTTTTTTCCCTGTGTATCCTATTGTGGATACTTGGTTTTGTTAACTATGATTCTTTTTTTTTTTCTTTTCCTTTTTTGGTTTTGTTTTTTAGAATATAGCAATAATGCTATTGCTGAAAGAATGATTTTTTTTCTGAAATGTAATCATTGATGCTTGAATGATAGAATTTTAGTACTGTAAACAGGCTTTAGTGATTAATGTGAGAGACTTAGAAGAAATGCTTAGAATGGACTATTAAATGTGCCTAAATGAATTTTGCAGTAACTGGCATTTTGGGTTTTGTCCTACTTTAATGCACATTGGTTCAGAACTTGTATTCTGTTAATGAGTTTGACAGTCTTTTGGAGTGACCGGCAACTTCGATGTTTGCACTAAGATTTTATTTGGTATGCAAGAGAGATTGAAGGCAATTCAGTAGTACACCTGTGACTAATTTATTTGAAACATATGTTAAATCTTCCAGTTTCTTCAGATGCCTTTTTGAAACTCATCACAGATGATTAGTGAAAACACAGCGTATCATACCTTTCTTCTTGCATGCCATCTACATAAAATTGTTTTGTACAATGAGAAATACTAATTTGTTTGACATTCCATGTTAAACTACTGTGGAGTTCAACTTCATTGCATGTAACGTAGGCCTAGTCCATCGGATCATGTGTTCTGGAGAGTGTTCTTTATTCAATAAAGTTTTAATTTAGTGTAATAATGGCCTCTACATCCTGTGTGATTTCTAAAACTGATTGCATCTATTCATAATCATCAAAGACATTTCCATTGGTTATGAGAATTTGGGCATATAAGGATCGTAAGATTCAGAAGTTTTTGAAAGGACAATACTTATCATTTGCTGGGTTTATTAATAATGCATCAGTGTTCAACAGAAAAAAGTATAGAAGTTAAATTTGGAATATGTCCAAGTGATGAGATTGCTGTGTCAAAAAAAATGAAATATATCTATGATTTTATTATTTCAACATACAGAACAGATTTTGAAAAATCTTTTTTTTTTTAATTTATCTTTATTGTTGAAAATATTGCTGATGTCCTATTTATTTGTTATCCCATTGACCAGCTCTGACCTTCCCAGGCCTTCACCACTCTATTGTCTGTCCATGGGCTATGCATGTAAGTTCCCTGGTCCCCACCTGCCCCCTAATCCCCACCTTTCCTCTAAAAATTCATCAGATTCATCAGTCTGTTTCTTTTTTTTTTTTTTTTAAGGGTTATGCTATTCTTTTTTTCTTTTCTTTTTTTTAATATATTTTATTGATTTTTTACAGAGAGGAAGGGAGAGAGATAGAGAGCCAGAAATGTCGATGAGAGAGAAACACCGACCAGCCGCCTCCTGCACACCCCCTACCGGGGATGTGCCCGCAACCAACATACATACCCCCGACCGAAATCGAACCTGTGACCTTTCAGTCCGCAGACTGATGCTCTACCACTGAGCCAAACCGGTTTCGGCCATCAGTCTGTTTCATGCTTCTGTATCTCTGGATCTATCTTGTTACCAGTTTATTGTGTTCATTAGATTACACATATGAGTGAGATCATGTGATACTTATCTCTGACTCGCTTATTTCGATTAGCATAATACTCTCCACATCCATCCATGCTAAAAAATTCTTAATGCCCAAAGAAAACTAAATTATTAGGAGGAAGTAGAATAATTATAGACAATTGATAATAAGTATATTAACATCTTTAGACACATTTTCAGAAAGTTTTTTTAATTTATTAAAATTGTTTGTAGATAAGTATTAGCACAAAGCTAATTTAGATTACTGGAACATAAAAATACTAATTTTGAAATTAGTCCACTTCAGTTGCTTTATTTTTCTATTTTGACTAACAAAAGTTAGGAGATTTTTCCTATACTCAAAAGATTATTTAATATACAGCTTCCCAGTCAATTAACATAATAGTGGCAGCAATTCAAGTATTACCATTGGCTGGCTGAGAATCCAATGGGAGAGGCAAGTTTTCTCTGCCTACCGTGTTTTCATTTAATATGGGGGATAAAGAAACAAGATTTGAATGAATGTTCATGTATCCTACACAAGCAGGGTCACTGTGGTTGGACAAGTGGTTCGTACTACAGAATGTTCCAGTAAAGGTGGAATTAAACATGGGTCTCTGGTGGAATGACGTGGTAGGTAAGCTATATCTTTTGAGTAGTGATAGTACATCCTAAACATTTCCTAACTTTAGTGCTTTTCACTGTTTAAAAAAACATTTAAACATATAAGTTTGCAGTTTTAAACTACAAAAGTATATGAAATAGGAAATCAAACCTCTTACCTCTCCACCATACACACCAGAGAAGTTCGAATTCCCAAAAGGAATTTCTGTTAAAAGTTGCAGTCACCACCCTAAGTAGTGGCGGTTCTTAGAATAACCTTACAGTCCCTGCCCCATGAAGCTCAGGATGTGAAGACTTCCATAAGTTTTAAAAATGCTGTTTCACTCATCTTGCTTTTCTCAATTGGCCGCCTGCTTTCCACAACTAAAAATGATGAGAAAACTATGCAGTCTCATTCTACAACTAGATATTATTTTGCATAAAATTTATGTTTAAAAATCAGAAAAATTTGAATCTTCTAGAACTAGTAGGACTTTCTGTGGTGGTGGACATGTTTTATTCTGCACACTATGGTAGCCACTAGTCACATACAGCTACTGAGCACTTGAAATGCGACCAATGAGTCTGAAAAAAATGAATTAATTTTATTTTATTTAAATAGCCAAATGTGGCTAGTAGCTATGCTATTGGGCAGTGAAGTTCTAGAGCCTGTTGGAGTTGGGGGGAAAGTTTAATACTGGGTGGGAATTGAAGAGAGGATAGTCATGTTAGAAATGGGAATAGGGAAGATAAAGGTCCTTTTTATAATCATAACAGTAGTTCTTACTCTGTAAACAATAGAAGACTTAATTTTACATAAAGCTTCTGCTTTCATATGAAATCCCCCTAGTCTTTTGTTAGATAATCACATGTTTAATATTGCTGTCATTTTACTTTAGAAATTTATACACCAACTTCACTGCCTATGTTTGGAAGTGGTAGGATTGTCTGCAAGCTTCTGACATACCTTGACAATTTAAACGTGTTCATATTGGTGCCATAAAAACAAAGCTGTGTATTCTGGAGATTAGAATTTCTCCTTCTAGGTGTGCTCTTTTTAAATTACCTCCTACCTACCTTGTTACAGAAAGCATCCCTTCTTTGTGTTTTACGTCATTTTAATTGTACTCAGAAAGTTGCCAAGTGCCCTGATAGATGACATCATGTTGAAACCTCATTTTAAAGAATTTAAGTTGGTGTAGCATGATTTTTTCCCCCAAATAAAACCTCTCGTCCAGAAAAAAAAAGAGAAAAAAAGTGGTAGGATTGTCTAATGTCTTCAGATATTGGGAAGAAGTCCAGTGCCTGTATTTGGTTCGGTGTACTAACATCCCAGCCCCTGTGGAGACCGTTAAGCTCCCATGCCATAGGCTGTTCTTTTTACCTTATTTTGAGAAAACTGCTGAACCTCAACATGCCCAGGGTGCTAGTTCCCTGCCCACACACGGCCTCTCCTAAAAATTCCAAACTTCAAATACCAACATGCCAGAACATCTGTGTGCTTTATACTTGGAGGGAGAGCAAAATAATGAACTTTGGGGGCTTATTAAAGTCTTAAAGTAAGTTCTTTTTATAAACAGCACACCAACGGTGTAGCAACATGTTTATAATCTACTGGCTCCAGGATTCTGTTTTTACCTTTTCTTGGTTGGGCAAATATAGCTGAGCCCTTGGCATGTCAGAATTTGCAGCTGGCAATTTTCAGAACTCAAGAGCAGACGCGGAACAACACCACAGAAACAATGCTTCGGAAGAATAGAATAAGAAGAGGATCCTTAAGGAAGAAAGCCAATTTGGAGGGGGGAGATTTTACATTTGTTTCTTCATCTTCAAAACTGTTGAAATTTTAAGTCAGATTATTACTTCTGGTCTCCGGATGTTTCTTTCAAACAACCAACTGCTTATTTGGGTTCTGACGTGTAGAGTAATTTCAGTGCCCACACACTTCCCTGTTAGTTATAAAAACTGTCTCAAGAGGCACCTACTTTAGAAAGCAAACCCTGGGCCCAAGTCTTAGTTGCTGCAAAGAGCCATCTGTCCCTGTGCAATATGGAATGAGATGGAGCTGGCATTTGTGGCTAGAATTTTTTGGCAGTCAGTTGCTCTTTACAGAGCCATGAATCAGAATTAGTATAGACACTGGGTGGAGGGGTGGGGGAGGGGAAGGAGGAGGGAAAATGGGAGATATCTGTAATACTATCATCAATAAAAAAAAAAAATGATTAAAAAGATTTAGTATAGATAGAAAGATAGTTTTGCTTTGTTAGCAGAAACCATGAGGGTGAATTTATTTGAACAGCAAACAGAGAAGTTTAGGATTGCTTTCTGCCTCGAAAAACTTGTTTCAGAGTTAGATGTTTTATGTATGCAGGTACATTTATTAATTCTGAACACAGCTGCCTAATTTAGGAACCCCTCCCTCTGAAAATTGAAACTAACCGTAAGATGAAACTCTAAGAAATGACACAATTGAATTGAATGCAAATAATTCTAAAGGATAAACGGTAAAATGCTGAGATTGGTTAAAATACGGCTGGAAACCTCAAGTGCTGGCCGAGTCCCAGAGCGTGAATTGACTGTTGCCTTTGGAGACTTAGTGTGAGTGTGGCTGGAGCAAGTGGAATTGAATTGACCTTTATAATTTTCCAGCATATTAATTTCTCATCATCGAAGCTACTCACTATATTCAAAGACAGACACAAGTGGGGAGCTAGTTGAAGAAAACGTTAATTCTCATACAGCTTTGCATATTTTGACCAAGCTTGTTAATGACTGCCTTTTTGTGGGCAGGTAATTTTTAAATATTTGGAGGAACCACTTTACATTTAAATTTCAGTGAGACTGAAGTAATCTGGGAAACAAACGTAACTACATCCAGCTTCTTGTCATCTATAATTCAATGTAAGTTAGAATTATAAGAGATTTGCCTGCTACATTATTTTCTGCATATTTGTGTGTGTGTGTGTGTGTTTGTGTGTGTGTATAATGCTTTTATTGATTTTTAGAGAGAGAGGAAGAGAGAAAGAGGGATAGACATATAGAAACACTGAGAGAAACATCATTGATTGTCTGTCTCCTACTGGGTATTGAGCCTGAAACCCAGGTATGCGCCCTGTCTGGGAATCAAGCCAGAGACATCTTGGTTCCTGAGTCAAAACTTAAACACTGGGCCACTCCAGTCAGGCTATTTTCTGTATATTTAAAGTATGTTGTAATTTATAATTTCATAATTCATAATTTAAAAATAAAAATGACAGCAGATACAATAAATTATAATGTGATTAAGGTTAACTTTAAATCATATTTCTTCTCCATTTTTACATCTTTAGTTTCTCCAGTCTAACCTCTCACCAGAATTTCTGGTTTGTGATAGCTATAAATAATATATCCATATCTCTATACCGTTTACATAGGTTTTCTTTTTTTTTCTTCAAGTTTTGTTCTCAGCTGAACTTTCAATTCTGTGATTTGTTTCCTACAGTTGAAGTTCAAATGGATTAAATGATAGAAAACTTCCATCCAACCCTCCTTTTTCTTACACACACAGGACAGTTTTGTTGCTAGATTTTGCGTATTCATTTGTAGTACCAAACTCTTCTTTTTGTCGTATCACTTACACCTGGCTCCCCTGAATATTTACTTTTAACAAATAATAGCCAAATTAAACATTTCAAGAATGACTCCGGAATAATCTAGCTCATGTTTAGCATTTATACTCAGTGGAAACCATCAAAAAATTCATTTACTTTTCATCTTTGCTCTGGTTCTCACTTGTCCGGAGGACTTGCCGTGCTGGATAATTAAAGGTAACAAGAACTGTAGGTGCTGGTTATCTAAGACTCCAGAGGTGGCACATATGGGAACCAGAGTGCCAATTGGCATGTGACCACGTTTAGTCAGCATTATCATCAGTAATAATGCTGCCTTTAAACTGATGATTTTTCATGAAAATTATAATAGCTATTATGTGTGACAGAGAAAAAAAAGAGAGAAAGAGCTAAAGAAGCATTAATGTATTACAGGTTACAGTAAGTAAGAGAAAATTTTCAGTGTGGGGATCTGTTCATGTTAAAGTACTCTAAACTTGTAAGAAAAAAAAAGTGAGTAGCTATACAGTGGCTGGTGTTGCTCAGTAGGTAGAGCGTCAGCCTGCAGACTGAAAGGTCCCAGGTTCGATTCTAAGGGCACATGCCTGGATTGTGGGCTCCATCTTCAGTGTGGGGCAGCTGATCAATGATTCTCTCTCATCATTGACATTTCTCTCTCTCCCTTCCTTCCTCCCTGAAATTAATAAAAAATATTTTTTTTTTAAAAAAAGAGTAGTTATGATATGAAAAAGTATAATCATCTGGTCAACAAAGGAATTTACAGGTTTCTGTTTGTGTATTGGCAGCACCGTAGCTTCGGAAATAAATTATTAAAACAACAACAGCAATAAATAAATAAATATATAAATAAATATCCACTTTTTAAATTTGCGTGGATCAGTCTAACGCAGGGCTGAGCCCACAGGTGATGGTAACAGAGATAACCTGATCATTGGTTCAGGTATTTAGACAGGATTTCCCTTTTTATTTAAAAAATATTCTTTAACAACTCAATTTGTGGCTAAGTGTGGGATGACCTTTAACAAACCAGGCACTGTTTTTAAAAGCCACATTACACTAAAGTTGCAAATGTTTTCAAGAATTAGAAACATGAATGTCTTAAGGGTTTCCAAAGATCCCAGGACTTCTGGGGAATTTCCAATATTTGTTGAACAGAAACTCTGTTGCCTCTTGAAAAGTGTTCAGAAAATTTGGATAATCAATGCACATGTGCTATGCGGTAAAAAATTCTATGTCAAGCAAAAAATTATGTAATCGGAATTTGATGAGAAATTTGCATAAAAAGGGTGTCTGAAAACATTCTTGCCACATGAAATAAGACGTGGTCTTGTGTTCATCCTCATACACTACACATTTTTAAAAGATGGTGCTTTCACAAGTCTTGTGTCCTTTCTTGTTATTTTTAGTATCTTCCCAAACCACAAATAAAACCATATGTCAGGGCAAAGCTGTATTGATGGTTTGTTTGAACACGGTGTAGTTACTCTTACTTCTACCATTAGTTTCCATGTATAGCAAGTAAGATGCATTTTTTCATCAATGATCAGATTTTGCATATTCTCAGTTATTTGTGGGCTAGAAGTTTGGGGAGTAGAATATTTTTCCTCTCACGCTTTTCAATACCAATCATTTCAAACTTTTTTTTTTCATCTTTCTAGGAATATTTTTATTTTCCCCCCTAATTTATGGTTCTAGGAATTTGGGGAGCTGGTAGAAACACAGCTAAGCTGAAGCTCGCTATGTTGGGTTGTGTCTGTCATGTATTAGTCCTCAGCAGGACACTCAGGTATCCCCTGCTTTTGAAAGTTTTGCTTTCACAAAAGATGTATATTAGTAGCTGTTTTCACTAACTGGGAGAAATACAAAGAGGATTTTTGCTTGGATTAAAAAAATAAAAGCTGAAAGTAGTGTTCGCCTTTATTTTGCAGTGACCTGTTATCAAGTCAGTGTACATCCTGAGCAGAAAGTGACCCGCCCAGCTCCTTCCCGGGAGCTACAGTCAGCATCTGGGCATCAGGCTGCCATAGCTTTGAACTGAGTCTGTGAGCATCTGTGTTTTATCTCCATTTATTTTGTGCGCTCGTTAGCAAGATGTGTCTTATGGTAATTGCTTCTTGGCTTTTACGTCATTTTGACTTAGGAATGCCCTGCTTTCAAATAGCAGGGGAAACCTATATAACCTCTGAGCCTCAGTCTCCCAACTATAAACAAAAATGGAAATTCATTCCTGCAAGGTTATTGTGATGGTTAAAGCAGATATGAGCAAAGTGCGTAGGATATGTTCTAACTCCTTGGGAAATAGGAGGCATTAACCGATGGTTGCAATTTCTCTCAAGGGAAATTAACAAAGGAAAAGTTAGGCCTGCTAAGAGGGGCAAAGAAATCCAGTTAGTCAAATTCTGAGTACCAAAACATTACCTGTAATTCTATAAATATTGTAATAAGTAAAACAATGATATGTCAAGTTGTATAATCACCAGGCCATTGAGCAATAAACCTTAGTTTCTTACATCACATTCACTGTTGTGAGGACTGAAAGACAAGAATAGTATAAATAGGAAAAGAAAAGGAGAAAGACCACTTTAAATAAATTCAGTTTCTACAGTAGATAGGCACACATAGTAAATGAGCTTCAGAACTGAGAATTTGATGAATAAGTATCAACTTATAATAATAAGGGTCAGAATGAGTCCCCACCATAAAACTGTTAGAAGAAGAAGCATTTTTTAAAAAAATAGACATTGGCCGAAACCGATTTGGCCCAGTGGATAGAACGTAGGCCTGAGGACTGAAAGGTCCTAGGTTCGATTCCGGTCAAGGGCATGTACCTTGGTTTTGGCAGCTGATCGATGATTCTCTCTCATCGATGTTTCTAACTCTCTATGCCTCTCTCTTCCTCACTATAAAAAAAAACAAACACACACAGAGAGAGAAAGGGAGAGTGAGAGAGAGAGACTGAAACATTGATGATGAAAGAGAATCATTGATCAGCTGCCTCTTGCAGGCACACTACTAGAAATCAAGCCCATAACCCAGGCATGTGCCATGACCTGAAGGTCATAGGTCAATACTCAACCACTGAGGCAGGGCCAGCTTAGAAATCTTTAATGGATCCCTTTATCTTTATGGAAATAATGACCACAGTCTCTCAGCATGCCTCTAGGATAACACATCAGCTGGATTTGGGCTCTTATAATCTCACTGCTCTTCTTAGCTTTCTGAGTCCAAGTTCTCAGCTTCTTCCCATCCATGTCCCTTGCAGGAACAATCCCCTGTTTGGGTCACATTCTTTCTTCTCTTTCACCTGGCTCACTTCTACTCGTCCTTTAATCCTTAGCTGAAACCTTGCTTCCTTCTGGAACCTATATGACATTCTGAAGCTCCCATGCTATACTCCCATTACACTTCCTCTCCTCTTATCTGAACAGGTACTTCATGGTTCAGTGTCTGACTTCCTTACTCTACATACTCACTGTGAAAACAGGAGCCTTTTCTGTCTTTTTCTCTGCTGTATTGCCTAGCATAGTAATAACAAAAATACTAACAATATTTGACCGCTAATTACTGAGTGCAATTGTAGCAGGTATAACTCTCTGCTTCTATGTCAACTACATATTCCCATGAGCTAAATAGGTATGTAAGTTTAAACTAGTCTTTCATATCAAATTTCCCCCCATTTTCCTATGCTAATCAAATTACCTCCCCAGTATATTAATATGTCCTTTTCTGCACAGCAAACCTGAGAAATAATTGTCAGTGTCTTTGGTGTAGGCAGCAGGAACCATACCAGGTGTCTGACAGGTGGAGTCAGATCAAACCTGGGTTCAGCCGCCTAGGTACTTGGGTTCTGACTAGGAAAGAATTCGGGGCCAAGAAGACCCAAACTGTAACAAGACATTTATTTATAAAATTACCGAGGTAGAAGTAATTCCTAGAAGAAATGGGCTGAGGAAACAAGTTGTAGAGGTAAGGGTGGGCCCTTGGAGCTTGGAATGAGGAAGTTAATGACTTTGTGCCTGAGGCAGGGGAAGGGGCAGGAAGGGAAAGGATAAGGAAAGGGCGTTATCTAGTTATCTACAGGGAGAGAGAGTGTGCTGAGTTCTCTATCCTAAGGGTTTTAAGGGTGGAGATTTTAAGGGTGGTCCCAGGGGAAGATCTTTTTTTTTAACTATAAGAGAAAATTTATTTAGAAAGTCATAGAGGTAGAAGAAGTTGAGTGGTAGAAGAAATAAACTCAGGGAACAAGTTACCGGGGCAAAAGAAAAGGGAAGTTCTTAATAGATTATATTCAGCAGCTTTCCATATATATCTGTCATTTCAGGGTTGTGGTCTCCACTGATTAATTGGCCAACACCAGGCAGGAGGGGTCATTATTCCATGCAGCTAGTCCTGACTGAGCCACAGCAGGTTTGTTGCTTATCTGGGCCCGGAGCTGAAATGCAACAGAGATCTAGATGCTATCTCTAGAAAGAAAAGCTCTGAGGGGCCAAACCAATTGACCAGCCACAAGCTAGGGGAGGAAAAGTTCCATTGTTGGGCACCCAGGGCTCTCCACCCAGGTGACCTTCTGTACCGGGCCCATTGTCCTGGCTCTGCTCTTGCCTGGCCTGCCTATCACATTTTCACTTTACAGATTAGTAAACGGTGGTTAAGTAACTTGACAAAAGTCAGTGCTGTACTCTAAGTGGCCCCATCAAGATTTGAAACCATGTTTGTATTCTCTCAACTACTCTGCTCTCCCAAATGGCCTCGATGGAGGGGGACAAAATTCATCAGAGAAGGTGAGCCTCCGGTTCAATATTTATAGCTGCTTCTAACTGCAAATGTATGCAGTGGTTTCCTAGTTTGTTTTTTATTTACTTATTTATTTAAAAATATATATATTTTGTTGATTTTTTTTTACAGAAAGGAAGAGAGAGGGATAGAGAATTAGAAACATCAATGAGAGAGAAACATCAATCAGCTGCTTGTTGCACACCCCCTATTGGGGATGTGCCCGCAACCAAGATACATGTCCTTTACCAGAATCAAACCTGGGACCTTCAGTCCGCAGACCAACGCTCTACCCACAAGCCACACCCACCAGCCAATCAGGACTGAGTATGCAAATTAAACCAACCAAGATGGCTGCAGCCATAGAGCAAGCAGGATGCTTGAGTTTCGCCAGTGATGGAGGAAGCCAAACTTCCTGGCTGACTCTGGCCTCCACTCAAGGCTACAAAGTTTTAATTATAGAAGATAAATAAATCCCAGATTCCAGGGCCTCTGCTTAGGTCCCCAGGGGGCGTGGCCAGCCTGCAAACCACCATAGGTCCCTCGCCCACACCTTCAAACCCCCCAAGGAAACCCCCACCCTGATCTGGGACACATTTCAGGGCAAACCAGCCAGCCCCCCACCCATGCAACAGGCCTCTATCCTATCTAATCCTATCTAATAAAAGAGTAATATGCAAATTTATCATCACTCCAACACACAAAATGGTTGCCCCAGTGTGGTCAAAGATGTCTCCCCTTGCTGCTCCCATGTGTACACAAGATGGCTGCCACAAGATGACCAGCAAGGGGAGACAGTTGGGAGGGATCAGGCCTGCAGGGGAGGGCAGTTGTGGGCAATCAGCCCAGGAGGAGAGGGCAGTTGGGAAGGACCAGGCCTGCAAGGGAGGGCAGTTAGGGGCAATCAAGCTTGCAGGTGAGAGCAGTTAGGCACAATTAGGCTGACAGGGGATCAGTTAGGCATCAATCAAGCTGGTAGGTGAGTGGTTGGGGGCAACCAGAAAGGCAGGCAGGTGAGCATTTGGGAGCCAGCAGTCCTGGATTGTGAGAGGGATGTCCAGCTGCCTGTTTAGGCCCAATTCTACTGAGATCAGGCCTAAATGGGCAGCCAGATATCCCTCAAGGAGTTCCAGATTGGAGAAGGTGCAGGCTTGGCTGAGGGACAGCCCCCTCATGCATAAATTTTGTGCACCAGGCCTCTAGTATATATATATATATATATATATATATATATATATATATATATATATATATATATATATATGTGTGTGTGTGTGTGTGTGTGTGTGTGTGTTTGTGTATATATATATATATATGTGTGTGTGTGTGTGTGTTTGTATATCTATATATCTATATCTATATCTATATTTATATTTCTTTTTTTTAAATATATTTTATTGATTTTTTTTACAGAGAGGAAGGGAGAGAGATAGTCAGAAACATCGATGAGAGAGAGTCATCGATCAGCTGCCTCTTACACACCCCCCACTGGGGATATGCCCGCAACCAAGGTACATGCCCTTGACCTGAATCGAACCCGGGACCTTTCAGTCTCCAAGCTGACGCTCTATCCATTGAGCCAAACCGGTTTTGGCAATATATTAGGTCTAGTAATAATTAATGTCGTTTTCTAATACTTTTTTAAATCGAATTTATTTAAACAATACAACAAAATTTAATCAACAATATAGTTGCCGTTGTTTTCTACTACTTGTGCCCAATGCTCAGGAAGCATTTTAATCCCTCTGTTGTAAAATTCTTGTGATTTTGATGCAAAAAACTCGGTCAATGCATTTTTGAGGCATTCTTCTTCATTATTAAATTTTTTTCCAAGAAGAAAGTTTTGCAAAGAACGAAACAAATGGTAATCGGAAGAGGCAATATCAGGAGAATATGCAGGTTGAGGGAAAACTTCCCATTCCAACTGGCGCAGTTTTTCAGCAGTGATTCTTGCAGTATGTGGTCGTGCGTTATCGTGGTGAAGAATTACGCCCTTCCGATTAATCAGTGCGGGTTCTTTTTCTCTTAAAACTTGGGCTAACCTTTCCAATTGGGCACTATACACTGCACTTGTAATGGTTTGGGTAGATGGTAAAAGTTCATAATGAAGAATTCCTTTAAAATTCCACCAAACACACAACATCACTTTTTTCGCATGCAAGTCAGGTTTTGGCATGGGCTGCAGAGCCTCATTTTTGTCCAACCATTGAGGCCGCCTTTTCAAATGAACATACAGCACCCATTCTTCATCTCCAGTAACAATTTGCTCTAAAAACGGCAAACGATTTTGACGAGAGAGGAGCGAACTGCAAATTGTGACTCTTTGATTATGGTTGTTGTCGGTCAACTCATGAGGAACCCATTTTCCAAACTTTTGGACTTTGCCAAGTGCACGCAATTGATTGGAAATTGTTTTTTGTGAACAATTTAAAGTTGTTGCAAGCTCTTGTTGGGTAATTTGAGGATTTTGCACCAAAAGAGCTTGAAGAGCTTCTTGATCAAAATTGGACACACGGCCTCGACCACTCTTGTCATCTAACGAAAAATTTCCCTCGCGAAATTTCTCAAACCAACGCTGGCATTTTCTGGCGCTAACTGCATCTTGACCAAGAGCACTACAGATGTTTTTTGCAGCCTCACTTGCTTTTCTTCCTAATTGGAAATCGTAAAGCATGAGTGCCGAATATGCTCTTCATCTGCCATCTTCTTAGCCCTAGTTTTGCAACAAAAACCAAACCAAACACAAACTTTTTCAAGCAAAACTTGCTAATTGCACTTCACACGTTCTGTAGATACTACGTGTTTGAAGGTTATGTCAATACAAGTCAACGCCAAGCAAGATTTTAAACGAATGTTTAAAAACGACATTAATTATTACTAGACCCGATATTTATATTTCTTATTGGTTTCAGAGAGGAAGGGAGAGGGAGAGAGATAGAAACATCAATAATGAGAGAGAATCATTGATTGGCTGCCTCCTGCACTCCCCACACCAGGGATTGAGCTCACAACCCAGACATGTGCCCTGACTGGGAATTGAACTGTGACCTCCTGGTTCATAGGTCAACAATCAACCACTGACCCACCCTGGCAGATTGATTGCTGTTTTTTAAAATAGCTTTTTTTTTGTAGAAATTTTCAACAGTACACAAAAATAGTAAGAATAATATAATGAATTCCATACTTGACCAATGACTATTTGTCTTTTTATTTCCCCTCTGTCCACTTTTTTTTAAATAATTTTTTTTATTTCAGAGACAAAGGAAGGGGGAGAGAGAAAAACATCAATGATGAGAGAGAATCATTGCTCAGCTGCCTCTTGCATGCCCCCTACTGGGAATTGAGCCCACAACCTGGCATGTGCCCTTGACTGGAGTTAAACCCAGGACTCTTCAGCCCGCAGGCCACTGCTCTATCGACCAACCCAAACTGGTTAGAGCTTTGTGTATATATTTTTAAGGCTCAAATACTTTATTTTTATTTTTATTTTTTAAATATATTTTATTGATTTTCCACAGAGAGGAAGGGAGAGGGATAGAGAGCTAGAAACGTCGATGAGAGAGAAACATCGACCAGCTGCCTCCTGCGCATTCCCCACCAGGGATGTGTCCGAAACCAATGTACATGCCCTTGACCGGAATCGAACCTGGGACCTTTCTGTCTGCAGGCTGCTGCTCTATCCACTGAGCCAATATGGTTAGGACCTGAAATCTATTTTTATTAAATGTTCTAATCTATCTATTTTTCCAGATGCTACTTTAGACCCTTTTAACTCTCTAGTGGTGTTTTGAAATCCAAGGGTTTGAGTCACAGGCTCTCACCAGACATAAAAGACTTACATAAACCAATTGTTAATTGCACTTCACATGTTCTGTAGATACTACGTGTTTGAAGGTTATGTCAATACAAACCAATAATTTCTGCAGCAATGTATTATTTTCAATTCATCTGCACATCAATTTCTCTGAAAACAAATGTAGAAACCAAATCTACACAATACCTTCGTTTAGTTTAAAAAGTTAAATTGAGAAAATAAATTATTTTTCAGTAAACAACCTAGTCATAATGCAAAGGAAAGAAATGCCATGAAAGAGGAGTGGGCTGGTTGTGCTTTGAGCAACAGGTGAGAATATTTTTCTCTGCTTATTGTGGCTTGCATCCAGGGGAAAAGTGAGATGATGGGGAACTAGAGATAATAAGGTTATGAAATCACGGTAAAAGGTCAAAAACACTTTATTCAGTTAGCAATCCTGATCAAGAAGTAGCAGAAGAGGAAGGACAGGTAAGGAGTTAAGCTTGTGCATTTTTATTCATGCTCTGAAATGTTCTTTTCTTTGAAATCCAGGGCCATGTTTATTTTATTTTATTTATTTATTTATTATTTTTAATAATTATTGTTAAAAGTATTACATATGTTTTCTTTTCCCCCCTTTGACCTATTCTAACCCTCCTCTTGCCCCAGACCCTCACCATCCCATATATGCATGGTCTCATCTGTGACCACAGGCCATGCATATATGCATACTAGAGCCTGGTGTATGAAATTTGTGCATGGGTGGGGTCCCTAGGCCTGGCTGGTGATCTCGTCCAGTCCTGATCGGGGCCCAGCCAATTGGGGCCTGCCAGCTGCTGGCTGGGTCCTGCTGGCAATGCCAGCTGGGGCCTGCTGGATTGGGGAGGTCCGTCCAAGGGGAAGGGCAGTGAAAGTTGGCTGGCCGTGGGAGGTTGGCTGTGAGAATGCACTGAGCGTCTTCCCTGAGGTGGTCAGTGCACATCAGAATGACTTGTTGATCAGTCGTTCTGGCCATTCAGGTCATAACGGTCACTTAGGCTTTTATATAGATAAGGTCCCTGCTTGATTACCTCCCACTCACCCACCCTTCCCTCTGAGATTCCGCACTCTGTTCCATGCTTCCATGTCTCTGGATCCACTCCGTGCATCAGTTTATTTTGTTACTTACCGTATTTTTCGGACCATAAGACGCACTTTTTTCCCCCCAGAAGTGGGGGGAAAAAGTCCCTGCGTCTTATGGTCCAAATATAGCCTACACATATACTTTAAAAAAAAAGTTTTTTTACTTGCCCGGCTCTGTGTGGTCTCTGTGTGCTTGCCCGGCTCTAAAATGGTTCTAAATGCTGCTGTTTACTTTACAGGGTTGATTACATGTGTGATGTTGGGTTTTAATGCACATAAAATATTTTAGGACACTATTTGTTTCAGAATCTTTTTTTCTTCATTTCCCTTCTCTAAAAACTGGTGCGTCTTATGGTCCGGTGCGTCTTATGGTCCGAAAAATACGGTAGATTCCACATATGAGTGAGATCATGAGGTACATATCTTTCTCTGCCTGACTTATTGCACTTAGCAAATGATACTCTCAGAGAGAACTTTAGATGACTAATTATTTTAGTTTTATGCTCTATGTAACATACTAAGCGCACAATTTTTTGCGATGTGTACATATTGTGAGAATGACATGTCAAGCTTTGCAGTTTGCTTACCTTGTTTGTAATATGAACTCTAATATTTCTTTTTTTTAGTATTTTTCTTACATTTATTTGTACATAGGTTTCAGATGTATAATTTTGTAATACATCATCGGTATATTGTATTGTGTGTTCACCATCCCAAGTCAAGTCTCCTTCCATCACCTCTTGACCCTCTTCTACCTCATTCTACCCATTTTCTTTGTGGTAATCACCATACTATTGTCTGTGCCTATGAGGGTTTTTTTTTTTCTTTGCTTAAGCTCTTCTCCTTTTTCACTCACAACCCTCCTCCCCTCTGGCAGTTGTCAGTTTTTTCCTCTATATCTATAAGTTAGTTTCTATTTTGTTTGTTAGTTTTATTCATTAGATTTCACATATAAGTGAAATCATACGGTATTTGTCTTTCTCGGAGTATTATTTAACTTAGCATAATGCTCTCCAGGGCCATCTATGCTGTTGCAAAAGGTAAGATTTCCTTCCTTTTTTATTATGTTAGTGCAGATTTTGTATCCACTCATCTACTGCTGGGCACTTGGACTACTCCCAGATCTTGGCTATTGTAAATAGCCACTGCAATGAACATAGATTTCTTCTGTCATATTCCCAGAAGTGAAATCACTGGGTCATAAGACGGTGCCATTTTTAATATTTTCAGGTAAATCTATACTGCTTTCCACAGTGGCTACACCAGTCTGCATTCCCAACAGTGAGTGCACCAGGGTTCCCTTTTCTCCACATCCTCACTAACGCTTGTTGTTTGTTGATTTATTGATTGACATCTAAGGCTGCTTAGGGATAATTAGCTGATTTCTTAACTGTGTACTAAGGTGAAAAGAAAATTGAAGATAAATTAGCTAGATTGGAAGCATGGGACAAAGTGTGGAATCTCAGATGGAAGGTAGGAGGGTGGGAGGTATTCAGCCAAAGACCTTGCATGCATATGCACATAGCCCATGGACACAGACAATAGGGTGGTGAAGGCTTGGGGCAAGGGAGTGGGGGCAGGCTGGAGGGGAGCCAATGGGGAAGTGGGGGGAGAAGGGGATTTATATAATACTTTCAAAATAAAGATTAAAAACAAGCAAATAAACAAATTAGCTAGATTTTCTGTGGATACTGAAATGTGAAACCCAAATATATGGGCTTCAAAAATATAACTATTTTTCCTCTTACTGGCAAACATCCTACATGTTAGGGACGTCGAATGACCATGACTAGCACAGGACATCAGCTCATCAGATAATTTCTGGAGTTGTTTTTGCAGCAAATGATGAGAAGGCACTGGTTCGGATCATATTAAGAAAACAAGCATCTGCCATTGTAGTTAGTAGCTGGCAAGAGCTTGCATTTTCTCATAGTTTTACCAGCCTGGTATTGGCACCTCTCAGGCCACAAAGTTGCTAGTGCAAATATCTTCGGTATGCCATGGCTGGGAGGACACCACCTCCCCTGGCCATTTGTTGGCCCAGAGCTAAGGAACACATGAAATGTGATGTCTCCTGCCATCTCGGGAGGGGCGTGGAGTTAGATGTTGTCTCTCTTCTTTCTCCTTATTTCACCTTTCCTAGTCTATTCTCCTTTTAACGTGCAAAGCATATGTTTACTGAGACATGATTCCACTGAGACCTGATTCCACTTTGCACTTGAACGTTAGCCCTTGACTTAGGAGATGCCCCTGGACATGTGGTTGATTGAGGTGCAGGGCCAGACAGTTTCTTTTCACATCATATAAAAGCCAAAGACCGCGGAGACTTCTGGGGGAGAAATGGCTCTCGCTTCGTGCTTCCATATATGTTGTTTATATGGTCTGAAACATTGTTTGCAACATATTCCTTCACCTAGCTAACTGTGTCCCACCTTTCAAAACGTATCTTTGTTGTGATATTGTTTGTAGATAGTCCGCCTGTCTGGGTTAAGTATACTATAATTATATTCTTTTTTCTGTCATAGCACTTTTAGACTATATTCTAATCATCTATTTTTGTTCTCTACTTTTTCTATTAGAATATGAACGTATTGAGGGAAGGAACTGAGCTCTAGTCACTCTTAGTCACCAGTGCTTCCGACCATATAATACCTCCTTAGAATAAGTAAATGCAGTTTGATTTAAGACCATTATCTCAGGAAGCAAAAGAAAGAACAGTGATTCTGAGTAAAATGATGTGGCAGTCGTTCAGACAATTGTTTGGCCCAGTGTACATGGATTCATAATGTAGTTCCAGAGAAAAGGACTGAGGAATGAAACTGAGAGCAGTGTTTCAATGAAACTTCTAGAAGATACCTGGAACTCATGGCAGCACCATATAAAGTTTATAACGGAATATGGTAGTCTCCCCTTATCTACAGGGGATGCATCCTATGACACACACACACACACACACACACACACACACGCACACAACAGTGGAAACTACAGATACTACCAAATTCAATGGGATTTCCTATACACGTGCCTTTTCTTTCTTTCTTCCTTTCTTTCTTTCTTTCTTTCTTTCTTTCTTTCTTTCTTCTTTCTTTCTTTCTTTTTCTTTCAATATATTTTATGGATTTTTTACAGAGAGGAAGAGAGAGGGATAGAGAGCTAGAAATGTCGATGAGGGAGAACCATCGACCAGCTGCCTCCTGCACACCCCTCACTGGGGATGTGCCTGCAACCAATGTACATGCCCCTGACCGGAATCTAACCTGGAACCTTTCAGTCTGCAGACCGACGCTCTACCACTGAGCCAAACCGGTTTCGGCTCTTTCTTTCTCTCTCTCTTTCTTTCTTTCTTTCTTTCTTTCTTTCTTTCTTTCTTTCTTTCTTTCTTTCTTTCTTCTTTCTTTCTTTCTTTCTTTCTTTCTTTCTTTCTTTCTTTCTTCCTTCCTTCCTTCCTTCCTTCCTTCCTTCCTTCCTTCCTTCCTTCCTTCCTTCCTTTCTTTCTTTCTTTCTTTCTTTCTTTCTTTCTTTCTTTCTTTCTTTCTTTCTTTAAAATATATTTTATTGATTTTTTACAGAGAGGAAGGGAGAGGGATAGAGAGTTAGAAACATCAATGAGAGAGAAACATTGATCAGCTGCCTCCTGCACATCCCCGACTGGGAATGTGCCCACAACCAAGGTACATGCCCTTGACTGGAATCGAACCTGGGACCCTTCAGTCTGCAGGTTGATGCCCTATCCACCGAGCCAAACCAGCCAGGGCTATACACATGTTTTTTTCACTGAAAGGAAGCACTTTGCAGCCTTCTCTTTGGCGTATTCAAATTGCCAGCGTCCAACCTCTTGAGCTATAGGGTCACTTTGAAGGGTTACTTAAGCACACACACTGCAATGCCAAGGCAGTTAATCTAACATCCCGAGAGCTACTAAGTGACTAAGCATCAGCGGAGTGGATAGGCTGCACAAAGGGATGATTCATGCCCAGGGTGGGACAGACCGGGATGGTGTCAGATTTCATCCCACTACTCAGAATGGCATGCAATTTAAAACTTACAAATTCTTCATTTCTAGAATTTTCCCTTTAATATTTTCGGACTGCGGTTGGCCATGGATAACTGAAATCATGGAAAGCGAAGCCATGCATAAGGGGAACTGCTGTGTAAAGCATTCCGTCCACTCTTTTGAGCAGCAGCAGCAGGGACGGCTTCTAAGTATCAGAACCCGTGCCAGCTGGTGTGCAAAGTGATCCAAAGAGAAGAGATGGCAATTGTCACCATCATAGTAGCAGACAGTTCTGTTCCTGAGCACATTGGAGATAAATAGCTACCAAATTGGTAACTGTTTTCTATTCGTGGCCTTGTTCTTTCATTCTTTTATGTGTTTTACTCTCTTTGCTGCCTTCTCTGGCATTAGGTAAGCATTTCATATGATTCCACTGTACTTCTTCTCTTGGCATATCAATTATACTTTTTAAAGTATAGTTAATCATAGGCAAAATTGATGACTGAAAATAAAATCTTTAAAAAATCTGTCTAGAGTCAGAAACACTACTGACTTTTTAAAGTTTTTCACATAAAATTAACACTTACTTGTTAAATTTTTGCCCGTTCCCCCCCCCTCCTCCCCAAGTTACAATTTGATTTGGAGTTGTCCTTTAAATCTGTTTCTACCCAGGGTGGATGAAGTATCGCAGTACATAGAGCAAACTGAGAGGAAAGCGCAGTGGACTGCCACAGCCAGCGAAGGGCTCTGCTGCGAACTGCCTGGGACCCTGGCGGACCCCACACACCCCTCAGAAGCACCATGGCAGCTGCTACGACTGACTCCTAGCACAATAAAGCAATCCCAACAGTAACTTCCAGCCTACCTGCCACCCTGCTAGTTTATTACTCTCATCACTCAGTTTTTAAAAGTATATTTTATTGATTTATTGATTGCAGAAAGGAAGGAAGAGTTAGAGTGGGGTAGAAACATCAGTGATGAGAGCGAATCATTGATAGGCTGCCTCTTGCACACCCGCTACTAGGGATTGAGTCTGCAACCTGAGCATGTGCTCTTGACGGAATTGAACCTGGGACCCTTCAATCTGAAAGCTGACATTCTATCCACTGAGCCAAACCAGCTAGGGCATGATTTTTTTTATTATTATTATTTTTAATATTTGGATAATGCCTAAAATGACATCAGTTTGCTTTATCTCTGTGCAAATATTTGTAATGTTAATACTGTAAGATACTGTCTGCAGTATCTTCTAACCTCTTATTTTGTTTGGGTTTTCATTCAGCATTTAAATATGCCAAGTCCCTTCCATAGAAACACAAAGCAAATAAAGTAACCTCTCTCACCTCAGGCTCTGTCTAGCAACAACCTGGTTCTCTTTTTCCTCCCTTTCACAGCCAAACTTCTTGAAATAATCTGCTCTATATTCTGTTTAAACATGTCTCATATGCTTTCCCACCCACTGAAATCTTGTTTCTGTTTCATGTTCAAGATAAATCATTCTAAAGAGTAATATGCAAATTAACCATCACTCTGCCCCACAAGCCACACCCACAAGCCACGCCCACAAAGCCAATCAAAGTGAGTATGCTAATAAACCCAACCAAGATGGCTACAGCCACAGAGAGCAGGAAGGAGGCATTTCCCCAGCAACAGAGGAAGCCAAGGTTTGGCCTACCCTTGCCAGGCTAAGCCTCCACTCAAGGCTACAAAGTTTCAATTATAGAAGGTAAATATATCCCAGATACCAGGGCCTCCACTTGGGTCACTGGGGGCATGGCCGGTCTGCAAACTACCACAGGCCTCTCACTCAGGCCAACCCATGCCCTAAGGGAACTCCCACCCTGATCTGGGACACCTTTCAGGGCAAACCAGCTGGCCACCCATGTACCAGGCCTCTATCCTATCTAATAAAAGAGTAATATGCAGATTGACCATCATTCCAACACACAATATGGCTGCCCCCATGTGGTCAAACATCCTGCCCCATGTGGACACAAGATGCCAGCAGGGGAGGGCAGTTGAGCGGGACCAGGCCTACAAGGGAGGGCTGTTGAAGGCTATCAAACCCTTTAGGGGAGGGCAGTTAGGAGTGACCAGGTTGGCAAAGGAGGGGAGTTGGGGGCAAATGGGCTGGCAGGGGAGCAGTTAGACATCAATCAGGCTGTTATGGGAGTGGTTAGGGGGTGATTAGGCTGGCAGGCAGAAGCAGTTAGGGGCAATCAGGAAGGCAGGCAGGCAAGCAGTTAGGAGCCAGCAGTTCTGGATTGTGAGAGGGATGTCAGACTGCCCATTTAGGCTGGGTTTGAGTCTAAATGAGAAGTTGGACATCCTTTGAGGGATCCCAGATTGGAGAGGATGCAATCTGGGCTGAGGGACACCCCTCTCCCCTACCGCCCCCGTGCGCAAATTTTGTGCATCTAGTTCTGATATAATCATCAATGATATAAATTGTCATAACCAAGGCATAGTTGTCTATCCTTTCTTTCCTAATAAAAACATGTTTTTATTGATTTTTAGAGAAAGAGAAGAAGGAAAGGGAAAGGGAGAAAACATCAATCAGCTGCCTCCTACACACTTCCTACTGGGGATGAAGCCTGCAACCTCAGCATATGCTCTGACCAGGAATCCAACTTGCAACCTCTTGGTGCATGGGACGACACTCAACCAACTGAACCACACTGGCCAGAACTCTATCATTTCTTTATCCTTGAAATGCATATGTCACTATTAACTGTCTTCTAGAAAAACAGTCAAAGAATACCAACATAACTTGTTCAAGATAAACTTAATCAGGTTTTCCTCAAATCTGCTTTGTAGCTGGCATTCTGTAGGTATGCTTACTACCACTATCTATTTCATAGATGGATATAATTGAATTTTAGTCATTAGTATACATATTTTTACTATTTCATAATATGTAGATATATTGATTTTGAGGATATAAAGATATATGATAGTGTAGAATGCAAAAAAATAACATACTTTTATTAAATAAAAGAAAAAAATATATATATCCCCCCATTTCACTTGAGAGGTTGCTGTGTGACCAAAATTAATATTTGTAAGCCGAACCTGAAAAGAATGTGTATTATTCCAAGCACTTGCAAATTATTGAAAGAAGATGGCTTCTGAGAGTTAAACTAGTAAAATCCACAGCTATTCAATATGATCAGTTGCCTGCAGGAATAACCAGAAGGATGGTTGAAATTTCTTAACTGAAGACCTTAGAAACACCCAAAACTCTAACAAAGCATGCTGGGTAAAATATCACTTTAGCTTAATCAAATGTAAAATGTATAAAAAGCTCAAACTGAACAAAAATATTTAGCCAGGAAACAAAACAAAATCACAATGAGCCAGAAACTGACCTGTATACAATAAAAGTTTTGAGGGAGGCATCTCATCCTTTTGGTGCCTAGTGCCATTGAATATTCAATCCCACAACTGATTCCCGTTTCCTGCTGAACTATCCAATCATAAGTTGACTTTCCATGGAGACCAGCCTACATGAAAAAAATATAGCTATGCCGCTTCTACTTAGTTGTTCCAAAATATCAGTAAATATACACATACATTGGCCTTGCAATTATACCCATCTTTCTTTTAGGTTAGATAACCCAAACCCAGACACCTATGACTTCTCAATTTCAAGTTTATTCACAAATTCCAGAGTCACAATCTATAGCATAAAGTTCTCATTAAAGTAATGCTACCTTATGCCAGGACCAGTTTGGCTCAATGGATAGAGCGTCGGCTTGGGGACTGAAGGGTCCCGGGTTTGATTCCGGTCAAGGGCATGTACCTTGGTTGCGGGCATATCCCCAGTAGGGGGTGTGCAAGAGGCAGCTGATCGATGATTCTCTCTCATTGATGTTTCTAGCTCTCTATCCCTCTCTCTTCCTCTCTGTAAAAAATCAATAAAATATATTTAAAAAATAAATAAATAAATAAAGTAATGCTACCTTCTTGCAGGGAGAACAGTTTTACTTGGGGAATCCTTGGACGTTTGTGCAATTGATCATATTTTGACCAGGGTTTCACTGCTTAAACTCTAGAAACAAATATATTTAGTGAACTGTTATTTAATTGACTTTCCCTTTGCATTTCTGTAACTGTGCCTTTCATGTGTAATATATTAGTTTTGAACTTAAAAATGCACTAACTATATTACAGACTGGTAATTATAGTCACACACTTAGCATTTATCACTCATAAGGCACTTGGCCATTTGTTCCCCCAATGAACCATTGTGAATCACCAAGATTATCTCATTCTATTCCACCACTCAACATGAATTATAGGGTGAGAAGTAAGCCTAAACATATCTTTTCAGTACACATCATTTGGTCTAATTGTAATCACTTGACTTTTTTGGACATTGCATCTTGTACTTCTCATCACTGATTTTCCAAAGTAAAAAAATTGAGGTTAAAATCATTATTTTTAAACACATTAACTTTAAATAAGCATTATTGTCAACACCACTCTTCTTTTTATATTATAAACTCCCAATATACCCTTTAGATTGAATTTATATATTTTCCTTTCCTATTTTTTCTCTCTCTAGTTTTATTCTCTCTAGTTTTAATTTAATTTTTTTTTCTAAATATTTTTCCTTTTGTCTTTACTTTTAAGTGATCTCCAATACTCAAATGAAAAATGTTACCCTGGTTGTTGAATATGATATCTCTGTGCTGCTCTTTGGCATGTAAAGATAGTTTTGCTCTCCATAAATTAAGGGGTTGAGTTGAGGACAAACACCGTGTGTATTTTTGCATTTTCAGTGCCTTGCACATTATTTAAAACAAAGTGGGACCCAATGGTAAATATTTTTTCAGTCATAAATAAAAGCCTTCATCTATTATATAAAAAGCCGGTGGTCATCATGCCATCACACCTAATGAGCGTGCGAGGGGTGGTGCTAATGCTATAACCACTGAGCCAATGCTTTAACTACTGAGCACACTGGCCAGGACCATTATTATTATTTTTTAAAGATAGAACTTTAATAAACTTGAGAAGAATTTTTCTGGTCCTTTAGCTAACCAATTCTGTCTCCAGGATACTATTTGTCTGGCTCATCGTTTTACAACAGAGTAATTTAAATCTGGAAGTTAATTGTGAGAATGAGAGAAGGATTGATGTTGGCATTTTTGAGATGTAATGATCTTTAATTACAGAAACATGAAAAAAAAAAACAACGGTGAGGAAAGATAAGAGCATCTCCTGAGAAAGTGTTAATTGTGCTCATTTAAGGTTGAGGCAATCTGGTTAGTTTGCATAAAGGCAGGCTTTAATAATGAGGCCAATGCTTAATACTCTCAGGGTGAGTGGGAGTATTCAGGTGTGGTCCTGTCTCTGCAGCCTGGAAGCCAGTTTCTCACCCCTTCTTTTGAAAACCCACTGTACCTGGTAGATAAAGCTCTGTTTGGGATTGTCCTTCAAGGACATTGTTTTCAGATTTGTCTGCACAGACCTTTGCCTCCTTTCACTGAGCTGCGAAGGGGATCAAAGGGAAATAAGCAGCTTTTCCTTTTCTTCCACTAGATATTTAAGTGGAAGGCATATCTAGAGCTCTGAGTCAATTAAAAGAGTCTGTTTGAATCAGTAGCTGTGCAACCTTTTTTTTCTTCTTTTTTTTTTTTTCAATAGATAACAGTGGGAAAAAGCAAAGGCTTTTTGCTTGTAAAAACATTTACTGTCTCCTAGCAATCTGCAGTGATGCTATGCAAGTCTGACAACAGATGAATGCTTTCCAATGTCATAAAACTTTACAGTAATACAGGAAAGTTACTACACTATTTGCCGCGGGAGTTGATGTCCAGATACAGGGTTTCAGAAAGCCTTGACTGTAAACTAACTGTATGGAGTCATTTAAAAAAAATAATCAATGTAAAATCACAGCCATTTTATCAAACCTCCACATTTTTCAGATGGAAAAACTGAGGTGTTGGGAGGTTAAATAACCTTCCAAAGTCACATGATTATTTGGGGTATTAAGCCAGGGACTAAAATGTTTCCCATTCTTACTGAAAATCTACTAATTTTAGTACTATGGCATGGCATTTCATCTAAAATGCTGAGAACTGGTGGGCTGGAGGAAAAACTACATAATATCTGAAAAGTAACTTGTATTTTTGAGGTATATTTGATGGGATAGAACAATGTATAATCAGTAAGTACTGTGAACAACAACAACACCAAAAAAAGGGATGCTCTAATAAATATAAATTCCTAACTGGGTAGGTCATAGTGGGTAGTTACACCTCAGACCTATAACTTCTTTAGTGAAAGGTTTTTAAGCCAACTTTGTCTATTGATCTTGTGCATCTCGGCTAATACACCCCCGGAATGCCAGAGTACCACCCTCAAGAGAACACATGATTCTAACTAGCCTATATTTTAATGCCCACGTTGCTTTCTCCCACCTTCATGCAATCTTCCTTAAATTCTCTTCTTAATTTCAAATATATAAAAGAAATTGCAAACTATTGTTCTCTGGAGCATTTGGGAGTTGCTTCCCGGTAACTGTCATCAGTTTCAGCTCAGACTCATAAAAATTCTCCACAGGTTTGGACATTTCTTACATTGAGTGCACCAATGTGCACCGTCATAACTAAGTTACTGCTTCTCAAGTGCAGTTTGGCCATGGTCAAGGTGCAGGTGTACACAACTATATCGTTTGTAAATAAAAAGAGTGGATCAGAGCAAGGTTGAAAACTCATGCCTGCAGGAATCCAGCAATCAAGACAGGCTCAGGTGATGGCTGCATTTAAAAATAAAATGCATTAAAATATATTTTAAAAACGGGAATTATATATTGAATTCCAACTTATGTAATGAAAACATGTATCAGACCTTTCTATTTAAAAAAAAAAGTGAATTATAAAAAAACAGTACATTTACTAAGTATTACCAGCCTACATATATACTTGCTCTGTGTAGCAAATAAAAATGCAGGCCTTCCAGTTAAATGTGAATGAATCTGCTTATCTGTATTTTATTTAGCAAACCTAACTGTGTCACCCACCACTTTGTGAACTCTCATTTAAAGGAACAGTAGGTATGTTGATTCTTGTGATGTGTACCCACTTCTGAGGTTTGTCAATGACCTTCACTTAGGATATCATTCTTAAGACTGGTTCAGAGGTGATTGTCTTCCTATTAAAGTACACTAGATTATGTGAATATATTTCTTGAGGTAGCAAATTTCACATTAAATATGTAAGAACAAAGCATCTGAGATTTTGTTAATTACCTAAAGAATATAGCAAAAGTGACCCTGGCCAGTCTGGCTCAGTTTGTTGGCCATTGTCACCTGCTCTGAGAGGTTTGCAGGTTTGATTCCTGGTCAGGGCACATGTCTGGGTTATGGGCTCGATCCCCAATAAGGGCCATGCAGGAGGCAACCCACCGAGGTTCTGCTTTCACATCAATATTTCTCTCTTCTCCCTTCCTCTATCTCTCCTAAAAAAATTAATAAACTATTTCTTTTTTTTTTTTTTTAAATAGATAGCAAAGATGAATAAAAAAAGACAACTTTATCATTCGTTTTTAGGAAAGATTGATGTTTTCAGTATAAGAAATACATAAAGGTTTTTCTGGGAAGAAAAAAAAATCCCTATGTTTGATCACAGGCACACAGGACAATAACAGAGGCAGAATCCTCAGGCTCCTGGGAGCTTTGCCCCTGCCTGTTCATAAAATCAGATAGGTGGGAGCAAGCTGCAGCGCATCCCCGAAAGTTATAATTAACATCAACCCAGGGAAGAGTCGCGGCTCCGCTTCATGTTAGATTCCATTTGATCTTAATTGAAAGGAGGCGAGGAGTTACAGGAAACAGACCCTGGCACCGAAAAGGCCGCGGCAATGTGTTTAGAATTTCCCAAGGAACAGAGGAGGTCTTGCGAGTACAGGCACTTGGAAGCGGAGAAGTTAAGCCTTTAACACCTCCCAGCAACGAAACGCTTCTTGCCCTGCTTTGAAGGCCTTGGCTCTGGGCTTTATTTTCTCCTCATCGGAGGCAGGCCCAGAAACTTGATTTTGCTTTTGAAGCGAGCGAGCGACTCTGCACCGCCCTTGGCCAGCTTGTTTTCTGTTACCTTCCTCCGAACGCTTAGTTACCTCTCCCAGGGCACCCATCATGTACCTTTCCTGAACAGTTAAGGTTTGCAGAGAAAGTATTAAAATAGAAACAGGCTGAATAAAGCAATTTTTAAAAGTCAGTCGTTTCATTTAATGTTTATTTAGGTTTCCCAAGCACTAGCTGTCATTCTAGGCCTGGGTTTCTCCTCTCAAGGAAAACGCAATTTGAAGGGGAGACAGAGACGCAACAGAGACCAACAGACATGTAGGTGGAAGAGTATCCTTGTGCTTTCAGAAGAGAGCGTTGAAACTTATGGAAGTTGATTTGTGACTGGGTTTGTTTGTTTTTTAAATATATTTTTTATTGATTTTTACAGAGAGGAAGGGAGAGGGATAGAGAGTGAGAAACATTGATGAGGAAGAAACATCGATCAGCTGCTTTCTGCATGCCCCCTACTGGGGATCAAGCCTGCAATCAAAGTACAAGCCCTTGACTGGATGTGACTGGAGTTTTGAATGCTAGACTAATAAGGGGAGGAAAGTCTTTTGTGTCATTTTATTAAAAATATCTTTATTGATTTCAGAGAGGAAAGGAGAGGGAAAGAGAGATAGAAACATTAACGATGAGAGGGAATCATTGATCAACTGCCTCCGACATGTTACCTACTGGGGATCTAGCCAACAACCCAAGCATGTGCCCTGATCAGGAATCAAATCGTGACCATGCTCAACCACTGAGCCACACTGGCTGGGCAGTACTTTCCATGAATCACAGCAGGGGCACATAAGTCAGTTTGTCTTATTATTGTTATTCATAATGTTAAGTTTGATCACATGATCAAGGTGGCCTATACCAGCCTTCTCATTGTAATGATATTTATTCCTTTTGTAATTAATAACTAACATGCTATGACTAGACTGCTCCCTAACAAACAACCTTTCATGCATTGCTTTTTTCACACTTAGTGATCGTTAACTAAGGTTGCACAATGTTAAACAATTTAGGAAATTGCTTAGAAAAATCTGGATTCCCAGGTTCTTGTTAAAAATTGAAAGATGTGGCAACATTGGGCCAGTATCCCTGAGCTGTAATAATTTTTTGGAATAGACCAATCACTATCTCCTATAACTAAGGCCATGGTTTTCAGTTTGCCAGTTCCACCATTCCCAGTTGTTTACCACTGAATTAATCACTCACTTATGGGTTTTATTTCTCCTCTGTAACCTTTTTGAGTGTTCTATCCATGTACTATGGCTTTTAATTGAGTGACCTGTGTGGCTGATGATAATGAGGGAGAGGAGAGCCAGGAGAAGGAGCTTAGAGAAAAATATTGACAACTTTACTTCAAATGTTTCATAAAAGTTGACAACCATTGTAAAAAGTCAGAAGAGCCAACTGATCTGGAAGTAAGATTTGGAATTCCATTGTGCCAGTTGAGCATATGAATGCAATAATTTTTTCCAATATCAGGTAATATCCATATATATATATATATATATATAAGCTAATATGCAAATTATCCTTGTGGGAGTTCTGCAGGGAGACTGTGAGTTCGATGGCTTGCTATGACATGCATTGACCATTGGGGGATGGGTGGAATGAAAGGAAGGCCCTGACCAGCAGCCAGAAGGCCCCAATCAGCCCTGATTGCCAGCCAGACCAAGTGACCCTAGCCATGCACAAATTTCGTGCATTGGCCCTCTAGTATTATTATAATATCTATATATATAAAATCCTAAGTGACCAAATGACTGGCCAACCGGTCACTATGACACACACTGACCACCAGGGGGAAGACGCTCACACAGGAGCTGCCCCCTGGTGGTCAGTGCACTCCCACAGACAACCTTCCATGGTCCCTCCCCACTCAGTTGCTCTCCCTGGTTGGCCAGGGAGTGGGGCAGGCCGAGGTATGCCACCTGTGCACAAATTCGTGCACCAGGCCTTTAGTGATAATTATAATACAATATGATCATTGACTTACAGCTGTTTTCCTTACTGTTCTGTCACATATCTTTTATTCCCTGTACCAGGCACATATTAAACAGTCAATAAGCTTTATTTAATAAATGAATGATTAATAAATGAATGATTCACTCGGTGTTGCTCAGTGGTTGAGTGTCGACCTATGAACCAAGAGGTCATGGTTCAATTCCTGGTCAGGGCATGTGCAGGGGTTGCAGGCTCAATCCCCCGTAGGGGTCATACAGGAGGCAACCAATCAAAGATTCTCATCATTGATGTTTCTATCTCTCTCTTCCTCTCTGAAGATATAAAAAATATTGGAAAAGGGAAAAATAAATGGATGATTTAAATGAAGACAGTTGTCAGGAGGCATTTGAGGAGGAAAATATTCGCGAGGTAGATAACATGAACCTCAAAAGACAGAGACGTGAGGCTGACATGCTCTGTAGACTTTGCAGAAGTGTGACGGGCTAGAATGAGCTGCCTCTGCTCTTAGTAGGTGAGAGGGCATGAGGGATGAAATATTTTAGTGAGGGTACAAAGGGAGCTGGAGGGAATTATGAATAAGACGTCAATGGAATGGACATTAGCAATGAGGTTAGTGGACAAGAAATAGGATCATGATGTCAGGATGATTTGGTGACTCAGAGAACCAGCGAAAAACAGAACTGGTGGGGGGGAGGGGAGGGGAAGAGGGGGGTCCCCAGCAGCTTCAGTTTGGGGCTCCTTCAGGCTAAGAATGCAGGCCGTGTTAGGGCTGTGATAAGGGAGAAGCCGGTAAGGTTTGTACCAGGTTCCAGAGACAGTGTTCGTGGCAAGTTATTCTGTAAGAATTTCACCCAAGCACCCGGAGATGGAACTAACTTGCCCCGTGGATTCACACATTCCAGTGGAAACAGCAGCAGCCTGCAGTCACTGGAAAGCCAACTTTCCAGTTGTAATCTGAGACTCCAGTTAGGTTGTTGAAGTTGAGACCCTCTGCAGCAGATGGGAGCATGCAGATCCCAGGAAACAGAGGAATTGGTGGGAGGAGGGGAGTCGGTTCTCACATTTTCCTGAGGGGGCTTTTCAAACTCACAGATTTCTGAGCATAGCCTTGGAGGACTCTGATTCACCAGGCCCAAGGAGGAGCCCAAGAATCGCCCTGTTTTGTTAAATATGCCACGTAATGACGAGGGCCACACTTAGGAAACACTATTCAGATTTTAGAAAATGTCCTCCTCTTGTAGGAGAATTACCCTTTCACAAGAGGCCCAGGCTTAACAGCCAACAGTGGCAGCGTTCATCTCTGATGAACAAAATAGCCAGTTCGTATCGTGGTTTGTTCCTGACTAGAAACTAACCAGAAACGAAGTACAACTTTGCACATTTAGCTACGGAGCTACATAGCTACCAAAATATTGTATTATTCCCTGAGGAGCCTTAAATTGTACCTTTTAGGCAAAATAATGCTGTGAAATTAGCAACCAAGTAGAAACATTCCATTTTTATCAACAGGAAAAATTTCCTTTTAGGGAGTGTGTGTGTGTGTGTGTGTTTGTGTGTGTGTGTGTTTGTGTGTGTGTAAATGTGTCACTTCTTCTTTAAAAAAAATATTTTGCTGTTTTTGAACAGCTAATTAACTTGCTTAATTTTAAAGATTGCATTGTGGAAGTCACATGGAGTTATTTAGCAAAATATAGCCTGGGTCTGCTTTGGGATTTAGCAAACTCTTAAGGGACCTGAGATTAATAGATTTTATTACTTCATGTAAGTGGTCAGTGAGTATGGTTTTCAAGAGGCACAACGATGCCAGTTGTATGGGGGTTATGGAAATAAATAGATGCAGAATTTGTCCTTAGGGACTTCAAACTCCAGAAGAGGAGATTTAGAGGTTAATAATGATGAACAATATAGCGCCAAAGGTTGCAGGAAAAAATATGCACCAGGTGGGAAAGTAGCCCAGCAATTAACTATATGGGAAGGAGCAGGAGATGGGAAGGGGCAGGACATAGAGAGGATAAGAGCATGCTCTGGCATGAGACAGCAGTATCAACCTTAAATATCACTTCTTACTGGCTGCTTGCTTGACCTCTTCTAGCCTCAGTTTCTTGATCTACAGGATGGGAATGATGCTCAGGCAATTGTTACAGTGATTAAATAAAACAATACTCATTTGCTACTTAGCATGTTAGTGCTTGGTGTTCAGTCAGGACATGATACCTGTATCCGATGTCCTCCTCCAGGTTCCAGGGCAGAGCTAAGGTCATGGTGCCATGTGGCCTAATCCTTTTAAGATCTTGTTTTACTTTTGGAGCTTTAATGTAACGTACGGTGCCTTAGCACACTAAAAAACACACCTCCTTTTGTCTTTTCAATGGCCACATCTATTGTACCGTTTGAGGTTTTTCTATTTTTAAAGAAAAGTTCTTTTGTTGTTATTTTATTTTCATTTCAGAGAGAAGAAGGGAGAGGAAGAGGGATAGAAACATCAATGATGAGAACCATTGACTGGCTGCCTCCTGCGCATCTCTCATCCTGGATCGAGCTTGCAACCTGGGCAGGTGCCCTGACCAGGAATCAAAATACAATCTCTGGTTTCATAGGTTGATGCTTAATCACTGAACCATGCCAGCCGTGCTAAAGAAAAGTATTTTAATAAGGTAATTTATAATTTGTGTATAAGAGTTTACTTTTTTTTGGATATAAAAAGCATTTTCTACCCACCTGAAATAGTCTCTTGAGGTTTTGCTTGTTTTGGCATAGGGACATTAAACAGCAATGTTTATTTAAAATACCTGGCAAATTTTCTTGAACTTCTCATTCTGAATAGAAGACAGGAGACATAACACGAATGGTTTGTTTTGATATGCTGGCTGTCTGCATCTTAAAAATACAGGCACTGGGTTGGAAAAGTCCCTGGTTCTTTTTTGTCACGGCCACGTGAGTGTCTGTTTTAGAAGTAGTACTTTTTCTAATGTCCTAAACCCATTATCATTTTTGCAGATTTTCACCTAAGGTCTGGTCTGTGTAGCTGAAGGTCATATTGATTCCCATGTATCTTCAAAATAAATGTAATATTTGTTTGTAAATTGCTGAACGTGAAGAGCCCAGGCAAAATTGCAACATGACAATGAGAGATTGGTTAAAGCTCCTGAAGGTAAGGATTGCTTTCTCAAACAATGTAACTTCAAATTGTAGATTGGAGGTCCTTGGTGAGCTCAAAAGGACCAAGCCATTCCCTCAGTTTGTGCTTCACAAAATGCAATGTCTGTTGTAGAGCTTTAGAGACAATGCGGCATTCAGAAGGAGGAATATGCCTCCTTCACTGCCTGGCGTTAGCCAGGATTACATAAGTAGGACAGGACCCCACAGACAGGTGATGCTGACGTGTGTGTGAGGGGGGTTGGGAAGTGCAAAGTCAGTATAGGCATCATAAGAGAAAACTAAACCCAAGATCTTCTGTTCATTATTTTCCATGTGTGTCATTAATCAGGTTAGAAACTCTGCTGAGTACATAGTCTAATCTCATAGATGTATTGGGGATCTTGTATTTGCCTAACAGTGGGTTAGGTGATTTGAGAATTTCATAGCTGTAATAGCAACAAACACATCAGTGGATCCATAAAGTTGACTGAAATCTTTTCAACACATGTGGAGGTGCATATGAATAAAACATATAATAAAGTAAATCAGGACATCTGTCTGTTGTGACCTATGAGATCCTCAAAAAAGATTTGGTCATCAAGGATCTCTAGGTTTGAGTTAATAGCCTTATCTCAATGTGTGTCTCTAGGTTTGAGTTAATAGTCTTATCTCAATGTGTGTCTCTAGATGAGACACACAAAAATGATAATGGGTTTAGGACATTAGAAAAAGTACTACTTCTAAAACAGACACTCACGATTCATTTCTCCTACATGGGTTTTAAGTCTATCATCAAAATATTAAGGAATCATTTATTTTATTATGGTAAACTAATGTTTCTTTATCAAATAGAGGTGAAACATGAGAAAATAGTTTTAAGCTATAGCAGAGAAGGAATTTAAGTTAGACTTTAAGTTTATTTTTTAAAATATATTTTATTGATTTTTTACAGAGAGGAAGGGAAAGGGGTAGAGAGCCAGAAACATCGATGAGAGAGAATCATCGATCAGCTGCCTCTTGCACAGCCCCTAATGGGGATGTGCCCGCAACCAAGGTACATGCCCTTGACTGGAATCGAACCCGGGACCTTTCAGTCCCCAGGCCGATGCTCTATCCACTGAGTCAAAGTGGTTTCAGCTTGAAGTCTATTTTTAAAATGATATTTTATTTTTGGATTTGTTTGTTAAATAAATATTCCAGGAACACTTATGTATGCTCGGTACTCTGAAGGTACTGGGGGAGGGGGTGCTGAATAAAGTAGACAAGGGCATTGTCCTCAGGGATCTTATATCCTAAGGGGGAGGAAAAGAAGAAATAAGTGACGTATGGATGTGCAGGAGTGTTTCAGACACTTAGCACGCTCTGTGCATCTGAAGTAACATTCAGAACGTTCGTCCTTGGTTTATCGCTTTTTCCCTGGACTGCTCTCAATTTTAATTTGTTGGCTGGAAAAAAAACTGCTACTAACATGATAGGTAGGAGCAAAAAGAGATCATGTAAAAATTAAAATGTCATTAATCTGGCTTTAAGAGCAAAGGAAATGGATACTTGGCTGAAGATTAAGTAAGAAAACAGTGGAGAAATCTTCAACAGCTACAGATTTAGCCAGCAGTTATGCCTGCACTAGGATTGTAAACAATTTGTACTTTTAAGTTCTCCAAATTCTGTCATATTCATTAATCATATTTTACAATTAAAGCATTGCCAAATTCATGCCCTTGAGTTTCTCTGAGCCTTTTCTCCTTTTCTGCTCTCATCTTATAATTATTTAAATTTCATTTTTGTTCTTTTTGAGGTTTCTATTTTATATTTCCTTCCCCCATTAGTCTAATTTGGACCACTGTTCCAATTAGCAAAAGCATTTGTTTTTCTTTTTTTTACCAGATCATTTAATCTTTTTTCTTATCCAAGGAAGGATTCTTGTCAAACATTTTCATACACATTTTACTACATTCTTAGAAATATATGTTAGACTTGAACTCTAGCAAATTGTTAATATATCACAGAGGATTAGAAATTTAGTAGACTGTACTTCGTAGCTGTTTCCAATTGAGTGGTTTATTTTAATAACATCTTAACTAGTTAACTCATGTGGGATACATAGAAAGGTTGTTTCGAAAATAAGTTCAATAAGTCTTAGGAATACAAAACTAAACATAGAATGCTTTGTTTAGTCATTTATTAACTATAAGTCCTGTCTTTTTGTCTCTATTTCTCTTACTATATTCTGTGCCTTTTGTTTTCATTTTTATTATTTGTCCAGTCCTATAAGAAAGTAAATTTCTAGAGAGCTGGAGATTTCTCTCTCTTATTCGGTGCTGTATGTACAGAGCCTAGAGCAGAGTCTGCCATAGTAAGCTCTTAATAAGCGATAAAAGAGTAATATGCTAATTAGACCAGTAGACTTTCTGGAGACCTGGACATCCTTCTGAACAAAGCCATGGTGTCAGGGCTGAGGCAGAGGTGGTTAGGGGTGATCAGGCTGGCAGGGGAGAGCAGTTGGGAGCTATCAGGCAGGCAGGCAGGCAGGCAGAGTGGTTAGGGGCAATCCAGCAGGCAGGCGAGTGGTTAGGAGCCAGTGGTCCTTGTTTGTGAGAGGGATATCCAACTGCAGAATAGGGCCTTAACTATCAGTCAGACATCCCCCTAGGGGTCCCAAATTGGAAAGAGTGCAGGCCGGGTTAAGGGACCCCTGCCCCCCACCATGCACGAATTTCGTCCACTGGGCTTCTCATTTGCTTATAATTGAGTTAACTTTACCAATGACTTTACTAACATGTCACACTGTTGTTTTCTTTTAGAACAAAAGTAAAAGTAGGAATGGCAAAGTACAGCACACTCAGTACCATTCAGCAAGTTTACATTTATAGGAATATTGATTCTACCACACAAATTAACTACCATGAATATGGCTTAGTGAAAAACACACACCCAGATTTCTTTCCTCATTCCCCCTTTTTGGGTCCCATTCTTCTAATTACTTTTTACCCAAACTCCCAAGCTCCACACCCTCCTCTATTTTCTTTTAATAAGCCTGAAACTTCACTGCCAGAAAAGTTAATATTGCTCTTATCTACTCAGCAATGGCAGAATGATCCCCTTAGAACTTTGCAAATCTCTTTCTCTCCCCCCCCCCATCTAACTCATTGAGCAATAACTTTATTTCAGGCCCAAAAAGTTCCTGGGTATCCTCTAAGTGTATTATAACTTGGGGGCTAAAGACTGCTCAGAAACAGAAAATATATTCCTTGTAGTTTTCAGATAAATTAGATAATTGTATGCAATCTTTCTAGCAAATAAAGAGAACATACTGTAGCAATGAAAATGGAGTATTATTCATTATTATTTAGTAAAAAAAAAAAGGGAGGGGAGATAAATTTGAAAACATTTTACTATTATAGAATTTATGATTAGAAAAATTATTAATGTAGACTTGTATACATTTATTAATTTAATTTCCATCATTATGATAAAAACCATAATATGACAGAGAATATGATCATTTCTTAAGCCTTTCTTCACCTACTTAAGGAAAAACCTTAATGTCAAGTTCTCTTGAGGTAGTGGCTACATAATTAAATTAAACACTCTAGATCTTGATGAACCCCTTGTAAGAAATCTCACTTAGGGAACAGCTATTCTAAAATGTGGATACTATAAATAGTCATACTGGGAACAAACAAACAAAAGAAATAAAAAGTGTCTGATGCATAAGGAAAGATGCTCAAATTCGGTTATAATAAAATAAGTGCAGATACAATTATGCTGAAAAAAATGTATATATCCTATATAATAAAGAGCTAATATGCTACCGTGTTTCCCCGAAAATAAGACATCCTCCGAAAATAAGACCTAGCACATGGAAAGATAAGACATCCCCTGAAAATAAAACCTAGCGCAACTTTGGGAGAAAAAAATTAATGTAAGACACTGTCTTATTTTCTGGTCAACATGGTAATTAGACTGAAGAGCAGAACAACCATCTGGATGACCTTCTGGATGAAGCTGGGGCTGCGAGGGCTGCGAGGATCGAGTCCCTTGCACAAATTTCATGCATCGGGCCTCTAATATATATATATTTCTTCTTATAAGACTTCCAGAAATCAACAAATTTAAAGACATAATTGGCCAGGCTGATTATGGTATAAATTACCAAGATCTTTCAAAACTACAAATACATATATTCCTTGGGCTATTGATTCAACTTCTAGTTGTTCATCCTACAGATATATTTGTACTTCAGTGACATGATGTCACATACAGGGTTATAAATTGTAGTATTTCATATGATTTAACAAAACAGCAAAATATTGGAAGTAATCTAAATGTTTAAAACAGGATTGATTAAATAAATTATAATATTTTCCTGCAAAGAAATACTATGTAACCATAAAAAAAAATGAAGATCTCTATGAACTGATTTTTAATTTTTTCTCAGCTATGTTAAGTGAGGAAAAAAAAAAAGGGGGGGGAGCAGAATAGTTTATATAAGGTGCCATCATTTATTGAAAGAGAAGAAAGAAAATAATATATGAGTGGACTTGCGTTACTGACCAAGGAAAGAACAGGCAAGAATCATATGGCTTTGGTTGTTGGTGGGAGAAGGGAGTAGAGGAGGATAGAGAACTGGGTGGATAAGGTATAAGTGAGAGAGAAAGACCTTTGATCTTTTTGGCCTATTAAATTTTAAATAATAAGGAAACATATAGATCACTAGCTTAAAAAATAAATATAGAGATAATAAAAAATAAAGTTAATTTTTTAAATTTTTAAATTTTTATTTATTTATATTTTGTTAATCCTCACTTGAGGATATTTTTCCCATTTATTTTTTATTTTTGTATTTGTCTATTTCTTTTTTAAAAATCTTTATTGTTTATCCATTGATTTTTAGATAGAGTGGGAAGGGAAGGGGAGAGACAGAAAGAGACAAATATTGTTATAAGAGAGACACCTGGATTGAACTCAGGACCCTTCAGTCCCAGGACTGATGCTCCAACCACTGAGCCAAACTGGGTAGAGCTAAAGTAAATCTACTAACCACATGTACATTCTTGTTGTACACTTACAATTCAACACACAAATTGTCATTTCCAACGACACGTGTGTAAATGTAGGAAATACTCCTCATATTCCAAATCATTTCTAGAATTTGGCTTTTGCTAAGATTATACCCAGCTCAAGTGGAAAATATCTGATTCGCAATCAGCAGCCTCCCTCCCCATGAGCTAACAATGGCTGTGAAGCGTTTTCAATTCCACCCAGGAAACTGTCAACTGAGGACATCCCAACGTCCCAGCTGTGTCTGGGTGTGTGCAGCAGAAGCCAGGCATTTTGCCTGCTCCTAATCACAACCCTACACTCAGGGAGAAGACCAGCTTTCCAAGCCTGCTCAATGCTATCCCCCACACAAGGGTGCATGGGTGTTTTGGAGAGAAGTGAAGAGTTAATGTCATGAGACCAAGTCTGTGAGTAGGGAATGAGTGGGCAGTAGAGAGGATGGGTGGCTCATGATCTTCCAAAGCTCGGAAGATCAGACTGAATGAAGAATATGCTCTTCCACTGAGACCGCATTTCTTCTCTATCAGCTGTCTGTTTAAACCACTGTCCCATGAACAAGCTGAAGAGTCATGGTTTATCTAACAGAGACAAAACCTGATGACAGGATATCGCCCTGACTGGATGTTGGGTTTGTTGACATTTGAGACAAATCTGGAGCTTTTATTTAAACAGAATTGTCACTGTATTTTAATATAACCGATCAAGTTCTGGTTGGGGTGGAAATGCTGTCTGTGTGGCTAAAACTTCAGGCTGTTTGCCAGGAAGTGTGTCTTTCAAACGTTGATGATGATCTTGTTGGGGAGAAATAAAACAGGCTCCGAGAGAACCAACACCCGGTGAAGTGAGGTGAGAACGAAGGGTCAGGACAGTTCAAAAGTAAAATCTGCTTTTTGTAAGCAATGTGCTTTGAGGGGAAAAAAATGAAACTGGTAACCTGAGCGGTTTAGCGACTGCCTTCATTTTATAGCTTTATATCTTATTATGTATGGATCCACTTATATAACATCCTTAATTTTTGCTCAGATCTGTAAGTGATATTTCCTTTTCCTTCTACTGAATTAAAAATGTCCTTCCTTTATTTACATTCTTCCGACTTTATAAACACTATGGAGACAAACCACTTTACCTTTCGATCTCTCCTCTCATGCAAAGTCTATACTTCCAGAAAGTGAGATTGTTTGATTGCTAAATACGGAGCTGGCCTATTCCCTTGGAAGTGATTCACAGAACAGGGTGGAGGCAGAGGAAGTGGTGATGCGGCTGTTTAAGTGAACATGCAAATCCAGTGGGTTAGGTCATGTCTTAGCAGATAGCCTTGTGGAGTTCAGACGTCGAACTTCCAGCGTATGCTTCATTTGCTCTTCCTAGCAACCACTAAAGAATATGGGGCACTTACTGATTCTATTTCTGAGAATGAAATTGGGATTTCCAACCGGAAACTACAGAAGTTCACAGAGATAATCAGGGAATTACAGTTGGCTTCTAGAAACTTCCTGAATTAATCTTGTTTGAAAGTAAATCCTGTACTAGAATTAAGACATCTCATTGGCCAAAAAGGAAGTTTTAATAAAAAAATAAATAAAATAAAAAAAAAAAAAGCTCAGAGATGCTAGGTAATTTTGTCACTGTAGAAGTACAAAGATTCAAATTAAATCCATTGTTTGTACCTACATACTCAATGGCTTGAAATTTATTTATTTATTTATTTATTTATTTATTTATTTATTTATTTATTTATTTATTTTGCTAGTTAAGGTGGTGTCATTTAGGACTATCTTTAAAGGCATAGAACAAGTTTCTGACAATCCCCATGGATGCTCTCTAAGTTTGGGCTCCTTTTAAAATTTCTTGGATTCTCGATCTCCAACAATTTAGAGAGCCAGAAACCTGTCTTTATCGTGGCAGGTTTCTCACTGTTTCTCTGGCTTCCGGAATCAGGAGCCCGCCCCCTCCTGACCCTGCTTCTTTACCAGGATCCCTAAGCTGACATGACAGACGTACCTGGGCTTCGGGTATACCGTAAGCCTTAACAGTTGGCTTGGAAAAGAAGCCAAATGCGTCACTATGTCAGACAGACATTCTTCCTCCTACCTTCATCGGGTTACATCTGGTTTCTGAATCACGGGGAGGAATGAAAGCTAAGCGTCTAAGGCAGTGTTAGTGCCATGGAGAGAAAGCCTATTGAAAAGCAGACTCAGAGACAGAGCAAGAGGACAGCTCGGATCGGGGTGAGGTGTGTTGGGGTGAGTGGAGGGACTGAAGAAAAAAAAGAAAACTCAGAGATATGGACAACAGTGGGGGAGGGTAGTGGGTAGAGATGGAAGAAGGGCTTAGAGCACATGTGTCAAACACAAGGCCCGAGGGCCAAATCCGTCCCGCCAGGCCTTGCAATGAGGCCCACACCGCGCTGTCATCACTGCACTCTGCTGCGTTTCCATCACAATGACAGTTTATGACTTCAGTAAACCATTCGGCCCGCAATTTAGGCTGGATTTTAGATTTTGGCCCCTTCTCTGATTGAGTTCGACACCCCTAGCTTAGAGGGATAAATGGTGATGGAAAAAATAAAATATTCAAATAAAACAACAACAACAACAACAACAACACACACACACACACACACACACACACACAACTGGAACTGTGAGGGGCACAGAAATCAGAGGCCAGGGAATATCTATAAAAGTCTGATGGTGAAGAATTAAATATCTCATGTATGACTCCCTTTGACCTTAAGAATCTACAACTAACTGGAGATTCAAATTATACCCTGGCCTTTAAGCCTTCAATAATGAGAAAAGTTTAAAAAGTTCCCTTTACTCAATAAAGCTTTATCAAGCACCTAACATTCCCGCAGGTGTTTTGAAATCTTGCTCATCGTTGATCTTGGGGATTTGTTCATAGATTTCTCTTCCTTCACTAATCTTTTTTTTTTTTTTTTTTTTTTTTTTTTTCAAATGCAGTAAAGCATGTTATAAGGAAATAGTTTTATTTATTTATTTATTTATTTATTTATCCTCACTGAGAACATGTTTGTTTGCTTTTTTCAAACAAATTTTTACTGATTTCAGAGAGGAAGGGAGAAGGAAAGAAAGATAACATCAATGATGAGAGAGAATAATTGATGGGTGCCTCCTGCACACACTCTACTGGGGATCAAGCTGCAACCTGGGCATGTGACCTTGACAGGAATCAAACCTGGAACCCTTCAGTCCACAGGCTGATGCTTTATCTACTGAGCCAAACCAGCTAGAGAACATGTTTTTATTGATTTTAGAGAAAGAGGAAAGGAGAGGGAAAGAGGGAGAAAAGGAGAAAAGGAGAGAGGAGAGAGAGAGAGAGAGAGAGAGAGAGAGAGAGAGAGAGAGAGAGAGGGAGAGGGAGTCAGAGAGAGAGAGATAGAGAAACATCAATGTGAAAGAGAAACATCAGATTGATTGCCTCACGTATGCACCCTGATGGAGGGTCAAACCCAAAACCTGGGTAAGTGCCCTGATCAGAAATCAAACTGAGACCCTTAGATGCATGGGTGATGCTCCAACCACTGAGCCACAGAGTCTGGGCTAGTTGAGCAGCTTTAGAAAGAAAGAAAAAAGAGTTGAATCACTAGGTCAGCATTCTCTGGAAAGGTACTGTGCCTTCAGTACTAATCCAAGGTACTAGGAAGCTAAGAGATTTTACAAAACGCTTTAAAAAAATCTTATTAAAAAAACCCTTAGATTTTCTTTGCTTTTTTTCTTGTTTATCTCAATAGCAAACAGCCATGATCTATGTTAAGTTGAAAGTATCTTTTTTCCCCTTAACAACCTGAAAAAAACCGACATACTATGAAATAGCTAATTGCTTAAAACGCTGAATGCAGATATACTCAGAGTTTCCCCTGAACTATGGCAGGACAAGGTACTTTTTAACTTCACATGACAAAGACTAATGATAGCACTCTCCCTTGACTCATCTTTTGAACATTACCAAAACTGCAACCCCAGATTACAACCTATTTTACCACAATATCCAGCACTGTGAATAAGAATTGCTAAGGCAAAGACAGAAAAACCCCACAAATGTGGTTCTGGCTTGTGACGTCCTAGATTTCCCTTAAGTATATTAACTATTGCAAGATAACGGTCAGCAGAATTGAGGGGATAGACCACAAAATTACTGGGTTTCAACTCTCATCAGAGCAAGGTTGAAGCAATGGGGAAAAATAGAAAGTGTATATGTCCATTATCATTTTGATAGTAGATTTTGTTTTACTGCTTTTCTAAACAACGTAATAGCTCTTCCAAACACTGGCAATATTCACAATATTTCTCTTTATCTTCCTATTATATAACTGATAAAGTTTTATTAATTGTATAATGCTTTTATTATTTCTATAAAAGATGCGAGGAAGCAAATGATGTCTTTGTTGTTTCCTGCTGTAGCCTGGTATCTAGCACAAAATTTGTAAGGCCCAGGACAAAATTGAAATATGAGATCCCTTGTTTAAAAGTTATTAAGAACTTCAAGACAACAAAGAGCAGAACTTGAAAACAAGTGCAGAACCCTTGTGAGTACGGGGCCTTTCCTCTGTAGGACATAATAGGTGTTCAGTAAGATGTGTCAACTGAATGACTGAGTAAGTATTCTGAATAAATAAATCTCTTATTTTGAAGACTAGAAACAAAACACTTACAGATGAGAGTGGGTCTACAAAAAATTGTTTCTCTGAGAATTAATCAAGAATTTTCCTGCTTTATCCCCAATGGTCCTGTATACTGAAATCTGGTCAGCTTTAAGAAAATACTGGCCGGGACCCGTTTGGCTCAATGGATAGAGCGTCGGCTTGGGGACTGAAGGGTCCCGGGTTCGATTCCGGTCAAGGGCATGTACCTTGGTTGCGGGCATATCCCCAGTAGGGGGTGTGCAAGAGGCAGCTGATCGATGACTCTCTCTCATCGATGTTTCTAACTCTCTATCTCTCTTCCTTCCTCTCTGTACAAAATCAATAAAATATATTAAAAAGAAAAAGAAAAAGAAAATACTGTACGTTAAATTCTGTGTTCGCTTTCATTTCATTCTTGTTCATGTATAAGCTCAATAATTTTGGCAACTCTCTTTTTCACCCACTATCTTTTTTATTTTATTGATATTTTTTACAGGGAGGAAGAGAAAGGGATAGAGAGTTAGAAACATCAATGAGAGAGAATCATCGATCAGCTGCCTCTTACACACTCCCTACCGGGGATGTGCCCGCAACCAAGGTACATGCCCTTGACCAGAATCGAACCTGGGACCCTTCAGTCTGCAGGCTGACGCTCTAAACTGGCCTTGGTCTCACCCACTATCTTTAAATAATAGTAATAATAATAATAACAATATATTGCTGAGACCGGTTTGGCTTAGTGGATCGAGCATCAGCCTGTGGACTGAAAGGTCCCAGGTTCGATTTCGGTCAGGAGCATGTACCTTGGTTGCAGGCACATCCCCAGTGTGCAGAAGGCAGCTGATCAATGATTCTCTCTCATCGATGTTTCTAACTCTCTATCCCTCTCTCTTCCTCTCTGTAAAAAAAAAAAAAAAAAAAAAAAAATCACTTTTTTTTTTTTTTTACAGAGAGGAAGAGAGAGGGATAGAGAGTTAGAAACATCGACGAGAAACAAAGATCGATCACCTGCCTCGTGCACACTCCCTACTGGATACGGGCCCAAAATCAAGGTACATGCCCTTGATAAGAATCCATCCTGGGACCCTTCAGTCAGTAGGCCAATGCTCTATCCACTGAGCCAAACTGGTCAGGGCTTACCCACTATCTTTCAATTGCTTTGACTATACCAGTTTAAGCCCCCAAACACCCTAATTAATATAAAAGAAATAAAAGTTGATATTTAAAAAGACATTATTATGCACACACTGCCTTAGTAATACTAAAATAACAGGATATAAGAAAGAACAGTTACTTTCAAAACTATTGGATTAGTATAGCCTTATATCTGGGAAGTCTCAAAACACTGATAAAGACCAGACTACTTTAGAAAGAATAATAACTGGAGGTTGATATTTACTCAGAACATCACAAATCAATGACAAATAAGTTTCTCTCTTCTGTCCCTGGCAAAGTATTTTTTCTTCAATTGAAGGACTAGACTTGACTTTTCCCAGAAATGACTTGATCCTGGAACAGTCAGAGAAAACTTCTTTTGAAATAAATAGTCTCTCTGAAGCGATATGCTAAATCAGTTCGTACAGAAGAATGAGTTTTTAAAAATAAGGTTTGTCTTCATTTCTTTATAGTTAAAAAAAAGTAATTCTAACAATTAATTGCAGTTTGCCCAAGGAAAATGGTAAATGATTTCTTTTTTTCAGAATCAAGTTTTTTATTACATATTGTCCCAAGAGGCTTTAGATCCATTCCAAACTGACCCATGCTAACCCCTTTCATTCTTAAACTGGCTGATTCCTATTTTTCTTCCTCTGTATTCCTTCAAAAAGTATCAGGAGGGTGGAAACTACAGGGGTTATTTTAACCCTCAATCAAGTAATGGAAACAACAGCCTTTAAAAGGGACAACCTTGCATTTGAATCTTAGTTTTGCTGGTTTCTTCTGTGATGCCTTGGAAATGTTATTTAATCTCTCTGATCTCAGTTTTACCTTCTGTAAAATGGAGATGATGCTTCCCTTGTAATACACCTTATAAAGATCCATGATGATACAGGCAAATTGGATGACACGTATTTAAAATATGGTCAAGTAGTATTATGGTGAACATTAATTTTCAATATTTATAGCTAATTTTAAAAATAATGTCTTTATCTCATAATCATAGAATAATGCTCGCCATAGAAAGCTGGTAATGTATATAGAAGTCTAAAGAAGCAGGAAAACAAACAGTTCACCATGCTAAGAGGATAACATTTTGACAGATCTGTAGCCTTTTTTTAATGAATTTTTTTCTTTACTCAGTTAAGATCATACATAATGTTACCAGAAAGGGACCAGGCCCAAAGTAGGTCTGCCTCTGGCCAGCCTGCAGTGTGTGGATTGCTGACCTCATGCAGGAAAGATTTCACACCCCCAGTCCAGGTGATTTTGAGAGTACTTTTACTAAAGCGGGGGAAGGGAAACAAGGAAGGGCTTAAGGTAGAAGCAGCAACAGGAGACAGACTAAGGTTTTAGCTTTCCAGAACCATTCTGGGAAAGAAAGAAGCCATGGCGGGGCTGCTGTCAGCTCACTGGAGAGTCAGAGAGAAGGGGGCCTTGGGGAATGGGTCAGGATTTAGCCAGGATGCAGCTGCTGCCTCTGCCCATTGCTCTCCTGGTTGCAAGTTAGGAAATGCACTCCTGTGAGGGAAGGGGAGGGAAAGGGGAGGTGAGGGCGTGCTCCCGGAAGGAGCATGTGCACTGGGACCTTTGCTTTGAGGGTTTTGGAGGGCTGTGGGTTTAGGAGAGATCTTAGGGGAGGATCTCAATAGAATATTCATCTGCTTTTCTGGGTGTGCCCTTTCAGGGTCCTGCTCTCCACTACGAACACTTCTACTCTAGGAAAAGAATAACCATGAGTGCAAAAAAAAAAAAAATTAAAAGAAAAAAAAATTTTTTTTTTAAATGACACAGTCATTACCACGTTAACAAAAGTGAAAAAGGTAAAGAAGGCATAAAGAAATATTTCCACCCTAACTGGTTTGGCTCAGTGGATAGAGCGTTGGCCTGTGGACTGAAGGGTCCCAGGGTCGATTCCTGTCAAGGGCATATACTTTGGTTTCGAGGACATCCCCAGTAGGGGGTGTGCAGGAGGCAGCTGATGAATGTTTCTCTCTCATCAGTGTTTCTAACTCTCTATTCCTCTCCCTTCCTCTCTGTAAAAGAATCAATTACATATATATATATATATATATATATATATATATATATATATATATATATTTGTTTTTTAATGGAAATATTCCCAATCATTCAACCTTTAATCCCTTGAGGCATAAGACTTTTAGGATCAGAGAAAGTTGTAATGAGAGAAAGAAGGTGGTTGGGATGGTTTCGTGGTCCTGCTCTAGGTGAAGAGCAACTTCTCATCAGTTCAAGTCCAGAAAGGAAACATTGGGTCACAGAAACAGATAAGACGCTAGACTGGACCAGACTATGAAATTACTAACCATCAATGGTTTGCAAGTGAGAGTTAAGTATATTGGAAAATGATACTATCATAAATATTCCTTGATACTAGGAGATAATTCCTTATGGTTTAATGTGTGTCGATTAATAACACAAGAATGATAAATTTGGCCGGGACCAGTTTGGCTCAGTGGATAGAGCGTTGGCCTGTGGACTGAAAGGTCTCAGGTTCGATTCTGGGCAAGGGCATGTACCTTGGTTGCAGGCACATACCCAGTGGAGGGTGTGCAAGAGGCAGTTGATCGATGATTCTCTCTCATCGTTGTTTCTAACTCTCTATCCCTCTCTCTTCCTCTTTGTGAAAAATCAATAAAATATATTTTTTTTAAAAAAAGAATGATAAATTTGTTTGCTGAGATTATCTGCCTTTTAATATAAACTTGCATTGGTAGCAAAATAATGGAAGTTGTAAGAAGAAGTAATTCCAAGATGCATAATAGCATTTGAAACATAAACATAAAAGTTAAGACCAAGTGGTTTATAAACAATATTAAATATTCTTGTCTTCTCTCCTAAAGTGGGCTTTATACAGGTGAGTGATAAAAACAGGGATGAACTGAAGTAGCCATTTTTTAAAGAGAAAATTGACCTTACAAGCTAGTCTGAAAGGACATAACAATAAAGTTGAGTTCATATATAAAAGTGATTAATTTTTAGCATATCTCAGGAGTGGGTTCTAATTTAATTGCAGAGGCCTTGAAGAGGTATGCCTGCCAGGAGTGGTGATATACCTTAGTAGCCAACTCCGGAAAGAGGGAAACTTTCCTGAAGTGGTCAGGGAGGCCCTGAGTCACATTGATCGATCATTAATGTGCAGTGTTGACTGGCACATTGGCGATACACTGCTTGCCTCTATTTGACTTAGCTCTCATTCTGGAGATTTCTCCTGCCCTTTCATTTGAGGCCTGTTTCTTTGTCTACCCATTATGGCTGCTTATTTGGGTTTGTTTCTCTATATTAGATAAATCTGCCATGACTCCCAGTCTTTGTGGCATGGCCTTATGCAATCGGAGTCCTGTGGAGTCCACTGGTGCAGTCTTCTTGATCACCTTAGCAGAGTGCTCCAGGAATCTACTCCACAGTCGTTTATTCACACCTAGCTTTAAAATCAAAGAATTGAATCAAATCACTAAATCAAGGGGTTATATACATTATTAATCATCTGGTTCAACCCTCAATTTTCATAGTTGACAATATTGAGGACCAGTTTATACCCTTTAAATGAATTCTTCATCTATTGTGTCAAGTATTATTTACTTCAACTTTTAAGGGATCCATTACACAGCTTTGCATTGCCACATACCCTACACTTCTACTCTCTTTAGCATTTTCTTTTATTATATACTAGAGGACTTTGAAACTTGATAAAGATGAAGGGCAACGGTATAATTAAATGAGCTGTGTGGGAGACCTCTGAGGGTTAAGCCATAGAAAGGAACTCTAGTTATTTATTGCTCCATAGACTTCTCATAGATTTACTGGGTGTCTTTTCATGTAGTGACCAAAAATCACTACCAGCAAAAGTCAGGATATAATCTGTGGTTGACCTTTTATGACAATAATTATAGAGACAACAATGTGGTCTTAAATTTTTTGCTAGTAAAACTAGTCATAATTTGTAAACATACACCCACTAAACTAGCCTTTATTGCTTTCGGTAAAAAGGTTTACATATTTTATTTTGGAGTCTTCTTTGTATTCCCCCCCCCCCCCCCCATTTGTGTTCAGATGTGAACCTGTTAGCTCAATAAGAGTTAGCTTTCCAAGGAAAAAATTGAACTTTAGAAAAATATACATGTATTTTTTTTATTTATTTCAGAGAGGAAGGGAGAAGGAGAGATAGAAACATCAATGATGAGAGAGAATCATTGATTGGCTGCCTCCTGCACATCCCCTTCCAGGGATTGAGCCCAAAACTCAGGCATGTGCCCTCACTGGGAATCTAACCGTGACCTCCTGGTTTGCAGGTCAACATTCAACCACTGAGCGAGACTGAACTTTTTTTTTTTTTTAAGTGGATGAAAAGAAAATTTATTTCTCTGCATGCAAAAAATGTTTGCTGCTTATTAAATAGAAGTGAATTTACTTCCTACTGTCTATGATGTTCAGTTTTCTTCTTCTTTATTGAATTGTGAGGAGATAACCATAGACATTGATGGGTAGGACATAGGCCTTCAAAAATAATTCATTGAAGATTCTTAGAGATATTGTTTACCTGTAATTAGAATGTGTCTGCAGGTTTGCTTTGATTACATTTTTTATCCTGAATTTTTTTCATTTATTCCACAGGGAAAATATTGACAGAGCATTCCTTCTTAAAGGTAGGGAAGTGATAAAGAAGCTCCACTATAAATAAAACCAATTTCCACCTCAAATGAGTCCATAAAAGCCAGGAGTCAGTCTTGCGAGAAGGTTATAACTTTGCAAATTGCCAATGCTTGAATCTTGTTTTAATTTTCCACAGCGATCAACAAATATACTTGTAAATAAAAAAAAAGAATTTGTGCTTGTCTTTTGAATATTTTATTGTTAAACTTATTGGAGGGACAATGATTAATAAATGATACAGGTTTTAAGTGTACAATTCTATGATATATCATCTGTATTATGCTCATCTTTGAAGGCAGCCATTCCTACCTGGACCCAAGGTGACCATCAGCAGTATGGTTTCCCTCCCTAGTCATGAGTAGAGAGAAAGGAACGCTAAGGAACCGTTCAGGTGCCCATGAGAGCAAAGGAAAGGAAGAAGTGAGACCAAACGTTGCTGCCTGGAGTGATCCTGGGACAGATGTTTCTATTTGAAATTCCCCAATTTCCACAGAAATTGTTGTTTGCTTGTTTTTCTGCAGTTTTGATCCTCTTACTTTTCTAGACCAATTAATATCAAGTTACTGCCGGGACCGGTTTGGCTCAGTGGATAGAGCGTCGGCCTGCAGACTGAAAGGTCCCGGGTTCGATTCCGGTCAAGGGCATGTACTGTGGTTGTGAGCACATCCCCAGTAGGGGGTGTGCAAGAGGCAGCTGATCGATGATTCTCTCTCATCGATGTTTCTAACTCTCTATCCCTCTCTCTTCCTCTCTGTGAAAAAAAAAAAAAAAAAAAAACCAAGTTACTAAGGCATCTGAGGGAGAGCAGAAATCTTAGGACAGATAGGATGGAATGTTAGAAGATCTGAGTTCAAAGACTGTTCATATGATTTACTGAACAAAGTGTTTTTGCTTTTCTAAGCATTGACTTCCTTTTCTATGCTGTAAGATTTTTTTTTTTTTTTTCTTTGTGAGAAAGGATCTGCTTGGTACCTGGCACCAACTAAGTGATGGACAAAATAGCTATTTGTTTAGAGTTGACAATGTCTAAACATTTGCTCAGTAACAACAGGCATCTGTGGAATTAGAAAACCCACAAAAAACGTGTTTACCTTTGCCCTCTCCTCCCCATTCCTGACAGGGGCTCCTGAAACTCTTGTGATTCCCTTGGTGATAAGAGCACCAGGAGCATCTTTTGTTCCATTGAGGTGACTCTGGGTGGGCTCCTGGAGGGCTCCTCGATGGGGGCTGGTCACCAGAAAGACCAAGTCATCATTAGAAGCTTAGGATTTTCAGCCCACTCCTCCATTTTCTGAAGAAGGGAGAGGGGCTAAAACAGAGTTAATAATTGATCGTACCTACATGCAGAAGTCTCCATAAAATCCCAGAAGTACAGGATTTGGAGAGCTTCCAAGTTGGCCAACACATTTGCTCTGGGAGGGTAATACATCCCAACTCCACAGGGACAGAAGCTATTGGTCTTGGGGGCTCCCAGACTTCACCCTATGTATCTCTTAAGCTGGCTGTTTTTAGGTATCATTTGCCATATCCTTTAATAAATTGGAAAATATAAATGTTTCCCTGAATCCCGTGAGCAGTTCAAAGAGGGTAATCAAACCAGAAGAGGGGGTCCCTTAGAACCTTTGTTCTATAGCCAGTTGGTCAGAGGCACAGGTGATAATGTCTTGGGTCTAGTGTCTCAAGTGTGTGTGTGTGTGTGTGTGTGTGTGTAAGTAAGAGAGAGAGAGAGAGAGAGAGAGAGAGAGAGAGAGAGAGAGAGAGAGAGAGAGAGAGAGAGAGAGAGAGAGGGTTGTAGGGTACGTCTTGTAGGATTCAGCACTTAACCTGCAGGATCTGATATAATTTCAAGGTAGATAATGTGGATAAAACAGAGATTCCATGGAAAATAAATTTCTAGCCTTAACTGGTTTGGCTCAGTGGATAGAATGCCTGTGGACTGAAGAGTCCCGGGTTCAATTCCAGTCAAGGGCACATGCCTCATTTGTGGGCTGGGTCCCCAGTAGGGAGCCTCGCTTATAGGAGGCATAAAATCAAAGATGCTCTCATCATTGATTTTTCTATATCTCCCTTTCCCTTCCTCTCTGAAATTAATAAAAATATATTTTAAAAAAATAGAAAAGAAATTTCTAACTGGGCAGGTAATGGTGGCTGGTCATGCTCCAAGCATGTAACTTTTATTAGTAAAAGGCTTGTCTTTGCCTTAAGCAAGCCTGTCCATTGTTTGTGTATATCTAGGATAACACACCTTGGAAATGCCCCCTGTCCAAACCCTTCTTCTAATACGTGACCACCCTCAAGAGAGCACATAATCATAACTAGTTTGTAATATCATTCCTGCCTTGCTATATCCCACCTTCATGTAATTCTCCTTATATTCCCTCCTTAATATCCAATGCATAAATGCAACTGCAAACTATTATTATTCTCCAAAGCATTTTTTCTGTCAGTTGAGATCTTGCTTCCAGGCATCATCTCTGTTTGACTCAACTAACGCCTTATAAAAATTCTCGACAGGATTGGGCATTCTTATGTCAGCAGTAGTGTCAGAATTGAATTAAACTGTGGGACACCCAGACGGTGTCTCAGAGAATTTGGTGTGGGGAAAACCCTCACACTTGGTGACCAGAATGTCAGACGTGAAGTGCGCCATGTGAAGAATAAAGGAAACAGCCCAGAGACAGACTGAAGTTAGTTTTTCCAAAAGAGGACCTTTAAAGAATGAGAAAGGAACGGGGTAAAGTTGTTTCAAAGATGTGCTTTAAAAGGTCTAGTAAAAGAGCGTTTTATGGATACCATATCAGTGCGACTCTATGCCAGTCACCCAATTTTCATTTGCTTCCAAGTTTTCTTTTGAGTTATTACTGTAGCGAGGAAATACATATGCAAATTAATCAGTGTGGAAAAGATTTTTATGGGCTGATTCATCTAAGAATACACCCCGCCCTTACTCTAGAATTAGTCAGGGTGAAGACTTTCCATCTGTTCCATGATTTACCCCCAAATTATTTTCTTAGCTTTGTAGGTTGGAAAAAATAGAGACATAGATAATTAAAAGATATTGCTCCTTTCTCACAATGTGATATAAATTGTTTTGTCTAGCCAATATTTGAATGGCTTAAATCAAAGGGCTTTATCACTTTTCTTGGTAAAATCTGGGAGGGTGGGGAGGATGGGCAAAAATCAACCAGAGAATATATATGCATATTTTGCATAAAATATCCCCTGACTACAGGCAGCAGGGTTTTAGGCATGGTTTTAGGCATCCCCCATTACATGTGTTACATAGGAAATGGTCAGGTCCATGTTGTATTTGAATCTGAGAAGCTTCCACTGGGACTTGAGTCATGACTTGAACCACTTCAGTCATTCAGGGCTGGCTGTTTCCTGAATATCGACTACTTTAGGTGGAGGTTAAAAATGACAGTCAAATAGCAACTGAAATCTCTGAGGGCTTTAAACAAAACCAAAAATAGAAATAAAATTGATCAATTCAAATATCAGTTTTCCAACTGGGGGTGAGGCCCCCAACCTAGGCATGTGCCCTTGACTAGAATGGGACCTGAGACCCTTCATCAGCACAGTCAGCAAGCCAATGCTCTAGCCACTGAGCCAAACCAGCTAGGGCACATTTAGATGTTTTTTGACAGTCCACATACTTTACTATAAGTGATTCCTTATCACGTTACTACAAATCAAATCATTATAACATATGAGTTAAATAAAAAGTTCAATGACTTTTGTTTATTATACATTCGCATACATGCTGATATATCTCATCTGTAGACTTATTGCTCCACAGGATTAGGAAATGATTGAGAGCATGTGTTCTAGAGGTCTGGGTTTGAATTATGACTAGCCTCCTTTCTAGTTGTGTGTGACCTTGCTCAAGTTGCTTAACCTCCCTGTGCCTTGGTTTCCTAATTAAAAAATGTACCAGGATAACAAGAGCACCTAGAAAACAAGGATAGTGTGATAATGTGCCAGGGAGGGCAGGACGTGGGAGGAAGAAAGGGAAAGGCAGTCCTGGACAAAGAGCACTCTGGTCCTCCATCCTGAGGGTTTTAAGGGTGGAGGTCTTAGGGGAGGTCCCAGGGAAAGGTTTTATAGAATATTCCGTTGTCTTCCAGGTGTGTCCTTTCAGGGCTGTGATCTCCACTGATGGACAGGCCTGCAACAGGGCAGGAGGTCAATATTCTGTGCAGGTGGTCCTGAGGTCAGCCATGGCTGGTTTTGTTGCTTATCTGGGTCTGGAGCTGAAGTACAACTGAGGCCTAGATGTTTTCTCTAGGGAGGAAGATCTTGGGGGTGAAGAGTCACTCTGGGGGCTAGGCGCCCAACCACCTCCCTCAGCACCTGGGAGCCAAGTGATGGCCCTGCTCTCTGCTGCTGCCTCTGGTTGCTGCTTGGGAGGTAATTGATGGGGTGATCAGGCCCCCACTCTCACTCGCCTTGGCCTGGTGCCACCCACTCAGCTGCTCCACCATCCCACCACAGTCCCACTCTTTTTGGGGCCCACTGGGGCCAGCAGCACCTCCACTGCTGCCTGCTGTCAGCACTGCATCACTGATGCCTGGCATGTTCTATTCTGCCCCCTGGTGGTCAGTGTACATCATAGCGAGCAGTCAAATTCCAATAGAACTCTCCACCCAAGGGGACAATTTGCATATTAGGCTTTTATTAACAGGATAAATTTGACTCTTTTAATTAAATTAAAAGAATTTCATTGAGACTTAGTTTTCAAGCTGTAACAAGCCTCAGACATAATGTCATGTATTTCAAAACTGTTCAGCAAAGATTGGTTTTGAGAACACAAAAAGTCAAGCTCTACTGGATGGGAAGTGATAATCCATAAGGCAAAAAAATATTGGTGAAATAATACCACTGACAATCTGGGGTGTGTATTTTCTGGGGGAAAATAAGGAATAACATGTTTACACTGATTGGCATTTAGCAAATATTACTAGGTTCTTTATGGAAAGTTGTAGAAAATTAGGGGATCGATTTATTCTCATAACATCCAGAGTATCTAAAAGTCTTTGCTATATGTCATCTCACTTCTTCTCAAAAACTTTAGGGTGGGATAAAGCAGGTAAATATGATTTCTTTCATTTTTATAAATACAAATGGAGAAAGTGATTTTGATTCTTAAATTCAAAACTAAATTGGCCACGAAGTTAAGGTAAGAGTCCAGGTTTCTCTCAATTAGCTTCCACAACTTTTCCTAACTTTCTAATCACAGCAGCCAGACTCAATCGCAAAATATAGGAAGAAAATCAGCATTATAGTGACCAATTTCACTAACCTGGAGAGATGAAAATAAGACTTTTAAAATACTTTCTTTACACAAGGTCCTTCTCCTTTGATTTATAGTTCAGAAATTATAAATCTCCCTGCTTGCTGGTAACAATTCCCAGCCTAGCTTCTGACTGGGCCAAGGCCATTGCATTTCTCTTTAAAAGTATAGTAGTGGCATGGTGAAGCTTGGAGCTTAATATATGGACTCTGTCAATTCTCCTAAAAAGTTTTTCTAAATTTGTAAATTGAAATAATCTACAAGATTATAAACACACAATGGGTCATTTGTGAAAAGTACCACTGAGTTTGGAGGCAAAGATTTGTTTTGATTCTTACTGAAAGGATTCTTGGACCCAATTCCATTGTGTGTGTATGTTTTCCCACACCAACAAGCAATTTTCAGATGCCAGCAGTGTCTAAGAATTCTACCCCATTCTGGGACTATCTATCTGGAGACAGAATCAAATCCCACAGGTAGAAGGCTCAGTTCCACAAGACTGCCCTCCAAGATCATATCAGTTATCAGTTTCACTGTCAAGAATCTGGGTTCACGTAACCCCTATTTTATTTAATAATAGCTCCAAAAGCATTCCCATGCTATAATTACAGTGTAATTATAATTGTTCTTTTTCATTATAGTTATTCTTGTTAATCTTACTGTGCCTAGTTTATAAATTCAACTTTATCATAGTTATATATGTACAGGAAAAAACATAGTGTACAGCCTTAGTTGGTTTGGCTCAGTGGATTGAGTGTCGGCCTGAGGACTAAAGGGTCCTGGATTGGATTCCGGTCAAGGGCACATGGATTCCGTGCCTGGGTTGTGGGCACAATCCCCTGTATGGGGCATGCAGGAGGCAGCCAATCAATGATTCTCATTACTGATGTTTCTTTCTCTTCCTCTCTGAAATCAATAATAATAATAATAAAATATTTAAAAACAACAACAGCAAGAGCATATTATAGTATATATAAGGTTTGGTTCTACTTGCAGTTTCAGGCACTTACTGGGAATCTTAACTAAGGGGGTTGCTACATTTATAAAACCTTAGACCATACATTTAGCCTCTCTGACTTCATTTCCATATTTGTTGAGAGGTAACAATAATGTCAGCATTGTTTAAATTATATTAATAGGATATCTTTATGAAGAGATATATATTTATATATTATAATATACCTGGTAATATACATTAATATACTTGAGTATACATTATTATATATGTCATAAAAATTTAGAAGTGATAAAATATGATAGATATATTAGTCTTATAATCTGTGAAATAAACACAATTGGGCTTTACTATATACTATTATATATTTAATAAATTGTAAGTCACACCAATATGTTCTGTACCATAATAAAAGGAAAAGTCATTGTCAGTTAAAGTAGGACACAAAGTTAAGATACATCTTGAGTTCAGTGATATTAACATCTGAAAAAAGCCTCTTATTTTAATTAATGGAATATGGTAAGTTACATTGTCACCCTCACTCACATATGTGCTATTTTCAGACTTAACTGTTCTGTACATAGCAAGATTCTTAATTAAGAAATTTGCATATTCAATTTTAAAAGTATGAATTTTATGAGTCTGAAGAGCCTAGGTTCTGGCATGACAGGTTGAGTCATGCCAGAACTTTCTACCATTTAAATAATTTCCTAATCCTTGCTACGTAGCGATTGCTATTACCATGTCATTATTATCATTTTAAATATTTTTATGAGACAAATTTTTAGTGTTGGTTAGAGAAAATCCTACCCGAGCATGTTTGAAATATTTCCTATTGATCACAAAAGAACTGAGTGAACATTGTGTTGGTTAAAGGAAACCACATCTCCATTTCTGAAGAAACAGCTCAAAACTCTCATGCTGCTGACAGTGGGTCAGATTCTGATGGATGAAATGTTCATACACACATATGACTACAGTGTGCTAATAAATCATTTCCTTCAAATGCCGCTTCTGTCATCATGGGCATCAGTTAACAGTGCAACAGCTCTCAGAAAACATTTGGAACAAATGTGCACTCTTTAAAGAATATGTTATATTTCATCCAAACTAAAAACTGTCATGCTCATTTCAATTTTATTCACAATATGTAAGAATATATTTTATTTTTGCTGGCAGAAAAAATATTCAATTGAAGTCAACATGTTTTGCCTATTGTGAGCCAATCTGAGATATACCAATGATATATAAATAATGTATTAATAAATCCAAGATGCAAAAAAAAAGAATATTTAGCCTCTTTTTCTTTTTTGGATTTATAGCAAAGAGCAATAGCTGTCAACTTGTGAACTGTGTGGAGGAGGCACATTTCTCTGGGCTTCAAATTGGTCACCCATAAAATGTTGATAACACCAACTCAACAAAAAACCGTGAGACCAAACAGATAATGGAAAAATGTCTGATACGTAGTATTGATTTAGATATACTAGTTACTATCTCATGTTTTAGGATGATGTAGGCTTTATTATGTTTTCATTCTGGATTCTCCAGAGGGCCAACTCCTCCATTTTGACATTCCTGGAGACTCACATATGGCAACTCTGCATGAAAATTTGGTAGCATGAATCAAAGATTCTTTCCTATGGGTTCAAATGTGTTTTCGAAATCAACATTGAAGATGCCTGGGAGAAGATCATTGACCCTTTCTCCATCACTTTCTCCATCAAGCCTAAGCTAAATAGCAGACTTCTCTTATGCCAAGAAAGAGAGTTGGGTTTCCTGTCAAAGTTTACACAAATGTGTGCATGCATGTGAAGGTGTTCGCTTAGACAAACTTTGGTACTTAATTTAGATGGCACTGGCTGACCCTTAGTTGATCTGCTTTAGGAGGTACAAATAAGATGGGTGGTGAAGGGAATTTTTGCAATGTCAAAACACAATGCTCACTCAGTATTCCCTGGGCTACTCTTGGAATTGCAGAAGTTATAAACTTTTGCCTCAACCCAGTATCGAAATCACAACTGGGGATCTTTTGATGCATGGGATGACGCCCAACCAACTGAGCCATGCCCACCGGGGCTAAAAGCTATAAACATGTAGGTCTTTGATCTCCAGTCTCCAGTTCATCTCTGGTCCTGAGTGGCTTTCTGTAAAATTAAAGTCTGCTAGTGTGGCTGTTCAGAGTAACCACAAAAGAATGTTTGTGAAGTAGGGACAGTTTTTCACTAAGATCAACAGTGAGTCCCTGGTCTCCTGATACTTTTAGACAATTTTCACATCAATTATCCAGAAAGAGGCATTGTTAGTGCAACAGGAATTGGCCCAAGTCAAGCTGACAAAGCTCTGGTGCCAGCTGGGGAGACTGATGGTATATAAGCCTTCCTGCAAGGAGGCTCAGAGTTCATTTGGCGTTGGCTGGTCAGGAAATAAAGGACGTTTGTGATTCAGGATGATATTGTAATTTTAATAAAGTCTATGACTAACAACATTTTAAAAGGACATCATTCCAATGGTTTCTTCTCAGCACTCAACTCAACATAATTGCACAGACCTCACTGCCTGAGTATGTCAAATTCACTTTTTCCTTTCCTTTTTGGATGGTGATGCATGGAATGCCCTTGTGTAAACACAGCCAGGCATGGGCACGGTACTACTTCATTTCCTCAACTCTTTGTTTTGCTATCCCTTCATTCTCCTGTGTCTGCATTCCTTGACTACTGATGAAGCCATTGGCATCACCTAAGAAGGTGTGTAGAGAGATTAACAAATTAAAGGCCAAAAAGTTTTTTCAAGCTAAAATAATAATAGCATTAATGATAACAATAATAAACAGTGTATTAGTCAGAGTTCTCAAGAATTACAGAATCAGTAACCTGTATATGTACCGAGGGAAGAGAGAGATTTATTTTAAGAAATTGGCTCATGCCATTGTGTGAGCTACTAAGACTGCAAGGCAGGTGTGAAACCCAGGGAAGAGTTGATGTGACTGGCATGAGTCCAAAGGTAGTCTGAAGACATTATTTCCTCTTTTGGGAGGAACCTCAGTCTTTTTCTCTTAAGGCCTCAACTGATTGAAGGAGGCCCACCATAATCTGGAAGATAATCTTCACTCCAAGTTTCTTGAGAAAAATGTACCTTTAAAGAAACATCTAGACTGATGTTTGATCAAACATCTGGATGCCACAGCCTAGCCAATGTGATATAAAATTAACTAGCACAGTGGGATATTCACTTACAAAACTGAAAGACTATTTAGGCTTTAAATTTTTTATTATGCTTTTTAAATTGATTTTTTAGAGAGAGAAAGGAAGGGAGAAGGATAGAAAAAAACATTGATAATAGAGAAACATTATTGATTGGCTGCCTCCTCATGCCCCCTACTAGGAATCAAGCCCAAAACCCAGGCATGTGCCCTAACTGGAAATCAAACTGGTGACCTCTCAGTGCATGGAATGATACTCAACTGTTGAGCCACACTGGCCGGGCTAGGCTTTACATTTTAATAAATAAAATATAGTTTACAAATGAATGAAGAAAACATAATCGTGAATGTTAATTCATTCAAAAAGAATAGGGCATTGACCAATGTTTTGAGAAGTGTGTAGGATTCAAGCCAAGAGATTAGCACAGATCAAACTCTTCACTCCTCCTTTGAACTCTGTTTTTGAATATTTTTTTAAACTTATCTTTGAGGCCACTTGTGATATTTTTTTAAACATATTTTCTTTTAGTACATTTTATTACTAAAACACTTTGTCCTGAATCTTTTGAACTTAATAAAAATATGTGAAAATAAAATATACAACTTTCATTTCATTTATTCCATATGTTCATCACATTCAAAATAAACATTTTGAAGTAAATATAACACATGCATCTTTCAATATATATAATATATGATTGTATCTAAAACAAAATTTAAGTGACTCTTGGGAATAAGAGGGAGCACTTTTATGGTTTACTTCATTAGCTAGCATGTTATTATCCCAATCCTTGATAAAAGATGAAGCAACCTAGGATTAGCTGTACTCTCATAACTCTTCTAAATAATACCTAAAAAAAGTTTGCTTTGCTCTTTTGATTCTCTGATGGTCAAAACTGCTTCTTTATTAAGCTTTCTTATTTGATTTCTAATAGTTGGATGGACTTAACTAGGCATGCCATCAGCTTTCCTGAAGGATTGAAATGAAAATCTACCTAGTGGCAGATGACTAGAACAAAGTTCTTAATGTCTGTCTTGTTTATTCCAGTAATAAAAATTTGAAGTAAAACAGCAAAAGTAAATTCCACGGGAGAGAGTCAGCCATGAGAAGGTAGGATGAGTTTGAATGTGTAAGCAAATGAGGAGGAGGAGACAGAAAATCCAGGACTGATGTGCCAGGAAGCACAAGGATGCGTCACGTTTCTGACCCATTCATTTAAATCGCTAAGGGAATAAATGCAACTATTCGCATCTTCAAAGCACTTCATAAAAGAAAACAAAATTAAACACCACAACGCCAGGGTTCTTCTTATTTTTGCTGATAAAGAAACTGATGTGAAGCTCTAATGGCCTTTCCGAAGCTCCAGAGGAGCTTGGACAAAGCTGGGATTAAAGAGAGAGTCCTCTGCCCTTCTTCACGTCTCTCCCTGGATCTCGCAAACCGGTCCAGATGAGTCATCAAGAGAGCTGGCAATCTGGCTGCCACATGGAAGCAAGCAAGCCCGGAACTGTCTGGGAGTGCAGGGTGGCTGGTTCAGTTTGGGTAATGCACCGGACAGCAGAAACTCAGCTGCGCGGTCTCAGGTGAACACACAGGACAAACAGAACCGTGATGGGAACAAAGAGATGCGTGAAACAATTGCAGTGCCAGCCCCAAAAAATTCAAAAACAATATGAGGAACGTGGCTTTGTTTGGAGCACTGCTTAAGAATGGCAGGCTCTCTGTGCCGAGACCTCCTCCCTGCAGAGAGCTGTCACGTCTGAAGTACACCCAGTTTTTGGGAGATGGGTCTCCGAGGCCATGTGCTGACTTGACCTAGTTGAGACGTTAGGATTTTCCTTTGCACATTTGGCTTCTGCTTTGCAACTTGGAAATAAAACGGCTGTGGGAACTCCATACGCATTCTAGTTTAAGAGAAACTTTGTTTTATAAACTCATGTGTTGTTTTGTTGTGTGTGTGTTTTTTTTTTCTCTCTTTAAATAGACCAGACAGTTTGTAGTTGTTTGGCCACCGAGATATTTTTGTGAAGATTTCTGCCACCACAGACACACCAAGGGCACAAGGCCGCGTGGTCTGAGGCAAATACACCTTTTGGCCTCTCTTCCAGTCACACATGGCTGTGAAATAAATTGCATTTCCATCAGAAACAAGGGGAAGATTTTCCTCCGGAGTCTGAAAATGTTGAACATTTTGCTTGGCTTCCTTCAGAATAAGGTATTTTTTCAAAGGCCACATAGATCAGATCTCACATAAATGTCATTTACCCAGACGGCAGGAAGTAAAACTATTCATGAAGTAAATTGCAGACACTGTTAATGTTTCTCTTGCTGCAATATCTAACAATTGTTTTTCTTTTTTTTTATTTTAAAAAATTTGCTGGTCTCCAGAAGAAATATGACTGAGTTAATGTAAGAGGCAAGGGGAGTGTTCCCTTGTACTCTGAAATATTTTCCTAAATTAACAACCATGAGGATGTCAGAAGGAGGCAGGCCCAAACCAGTATGGTCCTGCTATGAAATATGGGGAACGGACTTGTCTTGTCACGATCTTCCCCTCCCAAACTACCTACCCCATGATATTTGTCAGCACGCCTTCTCCAAGGAGATTTCTTAAGCTTCCCCTTTTAATGATTATTTAGAGAAGTCAATAAAGGAAGGTGGGAAAATATTTATGAAACATCCGAGAACGATTTCTGCTTATAAGAGTTGTTTCTCACCGTTTTCCCTCTTAGCTAAGGTTAGGCTTTGAGGCTTGTGTCCCTGCCTTTGCATTTAGAGACGCTGACTGGAGTCTGACTAGGAGCTCCCTCAGGAGAAAGCCTTGCTGAGGAAGTCTAGTCTGTGAAGGGCAGTGAGCCGTGAATACTGTAGACTTTAAAAGAACCTGCTATTGCCCCAGCTGGTTTGGCTCAGTGGATAGAGCCTTGGCCTGCAGACTGAAGGGTCCTGGATTTGATTCTGGTCAAGGGCACATGCCTGGATGGTGAGCTCAATCCCCAGTAGGGGGTGTGAAGAGGCGGCCAATCAACGATTCTCTTTCATCATTGATGTTTTTCTCTCTCTTCTTCTCCCTCCCGCTCTGAAATAGATTAAAATATATTACAAAAAAGAAAAAGAAAAAGAAAAAAAAAGCTGCTGTTGCCTTAGCCACAGGCTATGCCCCTGGGTGGGTGCAAATCACACTGTACCAATATCCCGTGTAGGCAAATAGTGAAGCTGTAAGGGAGAAAGGGAGGGACACAAACCCAGAGGAATGGAAGTCGTGCTTCCACCGCTATCTGGTCTCAAGAAATGTTAGCTGTGTTCGTTGATGGATGCCAGAAAGCACTCACTGATGAATGTTTTCCATATTAACCCCAAATCAGAGATTTATTTTAGTGTTTCTTGAAGGCAACTAAAACACACATTGCTATGAGGAGTCCTCGCAGGAGGACTCTGTGTGACAATGAGAAATGAGACTGTGCAAGAAGGAAGCAAAAACGATGCTCCCAGAGTGACAGAGATGGGGGGAAGGAAAGGCTAGAACATGAGACACACCATTTCCTGGTTTTGCCCAGAATTACTGATGTCCAGATGGAGCAGAAGTGGCACGTTTACAATGGATTATAAGGGATTGAGCCATCCATTTTCTAGAGACGGGGTTTATTTGTGCCAGAAACATTGCACTGAAGTTTAAAAAAAGAAAAAGAAGAGGAAAAAACAAAAACAAAACCCCACTGCTTTGAAAGAGAGTGTAATTTTTCACCTGCTCATTAATGTAGAAAGATGGAGACTAACAGGTTAGGCCGTATTTTTATAGTCTAAAAATAAAAGAGCGCTAAAAATCATTTCAATGGAGACTTTCATCAAAATGATCAAAACCATTGATCTAAATACCAACCAGGAGAGAACTGATGTGTTCAGATTGCTCCTGACAGCAATTCGTTTTATTCCTGGGTTTAGGGCTTTATTTATTTTATTTAATGATTAAACAAACTCTATAGAGTGTCTTATGAGTGCCAGGCACAGCTCTAGGCACATAACAAAAGCAACTCAATATCTACAACAACCTTACAAGGTAGATAGCACTATTATCCTCTCAATTTTAGATACAATTGAGGCCTCGAGAGATTATATAATGTACCCAAGGTTCCACCCCCCATGAAGAATGGAGCTGGGAAGAAGCATCCTTAGTGACTGTGCTTTGTCCTATGAGGCATCACCTCCTTCAAGAAGCGCGCTTCACAGAAGCCGATGGTCTCTGTAATTCATTACACTGTCTCGCCGCTCAAGCGCTTACCCTTCCCTGTGAGCCCACAAAAATACGTTTGCTATTAATACTTCTAACTTTTGGTCCAAGTACTTTGTCTTTTTGCGGTTATATATCAACTGTGTCAGCCCGATCCTTCCTGGGAGAAAAAAAAGGGGTGGTATTTCTGTGTAACTTCCACTGTGCAGTGTCCATGCTGTTCCTGGAGCACAGAGCTTCTTAATAATCTCATCTGCAGATTGAAAATTCATTGAACTGCACAGGCATTCATCAAGCGCCTAATTGATCTGATGCACCATGATAAGCATGGACATGACAACGGGGTGCCTGCCCTCGCTGCCAGCCCAGGTTGATGGATGCTCTGAGCTCTGGGAAATAAGATAGATGGCCGCCCCTCTGCAGAGACGGGCTGCAGGGCTCCTGGCCCCGGTAACCCAGGGCGAGCCTGCGCTTCTGCCAGGGGCCTGGCTACTCCGTGAAGGATGGCGTTGTAGGCTGCGAGGCCTGGAACATGTTGCTTAGTGGGAGGCAGGCTTCTTGTCTTCTCCTGCTCCCATTTGGCAAGGGCGCCTCATTATGTAAGGCTGCCACTGTTTATCTGCGCCGTATTTATGGTTTCTACCGGAGTTATTCTCAGGGTTGGCAGATGCGAAGGAATATTTTATAAAAGCAAGGCTCCTCGTGGGCAAGCCCCCAAGCAGCATTTCTGGAGTCTATCTAAAGGACCTTTAAATTGGGGTTCATTCCGAGGTGATTTAATGTCTTTTCCCCCTCCCCGCGGGTCATAATCATCAAATTTAGATGAGAAGTACACTCTTGAGGCTAGGGTGCTATTACTAAGTTAAAAAAATAAATAAATCGAAGTTTATCAAGTTGCTCCTTGAAACCTAATCAGCCTAAGTTTACCTCATCACTAGCAAGTGTTTCTGGGGCCCTGGAGCCACAGCAGCATCTAATCGTTGCAACGTCCTCTCTCCTCCAGCTAATCCCAATCTTATATTTTTTAATGGCTTTGCCATTAACACCCTGATGCTTATGAATGGGAGATTTCATAAACCCATATTTGGGGAGACTCAGTGGACTGCCAAGTGTCTACTAAGAATTAGTTCTTTATTCAAACATTATTATTTTTATTGTTCGCTTCATTGGACATTTATACCCAACAGTGGCTACATAAATCTTGGAAAATTAATAAAACAGAACCTCGGCACAACAGAGCGGTCACTTTACATGTCTTTGTTATAAGGCTGACTTAATGTTCCTGGGCATATAGGAGCCATTTTATGAGCAGACAACCTCTCCTGCGGTCTATTTCCAACGCCACCTCGCAGAGTTTACACTTGCACATGCATCTGATTTAGATCGTTTCTACCTGATTCAATATCTTGGGGGAAAAAAGAGTATAATAGTTCAGGCTTGATTCTCAGTCCCAATCTAGAAAAGTGAATGGTTCCATTTAAAGGGGCCATAGCATATTACTATGAGGAAGTTTTAGAAGTCCAGTCCAATTTGTGGTACTCTCTGAAAGTTTGTCATAAAATGAGCCAGTCTTTCGGGATTTATTAGAAACCAGGAAGCCCCTTCATCAGGGATAAAGAGATAAAAATGCTAAGTCCCCTGGACATGTGTTACTGAACAGTGTACTAAATCTTCCATTTTGTAACCAAAATCACAATATATTTTCAAAGAATGGATGTGTGGAGGAATAATGCATTCAGTGCTCTTGTAAAGAATCACCTTTTGAGATATCTTTTTTATAAAATTATATTTTAGCAAAGCAGGATAATCTGTAGTACAAAATTTCCTTACTTTGCAATCACTCAAAACCAAGTAAGAAGCAGCATATAATACAAGTTTGCAACAATACAACATATCAGGACAAATTGTTTCCTTAATGAAAGAAATTGAACAAAAAGAGTAGTGAATAGTTGCAATGGACTCTTCATGTCACAGTTATCAATAAGCTGAGAAGGATACAGGGATATTTTACGTGGTGAGAGCAAAATCCTGGTTCAAGAGATTGCTTTAGTCTATGAACAGGTTCCCCCTCCCCCAAAGTTTTTGTAAGAAGTCATTTGCCCACATATAATTTTAAATACATTTTTTTTGTTGTTTTATTTCATGAAATGGTTTCCAAAACTTGGTGGAATTATAAACATCATTATCATCACAATGCCCTTTTCCTTCCACTCTCAATTTCACTTTCAGTTTTTCTTCTTAATGTATTTGTGCTTTTCTTCTTTTAAACAAATGCATGTGAGACACAGGTAGTATCTCAGAATGAAAACAATTCTCGAGAACTTTAAAAAAATATGTGTTTTTATTGATTTCAAAGAGGAAAGGAGAGGGAGAAAGATAGAAATATTAATGATGAGAGAATCATTGATCGGCTGCCTCCTGCACGCCCCACACTGAGGATTGATCCCACAACCCGGGCATGTGCCCTTGACCAGGGTCTAATCCGGGACCCTTCACCTACAGGCTGACTCTCTATGAACTGAGCCAAACCAGCTAGGGCTAAACGGAATATTAATAAAGAGAGTGGTTGGAGATACAAAGCAAATTGACAACTTATAAATGCACAAACAGCTCTAGCCAGTTTGGCTCAGTCGATAGAGTGTTGGCTTGCAGACTAAAGGGTCCCGGGTTTGATTCTGGTCAAGAGCATGTACCGTATTTTTCGGACCATAAGACGCACTTTTTTCCCCCCAGAAGTGGGGGGGGGGGAAAGTCCCTGCGTCTTATGGTCCAAATATAGCCTACACATATACTTTAAAAAAAAAGTTTTTTTACTTGCCCGGCTCTGTGTGGTCTCTGTGTGCTTGCCCGGCTCTAAAATGGTTCTAAATGCTGCTGTTTACTTTACAGGGTTGATTACATGTGTTTATGACTGTGATGTTGGGTTTTAATGCACGTAAAATATTTTAGGACACTATTTGTTTCAGAATCTTTTTTTCTTCATTTCCCTTCTCTAAAAACTGGTGCGTCTTATGGTCCCGTGCGTCTTATGGTCCGAAAAATACGGTACCTTGGTAGCAGGTTCCTCCCTGGCCCAGGCCCTGGTTGAGGTGCATGTAGGAGGCAACCAATGGTTGTGTTTCTCTCACATAGATGTTTTTTCTGTCTTTCCTCTCTCTTCCATTCTTTCTAAAAAAAGATCAATGGAAAAATACGCTTGGGTGAGTAGTAACATCAACAACAACAACAAAATAATAAATAAATAAATAAATAAATATTATAATAATGATAAAAAAATAAATGCACAGTTGAGACCTAATCAATATTACATGGTCAAAACGAAAGAAGGGAAATTATCTTATATAATAAAAGGCTAATATGCAAATTGACTGAATGGTGGAACAAGCGGTTTTTATGACATGCACTGACCATCAGGGGGAGACACTCAACACAGGAGCTACCCCCTGGTGATCAGTGCACTCCCACAGGGGGAGCGCCTCTCAGACAGAAGCCGGGCTCATGGCTGGCGAGCACAATGGTGGTGGCAGGAAACTCTCCCCACTCCATGGCAGTGCTAAGGATGTCGGACTGCTGGGGGAGCGGCAGTGGTAAGGGGAGCAGGCCTAAGCCGTCAGTTAAACATCCCCTGAGAGCTCCTGGACTGCAAGAAGGTGCAGGCTGGGCTGAAGGAGCCTCCCTGAGTGTACAGATTTCATGCACTGGGCCTTTAGTATATCATAAAAATCTAAAAGCTATAGTGTGTTATGTGACAAATCAAGCATTAGATAAAAATACAGTATGGTGGCAAAAAAATTACAGTTCAGGAATATAAATAGTATTTATATTTATTCTTCTGTGGGAATAAAGTCTTCATCCATTTAGTGTAAGTAAGACCTTTATTATTCATTCATTATTTTCCAGTATCGGATCTAACAATTTAGGTGAGATTTGAAGAATTTGAATGAGATATAAAGTTAAAACTATTATAGGTACATTCATGTGAGAAAATCTATTTGGACAGGAAGGCTTATATAAATTGCAATTATTTGTTCTGGAGAAGGAACTAGCAGGATGAATACTGTAATTTTAAAGTGTATAAAAACTTGTAGAAAATAACAATTAGCTCTCTTGACTACAGCTGGAGCAGAGAAGGAATCTTTTTGATGAGTGCAGAAGTTTATGCTAGTCATTAGGAAGAGTGTTTGGAGAGTGAGAGAGGAGAGTGATAGGAGAAGCACGATAAGAATAATTACAGTTGAGAAATAGTCCTGGGAGAAAAGTCTGAAATAACAACACTGTTTCATCTGGTGGATAGAAAGGTACACTTTGGTTCTCATGACTAAAGAGACCAGAAGACTGCTCATCTGTTGCCCTGTCCCTTCCACCCTGCCGATTACAACCTTAAAAATAATATCAACGATGATAAAACAGTTCTATGCTGAATCCAGACGTATCTCGTTTAGACAGAGTGACTTAACCATTCCAGGTTCCATATTTCCTTCAATGACAGAAATGTGTGAGTTGAGAGCGAGGAGAGCAGTTTCCTTTGAGCTTTAGTGAGATAGTCAATGAGTCTCAGTGATGACGAAGTTATAACTCTGTCCACACGGTTCCTCTGCTTATACCAGCCCTGGGAGGGATGGGACAAACTAGGAAGGCTGTGGCTGAATAGGAGCATGGGTTGGTCTTGCTATTACTCAGCTCTTCTTACTCTTCATTGGCCGTTTTCCCAACAGCAAGGGATTAGGCTGGCTTATGTTGAGAAATCAGCAGGCCTCAAACCAGAATGAGTCCTTACTGAAGAGTGACTCAATAAAAGTTTTCTAGACTTATAGAAAAGGGAATACTTTGGTAATACTTTGGGTAGCCATTCCCTACACATCAAGAGACAGTATGTATCGTCTATAGATCAAGGTTTTGTTAACCTTAGGTAAGAACTTTCTATGTTTAAGGATTGTGAGAATGAATTTATAAGAGACGATGTAAATCCACTTTCCCAGAAACATCAATGATTAAAAGAAAAGAAAAATCTACCTAAGGTGGTTTAAACTGGTCCTCAGACAAAATGACATACACGTGACTGGAGCCTGACTGGATGCCAATGCTCTATGCAGGGCTGGGCCTAGGACAGTGGCTCCCTGGAGATTGGCTCTTCAGGAGACAAATGGGTGTCACTCAGCACCTGGGTTTGGGGCCCTGAAGGAATACTGGCCCAGGAACCTAAACCGTGGAAATCTGAATTATTATTTAAAATTTGGATTTAAAAAATTTTTTTTCAGATGAAAATAAAGACACAGGGTAAGTCAAACTAAAGATGTTTGCTGCGGGCACATCTGATTTGTGATTTCTGCTTCAGATTCGTTTCTGTTTAGAAGGAGGATTGAGTACATGGGGCCTTCACGGGGCCTTGCTGATCTGTTCCCACAATCAGCAACTCTTCTAAAATGTTCTATGTCTTTGCAAGTCATTAGCACCAGATTTCCCCCTCTCACCATTAAACTCTCCTGGCGGGAAAGGGAAGAGAGATTCGGTCCCAGCTTTCCTGGAGCTAAGCTGGTTTTCTGTCACAGGTGGATCATGGCCTGGCATCTGAGCACAAACCTTGAGGGGAAGGTGAGTGATTGGGGTCCCAACACCAGGGAATAAATTGGGTCCTTCTTTAGAAAAATCCCTGGAGAAAGTCTTGACTGTAGCCACAAGGTTGGAGTAGATGGCTCTGGGGAGAGGGGTCTCATTGCACGCTATGATTGTGTGATTCTGAGCCATTTCTGGTGATGCCTGTTATCGTGTCATTATAAATATTTTTTTCTCCCTTAAAAAAGCTTCTCTTCTGCCTTCAAAAAAGAATTTCCTGTTCCTTCCCCGAAAGCCATAAAAAGTGAATACAAAGAAACTCTGCTCTTCCTCCCCAATGGACAATGAATCTTGAGTGTCTGGTGTATGGGTTTTTAAATCACTGGATTGACTAACATTCCAGAATGATGCAAGTCTCACCACAAAAGGTTTAATTCATACCCCAAATGCTGCCATTATCTTGGGTAATGATATATAATTAAGTTTGCCGACTATTCTCATGCTTTTCTATCAGTGATTCATGGCTGTTGTCAAAAAGCTCCCTAGTATCGGAGCTTCTTTTGGTTTAAGCCCTTGTGTGAAATACCCAAGAAATAGGGTTTTGTTGATTCATTGGATCATCCAGGTAGTTCATGTGCTTTTTAAAAAACCTGCATCTGTGCCAGGTTCCATTTATATCACTGCAACTTCTTTTTTTCTCAGACTGCTTATGATGTTACTATAACATAATAATAATAAAAAAAGATAAGGTTCACACTATGCACACTCACTACTATATATTTCACAACACCATAGAAAATAGCAGGTTGTGGGATCCAAGATCTTCTCTCCCTCAGAGATAGGCATTGATAGCCTAATGGTGTTCCTCGTTATTCAGAGGAGGATGGACAGGTAGAGTGACTTGCTCTGGAGGAGTCGATTGTAACTGTAGATTCCAACAGCTCGTGCTGGTTTCTCATCACACGTACAGCTAGAATAACGGATATCTGTTCCTTCGCAGCAAGCCAGCTCACCAGATGAGAAGTCAAAACCCAAAGCCAGCCTTAGCCGGCTCGGCCCAGTGGATAGAGCATCAGCCTGACTGAAGGGTCCCAAGATCGATTCTAGGTCTCCATCCCCAGCCCTGGTTGAGGTGTGTGCGAGAGGCAACCAATTGATGTGTCTGCCTCACATCGATGCTTCTCTCTGTCTCTCTGTCTCTCTGTCTTTCCCCCTCCCTTCCACTCTCTCTCTAAAATCAATCAATCAATCAATCAAAGGAAACACATCCTAGAGTGAGGATTAACAACAACAACAAAACATGCGCCTTTCCTGCAGCAGCTAGAATTCTAGAAGGGACAGCAAGTCAGAGGACTTGTCCCGTGAGAATGCATTTCCCAGTTTAAATCTCTAGAGTTGGATAAAAAGAACTCTCTGTTAGAGTTCAGATAACATAAACACTTTAAAAGAGTTTGTTTTTGTTTTTTTCTTTATTGAGTAAGGTATCATATATGTGTCCTTATCTAAAAGGGTAATTTGACTCCTCACCATTCAATGTAATGACATACAGGGGTGGGGGGAAAGTAAAAGTACTTTGCTCTTTTCAAAAGGTATTTTTTGACTTTAAGAAGTTCTTACTGTCTGTTCAGTATGTATCTCACAGAACACAGCTGTTTTCCGAAATGACTGTCAAGGGCAGAGATGTTTGTTTCCGTGGATCTGGAAGTGGAAAGTAAAAAAGGAGAGAGTAGGGACTCCCACGGTTTTTCACTTGAGGGCAGAAAAAAAAAAAAAAAAAAAAAAAAGAGTTTGATCATGAAAGAGGGATCTGTTTTCCCTAGACCCCGGATAACTTCTCTCCACTTTGGCTTGATTTTTATAATGAATAGTTTAAACCCAAATTATAAGTTTGAATGAAGAGCTCTTACTCTAAAATCCTTTTAGTCCTAGCAAGGAATAATTTCAGGGATTCATGTGCGGTTGAAATTACTAGTCCTGTATTTTATGATGGTTAATCACAGCTGTTATTAAAAGGCAGGTAATGATACACGTTTTCCTCTGCTAAGATCAGCTGGTGAAACTGTAGTTCTCACAAAGTTGCGACGTTCTCGCTAATTATCTCATCATCGGGACAGAGACTTACAGAACCAGGCAGGTCGCTGCAGCTCTGGCTGCAGAACTCCCGACCAAAGTGAGGAGTTTTGTAGACACTGTGACCTATTTATAATTAAATATGCTGAGTTATCCCAACTGCTGCCAGTTTTGAGAGTCAGTGCTATTATTTCTCTGTTTGAATAAGCTCTATTAATTGAAGTATGGGCAACAATATTCTCAAGGATGGGAAGTGATAGTCATGAGCCTTTCCCTATAATCTTTTCTTTTATTACCCTCTCATTGCATTTACCAACGCATGCATTACTGTCCCTGAGTTAATCCTCACATTTCAAGAGCACTCACGTATTATTTGCATTTTATAGATGAATAAAATAGATGAATAAAATAAGATCCTACCAAATTAAATGGTACCATGTGAATACAACTAATTCAGTGCCATAAGCTAACTGCTTTGTTTCTGGCTGGCCTCCTGTAGTTCACATGGCATCCTAATAGTCATGTATTTCTGAACAGATCTCTGATTCTCTCTCATCATTGATGTTTCTGTCTTTTCTTCCCCCCTCATCTCTGAAATCAATAAAAGAAGTATTTAAAAAAAAAGACTATTTAAGAAGTCTGTAGTTTTTAAGAACTTGTTGGACAGAGAGAAGTTTATGGAAATATGTGCAACTCCTGGTTTGGGAAAAGCTTCTCATAAGTAGTCAGAAAGTAACTGAATATGTGGGAGATTGAGAAGTGTTTTCTTCTGAGTATTTCTCAGGAATGGGTTCACATAGTGTTTACATACTTAATGGGAGTGTGTTATTGTGAAGATGGACTATGATAAATGATCATGACCTTCAGTTGGGAAAAGCATGAGGTAAGTAGAAGTTTATGGCATTGTAGTTTCTTTTCTCTTTCCTGGGCCTCAGCTCACTGTAACTCTAGGTTACATTCTTCTTCTTTGAACCCTCCTGCTAATCTGTGCTCTCCATTTGTGTCCCCTCCAAATTCACCTGTTGAAGCCTAACCCCCAATGTAATGATATTAAAAGTTAAGGCCAGTGGGGGTGAGTAGGTCAGAGAGATGGATTCCTTGTGAATGGGATTAGGGCCCTTATAAAAGAAATTCTAGAAAGCTCCCTTCCTGTACTGCTGTCCAGATACTGAATCTTTGGCACTTTGATCTTGGACTCCCCAGTCTGCAGAACTGTGAGAAATAAATTTCTCTTCCTTATAAGACACTCAGTCTATGATATTCTATAATAGTGGTTAGAACAACACACCTGCTGGTAAGGCATGTTCCTGAGGAGAATGGGCTCTGAAACAGCACGTAGTTCACTTCTCACTCGAAACTGCCAGCTGCACCATGATTTTTGCATCTAGAACCTTCGGCACAGGTATCAGCAACCATGACTGTGACTGAGCACACATGGAAGCAGCATCTTTGCATAATCTCAAGTTATTCAAATAAGCCTTGAAGCAGAGAAAACGGATTGCAATAACCAGCGCTATATAACCTATTGTGTATAACATTTTATTCCTACACAGAGAAAAACAAAAACATGGAAGGTAAATCTGCATTACTGTAATTTTTTTTTTTAAGAACTAAAACTAGTGGTAGTTGGCATTTTCATGACTTAAAACCTTTAAGTCTTTGCTTTTGGTGAAAGATGAACATTCGAATTGGGATGTTGATCTACTTTAATTTTTTGGTGCAGGTTGACATTATACCACAGGGAATGCATGCTGAATTTTCATGATATTCAAGTTTGGTATATATATATATATATATATATATATATATATATATATATACACACACACACACACACAATGAGGAAGCTGAACACAGAATTCACTTGGATTTTTTTATTTTAAGAATTAAAAATGATAATTAGCTAAAAAGACATGCAGAATTATCAAATATGACGAATGGTTTTTGATGCAGTTTTCTCTGGATGAAACATAACCATCACAGTAGCCAGTAGTGTATGATGAAAAAAACATGGCAGGTGCTGTTCAAACACACGTGAAAATAGGAAGTGTCACTGTAGACTTGGAGAGTCATGTTTTTCTGGAGAAATAGTCTCCTTCCTGTAGAACTGTTGGCTAATTTTTGCCAACTTGTCTTTATCAGCCTTAACATAGCTCGAGGTTTAATTTCTAATCAACCTTTGATTACTCTCAAGAGTTCCATTTTTGGAATAGGCTAATAAATACATCACAAGACGGGCATGCTCTCGATTACTATAAATCAAATTACTAGCTTTCTAAAATTGCTTGACTTTATTTTTCTCTGCAATATTTAAAGAGAAAAAGCACATGATGACAATACAATCTCAGAAGGTGGATGTTCTTGAAAAAGTAATTTCCAAGGCATATTGTTGGGTCACTTGCAGTTCCAACCCACCTCCGAGAAAACTGGGTTAAAATTACTGCAGGAGATTGTTGATATTTGGCAAGATGACTAATGAATTTGTCAGATCTTTGAAAGCAAGGAACTTGTCTCTCATTTCCATCTATCTTTTCTAAAGCTTCTCAGCGTTCTGTATTCTTAAGGAAACACCCTGATTCCTTGGCAACCAGGCTCTTGACACTTAAGGGCATCAATCAGAGAAGTAGAGTTACCAGGAAATGTAAACACACAAAAGATTATCGTAGAGATTTGATCGCATAAAATAATTGGGGGAGCTGCTGTTTCTGTATCTGGTACTTGCATCTGAAGTTCCCAGGGCAAGCAGTTGGGAGGGGCGGATGAACACACTGTTGAGAAAAAAAGAAAAGAAAAGCTGGAGCCTGGGAAGCTAAACCAGAACGACCTCAAGGAAGGACTGGAACGCCTGTCAGTCTCTCTCTGCCTCCAAACTTTAGGAAGCTCATTATGTACTTGGCCCAGAAGTGAGAGAAGCTGAATCAGAAGATCCAGCAGGAGCTGGAAGTGTTGAGGGCCCAGCTGCTGCCTCCTGCCAACCATGCAAGTCAGCAGATAAGCAGCAATGTGTGTGAGATGCCCCAGTGCCTTGTTCCCTGGACATAGTGTTGGTCTCTGCTGCAGTTAAATTGTCCATCAGCCGTGGCTGTAGTCAGATCAGAGTTAGTGAGTGGAAATCCACGTCGCTGAGCCCATGAATTACCTCCATCCCTGCTGCAGAAGTTCTTTCTGATGAACTCATTGGTCAAGTCCAGAAATGGCTGGGAAAAGAGACTGAGAGTAGTACACATAATAGATAACCTTTTCTACTGATAGTTAAGGTCTTCCTTCACTGAGGTATCTCTTTGGTGAGCATGCACATACTTATCTTCACATCCTAAGCATTCCCAGAGAGGTCTAAAGACATATCTATTTCCAATGCCTCCATACTTCCAGTTTTTCAAATGTGTTCTTTCCAATTACCTGACAATTCAGCCAAATTATTATCTGCTTCTCACAAGGCAGTAGATTCATATTTAATTTTCAAGTAAAGTGAACAAGCAGATATATTACTCAAACGTCTGCCCACTGGGAAGATTTTTCTTCACTACTGTCTTTCAAGGTACCTCAGACTGGAACTATCATGCTGAGGGTGTCCACTTCCAGGTAAAACCAGCCAATTATGCAGACCCACTTACAACCCAGGCCCCAATATTTCCTGTCCCAAGTAGCTAATCATAAGAAATTCCCCTTAAGCTTATAGGTGCAGGTTGAGAGGGAGGAGGCTACCTGGCAGGAATATGGGTCATGAGCATCTGTCCCACTTACTCACGCAATTCTTTGTATTTTCGGGTCCTGATCAAGTCGGATCTTGTTTGTACCACTTTCATATAATGATGGAGTACTGCTTTGTGTGCCAACATTTATGGCTTAGTAAGACATAAAGCCATAATAAGCACGCAGGCCTCATAGAAACTTGCTGGCCCATGTCAAGGGTTCAGACTTTATTGAAGTTCAGTAGCTAGTAGGAATTTGATTTTCCAAAGGACAGGAGGAGTAGTTTTCTACTGAAAAAAAAAGCAAAGCTTTGTTCCAAAATCCTGGTGGTTGGTGTTGTAATTCACCTAGAGGGGGCTGTCAAAGAACCCATTCAACAGGGGTCCATCATCAACCTTTTAAGCACCTTCAGATCCATAGTCCAAATAGCCTTGTGGCTTACATGGCAGCCTGGTGCAAAGCCTTCTTCTGTCTGGGCCCCATTAAAAATTATGAGCTTTTCAAGTCGTCCTGTAAATTGGCTGTGGTGGCACTCACAAATGAGGTTTATGGTGCCTTGACAATCCAAAAAGGTCTAGTGGCATTATGGTTTTTTCTTAAAGTAGGAGGAGCCAGAGAGAACAACTTGTAGTTCATTTTGGAAGGGATATGACCCGGATGACTGATTCCCAGAAATTTTACTGAATTTTCATAGGATTTATCTCTTACTTGCTGACACACACAATTGTCTCACCAATGCATCTGGGGGTATCACTGCATCCTGTTCACTCGATCTAATCAGTATGACACCATCAGTGTAATAGACCAACGTGAAATGGGAGGCCATCAAAGTACCCGACATGTGGCTGAGAAGTTGATGCAGCCCTGAATTAGGGTACGGAAGCTACACTGCTGATTCTGTCATTACCTGCAAGGTTTCAGCTTCCATTAATGGGACATTCTGCAGGAGAAGCTAGTGCCTTCAACATGTACCCTGTCTAAGATTCAGAGAAGCTCTGCCAAGAGATCCAGCAGGAGCCGCAGAGCTATCTGCTTGGTCACTCCCCTCTGCCAACCTACAAACCATCACGTAAACACAGATGTGCCTGAGAGAGAGAGAGCAGTGCCCGAGGCCCTGCACTGACCTCCTGATGCAAAGGAATAAGGTCAGTCTTTCTCTTCCGGTTCCCTGTGCAACTGTTTCCTGTGGACCATGCTAACCAAGAATATGCAAGGCAAGAAATTCTGGGAAATATACCCATTTAGCTAAGTTGCTAAAACTAAAACTCATCATATCAGAATAGCTAGGATCTCAAATGAAAGGACAACAAAAACCCTTGAGAGCGAGAATTTCCTCCTAAGTCCCTTAAACAATGAAATGTGTGCAAAAAGTAGAAAGCTTACATAAAGATTTCTTCCCACGCGCTTCATTCATGAAAAAGAAATATTTACTATGGCAAGCTGCTGAAGCTCACAAAACATTACATTTGTGGCTTAAAAGCCAAGAAGGGCAGGAGAAACTGTTGAAGATAGAATAGAGGGGAAAGGAAAAGCAGAGAAAGTAAATGATAGACATAAGAAGCAAGGGGTAGTGATGAGCAGAAGCTTTTTATTAGTGTTATCTTTGTTATTAATTCTTTATAGGGCCCTGTGCTTCTATAAATTATTCTGAAAATAATTAACCATCATAGAGACACATTTATGTATGAATAATTATTCAACATTTTAAAGTTTGTTTTGTGGATGAAAAAGGGGTGCTGTAATAAATCATAAATTCCTAACTGGGCAGGTCACAGTGGCTAGTCATGCCCCAGGCCTATAAGTACTTTAGTGAAAGGTTTTTAAACCAGACCCGTCCATTATTCTTGCTCATCTAGATTAACAGACCTTTGAAATACCAGAAGTAATACCCCTCAAAGGCATAACCACCCTCAAGAGAACACGTAATCCACTGGCTGGCGTGGCTCAGCAATTGAGCGTGGACCTATGAGCCAGGAAGTCACAGTTCAATTCCTGGTCAGGGCACATGCTCAGGTTGTGAGCTCGATCCCCAGAAGGAATGTAGCCAGCCTATGATTCTCTCTCATCGTTGATGTTTCTATCTCTCTCTCTCCATCTCCCTTTCTCTCTGAAATCAATAAAACAATTGAAAAAGAGAGAGAGAAAGCACATAATCCAATTCCCCCTATTCTCACTTTCATATAATCTTCCTTAGGTTTCTTTCTTAATTTCAAATTAGAAAAGAAACTACAAACTGATTCTCCAGAGTGTTTGAGATCTTATTTACAGCCCTGCCATCAGTTTCGGCTCAAACTCTTAAAAATTCTATACGGGTTTCCATAAGTTTCCTTCGAATTTCTCAGTAGTTTCCTAATCAGGGGTGGTTCAAGGGTGTGTTTTTAGCAATGAACAGATTCACAAAAATGACAGGCTATGTTCTGCAGAAGGCTTATGCTTCTTGACCCTGAACCAGACCTACATGTTTATTCTGATTAAGCACAGCTTATCATGACCTTGATTATAGCATCTGCTTATAATACTTTACCACGAATACTTTCATAAAAAAATGATACTTTGTCCTTGTTTCTCCATTAGTGTTGTGACTGCCACACATCTGTGGAATTTATGAAAAACAGTTATCTAACTGATGTCCCTGCCAGTATCACTCACATTTGTACTTATTTCAAGGGTTTCTGGGAAAGTGTACACAACCTAGTCCAAGGCCTGGGCTCCTGATTGGTCCCTTCGTGCATTTCTTCTGGTGATACAAGTGAGAAAGGAAAGAAAACTTGTTAAATTCTTGTTACCCGTGACAGTAAAATTGTTTTTGTTATTTAGTGGACTTTCATTTCTTTTTGCTTTGATGATTTTATGTTGAGACAATTAAATATCTCTGAAAAGTCAGTACCAGGGGAATGATGCAATACATTTCAATGAGATAAGATGATTGCAGTAGATGATGAATGAGGGTGTGGGCCCTTGAGCCAGCCCAGAGTGCCTCTAAAAATTGACTAACTCAAGGCTAACTTAGATACACATGTCCCCAAACAGCCCACTTGGATGTCCTTAAGTGTTCCATAAACCTGCAGATATCTGATAAAATGGGATATGCTATTATTCTAGAGTAGATTCTTCTGGATAGCTCAAAGTTAGCCATTGGAAAGTTTTGTTTCAAAACATCATGGTTCTAAAATATATTTAAACTACATCAGCTTTGGTACATAGAGTAGATGGAAGGCAAGTTAATCTTTTATTGAAGACTAGAGACCTGGTGTATGAAATTCGTGCAAGAGGCTCGGCCGTGCGTGGTGGCTCTGGGCCTCTGCCTTGGGCCCCACCAGCCACAGCTTTGTGAGGAAGGAAGGATGTCCAGTCAAATTAGTATGCCACACTTCTGTTATTATAGATAAAGGATAATTATTCTATTCATAGGAGAAAATTTATCTTAAAATTTTCTTATATAGGAGAACCCCACCAGATTGCTAATAAGTGAAGTTAAAGAAATCAATCAGAGAAAGTGAGTCTCGGGTTAGTCCAAGACTGATGGATGGAGTGACAGTAGTCAGCCTGCATATCTGGCCGCCGGACTATGAGTTCTGGGAGTCTGAGAGATGATTCCCAAGTGCCTTTTCCATGGGATTTTGCATTATGTTGTCCATGACCACTGGTTAGGTTTATATGCATGCACACAAGTCCTTTGATGGGCTACAAGCAGTTTTATTCTACCTACTTTATTTTGTTGCTGTTGTATTATTTATCTATATTTTCTTTAAAAAGGACATAGAAGATGTTTAAGTCTGTGTTCTTCAAAGCAGTGGACAACAGAATTCTATATGCAAATCTGGTAAACACTATCATATATAATCCTCAGGACTAAATTCTGAGCTGCGATTTATCATCACACTTTAAGTTGGAAATGGAACCAGAGAGCTGATTATTTTGCCCAAAGTCATATAGCTAAATCCAAACCCCAATTTGTCTAACAATGAGGTCAGTGTCATGCCCACTACGGCACCCTGCAAAGGCGAAGCAGCTTTCTCCTAAGGCTTTTGCTCAGCTTGCATAAAATCAAGGTTAACAGTTTTCATTGCTTTGTCTTCTGTTACAACAGCATTATCAGTTAAGTTTTCCACATCCCCTTTTACCTGTTTTTTTATTTTTTTATTTTTATTGATTTCAAAGCAGAAGGGAGAGGAAGAGAGAGATAGGAACATCAATGATGAGAAAAAATCATTGATCGGCTGCCTCCTACACACCCCACATTGGGGATCAAGTCTGCAACCTGGGCATGTGACCTGACCAGGAATCCAATTGTGACCTTCTGATTTATAGGTCTACATTCAACCACTGAGCTACACTGGCCAGCATCTTTTTCTCCTTATACATCTTCCTAATATTTGTCTGTGTCTCTTTACCTGTAAACACATAGATTATCTTAAAAAGAATACACATGCATGCACACACATACACACACAAAAACAAACAAACAAAAACTGGTTAAAATAATTGGTATTTTAGTAGGGGAGAAGAGTGACAGTGTGAAAAAGAGACATACTTTTCTTTACATAAGTTTTTGTTCCTTTTGAATATTGTGCTATTGTGTATATTGTCATATTGTATATATTTTACTAATTAAAAATGTTAAATATCTCTTTATTGTGGACATTTGGGATATGGCTGCTAAAGACCATGAGAAACTGGTTGTATTTTTACAAATTCAAAGCAGCAATGAAATATTTTAAACTGTGGCTGTGTTGTATATTCATGGATTCACTGTGATACTGGATAGCAGGAAATGTCAGTTAAAAAGAAGACACATGACAATATTGCAGAACATAATTTAAAATTAGAAGGTATGTTATAGAGCAGGTAGTCCAAAGTCTTTACTTATTTATGAAAAAACTTTTAGCTGTTAGTGACAGACCTGAGAAAAAAACAAACTATATCTTTGGACCATAAATTCAATGTGGCCTTTAACATGTTGTATGACATTGGCATGATCAGTTTATAAAAAAAAAGAGAGCTATAAAAGTGACTATTACAATGTGCTCTGAAATTCATATCTTCTTTTGGCCCCATCTTTAGGAAAGGCATTTAAATGAAGAAGGATTTGTATCAAGAAAATAACCGGCTTTATTTTTTCTGGAGATTCTGACTCTGGAAGTGCTTTGTGTAACTGCCATGACTTTGAGAGAAGGTATTATTTACTAGTAGTAGCAGCAGTTCTCCTCCTCCTCCTCCTCTACCTCCTCCTCCTCCTGCTTCTCCTCCTCCTTAATCTTAAACTGAGATGTTTTTTTAATGAATTTTAGAGAGAAAAGAAAGGAAGTGGGGGAGGTATCAATGTGAGAAACATTGATTGGTTGCCACCTGGATGTATCCAGACCGAGGACTGAACCGACAACCTTTCTGGTATATGGGACAATACTCCAACCAGCTGAGCCACCTGGCCAGGGTGTAGCAGTTATTTTTTTTAAAGTGATTATTATTACTTCCATGCAAGTATGTGTATGTGCATGTATTTTAAAAATGTATTGTTTCACATATTGCAACCACAGTAAGTAGTGCCATTATCACAATGAACTGACTTACGTAATGTTAATCATTATGGTACAATCCAGCAATGTTAATTGGATGTTCCTTATTTCTAAAATGTGTTTAAGGTCAGAGAATAAGCAACTGGAAACGATTCACCCAGTTAATAATCCATTGTTCCAATCTAGTCATTTTATCTTGTTTAGATTTTTTTCTGGTTATATATTAAAAAAATACCCAGCAAATTTTTTTGGCATGGAATTGAAAAGCATGAAATATATGGAAGTAAAATATATATGCAAACTTGTTTCTACACGTTGGCAATATTTCACTTTTTTGGTAGGTTCTCTGGTTGCTTTTCCCTGTGGTCATCTTTAATAAATGAGTCATACACACTGTAATAGGTATATCATAAACAAGAAAATCATTGATAGATTCTGCTGAATAGGCTGATTGACTGACATGAAGAAAATGGATGTGTGCTATGATGCTCATACCTGTAGGCTCACAGGTATAAGAACTACTCAGCTCTTTCCCCCAATAGTTCCCTGCCTTTAAAGCTCTTCATTTCTTTTCTATTTGAAGAAAATGTGTTTTGTCCACTGTTTCCCATGCTGTTATGTGATATCCTGAGTTTACTCACATCCTGGCTAAACTTTCAACTGATTTCTCCTCTCTCTCACTGACAGATTTAATAAGGATAACGTTGAAACAATCTCCACTTTTCTAAAACAATTTCCAATGCAGTTCAAATAAATAGAGTTTAGAATTCAGAGAAGAAAAGATTTCAGGAGAAACAAAACTTCGCATTTTGTCCACCATTTCTAAAGAGTGAGTTTTGATTCGCTTCAGCTCACATCTGCGTCTTTGAGGTTTCTCTTAGGCTAGCTCAGGGTATAGCATAGTTAGCAGACAATTATATCACTTCATCTACCAAAATAACCTTTTGAAAATGTCCTATATAAACACAGGATAAATAAGAGCCTAGATCAAGTTCTATGAAGATTTAGATACATAAAATCAAATCATTTTAACACCAAGCGTTTTAATATAGTGGCACTTTCAACTGACTTAATCAATTCAAAAAAGAAAGTAGATTTTGAGAAAAGAGGCAGTTGACACATCTGTGGTCTATTAAATAAGGATTAATTTATGTCCAAAGGGAAAAAAACACAAACAAAATTTGTGTTTAAGTCATGACGGCACTAGTTATTTTTATCAGGCTAAGTTTTCCTACTTTGTCCTCATTAGTAGAATATCCTCATTAGCCTGGCATGCTATTACACTATCCTCAGAGGTATCTTGGGTGGTTGGCCAGGAGATGAGGTAACTTCTCAATTAAAGACGTGCAGTGCTCTTGGATGTATATGGCAACCTTGTTTTAGAAAGTTCTTTGTCTAACTTCTTAAGAAGAATGAACATGGTTTCTTCACCTGGATCACATCATGCCACTTAATCTTCTTCAAACCACAATGTGTTTCAAAAAATTAGCAAAGCCATGAATTTTTGTGTTATGAATTAAAGCCTTATTGGAAATATTTTCTTGTGTAATGTGAACTTGTTTTTGATGGTAGTTATGATAATTTTAGCAGTTAAAGAAACTTAGTTTGTGTTTGGGCATGACTACAACTCAGAGATGGATTCATATCACTATCCATTTCAGACTGAATTTATACTCTCAAATCTAAATTATCTGATCATTAGGAAGTGTGTTTTTGGACTTTAATTGCATAGAAAGTGGACTTAATTCTTCTCTTCATTTTTACCAAGTGCAGAAGTACTAGAGTCCTTATTCATAACTAGTCCTGGTGCATGGATTTGTGCACATTGAAAGTAAATTAATGAGAATGTGGCTGGTGGGGTGGAACTAGGCGTGTCGGGCTCCCTGGCATCTGCGGAGTGAGCAGGGCCCCTCCAGAGGTGGGGTCCCTCAGCCTGGCCTGCAGGGATTGGGCCAAAACCGGCTCTCCAACGTCTGAGGGGTCCCAGAGAGTGCGAGAAGGCACTTTGCAAAGTTGCTGTTGTACAGGGTGTGGGACGCAAATGCAAGTGCACAGTAAACCAGATTTGGGGTTGACAATGCCCCAGCAACAACATAACCCAGGCCAAAGGTGGAATCTCACAGCCCTGTGAGAAATCAGGCTCCCTCCTCTCTGGTTTTGGGGTGTGTCACCTGAGAACCTCCACTGCCAAGTCACTACAGCTCAGCAGCTCCCGCATTGAACATCTGCCCCTGGTGGTCAGTGTGCATCATAGCAACTGGTTGGACAGGTGGAGGGACACCTAGCATATTAGCCTTTTATATATCAACTAAGAGCCCAGTGCATGAGTCCGTGCACCTTGAAAGGAACTGGGAACCATGAGCCTGTGGTGGGTCTTCAATTGCTTCTGGATTTAAAGGACTACTAATCCCACAAATTAAGATTTGTGACTAAACCAATGTGGGACACGCTGCATTCTCCATTACCCTCTTGGAGATTTACTGTACATGAGAACAGATTAAAGACTCAGAAAAACTGCATTGAATAAACCTACTGTTTTCTACATGGATATAAACATGAAACTTGCCATTCTGCTTTTTTTTTTTTTTCTCTCTTCCCCAGAATACTTTAGGAAAATCCCAGTTTTTAAAGAAAACTATTGTATTATTGGAGTGTGGGTAAGATGGGGAGAGATTTGAGGCCCAATATGGAGAGATCCAGATGAAATATATTTGCACTAATAACAAGTAGAATCTATTTTAAATTCATATTTATTTTTAAATTATGGCATTTTTGATGCCCTTCTTTCAAACTTTCATGCTGATTAATTTAACTCCCATTTAAACTGAACCAGCAAATTGGACTTCTGTGAAGCGTTTTCTTAGACTACCCGTTATAAAGACCATCGTGAGAGATTCTTTCACTGATTTCCTTCACTAATGTGCACTTTAAAGAAACTATGCAGTCTGTTTTTAAAATCTTGGCAAGGCGCTCTCTTTATGGGGCATGCTCCCACCTTTCCCTACCCCCTTCTATCTCCAGGGTTCCTCTCTCTCTCTCTCTCTCTCTCTCTCTCTCTCTCTCTCTCTCTCTCTCTCTCTCTCTCTCTCTCTCTCTCCTTCTCCTGCTATAACTTGTTTCCTGAGCCAATTTTTCCTAGGGCTCATTTCTACGTCTATGACTGTCTAATCTCTTATAATTTTTGTCTTGGCTCTGAATTATTCTCTTAGCCACAACTCAACTCACAAATTAAAAAAAAAAAATAGAAGAAAATAAAATAAAAACACAGCTATGTTAGTTATAGTTATGGCTGTCAGTTTTTTAAGCAGTCATAACTGTGAATAAAATCAGTGAATGAAATCCATTTGCTGTCTGTGGCTGGGAATCCGGCAGTTTTTGAAAGCTGGAATTACTTGGGAGTGGCCATTCGAATGTGTCACGGAGGAGGTAATAATCTCACTGTTTTTCCTTAAAACCTGGCCCACACAAAATGCCAAAACACTTATACTATGTTCACATGAAATCTGATTTTGTAACAGTTTCTAAAATAGAAAACGTAGTGTCATATTTTAAAATTAACACAAACCTTCTTATTCTCGGTGAGATGAAACATTTGCAGTGAACACTAAAAAAGCTGCCACTCTCTCATGCATTCTGGAGGAACATATTAGAAGTACTCTTTTCCTTTAGCTTAGGGGTTTATTTTCCCTGTTTCTCGAAACTCAATTTGCAGGTGATTGTAATATCAGTCCCAAATCCTTCTGCAAAACACAGAAAATGCTTTCATGTGGAACACTAACACTAAAAATAAAAAAGCTTTTTTGGCTTATAATTACTGAAAATTATAACATTGAGAGAAAGAGAAGAGTACGTTAAATTGCTATGTTAGCTAAAACCTTACCTTGCCTCTATAAATATATTTAACCTGTAAGGACCTGTTTTTATATTCCTTGAAAAAGGATTAAAAAGCAAGTCCATTTCCCCCCTAAGCTTTTGAATCATTTGACATTAAATACTTCTGTTTTACATTATTCAAGAAAGATAATTTCTGTAACTTTGTTACAATGCATCATCTCTTTCAATTCCAGCTTTCTCAAGAGGAGTCTTTTCATTATGTACATATCCTTGCACTTTTAATGTTTAGTTCATTTCTTACTATGTTTTCTTTTCTTTTCTTTTTTTTTTTTTTTCTGATCAAGCCTCAACTTTATTCTTTGAAATGGCTGTATTTATACAGCAGAAACAAAGGAGGGCAGGGTTGTCTATGCAGAGGGGTCTTTGGCAGTGTATAATTGGTTTAGGCACTGAGTGGCAAGGTGGTAAGGTATCTGGCAACACTATGTTTTCTTTTTATATAGCTTTCCATTTCCCATATTTTGATCATATAAGGTTGTGATGAGAAATGCGCCTGTCATGGTTCTGAGCACATTTATCTCCCTACTTCACTTCCTAGCCAGTTAGGATGGGTTCAATAACTACTTGTGAATTGTCAACACACATTTCCAATAGTCTTAGGAATATTGCATAAATATAAATTCTATCTTTAATGAATAGCACTTTTCATACACCAAAAAGAATACATAGGAGGTAGTCTTCAGACTAGCAGCCCAATATTCTTACATGTAATATAATTATTCAAATAATTAGCACGAGATGCAGCCTGGTAAAGAGCAAATCCCTTATGGGGGTCCATCCCTCATGCAGGGGGCAGAGAGTCTCTAAAATGGATCAATATTGGAGAAATTTTAAATTGTTTTTTGAGGTCATTTTAAAATAGCTGTAGGTGCCTGGCTGGCAAAGTTCAGTGGTTGAGCATTCACCTATGAACCAGATCACGATTTGATTCCTGCTTAGGGTACCTACCCACCCAGGTTGTGAGCTCCATCCCATGTGGGGAGTATAGAAGGCAGCTGATTAATGATTCTCTCTCATCATTGATGTTTCAATCTCTCTCTCCCTCTCCTTCTCTGCAATCAATAAAAATATATTTTAAAAATAGCTGTAGATGAATGTCAAATTGGGGTGTGTGTGAGGAAGAAGAGGTTGGTTGCTGAAATCATTGATGCTGAAAGTCAGAACAATGCACAGTTGGCTGGGAATTTCAATCAAATGCCATACTTGGCAAAAGCCCTCCCTCCTACCAATTTACTGCCTATGTGGGAGGGGAAATGTGGACTCAACAAAAAACAAGCCCAGCAAGATTTAAAGAGCCATAAGATTAAAACGTTTATGAATCATGTGCTCTGAGTAATTCCAACGGAGCTGTGAGCATGTCTCAGTGCACACACCAGCTGAAATCCTGGGAGCTGTGAACGTGTCTCAGTGCACACACTGACTAAAATCCTCAGAGCTGTGAACGTGTCTCAGTGCACAAACCGACTAAAATCCTTATGGGCCAGTTTTGCCTCAAACTGACTCAGAGAAGATTATGGAACAGTGCTGGGAGAAAGTCTAATTCATTTGTTTTACGTACACTAGGGACTACTATAATGCATTAATAAGGAAATTAACAGCCGTAATAAAACAAAGAAATAAATGTTCAGTATGCCAACAATTTAAGCAGCTCTTTGTCAATATTGCAAATGGGACCAAAGGGCTGCTTTATGAAAACGTTCTTCAAGTATTTTATTGAATTATGTACGGACATAAAACAATCTTTGATGCTTATTAAAATTTAACTTAAGCCTTTTTAGAAGCCTGCATTTTAATGAAAAACATTCTCTTCAATAATTTCAGGCAAAATCAATGATTCTATGATGCTTAATGCAGACCTCTTTTTATGTTAGCTTTGACCAGGAACCAGAGCTGAAATGTTTGGGAAACTTCATGTGTAAAAAAAGAGCAACATCACATGCCTGATAATCTCTAACTATTTATTTTTACAAAGGATGAAAATTTTTCCTGTATCTTTTTCATCCTAAATCAATAGCAATCAGGGAAAATCCAAAAGAGAGATATGTTAGAATTTCTATCACCTCCAGTTGTTTTTGAATTCTCCTACCACTACCACGTTTAAAAAATATATATGTGGTACATTTACATTGTCAGCACACATAAATCATTACCAGGTTTATTTGCTCCCTTTTATGCTTTATTTGGTCCTAAAGTGTCAACGTGAACACTTTGAACAGCTCTGAACACTTGGTTGCTTGAAACTTTTTCTATAATGGATTCCTCAGGAAAGGCCATGAAAACACTGCTCTCTGAGATCTTGCATGTTGACAGTAGCTTGTGTGGGTCCTTCATACTTGGAGGTCAGTTTCATTGGATATAAAATACTAAACTCGCCTTTGTTGCCCATGAGTATTTGGGATACGTATTCCATGTCCCCCTCCCTAGCATTAAAGTCTGCTAAAATGTCTGAGGAGAATCTAATGTTCTTTCTTTTATTATTCACTTGTTTCTTTTTTCTAGATGTCCAGAAGTTTTCCAACTCCACTAATTTTGCTAGTCTACGTCTTACTCTTGGTAGATAGGTCTTCTTAGGTATGAAATATGTTCTTTAAATAATTAGGTGTTGTTTTTTTCCAGGAAAGTTTTATTAAATTATAATATTATATATATATATATATATATATATATATATATATATATATATATATATATATTTCTTTTCTTGCTTTGGTTTTCCTAGCTAGAGACTCCTGCTATCTATGTGCCAGACTTTCTCTACCTGCAATATTTGTTTTAAGTCCATTTCCCTTAGCTTATTTTTGTTTCTTAATATTTTCTCTATTTTAAACTCATATTTTTTATTTGCTTGCTTATATTCAATTGCTACTGCATCTATTGAGTAGAAACAAGGTATGCTGCTAAATATTTCAAAGTGCACAAGACAACCCCCCATAGCAAAGAATTATCTGGATGAAAGTGTCAGTAGTACTGAGGCTGAGAAACCTTACCCTTAACCATGCACTCTCCACAAGGGTGATGATATTGATCGTAAGGAGGCAAAAATTGGTTCTTGAGAGTTGAGGGACTGAGCTATCTTAGCTATTACAATGGTTCATATCCCTTTAAAGGGCTACAGTCCAGTGGAGAATATATTTCCAAATGATACATTTGATAAAGGATTAATAGCCAAATTATATAAAGAACTCATATAACTTAACACCAAATAAGCACCAATTAAAAAAACGGGTAGAGAACTTGGAAAGACATTTCTCCAAAGTGAACACAGATGGCCAACAGACTTATAAAAAACTGTTCAAGTCCAACCAGTGTAGTTCACTGGTTAAGCATTGACCTATGAATTCCTGGTCAGGGCATATGCCCATGTTGCAGGCTCAATCTTCATTGGCAGGCCTGTACGAGGCAGGTGACAATGGTTCTCTTTAATCATTGATGTCTATCTCTCTCTCCCTCTCCTTTCCTTTCTGAAATCAATAAAATTGCATTTTAAAAAAGATGCTCAATATCTTTAATTGTCAGGAAAATGCAAATTGATATCATCTCACACCTGTCAGAATGACTATCATTAAAAAATCAACAAACAAGCGCTGGTGATGATGCAGAAAAAATGAAACTATTGTACACTGTTGGTGGGAATGTAAATTAGTGAGCCAGTATGAAAAACAGTAGAAAGAATCCTCAAAAAATTAAAAATAAAGCTGCCACATAATCCAGCAATTTCATTTTTGGATATTTATTGGAAGAAAATAAAAACACTAATTCAAAAAAATATATATGCACCCTTATATTCACTGCAGCATTACTAGTAATAGCCAAGGTATAAAAGAAACCTAAATGCCAAATATTGTAGTTGAATGAATAGAGAAGATGTTCATATATATAATTGAACATTACTCAACAATGAAAAGCAATAAAATATTGCCATGGATAGACCTAAAGGGCACTGCACTAAGTAAAATAAGTCAGACAAATACCATATGACCTCACTTATATGTGGAATCTGAAAAAACAAATAAGTAAGAAAACCAAAACAGAAACAGACCCCTAGATAAAGAGAAAGAGCTGATGGCTACAAAAGGGGAAGAGAGTAGGGGCATGAAAATTAAACACACACACACACACACACACACAACGGTAATTTTAAGTGCTAGCCAAAATGGAGGGATTAAAAAAGAGAAAGAAACAGTCTAATGATATCATGATCTCTTTTGTATAAAAGAAAAGAATAAAACAAAAAGAAACACAATACAAAAACCATTGCAATATATTGGTGGTATTAAAATTTCATGGTGGAGACAATTGGGGTGGGGGGATGACAGTGAGGGTGGGGAGGAACTGCTCAATATGAAAGATTTTGTTATTGCCAGACAAGTTTCATGGGACTGCATTTGTGAGCTAGATTCAGCAGGAGGGGGGAAGGGCAGAAAAATAATACAGTGAAGATTTAGGACCAGTGAAGGTGTTTCTATGATGGTGGAAAAAAGAGGCACTGGAGGAACTGCAGAAGGGAGCACAAAAGAACATAACATGAGGTGTTCTGAGGTGAATAGTGTGCCCTTTTCATAGCATTTGCAAATAGAGATTATGAGCCATAATCTTTCAATAGACATTATTCTGCCCATCCTTGTTTTCACAGACTCCACCCCAGTCTTCTCTTGAGAGAGCCACAGCCAGCTAGACTAGGATAAATCTCCTCTAGCAGCCACTAGCTGTGTAGTCTTGGAGATGTCATTTGCAATCTCTGAACTTAAATGTATTAATTTTAGAAGAAAGGGGATACAAATCCTATCTTCTAGGGTTGTTGAGAGGACTAGAGATATGTACACAATGCTTAACTTAAAAGATGAGAGCTATAACAATGCTATTTAAAAAAACATCTACACTAATAAAAGAGAAACAAAAATTAACCATCACTCTGTGAGACCCACAAGCCACACCCACCAGCCAATCAGGAGTAAGTATGCAAATTAACCCAATCAAGATGGCGGCCAGCCACAAGACTGGAGCAAGCAGGAGGCTTGGATTGCCCTAGCGATGGAGGAAACCAAGCTTTCCCCTTGTCCTGGCAGGCCCTGGCCTCTGCTACAAAGTTTCCATTATAGAAGATAAATAAATCCCAACAAAAATGGTGGCAGCCACAGAGCTGGAGAGAGCAGGAGGTTTGGGTTGCCCCCGGCAATGGAGGAAGCCAAGCTTTTTTCCTGCCCTGGCTAACCCTGGCTTCTGCTCAAGGCTACAAAGTTTCAATTATAGAAGATAAAATAAATCCTAGATACTTGCTTCCAGCTGGCCCTGGCCTCAGTTCAAGGAGGCGCTGAAAAAAAAAAAAAAAAAAAAAAAGAAAGAAAGGAGGGGCTGGGAACTTGGGTCGCTGGGAGGTGATCAGGCCAGGATGGGACAGCAGGGGCCATTGGTGGTAAGCAGACCAGCAGGGGGGCCTTTGGGGTGAGCAGGTGGACAGTGGGGGTCAGTTGGAGGCAATCAGGACAGCGGGGGTGGGGGCAGTTTGGAGTGAGCAGGCCAGCAGAAGGGGCATTTGGGGGTGAGCAGGCCAGCAGGCAGAGTGGTTAGGGGCAATCAGGCAGGCAGGCAGGCAGGCAGGCAGGTGAGCGGCTAGAGCCAGCATTCCCGGATTGTGAGAGGGATGTCTGACTTCTGGTTTAGGTCCAATCCCTATAAACCAAAAGGCAGTAGGACATCCTTCGAGAGGTCCCAGATTAGAGAGGGTACAGGCTGGGGTGAGGAACACCCACTACCCCCATGCACAAATTTTGTGCACCAGGCCACTAGTTTGAAATAAAATGCTCTTTATGTAAATTATATATAGACATAGTAACTCAGTTGCCTTTGGTCAACTCACATTGCAAAATATGCTCTAACTAGTTGTTAAAGAATTCAATATGACCATTGGAGAGTTATGTACTTTGGTGTGTTATGTGTACCTAAAAATTATGTATGGCAACAAGGTGAGCAACAAGGATTGGTTTGCACGAATCTGTATCTATAGTAGGGAGAGGATGTATTTGTGATGTATCTAATGCATCTACAGATGATAATATGGTAGCACCATAGCTTGGTGCATTTGATGTCTCCAAGTGTAAGTGTTTTGATTCTAACTCACGTCCACAACAGAATTTACATTGTTGTTGAGGCTGTTGCAGTTTTGAAGAAGCTCAAATTGAAGGGCACCTGTTTTATTTTCAATTTCACTAGAAGGACAGAGCAGAAATCACCAAGCACAATGTATACTGTGTAACTCTTTCTAAATGCTAATCTTAAGCTCTTGAAGCTGTGGGTCAGAGGAATATGACCTTGATAACTTGAGCACAATTTAATCACAACCCAACCCAAGGATATTTGGGTTTGTGTTCCTTGAGAAGTTATTACAAAATGTTCTACTACATTTCACATTTCTCTGTTAAAACCCAAACACAGTTGCTAGTTAATTAGTAAAACCTCACGCACTGAAATGGCAAATATTACACACAATAGAAGCTTTTATGAGACCTCTTTGTTAAATGATATGGTCTCCTCCAGAAGTCATAAGATGAGCAAGCTCATTTTATAACAAACTATGGAGATATATAGGATTAGACAAAATACAGATCTTCTGTCTTTTAGCATGGGTATTCTGTGAAATACATTAATTGGCACTGATGCCTGTAGTCAGATTTTAATGATTGTGCAGCAGATAAAAATTGTAATCATGGAAGAATCCTTATTTAGTGAATCATATTTCATTATGTGTTCAATCTTGTCAATTTCACAGACAGTAAGAGAATGTCTGTCATTTGGATTCATTTGTACTGATGGGGTTGCTACTGTACTAGGAAAAAAAATCAGGATTTGATGGCCATATAACAAAGAAATACCTCTTATTTTGCTGATCACTATTGCTGCAACATCATACATTTGCCACTATGAAATTTCTTATGAAACAGAGGGTATTGATTGCAGTGAATAGAGTGAACTCATCAGAGTCTGTTTTTGTAAACCAGTTAATTTATTTATTAAAACAAAATTTTTTAAATCCTCACCCAAGGATATTTTTTCATTAATTTTTAGAGATGGTGGAAGGGAAGAGAGAAAGAGAGAAAGAGAGAAAGGAGAGAGGGGGGGGGGAGAGAGAGAGAGAAAAAAAAAAAACATTCATGTGAGAGTGGAAGGGGGGGGGAGAGAGAGAGAGAGAGAGAGAGAGAGAGAGAGAGAGAGAGAGAGAGAGAGAGAGAGAAGCATTGAAGAGAGACATATTAACTGATTGCCTCCTGTACATGCCCTACCAGGGCCAGGGATTGAGCCTACAAAGGTAGTACATGCCCTTGACCAGAATAGAACCCAGGATCCTTCAGTCCGCAGGCCAACACTCTATCCACTGAGCCAAAGTGGCCAGTGTGTTAGACTGTAGTAAAGAATAAAAAAGCTCTTAAAGGAGCTGCAGCCTAGGAGACACAGATTTAGGTAGCAACTTTAGTTGTGTCTCACCTTTTGTTGTAGGCAGCAGGAAGGGCACTAGGAGTCTGACCCATTGGGTCAGATCAAACTTGGGTTTAGCAATCTTGGTACCTGGGTTCTGACTAGGAAAGAATTCAGGGCCAAGACCCAAACTGTTTTATTTATAAAGTTATCAAGATAGAAGAAGTAATTCCTAGAAGAAATGGGCCTAGGAAGCAAGTTGTAGAGGCAAAAGAAGGGCCCTTGCAGCCGGGGAGTGAGGAAGCTAATGGTAAGTGCCTGGGCCAGGGAGGGAGGAGGGAGAGGAGGAAGGGGGAGGAAAAGGCAGGGCTGTGCTCCGGGAGGGAGAGTGCCCTAGGTCCTCTGTCCTAAGGGCTTTAAGGGTGGATTTTAGGGGAGGTCCCAGGACAATGTCTCCACAGATTATTCAGCAACTTTCCAGGTGTGTCCTTTCAGGAACTAGGTCTCTACTGATTGATTGGCTTGCACCAGGGCAGCAGGTCATTATTCCAAGCAGCTGGTTCTGAGGTCAGCAATGGGGTCACTGGTCTGGTTTTGCTGCTTTTCTGGACTCGGAGCTGAAATATAACTAAGGTCTAGGAAGAAAAGGTCTGGGATCCAAACCTCATGACTAGTGACCTGCTAGGCCCTAGAATTTAGGGGAAGAAAAGTCACCCTGGGGTGAGGTCCCACCCTACAATTGTCTGTTGCCTGGCACCTGGGGTTTTCTACCCTAGTCACCTGTCTGTACCTGGCCCATTATCCTTGTTTCCTCATGTCTAACTGCCTACCCACATTTACAGTGACTGTTTCTGCCCTAGTTTCCAATTAGGTCCATTTTCACATAAATAAGGTATCCGAATTCATACACTTCTGGTTGGTCTGAGTTGAGCAGTCCTGATTTATTGCATTGTGTGTCCAGATTGGTTGTTATGAAGCAATTCCGATAGGACCGGCAGGTTTTAGTTCATAAATCAAGAGCTCCCTTACTATATTAGTTGACTTCAGTTTGTGTAAATGAGCAGGAAATAGAGTGGGAAGCCAAGACTGAGGTTCTTCCCAGTGTACAGAGTCCATGTGAAGCCCCTGTCGTCCACTGGCCACTGTGGCAGGCAGTTAGACATGAGTGAACAAGGACACTGGGCCAGATACAGAAGGTCACCAGGGGGGAAAGCCCCAGGTGTCTAGCAATGGGACTTCACCCCAGGATGACTTTTCCTCTCCAAGCATAATGCTGGTCATGCGGTTTGAACCCCTCCCTCCCCCCTAACCTTTCCTCCCTAGATATAACATCTAGGTCAGTGGTTGGCAAACTCATTAGTCAACAGAGCCAAATATCTACAGTACAATGATTGAAATTTCTTTTGAGAGCCAAATTTTTTTAACTTAAACTTCTTTTAACACCACTTCTCAAAACAGACTCTCCCAGGCCATGGTATTTTGTGGAAGAGTCACACTCAAGGGGCCAAAGAGCCACATGTGGCTCGCAAGCCACAGTTTGCCAACCGTGGATCTATAATATAACTCCAGTTGTATTTTAGCTTCAGGCTCAGATAAGCAACAAAACCATCCAAGGATGAAGTGGGGACCAGCTGCATGGAATAAGGTCCCCCTGCCCTGGTGCAGGCCAATCCATCAGTGGAGACCACAACCCAGAAAGGACACACCTGGAAAGTTGCTCAATATCCCACTGAGATCTTCCCCTGGGACCTCCCCTAAGATCTCCACCCTTAGCCCTTAGGACAGAGGCCCCAATGCCTCTCCCTCTTAGGAACATGCCCAAGCCTTACCTTCCCCTTCCTCCTCTCCCTCCCTCCCTGCCCCAGGCACTTACCATTAGCTTCCTCACTGCCAAGCTCCAAGGACCTTTACCTCTATAACTTGTTTCCTAAGCCCATTTCTTTTAGGAATTATTTGCCTACCTCTGTGATTTAATAAATAAATGTTCTCTTACAGTTTGGTTCTTGGCTCTGAATTCTTTCCTAGCCAGAACCCAAGTACCGCCGAGGTTATTGAACCCAGGTTTGATCTGACCCTACCTGTCCTCAGCTGGTATGTGTTCCCGTTGCCTACAGCAGCCATTAGGTTCTTATTATTTATAAAATCTCAGATTTTTGGCTGATCATGGGGGGGGGGGTCCTATTCTTTCTCGGGGCTTACATCAACTGAATCTTTTTTCTCAGGGTTCACACTAAACTCCTGTCTCTTTCTTGCTTTTAGTGAAAAGTAATACTGAGCATACTGTCAATCTTTTCTTTAAGATAAGTCAAACATTCATTCAAGAAGTATTTGTTGAGGGCTACAATATGCTAGGCACTGTTCTAGGGGATGCAGTAATACAACAGAAACAACCTGGCCTTCATGAAAACTATTCTGGCAAGGTGAGTCTAACAATAAGCAATATAAAATAAATAAAATAGTTAGCTAGCTACCAAAAAATAGAGGAAGAAGGGTATATAATGTTGAGCAAGAATGTTTATAATTTTGGAGTGGCAAATGAAGCTTTCAGTGAGAAAATGATTCTGAGTAAAGATATACCATGGAAGAGCTAGCACATGTCAATGGAAAAGAAATTCTAAGCAGAGGTCATAGTTAAAGGTCCTGAGATGAGAAAGTGGTTGATTATTTTGAGAAAAAAGAAAGAAGGTGGTGTGGCCCTAGGGTAAGGGCAGAGTAATAAGAGATGAGGTAAAAAAGATAAGAAAAGACAGGTCAGGGAAGGCCCTCTGGCCAAAGAAAGAATTTGACTTTTATGATATATATGAAAATACTAATTTTTTTCTTTTTGATCTCTTCTTAGATAGAACTATTATGCATGTAGCCAGAGGAAGAATTTGGATTACAGATAAAAAAGAAAAACAAAACAAAACACACACTTTTTTTTTTTTCTTTCTGGAAGTATGGGAGATCTTTTAAGCTAGCAATGAAGCATGAATGCAAAGAGAAAGTTAATATTCGTGTGTGTGTGTGTTTCTAATTCCAAAGAGTATTAAAAGGAAAGACCTGGGGGTTGTACGCACTGTGTTAGTCACAGGACTAGAAAGAGGAAAGAGGAAGACATTGAAGACCTCTGTCCCTGCTCCAACTCTGGAGAGAAGAGACTGGGTGACTTAGGAAGAAAGAGAGGGTGGCTGGATGTGACCTTTGAAGAGAAAGTGTGTGTGTGTGTGTGTGTGTGTGTGTGTGTGTGTGTGGTGTGGTAGGAGGTGGTAGAGACACGTGTTTATAGAGAAATGGGAGTTTGCAGCGGAAGCAGTGAGCAGAGAGGCTCCGTATCTTCATGGCCGTTTCCAGGGAACCCAGTATCTGTGGATCTGTTATGAAACAAACCTTACATCCAAGGGGCCTACTCCCGGGGAGATTATTCAGAATAAGGACACAGCCTTCAGGCTTCTGAACAACACCCTGCTCCCCGCTGCCAAGAGTATGTCCCTGCAAGGACCCATGAAATACCTGTTCATGAGCCATAGCACAACACACAGTATGTAAGAAGCAAATCTCTTGCGTGCAGTCTGCTACTGTTGCTCACCTAGTGTGCCCTGCCAGCACGGCCAAGGGTGAACCTGAGTGGGGGCAGTGAAGGAGTTAGAAAAGGCAGACAAGAGAAGAAAGCTGGGTCTGGGTAGGACACTGCCTCTCTGATGGAGAGAGACAGGGCCACAGCCTGTAAGCTGAATCTTCAGTTTATAGACAGATTCCATCAGGCAAAGTAAGGGCATGGTTACAAAGTTCTCATGAGTTTCCAATCTACTCAATGACATGCACCTGAACTCTCTCTAGCCCACAGCACTCAGCCATGTGGGACCACATGTTCAGACCATAGGTTCAAGCTTACTACTATAGCTTTTAACTATAATTGTGCTGGGAAGGCTTTGCCTTCCAAGCTGGGACTTGCACGTGACTTTGCCATGAGAGGACTGTGCCCTCTCATCAGTCTGAGGCTTGAACCTGCCCAAGCACTGTAGCCGCTCTTTCCCATTGCTTGTAAATAATAGGAAATTATTTGCTGAGCAACGTTTAATCTTCAAGTTGTTTTTGAGTTTGACATGCATCTTCATCCAATAATGCTTGTAATTGTTGGTCTTCAAACTTTTTTTGGTTGACCTGGACATTCTTTGTCTTTCACATGGAAATCATCACTTTTAAAGCATTTAAACCAGCATTCACAAGTATCTTGGGATGGAGCATGCTCACCATAAGCTTGATAACTTTTTCTTCAAAATAAAGTAATGAATTAAAACTTCCCGCTAATGCTCTTTTTTATTGCACAAAATTCAACATTTTTAAGTGTAAAAATATCTATAATGTTAACACTTTCAGCAAATTTGACATATGAAGTTTTTAAAAAATATATATTTTATTGATTTTTTACAGAGAGGAATCGAACCCGGGACCTTTCAGTCCACAGGCCGACACTCTATCCACTGAGCCAAACCGGTTTCAGCTGACATATGAAGTTTTGAAGCTTGTTGTCAATACAACAAAATAGCATGCATATCACATCACATAGATATCAACATATGTGTAACTCCATCTATTGAAAAAAATCTGCATTATTAACTGGTACACCTAGTAAGTTTGCCAAATCCTGGATTAGGGCTAAGCTTTAATATGGCACAGGATCTCTGGACATTAACTCTATTTCTGGCCCTGAATTTCCATGGTGGGACAGACTGAGATGGGCCAACAGAGAGGCACCTCCCCACACACACATTTATTATTATTTTTAATTTACATATATATTTTAATTTTTATTGTTGAAAGTATTGCATAGGTCCTTCTTTCCCCCCCATTAGCCTGCTCCCATCCTGCCCCTTTCCCCAGGCCCTCACTACCCATTGTCTCTGTCCACTGGTTATGCATATCTGTATACAAGTTTATTGGCTGATCTATTCCCACAGAGGGGCATCTTTTTTATTTTGCATCACAAATAAATCTTGCCACAAGACTTCATCTTCTCTAGTGAGTCCCTGAAAGTCCTTTTCACCATGGAAAAGCCCCTTTTCCACCCACAACATTTGGCAAGCCAGCCATATCCACAGGCAACGGTTTTACTCCCATTATTCTAGCTGTGCATGGGGAATTCACATAGGCATGAAAATCCCAAAGACAGCCAGGCAACACTGGGTATATAGAACATATTTGGACAAAGAAGAAAAGGGTAAAGGATAGAGTATCAGATTTCAGAAGTGAGAGTGGGTGATTTATAGGTAATTGAGAAAGAGAGGTACACACATGGCAGGACAACTCAGAAACAGGGAGACACAGGGTTCTAACTAACAGACCCCTGCCTGAAACCCCCTTATTTAGCATTATTAATTTATATTCGACTAAGGCGAGCATCCTAAGGTGTACTTTCTGAGTCAGGGTGTCCTGTCTGTATCTCTTGGCCAGGAAAGAGGGGAGAGTCAAATATATTTTCTGAGTTCTATTTCTTTCTATTTTTTTTTTCAAGTCAATAGGTTTTCTATTTTTTTTTTTAAATATATATTTTATTGATTTTACACAGAGAGGAATTGAGAGGGACAGGAGTTAGAAACATCGATGAGAGAATCATCGATCAGCTGCCTCTTGCACACCCCGCACTGGGGATGTGCCCGCAACCAAGGTACATGCCCTTGACCGGCATCGAACCCGGGACCTTTTAGTCCGCAGGCTGACGCTCTATCCACTGAGCCAAACTGGTCCCGGTGGTTTTCTATTTTTTAAAAAAATATATTTTTACTGATTCCAGAGAGGAAAGGAGAGGGAGAGAGAGACAGAAACATCAGTGATAACAGAGAATCACTGATCGGCTGCCTCCTGCATACCCCCACTGTGACTGAGCCTGCAACTCCGGCATGTGCCCTTGACCAGAATTATACCTGGGACCCTTCCGTCCCCAGGCCAACACTCTATGCACTGAGCCAAACCAGCTAGGACTGAGTTCTATTTCTTAATAAACAGCTTAAATTTATTGATAGTATCCCCCAAAGGTAGTTTCAGGGTGGCAAAACTTTGGTTCCCTTTCACTACATTCTTCTGCCCTTTTGCTCTGTTTTTAATCATATATGAAATTTCTTTTGAAATTGTTTTGAACTTCTGACCTCTTCTTCACTTTGGTTGTCTGTCATTCTTCTGTGTTTCTCTCTCTCTCTCTCTCTCTTTTTTTTTGTTCATTTCATTATGATCTATCCTCTCATGATCATAGCATATCCTCTTAATTCCCATGTAGTAGTTCCAGTACCCATCATTTTGGTGATGCCACACAAATGCTGAGTGTATGATTAGGGTATACAGGGTGGGGAGGGAGATCTAAGATTACAAAGCCTTCTTTTGTAATCTGCCTGACTCTGCAACCCTTCAATCATCACAGTTGAGGCCATTTAATTCCTATCTGTGAATTCAACTCAACTTCTTAGACCCATTTCCCATAAGTAGTAGGAATTTAGAAAAAACGTGGCCAAATAATGTCAAATCAAGTTCACCTAGCATTTTGGTCTCTGACTTTGTACAACAAGTTAAATAGAAAATCATTCTTGTGACTAACCTAGTTCTAAGAACTTGCTCCCCGCCTTATTGAACTCTGTATGTGCTCTGTTGTATCTCATTTCCCCTAAAATTGGGAGGGGTGTCTAAACTGGCTACTAGGTCTTGGGGCATTCACTCAATTTGATAGCTGAACCATCTTCTTGACCTCTGTGACCTTGCCTTCAGGAAGAAGCAACTTGATTAAGTTGAGAGGGCAGGTCTTGAAAAGCAACCAAAATGTAATTACCCTGTTGGACTAGATCAATTACTCATGAGGATGGCTTTAGAATTGGTATTGTTGAAATAAGCCAGACATTGCCTCTTCACATATAGGTTGTAGGTTAGAGAAAGTAATAAATCTACATTCTTCACATTTCCTTCAGAACTTCTGAGCTTTGCGAGAGAAAATTAAAACAAAACAAAGCAAAAAACTGCGGGATGACCAATATTAAACTATAGATAAGCACTTCTACTGGGCCAAGGACACAAATTGTTGTATCTGAATTTCTTAAGTTTGTCCTTCCGTTCTTTATTATGGTAATTTCAAATCTAATTAATTACTCTTAAACATCTGACTTCAGCTATCCTTTTCCACCTCATTTTCTGCAGAGAATCCCAATAGAAAAAAATAGAAGCATCAGATAGAAACTCTTAATGCTCCAGCATGACGTTTAACACACCACTGCCCCCTCCCTGTCTTTCTACCCCCCTTTCCTCCAGTTTTAAAGATAAAGATCTGCCTCTTTCTCCCAATCTCTGCACTGGACCTGGGAATTATCCTCCCTTCTTCTCAGGCTCCAATCTCTCTCATTTTCCTGGCTCTGTCTCACTTTCTAGATAGATATAAGTGCATAATATAGAAAGGAAAAAAGGAAGGAAGGAAGGAAGGAAGGAAGGAAGGAAGGAAGGAAGGAAGGAAGGAAGGAGAGAGAAAGAAAGAAAGAAAGAAAGAAAGAAAGAAAGAAAGAAAGAAAGAAAGAAAGAAAGAGAGAAAGAAAGAAAGAGGAGAAACCAAGATGGCGGCATAGGGTAGACACCCGAATGCAGCCTACCACAACAAATTTGAATTTAGAACTGAAAAACAGGGGAGGCATTGCCCTGAAGCGCCAGACGACTAGCTGAGAGGAGGCTCTGCCATCTGGGAAGGAGAGAGAAGGCACGCTGAACCTCAGGAACTGTGAAGGTACGGAGAACTGTGTGCGCGAAAAGGCGCTGGCTTAATCCCGGTGCGGAGAGGAAGGGCCAGACCGAGATTGCTGCTGGCTTACTCCCTGCACACAGAGAGGGCGGGCCGGGCTGAGTTCGCTACTGGCTTACTCCTGGTGCAGAGAGGGCGAACAGCTAATGCGGCTGGCTTTCTTGTTCGAGAGGAAAACAGAATCACCCTATTGCTCTGATAAATGGCCCCAGACAGGGAGAGGCCAGACTGTCAGTCAGCGGGCAGAGATCTCTTGGAGGCCATTACTGCGGGACTTGGGGAGGAGCCGAAGGGAAAACAAAGTTTGTCTGCACCAACTCGAGACTCCGCCCTACCTGTGGCTGAGCACAGAAGCTCTCCCAGAGGCTGGCTTTCTCTAAGGAGGGACTTGCAGGAATCCAAAGCTTGTCTGCGCCTTTACCAAAGAGGTGCGCGCGCACCTGCAACCAATCTTCCAAAACTCTCCACGAACAAGACTTTTCTAAGGCGAGACTGACAGGGAACCAAAGATTGTCTGCGCCACCTTGAGACCCCGCCCTATTCAAGCAGAGTACGGAAACCCTCCTAGCTGAGACACTGCTGATCCTCACAGCCAATTGGCTTGGAGATCAACGCTTCCCAGTGATACCAACAATAAGCAAGGCTTAACAACAAGACTGCACTCACAGCCCACAAAGGGCTACACCAAGACTGTCCACCACAGGTAACTGGGAAGGCTGTGCTACTGGGCTCTACCAGAACACCTAGCACACAAAGCTATTCCATCAAATCAGGGAAACAACTAAAATGCAGACAAGAAGAAGGACACAAAGGAAGGAGATGGAGGAAAAGAAAAGATTGGACATTGAGTTCAATGTTACAGTTATAAGGTTATTCAACAATATCCTAAAAAAGGCCGATAAAATAAATGAGACCTAGGGGGATATGAAAAGGGAGCAACTAGAAATAATAAGGGATCAACAAGAAATGAAGAAAACATTGTCTGAAATAAAAAATATTATACAAAGTCCTAAAAACAGACTGGAAGATAACAAGAATCAAGACAAAGATTTAGAACACAAAGAGCCAGAGGACACTCCTCTGCAGAAGGGAGAAGATAAGAGAATCCAGAAAGTTGAAGATAGTGTAAGAAACCTCTGGGACAATTTCAAGCGAACCAACATCAGAATTATGGGGATTCCAGAAGAGAGAGAGCAAGATACCGAAAGAGTACTAGAAGAAATAGTGACAGAAAACTTCCCCCACCTGGGGAAAGAAATAGACTTATAAGTCCAGGAAGCCCGCAGAACCCCAAACAAAAGGAATCCAAAGAGGACCACACCAAGACATATCATAATTAAAATTCCAAGAGCAAAAGACAAAGAGAGAATATTAAAAGCAGCAAGAGAAAAGCAGGTAGTGACCTATAAAGGAGCACCCATAAGACTGTCAGCTGATTTCTCAACAGAAACCATGCAGGCCAGATGGGAATGGCAAGAAATATTCAAGGTGATGAATAACAAGAACCTACAGCCAAAAATAATCTACCCAGCAAAGCTATCACTCAGAATCAAAGGACAGATAAAGAGCTTCACAAATAAAAAAAAGCTAAAAGAGTTCATCACCACCAAACCAGAATTATATGAATTACTGAAGGAGGTTATTTAGGAAAAGGAAGAAGATAAAGATAAAAATTATGATCAACAAATACGTAGCTATCAACAAGTGAATCTAAAAACCAAGGGAATTTAAAAATCTGATGAACAATATTAACTGGTGAATATAATAGAATCAGAGGTATGGAAGGGGAGTGGACTGACGATTCTCAGGGAAAAGGGGAGTGGGGGTGCAGGAAGAGACTGAACAAAAACTGTGCACCTATGGATGAGGACAATGGGGGATGGGGAAAGTACTGAGGGTGGGGTGGGAACCTGGTGAAGGGGAGCAATTGAGGGGGGGAAGAGGATCACATTTGTAATAATCTGAACAATAAAGATTTATTTTTTAAAAAAAGAATTAACAAATTAAAAAAAGAAAGAAAGAAAAGAAAAGAAAACAAAAGCAAACTGCTCTCCACACTTGTTTTCATCTCTGTTTAACTACTGACCTCTCTCTTGCTTTTTACAACCCAAATGGATGAGCAAATTACTCTGTTTCTGTCTCTGCTTTCTAATCTCCTGCTGGTTTCTCAAAGCCCCACAATCTACCACTGTCTTTAAATGGCTTTCATCAAGATCAGGAATGACATTCACACTCTTGACTAGCTTGATCCCTCAAAAGAATTTGACACCTTTGATCACCACCTCCTCCTACAAAACACTCCTTTCATTGGTTTGCAAGAGAAGGCACCCTTGTGATCTCTCTCTTAATTCCCAGGCCTGCTCTTCTCTTCTCTTCTCTTCCTCGCTTCTCTTCTCTTCTCTTCTCTTCTCTTCTCCTTCTCTCTCTTCTCTTCTCTCCGCTCTCCTCTCTCCGCTCCTCCTCAGCTCCCTCGTCCTCTCCTGTCCTCTCCTCTCCTCCTCCTCCTCCTCTCCTCCCTCTGCCTCCCCTCCCTCCCCTCCCTCCCCTCCCGCATCCCCGCCCCTCCCCTCCCCTCCTCTCCACTCCCCTCCCCTCCTCCCCTCCCCGCCCACTCTACCTTCCCATCTCTCTCCTCTCCTCCTCCTCTCCTCTACCTCCTCTCCTCTCCTCTCCTCTCTCCTCTCCTCTCCGCTCCTCTCCTCTCCTCTGTGTTCTCTTCTCCCCTCTCCCTCTCCCCTCTCTCCTCTCCCCTCGCCCCTCCCCCTCTCCCCTCCCCCTCCTCCCCTCCCCCCTCCTCCCCTCCCCCCTCCTCCCTCCCCCTCCTCCCCTCTCCTCTCCTCTCCTCTCCCTCCTCCCTCCCCTCCCTTCCTCTTCCCTTCCCTTCCCTTCCCTTCCCTTCCCTTCCCTTCCCTTCCCTTCCCTTCCCTTCCCTTCCCTTCCCTTCCCTTCCCTTCTCTTCTCTTCTCCTCTCCTCTCGAATGAAGGAACTGCCTTTATTGAATACACCTTTTCTTTTCAGAGAAATGAAGCAAATGTTTTTGTTGCATAGTCCTTTTGATAATTGGGGTCTGGGGACTAACTTCCCCACCCTCACCCACAGGGCAGGGAGAAACTTCAGTGCAAATGTGAGCTTCAGACCTGGGTAATCTGCCCCTTTTGGGCTGGTTGACAGTTAAATGGAGTGGACAGGGCAAGACCTGGGCCCTAGCTGGCCAGCCTGTATATTCCAGGTCCCATCATTGGGTTATGTGTTAAGATAAGCTTGCCCCAGTTGACCTGTCAGGCCACTTTGCTTCAGTCTTCTTTATTGGCTTTACTCCTCTGTCCATCCACAGAAAGGCTGATTCCCCTCAGGGCTGTGGCTTTGGTCTCCTTCACTCACTGACTCTATTTATTGTCCTTAAATAATCATCACCTCCTCTCAGAACTTCTGCCATTATTTCTATTTTAAGGTCTTCCTCTAAATCTGTAACTCAAATCTCTCTCCTAACCTGAAGATCTATAAACCGGACAGAAGGCTTTACACATCCCTTTTGCTGGTTTGCAAGGCATTGCAAATCCAACTAGTCCAAATCTGAATTTATAAATTCTGTTCTCAATCCCAACAAAAAATTCTACTCTTCTCCCTATGTTTCCTATCACCCTACACACTGACTTGCTGCTTAAAATAGCAACATAGGGTGTCTTTCTTAAATACTTCTACTTATTACCAACCTGTCATGTTAATATTTTTAAAAAATATATTTTTATTGATTTTTCAAACAGGGAGAAACATCAATGGTGAGAGAGAATCATTGATTGGCTGCCTCCTGCACATCCCACACTGGGGATTGAGCCCACAACACTGGCATGTACATTGACTAGAAATTGAACCCCGTGATCTCCTGGTTCATAGGTAGATTTTCAACCACTGAGCCACACCAGCTGGTCATCATCAGGTTAATCTTAAAGAGACTTCTAGCTCAGCCACTCAGGTCATGTCCCTTTACTCAGTTTGTTAGCTGTGACCCTATTCCTTGGAGCACATCCTCTGTGACTTGATTAAATCTTCAGGGAGAAGCATCTTTGGTAAACTTTAGAGGAGTCTAAAATTTAAAAGCAACAGAACTCTTCTTACATGCTTAAAAAAATCAGTTATTCATGAGGATGGCTTTGGAACTGATCTTATTGAAATGAGCCAGACATTATCTCTTCACATTGAGGCCTTAGATCAGAGAAAGTAATGAACCTGCATTCTTCACATTGCTCTCTGCTTCTGAGCAATTCTTCGGAAACTTAGCATCAACTCTTACATGTCTTAAGATGACGGAAGAGGCAAAAGGGACAGAATTTTCTTTCTGTGCCACTGTCACCACCTTAGTTTCTGTCAGTTTCTCAATTCCAAAGCTTTTAGTATCTCTCTTTTCTTTCCCTTTCCCATTGATTTATAACTTCTTTGGTAAAGAACTATATCCACCTTCTCAGCTAGTTAACCAATTTCAATGCGTGAAGCTCAGAAGAGAATGAATAGATAAACAAGTAATGAGTTCCCTGGTATTCAGTCATCTGCCTTCCCTAAAATCCACCTATTGCTTATCTTTTTTTTTTCCTTCTGCTTGTCTTTATGAAAACCTGATTGCCTGCTCAATACATTTCCATGCTACAAGTTAACTTGGTCTACATTATCTGGGTGCAAATTATATTAACTCTCAACTCAATTTTGCTAACATGTACATTTTGTATTTCTAGACTCTCTGGGTACCCATGACATACATCACTGTGTTTATGAAGTCACAGGACAAATATCTTCTTGGATATTTTGGTCATTTAGCTCTTTGAGACATAATATTTATATTAAAACCAGGGAGATTGTGTAGTCAAATGAATAATTTATGGTAATTAAAAAAATAATATTTTTTAAAAATATATTTTATTGACTTTTTACAGAGAGGAAGGGAGGGAGATAGAGAGCTAGAAATGTCAATGAGAGAGAAACATCGACCAGCTGCCTCTTGCACACCCCCTACCGGGGATGTGCCCACAACCAATGTACATGCCCTTTACCGGAATCGAACCTGGGACCTTTCAGTCTGCAGACCGACACTCTACCACTGAGCCAAACCGATCTCGGCAAAAAAAACAACAACAACAACAAAAAACATAATATTTTAAGACATGAGCCCTGACTGGTTTGGCTCAGTAGATAGAGCTTTGACCTGTGGACTGAAGGTTCGATTCCGGACAAAGACATGTACCTTGGTTGCGGGCACATCCCCAGTGAAGGGTATGCAAGACGCAGCTGATCAATGTTTCTCTCTCATCAATGTTTCTAACTCTTTGTCCCTCTCCCTTCAGAGAGGAAGGAGAGGAACAAAAAAAATCAATAAAATATATTATAAAAAATTTTAAGACATGAAAATTCAAAGAAATTTCATGGTGGGATTGGCCAGTCTCTGCTAAATCCTCATATCCCTGGGGGTTGTCTTTGACTCTTTTTGGGATACTTACCTTCATATGTTAAGTCTGAAGTATTATAGGCATGTGGTGTATAAGTGTGTGTGTGTGTGTGTGTGTGTGTGTGTGTGTATGATGAAGAAAGGTTTGCCCATGAAGAGTCTACAAAAATATTTTTTAGTAGTATTTATTTTTTTAAGTTGAATTTATTGGGGTGACATTGGTTCATAAACTATACAGATTTCAAGTTCATAACTTAACAAAATATCATCTGCACACTGCATTGTGCCTCCATTGCCCCACAGAAAATATCTTTTCATCTCCATTTTTCCTCCTTTCCACCTCCATCTACCCACATCACCCTTTCCCTCAGGCTATCACCATTTTCTTGTGTTTTATATATATAGGCTTAATTCTTTCACCTTCTTTTTTTGGTATTTTAATAGGAATTGCAATGAATCTGTAGATCACTTACCAAAAGTTTTTTGTTTTTAAAAATATATATTTTATTGATTTTTTACAGAGAGGAAGGGAGAGATATAGAGAGCTAGAAACGTCGATGAGAGAGAAACATAGACCAGCTGCCTCTTGCACACCCCCTACCGGGGATGTGCCCACAACTCAGGTACATGCCCTTGACGGGAATCGAACCTGGGACCTTTCAGTCCACAGACCAATGCTCTAACACTGAGTCAAACTGGTTTCGGCCCAAAGTTTTTTTGATGCTAAAACAACAACAACACAAAAGCATTACTTTAAAGAAAAAACACGAACACTTTTTAGAGTTTAGTATACCCGGTCTAGCCCAGTTTACTTCTCAATTCTAGGCTTTCTACTATCAACATATAACAATTTTAACAAAGAAAGATGAAATTTCTTAAATTTTCTTTCCCAGTAGACAGTGTATAGTCAAATGCCTACTGCCTTACTTAGTGAGCTGCTTGTAATGGGAATCAGAGAGTAATCTGTTGCACATGGAGCTAGAAATCTCTCTTGGTGTGTCTAGATTTAAGACAGTAGAATTTAAATGTTATTTTATTAACAAACAAGTAGAACCAATAACGCATCACAAAATAAGCATTGGTAATTCTGTTTAAGGAATTTGCATGAGGATTTAAAACTCCTTTTAGAGAAGCTAGGAGGCATGTTTTTTTTTGTTTTGTTTTGTTTTTTTTTTCTCTCATGGCTAACCACAGCAGAGATTGCATGTGTTTTTTAATTTTTACCAAAAGGAACAGATGGAGACCTGAATTTTGAGTGCTTTGCTTTTAAAAGTGTCCTTACTAGGCATATTATTATTTTTTATTTTTATTTTTATTTTTTTACAACCCCACCACCAGGACATGTGACCTGACTGGAATTGAACTGGGACTTCCTGGTTCATAGGTCTACACTCAACCACCAAGCCATGCTGGCCAGGCACTAGGCATATTATTTAGATACATGTATATGAAAAGTAATATTTTTTCTTCCACATAAAACTAACTTATTGTGAGTTTAGCTGCTCTTTCAAAGCCCGGACAAAGTCTTTTAGGTCTATTCAGTTTTTTTAAGGAAGAAGTCTGGGAGGGTCAATAGAGTCCAGAGAGCACTGAGCAGCTGAGTGATCCTGGGAAACCTCTCCTTTGAACTATCCTTAAATGAAGGGGCCATGCACAAGAGCTCCAAGCTCTTTCTCCCTGAAATAGGCGTCAAAATGATTATAATTAGCAACTGTCTGGACAGGCTTCCTATACTGGTACATGGATCCAGGAAAAAGGTGACATCTCTTTCTTCTATATTGGTTTGGCAAAGTTTATATTGCATATTAGACATAACTTCATTCAATGAAAATATATTAATGTAAAACTAGTCTGACCACGCTCTGCATTTTTGGGTATTTTCTCTTTTAAAAAAAATATTATTCATGTAATATTTTAAAAATATTAATTATAGAGTGGAAAAGACAGAAGAAATAATGTAAAATGGATATGGTCTTTAGATCCTAGAGCCTCTGGGGGTTCAGAACATGCCACCCCAAGATGTGCCTCAGTAGTTTGCAGATCCTTGGGCTAAGGGCAATAGTAGCTTCAGGCTCAGTAGAAAACTTGCCCCATCCATCGAATTACTATCCATAGGTCAAGACAAACTTATCTACTTACCCAATGTTCTTATTATCATCCTACAAGGACACTGTGAAGCCCGCCAAGTGCATTCATTACCTTACCCCTAGCTCAGGATGTCTTTTGAACCTCAATCCCCTTTCTGTCTCTGAATCTCTCCTACATGTGGGGTCTCTGACTCATTTATGAATGCAGGGGTCCCATACACATGTAGGTATTAAAATGTGCTATTTTTTTTTTTTTTTTTTTTTTTTTTTTTTTTTTTTTTTTTTTTTTTTTTTTCTAATCTGCCTCATGGCTATTTGATTATTAGACCAGCCAGAAGAACCTTGAGGGTGTAGGAAAGTTTGATTGTATCCCACAATTCCTTGAATGAAACAGAACAAACTTTTAGAAAAGTCTTTCTGCTCATCGTCTTTCTTTTTGTGGGACTGGTTCTTTTTAAAGGACTTTTGTCAATTTTTGGTAACCAAAGAGTTGCACTATTGTTTTCTCTTTCTCCCAATTGACCCCCAAAGACACCACAGCTAAGCAGAATACATATTAAGCCAATAAGCTACAGGGTGCATACCTAAGAGACCGCATAGAAACCTCACCAAAAGAGGGCTATTGGGTAGAGAAAGAAGCTTTTATCCATCAGTTTCTAAACAGTTTTGCACATAAGCTATTCAAGATTTCTCCAGCACTAACAGCTGCAAAGCTCAATGAGATGGCACTTTTAGAAATAGCAACTTCAGACCTGTAAAAGGGTGTTGGGATGAGTTTCATTTGGCGAAATCAGTGGCAAAACATATTTTTCTTTCTTTCAAGGAGGTAGGAGAGCAAATAACTAGTCACCTCAACATTCCATGAGCCCTTGGGAAGGGGGTAGAGATGGGACAAGGATTTTCTGCTCATTGTTGACTAACACAAGTTAGTGATTTACTTGAAGTATGCCTTGTGTTCTTATTTTGTTGTGTCTAGACAGCCAAATTCTTTACTGCAATTCAAAGAATGTGCAGCCTGTGTTGATGGCATAGTAAAGGAAGGAAAACAAATGTAATAAATTTCCAAATTATGCTATTTAAACTCATTGAAAAAAGTGAGTCTAGGAATGACTTTCATATATAGCACATTCATTGCTTTAGTGACATGTACAGACTATTTTTAAAAACAAAAATGATTGTGGGTTGAAATCTGAAGGCCACACAGGATTTTATTTTACATAATATTGAAATAAATGCTGCACAGAAAACATCCCTATAATTGAATAATGACATTAAAACAGCAGTCTTTCAGCACTGGCAATGGGCTCAGATGGTTGATTTGAGTTTTGTGGATTACACCAAAAATTCTTGGTAAGAAACATCAGTGTATTATAAATAGCAAGATGAAAATAAAAAACCATTAGCTCAGCAGGAGCTGTAGATTTGGGAGAGAGAGAATATTTTAAGTTGCATAAATACAACAAATAACATTAAAATTTACTTTAAGAAGGAAACTTACTGAAAAAAATATTTGAAATATATTTATGGTATAGATAAGAGTTTTTCTGCAACGATCTAGCAAGTATACTATCACTTAAACAGAACGAGGCAAAGATCTTAATTCAAGCTCTGAGAAAGCAGCCTGTTAGATTAATCTTTTAAAAAAAATATTTTTATCAATTTTAGAGAGGAAGGGGGAGGGAGATAGAAACATCAATGATGAGAGAGAATAATCCATCAGCTGCCTCCTGCACACTCCCCATTGGGGACTGAGCCAGCAATCTGAGCATGTGACCTGACCATGACATTCTGGTTCATAGGTGGACACTCAACCACTGAACCACACCAGCTGGGCTAGATTAATCTCTATGTTGACAAATCCCTTTCTGAGAAGTCATGCTCTTTACATATTAGTCTGCACAAGATGACTTTTTTTTTTTTTTTTTTTTTTTTTTTTTTTTTTTTGCCTTAAGTCATGTTCATAAAGGAACTCACTAAAGAAACCTTACCCTTCTTAACCTTATGGTTTAATTACGGAGAAAAAAAGATAAGGACATTCTATTTTTGTTGTTGTTGTTGTTGGTTTTTTTTTGGTTTTTTTAAGTTTGTAAAGTTGCCTGACTCACAGCAGAGGTCAGTGATAAAGAGAGAGACAACTATAAAAATAATGGTATTTATATTAAATAACAATCCTTCTAAAATCTCAGACTATCTCCCCATAAATGACATTTTAGTAATTCTCATATTAAACCTTAAAGTAGTGTTGAAATTATTTATACGAGATGGTCCATTGAATTTTTCTTTTCAGTTACTTGTTAAGCTGCAAAGTCTAAAAATGTGTGCTTTTAATGAAAATGTCTGCCCTCTTCCCCAGAGGGAGTAGCTTAGGTACTAACAGAGGTAGATACAGGTACAGAGACAAATGCAAGATTAAGGATCATAGGCACATAGCTCAAAATATAAACCCATATGCACTGATTATAGCTTTAAGGAACAACTAATCAGCAAAACTTATTTGCCTGTCTCATTAAAAAAAATTTAGTAAAATATCAGCATGTTACAGATAAAATGTTTTAGTATGAAATATTTACTTATTTTTAAATTACAGTTGAAACACATTATATTAGTTTCAGATGTATGACATAGTGATTAGACATTTATATAACTTACAACGTGATCACCCCAATAAATCTACCCACTTGACATCATACATAGTTATTACAATGTTATTGACTATATCCCCTCTGCTGTACTTTTCATCCTCAAGACTGTTTTATGATTGTCAATTTATACTTCATAATTCCTTTTCCTTTTTCATGAAATTTTCAAACACATACAAAAGTAGATAATAGTATTGTATAAAGAGTCCCCATGTATTCATCACCAACTTCAACAATTATTCTTAAACATTTTACTATTTTCTCAGTCAATATTTTAACCTATAGCTCTAAAATATAAAGACTCTTTGAAAAATAACCATTACCACACTGAAAACTTTAAAAATAATTCAAATGGAAACATTTGAAATATCTTACCTTTAGGTACTTCATTTGGCATGGATAAATTATATTATACACACACACACACACACCAGGGGCCCAATACACGAATTCATGCACCTTGAAAGGAACTGTGGGCCCGAGGCTGCGGTGGGCATAGGGGCTGGTCTTGGCCCATCCCTCTGCACCAGTGCCCGGCCCCTCCTGCCACAACCCCTGGTCCCCTGTCTGCCAGCAGCCCTGCTCCCGCCACCACTGCTCTCGTGCATGGATGGCACCGGCCCTGCTCGCACCTGCTGATGGCACAGAGCAATTGGGGCTGGTACCAGCAGCTGGTGCGAGTGCTGGGAACGACCATGGCACATGGAAGCAAAGAATTTCAGTAACCACCAGAGGCTCACCCCTATGACAGCGACCGGCAGCCCACCTTAGTCTGGTGCTCCTGCTCACCTCCTCCACCATCACACTGTGGCCGACGCCTGCCATGTTCATGCGTGCCCCCTGGTGATCAGCGCACATCATAGCGACCAATTGTTTGGTTGTTCTGCTGTTCAGTCTATTTGCATACTAGGGTCCTATATAGAGAGAGAATTAGAAAAAAACACAAGCGTGAAATAACTGAGTTTTTTCAATTCTTTCCAGAGGCTCAATCTAGTTGCATAGAGAAAATAGCCGGGTCACTCCAGTAAAATGATCATTTAATTTCCTGTCCTTTTTTTTTTTTTGGGGGGGGGGGGGTTCCAGGTATGTAAATGTAGATGTTAAAGAGTTAAAATGATTTGGTTTTCCCTAGATCAAGCATATTGACATTCATAATTTTCTATTCATAATTCCACACAAACAACTGTAAACATACTCTTTTTTGCCCCTGTGTAATATATTGGTGTGATATAGTCTCTCTGCCTACATGAAACAGAATAGAATATAGAATAATTTATATAGTTGGAGACTTTGTAGATCTATTTGAATTATGAAAAAATCTATTTTTTCATCTTTCTTTTTTTTTTTCTTCTCTCTCTGTCATCTGAATGGTGGCACACAACACCTGGGAAGTGAAATCAAAAGGATTTTGGTCAATGATGAAAGGAAGCCACTTAGACAGCAAATGCTAACAAAACCTTAATAATTCCAAATAATATTACCCATTCATATTATCATCTTAGACAAACAGAATAGAATATAGAATAATTTATATAGTTGGAGACTTTGTAGATCTGTTTGAATAGCGAAAATGATTAAATACCTAGAAAAAACCTTTGAAGTCAAAACATGTAGGCAGGGAGACTATATCACACCAATATATTACACAGGGGCAAAAAAGAGTATGTTGACAGTTGTTTGTGTGGAAAAATATGTAATACAAGAATAAATCCTATGTAGTAAAGAGCTGATATGCTAATTAGACCCAACAGCAGAACAACCATCTGGATGACTTTCCAGACAACCTTCCGGACGACCTTCTGGATGAAGCTGGAGCTGTGAGGGCCAGCCAAGGCAGGCGGGGCTGTGTGGGCTGAGCCCTTCTCATGAATTTCGTTGTTCGGGCCTTTAGTAATAATATAAGAATAAACTCTGCTCCACATTCTCACAACTGTAAACCGACTTTTGTCCTCTCCTGTAAAGGGAAGATAACATCATCTGACACTACTGTCATTCGCTTTACGGTACAATGAGGATTTTAGTGGCTAATTTTAGCTGTTAGCTTGACCTGGCTGTGATACTCAGATGTTTGATAATTATCAGTCTAGATGTTTCTGTAAGAGTATTGTTTTAAAGATGTGATTAATATTTAAACCAGTAGGCTTTGAGTAAGACCAATTATTCTCCATAATGTATGTAAGTTTCGTCCAATCAGTAGAAGACCTTAGGAGAAAAAGACTGATGTCCCCTTGATACCAGACTCAATAGGCCCATTACCGCCTGTTGCCACTAAGCCAATAAGCAGAGACAAGGTTGAATCTTTCATGAGCATTTATTGGAATTGTTGGCAATAGGATAAAGTAGCAAGTCTGGCACCTTGAAAAACTGCTCTAACATATCATGTCAATTGGCTGATTATATAGGGACAGGGAAGAAAAGCGAGGTGTAATGGGCATGGTATAGCAGGACCAAGGCTTCCGGGTAGGTGGTCAGTGTGTTCGCTCCCAGAATCTTGGAGCCTGACAACAAGGTAGTTAATCTTTTTATGATGTCAAAGAGCTTAGCCTGTTTTCGGGTCACAGAGTAGACAGCATTCCTGGGGCAAACTCCCAGGGTCAGTGTCCAGACACAGCAACCAGGTCAGGGTCCACTTTCTTTTAGAAGGCAGAACAGACATGGTTAATAATATCTATGAGCATTACTAGAGCCCCACATTCCCTCCCTGCCCCTATCGCCCTGAGAAAGAAGGGATTCTGCCTCTAAATTGCCTTCAAACTCAAGACTGCAACATTATCTCTCCCCTGGATCTTCCAGCCTACTTTGAAGATTTAGAATTTTCAGTCTCTACAATTATATGAGCCCATTTCCTTAAAAAAAAGAAAAGAAAAATCTATTTTTTTATCTTTCTTTTTTTTTCTTCTCTCTCTGTCATCTGAATCTACACACACACACACACACACACACACACACACACACACACACTGTTTCTCTGGAGAACTCTAATAGAACTCTTTTTTGATGTAGAAAGACAATTATATGTAAACAATGTCATGTACTTCGACAGGGCTCTCAATAAATCTGGAATCACACAATCCTAGAATTGGAAAGGACTTAGAGCTAACTTAGGCAAAGTTTCCATCTATGCATTGTTAAGAATCAATTCTTCCCTGGAACCTGAAGAAAGGAATTCAGCCTTGTCATCACTTGATGTTAGTCGAGTGAGATCTATATCATATTTTTTACATACAAAACTGGAACACAATGCATTTGTATTAAGTCACTAAGTTTGTGGTTGATTTGTTACAACAGAAATGGGGAAGTACCATGGTGTGCAGAGGAATACTCTGGAGGTCTATTTAAAATGCTGATTCTGGCTCAGTAGATCTAGGTGGGGCCTATAGTTCTGCATTTGTAACCAGCTCCCAGGTGATGCCGTGCTGCTGGACTGTGCATCACAATTTAAGTAGAAAGGCTGGAGAGATTATGTATTCCAACCTCCTCAGAGTACAGATAGAATAATTGAGGTTCAAAAATATTTATGGATACTGGGAGAGGTGTCTTCAACTCCAACCTCCACCTTTTTTTTTTTTTTTTTTTTTACTGTAAATTGTACCAGTACTTAAAAAAAAAGAAGAAGAAAAAAAAAAAGGAATAGGCAAGGAGAGATGCCCATATTAGCAAATTTGGCTCCCAAGCCCCAGTATTTTTATTGTCTGAAAGGTGTCCTGGTTGACACTTAGCTGATAAAAATTTATTACCAACACCTTAGTAAACTAACAGCTGTTAGCTATGTGCAACAGGTTGATAATATCCTTGGTTCTCAAGGATTTCTAAGTTCCTAGATGTCAGCAAGTTCAAGAGAAAAATTTTAGGTCAATCGGGCATTTTGATAAGTTAGTGGAATAATTTCCAGGAAGCTCAAAAGCCGTATGTGGGCCATCTATAAACTCAGAACTGCAAATCTGAGGGAGTGTTCCAGTGACCTGAAGGGTATGCTCCAGGCTTATCTTGCTGTCTGAGGCACTTTGTAATTATGTGAGAGCAGAACATCATCTTGATCTCCTTGTGGATAGTATTGGCAAGAAGCTTTGAGGAAAAAATGATCAGGTTTATTAAAAAAGATAAAGAGCTCCCACATCCCATAAAACAAAAATCCAAGATGAAAATCAGAAGGAATAGGATTCTAAGAAGGTACAGGGACTTGTGAAGAGTGGTGAGCAGAAGATTATATGAAGAAATGAGGAGAAACTGCCCAATCAGAGCTGCAGCAAAACCTCCAACTCTACAGAACAACAAGGAAGAGTTCCAAGCACCAGAACAAAGAGTGTCAAACTACTTGCTACATGAGTATCACAATAAGAACCTGCTAAAATGCATATTCCTCAGATCCTACTCCAGAGGTTCTTTAGAGAGCATAGTAGATTGAACGTCCCCACACTCATACCCAGACTCAATAATGATCACCTCCTAGCTAATATTCTTTCATCTATTCCATCTGTTTAATGCCTTTACACTCATCTTTCCTTCCCCACTGGACTCTACTGATGTAAATCCAGTCATTGGGGAAAAGAGTTCATCACCAACTTCCTGTGGAAAGAAGGGTAAATACAAACACCACAGTACAGGAGAGGCCTAGAATATTTGAGCAACACTAAAGAGGTCTATGTGGGTGAGATGGAGGGAGTGAGGGAGTGAGGATGATTGATAGGAGATGAGACATCACAGGGACAACAGACATGATAGATGCACTATGTAGGTTCTTAAAGTTCAATGCAACAGCTTTGGCTTTTGCTCTGAGTAGGAACTTTAGAACAGAAGGGACTACAATTGTGGGAAGCTAAAATGGAAAAAGTAAAAGGCATAAAATGGTATAACTGGAGCGTCACAGAAGAGGAGCTGCCAGGTAGGACCTATAGTGACAGAGTTAAGAATGAAGCTCTAAGACCTTTGGAGTAGGGGAGTTATTACCTGGATTCCCATAGTCGTCAATAATCTCTCTGATGAGTAAATAACTTCCATCTCTGTCTCCTGTTCAGTTAATGGGCTTCCAGTTAAATGAAACAAGACTACATTCCTCATTGGAAACATTTCTCCCTTGGTTACTAAGACCTTCAAGTCACCAAGCCCAATGCTTTGCAGACAGACACCTGAAATTCTTTCAGTGTGTTAAGTGTAATAGTGAGAAGAAAAGCTTTGGCAATTAATTAAATTGCATATGGTAGGTAATAATAATGTATTTCTTTTAAAAAAATAAAGGTATTTATAACTGTCAAATAGCATAAAATAAATCATGCTCTCTTAACAAATTATATGATTTTTGCCTGAACAACCAACCCCATTGCAAAAAATATGTATTTTTCTGAGTCTTTTTAATTCAATCCCTGTCCTTTTAGACCCCATTAAGGGATTTAAAAGCCTTTTTTTCTATCACTTACATTCTACTATAGTCTCTTTTTCTTTTGTCTAATTTTAAGTACACAATCTAATAAATTAATTTATTTAAAAATATGTTTTTTATTGATTTCAGAGAGAAACATCAATGATAGAAAATCATTGATCGGCTGCCTTCTGTATGCCCCCTACGGGGGATTAAACCTGCAACCTGGGCATGTGCCTTGACCTTGAATCAAACTGTGACTTCCTAGTTCATAGGTCAATGCTCAACCACTGAGTCACTCCATCCGGACACTTACGTCATTATTATTACATCATTATTCATACAGGTGGTGCAGTGGAATTGACTGGGCTATTTTGATGGTCAAATGTTAGATGTGTTTATGCTCAGCCTGATAGTGATTTTCCAATTGGGTATGGATTATGGTTTAATTTAAATGTAAGGATTAAATTGTTATAGTGCTAGTGATTTTGTTAAGTAGAGACTTTTTTATTTTATTTTATCTAAAAAATTAAGAAGAAATAAAATTCTTTCAGAAAAGCAGGAAAACACATTTATAAAGTAGTTGTACTAGAAAAACCACACACACTCCATACACACACCGCCAGCACCAATACCAGCACTACCGTACATGCACAAGTTCTGTTAATGATCTCAGCCTGTAGTTATGTTGTGTTTTCTTATATGTTTTTAAAAAGCAATCAATGGAGAGAAAAACAGCCTGTAAAAAACAGTTCTAAATGGGGTATGAATTAAGGGTTGTCTTGATTAAGGTGTTCTGGAAGCTACCATGCCTGCTCCTACATCAGGCAATATGAGAGTACCAAGGCCTCATAGGCTCTGGGGATTAGAGAAATGACCACCAATGAATAAATGATTTAAAATTTAAGGAAATTTTAATTGTTTTCTTTTAATTTTAATCTTATTGTTGAGGCAATAATAGATATAGATAATTTAAATGTCTTTATCACAAGTAAAGGGTATTTTACATACACAATTCCAAATCATTTTATTTATATACTAGTGGCCTGGTGCATGAATTCATACATATCAAAAGGGAATTAATTAGAAGAAATATTTTAATATTGTTATTTGCCCTTTCTCTATAATAGAAGTGTCAACTAAATTCATGATTGACAATGACAGATCGAAACATATGTGCGGTTGGTGCCAGTGAGAGCTTTATATGTATCGCATAAGCCCAAGTCAACTTAGCCTTTTACAGATATAGAATAATCTTGCTTAATTAGACCTGCTTTCTTATTTAGCTAAATGTTTTCCAGCCCAGTGAAGCACCCCAACTTCCCTTTCAGGTAATTGTCAACAACACAGCAGTAAATCAGCACAAAGCAGATTATTATTATAAATCACACGGGGAGAACAAAGAGTAAAATATTTAACTGCAGAAGTGTTTGACTATATTCTATGCAGTGAAAAAACTAGAAGTAATTTTCAGGGTCCATCATTTCTTGCTTCTTTTCAGTAGGGTCAAGTTTCTAAGTTTTCTAAATCTCTGTTTTCCAGCTAATGAAAAGAAAGTAGGATTCCACTGAGTCTCCTATCTACCTACTCCAGGATTTCTGTGAGGATCAAATGAGATGAAGCACATGAAAATGCTTCACAGACATTTGGTTACAGTGTAAAATGTTTCTCCCTGGCTATAAAGTAAGTCATGTTCCTGGGCTGAAGAAACCTCAAGGAGGCTAGTTGCTAGGGAGAGGAAATCAGATGGTTGGTACATGATGACAGTCAGACACTTAGCATATTATATACTAATATATGTGTGTGTGTGTGTGTGTGTGTATACACTGAGTGGCCAGATTATGATCTCTAAACACATAATAATCTGGCAACTCAGTATATATATATATATATATATATATATATATATATATATATATATATATTTCAGAGGCCTGGTGCATGAATTTGTGTGTGGGTAGGGTCCAGCCAGCCTGGCCAGGGGGAGGGGACATGGGCAGTTGGCCAGTCTGCCTGCTGGTCGAACTCCTGGTTGAAGGGAAAATTTGCATATTAGCCTTTTATTATATAGGATATACACTGAGTGGCCAGATTATTATGTGTTCAGAGATCATAATAATCTGGCCACTCAGTATATATATATATATATATTTAGATAGTAAAATAAAGTGCTAAAGTACTTTCCCTCCAACTTCTCCAATACATAAAAATGTGAATTTGAAAGAGTGAGGGAAGGGGAATGGTGGAGAAACAGCTATAGGGAGGTTTTACCTTAATAAACAAGGCTATGTTTCAGAAAATCCTGATATTAAATATTTCTCTTTTAAAAAAATATATTTTATTGATTTTTTTACATAGAGGAAGAGAGAGGGATAGAGAGTTAGAAATATCGATGAAAGAGAAACATCAACCAGCTGCCTCCTGTACACCCCCTACTGGGGATGTGCCTGCAACCAATGTACATGCCCTTGACTGGAATCGAACCTGGGACCTTTCAGTCCGCAGACCGATGCTCTATCCACTGAGCTAAACCGGTTTCGGCCTGATATTAAATATTTCTACCAATATAAACTTATGTATCTATTTTTCCTAGTGACATTTTAAGCGTCTAACATTTGTATACTGAGTTTTATTATGAAGAGCAACATTTAGGACAAATTCAATCTAACTAAAATCAACATTTATATAACTATGTCCACTCTCAAGAATAGCATACAAGTTGGGAGCACTAATGAGATTATACTTGGGAACTTATTACATCATTATTCATACATGTGGTATAGTGGAAATGGCTGGGTTATTTTGATGGTCGAATGTTAGATGTGTTTATACTCAGCCTGCTAGTGATTTTCCAACTGGGTATGGAGTATGAACAAATAACGTATAACTATCTAAAGAGGGTTAGTGTTTAGTGAAGGCCAGAAGAAAACTAACCTTGAATGAGAATGAGAAAAAAAATGTGTTTTGTACTTAATAAAGTCATGGTAATTAATAATTAGGATAACTACAAATCAGCATCTTACAAAACGAGCCTCTTGGATAAGCAGCTATTGGACAGATGTGGGGGGTCTATGAAAGGTTTTGGTGAAAGCAGTGCTGGGCTGGGTCCTGAGGTGCTGAAGGTCTAACATAGTTCAGGAGGGGATCTGGAGTTGAAAGTCAAGCAGTTATTCCAGCCAAAGGGTCACTGTGGAGAAAATGGACATAGGAAGAGAAATTGGGAAGGAGTCACTGGAGTCAATCAAAGGCATGCAGACCAACCAAGGAATTCATGGCAGTATTCCATGACTTAGGTGCTGTTATTTCATAACCAGTGTCTTCTCTATAGATGACAAAGAAGCCAGATATTAAGGGACCAGGATGGTTTATTACAAACCAGAGGTTGCAAAAAGAAATGTTTTGTTTGATATAGTACTCATCCACAGAGTAGTTTAAAATACCGTATTTTTCGGACCATAAGACGCACTTTTTCCCCCCCAGAAGTGAGGGGAAAAAGTCCCTGCGTCTTATGGTCCAAATATAGCCTACACATATACTTAAAAAAAAAAGTTTTTTTACTTGCCCGGCTCTGTGTGGTCTCTGTGTGCTTGCCCGGCTCTAAAATGGTTCTAAATGCTGCTGTTTACTTTACAGGGTTGATTACATGTGTTTATGACTGTGATGTTGGGTTTTAATGCACATAAAATATTTTAGGACACTATTTGTTTCAGAATCTTTTTTTCTTCTCTAAAAACTGGTGCGTCTTATGGTCCGGAGCGTCTTATGGTCCGAAAAATACGGTACATTTGCATTAGTTTGCCAGCATTTAATACTGAAGGTATTTTATCTACAAACTAGAATCCCAGTACACAAAATTCATGCACAGGATGTGGGAGTCTCTCAGCTCGGCCTGCACCCTCTCTAATCCAGGACCCCTCTGGGGATGTCTGACTGCCAGTTTAGGCCTTATCCTACAGGACATCCCTAAACTGGCAGGTGGACTTCCCTCTCTCAATCTGGGACTGCTGGCACCTAACCACTCTCCTGCCTGCCTGATCACCCCTAACCCCCTCTGCCTGCCAACCTGATTGCCCCTATCCTCCTCTGCCTGCTGCCCTGATCACCCCCTAACTGCTTGCCTGGTATGATCGCCCCTAACTGCCCTATCCTGTCAGCCTGATCGCCCCCTCCCCTACTGGCTTGATCACTCCTTACTCTTCCCTGCTGCCAACCTGATTGCCCCCTAACTGCTCCCTAACTACTCTATGCCTCAGACCCCACCACCGTGGCTTTGTCTGGAAGGACATTGGGAAGATGTCTGGAAGACATCTGGTCTAATTAGCATATTACCCTTTTATTAGTATGGATCTATTTACAGCTTTTCTGGAAACATCACAAGATCTAGTATTATCATCCTTATTATTATGAATAGTATCAATAGCCCTGTGCTGAAGTTGCTCCTGCCTCTTGCCATAGGCATGCAATCTTCTGATTATCACAGTCCCCATCAGCCCCCATTATCCCCAACCTAATGGATGGGAGACATTTGGCTTTGCCTTCACATTCTTTTTTTTTTTCTTAAAGTAGAATTAAAACAAAAGTGAGATATTTCTTAAATCCACTCTGTAGTTTCTCAATTTCAGACCTCCCCCCCATACAATATTTATAAGGCTTCTATTATAAAACATTTCAGACATATAGAAAAACAAATAGAATATGTATTCTCCATGGCTCTCCTTCACAGCTATCATTGTCATTACTAAGTCCAAACTTGTTTCATTTATATCCACACCCACTTCCTTTTATGGTATTAGTATTTAAAGGAAAGCCCCTGACATCCTATCATTTTATTTTTAAATATTTCAGCACGTTATAATAAAAATAGAGGTTCATTTATAACACACCCACATACCATAAACATACCTAAATATTAGTAGTAAATATCATCAAATATCCAGTGTATTTAAATTTCTAATTGTCTCATAAATTTATGTTCACTTGTTTAAATCAGGATTAAAATAATATCTATGCAATTTCTTTTAAATATCTTCTAATTTATAGCCTTTGTCAACCTCTCTCTTTCTCTCTTTCAGACTCTCCCTCTTTCTCTCTATCTCTTCCTTCTGACTATTTGTTGGATAAGTCTGATTGTTTTGCACAATTTATCATAGTTCAAAATTCACTGATTTGCCACAGTAAAATCTCACATGCTCCTCTATTGTCTGTATTTCCTGTAAATTAGCTTAAATTTTTTGCTAATCATATTTCATAGATGGTCAATGCCCAGATCCATCAATTCATTAAAGGTTGCAAAATGTTGATAGTCTAATTAAACTTATCTGTCATCTTCAATTAATACTTGGGATACTTCCATTAAGAAAACATCCTCTTATATATTATTGTTTACCTCATTTATACAGTTTTATAGGGAAAGTTGAATAAATACTCAATTGTTTGTTTGGTTAATCCTCAACCTAGGATATTTTTCTATTGATTTTTAGGAAAAGTGGAAGGGAGGGAGAGAGACACAGAGAGGAACATGGGTGTGAGAGAGTCACATCAATTGGTTGCCTCCTGCACGCAGCTGGGAATGGAGCTTGCAACCAACCGAGGTAAATGCCCTTTCACCACAATCGAATCCGGAACCTTTCAGTCCACAGGCCAACACTGTCCATTGAGCCAAACCAGCTAGGGCTAAATATTCCATTCTTTTCCTTTGTTTATCAGTTACTCAAAATAATTAGCATTCTCCATTTTAAATTAATTTGCATTCAACACTAATTTTTTAGTATTATGGACTTATAAGTTTAAGCATTTAGTGTGTTTCAATCCATTGCAGTTATTATTCTTACTGACACATATATGTCTATCTTTTGTTCAATTTGTCTCGACCCTCATAAACTTTGAGAATTTCTTTACTATCTGTTGGACAAACTGTTGCAAGCTCATCTTGTACATTTCTTGTCCAGACATTTCCAGGATCTTGGTTTTTTTTGTGTGGGAACTGGTATTTAAAGAGTATAATCTGGGAGTCATTTTCTATCAAATTAAAAAAGTTAAAGATAGTTTACAGGACTATGTGTTAAAAGTATTTTTCTTTCTTTCTTTCTTTTCTTAAAACTGGTCCACTTATTTATAATGCCTGGCCCTCATTAACATTTTAGTTTGTAACCCCCGATCTAAACTATTCTAAACCATTAATATATGGTTCTAAACTCAGAAGTATTCTATAATAGGGCAAAAGGTAAAGAAGCTGAATTACTTTACATTAATGGGGAGAAAATGGGGAAGAAACAATTGAAAATTACAAATGATTTTATTTACAAGTCTAAGTCTGAACTCCTATTTATAAGTAGCAGAACCCTGTAGACACTGTTTATTCACTTGTGAAATAAACCATGCTCTTGATGTCCAGGACTAATTGTTTTATTTACTTTGAATTTCAAAGGACCTTTCCCTTGAGATTATCCATGTGGAAACATGCTATCAAATTGGTTAAAACTAAAGTGATGCTGTATTTAACTGACATTTTTTTATTTTAAGATAAGAAGACAGACAGGAAACTAACATTTATTGTCTACAGTATGCTAAGATTTTTTCAAATATATTCACATAATTGCTTTCAAAGGTTATATTATCTCCATTTTTTAGTGAAAAATATAAAATATGAAATTTTCAAAGTTATAGAAAAACCCCCTCCATTTTCCACTATAATATTTTGAGAACCCAACAGTAAAATATATATGTGTATTTTTTACTTATCAAAATGAATATTGCAGAATATATAAAAATATATATGTGTATTTTTTACTTATCAAAATGAATATTGCAGAATTTCTGGGTTTATTTTGTGTGGGAAAATTCAACCCAAGGAATTGATATACTTAAAGTTATATATATATATATATATTTATATTTATATATATTTATTGACTTTAGAGAGAAAGGGAGAGGGAGAGAGAACTAGAATCATCAATGATGAGAGTGAATCATTGATTGGCTTGCCTTCTGCATGCCTCACATTGGGGATTGAGCCCACAACCCAGGCATATTCCCTAGGCGGGAATTGGACCATGACCTCCTGGTTCATAGGTTCATGCTCAACCACTGAGCGACACCATCTGAGAAGATATAATTTTTATTTATTCTCAGAGGAAAAATATATCATTCAAAATAGAAGGGTATACTTTTGGATACTGTATTAGCCAAGATAGGCTAGGGTTTGCAAGATAACATAAAGGTTTGTTTGTCCCTCACCACTGCATAGCTATACTAATGAAAGAGAAAAATGCTAATTGACTGTACCTTAGCTACGCCCACAGCCAATCAGAGTGAGTATGCAAATCAACTCAACAAAGATGGAAGTTAATTTGCAAATACTAAGGGAGAGAGGAGTGAATACTGAAGACAGCATAGAGGGAAGAGGCGGGAAAGCAGAAAGCAAGGCAGCTGCCAGAGGGAAAGCACAGGGGGGTGGGGTGGGGGCCAGCAGCAACAGTGGCATGTGCAATGGCGGCCACTTGCAGGAATCTTCCTGCAATGGGCCCCTAGTAGGTACTAGGAGGCCAGGATGGGGAGATTCTGTTTCATGCAGTCACCCAGCTAACCTCACCTCACTGCTTATAGCTACATCTTCTGGAACAGGTGACTGAGGTATCAGCAGAAGGAGAAAAGAGACCGTGAAGAACTCATACAAAATTAAATGTCTAGGATTTGAAACGACGTATATCACTTAAGCTCCCAGCTCACTGCCCAGAATTAGGCTGAGATAAAAAATTGTGTAATAGTAAGTTTATTGGGAATGCTCTCAGAAGCACCTTGGAGAGAGGAAGAGCTTGAACTCTGCTGCAGTTGCAGAAATGATGTTTTAGGGAGGTCTGGAACTGAGATAGCCCTTCAGAGTTCTCTTGAATTAAGACAAGGTGGCCAGGCCTTTTCCCTAGCATCCAGTCACTGGATCCAGGCTGCTTTTAGCTTCAAGCTTAACATGGATGTACTTTGTCTACTGATGGACTACTTCATACAAAGCCCACTGAAGTTGAATCATATTAACCTTAATATGTCAGATATCTAATTTAATTTAAGATGGTTATTTGCCTTTCCATTTAGTGAAAAATTTAGGGAATGATAATCATATTTGCTTTAAGCCACTAAAAAATTATAGGACAAAATTTCTTATTAAAATTTTACCATTACATATATTGTAAAAGAGACCTTTTATTTTTATGATCATTAAGGTTTTAGATAATAATCTCATTCTCTTAGAGAAAGATGGATGGCTCAGTTATTCCTAATCTTACAAATTCCCAATCTGACAGAGGACTGCTAGTCATAAAACAACAGAGCAATCGTATCAAATAATATAATACCCAATATTTGTGTTTTTATTTTTATTCCTGTGATACTAGTTTTGAGAAGAATATCATCATACCAGAGAATCATTGACCGCTGCCTGCTGCATGCCCCTTACTGGGGATCGAGCCTGCAGCCTGGGCATGTGCCCTTGACCTGGGACTCTTCAGTCCGCGGGCCGACGCTCTATCCACTGAGCCAAACCAGCTAGGGCCATTTCCCCCCTATTTTTTCACCAATCCATCTTATTTTATTATGCATTTCAGAGTAGGTAGCAGACATCACTCCATGTTCCTCCAGATATTTTAGCATGTAGAAGCTTTAGTTTTGGACTCCATTAAAAACTAAAAATCCTTTTAGCCATAATCCTGCTTCTTAAATTTTATTGTGTTAGTGTACAGAGGCATAAAGAGAGTAAATATATCATATCGGATTTAATAAATCTTCTGAGTAAAAGGAACATTTAATCTCTGTTGACATTAAAGCACAGATCTAGATTACTCAATAAATATTTGGAAACCTTATAATATTAAATACTGATTGAAAAAAAAACAAACTTCTCTACCTTCTCCTGAGCAAGTGGCAGAAGGTCCAGGCTGTATTCTATGCCAATTGTGTGACCATGGCAGTCATGTAACCTCTTTGAGCCTTTTTGAGATAATGCTTATCTAATGAGATTATAGACATAAATGAAATACTGTGTGTAACTGATTTAGTGATGTTTTGGCACACACTAACTTTTAAAAGTCAGCTCGACTGGCAATAAATATAAACCATTTGGAGTATTTTGTCTGGCAGGTGGATCGGTGGATCCCTTGGCAGTGTAGAAATATCTCCAAACAGAAAAATGAATGTTCAGCTAGATGGCTCATCATTTACAGATTTATTCAAGAAGGCACACATTATGTAATAACCTCAAAAGAAACGGACATTTGCTCTCTCCTGCTTTTACTTATAAATATCTTATAGACATATCCTAGAATTTCGGTCAACATTTACCAGATTGAACCCCCTAAACAGTCTGGACTTGTGCTTTTGCTGGGTTTAGAGACTCGAGGAGAAAAAAAGTGTTTACGCAATTGTTGGTGATTCACTAATGGATCATGTACTGGTTGAAAGGCCAGCACAGCCAAGGAACTGATAGAAAAATAGAAGATTTAGCTGCGTTGCTTTTTGCTTTCTGTGTTTAGCTATATGGTCAAACTACATTACATATCCTTTAGGCCAGTGGTCAGCAAACTCGTTCGTCAACAGAGCCAAATACCAACAGTACAACGATTGAAATTTCTTTGGAGAGCCAATTTTTAAAAACTTAAACTTTTTCCAATAACACTTCTTCAAAACAGACTCGCCCAGGCCGTGGTGTTTTGCGGAAGAGCCACACTCAAGGGGCCAAAGAGCCGCATGTGGCTGCAGAGCTGCAGTTTGCCGACCACTGCTTTAGGGTTTCTATTCTACCGAACACCTTTCAACTTTTATCAAAGTAACATGCATGTGATTTTAGAAAGGTTTAAATAATGCCAGGGTCGCCTTTTTAAATAGTTTTCTTACCCTCATCACTATTCCTTAAAGACCACCATTTTAAACTTTTAAACACTTGGTGGTTTTTGCTTACGTATTTCTAACTCTGTCAAAGTGTTGATAGCTTTTGGCTTATCCAATCTAGATATTTTATATTTGAGTTCTTTTTACATTCCTCTTATCATTCCTATGTCTGCCCAATATAGATATAATTTTAAAAATCCATAGTTAGAATTATGACAATGAAACTTTTTTTTTATTTATTGCTGAGCTAAATGATATGATAAATTATTTTCTTACACTTTAAAATTTTTCCTGGAATTAGTCATTGCTTTATAAGCTTTCATTTATTTGGTTTCTTTGAACCAGGAGCCAATTTTCCTACAGTTCCTAATTGATCTCCAAAATGTTTCTCAATAGCATTCTATAATTTAAACTTGTCAAATAACCTTTCATTTACTTTTTTTTTTTTTGGGGGGGGGGGCAACTTTTGTCCTGGAAAGAGGTCATTTTTTAGGGGAGCAGGAGGAAGGGTTGAAAAAAATAAAGTGAAACTGAATAACAGAAGGCCAATATTTTCCTGTATGTGACTGGATAAGAGAGACATGACTCAGAGGGAAATTATAAAATGTACACATGGGATCATATCGACTAATAATTTAAAGTAGTGTTTACTCTGCACAAGAACCTCAGCTAAGTACTTGACAAACACACATCCAATTCTGCATCTCCTCTTTTTTTTTCCTTCACTTTAAAAATAACTTTATTGTTGGAAACCATTTTGCAATAGGACTATTTTTTTATGCCTGTCAGTATAACAAAACAAATTTTCCAATCAACAAGTGAATATTTTAAAAAGTAAATCATTGTATTCATTTTTAGAATTTTTTTTTTTTAGTCGCAAAAGAGGGTATGGGGGAATAAATGATGATAAAAAAAAAAGATATCCAAATGTCCACCAATAGGTGAATGAGTTAACAAATTGTCCTAATTTGTTACCATTGTAACTAGCTAGTTATTAATATTAATAATATCGATAGTAAAGGAGCAAAAAGAAGGCCAGACTTTAGAAGCATGGCCATGCACCTCCTCTTAACCTGCGCTATAGCTGACTTCCCATCCATGTTTGCTCCCACAAATCTTTTATACAAGAGCCAAAGCGGGTCTTTTAAAAATACAAACTGTGCCAGTGGCGCATTCCACTCCTGCCTTTGCATGGCCTCCAGTGCCAGGAGATAAGTCCTGTGTGTTCTGGACCCTGCCTCACTCTCCAGCCTCACCTCTTCCTTTGTTGTGGCTTATTACTTTGGAGTTATTGTAAATAGATCTGTTTTTATTTCATTTAAGGTTCCTAACAAGTTTATATAGGAATATAGAAAAGCTATTGATTTTTTCTTTCAGCCAGTTTGCAGTAGGTAATATTTCAACACATTAGCTAGGTTAAAACTTTTTACAACACACATATAGAAGGAACACACTAAAGCAAACCAACTCCCTGGCACCCCACCCACAAACACCGGATTCCTTAGTCATAGAGCCTTAAATCTTATTTTGGTTTCAGTAAGAAAAAGAAACCTCCATAGAGTGTTATGGTCTCACTAGTGACCCAGTGTGTGAAATCACACAGCCCCGCCCCCCTGTGCATGCCCGCCCACCTGCCCATGGCCCCGCCTTGACACCCTAACCTCTCCACCCAGAGGTCCAGCATGTCTGGCCCTGTCCCCGATCCCTAAGGCCTTCTCTGGCAGCTTCAAGCCCCGCCTTCAGTCCCTGGAATTGCCTCTGTCTGGTCCCGCCTCCTGTAGACACCTCCCTGCTTCTGCCACGTCTGCAGAGCAATGCAGTGGAAGAAAGCATGGAAGCCTCCCATTTGCTGTGGAGTTTTGAGCGCTGCTTCCTGGTGGCTCACATGCTGCCAGCTTGTCAGGTGGGTCGTGGCCCGCTGACTGTGGGCAGTGGGTGAAGATGGACTGGTGAGGGGGGTGCTATGGGCTCTTACCCCTGCCCTCCCCACCAATGGGATGGTCCGGCCTCCTCCAGGCTCCTCCCTGCTTTCACCCTATCTCCAGAGCAACACAGTGGCTCTGCTGAATGGTTGCTGTGGCGTGAGGGCGTCACAACTATTAGCATATTAGCTTTTTATTTATAGGAGGATTGCTGCATAGGAATAGGAGAAACCAATGCAGAGCAATGAGAATTATGGAAAAATGCCAACATCTAGTTTCCTACCTCCCTTATTTAAACCTCTCCATTAAAAAGAAAAGTTTTTATTTATTTTTTTATAGCAAGAAGAAGAGAGAGGGAGAGAGAGAGGCTGCCTCCTGCATTCCCACTACCAGGGATCAAGCCCACAACACGGGCATGTGCCCTGACTGGGAACTGAACCAGTGACCTCTTGGTGCATGGGACAATGCGCAACCAACTGAGTCAGACCGGCTAGGTGCTCCATTTTGTTTTTATACAGCTCTCAACCTGAGTGAATACACACTGGGCATGATATCAAGATAAATTTTCTGTTATTGGTCATAGTGGTGCTTTTTGTACCACAACTTTTAGCCTTATTCCATATTTAAAAGAACTCGTAAATTTAGGGTAGTTTTACAAAGCCATTAACATTTTCTGTGGGGATAAAACATGTCTTTTGAGGTTTATTTTCCTTTTCTTTCTTTCTTTTTCTTTTTATAACTAAGTTGAAAAAAATCACCAAAACCGGTTTGGCTCAGTGGTAGAGCGTCGGCCTGTTGACTGAGAGGTCCCAGGTTTGATTCTCGTCAAGGGCATGTACTTGGTTGCGGGCACATCCCTGGTGGGGGATGTGCAGGAGGCAGCTGGTCGATGTTTCTTCTCATCGATGTTTCTAGCTCTCTATCTCTCTCCTTTCCTCTCTGTAAAAAATCAATAAAATCTATTTAAAAAAAGAAAAAAAATTGTCTGAATATCCTTAGGTTTTATGATGATCAAAAATAAATAAAGAATTGGTAAAGACATTGGTTTGAGTTCAGTGGTTCTTTTATTCTAGAAATTGAAAACTGAAAAGCAAAACTGAAAACACTTCCTATTTAAATGTTTTGAGAGAAGAGCATTAGAATGACCATCTGATATTTTAGTGTGACCTGTAGTTTAAACCAATACTAGTTATTTTGAAAGTTTTGCAATGGATCAATACATTTCCAATTTGCATATTTATTTGTTTATTTATTTATTTATTGTTTAAAATATTACATGTGTCTTCTTTTTCCCCTGTTGACCCCTCCCAAGCCACTCCCACCCCCCAGGTATTTATTTTTTATAAATTCTTACTTGAGGACATTTTTTCATTGATTTTTAGAGAGAGTAAGAGGCGGAGAGACACAGAGAAGAAGCATCGATGTGAGAGAGACACATCAATTAGTTACTTCTCAAATGTTCCTTGTCAGGACCTGGGATCTAGTCTGTAACTAAGGTATGTGCCCTTGACTGGAATTGAACCTGGGGCCCTTCAGTCCGTGGGCCAATGTTCTATCCACTGACCCAAACTGGCTAGGGCCCAATTTACATATTTTAAAAGAAAAGTTAGAAAATATCAGGGTGTTTAAATAATAAAGTATCTCAAAATTAAAGTATTTGAAACACTATGTATATTTTTCTATGATTTATGAGCTGCTGTTCACTTTAATAAAAGTTTTTAAGAACTTCTCTCACTAGCAGTCCCTTAAAATATACCTTAAAATGCAACACTCACAGAAACCAGAAAATAAATCTTAATTCAATATAGTTAATAGCTTTCTTCTACTTTCATTAAGTATGCATAAACTGATTTTGGCTTTGTTATGGAGCATTTGCATCCAAGTATATAATTTGTTCTAACCAATCAGTTCCTACTCTGCCTTAATAACTTTCATGACCTCTACTCAGATGTACTTACCTTACTAATTTTTTTTTTAATCCTTACCTGAGGATATGTTGTTATTGATTTGAGAGAGAGAGAGACAGAGAGAGACAGAGAGAGAGAGAGAGAGAGAGAGAGAGAGAGAGAGAGAGAGAAATATCAATGGATTGGGGTAAGAACTGGGTGTAAGGGGACAATGGGGGGAAAAGAGGGACATCTGTAATACTCTCAAAATAAAGATAAAAAAATAATAAATAAGTAAAAAATAAGTTTCTATATACTTTATGCGTTACTTATGAAAAATGAATTACCTGCTTGTTTACTTTCTACTAAAGGATGACTCATAAAGTGTTTTAAAGGAACTATTTAATACACAGCCAATGATTTACTAGGAAAAACATGTTTGTTTTTGTGTAGGAATTTGAATATTAACCGGGCGAGACGTATAAATACGTCAAATGTAAACAATATCGGATTCGGGTAGGACATATGAATACGTCCTTGAAATATATGTTGCGCCCTGAAATGGGCGGGACGTATATTTCCAAACAACAAAGGTATTAGTCACCCATACATGTCTGGACATGAATTTAAGACACGGAGGGAATCAGTATAATTTCGCTAGTGAGAGTGGTGGACGTGTTCAAAAAGAATTGTTTTGGAGTTAACACATGACTTATTGAATAAAGGGTATAGGATTTACTTAAATAATTTCTATACATCAATTCATTTGGCTGAACTTTTGTGTCAAAACAATACAGACATTGTTGGAAGAATGAGGATAAACAGAGTTGGAATCCCCAGTGAAATAAAAACAAAAAAATTACAGAAAAATGAACATATAATAAGATTCTAAGACAAACTTATGGTTTTAAAATTGAAGGATAAAAAAGATGTATTGATGCTCAGTTCTATTCATAATGACGAAAAGACAATGATTGAAAAGAGAGGAAGAAGGCAAGAAAAACCAAATGTTGTCCTGGATTATAACAAGAATATGGGCGGCGTAGATTTGGGAGATGGAGTTATGGTGGCCTACATAGCTGCCCGTAATAGGGTAAAAAAAATTTATAAAAATATTTTTCTACAATTAATTGATGTGTGCTGCTTCAATGCATATATTATATACAAAAAAGATAAAGGGCATTTGGATCGATTACACTTTTTGATAGAGTGTGTAGAGAAATTGGTAGATAACAACATAGTGAAAACCCACCCAAAGACATCAACAAGCAGCTCTACATCTAAACCATCACGCTTAGTTGAAAGGCATTTTCCAAAACAAATGAAAAGCGATACAGGAAAAACTAAATTCAGGAAATGCAAATTTGCTACAAAAAAGGTGTTAGGAAAGAATCTACATACTGGTGTCTGGATTGTAAGGCAGCACTATGTATCAACAATTGTTTTAAAATATATAACACGGGCCGGGACCGGTTTGGCTCAATGGATAGAGCGTCGGCTTGGGGACTGAAGGGCCCCAGGTTCGATTCCGGTCAAGGGCATGTACCTTGGTTGCGGGCACATCCCCAGTAGGGGGTGTGCAAGAGGCAGCTGATCGATGACTCTCTCTCATCGATGTTTCTAACTCTCTATCTCTCTCCCTTCCTCTCTGTATAAAAATCAATAAAATATATTTAAAATATATAACACGGAAGTTGAGTTTTGAATTTTTACATCTATATTTTAATTTTTTAAACTCAATATTTCTATTTTATTTGTGTGCTTTTGTTTATTCTGTAATTGTTAACTTTTTTATATTTTTTACTGTGTATCGAAATAAAATATATATATTTTTTGTAATCTTTATAATTGTTTGTAAAATTTATAATTTTTTAATTCGATGTTTCCATTTTTTTGTTGGTATTCTTTTCTATTTGTTTGTAATTTTGTATTTTCCTTTCTGCTTTATATATAAATAAACAAAAAAATATATATTTCATAGTCTTTTCATTTATTTTAAGTATAAATAAAAAAATAATAATAATATGAAATTACATCCTCCGGGCATGACATACTGACACATCCTAGTGAAAGAGTACGTGCCCATTATATGTTGCGTAATTAAAAAGGGAATTCACCGGTTAACAGGTTAATCAATGGAGTCATTTGTGAACTTCTCTGAAATAATTTTTGATATATTTTTAATCACCCTAAGAAATCAAAACCTTTTTTTCAACACTAGAGGCCCAGTGCACAAAATTTGTGCATGGCGGTGGGGGGGGGGGGGGCAGTGTCCCTCAGCCCAGCCTGCACCCTCTCCAATCTGGGACCCTTCGAGGGGTGTCCAACTGCCCATTTAGACCTGACCTGGTGGAATCAATTGCCTCCTGCAGGCCCCCTTCTAGGGATCTAGCTGGCATTCAGGCATATGCCCTGATTGGGGAATTGAACCCTGACTCCTGGCTCATAGGTCAACGTTCAACCTGAGCCACGTTGGTCAGGCCAATTCTTTATTTCTGGTATAATACTTTAATCTGATAGATACATGTATGTATGGATACATGAATGGACAAGACTTCTCCCTGCCATCTATCCCTCCCATATCTATCAAGTTCTCCAGGGTTGTCATCTTCATTTGTGATCTAGAATGAGAGTGAAGTCAATTGACTTTACAATGAAGCAACAAGAAACTATCTGCAAAAGCCCTGCTTTCCTCAGTATTCATGTCTTTTATAGTACAGTTTCTACTCAGTGCCAATGTGTTTTGTTCTTTCTGCTTGCCGTTGAGCCAACTTTCACTCCTCCACGCACGTAAAGTGCACACTGTGGAAGTTATCAACTACCAATTAAGGTTGTTTCAAGTTCTAGGAAGGAAAACAAAACAAAGCTCTCAGCAGGCAAGGCTTATACTGATAACTGGAAAACACCAAATTAAGACTAATTCACAGAACTTCAGAGCATGACTCAGAGCCCCAGATCATGAGTCATGGACTTTCATTGAGGTAGGCCTGGCAATACACACAGAGGAGATCAGTGTAGGCAAACACAGGCTGAAAAATGCACAAGTCCATCATGGATAGGTCGGTGTGTTGCAAACATGTGTATTATAACCGGGACTGTCATAGCAATAAAGGTTAATAGCACCTATAAAGAAATGTGTTTCAAGTGACTCAGAACAGAGCGCACTGTGAAAATAGAGGCTCTGTTTATATTGAGCATGTCACTGAAACTATGAATTTCCAGTATGAGGAGGAGTTTTGGTAGTACTTTATGGAACAAACAAGCCATAGCCTTTGAAGACTTGTCATGAAAAGAAAAGTAAAATCAGGACGCACTGTGCCAAGTCATTTGTGCTTGTTGACTCATTCTCACTGGCTTTCCTGCCATTTGATTGGCCCAAGTCTATGGCTACCAGACTTACTCCTTGTCCCAACTTTGCATGTCTTGCCAGCCTTTTGGCATACAACTCTATTTTCCAATTCTCCTCTTTGTCATGTTATAGATTATATTGCTTTTGTTTCCCACACTTGCATCCATTTTCTACCAACACTGCTAAGAATTTACCAGAAATATAACTTACTCTGCAGTTTTATCTCCAGCTTGGTTTGTTGCTTATTTTCCACTTTCTCCACTCCACCCATGTACAGGTACACAAAGATTCTTCACTCTATTTTTCTGATAATATGATGCATGTGAACCTCTCAGCCATTGTTAATGGTGGATTTTGTTAGCGGTCTTACAGACAGAGACTACTGGGTAGAGGAATTAGACTGAAGGGCATCTAATCTAGGTGATTGGATTTTCTAGTTTGATAATCCTATATAATAAAAGGCTAATATGCAAATTGTCCCCACAGGTGGGAGTTTGATAGACTGGGTGTTAGATATGTGTTGGCTACCAGGAGGCTGCATAGAACATGGTGGGCGTCGACAATGCAGCAATGGCAGTGGGCAGTAGTGGAGGCACTGCAGACCCTGATGGCCCTGCCAGTTGCCCCACAGATCAGTCCTGATCACTGGCCAGGTCTAGGGACCCTACCCATGCATGAATTTTGTACACGGGGCCTCTGTATTAGATAAGAGGAAGAAATTAACTTGTAAATATTGGAAGGAACAGATACATTTACCAATATTTGTGTATATTTGATTGTCTACTTGGAGAACTCAAGAGAATTACTAATAAAAAAATTCACCAAACTTTAAAAACAATAAGAAAATTCAGTAAGCTTTCAGTAACAAGATCAATAGTTATTCAGGCAACAACTAGGTAAAGCACACACACACACACACACACACACACACACACACACACACACACCCATATAAAAGCCTAAGCGACCAGAATGTCAGAACCACCAGAATGACTGGAACGACTGGTTGCTATGATGAATACTGACCAGCAGGGGGCAGACACTCAATGCAGGAGCTGCCCCCTGGTGGTCAGTGTGCTCCCAACAGCCCACATCCTGTGATCTCTCCCCCCTGCCGACATCTGGAAGGCCCCAATTGGCCCTGATCTCCAGCCAGACCTAGGGGCCCCACCTGTGCACAAATTTTGTGCACTGAGCCTCTAGTAAACCATATAAAAAACTAAATACCTGAGAATAAACTTTGCATGATAGATAAAAGATCAATCTGAAGGAAACTTTAACATTGAGGGACCCCAAAAAAGGCATTTACAAATTTAAAAAAAACACATATTGTGTATGTATATAATAAAACTCACACTATCAAATACTAAGTTATAATACATCAATTTAATTATTTAAATAAAAATTCAAAGATAATTAAAAAAATATATATATATATAATTTGGTATATAATTAATTTAAAAGCCAACAAAATGCTGATAGAAGCATATTTGAAGGGTAGGAACACATGGTTTGCAGAAAACAAACATACAAAGAAGATACCTATGTGTGTGAATAAAGATTCATCTCATTTATTACAAGTGAAACAAAAACTAAAATGAGAGTGATACCTCATTTTACTTACTAAACTCCAAATATAAAATGTTTTATGATATTCTCTATGAGCTTAAGTGTGAGGATAAGGAAACATTAGCTCTTGTGCTTTTTTATACATTGCTAATGAGAATATAAATGGGAAGCACTTAACATTTGGCAAGATCTATAAAAATTACAAATGTGCCTATTCTTTGACCCAACAATTCCACTTTTGGGACTTTACTCTAAAACTATACGGTGCAAATGATTTAAATACAGATTTATTAATTGAAATATTTTCTGTAATTATAAACGATGGAAACAAATTAAGTGACCATTAATAGGGTACTGATTAAATAAATCATTGTACATCCATACAATGCTCTATCATGCAGCTGTGAAAGAGGATGGGTAATCTATGTACTGATAGGATTTCTAAGATTGCTAATTAAGTGTAAAATACAGTGTGAATAATATATACTCATTTTCACTAAAATATGCATATATATTTTACATTTATTTAATATTATACATGCATGTATATTATAAATACATTTTTTAAAATATATTTTATTGATTTTGTATAGAGAGGAAGGGAGAGAGATAGAGAGTCAGAAACATCGATGAGAGAGAGTCATCGATCAGCTGCCTCTTGCACACCCCCTACTGGGGATATGCCCGCAACCAAGGTACATCTCCTTGACTGAAATCGAATCCAGGACCTTTCAGTCCCCAAGCTGACGCTCTATCCATTGAGCCAAACCGGTTTCGGCTATAAATACATTTCTTATTTATAGCAGAAATACCCTAGAAAAGATGAACAGGAACTAGAAGCCTTGGTTCTGTAAGGGTGGGAAATATATGTATAAAAGCCTAATATGCAAATTGTCCCCATGGGACTTGAACCGGGATACTGATCACTCACTATGATGTGTGCTGACTATCAGGGGGTGATGCAGAACAAAGGAAGGGAGCCCCCAGCCAGAAGCCAACAGCCAGGGAAGAGAGATCCCAGTTGGCAGCTGGAAGGAAGGCCCTGCCTGGCAGCTGGAAGGCCCCAATTGGCCCTGATTGCCAGCCAGGCCTAGGGACTCTACCCATGCATGAATTTCATGCACCGAGCCTCTAGTGCACATGTGTCAAACACAAGGCCCGAGGGCCAAATCCGTCCCGCCAGGCCTTGCAATGTGGCCCGCACCGCGCTGTCATCACTGCACTCCGCTGTGTTTCTATCACAATGACAGTTTATGACTGTTCAGTAAACCATTCGGCCCGCGATTTAGGCTGGATTTTAGATTTTGGCCCCTTCTCTGATTGAGTTCGACACCCCTACTAGTGGATTATAAGGGTCTTAATGAGATAAGACTTTTCACTTTTATCTTTATGTTTTTACTTTGACGATATTAACCACAAAATAAATAAGTAAATAAATAAAAGTATATAAAGGGTTGTCTACCAACACAATTTATAATATACTCATTCTAATTGAGAATCTTTATTTTAAAGGAGAAAACAAGACCCAGAATGCTGCTGACAGAAGGTTACTTAGCTTTCTTCAGACATAAACAGAGCTAGATCTCAGATTTTCTATCTCCCAGTTCAGGGAAAAATTTACAGCACGAGAAAAAAGCAAATTTATATAACTAGGAATCAATTAAAGTAACAAAGACAAAATTGACAGTATATACTGAGTGGCCAGATTATTATGATCCCTGAACACATAATAATCTGGCCACTCAGTGTTTGTGTGCACGCATGAATTTGTGCATGGGTGGGGTTTGGCCAGTCTGGCCAGGGGGAGGGGACATGGTTGGTTGGCCAGTCTGCCTGCTAGTTGAACTCCTGGTCCAGGGGACAATTTGCATATAAGCCTTTTATTATATAGGATATACATTGAATGGCCAGATTATTATGCATTCAGAGATCATAATAATCTAGCCACTCAGTGTATTTTAATTTCAGATTATGCTTTTGGTCTGATACTAAATATTCTGAAAACATTGCCATCTGTTCATCCCAGGCAATGTTATTTCTCCAATTTATAGCATGGTTGTAAGTAGCTTTCTTCAACAGTGGAGACAGAAATTAAGCCTTTATTTCTCACATTTTTTCCACTGTACTCAAGATCTTCTATTTGTGAGGTAGCTGCTTAAGGTCAGAAAAGATTATCTGTGGTATCTGTAGAACAAATATTTTATCTGTGCCATTCTGACACTGTTTCCTTTATGATATCAACCTTCAAACACATTAACTCTCCTTGCCTTTCCTGAATTATTTCCTCTGTGATTGTGCCTTAATTCTATCACTTCAACTCTTAAAACTATAATTTATGCAATGTCCAAACATTTTAATGAAGCTCCAACCATGTTCCCAAAGCATTGTTAGAAATAAGGATAGCCCTAGCTGGCTCAGCTCAGTGGATAGAGTAACCTCCTGCAGACCAGAGTCTGGGCATCATTCCAGTCAAGGACACATACCTCAGTTGCAGGCTCTATCCAGGTCCAGGCCCGAGGCTGGGCTTGTGCAGGAGGCAACAAGTCAATGTGTTTCTCACATTGATATTTCTCTGTGTCTTTCCTTCTTTCTTCCAGTATCTCTAAAAAGCAAATGGAAAAATATCCTAGGGTGAGGATTAAAAAAAATAAATTTAGGATGAAAAGGTGAATAAAACAAAGCTTCTACTTTCAAGAAACACAGTTTAATCAGGGATACAGATTCATCCATTTAAAATAATTTCTTGAGAGCTTACTGTGTACCAGCACTGTTCAGGTTGCTGTGGGTACAACAGTGAAGATAACACAAAAATCCTAACTATTGATAATTAGGGAATTTGAAAATGGATATTAGCTGATATGAGGGGATTATTATTAACTTTCCAGGTATAATCATTATTGTGGCTATCGAAAGATCTAGTCTTAAAATATATATACAGACATCGTTAGAGTAGAAGTGTCAAGGTGTATTCAACTTACTATCAAATGATTTAGGGAGAAATAAAATTATCCCCTGAGGTATTACAACCTTCTTCAACAATAGAAACACATTCAAACTGACCCTTTTAATATCTCTTATGGGTTCTCTGTGACCAACCACTGGATGTGTGAGATCATTACTGACAATTAGGAGGTATTATCTATATCTGATTTATAAAAAAAATTAAATATATATATATATATATATATATATATATATTAAAATCTATTTCTAAGTAGATAAAACAAATAGTGGAAGCATGTTAACAATCATGGACTTTAGGTGGTGAGTATGAGAGGGCTATGCATTGCATAATTCTTTAAACTTTTTTATTTAATAAAGATTTGGGAAAAAAATCTGTCCACTTGAGCACATATTCTAGTGGAGGCAGGGGAGAGACAGATAAAGAAACAAATAAGCAAAATATATAATATCTGAGATGATAAATGCTATCGGGAATCAAAACAAGAAGGGATAGGAGAGAGAGAGTTTTAACATAAGTAATTTATAAATCTATTCACTTGATATTTACTTTTACATAGAATTCTAACACTAAAGATATTTAAATAATATTTAAAGTGTCATAAACACAATGACTAAAAATTGTTTCTTTCCTGAGGGTGTCCAGGAAAGACCTTGATGAAATTATTGGAGATCTTAAAAAAATAAATGGAAATTTGTTAAAAGGACAAGTAGTTTGGGGTCCTGGGAGAGTATTCCAAGATAGATTAACAGTGAGAATGAAGGATTCCTCGACTCCACTAAATTGCAGGGCCCTGCAATTAGCATTTCTATGAAGTTCCACAGATAATTCTAATATGGTCCAGAGGCTGAGATTCTGTAGCATGGAAACAGGTACAGTTTATGAGAAAAGAGAAAGTGGTTGGGAATATAGGTTGTTGCTAGGCAAGAATGAGACTTTATAACAGAATAATGATTCTAAAGTTTATTCTGCAGATACATGGGAGCTGCCAAAGGTTTTTAACCATGGGAGTTACATGAGTAATCATATCTGAATTTTAGAAAAATAAGTCAGATGATGTGGTTAGGTCGGTAGGAGAGGGGAGCTACTAGAGGCAGGAGAACAGGTAGGCTGCTACTCCATCCATTAAATGAAAGTTGAGGAAATCTGTTCTAGATCCCTGGAACTTACAATACAGAAATATTTGGAGGGAGACTGGACAGACCTTAATGATATGATGTGAGTAAGAAGGACTTCAAATATTCCAATTTTGTGAGCCACTAACAGACGTAGGGGAAAAAGAAGAGAGAGTTTGGAAGGGGTGGAGAATATATATCAGCTTGTAGTGCTCAGAGGGTTTATGGGACACATGCATGAATCTATTCAAAAGGTAAAGAAAGCATAACCTTGAAGTTCGAGTGAGGGCTAAGGACAGAAATAGAGATTTGGACACCTGGTGGGTGGTATTTTGGAAGCCTGGGTCCTGAACTTGGTGGGAAAGGATATCGACGCTTATGGAAGATGCTGAGCAAAAGAGAAGAAAAAGTGAGCAGCATTTAAGAAATGGTCAGAGGAGCCCCGCTGGTGTGGGTCAGCAGTTGAACCTGACCTAGGAACAAAGAAGTCACCAATTCAATTCCCGGTCAGGGCACATGCCTGGGATGTGGGCTTGATCCTCCGTGGGGCTATGCCGTCAACAATGACTTCCTCTCTCAGCCATGTTTCTATCTCTCTCATCTATGTTTCTAGCTCTTTTTCTTCCTCTCGCTCTAAAAATCAATAAAAATATATTAAAAAGAAAAGAAATGGTCAGAGGAGAAAAAGCAATAAAGTCATTGTAAAGAGCTTAGAAATTCCTTTAAGACAGAACAGTGCCAACTTTGTACCCAATTTTCAAGGCATTAGTGCAGTGCATACAACAGGTATTTAATAATTGCTTGATAAGTGAATGACCGAATCAAATGCATAAGAATCAACCTTTTGCCTAATAGTAATATCTCCGAAGTTTAGATGAAGGACTTAGAGCTTAGTATAAAATATCCGTATTATTATTAATGAATCAAAGAAAATAAGGCATATTAAAATGGATCTTCTTGAGTCATTGTTTAAAAATTTTAATTTAAAACCTAGTTAGTTTTTAAAAAAAGACTTTAGACAAACTACTCACAGACATTTTCAAGTGGATTATGGATTATATGTTAACATTTCTATAGATACCTTACTTTTTTTTTTTTGTCTAACATTTTGGGCATTTTTTCCTCACACTAAAACATTAGTCATAATAATTTTTAAACACTTAAAAAATATTTGGCTCCTGTAAATACAATCATTTGTATATGGCTCTTGCCAACTATTTAATGACACTTCACAAGTCATCTATAAATCACTTAGTAACCTTCTGGTAAAGGTGGTAAAGGTTGTCTTCTGACAACAGTGACTCTTGTAACTACTTGTAGCTTACCTAAGCACCAAGGCTAATTGAATGAAAGTCAACATTCCTAAATTATAAGTTGTGTGATCATCGCCTTATCAGATCATACTGTAAACCAGAGCAGACAAAAACCAGAATTCCATATGGATTATTAATTAAATTAAAAAAAAGGACAACTAAAATCAATCACAGGAAAGATTAGCAGTGGTTACTCATATAGGGTGGGTCAAAATGAGGTTTTCAGTTATCCATATGGAAACTAATGCAATAAATAATAATAGAAGAATAAACTGTGTTTCACGCACAACCAATTGTAAGCACACTTTTGCCCCACTCTGTATGGCAGCTGGATGACCTTCAAACCAAGAAGACTGCACAGATGTGTTGAAAGAGATGGAAGAAGAAAACATAATATTTATTGGACCCCCATGGCATCTTACAGGATTCAGACTCATAATTTCCTAAATGACTCAGCAGCGTTGCACAATCAATGCTTTGACAAATCCAGTTCCTTAAGACAACTCCAAAGTACTAAACGGTGCTTTGCTGACCTACGTTATTAAAATCCTCTCCAAAATGCACTTTAGCATGGTGTGTTTACCTGCTGGCCTGACTAATTTCTCATTCATTAAAAATATCTGAAGAGCCCTGACACACACATTGATCTAGTTAATTTTCTTCCATATGTGTAAATAACTCAGAGACATTTACTCTTTAGGATTTCCTGTATTATTCTGAGCTTCTTCAAAAGATTTTTTTTTAGTCATGTGCTGAAAATAAAATTCAGCCAAATAAATATTCTTCATTCAGGAAGAGGCTTAAAGTATGGGGACATAAAAATAAAAGGGAAAAATTAGAGCAAAGCTGTTGTAATTCCTGAAGACAAAAACCTCAATCCAGAAATGTGGATACCTTTTCAATTTACAGCACACAAACAACCTTGAGAGAATAAACATCATGGCTTACCCAAGTTTCCATCAGTAAGCATTGTTCTTCACTAAGAAAATAAAACCACAAGTATGTTTAATAAGTGATGTATTTGATCAAGTTCATTGGTTTTTGTTTGCTGTTACATAAATAACTTTATCAGGAAGTAGGAAAAAGGAAGTTAATGACTTTAAGCTCACATTTGGAAGTTTAATGTTTCTCACTTCTAAGAATTTAGCAGTTGGTAAATCTCTGTGCCGATAATGAATAACTTACAGTAAAAAGTATAAACTATATCCTGTCATGAGTGTAGCTTCCCTGGGAAATAGTCTTGCTGACTAGCACTGTGTCTGTTTACTTGTTTATTATAGCTATGTTAATAACATTTAGGATATTGTCTGTAGAAGCAAGTGTTTAGTTTGCTAATATTCCTTTAAGAAATATTCTATGTTTATTTTTTAATATTTTTTATTAAATTATTATCTGTGTATATATCTTACCATTCTCTCTGAGCCCCCCCCCCCCCCCCCCCATTCTATGTTTAGACAGACTTTTAAAACAATCAGCATCCGGGACCTAACATCTGATAAAATGTAAAGCAGGAATAGGTGCTTTAATTTTAGAGTAGTGATGACTTATTTCCTCACATGGCAGGTCAGCGGCTTTTTTCTAGTATTGGTGTTAAGTGGGAGGTATTGCAAGTGGGTTTTGGTAACACTTCGACTTAGAGTCACAGCCTCACTGATTCTCCCGGCTTATTGACTCCAAACTCTTTTCTAATTAGGCTGGGATTTGCTAAAGGAGTTAATGAAAGTATGCCTTAGGAAAAACTACTTACATTTAAATCAGTATAGAGAATATGAGAAAGTTTGTGCATCTAATAAGGTAGTGTTTGGAGATACTTCTGCAATTTGTATTAGAAAGACATTTTCAAAGACACTTACATTTCTTTCCTTTCCCTTTGTTCGCCACCTCAATGAACACGGTTTTCTGTCACTAGGCTTGAAGAAAAGGAAGAACAATAAAACTAGGTCACTGAGCCTTGTTTGTTTTGTTTTTGCATTCTCTTTAACTCTCCACCAAAAGCTCTTAAATGCCGTAAATGCTAATTTATGACACAGCAGCTACTGTATTTGTCACATCTAACAATCAAATGATTGTGTAAAAATTCTAGCCTCTTGCTCCTTTATTGGGAAAGTCTTTGAAAACCAAAAAGTGTTTTATGACCTCCGAAAAGGTGTGATGGCCAATTGTTTGAATGCCTGTGAAAGAATTCTCCCATTTATTCATAGGACACAGTGTTACGGTGTTAGAAACTCAGATGCTTTCCTCACAGGATGTTAGTGCGTGCCCACATGTCTGCTGCTGTGGTGTGGGAAGTGCAGTCCTCCAGGTTCAGAAGGATAGCAGCTGTAAACAGGAAGTAAGTCAATAACAGCTATGGACACAGCGCCTCTCTCTCCATGGAGAGAGGAGGTTTGGAGGCATTAATGCGAAATTCTGCTGGAGTAAAGATAAAAATATACTCAACTTCTTTTCAAAATAGCTTTCCTATGTCCTATATATGTCCCAAACAAAAACTCCTATTTTAGGCAATAGCAGGACAATTGTAGAGCATTCTTTAAGCACTCCAAGCACAACATACATGTAAGTGTGTGTGTGTGTGTTTCTTTTAAAGAAGAAGCACTTCATTTTTTGATGATAAAAAAATAATTCAAAAGAGATTTAATCCTGTTATTTCTGAGTGGTCTTCAGATCAAAGATAAGAACAGTTTATAATTCTATGCCATATATTGAAACAGCTTTCTGATTGATTTATATGCAGTCTCTCTCTGTATATTAATTTTACAGAAATTAAGTTATATCATTATATCAGTGTATAAGCATTTACTATTTAGGAGGATCTACTAGTATATTGCTGTAATCATTGTTATAACTATTGAACTTTCCATCACTTTTGGAAAGATAGAAGCTAAGCAACACATTAATGATTGCCTTTGGTGGGGGCAGGCTGCCCGGAAAAGCCAATATTTTAGGCAGTACACATATTTATTGCCCATGATATCCTTATTCATAATCAATAATCAGTTGAGGTCTCTCTTAATTCTCTTAAAAGGCAGAATCAGTGTAATGATGAACATAGCAAGGAAACCAACTCCCCCCTCCCCTTTTATTTTAAGGAAAATAACTTTCTAAATAAGTGCTTCCACATATTTAATTCCTCAAATCATTATTACTATTCTTAGGCTTTCTCTTTCCCTCCTCTGTATTTTATAACAGAAAATTTCCCTCAGACCTTGCAGTGAAACTGAAATCAGTAGGAAGGACAACTCCACTCCAGTCCAATCTTATCTGTCTTTATTCATATTTTCGATTGATTCTCCCACCTATAATCTTTAATATATATATATTAAAGAGAGGAATGGAGAGGGAGAGAGAGTTAGAAACAGGAATGAGAGAGAAACATCAATCAGCTACCTCTTGCACAACCCCATTGAGTACATGCCCTCGACTGGAATTGAACCTGGGACCCTTGAGTCTGCAGGCCGATGCTCTATCCACTGAGCCAAACCAGTTAGAGCCCACCTGTACTCTTGATTCATTTTCTTTCTGCTTTCAGTTCTTGCTCCATGTATTTGCTTCTTCTTCAAATGCATCTTTAACATATATTCAACATTCTCTGGGCTTAAAAGAAAAAGCCTAGTAACAGCCACTTCTATTTTGCATGCTCCATTTACCCAACTTCGTCTTCACCTTTTAATAGTAAAACTTCTGAAGTCACAGTCATTGTTTCTACTTCCTCCTGCCATTCTCCATCCAGTGCACTGCAATCTGGCATTAGTTCTTATATCTGCCCTTTACTTTGATTCATTTGTACTTAAAGTAAACTGTATAGCACCAATCATTAAAATCCACATTTTTTTTTTTTTTCAGTTTGGATGGTACCAGATATTTTTAATGCATTTGAAACTACTCATCATCCTTTCCTAAAAAAAATTTTAACTCCTTTGGCTTTGGTGACAACTTACTTTTGGATCTCTCTTTCCCTTCCTTAGATTTATTTATTTTTAAATATATTTTTATTGATTTCAGAGAGGAAGGGAGAAGGGAGAGATAGAAATGTCAATAATTAGCTGCCTCCTGCACAACCCCTACTAAGGATTGAGCCCCAAACCTGGGCACGTGCCCTGACCTGGAATTGAACCATGACCTCCTGGCTCATAGATCAATGTTCAATCACTAAGCCACTGAGGCTGGGTTCCTTTGACATATTTTCAATCTGTTTATGGATTCCCCTTTTCTAACACTTCTAAATACCCACTGCCCTAAGATATCTGCCCTGTAGACCCATTCTTCAGACTCTTCCTAAATGATCTCAATTACCAACTATATGTGGGCATCTCTTATGAGCTGACCTGAACACTACATAGGTCTTTTTTGGTGTATAATGATTTCCACAGGAGAAATGTTGAAGACGGTAGGAGCTAGCTACACCCCACTATCACTACCAATTAATAATGAAAACAAGTCTTAGAAAAATTTAGCTACACATATAAACCATTTATCTAAATATTTATTATAAAGTAATCAAACACACACACACACACACACACACACACACACCAATTTCTACAATCTGCTCTACAAGCCTGGGGAAATACCAAGATTCCAGAGGTAGTGGTTTCATTGCCTCTATTATCAGCATCTGACAATCAGATCCTTCTAAGTTCATAACTGACACTCACCTACGGCATCAGTAAGAGTGTCCGCTAGTGAGTGGCCTTGCTGGTTTCTTATTCTGGTGTTCATGCATGTGTATGGGTGACTAGGGAAAATTTCTGAAATATTTCATCCAATTCACGTATTGTTAATACCTTGATTTTCCCTGAAAGCACATTTCTTTAAAACAATTGAAATATTTCACCATTAGAAACCTGTTTCTAACTATTACTATGCTAATTAGCAAAGCTTTGGCTTTGATAGAGATCCAGATGACAGAAATACTTGTACTGATAGCGATGCCTCTGGAGTATGGGGTCTTTCCTTTCCTCCCCATCCCCCCACTTTTGGAGATACATACAATTGACAGAACTGAATATATTTAATGTATGCAAGATGATGATTCAATATACATATACATTGTAAAATTATTATTACGAAGTTAATTAACACATCCATAATCCTGCATGATTACCATATTGTGTATGTGTTGTCTGTGAGAACACTTAAGATCTGCTCTTGCCCTGCTGGTGTGGCTCAGTGGTTGAGTGTCAACCTATAAACCAGGAGATCCTGGTTCGATTCCTGGTCAGGGCACATGCCCAGGTTGTGGGCTCAATTCCAGGCAGGAGGCAGCTGATCAATGATTTTCTCTCCTTATTGATGTTTCTATCTCTTTCTCCCTCTCTAAAATAAAAAAATATATATTTTTAAAAAGATCTATTTTCTTAGCAAATTTCAAATTCAGAATAAAATATTATTAACTATAATCCATGCTATACATTAGAACCCCAGAACTTAATCATTTTATAACTGATTTTGTAAACTTTGACTAATAATCCATTTCCCCCAGCTCACAGCCCCTGAAAAACCACCATTCTACTCCCTTGTTCCATAAGTTTAGTTTTTCTAGATTGTACATATTATATTTATCTCTGATTTATTTCCCTAAGAATAATGGGGGTCTTGAATGGAAGATCAGCTACTCCTCTTGGACTGCGCATGCTTGATCAGAGATGACTGTAACCTGGCTAATAATGTAACATGAGTGCCCTTTATAATATAGCATACTATATGTGGCAGTGCTTTACGGTCAATTATAGACATGATAGCAACTCCAGTTTTAGGTCTTTATCTTCATCTCAGAACTTTTATCCCAATTCCAGGCTCATATGCAAATTATTCCATCAAAAACACAAACTGCCAAAACTGAACTCATTTTTACTCCTTCTAAAATCCCAAATGTTCCTCATTCATGTTTTTTATTTCTTTGATCAGATATTTCCTTTCTTAGACTCTTACACACATGTAATCACTCAACAAATTCTGTCAGTGTTGGAGCCAAATTCTTCAAATCCCAACTCTATCATTTACTAGCTATGTGACCTCATGCAAGTTTCTTAACCTCTCTGAACCTCAATTCCCTCATCTTTAAAACAGAAATAATAACATCTGCTTCACAGATTTGGTGTGAGGGTAAAATGAGATAAAGTAAGTAAAGTGCCTGGCATAAGGCTTGGAGCATGGTAAAGGCTCACTAAATGTTGGTTTCTTTCCTTCACTCTTTCTCCCATACCATCATCAATTTTTGGTGACTAAGTTTGTGCCTTGAAATTAATTTTTAACTAATTAACTAAACAAATATTCACTTAGCCCCTTATTTTCTCAACAAGATATTGAGATCACAATTGTGACAGGGTAAACATTGTCTTTGTTCTAGTTGGGGTGCTTTACAAAAAATTCTTCACCAGAGAGAATGCTGAGAGAGAAGAAGGGAGAGAAACATTGATGTAATAGAGAAACATTGATCACCCCCTGACCTGAATCTTGTACATCCCCTGACCTGGATCCAAACCCACAGCCCAGGCATGTACCCTGATGAGGAATCACACTGACAAACTTTAGGTGCACAGAGTGACTCTCAACCAACTGATCCACACTGGCCAGACTAATGGGGTACATCTTAATGAAGAAAACTGTTGTGGAAAAGTAAAAAATCAAATGATTATTACCAGGCCTGGATGACGTGGCTTAGTGGTTGAGAATCAACCTGTGAATAGCAGGTCATAGTTAGATCTCTGGCACATTCCTGGGTTTCGGGCTCACTCCCTAGAGTGGGGCATGCAGGAGGCAGCTGATCAATGATTCTCTCTCAGCATTTACGTTTCTATCTCTCCTTCTGTCTTCCTCTCTGAAATCAATAGAATATATGTTAAAAACATAATTATTACTAGGTAAATTGTGATAAGGATTATGAACAAAATACACCGGAAGCTGAAACAGAATAGCAGGAACTGGGTGAAGGTATTAGTCTACATCAGGCTACTCAAACTGATCTGTGGAATGGTACAGTCTACAAATTGTTTATTCTCTGTCTGCAACAAGAAAAATACAGACACCAAGAGTGTTTAGAAACTTCTAGAGCAATTTGACATGGCTGCCATAGTCAAGCTTATGATTAGTGATTGGTTAAACAGGATAGAGACAATCACACTCATGTCCCACATGGTGTGAGCTGTGCAGAAGTCTTATGTGCAATGGAACCATGTCAAACCTTGCAAACAGAGCTGTCATCACTCCAGCCTAGATTAGATAAATTAACAAGCAAAAAGCAAGCTCACTTGCCACGCTGAAAATGTTAAATATTGATATACACAGTTTGTTTAAAGTGTGCAAATAGGCTTTCATTGTTGGGAGTCACTATTTTGCTAGTAATGCTTGTTTAGTCATAATTACAAATCAGCAAAAAGTAATGGGTAGAATAGCAATTCTCTATATTTATTGCCTGTACGCTCACTTTAAATGAACAACATTTAAAGTTTTTAATTTTATTTTGTTATTTTTCCATATTAGTTTTGTTCTTATTATATGTGCTAAAATGCATTCCTATGTTTCATGGATTTTCCAATAAAAATAGTTGGTCTTTATTTTGAGAGTGTTTATTTTCTATTTAATTTTCTACTAATTTATTTTTATAGCATTTTATATAACTACTAACCCCAGATGGATTGGGAAAAAGTTAATTTAGTCCTTACCACTTCAGAAGCATTTTTATAGATGGGTGGCCGAGAACAGCTCTCTAGGGAAGGAACAATAAAAACAGAAATATAGCCTCCTACTTCTCAAATACCTTCAAAATTAATGCTTTTCTGTACTGATCCTATCACTACCTTGGTTCAGACTAATCACCTGTAACATGGACATCAGCAAAAGTGTAGGGAGGCAGGGAAATTCTTCTTCCTCCTTACATCTTTTGTTTCTTTTCTGTGTTCATCCGAGGGTTGTTGTTGGGAAGCAGAGGGTAGGAACAGCCATAGACCCACATCTCTCTAAATGGCATTGTTTGTCTCACAATCTGGATATTTCTTGCATGCCACCTTAATTTGTTGAGTATTCTGTGTGTTTTTATACACAAACACAAACACACATACACATATACAGTGTGTTCCAAGAAAATGTATACACACTTTAATAGCTGATAGCTCAATTTTGAAAATCAAATGTATTTGAATAAACACTGCCTTTATAATTACTTAAAGTGTGTGTATACATTTTTGGGGGGGGAGAGAGAGAGAGAGAGAGAGAGAGAGAGAGAAGATAAAAGAAGATAAACTAGATATTATCATCTTCCAAACTAAATTGTAAATTCTTATACAGGTATTGGTTACATCTCAATAACATGCCTAATGTATTGTTTTGCACATAGTAGGTGCTCAATAATCGTTTGTTGTTGATGGCATTGCTGTGATAAGTCTATCAATGCATTCCTCTTCCACTGATATTCTTTTCCCATCTCACTCTGGACACAACAAAGCCAGTCCAATTTTATTAAAACCCATATTATGTTGTTGGGGAAGAAGCTTTGGGAGCTTCAATTATTGACTCAGCAAACCACAGGATGTCTGTGCAGAGAGCAGACCACAGTGGTCTGGTGGCGAGCTTGCATGGACATGTATACCCTGGGACCCTCCAGATCTTCCCGTTACCCCATGTGACCTTCCGCCAACTCATTGCTGCCTTGATCAGTGGTGAAATAGAGGTTTTGCTTTTCTAATTTCTGAGCCCTTCAAGGAAATGTAATAAACACCCCTCCAAAATAAACCCTTCATGTTTAATGATTATAGTGTCACAGAGAGACACACAATTCAACAATGTAAATACCAATGAGAAAGAGTGTACATGGAATGTTTACAGCGTGACTCTTGTGTCTGAACTCAAAACCAAGTGAATCTTCTGTTTCCCAAAATCAGAGTTTATAAATTTTGCAGCAATGTCACCATTTCCAAGAAGGCCATTGGAACACATATTCATTACTTTTTTTTTTTTTCTTCCTGGAACCTAACAAGAGTATTTTTTTCTTCTCTCCTTGAATGTATCTTAGGCTACAAAGAAAACTGCCGACTTTCTAATCATATGAAATGACTACCCTTAAAAATAAAAGGTCAAACAGTTCATAAATCTAGAAATAATATTAGACTCAGGAATAAAGAACCTAACTTGAATGAAACTGTTTATAAAGGCCATTTAAAATATCTTGGAAATGGCACATTTTTGGGTGGTATCCTGAGGTTCTCAGAAGGAAATGGGCAGGAGTTGTGCACAGTGATTTGTTTGGGGTTCATTACATTTCAGAAACAACTTCTCCCAGGGCTGATTTCAACCTTTCGCACTTCTGAGATCACTCTTCTGTGTGTTGAGTTCACAAGGGCAAAGCAGTTTGTAAGAAGGAAACACTCAGGCAGAAACATGGAAGGAGGCAGCCTGGATTGCAAATGCTTTTCAGTCAATCAAACCCAAACCAGGTTCCCTTAGTTTTTCAAACCTTGTGTATTCTAAGAAAATCTAATCCACATGTGTCTTATTCACTGACAATGAAATCATGGAATTTTTAAAAACAGCTGTTTAATGTCAAAACAGGCATTTTGATATTTTAGCTTCCTCCAGTCAAAACCAGAGCTTCATTTATCCATCAGAAATAGATTTGAGGATCAAAGACTGAAATTCAATTGGAAACTTTAAACCTTCTCTTCTGAGGTGAATGTTTAAAATCCATCCAAAGCGTTATCCCTCTGAGAGAACTCGTAACATGGGGAGGGATATTGCTCATGTAAGTCTGTTCAACAATAGGACTTGGGGCAACTTTTATGTGAGGACATTTGAATTGTCAAAAATGTTTTGTTTTTTCAAAAGGCAATAAGGCAAAGGCAAAACGAGGTGCTTTTATAATGTTGTTGTTTTTTTTTTCCATTCTGAGAAATCAGATCAGTTCACCAAATATTAATTAAGCACTTCAGTATTGTATTAGTCAGAGTTGTCCAGAGGAACAGAATCATTGGATGTGAATGTTTATATATAAAAGAGATTAAAAGAAATTGGTTCATGTCATTAGGAAGGTTAAGAAATCCCAAGATATTCATTCTGCAAGCTGGAGACCCTATAAAGCCAATTTGTAGTTCTAGTCCAAATCTGAAGTCCTGAGAACCACAGGAGCTGATGGTAAGTTCCAGTCTGAAAGCTAATAAGCCAGAGATCCAGGAAAAATTGGTGTGTCAGTCCAAGTCTGAGGGCTGAGAAAGACCAATGACCCAGATCAAATAGTCAGGGAGGACGAATTCCCTCTTACTCAACCTTTTTGTTCTAGTCAGGTCTGCAACTGATGGGAGGAGGCACACCTATATTAGGAAGGGCAATCTGCTTGACTCAGTCTATGGATTGAATTATGAATACCGTCCTTAAACACTCTCACAGACACACACAGAATAGTGTTTGGCCAAATATCTGGGAACCCTGTAGCCCAGGCAAGTTGACCCACAAAATGAGTCACCACCAATATGTTCTAGCATAGCATAGTCCCTGGAAATGCCATGCTGACAAGGGGTGTCTGTTCTTTATAAGCTCATAGTCTAGAGAAGGCAGCCAAGCATGTAAACACAAAATTTTAATGCAAGGTGATGAATGCAGTAATGCTAGCTTCACAGAAAGGGTGGGGAGAAGAGGGATTAACTGCATTGAGAAGGAGAGTAAGGTTCATCGTGGGAAATAATTGAAAAATAAAAATTTGTTTATCCTCTTTACATGACTGCCATGTGGGTTAAATAATTTAATAATAATAATAATAATAATAATAATAATACTAGTTTTTCTTTATTAAGCAATTGCTCTGTGCTTGATTAAGCGCTAGGCCATTCATCTTGAATGCTCACTGCCAGTTAAGGAAGAGTTTTTATCATGGAACAAAATGAGATCAGGAAGTTTAAATGGATTTTTCTGGTTTTCCTAATGGGATTCAAATCCACACCACTTGGGTAATTCAAAAGTCAAATTCTCTCTTGACTATTCATGCAAGAGTGTTTCCTATAAGACTTGTAAGTTTACCTTTATTTCACGACAGTATTAATAAAATGTCATTGCGATTCTATTTTTCCATTTTCACTGGATTTGACATATAATGCTCCGATACTAACTGTTCTGAACTCTGCACAATCTGACAAAGTGTCAGCTCTCTTGGGGGGAGAAAGTGGTTGCTGCTTATCATTATCAGAGATATCATGGCAGGTTGCTTAAAGGTGAGACTAAAGGCAGTGTAAGGAACGGCAATGGAAGCAGCAAGAGTCCCCACTAAAGAATGCATGTGCAAACATCAGCCACTGGTAAGAAACCATCTCTTAAAGAAAACGACAGAAGCAGCAAGCACTGAAGAAAACATTTTAAAAGAGTCAAGTCATACTGAGAATGAGTGGTGACATCAAACACCAATTGTTGCCCACAGAAAATCTGAGGCCTTTTCATCTTTTCTACTTTGAACTTGTGAGGCCTCCCCTATTCAAAGCTTTACTTCAGGCCTAGTGCTCCTTTCCCCTCCCTCTGTCATTCAACCTCTACGCATTCGGCTGAAGGCAACAAAAGAGAGGCCTGGCCTTCTCTCAACATCCAAAACAGGGGAGGCAATCAACTCTGGAATGTTAGTTTTGAAAACAAACAAGACAAAACGAAATTAATTTTTGTCACTCCCTCTCAAACACAAACTGTTTTTCACAGTCACTCTTTAATGGAATGCATATAAATATAAACATATATGCATACTGAAGTTCATCTTATTATAGGAGGAGAAACGTAAGTGATAACCACAACTTGAAGAAAATGAGTAGATGATACATGAACATATAGGCTAATGAGAGGCTCAGGAGGAGAAGAAAAGTGTGCTGGGTTATAAGGATGGATGCATGAAATCTAGGCTGGTGTAAGCTACACATATCTACCCAGCCATTGACTGCTTAGGACTAGGCTTCCAAACGAATGGCCATAACTTCTAACAAATCTACCCTTAAAACAACTTGAGAGTATTCTTTTTTTTTCTTTTTTTTCATTTCTCTGCATGTGAAATAATGATACTAAAGTCCCTATTCTTCCAGTTACAAGAGGCTGCTTGAGATTTTCCCACTGTAGGTGGGAAATCATGAGTTTTTGAATCCTATGTCAAATCCCTCAGGGGGATTTGTGAGGAGCAGTGCAACTTAAAAAAGACCGAAAAAACCTGGCACACAGAATATTCTCAACAAAGGGCAATTGGGAGTAATTATTATTTTTAAGGTGGTCAATAGCAGCATATGCTAGGAAACTATGGAATGACCCAGCAGACCTTGAATTTACATTTTTGCAATTAAAAAGAAAAAGAAAAAAAGGAAAAGGAACACAGGAAGAATAAAAAAAAAAAGTGCTTCCTTGCTGGAAGTAATTTCTTTTGGGCTCAAACACTGTCTGCTATGTTCTGACTTGTGAAAAATAGTCTTTTTTTTTCCTTTTCATAAATATCCCTTAAATGCTAACAGTGTCCTTTTCCTATGCACAGATATCAATGGGAAATTCATACTTAGAAAAACTGGCTCCTTTGTGATACCAAGACTCAAACTTTTGACACTAGTGAGTGAGTGCTTGGAGGATGACCTTCAGCTACTAAAGGCAGAGAGAGAAAGATCATTGAGAAATATAACTATCAATATATCTCTTTTCAGGTCCCAAATGCTTTAATATAATACACATTACTTACTTTCTAGAATATATCATGTTAACAATATCACTGTTAAATGATATTCATTTCTATGAGACTTATCAGTCCTACATACAAGGTTACTGTGTAACTTTGGATAATCACTTAACTTTTTTAGCATTTGTTTTGTATTTAAAATTTGGGAATAATAACATCCATCTCAGTATTATTATGAATATTAAATAAAATAATTGTCAAAATATCAAGCATATTTTTGAGATGTAGTAGGCAATGTCCATAGGTGTTAGAAAATGAGTCTTGTAGCCCTAGCTGGCTTGGCTCAGTGGATAGAACGTTGGCCTGCAGACTAAAGGGTTCCGAGTGAGATTCTGATCAAGGGTACATACCAAAGTTGTAGGCTTGATCCCCAATGGAGGGTGTACAGGAGATGGCCAATCAATTATTTCTTTCTCATCATTGATGTTTCTATCTCTCTCCCCCCTCCCTTCCTCTCTGAAATCAATAAAAATATATTAAAAAAAGAAAATGAGACTTGCAAGCCTATTGGTTTGCCTTGCTTCTGATTCAGCAGATTATCAAGAGTATAATTTAACATAAACATTTAATACTTTATCATCAAGATGATCAAATCAAGTAAGCAATATCTTTAATAACTTTTCATAAGGTATTTTTCTTACTTTTTTGGTAGATACTCTAGATCCTGTTTTTAATCTACGAGTACTTATAATGTAAAATAAACAAATATTTTTGAGGAAAAATGGTGACAAAAGAAGAAAGTATTTTATTTCTAAAGAAAACTTAGGAATAAATATAGGTTATTTTAGACCTTGAACTGTAGTGATATGATGAGTCTTTTTAGACAATAAATACTTTGAAGTGTATAAAGGTGAAAGAAGAGCTTTAAAATAATATTTACTGTTGAAAGTATTACATATGTCCCCCTCCAACCCCCCCCCCCCATTGACCTCTTCTAGCCCGTCTCTGCCCCCTGCCCCAGGCCTTCACTAACCTACTGTCTGTGTTCATGGGTTATGTATATATGCATACAAGTTCTTTGGTTGATATCTCCCTACTCATTCACCCTTCTCTGCCTTCAAGCTTCTTTTCCATCACATAAGAAATGACAAGATAGGCACTAGATTCATCAAGGTGATCACTTTGTAAGTTATGTAATTGTTTAATCACTATCTAGTATACCTGAAGCTAATATATTTATGTCAACTGTAATTTAAAAAAAAAAAAGATGAAATGCCATAGTTCTTACAACAGCTTTCTGATGACCAGAATCACAGTACGAAGCTGGGTTGAAACCAAAGACATATCCTACCCCAGAAAATAGATATCTTCATCCCTCTCTCCTGACTGCTAGAATAGGGTGCTGAGTTCCAGCTTGCCATGGAAAGAGGGTGGAGGATGGTGGGAGGAAAATATTTAAAAACTGTGGGAAACCTTGGGCCAGTATCCCACTAGATTAAAAAAAAAAAAAGCATTAGAACCATCTATGCTGGCATTCATATAGTTTGAGAAGCTGTCAATTGCCAGGTTCCTTCTGATCATGAGAAAGTCTTGGGTAGACATCTGTGTGTGGCATTATGCCAAGAAAACTAAACAGAGTGGGCCCCTTCACATGTATAATTCCAGGGTGTTTTAATAAAGGCATTAAAAAATCCAGCAAGTCCACAAAAGCCTGCCTGTTCAGGTGTGCCTCATATATGAGGGTACTCTGGAAGTATATTACTGTATCCTGTAAAGTCAGAAGAATCTGCATGCGTCTGGCGGGACTGCCCGTTAAGGACTCTGGTGCTGATCAAAAGAAATCTGGCAGAAACAACTGCTGGGAAAGGAGCTGCTGAGGCTCTTTGCTAATCCGCCTGCGAGAGGGCAAGTGACAAGCACGTTCCTTGCTACAATGGGGAACAGCAGAGTCCAGGATGTTTAACATTCATCAGGCAATCGATCCTGAACAGATCGTGTGAGAGATGTGTATTTATCCATGTGAGTGAAGGAGGGAATGTCTTAAACGTGCTTCATAATTTGAAACATGTTGGAGATCGTTTCTGAAAGAATGTTTGACTTGATAAATGCTAAGCAAAAAGGAGTGTCTTTGATGGGGGTGGGGGGGAAGGGCAGAGAAAGAAGACATATTTTCTGTGTGTTCCCATGTTTCTTCAGGGTCACAGAGAAGTTATCTTCTAAAGGGATACAGCGTAACTTTTTCTATCACTTCTCCAACGAAGATGGTAAAATGACCTTCAAGAGGCTCAACGCAGAGAATTAGGTACTATGAGAAAGTGATTTTCTATTGCTGTTTTATCCTAGTATGTAATGCGACATACATCCCCACTCTGATAAAGTCAGCACCAGAGAAGAGGTCCTTGGAAAGAAACCTTTTGTGCATTTATTTTTCCAATAGGTAAATTGTCTAACTTTTCTTGGGCAGATTCATGTTATGAAGGAGCAAGAAAATCTTGGAACCATTTCTTTTTATACATACATATTGGGATTTCTCAGCAATTTGAACTGGCTGCTTTACCTTTGCTAATATATTAGTTTTCCAAATAACTGTAAAACTAGTTTTATTGCTGCTATTCTTAAAATTACTTGCAGAATAAAAGTTCATTTTTAAAAATGTTTTATTGACTTTAGAGAGAAGAAGGGAAAAGGATAGAGATGGAAACATCAATGAGAGATACATGTTTTGGCTGCCTCCTGCACGCCCCCTACTGGGGATGAAGCCCACAACCTGAGTATGTGCACAGGAGGGGTATTTAATTCATCCTTGGGCAGTCAGGGATAGCTTCTGAATGATGAGTCATTCATTTATTAATAGATAGAAATAGATCAGGAGAATGAAATTAGAATGCATGTTTTACAAAGAGTGAGCAGCTTAAGAAAAAGTATAGAGGCATTTGTTCCATAAAAGGTGTAGTTCTGCCGGGCTAGTGTGACTCAATGGTTGAGCATCAACCTATGAACCAGGAGGTCAGGATTTGATTCCTGGTCAGGACACATGCCCAGGTTGTGGGTTTGATCTCCAGTAGGGGATGTGCAGGAGGCAACCAATCAATAATTCTTTCTCATCATTGATGTTTCTGTCTCTTCCTTTTTGAAATTATATATATATATATATATATATATATATATATATATATATATATATATATATATATTTCTGAAAATGGCATATAAAATGTGGGTGTGAGGGGAGGAGAACATGTATGCCTGCTTTTAAGCCTGTTGAGTCTGAGCTGCCAAAGGACAACCTTGAGGAGGTTGATATTCAGTAGATCTCATATTCAGTTGTGAAGTCCTAAAGAGAGAGCAGGCTTCAGGTTGAGCAGAATATGTAGTTGTTACAACCATGAGAAAAGAGAAAATTCCTTAGTGGGTATAATATGAAGCTATGGAAATTTGTTTTTTCTTAACTGTTAATAATCTTTTAACACTCTGATAAAACTATTAATTCTCTTCCCAGAGAAATGAACTCACCAATAAAACTGCATTTTCTCTTTGCTCATGGAACTTCCTTCCATGTCTAGGGATCTCAGTGAAGGACATTTCATGTTGCAGTTGCCTTAAAAATGGTGACTAAAATAGTACCAGCTGGCGCGTTGTGTGGTAAATACTCAACATATGTTAGATGGCAATAGCAACAAAATGAGTATTTATGAATTTATATTCTTCAAAACCCAACTTAATTCTCTTATTTCTTTACTCATTTACCCTCTTTCTTTATTCTCTTCACAATACACACCTTGCTTCCAGTAGGACAAACAAAATAAAGCAAAACAGGTTTCTTTGTCCATAAATCTAAATCCCCTGGCCCTAGCTGAGCCTTGCCCAATCACTAACTTCACTGGCTTTGTTTTTTAGGTCTATGAATCAGGAATTTGTATCGTCTGGAAGAGTATTTCCCACAGGATAGTGGGGGAAAACCAGGGGCACATCATGCTTTCTCAAGCCATGCTTTGAATCCCCGCTTTACAGCTTATAAATGATAAGACCTAAGCTTTCATATCTTAACTTCTCAAGCCCAGTTTTCTCACCTGTGAGATGGGTAAATGCTGTATGTTTTTCAGACTAGCCCTGAAATGAAATAATTCAGATTTTGCAGAAATGTTCCTCAGAGAGCTCTGTGCAGTACAGGTCTTCCCCGGGATTCTGATCAAGGCCAGGACCGGAAGGAAGTGTCCTTAGGAATGATCAGACAAGGCCAGGTGGCCACACCATCCTAGGTCTTTTAACACAAGGAAGAAAAAGAAGTATTTCGCAGCTCTCCTCTCAGAGAACATGCTTGCCTGTGGTCAGAAGGAAATAACTGTGATAAGCTGCATAGAGTGTGAGGTGAGATGCCTTCTCCCCTCAGGGAGTATTCTGAATAAAAACAGATGGTCATTAAATGGACTCCCCGGGAAGATCAATTTACAAGGGCGACTTAATGTTTTATGTAAGCTGAACAGGGCCGAGCCTTGCCCAATCACTACCTTTAACCTTCCTCAGCCTGCCTCCATGTGGCTCACAGCTTCTCCTCTAAATACATGTTAACTAAATGATGAGTTAATACTATGCAAATTAGACGGCCACCTTGCATCCCTGGGTGTTTGTTCCCATGGTCTCAGTGTGGCTAAAATATTGGGGTGAATGTAGTTGTGGGAGTATAATTGGCACCCCAAAAAGGCACAATGGATATGCCATGATACGCTGAAGAAATATCCTAAAGCTAGGGCTCACGCTGATTGTATTTTGAACCTTAGCATAATTGACACCGTGTACCGATAAAAAGTTTTGAGCCTTTGGGGGCTGACACAGCACTGAGGCAGAGTTGTGTGCAGCCTTATCTGTGATTGATTCTATTTTTTTATATTTCTAGGTAACTTTTATATTTTTTCCAAGAAAAGGGGTTCAGAGTCTAAATTGTTTGAAAACCCACTTGAAAAATATTTAAGGTTTGCACAATTGCAGGACAAATAAAACCATAACACTTTTTTCAGCTTACCTAGTTGATTTCACATACATATTTATATTTCAGCTTTTGCTTAGTTTGAGTTTTTCCACATTCTGAATAATTTCTCTTTAGGCCCCCTTCCCCCCCTCAGCCACCACCACCTCCATGCCCCTCCTACTCTCCTCTCCTTCAATAAATAAGTAAATAATGAAAGCTGTACCTTGATAGTTTATGTGGCAAGTGTACGAAATGTCATGACCTTTTTTAAAAACGATTTTCTGATTTTTGTTAGCTGTTCTCTACAGTTCACCCTTCTCCTTACAGTAAGAGCACTAATATTTTACCAGTTATTTTCATGTCCTCCCACTCTTCTCAGCAAACTCCATTTCATGTCTGGCCGCCCCATCCTTCTGTGATGGAGTCTCCCCTATTCTCCGTGTGGCAGATGAGTTGCACAGCAAAATGCACAAACGATAGAGAGGAGCTTACATTTTAGGAAGATCAATGAGTGTTAAAAGATAAAGTATTTCCTGATTCATTTTTTTTAACCGGAGATGTATATGTTTAATTTGGGGGAGGAAGCATGGGTAGGTTTCAAAACAAGAGATTTGTTACCCTTCCTATCAATTCCCTGCAAAAGGTGACACACCACTGAGTGTAAAATGGAGCTTAAATCTTTGGTGATTGGAACATTAGACCAGGAAAAATCTGCCCTGAAACGTTTTAAGCCCGCTCACAAATCACCGCGAGGATGAGAGCCTGAAGAAAGATAAGACAAATGGTAATATATTGCTTATACATTTACTCCACGCTTCCCCTTCAAAGTACCTTGGATCAGCTTTAGAACTGTTTCTGGACCATTGCCTGTGGAAAGCGGTACCGTAGGCCAACATGTTCTCCTTTTAATTAGGGAGTGCACATAATTTAGAGAAAGGAAGGTGAGTCTTAGAAGCTCTGTTTAATGGTTACTGGTCACAAACTTCCTTTTTAAATTAAGATTAGCTTGTAATAAAAAGAGAAGCTGCCCTACAGTACAGATTAACTGCTCTCCTTTAAGTTTTCACCCAAGATATAGGAGGAAATGAATAAAAGGAAGAATTTCTTGAACTTCCGAGGGTAAATTAATTTGAGAGTCTTGGCAAAAAGATTCATGGGAAAGAATGATGGCCTGTAGTAGTGAGGTAGACTGTGATATGGAAGAAAAAAAGAAAAGAAAAGAATAAAGAGCAAAATGGAAAAGTTTTGTTGTTTTTAACCAATTTATAAGAATTGGTGCAATTTTCTCCGGACCATACACGCACATGCTTACACACACACACTCATGCACTGCACAACCAAGCAAGCCAGTGGTTTCCATTAAAACTGGAAGTTAGAACCATGGCTAATCTGCAATGTAAGCACATGGAATTAGAAAGGATAATGGGTTCCATAGTCATCAACCTCCCTCCTGCTTTGGATCACAGACCAGGGGAAGGGGAGCATTGAACATTAGGAAGAGATTACATAATGCAACTTTAAATTATAGTTCATTTTAAACAGACCACTGTTATTTAGTCAAATTGTGTGTGTGTGTGTGTGTGTGTGTGTGTGTGTGTGTGTGTGTGTGTGTAGGGCATATGGTTTAAGGAAGTATGATTTATGTGATCTGGGAAAATCCTTACAATGAATTCCATCCCTTCCTCTCAAGAAGCCTGATTGTGGCAGCTACCTGCATGAACTGTATTCTATTACTAATCTCTGATCAGCATCTCTATACTATTTGCCTTATACACTAGGGAAGTAAATAATAACAGGATGCCATTCAAATAAGTATTGATAGTTAAATCTTTATTGATCACCCAAAAAAGTTTGGGGTTCTACTAGATGGAAAGCATTGCTTCTATAAAACACTGTAAATATGACCATAGTCCTTAAACCTGCTTTATTCAATGCAGTCTTTTAATTTGTAAGGAAATGTTTTACCTCACAGAGCAGTCCAGAGTGTCACAAAAAGTTGCTATAGAAACCTGGTTTTCTGTTTCTAATTTCTCTTTACTTTCTCTTATGAAACTTATCAATGATGTATATTTAGGGCAACATCTTAGTAAAAAAAAAAAAAAAGGGGGGTATTCATAAAGCTCCAAAGGAATCAGTGTACTGACCAGACTAAAGCATGGGTTAAATAGAATTGGAGAACAATGTTGTGTAAGTATCAGAAAATAGCTTCAGGCTGTTAAAAAAGTTTATTTTTGTCTTTTTAAAACTACTCTATATACAAAATAAAACTAAATTAGTTTTCTGTTTCTTGGTTTCAATGACAATAAAACAAAAGGTCACTTTACTGGATTTGTCTTGTTTCATTGTTTTTCAAGAATTATAGTCTTCTAAAACACAATATTCCTAATTTTTTCAGAGTTTTGAAGACTATGTATTAGTCTCCAAAGGATTTATTATGTCAGTTTCATAAAATGTATTTATTTAACAACCACTCATCTCAATAGTTATATAAGAAAGATGTAAATATGCTACTATTTACTATTATAAAAACAATTTTAATTTTATACATATTTATATGTACACCTATATATGTCTCTAAATGTTCAACTTATAGTTTATAACTAAACATATTATATTTGAGAAGGTTCATGTAGTTTTATCATTTTGCATGTGGGGTGTATTTTTTCATAGATAATATTTTATGACTGCCATTTGACTCATCAAAGTTTATTTAATCCAAAGTGCCTATAAAAAGAAATATTATAATGCCCTTTGATCTATAGTTACTTTATGAAAAATGCATTCTTAGTTTCAATGTAAGATGTAGGAACATGTTTTGTTTATTCTCTTACTCCTAGTAGTATCAACAACTCAAAAGGTTGGGTAGGGTGGAGGGTGGGCAAACATGAAGATGAAGAAATTTCTATGTGTGTGTTCCATCTCTTTATTTGCATAATCAAAAGCAAATTATTAGACAAATTTCTCTTTAGGATTCTAAATTGGAATGGACAGGAATTTGAAGTAAACTATACCACAATATAGGAAGTTTTAAGTTGACCAGTCTCAATCTCTTGCCATTCACCCACACCCATCCATCTTAATTGTTTATTTATTTACTAGAGCCCCAGTACACAGATTCATGCAACAGTGGGATTCCTCAGCCTGGCCTGCAGAATCGGGCTGAAACCATCTAACATCCCCCAAGGGGACCCAGATTCTGAGAGAACATAAGCCTGGCCAAGGGACCCCACTAGTGCATGATTGGGGCCGGGGAGGGACTGCAGGAGAGCTCCAGGGCATGTTCAGTCTTTTTCTCCCAGTCCCAATTGGCTGTATCCGAGGAGCAAGCTAACCTACTGGTTGGAGAGTCTGCCCCTTGGTGGTCAGTGCATGTCATAGCGAATGGTTGAATGGTCAAATGGTCAGACACTTAGTCTATTAGGCTTTTATTATATAGGACTTAACTATCACCCAAGGATATTTTTTCCACTGATTTTTAGAGAGAATGGAAAGGATGGGTAGAGGGAGAGAGAAGCATCGGTGTGAGAGAGACACATCGATTGGTTGCCTCCCACATGCATCCCAACCAGGATGGAGTTTACGACTTAAGTATGTGCCCTTGACAGGAATTGAACCCAGAACTATGCAGTCTAAAGGCCCATGATCTATCCACTGAGCCAAACAAACTTTTTGTAAAGTTTATATTATTTGTCCTTAGACCAAAGATCTTTTGAAGAAATGCCAATTGTTCCATGTATGAAAAAACTTTATCACTGAGAGAAAGTACAAATTTCCTTTGATTCTTATGTTTTTGGTTTCAAGAAGGTCTAAGATGCATTTGGTAAGCTCTTCCATTTTAAAAGTTTAAAATGGGGGAAATAGAAAGCTACAAAACAAAGAATAATGCTGAAATTAAAATAAGTTTTAATTGAAAAATTATTCTTTCCAGCCCCCAGGATGAAGACAAATTGCAGTTAGACACTGCAATGAAATAATTGCAAACACATTTTCTCCAAAACCCCAGGAAATTAACTAGTTTTTCCAACAAAATACTTTATCATTAGCAGAAGCTTTCAAATGCAAGTGTGACCTATGTGACTTTTGTGTGTGACCTACATGTCTTTATCTAATTGCTGCCTAATAGAGTTTTATACATTGATAACTGTTAAATAATGGCTTTACTTTTAGATTTTCAAAAGTGACTTTTTTTCTGAAATTTTTGCTTGAGAATTATTTAAATGAACCGGTATCTCATGAAGCATCGCATAAAATAAAACAGATATTTTAAATAAGGAAACTGGCCTTTATCTATATAAAGGTTTTTATACTATGAACTAATGTTGCTTTCTTGAAATTCTGGCTTCCTTGATTTTCACAATACAGCACCTCCTTGGTTTTCCTGCTACCTCTCCATCTTCACATTTAGTTTTTGCTTGTTTTTATCTCTTTTGTCTGCATCCTCTTCCTAGTTTCTAAATGTAGATGTTCCCACAAGATTCTCTGTTTTCGACCTCTCCCTCTTCACAGCTTTAATTGCCACATCTACAGCAATGATTCTGTAGCCTCTGTGTCTAATCCCAGTCTCTCTTTGCATTCATTCCTGTCTGCTTAAAAATCTTCATTTATCTTTCCACAAGCACTATAAACTTAACACATTAAAAAAAGAAACTCATCACATTTTCTTTAAAAGCATCCTTCATTTTTCTCACGACTTTCCAGGTTCTGTTAATAACAGCACCATTTCCTCAGGCATCCATCTCCTCAAGCACCTCAGATGTTCCTCATTCTCTTCTGGTGTCTGAACCAGCCACTCTATTGTCATGTCCATCCTCTTCCATTTTTTCTGACCCTATAGGCACTCTTTATTTTGCCCCTGGTTAGTACAATGGAATATGATTGGCAAACTTGCTTCCCATCTGAAACCCATCCTCTGCACTTACAAATTAATCTTCCTAGAATGCAGTGGTGTTCGTTTGTTTGTTAATCCATAGAGATTTTTCCATTGATATTTTAGAGAGAGTGGAAAGGAGGGGGAGGGACAGAGAGAGTGAGAAACACCCATGTGAGAGAGACACATCGACCGGTTCCCTCCCGTATGTGCCCCAACCAGGGCTGGTGTTGAGCCTGTCACCAAAGTACATGCCCTTGGCTGGAATGGAACCCAGGGCCCTCCAATCCACGTGCAGACACTCTAGCCACTGAGCCAAACCAGCCAGGGCTAGAATGCAGTTTTAATTACATCTCTTCTCTACCAAAAATCTTTAACAACTTACCATTTTTTGCTGTGTTAAGAGTGGTGTCCAAGATTCATGTTGAAGGAAGTTCCCTTGAGAACTGATCTTGCTGTTGATTTTGTAGAGACACAAATTGGATGTCACGTGACAGCGTTTGTTAGGTGAGGCCCAAGCAGGCCTTCTCCTCAGGCTGGGGCAGTTGGCCTTCTGACATGGCTGGTATGATCACGTGGATGAAGGGGAAAAGGAATCTGATCATTGCTAACAGCTGCCAGCATCATCCTCATCCTGGCTCGCAAGTCTATCTAAACAAGGCCCTGCCATAGCGTCATCCTCTCACAGGAAGCTGCACCTCAGTCAAAATAGGGTGGGTTGGTTGGTTGGTGTTCCCAAATTGATTCCTACCTTTTTGTCTTCATCAATGCTGTACCTTTCATGAAGGTATTCTACCCTGTCATCTTTTTCAACTTGTTAAAAGGCCACTTAGTCTTCAAAAAAAAAAGTCCACTTAGTCATGCCCCTAACCAGGTGTGATCCTTTCTGTTTTTCCTTATATGGCATTGTGTCTGAATGTTTCTAGTGGTAGCTACCTTCTTCCACTCTGTACGTTAGCTATTTAAGCCTGCAGGGCTCAGTCATTAAGCGTTGACCTATGAACCAAGAGGTTACAGTTCAATTCCTGGTCAGGGCACAAGCCTGGGTTTCGGGCTCTATCTTCATTGCGGGGTGTGTGGGAGGCAGCTGATCAATGATTCTCTCTCTCTCTTCCTCTCTGAAATCAATAAAAAAATATTTTTAGAAAAGAATGCATTTTAGTTCAACACATTTTTAGAAAATCATCTGTGAAATAAGATGAACTGCAGGTACTGCGGTCTAGTCTCTTAGATGGAGTGCACCTCAGGCGCCCAGGCTTTTACTGAGTTGTGACGACACTAAAGCTTTCAGTACATGTGCATTTAGACTATGCTCAGTAGTTATTTGAGTTATCCTAGGAAACCCAAGATTTTAGTCCCAAGGGATATTTTCTTTCCGAATCTAGAACTCAAGGCATTTTATTTCAATTTATATTTGTTTTTTGTTTTTTGGAATTTTTATCAGTTATTTGAGCCACTAGTGACATGTGTTGGGGAGCAAAATCTCAAGTGTTCCCTTAATTGCTTTTGTAATAAGGTAGAAATAAAGTTGATTTTACTATTTATGCCCAGGAATAATTTCTGCTTCTGTATTTAGAAAGCTATAAAAATACAAAAGGATACTTTTTGGTCTTCCTTCATATTTTTCTTGCATTAGATCACTCTGCCTCATTTTCTCATCTATATATTGGGGGATAATATCATGGACTTCATATAGTGCTTGTGAGGCTTACTTGGATTAACCCATGCAGGGCACTTAGAACAGTGTCCAGCGTCGAGTGAGTGCCCGCTAGCCTTGAGCCAATATTATCCATCACAAGCACGACCTCGCCTTTTAGGAGGCAATGGACACAGCTGGAGCCAGGCACAGATTTTTCCCTGTCCCATCTCTTTGTCCAAATTCCCCTTAGATCCTGCATGTCTGGGTAATTGGATTTAAGGGAACTATGTCCCTTCCCTTCCTTCACCTAATATATCCAGAACCACATCTGAGTAAACATTACCAGTTACTGAGTGTTTAGATGCGGGACTCTAATGCTTTCTTTTTTTTGTGGTGGGGTGGATCAGATTCCATACCAATTGCTTATTTAAGACTGTATATACTATGTTAGTTTCATTAAATGAACACTTCATACGAAACAGGACTAAATCTGACTGTTCGCCTCAGCCTGGACACACTGCCTTGCCTATGGTAGGCCTTCATTTGTTGAATGAGTGAGTCAGCCAATAGAGTTTAAAAAGTGAGACATAATTTGTTTTTCTGACCTTTAGAAGATATCCATGGATGAACGCTTTCCTTTGAGAACAACTGATCTATAATTGTTTTCAGCACAAACATAAATTAGCCCATGTTTTATATTAATAGCTTTTTGCTATGTCCTAGTGAAGTGATTCTATTTATTTTCTTACATGTGAACCTCAATATGAGAAATTGAGAGTAAAATTAAGATAACATTGCTAGGGGCATTCCATCTCACCTTCATGATGATATAACATAGCAGGTGCTTACTACACTCCAGACTCTGTTTAAAATGTTTTTAAAAATAAAATACAGATTTCACTAAGTGCAGTGTGGTATTCTGAATTGAATCTTGGCAGGGAAAAAGGACATTAGTGGAAAAACTGGTGAGACCTGAATAAAGCCTGGAATTTGGTTAATAACAATGTACCGATGTTGGTTTCTTAGTTTTGCCAAATGTACCATGGGAGTGTAAGAGAACATTAGACAAATCTGGGTGAGGGTTATATGGGAACATTTCTGTACTATCTCTCCAACATTTTTGTGTATCTAAAATTATCCCAAAATAAAAATTTTTATTAAAAATGTATTCATTTGTTTAAACCTTGAAACAAATCTATGATACAAGTGCCATTGTCAACCCCATTTTACAAGTAAGAACCCAAAGTACAGACAAGCTGAGCACCAAGATACTAGCATTAAATACATACATATCACTCTGGGTTGTACATTCTTAACTAATATTTGTCATCTCCTGATTCAAATGATCAAGAAGCCACACAGTATTTGTAACCACAGTTCAATTGATAATACTATCTTCTCAGGCTTTAACCACATTCCTGAGGTGTAGCCCATTCTGTGCTGCAGTGACATTCCTTAAGACGCCTGGGCACTGTTTTCTTGATTTCAGAATGCCGCACAAGTATTCCCCACCACCATGTCTACAAAGTCCAACATGGGTGCATTTTAATTGGTTCTAATGGTCACTCCTCACGCTCATTAACTTCAGACTGAGAGGTTGAATTCTGTGGTATCTGAAGAAAGCCACTATTCTAGCTCCTTGCCCTGGGACCGATCCTGCCACCTTTCATGGGGTCAAGTCTCTACAAGGATCTCACAGGCATGCTCTCCCTGTCAAACTTTTTATAGAAAATGCATCATCCCAAAACTGGTTTGGCTCAGTGGATAGAACGTCGGTCTGTGGACTGAAAGGTCCCGGGTTCGATTCCGGTCAAGGGCATGTACCTAGGTCGCGGGCACATCCCCAGTGGGAGGTGTGCAAGAGGCAGCTGATCGATGTCTCTCTCTCATCGATGTTTCTAACTCTCTATCCCTCTCTCTTCCTCTCTGTTAAAAAATCAACAAAATATATTAAAAAAAAAAAAGAAAGAAAATGCATCGTTTCTGAAAAGGGCTGAAAAACATGGGGATAAGGAAAACACAGCAAAGCAAAAGCACTCCCGAAAAGGTAAATAATAATAATAAAAAAAACACGCACTCGTAAACTTTAAAGTCTACAGCCAGAACTTTAAACTTAGATGGACCTAATAGGTTCCAAGTAATCTTCTTGTGCACAGCAGTCAAAAACCTCTTTATTCTTTAATGGGTCTTTCTAGCCGCTTGCTTACACCCTTGAACACTTTGTGCCTTGCCCGCACAGCTGCAACTATGACCACAGGCCCCTTCTTTTTCTCATTATATTGCCTACCTATTTGTAACAATATCCTTTATTGTTTCCTTAACCACAGGCCGTGCTGTGGGAGAACGAAACCCGTGGCCTCTTATTTATTTCAGTATGACACATGAAAGTGAGCTGAAGGAGAGCCAACAGGAAGGAAAAGGTTTTTTCTTTTTTTTTCTTTTCCTTACTCTTTGATGCTACAATTTCAAAGCACACTTAGCACTTCTTAAAAATTTGTTTTGCATTTTAATTCAGCCAATGAACACTTACAAGATTTACAATGTAGTGGGAAAAAGTGAAATAAAAAAAATCTGTATGAGAGTTCAAATACTGGCATTAAATATATACCTATCACTATAGGTTGTGACTTTTTTGTATCTAGGAAGAATGTATTATTCCTTCGTAGATTTGCACTGTTGATTAAAACATTTGACACTTTGCTACCGGACTCATTTTTCTTCTGGAAACATTTCTTGTTTTTTATCTAAAATACGATGAAAACAAAATTTATTGCAAGTCTCATAGCATTTTATTTATTCCGAGGAAATATATTTCCTGTTAATTTATTCTATCTTTGGAAAAATTGCTTAACAATTCCTGAACCTGGATATGTATAATTATATTTTCCTTTTGGTTAAAATGTCTAAGAAGATTAAAGAAAAACTAGAATGACATTATTTAGTGACTCATCAGAAATCCATCAAAACTAGTATATGTATAAAGGAAATTCAAATATTGGCAGAATCAATTTACCTCAGGGTTGGTGTGGGACTTACTGGTACTGTTGCCAATCCCGTTATCATGGCCACCAGAGTTCTTTGGTCCAGTTCTCTCTCACCTCTCTCCCATCAGTTCTCTTTCCCCCATCTCCTCCTTTCTTGCATTTCTTTACACACTCTCAGAAGGCTGACTAAAGTGGAGTAGAAGGAAAAGACAGTTTATCCCCCTTTGCTCTTTCTATTTTCTCTGGCAACAAAAGTGCTAAAGATACCTCCTATAATCCAAATTTTTTTTTGTTTCTTTGTTTGTTTTTGTCCAGGATAACACTGGGTTTGTCCAAAAATTTTTATGCTGCTGGGCTGAAAGTTCACGCAAATATGTGTCACGAGTAAACACAATGGTGCATTTGTTTTCTCTTTAAGCATTTAGCACAATATTTTGCTAACAATATGTCCTTAATGTACCATTTAACACACATGTACATTTGCCTACAGTAATCACCATAGTCCATACCTGACTGAAAAACATACTAACAGTACTAGTCAACTTTTCCACAGGCCCATGTAACTTACCTTGTTATTTGTAAGGTACATGCCCATAGCACTTAATCCTTACTCTGCATTTCCAAGTCAACAAGTTTTTTATAACCCAGCAAGTGTCCTACTTTTTCCACTAGATGCCTCTGATCAAGCCCAGCTTTTATCTCCTTTTTCTTTTCTTCTTCCTTCTATTCTCTGGTTATTGTGATGTATTCTATATATATATTTAATTGATTGATTTTTTTACAGAGAGGAAGGGAGGGGGATAGAAAGCTAGAAACACTGATGAGAGAGAAACATGGATCAGCTGCCTCCTGCATGCACCCACCGGCCCCTTTCCCTAATGGAAATGTGCCTGTAACCAGAGCACATGCCCTTGACTGGAATCAAACCTGGGGCCCTTGAGTCTGCAGGCTGACGCTCTATCCACTGAGCCAAACTGGTTAGGGCTGTGATCTATTCTTTAATGCCAATTTTGGGGGATGTAACATCATTGTTAACATATAAGTACCTTGTATAATATAGATGCAAAATTCCAATAATGCTTTGTCTACCAAACTAGATCTTGAGTTTCCATGGTGACCATGTCTTACGATTTTTGGATTCTCTATCTCCTAATAGTGGAAAGTGTCAGTATATAATGGTTGACTTATAATTATAAGTCTTCTGTGGACAGAAAAAAAATATTAAGAAAATATATTCTGTTTGTTTTCCTATATGTTAACATAGGGTTGTTAAATGTCTCATACAAAAACATAAACAGTCTTGACTTAAATTTAAAATTATTTTGTGATGATTTATGGGAATCCTGAATAAAGACTAGAAATTGGCTGTAGTGTCCCTTTAATGGTTGGGATAACAGGTACCAGGAAGAATGAAGGCTTTTACATCAAGTACTTTCAGAAGTTACTAATGATTATCTGGATAGGGCTATGATGCCAGGAAGGTTTGCTAATCTGAGGAGATAAGGAACCTTTGCTTGGCAAGATAAACAAGAGTGAATCAACTAAACATGTGATTCTGGCCTATGCCTTGAAGATGAAAAATAATCACTGGCTCCAGGTCAACTTAAACACTCAACTCTTGGTAGAGTAAGGTGGAGAAGATTCAGATTTGAGTAGAATGTGGTTTCACATTCCACAGGCCATCTTCATTTAAGTGCAAATAGCTAGAGCAAATGATTGTGGATATCTGAGCCATGGCCAGAAAGTAAAGAAAGGACATCATACTAGAGATATTATTATCATCATAAAGGGCCATTGGGCTCAGTGTCTATGCCTTTCCATACACTAAGAGCTGCAAAAGTATAACCCAGGAAGGATGATTTCAAATCTGGATTAGAATATGCATCAGTAAGCAAGCAGCTATCACATTTTGTAGCGTAAGAGTTACATTTGTGGCCCTCCTGTTGAAGGTTAATAACTTGAGCATGAATGACCCCACCCCGGACGGCTAATACATTTTTTCAAGCATTTCATTCTGAATGTTGTGGCCATCTATTGAAGGCAAATAAATAGCTCTGTCACTATACATGCCTTAAAATACCCACACAGGTGATACTAAAGGCCCGATGCATGAAATTCGTGCAAGAGTTGGCCTTCCTTCCATCAGCTGCTGGCATCAGCTTCCCCCCAGCACCCAGAACCCAGGCTTTCCTCCTCTGGCTGCTGGCAGGCACCCAGGACCTGGGCTGCTTCCCTCCTCTGGCCACCTGCAGGCATCCAGGACTCAGGCTGGATTCTCTTGGGCCACCTGCAGGCACCCGGGACCAGGACTGACTTTCCTCCAGCCCTGGCTTTGTCAGGAAGAATGCCCAGGCTAATTAGCACATTATCCTTTAATTAATATAGACTAGAGGCCCAGTGCACGAAATTTGTACATAGAGGGGGTTGTCCTTCAGCCCAGCCTCCCACAACCTGGGACCCCTCTGAAGATGTCCAATTGCTGGTTTACGGCTGATCCCACAGGGATCTCTGCGGGGTTGGACCTAAACCAGCAGTCGAACATCCCTCCTAGACCACTGGCTGCCTGCCTGATTGCCCCTAACCATCTACGCCTCAGCCCCCACCACAGCAGCTTTGTCTGGAAGGATGTCTAGAATGATGTCCAGAAGGTCAGTCAGTTGTCTGGTCTAATTACCATATTACACTTTTATTATTATAGATAGTATTCCTTGTGTCAGATAAAGAATGTTCAATTTTTATTTATTTATTTATTTATTTATTTATTTATTTATTTTTTTATAGAAAACTTCAAAAATCACATGGACTGTAAAAGTATCTTATGACCTTTGTTAAGAGAAAATAAAAAAGGAAAATGCTGCTTCTTGTACATGCTTAGCTGATTGCCATTATCACAAAGGGAAGTGAATGAAATCAGACCAAATCATACATCTGCATTCCATGCTGCTTACTTTGTTATCAAATTAGCTGAAATGAAATACCCAGCTAGCTCATGGAGGTTTCCTAGGCAACCATCATTCTTTATTTTGAATTTTACCAAGGTCTTAGAATTCTTAAGATAAGCTGCAAAGATTAAAAGCAAGCCTAGAAGACAGAAAAAGAAAACAATTTTGATATTTTTGAGACCAAAATCCTGAGACTGAATGATGGTTTGAGGCAAAGAACTCCAAATATCCATTCCACACATAGTTAGATATGTGTATTAGTATATGTGTGTGTGTCTATGGTGGGTAAGAAGAGAGAGAGAGAGAGAGATAGAAATATCAATGATGAGAGAGAATCATTGATCTGCTGCCTCCTGCATGCCCCACACTGGGGATAAAGCCTGCAACCTAGACATGTGCCCTTGACTGGAATTGAACCTGGGACCCTTCAATCCATAGGCCAATGCTCTATCCATTGAGCCAATTCTGCTAGGGCTCATTGTAGTTTTGATTTTATATTTTCTGGTATGATTTTATATTTTCTTAATGATTAGTGGTATTTAGCATCTTTTCATATAACTTGGCTTTTTGTAGAATTCTTTAGAAAAATATCTATTCCAGTTCTTTGCACATTTTGAAAATGGGATTAATTGTTATTGGTGGTGGTTGCTATTGTTGTTATTGTTGTTGCTATTAGGAGTTCCTTATACATTTTGGATATAAACCTCTTATAAGATATATAGCTTGTATATTTTCTCTTATTCTGTCGGTTTCCTTTCACCCACTGTCTCCTTTATAATGCAGAAGCTTTTCAGTTTGATGTAGTTAAAAACAGACTTGTTGCCTATGCTTTTGGTGTCATAGTCAAGATAAATATCCCCCTCCCCCCGCCTCCATATTTTCCTCTTGGAATTTTACAGTTTCAGGTCTTATGTTTGTCTTTAATCCATTTTGAAATGATTTTTTTCTGTATGGTGTAAGGAAAAGGCCCAACATTATCCTTTTGTATGTGGATTTCTAGTTTGTATATTCTTAGTGAGTTAGTTAAAGACCAGTTTACAATATATACACTTATTTCTGGTCTCTCTATTCTGTTCTGTTGGTTGATAGTCCATCTTTGTGCCAGTACCATACAGTTTTAATTACTGTACCTTTGTATTATATTTTGAAATCAGGATTGTGATACCTCCAACTTTTTTCTTTTATCACAAAATTGTTTTAGCTATTTAGATTCCTCTGTGATTCCATATGAATTTTAGGAAGAAAAAGAACCAGAAATTGAAGACTGTGCAGCAAGCGTTGCTTTCAATTTGAGGTACAAAACTTAGAGGTTAGGTATAAGGTATAGAGTATAAAGACTTGGATAGAAGAACTGGTCCATATGTCCTAAGAAATTAATGAGTGCCACATACATGGTGATAAAAACAAGATGACCTCCTTGAAAACTTACAATCTCTATCATGTAAGAATAACCGATATAATGATAACCTCTAATTCTAGACCAGGACACACTTGGTCATTCTTAAATCTGGTTGAGCAGATCAAAATTGGTGTGTGATCATTTTAAGAAAGAGAACTTGAAGAGAGTCATTGACTACACTGATTGGCGAGTAGGAATAAAGTCTAGATTTGATTAAGTTAAGTCTTTTTGCATTCCTGGTTTATCAGATTAAACTGTCAGTTTCAGTTGAATAAAATATCTAGACTTCCCACACAGGAAGCTACAGAGGGGAGAGAGACCCTTTTCCACTGCTTATTTGATGGGCATATCTGTAATAGACATGCATTAAGTAGCTAGTATTCCAGTCATCTGAACAGAGCTTAGAACAGGGTTGTGACTGAGAGATAACCTTTTTCTATTGGGTATGATTCACCAAAATGACAAGGGTCTCAGCTTTGTTCTATCAACATATGAGTTAGTTCATACTTTAGAGAAGTTGGTCTTAGTTCATAAAGAGGTGGTCTTGGCTTCAAGTACTACCTATAAATCTTGTTGTTTTCCTTGACTGCCAAGGTTTTGCACATGTGCTCCCTTATAGCACATTGGGAAAGTGAAAACTCCATAAAGAATTGCTTTCTCTTTTGCCATATTAGTCAATAACACCTTAGCAACCAAGAAACTACACATGATCATGGCTCTGAAATGGGCAGACTGATGCGATTAGTTCCCCTGAATGCTTGACATTCCATGTCCTTGAGTAGAAAGAAAGAGAGAGAGAGAGAAAAAAATCATCCCTGCTGAAAATGTGGTAGAAATGTTAGAATTCTTTCCAGAAAAAGAAGAAACCCAAATCCACAACAGCACATTGTTTGCATGTTTTTCTAAGCTATATGTTCGGCCTTGGAAAACTTTTCCACACGCCTCCTGCCAGAATATGACATACATACTGCTGGGACTGAAACTAGCACCTGTGAAAAGCAAATCCATGACCAGTAAAATATTCAGTCGCTGGGAGGGACAAAGCCAACCCTGTTTCATTGAGGCTGAGCCAGGAAAAGGCCAGTTTCCTTGGCACTGCAGCCAGGACCAGAAAGCAGTTTACGGGGTGCTTAGAATTCACAGCATTGCTTGGCCTCTTAACACAGCTCCACTGAAGCAGATTGTAAGATGTGGCTCTCGTTGATTGGTACACCTCATGGATATGGAATGATGCTTACTTCAATTACTGCAGATGTTTTCCTAACTTTGCAGTCTCCTCCTGGCTTATCTGTTTACTCTCTAGACCAGTACTGTAAGTGAGTGAAGTGAGGCCAGGTTTAAGGAAAGTCAGTCAATATTATGTTTCCCACTTCTGGCACAGACGTGGCTGCATTGCAGGAGTGATGCAACTAACACTTAGCCTCGCCGTGTAGACAATGCTCAGGAATGGCAGGGGCTGGAACACAGTCCCGAAGGCTGGTCCCATCCAAGGGTGGGGCAGTCATGCAGCTCTACTTGAGATCCTTGCCACACAGGATCTGAGTCCGGAGACGACAGATCCTCTACATTCTCAAGAGATGCTGTGTAATGTGAAATCACTGAATTTTTCATTTTTAAGTGTTTCTACGTGCCAATGCAATCTGTAAGTTATTCAAGGGCAGAAACTGTGTGTTTTATCTTTCAGTCCCAAGTAGTGCCCTTAAATAGTAGACTAATATGTATTCCCCTCTTTCATAACTTACAGTTCTGGAGGTAATAAGTCTGAAATGGGTCTCACTGGGCTAAAATCAAGGTGTCAGCAGGGCTGGTTTATTTTTCCTCTGCACATGGCATGAGGAGTTTAAGCCAAGACCTGCTGCCTACCCTAAAGAGAGGGACCAACTTCTAAAGGGACCAAGTTGAAGTTTCCAGAAAAATTATTCTGTAGAGTGCAGAGCAGAAAGAGATGGAGAAGAATGGGCCTTTGGTCATACCATCTCAGCCATTAGATTAAATTTCATCTCAATATATATATATATATATATATATATATATATATATATATATATATATATATATATATATATATATTAGAGGCCTGGTGCACAAAATTCGTGCATTGGGGAGGGGTTCTCTCAGCCCAGCCTGCAACCTCTACAATCCAGGATCCTTTGGGGGATGTCCAATTGCTGTCAGTCAGACTTCCTTCTCACAATCCTGGACCACTGTCTCCTAATTGTTCACCAGCTTGCTTGCCTAGTTGCCCCTAACTGTCCCCCCCATCCCCGCTGGCCTGATCACCCCTCACTGCCTCTGTGTGCTGGTTTGATCACCCCCTGGCCCCCTGCTGGTCTGGTCGCCCCCAACTGCCCCCTGTGCTGGCCAGGTCACCCCCAACTGTCCCCTCCCTGCCAGCCTGGTCACTCCTAACTGCCCCCCTCTGCCAGCCTGATTGCCCCCAACTCCCCCCCATAGACCAAGTTGCCCCTCACTGCCCCCCCTGCCAGCCTAATTGACCCCATCTATCCCCCTGCTAGCCTGTTTGCCCCCAACTGCCCCCCCCCACCGGCCTGGTCACCCTTCATAGCCCCCCCTGCTGGCCAGTTGCCCCATGCAGCCTGCTTGCTCAGTCATTTGGTTGTCCCTCACCAACCCCCCTGCCGACCTGGTTGTAGGCAGCAATCTTGTGAGGGCGTGATGTGAATATTACCTCTATTATATAGGATACTCTTAAGTTACTAATAAATATATTTAATTTTCTGACACTTTCAGATTACATAGCTAAAGAAATGTAACTCAACTGATAAAGAAATGAAAGCTTACTCATCAAAATTGCTCTTTTAAAATTAATATATATATATTTGATCATCAGGAAACCATTATTTACAAAGGTGTGTGTGTGTGTGAGGGTTTTTTGTTGTTGTTGTTGTTAATCTTCACCTAAGGACTGACACAGAAGATCGAAACTGCAACCAAAGTATGTGCCTTTGACCAGAATTGAATCTCGGGATCTTTCAGTCCAAGGACCGACGTTTATCCACTGAGCCAAACTGGCCAGGGCTGTGTGTGTTTTCTATCAACACTGTAGCTCTTGTGATTGGGAAGCTACAAACAGGTGAAGAGTTGAGCATGGGTCAGGTCTGAACCTTGTAAAAAGCAGATGCTTGTTTCTGATCTTTAGACCATAGAGGAAATAACACTTTGTAGTCTAGTGCTTTTTTTTTTTTTTTTTTTTAATTTAACTGATTGTTTTAAAGTATAAATTTCTTGGACACTATGTAAGCCTATTTTAGAGGTTTAAGTTATGGTGCTCACAGACTCCCCTGATGACCTGAAAAGGACAAGAAACATTGGCATGCTGCTGCTTTTTGTTCACATTTGGGCACTCCTTAATAGAGGATCAACAATGGCAGCTGCCTGCAATTTCCCCAGTTTACTGTAATTTCCTCTGGCTTTTGCACTTCAGATGAACAAGAGGAATTTCTTTTAAAAAACTGTTTCAGATAAGTGCTATACTTATGCTCCATAACAAACAGTAAGTTATAATCTAAGCTATAAATCCTACCAAACCTATGTTGGACTTCCCATGACATCCACCCTTACCAGGCAAATTCTTCTCCACCTTTAATTTCACTTTGGAAGACTGGCTCTTTGTTCTGTTCCTTCCCTGTGGTACCCCATTTAAATAAGGTAAACTCTGGGAATTCTTTTGGTTTGAGTCTTTATTCTTTTATTCCTACACTAGAGGCCTGGTACACAAAATTCGTGCACAGGTAGGATCCCTAGGCCTAGCCAGTGATCAGGGCCCATGAGGGCCAACTTGCCCAGTCTCGATTGGGCTGGGCTAGCCGAGGCCTGCCAGCTGTGGTCTGGGAATTTGCTGGCTTCAGCTGGGGCCTGCTGAATGAGGCCTGCCAGATAGGGTTAGGGATGGAGGGAAGGACTGCAGGAGGTTGGCTGGCTGGGACAAGGGGAGGGACCAGGGGAGGTTGGCTGGCCATAGGAGGTTGGCTGTGGGAGCACACTGACCACCAGGGGGCAGCTCCTGTATGGAGCATCGGCCCCCTGGTGGTCAGTGCACGTCATAGTGACTGGTTAACCGTCATCCCAGTCATTTGGTTGCAAGGGTCACTTAGGCTTTTATATAGAGAGATTGGAAGACTGCAAATTTGCTTCTCATTTTTCAAAGGATAAGCATTTTTATTATTTCAAATCTGATTGAGCTCAGTTTGAAGTCTTAGGCTGTACATACACAGTTTAAAGGAAAACATCTTGGAAACCATTCATTTGATTTTATCAACCTGAAAGTCTGGACTAATAGCTCAAACCTTCCAAGTATCTTCAATTAGTGGATTGAATTACCTTATTAGCTCTATCTATATAGTCCTTCTTTTCTTTTCTCTCCTTACTCTTTAATATCTGAAAATATGGATTGGCTCTGATGCTCTGCTATAAATATTCCTTCAAAGGTTACCAATCCTAAACATGGAACACAGTCTCTAATCTTATTTTTCATGCCACTTCTATTGCACTTTTCAATAATTGACTTTATTTCTCATACAATCCTATGTTTTAACCATTAGAATTCAGAATCAGAAACTGGGTTGGCTCAGTGGATAGAATGCAGAATCTTATGCTTTGTCTTTTGTTTCACATCCCAAATGCAGGCATTTCAAATAGTTCCCTCTTTAATTTTTATCGATTTTCTTTTTGTGTATATGTGCTCATTATCCACTTCCAAGAATTCAAAAGTGAACTCTATGTGTAACTTCAAATTCTACCTTCATCATCCCAATTACTGTGCTGGCTGCCATATCTCAAATGCTCAACATTTGCTTAACATCTCTATTTGGAAGCCTCTACGTTATTTTAAATTTAACTGATCCCATTATCTTTCACCCTAAATTAGAACTTTTCTTTAGACTGAAGAACTAGGACTTAGTATTTATTTAGACTTATTCTGTTAAAGCTTACATCTATTCATTCAGCAATTTCTCCATGTTATATATTCAAGCCTCTCTTTTTTTAAAAATATATTTTATTGATTTTTTACAGAGAGGAAAGGAGAGAGATAGAGAGCTAGAAATGTCGATGAGAGAGAAACATCGACCAGCTGCCTCCTGCACACCCCCTACTGGGGATGTGCCCGCAACCAATGTACATGCCCTTGACCGGAATCGAACCTGGGACCTTTCAGTCCGCAGACCGACGCTCTACCACTGAGCCAAACCAGTTTTGGCGAGCCTCTCTTTTTTATATTCCCCGCCTATAATTCTGGAAGAGATTCTGATAATCTCTAATTGCTTCCTTGCAAGAATTTCCTTCATTGGCCCCTCATATTCAGTCTTTCCTTTTTCATGTGCACCCACATCTCTTTAAAGCACAGCTCTGTTCTTTTTAGACCTTCTGTCAAACTCTATCTTTGTAAAATAATACAATGACAATGTCCTAACATAGCCTTTATGGACCTCTGCTATCTTTCCAACTTTATTGCTTGCTCTTCCTTCACCTGAAGAGTGAGGATGTTTCACCATTCATTGCTTCTCCAATCTATGCAAATCATTATAATTTCCCTCCATCTCTCTCTGTGGGAACTCAAGCAGAGAAACTGTGGAAACACCTGAGCCTTCAGAATTCCTCTTTTCCGTACTTGCCTCTTTTCTCTGACCGCTAACTGGAAGTGACCTTTCTCTTTTTCATTTTTACTAAGTCAAAAAGTTTTGCTAGTGTTATTATTTTAAACATTACTTTTTATTTAAAATGCTTATTTTAAAAAACATATTTCAGCTTTGCATTGTTATTATTTGTGTGTTGCCGTCTTTCCAAGAAAACTGTAAGCTACTGAAAAACTGGTGATTCAGATGACTCATTTTTCTCCTCTCTGTAGTGCCTGGTGACAACTGAATAGGTGCTCAAGTAATCCTTTGAATTTATTACCAATTCTTTGCAACCTTAATGAGGCAATGAAATATTGCGTGTAAACTTTTAATTTTCTTCATAAACAATTAACTTCTCTAAGTGGGAGAAAGAATTTCTTTCTTTTGAACTATGTTTAGTATAGTTTTATGTAACATCAGACAGAACTAGTGAAAAAAATATGGTGGTTCCAAATAAACAATATTATTAAAGCCTTAAGTATTTTCTCACTATCCTTGTCCTTTTGTAGTGGCTAGAGCTTAGCTCAAGGACTGAGCCTGCTACTGGGTAGTTATGTGGTATTGAGCAGAATATTATAACTTTTTATCAGCTTGTTGTTGTTTTTTATTTGTAAAGGGAGAATAGTGTTCCAAATTGATGTTGTTAAGACTAAATAGGACAGTGGTGTTAGGATGTGATACAGAGAACCTGCTCAAACACAATAGCTACACTGACATTATCATCTATGATGGATTACTTTTTCTTAGCTAAAACTTACATTTCATTCTCCTACGTGTAAGTTCTGAAACTTTTGTTGACTCCCTGGCCTGCTTGCTCCTCCCAGGTTTATCACACATTGCATTCCCTGCTTTTCCTCAAATTGCTGAGATTCTTCTTTGCTTAGATCATAAAGTCTGCCATGATATCTCATCAACAAATGGTTGCACAAGAATAGAATAAATTGGCAGTTATTTTGTACTTATTGGGATTTAAAATTGTTCCACAAATGGGAACTTCTATTTTTTTAATAACTTCTAATAATGTAAATATTTTAGTCTATTCCTCTATCTTAATACCACATATATGATAGAGCATGCCTAAATTAAAAACAGGTTGCGTGTACATCTTGAAGAAGAAATCTTTATAAACTTCCATAACTCCGAGTTAGCTCAGCAAAGATACCGACTCACACATCACATTGCCAATATCAGCCATTCCTGATTCCATCTATTGCTTTACAGTTTACAGTACACTGTCCCCACCTCATCAACTTGGAATTTTGCAAAACCCAGTCAGGAAGGAAGGACAGATATCATTATTTCAATTTTACAAATGATGAAACCAAGGCTCTCAAAAATTAATTAACTTGCATAAGCATAATGGAGAGTTGTGTTCAGAAGATTCTTCTGACTTCTAATCAAAGAGATTTTCATCTACTCTCCCTAATTTGTAATGTTCATGAGCTGTATGGTCAAATATTTCATGTTTACTAACATAATTAAAAAAAATATTTGTATTGGTTACAGAGAGGAAGGGAGAGGAAGAGAGAGATGGAAACATCAGTGATGAGAGGGTTTTATTGATCAACTGTCTCTTGCATGCTCCCTACTGGGGATAGAGCCAGCAACCTGGGAATGTGCCCTGACTGAGAATTGAACTGTGACCTCCAGGTTCATAGGTTGATGCTCAAACACTGAACCACATATGCACCTTGTCTCTTGGAACCTTTGCCTCTACAGTATACTCAAGCCCAAGCAAAGCTAATGGAGAATGTTTAAAAAAAGAAAAAAAAGAAAAAAAGAAAAGTCACGTGATTTAATGGAGACTGAGAACTTGCATTTTGATTGCCCAAAGTGTATGAGGCAGCTTCTTTCTTGATATCCAATAATGTGACCATAAGATTGAGCTCAGCTGGCACACATTTATTTTGAGTACACAGAGTATATGATATAAAGTGGGTATTTTTTTTTATAAGGAATTAAGGCAACAAGCAATATAAAAAATAAAAGAGGTACTAAGTACCTTAGAGCTAAATGTTATATCATGAACATTTTCTTTGAATGAATAAGTTCTGAAATACATGAGTCATCCTTGATGTGGAAACCTTAATTTAATCTGACATGAAATTGTTGACTTTTTTCAGATCTAAATTTCTTATATTATGTTAGCAAAATACACCTGCCCAGTCTTTCTGCAACAATAAATAAGAAAATGAAAAGTTAGATGCACTTATTCTTAATAAATTAGCCCCCCTATTTACTAGTAAATCCTTCATTTTTATATTTATAAGAATAATAAGATTTAAGTAAACTTTTTTTGGTATTTCTTTGAAAAATACCCTGGGGTAAAAATACAGGTAAATTTTACTAGGACCCCTTGTTACACAAAAATGACATAGACATTAAAAAATGTTTTATAGTCATCTTTTAGAGTGAGACAAACAAAATGAACACTATTAGAATAGAAGAATGGAAACTACATGGAAAACCAATTTAACTCTAGCAAAACACCTGAAAACCCTAAGCATTTTATTGAATTTCCAGGGTGAAGAAATTTTTTTGCATGTTCGTTCAAAATACATATAGCATTTCCTACCCTAAACAAACATGCTTTCTGATTTAGCATAAGTTTCCTCATGCTAATTAAATAACTTTAAATATTTTTTGTTCTGGTCAAGGACACCACTTTATCCACCTTATTTTCCCACCGTAGATATAAGTCTGACATCCGGACACTGTCAGGGAATACTTTTTAACTGAGGTTCCCATGGTCTGCATCATCTATTGTTTGAAACACAATAAACTGGCAAGGGGTGAATCTATAAAAAAAAAACACCGGCAACAGTTGCTTGGCACCTGGAAACTCATGATGTGATACAATGAGTAAGTATTCTGTAGGGCAAATTGTCACTCTTATACAAACATTACCACTGTTATGACTAGCAAGGGTATTCACTATCTCTAACTCAACTTCCTTTACAAGAGCCAGACAGTTCACCTCTCACTGAGAACTAAGTGTTTCTGTCTCACCCTTCAACGGACTGGAAAACCAATGAAATGATATTTTGAAGGCTTACATAGTGACACTATGCCTCTTTCTCTCATGTACACATATGAGCAAACAGAATGCAATTTCTTTTCAGGAAATTCATGGGTGGGGAAAATCAGTTAAGCTTACATTAACAAACAAACAAACAAAACTAGAGTATTATTATTAAACTCTGGTATCAACTCATGGTCAAGAAAACAACTTTAAAAATGTTTTCAAGTTTTTTGCAGTGAAGCTTTTCATCTTAAAAAAGGGTTAGTAAATGCTATTTGTAGAATTTGCAGAGGTGGACAATAGACAAGTAAAGTGTTTTCAATTTCTAGTGCTCCCGAATGCTGTTTTACATATTATTTCTCTCTTTTAAAGTAGAACAATCAAGCCTCACTAGTCAATGAACCACTAAAACATTGACATAGTCAATTTTATTTCACAATACAATTAGCTTGTAGTTTATTTACCTATTTAAATAGCTAACCAGTTAGCAAAATTATGCTAGATTATATTGACTAAATTCAAGTGGAAGTTGAGTTTTATACTTGGCCAGGGGAACTTTTAAAACAATGTACAAAGTTTACATGTACAAATAGAACTTTTAAAACAATGTACAAAGTTTACATGTACAAATAGAAGGAAAGATATATATTCTTAATTAGAAGACCAGAATCACAAATTAGAAAGAGATATGAAAATTATCCTTGTTGTGTTTAGGGTTCATCATTAAGTTCACTTTTTTTTTTTTTTTTTTTTAGTGGGAAGTCAATCATTTTTGTTTGTTTGTTTTCAAAAGAATAGGTTTTATCCACTAAATAATAAGTTTAAGTTTATAAATACAAATAAATACAGAATATATGGAATTTAGGCTTAAAAACTTTAGTGTCCTCAACGGCTTCCCATTTCAGAACTGTGATTTGTTTCCCAGCCTGTTTCCTATCGACCTGATGAACATCATGAGTCATTGTTTTTCTAAACTACACTCTTTCCCCTTCAGTGAATAATATTTCCAGGAGAAATATGATTGACCCTCTCACTCTATATCTTTCTTCCTTCCCTTTTTTTTCTAACTTGAATTACTTATAATATTTATTTTGAGTCTCCAGGTCATCCTGAATATGACTATAGACCATATAGGAAATCGCTTTTCCTTTTGTGTACTGTGACTAACATAATCAGTTAACAGTTGACATAATACATATCCATCACGATAGTTGATAATCAGAGACTTTGAAAAATTACAAGGTGGTTAGACAAATGTATTTTGGAATCAGAATGCTTGGGTTCAAACCTCAGCTCTAAAACTTACTAGGTGTGTGGTCTTGGGAAAGCAGGATAAATAGGTTAACCCTCAACCACTGAGCTGGGGTAGGGGATGCTTTTCTTTAGATAGGTTATTAACACTACCATTTCAGTTATTCCAAAAATAATTTAATAATTTAAGGTAACATATATTAAAAGTTTTTTTTAAAGGATCTCTAATATTTGCAAAAGTTGAAATAAATATAGTTTTACTAGTCACTACAATGGCATTGACCTATTTTATGATCTGGGCTCCTTTCCATCCCTTTTACTTCCAGATGACGGTCTGTGTCAGAGATCATTGGCCATATAAAGGAAAAGAAATGTGGAGATTTAGAATGCATACCTTAGCATTTCCCATTCTGGTGAGCTCAGTGGGTGATATTATTAGATTTGAGCCAAAACGCAGGGACTTGTTTCCAAATAGCTTCTTGACCTAAAATAAAGATAATAGAGGGGCTATTTTCTTTGGTTTCCTTTCACAACTGCTTTGGGTTTTTTTGTTTGTTTGGATAAAAGCACCAAGGATCCTTCCATCCTTTGGCTAAATGCATTTCTTGCAGATTCCCTTCCTTCCCCAGATGCAGAAACAACCCCATTGAAGTTAGTGCAATAAATCTAAGAAATAAAGGAACTATTGTCACCTCTTTGTCCAGCTGATAAAAAAAAAAAAAAAAAAAAAAAAAAAAAAAAAAAAGTCTGTGTGAAGCTCACATTCCAGAGGTGTATTCATTCACTTCTACAAAGTGAACACTTCAAGAGTACCAATTTCCTCTGAACCTCTGGGTGTTTCAACTAAATGAAATATTGGCTTGTTGTTTGTAAGTTGTCAATAGTATGCCTTTTTCCTATTAGCTTCAAAAGGGTTCATTTATATTTCCATCTCAGTTTTAAATAGCTTTTCCATCTAATGTTTCTTTTTAAAAAAATTGATTGCAGAGTGAGGAAGGAAGAGGGAAAGAGATTGAAACATCCATGATGAGAGAGAATCATTGCTGCCTCCTGCATGTTGCCCACTGAGAATCAAGTCAGCAACCGGGACGTGTGCCCTAAACAGAATAGAACCTCAACCTCCTGGTTCATAGGTCAGTGTTTAACCACTGGGCAACACTGGCCAGGCTCCATCTAATATTTCTTCTGATATTTATAGCAGCCTTGTAAGGTGGGTAAGGCAAGTATTATCAGTCTGATTTTATATATGAAGAAATAAAATCTCAAAAAGATGTGATTTTCAGTATAATTGAGTCTTCTGGCTCTTATTCTAGTACTATTTTATTTAATCATTTTCTTAAACTCATTAGTTAACATTCACCAAGCATCTACTTTGGCCAAATTCCATTAAAAGCCCTCAGTTACATTTCAAGTTTTTGTCACTGTTCATAAGTATTAGAAATATTCCCAATGATAAAAACTTATGGTACTGATTGTGAAAAGAACATTCCTATTTTAATTCTTTAATTTTAAAATCTGATTTATAATGATTACAGTTTGCCCAGACATTAATTTTGATAATGCAGTTACCCCAAGTTCATGAGAATATAAATAGTAATATTTCTGCTATTAAAAGCTGTGAAGTCAATATTTGACAGCCAACATTTCAAACTTTTTTTTCTTAATGGCAGATGAATTTGGACCTTGCAAAGTGCTAAAATTAGACTCTTGATTATAGCCTATATGCTATTTAAAAATTACCAATCCACCAGCCACATTCATCCACTAAATACACTTTAATATATTCTATTATGTTGTGTGTATTCTTCAAGAATTTAGCATGATCAATCTCTAAATAGACATAAAAAATCTCACCTTTTTTTGGCTATAAATATATCCCATAATATTTATTCTATAACATATAGTAGATACTCAAAAGGAGAAAAGAGAAAACAAAAAGATTTTTATGATCATTTATAGTCTTGCTTAATACTTTCTTTAAACACTGATATCTTCAAAGTCGTGTTTCAAACTCTGAGTACGGTTCCATCATCATGTACCTATAAAATTTATTTTTTTTTTAGTTCTCTTGGGAAAGTTTTTAATTCAAATCTCTGAGGCTACATCATGCATATCCTTTACATGTATTCTCTTCAACTAATAGAAAAGCCAAGTCAGTTAAAATTTTTTAAAATTGTTTTGCTGATTTAGAAATTGCTATAGCTAATTTAATCTGCTGTTTGGATGACTAAATTCTCTTGACAGCCAAATCATCCATGCATATACAAATCCTAGAAATTATAGCTGGCGTAGACAATGAAAACAGTCTAGTCAAAACACTTATTTTGCAGTTGAGAAAACTAAAGTGTAAGAGGTGAAGCAATTTGTTCAAAGTCTCACTTCTATTTGTGTCTCTTTTCATAAGTTGCCAATGGAAAGGTTAAGCTAATAAAGCATCATTTCTTTGACTCTCAATGAAATTACTTATTTTGCCATTAATAAGCTTTGAAGAATGGAAACCAGGGACTGTCCAGAAGAGAGGAATCATCAGAGGGCCTTTCTGCTTAATTCCTATTTCGACATTCCCATTACTTCTGACATTTTCTATTTTTCTGTAAATAGTGATGGTCCAAAATTGCCTTTCAAATACTGAGTACCACTCCTTCTCACCCACCCACATCTAATTATTATTATTTTTTTCTTCTCTTGTCAAGTTAACAGTGGCTGTCAATATTTTAGAAGGCAAATCATGTGTGAAGCAAGACAAGTTTGAAAGTTCCTGGCACAACAAGACGATCAGTCCAAATATTTGTACAATACACGCTGTGCTTTGCGGATGACTGCTGATAATTATATTGAGGCCAATAAGCAAGGTTTCCCTCCAAGGCACGAACAGGGATTTAAAGATATTTGATAGAGACAATCAAATTGGAAACGATGATGGAATTTGTTACAATTAAGCTGAACAAAGCAGTTGGAATGAGATCCAGATAACAGTGTTATTATCGTCCTTTACTATCTGAGAGATCAAGACTTATTTTATACAAGTGATTCAAACACATTTTATTAGGAAAAAAAAAAAAACTTCCTGCAGACTATAGAGATCTAAGAAGTTATAATCCTTTCTTCATAGTGAAAACGTTAAAAGGTTTAAACAATGTAAAATTAAAAATTGTGAGATATGTGATTTATGGTTACATGCGAAAAGAAAAGAGAGAGCAGATGTTAGCCAACATCTGCCTTGATGGAGCATTTTTTTTTCCCAAGTGTTTGAGAAAATGTTTGGCATTTACTTTCCCCCGAATCGCTGTGATAAAAGCATTGTCTAGCAAATTTATTCCAGATGAATGACATCAAATTCTTCGTGAGGTGATTACCTTTCCCTTTTTCAATATGTCAGTGTTTTGCATTTAGTAATAAACAATGCCTTATTTGGGGAATATGTCTCATTCTTCCATAAGCTTTATTTCACTGTGTTTCTGTTTCCTTAGAGAGGCGGGCAAAGAGTGCACAAAAGGAGCAGGTGCCTAAGGGATTATGAGTTTATCATCATATGATTTTCACACTTTGTGAGATTGATGCTGTAACTGGTGATTGGAGGTAGGAATACTCTTTCAGTGAAAGAATCAAAGAACAATAGAATATGAGTGAGCTTTGAAAAATGTTTATCTATTTAAGATGTTTTGAAAATGATAAAATAAGCCCTCAGAAGCAAAATAATGTGCTCCCTTTCCCCTAAAGGTCCTGTCAATTGCTTGATTTTTTTTTTTTTTGCACCTTTCCTAATTTCTATATTTTGAATTCAAGGGCTTATGTTACATTAAAAATGTCTGAACTACCCTCCTACTTTAATACTAATACCTAGCATGTGTTATATGCCAATTATGTGCTAAACACCATGCCACACATCATCTCAGTTACTCTTCTTTACAACACTCTGAAGTAAATTCTTAATTATCCTAATTTAGCAAATTTGTAAATTGGGCTCAGATTAAGTAATTTGCTCAATCGTGGTCCCAGAATTTGAACCACAGTATTAATAGTTTGATTCCAGATGTTATACTAAACTTAAAGACAGCTCGTTTAGGTAGATGTTAGATATAGTAAATAGTAATACATGTGCATAATAAATGTATATATTTATTTGACCTGACAGAACTTAAAATTTAGTTGAGGGTCAGATACTGCCATAAATTTAGTCATAAAAATATAACCAGAAATATTAAAAGACTAGAGGCCTGGTGCACAAAATTCATGCATGGGGGAGAGGGGTTCTCCTCAGCCCAACCTGCAGCCTCTCAATCCGGGATTCCTCAGGGGATGTTTGACTGCCGGTTCAGATATCCCTCTCACAATCTGGGACTGCTGGCTCCTAATTGCTCACTTGCCTGCCTGCTTAATCACCCCTAACTGCCCCCCCCCCCCCATACCAGCCTGATCACCCCTAACCGGCTCTATCTGACAGCCTGGTCACCCCTAACTGCCACCAGGCTGGTCTGGTTGCCCCCAACTGCCCCCTTCCCCCCCACTGGCCTGGTCATCCCTAACTGCCCTCCCCCCCTCCCCACTGTCTTGGTTGCCCCTCACTGCCCCCCTCTGCTGGCCCGGTCTTTCTACACAGCCTGCTGTTCAGTCATTTGGTCATCCCTTGCTACTCCCCTCCTCCCCCCAGCCTTTTCGTCCCATGCAGCCTGCAGTTTGGTTGTTACTGTGAGGACATTGTGACCAATTTGCATAATACCCTTTTATTATTAATAGTATAGATGTGGAGCATAGTATGTGAGCTGTAATAACTGATCACTACATTGTCACTATAAAAGTGATGTTTTACTAGCAAGTACTATTGCCGAGCAATGTAATCAAATGTCTATTTATCTTAAAAACTTTGTCACAAGAAAGTAAATATCATGTTTCATAAGTTTTATTAACTATTATAATACAAATCAAAATCTTTGGCACATACTGGACGCATAATAACTTTTATAGATTTGAAATTAAATTATAAATTTCTCATGTGTGAATGCAAACCACTTTCTGAGATTCCTTTAAAAAATGTCTGTAAGGAATAAAAATGTCTTATGTTGACCTCCCCCCATTGGAACAGGGCTTATTCTTATCTGTACTGTACAGTTAAATACCCTCAGAGGTCCTGTTCTGCTGCAGGCTCACTCCTGCTTCCTTTTACAACCTTATAGACTCGCAATCTTTATGTTCCAAGTCTGACACTTGTGTCTTTTATTTTTCTTTCACTGTTTTAAAGCATTTTGTAGACTTTTCTATAACATTGAAGGAGGTGAATCTGGGTAACATGAAATTATTTTTATTTTTACAATGTCATTTATTTATTTATTTATTTATTTATTTATTTTTCCATTGATGTGTAGAGAGAGAAGAGGGAGAGGGAGAATAAGAAACATTGATGTGAGAGTGGAAATTGATTAGCTGCCCCCTGCACATCCTCCATTGGGAATCCTGGGCATGGGCACTGACCGGGAATCGAATATGCAGCCTTTCCTTGCAAAGGATGCGCCCAACCAACTGAGCCACAGGACATGGTCACCGATCATGTCTTACTTATTTTAACACTGATATCATTTAATACTGTTCTTAATTATCCTCAAAAGGCATATGCATGGTTTTTTACTTTTTCTGTCTGACTTATTTTGCTTCACAAGATTCATCCATGTCATAAATGGCAGCATTTCATCTTCTCTTATGACTGCATAGTATTTCAATGTTCATCTGTACCACATTTTTATCCAATCACCTATCAAGGGACACTTCAGTATTTTAAAATAACTCTTCTGTATAGGCGTTCTATATCACTTTCTCTAAAATACTGTTTGTTAATCTATGTTCCCATCCCAAAATGCTTCATCTTTATCTATGATATAATAAACAAATGTCTGGTATTGAAAGTAAAATCTATTTTAAGCCTACCTTAACAATCTTACCTTTTGTCATTCTCATTACAGAAACTCCTATGTATGCCATATTCTTTGACTCACTCTCTCTCTTTCAAATATCTTTAAAAAAATTCCTTCTGAATATTTACATTATAGCTTTATAGGAACCTCTCTCCTCATTCTTAGAACTCACGGTGCTTATTATCTATACTCTTATTTATTCACTTATCAAACATTTCCCTGATAAAGAGTGGATTGTGATTAAAGGAACACTGCTTTGAAAGATAAGAGACCACACTTACACTGTTTAATTTGAGTTTGCCAGTGAGAAGCTGTGTGACCCTGGCAAGTCAATCAAACTTCTCTTGGTCTCAGATTTAGAAAATCTTGGTAAACATTTTAATATATCTTTATGAAAACTTCTTCCAATCTAAGAATTTGTGTTCTGTAAAATCATGGAATGCTCACATTCACTTTTCTTCAAAGAAATACAAATTAATATAATAGTGATTATCATTTTGCACCCATTAGACTAGTAAAAATTTAAAGAACTTTAATATGTACATAAGTGTCATAATAAAAAAGTCACTTTCTTTCATTATTGGTAGAAATGTGAAGTGTTTGTATGTGTTTGTGTGTGTGTGTGCATGTGTGTGTATTTGGTGTCCCAAAAATGTATACACAAAATTAAAATAATTATTAGGCAGTTTTTATTAAAATACATTTTATGTTCAAAATTGAGCTATCAGCTGTTAAAGTATGTATGTATTTTTGGGGAACTATGCATGCACACATGCACGTGTACACACACACATATACAGAAACTTTCATTCTTGGAAATAAAAAGCATCAATCTTTTAAACATGTATGTACATGGATGTTAGTTGGAGTATTGTTTAATATAAAATTTACTAGAGGTCTGGTACATGAAATTGTAAATGGTGGGTTGTGTCCCCTCAGTCAGACATCCCTCTCACAATCCTGGACTGTTGGCTCCTAATCACTCAGCTGCCTGCCTGCCTGGTCGCCACTAACGCCACCCCCCACCAGCTTGATTGTCTCTCACTGCCTCTGTAATTACCCCCCCCCCCCCCCAACTGCCTCCCCTGGTGGTCTGGTAAACCTTAATTCCCTCCCCCACCAGTCTGGTCACCCCTTACAGCCCCTCTTCCCCAGCCAGCCTGGTTTTCCCTCACTCCCCCCTGCTGTTCTAGTTGCCCCTCACTGCCCCCCCCCCCTTGCTGGCCTAATCACCCCCAATTGCCCCCTCTGATGGTCTGGTTGCCCCCAACTGTCTCCCCTGCTAGCCTGGTCACCCCTAACCCCCCCCAACCCCCACTGGCCTGGTTGCCCCACGCAGCCTGCTTGTTCAGTCATTTGGTCATTCCTCACTAACCCCCTCCTCTGCCAGCCTGATCATAGGCAGCTATCTTGTGAGGGTATGAGGATTAATTTGCATATCACTTCTTTATTATATAGGATTGCTCAAAATGGCAAAACAAGCAAATTAAATCTGATGGTAGATAAAAGCTTTGCCAACAACAGTTCAAATAGATTTATAATTCATTCAAACTGTTATCAGTGCTAGGTGTACCAGTTAATGCAGATTTTTTCAATAGATGGAGTTACACATATGTTGATATATATGCGATTTGATATGTATGCTATTTTGTTGTATTGACAATAAGCTTCAAAACTTCATATGTCAAATTTGCTGAAAGTGTAAACATCATAGATATTTTTATGCTTAAAAATGTCAAATTTCATGCAAAAAAAAGAGCATTTGTGAGAAATTTTAATTCATTACTTTATTTTGAAGAAAAAGTTATCATATACTTTGGGAAGCTTATGGTGAACATGCTCCATCTCAAGATACTTGTGAATGCTGGTTTAAATGCTTTAAAAGTGATGATTTAGATATGAAAGACAGAGTGTCCAGGTTAATCAAAAAAGTTGAAGACCAACAATTATAGCACTATTGGATAAAGATGCATGTCAAATTAAAAAACAACTTGCAGAAAGTTTAAATGTTGCTCAGCAAACTTTCCTATAATTTACAAGCAATGGGAAATATTTTAAAGGAAGGAAAATGGGTGCCACATCAACTGAACAAAAAGTATCAGTAAAATGTTGCTTCAATTGCATCAAAGAAAGTCATTTTTGCATTTGATTGTGACTGGCAATGAAAGTGGATTTATTTTGAGAATCCCAAATGCATAAAATCATGGGTTGATCCAGTTCAACCATCAACATGGACTGCAAGGCCAAATCGCTTTGGAAAGAAGACAACGCTCTGCGTTTGTGGGATCAGGAAGGTTTGGTGTATTATGAGCTTCTAAAACCAGATGCAACCATTAATACTGATCACTACCGACAACAAATAATCAATTTTAACCACGTTTTGATTGTGAAATGATCAGAATGTGCCAGGAGACACGGCAAAGTAATTTTGCTTCATGATGATGCACCATCACACACTTCAAAACCAATTAAAGACATTTTAAAAGATCTTGCCTGGGAAGTATTAACCCACCCGCTGTATTCACCAGACCTTGCTCCTTCCATTACTACTTGTTCCGATTGATGGCACGTGCACTTTCTGAGCAGTACTTAAAAACATACAAAAAAGTGTAAAATTGAATGATTTGCCTCAAAACAAGAAAAGTTTTATTGGAATGGTGTCAACAAATTACCTGAAAGACGGGGGACATGTGTAGCCAGCAAAGAACATAACTTTGAATAAAGCACTTTTGATATTTCTCTTGAAATTAGCGTGTTTTCTTTTATTACAAAATCTGCCATTATTAACCAGTACACCTAGTAAATGTGTTAGTATTACATGAGATGACTTGTGAGATTTTTCATGAAGTTTATTTGCATGAGAAAATCACAGGAAGACATCGATAGAACAGAATGCAATCATAAACAGCATTTCTCACCCACAACTGCTCATACAGATTATTTAGTAAAGCTCTAGAATATTTTCTGTTGGATAAAATATAGGGTAAACTCATTGTTTACTGCTTACTATTAGTTAATAAAACATATTTTTAATCATTTTGGATTAAAATGTTCAGTAATTAATATGCCTAGTCAGTGTCATAATTAGAGACTTCATACAAAATTAAAGCTTCTCCTCTCCCCAGCTCTGGTTTGATGCTAAAGGGGAGGCTGTTTGCTTGCCTGTGTCACTTCTCTACCCACAATTGGCTAACCATAGTTTCTGACTCCTCCAGCATCAAGGGAGTGGTGGTGGAAGAAGAGGGGAAGAAAAATATGTAAAAGATCAGAAAAGATTTTATATGACTAGATTACTCTGAGTTGGCACTCTCTGGATTTGGCACATGTTTAAAGCTGACTCTCCTTCTAATGAATAGTTTGTGGGTTCTTTGGAGAACTTCCCATTACTGGACATGTCTCCCGGCAAGTCACTGGACTTGGGATGATGCAACTCTTTGACTGGTAATTTTTACTTTCTTCCTAGTCCCCTGGGTGTCTGCTGGTGCTAGTCAGCTTTTCTTTGCTAAGTCATCTCCACCACTCCCTATTAACCTCTTAGGCAGGACTCAGAACAGCTCTACATCAACTCTCTTTTTGGCCCACTTCCTGTCCACAAGAAAGATAGACACATGTTTGGCTCTCTGTTGATAAACCACAGTTGATTCCTAATAAAGGCCCTCTACTCTGCTGACAGTCTCCTTTATCAATTCTCTCACTTTTAGCTCTATCAGAACTGGGGTCATGTGCCAAGCTATCCAAAAAGTTTTTTTTTGAAGTTTTTGTCACTAGGTAAACCCTTCCACTTGTTCCCCACTGGGAGTATAGAATAAAACTCTCAGCAAATTGATAGCTCTTCAACCAAGTCCTCTCTTCAGTCTCTGACTCTGGCCTCTTCAACCTCAACCCTGTTAAATCCTGAAGACAGGTTTGGGAAATGGTTTGAAATTTGGTTTTCAGACCTCTACTTGGCACATCCTGTCTAGGTGATCAAGTGATCAGGCCTCAAACTGAGATAGTTACCTTTTAGTGTGTTTGGTATAATTCTACTTTATGCATATTACTTATGTATTATTGCATCACAAGATCACCACAAATTTAGTGGTTTAAGACATCATACTTTTGTTATCTCACAGTTTCTGTGAATAAAGTGATTGAGCATGGCTTAACTAAGTCCTCTCTTCAGGGGCTTACAAGGCTCAGCCAGGGTTGTTAGCTGGGGCTGGGTTCTCATCTGAAACTTGATTGGTTAAGGATCCACTTCCTAGGTCATGTGGTGCTGGCAGCATTCAGTTCCTTGAGTGGGTGGACTGAGGGCCCAAGTTCTTGCTGGTTGTTAGCTGGGGGCTGCTCTCAATCCTTTGCCCTGTGTACTTTTCCAATAGGGCCACTTGGTTCCTCAAAGCAGCAAGGGAGAGACAGTCTTTCATCAAGATAGACATTATAATTTTATGTAACATAATTACACACATGTTATTTATGTATACTCAATCATTGCTGTACTCAAGTTATTAGAAACTAGAGGCTCAGTATATAAAATTTGTGCACAGGGGGCAAGGTTCTGCATCCTGCATCCTCTCCAATCCAGGACCCCTGTGGGATGGGGCCCAAACCAGCAGTCGGACATCCCTCTCACAATCCAGGACTACTGGCTCCTAGCTGCTCACCTACCTGCCTGCCTGATCACCCCTAACTACCTCTGCTTGCCAGTCTGATTGTCCCCTGACTGCCCCCCTGCTGGCCTGGTTGTCCCCTAACTGCCCCACTGCTGGCCTGGTTGCCCCCTAACTGGTCCCCTGCCAGCCTAGTAGCCCTCTAACTGGTCCCCTGCTGGCCTGGTCGCCCCCTAACTATACAGAAGGAAGTCAAATATCTGGAAGATGTCTGGTTGACCCAGTCTAATTAGCATATCACCCTTTTATTAGTATAGATAAGTCAAAGACCTCACCCTTACTCAAGATGAGGGAATTATACAAGGATCAGGCTATCAAGAGGTGAGGATAATGGGGGCCTCCTTCAGCTCAGCAGATTTCCAAGCAGTACAAGTGTGTGACAATCCAGCACAGGCACATGGATTGATATGGCCTGAATGGCTCAGGATAATCACCTGAGCTGTGAAGCCAGGGGCTTGTCTACATCATCACTCATGTATATTTTTCTGCCCTCTTCACCACTTTCTGCTCTACAAGGCCTAAGCATTTTATAGCTGGAAGGAATCTTAGAAATGAAGCATCCAGCATTTTTCAAGGTGCAGTCTATGAAGTTTCCTTGACTCTATACATTAGAGTACTTATTAAATGTATATTCTTGGATGCCAACCCAGATCTACTGAATCAGAATCAAATTGATAGAGGTAATGAACAGTTCTTGTTAACAATCTTTTGAGCTATTCTTATGCAAATTGACATCCTAGTTTACTGTAGCACAATTCCTCAATTTAGAAACAACAAAAAGGAGATCTTAGGACCTGAGAAATCATTAACTAATTTGATAATATTTGAGATTGTGACAAAGTTAATGCATTTTTAAATTGCTCTCTGATTTTGTGTTATTTAAGGGAACATATGAGTAGAAATGTTCATATTTTTAGCATCAAATTAATTTCCTAGAGAATGTGTTAGATTGCTTAGATTAGTACCATGAAATTGACTTGCACTATAGACACGATGTCCTTGACTCTGCATGAAAAGCTGGCTTGTTCTCAGTTGGGTATCTCAGTTGGGTTCTAATGTTTACTGGGGTATATAAAAATAAATGCAGTTTATGCTTTTAGATTCTATAATTTAGCATAGTTTTCTCAATGTGCATCTCACAGGACTTTCCAATGGTTTTCTTTGGTTTTGTATTTGTGTGTCTTATTATTGAAAGCAGGGGTAAAGCTGGGGAACTATTAGATTACACAGCTAAGGTTTCTTTAAATATGATGCCTTTTTAGTTCATTCAGTAGTTTTCTGAAAGGACTTCAGTAATTTTCTCTTTTAGGGCATAGTACTTCTGCCCACCTCAGAGAGCTTGACTATAAGTGGAATGAAGTGCACATATGAACTGTGGTATCTATGTTTAGTTGTCATATATTTTCTCTCTTCCTCTCCTGTCTTTAATCCGTCTCCTTCTTTCTCTTTTCTCCTTGTCCAATCCCTTCCCTCTTCTTCTTCTCTCTGACACATATATACACAATTAAGGAGCAAAAGAAACAAATTATTATCACTCTCAAATTGTTAACAAAACTCAGATGTGTTTCTAATTTAAGAACAAATTACAGTTCTATTTTTAATTTTTCCATACACAGCTGCATAGCATGCTATTCACAAATTTCCCTTTGCCAAAGATACTATTAAATGCCAACTTCCCCCCCCAAAAAAATCTAAGAACAGAATACATTTCCCCTTGAATATTGCCTTCAAGATCACAAATAGTCTTTTTGCTTGTTCTTTTCAAGAATTCTGAAGGGTTCTTTTAAAGATGTTACTGTATGTGTATAAATAGAACTGAAAAAAACTGAACTGTGTTCTTCCACAGCACTTAGAGATGCCATGCCAAGTCCAAGCTCTTTGCTACATGTGCTTTACTTCTATACTGAACAGATTCACCCCATCACTGACTGCTGCCCTCCATATGGTCTGGCTATTGTCTCTTTATAATCACCTAAAAACACTAGTTAGAAGTAGAGAACTTGAAGAAACTTTGAGTAATATCCTCTGCTCAATCACTTCCTCGTAGACCTGAGTTTCACATGGGTTGAATAACTTGCTTTTGCCTACAAATCTAGGCCATGACTATAATCCAGTGTTCATGATGTCCAATTCTTATCTATCCCCATCATGCTTTTTTTTTTGGCATTTCAACATATGTCTATATAGCATGGTACTTTTGATATAAGCTATGAAGGTTCAAACCAGAGATAATATTTTTTTTAAATGGGTTCTGATATTCATTAAATATTATTTTAAAGGAAGGGGCTTTTAGGGCTTGTTCTTAAAGATGAGTTTGGGTAATAATATTCTTTTTTAAAACCTGCAGCTTAATTTGGAGACTGATATACTGACATACATTTCCATAAATTCATTAAAAAATGGTTTCTATTCATATTTTCTCCTAGTTGTATTTTTTTTTTCTCTTTTAAACCAAGTTTTAGGGCATTGTTTCCTGATTGTCAAGAACAAGATTTAAAAATTCATGAATTTAGTATTATTGTCGTTATCTTATAGGTAAGAAAACTTTTAAGAAGAGTTTTTGCACTCTTTGCAAACATTTGTGAATATGATGGAACATGTGAAAATAAACAAGATACTAAACCTTCCTGTGAGGTTTCTAAAAACGCATGAAGTAAGGACAACAGTCATCCCACAGTGCTGTAGAGATGGACAAATATAGAATTATATGAAGTTCACACTGGATATGAAATTACTTCATAAAAATATTATTGTATATTTCTTAAAGTTCTAATTTAAAATATGGATGGGGAAGGGTGTTCTTTGAAGAATTTAAGCATACCTTGATACCAGCTTTCAGGGGTCTTTTGAGTGGGTTCCTAAAGGAGCTTTATAAATAAACTAGAAGCCTGATGCATGAAGATTTGTGCTAGAATGGGCCTTCCTTTCTCTGGCTACCAGCACCACCTTTCCAATCTGGCCCAGCCCCGGAGCCACCTCTTTCTATTTCAGCCCTATCTTCCATCCCTGCCCAGAGGCCCTGAGAGACCAGGGGTAAGGTGGAATGCCTGCATCATCACCATGGCGACGATGCAAGCATCCCGCCCACCCCCAGTTGCTCGGTGCCTGTGTATGCAAATTAACTTCCATCTTTGTTGGGTTAATTTGCATACCCACTCTGATTGGCTATGGGTGTAGTGGAGGTATAGTCAATTTACATGTTTGTCTATTATTACATAAGACTAGAGGCCAGGTGCACAAAATTCATGCATGGGTAGGATCCCTAGGCCTGGCCGGTGATCAGGGCCAATCTGTAAGGTGACTGGCAGGTGGGGCGATCAGGGGTCCCCCACTGGCACCCTCCTTGGCTGGCGACCTGGCACCGCCCACTTGCCTGCCCCCACCAGGGCAGCTCCTGCATTGAGTGTCTGCCCCTTACTGGTCAGTGAGCATCATAGCAACTGGTCATTCTGCTGGTCATTCCACTGTTTGGTCAATTTGCATATTAGGGTTTTATTACTTAGGATGAAGCTGTGGGTGGGCCTTTATTTTAGCCATGGCCCATACTCATTTTTTTCTGCAAAGTTTTTGCTCATAAATTCAATTGAGCAAACATTTGTGGACCAGGAATTCCTGAGGTTTGATATAAAGCAAAACGTACTGAGCTGATAGTTTATACCAGTGGTTGGCAAACTGCGGTTCACAAGCCATATGAGGCTCTGTGGCCCCTGGAGTGTGGCTCTTCCATAAAATACCATGGCCTGGGTGAGTCTATTTTGAAGAAGTGGCGTTAGAAGAAGTTTAAGTTTAAAAAATTTGGCTCTCCAAAGAAATTTAAATCGTTGTAATATTGATATTTGGCTCTGTTGACTAATGAGTTTGCCGACCACTGGTTTATACCTTCAGACTGCTGGCCATACTGGCATCCCCAGTCTATGGTAAGAGTGTGTTTAGGAATATCAATCACATGACTTCATTATTTTCCAAGCCAGGCTATAGGAAATTTCCTCTACATTTAAGAACAATTTACATGCCCAGAACTCCTAAGATAAAGAATTCTATAAACTAAATAAAACAAAAAATCTGAAAGAACTATTAATCTTTTGAGGAGAAGAAATGATTTAACTCTAAAGTGTTAGGTTGTCTTTATAGATGGATTTGAGGCAATTCTGGGGTCAACAACTACAATATTATTGCATTCATTTCATAAATACATATAGTAAAACATGTTTCTCACCACCAAGTATTATTTGTAACATTTCTCAGGCTACTTACAACAGCTCCATACACAATATCCACCATGCCCATTACCATGGGATGAAATGGCTAATGATGCAGGAAGCTTTTGATGAGATTTTACAGAAAGAACCACAATATTTTAAAGACAAAAACAGAGCCACTTCAAATCTCCCTTTCTTTTTCACTGGCTCTGCTGAAAACAGATCTTAGAGACAAAAAGAAGTAAATGGGCTTCAAGGAGCAGAGTGAAGACAGGAAAACTCTTTTACACAGAAATCAAATAGCACTAAAACTGAAAAATAATACCCGACTTGGCAAACTCTGAAACCAATGTGTTTTAAATTTGGCCCTGGAAGATTTCTGTGGTGTAATCCACAAAGGGAAGACTGAGTAAAGAGCCATCTCCGTTTAAATCCTCGTCAATGGGAACTATAATTTGCGCTGCATTTAGTTAGAACTGAAGAATTAGATTTGTCTTCACAAGAGATTTTAAGGTAAAAAGCTAGCAGGTATACAACAAATTTTGGATTGAATATGTAACAATTTTCCTTGAAGCCAAATAATAGCATCCATATGGGGTTTTCTAATACCGCAGGTATTTATCTTAAATATTTAAATTAAACAATTTTTCTAGGGGTGGGGTGAGCAGGGGTGATGAGGGGCAGTTCTACTGGGCAAAGGCTAGCTTAAAATGGGTTTTGAGCCCAAACCGGTTTAGCTCAGTGGTAGAGCACTGGCCTGCGGACTGAAAGGTCCCAGGTTTGATTCCAGTCAGGGGCATGTACGTTGGTTGCAGGCACATCCCCGGTAGGGGGTGTGCAAGAGGCAGCTGGTCGATGTTTCTCTCTCATTGACGTTTCTAGCTCTCTATCTCCCTCCTCCTTCCCTTCCTCTCTGTAAAAAATCAATAAAAAATATATTTAAAATGGGTTTTGAGAGACATCAGAATGAAAGCTCTAATATATATATATATATATTTTTTTTCTTTTTTCTTTTTTTTCAGTTGACTCTTGGAAGACTAGCTGCGCTATTTTTAAAGTGTAGTATTTACTAGAGAATAAGACATGTGCACAGTTCCCAAGCCTGGGTCTGAAAGTTAACTACCATGAATAATTGTTGGTTTCCTCTGATAACACAGTAATTCGATTACATGAAGTCAGCAAACAGCATTTTTGCCGTGTGGATTTCTATGAGGAAGCTTAAATGCCAAAGACTGGGTGATTCACACAACTTCAACAGCTTATTGGGGGTAAGAAATTGTAATATTTTCATCTAATTATAGATTATTCTAAAGTATAATGTCAGTGATTGAATAGAATGATCTTAAAATCAAAGTTATGTCCATTCTGAGAACCCAAATCATGATAAAGACAAGGCTCAACCTTTTCACACAGACTATGGCAACTAAGCTTGTGAGACAATATGCATATGTCTAAGAGACCTATTTTGTTGTTTTTCTCCCCAAAATGTCTTGTCATCTCAGAAATTCTACATATGTCCACAGTAATGTCTTCTTTAGAAAATATTCACTGAAATGGTGCTTTACCTATTAGAAAGAAATTATATTTCCATGTGTGTATGAACAGACAAATTTGAAACAAATTCTCTGAAGGAAGGTTGTACCTTATTTTCATGTACTTTGGATTAAAATGGGTAAAATGTCCAGTGATAACTACAGAATTTCTAAACAAGGGGTTTAGGTATGAGATATGGATGAAAGTGAACTTATCTTTAGGCTATGATAGCAGCACAGCAAAATTTTAACTTTGATGGTGGGCTGATTTGGCGTGAAATCAGAAGGTCTGTTAGAGATTATGGTTGCAAAGTCCCATCATGCCTTCCATTGGTGCCTCCAAAGTACATTCAGTATTCAATTTAACCACTTAATAAAATCTTGCTAATTACAACTGACATAAAATAAATTATGTATATTTTTACATAACACATATAACATATACATGCTATCATACACACACATAATCAGACACACACATAGGTATATTAACAAATTATGTGTATATATTACAAGCCAGATATTGATGCTCACTTCAACCCTTACATCACACACTGCTGGTAGAGTTAGTATTTATCCTACCTCACCTTGTGTTGATATTTCTCTCTTTCTATATATTTTCTCTGTTTCCAAGCCTAGTAACTATGAAGTCTTCAAAAACATAAATGATCTTATATATAAATATGAAATTTTAGGCCTCACAAGTATTTCTAGTCAAGAAAAATACATCAGTACAGAGCACAGGAGATACATTTTGCACAATTTATTGGCAAAAATGTAAGGGCATGGGGTGTTGTGGTGTAAGTGATCTTTATAAAGGAATATGGGTGTTTCTACTTTTTTCTCCTGTCTCTACCAGCTCCTTTATCATCCTAGTTTAAAAAAGAAATAGAATGGTAAATTATATGCTGAATTTCTATTTTTTTTAAAAGAGATACTACAGACTTTGAGCCATTGAGCATATTTGCTAAGCTCGCTGTGTTACTGAGGCTCTCCGTGGGCTGTGGCCTCAAATAGACTTCACTAGCCAGCCTGGAAAGTCTTTGATCTGATTTTGCATCTAAGAGTTGGTATTTACATTAAAAATAGAAAGGAAAAGAAACAAGCAGTAGGAAGACAGGCAGATACAACTTCACTTCTTTTCAGTGCAGTCAAACCTTCAGCTCTACAACAGATTTCCCTAACAAGTCTCTGATTATCAACTATTGATCACTGTCCCTAGCTTTACAACATTCCAACAAGTTTTCAGTTAGCATATGCACTATTAGAAATTCATACATTTTTTCAAACCAAAATTGTTTTGGCTAAATATGTCTGTCAAATTCAGCATATAATTTACCATACTTTTTATTTTATTTTTTAACTAGGATGAGAAAGGAGCTGGTAGAGACAGAAAAAAAAAAAAAAAAAAAAAAAAAAAGGTGATTACATAATCAAATAACAAACAGGTTTTGCATTGCCAAAAATGTTTGGGAATTTCTTTGCTAGACCATCCCACTTCACTTCCTTATTATTATTTTTTTTTTAGACTTAAATGGTACACAACATTCTCCATTTCCTTTTTCTCTGAAAACCTGGTTATAACTCTGTTTAGTTTGAGGTCAGTCTAACCATGACTCTTAGAAGATTCCTAATCTCAGTGTAGGCAGCTGAAATCATCTCCCTTCTGGTTGGCTGAGGCACATGTTAATGAAAGTAGACACTTTAGTTCTAGTCTGATATAAGAAGAAAAAAAAAATGAAGTGAATTTCCCTAGTTTTCTAAATAGCAGCTCCGTGAAAGAAATATGCCCATGTTGGTATTCATTTCATAAAGGTAAACTAAAAATCTAAACTGGGAGCAATTATTTTAAAGCATCTGATCATGTGAGATTTATTTATTTATTATATAGAACAAAAACAAAATTTTAAGAATTCTCTTCCTAAGGGTTAAAAAAAAAAAAGAATATAAGATTTTTTTAGAAACAAAGCCTGAAAGACTGGTCTTTGCCTTGAGAATCTTGGCTAGAGTTTCTGAAATAATTTATAATTCTTACAGATTATTATGATCATGTTACCGCTATTTGTCTTTTAGTGTAAATTGCTATTAATCCTTATTGGCATGTCCATTAGCCTGTTCTTTGAGAAAGAAGATAAATATTTCTGTCAAATCCCTAACTCTCCATTAACAAATACTAACATAAGAAAAAAAAATTGCACATTATTGGAATAGAGTTGAGCATTCTCAAGGAAGTAAATTTAATTTTAAGGAATTTAATTTGAACTATGGCTACCATGAGTGGATAATTGTATGTTCTCAAAATTGTCAACCTTGACATGAGCATCAGAAGCTGGCTAACCTTCTGTGCCTATACATTTTTGTTTGTTTGTTAATCCTCACCTGAGGATATTTTATGATTGCTTTTTCGTGAGTTGAAGGGAGAAGGAGAGACAGAGAGAAACACTGATGTATGAGAGACACATCAATTGGTTGCCTCCTGCACACATCCTGACTAGGGATGGGAAACCTGCAACCAAGGTATGTGCCCTTGACCAGAATTGAGCCCGGGACTCTTCAGTCCTTGGGCTGACATTCTATCCACTGAGCCAAACCAGCCAGGGCTTTTCTGCCTATACATTTAATATCAAGTATAATTCATGAAGCAACACTGAGCTCCAGCCCTTGATCCTAAAGAGCTTGGGATACGTATCTATATATGAAGAATTCTGTAGGTTTATGCATTATAAAGAACATTAATCTGTCCCTACATATAAACTCCATTATCCCAATAGAAACATCAAGTAGAGATGATTTCCCCTTATACAGCTTTGTAAGAAGTAGTAATATTTGTATATAGAGGTTGGAGGACTAATTAAAACTCACATTTATTGAGCGCTTTCCATGCACAAGCTACTGATTTAGGAGCTTTATATATCTTCACTCAAGTAATTCTTTTAACAACCTATGAAGTACTTACTAATTATCAAGCCCTTGTTAAATATGAGAAAGAGAGACAAAAAGATGTTTGTCATCTTGCCCAACATCACAAAGCCAGTAAGTGCATGAGTTGGCATTTTGAACCTAGAGAGTTTGGCTTCAGAATTTGCCCTCTTGATCATGTGATGCACAGTCCCTCAAGACTACATATCAGAGCAATCATAATCCAAACCACCAAGTTAGCAGATAAGAGGAATGTTCCTTTCACATAACCCTGAATGGAGATATATATATATATATATATATATATATATATATATATATATAAATTTAAGCAATGGATTTGAATATAAATATGTTAAATTTGGTAATAACAATGTAAAGAAAAGTATTATGGATCAGATATATACTGATCATTGATACACATATAACATTCTGTTAGCCACTATAGAGGATGCATTTTTTAATAAAATATGGTTCCTGCCCTCTAGCAATTTTCAATTTAGCAGCAGAGGAAAATATATAAACAATATATTATGATATGTGAAAGGGCCATATGAGTTTGCAAATACATGCACTTCAGAAATTCAGAACAGAGAGGGGTACCATTTTATTTTAATCTAGTAAATGGAATCTAAACTAAAATTAAAAAAAAAAACTCATTTAAGAAAATAGCTACATTTAACTATATAAAGAAGAAGCCAGACAACTTTGGACTATCATAAAGAGCTTTTATATAGTGTATGCAAAATAAAGATATTCACACACATAAAATACCCATTCATTTTCACTTTTGACCTACACTATCTATACCTTATATAATAATATGATCTGCTTAAAACATAAATGAGATCATATTATTTTCTTTTTTTAAAAGTCATTTACTTTCTTCCCTGTTGTACTTGGAAAAAAAAATCAAATGATTATTTATACTTCTATTATCCCTTCTATTTGGATATTTTTGGTCTGGATTTTTGCGTGTCAATCTTTGTCATCTTTCAGGTTTCTGCTCAAATGCTGCCTCCTCAGCCAGTTTCCTCCAAACACCTTATGTAAAATGCCCACTCCTCTGCTCATAATTTTTATCTTCTTTCCACTTAATTTTCTTCATACTACTCACCACTATTCTCTTTTATATTTCTAGTTTCATATTTAGTTATCAGTTTCACGTTATAATCTCCATGAATGCAGAGACTTAATTTCCCTGTTTACCACCAAGTCAACGGCTAAAACAGAAGTTAGCAGGTATTAGGATTTGTTAAATAAGTGACAATATTTAAATTCCAAATTCTATGGATGCCCTTTTATAGTTCCATTATGGGTGTGTGTGGAAGGTTTATCTGGGAGAGAAATAGGACATTGGACTAGAATGGTAAGTTGGGACAATAACTTGAAGAGTCTTGAATGCTAGGATAGGAATTCAGGCTTTGCTGGAGAACTTTGAAGGTTAAGCTGAGGAGCTGAAATCTACTATAACCGTGGTTGGCTAACTGCAGCTAGCGAGCCACATGAGACTCTTTGGCCCCTTGAGTGTGGCTCTTCCATAAAATACTATGGCCTGGACGAGTTTATTTTGAGAAATGGTACTAAAAGAAGTTGTTTTAAAAAAATTGGCTCTGAAAAGAAATTTCAATCGTACTGTTGATATTTAGCTCTGTTAACTAATGAGTTTGTCAACCACTGTGCTATAATATCCACTAAGGACCTAAATACAATCTTAATTTTGCATGTGCAGGGATAAAAAGTTTATTGTATAAATTCCGGCTCTCCTTCACTGCTTGGACTAAATGCTAACTTATCCAAGGATCTTCAAGAGGAATTTCTACCCTGCCTATCTCCTTCCAAGTCATATCACAAAGTCTCTTCTCTTTAATCAAGCTACCCATCGCTTCCGGACACATCTGTTCCAGCACTACCTCTGGATGTGTTTTCCTAAAGTTGCCGCTCTGCCTGGAAGGCTCTCATTCCTCAGCTGCATGACCCTCACTTTGCTTCCTCCAAGACTTTGCTAGAGGCTCCTGTTCTCCTAGATGCCTTCCCAGACCAACTTCCCTCCTGTGAAATCAGCTCTGGCTTTGTATTTCTTGGCACTCGTGGAGTGTTTGTGGTATGTTATTTTGGCTTTGCTTATGTTGTCTCTTTGTTGTCTATGTGTTACCTTTGTCTTTTCTGGGGTCAAAGTCCTGTCTCCAGTTTTTTCATGTTCTTTAATGTTATTAGCATTGTGCATTGAAACCAGGAGGGGAATACAAAGAAATGCCCTGGAACTCAGCTTTGTTTCTCTGGGCTAGGTTATCTTTGGTTTGAGGCTAACGATAGTAGTAACAATGGTGTATCAAATTGAACTATCCTTTATAATAGCTTGGATTGATCATAAAATAAGATTTAAAAAAAGTTCTGGATCTAAAATTTCATTGTGGTTTGGCAAAAATGTTGTTGTTGTTATGAACTCTATCTTAATTGGAAAATCTAATGGAAACTTCACCAAGTCTTATCTGGAGACATTTATAACTCCTTACAATTTATTTTTATTTTCTTTCTTCTAGCTCAAGTTAAACAAAAAAAAAATTTGTGCTTTTTTTTTACATTTGAAGACTTTTTGGAAAGAAGAGACTTGCTCCTTATAGGATTTAAGCATCATTTTCCCTGATCTAATATTAAATTAAGGAAAGCATTTTATCTATATCTAAATATATAAAAGCCCAGTGACCAGACCAGTGGGAAGACCAGAACGTCTGGTAGCTATGACATACACTGTGGAAGCCAACCAGTCTGATCCAGGTCTGGTCTACCACCCTCAGCTCCTCTTTCCCACTAGCCTGGCCCCATGGGCTCCCATTGGGGTGGACAGGCCAGAGCCGACAGATGCACGAATTCATGCACTGGGCCTCTAGTAGAATATGAAAGCCCAGTGTCCCTAGACCTCCCCATTCCAATACAACTTTTATCAGAATAAAATTCCAATCATCCTACAAATTAATATATGAATAGCATTCTAGTTGATGTCCTTGCTCTTAGTCTCTCCACTATGTCATAGAGTACCCTTTTCCCTTCCTTGTTTCTTTCCTTTTATCACATTTATTAATAAGTTCATGGAAGAGTTTTAAATTTTAAAAAGTATAATAAAGAAGAAATATTTGTTTAGCATTAGCATTTGTTTAGGTAATTATCTGAAACATGTTATTACTGGTTTATTTACACATAAGAACATTTGTACTTATAAACATATATGAATATGTTTATATATATATGTATATATATATATATATAAACATATTCATATATATATATATTATTTAGGACTTACTAGACCTATATGCTAAGAATTGTGCTAAATAATTTACAAATGTTGACTCATTCATTCTGCCATAATAATTTTATAAGGAAAATACTATTATTATTTTCAGTTTATAATTAAGAAACCTGAGGCATAGATTATTTAAAAAGCTTAACCAGGGTCACAAAGCTAGATAGTGACAGAGTCTGATTTTGAATCCAAATGGGCTGGTCCCAGAGTCCTTGTTACATTTTTTTTTTAATGGAAAAAGTTTATTTTGATTTTTTTTCTAAAATATCAGGAACTATAAAAAAACAAGCTCGACATTTGGCTGTACCAAAATCTGTACAAGTAAAACCAAAAGCAATACAATTAAAAATAACATTTAAATATCATGCTTAATTTTAGAGAAACATGTTTTAAGCATTTCAGAAACTCTCATTTGCCATTGTTCCTTACTGTTAATATTCAGGTAAAGCACTGTCAGCCTATGCACTGGGAGTTGTTTGAAAATACTATGAATGAAAAAAAAAATAATGTAATGTTTAAATAGAATTCTGAACAGGAGTGTGCTGGGTGGATATTTATTAAATCGGTAAAATGAATGACCTTTTCATTGAATATCTAAAGAAGTTATGAGCCTTTGACTCAATATTCCATAGACTCTGAAAAACAAATACCTACATGAATGTACCATATTACTTCATTTCTATAAAAAAGGATGAAAGTACAAACCTAAAGTTGTTGTTTAGCAGTTGGAAATTAAAGTTTGCCATGTGCATAAACACACTTGAGTCTTATAAAGATAAATTAGTAACATTTGATCCTAATAAAGAACCTGTTTATAAATAATTCTGCAATTTTCTTTTTCTTATATTTTAAAAATATATCTTTATTGATTTCATAGAGGAAGGGAGAGAAATAGAAACATTAATGATGAGGGACAATTATTGATATGCTGCCTCCTGCACAGCCCCCACTGGGGATGGAGCCCACAACCTGGGCATGGAATCAAACTCAGGACCCTCCAGTCCACAGGCCAAACTTGCTAGGGCTAATTCTGCAATTTTGAGAGTATCTTTGTTCTCCAGGGAATAATCTACATAGACTTTGAGGATTTAACAACAAACGGAAGGTAAAGGAGTACAGCGTCAGTAGATTGTGTTAAGGAAAAGGGAAGGCCTGCCCTGGCTGGTGTGGCCCAGTTGGCCTGATAGCATCCTGTGCACTGAGAGGTCGCTGTTTCAATTCCCAATTGCTTGAGGGTTGCAACTCTGTCTCCAGTAGGAGCCTGCAGTGCAGGAGGCAGCTGATAGATGTTTCTCTCTCCCTCTCCCTCTACTTTCCTCTCACTCTAAAATCAATAAAAACATATTAAAAAAAAAGAAAAGAAAAGAGAAGGCTCATACTGATTATTATTCTCCTTCCCTTTTTTAACATTGCCTCCTGAGTTACCACCTCTCACTTAGGATTTTATCTGGATCGCTGTCCTTGACTGTATTAAATAGTTTCACCCATTGAAAGTCTCCCTTTCATTAGATCCAAATGGGGCACCAAAGGAAGTATATGGAACTCATGCCAAAAGGGCATTGAACAGATTAATTACCTAGTATCACACTCACAAATGCTTCATGTTGAGGAGCTGCCATGATTTTTATGTCTGTTACCTGACATTGCTCAGGTTTCATAAGTTCACCTGAGAGCAATGACTTAAGGCAGGAGAAGACATAGGGACTGATTCCAGGCATAGATTTATGTGGGGAGTGAATGTATTTTCATGAGTCTGGGGCAATGCTTAAATGCATTGTGGCCTATTCCAGTGGAGGGAGACTTTATATGATTATATAGAAGACTGCCTCTTCGACATCTCTACTTTTCTTTGAAAATAACATACCACATCAACTTACTATAGTCTGTTTATTGCTTTGTAAAGAGATGGGCTAAAAAATATGCATTATTATTGATTTATGTAGAAAAAGAACTCTATAGAGGTTTTTCTCAGTATGGGGTAAAAGTCCAACCACCTGGCTTCTAGCCCTCAATTCAACACTAATTAGCCAGGCAATATTGATGGAAATTTCCACTCCCCGGGGCCCCATCTGTACAGAGGTATAAAACTATCTCTTCTACTTCCTAGGATTGTTGTAATCATTCAATGATACAACCATTGTATATTCTAGAAAAGTCTGTTTTTCTGAATTGTTCTTTCCTTTTTATTCTATTAACTGATGAAGAGTAAGTTGTAAGTAAAAAATGCAAGAGAAAAAATAAATGTGTGAGTGTTGTTTTTCGTACCTAAAAGATCATATATTAGTCGTCACCTTAACTTTGCACAGATTTCCCCCCTCCCCCCCCCTGTAGAGTCACAATGAATTGATTGGGCCAGTTAATTCAACATGTGAGACTTAACCATCATAAAAGACCAACTTTGTTCCTAGAATATTTAACTAATGCTATCACTCATTGACCCTGTATAGGAAGTATTATGAGATTATTTCTAGTGGCACGAAAAAAAATGATCGATAACAATCACAAGAGTGACATTAGTTAGCATAACAGCATTTACCAAAGGCTTTCACAAGCTTTACCTTGCTGAATCTTACCACTGTGCCGGGGGGGGGGGGTAGAGATTCTTCTTATTTTCATTCTGTAAACAGGGAAATGGACCACAGGATGTAAACTTCCCCATCTCCACGCAGTGAGGAAGGGACAGCTGTGACTTTGACCTAGGTCATCCGAAATCAGAGTTTAGGCTGTTCTTACTATACTGCATTTCATCCCTCCCCCTAAACAATTATTTTTAGTTAAAAAGTTTCATCTGATTTTTTTTCTGAGTATACCCAGAGCCAGAACAGAAATAAAACCTGAGTGCAAAACCTGAATATAATAAAACAGCATGGATAACATTTTCAGAGTATTTGCTTCATGCTATATATTGCCATAAGAATTTTGCACATATAATTTATTTTAATATTTAGAGAAACCCTGAATCCTAAGACATCACATTCCTCTCCCACTTACCAAGGTCGAATGCCCTGCCTATGCCAGTGCAAAACAACTTACACTATGCCTCTCCCATCTCCCTGTATCAGATCCACTCAGGGGCCTCCTCAGCATCACAGCACCAGAGAAAGACCAGACTGGCAGACAGAGCAGTCACCAGGAGACTAAGGTGCCAAAAGAGACACACTAATTAATGTTGAAAGGCAACAGGGCAGAGGGAGATCCAACAAGACAGAATAGGTGGGTTTCTCTATGATAAACTACTAGCTTCAGGCTGCAGGCTTAGCTACATGCCTAGAACATGGCAGGATTCTGGTTTCTGAAGACTGGGCAGGACCAGGAAGCACACATACCAGAGAGACAAATGAATTAAGTGGAAGATCTCACCTGGCTAGACAACTGTAGAGTAAGCCAGAGACCTAACTGTTAAAAGAGAAATGCAAGACTGTGTCTTACAATAAATACACACACACACACACACACACACACACACACACACACACACATGAACCTAGAGCACAGCCTTGGGACAGGATGACCAGATGGATTTACACCTCAGAGTCCCTTCAGGGTGCAGAGGCAGCTGCAGTTGAGCGAATGAGTTCCAGGCATGCTTGTTCTATTTCAACAATGGAAATCCGGCTGAGGTGCCAAAGCCAGTAAGTCTTGAATTTCTATTTCCTAATTCACAATTGTACCAACCTCTTGCTTTGGAACAAAAGATGAAATAACTTTGCTATTATTGGGGTGGTGACCGTATTAAATTATAAAGTTAAATTCAGATTCAAGGGCAAGGACAAGCCAGTGTGTGGTAAAGAAATGACTATGGCTGTGAGATTGGGTGTCTAGGAACACCCCCTCCAAAACATCTTAGCAACCCTCCCTGCAGTAACATTGCAGTGCAAGCCCATTTACTGGCTTGTATTGTCATTAGCTTTTTTCTTTTCTTACCCACTTCAGGAATGTTGTGGTGGACTGAGCCATTGGCACTCCTCACGTTGTGTCACATAATCATCAATGATCTACAAACACCACTCTTGTCTTACTCATGTACTTACTTATCTAACTCCCTTTAATCCACAGTCTCCATGCCCATGCCCTTCCACACCAAAGGTGCTTTTCCATTCTCCTTTAATTTGTGTGGCAAATGGGCAACGCTGCTCTGTGTGCATGTGTTTCAGTTTTAAAGATGCATGATGTTATTTTGTTAAATCTAATTCTTTTAGATTTAGATTCTCACTGTGGCAAAGCATCCCATAGCGTGCTTTCCTTATAATGGAATCTGAATTGCCCCCAACTTACTGCAAGGCCCTGGGGAGTTTAGTGAAGCTTCTCATGGGTCTAGAGAGCAGGACAAACATGACTCCCTCGTAGCAATTTAATTACACACCGCCTAATGGCTCTCCAGAACGACACGCTTTTCAGTGTAAGTGTCCATCTAGATATTGCTTGACGGCATGGGGGGGGGTGCATTACTCAGTTTTGTGTTCACACTGCCTTGTTCAATGCAGAGAAATTAAATAGATGAGTGGAATCAGATAGCCCAGTCTGTTTCATTTCCCAAGGCAAACAGTGGAATATAAAGAAGGCCCACATCACAGCAATTTACCTACACGAAGAGTCCTCTTTAAGTTTACCAGTGGGGTGGAGAGGGCTGGGGGTGGGGTGGGGGTGTGTGTGTGGGGGGAAGACAAACACTATTGAAAAGCTGGCAGAGCTTAGGGACTCTGTGTCCTGTCTTTGAACTGCTGTTTCCGCAGAGGAGTGGAAGTGCTTTCCATTATTCGCCGTCAAAAGGACATGCTCTGTGGGGCTTCCCATCATTGTTCCGAAAGCCAGCAAACTGGACTTCCAACACCATTTCTCCCAGAAATCAACACTGTTTCCTCTCTCACCCTGGCTTCCGGCTTAAAAAAAAAGAGAGAGAGAGAGAAAAGTTCCTGTTTGTGATGAACAGAGGTCAGGTTTCTCCGTGGGAATATTTGTGAAGAATGGACGTCCTTCTGCAGACAATGTCACGGTGTCATGGAGCACGTTTTCCCGCCACGTAAGGCCTTGGTGTGGAATGTGCACAGCCTGCGTTACTCATTAGGGGATGACAGACTTACGGCAGCATCAAGGTCATGGCCAGACCCACTGAAGAGCGGCCATCAGTGGCTGTTTAAAAAAAATGATACAGACTCCTGGCAAGCAATCAAGGCTGTGATAGAGAGTAATGTTACTGCTTAAAACAAGATTCACATACCAGGCATTATCTATGCCCCTAAACAATCCAGTTCAAAACATATATGCAATTAAAAATAAAATTATCTGTACCTAGAAAAAAAGTAGACTAAAATCTATATAATAAAATCCACCATGTGTTGTAATGGCTAATTTTTCAATTTCCTGCCATGCTTTTGTCTCTGATAATACTGAATTGTTGATTTTATATTTAATGTAGAAAATGTTGTTGTTGTTTTTTTTTTTTTTTCTGAAGCAGAGAAAGAAAATGTTTCGTAGTAAAATGGTAATGGTTTGGAATTGGGAGGGTGAAGGTAGCAGGGATAGTGGTCATTTTTGTTAGATCTTCGCCCCTGGGAGCACCTACTTGTCTGGAGGCCTGTGCTCCAGCACTGGCATTGCTGAGGGGCTGGGTGGTCTTAGACCGCAAGCCTCTGCCCAGGGCTTCCGCATCTGTGAAGTAGAGGACACACTGGACAGTACTAAAGTCCATGGGGTTTGGGAAAGTCCTAGAACTTTTACTAAATCTTACTTGTTGCCTGTGAGAGAGGCTGGGTTAAACTAAATATCTGACCAAACGCTTTACATTAATTTTCAAATTAAGCTGATCTCCAGGAAAGAAGCTCGGCAAAGGATGGGAGTTTTAGTTTCCCCAGAGCCTACTGCCTATCCTTGTGGCTGTCTGACTTATGCACAGCCTGCTGGCTGGGTTCCAGTGGTAGAGAGGGAGAGGGAGAGAAAGAGGAGAGAGAGAGAGAGAGAGAGAGAGAGAGAGAGAGAGAGAGAGAGAGAGAGAGAGAGAGAGAGAGAGAGAGAGAGAGAACCAGGTGAAGCATCACCTTTCCTAACCTTGTCTCAGGAGTTTTACTGCTTTACTTTTGTATCTTTGTATTAATTATAAGTAAATCACTAAGGATGCTTCATATTTAAAAAGAGGAGGATTACAACCCCTTTTTAGTAGGAGGTGCATCAAGTTTTTTGAGAGCAGATTTCAAAACGTTATAGCTAAAGAAATAAATTTGGACATCATTGGCATATTGATGGTATTATATCCATTAAGGGGGAAGAAATTGACTAGAGAGAGAGTAACATCGGAAGAGAAGGAAGGCCAGGGAGTAAGCCCTGGAAGACAGCAGCATCGAGAGCCTGTCTAAGGAAGAGAAAGCAGCAAAGCAGACCGAGAAGGAAAAGCTATTGGGGTAGGGGAAACAAGAACATAGTGTTCTCAAAGCTAACACATGAAAGCCTTTCACAGAGGAGAGAAACTGTGTCAAATTCTGTCACTGGTTGGTCTAGCTCAAGGATTTGGGCATGGGAAACTGGTGACGGCAGCATGGAGGTTGTACAAACCCGATGAGAGAGATTTAAAGAACAAATTGAAAGCAACAATTATTTTCCTTTGTTCACATGTACAAGGCCCTGGGGGGTCATGATATAGAAGATAAGGGAGAAACTAAGGAAGAGCATAAGCACATGAGAAATCTTCCAGGCTGGATGTTTATTTTTGGCTTTGATTGAGAATAAGCCGTCAGGACATTCTGGCTATACTCCCCACCCTACATTGAATTGTCAATGGCCAAACGGTCTCCAGTTTTAACACAAAGGTATGACTATACATTGATTCTTAAAGTTGACTTTTAAAGTGGTCCTATATCCTGATACTGACAGTTCTTATGCCAGGACACTTGCAGCTGCAAACTTTCAGCAAATAGACTGCGAACAAAGCAGGATATTATTGACCACAGGGCACATTCCCAATGAAGACAGGAGACAAGTTCTTGTTGCATATAAAGGCATTTTCAATTCTAATTTGTATTCATTTCTTTTTCATTTTAAGCAGAGAAGAAATAAGCAATTAAAAATGGGGTTTATGGACATATTTAAGTCTATTTTAAACTTTATATCTTAAAACAATACTAAATTAGGTCAATCATATTTTTTTTTAGGTAGAAATATTCATAACTGCTAACAGTGCCTACTTTCTAGTAATTACTGAACTGATCTTATCTTTTTCAATCACTTTTTAGAATATTTATTATTTAATCCCATCATAATGCCATGGGATGGTTTCATCTTATAAATGAGGGAACCAAGGCCAGGAGGAATAAAATGACTTGCTTACAAGAAGGTGTTGGAGCCAGGCTACTGAGCCATTGGGCTCTAAGTCTGGGTTCCTAGTCACTGGGCATCCTGCCCCCTTAAAAACATGCTCATTTACTAGAAAAGGCAAGCAATCTGCAACTGCTTTTTAACAAGTTGTTTTTTATAAGTGGCCAAATAAAATTTTATTGAAGTATTTAAAAAAGCACAACTCTCAGCTTAGAAGAGAATGTAAAACTCTCAGCCCCATGGGTGATTTTTTTTCCTGGTTTTTGTTTTATTTATTTATTTATTTCAGTTTAGAAGAAACACACACACACACACACACACACACACACACACACACACGCTACAATGCCCTAATTAAAAATACACCAGCACAGAGGGGAATGTCAATTGACTCTGTACTTTCAGAGAGCAGAGTTCTGTCTTAAAAGCAGCTTTGTTTGAAAGGCAAATACTAGGAAGGAAAAGTATTGGTAAAATTTCATCAAGAGGCATTCCCTGTTTTCTGGGCCATTGGCCATCTGCTAGTTCTCAGAAAAGCTAATGATGCTGACTTTCCCAAGTTCATGGTAAAGAGAAGCCATCTGAATAAGTGATATCATTTATGCCACTGGGGCCAAACCCTGTGGAATTAGAATATGAGCCCCGAGACTTTGGTGTGGATGGTTTCCTTGTTCATCAGCCCACTATCATGTAGCTAGAAAATCACATTTAATTCAATTCACTAAAAATATATTGAGCCCAGCCAGTGTGGCTCAGTGGCTACTGGTTCAATGCCCTGTCAGACCCATGCCTGGGTTTCAGTCTCCATTCCCAGTAGGAGGCATGCAGGAGACAGCCAATCAATGATTCTCTCTCATCATTGATGTTTCTCTCTCTCTCTCTCTCTCTCTCTCTCTCTCTCTCTCTCTCTCTCTCTCTCTCTCTCTCTCTCACTTTCTCTCTGGAACCAATAAAAATTTAAAAAACAGATTTTATATATATATATGAAAAAGGGGCCACATGTTAACCTGACAAGCTCAGGGAAGGCCTGCATGGTGGTCTTGCAAACTCAGAGACCTAGAGTAACCACAAAGAATGGTCTGAAGTCCTTTCTAACATGAGTCCTTTCTAATATCTAGGAAGTATGCTATAAATTTCTTATTAATAATTTTTAAGTTAATTTTAATAAATAATATGTGGGTCTCCAAAATATTATAAACTTTAAGACATACAAAGCCTGACTGTCTATCTGTAGCACATAATTGGTTACTACATCAAGGGGAAAGAGGAACATCAATATTCTGCAGGTGGCCACCACAATTACCTTGGTTTTCATGCTCACTTGAGTCCCTGAATTGGACATGGTTTCTCCCCTCCTGATCACTGAAAATGCCCTTGTGGGCATTGATTCTTTGTGATTTTTAAAAAATCTGTCTCCCTGTAACTGTGGCTAATTTGTTGAGGCATTAAAATTTTGTACTACTTTGCATCAGTCAATATAAATTATGGCTTTCCCCGCCCCCAGCAAATCCAGAGGCATATGCTTAGTATCAATATGCCAGAATATTTTATTTGGACTGTCCCTCAATTTTGTGGGATCAGATTACCTCTATAGTTTCCTATCATGGATGGTCATAGGCAATTGAGGGTGAAGCAAACTCAAAATTAAATGCCATTCTTTCCAGAGAGTGAGAGAACCTATCTTTTGACACTGCTCTTCAGGGCCATAATCTCTTTATCTTTGAAACTAAAGACAAAAACAATAACAATAACAACAACAAAAACCAAACCAAAACAAAACAAAAAAACAGTTTTATAAGTAGAACTAGAGGCCAGTGCATGAATTCATGACCAGAGGGTCCCTTGGCCTATAAGATCAGGCTGAAACCAACTCTCCAACATTCCCCAGGGGGTCTCAGATTGTGAGAGGGCATGCATGGCGCATGATCAGGGCCAGGGAAGGACACAGAAGGTGAGCCAGCCAACGAGGGCTACAGGGTTTGTCTGGCCTGCCTCGCTCAGTTCCAATCAGCTGGACCCCAGCAGAAAGCTAACCTACTGATTGGAGTGTCTACCCCCGGGTGGTCAATGCACATCATAGTGAGTGATTGAGCGGCCTTAGTGTATCATTAGCATATTATACTTTGTTTGGTTGAATGGATGACCAGATGACCAGATACTTAGCATATTAGGTTTTTACTATATAAGATAATACCTGTCAAAGATATTATGTCAATAATATATTTCAAAGCATAAGGTTGTAATGATTGAAAACTCATAGGTATTTTTAGCCAGATAAGTCTATTTTCTGTAATACCTTTAGCCAATTCTATGAATTACATGTGGAAATATGGACACTAACAAATGTGAAGACTTAAGCACTGGGTGAGCCAGTTTAGAGAAAGGGGTGCATTCACCAATATAAGCATTCAATTGCATTTCCAATATAATCAGCTGGCTGAATTCCATGCCGAAACTTAGACGATACATTTTCATCTGTTAGTAATTAGGAGTTATTTTAAAATGTTCCCTGGGTTTTATTTCAGCATTACCTGTAAATTAAATTACAGAAAAAATATATTTGGTTTTGAAACCATGTTGGGACTATTTCCTTTTTTTGTGTATTTGGTTGGTATGCAGTATTTACAGATTTAGAAAAGGAAACATGAGAAATACAACCAACTGTGACCAAGAAAAACCCTCAAAAACAAGAAAACATGACCAAAAAAAAAAAAAAAAAAAAAAAAAAAAAAAAGAAAAGAAAAAGAAGCATAATCATAAATTGCAGTGGATACTATATAAAGCAAAAAAGGACAAATCCCACTGATTTAAAATACAAGCAAGGGAAAAATAGAGTTATTATGTTAATTTTTTTTAAAACAAGGCGTGATTTACACTACAAAGGAGTCCTTAACTATACTTAAGGTTGAATGGTTTTATTTAATTAATGCCCCAGAGGTTTTAAATGTAATTTGGTTTATAAAAACTCAAATTTCTTGTCGCTGTTCAGGGAAGAATATATTTAGTAAAATAAAATAAATTGATAGTGTGTTGGTAGGTTTCTCCACTATCCTTCACGTTTGTCCTGTATGTTCACGTCACTTTCCTTGTCATGCTTATTTCACTCTGGAAAGCTCTTTTCTTTTCATAGTTAAATGTTTTTTTTAGAGTTACTCCTTATCCCTGAAGATTTACTTGGGATTTTCTTCTCTTTATCTAAAACAAAGTGTACTCTACTCCATGATAGCACATCCTTTACTCATGTAGAGTGAGATCAGTATCCTCCCACTAGAGCTGTGGTTCTCAATCTTTCTAATGCTGCGACCCTTTAATACAGATCCTCATGTTGTGGTGACCCCCCAACCAAAAAGTTATTTTTGTTGCTACCTTATAACTGTAATTTTGCTACTGATATGAATTGTAATGTAAATAGCTGTGTTTTCCAAGGGTCTTAGGTGACCCTGCTAGCGGTTGTCAACCTGTGGGTCGTGACCTACAGGTTGAGAATCACTGTTGTAGAGCCTAAGACCATAGGAAAACACAATATTTACATTACAATTCATTAACAATAGCAAAATTACAGTTATGAAGTAGCAACAAAAATAAGTTTATGGTTGGGGGTCACCACAACATGAGGAAATGTATTAAAGGGTCGCAGCAATAGAAAGGTTGAGAACCACTCACTAGAGTAACTTTAGAATTAGGCAGAATATGTAGTTGTTTCCATCACATAGTATGAGAAGTACATTTAAGAAAATTAGATCAAATCTATTGAAATAATGTCATGGGCACCTTTTAAATAAGTCATTCAATCAACAACAATGCACCCAAAATCTTGGGAGGATCTGAAGATCAAAAGTCTTATCTGAGTGTAAAATTCGGTGGTTCTTAATCCCATGGAATTTGTCTCCCTTGTGTTAGCACAGTAGGGATACCATTCAAAGCCAGTGAAGCCAGAGCAGGACTAAACTCATTCAAGAATACTGTTACCTAGGTCCTCTTAGGATTAAAATAGGAGGAGCGCAAAGAAGAAAAGAATAGCTGTGAAGAATCCATAATATTTATAAAGTACTATAGTAGTATTTTCTATTTTTACAGTGGGAATCTCTCACAGTGTGCAGGTGAAAACAGGTAAATTATATCTAGATGATGAGAAGACATACTAAAAAACTTTAAGCCAATGAAAATACAAAGATATATGTGTAATAAAAAGGAATATAAAGAATGAACCTCTCTCTGTCATATGGATTGTATGATTAGTCCAGCAACTTTAAAACTAAAGCCATTGTTGACTTGTTGACTTTGCATAAAGCAAGACTTCAGAGAGAATGGGGCAAGCTAAATATTGACATGCACTACACTGTATGTAAAATTTTATCCAAAAATGAAAAGGTGGTTTATTTTCTATACTTTCCATGATTATAAAATATTGTAATAATTAAGAAAAACAGAAAATTCAATAGAAGAAAATTTAATGCATAACTATTCAAAATGGCTTACAATTGAATCACCTAAAAAATGTAACATTAACTTCAAATGACTGATATTTCTAAGATACAGTACTTTGGAGTTTAGAAAAGAAATGAGTGGTTGAAAGGGCCCATAAAAACTAATACTGGATTTACCTGTGCTCTATTAAAAATAAATTGTTAATAGTAAGAGTAATAAAAATTAAACTGAATTAAAGGATATATTTTCTTCATAGGGTATAAGATTTCTCCTACTTAATTATTTTGCTTATTATCCATGTACCAGCTGTGAGTATATGAAAATTCTATTTGTTATACAAATAAAGAAACTAAGAAATATAATAAAAGTAACAAAGATCATGTTATTTTTAGCCAACTTTCCTTTACCAAGGACATCAAAAAGAAGCAAGACATATTGCTTTATCGAATGTGTCATCCATAAAAGAATAGTAGCAGCAATATGTGCTAATTCCTTTTTATATTCTTTATATGTTTTCTTCCTTCCTTATTCTTCTTTATGCGCCAATACTTTCTTCCCACGTTATTTTTACATAAAGAAAATATTCATTGCTTTATGGAATCCCATAACCCTGAAAGATGAGAAGAGCAGTGGCCCAGAAGGAATGGCAGTAGCTGCACATATACCACAGGGTTGACATCTAAGCATTTACTTAAATCAGACTTTTCCACAGAGACCATAGAATATCTAGATTGAATTCCAGTTGAAGGATTCTTGGGCAATCATCATAGCAGGGAAACCAAGAGTTGGATTTTTGTTTTTGTTTTGGATTTTAAGAAAGGTATTGGGCAAGCAATGTAGTAAAAAAAGGTAGTATCAAGTAGCAATCAGTTTTAAATACTTGAATTCTCACCACAAATTTTAAAAAGCAAGTCTTTTAGCATTCCACATAGCAAAAAAAAAAATGCTGTTTCCTTCTACAGGAACACACCACCACTGGGGATTGCAACACCATTTGTCTGGGGATACAAATCTTGTGGCAGGAATATGGCAGCTGATATCTGCATGAAGGCACTAGCCATCTAGAGACAAAGTCTGGAAGAGTAGGGCAGATGGAGGGCCCACCTTTCATTCTCTACGATGACTCTTCCCTCTTTCTATACTCTTAAAAATACCCTTAGATAACAGTTCGGTTGACATGCCTATACTAGTAATTAACCAACCGAAAATAATGGTTAATTTGGCTATCCTCCTTGTTATCATATTTTTCCTCCCATAAAGCATTTGTCTAAGCAACTTTGCTTAGAAGAATAAAGCTTCTTGGATTAATTATTTGGATTTTAGGTAATATGAACAGAATGGTGGTAAGACATTTCGAGATTTTCAATTCAAATCCCTTCACATCTTTTGTAAGCTTGATAATATACATACAGGGTATCCTCCAAAATGTTCATACACTTATTGTACATCATTAATTCCACTGGGTTAAATATGAAAAGAATAAACATCAGTTGAGCTGTCAGCTATTAAAGTGTGTTTACATTTTTGGGGGACACCCTATATATGCATATGGATGCATACATTTATATATGAATATATATGTATTTTTACATGTGTTTGTATGTATATACCTTTTATACATTAATTTTATTTGGATTAGCACAAGGGTTAGCCAGTAACTAAATCAATGGGTAAGCCAATTACAATCTTCCATTACTATTTGATAGTTATTGGAGGTTTTGAGTTGTCTTATTTTATTTTTCTCCTTTGGGTGAGATAAGTAACTTGCATGGATTTAAATACTCTCTTAATGGTGTTATAGAAGAGCCAAGAGGACAACTTTCCCAGGTATTAGGAATATCTTTTTTGTGTCTGAGACATGGGAAAAGATTTCTTCACAAAGTCTCTAAATGTTCAAATGTAAAAGTTAAGTATTTATAGATTGCCTTACTAAAGTTAAAGATTTTTGTTTAATAACAAGAGAAAAGGCCACAGAGAGAATGGACACAGACAATTGAACCATCAAGTAGCAATAAAGGATTGCTATCTAGACTGTACAAAACCAGCAGGGAAGGAGAAGAAAGCGATGGGAAAAAAAGGGTACAAGATAGTGCACAAACAGCCCCTATAAGGAAAAGCCCAAAGGACTAACAAATATATAAAGAGGCGCTCAAACTCATTAAAAATTAGAAAAAAATTCAAATATCAGATATTACTGTTTCACATCAGAATATCAGCATTATAAAGGTTCATAAAACAAAACATTGTTGAAGGTAAAGGGAGACAAGGACATTTTTTGTGCTGTTGATGGGTGTGCTCATTAATACAGTCCGTCTAAAAAGCAACTCGAAGCTCATGGGTAAGTTACGTATGCATGTCCCTTATGATTCAGTAACGCACCCCTGAATATACTGTTCGGGACATTTCTTACTCAGGTCCACAAGCAGTCATGCAAAAGAAGGCTCATCACAGCACTTTTTGACTTAAGGAAATTGAAGGCTGAAGCTAGCTCAGCGCATAGATGTGTGAAATGTGGAGGCATTGCATGGGCTGCAGGATTAGAGGCAATAGACCAGGTGTCCAAACAACAACATGCTTAATCTGAAAACATAGTGTTAAGTAAAATACAGAGAAAACAATGTGGGATTTTAGCTCAATTTATGCAAAACCACAAAAGTACTTATAACAATGATATATATTTATGTATATAAATCAAGGACCTGAGAAAAGGCGCTTACAAGGTGAAGAACAAATGATGACAGGCAGTGTGAACTGAGAAAAATAAATATATAAAAGAGAGGGGTCTTGTTTAGACTGATTTGCTATGAAATGAAGAGAATGACCAATGAAGTCTATCAAAAGAAGAAATAAAAATATTAAGACTAAACATTTTTATTGTAACCTTTCATACAAATTTCTTACTGCATTTAAAATAAATTTCCCAGCAGCTTCCCTAGGCTGCATGACCCTTGCATGACCTACTGCCTGTGTATCTTATGTCAGTTATATTGGCCCAAAGTCAACGTGTAGGGCGTATGACAACATTTATATCTCAGACTTTTTCTCCATTCAATTTCCCCTTTAAGGAAGGCCACTGCTCCACCTTTTGGGCTAGCTTGTCACTTCTTAGGGATGTGATCCCTATTCCCTACTTCCAAAAAGGTCCTCCTCTCTTGTTGTCTATCACAGCCTATACTTTATCCTTTGTTCACACTTAGAACAGTTTGCAGTTATTTGTCTGTTCGTATACTCTTTACTTCCTGTGAGCATGTGAACTCCATTAGGGAAGGTGCTATGTCTGTCCCATTTGTTACTATTGTACATTTGCAGCATCTAGCACATAGTAAGCACAGATCTTTGTGCTTCGGGCTTCTAGTATATTAAAGAGATAGAAATGAGGGAGTTTATGCAAAGTCAACAAAATATCAATATTGTTGCTGTTATAAATTTTAGTTTTCAAGAATTGTAGATATATTTTCAGGCATTCTTTATTTTATTTTATTTTATTTTATTTTATTTTGCAGAGAAGGAATACATGTATTATATTCACATAATCTTTGAGAAGACAGTAAACATGAATGGAAATATGAAATGGCCATAAATGGTTCCCTTGCGAAGGAAAGAGAAATCTAAATCATGTTTAGCCTTTTAGGAGTTTAAGATACCTGCCAACATCAGCTGAAGCTTTACTGTTAACCTGCTCCATTGTGTGAGAGCTATTTTCCTTGGAGAAACTGAGTCACAAAGGATTGTTTGAGGTCACACTGTGAGTCAGTGACTTTGCTTGGAATGAAAACCCAGAGCGCTGACTCATTGCATTCTGGGTGGTGAGTGCTCAGCCACAGTCCTCAATTGCCATCCTCAGTCAGTCTGAGGTCAGTTACTGATTTAAAGAAACCATAACTCTCTTCAATCATGGCGATGGAACTCGATAGATACTGACATGTGTCCTGCGGTATTTCTATGTTTCTTAAAAAAGGAAAGACTATAAATAAAACATTCAAAGTTACTAAAGCAGTAGGAAACAGAAGGAATTTTTAAACATTTATTTACAGTGCATAGATTATACAAAAACCTCAGAGCCCTCTAAAATACCCATGCACAGCACCACATTTACCAACAACAAAATTCCCAGTTCCTCACTGCTAACAACGCAAGGGGCATAAGCATATTCCTACTCTGTTATAAATGCTTTCAATTATACATGAAGTGAATTGACTGCTGAAATGGTTGGTGCTTTTGTATGCGGGTCGTTTAAATTTGTTCAGTCAGATATTCATTCACTATACTAGAAGCCCGAAGCACGAAGATCTGTGCCAGAATGAGTTTTCCTTTCCCTGACTGCCCGCACAGTTTTTGCTCTGTTCCAGAGACTCCTTTCTACCGTCTTATGCTGCTCAGAAGCCCCAAGGGGCCACATATGCAAATTAACCACCATCTTTGTTGGTTACTCACTCCTGATTGGCTGTGGGCATCGAAGGTACCGTCAATTAGCATGTTTGTCTATTATTAGGTAAGATATTTATTTAGTGTGGTAGGCACCTAGCATGGTCCCTCAGATAATCCTTGCTGTCATGGAGCTTACCTTCTATTTTCATGACTAGAATAACCATTGCCCATGAGATGAGCCTAAAAGACTTGGCCTATGTTAGTCTTTTTTTACAATATTTCCTAAAAAACAAAACTAATATTATTAAAAGTTTTTCTAAAAACATGCAACACCTGCAGATATTTATTAGTGCTAAATTGAAAAAGAAGCAAAAATTATTTGAACTGTTATAGGCAGTTAGACAGATGTGAACAGAGCAAGGACAATAGAAACTCATCAGGGCAAGAAGTCCCGGATGCCTAGTTAAGGGGCAAAAACTGGAAAAACAAGAACATCTCCCCTAGGGTAACCTGTCCTCCCCTACCATATCACTGATTATTCGGGTTTGGACCCCTAACTTTTCATATAGCTGGTCATGTGATTTAGACTCCCTGAACTTTTCCTCCCTAAAGAAAACATTTAGGCCTCAATTGTATTTCAGCTCCAGGCCCAGAAAAGCAGCAAAACCAGACAAGTGGTGCTGTGGCTGCTTCAGGACCAGCTGCACTGACCAATGACCCCTTTGTCCTGGCCCTGACCCATCAGTGGAGACCATGACCCTGAAAAAGCACACCTGGAAAGCTGATGCATATTCATTCTATTGAGAGAGTCTCCTGGGACCTCCCATAAGATTTCCCACCTGAAAAGGAGAGATAAATACACTCAGGATGAAAGACCGAGTGAGTTGTCTTCCCCAGGGGAGCACAACAGAGCCATCCCCCTTCCCCTTTTTCTCTAACCCAGTGGTCGGCAAACTCATTAGTCAACAGAGCCAAATATCAACAGTACAATGATTGAAATTTCTTTGGAGAGCCACATTTTTTAAACTTAAACTTCTTCTAACGCCACTTCTTCAAAATAGTCTTGCCCAGGCCGTGGTATTTTGTAGAAGAGCCACACTCAAGGGGCCAAAGAGTCGCATGTGGCTTGTGAGCCACAGTTTGCTGACCACTGAATCTAAGGGATGCCACAAGTCTTGCACCAGGGGAGCAATGAGCAGCGGCAGCTCATCCCAGGCTACCCTTGAACTTGTCTCTATGGTCCCTTTCTTCTGACTACTTAGTGAGCTAGAGCAGCCCTGTTATTTCTTCTATGCATCTTTCTTGTTTCACCGTACTAAGTGTATTTTTGCTGCGACCAATAAATTCTTACTTACTTTGCCACATTTTGTCTCTTGATTGAAATCTGTCCTTCAGGAAGACAAGAACTGGGGTCTCGTTGTGTTGCTGGTAACATGGACTTCTTGGTGTCTAAAATGAACTGTGGATAATAAGATATGCAGTTGGTTATCATGACATGTTGTGATACATTCATAAGGATGTAGATATTCTACATCGTTTGAAAATCAAGCTGTATATATAATCCTCAAGAACTGAATTGGGCTGAAATATTCAGTTTCCTATTTTTGCTATGGCTCTAGTATACTGTAAAACTCTATAGTAGACATTCAGAATCCAATTCAATCATGATCACGTACAAGTGACTTTGAATTCTATTAAAATACATAGTTTCCAAGTGGAAACCTGATCATTATGAAACTGTAATCTTTCTATGATCACAAAAATATGCTTATGTTTCTAATACACACAAAATTCAAGATCTGACATTTATTTCCAATGACTATTTTTCTCACAAATATGCTTGTCAGATTAAAAATAAAGGCTAAATATTCCAGCAATAAGTCACATTGAAATAGAGAATTTCCTATTCAGCGTTCCACAGAAAATTAAATTTCTGTGACCAATGAAGAGTGTATTAAGATAGTCTATGTGGAAACCTTCCTACGTGGATGGAATAGAGGCCAGAAGCACTGACTCACATTTCCCGGCCTTTAACCACTACCTTACTCCAATTCCCCTGGCTCTGCTGTGCGGGAACAACACATGTGCCAACACGGTATAGTGAGTGGAAAGAGCTTCATAGTTGGAAAAACTGTGGAAATCCCTAGCGCACATATTTTTCCCCTCTTCAGATTTCAATTTCCTTATGACTAAGTTAGGGATCCTAATGGCAGTCCTTAGGGCAGATCACCATGGCTAATGGTGGTGGTGGTGAGGATGGCTAACCTTTATCCTGTGCTTGTCGTGGGGCAGACTCCGTGGTTGTTGCTCTGCAGGCCCTATGCATCTAGAGTAGTGGGCAGGACAGAGGGGTGTTTTTTGCTTGTTTGTTTTGTTTTTGTTTTTTTTTAAATATATTTTAATTGATTTTTTACAATTAAAAATTGAAAAATAATTTTAGAAATAGTTAGAAACATTGATGAGAGAGAAACATTGACCAGTTGCCTCCTGCACACCCCCTACTGGGGATGTGCCTGCAACCAAGGTGCATGCCCTTGACCGGAATGGAACCCGGGACCCTTGAGTCCCCAGGCCAATGCTATATCCACTGAGCCAAACCGGTCAGGGCAAGGACCGAATTTTGATAGACTCTATGGGAGCAGGGTCTGAGAAGTGGATCTGGGAATACTATATGCCTCTGGGTAATATGCTAATATCTCTGAATTTCCGGGTGTTGTTTTTTTGTTTGTTTGTTTAAATCTGTAAAAAGGGACTAATAATCATAGCTTCTTCTTAAATTTGTTGTAAAGATTAAATAAGGGAAAAAAGTATTTCTGTGCTCTCATCAGTGCCCGGCATATGTTGGGTTCCTTCCTCCCTTCTTGATGTCCCTCGATGAAGAATAATGATGAAACCGAACTCTGACTTCGTTTTCTTTATGTGGGGAGAATCACTGAGATGCCAATATAAAAAGAACCAAGGTTTTATTGGCTTCATTGTGTCTCCCTACATTCATGTGGGATTAAATTAAGGTGACATCACATGGTTGGGCCCTCATCCAAACTGACGGACGTCTTTATAAGGAAGGGAACTTGGATACACAGAGGCACTCCTGGGGCACAGACACATAGATCGAAGGCCATTGGCCATGCGAGGATAAGAGAAGGTGGCCTTGCAAGCCAAGGAGGGAGGCCTGGTTTTAGAAGCAAGCCTGCTGACACTTGGATTCTGGCCTCCAGAACTGTGAGAAAATACACTTCTGTTGTGCAAGCCACCAAGTCTGTGGCATTGGTTATGGCAGCCCTATGAAATGAATTCAAGGGCGTTTTCCACCTGCAAGGTGCTTGCTTGACATCCTTTAAAAGGGAGACTAGGGTCCAGCCGGTATCGCTCAGTTGTTGAGGGTCAACCATGAACCAAGAGGTCACTGGTTCAATTCCTGGTCAGGACACATGCCCAGGTTGTAAGCCAGATCCCCAGTAGGGATGCCTCTGGTTGATGTTTCTCTCTCATCCATGTTTCTCTCCCATCAATGTTTCTGTCTCTCTATCCTGCTCCCTTCCTTTCTAAAAATCAATAAAAATTTAGGGAAAAAGTGGGGAGGTGCTAGGGAAAAAAGGCAGGATTCTAGGCAGTATCTGTGTCTGGCTCTATGGCGCCACCAAGGGTAATGACTGGGGCAGAGGGTGCTATGCATGCGTTCATTGTCTAAACATAAGAACCCTGAGCCCTACTTTTCTTTTGCCCAGAAGATTCTGTTGTTAAAGTGAACATTTGTGTGATCCATTTTTTGTTTATGCCAGTGGTTTAGAAAATCCACAATGAGTAAAACCAAGCATAGAATGTGTTACCAAGGAAAAATGGATAAATATTATTATTGATGAAAAAATGGATGGGAATACAAAGAATGTAAAAGGTACACATTCTTTCAGACATAACAGGGTGTTTCCTACATGACTGTAAATAGGGCTTTATATTGATGCTTTGATAAAAATTATTTATAAGCTTTTAAGAAGAAAGATATTCTAAATTCTATTAATGTTAAAATCAGACCATCATATACTTGAAAGAAAAAGGGCATTTCTCTAAAAGCCCCTAGGCATGTGACCTTTCACAGGAAGTCATACAAAAACCAGTCTACTTGGAAACAATGACTAGTGATGGAGGGAAGGTCGGAGTAACTCCGACTGAAAGCTAGGATTGTTTAGAATGTGGAAAGGCAGCCAGTGGAAAAGCCTACATAGCAGAAAAGAAACCAGAAAACGAGTTATTAAAAGAAGACATTGAATGTATTGTAGAAGATCTTAATTATTCTTTTTGGCCTGATATTTAGCAGACCTACTAACAGGCACCCGGTTTATAGCTATAAACTAGAGAAGACCAAGACTGTTCTCACCCCCCATCTTGCCTATTGCCTCGGTCATCTTGGCCACCTGTGTACCTGCGGTTTCCTCTGCCAGGAATGCCTTCCTTGTTCTTGCTGCTGAGGAGGAAATTGCTCTCTTCTTCAAGAGCCAGAGCAGGCCCTTCGTTGGGTACCTGCTGACTCTCCCAGATCTGTCATTCCCTGAACCATATCCTCCATCCCTGTTGTTGGGATGATCCTGCATACAGCTCGATTATGACCCTTAGCATGGTGTGTCATGATTATGTTCATGCATCTGTTTCCCCTAGCAATCAGAGACACTGAAGGCAAAGACCTTAATGTACCCTCAGCAGACTCTGTGCCTGCCAAAATGTAGACACACAATAAAAGTTTGAAAAAAAAGAATCATTTTTTCAAGTGTATATAGAAACACATATTTCAAATATAGCAAATGGACATATATTGTATTTTCCATAAGCATTAATATCCTTTCACTGGAAGAAAACTGAAATTACGCAGAACTGCAGCGAGCAAAATGAGGGTCATCATTGCTAAACTTACTGAGGCTATAATATTCTTGTTTCACTTGAATGCGTGTATGTGGCTGTTTTCATGTCAGTGGCTCATGTTTACTGATAAGAGCTGTGTAGTATACTGGGAGTGCTGACTGAATTTGTATACTTTTAAAAGTTTTCTATGCTGACTTTCCAAGACTTAGGCCTCCGGTTTTACTTGCCTCAATGAATGAGCAAGGCAGAATTATGACTGTGATCACAGACTCAAATTCTATTGAGACCAATTAACAAAAATGAGTGTACTAGAACTGAGTCAAAGGGGATCGCAGAGTGTAGTAAACTGGGGAATGCATTTCCTGTCCAAAGGCATTAAAAAATAGTGAGGGGACCAATATGTTTGGTTAAAGAAATGCCCTTTTTTTTTGGCTCCTTATTTTTGAGTCATCACACTAGATTAGCAGTTCTTAAAGTGTAATCCGGTGGCTTTTGGGAATTCCCAACTTTTTTTTTTCCAAGTCAAAGCTATTTTTATAATCATACTAAGAAATCGTTTGATTTTTTACTATGTTGACATTCACATTGATAGTGCAAAAGCACTTTAGTACAAATTAAGGCAGTGGCTCCAAACTGTCCTAAGAGGCATTCAAAGTATTTTTTTTTCCCACGTGCTCATAATGAAAAAGAAAGTTAGGTTCACTTAAGACTATTCTTTATGAAGCAACAAAAATTCTAGACTTTATTAAGTCTCAACACTTGAGTATACCTGTTTTAAATATTCTGTGTGAAGAAATGGTTATATGCACAGAGCACCTCAGCTACCTACCCAAGAGAGACTGTCTTGAGAAAAAGCACTTATGCAAGTAGTTGCTGAGCTGAATGAACTAGTTGCTTTTTTTTTTTACATGAGCTAACAGGCAAACTATAGCTTGGGGAGTTGGATGTTGGACAGAAATGTTCAAAAATGAACAAAGTGAAACTATATTAAAAAATTTCACAATTTTATTCAGGCTTTTACATAAAAAATTAGAATTTTGGAAAATGTTTCATCAACACTAGGAGCTTCCCATTTCTAAAAGAATTTTCTGAATTGATCAGTGGTGATATTATTAAATGAATATTTTTATATTATTTAATGAAATGCATCAACATTTAGAAGATTTGTATTATGCAGTGATTCAATATTTTCTATAAGATTAATGTGCAATGTTACAAAACCAGGTGTGGGTAAAAGATCCATTCAAAATGCAAGTAGATCAACAAAGTATGAGACATTTATTGATATGGCTTCAGATCCCATGTTGTAATAATCTTCAGAAACTACAACTTGTTGAGTTTTGGTACAGTATCAAAGAAGAATATTTACAATTATCCAAAAAGCCTACTCTTTCCTTTTCCAACTACATACCCATGTGAAGCTGGATATTCTTTGCTTACTTCAACCAGAATGAATGCAGAAACTAAAATGAGATTCTAGCCAGACATTAAAAAATGCATTAAAATAAAAAAATGTAAATGGAACTCTTTATAACAATTGTTGTTGTTGTTTTTAGAAAATATAGTAAGTTTTCATAAAATTGTTATTTTTGCCAACTATAAATTATATATTGATAGTAACTATGAGATGGGTTTAATATTATTTTTAATGTATTATTAGGTAAACATTTAAAAATTTTTCAGATTTTATTGCAAAGACCCATTTTCTCCTATGAGTTAGGTAAAACTTACTATAACTGTTTCTCCTGATTTCCGTGAGACTCTCAATGTCCACTCTGTTTACCTTTGACCCTCTAAATTTCTGTTCTTTGTTTCCTAAAAATTTAGCTGAGCTTCATCTCTCTGCAAATAAAATAAAACAAAGCAAAAAACCACATACACACAACTATAATAGGTAGCCCCAGAGATAAACATTTTTTTATTCAACTGACTGGCTAAGGTCCCTGTGATGACAAAAACTCACCCCACTGTACAATCACCCCTCCAGTAGCTTGTCTAATTTTCCTGTAAATGCTTAGGGCCAACCACCCTGCCAAATCCCTAGTGTTCTCCATGTTGTAATATGATAGTAGCTAAATAAAATCAGGTCATTGCTCACTTGTTTGTTGATTTTTGTTGTTGTTGTTTGCCTTTAATATTGACAATAATTTCATATTTTTGTTATCTCCTAGCTTTCTAAATAACATATATTGAAGCCTACAAAAGTAAGAAATTCTGGACTGATTGCTATTTTTAAAACATAAAACATTTATAATGCAAAAATGCATCTGTTAAAACTTCAACCTTATGAAAATGGAGTTGTACATCAATATGCACATACAATTTTCTCTGATTTCATTCTGGAGAAGAAAAGAGCCAGATTAAGCAGGCAGGGGTTATAAGGTAATAGAACAGAAAGGGCTTCCTATGTAAATCACACAACAGGATGAAAGGTCACTGCATATGCATATGCGGTGCAATTTGTAAAGCAGAGGTCAACCTTTCAAACCTAAAATATCTCTCCTTTAAGCTTGGGTACACACACACACACGTGTTTTGGATGGAGGAAATCAGGAAGTGACATTTAAGTGAATGGTGCATTAAGAAGCAGATAACATGAGACACCGATTTAAGACTGTGCACTGACAGTAGCTAATGCCTCAGCAGAAGTATTGAATAGTTGCCTGCTAAGAAAGGAAGATGACAGATGGTTCTCACAAAGTGAGAGTTGGGGAACAAGGGAAGGAAAGACATGGAAATTGACTGCAATGTTGAGTCTAATTGTTTTCCTTTGCAGTTCTGCCTAGGGCCTATCTTTCTTGGCTTAAATATGTGGGGGGTTTTATTTTTATTTTTTTATTCCATTCATTAATCCAGGAAATCTGGCTGCTCCCCTTGAGGCCAGGAGTCAAGTATATTTTGATCCCTGCCTCACTGCTGACAGCCCCTTTCAGGCTAGTTGCTTGCATAGGTGCTCTTGCCAGGAAGTAACCAACATCAGTGCTGAAACTTACTCCAGAGATGTGCTCTTCCTTATTACTTGATTCCTGTTACCAATATAGTATATTTTTAATAATAATAAAAATAAAAATAAATGGAAAGGTCAGTGGATAAAAGGTTATGGTGAATCCCTTCTCATGTAATGCTAACTTCCTGTGATGATATAATAATCCCATCAAATAAAGAACACTAAGCTCAGCTGCCTGGTGTGGCTCAATAGTTGAGCATCAACCTATGAACCAGGAGGTCACAGTTCAATTCTAGGTCAGGGTACATGCCCGGGTTGCCACTAGTTCCACAGTTGGGGGTGTGCAGGAGGCAGCTGACCAATGATTCTCTCATAATTGATGTTTTTCTCTCTCCCCTTTCCTCTCTGAAATCTATAATATATATGATGTACTTCATAATTAGAAATACTTCGAAAATTTAGAAAAACAACATTTTTCAAATTTAGATTTACTAAAATTCCTCCAATTTTTAGTGAATATTAAAATAGACAACAATTAGATGGTATATTTATAATGTACCTTTTTTTTTGTATGTAAGTCAGAAAGAAAATATTTAGAATAAATATTTTAGACACTCTTATTCTTTATAATAAAAGCCCAGCAACCAAGATGATGCAACAATCAGAACGACCAAAGACCAGAATGACTTCAGCCTGGCCAGCCCTGCCCCCCCAGCAGAGACCCCCACCTCGATCGGGGGCATGGCCAGCCTGCAAACCACCTGCAGTCCCTCACCCAGCTGGCTCTGCCCCTCAGTGGGGACCCTCACCCCGATCTGGGGTCCCAATCAGGGCAGGCCAGCCAGCTCCCACCCATGCACTGGGCCTCTGTCCTATATATAAACATAACATGCAAATTGACCCTAATGGTGGAATGACCAGAAGTACTGCTCCATCAGTCACTATGAGGCACATTGCCCATTTCTCAGTCCCTTTCCTTGGCCAGCAGGCTCTGATCATCCAGTGGCAAGTGGGGAGCCAGGGGTGGGTGGCAGGGGACACAGAGGCACTAGGCTAAAGCCTCTGCCTAGCCAGTCACCCCACACACAGAGGATGACCCGCAGCGGGGGCAGCCGACTTCTTGGTCCCTTCCCCCAGCCAGCATGCTCTGATCACCTGATGGCAAACAGGGAACTGGGGGTGGGTGGCAGTAGGGGGTGGGGGGAAGGGCCAGCTGTGGGCAGCTGTGGAAGATGGTCCTGATTGCAGGACAGTCCTAGGGGCCATACCCACATACAAATTTTGTGCGCCAGGCCTCTAGTACTGTATAAAAATGTAATATGGAAGACTCTCTAGAGTAGGGGTGTCAAACTCAATCAGAGAAGGGGCCAAAATCTAAAATCCAGCTTAAATTGCGGGCCGAATGGTTTACTGAACAGTCATAAACTGTCATTGTGATGGAAACGCAGCGGAGTGCAGTGATGACAGCGCGGTGCGGGCCACACTGCAAGGCCTGGCGGGACGGATTTGGCCCGCAGGCCTTGTGTTTGACACATGTGCTCTAGAGAATAAAACCTCATATGAATTTATTGTTAACTATTCTACAACAACTTTTTTTTTCTGAAAAGAGGACTCTATCTGAAGTGCAGGCCCACTCCATGAGAGAGAGAATCAAAAGCTTTTGGATTTAAGGAAGCACATTTAGCTAATGCGACAATCCTCTGTCATGCAGCTCTTGGAGGCCACTCACCAGGTTTGTCATGGTCATCTGAGAGGAGATTTGCAGAGTTCAGTTCTCAGTGAGAGGAAGCACTGACTGTGAAATCAACTCAACAATAAGATCTTTCACTGTAAGAGCTTAAGGTGTATCATGTAAAACATTGGGAAGTCCCAGATAGAAAGAGACCAAATCATTCACTCTCCTTAGAGAAAATAGGTTGTGCTGTGAGAAGAACATCTGTCATGAGTCCCGGGAGGTAAGTTAAATCTCAGCTTGGTTATTAACTCATGGCCTGACTGTGAGAGTCCTACCTTCCTGGGTTTCTTCACATGCATCCTCCAGGAGATTAATAAATTGGACCCAATGACCCAGAAAATTTCTCATGGAAACTTACTAGGTTTCAATTGTAACTATTTAAAGAAAAGTGTTTTACCAGCAATAATGTATATTTTTATTAAAGCATAAAAAAATTCTAACCATTATTAGTTTAAAATTAAAATCCTGAAAAAAAGTGATTCTGTGCTAGTTTGTGAAATAAAATATATGCCCTTTTCAGAAAATACATTAAGAAAATATGTTCAGCTTCTCTTCCATCTCTCCCATCTCTCTTTCTCCAGTAATCCTCCTTTAGTTTTTACCAAGAATGTACGGTGTGACCAAAGTTAACAAAAGCAGTTCTCTGCACGTGGGTAATTCCTACACAGTGATCAAGGGCGAAAAGCAATGACCGTGCATTAAAGGGCCAGAGCTGTGTGTCAGGGATGCTCCACCTTCCCACAGAGAACAAGGCAAAGCTCTTGGACCCTGTGACCCCACGCCTGTTTCTTGGTAAATTTCAAAAGAAAGACTCAGTGAAGTGCTAAATAACAAACTTATCCCCAGGCGCCTGAGAAGGGATTTACTTTGCAGGAAATAAAATAGAAACAATTGAGGGCTAGAGATCCTCCTCATGTTTTTAACATCCAGTTTCTTACAACATAAACCAAGGCCTATTTTCATTGCACCACCCACTGCTTTATTTGTGCTTATAGAACAATGACTTTCTGGAGCCATTACACCATTAAAGTAAAAAAAAAAAAAAAAAAAAAAAAAAAAAACTAATATGAACATGCAAATTTTGGTTTTTCTTTGACATAGCCTTGTTCTGAAAAACAAAACAAAAACAACAATGTCAAAACAATAGCAAAAATGAACTTAAGATTCTCTACCTGAAACAGAGAAGAACTAAAATATAACAGCAAATTTCAAGTTACTATATAAGGTAGAAAATCTCCCTTGGATGACTGTGAAGTTGAATTCTTAGTCATATGGACATAGATGCAGCACATTTTTATTCAAAAATTAAGGAGTTGCCCAGCTTGTACTTTGTAACCTTAGAAGTAGGAAGGTAATAATTATAAAGATAATAGAACATAAAATTCTGTGCTGTTTAGATTCTACAACATAATTTACAAGTTAGCTTGTAAACAATTATTCTTGATAGAGGAGATACCTGGCTATCATTTCCCAACTCTATTGGGCAAGAACTGTTACAAAAAAGTAGAAAGAGAGGGAGGATGAGAGGCATCGTAAAAATATCTTCATATATTTATAAATTTAAGCAGAATTTTAACTATTTTTATAGATATAAGAAGCAAGTAAACAACATAAAGTTCTAAGTTCAATTATGACAATAAAAATTAAAGTTTCTTTCTTGATTTTTAAATAAGAAATGCCCTCATAATATTATTTGTCACTGTTGAAAATATTTTTCTTGCTTTCCATGTTGTTGCCCAATAAAAAAAAAGAAAATTCCAAAGCGGAATTGCATCTGAACATTTAATCCCATTACTTGTTGTGCTTTTTAATTCTGCTCATCATAGATTGTTTTCATTGTGTTTTAAAAGTTTATCTTTTAAAAAAAGTATTTTATTTATTTCAGAGAGGAAGGGAGAGGGAGAGAGAGAGAAACATCTATGATGAGAGAATAATTGATCAGCTGCCTCCTGTGTGCCCGCTACTGGGGATCAAGCCCAAAATTCAGGCATATGCCCTTGACTGGAACTGAACCTGGGTCCCTTTTCATCAGCAGGCCACTGCTCTGTCCACTAGGCCACTGCTCTATATAGGAATAGAAATTCATCTTTAGTATGGTTTTATGTAGAAAAATCAGTTAAACTTTGGTTGAAAGAGCTTTTGTATCCTTTTCTACTGAGCTACTAATATCCAACCTTATATTTTTATTTCTTAGTGTGATGGGTCTTGGGGCCATATAGGTGGTATGAAGTTAAACTCTAATTCTATCTGAGAGCAGGTCTATGTACGCATTCACATGAGTTCAGTATGACCAGAAAAGTTTTTTTTTGTTTTCCCTCACTGACAATAGGTGACTTTTTTTTATAGTCGATTTATCACTGAATTTGTTTCAGGTTCATGCATGAGGTACCTTTCTGTACTAACTTCCCCTGCCTCCATATGGATGCTGGTCATTTCTCCTACCTCCACATGGATGTTAAATCCAAATTCTTGAGTTACTATGCTTAACAACATTTCTATCTCCACTCTAGCCTTGAAAATGCTGTGGCATAGTTTATCAGTTTACTTCTCTGTACTTATAGTTATTTTTTAAATGTCTTTAATTTTCTTTCAATTTACTTAAATTTGTCTATTTTATCTTTTCATATTCTAAGGGTTTCAAACATTCTATTGTTTCATGCATATCCCTTCTCACAACACTTTACCATTATTTATGCATTATAGCTCTCATATTTTCTCCATTTTTTAATACCACTTTTTGTAGAGTTTTCTCAAGCACATCTTCATATAATCCATTTGGTTTACTATGTTTATATCTGTTTATTATTAGATTTGAAGACTTTCAGTGATTTCTTTTTTTACTTTTCCCATTTTATTTTTAATTATTTTATTTTATAAAGTTCATTTTTTTGGCAAGTTTTCTTAAAAATATAAGATATTCTACACCATATTTTTTTCCACTACATGGAAATGTCTCCTATAATATTGTTCATATAAATACTTTTCAATCTGTATTTATTCTTGTTCTGAAAAATATTTGCTCAGATTACAAACATTTATTTCTGCTTTCCAAATTTTATCCTTTTGAATTATCATAATTTACCTGGGTCTGTTAGTTGTCTACAATGGAATTTCATTAACAGTCTTTCTGGTTCTCCTGGCAACTGTTTTGTTGAAGATGTTTTTCTATGTTTAAAAGCCAGTTGCATGAGAGTGATAGGAAGTCATCACTATAGACAATATGAAAGTCTGTGACACTCTGCTTCAAATTTCCTCTTCTTCTTCTTCTTCTTTTTTTTTTTTTTATAATATATTTTATTGATTTTTTACAAGGAGGAAGAGAGAGGGATAGAGAGTTAGAAACATCAATGAGAGAGAATCATTGATCAGCTGCCTCCTGCACACACCCCACTGGGGATGTGCCCACAACCAAGGTACATGCCCTTGACCAGAATCGAACCCAGGACCTTTCAGTCCGCAGGCCGACGCTCTATCCACTGAGCCAAACCGGCCTTGGCTCCTCTTCTTATAAGACTAGCAGTCAGATTAGATTAGGGTCCATCTTTGTGAAATCATTTTAACTAATTAACTCTTTAAAGGCTCTATCTCCAAATATAGCCATGTTCTGCAGTACTGAGGGTTAGGACTGCAACATATAAACTTGAGGCAAACACCATTCAGCTCATAACATATATGATGAATAAAAAAGCCTGATTTCACTTGTTCATTTTATAGCTTAGGGAAGAAGAACCTTTCCAAATCTAGTCAATATAGAAACCATGGGAACCCAAATCTGATCTCAATGATCTTTCAACTAGAGTTTACAGGATAACATTTTACTATTGCCTTTTTGGCTGCCATTGAAATAGTAAAGTTGCATTATGTCATGGCTATGGGCACAATGCATCTTTGTGATGGAGTGATGACTAATTTGCATATTACCCTTTTATTAGATAGAATAGTCCTGTTACCAATCTATGCAAAAAACAGATTTTGAAAATTCTCCATCAGAACAATAGAAATGAAAGGTCTTAAAGCTCAGTTATTGCAAAGAAATACTGATGGAAACCCAAGAGGAAGTATTTGTATAGGAACTTAATACTTTTAACATTTATAAAGCACTCTGTTTTTCCCATCTGTCACCCAAGCTGCCTTTTAATGAAACAAAGTATATTTGAAATAATTTGAGAAATATTTCTGATTCAAGGGAAAATCAGGAATCATTGGTTTTCCATAATACACAGAAATTTAAGCTTTATTCTAAGAAGATAGAAATATTTGTGAAAGACAAATGTAGTTTTAATTACTAAAATCAAAAGAATTATACAGAAGATGATTTTTCCCCCCTAAAACAGGAATATTTAAAAACTAAGACAATTTTTTTCTGCAGATTTCTCTGGAAATTTTCCCACTTCTTAAAGGCATTGAGTGATCATTCATGAGTGAAAACCACACATTGTTATCCATGTCTCAGGTTAGACAAGTTTATTTATAAAGATTTCAAAATGCTTGCTGCTTATCACATACTAGTACATAGACTCACCCAGTAGGCAGTGGCATGAATGAAGGCATTTTCTTATTAAACTTACCAGAAAGTAATCTTGAAAGCATAACTAAGATTTTTCAGATAAGGAAGAAACACATAGTACCTTTTTAAAAAAATGGTTAGGGTGACCCTGATTTTGCAGAAACCTTTTTATTTATTTTTTTCTACACAGAAATCTGGGACACATTTTCGAGTTTTGAATCTGTTAATAGAAATGGGCAAGGTATACTATAACAACTAAAGATAACTGGCCAATTTCCCTGTCTGTGTGCTCTCATAATCTAGCAATGTTTTACTTTATTTATTTTATTTTTTATTAAGATACTATATGTGTACATATCTTATCACTGCCCCCCTTCCACTCCCTACATCCCCTCCCTCCCCAGAGCAATTTAGCAATGTTTTAGCCTATAAACATGTCAGCTACTGGAATTCTGACCTCAATTTTGTTCTGTTCTTTTCTGTAATCCTCACATGAATGAAATTAATTAGGGAGTTAGTCATAATTATGAAATGCTTTAAAGTACACTAGCTAAAAATTTAATAATAGCTGAGGTTTTGAATTTTTCTTTTGGAAGTAATATTTCATTTTTATTGTTTAGCTCTTTTTCAAAAAACTGGATTTATTTACACTATCCTATTTTGCTAAAGGAAGGATTTTCAGAGAGTACTTGTAGAAAAATAGAAGTTTCTCACCAAAAGAAACGTTAGGGATAATCTAATCAAAATATCAGTTCTTAGAGTTAAAGAAACTGAGAAATAAAAAATCGAGGAGATGTTTTAATGCTACATGGCACACAGTGTTAAAGTTGAAACCATGTCGGATAATTAAATTCTTCATGTTATTTTTCCTGATACATCATGCAAAATATAAAAATTCAGATATACTATTGAACTCATAAAAAAATAAAGTATTGGATCTTTTCAGTAATAGAGCAAAGCATTTTTTTTTATTTTCTCACATCTCTAATGGAAGTTTTGTATTCTTCCTTTTGAATTTTTAATCTCCTCTAGATACTGTTTCGATTTATTCAAAATAAAGGGAAAAATTAATTGGGAGGACTTACGCTGCCATTCCGTCTCCTCCTCAGACAGAGCTTTGGAAAGGAAGAAGCTTCGGGAGGGCGTGGCATTCAGAGGTCAGTTCTCCAGCTTTCTAGATCCTTAGAAACTTCTGTCAGCTAAACTGACATGCAGTCAACTTACTAGAAACTGATTTATATGGAGAGTCTAGTGTCTCACTTGTAAGGAAAATGGAAACTACCAAGCAAACAAGACTATGTGTGTTCACTCAACAGCAAAGAGAAGAGATGCCAAATCAAGGCTGGTCACAAGGACTTACTTCATCAGCATCAGGCAAAGGAGACAATTTAAGTTGTTATCATTGGCAGTCTATTGACAACTTTGAGAGACCTTAGCTTGAAATGCAGGCAGGGCAGAGCTCCAGTGGGAAACAAAGGCAGGTGGAACATAGGCAGGGGCAGACACGGCAGGAAGTTTGTGCCAGCTTAATCACAGGAACCAACCAAGCTGAAATAAATGTTTCTGGCTCAAAGCAGGAGGCATGGGAAAGCAAGGGAGGGCCGGCAGCAACAAGGTGTACTGGCACAGAAAAACAGAAAAAGTTCAGCATCGGAACAGAGAAAGAACACATAGAAACAGGGAAAGTTCAGGTCCGTTGCTGGCCAAGAACAATTGAGGGAATCAATCAGGTGATGACATGGGTAGATACAGAGCAGGCTGGTAGAAAATATATACTCCTGGACTACAAAGCTTTAACAGGCAGCCCACTATTAGGTGCCCCGCCCCATGCGGGGAGACTGAACCTCTTTCTAATAAGTTTTCCACACTTTTGCTTAAATCTTCTGGTCCATGAAGCTCATTCTTCAACATCTAGAGACACAACCCTGGGAAAAACTCTCAGCTCACCATTTTGGTTACCAACCTGATTTTTATTGATTTCAGAGAGGAAGGAGGAGGGAGAGACAGAAACATCAATGATGAAAGAGGAATCAATGATCAGCTGCTTATTGGGGATCAAGCCCGCAAACCAGACACGTGCCCTGACCAGGAATCTTAACATGACCTCCTGGTTCATGAGTTGACACTCAACCACTGAGTCACATTGACTGAGCACAACCTGATTTAAAAAAAAAAAATGTTTTTATTGATTTCAGAGAACAAGGAGAGGGACAGAGAGATAGAAACATCAATGATGAGAGAGAATCATTGATTGGCTGCCTCCTGCACTTCCCCCTGCTGGGTTTCGAACCACAACCCAGACATGTGTCCTTGACCAGTCTTGAACCTGGGACCCTTCAGTCCACAAGCCATCGCTCTATCGACTGAGCCAAACCAGCTAGAGTCACAACATGATTTTTAACTCAAACTTATTCAGAGATTTTAGTTTACATGACATGAGAAGCTAAGGCACAGAGAGACTTCTAAAAAAGGTATTTTGTGTTTGTGTGATATTAGTAGTTAACATTTTTACATATACATATAACATTTTTACATATACAAAAGAAAAATGAGCATTTAACTCAGCACATTTCTTAAATTGTTACTCCTTACAATGGCTTTTGATTCTCTACATCGATGTAAAGAAAACATCTATTTTAAATAAACATTTGAATATTTGTGGTGACAATATTTTAGATTCCTACCTCATGAGTCTTTAGAAGTCTTAGGTAGAACTTTGTTCTCCTCTGGAAACCTCAGTGTTGGCTTTGAAAAGCCTTTGAACTTATGAGGCTCATCCGCTTCATGGAGAATAATCTCCTTTGCTTTAGTTCAGCTGACTATAAATGCTAGCCTCTCTATTCAATACCTTCCCAGCAACTCCTAGATTAGTGTTTGATTGAATAACTGGGTGCTGTAGTAAAGTATAAATCCCTAACTGGGCAGATTGCAGTGGGTAGTCATTTTAACTCTTTATCTTTTCCTTAAGCAAGCCCTGTCCATCTGGGTTAACAAATCTTTGAAATGCCTGTTTCAGACCCCTCCTTCTAATCTGTGAACCACCTTTTTAGATCCTTTCTAAGCACCCTCAAGAGAACAAATAACCTTAAGTATCCTGTAATCTAATCTCCACTTTGCTTTCTCCCATCTTCATGTAATCTTACTTATGTCTCCTCCTTAATTTCAAATGCATAAAAGAAATTGTAAAACTGTTTTACTCCAGAACAGTTGAGATCTTGCTCCCAAGAATATATTGTAAGTTTGACTCAAACTTTTGTTGTTTTACTCCTCACCTGAGGCTGTTCCCCCCACCACTTTTTTTTTTTTTTTTTTTTTTTTTTTTTTTAAGAGAGAGAGAGAGTGGAAGGGAGGAAGGGATAAATATTAATGCGAGAGGGATACATCAATTGGTTGCCAACCACTTATGCATCAACTGGGGCCAAAGATCAAACCTGTAATCCAAGTATGTGCCCTTGACCAGGAATTAAGCCCTCAACCCTTCAATACAAGGGCTGATGCTCTACCAATGAGCTACACTGGCCAGGGTTCAAATATGCAGCATTACTCATGGTGGCCAAGACATGGAAACAACTGAGGTGCCCTTTAATAATTGATTATATAAAGAAGATGTGGTATATATATATATATATATACACATATACACACACACACATACATACATACACTGGAACACAACCATAAGAAAAGGTGAAATACTACCATTTGCAATAACATGGATGAATCTTGAGACTATCATGCTAAGCAAAGTAAGACAGAAAAAGTCAAACACCACACGATTTTGCTCACATGTGGGATATAAAACTGAAAGCAACAAAAGAACAAGCCAAGACAAACAAACAAAAAGTTATTGACATAGACAACAGTATGTTGGTTCCCAAAGGGAAAGGAGGGTGACCGCAAGGTAGAAGAATGTAGAGTATTGAATATAATGATGATGAAAGGAGTTTTGACTTTGGGTGGTAAACACACAAATGCAATATACAGATGGTGTATTATAGAGTTGTACACTTGAAACCTATATAATATCATTAACCAGTGTCACCCCAATAAATTTAATAAAAATAAAATAAAATATTCAGAAAAAATTATTTACAGATTTGAACATTCTTACTTTGACAAAGAAGTAAACTATACATTGGTTTTTGTTGTTGAACAATTAAAATACTTATAGCAAACTGGCTTAAGTCTTTGCATCATACTTGTGTGGGTAAAAAAAAAGGTAATATGGAAAATAAGCCCACAAAAGTGATCTGATCACAAATTCCTAACTGGGCAGGTCACAGTGGGTAGTCATGCCCCAGGTCTATAACTTCTTTAGTGACAAATTTTAAGCTAGCTCTGTTCATTGTTCTTGTGCATCTAGGTTAATACACCTTTAAAATACTGAAGTAACACCCCTCAAAGAGGGTATTAACTCTCAAGAGAGCAGATAATTTTGTTAACTATCCCTTAATCAACCCCCATCTTGCTTTCTCCCATTCCCATGTATGTCTCTCCTAGTTTCAAATGAATAAAAGAGGATGCAAACCTGTTATTATTCTTAGAAGCATCTGTGATCTTGCTCCCCAGCATATGTCCTCAGTTTGGCTCAAATAAACTCATAAAAATTCTCTACAGGTTTGAACATTTCTTACATAGACACCTGCAAAGAGGTCCTGTGTCTTCGAAGATTTCTAAACTTTTAACATGAAACTCCTATTATTTCTTGAAATAAAAGAGCAAGGGCCCCTGACACATAATTTGGCATGAGAAGAAGAGAGTTGAAGCTTGCACAGTACCCATAACAGCCACGGTGTTTTTCTTTTTATCTGCCTCAGATTTTCGACTCATGAAAAGCTTTGGTTTAATTTTAATCAAAACCAGCTATTTCAGGCAGATGTTCAGAGTTCAAAGACATTATGTACACAATTGTAAAAATTTTCCTTTTTGGACAACAGGAGTAAACCAATCTAAGGGTAGCATGCCTGGGGATTCCAATTACACCCTTGTGTTCTATTTAAGGTCAAGACCTATCGAAATTCTTGACCTATCGAAATGCTTTCAAGCAGCTAAGGAAACAATTCTGTCACTTTTCAAGACCTGGAAAAGCCTGAGTCGGGTCCCTGGGGAGGCTGGCAGCCTTTTGTCATCTCTGCAGATATGCAAATTGCTATCTCAGGGCAGAACTGTCTACACTACTTCCAAACCAAGGTTGCTTATCTTTATCATTAACAGCAAAAATCACCCAGTATTACTGACCCAATTACATCTTTTAAAGTAAAATTTTTGGCTCTTTGCCTTTCCAATGGGCTGCCAAAAGATACTAGAAAGAACTTCTGCTAACATTCCCCAAACACTTAAAAACTACTAAGGGAGAATTCTAAGCACTTGCCCTCCTGGGTGTGAGTGTTTGTCACCTGCTGGGCTGACGTGTTGTGATACAGCTTTTATCATTTATTAGAGCAGAATTTCCTGATGCGTTAGGTATTTCTGAAAGGGTGAATCAAAATGAAAATAAACACAAGTGGGAAGGCAATATTTTTATATTAGATTCTCTGCTCAAATATAAATAAATATAGATACATGTGGTACTGTTTTGACAAGACAACAGACACTGCAAGTTAAATAATAATCTATTTTAGAAAAAAAATATGTCCAAAATTCTGGGTGGAAATAAGGATATTTTTATTTTTCAAAAAGCTTATAGAAATGACCATTGTAAAATACTGGAAATGGCTGGTTTTTAGGCTTGACCTGGTGCTGCCACTGATGAGTTGGCAGATCTGAGAAAGATTTTTACTTCTCTTGGCCTCAATTCCTTTCCTGAGAAATGGAGAATGGGACTACCAGGCTTATGGAATTCAAGGATCAGTAGGATTAAAAACAAAAAGAAGTTGATATTGAACTACCAACTTTTTTTGTTGTTGTTTTTGTTAAATAAGAGCATTTTAAAAATACAAACTTCTACTCCCTACTATCCTTATCATCTTTTAAAATTATGTTTTATTAATTTCAGAGATGAAAGGAGAGGGAGAGAGATAGCAACATCAATGATGAGAGAGAACCACCACCAATAGGCTGTCTCCTGCACACCCCCACACTGAGGATTGAGCTCGCAACTCAGGCACGTGCCCTGTCTAGGAATCAAACTATGATCTTTGGTTCATAGGTTGACACTCAGAATATCAGTCTTTTATGTATTTTATTTTTTAAAAATATATTTTATTGATTTTTTTACAGAGAGGGAGGGAAAGGGATAGTTAGAAACATCAATGAGAAACATCGATCAGCTGCCTCCTGCACTCTCTCTACTGGGTATGTGCCTGCAACCAAGGTACATGCCTTTGACTGGAATCGAACCTGGGACCCTTGAGTCCCCAGGCTGACACTCTATCCACTGAGCCAAACCGGCTAGGGCAATATCAGTCTTTTAGAAGGAATAAGCTCAGATTAAAGAAAAGTATGACTGCATTGTCCTCATTTGTCTCATTTATTCATAGACCTATAAAAAAAATTTGTAAAGCCCAGCACCTGCCTTCCAAATAGTGTTTAATTCTTAGAGGAAAAAAAATATGCTGCCAAGGACTCCTGGCTTTCACATTTCACTTGTATTGGTAATTAGTTTCTCACATCCTTTTTATTTCATTTTTCTAATGTCTCCGTAACTTTTGCCAACAATCATCTGATTCCGTGATCCTTATAATTACTACTTTTCCTGAACCTCTCGTATACTTATTTTCATTTTCAGCACATTTCCTTCGACTTGTATCCTGTCCCAACTACATTGTGGTAGCATACCAGAGGCTATCTGAACTCTACCTGATGTCAGAGATAGGTCTTCATTGCTGCTGGAAGGAGGTGGGTCCAACTTGGAAATCCCATTTTACAGGTGATTCCTAGAGCCAAGTCTCTGAGATGAGTTGCTCCTGGAATAGGCTATGATAGAGATTTTAATTGCAGGAATAACACCTCTAAAGGAAAGAGGGAAGCAAAACTGAGAAGAGAGATACCCAATAGGTGATGCAGTTTTACAGAGGATTTTAGCCAATCCCTTGTTGAGGCAAAGGGGTTTGTGTCTTACACTAGATGTGGGCAACCTCACTTGGGGTCAAGAAACTCTCTTGGGTTGGGGGTGTATGATTCCTGGGGGGGGGGGGGGAACTCAGCTGCGAGCCATCAGTAGGCAAGGATCCTAGCAGCTAAGGGAGTGAATACTTTAGTCTGGAATGATAATCTATTCTCACTGACACCATCATATCTTTCAAAGGAAATTTTTGGCAACCAGCCCTTTGTCTAGGCTGCCAAAAGATACTAGAAAGAGTTTCTAACTTTCGTTACCCCAGTATCCATTATAAATACATTTTGATTTATAGTCCCAAAATGCTTATCTCTGTTATCTTTTTCAGACTAAGTCATTTCTTTGTCTTGCATTTAACAAACATCTAAAACACAAGTAATGCACCAAGAAACTGGTGTATGTGATAGGTAAGTTCATTCCACATTTTTGTGAAGACAGGCAATGAACCATTTATTAATTTATTTAGCTAATATGTGAATTAAATATCTTCTATTTTGATATGTCCTAAAAAAATCATGATGAATAAGACCAAGATTGCCCCTGCCCTCAAAGATTTAACACATTAGTGGGAGAGATGAAAAACTTTGGAGAATATGATTATTTCAGATAGTGATATGTGCTGTGGAGAATGTGGAGTGATGGGAAGACAAGAGTGGAGAATGATCAAGAAGGGCATGTCTAAGCAGGTGGCATTTCGGATGAATGATGAGGCTAAACCAGTTATGTGAAGGCCAGAGGGACATGTGTTAAAGCATAGGCAACAAATGAATGTCCTGAGGAAAACTGGAAGAAGGGTCGACAGAAGTATGGCTGGGCAGAATGAGGAAGGATGGCAGATGGTGAAGATAGAGAAGTATGGCTGGGCAGAGTGAGGAAGGATGGCAGATGGTAAAGATAGAGAAGTAGGCATGTCTTGAAAGCCATCGTAAGAAATTTGGATCTCTAAGTGTTGGGAAACCATTGGGGAATTTTAAGTGGGTATATAAGGAACCCAACTTTTTAAATTATCAACAACAAAAAAATTGATATGTGGGGATAGATGTGAAAAGAGGTCCTCTAACTAGAGGGATAGTGCAGTAATCTAAAGTAGTGATACTGGTGGCTAGAGAGCATTTTAACAGTAGAGGTGGAGCTCAGTAAACATTTACTCAATGCATTTTTGAACTAGAAGCTGATAGATTGATTCCATTTTCATTTGATTGCATCCTGGACAAATAAATGAAATAAAAATGGTAAATACTTTGAGAATGATGTGATAGGGATTAATGGTAGAGACATCTGTATGTATATGGAGATAGCATGGTCATGAAAGGTTCTTTGTGATGGTAATATCATATTTGTGCAATGAGAATGAATTGGCTAGGTGACAATACAAGACAAGGGTGAATAGTTCCAAGGAAAAAGTCCTGAAACCATGACAAAGGCTGATCTAAACAGAAGCCCAGAATGGCTGGAGCACAGTGACAGGCAGGAAATGCTGTGAGATATGCTTGAAGAGGGAAACAAGAACCTTAAAATAGCTACTCACTACTTTGTTCCTATACATGTATTGAAATCAGTGAATTTACTGATTGTATGAAAAGCTGTGAGTAGGAATCTGAAGAAGACCAGTGTGGCTGGGGGAAGAGGAAAGATTTTATGACTTGCAGGATTTGACAAGGCTGGTTTGTTTGATCACCCAACTATTTCCTAGGGCCATTTAGAGATTTTTTAATTGTGCTTCAAGATTCCATATGATTCAGTAAATAAAATAAAATAAAATAAAATTTATTTGTGGCTTTTAGTTTTAAATTTAGAATTAATTTTTTGAAGGTTTACTAACAAAGTAATACAGAATATATGCAATGCTCAAAATCCTCTCAATCTTCAACATTTTTGTAAAACAATAAGAACATTATTAACTTATTTTATCAATCAGTTGAAATGAGTCATGGATCAATTTAGTGGACCTAGCTAATGTCTCTCAGTTAATGGAGGAATTAGAATTAGAATTTTCAGGTACCTCATTTTTAATACAGAACCCTTTCTGATAGACCCCTTCTTCTGTGAGATGACTCATCATCACAGAGAACAATGTTTGGCAGAACGCAATTTTGGACTCTTGGTCTGAACAAGACTACAGAGAGAAGGTGCGGAGAACAGCATTCTGCACAGAAAAGAATGCTTAACGAGCAAAATGGCAAGGAAGAACCAAGCTGAGAAGTTCAAAAGCTGAGAGGGAAATATTGCTTAAGCCTTTCTCCTCCTATTTCTAGGCATTTCTTTTCCTGGAAAATGTCGATTGTTTTAAGATTAAGAAAAACAATTAAACCACTGGTTTCTCACTCAGACCTAATTTACAACTAGGGAAGTCGGTTCTTAGATTACTTTTGTTTTTAAAATTAAGCATTTTCTCCCATTTTAACCCTATAGATTAACTTTGGGTAAAAAAAAACACACACACCACAGAAATGTTTAGTTGTTAAGCATCTGGAAAGCAGGGACAGCATCATTTGTTGATTCTGTGCAGAGCATAGCACAGTGTGTGAATATGCGGCAAATGCTTTCTTTTTAAAAAAATATATTTTATTGATTTTTTTACAGAGGAAGGAAGAGGGATAGAGAGTTAGAAATATCAATGAAAGAGAAACAGCAATCAGCCGCCTCCTGCACACCCCCCCTCTGGGGATGTGCCCACAACCAATGTACATGCCCTTGACCAGAATCGAACCTGAGACCCTTCAGTCCACAGATGGACACTTTATCTACTGAGCCAGACTGGTCTCGGTATAGCTGGTCTTTTTTTTTATTACGAAAAGACAGTGACCACTTACTATTGGTTCAATGAGCTAAAATCATGCCTTTCCAAAGAATATAGGCATCATATCTGAAGCTGAGTCTCAACATGTTCAAGCAGGTACATGTGGGTCTGGAAACTGACACTGATCCTAGGCTGTGGCTGACTTGATAAAAAGGAGTGCAGGTGTAGACTAAAGCATGTACCAACAATGAAGCTCCCTACTTCCCTTGAGGGGAATCTTTAAGAAACTTATCTTGAAACTCAACTGAATAGTTCTGCGCACCTCTGCTAGATGAGCATCAGGTTGTATATTGATTGATCCTTTGGCAGTGAAGATCTAAGACACTTCAAAGTAACCCAACGCCTTAAAAGTGTTTTATTTGTTCACATATTGGAACAGCAAGTTGACTCTTCTCAATAATCTATTTAGATACACACAGGTTCTTCAGTTGTATAAACTTTTGTGACACCTGTGGATAATTGTGAGGTTCATTTTAAGTTCTTTAGTTTTCCCATATGAAACAAAAACTATATTCCTTCTTCATCTTGACAACCAACTATTTACTATTATATGGAAGAATCTCAAATTAATAGTAACAAAAAAGAGGTTACTCAGAAAACTTAGTTCTGAAACTGAACTAATGGCATAGGTAAAAAGTTAGGTGTGTGTTTAAAACATTTTGATTCTAATAATCCAGAATATTATGATAATGACAAAAATATTAACCACCATATGGTTATATGCATTTAAATGGCTATTTAATGAGGTTGAAACAAACTCTAAGATGAAATCCAACAACCTTCCATTTCTTTGTTCTTCTCCCAAAATTTTCGCTATTGATCATAGCTACTCACCTAACACTTATTTATGTGGGCAATCTGAAAAGACATGTTTGAAAATGTCATTTCTTTGAGGGATAAAAATTTTACATGCTGTGTCTCTTCTGTTCTCTCCCCCTCTCTGAGTTCATGAATAGTAAAATCACATTGCATGCTCTATTATCCTAAGACTGCGAAAAATATTCATCTGTTAAACTGAACATTTCCATATAAAAGTTTTTTTTAATTAAGTTATATTTTCTTATAGTTTTCTTCTGTGTTGCCTCATGCCAAGGAGAGCTTCAGATTCTTTTTAAAAAATATATATATTTTATTGATTTTGTACAGAGAGGAAGGGAGAGAGATAGAGAGTTAGAAACATTGATGAGAGAGAGTCATCGATCAGCTGCCTCTTGCACACCCCCTACTGGGGATATGCCCGCAACCAAGATACATGCCCCTGACCGGAATCGAACCCAGACCTTTCAGTTCCCAAGCCGATGCTCTATCCATTGAGCCAAACCGGTTTTGGCCATATAAAAGTTTTTATCAAAGAGAAATAATTTTTTTTTTGTTAACCCTCACTTGATAATATTTTTCCATTGATTTTTAGAGAGAGTGGAAGGGAGGGAGAAATAGGGAGAGAGAAACATTGATGTGAGAGAGACACATCAATTAGTTGTTGCCCACCAGTGCCCCATCTGGGGTTGGGGCTCCAGCCTGCAACTGAGGTATGTGCCCTTGACCAGGATCGAACCTGAGATTCTTCATTCTGCAGGCTAGCACTCTGTCCACTGAGCCAAACCAATTAGGGGGAGGAATAACATTTTTTTAAGGTGGTTTTTCTGGGGGGTAAAAATGGAAAGAAAGAGCAAATACAGATATGCTAAGTAACAGTAAAGAAGCAATAATCCCTTTGCTCACATCTTTCTCCAACATCATGTGTGCACTACATATACATTTGGGCTTTACTATTTCCTGCTTGCAAGACCAAAATACTCTACATAACTCATTTTTGTCAGATAACTCTCAAAATACACTGTATAAAAAGTAGAAACAAACTTTAAGGCACTGAAGTGACACTCCAGGAAATAGTCTGGAACCTTACTATGAATATTGTCAAAATTTGAGAAGGGTTTGTTTTAGACATCACATAAAATACAAAAATTTGAATTTCTTGCACAAACTTAAAACCAAAGCAAAGTATAAGCTCTCTGTGTTTTGGACCCAATCTGTCTCTGTCTATTTGGATAAAAACTATTGGATGCACATTTTTTGGTGAATTGTCAACAATGAAGCACGAAAACAGATGTGTCTCTGCTATTTTCATTATTAGAGAAATAAAAGCAGCTGTGCGGGGCTTGTGTGCATGGGAGGCTCTCAGTGAGGCCTTCATAGTCTGAGAGATGGAATAGCTGGCAGCGTAGACCAGGATTTACATCACAAGCATCTTCAAGCAAGGACATTTCTGGGTTTCCCTCCTTTCTAGAGTTGCAAGTTCACTTTGTTCTGGTATCAAAATTCTGCATGGGAACATATTGACACATTGAAGCTAGGTAAAGTTATGTGGTCTTAATCTGCATAAAACAGTAAGCAAGGCTATTCCATAACTGCCCTTTATAGGATTTGAGACTTTAGCTTGTCACATTTGGGGGTGACATATACACAAACTATTTAATTGTGCTCCCATATTGTTCCATTAAGACTAACAAATATGCCTTTTCTAGACACAGTACACACAGTGGGGAAGAAGCCCAGCATATTTGGTAAAAGAAAAATAAATCAAAGTATAAAAACAAGTCTTCTTTTATGCACTTGCAGACCTGACAGTAACCAGATGGTAAGTTTTTTTTTCTTTCTTTTCTTTTCTTTGAATCAGTTTTTTTTTTTTTGTTTTTTTTGTTTTTTGTTTTTTTACAGAAGGGCTATTTTTGGCCCAGTTTGGGAAATTTGTTACAGAAGTTCGTTTGTCTCAAGTGTTCTCCTCCTGTAGAAGGCTTGTGTTTGTGTTTGTGCATGTGTCTGTTTGGGGGTAGAGGAGGAGGGTGTACTTATACTAGTGTATATGGTTATGTACTCATCCTGCCTTTATATGGAGCAGAAATTATCTCTTAGCAAAGAGAACAGAGAAAAAAATGTGAGAATGATGAAACTGGGTTTCTCTGTTGATATGAAGTTTGAACTGATGTTATTAGAGTAAGAAAAGATTAAAGAGACTGATAAAGAGAAAATAGTGACATTTGCAACTCTACATGAATTCTCAAGGAGAGGAATAAGATTTAGGATTTACATGGCCTATAATCAGACAAACCACTAAATTTAAAAAAAGTATATCTTGTGCTTTAAAATAAAGATGCCAGGCCTTCTTTAGATAATTGTAAGAAAGCAGCTCAATGCTATAACCTTAGAATCTCCAAGGTACAGAAGTGGCTGGAGGTATTTCTCAAAAGGAGTTAAATTCTGTAGTGTCTTAGCATTCATTTTCTATACATTGCCAATGTTCCAAGATCTCCTAAAGTCCTTTGATTTGTTCCCCCTCTTAATATATATCTCAAAAGACTCATTATGAAATAGTTTGAAAAGAAGAATGGGGAAGATTAGGTATGAGTTTCAAAAAGCCTTGGCTGAAACTCCTGCCCACACAAGCAATTATGGAGAGCTATTCAGAGTCCTCCTTTCCCAGGTGAAATATTTTTGGCTCTATAAGTTCAGCTCATATGTTAATTTTAATTTAAAAATATTCCCTTTTTTAAATCTATCTCCTCTTCATCCCCCTCCTCATCATCATCCTCCTTCTTCTACTTCTCCCCACCACCTCTTTCTCTCTTTTTCTGGTTTTAAAAAATGGTACCACTACTGGCTTATATTTGACTAAGCTCAGAGAAATTTATGAGAGAATGGTTTAAATAGTACAATCACAGAATGTTTGTTAGGAATTTTGGTTCAAGTATGCTGGATGTTTGATCAGCTATCAAAGAGGTGTTATTTAAAAGCACAAATTTGGCAAAATCCTATTGATTTTTAAAATCCAGTTTTAAACAATAACTGTGTCCAGTTTATCCCTACTGAGTATTCTGGGCTCATTATAGATTGAATGTGAACTCAAGAATCTCCACTCTGTAAGAGCAGGTGGCCAAAGCAGATGTCAAGGGAGGGAAAGCAGGCTTTCTCAGGCTCTGCCTTGTCCAGGCAGCACCTCATAGAGATGAAAATGATAGGGCCCTAACCCCCACAGCAGGACCAGCTCAGTTCCACTTCTAATTTTTATGCTGTTGACTCTCTTGTGTTCTTGCCCTCTCAGGGGACATTTAATGCCTATTTCTTTGGTCTTGATCTAAATATAGTGTGTAAGTGCAGAGAATGTTAAGAGAGCAGCAGATTCCAAACCATGCTCACAACTCCTTTATATTCAGCTGCCAAATTGAGTCCATAAGTGTAAAATCCCTTACCTTTTTTTTAACCAAGTCTGATACATTGATTTGTATGCACATATTGCATTCTCAGAAGATGAGATTCTGCTCATGATCAAAACCAATCTCTACCACACTCAAAAATTTATTTCTTCATGTCATGGCTTCACTCCAGAGGGTTGTCCCCTCTCCAATACCTTTAACCCCCTTCTCTTCACCTTTGTCTATGGTATATATTACAGACAAAACTTTCCTATTTTTAAAATCCCATCTTGATCTTTTTTTCTCTTCCAGTTATTTCCACCTTTCTTTTTCCTTTCCCGGCAAATGCAGTATTTACTTACCTTTTCATAATTTCCCCACTCACTCTTCAACCTACTGTAATTCTCACACCACTCCCTGTTTCTCATCTTACTTTGACTTTCCTTCTTAGTTTCATGAAGGGCTTCTTTTTTCCACCTCCCTCTAAAATTTGTATTTTCTTTTTTACAGTATATAATTTATCTGAGAAATATCATTTTGTTTCAAGGTTTTAACTATTACCTGTTCACCAAAGACTCCCCCAATGGGTTTCTCCAGTATAGTCTCCTCATAAGAAAAAAAGTATCTTATTTTTATCTCCTCTGAACAGTTACACCTGGAATTCATACAGGCTCTTTTATCTCAGTACCTACCTAGTGGAATCAGTCTCCTTTCCCTACTCCTCATATGATCTCATGACTTGCCTTCTTCCTTTTTCTGTTATCCTATTACAAACAGACCACCCCCAAGTCCTACAGACTTTATTTGTTAAATATTTCTTCACCCTGTTATTACTCTCTCATTATTTCTTCCCTGGATTAATATAAATAACCTTAAAGGCTGTCTCTCTGTCTCAAAATTTTTGTTGCTTAAATCCATTCTTCTTACATCTAAAAGGAGTATCAAATGGAGTACCTGGTTACCATCCTATTCAACCTACAAAATGGCCCTACTTGACTTGGTATCTAATTTTTTTTATCATCTGTACTCTGATATATTTTTAGTTCTATTCCCAGTCTCAGTTTGCTTGCCAATATTTCTTTTCATTCACCGCATTTGTCATGCCTTTATTCCTGCTGTTTCCTCTAGCTGAATCATCCCTCCTTCATATCTTCACTTTACTTATGTTCACCTTTCAAGATCTCTACTCTCCTAGATGGATAATATTTATGCTGGTGATTTTGGGTTCTCAAAACATCTGCTTGATATTGGAAACCAGCCAGGAAGTAAAGGTCAGATTAAGGGCATTGCTTTTTCATCCAAGGCAAATGTTTCAATCTGCCTCTAGATAGTATTCATTGTTGAAAAGGGGGGATGGGAGAGTAAAACACAAAAACCAGTAAATTATAAAACTAGTAAATTACAAAACTAGTAAATTTCAGGTTACTTCTAATTGGAATTGAATAGAATAAAAAACACTGAAGACATTGTATTGTCAAGCAATCTATAAGCTAAATTCACAAAGGCTTTTATGGTTCAAGCTCTAAATCAGATCCTTCTGTACCAGAAGAAATCAGATTGCAAAAACTGAGCAGCCCTCAAACATACTTCAGAGATGGCCACAGAGGTTCCCAAAAGGCAAACTCCAGGGCTCCTCCCAGAGAGAAAAGTCAAGGGTAGTCAGTCTATCTATAAAAGAATTTACTCTAATGCAGGGAGTGTTTATACTTCTTACCCAATAACTTTTGATAACTTTTCAGTGTTTACCATTTTCCCCGTTTAAAATTAGATACGTATGACAGTTTTCCTCATCCTTTTCACTATTGTAAATTTGGTGTTTGTATGTGTGGGGAGAGGCACCTAACTTGACTTTCATTTTATAGGTTGTCAGATGCTAAATGGGACTCAGAGAGGGTGTGAACATGCTCTGTATAGGAGAAGAGCACCACAACTACTTAGGTAGGCAAAAGGGCAGATTGTGGAAGAAATGGTTAACTAATCCTCAATATGTGTTCTCCTCATCCATGGTAATGGAATGCCAACTCTTCCGAGGCCATCCAAAATAAAGAATACCTTTCCTAGCTTTCCTTGCAGCTGGTTGTGGTTATATGATTCAGTTCTGGTTTTTAGAGCAGGAATAGTGTGTGCTTTCAGGATTTCCCCTTAAAGAGAAGCCTTCTCCTTACTCCCTTTGCCTTTTCCAGTTATGGAAATGAGAGCGTTAGGCTATCAATTGAACACAAGATGGAAGCCACATGTCATGAAGGTTAGAACAATAAAATAGAAGGAGTCTTTGTTGTTGATGTTCACAGAGCTATTATGCAAGCCAAGTGATCATTTGTGCTCTCTTTCTATCCCAGGACAAAAGTGATATGAAAACTAATACAAATAAAATGGAGAAAAGTTTTACAAGTAATATCCAGATAATCCAACATAATTAATTCAACTTTATTATTAAACCGCGTGTTCATTTGGAGAGCTTTTGTGCTTTCTACTTTTTCAAAAGGAGTTCCAATTTTTTCCTGGAATCTGCAGTACCAAAGTGTACAGTTATTTCTCCACTCACCAATTCTCATTTTACTTATGGTGTGGAGTGAAATTTGAGCTGGAAGTGAGGCACAATTGGAAGACAGAGGAAAATAAGTGATGAGTTTCTACTCTTCTGTCTTTGGATATCTATAGTAATAAAATATGCTAAAATAATATGCTAATTAGGTCTTCCAGATGACCTTCCAGAGGAAGCAGGGCTGCTAAGGAAGCCCAGGTCCCAAGTACCAGAGGGAAGCCAGTGCAGGAGCAGGGGGAAGGAAGGTCTACTCTTGCACGGATTCCGTGCATCAGGCCTCTAGAGTATTTATAATGCTTAATTTGCATTGAGAGAGTAGGTACTTACATTATTGCATGTTTTGGTTAATATGAATTTGTAACAGTCAAAATCACCAAGAAATTAGTTTTAAATGATCATAAAATTATGAAAGGTAAAGTTAATTTGAGAAATCTAGGGAAATAGTAATAGTAAGCTCATTTATAAGAAAGCAGAAACATTGAAGAATATCATATCCTTGGCCATGGAAATCTAGAAAGTTCTAAAGGCCATTTCCCCTCCACCTCCCCTAAATCCTGGTGGATACAGGGTAAGGCAAAAGTAGGTTTACAGTTCCTCATATGAAAATAATGCAATAGTTACTAAATAATAATACAAGGATAAACTGTGTTTCATGTACTCACAACTGTAAACCCACTTTTACCCCATTCTGTATATTGCCAAAATTTAGATATTTTTATTCTTCTTATGTGTCCTGTCCTCCCCTGGCCTGGGATATTATTTTAGATGATCTGGGTGGCTTTAAATGCCATCATATGTGTCTTTATAAGAGATAGGGAGAAGGATGCTGTAGAAAGAGGCAAAATGGAGGGATGTAGTGTAAGCCAAAGAAGTCAAGGAATGCCAGCATCTACCAGAGGCTAGAAAAGTCAAGAAATATGTTCTCCCCAGAATATCTGGAGGGGAATGGTTCTGCCCATTTGGACTTCTGGCCTCTAGAAATATGAGAGAATAAATGTGTTATTTTAAGTCACCAAAGTTGTGGTAAGTTTTTGCAGCAGCCACAGAAAACGCATTCAGCAAGTTTTAAATACAATATACATTGAATTGTTTCCTTTTGCATTAATGTATATACCAAGGTTACTCATTCATTCATTTTTCTATTTACCTAATAAGTACAGTTTTTTTCTGGTGATTGGTTGTGTGTGTGTGTGCATGTGCGTGCGTGTGTGTCTATACGTGTATACAGTCATGCTTTGTCTTTCAGTATTTAAACAGAGACTGTGATGCTATAGTTATCTATTTTACATGGTTCATTCTTTCCTGCTCTTCTTGACTTCAGTCTTTCTAACCTTGTTCTAAAAATAAAAGCTATGAGTAAGTAAATTACTTGAAGCAGTTTCATCTGTTAGCACAGTTCTTTGCTGATACATGCAAGCACAATTATTACTCCACCTGGCCTGGCAGTATGACAGACATTTGATGGATGAAAGGCTTTACAATGTCTTTTATTTTCCTAAGAATCACACAGGCCTTTATGAGGGCCATATTCATGATAAATAGGCCATATGTTTTAAGGAAGCAAGCAGCTGAGATTTAGAAGTCAGCAAACTGGTCTACAGACAAGGGCAGCCAAAGCTTCTGCAGTCATTAGCCTGTTCTACCAGGGGAAACATACCAAAGAGGTATGGATCATATCTGAAAAATATTAACTTATGTGTTTTATCCTTCTCTCCTATAAACTGTGTTCTGTCATAGAGATTCTGTCAGTGTAGTCCCTGGGAAAGGGGTGGTGACAAATATTATGTCAGGAAAAAAGGAAGATGAAAATCTATGTTACAAAATAGGCAGCCAGCCCCCCTTTGGCCCAGTAGCTTAGAAAGAGAAAGAAAAAGTGAGACAGAAATAGGGAAATAAGACAGTCATCAGGATTCTGGTCCCACTCCTCATTAGTTCCCACAGGTCCTGGGTAATGTGAATGCTGAATCAACAGCCAGCACCTATAAAAACCAAGAAGACCTAATTACAAGTTCATGAGGTATAGCTGTCAGCAGCAAGACACCAGCAAAAAAGCACAAGGACAGGACAAACCCAACCATAGATTTCTGGGCCCAGCCAGAACACTAATGGTGGCCGAAGGCATGGATATGAAGCAGACTGCCTGGGCTCAACCTCTGTCTCTGCCACTTAAAATGTAGTAATTTGCACAAATAGCATTGCTTTTCTCTGCCTCGGTGTCTCCAACTGTAAAACAGGCTAACAAGAGCATTTACTCATAGCCATTGTTTCAAAGATTAAATTAAGCAACATGTAATCCATAGGGATACATCTCAAGGCCGCCAATTTGATACCTGAAACTGTGGATAGTACTGAACTCTAAATAGACTATATTTTTCTATACTTACACACCTATCTATGTAAAGTTTAATTTGTAAAGTAGGCACAGTAAGAGATTAACAATAGCTACTAATAAAATAGAATAATTATAACAATATACTGTAATAAAAGTTGCGTGGATATGGTCTCTCTTGCTCTGTCCGATAACCAATCTGATACCTGAGATGGCAGGTGTCATATACAGTGCGGACACATTGAAGAAAGGGATGATTCATGTCTTGGGCAGGATGGAGTGGCACAGCAGGAGATTTGATCATGTTACTCATGATCATGGGCAATTTAAAACTTATTAAATAGCTTATTTCTGGAATTTTCCATTTAATATTTTCAGACTGTGGTTGACCACAGGTAAAAGAAACCATGGAAATGTTCTTTTTTCACTGTATTCATTAAAGTATTGTTTGAAGATGCCTGACTTGAATATATTTAACTTATTTCTTTTGCCATTAAAACATTTGGAAAGCACCGTAATTAATATATGTCCATTATATACAACGTAGAAAATGATGTCAAGCCAAAAATTCATTTATAACCCCATGTCTCTGAAGCAACAACTATATAAATTTTTCCTTGTGTAGCTGTAGAACCTTAAACATTGTAATTTTATATTTAGATGTAGAACTTTAAACATTTACTTTTAGTTTTTCACAAAATGTTTCCTGGAGATGTACCATTAATTTGCATTCTATTGCATTGTGATTTATTTTCTTTTTCTAAGAGAACATTTATTTGTTAAATCACAGAAGTAGAAGAAGTAATTTCTAAAAGAAATGGGCTTAGGAAATGCGTTATGGAGGAAAAGGAAGGGCCCTGGAGTTTGGGAGTGAGGAAGCTAATGGTAATGTGCATGGGGCAGGGAGCAGGAAGAGAAATTTAAAGGCTAAGGCAGTCCTTGGAGGGAGACTGCCCATTGTGATTTATTTTCAATTCCATTTTTTACCCACTTATATCTCTAATCCATATTTTAACCCTGTGTACCATACTCATCCATCCTTTACTACAACATAACTTGACTTGGGTATCTTCTAAGACGCCCAGATTCTATGAATCAGATTTGAAATTTATTAGTTTCAACAATCTCCAAATTCTGAGTTTTGGTAAGTGGCACCATTATTTACCAAATCCAAATTTTTAAGCAAGTTTTCATCCTTGATCTACCTCATTTCCTTGCTCTTCTTTTCTAAATAGTAACCATGTTCTACAGAGTCTACATACTATATGACTACTGGATCTGAATTCAACTACCCTCATTACTACTGCTTCAGTTTAAACTTTTAAAATATTTTTTATAATAGCCATTTATTTTTTTTAAATCCTGCTACAACGTAATTTTTCAATAAATAAATAAATAAATAAATAAATAAATAAATAAATCTAATTATTGTTATTCCATTATTTAAAACTCCTCAGTGACCACCTTCCATATAAAAGCTGAACACATCCTATGGATCACAAGCATTTTATGATGTGAATCTTCTGTTTTGGGTACCTTGTATGTCCTCACTTTTTTCTTGCATCCTCATCTCTAGTCACAGGGGTGTAACTGCAGTTTTCAAAACACACTCTATCCCCAAATTTGCTTATAGTTCCTCATAGAATACCTGGCACTACATAGTCATTCACTACATGTTGATTGAATACAATAAACTCTAAGTTTAAGAGGATTCCCAGAGCTTTCAGTGTGAACACGTGAAACAACAGACTCTATAGGTGAGAAATTCAAGTGAAAAAGGAGCCGTATCAAAAGGATTCAGAATAAGGAAGGAACATTGGAAATCACAGGGAACTAGTTAGTATTCAGGGATTCATATTCTTACCCATACTGCCCAATAGAAATATAGCATGAACCACATAGATCATTTTAAACATTACTGTATCTATATTTAAAGAAGTGGGAAAAATGGGTAAAAATAATTATACTAAGTTAATCCATTTAAACCAATACATTCAAAATACTTTCATTTTATTGTATAGCTGATATTATATATATTTTAGACATATTTTAGATTCTTTTTTATATTAATTATTTGGAACACAGTGTGTATTTTACACTTAGAGCACATTTTAGTAGATAGTAGTCACAATTCAAGGGCACAATAGTGACATATGGTTAGTGGCTACTGCAATGGACAACACAGGTCTAACATCTACAGAGGGGAAGGAGGGGGAAATCTGGTACAGCACTGTGTTGTTATCATTGGGGTAAAACAGCATGCACCCAGAAGTTCAAGTTTGAAGACTTTAGGAACACAATATTTTACTGCCTGTGGGTGGGACTTAAGATAAATCAGAGAGGTTGAAAAAACTAATGCAAGTGAAAGCTAGGAAGAAATTTTATGGTAAAGAGTGACAGCAATAATCGTGATGCCAAAATAGGAACTCCAGAATGGAAAGTTGTGTTACTATGGTACAAGAAAACAAAAATATAGCTACTTCAGATAGGTTATCAAAAAGTTTACGGATGTAGACCTACCTTGCCAAAAGGCTGAGTGTGTTTGCTGTTATTTTCTAGTTTACTTTTCATGGCCTTCGAGGGGAACATTTACCATTTCAGAGGTCCTTGCAATTTCTTTTACACTTAATAGCATCTTTTATTTGTCATAACTCGAAATCCAAAGTAGTGGTTTTCATTTTTGTCACCTTGTATTATGAGTGAGTCAAAGCCTCTGAAATAGAACAGGGTGGCAGCCATCACTAAGCGGGACTTGATGACAGTACCTCTCCCTTCCCTCCAAAACACAGGCTGTGAGCCCAGATAGAGCCCAAAGCGGAATCCTGGCACCTTTATTAGATAAGGACACTAATTATAGTGAGGCGGGGTGCTATTCGTTTCCATCCTCTGGTACTTCTGAAGAAACAGGAGCAATGATGTGTCAGAACCGATAAAAGGCGCTCAGAATCAGGCTGCCTGGTTTTTGTCCATAGGAAACACACATCTGTGACTAAAGCAATGTTAGACTTTCTGGGGGAAAAACCTCGTCATAATCTTTATAAGGGAATTTCACATGATTAAATTTTATTATTTGTAAATAAGTAATACACTAGAGTCTTATTATTGTGGGTTTGTTTTCTTTTCTTTTCGGGTAGAATGTTTTAACTCTTAGATGGGTAGTTTATGAATTCCTACAAGTAGAAAGAAAGAAAAAGAAATGCAAAAGATTACACTAAAGGCACTGGGAGCACTCATGATTTAATATACAGCAGCCACCAGCAAATCTCCTCTTTGGTAAGTCTTATTTCACTCAGTGAATCCTGATTATATTACTTAGTCATCCATTAGGATAAAACTTTTTTTTTTTTTAACCCTCTCTGAAGGATATTTTTCCCATTGATTTTGAAAGAGAGAGAAAGAAAGAGAGGAGGAGACATTAATTGTTTGTCTCCTACAAATGCTCCAACTGGGTTGGGGATGAAACCTGCAACCCAGATACATGCCCTTGACTGGGAGTTCAACCCAAAACCCTTCAGTGTGAGGGCTGGCATGCTCACCACTAAGCAACACCAGCCAGGGCTAGGATAAGACTTTTATACTATTGTATTACTAGAGGCCTGATGCACAAAGATTCATCCAAGAATGGGCCTTCCTTCCATGGGCTGCCGGCACGGCCTTCATTCTGGTTGGAGCTGCCTTTTAGCCTTCCCATGCCACCCAGAGGCCCAGAGTGGCTGGGGTGGTGCAGAACACCTGCATCATCACCATGGCAATGACACAAGCACCTGGCCCCCGGCTGCTTGGCAACAGTGTATGCAAATTAACCCACCATCCCTGTTGGGTTAATTTGCATGCTCATTCCTGATTGGCTGGTGGGTATCACAAAGGTATGGTCAATTTGCAACTTTCTCTTTTATTAGTATGGATTTAGCTTTTTTTTTTTATTTTGACAGTCAGTATTTAATGAGTTTATATGATAAAAGTTTTGATAAAGAAGCTAAATTATCTTTACTGATTTTGATTTGTGTTTTCTACCAAACTGTACATCTTTTTCAATTTAACACTAAAATAAAGCAAAACTTTATTTTTAATCACAAACAGCAAAAAGAAAAAAAAAAGATTGACTTATAGAGGTCATAGAAACTGGGCTACTGAGCTAGGCTTTGAACCTAGTTACACAAAGATTCTCTAATGATGTGCATGTCTTTGTGACCTATACTTGGCCAAGGTGAACCCTCTGCCAGAGCAGGAAGGTGGCGCTGGAAGTGGAGTAACAAGTTGAGCTGTGATTTGTAGGGGAGGATGGTGCTGGGTGTACGGGTGAAGTTAGCTACAACTCTTGCAAAAATAACAGGTTTTGAATGTCACAGGCAAAAGTGTGGCTATTTATTACAGGAAAAAGAAAGTATTTGCTATTTCTACATTTGTTTCAGGTTAAATAAATTTCTAAATAAATTTAAAAGCATACAAATACAATTGTTCATTGAAACTAATAATGTTAGTTCTACTTTCACACTGTTGTCTTCTTGGACAAACTCATGCTTCCTGCTGAATCCTAAATTGGAGCTTCTTCCTCAGAAGCTTTAGACAAGTCTATCCCGTGGCAGTTCATGGCAAGGTCTTAAAGTTCATGGTGGCGGATCTCTGTGCCAGTGGCCACATTCAGCTCTTTGGGAATCAGTCTTAGAAGGAAGTGTGCTTAAACTCCTCCAATCCCAGTCAAGCCTCAGGGAGGGGGCACTCTCTCATTTAGGAAACCCCGGGGAAGCCCCCTTTTAAAACCAGCTGCCATTACTTTGAATCTAGTTATTATGACCTAACTGGTAATGATTTTAGACATCTGTATATATTTCTTTTACTTAGAGAACTATTTCCTCTGGTTCTTCCAAGTTATTTCCTAGAAATATCTCCCATGCAAGAATCAAACAATTTGGCAAGAGGGAATTGTCATAGCCAGCCCATGATAATGGAGAATGAAGTTCAGATCATTTACAGGTTTTGTTTTTACCTCAAGGAAAGAAAAATGCTTATAAAGGTTTTGTTGCAATAAGTCTATTTGTTTGCTTGTTTATATGTTTTTTGTTGTTGTTTTCTTTTTAAAAGACAAGAATATAGAGGGCATCTCTGATGGTTAAGTAATATGCTAGACGTATTTAAGATAGCTAGTTACTATATTTGGTTAGTCACTCTGTAGATAACAAAAAAAAGTGCAAATTCAATATGTAAAAAAAATCAACTTTAATAAGAAATAACAATTAAGGAAAAAAATTTAAATTAACTGATAATATTCAAACAAGCTATAGTTGGGGTATATTTAAATAAAGTTGTCTTTTTAAAAGGATGGGAGTTATTAACAAGGCCAAAAGAAAATAACTATAGTGAGATTGATATTCAAAGTTAATAACATCTGTAACTTTAATATTTCTTCACTGTCAAGCTGTTAAAAATAAAATAAAAATGACTCAGTCTCCATTTAAAGGACCGTCCATGGCCTGTAGCATGCTACTGAACCATGGGACCTGAAAATTCCAAGGAAGAGAGAGACTCATACAAGGTCACTTGGGATCAGGCATGCAAACTAATGGCCTTACTCATTGTTTCAAGGGGTCCTGTGATTGAGCTTGAAGCCAACACATTGGAGCCAACAAAGTCTCTCAATTAGGTACAGTCCCAATGCCAAGTTTCTCAGCAAGAGCATGTGAAAAGCTCCTTTTGACATTTGGTCAAATCAATTCAAATGTCATGGGACTTTGAAAATTGCCATTTAAAAATATGTCTGGAATGCCTCATACCTGGGAACGACTATTAAGTACTTTGTTTTACGACAGAGATTATGACCAATGAGTTCACAATTCTCTCAAGTAAATGGATTCATAATAAAATATTGCTGTAGACCATGGTGGAAAAAGGAAATCCATTACTATTCCCCAGCAGTGCTAGACTATCAACTTCTTAGGGCAGGGACCTTGACTTATATGTTTGTGCAGGTGCAAAGCCCCACACATGGTACATGCTTAGTAAGTGTTTGTATATTTTATTTTTATTGATTTCAGAGGGAGAGAGGGAGAGAGAGAAACATCAATGATGAGAGAGAATCATTGATCAACTGCCTCCTACACACCCTTATTGGGGATTGAAACTGCAACCCAGGTTTATGCTCTCGATTGGAATTCAACCTGGGGCCCTTCAGTCTGAGGCCAAAGCTCTATCCACTGAGAAAAACTGGCTAGTGCTTAATGAATGTTTTTAAGATTGGATAAATAAATTAAATAGATTTGTTTACTGAGCTTGCTAAATATGTATCAAACAAATAGATGGTTCATCATTTGGGGAAGATCTTCTTTTCCACCTTATTTTCCCAGTCCCCATGGTGAGACCTTTGAGGAAAGAAGAGCTTTTTACACCAGGCATGCAGGCCAATGGCAGTGTGCCTGCTTTGTGGAGGTTGAACAATGCCTTCTGCCTTGGAGTGCTCACTGGTGTTGGGATGTGCAGTCTCCTACCTTGGCTATGATCATATAGGGGCAGGCTTTCACCTCAGTACTCTTTGCTTCCTTTTCTAGTGTAAGAAAAACAAGGTTTGACTACCATGTAGTAAGGACACTTTGTTTTCAGATCTTATTTTTTTTTTTTTTATGGAAATTGTGGGAGACAATAATAAAGCAATGACTCACATTTCCATAAGAGAATTCACACTTATTCTCTTTAAGAGGGATGTTCCCAGGATTCAACTGGGTTGAGGAGGACACAGTAATATCTCACAAATTCCTGCATGTCCTACCAGGAAAATTTTTATTTCATTTCTTTTCTCTGAAGACATGTTTTGGTTTATGTAAGGAATTAGCAGGATAGATAGAGATTCCTATGCACAGGCCACACAATTTGCCACAATTTGTCCTAATCTTCTTGTTTTGGAGTTCATATCTCTACTTAAATACCTAATGCTTAACTATGAGAGTTTAAAGATGTACTTTTACAAACTTAAACAATATTTGCAAACTCAAATGCTATAGCAACCAAAAAGATAACGAAAATCTGTGAAGTGAGCCAGATGCCAGATAACTGGAATGGTAGAGACTAGGGGTAGGGTTGGGGTGGGGAATAGTAGTTCGTGCCTGTTTCAATATTGTTCAAATTGTCAAATACACACACACACACACACACACATACTCATACCTTGAGCAAACATGTCAATGACTGGCTATATGTAAGACTTTGGTCATTATTTCTAACTCATGAATTCTACCCTGGTGGTTTGTTTCCTTTTTCCAGGTTAGGACAATTTTTCTAAAATAGAGTCAAACCAGAATCTTCTTCCTATCATGTGAAATCTTTAAAAAGGTGTGATTTCAAAAGAACTAAAGATTCAGCCCATGGAGGCTAATTCCTCTTAATCTTTTCTTAAATCACTGAAACTCAATCCACTACTACCATGACCCAATAAGGTTTTAAGAGTTAATCTTTATTCAGTATGCCTCTCCTTGAGCTTCCCCTAAAGGAGAGAGACTGGCACTAAGAGGCTCACTGCAGCCACTGCCTTCTAAAAAAAAAAAAAAGATGGGATAAATAATCTGGAACAGGAGTGACACTGGGCTATTTTTGTTGTTGTTGTTTTGTTTTGCTAAGAAAACAATCAAAAGGAAAACAAAACCAAATGTATGGGAATTTATTCCACAATTTCTTTTGCACTAAATAAATATTCGGCATACTATCTGCAAAGAATTGCGATTAGGTGTGTTCTGGAAAATTCTGAAATCACCAATTACACAATTCCCTTGGACACATTAAAAGCACACAAAAAGCATGTTCTTGACACTTTTCTGACATCTTAAAATTCCCTTTCACTAGTTTTTCTACTATTCACTTCTTAAGTAATAGTGTTCTTCAAAATTCTTTTCAAATCCTCTTCTTTCCTTGCTTTACTTTTTCTTTTCTTTTTTATGTACCTTCTTTCATTCTTCTAGTTTCAGCCCACAAATTTTTTGATGATTTCCACATCTAATCTCTACACTGGACTTTTTCTTTGAGTGACAGATTTCAATTTTCTATTGAAATTCTTTACTAGAGCATTTTAAAGTCACTCAAAATCCAACGTACCCGAGTGGTAATTTAAGGTAATAAGTATCTAGTGCCAAATGAGTATTATCAGCGGTAAGAGCTATGGTTCAAGAAGATCACTTGAGGCTGAGCGTGTCTGGGAAAGTCTCATGGCAGAAGCAGACGTGGGAAGGACTCTGAAAAGCAGGTGGTATGTGGACAACAGTGTAAACTAAATCAGGAGCGCACGTATCATTATTCCCTCCTCCCCCTCCCCCCCCCCAATGGACACTTTTCTTGCTGTTCCAACACTTTCAAGGTCCAAACTCAGTTTTGACTTTGATTATAATCCAAATTTATAAAAGAGAAAGAGAAAGAAAATTTGCTTCATGGTGATATCTTTCTCTCTTACACTTATTCCCTCCCCCCCCCTTTTCCTATTAAAAAGATTGGAGGTTGGTGACCAAATAAGCAAAGATCCAGCCACATTCCATTCACAATAGAAATATGTAAATTTTCTCAAACATTTTTAGATTCTTTGATCCCTGAGAAGCCAAAAGGCTAAACCTGAAGCCCACTTGAGAGTTGGCTCTTGAATACCAGGCATCTTCTTTATTCATTCTGCAGCCACTTCCAAGTGTGGCTCTGGCCCTGCCTTTGTCGCATTCAAGAAGCTGAATGCAGCCGCCCTGGCTCTGGCATTGCCCTGCCATCTCATAAAAGGCCGGCCTTCTTCCCATCCCCTCCCCTGTAGAGGCACTTTGAGTTTATGTAACTCTCAGTCCAAACTGGATGCTTACTTCAAAATGCAATAGCTGTTTTCTTCTTTTTGCCTTATGCAATGCTGCTATTTAGAAGGATCATGGAGAGGCTTTTCTCTTTTCTCAGCTACCACAGAGGTTGTTTTTCTTCCCAGAACATTTTTAAAGAAAAACATATGACTGAGTACACCTTAAAAATATTAGCTGTTTGCAAATTTTTGTGGGTGAGAAAGAAGTATCTATTTTACTGTGATAGCCTCAGAACTGAAAGGAGTTGAATTGTGACAGTTTACAAAAAGGGCATTACAGTTGTGAAAATTCATTAAAAAACATAAGCTTCATTGAAGAGCTTTAATTTCTTGTGCTTTTTTTTCTTCTACAGCGATAATTACAGTATTTTTTAAAAAATTACACATATATATGTAGTGTAGTCTTTGAATAGAAAATTGATTGTTTGCAAGACAGCTAAATACCTTTAGACATTTATAAGCCAGTGTCATGAAAGATCTTTTATAGTTGCAACTATTGGCATTAGTTGGGCAATATTTTATATCCATGACTTGTTTGCCATAACACCGGTTTTGTTCCTGACTGAAGTGCTCTTTGATGAGTGTCTTTGATGAAGGGCTATGTGTCTTCTTTTGCAATTTCAAAAGTAACAAAAAATTTAGCCCAGATTAATGAATGAATAAGCATTGAAGAAAAAGAGGAAGTGTCCCAATTTTCGTTAATTTATAGACTGGTGATTACATTGAGAAAAAATGTGTTTTGATTTTAAAAGTAGAACAAGATAACAGTTCTGTTAGCTTTAGTTTGGATGAAGTAGACATTTGGCTTTTAGGAATGGATCCTACAGGGAACATACAGTTCCTGCTCCACTGGAGCTCAGGAGGATAGAAGGAGGAGCATGCACCCTGGAATTAGCGTGACCTGTTTCAAATTCAAAGTTCAGGTATAATAGAATCATGTCTACTCCCCCGATCGATCACGTATTCCTCTATACTTCTTTTTAGAAACAACAGCAGCAGGAAAAACAACAGTATCTCTCTCCCCTCCTGCCCCAAATAAAATCATCCAAGAACCCTTGGGACTTACTTCAAAGTAGTGAGTGTGAGGGTTTGTCCTGATTCTAACACTAAACTGTGCCTGAGCAGACTCTCTCTGCCTCTGCTTCTCCCTGGCGCATAAGGATGGTAAGATCTCAGCTCCTTTTGGTTCATTTTGCTCAGCTAGTGTTCTGAAAAGCACATAAGTTGGGGAAAGAGCATTCCAGGCATATAGAGCAGCCTATGTGTAGACCTGGAGACATTAAGTAGAGAAAAATACTAAAATACTGAAAATACTAAAAAGCTACTTACTGTTTAATAGTTAACTCTAGAATGTAGGATTATGGATGATTTTTGTTTTCCTTATAATGTTTGAACACTCTTAGTTTTCTGTAATGAAACTACATTATATATATAAAAAAAGGAATGAAAAAAGGAAACCCCATTACTTTATTTTAAAATGTTTAAGTATCCAAGAGAATAAAATTTCAGTGACATTGCAAAACAGTAGAATCTTGGAGTAATAGTATTTTTTTAAAAAAAAAATATATGGAGCAGTACTCAAACTGGATAAGAGAATAGAAAGGAGATAATGAATTCTGGGATGATACCTAAAATATTGGTGTAAAAGCCCAGGTCTAGAACAAAGAGGTTTTGGCCTGGGTGCTGGCTGATCCTTTGAAGGTTACAGAGGTAAAATAAATGATTCAGGGCTGAATTCAAGGTGAACATTTTTCTAGACTATATTGTTTATTGCATAGGGACCACTCATACCAGATGCCTGAGAATTATTCTTCTTGTTTTCTTGTTTTGTTAATCCCCACCTGAGGATATTTTACATTTATTTTTAGAGAGAGTTTTAAGGAAGGGAGAGAGAGAGACAGAAACACCTATGTGAGACACATCAGTTGGTTGCCTCCCACATGCACCCCTAATCAGGCCCAGGTATCAAGCCTGCAACTGAGGTGCATGCCCTTGACTGCAATAGAACCTGGTACCCTACAGTCTGTGGGCTGACGCTCTAGCCCCTGAGCCAAACCATCTAGGGCCTGAGAATTATTCTTAATCCTTCATGATCCTTTTTTATTTTCATATATATATGAAAATAAACTAATATATATATATATATATATATATATATATATATATATTAGTTTTTTTGGGTTTTTTTGTTGTTTTTTTTGTTTGTTTTTTGTTTTTTGTTTTCTGCAGTTGAACACGATATGCCTAAGTATAAATTTTTTTGTATTTACCCTGGTTGGTGTTCTCCGATCTTAGATCTGTGGATCTTGGTGTCTGTCATTAATTTTGGTAAATTCTTAGCCATTACTACTTCAAATATTTCTTTTTCTCTAGTGATTTGATTGTGTTGTATCTTTTGAAATTATCCCACTGTTCTTTGATGTCCTCTTGCATTTTTTATTCTTTTTCTCTTTGCATTTTAATTTGAGAAGTTTCTATTTATTTATCTTTAAGCTCACTGATTCTCTTCTCAACCATACCTAGGTATATCAATGGGTCTATCAATGACATTCCTTTAGATCTCTTAGTGTTTTTATTTTTTTGTTTTTTAGAATTTCCTTTTGATTTTTTCTTAGGGTTTTAATCTCTCTGCTTATATTATTATGCTGTTTGTGTGTGCTACCTACTTTTACCATTACAGCTTTTTAAAATATTAACCACAGTTATTTTAAATTCCCTATCTGACAATTCCAAATTATGTAATATCTGGGTCTGATTCTAATGCTCTCTTTGTCTCTTCAAGTCATTTTTTCTTGCCTTTTAGCATATCTTATATTTTTCTTAAAAATTTTTTTTCTTCTCTTTGGGTACAGGGAGAGCTATAACACATTGGATAATAATAATTGAAGTAAATAGTTTTTTTTAGTGTGAGGTTTTATTGGCTAGAATTTGGGTTGGGCCATGTTTGCTATAGATGCCAGGGACTTCAAATTCCTTATGTTCTTGACTTTGTCTTTCTTGTTGACTATGAGCCTCTCTAAGAATTCTTTTTTAGATAGAGTTTGCAATAGGCAACTTTGTATCTTGTAATTTGCTGCTTTTACACTTGAGCCTTGTTGGTGTGGTAGTAAATGTGGAGAAGGAAAGCATTCTGTATTCTTAAAAATAGTTCTTAGTCTTTTAGTAAGCCTGGGTTCCTGGAATATGACCTTCACAACTGTTTTTCACATTTTTCCTCTCTTTATGATACCGAAAAGTTAGAGAGGACAGGAGTCTGTGTGGGAGTTTGGACACTGTCCTATCCACAGGTTGAATAAGGCTCCTATTAAAGTCTGTTCCTCTGGGAATAGGCTTCTGTATTGAGAACATTCCGGGGCTCTGCACCTATTTCAGATGAATGCTTTTCCCCTCCCCCTAACAGAATCAGGGGGATGTTTCTGGCTTTTCACCCAAAGAACCTGGTATGACGTCTGGGTGGCACCCATAAAAGGATGTAAGGGGGGGAAATTGGGAGGGGGGGCAGGGTGTCCCTAAGATTGTGACCCTAAGGAGTTTCTCACTGTCATGCTAGCCCAAACTTGGTCTGTAGTAATTCACCACAATTGTCATTTAAGGGTTTCTGCTAGTTTATGGTTCCAGAGGCTTCCTCTCAAGGCAAACATATCTTAGCTGTGACTGGATTCTCCTGTCTCACCAGATGCAGAGGTGGTAGTTTGCTTTGTGGCTTTAGTTGTCTGGATCCAAGAAAAGTCATTGTTTTTCCAGTTTGTTCCATTTTTTTTTCTTTTCTTTTTCGTAAGGACAGATTCTAAATTTTAAAAACTGCTAGATCTAAAAAAAAAAAAAAAAAAAAATTTCTCTTCACTTCTTCAGCTTTCACAACCAATTGATCCTAGTTTTACCTTTTACCTCTTAAATTCACCCCTCCTTTTAAACCCCACGGCTATTGCTTTCCTTCAGTCTTCTTTGTCACCAACTTAGACCTTTTCAGAAACTTTATAAATGGCTCCTGCCCTTAAATCCCCTCAAATTATGGGAAGCATGCATCCCGGCTTTGTTGGGAGAGCTTCAGTGTCTGCCTATTTTGGGAATGAGATGATCATAGTGCTCTTTTTCAGTGTCGAAGTGTACCAGTTTGGCAACAATTATTGGTCACCTTACCTCCTTGCATCAGTCTTGCCTTGTCCTCACCTCTGTCCTCAAATGATCCTTCTAAAATTTAAATATGATTATGTCTCGCTCCTATATAAAACTCTTTAATTTATTTACTCAGTCCACAGGGTAAAATCTCAATAACTCATTATACATGGACATCCAAATCTTTCACGACCTGACTCCTCCGTTTTTTGGCTAATTTTTATTATGCCTTTCTCAACCCTTTAAAGTGGAAGATTTAGCAACAGAGAGCAGCTTGGTATTCCTTGAACACAGCATGCTGTTTTAAACACTGCTACCTTTGTTCTAAAACCACCAGAGACTCATTCTTCCCCCTGCCAGCTCTTCCCACCTACCTCCTCCAAACTGAGTTGGTACAAATCATGATTGATTAATCATCAATCATTCATAGTTTCATATTATTATAGCCATTGTTTTGCAGGCTCTGCCAAAGACATAAACACTACACTTATAAACAAATACTACAAACACTAGATTATTAATTTATCAAAAAAGCAGATTTTAATCGTTTGAATTTTCAATGTCCAACATAATAGATACTCAGTAATATAGGTGGGACTCAATGGACACTCTTTTGCATTAACTTAGCAGACAGGCAAACAAATAAAAAAGTTTTAGTTATTAGCAAGGGTACACTCAAGTTAATATTATGCATTTACACAGAATAACAGTTCCTTAGACCTATGATTTCTTTTATTTTAATTTATTTTTGTGGTTGACACTATTAGAAATGTTCCCTTTTCCTCCCTTTTGAACCTCCATTTTGCACCCCCTTCCCTTTGCTGTCACCACACTGCTGTTTCTATGGGTTATGCATAAATGTTCTTTGGCTAGTCCCTTCCCCTTCTTTCTTCCAGACCTCCTCTCTCCCCTATGCTCTGACAGCTGTCACTGTGTTGCATGTATCCATGCCTCTGTTTCTATTTTGTTTGTCAATTTATTGTGTTCATTAGAATCAACATATAAGTGAGATCCTATGGTACTTGCTCTTCTCTGACTGGCTTATTTCACTTAGCGTAATAACCTCCAGGCCCATCCATGCTGTCACAAAAAGTAAGATTTGCTTTTTTTTTTTCCCCAAGGCTGCATAGTATTCTGCTGTGCAAATATACCGCAGCTTTTTTTTAATCCACAAAGGTAGCAGTGTTTAAAACAACATGCTGTGTTCAAGGAATACCAAGCTGCTCTCTGTTGCTAAATCTTCCACTTTAAGGGGTTGAGAAAGGCATAATAAAAATTAGCCAATCTACTGATGTGCACTTGGGCTGTTTACAGATCTTAGCTCTTGTAAATTGTGCTGCTACAAATATAGGGGTGAATATACTCTTTTTGATTCCTGTTTTGATATTTCTTAGTACTAATATATGTTCCTAGAAGTGGAATCACTGAGTCAAAAGGCACTTTCAGTTCTAATTTTTTTTTTTGAGGAAAGTCTATATTTTCCAGTCTATATTCCCACCAGCAGTGCACTAGGGTTCTCTTTTTCTCCACATCCTTGCCAGCACTTGTTTATTGACTTGCTGATATCATCATTCTGATAAATATAAGGTGATATCTTATTGTGGTTTTTATTTGCATCTCTCTGATGATTAATGACCTTGAGCATTTTTTCATATGTCTATTAGCCATTTCTATGTCTATATTCAGCACTTTTGTCCATTTTTATTTTTTTTTAATATATTTTTATTGATATTTTCATTAAGAACCTTTTCATTGCAAGACACTTCATTGGCTTGATCTGCTGGAAGTTCAAAGGGAGAAATTATTTCAGCCATAGCAGTTTTTTCAAACAATTTATCAGTCACTTGTTTGTTTTGGTTCCTGGTCTTTCACAGATAGATGTGAATTTTATTTTAGAATAGTTTCATATTATTATAACCATTGTTTTGCAGGCTCTGCCAAACACATAAAACACTACACCACTATAAACAAATACTACCTTTATTCTAAAACCACCACCAGAGACTCATTCTTCCCCCTGCCAGCTCTCCCCCGCTACCTCCGCCAAACTCAGTTACTATCAATCACGACTAATTAATCATCAGTCACTCATAGTCTCATATTATTACAACCATTGTTTATAATTTATTAACATATTATTATTATTGCATTTCTCAGAATCAGATGCTACGGTGGAGCTGAGGGCACAAGCTCCTTATTACAGATCAATACCTGTGAAGGTAGTCACAGAGGGGGGAAGGGAAACAAAGATACAGGCTCTGAAATACATTGGCCAACCCAGTGAAAAGCTCAGTATTAAATATTGACCCTGAAGCCTTTCCCAAGGTGGGCCCAAGGCGGCCAGGGTCTGTGCTTGGCCTGGCTCAGGAACGACTGAGGCCTTCCACTAATGTGGAAGCACGTGACCTTGGGTGAGGCAGCTCTCCAGCTGAGACAGACTGAAGAAGCTGACAGGTGGAGGTCATCATTGAACAACCCCCCACTCTCCCTGAGCAGCCAGTCCTTCCTTGAGGAGAAACCTCAATGGCACATCTCCATGTCTACTCCACCATCCTTGACTCTGCTGTCTTCCCTATGTGCCAGCTTCATCCCGAAGCTTTTCCAAAATTATGGTAATGATGTTTAGAAGAAGAGTCTCTGTTACAAAAGTTTCAGTGAAGGTCCTGAGATTATCCATTTGGCTTGGAGTCATGGCCTCATTTCCAGAGCTAGGGTGTAAGGTTAGTTCCACCTAAACCACGCGAACTGAGAATAAGAGTGGAGAAGTTCCCCAAAGGAACATCTTGTTCCTGTTGCCAAATCAAGAGTGTTGGGGGAGTAAGAATCAGATGTCTCCTGCCCTACTGTCTGCTGTGATACTCAAACACTCTGGAGCCTTTTCTAAAGTGATCTGGAGGTCCCCTGGACATTGTGGGACTGCACTTAATTGTAGGTAGAGTATCTTAAAATGCATTGTTAACATTCTCAGTGACCCTCATTCTTTTGGAAAACATGACCTTGTCTTGTCTATAAATAAGAGAAGCAAAAAACATTATAATTACAGATTAAAAATTCTCTCCCTTTCTACAAATCCTACCAATTTTCTGAAGCATCTTGTGCTTTTCTTTTCTTTGTAATAGAGTGGAGAATAACTGTGGTATTCTGCAGCAAAATGAATAGAAAAGTGGCACAAGAACACAAAGAGCCTTTCATGCTTCAAGGGAGAGCACTCCTGTTGGCCTGGAGACCCTCTCTCACTGGGACTGCCCAACTGCAAATCTGTGAAAAGAAAGAGATTTCTACACTCAGAACATTGGCTAGGGTGCATTTAAAGTAGCTTCAGTTAGTTGTGTGTGTGTGTGTGTGTGTGTGTGTGTGTGCATATGTGTGAGTATGGACACACGATCTGCTTATATGTCTATGAATGTATGATTGTCTATGTATGTATGTGTATGTATGTGAATCTCTTATCTGAAATCTTTTTGGGTTTATGAAAGTTTGTTCTTTGGAGTGCTAAGTCTGTTTCTCTTAAATAGAACAATCCAGGGCTTATACTCAGGGGGTACACATCAGTGTAAACACACTTGTTATTAAATATTAAAATATTTTTCTAACATTTGGGATACAATGAGTGTGATAAGTATTGAAATTAATAAATTCTATCACTTGTTCCCCCCCCCCTCAGAAATCAAATACTGCTGTGATCCTGATTTTTTTTGGGGGGGAGGGTGGTGGTGGTTAGAGGGAGTGGGAACAACAGCACAGAATTGAGAGGCCTGCTGAAGACATCCTCTTATTTCAGGTGTTAAGAAATTTGAGGGTGGGGGTTCAAGTGAGCTTGGCTAGGAGAAGGGAAGGCCACACTGCCACACTGAAGAGGAACTTGGTAATGGTTGCAGAGTTTGCGAGAAGCCTGGGACAGAGACAACACAAGTGAGGCTGAACTTTCAGGTAGTGGTAGTAATCACTTAGGTATGTATGACTGGGAAACTCCCTGTGGAGGCACAAGCATCCCCGCACGATGTGAGGAGGTTTATAAGAATGCCTCATAAGGGTTAAAAGAATATATACTATAAGATGTGACACTGAGTGCTCCCTACTTCCAGTGGCCAGTTCTCCAGTGCAGATACCTCAACATACATTACTCCTCACCACCCCAACTCTTGATTGCTTCCGAAATTCCTCCAAGCACCAGTACTTGCTGAGCCTGATAGCAATTGTCCTTCTGTTTCTACTTTTTCCCTCCATCTGCATTTGTCTTACTTATTAACTGAACTTCAACTCGTTGTCTCCAAACAAGTGCCAAATAAAACACTTGTTTCTTAACTGGACTTTGAAGGGAGACAACCATCTTACCCTTTTTGGTAGAAAAAAACTAGACAAAACATGCAGATTTTTAACTCAGGTAACTAAAATTGGCCAATAACCAACTACCTTCCTTGTTCCCTCTTTTGCGTCATCTTTGTTTTAATAGGATTTGTCATTATTCAGGTATGGTGAGGCCAATAGATCAGGAGACAATTGCCACTGGGGAAAAAATAGTTTATTATAGCATAGATACCAAGATAAGGAGTGCATGCCACACCATAGTGGGGGGAGGGGGAGGGAGTGGAGACACAGGGTCAGTTGTAAGTCAGTGGGGAAAGAGAACTGTGGGCAAGGGCCTTTGTCATGGTTTCCATGAGAAGCAACAGATGAAGCAGTGCAAGTGAGCTTAGAATTCGCTAGAAAGAATAATTTCAATGGGCTTAGTGCATAGCGGCTCTCCCTACTTGTCTGATCTCTGGCCTGTGGTGATTAGGGCGGGTATATAGTGGCCCAGAGAATGAAAGCCTGAAAGGGAGGTGGGTGGGGTGTAGACTCTGTTGGCTGGTATGTAGTTTAAAAAAGTGCCCCTGGGAGGAGGATTCCTCCTGATGGGAGGAGTACAGGAGACCAAAGCAAGGTGACTCGGCCACATTGTCATTGTCACACTTTCTGGGAACAAGGTGTGTCTGGCATACGCACGTAGGACAGAAGCACGTAGGACAGAAGCACGTAGGACAGAAGCACGTAGGACAAGTTAAAGCATCAGGTTTATAGATGCTAGAAATGATTGATATGCATTTACTCGTCTCATCCTCTTTCCCTCTCCCTCTGGTTTCCATACTCCTGTCACCAGGCTCATGACCAAGGACCAGTGAGTGCCCTCTGCTATGGGCTAGAAGGTTTATCCTACTGCCACATCTTAATTTCCACTTTCCCTGTATCTATCCATCTGCATTTGTCTTACTTATTAACTGAACTTCAACTAGTTGTCTCCAAACAAGTGCCAAATAGGTTAATAAGTAAGATAAATGAGTTAATAAGTAAGACAAATGCAGATACAAGGAAAGTGGAAATTAAGATGTGGCAGTAGGATAAAACTTCACTCTCAGGTTCCTCCTAGCATCCCTAGTCTCCTGATGACCTTTACTTTGATAAAGAAGTCTTTGGAAGGATTTTACACATAAAATCTAGTCTAAGAAAAGAGCATCATTTAACTAGTGAGAGCTCTGTCAAGCAAATTTACACTAATGACTTTAAAATCATTGGAATGCCCTGATGAATAATTGTTATTACAAATGTGAACATGGTATGCAAGATATAGAAGGTTTAAATAACTTATAATTAGAGAATAAAAGAAACATATTTTCATCTTGATTTAGATATGAAAAATAAGAACTGTATTGCAAGTTTTATGTTATAAGCCATATGATACAAGTTTCACATGAAAAATAAGAACTGTATTGCATATTTTATATTATAGGCCATACAATACAAGTTTTACATGAATTTAAGTGATGATAGATTTATTGTACATAGCGTTGACTATTCTTGTCACTTTCAACTTTCTACATCGTGATTCTCTTTCAAAGGCCATTGAAAACACCTTCTCCTCATGAACTTGCTCATTATCACATTGTTGCCTTCCCCAGTTTTTATGGGGGTAAGATTACAAATCATTCTCTCCCTCAGTTCCTAGAGCAGCTGTACTTTTCAAGGGATGCATGTATCTCAGAATCATTGAGAAGAGTCTCCTCTGAAGCCCAGTCCCTCAGCCAACCATACATACAAAAATTACCTAAAAAATATTTGAGTAGTGTTTCTCAAAGTATATCAAAATCATTTGGGGGCAATACTAACTTAAGACAGAAAAAAAACAAGAATCTATCTGTCTCAGCTTCCTCTTTCTAGCCAGGGAACTTGGAAGCAGTGTTTTCCTACAGACTGCCCTGGGTCATGGTGTTCCAGCATGAACCACAATGACTAATCTATCCAGATCATGGTTAGCATTGGTCACTGGACTTCCATGATGTTCTAGAAGCCCAAGTTGTCCCTGATTATGCCTGAGAGCAAAGCTCCCGTGACCGGGTTTTTTTTGTTTTGTTTTGTGTTTTGTTTTTGTTTTAATCTCAAGTCTCATCACCCCTCTTCCTTTCTATGTCTCGTTCCCCCACATTCTGCATGCCCAGTCATTAGACCTCTGTCTTGACCCACATTTCACATTTTGCTTTGCAGTGGTATCCTGCCTTACTATTTAGACCTTATCATGGATCTCTGCCAGATGGAAGCTCAGTCTTCCTACATAATAAATCTCCTAGATGGTGACAAGCCTGTCTATACTGCCAAGTATCTCCTGTTGTTACTGGCTGGGCCTGCCTGCCACTAACCTGAAACTCAACCTTAACAGATGAGTTTATTCCTAAACCCTGGTTTTTCTCTGAAATTAAATATTGTTTTGAGTAATTGGTTATGTCCAGATAATGAGTGATTATCATGTCTAGGTAATGTACTTTCTATCAAACATGTTGGCTTGTTTTGTAGCTATTTGGATTCAGGGCATCATTCCTGCTATATTTGGAGAAGATGTACCTCTTTCTATCTAAAACTCATCCTCTCACTTGAGCTTTGAATTCTCCATGCCTCCTGCTTTTCAAATTTGTGATTACTTGATAAATATTCACCTCCCACAGGGGACTGTAATTTCTAGAAGGTCAGGGATCTTATTCTATTTTTTATTCCCATTGCATCTCTAAAGCCTAGAAGAGGGCCTGACATATAGTAAGTGCTCAGTGCATATCTGTTGAACAAATTAATGAAAATACTAAGGCCCTTGAAAGTTGGGACTGTATAATGTCAACTCCATCTTTAGAATCCACTATTATGTTAGGCAGACTGTCAAAATATATTTAAATGATAGATGAAGATGCTTTTGCAGAGATATAGAACTTAATGTTAGAATTCATGGGCTTTAGGAGACTAATGCTCAATTTCAGAGGAAAGTATTCTGTCTGAAGGTTTAAACCTAATATAAGAGGACATATTCCTGAATAAAATGAGGTGTTTTTTGTTTTTTTATCTGTACACATAATGTTCACATTTTCATGTTGTCTAACAGACTGAATCAAACTGACCAAAGGACTCAAGCCAGTTCCTAACCATTGCCCAAGCCAACAGAAAACTTATTCTGGGTGCATTTTTTTTGAGTTAGTCCACATTTTCCTATTTTATTATAGAATATAACTGGCATTTCCTGCTTCCACAGAGAAACTCAGTTCCCAATTGATACATCAAAGACTCAAGAGGACAGGGCTGTTTTCTCACTCTTCATTTATAGAACAAGGAGCCCTCTCCTCTCCTCTCCTCAAAAAAAAAAAAAAAAAAAAAAAAAAAAAAAAAAAAAAAAAAATCCCAAATAAGACCAGAAACTAGAGGGACTAACAATTTTAGTTCCAATTCTGTTTGTTCTATGATAGTACTGTCCATTGAAAATGTAATGCCAATCATAAATGTGAGACACATAAACAATTTTACATTTTCTGGTAGTCACATAAAAAAAACAAACAAAAAACAAACACCTAGAAAAACCATAAGAGCGATGATAAATCTTAACTTAAGAGGATTCTCTCAATTTTTAAACTGTGCTTCTTAGGCGGCATGCTTCTGCAAACCTGCTGCAGGGACCCTGGGGCTGGGAAGGCAGACAATGAGGATCAAGAGTGGCAGATGGCAGAGCTCCAGGGCCTGTCTCTTGTCTGCAGCCCCAGTAGCTTGTTTGGTTGTGTTGTGTGTTTTGTTGTATGTGTGTGTGTATTTTTTAATGCTCTTGGGTAAGCTCTGGATAAGTGACTGCGCCAATTTTTTTGCAAACCACCCACATAAGAGAATTGTCTCTGTTTTGATACCCTGGAATCTTTTCTGCATCCCCCATATTGCATTCTTATCCTGCCCTTTGTCCTTTAATGTCCACTGTGCCTCGGGGCCTTTATGACCCAGCATTTAGACTTTGTTGTGCAATTGCTCAAAGAAAAGCCTTTAAGTATCACTCTTTGAAGCTCATTTTTATTATTTTTATTGTTTTCTGGCTTTTGAAGAAATTCATGCTTCTTGTGGGAAAATGAAAAATAAAACTGGTTAGAATAAAGGAGAAAATATAACTCATGCACAATTTCACCACAAAGATAAATGGTGTTAACATTTTGATACATTTCCTTCTGAATTTTAATATGTATATATTTTTAACCAAATTGGAATCATATTTGACATGGTTTTGTGCCTTGATTTATTCAATTAGCATCATATTGTGAACAAGTTTCTAGTTTATTAAAGCATAATTATTATTAGCACTTTAATTCTTAATCCTATGCATGCCTCATAGTTTATTTACAATTCCTCTATTGTTGGAAATGTTGACCGTTTCTGATTTTCCTTTATTAGAAGATGCTTCAACTATTAGTCTTGTACATAAATGGTGTTTTAGGGAATATCCTCACACATGAATATTTAAATCACTTCTCTAAACTTATTTTCTAGGAATGGATTTACTACATAAATAAACCTTCTATATACATATGCTATATATTGCCTAAACATTGCCTTCTCCTGTCAAAATACATTCCCATCAGTAGTATTCGTGAATGCCAATCTAACCTTCCTTTTCTGACTATGAGTTCAATACTTCTAAAGAGTTTTCTTCAATTTGGGATTTTTTTTTTTTAAAGGAGTTTTATTACATTTGCAGGACATTGTTTGTTGTGGGACATTTGTATTTTATTGTCTGGAGATATCTCATCTATCTGTCTATCTATCTATCTATCTATCTATCTATCTATCTATCTACCTATCTATCTATCATCATCTCTCTATCATCTATTTACCTACCTCTCTATTCCTTTGACAACTTCTGATATGTTAACAATTTTGTTTTTATTTATAAAAAAATTGTATGTAACCAAAGAAAGGAGGCAGGAAGGAGATAAAACCTCCCCTTTGCTCCTGGAAGATGCCCTTTGGAGTGCCCCGTCCTCCGGTAAGAAGTCGGCTGCACAGGGCTGCCAGGCTGTGAGGAAGTTCACCAATTTGAACTTCCCCAGCTGCACTTCCAGCTTACTTTCAACTTTTGGGAATGTATAGTTTTCTTTATGTCCTCATATATCAGTAACTATTGTGCACATTTTAATATACCAATAGATATGGTACCCTTAATTAAACTGTATTAGATATTTTATTATAATTTTCTTCGTGTTTAATTGTGCCTTTTTGAGATCAAGGACTGAAGAAAGTCTTAAATTTCTTCACTAAAGTTGCGTTTAAAAGTTTTGACTTATAGCTCTGGCAGATGTGGCTCAGTTGACTGAGTGTCATCCCATGCACCAAAGGGTCACTGGTTTCATTCTCAGTCAGGGCACATACCCAGGTTATAGGTCCAATCCTCAGTCTGGTGTGTACGGTTGGGGTGAGTGGGCAACCAATCGATGTTTCTCTTTCTCTCTCTCCCCCTCTTCCTTTCTCTCTCTCTCTCAAATCAATAAAACCATATTAATAAAAAAATTTTGACTTATACATAATTTGATGTGAAATACCCATGTTTGTCATGACTGTTACAACTTCATTGTGGATTGCATATTTTTCAACATATAAAAAACTATTGATAAATGATTTTTCCTCATTAAAATGTTTTTAAAATACTTTAGATTTATAGAAAAGTTATAAAAATAATACCCCTCATCTAGTTTCCCCTGTTATTAACATCTTACAATACCATAATACATTTGTCACAGTAAGATGCCAAAAGGGGTACATTACTACTAACTTAATCCCAGAGTTTATTCAGATTTCATATATTTTTCCCCCTGTTCTGTGTTTTTTAACTAATGTCCTTTTTCTCTTCTAGGATCTCCTTCAACATAAGACATTAAGTTTAGTTGTTGTGCAGCCTTAATCTCCTTTATTCTGTGACAGTTGCTCAGTGTTTCCTTGTTTTTCATAATCATGACAGTTTTAAGAAACACTGGTTAGTTATTTTGTAGAATGTCCCTCAAGTTGTGTATGTCTGATGTTTTCTCTATGAGTTTTAGGAGGAATATCACAGAGGTGAAGTGCCCTTCTTCATTACATTATTTCAGGGGTGTGTGCTATCAACATGATGTTAACTTTCATTACTTGGCCAAGGTAGTTTTTATCAGCTTTCTCCAGCTCGCACCTTTCCATATTCTATTGTTTGGAAGGAATCATTTAAAGTGGGCAGGAAGAGGTAAAAATAAAGTTCCACCTCCTGAAAGATAGATGCTTTTCACACTTAATTATACTTACATATTTCCTTTAGTTTTGTATTCAATGCCTACATTTTTGTCTGTCTATTTATTTATTTATTTTTTATTCTGTACCACTTTAGTTCACCATGATGCTTTTATTGTTGGATTTTATCTTACAAGACAATGTACGACTCTTTGTTTTACCAGAGAGATTTCTAAGGACTTGATCTTGATTGTTTGATTCTAAGGGATGCTGCTTGCTTCTGAGAGCTTACCAAAAATATATCCTCTGACCTCACAATGACTAGCTGTGTAATGGTGGAACATTCAATTGTCTTCTCTTTAGTAGTTGAATTCTCTGGATGGGGTCAGCCTTCTTCACATATCACCAAAGTGAAGGGGGACACTTTAAATCTCTTTGACAGGACGAGTCAATTCTAGCGAGGCATGTGACCTACAAAGAAATGTCTTATTATGTATCACCATAATCTTTCTGCTTCACGTTTAATTGGTACCATTTGTGTGTCTGACATTATCCTGAATGTTTCACATGATAACATCTTATTTTATCTTCTCAGCATCCCAAAGGGTAAACCTTGTTCTTCCCACTCAATAGATGATAAACTAAAGCTCACTGGAAAGTTGTCACTCCTCCTAGGAAATGGCAGGAGTTTGAAAACAAGCCCATTTGACTTCTAAATCTGGTCTGTCTTCCACTGCACCAAATCCTCCAAATAGACAAAAAACAAAAACAAAAACAAAAAATCCCTGATAGCACATTCCTTCCACCTCCTACCCCTTCCTAGAGCTTTCTAAATATCACTGATTATTTACTTCAGGCTCAGAATCAAGTAGGCAGTTGTAGTATCATCCTGATCCTGTTGAGTAGTGCAAAAATCAGTAAGTGGTGGTCGAATGCAGAGAAATACCACAAAGAAAACAGGGCAGATGTCCCATGTACATTTATTGGGAGATAAGACAGGCCCCCTTAGATGAATTCAACTTAGTGAACATTGGGTCAACCCTTGCTATATGAAGATCTTTGGGAAGATTCAATGGAAAATTAGATTAAATATTTGCACATAAGAAGTTCCCAGATTGTGACAAGTAAACATGATTTAAATTTTATTAAATTGGGGATAAACAAAATATGAGACTACACCATGAAAAGGATCACAGTCAAAAGGTTGTGTCTCCACTGGCATCTAAATGCCATGCTCTGCCCCTGAGTCAGTGACTCAGGTGGAAGGAATGGCCTCAAGTGGCATATCGTTTTGTTTGTTTAGTCAAGAAACTTCGTTTCAAAACACCTAACCAATTTCATAGGCCGTTCAACTACTCCTTAGTATAAAGCAAGACTTTTTCAATTTAAAAATGTGTCTATTTATAAAAATGTTTGTAATTAGAAGCGTCATAGACATTTCAGAACACTGCTAAACATTCGCTTGACATGTTAAAATATTTCTGGTATCATTGTCTTAATATTGCCTACATAAGAGTGATTGTAACTCACTTCCCCCTACCCCCCCCCCCCACACACACACTGTGAGGAGCAAAGTACCACTTTTTAAAAAAAAGTAAGTCTTTGATTTAAAAACCTAATACATTTCAAGGAAAGAGAACATGTGCTTGTTAGTTTAGTTAGTGTTTGTAGAGTGCATGTTTACTTGGAAAAATGAAAACTCTGCATGCTATTTTCCATAACTTGATATTAAATATTCAAAGTATTTTTAAAACTTAGCCTCTAAAATCTATATGAAACTAAATGTTAGGTTTTTTTTTTTTAAATCAGAACTTTATGTACAGTCTTCTATCTGACGTGAAATATTGCCCCTCAGGTTTCAGCGGGATTGCCTTCAAATCTGGCAGTTGTCGAAATGGTATTTGTTGAAAAATTAGCTTTCCTGTCACTATTTGGTAATGTTAGATGTGTTGCCAAGTTTCCTATGTGCACTCCATCCCTCTGCAAAACTTGTGAGGAGAATCCCAGCAGGCTCCGACAGCACTAAAAACTGTTAAGTCTGAGTGTACAGATAGTTTAAAATGTGTGCATTCCGTAGATGAGAGTAGATGGGAAAGTACTGTATTTTGATTAAGGGACATGATGTTAAACTTTGTCTTGAGTTTTTATTGCATCTCAAATCGCAACAAATCAAAAAAGATAAAACTTTATGAGACAACAATGACTTCTCAAAAGACACTTGCTTGTAAAAGTGGTTCTCTGCCTTCATTTATTTTTGTTTTTATTTTAAAGATAAAGCCAAGGCAGGCAGAAGAAGACGAGAAACCCCAAATCAAGGAAAACATTATCATAGAAAGCACAGCCTTGTGACAAAAACCAGAGACCACATCGTCATGCATGTTCTACAGGTACCCACACTCCCTTGCTTCGTAGGGATATATTTTCCTGTTTCGTAGGGATATATTCTGTACAAAATAGATGCAATTAGAGAAAGGATTTCAGCATGCTTTGTCTGTAAAAATGTTTTTATTTTGAATTTTCCAACTGATAGAAATATGAAAGATATCCAGGCCCTGCCTGAAGGTTGTTTTCAGTAACTGATACCAAAAAAAAAAAAAAAAGAAAGAAAGAAAGAAAGAAAGAAAAACAAAACTGAAGAGAACAACTGGAAAAGGACTTACAGTTGACAAGCATCCACATGTTTGGGTGCATACCTGAGTTATCCAAACCCCTTGACTTTCCAACTCATATGAAAGTTTTGTGAAGTTTTCAGAAGATTCTCTATTTCTGCTTACTTTCAGCTGAGAAGAGGATATTCTAAAAGCTTAAAAAAAAAAAAAAAGAAAAAAAGATAGCCACTTGGTAGATTTTGTGGTCAAATAGTCAACAAATTATTTGTGTGTCGAAAGAAAACAAAAGACTTAACAAATTATAAACTATAATGATAAGAATGGTATAATAATTAAAAAGTATAACCTAGGATACTAAAAGTGAAGCCAGTGGCTAAAGTTAGACTAATTTGGTTGGTTTCTGCCAATTATTCCCACCTTTTCAGTCTTCAGCGTCCTGCCACTCTGTCCTTCAGTGGCCACACCTAGGCCTACAGGGGTAATCATGGTGGTTTAGGAAGTAAGTCTTTCAAGCTCATCCCAGCAGTGTTTAGCTCTTAAAATAAAGTCACATCCCCAGCAAGACACGATGAGTGTGCCAAAGGTAAAACAGTCACATACTAGCGTGTGAGTTTCCACATTTTCTTCTGTTCTAGTTTTCCTAAGTACCTTGCTGTACTGTAGAATAAAGGCCTAGGTTCAAACCATTTCCCTTTTCCAGAACCGCATGCTGATTGATGGGCCCACCCACTGCCGGGCCAGTGTTGTGTTTGGATGGGTCTCCTAGAATTCAGGAAGCAGTTCTCACCTGTGACAATAAGCCAAAAGACCTTTCACCGCTGTGCCTCGTTCACTGATTCATTCATTTGTTCATCCATTCATCCAAGTTTTAATAAATAAACATGTATTTATTCAGTGTGTCTAAGAGAAATTTTTAAGGTAGAACCACTAAGATTGAGTAAATGATTGAATAGAGAAAGAGATAAGGAGACGTCTTTACCAATTCTGGTCTTGTTAAAAACGCTGTCAAGCAAATTTCTGTTACTTTGGGATCCAGATTACAAACTCTGTATCCCCCTCCTCCTGACTCCATCGAACAAATGTGTCTTAGAAAAAGGGTTCCTCTGTCCAGGCACTGCAATCTGCTGTCCTCAGCACTTTTTTTTTTTCCTTTTAAAATTGATTCCAGAGAGGAGGGGGGAGGGGAGAGACAGATTGAAATCTCAATGATGAGAAAGAATCACTGATCAGTTGCCTCCTACATACCCCACACTGGGAACTGAGCCTACAACTCAGGCATGTGCCCTACTGGGAAGTAAACCGTGACCTTCTGGTTCATAGGTCAACGCTCAACCACAGAGCCACCCTAGGTGGGCCTCAGTCATTTCTTTTACCACCTTGTCTTTTCTATACTTGGGAGGATGCTCTCCCTTTGGCAAATTTGACCATAAAGTTCTTTAAAAGTGGTGATTTAAAAATATAAGTTAAGACTACTTAAGGAATATAAACTTCTTTTTATAATTTAGTGTAAATGACTAGACTCCATATTCCAAAAGCTACCATTAAAATAAATAATTGTATAAGCTAAATGTCTTTATGTATTTTCTGAAGTATAGCAATATATTTAATAAGCAAATGAGATTAGGTATATATTTCTCATCCTCAGGAAAGCCATTTTTCCTGACTAGTCTATGCTCATTATAGCACTTTATAACAGACAGGAAAGGATTACTCTGTAGAATAATGACATTAAATGTGATAAAGAAATTACTTAAAAAAAGTGAGCTACTTTAAAGAAGTTATGAAACCAAGAAAATGAAGAAAGGCAGGCTGTTTCTAATGCACATCTTGTACTTCTAAAATAAAGCATATCAAAGCAAATATCGGATCTAGTAATAATTAATGTCATTTTTAAACATTCGTTTAAAATCTTGCTTGGCATTGACTTGTATTGACATAACCTTCAAACACGTGGTATCTACAGAATGTGTGAAGTGCAATTAACAAGTTTTGCTTGAAAAAGTTTGTGTTTGGTTTGGTTTTTGTTGCAAAACTAGGGCTAAGAAGATGGCGGATGAAGAGCATATTCGGTACTGCATGCTTTACGAGTTCCAATTAGGAAGAAAAGCAAGTGAGGCTGCAAAAAACATCTGTAGTGCTCTTGGTCAAGATGCAGTTAGCGCCAGAAAATGCCAGCGTTGGTTTGAAAAATTTCGCGAGGGAAATTTTTTGTTAGATGACAAGAGTGGTCGAGGCCGTGTGTCCAATTTTGATCAAGAAGCTCTTCAAGCTCTTTTGGTGCAAAATCCTCAAATTACCCAACAAGAGCTTGCGACAACTTTAAATTGTTCACAAAAAACAATTTCCAATCAATTGTGTGCACTTGGCAAAGTCCAACAGTTTGGAAAATGGGTTCCTCATGAGTTGACCGACAACAACCGTAATCAAAGAGTCACAATTTGCAGTTCGCTCCTCTCTCGTCAAAACCCTTTGCCGTTTTTAGAGCAAATTGTTACCGGAGATGAAGAATGGGTGCTGTATGTTAATTTGAAAAGGCGGCCTCAATGGTTGGACAAAAATGAGGCTCCGCAGCCCACGCCAAAGCCTGACTTGCATGCGAAAAATGTGATGTTGTGTGTTTGGTGGAATTTTAAAGGAATTCTTCATTATGAACTTTTACCATCTAACCAAACCATTACAAGTGCAGTGTATAGTGCCCAATTGGAAAGGTTAGCCCAAGCTTTAAGAGAAAAAGAACCCGCGCTGATTAATCAGAAGGGCGTAATTCTTCACCACCATAACGCACGACCGCATACTGCAAGAATCACTGCTGAAAAACTGCGCCAGTTGGAATGGGAAGTTCTCCCTCAACCTGCATATTCTCCTGATATTGCCCCTTCCGATTACCATTTGTTTCGTTCTTTGCAAAACTTTCTTCTTGGAAAAAAATTTAATAATGAAGAATGCCTCAAAAATGCATTGACCGAATTTTTTGCATCAAAATCACAAGAATTTTACAACAGAGGGATTAAAATGCTTCCTGAGCGTTGGGCATAAGTAGTAGAAAACAACGGCAACTATATTGTTGATTAAATTTTGTTGTATTGTTTAAATAAATTTGATTTAAAAAAGTATTAGAAAACGACATTAATTATTACTTGACATAATACTTTGTATGTAAAACAGGCAGCTTTCTCTGGAAGGCATGTGATTGATTGCCCAGACCAATGAAAAAGACTAGCTTTGACTTGATTTTGTTTCGCTTTTTTCCTACAAGAGCAAACTCCATGTTTAAACTCGTTAGTTCCAAGGCCACCTTTGTCAGCTAACAGTGATTTGAGTGGACTTAATTCTAATTTACCTCCAGAGGTAGGCTGATAAAAAACAACAACACACACACAAAAAAAAAAACACACAAAAAAAACCACACACACACACAAAAAACAACAAAACAAAACAAAAACCCTGGTTGACTGAAACACGGTGCCAGTATATAGAAAAGTGGAACATAAAGGTTCTTTGCTATTCAGCCTGAAAAATAATTTTAAAAGACTTGAACACACATCAGGTTTAAGGATTTGAGAAAAGAACTTCTCGTTACTGATCACATCTACACTTAGAATTCCATTCAGTTATGAAAAACAACTCACAAACAATAAGACATCACCAAGAACAGTGAACCAAGTGCCAGGAGTTAAGTGTATTGTGTATAGTTTTTACTGAAAACTTCCTGCAAACACAATTGCCTTGTTCTGTGTTGTTGTGAACCGACCCACCAGAAGATGCTCTGTTGATACGCTTTCAAATGTGTGTTTGATGAGATTGATAAAGTAAAGCTTAAAAAAAAAAGAAAAAAGAAACCACTGGTGATTCTGTGCTTCCGTCCCATAAAAATCTATTCTAAAGAGATTAATAGAAAAGTCTTTATCCTCCATAACTTTAAAGAGCGTAGGAATGGTAAATATCAGTGTTTTGATTATGAACTTGGAAACAAGTATAAAGTGGGAAAAGGTTATTTTCCTGGCCTCCTTCGGTCAGATAAGATGTAATCTTTTTGTGCTGCTCTGTTCAAAGGCTACGGCTTTTTCCCAAGATGTTGGGAAATTAAAAATGATTTTAAAAGCCCTGTTCTAATGTTCTCTGTATCTTCTTTATTTATTTCTGAAAATATTGGAAGCTAATAAGAAGACATGAAGAGTCGACCTAAAGGAGTAAACTTGTGGTTTGTGGTTTAATATATGCAATTTATTAGGCACCACAGTGTGCTTGAGTGATACCCAATATTGGTCAATGTTATCTCTTCACACTGAGATTATCCAAATTTTCTGAGTTCTCTATGTCAACAGAATAAACAAACACAAACATCTGTTTAGAGAAAATATAAAGTTTTCCTAGAAACGTATAAATATGGACATAAACAGAAAGTCATTGGAAGGAAAAATGGTAGTGTCTCAGTATGGCGGGGGGGAGGCACAGTTGGGGAGGTTGGGGGGTGACAGCATGTTTCCTTCGCCTTCCTCCCAGGTGTCTAGAACAACTGATTTCTTTTAGAACCCGATGCTTCTCAGGCTCATAGTTACACACGTGTAATGACCTTAGCATGTGAAAAGCATTTGGCACATCACAAAATTATAATCTAAGAGGAATTCGCAACTCTCAGGGCTGTGAGCAAGCTGGAATAATAACCATAAATTAAAAATTTTTAATATATAGTTTTTTATGGATGCACACAAAAGTAATTTTGCATTCTATAAAATTGTTGCTATAATTCCTGTTAATTGCCTTTCTAGACTGTCTTCAGTATACATTATTTTTGAAGAGATAACAATCTCACTTTTTTTTTTTTTAAGCAACATTACTGCCTTCTGTGTTTGTTAATGATACTGATATATTCGGTTACTTAAAATATTATTTTCTAGTTTTTCAGTGCATATTCCTTTAATTTTTTTTAAAAAACCTGTTTTTCTTTTAAGAAGTAAAATGAAAAAAATATATATTTGCGATAAAAACAAGATAGCTAGCTTAATGGTCATCCTTTCTTCTCAACTCTAATCTTTTTTTTAAAATGAGTAATCTGAAAAATAAATAGTAAACATTTCTTCTTTCCCAGGATAATTTTGATACATTCATAAATTAAAAAATGCTTTTTAAAATTGAGTAATTTTTAAATTAAAAATTTTTAAATAAACAAAATATTATTTGAAACACTGGGGGATGGGGGGGATGAGACAAATGCAATAGTAAATTAACAAATAACTACTGTTGAAAAATTAGAAGAAAAAAATAGAAAAAATAAAAAAATGTAAAATTATCTATAACCCAGTGACCCAGAGAGAACCAATATTAGCGTGTTGCTGGGCACCCTTCAGAACCTTTTTTATGAATACTGTACATAATGAACACCTAGTTTCAGCAACTCTGGGAATTAAAATAATGTTGCATTTCTATATTCATTCAATTTAAAAACTCGGACACAGACAATCCTACGGTGAAGGTCTGGGAAGGGCAGGTCTGGGGTGGAGGGTGTCAGTGGGGGCGTGGGGGCGGGACGGAAAAAAGGGAACAACTGTAGTATTTTCAACAATAAAGATAAATTCAAACAACAAAACAACTTAAGGTTGGTCCAGGGTTTTTGGGCAAAAGAGTCTCAAAAATCCCCAACTAATTCTGACAATAAAGAATCACCCCTCATTCTAGCCTCTGCTCTCTTTTGGAGAAAAAATAGCTTAGACAGGACTCTGGAAGCCTGTCTCTCTCCCTGCTTCCTCAAGACAGTGGCCATCCCAACTCCAGGAGTGTGTGGCCCCCAGCACCTTTTTCCTGGAATAGTTTCCACTGTGTTCCCCTGGTGAAGGAAGAATTCAAATGGACCTCATTTAGATCAGAGGTTAGTGAACTTTGTTGTAAAGGTCCAGCTAATAAATATTGTAAGCTCTGTGGGCCAAGAGGGAAAAACAACCAAGGATATAGGTACTTAGTTATAAAGGCTATAAGCCTTTTGAGGGGTTAAACACTTACACAGGTTTATTTTATCCCACTACTTTCCCTCAACTACAGCAAGCAAGATTAATTTAATTAATTCACCATTTGGAAATGGCTTTCCTTGCTTGGCTAACAAATGAGCAGTTTGGAGACTCACTTTGGTTGGAGCCTGATTTTCATTTATTTTATTTTATTTTTGTGAAGACATCCTGGTGTGATAAAATATTCCACATTAGACTGAATATTAGATGGAGGGATTGTTGTCCATTTTGTTAGGTGCAGTGGATATTTTGTGTGTGTGTGGAGCTGTACACTAAAATATTTAGGGGTAAAATGTAATGATGTCTAGGATTGGCTTTATATACTCCAGCAAAGAAAAAATAAAATAAAATATGGCAAAATGTTAATCATTACTAACACTCATAGAGAGGTTCTAGCATAAAGAGTTCATTGTAATCCATCTTCTGAATATACGTTTAAAATGTTTCAAAAAAATTAATGAGGGACAATTTGTAAATGTTAAATTTTTTTGTATTTTCCATCTATTATAATAGTCCACATTAAATTTTCTAATTTTTCTGGTCATTACTTTAAGTTGAAAATATTGTATGAAATGCAAAATCTGGTAATGTTGTTGTATATTGTTTTTTTTTTTTAGCATAGCTGTAGTCTCACCACATGGTAAACACCATCCTTTACCACCTAATCTATAGTAATAATAGCATAAGATGCTAATTAGACCGGACAGCCAAATAACCTTCCAGATGTCCTTCCAGAGAAGCCGGACTGTGAGGGCGAAGACAAGCCACCACAGCTGTGAGGACTGAGCCCTGTGCATGAATTTCATGCATCGGGCCTCTAGTTCAATAATAAAATAACCCAAACCACACGTCACTGTGTCTTAAAAGTACAATTCTCCAAATCTAATTTTCTCTTCTTTCCTTGTGTTAACATGATAGGTACACATTGGGAATTTATAAAAATCATGCTCTGGGGCAGCAAGATGCATGGCACTTGAAATGCTGTTGAGTTATAATTGCATCACTATGCCTTGCAGTATTCTGAGCAGGAGTGGCAGTGATGAGAGTGCTACATATGGTCTTTGTTGCAGCTACTTGATGCTGCCAGGATAGCACGGAAGCTGATATATAACACACACACAAATGAGTATGGCCGTGTTCCAATACTACTTTAGCTATAAATATTGAAACTTGCATTTCATAAACTTTTAATGTATGATGAAGCATTATTAGTCTTTTTTATCAATTGCAACCATTTAAAAAATTCCTACCTGTAGGCTATGAAATTATGGGCAGTGAGCAGGTCAGATTTGACCCATTGGTCAGAGTTGTTTAGACTAAAAGCTTCATATTGCTGCTGTGTCTGTTTTTATTCAGGAAGGAGGAGGAGGAGGAGAAGAAGGAGGAGAAAGGATGGAAGAGAGATTTTATGGTATAACTCACTAAAGTCTGATTCTTGTGGTCCAAGTTAGCTTATTTTCTGTCTTTGGAATCACACGTGCTCTTCCTTGTGACTTTAGTGTAGCACTGAGAATATGAGGAACAAACTAGTTCCTATATTCCCTAAATCAGACCAGGATTAATGACACACTAGGATTATTGATAGTGAGATTATACACTGACTTGTCTTCCCTATCTTGATAAAAAACACAAATAAGGCAGTGCAAGGTTAGTAAATTTTTCACATGTCTGATCTGCTTAGTCTTACTTGTGTCTCCATTACTGGTGTAAGCTTTTGTGAATATCTATACTAATAAAAGGGTAATATGCTAATTAGGCTGACATCCTTCTGGACAAAGCTATGGTGGTCAGGCCAAGACGGAGTGGTTAGGGGCAATCAGGCCAGCAGGGGAGAGCAATTAGGGATGATCAGGCCACAGGCAGAGAGGTAGGGGTGATCAGGCAGGCAGGCAGGTGAGTGGTTAGGAGCCAGCAGTCCCAGACTGTGAGAGGAATGTCCGACTGCCAGTTTAGGCCTTATTTTGGGATTGTGCTTAAACTGGCAGTCAGACATCCCCTGAGGGGTCCTGGATTGGAGAGGGTGCAGGCCAGGCTAAGGGACACCCCCTAATGCACAAATTTCATGCACTGAACCTCTAGTTTATAATAATAAAAGTATAATATGCTAATTAGATAGGACAGTCTTGATGGCTGCAAGGGCCAACGGCAGGCAGCTGCAGCAGCTGGCAGTGGCAGCAGCAGCAGGGTGATGGAGGAGGTGCCTTCTTCCCCTGATTGGTGGGTTGCCTTCCACAGAGGGAGGCCAGACTGTGGCTTAGACCCGCTTCCTACAGGGAGCTGGTCTATGCTGTCAGTAGGATATCCCCTAAGGGCTCATAGACTATGAGAGGGAGCAGGCCAGGCTGAGGGACCTCTCACCTCCCGTGCACGAATTTGACCCTTCCAGTGCATGATTTTCATGCACCAAGCCTCTAGTACCATTTATAAATTGGAATCCTCCCACCTATATTTTCTTTTTTTTCCCCCCCAAATATATTTAGAAGGGACAATCATAAAGAATTTAATTGGAGATACTACTTCTCAGGAAAGGAAACTAGGACTAAGCAATACAAATAAAATTGTCTCTTAGAGATACAGTTAAAGATAAAGGTTACCCTATCACAGTGGTTTTTCAAGTAGTTTTGGAGTTCCCTGAATGTCACAGAGACTTTTTCTAGAGGCCTAAAAAGTCAAAACTATTTTCATAATAATATTAAGATACATCTGCCCTTTTAACTTTAATTTCTTTCACAAGTTTACAGTGGAGTTTTCCAGAAGCTACAAGACATATGATATCACCACAGATGAATGTTGAAGCACATATGAGAAGCCAGATGTTTTCTATTAAGCCAGACATTAAAGAGATTTGCAAAATTCTAAAATAATTCTACTCTGCTCACTAAATTTGTGTTTGTTTTAAAAAGTATGGCCAATTTTCATAAATATATTACTTTTAATTTAAAGTACTATTTCTCACCTGAAAATCACATTTCCATTATATTTTCCTAGTATTTCAAATTTACACTTAAATTTTAGTATATTTGTAAGTTATTTTGCTATGTGGCATAAAGTAGAGTTTATTTTTCCTCAAGTGGTTGGCTTGCTCATTTATTAAATAAACTTTCCTTTCTTAATCATTTGAAATTTCACCTCTATTATGTATTAGATTTTTATATAGACTTGTTTGTTTCTAGACATACAGTATATTACATTAAGTTTTTTCTATTCTAGTACTAGTTATGGAATTTTTTAATTTTTAAAATCACATGTTTTAATGTATAGCTCAAAAGGGCACCCTCACTATTCCTTTTCACATTTTTCCAAAATGTAAATTGATAGCAAAGCATTCAATAGTCTTTTTTTCCCATTCCAACAAGATTTAATTTTTTCCAGTTTTATTGAGATATAACTTACATAACATTGTACAAGTTTTAGATGTACAACATAATGATTTAATATATGTATGCTTTGTGAAGTAATTACCACAATAAGGTTATTTAATATTCATCACCTCACATAGTGATACATTTTTTTTCTGTGATGAGAACTATTAAGATTCATTCTCTTTGAAGCTTCCAGATATACAATATAGTGTTTTATAGTCTTTAGACAGAGTTGAGAATCAGTCTATAATGCTATATTGAATAACTACAATGTCACATACTTTACAATGACATATATGTTAATTTTAGTTAATTCTTCTTTCTTAAACAATGCCTCAACTCATGTTTTAATCTTTGATGGGACACAAAATACCTAAAAAGTATTCATGTTTCTATTTAAAATTTACCTATACTTACTATACTTTTTCTTTTTTAAATCACTAGCCATTCTTCTTTTGATTGTTAGTTTGAAAAGAATAAGAGTTCTAATATATTTTATTTAAAAAATATTTTTTAATTGATTTCATAGAGGAAGGGAAAGGGAGAAAGAGATAGAAACACCAATGATAGAGAGCAACATTGATTGCTCTCTCACTGGGGACTGAGGCACAACCCAGGCATGTGCTCTGACCAGTAATTGAACCATTGACCTCCTGGTTCATAGATCAATGCCCAACCACTGAGCCATGCTGGCCGGGCCATATTCATTTTTAGCAGGACTGCTATCTAGTGTGCTAAAACATCAACTGTTGGCCAAAAATGAGGTAGCACAATTTTTTTCTGCTTATTTTGGGGCTTTGAATTTGTCATAATTCTTTGGATTCTTGCCTTGGATGTTTCCTCTCCCACTCCTTTGTAGCAGTGAGGAATGGCATGACAAGAGGCAACACAAATTGAAATGTAATAAAAAAATTTATTTTCTAAAATTATTGTTTATTATTTTTTGCATAAAGTATGAGAACTATTAAATGACAATTAACTACTATAATATTAATTTTATAGGTCAACTTGACTATCTATAGGGTTCCCAGATTAAATGGTATTCCTGGAGGTGTTTGGGAGAATGTGTCAGTGGAATAGATTTATCTCCCCACTGTGAATGGGCATTATCCATCCACTGATGGCCTGAATTATAATAGAATAAAAGGTGGAAGAAGGAGGAATTCATCCTCTTTATTTTTTTCTTACTCCTTGAGCTGGGACATCTTATTTCATCTTCCCTGGACCTCAGTCTAGAATTGATACCATTGGCTCCTCTGAGTCTCCAGCTTGCAGATCACCAAACTTCTCAGCCTCTATGTGAGTCAATTCCTCATAATAAATTTACTATCTGTTTTTCTAGCTATATGTCTGTCTATATATGTCTATATATCTTATTGGTTCTGGTCTTAGGAGAATCCTAACAACTACCTTTTGTATAAAAAATTAACAAAAGCAGCAATGGCTGTAGCATTTTAGAAACACATTGGAGTAACTATTCCAATAGTTCTGTCATTCCAGTTATTCATTCAATTATTTGTATTAAATATTTCCTAGATATCTCTTTTAAGAGGTTTTAAATGATTCCATCTTCTATTTTTTCAGTTTAATTTACAGTATCATATGAAGCTACATGTATAAAGGCTATATGGCTCTTCATATGAACGTTTTCTTTTAAAATCCTCACTTGATATGTTTTTATTGATGAGAGAGAGAAAGAAACATTGACATGAAAAACATCAATTGTTTACCTCCCATCCAGGGTCCAACTGGGGGTTGAATGAGATGAGAAACCTGGGTACGTGCCCTTTGGTGTACAGGACGATTTTCCAACCAACTGAGCCATACTGGTCAAGGCCATATGAATGTTTCTTTTCTTTTTTTTCAGTTCTTCAGGGTTTTGATATAAAGTGTCTTGGCATAGCTAACTTATTCCACATTTCACTGCCTTTGGAATTCCAAGAGGGGTTTCCTGTGCTCTGTTTGCCTTTCCCACTTTCTTCTCTTTTTCTCCACAAACTTTTCTGGGCAGTAATATCAAGTAACTATGAGGACATCTGATACTTCCAGAGAGAGGATTTTCTTATTGAAAAAAAAATATTTTGGAAACAGGAAATCATTTTTAGTTAACCACATTCACAATTCCAAAGCTAAGAGCTTTATTTTATTGCTTTTTGATGTTAGCGTAATGTAAGTTCCCATACTTTGTCTGGGTGTCTTTCTCGGAATTATTACTTTAGAAAGTGATACATACAAGTGTCCTTCAGAATGTAACCTGATGTGTGTGTCAATAGTTCTATTTTTCAATTATCTATCTATCTATCTATCTATCTATCTACTTCTGTAAAATAAGCAATGTACACAAAACAAGAGCTATCTATTGCAAATGAATAAAACTAGATGATAAGCGATGATGTACAATATAATATGAAGGAAATTTTAATATTTCATAGAGAATTTTTATAACATATGATATATTTGCATTTGTGTTTATTCCATAAATTATAAAATGGTTCACAAAAAAAACAAAGAATATGACAATACAATTATAATGCGTTATTTTTGTCTATATGGAAGCACTTGACGATAGCACTGCTTTGAACCAAGTAATCCAAGTTTATGCTGTAGCATCAACAGTAAACTCAATGACATCCTCTCTTCATTTTTTTGTTTCTCTCTATTCAACATGCAAATTGCCAAGCAACAGAGAGAAAAAATTAGTGAATTATTTCTTTCACAATTTTCTATTTTTAGTTGCATTGGGTAGAACTCATGGAAAAGATTAAAACACAGGTTAAGTATTCATCATTTTTTATGCACCCCAGAGCCATTTATATTTATTTTATATAACCATCCTGGGACACTAAAAGGAAAACCAAAGACACATCAGCATTTATTTTTTGTATGTGCTGTGAAGAAGAATCACCACCTGGGGTCACAATGAGAATGTATAGGGCCGTGGTCGGCAAACTGCGGTTTGAGGGCCATGTGCGGCTCTTTGGCCCCTTGATTATGGCTCTTCCACAAAATACCATGGCCGGGGTGAATCTATTTTGAAGAAGTGGCATTAGAAGATGTTTAAGTTTAAAAAATTAAGTTTAAAGAAATTTCAATCGTTGTACTGTTGATATTTGGCTCTGTTGACTAATGAATTTGGTATAGGGCATCAGATGTATACAGAGCTTTACTGGGAGATGAGTGTCACAGAAGCTGCTGCCTAGAAAGAAAGCACTGGTAACCATAACCATCACTGAGAGCAGAGAGAAGTGTGAGAAGCAGTGGCAGGAGAGTCGCTTTGAGGCGCATCTTTTGCGAACTGAAATTGCCATAGAAAGCATTGGTCCCCAACGTTCAGCTCCCTGCTCCCTGCTGGGTCACAAGGGAAATGCCCATTCTGGACATACAAAGCATGTTCCGTCTTCAGATGTACAAATGATCGTGTTTGGGGGTATATTCTCAAAACAAATTCGTAAATTTTATCTTAAAGTTTATAAGCGACAAATCTAGAATTGAAGTGGCAAAGAAGAGTAAAACTGTAGGTGACTCATGGTTTATTATTCAACTTAATGCACTCTAGCATGCTCTTTTTGTGAGTTCATTGCATGCTTAGAACATTTGATAAACCTCCTATATCTTTGAGCCTTTATTTTTCAATATCTTTAACTTCAATTGTCAACTCTTTAGGGTTTACCAGAACTGACTCACATGGGCTCAACTCACATAAACCTGCATTATAGAGGAGTCACTGAGTTCGTCACTGAAGAAATTTTGAGCACCTTCTAATGTTCAATAATTTACACTGGACTAATTACAAAAGGGAATGCCAAAAATAGTTCAGAGTGTCACATTTCATAATATCTTTTGTGATGGGGTTCACCTGGCTGGGAACTATACTTATTTTCATATTTTTCAAGCTCACTACCTCTTGTTATCGATAGATACCTCTATTCAGGAAAGACCTATTTTTGTAAGGAACATTTTTTAAATCATATTACAGCACAATTTATGTGGGAATAGCTGGTATTCAGGCTGCTATAGCAGGTGTTGCAAGTGGATATCTTGCTGCAAAGCCAGATTCCTTTAAAAAGGGAATTTTTACAAGGAAAAATTAAAAGGAAAGCAAGTGCTCCAAGCTAGACTGACAATCTCTTCACCTGGGTGTTCAGGTCTTCATCATAGACCACTGCTTACTAATGGGCCTGGGCTGCCTATTTGAGATTATAGCTTCATAGTTCCCATGGACTGTTCTAGAGGCATCTTTTCCAAGTTCAGTGTTTTTGGTGAGCCAGTTAACTTAAGTCTTCATATCTAACTACTCCTTCTCACTGAAATACCCAATATCTTTACACCTAAGGGGAAAAAAATGTGCCTACGATATTTTGAACACTAGAAATGTGTTCACAGAACTAAACAGAGAAAGCAAAATTGGTTGTTAATATGAACCTAATATAAAAGCTCCAGAGCCTATGTCTGATTTCTTACAAGGGACCTGGGATGGACATCGATGTCAATCTATGTGTGCTGAGATTTCTTGCTACTGCCAGTACCATATTTTCCGGCGTATAAGACGACCCCCTAATTTTACAGTTAAAACATAGGTTTAGGCCTATATTCGCTGTATAAGACTACCCCCCCACTTCAAAGAAAAACTTACTTTGCCATCAAGATCTGCAAGTAATTTTTGTGCAATTTTGGTCTTTTGCCCCCGATTTTCGGTTGACTTAAAAGTCGTCTTATACACCAGAAAATACGGTAATATGATGTCATTTTCTAGCCACTTACTGTGGCAAAATCCAACTTTACTTTTTAATGTAAATTCTGGAAGATACAGAAAATTAAAATAAAAAAGGGAAAAAGAAAACATCTATAATCTTATGTTCTCTAACAGTTATGTTGATATATTGTATTTATATTTGTCTGTCAACAAAATTCATTTTACACATATAAATATTTCATATTTTCTCTGCAATTACTTTTTAAGCTAATATTTATGGGACATATGTTAGCCATGATTCCTAGATTTTCTACTTATTGCTTCATTTTTATCCTTGCTCAAATCCTATGAATTAGGCAGTTTATTTTACAGAGGAGAAAACTAGGTTCAAATAAGTTCAATTAAAAACACCATACCACACAGTTAGTAAAGGAAGGATTGAGATTCACACCCAAGTCTGTCTGATTCCAATGGCCAATTGTTAGCTCTTACTGCTTATTGCCAATATTGCAAGGGAGGTCACAAATACAAAATGTGCTTCAAGATCTATTATCCTCACAACTTTTTTTTTTTTTAAGTGGGGAAGCATGTTACATTCCCTGAAAAATGTTAATCTATGCATTTATGGTTAAATTTAACAAGGCTGAAGGCCATGGAGAGCCAGATATCCTCCTATAGCAAATGTCACCTTTCACACTCAGAAATGTTTGGCAATCCTCACTGAGCCACATGTGTTCATCACTTACATATGGGACAGCAAACAGATGTGCAGACACTGCAAAGCACAGAGGAGTTTGTGTTGGAGACTATTTTGTTACACACTTGACATTCCAGTTCTCTAGGGAAATATTAAGTCATTGAAGTTGTATGCGGTTCTAGCAAGAACACAAGAGGTTTTAATAATTTTAATCAAATGGACAATTATTAAGAAACATGATGCAGCCCAAATATACTTACTTTAACTTAAAATGAACTGGAATCATTGGATTCATATTTCCCTGAGTAAAGGGTGTTAGATACAGTTTAAGCATAGGTGGTATATATGGAAAATCTCACCTGTATCAACACCTATTCTTTGCCTCAATTCCCTTGAGAAGTTGGGATAATAATATCTCTGAGTGCTGTTGTAAGGGACAATGGATAATCCATGTAAAGTACTCGTGACTATGTCTGACTCATGGTTTGTATTTAAGACATGTTAGCAGTTCAACACGAGGACAGGTTAGTCAACAGAATCCATAACTGTGAATACATCCTCTTCTAATTTTAAATGGATTGTGTATAATGCTCATTTTCTTTTAAAATACATGATTTAAAATTCCAGAAAGAAACTTCAAACATGCTTACTTCGAAATCATTGGTTATAGACTTTGGTCTCATTGTTTTTTTACTCTTAACTTGCTTAGTCTCCAGGATTTAATTCAACATTAAGGGCATCCTCATGCTCTCTCTTTTGTTTTATATTAATTGCCATGTCATTTAAAGTACTAATCATATTCCTTTATAAAGTTTACTAGAGGCTCATTGCATGAAGAGATTTGTGCAATAGGCCTTCCTTCCCTTGGCTTCTAGCACTGATTTTCCTCTGACACCCTGGACCCAGGCCTTCGCTCTGGCCAGAGTCTGCTGCCTTTGCTGTCTTAGTCTTTGCTGCAGATTCTGGCCAGAGTCAGCCATCTTCATCTTTGCTGGAGCCAGAGTGCCATTCCTATAGATCCCTTTGCCCCTCGCCCTCCATCTCATAGCAGGAATCTGCCCTGCCCAGCCACTTTGAGCCTGGAGCAGCTGAGTGACCACCATCTTTGTCCTTCTAATTTGCATATCCCCTCCTGATAAGCTGGTGGGTGTAGCAGAATGATGGTTAATTTGCATGTTTCCTTTTTATTAGGGTAGATTAGCTTTGCATCTTTGTGATCTCTTAGTATCAAGTTATTATTTTCTCTATAATTTTAATGATTTATCCATACCACTAGGTTTAAAACTACAAAATTGAAATGATCAGGTACAGAAGAGCTATTAAGCCAAATGAGCTTTAGCAAATTAGAGAAGATGGCTCTAAATCCCTGTGTCGTCCTTTGATGAGTGCAACCTTGATTTCCTGCTTTGGCTTCCTCATCTGTAAAGTGAAGATCACATCAGTCAGACCTTCCTCTAGGGATATTGTGAAATAAGACATTTTATGTAAAAGCTCTCTGTTAGCTCTATGATCTGGGAGTATGAGAGCTTGTTTTTTAATCTTTCCTAATGAAAGATAAGACAAAAGAAGTGAATATGCCCTATAAATTATATAGTGTAAATGTTGTATATGACATTGTATGAGAGTTTATTTACTTAATCCCTCATGATGGAGGCACTGTAGCATGAAATGAGATTTTCCAGCATAGTAGAGGCTTTCCAGGAGAGAGAGCCTAGAGCTACACCAAGGAGAATCTGATAAAGGACAAATAAGTGGTCCTGGAAATGTGTACTAGAGGTGCCCAGAGAAGGAACAAGAATTAGAGGCTGTCTGGGTTTTTCAGGGGACATCTACACAGAGGTGGGCTTTTGACCCCAACATTGGACTTAGGATAGGATTGCAACAAACAGAGGACAAAAGGAGGTTGGGGGGGTTTACGCCATTTGGAGGAACAGCCTGAGGGAGCACATTCAGATAAAAGAGCCCAAAGACTGAGCACTGGACTGATTTGGATGCAGCAGAGCCTTGCTGTTGGGAAGCAGTGGGCGATGAAACTGGCAAGACAGAGCACGTCTAAATGGAATGCCAAGGGAATGATGCGCTTTGTTAGCACAGCACATTTAAAAGGAAGGCCACTGAAGGATTTTTGAACAGGAGAGCGATGTGGTAAAAACTGTGAACTCTAGCTTCAGACACACCAATTTCTAATCCAAACTGGCCTTTTAGCCAATATTTTCTTAGGCAACACTTACTGGAAATGCACGGTGCAGTGGAAAAAGTGTGAGATTGGGAGTCCAGGGAGGATCTTTGGAATACGAGGCCTTTTTTCTGGATCTACCTTTGGACCAGCGTGGCAGGAAAGCCATTGTCTTCCATCATGGCCCTTTCTCATCATTTATAAAACCATTTCTGACACCTTTTTTTATTTCCTTGAATTTCTATCCTTGTTTCTCTAGGTTAAGAGTACAAAAACAGGTTACAAGATGTTTTCTCCTAAAAGTCTTCAAAATGTTCCAAACTGTCCTGTTTTTAATTTTTTCCATTCCTTTATTGCTCAATCTCCTTTAGTTGGTCACACTGCCTTTCAGCATAGAGTGTGTTACTACATCAAAATTAGAAGCACATGATCACATTTTAAATGACCATTTCCTATTCAGACCCATCATTAAAATGCCCTCTGGCTACTATCAAATTCCAATGGATATTTAATGACATTTTCACATCAGGCATGTTCGCACTATTTAAAACTATCGTAAGCCAAGCTTTAAGTAGAGAGTTTGGAAATCATCTTTGTACCCACTGAGTCATGTGACAATCACATTTTTGACCAGATTAAAAAAAAAATGCTCCTTAAGCCATTGGTGGGTCCCCTATTCATTATTTAGGTACTGAAATCCCAGCAGTAAGATTTTTCTCCCCTTTCGCTTATTAGGAAAAAATAAATCTGTCTACCCATCTGTTCTCAGTCTCTCAAAACTGGAAAGAGGAGTGACCTTAAGGTATTCCATATGCCTTTATTTTTATCTTGGTTCTTGAGAGTGGCAGAAACCTGTACTCGAACATACTAACACATATGTAGATTTGAAACCAACATTATTTAAAACACGCTTCAGAAAATCTAACTAGTACACAAAGGGCGAGTCTTCTACAACTGCTGAGCCAATAAAGAGGACTTAAGTAGAGTCACTAAAGTTATCTCACCTATGACCACAGTAGGGAATCCAGAATCACAGTTTCTTGTTTCTATTTCTTTCTTTCTCACAGACAAGGGATGTGACTTGAGGTACATTGGCTCAACTTCAAAAATATGTTTTTTATTTTACTTTTCACATTGCAAAATGATTTAGATGCTCTATGTCCCAAATACTAATAGTTTATCTATGGATCAATTTGAGAACCTCGGAAGGCAAACATTAAGTGATGTTGGAAGTGCCTTATGATAATTTATGAGTCTGGAAACCGTGATAATACAATTGCCATTTGAGTTTTAAGTTATTATAAATGAGAATTGGGCTTAGAACAGCAACATTTTATAATAAAATGATTCTTATAAAATGTTTTTCAGGCTTTTTTACCTGCTAGTTTATTATTGTTACAATTTAAATGTGCAGAGGTGAAATTAGACTAGACATCAAGATGGTCAACAAATATCCCTGGTTTCTCAATCAATGTGGTTATGGTCTGTTATGATCTCTCTTTGGAGAATTATTTAGATAGGCCCACTCTTTTTCAAATAAAAATTGAGTTAATTAAAAATGATTGTTTTTATAAAACAACTCAAGTTTCTTTAAAGAAAATCAGAATTCATTACTGAAATACCATTAAAGAAAAATCGTGGACTCCTCATAAGACTAAAAATATCTTTTGCCAAAACTTGAAAGCTAAGCTTTCATAAATTGCATTTTCAGAACCAGCACTTTTCCCAGATGATGAAATAAATTGAAAACTAAATGCTTTAAATTAAAGAATGTGTGCTTGTACTGGGAGAAGAGGGAAGGAAAAAATATAATTCTTAGAATTATACTCAATTCCAAATACAGTTATTAATTTTCACCTTTAAACTTAAGAAGTCATGAGTATTTGTGCAATATACATGATAATACCACAGCTGGTGAGACTTTGTTCTTTCTGGTTGCAGACATGGGCTTTCCACCCAGAAGAAGAGAATATTGGGTCCTGAGGGGCTACTACAACAACAACAAAAATCCTTCAAACAAAAAAGGCAGAAGGAAGCCAACACACACACATACTTTACATCAAGGTGTGGCCTATCAGAAGAGGGGAGTAGGGAAGAGAGTGATGTCAGGGAACTTATCCCCTTGAGACCTTCCTGGTGAAATTAACTTGGACTGCTATGCCCTCCATGGGAAATCTCTGCCCTCCCCTGTGACCTTCTGTTTTCACCTCTTCCATGGTGAGTCCGCTTCTCACCTCTCTGGTCATGGGGCTAAGAGGGGAGTAAGAGCTCTATTGCAGTTGGCCCTTGGTCCCTGCACAATCCAGTTATTTCCTCAACTCCATTCACACTTGGTAATTAGCTCTTTTGTAAACAAACTTGCCTATGTTCTCTGATGTGAGTGCACCATCTGTTTCCTGCGAGGAAGGACCCTGACTGACATTTAGGTGACTGATAACAAACATGCCAAAACCAACTTTAGAATATGCAGAGGCAAATTTGGCAAGCTTCACTGTAAAAGAAGAAAAAAGTTCACTAAGAATTTTTATCTATTGTATCTTTTTTTCTGAAAAATTCAGCACTGAGTCATCTAAGAGAACACAGGTTTTCAGATCCAACTATTTCTGAAATGATACTGAGATTTTTCTCATGAGGGCCACTCAATGTCCAAGTCATGGAATGACAGATCCAGAGTAATGTTATGGACATGTTAGTGAAGGTAATCTCTTATAGAAATCTTAGAAAGTTCTGCCAATACAAAACCATTTATCATACCAACTAATCCAAAACTATTTTCCATAATTACTCTTTAGATTCCTCCTCTTCTTATATTACATCAGAATACTCACTCTAAATAAGCATGGCATCATCATGTAAGTCATGTACTTGGAGAACTTTCAAGTGGTGATGCTGGATTTTCACTGACCCGTTTGATCTCTCTTGCTTTTTTCTCTCTGGTGACTAATGGCAAGTAATAAGAGAAGGTAACTCATCAGCAATTTAGGTGTTCTATCTGATTACCTATCTACTAATGGGTTAATAAACCATACCAAAGAGTAGAAAAACATTCAAAGCAATTAAAATCCATTAGGTTTGCTGGCTCTGACCCCAAAACAGAGACCAAATAAAACCAAACCAACCAAAAGTAAAGAAAAACATTGCAGCTGGAAGGAGGTTTGTTGTAATTCTTTTGTTGTCTGGCACATTCATTAATTCAATGAACATTTGAATATCAACAAATGTAGGTTAGGTACTGGTGATGAAAAAAGAAGCACACACATTAATCCTCTTTTGAGCAGTTTCCAGTCCAGTTGGATGGAGGTAACTATAATATAAGTACCATGGTGAAGGTAAGCCAGAGACACACACAGGAACGGGTGTCTAAACCAGGTGGGAGATGGTTCTGAAAATCATAGGGACATCACATAGGAGAAGTATTTTGTAGAATAAATATAATAAGATAGGCTTAAAAAAAAAGTGACAAAGGACATACCCAACAGAGAGATGCAAAGATTCAAAATAGCATGATGTATTCAGAAAGTTGCTATTGGTACTTGATGACTGGAGTCAAAATTAGAGAGTGACAAGTCACCAAAGAAGAAAAGTTGTCAGGAACTAGATCACAAAGTCTGGAACAAGGCTACACAGTTAATACTTCAGAAATTACAGGGCTATGGCATTGGATGCAGGGATCAGAACTTCTTACAGTAAATGCCTTGAAAATAAGGAAATGCCCTGGCTTATATAACTGTAAATCCATAGTACATTTTGTTTCAGGGTTAGCTAAGCCCTAAAGCTCCCTGTGACTTCCTGAGGTTAGCTTTCCTCTGTGCATTGAGTCCAACATCAGGCTATGAAAATGCCTCATAAAGGCAAAATATGTCACTGGCTTGGGCTCCCATGTATACACCACAAGGTCCAGAGGGAGAGAAGAAGCCTCTATCCCAGCATCTGAAGCAACAGTTCTGAAGTTCACCCAGACTCAAACCTTTTAAGTCACATGCTCACTCTTAAATCAAGATGCTTCTGTAAATAGAAAATATTCCCATGAGGCACACATGTCAAATTCCCAAAACTTAACGATTTCACAAGTAATTGGGGTACCCTCTTTTTAACACTACATTTTATTAAAAAGCTTCTCTGATCCTATCTTAAAGAGAAACTTTATTCCTCCAGTGTCAGTCGCCATGGTCACATGATACCAGTGGGAAAGAACTGGGGGAAAGGGGCCACACATTATAAAACAACTTGAATTGCATTCTGTTAATTACGTACAACAGGCACCGGAATTCCAATGTCTGCTCCCCTTTTCTAGGGATTTGGTGAGATCTTTTAGCCACCATCAGCATGGCCAAGAAGAGTGTCACAGGAGACTAGTACAGATCTAATCAATATGCAATGTGCATGGTTCTGTATTGACCCAGTCCATGCTGAGATGTCTAAATTTTGCTCCTGGCCTTTACTATTAAATTCTCACTTTTTTCCTAGACATCCATCACAATCCAGTGCATTATTGCTAAAGAAAAGAGCCTGAATAAAACTGTGGAATCCAGAACTTCTGGTCAGTTGTAGATGTTAGTAGCAATTGAAATCCAAATACATTGGGATCCTTCCCTGTAATTCACTCCAGAGAGATGTTTACCTCCTGAAAGAATTTTTGGATTGCAGTATCTGCATCACTTTGCCATGTCCCAACCCCCATGCAGAGACCTGTCTGGTGACGCAGGCAAAAGAATTCAAGACGAAAGTTTGGTTAGTACTCCTGTTTTTCATCCTGACATTCTAACCTGTATTGATGCAAGTAATTGAGCAATTCATCCACCCCCCCCCCACCCCATTCCACTCCAGTTTAGGAATTAAATAATGGGGGGTGGATGACCCTCGGGTATAGATGGTAAAGATCAAGTGTTCATAAGGGTTCATTGTGGATCAAATGCTTTCTGAAATCATGTTTCCTCAGTTTCGGAAACTCCATATTTTCTTTAGCTGTACATTCTTTAACGAAGCACACACATACCTCCACCCCACATGCAGTTTGCTGAGCTGCACTTTGGCACAGAGGGTGTGACTGCAAAGTCATAATAAACAGGGTGTCCAACAAAAACCACTTAACGAGGCCCACCTATACGGTATGACCTAGTTGAGGATAAGCCTTGCTAAAATATTTCAACTGGCACAGGTTCAAGGTTTGAAGTTGAATGAGTCTGCTTTTGTTTCTCACTAAGCCCCTAAGAAAGGGGACTTGTCAGGGAGGAGGAGGGGAAAGAAGGGAGGAACGAGTTAAGTTCTTAGCATCTTTGGTTCTTTTTTCTCGCTCCTTTTCAAACAAGCACACCACATTGAATAGCATGTGGAAAATTGGCCTTTCCAGTGAATAAAAATTAACTGGCAAACAACAAAAGGAAAAACGGAGGAATGCTGCTGGATGCCGTTTAGCTTGTCCTGTCTTGTCAGAGAGAGAACACGTGTGAATTGAATGATTTAAGATTAATTTTACCTACATGTCTGGCTCCTGTTCAGATGTGTTCGATTTCTTAGTCAACCCTGTTTACTTGGTAAGGTTTTCTTTTCTTTTTTGAAGTATAATTCTTCTGTAAGTTAAGGATAAAAAAGAGAAGACTAGAAGTAGTATGGGTGAACAACTGTTCAAATGTTCCACTTCAGAAAACTTGCTAACCTTTTGCTTACTTTGGGGGGTGGGGGGGAGGGGAGAACATACAAAACATTCATTTAAAATGCCAGAAAATCAACCAAAGTATCTGTAGACTTCTGACTGTTGGAGAAGGTTGCTAACCTGATCTTTTCAAAAGAAAGCATGTCTAAGAAAATATACACAAAACTCTGTTCAATATCAAAATACTTTTCTTCCAGCACAATAGCATCCTACCCTCCACAATATGCTGCATTCACCCACATTTTTTGAGATTAGAGCCTCACTTTATTCTAGGGGACCTAGAAGTCTTCATGGGCCTCACTGCGCTGTGAAGTTGTACACGGCCTGCATGTGTTTGGTCTCAGGAAAAAGCCAGAAGCCAGCCTCATGGCCGCCTCTGGTTCCTTGCTATCTTCCTCTGGAGCTGAGCACCAACAGGCATAAAATGCAACTTATATTTTTATTCAAAAAAATGACTCTCTAAGTACAGAACACACACCCTTTATAAGGACCATCCTAACATGCTTGAAGCAATTGATCAAAGGCAGATACCTGATGAAAGAATATATGTTCCACAACCTGATGAAAGAATATAGGGATCAACATCCATAAAGAAAACCTTCACAGAAAGTTGTGCACGCTTATATTTTTTTGTGACAAGGATGTCAAATAACTCAGAAGACATGTGAAATAGCTCACCGCCAAGACCTTTCCAAGCATAGAAAGGTCACTCTCAGAAAATGTCCTTATATTATAATGACTGATGGTGCATTTTAAACAGTGTTTCACTTTCAAAATAATTGGACATTAACTTCATGTAAAAATATATTATGGGAGTCCTAACCAGTTTGGCTCAGTGGATAGAGTGTCGGCCTGCGAACTCAAGGGCCCCAGGTTTGATTCCTGTCAAGGGCATGTAACTTGGTTGCGGACACACACCCAGTAGGGAGTGTGCAGGAGGCAGCTGATCCATGTTTCTCTCTCATTGATGTTTCTAACTCTATCCCTCTCCCTTCCTCTCTGTAAAAAAATCAATAAAATATAAAAAAATATATATCATGAGAAAACATTACCTACAAGTGATACTGCTTGATAAAGCCAGATTTTCTAAATTGATATCAGATTATAGCCTTCTGAAAGATAGGGAATTTTAGAATCATAGATGGCTAATTAAGTTGGGTGGAAACTTAGATCTCTCAGTAGAACTTCAAGGATGAGGAAGTTTAGGTGAATGATATCAAGTGACTACAAAGCAAGTTCTGAACAAAGCTTGGTCAAGACTAGGTATTCCAGACCTCCAGCCCTATTCACATCACACTACAACACCTTTCATGTAGATTCTGGGTGATATACTTGTCTCAGTTTGATAACAGTGTCTCTGGCATCTAGAATTCAAAAGATAGAGGTACCTAGGTTGGAGTGTGGGGACTAAAATGGATGTCAACTAAGTCTCCTTAGGAAACAGTGGCACTGCTTCTGCCAGCCCAAACACCGGACAGCTCACTTTAAATAAATGTAGGATAAAAGAAACCATCTACTCCCTTTTGAAAAGAACCAGGACTCAATGCCCAAGAAAAAAAGCAAAATTCCTTTCCCCACTGATTTTATCATTTTGATGAGTTTTTGCTTAGAAGTCAACAATATATTTCTAAAGACAAATATTCCTATAAAACCTAAATAAGAAAGAGGACTGCTGCTACACTTTGTTTTAGTGACCTCTTTCTCAATTTTCTGTGTGTTTGTGTGTGCATACAAACTGTGTTAATGTGTTTTTAAGAATTTGGACCCTGAATAAAGAAAAAAAAATTTAGTAGTGTTTATTAAATCCAGTATCCCAAATGTAACTTTTATGCACTCTATGACTGTTTTGTTTGATTTTATTTGTTAAAAATCAAAGCTCTAGATTTAAAGCAGAGCATGCTCAGCAGGCTTTGAAAGGTCTGTAATTGTTGATGGTAACAGCAGGTGATTAAGAAAGAACTCAGAAACGACTTTGAATGGCCCTCCAAATTATTCCTCATTTGAATCAGGCCAGTGTGTTCAGCCTTCCCAGACCAGCTCAGTGTCACTGCCAAATTCAAGTTGGCATCTTGAGAGCTTATTCAATCATATGTTGTTGTTGTTTAGCATTTTGCAAAGTAAGAAGGAATAATTATTGAATAAGGGGAAGTATTTGCCCATGAAAATAAGTTTTTCACACTGTTCTACTAAGAGTAGTGTTCCACTATTGACACCTCATATTTCTCTCGTATCCTGGTGAATAAGCAGCTCAGCCTCAACACTCATCTTCCTGGAAACACCCTTGAGTGCCTCTAGATTTTTCCTACCTCATCCAGAAGCCCCAGTTATAGTCTAAGACATTTATTGTGTAGCACACCAATTCCTAGCATGGAAAATTGGTTCAGTTATGCTTTACTAGGTAAGACAAAACCTCAACATGAAGTGGCTTATAAATATACAACAATACTATTACTCTTTATAATTTCTGTGGATCAAGAATTTTGGAGCAACTTTCTGGATGGCTCTGGCCCGCATTCCTTAATTTTAAAAAAATGTATTTCCTATATTTCAGCTAAGAACGTAGTCACCTGAGGGTTTTACTGGGGCTGATGGACCCTCTTTCAAGGTGGTGTAATCACTGGCCTATCAATGTGGTGCTGGTTGTGGGGAGAAGTCTCAGTTTATCACCACATGGATCTCTTGATGGGATGGCATGAGTGTCTTGTGGCTTTGCCATATTGGGAGGCAATTCTACAGGGTCTCTCACACATAGTGAGCAGGGGAACTGAAAACTTCCTCTGTTCTCCATTATCTTTTCCAGGATGTTTGTGTAGCAAACAACCTTGGTAGACAGAGACAGTCCGCCTCCAGAGCAGAGGGCAGTTCATTTTTCTTCTCCCACATAATAAAAGTAATGTCTCCTTAAGGGAAATACCAGGCAGTTTTTTTTCCCATTATAAAATAGTAAGTGGGTTCCCTAAATTTGGGATTCATCTCCTTAAATGCAACCCCACTGTGGAATCGGCATCATTTGGTCCATCTTGCATTGACCCATGGGAATTGGGGCTCAAGGCTGAAACGATGCTGATAGTTTGGTGACTTCCATTGTTTTGAATAATAAATACCTTTTCAGTGTGATTCTGGAGTCTCGAGTCTTCTGCTACCATCATGAAACTGTGACAGGATCACTTGTTAGCTCTTAAATCTCAGACATTTTTTTTTTACAGTTCTTGACAGGCTGCTGGCCCTCCCAAAGTGAATAATCCAACAGATCAAACAGAAGTTGAGATGACTTTTGTTACCTAGCTGAGAAAGCTACACACCCTCATTTCCACAAAACTCCACTGGCCAGCCCTGATTTAATATGAGAAGGCTCTCTACAAACTTGGACATACCAGAAGGTGAGGGTCATTGAGTGCTATCTTAATTCCTGCCTGCCACAGATATCCTAAATATAATAAAAATTTGAGGTTTGTAATAAAATATTGTTTTTGTGTTCCCTGCAGGACTCAAACTAGTGTTTTTCATATACTATCTACTAAAAAATATTTTTATTAAATTTTAATTGCTTGAAAAATATTCCATATTGTATAAGGACCAATATTTTCATATGAAATGTAATGAGTAGGCCTATAAAATAGAAAATATGCCTGCTGGTGTGGCTCAGTGATTGAGCATAAACCTATGAATCAGGAGGTCACCAGTTTGATTCCCAATCAGGGCACATACCTAGAGTATGAGCTTGATCCCCAGTGTGCAGGAAGCAGTCTATAGATGTCTCTTTCTCCTCTCTCTCTTTCTCTCTCTCTCATCAATAAAAAATATATTAAGAATAGAAAATATTTTTAGTGTAACTTGTATTATCTAATAAACAGAAGAAGTCTAAGCATTGAGTTAGCAGTGGTACACTACCTGTAAAGACCACAATGTCAGACATGATTGGCTGACATTTTCTGCTTTATCAGAATCCTCTGAACATTATACAATTGAGAGAATAAGAATGATGATCAAATTTAAAACATTTTATCCATATGAATTTTTGAAGAGTAAAGTAAGAGGGGGGGAGGCTAAAAATAGTCTAATTCACTAAAATAACTTTATTGGAGAATAACCAGTAAAATTAAACATTTTTTAAATCAAATGTTTTGAAATCTAAAATCACTTTAAAATTATAAAATTAATAATTTAATAATTTAACGAGGGAAAATGATTTGTATAAACCCTCTGATTTTTATAATTATGGAGTTCAACTGAATTTTTGTGGAAGTGAACTAAAATTTCTAAGAGTAAGTGAATATGGATTAAGTTGGAAACCTATGGTTATATTTCATTTTATGTACATTTAAATTTACAAATTCAACTTTGTACATTAAGAGAAAGAAAGTGTTTGTGTTTTCTTTTTGTTTTGTTTTTTGTTTTTTGTTTTGTTTTGTTTTGTTTTCACAAAAATAGGCCTTTAGCTAGAAGCAAATTACTTCCTCAGATGTTGTAAGAAACACTCCATGGAAAAGTTATTTAATGAAGTGAATTTCCTGAGAGATATAATGATACCCAAACTATGTTATTCTACTTCCTGTAAAATTTAAAGAACTTTTAAGGTTAATTTTGACATATGGAATCCTTCCCATAAATGCCTATAGAATCTAATCACTAAATACATTGCAACCACACTATGAACATTTTTTATGATATTTTAAAACAAAGGGGGAAAATGGAGATTACAGGCTGGGGATGTTTTCCTTTTAAGTGTATGTAAATGAAACTAAGTCCTGCCCCATTTTGGTTCATGATATCAGCTCAGCAACAGCCCAGGCTTTTTTTTTTGAAGAGCTGTGCCTGAGATGAATCCAAAAAAGCCTGCCACAATCTCGGCGGAAACAATTTCCAAATTCTTATGCAGTTATTATAGTTCCTGGCCTGGGAGCATAATGAGTCTAAAGCATTAATTAGAAACACATTCCATCTTTTGCCTCCCATGATTAAATTGTTTAATTAAAGGCCTTGAAGCCTTCTGGGCAAAACAATCAGCACATGGTGTGATCATGTCCCTCTTATTCCCCTTGCTTAGTGCTTCTTCATCTTTTGGAACTTAATTCATTTATTCTAAGACTGTTTGGCACTCTCCACTTAGGCAGCAGTAGACAAAAGAAGTCAATAGTAGCTTGGTTTTGTCGATTCCTGGAGAGATAGATTTATGATGTTTGGAGATAGTTATACACGGCACAAATATTTATTGAGTGAGAGCCAAGTAAGGTTCCTAACACTCAGCTGAAGATTTTGAAACAATTGATGAATCGGATGTAGCTCTGCTTACATGTGAAGGAGTGTTCAGGCAAGAAGAGGCGATGACTCATGGGCAGAGCTATCTACAATGCAAAGAAGCAAAGGGTAAAGGGATATGGTAAAATGGTACAGCTGTGAAGTGAAGAAGCTATTTTCTTATAGGAAGAATTAAAGAAGGCACATGATGTGTAGTCGGATTTAAAATCTACCAGAAAGGATTTAGCTGTGCAGAGTCAGGGAGTGGCAGAACATGAAAAGCAAAAGAGAAAGCCAGAGAACAAGAAGGGAAGGGGAATGTGATTGATTCACCAAATCAAAGGCTATAGAAAATTTATAGGGAATAAATTTGAGAGAAGATAAAGCAGGGAAGCTGGACTTCACATTCTACAGGGAATCATTGAATTTTTTTCATTTTTAAATAGGGTTGTGACATATCTAAAGTTGCTTGAGTAGAGGTAGTGAGACCATTTAGGAGGTCAAATCATGCAGGGTCATTAGGTCTTCTTAATGATGAGGGCTCTAGTCCAACATCAGGAAAAAGGCCTTACTAATGGGCTTTTAACTGAGGAAGTGGTTTTTTAGATTTGTATATTAAATAGCTAACTCAAGTTATCTAGTGCAGAGATTGGATTAGAAGGAGTAAGAATAGAAAAAAAGAGAAAAGAAACCAATCTGTTGCTCCTAGCTATGAGTGTTTGCTCTCTGTTCTTTCTGTTTGACCATCCATTTTAGACAACGGCAACCTTTCTGACTTGAGTTGGTAACCCTTTTCAATCATCTTTTTGATATCCTCATTCTGGTCATTCACCTTGTGACTATAGCTACGAAATGTCCTTATCAGTAGAGCCAATAGTTTGGATCCACTCAGTGGATAGCTGCCCCAGTTGGAGGGTGAGAAGATAATTACAGAGAATTACTGTTGTTTGTGATTGTGCATTATGCTTATAGACGTGTGTGTGTGTGTGTGTGTGTGTGTGTGTGTGTGTGTGTGTGTGTTTGCATATACATCTCAACATTGGAGTCACAGAGTTGAAATCAGGTATAGGAGAGCATGAGATTGGACTGTGAATACAGGTGTGGGACAAAGGAACTTAGAATTTATGTCTTAGGCTTAATAGTCACAGGAAGGAAGAATTCTGAAGCTTTTGAAGAACTATGAAGACATAGTGCAGAGCAGGTACTATGTCTACTACGTCCAAATTAAAAGGGCCACATGGATTGGATGCTGGAGCATCCTGAGACAATGGCATACTGGAGAAGGAAACCTTTTTACAAAGAACCTTTAACAAAGCCCAGGGGAAGAAAGGGGATTGGTAACACTGAGGCAAGTCAGAACATACAAAGCTACTGCCCCATTTATTTTCTTAATAAAATTCTGACATCTACAGTGCCCCATGGTAACCAGTTTTTACACTTTTTGCATTGGTAATAGAGATAATTGAGCTAATTCTCAATATTTCTTTTTGGTGAGTTAGAAATAAATCTTCAAGGGGAACAAAAGGCTATCATTTAAACAATTCTTAGCTGGCCTCTATGTTTTTGTATTAATTCCAAGACACTGTGACTAAATCTACACTCTATGAAATAAATACATTAAAAATTCACTGTGAGTAGCAAAACATGTCATGGCAAGAGATTCTATTTACATTGAGCAAATTGGTATGGTGCCATCAGATGTACAATTTATGATCAGGTGAATGGATGGGTTTGCCTTTGTGAGACTAGGAGACTAAGCATAAAGTCCAATAAAAAAGTAACATGAGTGGCACTGTTTTTATGACTTGCTACTTATACTTGATCTCAAAGCTCACCAAATGAAATGTAAAAGGATATTTAGAGCCTTCAGCTTATAAAAAGCACTTGCTTTCCTAAGAGACATGCCCGTTCATGACACTGGGTTCAATGCAGCTATTTAATTACAAGAAATCTAGCTTAGAAAATTATAAAACAAGGAGCCATCAAGCCCAAGCCCAGAGTCATTCTCTATATACTGTGAAATGTGTTCACATCATCCAAAAAAATATTTCATGTGTCTGTCACTGCAATCTCATGTAAAAATAAATGTATTTGCCAATAGTTGTAGTTTGAAGTAAAAATATATAACCAGAGAAATGTCCCAAAACTCTTTAATGTCCCAAAATGTTCCAATATTTGTCTATGTTGATTTTACATTGTTTTTCTGACATCTATTTAATAATTTATACACTCAAGAAATTTTAATTTTATTCTATGTCAAATAGCAAATTAATTTAGGAAGAAAAGAGATATTTATATATTAAAAAAACTTTCTTAGTTGTTTCTGTTATGAATATCTGACTACTTTATAAACATACAAAAAATGATATATGGTAGAGGTTTTCTAACTTAGAGTATATGCAGACATTTTTTTAAATGACTACAAATTAGTAGTCACAAAACAGTCCCAGGGATGCAAAATACAGCATAGGGAATATAATCAATGATATTGTAATAACTGTATAGGGCACTAGACTTATCACGGAGATTACTATATAAATTATATAAATGTCTAATATCTATGCTGTATACCTGAAACTAGTCTCTACATATAAATGCCTAAGCAACCAAACGACTGGTTGGCCAGTTGCTATGATGCAAACTGGCCACCAGGGGGCAGTTCCTGCTTTGAGCATCTGCCCCCTGGTGGCCAGCTGGCATCATAGCAACTGGCCAACCAGTCGTTTGGTTGCTTAGGCTTTTATATATGGAGATTAGTTTCAGATGCTTAAAGCAGGAACTGCCCCCCTGATGGTCAGTGTATTTCCAACCTCCAACCAGTGTAGCCAACCTCCCATGGTTCCAATTGGCTGATTGGCCTCTATTGCCAGCCAGGCCTATTGACCCCACCTGTGCATGAATTTGTGCACCAGGCCTCTTACTATAAAATAATATTGAATGTTAACTGTAGTTGAAAAATTAAAAGAAAATGATTTTAGCCTTGGAAGTTGGCTTAAATAGTTTTGCCTATTCTAGGATTGAAAAATGATTTCTCTATATATTTTCATAGTATGTTATTTTATTTTTACATGTATATAATTAAACTTTCTAGAATTAATATAATTTGAAAGAGGATTTTTAAATGTCTAGAGGTTCATCAAACACCATATGCTATTTTCTCCACTTAAAACAATGAAGTAGACAATATTCTTAATTTTGGAAATTTTAACTTTAGTTATTTATTTTAAGTTATTTTTTTAATAAATGTTCTTGAGAATTTTTTTGAATGTACTTAATTCATTTTATTAATCTAAATAGCTATTCCAGTGACAATTAAATCATGTTTTAATTATTGAAATCAAATTGGTCCGGTTACTACATAATATCATTGACTATAACCTCAGATGAACCCGCAGCACTGTCAGGCAATACTGTGTCTGTTACCATTCCTTCCCATTCACCTTGTGGATACTCCAAATTTTAAGGAGTGATGTAATTTTCAAATGCATCTTTCATTGAAGAATAATTACCTGAAGTAAAAACAGGAAAACCAAGCAACAAGAGAATCATTGGGTGAACACATAAGGGAAAATAAGTTTTCAGATCTTGATTAAGTATCCTCATTTTCCAAATTAACCATTTGATTGTTTTATTACTGCTATTATTCATTACAAGTATCACTTTAGAATCTTATTCAAAATCATCTTTATAGAGGCAGCATTACGGTGTAGTGTTGTACCAGGTAGAATGAACCTGGATTTGAATCCTACTTCTACAACTGGCGGTTGTGTCTGCACATTAATTAACCTCTCTGAGACTCAGTTTCCTTATCTGTAACATAGGGTTGTAATAGTACATGCCTGGAAACTGAGTGGGAGATTATAAGTAATGAATCCCCCCTTTAGCAACTCAAGTTATATTTTTGTTTACCAGACATACACTTTTTCCCAATTATATACATCAGGTAATACCTTGTCAGCTGCCTGTTTATACCAGAAAACATTGTCATCAATTAGCCACAGCCACAGATTTCTGCAGGTCATAACAGTGGTTGCCACTCAGTCTTTGGGGCCGATTATGGTAATTGCAACCACCTTTACTCTGAGGGTTAAGCACTACCACATGGTCTTTTCCACTCCTAGACTGCATTATTCCCATTGAAATGAGAGATTCTAAGAAAGAATAGATCCTAATACAATGGTAGCATCCTTCACTTTTATGTTCTATTTTCCATGACATAGTCACACAAAACTTTCCAAGGATGACATTCTTTTTTTGGTGAATTTTTTAAATTTCATCCCAAAACTCATGTATAAAAAAAATGATATTTCCATACATAAAGACCTTTCAATGACCTCATCTTGGATTCTGCCTTCCAAAATGATGTCGGTTGTTAATACATACTCCCACCACTTCTCATTGCTTCTATACCCATAGCTAAAGCTAGATCCTAGAATCCCTCAGGTGGAGAATTGCTAAGACTCTTTCCCATCTCTAATTTTCCTTCAGGAAGACCACAGGTTTATCAAATATGTTAACAAACCAGTTCTAGAATATCAGATTGAAAATTTACTCTGTGTGGCTATCCTTGGTGTCTAGTACTGCCTCAGTCAGAATCCCTATTGGAAACAAAAATTCCCTCAGATGGTTCAAATAAATAGATTTTTAACAAAGGGTTACTTATGAAGATGTATATGTGTGTGGGGGCGGCGGGGGGAGGGGGGAAGGGGTGTGTGCGGGAGGAGGTGGTAAAGGGATAGTGAGGCACCCACAGACTAATATCAGCAGGAAAACACAATTCCTGAGACCAAATGGCTAAGGAAAAAAGATATATTCTTTCATCTCATAAAGAGCTAGACTATGGCTGAAGCTTTGGAGCTTTGGACTTGAAGGGATGCCACTAGTGCTGAATATATCTGCCAAGGCATAGAAGCATCCGGGAAAAAGCCCTCTGACTTCTCTCTCCTTGTACCTCCAAACTCCAGCCATTGTTTCCGCTGGTTTGACTTATCAAGAAAGAAAACAAGAAGATGTAGTCCTTGGCAGTCAACCTTCTGCCACAGAGTTAGGCAAAGGAAGGGAGAATGAAGCTGTGAAGGGGTATATGGTAGTAGGTGGAGGGGGCGATACCATGGACAACTAGCAACAGAGGTAACTATTTCACATTTCATCTCACTTTATCCTTTTACTAGTATTACTTCTATTTTCCCCATATTTCATAAATAGGGAAAGTGACGGTCAGAGTGGCTAAGTTAATTTTTAAGATAATATAACTAGTAAATGGTCAAGCCAATGATGACCCCACATCTGTCCAGTGCATATTTATTCCGTTGTCTTCTATAGCATATCATGACTTAAACATTTTTATATGAGCATGGACATTAAAAAAGATTGAAAGTGATGGAGTTGGAATTAAGAAAACAGCACAAACAAAATATGCTTTTTGACATTCTTGAAACAAGTAATTTTAAAGACATTTATTTCTTAAGAGAACTTATCACAATTTGAGAATACTTATTTACTAGTACACATTTGTCATCTATTTCACTTACTAGAACGTAAGGCTCACAAGGTCAAGGATTTTGTTTATCTTGTTCATTGATGTATTTGTGATGCCAAGATCCATATACAACATTTGGTAGATTCTCAAAGAATACTTGTTGAATGAAAAAGTACATAAAATAATAAATAAGTAGGCCAGGATATAAGCATACTGCTTTGGAAAATTGGGATCATGGGATTGTATCTTGAAACATTAAATTTGCTAATAATTCTGAATACCATTTAACCTTTCCTGAATATTTCTAGGAGAGACAAACTGCTTTTGAGTGGTTTGTTAAGCAGCATTATAGTCTCTGTAGCTGATTTACAGTTACATTGGATTTGGGGGTAGAGTTAATATCAAAAGAAGAGATGAGAAAAAAAAAACAAAACAAAGTTGAGGGTAATGTCAGAAAAGGAGCAGAGAGAGAGCTTCTCATTTTGAGAGGGATGCAGTTAGTGCTGAATATATCTGCCAAGGCATAGACGCATCAGGGAAAAATACTCTGACTTCAAGCTGAAAAAGGAATGGGAGTCATTACAAAGAACCAAAGTCCCCCTTACCTTTAATTCCTGGCCTCCTCTCAAATACTGGGTTAAATGATTGTCATATTAAAATTTTCTAAGGTGTCTACTAATATGAATGGTGAATAAAATACGTCTATAAGGAAAAGGAACAGCTTCATTTTCTTACAAAAAAAAAAAAATAAGTGGGGGGATAGCAGGTAGGCACAGACCATCTATGGAGCAGCCTACATGAATCACCTTTCCAGTGAAATTCTGTGTGCATTTCAATTAGGTTTAAATGTTAGAGCTCCATATAGAGAGAACAATATGTCTGCTTCTGATATCCCAATCACGTGCCATGGAAAAGATAACATAGACTTGGAAAAAACTTAAAGAAAAAGACAACTTTCTTCTTTTTTTGGGGAAAAAAAAAATCTGGCACATGTTGTCCGTGCGTTGAAGCTTTGTATTAGGTATCTTTTGCTCTCATCCTGCTCTGAGAAGCTGAATGGAAAAACTGATCCACTATTTTTAAAACTGGGAAACTAGAAAGTTACTGTTCAGGGCTTTTATGGATATATAACGAATGAGAAATAAATCCCGTCACATTCTTTAACTGCTGCCACCTCCCAGGAGTGGTGGCTCTAATTTAGCATGACCTGCTGTCAGTTCAGGAAATTTCTGCCCTGAGATTTTCCTAGCAGAGTTAAAATCAGTCATAGTCAGAAGCAGATAAAGATTGTTTTTGTGAGAGTGCCTGCAACAGCATTTAAATTCTATCTTTAAAAGTTGCAAAGGGCTTGGCTAATGATTTTCCATAATGTCATTTTTAAACTATTTTGGCATGTGCTATGAACAGTACATACATTTACTGTTCAAAAATTAATAAAAAGGCATTATACTTCTTGGAACAGAGTATCTTTGAGAAAGCAAAAATCCATCCTCGTACACTGACGTTATCCAGCTTATTAGGGGTGACAGACGTAGGCCTGGGTAGACTGTGGCCTGGCAGTAGATGAAGAGAGAAAAAGGAATTTGAAGCAGGCTGGGTCTCAGGCGAGATGATGATGTGGGTTCCAGGTGGAAGGAACACTGGGTGGGATTTGAAAAGGTCTCCATTCCTTTCCCCCAGCTGACTTAACAGTATGTTTTCCAAAGACATTCTTTTTGCACAGTTCTAGGCCTACCAAAAGGAAAGTTCCAGGATTCATCCTTTCTCCCTTCATTGTTCACCCCCGAATTCTGTAAGGCTATTCAAGAATATCCAGTGAAAAGGCAGAGGGAAATACATTTTGGGGTGGTGTTGTAAATGAGGTATGGATTCCTAACGTGATCAATTATCAGTTACATAGGGAGTAGACAAAGAAACAGGCATAGAATGGTCAATTCCCCATTATTGGAATAATGGGGACAACATGGACCAGGAAAGAGCACACGGGCAGACAGATAAATTACAATGGAAGCAAATGTAGTCAAATAGACTTAATTAAAAAATATTTAGGGCATGTCCAACATTTGAGAGCAAATATTCAAGCCCTGCATACATCACTTAACCATGTAAAAAATAAAAATTTAATTCAAAGACAGTAAATTTTTAATATTCTTTTTCATAAATAACATATAATGTTTACTGTTAAATAGTCTGAACTGAACTGTTTACATTGTATGTATCTATCCTTTTGACAATTATTGGAACAGGAGCTGAGTTAAGCAGAATGAAGAGTCCAGGCTTTCTTTCCTTTTTTACCTGAATTCTCCAGCTTCACAGCCACAATGGTAGCCTTTGCCTGGGATGGGTGGTGACCCTGAAATTCACTGAGAGATTGGACACAAGCCCTTTAGAGCAGGGGCTGAACCTGTCCCTTCACCATCCCCAGCGCCTAACACAGTACTCAGCATGTGGCAAAGGCTTCATAAACATTTGTTGTGTGAAAAGCATGAATGGTAGGTTGTTGTCCAGGAGGGAAGCTCTATAGTGATTGGTTCATAAACAAACTGAAAGATAGGACAAAAGAACAGAAGCAATGGAGAGCAAAATAACTCAAAACAAAGCTGATAAAGAAGTATATGGTTTGGCTCAGTGGATAGAGCATCAGCCCACAGACTGAAGGAAGGTTCTTGGGTTTGATTCTAGTCAAGAACATGTACCTTGGTTGCAGGCTCAGTCCCTGGCCCTGGCTGGGTATGTGCAGGAGGCAAACAAGTGATATGTCTCTCTAATATGAATGTTTCTCTGTCTCTCTTCCTCCCTTTACTCTCCCTAAAAATAAAAAATATCCCTGGATGAGGATTAACAAACAAAAACAATAATATGCCTTAAATTTGTGGGCAATTGGACTTCCAAATACCAATTCTCCAAATTAGCTAAACTTATCTGCATAGGTACAAATAGTGCTGGGCACCTTATCCCAAAAATAGAATGGAAAGAGAAAGAAGCTAATTTATTCAAACCATAAATTTTCTAGATTCACCCATTAAATGGAATCTTTTATCTCCTAGAGGAGAAATAAATGAGGAATGGAGAGGCTAAGAGTGTCACACTAGTGAGACTCCTCCACATGCAAGGCAACATGAAGAAGCCAAAGAGCCACCCTCCCACCTTCAACAGTGAGCACTGTCACAGAGCCGAATGGGGAGAGGCGGGAGCATGCTTGTTACATAAAATAGGCCCCATTTGTTACTTTCAGCCTCAGTCAGCAGTGCCTTAAAAAATGTAGACTTTTAATAATTTGTAGAAATTATAAAACTTCACAAATGTGTTGTCTCAGTGTTTGTCTCCACAAATTAGCAGTAGACAATCCCTAAATAATCAAGAGCTTAATCTAATTTCCCAAACTGCCTTTAAAGTTCAGCGACAAATCTTGAGTACATTACTGTCCCTCAATAGAAGCATCACTCATCACTAAACAAGGCCACTAATAGATTGACACACGAATTATGAGAAAATCCAAATGCCAATTTAAAATATTTTGAAGCTACCTGGAGATTTGTTAAACATGTTTGGCAAATAAATAAATAAGAACATAAATAAATAAATGAATAAATAAATAAATAAATAAATAAATCTGTTGGTTAATTCTGTATATAATGGTATTTTAATCCATAAAGTAAATCAGAAAAATATTCAAAACATGTAAATATAGATTTTTATTTTAGTCTTGGAAAACAGAACCTCACAAAAATCTCAATTTAACTGATTTTAAAGTCAAAAGTCTTAGAAACTTCATCACAACATAACTGAGTTACATCAGCCAAAAATTTACCCCAAATTATCAAATGATTTGAAAGCCATTGTGAGTGTGGTCAGTGTTATTAATTTAAGTTTAAGAAGAAAGTTTTACCCTATTTCATGTTTGATAATAGAATTTTTTCTAGTTCTATTTATCTAAAAACAGCTAATTTTTCAACTAGTGATAAATTATTAAAAGTTGTCAAATGAAATTATTAAAATAAAATGAAAGGATTACAAAATTATACCTACCAACCTGCAAAACTTAGAAAGTAAATGGGAGTGAGTGGTTTAAAAACAGTGTGGCTCAGTGGTTGAGTGTTCACCTATGAACTAGGAGGTCATGGTTCAATTCCCGGTTCAATTCATGCCTGGGTTATGGGCTGATGCAGGAGGTAACCGATCAATGATTCTCTCTCATCATTAATATTTCTATACCTCTCGCCCTCTCCCTCTCTGAAATCGTTAAAAAAAAAAATGTTAAAAAAGGAAGAGAAATAAGTTAAATCATCAGGCCTAAATATAGTATTTAAAGAATTAAGCTTGTCAGAGAATTGCTTTCTTCTTTCATTGTAGCTAAGTCGGTGGAAACTTCTGATAAAAATCACAGATTTATAAAAATTTATGAGTAATTATTATTATTTTTTGCTATTCTTCTTATGAAAAAATATGCAAAATAATTTAAGCAGTCTCAGAGTCCAGCTACTATTAGTTCTGATTAAATACAGGTCAATTGCAAACAGATATCCAGCACTTAGTTTTGTATTTACTTAAAGGAACACTCAGGGTGCCTTATCTTTTGTTTTTGCTTCTAGAATTGGTCATATACTTTGTGGGCAGCACACCTGGTTCTATAAGAAAATAGTTATTGGCATCCATTATTCTTTAATCCACGTGATCCCATGACACAAATAATGTGACATTATCTGTTCACACTCCTTGTTCTAACCCCATTGCCTCTTTCTTTTTACTGCCTACTAGCCAAGAGGACAACCAGTCATTTCAAGAGATAGCTTTAGATTCAAACTTGCAGGAGAGGAAAGATGAATAAAACGAAGAAACGTTTCTTATTACTTCCTTTTAAAAAATGATTTCATGAGTCAGGACAATCATTCTGCGTTTTGTGTAGCCACGTGAAAGATGAGCGTGAAAAAGCTGTCATCACGGTAAGAAGCTTTAGCCATTATTCAGTTAGAAGATAGTTGTAAACAACTTACACATATTCATTTAGTTTATATATTTGCAGACTTTGCTTTTCTTTGAATAACATTTCTTTGTCAAATAATATTTAAAAATTACTAAAATTATGTCATGCAATTAAACATACCTGTATAATTTAGTTGATTAAAGACACACAGATAAGTTTACATAATCAAAATGCATGGCTACTGAACTCATTAATCAGCTAACAGTGGAGTAATTAGTGGTAATTAGCTATCAATCTTTTTTTTCATGATGATGTACTAATTAAAATGTTAGCTTTAATTTGGAGCATAGGAAATATAAATTGAAAACTCCTTATTCTAACTGCAGATTGGTTTGCTTGTTGACATTTCAATGAGATGACCTACAGATCCTATGGGCATTTCCATCTTAAAGGTAAATAAAACTATTTATAAAACTATTTAAAACTACTTATTATTCTAAGTGTTAGAATAAATGGAAAATTAAATATTTAGATTATACATCTAATTTTTAAAAAAATAAAAGGAAAAAGCTTCTTCCAAAAAAAAAAAAAAAAAAACAACAACCAACAAAACAATAACCAACAACAAGATGAAAGGCAATCTACAAAATTGGAGAAAATATTTGTAAGTCATATATCAATAAGTAGCTAATACCCAAACAAAGAACTCATGCAACTTAATAGCAAAAATAAACAAAAAACAATAAAATCTGATGAAAAATATAGGTAGAGAAACTGAATAGACATGTTTTTTCAAAAAAGACATACAAATGACCAACAGGTAAATGAAAAGGTGTTCAACATCACTAATCATCAGGGAAATACAAATCAAAACCACATATCTCACAATGAGATGTAACTTCACACCTGTTAGAATGCCTATCCTATATAATAAAAGCCTAATATGCAAATTGTTCCCTCAACTGGGAGTTTGACCAGGGGATGGGGCCGCCCCAGTGGCAGGCAGCCAGGGGAGTGGTGGGGGGAAGGAGGTGACCCCAGCTGGCAGCCACTAGGGACCCTAGCCACACATGAATTTCATGCACTGGGCCTCTAGTCATAAACAAGACAAGAGATAACAAATGTTCTCAAGGATGTAGAGAAAAGGGGCTCCTAGTGCACAGTTGCTGGGAAGGTAAATTGGTGCAGCCACTGTGGATAACAGTATGGATGTTCTTCCAAAAAACTAGTATCATATGATCCAGCAATCACATAATTGGGTAAATATCCAAAGGGAATGAAAACATAATATCGAAGGGACATCAGCACTCCCGCGTTCATTGCAGCATTCCATACAACGAATGGCTAAAATATGGAAATAACCTATGAGCCCCTCAATGGATAAATATTTATACATATAAATGTTATTCAGTCACTTGGAAAGAAAATCCTGACATTTTTGACAACATGCATGATCCTTGAGGGCAATATGCAAGGTAAAATAAGCCAGATAAAGAAAGACTTAGACTGAATGGTATCCTTATATGTGGAATTTAAAGAAATAAACTCTTAGAAACAGAGAGAGGAAAAGTGGTTTCCATGGAGTGGGGGTTGGGGAAAATAGGAGAGGTTGGTGAAATAGTTCAACTATTAGGTGAATGTCTAAGGATCTAATGTAAAAAACATGGTGATTATAGTTGATAACACTGTATTGTATAATTGAAATTTGCTAAGGGAATAGAACTTAAATGTTCTCACAAAAAAAAAGTGAGGTGATGGATGTGTTAATTAACTAGATGGTGGGACTTCTATAACAATGTATACTATATCAAATAACCGCAATGTACACTTTATATACCTTACAATATTTTCACTTATATTTCAGTAAAGCTAGGAAAAGAAACAAAAACTCATTTCAACCTGCAAATTACTCTGTCAGCTGTCATCTTGATGAATATTTTAAAATACCCAAACAGATTTTTCAGCCCATCTCAAGGACTAAGGATCAAGTTACATTTATCTTGGTTAATAAACTCCTGTCTAACACAAAAATAGAACAAATCCCTGGGTGAAAGGGAGAAATGAAGGGACTGTTGATCTGTTATCATTGTAATTGATATGTATAATATAAACATGTGTGGGGAACTGGAAAGAGAAGAGAAAAAAAAGAACAACACTTAATTTTGTTGTATTTATTTGTGTTCTTATTTCAAGGGGTCCAAGGGGTGACTATCAGTGGGTTTGCAAGAGGTCTTTTACCTTGTTTGCCTGAAAGCCTATGATACTAAAGAGCTCAAGAACCGACTTCCCAGACAGGTTTCCTTAATCGCGTCTGCTTTAAGCAAAGTTACACCCAAATGTTCATATAAGACAAAGGTCTTATTTTTATGGAGAATTCCTCAGCCTCATGGACAACCCATTCCAGTGTTTAACAAGCATCATGAAATTCTGCCTTATTCTATAAGGTCATCTCCCCCCTCCTCCCTCCCTGCTCTGGGCTCTGATGAGATTGAGAACATCTGGTTTTCATTCCTAATATAATCACATTTCCTGCTCCAGAGTTCCTTTTGAAACGACCCTCAACCGTCTCTTCTTTAGGCTAAATTTTATGTCTGCACACTCTTCTTTAGGGTCCGGTCCACTTGTCCTCCTCTGGCCCCAGAGTCACTCCCCTCCAGCCCAGAGCGGGCCTGTGGGCTGAAAGGAGTAGAATTTCCACTTGACCTCTGCTGGGCTTTCCCAGGACCACCTTCTACACCTCTCTCAGGCAACTGCTCATTCAACGCACAACTCTCTCTCCATCCACTTGCTTTTCCTCTCTGTCCCAGGGGGAAAGAGCAGAGGAGACTGAGCTCTGGGAGTCAAGTGGCAGACAGCTGTGGTTTCAGCTTCCAGTGGTCACACAACCCCCGAGGGACGGGAAGGTCAAGGGAAGCATGCTGAACCGCAGGCTGTTCACGTGGCTCCGAGGAGGAGATGACCAACCCCTCATAAAACACTGTCTGCCTGAGTCTGCCGGACATGCCATTGGGACTGGCACTCTTATTGAAAACAGCAGGCGTGCGGCTGCTGCTTTTGACTTTAGCACTCAGCTTGGAATAACGTTTCCTTCCACAGAAAAGGCAGCACTGGGCCAGAAGAGCTCTCTGTCTGGTAGAAAACACAGAAACATTTCTCTTTATTTACTTTTTTTCAGGAAGTTCGTGTCTTATTTATTTCCTTTAAACTGGGCCAGCGCTTGACACTGCTGCACTCAAATGTTTTGTTATCTTCAGCAGAAAATATCTACGAATCCAATTCATCTTTTAATAATCTGAGTGCCCTGTTATTATAATTATTTTTTAAACCCAAATAACACAGGCATATACTAGTAGATCAGCAGTTCCATATTGTGTTATTGAATGGCAGCAACTGTCTTCCTCATCCCAACCCATTTTTCTTTCCCAGAAGCAACTTCTTTGTAGTCTTTTTGCTGTTTCCTTTGTTGTTGTTTTTTCCCTGTGTCCTTTAAATAATATACTTAGTGTTACAGTTTTTCAGTTTTAGTGGTTATATTTCTACTATGGAAAATGAAAATTTAGCTGGTGTCGTTCCACATCTTTCTCATTCACTTCTTGTTTCTCCAGCCTCTGAATATAGTGGCATCATAACTTTGGCTAAATAATAAGTATTTACATTATTATGAAGAGCATGTATAATGCTATTTATAGATAAACTATGTAGGATAACATATTATTACTCTTCTTTAATTGTTTGGTAGAATTCTCCAGTGAAGCTTTCTGGTCCTGGGCTTTTCTTTGTTGGGAGACTTTCCTTTATTGATTCAATTTCCATATTAGTTATAGGTCTGTTCAGATTTTGTATATCATGATGATTCATTCATTATAGGTTTTATGTTCCTAGGAATTTATGCATGCACCCCAACTGAAGAGTGGAACCCACAACCTAGGTATATACCCTGACTGGGAATCGAACCCACAGACTTTTTGGTGTATGGGACAGTGCTCCAAATAATTGAGCCATGTGAGGGGGTGAGGGTGGGGGCAATTTTGTTCATCTTTATTTAAAAAATAACTTTTAGTTTAGTTTATTTTTCTATTGTTTTTCTAGTCTTATTTCACTTGCTTTCTAATCTTCCTTTTATTAACTTGTGGTTTTGTTTATTCTTTTTCTATTTACCTGAGGTGTAAAATGAGGTTACTATTTGAGACCTTTCTTCTTTTTTAATACAGGTATTTACCACTATAAATTTCTTTTTTTAAACTATTTTTGCTGTGCCTCTTAAGTTTTGGTATATTTTTGGTTTTGTTTTTCTCAAGATATTTTCTAATTTCCTTTTTGATTTCTATATAACCCAATGGTTGTTCAGGAGTAAGCTATTTAATTTCCACATATTTGTAAATGTTTCAGTTTCCCTCCTGCTATTGATTTTTAGTTTGATTTCCTTGTGATTGAAAAAAAAAAAGTGGTATAGTTTCAATCTTACTAAATTTGTTAAGACTTTTTGGTGATTGAAAATGTTCTCTATACTGCATAATGTTCCTGGATAAGAATGTTTAAATGTTTTGTATATGTCTACGTAGGTCCAGGTGGTTTATTCTGTTGTTCAAGTACTTTTTTAATATTGATCTCTGTGTGGTTGTTTTATTTTTTATTGACTGTGGGTTACTGAAATCTCCTGCTAGTATAGTCATGCACTGCACAATGACATTTGGTCGACCACAAACTGCATATATGACATGAGTCCCATAATTTATAAAAGAGCTGAAAAATTCCTGTTGTGTAGTGATGTCATGATGCCACAGCACAACACATATGATGTGTTTGTGGTGATGCTGAATAAACAAATCGACTGTACTGTGAGTTGTATAAAAGTATAGCAAATACAGTTGTGTACACTACATGACACTTGGTGAGGACAATAAATAACTATTTTACTAGCTTATGTGTATTCACTATACTGTACTTTTGGTTGTTATTTTAGAGTACACTCTTTCTACTTATAAAAAAATGTTTCCTGTAATACAGTGTGGCATGTTATACCAGCAGCAGCTCAGCTTCACACTTCTAGTGTTTACGACATCTCTTGATTGCATCATTTTCTCTTGGGTTTCATTTAAATGTGTGCTGTTTGCATAGTAATATGCTGTATTGGTTTAGAAGCAACAAGGTAAATTATATAGCCTAGATGTGTAATAGGTTATACTATCTAGGTTTATGTAAGTATACTCCATGATGTTCACACAATGATGAAATCACTTAATGACATTATTAGAGGCACATCACTGTATTACTTTGCTATTCATTTCTCTCTTAAGTTCTGTCATCATTTGCTTCTTATATTTGGGTGCTCTAATGTTGGGTTCTATATATTTTTTGTAATTGCTCTATCTTATGATGAGTTGATCTTTTTATCATTATGTAATATCCTTGTTTGTGTCTAGTGAGAGTTTTTGACTTAAAGTCTATTTTGTTCTGATTTAAGTATGGCCACCTCTATTCTTTTGGATATTACTTGAATGGAATATCTTTTTCCATCCTTTCACTGTCAGTGTTTAGAGTCAAGCTGGACAGAAACTAGTCCCTCTTGTAGCTGCATTCCCCATCCCCACAACCAGCACCACCACCACCATAACCACGCCGAAGGTCTGAATGTTAGATGTACTAATTCTCTTTTCCTCCAGAGGAAGCTGGGAGTTGGACATTTCTTCCTCATGAAGATGAACTGTATCTTTGGGAGGAACTCTGGTAGTGAGTGCCATGAATTTTCTACCAGCTTTGGGACCACTGGTTTCAATCTTATTGGAGTGAATAAACTTTTAAAATGGTGTTTGGATTTTTCATAAAGGGCACTGGTCTGTGTATTGCTGTATCAGCATATCTATTTAGGAAAGAGGGTTTAGGGTTTTCTATTTTACCATCTTGCTGATATCCCCATTCAAAACATGATTAATTTTATAAATAATCAAGTCTTTCTAAAAGTCTAGCAGTCATTAGAACATGCTGGTATGTTATTAAAGGGGAGTTTTTTGTTTTGTTTTGTTTTTTATAAGAGCCAACTCCCAACTCTCCTTTCCCACATCTCTCTTCTCCAGCTCACACCGTGGTTGAACTTGAGGTTTGGATTACAAAGGGAAGTTCTAAAGGGAGAAGACCTTACAAGGAAATTTTAAGAGGTCCCACTGATATTTTTAGAGTATCTAAAAAGAGTCTCATGTGAGTAAGTTTTAAAATTTTGTGTATTTTCTTTTCCTCACCGCTCAGCCTTGGAGTTGGAAAACTATATTTCATATTAATAGTCTTACAGAATGAGTGTCAGAACCTTATGTCATAACTAGTCCAAATCACCTCAATTCCCCTGGCCTCTTTTAACAAATACCTTTTGCATAGAGAGATAAGTCCCAACTACAATTTTTTTTTTTTTAGCCGTCAACTTCCCATTGACCAATGGTTCCTTTTCTCATTTAATAAATCACTTCCATTCTCTACACAGTGGGAAACTTCCTGGTGCCTTTCCAACATAGTCGAAAATAGTCTGATGTTCTTAGCTACTCCCTGAATATTTGAATGAAGATATTAGAGAACCTGCAAAGTGTCTGTGTGCTGAACATGGAATCACCACAGTTGTCAGTTTGTCTGAGAGCCAAATAGAAGCAAACTGCAGTTGAAGAAAAATTATTCTGCTGGCCCAAAAGAAAGATGAGCCTATTTGGGTTCACACATTCCAGTCCTAAAGACCAGGCTCAGCTATATATGCATATATGTATATACATAGCATAGAGTATCAATAATAAGTTACTCATAAAAATTCTAAGCACTTAAAAAAAAAAAAGATGTCCTCCCTCTGGAATAGAGTATGTTAACATACTATATATCCCATATATCCCATTAATAAGTCTTGGAACTCTTATTTGTCTTACTTCCATTTTCTGAAGTAACTTATCTTATTCACCAGGCACAGTCATAAGAACTGACAAAACACAGAGTAGAACAAAATCTTAATTTAAGAAAAGATCAACAATGAGCAAGTCAATTTAAAATTCTCCTTCCTAAATAACTTTCCTTGGGTGAACAACTAAATGTAGCTTAGCAGACCATGATGCTATTGGGGTATATTTTTGGTCATAATGTTTTTGGTGGAAATTCATCCTAAGAGTAATTTGAGGAGTAATATCAGTAAACAATATTTAAGTGATATATACTGAGCATTTAAACTATTAAGTTACTGTTGTAACACACAGCATCTAATTGTGATGATCATAACACAGAGGAAGATGTTAAGTGACCAGCTAAAAGTCACACAGCCAGATAGGGACAGAGCTGAATTGAAATCCACTCTATAATAACCATTATCTTTCTCAGACTTAATTCTTAGTGCTCAGTGAGTACTAACACAGGCTGCTTGTTCCACAGCCTTAAATAATAAAGGCACATGACAGAAAAGAGCTAAATTATAATAACATCAACCTATTCTTATGATAAAGCAAATTAGCCATCACAAGACAGAAAAATCACTTTACATATGATATACCTTATGGAAATGTATTATGCATAAGTATATATTTCATTGTGAATCTATAAAAGGTTTCACTTTTTTGTCAATATACCTGCCTAAAGACTAAATTGAGTACATGGTACTTTCTTAGAACTCCAGCCAGAAAAAGGATAAGAGAGTTTATATGCTTTTCTTTCTTTCCTACCTGGCAAAAAGCCCAGGGTTTTTTTTTGTTACCATTCCATGGTAAACATTTGTCTCTCTAGTCACCCAAATTCATGATTCATTTGTTAGGGGCTTAGTGGGCACATTTTGGCCAGCAGCCAACCATGTGCCCACATCAAGCCTTGAGTGAGTTCTGTATGGTCTCCTTTTGACCATACAAGAGCATGAGCATGGGTTCCTAACTCAAAGCAGCTTAGCAATGAGATAGGTAGGTAGCACAGGCAAGGCCTAAGAGGCAGCTCACCCATGAATTACCTCAAGAGGCACACTCAGTCCTGAGCATGTCAGTGAACCACAGTTGCAGAGCAGGAGCCCTGTAGCTGCATTGTTTTATCATAGGACTTAAGAGCCGTCATGTGTGAAGCAAGTCTAGCATTACTCTACCACATGACAGCTGTGTACTTACCTCATTTCATCATGATTCATAATGGTCTTGTGAGCTATGCAGCCTCCTTATTGAAAATAGCCTCATCATTTAAAAATAAGTGAACCCTGCAATGGCTAGAGTGTGGAACTATGTAAAAGGAGGTCACAGTTCAATTTCAAGTCAGGATACATGCCCAGGTTGCAGGCTCAGTCCTCAGTAGAAGGTGTGCAGAAGGCAGCCAATCAGTGATTCTTCCTCATCATTGATGTTTCTATCTCTTTTTTCCTCTCCTATCCTCTCTGAAATCAATAAAAATATAAAATAAATAAAAATAAGGTGAACCTTCTATCAACCTAACCCAAAAATCTGAATAAAATGCCTGTCCTGTTGCCCTTCTCCACTACCTTTATCACACTTGTTGAAACTCAAGTTCATGCCTCCAAAGGAGTTATTGTGCAGAAAAACAACCACATAAAAATTAGAAAATAGCCAAAAATGTAAATGCTACCTGGCCAATAGTGGCTCAGTGGTTTGGGATTGACCTAGGAACAAAGAGGTCACCAGTTGGATTCCTGGTCAGAGCACATGCTGGGGTTGTGAGCTTGATACCCAAGAGGGAGTGTGCAGGAAGCAGCTGATCAATGATGTTTCTTTTTTCATTGATACTTCCATCACTCTATCATACCCTCTCTAAAAATCAATTAAAAAAACATTTTTAAAAGATCAGATAAAGCCACATATTTTTAAATTAAATTATATTTTTATTGATTTCAGAGAGAAAGGGAGAGGAAGAGATAGATAGAAACATGAGAGATTTCTAGTTCTCTATTTTCTTTCACTCAACAGGCAAAATATTCTCACGCACTTTTTTTTCTTAATGCTTATTGGAAGCATTAAGTTTATGTTCTCTAAGAGCATATTATTGGCAATGGGAATTAATCATATAAACTAGACTCTGCACATGTGTTTTTTTTCTCTATTTTCTATATTGCCATAATTCAATGTCTACAATTAAACATGACCCACAAAACATATAGCACTATGCAAAATATATTCAAGTGTAATTCTATGCATCAAGGTTTAACATGGTACTACTTACATTAATAATTATAAGACTATTTCAGTACACTTAGTTACTTTTGTTTTTTAGTTGATATATCTAGGAAAAACTGAGAGTAAAGATAGCAAATTTAAAGTAAAGGACACGGATTGTTACCTCAACTAAGGCACTGATGGCTTCCCTTGAGGAAGTTTATTTCTCTGAAACCGAATTTTCTCACTATAAAACTTGGGAGTTGACATGGAATTCTAGGTCCAGTCTGAATTCTGTAATTCTGATTTTATAGCTTCTTCTTCAAATGCCATCTAATGTCTACCCTTCTACTTAGGCACTACTTGGCCTGCTAATAATTACTATTATTGTATTTATTTAGAATATCTACTGAAAATGTTAAATGTCACATGATCATAAATTTTATCCAATATGGAAAATTGCTTCACAACACTTTATTATTCCTAAAATTTTTTATCTTCAAGTTAAGTAGGGGAAAAATTGTATATAGATGATTGTTCCATCTGAATAAAAAAGTAGAGTATGTTTTCTTTATATATGCTTTTTCTTTTTAAACTTCTTCAATACGTTTTATGCCCATTTTAAAGATTTCAATTTCATTAGGACATCATAGAGCTACCAAATAAGGCTTTCCATTTGACTAGAACTTGGGGTGGTGACCACACAATACAGCGTACAGATGATGTGTTGTGGAATTTTGCATCTGGAACCTGTATAATTTCCTTAACCAGTGACACCCCAATAAATTTAACAATAATGAATAAAAAGTATTTAAGCAGTAGCAGCCCTGTCTTTGAGAGCATTTAGTTAATTTTTAAAATGGAGTTTCTTTCATAACAACTCTCAAAGTAAAGGACGAGCACTTTCATTCAACTTCTCACAAAGGGAGATTACCAGTGTTGAGGAAAAGAAAATGGATTAAGATCTCGCTGTCACCTAGCAAATGGCCACCTTCAAAAAACATATGACTGGATTAAGTATAATTTTCTTGTTAATTGTAACTGCTAAATATAATGAATTAAAAATTGGTGAATTAGAATTAGGAGTTATTGAGCCCATTTGCTTATGAATATAACATTTGAAAATAAGCTCGAGCAAGGAACTTCAAAGAATCTTTAAAATACAATTCCTTCCACTTTAGAAGTAACTAGAATCATCACAAGGGAGCTATAGAGTTAGGGCCATCCAGAGGCAGCTTGCTTTTGGACATTTTCAGTGCCAGGAAGGAAACCAATTGTCTCTAATCAGAAACGTTGGTAATTAGTACAATTTGGGAGCTCACCACCTACAGGAAATGAAAAGACAGAACACAGTCTGCGAAAGCGGCTTGTTTCCTTTCATCCTCAGTAAAACTCGGCCGCGGTACCCTGACACCCCAGCTTTACGGAACGTGAGTGCTCAAATGGACACAGTGTGTGGGCAGCTAATCTCAGTGAGGAAACTCCACCTCTGTCCCTCTGCTCCTATCTTTGTGTTTAACAAGAAACTCTTCCTTCTAGAGATAAACTCATGAAACTTTATCTGATATGGCATGAGGTAAAACAACCTCAATTTGAGAACATGGATACCTTTGAATGAGCTACAGAACATTTAGATTTGGTGGAAACCAATCAAATGTTATTATAAAATCTTCCCCAAACAGCTTACAGTGTATACTCAGTCGTTTATCAAACAAGAACCTATGGAATATTGATTTGTACCAGCACATATTTTTTTTTTTAAAGTTCAAGAAAGGACAAAAATCACAAAATATTTAGCACCAGCAACCCAGAATTTAAAAATTCCATTGGCTTTGAGGTTTGATTATGTGGGTCGGGTAAGAGACAGTCTGGTCAGAAGATTTATTGTTTTAGATGCTTTGTCTTCTGAGTAACATTGGCAATGTAGAGATTCCAGGAATACATCGTCTAGAAAGGTGCAGAGAGCAACATTGTCATAAGAGCTGGTTGAGAGTTTAGAGAGAGACAAGTACGGCAAAACATTAAATAAATGATTCCCATAACCCTTGTTTGCCAGTTACGCGAATGACCCATTGTCTAGAGAGCGGGAATAGGACTGACCCCAATAAAGCCTGTTTAGGAATGTCTGTTCTTCAATCCAACATTTACTAGTTCCTTCCCATGCACTAAGCACTGTGCTAGTCACAGAATCCGGCCAAGACAGCCCTGAGAGAAGCAAATGCTTACTTCAAAGCCACAAGCCTGAAATGTTTCCTATAGTTTTTATCTTATGGTCATTGTGCATAATCCTTTATGGTTCTGCCACTTAGATGTTTGGGTTTTGGACTAAGGTTATTGGGAAAAGGTTAAGAGAACATTAAGACTGACCAAGATAAAATGCTCTGTAGGGTCTTTAGGCTTTCAACTACAGCATTTGTCCTATGAAATCCTCTTCAGTGGCATTTGCTTAAAATTAAATCGTTACTACTACTTATTTCTAATGGGTAAACAAAAAAATGTTTGGTATGGCTCCACCTGGAGTAAGAGAGCAGTGGGAAAGTTAATAATGTTTTGATCCATTTTTAAAATATTTTCCCCCTATTTCTGCTTTTAATTAAATGAGTGCTCACATCAGAGCCACACGACCTTTTGATCAGAGTCTTTCTAATGGACCAAAGCTTAGATGTGGAAAAGGCAGCAATTATGCCTATTGGTGACAGGTTTTACTCTTGAGAAATTTTCATATGGGTCTCCTTGCTACTTCTTTCCTTCATCCTTTCCAGTATACCTGGGATTTTATAAACAGCTCTGTAATGAGAAATCCAGCTCCTCCAATTCACAGGTGACTGTTCAGCCTATTTGCTTATTAATTTCTTTTAAAGCTCTTCATTCTGGAATAAGGTTTTAGAGCTTAGTTTCTTTGGAGTTCATGAGTCAATTCCATTAATTTGGGCTAAGAACAGGAGGGTTTTTTTCTGAACCACACAATTTGTTTCAGTGAAATCAAATGGCGACCTAGATTTCTAGAATCCCATTAGTATTCTTTCTGCCACAATTTCTCATTCTGGCTTTGAAGATGCAGTATCGCATATCAATAATACCTGAGTTTTTAAAAATAAATATTTCTGCTCTTAGCCAGCAAAATGCAACACTGGGACTGCGCTGGTGAGTTTTAGTGAGAAGCCGTTTAACCCAACAAACTGAAGCAATGAAAGAAAACAAGTCTGCTCAGCCCTTCTTGGTCCCAGTCACTTTTTCACCTCAGTTTGCCTTTTCTAAAGATCAGCGATTCCTTTTGGGATGGTTTTAAATGCTGGATCCTAGGTTAAAAAAGTTTTCTCTGAGAAGTAAGTTAAAAGTAAAACCCTACTATTGCAATGGTGTATTTTAAGAGAGCTCCTGAAATTGGTTATAGAATATACATTTTGTCTGATTCTAATTATGTGTAACTTCAAAGTCATTTTGGTAACAGAAACTGCTGTAACCTGTTATTAAACTAAGCATCTATTTTTTTCCAGAGATAAAAATTACTTTGAGAAGAACTTTAAAATTTAAAAATCTCTTAATGAATCAGATCAACAAAGCCTAACAAAATGAAGGCTATGTATCCTTATTCATTACTTGAGTATTCCTACTACTTAATTCAAAAATAATGTATGTTTAATCTTTTGTGGTTATAGATAAAAGGAGAAAAAAATAGACTGTATAAAATTTACTTGATGAAACGTTAGTGAGATATAGACATTGACATATATCTCTAAAATTGCATTTTCCAGGTAAATATTTACTTAGCTCCTGATTTTTAAAAAGTTTCCTTTATTTACTTAGTGAGCAAAATCAATACATAGTAAAAGAATGACCAGTTAATGTTAATGAATTTGAAAAATCCAAAACAGCAAAAGAGGGATAGGAAAAACTGAAGTACAGAAATAATAAAAGAAATAAATCAGCTAAACTGTCAAGCTTTCTGAATTTATTGAAGGAAGCATTTAGGGGATTAAGCGTTAATTTTTACATTCTTGTGCTGCAGAGAGATGATGGCATGACCTTCAGGGCCCCCATTCTTGTTTACATTGTCTGACAAGCTTTAGGTGAATGCTTCTGTAGCACAGTAATACCTTCTCTTCGGATATACTTTTCATCTCAAAGCCATATACAAACAGCACACATCCAGTTCGAGGAGACCTCGAGGCACAAAGTAAAAGCAGAATGGATGTGATCATGGGAATACCCACAGTAAGGCGTTAACACCTACAATTAAATATGTCAGCATCAGACTTCCTGCTGTGCCACCCACCATTTCCCACAATTCAGCCAGCTGACTCATTCAAAACCTTAAGGCTAATTAGAATAAATTAGAGTCATTATTAATAAACAGGCAGAGTATGCCTCTTTATTACTTACTGCAGTAAAATCACCCTACTGAGTATTTCTGGAGTAAATGAATATCCAACTTCTCTGTTGAATTACTAAAACTAGAATAATTCATGTATACTTAGAGAAGACATAAAATTTTCAGGACTCTGGGTTACTATTTGCCAGACAAGGGAAACTGGAAAGAAATTATTTACCCTATATTTATGAAGAAAAAATAATGGACAGACTTTGTTATGATTCTTAATAATGATGACTATAGTTTTATGTGTATGGTAGGATGAAGCAATCAGATATCTGATCTTGGCATTTCTGTCTAATTCACCCAATGAAGGTAGTCAAAGAAAGCCTTTTGTTTTGCCCTTTCTTTTGAGTTCAGAAGTCTCACACTGTGCATAATAATATTTTTTCACTCCCATTAGGTGATGTAATGATAAGAATGTGTTTAAGATCAGCAGGTGAGACAATAAATGTAAGTACAATGTATTATTGACAGAAGCCAAAATGCCCTTTCAAGTGATTGGGGGAAAACAATTCATAAGGAGTCAAAATCCCAAATAAGATCTTCACCTTAATTCGTGCTTATTTTTAGGGATAGTAAGTACTTCGATAAACTATTTCCTTTTTTCCCTCTGAATTTAAAAACATTTAATAGACTTATAGGACTAAAACTTACATACCATAAAATTCACCCATTGAAAGTATTCAGCTTGATGAATTTTAGTCACATGTAGAATTTTGCGAGTATCATCATAATCCAGTCTTAGAGAACTTATTTCATTCTAAGAATATTGTTCATGTTTGTTTTCAGTGGAAGCTGTTCCCACTCCTAGTTCCAGGCAACCACTAGTATAGTTTCTATCTCTGTAGCTGTGTTTTTCCTAGAGATTTTATATAAAAGGTGTGGTAGGCAAAATAAAATCAACCTAATGAAGTTTACACCCTTCTTCCTGGAACCTGTAAAGATGTCACCTCACATAATGAAATGGACTTTACTGGGTGAGCTCACTGTTGTTGGCTTTGAAGACAGAGGAAGGAGGCCACGAACCAGGGAATGCAGGTGGCCACCAGAGGGGAGAAGTCAAGACAACCAATTCTCTTCTAGAGTCTCTAGAAAGGAACAACACCAAAAACAATATCCAATATGAAAATAGTGAACTGTTTTGAAAGGATTGATAGTTATTTATTGATACTATGTAAGCACCATAGACAGCCTTAAAAAGTTGGAGCTGTCATGGTGGCACTCAAAATGGTAGAATACAGAGAGGTTGAGTATCATTTTAATATTCTATTACTCTTTCCTTCCTCCTTTTTTTCCTTTTAATTTCTACTTTGCTATTGTATCATTATTACTAGTCTAAGAACCATTTAAACATTTAGGTAAACTAAACATTAGCTAGTTGTTAGTATATTCCTTTTGCACAGTCAGACCATTCTAAAATATGAGTAGAATTGTCAAAATCTCAATATTCCCATTTACCTCACACTCTGAAAAGAATTAATATGGCATACTTGACATTTAGCCTAATTATCATAATCAAATCATGTAGGAAAATGTCAGTGAACTCAAAACAAAATCCTTCTTTTCAGATTAGCTAGTTTAATGGTTTTCTCCAAATCTCTATTTACAAGAAAATATTTGGAGAGTCCTCACATTACTAGTTTATACTTAAATTGAGTTGTTTAACTACATAGAAGAAGAATATAAGAAGAATATCTAGATGTCACCTAAAATAACTAAATTTGGGGTTAAGGCTAATCTTAATTCATCTATTTGACATATGGAATTATATTTTATTATAATTCAAGATAGCCCATTTATAGACTTTTAGTTATACAAATTATAAGAGTATACATCTGGAAATAATAAGGATATGTTAAACTACATAGGTCATACTGGATATTATTTTTCCTGGGAGAGTTATTTGCTGAACTTCAGTTTTTACTAAGATATCTGCCACTTGATGAAGTATGTCTGAATATATTACCTAGATTTCAAGCTCTCTGTTTGGAAATTTTAAAAATTAATAAAGCTATGTTTATATCAAGACAGAAAATCGAAGGTTATTTTCAGCACTTTGCTACTGGTCATGAAATTTAGAAACTAAATATCCATGTTAGTGGCATATTAGTTATTTACAAATAATTTTAGAAAATAATTCATGAATGTCAAAAATAGTCTATGATTACTTTTGTACAATTTAATAAATATTTTTATTAATTTTAGAGAGGTAGGGAAAAGGAGAGTTAGAAACATCAACAATGAGAGAGAGTCACTGATTGGTGCCTCCTGCATACCCCACAAGGGATCAAGCCCACAACCCAGCACATGCCCTGACCAGCAGTCGATCTGAGACCTCCTGGTTCATAGGTTGATGCTCAACAACTGATCCACTTTGTATAATTTATTACTAAATTCTTGATACTTTTTGGTTTTGATTTTGGTTTGGTTTTGCTTTTCTGGACAGCTTACAAATATCAATTGAAATAAACTTTCTTATATGTTATTTAAAACCATTTAAAATAGTATCTGATGGGAGCCCTGTTTTATGAAGATATTGTAAAACTGTCAGTATAATAAAAAAAAGTGAGGTTGCCTTTATTACTACCATTCTTACATATTACTTAAATTTGGTCATCTTTAAAATGATCCTGCTTAAATTGTTTCCCCAGTTACGTCATTTATTATATGTTATGATCATTTTTGTCTTACTTTTGCAAAATGTTACACTTTAAATTTTTAAATGTGCCTCTTAGTAGGTAGAGCACATAATACAAGAAAAGTGTCATCTTTTATTAAGAAAAAGGGACACACAATAAAAACAAGAGGCGGGAGCTTGAGTGATGGGGAACCCACATCTGTCCATGTCCAAAGAAATCCAGAATTCTGTTTACAGGTGGAGGGGAGGTATCTATTTACTTTTTTAAAAGAAAGCAAGGAAAGAAACAATATTATATTTCATTATACTATATTTCAATTTTGAATTACTGTATTATTTTCCAATATTTTGTTAACAAGAGAAGTCACTGATTTCATAAAGTAAAATCTTAATCTGTTTAGAAAAATTAGCTCTTCATAACTAGAAATATCCTCTTGTGATTTTCATGGTCATTACAAATGGTAAATGGTAAATTTAAATGGTAAATTTCTTTATACATATGATTCTCTTTTGAGTAAAGATTTGAAAATTATAGTTCATTTAAGTCACCAAATAATTCCCACTCTTTTTTTGTTTTCCTAAGTCACTTTTAAAGTATATAGCTTGGTATGTAATGAAAATATGCAAAGTTATTTTAATAAGAACTAAGAAGGTTCTCTTTGCAAAAGCAGCATTATTAACACATACTGCCTTTCTGCTTGTCTATTTGTTAGTTTGTTTTTTGTAGTTACATTCTTAGATTTCCATAAAAATGAGAAATGTAAGTAAGTATTCATTTCCCAAACCGATGGTTCAAACTATCACAATTTCTAGAAATACAATTTCCTGCTATCGATAGAGAAAATAGAATTTTTCCAGCTAAGAGGCTAAGGAATGTCACTCTGGTAATCCAGTGTTAGTGCTGTAATCAGTGTGGGTGGCTGACTTTAAATGAATTTTTTACCTGTGTCTCAGTTAAATGGGCTTTGTTTTAGTCTTGCCTGGCATCTTGAGAGTCTTTATAGCATGACTGTTTCTCCACTTTCCAGCTCATTCTTTTCTCTAATTTTTTACTAAAAAGGCAGCATTCACATTTCTCCAATGTGTTTAACTTGATTTCCTGAAAACATTAAGGGTGTTGCAGATGATAGTAGTAAATGTGATTTTATTGCTTTTAAAAAGAATTTTTTGCTTCATTTTTAAATTATTACAATTAATACAATAAATATATATGCAGCTACATTTTAATGAAATGTCAAAATTAAAAACAAAATGTTTAGTTTTTGGATTATTATGAGAACTTTCAAAACTATTGTTTAAAATGAATGTTTCTCAAATATTCTATATAATAAAAGTCTAACATGCTAAGTGTCCAGTCGACCATTTAACCAAAGTGTAATATGCTAATGATATGCTTAGACTGCTCAACCACTCACTATGAAGTGCACTGACCACCAGGAGGCAGACACTCCAACCCATAGTTAGCTTGCTGCTGGGGTCCAGCTGATTAGGACTGAGCAAGACAGACTGGACACATCCAGGAGCCCTCCTGCAATCCCTCCCTGGCTGGCCAACCTCCTGGGTCCCTCCCTTGATTGTGCACCAGTGGTGTCCCTCGGCCTGGCCTGCACCCTCTTGCAATTCGGTACCCCTCAGGGGATGTCCAAGAGCTGGTTTCAGCCCAACAGCAGAACGACCTGTTGCTATGATGTGCACTGACCACCAGGGAGCAGATGCTCAATGTAGGAGCTACCCACTGGTGGTCAGTGCGCTCCCACAGAGGGAGCGCAGCTCAGCCAGAGGCTGGACTAATGGCTGGCAAGTGCAGCAGTGGTAGTGGGAGCCTCTCCTGCCTCTATGGCAGTGCTATGGATGTTGGACATCCTCAAGGGCTCCCAGACTGCGAGAGGGTGCAGGTCAGGCTGAGGGACCCCACAAGGGCACAAATTTTGTGCACTGGGCCTCTAGTATTGAATAATAGTTTATTCTCTTTGTTGGCTCACCAAGTCTTAATTTGAATGTCAAAATCCTTTTTTGTTTGTTTGTTTCTCTATAATTTTTATTCATTTTTATTTTTTATTTATTTATTTTTTTAACCTGTGCATGTTCTTTACTTTTAAGAGTTAGGAAGCATTAGGGTTGCCATGTCATTCTGTATTAAATGGTACAGTTTTTTATTTTTATTTTTATTTTTATTTTTATTTTTTACATATTTTATTGATTTCCCCCCCTTCCCTCTCTCCCACACATCCCCTCCCTCCTCAGAGTTTTATGTCCATTGGTTGTACTTATATGCATGGATACAAGTCCTTCAGTTGATCTATTATCTCCCCCAGATCCTCCTCCCCTCCCCGCTGAAATTTGACAATCTGCTTGTTGCTTTACTGTCTCTGTATCTATCTTTTGGTTCATCAGTTTATAATGATCTTTATTATCCACAAATGAGTGAGGTCATGTGGTGTTTCTCTTTCATTGATTGGCTTATTTCACTCAGCATGATGTTCTCCAATTCCATCCAGGTTGCTGCAAATGATGAGAATTCCTTCTTTTTTATGGCAGCATAGTATTCCATTGTGTAGATGTACCTTAGTTTTTGGATCCAATCATCTGCTGACGGGCAACTAGGCTGTTTCCAAATTCTGGCTATTGTAGATTGTGCTGCTATGAACATAGGGATGCATATATCCTTTCTGATTGGTGTTTCTAGTTTCTTGGGATATATTCCTAGGAGTGGGATTACTGGATCAAATGGGAGTTCCATTTTCAGTTTTTTTAGGAAATTCCACACTGTTCTCCACAGTGGTTGCACCAGTCTGCATTCCCACCAGCAGTGCACGAGGGTTCCTTTTTCTCCGCAACCTCGCCAACACTTGTCGTTTGTTGATTTGTTGATGTTGGCCATTCTGACAGGAGTGAGATGGTACCGCATTGTTGTTTTGATTTGCATCTCTCTGATAATTAGTGACTTTGAGCATGTTTTCATGTGCCTTTGGGCCTTCTTTCTGTCTTCTTTTGAAAATATTCTATTTAGGTCCATTGCCCATTTCTTAATTGGATCATTCACCTTCCTTTTATTTAGTTGTATCAGCTGTCTGTAGATGTTGGAGATTAAACCTTTATCAGTGGTGTTATTTGCAAATATGTTCTCCCACACCGTGGGCTTTCTTGTTATTTTGTTGATGGTTTCTTTTGTTGTAAAAAAGCTTTTTATTTTGATGTAGTCCCATTTGTTTATTTTCTCTTTAGCTTCCATTGCCCTAGGGGCAGTATCAGTGAAGAAGTTCTTTTGGCATATGTCTGAGATTTTGTTGCCTGTGGATGCTTCTAGTATTTTTATGGTTTCCTGTCTGATGTTTAAGTCCTGCATCCATTTTGAGTTTATTTTTGTGTATGGTGTAAGTTGGTGATCTAGTTTCATTATTTCTCTATAATTTTTAGCAAAAATTACAAGTGAAAATAAAAGGGAATGAGATTATATAATACAGTAGCCTTTATTTATTTCAAAGCAGATTTGGAATTGTTAAATTTACTAATAACCAGCCTAGCTCTTCCTTTCAGTGACTTCATGACCTTATAATAATTTTAATTCTATTAACAATTTTGGTGTATCAGTTATGAGTTAATCTACTAAGACTTGACTTATCATGTTTAAAATATATTTTTATTGATTGCAGAGAGGAAGGGAGAGGGAGAGAGAGAGATAGAAACATCAATGATGAGAGAGAATCATTGATCAGCTGGCTCCTGCACATCCCCTCTGAGGGATCGACCCCACAATTCAGGCATGTGCCCTGACCAGAACCGAACCTGTGACTTCAGTCCACAGGCTGATGCTCTCTCCACTGAGCCAAACCAGCTAGGGCTTGACTTACTATATGTAAACATTAAAGAAAATTTGCACATCAGAAACTTTTCCGTCAGAAAATAAAGGGTTTATTTTTCTTTATAAATATTTGTGATTCTATGTGTAATTGCATGTATATTTGGGTCTAATTGTATACTACCACATAATATTTTTAAACATGAGATTATCATTAAACTAGAGGCCCATTTCACAAAGAGATTCATGCAATAAGCCTTCCTTTCCTTGGCTTCCAGCACCGGTTTTCCTCCAGCACCTGAGACCCAGACTTTCACTCTGGCCGGAGTCTGCCTTCTTTGTCTTTGCTGAAGGCTCCAGCCATAGCCTGCCTTCTTCTCTGCTGCAGACTCTGGATTCTGCAATCTTCATCTTCGCTGCAGTCAGAGTGCCGCTCCTGTAGATCCCTGGGCCCCACGCCCTCCCTCTCATAGCAAGTGTCCTGCCCCGCCTGGGGCCTGGACCAGCTGGGCAGCCTCCATCTTTGTCTTTCTAATTTGCATATTCCCTTCTGATTGGCTGGTGGGTGTAGTGGAAGTACAGTCAATTTACATGTTTGTCTATTATTAGATAAAATTACAAACTAAGAGGATTTAATTTATAGTTTCAAGGCTCAGACAATAATAAAAAATAAGAGTTATTATTTGTGTTTACTGGGGTCAAAATGCAGTACCAAATATCATGGGCATGATCCGTTACAATTTCTGATATTTTTTACTTTTGAGGGTATCTTGATGTACCATTTGGTCTCCTAATTTTACCTTCCTGTTTGCCAAGACAAGTCTCAATGAGGTGTAGAAAATATATTTGGTGCCAAATAACACAGTGTGGTTGAAAAACACTTGCCTCATATAAATATAGTCTCGGTGAGAGAATATCTAAGATTTGCCTTTCCAACAATAATACCACATGGTCTTGGAAAAATTCTGGTATTGTTGCTTTAATTTGTTCATATGCAGAATTTTAAGGGCTTAATGAATATCATTAAACACAAGATGATTCTTCATTCACATTGTTAGTTTAAAATTCTTTGTAAAATATAAAAACAGAAAAGTAGTGTTTGGTTTCAATATAACATTTTCTTTCAAAGGGTTGTGGCAGAAATAGTCGTCTAGAAGAAAAAGAAATCCTTGATATAATAAGTGGCATACTAAAGAGATTGTTGTCGATAATATTATAACTCATTGACTATTATCCAGAAAAAAAGGTTTCAACGGTATGACATTGTACTTATTACAGTAAATCTTTGCTTGATTTTTATGTCTTCTTTTTTGTGATGAATTACAAAGCAGCTGTGGCAATGGCCCGGATCCATGCCATATTTCACGTTGTGGTCAAGGCTTATAAGTGAAGCTTTTCTTCACTGCTTGATGTAGCAATGCTCTTACAGATGTGTTATATAAGGTGAGTTAGCTGAAACCAGCTAGTCAAGGACTATTGCAAAACCCCTGAGAGCTTTGTGTGTCTTCCAAGAGCATAAAGGTGCAAACCAAATTTTGTTTTCAAGGTTCCTATAAGACTTAAATTTGGGGTTCCTGGAAAATAATTCACACTACTTCTTTGGATGCTTCTTTCTCCCTAGGATTATATTATTGATAGCCATCAGCTTTATGCAACATTGCCATAATGCTGACATTTCTATCATAAAAAAAGATGACAATGGTATTCTTGCTTTCTTGGCATCCACAGAACTACCTTTCCTTTACTATTACTTACCAAGTACAGTATTAAAGGCCCCAGGGGAGTGGAAAGGTGAAAGGAGAGGTTTGTCATCACCATGCCAGTTTAAAATTCTCTGTTGAAATTCTCCCTCTTTTCATCTTTTTTTGATTATCTTTTTTGTCTACATGAACACTCTATTCATACTTCTTTAAAACTCTATGTTTGTTGTCTACAATGTCAGGATTTTTGCTTACCCATTTTCTCTGTTTCTCTATTTATAATTAGTCACCTTTTTTTCTCTCTTTGTAAGTCTAGAAATTTGTGGTTGTCTGTATGTAAAAGAACTTTGGTCTCCAAACAGTATTTTCCACCAACTAGATCTCCTCCTTTACGTTATTAGGTAGATACAGTGAAAGTTTGATGACTTTAACTCAAGGGTCAGGCTGTGTTGTTATAATAAGACTCAATCTGCCTTGAGTTTGTCTGCTCCTTAGGAATAATCCTTCAAAGATATTAATGGAAAACTTTGTCCAGTTTCTACTGCAGGAGACTGGATTTTTTCATGAAAGTTTTTGAGCTTAGCTCTTTAGATGTTCTCTCTATTCAAGTTTCAAATTCTGGGAAAAGTCTTATGAGGGGAGCTGACCATGCATTGGAGGCAGGCTCCTTCTCTTCAGTGATATTTTTTCCCCAATCACTAACAGATTTTGAGAAATTTCATTTTGTCTTTTAGAACATTTGGCCCAACACACAAGCCTCCTGAGTAGTCCTAGTCTGCCAAAACAAGCTTAACTATCATATTATAAATACTATTTGTAAATGTTAAATGGTAAAGGCAGTATTTCTCTCTAAAAGATATTATATTAAAACTGATAAACTAGTAAAATTAGAATGTTTTTGTTACTAATATTTTTACCAACTTACATACAATTAACAAACATTTACTGTTATTATCTCTCACATTATTGTTTCTATACTTAAGTAAATTTTAAAATGATGACCTTTGAAAACATTTCAGTCAAGATAAAAAATTCTTATTATATAAGACTAATTTCACTAACTTTCTTTTAATGATGTCCATGTGGTTTCCCTTGATTAAGTCATTTCTATTACTTAAAAGTGAACAAGAACTGGTTTTATCGCCATTAAAGATTAAAAGTTGTCAAATAAATACTCAGTACAGTAAAATGAAGATAAAAGAAAGGCCAGAAAATGATATTTTACTTCTTTTCCCAGGCTCTGTCGGTAATCCTATCACTCCAGCATGGGTGAGGTGTGTTAAAGGAGAGGAGTGATGGGCAAGTTTGGAAATTTTTCAAGTTCATGTTTATTTAAACTTTAGTCTCTAGAAAGCTGCTCTCTGCTTATTATCATAGCCACACCTACAAGGGTTTGATTAGAAATTGTTGCTAACCTCTCTTGTTGAAACAGAAAGTATGAGGCTCTGTTTCTCACACAGAATCAATGAGACATTGTGAATATATAGACAAAAGCCTTTTGAAACAGGATGTGTATTTTTTTTTTGCAACTCATAAGCATTTGTCTCACTAATTAAGCCAAGATGATTTTAATGAGAAGTTGAGACTAAGGATTAGTGAGTTATGTTCTAATTAAATGCCACTAAAATATGAAAAATAATTAAGAGGATACAAAAAAATCAGGATCAAAAAGTAAAGAATATTCTTTGCATTATAATGTTGCATATCAAAGCAATAAATCTATTGAAAGTACTCTAAAAATATGAATACAAGAAAGCGATCAAATTATTCCTGATTTCTTAATGCACTGCTAATTAAAGGTTATTCTAAATCTCTGAATTTTATTATACAGTTAAAATCACCAAACAAAAATACTCTCAATTGTTGAAAAACTTAATTCATGGAAACACTTCATTAACATATGTTAAGAAATACTCCATACAACATATGTATCACTGATAAAATGCCCGAAAGGATATATATATAAATATACCAGTGCAATTTTTGTGTTTCAGATGAGAAGAAAACCAACTCACATCAACTTAAGCAGAAAAGAATGTACTTAAGCTGAAAATCAAGTCTGAACAAATTTCAGTTATAGGGCAATCCCCAACTCATCACTATGGATGGGTGGGTATGAGGGGCAGTGGTGGAGGGAATGGGCAGGTGGGCGACATTAAGGTTTTTGATTGACCAAATCTGGACCAAGGTCTCTAGCCCTGGAACCACAGACTGAAGTAAAGGGAATGTGGATATCTGAGCCAAAATTTGAGGATGAGGTTGACTCAAGGGGAAGGGAAAACTAAATTTTGAAGGCATGAATGAAAAAGAGAGAGAGAGAGAGAGAGAGAGAGAGAGAGAGAGAGAGAGAGAGAGAGAGAGAGAGAGAGAGAGAGGAGAGAAAAAGAAACAAGAATACTAAAGGTCAGTTTTCTTTGGGTAGCTGGTAACTGCAGTTGAGTTTTTTGTTCTTTATAATCTCTATTCTCTAATGTAAGAAAAAATAAACTAAAATATTTGCAGTTCTTATTGTGAAGTGCAAAGATAATAAAGAATTAAATTAATACTAAAACCAAAATTACGATTATATACAGACACCTAAACTCCAGGTAAATGCTCCATGTTAGTGAATTTCTAGCTCAATTAACTCATAAATAGTCATGTACATCAGGGGTTTCTGGGTATTGCTAAGGGTAGTAGTGATTTTGTGGGTTGGAGGAAAGGGTGCACACTAGTTCCCCTCTTCAGGAATATATCTGGCCAGAGTTAATGCCAGAAATATGTACATCAGGACTTAGGCAAAAAACACTTTCAGACTCTAAATTAATCTTGGAGTGTCTAAACTCTCCCTTTGGAATTTTAATCTGTTCAGTATGAATCAAGAGATGCAGCTTAGTTCAAGAAACAGAAATTCAATCTTTTGCAGTCAGAATCCCAGTATGAAAATTCATTCCATAAATATATTTCAGTCCCTATAAAGTAGGAGATGCAAGATTGCTGCACTGCAGGTTTCAACATGCTATTGAAAAGGAAGCACTTAAAAAATAGGCTCATTAGAAATGAAAATGGGTTTCATTTTGTTATTACAATAATTTTCTATGTAAAGAATTACAATATAGCTGATTTCTTGTTATAGGTTATTCCAAAGGCAACTGTCTTAAAAAAGTATGTTGTTTTAAATTGTAAATATAAAATTACATTTGATGGTTTATAAGGCTCTTCTGCTTGTAATGATGAACATCATAGTTAAGTATGAAAAAAATCTACATTTTCCTATAAATTATTTCTTTTGAAACAAGCAAAAGCCTTAGTTGCAGAACCATTTATCCTCAAATTCACACTAATAATTTATTTTAAGCAGCATTTGTCAATTATTTGGCAAGTAAGTTATTGGTAATATCAAGATATTTCCTTGATAAAAGCACACTCAGAGTGAACTCGAATATGAAACATGACTTGTCAATTTTTGTTCACTGATTGTAAAACATGTACCATCCTGTTGTGGGAAGTTGAGAGTGGGGGAGATAATGTGTGGAGGTGAGGGGAATAGAGGGTATATGATAACTGTACTTTCCACTCAATTTTGCTTTGAGACTAAAAGTGCTCAAAAAAATTAAGTTTATTGATTTTTTTATTTTAAAATATATTTTATTGATTTCAGAGAGAAAGAGAGAAGGAGAGAGATAGAAATATCAGTGATGAAAATTATTGATCAGCTGCCTCCTACACACCACCTACTGGAAGTTGAGCTGCACCGGCAGACAAAATTTATTGATTTCTAAAAAGCCTATTCATAAATATGTTTCACAGAGTTACATGTTATTTTTAAAAGCAAAGCAATAATTATGTTCATAGTGGCAGAAAGTCGAGCTATTCACAAAACGTATATTCTCAATTTGACTTGTTTTCTTTAGGTCCTCCTTTCTCAATGAGCTCATACTGATATAATTAATTTTAAAAAAAATAATTTCTTCTGTTTTTATTATTTCTGAAGCCTCCTGGAGTTGGATCTCTACTCATTTTTATAAATACACGCAGTACAGTCACTTTATCCTTCTAGGAACACTGCACTGTACTTTTGTGAAGAAGTCAGTAAAAAACAAACAAAAACACTCACCCATCTGTTTGCTTAATAGAATATTTTGGTCAATGAGGCTGGTGTTTGGAACCAGGCGAGCCTGGTGGCATAGGACTTTAGCCAAACATCTCAAACTATTTTTCTAAATGTTTTAGGTCCAGCAAAATACAAAGCTGGTTTTACCAAGTGCTTCTTCTCTTTAGTTTTTTAATTTGTGCACATTGTGAGGAAAATTTAATCCATCTGTTTCATTGGCACTTAATTCAACGAATTATTGTTTTGTAAGATGAATAGGATGTCCAAGAAGCCTTGTGAGCCTTTTCATGAGCATTTAAAAACCTCCACACTCCTCCTCCCAGGCCCATCAGAACCCCTGGGAAGTGGGGTTTTCCAACGGCAAATAGATTTTGAAGTTTAGAAGGCACTGGTTTAGTGAAAAATACTGGGATCTTAATATTAATCATCATAGAATTATCTAGTACTACCAGGAGGATTCATTGAAAATACAATATAATGGGTTCATAATTAGGTTTTAAAACCCAATTTCTTGGCATCTTTTTAAATTATTTCAATCTCAGTTATCACGGTTGTGTGATGCATGGCCCCCAGCCTATATAATTTTTTTTTTTCTGTCCTCTGAGCATTAACAGGTTGTGTTTTCCTACAAAGGCATTGACTACCGCTAAGTGATTCCATTTCCCTGGGGGCTGGCTCCATATACACTTGTGTATGTTTGCCTTATTTGTGTTGGCATGTATATGTCCTATGACTACCTCTGCGGAATCTGGGTGTGTGTTATGTTTAAGAAACTTTTGTGAACTCTTACATTTTGGGAACATTGGGTTACAGGTAGCTAAAATGATTTCTTTACTTCAGGATCTGGGGGGCCTTTGCTATTTAATAAGCACCGTGTGTCCCCTGAAGAGGACAGTATATGGACCATTGCAGAATGTTCTGCCATGGAACACACTTTTCTCAGAGCATCTGGTCAACTAGGGATCTGTGGGGGAAAACTAGGAAAGTTCTGACTACATCTTCCCTTTTTTCATTTATTTCATTTCTCTCCTGGTGTCTATTGTTTAATTGTCTAAAGAAAGACAGCAAGAGGCCTTCTTTTTAAATTTAAATTAATTGCTTTTTCATTAGAAAAGACAGGGTTGTTCTGTTTGACTCAAGAGACAGGCCTACCATCAAGAGAGTAAAGAATATTTTCTAACTAATTGAATGTAAATTCCCACTTGATTTTATTGCTCAGTAGATGGTGTGGCAGCTAGGTTCTAGAAGAACTTTTTTCTTTGATTAATCTCTATCAAATTTTCTACTATATACACCTTATCTGTGTGGGGCTTTTTTTTGGTGGGGGTGGGGGAGGTGGTGATGGAGAGAATGGTTATTGGTTTATTTAAATAAAATTCTGTGAGATTGGTACATATTTACTAAGCTGGAAAAGAGGAACTAGAAAAAAAACTTTTTAATAGTCTAAAAATAAAAGAAATTGTATTGGAAGGTTTTTCTAAAATGAAAAGATCTTTCTATCCCTCCATCCATACATATAAGGGTATAGGATTTTGGAATTTTTTTTATTTCCTATGTAATTCTGAGATTACCTGGTTAAGGAACCACCTTGGGAGGTGAGGGGGTGGAGAAACTGTTTGTCTGAAAACATCCAAGAAAACAATCCCATCCTTTGTGAGAGCCCATAAAAATCTTTTAATTTACAGATACCTTAAGAAGTGTGTGTGTGTGTGTGTGTGTGTGTGTGTGTGTGCATGTGTGAGTGTGTATGTAGGAAAGCGAAGGAGGTCATGAGTTCATGACTCAGAAAAGGAAAAAACAACTTCTACACTTTTCTCTGATGAGGCAATTCTACCCTGGGAGTTCCACACTCTCTCTTGAGCAGTTTCTTTTTGCCCAAACCATTGTCAGGGCATCGGATGCCACCTAACATACAGCTATTGTTTATTGATATCACTTAGCTCAGCTTGTATTCCATGCCCCAGTTCGCTCTAGAATTGTCAACAATGATGCTGTCTTGCACTGCCCTGATTCTGCAAGTATCCCTCAGTGTTGTTCCTATTAACAAATAAAGGGAATCCCAAAGGACTCAAGACTTTCTGTTCACATTATGTGTTTTTTGCATCACACATGCCTCTATAAATTCATATATTCTTTCACGTGACTCTTTATTCACTCATATTCATTAATGTTTATAGTCATCTAGTTAGCAAACATTTATTTAGCATCTACTGCATAAAGGTTAAAGGTGTTTCTAAAGATTCTCACTTTATAACTTAATAAAAGGCATTCCAGACTTTGTGCAAAAGACTTCCAGATGAAATGTAAATACAAAACTGCATAAATATTAAAGGCTAATAGCAACTTAATGACAAGTTTGATTTACTTTATCTTACAAATCATGATATTTTTATTGGGCTTATATAAAATCCACATAATTTTAGAATCAATACTCGGTCCAGAATCACAAGGGCAAATATTTTGCTTAAATATAATATTCCAAATAGCAAACTGAGTCAATATTCTATATTTTTCATGGATTTCAACTTCTGAATGTCTTATGGTTTTATTTTAGTTATTAAGTGAAATGTTATTTTGGAATGAAAATATCTTAGAGGTAGAATGGTTTAGTTTATAGGAAAAGTACCATAATGAAATTAAATGTCATATTTACTCCTGTGTTTTCTCTTGTGTAAGATAAAATTTAGCAAGTATGGAGAAAGGACACTATTGCTCCAAAGAAGTTTTCAAAACATTTAAAAACAAAATAATTTTCCTTTTATGTCTCTATCACTAGCTCTCCAATATTTGTAATTCTAGTCTTCTCCAAAAAAGACCCCTTTTCTCTGCTTCTGTTAATACCAAGATCTCTGCAGAAGAGTTGCTTATATTCAATGTATTCATTTTTCCCCTTCCTTTTTTATTAAATAAATGCTAATTTGGCTTCACCTCAATCATGCTCCCTAAATTCAATACTACCAGTTGCCAAAGCTGTAAATTTTGGGAGTCATTATTGATTCTGCTCTACCTCTTACACCCCACATCCAATCCATTAGGTAACAAGCCTCAGTGTAAGGATTCTCTGGGGGTCTCACTGAGAACAGGTATAAATCACCAATCTCATTGTTGTCAATAAATAAAATAAACAATGGAACAAACTGATCAAAACCATCCTGAGCCCAGTTGGAGTGGCTCAATGGCTGAGCATCGACCTATGAACCAGGACATCATGGTTCAATCCCGTTTGTGGGCTTGATCTCCAGTGGGGAGTATGCAGGAGGTAGCTGATCGATGATTATCTTTCATCATTGATGTTTCTATCTCTCTCCCTCTCTCTTGCTCTCTGAAATTAATAAAAATATATTTTAAAAAATAACCATACTAAAACTTGTCTAGGACTCATGGTCACAAAGCAACACTATTTTTTTTCAGTATATTGTATGCCTCAACTATAGGTTAATACCATCCAGATACATCCCTACTTAATAAGTACAACAACTCAGGCCAATTCCCGGCCTGCTGGAATTAACCATCACAGAATGGCCTCGATTACTTCTTGCCTTAATCATTGCAATTTTCCCTAATTCCATTTTGATGCTTGATCATCTATATTTAACATAACAATAAGACTGATCCTTTCAAAATACAAGTCATAATATATCACACCTAAACCTTCCGATAATTTCTTCCTCTTCTGGTCTAAAAGACTCCAACAGTGTAGAAGCTCAACCTCCTTCCTTTTTGAACTTCATCTACTATAACTTCCCTCTTACATGGAGATATAACATAATGTATGCAAGGTCATACTCTCCAGAAGAGACAGAATAGATTTTAGAGGCCAGAAATTCTAAGCTTAACTCCTATGATATCTGTGAGGGAACACAGCATGGTAAGCTTACCAACATTTATTTTGCTTTAATTATAAATAATTTCATAATTAGTGGAGTTTTTTTGTTTGTTTTTTTTTCCCGAAAGTTGGCCTCTCTTCCCCTTAAGCATCATCTTCCTCTTCCCAGCAATTAATTTTTCTATGCCCAATTAATCTTTCTATGCCCAAGTTTATGCCTCTATAAAATGAAGAAAGCCCTTGCTACCTATGCTCAGAAGAATGTTCTGATAAATGATGAAGTCATGTCTGAAAAGTACTATATAAAAACAAAGTATCATTATTTCTTTATTGGAATTAGCTTGCTTTCCAGCTTCTAACCAGTCTGTAATAACTGAAGGACTGTCCAATATTTCCTTGACCCCTTTTCTGGGCAGCTCAAGTGGCTCCTAGAAATGCTGGTGTGCACACACATTACTATATATATCATACACTTAACCCAATGGTTACTAAAACAGCACAACCTATTTCTGTTAAAAAGAAAATGAAAAGAAATCATCTCATTTCCCATATTTTCTAAACTAAGCATTGTGAGTTGCCCCTTTAATATGGTTAGATTAACTTTCTGTAGTCAGTCTCAAAAAATCAGTAATTGGAAAAGAACAAAAATGTGATACAACTTTCTCTGAGCCATAAAGAAAACTTTGAACTTCCAAGCAATAGAAATTTCATTATAGAGCCCTTGGCATTTGGGCAAGCACCCAAGTATTGACATAGCAAATCTTAATGAAGTAATCAGTTGCTTAAAACAGTATCAGTCTGACCTCCTCCACGTCTTACTATGCCATACACTACTGTTTATAAAGTGCTCAGGTTGGAGTAAAGAACACTTTTCAACAATCTGCAGTCATTCACTGCCTCCGTGCAATCGTTTTTAGAGTTTGGAATATTGGAGGAAAGTCTTTATGGGTTGTTTACTTCACAAAATTCAATTTGATTCTAATTTTCCTGAAGCAAACTCACTCTTTCTTCATTCCAGGCAATGCAACAAAGAGTTGTCAGAGTGTTAAGCCACAGTGAATCTTTATCACAATGTGTTTAGAGAGGCACATAACATGTCAGATGTTTAGTAAAAGATGTATTTACAAGACATATTTCACTATGACTACCTTCTTGAACTTTTCTCATTCTCTTCTTCTCAGTTGATCTCTTACTTAGTGCTCTTTCTGCTTCAGATATGTCATTTTAGAAAGATCTTTGCCAAAAGATTTCCCCCTGTTAAATAGAAAAAGAACAATGTTTCTTCATTGCAACTCTCCTTTCTTTCACTAAACTGGGAAGAAATCTGAGGTCTGAGAAGGGATCTTATCCTTGAGAAGATCAATCCCAAGTTATCATTAGCCTAACTGGTCTTGGTGGCAAAGATCTGGGAAAGAGAGGGGAATCCAGAAGGTCTTAGGTAAAGAAAGAGGATTGAAATGCTGAATGATGCTGTAGGAAAGTAAAGGAAGACTTTGATCTTCCAGGTGCAGGTGAGAAGGACGGAGAGCTTCTGTGATACCCCGAATCTCCACCTTTGTTCTGGAAGGAAGAGAGAGCTAAGCGTGTTTACTTTGGATTTGCCTATGTAATTTAATTATTCCCTTCATGAGTTTCCCCCCTGCTTACCAGAAGCCTCCTCACACCCAAGAGCATATGTTTTCAATTGGAAAGTGCTTGCCAAAGACCACTTGCCAGTAGAGGGGATGTTTTCCCTTTCCCAGCGGGGGTACCACCAACAGGTTTTAATGCAGTTAACTAGGAACAGAGCAAGCAGCCTGGGAGAAGGATGTTCCTTACAGGCTGGCCTGCTTGTTGCAATTTTCTCTTACACAGAAAAGAGGCATGGAGAAGATGTTAAAATGATGATTTTTATTTCTTGTATTGATCCTCCATCAGAACGAGGAGTCCTTTCCTCCCCCGGACCTCCGCTCCGTGTTTCTTCATTCAGTCATCTTTTGCATTATGGCCCAAATGGTTTTAACCAGATATTTTTTAAAGTTTCCTTTTTTGGGGGGAGCTACTTCTCTAACGCAAATACAAAAATCCGTGATGTGGGTCTAGATGAAAGCAAATCCTACTGTGTATGCTGCTTCTATTGCACAGTCACCAGAAGGGCAGAGGAAATCGTGGAGCCTACGGAAGAATTTAAGAATTAGAATTAACCTGGAGCACCAAAAGGCAATCTTCTGCACACAAAGGGTGAAGCTGGTTGGGGGAAAATGGAGGAGGAGGGGAGTGAAGACAGAATGAAACCAAATACCCTCCAAAAGGTTTAAGAATGGGGCCATTTCTTACCTAACTTCCCAGAGTCTGCCATTTTCTTTTCACACCTACTCAGTCTCTCTACGACGTGAAAAAAGATGCTGAGAGACAGAGTTCTGGAGTTTAAAAGACTTTTTTTTTTCAATGGGGGAAAGAGCAGAATAGAAAAGCTCAACCACAATATTGGTTGAGATAAAAAGCTGTGGGCAAAGGGGTGAATACCTATTTTATTTCATAAAATCAATCTCACAATCAAGTAGCTGGAGGCATGCTTCCTCCTTTTGATATTCTTGGAGTCCTCATCTGCCCCTGGGGAGGGGTTTACATTAATCTCACAAATCCAGGGAATGCACGTAACCAACACCATCGGCAGCGATAGCCTTGGGTGGGGTGTGAGTGGGCTGGCCCACATGCTCACACTGCAGGCACATTCCACAGGGGTGAAAGTGAGCTCAGACACCCAGCTCCAACTGACAAAATCTAGGAAGCAGGTGACAAAGTGGTGACACAGTCAATGATGACAGCCAAAAGGTAGTTCCAAGTTCATATCACATGCAGAGACCTGCGCCAGCTTCATTCTGTATCTCATTGTTATGTGGAAGAACAAACTACAGCGAGGGGGGAAAGCACACCCTCGTTTCACAGGCCTTCAGGGTTGTGTAATGAGATTAAAATGCATGAGCCTGCTATGCATGGGAGGTCTTTGAGCAGTTCACCACCTAGGAACCCAAAAGTGAACTAGACGAACTCTGCTTAAAACAACAAGCCGGAGATGTGTATTGCATTACCTCACCAGGCAAAAGTGAGGAGAAGGAACAAGAATAAAATACTGAAAAAGGTAAACTTCCCGTGGTTACTTTCTCATGACACACTTCTCTTGAGAATTCATAGGCTAGCGCAATAGCCGGCTTTAAAAATAGCAGAAGCAAGTGCCATTCATGGCTGGTGACCTGAGTCGGAGAGGAATCTTTCTATAGGACAGTTCCTGCCAAGGCAACCCCCTGGTCTGTAACCCTCTAGGAAATAAGGATGGAGACCATTCCAGAACTATCCATTGCTTTCCTTGTTTATTATTGCAAAATGTATTGTTTAATGTGAGTTGTTGCTCTTTGTCCCAAAATGCTCATTCTATGTGCAGATCACAAGGTTCACATCTTACAAAAATCTAGGCACATAGCATTTATGGTATTTATTATATAGGTAGCCCAGAACCACATATCTCACTAAACCTTCTTCTTTTGTACCATGTCTCCAATATTAGAGTGAAAGAAAACAGTAGTGCTTAACAATAAAAATCTATTATCTTGTTCAGAATAGTCACAAAATGTAGCAGAAATAGGTATCAAATTTTAGAACAAGGTCTAAAAAAAAATCACTTCCCCCCCAATCATCATGACTTTAAGACCTTGAATTCAGCATATTTGTCTTTTCTGTTCCTCACCTCGCCTTCCTGTTCCTGTATCTCCCTCCCAACCAACCTTCCTCTTCCCTTCTTTCTTTTATTCCCTTGGCAGACATTTATTGCTAATCCTTTATTTTTATAAATGCCAGGCGATTGTCCTAGGCTCCAAAGGTGACAGAAAAAGAATCTAAGAGGAATGGGAAGTTTTATTTTTTATGTGTTACTTTATACACTTCTTAAATATCTGAAAAAATTTCCCAATATTGTTTTTAAAAAAAATATTCTAAAGATTTTGATTAAAAGTGATCATATCCTAAAACAGAGGTCAACAAAATTTTTTGGTAAAATGCCAGATAGTAAATATTTTAGGCTTTGTGGGCCATATGGTTTCTGTCGTAAATACTTAATTCTGCACTCAAGTGTCAAAACAGCCATAAACAATAGCTAAGTAAATAGGTGTGACTATGTCCCAATAAAACTTTATTCACAAAAACAGGTGGTGACCCAGATTTGGCTAATGAACTAACACCTGATATAATATTTGAGACAAGGCTCTGTACTCCTTACAAACATAATCCATTAATTATTTTCAATAGCATCATTGCATGAGTTTAAGGATGCACTAAATATCCTATCTAATAAAAGAGTAACATGCAAATTGACTATATCTCCGTCACACCCTCAAGCCAAGCTCACCAGCCAATCAAGAGCAAGTATGCAAATTAACCCAACCAAGATGGTTGCGGCCACAGAGTGAGCAGGAGGCTTAGGTTTCTCTGGCAATGGAGGAAGCCAAGCTTTCTCCACATGCTGGCAGGCCCAGGCCCCCACTCAAGGCTACAAAGTTTCAATTATAGAAGATAAATAAATCCCAGATACCAGGGCCTCCACTTGGATCGCCAGGGGGTATGGCTGGCCTGCAAACCACCACAAGCCCCCTCGCCCAGGCCACCCCACACCCAAAGGGAACCCCCACCCTGATCCAGGACACAGTTCAGGGCAAACCAGCTGGCCCCCACCCATGCACCAAGCCTCTATTCTATCTAATAAAAGAGTAATATGCAAATTGACCATCACTCCAACACTCAAGATGGCTGCTCCCATTTGGACATAAGATGGCAGCCACAAGATGGCCAGCAAAGGAGGGAAGTTGGGGGTGACTGAGCATGCAAGGAAGGGCAGTTGGGGTTACCCAGGCATGCAGGGGAGGACAATCATGGGCAAACAGGCTGGCAGGGGAGCAGTTAGGCATCAATCAGGCTGACAGGGGTGTGTTTAGGGGGTGATCTGGTTGGCAGGCAGAAGTGGTTAGGGGCAGGCAGGCAGGTGAGCAGTTGGGAGAGGGATTTGAGAGGGATGTCTGACTGTTTGTGTAGGCCTGATTTGCCTACACGGGCAGTCGGACATCTCTCAAGGGGTCCCCAATTAGAGAGGATGCATGCAGGGATGAGGGACACTCCCTCCTGTGCATGAATTTTATGCACCAGATCTCTAGTCTATTAGGTCTAGTAATAATTAATGTCGTTTTCTAATACTTTTTTAAATCGAATTTATTTAAACAATACAACAAAATTTAATCAACAATATAGTTGCCGTTGTTTTCTACTACTTGTGCCCAACGCTCAGGAAGCATTTTAATCCCTCTGTTGTAAAATTCTTGTGATTTTGATGCAAAAAATTCGGTCAATGCATTTTTGAGGCATTCTTCATTATTAAATTTTTTTCCAAGAAGAAAGTTTTGCAAAGAATGAAACAAATGGTAATCGGAAGGGGCAATATCAGGAGAATATGCAGGTTGAGGGAGAACTTCCCATTCCAACTGGCGCAGTTTTTCAGCAGTGATTCTTGCAGTATGCGGTCGTGCGTTATCGTGGTGAAGAATTAAGCCCTTCCGATTAATCAGCGCGGGTTCTTTTTCTCTTAAAGCTTGGGCTAACCTTTCCAATTGGGCACTATACACTGCACTTGTAATGGTTTGGTTAGATGGTAAAAGTTCATAATGAAGAATTCCTTTAAAATTCCACCAAACACACAACATCACTTTTTCCGCATGCAAGTCAGGTTTTGGCATGGGCTGTGGAGCCTCATTTTTGTCCAACCATTGAGGCCGCCTTTTCAAATTAACATACAGCACCCATTCTTCATCTCTGGTAACAATTTGCTCTAAAAACGGCAAACGGTTTTGACGAGAGAGGAGCGAACTGCAAATTGTGACTCTTTGATTACAGTTGTTGTCGGTCAACAACTCATGAGGAACCCATTTTCCAAACTTTTGGACTTTGCCAAGTGCACGCAATTGATTGGAAATTGTTTTTTGTGAACAATTTAAAGTTGTCGCAAGCTCTTGTTGGGTAATTTGAGGATTTTGCACCAAAAGAGCTTGAAGAGCTTCTTGATCAAAATTGGACACACGGCCTCGACCACTCTTGTCATCTAACAAAAAATTTCCCTCGCGAAATTTCTCAAACCAACGCTGGCATTTCCTGGCCCTAACTGCATCTTGACCAAGAGCACTACAGATGTTTTTTGCAGCCTCACTTGCTTTTCTTCCTAATTGGAACTCGTAAAGCATGCAGTGCCGAATATGCTCTTCATCCGCCATCTTCTTAGCCCTAGTTTTGCAACAAAAACCAAACCAAACACAAACTTTTTCAAGCAAAACTTGTTAATTGCACTTCACACGTTCTGTAGATACCACGTGTTTGAAGGTTATGTCAATACAAGTCAACGCCAAGCAAGATTTTAAACAAATGTTTAAAACGACATTAATTATTACTAGACCCGATATATATACATATATATATATATATATATATATATATATATATATATATATAAAAGCCTAAGTTAGTGGTTGCTGTGATGCACACTGAGCACTAGGGGGCAGTCAACTTCGGCAGATAAAAAGAGAAATATGTGATTGAGCCCCCAAATATGTGATTGAGCCCACAAGCAGGTGGGGCTGAGCTGCAGTTCCCATTGGAAGGCCAGGCTATTGGCTTAAATTCTGCTGCTCCCCAGGTACTGCTCTGGAGGCAAAACACCCCCAACCCCTATCAACGCCGCTGGCCACATTTGGACCAAGAGATGGAGGGAGGAAAAAAAGAGACCACAAATTTGTCCCTAGCATCCGCCTCCTCCTATCAGATTGTGTTTCTTCTAATATATTCCCAGATGTGGAATTGCTGGGTCAGAAGATAGTTCCACTTTTAATTTTTTGTGGAACTTCATTACTGAAAAAAAAACTGTATTTTTAATAATTTAGTTTTTTCTTTCATATTTTTCACACTCCATCTGGTTTCATGTATTCAGAGTCCTTTCCTTTTTTGCCAAGTAAAAAAAAAAAAAATACATATGCATCACTCTTAATCTTCTAAGTATTTTACAAACACTATCAAATTGGAATTCAGTGATTTAAAATTAGCTCCTTTGTGTTTTTGTCATGAGTCTCCAAAATACCTCAGTAAATTTTTTTTTATTCTTTGTTGTTTCCAAAAATATATATTGTGTTTCCATATCTAAGCAAATATTATCTGTATTTCATTCAGCATGTATTAGAACATTTGTATAGTCTAGACTTTTAAAGGGGGGGAAAAATCAGGAATGGCAAATTTCTGCTTTTGTTTTGATTTTTCCTATTAAGGTTAGATTTGGTTTAGCACTTTTTTGGCTACAGTGAATCCTGACAAAGAGAAGTAGTGAGTCTCTGCTCTTTAGGAACCCATGATTGTTGGGAGACAGACACATGGGTAGCCCTTTGCATTTAAAACAGACAAGCAAACGAATACTATGAAGTGGGCTAATACTAAATATTTATTGTGTGCTAGGCATTTTCTAAAAAGCTTTTCATAAACAACAAAGGGTTACGGTGAGGGGTGTACAAATTAAGTTCAACTGCTTGACTAGTATTCAGCAAGGTTTATGAGCATTTTAAATGTTTCCCAAATCATGTTTCTTTCACTGCCTTACCCAATGGTCTTATCAGATACCTTTATGCCATACTGTTTGTTTTCCACCACCCCCCCCCCCCCTTTAATTTTATAGTCTGCAAAAATCTGCTATTATAGGCTGAACAATGTACCAGCCAAATATTCATATGGTAATACCAATCCCCAGGTTGTAAGAATGAGATTTTAGAGACAGGATATTTGAAGAAGTAATTAAGTTAAAATGAGTTCAATAGGCTGGGCCCTAATCCAATACAAATGATGTTCTTTTTTTTCTTTCTTTTTTTTTTTTAAAATATATTTTATTGATTTTTTTACAGAGAGGAAGGGAGAGATATAGAGAGCCAGAAACGTCGATGAGAGAGAAACATCGACCAGCCTCCTCCTGCACATCCCCTACAGGGGATGTGCCTGCAGCCAACGTACATGCCCTTGACCAGAATCGAACCCGGGACCCTTCAGTCCGCAGACTGAACCAAACCGGTTTCAGCCAAATGATGTTCTTATAAGAAGAGAAAATCTGGACAAAGATGGACAGACGAAAGACCATGTGAAGACATGGGGAAAGACGGCTTGTAAGCCAAGGAAAGAGGCCTTAGGAAGAAATCAACCTTACCGACACCGACACCTTGACCTCAAATTTCCAGACTCCAGAACTACGAGAAAAATAAATAAATTCTATTGTTTTGCCATCCAGATACTTTGTTATGGCAGTTTTAGGGGACTAATCCACCACAGGTTATGTAGCTATATCATATGATTTTTTAAATCATACTTATTTCTACTTTATTTATGTCTTATATTTTTAAATAATTCTTTCTAAAAAGAATGCAAAATCTAAAAATCAAAAATGAAGGGGGAAAAGCAGGCCCCACAATGGCACTTAAAGTCACCCACCAACTAGCACACTGGGTGACTTTCACCCAGTTATATGGGAAGGGTGCTTAGAGTCACCGGTGATGGAGCGACCACTAGATAAACATTGCTCTGGTGATAGAAACAAAAATGTATTTCTCTCTTCAAAAATTTAGTAACAAATACGTAAAATTCGAATCCATCATAAGAGTACATTTATTTAAGAATTAGGAAAAGATCAAACGGTCTCTTGGCCCTTCCAACTCTTAATTATTTTAAACTAAAGTTCTGGTGCACAAAAACTTGTGCACTGGGGGGAGGGCGGGTCCCTCAGTCCAGGACTCCTCTGGAAGGGTCCCTAGGCCTGGCCTGAGATCAGGGTCCATTGGGGCTTTCCTTCCCCTGGCTGCAGGCAGCTGGCCCCCCACCCCCGCCACTATCACTGCTTGCCATCTATGCAGCACTGCCCCCCCCCCTCCCCTGCCCCCAGTGGCCTCCCTCTGCAGGCAACAGGCTGGGGTACAATGGCTTGGCTGGCCTGGGCCTCCCTCTATCTTTGCTCAGGGATGGGGCCAGCCCTGTGAGAGGCCATCTGCTACTTGATTGCCCCTAACCACTCGCCTATCTATTGTACCTGATCACCCTTAACCACTGGCCTGCCTACCTGATCACCCCTAACAGCTGGTCTGCCTACATGATCATTTTCTTTTAACTCTTGGTGGTCTGATAGAGCTTCTAAGTGCTGCAAATTAAACATTCTCACAGCCTAGCTTCTATGATCCGGGCCTGTACAGAAAATACAGAATAACTATTTGGGACTTCCAGGTTTCTGTGATAAAAATATTAATAAATAATTTTAAATTACTTATCTGTTTCTCTTTTAAGCACCCCTTCTCTCTATAAACAACTACTGCTTCTCTTGCCTCTCCCCTAACAGGGGGACAATTCCTATTCCCCCCCCCCCTTTATTGATTAAGGTGTTACATATGTGTCCTTATCACAGAATCCTGCAGTTCTATCACAAAAGAAACACTTTTTCTGTGCCACTACTTTTACTCTCCTGGAACATCTTGGCTAGATTCTTTTTTCCCTCTCTCTTTTTTCTTTTCTCCTGGAGAACATATTTTTAACTATTGTTAATTGTAAACCATTTCTTGAACTATAATAGACTTCAGAAAAGTACATACATTAGAATTTTTTTTAATTATCAATTAAAAATAGATTTACAGCTCTATTGCTCTGAAGTTTATTATAATTTCCAGTGTCTTCTATAGTGTAATTGTTTCCCTTTTATTTTCTGACCATTATTTGTACCTTTTTTTTTTTTAATCTTGGTCATACTTGCTAAAGCACCTTATTAGTTATCTCAGAGTACAGGTTTTTGCTCTTATTATCCATTGTTTACATTTTATTATTTTCCAGGTAGTTGGTTTATGCTTTAATTTACATTAATCCATTTCTTCTATTTTATGTTGTTTTATTTTCCTACAACCTCATGTTAAAAAAATGTCATTAATTTTTAATCTTCTTTTCAAATACACTTAAGTTCTGAAATTTTCTTCTCAGTCTTGCTTTAGTCATATTCCATCAGGTTCCATCAGGTTGGTTACACAGAACTTCTTATTTATTTATTCAACTCCAAATAGTTTATAAATTCCATATTGATTTTCGCTTTAAGCTAATAATTATTTGAAATTGTGCATGTGTGTGTGTATTTTGAGTAGTGAAATTTCTTATAACTGTTGATGAATAAGTAAATCAGCCTGTATAATATCACCTTTATGGAATTTGCTGACATTTCCATTGTGGTCTAGCACATGGCACATGTCTGTGGTTGTAGTCTGTGTGCTTGAAAATCATGTGTAGTTTTATGCACATGGTACAGGCTTCTTTGTACAGCTCCTCAGGCTTGTTGAGTGTGTTGCACAGTTCCTCTGTGTCCATCTTTATCTGTGGGTGGTTTCTTCGTTGGTTTCTGAAAAATGGGACAATCAACCGGTTCTTTTGATTATGAATTTGCCCATTTCATTTTTTAGAGTGAACAGTGTTTGCTTTATGCACACCTTCCTCTCTCTGCTACTCCAGCTCACCAGCATGTCAGTTGCCCTGGGCTCCACAGCCTCGGGTGTCTACTCTACTCCTAAGGCCGCAAAGCTGCCATGTTCTCTCTCACTTTGTACAGCAAAGCTTTCTCTTGCACACATCTCAAAACAAAGGCTCTCTTTTCAATTTGACCTTCAGCCTTTGGAGTTTCCTTAAGGTTCCAGGCCTCTGAGAGTTCTCTGCCTCATTTTTGAGTATTCAGCATGTAAAATGATCTTTCCTAATTTCTATTTGGATTTGGTGGAAGAGGTGGGAGAAGAGGCTACATAAACTATGCCCTCATTTCAATCCTAGCAAGATTAAGTGTAAGAGTTTCTGTAAAATGTTTTTGATGGGCTTTCTCTTCCATTACCCCAGCTCCTCTTCTGATCACAAAACCTTTTGTTTGTCTAACCCAACCAAATTTGTTTCACTTTCTCAATGCAGAAAACTCTTTCCTCCCATAGAGCTTTCACACATCAGTTTTCTCCACCTGGAATTGCCACTTTTCCATGGTTTACCTACTAACCATACTTCCTCATTAGGAATCAGGTTAAATGGTACTGAAACCTTTCTTGGACAATCTAATATAAATCAGGCCATTCAATTCTACTTTCTTGTAGTGCCTGCACTTTTTCAGTAATCAACACTTGGGGGAGAAAAAGCATATTTTAATTTTATTATTTCCTCATTTATTCTTTCTACCAGATTAGCTTGAAATCCTTATTAGACAGAGACTGTGTCCATTTATTCCTCACTGTATTCCCATTACCAAGACAGTTCCAGGAGCAGAATAAATGTTTTAATAAAAAACAGAACAAAACAAAACAAAAAAACCAACCCCACCATATATTGAATGAATGAATGACTAATAACCTAAATAGTCATATAGAGGTTATAAAGATCACAAACTCTAATAAACATAATATTAAAATTCCATATAGATATGACACATTCCATCTTTAAAGAGTTGTAATTATTCTGAGAAATTAAGAAAATCATAATAGCTACAAGTTATAAAGTGCTAGATATTTTATATTCATTATAGCTGATCTTTACAATAACACTGAAATTTACAGATGAGTAAATTGAAGATCAGGGAAGTTAAGGAACTTACTCAAGATCAAGTTATTTATAATAGTAGAACTGAGATTGAAAACCAGTTGTGTTTTTTTGAAAGCTTATCCTTTTTTACACTATTGTGTGCACCATTATGAAACATTTGGTACTATAAAAAATACTATTAATTTAATTTTGAAAGCAATTTACTTTAAGGAAATAAATAAATAATTGAATAGGCATTTAATAAAAAAGTGAAGAATTAAATAAACATAAAGTAACTATTTTAGCTCCGAATTTTACCTAAACTTTCAAGGGTGGGGAACCTTTTTTCTGCCAAGGGCCATTTGGATATTTATGACATCACTCGTGGGCCATACAATATCAGCTTAAAAATTAGTCTGCTCTACTTGGTCAAACATTTAATTAACTCATCGCTAATACCTTGGCAGGGCCATAGCAAATGATTTTGCAGGCCTTATACAGCCCACGTTCTGGATGTTTCCCACCCCTGACTAAAGTGAGGGAAATATAAAATTAAACTACCAAATTTCAATTCCCCCCTCCCCCCAAATTTTATACAGCTGAAGAAATATGCAATGATGTCTATTCAGTAAGGTCTTTAGATTCTGGAGGCAAAACATCTCTAAATTTTATTTAGTTTGATTTAGTTTAGTTCACCAAAGTGAATAGGTAAATTGACCCCAGGATTTAATGGAAATGTGAGTACCAGCTTCTATTTCTCTGTTAAGACCATGAGGCTAGGCTCCACTTAATATTCTAACTCTTCCATCTGTGAAGATTATCAACTTGCCAGGTTGGGCCATTCAGATATTTCACATAAAGATGACAAATACATTTGGAAAATTTATCAAGCATCTGGACTGAACTGATGGAACACGTGGACATCCTAAAAACAAACCAAGAGATATCTCTGCCTGACTCTCTAAGACAAAAAAATGAGAAAAATCAATATTTGTCTTTAAGACCTTTTCCTACCTGCCTAATGTTCAAACCGCATCTTATACTATAATGAGAGAAATATTGTGCCTGTGTGTGCGCACGCGCATGTGTGTGTGTGTGTGTGTGTGTGTGTGTGTGTGAAATTCTTATTTCCCCTAGAGGACTTTGTTTATTTAGTTTCGGTGGCTGAATATCAAAACAAAAGTGAAGAGAACAACTTGGAAATAATTTTATGAAAACAATAGATTCACTCCACCCTTATTACAACATTATTTTATTTAGCCAGCTTTTAACAAAATAGTTTTGCAATATGCAATAAAGGTATAAAAGCCTAAAACCCCAGAGATTATAATAATTCAAAAAGGAAATCCTCAGCAATATTTAATACATCAATACGAAATATACCAGCATAAGAGAAATGGTAAATGACAAAGCTCAGAAAATAAAATGCATAAAAGGAGAGACTGAATATATCTTTGAAAAAGCATCTCACATGAAACCCAACAATAACACCTCAATTACCACAATAATATACACCAACAAAAAGCTCACTATATAAGAACTTGTAATTGTCTTAAGCTCATTTTTATTCATATTGAATTAAAATAAATATATTTTGCCTCCTCAAATTACTAATTCTATAAATTTGTTTCATTTATCTTTTCATGTTTTTATTCACTTTTGATGATATTCACTCCCAGTATAAAGAATGTCATAATCTCTTTTCTATGTAGGGCATCCATAAAAAGTACTTATTGAGCTGAAACCGGTTTGGCTCGTGGTAGAGCGTCGGTCTGTGGACTGAAAGGTCCCAGGTTCGGTTCCGGTTAAGGGCATGTACATTGGTTGCGGGCACATCCCCGGTAGGGGTTGTGCAAGAGGCAACTGGTCTGGTGGATGTTTCTCTCTCATCGACGTTTCTAGGTCTCTATCTCTCTCCCTTCCTCTCTAAAAATATCAATAAAATATATTTTTAAAAAGTATTTATTGAATTTGTTGGAAAGTTATACTTACAAAAGACACATAATTCATGCACACAAAATTACTTCCAATTTCTATTAATATTTGGAGAGTTTCTTCTATCAAAGAAGTTATTTAATCTATATGTGCCTCTGTTTGCCTCATTGACAAATGAAAATATTAATAACAGTGACATAATAAGGTCATTTTGAAAATAAAATAGATAGTATTCACCAAACAGAGAACATGCTCAAAATAATTAAGGAGAAAAATAATTCACTGGTGTATTTTTACTATTAGGTTTATACATTTGGTTCTATGAATATTTATTTTATGAAAGGTACAGTGTACCTACAGCCATCTTTTTCATGGAGATAAGAATGGACAAGAATTAGACAAAAGACTCAAAGGAAGGTAACAGAAAGGATAAAGTACAAGAAAATTCTATTGCTTTCTGTATTGCTAAGGAAATAATAAAGGAAAAAAAACACACTAGTCTTTGTCATGTGCTCCTTGAACATGTTAAAAACCGATTATTAATGCCTTCATATTTTGCCATAATCTCAAAGATTATTAAAAATCATCCCACCATGGTTTCATTTTTAATGTTCCATTTCTCTTGTCACCAAATCAGCATTTGAGGATGTAGATTGGCCTCTGCTTCTCTGTGTTCCTTTGCTTCATATCAGGGGTGGGGAACCTTTTTCTGCCAAGGGCTCTTTGGATATTTATAATATCATTTGCAGGCAATACAGAATGATCAACTTAAAAATTAGCCTGGTCAAATTCAATTAACTCACACCTAATGCCTTGGCAGGGTCAGACCAAATTATTTCATTAGCTTTTACAGCCTGCAGGACGGACGTTCCCCCTCACTGATAATATGGCAATACATTGCTTTGTTTTTCCTTTATCCTTTCTTCTCTTACTCTTCTTTGTTAATGTCTTTTCTTCCTTCTTCCATTCTCCCCACCTCATTTTCGTGGCATTCTCCAAGTATTTTACACTAGATAAATGAGATGTCATATATGAAACAAACCCCGTGTCTGATACATAAAAGTAATAAAAATAATTGTAAGCTCTTATGTCATTTTCCCCCAGTGACGGCATCAATGCTCATGACTTCTCTCCTCAGATATTTATTACTCTCTACTTGGCTATGTGATGACCAGGTGTTTAGCCTCAGGTCTTTCTCTTTCTGCCCTTGTCCACATTCCACTACCCTCAAGTCCTGGGCAAGTTCTCCACCATTTTATGGTACTAGTTATGTGCTTTGGTCATTCTCTGAATGTCAGAGATGTCTGTCACTTTTTGTTCTTATCTGTGACAGTAACTAAGTCCTGGAGGGTTTACCTTCACAGTGTCTATGATATTCGTGTTCTCTTCTTAATTAACATCACTTTACTAGTTCATGACTATAAGCATCCAACCCGGGTGATTTATCATACACTGAACAACTTCTCATTCTAAATCTATGCTTTCAACAATTTGTTGTCACTAATATCACATCGATTAATATTCCTACAATTGTGCCTGTAGCATTTCTTTGCTTATTCCAATTAAAAAAAAAAAGCCTAAAATGTCTCCCAAATAAAAAGTCAATACTTTTTATTGTATTTACCTACTTATGTGTATAGATTTATCTTTTATGACTTTAATTCTTACTCTGTGTTTTTGCAAATCTACATTGTTAAGAGCTCCCCCACTCTTTCCCTTCATATTATTTCCCATCAATCGTCACTTATGGACATTGAACTGATAATTCACAGCTCAGTGTATGTGTCATCTTCTCCAGTAACAGACTGATATTTTGATTTAAAATAAGATACATATTTTGCCTTCCTCCTTATTTATAGCACAAAACTCCTAAAATGCTTGAAATTTTCTAGGTCACAAGAACAACAAAGCTGTCTCTATTTATGTCAATGAGGTGACTTTTTTTATTTTACCTAAGGATAGGGCTGGTTGCCAGGAGTACCGACCAGGTGATTAGAGGGTTGGAAACTTTAGTCCCACCCTCAGACCTGAGCTGGAGGAGCTGGAGGTTGGACCGGTTGCCAATGGCCAATGGTTTAATCAGTCAGGCTTATGTAATGAAGCCTCCATGAAAACAGAACTGGGTTTACAGAGCCCTGGGTTGACAAACACACTGAGATTTGGGGAAAGGGGCACTCTCAGGAGCAAAGAGGCTCTACATCAATATCTTGCCCCAGACATCTCTTTATAGGCTATTTTTGAATTATATATTTTTGTAATAAACCAGTAGTCTAATGAGTAAAGGGATTTCCCAAATCCAGTGAGCTCCTCTAGAAAGTTAATTGTACACAAGAAAACAGCCATGGGAACCTCTGACTTACAGCCAGTTGGTCAGAAGCACAGGCAACTACTTGGGCTTGTGGCTGAAATCAAATGTGGTGGTGATAGGGAAGAGCAGTTTTGTGGGACTGAGCCTTCAGTATGTAGAATCTAACGCTATCTCCAGATAGACAGTGTCTGAATTCAGCTGAATTGTAGGACACCCAGCTGGGTGTCGGAACATTGCTTGGATGTGTGAGGAAGTTCCCCTTCACATAATGAAAATTGGGCCTGGGAACTTAAAAGAGTGATCCCATTTGATTCTCAGGGAAACATATGTAATACAACTATGTGTTGTACACAGACTCCACCATAAGACCTTGAACTTTATAAGTGATAAATGTCTGATGAATGCGGCCACACTTTCATCTTTGGATTCCATGTACCTGTTATCACCATGTCCTCTAAAATAAAGGACCTTTGAAAAAGTGGCTTTCTCTTGTAGTATTTCATGTTCTAATTCTGCACAATTCTCAAGAATATTTCACAAACAGCTGAAAGAAGGGAAACATTTTTAAATTTTATTTTGTCAGTGTTTAAGGGGGCGGGTAGTTATATCTCACAGATAGAAGTATGAAATGACAACTAGCTGTGGACAGAATGTGCCTTGCCAGGGGTCCTAAAACAAATTACCATAAATGCAGTGTAAGAACAGTCTACCATGGTGGCAAAGAAATATCCTGAACTACTTCCTCCTACAGGCACATTACATCTATAGTTAAATATGGAACGTTTTCCTCTGAAAAAGACCTGTTAACTAGCTGAACAGCTCCTTCCCAACAAGAGATTAAAAGGTCACACTGAAACAAGTAGGAGAAGCAGAGATGTGGTCTCACCAAAAACTCCACAGAGTTTTGTGTCTCAGAAACCCACAACTTGGAGGATCACACAGACCCAGAGCTTCTCCTTTAAGAGCTTGAGGTCTGCATGGGAGAGATGAGCCCCTGAAATGTGGTCCTTGAAAACCAACATGGCTTACATCCGGAGACCCAAAGGGCTTTAGGAAATTTAGATGCTACTCTTAAAGGGGTCACACTCACACTCACTCACCTGGAGCTCAGGGCAAAAACATCAGTTTGAAAGGTGCTTGGACTCTATGTGAAGAAGACTTATTTGCTAATCTTAATGCATTTGTCAAAGGGAAAGAGGCCTCTCCTTAGAGACAGAGGTATAGAAGGGCACCATTTTTTTTTTCACTCTTCTTCTACCATGCTAACACTGGTGGGCATGCAAATTCCCTGTAATTTTCTGCTGCCCTGCTAAAGCCAATAGTCAAGTGCAATCCACCCAGGGTCCATTCTTTGATTAGCTGATGGCTGTTGGATAGGGGGTGATGGGGGAGGGTTGCATTCCTGAATCTTGTGGGACAAGACATTCCCAGAAGGCTGTAATAATCAGTTAGAAAGTTCTTAGCAGGCTACTATCCCCAGGGCAGTGCATAGACAGCAAACTAAAACACACCCACAGTCTCTGTAAAAGGCATATTTACTTGTCTTTGAACTTCAGCCTGAAGGTCAGGCCTCAGGTTTGCCACACATATAGAGGCTACAGAAGTGCTCTCAGGAAAAAGAGGCCACAGGGCGACATCTTTTCATTCTCTCTCATTCTTGCTACAGCTTGCCAGTACCAACCAAAAAAAAAAGAGCATATGCACTCATCCGGAGCCCCTGTTTTTGTATGTCATCCAGGGGACACATCTAGAAAGTCTGGAGGCTGGCAGGGTTAACAATTGCAGCTACACAGGAATGTGTATATTTTCATACTTTAAAAGCTGCTGCCTGAGGGTCTGGCTTCTAATCAGCATGAAGCCAGGTGCTAATGGAGATTAATCCCTTTGAAGAAACACTGACAGAAGTTGGCACACCCTCAAAAACTAGAACTTGTCAAAAAATAAATCTGGCTGCTTAAGACAGTCACAAAAATTTCAAAGACAAGCAAGAGCTTAAGCTAGGTTGAACCATGAAGTTCATCTCCTACACAAGGCAAATCTTTTAAGAATGGGAGAGGTAACTATTTTGCCTAATATAATATATAGAGACAAACCCAAGAATCAAGCAAAAGGAAGAAATACAGAAATATCTTTCAAATGGAAGAACAAGATAACCTTAGAAAAAAATCCCAGTAAAATGGAGATAATTAATTTACCTGGAAGAGATTTTAAACTATTGGTCAGAAAGATGTTAACCAAAGTTGGCAGAAGACTGAATGAAAACTGAATTTCAGTAAAGGGAAAAAATATAAGAAAGCACCAAACAAAAGTCACAAAGCTGAAGAATATAACTAAACTGAAAAACATATGAGAGAGGTAGAATATCAAATTAGATAAAGCAAGTAAGGATTGGTGATCTAGAAGACAGAGCAATGGAACTCACCAAACAGCAGCAAAAAAAAAAAAAAAAAAAAAAAAAAAAAGGAATTTTTAAAAAGTAAAGATACCTTAAGAGAATTATGAGACAATGTCAAGCAGAATAACTGCTATAATTCACATTATAGCAGTCCCAGAAGGAGAGGAGAGAGAGAGAGTAGGGAAGAAAACTTATTTGAAGAAATAATGAGAAATCTTTTTCGCCTGGAGAAGGAAATATATACCCAGATCCAGTTCTATTGGGACATTATCCACAAATTACCTAAAAGATAGGGGAATGTGTAACTAGCAATGGGCATTACTTTGAATAAAGCACTTTTGATGTTTCTCTTGAAATTATCAGGGTTTGTTTGTTTGTTCGTTTTTTAAATTACAAAATCCGCCATTATTAACTGGTACATCTAGTATAAAAAATGTTAAAGGGACTTATTTAAGCTGAAAAAAAAAAGAGCACTAATCAGTAACAAGAGTACACATGAAAGTATAAATCTCACTGGGAAATATATAAAGAAAATAGTATATTAATCATTTATAAAGCTGGTCTGAATGTTAAAAGATAAAAGTAATAAAAGTAACTGACTACAATAATTATGAGATACACAGACACAAAAGATGTAAAACTTGACATCAAAAACATAAAACATCAAGGATGGGTAAATGTAGAATTTCAGAATGTGCTCAAACTTAACTTGCTATCCACTGAAAATAGACTGTTAGATATACAAGTCATATCTGAGATTCATGGTAACTGCAAATAAAAAAGTGGTAGCAGATACACAAAAGATGATGGAAAGAAATCTAAACATAACACTACAGAGAGTAATCAAACCACAAGGGAAGAGAGCAATAAAAAAAAAAGAAAGGAACAGAGAGAAACTACAAGACAGCCAAAAAAATAATTAAAGGGGCAATAAGTACATACCTATCAATAGTTATTGTACTTTAAATGTAAACAGACTAAGTTCTATAATTAAGAGACAGAGTGGCTGAACAGATTAAAAAAAACAAAACAAAAAAAAAACAAACAAACAAACAAAAAAGACCAATCTATATTGTGTCTACAAAAGACTCACTTTAGATGTAAACGATACACATAGTCTGGAAGTGAAGGAATGGAAAAGGATGTTTCATGCAAATGAAAGTCAAAAGAAAGCTGTTGTAGCTCTTGTACAATCTTTGTTTTAAAATGAACTTTAAAACAAAGATTGTAATAAAAGACAAAGAAGGGCATTACATAATAATACAGGTGGTAAATCTAAGAAGGGGACATAAGACATGTTCTTCATCCATTCATCTATCAGTGGACATCTAGGCTCCTTCAATATCTTTATAATCCTATATATAGGAATATTGGTGGGATGCTATACTATCACAATCGCTCAACATGAGGCATGCATAGCAGGAGCAGATGGGCAGGGACTGCCATCACCAGGAGGGTCTCCTTGCTCCCTGGCCTGGGGGCTGCCCCCAGTGGAGGCTGCTTTCTGCAGGCCCACCATGTGGCCCAGTCTGGAGGCCACCTGGCCTGGGGGTGACCCACAATGGAGGTATGCGTAGGCCTTCTCAGCGTTAATGTGACGCTGCCTGCATGCATCCCTGGCCTGAGACGTGGCACTACCTGCATGCGTCCCTGCCCAGCACTGAGGTGAAGCTGCCTGCCTGCATCCCTGGCCAGGGATGTGACACTGCCTTACTGTGATCTCGGTCTGGGACATGACGCTGCCTGCATGCATCCACTTTATCAGTCATTGTTTGCATCAATGTTGTTTTTATATCATGCTTTTGTTGTTTTATATGTTTTTATACCATGTCTTATTGTTATATCATTTTGTTATTGTTTATTTATTAATAAATTTATATATTATTTTTATATACATTTTACTAATTTCCTTTCATCTCTGACACTTCTATTATAGAGAAAGGGCAAGTAGCAATATTAAAGTATTTCCTCTAATTCCTTTTTAATGTGCACGAATTTTGTGCACCGGGCCACTAATAGTAAATAATGCTGCAATGAATATAGGGATGCATATATCTTTTTTAACTCATGTTTTCATTTTCTTCAGATACATAACAGAAGTGGGATTATTGGGTTGTATGGTTGACCTGTTATTTGTTTTTGAGGAGTCTTTATACTGTTTTTCATAGCAGCTGCATCAATTTGCAGTCCCAGCAACTGTGCACTAGGGTTCCCCTTTCTCCACATTTTTGCCAACAACTTGTTACTTCTTGTGTTTTTTTATAATAGCTATTTTGATTGGTGTGAGGTTGTATCTCACTGCAGTTTTTGTTTTTTGTTGTTTTGTTTTTTAACATAAGCACAGGCCTGAAGGAGTGGGATGTACAGGGGCTCCCCAGAGGTTTGTGGGCACTCTGAGATGCCCTGGGGACTCCAACTGGGAGGTGTGGGTGCAGTGTTCGAGTTGGGAGGTGGGCTGAGGACTGCAGCATCTCCAGGCTACCTGATGGTGGGTTCTTCAGCTCCCCAACTCCACTACCCTAAATAGTCAGGGAGCACTGGGAGTCTCCCCCATGGGCCCAGACAGCTGGGAGATTCTTACACCGGAATTTCTAAAAGCTAGAATGATGAGTGGATAAGGCCCCACCTAGGGAAAGTTAGCAACATAATGGATAGAAAAAAAGTCCTCCCCAAGAACCACCAGCCTGAGCAGGAAGGGAGGATGATCTTTAAGAAGGGAGTCCACCTTTCTCCTAGGTTGAAACACCTGAATAAAACCTCTTTCTCTTTTCATCAGCACCTGTCCCACGACTTTGGCTTTTTACTGAGTTTAATTATAGCTTTGATTTACATTTCTCGGATAATTAGTGATGTTGAGCATCTTTTCACATGTTTGTTAGCTATCTTTAAGTTTTCTGTAGAGAAATGCCTCTTCATGTCCTCTGTCCATTTTTTAACTGTTTATTTATTATTTTTATTGTTGTTGTTATTGAATTGTATGAGTTCCTTATTCATTTTGGATATTAACCCCTTATAGGACATACCATTTTCAAGCATATTCTCCCATTCAGTTGGTTGTCTTTTCATTTTGTTAATGGTTTCCTTTGCTGAGCATAATTTTTTTTTAAGTTTGATGAAGCCCCATTTGTTTATTTTTGCATTTGTTTCGCTTCAGGGGACATGTATAAAAAGATATTACTTAGACTGATGTCAAATAATCTGCTACTTCTGTTTTCTTCTCAGAGTTTTATGATTTTAGGTCATTTATTATTAGTGTTTAGAAATGCAATATCTAGCCTTCTTAAGTCAATTATTTCTTCTTCTATGGTTAGATTCTTGCATGATACGTATGAAATAACTTTTGAGGGGGTGTAATTAAAAATACAGCATTAAAACCTATTTTCCTGCAAATGTTGCATAACTTACTCCTAAGAGATATAACATAATATTAAAGCACACATTTGTTTTCAGCTGCCAAATTGCTTGAAATTTTCTTCCAGCAGACATAATATGGTTAGGAAAACCATATTTCAGATTTGTCAAAAGAGATTATCACATGTCTGCTCACCACATTGTGTCTAGGTGGCCTTTGGGTTTTTAATGCCGGGAAACAGTCTTCTTATATTTCAGAATTTAAGAGCTTTTGGAAACAGTAACCTCACTGCATTCTTGATGAACATGTTGCACACCAGAAAATTATATGGATTAATATAGACTCGAGATATATTTAAAGACAGAGGGTTTAATGTAGAAAGCATTGAGATGGTCATAGAAGGTTCCGTTCTCCCAGCATTCTTGCACAAATTTGTGTTTTGCAAACAAAACAAAACAAGACAGCTCTTAAAGAAATATTCGAATTTCAGTTTTCTTATCTCTTACATTTTCTTTTATTAAAGTTTTGTGGATCTTGAATTGTGTAGCCTTTTTACTAAATCTTTATTTGAAATATGCTACTAATGCCTATTTTTAAAATAGAGAAAAATATCATTCAAGGCTAATTATAACAAATCCTTAGAAATTTATGAAAATGGAGAGGGTATTGAATGATAACAGAAGTAGAGTTCTCTTTTATTATACCTGCAATGATACTTTCTTCCTTGAGCTTACGGGGGGAAATGATGATGACATTCTTGGAGCAAGAAGTACTAGATTGTACAGAAGGAACTGAGTGCTGAAGCATTGCTATCTGTTTCTCTGTTTAAAAACATTTACTTATGACAGGCACTGAGACAAAAATCCACCTGCCCGAACACATCAACAATTATTTAAAGAGTCCTCAAATAGAAAAAGGCGGGAGTGGTACTATCTATATGGACAGTCACTGTAGGTTAAGAATTGCCATCCAATATTTCCTCTCCTTCAGAAATTATTTTAAGATGTTATTTTCACAATTGAAAAGTAACTGCAGCTTCAGGAAATCATTTAAAAATATGTTTATGCTTATGTATAATAATTTATGTTTCCCTACTCAAATTTTCCTCTTCTGAATTTTATATATATTTTTTAAATCTTGAAAACCTGTGTTTTTTTTTTTACCTAAGTAATTGATTTTTATCACATAAACATTATCTTCAGCCACTAGTAACTCAATTTTTAAGTAAATTTCAGTTAGAATTGTATACACTAACTAATGAGGATTATGTGCATGTTTACATATGTGTTTTTGTCTGTGCATAAGTGTGTGTTTGTGTTTAAGTGTGTGTCTTCAGATTTGTAAAAAATTTCAATAATCTACTTCTATCATTTAGTGCCAAATGCGCTAATCTACTACTATAACATAAGTGCTAAAAATAAGTTTAGTCAATTTCTGACCCACTGACCAACTGTATTTTTAGCCTGGTATGGTATGGTTTCTTTTAGCTATTGAAAATTTATTATTTTATTTGTCTAACCCAGTGGTTGGCAAACTGCAGCTCACAAGCCACATGCAGCTCTTTGGCCCCTTGAGTGTGGCTCTTCCATAAAATACCACGGCCTGGGCGAGTCTATTTTGAAGACGTAGCGTTAGAAGAGGTTTAAGTTTAAAAAATTTGGCTCTCAAAAGAAATTTCAATCATTGTACTATTGATATTTGGTTCTATTGACTAATGAGTTTGCCGACCACTGTCTAGCCTAATAATTAAGCTAAAAGATTAGGAAACTCTGCAGAGAATTCAGGTAAGTAATGCTTGGAAATATTTGCATTCTTCTTTTCTAGGTTGAACAAGAGTAAGGGGTTCAGGTTTTACAAAAAACTTTTAAGACACACATATATAGACCTTAGCTCAGAGAGTGATTTTTCATACTGTTAGAAAAATATAAAATATTATGGACAAAAATTGTTTTAACAAACTAAGTATTTTATTAGTGTATAGATTGAAAAATGTTGATGTTACCTTAGTTTTTGTGAGTGACTGCATGGATAATTCGGACAAGATAAGGGATGATGGAAAAAAATAAATTATTACAGATTTTATGGCATATAATTGATAGCAATTTCTAAATTTGTGAACTAAACTTTATTTCTCTGAGTGACAGATAAGTTTTTCACTTTTTATTTCAAAAGTTCTTTGGAAGTCTTCTTTCAATGACTCTTTACCAGTAGAATAAGTTTTTGAAAATTATATAGAATCATAACACTAAGAAGCAGAGAATAATTTATAGCTACACATCCCTAATTTCAAGTCAGGTGCCTTCCAGATGCATCTGTGCACCAAATCCAAATGCAAAGCATTTCATTGTATTCCTCAGTCGATAATTATCGACTGAGGAATAAATGGAAGACTTATTTCTAATAGTTAATTTTCTATTCACATTTAAATAAATAACATGGGATGGGAGGGGAATTATAGTAGTCTTTGGATTATAATCTACAAAAGCAATGATCTATATTTTTAAGAAGGACAATCATTACTTTTTCAACCAAAATATTTAAAATGTTTATATTAAAAATAAGAATTCCTTCACAAGCATGTTTCTTTCCTTGCTGTTAAGTAGTGAAATACATAGAGTATGAACCTTGGCATACTCTATGTATTACCTATCCTTGCTGTTAAGTAGTGAAATTGCAGTATTTTCTTATCCTTTCCTTACATATCCTTATCTTTACCACTATCTCAAAAGCAGGGGAGAAAAAATGCTGAGATAGCTTAATATTGCAAGTGTTGAAATAAACCCACCAGAAGAAAACAAAAGTGTAAAATAATTAAAAATTGTATTGAGGAAAGAAAAAAATATATATATTGTCTGTTTTGAAATTTAAGGTGGCAAATGATTTTTTGAAGTTTTGTTGTTTGTTTGTTTTTACTTTGAAAAATTATAGATTCACAGAAAGCTATAAAGATTGTAGACAGAAGTACCATGTGCTCTTCACTCATTTTCCCCAATGGTTACATCTTATTATATCACTGTAGTATAATAGCAAAATCAGAAAAATTAACATGAGTACAATGTGTTCCTGAGGTTCTACGCCATTTTATCACATGTGTAAGTTCATGTAGTGGCCACCACAGTCAAGATACACAACTATGCCATCACCACAAAGAGCTCTTCCCTATTGCTACCCTTTTATAGTATTCTCCTGCCACCATCCATAATCTCCCGCAACCACTAATGTGTTCCCTGCCTCTGTAATTTTGTCATCTCAACAATGTTATATAAATGGAATCATATTATATGTCATTTTTGCAGATTTTTTTTTCCACTCAGCATGATGGCCTTGAGATATATCCAAGCTATTGCATTATGAATAGTTCATTCCTTTCTTTAATGGAATAAATGGCTAGTACTGCTAGTTCTGGGTTATATGATAAATGTATGCTTAGTTTTTTAGAAAATTAAACTGCTTATCAGAGTATCTATACCATTTTTCATTCTTACCAGCAAGCAATGTATGAGAGCTCCAGTATTTCTGCATCTCTGCCTCTCTCTCCCCCTTCCTTTCTCTAAATCAATTTTTTTAAATTAAAAAGAAATATTTTTTAAAAAGTGATATCTTATGGTCTGAACTTAAAACTATTCTGAATATTTATTTCATAGTGTTCACTTATATGGTAATTTTTTTTCTAATTTATTTTTATTTAGAAAGGTTTAAATTCATAGAAGGAGGTGAGAGAAAAATTAAAAGATGGTAGTTAAAATCAACATGCTGTACCTAATATTTATAAATTATATGTTATGTTTATTTTGTTCTATCAATTTCTCCATAAGATTTTATTGATTCTAGCTAATGGAGATGCCATATATATATTATGCACTGCAAACATTTTATATAGTTCAATTCTTTACTAACTGCTTGTGCAGTTACTAGTTTGTACACTGTGAAACAGTATTCTAACAGCATTCACCTATTAAAATGTGAGTAGTCGTTTTTCATAAATTTGCAGTGTTTCTAAGGCTGAAAACCTCAAGAAAGATAAAGCACACACATAAAGTTACAGAGCTCCTTTTAGACCTGGAGAGACCTTACATGGAGACAATGAGAAGAAATGGTCCTAATTCTACTGAGGACTGAAATAAAAAATCCTATTTGGATAGAAGATTTTTTGAGTATTTCAAATTTGAAAGGGATAACATGTGTTAAAAAATATCCCTCTTTGAAAAATATCTGAAATAGAATTTTTCTTTTAAAGATCAACTGAGCTAGGAAGATGGACTGGATTTCTTTTCAAGGTCACTTGAACCTCTAAGGAGTCTATGTTGTCTCTTTTGTAAGAATAGCGCTTCCTCCTCTCCGGCCTCTACTTAGATCAGGCAAGGTAACTGGCATTCTGTGACTGCTTTCTTAACGCTAATACCATAATAAACAGTGCCACCTACTGACTAAATCATATTATTGACTACCTCTCAGAACTGTTAAATATTCATGGATTGTAAATCCTATTGTGATGTTATATATATTTACATGAAGTTCATGTTATATGTACTTACTTAAAGATACAGGGAATATAGATATCATCTGTTTTGATCTTCTTGGTATTTTTCGAAGATGAGAAGATTGAGATCCAAAAAGATCAATTTGCTCCAACTCTTGACATAGTATTTTAGTGAGCACCACTGTGAACTAACCCTTAGGAATGGAAGGAAATTTTACACTGGAGATGGAAACCAATCTGCAAAGTTGTTCATCCACTGAAGGAAAGTCTGACAGATACAAATAATGACATGAGTATGAAATCAATATAGCAAAGCAAGTTGGGAAACTGCTGATGTAAAGTTTTGGGAGATGAAAATGCTCATGTGAAGGCTTAGATAAAAAAAAAATCAAAGAAGAAATACTAAGTTAAGGCTATTTTGTTTTTTCTCTTTTTAACTCTGATGATTGCTACAGAAGCTTGATTTATGCTCACAAATATACATATATTGAACCCATTTTGCTTTAAGACGTATACCCCGTCAATACCAATCATAGTTTTTGAGAACTAAACTAAATTAGTTACATATAACCTTCAAACTTATGACAATTAGGCTGAGCAAAATAGAATCAACTGAATGAAAATGCCCCTTTTTTATTATTATGAATTAAGCCATGTTTGGTGGAATGGACGAATATTCTGTCTTCTCATTTAATACGTTGTCAGGTTGATTATTACAATAGCACCTGGTATTTTGTTGTTGTTATTGCTTTCAGGCCCATACAAGTTCATATAAAAGATATGAGAATATTAGAAAATATGCACCAAATTAAGGAACTTAATATTAACAAAAGTTAATCAACAGATTTCTAATTACAATACTTAAAATTTATCCTATATCTCATCTTTCAAACTTAGAAGAAACTGAAAGCTTTGAAACGCAGGTTTGACTTTAATTTGAAACCATGTGACATATCAGGTTTCAGAACGTGGCTTTCTTTCTCTGCTCCCCATACAACCCAACACTTTTCCATGAGTCAAACTCTAGTTTGACTTCTAAAGAACCAGACCCACCGGAACTAAGATGCCAATGGTAATAACATAACTCAAGCACTGGAGAGAAGTGCTTTCATAACGGTCATGGTGTCCCAAAGGATGATTTGGGACTAAAGACAGGGCATATTACAAGTCTCCACAAAGATGTCTTTTTGGCACAGGATTAGGATAGAGCCCAGAAGTGCTGACTGCAGCAACTGGAGCAAATTTCAAAACCACACAACCATTCAACAGAACACACAGATACTTGTTCTCTGAGTATGTATATTGGGGTTTGGGTAGGATTTCAAACTAGTTCACACTCAGCATCTTCGGTTTGTAGAATCTCATTTGATGACCCCTTCTCTTTCCACTCTTTGATCAGAAGACTTGGAAAGTGTGACTCCTTCTATTGTACTTCATTGTCCTATTCATCTCAGAAGGAAATAGTATGCTCTATTTGTCCTCTATGCCCTTCCATTTATGTTCTGTGCCCTTTTTTACCTCACATTGGCAGAAGTTTGGACGCATTGAAATGATATTCATTTGCAGGTGACAGATGAAATCAGAATAATGCACTGCAAACCACTATGAATATTCTCCCCTTCTTGCTTTTTCTCTGTCAGGGTAAATTTATCCATTCTAGGCCTCCAAAAAGTAAGTAGCATTTACTACATTATTAACCAATATCTGTGGGCTATTTGTAAATTGCTTCATATAAATTCAGAGAGAGAGAGAGAAAGAGAGAGAGAGAGAGAAAGAGAGAGAGAGAGAGAGAGAGAGAGAGAGAGAGAGAGAGAGAGAGAGGAGACAGAAAGAAGAGAGACGTACATTTATAGGCAATATTAACAACCAATGCAAAATATTCACTCTGAGGAAGTAGGATGCTCCATGCATTAACTCATTGCTTTATTTTTAAGCACAAATGGGTTGTAAGGAAATTTTAAAATTTAGAATGCACCATACAATTTTCCAGAGTATTTGCCATTTTCCAGGACATAGTACCCCAATCATAAAAGACAATTTTCAAATTTAGATAACAAGACTTTTCCACCATTAAAGTCTTGAAGTTTTCTCAAGAAGTTGCTTTTAATAACAGTTGAAAACTTAGTATATCTTTGAGAAATCCTGGCCTTTTAGCGACATATTTCATCAAAGAGTGTGCCTGTGACATTCCAGAGAGATTAGCAATATTGAGTGTCCATTTCACATAGATCACAATCACTCATAGTTTTAAACTTACGTTGACTGAGAAAAAAGTCATTTCCCCCATTTCATTCTGTTTACTCCTAAAAGCTGATTTTTTGATAAATCCAAAATTATAGGAAAATCTGTTTAATTGACCACATATGAAAATTCTGAAAGTGAGAGATGGGATTCTTAATGTGCTTGTTCTCCTGTACAGAGTAACTTCTTTACTAGACAAATTCTCTGTCATTGTCCAGGGTCATGGCTCAGATTAGCAAATGCAATTCTGGAAGGTAATTCAAAGTGACATTAAAATATGTACTGCAATTATTTCCAGCTTTACAAATCAGGTGACTAAATGTGTGACATATTATAGGATCTAGCCAATTATCTAAGCAGCAGACAGCAAAGTTCTAAAACATAAATTCTCTATTTGATTCATGTCTCCCAACTGACACTTTTCAGAGTAAATCTTGAAAATCATTTAAAACTACAACCAAGAGCCTAGCCACTAACATGATAAAAAACAAAACAAAAAACAAACAAACAAAAAACAGTCCTCTGGATCTTGGATTAGTTTTAAATCTCCAGATTAGGGAAATAAAAATACATGTTCTGCCCTCCTGCACTCCTCCTAATGAATCACCTTTTCCAATGACCTGAAGAGGAAAGAACAGAAGTAGCTGCTGCTTCAGCCACCCTAGTTCTTTAGAACCCAACGCACTGAACTATCTGTATATCCAAGTCAAGAGAGATGGGTAGGCATTAACAACCTTTTCAAATTTCTCACGTAGAGCGTGGAAGTAGGTTTCAATAAACAGAATCGGTTGGCCCAGTTAGGGTGGGTGTGCACAATGCACCACCTTCACACGAGCCCTCAGGAAGATACACTTTTGTTCCCAAGCACACCTACGATAAAATCAGAGGCATCTGAGGGAAGCCTTTTTAGGAGATATCTGACATTCCTCAGGATGGGGCCTCAGCGTAGGTTTTTGTCTTTATAATTCTTTAGTCTTTCCATCTAAAGCAGCCCTGGTTTGAAAGACCTGCCAATTTCCTGACATTTCCCCTTCCTCAAGAGCTGTACTCCCGTCATCTATTTCCCACTGCAATAGGAGCCCTTTTATAAATCCAATAAAAATATAATTTAATATTTTTCCAGATAACCTTTGAGAGTGAAAGGGAAAGATATGAATGACGATACTGGGATAACAGACATCATCCATGTCTGCATGAACAAACCAGGGTCTATGACACGCCATTATAAGCATTTAGGGTTTCATAAAAAGAAATGGAAAAACTATGATTAGGTTCAATGCTGCTTGGCGGATACCATCTCATTACTCAAAGCCCATTTCTTTATGATTCTTTCTTGTCTTTCACTTCAATTGTTCCTTAGCTAAGGGATCACTTGCTCTATCCAGCTCCCAGCTTTGTAATTATGCTATCTTATATTTATCACAAGTGCATTATACATATACTTTCTTACACACTGTAGGTAAAGAGAGTGGATTACAAGGTTCATAAAACTCAGTAAGTGATAATTTTTAAAAGCTCACACAAAGAAAGAATGGATCAAATCCTTAGAATTTAAAATCCAAGTTAACTAGTGATATAAAGTTAAATAGCCAAAGCTCTGATGGAAAATCATAACTGAATAGACCCTATTAGATTTATTCCAAAAGGTAAAAATAATAGTTGACAATATAATGGCTACTAATGAGTATTCACATATAAACTTAGGTTTTTGGGTTTTTTTCTCAATTTAAGGTGCTGTTTATGAGTGTGGCATACACAATTTAAAGCAGCGTGGGTTTGACCCTAGTCAATGTACTTTACCTCTCTAAGCATTAGTCTTATCATTTTTCAAATAATATGTGTTTTTTAAGTTGTTGTAAAATAAACAGAAATGCTCTTGGGATAGAAGCACCAAATTTGCTATTTCATTACTCCTATTTTTAAAAACATCAAATAGCTAAAACCGGTTTGGCTCAATGGTAGAGCGTCGGTCCGCGGACTGAATTGTCCCAGGTTCTATTCTGGTCAGGCGCATGTATGTTGGTTGCGGGCACATCCCGGTAGGGGGTGTGCAGGAGGCAGCTGGTCGATGTTTCTCTCTCATCAATGTTTCTAGCTCTCTATCTTTCTCCCTTCCTCTCTGTAAAAAAATCAATAAAATATATTTTAAAAAAATAAAAATAAAATAAAAACATCAGATATACTAGTAGGCAGTCATACCTTAGAGCTTCCTTTCTCTGGCAATAAATTTCAGACAAACATAGGGAAGTAAGCACAAATGTCAGCAGATAAGACTGAAACTTTAGTATCCAGTTGCTATGTGATTTCAGCAGTAATGAGTGAGGATGGAAATATAAAAATACATCCTTTAAGTTGCAAATGATACAGCATCTCATCCAATGGAAAATTATACCAGTCACTCTGACATTGGAGAACCATGAACCAGGGCCATGAAACATTTCATATTTCTGTGGATTAAGTGAACTTGTACATATAATATTTCATTAGTTGTTATATACTCTGACCCACTTTTGAATTTTAAGAGCTCATTTTCTATTTTCTGGTGCTTTCATTATATTTCTGAAAGTACTGGTTAATTGTTTGTTCCATTCCCAAATTTTAGTGTTGGAAAAAAGTCCAGGAAATCTTCATTGATCCTCAGCTAATTAAATAGAAACATGCAAAATTGACCATCACTCTGCTACACCCACCAGCCAATCAGAGTGAGTATGCAAATTAACCCAACCAAGATGGTGACAGCCACAGAACTAGAGCAAGCCAGAGGCTTGTGTTGACCCTGGCAGTGGAGAAACTCAATCTTCCTACCTGCCCTGGCTAGCCCTGGCCTCTGCTCAAGGCTACAAAGTTTCAATGATAGAAGGTAAATAAATCTCAGATATCAGAGCCTCCACTTGGGTCATCGGATTGCATGGCCAGCCTGCAAAACACCACAGGTTCCTTGCCCAGGCCACCCCATGCCCCAAGGGAACCCCTACGCTGATCCAGGATACTCTTAGGGCAAACCAGCTGGCTCCCACCCATCACCAGGCCTCTAACCTATCTAATAAAAGAGTAATATGCAAATTGACCATCTCTCCAACACACAAGGTGGCTGCCCTATGTGGACACAAAATGGCCTGTCACAAGATGGCCAGCAGGGGAGGGCAGTTGAGAGGGACCAGGCCTGCAAGGGAGGGCAGTTGAGGGCGATCAAGCCTGCAGAGGAGGGCAGTTAGGGACAATCAGGCTGGCAGGGGAGTGGTTAGTGGGTGATCAGGCTGGCAGGTAGAAGCAGTTAGGGGCAATCAGGAAGGCAGGCAGGCAAGCATTTGGGAGTCAGCAGTCCTGGATTGTGAAAGGGATCCCAGATTGGAGAGGGTGCAGGCTGGGTTGAGGGACACACAACTCCATGCACGAATTTCATGCACCAGGCCTCTACTAACTAATAATGCTGCTTTCATGTTTCTAAGATTACTAATACCAAAAAAAAAATGTGTAAAAATTACAATACCACTGGATTATAAATTATTTTAACAAAGAATATATTATTTGGCATTTTGCAAAAACAGTTGAATTTAATATTGGTAAAATGAAAAGATCAACAGTTGGTTTTGGGAATTTTTTTGTGTGTGTTTTTGCTTTTTGTTTTTTTACATTTACACTTTCTGCAGTACATTTATGAAGGAATCTACTAACACAGTAAGGAACAGTTTCAAAATAATATACTCTCGGTTTTCAAGAATACCAGATCTGCATCAGATATTGGGGCTTACTTCCTGCCTCTCCTGCTTGCTAACTGTGATTTAGAGAACTTACAAGGCCCTTGGTTTTATTAATCTAACAATAACAACAACAAAAATTCCAGCCCAGTAAGGCGCCTGTGAAAATTGTTTAGGAGAAGAGTTGGCTCATAGTAAGTATGCAATAAAGTTGTTCTCAGATAATTTTTTAAATAGTCAATTAAATCAAAAGGGAATAAATGTCCAGACTCCTTTGCATTATGAATAGACACTTACCTTCTCAGAGGCAGGGGCTGTGCCATATTAATCTTTGCAACCGTGCTGTCTACACTAGTGCCTGGCGTGTAGGCCCCACTCAGTAAGTACATGTAGAACAATCCTCCCCAATACAGGCGTGCCTAGTTTCTCTTGCCATTCCTTCTCAGCATCAAAGCCTTGCCTGAGAAACCCCTTCAGGGACCACCCTGTTAACAACAGCTAGTCACTCCCCATCACTCTACAAGTGCAGTGTCTAATTTATTCCCTCACACCTTTTACCAGTATTGCAAATTCTTTTTATTTGCTTACTTACTTGTTACTTTGAATTCTTCCCACTAGAATACCAAGATTCATAGAACTCACAAAACTTGTATTTCATCTGCCATAAAATAAAACACAGAACAATGTCAGGAAATGCTAGTTTCTACACACATATCTGCCAAATAAAGGCATTTATTTTGAGACGAAAATACCATTTTGTGAAATAAAGCAGTAAACTATACAGAGGAGATGTTTTCCATCTTGTTACTTTTGTTGGGTTTTCAAGGAAGTAGATTTGGTGTTTGTGATGCTTATCAGAGTATCCTTGGGATCAATACCTGTAGGTAGTCAAAATATCAATCAGAAAACATCAGATTGGACAACACAGAAACCTAACTGTGATGTGGACCAGCAGCTTCAGCCAACACCTCAAAGAAGCTTTGGAGCTGAAATGGTTCATCAGAGATTCCCCATGTTGCATCAAAATGGCCAAATGGCTTTGTTTTGTTTTTTTAATTTTAACTTCTGCCTTAATCAGTCACTATCTGTGGGTCACCCACAAAAGGGCATGACCTTGGCAAGGGCCTGTCTTGTCTGCAGCTGAGGAGACTCTTGAAGGACAAACAGCTCCAGGCTCTGGGCAACAAGCCCTGCTTTCTGAAAGGAGGATCTTCATGTCCACCACACATTCTGAATTCCTCTCTCTCTCTCTCTCTCTCTCTCTCTCTCTCTCTCTCTCTCTCTCTTCACTTCTCTCTCATTCATTCAACAAATATCAGTGTGTGTTTGATGTGCCAGGCACAATCTCAAATGCTGGGAATTTAAAAATGAACAAAACAACATTCTTGTCCTCAAGGAGCAAACATTCTAGAAAGGAAGAGAGAGAAAAAAATGAATATAGTAGGTCAGGAAATTATGGTGTTATGAAAAAAAATACTTCAGGTGAAGGTGCAGGAGTGGTATTTTAGCTGACATCTGAAGGAAGTAAGAAAGTCAAGGTTGCTTATGGGCAAAGACCACAGCAGATGAGAGGAGCAGCAACCAGGAGGAGCTGGTGTATTCACACAGCAGGAGAGCCAAGGAGGGAGGGTTGTAGGATAGGAGATCAAATTTTGGAAACTTAGATTTTTTTCAGTAGTTTCCTGAATTTCTGCCCCAAAATAAGTCTTTTATCCTGACAAGGGATATTTAGTTTGTGATTTCATGATTTCCCCTATTTATATGTTGTTCCATGGATTTATCTGGCTGTTTACAAGCAAGGAGCAAGAAAAGTCTCTGTAACCACTGACTGTAATTTTACTTCACAGCTGACGTCCCCCAGATGTTTGCTCTGTATCCCACTTTCCTGAGGGAGGTTTTAAGAGGCAGCTGTTTGCTGAATTAATGTTTTACATTTCATTTTCCTTTCCTCAGAGGATTTCTGTTCCTTTATGAAGTTTTACTTTTAATTACATTTTCTTTATAGTCTTAGTATTGGTTATTTGAGATGAAGGTTACATCTAGCCCAGTGCACAGCACCTTATAAGATCTGTCTCAAGAGCAAAAGTACTGCTAAACAAAAAGACCATGTTCTCCTATGTACTCTAATCAGAGGGGAAAATGAACCATTCTTCCTGATGCTTTTAGAAAAACCAGGTGGTTTTATCATAAGTATTCTACTTTAACATATGTAAGCCATTATGTATCACAAAGGAGACGGGCAAACAAGATCAAAGTCGTACTCTTCAATTTGTACCAATCAGGAACAGGAAGGACAGAAGACAGGATAAGATCAAGTATCCCCATAGCCCCGAGGAAGCTAATCCACTGGATTACAAAGTTGAACACCCAATACTTACAGCAGCCCAAGGAGAACAAACATGAGCCAACCTCATCTAGAACAGCTTCTCTAGCATCTGGATTCACAACAGTATATTCAGTTTGTCTTAATAGCCTCAGAAGGGTGGTTCTGGGAGCAATGACATCTTCTTTCTCTACTTTGCCTGAAACCTTAAACTTTACACCAGTGCCAATGGAAGTCTACAATTACTCCCATTGAAGGAATTGAGATAAGGAAAGCAACAGAAAATGAGGAGAAACATTGCACAGGATTGAACTGAATTAAGCACTGGAGAATAACTTCTTGCCAACCAATATATTTGTCTCCCTGAAATTAGGAAAAATGTACACTTGAAATACTGTTTCCTCCTTATCTCCCTTTTCTAAAGGGAAGGACAAAAAATATATATCTTTCTTTGAGGGCAGAGTAAGCACTGTCTGAGACATCCTCAAGGATCCTGAGATGAGCTGGAGAACAGTCAAGAGCCATGTGAAGGCAAGGAAGTCTTCAGCAGCTGCCCTACAACTAGACTTGTAGCTGCTTCATTTGACATCTTTGTTCTCCTATGAAGAGTTCTTTGGAAATGACTGAAGTTATTCTATTAAGAACAAAATTTATTAAAAATATGCTGAGGACATAGAATCATGGGGATAAATTGTGCCACTGTAATTAGCTAGTTAATGTTAATAAAGGAAAGAAAGCAAAGGGGAGGCCAGGCATTATAAAGCATGGTCAACTGGGCAGCTACAGCTTCATGCTCCCCAGGGAACCCCTGGTCCATTCCCAGCAGATCACTGGGGGAGGGAATTGAACTAAGCAGGAGACAGCCATTTGCATTGAAGTCAAGGTCACCTAAGGAAAGGTGCTTGCCTGTCACTCTAGCCTGAGGAACAATGGATCAGCAAGAGATGGACCCTATCAGAAGCCTGTGAAATCTTAGTAAGTTAAAATTTCCAGAAAAAGAGTTATCTCACTCTTGTCTGCTCTTGCTCTCTTTTGCTCCATGACCCACACTTGCATGTGCCCTCTTCATGGCCATCTGGCCTTAAGCAGCCCCATGGCCCATGGCCACACAGGCCCACACGCAATGGACTGCAGCTGGAAACACAACCCAAGCTAGCCAGATGCTGCACTGGACTGGACTTTAATATGGAACAGAAACTGTGGGCAGTGGATTTAATTCCAGTCCTGTTGAAGACAAGATTGGACTTTTTCCATGGCGAGACAGACAAAAATGGGATCTTGGAGGGGAACACCCTTAATTTTACACCATCAATAAAGCTTTCCATGACACCCCATCCTCTCTTAGGGACCTCAGGAAACTCTTTTCCTTGCAGCACCCTAAGAACTCCACTTTCATCAATAAGAAGAACAAACTTTGGGAAACCTAGAGACCTGAACTTTTGGATCTAGCCTCAAGATCTCAGGAACCACCTCTTTGGAGTGCTGCAATTGGAAGACTCAGATATAATCGCTTTCCTTCTTCATCTGTCTCCTCTCAGAACATAAACTTCCATGCTGAAAGTGTGATTGGCCTGGCTTGAAAAACACAACCGCTGAACAGTGGGATGAAGGATGGGGAATGAAGGGGGTACTATGATTGCCATTCAAGCAAAATCATGTGAAATTGGAGCAAGCCAGACATACGCTTAAAGAAAGGATGCTGAGAAGATCAAAACCAGATGGGTCCATTATAATTTGGGAGCTGACAGTGCTCATGTTTTCTATCATGATCACAAGGGAGGTTGGAGGAAGGAGGATAGGAGGAAGGGAGAGGAAAACGAACAATTAAAAATGTCAGGAATTTCAAAAGATGTTGGGTTTGCAACACAAGGCACTACTGCAAATTCCTGGCACACAACTATTTGAAACAAAGAACATAACAAATGACGTATCTATTTTTCTTTGAAATAAAACATTGAGATGGTTTGGTGTCATGGAAAATTTTCTTGAAACTTATTCTTGTAACACTGTTTAATTATGTAGTCTGTGTCTATTTTTTCCCCTTTTCCATGTTTTACAATTCAAAACTCAATACTTAAACTGGATTGATGGCAAAAATAAAAACTAGGTCTTTTAGGAAAGATTTTTTCCCCCCCATTACCACAGAGTTAATTGAATAGTAAGCCATCTTCAGTTCTTCTCAAAGGCAGATAACACATGGAATGCATTTGCAAGCTTCTCATTGAAAGCCACTAGTGAATTCAAGTGTCATCAGTCATTCTAACCTGACCCAGAACTTTTAAAATTCTGTTTTTATTAGCCTTGTGCCAATTAAAATAGGACTCACACAACTCACACAAGATTTACTTGATATTAGTTTAAGAAAAAGAAATAATTTTTTTATTGATTTCAGAGAGGAAGGGAGAAGAAGAGAGAGAAACATTAATGATGAGAGACAATCATTGATTGGCTGCCTTCTGCATGCCCCCTACTGGGGGTTGAGCCCTCAACCCAGGCATGTGCCCTTGAATGGAATCAACCTGGAACCCTTCAACCCACAGACTGATGCTCTATCCACTGAGCCAAACCAGCTAGGGCAATTTAAGAAAAAAATTTTAACCTAATTTGATGTTTTTACTTAACTTTTTTTCATTGTTCTTGTTTTTACATGCAAAATATATTAACATCTTGACTAGTCTTATTGCTACCTGTTCATAAGAATTGCAATCCATAAGAATAATCATAAAAGTTTGTCGACAAGATAGTGATTAAGTAAACTATAATTTATGCACATGTGGAATACTATACGGAAGTTAAAAAGAATGAGCCAGCTCCATCTGTACACAGATACAACTGCTTGTTGGTATTATTTGACTTTTTAATGGGAATAAATTACTATCACAATTAAAAATAAATTTTAAAATCTTAAAAATGTCATTACTAAAGGGATTAAAAAAAAACAAGTAAAAAATGTGAATAGTGGCCTTCTTTATCATAAATTCTCAGTTAATTCAAGCTCATTCTAATAAAAATGCACATATTGTCTTCATAATTAAACTAAGGTTTTTAGAGGGAAAGACTTAATTCCTCAGTTTAATGTTTGGCCCTTCCAGCATTGAGTACACTACCACGGTCCAGGTAAAGTTAGTCCTCCAAGATCAATGCTTACTTGCATTCTACTTATTTGGTAACTAATTGTACCTTATTCTAGAAGCTTGAAGTTTTTGTTCCCATTGAGAGAACACAGAATTCTTAACAAACATACCATAAAAATTAATAGCAAACGCATAATGAGTAACTATTATGAGCTAGGCAGAACAATAAGTACATAAATATTACCATATTTTCCGGTGTATAAGATGACCCCCTAATTTTACAGTTAAAACATAAGTTTAGGCCTATATTCGCTGTATAAGACTACTCCCCACTTCAAAGAAAAGACTTAATTTGCTGTCAAGATCTGCAGGTAATTTTTGTGCAATTTTGGTCTTTTGTCCCTGATTTTCGGTTGACTTTTTTCATTTCAAAAGTAATCTTATACGCCGGAAAATGCGGTATATCACTAGAGGCCTGGCACATGAAATTCCTGCATAGGTATGGTCTTTAGACCTGGCCTGTGATCAAGGCTGTCTTCCCCAGCTGCCTGCAGCTGGCCCCATCACCCCACCACAACCCACCTCTGGTTCCCTGTTTGCTCTCTGGTGATCAAGGGAAGGGACCAAGAGATTGGCTGTTCCTGCCCGCTCACTGGCCCCGCCCTCAGAGAGGGTGGTCATCAGGCGATTGGAGCCTGCTGGCCAGGGAAAGGGATCAAGTGATGGTCAATGTGCCTCATAGTTACCGGTCCTAAAGTCATTTTGGTCATTCTGCTATTAGGATCAATTTGCATATTACCTTTTTATTATATAGGATAATCTTAACAAGCCAGTGAGGCATTTAAGGTATTCCCAATCCTTTGTAAATTTAGGAGCCTTTTAATAAGAGGTTATCAATTGATAAATGATGAGCCCCGACTATTAATTTTGTTTGAAAGCCCCCTTTTGATTAAAAAGACTTGATAACCACTGAAGTAGGGATTATCACTATCCCCATTAGACAAAAGGAAAGGATGGCTCAGAGACTAACTGTAAATATGCAAGGAGGCCAACCCAGTTCCACAACTTAAGTTCTTAAACTATGTAGTGGTAGAAGCACCTTTTGGCCTAGACACATCTCATTTCAAGTGTTAATAAGTATTGTCTTTGGGTAAATAATTTAACCCATTTAGTCTTCAAGTTGACTCAGCTATAAAACGGGCATTATAGTGACCACTTCACCATGCTTTTGTGAGGGTTAGAGAAAATGAAATGAATACAACACAGTGCCAGCAACATGGCAGCTGCTCAATAAATGGTAACTGGTATTACTAGTCCCTGAGTCATCAGTATTATCAGCAAGAACTAATAGATGGGTAAAGAAAATATCCACCTTGCCAGGATTTGCTTATCTCCTCTTTGCTGTGAGGTGCTGCTATTTTGCTAGCACATGAATATTTTGTTAGAAGAATATAATATTATTATAATTTAGGTGCTACTTATCCTAACGTAGGATCTTGAAAACACCTCTTTGAATTCCTAATATTTAGGTATGAAGCTGAAAGCATATTTGGAACACAATTTTAGACAAAGTCTGAGATTCTGAGTGAAAACTGTAGCTCATCCTGTGGAAAGTGTCTTCTGGAAACATATGACACATGTACTACATTACCCACTGATGTAATCGGCATTTCCTTGCTTTTATTGGTTTCAGTCTGACCTTTTATGAAAGTGCTCCCTTCGTTTTCATTAATTTATTTGAAAGATAATGCGGTCTGAGAATAGCCCTTTAGCCAAGGAAAGCTAGAGCTCTAATCCCAGCTCTACCATTGACTCTCATGGTGGTCCTTAAAAATTAACTCTACGATTTACACAGACAGAGTGAATCAAATTAGCATTACTGGTAACATTCTGAGACATGTAAAAATAGGAAGATCACAAACAAATGAAATGTCTATTTTTGGTGCCATATTTCAAAATAGCAATAGCATTTTGGAAGAATAGTTAGTCCAAAAGAACTGTCCAGTCTTTCTATCAATAAAAGAAAAGACACACATTTGCTCATTAAGAGAAAATTCTCCTTTAGATGTGTATGGGAATAGAGAGGTATATGTGGCTTATGCTACAAGGGCAGTTTTAAAGCATAACTTGGTAGATGAAGCTGGCCTTCATCAGTCTTATTTGAACTGAAGCACTGATTCACTGAGTAGCACGAGTACATTTAACTGCAGTGTCTTGTTTAGTTTCAGTAAAGCTTAAGAAAAGTTGGCTGGTAAAAAGGATTTTCTTGACTTCACACCAGTATAAAAACATTATAAAAATATACCCAACCGGTTTGGCTCAGTGGATAGAGCGTTGGTCCCAGGTTCAATTCCAGTCAAGGGCCTGTACCTTGGTTGTGGGCACATCTCCAATAAGGGGTGTGCAGGAGGCATCTGATCAATGATTCTCTCCCATTGATGTTTCTAACTCTCTATTCCTCTCCCTTCCTCTCTGTAAAAATCAATAAAATATATTTTTAAAAATAAAGTACATTATTCCAAATCATTATGATACTGTAGTAATAACCTGGTTATTAATTAACAGGAAAGGAGCTTTGGCTGGTTAGTTAAACGTCATCCTGTGCACCAAAAGGTCATTGGTTCAATTGTAGGTCAGGGCACATGCCCAGGTTGCAGGACCAACCCAAGGTTGGGGTTGAGTGTGGGAAGCAACCAATCAATGTCTCTCTCTCATACTGATGTTTCTCTGTCTCTCTCCCACTCCATTTTTCTCCCTAAAAAAAAAAAAATCAATAAAATACATATTTTAATAATAATAATAATAATAATAATAATAAACAAGAAGGAGCAAAGGAAAGGCCAGAAAGAATAGATGCATGCCCAGTCTGAATTATGTAGGAAAGGTGATTACTTGTCAGTCACACCTGAGGACAGGCCATTGGCTAACATATGTGTGGCTACTGCAAGGGTGCAAGATCTGAATGTATAAACTCTTGAAGGAAGGGACTTCTCTTTCTTGGTCCTCTTCCCCCTTTTTCTTGCTGCTCACCCCTGACTCCTGGCTTGCAGGGCTCTCATGCTCTGCAATCCCCAACATGGCCACAGCCATGTGGACCCCTGCCCCCCCCCCCCACACACACACACACACAATGGAATATTGGACTGAGACTAGCCTGATGCTCTGTGGGACTCAGCTCCACTGTGGAAAGGAAACTCTGGACACTGGCTTTGTTTCTATCTCTACTGAACCCCCATCAGCACCTTTTCCAGGACTGGTTTAAGAGAAATGGGACTTTGCAAACGGAGGGATGTAACCCCACACAAATAAAAGACACTCATTCCCCCACTTCTACCAGTGGACACCTCACTTCCATCAATAATAAACATGCCTTTATCAATGAGTTAAAATGGTAATCAAGGAACATATGCAAATAAATTCCTAATCATTCTAAATTATGTAGTATTTTATCATCAATTTACAGAGAGGAAAATACCATACTTTCAAAGTTTCTACCTAATTAATAAGTTTATACTCTGTGAAATCAAATAGTATAAAATTAAGTTATTTGCCTTCATTTAATAAAGACATTACATTAAGACTAGTACCAAGTTATTGTGTGTTTCTTTGTTTTTTACTTATTAAACTTAGATTCCACATTATTTTTAAAATGTCAATATTAAGCCTCCCTCCCATCTTTTTCCATCTCCCCATACTGCAACTCAATTTGTCTCAAGCGTATGAACTAGCTTTGTAAAATAGTGTTTTGCGACAACAAATGACAGTAATTTAAACATAGATTAAATTTCACTTTCTAATCTTAAGGGCTATTTTTTAAAAATAGAAATTTGTTTGGAAAGTAATAATTTGGTGTTTACTGAACCTCAAACATTCAGAAGGAATCTTTGATCTCTTGTTCACTCTCATAAATCTCTCGGCAACAAACCATATTTTGGTAACATAAAAAATCAGAGTCACAACTCTCCCCTTCCCTGCTCAGAGAGTTTGCTCTTTTTTAAAAATTTTTTCCATCTAAAATCCCACAATATTTCTGGAGTTAATCATCATTACGCTTTATTCTTTAGGATAAGCAAGAATGGAAAATTAAAAGAAAAAAATTTTAAAGGAAATGAAAAAGATATTTTTAAATATAACATTTGGTAATTTCATTTGGTAAATTCAATTCATACTTAAAAATAATTTCCCATTCATCTTCTTTTGTGGGTTCTTTTGAGACTGTATGAAAGATCAGCTAATTTTTTGCATTCCTTCCTCTGACATGAGACTTAAGTTTTCCACTGCAGAACTCATTAAATACATTAAAACACCATCACAATATTTCCTGATAATTTTAGAAAAAAACAAAAAACAAAAAATACAACTTTCTGTAAAGTATGTTATATAAATAATAAACAACATGATTTATATTTCTTTCTCTTGTCTGTCCTCTGGGCAACTCTCCCCCATTTATCTTCCTCTAAACTGAGAATCTCATGACAAAACTCCCTCATTCTCACTACATCTGTCCCCAGAAATACTGGCAGTAGGGTCCGTAGAGCAAATGAAGCACACCTAAGAGAGGATTATAGCTCAAGAATCATATTTAATGATTTATTAGTCTCATTATTTTGAGTCAAACAGATATAGGAAACCAAATTATCATTTAGATAGAAAACAAAACCATTTTTAGGATTTTTTTTTATTTTTTTATTTTTTTTTTTTACTTTTGGCTGCTTACAAGAGTATCACCCAACTATCTACTTGCATCTAATTTGAGGATTTTTGTTATGATGTTTTTTAGGAGTTTGCAGCCATTAGCTAAGAATTTTATTCAAATTTTCGTGTTTGAAAGTAATTAAAAATTATTCAGATAATAAATAAGCATCAGTTCAAATCAACAACTTGTTTTGAAGATGGTTGTTCATAAAACTATTTCATGTCTGTATTTTAATTGTGATTAAATAACACCTAAGTATATGTTGTGAAAAATTATTAATATTAATAAGCATTGCATTCTAGGTTTGTATCGTAAGTATAAAAATAAAGAAACCTAAATAATGATAAGGGTACATATTTGAAGAGTGGTATTGTCCTATTGCGGTATTTTTAAAATATCATGCTTCATGGTTTGTATCTTATCAGTTTTATTTTTGTAATGTGTCAGTGTCAATATGTTCATTCCAGAAGAAAAAAATCACATAAAAGATATATTTCCCAGGTCAGTGTATAATTGGCCCAAATTTAAAATAAAAAATAAATAAATAAATAAATAAATAAATAAATAAGGGAGGAAGTGTGTAGGTTTTGCATATACGCAGGACAAATGAAACATTTCTATGATGAAGCAAATTGTTTGCATGTGTGGCTTTATCATTATAGCCAAAATGGGTTTACTCAGTCAAACATGTGAGCAGAATCTGGCTCTTGCTCAAGAAATTATCCCAACCCCTGTTGTACTGCCCACAATACCTCGCAACTTCGCTAGAATAATTAAACTCTACAGGCTGGTATGTGGCAGGTACTGTGCTTGGCACTACTCAAGACTTTGCAGGTGGGTGCCAAGGAAAGATTCCCAGGGAGTTCACAGTGCAACACATATAAGTAGCTACAAAACAAAATAGAGTAAAGCATAATTTATGAAATTCCTAGGGATTCAAAGGTCAAAGAGATTCTGCCCAGTTTAAAGGGGTGAGGAGATCATAGAAAAGGGTTTCTTGAGAAACTCTTTCAAAATACAGGGGATTGCAAGTGGTAGAGGTAGTGGAGGAGGGGCAAAAGCCAGGAAACCAGGAAGAAGAGGTGGGCAGTGAGAGTTGAAAGGTAGGCTAGGGATAAGGAATAGGATTAGTAACGTGTACCTTCATTTCTTAAGAAAGACTTGAGCCAATTAAACCATAAGCAAGATTGCTATGCCATGCTAATACTCATTAACAATTAAACATGAAAATCTCTTCCATGTGACTGGAAACAGCTCCTTAACTTAGTTCAATGGAGCATTCAACATCAATGTAATTTAATGGCATTACTAGAACGGATTTTCTTGTTTTAGATATTTTTGAGACTGAACATTTTCCTTTCTAAATACTCAATGATTTGAAGGGTAACCAACCTATCAAGGTGATCAATATTCCAATATGTAATTTCTATTTCATGAAATACATGAGTGATGTCTATAGCAAATAATTTGTTTATTCAGAGAGGTACATTTCTTGGCATTTTGTAGATCAAAAATTCCAATTTTCTCATCGGCATTTTCATTTTTCTCTCCATATTTTTACATTATTTAGGAGTCAAAACTAATCTAGTAACACCTAATAATACTTTACAGAAATAGAAATTCATATGTGAGTTTCCTGCTCTGGGGACTGTATCTGAACCTATGTCTACTCCATTTACTCAGAGGGAAAAGTAAATTTGATCAAATATAAAAGAAAACCACAAATTAAAATGTGGCTGCTACAATAATTCAAAGATTTTTTAAAATGTAATCTTTATTACAGTTTTTATAGACTCATGTTACTATTCTTATTATTTATGAGAAAACTGGAGCTCATTAAGATAATTTGCCCACAAGCTAGTTAACCACCAGCATGACTACTGTTCAAATGAAGGTCTATTATTTTCCAAAACACACATTCTTTTCATCGTATTACAATGTCTTTCTGAAAGAAAAGAAAGGCATCCAATAAGACATTAATCATCAAATTATAAGGTTTCTTTATATAAATACAGATATAAATTATTTCTGGGATTTATTATTTTTTTTCTTATTCCTTTTAGGTTGAGCCTAATCATGAATTTTAAGGTCTCTCATAGGCATCACCTATGGCATAAACAAAAGAAAGCATTTTATGTGTATTCACTCATCAATACACAATCATTTGTATCTTGAAATTGATAAAACACTAAATATTTCACATCAATAGAAATATAAATTCAGCAGTTAGGGGATTGGAACATCCAACATTTTTTCCCCAAAATTTGAAATTCTTTTTTTTTTCAAGGAATTTTCTCCATAATTTAAAAAACATGTTTTGTTGAAAAGATAGTAAGGAAATTTAATCCAAATATTTTGGATTCATTTATACTCAGGATCATCAAAAAACTATTTCTTTGCTACAGGCTATGATGAAGAAAACTATTTTTGAAGACTGAATAAATAAAGCATTTTGATTTTTTTCATGAATACAATGATTAACGGAGTGTAAATTAATTCAATACTTGGAGCATTTAAGGTTAATGTAAAGCCTACGAACTATAGGTAACACACATGGAAGGCAAAAACACAGAAATAAGAAAGAAAGGGAAAAAGGAAAGATGAAGTAAAGGATGAAGAAAGGAAGGGAAAAGAGGTGTGAGGAAAGGAGGAGGGAGGGATGAAAGGAATAAGAAAAGGGAATGTAAAATATCTGATATTTTCATATTGCTTTACCATTTTAAAGATACTTTTCACATATACTACCTCACATTCATTTACTTTTTAGGTATACTATAATACTTCACATTTCTGAATTCTATTGTATAGCTAAATAAAGACATTCACATTGTTTACATGAGGTCCCTAAGGTCACACGGGCAATTAATAAGTGAAGATAGCCACATTAAAATCTTTCTGAATCAACTTAGAGCCTAAATTGTGGCATAGCTGTGATTTTCATCACATCTTTATGCAAAGGCAGGGCCTTAGCTCTCTATGAGCGGCTCTCAAACTTTGGAATGTACAAGACTAATCTGGAGGTCTTATCAAAACACAGAATGTCTATTGGAGAGGTCTGAGGTGAGGCCTAAGAATTTGCATCTCTCTCAAATTTCCAGGAGATGCAGATGCCACTGCCTGAGGACCACCTTTGAGAACTACCCGAATAGACAGTCCTCTCAGCACATGGCCTCTGTGTAGGAGGTCTTGTATCAGCCACTACTTCTCATATCATGTCTGAGCTGAACTATAAATAGGAAGTTACATGTGAAACAAAACCCCTTTTTTCTTTCTTGAGTTTTAGACTTCCCAGGGAAGTTTCCTTTAATATTGACCAGAGTGTTATTATAGCCAGAATATGAACAATCCAGCAACCAACATGCACCACCTACCTCTACTTCCCTACTTCAGTGGCCCCTTCTGCTTTCCATGATCACCCAAGAAGTGTTATTTCAAGGACTCAACTTAATACCTAACTTGCCTCTCAGACAAGCTGACTGAAATTCTTCCAAACAAGATTTATTCCTATACATTGAGTTTTTCCCTAACATCTTCCTTGTCAGTTGTTGTTGTTTTTTAAGTCCAATAATTTTTTTCAGTAATTATTGATAAGCAATTATTGGCTTTCAGTTCATCAAGTGAGGAAGAGATCGCAGGAATGGAAGGCAGTTCATGGGAAGAGAAAATAAGTCAGAGCCCAGGTAGGAGTGGGAAGGGAGGTGATGACAGGAGGGGCAAGAGGGAGTTGGCAGCCAGAGAAATGTGGCCACTGCATCTGAGATGTGTGTGAGAAGGGAAAATGCAATTATAAGTGAGGTTAGCTTACCCTCCTGGCTGAGTCCCCACAGACAGAAGAAATATTCATGTTTGCAGTGCTTTCCTCCATCCTCTTAGCCATAAAGCAATGACTGGTATGGCCTTCGGACTAATTTTTTCCAAGGTAAGAGGGAAGTCTCAAGAAAAGAGTTTACTGATGGTCTCAGGACATCTTCAGAAAAGTATAACCTATAGAAAATTTGGATATTAATAACATTTTGAAATCATTTTAATAAAAAAATATAAGACTTTGGAAGTTCATGAATATCTCTGAGACTTCTTTAAGAAGTTCTGCAAGAAAGGAGAGTTGGTTTTACCTATCTAACAATCTCCTGTTCTATTTTCTCAATAGGTAACTTTAAATAACAAACAAAGACTCAAGTTCCTCCTGATTCAGGGTAAAGTAAGGAAGCTATGACTGGGAAGCTGTTGGTCATTTATTATTCTTCAGTATCTCCCGGTGAAAAAAATGTTTGGATGAATGACCGTGCACCTGCAAAAGATATTTCACACATTCCTTTTTGGACATTTTGTTATTTTTCTCTGAGCTGATATCCTTTCCATTTTATGCAGGAAAGATCATTAAGCATTTCAAAAGCATAAACATTTCACAATCAAAACTTTTTAGTTACTTCAGTTATAATGCTGTTATTATGGGACGATGAATCCAAAATGTGGTTAATTTCTCTCCTTAGTACCTGTCAGCTACAATTTAGGAGAAGTGCCTTTTTATGTCTACCCTAGGGGCCCAATTAGGTAGGAAGGAAAATTATTCCTTATCATGTGCAATGCCCCCAAGTCTCTCAGGTCACAAATCACAGAAAGGCAATGTGGTTGCATTTTTTTTCTGGGACTCGAGGGATATTCTCAAAGCACTTTTGCCAAATGCATTAAAGTCATCAATGTGCATCCTTCCTAACATGTTATTCTTATAATTGCATGTAGCTAATGCTTTTTGGATTGGAAATCATTTGTATAAGCAATGTAGTATCTGATCATCTGGACAACTCTATAAAGTTATTCCATTTTGTGGGTAGAAAAACTGTGGTTCAGGAATATGAAGGGGCTTGCTTTAGCCAGCTAGTCATGAGGTGATGGCATTAGGTTTGGAGGCACCACAGACTCCAAGGCTGGGCCTTTGCACTTTACCTTCTTGCTTTCTAACAGAAGCAGAGCCCTAAGATGTTTAACTCAACAGTCACCAGGATGCAGAGACGGGGAAGTCACCTTGAGAAGCACAGAGCTGGCTCTGTGGCATAACACTAATTTCCAGAATCATCTCTTTCTTCCTCATCCTTCTACTTGGCATCATCATTGTCCTCCTCTTTCTTTTCCTACCTAGACCAAGCCTAATTGAACATCACAGCTGCTAGTGAAGGACAAATTCATACACCTAGCCCAGTGCTTGGCAAACTCATTAATCAACAGAGCCAAATATCAACAGTACAATGATTGAAATTTCTTTTGAGAGTCACATTTTTTAAACTTAAATTTCTTCTAATGCCATTTCTTCAAAATAGATTTTCCCAGGCCATGATATTTTGTGGAAGAGCCACACTCAAGGGGCCAAAGAGCCACATGTGGCTCACGAGCTGTGGTTTGCCGACCACTGACCCAGCCCAATGTGAGTCATGTCAATTTATCCTTCAGGCAGGACCTGAGAACTCTTTCTGAGTTCTGCATGGGGTCTGGGACATGGTGTTTCTACTCCCCCCTCCCTGAGGATACACAGAAAGGGTGTTTCATCAATGACAGTTAAGAAATCTGGTTCCGTTCCTCTAGGTACAGGTGCAAGGGCCTAGATGTTGTTATCAATCATTTCCATTTACAAAACTTTCTGTGCTCTAAACAAAAATGTTCAAATATTTGAGAATAAGTTCAACACCATAAATAGAAGTGTTATGGGCTGTCAGGCACATTTTCATCTCATTAACCATATGATGGCCCAGAGAGATGAGCTCTCTCTTCCACCTGCATCCTCGACCCTCAAACACCTCAAAAATGCAACAGCCAATGAAATATGTTGGCAGCAAGTTGGGGGAACGAAGGAGTGGAGACTACTACAGGAGAGACGCAAGGAACCAGAAGCGTGATTTTTTCATACTTTAGGCTGATGACATAGTAACTATCAGTCAAAGTCTAAACAGAACATTTCTGATTCATTTTTTTGTAAATAAAAGCCTTATATTTAGAATCTTTCTTATTTCACTGTTTCCTTTAAGTTTCACTCATATGCGACTCAGGGTAGGATGAATAAAATCATAGTTATAGCCCCCTCCCTCCAACTCTCCACCCTCAATCTCTAAGCCTGTCTAATGATATCATATTTTAAAGAAGACGGTATTAACCTAATGCAGATCTCTCCAGGAAAAAAATGTGCCTGCATTATTACTCCATGACTCTGAACTGAAAGCATTTTTCATTCACAAAAGAAAAAGAAACTACATTGTGAAACACATTATTAAAAAAACAACAACAGTTTAGATTCACGGCTGGAAAGCAGTCTACAGCAAAATACCACAACAACACAGGAATGTATGTCTAAATAAGTGTTGGGTTGTGTCTGGAAAGTAAACTAAAAGTCATTTTAAGGTAGGACCAACTTTTCCCTCCTTTTTATCTTTCTCGTGCTTACATGGCTCCTTATTGCTGAAGAATATGCAATAACATTTTTATTTGTTTTTTATTAGCCTTTTTGGTTTTTCTCCAGCTGGCAATATAATCCACCATCACTAGTTCCAGTGCAAGTGAAAATCTGAGACAGTGACCGACCCAAGGCTGAGATAACAAATACAGGTGTTGACCTAGGTCAGTGGTCAGCAAACTCATTGGTCAACAGAGCCAAATGTCAATAGTACAAAATTGAAATTTATTATGAGAGCTGAAAACCAACTTCTGCACATGGGCCATAAAGTTTCAGTCGCACTATATGTTCACCCCCACACATGGTATTTTGTGGAAGAGCCACTTTCAAGGGGCCAAAGAGCCGCATGTGGCTCATAAGCCGCAATTTGCCGACCACTGACCTAGGTGACCCCCAAGGCTGTCCTAGCTCTACAGGAATGCCTTTTGGTCAATCAATATTTGCTGAGATGAAACTAGGATGCTAATATGACTTACTCATTGGAGTTAGTTACAAAATGAGCAATTATTATTCATATAAGGTGTTCTTGCTGGGGAAAAAGCCAAGCTTTAAGGCTTAGGGATGGGTGTTTTTGCATCATGTCTCTCTGGAAACTTCCTTTTTGGTTGTTTGGGGAAGACAAAGCCCCTTCCACATTTAGGTAGATGGCTTAAAATTCATAGCTCTAAAGGGAGGAGGAAAAAATGTTAGGACCCAAATGTACCTGAGTAGCCAATTGAAATTCTCTTGGTAGTATTCTTCCTCCTTGGAATCACATAGGCTTATAACTGTCTGACATTATGACTCTAGATGTGAAGTTGTGTTATTTCACCACTGATTATCCTTTCCTTAAGAGGAGAGATTGTGCTGTATTCATGTTATACCCCTTAAAGCACTTAGCATACTGACGAGTTCCTAATAAAAGTTTAATAAATGTTTAATGTTCACTTTCATAGCCTGGATTCCCTAGAAAAATAGTATAGTGCAAAATATTATATGTGAATACTTCATTGGGAAGGGAGTGCATTCACAGGGAAGCATGAATTCAGGAAAAGAGGAGTGAGGCAGGAAAAGAGAGAGAACAAATATAAAGTATGCATAAACCAGCTGGCCACTGCTTGATGTCAAACAGCTCTAGTGTTTGATCTTCCAAAATCGTCCCCAGAGAGACCATATGAATAACTATACCATAGGACAGTCCATCTAAGGGGTAAGAATTTTTTTCAATTATTCCTATCTTTAACTACCCAAAGTTAATGGCTCCAGCCCTTCCAAGATACACATGCCCAGGCTCTGAGTATGTCTACAGCACCTCCCACTGACAGCCATAAGCAATCAGAAACTTTATTGGAGCCCACACAGAGCTGGTCACCATAATAGCAGTTGGGGAGGGAAAGGTGGCCACAAACAGTGAAATCTAGAGAACCTGAAGTGATATCTAATACTTGGGTCAAAGTTGCTAGAGTTCTTAGACTAGGGACTGGCTAAAAAGCAAGATTCTAATAAACTATTTTTGAGGTGTACTGGAACAAATGCCAATCAACTATATTTGTATTATACTATCAAAATACTGTTTTGGGAAACTTTTTATTACAAACTAGAGGCCCGGTGCATGAAATTTGTGCACAGGGGTTTGTCCCTCAGCCCAGCCTGCACCCTCTCCAATCTGGGACTCCTTGAGGGATATCCAACTGCCCGTTTAGGCCCCATCCTAGCAGGCAGTCGGACATCCCTCTTACAATCCAGGACTGTGGGCTCCCAACTGCTTGCATGCCTGCCTTCCTGATTGCCCTTAATTGCTTGTCCCTGCCAGCCTGATCACCCCCTAACCACTCCCCTGCCAGTCTGATTGATGCCTAACTGCTCCCCTGCTGGCCTGATTTCCTCTAACTGCCTGGTCACCCCTAATTGCCCTCCCCTGCAGGTCTTGGTCCCCCTCTAACTGCCCTTCCCTGCCCTTCACGGTCACCCCAACTGCCCTTCCCTGCAAACTTGGTCCCTCCCCAGTACCCTCCCTGCTGGTCATCTTATGTCCACATGGGGGCAGCTATCTTTGACCACACAGGGGCAGCCATCTTGTGTGTTGGAGTGACAACCAATTTGCATAGTACTCTTTTATTAAATAGGATATCCTTAACATTTAAAATAATGTCATGTATATTCTATATGAACCATATGTGCTGTGAAATATATGTGCTGAAAAAAATGACACAACATAGAACTATGGTCGAGTTTGCCAATTGAACACCACAGTCGAATCACACTGCCAAAGGTACAAATGCTCATTCTTCCTCAAGATTTTCCAACTGGGCAAAACAGTAAAAATATTCTATGAGAATTTGCATGCTAGCACAGATAATCATAGTAAGACAGCACATGTAGTCTGTACAGGTAAATAGGAGCTTCTATTCTGACCCAGACAAGTGCTAAAAATGCTTGCAAGTTGCTTGCACTTTAGGAGAATGGGTAGATATTTATACAACTGTAACTGAGTGTTAGAATTTCCACACTGAATGCAAACTCGGTGGAGAGAATGCTTAAGAGGTTTCAAGAAGGAGGTACATTTAGGTGAGGTTTTAAAGAATAATCAGAAACTTACTAGGAGAATGAGAAAGGATGTAATATCATAGACAGAAGCAAAAGCGGAGAGAAAATCTCCTGTTGAGTAAACATTATCCCCACTGAATAAGAAACATCTATTCCACTAGGAACTTTATTTTCATACAGTGTCAGGGATTTCGATTTTCTTTCATTCTACCCTAGCGCTGGAATTTGAATTTTAGCTGAGGTATGGAGAAAGATTCAGCCTAAAAAAGTATTAGAATGAAAGCCAGAGAAGACACTGGTGCTTAGGTCCAGGGCACAGACACCCCAGGCGAGACTCTCCTTTGACTCCTGCTCCTTTGCCGGGGGATGAAGCCCTTCCCCTTGTTCTAGTTTCACAGGAAACCCAAGTTATTTCCATCATTTCAGGTGCTGGGGGATGCGTGTGAGAAAAATGAAAGCAAAGCAGAGTGAGAAAATCCTGATGGAGTTGGACAACTGGGATGGATTCTACCCACCCTCCCAACTAATTACATCCCACCTATGTGCTAAGGTTCTTCATTCTTCTTTAATGGTTATTTTAAAATATGGTGAATTACATAAAGCATAACAATTTTAAAAGACCTTATTTTCCTTTCTGCTTGTCTCAAACTAGTGTGAGACAAATTATGTTTACAGTTGTACATGAAACAGTTTATTCTTGTATCCTTATTTATTATCATTGTATTATTTTCCTTACAAACAACTGCGAACCCATTTTTGCCTGCTTTATTGCTTTTTTCCCCCTTGTATTTGTTTATGAGCATTTGTTTGTATATCCAGTGATTAAAAAATCTGTAGAACAGTATTAAATTTTCCACCACTTAGGTTCACTATACCCATTAGTGGCATAGTAAAGAAAAAAGGGAAAGAAGTTAAATTTTTATTTGATGAAACTCTATGAAAATTATGAAAATTAATATATATATTTTTTAAGTACTCATATATTGCCTTTCTCATTTAAAAATATTCTGCTTTAACTTAGTAAAACAATTTTTGGAAGAAAAAAAAAAAAGCAATATACTATGCAATCCCAAATATTCCTTTTCTGTAGGGAGAGGAAGTGGAATCCTAAAATAGGCTGCATTTTATACTGTACTGATTCCGAAGACTCATGTAATATGTTGGCAATGTCTAGTAAAAGAGTAATAATTTATTTCTTATTAGCTTAGAAATGCCATAATATTTAAACTCTATAGCTAAGTTTTGTGGTAAATAATCAACTACCATTGGAATATATCATTTTTCTAAAATACCAAATGACAAAAATAAAGCTCAAGAAAGAAATGTAGTGGGTTTTTGTTTTTGTTTTCTTAGAGTGTAAAACACTTTGTACTTTTGGTGTCTAGACATATACCTAACATGTATCACAATGATTTAATGTTAAATCAATCCTGCAAAAGGTACAAATAAATACAATAATGAAAACCTAGACCATCTCTTTCTTCACTGGTTGACATAGACAATCCAACTTCCCTTTCTGTCCAGAATTGCCTCACTCCTAATTGTTGTGTTTGCCAGCATATTACAAGGGGGTGCTACACCGGGGGAGATGGTCTTGAAAACCGCTAGATCCCTTCAGCTACTACAGAATGCAGCAGCGGCTCACTCGCTTGCCTGCTCGGCCAGATGGATCGCATTAGTGTCTGTGCACTAGGGCTTACACTGCCTACCAGGGTGTTTCTGGGTGCAGTTCAAAGTGTGGCCTTTGATCTATGAAGCTGTGTACATTTTAAGCCAGAAACTATTTATCCTAAAATCACCCACAGTGGGCAATTTGAAACAGGGAACCATTGTTAAAACTGCTAGCATCATAATTCAAAGTTAGTACTTTTCTCAATCAAGTCCACCAAGTTGCCATTACCTGGAATACTCAGCTGCACTTGACTGAATGGTTTAATGTAGAAGATAAAGGTATAACTTTGCTATAACATAATATTTCACGAATTTAAAATAAAGTGAAATGTTCCTTAGATTTGATTTGAATTTTAATATAATATACATCTTGACTAAGATATATAATTCTTTTTAGAAAGAAAGTGAATATCTTTTCAAAATTCTGGATAATGTTTTATATGTACAGATTTATTATTATTACTTTAGATCCCCAAATTAAAAATAAATTAATTAAATAGTTTGTGGTATGTGGGATTTTTTTTTTTGAAGAAAAAGTGAGATAGCATACAGATAACCAAAAAAACCCCAAAATGAATTAAAATCACCCATCATTTTACCACCCATTTATTCTAGAATTTTTATAATGGTCCTAAATTCAGCAAAGGGCTATGTACCCACCATGAAGTAATTAAAAGGCATTCTTTAGCTATTTATTTATTTATTCATCAAATAAAACACAGTGCTATACACTCATTTAAAGAAACTTGAGCCGAAACCGGTTTGGCTCAGTGGATAGGGCATCAGCCTGCGGACTGAAGGGTCCTGGGTTCGATTCCGGTAAAGGGCATGTACCTTGGTTGCGGGCATATCCCCAGTGGGGGTGTGCAAGAGGCAGCTGATCGACATTTCTAACTCTCTATCTCTCTCCATTCCTCTCTGTAAAAAATCAATAAAATATATTTTAAAAAACACAAATAAATAAAAATAAAAAAATAAAGAAACATGAGATTTGGAACCTGATCTGAATTAAGAGGAATCATATAAATAATTAATTATTATACAATAAATTAACTATCCTATATTATAAAAGGCTAATATGCAAATTGACCTAACTGTAGAACAACCGGTCGCTATGATGTGCACTGACCACCAGGGGGCAGACACTTAATGCAAGAACTTCCCTGTGGTGGTCAGTGCACTCCCACAAGCTGGGCTCATGGTTGGCGAGCACAGAGGTGGTGGCAGGAACCTCTTCTGCCACCTCCATGGCAGCACTAAGAATGTTGGACTGCTAGCTTAGGTCTGCTTCCTATGGGGAGCAGGCTTAAGCTGTCAGTTGGACATCCCCTGAGGGCTTTCAGACTGAGAGAGGATGCAGGCCAAGCTAAGGGACCTGAGGGACCCTTATCCCCCCTGCATGAATTTCATGCACTGGGCCCCTAGTAGTGTTATAATCATAATATCTGAAGAATTTATAAAGAACAGCAGTGTCCCAGAGGATAGTAACTAACTCAGTCTGGAGCAGGAAGTCAAAGTTCAATTTAAGGAAACAATAAAACTAAAGCTAGATTTTGAAGAATGAGTTGAACCACCAGGCAGACAGGGGTGGTAGGAAAAGGAAAATGCACTAACTCTGGGACCAGATTGCTTGGGTTCAGATCCTGGCTCTACCATGACACATGCTATCTGAGTGAACTTCCATGAGTTATTCTATCACTCTGTGCCTCAGCCCTATTTCTGCAAAATGGGGATAATAGTATTGATTTCAAAGAGTTGCTTGGGGATTAAATTATTCACTCTATATAATGTCCTTAGAATAGCATTAACTATTATTTTAGTGCTATGTGAAATATCAGGGATATTTAAGGAATTGCAAGTGCTAGGGTCCTCGAATACAGAGAAAGAGCTGGGAACTGCAGACAATGAGGCTATAGAATAAATGGGGGTAAAATCATGAACAAGCTTAATTGCATGCCATGCTAAGGGGTTTGGACTTTATTCTATAGGCAAAGAAGGACCAATGAATTTTTTAAGGCAGAGAAGAGATATAATACTACCTTCATATATTACCTGCATATCAGCAAAATAATTTTAGTGGCAATGGAGAGAATGAATCATTAGGGAAAAGAGATTAGGGATAGAACTTAATAGTTCAGAAATTACTACCACAATCATGCATTAACAGCACTAAGGAAACCCTGGTTGCATTTTTTTCAAGTTTTTAATGAAAGTCTTAAAAAGTTTAATATGAATGTTACCAACAGAAGAGGGACAAAGAAACTAAAGACTAGTCACATCAATGCCATTGACATTCTTCCTTTCCTGTATCCAACACTGCATATATCTCTCAAGCTTAATCTGCATCTCACCTCCTTGAGGTCTCCTCTAATGATTCCAGAGCTATGGCCAAGCCTATATGTCATTTAAATCTCTAGAGAACTGAGCAAAGCTGTAGATCTAAATGTCTTTAGAAACTGGCAGAAATGCCTGTTGATTAATTAATAACAGGAGAATGGGGTGTCTTCTGGAAAAGAGGAATCGGAAGTAAGGCACAGGAAGGAAGAGAAAACTGGAATTTTAATGAAATAAGACAACCAACTTTACTAGAATCAGAGACTGTTAGCCCACAGGAATAAATATGAGCATAATTTAAACATGAAAAAAATAAATGTGCCAATGCAATATTTTCTTTCGCTAGTTCAGAGGCAGGTAAAATATCACTTCTGTTTTGGATTGTTTTGGCTTTTGGTTCTCTGGATAAAATTAGAAATTTATTTCACTACACACTATTTTTTCAGTTCACCTTTTAAATCAGTTGATAAGTTCACCTTTTAAACTCTGATAATAGTTACGGAAAAAATAATCCATATTTTTTTCATTTATCTCTACTGCGACTATTGCCAGAGGTTAGAGCCATTTCATGTGTAAAATATATGTAACTTTTTTTCTTTTAAAATATGCAATCTCTTCCTCAGACCTAATAAATATGAACATTGACCCAACGGCTCCAGTCTTTTAAATAACACATTGAGTAACACTTCTAAATAACATGTCTAGTCTAAATTAAAAATTAACTGCAAACTCTCTCTAAAAAGAAATTCTACACCAGGGAAATGTAGAAAGAAAAAATCTCTGGTGAGTAACAAGGGGTGGGACTACTGAGTGGCAATACATCTCTGAATGAGAAGTTATAATAAACAAGCTGCCCGATCTGGTATAGGTTTTTTCAGGCTAAGGCTGGGTAGTGGAAAATGTTAAGGCGAAATTTTCCATTCATCTCACATACTTCACTGCCTAGAAATATGAACCACCTGTAACAGGGGCCCCAGGGGATTAACAAAAGTCGTGCAGATTACCCATTAATGACTCAGACCCCCTCCTGTTTGAAATCCAGCCCCCCTTTTTCCCCTCTCTGAACATTTCATGATCTCCTCCACTAATTATTTGGAATTCGTTTGTAATAAATGCCTTATGTTCCCCTACTGAGGCACGCTTGTTCACTAACATTTCACTTTTTCTGTGTGATGTGAGCACCACAATAGAATTCCAAATGAAGAAAAGATAAACTTTGGGTTGAGTTGTGTTTGTTTTAGAAAAGGAGAGGAAATAAAAGTGTTTATTTGGGCTGGCCTGAATGGTCCGGTCATTGCCTTTTTTCCAGTGATGTTTCATATTCTACTTTACTACAGACAGGAAATACATTTTAAAAAAATTTGGGGGGTTGGGGGTGGAATCTAACGTCATTGGACTGAGTATACAAAGCTTTAAATAACTCATTTAAAGATACCATTCTATTGTTTATTTAGTCAACACACACAAACACCTGCACACATTTGGATGCAAGCTTCAGCAGAGTTACTGAGCATCTGTCTTTGGGCCTGAGCACCATGCCAGTATTTCCAGAGACCTAGATCACTGGAGTGTTTCTGAGAAATACCTAGTATCTGTATTTTTAAAAAATATATTTTATTGATTTTTACAGAGAAGAATGGAAAAGGATAGAGAGTTAGGAAACATCAGTGAGAAACATTGATCAGCTGCCTCCTGCACACCTACCACTGGGGATGTGCCTGCAACCAAGGTACATGCCCTTGACCTAAATTGAACCTGGGACCCTTCAGTCCGCAGCCGACACTCTATCCACTGAGCCAAACCAGTCAGGGCATAGTATCTGTATATTTTAAGTGCACTGAATTTATGTCATGATCAGGAAATAATTTTATAATTTCATAATTTTATAAAATATATTCCTAATAAATTGCTAAAAGATCTTTTGGTTGCTGCTCTACCAACTTCTGGGCAGTTTAGTTACACGGAGGACATTTGACAATAACCAACAGATGTTCACTTGTCACAAATGGTAGAGTGGTGTGCTATGATATTTGTGAGCAGAGGCCAGAAGATCTGCTAAACATTTTACAATATCCAGGAAATTCCCGTGGAAAAAAACAACAACATTCTCTGGGTGCTCTCCTTCCCTGGAGCATGGCCCTGGCCTTTCTTTCTGCCTTACCTCCAGGCCATTAAAAAACAAATAAAATAAACAACATTGTCTGGCTACAAATGTCAATAGTGCCAAGACTGAGAATACTGATCTAGAAGGAGTGACTTAGTAACTCTGAGCTTCCATGTAATAGTGTGTGAAAAGCAACCTATTCATGCTACATACATGCTGCCATTTATCTTCTCCGGTTAGGACTTATGGACTATCTATTACATTAGAAATTCCTCAACATCTTTAAAGAAGCACAACTTCTAAGAGCTCAGAAACACAGAAAGCTATCTCATGGATAGGCAATGATGCTTTCAAAATGGAGCAGAATAGCTACCATGTTTCCCAGAAAATAAGACATCCTCCGAAAATAAGACCTACTTACAGGTTTCCTTCTGAGTGAAATATAAGGCATCCCCCCAAAAATCAGGCCCCCCCAAGCTCTGTCTCAGAATGTTATTGCTAAACATGAGAGATTTGGTCCACTGATTCTGAAAGAAATAGAGTCACAAGAAATTCACCAGGAAATTCAGGAATTGGATTATTATGATGATGTTCCAGAAGATGATGACATGATTGTCATTGAATAAATGAGTAAATTCTTGATACTGTAGGATTCACAGTTTGTCTGGTTTGTGTTGACAACTACCGTACTACTGTACCGTATACAGGTAATAAATTTCCTTTATTTTCATTTAATAATAAATGTGTACCGTATTCTTCTTCATGGAAAAATAAGACATCCCCTGAAAATAAGACCTAGCGCATCTTTGGGAGCAAAAATTAATATAAGACACTGTCTTATTTTCAGGGAAAAAGGGTAACTATCTGGATGCAAAAGAGGATGTGGTTTTTATTTGTTTATTTTTAGAAGAGTTTTTTTTTTTTAAGCAACATTGAGAAAACTCATTCAGTGGATGCTGCAGTTGGCACCCACCAAGTCTTGAAGTAATGTATCATACTAAAGAGGTTACCATCGTGTTTACTAAAATGGCCAAGAATTAAAATAGTAATAGAAATAGTAATGGAGAGAATAGTAGTGAATCAGGAACTAAAAATTACTGAGAAATTTGACCAGGGATCTAGGCATTGCTACTAGTAAATAACAGAAATGATTAGGCACAGTGGCTTAATGAATGTGATTCTACTTATGTATAATCTTTTATTTATTTGAGAGGGCATTTAGGGAAACAGGTGTGTTTCTTGTTTTGTTTGTTGTTGTTCTTTGTTCTGAATTACTTACTAGGATGAATTAAGCAAAGGCTTCTGTTTTATTAAGGTTCACCATTGTTTACCTATTAATGGACAAGATAAGTAAGATTCCTTTTGCAGTTCTAGTATTCACTAGAGAAATAAGATACTGAGGCACACTACTCAACTTTAAACTGATATTTCTCAAACTTGATCTTTGTCGTGTCTCCTAACCTCTCCCATAGCAGTCTCTTAATCCCAGATCTCCCTAGGACCTGTGTTGGTTTTGCTAGGCAAACACATCTACTTGATTTCCTTTGATGATACCAGTCCCTCTCTTTGCAGAATGTCCTTTTCTAGTCCTGTTGCTGTGAATTTACCAATCATAGTATCCAGCCCACTGTTGAGAGGGCCACTGCAATTGCCAAAGAGTAGGTAGGTACCTGACCTAGGAAAAGTTATTTAGAAATTTTCTCTGGATTTTTCTTTTTCCTTTTTTGTATGAGAATATGTATATATTTTAAAAGCTGCATTTCAGGAAAGAATAAAAAAAGAAACAATACCAGCACTACCATTATGTGATGGAAGCCCTTTTGCAGTGGAAATAATTAAGGCCAAAAGCAAAGGAGAACACATTGGAATGAAATGTCATAGCTTTTATCTCATTTCATATAAACTTAGTAGTAATAGTCCCTTATTAACATTTTAGTGTCTGTAGGACCTGAAATGATGTCTATTCTCTCATTTCTGATATTGGTATTCTCTCTCTCTGTCTCCTTTCTCCTGATTAATTTGGTTTGAGGTTTCAGTTTATTGATCCTTTGGTCTGCTTAAGACTTTTTATGGTTTTACTGTGTTTTATTTTATTGATTTCTGTTATTACCTTTATTATTTCTTCCTTTCTGTTCAATTTGGATTGAATTTTGTTTTTCCAGTTTCTTTAAGAAGAAGCTAAGATCATTAATTTTAATCATTCCTGATTTCATTCTTCAGTTTTAGCTGCATCTCACAATTTAAAAAATATATATTCTATTGAGTTTTTACAGAGAGGAGAAGAGAAAGATAGTTAAAAACATCAATGAGAGAGAAACATAGATCAGCTGCCTCCTGCACACCCCCTACTGAGGATGTGCCCACAACCAAGGTATATGTTAGAATCAAACCTGGGACCTTTCAGTCGCAGGCTGATGCTCTATCCACTGAGCCAAATCTGTTTTGGCTGCATTGCACAATTTTAAAAAGAATTTATTACCCGGTCGGCATGGCTCAGTGGTTGAGCATTGACCTGTGACCACTTGGGGCTCATGCCCAGGTTGCATGCTCAATCCCAAGTGTGGGATGTGCAGGGGGCACCTGATCAATGATTCTCTCTCATCATTGATGTGTCTACCTCTCTCTTCCCTCTCCCTTCCTCTCTAAAATCAATTTAAAAAATTTTTTAAAAAGGTTCAAAATATTTTCTCATTTCCTCTGTAATATCTTCTTTGATTCATGGGCTATTATATAATAAATGTATTGTTTATTTACAAATATTTGGAGATCTTCTAGATATCTTAATTGATTTCTATTTTAATTCAATGGTGGTCAAAAGCATAATTTATGTAACTTGAATCCTTTGAAGTTTATTAAGACTTGTTTGCTGATTCAGAACTTATTCTACTCTAGTAAATGTTTCACATGTACTTAAAAAAAGGTGTATTACTGTCTTGTTGGGTAGATTAGTCGATGTCATTTAGGTTGAATTAGTAGTATTTTTCATGTTTTTTCTAACCTTGTTTTTCTCTCTAGTTGTTCTTCTTTCATTGAGAAAGAAGAGTATGAATTTGTTACTATAATTGTACATTTATACAATTATATTCTATTTCTCCTTTCAGTTGTATTATTTCTTTATGTATTTTGAAGATCTGTTATGTGCCTACACCTTTAGCATGGTTAATGTCTTCTTGATGAATTGACCATTTTGTTATTGTTAAATAACATTTTTTTATCCTTAGAAATATTCCTTGCTCAGATATCCATATTGGCTGATATCACTAGAATTCTTTCCAGCTTCCCTATGTCTCTAAACAAGTCAAGTTTATTCTTCAATTAACATTTTTTCACTCATCGGTTCTCTGAAAGACTTTTCCTTGGGAGGCTGACAAAATTGATATTTAATAAATATAATTTTTCAAGGAATTTGGTAAAATAGTTGTTTAAAAAAAACACAATTTATTATGTAGCACATTGTGACTTCTGTAAGACACTTCATAAAATCTCTCTTGATATTCCAAGAGTGACAGATTCCTGAATCTGGTGATAATAATTATACGTAGTCACATCTGATTGACTGACTGTAACAAACAAGCGCTGATGCCTGGACCGCTGCCATTTAGAAGGATGCATTTCTGCTGTCATGCCCCTGCCTCTACCATTGGCCAGGCAAATGTTCTACATTTGGTTAACACTTGGATGAAAAAAGAGAAGACTTGACTATTGATGTTGTAGAGGATATAAGACTAGAAGAGTGAGTTAATGGAGGAGATGTTGAAATCAGAACTCCAAATATTCTCAACAGGCTGACAGCATGAGCCAGAAAAAATAAGGATAAATTGAAGAGCTAGAAACACGAGGTTCTACATTTCTGCTTAAAAAAAATTAACCTCGCACATACAGGATTAGCAGCAATTCATGTGAAAGGATTTGGCAGTTAGAGTTGACTGCAAGGTCAGAATGAACTTGCAGCATGACTTAGTTGCTAAAATAGTAGAGACAGCTTTAGGCTACATTAAGAGAAGTTGTGTCTAGGACAAGAGAAGGGAAGTTTCTATGGTATTCTGTCCTGATCAAAGCCATATGGAGCATGTCTATTCTTTTGATGCCACAATTTATTCTTATATTACTGAGTAGCTTCAATGTTTCATTTAAGACTGAGATTGCAGTAATACAAATTTATGTCAAGTGGAAATTCGACTCTCACAGATGTCACAGTGGACTAAGAAGAAACTAACTTGTATGTAAATAATTAACATATACTAAAGAAAGAGATACAACCTTTAGGGTAGGTAGCAATAAAAAAATGCAGATATTTGGGATAAGTACTGGTCACTACAAATTATAGAAATCAAAGAACTCGGACTTCATTACATAGGCAATGGGGCAGCCATTAGAAATGTTTGCATTGGGGAACAATATAATCAAAGCTGTGTTTCAAGAAAGAAAAAGAAAATAGAAAAAAAAATACCCAGAAATTTACACATTAGTCCATATGATTGATCCTCACTGAGTTGTGGCTGTGGGACTTAGCCATTTGAAGCAGATTCAGGAAAAATTAATGGAAATTGCAAGGAGACAGATTTTGATGTAATATATTGAATTTCTTTCCATCATGTTGTTCAAGATGAAAGGACTATTGGTAAGAAAATGACCAATCTTTTCACTGAAAGAGTTCAAGCAAAGACTAGATGGCCATGTCTCAGGCCCTGCATGAGCCAATTCAGTGGTTGATCTTGGGGTTTCTTTCCAGTCTTAGAGATCTTGGAAGTCTGTGTTTCCATGGCAGAGTAATATGCTGATTAATTAACCTAGTGAACAAAATTACTTAAGTATTTTGTAGCTTCAAATATGTTCTTTCTATTATCTAAAAATATCACTATTTACTTTAAAAAAATTTTAACACATGATCGTATTAAGAACTTGTTCTAACTTTTGTTACTATATTAGAGGCCCGGTGCACAAAAATTCATGCACTTGGGTGGGGGGGGGGGGGGAAGGGGGGAGTCCCTCAGCCCGACCTGCACCCTCTCGCAGTCCAGGACTCCTTAGAGGATGTCCACCTGCCAGCTTAGGCCCTCTCCCCAGAGGATTGGGCCTATGTTGGCAGTCAGAAATCCCTCTGGCAGCCCAGGAGCCCTTGGGGATGTCCAACTGATGTCTTAGGCCCTCTCCCCATGGGGAGCAAACCTAAGCCACAATCAGACAGCCTTAGCACTGCCAAGGAATCAGGAGAAGCTTGCACAGCCCATCAGCCTGTGACTGAGCAGAGCCCCCTCTGTGGAAGCACACTGTCCACCAGGGGACAGCTCCTGCATTGAGCATCTGTCCCCTGGTGGTCAGTGTGCGTCATAGTTTCTGCTTCTTCTGCCATTAGGGTCAATTTGAATATTATTCTTTTATTATACAGGATTGTTTAATTTTAACTCATAATTCATTATGTTTTGATCAAATAATTTTGTTCATTAATTTTCTTGATAGTTCCAATTGACCTTCCCAAATGTAAAATGAGATTTTAGATCTTCCTTTCAAAACATACACCCCTAAAGATAAAAACTATTAACTACAAGTATATGTGGTTTGAATTATCAGTTAATACAATTAATAGGATAAATCTGTATCCTATGTTCTTTCTATGTTAAACATACACATAGTAATAGAAGTATAGCAATGGAAATTTGGTAATTCCTAATCAAGGAGTTTAATTTCAAGAACGGTGGTGAAATATATTAATAATTCATGTCACAAATTATTCTGATTTTTTAACATTTTTAACAAAACAATGTTTCTTTTCAAGTTTTTGTTAACTTTTATGTTCATTCTCAATGTTCTTGATCTTGGGGTTTATCTAAATAGATTAAAAAGATAGGAAATAACAACGTATTGGCAATAAAAGCACTGCCACTTTTATACTAGGGAAAATCAGGAATCAATCACCATGTTGTCATGGGCAAGGAAACATCCATGAAACAACAGGAAAGGGGACCACAGCACGGCTTGCAGTGATACATTACCCCGTGGCCAGCGCATGCAACTAAATCAACAGTGGCCTGATTAATGGCTCCTCCACAGAACATTGCAGAATGAAACAGAAAACTCTGCAAGTTTTCCTTAGGGAGTGGCTTTAGTACACCCAGAGAGGCTCAGTGAGAGGAAGAACTTATATGAGGAGTTTCTGTCTTTAAAAAAATATCTTGACTATACTTGGTTTAATACTTATTCATAGAAAACTAACTCGGAAAATTAGACTTCTACTTGTGCCTTAGTTATAAAGAAAAATAAACAATTGCCAGTTGAAGTGAAATTTATGTTGCCTTCCAGAATCATATAGTACCAGAAAATATGGCTTTGCTAGAAAAAGCAAATGTTATTAAGGATAACGTTTTGTTGACAAATAAAAATTAGGTTCAGATAATGTTAGATAACAAAACAGGTAAACACAACTGTGAAATTGCCAGCAATTCCCTATTTACAGGAGTGACTGCAAGTTTGTGGGGTTTTTTTATTTTTAGATTTTACTCCTTTCACATTTTTCAAACTTTTATTTTTAAAGCAGTGTCACAATTAGCTCTCACCTTCTCCCAATGGTGGGAGATTCTATTATCTATTTCCTTGCTTTTGATGAACTTGACCATTTTGAGGAGTTCAGTAGTCAGGTATTTTTTTAGACAGTCCCTAAATTGAGATTTGTTTGATATTTTCTCTAAAGAAACAATGGAATTAGGAGAAAATAGACAGAGGTAAAGGGCAATTTTCATCACATGTCAAAGGTACATACTATCAACATGACTTACCACATTTGATGCCAACTTGGACTGTATAGCTAACATCATTTGTCAACTTTCTCCACTATAAAACTACCTTTTCTTTCTTTTCCGACTTTTTTGGAAGGAAGTCACTATGTGCAACCCACACGGAAAGAAGTAAGGGGTTACGCTTTCTTTTCCAAATCACTCTAAAATTAATCACAAATTTCCTAGCAAGGCTTCAGCAACATAATGGTTGCACCTCAGCACTAGCCATCACCTTTGACACAGAGGTAACATCACATCAGTGCTGTCATATTTGGGTTCTCTCCCAGCTCCCGCCCACAGGGCTTCCAAGAACATCTGTGACCCCAGGCCCTGGGCCCAAAAAGAAATGGATGTGCTGAATGTGTCCATCTAACATAATAGATGCCAAAATCGTACAACTCATTAGTTATACTTCTCATCTTCAGCTCTTTCCTTTTGCTTAGTTGGCTAAAATGTATCCCACTCTTAAATTAATTCTGCCTTTTCTCTCTTTCCAGTATTCTTTCCTTACTCTGTCATATTTCATAATTGTTGTATTCCCAAGTTTCCTTTTACAGATTACTTCCAATGACTTAGGAAAAAATCTAATTAGATAAACCTTAAGCAACATCATGTTGATTATATCCTACTTCCATACATTGCTGATCACACTCCTATTCGTCATGTGCTAAAGTGAAATTCCCTCGAGCAAAGAGTAAAACAGCAACTATAACCATTGTGACACCATTACATTTAGTTGTTTAAATGCACACTTTAGTTTATATAAAACTAATGGGACGAGAGATACCAAAAACCTCAAAGACATCAGTTTTTTTGCATTTTCTTTCAAAAAATAAGTACTGGATATATGACCCCCATATTCTGAATGAGATGCCGAGGATGAAAAGGAATGGATCCTGACATCAAGGAACTTGCAGCTGGTAGGCAGCAGCTAGCTACCCACAGGGTATAATTGAAAGTTAATCTCAACAAATAGTTTTTCTGCATTTGTTCTGAAATTCCAATCATTCCAAATATGGTTATTTTTTATAAAGGTTATATCAAAAGGTGACATAACACTAAAAATTAGAGAATCACAAAGTAAATAATGTATGTTTTAAGCCTGATTGAAAATTATTTAAAAGATAGGAAATATGCAATGTTGTTAGGGTGTGGTTCTCTTCTGAATTGATTGCCTATGATCTTTGAATGTTTTGAATTAGGTTGTTAACTTTATTTGTTTGTGATAGCTCTTCATCTATTTGGCTGATGGTCCTTGGACCTATCATAAATTTCAGATGTTTTCTGATATTGACTTGTATTTTTACATATCCATAACATGTTTTCTATTCTAAAATTTTTAATTTTAGATGGCCAAATGTATTTATATTTTCCTACAGGATTCTTCCTTATATATTCTATTAAAATTCTTACTAAAATGTTAAGTAGAAATGTTAAAATTAACACTGTATAAACAACATTATTTTATTGTTCAAAGGAAATAAACATAAAAATAAGAAGAAAACTGTATTTCTCAAATGTACACGTTTTTTTAAAGTGCCTTATTAGTACAATCAGAATAAGTTATAAATGTAACATATTTTTAATGTACAGATATATCTCAAAGAGAAAAACGCATGAATCCTCTGCAAACATTATCACTTCAGCTTGAGAGGCCAATATCCTTGAAAGCACAACTGAGGTGAATTTTAAGAAAATGACCAAGAGAGGGTTTCATTTTATCAATACTTTTGGAATAGATATCCCTCCTCTGCCAAAACTGGTAGAACTGGTATAATTTGGCGCGCGGGGGGGGGGGGGGGGAGGTCTATTGAACAGCGGGGAAGTAAAAAGAATGAAGGAAACATGAAATGTTGAGTAAATGCCACATCATTTCCTTTATTCATACATGAATGAAGGTCCTCTCTTTCAGACAGTAACAGATTGGAAAGGTAATAGGGATGTGAAGGTTATTCTCATTCCCTTTAAAAGACACTAAATGCCTGTGAGTCTATAAAATGCAACCTTCTAAATTATAGGTCTACTTTTTTAAATTGAGAATTTTAAATTAGTGTCATTTGACAGAAAAGCAAGCAAACAAACAAACAAACTTAGCAAAATGGAAAGAGAAACGCTGCCTGGACAGAGCAACGAAGGTTTCAAAAGAACTTTAAGCAGGAACAAATTGTACTTAGGAGGCTTAGCAATTATCTTCAGACGAAGGGACAGCTATGGGTGCTGGGCGTGTGACTTCACTCAGCCAGCGGGTCACCCTGGCAGTGAAGTGCCTGGCACGGGGCCGCAGCATCAGGAGGTGGACTCTGCAGCAATCTCAGCTTCCTTTTTATTCACCGTGCGATCGTTTAGCCTAAGTGGCAATGTCCTCGTTTATAAACTGGGGATAATAGCAGTGTCAGCATACGCGATAAGGAGCTAAGTGTTTGAGATGAAGCCTGTAAGGAGGGATCCACAGCGCTTGCCTCACCGCACAATGTGTTCTTTGTTTAAAAATTGCCGGGGCTTTCCTGTAACCACCTCACCACTGGTCTTCCTTCCCATCTCCAAACATTGGCTCTGGGCCCACTCAAGCAAAAGGTGAACATGTGTGCCCCTGCTGAGCAAAGGAAATTCAGATGTGGAGGGCTGACACAGATCTGCAGATTCACTGCAAATTTGCAGGCCCTGGTCATTAAAACAAAATAATATCAATAAAACTATTAGCAGTCGTTATTTACTGTGATGGTTCTGTGAGCGAAGACCGTGTTAGTTGCATCTAATAGATTAAATCCCTTCTTCCAACAGACTGTGAGGTAGGTCGGTGTGGTTACCACACTTTGTAGATCAGCTGGGACCCAGAGAAGTTAAGTAACCTGCCTAGATTCACAGGGTTAGGGAGTCCTCAGGGAATGTAGAAGCTGCCAGAAATTGTTTTCTCTGTATACTCAGGGTACTCTCCACTACGTTCTATCACTTTTACAAAGTTGTCTTCCAACTGTTGGCTTGAATAGCTCCTAAAAGAATTATTAAAACATTTCTCCTCCCTGGAACATTTATAAATTAACAACTGTATTTCTCCAAAGTTTAAATGGTTATAAATCTAGTAGTAGTTTCTAATGCAGTTTAAATATAGATATTTAAAAATAAAACTCTTTCGCCACTTTAATCCATCCCATGTAATAAGTAGTGTTTTAACGCCAATCATTATTCATTTCTAATGAAAAAAAATTTTTAATTTACTATTTGACCTCTTCCCTTTCTCTTTGCAAAGTCATATTTCCATTCAACTTTCTCCACATAATTATTATCCTATTGTAATAATATATCTTTATACTTAAATCACTCAACATACTTTGCTGTATTTGAATTTTTTATATATAATTTTCTATCACTTCAGGTTCTACGACTTAAAATTTCTTCAGATCTATTTTTTCAAATATTTTTGTTATACAATTGATCAAAACACTGTAAGTACAAAGCAAACGTTGACAGTTAAAACATTAAAAGTACAATTTATTAGCAATAGATTGTTTAATAACATGGATAGAGCTTCTTTCTAACTGGTTGATGCAATCATGAATAAATATTACTTGTTGCTAAAATGAGTCAGGATTAGCAAAAATACTAACAAAAGAGAGAGAGAGAGAGGCTTACCAAAGGTGTATTAGTCATTGTTAAATTGATCAAAATCTAATACTTTATGTAATAAAAAGCTAATATGCTAATTAGACTGAAGAGCATAATGACCATCTGTACGACCTTCCAGACCAAGCCAGGGTTGCGAGGGCCAAGCCGCTTGCATGAATTTCGTGCATGGGGCCTCTAGTAAATAAAAGAAGAGTAAACAGTGGGCAAAGGACTTTTGCCCATGATTTTTTTTTTTTAATTGTAAAGGAATAGTTTCACCTACAAGTAGGAAAAAATGTTAAAGAAAATATAGAATGTTATTTTTTTATATTTTTTAACTTATAGGTTTTAAATTAAACTTAATGTTTTCAGGCTTGTAGATTTAACACTTATTCATCAGAATTATATTTGAAAGCTTTAATTAAAATTTAACCTTGAATTTAAATTTCTCACCAATGAATACTATGTAACTGACAAACACAAAGAAAAAGATCAGTGTCTAAAAAGTGCTCTTCATCAGGGTAAAGAGCACCTTGATAAAGAGCACTTTTTAGACTGATCTTCTTTGTCTCCATGAAATTGCTTTTTTTGTTTTGTTTTGTTTTCTCTCTCTTTCTCTTTCTTTGGGACAATATTCCATGGCAATATTAGGGAACACAATGTCTTCTTTTTAAAGTGGAAGAATGGTAGGTGTGAGAGGAGAGGTGGAAAACAGAACCCACAAAAAAAACCCTAACCAGAAACTAAGTCCCTAAAACTCTCCATGTCAATGAAACCCTTGGAAAGTCTTCAGATATCTCAGGAGCATTCGTGCCCAAGTTGGAGTGTTGATGACATGATACTAAACATGTTTGAACAGGAGAGTGGAAAGAACACCTACGTTAGAATCAATCAGATGTGGGCTCAAATCCTACTGCTGCTGAGCCCAATTTGTGTGACCTTCAGCTCATTCTTAAACTCTGAGTCTCAGGTTCTAAGGTATAAAAATGAAAATCATAATTCTGAATACCAAGGAGAGCATAAATGAGTCCAATGTGTGTAAGTCCCATAATATAGTGCCTACAAAAATGCACTCAAGAGATATAAATTTACTCTTAACACGTTTCTTCACTTCCTAATAGAGATATTCGTACTTTTTCCACAGGACCTGTTGAAAATTTAAAAGGTAATTTTGGTTTTTGGGGGTTTTTTTATTCCCCACTCGGAGAGGCAGAGATTTTTATTTATCAAGAAGTCTGAGTATATAATTCAATAAATGTTTATTAAGTGTTTATTATGTGCCAGACACTATTCTTAGGTGGCTGGGTTGCAAAAATAAATAGGAAAGTGTTCATGATCTCAAGTAACTCACAATTTGGCCATATAGAATAATGTTCCTACTAACCATGAGTTAACGAGTTATTGTATTTAAGATATTTTGCTGATCTATGAGAGAACAATTTCAGTAAGAGATGAGAAGAGATCCTGGATTCTGATAACGTGAAGAATAGGAACTAAGTTAAGTAAAGATAGAGTATATGCATTATGTCATCAAGAAATTTAAATCAAAATGGAAGAGAATGATGGTTGAGAAGAAGGCAGAGTGAAAAGAATGCTAATACGTTTCTAGACCTAGAAAGAGGGACTGGTTCCTAAGGTAGAGAATCAACATTGTGGAGGCAAAAATGAAGGTGAATGATGAGTGTGAGTCCTACGGGTGCTTGGAAACAATGGCATTTAAAGCGAACTTAGTAGACAAGGATCCTATTTAATAAAAGGTATCATGAAAGTTGACCCTAATGGAGGAACGACTGGCTGCTATGACACGCACTGACCACCAGGGGACAGATGCTCAACTCGGGAGCTGCCCCCTCGTGGTCAGTGTGCTCCCACAGGGGGAGCTCCGCTCAGCCACAAGCCAGACTGATGGCCGCAAGCACAGTGGCATTGGCGGGAGCCTCTCCTGCCATAGTAGCAGCACTAAGGTTGTCTGATTACCTACTTAGCCAATAGTGGGACATCCCCTGAGGCTCCTGGGCTGCCAGAGGGAAGTCTGCCAGCTTAGGCCTAAGCCAGCAGATGGCATCCCCTGAGGGGTCCTGGACAGCTAGAGGGCAGAGGCTGGGCTGAGGGACCCTCCCCCGCAAGTACACAAATTTTCGTGCACCGGGCCTCTAGTGGAAAATAAGTAAAAAGGTACAAAGTAGAAAAAGTCAATGTTGCTTATTGGGACTAGATTCCTGATGTCAAACCACAGCTGATATCCATCTTTTAATGAAGAGGCATCCTGCTTCTGCCATCAGATCCCAGATCCATCGGAAATACCACCTCTCACAGTACACTGAGTTTGAAATTGAAACTTTAATCATTAACAGAAACAAATAATAAAAACAAGAAGTCAATTGAAATAATAAAGTCATCAAATAATTCTTTATATTGATTTTATTTAGATTTCCCCTAACCAATGCAATTTACAAATCAGGGATTTACAGATTATAACACTTGAAATCTTTCTACCTCTAGTACTTCTTTGCAGAATATATATTTCTCGCCTGCAATTCCTTCTTATGCTTTCTTGTACAGTCAAGCCAAAAATATATAACCACAAAATCTTAACCCATATTGTCATGAATTTCTAGAAGTTTGAAAGAATGAAGCTCTCTGGGTTGGGGGGCTGTGGCGGGGGCCCTAACATGAAAGAAAAACCTAGATCTTAAAAAGTACATTATGTCTATGAGTCACTTATTCTGTCCTGAATGCAGCAGATTTTAAGAAAGTTACTGATCCATTATGCATGAGAAATGGGAGGATTGAGGATGTGCATGGTGAATTTTATAGTTCCCTGTAGAAAAAAGTTTAAATTATGTGCTTGTAGACTTAAAATTTTACCAGATGTCCAGACATTCTTTTGTTATTTCTTCATGAGAAATTCTTTTTAAAATCTACCAAAGTAATCCATGTCTAGTTGTTCTCCCTAAAGGAAACACATATGCTTAAATCTAGAATTAAAAGATAAATGAGAATTTAATGTATATCTAAGGGAAACTGAGTAATTTTCAAGTTTGAAAATATTAACAACATACTGTTTAACAACAATATTCAAAATAACCACTTTTTAGATGGTGATGTCTGGATCTCAAATAAAACAGGAAGTAAGTTTATCATCAAATTCTCCCTCTTAATGTTGTACTGTACGTTAGTTGATAAGCTAAAGGTAAGTTAAGTGAGAAATTTTAGTTTTATATTTAATAATAAAATAATAGTTTAACATTAATTGTTGATTTTACTCTTTAACATGCACTGGGTCAAATATTTTATATATATCATATTATGTAATCCCTTCAACTATCCTGCTATATTATCCCTATTTTATATATGGGGAAATGGATTTTTAGAAAATAAAAGTGATTTGTATGAGGTCAAAAAGATAATAGGCAGGGCTGAATTTTGAACTTAAGTGGTCTAAATCTAATGTCCAAGCTCCAACCTAATTTATTTTTTAAATGTCCAGAAGTAAAGAATTATAGTTCATGTGTAGAACTCACAGAGTGCACACACACACACACACACACACACACAAAAGACGCAGAGGTAGCAGCAACCTCTCGATGAACCCCTAGGGACCTATTATATAGCTCATGTTGTACAAGAGAAAACACTCTCAATGTGAGCTATAAAAATGCTTTAAGTTGTATTCTGTAGCCAAATGGATTACAATCGGCCAGTTTACAAAGAGCAGCATCAGATGTGATCTAGCCCTGTCCCATTTCAGTAAATACAGAGGTCAGAAAAGAGAAGGAGATGGTTTCCACATGAGCACAGAGTTTGTGTCCTACAGCGGGATGTTAAACCCTTTCTGGGCAGTCAACGTGGTTTTTCACAAACTCTCACAAACCTTAAAGGGAAGAGTAGTTAAGTGTCAAAGGACTACTCAGAAATCTCCAAATTTACAAGAAATCTCTTGATTCACAGATTCATTGCTGGAGTAACTAATATTTGCCAAGCACAATTCTTTGCCTAGGGTTCTGATGACTTGTACATTGGACAAATAGGTGTGAATTTTATAGGTTAAAAAAAGAAGATCCCATAATAACTGTAGAGATAAAATGTAATCCCCAATCTGACTGCTATACCAATTCTAGCCCATGAAGAACTTGAGACAGGGCTAGGAGAAGGCACCCTCTGCATAGGATTAAAGAACAAGCAAATCAAGAACATCCACAACAGTGGCTAGGCAGAACAGAACTTTAACTACTTAATCCAGTGCATGTTACAGAATATCAGCAATTAATATCAAACTAGTGTTTTATTTTGAATATAAATATTAACATAGGTGGAATCTAAAAAAAAACAACATAATTACCCAACAAAAACAAATTAATAAATACAGAAAACAAATTGATAGCCACCAGATAGGAGGAGTGTTAGGAGGGTGTATTAAAAGGTATTATGAATAAAATAGCCAGTTAGAAAATTAGGGGGCTGTAAAGTAACAGCATAAAAAATATGGTTAGCCTGGCCAGTGTTGCTCAGTGGTTGAGCATTGACCTATGAATCAGGAGGTCACCATTCAATTCCCGGTCAGGGAACATGCCTAGATTGCGGGCTCAATCCCCAATGTGAGGCATGCAAAAGGCAGTCAATCAATGATTCTTCCTTGTTGATATTTCTGTCTCTCTCTTCCTCTTTGAAATCAATAAAAATAAATATTTAAAAAATGCCTTTCTGAAATTCTAATTATTTATTTTAAAAACTCATCTGGCCCTTAAAATAAATTTTCCTTTTATAAATCATAAATGAAAGAATAATATAAAGGGTTAATGTAATTATTTTGAAAAGCAAAGTCCTATAGGGCTTAGTTAAACCCAGACTTTAAAATACTGATTTTTGCTGTCACTAACATGTAACCACCATAAATAATATCTATTTTATCTATTGTTATGTCCATATTGTGATTTAAATAAAAGTGGGAGACATTTTATATCTGGCAGAACTATCAACTTGCCGAAACTGGTTTGGCTCAGTAGATAGAGCCAAAGGTCTGAGGACTGAAAGGTCCCAGGTTCGATTCTAGTCAATGGCATGTACATTGGTTGTGGGCACGTCCCCAGTCGGGAGTGTGCAGGAGACAACTGGTTGATGTTTCCCTCTCATCAATGTTTCTAGCTCTCTATCCCTCTCCCTTCCTCTCTGTAAAAAATCAATAAAATATATATTTTTAAAAAGCTATCAACTAGATTTTATAAATATACTTTCTCAATCTTGTGAATAGTCTTTATATTATAATGTATATAAAATTTGTAAGTACAGTTAAAATAGATTATGAAAAATCTCAGATTATTTTTATTAGATAATGTAAAATATCAAGAGATACTAGGATGTCTCATCTTCAAAATTTACTTCAAACTTTTTTCATTGTTTTTATTGATTTTTCATTTTATTTAAATCTCTATGTGTTGCTTAGAAACACACACACACACACACACAGCATATCCAAAGAGAATATCTGACATCATGTGATACATGTTGAGCATGATTTTTACATCTGTTATAAAAGTTAGAATATACTGCAAAGCATATGTCAAGAACTCTTATAAACCCAGAGCAACCCGATGGGAAAATAATATTCTCAGCAGTTTAATTTGTATTACATTTATTCATGTTAACTTGCTTCTGTACACTTAAGCACACCAATGCTAATAATAAAATTAATGTTGGCAAGAGAAGCCATGCTAAAAACTTCTCCTAAGACATTAATTCCCTCTTATCTTTTGGAATGTATAATCTGTAAATTTTACTGACATTGCGAATCAATCATAAGTGCTTAGAATGCCAAGTGAGTGTATGCTTTGCAGCTAAGTGTACAATAATGGAAAAGATGGAAAACACTGCTGACTCCTGGCATTGGTGGGAACACTTATCTAATTACACAGCTCATCAGCCCCTGCCAGCTAAAAGGGCAACAGCCAGGTGGAGCATCTTGATTTGCCATGTAGTTCCTTATCAGGTATGTTAAAAAATACTTTATTAAGTATTTTGATTTGTCATGTAGTTATTTATCAAAAATGTTCAAAAATATTTTATTAAATATGTTAAACATCAGCTATTAAACTACCCAGGAAATACATGTTTTTAGCCCTGTTTTTGGAGCAATAAATAGTGCTCAAGGGTAAATGTCAGCTAAGATCTTCTTTGACATTTGCAATAATTTTGACCCTTCTCTGTATGGCATGGTTTTTAATAACTCAGCTCTCAGACAATTGTATGACCAGTGGCACACTCAAAAGAGGACAGGTCTTCTTAACACAGAGAGAATACAAGTTTTCAAAGTTAAAATAAACAGTATTCTTTAAAAAAAAAAATCTCTCCTTTATCAGTATCTGCCATTTATCAAGATCCAGGAACTATAAAGCTATACTCTCAATGAATAAATTAGCCACTGATTATATTTAAGCATAGTTTTAATGAAGTTCTGGAATAAGCTACCAATTTTTCTTCATTAGAATAAGTCTTAGACAGAAGTCACTGGGAAATATCTCCTTAGTGGTTCCAATTGACAGTCTCCTGTTTTTGCTCATTTAATTACTGATTGATCCTTCTCTTGTCCCATATTAGATTGTTTCCACATGTATAAGAAACACAAGTCTTCAAAAACAACTGGATGAGAAAAAAAAATCTAGTGCTATTTTTGGCATATTTGAATAAATAAGCAATTTAAAGAAGTATCACTCATTTATTCATTTGACTAAGTCTTATTGGATACTAATTAAGAAATTTGAAGACATTTCCAAGACACTAAAAATTGCATAGAGGATTGAAAATGCAACTTTTCATGGACCTTCAACATTGATTTACAATGTTTCTACATTATAGAGATTAGGTCCTTATGCTTATTGGTCTCAAGCAGCAATAAAATATTCATCAAAATTTAAACAGTACCTGGCTGTAATCAGCTCATCCTAATGATCCAGAATGTACTTACATATACATAAAAATACAAAATATTTGAAAATTAAAACAAAAACATAACCATTTCAGAGATAACATGTGGACTCTTCAGGGAAAGAGTTGTATGGGAAAGTCTGTTAGAGTTTATATATGAACAAATAAAAACTAAAACATAATGAAATAATAACCAAAAATCAAAATAGCCTTATACCGTGTTTCCCCGAAAATAAGACATCCTCCGAAAATAAGACCTAGCGCATGGAAAGATAAGACATCCCTGAAAATAAGACCTAGCGCAACTTTGAAAGAAAAAATTAATATAAGACACTGTCTTATTTTCGGGGAAACAGGGTAGTTTAGAGGGGAATCTCCCAATGGTGCACCTACATATATAGCATAGACAGTATTTCCCTAATACAGCTCAAAAAGAGGCGGAGCAGCAAATGATGTAAAAAATATCTGACCCAAACATAAACTTAAAATAGAAACTTTAAACTGAAAAATAAATTAAAAAGAGAAATGCTGAATTGAACTAGACTGCATAGGTTGAGGGAAAAAAAAAAAAAAAAAAAAAAAAAAACCCGAATAGTGATGACTCAGTAAGTTTCTGAAAGCAGATTCTGTACTAAAACAGGGGCATGGGTAGTTTAGATTTAAGAAAGAATTCATTTAAGAAGGATGATTATGAGCTCTCACTGAATGTGGCTAGAAAATTCCCTTGCTTGGATGTCATTAACATGTGAACATATAGTATATCATAGTTTTGAAATATAAAAATATTACTTTTAAAGGTTGAAATTCTATATCATTAACATGTTAAAGAATTACAATAGCATGGCACTGGCAAACGGGTATCGAATAAATCAATCCAGTTTTAGCCATTAATTTATTTACATATTTCATACCTATAGTAATAAAAGGGTAATATGCTAATTAGACTGGATATTCTTCTGGAGGTCCTTCCATCTCCCGGACAAAGCTGGGGCTGCAAGGGAAGCCTGGGTCCTGTGTGCCTGCTGGCGGCCAGAGGGAGGGAAGCCCGGGTCCAGCATACCAGAGGGAAGCCAGGTCCTGGGTGCCAGAGGGAAGCTGGTACCAGCAGCCAGGGGAAGGAAGGCATACACTTGCACAAAAATCCATGCATCAGGCCTCTACTCTATATAATAAAAAGCTAATATGCAAATCAACTGAACAGCAGAACGACCAGTTGCTCTGACTCAATGCAGGAGCTATCCCCTGGTGGTCAGTGTGCTCCCACAGGAGTGTCGCTCAGCCAGAAACCGGGTCATTGCTTGCGAGAGCAGTGGTAGTGGTGGTGGCAAGAGCATCTCCTGACTCCACAACAGCACTAAGGATGTCCAACTGACAGCTTAGGCCCAAGCGAATCCAAGTTGCTAGTCAGACATCCCCTGAGGGCTCCCAGACTGAGAGAGGGCAAGCCCAGTTGAGGGACCCCCACCTCCAAGTGTGTGAATTTCGTGCACCAGGCCTCTAGTTGCCAAACAACAGAGTGTGAAAAGGGTAAACTATGAAAAAGTAGTGCTAGGCTATCCATATAGAGAAGTTATAAAAAACTGTATTTTTTTAAAAGAATATGCTTCTAACTTGATTTTAAAATTTTGCACCTGAGTTTTTCTAATACTAAAATATTATTTACTTTTCAAATACATAAAAAATAATGGTGCCCTAACCAGTTTGGCTCAATGAATAAAGCAACAGCCTGCGAACTAAAGGGCCCCAGGTTTGATTCCAGTCAAGGGTATATACCTTGGTTGCGGGCACATCCCCAGTAGGAAGTGTGCAGGAGGCAGCTAATAGATGTTTCTCTCTCATCGATGTTTCTAACTCTCTATCCCTCTCCCTTCCTCTATGTAAGAAAATCAACAAAATATATTTTTAAAAGAAATAAATAAATAAACTGGCCACCTTTAAAAAAAAAAAATGGGTAGCCTTAAAAAAAATAAAACGGTGAACCTTAAACCACTTCTTAAAATGTAATCAAATTCTATTTATTCACATAGCAAAAGAATCAAGAAACTGCCACCTCAATTATGACAATCCCCTCATAAACCTTCCTCTGGTGTTCCACAAATGGGTTTTTAAATAGAATACCTCACAGCCTGTGCCCTGATTCAACTCAAGATGAATATTATAATCACTAATAGAAGGCTGCCAAACCCAAGTTCCCATGGGGTAGGAGATGGTAAGAAACATAATAAACCTTTGTAAAATTATTTGTATAAAACTCACCAGGACAATGTCAAGATGGATCACTAGGCAGAGTATGGACAATATCATCATCCATCAGGCTACTTCTTAGTAAAACAAAAATAGAAGTCTTTTGGAACCAAATCAAAGATGATATTTTTAAATTAAAATGATTTAACAGAAGAACAATCAAGGCCTTAAATTATAAATGCCCATCCTTCAAACCTCCCTCAAAATAAGCTTCTCTGTTGAACTTTTTTTTCTTTTTATGATTGAGAATTAGTGTTACTTCCACTAAAAATCTATCAGGTTTTTATTACTTTGTTCCTGTGATAAAAAGCACTTCATAACAGACACGGGGGGAGCTGGATTGAAAGTTTTTAAGATTTAGCTTTGAAGGAATTAGGACTCATTTTTTCTAAGGTCCCTAGTGTCCAAATGTTTTTATAAAATGTACAAAAATTTTATAAAAACATACTGTTGTACTTGAGACGTTTTTATAATAAACCTAAGAATAACCAAGAAAGAAATGTCAATGTTATACCAAACTGTAGCTGTAAAACCAAACTGCTTACAAGACATTTTGTTTTAAACACCTAAAAGAGTTTCTCCGGGAAAAAAGAACCAAAGTTGCCATCTTCTAAATGACAAGCATTCTCCGTATTCCCTCCTGCCACAAGTCTCTTGTTTACAAGATGAAGCCATCTTTTATTTTTTCCCATTACCTTTTATCTAACCAAATATTACTTTTGACAAGATTTTTTTTTTTACCAGTGCCACACTGCATAAGAAACATTATATAAACTATTAGGGGTTTTTTTTTCCCCCCTCATAGATCCCAGAGAACCACATCATTTAAACTGATAGATACAAGCCCATTAGGGGTTTTAAGAAGTTCCATTAGCAATGAACAAAGCATACAAAAGCCCTGCCCACATGGAGCTTGTGTTCTACTTGGGAGATAAACAAATCAATAAATTATAGTTGATTAAAAGGAATGACTTCTGAAAAGAAAAATAAAGGGCAGATGATACTGAACATTGGTGATGGCAAGCAGTTTTAAACTGGGTAGGCAGGAAAGGGCTCACAGTAGGGTTGAAAGGTGAGAGAGGGCTGTGGGGACACCGAGGGAGAAGTTTCCAGGTGAAAGGAACAGCAAATACAAAGAGTTTTGAGGAACAGAGAGGAGGTCAGTGTAGCTGGAGCAAAGTGAGTAAGAAGAAATTACGAGATGAGCTTAGAAAGTAATGGGGGCCAGAACTTGTAAAACCTTGTGGGGATTTAAGAACTTTGGCTTTTCTTCCGAGTTCAGTGTGCGGGTGCTGTAAGGTTCCGAACAAAGCACAAGATCTGGTTACTTCTGGCTGCTATATTGAGTACGGTCCACAGGGTTCAAGGGTAGGAGCCAGACCCTAGACAGGCGTGATGGTGATGATGGAGGCTCAAACAGAATGTGAGCAGTAACAGCGTGAGAAGTGGCACAGCTCAGGATTCTGATAGCAGGGACAATGGGATTTAGCAGAAGATGATACAGATGTGCCAAAAGAAAAGGAATCGTGGAGCCATGGCCTGAGATAGGGCTGACTGTGTGAAGCAGGTTTGGGGTTGGGATCGGGTTCAGTTGTAGAAATACCACGTTTTGCACGTTTATCAGATACTCCAGTAGAGGTGCTGAAGGAGTCTGAGATTTAAGGGAAAGAGATCATCAGGGCATGAGGGTACATACAGAAAAATACGAAGAGTTAAGCCTTCAGGGTCTCCGATATCAAAGCCTCTGGGAAGTGAAGGAAATATTTCTAGAATTTCTATTTAGTTCTTTTTTTTTCTTTTTTAATAGGCCCTTTCTTTTCTTCCTCTGTTCTCTTCACTTTGTGATTCTCTTTTTTCTGGCCCTTAATCATTCTAAACATACATTTTTATATTAGATATTAGCTTTCAGATTGCTTTCTTATTATCAGAAATTTTTGACGCTCTGACTCTACCTTGGGAGAATCTCTCCTAAATGGTGGTATATTTGTTCTGCCACCATTCCAGGGCAGATGCAGGTGGATATCTCTGGGTGGTGGAGGACAGGGGCTTATAACTTCCTTTTTGTGCCTCTATAGCTATACCAGTGGTCGGCAAACTCATTAGTCCACAGAGCCAAATATCAACAGTACAAAAATTGAAATTTCTTTTGAGAGCCAAATTTTTTAAACATAAACTTCTTCTAATGCCACTTCTTCAAACAGACTCTCACAGGCTGTGGTATTTTGTGGAAGAGCCACACTCAAGGGGCCAAAAAGCTGTAGTTTGCCGACCACTGCTCTATACTGTTTCCTTCAGTAAAAATAAAAAGTTTGTGGTGATAAGAATGACAAAGTATATATGAGTTTTAAAATGTTTCCTGTAAAATATGCATAACATGTTAGTCTACATGACACAGAACTATCCATGTGTGTGAAACAAAAGATGTATTTTTTCTGTGTAAAGTAGAGTTGAAAATATGTGCCTGGGTCACTTCAGTGGTACAGGAACATCTATGGGACTTTTAAAGGAAGCTAAAGCAACTTTCAGTTTTACCTTTCTACTTAGTTGTGTGAATAATAAACTATGTGTTAATGTTATTTCATACCTTAATAAAAATGGGATATTTCTCAGTCATCTGAATCCTGGGCTATGGACACAAACTTTCAAAATTTGAAAAATAGCTCGGTTGACTATATTTTTAAATCTGTTTGTTGAATGCAGTCAAACTATGAACGGCCTACAAAGAACACTTCCTTTCTTCCATTTCATTTTTAAGGTATCTGAGAAAATTTATTAGATAAAGAGATGGCAATAAAGAAAGCTATTGCAGGAATGTTTCCACTTAAAAAGTTCTTCCTGGTTGACATATATTTCTATGTAAAGTTGAGGGGGGCGGTCTTTCATCTCTGTCAAATCTTTGATCCTAACAAAAAGAAACATGCCAGATGAAGGCAGTGAAAGGAATGCTTTTATGAAGTTCTCTCTTTTTGAAGATTGTTAAATATTGAAAAGTTGCCCCCTTCGTTGTATCTGTGCTTGAATCTTAATATGGCTTACTTCGCATTTACCGAAATGAAAACTCAAATAAATAGAACCTAAGTAATAATCTGAGTCGATTGAATGTAAAATGAAGTTTTAAGTTGCTACACTCAGAAATGCAGCTATAGCACAAGGGAATTCTGCAGGGGTAACGGGGAGGATGAAGCAGAAGAAAAGCTTGCGGAGGCTATATTTACACAGACAAAATAAAGCAGAAAGTGAAGAGACTCTCTGGGGACTGTGGTCTCTGTGATGGCATCTCAGCCATGCAATTCCTTCCCCAGCCCTAACTCCCATGTTTACAGTTTCTAGAGGCTTCAACAGAATCCTGTGAATTTCATCAATTATCAACTACAGTTTTCCTACCTAGAGTCAGATAGAGAGTGTGATAAAACCTGCCCTTCAGCTTCTGTCAGCAGAGGACGAGGTCTAAGAGTTTATTGCAGTACATGTGTAGAAAAGTCTAGCAAAATAAGTTTAGATGGTTGCAAAGTACTTTATTCAAAGTGCTTTAACTTCTTGCAGCACTGAAGCCAGAAGGAGGTGGTATGGCTCACAACACTCTTGCCAGAGGAGTTACCCACTCGAAGGACCAGGAGTGTTTACAGCTACTGATGGCGTGAGAGATCAGTGCGTCACATTCCTGTCTCCTCCCAGCTCCTCCACCAGAAGATGAGGACAGGAAAGTTCTATAAAAGTAAAGTCCACGAACGTTTCCAACTGGACCTGAGCTGCTGCTCATCTGCTCCCGCGTTTGCTTTTCTTTGGAATCACAACTGAAAACAAACGGGATTTTTTTAGCAATGCTGATGTCACCCTGTAATTAGTAAGAGCATGGAAGAAGCTGCGTTTCCATTTTCCCTGATAACGTTGTCCTTTCCAGGAAGGGGACATGGCTTTGGAAGGTGGGGGCGACAGAGGGTGGACAGTGCTTCGCCTGCACCTCGCTGGCTTTGAGAGTTCTTCAGTAGCAAATTGCTTTTTGTTTCCACAATAAATAAGGTCACCATGTTAGCTATTAAAATACACTTCCCATTAAGATACAAAGAAGGCAAACTCTTCTTGCCAGTTCCTGGTTGACAATCTACTATTCCTCTGTACACTCAACAGATATGCTGTAAGAAGAGTGATTGGTAGTAGGGATTGTTAAGACATTTTAAAAATATATATATTTAATTGATTTTTTACAGAGAGGAAGGGAGAGGGATAGAGAGTTAGAAACATTGATGAGAGAGAAACATCAATCAGCTGCCTCCTGAACAGCCCCTACTGGGATGTGCCTGCAACCAAGGTACATGCCTTTGACCGGAATCGAACCCAGGACGCCTCATTCCGCAGGATGACGTTCTATCCAATGAGACAAACCAGTCAGGCAAGACATTTCTTTAATAAAGAAATTTAGAAACTTACATTTCTAAAGACTTAATTTACATTTAGGGGGGAAATTAACTGCTAAAATTAACAAGGAGATGAATTAGTGAGAAGATACCATGCATTTATAGAAAACTTCTTCCTAATAGGCTTAAGATGAATTAGAAAACTGAATTATGATTCTTTGTAAAGTAAGGATGTATGCATTATATTCCATGGATTACAGAGCAGGATTATAAAACAAAGAGATATCTAATAACTTTAAAAAGTTTACTGGCAAATGTCTCACACTATGGAAACTGATACGTGAAATCTCTGGCATCCTACACAGTTTCATGTTCATTAGGTTATGTGTGATTAATTTTGATACGAACAAATCTTGGACTCAAACTATATTTATAAAAACAATTAATAGACTTGACCTTAAATGTTCCTAGAGTAAGAAAAATAGCCTTCAGTTAGCCAAATATGGCAGCGGCTAGGTGGGTGTGCTACTGATTTTACCAAGAGACTCTTCCCCGAAAGATTGCGTCACCATTCTGGAACACAGGCTGCTGCCCTCTTTAATTATGTGTTTGGATGGCAAGCAACTTTCTGGAATTAGAGAAGTTAAGAGTTCAGCATCCAGCCTCTGAATTGAACTAGATGACCTTCCCCTATAAAGGAATGGCAAAAAAAAGGCATTGACCACAGGCCCGGCTGCTGGATCCCAAGATGTGCTTGTGGGCAGCTGTGCTGGATACTCTTGAGAAGTATGTGTTCTTCTTTATAATCATCCTTTTTAAAGGTCAGAAAATAGAAGAAGAGGAGAGAAGAAATATGAGGGCTTGGAATTATTATTGTTGATTGTGATACTGACCACGTTATCTTGGGAAATTGGTTGAGCTAAGATCAGGGCCTAGTGACGAATGAAGATCAGAGAAGCAAGATGGCTCCCAGGAGAGATTCAGAAAATGCAGATTAGCCAGCCTAATCAAGCCTGTGATTTGTCGATTATGGGAATTGTAAACTACAATACACTAGTTAAGTACATTTGAATAGCATGCACCTGTGTCCCATGTTTGGGAGTCTTAGTAGATTAAATTGTAACCATATTGATTTTTGTTTTGTGCCCACATAACTGAATCCCAGGATAATGCAATAGGAAATTTCTAATCCAATTAAAAGTCATTAATATGGCAAAGAGTTATCTTTATTGTCAAGTTTGATACAGAGTTTCTATATTTTTTTCCAAAATCAGCTTCAGCCCAACTTCCCTTAGTGGTTTTGAGAATGCAAACAAAGCAAGCTGAGATGCTGTGTTGTCTCCAACTCTATTCCCACAGGTGGGTTTAAGTTAGCGCTACACGGTCCAAATTGCTAAAAAAATTGGCAGCTGTAATGTTGCAGTCCGAAGCTCATTCCAGCAATTCTAAGAGGGAGCAACTCGGCAAGGCTTTTTTTTTTTTTTTTTTTTTTTTTTTAAAGAATGTGGATTCCTTTCCTAATAATTTAGAATTTTATGTGTAGGAGGGCTCTTATACAAACCTTTTGTCTAATAGATAAGGAATCTGAGTGCCAGACAGGTTGTTTGATTTGTCCGAGGACACACAGTTAATTATGTGGAATAAGAGAGCCAAAAACTCCAGTTTCTTGGCTGATAGCCAGGTGTTTGTAATGGAAGACTTTGTAGAGTTGCTGTTTCACTTTTTGATGCGTTGTAGTCATGATATCCTTTTCCTGCTTACTATTATAAAGTTCATGTCAAGATTATCAGTGGAAAGTAGAAATATTGGGGTGGGAAAATGTACAGTTTTGGAACAAAGAAGTGAGCTATTAGATAGGTAGTCTCATAGCTGTGCACCGGAGTTTGTTTCACACCCTCTTAGGGCCTATTTTCTCCTTTAGAAAATAAGAACCACATCCTACCTACCTCAACGGGTGGTCACAAGCCCAGAATTCAATCTCCTATCTAATGAAGACAGAATATGGAAATTGACTGTCATTCATTGACAAAGATGACAGCGCCCACAGCCAATAAGGAGGGGATATACAAATTGACATGACAAAGATTGTGGTGGCCAGGCTGGGACCCTCTGGGCCTCTGGGCAGTACGCGCGCGCATGCAGGTGCACAGCAATCGGGGGGGGGGGGGGGGGAAGCAAGGGTGGAGGTAGCTACAGGAGGGCGGCAGGGCTGGACCAAAGACAGAAGATGACTCCAGCCAGAGCTAAGGCAGAAGGCGGCTCCAGCTGGAGCAAAGGTGGAAGGCTGAAGGCTATCGCCAGAGTGAAGGCCCAGGTCCCAGGTGCCAGAGGGAAACCAGTGCCAGCAGTCAGGGGAAGGCAGGCCTATCCTTGCACAAATCTTCATGCATCAAGCCACTAGTTTAGATTAAAACATTTTATAAATTATAAAGCACCTCAAGTATTAGCCATCATTACCACAGTGTAGCATTCTACTTTTTTAAGACCTCCGAGTTGGGTTCTTCACTAGTGAGAAATAATAGCACTATACTAGCACTATACGAGAATTGCTTAGTGTGAAGCCATTGGTTAGAAAAAGCAAATTTAAGCCACAGTGCTTTCCTGGCCAGGAGATTCAAAACCCAGAGTGACTAGTATGCCAAGGGTAGGACCTTGAGGCAAGCAGACCCTCTCATAAACAGAGAACATTTTTAACCTTTTGAGCCTAGAGTAAGGTGTTGAAATAATTGCTATTATCCACTTGACCATCACTTTACAAAGTAATTAAGGCAGTTATTTCTGATGACTTTTATTATCTGAGAGGAAAAAATACATGTTGGTACATCTTATAAAAAATACTGTTTGGGTCTCAAGCATTGTTACATAGGAACTTTAATGTGATGTTTTTACAGTATTTATTTTGTGTTCTTTACGACATCTATGGTGTTGTATAAATGATGAAAATGGTGTTTAAAATCATTTAGAGAGAATAATAACTTTCAGTTATTATTGTACAACTTGTCCTCGTGTAACTTTTTATATTATAGAGGTATTTTGAAAGTCTTGAATGAGATTTATAATCTATTTGTCTATACCAGATAGTTCCTTTTTGGAAGGTCTGACAGACAAAATTAAGGAAGGAAGGAAGGAAGGAAGGAAGGAAGGAAGGAAGGAAGGAAGGAAGGAAGGAAGGAAGGGAGGGAGGGAGGGAGGGAGGGAGGGAGGGAGGGAGGGAGGGAGGGAGGGAGGGAGGGAGGAAAAGAACAGAAAAAAGAAAACCTTGGAATGAAGTAGTCGATAATTACAGGGGTGGGCAAAAGTAGGTTTATAGTTGTGAGTACATAAACAATTTATTAGTTATTGTATTATTTTCTCATATCCTATTTGTCTCTTTAGTCATGTAACTTTAGTCAAGTAACTACCAAAAAAATTAAAATATTGCTTTCACTTTATATTAATTAAATTTCTGTTTAGAATAGCAATACATATCATATTTTTGGTAAAAATGCAGAGTTTTTTCCATCTTGTGAAATAAATTTTAATGCATTCTTTGAAGCAAATGAAAACTCTGTATCCGGATGATTTAATTCATTAATTAAAATCAATTAGAAAGCAAAGCACTCTCTGTATCACAATGTTATTTACCTTCAGACAAAAACAAGCTATTAAAATAACTGATTACATTTAAATTTAGACATAGTTTCTTGTCTCTGTGAATGTTAATATTAATAAAATATTATCTAGGCCAGTTTGCAGCTCTGTTGATTAATGAGTTTGCCAACCACTGACCTAGACTCTCGATTCTAATAATTACAGGCTGTTGCTCCTTGTAATTAAGCCCTATATGAAACAAGCAGTATTTGGCAGGGCGGCCTCATGCTCCCATCAGAGGGCAACACAACTTTGAATGAGAACAAGAAATCAAACATCTAGGACTGTGTAGTGCTTCATAGTTCACAACTGACATCTTGATTTTTTTTAAATTTTCAGATAGGGTTTAATCACAAGGAACAACAACAGCCTGTAATTATTGGAATCGAGAGTCTAGGTCAGTGGTCGGCAAACTCATTAGTCAACAGAACCACAGTTTGTCGACCACTGACCTAGGCTAACTAAACATTGGTGTGTTGTTTTTTTATTTATTTTAAATATATTTGCTTTTACAGACAAGCAAGCCATTGTTGATACTCCCTACCTCATGCCTCAGTATTAAAGCAAATCACAGAATTATAGTATTTGCTTTATTTACACTGCAGGGGAAGGGTAGGGCCAATTAAATGGTTATAAGTTTTTAAATTCTGGAAGGTATATTTAAATCTTCTGATAAAAAAAGAGTTCATGTATGGGGAAAAATTCTTCACACAATTATAAAATTCTTAGAAGTTTATATGTCAAATATTTCAATTCTTTTGAAAAAGAAAAAGGCCCAGTAGAAATATAAACAACCAAGATACTGGATCTTTTTGATAAAAATAAAATAAAAGTCTCTCACAAAGGCCCACTGAGGACGTTAGAAGAAATTAAGTAGTGACTTGTATGTAGGGAATGTAGCATCAGGCTGAGTGATTTTGATGAAAGGAGTGAAAAATCTATAATTTAGAGTTATTTTAATTTATCATTAAACCAATACCATTAAAACACACACACACTAATATTCCTAAAAGAAACAAAACCATTTAAAATGCTGGGTTTGATTTATGATTGCATTAATTTTACTCACAGGCTTTAAGTTTTCCAAAATTGATGACAACTATACTATAAATCTCATCGACATCAAGGATTTATATATATATTTTGGCTGACAAGTGAAAACAATGTACCTTTTCAATGGCAAATAAGAATGTGATCAATCACAAAAAAGGAGACACCATTCTTTATATTGAAAGTGCTGAAGATTAAATTTTGGTGAAGAAGATTTAGAGTAAGCTATGCCATAAACTCAGCATCTCGTCAAACCCTGACGTGAGGATCACAGGACTATTTCTAAGACAAGGAGTATCTGTAGTAATGTGTTTCAGAAGGGAAAGGAAGACTAAAGAAAAAAGGCCTTAAAAATAATAGGGGGAAAATAAAGAGAAACAGACTTAGCTACCAGAAGTCTCCATGGGGCAGTAAAAAAGGTCACTTTTTCTCTGATTGGCTCAAAAGTACCACATTTTTCAGACTTCAAACAGTTTTTATGTGATTTCTTCCTAGTTTATTTCCCAACAATGAACCATATATTTAGCTTGTTAAATATCATAGTAAAGATGTGCAGGAAATACAATTAAACCTTAAGTTTTCATGAAGCTGCCGACAAGAAAATTGCACCAGTTTGTTTTTATTGAAATGGTGAGTTAACAGGCACCAGCCAAATGCTAAAATTAAACATTCTGGAAGAGTGAATGTCATTAGCTTTAGTAGGTTGAATTTTCAGTCACTTTATCATATTATGTTCCAAATACATTTCAGTCTACTGGACATGTAAGGCCAACTTTATGTTCTTTAAGAATGTTGTTCTTTTTGGGGAGGAGGAGTATTTCTTTGTAACTGTCTTAGGTGAGGGGGGTGAGATGGTGTGGTTTTCTTTTAGATTGTTTGGTTTTTTTGTGTTTTTTTGTTTTGTTTGGTTTGGTTTGGTTGGTTTGTTTTGTCATATGGAAAAGTAAAAGAGAAAATAAATATAACATATTACCAAGGGTTTCTAGGTATTTTAAGATAAAACCCTGTTTATTTGCATGCTTTGAGTAGTTCTTCCCATGAATCCTTAAGCACTTTAAGAACAAAGCAATTGTAATGACATTCCCACTCCCCTCCCCGCCCCAGAAAACTGGCAAGTGTACTTAATGCCCTGAAAAAAAACAAGTTTTCTAAATTTGTTTTAATGTCCTTCAGTTGTGCTCAAGGAATATTTCAAAATGGCAGAATATGTATAAGCTAACATAAAGAAAAAGAAAAATGTTTGGAAAGTAACTTCTTGCTACAAAAATGGAACCTTAAAAATCCTTAACAATTTTATTAAACATATTTACTAAGTTACGGAAGCAGTTGGGGCCATTAGAAATACTAAGCTGGTGCCTGGCTAGTTTGACTCAGTGGATAGAATGTCAGCTTGTGGGCTGAAGGGTCTTGGGTTTGATCTGGGTCAAGGGTATATATATCTCTGTTGAAGGCTCAATCCCGAACCCTGGTTGGGGCATGTGCAGGAGGCAACCGAGGTATATGCAGAAGAAGGAGTTTTTCATTGGGCAACCACTCAGTTACCCCTCTCTGCCTCAAAAAACAAAACAAAACTAAAATTAAACTCCTGAGCTAATTAGCTGAATTAAGGTGACAAATTTAGCATTTGCTTTATCAGGATATCTAATGGCATTCAGTAAATAACAAGGTTAGCTACATGTAGACCCAGGTTTGAGTCTTGGTTCTACCATTTACTGAGTGGTGGCAGGGGAGGTGATCTTAGGATGGAGGAATCTTAGACACACAACTTCATGTATTCAACACATTTTTGCTGCAGAGTTATCTATTTGATAGAAATAATAATTTCCACATCATAACATTAATGTGAGGATCAAATGAATTAGTGTATATGAAGTAGTTAGCAGAGTACTTAATAGCTGTATAGCTCAATATAGGGCAGCTACTATCTATATCTATTGCTATATCTATATCTATATCTATATCTATATCTATATCTATATCTATCTATATCTATATCATCTAAATGTAAAAGCTTAGGTGACCATCTGACCATTTGACTCTCCAACTGGAAGCAGTGGCACACACTGACCACCATTGGGCAGACACTCAACTTTGCAGAGCGCCCTCTCAAACTCCAGAACTCCTTAGGGGGTTTTGGAAAGCCAGTTTCAGCTAGATCCCCACAGGTCAGATCAAGGGACCCCACCTGCCAGAGGAATCCCCCTTACTCTGCAGATGTTCTTCAAACCTTGACACCATCCCAGGTGCAGTTGGCTAGCAAGGGCCCTCAGGAGGTTAGCTCCAGGACATGTCTGGTTCGTCTTGTCCAGTCCCACCCCACAGCCACCTTCTAATTAATCTCCTTTCAATGTTCACGAATCCGTGCACTGTGCCTCTAGTTATAATAATAACTGCAGATAGGTAATAAAACCCTACCTTGGGGGATCTATTGTCCAAAAGGACACATGCCAAAAAGTGTCTTTACACTGTGGTTAAACCATTAAGGCTCATAAGATGAGGTTCTTAAATTTCCAAGATATTAAGATAATATATCTTGCTCATATTATATCCCCCAATTTAACATCCAATAAATAAAATAATATACTGTATATTATTCTAAGTGTGTATACCAAATCTACAACTGAATATATGAGTTAAGAGAACAGTGGTATAGTTCAGGGCAAGAGCTATAAATGTGGGATTTATTAGCATATAAAGCCATGATGAAATTATTCATGGATTAAATATACTTGGAGAAAAGAAAGAGCCACTGGACTGAATACTAGAGTATACCAGCATTGAGAGGCAAAAAGGAGGAAGTTAAGCTGGCTGAAGAAACTGAGATGGTATAGGTACTGAGACAGTAGGAAACACACACACACACACACACACACACACACACACACGGAAAATGCATAGAGGTGAAAAACAGCGGTCTTTTCTATCAAATGTAACTGAAAGCACAGGCACCACTGAATTTAGTGACAGTGAGTCATTATTGACATTGAGAAGGTCATTTTTAGAGGAGAGTTAGAGAGGAGAAAAGAGAGAGACAGAGAACATTGGCAACTGTCAGTAGGTTTTGCATTAAAGGGAAGGGATGACATTGTAGATGTGAGGGTCAAGAAAGTTTGTTAATTCCAGTGGGAAAACTCCAGTAGGGAGACATTGTTCATGAAGGAGAAACAGGGCCAAATTGTCTGAGCTAAGCCCTTGAGAAAGAGAACAAAACGGGCAGACAGGTTGGGAGGAAAGGCAGAAAGCATGTGCAAAGACTCAGGCAGATTTCTGATTTGCTAGTGAGAAGAAGGCATGCCCACCAGAGGGCTTCAGTTTTCTTTGAGAAGCATAAGGAGAATCAGCAGATGAATAGAAAAGAGGAAAATGGAGCAAATCATGAAATGTTGGTGTTGGAGAAGAGAAAGTGAACAACCCAGGGACATTTCATAGAATTGCCAGGCAGTATGGACTGCCCATTTGAAAAAGATTGTGAATTTAATGTGAAAGCAGTTAGTTGAGTTGTTATTTCTTTTGCAGTAATGTTTGATTACTTTGATTTACTAATAACTAGGAGTAATTGTGTAGTTGAGATTGTAGAATTATCAGAACGAAGAAATGTGACAGTGAAAGAAACAGGAAGGTTAAGAGACTTTTGTATAACCCTCTTCTTTCCCTAACACATCAGAGTAAAACAATAGCCAGGGACCTTTTGCTTCAAATCCATTGCTAAATGAAGTGTGAAAGGGACTCCTTTTCCTAGAGGCTGGGCTATTTGTGCATGACCTCCACAGCTTTCAGTGGAAGAAGGGCATGGTAGTGAGTGGCCTGTAGCCCTAAAATTTCTGCCTGGCTTCGGGCCCTGCCTTCCTTTATTTTCAGCAGTCATCCGACCAGGAGCACTGTTATCTCAGGTATTTCCTAGTGGGATATTAAGAACTTATCTCTCACCCTGCTCAAATGAAAACTTAGTTGTTACATATGTCTTAAGCCTCACACCATTCCTGTACAAGAAAGAGCTGGCCCTGCTTTCCTGGTGACAGGAATCAGTGTGACAACATTTCAGACACCACGATTTGATAGGAGCTAGAGAATCGTGACCAACAAATAACATTGTCCTCAATCTTATCATCTCAAAGGCTCACTGTGGGGGTCATTACATTTCTGATCTGTACACCAGCAAGCGATGCATTCTGTGCAGGTTGATGATCTATCTTTAGAGCTGGCTGGAATGTTTGGCTCTTCTTAGCTCACCATGTGAAATAGTTCAGTCATCTTTGACAATGTTATCATCCAACATGCACATGACCTCTGCTTAATACTACTAGCCAGTACTAAAATATAATACTGGGCTCTAAGATCAGTTTCTTTAGACTGAAAATCTATCTCAGAAAAACAGGGATCTGCACATCTAAATTAGTTTTCTTCCATAGCATGATTTGGTTATTGGTATTATAAGTAACAATATTTATAATAGCTAACTTTCACTAAGTACCATCCTAAACATTTTATGGGGTTAAACTCAATTTAACCCTTGCAGCATCTTTAATAGATGGGTATTTTTATCATTCCCATTTTAAAGTTAAAGAAGATGAGTCACAGATGAAGTGACCTGCTCAAGGTGAAGGCACTATGTAGAAGAGCTGCAATTTGAACCCTTGCATCCTGCCCACAGAAGTCAATAATAATTGTATAATATGTCCCAATAATTTACTGGGTTTAAATAAGAGAAATCATTTATTTATTAGATTTTTGCCATCCTATTTCTACTAAAAGTTTTAGATTGCCCTGTATTTAAAACATCTTAGATCTGATCATTTTGGTTGAGAAAGTTGTCTTGCCACAGAAAGAAATCAGACTAGCTGACCTAATAGAATTCTCTAACTCCTCCTTCCTATATCAGATTCAGAGGGGAAAATGCAGCATGAACTATATGAAATCGCTATTCTTTTACCTTTTTGACTAACAAAAAATGGCAATTTTGCATGCCTCCTCTTAATACAAAGGGAAAGCTACAAATCCATATTCAGTTTTGCTCTCTGCTTTATTTCAGTATCATAATGATTTTACTGGCATTTGCATTCTCCTTCCTTGCCTCCCTTGTGTCAGGAACAAACACCATCTCTGGGTGAGAGAGCAAGCCAGGACCAGGGGCATTAATTGTTACTGAGGGACAGACAAAGTCATTTCCTTTAAGTTGGTCCATTATGTCTGAGGCTTCCTGACCTTGGCCTCATTTGCCCTTTGAGCTCTAGTCCAAGTGCTCAAATAATGTGAGCTGTGACTTGCCTCAGAAAGTAGATTCAGTCCAAGCTTTTATTATTTTACTGTTTGTTTGTTTTCTTCAAAGAATCTCCTCTTGAAACCTAACAGCAAAATACTCCGTCTTTCTGATTGAAAAAATAATTAATTATAATGGTTCTGAAAACTGAGTCAGACATTCAGGAATCATAACATCTACACTGCGCTCGAGACCTCATTCCTCCCACAGCATTTTTCAATGCTAAAAACAGCATCAATGCCAGTATTCCTGGCAAATGCGTCGCTAATTTACAATCAGGCGAACCTCGCTAATGTGTTTACTGAGTGTGAACAAGGAAGGCTATCACATCCAGAAGTTCCAAAATAGTTTTCTTTCTTTAGAGAACGTGTATCTTCTCAGAACAAGCAGCCGTTCTCTCACATGTTTTAGTCTGTGCCACTGGCCACCGCTGAGTCAGAGCAGAGGTGACTTCTGGGCCGTTGCAAGTGTCATTTTCTGTATTTGGCAAGTGTGGCAGTCTGGATGTCTTTACCACATGGAAAAGTTGACAGAATGGCCATTTAACAATATGCCCGGCAAGCCTATAGAAGGCACGAGAAGTGTCACCCAGAAGATAAATTGTCAGGTCAGAGAACAGAAACATGGTTGTTATCACTGACACAGACCATTCTTCCTGTCAGCGAAATATTACCAACGTGTCTTTCACCAGGAGGTGATATGTTGAGATACAAATAAAACAATGCAATTTCTATCCACTTCAAAAAGAGATAAGTGTGAACACCTAAAAATGACACCTGTAAGAAGCAGATTGTAGAATGACTAATGGCACTTGGTTTTGTAATCCCCTCCTCCCAAATTTCTAACAGTAGCTAACAAAATTAGTGTCATTAGATAGAAAGATGTAGCTTCCTTCCTTTCTTTTTGTTGAATTTATTGGGGTGGCACAGGGAACAAAATGATATAAGTTTCAAAATGATATAGCACAATTCTATTATATGTCATCTGTATACCTCAAGTCAAGTCTCTGTCCATCATCATTTATCCCCACTGTGATATCTCACTGTGCTAGACACTGGCAATGTCAAGGTGAGTGAAAAATGGCCCATATGTTTGTCTATTGGTTAATTCTAATAGTTGAACACCAGTGCTTTGTTATTATGCCTACAAAATAATTTATATTTCAATACCAGTGTGCTAGGATTATGTTTCCTTTTCACAGTTCGTGTCCTAACCCATGAACCACTCAAAGAGGAATATTGCTAGCATCAAAATCAATTGTATTTTCTCTCCTAATATTCTATACCACATTCTAATTTGCTTGGTATTTTAATCATGACATACTCATACAACTTTTTCCCCCTGGAGTTTCAGCTCATTTCCCTCTTGGTAAAAAAATAATCTATCCCCACAATAGTCTAGAATTTTTCAGTCCCTTAATCTTGCAATGGATTGTCCCTGAATCTATCAGTCCCCTTTTTCGACCTGGCCTAGCTGTGTTGTAGATAGCTTGCACAGCTTACATGCAAACATTTCTCTTAGTGGTTTTTCACTTAGATTATTTCTTGCATCTCATATCTTCTAATTCATGGTTTTATCCCACACCTTACTAGAGTAACATCTTAAACAATTTATCAATGAAAAAATAGATGGTAAACCATCTCAAATCTTGCATGTCTAAAAATATTTCTATTTGGCTTTCACAGTCAATTGACAAGTTCAGCTGATAATCCACACTAATAAAAGAGAAACATGCAAATTAACCATCACTCCACTAAACCCACAAGCCATGCCCGCCAACCAATCAGGAGCAAGTGTACAAATTAACCCAACTAAGATGGCAGCCAGTCACAGAGCTGGAGCAAGCAGGGGGTTGGGTTGCCCCTGGTGATGGAGAAAGCCAAGCTTCCCGCCTGCCCTGGTCAGCCCTGACTTCTGCTCAAGGCTACAAAGTTTCAATTATAGAAGATAAATAAATCCTAGATACTTGCTTCCAGCCAGCCCTGGCCTCCATTCAAGGAGACACTGAAAAAAAAAAAAAAAAAAAAAAAAAAAAAAAAAAGGAGGAGGAGGAGGAGCTGAGGCCTTGGGTTGCCGGGAGGCTGATTAGGTCAGCATGAGATGGCAGAGGCCATTGGGGATAGACAGATCAGCAGGGAGGCCTGTTGGAGGTGAGCAGGCCATCAGTGGGATCAGTTGGAGATGATCAGGACAGTGTGTGTGGTGGGGGAGGGGAGTTTGCAGTGAGCAGGCCAGTAGGGGGGCAGTTGGGGTGAAGCAGGCACAGGGGACAGTTGGGATGATCAGGCTGGTAGGGGGACATTTTGGGGTAGGTAGGCCAGCAGGCAGATTGGTTAGAGGCAATCAGTCAGGTAGGCAGACAGGTGAGCAGCTGGAGCCAGCAGTTACAGATTGTGAGGGGGATGTCTGACTGCTGATTTAGGCCCAATCCCTGTAAACAGACAGTAGGACATCCTTCAAGGGGTCTCAGATTGGAGAGGGTACAGGCCGGGCTAAGGAATGCCCACTCCATGCACAAATTCCATGCACCAGGCCACTAGTCCTATCTAATAAAGGCATAATATGCAAATTGACCCTCACTCCAACACAAAAGTTGGCTGCCCCCATGTGGACACAAGATGGCCACCACAAGATGGCTGGCAGGGGAGGGCAGTTATGGGCAATCAGGCCAACAGGGGAAGGCAATTGGGGGTGACTAGGCTTGCAGAGGAGGGCAGTTGGGGGGAACTAGGCCTGCATAAGAGGGCAGTTGGGGGGAACCAGGCCTGTAGGGGAAGACAATTGGAGGGGACCAGGTCTGTAGGGGAGGGCAGTTAGGGGGGGACCAGGCCAGCAGGGGAGGGCAGTTGGGAAGGACCAGCCTACAGGGGAGGAAATTTGGAAGGGGCCAGGCCTCTAGGGGAGGGCAGTTGGGGGTGACCAGGCTGGCAGGGGAGTGGTTAGGGGATGATCAGGCTGGCAGGCAGAAGCAGTTAGGATCAATCAGGCAGGCAGACAGGCGAGAAGTTGGGAGCCAGCAGTCCTGGATTGTGAGAGGGCAGTCAGACATCCCTCAAGGGATCCCATATTGGAGAGGGTGCATCTGGGCTGAGGGACACCCCCTCCCATACACAAATTTTATGAACCAGGCCTTTAGTAAAATCATAGCTCAAAATCTTTTCCCCTCTGAACTTTAGAAACACACTGCCATTGTTTTCTCACCAGCCCCCATCATCCCACCCACTGATTGAAAGCAGGGTTTCCCCCCTTTGCCTCTATTTTCCCCTCCTATTCCTTTTCTTCATCATCTTTCTGATATATTTTGGAATTTTGTCTTTATTATGTGTGTATGGAAAATGTATGATGATGTAATTTCATGTATCCTGGCCAGGCAATGGAAAACATTTTCAGTCAGAAGACATTTCCTTTCTTCAGCTCTGGGAAATTTCATTTATTATTTCTTTGATCATTTGCTTCCTTTCACATCTGTGTTCTCTCTTCTGGGACTCCTATCTAATGAGATGTTCAAACACTGGGACTTTTGGAGTAATTCTCTATTTCTCTTATCTCTTTTCATATTTTCTATCTGTGTCTTCCTATATAATAAAATAATTCATTAACTTTATCTTCTAGCTCTTTTGACAAATTATATTTTGGCAAGTTTTTTTTCTTTTAATTTCCAAGAACCCCTTTTATTTTATCTAACTATTATTTTATTATTATTATTTTCTTCTATTATATAAATATAATAAGTTTTGAATTTCCCTAAATAGAAATTACAATTGCTAATATTCTCTCCATTCCCCAGAATTATCTCTGCTTAGTCTGGGTTATATTGTTTGTTAATTTTGATCTTTTATGCGGCTGGTTTTACTCACATGCCTAATGGTCTCTAACTCCCCTTTTATTTTTAACAACAAATGAATAGGCTGATGATTCAAGGTAGCTGGGTGGTTCCCTCTATCTATTTTTGAAAGGGAAGGAAGGCAGAGCTCTGAGTCATTGGGCAAAGCTTGTCATGGAGTAGGCTTCAAGCTGGAGAGTGCAGATGAAAAATCTGCCTAAAGGTTTTTATTTAGACACTAAAACCCACCTCAGACAACCTTAGCCGTTCTTCAGAAAGTGTTCAATTGCTCTAGAGATAGCCATTTGCCATTTGCTGTTGTGGTTTTTGTTTTGTTTTGGGATTTTTGTGGGGGGGGGGGGTTGTTTTGTTTTGCATGTGGGTAAATCCTGTTGCTTGTCATTTCGCTTTCGCTCATAAGCAGAGGCAGAGGAAGGTACAGGACCAGAAGAGCAGTTCCATGGACATACATGCCTCCAGACGTAAACTCTACTCCTCACCCCCAGGTTTTCTTTTTTAAATATTGATTTTGTACAGAGAGGAAGGGAGAGAGATAGAGAGTTAGAAACATCGATGAGAGAGAGTCATCGATCAGCTGCCTCTTGCACACCCCCCACTGGGGATATGCCCGCAACCAAGGTACATGCCCTTGACCGGAATCGAACCCGGGTCCCTTCAGTCCCCAAGCCGACGCTCTATCCATTGAGCCAAACCGGTCTCAGCATCACCCCCAGGTTTTCACTAGGACACTGGCTCCTCCTTCCCCTGAAGCCCTGACAGTTTCTCTTGCTGTGCGCAGTCATCATTCACGTCCCTCTGCTTTCCGCTGCTCAGAACGTGCTCTAGCGTTGCCTTGCTGAAGATGATGTGTGGTGGGAAATGCTGTGCAGCCATCTTTGGAAAATAGAATACATTCTGCCACGCTAGTAAACGCTACAGGAATACTGCTGCTCGCTTTCAGCACATGAAGTGGAGCCGGCATGGAGTAAGGGGAGGGTTACAGACAAAGCCAACTCGTTTCAACTTTATTCAGAAGACATTTATTGAGAACATAAGCTTTCCTACTGCTGAATTTTTGCCCATGTATTTGCTACTCTTTATTATGTGTTCTTTATATTATTTAAGGCCTGTAACCTTTGGAAATATGCTAACTCTTCAATTCAACTCAAGAAATAGTTGGTGTGCTTCCAATTTTTATACCATCTTCTCTCCAACTCAAAATTGAGTATTCCTTAACTTAAACATACAACCCACCTTGTAACTTTTTATCTATTTATAATATTGTACCTTGTATGTCCTGATTGTAGGTTTATGGAGTAAAGGAAAAGTCTTCCACATTACACCTAACACCCAACACTTAAACAAGTATTTTTTTGGATTAGAAACTCAGGTCTTAATTTTATCTTTTAGTGAGAGAAGAATTCCTCTGGCATATTTATTTTTGTTTTACCCAGAAATCTAAAAAAAAATAAAATAAAATGTGGTTATATGATTTCTCAACGAACAGAAGTTCAGAGAAGAGATAGCACTCTCTCCTAAACTGTGAAGAAGAAAAAAATTACTTAAGGAATCAATCAATAAGCATAAGACAAAAACAAACAAACAAACAAACAAAAAACCACACACAATACATATACTGTATATTAAAAACACAACCTGAACTTTAAATGCATGATAGAATTAGTCTATTCAGAATATTTAGCTTAGGATAAGCAAGCTATAGTAATTTCTATCAGTTTCCCCCTATTCTGCCCAATATGAAAATATTCATAACCATGACAGTATGGCATTATGACTAAGTATAGAAATCTGGGGGTCCAAATGCTTAGATTCAAACTGTGGCTCCTCTATTTAATTTCTGCATGGCTTTGTGATGTTGTTTTTCCTATCTGAACTCTGGCATTCCGGTATTTAAGAAGAGAATAATAATGTCTATGGCTCTTAAAAAGTTGGGGAAACTCAGAAAATGTTAATTAATACTAAAATGTTAATCTTCTACACAAAAATGTTTCTATATCCTTTCTTTAAAAAAAAAAAAAAGTATGGGCAACACTTTAGAATGATTTCCATCTAAAATAAAAACCAAAAAAACAAAAACAGAAAATGCGGGGAAATTTATGTTTATGTAACACCTACCATTTTTAAGCAGCTATGGTGTCTCAAGCACTACAATAAGAATTATATATAAATTTTCTCATTAAAAATAACACTATCATTGTTATTTTTATCTTTCTTTTATACAATATATAAGGAAGCTATGGCTCAAAGATAATTACTATATATTTTTTTAATCATACAAGTGACATTTATTAAGATTCTGCTATTTATCAAATACTAGCATAAGAAAAAGAGCCTATAAGCCTGGATCATCTTCTAGAAATGACCATTTATTTTAAAAATTCATTTAAGAGAGGAGTTTTTCCACTAGATAAGTGATTTGTTATTTTATATAATTGCAAAATATAAATTTTCAATGTAATAAATTGATGTACTCATATTTACTAAAACATGGTAAATAAATGTTCAAAAGATATCTACATGTGAGGAAAACATGTGAAAGGGAAAATATGAAAAGTATGAAATAAACCTAATCTCTTTAAATACAAATATTTTAATATGCAGGTCAAATCACATATACTCTGTAAAAGTGTCCAAATTGTTCTGTTAAGCATTGATTTTATAGCCTTAAATATTTTCTAAAATAGAACATCTTGAAATCTCTGATTATCCAAGCATTTTTTGGTAATGTTTTCCTAATAGGATCTAACTATATAAATATAGCACAGTTTTGTTTTGTTTTTCAGGAAAGGACAAATTCACCCTCTTCCCCTATCCTTTTAGTTCTGGGCATTTTGTTATTTGCTGTCATCATTGCCATCTTTAAATTTGGCAGCTTTGGAATTATACAGGCAAAAGACTAGATCTCAATGTCATTTTAATGGAACATTTAGTAAATAACATTATTTATTGGCGTACTTGCATGCACTTCAAAAACTGTGGTTACTTGTCAGCCCTTGATGGTTGCTTCGATTGGGCTGAATGTTTGAGATGTGATTCAAGTGGTTTCATTTTCTAATTCCCACTGAGGGAGCAGTTTCCTGGCTTCAGTGCTCTCCTGGCAGAAAATGATGGATTCAAAACAGAGATATTTGGACCAGGCATTTTAAAGTTTTATCCATATCCATTACTCTATCATCTCATGTCCAAACCATCACTGACAATGTGGCAGAAACCACATTACCTTGAAGTGAATAATCCAAGGTTCTTTTACTGGCACTGATATTCCTTAACTTTGTGGCCTGGAGAAAACATTTAACTCTTGAGTATTTCAGTTTCATCTGTCATTTAGGTTATCAAATATCCACCTTGCAAAGATAAAATAAATAAAATTAAACCATATTTGTGCAAGCAGTTGTTTTTTCTGAAATTCACACTTCCCTGGCTGTCCTGTATTTTGATTTGCTAAATCTAAAAAGCTTAGATGGGAGGTCAAAGGCTCAAGGTAGAATTGGGGAGGTCAGTAGATTATTAAATTTTATTTTTATGTAAATATATTTTTATTAATTTCAGAGAGGAAGGGAGAGAGAGAGAGAAACATCAATGATGAGAGAGAATCAATCATAGTCTTTTGCCTCCTGCACACCCCACTCTGGAGACCAAGACCATAACTGGACATGTGCCTTGATGAGAAATGGAACCATGATCTCCTGGTTCATAAGTTAATGCTCAACCACTGAGCCACACCAGCCAGGCTATGCAATTTTCAATTTTTAAGGTACATCATTAGGCTAGTGTAAATCGAAGACTAACTTTACAAAATGGTATCCAATTGTATTCAACTCTGTGTTATTTAAACAGGTTCCTCACCAGACCATCCTACTGGTACATCGACAAGCTTTATAGTCATAAAACTTTTCAGAGTTTTCAGTCCAAACTCATAGCCCAATGCTCTCTCTCAGCATTCCCCAGTCAACTTTTGGTTAAAAAATAGGATTTATTTAGTATTTTACAGTATATAAATCTTCATATTATTGATCTTGATTCAGATAGCAACCCAATAAACTACCTATGTAAAACGTTATCTTGTTTTGTTTTTGTGGCTGTTGCATTATCATTAATGTCACATCTTCTTTTGCAAACATTTAAATTAATAGAAATTCAAAACCACAGTTTTCAAACGAAAAAACTAAGACTTAGAAGGGCTAATTGTAAAAAGAAGAAAAATATATTTACTTGTAAATCCATCTGGACTCTTAACTATATATTTTAAGTTTTCCTACTGGATGATCATCTTTTCTATTTGTAATCATTCTTACTGATATTCTCCTCATCTGTAGTTACTTGTTCTACATTTAGGTAGAATTTCAGTAACTAAACTAAAAATTTTTAAAATTATAAATTTCTCACTTATTTACTTATTTTCCTACTCCCAATACAGTATAATATGATATACAGTATAATATGATAAGGCAAAATAGATGGCATGACAGATGAGGAGTAAGAGCCAATGTTTCATATTAAGGTAACAAAGGCAACCAATGTAAGTATTTCCCATAAAATTATAAATAATAAGATGTTTAATTAGGAGTTAAGCTGCTTTCTAAATACATATTAAGATAAATATTTCCTGTGTCATTATTTTATTGGAAGAATTTTAGCTCATAGAATATCAATTATGATGTTTCATATAGAAAATGAAGTGAGTTTGTCCCGTTTTTTTTTTCTTTTCATCTCATTTTTTACATCCTTCTGGCATATGATATTCTGTTCTCCCTGCACAATTTTACAAAGAAAGGAAGAAATTAAAAAGCCCAGCATTTCCAGATGCAGTAAATCAGCACCATGAGGAATTTAGGTTATTGTCACCTATTGTCCTTGGTTTTGATATTTTTTCCTTTTTCTATCTGCATGTCCTTCAACACCTATTACATTTCCCTACACCTGCAAATAGAAGGTGAGTCAAACAAGACCAAAACTGCAGACTCACCAGCCATTTTCCATACATTATTAACTAAATCTGCTGATAATTGAAATGTGGATGCAGTTTTCCCCCCACATGTGTAAAAGGACAAATACATTGATGCCAAATACCCATTTTGCTGATAAGGAAACTGACTCAGAAAATAAGGAAATTATAAAGAAATTATATCACTAGGTAGAAAATTATATGGAAAGTCAACTCTCACCAAGTGTACCATTTTGGTGGTTCTGCTTTAATGGAACAAAACAACTTAATATTTCATTTCTTGTTACTAAGGCATTGGATCTGTATATAGGAAAATTCAGAATTAGGAAATAAAAAGCTAGATCAGTGTCCAAATGTAGATATTGACTTAGATTATTCATATTAATCCAAATGGGAATAAAGAAGGGAAAGCCTGAAAAACTATTTAATTATATGACCACATGACTACTAGGAAGATAAAAAATAGACCGTGAAAAAGGATCAACCTTAGTTCTTCAAAATTTTTAAATTATTACATTTTAAATATCAAATTATGCTTCCCTGTTATTTATGATTTATACCCAAATTGTTCTTTATCCTTTAGAGAGAAAATAAAGTGACCTTTTATTTAATAAGAACATTAACCAGGAAAGAGCCAACTCTCCCTTGAATAAGAATATGGCTATAAAGAGTCTTGAAAGAGACTTCTTTGATATCACCAACTTCCCCTACTGCAAATAGAATCTTTGAAGTCAAGGCTAGACCTGAAGAGGCCCCCTTTGGTGGAGAATAATTTGACAAATCAAAGGTTGGCCATTTATTTGCCAAGTGCAAGTTCAAGCACCAGAAGAACATCAGGAAGGACAAGAAGACTAGCTTTACCTCCACTAAGCTTGTACATTTTGCATGCAAATTATTTTTCCCAACATTCAATGCTATATGAATTGACTTGTTTCATGCAGAGATTGATTTATGTACATACATACATCCTGACAGCAATGGAAGGTCTTTGGAGATGTCAAATGAAAAGAGATACAACAGTGACATTAACATGTTGGTAGTACTAACTTTATCTGCTGAATTCAGAAACTTCTATAGAATTTTTTAATGACAAAAAGACAAACTAGAGCATAAATTCCTTTCAGACTATTATGGTATAGAGGTTCCTGTCTAGCATATATGGCTATAATTCCGAAAATATTCAGGAGTTGTTCCTCTTAGATGTCACATAATGTTCTCTGATACTAGAGCTGATGGCAAAATAATAACTTCTGTTATCAGGAATAAAATGCATATACTTTTCCACCCTCCAAAAACATACACAAAAAATATATACTGTTCACTTAGTTAACCAGCTTAACATTTTTGTTCAAATTCAGGAAGGTAAGATGGCAACAACCACAGACAAGAACTTGTTGACAAACTTTAGTTCACAGGCATACAACTTAATTTGTTTGACATTAATGCCAATAGCATTCTTTTTTTTAATATATTTTATTGATTTTTTATAGGGAGGAAGGGAGAAAGATAGAGAGCTAGAAACGTTGATGAGATGTGCCTGCAACCAAGGTACATGCCCTTGACTGGACTCGAACCCGGGACCTTTCAGTCCGCAGACTGACGCTCTACCACTGAGCCAAACCGGTTTTGGCACCAATAGCATTCTTAAAATGTATGCTGCTGATAAATACAGGCAAGGTAACAATATTAAAATAATCTATAAGAAAGGATTTTTTTTAAATTAAATTTATTGGTCAACATGAACGTGTAGGTTTCAGGTGTGGGTTTCTATGTTATAAAATCTGTATATTGCACCATGTGCCCATCACCCAACAAAAAATGATGTTACACACACATTTGATGAGGTTGAGAAATATAAAGTAGGGAGATTAAGATGTCTTCTTAAAAACTCACATAGATCCCTTTACAATAAGGCCATGTTAGAGATGAGAAACTATTACGTTATAATCTATGTACATAAAAGCAACCATTACGACAGGTCAACTGCTCAACCAATCAATTGGTTGCTATAACAATGCACTGACCACTAGGGGGTAGACACTCAATGCAGGAACTGCCCTCTGGTGGTCAATGAGCTACTGCAGCCAACCTCCCATGGCTGGCCAACTGCCTGCAATCCCTCCCCGCTGGCCAGCCAGCCCTGATAGGTCAGGATCACCCCGATCTCCCACCCGACCAAGGGACCCCACCAATGCATAAATTCTTGCATCAGGCCTCTAGTCAATAATAAAGACAAAAGGAGAATTCTGATTCAATTGGCTGGCTAGTCATCGGACTGCTGGGTAGGAAGGTGACAGCACTAACAGAAAGACCTAGGGGATGGCTGTAATCCCATCACTGTTATGCTGAAAGAAGGCAAGCTAGGAGATGACCTATAGCTTCTCAGAGGTGACATAACTGTACCGAGAGGTGTTGCTTCTAGACCCAAGATGAAATACGGCTAAACAGACCAGAAATGCATTTTCATTAAAATTTTTCACAGAATTTGAAAGACTAACCTTTGTAGCAAAGTTGATCTAATGGCAGTTTATGAATCTCATTTGAAAACTCATAGACATAGACTGTGGTGATTACCAGAGGAAAGGGGGAGTGGGACCAGGTAGAAGAGGGGGAATAAATGGTGAAGAAAGAGACTAGACTTGGGTTGGTGAACACACAATACAGTATTCAGCTGATGTATTATAGAATTATACACTTGAAACCTATATAATTTTACTAATTAATATAACCCAAATAAATGTAATAAAAAAGAAAAAAAAAGGATCTCATTTCTAACTATTCTAAATTCTTGAATATAAGTTTTATCAGCACCCAAAAATTAGTGGAAAAACAATCCCTGTCCTTTAAAATAAAGACATTTAAAACTGGCATTATAAAATATTTTATGATAGAAATTGTTTATTTTTAGAGGACTTTTATTTAGGTTCTAGTGACAAAAGTAATAAATCTTCTTTTTCATCCAGTTGACTTCCCTGTTGCTCAGTATCTGGGAAGAAGCAGAAAGCATGTTTGGCTGAGTTTGGGGCTCTCTAACATTGTGAAAATTGAGGCATTTCTCAGGGAGAAGGATAGTTTTACATAATTAGAGCGACCAATTTTTCTGCTTAGCAACCAATTTGTGGAAACAAACAACAAAATGCATTCAGCCCGAGTTACTCAGCTGAATACTACAGGAGCCTTTGGAAGCCTAGAAAAATAATCTTTTAGCCACTTAGGGATGCTAATTTCCAAGGGGCAGAAAAGCAACATGCTAATTTCTGTAAACAGCTATTCTTTGGGCAAGCATTCTAGAATACTTTGAAGAGACAAGGAGAGAGAGAGCGTACATCTCCATTATTTTCAGAGAAACAAAACAGCTTGATCCCAATATTCTAAGGAAATGGGGTTCTATGGAAATTTTACTTCAAGGACAGGTCAGATATTTTTCAAAGTACTAATTTAGATATAAAATCCTTATGCCTCTTAATTCTGAGAGAGATTTAAAATTTTCTGTCTCTAAGGTTATGTTCCCACCACCACCACCACCACACACACACACACACACATACACACACGCACACAATCCTAAAAAGACTTTTTATGACCTACTTCAATTGGGCTCTTTGAGAGGAAAACGTAGAAATCTCTTTTGTGCAAACCCCCACCAGGTCAGTAATGTTACTGAAAGTGTGCCTGGCATATGTTCCTTTTACCTCTCTCTGACACTAGTAATTAGAGGGAATTCATAACCTAAACAGTGGGCCATTCAATGTCTGAACAGCCTGATTGCTCTAAAGATCTTCATTATATTGGCTTATTAAAACTTTCTTAATATATCTGGACAGTAATCTTAGCTTTGTCACTCAAATATATCAAAATTAATTTATTCTTCCTCTTATACATCAGTCCTCTCAATATATAAAGACAATCATTATAACTTCCTTTTCCAGAAAAAAAAAGAAAAAAGAAAAAAAAAACTGGCCTGATTTTTCCAACATTTCTTCTTTAGAGTATATAATTTTTTCTTGCATATAATATCTTTTTTAATTTCTGGTTTTTAATGTATTCTTTCAGCCCTCAAGAAAAATGTGTTTGCTTGTTTTTTAATCCTCACAAGAGGATATGTTTTTATTGATGTTTAGAGAGAGAAAAGGGGAGAGAAAGAGAGGCAGAGAGAGAGAAGGAGAGAGATTGGAAGCCTCCTATACTTGACCAACCAGGGATGGAAACTGCAACCTAGTTATGTGTCCTGAAGAAATCAAACCCAAAACCTTTTTTAAAAATATATATATATTATTGATATTTTACAGAGAGGAAGAGAAAGAGATAGAGAGTTAGAAATATCGATGAGAGAGAATCATCGATCAGCTGCCTCCTGCACACCCCCTGCTGGAGATGTGCCCACAGCCAAGGCACATGCCCTTGACCGGAATAGAACGTGGGACCTACCAGTACGCAGTCCACAGGCCGACGCTCTATCCACTGAGCCAAACCAGCTTTGGCCCAAAACCTTTTGATGTACAGAACAATGTTTTAGTAAACTGAACCACCCGGCCAGGACAAGAAAATGTGTTTTTAAATATTATTTAACTCCTATCTGTATGATCACCGGTTTCTTTGCACATACCTAGCATTAGCTTAATATGGCAAGTATGTATTAAAACCTGATGTGTCACACTCAGTGGTGCAGCAAAAAGTGAACCAGAGAGTAAGTTAAGTCATGAAACGGTGTAACAGAAAGAAAGATAATGCAAATGCAGACCTTAGGACCAGATGACATGACATGGACTCAGATAGTACCCTCCAAGACAGCCCCAAAGACACAGGAATAAGAGGAAGAAATCACGTATCCCATATCACACTGGCTGCTAGGACCACTAACCTGAGGGTGTGCTTTCTTTGGTTCAGGTAAGTTTCTGAGGACATGTAGGTCCTCATGCTATCATTATTCTTGATATCTGGCATATCTTGCACATAGTTTATTTCTTGATTTTAAAAAAAATAAATAAAAGCAACCTCAGGTGGGGTTGATGTCCTTAGAAAAGACTTTGGGTCTGGTTCAGCTTTCTGGCTCACTTTTATAGAAGGCAATAACTTCCGGAAACATATCAGTCAAATGAATTTTAAAAGATCTAGTTCTATTTGAAAATGAATGTAATTCACCATACCCACAGATGACTTCAAGATTGTATCATATAAGATCAATACACAAAAATCAATTATATTTCTATATGCTAGTAATAAAAAAATTTTACATTAAGAAACAGCTGTCACCCGTAATAGCACCAAACATGGAAATAATTAGGTATAAATAAAATATATGAAAAATGTATATGCTTAAAACCACAGAATGCTAGTTAAAGGAATCAAAGAATACTTAAACTAAGGGAGAGATATCTTTTTTCTTTTACATGAAGAATTTTTAAAAATATGTTGTTAATATCAGTCTATTATTGTTTAATTCTTCCAACTCTTATATGTATAAAAATATTTCAACTTCTTTTTAAAAGGTATTTTCATTTGGAATAGTGTTCTACTTTTAGGCTATAGTTTTTTAGTACTTTAAATATGTTTTGCTATCTTCTTACAATCTTTTTAAAGAAAAATCTGCTACCATCTTTTACTTTGTTCCTCTGCACTTAATGTTTTCTGGTTTTGTTTTTTTACTGGATCCTTTTAAAATTTTTCTCTATATCATAGATTTTTAGTATCCTACTTTTTGTATATCTTGCTTTACTTTTCTTTATGTTTCTCATATTTGGGATTTGTTAATCATGGGTTATAAAGTTCTTTAAAAGTTGGAAATTTTTCAGCTATTCTTTTCTCAATTTTTTTTCTATCTCCTAATTGCTCTCTTCTCTGTTGGGACACAAATTATACATATAGTGGGTCTCTTGAATTTGTTCCTAAAATCACTGATGTTTTGTACATTTATTTTCCTTTTTCTCCTCATAAAGTTTATATTGTTATGTATTCAAATTGATCTTTTTTCTTCTTCAAAATCTAAGCTGCTATAAATCATATCTAATGTATTTCTTTTTTATATTTTTTTCTTTATTAATTAAGGTATTACATATGTGTCCTTATTGCCCCATCACCCTCTACCCCCACTCATGCTCTCACACCCCTGTTGTCTGTGTCCATTGGTTAGACTTGTATGTATGTATGCATACAAGTCCTTTGGTTGATCTCTCCCTCTTACCCCCATCATCCCCTACCTTCCCTTTGAGATTTGACAGTCTGATCAATGCTTCTCTGTCTCTGGATCTGGTTTTGTTCATCAGTTTAGGATGTTCGCTATATTCCATAAATGAGTGAGATCATGTGATATTTATCTTTCTCTGACTGGCTTATTTCACTTAGCAAAATGGTCTCCAGTTCTACCCATGCTGTTGCAAATGGTAAGAATTCCTTCTTTTTTACTGCAGTGTAGTATTCTATTGTGTAGATGTACCACAGTTTTTTAATCCACCCTCCCTTCTGCTCTCTCTAAAAATCAATGGAAAAATATCCTCAGGTGAGGATTAATAACGATAATAACAACAAAAAGATCCAAATCAACTCCCCAATTCAGTATATTTCTTATTTTAGACATTAGTTGTCATTGTGGGGAGTTGATCCGGATCTCCTTGTTGTTATTATTGTTGTTAATCCTCACCCAAGGATATTTTTCCATTGATTTTTAGAGAGTGGAAGAGAGAGTGATGAGACAAAGAGAGAGAGAGAAACATTGGTGTGAGAGAAAGACATTGATTGGGACGAGCCTGGAACTGAGATACATGTCCCTGACCAAAATCAAACCCTGAGATCCTTCAATCAGAGGGCTGACACTCCACTGATACAAACTGACTAGTGCTGATTTGAATCTTTTTTAAGCTTAATGACTGTACCTAACATTTTGAGCATATGGAATAAAGTTATCACTAATGATGTCCTTGTCTGCTAATTCTAGGTGGATGCTAATTGATTATTATGGGTCATGTTTTTCAGCTTCTCTGAATGTCTGATAATTTTTTATTAAATGCTAGGCATTCTGAATTTAACTTTGCTGGGTGCCAGATTTTTGTGTTACTGTAAATATTCTTGAATATTTTTCTGGAATGTCATTATTTGGAAACAGAGATCCTACTGTCTTGCTTTTAAGCTTTGATAGGCAGGACTCTGGTGCTAATTATTAGCCTTCAGTGCTAATAATTTTCCATTAATGAACCAAGACTTTTTAGGGTGAGCTACCCAGAGTCCCTAAGGTTTTTCAGTCTGGCTGGTTATGACAGGCACGGGTAAACTGAGACATAAAGAATAACTAGGAGGTATTTGGTCAAGAAGTGATTTAAGAAAAAATGTGCTTTTTCCAGGCAGAAGTAACTTTTGGCTAAGCTAGCGTATCACATACACACATGCACACACAGAGGTACATATAACTGAGAATAAGAAGGGGTAATTTTTTATAGATAGAATTAAAATTATCCAAAAAATTATTGTTGCTATTAAACTTAAAACTTCCAGTAAAATTAATGTTTTCTAGAAAAAATAAAATGTTATTACTGGGGGGAGGAGGAGGGAAACAAATATCTGTCTACACTATTAATCATGAAATGATTTTAAAAGTCATAAAGAATTATTCAATTAACTATCCTGGTTTTAAAAATGTCATGGTGTTTACAGTCACATTTACAAAGAACAGATAATATTTCTTCTATAGAAAATGTTAAGGGATAAGAAAAGGAGGAAGGCTGTTATTCATTTTATAAAGCTTTTAAATACTCTATCAATTAACCTTCTACAAATATTAATAAAAATATTAGAAAAATTTATCTAACATCAAATTAAAGGGAGAATGACCAAAAGGGTTTATTTTAACAATAAATGGATAATAGAAAAACCTATTAATAGATTAATTATATAAACAGATGAAATATAAAATTGTTTAATAATTTTAAGTAATACTAAAATTATTAAATACTTAGTAATTATTAAATATTTTTAGAGTACCCCCTATGTGCCAGGTAATTTTTAAGTTCTGGAGATACAGAATAAGCAATACGATATCCATGTCATAATAGGGGGGAAATATTAAATATAAAATATTTAAAGAATAAATATTGTTATTTCAGATAATACTGAGTGCTATGATCACAACTATAATAGGGTAAGGGAGAGTGTTAAAGAAAAAAGCAGCTCTTTTAGAAAGCAAGTGAGAAAAATCTCAGAAATGTTTGATTGTACAGAAGGTCTTGCTAGTATATCTGAAAGAATAATTTTTCAATCAGAAAAATAATAAATAAAAAGTTTCCAAAGTGAGACAGGATGGTGTGTCATGGGGAAGCCAATATTTATAGACATGGGTCGGGTAGGAAGAAAAGGCTATGAGATGTAGCCAGAGAAAAGACAGATCTCCAAGGAACCAGCTTGCCAGGATTTTATTTTTAAGTGTTAAAGGATGCCAATTACAGGGTTTTAAGCAGAAGTGATGTAATCTAATTTCCATTTTTAAAAAGGTACTCTGCTGTGTGGAGAACATATTAAAAACCACAGAATAGAAATAGAACAGTTAGAAAATCAGACTAGTTTAGTCTAAGGAGAAAAATGTTAAGAAATGGGTGGATTGGAGATTATATTGTGGAAATTGGGAACAAATCTGCTGAATGGACTCTGGGTTATAAATTAAGTCTACTTCACAACAGTGGGGAGTTCTGGGGCAGAAAAGATGTGAGGAAAGAAGCAGTAGAGATTAAGATATGAAGTATGCTGTTGGACACAGGTTAGACACCTATATGCATGGGGGGAGGGGATGACCTTAAGCCTGGCCTGCACCCTCTCCAATCTGGTATCCCTCTCACAATCCAAAACCACTGGCTCCTAAGCTCTCACCTGCCTGCCTGCCTGATGCCTCTAACTAACTGCTCTCCCCTGCTGGCCTGATCGCCCTAACTGCTCTCTCCTTCTCCTTGTCTGATCCCCCTAACTGCCTATCTGCTCTTTCTTCCTGGCCTGATTCCCCTGCCTATCTGTTCTCCCCCACTGGCCTAAACTCCCTAACTACCCATCTGCTCTCCCTTCCTCTCTGCACCTTCAGACCCTAGGGCAGGAGTGGTGAGAGCTCTCCACAGAGGCCCCGCCCACGTCCTGATGCCTCCCTCCAGGCTGGGCAGCGCAGTGGGCCTATACACACCTCCACTGGGGGACCGCCCCTAGCAGCAACCTCCTCATGTCCCAGTGGCACAAGTCTCTGCCCCTGTCCCCACCCACCAGCTTCTGTAAATGCGCAGCCTGTTGAACAGTTGTGACTGGGACACTGTTAGGACTAATTAGCATGTTACCGGTACCTCTTTATATATATTAGCTTTTCCATCCTCAGAAGGAGCTTCCATCATGAATCTCAAGTAGCAGACCACATTAGTTAACCAATTCCAGTCAGCAGAAAGGGAAAAGAGAGTAGAACACAAACTGCTGCCTTATAATAACATGATGCAGAAGTTGAAGACATTACTCAGCCCTCAGCCCTTGGACAAAACTTAAACCCAACATGGCCTCTGGCGGAACGGCCATGCACTTAGCTGCAACTCAGGAGGTTCTATTATTAAAAGGAAGAAGAGGTCCCTGGAGTGTGTGTGACTCCACTGGTTGGACATCATCTCATGCACCAAAAGGTTGCTGGTTCCATTCCCAGTCAAGGCTCATATTCGGATTGCAGGCTTAATCCCTACTAAGGGGTGTACAGGAAGAAGCCAATCTGCTCTCAATTCAATGTTCCTCTTTTTCCTTCCCTCTCCCTTCCTCAGTTTCTCAAAAAAATTTTTTCTTTAAGGAAGAGGAAAAAACATAACAGAAGAACAATCTCTGGCACAATAATTAAGTCTCTGGCAAGACACTCTAGTAGGATGCCAAAAAAGCATTTGGCATAAAAGTCTAAAAATATTTCTCTAACTTAATAAATGATATTTCTTTAAAAAAAAAAAAAAGAGAGAGTTAACATATTTATACAATAGTGACATATTAGAGAATTTCAAAGTCAGAGCTAATACGTGGCTGTGACTGGCTCCTAAGCTCTCACCTGCCTGCCTGCCTGATGCCTCTAACTAACTGCTCTCCCCTGCTGGCCTGATCGCCCTAACTGCTCTCTCCTCCTCCTTGTCTGATCCCCCTAACTGCCTATCTGCTCTTTCTTCCTGGCCTGATTCCCCTGCCTATCTGTTCTCCCCCACTACTAAGGGGTGTACAGGAAGAAGCCTGATGGGAAGCTTGAGATGACTATTACTTAACATGTTGCTGGGATGCTAAATAATAAATTAATTGAGAAGTTATTAATAATAAGAAGAACTAATAAGAGTTCAATAAGTTCACCAATTTCAGAAATACACAAAAGAGATAAATTTCATAGATATACTCACAAATATAAAAGTATATCTAAAATAGCAATAAAAATATGTGGTTCATTATACAAACTTTAGAAAATACTGCAAATTAAGAGATAGTAAATAAAGATCACCTCACATCATTTAGCATCATCCTTCAGTGTTGTACACATTATTATTTTTCTGTGTTTTCATATAAATATCTACAGAATGTTTTTTCTAACAAATCATGCTTATATTGCATATATATTTTAACATGTTTTCTCTACTTCATATATATATAAGATTACCATTTTTATGCTTTTACATTGTTGATTTCATTAAAACATAATAATTATTATCACATAACTGCTGGAGGCTAATTCCAACATGTCATGAATGCAAGAAGTTTCATCAAAAGGTTGATGTACCCTTGAGGCTTCAGCAGGGCTGAAGATACATATTATTGCCAACTGGAATGGCCTAAGGCATTTCCCCAAATCTGAATTTACATAAGTGACTGCTTGCTGCCAGACAGCTGAGGGCATTTCAATTTACATATCATTGCCTCCTGCTGGCCAAGCACCTGAACAGCCAAAGGCAGTTCCCCAATCTGACAATGCTTACTGTATACTAAACTTACTTTGATATGTGTGTTTGCTTTGCTTTAGGGCAAAAATGTGGGAATAAAAAGAACCTGGGTCCAGGGATAGTGAGAATTTGGTTACGGAAGCTAAACCCTTCTCTGGCTCCCCCATGGATTACAAAAATATACTATATTTCTAGTCTATTAATTTATGCCACAGCCCCTTCTCCAGGTTCCTGAACCCTTCTAGAAGCTGGAGAAAGACCCCAGCACATAACAGTTCATAAATAGTAAAGACTTGGAGAAGACCTTTGGATCCCACCACTAAATGCTGACATTTCTTTATTCAAGAAGAAGAAATAATTCTCCAAGCAACAAGGATGCAGTCTATATTTCAAAAGCTGTTTGATATTAATAGACACTATTAATATAATTAATTCCTATCTCTTCAAAGTATCCGATGTTAAGATAACTTACCATATAATGACGGGAACTTTAAGGCACATGGTTATGAGCCTTAATTTGTAGTGGGTTTTTGTTTTGTTTTGTTTGTTTGTTTGTTTGTTTCATTTTAATCTGTACTCACAAGAAACTGCTTTCCTAAAGAACTTGTGTGGAAGAGATAGAAGGTGCCGGGGTTCCTTCCCCAGCTTACAAAGGGTTCAGCATTCCGGAGAAAGGGGCTGTGCATAGATGATTAAAAAGGAGTCCAAAGACAAAAGATATTTTTGAAAGGCATTGGGGGTCAGAGGAGTTCCATTTAAAAGGAACTGAAGACTCTCCCTTAACCAAAGACCGGTGCTTTTATTCAACACAATTTGTCCCAAAGCAAGGTGGAAATACACGCTTCAAAGGGTAAGGTTTCAAAGGGTACAGAAGCATTGTCAGTTTGGGGAATAGCCTACAGCTCTTCAGGTGTTTGGCCAACAGGAGGCAATAAAAAGCCCTGAGCTGTCTGGCAGCTAACAATCCTATTCAGGTTTGGGGAAAGTGCTCTTTAACTGTTTCGAACAGGTAAAATACATATGTGGCTACCCTTCTTCAGCCCACCAAGTCCCATCAACCTTTTAACAGAACTCTTGTAATTATTACATGCTAGAAATGGTTCTTGGCAGGCAGGATACACATCTTTTAAAAGTGGTCATGGATGCTTCCAGCAGTGCTTTCCAATCCTTCATCACAGAAGGATTCCATGTGGTCCAGAGAAGGCTTTGAGGTCTCTCATTTATCTATCTCTGCCTCCTTGCAGCCTCCCTTCCCCAACCACAGCAGGGCCACTCACATTCATTGATATTGAAGAATAAAAAAAAAAAATGAAGGAAATGATAATTTGAAAGGGAAAAGGAAATTTAAATCAGCTTGGAACGTATAAAGCCTGGAAAGCCAAAATCTGGAAAAGTGTGGAAACCCATCTGGTGTTCAACTCTGAGCCTCTGTTTTCTCATCTGCAAAAGATTGATGGGAACCAGTAATGACTGAGCTCTACCTCTATGCAAAGCCTTGAAAAGACATGACTTAATTTAAACCTCACAACAGTCTATGCTAGGGATTATCATCCTTCCTCTGCAAGTTAGGGGTTTGAAATACACACTGCTTGGAAATCTTGTCTCAGGTGACACAACTAGTAACTGCCCAGGCAGGACTCCCTGCCAGCGCTCAGAGGCCCCCAGACAAATGTGTTGTTATCTGTCACAGTAAATGCTATTTATCCCACTGGTTGCTGTGAAAACTAAAGGTTTATGTGCCTATCATTACATTTCAATAAATGTTAGTTGACTGAATTAAAGCAGGTTATAGAGATGGAGCAAAAGCAGTCAACTGTTAAGGGAAAACCCATATTGAATGAAATTTGCCAAAGACCCAAAAATTGGTATTATTTTAAAAATCCTATAAACAGAGTTATTTGAGTATAGTGAAGAAGAGGACAAGTGGTTATTATACTTGAAAAATCTATTCTATAATACATACTGGATATTTTGTATTTTTTCCTATTTTAAAAATTTGTCACATTATTAAATTCTTATGTTTGTTTTAATAGTAAGAGGCCAGTTCATAAAGGGCTTTGGGTAGCATATTTGGTTTGTCTTGAGTTTGAGGAAAGGGGACTTTTCCATATTATCCCCATTCAAGAACTTTGACTGGTAGAACCTTCACACAGGACTATCACCAGCAATAAGGGCAACCTGAGCCTTTACTCCAATTGGTTCCCATCAAGAGGTGACAAATCACATTGTTACTGGAAAGGGAGCCGGGCCCTGAGCAGGTCTGCCAAGGGCCAGCTGGTAGTGTGTGGGTTTTGGACTTCACGCAGGAAAAATTTCATAACATGAGTCCAGGTGAATTTTAGAGTTTTTTAAAGCTGGGGACAATGAAACAAGAAAGGGCTGGGGAAAAGAGCCTAGGCTGGTCTGCTTTGGCTCCCTAAGAAGCAGAGAAAAGGGGGCCTTGGAGACAGGTTCAGGGGGTTTGCCCTGGTTAAAAGCCTTATGGGGTCCCTCAGAGTTTAGGAGATGTATGTCTGTGGGGAAAGAGAGGTGAGGGGGAAGGCACGGGTGTGCTCCTAGGAGTGAAAAGGCATGCTGGACCTTCGTTCTGAAGGGTTTTAAAACGGGGTGTTGGAGGGAGGTCTTAGAGGAGGATTTCAATAGAATGCTCATCAGTTTTATGCTCATCTATTTTCTTAACTTCATCTGTCCTTGGGTGTGGTTGGCAAATGGCACTAACTAGATTTCTGCTGTCTGTCTCCTTGAGTAAGGTGATTTAAGCTCTTTGCCCTCTGGTTCAGGAGGAGTGCAAACCATTTACTCAAGAGTCCATGGTTCTGGGAAGATGGGATTTACTAAATGGCTGCAATCTACTTGGCATCTAGATTTTTCTAGACGGCTGCAAACTGCTGTTTAACAGTCTTCTCAGTTTCCCTATTCCGCTTGTCCTGCCTTACTAGCCTTTCTCAACATCTCTCATTTTATACAGGATATAACAGTGCAGCTTCACTGTGTCCTGGAAAAAGGAGAATTAAAAATATTATTGAAGAACACAAATATTTATCACTAATATTTTGAAAGGAGTTCAGACTAGCAACTGATGAAATTCAACATGAAAGAGGCAATGAGGACCTGAGTCAGGGAAATAGCTGAGGGGAGAGATAGAAGGATGGGGATAAAAGCAATATTAGTCAAAGCAATAATCTACAGCAGATGGAAATTTCTTGGACAGGGGAAAGTGAAACACACACACACACACACACACACAAATAAAGACCATCTATGTACCTGCAATCTTAATAAAGTTTTGATTTTTTTTCCAAAGAAAGTGGAATTAGCTAATTTTTAAAATCTTTTTTATTGATTTCAGAAAGGAAGGGAGATAGATAGAAACATCAATGATGAGAGACAGTCATTGAACAGCTGCCTCCTGCACACCCCCTACTGGGGAACAAGCCCTCAACCCAGGCATGTACCCTGACCAGGAATCGAACCGTGACCTCCTGGATCACAGGTTCATACTCAACCTCTGAGCCGCGCCAGCTGGGCAGATTTAACTCATTTTAAATATATATATTGATTTTTTACAGAGAGGAAGAGAGAGGGAGAGAGAGTTAGAAACATCGATGAGGGAGAAACATTGATCAGCTGCCTCCTGCACCCCCCCTCCCACTGGGGATGTAGCCACAACCAAGGTACATGCCCTTGAACTGAATCGAACCCAGGACCCTTCTCTCCACAGGTCGACACTATTCATTGAGCCAAACTGGTTTTGGCTAGCTCATTTTTAATGGGTGTTTTTTAAAACTACTCAGGTCAGAGTAGGGGAAAGACATAATCCAGAAAAGCAGTTCTCAAATTTCTGTCCTCAATATGAAGAAAACAAATAGAAAATCTTGTCAACTACTGTGGAGGGGGGAAAAATCCATTTAAAAAAGCATTAAGAAGAATGTATTTATGAAACTAAGTCAGAAAAAAAAAAGTTAAATTCTAAATCCTACGCCAAAAATAAAAACAATGATCACCACCTTGGTTATTAACATATTCTGAGAAAAGCACAAGACTCTGGAGGAAATGATAGTATTAAAGTAAATTTATAGCCCAGAATTTACTTCTGGGACTATATTTCCTAAGTTAGAGCCACAGAATTAGTCCCTAAAGCAATATATTATTTAAGCTGGAAGAAGCAAAGTGTTTGTGGTAAACATGTTCCAGAATCTAGAAGTGAATACTAATTGAGCAATAAAATATACTTCAATTATTTATGCCAAATAAATGTAATTTTCCCAGTAGGATGGTCTATGGCATTGTTATCAAAATTCTAGGATGGTGAAATACTGAGTCAGCAATTCCTTACCCTGGTCTCAGTGTTGCTTACCACAATGGAAAGGTTGTGAAATGAAGCACATGCTTTCCCACTGATATGATGCTGTGTGGATACACTGGCATGTGTTTCTCTGCTGAGAATTGCAGCACAGGCCTCAATAGAACAAGGTGGAATGTTGAGAAAATAAAATTTTAACTTGATCATTTTTTATAGTTACAGTTCTGGATGTACATGACTCTCCACATTTTACGTTGAACTATTAGTCACTGGAGAAGAAAATACACCTAAGTCCCTTCAAATGTTTCAGTGAATTTTCATAAAGACATAATCCTGGATGATACTAAGGGAGTAGATCCCCCTTAATGTAAAATTTAGAACATTCTTGAATAATAATAAGCAAATGAGAATCCATAGGGAGATATCATGGCAGAATATCCTACGTTCCTTTTTATTAGTCACTAACTCCCTCTCTGTCTTCAAATCATGTTAAGCAAATTTATTACTTATTTTTAAATCCAGAAAAATTATAGATTTTAGATTTAATGAAGTGTAAAACCCCACATTTCAAAATTACGCTTTCAAACTTTAGTTGCGTTTAGGATCTTACAATGATATAGAATGTTGTTGTAGATATTCAAAATTTAAGAATTAAAAGACTTGCCGAAACCGGTTTGGCTCAGCAGTAGAGCATTGGTCTGCGGACTGAAAGGTCCTGGGTTCGATTCTGGTCAAGGACATGTACGTTGGTTGCAGGCACATCCCCAGTAGGGGGTGTGCAAGAGGCAGCTGATCGATGTTTCTCTCTCATCGACATTTCTAGCTCTCTATCTCTCTTCCTTCCTCTCTGTAAAAAATCAATTATATATATATATATATATATATATATATATATATATATATATATATAATTAAAAGACTTGTGTTATACTTTTAGTTATGCTGAAATAGGAAAATTTTACTGGAACTCGCAGTGTTCTCCTAGTCAGGATGGTTCCCGGGCTCTTTGTCCAGGGGAGTTGACCAATGAAACCACAGACAGAAGAAGGTATAGAGGGCAGGGCGGGGCAAGACTAGCTCCTGACTCCATTTTGTACTGTGGGGCAGGGCAGAGCTATCCTCCATTTTGTGTACATGGACCCTAGCCCTCACCCAACCAGTCAGGGTCAGCCAAAGCAGTGACATCACCACCCCTATAAAACCCCTTGACTTGTTGAAGTTCACTCTCTCGTCCGCCATGCTGTCGATGTGAGTGGGACAGAGCCCATGCTAGCTTGGAATTCAGGCTTTCTGCAATTGCATCAGATTCGGCTCCCTGGTGGTCCTTGGGGATCACAAAATCTGGGCACAACATTAGCAAAGGTAGAAATTTATTGAGAAACAAGCACAGACTTCCACGTGGAGAGGGAGAAAGGGTCCCACTGAGTCCCTTCTCTCTATGGTTTATAAAGGCTGCGGATATTTGTACCTATAAAGGGGATAGTGACCAACCCCTCTGATTGGTCACTATCCCCTCAAAGATCAAACCTCATCAAAGAACACGTGAGGGTCTTCTCTTCTTCTCCCCTTATTGCTTTCCTATCCCTTCTGGGCTTTCTTCTCCCCGCTCTGGATGAGGATCTTCCTTCCCTTTATTCTGTAAATGTGTACCTTTTGCAGCACCCACCTCCCTTATTCTATGAAAATGTGCAGCTCCGTAGCCCTATGTGTGTGTTTTTTGTTTTGTGGGGTTTTTTTGTTTGTTTGTTTTTTCCCCATAGACCCCTTAATTTTTTCCCCATAGACCCCTTAATTTTTTTCCCATAGACCCCTTAATTTTTTTCCCATAGACCCCTTAATTTTTTTTCCCATAGACCCCTAATTTTTTTTCCCATGGACCCCTTAATTTTTTCCCCCCATGGACTCTTTAATGTCTAATTTTTTTTTCCCCATGAACCCCTTAATTTCTAAAATTTTCTAAACCTAAGCACAACCACTCTCAGGAGTACTTATAATGTCTTATGCACATACAGCTCTGTTATAAAAATGGGCTATAAGTATAGCAACATGATAAATGAGATGTTTTTGTTTCCTGGAATTAGTGACTAAGATCCAAGTTTGAGATAAAAAGAGATACCTTATACCAACCAACCTAAAGTGAATCCCAAATACTTAAGAGTTATTCCTCCAGGGGGTTTTAAGTGATAGCTGAATCCATTGCTCCCCTTAGTAATCACTGCAAGCCCCTCCCTCATAAGCAGAAATGGAGAGAGAAGGGGAAATTAAAATACAATTGCTGGAGTTGTAAGGAATAATTAGTGTTTTTCCCACCTTTATACCTACTGCCGACTAAGGGAGGATTCAAAGCAGTTACATTGAGAAATGTGGGGGGGTTGAGGGGGGAGCATCAGTGATGAGAGGGGAGACTGGTATTTCATTCCTAGTAGGACATTAGCTTAAAAAAGTGGACTTGTTGATATCAGTATTGTTTTGAACAAGGAGAATAGAAAGGGGGGGGGGGGGGAGTGGAGAGAATAAGACAGAAAGAGGGGACAGCTGTGGGAAGTCTGTGTGAGGAACAGAAAGAGGTGGATCAAATGCATCTCATGGAAGATACAAGTCTTAAGCTGTCTAACTCATTCCAAGTCCTATTGCTGGTCACATGCTGTAGGTATGGCAGCAGTAAAAGGCTTTGTGGTGAATACTCAGGAACAGACTCTGAGAAGTGTTTGGGAAGAAATGAAATTGGACCTGGTCCCTCACATCAGGGAACCTTGAAATTAAAAGACCCTACTCCCCACATACAAGGAACTCCAAGTAATTCACACATGCTCCCTAAAGGAGGACAGGCATGAAACAGTGATTAACCAGAAGAGTATCAAAAGGCAAAAAGAGAAACAATGTACGTTCCATTATAAACATTAGCCCAGTCCATCTTCTGCCTTTCTTTTTCACACACACACACACACACACACACACACATACACACACACACACACACGGAGGAGTGGAAGAATAGACATTTCTTCTCCAATTTGAGTCCCTTGGAACAAAGTTGAAGGAGATGAGTAAAAAAAGATTAGTGTTAAGAAGGTGATAGCTTTTAAAAAATATATTTCTTATTTATTTCAGAGAGGGAGAGGGAAAGAGAAATAGAAGCATCAGTGATGAGAGACTCATTGATTGGTTGCCTCCTAAACACTCCCCATTGGGGACCAAGCCTGTAACCCAGGCATGTACCCAGTTAGGGAATCCAACCATGACGAACTGGTTGACGTTCAACCACTGAGCCACATCGGCCAGGCAAGATGACAGATTTTATACATGCACATGATCATAAAGATAAAGAATCTGCCCAAAATATCCTTAAATGAGATGATGAGATAGTCAACAGCATATGTCAGAAGGCAGTGAATGGGAAACATGGAAGTCTCATGGCAGATTTCTACAGTGCAGACTGTTCAATAAACTAATTCATAAGGACTTAGATATATAGAGTATTTAAAAAATATTTGATAATTATAAAAGCTTTTTTTAATTTTGTATATATAACTAAAAAAACATATCTAAAGGTGTGTGTGGGGGGGTTAATTTCAAGGAAACACAAGTTATAGGATGGAAATAGCTTGTTTCCAAAATGAACAAAACTCAATCAATAAATTAAAATGCATGCAAAAAATTGAAAACTATATGACAGAATTGGAATCTAGACTTTTCTTTTGGAAAACATGTTGTTCTAAAATGTTTTGGAATGAAAAATACATCAAAAGTCCATTTTTTAAAATAAAAATGTCAGCTTCAGTGAAAGTAGTAAATCAACTTTAATAGGACTTGTTAGTACATGGCAGATAGATATGTTGTTCTTAAGGTACATAAGAAAACAAAACAGACCTAACCGGTTTGGTGCAGTGGATAGAGCACTGGCCTGCAGACTGAAGGGCCCAGGTTTGATTCCGGCCAAGGGCATGTATCTTGGTTGCCTGCACATCTCCAGTAAGGGGTGTGTAGAAAGCAGCTGATTGATGTTTCTCTCTCATTGATGTTTCTAACTCTCTATTCCTCTCCCTTCCTCTCTGTAAAAAAATCAATAAAATATATTTAGAAAAAAAGAAAACAAAACAGAAGAGAACAAAACAAGAAAACAAAAGCTTATTTTAAAATGGATTTAATTCCCTGGAATCAGTGCAAATAGTTGCTTATGTCTTATTCCAGAATAAGTCAAATCCTATTGCATCCTTAATAGGAATAACAAAATAATGGCTCTTATCAGGGTGATATTTTATAATTTATAGAAGTATTTCAAAACTTCATTGCCATGAATTTCAGTGTTCCTGGAATCTGTAGGGTTCTCCCACAGCACACATAGCTGCAGATCCCTTAACCAGAGTTGTTTGCTCCAACAGAGAGCCTGTGCCAACACTAAAGCATTAAGAAACCCTAAAAAACAGTCAGAGAGTTAAACTGCTATGACTCAGACAAAGTTAGACACCAGACAGCATATTTAATGATCTAGGTTTCTGTTTAAGTAAGAGATGATTCCTACTTTGCATCTGCAAGAGCCTCTTGATTTTGAGCACTAATTAGAAATTAAATTCTCATGTAATAGATGGATTTAAAGTCTGACTGCCTTTAGCACATGAAGAGGTTTGAACATAAAGTCCAAAGGCAAATCAGAATATGGTATTAGTTCTTAGCGATGTCTCCCATTTGTTATTTCTGCAATGCATTTTGTTTTTTATTCTGAGCATTCACTAACCCGACTTTATTCTCCCTATAGACGGGAGAATTTTTGGCATTTACTTGCTGTAAGATGAGAACCCTGTGCACCAAGTTCTCACAGCAGCAGTCCAGGCCTCCCCCTCTTCCCAATGCTCCCTGAAATGGTTCCAATTGATTGTAAATACTTGCCAGCAAGTCCTGAAGTGCATCCAGTTGTTTTCCAGCTTTCTGTTAAGAGCCTTCACACCTCAGCCCTCAGCTTTAATGTCTTCCATTTGAGAAGAAATGGTCATCCCATAATTTTTTTTTTTTCAGGTCACAAGGCCCAAAGTTATCCTTCATTGCAGATAACCCAAGGTTCTGGCATGTTCTTCATTAATGAAATCAATCCCCAGGAATACAAAACAGATAGCTCAATGTGATCTGACAGATAGTGTCCAGAAACATGAGCCAACTGACATCTGAAGAGCCTTAAGGGATGAAAACACATTCCGTACATCTGTTCAGCTTCCCAGCACCAGTTCACCCCCCCCCCCATACCTCCCAAGATTCATTCTATCTTCCAGTCTGACAACCTTCTCTACAATGTCTATGTGTTCAAAGAAAACAGACATAAAACACAATGCACTTAAAATCACAAGTCCAACGACAGAAAGTCTTTGAGATAAGAATCCAGTGAGTAAGATATCCCATATATTTTTTTTCCTAATCAATAAGATTTATTGTGAGGGATGAATAATTTAACAATTTAAAAATTCTATTATCATGGTACTTAGATTAAAGTTACAGTCTGATTAACCAAAAACATATTTCAGATTGATAAATGTCATGCCTATCAAGTTTCTGTATTGAAGCTTGGGAAAACACATTTTAGCACACCATTCATTATATTACCACCCTCATGCTATAACCAAGTTCTATAACTTCTGTGGCAAAGACCCAGCTCTCCTGATTAAGTATAGCTTTAAGACCCCAAAGTGACATTAGAAAATATTTTCATAAAGTTGGAAACTCAGGTGCAATTAAAAAATATTTTATTGAGCATTATTCATGCACAAAGTATACCCTTCATATTTATTGTAGCATTTAATAATGTATTTTAAATGGCTAAAAATCCATTTGTAGACATTTAAACTGCTGCTTCTACCTATTATGACTCAGCTAAGTTGTGAAAAGCATGAAGACTTCTGAAAGATAGAACTATTCTAAACAGATGAAGTAAGGTTAGCACACATCTTCATACCAATTCTCCAGTTCAAGAAATAACAGAGCTCCTTTGAATTTAATTCAGAGGCAAGATTAGAGTCTGTGTGATGTCAACAGGCCTCCTCCCCAGATGTCTTTGTGTGCCTTCAATATGTCAAAGGAGATACGTTGATTTTGCTGTGTTGCTGACAATTAGACAGGAAGCAATAACTATGCTCTCTTTGGTATTTCAGGCGACTTCCCCTCCTAGTTTGTACATCCCCGGCTTAGCTCCAAGAGGACAAGAATTTGCCTTTTGACGAGAGAGCCTCTTCCACATCAGTAGTTTAGATCTCTAGCTACAGTGATTTTTACCTAGTCACAGTTTCTTTAATCTCATGGATCTTATCTATAGTACTGGTATTTGAAAGTAAGTTCCGTATGACATTAAATTGTAATCAACTCCATCAGTCTTGCCAAAATTCCATTAAGTAGTGTTTCCAAAAATTCCAGTGAGTCCATGACATTATTAGGTTTTCTTATTGTACCACCACCCACCTACTTCGTCTTGATATTGAGTCTAATCAGCTCTCTTCTATGCACTGTGTCTTGTGATGTTTGCTTTAATCTCCTGAGGAGTTTCTTCCAGATTTTCAATGTGTTTGTCATTTTCCATGATTTAAAAGTCCAACTTTGCTATTTTAGGCAAGAGTACTTCAAGTTTTCCCTCCAGGGAGGTCATAGAATTATATAGTTTCTTGATTCTGGAAATAATTTCCTGAAATAAGTCTTTCATGTGAAATCCAGAGTTCTTGACAGAGTCATTTTCTTTCTAACTTGCCTTGTTTTTTAAATGTTGTAGAAAATTAATTATGAATGCACCTGATGTCAATGCTAAACGTGTGGCTCATATAAACCTTATACTCTGTACTTCCTGGATAAAAAGTAGAACATCTACTCAATTATTCAGATGAGTGTTTACTATTAGAACCAAAGTTTTAACTCTGATTTGGGGGTGGGGGGGGGGAGAATGGGCTTTGATTCCTCTAACATAATCAAATAATGGATTAGTTTCCCACATGATAGAAATCCATCTGCTGAGTTTGTAAGAACAGAAAATGATAGTAAATTATAATAAATTGGGAGTTTTCAAGTTTGAGTAATCAATTAATGCCCTTTTGACAATACATATATAAGTACATATGTGTGTATAACTGCTTGATGTGATTGTTTCAGTCAGCATTATTGAGTCAGAATTTACATAAAATATAATTCACCAATGTTAAATGTGCTATTAGATGAGTTTTGAGAAACATGTAAAGTTATATAACCACCTCCATCATGATATGGAATATTGCCATCACCCTAAAAAATTCTCTTTCTACCCCTTAGCAGTGAGTTCTCTTCCCTCATAACCTGGCCTCTGGAAACTACAAATCTGCTTTCTACCACTATTGTTTTACTTTTTCTAAAATGTTATATAAGTGGAGTCATAAAGCATATATTCAAGCATAACACATTTGAGATTCATTCATGTTTTTGCAACTATCAGTAGTTCATTCACTATTTCTGATCAGTATTTCATTAGTTTGCCTTTCCAGTTCCTCACTTCCTAAATCAAGTTTAATTTCAGAAGATCTGATAGTGGGGATAGTAGCATAACTATGGAAAATCCCACTTCTACCACAAGGATGTGGCCTAATGTCATGACCTCCTATAGATGAAAAAACACTATTGGCTTCACATCCTTCCTGTCTCTGGGCTGACCTCTACAGGTGGTTTCCCTGGCTTAGTCCACTGACTTCTGGCCAGTGATGTGGACTTTATGTTCAAACCTCTTCATGTGCTAAGGTATTGGAGGGCAGGGGAATAAAATAATCCTAGTATTTCACTCTCTAGCCTTTGCTTTTGTCAGCTCTTTTGAAAAAGACTTCATTTCCTCTTTGGCTTCAGCTCCCACCAGACAAACCCACCATGGTTCTAGTCACCCCAACCCCTGGGCTCTCATAACAGTAATCTATCTCATTTCTTCTTTTTCTTCTTCTCTCCCCCCCCCCCCCCCCCCCCCCCCAAGACTAGTGGTGAACACTTTTGCCCTTTCAGTTTCTGGGTGTTCCATGTTCCTTTTTTGGTTCTCATCTCTAGCATGACCTGTATAACTTGTTCCCTGCATTAGATTTCCTCTGCTGTAGCAACTTGAAATACACTCTTAATTAGATCATGCTATGAACTGAATGTTTGTTTCCGCCCCCCCCCCCCCCCCAAAAAAAATCCATGTGTTGAAACCCTAATCCCAATGTGATAGTATTTGGAAGTTGGCCTTTGGGAGATAATTAGATCATGAGGTTAGAGCACTCATAGATATGATTAGCATCCTTATCAGAAGAGGCCAGAGAGCTAGCTTGCTTTCCCTTCCCCTACCCACTACCTCCCCATAAGATAAGGATACAAGAGGTCGACAGTCTGCAACCCTGAAGTGGACTCTCACCAGAAAGTAACAATCCTGGCACCTTGTTCTTAGATTTCTAAACCCCAGGTCTGTAAGAAATAAATTTCTGTTGTTGATAAGCCACTTAGTTTGTGCACATATTGTTATAGCATTCCAAGCTAAGATCCTAATTATACTTCACAAAGTCTGAGTCACTCAGTCTTCTTCAAGTTCACACAAAACTTACTTCATTTAATCCTCATACTACAGATGAAACATAATAATTATTCTCATTTGTAAATGAAGAGATGAAGCCTAGAGAAATTATATATCTATCACAAAGAAGGCCGTGGTGCTAATAAGTTATACAAGTTAAGGTGCTAAGAGGTTGAGAAAAGGTTGAAGAAGCTGATGATGGCCATGGACAAGTGCTGAGTAAGCTGAGTGGTTTGCAGAGAGTAGGAGAGTTTAAGTGTGCCAGAGGATAGAAGAATAGATATTGGGGTTGGGGTGGGGGGGGAGAACGTAAAAGCATTCTGAAATTTGCTCTATGAATATATACTTTCTGATACTCTTTTCTGAATAGACTGAAAAGAATGAATTTTCCAGATAGGTAACTACAAAACTACAAACAGTATACCTGAGGTTGGGCTAATCTACTCTACCAATAATATCACATCTGGCACAGAAGCCAAAATTAGAGCTACTACTTGGTTGAGTTTGTGGTAACCTAACATCCTTCAGGGTCCACCAGGTTTTTGTTTTTTTTTTCAGAGGCCAGACTGGTAAACAGAATAAAATGAAAACCATCATTCTGGATTTTTTTAAAATGCCTTTAAGGGTGGTACTAATCACTGCCATTCCCACTCAGTTGGAATATTATGATTTACTATTTGATGGCAGGCAGAGTTACATGATTTATTTGACCTTTCCCACTCTAAGGCCAAGGAGTCAATGTGGGGAATGTCCCAAATATAAAGCATGTCTATTCTAATTATAGAATCAGAAACTGAGGTAATGACCACTGAGTAAGTCTAGGGAGCCAGGCCTGAGCCACTGCAATCTATAGCCTGGCCTCCATATGACCCCACTGTAACAGGGCATCATGGTGGTGCTGTGGACCATCATTATTTCTAACAATTCCCAAAATGTGGGGGCATTCCCCTTTCCATATTACCTGACTAAATAGCCACAGGGAAAGTAATTGGGGCACTTTACATGCACATTGCCAGGCACAGCAGGGTTCCTCCTCTAGGGGATACGGCCTTTTTTTCAGTCAATGGAATCCCAGTGTGAAACTACTTGAGGGCCAAGGATTGTAACTTTTTGTTTTAAAAATATGCTTGTATTGATTTCAGAGAGAGGAAACGAGGGATGTAAACATCAGTGATGAAAAAGAATCATAGATCAGCTGCCTCTTGCACAACCCCCATTGGGGATCGAGCCCACAACCCAGGCATGTGACCTGACTGGGAATTGAACCGTGACTTCCTAGTTCAGTGGTTGGCAAACTCATTAGTCAACAGAGCCAAATATCAACAGTACAAGGATTGAAATTTCTTTTGAGAGCCTAAAACCAACTTATACGCATGTGTGACAAAGTTTCCATCACACTGTACATGTGTGCCCACACGTAGTATTTTGTGGAAGAGTCACACTCAAGGGGCCGAAGAGCCACATGTGGCTCATGAGCCTCAGTTTGCCAACCAATGTCCTGGTTCATAGGTTGAAGCTCAACCACTGAGCCACTCTGGCCAGGCGGGATAGTAATTTTTAAATGAGGCAACTGCTCTCAGCCTCCTAATCATCCACTCTTGAAGTCCATGTACATATCAAGTAGTAAATTATTGGTTATCCATTTATTTTATTACCAGAGATACCATGTTCTATTAAGTGTCTCCATAACTGTCTGTGGCTCAGGCCTGCAGGCTGCCTCTCCAACCTTGCCTTTCATTATGATAATTACATGTACCTAACTCTGGATCCATAAATGCTACCACCTGGCCTTCATTGTTTCCCTATGCCTCTCACCCACAGTTCTGTCACTTTTGCAGTGGCATTCCTGTCATCGCCCTGGCTTACCGAGGCAGGCCACTACTGAATTACTAAGGGATGCAGCCACTTTTCTCCCCAGCACGGTCCTGATGAGGTTGGTGCATAGCATGTTCTCCAGGCTCTCTCATGGAGCACATTCCTCTGGTAGGTCTCCTGGGCTTAAATCGTTTACTTATTTTGAGCTCTTCTCTGACTCTTTTACAATGCTGTTTCCGTAGTTTGTCATGGAAATTCCAGCATTTCAACCTCCCTTAATGTATGCTAGAGGTCAGTGAATAATGGATCAAAAGAAGCTCATTACCTATGTGTATAAATCAGGTTTTATTGGAACACACACAGTTCTCTGAACACTCATTCATTTATGTATTGTTTTATGGCTGCGTTTCCACTACAGTGACAGAGCTGAATAGTTGCAACAGAGACCATCTGGACTGAAAAGCCTAAAATGTTTACTATCTCTCTCTAGCAGTGAAAGTTTTCTTTCTCCTGGTGTAGGCCATTGCTTTCCCCATGCCTCTAGAAGCCATCCTAGCAGAAAGATATTTGCCAGGTTATCATGTCAAATTCTGACTGTTAGCTGTCCCTTACTCATTATTCTGGATCCTTTGAGAGTCGTCTCAAATAGACAAACTCTCCCTTACCCTACTTTATTTTCTAGCACCTTGAGCAAGCACTATCTAGTAGCATGTGTAGTCTTGAAATTCTTGCTAGTACATATTGGCCAGATCCATTAACAATTTGGAAGTGTCATTCCTCCCTTTGTTATCAAGTCCTGCATATCCTTGGCTGTGTTATTATGTCGCAACTTAATTCTAGGTATCGGTGCAGTAGTCAGAAAGGGAGGAAAGGGCATACCTTCAGGCAGACACCTGCTGCCTTGAGGAGGAGAGGGAGCTCTGCTTCATCTTCAAGCAAAAAGGCAGGTGTGGCTTCTAATAGGGAGGCCACTTGTGCAGGTCCACGGGGTTCAGGGGAATCGCCTTCCCAGATTTATGGGGACATGAACTCAGATCTCCCCAACACATTTATCTGTACCCATTATTTTTCAACCAGTACTTCAAAGTTAATACAGTACAGGTACATTACTTAGAAGTTGAACCTTATTAGAGCTCAGATACTCTGACAATTAAATCCTGGTCTCAGTCCTAAGCTCCCTCCTTCCTCTCACTGCATGATAGTCTCTTTATTTGCTTCCAAATCAATCTCATTTTTAATTCTGAATTCAATAAAGTAGAATCCATACCAACCAGAGAAACAGCATTCATATGTAACAGATATGTAAATAATTAAGGATTTGTACCATAAAGTCCTAGGTTGTTGAACTTATTTTAAATAGTATCCAAATTAATCAGATAATCAGGTGTTGAGAAAAGTCAATGCACTGTGGATGAAAGAGGGCCACTTACTAAACCTGACAAGTTCAAGGGAGGCCTGCATGGCGGGTTATACAAACTCAGAGACCAAAAGGAATCACATGAGATGGTCTGAAATGAAAACGTTCTAACTAAAAGCAGGTCATCATAGGCAGTCCTGTCCTAAGCTAGAATAGTTACTAACAAATGTCCATCTTTACCTTAATTGAGCCTGTCTATTGTCTTTTTGCATCTACGATGACATGCCTTTGGAATGTCATGTACCTTCTGTCTCTCTGGATCCCTCTGGGCACAATCACTGCACAGGCCAGAGACCACAAATCCTCTTGTGGTTATCATGTCAATTTCTGACTGTTAGCTGTCCCTTACTCATACATGTACAAGAAGTGTCTGTTTAATTTACTTTTTATCAAATTCCAGAGATTTCCTTCGCTTTGCTTTCTCCCACCTCCCCTAATCTATCACCAGTGAATTTCATGTAACCCCTTTAAGTCTTGCCCTTTGGATTCCAGTGTATAAAGTAAGTGGTAAAACTGCCATTTGCTGGAGCATTTTCTCAATCCTTTGAGGTTTTGCTTCTAGGCAGTTGTCGTCAGTTTGGCTCAAATAAATTCCTAATAATTCTCTCCAGGTTTGAATGTTTCTTTTGTTTACAATGCAAACAAATCCGATCTTTGAAGTAATTGTTTCCAAATTAGAAGACTATATTTCATAATCCAAAGAGCATACTGCAGAGGACAAAGGCTCTATCAGTGCAGGTAAATGTGAAAATAACCAATTACTTTGAGGTTTGGGTAAAGGTCTGCAGCCAGCTTTTGTTTCTAGAAACGGGGGGAAATGTAATTGCTTTACTCAGAGTGTTCAGAAAACTAATTAATGATTAAAATATATTTTTTAAAAGAGATTCTGAGGTGTAGATGGGAGAATGAAGTCAGACTACAGACTGATCATCTGCCAAAATTTGATGAAATGCAGAATAGTGGTAGGGGGAGGGGAGCCTTGTGATTCACCAGTAGCAAACCCGGCGACAGAAATCCAACCTGCTTTCATGCACGTTGAAAAGTGGTAGCCAAGGAAAGAAATGGGATTCTGGCTAGCAGAGTAGGGCTAGCCAGGGCCTCAGAAGCTATACTGGGTGAGGAAGGAAAATCAATCAAATTCTGACAAATCTCACCAATGCCACATATTATTTAGAGGCATAAGAATCTAGAAAAAGACAATAAAACCCACAACAGTAGGTGCCCAAATTATTAAAGACTAAGCGTTGGCCTCTCAGCAAATGCAGAAGAAACTTCTTGGCTCTCCATTCTACAGGGCTTGACTCTGAATTGAGAAATTAATCTGAAACCCCAGATTATATTGCCACTGAACTAAAATTTCAACTCCAACTCGATGCAGGTAAAAATCCAAGAACAGAAAATAGGTCAGGTCATCCAACAGTAGGTTGAGTTCAACCTTATAGAGACCAACTCTTTCTTGCCCCCAAACCCACCAGTGGACTCTGAAAAAATGGCTAGAGAACCCATAGCAGGCTCTAAAACTCAACTCACAGCGAGGAAGAGTTTTCAGAGGTAGTAAAAGAAAATTGCAACACCCAGTCTCTGAATTAGTTCCAATAGCAGGTCTGATCAGACTACCCCTATTTTAACATAAGCTAACACACACACACACACACACACACACACACACACACACATCACAAAAGAAAAATAATTTTTTTTAAAGTCAAGGGAAATCATGGCATATAAAGGCCAGATGAAAAATTTATTTTGGGAAAAACAAATAATCAAACAAACTCAATGAAAAGAAGATCATTTCCTATAAATACATCATGATATAAAAGAACTTAATAAGAACATAAATTCAATAATACAAGAGCTCAAAGTTAAGATAAACTACCAAATGACATAAAAGAGAAACTCAGAGACAGAGAAACAAACAGAGAACCCAAAGACAATTTGCAAACCAATTAATAAATTATAAACATCTAGCCACAAACATACAAAAATGGAAGAAATACCAAGTGCATGTAAATGACACAAACAAAAAGGTTAATCAAGTCGAGAGAACATGATCTACATGGGAGAAAAAGATGATTTATGCCAAGGATACATGGCACATAAAATATGTTCAAAGACATAAAAATTTCCCAAAGTAATGAAAGAACTAAAATAGGACATTGAAGCATTTAAGAAGTCCTGGAATATAACACCTAAAGCATTTCCCAAAAAGTAAAAATTCCAACTAAGCAAAAGATAAGTCAAAAGAAAGATCTCAACAGAAACAATGTTACCCGGCCCCAATGGCTCAGTGATTTGAGTGTCAACCTATGAACCAGGAGAGGTCACAGTTCAGTTCCTGGTCGGGGCACATTCCTGGGTTGTGGGTTGGGTCCTCAGTGGGGGGCCTGCAGTAGGCAGCCAATCAATAATTCTCTCTCATCATTGATGCTTCTATCTCTCGCATCCTCTCCCCTCCTCTCTGAAATCAACAAAAATATATTTAAGAAATATATAGAAGCAATGTTAAAGAGAATTGCCTAATGAATCCACCCACAAGCAGGAAAAATAAACATCAACGAGTTTTATGTTATTGAAAGAGAATGCTTTAGAATATTTGACAAAGTAAAAGGAATAGTATAATTAATAAAAAGACTGAATGTCAAGTAAGAAGGTTGGGGGCAATAAAGGATTTCCTTATTCTCACATAACTAAAGGTCATGTAATAGTATACAAAAATTAAACCTAGAATTTTTGACACCACATTGATACTTCTATCGTAATCTTTTTTTCTTTCTTTTTTTCCCAATATATTTTATTGATTTTTTACAGAGAGGAAGGGAGACGGATAGAGAGCTAGAAACATCGATGAGAGAGAAACATCAACCAGCTGCCTTCTGCAAACGCCCTACCGGGGATGTGCCCACAACCAAGGTACATGTCCTTGACAGGAATCAAACCTGGAACCCTTCAGTCCACAGGCCAATGCTCTATCCACTGAGCCAAACCGGTTTCGGCTATAATCTTTTTTTCTTAACTTTAATTGGATTTTTATGAACTTTTATAATAAAGAATATACATCTAAACTACAACAATCCACTTATTTAAATTTTTGTGTTAAAATATTAGTTAAATTATATGATTTAACAAACAGTTACTGTGAGTATGTGTGTTGGTGATGTGCATCTCTCTATTGCATGGAAGCATAGAGAATTGTCTGAAATAATAGTTACTTAAAACCGGTTTGGCTCAGTAGATAGAGCATCCGTCTGTGGACTTAAAGGTCCCAGGTTCAATTCTGGTCAAGGGCATGTACATTGGTTGCAGGCACATCCACAGTAGCAGGTGTGCAAGAGGCATCTGGTCGATGTTTCTCTCTCATCGGACCCTCTCCCTTCCTCTCTGTAAAAAATCAATAAAATATATTTAAAAGAAACTAATTATAATTATTTCAAGATTATGTGAGCATTCTAAATGGCTATACATAGCCTTAGAAATACTTTTCGGTCTTTAGATGGTGGGGAAGCGATAGAAAATGTAAAAGAATGTGGCTTCTCAGGGCAGCTTCATCAAAGTGCCCATTAAATCAATCCAATTGTTCAGAGTAGATAAATTTCTTGTCAGATAGTTTATCATCTTTTCCAAAGTCATGCAGAAACCTTCTACTATTCTGTTCTTGGCACTAAGAAACATTTTAATATGTGAGCTTTGGCTAAAATTGTTAGAATATTAAATGATTTTTATCAGATAAAAAAGTATTTAATTTTAATAATATAAGCTTCCACTTGAAGAAGCCAGATAAAAGAAGAAAAATAAACTTAAAGAAATAAGTATAAAGGAAATAATGATTAGAAGAAAAAAAGACTGAAACAGAAAACTAAAAATGGTGGAAATCGAATAAAATAAACAGTTGATGGTCCTAGCTCATTTGGCTCAGTGGACAGAGCATCAATCTGCAGACTGAAGGGTCCAGGTTCAATTCAGGTCAAGGGCATATGTCTGGGTGCGTCCTCATTTGTTGGGAGCCATCAGAGTTGAGACAAGCAACTCTTTCTTAAGGAAATAGAATTAAGTTCCTTCTAGCAGAAGTTATGCGGTGCTCTGAGGGTTTGGCCAGAAGATAAGATTAACCTGCCGCTTAGCATCTTCCTGCAGCTTAGCAACTTCCCCTTCTTGATCCTCCCCCACTAGATAGCCCAGCCTTGGAATGTTGCACCTTGGAATGTTACTCAAAGACCCCTCTGCATAGGCAACCCTGCCCCCCTTTGTTTCTGCTGTATAAATACAGCCATTTCAAAGAATAAAGTTGAGGCTTGATCAGAACCTTGTCTTGCCTCCATTCTTCCGCGTTCCTTGTTTGCTTCATTCTCTTAGGTGGTTCCTGCGTGCCCCCGTTGTTGCCCAGCGGGCCGGGACACTCATTGATGTTTCTGTCTCTCTCTCTGTCTCCCTTCCTCTCTGAAATCAATAAAAATATTTTTATGTATAAAAAAGGGTTGGTGTTTTGAAAGAACCAATAAAATTAACAAATTTATTGCTACACTAAAGTAGAAAAAAAAAAAAGAGAGAGAGAGATAGAAGACACTAATTACCAGTATCAGTAATAAAAGATGGGTATTGCTAGTAACCTTCCAGAAATAAAAAAGATTCTAAGCTAATGCAACACCAATACATTAGATAACTTAGGTGAAATGGAGTAATTCCTAGAAAGGCAGAAATTACCCAAACTAATTGAGGGAGGGGGGCGGCGGAGGGGGGACCTAACTAAAGAATAAATAATCTGAATAAACCTATAAAGGAAAGAAATGGAATTAGTAATTAAAAATAATTCCACAAAGAAAAACCTAGGCCCAAATAGGTTTTGTAAGAGAGAGCCTCTTCCATGGCATCCTGTTGACCTTGCACATCCTCACATAGACCATGCAGGAGATCTCAAAGGCAAGGCTTGACTGCAGTCTAAAGCAAGTATTGTGGAATGCCCTGTGATTCCTCATGGAGTAAGAACAGATAAGTCTGTTGAGGAGTTGCCATGAGGCAATTTGTCATTCGTGTCTTGTGGAAGACTGCCACCAGGCAATTCCCATCCATCTCGCTAGTTCCAGCTGAGTGCAGGATGTTCCAGTGCGCCCTCCCACCCCTTCGTTAGGACATAGCTGGAGTTTTCCATGGAGATTTATAAAACTGTTTGGCTATATCTTAGAGACCACTTCTCCATGACAGAGTAACCAACTGCTTGTGCGCTTGTGTGTCTGCCATCTGAACTCTGGTTTGGTGTTATCCTGCGGTATTGAGTATTTGGGGAGTTGAGACTGTTCTAACCATGTTCTGCTGTCTGTGTAAATAATAAACTTCCTGAATTTATTTGAGCTATGACTATCTATGGAAATATATGTGAGAATTCAACCCAAAAGCAGTAGTAGTAATACCTATGTCCCTATTAGCCATTATACTACTAATTGACTACCTGACCATTTCATGAGTAAATTTTATCAAATATTTAAAGAATAAATAATACCTTTTTTTTTTTCAGGAAATACAGGCAAAGGGATGATATAACAATAGTGTTTGGTGCCCTGACATCACCTGATCACCTGAGGATATTTTTCCAGTGATTTTTAGAGAGAGTGGAAGAGAGAGGGAAAGACAGAGAGAAATATCAATGTGAGAGAAACACATCAATTTGTTGCCTGTTGGACATACCCTGACCAGGACCCTGAGCTGGAGACGAGCCTGCAACCTAGGTACACCCTTGACTGGAATCTAAGCCAGAACCCTTTGGCCAATACTCATGCACTGAGTCAAACCAGCTAGGGCAGTAATATCATTCTTCATGGTGAAAGACTGAAAGCTTTCCTCCTAAGATTAGGGATGGGTTAAGAATATCTTATCTTTTTTTTTTTTTTTTTTTTTTTTTTACACAGAGAGGAATTGAGAGGGACAGAGTTAAAAACATCGATGAGAGAGAAACATCGACCAGCTGCCTCCTGCACACCCCCCACTGGGGATGTGCCCGCAACCAAGGTACATGCCTCTGGCCGGAATCAAACCCGGGACCTTTCAGTCCGCAGGCCGACGCTCTGTCCACTGAGCCAAACAGGTCCCGGCAAGAATATCTTATCTTGATGCTTTCATTCAATATTTCACTGGAGGTTATCATCATTTTAAATATGTGAAAACTGAGGCATGGAGCAATTAAATAACCTAACCAATGTTACTCAGATATTAAGTGATATAGCCAATATTTTAACCCAAATAGTTAAACTCTAGATTTACAAAACACAACAATAATAAGGATTTACTATGTGTCAGACACTCTTAGGGGTTTCACATGAATTACCTATATAAATCCACACAACAACTTCTTGATATTGGTATTATTATTATTATTATTATCATTTAATAAAATAATTTTTAAAAAAGCAGATCATCCTGGCTTACAAGGGAAAGTAGCTTATTGGTTCATACTTTAATCATAAATTATGATGCCAAGATCCTTTTATTATATCATTTAAATAAAAACTTTAAACCTCATGGACAACAAACGTAATGTTATTGTCATAAACCTGTTTATTACTTATATAACCATTTATTTATTTGAAGGACATTGTATAATATCATGTTGGTGTTTTACATAGTAAAACTTTTAGTCAGGAAATGTATTTCAGCTTATCTACCTGGTTTAAATATACTTGCATCATTTTGTGAATTACCTACGTGTTCATGATCCATGGTTGTTATCAGCAGTTATGGTTAATGTGATCTCAACTGATTTTAATATTAGTTGACATAAAGCATTATTAAGGTGATAGATTTGGAGGAGTTGTAGAAGGTAATATGAAGAGAATGGAAAAGGAGAGAAAAACGGGAAAGAGAACATTTTTTAAAATTAACTTTCCAAGCAAAAGTCTAAGCTCTTAAGATTACCTAAAGATTGGGATATGATGCAGTATTTTGTTTCAGATGGCAATAGCACCCTCTGGTGAATAACATTGATATTTTACAATTTTTTCCAAAATAACATAGGTAAAATGCTCCAAAATCTACAAGTGGCTTTTAGAATTACCTCCTCTGATCCTTTAAAAAAATAAAATAAAATTAGGGGCATATGCCCAAATTTAATTTACTTCATTGCAGAAGCTGCACCAATACCAGATTGAGTTACATGGAATTTACAAATTCTACTTCCAGAAACAAATAAGAAAAAGGGAGACATGGGTATCTCAGATTAATCAAATTAGTTGCAGAGCACACTAATTTAGAAGAAGGAAAAGCCTGTGAATTTTATCTACAGAGTAATGTACACCAACAAAATGTTTTATTTTTTTTCATGTATTAATTGAAAATTTTCACTGGGCTAGAATTCATAAACATGGCTTTTACACCTCTTTTAGATCTTTACTCATGTGTACTTTGTCAGTGATATTTTTACTGATCATCTTATTTACATATATAGCCTCCAATATCCTACATTCCCTGTGTCTTTCTCACTTCAGTTTTCTCATACTTAAACTGGAGATAACCATCGCATTCATTTATCTTACTGATGTATTGAGAGATTTAAATGAACTAATACACATAAAACATTTATCACAGGGTCTTTCTCAGTAAACACTCCATACTTATTCATTATTACTAAATGGCTGCACCATTCAATCAACTACAGCATCTTCTGGCTTTCTAAGATTCTCTTCTGTTCCTTGAAAAAGAACCATGTTCTGTTTTATTTCTCTGATGCTGAGTTTATTTCTCTGATGCTGAGTTTTCTTTCCATAGTTAGGATGGACAAATAGACTTTTGTCCAAATCTAAACACTTTTGAGAGTGAAAGGTATGCTATTAGTATTTACACTGGGACAAACAGGCAAGGAGAACACTGTGACACGGACATCTCACTCATAGCACCTATGATCTTCCAATGTACTACATATTTTACTTTTTCGATTCATTCTTATTCTAGTAGAATCAAAGCTTCACAGTGAGTAGGGGGTTTTGCTTGTTTGTTTGTTTGTTGTTGTTGTTTCTCATTGCTATAAGTTTAGTACTTAAAATAATGCTCATAATAGATGCTCCATGATGTTGATTGAATAAAGGAACATGTTTACCTGCTGTGGTTATTCTATATGGATGCAAATTCGTGGTCACTTGCCTCATTGAGTGGTAGGTACCTACTTATTTCTCTTTCCCTTGAGTCTAGGCTGGTTCCAGAACCACCTTGATCAATGGACTGTGGTAGAAATGCGCTGTGATAATATCCTTTAAAAGTGCTGGCTTTTTTCCCTTCCTAACTCTGAGAATTCTTGTTTCTGGCATGCTTCCTCTTGTAACTCAGCCACCATGCTGTGAGAAGCCCAGGCTACTCTGCTAGGCCAGCCCAGCTGAGCTTTTACCCAACAGCCAAGATCAATGACCATATTTTAAGTAAGCTATCATGTGTGTGTCAGCCTATTTGAATCCTCCGGTGACTGCAGTCCAAATCAACATCATATGGGGCAGAAAAACTGCCAAGTCAGTCCCAGAGAAATAATAAAATGAAGTCACTAAGCTTTGTTCTGCAGTGACAGGTAGCTGAAGCATCTGCTATATCCATGCTAGGCATCATGAAGGACATGAAGGACACAAAGTGAGTAGAAAAAGGCTGGTCTTAACACATTGCACACCAGTAGTTTTATTGCTAGCTTTACCCCGTGGCCAGATAAGTTTCTACTGAATGAGTACAAAAATATTTTACAAAGTATCATACTTTAAAAAGGTATTAGCTTGTAAGAAGATGTAATAAATAACTTCAAAATGCAATGGGTATTGAATTTTAAGGCAAGCCTTTAACATTTATGTAAAACACTGTGTAGTATGAAAACACAAGAATGCTCGTGATCCAACCGCGATGTGTTAAGGAAGTAGAGGTTTAAAGGAGAAAAACTTATTTATATGAATAGTGTGTTTTTTTAAGGTAATTATTGCCATAAAAAGTCAAAGGTAACTTGGAAGTTTATAGAAAGGATAAGTTCAAGGGACATTTGGCAAAGTAAAGACACGTTCGTTAAGTTAGTAGAGAATGAGGAGCACATCACTGGCCAGAGTCTGACAATTAGAGGTGGAAGGGCAGAGATACTGGTGGAAGCAAAGCTAGCAGCAGGAGCACAGAGGTAAGCAAGTACAAATACCTGTTCATCTAACAGCAAGCTCAGTTTGTCCAGGGCACAGACTTAATGCAGAGAAATGAAAGTCAGAATGGAGGATTAGAAATAGGCCTTGGAACAGTGTCCACCAGATTTAGAAAATGAGCAATCAATAGAAGCCATTTCCCCCTCCTCCCCCCTAGGGCAGGATTCCATTTGTAAAGATATTATGCTTGTTAAAGAATGAGTGCTGCATGGCGGTAATTAGATTAAAATGTTTACATTTTCATTATCAAAGAGGTCCTGAATGTTTTACTTTCCTGGATGAGCACCGTGATGTCCCATAAGTTCTAAATGTTTACTGGACAAATACTCTGACATTACTCAAAGGTAAGCTTTCAGCACCCCTTGTTAAAAAAAAAAAAAAAAAAAAAAAAAAAAAGGCCTTGGAGCCTTGAATATTATGCCAATAGATTCCTTTTTTTTCCCCACATCCACTGAGTTTTTAATCATTGATTATAATCATTTTACAATATCCTCTGTAAGTCAAAACTTTTTTAAGTATAAAGAAAGTAAAATCATTTCAGAGTTAATCACTGTTAAACTTTTTTCCTTGCATTTCCTCTGTGCACATATTATTGCAGTTGAGATATGGTGGACAGAAACAATTAGTACCCTCATTCTTTTTTTTTTTTTTAAATAAATTTTTATTGTTCATATTATTACAAATGTTCCTTTCCCCCCCCCCTTATCACCCCTCCCCCCGCCCTTTCCCCACCCCCCATTGTCCTCATCCATAGGTGCACAGTTTACGTTCAGTCTCTTCCCACATCCCCCTCTCTCCTTTTCCCCAAGAATAAACAGTTCACTCCCCTTCCATACCTCTGATTCTATTATATTCAACAGTTAATATTGTTCCTCAGATTTTTTTTTTTTTAGTTTCCTTGGTTTTTAGATTCACTTGTTGATAGTTACGTATTTGTTGTTCATAATTTTTATCTTTATTTACTTTCTCTTCTGAAAGAACCCCCTTCAGCAATTCATATAATTCTGGTTTGGTGGTGATGAACTCCTTTAACTTTTTTTTTATTAGTGAAGCTCTTTATCTGACCTTCGAATCTGAGTGATAGCTTTGCTGGGTAGATTATCTTTGGCTGTAGGTTCTTGCTATTCATCACCTTGAATATTTCTTGCCATTCCCGTCTGGCCTGCATGGTTTCTGTTGAGAAATCAGCTGACAATCGTATAGGTGCTCCTTTATAGGTAACTACCTTCTTTGCTCTTGTTTCTTTTAATATTCTCTCTTTGTCTTTTGCTCTTGGAATCTTAATTATGATTTGTCTTGGTGTGGTCCTCTTTGGATTCCTTTTATTTGGAGTTCTGTGTGCTTCCTGGACTTGTAAGTCCAATTCTTTCACCAGGTGGGGGAAGTTTTCTGTCACTATTTCTTTCAGTATGTTTTCGATATCTTGCTCTCTCTCATCTTCTGGGACCCCCATAATTCTGATGTTGGATGGTTTGAAGTTGTCCCAGAGGTTTCTTACATTATCTTCAATTTTCTGGATTCTCTTGCCTTCTAGCTTCTGCAGAGGAGTGTCTTCTGGCTCTTTATGTTCCAAATCTTTGACTTGATTCTTGCGATCTTCCATTCTGTTTTTAGGACACTGTATAATATTTTTTTATTTCAGACAATGTATTCTTTATTTCTTGTTGACTCCTTTTCATATCCTCATAGGTCTCATTTATTTTATCGGCCTTTTCTAGAAAACTCTTGAAAAACCTTATAAGTGTGGTTTTGAACTCTATATCCAGTTGCTTTTTGTCCTCCATTTCTTTCGTTTGTGATCTATTTGGTTTAGGCATTTTCGCAGGCAGCTTTCCTGATGCGGCGAGTTTTCAGGGTGGAGCCTACAGCCTTGGCTTCCGTCAGCCCCGCCCTATGCGACTCCTGAGACTCAGGGTCCTTCAGTACTTGTTGCAAGCGCCTCTGAGAGAAAGGTGCCCTCGATTTTCGCCTGCTGCCAAACTGTCTATGCTCTCCCCCAATGAGTCCGGTATTGGGGTTCAGTTCAGTTGGTAGTGGGATTGGAAGTGGCGTTCAGAGCAGTCTGGAGCCCCTGTCTCCTTCCCGTCAGGGCAATCCTGCGGCACAGCCGGCCGGCCCTTCTCTGTGCACACTGTGTGCGCCTCCGGGACCTCCTTTCGCCGCTTCCCCGGAGTCCCGCCTTACAGCCCGGCTCCCTATGGATGAGCCTGGGTCCCCGGGGTCTGGCCTAGAATTGGGGTTCAGAGCAGTTGGTGCTCGACCCAGCACAGTTGGAGCTTTTCTCTCCTTCCCGCTTGGGACCGCCAGCCAGGCACTCGGCCTCCCTCCTCTCTGGCTCTGTCCTCTCCGTGCGCCACGTGTCTCCGTACCTTGGGCTTTTACAGCTCCTCCGCGCTTCCTTCTGGTTTTATCCTTGCTTCTTGTTGTAGAATTTCCAGTCAGTCAACTTTCCTGTAGTTCTGGGTAATGTCCATTTTATATTTTAGTTGTATTTTATTGAAATTGTTGTGTGCGGCTGCGGCTAGTTGCCTACCCGAGCAGCCATCTTGGATTCTCTCAGTATCCTCATTCTTTTATACACATTTATGATTATTTATTCACCTAATTAAGGAGTCTTGAAGACAGTATTAATATTTACATAAAATGTATCATATTAAAATACCAAAAAAATTAAAATAAATATTCTGCTAGCAAACACTTACATGGTTTCCAAATTTAGATATAGCTTTTATGGAAATGAACGCCAATTGTACATTTGCCCAAATGTACCTGGGATAGGGACATCAACCTATACTGAAGGATTTTCTAAGAAACAATTTTATGGACTACTGCTATACCTGTATGGACTGAATGATTGTGCCCATAATGTATCTGTTATAGCCCCAATGCCCAGTGTGAATAAATTTGTAGATAGAGCCTGTAAGGAGGTGATAAAGGTTAAATGAGGTTAGAAAGGTAGGGCCCTAATTCAGTGGGACTAGTGTCCCTAGAATAAGAAAAGACACCATAACACTCTTTTTCCACCATATGAGGACAGAGCAAAAAGGCAGCTCATTGAAAGCCAAAGAATTGAATCTTTACCTTGACCTGGCAAGCACCTTGATCTTGACCTTCCTAGCCCTCATAACAGTGAAAAATAAACTTCTGTTGTTTAAGCCACCCAGTGTGTGGTATTTTGGTTATGGCAGCCAGTGTAGACTAATACAGTTGACATGAAGGTTTGGCTGAGAATATTATTAATTACATTGTGCAATTCATATTTAAGAAAAATTTCCCCTTGTAATGAGAAGAAAATATTTTTAATCTAATTGAGATTAAGTTGAGCATGAACGCTCATGTTCAGTTTGTTTTTTGTTTGCTTGAAATCTTACACACAAATATGTAACTTTTCTCTTTGCCCCAATTTCCTTATTTATTATTTATTTTATATTTAATTACAGTTTATGTAGTTTTATAAGAAACATTATTTCTTTTTTGGAACAGGCAGTTTGCAAATAAGTAAATGAAAAGATAAAATTGAATAAACATTTTTTTAGCCACTTAGGAATAATTAAATACAACAGAGTAGTGATAATAATGAAGCTAAGCTTTATATCAACCATTAAACCAGAATCATTACATGAATTGATAGACAAATTTCTCAGTATAATTTATATATAGATGACATAGTGGAATGAATAATGACAGGTGTCATGGAAATTGTGTATTTTGTCAGGGGCAAATCTAAGGAAATATACTTACTTTTTCAAAAGCATAGCTAGACAAAAAAGGAGATTTCAAAAATGCTTTGAATAAAGAAAAAAGGTTTAATACTCTAACTTTCATTAAGAGGCAGGGAGGGTAAGAACTAAACTGAACTCGGAAGGAAATTTAAGTTAAATAAAATAGATGATATAAATCTTTTTTAATTTGATTTTCATTGTAGACATGGTGTGCTACATGTAGAATAAGTAATGTAATGAATTCTTTCACAATTCCAAAATGGCCTTATACTAATTAATAACATACCAACTGTACGTAATGCATGGCTTCATGAATATGCAAAACAGAATTATCTGAAAACATTACTATATCCTATGAAGTTCAATTAGTCACACAATGTAACTAGTTAGCTTTCTCTGTAGATCTGAGGAAGGTTTTAGGGCCAAGTTTGAGGACAGGAGCCAAACAGTACTTTGAGAATTTCAGGCAGGGACAGTTTGATGCAAAAATCTATTTGGGTATCTTCCATAATGCAAAAAAGAGCAAGAAATTATGTTTTTAAAGGAGTATAGTTCTTTAAATTTTGAGAGAAAACGTATAATGGATACAGCATGGTGTATTTTCCTAAAGGCAAGAGCCTCAATTCAATGAATACTTCCAAATTAATTAAATAGATCTTTTTCCCTGAAAATATCTAGAGGAAATTAACTAGGAACACTGAAAATTTATTCATAATAGTTACATCTGAAATTAGTGAAACAAAAGAACAAAGAGAGGGTCAGTCAACATATAAAACAGTACTTTAAGATCCGGGGGGCACATTGGAAAGAACATCACTTGGAGGAACAAGATGTCCTGGCTTCAATCCTCATCTCTATGATCCACGAAATATGCAAACCCAATCCAATGCTCAACAACATTAAAACACATTATGAATGGAGACTGAAACAAGGATACTTACTGAGATCACAAAGCAGGTGACTGAGTTGAAATTGGTACAGTTTACTCGAAAGTGCATTCTTTCTACTTAGTGAAGACACAGTGCAACGGTTGCAAGAACGGTGAAGAAGCTGAGATTTTAGCCTGTCACAATTTCATACATTGTCTGACACTGCTAGGTCAGAGGCAAAGGGCTTTATTACTCTCAGCACTGCCTTCAGTTTGAGTTTCTTGCTTAAGTCAGTTCTCACCCCACTCTCAACCCCCATGAGGTAGGTGCTGGGCACACAGTGGGTTTTGTCATCCTATATAATAAAACAATAATATGCAAATCAACTGAACAGTGGAACAACCGGTCACTATGACGTGCACTGACCACCAGAGGGCAGACACTCAAAGTAGGAGCTTCCCCCTGGTGGTCATTGCGCTCCCACAGGGGGAGCACTGCTCAGCCAGAAGCTGGGCTCACAGCTAGTGAGTGCAGTAGCGGTGGCAGGAACCTCTCCTGCCTCCAAGGCAGTATAAGGACCCCTTGGGCCTAAGTCAGCAGGCGGACATCCCCTGAGGGGTCCCAGACCACGAGAGGGTACAGGCCAGGCTGAGGGACCCCCTGCCCAGTGCACAAATGCCATGCCAGGCTCTAATAGTTTATGAATCCCAAGTTTAGGAATCCTTCAATATTATAAAGGACAGTGCTTGTTAACATTGTCATCCTTTATCCAAAAGGCAGATGATATTTTTACAATCGTGGGCAGGAAACAAATCTGCCCTCTACCTATCTGTAAAGATCCTATTTCTATCTTCTATGACCCTTTGATAAAACATTTTTAAAAGATACCTGGGACAAAATATGTCACAGTCATTATAGAAATGCCATGGAGAATTGCCCCTCCCCCACAATGGTATGAAAGGAAAAATCCAAATGAAGTTAAGTTGTGGCGTGGTGCATGTTCGCATTTATCAATATCTAAATCCTATTCAAATTCAGGTGTTTAGGGTCTGGTCTCTGTCTCACCAGCCCCATTCACAAAGGGAAATAAGGCAGAAATGATTGAGAGCAAGGCACAGACTAGCACCTCGGTAAAGGAGTTAAGTAAAACTTGCACTTAGTGAAATGCAAGAGCTCCGGTCAGAGAGACAATTCTTGGGGCAGAAATGAATCCTACACAGGAAGATCTAAGCAGAGAATCAATTGTATGAGTGAAGTCCATCCGTAAGGCCAAGCTTCCTTCAATTTACTGAGGGTGCAGGAAGAGAGTCTCACTTCAGGGCAGGGCAGATTTGTTTCCTGACCAAAGTAATAAAGATTATGTTTCCTTCTGAAGCAAAGATTGTGCAGTTTAGCTTACAGCACCAGATAATCAGTCCGTAACAGCAAGAATAATTCCAGACTGGGTGGATTTATAGCTTTAATATACTTCTTGCTCGGGTTAGAATTAGCTTGCTAGCTGGGCTCACTGAGGAAGACACTTCCAGGTAATAGAGACTGAGGAAGGCAGACATGGACAGAGAAAAGAGATAAAAAGCAAAGTTAGGAGATTGCTTTTTTTAAACAGATAGAAAATGACCAAGTGAAATGTCAACAGGGGGGAAAAAAAAGTGCTTTTCTGTACAAGCTAAAATGCTGCAGCTTTCAGGATTAGAACTGAAATGTCAAGCCACTCAATAGCAAAGCCTTCCTCGTAGCAGAGCCAAGAAATTAGAATTTGCAGAGAAGATGTCCCTTCCTAATTACTGAAAAGAAAACATTAATAACAGCTCAGTTATCATATCTAAACCAGTTCAAAATCCAAGATATTGTTCTTTTCTTGTTAAATCTCTAGTCACTCAATAACTCAACAAGGTCTTAGGAACGCTGCCTAAAGGCACGGTATTATTTGTGAGAATATCATTTTTTCACATAATTTTCATTCTGGTGAACCGTCTCAGATTCTGTTATATCCCAATCCTGCAATCATTTCCTGTAAAAGGGTAATTTCATCTGCCTATTGTATTGCCATCTTTTCCCAAATAAAAGTTAGAGCAAATGCTGATAACATCACTCGTTAAAAGAAAGTTGTGTACGTCTACATATAATTATATCTTTAAGGCTAATACATGTTTAGGGGAAACTCTGAGAATAAGCCAACAGGCATCGTTTTAATATACACATGAGCCACTGTGTTTTCCAGCTTTAGTTGAAAGTTTTGACCATAATAAACTTTTCCTGGGTCTGAGGGACTAAGAGCAATAAAGGCTTATCTTCAAACTTTGTGTGGAATAAAGAATAATTTTAATTTCATAAAATTGACAAAGAAAATGAGGAAAGGTAATTTTTGATTCAAGTAACTTTAACTTTTTCATTTTTAATAATCATGGTCACACAGAAGAAACTCTATAAAAGAATGTAAAAATAATGAGAAATTGGGTTCATTTTCTCAGCTATGATTTGTTGCCTTGAAATATTAATTTTTTAAATTAAATATAGTAATATAGTTTGAAAAGGAATATAAAGATTAAACGTATTTTATTTCCAAAGATTTAGTAGAATTAAAAAGATTTCTTAGTATTATGCTGTCTTAAAGATCACAAATATAAACATTCTATTGTATTTTAAAACTTGTCATATACGAGGGAAATATTTTTTTGTTAATCCTTACCCAAGGATATTTTTCCATTTGTTTTTAGGGAGAGTGGAAGAGAGAGGAAAAGACAGAAGGAACATCAAGGTGAGAGAAACACATCAATTGGTTGCCTCCTGCAGGAACCTTACCAGGGCCCAGCCAGGGAGGAGCCTGCAATATGGAACCCAGTACCCTTTGGTCCACAGGCTGACACTCTATCTACTGAGCCAAACCAGCTGGGACTGAAAAATTATTTTTGTCAGATATCTCAATGGCTGTTTTCTTTGTTTCTCCAGAGTCTAGAAGTTCAAAATAAATAAATAAATAAATAAATAACAATAAAAACACACACAGGTTTTAATGACTTACTTAGGATCACTTCAATGAACATATATTCAATGAGAATAAATGTTGGGAAGGATGCAGAGAAAAGAAAAGTCTTATAAATTGCTGATATGAATGAAAATTGAGAATATAGATAATATATTATCTACAACATATAGATAATAATATTGTATAGTTGATAGTTGTTGAGTAGATCTTAAGCATTCTCACCACAAAAAAAAAAGTTAACTATGTGAGATGATGGATGGATAGGTTAATTATCTTGATCATAATAATTATTCTACAGTGTATATATAAATAACTCATCCTGAACACTTTAAATAAATATAATTATATTTGTCAATTATTCCTCAATGAAACTGAATGGATTTATATAATTCATAAGAGAAGTGTGATCTTTGTTTTCTAGACTATCTCTTAAAAAAATCTTAATAGGTTAAAAAGTATTTTATAATCTCTGTATTACATTTATTATTTATTCTTAACATACCTGCAGTGAGAAAGTCAATATAAGGGATACAGGAGACAAAAGTAAGTAGGTTTACTTAAAGTGTAATATGCCACAGGTTTCAGTTTAGCACAATTGAAGTTATGAATTTATGGTGCCAAGAATTTAATAAGATTATCTGGAAAAACTAACTCAGGTCAAAGAAAACTATCTTGAACCATCTATGAGGATTTCTCTGCAAGTGTGGCTAGGTCCTTAAGTCCAAACTAAATATTCTAAACCATCAGATCTCAAAGTGCTGGAAATGTTGAATTTAGAAGTCCAAACTCTCTTCCAAATTGTGAGAGTATAAACAAAAGTTAACTATGTGAGATGATGGATAGGATAGGTCAAGGGGAGACAAGTAAGTGTTTGTGCGTCTCTCAGTTAGAACATTAGGATATAATGCCTGAAGCACAGGTATATGATTCCTGGGCTATACTTTTTCTAGGTGAAAAGATTAGAAAAGTATCAAATAAGCAAGGTGGGGAGGGGTGATGGTGGCATTAACCAAATAATTCATATACATCTGTGTATACATAATCTATGGACACAGGCAATAGTGGGATGAAGGCCTAGAGAGGGAGGTGTGGAGTGAAAGGGGTGCCAATGAAGGGAATATAAGACATTTATAACACTTTCAACAATAAAGATAAATTTTTAAAAATATATAACAATAAAAAAGCAAGACCTCAACCTCAAAGTTATGTGGTTGATAAAACATGGATAGATAATTATATTTTAGGTATAAAACTAATGAGTCCTTAACTCACTACTCCCTCCCACCAAGACCTTTACTTTGAACAAGTAAGCATCAATATTTAAGAAATTATTAATAATTATTATATCATTTTATCCATCAGTTTAATAAAGACAACTTTTATTTTTATATAAAAGGGAAAATTATACAGCATATTACAAAATACAAATTTTGTCTTTTAAAATCTTGACATGAAAACATCCTATTCCCTCAATATCCTAAGATCATAGGAAGAAAACCAGAACTAGGAGAAAGGACTACTTTTTAAATATATATTTTTTTTTTTTTCTGATCTCAGAGAGGAAGGGAGGGAACATCACTGATGAGAGAGAATCATTGATTGGCTACCTCCACACTGGGGTTGGAGCCCATGCCCTGATGGGGAATTGAACCATGACCTCCTGGTTCTTAGGGTGATACTCAACTATTGAGCCATGCCTAACCAGGTGGGGAAAGAACTACTTTTAAAGGAATTTTACTTAATAGAAGTTCTCTAAGTTTAGAAACAAAATTGTCCAATTCTAGTTTCAAAATAGATTCAAAGAAGTACATGAGAAGGTGATATAATTTACAATAAGAAAATATTTTTACCCTTGCCAGCCGTAAGAAGTGACTGCTTTGTCAAATCCTCACCATCCACCTCAAGCTGAGGTCATCTTATATAAATTTTTACCTGGTCTGCTTAAACCCATCCAAAATGACTAACTTCAAAGCTAGAATATTTCAGGCCATCAATTCAACCCATACTTCTTACCCTTCTCTGTCACTGCCTTTCCTGAACTTAGACACATCCTTTTCTCTTTTCTCTTTTACTCTCATCATCCAACTACATTATGCTTTAAACTTCTGCAATTTAATTGCCTCTGTCCCCTTTGCTCTACCCTCGTCACCCAAATTCTTGCCACAAGGCAATCTGGAATCTCTGTTCCATTGTAAATCCTCGTCACCCACTTCTGAACGTGCTTTCTCTTCTATCGTAAGCAAAATTTTCTCTCCCACAATGCCACAGCTCCTTTAAATATGTTTTAATATTTTGAAGTTTTAGTATTTAAATAGGTAATTCAGTTTGAAAATGTATTAAGTATCTGCAATATATTGATAACAGCTCCCAAAGACATTTCCATGTTTTAATGCTTGAATATGTGGATATTACCTTTTTTGGCAAACATTATTCGGTTAATGATCTTGAGAAGAAGGTATCCATGTATTATCCAAATGGACCCTAACTGCAATCACATGGATCTTTATAAGAGAAAGGTAGCTGGAGTTGTGAGAGACACACACTAGGACCGTGGTCGGCAAACTGCAGCTTGTGAGCCACATGCACCTCTTTGGCCCCTTGAATGTGGCTCTTCCACAAAATACCACGACCTGGGCAAGTCTATTTTGAACAAATGGCATTAGAAGAAGTTTAAATTTAAAAAATTTTGCTCTTAAAAGAAATTTCAATCATTGTACTGTTGATATTTGGCTCTGTTGGCTAATGAGTTTGCTGACCACTGCACTAGAAGGCGTTGTAAAGATAGTAGCAAAGATTAAGTGATGTGTGTACAAGCCAAAGAATGCCAAGGATTGCTGGCAAGCACCAGAAGCAAGAGGCGGCATGAAACTGATTCTCCCTAGAGTCTTTGGAGGGAACATGGCTCAACCCACACCTCAATGTCAGATTTCTGGAAACTGAAACTTATGAGAGCATGAATTTTTGTTGTTTTAAGCCACTCAGTCTTGGCAATTTGTTACAGCAGTTACTTTGTGCCAGGCATTATATAAGTTTCTAAAGACATGAAGGTGAAAAGGACAAAAAGTAGAGCATATTCCCCGACTACTATTAGCTCCAACTTATTGAGAAAGGTCAACATAAAAATTCTACTTAATTGTTATACTGTATGGTTTCAAAATGGGAAATGTGTTTTGGAGTTAATGAGACACAGAAAAGAGATCTCCTCAGCTGATGTGGAGTTGTTGCCTCATGGGACAGCAAATAGGAATCAAAGGATTAAAATATGGTGGACATTGCCCTGGCATGTGTTGCTAAGTGGTTAGAGCATCCATCTGTACACTGAAGGGGCATGGGTTTGATTCCCGGATGGGGGTATATACCTGGGTTGCAGGTTTGATCCTTGACCATACCTTGGTCAGGGCGAGTATGGGAGGCAACCAATCAATGTGTCTCTCTTACATCAATGCTTCTCTCTCTCTCTCTCTCTCTCTCTCTCTCTCTCTCTCTCTCTCTCTCTCTCCCCCCCCCCCCCTCTTCCTTCCCTCCTTCCCATTCTTTCTTTAAAAAAAAAATGGGGAAAATATCTTTGGGTGAGGATTAACAACAACAACAAAAAGACCAGGTGGGAGGGGTCATCTGTAACAGTGTCAACAACAATAAATAAATAAAAACAAAAGAGCATAATAGGTCTAGAGAATGATGACAAGTCTAAGGGGATCATACAAGGTAAGAGAATTGAAGGGACATGACACAGGAATAGTAGATTATAAAGCAGTGCATTATTCTTTAGACAAAGGGAAGTCGCTGAAGGTTTTCAGCCAAAAACCAACATGCTCTGATTTTTGTTTTAAAAAGACAATCTCAAGCATTTATGTGGAAAATTCACTGAAGTGAAATAACTCCATCTGATGATGGCCGAAAAATGAAGTGTTACCTAACTAAATTGGTTCCAATAGCAGGCAATGAATTTTCATTTGTTTTGGCAACATGGTCACAAGCTAGTAGGCTTAAATTCAACTACTGGACAGGTCATTAACATTTCTTTACTCAGCCAAAATAAAAGTTGTAGTACCTTTCATTCCTGAAAGAGTAAGTAGATGCAAGTAGAGAGCCTCAATTTATTACATAGATTATTTAAAAGCATCCAAATAGGGTTTTTAATGCAATACTCAGAAATGTAGCTTCTCAGAAAAGATTTTTTATATCCTGACTCACCCCCCGCCCCCACCTTAGTACTGTGTAATTTCTCCAATGGTTATGGAGTGAAGAATAAATTCATTACAGTTTCATGGGTAAGAAATTATTGGCCTAATTGAGTCCATGACTTATTCCTCCAGAAAGAAGCGGGGAGAGAAAAAAAATCCCTAAGAAAGCTGTTAAGGACTTCTTAAGGGATAATAAATGCTGGTCTTAAAAAAACACAGGAAGTAATATAAACAAGCTGCCTGTTAAGCAGTGGCCAAGTTGGACTAGCAATGATCTTGCAGTTCACACTGTGGAAGTAAAGAAAAGAAAAACTACTTCCTAACGTAGCCGCAAGTGAGTGAACAGAAGTTCGAGATGAAAATCTACATTTTGTGGGTTTAACAAATAATGCAGAAATGCCAGACCAAATACACATTTTCAGGCTGTTCCGTTCATTCAACTTAAAGGTATTTGTTACTTAATGAGACCACTTTTTAGGACTCACTGCCCAAACCAAGCACTGACCACTGACCAAGAATTACAAACGCAATAGTCTTAGAGTTTTCAGCATTTGCGCCAATCCACAAAGCTATGAGACTGTGACCCAAGTCGTATTTTAAAGACAAACATTTTTATTTTCAATGATCAAGTCAAACCATAGATCTCTACTTCACTTTTATCCTCGATCAATATAGCCCGAAGGAAAGCAACGGGCCAGTAAATATCTGAGAGTAATGACAATGAATATAACCAAACAAGTTGGGGTTTTTTTTGTTTTTTTTTTTGCCTCAATAGCTTAGATTTAGTAGTTAACTGCTAACTCTGCATTTCATGTTTCACTTTGCTGACCCTAACAAGTCTTTCTTCTTCTTTTAGTTAATAGACCCTGCTTGTACATATGGGAAATTTAATGAATGGAGGAGAAAAATAATTGTCAATGAATTTATTGCTATATTTTGTACTGGTGATAAATCTACTTGTAAAATTCATGGCTCCCAATGAATGTGTGACTGGAAAAAATAATGGTATTTGAAAAGCAATAAATAGCTACTGCCCTACTCTACCACACATTATAAACTTGGCACGGAGCACAGGAAAAAAGGGAACAGTCCTTGCTCTTCTGGTCAGTAAATCTAACTACTGCTGAATCAAAATGTGACAGCCAAAGAGGAAACGTTTGTGATACAGCAGTAATTCTTTTTTTAAAAGATAACGGTGGAAGTGTTGATAGACATGCATTGCAAACAGGATGCTGAACTCTAAAATCAATGCGATAGAATTGCTGTTTCCCAGCAAAGGCCCACACTCACAAGGGCCTAGTTCATTCTAATCCTGATCATACTTCACCTAAAGTCACATAACTCCTATGAACTTCAATAGTTTGTTGTGATGCTTATTCTATAATATACGAAGCATGGTGAAAGACAAGTAGGTATGTTGAGGCTAGAGATGGTATGGTATTGAGATAGTGATGGGGATCTTTGGGAAGGAATTTATAGTTTCCCATTGGTAAGAGTGCCTGTGGATGAGTGGATGTATTGTGTGTAGGCGTGTGTGTGTATGTGAAGGAGAGTAAGATTTGAATAATGCTTTCCTAACAATTTTTAAAAATACTTTCAAGCTAACAACAATAAAAAAAAATGTGTCAGTGTGTGTGTATGTGTAAAGTTTTCAGTTCTCCCTTATCCTGCAATCAAAAAATTTAGATATCCTATCTAGTAAAAGGGTAATATGCAAACTGTCACTCCAACACACAAGATGGCACTCCTATGTGGGCACAAGATGGCCGCCACAAGATGGCCAGCAGGGGAGGGTAGGTGAGAGCAATCAGGCCTGAAAGGTGGGGGGGCAGTTAGGGATGTCTGGGCCAGCAGAAGAGGGCAGTTGGGGTAACCAGGCCTGCAGGGGAGGACAGCTGGGGAGGACCAGAACTGCAGGGGAGGACTGTTGGGAAAAACAAGGCCTGCAGGGAAGGGCTAGTGGGAGGGACAAGGCCTGCAGGAAAGGGCAATTGCAGGATGGGATCAGGCCTGCAGGGGAGGGCAGTTAGGGGCAACCAGGCTGGAAAGGGAGGGCAGTTAGGGGTGTCCGGGTCAGCAGGGGAGGGAGGTCGGGGGTGACCAGGCCTGCAAGGGAAGACAGTTAGGGATGACCAGACCAGCAGGGGAGGACAGTTGGGGGCAACCAGGCCAGCAGGGGAGGGCAGTTAGGGGCAATCAGGTCTGCAGTGACGGCAGTTTTTGTGGGGTTCTTTTGTTTGTTTGTTTGTTTGTTTTGGGGGGGGGCAGGCCTGCAGGGGAGGGAATTCATAGGCGACCAGGCTGAAAAGGGAGGGCAGTTAGGGGTGACCAGGCCAACAGGGGAGGGCAGTTGGGGGTGACCAAGTCTGCAGGGAAGGACAGTTAGAGACAACCAGGCCAGCAGGAGAGCAGTTAGGGGTGACCAGGCCAGCAGGGGAGGACAGTTAGGGGTAACTGGGCCAGCAGGGAAAGGCAGTTAGGGGCAATCAGGCCAGTAGGGGAGCAGTTAGACATCGATCAGGCTGGCAGGAGAGTGGTTAGGGGGTGATAAGGCTGGCATAAAAAAAGCAGTTAGAGGCAATCAGTCACGCAGGAAAGTGAATGGTTGGGATCCAGCAATCCTGTATTGTGAGACAGGTCCCAGATTGGAGAAAGCGTAGGCTATACTGAAAGACACACACCCAGTGCACAAATTTCATACACCGAGCCTCTAGTCTATAATAATAAAAGCATAATATGCTAATTAGACCAGATGTCTTTCAGGACAACCTTCCAGATGAAGCCAGAGCTGCAAGGGAAGCCTGGGTCCCAGGTGCCTGCGACTGGCTGTAGGGAAGCCCAAGTCCCAGGTGCCAGAGGGAAGCCAGTGCTGGCAGCTGGAGGGGGTTGAGGGGGGCGGTGGGGAGGCCTATCCTTGCACGAATTTCATGCATTGGGCCTCTAGTTTAGAATAATCTTGCAAGAATATCAAATTCACAATTCCATATAAGATTGGAAAATCTTCAAGACCATCTGTTCACAGCAACTCTATTTCATGCTTTCAGAGTCATAGAAATGTTTCTGAGGTAAGATTCTGAGACAGCATCGGACTAAAGAAGAGCATCCAATTCACTACATTGGTTGATTCACAAAAGATTTACAAAATAAATAATTTTTGAACTGCATTTTAAGGTTAAAGAAATGTTTTCCAGGAAAAGAAGAGTGAATAGATATATTCTAGGCAATGGAAAATACATGCTCAAAGGTATAGAGAGCCCTGGCTGGTTTGGCTTAGTAGATAGAGTGTCAGCATGGAGACTGAAGGGTCCCAGGTTCAATTCCAGCCAAGGGCACATGCCCAGGTTGCGGGCTCAGTCCGCAGTGTGGCACGTGGACAAGGCAGGCAATCAATGATTCTATGTCATCATTAATGTTTCTATCTCTCTCTCCCTCTCCTTTCCTCTCTGAAATAGTAAAAATATATATATTTTTAAAAGGTACAGTGGTGTGGAATGGCTTGGAAAGTTCAGAAAGCATGAAGTAGTTCTGCAATGCCATAGGACTCTAGAGATTTGGAGAAGGTGAAGTATAGTAAGTGGAGATCCCCATTCACACACATACCAATAGCTCAAGCTTGGGTTCTTATTTCTGCTCCTTCCTTCCTTTCAACACACATTCCAATTACATTCTCCAAATCCTTGCTGACTTCTCACTCCTGATCTGTTCCTCTAGGCAGAATAAGAAAAGCATGAGTTTGGAATTGGTCAGAATTGGATTTGAATCACTGTTTATTAAATTAGTAACTGTGGCCATAAAAAGATTATGAATTTTTGGGTCCTGAGCTTCTTCTTACGTAAAATGGAAAAAAAAGCTTTTCTCATACTACTGTTGTGAAAATTCAATGAGAGAATGCTTCTTGAGAATATATGACATATATTTATGATTTTCAAAAAAAAAAATGTTCATTCTCCCCTTCTACTACTATGAAAAAATTCTAGAAAAAGTTATCCCTTTCAAAGGCAGGTCATCCTGATGTGAGTTCTAGCTTCTTCATATAATTTTAGCTATTTGGCCCTGGGCTTAACTCTCTAATACTCTGTTTTCTTATGAATAAAATAGAGATAATAAATTGAACCTCAGAAAGTAGTATGGATAAGATTAAATGTACCTCTCTCATGGTTTGGCATTATAGTACCCCCTCTCTTGAATATTCTCTCAACACCTATGAAATTATGCTGACAACAGCACTTAACCTCTCCACCCAACCCTGACTAACCTCCTCATTATTGGTTTTTGCACCACTGTCTTCAACAAACTCAACACCTTTCATTTCTAGGCACTCACTAACTATTTCTGTCTTCTTTCCTCTGCTTTAGGAGTTACTGATACCCAGTGTTTTTCTAAAAGTCAAACAGTAAATATAAAGAAAACAGGTAAGTTTTACTTCATAGCTCTTCTGGGCACTTTCTAAAAAAACAAAATTAATGTATATTATTTTAAAAGTAAGCAGGCTAATGAGTTCAGTATAATAAACATTTATTAATAAAGATATAATAAGGATAAGTTATTTTAAAATTTCTCAAAATACTACTCTCAAGATTACAGTCTAGTCAAAGGAAAGGAAGAATACCATGTACCAAGAGCAATATATGGTACATAATTTATGTCATCTTTATAACAACCTTGTACATTAGGTAGTACTAATATTCCCATTTTTATACAAATCCAACTGAGTCTCACAGGGGTTAATAATGTCCAGTGACACCGTAAAATAGGAGTGAAACCATCATCAAATACTTATTGTGCTTACTTTAGCAAATCAGTTTGTATTAATTTAATCAGACTGCAGCTCTTCCCTATGTAATAGCATTGTACATTTATTTATGCTGATCTGAATAGCCTCCAGCTTTAAGAATTCTTCATACTTCATTGAGGAAAATATCCCATTAGCTTCTGAATTTCATGATTTAGTAACACGGCACAGAAAAATCAAGCTAATCCATACAAAATAGTATGTCTAACTCCTGAAGCTAATTTAGGAGCAGGTTCAACACATCTGTCTTAAAATGATCAGCATAGCCTATGTAGCATCTTTCAACCCCACTAAATAAGCCCAAAGCTCTTCCCAGCCTTGGGTTCATCGCATCATTAATATGTCTGAAATTTAGTAAACAGTAAGAACTCTAAGACTTTACTAAGCCAACAAATTCTTTTGAAACCTTGAAGCAATAATTAAATAAAATATACAAGAAACATGCCTTCATCTTTTGTCTGAACAACAAAAAGCAAATCTTGGAATTAACAACAGTCTTCGAGTAGCATACTTAATCATTACCATGAAACATGGTGATATTCTTGGCCACCAAGTTTTAAAAAGATTCTATATGCCATGATTATATTGGAAATGTTGATAAGGTTCATTTTATGGTATTGTTGTTAGACAGGATAAATTCGTAATCATGGTATCAATTGGAAACAACTAGTCATAAATCTATTTCTGAGCAGTGAGTAATTAAGAAAAACATGAAATAAGTAAAATTATCCTCTTCCATCTTGTTTTTTCTATGAAAGGTCCAAATATGTTTCCAATCATTGGGAAGATCTTTGTGAACTCTACCTTTGCAAGTCTGATTAGAATTTTTTTTTTTCAAATCCCACAAAACAACAACACAAGTAAAATCTGTTGAATAATATAATTCTTTTCTCCAAATTATTTTTCCAAATTCTCTGCCAAAGCAAACACATGGTATGTGTTAGTTAGCTGGGTCTGCATCAATTCATCAGTTGTATGAACTGCACTGTTTTTGTTGCCAAATCTATTACACTAAATCCCACTGTTTTTAAAACCTAACTCCAAACATCCTTTTTAAGCTTGCAGAACATTCTAAATGTAGTTTAAATGTACACTATTTTAAAATTACTTTTTTAAGAAAACTTTGGGAAAATTTCCCTTGGACAGATCTCAAATTTGTAAGTTCTTTTGGTACCTGCTAACATAAAGGTAAAATATAGATTTTTTTTTTCCATCTTTTTGGCATGAAGTACAGAGAAAGGAAAAACCTTGTTGTTATTATTGTTAAGATTTTTTTAAACATTTCCAAAAGTAATAGGAGTTGTTAAAATAGTTTGACAAGAAATGTTAGTGCACAATATGCTTTTTTTTTTTTTTTTTTTCATTGATTTCAGGGAGGAAAGTAGAGTGGGAGAGAGATAGAAACATCAAGGATGAGAGAGAATCACTGATTGGCTGCCTCCCACACACCCCACACTGGGGACTGACCCACAAACTCAGCATGTGCCCTGACCGGGAATCAAACCATGACCACCTGGTTCATAGGTCAAAGCTCAACCAATGAGCCATGTCAGCCAGGCTTCAGTAGTGCATTTTATTCTTTCTCACACAGACTCGGGTCACTGAAAAAGTCACTAATTCTATCATAAAATAGAAATTACTCATTCATCCTATGATTTAACTGTCAAATAAAGAATACAATATTTATTGCTATCCTTAGTTTTCCAAGACAAGGTTGATAATAATGATTACCATCTCCTTATATCTGGAAAGGAAAAAAAAAAAAAAAGAACTACCGAAGAATACTAGCTCATTCCTTGAATAAGCATATATTTTATTATAGCAATTAAAAAGCAGCTATTTAACAGCCATGATATGAATCTGCTATAATTTTCAAAAAGCTTTATCTTCAGTTTATGAAACATTTTAGACCTTAATTTTAATTTTTAAATTAAGTAAATCTGTAATTTAAAATACCTGAGATTTACTTGCCTCGTTTGGAAACTGCATGATTCAAAGCGACATTATCAGCATCTCACTGTAAGCCAATGACTGAAAACTTCAGAAGGAAATGTCAGCAAGCCATCACTACTGTATCCCCTACAGTCTTGGATCTATTCCCACCTGTTCTGTATTCCCTCCGGTTACGCTGGATGAACTCTCTGTTCATCCTTCCCTCTCAGCAAAGACCAGCCTCACCACTTGCATTCTAATTCCATTACCTTCTCCAACACAGAAACACTGCTTAATACGTTTTCACTTCTCTCCCCTACAACATTAATTTTTCTACCTCTTCTGAATCATTCCATCAACATTTAGAAACATTATTTTCCCTGTTGTCATCCAATTTCTCATCCCCACCACCTCTCCCAACCCTAGTAAATACTCCAACACCTTCTTCCATTTAGAGGAAAATTAAAAAAAAAAAAAATGTTTCTCTACAAATTCTCTCTTAAACCACTCTACTTAAGATATAACTAATGATCCTATATGATAAAAGCATAATATGCAAATCAACCAAATGACTGAACAGCAGAACGACCATCAGGACAAACATCCGGGACCACACTATGACACCCACTGGCATCAAGCCAGCCAAAGTGGGTGCGATTTAATTGGTCGGGAGCCTGGCCATCGCCCCACAGAGGGAGGCCCTGGCCAGCGGGGCAATAAATCAGGGGGCCCCACGATCACCCCAAAGAGGGATCACCCAGGCCAACTGCGAGTTACAGTGGGTAGATAGGGCCTCCCTCTGAGAGGGAAGCCCAGGTCTCAGAAGCCAGCAGCCAGGAAAAGAAAGGTCTACTCTTTGTACAAATTTTGTGCATCAGGCCTCTAGTATTGTAATAACTACATATTGTTTTAAATGGGTTTTAGATTTATTAGGTGATTACTTCAGAAGGTATATGGTAAAAATTAAGAAACAAAGTCTAATCACTATGTTGTATACTTGAAACTGAACTCTTCCTCCTTGTCCTCCCTCCAACCCTGCTCTTCACATGTCAATTAAAGACAACTTCATACTTGCAGCTGTTCAGGGAAAACCCTCACAAAGTTTTCACTTACAACTCGTATTCACAGCAAACACCATTAGCTATACCTTCCAAATACATTTAGACCCTAACCACTTCCCACTATTTCCTCCATCAATTGCTATTTCAAGTCACCTGAATGATTGCCAATAGCCTCCTCAGTGGTTTCTTGGCTCCTATCCTTTCTCTTCTTTAGGCTCCTGTCAACACTGACAAAGTATAAGTCGGATGATGGCACTATTCTCAGAGTCCTCCAGTAGCCCCTTATCTCACCCAGAGGAAAGTACAAGTAATTGCAATGAGCACAAGGTCTTGTGGAGTCTGACTCCCTGTGCATGCCTTGTGATCTTATCCAACTCTTTCTTCTGTTCTTGTCACATTGGCCTCCTTAATGTGACTTGAATCTGGTCATTCTCCCACATCAGGGACTTCACACTTGTTATTTCCTTTCCTGGAATCATCGCCTGCTAAGTATCCTTATGTTGAGTTTCCTTCCATTCCTAGGGATTTATCTCATATATTGCCTCCTCAGAGTGTTCTTCTCTGAGCATCTTATTTAAAATTGCAATCTATCCCCTTCTGTTGGTTTGCTTCTCTTAGGCTTCATTAGAATTTAAAGTACTGCATCGTTTACTTACGTGGTTAGTTTTACTTCTGTCTCCCACTCTGCACCTACAAGTTTCAAGGGAACGGGGCTTCTTGTGTGTTTCATTCACTTCTATAGACCTAGTGCTAGAGAGTGGTTTCAAATATTATAGGCACTCAATAAATATTTGCAAAGCAATTATATAAATAAGGAGTAGAATTCATGGTAGTTAAGAGTACAGATTTCAGAGTCAGGGAGATGTGCATATGAGTCCTTGGCACTTCCTAAGTATTTATCTTAGTCAAGTAATTTTTCTGAGCCTCAGTTTCCTCATTATAAAATTTATATCATGATACTTAGTAGGTAAGTTGTTTTTATACACTTGAAATAATAAAATTTAAGCAAATTAAATAAGAAAAATGTCACCTTTATAGTGGTTTATATTCACCATCAATAAAGAATAAGATTGTTCAAATATACATAAGCTGTAATTGCTTTAACTAACCACAAAGATGATTATTTTAATAATTTTAACTTTTCTCAAAAACTATTTTTCACTAAATAGTACCATTTGATACTAATTAAAAGATGATTAAGAAAATTATGGTACATTTTCCTTACCAGATTTTAATTATAAAATATAATTATCTAAATACAATACATTTTGTACTGTACTTTTCATGAAGGGTTCCATATTTAATTTTGGAAACTAAATGCAATTATAGTGTTCAACAAAGGCATTTTAAAATAACAACATTAACTTAGATATTAATTATTTTGGCGAATTTAGACTTACAGTGAGATTTATTTTAAAGTTGGCCTTTGTTTTGCCTGATGGAGCTAGACTGTTGATCTTAAAGGAGCCATTTCTCCCACCATTTTACTTATTCATAGGATTTCTCCACCAACTTACCTCAATTTCACTTGATAAAATGCAATATTGGCTCCATTCCCAGAAACATGGATTTTATTTTACTCTACTTTGCATATAATTCTTTCTCCTTACCTCCCAGTATCCACAATGACTCTCACTAATTAACTCAAGCTTCAAGCTCTGCGAAAATAAAGACTTAAGAGTAATGTCCAGATTGTGTGAACAAGAGAGAATAATGTCATAGACACTGAAGAAGTAGAATACCTAAAGTTCTACATGGTCAGTAGGGTCAAATGTCATAGAGGGGTTACCTGGGATAAGGCCGGGAAATATGCCACTGCATTAAACAATAGGAAGGTAAGTTTTCACCTGAGTGAAAGCAGTTTTAGTAGAATGGTGGGAATAGAGGTCAGATTGTATTGGATTGAAGAACAAAGAATACTTGAAAAAGCAGAATTGGCCTATCTTACTTTGACTCAAAACATATAAGTACTGTGGCATAAAAGATCATTGGGGGTTTGAACTAAGCTAAATCACTAGCAAGGTTTGCCATATACTAGTATATTCTTGCCATATATATTTTTGCCAGTATATGCTTTTAAATGATAGTCTAAAATGATATATCTATTTCAGCAAGTGTTGTGTTATATAAACATGTCATTAAAAGCCCTGGTGGGTAGCTCAATTTGGTTAAAGTGTTAGCACATCAAACCCCCCCCCCTCTCTCTCTCTTTCTCTCTCTCTCTCTCAATAAACATCTAAATTTTTTTAAAAAACATGTCATTAGTGATTATCAGAAATGCACTCCCATAAAATGAGAAATAGATTCTATATACTCCAGTTTCACTGTAAGAGGCAAACTTTTATACTGAAAAGTATTTTAGGAAATAGACTTCTTCCTCAGCTCCTTTCCTACAAGAATAAAAAGCAGTAAAAATTGGTGAAGGCTGAAATAAGTGTCTTAGGTTTTACTTCCATATCTTAAGCATGCCAGATTATCTTCTAAAGCCGATTATGTCACGTTCTGCTTTGCCTGGTTTTTAAATATTGTGAAGAAACATGTTGCTTCTACACTTCTTTAAAGATTAATTCTCCTCTAACCTCTAGTGCCATATATTTAATATTTAAACTATCATGTAAATTCTTTCTCACAGTGAAAGTTTTACTTGTTGAACTTTTTCTATTATACTATATGATAAAACTTTATATTTTGAAATAAAAATATACCCTCCTAACTGATATTTTGCATATGTGAGTAATGAGATGATTTTAGTAATTCCAAAAGGAATAGTAATTCATTACCACACCCAGTATGAATCTTTCCCTCCCTAAGGATAGAGAAGATGAAGTAAAATGATCTTCAAAAGTAAAATCAGAGGCTTAAAAGATGGCAACTAGTTTTTTTGGTTGTATGACATGGAGAAACCTTTCTTAGGAGTTTAAATTTGATAAGGTAATATCTTTTAAACTGATTCTTTAAAACCAAGTCTATTTTATATATGATAGCTTCCATTGTTAAATAAGCATCAGCACTATCACACCATCATACTGGCTTTATGCTTTAGTTAAGGTAAATGAAACTACAATATCTTTATTGTGAAGCTATTTTGACAATAGTAACTGTTAAGAAAATACAGAAGGATTTTTTTTTTTTTTTTTTTTACAAAAATGCTTTATTGCCGATACCGGTTTGGCTCAGTGGATAGTGTGTCAGCCTGCAGACTGAAAGGTCCAGGGTTCGATTCTGGTCAAGGGCATGTACTTTGGTTGCAGGCACATCCCCAGTAGGGGGTGTGCAAGAGGCAGCTGATCAATGATTCTCTCTCATCAATGTTTCTAACTCTCTATCCCTCTCTCTTGCTCTCTGTAAAAAATCAATAAAATATTTTTAAATGCTTTATTTACCTTAAAATCTTACTATGCTATACTTTCACAAAGCAGGGTGTTGAAAAGAAAAAAAAAGTTTTTCAAATGGGATATTTTAGCCCTGGGATCAAAGAGAAAAAAGTCAGAATTAAGAGGCCCAGCAGAAGCGGCTATGAGTAATAGTAAAACACACACTACTTATTCAATAGACAAGCGCCTGTTTTTCACTCACATCACAGTCCAGATGGGTTTTGCCAGCTGGCCTTGCTGGTGCTTAGGATCTGCCTGTTTCTTCTGGTGTTGCTGACATCTCCCAGGACCTCCTCAGTGTCTTCTACATTCAGCCAGTTAATGAGCAACGAGCAGAAGTGACGAGCTATCACACAGGATGTTTCATGACTAGGTTTATTAATGGTATAGATAACATCCACCCACATTCATTTGGCCAGAACCAGGCAGATGACCTGGTCTGACCATAAGGGGGATAAGGAAACCTTGCCTTCGGTATGCCCATGAAGACAAAATGGGGTTGGTAAGCACTGTGGTTTGAATTATGTCCCCCAAAAAGGATATATCTGCGTGCTAACACCCAGTACCTTAGAAAATGACCTTATTTGAAGATAAGGTCTTTACAGAGATAATCAAGTTTAAATGATGTCATTAACATGGTTCCTAGTCCAATCTGACTGATAACAGACACCAGAGACCATCATCACATAAAGAGACACAAGAAGGACACAGACATCTACAAGCCAAGAAACGCCTAAGGCAACTAGAAGATGGACAGGCTGGGACATACCCTCCCCTTGCACCTTCAGAGGGAGCATGGCCCTGCTGACACCTGGATTTCAGGCTTCCAGCCTCCAGAACCGATCAAGAGACGATCAATGTCTGTTGTTCTAAGCCAACCAACGTGTGGCACTCCGTTACAGCAGCCCTAGCAAACCAGCACAATGAGCGTTTGCTGGTTTGTGCAACCCTTCCACCTCTGATAAACAGAGGCTAGATGGTTCAGAAAAACCTTTCCAAATAAAACAACCAACTAAAAATTCTGGGTAAAATAATTGCAACCTCCTTAAAAGCATCAAAGAACTGACAAGGTAATTACTAGGCCAAAATATAAGGGAAGTCACAAAACCAGAATACCAGAGAAACATGGCTACTATTGCTTTGAGGACATTTGACATCTAAATAAACTTGAGCATAAATGTTGACAAATCTTCAGGGTAAGGAGAACAAAAGACAAGGTCAAGAACCTACTAAACCTGGAGCATCTAATACAGCTTTGTTTAATAGAAATAAATGCAAGCCACATATTTACTTTTAAGTTTTCTAATAGTCACATATTCAAAAGTGAAATAACTTTAATAATATATTTATTCAATTCAAAAATGTCAAAATATTTAGTGTAATCAATAGAAAAAATTATTAATGAGATACACCATTCTTTTTTTATTGTACTACAAAATCAACATGTGGTCTATATTTTATACTGACAGCATCTATCCAGTATGACCAGCCACATGTGGTAAATTAACGCTGCATTGGACAGCACAAGAATAAAGGGAATTAAAAGGCACAAATAATCAGCCCGCATAAATAAAACCCAACTACACACAGTTTGTAACAAATAAACTTTAAATAAATAGACTCAGCTAGATTAAAGATAAAAGAATTGGACTTCCACTTATGCCAAATGGAATAACATTTACCAAAATGGGTAAAATCTAGAAGAGAATAAGTGACCAAGACAATGGACTCAAGCAGTGAAGGACACAGTAGAGAAATGAGGTGAACCTCCTGAAAACTCAGCGAACTGTCCAAAGGAATTTCCAGCTGTGGCTCATGAAAAAGATCCACATCAATCCAGCAAGTTCTCTGAAGTGAGGAGAGAATTGTAAGAATATTAGGCAACTGTACTTCACAGCAGAGCGTTCAGGAGAGGGCAGCTGCATTGAAAAAGGACTCCAGAGACCTGTGGAAGCCACCTAGACAAAAGCTAAGTTCTGACTGCCAAATACATCCTACGAAACTACCTGAGGCCAAAAAATAACCACTAGCAAGTTCACCTATGAAGCAAGGACCTTTATTATTTGGGAGTATTTTGATTACTGACTCAATTTCATTAGTCGTTAATGGTCTGTTCAGAATTTCTGCTTCTTCCTGATTTGGTCTTAGAAAATCTTAAGTTTCTAGGAATCTATCCATTACTTCCAGGTTGTCCAATTTGTTGGCATATAATTATTCCTAGTGTTTTCTTATAACCTTTTATGTTTTTGTGATATTAGTTGTCACTGCTCTTTCATTTCTGATTTTATTTGGTTGGGCCCTCTTTTTTATTTTTTAATGAATCTGGCTAAAGGTTTATCAATTTTGTTTGCATTTTCACATAACAACGTCTTGCTTCATTGATCTTTACTGTTATCTTTTTTAGTCTCTGTTTTTCCCCACTCTGATCTTTATTATTTTCTTCCTTTGACTTAGTTTTGGTTTTGTTTGTTCTTTTTTTCCCCCACTTCCTTTGGGTGTAAGGTTATTTATTTGAGATCTTTCTTGTTTCTTGAGGTAGATAAGCCTGTGTTGCTATCAATACCCCTTTTAGAACTGTTTTGGCTGTATCCCATAAATTACGGTTCATTATGTTTGCATTTTCATAAGTCTCAAGGTATTTGGTGATTTCTTCCTTGTTCTCATTTTTTAAGAAATATATTCTATTGATTTTATTTTTTTTATTTTTTATTTTATTTTTTTTACAGAGAGGAAGGGAGAGTGATAGTTAGAAACATGGATAAGAGAGAAACATTGATCAGCTGCCTCCTACACACCCCCTGCTGGGAATGTGCCTGCAACCAAGATACAAGCTCTTGAACGGAATTGAACCTGGGACCTTTCAGTCCCCAGGCTGATGCTCTATTCACTGAGCCAAACCACTTAATCTAGTCATTGTTTAGTAGCATGTTATTTAGTTTTTTGTTTGTGTGTGGGGGGGAGGGGTTATTTTTATAATTGATTTTTAGTTTTGTATTGTGATTAGAGAAGGTGCTTGATCTCATTCCAGTCTTCCTAAATTATTAAGACTTGTTTTGTGGCATAACATGTGGTCTATCCTAGAAAATGTTCTTTGTGCCCTTGTAAAGAATGTGTACTCTGCTTCTTGGGGATAAAATGTTCTAAAAATATTAATCAAGTCCATCTAAAAGGTTTAGAGAGAAAAATCTTGAAACTCACTCAGGACCTGAAATAGTCTTTGTTCACATCAGCTAGAATAAACAACAACAAAAACTCTCATAAATTACAGGGAATTAGAGTATCGAGAAAATGTTGCCTTTGGAGGGGGAATAATTAGCCTTAGACTAAACACTATTCTGGTTCTGTCTAACAAAAGCTTAAAAACCAAATCAGAAAGGATCAGAATGCTTCCAAGTAATGAAACTTTATCCCAGAACAAAGTTCAAGAATATTTTTAGGAATATGAAAGTATCCAGACCACAACAAGATAAAATCCATAATGTCTGACATCCAATCATGCAAAGAAGCAGTGATACAAAACACAGCGAGGAAAAAGACCAATTAACCAAAACCAACCTAGAAACTACCAGCTGATAGTAGGCAAGACAATGAAAGTTATTATAATTTTATTCTAAATTTTATAAAGCTAAAGAGAGGATTAAGCATAATATGTAGAGTGGTAAAGATATAAAAAGACACTAGGTAAACTTCTGAGAGATAAGAATGACAATGTCTAAAATGAAAAAAATACACTAAATAGAAAAAACAACAGATTACAACTTGCAAAATGAATAATTAGTGAATTTAAAAATATTCAAAATGATATCAGATATTTTAAAAGGCTAAAAAGTAAACAGCACCAGTGACCCATAAAATAATTTTTAGTGCCATAATATATATGTAGTTGAAGTGTTTGAAGAAGATTAGGTGGGAGTAAACAGAAAAAAAAATTTACAAAAATAAAGGTAGAACTCTTAAAATTAATGAAAACTATTAACCTACAAATCCAAAAAAGCACAACAAACTCAAGCATAAGAAGCATGTAGGAAATTACACTAAATCAGATACACTAAATCAGATTAAGAGGATATTAAAAAAAAAACAGCCAGAAAAAAATATAATAACATACAAGGAATAAAAGTAAGAAATAATAGAATTCTCATTGAGAGCAATGCAAGTCAGAAGATGGTGAAGCATTAAAGTACTGAAAGAAAAAAAAAATACCAATCTAGAATTCCTTACTCTGTAAAAATAAAACTGTAAAGGCATTAACACAGGAAGTTTTAGATATATTCTTTGTGTGCATATGTGAACCTATTTGCAATAGAATTCTCCTTGTGAATTCTTTAAGAGAGAAAAATATCCTAAGCAAGAGATAGTTATTTTTTCTTTAAAATTTACGAGTTAAATATTTCTTAATTAAGGACTAGGATATATGAGTTGATAATATTTGCTACTGGTGCATAAAGCACATAAATTATAATAAATTCTAGAGGCCCTGTGCACAAAATTTGTGAGCTGGGAGTGGATGGAGGATTCAGCCTGGCCTGCACCCTCTCACAATCCAGGACCTTTCAGAGGATGTCCAACTGCAAGATCAGGCCAAAATCGGCACACACTCTCACAATCTGGGATCACTGTTTCCTAACCACTCACCTGCCTTCTGCCTGCCTGCCTGCTGATAGCCCCTAATCACTCACCTGCCTAACTGATGGTCCCTAACCACCTATGCCTGCCTATCTGATTGCCCCTAACTACCTCTGCTTCAGCCCTGGCTGCCCCGGCTCCGTCCAGAAGGACATACAGAATAATGTCTGAAAGGTCACTTGGCAGTCTGGTCTAATTAGCATATTACACTTTTATTATTATTGATTAATAAAAATAATCACAAAGTACTTGAATAAGAGTAATAGTATTTCACTGCTTTGTAAATTGGCAGAGACTACATTTTGTTTCTTAATAAAATAATCATTAGGATGGTTAATGAGGGGTGACCTAACAACTGAGCAGCAGGCTGCGTGGGCCAACCAGGCCGGCAGAGGGGGGCAGTGAGAGGTGACCAGGCCAGCAGAAGGGGCAGTAATGGGTGACCAAGCCAGGAGGGGGGGCAGTTAAGGGCAATTAGGCCAGCGGGGGGGGGGGGGGGGTGCAGTTGGGGGCAACTAGGCTGGCAAGGGGGACAATTGGGGGTGAGCAGGCCAGCAGGGGGGCGGACAGTTAGAGACAATCAGTCAGGCAGGCAGGTGAGCAGTTAGGAGCCAGTGATCCTGGATTGTGAGAGATATGTCCAACAGATCAGGCCTAAACCAGCAGTTAGACATCCCCCCAAGGTTCCCGGATTGGAGAGGGTGCAGGCTAGGCTGAGGGGACCTCTGCCCAGTGCATGATTCTTGCACCGGCCTCTAGTTTATAGATAAGTCACAGGTTGAGTTAGGGCTTCAGCATACAAATCTCACAAGGAGACACAATTTAGTTGATAACATTAATAAACCAATTAAGATTCTCAGAAATTATCTTTAATGCTACTATATTCTACTGATACTTCTTGATCCAAGTCAGTATCAATATACTTTTAAGAAAAAGGATTTAGATGATCAACACTGTCTTAACTGAAAATAATAAAGGCTTGAATTGTATAGTATTATGCTGTTTACCCCAATGGAAGCGAAAACAAAATTTTCTAAACCTGAGGACTTGTTCCCCAATGTCTGAGATCATGATTATTGGTTAATAGGTTATTGCCAGTGTAATGATGAGGTCTTTGCATCTGAAAGCTGAATGTCAAAATATGTGTTATCTTTTCCTCTGCTGTTAAGTATTTAATCCAAAGTTTAAATCTCTATGTCTTAACAAAAACCCTACTGAGTTTATCTTGACATTTTATCTTAACAACAGGAATCAGCTTTTCTCACCATGAAGTCCATTGTACTTATGGAGGGACCAACAATCATCAAAGCCTGAGTCAAGCAATAACTGGCCGAAAGCATGTTATGAAATTCTTTTGTTAAATTCACTAATAAAACAAGACCAATAAAAACAAATTCATGTTGCTTTTTTTCCTTATTCTTCCTTTGACTTTTACATTCTCCTTTTGATCATTGCCTCTAGGATTAAACAATATCAGATTTGACTTTTAGAATTCATAAGCTATTTTCTAAAATATCTGAAACAAAGAATAGTTATTTCCTCGTGGTTTGGTATCTATTTGCTGAGAGCAACAGATGTTGGAAAGTAATCCACCTGGCCTTTCTGCCCTCTGCATGCCAAGCCCTGAATAAATTCATTCTCCATGAAGAAATGATTGCTGTGGCATATTTGAAGATGAAGGTGAAAAAGATAAAAGCACATTATTTTACCAGTTAAGGACACATTTTTGATTGAGGATCTGACCCTATAAAAGTTAAATTTTAAGTAATATTACAAAAACATAATTTATTTTTAGATGTTATTGATTGTCCATGAGAATGAAGAGCAAGTGTGAAATGTTTCAATCAAATCCCATAATTAGCCACCCAAATGGCAATCACTCTACTTGTTTTAATGCTTCTGGGGATGGGGAATCACAATATCAGATTTAGTTTTTTATTTTCTTGCAACCACAGATCTTCTGAGGGTGCTGTAGTAAGCGCTATCACCGTCAAACAGAAAGAGAGAGGGAAGAAAAGGGACTTCGATTCTCAGCCCTGTCTCACTGATTTGGCTGCCTCAGCCATCTGACAGGACATGGCAAGTAGACGCAGTGCAAGAGAAAAGACATGGAAGAAATCAGAAAGTCAAGCTATCCTCATGATTTTTTTAAATAACATTTTCTTTCTCTAGCTTAGTTTATTTTAAGAAGATAGTCTAATATATATGTTATATATGTACACATATATATCTGTATACACTATTATATATACAATATTTTTAAAAAATGTGTTAATCAACTGTGTTATTGATAAGGCTTCCAGTCAACAGTAGGCTATTAGCAGTTGAGTTTTGAGGGAGTCAAGAAGTTACATACAGATTTTGGCAGCACAGGGGCAGTGCCCTGTACCCTGTATTGTCTGCTAGTCAACTGTGTAGTCTTTTCAAACATCCATGAAACATTCACAAAGATATACTGAGAATATAAACAATTAAAGTATGTTTTATGACCCCAATGGAACTAAGCTAAAAATCAGTATCAGAAAGATGTCTGGAAACTGCCCAAATGTTTATAATTTTAGCAACACTTCTAAGTAACCATGAGCCACTGAAGAAATCATAAAGGAAATTATAAAATATTTGGCATTGAGTAAAAATGAAAAAATAACATCAAAACTGTGTAATGAAGTTAAAGCAATACCTAAAGGATAGTTTCTAGCATTAAATGCTTAAATTTAAAAAAAAGAAAAGGTTTTAAATTTTAACTTCCCATTAAAAAAATCTAAAATTGCAGTCTAAATTAAACACAAAACAAGTAAAAGGAAGTAATAAAACAACCTGCAAAATATTTATAAGGTATCTATGGTAATGAAATATGAATGTTGGTTCAAGTCATTTACTTTAATCTCAAATGTGGGTTTTCTTTAATTGATCAATAATCAAAACTTTGAGAGACAAAACAGAATTGACAGGATTTTTATAAGTTGGACTTTCTCACATGATACATTTTTATTAGGATGATGGCGAAAGAAGATCTGACTTTGGGTGGTAGGCACATAATGCAATATACATATGATATATCATAGAATTGTACATTTGAAACCTTTATAATCTTATTGGTTAATAACCAATGTTAGTTACCACAATAAATTTATTTTTTTAAACCCTTACCTTATAATGTCCATCTTATTTAGACTTTGTTCTGCCTTATAAAAAATAAAAGCTATATAAATTAACACGTTACAATTTGATATATTTAATCATGAAAAATAATCTAGTCTTGACTAAAAATTACTTACTATTGGTTCAAATATTTTAGCATTTAAAAATGACAGATTTTTACTATATATTGTATAACATAACATTTCCCGGCAACATACATTTCCTTCTTTGAATTTTAATAAATTTCTATAATTTATTTTTAACTCAAAGTAATAGGCTAATTGCTATAAGTGGTTAAATTATGATAGCATTTATTAATGATGGAAATTTTGGACCATATAAGAGTGTTTGCTTTAACTCATCCTCCTTACGGAATTAAGTATCATAATATATTTTCTATTCTGAGATTCTTTTTACATGACACTAATAAGTATAGTTGTAAGAATCTCAGGTCTGGGTCATTCTCAATTTAGTGAGCATCCATGATACATCCCTTACTTTTTATCATTAATAACTAATGAGTCATTATTACCAGCAAACATTTGTTTAACTGTGCTTATAAACAAGGCATTTATTATTAGATTCTCTAGCTGCAAAAGCTTTTAAAATAGTAAGCTTCAAGAGATGGCAAAAGAGGAAATATAAGAAAACGTTGATCTAACCTTTCTAAAGAGTTCAAGTGTGCACTGAAAATCAGAACTATACCATTCATAAAAGTCTCCTGCAAAAGCCAAAACCGGTTTGGCTCAGTGGATAGAGCGTCGGCCTGCAAACTGAAAGGTCCTGGGTTTGATTCTGGTCAAGGGCCTGTACTCTAGTTGTGGGCACATCCCCAGTAGGGGGTGTGCAAGAAGCAGCTGATCGATGTTTCTAACTCTCTATCCCTCTCTCTTTTTCTCTTTAAAAAATCAATAAAATATATTTTTTTAAAGTCTCCTACAAGAAGCAACCAAGAGAGAAGCATAGTGATTACATTAACCAAGGAAAGACCAAAAAATAATACAAAAATCAGAGAATTTGAACTTAGAAATGTGTTTGTAAATAATATACATTTGAAATGATGAAGAGAAATTGAATTTAGAAGTGTATTTGTAAATAATATGAATTTGAAGTTATTAGGTTTTGCTTTCATTTCTGATTCCATCTGAATCAATATCTTAAAATGGCACATTGCCTCTGCTTTAAAAGAAAACAGTGCTGTTGTTTTTTACTCACATGCTGGACTGTAGCTGAAGATATGTGCTGACCAACTATTCCATTCTGGACTTTTTCTTTTCATCTAATCTATAAATACAAGAGGGGAAAAAACAAGTAACTGCTAAACGTTAACCATTTTTTCAGCACCAAACAATTTTAGAATAATATAAGGTCATTTAAAGCTACAGAACCAGAACACTCTAACTGGTCAATTTTACCTTGCTCAGTTCAGATAAGCTTTACAACCAGTTGTTTTTTAAAAGGTATCTAATGTAAAAAACAAAAATACTCCAAAGTAAGGTAGACCAGAGAAATATTCTGCATTGCCTCTTATACCTTCCCATGTATGGGACACCATGCTAAAGTCCTCCTGAGGGAAATATTATAATGTATTTATTTTAAAACCATACAATGAAAATGTAATGTCCCTTCTTTGTATGCCATAGCTTTATATTACTTCTTTTCAATTATTGAAAATATGAAATGCTGATTAATAATTTATTAAGTATGAATGTGCAACATCAGGGTCTATGAAGGTAAGGGCAAAGATCATGATTTTCAGACAGTCATGGGAACAGAGATATGCACGTCAACTGAAAGAGGCTAGCCATGTCAAGGTGGGTGGCATAAACAAATTTACCCAAATAACCTGGAAACTCATATATTATTATTGAGACACTTTGAAAAAGTCAGTCCTCGGGTGACATCAGACAATGATGGTATGAGGTGCCCCTGGTCTCTCCCCTTGGAGTCACAATAATTTGAACAGTTATAATTCAACAAAGAATGTGTTGCTCAACATACAAACACATCTGAGAGATCCTATCTTAAAACATACACTGACTGACCAGATTATTATAATCTCTGAATGCATAATAATCTGGCCACTCAGTGTATATCCTATATAATAAAAGGCTAATATGCAAATTGTCCCCTCTACCAGGAGTTTGACCAGCAGGCAGGCCAGCCAACCACCCATGTCCTCTCCCCCTGGCCAAGCTGGCTGACCCCACCCATGCATGAATTTATGCACCAGGCCTCTAATCCTATCTAATAAAAGAGTAATATGCAAATTGACCATCACTCCAACACACAAGATGGCCACCCCATGTCGTTAAAGATGGCTGTACCCACGTGGACACAACTGAGGGCAGTTGTGGGTGATCAGACCTGCAGAGAATGGCAGTTAGGGATGACCAGGCCGGCAGAAGAGGGCACTTGGGGGCGACCAGGCTGGCAGGGGAGGACACTTAGGGGTGATCAGGCCAGCAGGGGAGGGTACTTGGGGGTCAACCAGGCCCGCAGTAAAGGGCAGTTAGGGGTGACCATGTTGGCAGGTGAGGGCAGTTAGAGGTAACCAGGCCAGCAGGGGAGAGAAGTTAGGGGCAATTGGGTGGGTAGGGGAGCAGTAAGGCATCAATCAGGCTGGAAGGGGAATAGTTAGGGGGTGATCAAGCTGGCAGGCAGAAGCGGTTAGGGGAAACCAGGCAGGCAGGCAGGCAGGCAGGCGAGGGGCTGGGAGCCAGCAGTCCTGGATTGTGAGAGGGTACATGCTGGGCTGAGAGACCCTCCCCCCTCATTGCACAAATTTTGTGCACTGGGCCTCTAAAATTATATATATATATTCTTATACATACATGCACACACTAGTGGCCATATTATGTGTTCAGAGATCATAATTATCTGGCCACTCAGTGTATAAAGGTGGGTGAGTCAGAGCCTGTGGGAGAGAAGGGAAAGGAGAGAATGGAAAGGGATGTTTGGTGGTCACCATTGCCAGACAGAGAAACAAGCTACAGAGTCTGGCAGCCTTCTCTCATCCTTCCAGACTTAGCAGTAGGCCCCAGAAGTTGTGGCAGTGAGTATGGGAATACAGAGCACATTATCTGCAATGCTGAAAACTGAAGTGACAGAAGCCAAATTTTCCCTGAGCAGCAAGAGCACACTGTGGCTAATCCCAGTGGAAGGGATGGAGACACAGAGGTGAGGCAGCTGAGGTCTGGGAGAAGAAAGCCATAAGCTACCATCCAGCCTCTCCTAGATCCCGCACCCTCACCCATCGCAGCTGCACTGCCACCAGCTTCTGGTTACAGGGAACTGCACTGGGATGTCCCAAGCTCAGAAGCCAGTTGCCTACAAAAGGGCTGGTGCCCTGAGACCAAGGCAATTTGGTAGCAGAGGAGATGCCTATCTTAGGGAGTACAGGGTATTTTCCACTGTCCCACAGAGACACAAGAAGCCAGAGCCTAGCAAGAGAAACCAAAAAACGATGCTTCTGTGACACCTGCTGGAAAACAAAAGACTTCTTCTCAACCCACCAAATAGAGAAATGCCACTCTCAAAAAAAAAAAAATTAATTAATTAAGGCAAACTTCATTCTCACTGATGCCTAGACAGAGAAGGGATCCATTAAAATAACCATGAATACCAAGGTAACGAGTCAATTAGAAAAGAAATTTTAAATCTCCAGAAAATAAAAAATACATGGAACTATGTGATTTAAATGACAGAGAATTAAGAATTAAAGATTGCAGTTATGAAAAAACTCAATGAGATACAAGAAAACAAACGAAAATAACAGACTATAAGTTTAATGAACTCAGTTATAAAGTCAACAAACAAAAGACAAAAGGAGTACTTACCAAAGAGATTGGAACTTTAAAAAAATAAAAATAAATAAAAAAAACAAGTTGAAATTTTAAAGAATTTAATAATTTGTCTTTAAACTTTAAAGAATTTAAGAATTTAAGAATTTGACCCACGAGGCAGAATCCAGTTTATGTTTAACCACTAATTTATTCTATGTAAAAATGAGGAAGAAAAGAGGTGTATGGTTGTGTATAGTCTAATGTGATCAGGTATTTTTAGTATAATATTTATCCCTCACAAGTTTTATTAGTATAATATTTACCCCTTACTACAATTTTATTGGCACTACTTGTATTTTCACATAACAATTCAACTTATATAAATACTAGAGGCTGGGTGCACAAATTTGTGCATAGGTGGGGTCCCTCAGCCTGGCCAGCTGATCCAATTGGGCCAATGGGGGCTGGCCAGTCAGGGAGGGACCGCAGAAGGGCTCTATGGCATGTTAAGCCCACCTAACCCAGTCCCGATCAGCCGGACCCAGCAGCTAGCTAACCTACCAGTGAGAGCATTGCCCCCTGGTGGTCAGTGTGTGTCATAGCAACTGGTCAAGTGGTCAACAAAAATGTCAACCCATCAGCTGGACACTTAGCATATTAGGCTTTTATATATATATATATAGATATAAGCTAGAGAATTCATTTTCATAATGTGTATAATTAGGATTGACATCTTAAAGCTTTCCATATAGTTCAGAAAGCCCATTATTCTAACAATAGAAAAATTATGTGTATAGGTAAAGATAATGCACAGAAAGGTCCTAAAAACAATTGGTCATATGATGTGATAGTCCTTAAAAAGATAGGCTTCAAGAATATTTGGATAGGAACTGTAGTCCTAAAAAGCAAGAAATTTAGCTCCCTGGGTGAGGGATGACGAATAAAATATTCAGACAAGGAAGACTGGGAAGGAGGCTTTAAGAGATTTGGGGGGAAATCTGACTAGCCATCCAAACTAATCAAGTTTTATCCAAAGCAAATATCCAAGCCTTTTGAAGTTTGCCAGTTACTAATCAAAACCCTACTGAGCACTTAGTATCTCAAACAATTTTAAATAACATCAAACCAACTATCACGTAATAGAATGAGTAAAGCCAAATCTGGATTCTGTCTTAGACCTACACACACACACACACACACACACACACACACACACACACACACATATCTGTCTAAAATAGCTCTAGCAAAGTAAACATGTAAAATAATGTTAATTACTCTTATTTTATTTCACACTTTAAAGTCACCCCAGTAGTTTTAAAGGAGAATAATAATAATAATCTAGCTTCCTATAAAATTAAATTATTGATGATAACTATCTGGAAAATTAGTTAAGACTGCAATTATTGGTTTGTGGGTTTAATTTTTTCAAAAAAAGTTTTTATTGATTTTAAAGACAAAGAAAGGTAAAGGGAGAAAGAGATAGAAACATCAATGAGCAAGAAATATCAACATTGATCTGTTGCATCCTGCACATCTGCTGACGATGGAGCCCCTCAGCCCAGGCAGATGTCCTGACCTGGAATTGAACCAGCGAACTCCTGGTGCATGGGTGGTCGGTTGCTAAACCACTGAGCGACACCTGCTGGGCTGCAATTATTGTTTAACCTTCTATTACAAACACACTGTAAAAAAATTAAGACTTACTAATGATTAAATAAAGATCTAAATTGTCCAAAGTTCTTATTTTTTGTAGTGTTAGATCGACTAATTTTGAACCTAAAATAAACTAATAGCACGACTTTAATCTTAATGCATTTAATTCTTCCTGAAATTATAACTATTTTGTCTTAACTATAGCTCCAATATCAATCATCTTTCTGCATCCATGAAATAAATTGTGTTGTCAGCCAATTTTCTTTAAAAAGATCTTTAATGATGAAAGTATTACAATATAATCTTTACATATTTTATCGATTTAATTCGACATGAAATAAACATAATGCCACAGCATTCTACTACTGTCATTTTTTTCCCCCCACTTTTAATCAACTTCTTTCTTTTCCTTAAAACAAAATTAATAAAATGTCAGAATGGAAAAACATTCAGTTTTACTGAAAGAAAAAGAAAACTAGTCTTACTAAAACACACATATTTCTTTTTCCCCATTGCAAGTTTCATGCATATTGTTAAAATGAAAAAGAGAGAGAGAGAGAGGGAGAGAGAGAGAGAGAATCTAGGATATGAGTGTGACTCAACTTATGCAGGAAAGAAAAATCATCTGGAACTTAGAGAAGATGGTGTCCAGGTTACTGCCTTCCTCTTCTGCAAGGGGCACCTGGCAGGGCATGGAAGATGACAAAACCAGGTGGCACTCTAAGTAGCCTCCAAGTCAGTTGCTATTGTATTTTTCTACTTGAATTCTTTACACAGTACTTATCCAATATCTTCTTGCTTATTTAATTATTAGCTACTTATCGGTGGGTTGATTTCTATCTGCCTCTACTAGAATATGAGGTTTACTATGTATCTGCAATGGTTGGAAAATTATTTACCTTCAATTTGGTAACGAGTGAATGCATTACTAACCATCAACCAATCAACAATCATGAAACTTATGAATATGAAAAAAGAATAAATCAAAACAATCAAACCAGAAATTTTCAAATAAATTAACAACAATAATGGCAAAAAACAACCCATAGAAGAAATGTAAGCAACTATTTCAGCTCTTTCAGTAACTATAAAAGGTTGTTTTCTCTTACCAAGAGACAGATAACCAAATTGTTTTTTAAAGCCTCTTTTTACCCTGGCTATTGTGGCTCAGTTGGTTACAGTGAAAGGCTGCTGGTTCAATTCCAGGTCAGGATTGTTAGGGAGTGAGCAAAAGGCAGCCAGTCAATGTTTCTCTCTCTCTCTCTCTCATTCTCCCTCTCTCTAAAAAATCAATAAAATAAAAAGAAAATTATTTTAAAGCATCTTTTGTGTTATTTTCATAAACTATATCCTAAAGAGTGACAATAAAAATAAAAGAGTAAATGCAAACAAAATAAATATAAGATTATATATTGGATATTAGATATTAATATTACATAAAGTGAAATGTGATGGCATTGAAATAGAAAAGGAGAGACATTATAACATATTGGGAAATGATAACAATCCATCAAGAATATATAACAGTAAAATTATTTATATTAAGATGATCATGTGGTGTCTATCCTATAGTATATTAACATGATATAGTACATTAATTAATTTTTATATTAAACCAATCTTGCATTCCTTTGCATAATCCCACTTGGTAGAAAACCTGACCAAACTAACAATCATAGACAATATTAGAAATATAAAGGCTACTATAAATGCTTTTGCAGTTCAGATTAATTTTATGGCTGTATTTTATTCTATCTTTAAAAAACAAACATTTCATATCTATTAAACTACTCTGAACTATAAAAATAGAAAAATTCTAGAGTCTGTATTATTAAGCTAAAATTTCTAGAATTTAGTTGAAGTCAATCCAAAGAAAAATGGAGGGGGGTAGAAGAAAAGAAAGAGAAAGAAAGGGAGGGAGGGACCAAGGAACATAGGAAGGGGGTTGCCATAAAATTATGCATTGGGTTTTTGGAAAAGCTGCCAAACTGTTACTGAATGTGCTTCACTATTTCACATTCCCACCAATCATCCAATCATGAATAAAGATTTTAATTTCTCCACATATCCATCCATACCTATTGTTGTTCATATTTTTATAGTCACTTGAATATATGTGGAGTGATATCATACGGTGGTTTTGATTTGCATTTAACTAATGACTAGTGATTTTGAACATTTTTATGTGCTTATTAGACATTGTTTGTATCTTTTTTGGAGATAACTATTTTTCCAATTTTTAATTGAATTGTATTTCTTTGTTGAATTATAAAATTCCTTTATAAATTCTGGATACTAGCCTTAAACAATGAAACTCAATGTATATATTTTTTTGTTGATGATGTGCTTTTGGTGTCATATCTAAACAATTGATGACTAACACAGTTATAAATATTTATGCCTCTATTTCCTTCTAAGAGTTTTATCATTTAGGTCTTTGAAGCATACCAAGTTAATTTTTATATATAATCTAACACAGAAGTAAAAATTTATTATTTTGCAAATGGATATCTAGTTGTCTCTACACAGTTTGTGAAAAAGACTATTCTTTAACCACTGAGTTGTCTCATCTCCTTTGCCAAAAGCAATTGGCTATATACATAAGTGTTTATTTCAAGACTCTTGATTCCGTTTCTTTAATCATTATGTCTATACTTATGCAAGTACAATATTGTTTTTCATTACTGTCACTTTATGGTAGGTTTTAAAATTGGAAATGTGAGTCCTATGAACACTATCTCAGCAGCAACCCATACATTTTGCTATAATATGTTCTCATGAGTTATAAATCAATGTCCTTTTAAAGAAGTATTTATCAAGTAATAAGGATTCAAAGGATTCTACATTTAGATTGGTACCAATATTGCCACTCAATAAATCTAATATCATTACTCAAGAAAACTGAAGATTTAAAATGAATCAGTATTCAATTTTATAGAACAACATTCCATTCATGTGAACTTTCTACAGCCCATATTACTACTATCTCCTACATACTCTGTACAAAGAAACAAAGAGGTGGAAAAAATTGATAAGTATCTTTACTTCCAAAATCAGTTAAACCTTTGTGGATCCACTATTTCATTTTGGAATTTTAAGATACATTAGGCAATGTTGATTAAGTATTTTGACAGAATAATGTGATGAAAGCATATTACATATACTTTTCTTACAAATCTCTAAACTTTATTACCTTCTGTCCTGGAGCAAAACACTTTGAGAAATATATACTAGTATAATGTATAGAGCACAAAACACATGATTTGTGTTTCATTAGGTGTTTATATTCATCTTTTCAAAAAAAGATAATATTCTTGAAAGTTCCAGTTGTTTCCAAAATATCTAGAAAAAACCAACAAGCTATGCTAAAAACAAAGTCATCATAGTTGAAGTGCCAAGACTTTTTTTATTTGTTTACTACTACTGTTAAAAACTGGACCTTTCTCTAAATCACAATTTTATTAGCTTCAAGTCAAGGTTATAGTTGTAGAACCTGGGGAAATACTTATAAAAGTATTCTAACAGCTCCATGGATTATTGTTTATATTTAACTGAAAAAAGATGCAGAAAATTACCAGTCATTTTTTGATTCATCACTTCTGAAACTTTCCTCTTGAATATCCCAGTTATGGTTTGGAAGTATTTTGCTTTTCTAATGTGGCTTGACTTCTTTTGAGGTTTCATATTTTTAATGGGCTTTTGTCTTTTTCTTTATTTCCAATAGCACTCACATTTTTGGCCAAGGTTTACCTATTATTTTGTAAGAATTTACTCGGTTTTCTTTCTAAATAGCCTCTATTATTCACTGTATATACTGAGAAATTTGATCGATTAGAATATCAGTTTCAATATTTATGAGACTTGGAATTCTTTTCTTGCTTAGTCTTTTATTTCTAACAACTGGCTATTCTTTTAGGTTTTAGTAATCTATAAATCAGGAGGAAAATGTATACTTCAATTTTTCATGTTGAGTCCAATTTGGCTTTCAAAACTAGGCCTATTTCCCATAAAAGTCAAACTCAGACTTTCAATTTTCTTCACCTAATTTGTTGACCCAATGCAAAACAAGATTATAGTATATTTAAGTGTTACTAACTTATTATACCTAATATTTGACCTGAAGATAACATAAAGAAACTTCTTTTTCCCAAGCAAAAACGAACACAACAGCCCATACCTTACACTGAAATTTAAGTTTATGATACATTTACAACTTCTTCAGTTCTTATGTCTAACCCAAAACCCTATTGGCACTGTTAATCTAGACTTTTTTATGACATGTCTGGAGATTACAAATGGTAGAAAACTAATACTGATCTTTTTTGAGACGACTAGTTGTTTGTTGGTTTTTAACTCATAAATCCTATATTATTTAATGTTCTTATTATCTGTCTCAAAGAAAGACATGGAGATGAACCAGCTTTTAAATAATTCTTTGCTTCTATTAAACCTAATTAAGGATTGTGGAACTAAAGGCAGCCAATGTAATGTAGCATTATTTAAATGCTTCATTGCAAGATAGAATCAAATATTCAGTCTATCTTTTATTACCTTCCAAATAACTAAAAATCTTTTTCTTAGACCATTTTTAGACTTCACACTTACATTGAAATGTCAGCAATTCTAAATAATGAGACATTTAAATAGAATTTTCAAACCAAAAGAGACCTTAGAGGTTCAATAAAGCACTGTTCAATGAATAAATGGAGGTATAGAAGGCCAAAAACTTGTCAAGATCTCACATAGTTAGTGGCAGATATCTGTTTTGAATACTCATGACTAAAATTGTAGCGGTGTTCATTCTCATCAATCATTCTATTGTATAATGAATTGTCTCTTAACTTTAGAATGTATTTCACGTATAACAAAGCATGAAGGTATAATGAGGAAAATAACTCTAAATATATCTCTTCACTATTAGGTCATAAGTTTTATGAATTCTGCTAGGATGGAAATATTCAACAATAATCAGTAATATAATACTCTTGAAATCACAGCTATTTCTAACTATAAGTATATGTTCCAAAGAATCATAAATCTTATTTCTTAGTATTTAATAAACTTTTTTCAGTTAACTAAACTTAAAATTAGGTGAGTCGGTCCTCTATTTCTTTGCCTACCACTGTTCTTTTGAAATACCAATTATAAAATAAAAATATTTCCCATTACTGGAAAAGAACCAGTCAAATTTTGTCTAGTGTTAACTAAAACTTTATAATTATGCATTAGCTATAGTGTTCCTATGTTACACAGTCTGTATATTTTCAAGTCAACAATTCTCTAGTGGTAGGCTTGATTCCATTCAGCAGAAAATACCTATTATTCTGGAACTAGTACTATGGAAAACCCATTTCAGAAAAAATATTTTTCTCACAATAGATCTACAATTTTGCCTATTTTTTTATTTTTATTTTTTGCCTTATGTTTGGAACCACATGATTCAAATCAAATGTTTATAGTCCTTTCACTAGTATTTTAATTTTATTACTGTAGAATGCCTGCCCATAATCCCTTCTAATCATTTCAGCTATGGCAGTTTTTTGTTTTTGTTTTTGTTTTTTATATATTTTATTGATTTTGTACAGAGAGGAAGGGAGAGAGATAGTTAGAAACATCGATGAGAGAGAGTCATTGATCAGCTGCCTCTTGCACACCCCCTTACTGGGGATATGCCCGCAACCAAGGTACATGCCCTTGACCGGAATCGAACCCGGGACCTTTCAGTCCCCAAGCCAACGCTCTATCCATTGAGCCAAACCGTCTTGGCTCAGCTATGGCAGTTTACCAACTGATAATGCCTGTCCCAACATTTAGGCTTTATGTGTGTTCGCCTTTTATTTCACTGGATTGGCACATTGGTGTCATATCATCAAGCCTGAGTTTTCTCAATGGGCTGCTTCCTAGCCTTGTATTCATTAACTTGAAGTACCACTTTTTGTTAAAATATTGATTCTGTCCGAACAGTAAAAGCCTTTAAGAAAAATATTTGTCAAGCAAGAGGCTCAACAACATTTTTGAGATTCAACTTAGTAAATAAAGGTCAAAATTATCAGCAGAAAAACTATACCATGGTATAAACATTTAATCTTCATATTTCAATACAGACCTTGAAACATTCAAAGTATTAATTGCAACTGCTGGCCACGATTGGCTTATACATCAAAGTTTTTCCAACTATCAGAGCCCACTACTTCATTTTTCAAAAATGCATAAAAGAACCGCCACACTAATCACTGCAGAAAAATTATAGAACAGTTATGAGGAAAGAGGCATGATGGTCTGAGAATAGAAGACGGGGGATTTCGCAGTTTGCTACTCTCATTCTTCTCATGGGACTCAAAGCAGCAGCTGCTGCCCTGAATCATACTCAGGCATTGTTTTAAATGCCAGCGTGATCTATTGCATTGGATATCTTTCCTGTAAGAGAATTCTGAAGGCTTAGCCCAGGAGCACTAGGAAAACATAAGATGTTATTACAATGCTGAGTGCCTCAAGGGACACACTTCACCGGAAGCTCAAAATCCAGGAGCCTTAAGGAAAGGCCAGTCTGGAATATTACACAGATTCAAAATATTACTGAGAGGCTCCTGGTTAAATTATGGGACATTAAACTATCAAGATGATAATCCCAATGTTTCAAATATGTAAAACATCCTTAAACAAAATCTTTAATAAAATGACAATGAAATAAAATACTTCTGTATTTTAAAAATCAACTGTCTCTGGCTGAAAAAAAATGTACTAATATAATACTAAATGATCAATAAATATACAGTAGCTTTTCTTAACATGCCTCAACTCTTCTAAATTTGTATAAGAATCAAAATTATTTTTAATGATTGAGCAGCTAATCACACTTTAACAAAGGCCACTGCCATTAGATGAAAAAATCCAGAAGCCCTTTAGGACCTATTCGGTGAAATCCATCCTCAATAAGGCATTTGAAAATCTTGGACTTACTTAACTTCTCAGACTTGAAATTTACATACATCTGCCAGAATGTATCCTTTTAATTGAAATAATATTCTATAGTTTGCCTTTAAAGTGTCAAGAAAAGGTATTAAAAATTTAGTGTCAGTGTAAGTTAACAGGAAAATTTATAAAAGAACCTTACGCAGAAGATAAGAATTGCCTATGAAGATTCAGGAGAACGTTTCAATAATACAGCCTTCCTTTGTGTACCTTTTTAATTATTTAACTCCAAAACTCCTAATCCATTTCCAGACCACATTATTCAGCTATATGTTCTTCATTCTCTTTTTACAAAGTAATTCAAAGTCCTTATAATTTTTTAAATGATTATAACATATGTGCAAAGATCTAATCATTTGCAATGCATCTTATTCCTGAACTAGAGGCCTGGTGCATGAAAATTCATGCACTGGGCAGTGGGTTGAGGGGTATCCCTCAGCCAGGCCTGTACCCTCTTACAGTCCGGGAGCCCTCAGGGGATGCCCAACTGACAGCTTAGGCCCTTATAGGAGCAGGCCTAAGTTTCACTCTGGCCTCCATCTGTGGGATGCTATCAGCAGGTCGGTCTGGTACTGCTTTGTGATTTAATTTGCATAATACAAGACACTCATAAGCATGGGAAAACAATGAAGATAGCATCATAAATAGAGGGAAGTTTAAACACTGGGAAGTAATTAACAAATGTAGTAAATAACAATACCAATACTTAATATAGTATCACTTGTTACTTCTAATCCAGGCTCACTTTTGTCCTACCTTCACTACACATTGAGGGGCAGGAGAATAAATGGAATTTGTCTATGTATTCAAGATGAGAGTTTGGTGTTGATTTAAGAACAAACATAATCAATAACACATAGGAGATCCTGCAAATACTTAATATCAATTTAAATAATGCAGTATACTGGAGACCTGGTGCACCAGACATTGGCTGAACAGGGAGGAACCATCTTGCCCAGTCCTGATCAGCCAAACCCCAAAAACAAGTTAACCTACTGGTCTGAGCGTCTGCCCCCTAGTGATCAGTGCACATCATAGCAACTGGTCAAACTGTCAGACATTTAGCATATTAGGCTTTTATATAGAGAGAGAAAGCTATCAAGTCAACAAGGAAAAAAGAAATTCCAGTAGTTAATAAACATCAAGATATTAATCCTTTAGAAATAAAGATTGGTTTTTACTCAGGCAAACAAAATTCTTCTTTTCATAAAAAACAAAGAAAAGTGACCCCTAACAGAAAGAATTTATTTTAAAACCATTTTATATCAGCATAGTTATTGTCCTGATGCCAGCATGCTTTTCAGCCGTTACCACCCCTTACTGTTAGAATTCTTATTTTTGGATAAGTGATCAAGTGTTTCATGTTGATCATCCTCAGCAAGCTATAGGCTCACTACAGCTGTAAAAATTTTCTAACTCTAAGCAAAGGCTCCATAGGCAAAATCAGGATATGACCTTTCAAACACAAATAGCCTAGCTCTCTAGGAGTCTACTCAAGAATTTGAGAAAGAAACTTTATGAGAGAGGTAAGTTTGCAGCATGTATTTCTGTTTGCAAACCTGACCCCAAAAGGTGACCAAAATCCACATATAAATGACTATGCACTTAACTGTTATATAGGGATTTTAATATACTAAGCCTATTTAATTTACCAAAATTTTCTCTAAATACATATTACTAGTAAGCTACACTATGAAAGAAATTAAATCAGAAACTTAGAACAAGTTGTTCAGGGGGTGCTTAGTCTTGATTTTAGTATGCACATTAATGTATAGTTAAGGTATAATTCGTGCCAATTCATAATCACAGAAGTGGGTTTGCTTTACAGCAAAGGCAACCCTCATGCTAGATGAATGGGTTAAAAAATAAGGAAAATTGTTGGTTTTCTTTGTGTTGGAATCACTAGCTTAAGGGGAAAAATTTTATCTAGTATTATTAAATGATAGAATTACTAATCTTATAGAAATGGAGAAAGTCATAGTATGCACATTTTTATAGAAAGAAAAATTTTTCTACTGTCTTTATAGGGGGGGGAAATGTGCCTTTGTGTTTTTAGCTTACAGACTTTCTGTTAGACCTCATTGTTTTTTTTCTTTTATTTTACTTTCTTTCCTCTTATTTTCTTTTCCTTTTCTTATTAGAGGCCCAATGCATAAAGTTCATGTAAGAGTAGGCCTTTCTTCCCCTACCTGCCAGCACTGGATTCCCTCTGGCACCCAGGACCCAGCTTTTCTCTGGCCACTGGCAGACATCTAGGACCTGGGCTTCCCTCGCAGCCCTGGCTTCATCTAAAAGGTTGTCCAGAAGGATATCTGGAAGGACATCTGGTCTAATTAGCATATTACACTTTTATTATTATAGATTTTTTTTAATACAAAAGCTTAGGGACATATTTATGTACCTCTTTCAGCAAGCAGATATAAATTCATGACCTATATTTTATGTTCTAACATCATTCCATAGGTCATCCTTTTCCAAAACTCATTTTCTTTTACTTCTTTTAAATTAATTTAAATCATTCATCTTTTTAACTATAGATATTCCTGTGCTATTTCTTAAATCACTTGTTGACAACACAAATTATAAATTAACTACCTAGAAAATTATGCAAACACTGATATTTTTAGTTATCCACTTAAGATACTTAAAGTAATGCAGTTATTAGAATAGAATGTGAATGATAACTATATTATCATCTTAACTCTATGAGATTAAGTCAAAGAAGGATTATAGGGTATTTGACTGTTGGTGGTATAAATTATATTTAACTCATAGGGAAATAAAGACAAGAGAAAACAAATAAGTCTAATGGTTCAAAAATCAGAAACCTGATATCAATGCACTATTATTGACTCCAAGTTCAGACTTCAGTTGTTCATCAACAGAATGAAAGTTAATTAGCTTTATTATTTTAAAACTTTAGATGTAGTTAAATATAACCATACCAATGTATTTGGGTTGGTTCAATTTCCTATTACAGATGAACTCAAATTAAGAAAAAATACATCTGCTATAATATTTGGGTGGATATATGAATCATTATAACAATATTGTACATAGAATAAAATAACAAATTGAAAATGCTTATGCTCACCAGTTTTCACTGACACTGCAGAAGGAAAAAGAAGGGAAAACATTTTTTTAGAATCCCTTGCCTCTGTGGGGTCCCTAGGCAATTTTGCTCTAAAGCTTTCTGTCTTACTCAATATCACTAGACTGCGACAGTTTCACTAGGGAAGTTCCAGTTTATACCTCTTCTTGAGCAATCATTGCATGTTGGTTATTTAAGTGCCTCCCCTCACTTTTAAAGGTGTCCTGATTTGTAGGAAGAATTAAAAGGTCACCCTAAATTTGATGGAATTTACTCAGTAGTTCTCAAGAATGATAGATTGCATAAGGCCCTAACTCCCAAAATGGCCATGACAAATTAATTATGCAAAAAGGGAGGTGATCATTCTCTCAATACTGTGATTAAACATTTTCATAAACTATCACATTATCTAGGCTTAGAGCATATTTAGAGATTTCTGGGAAAAGTGCATGAACACAATCCTAGTAAGAGTTAACATTTATTATTAACTCCCTACTTGTAAACGTGCCAGGAACTATACTAAATATTTTGTTTAGAGTATGTTATTTATTCTTCAACACAGCCTTAGAGTTACTATTAGGATTACTTCCACTTTACCTATGGGCAGTTGACACAGAAAATAAGTGATTTACCCAAGGTTACACAGCTTGTAAGTGGCAGAGCCAAAATTCAAACCTAAAATTGAGCCTTCAGCCCATGGCACCCCTGCAGTAGTCCATTATTTTTGCCCAACACACATTTTTTAGACCTCTACCTTGGCATGCAGCTCTCTCATGGCCCAATCCAATACTTCCCATAACCCTCATCATGAGATCCTACCAACTCTAGTTTCTAATATCACTGTTCTTCTCTGCCAAACCCAAATTCACTTTTTTTCCTCATGACCTGTGATTTGTGACAATGGTTATAATAGGTAATCGGATAAATTAATCATTTGCTAATGGGTTGATATTTGATGTGTAACGTCTTCTTGGGAAAATCAACATTCTATTTAAAATAAATGTTACAAGATGGTATTTAATGGGCATATAAATACTATAAATTACTAGTAAACATGTCAGTGGGGCTGGAGACATGAAATCAACAGAAGAACCATATTCTGTGTCAACTGTAATGTGAGATCTGTAATAATTACAGCGTAATTCAGATCTAGTTACTATGCACGCATCATTAACTATATGTATGAGAATTGCTCAAGTAGAATATAATAGGGACAAAAATCTTAAGTGTATTCCCCCAAAAAAGTATGAAGACTGTGGGTAATGTGTGTGCATTCAAATCACTCACCTGCCTGCTCTCATTTCAATGAACCACATACCTGTAGAACATAGACAACTGAGTGATGCCTTTGTTGGCTTTGTAAGAAAGTAAGTAGGGATGAGTGAAAAGTGTCTGTAAGGTGGAACATTTGGAATCAATGGTCAGTAAAATCTCAAGTTCTGTGCCATAATGCTGCAAATCTTTTTCAGATTTCACCTGCTTTACAAAAATGTTCTTTACTGTAGACTATAATAGTTTTAGTGTCCTGTCCTTGCATCTCAAAAACATTTTTTATGCCTCAGTGACTTCAATCTCTTCTTCACTTCTGTCACTACTTCTGCAATCACTAATCCAGGCAAATGGAAAAAAAGCAAAAATGATTCCCTTTAATTTATTGCCATACCAAAGTCATTTTTAGCCTATAGGCTGATTTTTGCTGGCTTTTTAGTAAGGTTTGCATCTCTGCCCATCGTGCTAGAGCTTATTTTCATGAGAATGACGTTTCTCATACTCACTTTTCTGCAAGCCATTTCTGCAGAGATGGGTACAGCACCCCCCAGGAGGGAAGCTGTCAAATCCCTTCAGTACAGTAAACAGGTGCCCTCAACCAGAAGGTTCATGTCCAAATCAAATTTTTGGCAAAAGCTGACAAAAGAATGCCAGAACATCTGATTTTATATATCACAAGAGGCATGATACTGATATTCAGAAACTCTTTAATTTGTTTTGAATAGTTTGACACTTTTATAAGTCAAGACATCTTTCAAAAACAATCAAGTGTAACACATTCTCTCAGGTGGACTGGAGCTTATTTAGGATGCAGCTCTTTTTACGGAGACTATAAGACTGACTGGATTCCTGTGATATTATATGGAGTGGAAGATTACCATTGTCTCTTAAAATTTAGGAAAATATAGCTTTTAGTCAGGCATCAAGCAACATTTTTGGCACTTCACTCACAATGATCTTCTGGTGTTAATTTGATAATGCCCTAAGGTTGTTTAAGCTCATTGGGGGCCACTCAAAATATGTACAGAACTTGTGAAAATAGCTGTTAAGTTATTTGCCTACTTGTTCTAAAGTGTTCACATGCCCCTAACTCTAACCCTCACCCTCATCCTAACCCTAACCCTAACCCAACTAACATTTACATTTTTGTTGTTGTTGTTGTTAATCTTCATCTGAGGACATTTTTCTATTGATTTTTAGAGAGAGTAGAAGGGAGGGGGAGAGATGGAGCGAGAGAAATATCAATATGAGAGAGACACACTGATCAGTTGCCTCCCACACATGCCTGGGCCACGGCTGGAGTAAATTTGCAATGGAGGTATGTGCCCTTGACCGGAATCAAACCTGGACCATTCATTCTGCAGGCTGATGTTCTATATCCACTGAGCCAAACCAGCTAGGGCAACATTTGCAGTTTTAAATAACCAGTAATGTTTTCAGTTCTTAAACTCTTTCCCAGGCCAGGGCCAAAGAGAGATCAGCACAATAGATATCCACACTACCCCTGAATCTTGTCTGTTCTGCCTCCTGCTTCTCTTATCCTGCTATTTATCATTCCTCTGTTTTCACTGCTGCCACCATCCTTGTCCAAGCTAACTGACTTCCTACCCATATTGTTGCAATATCCTCATAACTGATCTTCTTTATCCCAATCACACCCAATTCCATCTACTTTTCCATTCTACAAATGAATTTTTTTAAGTGCTGTGTTTCCTCCCGTTAAGACATTTGCTTAACTTCCCATTCGCCTAGGATAAGGTTGAGCCATCTTCACGTAGACTCTACAGCTAAGAGGATCAGGGCTGCCTACATTCCATCATGAAACTTCCCTGCTTTCCCAATCTCTCAGCTCCCCATATTCACCATGGCCTCTCTCCCTTCCAGAACTTTGAAATATTGATGTCTACCTACTCCCAATGATCCAACCTCCCCCCATCTTCCAGCATCCCTCCAACACGCCATTGGCTCACTTCTACTCCTCCTGCAGCCTCAGCTTTAACTTCACTTGCCCAGAGAGTCTTTCAATGACCACTGGTTCCATGTTATGTTCTCTGGATGTGTCCTCAGAGTGCCCTGTATCAACTTTCTTTTAATTCTTAACAGTCGAAAAAATGTATTATCTATACTTCTGATATCATAAATTCTGTGACATCAGAAACTCCATCTGCACCATGCTTAACAACGTGTATTCCCAGTGCTTAGCACATAAATAAGGCCCAATAAATAATGAAGGAAACAGGACTCTGACTTCTGCTCTACTAGCCAAAGTCTCCAAGAAAAATTTGCCAGGTTCTAGGATAAGTGCCCACATATTTTTCTGTTTTCAGAAACAGACTCTAACTTCCATTGGATTTGCAGATCTCAATGTGCAATTCTGAGTATAAGTGGAATGCAGAATTTTTAAAAAGCATTTTTTAGTCTGTTATGTACTCTGCATGGAAAAAAATTCACCTAAATGCATGTAAATATTTATGTAACTACTAAATAATACCTTCTCTCTTATAATGTATATTCCTCACTTATTACTTAGGGAAAAAGAGTTTAGAGGGAAGAAACGTAGAACTCTGTGTATGTGTGTATACATGTATCTAAAATAGCTACATATTAAAGGTATATGTGTTATAATTTCAAATTTATATAATTGGTTTTGAATCATTCTCCTGTTTGCTTTTTCTATAATCTCTTCCTTTTACTGTGGGTTTTTCCCATCAACTTTACTGAATCCTAGCAGAAACCACTTGTTTATTTAGTAACAGGTACAATCAAATTTCAATTTTCCAGAGCTAATCCCTAAAGCAAATGTTCTTCAGAGACTTTATTTGATAAAACAACAGCAGGCTGTTTTTAAAGATAATAAACAGAGCATGAAAGAGATGAGTAGAGAAATAAACAATGCTGATTAACAAGAAGGTTCCAAATATACCCAATATTTAAAATATTTTTTAATATTACACAAGTGAAAAATACATACAATAACACATTTTCATTGTTTTTGGTTTTAATTTTTATTTTGAAAATATAACCCCATAAACAAAAGTAAAGATAATAAGTAATTCAATGAACTATTAACCAGATTCAATAATTATCATAATTTTGTCACATTTGTTTCATCTGTCTTTTTTGCCTTTTATTCTCATTGTGTCATTTCTATTTTACATAATTCAGTATTCATATAAAAAATATACGGACTTTTCTTCCCTAATCATAATGCCATTATCACAATAAACAAAATAATCATCATTCCTTGATATTGTCTCTTTAAAGCTGCTTTGTTTGAATTGGGATCCAAACATACCTCATACGTTATTTACAGTGCCTTCACTCCTTCTCTAAGATGGGGAGATTGTGTCATATAAGTTTAAGTTGTCAGGAGAAGAGAAAACAAGCTAGAAGAAGGGACTGGAAGAAGGGAATGTTATCCAAACCTCACTAATAACTATTAAAACACTTAAGGAAATGAACAGCCCATTTAGCAATGAATAAAAGACCTGAACAGATGTCTCACCAAAGAAGATATACGGATTGCAAATAAATACATGAAAAGATGCTCAATATAGCCGAAGCCGGTTTGGCTCAGTGGTAGAGCGCCGGTCTCGGACTGAAGGGTCCCGGGTTCGATTCTGGTCAGGGGCATGTATTTAGGTCTAGTAATAATTAATGTCGTTTTCTAATACTTTTTTAAATCAAATTTATTTAAACAATACAACAAAATTTAATCAACAATATAGTTGCCGTTGTTTTCTACTACTTGTGCCCAATGCTCAGGAAGCACTTTAATCCCTCTGTTGTAAAATTCTTGTGATTTTGATGCAAAAAATTTGGTCAATGCATTTTTGAGGCATTCTTCATTATTAAATTTTTTTCCAAGAAGAAAGTTTTGCAAAAAACGAAACAAATGGTAATCGGAAGGGGCAATATCAGGAGAATATGCAGGTTGAGGGAGAACTTCCCATTCCAACTGGCGCAGTTTTTCAGCAGTGATTCTTGCAGTATGCGGTCGTGCGTTATCGTGGTGAAGAATTACGCCCTTCCGATTAATCAGCGCGGGTTCTTTTTCTCTTAAAGCTTGGGCTAACCTTTCCAATTGGGCACTATACATTGCACTTGTAATGGTTTGGGTAGATGGTAAAAGTTCATAAAGAAGAATTCCTTTAAAATTCCACCAAACACACAACATCTCTTTTTTCGCATGCAAGTCAGGTTTTGGCGTGGGCTGCGGAGCCTCATTTTTGTCCAACCATTGAGGCCGCCTTTTCAAATTAACATGCAGCACCCATTGTTCATCTCCGGTAACAATTTGCTCTAAAAGCGGCAAACGGTTTTGACGAGAGAGGAGCGAACTGCAAATTGTGACTCTTTGATTACGGTTGTTGTCGGTCAACTCATAAGGAACCCATTTTCCAAACTTTTGGACTTTGCCAAGTGCACGCAATTGATTGGAAATTGTTTTTTGTGAACAATTTAAAGTTGTGGCAAGCTCTTGTTGGGTAATTTGAGGATTTTGCACCAAAAGAGCTTGAAGAGCTTCTTGATCAAAATTGGACACACGGCCTCGACCACTCTTGTCATCGAACGAAAAATTTCCCTCGCGAAATTTCTCAAACCAATGCTGGCATTTTCTGGCGCTAACTGCATCTTGACCAAGAGCACTACAGATGTTTTTTGCAGCCTCACTTGCTTTTCTTCCTAATTGGAACTCGTAAAGCATGCAGTGCCGAATATGCTCTTCATCCGCCATCTTCTTAGCCCTAGTTTTGCAACAAAAACCAAACCAAACACAAACTTTTTCAAGCAAAACTTGTTAATTGCACTTCACACGTTCTGTAGATACCACGTGTTTGAAGGTTATGTCAATACAAGTCAACGCCAAGCAAGATTTTAAACGAATGTTTAAAAACGACATTATTACTAGACCCGATACATTGGTTGCGGGCATGTCCCCAGTAGGGGGTGTGCAGGAGGCAGCTGGTCGATGTTTCTCTCTCATCGACGTTTCTGGCTCTCTATCTCTTTCCCTTCCTCCTCTCTCTAAAATATCAATAAAATATATTTTTTTAAAAAAGAAAAGAAAAGATGCTCAATATAGTATGTCTTTAGGGAATTGAAAATTAAAACAATGATATAATACTATACTTGCATTAGAATAATGAAAGTCTAAAATGCTGACAACAGCAAATCCTGATAAGGATATGGGGCAAAAGGAGCTCCCATTCATTGCTGCAGGGAATGCAAAGTGGTACAGATCCTCTGGGAGACAGTTGGTACAAAACTGAACATGCTTTTTTTTAGTCCTCACCTGAGGATCATTTTCCATGGATTTTTTTTAGAGAGCATGGGAGAGAGAAGGAAAGACAAGGAGAAATATCATTGTGAGAGAAACACATCAGTTGGTTTCCTCCTGCATGAGCCCTGGTCTACAACGGAGATGTGTGCCCTTAATCAAATCATACCCAGGACCCTTTTGTCCTCAGGCCAATGCACTATCCAATGGACCAAACTGGCTAGTTTGGCTAAACATGCTTTTACCATACAATCTGGCAATTGCAATCCTTGGTGTTAACCCAAATGAGTTGAAAACTATACCTACACAAAAACCTGCACATATATATTTAGATAAGCTTTATTTATAATGGCCAAACTTGGAAGCAACCAAGATGTTCTTCATTGGGTGAATGGATAAGCCATGGTACATCCAGATAATGGAATATTATTTAGTCCTAAAAATATATCTATCGAGCCATTAAAGGGAACTTTAATCCATATAACTAAGTGAAAGGAGCCAATCTAAAAAGGCTGCATATTCTTTTATTACAATTATGTAATATTCTAAAAAAGGCAAACTATGGAGTAAGTAAGAAGGTCAGTGATTTCCAGGAGTTAGCAAGGAAGGGAGGGGTGAATAAGTGAAGCATAAAGGATTTTGTCAGCAGTGAAAGTATTCCATATAATTCTAATGGATACATGTCAAAACCCCTAGAATATACAACACAAAAATTGAACTCTAATGTGAACAATGAACTTTGAATGATAATAATATCTGGGTATAGTGTTGGCCTGCAGACTGAAGGGTCCCAGGTTCAATTTTGTTCAAGGGCACATGCCCAGGTTGCGGGCTCCATCCCCAGTGTGGGGTGTGCAGGAGGCAGCCAATCAATTATTCTCTCTCATCACTGATGTTTCTATCTCCCCTTCTTCCTTCCTCTCTGAAAACAATAAAAACTATGTATTTTTAAAAGTGATTTAGAGCAAAGGAAAAACTATAACAAAGGTGGAAAGGAAGGATGGAAAAAAATGTCACCTACTTTAAACATTGGCTTGGTGCTCTCTCTATTGTAGAATACCAGATGGACAGATTGAGGAAAGGATATTGAAAATCTGGACCCTACTAAACTAATGAGAAGTTATTCTGTTTTAACAATTACTCCGGATTTCACTTCTAAGCCTCCTCAGTTATTTTGATTTGTTTTAAGTCTGTCATAATTTCCCGTCAAGTGTATGAAGCAGTCACCTTCCCCTTATAATTTATTCTGGTTCATGTTCAACCAGTGAGGGTGACCCAGATGGGTACAGAGAATGGACTTTTTACCTGTATATTTGGGTATAATTCAGCTCTTTAGTCAGCTACCAGAAAAATAGTTTTACAAGGTTTTACAGGAATTTATGGCTTTTTCCATACTCAAAGACTTTTATTATTATTTTTAAGTATCTTTGAGAATTAGAAATTGAATGCCTAAAGATTAAATTGCTTCCAGATATATCAATACAGACTCTTTGATGATGTGATTTTCCTTTGTACCTTGACTGTCAAACATTTTTTTATTGCTGTCTTTCAATACAAAAACAAAATTAGCAGCAAGTGTACTCTCTGAGGAAAATTAAATAAGATTGCTTCCAACAGCACCAGCAGCTGAATGCTTCTTAATCTTAAGTAATGCATTTTTATCCACCTGGAGAATTTTGGCAATGTAATAATATTCAGAATATACTTGGGTATGGGGATATTTTGATGACCAAATCACTTTTGTACTGTTGTGTTCAAGCGAAACAGCTATTAATCTAAAATTATTTTAGAAAAAAAAAATGGTTATAATTTGTTTAAGTTACTCCATGAAATTAGTTGTTTAATCTCCCACGCCCCTGGAAGAACCTAAATTTCATGAGAGCCAAAACCGGTTTGGCTCAGTGGATATAGTGTCAGCCTGCAGACTGAAGGGTCCCAGGTTCGATTCCAGTCAAGGGCATGTACCTTGGTTGCAGGCACATCCTCAATAGGGGGTGTGCAGGAGGCAGCTGATCGATTTTTCTCTCTCATTGATGTTTCTACCTCTCTATCCCTCTCTCTTCCTCTCTGTAAAAATATCAATAAAATATATTTTTTAAATAAATAAATTTCATGAGAGTAAAACCTATGTCTCTTTTATTCACTAGCAAATTGATACATAAAGTAGCCGCTCAAATATTTATCAAATGAAAGATTTAGTTCATGAATTTCATGTGTCTAAAATCTAATTAAAATTGGGCCCAGACAGCATGGCTCAGTGGTTGAGTGTCAACCTATGAACCAGGAGATCATGGTTCAATTCCAGGTCAGGGCAAATGGAGGCATGCAGGAGGCAGCTGATCAATGATTCTCTCTCATCATTGATGTTCCTATCTTTCTCTCCCTCTCCCTTCCTTTATGAAATCAATAAAAATATTTTTAAATGGGAATAATCTCCAATGGCTCTAAGAAGTAACCTGTAGAAAATTTGATTCGTGGCACTAAAATCAAATTCCTTAGACCACTGATGCTTATTTCAGCTGTGTTATTGAATATGAAGCCAGTGAGGATAGAGAAAGAATACTTTTCTCTGGTTCATTAAACACTTCTATAAATGACAGCAACTGACTATCCGTATAGTCTCTTTTATTTTAAACCATTAAAAAGTGGTTGGGTAGCCGAAACCAGTTTGACTCAGTGGATAAACCCTCGGCCTGCAGACTGAAAGGTCCCAGGTTCAATTCTGGTCAAGGGCATGTACCTTGGTTGTGGGCACATCCCCAGCAGGGGGTGTGCAAGAGGCAGCTGATCGTTGTTTCTCTCTCATTAATGTTTGTAACTCTCTATCCTTCTCCCTTCCTCTCTGTAAAAAATCAATAAAATATATTTAAAAATTAAAAATTAAAATAAAAAATAAAAAGTGGTTGGGTGGCTTCTCCTTGGTCACAGCCATCTCCTACTTTGCATTTTGGCTGTCCTCAGATCCCTCATGAAACTCAAGATTGTCAAAAAGAGGACCAAGACGTTCCCTGGCACCAGTCAGACCAATATGTCCAAATTAAATGCAACTGGTGAAACCCAGAGGCATTGGTAATAGGGTGTAATAGGGTGTACAGGAGATCCAAAGGCCAGATCTTGATGCCCAGCACTGGTTATGGGAGTAAAAGGAAACAAAGCACATGCTGACCCATTGGCTTTTGGAAGTTCCTGGTCCACAATGTCAAGGAGCTTGAAGTGCCGCTGATGTGCAACAAATCATTCTGTGCTGAGATTGCTCACAGTGTCTCCTCTCAGACCCGGAAAGCCACAATGGAAAGGGCAACCCAGCCCTCCCTCATGGCTCAGTGGTTGAGCGTTGACCTAGGAACCTAGAGGGCACAGTTCAATTCCCAGTCAGGGCACATGTCTGGGTTGTGGGATAGATCCCCAATAGGGAGAATGCAGGAGGCAGCCAATCAATGGTTCTCTCATTATTGATGTTTGTATCTCTCTCTCCCTCTCCCTTCCTCTCTGAAATCAATTTTTTTTAAAAAATTTTTAAAGAAAGGGCAATCCAGCTGGCCATCAGAGTTACCAATCCTGATGCCAGGCTGCACAGAGCAGAAAACGAATAGACAAGATTGTATACACATTGTATTTGTGTTACTAGAACATGAAATTCTGCCAAAAAAAAATAGTTGGGTGATAGTTGTATAATAGATACTGTTGTTCCATTAAGCATCTCACTACAATATAATTTTGTGGTGCTAATCATAGTCCTGGACATGGTTATATAAAAGAAACTTTTTTATAAAATCAACAGAAAACAGATGTTTCTCTTGTTTTTGTATGTCAGAATTGCAAAGGCTTTCTGCTATATAAATTGTACATCACTTTATGTTCATTGTATTGATGACAGTGCAAAGCTAATTATGGAGCAATTCCCTGGGGCTCAGTATCTTTGGTCTCCCCTTTAAGACCAATTGCCTACAATAAATGAACTCCCTTAAATAAGTGTTTTTGGCTCATCTCATTTCTCATTTTTGCCTTAGTAAACATGAATATTCATAAAAACTTGTCAATTTCTAAAATATGCTTTTTATTGATTTCAGAGAAAGGAATCATTGATTGGCTGCCTCCTGCATGCCCCACACTGGGAATCAAGCCCTCAACCCAGGCACGTGGCCTGTTGGGGCATCGAACCGTGACCTCCTGGTTCATAGGTTGATGGTTAAGCACTGAGCCACACTGGCTGGGCGGCTTGTCACATTTTAAACAAGGTTTCCTGCTTCCAAAAATATTTAGATTCATTGAAAAAAAAAAAAAAAGTCAGAAATCAACCTAAGAGATACAGTTATGCAAAATTTATCTTTTCCCCAGAGGGCAGCCCCTGGAGGGTCAGATTCACAAATTTGTTTCATTAAATTCAAACAGTGCTGGGACAGTCCCAAATTGTTGAGGACCTGAAGAACTAATATTACAATTCAACTTAAACATATTAATGGGAATTTCCTTTCTCATCATTATCAGCAAATCAAGCAAAAGAGAGACAGTGAGAGATGATGAGGCATAATCTCAAGTACAGCAGTCTAAATACTTCTATGCAATGTAACATAAAAATAAGGAGTACACACAATATAGAAGTAAATGTGTTTGAAAGGCAATAGGAGTCTAGGTGACTTTTTCCCTTCACAACTCTAACAAAGCCTTCAAAAGCGATGCACCCAGACCATCAGCGGCTTCGATGTGTTTAATGCACAGTAAAAGGCTTCACTAGCCTCTCCAGTGAATGATTTGACAAAATAAAACCCTCAATTTAAACCATATTACATGGTATATTAGGCAGAAAATGCCAAGAGCAGAAGGCAAGCCTCAGATGCGGGCTCCGTGAAGCAAATTTACTGGAACTGTTAGTAAATTTACTGGGTCATTGCTTTTGGAATGCCACATACATCATGCAGGTCACTGTGTTTAGAAAAAATGTGTATCTGCCGAAATATAATGTCCAAGGATGATAACAGAAGGCTCCCTGGCATTACTTTTGTGGAGAATGCCCTGCTTTTGGTTCAGCTTTTCCTTTCAGATCCAGACAATGTGATTCAATTCTTATTCAAATAAATGGTATGGGATAGCTTTTCAAAACCAATAAGGGAAAATTGCTTTTGGAAAGCCAAGTCGAAAATATACCCCCACTTGGGTTCCTCAGTGCATAGCCCTCGCAGATAGCAGTCCTACCTCTAACTTCAGGCGCTCTCCAACCAGTGTTTACAAGAAGCAAATACTCAATCACAGAAAGATACTGCCATCTACAGGCTTAAAGGAACCTTATGCTAACTATTCAACAATTTTTCTGAAACCAAAGAACAAAAATTTCATATGGTAAACAGATAGTATGTATCAGCCTACTTTCCCAATAAATATTTATTAGAAACTTCCAGATGACCTCTGAGATGTTAGATTTTATGTTTTAAAACCAAATACATTTAATAAAAACTTAAAACCTAGAGTAATTTTAGTAAATTCACTTTCTTTTTTTTCTTCTCCCCCCCCCCCAATATATTTTATTGATATTTTACAGAGAGGAAATGAGAGGGATAGAGAGCTAGAAACATCGATCAGCTGCCTCATGCACACACCCCACTGGGGATGTGCCCTCAACCAAGGTACATGCCCTTGACCGGAATCGAACCTGGGACCCTTCAGTCCTCAGGCCAAGGCTCTATCCACTGAGCCAAACCAGTTTCAGCTAAATTCACTTTCTTGTATCAAGTAACATACTGGTATAAACAATAATAAATATCTCTCATGACCTTACCTGTATTTTCATAGTACTCTTACTCATTATCTAATTATTCCTCTTACAACCACTTAATTAGCAGTTATAAATTACTATTAAATGCAGTATGGCAAAAAGCACTAATTGCACAGAATCTGAATTCAGAGGGCTCATCTTCAAATCCTGGCTCTAAGACTTATCAGTGGTATTACCTTGGTGTAATTTGGCATCTCTATGCTTTGATTTCTTTGTCATTAAAGTGGATAGAATACATACTCCATAAGGGTATTGTGAGGTTTAAATAAAAATTATACCCTGGTTCATTTTACTTAGTGGTTAGAGTGTTGGCCTGTTGACCAAAGGGTCACAAGTTTGATTCCTGGCCCAGGGCATGTGCCTTGGTTGCAGGCTCACTCCCTGCCCCCAATCAGGGTGCGTACAGGAGGCAACAAGTCTATGTGTCTCTCTCACATCAGTGTTTCTCTCTCTCTCCCCCTCCCTGCCCTTTCCTCAATTCTCTCTGAAAAGCAATGGAAAATATATCCTCAAGTGAGGATTAACAAAAAAACAAACAAACAAAAAAAAGTGCATTTGTTGTAGGCAGAATAATGGCTCCCTCCAAATATGTCCACATCTGGAACCTGTGAATATATTACCTTAAATGGCAAAAGTTACTATGATGATATAATTAGTTAAGGATTTTGAGATGGAGAGATTATCCTTCATTAGCTGGGTGGGTCCTAATTTTAATCACAAGGTCCTTACAAGCGGACGAGGAAGGCAGGAGAGGGAGAAGGAGATGTGATGATGGAAACAGAGTTTGGATAGATGCAATGCTGCCGGGATAAGCAAAGGAAGGCAAATGGCCTCTGGAAACTGGAAGGGGAAAACCAGCCCTGCCAGCATCTTGATTTTAGCCCCATAGAACCCCTTGCAGACTTTTGACCTCCAGAACTATAAAATAATGTGTGTGCCTTTTGAGCCACTAGATTGGTGGTAAATTGCTACAGTAGAAATAAGAAATTAATGCGTTTCGGTTAAGGGGTTAAACTGGTTGCTGCTCTTCACATAAACGCTCTGGTATTAAAAAATCTGAACCAAATCCCACAGCACAAGTGACTTGGCACTTCCCGGCTTTGTTTTTCTAGTCTATAAAGTGAGGCTAACAGTGCCTACTTCACAGTGTTGTTGAGAATATTGAATGAAATAGCACATGTAAAATACTTAGATTAGTGCCCAGCATAGAGCAAGGGCTCAGTGAAAGTTAATTATTATTATGTCACATAATAAAGGATTACGGGGCTGAAACTGGTTTGGCTCAGTGGATAGAGCATTGGCCTGTGAACTGAAGGGTCCCAGGTTCGATTCTGGTCAAGGGTATTTACCTTGGCTGTGGGCACATCCCCAGTAGGGGGTGTGCAGGAGGCAGCTGGTCGATGTTTCTCTCTCGTCCATGTTTCTAACTCTCTATCCCTCTCCTTTCCTCTCTGTAAAAAATCAATAAAATATATTTTTTAAAATAAAATAAAAAAGGATTAAGGGGTACCCTAGGCAGGGAAGAAGTTAGGCAGTAAGGCACACAGAAATCTAAGACCTGTAGAAGCTCAGTGATTTCGGGGTCACAAAACTCCCTTAAACTGATGCAAGTCAGAGTCCCACGGATCTTGACCTCTGACCCAATAGAGGTTTCGCACTATATCACAGCATTTGTGGCAAAGGCTGCTTGCTAACTGTTCCCTTCACTCTCGTGACAGAAACCCTGCATTTTCTTCTGACACAAATCACACAACAGACTACCTTTCACAGCCTTCCTTATAGACAGCTGTCCCATGTGACTATATTCTGATCAGTGGGTTGTAGATAGAAATACACGATGCCACTTCTGGACCAATCCTCTAAAAGAAATATGATTGACCTCTGCTTTCTCCTCTCGCCGTCCTAAAGGCTGGAACACGGGCAAGGCGCTAGGGAAGCAGCTTCATTCAAGTAAGAGAAGACTTCATCCAAGCACAGCATAACGAACAGGAACCAGACTCCTACAGAGCCTCACTGAGCAGCACCTTGAACACCTATAGACCCACCTACCTCTGACTATCACATGAGATAGAACCAAATTCAATTTTGTCTAAGCCACTTCATCCATCCTCTATATACTGGTACTCTTCCGATATAAATAATTTAGTGAAATAGGAGAGAGGAAAGAAAAGAAATATAGAGCAAAAACAGAGGAACTCTGAGGCTTCTCATTTCTAAATTTAATCATTACTCTAGGAAAAGATTGAAAAATAAACTATTAATAAAAACATTAATAATAATGTTAATAGAAAACATATTATGTTCCAGGCACTAGGCTAACTCCCTTTTATACACACATTCCTATTTAAACTCTATTATATGTCTATAAGAATTTTAATATATATACACCCTTTTATTGATAAGAAAGGCGGTTCTTCATGATATTAGCTAAATTGCCAAAGGCCACACAAGTAGAAAGTGATAGAGTTGAGGTTTTAACCAAGGTTAGCCTAATTCCACAACCCCAGCTCCCAATCACTATATCTCCTGTCTCTCCTGCAGGAATGGCAAACAACAATTTGGCCATCTTGGAGGGCAGGTAAAGTACCTTCACATATATTTTACATTTAGTCGTGATTTTTAAAAATATTTTTACTGGGAAACATCCTATATAATAAAGACGTAATATGCAAATGGTCGGTATGCCATGAAGCATAACAACCGGCCGCATAAGGACCAGATCAAGGATCAGCAGGAGGGTGGGGCAGCAAGCTACAAGCAGGCTGCGAGAGCTACATGAGGGGGAAGGGCAGCAAGCTATGAGAGGGAAATGGGGAGGGGGGTGTGGAGGAAGCTATACGAGGGTGGGCCACGGGTGGGGAGCTACAGGAGGGCAGCAGCAAGCTAATGGCTACCAGTGGGTGGCAGAGAGCTACAGGAAGGGTCAGGGCAGTAAGCTGGGGGGGGCTGGGGAGCTACAGGAGGGTGGGGCAGCGGGCAGAGAGCTACTGGAGGGCAGCAGCGAGCTACTAGGGAGCTCCTGGTGCACGGATTTGTGCGCAGGACTACTAGTAGTTTACATAATGATCTCTTCTCTTACCCACCTTTTATGAATATCTGGACATTTTTAAATTAGAAATGTAAGTTTGAGCTGCATGTCCTGCACACACATATACGTACACATCACCATTTTCAAGAAGTTAACAGTGGAATTGGCTGTCTCAAATCGTAAACAGAACGTGAGGGAACAGCTGTATAGGGTTTTGAACCTAAACTGCTAATCTGCCACTTGTTCAAAGGAGCCAATATTAAGCAAATTATAATTTTGAATTATTATATATTTTTCAAATACACATTCTTCAAACAGTTACTAAAGATTATGTCTGGAAATTGAAGCCAATCTCCTAATTACATGTGTTTTGATCTTCAAATGAGACTTCTCAAAAGAATAGATTGTAGTTTTGTTCAAAGACTGCCCAGAAATTTCAATCCTTTTTCTAAAGCTTATTATTTCATTCACATGCAATATATATAGTTAGGCATCAGTAAAGGCCACTAATTTGAGATTTCATTTCCAGAGCAGCAGTCAGTTCAAGAAAGGACAACTAAACCTGATTGTGACATTGTTACTGACCACATAGCAATGAAAGAGTATAAAAAGTCTTTCCAATAAAACTATATCATAATAGCCTGTCAGTAAATGAGTGGATAGAAAAGGTATTAAAATTTACACAATGGAATACTACTTAGCTGTACAAACGAAGGAAATCCTACCTTTTTCGACAGCATGGATGGACCTAAAGGGTGTTACGCTAAATGAAATAAGCCAATCACAGAAAGACAAATACCATATGTTTTCAATTAGATGTGGAATCTAATGGACAAACTAAGCTAACAAAATAGAAACAGACTTAGAGACACAAAGACAGACTGACAGCTGTTAGAGAGGAGGGGTTTGAGAAGCAGGGAGAAAAAAAAAGTGAGGGATTAATGAAAAAAACAAACACCTATAAACACAGACAACAGTATGGTGATCACCAGAGGAAATGGGATAGAGGAGGTAGAAGGGGATAAAGGGGGAATAAATGGTGACAGAAGAAGACTTGACTTTGGGTAGTGAATGCGCAATGGGCAAGCTCACTCTTTGGGGCCCCTTTTATAGGGGAATTAATCCCACTCATGACAGTTCTGTCTTCATGACCTAATCACCACCCAAATGTCCAAATAAAGGTGATGTATTATAGAATTGTAAGCCTGAAATCTATATAATTTTATTAACCAATGTCACCCAACTAAATTCAATAAAAATTAAAATAAAATAAAAACTACATAATTTAAATGATGTAGCATATTCCAAATGAGCTGCAAATTTATGTCCACTACTAGATTGACTAGAACTCGAGTCTATACCCAGTGAAAGAGGTGTCAGGTAATTCCAGATTTGTAATCAAAGCTTTGTTTTTGCCATATACTGTTTGTATTCCCCAAAGTTCATAAGATAACTCCTGATCCTCAATGCAATGGTATCAGGAGGTAGGACATTTGGGAGATGATTAGGTCATGAAGACAGAACCGTCATGATGGGATTAATTCTCTTATAAAAGAGACCCCAAAGAGTGACCTTGCCCATTCTGTCATGTGAGGACACAGTGAAAACCACGCAGTCTATGAACAAGGAAGCCAAAGCACAGACCCCATCGTCTCGGAGCTCTCAGTCTACTGAAGGATTTGATTTCACCTCAAAGCACCATGAATAAATGTCAAATCACAGCCGTGATATATTTTATGATGAACGACCATTGCAATAGTACAAAACAAGATGTAATATAGTTTGTGAGATCACATAAAACTTCTCTGAGGGAGAAATGTTTAAGCTGTGTCCTAAAAGATAAAAGGAAGTTACCAGAGAGGAGAAAAGTGTACAGGCAGATGGAACTATATGGAAAAAGAAGAAAGCATTCATTAAAGTAAAAGAAAGCCAGGGTAGAGCTTGCGGCTAGATGAGGTTGGTGAAGGAGGCCAAACCAGAACTGATGGGGCTTTCTACATCATATTAATGATTTTGGTCACTGTCTTAGGAAGAATGGGAAGGCAATAAAAGGTTTTAACCAAATAATGACAGGGTGATATAAATATATTCTGGCTTCATCATGAACTTTGAAGGGGAGCACGAATGAATAATAAATAGGAAAGCAGTTTGGAAGTGTATCAGTTCAGGTCTTCCAAGAAGTAGATGCCAAGATGGAATTAGAAGAGCAAGAGATTTATTGGTGGTAATCTATTTGAAAGTTAAAGAGAAGGAGCTTGAGCCCAGCCCACATGACTCAGTGGTTGAGCACTGACCTATGAAGCAGGAGGTCATGGTTTGATTCCTGGTCAGGGAACATGCCTGGGTTTCGGGCTCAATCCCTAGTTAGGGCATGCAGCAGGCAGCTGATTAATAATTCTCTCTCATCATTGATGTTTCTCTCTCTCTCCTCCCTTCCTCTCTTAAATCAATAAAAATATTTTTTTTCTTTTCAAAAGCAAAGGACTTTGAATATCCAAGGACAGATTTCAGACTGCAATGCAAGAATGCAAACTTTAAAAAAGAAAGGTCAGAAAGAATGAGCAGAAAGGCCTGAGACTGCTATATGTCTTAAACAGAGTCTCCTTCAGCCCAATACAGAGCCCCAGTGCAAAAAGTGCTCATAAAGGTTGTTCCACACTGGTCTTCAGAGACTAACCCCTACCACCTCTCTGTGATTAGTCCTTGGCTAGGGCTCCTTATGGTTGATTCTCACTTGGAGATAAATCTGAGAAATGCCTCAATCACAGGAAGGAGTTAACTTAAAAAATCAGACAATAGATGAGGTAGGCAGAGGTGAAGGTAGGGCTACAGCCAAAATGATAGATTCAAGAGATATTTAGGAAGAATAAAAGTGAGTAGTGAAAGGAAAGTCAGCATTAAGTAAGTTCTTGGGATTCTGGCTTGCACAGGAATATACTTAGAATATCTCACATTGTGAGAGGATTTCAGAAGAGATAGAAAAAATTAAATGGATTTACAAAGACTATTTCAAATACTTTAAAATATTTTTATAGAACCTTAATTTCAAGTGATAATAAAATAGACAATAAGCCAAAACCAATTTAACTCAGTGGATAGAGCATCAAGGGCTTGTACCTTGGCTTCGGGCACATCCCCGGTAGGGGATGTGCAAGAGGCAGCTGGTCGATGTTTCTCTCTCATCGCCGTTTCTAGCTCTCTCTCTCTCTTCCTTCCTCTCTGTAAAAAATCAATAAAATATATATTTTTTTAAATAAGCTCTTCTAGGATGAAAAATTATAAAGAGGAATGAAAGAAAAGAAGGAAGGCAGGAAGGAGAAACCCAGAGTCTAAAATCTTATTTAGAAAAATACTTTCTATATTGAATTCTTGTCACTTGTAAACTGATTAAAGGAACTGCTAATATATCCCAAACATCACAATTTCCTCAACTTAAATAATTCAGGCTTTGGGCAATATCTACACCAAATAATGATAAAATATGGGGATTTTAAGAAAGATTTCTGTATAGTAGGTGTTAAACTTTACTAAGATAATAGAGAACATTTAAATAAAATTTTAATGACAAGAAATTGTCTCTGTATAACTGACCTTTAGATACTGAGAAGACCTCATTTTATGAAATAGCATGCCATGAAACATTGTTCATAACTCTTTTTTTTCCTAGTGGAATCACATTTCTCCACAATAACTTGTAATTTCTAACATGCTTTATCTTTATTCCAAGTCATTCTTCAATTGGCAGAAATGCCTAACAATTTGGCTTTCAGTTTCTTTGTCAAAAACCTGTCCAGCAGTAGATGATTTATAATTTTAAAACAAAAAGAATGGATACCCACCTTTTTTCAAGGGGGCATTACTGTGAAGATTTTTATGACACAAAACTCATGTAACGGAATATTCATCTTAATTTTGAACTGTATTATTTAGAATTTGATAGCCTATTTTGCAACAGCAAATAAATCCCCACATATCAGTGGCTTAACATACCAAAGTTTGTTTATCACTTCTTGATATTAGTTTGGAGAGCTTAAAAGTATCTCTTCTCTCTTTCATGTGGTGACTTAGGGATTCAGATTCTCTCCATCTTAACTTATGGCTCTGAAAGTGCTGTGGTAACAGAAAATGCAGCTAGAAGGTCATAAAGGACAACTTATGGCCAGGCCTCTAATTTGCACACATCATTTCTGTCCACCATCCACTGGACAAAATTACAACACATTGTCTCCATCTGTCTGCAAAGAGACACAGCTATTTAGTGGGGTCTTACTCTCTTAGCTACCACTTTTCAGGTTTTAACGATGAATTTATAGATGCACTTCAAAAAGTTATCTGCAGCACACTGGTTTCTATTAAGTGTGTATATTTGCATGTTTGAATACACAGGAAATCATTGTACTATGTGCTGCCACACTGAATAGTAAAACTCTCCTTCCCTCACCATTCCATTAATTGGAAGCTTTCTCTCCTCTTCCATCTCTTTTTCTTTGTCTTTTTTTGATTGTTCTGAGGAACAACTTCTCACCTCCAACTTGTCCATTCTCATTTAACTCCAGAGCTGGTCCAGCATGCAATCTACCACAGTAGAACCAGTTATAACGCAGGTGATTCAGGAGAAGAGAAAGACAGAAATCATTAGTCACCACCCAGTTACCCACTGCTCCACTAAACCTTTTTTTTTTTAATGTTTCTTTTTTAAAAAAAATATATTTTATTGATTTTTTTACAGAGAGGAAAGGAGAGGGATAGAGAGCTAGAAACATCGATGAGAGAGAAACATCAATTAGCTGCCTCTTGCACACTCCTTACTGGGGATGTGCCCGGAATCAAGGTACATGCCCTTGACCAGAATCAAACCTGACGCCCTTGAGTCCCCAGGCTGATGCTCTATCCACTGACCCAAACTGGTTAGGGAACACTAAACCTTTAAACCCAATGTTGATTTGGGGAATAAAATACTTTCTCTTCTGCACAGCAACCAACAAAAGGAAGGAAAAGCAACAAATAAACGTTTGGGGGTGCTGAGAGAGAGAGAATATTTTCTGCTTTAGAAAGCACCAGAGAAAAATCAATATTTAAGAAATAAATGACTTTATGGCAGATCTAGGCCAGGGGTGGGGATCGTCCGGCCTCAGGCTATGTACGGCCCTAGAAATCATTTGGCCAAGGCAACCACAGGTCATACTTGAAATTCAATAAATCTAGGAGCTTTTTTCATAGCAACATAAACTTATAAGAAGTGAATTACATTAAGCGAATGATGTTATAAATATCCCAATGGCCCTGGGCAGAAAAAAGGTTCCCCACCCCTGTTCTAGGCAAAGATGTAGTCTTTCAAATGATCCCCATGTCTCAAGTGTGGCAAACAAGGGGCAGAAAACTGCCAGAGCTGAAAGAGCCACACTTCTGGGACCACCGAATGTCATTGCTAAAGCAATGATAAAATCACTGCTGCCCCACACACCTGAATAAGCCCCTAGAACTCTGGCATCTGCTGGAGAGAGTTCCAGGAAACTTCCAGCCTAACTTCCAGACTCAACCCCCTGCAACAGTAGAGGTGGGTGAAAATGCAAAACGCAAATTGAGCTGTTTCAGAGAAAATTTTAGATACAATTAGTTTGTAAACAGATCCGTATCTACCACAGTTAGCTAGAATTCTTTTAAAATAGGTGTATACATGTAAATTATAACGGGAAAGGAAAAACAAAAATAAAGCATACTAACTTCTAGGAATTATAAATAAATGTTATTGTTAAAAATGTTTTAATGCAGTTTTAATATGCTAAAGGTGAATACTTATTCAAATTACACTTGACTATGGTTATAAAGCTCTCAATAAAACAATTTAGAGACATTTAATAAAATATGTGAAAAAGTATTGACCAACACTATTCTCTTTAGCAAAATTTTCAATGAAACAGTATAACCCGACCCTCTTAACAGTTTTTAAATCATTATTACGTTTTAAAAGTCAACTTACTGCTGCTATTTAAATTCATGTTGATTTTCCTTAGCTTCAATATCTACCTTCTTTATGTAATAATTGATTTATGGCTGAAGAAGGAAAAAATATTAATGTTTTCTCAACTGCCTAAAAATGTTATTTTATTCTCAAGACATGCTTTATATTTTGATAAAATCTAAGATATTTGACTATCAACTTAATATTACCTACTGGTAAAATAAAGCAACAGGCATTCTAATGGGCAAACAATATCCTAAGTATTTGGGGCATAAAGAAAATTAGCATTGAATGAAAATGAATCCTTGGCATTCAGTAAATTGTACCAGCCAGGAAAACTACTTTATTCTTTATTTTGATGAAAAGTGAAAAATTAAAATGTATAGCTCATTGTAGCAGTAATTTAGGTTCCTGACACAAAAATATTGAAAAACCAATAGAACACACAACTATTTTATGAGACTCCTGCAAGGGTCCTTTGGATTTCTTTAGTAAATGTTGTTCTAGAAGCTACGTTAAACCTCAAAGTGCTTTCCTCCACTAAAAATGTGGCTGTCTGTTGTAAATAATGTTGTCGCAACACACCTTGTAGTACCGTAAATCAAGTAACACGCGGCTCCTTGCTATCATTTAGTGCAGTAATGGTAGCTATTAAAAGACAAAGACACATATAATTTGAATTGCTTCCAGCTAAGCAGCTGTTATCTAGATATTATGCAAATAATACTCCTCTTCCTGAATTACTCTGCATTTAGTGCCATTAGTTGTTTTGTTTTTAATATATTTTTATTGATTTCAGAGAGGAAGGGAGAAGGAGAGGGAGAAACATCAATGATGAGAGAAAATTATTGATTAGCCGACTCCTGCACATCCCCTACTGAGGATCAAGCCCCCAACCAGGACATGTGCCCCTGACTGGAGACTAACCCAGGACCCTTCAGTCAACCGGCATCACTCTATCCATTGAGCCAAACCAGCTAGGGCTAGAGCCATTAGTTTTATCTCCCAAACATTGACATTGAAACAAAAAGAGAAGTTTTTTAATAAAAATTATGCAATTACACCACAAATAAGGTGAGGTATTCTACCTAACCCAATAAAATAATAGTATTTTATTATGGTTAATACTATTTTTTGTAATTTTGTAAATTCCAAGGCAAATATAATCATCTGATGTAGGGAAAAAATGTCTTCATACTGTAAAGAATTATGGAATAAAATCATAAGCAAATCAAATATACTGAATGATAAGAATGAGGCTTATTAGTCATTAATAAAATGCTCAAATTTTAACAAATTCCTAAAAGCAAAATGTGGGCATATAATAGTTTTGAATAATATAGATCCACAGACAGAAGGCATCTCAAGTATATAAGGGACTTCTGGGACATTTCTACCCTCTTAGTCATGAATGGGTCACATACTCAATCCTGGTATTGGAAAAGTATCCTTTAAATATGAAATAACAACAACAATGAAGAGAAGAGCTGCTGATATCATGACAATTATTAACACCAATTTCAAAAATTTATTTTCACATAAAGATTGTCTCAGCTATAACTTGGGTTAGAAAGGCTTAACCTCCTAAAAATTATAATAATCTTAAGTCTTTCAATTATCAGCCTAAAAACTGTTAGTTATCATTGTAATGGTCAAGATTGCATTTAAATAGCATTTTCTGCCTAGCTGACGTGGCCCAGTGGTTGAACATCAACCTATGAACCAGGAGGTCCCAATTTGATTCCTGGTTGGGGCACATGCCTGGGTTGTGAGTTTAATCCCAATATGGGGTATACAGGAGGCAGCTGACCAATAATTCTTTCTCCTCATTGATGTTTCTATCTCTCTCTCCCTCTCCCTTCCTCTCTGAAATCAATAAAACTATATTTTAAAAATAAAATAGCATTTTCTTCTGTAATATTATTACATAGTAATATAGGTGTGTTTTTGGAGTCCAATGACTATACATTTCCCAAAATAATTCAACTCAACAAAAAATACTTGGACACTTATATGCTAGATACTATGAATAACAGTAAACTTTAAAAATCTAAATATTTTCCCTTGAAGAATGGATATAATATTTGGTGAGAGAGTTACAGAAAAACACAAATATAAACACAAACATACATGTTAGCTATCCCCTTATACCTGATTTAAGTCAAAGTAAATGAGCTTTACAATAGTATGTTATTTTCTCCCGCTTTGCACTGTCCACAGATTGTGAAACTAAGAACTCCTCTTCTGTCTATATGTCAATCTATTCCATGTTGCAACACTACATTAAAACAATCCATGTGAATCAATACTTAACAAACTGCAGGCACTTCTACATCAATTTATCTTGAACTTGGTTACACCTTCAGTATGCAGTAGACCCTAAATCACTGTTCATTGACACAGAATGAAATTGATGCTGCCTATACTAACTTAAATTACAACAGGAAGACTCGAGGAAGTGTAGGAGGCGGCTGATCTGTCTCTCTATTGTCCCAGCATGCTTCAAATACCCTCCCTGTGCTTGAGGAATTTCCCATTATTTAAGGCCTGCCTTGCCAACACAGAAACATCCCTGCAGTTAGGAGCAATCCTGACACTCGGTCAGACATTCTAGTAAGAGACGTTGGTGAGCTATGTGAGGAAGCCCACAGAATTCATTTTCCAGGGAGGGTGGAGGTGAGAAAGTGACCAGCTTCCAGCCACAAAGGGACCCCAGTGTTCCCAGTGCAAAATGGCAGCAGAGAAATTTCTAATATCTGGTAGCAGCTTCTCTTCCGATAATCCTGCCATCTCTGAAAAGATCAGGCAAGTCCACATGAAGAGATCAGCCTTATGATCGCTCCAGGCTCATGCAGGGAGAAACTTAATGGCCTATTTTTCATATTTCAACCACTATTCCCAAGATGTACTTACGCGCAGGAACTCGATAGCAAAATTATGCAAGGACAGAAACAATAACATTTCTGAGGACCTAGGAAGCCAAACATATCCTATGCATGCTGGGCTCTTATTTAAATAATGTGGTGCACACTGTGTTTGCTCAGCTGCAGTCTATTTAATGGGGTAATTTGACTTTCAGTGTCTGAGTGATTCTCAAGTACCATTGGAGTGAATCCACCAGCTCTTGCCAATGGTGTGGGACAATAATCCTCTGACCGGTGGTTTCTCAGGTTTTGCTGCACATTGATATATCCTGGGAATTTTTTTTTTTAAGCTGAAGCCTGGGTCTCAGTATCAAAGATTCTAATTGTTTAGGGGTATGAGCTGAGCATCAGGAATTTTCTATTTTCTCAGGTGTTTCTAATATAGGCCAATGTTCAGAACCACAGTTCTAGATCCTGTCTACTCCAGAGACTAGCAGCCGGTGGAAGTTTGTTAGAAATACACCATCAGTGGATAGAGCATTGGTCTATAGACTCAAGGGTCCCAGGTTTCATTTTAGTCTAGAGCATGTACCTTGGTTTTGGGCACATCCTAGTAGGGGGTGTGCAGAAGGCAGCTCATGGATGTTTCTAACTCTCTATCCCTCTCCCTTCCTCTCTGTAAAAAAATCAATAAAATATATATATATATTTTTTTTTTTTTTTAAAGAAATACACCATCTCAGGTCCCACCTCTGGACTATTGAAATTGAATCTATTTCTTAAAAAGGTCCTACATGGTCTGTATAAACACCAGATTTTGAGAAACACTGGCCTAGACCATTTTACATCATTTGGGACATTTGCAAAAACTTCGTAATCAGTGTTGGTAAATAAAGATTGATCTTTCTTTTGTTATTATATTTTTATTGGATAATATAAGCTAGTACTAATCATGAAAGTAGCATGTAATGAAAATGTTTTTAGAAGCATATTTTGCATTAAAAATATATTTATTTTAAAATGAGAAAATACAGTATTTTATACATTATTCTAACTTATTTGATTGACAATAATTTTGTCAATTGAGATTTTTATAGAATGAAATAGCAAGCCTCTAAATGTAAAAGTAGTTATATTTACAATGTCCCACACCAAGGAAAAATCTTATAATAAGTTATTTTACAAAAAATAGGTTGGTTTTGCTTGGCTTTTTCTTTTGTGTATTATTGTTTTTTCTTTTTTATATAAAAGGAGTAGCTTAAGAAAGAAAGAATTAAGGAAGCATAGAAGTACATTCTTTCAAATTGCCATTAATTTATCTCATGTCATACACAGTATTTAATACTATTTTATGAGATCATGAATTCTAGATACAAGTATTTTAAACTTTAGAAGTTAGGGTTTTAGTTTAGAAAGTGGAATTTAAATATTTGCTAAGTAGGGAAATTCCAGAACCTTGATAACACTTTTGAATTGCAAAACCAAGAGACTTCCTTTGGAGGTACAGGTCAGTTCCACTAGATTTAAACAAAACATTCTCTAATCTTTTGCTCATCATCCCAGTATTTCACAGTATCTGGGCTAGGATAGGCTTCTCCTTAAGAGTGCTCACACTTCAAATTATTCTTTTGTGCATATCTTTCCTGGAAGACATTAATTTCAGGGAGTGAAAAGTACAGATCTAGTTGTTCATGGCTATATTCTCAGCTCCATAACAAAGTACCTGACACAGTGAGGGCCAAAAAAAATTTTGTTCCAAAAAGCAAATGATCAACTAATAATGATATCCAAGTATATATTTTTATTTACTAAAGTTACAACAAAATGTTTCCCAATCAGAAGACAAAAGAATGTATAGAAGTTAAGAACTCTCTTATAAATCTATAATGTGCAATTATTGCCCCACCCTTTATCAATGTTAGTAATAAAAATGAAGCACTCAGAAAGAGAACAAATCCTGCTGCATTTTTCCAATGTGAAAGTTGTACTACCCAGCACAGGATAAAAATAAGAATTCCCTCTCCTCATAGTTATCTGTGAAAATTATACCTACAACATAGGTCAAACAGTTCTTACCCAGAATATAACTTAAAAACATTTCCCATTTTGCTTGTCCTAAATACATCCTTCAAGATTCTTGATATAATGCAAGGCAGATAGAGCTATGGTCTTCCAAAGATGTCCTCCTATTTCCCAGAATTTATGAATATGATAATATGTCATTCCCATGATTACATAACATTGTGTGGTACCACTGGCCATAAGATAGGGAAATCACACAAACCCTAATATAATATAATCTAACCACAAAAGAAGAGAACTCTTGTAGCTGGAGGCAGAAGAGAAAGTCAGGAAAGGGATTAAGCGTAGCATTGTTTCCTGAAGATGAAGTGGGCATGAGCCAAGGAATGCAGATAATCTCTAGAGGCTGGCCTGGACCTCCAGCCAGCAGCCAGCAAGGGAGCAGGGCCGTCAGTCTTACAACCACAAGGAGCTGACTTCTGCTAACCTGAGTGCACCTGAAGAGGACTGCCTCCCTCCCATTCCCCCACCCCTGAGAGCCTCCAAATGGAAGCCAAGGCTAGTTACCCCTTTGATTTCAGCTTTGTGAGACTAGAGCACCCAGCTGAACCCACATAATTGTGAAACAAAAAATGACTGATGTTTAAAGCCACTAGGTTTGTGGTAAATGGTTATGCAGCGGTAGAAAACTAATATCATGGTGGGGGAAAACAAAAACACAAAAAGCCTTTGCAAAGACTTTGTCCTCTTAAACTGGCATCCAAAATCATCTTGCTATGGGAATGTTATTCATTTCAACTAAGTAATGGATTTATTTTTTTCTGACGGCAGCTTGTGGAAATCACTTGTAAATTAATCTAGATGTAAAAAACAAAACAAAAAAATACGAATCTTCATGATTTTCTTTTCAAACTGAAATTTTAAATATAAAAACCAATAATTCAAAAGAATGATTAGGGTTAATGAAGTAAAGGAGGGATTTGGGGTTCTGAGCACCCACCATGCACCAGACTCTTTATATGTAAAAATAGACCAGACACCGCTGTCCTCCTCAAGAAGCTCAGAACACAGATGAACAATAATCCTAATAAGACTGGGCAGCATTTATTGGATACAATCTATGTGCCAATGTTTTGCTAACATTTTATCTGTATTTTTATTTCAGAAAAACAGATAAGTTCACAATAACATGCACGATAGAAGAATATATTAGGCAATACGTATGGTACAAAAGAAAGTAGCAAACATTGTTGATGAAGGAGACTGAGCAGGTTTTAATTGTTAAATTAAATACTAAAGATTTACAAAACAGATAAGTGAAGATAAACATTCAAAGTAGAGAAAATAGTGTGCATTAAGTCTTGAGAGATGAAACACTGAGGTTTGTTTGGGAAAGTTAGAGGTACAATAGTTTAGCATGTGAAAAGGTCACATTAGAGAAAGATAGAAATCAGTCAATGGAAGAACTTGCATGCTTAACTAAGGAATTATAAACATGTGCTAGCTGTTTCAAAAAAATAAGTTTAACTTCAATTCTAAGAACATACCCTTTTCTCTTTGCCACCTACCGTAGTACTTAGCCCTAGCTCTTGTGTTTAAGGAGACTGACCTATTTTGAAGATAATACAAGCAATAAGAAAATGTATTTTAGAAACCCTAATGAAACACTACTCAGTGAATTTCACCTGGCCCCACCCGCTTATTTTAACCACTGAGGATACTGGGCCTCGGAGAAGTTCCACAATTTGCCTAAGTCCCATGACTAGAAACATACTTATTAAGAGTCCGGGCTCAAGTATTCTAGCTCCCACTCCAGGGTTCTTTCCCCAGTGCCTTAAATTATTTTTTGTAGTTTTTACATAAGGATGTTTTAAAACTAAAAATGTTTTGTCTTTAAAATATTAATTTTAAATACTTAAATCTTATAAGGTAAGCGCTCAGAATGAGTTATACAGTTTTAGAAAATCAAATATTATAATACATATAATTAAGTGAGTTGGCCCTTGATTATTCACTAAAAAAAAAAAAAAAAAAAAAAGGAAGAATTAAAACAGATGGGTACCGAAAGCGTTCTCAGTTTTTTGAGATACAAACATTTGGTTTGGAAACTCCCTAGCCACGCCAGGATCCTCTCCTGAGCCAGTGTATGTTAGGGTTCTGGGCTGTGCAAAGAAGATTGACATTAATCTTCCTCACAAAGTCTTAGAAAAATCTGATTTACTCTTATAAGAACATTATGCCCAGAAACACCATGGAAGCATGTTAGACTCATATTAAACCTAACATAACAGAAAACTTGCATCCAGATTTTTATAGATGAGTATCTGGCAACTATTATAATCTTTTCTCTAGACAGTTTCTACACACACACACACACACACACACACACACACACTCCCCTTTCCATCACTATATTCACTTATATATCATAGTGATAATATATATTCCTCAACTAATGAAAATAAATCTTCCAATGTTTTCCTTATTTTTTTAAATATATCATTTTCTAAAATACAAACAGTCATAGTCTAGAACTATTCCAGATTCCCTGATGCCCTCCCCTATAATTTTGTCAATCTCGGAAGATAATATTCTAATTCCCACTGCCCTCATATCAAAATCTCAGGGGCACAAGTTTTACATCAAGAAAGAGAAAGTATGCATTTTTTATTGTGCCCATCATAATAGTTATAAACAGACCCAAGGCAGAGGAAAATACCAACAGGTTATATTTTTAGGATTAGAATTCTCACCCCAAAGGCTTTTTATCTAATTGAAGAACCATATTGATTGATTCAATAAGACTCTTTAGACTTAAGAAAGTTTACTTCCTTATGCAGATAATTCTTGCTTGGATTTAGAAAGAAAGAAAAGGGACAATAAAATAGCACTATGCTAATAAATTTGGCATTGCAGACAAAGTGCTTTGTAAAACTTAAATAGACATAGCTATTAAAGAAGTTGAATGCACTCATTGTGGGCAATTATATTATTGTTTAAATATTCCTAGCCTCTCTTCATGATGTCCTGTCTCTAAGGGAGAATTGGGTATTCCCAGGCTGTTTGAATCAGGTGTGGCCAGTAGATATTCTTTGGTCAAATAAATCTAAGCAAAAGAGATGTGTGCCACCACCCCCATCCCCACACATGATGCTCCGGCAGGAACGTTAGGAGCCAAGACAGTGTTCACCATGAACTGCTTTCCTCAGCCACGTAAATGGTAATATTAAAGACCGAGATGCCCAGCTGGCATGGCTCAGTGGTTGAGTGTCGATCTATAAAACCAGGAAATCAGGGTATAGGACTCTCTTTCACAGCCCGCGTAGAAAGAGTTCCAATTCAGGGTTCAGCTTCTGGAGAAGGGCCGCACACAAATGAAGAGACTTGAAGAAATTCAATTTGGCGATTTGGGGGGCCAGGCGGTAGTCCAACTCTAGTAGGAGAACTACTCCTGCTCTGGCCCTGCCATCCCTTTTATCGAGGCTTTGGGGAAAATATCTTAAGCAACATAAACAGAAATTTACATGTAGCCCCTGGGCAGGAAATAACAGAAACTTACACAGGACAAATAAGGTAGATTCTGCTTCAGCTAACATAATCTCAACTAAAGGTTAGAGCAATTAAGGTTGTTGACCAGCCTTCCTGGCTTCCTGTCAACATCTCTTTTTCAGTGAAACTAATTTAGTTTCCAGCATCAGGGCACAATGCTGGGGTTGCAGTCTGGACCTCCAGTGTGGGACTTGCAGGATATGGCTGATCAATGCTTCTCTCTCATCACTGATGTTTCTATCTCTCTCTCCTTCTCCAAAATAAATATATATTTTTTAAAAAGATATATTTTTAAAGTTAAAAATATATATCTTAAAAAAAGCTCCATCACCCTTTTTCCTGGCATAAGGTAATGAGAGAAGAGCATAGCTGACCCATAAGGAAGAAAAGTATGAGCCCAACATAACTTTTCTTTGCAAGCCGCTAAAATGCTCAGGCCATTTGTTATTACAGCCTAACCTAGTCTGTCTGAAAGTAGCAGGAAATGTCCTGTTTGTCTAAAGCAAAGAAGACACTAAATTATAAAACATTAGAAGAATGCTGTCTGGAATAAAGCTAAGGATACCCACTATAATACTATATGATATTGTATTGGAGCTCCCAGCTAGCTCTAGCTCTGTAAGACAAGAATAAAGTTAAGAAGACACACACACACACTTATATAGATATATAAGTGGTTATTCATATGTGTGGTATATATTATATACCTTTTGTTTCATTTTCCCAAGAAAACTGACAGCCAAATAACTACAATCAATCAGAGAATTTAGCAATGTTGCTAGATGCATGGTCAGTGTAACAATCAATGCAGAAAATCAACTGCATTCCCATATACCAACAAACTAAAAATAAAATGGTTTTAAGCTTCCATTTATAATAAAAAGGAGAAGATACCAGAGATAAATCTAACAAAGAGTATCATAAAGAAATAAAAAATATTATTGGAAAATATTGAAGATAACCTAAACAAATGGAAATCTATACCCCAAAATTAATATATTATATTACTCAGTTACATTCAGACTAACAGGTCAGTTCATTGAAGTTAACAAAACTGATTATCAAATGTATAAGAATGAGCAAAGACCCAAGAATATTAAATATAATATTGAAGAAAAATAGTAAGATTCAAGATAGATAAATATAATACTGAATAAAAATAACAAGGTATGGAGAATCACCCTACTGATATCTTGGCTAACTAAAAAGCAATTGAGACAATGAGGAATTGGCAAAACAGAAAAAGAAAAAGAAAAATATATCAGAAAGAAACAGAGACATGTACATGTGAGAACTTGGACATGACAGAGATGAGATTATTAAATACAGGAAAATCTCTTTAGGTTTTCATAGTAAGAAGAATAAACCATTAAGAAAAAGACTGATAAATTAACTGTATTAAAAGTTAAAACTAATGTATATAAGAGGGAAGGAGAGAGGATGTGCAGAAAGGAAAAAGGAAGGGAGATGGTCTTGGAAAATATTTGCACTGCATATAAAAAATTAGTAGTTAAAGCATATAATATCTAATCAATAAAAAGTACAACTTAAGGAACAACCAAGATGGTGGCATATGTAAACACCTGTGCTTGCTGCCTCTCACAACCATATCAAAACTATAATTAAAATACAATACAAATATCATCCAGAACCATGGGAAAGCTAGTTCTGAATGATATTTGTTTTGTATTTTAATTGTAGTTTTGAATTAATATAGAATAAAAAGAGTAAATGAAAAGGAAAACCTAGTGGCCAACAAACATAAAAAAATGATAAAGCATTAGTAATCAGAGAAATACTAAGTTAAATTACTAGTCAGAGAACTACAAAGATATAATTTCACACCTTGAATTGGCAAAAGTTTAAAAGCCAGACAATATGGGAGATTTCATGTACAGCTGGGACGATAAAATGATGTAATCATGCTAGGGAATAACTGGCCTTATATTAAGGGAAAGATGTGCATTCCCTGGGACCAAACAATTCTACTTGTAGGTACATACCCTAGAGAAACTCACACAGACCACCATGAGACATAGGCAAGGAGGTCACTGCATTGTTAATATTGATGAGTTTCTCATCTGTACATTAGGGATAAAATTAACACATCTCATAGGGTTATTGTACGGAATAAATGAATTAGAACATGGAAATTCTTGGAACTGTTCCTGAAACAAAGCGAGTGCTTAATTAATAATGATTAGATGTTGTTAATAGATCCATTTCTAGGGCTTCCTTTACTTTGTTTTGATTCTCAGCATCCAGTACACTATGCTCAAAACTTGAGTATTTTCCTTTGCAAGTTTTCTTCTCTTCACAATTGCTGACTTCATTTAATGGGTTGTTCCTTAAGCCCCAGACAAGTCGGACTGCCAGGTAATCAGACTGCAGCCAGGCCTGCTGTGATCTGGGTGAGACTTACTCATCCTCTCAGGTCACAGTTACACTAAACCTTTTCTCCCGAGGTGAGCTGGCTTTCTCCCATCTTACACTCTCCCCAGTGAGGTCTGCCAGAGTTCTTAAACTTATTTTGATCTATGAGATGAACAAATGCTAAGTTGTGCCAACAGACTTTCAATTTTACTTTCTAACAGGATTCTTAATCATAAGGTTCTACCCTAAATAAATGTAAAAGGAAAGAGAAATGGAAGGAAGAAAGGAAGAGAGAGGGAGGAGGAATTAAAAGAAGAAATATCAAATATTGTTCAAGAAGAAAAAAAATGCATGTAATGAGCATAGATAAAATCTACTCAAAAGTTCGATGTGAGTAAATTTTCCACTCCACCTTTACCTACAGTTGTTTTATGACTCCCCTCCCCTTTGATTAACTACTCTCATTCCCTCAGCATCACGTCCTTTGAAACTCTGAATCCTAAAACAAGTCAGTATTCAAGAGCAACAGGTGCTAACATATAATGTCATACGTTCCATATAACATACTGACATTTTTAAATGGTCCCCTAGATTAGATACAATCCTTTACCAGGACTCTTTAAAAGTCAATTCCTCCGTCGTTAAAAGTTTTCATCACAATGGCCATTGAATGTGGGAGAAATCTTGAGAGCAGAATTTTAGGAACCTACCAAACTGTATAACCTATCTGACTTCAAGTACTCTCCATCCCACTCCCTACCTCGCTGAGGAAAATTGGCTTAATTTGACATAAAGGGCATATACTGTACTTATTAATGACAAATTTATTTATTTTAAAACTAGAGGCCCGGTGCACTAAATTCATCCAAGAGTAGGCTTTCCTTCCCCCAGCTGCCGGCACCGGCTTCCCTCTGGCACCCGGGACCTGGGCTTCCCTTGCAGCCCTGGCTTCAGCTTCGTCTGAAAGGTTGTCCAGAAAGAAGGACATCCAGTCTGAAGGGTTGTCCAGAAAGAAGGACATCCGGCCTAATTAGCATATTATGCTTTTATTATTACAGATATTTACAAAGCATTACAATGTGTCAGGCAAGTCTTAACAGTTACAAATCATTTGATTTTTGTTTTGCTCTGTATCATACTAGCGTGCCTTTTTCTATTTTTACAGCTCAGACTTCCTTTGCCCCTTCTCTTACTCTTTCTCCCCATTCCTCAGAACTAAGAATAAAGGTACGAGGATAGGGTCCATCTCCAAAGACTAGCAAGGAGTAGACTACTAGCAGTGAAATGGGAAGCAAGCAAGGATTCCATGAAGTTATGACACAGACACCTTAAAAAAACCAACCTTCTCAACTTACAGATACTTTCTCTGGAGTCCTTTCTGCTAGACCATAGAAGCATTTTACAGAGTGCTTCTGCTAGGCAAAGCTGCTTGCTGAAAGAATCTGTGTGCGTGCTTTGTAACATACCTGTACGCATATGATGATGCTGTGACACACAGATTCTGTGGTCTCCAAGTGGCACACCATCCCCGTGTGGCCATGAAGAAGACTGAAAATTAACCTTAATCCCAATTGTCAGGAGGATGAAAACCACATAAAGAATTAATCAAATGCTGTTTATTTGAATCTTACACCAGTAAAAAAGAAAGTCAGGACAGATCACCACCTACCGCATCACGCCAGAGACCAGCCAACACACCTTAACTCCTCATTGCCACAACCATGAGCTCCCAATTTTTTCAGAATTACCCCACCGAGGTGGAGGCTGCAGTTAACTGCCTGGTCACCTGTTAGGTTTGATTGGACAATTGAATCAATATGCCCGCCCCTGGTAACTGACCTTTAGGCCACTTCCCAATGGGCATGCCACTTGCCTAGACCAGTGGTCAGCAAACTGCAGTTCGAGAGCCACATGGTCCCTTGAGTGTGGCTCTTCCACAAAATAACATGGCCTGGGCGAGTCTATTTTGAAGAAGTGGTGTTAAAATAAGTTAAAGTTTGAAAAATTTAGCTCTCAAAAGAAATTCCAATCGTTGTGCTGTTGATATTTGACGCTGTGGACTAATGAGTTTGCTGACCACTTGCCTAGACCACAATCCACCTGCTAAAACCATAATCTCTCTCTCCGGACTTCCTAGAATCCGGACCTGCATAGAGAAGTCTCTGCACAGAGGTCTCCGCCCAGAGTCCCTTAAAGCCGCTGACTCCGTCACCGGTCACCGGGTGCTGGAGCCATCCGGGCTGAGCCAGCTGGTGTGTGGATGATGGAATGAATTCCTAATCCCTCACAGGTCTGGCCTGGTGCATTCCTCCTTCGGAGACCCTCACACCAGCCTGCCGCTGCGGGCCTCCAACCGACCTCTCCCTGGGCGTGGACCACTTCTCCCGTGAGTTGGTGAAGTGGGAGGGCGAAGAGCATCTTAAAGATGCAAAACCAGCCCAGCACGTGGCCGCATTCTCTCCAGGAGGAGCTGAAGCCTCCCCAAGGTGAGGGGGCAAAACTCAGGGCACCAGGGGAGCCGCTCTGGCCTTGGGGAGGACCCCGAACCAGGCCCTGGTGGAGCTGCAGCCCAGGGTTCTGCCCGCGCTGACCCTCAGCTCTGGGACTTCCTGCAGAACCACTTCCGGGGTGAGGAGGTGAAACTCATCAGGAAGATGGGTGACACCTGACCCACCTCCGCAGGCTGCGGCCCCCAGGCTGGGCTGGGAGAGGATCTCTTCAAAAGGCTCACCCTCAAGCAGAACTAGAAGCCTGTTGAGCCCAGAGGCCTTTGAAAGGCCCCTCTGCATCCCGCTTGTGTCTGGCTTTGGCCTGAGCCTCTCCCCGGAACTACTAGCCATTCTTTTAGCCACCCAGAAGCCCTCTCCCATGCACTGGACCAAATGAAACAATAAAGCTTTTTGCAGCCCTTGGGTGTCAACCTATGAACCAGGAGGTCACAGTTCGATTCCAGTCAAGGGCACATGGCTGGGTTTCGGGTTCAGTCCCCAGTAGGGGGTGTGCAGGAGGCAGCTGATCAATGATTTTCTCTCGTCATTGGTGTTTCTCCCTCTCCCTTCCTATCTGAAGTTTTAAAATATTTTTTTAAAACTTTTTGCAGAGGGGAAAAAAAAAAAAAGAAGAAAGCTACAGTCATTAGTTCTGGGAGACTGATGGGGTTTGAGAGGAAGGTGGATTTTGAAAGTCTTGACTTGGTCAGTGTTCCATTAAACACTGTTAATTTTTTGTTAGGATGGATTTGGGGAATGAGGAGAAGAGACTTTGTGATTGGCTCTTGGCAGCCTTAGCTCAGTTCACTATCTACTCACACATAAAGCTTTCCAGGCTGACTACGGTCAGAGGAGTTTTCTTGTTTTAACTAAAAGACTATCTGTTCCTCTCCTTTGGGGTCCAAGTTTTGAATAAGAAATTCATAAAAATAATTTATTTTTCCAGAATATTCACTTTAATGAATTTTTACTTCCCTCTCTTGCTTCATACATCCCATTTTACAAAACTTTTACAAAAACAGTGAGTTTTAATTGTTCAGAAACACTTTATTTAAGCACTTCATATAAATTTTGTATATAAAACACCATTAGAACTAATGCAATAAAACAATGTCTGTTGGTTTAATTATATTATAAATTAATAAAACCACTGAAATGCTATGAAAACAGAAATAGTTCATCATTTTCAATCCACATCTGTGGCTTTTAAAAGTAATAATAATTCTAGGATCTGGATCTCTAATCTGATGGTCTCCATTCTTTAGCAAGTCCTTGTTTTTTTCCTTTCTCTAAAGGAAATTCTTTGCTGTGTTTTTTGTTTGTTATTATTTAATCAACAAAGGGCAAGTGGACAGCAGCTTTTGTGTGTGTGCTCTTGTTGAAATGGTATTTTAGTAATTTTAAATAGTGTTCCCTCCAACATGTCAGGATGACTGGCAATCCTCCCCACCATTTATTAGGAAAACTATTGCAATTTCCTTTTCCTTTCCCTAGTTGCATCAAATACTGTAATCATTTTATTCTGTAAGGTGGTCAGCAATGCCTTCTGTATGCCCTTCAGCTATGTCTCTTCCCACAACCACTCTAAACCTTTTAACTTTATTGTAAATGCTGAATTATTCCTGCCTTTCATCATCAGTCTATTTCTCCTAGACTCCTCAATTATCCCCAGGCTCCTGCTTTGAACATTGCCCAATTGGATTGCACAAACATAGCAAAGTTGGTCCAGATTTGCTTGTTCAGACTAACAAAGGCTCTCGCTTTGTGAGTTTGTAACTCAGATGAGTCTCTTTGCTAAGTTCTTTTCATACATCTTCTCATTCAATCTTCCCAATAATTGTATGAAGTAGGGATTTTACTAATAAGGTAAGTGAGATTCAGTGCATTCAGGAACAGGTACTTGTACATGGTCATACAGATCTGGGGAGCCAGAAGGTCAATCTGATCCCCAAGTTTCTGTCCTACTTGAAACAATAATTAGCTATTGGCTAAGCACTGTATGCCTGGAATTAATATATTAATTCCAGACCTTTGGAAATAATATATTGAGAGAAAGGACCAGAAATATACATTTTTAACAAGCTCCCAAAATGATTCTTAGGCACAATAACATTTGAGAATCCCTGAAGGCCCACATCTTATGGGTTGGTCTCTGTCTCTAAGCACAGAAGACAGAATTTTGTGTGATTTATTTTTCTGATCCTTTATTCTGATTTAGTACTTCCCATATTTTTTCTTCTTAATAAAAGAAAAAAAACCATACCAAATTTTAAAAACCACTAATTTTTTTAATATATTTTATTGATTTTTTACAGAGAGGAAGGGAGAGAGATAGAGAGCTATCGATAGAAACGTCGATGAGAAAGAAACATCAACCAGCTGCCTCCTGCACACCCCCTACCGGGGATGTGCCCACAGCCAAAGTACATGCCCCTGACCGGAATCGAACCTGGGACCTTTCAGTCCGCAGACCGACACTCTACCACTGAGCCAAACCGGTTTCGGCCCACTAATTTTTTTTTAGATAATCAAAAATAATATAATGAATCAAGGGTGAGTAAGGTACAAATTTTAGCTTAGTTTGGTTTTAGAAATTTGTTGTCATAGTAGAAGTTGTATAAAATAGTTCAAATATAATACATATTTTTACATACAAAATGTAAAAGTTATAGGTCAAATACAGAGTTAGTGACTATTTGAGGATGGAAGAAGGGATAAAAAGGAGTGAATAAATAAATACAAAACTGTTCTAAGAAAGGCATACAACAGCTTCCTTCAATCATCAGCGAATAAGGCCCAAGCTTAATTGAGGCAAACTAACTTGTGTAATTTTAAGATTGTATATATGATTAGGTTTCATTGTTTGCTTTTGAGAAATTAATGACTGCTTTTTAAAGTAAAGTTTGTAAACTTTATATAATAAAGCAAAAGACAATGCCATACTCCATGTATAGCATGAGTTTCCGGTCGGTTTCTAACAATTTCCCCGCCCTCCCCCCCTCCCCACCATACCCCTATTATTAACCTGGACTACAGTCAATCTGCTCAGTGTGATGGGGAGGCCCCTCAAAAGAATAACCTATAACTGGTCTAAGGTACTATTATTTTTAGATAGATCTATCAGAAAATCTAAGAGAAATAATTGTCTCTTTTATTCCCTTCTTTCTTAGTATAAGTTCCTCACAAAACTGATGAATGAACACCAGTTTTTCCTTGATTGCCATTTCTTTACTATCTTTTTTGTTTGAAAAGTCTATGATTTTTAACATTTAGAGTAAAATATTTTACTTATGACAATTTGAATGACAAAAAAAATAAGAAATATGACAACATTAAGTTTTGGAGAGGATAGGGTTGACTATAGCACATGTAATATGAGAAAAGGGGTCAAATGGAACCACCTGAACACACGGTTTGGTATTGCTTTGTAAAGTTGAATATGTGTACAGCCCATAACCTAGACTTTCCACTCCTAAAGAAATTTCCATATATATTTCAGTGAAACTCTTGCACATGTGCTCCAAAAGGCTCACAATGACAATGTATGCCATAATAAAATGGAATTAGAAAATGATGATCTAAAACAGATAAAGTGTGGTATGTCCATGCATGAGGATAATAAAACAGAATGAATGACAAAATTACAACTTGCAACAAAAACAGATGCCTCTTACATAACTAATTTTAAAAAATGTTGAAATCAAAATTAATAAAAGGAGCCAATACAGTCTGATACAAATTTTAAAGCTCAAAAGAAGCAAAAATAATACTATATTGCTTAGGCATGCATACATATGTGATTTCTTTCTTTAATTTAAGGCAGGGAAATGGTAAACCTCGGTACTGATTCTCAAGGTAGATGGAGAAGTCCAAAGGAGGAGTGAGAAAGTGAGCTCCTAGTTTGGATGTAAAATATTGGTAAACTTTCTAATTCAATGACAGGTTCCTTGGTGCGCATTATATATACTTTAGAACTTACATATGTGATACATATATTCTTGCTATGTAGCAAAATAGATTTTAACTAATGATAAAGGGAAAATGTTCAGAAAATAGCAGCCTAAAAAAATTGACTTTGAGAGAAAAACTGTGTATAGTTTTACATGAATACAACTTGTAGGTCCCACCCTAGAGAAATGACAATGCAATTGCAGTTAATAGCAATGTAAGACCATGGGAAATTCCAATTATAATGAATTTACTGTGTTCACTACTAGTTTTTATTTCATTAACTTTTTTGCTCCATCAAAGTACTTGGAACAATAAACTTAGTTAGTCTGACATGTGGGAAATATTAGACAGAAAATCTTTTACTTCACATTGTCATGCTCAGAACAATCTCTTTGTTTAACACTGACTTTGTTCTCAAATTTGCCAGGGACAAGTAGGAGGAGAAAAGTTACAACAAAGATCAATTGAATTGTTTGGTGGGTTTCTTAGTTTTTCTATGTATTTTTGCAGCAATTTTGACACAGAAAAATTTTCCAGAACTCTATATTGTCTGTGTACAAAACCTTTATTCTTTGATTTAATATAAAGGTCCTTAGAGATTGCAATGTACCTAGAAATTCTTGAACCTGATATTTCTCATCTCCTTCAGATATACTAGCTACTGTCATCATGCCTGCCAATCTTATTATCTGAATCCTTGACTTCCTTAGGAAATCATTATACTGCAGAGGTAATGTTTGCACTATCATATCACTTCAAAAGTAAAATTTGTCCTTGAATACCAACAAACCTCTAATGGCAATGATTCTTATATCTATGAACTTAAAATATCAATAGTAAGTTTTTTTTGGGGGGGAAAGAGTAAGTTTTTGTGTCCCCATGTGTTGGCAGATATGTCAAAATTTTTCTATTCTGAAAAGTAAGGGATATGAGTGAATGACTGAACAAAATGTTTTCCAGAAATGCAAATCAATTGTAATTACTAGGAACTAAAGTAAACTCAGAGAAAATTCTGCTTCATCAATATCTCTAAATTCTTTATGTATTTTCTGTAGGAGAGAAATCAGTAAGAGGATTGCATAGAAATTTAACAACTAGAAGTTAACTGGAAATTTTGAATCTTCTAAATGATTTTAAAAGTCCTGGTCCTTCTTATCCTTATGGCCTGACCTCTCATCTTTCATTTTGGCTCATTCAGATTTACAGAAGCAAACTAAGGCGGCATTAACTCCTTAAAAGTTAACAAATACCAAGTTCAATAAATATTTTCTGAATAGTATAATAGAATAAAAACAAAAATCTGCAGCTCATGCCCTAATATGCTTAAGAATCAGAAATATTTTTTATATTTTTTTATTCTTTTCAGAGAGGAAGGGAGAGGGAAAGAGAGAGAAGAAAAAACATCAATGCTGAGAGAGAATCACTGATTGGCTGCCTCCTGCGTGCCCCCGACTAGGGACCCAGCCTGCATGTGCCCTGACCAGAATCAAACTCTGACCTCCTGGTTCATAGGTTGACATTCAACCACTGAGCCATTCTGGCCAGGCTCAGAAATTTTTTAAAGTAATCCTCCCATCCAGTGTAGACCTTTTTACCCAGCATTCCTGACCAATGCTCATCTAGTCTCCAGTGACAGAAAATGCATCACCATAACGGCAGGCCCACACCTTCAGTGAACAGCCTTACTGGTTAGAAAATTCTTACATTAAACTACAATTTACTACTTTGCAGCTTCTCTACTTTTTTTATTTTTCCATAAAGATTTTGAGATAATGCCTGTTTAAATTCTCCCTTTTTCCTTCTTTGTTCCACTATAACATTCCCCATAGAACACACTTTTTGGTTTTTCTTCAACAGAGTTTCCAGTGTTTTCTTCTGCATTTTGTCAATGCAATTCTAAAACCATGGTACTCAGAAGCAGATGTAATATTTTGGGTATGAATCATCTCAAACTATAAACTCTAGACACCTATTACTACAACCAAACATAAAGCTAACTTTAATATAGTTCAATAACTATTCATTCAGCAAACATTTGCCAAATATCTACCAACTAAGTGCTATTATCAGGTTAGGTAGGCCTTATAGATTCAAAAATCAAGGAAGCCTTAGTTACTGCCCTCATATATCTAGCTGCATTACGCTATTAACTCATGGGAAGCATATGATCAGATAGCCCTCCAGCTTTTCATTTGTATTTTTACAAGCAAATCACCACCTCTGTCTACTGAGGAACTTGCCTCCAACGCTGATGAAGTTCACGGTGACTTTAATTACAGCATCCACTTTACTAGTGAGAACAAGTTTAACGGAATTCTTACAGAATGTAAGTGAAACATCACAACACCTGGGGGTGATCTTTGTCTATTCAGAAGTAGATATACTTAGCAGAATATCCTGGATTTTATGTTGCCTTTTTTCCTACAGAAAAAAATAGTTATTTTTCATCAGAAATGTATTATTAATCTTTTTCAACATGTGATTTCATTTTTTTTCTTAAGTAACAGAATTTTAACTAGCCAGGTGTCCTCTTTAGTTCACTAATTTTTATTTAGCAAGAAAAAATATAACAATTCACTTGATGAAGATGAGGATAGCAAAATCTCCTATTCCATTAAGGGAATGGTGCAAGAGCGGTTGTATGTAGCTCAAACCATGAGATACCGTCTCTCATTAAGTAAATGTTTATTTATGACCCATCTACAGAAAACTGACGCATGTGAAGAGAGAATCAGAAGTACTTCCAACAGAAACGGCTTTAATTTTTGATACGGGCCAAGCTCTTCATCCTTGAGAAACAGTTTGTATAGAGAAGTGTCCTAAATTCTTCCAACAGTGCACCTCCCAGCTGCTCCAAGTAATACATCTTGTCCTTGTACGTGCGAAAGTGTTTAGTAAAACCAGATGGCTCACTGTTTTCCCTGTCCTGCAACCCTTAAAACTGGCAAGAATATAGCCAAGGTCAAAAGCCTTACAGATCTTAATGACATGAACAGACACTTGAAAACGCTGGTTCATCCATAATTAGGTTATTTCAGTTATTCTCCACCCAGCTCTTACTAAATCTCAGTTCATTCCCTGGCAAATATTATATTATCCTAGCACACACAGAGCTTGAGTCTCCCCCACCCACACCTTTGTGAAAGTCATGCTATCACTTGAAGCCCTAAGGAAAATGGGGAAATAAGACTAAAAGTTTATCAGCCAGTCTTTATTACCAGATATTTTGAATGTCACACCTGAAGAGTCAACTCAGAGAGATCCGCTCACGCACCAGAACCCAGCTCGATCATGAAGCCTGCAGGCAAGACAAGCAGCTGTTCAAAGCCAGGGCTTCACAAAGGAATCGGCCAGGGGTCTTGTTATTATGAAGAGTCTGACTCAGCAGGTCTGGAGTGGGGCCTGAGGCCCTAGCTGGTTAGACTCAGTGGATAGAGCCTCAGCGTGCAGACTGAAGGATCCTGGGCTCGGATCCCAGTCAGGGCACATGCCTGGGTTGCATGCTCAATCCCCAGTAGGAGATGTGCAGGAGGCAGCCTATCCATGATTCTCTCTCTTCTTCGATATTTCTCTCTCTCCCTCTCCCTTCCTCTTTGAAATCAATAAAAAATATACATATTAAAATAAAAGTTAGAGTGCGGTCTGAGCATGTGCATTTTTACAAAGCTTCCAGGCAATGCCAATGCTGCTGGATGGTGGACCATTCCAGATAACAAATTTTCAGGGCTAGACAATAGTCAGAATTCTACTGCTGCCATTGCCGCCAACTTCTCCCGGGACTTGTTTCCAACCTACTCATTTTTCTCTCCGTGACTCACCTTTCCTGACACACCAGCTCCCCTTCTAGTAAATGATTGGTATAATCATGAAGTTGGTAGCTTTGTCCATCTCTCCTGCCTCTGTGTTTCTCATCTCAGGTGAAGATTCTGCCGTCTGAAATCCCTCCCTGCATTTAACATCACCTCCTTGTAGGGTGGTGTCTAGATGATGAGAAGGGATAGAAAGGGCAGAATAAAACCCTAGCATGCCAAGGTTCCTGAAGGTCAGGCCCCAAAAAAATTTTTAGTTCCATTTATAGGTGGTGGAAGCACGGAGTTGTAGAAGGAAGTGGAATGACTAGGGTGATCCACCTTGCCTGGAACAGTCCCAGTTTACACCACTGTCCACACACAATTATAATTATCATTAATATCTCCCCTTTGGCTGTTCAAAGTGATGCAGTCTTATATAACCTTCCTAGACACAATGAAATCGGTATTTCATCTTAAATGGGTTAGAACAGTGTTATGCAGCCTGTCACCCCAAGAAACCTCACTCACAGATGGAGGTCTATACAAGATGCTAAAAGCTGAAACTGGATTGGTTCAGTGGATAGAGCATTGGCCTGTGGACTGAAGGGTCCCAGGTTGGATTCTGGTCAAGGGCATGTACCTTGGTTGCGGGCACATCCCCAGAAAGGGGTGTGCAAGAGGCAGCTGATAGATGATTCTCTCTCATCGATGTTTCTAACTCTCTATCCCTCTCTCTTTCTCTCTGTAAAAAAAAAAAAAAAAAAAAAATCAATAAAATATATATATTTTTTAAAGAGCATATGTGCTTGGTGTGATTATGCTGATCATTACCTGTGGATCAAACGTTTATTGTAGTTACACATTATGCACCTTATATTTATAAACTATGGATAGATTACCTAAGTCCCCTGATACCTTATCAATCCAATTTAGTTTATTATTTGGACCTTTCAAAGCTTTAATCATGAGGCAATTAATCAAGAGAAGTGTGGAAGTGACCACGGAATTAGAATATGAGAATAAGTTAGGCAGGCAATGGCAGCTTGGGGGGAGGGGGGTAATGGAAGGATGTTAATTATGATGGCAACAGGCATGACAGAGTGAGTGAGATGGCAGATATATTTTAGATGGATAATCAATGGGGCTTAGAACCTAGTTGGCCGCCAAAGGCCAGAGAGGGGAAAAGGTAAAGGGTGATTTTTTTTTTTTTTACCAGATTATCACATACGTTTATTTCAGATGTAACAGCAATGTTAAAATCAATAAGGTTACTTAACCGTACCAAGTAAATCTAGCCATCAAGTTATTTTTAAATTTAAACTCAAGCAGGGCTGGTTTCTTTTTATTTTTTTTATATATATTTTATTGATTTTTTACAGAGAGAAAGGGGGAAGGATAGAGAGTTAAAACATCAATGAGAGAGAAATGTTGATCAGCTGCTTCCTGCACATCCCCCACTGGGGATGTGCCCGCAATCAAGGTACATGCCCTTGACCGGAATCGAACCCGGGACCCCTCAGTCCGCAGGCCGACGCTCTATCCACTGAGCCAAACCGGTTAGGGCTCTTTTTATTTTTTTATTGAACTTATTGGGGTGACATTGGTTAACTGAGGGAGCTTTTCATTTCTGCAGACCATGGTTTCCCAATAGTTCTGTTTCTGGAGGACTTTCAGTTGATGAGTAAACTGCTTTGGGAATATTTCAAACTCCTTTCCCCAAATGAAAACCAATCTGGACAAATTATATATTTTTTACATAGGTCTTTCTGCAGATTATTTTCTTTAGAGCCTAAATGCAATTGCCATCCAGTACATTTTCTGCCTTTTTGCCCCACAGCAAAACTTAGCTGTCCTGAAACATGATGTCCTGTGATCATCCAGTCAATAGAATTGTTTTTACATCGATGATAATTTTTATCAGATTTCAAAATAATCAACCCACATGGGACATTATTTCCATCTCTTCTGACTCCTAAGCATGTGAATGAGTGCCCAGCAAATGTCACTGTGACCTCTTCTACCGACAGGACTGGTTTATACCAGATCATTTTCTACATTTTTGGTGGGTGGATAACTTTTCATAAGATAGGAGACATCAAATGTCTAATTTATTTTTAAATTATTTTAATATATATTTTTATTGATTTCAGAGAGAAAGGGAGAGGGAGAGAGATAGAAACATCAATGCTGAGAGAGAATCCTTGATCAGCTGCCTCCTGCATGCGCCCTACTGGGGTTTAAGCCTGCAACCCAGGCATGTGCCTTTTGATTGGAATTCATGGTTATATCCACCTGAAGATTATGTGGATATAGCTTAACTTACCCAAATTCAATGGTGTCTAAGAAAGCATCTTTAAAAAAAAAACAAACCAAACACAATGCAAAAGAAAGAAAGCATATTTCATTAAAGATTTGGATTGGTTATACCTGAATGGGAAGTGCATGAAGGACCAGGGAAGGCAGAGTGTTACCTCAAACTATTAAAGTTTCCTTGGAGCTGGTGCCTTAAGTCTATTGTTCTATTATATTTATTTTCCCTACACTCTGGCTCTGGATAGTCCCTTAAATTCAGAACTGCTCAGATTTTGAACCCTCTGCCCAACCTAATCCTTGGCCATGTGTTCCCTCCTGAGTCCTAGCTGGTATCTGATTCCCAGATTCAAGTACACCCTAACTATTGTTTTCTATCCTATTATAGTTTCCAATGGCATTTCAGACTGGGCCTCTTATACTCGAATGTTTCTGGGTTTCTTACCACTGAGTAGTGTGATATCTGTATCCAACTCAAATCACATGCTAGCGTAGGAAAAAAATCTCATGGAACACGGCGTAATTGTATAGATGAGAAAACTGAGCTCAGATAGATTCATCAGAACCATATGGCAAATTTAAGACAAACAAGCCAAATGTAATGTCTTCTTGACTTTGTTTATCATAAAAGCTTCTTTATTTCTTAACCGTGGTCGCAGTGCTGAGAACAGATTTAACAATAATTGTATTTTGATCTTTAGCATAGACAGCGCCCTACCTTTCATATCCTCCAGCTAAGCTTCATTTATAAGATACAGGTATTTCATTTTCACCTGTAAAATTGAGATGCTCCTGGGTAAAATATTATAGCTACTGAAGCAATTCGCTAAAAACAAATTACCTGATTCAAGCAACAGAGAAATAACATATTAACAATTTGAAAGGACATGGGGAATCTAAATGTTGCTGAGTAACTATCAAAATAAAAATAGTAGATATAGCTCAAATACATTATCACCTTCGTCATATTCTTGGAGAACTACTATCATCGAGAAGTTTCATGGGATTTTTATACGAAGTTAGAACTTTAGGATTTCCCAGGAGCACAGAACTAATTAGGTTGTAAAGTACTGATTCAGTACTATTTCAAAAGAATAATGCCACATTCTAAATCGTCAACACTGGTGCTCTAACAAGCTGAAAACTCATTTTGTTTGCAGACTTCAGTGGCTTTATAGATAAATTAAACAAACAACAATATAAATACAATACCCCAATGCTACAAAAAAAAAGGGATAAAAATCGTAGTAGAATTCCAGAGTCTCAAATGTACATCTTGTTCCAGCAACAGCCCACATAAACTTTGTCCTTCCCCAATGGAAACCAAAACACTAATTTAAGTGCTTCAAAGCTAGCATGGTTTTTGTGCAAAGCACTTACTGGATGCTTGATACGGAAATAAATCAAGAGTCTGTAAGAAAAAAAAATGTTTTGCAGGAAAAAGTGAGGATTCAAATCCAGGTCCATGCATCTTTTTCCTCTTCTTTTTCTATTTTACATAGCAAATCCCTGATGAGAAAACTAGGCATAAATAATAAGGTGGGAAGAATAAAAATCTGAGCGCCTCAACTCCCAAGCCCTCCATAAAAATATAATAACAAGGCAAGACAAAGGCTGAGTTGTGCGTGGTCTCTCGGGTACATCAGGTGGGTGCTCTTTTTTGCTTAAAACCCTTTAGTGCATGCATCTCTAAATAAAGTAAACAAAATTAATATTTCTTATAAAATACCTTTAGAAAAGTAACACAATGAATTTCAACTTGAAGACGTTAGCTTTTTTTGCTTTGAGAAAATTAGATACAGACTTCTGAGCTAATGAAAGATAAAAATATAGTTCACATTTATGTCCAACATTAAAAAGTACTATGTCTGTGTTCGATGTTTTCTCTATCAAGAAGTCATGGTGTCATGGGTTATATTTTTTCTTACAGTTTTAATCTTGCAAATAAAACAATGGAAAGAAAAAAAACAGGTCATAGGTCAATCCCTCTTATTATACTTCTGAAAATCTCAGGAGCAACTATTCAATATTTGGTTCCTGTTTTGATGCTGAGGGCACTAAATACAATATTTGCCGCAACCTTAGAAAGTAGAAATATTATTGATCTGCTGTTAGTAAAGAAACTATTATGGTTTAGATAGAGTGAATGTGAATTCAAACCTAAATGTTTCTGACTCCAAACCCAATTTTTGTGCACAGAGCTGTGCTGCTACTGAAACTGCAGGTAATCAACCAAATGTGTGAATTAGACAATGGTATGTTGCATTTACTAAAAATATCATAAAATCTCATTGAATTAAATTTACTTGTAGCTAGAGAGAAAATACTTATATATTTTTTTAAAATCCTCACTCAAGAATATTTTCCACTGACTTTGAGAGAGAGTGGAAGAGAGAGGGAAAGATAGAAAGAAATATCCATGTGAGAGAAACACATCAATTGGTTGCCTCCTGCACATGCTGGGCCAGAGCCCAGGGAGGAGTCTGCAACCGAGGTACTTGTCCTTGAGCAAAATCGAACCTGGGACCCTTTGGTCCGCAGTCCAACACTATAGCCACTGAGCCAAACTGGGTAGGGCCTTACATGATTGTTTTAACCTAGGGGTGTCGAACTCAATCAGAGAAGGGGCCAAAATCTAAAATCCAGCCTAAATCGTGGGCCGAATGGTTTACTGAACAGTCATAAACTGTCATTGTGATGGAAACGCAGCGGAGTGCAGTGATGACAGTGCGGTGCGGGCCACATTGCAAGGCCTGGCGGGACCGATTTGGCCCACGGGCCTTGTGTTTGACACATGTGTTTTAACCGTTAAGTTATCCTGTGAAAACACCATGATTATTGTTTATTATTAAAATATCATTGATGCAGCCAAAACCGGTTTGGCTCGGTGGATAGAGCATTGGCCTGCGGATTGAAGGGTCCCAGGTTCGATTCCGGTCAGGGGCATGTACATTGGTTGCAGGCACATCCCCGGTAGGGGGTGTGCAGGAGGCAGCTGATGGATGTTTCTCTCTCATTGATATTTCTAACTCTCTATCCCTCTCCCTTCCTCTCTGTAAAAAAAAAAAAAATCAATTATAAATATATTTTAAAATATATATATATATCATCGATGCACATACAACTAATAAATAAAAACATACAATAGTAATAAACTATTGAGCAATTTAGAAAAATCCCCAAACTCTTCAGTGCATCACATTTCTGAATATGTATTTAATTGCTCTTTTATCTTTCCACGCATTTCCCTACTAGAAGGGACAGATAACAATGGGCTGGTTCCGCAGATCGAGATCCCAATGAGCAATCACAAGATGCAACTTCAAGTTGATTTCTATTATTAGAAGCATTTGCTCCAACCTTCCATTTGGAACAAGTACATAAGGAACAGCGAGCCAGAAGCTTGAATACAGTATGTGGCCAAGGAACAGCATTTTCTGTGTGACCCTAACTAGTACCTAGAGCATGCTAGTCATGTTGACCTCACTGGAATCAATCTGTCATCAAGTGAACTATCTGGCTTGAATCATCTATGACCTCTCGATGGCCGCTCCAGAAACCCACGAGTTAGTTATATGTACAAGGTCCAAAGATAGCCACATATATTCTGTTACCAAAACCTCAGTCACACATGAAAATGTTAGGGAAAGCCTTCAAACCTACTTTCAATCCAGAATCACTTTCTGATTTATAGTTAAAAAATGCAAGTTGTTGGTTGCTGCTTTATCATGCTGAGACGGCAATAATCCACATAATACCCAAAGTTCAGGAGCCTTTTAAAATGAGACATCCACTCCTTTCAGGCTCTGAACTTTGCTTTACTTTTAGAAAGGAGGGCTTGGCCTTAGATTCATTTACCTCAAAGCCACATTACTGCTGAGTGGAGTAACAAAAGTAGATTAGGAGGCGGCACATTTCTGAGTGGTTATCATAGTGGCTGTTGTAAGGCTCCAGGCCAAAAGCAAAGAGATTGACCAGAACTGCATAAATCAACCAGAGTTTGTTTTGTTAGCCTTCATATTGCCATTGTGGAAGGGAATTAATATAGACTAATGAAGATCTGCTACATGCTAAACTCTTCCTGTGCCTTCTCCCCACTTCCTCAATAACCTCTGTTTGGACATGTACCTGTGGAGAGAAACCATGAATAAAACTCTCTAGCTGAAGACAAATTCTGCAGGGTACACCTGGTTTCTGATTACTCTACCAAGTAAATAATCTGTGGACACCAGGAACATTGCCAAAGCCACCCATGTAATAAGTAAGGCAAAAGGCTATTGCGTGCAAGGAAGTTAAGGAAGGGGAAGGTGTTTTTCGTACACTCAAAGAGAAAACGTCAGCCTGAAAGAACTTTTAGAGAAGGCTCTTCGCCAATGTTCAGCAGGCAAACGTGAGTTACCTTCTTGGTTGCTGCAGAGAGTTATGAATGAGCAGCATGCAACTGTGCAGATTGCCATGGAACCTCAGACTTCAGCACGCTCTACCTGGAATTTAGTTAACTTCAAAGAAATGAAAAAGCTTAGTCATGAACCAAAAAGAGTATCTATACTAATAAAAGAGTAATATGCTAATTAGTCCAGGAGACCTTCCGGGCATCCTTCCAGACAAAGCCATGGTGGCAGGGCCAAGGCAAAGGCGATTAGGGGCAATCAAGCTGGCAGGGGAGAGCAGTTAGGGGGATCAGGTCGGCAGGGGAGGGCAGTTGGGGGTGATCAGGCAGGCAGACAGAGAGGTTAGAAGCAATCAGGAAGGCAGGTGTAGAGGGGTTAGGGGCAATCAGGCAGGCAGGCAGAGGCAGTTAGGGGCAATCAGGCAGGCAGGCTGGCAGGTGAGTAGTTAGGAGCTGCAAAAAGCCTGCCCTGCACTCTTGTGGATGCTTCCAACCATGTAACAAGCATGGAGGGAAGATCATCTAAACTGTGTATGCCACTGCATGCAGACTTCCTGTGCCTTTCACTGATGTTAAGGAAGAGAAAGGAATTGTTTCATGTATATGAAGGCATGGTAACAATGCACAGCTTGAAGAGCTAATCTTCAATGCTGAACTGTTTTTAATCCTGCATTGATAGTTGTATAGCTGATGATAATATCAATATTTGGATATTTATCATTCACTTGAAAATAAATAGATATATCAAAATATAGATATAGTATATCAAAAATTTTATTAAGGAGGGCTAACAATTTTATCATGCTAAGAAAAATATTATACCTGCATTTTACTGTATTACAAGCAATTATTCTATGCATACCAGTACCTAAAAATATGGTGTAATGTTATTTTAACTATTAAAATATAATAGATAGATAGAAGAGATTTGGTTTTATTCAAATGCAGAATAAAATATGGACAGGCTTTTGTGATTTTCTATTGATTTTTTCAACATAAATGTGCCTTGTGCGCCACCTAGAGGAAAAAAGCAACATTTCTATTGAACATAAACACAACACGTACTGGTTATAGAGGATGAACAATCTAATCAAGTTATAATACAGAAACTTGAGAGAATTTTAATGTAGTCCTGATAGAATATTACTTCCAGTCTTATCTAAATTAAGTCATATGCCAGTTGGAATCTAACAGGAGTAATTACAGTTGCAATTATTTAAAATTCTTCTTGAACAGAATTCAAACTCTAATTTCCCTTAGAAAATTGGAGAGCCTTCAGCTAGATTTTCTTTTGACATTAAGCTAGAGTGTAATTATTTTAAATTAAATGTGACACTTGTGTTACCAATAAATAGTTTCAGCGATACGAAAAAAAAACTTTCTCTTTTGTTTTTCATATATTTTTTTTAAAGTATTACTGATAGAAAAATTGGAATGTAGATCATAAAAACTTCAAAACCTAAGTGTCTTATTATTAGAGTAAACAAAAAGAATCAAAGTCCATCATCAAACATTTTTATCAAGTAACTTTCTGAGCCTCATGTAGCAGAGTCAGTTAACGGCACTACTTTCTGTGAGTAAACATTTTTAATATACAACTCTGTTTTATGGCATATATTCAAATTAAGTAAACACACTTTTTTCTAAATTAGAAGAGGCTCGCTCCTTTTACTATGCTATATTAAAAGCACTTAATCTGGACTACATCTCTATGCCTTCATTTTTCTCACTATATCCTTTCTTCCTAATTAGTGTCATGAAAAATTAAGTCTTTTTGGAGAAGTGTCTATTCAGGTCCTTCTCCATTTTTCAATTAGGTTGTTTGTCCTCTTGGTGTTGAGTAGGATAAATTCTTTATATTTTTTGAAAATTAACCCCTTATCAGATGTGTCATTGGAAAATATGTTCTTCCATTCGGTGGGCTCCTTTTTCATTTTGTTTATGGTTTCTTTTGTTGTGCAAAAGCTTTTTACTTTGAGGTAATCCCATTTGTTTGTTTGTTTTCCCTTTGATTCTAGGAAATACAACTCTGACGTACTCAGGAATGAAGTTTTGCTAAGAATGTGCGATTGCAGTGCTGAGAAGGTGTAAATTAGGAAATAATCATATTAAATACCATTTTGGACCTCTTAAAATGACATTCAGGTTTCTTTAATAGACATTTTTCTTATCATTTTTTTTCCTGCTGTGTTTCTTTTTAACTCAGCCGCCAAAAATAATGCATTTACAGGTCGCAGCAGTAACACATTATGAACAGCAGAGGGAGCCAGAGGCACTAGCCAGATGGTGAAGGTCAATGAGGCTAGGGTTTCACTGCAGCCAAACCACGCCTAAATTTGTATCCAGGCATATGCAAAACCCCGCACGCTGAGAGTGTGCAAATCATATTGATTGAAATAATTGGAAGATCTCTTTATTCTCAAACATAGCATAAAAATGTCTAGCTATCCTTAATGGAACCCATTCTCACCAAAGATTAAGTCTTGGGTAACTATAATTAGGAAAATATCTTGTCAATTTATTTTTTAAATATTTTAGAAACATCATTTTCAAATTTTTAGCACCTCCGTGACTCTTATTACGAGTACCTTTGCACCAATCATATCAGAGTTCGGGTTCCTTATAGGGATACGTTCCACCTTGGGGAAGAGAATTAGGCCAAAACAAATCATCTCACTCATGACTTCTATTAAGAAGGAAGGACTTGTTAGGGTGGCCCAATTACAGACTTATGCCCGACAAACGGAGCATTTTTAAATTCCTGTTTATTCCTCTCTGTGGTCTCATGTTTTCTCACTTTTTTTCATATATTGTCTTTTCTTTGTGTTTTGTTTTTCCTTTTTTTCCTTCATTTTTACTATTTTTTTCCAAATATTTCCTATTTTTCCGTTTTTATTTTATGTTCAGTTATTATTTTTGTAATGTTCTTTGTACTAATTTCCCCCTTTATCTGTTTTTCCCCATCCATAAGTTTTCTTACTTCTATAATCATAGCCATTGTCTCAAAATTTCTTTTTCTCTTTTCACATTAATTGAAAGGAATACCTCTTTTCAACTTTTGTAAAGTGGGAAGAATAATGCCTCTGGCTATATTCTATGATTTACTTATTTTATGAATGCTTACCACACACCTACAGCATGTGGCAGGTTTCAGGCACCAGAGTTGGGAGGCAGCAATAAGGACTATGAAAGTGAAAATGGCATGATTCCTTTTCTCTGCTGCTCCCAATATGATATTAAGCAGATATAAATAACTATCAAGGCGGTATGATATCTGTACCATCAGAAAAACATAATCTTTTTCTCCAGGGAGATGGGATTATAAGTGAAAATTTTTACATATCAATGAGCATAAATGGAGAGAACAGGATGAATAGTAATTAGGAGGAAGAGGGAACAGTTTAAGTATGTCGAGCATGGGCTTGTACTGCAGGGAATTTTGTACATTATCTGCCAGACAATAAGGATGGCTCCTCTGCAGGATTTAAAACAGACTGCCTGCCAGCAAGTCTTTCCTGCCTGCTGCAGGCTCCGTGGGAGAGGCTGGATATCACAATTACTCATCCTCATCCTTCATCCGCCTCTTCCTTCCTTTGTAAAATGGGATAAAAATCATAGTACCTACCGTATTTTTCGGACCATAAGACGCACTTTTTCCCCCCCCCAGAAGTGGGGGGAAAAAGTCCCTGCGTCTTATGGTCCAAATATAGCCTACACATATACTTTTTTAAAAAAAGTTTTTTTACTTGCCCTGCTCTGTGTGGTCTCTGTGTGCTTGCCCGGCTCTAAAATGGTTCTAAATGCTGCTGTTTACTTTACAGGGTTGATTACATGTGTTTATGACTGTGATGTTGGGTTTTAATGCACATAAAATATTTTAGGACACTATTTGTTTCAGAATCTTTTTTTCTTCATTTCCCTTCTCTAAAAACTGGTGCGTCTTATGGTCCGGAGCATCTTATGGTCCGAAAAATACGGTAATTCGTAGAGGTTTGCTGAGAATTAAACGAGGTAAGAAATGTAAAATACTTATAACTGTCCCTGGAACATACTAGTGTTAAACCCTGCAAGCCTTTCTCATTGTTGGCATTGTTGTTATATTAAGGGTTAATCGAGGCCTATTCAAATACTCTCTATTCTTCCCAGGAAGCTTTTTCAAATCTCTCCAACTTAGTCTAATCATTTATTTCACTGTACTCCTGCTCAACGTTACCCAGTTAATATTTAATTGCTCCCCAATCATGGTGTGCATTTTCATTATGTGTCTTCATGAGAGCATGAATTCCTTTTGGAGGGGAGCGTGGAGTTGTGCGGTGTATTTACTTGATTCGCTCGTGGAACTAACATGAATGAGCACAGCTAATAGGCACCCAGAAAGCATTAGCTCATCAGCGGAGTTCAGACCTTACGAGTGAATGAGTGACCGCCGTGAAATGCAAGCCTGCACATTCACTAGTGGGAAGTGAAAATTGTCAAGAAGCTGAGGAGATATCAGAGAAGAATGGCTCAAATAAACAGTACCTTACTGCTTCAGGGTCCTTTGACACTGTTAGAAAAACAGTTATTACACATGTATTTATCCACAATAAATCCGTTATTCAATTAAAATTTTACAACAGCCTTATGAGATTCTGTAAATGAGTGAGGCTCAGAAAGGTCCATAGTCACGGTGTCATTAATAAAGACAGAGCTAGGGATCTAATCCATGTCTACCAAATCCCATGTGCTCTTTCTTCTGCAGTAACTTCCCTGTGCTCTTTCTTCTATACTGCCTTCATTAACATAAGTAAGGTAAATTGGAGAAAACCCTTCTTTTTTTTGCAGTGAAGAGATACATTACATAGTCAGAACAATTACGGAAGCACAAATAAAGTGAGAACCACAATCAAAATGGAAATTTTAGGAAATCTAGCAAGAATTATCAAATGTTGAAAACTGATTTAAAAGGTTGTAGTTCAACAAATTAATTGTAAATAACCAAAGTCCAAAATATTACAATAATATTGACATTTTTCAATGGTGGAACAAATGCTTGCTTTTTTTTTTTTTTTTTTTATACAGGTAGTATGGTAATCCTTGGGCAGGGGTTCATTGAAGGACCAAAGTTTATGATAACAATGAAGTACTTCCGTTTTTATTTCATGTTTTTAAAGGTCAGCCTCAATTCTTTCTTGACCCAACGAGTAGCCATCTCTTTGTTAACTTGGAGTCCAATTCCTGTATCACTGACTGGAACCTGCCTCTGGCTGTACACTTAGTTGGTAGGGCATTTCCTACAAATCTGCTCCCGTCCTTCCTTCATTTATTTATTTTTCAACAAATATTTATGGAGCACTTACAATGTGACAGGCACTCTGCTAGAATCAGGGGATGCATCCGTGAAAAGATAAAAAAAAATAAAATAAAAATGCCTGCCTGCCCTAGGAGAAAAAAATAGAAAGGGATTCCGGATGCATAGAGAGGTGATGGCGAAAACAGCTGCAATTTTAAATAGACTGGTCAGAAGGGGCCCATAGAAAAGAGGGTGTTTGAGAAAAGACTTTTAAGAGAGAAGAGGAAGTCTCTGAGGAAATGTGGGGAAAGGGCACTCCAGGAAAGGCAGCCGTCAGTGCAAATGGCCTCAGAACACGTGTTCCTGGCGTTTGAGCTTCACCAAGTAGCCCGTTACACCTGGAGAGAAATGGGAGCAGCAATAGGTGAGCACGGAGACAAGCACTTGCAGGAGGGAGCTGGAGCGCTCCTGCAGGGCTGGGCTGTATATTTGCAGTTAAAAGTAAGTAGCATTGAGCCGCGCAGTGACTTCTTAAAGGGTAATTTGAAAGCAGGAGGCTGCCCTAGTCGGTTTGGCTCAGTGGCTAGAGCGTGGGCCTTGAGGAACACCTGGGTTGCAGGCTCCTCCGCGGCCCAGGCCCAGTCAGGGCTCATGCAGGAGGCGACCAATCGATGTTTCTCTCTGTCTTTCTCTTCCACTCTCTAAAAATCAATGGAGAGACATATGTAAAACTTTCAACAATAAAGAATTTTTAAAAATAAAATAGCCGAAACCGGTTTGGCTCAGTGGATAGAGCGTCGGCCTGCGGACTGAAAGGTCCCGGGTTTGATTCCGATCAAGGGCATGTACCTTGGTTGAGGGCACATCCCCGGTAGAGGGTGTGCAGGAGGCAGCTGGTCGATGTTTCTCTCTCATCGACGTTTCAAGCTCTCTATCTCTCTCCCTTCCTCTGTGTAAAAAATCAATGAAATATATTTAATTAATTAATTAATTAATTAAATTTAAAAAATAAAATAAATAAAAATCAATGGAAAAGTATCCTCGGTTGAGGATAGTTATAATAATAATATAAAAATAAAAGCAAGAGGCTAGGAAAGGGAAAACATGGTTTGACTACATCCAAAATATTGATGGTCAAGTTTTTTTTCCTCTCAGGTATCAAGTATTGCATAATTCATTAAATACTTCCTAATTAATGTATCAGAGAAAAAAATAATCTAAACTTAATATAGAGAACTATTCACCTAAGCTTAGAATAGTGCCTTACCTTATACATTTTGATGACTAAAATGAAAATATGAGTAGCCATTAAAAAATGTGCTTGTCCGTTTACCCAGCCGTTATAAATCAACTGGTTAGTCAATATTTTTATTGAAGTTGCTTTAATGTGCGGAATGGTTGGCGTTTTGAGATAAGCTGAGGTTGTGGGTGCAGTTGAAGGTCCCAGACCTCCTGCAGAGAGTAGTCAGTAATCTCTGCTTCAGGGTTCCCAGCAAGGCCAGTGTGCAGAGGGGGTTGGGGGGGTGGAAGCAGGGTAGGAGGGAGAGTGAGCAGATAGAACCAGGAGACGAGACAGGCCAGCGGGAGCAGATGCCCGGCAGATCCTATCACATGTATGATGGGTGTGGGGAGCCGGCCCCTACCTGGGCGGGTACTGATACCCCAAAAGAGAAGCCAGGGAAGAGTTGGGTTGCTCAATGCTGCCTTCGGATATTCGTTTTCCAAGGCTGCCCAAATAGGGTCACCGACGAGGTGTTTTCAGCAAGAGAAACTCCTTTTCTAACAGTGTGGAGGCTAGAAGTCTGAGATCCGTGTGCCAGCGGGTCTGGCTTCTTCTGAGGCCTCTCTCCTTGGATGGCAGAGGCTGCCTTCTCACTGTGTCCTCGCACGCTTCCTCTCTGGGTGCTGCCCCTGTCCTCACCTCTTTTTTTTTCTTTCTTTCTTTTAATATATTTTATTGATTTTTTTACAGAGAGGAAGAGAGCTAGAAACATCGATGAGAGAGAATCATCAATCAGCTGCCTCTTGCACACACACACACACACACACACACACACACACACCCCAGCTGCCTCTTGCACACCCCGCAACCAAGGCACATGCCCCCGTCCGGAATCGAACCTGGGACCTTTCAGTCTGTAGGCTGATGCTTTATCCACTGAGCCAAACCGGTTTCGGCCTCACCTCTTCTTATAAGGACGCCAGTCATACTGGATTAGGACCTGTTCATCTGCCCTCATCACCTCTTTAAGGTCTCTATCTCCAGTCACGTTCTGAGGTCCACAGAGTTAGAATTTCAGCATGTGAATTTGAGGGGGGAGAACACAATCCAGCCCAGAATGCCTAGCAACAGCACCTGAATCATCTATCAGGCTGAAGCTGGACTCCGGAGCGGAGCACCTAATTACCTACCTAACCATGAAGCAAAGCAGATGAACCCAAACATGTTCTTGTATTTCTTTTTGTTGTTGTTGTTTATTGCATATTTTTATATATTTTTAAATGATTTTTTACAGAGAGGAAGGGAGAGAAATAGTTAGAAACATCGGTGAGAGAGAGACATCAATCAGCTGCTTCCTGCACCCCCCTACTGGGATGTGCCCTTAACCAAGGTACGTGCCTCTGACCAGAATGGAACCTGAGGCCCTTCAGTCCACAGGCCACTGAGCCAAACCGGTTTGGGCAATATTTTTATATTTTCAAAAAGCATCAAAGAAATCATCATGAAAAAAGCAGAACTTGATTACACTTTCTTATACTTACTCTAATAGAGTCTTGTAAATTGGCCTCTGAAAGTCTTAGCTGGCCTGCGGCCAACCCTCAGGGCTGAAGGAGCAGCCCAGCCAAGGGTGGGGGGAGGTATTGGATGCAGAGCTCTGGGCCTGGCATGGAAATTGAAGTGCAAATCAGAAACCTGTGACGGAACCCTAGTTACAGGGTCCAGAGGAGCAAAGAGAGTCTGGAGAAAAGGCTGCCACTGAAATGCTCCCGACGCGTCAGATGTGAGACTTGGCTACCAGCTGTGGTTCTGGTTCCCTTAGGGTCTTCGAAGGCAAATCCTAAACAACACGGTTAGAAGGCGTGGGCTTTGGAGTGGGAAAGCTCCAAATCAGAAAACTAAATATATATCATACTGGGTATGACCCTATGAGAATGTAACTCAGTTATCTGAGAATGACATTGTCTCCACATCCATTACTATCTCTGTAACACTCATTCCTTTTCCTTATTCTCACCGCTCGGCTGAGTAGGGGCTGGAGGAGCCAGTTACTGACAATTATAAAGGTGAGCCAGTGGAAGTACACCCGGATGAGACAGGCCAGAAGCTCCATGGAAGGAATCTTCAGCCGTCAGTACCCTCAGACTCATATGGATTAAAATCTACCATTTCCTGGCTTTGACCTTCATGCATTATGAAACTATTTTTTTTTAAAAAAGGTATCTCCTTTCATTTCTATCTGCCAGAGCTCTGCTGAGCACCGAATATTAGATTCTTTTCTATCCAGCTTAAATATTTGCTATTGCCATGGAAACGTGATGTTGACATTTCTGGTTGCTAGCAGCGTCACAGTATTGGATTTGTACACAATGGCATTCTGTTGGCTCAGATGTGGGGCTTTTTAATCGGCTGCACTTTTGTTTCAGATGCCGGCACAATAATGGAAAGTATTGATTTGCCATGCAAATTCTACATGAAAATCTCAAGGCAATAACCCAGAGAAATAAAAGCACCTGTATTTAAGGACTTACGTTTAAGGATTTTTTTTTTTTTTTTTTTGCAGCATCTTTCATGGTGAAAATAAATAAATAAATAAATAAATGCCTTGAAACAAAGCAGATGCCCACCAGTAGCAGAATGGCTGACTATTTTGTGCTGCTCACACGCCACAGTATACCATGAACCATTAAAATAAGTAAATTATAGCTATGTCAGTGGACTTGAAAGATTTTTACCAGGCATTGACAACTGAGAAAAACAAAACATAAAATTATATATATATATATATATATATATATATATATATATATAGCAATTCTCATAGCAGCATTGTTCACAATAGCCAAAGGGTGGGCTATTTAAATTTTAAAATGTATTAATTATAATGTATACTTAATTTTTAATTTATTACACAATTATGAATAATTTGTAACTTAAAAAACATGCATAGAACTTTACTCTTTCAAAGTTTTACAATTATTTAAATAACATTTTATAAAATATAGGATGTCCCAAAATATATATACACACACTGAAGAATTATAAAGGCAGCATTTATTAAAATACATTTCATTTTCAAAATTTAGCTATCAGCTCTTAGAGTGTATATACATTTTTGGGGGGACACCCTGTTTATTCAATTTGGATTTTAAATACAATTATGCTTTGAATACAATTACATTTTTTAATACTTGCATCATCACCATCAGTAAGACACTGATTATATGAAAATCTTAATGACAGTCTAATAATGTTGCTGAAATAAAGGCAGGAAAAAACAAATTTATAGGCTAAACATATGTCTTATGAATTATACTGTGTCTTTATTTTATTAGTCATCTAACACACCAACTTATGGTTGCGGGCACATCCCCGGTAGGGAATGTGCAAGAGGCAGCTGGTCGATGTTTCTCTCTTATCGACGTTTCTAGCTCTCTAGCTCTCTCCCTTCCTCTGTAAAAAATCAATAAAATATAAATAAATAAAATATAAATAAATAAATAAAACACCAACTTAATCAACAGGATGCCAGACATTAATTTGATGTGTTTGGATTTTTTGCCCATCTAGTGTCTTATAAAAACTATAACTTTACACATATCTTTCAAATTTGTTATTATGAATATATATATTTGTCCAGGTAGGAAAATAGAACGTACTTTATTTAACAGCTTGCTAACCTGACTTTGGTCATCAAACGTTCTAAAATATGCATGTGGGCCTCTATTTTTATCTTTGACCCAGGCTATCCAGATCTTCTGGTCTGGCCTGTGAACCACTTTGAACAAAGGACCTATGAGAATTTAAGTTAGAGAGAGCGCCCGAAGGAAAGCACAGGCTAGGAGGCTCCTGAGGTTTTGAGGGTACTGTAGTGAAGGATGGGAGCTCCAAGACAGTTTCTAGTCAATACGCATTATCTTCATTCATTTCACCAATAAAAACCTATTCTTTCCATTTCTATTATCCTCATAAGACTTCTGAGGTAAAGCCTTCCTAGAGCGGGCTTTTGATTCGTTTTTTCAAACGCTGACTAACCACTCCTGGAGAAAGCGTTCCTAATTAGGGCATTTCAAATGTTAATTAACTGTCCCTGGGGAGTAAATTCCAATGAACTATCACAGTGCGTACAGCTGTTTGAATGGCCGTATTTAAAAGTGATTTTTTGTGTGTGTGCAAGTGTAACCATAATCAATCCCTGTAGACTTTCTTTTATATTTTAGCTTAAAGCAACTGAGATTCATTCTCTTACAGAGAGGTCAGAGGTCAGAAATCAAGGTGGCGGTAGGGCCGGTGCCTCTGTAAGCCCCAGGAAGAATCTGTCTCATGCCTGTCTTCCAGCCTCTGCAGCTGCCAACAGTTCTTGGCATTCCCAGGTTGTGGTGGCATCACTCCAAACGCCACCTCCACATTCACATGGCCTTCTCCTCTGTGTGTGTGTGTGTCCTCTCATAAGGACTCTAGTCATTGGACTTAGGGTCCACCCCAATCTAAACAAGAGGTAACCGGTTTGATTCCCAACCAGAGCACATGCCTGGGGCTCTATCCCAGGAGGGGCCATGCAGAAGGCAGCTTCTATCTCTTTATTCCCCTTCTCCCCTCCCCTCCCCTCCCCTCCCCTCCCCTTCCCTCCCCTCCCCTCCCCTCCCCTCCCCTTCCCTCTCCTCCCGTCTCCTCTCCTCTCCTCTCCTCTCCTCTCTCTCCCTCCTTCCCTCCCTCTCAAAAAAATCAATAAAAGTAAGTTATTGCAAATGTGTTAATCATCATATATATAAGGGCTTTATAAGTAAAGACGTAGCGGTTCTTACAGGTGTTCTTGCCATTCCTTAATTCAAACGATGACAGCCTTTTCTCTGAAAGGTCAGATGTCATCAGTTCTGTCCTAGGATGCCTCTATTTGACCTCTGCTATACAGAACTGCCCCTGGGCCACAGAGTAGAAAGGACTTTTCCCTTCCCAGGTGGTCCCTAAATGCTGCTCATAGCACTCGGCTAAAATTTAAAGAGGTCAGAATTGTCCCAGTCATTCTCACCTCTCAGATCACAGCACACATCTGTGACAGTGGCTACCTCTTCAATGAAGCCAGTTTCTCGGGTTTCATTTTATGTTGAAGGTATGCGTAGACTTCTGTACTTAAGCCATATGACCCCATTCACTTCATCTTCGAGGGGCCTCTGGTCTTCGCCATTAAATGATTTGAATAAAATAATTCCTTAACCCCACTGCATAGAAAGACAACGTCCAAACACCATCTATTTGGGTCACCACCTCCATCTGGAGCAAGACCGGTCCCAGGGAATGGTGCCCTAGCTTGATATTATTTTAGTGGAAATAACCTAAGGCTTACATCACAGGCCATGCCACTAATCAACGTTTGTCTTTCTTTCTTTCTTTCTTTCTTTCTTTCTTTCTTTCTTTCTTTCTTTCTTTCTTTTTTTTTTAAAAAAATATATTTAATTGATTTTTTACAGAGAGGAAGAGAGAAGGATAGAAAGTTAGAAACATCAATGAGAGAGAATCATCCATCAGCTGCCTCTTGCACACCCCCTACTGGGGATGTGCCCACAACCAAGGTACATGCCCTTGACCGGATTCGAACCCGGGACCCTTCAGTCTGCAGGCCGACGCTCTATCCACTGAGCCAAACCAGTTTCGGCTAATCAACGTTTTTCTAATGCTTCCAGTCCTTTAAACTTTCCTGGTCTTGATTTTCTTTCTCATCAACATCTCTGCATGGGCCTGGGCCTCCACCAGGATCTTAATCTGTGGGGTGCATAGATTCCTTCACTTATCAGTCGGCTGTAAGGGTGCCTGTGAAAGGAAAGTACCTCCACTTCATTTCCAGCTAGGCTAAGAGCTGCCCTCAAGTTGTAGATCCCTCAGGTGCACTGAGGTTGCTATGCAAGTTACTGTCTTAACTTAACAAGTCCCTGCTTCCTGTCCAGCATCAACAACTGGAAGAAGTTGGTATTTTCACTCACATTTTATATAGAAAGATCTAGGTGTCCAGTGATGTGCCAAAGGTCCCCTTATGTCATCCCAAATTGAACAAAATCAACACTGGACAGACAAGAATGTGGGTGGAAACTCTATGCCATTTACCTCTGGCTTCAGTCATGTTGCACTTGAAAATAATCTTTAAAAGTTCTGTTTGTACTGCCGTTCCAACTATTTTTGCATAATTGATTAGGCAGAATTTGTACAGTCTGAATCAAGTGCTTTGAAGCATCAAAGTGCTCCACAATATTCTTTTCTATTGTGTAGGCAAAGGTCAGAGTCACTCATATTTCCAATGTTGTTCTAAATTTTTAAAAATCTTGCAGTCCAGAGAATTCACTCTAAAAAAAGTGATATTTGTATCTTATAATATTGTCAACATTTAAAAATTGTTGACATTGGCTCAGATTTATTTCTTCTGACATTTGTGGGATATTGAAGGTGGCAAACAATTGTGAATTTAAAAGCTTGATTTGGTTTTGCTTCTCAGTTTTATAAATAAGTGCAAATGACCAACAATGATTTTCTCTTCTCTCCCAAAATGTTTCTAGTCCATGAAGTTCTCAAAAAGTTTATTAATTGTAATCCACATTAAGGATTAAGTTCATAGAAAAAGAAAATACAATAGTTTAAATAATTCCTGGAATGTCTGGAATTTGTTGAGATGAGTAACAACAAGTCTGTATACGTTTGCAAGAGAAGGTCAGATTAAATTTTTCTTTATTACAGTGGTTCTTAAAGTGTGGTCTGAGGACCTGCAGCATCTGTGTCACCTGGGAACTTTTTAGAAATACAAATTCTTAGCCTGAACTCAGACCTACTGAGTGGAATGAGGGGAGAAACAGAAATCTGTTTTGACAGAGCCCTCTGGAACAAAGGAGGACATTTTTTAATCCCAGACATGAAATTTTAGACACATCATCTATCTTCTGGTGCCATCACTATATTATCTGGTTAATAACTAATCCCTTACCCAGCCTTCTTAGTATTGTAAATACTACCTAAGTCCATGGTCAGCAACCACATGCGGCTCTTTGGCCCCTTGAGTGTGGATCTTCCACAAAATACCATGGCCTGGGTGAGTCTATTTTGAAAAAGTGGCGTTAGAAGAAGTTTAAGTTTAAAAAATTTGGCTCTCAAAAGAAATTTCAATAGTTGTACTCTTGATATTTGGCTCTGTTGACTAGTGAGTTTACCAACCACTGACCTAAGTTATTCTGATTCACTTGTTATATTGGCAGTCTTCTCTCTCCAAGTGATTTGGATACATGCTTAATTTTGAGAACTATTCTATATAATAAAAGGCTAGTATGCAAATTGTCCCCTCAGGAGTTTGACCAACTAGGAATTTGATTGCTTGGTATGATGTGTGCTGACCACCAGAGGGCAGCATGGCACAAAGGAAGGCTCCAGCTGGCAGCCAGCAACTGGGGGAAGGAAGGCCCCATTCGGCCCTGATAACTGGCCACGCCTAGGGACGCTAACTGTGCATGTATTTCGTGCACTGGGCCTCTAGGTGGCTTATAAGTTGTAATATACTGGAAACACACCAGCAACATAACCTGAGGGGCCCAGTGCAAAATGAAAATGCAGCATCCCTTGTTTAAAAATTAACAATTTCAAGATGGTGACAGCAGAGCATTAAACAAGGAAGGAAGGAGCCCTACTAAGCACAGGCCAATGCCTGTGCAGGTTAAAACCCAAAGAGGAGTTTCTACTTGTATCCAACCACACTTGTTCTTCTCAGACAGAAATAATACAAAGCCATGAAATTGGCCACATTTCCCCCCAACCCCCAGACACCAATCTTAGCTTCTGAGTTGTCTCTCTCCATAGGCAGACCGTGATCATTTGCTTCCCTCCTCATCTTTGCTCGCTGTCGTCTGCCTTCCTTTCAGCTATGTAAGTGTATTTGTACTTCAAGACCCGACTTCAAGTCCTCGTCCTCCATGAAGTCTTCTCTTATCACCTTAATTCACTGACCTCTTGTCTTTCTAAACTTTTCAAGCACTTGTTTTATTCTGTAAATTTAGCTCTTATTTTAAAAATATTAATGATTGCTGATCATTGTGTTCATGTTGTTTCTTGAGTTAGAATATAAGCATCTTCAGCATCTATCCTAGATGTTGCAATCATCATACAATAGAAAAAGCACAGGCTTTTGAGGCCTGGGTGTAAATACCCTGTCTTATTTTACTAATGGTGATGGGATAAGTTAATTCACATTGAGCCTCAGAGACTTTATTTGGAAAATGAGCTAAGACTGACTTCATTGGGTATTGATGAGTATTAAATACGATAACATATGTAAAAAGCTGAGTCTGTATAAGGGCTCATCAAATATTAGTTTCTTTCTCAGGTGTATTATACCATATATCTGATTTGCTTCAGCAGACAGACCAGTGCTGAACACAAAGGTCTGTATGCAACAAACATTTGCTCATTGGAAACTGAATGCATTTTTTAGGTATTATTTTATGTGTATCCAGGAAGTAAGAAATCCTATGTTAAATGTAAAGTGTTATTAGCTAATTTTTAAAAAAGCATTTTCAAACCTACTATGTTATTAATAATACTTTACATGGGTAAAAATAGACCTATTCTTATTCCCAATGGGTAAGTGAGGAAGAATGGCACCAACAGATTAAGTGATTACTCTAAATTACAAGATATCAATGCAATTTAATATCCTCTAAAGCAGTGGTTCTCAATTATTTTCATTGCTACTTCATAACTGTAATTTTGCTACGGTTAATAAATCATAATGTAAATATCTCTGTTTTCCAATGGTCTTGGGCTCTACAGCAGTGGTTCTCTGTGGGTAGTGACAGAACCGATAGCAGGGTTGCCCAGTTATGAAGTAGCAACAAAAATAATTTTATGGTTGGGGGTCACCACAACATGAGGAACTGTATTAAAGGGTCAGAGCATTAGAAAAGTTGAGAGCCACTGCTCTAAAGTGTCCTTGAAGCTGGGTCTAAACTCAGATATGCTGACTCCTTGTCCATTTTTTCTCCCACTATAACTAAGCTATCTCCAGCAAATAAAAATATGTCTGTAAAATATGTGTGGAAACAATTATTTTAGTTGATTAAAATAGTGTGAGGAAGACTGTTTCTTATGTTGAACATATAGTGAATTAAATGTAGGGTGCCTATTGCAGATCTCGAGTCACATCAGTAAGTACAAGCTTAGGAATTTAGTGAGATATTTAAATTCCTCTTTTTGATAAACATATTTTAAAGGGCCTATTTTGAGTTTTAAAAGCAACAAGAAGAAAGCAGGGAACACCCATTCAATGGTAAGCTAATTTCTCAATAGAAACTGTGCAGGCCAGAAGGGAGTGACAAAAAATACTCAAGAGATAAATAGCAAGGACCTACAGCCAAGATTACTTTACCCAGCAAAGCTATCATTTAGAATTGAAGATCAGATAAAGAGCTTCCCAGACAAGAAAAAGCTAAAGGAGTTAATCACCACCAAAACAGTATTATAAGAAATGTTGAAGGGCATTATTGAGGAGGAGGAAGGGGAAGAGGAGGAGGAGGAGGAGGAGGAGGAGGAGGAGGAGGAGGAGGAGGAGGAGGAGGAGGAGGAAAAGGAGGAGGAGGAGGAGGAGGAGGAGGAAAAGGAGGAGGAGGAGAAGAAGGAGGAGGAGGAGGAGGAGGAGGAGAAGAAGAAGAAGAAGAAGAAGAAGAAGAAGAAGAAGAAGAAGAGAAAAATATGAACAATAAAAATGGCAATAAATACATATCTAACAACAATTGAACCCAAAAATCAAAGTAAACAAACAAAGAATCTAATGAACAGAATAAACTGATGAGTAAAATAGAACCAGAGGCATGGAAGCATGGAACAGACTGAGGAATCTCAGAGGGAAAGGGGCAGGAAGAAGTTAACCAAAGAATTTATATACATACAAGCATTACCTATGAATACAGAGAACAGGGTGGTGGAGGACTGGGGCAGGACAAGAAGCAGGTGGAGGGGGACAATGGTGGGGAAAAGAGGACTTCTGTAATACTCTCAACCATAAATATTTTAAAAAATAAAATAAAAAACAAAAAAAAAAAACCTTAAGAACAAGGTTTATTATTATTATTTTTTCTAGGTTTATTATTCAGACAGTTTCAATTTAGGGCCTAACACATCGTGCTTGAAAGTCGCTGTCCTCTCTCATCTGATTTATTACACTCTTTTCCTGCTAACTGGCTCAAAACACACCTGCCTCCCACCCTCAGCCACAGCCCAGGAACCGGTCCCGCGGGAAACTGCCAAACTGGTCCCTCCGCCAAAGGTCCGCTACGGTCAGGGCTCTGGTATAAAAGGCCAATGAGAAGGCAGCGCCCCCTTCTGCTCCCACCCCCCTCGGCTCCCCTCGTATCCAATCGCTTGTCTCTTTCGCGTAGCGGGTGCCCGGGATTGGCTGAGAACGGTGATCGGCGCGGGGACCAGGGGCGGGGCGTGGAGCCCTGTCCATCACGGGCGGCCGTGGGGGCCCCCCGTCCTCCTCGCTGCGCGCCCGGCGAGACGGGGGGCGGGGCCCGGACGGAGCTGCTGCGCCTGCGTCGTGGGCGTTCTCGGGGAGCAGCTGCCTCCGCCGCCGCCGCCGCCGCCGCCGCCGCGTTCGGGTGTAGAACCTGGAATCCCCGCGCCTCGTGAACAATGAAGCAGAGTTCGAACGTGCCCGCCTTCCTCAGCAAGCTGTGGACGCTGGTGGAGGAGGCCCACACCAACGAGTTCATCACCTGGAGCCAGGTACGGGGCCGGGGGGAGGGGGGGCGGCGGCCTCCGCTCCCCGGGCTCCCGCGGGGCGGCCCCTCGCGGCCTGCGTCTCAACGCCCCGTGCGAGGCCCGTGGGAAGGGGGGGCGCCTCGGCGTCCGGCCTCGGGGGGCCCCGTGTGTTATTGTTCGCGCGGGGAGTCACGGGGAGTCGCGGGGGTCCCGGCCGGCGCCGCGCGCCCAGGCCGCGGTGGGGGAGGGGCGGCCCGCGCGGGGCCGCGGCCTGGGCGGCCGCCTAACGGTCCCGGGGCCGGCGTTCGGACCCGGGCCTCCCGGCGCGGGGCCGGCGGAGGGGCCGGGGGCGGGGGGGGGGAGGGAGGGAGGGAGGGAAGGAGCCGCGTTCCTGCTCCATCAGCCGCGGTTCCGCCCGCCCGCCCGCCCCGGCCCCGCGCGGCGTGACCGACCGACCGACCGGGCTGCCCCGGCCACGGGCCCGGGCCGGCATCCCCCACGCCGCCGGGGTTCCGCGGAGAACCGGAGCGGGGTTCCGCGGAGAACTGGACCTCGGGGACCCGCGCGCGTCGCTTACACACGCACCCCCCCCCCCCCCCCCCCCCCAGGAACTGCATCTTTAGGAGGCGAGCAGCCGGGGAGGGGGCAGAGGTTCAAAGGCAGATTGCTTGCTGCTTGTCAATCGTTTCTTTTACGAAATATCATGGAGAAAATGGCAGCACGCTACGGGAGACTCTGAGCCGTTTGTAGGAGCTGGTTTTGATGGTGATTTCATAAAAGTGCGAATGGAGCTGAAAGGAATCGCAAGGTCTCGCCGAGTTGCTTCAGAGGATGGACGCGATGCCCTGGTCCGTGGTGGGATCCCAGCTCCAAGGCCAGCACACAGGTCACGGTCACGGAGCACGAAGGGCCCTTCGGCGGCAGCGCCTTGTCTGCTCGGGCCTGTGCGGCGAGGTTGGCGAAATGAATGGGCGGCCTTGCACTTGAGACGCTCGGCAGAGTGGTTTTTACCCGAACGGCGTGGGCTGGCGTTAGAATGCCCTCTTCGCAGGCTGTTGCAATCGTGTTGTAAGAGGGGAGTGGCTCTCCCCGGTGGAGATGGTCCTCTGTTTGGGATAGGTCCTTGTGCCCGGGGCTGCACTGGACCTGGCACCTGCTGGGGGATGGGTAAATGTCACCTCCCCTCTCTGGCCCTTTCTTTTCTGTTCCTTTCCTGGAATTCTGTTTTATTACTCTTGTCTCAGCAGGGAGCAGTTGTGTTGATGCTTTGACTACTGGAACACCATAGTCTGCCTTGCATTTCTGTCATTCATTTTTTTTTTTTAATCTTCCTTCTAGGAGTTAATTTTCTTGAAGGTCGGAATGGTCAGCTTGATGGTATTAAGCGTTTGATGAATTGTGTACAGTGGTACACAGAACGGTGAAAATAGGGCAGCCAGCTGCCCGCATATACTTAAAAATAAACAGATGTCTCATGCTTTCATCAGTCGGAGGATTAAACGTTGACAAGGATGGATGGGCACAGGCTGCTGCTGCCCAGCCTTGCTGGAGATTGGACTGAGACTCCCCCGCCGCCCCCCATCCAAACTGATTGGCTTGCATGTGCCTCCTTATTTTTATTGCCTAGAAATGGTACATAAATATATTGGCAATTGATTTAATTAAAGGGCATTATGTTGGTGACAAGTCTAATAAATTCTCATCAGCCGAATTATTTTGGTATTTTTATGAGCAGTTTCAACTGTGGAGTCTCATACTAATCCATAAGTGCATCATCTTATGAATTCTAAGCCAAATAAGCAACTTAAAATCATTCTTACTTATCCCATTAAGTCTGAGTTTAAATATGCATTTTCTAATACATGATGGGACAATTAAAATATAAATTCAGTGGGGGAGGGACAGTGTCTATGCCAGGAACACAGTAGGTACTTAATAAATACTGAATCAATGAAATTCTTGAAATATATAATGAAAGTGGTTAAGAATGTTAAAGATGAAACTATACCTGAAAAGAATCTTAAAAATCATCAAGTTTAGCCTTATCATTATATAGATGAGGATTTGAGGCCTAGACAGGTTAGTTATTCATAATTACAAAGCTAGCCATTATTTGATGAGGGAATCTAACATACCGTTTTTCCCCAAAAATAAGACATCCTTCGAAAATAAGACCTACTTACAGGTTTCCTTTTGAGTGAAAAATAAGGCCCCCCTAGGCTAAACATGAGAGATTTGGTCCACTGATTCTGAAAGAAATGGAGTCACAAGAAATTCACCAGGAAATTCAGGAATTGGATTGTTATGATGATGTTCCAGAAGATGATGACATGATTGTCATTGAATAAATGAGTAAATTCTTGATATTGTAGGATTCACAGTTTGGTTTGTGTTGACAACTACCGTACTACTGTATCGTATACAGGTAATAAATTTCCTTTATTTTCATTTAACAATAAATGTATACCATATTCTTCATGGAAAAATAAGACATCCCGTGAAAATAAGACCTAGCGCATCTTTGGGAGCAAAAATTAATATAAGACACTGTCTTATTTTTGGGGAAACAGGATAGATATCTGACCTTCAAGATCAGTGTTTCAGCAACATCACTACACTTAATATAGATTGACACAGTATTTAGTTACCAAAGAGTTACCCTTTCACAAGTCAGTGGACAATTCTGGATTCATGTTGTCTAGGGCTAAAGCTTAGTGGCTTAGGGAAGCTGTCACACTCTGCCACAGATTTTTCCAAAAGCAGTGACAGTGAAAGGTAGAGCTTTAATTAAACAATGATGTTAGATGAAGAAAAACAACAACAACAAAAGTTACTCTCATCTTTTAGAAGTTGCTATTTTTGAAAAAGTTTCTGGTTTCCCTCAGACTTGTTTGGCTGAACTTTTGTTGATGTAATTTAGCATTTATACTATTACAGTGAAAATCATATTAAGACCTTTAGAAACAGCAGATGCTTTCAAAAGGTAATTTTAATGCAGTATTTTTCTTTTTCCACTAGTGGAAAGTAATTTACTCCTCTAGCTGAGTGTAAGGCAATGGGAGAAAACTCTTTCAAACTATAGTTTGAAAAGCGTGGCCTAATATTTTTCAAAACTTATATAACTTGAGTATTAGATCCAGAGTGTCTTTAAAACACATTGTACATGTTTTATTTTCCCCATATTCTCCCCATGGATGTTTCTTTTTACTTTCATTTTTTGTTCTTTTAGTTCCTGTAACTTTTATGTGGCTATTTTGGCTTTGGTGGGTAGGTAGTCGATTGCTGAATTGGGGCTGATAGTAATATTGGACAATCTAAAGCTGTTTCAATTGTAGAAGAGTCCTAAACAGAGGAAACAGGTTTAGCTTGGAAGCAACTGAGGAAACCTGATACTCAGAGTTGAGACTGTGGAAGTTGAATGAAAGTTCTTGCTATTGATTGTGGGAACAGCCTTTACTGCTGTTGATATTTGATATTTGTTTATGTTGAAGTGAAACACTCTAAAAATGAGAAAACTGGAAAAGTTGTTTTGCCAGTGTTATTACCTTTGTCTCCGTTCTTCTGATTGCTTGAGAAGACCAAGAAGTGATTTCCCCTGACTTTATATCCGTGTGCCTCTTTGGCATTCTGTACTTCCCTACCCCTCTCAAATCAGCAGTGACAAATCAGGAAATAGGAAGGAAAGAGTACAAAAACAGAATTTGTCCAGTATTCTCTAGCTGTCTTGGTTAAGTTTGTTCTGTAGGCCCTTAAACCTCCCCCTGTTTTGGTAACATTTTGAACTTCTCAGCAATAATTGGGTTATTACAGTATTCCCTACTGAAATCAAGAAAGGCCACAAGAGTGGCAGAAAGCCATCCTAGATGGGCCTACAGAAAAATTAAAAAGATTCATTGATAAGTTTTTGTTTGTTTTGTTTTTAAGTTTGTATCTACACAAGAGAATGAGCTCAAGACTCAAAAGGAATGGTTGTTGAACATTAAATTGTAGACTTTTGTTTTTAAAAGAATATTGCAAGTTTTAATATATTTTATTGATTTTTAACAGAGAGAGAGAGCTAGAAACGTCGATGAGAGAGAAACATCGACCAGCTGCCTCCTGCACACCCCCTACTGGGGATGTGCCTGCAACCAAGGTACATGCCCTTGACCGGAATCGAACCCGGGACCTTTCAGTCCACAGACCAATGCTCTACCACTGAGCCAAACCGGCTTCGGCAACAAGTTTCTATTCTGAAAAATGTTTTAAAATAAGGGGGCTGAAGTATTAGATTATTAGTAAGAATTTTTAGATGTCTTTAAGAGGACCAATTTGAGCAATAACAACTATTACTACTTTTCAGAAGTTTGTCAACCTTTATGGATGAGGCCTAAAGAAAAGCTCCCTATTTCTCTCACTGCATTCAGTAATGGCTTTTCTCCCCTTGTAAAGTGTGTAGGGTGAGTCTTGGGTTGTATTGCCTGAGCCTCACAGTCTAAACAGCAGAAGGTGGAATGTTTGCACCCAGAGAGGTTATTTACTAATTTTAGAGTGGAGACTGCAGGAATACCATAAGTGGAGACCAAGAATGATATGAGTGAATGAGGGTTGTGTGTGTAAGAGAGAGCAAAAATAACCAAGGGGCATTCATCTCTTTATTTGATAAAATCCAAGAGTTGAAATCCTAAAAATAAAATTTGCTCTCCTGTGACCACAACTTTATTCAGTTACTCACAAATATTTATTGTGAATCTCTCATGGCCAAATAGCGTGCTCATACTAGGAATTTATTCAGTGGTGAACAGAATGTCTACCTTCATAGAGCTTACATTCTAGTGAAGGGCACTGGCAATTAACAAGCAAACACAAATAATATAGTTAGTGTAAGTACCATAAAGAAAATGAAGCTTCAAGAGAGAGTATCAATTTAGGGTCTAGTTAGGAGACAGAAGTCAATGCAGTTTTTTAACATGAAAAGTTTAATAGAATTGCTGACTATATTGGTGAATTGGTGAAGAAAAATCTAAAATACAGGAGTAACAGTTGTAAGAAGCAGCCACCATCGCTAGGGCTAATAGAGGCCAAAGTAAGAGTCCTCTCCCCAAATCTAAGATCCTGGCCTTGTTAGAGAAAGTTATGACCGTTTCTCACTGAATGGCAAAGAAGTTACTGGTGCCACACTGGTGGAACTTACTGGAATTTCATCCTTCAGAATTTACTGGGAAATAGAACTTATAAGGTAGAGGTTGGCAAACTATGACCATGAGGCAGCTGTTTTGCAGGTGAAATTTAATTGGATTTAGCCATGCTTAGTTTATTACATTGTGTCTATATAGTTGAAGTGGTGTTAGAAGAAATTTAAAAAATTTGGCTCGCAAAAGAAACTTTAATCGACATTTGGCTCTGTTTACTGAGTTTGGCGACTACAGGCCTAGAGTATCCTAGAAAGCTGTTTATGGGGAGATGTCATATTAGAGATAATTCAATTTGCTGCTGCCCTGAAGGAGCCTGTTAAGGACAGGGCATCAGGAAGAGGAACCCTTTCCTCTTTTAATATATCTCTGGTTTTTTCCATTGACATAGTACCACACCAGCTAGCAAAAGAAAGGTACTTATGGGACCCAATTCCATGAGGAAGTACCACACCAGCTAGCAAAAGAAAGGTACTTATGGGACCCAATTCCATGTTTGCAGAGCAGACAATGAAGAATTAATTTGGAGCAATAAATTGATAACTAGCATGTAAGTAACAGACTTGTGGGTATTTGAGGTAGAGTAATAAGCTCCTCTGAACAGTTGACTTTTGAACCAAGACTTGAATGATTAGAAAGCATGGACTAAAGGGGAATGGCACATTAAAGCCTTGAACATGGCATTTTTTATGGGTTTGAAAAGGGCCCAGGTGATTAGAGTGTTCTTAAGAGAATGTGGGGTCAGAAAGGGAGGTAGGAACAGATGATATAAGGCTTTATGTGTATGGTGAGAAGACTGGAATGAGGGAACTATTCCAGTTATCACAGTTTTCCACTATGGTGTTGAATATAGCAGCGTTTTTCAACCGCTGTTCCGCGGCACACTAGTGTGCCGCGAGATGTTGCCTGGTGTGCCGTAGGTGCAGACAAGACAAGAATTCTATAATTTTTCACTATTTTGTTTACTTAATATTTCATAATAAAATAATTATAAAATACTTTCTTTGTGTTTATTTGATTCCTATTCAAGAGAATTACTTTATATATAGTCAATATAGGCACAGAGTTAAATTTTTTAACATTTTTTAATGGTGGTGTGCCTCGTGATTTTTTTCATGAAACAAGTGTGCCTTTGCCCAAAAAAGGTTGAAAAACACTGGAATATAGTGTGGCTAAGACTAGGATAGTAGCAGTAAAAGTGGTGAGAAGTCGTCAGATTTGAAGGCAAATCTGCATAACTTATTGATAAATTGGCTGGAATTGGAGGGACAGAAGAATTAGATTTGGCCTGAACAACAGGATGAATAATGGTACTATTTGCTGGAAGATTTGGAGAAATGCAGGTGGGGCCATATTAACTTTGAGATTACAGATGGATCACTAGTAATATTTGAAAATTATTTTGCTTATGTTTTCATATTCATATGGCCACACCTATTTTTTTTTTAAATTATCACCCTGGAATATGTTTTTATTCATTTTTAGAGAGAGAGGAAGGGGAGGATGGAGAGAGAAACATCCATCAGTTGCCTGCCTTACACAACTGGACCAGGGATCAAATCTGCAACCTAGTATGTGCCCTGATGGAATCTAACCCTCTACCTTTTGGTGTACAGGATGATACTCCCAACTGAGCCACCCAGCCAAGGCTGTCCACATCTAATTTTAAAGGAGATGGGGAAGTGCAGTGTTAGGAAGGACAACAAATATTTCAGAAGAACCTGAATGACTTCTGCACTCCAAGGCATTCATATGAAAATGTTGAATAGGATGTTTGGATGTAAGAACTGGTGTTCAAGGTGGAGTTTGGAGCTTTGAGGTCTTAATTTATAATCCTCGATTACTAGTAATAAATTCCAACACGTCTTCATATCTATTAACCATTTATGTTTCCTATTCTATGAAATGTTTGATCATTTTTCTATTGGGTGGTTTATCTGTGACTAATTGTAGGAATTCCATGTATATTCTGTATATTTTTTGAATATATGTGCTGCCTATATCTTTTCTCAGTTTGTGGCTTTATCTTTTTACATTCTTTTGATGAGCAGAAATTCTTAATTTTTAGTATAGCTTAATATATAGTCTATTTTGAGGTTTATGCTTTTTTTTTCTTCAGGATATTTTCTATTACCTGCTCCAAAGAAAGAAAAATATTTTTCCATCTCCTTCTGAAAGTTTTAAAAGTTTACATTTGATGTATTAATTACTTGGAATTTACTTTTGTGTCCTGTGAATGATCCAGTTCATTATTTTTAATATAAATATTTTGTTGTCCTAAGCCTCTTTATTGAATAGTTTATTTTTTTCGCCAGTGATATGTATTGCTAACTCTGTCTTACAGCAAAATTATATATTGTGGTTTTGTTTCTAGGTGATCTATTCTGTTCCATCAGACAATGACATATCGCATCCCTTATCACATGTCTTATTTACCGTAGCTTTATAAAAGGTCTTGCTTTTGGGAGGGCAATTTATTCTTCAGGAGTGCCTTAACTATTGTTTGTCTTTGATCTTCCATATATGTCTTAAAATCAAATTCTATTTTTAAAAATAAACCTATTGGGATTTTTATTGTAATTGCATTGAAACTATAAATCAGATTAGGAAAAATAGATATTGCCATGAACAAGGCACATTGCTAAATTCATCTTATTATTTAATAAAGTTTTATTTTTTTGCAGTTAGGTCTTGCACATCTTTGTTAGATTTCTTCCTAGGTATCCTTTAGTTAAAAATATATTCCTAATTTTTGCTGGTAATTAGAAATACAAGTACCATTTGTATATTGATAATACACCAGTGAGCTAATCATTTACTGGCTTGGTTTCTTTTAAGTGTACATCCATAATATTTATAAATGACAATTTTGTTCTTTCTTTTAGAACCTTATACTTTCAATTTGTTTTCCTTTGCAGTGGTCACGATCTCAGTAAGAGTGACAAATAGAAGCAGTGATCATAGGTTCCCTTGTTCTTATTTTTAAAGGGAACATTTTCAACATTTATTTTTATTAAGTACTAGCTGTTATAATTGAGAGTTTTTAATTTTTGTTGTTGATGTCAAACTTAATTGGGTCACTTAAAGGGGAGAGAGGCATGCCAGGATTGGGGGGATACAGGAAAAAGTTCACTTTGGGAGAATAGGAAGATAGGTTTGAAATAGACAATAGGGTGAGAATATAATGAGTTAGAGAGAATTGTGTAAAAATGCTGACAATAGAAAATCCAAGTGTGAAATTTGAGATGGTCAGGGTTAGAGGTATAGATGTGATAATCATCACACATAATAAAGTCTGTAATTAGATACACTGGTGTGGATGAGATTGCCTAAGGAAAGAGGGTAATAGATGCCTTGAAGGATAGAAACCAAAAAACACACTACCTCTTGGTAGATGGAAGGCAGTTGAAAGGAAATGTAAGAAATAAAAGTCAATAATGTATAGAGTTTCAAAACCAAAAATAGAGGAGATTATCAGTAATGCCAAATGAAATGACTCAGGTGTAGGAAGATCAGGAGTGAAGAGGGCATTGAATTTGTCATTTGACATTTTAGAAAAAGTGGTTTTAGTGGAGAGAAACAGAAACCAATTTTTAGTGAAAATTAGTAGATGGTCCTGAATTGCAGAAAGAGACTTTGAAATACTTGTTTGATAAATTTTGCAGTGAAGGAAAAGACAAAAAATGTGGGTAGACTGAGAGAAAATTAAAGGGAAAGTCCTTTGAAAATGGGGGGAAATGTAAGAGTTTATAATTTATTACCTAATAACCAATATTTGTAACTAAACTTAAATTTTGCCAATCTAATAAGTGAAAATTATTTGTTTTGCTGTATATTCAATTATAAATAAAACAGACTCCTTAAAACTCATATTGGATTTTTCATTTGTTAGAAATTTTTAATCAATGCAATTAATTTTTCATCATAAATTTGAAAAATGTTTTGTTAATAGTCTTTCAACTTTATTCAATCTATTTTAATAATCTTATTATCAGTTAAGTTTAGACACAGTAATAGAAATCCAAACAAGAGTGGTATAACAAAAAGTGTGTTTTTCTCTCACATCTGAAGATGTTTATCACCCGTACTTTGTTCCTCTACTCCAGGGCTTTGCTGGAGCACTGGTCTTTGGCTCCAAGTTCCTATATGGGATATAGGGATTAGATAGTTTGAATCTCTCCCCTTTTAGAAACTTTTCTGAAAACCTCATTGAATATATTCTACTTCTATTTTGTCAGGTGTGTTATTTGGCCACCACTTATTGTAAGGGGACTGAGAAATGTAGTTTCAGCATCAAACAAAATTATATTTCAGTTAGTAAGAAAATTTTTATATATAAAAATTATATATATATACACATATATATATAATTGCCCACAATGCCATATATATGTGTATATATGTATATGTATGTATGTATATACACATATACATATATATATATATATTACATATGTTTATATAATTATACACTTACTAGGCCTGATGCACAAAATTCATGCAAGAGTAGGCCTTCCTTCCCCTGGCTGCTGGCACTGGCCTCCCTCTGGCACCCAGGACCTGGGCTTCCCTCCAGCCACCAGCAGGCACCTGGGACCCGGACATCTCTCGCAGCCCTGGCTCTGTCCAGAAAGATGTCCAGCCTAATTAACATATTATACTTTTATTATAGATATATATATCACAACTTTTTATATCACAACTTTTTAATATATATATCACAACTTGTCAATGGATTGACACTTAGGATGTTTCTATATCTCGTCTACTGTGAATAGTGTTGCAGTGAATATGGGAGCACTGATATCTCTTTGAGATACTGATTTCATTTCTTTTGTGTATACACTCAGAAGAGGGGTTGCTGGATCATATCGTAGTTGTATTTTTATTGTTAATTCTTTAGGAAACTTCATACTGTTTCTCTTAATGGCTATACCAATGTACATCTCCACCAACAGTATACTAGGGTTCACTTTCCTTCACATTCTTGCCAGCCCATTGTCTTTCATTTTTTTTATAGTTAGCCATCCTAACAGGTATGAGGTGATACCACATTGGTTTTGTTTTGCTGTTCCTGATGTTTAGTGATGTTCAACACCATTTTATATACCAGTTAGCAATTTGTATGTCATTTTGGGAAATATGTCTATATTCATATCCTTTGCCCATTTTTTAATTGTGTTGTTGGTGGTTTGTTGTTCATATTTTTTGCTGTTGACTTGTATGTTCTCCTTATATATTTTGGATCTTAATCTCTTATCAGATAAATTATTGCTAATATCTTCTCTTATTTTGTTAGGTTATTTTATTTTGTTGATTCCATTGTGATGCAGAATCTTTTCAGTTTGGTGTAGATGGTATGTTAATTAGCTTGACCAGTAATTTGTGTGTGTGTGTGTGTGTGCGCGCGCGCGCGTGTGTGTGTATCTCAAATCATTGTATTCTACACCTTAACTGTATACAATTTTAATTTTGAAAGATACAAAAATAAATTTAAAAAGTAAAGGCATCTGAAAATAAGGTAGGCAGGTAGCAGTTTCCATGAATAAACTTACTGCTTTTTACCTGTATGGCTTCTGGGTTTATCATGTAGGTAATCCTTCCAAAAGCTTGCTTGTAAAAAGTGAGGTAGCAGAGAGCTTTTGTTTATTTCCTTCCAAATGGAGAGTTTATTAATCCTTTTTCCTCTTGATTTTATCCTCTGCTTTCAATGCTACCCTTACTTATCTTAGAAATTCTCAGACAGATTTGCTTCCTCTGACTTCTCTAGTCTCTCCTTTCTTTAGTACCAAACTAAAGAAACACCATGGTTTTGTAAACTCCATGATTCTACCATCTGTGTGGGATAGGATTAACACTTTCCAATTGTTTTTAGTATTTTTTTTACCTATTGTTAAATAATTATTTTTACAAATGAACTTCAGTACTTAATGTGTTAGCAGCTCTTCACCTTGCCTCCAAAAATCATTTTTGTGTGTTTTTTTTTCACCTGAGAAATTAATGTATTGGTTAATTTAGGCAGAATTAACCATTTTACAACCATATATTCATTTCTCAGTAGTTTAATATTTTCTGAAAGGTCTTGTATATTTTTAAATTTTATTTTTAGAAACTTTTCTATTATTGGAATATTTTATTCCATTTAAGTTTTAATTGTTGCAGTTGTGATAAAATATATATAACATAAATTAAACATTTTAATCATTTTTTAATTCTTATCCAAGGATATGTTTTTATGGATTTTTGAGGGGGAGAGAGAGAGAGAGACAGACAGATATCCATGTGAGAGAAACATCAATTGGTTGCCAGTTGTTTCCCATAAACACCCCATTCAGAGATCATACCCACAACCTAGGTAAACATACCTTGACCGGGAATTGAACTTGTAACCTTTTGGTATATGGGACCATGCTCCAACCAACCGAGCCAGGACTTACCATTTTAACCATTTTTAGGCATTGAACTATTATAGTTCAATGCCATTAAGTATATTGATATTGTTATGCAGCCATCACTATCATCCATGTCCAGGATGTTTTTCATCATCCCAAACTAAAAATTCATACTCAATAGACAATAACTTTCAATTCCCTCTTTCTCCTAGCTTACTAACTACTGTATCTGATAATTTGACTATTCTTAACTCATGTAAGTGGAATTATACATTATTTGTCCCTTTGTGGCTAGTTTATTTTACTTAGCATAATGTCTTCAAGGTTTATCTACGTTGTAGCATGTCTCAGTTTTCTTCCTCTTTAAGGTTAATATTCGTGTGTGTGTGTGTGTGTGTGTGTGTGTGTGTGTATACACCACATTTTCTTTATCCATTTACCTGCCAGTGGACATTTGGATTACTTCCACTTTTTGTCTACTGTAAATAATGCAGCTATGAATATGGGTGTACAAATATCCTTTTAAGCCCCTGATTTCAACTCTTTTGGGTATATGCATAGAAAGGGAATTGCATGCTTAATTCTGTGTTTAATTTTTGAGGAACCACTCTACTGTTTCCACATTGACTACTCTAATTTCATTTTCGCCAACAATGCAGAGGCATTCCAATTTCTCTAAATCCTTACCAACACTTATTTTCTGTGCCCTTCCTCTCGTGTGTGTTTAAATAATAGCCATTCTAATGACTATGAAGTAGTATATTGTGGCTTTGGTTTTCAGTTCCTTAATGGTTAGTGATGTTAGGGATCTTTTCATGTGTTTATTGCCATTTGTATATCTTCTTTGTAAAAATATTCAAGTCGTTTGCCCATTTCTAATTAGGTTGGTTGTTTTTGCCATTGTTGTCAGGTTTCTTTTTATATTAGGGATATTAACTCCTTGTAAGATACATAATTTCCAAATATTATCTCTGATTCTGTGGGTTTCCTTTCCATACTCTTGACAGTGGTTTTTTTGTTTTGTTTTGTTTTTGGTTTTTTTCACAAAAGTGTTTATTCTGAGGTAGCTCCATTTATTTATTTTTGCTTTTGTTGCAGTGCTTTGATGTTATCCAACAAATCACTGCCAAATCCAGTGTCATGAAACCTCTGTTTATGGTTTCTTCTAAAATTTTAATAAATATAGGTCTTTTGTCCACTTGAGTTAATTTTTGTATATGATGTAAGATAAGGGTTCAGACTTCATTCTTTTGCATGTTAGTACCCAGTTTTCCCAACATCATTTGTTAAAAAGACTGTCCTTTCCTTATTAAATAAATAGTCTTGGCACCCTTATAAAAATCCTTTTTGACTATATGTGAGAATTTATTTCTGGGCTCTCCTATTCTGTTCTATTCTATTCTATTCTATTCTATTGGTCTGTCTGACTTGATGATTGTATTCTAGTAAGTTTCAAGTTGTTTATTTTCTGTATGAAAGAACACTAGTGAACTTAAGTATTAATTAGTAACCAGGTACTTTACTAAAGTCTCATATAGTTTTTCAGTCGGTACTTTTCTCAAATTTTATCTTATTTTTGTCTTAATTTTATCTTAATTTTGTTGCCTTTAAAACAATATTAAATAATTATGCTATGTACATATTGTGCTTATTTTTCTTATGATTTAATAGGAATTTTTCTAATATTTCACTATAGAGCATGATGGAAATTTTGGTTTGAGATGTGCTCCTGAGCTTTTTTTTGTTTTTTTTTTTTTTTTTACTTGTTTTTTGTTTCAGAGAGGAAGGGAGAGGGAGAGATAGAAACATCAATGATGAGAGAGAATCACTGATTGGCTGTGTCCTGCACACACCCACATTGGGGATAGAGCCCACAGCTTGGGCATATGTCCTGACCAGGAATCGAACTGTGATCTCCTGGTTCATAGGTCTATGCTCAACCACTGAGCCACACCGACTGGGCCTGAGCTTTTGAAGTTGGTATCAAAAGCTTAATTGCAGTTTGGCACTTAATTGAAGTTTGTTACTGTTGCCATTAACAGTTATAAATTGTTGGTCTGAAGCTATCATAAAAGAATTGTCCAGTTTGGGGGTTCTTATATACAATCTCATATCAGAGGACCTTAACTATTTGACTTTTTTATTTTTTTCAGAATGGTCAAAGTTTTCTGGTTTTGGATGAACAAAGGTTTGCAAAAGAAATACTTCCCAAATACTTCAAGCACAATAACATGGCAAGCTTTGTGAGGCAACTGAATATGTGTGAGTATGGACAGCAGTATATTTGGAGTACTTTCTTCCATAAAGAGGAAGAAAACTGAGACATGCTACAACATAGATAAACCTTGAAGACATTATGCTAAGTAAAATAAACTAGCCACAAAGGGACAAATAATGTATAATTCCACTTATATTTGATTAAACAGTTTTTTCCCATTAGAATGATAAGGAGGAAATATACTACATAGAAGCACTATTAAATTTTGACTTCTCTGTTTTAGTCATCTGAATTTTGAATCTTTTTCAGATGGTTTCCGTAAAGTAGTACATATTGACTCTGGAATTGTAAAGCAGGAACGAGATGGTCCTGTTGAATTTCAGCATCCTTACTTCAAACAAGGCCAGGATGACTTGTTGGAGAACATTAAAAGGAAGGTGGGGTATTGTTAACATGATTTAATTAGGGCATTACCATGTCATACACTTGGCTGAGACATCAGTGTTGAAATTGAGAATGTATAGAAATACATTGGTGTTCTTTGTTAGGATAACTTAGACTAATAAAGTTTTAATTATTCCCTGCTATTCCCCCCCCCCCCCCCCCCCCCCCGTGCTGAATTATACTGAGTGCTCAAACACCTTAAAAGGGAAGGAAAATGCTTGCATGCTGACTGAGAGGAGGAGCCATTCATATTGGGGTAGCTCACTCCTTTTAATTTAGCTTAAAAAAATGTAAGCCCTACTAGAATGTAAATTCTGTGGAGGGCTTTTTATGTCATTTACTGTTGAATTCAAATGCCCAGAATAAGTATATAGTAGGCATTTAACAGTACATTTTTTAATGAATTTTTTACTGAAATATCTTACCAAATCCAGAAAATGGGGGTGGGAGGGTAGAGAGGTAAAAGGGCAGTGGGCCATGGAAGAAAATGGCCTAACAAGAAGCTATTACTGCATAAATTTTTGGAATGTGATAATAAAGAGGCTTGGGGAAATTACAGGGAGTTTGACAGAATGAAATGAAGAGGAAAAAAGCCCTTAAGGTGTTCCTGCTTGTGGAAACTGGAAACTTACCCACATTTTTAAAAAATAGACTGATTATTCTTTATCCTCTCTCTGAACTATGAAGTGTATTCTCTCCCTAGAATCTTATCCAGGTCTTTTTGGAAATGGATTACTTCCTGAACAAGCTATAAGATCCTCTTAATAGGGAAGCTTTGATTTACAGTCAAGGCATTTGTTTGACATCCTAAATATGCTTTTTGAAAGGTTTCATCTTCAAAACCAGAAGAAAGTAAAATTCGTCAGGAAGATTTAACAAAAATTATAAGTAGTGCTCAGAAGGTTCAAATAAAACAAGAGACTATTGAGTCCAGGCTTTCTGAGTTAAAAAGGTAAAGTATTATTTCCAAATATAATTCTGTTATGGGGTTGGTGTGTTCATTGTGTGTTGTGAATTGGAGGTTAGTGCTCTAAGTACTTTTAGAAAATGTTGTTGAAGCCAAGGTCAAAGAATATTTTTCTGTAAATATTGGTTCCCTTTATTTTTAATGTGTAGCCATAGACTTTACCCCAATATTGTATCTTCATAATGGTGGTCGAAAGAATATAAAAATATGAGCTTTTGAAACAATATTATACACATGCCTTAGTATTTGATGAAAGAGTAGATCTTTAAATTAGTGTAGGAAATAACATAAGTTTTTTTTCTTTTCTTTTAAAAAATATGTCTTTATTTTAGAGAGGAAGGAAGGAAGGAAAGAAGGAAGGAAGGGGGGGGGGAGAGAGAGAGAGAGAGAGAGAGAGAGAGAGAGAGAGAGAGAGAGAAAGAGAGAAAGAGAGAAAGAGACCTCCATCAGTTGGTTGCCTCCCACATGCAACTTCAGACTGCACCTGCAACCTGGGTATGTGCCCTGACCAGGAATGGAACTGTGATCCTAGGGTTCATAGGACGGCACTCAACTAACTGAGCCACACAAGCCAGGAGAGGTTAACTTTTATATGATCATACACGAGGGCACACAAAGTACTACATGTGCCGCCTATTCTTTTTTTGTGTGACCTATCTCTTAGGAAAAAGTAGGACATAAAAAATAGGGGGGAAAGGACACAAGTCTGAAAAAGTACAGTATTTTTTGGGGGGGTAAGTATTAAAGTCTCATTTTCAATACCCCCTATTTGTAAATATAGTTCTTTTTGTAATAGTTTGGATTGAAGAAGATGGATTTTGTGGAAATTAACAAAACAATGAATATTGTAATAGGTGGATTATCTTTTATGTTTTCTCAGCATTATCATTGCTGCTAACATTCAATAGCAATGCAATTTCAATAAATGTTGAATGAAGGAAAAGAAAATATTATTCCTGGTCCAGTTAATTGGTTTGCCATATATTTGAATATGCTTTTCAAAGACAAATATTTCCTAGTGTTTTTATACGCTTGTTTTTTTTAGACAGATCTTAATATACCGTTTTTAAAATCTGACTGACTTTAGTTCATCTTTAACCCTTAGCAAATTATTTGTGTGATCTTGGGCAAGTCTTCTCAATTCTCTGAGTCTTAGTATCCTAATTTATAAAATAGAGATAATAATTCCCTTCCTGATGGATTTGAAAGAAGTTTAAATGATTAGTACATATAAAATGCTTATGATAGTACCTGGAGCATTTTAATTGCTAGGTAAATATCACTTTCCGTTAAGAATTGTTTTCTAAGCACAAGTACTGAATTCACTTGGTAGCCATAGTTGAAAGGTTAGCTTAAGCCAGCGTTTTTCAACCGCTGTTCTGCGGCACATGTTGCCTGGTGTGCTGTAGGTGCAGACAAGACAAGAATTTTATAATTTTTCACTATTTTGTTTACTTAATATTTCATAATAAAGTAATTATAAAATACTTTCTTTGTGTTTATTTGATTCCTATTCAAGAGAATTACTTTATATATAGTCAATATAGGCACAGAGTTAAATTTTTTTTAACATTTTCTAATGGTAGTGTGCCTCGTGATTTTTTTCATGAAACAAGTGTGCCTTTGCCCAAAAAAGGTTGAAAAACACTGGCTTAAGCAAGAAATAATGAACCAGATTGTCAGAGAAATAAATTGCCTACTACTATATGGATGTAGGCATGAGCCTTAAGTTTTTGTGAATATAGTGTCATGAGTAGAAGCTACTGCAGTTATGAAGGAACGATTCTAGATTTGTGTCAAGATAGTTGTCATTTATATAATTGAACCAAAGATTTTCTAGTCTCATAAAAATATATAATAACTACTTAAATCCTCTGGTATTTTTTATCTTTATTTTTAATTTTTAAAAATGTGTTATCCCCATGTCTTTAATTCTCTTCCCCCACCCCTCCTCCCACACACATACACCTTTAGCAACCATCAGCTAGTTCTTTATATTTGTGGTATTCTCTGCTATGCTTAATTAAATATATTAGGGTCTGGCTTTCTGAATGAATTCTTTTTTTTTTTTTTTTTTTTTTTTTTTGCTTTTGTTTTTAAATAAATGATGACATAGTGAGAATGAGTCCCTTTGGAAGGAGGTGTCAGAATTACGAGCAAAACATGCACAACAGCAACAAGTTATTCGAAAGGTAAGCTTTTTCCCTCATGATCCTAATTGCGTGTTTTAATAAGCACCATTTGTGACCCAAAGAATACTTTTTGAATAGTCCGTGATTTTAGTTTCTTATATGTTAAGTGCACAATTAGAAGTAAAATTATGAAATCAAACAAATTAGGCCAAGTGTTAATATTACTTTTAATAAAAAATATAGTAATTTCTTACTCCCAGTTAATGTCATTAACTTTTACTAAAGATCCTTTTGCCTGACAGAACAACTTTAAAATATTTTATTCTTAGATGCATAATTAATACATTGTCAATTTCTTACACAGTTATTACTATAAAAAACAAAGCTTTATTATGTGGGGACTCTTTGTTCATTTGTTTTTACTATTTTTTTACTCTAAAAGGCATAAGTACAGGTTCAGAAGATAATGTTTTCAAATCGGTTGACCAAATTATGAGTTCAAAAAAATGAGTTATGAATATATGTCACTATTAGTCTTTGCAGAAAAGCAGTTAACATAATTTTGTAAAATAAATCCTATATTTTAGTACTTGAGCTGAAAATTGCTGGAGGAACTGAGAATCCCTTTGTTGCATTGTTTCTTTGTGATTTGATCTATTCATATAATCTTTCATATGTTAATAAGAGGTGAAATATAAAAGTAATTAAGGTAGCTATTTTTTGCTCATGAGTGAATTGGACTCTAAGTTTAAACAACAGAATTTTCTTTCGGGGGGAGGAGGGTGCATAGTTGGAGAGCTTCAGCTTGTCCATGCTCAGAGGACTTTAGCTAAAAATAGCATTATGACTGACAGGATTTGAATCTAGTGGAACAGGCTTAGAAAAGAGATGAATGGTAGTTGCGACCTCTGGCCTATAGTCAAAATAGCTTATTTTTAATTTTTTTTAAATTATTATGCAAGTGAAGTTTGAATGTAAAATTCAATTCTGAGTCCCAAGTTACATATGTTTTCAAAACTTTCCATAGCTAATTTCAACATGCAGTCCTGTTAAGAATACCTGATTTTTATTTTTTTTATTTATTTTTTTATATATTTTATTGATTTTTCACAGAGAGGAAGAGAGAGGGATAGAGAGTTAGAAACATCGATGAGAGAGAATCATTGATCAGCTGCCTCTTGCACACTCCCTACTGGGGATGTGCCCTCAACCAAGGTACATGTTCTTGATCGGAATCGAACCTGGGACCTTTCAGTCCGCAGGCCGATGCTCTATCCACTGAGCCAAACCGGTTTCGGCAAGAATACCTGATTTTTAAACGATAATGTACCTTATCCTGTTACTTTATTTTTAAAAATCTGTTCCTCATTTTTCAGAAAACAATATTTTGCTTAAATACTAACTTACAATATCTGCAATTTGTTGGTTTTTTACCCTCCCTAATGGCAAGAATAGTTTGTAAAATGCTTATATATCATTTCAATTTTTCATGAAAGCTAACATTCTATCTGCTCAGATTTGAGTTTGAATCTATGTGTTTTGTTGGGGGTTAGGGAGTTTATATAATCATTTTTTCTCTATTCCTGGAATTGTTTTTAATTCTGCAATTTACTCTTGACTGTAGATTAATTGAAAATAGTGTATGTGGCCAAAACCGGTTTTGCTCAATGGATAGAGTGTGCCTGTGGACTGAAGGTCTCAGGTTCGATTCCCGTCAAGAGCATGTACCTTGGTTGCGGGCACATCCCCAGGAGGTGGTATGCAGGAGGCAGCTGATCGATGTTTCTCTGTCATCGATGTTTCTGACTCTCTATCCCTTGCCCTTCCTCTTTGTAAAAAATCAATAAAATATATTTTTAAAAAAGAAAATAGTAACTTGTCAGGTGCAGAAGTCAGATGTGGTATATGTTAGATGCCTCATCTTCTTCAGGTTATAAAGAAGATGAGGCATCTAACATATACCACATGTGCAGTGGGATGGCAGAAGTGTAAAAAGAACTAAGAGGTAAAACAAATTTCAGAAGAAATTTAGCAGTGATTCATGTTCTTATAAATTCAATTACTAATGTTTCTAGAATTTTCCCATAACACTTTTTTATAAATGAAAAAAATAATTGAAGTTGAATGATTTCAAAGATATCTTTAAGCATAAATATATTTTTGTCATCTCTCAGCATTTTCTTTTGAGTAAGCAATATAGTGGCCAACCTTTTCATATACTCTAATGTTGTCTGACTCTTCAGTTTAAAAGTTTATATTTTGCAGTGATTAAGGAAAAGGAGAAAAAAGAAAATAAGGAAAAAAACCAACCCCCCATAGACAGACAACTATATGAAGGAAAGGAGGGTTAGCTGTGGTGGTGGAAGGAAACTTGACTTGGGGTGGTGAACACACAGTATAGTAGTACAGCTGATGTATTATAGAGTTGTACCCCTGAAACCTATATAATTTTATTAACCACTGTCACCCCAATAAATTTAACAAATTATTAAAAATAAAATGAAATGTTTATATTTCTTTTCCATGAAAAAGCTCATATTACTTTGTAAGATGTGTCATGCCAGCACAGCCAAGGGTTTGGTAAGCCTGAGGGAGGGCGGTGAAGGATGTAGAAAAAACAGAAAAAGAGAATAAGCTGGGACTAGGTGGATCTCCTGTGCCTGGCTGAGGCCACAGAGATACAGATGGTAAGCTGAGCCTTTATTTTATAGTCAGAGGTAAACAAGGTAATGGTCACCATAGTTACAATATTCTTGTGAGTTTCACTTGTTTTGGCAGCACTTGGCTGCACCTCCCACAGCCCGTTAGCTACCCAGGAAAGATCTAGGGAGTGTCTAAGGTCAAGCTTAATTATGCTAAGAGGGCTGAGCCCTCTCAGCTGGGACTTGGTTGTGGCTTTGCCAACAGGTCAGTCTGAGGCTTAACGCTATAGCCTCTCCCTACAGTAAGGCAAACTATTTAGTAACTTCTTTGGGGGAGAACACAATATTAAAGCTATACAATAGGTTTTTCTATTTGACAATTCTTTATTTTAATCATGAAATTACATTTCACAAAGCTTTCAAGAAACTTTTCTGCACAGAGTCCATATTGTCCCCCAATCCCTTTTTTCTTTATTCATTGCTTCTGTACTGTTTCTCATTCTCCATATGATACTCACTTTTTTTAGCTCCTTTAGGAAGTTACAGTATAATTTCAAGGCATACCATGTCATATATGGTTCTCATTCACATTGGTACCATCTGGAGGGCTTGCTAAACACCCATATTGCTGGGCCCCTCCTCAGAATTTTCAGATTTCAGCAATTCCAGAGTTGGGCTACAAATTTCCATGCAGTGATTCTGCTCCATTAAGGAATACTGTCATAAAGAATAAAGGAATGTGGCATTCCTTTCACTGTTTAATAGTTTTCTTCTAAATTTAATCACACTTTGAAGATTAAATCAGCTTCTCTTGATTGTTAGCAGGAAGCTTTTATAGATACTTAGATCCTCAACAATTTTTCTAGAATAACTTGAAAATTTTATGATTCATTTTTCTTTTGAGTAAGCAGTTTAGTGACAAAGTATTAACAATTTTTTTTGTATCTCTAATTATATTACCTGGTGTAAGAAAAATATTGCCTGTCAAATACCAGTTTTTGTTTGATTTTTGCATCATAATATTCTTGAAAGTATTTTAAAAGTTGGGATCTGTATTCAGGCATGCTTATAAGTATCACCAAAACAACTAAACTGAATATTGGATATGTAAGTGGATGGGTGTGTTAGGCATCTCTATCCTAGATAATAGCATCTTTATTACAGGTTATTCTTCTATACCAATTTTAAGATGCATACAAATTTCAAATGTTTTAATATTGGAGAAATTATGTGACTTGGAATAGAGGGCATGCAATATTTGAATTAATTTTATAAGATGTGGAATGTGGACTAAAGAACTAGGAGTCTATGATGGAAAAAATTTATATTTATATTTTCCTTTTAGATTGTCCAGTTTATTGTTACATTGGTTCAGAATAACCAGCTTGTGAGTTTAAAACGTAAAAGGTAAGATTTTATGATAAAATATTTTGACCTACACATGGACAACCAAAAATTTTAGTGTTTAACCCATGAATGGCCCACATTTTCTGAGTGTACGCCCGTTTTCCTGGATGAACAGTCCTCCCTTGTTAAATTACACTCAAGTTTCAAGAGTATGTTGTTTCCTCATGCTGTCATCCTGCTCATGTTTTTGAAAGATAAGGATTGTCTAAATGATCACTTTACAGATACAGTTAATAAAAAATCTGCATTTCATTACATTAACAATTTAATGTTATCTTTAGAAATCCTGAGTGAAATTTTTTTTAAAGGCCATATCTTTAAAAAAGAAAATAAGCCTTTTTACTTGATGATATGTTTAATCTACTCATAAGGTCTTTAAAAGACTATATGTCAGCCATGGATTGTAATTCCTATAATTGTCAGTAACTACCATTGTTACAACTAATACATAAGAACAATAGTAGACAAAGGAATATTTGGAAGAAGAAAAAGGGTATCTTGTAAGGCTAAGATTTTAGCAAAGCTTGGTTATGCTCACAGCTTATGCAGTTGCCTTAATTAACCTACTTCCACTAACTATTGTAGTTCTTATGTTACCTATTTATTTTTTACCATGTAAGCACTGTTCTTAAAACTAGACCACCAACTTACCCCCATACATTAAAATAAACTCAAAATGAATAAAGGACTTCAATGTAAAATGGGAAACTAAAAATCTTAGAAGAAGCCAAAGGCAGCAAAATATTATAGCAGATACTTGTCTTAGCAATATCTTTTCCAATAGAGTTCCTAGGGCAATGGAAACTAAGGAGAAAATAAACAAATGTGACTGCATCAAAATAAAAAGCTTCAACACAGCAAAAGAAACCATCATCAAAACAATAAGAAAGCCCTCTGCATGGGAGAACATATTTGCCAATGTTATCTCCAATAAGGGTTTAATCTTCAACATTTACAGGGAAGTCATATATCTTAACAAAAATAACCCAATCAAAAAATGGGCAAAGGATCTAAATAGACACTTTAAGAGAGAACATTCAGAAAGCCAAGAGAGAGAAGACAACATGTTCCAAGTCACTCATTATCCGAGAGATGCAAATCAAAACAACAATGAGGTACCATCTCACACCTGTCGGAATGGCTATCATCAACAAATGACAAGTGCTGGAGAGGATATGAAGAAAAAGGAACCCTCCTTTACTGCTGGTGGGAATGCAGACTGGTGCAGCCAGTGGAAAACAGTATGGCATTTCCTCAAAAAATAAAAAATGGAACTTGCCATTTGACCCACTAATCCCACTTCTAGGAATAATATCCCAAGAAAACAGAAACACCAATCAGAAAGGATATATGCACCCCCTGTGTTCATAGCAGCACAATTTATCATAGCTAAGATTTGGAAACAGCCCAAGTGCCCACCAGCTGACAAGTGGATTAGAAAACTGGTACATCTACACAGTGGAATACAACACTGCAGTAAAAAAGGAATTCTTACCATTTGCAACAGCATGGATGGAACTGGAAAGCATTATGCTAAGCAAAATAAGCCAGTCAGTGAAAGATACATATCACATTATCTCACTCATTTGTGGAATATAAAGAACATTATAAACTGATGAACAACAATAGATACAAAGGCAAAGAAGCATTGAACAGACTGTCAAACTGCAGCTGCAGTGGGAAGGCAGGGGAGGGTTGTGAGGCAGGGGGGAGGTAAGAGATCAACCAAAGGACTTGTATGCATGCATATAAGGATAATCAATGGACACAAGACACTGGAGGTGGGGTGGGAGGGAAATGTGCTGTGGGGTAGGGGAGGTTTGGGGAAGGTCAATGGAAAAAAAGGAGATATATGTACCACTATTTGAAATACTTTAAACGATAAAATTAAAAACCAAAGAAAAAACAAAAATTAAAAAAAATTTATATGCTTAAGTGAGCAATGAAATATATCTGAAGAGAGTAGTTGATTACATTTATTATAGCAAAAGTAGTAAAAATGAATGAAGAAATAAGTTTTAGACACACTGATTTCCCCAGTTTCTTTCTAAGATATAACCATTTTTAGGAGTTTCTTTTGTATCCTTACTAAAATTTATTTTATCCTTACTATTCATTATTACCATGAGTGTATTTGTAGTAAAAGCAGTTTAAATTCCTTGTATGTTTGCTTCAGTGAATTCATAGATATCTTTTGATTTTTAGGCCTTTACTTCTGAACACTAATGGAGCCCAAAAGAAGAATCTGTTTCAGCACATAGTCAAAGAACCAGCTGATAATCACCATCATAAAGTAATTTTTTATTAACTTATATTTATTGTCTCAAACTGATTTTTATTAATAGTGATATTTCATGCATTCATATAAGTTTATTGAGTAATAATCTAAGTGTTCATCCTCTAGCTTTATTAAATCATGACTTTTTTCATTGTTTATATTAGATTATTTTAATAGCTAAACCATTATAAATATAGTTGTCTCAGTTGTCTGTTCCTAAGTTTGCTTCTCTCCCCCTGTCCAATTCTCCTGTCACCTAGAGATAATCAGTTTTGAGTTAGTATTTATTAATTCTGTAGTCATTTTATATTTGTGAACCCATAAATAATATTTGTTGTTATTTATTGTATATACTAGGGCCCAGTGCACGAATTCGTCCACCTTGAAAGGAACTGTGGGCCATGAGACTGTGCTATGCCCAGGAGCAGGTCTCGGCCCATCCTCCACGTCCTCACCCAGACTCTCACGCAGAAGCCCTTGGTCCCATGTCTGCCAGCAGCCCCACTCCCTAGCCCCCTGTCTGCCAGCAGCCCCACTCCCACCGCCGCCACTCCCACTCCCACTGTTGCCACTCCCATGCACTGGCCCTGCTTGCACCCGCTGACAGTGTGGAGTGATTGGGGCCAGCGCCAGCAGCAGGTGTGAGCGGGGCCAGTGCCGTCAGTGGGTGCAAGGGTTGGCTGCTCAGAATCGGGGAGGTGGAGAAGCCCTCAGTGGCGATCAGAGCTAGCAGCTTCTGCTTGCACCCGCTGATGGCGCCAAGTGATCGGGACTGGCACCAGGCACTGGCAGTGGTTGCAAGTGGCAGCTCTTCAAGGTCCTTTTAAAAAAATAGTTAAGTAGAATGCAGAGAATATCTTATACTTCTGCACTACTAATACTAATTAGTGTATAAGTCCAAGAAGAGCAGAGAATATATCTGTTTTGCTCACTGTTGTATTGTCAACATTTAGTAAATAGTAGGTTCTCAATTAGCATTTTTAAATAATGTTTTGGAGTTAATATAATTTCATTTTTTAATGTGTTTTTTTCTCACTGATTGTTTAGGTTCCACACAGTAGGACTGAAGGTTTAAAACCAAGGGAGCGGATTTCAGATGACATCATTATTTATGATGTTACTGACGATAATGCAGATGAAGAAAATATCCCAGTTATTCCAGAAACTAATGAAGATATTATATCTGATCCCTCCAAGTAAGGAGATTGTGAAATAACATTTATGAAAATAGTTACTTTTCTTACCAAAGAGCTAAATACAAACCACTTTATTCTTTGATGAACTAATATCTGACTCATGTTTGGGTTATTAAATTGAAAAATTAAACCAAATTATTCAACCAGATATCCCTCCCGACCCCATCCCCAAGAAAAAAAGACTCAACAAAAAACTACTAAGAATTCTGATTTTTTAATTTTGTAGCTAAACAGCTTTGATTCTTTGTGATCTTACATTGTATGAACTATCAATATTTGTGATTAAGATACTCCCCCAAGAAATTTAAGCCTTTTGATATGTGGTTTGGGGAGAGAATTTCCAAGGAAAAGGAATGGTTAGAATTAATTTATTAAATTGGTCTGTAATAGGTTCTTTCTCCTTTGTTGATATAGCTGTAGCCAGTACCCTGATATTGTCATTGTTGAAGATGACAATGAAGATGAATATGCACCAGTCATTCAGAGTGGAGATCAGAATGAGCCAGCCAGAGAATCCCTAAGTTCAGGCAGTGATGGCACAAGTCCTCTCATGTCTAGTGCCATCCAGCTAAATGGCTCCTCCAGTCTGACTGCAGATGATCCTGTTACCATGATGGATTCCATTTTAAATGATAACATCAATCTTTTGGGAAAGTGAGTGTTCATTTAGATGTCTAAATTTATTTTCTTTGCTTATTTACTTTATATATTCTATTTCTCTTTGACCTTCCTTTCACATTATGAACCCATCTAGTATACGGTACCTTTCTGTGTTTTGGTCAGGGTTGAGCTCCACAAATGCTGTTTTGAGAAGGAATTAATCATTCCATGAGCAGTCTTGGTATTTTCTTGGCAGTTCTTCAGATTTTCTTAATGAAATACTTGTTTTGAATGTCCATAAAATATATGTGATTGTATTTGTGTTTATATCAGGGTGATGGAATAACATATCTCTATTAAGGGACTTATTTTTAGCCTAAAAAAAAACACACAGAAATTAGTAGCAATAACCAGTAATAAGAGGTTAACCATTTAATAATTTATAATATAGAGGAAAGAAAGAAATCAGACTGTTTTTGCAAAACCTTTTTTTCTGTAAACACTGAAGTTTTATGTAAAAGTGCTGTGAGTTCTTGGTTAATCATATTTTTAGGAATCCCAGATACTGAATAGAACCTCTAAGATAAGAATTGGTAAGGATTCCAAAGTTGCTGGATGTTTTGCCTTGCTAGATTGCAATGTAATTTAAACATAAAAACAGGAAAAGCTAATTGATTTCTTTTTTTAAAATCTTTTTCCTTAGGGTTGAGCTGTTGGATTATCTTGACAGTATTGATTGCAGTTTAGAGGACTTTCAAGCCATGCTGTCTGGAAGACAGTTTAGCATAGACCCAGATCTCCTGGTTGATGTAGGTACTTTGAACAATTTTAGCTGTACTGGTAGTTTGTGTGTCTGTACGTTATTTATAAATCAGTATATCATTTTCTTGTATTCTACACTTGTTTTTGCATTTTTTAAAAATTAATGGTTTTGTTTATTAGAAATATTGAACAGATGGGTTCAAGACAATGAACAAAGGTAATCACTACCCATCTGTAAATAGCAGTGCAGTTAATCCCCCTGTAACAACATATCAACTCTGTTCAACAGTACTATTAAGTCTTGTCTGGATTTGTTGCTGTATTATGGTTTTCTTTAGAATAAACTGTTATTGAATAGAAATTGGTGCAAGTTACTAATAGAGATATGTGGCCAGGAAATAGCATGAAGGCACTTACTAACTTTGAGAATGTTTTCTATTCAAATGTATTATACTTGCTATATTTTTATAATGTTTGTGTCCTGTGTCCTAAGGTTCTCCTGCTTCAGTCCCCACCCACTACCACCTATATGAACTTGACTCCAGTGTTGTCTGGTCTGTAAATACTCATCCTACCATTCCTGGCACTAACCACCTTTCTTGTTCCCATCCCTTGTGTAACTATTACTCCTTCTCCCCTTGCCTAAAGTTTTCTTTGTGACCTGCTCCCATCCAGATGAATCTGGTTCTCTCTCCATTTTATGTTGTGAACATATTTCTGCCTTTTGAAGGTTTTGACATATTTTTTTTCTCCTTAAAATTCTTCTCTCATATCAAGAGTGTACAGTCTTGTTCTTTCAAGAGCTCTATGAGGCTAAAAGAAATCAGTTGTGTCTTACTCTTCAATCTTAATTGACCACCTTATCTCTCTACTGATCAGTCTGTGTCACAAGACTTTAATACCTTTTCCAAATAATGTGCCTCTCAGGATGGATTTCATCTTCTTTGAAGACTTCTTTTCCATGCTGACCTATGTTACCATCTTAAGTGAATTCAACATCCTTGTTAATGACCTACTTCAACTTGTTAACAGTAACTTGACTGCTCTTTTATCCTATCTATCTTTATACTCACTCTGAATCAAGGTTCCTTTAGAATATCTGTTCCTTAGATCACTAAGAAAAAAATAAAATCCTATTACATCTACAAATCCTTGTAATCTTCAACTAGGTTATTTTAATTCAATTTTGAAACATTTTTCATACTCATTTGTCCTCAAGACCTCATCCAGCCAACTATTTCCTATTCACAAAGGATAATTCACCTCTTCCTGGTCCTCTCATAAGATGTGGAATCTCATCTTACAGAAAGTACTTGCTCTTTAAAGCCAATTTGTACACCTGTCCCCTGCATCTTTGTTTTTCTCCCCCTATCCTTGATCTTCCCCATCTTAAAAAGCATTTTGATATGTTGCTCTGCTCATTTACCATTCTGCTTTTCTATACTTTCACTCATTTAGAAATGAGTGGCTTATGTGTGTTACTTCTTTTTTACTCTGTATTTCATTTGAAACCCTGTATTGTCGTCTTATTTACTCTAAGCTTGTGCTGCCTTGGTTTATCCATAGTAAGTAGGCTGTGATTTCCTGCTCTCCTCCTCCTCTCCTAATTAAGGTTTCTGGGCTAGTGGAAGAACATTTGTTTTGAATCAGATTTGGGTTCTCCTTTTGGCTCCTGTTACTTATTTTACTAGCTGTGTTAATATTAACCTTGGAAAAATTAAGCTTTCTTTCCAAGTTTCCCTATCTATAAAATGTAGCTAATGCCCAGAAGGGCTGTTAACAAGAATTATAAGTAATTAGGAGCATTATTATTTACACTATTGATTTTCTGAAATAGAACTTGTTCTGTTTATTTTAGAAGTCCTGGGATCTTTATTGTCTCCTGTCGCCCTAAAAATTCTCCATTCCTCAAAAACTGTTCTTTTTTCTTGCTTTTTCTACTTCTACTTGGGTCTTTCCCAAGGTACTCAGTCTTTTATCCTCTTATTTTATCTTCCTTTTCTTTTTCTAGCCTTCCTCTCTGAAGGGATTTATGCTTGTACAATAGAATTGTTCTCAAATATCTATCTCCAGCTCTTAATACTTTTTTTTCCTAAATACATTTTATTGATCTTTTACAGAGAGAAAGAGAGAGGGAGAGAGACTTAAAAACATGGATGAGAGAGAAACATCGATCAGCTGCCTCCTGCACACCTCCCACTGGAGATGTGCTCACAACCAAGGTACATGCCTTTGACTGGAATCAACCTGGAACCCTTCAATGTGCAGGCCGATGCTCTATCCACTGAGCCAAACCGGTTAGGGCTCTTAATACTTTTTAAAGTAAACTTGCTTGAATTCTAAGTCCATGCCTTTAAGAGTCATCAGATCTTGCCTTAGATTCTGTTTAACACCAAATTTTTCTTTATTCTCTAAACTAGATACCCTTTTTAGCTTTTTAGTTTTCTGTAGTGGTATTAGACTTCATTTTATTCACCCAGGGTAGTAATCACAGAGGCATCTAGTCTTCCTGATCTTTATTTCATCATTCACCAACTCCGGAATATTTTCCAAAATAACATTCTCAAGCATCCCTACTTTTTGTTTCTAATACTGGCTCTCTTAACAAGACCTTAATTATCTCATCCTTGAATGATGCTGTATTGTTATAAATAAAGAATCCATGTATAGGTTGGCTTGTTCTCTGAGATGGCAAGATAATAAGGGCATAAATAAGTATGCTGAAGAGTTCATGGATTCTCTCTGCAAAGTTCAGTTATTAGTGATCCCATGTGGAGTCGGCAGAAGAGAATTCAACCATAGAATTCAACCCAACTATGTCAGCTCCTCCTCTGTGATCTTTTTTTTTTTTAGTCCAGGCCATGCATCTGCTGGGAATACATGAAAGCAATCCTGAGTCAATGTATAGGAGGAGTGGGGCAAAGAATGAGTGGGCCACTTCAGATGCCACTCCCATTAGGGACAAAATCTGGTTAGGCCTCTAAGCTGAACTGCAGAGACTGGCAGTCTCCTATAGTTGTCTACTCTTAAGGAACCGAGTCTCTTCCTCTTTAAAGATCAGTAGGTGATAAAGTTATGTAAGAAAAGAAGAAGCTGGGATATCTTTAGGTCTACCATGAATGTAGAACTTTGAGAGGAATCAGTATCCAGACAGGATAGAGGAGGAACCTCCCTGTGGCCTCTGTGAACTGTTGGGTGTGTTCTCTGGAAATGTTGAAATTGCCAAATCTCACTGCTCTGTCCACTTCTTACTGCGGAGAGAACGGTCTTGTTCCCTGACTGGCCTCGCTTTACTTTTGAACCTTATGTACACAACTTACTATTCAACTTAGAATTTGTGTGTTATTTGAACTTGGTTGTTGCTAATGTTATAATGTATTCTTCTTTTCTTCCTTCCTTTCCAAATCATTAATCATTCCCCAGGGACTGATACATATTGCATAGTTTTATTCAGACCTTTTGTTTATTCTATACATATGTGTATGTTTGTGTCTCTGTGTTTTTCTTCTTTCCTTCTCTTAACTCCTTTGTACTTTTGAGCTCCACCATCCATTATTATTATAATACTAGAGGCCTGTTGCATGAAAATTTATGCAAAAATGGGCCCTCCTTCCCCTGGCTGCTGGTTCTGCCTTCACTCTGGCCGGAGCCGCCTTTCTGCCTTTGCTCTGGGCCAGAGCTGCCTTTCCACCTTCCCACGCTGCCCAGAGGCCCAGAGCTGCTGGGGTAGTGCTGAACACCTGTGTTGTCGCCATGGCAACAACACAAGCGTCCTGCCCCTGATTCTCCGCACCTGCGTATGCAAATCAATCCTCCATCTTTGTTGGGTGGATTTGCATATTCACTCCTGATTGGCTGGTGGGTGTCAACGAAGGTCAATTTGCATTTCTTTTTTATTAGTGTAGATAGATTGTATATGATCATATGTTTCTATTTGCTGTTGTTCTTATCTTTTAGATTGTAAGCTCCTGAAGAGCAGGAATAGTGTATTCATTTTACATTTTTTATGATGTTGTTATATGGTCAATAAATCCCTATGAAATTAATGACTTTGACACGGTTTAAACAAAAGTTATGTCTGTAAACTGGCTGGCCTGAGGAGTACAGTAAGCAATGATTTTAGCATTTATAGCTTCCCTCGCTAGATGAATTAAAAAGAACCAGCAGAGATATACTATCTGTAATCTAGGAGCCACTATCAGAACAGATTCTATAAATTTATCACATCATTAGCAAATAGTCAGTAAAGACAGTGTCAGGAAAGTGAACTCAGTCCTGGTTGGCACTTAAGGCCCAAGGTATTTAGGGAGAAGAAAAATTAAGGAAATGAAGGAGAATGGAGTTTTGGAAAAATCACCATTTGTCTCAAGTTTTTACTTTATAGTTTTATAGAGAAACTAGAGGCTCAGTGCACGCAATTCGTGCACTGGAGGGGGGTGGTTTCTCAGCCCGGCCTGTGCTCTGTCCCAGTCCAAGAGCCCTCGGAGAATATCCTTAGTGCTGCTGCTTCTGGCTAAGCGGCGCTCCCCCTGTGGGAGCACACTGACCACCAGGGGCAGCTTTTGCATTGAATTCATGCCCCCTGGTGGTCAGTGCACATCATAATGACCAGTTGTCTGCCATTTGGTCGATTTGCATATTAGCCTTTTATTATATATGATAGGATTCGTTACAATGTCTCATTCATGGGCTAGCTTGCTCTGTTTTTCTTTCTGCTTTTCTCTTCGCAACGTATTTTACTCCATGGAAGCTTCCTAGTGCAGGAACTACATCTCTTCACCCAACATGGCTGTATAAAAATTTTGAATACAGTTAGCTTTTTAATATTTTTTAAACTTATCATCTTTCTTGTTTGGTCTTTCAGCTTTTCACTAGTTCTGTGCAGATGAATCCCACAGATTACATCAATAATACAAAAGTAAGTTTTAATTCATGTTGCTCAGGACCCATAGCTATAAGAATTTTTAAGAGGTCTTAGTAAGCATAGAGCAATACCTCTCCCAGTTACAAAGCATTTTATATTACCTAATATGTGTGATCAAGATAGTAAAATTCCAGATGAAAAATTAGCTTTGGGTTATAGGTGAATCATTACCCAGTTTTACTGGTATTTAACTATCAGTGCCATTAACTATTAGTATGAAATCAGTCCTCAAAGTGCTGGGAGATCACTTGATTAAACTATTGGACACTATCTAGAACTCTAATTTTTCTATATATTTTGGAGCAATATGTATTTTGCTGTTTAACTGGATTTAAGGTATTGGTTTTCGGAATAGGGAGGAGATCCAAGAATAAAGAATGACATAGTGTATACAAAAAACAAACACTATATCACATCACTAAACAAGTGCAATACATGGGTTCATTCAACTTAAGGTCTAACATTTAATAATATCATATTTACTGAAACATAGTGAAATGGTACATAGAATCTTATAACATAAATCTAGGCAAACTATGATCCACTTGACAAATTTAGGCATGCTGCCTGCTTTTGTCAATAAATTTTATTGGAACATAGCCATACTTGTTCTTTCATGTACTGTCTATGGCTTATTTTGCATGAAAATTACAGAATTGAGTAGTTAAGACAGAGAACACATTTATGTGTGTGTGTATGTATGTGTGTGTGTATATATATATATATATATATATATATATATGTGTGTGTGTGTGTGTGTGTGTGTGTATGTATGTGTGTATATGTATATATACACACACATACCCACACTTAAATTTACTAACCGGCCTTTATAGAAAAAGTCTGCCAATCCCTAACATAAATCATCCAAAGTGATTCAAAGTTCATAAATTCTTTCAACTTTAAATTACCCAGGATTAGAAACTACCAAGAACAATATCACATCAACTGCTATTCCCTTGATCATGACAGATACTATGTGACATGGATTTATAATAATCTTTCCTACTAAATTAGGATACTCCTCAATACAGGAATCTGTGTGGCCCCTATTAATGAATAAGAGTCTGCATGGGAGCTGAAACCCATTTGTCATCCTGGTTCTCATATGTTTTATTGGTATCCTTGGAAAATACCTATTTTAAGAAGTATAAAAATAATGGTATTAGTGCTTTAATATTTATTGTAAATGCTAAGAATTATTTTAATATAAATTTTTGGAAAGGTGTAAGTTGTTATATCATGGTGTTTTTATTGTTTCGGAATCCTAGAACTCTTACTGCTTTATTTTACGATGAATATCAGGGAATTACTGGAATTAGTGTGTTTGTTATACCATATGTACCTAACCAGCAACAGCTATCTGGGATTTACAGCTGTTTAGGAGAAGTTGTGAATCTCTACACCTCACTTTGAATATCTTTGAAAAGAGCACTGAAGAATTTAACAGCATTAGTGATTTAATTCCCTTACAATCATATGTAAGGAGAGAAGACATCACTGGTTGAAAGAAGCAATTTAAATGACAGAAAAGAACTGAGAAAATAATTAAAAGAGCCACATAAAGGAAATGAAGAACCATCTCAACTGTGAGACTTCCAAATACAGGGATAAATAGTTTTAGGATGTTATCATGTTATCCTCAACTTTCTAAATGTGTTCAGTTACTCTGTGAATGAAATGTATAGTACATTTTTAATGAAAATTTTAAAATTGATTTGTTTAAAGGGTGATCTCTTTATTAGAAGTTTGAAACCAGCCATCTTTGACTTATTCCCATCTTTTGGCCTTGACAAATTCTGTGTATTCTGCTGTTGAAATGCTCCCTCCTTTTCATACTATTGTCATCCTAGTTCAGGATCTTTGTTTCATCCACTTGATGACAGCAATAGCTTTTTAAATCAGTCTTGTTACCTCTACTCAAATCTCTCTCTAGTACATATTTCTTGCTCCCTCTTCTCTATATGTCAGATAATATACCAATATTCACTTTTTTTTTTTTTTTTTTTTGCTCTTTTCAGGAACACATAAAATATGAAAAAAATTTGTTATTTTTTTCTCTTTTAGTCGGAGAATAAAGGATTAGAAACTACCAAGGGTAATGTAGTTCAGCCAGTTTCAGAAGAGGGAAGAAAATCTAAACCCAAAACAGGTAGGTATAAATGTAGTACTAATTTCTATAGAATTTCTAAAGTAAATGTCCTGTAAAGAAGCTAATGCATGCCAGTGAACTTCTTGCCATACTTAACAATTGAACACAGATATATTGATCTCAGTTCTCTGCATAATGGTTCCAGAATATAGAGAAAATTGAGTTGGTAAGGTAATAGTTCTTAAAATTTAAGTTGTGTGGGGGGATTTTCTATTTAACTTTGGAAAGAACCTTCATTTCTTAATCCTACCTAATAAAAAAGTGTAATATGCAAATTAATCATCACTCCACTATACCCACAAAACATGCCCACCAGCCACACCACCAGCCAATCAGAGCGAGTATGCATATTAACCACAACCAAGATGGCTGCGACCACAGAGAGCAGGAGAGGGGCTTGGGTTTCCCATGCAATAGAGGAAGCCAAGCTTCTGCAGCCTAGCCTAAGCCTCCACTAAAGCTACAAAGTTTTAATTGTAGAAGGTAAACGAATTCAAACAGAAATGGCGGCAACTGCGGAGCAAGCAGGGGCCTTGGCTCTGCTCCAGGCTGCAAAGTTTCAATTGTAGAAGGTAAATAAATTCCAGATACCAGGGTCTCGACTTGGGTAGCCAGGGGGTGTGGCTGGCCTGCAAACCATCACAGGCCCCTCACCCAGGCCATCCTACACCCCTAGGGAACTCCCATCCTGATCCGGGACATCCTTCAGGGTAAACCAGCTGGCCCACCTGTGCACCAGGCCTCTATCCTGTCTAATAAGAGTAATAGGCAGATTGACCATCACTCCAACACACAAGCTGACTGCCCCCATGTGGACACAAGATGACCAGCAGGGGAGGGCAATTGGGGAGGGACAAGGTCTTCAAGGGAGGGCAGTTTGAGGCGATCAACCCTGCAGGGAAGGGCAATCAGGGGTGACCAGGCTGGCAGAGGAGGGAAGTTGGGGGCAAACAGGCTGGCAGAGGAGCAGTTAGACATTAATCAGGCTGGCATGAGAGTGGTTAGGGGGTGATCAGGCTGGCAGGCAGAGGTGGCTAGGGGCAATCAGGAAGGCAGGCAGGTGAGCAGTTGGGAGCCAGCAGTCCTGGATTGTGAGAGGGATGAACATCCCTCAAGAGGTCCCAGATTGAAATGGGTGCAGGCGGGGCTGAGGGACACCCTCCACCCCCACCCCATGCATGAATTTCATGCACCGGGCCTCTTAATTGTTGAATAAAAGACTATTCAGACTTGAACATTTTTTAATTTGCTGACAAATACCTTATTTTGTTGGCTTAGTGATTACACATAAGTAGATCTCTGCTTTTGTATTTTCCACTTACATCATGAACTCTGTATAAGCTGGTGATAAAAGTGCTTTTTTTCTAATCTTTGTTATAGATAAACAGCTTATCCAGTACACTGCCTTTCCACTTCTTGCATTCCTTGATGGGAACCCTGCTTCTGCTGTTGAACAGGGGAGCACAGCATCCTCAGAAGTTCTGTCCTCTGTAGATAAGCCCATAGAAGTTGATGAGCTTCTCAATAGCAACCTGGACCCAGAACCGACCCAAAGTAAGCTTGTTCGCCTGGAGCCGTTGACTGAAGCCGAAGCTAGTGAAGCCACACTGTTCTATTTATGTGAACTGGCTCCTGCGCCTCTGGATAGTGAAATGCCACTTTTAGATAGCTAAATTCCCAAGAAGTGGACTCTACATGTATATATTCATCAAAATGATGAACTATTTATTTTAAAGTATTATTTGGTACCCTTTTTTGTAAATTTCTTTGTTTTGTTTTAATTGGATACTGTGGAATCAAAAGCACCTTTTGCTTTTCTCACTAACCACACAGCCTTGCAAAGCTTTCAGATATTACTCAGCTCTATAGGTACACAAGATTTAATGCACATTACTGCATATCTTTAAGTTGGATTCAGATGGGCATTTTTTTTCTGATGGTAGTAAATTTGAATTATTTTTTATATATATATATGCCCATTAACCCAGGTTAAACTTTTGTTTGTTTTACTTGTTTGATGCTGTCTGTTGGCATTGAGTGTCAGTCACTAAAATTAACGGTAGAACTAAAGCTTTCTCTGTTCCAATTACTTTTACTAAGTATTTTTCACTTGGCTTATTTTTAAAACTGGGAACATAAAGTGCCTGTATCTTGTAAAACTTCATTTGTCTCTCTTGGTTCAGAGAAGTTCATTCATGTTCTTCAGGAAAGGCAGTGTACATGAGTGCTTGTGTCTGATATGGTTCCAGTTCTGTATGCCTAGAAGAGGATGGGAAGGTGTCAGCCCAATCCACCTAGTTGGACTAGTTTTAAGTAAAAGTTTTTGGTTTGTTTTTTTGAACCATAATATTTAGTAAAATAAATATAATGAATGTTGCATACTGGTGTTTATTATGTGTCTTCTTTGGAGGTGACATCCACATGAACCATTTTTTCCCCCTCTTCTTGTGAAGTAGATTTAAACTGTAAACTGTTATCCTTAATATGAGTTACATCATGATCTTTGTGCCTCTTCTCAGAAGATAGACTGTATTATAATAAGGGAGGAATGGGAGGAATATAAAGTCTCTAAACTTAATGTTTTATAGTTCTTTGTTTAAGAATTATAGTGGCTTGCTTTCTGTTTCTAATAAAGAACTGAGAGAATTATGCCTCTCATTGTTCCAAATGAGTAAAGAACACATCACTGGATGCCTCTAAGGGTCTATAATTTTTGTTCTGAGAGAAAGTCAGGTCACAGTCTCTTTGGAACAGGTGCTCAGAGGATTATAGACACTTAATGCAAGGTAAGGCCATCTTGAAGATCAGGCAGGGGGCTGGAAACAGTGTGGTGCCTGAATATTTTATGGGGCTATTTAATGAGGTATTACATGGGTGGCTTCCCTATTGGCCATATTCTGTTTCTTGATATCTTGGAATTTCTCTTACTATGATGCAAAAATGCAAAGTAAAACCTAGCACAGAGTAGTAGAAAACCCTTTCTTAGCAGATTATAAAATATTTGGCTCAGACAATGGGATCTCAGTGAACTAATTAAAAGACCTCAGAACAGTTTTCTGCATAAGCTTTCTAGATGTTTTCAGGTGAAAAGAGTTGAGAAACTTAGAAGAAAAAGAACTTTAGAGACCTTTTCTCTTTCTCTTCCCTTCCTCACTGGGATATGACCAAGTTTCTTCTCCTTGGGGACATTTTGGAGCTGTGAAAGTATTCTAAAATGATTTTGGAAAACTATATCCCTTAGTAATTTTAAGTTGACATTTTAAGATTCAGAATAGATAAAAGGTGTTATGTTTTGTCTAATGTGGAAAGAATAATTGTTAAGGGGGATAAAGCCTTGTTGTGAGGCATCTTTTCAGGCAGATCAAGTTTAGGAAAGTACGCATGAAAATTGGAGACCTGGAAACTGACTTCTTTAAAAATAATTTTGTGTTTACCAGAGGAAGTCTCTGTGTATTACTTGGAAAACAAATTACCACCATATGCAGACAGTTAATTTAGAGAATTACTCCCATCTCCATCCCCCTCCAACTTTCTTTTACCTCAAGAGATAAAATAGGTAGCCTGTAACTAACAAGAGCTAACCGTGTTTTTTCAAGGCATGTCCCTACAGCTGGTCCTCCAATATTTCATTCACTGTTGTTTCGTTATGATGTTGATGAGGAAATTAATTCCCAGCTGGGACCACTGTGAAGTTTGCTTGTTCTCTCCATGTCTGCGTGGATTTTCTCTAGGACTCGTTTCCTCCTACGTTCCAAAGATGTGCACGTGAGGTTAATCACTATCAATAAATTGTCTCAGTAGAGTGGGTGTACCCCATGATGGAAGTTTCCTGTCCTTTGGTTCCCACCTTGAGCCCTGAGCTGCTGTGATGGGCCCTGGCCACCTGCACATTAACTGGAATAAACAGACTAGAAAATAATTATCTTTCTCAGATTCATGTATACAACACATTTCTATGTGTAATACTACAAGTATTTTGGGTCTTTATTGAGAAGTTTTGTGATTTTTTGTGACCAGATATATTCCAGATTAACTTCACAATTATTTATATCAATTAGCCTATGATAAAGTTGGTTTTGCTGTATGACATTTTGATGAACACTCACAGAATGCCTACATTTAAGAATTAGCACCTATACTTCCTAGATTTTTGTTTTCAAACTTTTTTTTTTTTTTTTTTTGAGAGCTGGTTGCATATTGGGCAATAGAGCTAATCAACCTATTTCAAGAAATTGGTATCGAACAGACTACAATACAATAGACTTCGATAGTTTTGAGGAACAGTGCCTAGTACTTTTTGTAGTGTCCCCCAATTTGGGGTTACTTTTTTTTTTTTCCTGGTTAGACTGGGGTTGTAGGTTTTGGGAAAGATTAGAGAGGTGAAATGCCATTTTCATCATATGTCAAGATACATGCTGTCAATGTTAACTTTTCACCGTTAACCTTAACTTAGATTGGAATGTCAAAGGGAACATTTCTGAGCACAAAGGTTCAGTATCTTCCATGCCATCTCAAAAACAACCCGAGTGGCCCATGGCGCCACTGCCTTTCACACATCAGTTTGTTTTTGTCTGCCAGCTACAGATTTTGAACTCATTAGCTTTGCAATTAGTGAGCCACTTCCATTGGTTCTAATAACTAAAAAATTAATAGAAGCTCTCTTTATGCTATATATATATCTTAGAAAATCTTGGGTGAAGGAGTAGAACAGCTTTTGCCCAGTAAATAAGGATGCTTTTAGAGATGTCACTGGGCAGTACTAAAAGGTATAAATAACACTAGCCAAATACAAGTCAACCATAGGAAGCAAGACAAGGAAAATGAAATCCAATAAAAATGAAACACACTTGATCTGCAGAGACACTGTTAAGAAGGTGGAAAGACAAAGCTACAGACTGGGAGAAAATATTTGCAAACTGCATATCTGATAAAGAGCAATCTAATAAAATATATTAAAAAAAACTCAAAAAAACAAATTAAAAAATCCAACTAGAAAAAGGCCAAAAAGACATGAATTGACGTTTCCCGAAAGGACACATGGATGGCATATATGCATGTGTCCATTAGCCATTTGGGAAAGGCAAATTAAACCATAATGAGATACCACATTTCTCTCAAGACAGCTAAAATAAGTGATATCAAATGCAAAAATTCAAGGAAACCAAACATATATCAAAGGTTTGACTATGAAATGCTGTCACTCTGGAAAAGTTTGGCAATTTCTTATAAAACTAAACACTTAACTCATCCACAAGGATTCCTCTCTTCATCTGACTCTGGCAAACCAGTAACCTGTTCTCAATTTCTCTAATTTTATTGCAATTATGCTATATGAGTGCAATAACATATATGACCATTTGGGATTAGTTTTTATAACCCACCATATTGCCCTGGAGATCCACTCAAGTTGTACCAATAGTTCCCTCTCTTTATAGTTAAAATAGTATTCCATGACACAGATGTACCATTGTGTTTAAAACTTCATCTGTTGGGAAGTTACCAATAAAGCTCCTATGAACATTTATGTAAATTTTTGTGAATGTTAGTTCTTCTGGGTAAACACCCAAGAGTTTTTTTAAGGACGTCGTTTTGTGAATAATACTGGAGAAACAGACCATTTCAAATGAGTTATTGAATAAAGTGTAATAAAACTAAGTCATGGAATAGAGCATTTATTTATTTTTTAGTAAGGAACTAAAAATGCCTGGAAGATACATCAAGAAGAGAATTATCTATCAAGTGAATTAAGAATATTCTCCAAACTAAGCTGGTCCACCTAAAAGTTCTTCAGGAGAAGCCAACTTTTAATCACCATTGAGATCTAATGTTAGGGGTTACTTTCAGGGGACAAAAAGAGTAAATACCACCTTTAAAAGAATTTTTCAGGAGAGAAAATGGTCAGTTAACCCTCTAGTGCCAGATTCTTTTGTACACAGGAGGAACACGGGTCTGAGTATTAAAGTCACCTAAATTTGAGCTGATAAAGAATTAATACACTGCACACTTCCTCTTAATTCTTTTATTTAGAGAGAACACACATTTAAATCATGGAACACAATATCAATACAGAATAAAGGGGAATTAAGTTGAATTGTTATATTTTGTTTAAATAAATATATTAAAAGTAAAGGTAGATTAATATACTCACTAATGACACAAGTAACTAAGTTTCTAATTGGCTGTTATACTGCTTGATTTTTAAGATTATAATAACCTATATATATTAATTAGGTGGCAGTAGATACAAAGCATTTTAAACACTTTTTGAATTGTATAGTATACTATAAGCAGTTTATTATACAGCATTCCATCATTCTCGTGACCTCAATTTAAAAGTAGAAGGCAAGCTGGACACCAGCAATCCACATTACATAAATTACCCACCAGTACTCAGGTGTAAAATCTATTATGTGGGGTGGTTTTTTTTTAATAGAAATAAATTTTGAATGTCAGCTATTTTTGGCTTAGGACTTCTCAGCTTTGCCACTAATTAGCTATCTAAGTCTGTTCCTCAGTTGCTTCATTTTTATAACAGGAGGATTGGACTAGATTTTGTCTAAGTATCTACTGAGGCCTAGTATTTGCAGTTTCTTGCTGTCCTGTCAAAAGTTTAACTCCTTTGATTTTCAAAATGAACTTTCAAGGTGATTTTCACCAACTTCCTTCTAATTCATGATTATCCTTTTCAAAGCCTTTGTCTAAATCCTTCAGAGTTCCCAGCATCTCCATTAACCCCTTACTTCCACATGTGTTTACAATGACCAAAACAAAGTTCACTATGTTGGTGTGGAAGGCATTCTCTACCCAAGGAAGATTATAACCTAAGTGAATATTTAATTTAGTACTCATCACCAATATGAGTTTCGTTGAAGTCTCTGTCTCAATCTTCATCATAACCTACACTATTGTCCCTCAAACACTCCCCACCTTTCTAAGTTCCCTATATTTATATAACGGAAAAACCTGAAAAGATTTTTCAGACAACTGTCATTTAAGTGACTTGTTTACATAATTCTTAAATAGTCCATGTTCTTTGAAATCTCCTGTAAGGCAAGGCATCAAGTATTTCAAAAGGCAGCCACTTCCTTTTATACTTTCTAAAACAGTTTAAGTTCTAACAACTTAAAAATCAAATTGTCAATTTTTCTTTTTACTATTATTTTCACAGGTACAGAACAAGATGAACCTAAATGTCCACTTTTCTTAACTTTCCACCATACTCATAAAACCTTTGATTCATTCTAACACACCTATCAATGCACTTGGCAAGAATGAATAAAATGGCAAGCAGCAAAATCTCATGCCAGAACACTGGAGAAATTTTATGGGAAGCACACACACACACAACTTTACAAAAGTTGGAAATACTATTAATTTCCAACAAGCAATGATCAAACTGGGACTTTCATGCCAGAAGTCCTGTTCAGTCAAAATCACGATTGGTAAGAACAAGAGGTGCCACCAGTGTCCAAACATAGAGTACGAGGCCAATCCAACTCGAAGAGATTTTCACCCAGACAGCTGTCCACTGACTCTTCATCTCATGAGAAGGCTCATACCTGAAATTCAAAGAAAACAAAGGAGAGGTGTCGAATGAGCCATCAAGCTACTTCATTACTTCCGAAGTGTTCTTTGTATGCAGTTTGTGATAACAGATCCTATAGGTCCTGACTAATCTGTTGCCTTGTTTTTCATACTAACTTTAATAATGTAAAGCTAAAAAGCAGTAATTTTCTTTAAAGGAGTAAGAGGCAGGCATCTAAAGTAGTTTTTTTACATAACACTCTGAGGCTTTCTGTGTATTTCTAGCTTAGTGGTTACGACAGCAGAGAAATGGAGTGTAACTTCTAGATAAGTAAGATGTTATAACACAGAAGACAAAGAATATAATCTGTTCAAAATACATACGGGGAACTCACCTCTCTCCCTCATCCCCCTCTCAGATTTAAGACTGGGAAGGATATACATCCCAAACCTAGCTGATTTTTCTGTTAATGAAACATAGCAAGTATACTTTTGATCTAAAGTCTAACATTTACTTTTATTACCTATGAGCCAAAGCTGTGAATTACTGAGAACTATGTGGATTCTTACAACCTACTATGTTGGTTCTGTAGAAACTTTTTTAATGTTCAATTTTCAATAGTAAATGCCAGTAAAGGCTGCTCTCAAAGAAATGAAGCAGATTAATTTTTTGCTGGTACTTAGTCTTATTACAAGTTAAAGGTACTATACATTAAAAACAGAACTGGCCGGGACCGGTTTGGCTCAATGGATAGAGCGTCGGCTTGGGGACTGAAGGGCCCGGTCAAGGGCATGTACCTTGGTTGCGGGCATATCCCCAGTAGGGGGTGTGCAAGAGGCAGCTGATCAATGACTCTCTCTCATTGATGTTTCTAACTATCTCTCTCCCTTCCTCTCTGTACACAAATCAATAAAATATATTTTTAAAATAAATAAAATTAAAAAAAAATAAAAAATAAAAACAGAACTGCCCAAAACATACAGTTCACCTTGAACCTTATATCAAATCTTTCAGTAATCATTTGGACAAAATTTGAATTTTCAAAAATAATATAAATTGCTATGTTCCTCTCATAAGAAAAAGATTTATGGATTAGTTTTGAAGTAACAATAATAATTAAAAAAGCATAAATTCGTTTTTAAAGAGGTTCTATGGACCCATCTACATTAATGTATTCACACTTTAATTTTAAAGCCTTAACGACAAGGTTTGAACAAACCAGGAGACATATCTTTGACTGTATTTTGTCGGGAATTTAAAAAGTAATAAACTATTGGATAAACTACCAACATGAATTTCTATAGGAAATGTTAGTTTCATGAAGATATATTTTAATCTCTACAAGATTTAGAAATATTTCAATGTTATCACAAAAGCACGGAAAGAAAGTGCATTTCGCACACTAATATCTCATTCATTTCGCTGTAGTTTTGAAATACACTGAAGGATAAAAAGTACTTCACACCATATTTTGCAATGGCATTAAGAAAGCTATACACAGAGTTTCACAAGAGGTAAGCACCTGTACCAGTTGGTAAGGGTCATCATGATGTAAAGGGAAGCCAGGAAAAGCATGAAGTGGAAGAAGGAGTAACTGTAAGTGACCCCATCCCTTTCGTTATCTACAGCGCGGTGAACGTCATCTCCATCCTCCAGTGACCCGTCATTTCTGGGTCCACCATCTTCTATTAGTGTGGATTCATCACTTGTTAGAGTCAGTTTATTCACCTGACTGTTGTTCGAAGTGCGGATGCTAAAAGGAAAGACCGTTTAGGAAGAGAAGAAAAACGGCATTAAAATGATTTATAAATGAATATACTTCTTGTCAAAAAATTCCATATTTTTCTTACCTTGAGTAAAACACACACAATAGAAAGAGGATTAGTCCAATAATTCCTTGAGCATGCCACCACTGAACAGACTCTCCCTCCTTTGGGACAATTCTTGTTGTATTGTACCCAATTATGCTTAGCAGACTTGGGTTGCAATTTGTTTCTGCAATGTAAAATTAAGATTATAACATAATTGAATATTCAAATTAGTATCCACCACCAATCTGAATATTAGAATAGTTAAAACATTATTTTTTCAAGGTATAATTGTAGTTCTTTTTAATTCTTTATACCCTTACAAAAAAAAAAAAGGTTTTCTGAAAAAGGGCAGAAGTATAACAAAATATTTTAAGACAAATTGTATTTATATTAATAATGAAACCTTCCAAGTTTCATATTGTTAGTTTTATAGCAGTGCTTGGAAAAGTTAATTTCATTTTCAACCTCAGGCAGAGCTGAGAAATATTAGTAAGCTCTCAAAGTATAAATGAATCTCTAGCTGACTTAGGAATTCAGGTGTTCTACACCAAAATTCACTGGCTTTTTACTCTATATTGTGATATATCAATAGTGACTAGGAATTTTATCAATCTGTCAAAGTACATTGTTATAAAAGAAATAGCTTACACATAATACCAATTATTAGAATGCTAGCAAATGCTTTGTGTCAATAATTACCTGATGCTTATTCAGTTTTTAACTGTTCTAACATAAAATTAAAGTAGGGTTGGGAAAGTATTCAGTGAAGTTTCCAAAAAGTCTGTGTGGGTTATTTTGTGTTTTGTTTTTTTTTCCTGAAAACTAATTCCTCAACCATTTTTTCACCTCAAATGACATATATTACTTCTATTCCCATGAAATGCAATGTAACTAACCTATAAAGATATTCATTACAAAGCTCAATTATATTCACTTACAAGGTAGTAATAGATTTTAAAAAATCTTCAGTGAAAAAAACTGTAGTCTACAACTGAATTAATATTTTATTTCTTCAACGGAATCCATATTTCTTCCTATTTATCATATAAACTGTGCAAATTAGGTATATTTCTTGTCATGTTCATGTAATTTCTTATAATTCTGTTAGTGAAAAAAACTAAGAAGTATATAGCAATACATTAAACATGGAAATGGAATTATTTCCATACTCTATTCCTCTAGGAATACAATTGTCTTCTCTACCCACCATAACAGCCAGTCCCCTTTACCCAATTTGCCCTCCCTCTGGCACCCATTGCCCTCTGGTCACCACCAATCTATTGTCTGTGAGTTTGTTGTTTTGACATTCCACATATGAGTGAAATCATGCATTTGTCTTCATCTTTAAATAGTTTAATTTCACAAAATGACCATCTCTGGAAAAAATAAAAGTTGCAGGATTACAAAAAAATAAAGGCAAGCAAACAAAACATACCTGGTTCATTGGTCATAGCAGACCATGTCAAATACATTGTGTAGACTGTAATCACTGAAGATTGTAATAAACCAGACCTTGGTTGTGATTCCTACAAGAAATAAACAGTGAAGATAAATATTCTAACATCATCTAAAATTTAGAAAAACTCGGAAAAGTAGAAGTTTCATACAAACTATTAAATAAAAAGCATACTTGGATTTTTGGCAGTATAGACATTATAGAAGCACCAAGGCAGAGGAGCATGTTGACACTGATGAATGCCTTGTTTTCTGAACAACCAGCTGGATGAGTATAGTAAACAAAGAACAGGATGATAGCAACTAAAGACAGCAGATAATTCAGAGCTGTAGCTGATAACAAAGCTGTGGAAGAAATATAATTGGACAATTAGATTTTATCACAAATGCAAGAAACTGCCTTATCTTGTTTTACTTCTATTTAAGCAACTAACATTATGAGCAATATGCAGGCTATAAAAGGAGGAAATATTCTGAACTTCATAACAGAATAGTTTTATACTCTTTACATATAGCTCACTGCTATTATGTTTTCAAGTTAGTAGCATACTAATATGATTGGTTTTAAAGAGTGATAACTAGCTGAAACTGGTTTGGCTCAGTGGATAGGGCATCGGCCTGGGGACTGGATGGTCCCAGGTTCAATTCTGATCAAGGGCATGTACCTTGGTTGCAGGCACATCCCCAGTGGGTGGTGTGCAAGAGGCAGCTGATGGATTCTCTCTCATCAGCATTTCTAACTCTATCCCTCTCTCTTCCTCTCTGTAACAAATCAATAAAATATATTTAAAAAAAAAAAAATGATAACTAGCCCGGCCAGTGTGGCTCAGTGGTTGAGCATCAACCTATGAACCAGGTGGTCACGGTTCCATTCCAGGTCAGGGTATATGCTCAGGTTGCAAGCTCGATTCCCAGTGGAGTTGTATAGCAGGCAACCGATCATATAATATTTTTTGTATGTATAGGTGTGTGTGTGTGTGTGTGTGTGTGTGTATTTATTTATTTTATTTATTTAAACTGCTCCACTGTGGCAGTGTACCTGCTGTAGACCAGAGAGGTCAGACTAGAGAAAAAATGGTAACTGTATCAATAGACCTTATAAAAGTTACATATGCTAAAAATTATTTTCAAAATACAGAAAACAAAAACTAGAAGGGGAATATTACTTAAGGTTTGTTTTAATCTTTATTTTCCCCCATCACCATTTACCCTCACCCCCTATAGCCTCTTCCACTCTGCCCCCTATAATCTCCACACTGTGGCTGTGTCCATGAGTTCTTTCTCCCTTTTTAATTTTTTTTTGCTTAATCCCTCTTCCGCTAACACCCTTCACCCACCCATCAGAGCTGTCTGCTTGCCGTTTTGCTTGGTAGTCCCGTTTGTTCATTATATTCCACATATAATGTTCATACTATAGTACTTGTCTTTCTCTGATTGGCTTATTTCACTTAGCATAATGGTCTCCAGGTCCATCTATGCTGTCACAAAGAGTTAAAATTTTCTTCCTTTGTACAACTTAGTAATATTCCATTTATAAACTTGGAATGCTTCCAAATCTTAGCTATTTTAAGTAACACTTCAATGAATATAGGTGTATATGCTTTTGAATTAGTGTTTTGGGCTTCTTCAGGTAAATTCCCAGCAATGGAATTGCTTGGTCACAAGGCAGTTCCATTTTTACTTTTTTGAGGTTATTCCATACTGCTCCCATCTTCAAAATTAAGCTATCTTGAAGATATTCTGTACAACAAACACTTACCTGCATACCAACATCTTGAGTTTCCTTCTTCCATTTTTTCAACCCATGATTCATTCCATGAATGGGCAAAATCAATCAGTAAGACAAGCTGTATGAGGATGAAACAAAAGGCGCCTGCCATGCCGACATAAAACCACACTGAAAGAGAAAAAACAACAACAATATACAAATAAGTGACCGGTTCAGTTTTATTATTTGTCACTATCGTAATACACAAAAGGGGAAATACAATTTTACAATACATAAATGCTTTGATTTTGCCAACTGGGAGAAAAGGTAAACAAAACAAACAAATAGTTATAGTTCCAGGCAATTCTTTAACTTTCTTTAAAAAATATCAATATCACACAATTTTAAAAATATGTTTCTTACCAGTTGTAAAAGTTCCTTCTGGAATGAAGAAAGCCCCAATAATAATTGCTATTGCTGCAGAAAATTTAAAGAACCAGAATCTAAAAGAACAGGAAATACGATTTTTTATTAATAAATAAGTCATTCAATAAATGTCATATATAAAATCTTTTAAAAGCACCTTGAATAGCTTTAATTCATGTTACTGTTCTATTTTTTTCTGATGATACCCAGAGAATGAGAAGCGAAGACTACTATGTACACTGTTTTAGGACAATTTTAAGGAAAATATTTTTATATTTAATTGGTTACAATAAAATGAGACTCAGTTCCATTTCACATGTTAATTTTATGTAATAAGTGCAATAATATGTGAAAATATAATGTACATTGTACAACTAGGTAAGTTTGTATTCATTGGTTGCTTTTCATTTGTGCCCTGACCCAAGATAAAACTTGCAATCTGGTGTATCAGGACAAGCTCTAATCCAACTGAGCTACCTGGCCAGAGCCTTTGATGCTGTTCTAACTCACAGTACGAAAGTAATAAGCACCGTTATCAGTACAAAAACACAGTCTGTAGCTCATTTTTTAAAACCAGAACAGCCAAGTGAAAAGTACTTAAGCCAATGTACTAAATCAAAGCAGATGACTGGGAACTGTTTGCTATTTCACCTCATGCTGAGCTAGATCAGTGGAACACTGTCTTAGTAGAAAGGTTTTAAGAAGAAAGAACTGCAGAGTCCTACCCTAACAGAATACCTAACAAAGAACTGATTTATACAGAAAGGGTTTTAAGCAAATCTGTACACACACTTAACATGTTATAAGAAAAAAAATACCTGTTATTCTACTTACAGCACAAGCACACATTCACCAGTGCCCAGTAAAACAAACATGAGTGCCACAATAAAATTTTTAAAAAAAAGCATTTTTGCTTTAAAAAGCACACAGCACAGCCAGGCCTGCATGGCTCAGTGATTGAGCATCAACCTATGAATCAGGAGGTCACAGTTCAATTCCTGATCAGGGCACATGCCTGGGTCATAGAATCAATCTCGTGTGGGATGCACAAGAGGCAGCCGATCAATGATTTTCATCACTGATGTTTTTCTCTCTCACTCCCCCTCTCCCTTTCGGAAATCAAATAAAATACACACACACACACACACACTTTAAAAAGCACACAGCACATAACACTTCAGCTTTAGGGGAGTAATCATGGAAGTTCTAAGATTATATCTACTAGGATAGTCTTGTATCTATAATAATAAAAGCGTAATATGCTAAATAGACCAGATTTCCTTCGTGATGAAGCTGGGCTGCGAGAGAAGCCCAGGCCCCTGGTGCCTGGCGGTGGCCAGAGGGAAACAGTGGTGCGCAGCCAGGAGAGGAAGGCCTACTCTTGCACGAATTTCATGCATTGGGCCTCTAGTTCATCTATGCAATGTTTTTTCAAAAATGCTTGAGAGAGATTTCTAGAAACAGTGGGGCTCCATTAGGACCAGCAGAAGATATAATGACACAAGGACTGCACATGTAAGACTAGGAATTGATTGTCACATGTAGCTTTTAGGTCAAGAACATCTCTTCTCAGTTGATTCCAGTCTATTACCAAGATTAGCTGTGATAATAGGAGCTCCAGAAATGTCAAGGCAGGCGCCTGGCTTCAGTAATGCCCACATAAACAATTCCCAACAGTCAAAACTCCATTGAGAACTGAAACTTGAATGTATACGAAAAGCTCCCAGTGCACAATATTCATGCAAAGCCTTCCAGAACAAAGAGGGCTGATAATGGTGCTGATGGTGGTTGCAGACAAGCCACCGTGTATGCTGTGGAAAGCGTCCAGGTGGAATGCTGGATGTGGGCTTGCTCCAGAGCCTGACTCAAAGTCCCTGGAGAGGTGTCTACTGACACACAAGGGTTTTCAGGATAACCAGGTCCCAGGAAAAGTCAGGTGGTTTTTTGACCCATTAATACTTTACTTAACATTAATGAAGAGTGGCAGAACAGAGCTAGTCTTTCCAGGATGTATTCTTCTGTCATTAGCCAACGCCTCTCCTAATATATCTGGCTGCTGCTCTCCAGAACAACGTCATTGCCTGGAGGTGGGACACAGTGCCACAGATTGTTCTGGAAAGCCAGCAAAGAGGATGATTTGCACAATGAAGTTACCACTAAACCATTGTGTAAGTCCAGTCCCCAGGCTTCTTCTGTTCTGTAGTCCACAAATATTTCTTTAAAAGCCAGAAAAATCGGTCAATATCGATAGCATGTCAAATATGTCATCAGCCACTTCGTCTTTATGGTGCTATAAAGTTGTTGTGAAAGCCACCATGTTACATCCAGGAATCCGCTCCAGCAGCTCTTCATCAATATATTTTTCTACCAAAGAAATATATTCATTAAAAATAGGCATGCAGGCCAGTTTAGTCTCTTCTGTGTCTTCGAACTCCTGGTAGTAGTTGTCCATAACGTTTCTCTGTCATAACTGGAACTCCACAATAATGTCCTTAAAATATCCAACCACAGCATCAAATTCTGCACAGAGGCAGAAGAGAAAGCACGGAGTTCTTTCCATCACTGCTGTGGCCGCATCCACTCTGCATGGGGTGGGTGGGTCCGTAAGGTTTCCTATCTCCATCTGCTCCGGAGAGCCCAAATGGCACAGGGAAGCCTCATCACCGAGGCCACAGCCAGCTAGCTCACCGCCAGCTAAAGGCCCAGCCCGGTCAGTGCCTGCATGCCACCCTAACCTCAAGAAAAGAAAACTATAGACTAATTTCCCTGTTAAGTAAATAAGCAATTGCAAATACTAAATTTATTTTTTTTAAACTTATTAGGGGAGACAGGGGGAGAGATAAAAATTTAACATTTTCAAACAGAGTACCAGAAATGGTGTTCTATATTATAGGAGAATAATGAAAGGGACCCTGAAATTTCCTTCTAGGTTGTTCAGTACAACCAAACATTTAGAAAGGTAATCAATCACTGTGTTTAGGAATGAAGTTTTTCGTTTTGGCTACATTGTATGTCTAAGGAACTGAGTTCTATTTTATGTAGTAGTTAAAGTACATACCAAAGGAATAAGCTTCTTGTTACTAGTCACAGATGTGGTGATTCCGTTTAAGATGAAAATATAAAACATGATGTATCAGAGATTATACCAATAAATGAACGAAGGCTTACATTTAATGTTTATGTTTCCAAAGAGTGACATTCTCAAGTAGACAAGAAAATATTCTTACTTTGTCATTCATGAATAACAAAATATTCTATAATAAATTGTTTAAGTTTATTTGGCTTTAATGTTTATTTAGATAGATTCAAAATTACTGGTAACAGGCTACCCAGACTTCTATATTAAAGCTTACAGTCATGCATCATGTAACAACATTTAGGTCACCAATAGATTAACAACCTATAGGACAATGGTTCCATAAGATCATAACGGAGCAGAAAAATTCATATGGCCTAATCTAATAACATTATAGCTGAGGTAATGTTGTAGTGAAACACATCACTCAAGTGTTTGTGGAAATGTTGGTGTAAACAAAACTATTATGCTGTATAAAAGTACAGCCCATATTAGTACAATCATGTATAGCACATAAACTAGATAATGCTAATAGAGAACTGTTTCTGGCTTATATCCTATATAACAAAAACCTAATATGCAAATCGACCAAACAGCAGAACAACCGGTGGAATGACTGGTCGCTATGACACATACATACTGACCAACAAGGGGAAGACACTCAACACGAGAGCTGCCCCCAGCCCGCAGACCCCAGGCCACCCAAAGTGGTACCAGGAGAGGGTCCCCTGATCGCCTTGCTAGTCACCCCATAGATCAGTCCTGATTGCCAGCCTGGCCTAGAGACCCTACTTGTACACAAATTTCGTGCACCGGGCCTCTGGTATTTACTATAATATACTTTTTAAAAACATTTTTAAATTATAGTTGACATACAATATTATATTAGTTTCAAGGAATGCTATACTCTTTATTATTGTAGTCTTTTCTATTTACAAAAACAAGTTTTCCTGTAAAACTGTTGTTACGACAGCAGCAGCCTCATATCTCTCATGTTTACCATGTCTCTTGACTGCAACATTTTATCTCATGTTTGACTTAATCTTGTGTTATTTTACATTCAGTGCAGCCTAAGTGTACAGTATTCATCAAGTTTATCTACAGTACTGTCCTAGGTCTTCACATTCACTCACTACTCACTCCGACACCTTGAGCAATTCCAGTCCTGCAAACTGCATTCATGATTAATTGTACCATTTTTTATCTTTTATTCTATGTTTTTACTGTACTGTTTAGATTTGTTTAAATACACAAGTACATATGTATAACTGCTTACAGTATTAATAAGTACAATAACATGCTATACAGGTTTATAGCCTAGCTACATCATATAGCTTAGTTGTGTAGCAAGCTATACTACGTATATAGGTTTGTGTAGGTGCACCCTATGATGTTCGCTGTTCTCGCAACAATAAAATCGCCTAACAACACATTTCTCAGAATGAAATGTATCCCGTCATCAAGCAGCATTTGGCTATATTAGGAAACTTACCCATTGTGTATTGCAGCTCTAGGATCACTGCTGCTCTTCACTTTGATCATCAACAGAGAGAGCAGAAGATAGAACATAGCCAAGCCAAAGCACAAACGGTATACAGCTTTGTAGCCAACCAGAATATTACAAGGGACGACACCTTTCTCATTCTCACAAAATCCAGGGATCTAATACAACAAAACAAGAGTCTGTGATCTAGAATTTTTTCAAGTAAAACATAAAATTTCTCTGTAATCAAGTAGTTTAAGTAAAAACTTAGAAAATTAAAGTTTGCTTTTCAGTTAATACTAAGTATGTAATCAAGGTAAGTCTAGAACATTTTTATAGCTAGAATTTAATTCATTTTTCACTTTATGTGAGCACATGATAAACTACAAATGCAAGTCCTAGAGAGAATATTTATTTTGACTTGCAGACTTATTCTGAATTTTCTAAAACTTGCATTCTGCTGTGATATACTGAATTACCTATTTAGGAAGAGAAAAATATAATCAATAAAAGTTTAAAGAATTATATGATTTGTAATGGATCCAAATCATATTCTCTTTAGGGTTTAAAACCCTAAAGAGAATAATGATGGCTTTTCAAAAACAATGCTATGTAAATAACAACTGGTATTTCTGATAATGAATAAATTCAGATTTTATTTTTTAACTTAGAATCTTGAAAAAGACCAATGACCATTTCGGAAAGTCACATTGAAATCAGAATACAAAAAATTTAAAAAATTTAAGTGAAATAACTGGGGGTAGTCCTCAGAGCTATATATACTATTTGCATACACAAGAACTTAAAATTACATTTAAGCTAAGAAGGCACTACAATTCCTTTTGGTAGTTTCTACACAGTCAATAAGCCATTTCTTGGTCTAGTGTAGTCAACTCTGGAATCCATGCTGCTGGAGAAGCCACCATCTCAAATGTTGCACACGTTGTAATAGAAAATGTTGTAATAGAAAAGGAGATCTTACATCAGCAAGTAGAAGCTGAGGTGTATCATATCCTTCACAACCAGTACTGGGGACATGACCCTACATATCATAAGTACTCTAGGAAATACAAATCTTTGATGACCTTCAGAAAGCAGAGAAGTAGAAATATTTCGTGTTAAGAATTTAGATCCACTAGCTAAACTATTATAACCATTGTCAACTGGATCCATTGCAAATCATATGAACACCTCTTGGCATGATTTGCTTATACCCAGGACTTGAAATAACATTAACTGAGCATCCAGCTATGATGTTAACTACTTTCAAATTCATCATAATCTATCTAAATTTTTACCATTATCCTCACCCAAAGCCAACCCCAAGCATACAACTATATGCTTTGAAATGGAGGTTCTCTGACATAAATATTCTCTTTCAGCATCAAATATTCTATTATCATTCATCTTGCTTTGAAGGTAGCTAACCTCTGTATTTCCTCTCTTGATCACCTTCTTCTCCCTCCCTCTTTCTCTCTCACACAGATGAGATCTCTTATCTGTGACTGCTCTCAAAATAAAAATTACTAGACCTCCCCATTCTAAAAAAAATCCTTTCCTTAACTCAGTTCCCTACCAAGACCACCAACTTCACTATAAAACTCCTCAAATCAGCATTTTGTACCCACTGGATACATTTCCTCATGGCCTAATGATTCCTCTCCTACTCCCCTCTAGACCCAACACTCTGAAGAAACTGCTTTCTCAAGTCATGAACTTGTTGTCCAATACTCTCTTTCTGAAGACTGCACAACAATACATTCTCTTGGTTCTCCCTTTTCTTCACTGTTTCTTCAGAGGTCCCTTTTTCTCTACCAAACTCCTTTCTTTTTTAAGTTATATACTCATATTTTCTACTTCCTACTGATTCTCATTTTCTCATATTCATTCTCTCTCTCTCTCTCTCTCTCTCTCTCTCTCTCTCTCTCTCTCTCCCTCCCTCCCTCCCTCCCTCCCTCCCTCCCTCCCCCCACCCCCCCCCATCCCCCATATGTAGTTCAGTACTCCCAAGTCAACATGCCACAAACTATAATAAATTGTATTTTCCTCACTGCTTTTTACAACCTGGCTCTATGAAAAAAAATCTTAAAAATATAACACCCTTTCTTCTTATTACTTTTTTCTGGATTAACAGCAACAGTTTCATCCCAGTCGTCTTAAGACCAGAACCTTGCTATTATTTATAATCCTATCACTGCCGATATTTAAACCCAGAAGTCATTTCTACAATCAAAGACTATTTCAGAACCTCTATACATTCACTTATTAAATTGCTGCAACAGCCTCTACATGTAATTGCTTGACTTCCATCCTAATTATCAGATCGATCTTCCCAAAGCATACATACTAGGTTCAAGAAGCTCTCTATCTTCAGTCAGGTTCCTATTTTTCAATCTCTGAATACAAAAGTTCTATTCATTTTCAGAATGGGCTCTTTTTCTTGACACCCACTGAAATTGGCATTTATTTGGTTAGAATTACTTATTTTCTCTTATTAGCACAGCATATTTTCTATATCACCATCACAGAATAAGACATCTATATTGTCTGTTTTTCCTAAGATTATGAGCAATTAAAATTGAGATTATGTATTATTTTACTTTGTACATTATTCTGCTTCGAATACAAAAAAAAAAATCATTTTCGTGCATACACACACTATAGGTGTAGTTAATTTAAAAAAAAAAAATACTAACCTTATTCAGTTGTTCTTCCATTCCTGGTATTAACATTACACAAGCCACACACACTCCAATAAACAAGAAGAAGACATAGATCAGCCTCGTTATAGTGGAGTTGTTCCCACTAGGGCAGCAGCGGCACAGCAGACACGGGGCACTGCCACACAAACATGGTATCTGAGAGAATAGCAAAAATAAGAATAGTTTAAAATGATGAGGGGAAATTCACATTCTTTCATTAAAAGAGAAAAAGAACTGAAGTTAAGGTAAGTACCAAGGGATAAAAGGTGTTTGGCTCACATGTATTATCTGTAAATTATAACTTAGTGTCATCTGGGTAAAAACTGAACAAAGTCTAACGTAAAAGTGCTTGTCCCTACATCAAGCAAAATGAATAAAATCAGTTAAAACAACAAAGGGGAAAAAATCACCAGCAGCAATCAATGTTTAGCTAAAACAAAGTAAAAGGGGGGAGGGAAACAGAATGGGGATGGAATATTCATGATTACAAGGCCATCCTCAGCTCCCCAGAAATCATACTAGTGATTTCACAAAATTCTGACAAGTCTCAAATACCCCAGAGGAAAAGAAGTAAATTGGTATCCTTATCTTTTCCCTCTTCCGATTTGATGGTAGTGATAATTAGGTAAGATAAGATAAATGAACTGAGGCCAGCTAACTGTCTCTAATGTAACCGAAAGTAAACTCGGGCCAAAACAGAGAAACAGTGCCTTAATCAAGGGAAAAAAGGAAATGAAACAATGATTTTCAGACAAGAGGCACTGTAGGACAGTAATTTCTGAGAGAGGAAACACTATGATTGGCCCATCTTTCTGCCAGGAGTTCCCAGTGCAGGGTATGGGATCCAGGCCGAGACCAGCAGTCTGAGAGTTCAGGGAAATGAAGACAGCTTCACTGGGCAGAATCCTAGAGAAAACTACACAAAATAAGCCCTGGAGATTTGCAGAGGCTTCAACTTGAGTCTTCAGGAGACCTTTGGAATAAATTACCCTTGGGAAGGGGGGGCAGGAAGAGGAGTTGGAATTCCCACCAGCCAGAAAGAAAAATCCTTGTAATCCATAAGGCATTGATTGAGCTATAAGGGTTTACTCATTACTTTGGGGGGGGGGGGGGCGGGGGGAGAATCAGCCATAAACTCAAGGCCACTCCAGTCTCACCTAACAAAGTCTAAAAGCAAATACCAAAAAGATCAAATTCTCTTCAAGTAACTCACCTATATCCAAGAATAAAGCCCAAGAGTACTTTTTAACAGAAGTATTTTCTACTTCCTACTGATTCTGAGGCAAGTATACCTATTCTCACCACTTGTATTCAATAAATATCAGTCGACTATATTTACATAGTTCTATTTCTGGGCTCTCTATTCTGTTCCACTAATCTTTCTATTCTTTTGCCAATACCACACTGTCTGATTACTGCTATAGCTTTATACTAAGTCATGTAGTTGGGTAGTGCCAATCTTCTAGCTTTGCTTTTCAATATTGAGTTGGCTGTTCTGCACCTTCTGTAGCTCCATATAAACTTTAGAATCAATTTGTCAATATCCAAACAATAACTTCCTGGGATTTTGACTGGGAATGCACTGAACCTATAGATCATATTTGAGAAACTGACAGCTTAACAATGAGTCTTATTAATCTATGTCCATTTAAACTTTGCTCATCAGAGTTTTGTTTTCCTCATATTGATCTTGCAAGTATCTAAGTACTTACAAGATTTATACCTAAGTACTTGTGTTGTTTTTGGATGCTAATGTAAATGGTATCATGATAGAAAAGTGATATACTTTTATATATTAACCTTGTATACTGCAACCTTGCTATGATTGCTTAGGGGATCCAATTTTTTATCTTTATTCTTTTGAATTTTCTACATAGATGATAAAGTCATCTGTGAATCTGTATACCTTTTATCTTTTATTTCCTTATCTTATTGCACTAGCTAGAACTACAAGGACAATGTTAAAAAGAAGTGGTGAGAGGAAACATTCTTTGCCTTGTGCCTGATTTTGAGAAAGATTTTAGTTTCTTACCATTAAGTATGTTAGCTGTAGGCTATTGTTGATATTCTTTATCATGTTGAAGAAGTTCCCTCTACTCCTAATTTATTGGAAGTTTTCATGAATAAGGGTATGAATTTTATCAAATGTGTTTTCTGCATCTACTGACGTGATAATGTGATTTTTAAAAACTTGCTAATGTAATGGATTACATTAACTGATTTTCCATTGTTGAGTTAGCCTCCCACACCTATGTTTATAGCAGCTTTATTCATAATTGCCCATGATGTACTTCAGTAAGTACATGAACAAATAAAACGTGGCACATCCAGACAACGGAATATTAATCAGGGCTAAAAAATAAAAAAAATGCTATCAAGCCATGAAAAGACATGAAGAAATCTTAAGAGGATATTACTAAATAAAAGAAATAAATCTGAAATTTATTTATTAATAAATCATAAATACTATATGATTGCCACTGTAAGATATTCAGGAAAAGGGAAAGAACTGGAGACAGTTAAAAAAAAAAAATCAGGGGTTGGGAGTAGGTGAAGGGATGAATAGGCAAGGCAAGGATGATTTTTTAGGGCAATAAATCTATTTTGTATGCTCCTATAATGGTGGATATATGTCATTATATATTTGCCCAAACCCACAGAATGTCCAACAGCAAAAGTTAACCTTTACGTAGACTATAGACTTTGGATGATTGTAATATGTCAATGTAAGTTCATTAATTGTAAAAAATCTACCACCCTGGTGAACATTGATAATCAGGAGGGCTATATATGCATGGGGACAGGGAATACATGGGAAATCTCTGTATCTTCCTCTCAATATTTCAGTGAAACTAAAACTATTCTAAAATATAATCTTTAAAATGAGTATATAAAAATGATAACACATTGATCAGATGGGATATAGCAGAGGAAACCAAGGCTGACTGAGCATTTGAAAACTGACTAATGCAATTCACCACATTAACAGACTAAACACACACACACACTATAATCATCTCAATGGATACAGAAAAAATATTTTAGAAAAAAAATTTACAAAATTCAATTCCCATGATAAACAAATACAGCTTTCTTCAAACAAGGACTAGCATATCCTCAGCTTGATAAAGGGCATTTACAAAAAATCTATAACCATCCAAACTTCCTAGTGAAAATCTGAATGATTCCCCCCAAGATCCAAAACAAGGCAAGGAAGGACACCTGTTCTCACTACTTGTGTTCTCAACCTCACATTGGAGGTTCTAGCCAACATAACAAGGCAAGAAAAATAAAGACAAGATACATACACTGGAAAGTAAAAATAGAGTTTACATGAAGATCCCAAAAGACTTACAAAACGCTTATCAAAATTAAGTGTGACCCACAAAAAAAGAAAATTGATAAGTTGGGCCTCATTAATATTAAGAACTTATCTTTAAAAGGCAGCATTAAGAAAATGGAAAGACAAGCCACAGACTTAAAGGTAGTATTTACAAATCAGGTGTCTAATAATTCATTTGTATCCATAATATAAGGAATTATCAAGCTTAATTAGAAAAAAGGCAAAAACATTTCAACATTAAAAAATATATATATATATACACACACACACACACACACACACACACACATATATATATATATATATATAGACACCCAACATGCACATGGAAAAAGTACTTATTAGTATACAGTTGGCCCTTGAACAAATGGGTATAACCTGTTTTGGTCCACATATATGTGGGTTCTTTCCAATAAATACCCGATACTATTTTTAATCTGAAGCTAGGAGTCCAAGGATGGGCAGGGCTAGCTACATGTATTTACTCACATTTTATTCAGGGGACCTGAGCACCCGTGAGTTTTGGTATCTGCAGGGGTCCTGGAACCAAACCCCTCCAGATGCCAAGGGTAGTTAAGTTTCAGGGGAATCAAAGTCGTACTTGGAGTTTCAACTGCATGGGAGTCAGTGCCCCTAACCAACCCCCCTTGTTCAAGGTTAACTGTACATCATACCAATCCACAATGTCTCTCAAGAATTTAACAGACGTTTCTAAATATGAAAGAATTCAGGGATTATAGCATCCATGATCCTTTTTGAAAATTTTATATGGCAAAATTTGGTCTATTAGGAGATGACATTAAGATTTTTAGGTATCCTTTTTAGCTTTGAACCCACTTAAGTGGAAAGCTTATTAAAACAGGATGCTGAGCCGTAGTCAATGTTTCCAATAAGTTTTCCAGCCTGGGATACCCCGGGGTCTAGGAACACACTAGTTTAGTGCAAAGACTAAGCAACTGTGGCAGTTATGGGCATAAAACATAACAGCCACATATAAAAAAATAGTACAAAGGGATTCTGGTTAAAGGTGGCAGGCTGAATATATGAATTTACTCATGTTCCCTTTAGAAACGTCAGTAGAATGAAAAAGGGATTTTTACTTAACTGATCTAATTTAATAATGTGAATATTTTTAAAAATTTGAATAAATTTTAAATTTGTCAACACCTCTAGGTAAATGAGCCTATTGGCTATTAAGACTGCAGAAGAAATGGATGTGTATATTAAAAGGCAAATTCTCCTTTAACTGCTGTGGAACTGCACTCCAACTCCTCAGGAAGAAAGAGACAAAGGCACCAGGAAGGGACGGAGGAGATGATGGGAGCTGCATGCTACAGATACATCCCTAGACTGGCCACAATCTTCCAGAACCTAAATAACCTTGGCCACCGGACTTCCGTATCTGCCAGGAATCTCATCAGTAGAAGGTAAGAAAACTGCCTGTTACTCTTCCCAATGTACCTTGGAACGGCAGTACGAACACTATCACACATTGTGGTCAATAAAGGTGGAAAACTGAATTTTAAAAACGTATATAGGAATATCATTTTCCCCACACTGTCCACTAAAGCTACCATCTGACTTAAAACACATATACATAACGAAACCTTAAAACTTGTTTCTTTAACCTGTTAATTGTCCTTTAGGTCAAGTTTGCTCATCACTGACCTGGAGATGAAAACAAAATGGAAAACATCTACTCCTCTTTTTAAAGCTTTCCTATATACAAAAAAAATGCCCCCTTGATATCTGGACAAAATCTAACTTTATAATCAAATTACACTATATTCCCCCCTCCCCCCCCAAAAAAACAGCCAATCTTATAATCATCATTTATTATTTTGTAACACATTTTATTACACTATATGTCTCTCGTCAATAGATACAAGTAAATTCCCTAACCCAGATTAAAAAAATAAATACATCTAGTTTCCCTGTCCAATTACAAGAACGACCTGGATTGGAGTAACAATCTCCACTTACTATTTTATTAAAATTCAACATTTATAATTCAAGCCATATTAAGATCTTTTGGAAGGAAAAAAGAATGCAAAATAAAATGCTGGGAAATGTACATGATGTAATTTGGGAAGTCAGACAAGCAAATTGTTAGAAGTGGAAATTAGGATTCATAGGTTAAAGAAATACGATTTGAATCCACATTATCTCACCCCAAATTACAAATATCTTTATTAACTGTAATATCAATGTTTTGTTTCCTTTTTTTTTTTATTTGGGAGCGTGTGGTTATTTTAAACTGATGTTTATTTGTACCACCGAGATCAAGAAATCTTGCCATTAAAATGAAAAAAACGGGTTTCATTCTTTAACAACGCACTCTCAGCAGCTGAGTTTTAAAAACCTATACAGGAATATCATTTTCCTCACCCTGTCCACTAAAGTTACCATCGTTCTGACTTAAAACATAACGAATGCACAGTACGCGTAATGCATTCCAGGTTACACAAGAACGCGCTCTGTGCAGAGACTGCAGGGTGCGCGGCGCCGCAGAGCCGGCCTTTCCAGGCGCCCCATCCCCCGGCGGCTCCGCGTGGGATGTCTCCGCACCAGGCAGGCCGCGGACCCCGTCCCACGACACGATTCCTGATTTCCGGACCCCGTTCCCGCATCGCCACGCCAGCCCGCCGCCCCCGACCGCGGCCTCCGGTCCGGGCGCAGAACAAAGAGGCCGCGGCCCCCGGGGACGCCCCGCGGGGAGGGAGGCCGCGGGGAAGGGGTGCGCGGAGGGAGGGGGCGCCCGGGAAGGAGAGGGCCCGGGGTCTGGGCAGACAGGACAAAACCACCAAGGGGGCGTGCGGGGAGCAGCTTTCCAGACAGACAGGGGAGGGGGATGAGGGGGACGAGGCGGAATGCCATCCGCTGCCTCCCCTCCTCCCATCGGCGCCGCCTCCCATCTCCTCCGCCCTCCGCTCCCCGCGGCCACCGGCAAGCCGCTCGGGGCCAGAATCGGGGCCAGAATCGGAGCCGGCGGGGTCGGGGAAAGAGAAAGGGAAACCGGGGAAGGCAGGCACTCCCTGGGGGGTGCGGGGCGCCGCGCACCCGCCGGTCCCCGCGCACCCGCATCCCCTTCGCCTCCGCCCGCCACGCCGGCCCCCCGCCGGCCGCCCGGCCCGCCTCGCCTCACCCAGCTCGCCACGGAGCACAGCCCCAGGACGCTCCCCATCTCCGCGGCGTCCGGGAGCGGCCGATGCCCACAAAATGGAGACGGCGCCTCGCCCGGTTTTCTCGGGCTTATTTACGATCTGCGAGGCGCTTCCGGCGCAGAGCGTGCCCCGCCCCTCCCGGCGCCACGCCACGCCCCTCCTGACGTCACGTCCTCTGCGGTGAGGGCCCGGGAGGAGGGAGCGCGGTGCTGAGACTGCGCATGCGCGGTCTTGGCGCCGGGCCGACTCTTCCCGGGAGAAGGTTGGAGTCCTAGCCAGTTAGCTCAGTGGGTAGAGCGTCTGCCCATAGGTTGAAAGGTCCGGGCTCCTCGCCCCCATCCCAGGCAGAGAGCCTGAAGGAGGCAGTTCATCAATGATTCCCTTACATCGTTGATGCTTCTCTTTCTCTCCCTCTCCCTGAAAGCAATAAAAGTTAGATGTTAAAATTATTAATAAGCTGAAACCGGTTTGGCTCAGTGGATAGAGCATGGGCCTGTGGACTGAAGGGTCCCGGTTAGGTTCCATTCGGGGGCATGTACCTTGGTTGCAAGCAAGTCCCCAGCAGGGGGTGTGTAAGAGGCAGCTGATTGATGCTTCTCTCTGATCAATGTTTCTAACTTTCTAGCCTCTCTCTTCCTCTCTGTAAAAAATCAATAAAATATATATTTTTTAAATGTTTAAAAAATAACATTAATAATACTTCAGTTTGATAGTGTCTGGCTTACGGTAGCTTGCCACGTGAAGAAAGCAATGGGAGGAAAACTCACCTTTTCTTACTTTTTATTTGAGTGTTAGGAAAAGGCAGAACTGAGGTGGCGGTTGGGTTGCTGTTCCTCTTATTTACAGATTGGGGAGGATTGTTCTCTTTCTCGATGGTCATCCCTCCTACCTCCACTCAGTTCTCATTTTTGTTTTTGTTTTCCCCACTATTGCGCTCCTCCCTCCTTACCTTCTAAGTTTATTCCTGCAGCCCACTGCCTGGGACAAGTTTTATTGTAATATTTCCTTTCATTGGGGTGTATCACTTCTGTCTGTATGCTGTTGACATGCATTTTAATTTTTTATCCTATTAGGATATTATTAAAAGAAGTTTGCACACTCAATACTTTTAAATTTCTAAAATTATAGGAACAGTATCTTTTATTGCAATATAAAATACCTCCTATTGATTATTTAGTGGTTAGGCTTCAAGTACTAAGGACTCAATGGCAAACAAAACAGTATACTAGTCCAAAAAATAAATACAAAATTAGTAGTATCTTAGGAAAATCCACGAGGATGACTAAGACACAAGTCAAAATAGACTTGCACAGAGTGGGCTGAGAGAATTCTGGAATACTAGAGACAGGCTTAAGGTTTTCCTCAAAACAGTCTGGGTTCATTCTCATAAGTGGTTAAACAAAGAATCAAAGCTCCCAAATAGAGCTCGAAAAAAAAATGTAAAGCAAGATTATCAAGCTTATTCTGATAATAGTAAAAAATTAAATAATGCATTCATAAAAGTCAAGTTAAACCAATATAATCTACAGGATGATTTAGGCACAAAATTTACCCTTATGAAACTAAAATTACTTTGAAATATAGACTTTATTATCACTCTTGAAAGAATTATGAGAGCTGATGCTGAAACTGGAAACTGGTTTGGCTCAATGGATAGAGCGTCAGCCTTTGGACTGAAGGATCTGGGGTTTGATTCCGGTCAGGGGCATGTACCTTGGTTGCGGGCACATTCCCAATAGGGGGTTTGCAAGAGGCAGCTAATCAATGATTCTCCCTCATCGGTGTTTCTAACTGTCTATCCCTTTCTCTTCCTCTCTGTAAAAAAATCAATAAAATATATTTTAAAAAACAAAGAATTATGAGAGCCGAAACCGGTTTGGCTCAGTGGTTAGAGTGTCGGCCTGCGGACTGAAAGATCCCAGGTTTGATTCCTAGGTCAAGGGCACATTCCCAGTGTGGGGTGTGCAGGAGGCAGCTGATGATGTTTCTAACTCTCTATCCATCTCACTTCTTCTCTGTAAAAAATCAAAAAAGTATATTTTTTTAAAAGAATTATGAGAATATCTACACCCAAATAATAATTTTGGTGCCACAACTAACCCCTATGGCAATAAAACCATATCTTCGATGTACAAGAAAATATTTAGCTTTCTATTTTTTATGGCAATCTATGCCTGGCTTCAAGTCAAAAGAAAGGTCAAAACACATCTCTGCTTTCTAATACTCTGGAAATTACTGTGTGATCAGTAAGGAGATGATTTCTATTATCCCCAATTCTTACATTAAAGTACAAGTTTAAGAAAAATATAGCTGGGCTCCATATTGAATTCACATAGCATAGTCCATGGCTGATGTTTTTCTACAGAACAAGTGTGAATAATGAAGTATCTTTCTAAAAGCTGGTTACCAACACCTTGCAATAATGCTCTAGTCTTCATTAGGGTTTATGATTATAGAGCAATATGGAACCAACATTCTGGAGTTCATGGCATTGGGCCTTTGTTAGCTACCACACATTTACTCCTGAGCAGGCTAGGAAGAAATCAGTTTTCTATCTCATGCAAGGTTGGCATTTTTAGGAAGAATATGATATGTTCGAGTTCCTGTTGCATAGGTAAATTTTCACTGATACCTTAGCTAGCTGCAGGAGTCATGCTCCTTTCTGTGATGTCGAGACCAGTCCTTCCCTGCTACTTTTCCTGGAAATGCCCATGCCCAGCAGTGAGTAGTCTGTGGCCTCCACCCTCTCCTGTACGCCCTCATCCACATCCATAAGAAAATGACTTAGAATCTTGCACCCCACATTAAAAGTTCCCTGTTTAGCCTAGAATCAGTGTCGCTCCACCAAGTTTAGCTAAAATCAGACCTACTTTGGTCACAAGTCTTTTCTGCTTTTATACACATCTCTGCATAAACTTTAAAGTTAATTTCTTAATGGACTATAAGCTGTGAATAGGGTGAGAATATAACAGATTTTGAGGAAAAGAATCAGGTTAATCAGAAATCATGTTAATTAGAAATTATGCTGCTTATTTCCCCTGTCCTCAGTAGACCTACATTGAAACTATTGTGATTTAAAACATCTTGGGTCTCCAAAATAAATTGTCTTACATCAGGATGGCCGACATTTGTGCATAGTAAATGTTGTGCAATATAAGGAGAGAAAGGGCTTATGAAAAGTATTTTATAACTTTACTCCTAAAATAAATTCTAAATGTAAATATATTTAAATATTATTAGACTTACTTTCTGTAAGAATAAACCAGAAATAAATTAGAACACAGTCACCTATAGGGGTCACTATAAACTTAGAATTGGAAGAGCATATCCTGATTAAAGACAAACGATGTTAGTGAAGACAGTGTTGGGTATTTATTTTAAAAAATAAAAAGAACAAGCTATAATGTTAAAGGTACAAACACTCTCTTAAATTATTATCTTAATCAGTAAAATAGCAAGAAACAATTTTCTTTCTACACAGATTTCCCTCCTCTCCCTCCCAAATCTGAACCAGTAATTCCCATGACAATCAGATATGTTTATCCTAGTGAAGCAGATGACTGCAAAAATGTAATATTTACTTCAGGCAGAACATATATAAATTTAGAGAGCAAAAGCAAGTACTCATCATGTAAATAACAGAGTAGAGAATTCAAGTGTTTCTAATGTTTAATATACTATTTTATAATCCTTGAGAATGATTTCTTAAAGAAATGCTAGTGGCATTTACAGAACATTTTATATCTCAAGGGCAGTTAGCTAAAATATGTTTAGCACTAGGCCAGTGTGCTTCAGACGTTGAGCATTGACCCATGAACCAGGAGGTCATGGTTTGATTCCCAGTCAGGGTTGCTTGCTCCATCCCCAGTAGAGGGCATGCTGGAGGCAGCCGATCAATGAACCTCTCTCATCATTGATGTTTCTCTCTCTCCCTCTCTCTTTCTCTCTGAAATCAATAAAAAATATATTTTTAAAAAATCTGGAAATCATGTATAATTTTTCCCATATTGATTTATTATTTTCTATTTAAAAAAAATTATGTTGACAGTGCTCAATGAATAGCTGTTGCTAAACCTTATAATATCAGCAAGCGTGGAGAAATGCAATCTATATTATCTATCAAGAAAATCAATAGGGTTTCCTTCCTACCTCCCCCCCCCCCCTAAATTCCAAAAAAATAAAAGAGCTTAATGCAAAATGATATTAAGTTGAACTCTAGCTCACAAAGCAAAATTTCATTTTCTATCTTTTTCTTCCTTGGTGATAAAAGGGTTATATGCGGTACATTATGATAAAACCTCTCAATATAACTGCATTTGTCTACTGAGTGGGACCTGAAAACATTTGGCCACCTTTATATGAGCTGGGGTAGAAAAAATGACTTTCTTGGAAACAAAACTGAATCTATGGCTTGTTTTGGAATTTAACTTAGAAAGGCAGAAAAATTTTTAACTAAGAAATACCTTGCAACCTTGAAGAATTTTAAAGCGTTTCTTCTTAGCTTATAGGAATATCAAGACAATTGAAAGGTTCACAGCATTCAAATGGTCCTCTATTCTAGAAGTCTTGATTGAGGAAATTGGGATTAAAGAAATGTGGAGGAGGAAGCAAGTCTTGCAGAACGAATGGTTGTTTTGACAACAAAACACATGAGATGCTTTCAATCATTGAGGAGAGAAGCAGGAAGATAAACAACTGAAAGAATAAAGCTTGATTGTGAGCATTATGTAAAGTGAATAACAAAACACTTCGCCCACAGTGTGATTGCCAATAATTCTGTCATTATAGGTACATCTTATCTGTTATTTGTGGTTTTCAAAACCCCCAGGGGATTTTTAATTTAATATTTACTTACAAGTAAAATAAGATTTTTCAAATGCATTTATTCCTTCCCCAAAATGCTTGCGGCCAGTGTTGTTGTTGCAAATGGATTGATCTTTTTATTCTTCAAGAGCTTTTCAGTTCTTCTTCAATAATTCCCTCTTCTGTGGGCCTTGGTAGTGGAACAATGTCATAAATTCTTTTGACTTTCACAGCTTGACCTTCCTTCTGTAGTTAAAGTCAGAATGAAGGCTTCATAAAAATTGGGCATTATGCTGGAGAGATTTGTGTGGGCATTATATGTGCCAACCAATAAATATGGTAGCTCTTATATAAATAAAACCAATATCTTGTCTGAGAAAATAAATAGCTGCTATCCTAAAAATCAGTTGTTGATTCTGCGTATTTTAATATTTAAATAAGTATTTCAATTCCAAATAAGAGTTTTGTTCTATATAGTAGGAGATGTTCAAATTTTGCCTTGAAACTACATGTGAAGACACTTGCAACTTGAGTCAGAATGTTTAAGATTGAGAATCCTGGCTTAATTTATAAGGTTATTGATTGTGTCCTGGGGTACAGGAGAAATATTTAGAGTATCACATGCCAACAAAAGAGTAGGGTGAACATTCATTCACAATTTCTCCAGATTAGGAATAACCTCTCCTTCAACACACATAAAATATCTCAACCAGAACTTTCATAATTATCGATACTATAATGCATTGAAATGGTCAACTCTTCTTTTGTGAAAATAAGACCTAGCTTCAGTGACAATTTATATAATATCCTCAATATGCTCCTTCTCTGCCCCCCTTCCCACCCCATAAATTTGAAAGGCTCAATCAGATTTGTGTTGCTGTGTGTGTGTTTAATTCCTAAATAAATACTTGGAAGATTTAGATATCTATTTTTAATTAAGTTATGTCTTTGAGCCAGTTTGGTCTTTCTTTGTAAAATGGAAATTTAATTAACCTTATCTTTAGGGATAAGGTTACTAGTACCCAATTTAAAATTTAGTTTTTAAAATATTCTGTGTAAATCATTGACTGCTTCCTTTTTCTTTCAAAAAAAAAATCAATTATGAATTTACCTTATAGAATCACTATTCAAAAAATTATTTGTTTTTTGTTCTTTACTAGTTTTTTATTAGTAAAGTTTAATTTGATTATGCAGTTAATTATTATAATGGCGACTCTCAGATTTTGACTCCATGATCTTACATGCTCATGTTTGCAATGATGGCAGAGTCTGTATTCCAACCACAATTTGTGTGGTTAAAAGATCCACAAACCTTGCAACATGATGCCTTCTTCCTCTTTTTAGACTTTTCTATTATTCCTGCTGTACCTGCTGATTGTTGTTCTTTTCAAGCAAGCTGCACTGTCTGACATAGGAGAGGCAAACTGAGAAGAGGGTAAGCATCAGGACTTGGAAGTTAAGGCATATCTAGGGTTAAGCCCTTGTACCCATTAACGGTGGCACTTGGAGAAACTTTCTTAAGTGGTTTAAACCTAGGTTTCCTCATTTTCAAAAGAAGAGTCATGATACCAGTCAAGTTTTTAATCTGAGGGTTAGTGGACTAATTTCTATAAAACACTGGTACTGACTGCAGTTGGAACTTTGGGTCTACTGACAGGCTTTCGAGGGTTTGGGAACTGGACACCTTGAACTGTAATTTCCTTTATATGGTCTTAAAAGTTGTCTTTGCAGATAAAATTCAGTGGAAAATTATGTTATTAAAACATTACTTGAAAAATATATGAAATGCTTCTACTTAATTATCAGGTATAATTGGTAATCAGCTCTGGTATCAGTGTTAGAAAATATTTCCATTAAAAAGAATTATAAGAAGTGCATCCTAACATTTTGAATAAGGATACCTTTGTGGGCATTTGGCCTAGAGCAATCACCCGTGTTGGCCATGTATATAGTCAAGGGGTATCATCTATGGGTGGGGAGGCGCCAGGAACAGGAAAGAAGTCTTCTCTTAAAGGCTCACTCATTTCTCTTTAATGAAAGCTTCCCACTGAACTATGGGGTGGCGTAGTGTCTACTGGAAAGGAAGTGAGGCTGTGTAGGCCTTCAGCTGCTGAAAGTTGCAAACTGTTTCCTCTTCTTGAGAAAGTCGGTTTTGGGGTAAAGATAGAAAATTAGGGAAACAATAATACCTGAGGATCCCCAGTGTCTCACACTTCAGAGCTGTGGATAATACAAAGATTCCTTAGCTGGGTATAATATATCCTAAAACGTACATTTTGAGATCTGGTCTTATTAAGAAATTGCTGGGCACACTTCTACCCTCAAAATGACTCACAGCATTTCAGAAACACTGGGGATTTCACAGCTCAGTGTGGTTTGCAACAACCTTTGCCTCACCATAAAAGAATGATGAATAATTTTGTGTTTTAATATCCTCTAAAATGAAATGTCAGTTTACTCTGATTTTTAAAATAACATGGAGACTGATCATATTATGATGTTTACCTTCATATACAAATTATGCAAACATTATAACTATATAAAAATGACCACAAACAGGAAAACAGTAAAGGAGTGGTAATATTTCAAAACATTGTCTCTAGTATATTTAGATAAAGAAATTGTGGTTCATGTGATTTAAAAAAAAAATTATTATGTTTTTGAAATATTCTTTAGTGGACAGATTTAAACACACACACACACACACACACACACACACACACTACAATAAAATAATGTATTGAGTGCTAAGTATGTGCAAAATCAGAGCTAGGTACAGTGGGAATAAAAAGATTAATAAGAGCTTGGCCGATGTGGCTCAATGTTTAAGTGTCAACCTATGAGCCAGAAGGTCACATTTCAATTCCTAGTCCAGGCACATGCCCAAGTTGTGGGTTTGATCCCCAGTGTGGGGCATGCAGGAGACAGCCAATCAGTAATTCTCTATCATCATTGATGTTTCTCTCTCTCGTTCTCTCTCTTTCTTTCTCTCTCTCTTTCCCTTCCTCTCTGAAATCAATAAAAATATATAAATAAATAAAAAGATAAATAAAAGAATATGCCATACTTATAGAGTTGTGTTGTAGCATGGGAGCTGAGATTTAGACAATACAACATAGATTATAGGATGTAGCGAGTGTCACAAGAAGGCTCAGAATAACTGCTGTACGGATGCCGGGAAGAAGGGATTATGACTATGGCCTTGTGTTATTTTTTTCATTTACTTTTTATGCATAAAGGTCAGCTTTGGAACAGTGAATAACAAAACAAAATCCATTAAATAGATCTGTGTGCACCTTTAGAACATTTTACTTACTATTCATATTTTATAGAACAGGAACCTTGTTGCTGGTATTTTATTGAATCTCTTTTCTCCCAGGTTTGGAAATGTGTGGTAAAGGAAGACAAAGGTAATTTAATTCCAACAGACCTGTTCTGACATGACTCTAATAAATTAGAAACACACCTGGGAATTACAGAAGCTTAAAGACAACTCTCAATTCATTTCCTGATCAAAAAATAAATTCACACTGAATTTTAAATATAAAAATAACCTTTATTGAGACTTACAGTGAGGATGTAAAAAGCTTTTATAATTAGGCAGTGGTTTATAGACTTCAAACGACTGAACTCATGACTTCTTGAGCATTTCTGAAGCATTAAAAAAAAAAATACATCTCTTTTAACAAATGTGAAATCTCATCCTACTCTTCCCAGAATGGTCATCTGACATCAAGATAGAAAGCATACAACGAGAATAAGAGGATATCATTGTTACGTATCCCTCCATTTCAATTTAGAACACAGTTTTCTGACAGTTATAGTTACAAAGGTCACATGTAAACACTATTCAAAGTGTTTCAAGAATAGGATGGCAGCTGAAACCGGTTTGGCTCAGTGGTAGAGCATTGGTCTGCGGACTGAAAGGTCCCAGGTTCGATTCCGGTCAGGGGCATGTATGTTGCTTGCGGGCACATCCCCAGTAGGGGGAATGCAGGAGGCAGCTAGTCGATGTTTCTCTCTCATTGACATTTCTAGCTGTCTATCCCTCTCCCTTCCTCTCTGTAAAAAATCAATAAAATATGTTTTTAAAAAAGAAAAAAAAAATAGGATGGCAGAATGATTACAAAATAGAATTAAGCATTTCATTTTATTCAATTGTCATCCTTTATTTTAGGTTCTAAGGAGAGACAAATATGGCAGGTGCGTAATAACTAAATTGACAGGAAAATGGAATTAAAGTAGCTAGACTTTAAATTACTTTATTCAGAATATATTGAGCACAATTGACAATACTAGCATTTTATTAATTACAAAAAAAGAGAACACAAGAATATCTTGATTGTGTTTTGAATTTATTCTCATGGAAATTCTAAGAAGTTTTTTTTTCTGAAGAAAAAAAAAAAAAAGAAATTCTTTGGTAACTATACATGTATCTGCAGTGACCAATAACTATAATATTGAATTTTTAAAGGAATGTTTTACATGCCAAAGACATCATGCTCTAGCAGACAGGTCTATTTCAACAGTAGGTCTATTTCAATTGTGAGTTTCTGGCCACCTACAGCGATGACTTTTCAACTTTCTTGGACTACAACCTAAAGATAAAAATACACTAAATGCACACTAAGATAATCTAGTTCATTCCTTCCCTTTGAGGCTGAATCGTGTGCTAGTCACCCGCACAGATGTGAAACTTTTCTATTCTCAAAGCTACTCTGGTTCAGCTCCTCTGTAAAATGAGGCTAATAAGATTTGGCCTCCTTAAAGTCAGGATTAAATCAAAGGATGTAGGTAAAAGACTTAGAATCTGTGTCTTACACATATTCGAGAGTAAAAATAAAAAAATAATAAAAACAGCAGCTAATAAGCCAATACCGTACCTCTTAAATTATTCAAACATTTCTTTCAAGAAATTTTTTCTCTTATATTTCTTTTAGACAATTGAATTCCTTATGCTACCATTCAGTCTATACCCAGCACTTAAAGGCACAGTCCTTTAATTTGTTTATTTCTAATTTCTCAATTTCTAACCTCCTGAGCTCTCTCAGGGTAGGGCCACTGTCTTCAATTTTTTCCCCCCAGTTCAAAGCAGTGAGCCAAGCACACATGTATAGCTAATATATACATGTTTTATATTTTATTTTATTATTTTATTTTATTTATATATTATTTTATATATTATTTTATTCCTTTAAAAATTGATTTAATTTTGAAAAAATAACATACACATCGTTTATAAGTCAAATATGTATAACAAAATACAGTAATTTTCTGTCAAACTCCTCTAATTCCTTTCCCCAGAGGCAATCACTATTGACCTTTTTAGAGATTTCTTCTTCATGGGTGTATGTATTTCTCAGGACTATGTATAGACTCCTATATTTTTATTATTCAATTTTAAGTACTGCCTATTTATTGACTTTCTGATATGGTGATTAGGATTTAGCTCCTGAAATTTTCCATCTCTGCTTCCTCTCCCTATTGCCACAAACAAATTACATTAAAAATTGCTATCACGTGTTTTATCAGGTTCTTTTGTCTCTCAAATATTCCTTTATATCTCTTTGAGAATATTTGAACTTTTTCTCCTTCTAAGATAATGGCTGCTTGTTAGTATCTGTTATTCCTGTATTCACTACAGTTCTTTGTACTTTTTGCTAGCTTTTCCTTGGTTACTGCAATCCCCTTGTTAAAGTTAGTATTTCTTTTGTTGTTGTTAATCCTCACTTGGGGATATTTTTCTATTGGCTTTTTAGAGAGAGTGGAAGGAACGGGGAGACACACACAGAGAGAAACATCGATGTGAGAGAGAAACACACACCCTGGCTCAGGCGGGGGATCAAGCCTGCAACCTAGGTACGTGCCCTTGATTGGAATTGAATCTGGGACCCTTCAGTCCATGGGCCAATGTTCTAGCCACTGAACCAAACTGGCTTTATTTTTAAATATAAAGTTAGTAATTCTTTATATTAAACTATCCCTGTTCAAATTACTATGATTCAGTCCTGACTGCTGCAGGCCCTTTGAGCCTGTACACTAAGCCCAAGGAGGTGTCTGCCACCCTGGGGTAATAGTGTGGTATGCATACTCCTCTCCACCCATCCCTGACCATCTACCCTTTCATTCCCTTGGCTATCCTGGCTGCTTTGTTCTCTGTTCCTGTCCATCCCTAAACACTTCTTGTTTTTCCCCAAAGTACTGAATTTCCTGTAGTTTTCAGGGTTCACAAAGCAGATTGATACTCCTGGGCCTGCAATGCAGGCAGTTTCCTCACTCTAGAAATAGCTGAATTCATCAGCAGAGTCATCTGCCAGCACTGCTCAATGCCACCATTTCTGCAAAGACTCCCGGACCCTTCTTCCTCTCTCTTCCAATTAGTTGTTTTTGCCTTTTGCTCCCTTAGGGCACAGCCATTCACAGGTCTGTCTCTCTGAAGTAACAGTAAACCCGTTTTCTTTCCTTCTATTTCCAGACTTAGCACGTTGCCCTCTAGTTATATATTAAGAACTCCATAACCTTTGTGAAATGGATGAATGTGTTTAATTTTTCAGGAATCTAATTTACAGTTTCTTCCATAGAGAAATGAGCCATGAATATAAAGCAAAATCAAGTTAAGATTTTAGGAGAGGAGGAAATGGTAGGAGGATGCTCCCTGGATGGGTAGCCTCATTTCCACTGCTGTCTCCACAATGACACCTGTCCTGCGCTGCTAGTCAGGACAGCTGGCAGGCCAGCGTGAGCCAGCGTGAGCCAGCATGGGCCAGCGTGGAGTTTTTCACAGCTCATAAGACTGAGGCACAGGAAACTTCCATTTAATCAGGGTAAGGTGACACTTCTAATTTAGGCAAAACAAACGGGCAATGTATTGCAGTTCTCTGGTGAACATTTACATTTATAGGTCAACATGTGTGATGGAGATTCTGTAGTTTTCAAAAAAAAAATTCAGAATTTAACATGCCATTGAAACCTTAAATTCGTCAATTTAAGATTCTATAGTACTGACCTGGAATATACTTGGGTTAGAATTTTACCTAGACATGAAGACTGCAACATCGGACTACTATGATTCTTTTGGATGGAAGTAAGATATTAGCCACAATAATGGCAGAAAAAATTAACTCCAACTATGAAGCAAAGATTCCTGGATTTTCCAGGGACTGTCCCAATGATCTTCTTTGAAATGCAGATATTTAAATATGTGTTAATTAAGTTCCTATTTTGTTCAAACACTGCACGTTGGCAGAGATCTAAGGTTAAATAAATCTTAGAGTACACGAGTTAGTTTGGGAATGACTCACAGAATATACCGATGTACGTATCAGGCACACAAAATATTACTAATACTTGCATTTGGCTAGTGTTTAAACTCAGTTGAAACACTGACATTTAGTTTTTATGTAACTACAGGATGGGACAAGAGTAGCTTTACTAGTTGTTCATGTGGGAGATAAAATAAATAATAATACAAGAATAAACTCTGTGTTTCATGTAATCACAACTGTAAACCTATCTTTGCCCTATCTTTATAACTAAAGAAACATTACTGACACTTATTTGTTTAAAAGCATATGCTTAACGTCACATTGATTTTGTTAAGCATATGCTATATTATCTTACACATTTTAAAATTCTAACTTGCTTGGCTTTACATGTATTAAACAAATTGAAACTACCAAAGGAGAGAGCATCAAGGAAATACATACGACATTTTAAGCACTGTTCTTCCAAAGTATTATGGCCTGTAAGGCCATTAGGTTTATCTTCATGATTTACCGGTAGACATTAATTTATGCATGTATTTATTTACTAGACATTAGAAACTTACGTGTCAGGCAGGAGGCCAGGTATAAGACATATAAGATGGGGTGGCCACTGTCTTCAAGGATCTCATCATTTAATGGGAAGACACTGACTGCACATAGCTCATGGTTTGATTAGGACACTTAGCTGAACAGTACCACGAGATTAGTAAAACGAGATTAAACCTGACTGTGTTACTCTCTAAGAACTCTATGGTAGAATAACTTTTTCCCGGGATGGGGGAGGCAGGGTTGGAGAAACCTCAAAGAAAAAGCAATAAAGTGACAAGACCCTAACTACAGGCCTTGAGTTTGGCCTTATTATGTTTATGTGTATGTTGTCCTAGGAATTTGTAGTTACACTCTATCTCAAACAGATTTGCAAAACAAAGATAATAAAGATGTTCAGATTTGTGAGTTGTCAAATCTTCCCAGAAACACAGCAAGCATTTGCTGTGAAATATCAATGAAAACACACACACACACACACACACACACACACACACACACACTCCACAGAAAACAGCACTGAGGGGAAATTAAGTTTTTTTTCATTTTAGATGGGAAAGATGTACACTCATTTTAAATGCATTAACTGGAGAGAAACAGAAAAGAGCTTAATTAGGGGGAAAAGATAATTCATTGTACAATTTATGATAAAGGGGTACAATTTCGTGGGCAGAAATTACCTTATGATGGTGTAAAAAGAAAGGAGACATGTGATTGATGAGAAATTAACAAATATTGTTTGAATTTGAATGAAATGTGGAAACAGTAAGAGCCAGGAAGATCGATTGTACTTCAATTGCAAGTGAAATGAGACTGGGGAGCCCTGGACAAAAGTAAAGCCAGGGTTCAACATGGCAGAGGATTTGGAAAATGAGTTAGCAGCACAGATGGTGATTGCATAGCCAGGGTATCAACTCATTCCTCAAATGGCCCTAGTCATTTTGTGGAATAAAAAGTTAATTACATCGAAACCGGTTTGGCTCAGTGGTAGAGCGTCGGTCTGCAGACTAAAGGGTCCCGGGTTCGATTCGGTCTCAAGGGCATGTACCTTGGTTGAGGGCACATCCCCGGTAGGGGGTGTGCAAGAGGCAGCTGGTCGATGTTTCTCTCTTTTTTTATTATTATTATTATTTTTAATATATTTTATTGATTTTTCACAGAGAGGAAGAGAGAGGGACAGAGAGTTAGAAACATCAATGAGAGAGAATCACTGATCAGCTGCCTCTTGCACACCCCCCACTGGGGATGTGCCCACAACCAAGGTACATGCCCTTGCCCGGAATCGAACCCGGGACCTTTCGGTCCGCAGGCCGACGCTCTATCCACTGAGCCAAACCGGTTCCGGCCGATGTTTCTCTCTCATCGACGTTTCTAGCTCTCTATCTCTTTCCCTTCCTCTCTCTAGAAAATCAATAAAAATATATATTTTTTAAAGAAGTTAATTACTACATCACACTGTGATTTGGAACCATTATAATCTTATCACAACTTTTCTACATGGAGGATAGAATAGACCTTTAAAAAAGTAGTTTGTTGGTAATAAAATTTAAAACCTCCTGGGGGACACAGATTTCTGTTAAAGCACTTCCTCTCCTCTATCAGTTACCTTGGAATTGTTTTTATTATCACATTTCTTTCACAGTGTAAGATTTCCTTTCCATCTGGACTTATGATTGCTAGTTAGTATCAATGTTGACACAGAAAAAAGTTATGTTAATTACTTGGTCAGAGATCCTCTCAAAGGACTTAAAAACAGATTGAGAATGGAAGATGCCAGACTACTTTAAATTTAATTAACTTGCCATATAAATCTTGAAAAACAATGACCAGATCTTTAAAATTTCAAGATCAAACATTAAACCACTTATGTGTCAGGTGCAAGATTAAAGGTTTAAAAGATTCATTTTCTTTGTTACACAAAATTAATCCTCCTTTAATGTGCATTGTTCTTATAATTTTGTGATTTATCCATGCGCATTTAAACTTACCATATTTTTTCCTTATTTTATTGTAATTTCCTTTGTGGGCAGGGACCACTGAAAACCTTTAATTGTGCCACGTGTCTCTGACTGTTGAATAAATAGTAGTTGACTGAGTCATGAGGATCTGTTTCCATGATTGCCATCTTTCTACACATAATAATTATTACATTTTTATTCTAGCTTTCTATCTACATGGGCAAGAATGGTCTGAATGTGGACTAGGAAGTGAGTATAAGTATGGACTATGACATCACTATTTTTAAAATATTTATGCCCTTTTATATATATATATCATACATATGTATGAACATATATACATACACATAAATATGCATACACACATGAATCTATTATAATATATGTATGAACCATGACCCATACATTGTTCATAGTGGTAATATATTTCTTCCTTTCTTCCTTCCTTCCTTCCTTCCTTCCTTCCTTCCTTTCTTTCTTTCTTTCTTTCTTTCTTTCTTTCTTTCTTTCTTTCGAGTGCAGAAATTGTCTTTTGCCACTGTGGATGATTCAATGTCTGGGTCATGGGTCATACATGAGAGTTGTTAAAAAAATGTTTGTGCCCCTTACAAACAGATCCTCATGACTTAAATAGATGAGAGGACTCTGCAATTTATTTCCTGTAATCTCCATGGAAGTGATTTGATAATAGTTAACATCTTAATAATGAAAGTTAAAGACCTAAAATCATCCAGGTCCTCCTTGAACCTAAGGTGCCTCTCCAGAATCCAGTGATGTTGGTCACCAAGCCAAGCCTACTGCAACCGTAGGACCAACCCAAACTGCTCCTGTCCTGTTTCTAACAAGACCTGGAACTAAAGTTTAAACCTCAGATACACCACTTAGGAGCAACGCTTGTGAAACACCACTCAGGGAATAACTCTTGTGAACCCTTAACTGCAACCCCTCAAAACCCCGCCCAAACCCTGGATTGGGGAGAGGCATTGGAGTCTGGGATGTGAGACTTGGGTGTGTCACTTGGATGTGTCACTTGGATGAAGAGCTGGAGAGTATTTAGTGTCTTTTCAGTATGGATTATTCTAATTTAGAAGCTATAGAGCAATTAAAGAAGGCCTTACTATTATTTTTCCTGTGATATCCTGCCTCCTCTTTTGAAGTATATGAACGTATTGGACCTGACACTAGAAGGAATGCCAGCTAAGTTTAAACCTTTCTTAGCTTGTCCATAGCCAAGGAACTATCTTTTGTTAGAGGATGCTTTTATTTAAAAAAAAATTAAAATATATTTTATTGATTCCCTGCAGAGATGAAGAGAGAGGGATAGCGAGTTAGAAACATCGATGAGAGAGAATCATCTATTAGCTGCCTCTTGCACACCCCCCACTGGGGATGTGCCCACAACCACACAACCAAGATACATGCCCCTGACTGGAATTGAACTTGGGACCTTTCAGTCCACAGGCCAACGCTCTATCTACTGAGCCAAACCGGTTTTGGCTAGAGGATGCTTTTAGAGTTTAAGAAATCAAAGAAGTCAAGAAAAGAAGAAAAAAAAAAAAAGAAGAAGAAGAAGAAAGAAAAGAAATCAAAGAAGAGATGGCAGCTCTGCTGGAAGAGATGGCAGCTCTGCTGGAATCGATCTAAAATGCAGTGCTATCACCCTGTCAGACATTAGATTAAGTTTATGCATTGAACTATCTGTGCTACTTTTATTGTCTACCTGAGATGAACTTTTGGCTGGTGAGTATACAACACGCACTTGAATGTACAATGCTGGGCACAGCATTGGACTTGGAAGAGATGGAGATGAATTATTTAAGTGAAAGTCTTTGTAAGTCTGGTGTACAACAAACCACTTAGCATACAAAGTATATGAAGAACTATGTCTGAATGGACCTAATTTTACCTATAAAATCTTGTACACCATTCATGGCTTTGAGAGGGGCAAATGGCTAAAGTATACATTTACTCTAAGTATAAAAGAAGATCTAATGAAAACATTCACCTTCTAATCAGAACAAAAATATATTTAAAATGAGAAGAATATAACAATGGTTACTTATATAAAATTTTAGGACAATATGTCCACCTTATTGCTATATATTTCCCCAAATAGGTATCATTTGTCTTATCTCATGGGAATATCAAATATATAAATTAATTGAAATTTACATCTATAAATTCAATACAAAATGGAATATCATTTGAAAATTATAAATCCGTGATTAACTGAACAATAAATAGAATTATAACCAAGTGTTTAATTTTTGCTTAAATTAATTCAATAAATAAATAAAATAGCAGCAAGATAAAGGCCTGTGATACCTGCTTAACAATCTTATGGAATTTTTTTCTATATTCCTTATTTAGAAGAGAGATGCAAAAATATTAGGTAAAAATGCATTCTATCACAGATATTACTTTTACACCATGGAGACTTAGAGTTCTAACAATGACTAAAACCAAACAAATGTTAAATTATATTTACCCTATTACTTATTCAGTCAGAGAAGTGACCTCAGTCACTTAGGGAAGGACTTTGAAATGGAAGGTTGAGACTTAAGCATGATGTGTCTGATGAACCTAGTGTTGTTCCAAAGTATTAAATGCATTATATACCTTATTCACAAAGTATAATGATCAAGGGAGGAGTATGTATCCAATACAGTGAGGTAAAATACACAAAGAGCGGCAGGTGGTCTACTGAATAATTGAATACCTTTCAACTTGACTCGGCTTTTGTTGAGCTGACCTATGTGGGCTACCTTCATCTGCAACTTTTCTGCCCAAACAACAGAAACCCTAAAAGCTGACCCATTTGTTGGGTTAAAGCTGAAAGGAATCATAGGTTTAATTCTCTCCCTCTCTCACAACTGAAGAAAGTTAAGTCTGTAGATGTGAAATAAAATGATTTTAAGTATTACCGGGACCGGTTTGGCTCAGTGGATAGAGCGTTGGCCTGCGGACTGAAAGGTCCCGGGTTCGATTCCGGTCAAGGGCATGTACCTTGGTTGCAGGCACATCCCCAGTGGGGGGTGTGCAAGAGGCAGCTGGTCGATGTTTCTCTCTCATCGACGTTTCTAACTCTCTGTCCCTCGCAATTCCTCTCTGTGTAAAATCAATAAAATATATTTAAAAAATAAAAATAAAATTATTTTAAGTATGCATTGCAAGTTAATAAAAAAGCCATAGCTAAAACCTAGTTTCTTTACTTCCAACCCAGTGTTCTTTCCATGCTACTATCCTGCTTCCCCCAAGCACTTTGTTACAAAATGTTAAAACTGGGCAAAAAAATTTTCCTTGAGTTCCATCGGCATGACTCAGTAGTTGAGCGTTGACCTAAGAACCAGGGAGTCACAGTTCGATTCCTGGTCAGGGCACATGCCCAGGATGCAAGCTCCATCTCTAGTGTGAGGCGTGCAGGAGGAGCTGATCAATGATTCTCTCCCATCATCTCTCTTACTCTCTCTCTCCCTCTCTTTCTCTCTCTCTCCCCCTCCCCCTCACTTCCTCTCTGAAATCAATAAAAACATATTTTAAAAAAATTTTCCTTGAGTTCCAATGGGATGGCTCAGTAGTTGAAAAGGTATTTCTTTAAGAGATCAGTCTATCAGATGGGCCTTGAGACAAAGTTTGAGTAGCTAAGAATCTTGAGAACACAAGAAACAGCCAGAACTCAAAGTCTTAGTGTTGGCCACAGCCCTTCCAGAAACATGTGAGCACATTGGGGACAGAAACATGTGAGCACTTGTTAGAACTAATCTCCCTGTGCCTCCACCTGAGTGGGGTGATGGGAGCCGGCAGCAGCTTCACTGGGGATTCCATTGTTTGCAGATAAAGCTGTCCAAAGCAGCTGCTTTATTCAGACAAACAAAGAAAACCAAATAAATGCTAAGTGTTTATCTTTTGTACTCTTCCATTTTTATTTTTGGAAAGCACACATCTTGTTTCCTAGATACATTTGTTTAAGTGATATCTCTCTGTTTACACACTGCTTTGTTTGCTAAGTCCTTATGGAAACGTATGTAGGTTATAATGCCTTATCTACGCTTATTGAATGAATGAATAAAAGAAGAACAGAAATATGCCATGCAGATCTGAAACATTTCTGAGAAATAAGTCATCTAGTCCCATCCCCTAATGCTAGTGAAGGAGGAAATGAAAATCTGGGGAGAGGCTGTGTAACTTCTAATTTGCTACATAGAAGGGGGCTAGTGTCCATTTCCTTTGATTTCCACTACCAAATGTTTTCTTTTGGAAAAATACAACTACAGCTGAATTGATAGACTTTTTAAAACTTTTGACTCCAGGATTGAGGAGGTTCTTATTTTAGTGCCTGAACCTTTATGACCCATAACTGTCTAGACAGAAATATCTCTTAGCATTAGACTATGCAATAACCCAGAAATTAAACTTCAATATCTACCATAGAATAACACATGCATATAAGGATTCATGAAAACAAATATTTCAGCAATGTATATAAATAGAAAATCCTGGTGGAGAATGAATATGATGAATTTGTAATAGACATAGTTACCTCTGGGGATGGCAGGGCCAAAAGTTGAAGGTGGCTTTTCAAAGATGGCTTGATTTCGTCCCCATGTCTTAAACCTGTGAAAAATAGAATGCATTCATGAATGAGTTATGTAATGTAAAAAATGTTTCTTAAAAGCTCACTATCCAGGCACGTGGGAAGCGTTTCATTGCTTCTAGCCCAGCCACCAGCATTATGAGAATAGCGCTTACATGAAAGGGGCTAGATTGAAGATCACGGGGCTCCAAAATGCTTGGAAGCACTGCGAAGAATGCTTTGTGCAACTTTTAGCAGGAATGGGGGTTAGCGAGACTCAGTTGGTCTGGGATAGGACCAGAGATCTTACATTTCTAACAAATTCCCTGATGGTACGAATTCTACTGGCCTGGGGAATATCGCAGAATGATGTACGCGATACTGATATTTAGGGTTAGGTACGGTTAATATTTTTATTTGAAATCTAAGAATGTTTAGAGATCACTTTCTCTCATCAACCTTCATAGACTAAAAGTATTGATGGTGAAGGTGTTAGGTACCAACCTAATATTTTCATCCATAAATGGTTCCTTTAAGTGAGAGGATTTGTTTACTGTAGTGAAACTAAATCTTCTAACACGCCAGGCCAGCTATGTCTACGCATCTATGTGCATGAGCTTTTGGGTAAATACAGAATTCTTTCATGTATCTGTGCTGTTTAATTTTCTGTATGTAATTTGAATGTCCCTGATGGCTTGGTATGAACCTGAAGACAGGGTGGGAAAGAGTTGAATGCAGCAAGTTTACATGCGTTTTCTTTTATAATAAAACAAATTTGCAGAAGGTGTTTATACAATATATAACTATCATAGAAATGGTTTGTGGGGAAAAGGTAACATGTATCAGTTGTCTTTTAGTTCATGTAAAAGCTGAGATTCTCACTGTTGAACTGAGAAATAATTTTTATTTGTCCCCGTTTTTGAGATGCAGCCTCCGTATTGCTATTAGTGGAGACTTCATCACATGATTCCCAGAGCATGACTTGGTGTTAGATCCCTTATTGGTAATGAATAGCTTATAAAAGATGACATTCACAATTGTCAAGGTACTTCAAAAGCAAGATAGATTTCCATTTAATTCTAATTAAGTCTGTCCATGTTCGAATCTAATGTAAAAAACCTTTCTTAATTTTAGAGAAGAATGTCAACATCCAGTACCATTTTATATGAAAATGTAGGCGTGAAAAGTTAAGGTAATAAAAATTGTCAGATCAGAGCTCGTCCACTAAGTTCTCCAGGCAAGTTTTCCTCTGAGAAGAATGTAATTGAAGAGAATTTCCCTTTTTTCTTTAAGATGTACTTCATGCAATCCAAAGTATTTATAAAATGTCCCTTATGTGCACTGAACTATTACTAAGTGTTTTTTGGAAAAGCATTTATATGAAAAATGAAACAAAACTAAAAGGCAAAAACAAAATTACTAAATCGACTTCTGCTTCTAAGCAGGAAGGTGGAATAGGGACCAGATTTGACCTCCTCCCTGAAATTACTCAAAGTCACCAGTAAAATAAAATCTTAACAGATAATAAAAACCATAGTTTGTACATAGGACAAAGTACAATCATTTTTTTTAACTATTGAGGGGAAAAAGTCTTTTCAACTTAGAATTCTGTATCAAAGTGCTCTTTTTTACTTAAAGGGTGTGGCTCGCCAGCACAGCCATGGGTGAACCTGAGATGGGGGCGAGAGGGGGCGGTGAAGGATTAAAGAAGACAGACAAGATAATAAAGCTGGGCCTAGGTGGGACGCTGCTCTCTGATTAGAGAGACAGTGCCACAGCCTGCAAGCCGAGTCCTTATTTTATAGCCAGATTCCACAGGCAAAGTAAGGGCGTGGTCAGTATGTTTACAATGTTCTCACGGGTTTTGAATCGATTCAATTACATGCACCTGAACTCTATCAAGCTCATATCACTCAGCCATGTGGGACTACATATTCAGACCATGAGGCCAAGCTTACAACTAAAGCCTTTGGCTATAATTGTGCTGGGATTTGCATGTGGCTTTGCCATGAAAGAACCACGTGCCCTTTCATTAGTCTGAAGCTGGAACCTTTCCAAACACTGTAGCCGCTGTCCACATAAAAGAATCTTCACTATACAGCAATGGTTCTCAACCTTTCTAATGCTGCGACCCTTTAATACAGTTCCTCACGTTGTGATGACCACCAACCATAAAATTATTTTCGTTGCTACTTCATAACTGTAATCGAGACCCACAGGTTGAGAACCACTAGCAGGATCTCTTAAGACCATCGGAAAACACAGATATTTACATTATGACACATAACAGTAGCAAAATTACAGTTATGAAGTAGCAATGAAAATAATTTTATGGCTGGGGGTCACTACAACATGAGGAACTGTATTAAAAAGGGTCGAGGCATTAGAAAGGTTGAGAACCACTGCTATAGAGTTTGGAATAACTATGTTTGGAATTACAGACCCTAAATATCATTTCCGAAAAAAATCACCCATTACATGTTCATAGCTGATGCCCCTGTTGCTTCAGGGACCAGGTGAGGAAAGCATGGGCCTTGACTGGTAAAGCTTCAGTCATTCCCTCTTCTTTCCTTCCAAATCTCTCCCTTCCTTACCTTATCAATATCTTATGCATATGTATTAATTGATAATGCTAAGATCTAATTTGTAAAGGGCCTTTGAAGATGTAATGACTATCAGGAGCTCCAGATGAGACCATACAGGATGAAAGGGGTGGATCCCAAATCCAACAGGTGTTTTTATAAGAGAAGAATACAGACAATAGAGAAGAAACACAGAGAACATGAGCAGGGGTAGCCATTGCCTAAAAGGAATTTGGGAGCAGTCAGTAGTAAATGGCAGCTCTCCGGGCTCTGAATAGGAAGCCAGAGCACGGTATCCATGAGCACACTGGTGTTAGGCAGACTCTGAACACTAAGGACACCGGAGTTCTTATGCGGAAGGACAGGCCTCCTTCTCAGGAAGCAGAGAAGAGCACCTGAATGTTTGCAGCAGTCTCTTAGCCGTTTAATGCGGGGTTTGAAGGACCCCCTTTTCCTTGTGAGAACGTGAAAGCCAAACATGACAGGCATTGCTTTCTGCTTCGCTTTGCCCCAAAGCTGTCAGCATTGCATGTTGCTTCCCCATCTGTTGATTCCAGGTGCCAGTGAGAAAAGCATGCAATCCCCACCTTCTCCAAACAGCCACCCTTGGATGGAAGGGCCACCTCGTGACTCTTGGAGAACTAAAACCCCGGGGAGCGCGCGCGCATAGGTCTGAGGGTCCAGTTGCAGCGTCTGGGAGCGGGGAGCGAAGCGAAACCCGCAGTCACACCAAGCAAATCCTCTACAGACCCCGAACAATCACCACCCGGAGAAACAGGGGGAAAAATTAAAATAAATAAAAATAAATAAAAGAGTCCTGCACGGGGCGGCCCCGGGGAAGAGCTCCCGGAGGGCTGCGGGCGCCCCGGGCGCGGGCGGAGCGGGACTCCGCGTGGGAAGCCGCTCGGAGCTCGGGGGCGGGTCCCGCGGCCGCTCCCTCCGCCCCCGGAGCCATCGCCTCCTCCGGCGGCCGGGCCCCTGCGCTCAGAGTCCGTCCCGGCTGCAGAGGCGCCGCTCCGGGCCAGCCCGAGCGCCCGGACCCCGGGCCGGCTGTGCGGCGGGTGCGTACCGGGGCGGGGATGGGGGTGGGGGGTGGGGACCGGGGCGGGATCCGGGGTGGGGATGCGGGGCGGCGGCGGGGCGTCGCGGTGCAGGTGGAGGGGGGATCGGGGGAGTTGGGGAGCCTGAGCCCGCGGAACGGCGGTGAGTGCAACTTTCCCGTTGGCGCCCGGAGGCCCTGGCACAGGGGGGTGGGGGGTAACAGGGGTGGGGGGTAGCAGGGGTGGGGGGTAGCAGGGGGTTCACAGCCGATGCCCCTGTTGCTCGGGGACCACCCCATTCGCAGGCACTCTCAGGGCGCTTTTAGAGAGAGAGGGGCGCTGGGTCCAGGAGCGGACCCGGGGAGTCTGGCCGCTGCTCCTCGCCGCTCTGACCCGAAGGAAGGGGGCCCGGACCCCTGTCCTGAGTGCGGAGCCCCTCGCCCTGCGCAGTGGTTCTCCCGGGGCTGCGGCTGCGGCTGCGGGGGGCGCGGGACCTGCGTGTCTGCAGCCAGGTCCCCTCGCCTCCCCAGGGGAGTTCGTTCTTTGGTGAGATCTGGGGGTGATAGACCGATGGCCCCCAGGGTCCCGGCAGCTGCGGGTTTACCGGAGCCCAGGACTCCGGGGCGCCAGGGAGACACCGTATGCACCGTGGCCGCTGAGGCTTAGGAGGGTGGGGGGCCTGGGTCCTGACAGCTGCTGCCCCCCCCGGAAGCCCCTGAAAGTGCCCCCCGATGGGGTTAAGGGGGGGAGGATGGATGTTCTTTACCCGCCGCCCCGGCTGGGCTGGCGGGTCCCCGGGCTGGAGGCTGAGTCGCCGCCAGCCCCTCTCCCGGAGCTGATCCAGGAGCGCAGCCCAGCCCGGCTCCTTGGAAAGCTCGGGGCCTGAGTGGGTCACACGGGAAACATTTAAAAATGAAAAAGAGAAACCTAGACACTGCAGGTGTTGTTAGAGTCTGTCCCGGACTGGAAGGCGGAAATTCGAGCCTGATGACCACTGAAACATTCACCTGGGGGTGGGTGGGTGGGGGTGCGGGGACCCCAAAACAAAACAAAACAAAACAAAACAAAACCCCCCAGAAAACTTATATTAATGCTCCGGATGCTGAAAGAGTACTGGATTAGATTCACTTTGAGTATTGCATTTCTCTTTGTATGCATGTAGATTCAAAATGCAAGATTGACATTGCTTGCTCCACATTAAAAAAAAAAAATGTTCTGGGGTTTACTGTTCCAAAGCTCAGAATTCGGATTATTAAAATGAGACCTGCCGAAACCGTTTTTGGCTCAGTGGTAGAGCGTCGGCCTGTGGACTGAAAGGTCCCGGGTTCGATTCCGGTCAAGGGCATGTACCTCGGTTGCGGGCACATCCCCAGAGGGGGGTGTGCAAGAGGCAGCTGGTCAATGTTTCTCTCTCATCGATGTTTCTAACTCTCCCTTTCTCTCTGTGTAAAATTAATAAAATATATATTTTTAAAAATGAGACCTGAGGACCATAGGCTGACAAGAAGGGGTAGGTTCTGAGTCAAGCTTGATTAAGACAGGCATTGTGAATACGCTGTTTTCTGTTAGTAAGTATGTCCCCTGCTGGTCAACGATAATCAGAAATTTCAGAAGCATATTGAGAAAATAAGTTCATCTATATTTATTTTCACCATTGATTATAAAATTCTTTGCTTTATCTGTAGTTCCTATTAAGAACAAAAGTAATGTCATAGACATGCTTTATTTCCCAATTAAGAAATTATCTTAGTATATCTTTCATAGAAAATCATACTTTTAATGGCTGTATGGTGTGCTATTAAACTTTTAACCAATCCCTTTTGGTAAGTATGCAAAATTTCTCCAAGTTTGGTTTTACAAACAATATCATAGTAGATAACTATTCATAATTTTATACACTGTACAGAATTATTTGATTATTTTCTTTGAGTAAATTTCCATAGAATTGCTATGTAAGAGCATATTTACTTTTTAAAGACTTGTGATACATTCTGCAAATCTTTTCAGAAGTCCTAATGCTATTTCTACTCAAAATACCATTTTTATTAACATACTAATACTGGGTCAACATTTTAAAATTCAGAAATCGGTGAGAAGAGAAAGCTCTTATTTTTATTTCTTTGGTTGCTAATGAGGCTGAATATTTTTAGTTGGCCAAAATGTTTAACAGATATTTACTTTTATGAATTGCTTTTCTATATTCTTTGCCTATTTTTTTAATCATTTTTTGTTTAGTTGTTTCAAAAGTTTTTTTATTCATAAGGATATTAACTCTGTATATCTATTATGTTGCAATTTTTGAATCAGTTGATTTTTGCCATTAACTATTTGGTGGACATTGCTTTTCAGGATACTTAAATTTGATCGATGTCAAAGCTGCTATTAATTTCTTCTCTCATTCTAATTTTGTTAAGCTTGAGAAGGACTTTCCCACTTGTAAAAATATTCATCTACACCTTTTTAAGTACTTTTGATATCTTATTTAATATTTTTACCCTTTGGAAGTTAATTTAGTAGGTTATCTAACTTTATAATTGCTATTTTTTAATAGCTAGTCATCTCAAATCCATTTGTTCCATAACTGATTCCTTCCCCACTAACTTATATATATAAAAGGCTAAGTGACCAACCATCCGTCAGACCGTCCAACCAGCTGACCATATCATGCGCACTGGCAATTTAAAAATACATGTTGACTTGCACATACACCATGTTTGTCCCCGTCTGACACTGGCCTCCCATTTAAATTAATTCCAAGACAGTTTCCTGTGATGCTAGCATTTGCGATAACTATTAATACATCACAAGGACAAACTCTAGACAGAGCAGGGATATTCCTACCTGAACCCATTTTCATGGTCAGTTATATTTTGCTTTCTCTTGAGTTCAAAGAGCGTGTGATGTTAAAGTTGCAAATATCGATACTTCATTTCAAGGGAAGTTAGTCAAGCGCTCTGAAAGTGTTTTCACTCTTAATGTGGTATACAGGGAGATATTAGAATAAGTTTAGTCCATTTATCAGTCATTGTTTTTATCAGTGTTGTTTTTATATAATGTTTTTGTTTTATATTCTGTTTTTGTTCTTTTTATATCATGACTTTGTTGTTGTTATATCATGTTGTTTATTTATTAATTTATATATTATTTTCATATGCATTTTACTAATTTTCTTTCATCTCTGACACTTCTACAGTATTACAGAGAAAGGGCGAATAGGGATATTAAAATATACTAATTAATTTCCTTGTGATGTGCACGAATCCGGGTACCTCCTGTGCCCCTCACCCCTGTACCTCCTTGAAGCCAAACTTCCTCATAGCTGCCCCTACCGTTGTGAAATCCCACACACTTTCCACTCATACGCTTCCCTGACACGCATCTGTCACCACATCTTACCCAGAATGACTGACACTCCATCCTTTCTATAGAAAGCTTAGAATTCTATCCATTTGGGGGAGAAGAAGGAAGAGAATACATGTAATAACATGTCTGCCAGGCTGACTGCCTCGGGCGCCACAAAAGAAGTAAAAAGTGCTGTGGGGTTTCAAAGGAAAGAGAGAGAAACTTAGAAACTGATCAGAAAGATTTTATAGAGGATGTAGCAATGAGGATGGTCTTTGAAGGACTGATGGAATTTCAATGAGTGGGTGAAACATTCCTGATCGGAAGAACAGTATGAACGAAGGTACAAATACAGGAAAGCAGGAGGCAGAGTTGTGCAGAATTTTAGGGAGTGGGAGAAGATAAGGGTAGAAAGGTACATTGGGGCTGTAGAGAAGAATCTGAAACACTGGCATGAAGACTTGAATGTTAAATTGGTAGCTAATGTGCATCCTTGAATAATTCTGAGTAGGGAGTTATATAATAGGTAGTGTACTTTATGAGTCAAAAGTATTTGGGGGGGAAAATATTTTGACAATTTATGTGTAAATAAATACAACAGTTGCATATGTTTTTTGCTGATCTTATTTATTGCATTATTTCCTATTTCATTCATTTCTCCTCCTATATCTAGCATTTTATTCCTTCAGCTTAGTTTTTAAAATTTTATTTCTCATTTACAGTTTACACTTACTATTATTTTGCATTAGCTTCAGGTGTACAGCATAGTAGTTGGACAGTCGTATACTTCACAAAATATTCCCCATTATTTCCAGTACCCACCTGCACCATGCATAGTTATTCCCATATTATTGACTGTATTCCCTGTGCTGTATGTTGCGTCATCATGACTACTGTGTAACTACCTCTTAATTCTTTCACTTTTCTCACTTGTTAGCTTCTCTAAAGATCCAAGGATAGAGCCGAAACCGGCTTGGCTCAGTGGATACAGCGTTGGCCTGCGGACTGAAAGGTTCCAGGTTCAGTTCCAGTCAAGGGCATGTACCTTGGCTGCGGGCACATCCCAGCACATCCCCAGTGATGGGTGTGCAAGAGGCAGCTGATTGATGATTCTCTCTCATCGATATTTCTAACTCTCTATCCCTCTCTCTTCCTCTCTGTAAAAAATCAATTAAAAAAATATATATATAATATAATGATCCAAGGATAGAGTTTAAAGGAAGGATCCATTCCAGGGTATCCCTCAGGGTAGGAGCCAGCTCTGCTCTGGTTTCTATTTAGTGACAGTTGGAGAGCATTCCGAGGAGAAATGTGTCTAAGTTATGTAACAAGTCACTCAGGGCCTTCCTCTGCTAGCCTGGCCCTCTGGAGAGTCAGTGCTCTGAGGGCAGCTGGGTCAGACTCAGTGCTGCTGCCTAGCAGTCCCTGAGGACCAGTCATAAGGGGTTGTTGCTGAGCAACCAGGGGCTCAGGGTGGCGCATCATCCCCCAGGCAGCTTTACAGCAGTTTCGGGGCTGCCCCCATGGGAGAAGCAGTGCCATCTGGCAGGGGGCCAAGCCTCCCGCAGAGGCACAAGGGTTGCTAGCAGTGAGTATTTGACCTCAGAATCTAAGTCAATAACTTATGCTCTGTGAACCTGCAAGCGATGTATGGAATTATTGATGGAAATTCAATTAACCTTGAACTTGGTACAGGACAGGTAGTGGTGGCAGCTAGAGTTCTCATTTCAGGTCATTTTCTCCCAGCTCCTTTCTCCTTCGGGCTGAGTTGCAAGGTAAATGTTCCGGGTCAGTGGGAAGTACTTTTTCTTTATGCCACATTAAATATGTAACTTTCTCCTATTAACATTATTTAGCCAAAGCAAATATTTACATTCGAGAAAAGCCAGCAAGCTAACTCTGGCCTTGTCAAGTGGGCTTACAATGGCAAATTATTTGACTCAATATCAATGCAAGCACTCGCTGCTAATATTTGAGATACTGCTTTGCATTTTTTTTTTTTTTCTGTATAGAAAAGTCAAAAGGTCACTCACCAGGACCACATCTTATTTTGTTTTTAATATTTAACGTAGTCCATAAATGACTCTTTGGAAGAATTGATAACATGTCGAAACTAAGCAGCTCTTGAAAGGGGCTTGAGCTCTGCCTTAAGGACTCGGAGCTGCCGGTGTTGAGCAATGGCTTCTCCTGAAGATCTAGGCACATATCTGAACAGCCAAAATCGAGCTCTCTCAGTGTCTTGGGAATAGCACTCAGCTGCATCGGAGGCTAAATCGTAAAGCAGAGAACCATGCAATTGTTAGATTTGAGGAATAATTAACATTGGCCAGCTAGAGGGAAGTGGTATAGACCTGTCTCATCTTCCCTCCCACTATCTTTTCAGCCAGTACTCTGGCCTTGGGCGGTAACTGTCTGCGGGTCCAAAGGGTTTGGGAGCCACGACTTTGTGAGGGTAACAAAGGGGAAGCTTCTTCGTTGGCACTGGATCTATACTCTCATATAGGGACCTATATTCTTTAAAAAAGAAAAACTAACATTCTTCTGAAGAAGTACAGACAGGCTTTTGTTTCACACAGACACACATGCGTGCATACCCACTTGTGCGCCTAAGTCATTCAATGAGAGTACTCCTGAGAAATCTAATAGTAATGGAACGTTTAAATGTTTCTCTAAGATGTCTTATTCAAAGCTACTTAATATTTAAAAGTGATTTCTTTACTAATTGTAATATATATAATTGGTAGGAGCATCCTATTTACTGTTGTTATTTAAGAGTATGAATAAATCTAAAACATATTAAGTACAGTACGTGTCAAACATTATTCTGTATGACAAAGTATGTCATTTAAGCCTCCCAGCAACTCTATGGAATAGGTACTAGTATTTTACATATAGAGAAGTCTAGTAGTGAGTGTGTGCGCAGGAGGCAGCTGGTCGATGTATCTCTCTCATTGATGTTTCTAGCTCTCTACCCTTTCCCTTCCTCTCTGTAAAAAATCAACAAAATATATTTTAAAAAATAATAAAGGTGGAGTTTGAGAGAAGACAATGTCTTAGAAATTAGGATTGTTTCACCTAAAAAGGTCAACTAAATTTGAGTTATAACATCCAGGAGAGTAAGGTGTTTTAATAGAGAGTTTTATATTTCTGGCTCATGGCAGAGCATCTCATTTCAGTAGAAGCTCTTTACAACATCATTGAATAATATCTGAATTTTTATAATGCCTTAAAACATGTTATCCCTAATAAAAATGAAATAATTCCAGTTTTCTTTTATTATGCAGTGGATACTTGGAGGGGAGTGCTACAATGATAACATTTGGAGAGAAGTATTTCCCATCTTAAGGTAGAGTATGGTGCAGGAAAGGTTGTTTTCTTAATCTCCCAGCGTAGCTCCATTTTGTTAAGGTTGGGGCCCCAGAACAAATGGGACAGGAAAATGTATCATGGTCAATGAACAATGAAATGAAGAGGAAAAGGTGGTTTTGTGTGTGTGTGTGTGTGTGTGTGTGTGTGTGTGTGAAATCAGCATGGACTTTGACAATCAACTCACATGAACACTAACAAAACAGTGATTTTTTTTTTTTTTTTTTTTTTTTTTGTCTTGGGCTCTATTAGGAAAATTACTAGATTCCAAGTCCCAAAATAGCTCATGAAAAGAGGCCCATGAACTTCCTAGTCTTCTTGTTTATATCCATTCTGTCTCCATGTCATTGGCAATGGTTGATTCATGGCCACTTGCTATTCCTCCTGAGGCCCCTCACTCTGTTCCAGGTCTTTCTGCTAGTGGTACCTTGGCTGACATGGGCCACCCCCTCCCTGCCTGTCTCACCTGTGGTGCCCTTTAGTTCCCACGATCAAATGGCCCAATGCTCTGCATTCAGCCACGGTTCTCTTCCTCTCTCACTTGACCACTGTCCCTGGATCAGGTTTGCTTCTTCAACTTTCTTTACCCATCAACTCTAAAGAGGCACAAGGGCTAGGACTGTTAATAGGTGGCATTTTATCACAAAACTTAGAGGTCTTGGTTCTGGGTGTTGGCTAGCAGCCATCATCAGTGCTCTTTTTATAAGAAGTCATGATGTTATATCTTCTGCAGATCTATCCTGCTGGCTCATGAGACATGCCTGGAAATGCCTGAATTTAAATAATAATAATAATAATAATAATAATAATAATAATTATTATTATTATTATTGAGTTTAGATCCCAGCTTTAAAACCCCCCTAACAAATACTGGTTTAAACATGACTCTTTATTTGTACATAAATATCTATTTAGTTTATATATTATTGACCATCCTCAGAAAAATGGCCTAGATGTAGCCAAAAGAAATATATAAAGTTTTCTTCTCATGAGTAATAAAAGCAAAAGAGAGGCTTAGACATTTTGTGTTAAATAAGAATAACAAAATCAAACCAGCACAAACCTAGAGATAAAGAAATAAATCTTGTTAATTTTCATGCTAGCCTGGCTGTCACTTTTTGAAACTGTTAAAGAACAATTTGAAAGTGATGAGTTCTGGAGGTAAAATGGGTGACAAAACAAAGAAAACAACCAGCAAACAAAAGAGCAGAACAGACAGCCCTTGCAAAGGAGAGGAAAAAATATATTCAAGAAATGGAGGTGGTCCCTCATTGGTAGAGATCACAGTAGAATCGCCATTTAATGTTTACAGTGAATGCAAACCCTTTCTCATTCCTTGGTCAGTAAATATTTGTTGAGCCCTTCCCCAGTTTACCCTGTGCTGGCACCTTTGGGAGCACTGAGGATACAGAGATAAGTGCTTTGCACTAACCCAGGGTTTGTGAACTGGAGAAGCTGATCAAGAAAACAACTGACTGCAGGTCTGTGAGGGACTGAAGAGAGCGTCTTGTCAGGAGTGGCTGCCTGATGGTTAGCACTTGGGGAAATCTTAGGGATGATATGCTAACTTTGTTCAATTATGTGAGGAATATCACCTATTCGGTGTGATTGAGAAGGCAAAGCTTGGTTGAGTGGATGGGAGTGAGAGGAAGACACATGTTTATTTAATCAAAGAAATGGCTGCCTGTAATGATAAGAAGCTATCTCTAGTAACAGAGATGGTTCCAGAGGCTTGGTACCACTCGGAAGGAATGTGGCACAGGGGGTTTATCTATGGGGTGGTGAACAGGTTGAGGATGGAAGGTTGGTAGTGAACTCGTCCCTGAGGATAAAGGTTCCAGGATATGTTACTGAGCTCATTCACGGGAGGGACTCCCCTGATGACAATATAATGAAGGACTCTCAGGTGCTTTCGAGTCAAACCATCCAGCTTTGCACTTCACTCTTAGGCCAAGGCCCACTTTCTCATCTCTGAGTCTTAGTCCCTGCATTAGAAAAATGAGGATAGCAATAGTATATGTCTCACAGGGCTGTAGTGAGAATCGAATAAAAACAATGAGTGTAAATGAACTAGATTAAAATGTTTAGCCTATAATAGGCATGCAATAAATGGAACTGTTGTGGGGACCTGGAGTCTCGTCTTGGGAAACACCTAGACTGACTCAAACAATCCAAAAAGTTAAAATGATACCCATTAATGTAGTAAGTCCCTCTCTCCCTGTCCAGGGGTTTGTAAAAACAAAATCTTTCTAAAATGTGCAGTGAGAAATAATAAGCACATGACATTAAAAAACGAATTGGGCAACCTGGCCAGCGTGGCTCAGTGGATGAGGGTCAACCTAGGAACCAGAAGGTCACGGTTCGATTCCTGGTCAGGGCATGTGCCCAGGATGCGAGCTGGATCCCTAATGGGGGGGTTGCAAGGGGTGCAGGAGGCATCCAATCAATGATTCTTTTTCATTATTGCTGTTTCTATCTCTCTCTTCCCCTTCATCTCTGAAATCAATACAAATATGTTTAAAAGCCCCAAAACAATTTGGGCCAATTATTGCATTTTGTTAGTATTTGCTTATTATTTGTCTGTTCTGTTGTTGGAAAGATTCCCTTTTTAGCTCAGTCTGTAGCTCTTAGAATTATGCTAGGAGACCTATATTGTCACCCTCCATTTGTTATACCAGAAAGGATATGGGACGGTGTGCAAGGACCTGTTCAGAGAAAGCCTGCTCATGCACTTGTATGATTTTGAGTTGCTGGTGCTTTGGCACTAAGTATCTGTGCTGCAATCCGTTTCTGTGTTTTAGTCATGTTGTCAGTATTGACCATTGAAGAATTTGAATTAGCCATTAAGAAAGCCAAAAGGACCTCCTGTGATTGTGCTATAGCGGGGCTATGCCCAACGAACCAATGAAACAATTTGTGATTACCTGTAATTTTAACTCAAAGGACTGGCTGACTGCAAGTTGTGTTTACCAGCTGCAATAAATGAGCTATTTCCATACTCTGCTCACTTCCCCAAGTCCTTCTTGATTAGCTCCACCTTCTGCTTGATTCACTAGCCCATATTCTGTTTTATATTATTGTATTTATATGTTAGACATTTATACAAGACAGAGAAGAACAAGGAATGAAATCAACTCCCACCTCTCAGAATTGACACTCACTTAGTTTATAATATTTGCTTAAAGTATTTTTAAAGAGACAAAAATCCTACAATTAGTTAAGCCTCCTTTCAGAAGCACCTATAAATTAGTGTATATCGTTCCAATCCATTTTATACCTTTGCCCATGTATTTATGCAATCATTTGAATATTTAGTCCTGGTTGTGTTTTTAAATTTTACAAAAATAACATCACATTGCTTTTTAACGACACAATGTTTTTGAGATCTGTGTGGTTATATATAGTTCCAGCTCTGTTCTCCCTGGTGAAATGTCTGTTTTCCTTGATAAGACATTTGCTATTCACATCTGGTGATCATGGATGACAGGATGTTATTGCTGGAAGAGTCAGGAGAAAACATCGTTCTAATTTATGTCTTCACGTATTGTCAGCACTGAGAACTTTTGAAAATGACAAAAACTAAGCCAAATGGGAAGTTGGGAAAATCAAAGTAAACTAGGACTCTCTCAGGCAAGTCACAATGGAGGATTAGCCTGCATCTGAAGAAAAACAAAGTTGTGGGAGTGAAATGACTTTCTGAGTAGCACAGTTGGTTTAATGCATCCTCGAGAAAATCAGCCCAAGTCTCCAAAGCAAACAGTTGCTTGGGGTAACATCCAGAAGATATATTCCTTTCCAGACCATTGTTCTTTTCATCACACTGTTTCTTATGTTTAAAAACGATGCATAGCGCATGGACATGAGCAGTAGGTAGTGAAGACCTGGTTGCGGGGGAGGAAGGTAGAATCTAGGAGGAGGTGGGGGAAGGGGTAAATTAGAGATATATGTAATACTATCAACAGTTAAATAAATATTTAAATGTCGTCCCCCCTCCAAATAAAATACTAAAATATATATATATCTATAGAGAAGTGAGAGGATATTAGGCATTTCCTTGTACATGGAGTTAGGGCAAATCAGTCATCATTTCGTTTTTTATTTTAAATTTCTAATACAATTCCTAGGATCAGAAGTCTTGCAAATAACTTTAAATTTCACTAATTTCAAGTTTGTTGTTATTTTTTAATTTTTTAAATATTAATATATATTTTATTGACTTTTTTACAGAGAGGAAGAGGGATAGAGTTAGAAACATCAATGAATCATCAATCAGCTGCCTCTTGCACGCCCCCTACTGGGGATGTGCCTGCATCCAAGGTACATGCCCTTGGTCAGAATCAAACCCAGGACCCTTCAGTCCGCAGGCTGATGCTCTATCCACTGAGCCAAATGGGTTTCGGCTGTTATTATTTTTTAAAGTTGGATTCTTAAGGCTACCTCATCAAGGAAATGCCTAATATCCTGTCTTCAGAATGGCTAGTTACAGTATGTCTTTAATCCATCATTTTTTCCCTTATGCTTGCTTTCTCCCTGCTCAGATGAATCTAATTACTGCCTCTTTCCACTGGATCACGTCCCATTTGTTGCAATAGGTAGCGAAGTGTGGCCAGGTAAGCCAGGTTTCCTTGGTGATCAGAAGTCATCTTTTTCCCACTTATTTGTCAGCTTGGCTTTGCCCTAGTTGTCTTGATAACAGCTGGCTAGCTAATGAATGTGACATATCTGTTTCTGCGATGTTTGGGTGTGCCAAGATTGTATGGGAGACAGAGAACTGACTCATTCATTAGCCAGGGGTTTCGGTTCCAACCAGGGTCTGCAGTTTCCTTTAACAGGCCCAATCTCCGGTGTTTCTCATAGTAGGGTGATATTGTAATTATGTCATGGATAGTACATGGAGTTAGGGCAAATCAGTCATCATTTCATTTTTATTTTAAATTTCTAATGCAGCTCCTAGGATCAAAAGTCTTTCAAATAATTTTCAAATTTCACTAATTTCAAATTTGTTATTATTTTTTTAAAGTTGTTTTATACATTTATAAGATAAACAAACCAATATTCTTGGCTACCTGCTGGAAATATAATTTAATTGCTAAAGTACTCTATGTATGATACATAATACATTGAAAGTAAAGATTTAGCATGTGTTAAGTATCGAGTACCTAATTATTTACTTACAAAACTGGGGTAATTTGATCATTTTACAAATAAATTCAGCCTGTCAAAATCCAATATACAGAGGGCTGAGAACACATGCTAATTTTGATTGATGTCAACATTTTATTCTACATTGTACTTAGCATGGAAGTGGTAACTGTCGTCATAAAAAATAAAAATCCTTTGGTGGGGGAGTATAAGTGCTTGTGGTTATTTTAAACACAACCCTGAAAGTCAAGAATATAACATTTGAAAAGATGTAACCATTGTCCAAAAGCTGCACGTGAGCCGATTTTTGTTATTTGTCTCTGAGGATGCATCTTTACATTTTTGGAAGCCATCATGAATGGAACTTCAGCCGCTGGTGTATAGCAATTCCATATGCGGAGGCCTGGCTGCTGCAGGGGGCTGAGAGGACAATGTCCTTCAAAGTCTTATATCCACTGTCTGTGACGGCTCCTCTTTGGTTCAGTTTAGTTCATGGTTGTATGTTATTTGTGTGTCATGTGCAACATGGCTTCCCTTTGTGAGCTGACTGCTGGGGGTGGGAGGGGGGGTGGAGAGGAGTCACTGAAAATGAGCCACTTCACTTAAAATGTATCCTTTATATTATTGTAGCTTTTGGTGTTTTAAGGATTTAAATGCATACTATAGCTTAAACACATAACATCAATTTGTAATTTCAATAAGTTCACTATAATAGTTCTACGACTGTCCTCTTACGGCAGTTGACTAGCCCATTATATTGGTGTTTGTAGTCATTCTGACACTAGGTGAATGCTTGGAGGGCATAGATTTTGTTGAAAGAGCACTGAACCATGTAAGTTTAATCTCTGGTCTATACCTTGCTTCACCACCATCTAGCTACATGAGTCTTAGGAAGTCAGTCATTCAGAGGTACAGAAACATGCACTGGATCGAATCACTGATTGCCAAATCTGAGTCCCACTTATTAGCTGTTTAATTAGTGCCATTTGTTAGCCGTTGGTCCTTAGGCACATTACTTCACCTCTCAGTCTCCAGGTTCCCATCTGTAAAATAGAACTGACAACAGTACCTACCTTATAAAGTTATTGAGAAGATTAAATCAGTCTCTATTTGTAAAGCACTGAGCATAGTGCCTATATGACAGAGACCATTGAAACTGGAACTCATTTCAGATCCAGCCAAGATAGTGGGCTTATTATTATATGACTGTTTAATAAAACTTCAATGTGATGGGATTTCATTGGATTTGATGTCTCTAAGAGTCCAGTTTGAAGATTCCATTATTTTAAGTTTCTGTTTCTTGCCTTTGTTTTGAACACACCTTTAATTTATGCTGGTGAAGACATTGTTTCTTGCAGAGTGGTAGTGGCTATATGTTTAACCATTGATACTTTTTGGTCATTTGTTTTAACTGAAGGTCCATGTGTAACTAAAAAATTGCTTCGAAATCTAGGCAAAAATCTATATATGGTATCTCCTAGTTGTGTAGATGTGAGAGCCCCCGTAACTGGGCTTGGAACTTGTCTTCACATTGTGTGGACACTTTTTTTACCTTCTAAAGCACATGTGTCAAACACAAGGCCCACGGGCCAAATCCGTCCCGCCAGGCCTTGCAATGAGGCCCGCACCGCGCTGTCATCACTACACTCCGCTGCGTTTTCATCACAATGACAGTTTATGACTGTTCAGTAAACCATTCGGCCCACGATTTAGGCTGGATTTTAGATTTTGGCCCCTTCTCTGATTGAGTTCGACACCCCTATTCTAAAGGGTTAATGCCACTTATTTCATTTCTCAATGTCTGTCTTTATAAATATTCTATTGGGTAGCAGTCTGTTTGGGAAACAATGCGATGATTGCTTTTCACCTCTGTAGTGTCAATGAAAATATTTCACCGTTTGTCAGTTTTATTTAGTACAGGTTGGTACACGACTTCGATCTTTTTGTCTTGTTACACCCCCATAACTCTTGGTGAAACAATCCCCAGTCTCTTTTAACTGAGCTAGATACCTGTGAAGTTGAAATATTTTGTAGGCCATACAGCAGTCTTACTTCAGAATAAGAGATTGGTGGTAGATGGATGGATTCATTTGTTTGTCTAAGACAGGACGTGCCCACCAGCATGAAAGAGACCATTGAAACTGGAACTCATTTCAGCTGATGGGACGGGAGAAAGTCCAGCCAAGATCATGGGCTTATTATTTAGAGAGAATGATGACGGCAACAGGAGGAGGCAGTCCTGGCAAGCAGGGGGCAGGAATCCAGGAAAGCCAGCAACGTGTAGCAGATGGTGTCCCAGCTGGTGGGCAGGCCCTGGTGACACAGAGTCTGGAAACAGGTGCTAGATATCCAGGCAGATACACAGAGTCTGATCACAGATACTGGAAGTCCAGGGTTGGGGCTGGGGCTCGGGCCTGATATTCAGAGGTCCATTTTGGAGGGAGTTGGAGAACATGGTAACCCCAGAGAAGGAGCACAGACTTAATTTGGTGGGAAGTGAGCCCTTTGGTCAGAGGCAATGCTGTGTGGAATACCATGATGAGGAATTTTGGTGTTCTGTAAATGTGTGGCTAGTAATTTTGGCAGCAGTAAAGAAAATTGATATCCAGGGTGTCTGTTGCAGTCCGAATAAAACTCCTCCCTTTCCACGATGGAAGCAGTTCAGGATAATCAATCTGCCACCAGATAGCTGGCTGGTGATCCTTGTGCCATATTGGGAACTCAGGGTTGTATCTGCTGCTAGCAGATTGTACACTCAGCGGTAGCTGTGGCCAGGTCCACCTTGAGGAGAGCAATTCAGCGTTACCAAGCCCATGTATGATCTTCACCTCGGCCTTGATGACTATTATTCATATGCCCACTGGGCAATGACAGCAGTGTCTGGGGAAAAGGCACAGTATGCACAAAACAGGTCGTCCTATCCATTCCATTTAATTATTAAAATCCTCCTGTGCTGAGGTGACCGTTTGGTGAGCATCCACATAGGACACATATGTTTATATTCTCTGTGCATGAAGAGTGGTCTATTCACATCCACACATGGAAAAAATTGGATAACCGATGAAAGAAAATTCATAGGAAAATAGTCATTTTAGGTTTTACTTCTTCTATTTATAAAACATTGAGAAACATTTATGTTCTGTCCAGCTATAAGGCTTTGAAACTTAGAAATTAAAGAAAATGCTTGAATTTGCAAAATTTGAGCTCAATGACAATAATATTATATTTTTGTATTTTTTGTCTTCCCTTGATAGTGATTTATCTTATATGGCATTGTGAGTTATTTGTTTGCCTGGGTTTGTAATATACTTAGAAAGTGGGTGGTTTTTTTTTCCCCCTTTCTTTTTAACTAGGAATTTCTGATTTAGCACCTACAAATGTTTATACCTAAAAACAATTAGTTATTGTGCTATTATCTGGGCCAGCAGAATCTGTCCAGTGTAAGGCTTATCGACATAAAAGATAACAGATCCAGTAAGTCTGTTGCATAAAAGAATATTGTGTTGCAGAAATCATATCATCAAACTTTAAATGATCTTTTTAAAAACAGCAACAATTGCCCTAACCGGTTTCTCTCAGTGGATAGAGCGCTGGTCTTCGGACTGAAAGGTCCCAGGTTCTGTTCAAGGCATGTACCTTGGTTGTGGGCACAACCCCAGTAGAGGGTGTGCAGGAGGCAACTGATTGGTCTTTCTCTCCTAGCGATGTTTCTGATTCTCTATCCCTCTTCCTTCCTCTCTCTAAAAAAAAAAAAAAAAATCAATAAAATATATTTAAAAAAATAAAAATAGCAACAATAGCATAAATCTCATTTTTATTTTTGGTAAGCCAAATACTAAGACTTTAAGCATATTTTTGAATAATTGGCAAGTATCAGTTCATAGGGAATTCAGTGAAATTTGTTTACTTAAATAGATTTGAAACATAGTACTTGAATTTGAGAAAAATAAATTTGCCTAGCTATTGTGATAAGAAATCGTTCCTATAATATCACAGAAAGCTTCTTAGACAAACTGATTTATCAGTGCTGAGATTTGTTCCTACATGTGTCCGCTGGCTGGTCTCCCTCCTCTGACCCTGGCCACATGATGCAGCAGGACCACTGAGTTACAGCTTTAGACATGCAGCCCGCCAACCTTGCTCCCTCATTCCTCCCAGCTGGGAGGAATGAGGGAGCAAGAAGGTTGATGGAGAAGCTGGGACTCGTGCTGGGGGAAGAGAAGGGAAACAGGAGCATCCAAACATTGTAAGCTGTGATATTGAGAATGTAGAGGTAGAAATGGCATGTGGCTAAAAACAAGTCATTTGACAATGAGGACAAGGTCACCGGCGATCCACATGTTTGCTTCAAGGCACACAGTCTGTTTGCCATGTCTAGCTTCACTGGGTTTACCTCTTCAGAGAGGCTGTCTCTGATCTCTTCCCTAATTTAGATTGTTCTTGAGTTCTCATTATTCTTTAGCAACCAAGTTTCCCCCTTAATAGCCTTCATGAAAACTGTAAAATGTGTATTTGATTACTTATATATGTCCTATAATCTCCTTTAGTCTTTAGGTTCTTGTCTTTTTTGTTTACCACATTACTCTGCCCCCCGTCCCCGCAGCCGCCCCCCCCCCCCCCCCACATACACACACTAGCTTCTAGTTGTTCAGTGCAGATTTATTAAATAAATAAATGACAATGAAAGCTTTCAATTGATTGCTCTTGGCTTTTCCCTTTATCCAACTTACGTCTAACATTGCTGCTCTTGGCTTCTTATTTCTTAGGAGCTCTCATAAAGGTCACACAAATGTGCAGAAATGCTTGTGTTTGTTTTGTTTTGTTTTCTGAAGTGGTTATTCAGTTGACTTGCAATAGGTGTGGGTGATTGTTTACACCAAAATGAATCTATTCTTCAGAATTTATTATAGTATCGTGATTTATGTTCGTGTCAATAGCTGCTTTTTGTTGATACCAATGACGGATGTTAAGATGACATTTTGGAGCTAATTTATTGTAGCTTTAGTTTTCTGGGTGATGTGTAGACTGAATAATGAGGGGAATTTATGAGAGAATGATTATGAAAAGTATTTGAATTGTCTCTTGCTTTGGGGCTGTCTGCAGGCTGCTTCCTGCTCTATCATAGTGAAGCAAGGGCTGCAGGGGATCCTTCTTACATCGGTGTTTCCAGCAAACTGTATTGATATTTATTGAGCTCTCTTCAGCTGTGTGTTTCTAAGCTTTGAAAGATTAAGGAGTAATTAAATTTAAACATTGGCTCTCACCCACATCTTAAAGTATTTATGCAACCAATAGAAGTCCTCCCACTACAGACTCACAGATGCAGAAACCATGTAGCTCTTGCTAGAGCAATTAAAGGACATAACTAGAGATAAGGGCTTTGTCAAATGTCCAATATGTGCTGGTGTGCATGTTAACTTTAAAAAAACACTCTACTTGTGTCCCAAATCTCTAGATTAAGCTCTTTACCTGGTATTGATTAGTATATATATTAAAATTAAATTTACTAATCTTTTGGACAAATTTTAAAGAAATACCTGCTAGGACATTTAGGTTACTAATCGGGAATAATTAGAAATATTATGTGCTTTTTATCTTCTAAAGGTCTCTAAATGTTTTTGGAATACATTGGTTTTGGGCTATACTGGAGTACTTAGTAGGATATTATACATAATATTAGATATTATATGTGCAAAAGTGTTTTGGGTGAAGTCATTTATTATTATGCATTGACAACATCTGCACATATGGGAGCTGGATTATTTACTATATAGTTATGGTAATTGAATGATCCTTACTAAATGATGAGTCAAATTCAATTTATAACTTCAGAGAAGTAATGATATGTATGATATTTATAACTTTTGGCTTCCCATTACTCTAAAATGGAGTAGGCAATATATTGGCTTGGCTGAGTGCTTTAAAATTGTGACTTAAATATTATCCCTTGAGGTACAATAAATCCAATCACCCAAGTTTTATGCTTCACTAATTGCCTTCATTCTTTTGTACACTCACTCCACCTTTTTATCAAGCTTACAGTTATTGTTCTCCTGATGTCATTCTGGAAATTTAATGAAGTTGAGTTCCTTAGTGCTAAGGACCTTCTGTGTGAAAGCACTCTTTATAAATGAACTAAAGGCTCAGTGCACAAAATTCATGCACCCTGGGGGTGGAAGGAGGGCTCGGCCTGGATTGCAAGAGTGTGCAGGCCGGGCTAAGGGACCCCATAGGTGCATGATCGGAGCTGGGGAGGAACATGGGAGGGTGGCCAGCTGGGAAGGGACCACGGGAGGGTCCCAGGGCATGTCTGGCCAATCTCACTCAGTCCCAATTGACCAGGGCCCAGCAGCAAGCTAACCCACTGGTCAGAGAGCCTGCCCCCTGGTTGTCAGTTTTCATCATAGTGACTGGTCAACCAGTTGACTATCTGCCCCTAGTGGTCAGTGTACATCATAGCAACTGGTCAGCTGGTCAACTGCCTGCCCCTGGTGGTCAGTGCACATCATAGTGAGTGGTTGAGTGGCCTTAGCATATCATTAGCATATTATGCTTTGATTGGTTGAATGGATGACCGGACACTTAGCATATTAGGTTTATATTATACAGGATTCCAGGGAAGGTCCTCAAATTCTTGGCAAGAGCAGACCTGACTCAGGACCATGGCTGGCTACTACATCTTCTTACCTTTAATCTGAACCAGGGGGTGACTGACGACAAGGTGTCTGGAGGAAACAGGAGTCTCCTCAATAGGGAAGCTTCAGCACTCATTCTAATTGTGCCTTTGCCTCTTCACAGTTCATCACAAAATAAAGAAAGGATATAGTATAATCTCAGAAAAGTTGTGGGAATTAAGGGAGATATTCTCATGAATGGATTTGGTCAACTTTGGATGTGATAAAACAAGACAGGGCAGTATCAGAACCATAAGGCACAAACATGACTAAAGACAAATGGGAGGGTTTATATTCTACGAGGAGATAGAATGAAAATAAATCAGATAACCGTTAGTGGGATTTCTTATCCAGGAACCATTATTGAAATGGTCCCAGTGATACGTGCCCTTTCTGTCTTTGTTGCCTTGATGTGCTATTGAAATCACAGTCTCAAGGTTCAGAGAGAAAAGGCTGCTTTGGGGGAGCTGTTTCAGGAAAGCACTAATTCCAGTTTGCCAAGCTCTAGGAGAATCCTTGTCTCCAGAAAACAAGAAGTAGCAGTAATAATCGGTTAGTGTGTTTGAATTGGACTCAACACCTGAATGTGAGTCTCGATCCTAGCACTGACCAGCTTGTGGGTTGGCAACCTCTCCCAGCTTTAGCTCCTCTTCAATAAAATGAGGATAATCATATCTATCTTGAGAATGTTATTATTATTATGTTGTTGTTGCTAGTACTAATAATACTATTATTGTTCCTGTAAAACGGGGATTAAGCTCAGGTGCTGTAGTCAAAGAACTGGGGTTAAATCCCCAAACTTTCTACATGGGCAACCTTGAGTATTTACTTAGCCTCGATGAATGTAGTTTCATCCATAAAATGGCGATGACATTGGTTCCTCCCCAATAGAGCTGTTTGAGGATAAAAGACAACAAAATAGAGAGTTCCTGGCTCCTTTGAGGCACTTGGTAATGCTAGATATTTATATTAACAATGGCAGTTATTAATTTATTTAATATTCATTTGATGGAGTTTTATTAAGCACCTACTTACCATCTTCTTGGCACTCTTCTAGGTACTGGAGACATAGTATTAAGCACAAGAGAATCATGGCCTAATGGAACTAACATTTTATAAAAATATTAAACAGTAGGCTTAAATTTTTAAATCAAAACTATTTTTTATGAAAAAAAAAAGCTAGACTTTACCAAATAGAAGCCAGATGGACTTTTCAAATGAATAAAGATGTTTTATTTGCATATTATTTACATGGAAATGGATGCACTTCTAAATACTTTAAAATAGTTTTTTCTTGATGTTTGAAGATCTCCACCTCTCAGAATTTTATTTACTCTATTTAAACAACAAAATTATTGAGGCCATATATGCACACATAAAATACATCTGGATATTTTAAAATTTCTAAACAGAGAGTTAGGTCACATTTTCAAAATCGTTGGCGTCGGAATATTGAGCCCTTATCATATTGTTTCCCTCAGGGAAACATTGGGAATGATGAATCTATTAATAAATCAAACTAAGTACAAAATCATCCTGCAAGGCCCTTTGGATATTACATGACTTATTTTTAGGTACTTGATTTATTTCCCCACACAAGCATAGGATAAGCTTTAATGATTATTCTGCCATCACTAAGGCTCATGGCAAGAATATATATATATATATATATATATATATGATTTTTTTTTTTTTTTGCAGAAAGGAAGGGAGAGGGAGAGAGAGTTAGAAATATCTGTGAGAGAGAAACATCAATCAGCTGCCTCCTGCACACCCCCTATTGGGGACCTTTGACCGGCATCGAATCTGGGACCCTTGAGTCCGAAGGCCGATGCTCTATCCACTGAGCCAAACCAGTTAGAGCAAGGATTTCACTTTTTGAAGGAAGACATTCTTAATGAGCATTTGATTTTCTAATTTAGTAAACTTAAGTCTCAAACCTTTTTGCCGTAAAGTTGTCTATGTTTGTGACTAATATTGATTTAATTGATTTAATGAAGTAGCAAGAGGGGAATTTGTATATGCAAAAGTAGAGTAATTGGCAAATCTGTTAGCTAAGATATTTCTGCTTATGCTATCTTGAGAAGACACAAATAAAGAAAAAAGTAAAAACCAAGAACCTCTTACATAGAAAGACACAGAGAATGACAGTCAACAATAGAAAGAGCTGCACAAACAAGAAAAAATGAAAAACCTGTATCCTGTGTAAGATATTAAAATATTCTAAAATATTCTAAAGAACATGAAAATTAACCACCTACTTTAATTTGCCTTGACAAATGAATTGGAAGTGTCAAACAAATTTCTGGATGAGTGAGAAGACTAAGCACTTAGTCTTATTTAATTCCAAAATATTCATGCCTTTTAGGCGTTCCAGGGATTACCATGCTAAACATATAATAAACTCTCTTGGCCATGAAGTCTAAGCAAAGAGGCCATGACTGTGTCTATGGTTTATTTTAAAAGAGAGCCACTGATCAGAACTATAGAATGCTAAAGTTGGATGGGGCCTTTGAAAAGAATACATTTAACTCTAATCTCAGTCCTCTAATTTCAGAGGTCCTATATGCCATCTTCTGAATGAGTTGCCAACGAAGAGCAGAGGCAGAATGAGAGCCTGGGTCTTTTGAGATCCTCCCCAGTGTTCTTTTCACCACATCATATTGCCTTCTCAATGCATAAGGCAGCATGGGCTTCTCTGTTCTCAACACCAGTGACTGCTACACCCACCATGTTTCCTGAGGCTTTCCTCATGCATGTTGGAATCCACGAGGTTCTGCTGTGTTCAGAAAACATATGAGTTATTATTTAAGATTGCTTTGGTTACTTTACGTTTCTTGCATTCCAGTTGAATGTTGGAATCAGCTTGCCACTTTCTGCAGAAAAGCAATAGAGAATTTTGATGAGGCTTGTGCTTGAATTTGTATGTCAGTTTGGGGAGTATTGCCATCTTAACCATATTCAGTCTTCAGATCCCAAATCTATCTATAAAAATTTGCCTTTCTTTCATGGGCCAATTTTGAGGTAGAGGAAAATCTCTCGTGACATTCTCCATAGCACTGTTCTTGGCAGAGCTTTGTTAAGTATCAGAAGGCATTCTTTTCCAACTTTACTAATGACATGAGACTGGCAGGGACGGCATTTGTAGAATTGATACTCAGTCCAGATTGATGAACTGAAATCAACAATATGACACTTGTCATCCTTAAAAGTAAATAACTATAGTTAGCTTCAACATTTTAACTGCTTAACAACAGACTGGAAAAGGTTTTGAAAATACCAAATTGTGGATAGTCAATATTTACTTTCATTTGAGAAGCATGGAGGTGAATGGGATCATCCTGCTGAGAATCAGGCTCTTTGCATTAAGCGTGAATGCGCCTTTCATCACGTCTCTCACCCAGGGTTGTAAGTTCATGATTGCGTGGGTTTCCTCATACGTGAAGGTCCACAAGAGGATGTTATTTTGGCTAGCTCAGTCTGCGGTGACAGAAGTAATCCTGCAATCCAAATATCGGCAAGCACACAATCAACCACCCGAGCAGAGGACGGGACTGAGCTGGCTGCGGCAATCAGCCGGTGATGGATGTGCGAGCAGAGCGTCAGCAGCAGCTGCCTCGCTGAGAGCCGGCTTGTGTGAATCACCCCCGCAGCTGCCATTTCTCTGGGAGCCAGATAAATCCTGACGCCAACAAGCTGCTGTTACAGGAGGTGTAAATTCAACTAGTAATTGAGAGGCACTGGCGTGTGAGACATGTAGTCATTCTCAGATTCAAAGAAGATCATGTTGGCATTCCGTCTGTTTCGGTTGAGTGTTTGTCCTGTCCATCATCTTTCTGTCTTGAACGCAAAGCACATCCAAATAAAGGAAGTCATCTCTAAAAAGCAAGCCTATTTAGCGTCAAGAACTTAGCGTGCCTAATAAACAGCACTCTAGGGAAAAAGACATCCTTGTAAAAAGTATGGTAAGACTTCCTCTCGTTCTAAATTTAGACTTTAATGACGTGAATCGTTTTTAAGTTCAGCTCTGAGTGAGTGTCCCTTGGCCGGCAATGTGAATGGCAGCCGGGAAGTGCACAGTTTGTAGGCCTAAAGGTGGTCTTCTCTAATTGCCTCTTCGGCTCTAAGTGGACTTGGATTAGAAAAGCGAACCCTCCCCACCTTTTTTTACTTGGCCCATTTACCCGGATTTTTTTTTTAATATATTTTTTATTGATTTTTTACAGAGAGGAAGGGAGAAGGAGACAGTCAGAAACAATGAGAGAGAAACATCGAACAGCTGCCTCCTGCACACCTCCCACTGGGGTTGTGCCTGCAACCAAGGTACATGCCCTTGACCAGAATCGAACCTTTCAGTCCGCAGGCTGACGCTCTATCCACTGAGCCAAACCAGTTTCAGCTTACCCGGATTTTTAAAAAATCCTCAAAAATGTCTATGATGACAACAATAACAATGACATCGCTAATGAAGACAAACAGGAAAACCTGCAATGAGCATTTCTGCCTGATCCTCTCTGTTGATGAGCTCAGTATGAAACCTTAACTCCATTTGCTTCTCAGAGCGTGTGCTTACAGAGTGCCCAACACTCCCTCTTCAACAGGCCCTCTACAATACGTTGATCTCTAAATGCTATTTCAGAATTTTTCTTTATGTGATTCAAAATCTGAAACTAATAGTCTGTCTCTTAGGTACAGACACACATCTATATACACAGCATGTTCAATAGTTAGCAAGGGAATGTGCCCCTGCATAAGATTCCTCCAGTACCTTTCTCTCTCATGTCTGCTTTTTCTAGACTTATAGGGGAAAGAAGTAGCAGCGACAGGATGTCAGGGCAAAGTAGATTCAAGAGCCTTCAGTCCAAGAAACAGCAAGGTCAAAACACACAGGAATTCAGAGCTAGTTTCGAAAGGAAGTGGAGGTCAGGAAAAGTGAAAAAAGTTGGCTGTCAAGTCAGTTCTATTAATGAAAAACAAACAAGCAAACAAACAAAAGACAACATTACAGAGCATTTGGAAATGTCACAGGCCTCTTCTGGTCCTGTGCCATTATTTAGAGGCAATCTGGTTCCAGAGGAAGCTGAGTTGGGACTCCCTATTCCCCAGTAGCGAAATGGCTTGTGATCTCACGCTCCACATTTAGTCTTCTAAAGTGCAGTTTCTCCTTTAGTACAAAGAGCATCCTCATCGTGATTGTTGTTTATTCAGCACTGTGTTAGGCATGATACTGAGTGCTTTTCAGGCATTGTCTCATTTAATCTTTTTTTTTTTTTAATAATATATATTCTATTGATTTTTCCACAGAGATGAAGGGAGAAGGATAGAGAGCTAGAAACGTCAATGAGAGAGAAACTTCGACCAGCTGCCTCCTGCACACCCCCTACTGGGGATGTGCCCACAACCAATGTTTATGCCCTTGACCGGAATCAAACCTGGAACCTTTCAGTCCGCAGACCGATACTCTATCCACTGAGCCAAACCGGTTTCGGCTCATTTAATCTTTATAACACTGTGAGGCTGAAGTTGCATTTCCACATTATAAATACAGGAAGTTGGGCTGAAATTGCCCAAGTTATAGCTGTTACGTTCTAGCGCCAATCTGGGCCCGAAGCTCATGTGTACAGCATCGCACGATCTTTAGTGTTAGAATCTCTCCCAGTGTCAGCCTTCTCTGACAAGACCCTAAGGACCATCTGACTTCCTTTACCCAGTGTTGTCACGGTTGACCCTGCCTCTTAACCAGACTCAAGAAAGTTAAGCTGGCAAAAGGCCTTGAAGCTCCCACAGGCCATCTGTGGAGGGACAGAAATTTAAAGTCCAAAGGGTTTAATGTTTTGTGAAAAGGTCATTCTGTCCATTTTCTAAGAGCATCTTGCCCTAGTCTAGAGGGCATCACACTGTAATAATATTTGTTTTGAAAACAATTTTAAAAATTGGGGATCTAAGTTATCTTTGTGCTCTTCTCCACTGCCACCTCTGTCCCTCTAGGAGTATGTCAGACAACTTTCTGGAAAATATGCAAGAGGACAACGCATTGAATGCTAGTCCTGTACTGCCAGCCTTCAAGGACATGTCTGTGCTTTTTAAACAGTCCTGCAATTGAACAGGTTTCTGGTCTTATCAAGATGGGTGGGAATGGAACATCGGGTGTTAAAATATAATGCTAACAGGAAGTCTTGTAAAAAACGACTTAGAAAAAAAATAATGTGGCATGCCCAAGGTGACCTCTAAAGTAGAGTTATCAACTCTGCTTTCCCTTGTGTCTGCTCTTTGCTGCTCTTGTGGGTTGACTTATCGAGCACTACTACCATTACTGAGTCAGTCTGGCTGTGTCAGGCAGGTCTGGGTTCCAGTCTTGACACTGCTGGGTGCTGGCCCTAAGGAAACCTCAGGCTTCCTCAGGCATCCCATGGTATGGTATTACTGTTTACTTCTTAGGGCTTTTGTAAGGATTTGGTGAGATAATGAAACATCTGGAAAATCAGGAGCACCCAGCAAACGGGTGGAAATTTATAAAAGCAAAATGAATTTAATCATAGACTAGGTACCATAATTGTAGGGATTTATTTTTAAACATGTATTTTAAAGACACAAATAGCAATGCTTAGTTTTTATCTAACTTTAATTCCTCTTGGTTGTCTCTACTAGACCTTTGACAAGAGTTTATGCAAGTGTGAAAAAAAATTAGGGCTATAAAATACGTTTTAATCTTGTTTCTTAGGGGTACATAATTGCATTAAATCGCATAAACTTTGAAGTCTATAAATTTTTATTTTTGCTACTCCCCATGTGATATTTTTTCATTAATTTTTCTCTTCCTCTTTTCAGTTCCTTATTTTTGGCCTGAACAAATAGGACTAAATTTCAGGGAAACAGTTAGAGGAACAGCGAAAACCATATGGGAAGCTGGGTAGGAATTAGGTTAAAAAATATCTGCTTTTGAGTTTAAATCCTCGCAAGATCATAGAGTGTGCATTCAGGCAGCTCTGAGTCTGAAAAGCACCTTGAAACTCAGAGAGATATTTACTGCATTCCTCCCACCATGTGCAAAACACTGTGCAAGGCGAATGAGTCATAGTCTGTGCCCTTAAAAACGAGTATGTGAGGTGGGGCCAGAAGGTGCAGGCAATAATCAGAAATTTATAGTGTATGTGATAACTTCAATAATAGAAATATATCAGAGTATTTTACAACCCAGAGGAGGGTACCTACCTAGCCTGTGAGGGCAGAGAAGGCTTCTGGGAAGGGGATGCCCGAGTTAACCTTGAATGGATGAACAGATGTTAGCCGGGAGAAAAGAAGGGGAATGAGGGTGAAGAACTTCAGGCACAGAGACAATATAAACAAGCACACGGGTGCCATTGACTGGCTGTGCCTGTAGGGCTCTAGGATTAGGGCACGGCGGGCAGAGGTGACGATGAAGAGTGGTAGATGGGGTGGGGGCACCTCCTGGCACCATGCCCCCTGTGAAGGAGTTTGGGATTGACCCTGTGATGGGGAGGCTGTGAAGGATTGATCACAGAATGATCATGAGTACATTTACTTTGCAATAATTCCACCTGCAAGCTGTGGAAAGAAGGATTTATAAGAAGGAAGAATGAGTGCAAGAAAATCATTTTAGGATGTTGTTCAGTAGCCCAGGAAGAATGAATGGCGGGCTAACCCAGAGCAGTGGGAGTGTGGGGAGGGAATTCGGAAAGTGCCCTATTTCCCTGAGTGGCTAATGTGGATACTTACTGATGGTTCATACTCCTAGTATTTTTCATCTTTCTTGTGTCGAGTGCTAAGCCCTGAGACACAGGGTTCATTCTGTGAAAAAGAATTGTATCTGTTCAGTTTATTTTGGTTTCCAGAAGCAAGATGATTGGATTTTTTTCCACATGATGGTTGTGGGTGTTGGGAATATTGGCAAAATGCCTCAGGGCATTGAAGGAAGATGCAACAAATACAGAAATTCTCTATAGTCCAATTCTAAAAGTGGGATATATTTCTATTCTGGAATTGGGTAGTTCCTCACTAGGGTTAGTAACTAAATGTGTAGTCTTGTCAAGTATTTTCTTTATATATATATAGTACAGAATTACAAAATTTTATTTTTAGTAGAGAAAATGTCTATTGAGCCACTATTTTCTTAGAGTCATTTTTCTATACCTACAAATGTTTGCTATAATGGTCAGTCATTTTTAGGGAATGACTTTCTCAATTTACCATTAATCCCTAAGGATTGATGAAATAATTATCCACTGCATTTTGTAGTTGGTAATTCTAGGTACTAACACCTGTTGCTTGAAATAAAGCCCTTTTGACTTTTATTAGAAAATTTTAGTGTAGAATTTGGGATTCTGCTTGTTCCAAGAAAGTCAGGCAAGTCATGGTTTCTACCTATTATAACTCAATAAAAACAACAATAACAACAATAAAACCAGACAAATTATTAAAATTTTATAATCTAATTAGATTTTTACCTTTTCTGATTCTTAATAAATATATATTTTTATTTGCAGGAAAGAAAGTTTATCAGAATTTCTTCCTAAACTGTCTTTTAAATAACATTTTAATAAATTATTTGAAAGTATTCATTTCTTTTTTATTGGGAAATTATTAGTAAATACTGATTTACTTTGCAATAATTTACTTTGCAATAATTCCACCTGGAATTATTTTTGTGGAAGAAATAGCTCCTTCGTAAAACACTCGACAGAATATAACTATACAATTTTGAGTTGATGTGCAAATCTTTTCTTGAGGATAAAACATACAAAAATCAATCATTCAAAAGCAAAACAAAGAAATCAAAGCTGAGTCAGAAAACCTTCCCATATGTCTCTTCAGCTAGTGAAGGATTGATTTATTTTTTTGGCACGTTCCCTTCTTGATGTCATTTTCATTATTTCTTTCTCTTTGTGAAAATATCTTTGTGTCTGCATATTTCAGAAAGCTGTAACATCAATGGGAGAAAGAGGAAAAGGGCAGGGTGTGAACACAGGAAAGGGAAACATTTGTATTCTGCTAAAAGTTATATGGCTTTGGGCAGCTTTGTATTTCCCATGAACACTTTCAGTGAAATTTTTTTTTTTTAATTGATGCTCGGTCTCATAGCTAAGGTCCATTCAGTGTCATCATATTTGTGAAATACCTATTATTATGCTAAATCCCCAAATGGTCAACTCAGTAATGGGGACTCTGGGAGACCCTTTCTATTTCAACTTAGCAAGAGATCAAGGCAAGAATCTTTCCACAAACAGGCATTTTATTAGGTGAGTTGAGGAGAACCAATGAGGGGAAAAGAAAGGTTTGTTCTAAAAGTATATCTGGTAAAATGATTTGTTTTATGATTTATCCTTTATGTCCAGCTTGGTTAGCTTGTTATGCAATATAAATGAATGATCAGGTTTTTACTCTTGTGCCCTTTTATCATTAAAATTAACACAAGAATTGCAAATAACTAACTAAAAATAAAAACGTATCTGTAGTAATAGTTTTTTTATATTTATTCCTTGAAACACAATTCAAGTAGAATGTAGTCTTCTTCTAGCACTAAGCAGAGGCAGAATATTGAGTTGAAGAGCATGGAGTATAGGGCCCATGATGTAAAGACAGATTAAGGAAGCAGAGTTAAGTAACTAATGTCTGGAATTGAGTAGTTCCTCACTAGGTGAGTAAGAGCTTAGACAGCTCTGGGCTTCTCAACTATCTTACCTAATAGTAGACAAACATGTAAATCACCGTACCTCCGCTATGCCCACAGCCAATCATGAGTGAGTCTGCAAATTAACCTGACAAAGATAGAGGGTTAATTTGAATATGCAGGTGCAGAGCAGCCTGGAGGGGTGAGATGCCTGCTATGAGAGGGTGGGAGGGTGTGGAGAAAGTACAGGAGCAGTACTCCAGCTGGAAACAAGGACTTGCCAGCTTCCCGAAAGCCGGGGAACAGGGACTTGGCAGCTCCTAGATGACCCAGGAATGGGGACTTGCCGGCTCCTGGGTGGCTGGGAGCGAAGCCAGAAGAAGAAGGCCTATTCTTGCACAAATATCATGCAATGGACCTCTAGTAATTAATATTTGTGTTTGAAAGTTGTTGACTAGAAATGATGACTCCCTTAGATGATTTTATGATTCCAGGAAGTCACTGAAACATGGTTGCTTAGTAGTTAATAGTTATTTTATCTTGTTTAATATGGATTATAATGATATTAATATTTGTGTAGTAGCTAATAAAACAAACCAACAGGAACTCAGGCAGGATTCTAATATGCTTCATTAGATAAGATCTCAGAAAATGGTTTATTTGTAAGGTGTACTGAACTCTTAAGTACACATTCTATCAATATACTAGTAGGCTGTTTCTTAGCTATGTGGCACTACTTTTTTTATTCCAGTGCATTTGCTTGTGAATCTTGTAGTTTTGGGCAAGTTATCCAAATTCTCTAATACTTCAGTTTGTTGCAAAATGAAGGTAAAAGTGCCTATGGTATCGGGCATTTTTGTTATTGTTAACAGGTTTGTTATGGGGATTAAATAAAATGATGAAACAATATAATGTAATAATAATGAAATAAACCTATGCTACAATCATAATTTTTTCTCTTTACTATATTGTTTCATAGATTTAATGTATTGTCCACATGATGATCTCACTTGTCAGCATACATAAGCTATTTTGTGGGTGAAATTGATGTTTATTAAAATGCAGATTCTTGGCCATATTACCAGGTATTTTTAACAAATGTCTTAGATAATTCACATGAAAATGATATACAGGTTACCCTTAAGAGACACTCATTTTTCTTTAAAAATGATTCCCCTGCCCTAGCTGGTTTGGCTCAGTGGATAGAGCATTGGCCTATAGACTGAAGGGCCCCAGGTTCGATCCTGGTCAAAGGTACATGCCTAGGTTGTGGGCTTGATCCCCAGTTGGGGGCATGCAGAGGTAGCCATTCAATGATCTCTGTCATCAATTATGTTTCTATCTCTCTCTCCCTCTCCCTTTCTCTCTGAAATCAATTAAAAACATATTAAAAAATAAATTCCAAGGTTTAAAAAAATGATCCCCCAATTGCAGTAGCTGATTATCAAAATCACACACACACACACACACACACACCCCTAGGGCTCCTTCTTGGAGATAATGATTTGGTAGGCTTTGAAACTTGTGTTTTCAAAAAATTACCAGGCTGATTTTTATATTTGCAAACCACTGCTTTGCAGCTGCATTGTACCTCTAACATTCTATTGAGAAAGCTTTTGACTGTACTAACCATATATGGATGAGGGGAAACCATTAGGGGTATGTGTTTTAGCTAGTCCAGATGGAGTTTACAGGCGTCCAAAGGATGAATTTGGATATCTGCAGACTGACGGTTTTCTTACCTTTGGTTGTGTCACAGCTTTAAGGAAATCTAAGTGCCAAGCCCATATATTGAAGAATTCTTGAATAAGAAAGAGCTCTGAGAGACCATCTCTTTCAAACCTCTTCCTTCACAGAGGAGGAAAGAGTGGCTCCTACATTTGCCCAAGACCACAGGACAAAACCTGGAATTATACTGGATTCCTGTCCCTAGCTCAGTTCCATTTTAATACAATTGTTTGGTTTTAGTTCTGACATTTCAAGCACCTGCAGCACCTGTGAAACCAGCTTTTCCAGGGCTGGTTGTGTCTTCCAGGCAGGCGCAGAGCTCCCCTGCTTCATTGTATAGCTGTCTGGCTGTGAGAGCTTTTCCTTTCCAGCTCCGTCCAGTTCTCTGCCACGAAGGAAAAGAGGCAGGCCGGCCTCCGAGGGGCAAGGTAACCAGGAGAGGCAGCCCGTTCAAGCAGTGGCACCATCTTCTTCCTCACCTTCTTGATTCTTTTTCTTAGCCAGAGCTGTCCATGCCTTTTCACAAATTCCATGTCTCTCAATGACAAAGCCATCTTCATTGTAGTCTGTCTTCTTACTCTTACATCATTTTTTTTCATGGTGTTCCTTATATCACTTTACTTGCCCTTATTTTGTTTATTTTATATTTTTATGGATTTCAGAAAGGGAGAGAGAGCCAGAAACATCAGTGATGAGAGAGAATCATTAGTCAGCTGCCTTCTGCAGGCCCCCCAATGTGGACTGAGCCTGCAACCCAGGCATGTGTCCTGACCAGGACCCTTCAGTCCGCAGGCTTATGCTTTATCCGCTGAGCCAAACCAGCTAGGGCTTGCTCTTATTTAGGCTATTCATCTCTGAGTGCCATTGAATTAAACAAATATTATATACTATTTTATCCCAGCGATGTCAAATGAATCCAGCGTGGTCCTAGTTTCCAAAGAGTTCACAGTATCTTGTGCGAGAGGGGGTGGGTAGGGGAGGGAAGACTGGTGTGGACAATGCTACAGGAGCACTTGGCCCCCCGGGGGCCTTGAGCCACTTTTTTAGGGGAGTCCCAGAAGGCTTTGGCGAGAAGGCGACAAGGGGTCTGTTTTGGGTTCCGAAGTCAAAACCCACAGTACACCTGGTCAATGTGTAACGTGTTGAAACCACATGCAGAACATGTTTCTAAGGCTTGATGAAGGCACCTGATGCAACTGAGATCTATAAGGCAGGTGTCACCCTGATGGAGAGAGAATGGCAACGTGTGTCGGGAGACTGGGTCTTCTTCTCATGCTACCACCTCCACGCTAGGTGACTGTCGGCAATGCAAGCAGACCCTCCAGGCCTCATGCGGCTATTCGTTCAATGTAGTCAAATAGTGAAATTCATGTTATAGGCTGTCCTAGATACAGAGTCAGATGGAGGAAAAGTCCATCCCGGATAAAGTGCCGTCTTGGACAGAGGCCTCAGTTTTGAGAACTTGTTGACCTGGAGAAGAGAAGCTTCGGAAGGAGAGCGCTCCAGCCAGGAGGAGCTGCAGCCACCCATTGGCCTGAACCTGGAGGTGAACAGGTAGCAGTTTCCTTCAGCTACTGCATCAGAGGGGAGTGAAGACGATGAGCCTGGGAAGCAAGCAGAGTGTAGATCAGATAGGGGTTGTTAGGCTAAGGAACTGGGTGACTTCTTTCTGGCATATGGGGAATGAACGAAAAAACAAATAGTGAAATTGCTCGGCTGTGTGAAATATGGCCTGGAGGGCAACAAGACTGAGGCAGGGCCATCAGTGAAGAGGATAATCTGATGCAGAGAGGCTGGTGACTTTAGGACAGAGAAAGAGGGTGAGCAGAGCAGTTGGACCATCCGTTGAAGAGCTGTTTAGAGAAGAAAGTTTGTATGACTTGGTAACTATGAGGAGTGAGGGAGAAGGATGCCTCCTGGCTTCTGACTTGTGCATCGGGGTGGATTGTACTGCTGTACACGTAGAAAGAAAACCAGGAGGAGGACCAGGATTCAAAAGGAAGGTGAAGATCTTTAAAGTGAGTGGATGAGGCCAACTGATCTCTCCTGGGGTGGTTCGATATTAACTCGCCTTCCACATGCTGAGAATATCACATGTTGTCATCCTTAATCTTCTCAACTGTGGGAGATATTATTATGTGGCCTCAAAAGACATGGAAGCTGAGGCTCAGAGAGCTTACTGCCTTGCCTAAGGTCTCTTAGCTAATAAGTAGTGGAGCCAAAACTTCAGACCAGTGTGCTGAGCCAGGTGTCTTTCCTTCTACTGTACCTATACCTTTTATTATGTCACTTTGCCTTCCGTTTAGTCCTGGCACATACGATTCTGTGAAAATAGGTCACTTGTAGAACACAGATAACTTTAGACTTTCTGGAGTGTCAAAATGAGGGCATAAACTCTAATTTCTAATGTTTCATTCTCTCTCACTTGGAATACTGCAACTGACTCCAAACTCATCTTTTGAATCCTCTCTTCTTATTTTCCAAAGCTATCCCATTCGTTGCAGCCAAAGTGATCTTTTTAAAATTCAATTTTGATTGTCATGCCACAGCTTAAAAACCTTCAGTGTCTTCCCAGCTACTACTAGGATAGACCAGCTCCTTAGCACACCTGGGTGATGTGGCCCCTGCTAACTGATCTGCCCCATCTTGTGCCACATTCTGCCTTCTCTGTGCTCATGACAGGCTGGTCTTCCTTCAGTTCCTGGTGTGTCCTATGCTCTGTATCTGTCTCTGTACTAGCTAGTGGCTTTTCTTGCCTTCCATCTCAGCTCCTATTGTCAATGAGTCAGGTTCTGATACACTCACACAACACTTTGTAATTTCTCGTCTAAGACTTACCACAGTTTGTATTGATATGTGGATTTGTGCCAGGCACATAGTTGATACTCAGTAGATATATTCCAAGTAAATTAATACGTTTATAAATGAATGAAGGTGACTTGGGATTAACTAATTTATATTGGATTGTTTATTTTGTAAATTCCTGTTTAGAATTGAAAAGAGTATTTTCTTTTATTCTTGTAAAATAAACTGACTTTCAGTCGTACACAATATTGTTTTTTAATACTTCAATGATATAGTATTTCTCCTGGTATTATGTTGTAATTGTTTTCCCTTTCTGAAGTCAATTTTGTTTTGCTCGATAAATGAAGCTAATTCCAACACCATAAGGGTAATTACCGAATTGACATTTTTTGAATTAAACCAAAGCAATTAAAAGTTGGAAATGGCAACTATAAAAGAACAATATATCATCATTTAGTGTACCACTGAAGGATGGAAATGTGTTCTAATTTGTTTTTAAATGTCACATCTTTATTACACTTGCTAATTGAGACTTTTTCTATCCTAGCCTTACTGAAAATAATTTATAATTAAGTCAGGAGTGATATTTTGTGTTTTCTTTTTCAAGAATGGTTCTCTGTCATGTGACAATCAGAGTTCAACAAATGAGGCTTGGAAAAGGCCTAGGGAAGGATGCCACTAATGTGTCAGCCCAACCCCTAAAGCAAAGGTGGGCTGTCAGTGCTTAAAATTGGCTCCCAGGACTGTGGACTGAACAAATCATTGGACTGTGGGATGGAATTCAGCGTGACAGATTTTTGTATCCTATTCTCCAAGTAATATTGTGGACACCCCCTTGGAACTGTCTATGAACATTGAGCATAATAATTAGCTGGTCTTCTAATCTCTAAGAGCCAATAGAAGGAATTAAGCAAATTTTTTAGCTTGAATAATTTATAATTCTAAATGGATAATGGAGTGAATTAAAAGTAACTGGAAGAAGGCTTACATATTTAGAGGTTAAAGTTATAATTGTTACGGGGGACAGGATGCTGGCCACTAGGACCACGATTTATGCTATAGTCCAGTGTTTGCCAACATGGGGATCCTGGTCTCCTAGAATTTTGTACAATTATTAGAGGGGTCCACAAAGCCATGTATCTGTCTAAATAAATATGGTCACATATCATATATACTAGCATTTTGAAAATACAGATTATTACTATAAAATAATAACTAATTAAAAATATTTACTTCATAGTAACTTTTCACTTGTTATATATATTCTCAATCAATGAATATATATAAAAAATAGGTTCTTCAAACTTGAGGGGTCAATCTTAATAAACATAGTTATGGATCCCATATCAGAATGTACATATTTTTTATCTTCTCCACACCTAGTATTTCTGAGAACCCCCAGATTATAATGCAGAAGTGAGAAACCTAGCATTGGATATTCAACATCATTACCACTAGTGTCTATTAATTAATTGTGCCTGTGCACAGGGATCTCTCTTTAGCATCCAGCCTGTCACCTTGTTTCACGTCTCTTCCCACCTTCCACAGGCAGGGTGGCTTCAATCTTGTCATGTCTCTCTGGAATCCAGGCTAAAATTCCTCTCCTTGCACATAAATAAATCAATATCTGTTCATCACTGCTATATTTTGACAGTTACCTAATGCAGATTCCAATGAGCATAACTTTTAAATCACAACAGTAAATTTTTTTGTCTGAATTGTATCATTACAAAGTAGGCTTCTCATTTCACCAAGACTTCTCCACCTCAACAATTTACTCCTAAATAAAAGAGTTTTTCCATTCAAAGGGGTGAGTGATTTTTTTTCATACAACTATAGAACACTGGTTGACTTCTCAGCAAGGCTCAAGGTCAAGATATGGACATGTCTTTCCCTAGAAGACCTCACAATCAGAAACCTTCCCCTAAGCATATGAAGGCCTGGTAGGACTACCCTTTCCCCTCCACCATCAGAGGTTGGGCCTTTCTCTTTACAAATTATATCCACCATGTCCACATAAGTGATCTGCTGTTAAAAAAGTGATTTTTAGCCTTAAAACATTATAACCATTATTGTGGGGGAAGTCCTGACCTAAATATCCATTGACATGATGTTTAAATTTGATTCAGAAGTTAAGCAATCTCTAGTGAAGTAGCAAGTCTTGTCTCCTTTCCCTTATCTTTAAAATCAGCATTGCTTTGTTTGTTTATTTATTAATATGTTTACGATTAAAGTATTTTCTAGCTCCAAAATTCTCAGATATCTCCAAGTTACTTACGGATTGTCAATTGTTTTGTTTTTCTCTTGACTGTTTTTAATGGCATTGATTATTTTGACTTGGCATTAATTCCATTAACTTATACAATAGGAAAAAGAAACTGGATTAGGCATGCTTTGGTCAAGGTCAAATAGACATCTGAGTTGAGCAAAACATCACATCTCAATCTTAAAAATTAGTCTATTAAATATTTTCTATGCATTTTTTTCTTAATCTGTTCACCTTTTCTACTCAGCCCCCCATCTCCCTCCTCTGACAGCTATCAGTCGGTTCTCTGTACCTATGAGCCTGTTTCTGTTTTGTTTGTTAGTTTATTTTGTTCATTAGATTCCATATATAAGTGAAATCATATGACTGGCTTATTTTACTTAGCATAATATTCTCCAGGTTTATCCATGCTGTCACAAAGGGTAGTACAGAGGGGATAAATGGTGATGGAAGAAGACTTGTCTTTGGGTGATGAACACACAATACAATCTACAGATTATATTATAGAACTGTATACCTGAAACCTATATAGTTTTACTAACCAATGTCACCCCAATAAATTCAATTTTAAAAATAAAATAAAAATAAGTAAATACAACTATTTCTATATCTTTTTTAAATCCAGAAAACATATTTGTTAATCTTCACCAGCTACTGAACTTCACAGGTCATTAAAAATGTGTTATGAATAGCTAGTGACTTGCCCCCAGTTATAGAGGGTGTGTTAGGAGCTGAATCATATGTTTCTGTCACTATCCTTAATTTAAAAAATGGAAGTCACCACTAAAATAAATTAGAGGGAGAGCTTGTGCCAGAGTACAGACAATAATTTAAAATTGCAGTTTTAAAAAGACTAAAAAGATTCCATTTGTAGTTATAGTTACTACTATGCATATGAAAAATAGAGATGAGAATGATTCAACATATGTTTTTCAGATAAATCCGGAGGCAAGGTATAGATAGGACTAAAAGAAAGATGATTTTTAGGTTCAAAAAGTTTACCTTGTGTATAAACATTGCAGTGAAATGGCCAATCTGTATGACCTCAATAGAACAAGCGTTTACCAAAAAAATACTCAGTGAAAACATTCTGCTAAGCTCATATTAAATTAAGAGTATGTCAAGGGAACCTGGTGTTTTAGACTACAGAAAGCCTCTGACTTATAATTTACTGGAAAACTGGGCTTGAATTTGAATCTTGGCAATTAATAATACTTTAAATATAGAGTATATATTCAAGTTAACCGAAGATAGGCATCTTTGCTCTCTCCATACCCCACTGAGATTTCCTGAGTAAATCAACACAAATAGGTAAAAACAAAACCTATGAACATCTGTGTCATTTTTTTTTTTGTTTATCAGGAAAAAATGATTTTTTATTGATAAAAAGAACATGTACTAAGCCAAAACTTGCAAAAATGACAGTATAAGAAACCATAAAGGGAAACATATAGGTTTGCATACATATAAATTATCACTTTATTTTCCCAAACACCATGAACTTATTTACAAAACAGTAAATAAAGCTAAAGATCAGAACACATATATAGCATGATGTTAATCTGTAAAGTGTCACATAATTGATGAGAATCATAGACATGAGAAAATAAAAATCAATTTCTAAAAATTTATGCCATTTGCTAATAATTCTGTAAAATGCTTAATCTCCCTAGTAGTCAAATACATTTAAAAAGATGTTTTTGTGATCAAAATAATGACAACCTATATAATAAAAACCCAGCAACCAAATCAGCCCAGAGGCTGAGGACCCGCCTTCTGAGTGGCTGCTCAGCTGAGAGGAGCTCCCCCTGTGGGAGCACACTGACCACAGTGGGCAGCTCCTGCGTTGAGTGTCTGCCCCCTGGTGGTCAGTGCATATTATAGCGGCTGGTCAATTAGTTGTTCTGGTCACCTGTATCATTTTTAAATTATTTCCACACCCAAAATAGAGGCTTCTGAAAGTGCCAAAATGCTCCCCTCTCTGGACCCTGTGATGTCTGATGATTGCTCAGAGTTTTTAATGCAAGTAAAACATTTTTTAAAGTAATTTTTACTCATCCAGCCAAGGAAATTCAAAGTTTTGAGGTTATTGTGATGAATACTCCTAGTCCATAAGTCTTAATTTTGTGAATCCAGTAGGCTTTTAAGTACTTACAGATGAATTAGAATATGCTTGGATTAAAAAAAAAAGAAGAAGAAGAAAAAGAATATGCTTGGATTTACTACTTTCCTCCTCAGTTTCTGGCTCTTTTTGAGGACTGATTGGGAAATGTAGATGGGGTTGATTTAAGCAGATTTGTGTGTAGGGTAAGAGGAGTGAAAGTGGTGCAAAGCTGTTTGTCTGGGAATCTGCAATTGGCCGGAGTCGGAGCCTGTTGCTGTGATGAAATTGTGCTCTAAAATGTGTTCTAGAGTCACCATGCAGTGTTGTCTCCCTTATTCTAATGCCTTTGTTATTGTACCTATTCTCAGTATTTGTCCTGTTACCAATAGCTGTTGTACATTGATCGCATTTCAAAAAATTGCTCTTCTGATTTTTTATTCAGAAGATGACCGTCTATCAATGATGCCCCCCAAATATTAGTTGAATTAAATGAGATTTTCAATCATGCCTTTTTCTTAGTTCTTTTTTTTTTTTTTAAACAATCTCTGAGATACCCAGAGAGGTCTTAGTTAATATCACTCAGGCTATTCTGGCCTCTCAGACCCACTCTCCCTGGGGCGGGGAAACGTCTGAAGTGAGCAATCCTTTCTGCTTCTTTCAGTGTATCCATGCTTACTTTTCTCCTCACCTATCCCTGCTAGCGAGGATCCCTGAAAATGTCTGCAATTATACTACATTTTTATTATTACAAACTGAATTAGTGTTTTCTTCAGTTATTTTAATTATGATGGATTTGGGAGAGCTTTTCCAACTGATGTTCTTCAGCATCCTTAATCAAATGTCAAAGAATAACGATGTGACGTGAGTAAGTGTGGCAGGATGGCTTGTAAGGTCTTTCCTCATTCAGGCATACTGCCAACCGAGGGTATTTGCTTAAAACAACAGACCTCTTTTATCCAGTTTGATAACATAAGCTTCCTATCCGCACAGACAGGATCTGCAAATGATGTGGATGGCATGCTCAGTTCCATATGAAGTTTATTCAGAAAGCATTCATTGAGAGAAAAAAAGAAAAAGAAAAAAAAAAGAAAGCATTCATTGAGCCCTGACCAGATTGGCTCAGTGGATAGAGCATCAGCCTGAGGACTGAAAGGTCCCAGGTTCGATTCAGGTCAAGGGCATGTACCTTGGTTTTGGGCACAACCTCAGTGGGGGGGGGGCAGAAGACAGCTGATTGATGTTTCTCTCTCATCGATGTTTCTAACTCTCTCCCTTCTTCTCTGTAAACAATCAATAAAATAAATTTTTTAAAAAGCACTCATTGAACACCTACTACCCATTGTCCACACCTAAACCTATTAGTTCTTGCCTCCGAGGAGATATGGCCTTTGGGGAGGGGGTTTTTAAAACAAGTCGCTTACATAGAATATTTAGTGAGCAACATATTACACTCTTTTAGCAGTGAACTTTAGGGTCGGTTATCAGAGTGAGAGGAGAAAGAACCCAGGGATGACTGATGTAGCCAAGGCCATCAGTATATGTCCTGCTAGAGCAGGTTTGGACAGAATTAGTTTGTAATTCATTTAATTTTTAATCTGCTCCAAGGAATTTTTTAATAAGCCTGAAATTGGATGAATAGATCTCCAGAGCTGTGTGTGTGCATTGATATACTTTGCTATAATGACCAGTTTATAGTTTATTCTTTCAGGTAATACATACTATTGGACCATGAAGCAACATCACTTATGGTTTTATGTTTTTTAAAGTCTATTAGAGGAAGATGGATGGAGGAGAACCTGACCTACCTTTTACTCTAATTCAGTTATTGTCAAACTTGTGTAGCTTCCTAGGGTACTTGCAATACATATGGTGCAAACACGCTGAATTGAAGGCTCTAGAGAAGGCACTAGGAGTCTGTATTGTTGGTTTTTTAAAAATATATATTTTTATTGATTTTTTACAGAGGAAGAGAGAGGGATAGAGAGTTAGAAACATTGATGAGAGAGAATCATGGATCAGCTGCCTCTTGCACACCACCTACTGGGGATGTGACCACAACCAAGGTACATGCCCTTGACCGGAATCAAACCTGGGACCTTTCAGTGGCAGGCCAACGTTCTATCCACTGAGCCAAACCGGTTTTGGCAGGAGTCTGTATTGTTAACAGATATCCTAGATGAGCCTTTGAGCAGGCAATTTTGGGAAACACTGCTCTCGTTCACTTGGAATAAGATTATAGGCTTTTTGTCCACCCCTGCTCACCTTTTCTATTTCTCTTATTCCACTAAGATTTTTAAAAAATCTTTGGAAGAGTTAATTTGCTTTAAATTCTCTGTTACTCTGCAGATGGACAAAGGTGAGAATTTTTTCCAGAGATCTCACTCTTTTTGTCTTGTGCTTTCCACATTTTAATCAAGTGTTAAGGTGAAAAATCTATTTTCTCTCAGTAGCATGGCTCATAAGACAGAAGAGGAATTAATTTACACTGCCTGGTGTCAGGATGTAATATGATCATGTTGGCAAAGCTATAAAAAGAAAATATCCAAAGCTTATAAAAAAATTCGAAGGAGGTCACTGTTTGAGCAGATGGATGAAGCTGAGTGCCTGATCATGTAGCAGCTACTGAGCTAAAAGGATATTCGGGCCAAAGTGTACATAGCTAGGGCAGCTTGGAGAAGGTTACCAAATTGTAATAGCTTTCAAAGGGAAGGTTCAAAATTTTATAGTAAAATGCGAATTTATTTGTCTTTGTAAAAATAACTAAATGGTGTGACAATTACAATGCAACTGTCAATTACCTCCAGAGAGTCTAATAGTGGCTTTCCCTTGCTGCATTCTTTGGAGTCTTTTCTCCTTTGTTATTAGATACTAGAGGCTCAGTGCACTATAATAGTGTCTAGAACTCCAAAAGGAATACAAGGGAATTCTAGAGAGGCCATGTGCTGTAGCCTTACCATCTATAGAGAAATCTGTTACTTGATTTATATTTTGGGATCTGTAAAGCAAGAGATTCCCAGAGTTCTTTACCCTACAGGGGGCAGCTCTTAGGTAATGGCCTAAGAATTTGTAATAATATACCAATGAGGCCAGCTGTTGATTGAAGTGTGCCAATTGTGCTGACCCTCGGATTCCAGGGATAGCCGTGTGTGTGTACCTTGAGTAACAAAGGCAAACTGTGCCTGAGAGGTGATTGAAAATAGGCATTGAACAGAACAGATTTGCCAAGTTTGTGGTAGCAAAACCTTTACCAGTTGCTCATTGGATGGAGTCAGCAGTTTCAGTAATGAAGTTGTTGGGTGTAAAGTCCTTATGGGATAGGACCATGGTGTTAGGTTGCAGCAGTGCATTCTGGGGCACCACTGATTTGTTTAAGAACAGGCCCCATTGGGCTGTAGAAACAGTAGGGTTGATTACCTTTCACACATTGCGTGTTACATAACACTTTTTCACCCTTGAAGAACCTGTTTTAAATTACACTGAGTCATGTTACTAGCTGAACCTATTTTAACGAGAGAAGGGGGAGTGTCATATCATTTTTTCAAGCCAAAAATGTGTCAGAGACTTAATTATTTATTTTAATTGGTCAAGCCCACGGTAGGATATCTTAGGACAATGAGTGCTATAACCATGGGTAATTTAAGCAAGAAGCGTTCTGACGGTTAAAGCAAGGCATACCTATTTGTCCTCTGTTCAATAGTTTCCATTATGGAGAATGCCACGTTTAAATATGGTAGGACCCTGATATAACTGTAATTTTAGCCCTAGTATTGGTTAAGGCCATGTGGTTTGACAGTTGGTGGATTTTAGCAGATACTAAAGTTAGTTCAGAGCCTATGCTGTAGATGCACGAGACAATCAGTATTCTTTCTTTGTTTGCTATAGAAATTATTTTAGTAAATTTTGGATTTCCAATTAGGTCAAATTATGAGCATTTGTTTAAAGTTGGTTTTCCCTCCTTATATCCAGCATTCTTTCTTTTTGTGTTTTATCTTGCTATTATTTTTGGTCACTAGATATACTTGCAGGGGGGGGGGGGGGGCTATGAGGAGGAGGTCTTTCTACTGCTATCATATTTATAAGTTTCTTCCTCAGAGAACCTCAGATCAATATTATCAGAGTTAGGGATCCCTCCCTTACCAATGGCTGATTTATAAAGTTTAAAGACCCTGAGCCTACGCCTGTTTTAATTAACCTCTTCCCGGTGCCACCTGTAATCCTGAAGATCAGGATCTTTGTTGCAACAGAGGCGTAGATGGCGGAGTGGTGCAAGGGAAGAGTGTGGGGCCCATCATTAGCCTTGATAGATTAAAACCATCCTCCCGCTACGGACCCACCTTTTCTGTCATGTAGTCTTCCTTTTATTCCCCCTCTCTGCACAAATCACTGTGAGTATTTAGGGCTTCTAGCCAGTGTGGCAGCTTTCAGTCTCTGTCTGCACCATCACCTGTGACTGCGTTTATGGGGAAAGGTTCAGGAGCTTGGTAGCCCCTCTTGTCGGTGGCAGCCTCTTCCTCTAGGGAATGCCAGTCTTGCGGGGTCAGAGTTCACACTCAGTAACTCATTAAAAAAAAAAATTATATATATATATATTTTTTTAATCGATTTTTTACAGTGAGGAAGAGAGAGGGAGAAGAAAGAGGGATAGAGAGTTAGAAACATCGATGAGAGAGAGTCATCGATCAGCTGCCTCTTGCACACACCCCACTGGGGATGTGCCTGCAACCAAGGTACATGCCCTTGACCGGAATCAAACCCAGGATCCTTCAGTCCGCAGGCTGCCGCTCTATCCACTGAGCCAAACTGGTTTCGGTTCAGTAACTCATTTTGTTGATGGCTTGGATGGAGGCCGCAGACAAATGATGGCAAGGTTAACGTGTTAGTGGGTAAGGAGGCAGCCTTATGGAGTGAGCAACGCTTAGGTGCATCGGCTATGGAATTTGCCTTAGGAGAGAAGTTGAGTACCAAATGCTCCTTCCTCCCCCCACCCTTTTTGTTTCCATCAGCCCCTGGGCCACAGGCCACCATGGATGCGCACCTCAAGGGGCAGGAGAGCGCAAGCAAGAGCAGCAAGGGAAGCGGCAGCACAGATCACCAAGGTCACTACCCTTGCGTGAAAAGCAACCACTGGGATGTCATGCTTAATTCTCGATAAGGTGGTGGTCTCCTCCCCCCCCCCCTCATTAGCCTCACAAAGAACTGTCTCTGGACCTGTTCCGCAGGGGCACAGTTACAAACCATGTCTGTACAGCTTCCGCAGGCAGCCAGTGGTGGCCACCAGGCTAGATGCAGTGACCCAACCTAACCCTTGGGAAGCAGGACTGAAGCTCTGACTGGTTAAGTCAACGTGTTTTCACTGCCTTTGCCTGTGTGAGCCTCAGAGACCACCTGGCGAACACAGGCTAACCCTGACAGCACCCGGTTAGGGCCAGGGACTATCAAATAACAACCATTCTTGTCTTGGGGACACGAGGGTTTCAGGGTGGAAAGAGGTAGCCATGGCTGACAAAGACAACAGAAGACCACACAGGACATAGCTCCCAGCCTGCACGGCAATGAGTGGTTCCCTCTCAGGCAGCCCTCACCATATCACAAAACCTGTTAAGTTAGCCGAGGGCTGTTCACTGAAGCTGACCAGGTGTCCTTGTGCATGGCTGGGCGTGTCATGTGGTTTGTGACACCAGCAATTTCTATTGGCCTCTATTCACCCTGTTGGTGAGGGAGAGATTCCTGCCCTGGGGATACGGAGTTGGCTACACACACAACACTTGACACGGGACAGATGAGATGACAGCAGTTGATTAGCCACAAATATTCACAGCCCAGGAAAGACAACATCTATCGTGCAGGGCCACATGGGGATTGTAAATAACCGAGGGCTGGGGAAGGCAAATTGCATAGTAACAAGAGGGTGTGGTGCCTCCTGGTTCCCACAAGAAGATGTGATGATAGGCTCATTTGAATAATCCCACAGGCTGGCATGGAAATGAAAGACACTGCTCAGAAATAAGCAGGGACTGTGCCTGATGCCTTGGATACAAAAGGGGTTCTTTAGCTAGGGTAAGTTATTCATGGGAGCAGAGCAAAGAGGGAACTTTTTATTATTGTTATTATTATTATTATTATTATTATTATATGTGCTTTTTAAAAATGTATTTTTATTGATTTCAGAAAGGGAGGGAGAGAGAGAAAGATAGAAACATCAATAATAAGAGAATCATTTATCAGCTGTCTCCTGCACACCTACTGGGGTTCAAGCCCACAACCCCGGCAGGATGTCAAGGGAATTAATTGAACCTTGACATCCTGGTTTATAGGTCAATGCTCAACCCCTGAGCCACATCGGCCAGGCTGGAGAGGGAATGTTTGAAGCACTCCCAATTTTACTATATGTCAGGGCAGCATGTAATATTGCACTCTAATTGTGCCTTACTCTACATGAAGGAATGACTCTTATGGGTTAAATGTGGAAGTGAATGATTTTGCTTTGAATCACAGACTGCTTTTTGCTAGTGGGTAGGGAGGCAGCCTTATGGAGTGAGCAACATGTAATATTGCACCCTAATTGTGCCTTACTCTACATGAAGGAATGACTCTTATGGGTTAAATGTGGAAGGAAAAATGGGGCTATGTGAGTTGAAGTCATTTCTGTTAAAGAATAAAGCAGTTACATTATTATACATTGTTTTCTGTGACTCAAGGAAATGGATATCTTGAGTCTTGGATCCAAAAGTATTGAACCTTGGTAGAACTTATTTTTCTGGCACTATGGAAAACTTAATGTCCTTTAAAAAGTTCTAGTACACAACACACTAAAATGCAGGATAATGTATTTTAAAAAAAATATTTTTTATTGCTTTTTTACAGAGAGGAAGGGAGAGGGATAGAGAGTTAGAAAAATCGACGAGAGAGAAACATTGATCAGCTGCCTCTTGCACACCCTCTACTGGGGATGTGCCTGCAACCAGGGTACATGCCTTTGGCCAGAATCAAACCTGGGACCCTTCAGTCCTCAGGCCAATGTTCTATCCACTGAGCCAAACCTGCTAAGGCAGGATAACATATTTTCAAAACTCTTTTTATATGAATATCTGTATTGGCAAATAACTAAGAGAATACTGCATAAACCCAGGAGAACAATAAGTCCAAAATCTAGAGCCAGGTGAGTGCTATAACTCAGAGGCTTCCCTGAGTTCCCTAATGTCTCAGAACTGCTGTCTTAAAGAGTCATGTTCTTAGGACAAGGGAAGAAACTTAGGACCCACTCAAGATAGGGAATCAGCATAAGACATATTAAGCAAAGGATAATATGGCAAAACCCTAACCTTCAAAGAAAAACAGCAAGGTTTTTTTTTTGTTTTGTTTTTTGTTTTGTTTTGTTTTCTATTTTGGCCTTGCCTTGCTTGGAAAAAAAACTCTATTCATCATTTATTACCAGAGGTAGAACCTCAAATGTTTGAAACTACAGTCTATGTAGTCTGAATAATTTCATGTTAAGAATTTAAAGCTAACCAATTTGGCAGTGGGCCCAGACATTCAGAAGATGCAAATTCAGAGCTCATGTAGAGGAAAACACTTTATCTCAGATCTCAAGTAACTTCAAGGAAAAATTTATTTAAAAAAAAAAATCTCACAACCCAAAATATATTTTAAAAAATGCAAGGAAATAAGCTACCATGAGAGAGATTTTACAGAAACAATAAACAAGAGAATCAGACTATAAAGAATTTACATGTTGGAATTATGTGAAATTTAAAAACATAGGCTCGATATATTTGGAAAGAATAAGTGAGGGTATTTTAATTATGTATGACTGAAGAATTAGATACTATAATACAGTGAGGTAGACTTGAAAAATAGCCAAATTGTCTAGAAATGAAAAAATATAATTAGAAATAAAAACTTGATGTATACCTTATGGCGATTAAATACAGATGAAGAGAGAACTCGTGAATAGGGAGATAGATCTGAAGACATAATATACAATGCAGTACAGAGGGATAAAGAGATGGGAAATATGAAAGAAAGGAGTAAAGACATGGTCAATAGAATGAGAGTATTTATCTCATCTGTCTAATTGGAATTTCCAATGAAATAATAGCAGAAAGGATAGAAAGTAATATCCAAAAAAAATACCTGAGAGTTTTCCAGAATTGATTAAAGTCTCAAATGCAGGGATCCTACCAAATACTAAGAAGAAGAAAAAAAGGTATGCAGGTAATGACATTAAGAAACACCAAATATATTAAATCCTCAAAATATACCATAAAAAACTCTCTATAAACCACAAAAAATGACAATTATATCTTAGTGTATTAGGGTGCTCCAGAGAAACAGAACCAATAGGATATATATATTTGTCTACTATAAGGAATTGGCTCAAGCTATGATGGAGACTAAGAAATCCCAAGATCTGCAATCAGCAAGCTGGAGACTCAGGAGAATCAAGTCTATTCCAAGTCTAAAGGCCTGAGAAACAGGACATCTGGTGATATCATTTGAGTCTCAACCTTTCTAATGCCTGTGACCCTTTAATACAGTTCCTCATGTTGTGGTGACCCCCAACCATAAAATTATTTTCGTTGCTACTTCATAACTGTAATTTTGCTACTGTTGTGAATCGAAATGTAAATATCTGTGTTTTCCGATGGTCTTAGGCTGTGTTCATGTAGTTCAGTAATCTCAGAGCTCAACTCTCTGCTTTGAACTCTTCACTTTGAAAACTTTTCTTCCGAATATACAGAAGTCTAAATTACTTATGGAGGGGTTGAAAAGAACCGGAAGTTATACTTAGCTCAAAGACATGGTGATCAAATGAAACATACAGGTTTTATTTTTTTAATTATTATTTTTCCAGTACAGTTGACAATAAAATACAGCATTTTATTACTTTCAGGTGTACAACAGTGATTAGACATTTATATAACAACGTGGTCATCCCAGTAAGTCTAGTACCCACCTGACACCATGCATGACAACATCCATGGAGATGACGATGTATGGTGTTGGGACATACAGTTTTTAATTAAAAAACAGCTTACTGTAAAATATGTTACATTTTAAATATAGTATTATCCTTCCTTTATGTTATTTATGAATATAAAGTCCATGTACCAGACAGAGACATTTCCTGCGTGACCACGTTGGTCAGAGTTAACTTCCCCTTCTTCCCCTTCCCTCCTTCCTACTGATGTCATTTTCAAACCACAGTCTCACAAAAAAAGGAACCGACCTCTCAGGTCTTGCGTCTAACTGCCCCCTGCATAGACAGGCTGTGTTCACTGTGAGACGGGAAGGGGGCAAGCAAACCACATGAGCCTCAAAATGGTAGCATTTTCTCACTAGTGCAAACTCAGTTCTGGGGCTTTTGTGCGCTTAGAGAATATTTGAGTTTCTTTGAGCTCTAGGAGCACTGTGTCCTAAGCGGTTGGAAAGGGGCAGAGATGAGAGAAATGGGTGGTTTGAGAGCAATTCTCCTTGGAATTTGCTTACTCTTTCTCTGGGACCCACTCTAATGCCATGTTCCCTGGGCAGCTCTGCTCCATTTCCCCGTGGAATTAACCACTCTCTCCTCTGTGGGGTGAGGAGCTGGCTGGGCAGTTGAGGGAGGGAAGTCCTTCCTCCTTGTGGCTAACCTCCATAGTAACGAGCACCATGTTGTGCACAGAGTTGGTGCTAAGTACTTTTTGAGTTGAATCCGAATACTTGCTTTCTTAAGCTGCAGGAGCTTAACAAAATAAAAACACCGGATAATGGCGTCAGTTATGGGAAAGGATACTGTGAGAAGTAAATGAGACTGGAGGGACATTCTCAAGCAAGAGGGGCTTGAGGTAGGTGGGAAGGAAATGAGCATGGCTCCTTCTAATCCATGCCAACTCCTCTCAATTCAGATGAGTCAGAAAGATAGAAATGAAAAGGTGGAGGGTGAAAGGCAAAACTATGCAAAATGTAAGTAGGAAGGATGCTTTCTATGGCTTATAGCCATTTAGAATTATGCTCATTTAAAGGAAAACTGAAAATATTACTCTGTATCCTGGAGACCACCCACTACACACACACACACACACACACACACACACACACACTCACACTCACACACACACACACTCACACACATGTAATGCACTAATAAATAGGGAAAGCTGTTTTGGAGATTGAGCAGAACGAGCCATGCTCATGGCAGAAGAGTACCATGGGAACTTAGAAGAAATTTTGACACAAACTGGCCGTGCTGCGTTAATGTATCCCCTAAGTATTAGGGTCTGGAAGGTTGCATATTGGGTCCTTTCAAATTAAAAATCCTGCAATAATGGGAAACGTTTCATGGCCCTTTAAGAGAGTTGCAAAAGGTCAAGGAAGCCCTGTGACAGCCTAACAACCAACCATTCTTTATGGAGGGTGTGGACTGAAACAGTTTTTCTAGCAGGAAATTAAAGTGGAATGACCATCTAAGTGTGGCCCTCATACTCCTCCTTTTTCTTCTACAGAATTAGCAGAGACATTTGGTCGAGTTCTGCTTTGTAACCCCCTTAAGGGGGTTACATAGCATAATGAAATTAATCTTTTCCTCATCTTTATTCACACCAGTCCATATTATTATTCTGAGTGCCTTATCTTAGTATTACAAGTGTGCTTGTGCTGGGAAGATATTCAGATTTGTTCACCACTTTACATGGAAGATTATGGGAAAACCATTTGGCTTTGCATTTTGAATTTTATAAATTTAACCTGCCAAAAACTTTCTGTGGTAAAAATAACCTCCTTGTATCTACCAATTATATGTTGAGGGATCCGTTTAGGTTACCAAGCAAGAACCTAGGCATGAAAAAATGAATAGGTGGGTCACCAGGAAAAAAGGTAGGATTTCCTTTGGCTTATGCTTGAAGCACAGCAATGCCATATATGAAGGGATTTTTAAAAAGAGGAAGGTATCCATATTAAAAAATAATAATAATTTCTATAGATGTAAACACATTCTATATAAGTTCCATCTAGCCTAAAATGGCCTCACTACTTTAGTGGATAAGAGTTGTGTTAAAGGATTCCCATCTTAGAGTGGATACTTTTACTTGATTTGCAAAGAATAGGTGTTGAGTTCAAGGAAGGTCACAATGTGTTTGATCTCACCAGACTGTGAGTTCCTCTTTGTAGCTTAATTTCGCAGGAGCTCCATAGATGGTGACTAGATGAGTAAGTAATAACCTGTTTCTGTGGGTATTAAGAGGCCGTTGTTACAGTTTTGTTTTTGTGTGTGTGTGTTTTGTTTGTTTATGGGTGTGTGTGTGTGTGTGTGTGTGTGTGTGTGTGTGTGTGTTTAAGAGATTTGTATGTTCCAAAGAGAAGATCATTCAGGAGAATGATCTGTAGGCAGAGAACAAAAAAAACAAAAAAACAAAAAATAGCATATAATATTAAGATGTCAAAAGCTGGAGAAGCAGTTATCAGCTGAGACCAGTGCATGTCTATTCTTTCTCTCTGTCTTTTGGCCCCCAGGAACACTGACTTTCCAAGATGCCTGTTGTTTTTCTTTATTTGTTACTTTAGTGTTTTGGTCGTGTTTTTTTTCCAGATAGCCTGACTCATACCCCCAGAGAACTATTTTAGCAGGTCCGAAGTTTATTTCCAGTTCTACATGCAGAATTAGTATTTATTTCACTGCAGGAGATGGAATATGTGTTATGGATCCAGAGACTAGCAAAAGAGGTATCCACCTCCTTGCAGGCTTGGCTTCAAGTAAGAAAGCCTCAGAAAAGAATGGGTGTGAGTCGAAAGGATGGGCTGTCTCCGTGGGGAAGAAAAGAGCTTACAAACCCTTCTGTTTGTTTATAAGTGTGCTTATCACTTAATAACATATACTTTTCTTAGCAGGCTCTTTCGAGCCCACTGAGAGCTGACTAGTGATTTTAAAAATACCTATATTCCTCTAGTGCTCCATTTAGCTTAACCATCTTTGTCTGCTTCAGTGGTGCAGCCATAGCATTGTCAACATTTTCGGATACTGAGAAGATGCCTGAATGTGTGTGTAAACATGCCTGTGTAACGGTGTTTGGTTAAGCCATTCTAAAATTTGTGTATTTCAAATTTACAAGATGGAAGCTTGTCCCAGGTGATGTAAATCGCATTACCTTGATGTGGGCGTCCGAGGACTTCTGCAAAATCTCCGAATGTCCTAGTGGTTTCAGCTCCTGTATTCAGCCACAGTTGACAAAGCAGAACTCGACCAAATGTCTCTGCTAATTCTGTAGAAGAAAAAGGAGGAGTTGTTAGTGAGTCAGCTGCCCTGGTTAGCAAACAAACATAGCTTTTTAAGCCCAGAAAATTACAAGAACCTGAAAGTTATCTCTATTTTGTTTTTCTTATCAGTGATTCCTCATCTTTCTATACGCTATATTATTTTTTCAATGTCACAAAGCACTGAATAGAGCAATTTTCATCTACGGTACATATATATCATCCCTTTAAAAATAATGTCAAGCATAGGCAATTAATGTTGCACAGGATAATAACAGACAAGTAAGATTTGGAGGACAGAGAAGCTTTTAGTTAGAGATACGCTATTTTTTGTTAAGTTACCAAAATGTTATTTATAGAACCTTTCTGTTCTAGAATATCTGTGTATTCATAATTTTGTCAGGTGAATGCTGTAATTCTTTGAAATACAAAAGGTAATATATGCTCATTATTATAAGCTAAAATATGTAAGGAGGTACTGAAAAATTGTTGATATTTGTCTTGCTCTCACATTCCAACTAGGTTTTTTATTCTTTTTACAAAGTTGAAATTATATTCAAGGACCCCCCCCCCCCCAACTCCAGGTCCCCCCACACACACTGTAAATATTACTTTTAAAATTTGCTTTGTTTTACAAGGTGTCAATGACACATCTCCGTGGGTAGATCTAATTGGATTTAACACATTCCTTACAATGGCAGGTAATAGAATCTGTACAGCTTTTTCAGACTTATTTTTCTTTCATGGACTTTCAGATTATTTTTGATGCTGCGATAAGCCTCCTTGTAATGGAAAGAGCTCAGTTTAGAATCACCCACCCTGTGGGCTCCACTGCCCCTGCCAGTGATCTCTAAATCACAGATACGTTCTGTCAGGAAGGCCAAGTGGCTGTCACTGTAGCGAGCTTCCTCCCCGTAGTCCTGTAGGATTGGGCTGGCCGAAGTGCCCGTCTTATGGTGGAGCACGGCACCCTGGCCGTTCAGTCCGGGTGGCTCTGAGAGGAAGATGGTACCAAGTGGGAGTTGGGAGAAATCAGCTTGTGGCTTGGCCTCCCTTCATGTCCAGTTCTATTATTTTTTTTTTTTAATCTGAAAAGGGTAGTGAGTGAGTTAACTTTGACAAATGTTTGGTTTTGTGATGAGCTTATTTTCTAGGATCTACCTAATAAAAGAGTAACATGCTAGCCAAAACCAGTTTGGCTCAGTGGTAGAGCATCAGTCTGCGGACTGAGAGGTCCCAAGTTCAATTCTGGTCAAGGACATGTACGTTGGTTGCGGGCACATCCCCGGTAGGGGGTGTGCAGGAGGCAGCTGGTTTATGTTTCTCTCTCATCGACATTTCTGGCTCTCTATCTCTCTCCCTTCCTCTCTGTAAAAAATCAATTAAAAAAAAAAAAAGAGTAACATGCTAAATGACCGTACCTTGGTGATGCCCACCAGCCAATCAGGAGTGTGTATGCAAATTAACCCAATAAAGATGGCGGGTTAATTTGCCCACACAGGTGCCCAGCTATTCTCAGCCTCTGGGTAGCGTGGGAAGGCTCCAGGCTGGCGCAGAAAGGCTGCTCAGGCCAGAGTGAAGGTGGTTCTGGCAGCCAGGGGAAGGAAGACCCACTCTTGCACAAATCTTCCTGCATCAGGCCTCTAGTCAAGTTATAAAAACGGACTAATTTAGAAAAATAATAAAGGCAAAAGCAAAAACTTCCAAAATAGCAGCCAGCAGCAAAGAAACCTTGACATAAGCTTGGAGACCAGAATCCCTTCTTCCTTGTGGATGGCCTATTCCCAGCCACCTTTTGGAAGTTTTCTTTCAATGCACAAGTGCTAACTCAGTACTCTTTTAACATTATCTTCCTTTTTTTTTTTTTTAATATATATCTTTCTTGATTTCAGAGTGGAAGGGAGAAGGAGAGATAAAACCATCAATGATAAGAAAGAATCATTGCTTGGTTGCCTTCTGCACACCCCCTACTGGGGATCGAGCACAAAACCTGGGCATGTGCCCTTGACCAGAATTGAACTTAGGACCCTTCAGTCTAGGGCTTATCTTCAGTTTTAAGATTGGGACTACTAGGCCAGTAATAACCAAAGTGTTCAAGCTCAGCATAGTTCACTCATTTCTAGTTATGCAGGAAGATGTTTCACAGAAATACTAGTACACATTCAATCATGGTCTTCACTTCTGATGTATTAGAAATTGGCTGAGGACAGAGTGCCTGGCAAATGGTCTGTTTCCAAACTGGCCTCAGGTGCTACTCACAAGCTAGAGATCTCACAGGTAGAGAAGACATCTCTAATTGAAATTCACACATCATGGGGGTGGTCACAAGGTAACTAAACATTTATAAATATACTAGAGGCCTGATGTATGAAATTTGTGCAAGAGTAGGCCTTCCTTCCCCTGGCTGCCGGCACTGGCTTCCCTCTGGCACCTGGGACCCGGGCTTCCCTCGCAGCCCCTGCTTCATCTGGAAGGTTGTCCAGAAGGACATCTGGAAGGATGTTTGGTCTAATTATCATATTGTGCTTTTATTATTATGGATTCTTTCCTATTTAAAAGTAGTGAAGGGCAGAATCTAAAGTAGCTGTTGTGTGGCTATACATATCTCAGAGACTTGGAAAGCTAATTTTGTAGTAACCTACATGTCTTGTTTTCAGAGTAAGCTGAAATTAGATGCTAGATTAGCAGCTGTGCCACTCTAACTAAGTCAATTAAAGTTCCTGCGCCCCAGTTTCCATATCTACAGAGTGAGGGTGATTCCTCACTACCTCACAGGGTTTGGGGGAGATTTAAGTGAGAATAATAGACATGAAAATGTTCACACAGTGTTGAATGAATGCTGATTTCCCTCTTAAAAAACTTCGGAGGTTTTCCAGGCGTCAGATATTTCTTGTTAGGATTAGAGTGGGCACACAGGAGAGTGGTAGAGTAAATAAAACTTAGTGAGACATGAGCAATGATGCCAGTCATCAACCATATGGTTTTGTAGTTACAAAGAGTTTCTATACCCTTTCTCTCATTAGTTTTTCCGCAAGAATTCTCTGAATCAGTCAGGCCATTTTTTTTTTAAATAGTGACTCAGATAAATTAAATGGATTAACCAATATAACTTTGTAAGCCTGGAATGTTCTGTTTGAATAATAGTCCAGTGCTCTTTACATTAATCTGTACTGTCTTTCAATGCCAGACAGTTGGTGAATATTAAACAATTAGAAGTCCTAATTGAGCTCAAAATTATGTTTAAATTCTAGCATTGTTCTCAAATGTTTCCTAATTCCTAGAAAAACGAAACTATCTGGAGAAGAAGCCTAGTTGCTCTGGATTCCTCAGGCCAACACTAAACTCAATGTGCATGCTATGGGCCAAAAAGAGTTGCATTTTTAATTTCAAATGCACGTATTTTGTGACTGTTTCCCTTCATTTTTTAGCATTTCCTGAATTGAAGCTCACTGATTGCAAAGGGCTCTCCTCATGAAAAGTTTGATTTGCTTTGTGTATATAGGCCAATGTTCACAAATTCCTACCCTCAAGTGCCACAAATGATGATTATCTCCATCCTTTGGTTGATACTCACCACATTCTGTGTCGTTATCTGTGCTTGCATGTTTACCTTCTTTCTTCCCTTTGAGAGTGCAAGTCCCCTAAAAACAGAGAATGTATCATTCCTCTGTACTCTTGATGTCCAGCTGAGAGCCTAACATTTAATAGCTTCTCAATAAATTGTTCCTGCTCCTGCTGCATTTGCGATACTCTTCATTGTTGACTTCTTAGGAAAGATTCATTAGGAAGCATCATATGATACAGAGAACATTTTAACAGTTGCCAGAGGGGAAAAGAGTTTGGGGGACGGGGTGTAGTGGTGAAAAAGGAAAATGGATTAAGAAGTGCAAATTATAGTTAAAAAATAGACATGGGGATATAATGTACAGCATAGGAAATACAGTCAATATTGTAATAACTATATATGGTATCAGATGAATACTGGACTTAACAGGGATCACTTCATAAGTTATATAAATATACAATCATGTGGTTGTACGCCATGAACTAATATGTTATTGTACATTAACTGCTAATTAAACATTTTTTGAAAGGTGAAAAAAAGAAAACATATGAAATGGTTTTAGAATAAGCAATATCTGCTACCTCTCTCCCTGTAGAGTGAGGGATCTCTTGAGAGCTTTTTTGTAGAGACTGACAGTTACTGGGAAGATGAAGGATGCTTTAGGAAAGCACTAGGAATCACCATGTCCACTCGAAAAGATAAAACGAGTCCTACACTCCCCAACAGAACATGCGGCATTGAAAATTAGGGCTGAGAAGAGCGCAGAGAGAAACACACAGCTGTCACTGGGGGGTGGATGGTAGGGGTGGTGGGGGGGAACCTTTGAGATAAAGTTGAATTCCTTATTTGTAAAGAGTGGGAACAGCGTGTATTATGTTTGCTCCTCACAGATTATAGTGATTTGGTTTTAGGCTGAACAAACACTCAAAGCAAATCCTGGCAGGCAGAGTCTGGGAGTGGCCAAACAAGCCAGTATTCATTTCCTTCCCAGCCCCCGTTGGCTGATCCTTCCATAGAAAAGCAGAACAAAAGGCAAGAAGATTGCTGCACCCTAAAACATCCAAGTGGCTCTTCTGGCTCGGGTTATTTTTAGCAACCTGGCTCGCACTGAGAACTTCCTGCTCTGTTCTGAGCAGATGGAAACTCTGGGGCCAGAACAGTAGACATAGATGCAGAGTGTGAGCAGCGATTAGATTCCCCAACAGGCTGGTTGTGGTTCTGAGCAAGCCATGCCTTTCAGCCACCATTGCGAGTGTTTACGTCGGAACAGGCGCATCCTCTTCTTCACGTGCACCTTCTCTTTGTAGATGTTGATATGAGGACAGAGCCATCGGAAATGACTGATGTGGAGCTCGGGGTCGACAATTTTGCATCTTCAGCAAGGGCAGGCCGCCGGAATGCCGTCCCAGACATCCAGGGTTCAGCCGGGATAGGCGGGACTTCCGAGTTGCCCCTCAAACTGGAGACCCTCTCCATAAAGGAAGGTAACAGTACATTTCTCTTACAATCAGCAGCACTTCTCTCTGAACCAATTCTCTCCTCTGCACGTCTCCCTGCTAAGTGCTGGTTTCTCCTACTGTTGACTACCCCCTTTCATCTTCTGTGTTTATGGTCAAGTAGGTTTTTTCGGGCTTCCCGAAAGTGGACAATTTCATCTTTTTGTCTCGTAGTGTTTTGTACGTGGAAACTGAGCATTTATGTATTCATTGGGTGTGTATTGTCATACACAGTGCTGGTGATTGGGGGTAAAAGAACAGCACATATTATCCTTTCTCTCAAGGAGCTTGCAAAATTGATTGTGATGTACTCAGAAAGAACATAATTTCTCTTCTGCCACCCACGGACAAATCACTTGAGGAGCCTCTGCTTCACTGCACTAATTTTTAAAAATATATTTTTATTGATTTCAGAGAGGAAAGGAGAGGAGAGGGAAGGATGGAAACATGGATGATGACAGAGAATTATTGATTGGCTGCCTCCCGCACACCCCACACTGGGGATCCAGCCCAAAACCAGGGCATGTGCCTGACCGGGAATAGAACCTTGATCTTCTGCCTCGTAGGTCAAAACTCAATCACTGAATGAGTCACGCTGGCCAGGCTCACTGCAGTATTCCATAAGATTAGCTACCGGTATTTCTCTTAGAGGAAGTTTATTATCAACTAGAGATGAGATCTTGAAGGCATTTTTATAAAAGGTGATCAGACTTCAACCAGTAGTTGAATTAAGAAAAAAAAGAGAGAGAGAGAGAGAGCTGTCAAGCGAATGAAGGAAAATCTTGGGTCTTTCTCCCCATGGCTTACATATAGCCCATATAGCTTTTGCAGAGTTTAGTTTTCTGGGACTAAATATAATAATAATTTCAATAAAGGTCTTTAAAAGTAACTTCATTTAAAAGCATTCAAAGAAGTTAAAGATAATTTCAGTTCCAAGTCATTACCAAAATACCGGTACCATGTGCCCCATTCTATTTTTTAATTTCTTTTTTTAAATTGAATTTATTGGGGTGACATTGGTTAATAAAACCAAGCAGGTTTCAATCTGCCACCATTTGTTTTCCCCTATACCCGTGGTCGGCAAACTGCGGCCTCGCGAGCCACATGCGGCTCTTTGGCCTCTTGAGTGTGGCTCTTCCACAAAATACCATGGCCTGGGCGGGCTGTGTTGAAGAAGTGGCATTAAGTTCAAGTTTAAAAAATTTGGCTCTAAAAAGAAATTTCAGCTGAAACCGGTTTGGCTCAGTGGTAGAGCGTCGGTCTTCGAACTGAAAGGTCCCGGGTTCGATTCTGGTCAAGGGCATGTACTTTGGTTGCAGGCACATCCCCGGTAGGGGGTGTGTAAGAGGCAGCTGGTCGATGTTTCTCTCTCATCGACGTTTCTATCTCTCTCCCTTCCTCTCTGTAAAATATCAATAAAATATATTTTAAAAAAATAAAATAAAATAAAATAAAATAAAAAGAAATTTCAGTAGTTGTACTGTTGATATTTGGCTCTGTTGACTAATGAATTTGCCGACCATTGCCCTATACCCTCTCCTGCCTCTCTCACCCCACTTTCCCTCTGGCTATCACCACATTGTGGTCTGTGTCTATGTGTGTGTTTTTTTCTTCTTCTTAATCTCTTCACCTTTTTTATTCAGCCTCCCAACCATCCCTTCTCTGACAGCTTTCAGTATGTTCTCTATATATCTGCTTCTATTTCCATTTTGTTGGTTAGTTTAATTTTGTTCATTAGATTCCACATATGAATGAAATCATATGGTACTTGTCTTTCTCTGACTAGCTTATTTCACTTAACATAGAGCATCATGCTATCACAAAAGGTAAGGTTTCTTTCTTTTCACAGTCATGTAGTATTCCACTGTGTAAATGTGCCACAACTTTTGTACCCAATAATCTCCTAATGGGCACTAAGGCTGCTTCCAAATCCTCACTATTTTTAACAGCACTGCAATGTACATAAATGTGCATATATTCTTTCAAATTAGTGTTTCAGGTTTCTTTGGATATATTTCCAGAAGTGAAATCACTGAGTCATCCCATTTTAGATGTCAAGGTAGACGTAGACGTGTGTGTGTGTGTGTGTGTGTGTGTGTGTGTGTGTGTGTAGAAATGTATTCCTGGTGACAGTGAAGAATGAGAGAGCTAGAAGCTTCTTTCACCTCTACCCCACTAAGAGAAGGCTCTTAGTTCTTTGCCTCAGGTTATTTACTACCTGGTAAAGTCACTAATGTTCCTGGTTTGATTCCCATGAAATAAACATGCCATTGTTAGGCAGGGGCCATAGACAGATCCTGGAGTCCCATGGTTACCTCACTTTTCCCCAAAGGTCATTGCATTTCTCAAATGGGACACTACTGGTAAAAGTTACAAAGTATACACATAAGCCCTGGCCAAGGTGGCTCAGTTGGTTGGGTGTCCTTCCGTACATGGTTGCACATTCCTGGTTTTTGGCTTAATCAGGAGGCAGCCGATTCATGTTTCTCTCTTCCATGAATGTTTCTCTCTCTCTGCCTCTTCCTTTCTCTCTCTCTCTGAAACTAAATAAAAAAACCTTTTTTTTAAAAAAAGTATACACATAAAAAAGTATGCGCATAAGATGAAAAAAGATGGAAGAAATAAAAATAAAATAAAGCATAAATAATGTTTGGGGTGTTTTTTTTTGTTTTTTTTGGCTTTTTAAGTTTGAAAATGCCATATATAATAGACCTCCTTTATCCATAGGGGATATGTTCTAAGACTCCCAGTAGATGCCTGAAACCTCATATACTACCAAACCCTACATATACTATGTTTTCTCCTGTATATATATACCTATGGTAAAGTTTAATTTATAAATTAGGCACAGCAACAGAATAACAACAATGACAATAATAAAATAAAAAAATTATAACAATATACTGGAATAAAATCATGTGAATGGCTTTGGGGCCATTTTAAGTAAAATAAGGGTCACTTAAATACAAACACTGTAACATTGCAATGGTCCATCTGATCACCAAGACAGCTACCACCTCACCAACGGGTGGGAAGCTTGTATGTACAGCCTGGAGACACTGGACAAAGGCGTGACTCATGTCCCAGGTGGAACGGAGCAGGATGACATGAGATTTCATCACAATTACTCAGAACAGTGTGCGGTTTAAAACTTATGAGTGTTATATCTGGAATTTTCCATTTAATATTTTTGGACCATGGTAACTAAAAACCGCAGAGAGTGAAACCATAGATAAGGGGGGACAACTGTATGATTATCAAAACATGATGTAGCTGTTGAATAACCATCCCCAACTAATGAGGTAGAGAAGTTACTTGTCAATATAAAAGGTCTAATCAAAGTTTATAAACACAAACACACACCCCAAAATACATGTTGACATTACTCAGTTAAGGAAAAGAAAGCTAATATACTGGAAGAGAGTTAGTATTCTTCATCATTTTATATTCTGGTCACCAGAGAAACTATTATCTGAAAGAATATTGCTACTATTTTTATATGATTCGTTAAATCGTTTTGAAATAAAGTCAAGGGCATCAACTAAGAAACTAAAAGTACTAAAAATACAGTCAGCATATAACACCAGGTATTAAAGAATACGCAAAAGGAAACGCATTTACAGAAGTAGATGGCATAGAAAATGTTTTATTAACAGAGTTATAAATAAGTGGATTTAAGGCCTATTTTCTTTTAATTAGCTAAGTATAAATATTATTAAGTGTTTTAAAATTAATAGTTTCCAATTGCTAATAAAAAAAAAAAAGTTGGCGCCGAGACCGGTTTGGCTCAATGGATAGAGCGTTGGCTTGGGGACTGAAGGGTCCCAGGTTTGATTCCAGTGGGGGTGTGTGCAAGAGGCAGCTGATCGATGACTTTCTCATCGATGTTTCTAACTCTATCTCTCTCCCTTCCTCTCTGTACAAAATCAATAAAAAAAAAAGTTGGGATCTGACTTTTCTTTGTGTAATTTTTATGTCTGGACTGATGGCAAAGTATGTCTTAATCAAGTAGAAAATGACTAGGGTACATAAAGGAAAAATCTTAATATATTACACATATGAATGAAAATTATTTATTTTTTTAGATGTAAAAAAGAAAGATGAAGGAAAAACACAAGACCAAACGGAAAAGCCCCCAAATGAAGGAAAATGAAGGCTCACACCATATCAAGAGTGCTGAATTTCTGCAAGGTGAAAGACTTTAGTGGTTCTGCTTTCCTGAGATGTTCGATCTGGTAGTAACTATGGTAACAGTGCAGCCCTAAGCAGCATGTGTGTACTAGATAATTTTGTTGTGATGCTACTCACTTGGATTGCAACCATGAGGTCCAATGTAGGTCATTAAAAGGCAGATTACATCCAAATTGCACCCAAGGAAAAAATTAAGAATGTATGGTCATTTAAATACATATCATTGTCTATAAACCCAATAAAAATCCACTATTCTCTTTTAGACTTATTTAGCCAGATGTGATTTGAATTCTGCTGTTATGGTAGTAGATAAAACATTTAAACCAAACAATACTAATAAATGGGATTTGGAGAATCTTATTGGTTTTTTTGGGATAGAATGCTTGTTTCTAATTAATTAATTTTTTTTTGGTCCCAAACCCTAAAAATATTTGGAGGAAAAGTATAAACCTGACAATGTAAACATCTCCAGGATGTTTTTGTCTGATATACATTGCTTCTAGTCTATGTATACTGTGGTTTTTCATGTGGGCTCTTAAGATGCAAAATTTGTGATAAATTGTTTATATGTAATATGCCTATTAAATGAATTTTATTATCTTCCTTAACTTGGGTGTGTGTATGTTTTTATTTAATGTGAATATTGCAGAAATACTTTATTAGTTGCTTTATAGTCTTTTCTTATTCTTAGGGCTTTTGTGTATATATGACTTGTTTCTAAAGTAATTTTCTCAGGAATGTAGACTTTAATTTTTATATCTGTCCTAGGCACTTAAATATTTGAAGAATGAGGTAGGTATAAATAACAAAATACTTGTTTTTTAATATATATTTAAGTATGTTTTAAAATAAATAAAACCAAAGCCTTAGTAAATGTTGATTTATTAGACATTTTAGAAAAAGAATAGGATTCTGGATTTTTTTAAAAATTACCAATGAATTATTTTTATTTTCAGACATATATGCCTGCAGTTTTACCTTATTTGATTGTAACTTAGGCCATGTCTGTATACAGTAATCAAATAAACTCTTTCACTGTTAAATCTGTTACCCACACAAGTCTCCTTCATTTTTATCTAAAGCATACCAGGAGAAAAATGACAACACATTTTTTAAAATGTTGACAATATATTTTAAAAGAGGAAATTAATAGTCTTTGTGATATAAAACACCTCCTGATTATTATTTATGAAGTTTATATCTATATCTAATATACACCAAAAAGGTAGATTTCAAAGAACCTGATAGTTTTAAATTCTCAAGTACAAATTTCTCTTTATAAATTAATTAAAAGTACTATTTTAGGTGTAGCACTTATTTAATATTCAATAAAATATATTTTAGCCATTAAAATGATATTTCTGATTTGTTTAATAACACAATATTGTATAAAGTGTCCCAAACAATGTATACTTGGTACACATTTTAAATTATTATGAAGTCAGTGCTTATTAAGATACATTTTGTTTTCAAACTTTTAAAGAGTCTGCAGAAATGAATACTTTATTTTGTCGATGCCTGTTTTCAAACTGATGACCGTCCTGGTCCAGGCACTGCTGATAGCGGGAAGCAATGGAATCACAAACATCAAGAATCATTTCTTGAGGTATTTGTGCACTCTCACTTTGTCAACGGTGGCCGGTTTTGTATCCCCATAAAAAAGTCTAGTGCATACATTTTCTTTGCTCAAAACTTAGTCTGGCTTCAGCCTTTATTTCAAACCAGTTAAACCTGAAAAGAAGTGAAAATTAAGTGAGTTATCAACTGTGTCGGTAAAGTGTGTCTGCATGTGTTTGGGGACACCCTGTGTAGTCAGTATAAAGATGGGTGGGAGTAGAACGGTGGTTTTCACCCTGGGGGAAGGGGCACTTTGCCTCCTAAAGGATTGGGCAGTGCCTGGATACATTTGGGGCTGCCATCAGCAGGACAGGGGCCTGAGGAGAGAGGGAGCTACTGGCATCTAGTGGGCAGAGGCCAGGGATGCTGCTAAACTGCTAAGCATCCTCAGTTCTACCAGGCAAACTCTAAAAGCAAAGAATGATCTGGCCGTGTGTGTGTGTGTGTGTGTGTGTGTGTGTGTGTGTTTGTCCGTGGTGCTGTGGCTGAGAAACCCTGAAGTACAGTTTCACCAGTAAACACATGAATATTGGATTCAAATGATTGGGGTTTGAATTTTAGTTCTGCTGCTCACAACCTGTGTGATCTTGGTCAATTTACATCATGTCTCTACCCCTCAGTGTACTCCTCTTGGAATGGCATTAATAATATCGATAGTGCGTATGTATAGGGCTAGTGGAAGTAGTAAACAAAACAGGACAGCAGGACCTCAAAAATGTTCTGTTCAACTTTTTTGTTTGTTTGTTTTGTTTTAATATATTTTTATTGATTTTCTACAGAGAGAGAGGGAGAGGAGAGAGAGTCAGAAACATTGATGAGAGAGAAACACCAATCAGCTGCCTCCTGCACACCTCCTACTGGGGATGTCCCTGCCACCAAGGTACATGCCCTTGCCCGGAATCGAACCTGGGACCCTTCAGTCTGCAGGCCGACGCTCTATCCACTGAGCCAAACCGGTCAGGTCTCAATGTTGTTTTGTTACAGTGCTGGTGAAGAGGAAAATAATTCAATTCCAGGCCAGGGCCACTGCCTGTGTGGAGTTTTCTCTGGGTTCTCCTGCTGCCTCCCACATCCCAAAGGAAAGCACGTTAGGTGAATTAGTGTCTGCCTTGTCTCACTCTGAGTGTGTGTGCGGCCCTGCGGTGGGGGGTTGTCCAGGGCTGGTTCCCACCTTGTGACCTGAGCTGCCGGGACAGGCTCCAGCCACCTGCAACCCTGAATTAGAACAAGGGAGTTGGAAAATAATTCTTCCTTGTTTCAATTACTATTTGTTAAGTTTACATATCACTCACATTTATTTCAATGTTTAATGTGAAAAGTGTTTTGAGTCTTGATACAGAAGTTTAGTGATATGTTTGTGACCAGAAATATGCAGTTAAGAACATTACTCTTGTTTCTGTCAATTAGCCTAGGGCAGTGGTCGGCAAACTGAAGCTCGCGAGCCACATGTGGCTCTTTGGCTCCTTGGGTGTGGCTCTTCCACAAAATACCACGGGCTTGGCGAATCTATTTTGAAGAAGCGGCATTAGAAGAAGTTTAAGTTTAAAAAATTTGGCTCTCTTGCCGAAACCGGTTTGGCTCAGTGGATAGAGCATCCGTCTTCGGACTGAAAGGTCCTGGGTTCGATTCCGGTCAAGGGCATGTACGTTGGTTGCAGGCACATACCTGGTGGGGGGTGTGCAGGAGGCAGCTGGTTGGTGTTTCTCTCTCATCGACGTTTCTGGCTCTCTATCTCTCTCCCTTCCTGTCTGTAAAAAAATCAATAAAATATATTTTTTAAAAAATGCTACTTTCCTTCCTAAGGAAGAAGAGTGGCTTTTAAAAAAATAAAAATAAATAAATAAAATAAAATAAAAAATTTGGCTCTCAAAAGAAATTTTAGTTGTTGTACTGTTGATATTTGGCTCTGTTGACTAATGAGTTTGCCGACCACTGGCCTAGGGGTTTTGGTGTTGTTACACAGAGTTTCTCTTAAAATTGCAGTTTCCAAGAATTTATTGATGGATGATGTTAAGTGAGGACTTACTGTGTATGTAAAACACTTGACTAATGCCAGGCAAAGAACAATTCAATAAATATTAGCTGTCATCACCATCCTCTTGTATTCAGATGCTTTGCCATTATTCTCTGATAGTGAAGGTGGCGGGCAGCTGAATTTGTCCATTTGGCTGTCTTCTGCCTTCCTCTGCAATTTCACAAACATTCCCAATTCTTGGTGCTGGGAGAGGACACTGTGATGGAAATTGACAATTCCTGGTGATTACTACATCAGTGCCAATTCAGACTTGCTAATGAGCTGCTGACATCTTTTGAGGATGAGTCACTCACTAGTGTTATGACAGTTACTGCAACACAACAATTTTGTGTCAGTATCTAAATGAGTAATCTGTTCCATGAAAATGTGAGAAAAAAGAAAGCAACCCATCTCTTGGGTCACAGTATTATTAGGTGGTTCTCTCTTGTTTAGAAGCCAGAAATGAAGCCATTTGATATATTCTGAGAGCTGTATATGCTAAATCACTTATCATCACAATGCACATATAAATGTCCCATCCTATACATATTTATAAGTATTTTTGCATTACAGAGGGTATCAAGGTTGTTGAATATTTGCCAACAGATTTTTTTTTTCTGAGAAGGAATTCAGACAAAAAACAAGAGATCAATGGTTTAAAGACAAAGTTGAATCCATCTATCAATTTTTAAAAAAAATCAAGCTATTTGGGGGAATGTATAGTAAAGTATTTTGTCATAGCAAGCAGACACGTTCAACAAAGCTCCCCAGCTGGGGCTCCTTAAGGGAAGTCTCCATGCCCATTTCACCATTTTCTTTTTACAGCCTCTTGCTTTATTTGGTTGTAAAGTCTTAATTAATACTGTAAGATAAACCAAGACAAAAGGGGACAATTGCGCAGCTGTCTGGAAACTTGATTCTATGCAAAAGAGAAGAAAGAAGAAACAAAAAGAAATTGTTTTGTGTCATGTGCCCAAAGGTATTTTTGTGATCTGGCTGCAAAGATTTGAACCTCCTTAGAATGTGAGTGCCTGCAGGGAGAGTCAAAAGGAAATGGTGCATTTGCTTCAGTTTTGCTAGCTCAGGGGACTGAGCTGCTTGGGTAGGTGATGAAGAAAGAACAAGAGAAAGAATTACCAAGGCACACTAACCTGATGCATTAATGGTGTAAACTGACTCCCAAGTTCAAATTACAGTACAGGTTTGCCCTTAACTCTCATGACTCTGGTTATTTTACTCTCTGCTTCAACTTCTTCAATGTGCAAAATGGTGAATTGCTATGAAAATTAAATTAGTGAACGCTGATAAATTGCTAAGGAAAGTGCCTGATACATAGCAAAAGTTATTCTTATTAATTTTCTGAGAATAAAGGGTGGTGGTGACTTTAAGGTGAATGTCCTACATTTGTTGATTTTTTCCTATGTTATTTGTCAATAACATTTTCTGTGTCATTTTTTATAGATTTCCCTTCTATTCCTTTTCTTTCTTTTCTTTCCACAGGCAGCAACTGCTTAGCTAAAACTAGGATTGATTAATGAGAGTGGGTTTTTCCTCAGAGTTATTGATGACAACTCTAAGAACAAAAATCTGCAGCTATTTAAAATATAACAAACAAAGAGCTAAAGGAAGGTTCTGTTGCTACCTGTTAAAAATCTAGAATGGATTTCTTACTGAGCACACCAATAGGAATAATTTTATTATTATAGCCACCCTTTGTGTGACTGGTGATTACTCAGCACCGTAGTGGATCCTTTTGAAGCTTCATAATAATAATCATACAAAATAGTTGTTAATGTTTCTCATTTTGTTAGGGGCGAAATAGGATATTGGGGAACTAGCTTTGGTTATGGGAAATATTAATCATGCCCTGTTAAGCATGATTGCCTTGTGTTGGTTAAAGAAAGGACATTCTGACCTGGCTGGGAGTTGTACGCCCCCAGGACCTGGGAGTCAGTCTTGTACCTGGGAGTCAACCTTGGAACCATTCTTCAAGAACTGCCTATTATCATGGAAAGATTAACAATCTTGTTGCCCAAACAATGGAGTCCCACCCCATGCCTATAATCCCTATTTGCCCTGTAATCCTTGTCCTACCCTATATAAGCAGCTGGTTTATGGGGGGCTGCAGAGCAGATGTTTGTGAATGACCTAATGATCTCCCATAATGCCAGCAGTATTGGAATAAATATGCATATATGATTCAACTGTGTCTATGTTTAATTGGCTCAAGTAATGATAGCAGGGATCCATTGATTGACCAGTTACAACTTTACCGATGAAGAAAATGGATTTAGGTCTCGCATTTCAGAATTCACTCAAGAAAGTGGCAACAAGCATCTGAGACAGGGTCCTCAGATCCAGGACATGCTCTACCTCACCTGCACCAAAAGGACCTCTTCCCTAAACCATCACATCTATAAGCTTTGTTTTTGTGGGTTTTTAATATTTGTGGGTGGCATCATATATAATAAAAAAGTAACATGGAATTAACCACCACTCTGCTACACCCACAAGACACACCCACCAGCCAATCAGGAGCCAGTATGCAAATTAACCCAACCAAGATGGCTGTAGCCACGGAGTGAGCAGGAGGCTTGTGTTTTCCTGGCAATGGAGGAAGCCAAGCTTTCCACCTGCCCTGGCCTGCCTTGGTCTCCATTTAAGGCTACAAAGTTTTGATCACAGAGGATAAATAAATCCCAGATATCAGGGCCTCCACTTGGGTCGCCCAGGGGCGTGACCAACCTGCAAACCACCACAGGCCCCTTACCCTGGCCACCCCATGCTCCAAGAGAACCCCCATCCTGATTTAGGATACCCTTCAGGGCAAACCAGCCGGCCCCACCCATGCACCAGGCTTCTATCCTATCTAATAAAAGAGTAATATGTAGATTGACCACCATTCCAACACACAATCTGGCTGCCCCCATGTAGACACAAGATGGCCACCACAAGATGGCCAGCAGGAAAGGGAAGTTGAGAGGGACCAGGCCTGCAAAGGAGAGCAGTTGTGGGAGATCAGGCCTGCAAGGGAGGGCAGTTGGGGGCAATCAAGCCTGCAGGGAAAGGCAGTTTGGGGTGATCAGGCCAGCAGAGGAGGGAAGTTGGGGGTGACCGGCCCTGTAGGGAAGGGCAGTTGAGGGGGACCCAGGCCTGCAGGGGAGAGCAGTTGGGGGGACCTGGCCTGCAGGGGAGGACAGTTAGGGGTGACCAGGCCTGAAGGGGAGGGCAGTTAGGGGCAAACAGGCTGGCAGGGGAGGGCAATTAGGCATCAATCAGGCTGTCAGGGGAGTGGTTAGGGTATGATCAGGCTGGCAGGCAGAAGCAGTTAGGGGCAATCAAGAAGGCAGACAGGTGAGCAGTTGGGAGCCAACAGTCCTGGATTGTGAGAGGAATATCCAACCACTGGGATTGGGCCTAAACAGGCAGTTGGACATCCCCCGAGGGGTCCCAGATTGGACAGGGTGCAGACTGGGCTAGGGAACCCTTCCCCCCTGTGCACAAATTTTATATATGTTTCAGGTGTACAATTCTATAATACATCATCTATATGTGGTAATGTGTGTTTGTTAGGGGCAAAAATAGAATATTGGGGCTAGCTGTGGATATGGGAAATATTAATCATTCTCTGTTAACCGTGACTGAACTCGTGTTGGTTAAAGAAAGAACATTCTAAGCTGGCTGGGAGCTGTATGCCCCCGGTACCTGGGAGTCCACCTTGGAATGTGGTCCAGCCTTATTCAAGATTGATTATCATGGAGAGATTAACATCCTTGTTGCCCAAACAGTGGAGTCTCAATCCAGCCTGCATTGCCTACTTCCCATGCCTGTAATCCCTACTTCCCCATGTAATCTTTGTTCTATCCTGTATAAGCAGATGTTTGTGGATGACTGCTCTCCCATATGCCACGGTATTGGAATAAATGCTCATACATGATTCAACCCTGTCTCTGTTGGATTGGCTCACTTAGTGACAGGCAGCCCGGACCCATTGGTTGTTCTGTTTCATGTTCACTACCTTCCTCACCATTTATCCTTCTTCACCCTCTCCTACTAAGCCCTTCCTGTTCCCCTCTGGTAAATCACCATAGTGTGCTATTGTTTATGTCTATACAATTTTTTAAAATTAATCCCTTCAGTTTTTTTCTCCCAGGCCCCCAACCCTCTCCCCTCTAACAGCTATCAGTCTCTTCTATCTGTGATTATGTTTCTATTTTGTTTGTTAGTTTATTTTGTTCACTAGATTTCACATATGAGTGAAATTATATGCTACTTGTCTTTCTCTGACTGGCTTATTTCAGTTGTTAAATTTGTCTGGATTCCACTCAGGATTCCTAGGAAAATAAAGTTTTATATAGGCGGGATACCTCAGAGGCTATTGCGAGTCATTTGTATCTTTGCAGAGCAATTTTATTTGTTTGGTCTTTTTTTTTTTTTTTTTTTTTTTTGCATTCATTCGCTCATATTTTTACCTTATTCCAGAAAAAGTTTTTCTCTGGTGAGTACAATTTGCCATTAACTTGCAGGACCCTGGAGGAACAGCAAAGTGGTGGAAGCCGGTGCATCCCCCGGGTGGGAGAGGGTAGCCAGAAGTGAGGCCAAGGGGAAGGAAGCTGACCTGGAAAGAAGAGATGCCATCGCCAAGCTTGACTCCTTTCACATCGGCCCGGGGCCTGGCCGTGGCTGTGAAAAGGGCTCACTGACATTCTGTGGAAACACAAAATGAATTGATTATAAACATCTTAAAAGGAGGGCCACATAGGCAAACACAATGCCTTTTGTTCCGTGTATTACAGTGCTCCACTATTACAGAGGTCAATACTGTTTGGCAGTACTGGTTAGCAGAGCAGTGCCGGAAGTACTAGATGGAGATTGCCTCTTCTTCTCAAAGCAAGAAACCAGAAAGCAGTGTTACCCCCACCCCCACCCCTTACAGTATGTGAAGGCTCTCACAGTGCTGTAGACACACTAGACATTCAAATATTCCTGTTTTATAATAAAATTCCCACTTAAGTTAAATTTCTATCAGTAGAAGGGATTTGCTTTTTAAATATTTTCTTAATTTGATATTGTAGAGAATAATAAATAATAATGATGATAATTAATAATAATAATAATAATAATAATAATAATAATAAAAACACCAGGAGACTCTCAGTCAATAAATGTGGATTTATTTAACCTAACCTGACTATATGCCTTTGGGTAAATTGTTTTCCTCTTTAGTTTTCATTTTCAAGATTTACTCAAAATCGACACTAGGTGGTGCTGGCATTACACTTCTGACTGACATGGCCAAAGTCAAATTTTATCAGATTTCTTGTTTCCAATTTGTTTTTTTTAAATCTTTATTGTTGAAAGTATTACATATGTCCCCTTCCCCCTCCCCCGTTGACCTCTTCTAATCTGCCCCCACGACCCGCCTCAGGCCTTCACTACCGTATTGCTGTGTCCATGGTTATGCATTGATCTCTTCCCACCCACACTCCCCCACCTTCCCTCTGAGATTCCAGTCTGTTTTGCTTCACCAGTTCTGCTATATGTGTTGATCAGGGTTATTGTAAAAACCAAATAAAAGAAACACAAACTATAGTATTTCAAGCGCAGTTTTTCTGAGATGTAGTATGGAAAGGAAATTGTAATAGAAAGTGATAAAAATTTAAAAGAAGTGTGCTAATTTCTGGCTTTTGATTATTTAGAATACCCTAGGCCAGAGGTAGGCAAACCGTGGCTCGCGAGCCACATGCGGCTCTCTGGTCCCTTGAGTGTGGCTCTTCCACAAAATACCACGTGTGGGTGCGCACATACAGTGCGATCAAAGGAGTACCCTAATTAAGTTAATAACAATGTACCTACCTATATAGTTTAAGTTTAAAAAATTTGGCTCTCAAAAGAAATTTCAATCGTTGTACTGTTGATATTTGGCTCTGTTGACTAATGAGTTTGCTGACCACTGCCCTAGGCTCTTAGACCAGAAAAAAAAAAAAAAAAAAAAAAAAAAAAAAAAAAGAGTGTTCCTATGCATTTTTAAAATATCAATACATTTCTTCGGAATGCAAAGATAGAATGTTTACTTCCATGTGACAAAGAGTTCTTTTTTCTGTATAGCAAGGTCGGCCAGATTTCTTTCCTATTTTAATTTAAAATAGTCATGTGCAAATCATTAAAATCAAGTTAAAAATAATTCGGAATTTTCTACAATCTTAGATTTAAAATTGGCCTTTGATGGTTTTCATTTTGAAAGTACTCTTTTCCATTGTGACCTTGAGACTTTGAAAAGTCCCCTTCTCTCTCCCCTCCCCCCCCCGCCCCACCTTGAGCCCAAGTAAATGGTATGTGAATGTATAACTTTATTCTTGATTTAATTTAAATACCTCCCATCACTTAACAGTTTCCCCTTTCATGTTGGAGAAAGACGGGTCTCATGAAACAGAATGGGGGTTAACTAAGTGATTATTCCTGGTCTTCCAAGGGCATGAACAGAAAATAGGAAAAACTTTTCCCACAAATCTTGCTTTGCTGTGTGGGAAAGTGGAGTACACAAAGGAGATGCCGGCCAAGTAGTCTTGGCAAGGTACGTGTTGGGGGCAAGAGGCCCTGAGCACAGCTTCTCCTATCTCTGGAGCGCTGTCACTGGACAGGAGGTCCTGTGTTCAGTGATGGACCACATGTGGGCGAGTAGAGAGGGGGAGGGGATAGTGCTTACTATGCACTAATGGCTAACACTTAATATGCACTCAAGACTGTTTCAAGTGCTGAATGTGTTATTTAGCCTCATAATAGCCTACACATGGCAACACAGGCCCAGAGAAGTCTTTGCCCAAGGTTGAATCAAGAATCAGTGCTTTCGGCCGAAACCAGTTTGGCTCAGTGGTAGAGCATCGGTCTGCGAACTGAAAGGTCCCAGGTTCAATTCCGGTCAAGAGCATGTACCTTGGTTGCGGGCACATCCCCGGAAGGGGGTGTGCAAGAGGCAGCTGGTCGATGTTACTCTCTCATCAACGATTCTAGCTCTCTATCTCTCTCCCTTCCTCTCTGTAAAAAATCAATAAAATATATATTTTTTTAAAAAATCAGTGCTTTTAACCATTAACCTATATCATCCTATCTAATAAAGAGGGAATGTGTTAATTGACTGTCACACCCTTTCAAAGATGGAGATGTCCACAGCCAATAAAGGGAATATGTGAATTGACTGTCCTGCCCTCAAAGATGGTGGTGCCCAGTCCCCTCAGCCCTGCTGGGGCAGCAGGTGCACAGCACAGCCGGGCAGCTGCCCAGCCACCCAGGGCCTTCTGAGGCTCAGGTAACCAGGGCCAGCTGAGGCTTGTGTGCCAGCAGTGGCGGCAGCAGAGGTGTGATGGGGGTGTCACCCACCCCTGAGGGTGCCTGGACTATGAGAGGGGGCACAATGGGCTTCTAGTCTCCCTAACTAAGAGTAAATGCTTCTACAGTGACTACTGGATGCCAGATACCGATACTGTGATATGTGCTTTACCCATATTAATTCTTTTAATTCTCTCTCTCTCTTTTTTTTTTTTTTGCTACAACATTATAAAATGTTATTTTATTTTTATTGAAAGTTTTACTTTGTTTTATTTATTTAACTATCATACAGCATGGTATAAATTGAGTTTGTTATTCTAGAATCATAAAATTACTTTCAAAAGTTATCACATGAGTTGATATAAGCAAATGGTGAAGTGATAAGACCCATTAGATTTCCCCTTACATCCACCACTTATCAAACATCTATAATCCAACATAGGTTTCTCTGCTCACCACACATGCCTGGGAGATCTACACGTTGGTACGTCTGACGATGGTCATATTGAAATAGCAGAGGGGGTGAGACCCTGGAAGGACAGAGATGATGCCCAGTGGATGCTGTAGCTGAGCCGAATTCTTTTAATTCTCACAACCCCATGAGGTAAGCATTACTGTCCTCATTTTACAGCTGAGAAAACTGAGGTACAGATCAGTTAAAGGTTAAGAGTGATGGAAGTTGAGCGTGTCCTTAAAGATAAGACTGAAATAAAGTCCATTTGAAAGATACACAGCAGGCGTGGGATTCAGCTCTGACCTCTTCCCCCTTCTCCTTTTCCTGGAGGTTCTCCTACTTCCATTGATGGCCTCCTCCAGACTGCCTCAAGTTTCCTCACTGCCTCTCTTTGGTGGCTTTGGTCTAGCAGTGTTTCCCAAAGTGTGGTACGCATTTCCAGGGGTACGGGAAGAGTTTGGTGGGGGTACGCGTTGCATTGGAGTTTGGTGGGGATATGCACTGCACCGTGCTTAGCTGCGCCTAATCCTATGTTCTCATGAGTACGAAGGATACTCAGCGTTACAAAAATTATAGAAGGGGTATACATATTTCAAAAGTTTGGGAAACCCTGGTCTAAAGGAATGAGCTTCTTCTCTTAGTGCTTCTTGTCAAGGGTGAGATTTAAACAACAAAAAAGAATAAGACATGGAATACAGAGGGAGAACAGGAAACTAGCTTCCTCTGCACTGAGCATTAAATCCGGAGATACGGCCACTTTCACAAGATTCTGGGGCAAAACTTACTGAAGCCTGCCTGCTTCTCAGCACCACCCTGCCCTCCAGGGGTGCACCTCTCTACCCCTCTTCGCCCCCCCCCCCCCCCCCCCCCAGCCACGGCCTTGGACTCCTCAGCAAATGTTTGTTCCCTCTCCTTTAATTAACAACGTGAAGTCCACTTTTCCAGCGACAACACCTGCCTCCCTGGGTACATATTTAGATGGTCGGTCAGGAGATAGAGAGGGAGGGAGTTGCTCCCACGAAGGTCACAGACCCGGGGAGATAACGTGTTATTAGCTCACCTGTTAGCAGGAAACAGGCCCAAGGGGCCTGATGGATCTGTCACTAGTGGTGACAGAAAATCCAAAAGAGTGTTGTTGGTTATTTCCCCCATTCGCAGGATCTTTTAAAATAAAAAGCTCTTTTTTTTTTCTTTTTTTTTTAAATTTCTTGGGACTCTGGTTTTCTTATGTGTAGAATGACATTACTGAAAAATCCTCTTAAATCTACCTGGTTCTGATAGTCTCTGATTTTTGGACTAATTTTAAGAGATGTTTTGAGAGAATAAAATTGAGAGAATAAAAATAGTAGCATATGTACAAATTCTTGTTTTATTTTGTTTGTTTTGTTTTTAATATATTTTTATTGATTTCAGAGAGGAAAGGAGAGGGAGAGATAGGGATATCAAAGATGAGAATCATTGATTAGCTGTCTCCTGCATGACCCCTACTGGGGATCGAGCCTGAAAACTGGGCATGTGCCCCTGACCAGAATCAAACTCAGGACCATTCAGTCTGCAGGCCAACTTTCTATTCACTGAGCCAAATCAGCAAACTCAGTCAACAGAGTGGCAAACAGCATGTGGCTAGAGAGCCACAGTTGGCCAACCACGGGTCGAGGGTAAACAACTTTAACACAAACAAAGCAGCCCTAGCCAGTTTGGCTCAGTGGATAGAGCATCAGCTTGGAGACTGAAGGGTCCCAGGTTTGATTCCTATTAAGAGCACATGCCTGGCTGAGACCGGTTTGGCTCAATGGATAGAGCGTCGGCTTGGGGACTGAGGGACCCGGGTTCGATTCCGGCCAAGGGCATGTGCCTTGGCTGCGGGCATATCACCGGTGGGGGGTGTGCAAGAGGCAGCTGATCGATGACTCTCTCTCATCGATGTTTCTAGCTCTCTATCTCTCTCCCTTCCTCTTTGTACAAAATCAATAAAATATATTAAAAAAAAAAAAAAAAAGAGCACATGCCTGGATTATGGACTCAAGCCCCAGGGTGGGGCATGCTGGAGGCGGCCAATCAGTGATTCTCTCTCATCTTTGATGTTCCTATCTCTCCCTCTCCCTTCCTCTCTGAAATTAATAAAAAATATATATTAAAAAAAAATTTTTTTTTAATTAACTTTGTTTTCTGTGCTACTTATTTCAGTTTCCCAGCTAAGAAGAAACAGACTGGACATTGCATGTGCAGTCTTCTCAACTGCATAGTCAACAAGTGAGTGGCAATATAAATTCTCAGTATTAAATTGAAGAAATGGTCAGAATCTGCATAGCGCATAATTTGATATAAACCTTTCACGTAATCAACTTAATCAAAGCGTGTTCTCTCCTAATGCTGTCCTCATTCTTCTCCCTGCTTCTCCAAGAGGTAGAAACAGGCAGCTGTGTGACCCCCAAATGTCCTGAAACACCATGCTACACTTGGTAAGGAGGCACCCCATCTCAGTGGCCAGTGACCATAAGGACATTTCTCTCCCGTATGACTCTCATCCCTCGAAATAATCTTCCTGTTCCTCTTCATCTCATCCTGTCCTTATTCTTAGTGGCTCTGGAGTTACCGCATTTGAGGTCTTCTGGAAACCAAGGTCAGAAAAGGGAGGAAGGGAAACTAATGTGGCTGTCTCTCTGGGTGCTCTCGCAGAGTATCTGCTTCCTCCCGGAATACAGGCCCAGCTGCAGGTGATGGACCATTAGTGAGACCGAAGGAGCATTTCAGATTGGACTAAGGGGCTGAGAGGAGGCAGATACGCCCCAGGCATATTCGGAAAGAAATGGGCTGGTGTGGTTGGCATTACAGTGCTGAGAACAGAGGGAGATATGGCAAATAAGACAGAGATGCAGAATAGATTCTAGAGACTTTGGAAAGGCAAGCGAAGGCATCTGGACCTCATCTGTAGGCAATAAGAAGTCTTGAAAAAAATTGTTTTGAGTAGTGAAGAAATGAGAGTAATCCATGAAGCATCTATAGATTTTTAAGTTATATAAATGAAAATATTTCATACCTTATTTGTAGTCTATAAATGGGAAATGGTGGCACTTAACAAAAATTAGCCAACTCCATCAAAAAGATCTTCACATCAGAGGACAAAGTCTGGATGCTGTGAGAAAGCCCAATCTATTCAAATGACTGTTCAACATTCACACATTCCCCTTCCAGAACACTGGATGTGTTTCTTGCATATCTGACTGACCTTTGTTGGTACTCTGCTAACAAAAATGGTCTCGCCTCAGATAAAGTTCTTCACTCTTATCTGTTTTGTTTGTTTTAGTGTTGTTTAAGAAATAGCATTTCAAATGCCTTCAGTGTTCAGAGAAGCAGGTGGGTGTGGAAATTAGAATTTGAACCACTTTGCCTCTATCACTAAGACTTCTGCATTTTAATAAGCTAGTTTTTAACCGTTTTAACAACAATGCTCTGGTAGCATAAGTGAGCAGAATTTCCACAGTCACAAAGGATTGACTGTTGATTTTTTAAGAAGGAACAAATCAGTAACCAGGGAGTAGCTGACAGGCCAACTTTAAAGGCAAGTATTCATTTTGATATCTTCCCTAGGGGGAAAAATAATCAATAGAAGAAAAAATGCTAATGGGAATGGCATCAGATGTTACTCGTTGAGTTAGAACTCGGTTTCTGAGTTCAGCTAAGAAAGAATTCAGAATCAAGAACTCAAATACAAGCAGAAGTTTATTTAGAAGGTCACAGGTGTGGAAGAAGTGAGCCCAGCTGGGCTGTATAGAGTCAAGAATCAAGTTTCAGAGGCAAAAGAAGGGTCCTTGGAGCTTAGAAAAAACAACAAAGGCATACACCTTTAGGGAATAAAGGGGGAGAACGGGCACAGGCATGCTCAAGAAAGAGAGAGGCAGTAAGTGCACTGGGTCCTTGTCTTAGGATTTCCAAAGGCGGGGACTTTAGGGGAGGTTTTAGGGAAGGATCGAGATGCAATATCCACATAAAGAGCTTGGTACATGTGGGGTCATGTAGTGTAGAGGCAAAAGAAATTTTATATTACAAAACAATTAAAAATATATATATATATTTTATTGATTTCTTTTTTACAGAGAGGAAGAGAGAGGGATAGAGAGTTAGAAACATCCATGAGAGAGAATCATTGATCAGCTGCCTCTTGCACTCCCCCTACTGGGGATGTGCCCGCAACCAAGTACATGCCCTTGATTGGAATCAAACCTGGGACCTTTCAGTCTGCAGGCCGATGCTCTATCCACTGAGCCAAACTGGTTTCGGCACTAAACAATTTTTTTTATCTTCCATTTTCATGTAGTTTCTATGGATTCTATTATTACTGTTTTCCCTTTAAGGACTTAAAAGAACAAAGAACATTAAAAAATGCTTGACTGAAAAAAAAAAAGAATAAATAAATAAATAAAAAGTGCTTGACTGCTCCAATTTGAATTTGTCTTCCTTTTTCCTTACGGCGGGAGAAGTAAGGAAAAATACGTAATATTACATTATTTGTGTCAGTATTTTCTAGAAAATCGTAATATTACATTATTTGTGTCATTGTTTGGAAACATACTTTGATTATAGCACTCTATTTTCCTTTCACATTAACACAGGTTTCCTATAAGGGAAAACCATATTCTAATCTGTGGGATAGAATGAATCATAAATATTTATGATTATAGACAACAAATTGGAAAAGCATAGCATAAACCAACAACAACAAAATCTTTACCCTTTGGCAAATGTTTGGATTTCCTGCTTTGAATTCATTTTGTCAATCATTTACTATTCCTTACTTTCATCTAGCATAGAACAAAATGAAATCTAAGAAGTTTACAGCAAGACTAGTAGCAAAGCAAATATAATATTCAATCTTTGGCCACCTATCTGGACTAATGCCAAGATTTTTTCCAAAGTAGGAAGAGAGCATAGAAAGCCAAGAAAAGTATGGTGGATTTTTATCCCGGTTATATTTATTTATTTTACTGGATCTAGGTAACACTGAAAAAAAGTTAGGTATACATATGATAGCTCATATATTTTAAACCACTTAGGCATAGTTTATGTATGTATGTATGTATATATTTTATAGGTCTTTATGTTTTAATTTATGTTTTAATTGAGCAAGACAGTCACACATTTTAATTCTAATAATTCTTACAAAAGAGCAAAGAACTAATCTAGTTCCAGAATAAAGATTATAATAAAACAAATAATTTAAGAAATTCCAATCAAATTTTTATTATAATGTTAATATAGTATATTTCTTAGCTACTGTCTTCCAAGTTATATCTGGAGATTAGCAATTATCTGAGTTTGTGACCTTGATTCTCCTCAAATATTACATGAGGAAAGTGACCAAAATGCTCTTCTAATCATTTTATTCCAAAAAAATTCTGTAGGTACTACTATGTAAAAAATAATTTCTTATATAAAAACAAAGATCAAAATTGAGGGACATATTGACAATTGCTTAGACAAATAAAACAATAAGAATAGCATTAGTATTTAGATTAAAAAGTAAATATGGGACAACACCAGACAATAGTTCACAAAGGAGGAAAAATAAATGCTTGAAAAAATAATAAGAGAATGTGAATAAAATACAAATTTAATTTTTTACTGTTGAATTAGCCAAGATAAAGCAATAAGCATGTTGGTTAAGAGCATGAGCTCTTCAGCAGACGAAGCTGATGGGAATTACTGTATCTCTCACCGACTGCAAGCCTTGGGCAAGCCCCACTTTCCCAGTGTAGATGGGGAACAACCTTAGCTTTTAGCCATAGGGTGAGTGATGATGATTTAATCAAGATTACTTTAATGTGCTTAGCACAGTGCCTAGCACAGATTAAAAGTTTAATCTTAAATTATTGTTGCTCTCCTGCTGCTGAAAATGTACAGTGACACACATCTTAATAAGCAATTTGGCTAATGTATTGATGAAATATTAAGAAGTCCTTAACATGCTTTCAATCGTTTTTAATAACACTGGAAAATGGATCTAGCAGTCCCAGTTTGGAAACCACAATGAATTCAGTGTTCCTAGATTGTCCCTTTAGCAAAAGCTGTTAACATCAATGTTCGTTAAAAGATATGTTTCCTATCACCATCGCATAATAAATTCTGCATGTAATTTTGAAAATTTGAGCATGAGATTCTATTCATAGAAATAAAGAAATGTATTTCAGGTGCATTTTTCAGAGGTATAACAACTTTTTAAAAATTGTCTCTAAAATTCCTAGCTATATAGTTTTAAAAGCACAACTACTTGCCAATTAATGCTTAAATTCAATAAACTTATTTATTTGCAAAAATATATTTTCACTAGTCAAATAATTATTATTTAACCATATTGCTTTATAAATATGGAATTCTTAGAGGAATCTTCTAGGTCATTTAATATATTTACAATAAGCCTATAGCTACTTATATTTCACCTAATCTCTTACTGATCATGATGTCCTAACCTCCCTGGTCAACTTTCATAACTCAGATTCTTATTCTTTATGGCTCTTCTCCAATCCCCTAAAATGTCACTGTGCCAGCCTGCAGGAATTCACAGTCTATCACCAGCAAAACCCTGAGAGACTCCACCCTCTTATCTAAAAACCATTTATTTCCTTCCTAGTTCATTACTTCTAATAATGCTAACCCAACAATCCCTCGCCCAGGGATCTCCAATCAATTCACTCTACCTTTTCCTCTCACTTCCTTACTTCTATCAATACCTGCCGTATGCTCCATGATTTATTGCTATACTTACTGTTATGTATCATAAACTACGTCCCTGGTCCTACATTCTCTTGATTACCTACATGCTTTGTTCCTACAATCATTCCCTATTTTCTGCACAGTTCTCATTAGCACACTGACATGCTGTAATATCACTCATATTAAAAACAGAACAAAACAAATAAGAGTTCCCATGACTCACATAACCTTCCAACCACTTCCCCAATGTGGGTTCTTTATGAAAAACCTTTCAGAATACTTCTCTGTACTCACTGAACTCAACTTCTCTCTTGGTTACTCTTGAGCCCCTTGTCTACAGAAGTCTACAGAAATCTCTCCATCAAAGGTATCCATGACCTCCAGGTCACCCAATCGAAAGATAAACAAACTCTGTCTTTATCTCTCCAGATTTCGCATCCACATTTACAAACTTAATCGGTTCCTAATTCGTGAAGTGCTTCCTCCCTTGGTGTCTGATACGTGCGTGACACTGCCCTCGTTTTCCTCCGATTTCACTGGCCACTTCTCAGTTTTCTCATCTGGAACTTCTGCTGATTTATTAATGAATCACTTATCTATGTTTCCACATTCACTCCTTGGAGCCTAAAAGTTAGATGATCCAATTCAGTCCCATGATTTAAAGATCAATTTTATGTGTCTGGTGCTCCTAAATCTCTATCTTAACCGTAAATCTCTCTTTTGAGCACTAAACCGCCATATTCAAAATTCAAAATTGATGTTTGCCTTGAATGCACAATAGACACCTTAAACGTATCATTTCTAAAATACAAATGCTAATTACTCCTTCTAAACCAGTTTTTCCCTCAGTTTCCTTAATCCACTAACTGGAATCACAATTCAATAAGGTGCTCCAGCCAAATGTTTTGCCATCTTTCTTGACATTGTGCTTTCTCTCACACGGGATAGGAAATATCAGCATCATTCACTGCCATATTCAAAAAAGATGACGAGGACCATGTGTTGTGATAACATCATAAGAGCCAGTGTCTTTCTGGTCCCTGGCCCTTTCATCTCATCCTCTGCCTTTAGATCTTAGATGACATCTTGTGAAGGAGAAACTGAGAATCCTTGGATTGACTTAGTGAAAACTTAAAATGCCTCAATAATCACAAACTTCACCAGAAAAGGTGACTACATGAAAAAAATTTTTTTCTATTAGTAAAATATGGGAAGTTGAGTTAACAATCAAGTTCATTTACAGAAAAACAAAGATATACATTATGATATGTAGGTCTGGACTGCAAGTCCATACCCACTATTCTTGAGGTTTCTCTTTTTTCTTATGTGTGTGCTTATGGGCCTTCTTTTCTCATTGTTTTCTGAAAGAGGGCACACAAATCCCAGTGAGTCTGCAGTGATCCACTGAGGTTCCAAAAGAAAATATTAATACCTCATTTATATTTAATTTTATATAAATGAGATAACAATTAATTTACATATGGATTGACATTGGTAATTTACTCAGGCATATGTCAGACAGCCACTTGTCATGAATTGTCCTGAGGAAAGTATACATGATTGTCAGAGGCAGTCTCATTTTTCATCCTAGTTCAGCTTACTATGACTTGCTGTCTTGTATATGGACCCAATTAACTGAATTCATAAATAGTGTTATAAAATGAGATAAAAAGATTGCAAATAATGTCTTTACAAAACTGACGATTTAGAATAATGCTAACAATGTACAACCTAACAACGAAAAGTGAGTGCTAATATGTGTTCTGTTCTTAGTGTAAGTTGTCAGCCACATTCTAATGTGTAATTGGGAACATAAAAATAATTTTAACAGAAAGACGGTGGCTAAAGTTCACAAAGTTTACAAGAAGACTACTTGAAATGTGAATTTACATTTATTATTTTGAGAAATAATCCTCAACCCAAAATATATACAGTATATTTATATTTGGTCTCAGAATAATAGTTAACAGTAATATGGGGCTAGGCACTATATAAAAATATTATCATTTTATCCTCATCTCATTGTCTTCAATTTCAGTTTATATATGTTGTAATATTCATAATATATTATAGGATTATATTTGCATATAAGTTATGAATAAATACATATATATGAGGTAGGTAAACATTTTATTGAGGGGACACAAAATAAAATATATTTGTGACCATCACTCAATATGACAGCATTTAGATCAGCAGAAGTGCTTCTATACTTTATAGTGAAAAATATTAGTGCTGCAGAGTGCTTTAAGAAGTTTCTTAAAGAAACAAACTTCACTGGAACCAATATCAGATTTTGTCCTCTTCTTGGAGTTTTCCTTTGGAAAGTTATAAAGCAGGGCCACCAATGTCACATACTCAGAATTACTCCCACACCCTCTCATTCATTAATTTACACAAACATACATATTAAGCACATCCTATGTGTGGAGTGTGACAAGACAGAGTCCATGGGTTCCTCCTGAGAGTTTCTAAATCAAGTAACAAGAATTCTTAGCAACAATTTTAAGTTGTATTTGGTTGCCATCTTTCCTCATAGGGTGTGTGCCAATTATGCAAATCAAAATTACAAGAAGAGGTCTGTCATTGCTGAAGCTAAAAAATCTGGGCATGCAAATTAATTCCAGTTAGTTCCTAGTTTAAAAGCTGATTTCTAATAAAGAGGTGTTTTCTTACTTCTCCCTCTGTTTTCCTCCTTCTTCTGCATTAAAACGATGTTACAGATTGTCAGAAGCTTCCACTGCCAATCAGGATTAAGCAGAGGATATAGAACAGGATAATATTAACATCTACTGAGTACTTGCTGTGACCCTATTATAAGCACTTTATTTATATCAACTTGTATCAACATTCTACTGACCAATTAATTATGACAATGCTCATTTTAAAGAGAAACTGAGGCACAAAAATTTTTTTAGCTATGCCACTTCATTTTTTTTACTACAGAAATATGACTGTTGACTAATTTATATTAATTATTAAATTGGTCAACAGAATAATTAATATTTTATAAGTTGCCCTTTTTAATAATAATGAGTAGCTTAATTTATTATAACATTACATTGGAATAACTTCACCTAAATTAAATAGCATTGTTATGTTATGGTTGACATAATGTATATAATAAAAGGTATAAAATACAGGAAATGAAAAGATGGATTTTCATTTGAAAGATGAATCTATAAGTGTGGCTTCCTTAATGTGCTACTTTTTTCAAAATTGATGTGAGCAATACAACTAGTCTGAGATGAGCATTTTCTTGATGTTGACTAGGGCCACTTTGTTAATCATAATACTTACTATAAAAGAAAAGAGTGAATTGAGCAGATATCACTGTGACAACTAAAAATGAATGTTTTTTGTAGTTTTGCAAATGATTAGTATACAATTCCGTATTAACTAAATAATCAAATTTTTAATAAAACTCACACTGAAGCAAAAGTTATGATATTTCCAGGTTAAATCTAGCTTGATTTACCCAAGAAAATAAAACATAGCCATTTAGTTTCTTTTCCCTTTCCCAATTCCACCCTCATATAAACATTTAAAGTGTTTTCTGTCTCAGAGTATTACTTCAGCAGAATTGTTTTATTTGTCCTGAATTAGAATTAGATTACTTCATAAGGTAGGAGTGGGTGACTATTAATATCTGAAAACAGACCAACATAATGTAGAAACACCAAAAAGCCCTAGGGCACTATTGAAGAAGGAACACAAGTGATGATCCAGAGTAACAACCATCATTTCCAGACTATGATTCAAATGCTAAAGTGATTTGATAATTTAATGATAAATATATAGATAGTCGGTGGAAGAAACCCTGTGTTTTGAACCTAACTAGTAATCTTTCAAAGTTAAAACAAGAAAATATTCTCATAATAGTATTATAATATAGGGCAGCGAAAGATTATTGTATTAATTTATTTAAGTATTGGATTTGAACAGATTTAAGATTAAGAATGCTAATTCCTTTGTTTTTGTTTTAATTTTTTTTTTAAACCTAAGGCTATGTTGAAGAGAGTCTAAGGATCAAGAACACAGAATTATATATAGAAAATAAACACATTACTGAAAGAAATATCACACTTTTGAATAATTGGAGCTAAAACCAACTGTGTCTAAATTGAAAGACTACATGTAATAATGAGTCAGTTCTCTCTGAAAATAGTCATAAATTTTAACTCAATTCTGATCTGTTAAAGTTTAAAAAGAAAGATGTTCAAAGAAACAGGACAATCCTCTCATGAAGGATTCCCCAAACTTTACAAACTATTCTCTTTTTGATAAAAACTGCCTGCTTTTGCCAGCTGGCATGGCTCAATGGCTGAGTATTGACCTTTGAACCAGGAGGCCAGGTTTCAATTCTGGTCAGGGCATATGCCCTGGTTGTGGACTAGATCCCCAATGTGGGGCATGTCGGAGGCAGCTGATCAATGATTCTGTCATCATTGATGTTTCTATCACCTTTTCTTCTCTGAAGTCAATAAAAAATACATATATATTTTTTAAAACCTGCATGTTTTCCCTTGACATTGTAAGTCAAAACAATAGCAATTTTGACCACGGTTTCTTAAACTGAACACGTCCACCCATCCTGCACCCAAGATCTCCCCTCCGGGAAGGGATGTGCATGTGTATCTTTCCTATGAGTTGAATATCAGTAGCTTAAAGTGCTTGTTATTATTCACAATGTGTACTTGATCCTGAGGGTTTTGAAACATGATTAGACTGCAAAGTTTGATCTTGTCTCAACGGCAGACACAAGGCTGTTAAGACTGAATACACCATGAGAATTTACTAATTTGCAAGAGAAATATCATTGTAGACTAAGTTTGGTTTTGAGGTCCATTGCTGAATGTATTCTCTTTCTGCAAAGAAGCAACATATAAAAACAGTATCATGTGAATGCTGGTTCATTTTCAAAGAGCACATCTCTTCTACATTTACATATAACAAAAAAACATTAAGTCACGGTTTGGTGTGTGTGTGTGTGTGTGTGTGTGTGTGTGTGTGTGTGTGTTTGTGTGTGTGTGTTTCCCCCAAAAAACTCTGAACATTGCTCTATATTTAGTTGGTATCTAAATGCTACAATCGTCAGCCATACTTCTTATAACATTTTATGCATCTTTTTCTGACCGAATGCTTATTTAATTTTTTCTTGTTTTATATTTATTTCTTTGAATTACACTTGACTCAAAACTATCACTAGAATTATAGAGTTTGGCTCTCTTTTCATTCATTGTATTAAATGGTGTGGCCTTTTGGTCCAGGTACTAATACCTATTTTCAGCTGCAGAAAGTTTTCCTCAATTATATTTTTGTTTATTATATATCTTATTTCATTAATTGTTTCAATATTTCTCTTAGTAATAACTATATCAGGCAGTATTTCCAGTCTCTTCATGTCTAACATTCTTACTTTCACTATTCATATTGTCTCTGCATTCTGAAAATTCTCTTCAAACGATATCTTGCTATTTATTACTGTCTCCTTGGTTGATCTAATTCATTCTATTTAGTTATTTCCTTGAGCCTTTTGAGCACATCCAGTTATTTTTGAATTTCAGCCTTTTTAAAAACGTTCATCAGGATCATCTTTTTATTTCAATCTATTTTATTCTTACAGCTTTTCACACCGATTGATATGCCATATATATATATGTACTTTTTTTCTTCTGTCTGCTTTGATAAGTCATTTTTCAAGGATATACTCTTACTATTTATTTTCAGATAATTATTCTCTACTTTTTTTCGTTCTGCATGTGGTTATTATTTTTCTGCCTCTCTTCTTTAAATGAAGAGAAATATTTATACAGACTTGGAATTTGTTACAAACAGTAGTATTTTTATTTTTTATAAAAACTTCTAAACTTCTTGCCTATATGATAACTGGTAGAACCCTCCTCTCAGATAGGATCATATCTATAGTTTGGCTTAGCTAGAGGGTGTTAGGATCAGCTATCAGTTGTGAAACCACTGTGAAGTGAGGTGGAATACCTATTCTTCTCTGCCCTACTGCCTAACTCTCTGCTGCTTTTGACATAGAGTAAGTAGGAAGAACTACCATATTCATTATTTACTGCTTTAACTGTTCTTTTGAGTATACGTTCAAGATGATAGTACCTTGTATATATAAGCCACACTTATCAGGGTGCAATATGCTACTTGTGATCCTTCTGTAATTTCAAGGGGTTGGGGGAGGGGGTGGCATGGGAGAGAAGGCAGAAAGTACAGGAAAGAGGGAACAGAGCTATGATAATCCAGATAGTTAAAAACTCAAATCTTAAAACTGTAAAACTCCTGGTAGAAAATATAGATGATTATCTTCGGGCCTTAAGTAGGCTGTGTCATTAAACAAGACACAAAACATATTGACTATAAAGTGAAGCATTGACAAATTTGGCAATATTAAAAGGAAGAAATTTGGCCATCAGCAGCTACATTAGAGAAAGTGTATGTCACACACTGGCAGAAGATATTCATGACACCCACACTCCAAAGTGATTAGGATCAATAATGCACAATAAGAAAAACACAACCTAGGTGAAAGTGAGAAGATAAACAGACATCTCACAGAGAAGGAAACCACAGACCAATCAACACATGAAGAGATGTTTACCTCATTATTGGTTAGGAAAATATAAATCAAAACAAAATTAATTATCAGTTTATATGCTTCTGATTGGTCAGCATTAAAATGTTTGTCCATATTATGTTGGGGAATATGTGACTCCATTGGTAAAGGCTTAAGTGGCTGAATCCAATTCAGAAAACAATTTGGCAATATCATTTAACATTGAAGGTTAATCTATGACCCAGCAATCCCAATTCAAGCTATGTACCACTCCCCCAAAATATAATAACAACCACACAAAAAAAGCAAAAAAACAAAATAAAACAAAACAAACACACACAAAAACTATTGCAGATGTAAAAGTTAATACCCAGGATATTATATAATTTAAAAATGTGTAAAATTTTTTACAAAGATAAGAAAACTACACTAATATATGTTTTAGAAAAACATAAAGATACACTAAAACTAAATAAAGCAAGGATAAGGTAAAAATGACAATTGATGGAAAGAAGCAGGGAAATAGATGCAGAAAAATCATGAGGCTGTCAAAGTCCTAGGCTTCATTTTGAATGAAGGATCCACTTGTGTTTGTTTATTATATTAATGGAAGTAATCTACACTAATAAAAGAGAAATGTGCAAATTATTGTCATTCTGCTATGCTACCAGCTAATCAGAGTGAGTATGCAAATTAACCTAAAAACATGGTGGCAGCCTCGCTCCCTTTCCCCCACTGGGTGCCAGCACTTGCAGCTGCAGCTTAGGCAAGCCACTGCCCACCATCTCCTGCGGCTACAGCCAGCCTGGGCACCTATGGCTGACCAGAGTGAGGGAAACACAGATCCTGGGTGCCTGTAGTTGGCTGGAGGAAGGAATCCTGGGTCCCAGAAGTGGGACTTAGGCAGAAGCAGTTAGGGACAATTAAGCCATCAGAGGAGCAGTTAGAGACCATCAGGCTGGCAGGCAGAAGAAGTTAGGGGCAATCAGGCAGGCATGTGAGTGGTTAGGAACCAGCAGTTCTAGATTTTGAGAGGGATGTCTGACTGTTGGTTATCCCCTGAGGGGTCCCAGATTGGAGAGGGTGCAGGCTGGGTTGAGGAACACCCTTCCTCCCCCCCCCCCCCCGAAATTACATGCACTGGGCCACTAGTTAGTTATATAACTTATAAAGTAAAAGCAAATTGGCCCTGTATAGACAAATGATAAGATTCTGACATTAGTCAAGGAGTATAATTAAACCAACTCAATATTCCAGATAATAACCATATTGTATCAGAATTTTCTCTTAAGGAAGGATCTATCTTGTGTTGGGAAATACTTTAGTAATTAACACTGTAGTCATGGATTGACAGGTGTCAAGGAAATAAAAGATGTGGCTAGTGTCAACCTAATAAATTTCATTGAAAATTTTAATGAACATGAAAAAAAGAGAAATGAGTAGAAATTTGGTTGTAGGGGGGAAATGGGGGAAGGAGTAAGGAAAGGAGTAGGTGGAAATACAGGTTTTTGCTATTTTTGCAATGTAAATGTTGTCTTCTCAAAACTTTAGGAAAATGTGCCAAATTTGCAAATTTCCTCTTTCAGTTGGTTTCTCAATGTAAATGATGAAAAGACAGTTCCCCCTTCCCATGTGACACCATACAAAACACGTTGAGCACATGAGGATTGCAAGGCCATACCCTGAACTTTGCCATTGGTGACAGCAACAGTAATCTGGAAGTGACCCAAGAAAACTCATCACAGGACTTTTGAAGACATTGTCCCGGCCAGCGGGACAGCAAAGTAGGATCGAGGAGACACCTGGAAGGGAATGAGGGAGGACAGGAGACATGGAGAAATGGAGGCAAGACAGGGTTCTGATCAAGCCTCAAATTTTATTGTTGAAGCTGCAATATATATATATACAGGCTGTAGGGGGAGATTGCCGAGGGAAAATTCCAAGGCGGGGCAAACTATGGGAGGGAGAATCAGGGAGGGGACGTTGTAGGGATTTTCCGGAGCAGGATGTGTCCTTAAGCGATAAGTTATCTTTAGCTTCTGGCCAAGCCGCAGGGCACCACGTAAGAGGAGTTGGAAACTTAACTCCCAAGATGGAGTTGTGCTTTCTAAGATGGAGTTGCTGGTATAAACTCTGATGGCTCCCAACAAGACATGATGATGATGTGGACTTCCACAGGACATGGAAAGGCTGTCCAGATAATGTTATCTAGCCACCTTCAATTTTGTTTTAAATATTCCAGATTAGGGATATGAGCAGCATATACTCCCCAAGATTCAGTAGTCTTTCAAAATTGCTGCTTTTTATAACTTATAAACTATATTTGTAAGAAAAATGATAATGTATAATTTACATAATTACATTATTTTGTAAGCCCTATTTGTAAAGATACATCAATGTCTCTGTAAAACATTATTATATATGTTTTACATAGACATTTCAGTTTCTTCAGTAATGAGCACTTTTCATATGTAGCAAAATGGGAGAAGTAAGATATATTAGGTGAGTGTATTTAGGTTGCAGAAAATTACTGCAATTTCTCCATACAGTCCTTCATATTTATTTATGTTACAATGTTATTATTTTTAAAATATTAAATGTTTCCCAAGTGGATAAAAAGTTAACATAGAAAGCATTAAATTGATGAAATTCTGGCATTTTAAAAAAACAATCTCAAATGAAGTCTCATGTTTCACTAAATTGATGAGCACTAACAATTGTAAAGTTACTTCTATGTGCTTAAAACCAATAATAAAAATAACAATCATAATAATGGCTTAAATAGATATTTCCAGTTTAAAAACTTGCTTTGGAAAGGAAAAAAATAGGAATTAGTTCCTCAATTTTATTTTAATTGTATATCACTAGCATTAAAGATATGCATATAACACTATGTTTTCCAATAAACTACTGGGTGAGAAATACCACAAATCTCAATAGCCCATTTATAATTTGTAATGATGTTATTTATCACACTGTGTCCAGAGCTGTTCCAGCCCTGGCTCATAGTTCAGTTGATTTGAGTGTCATCCTGAAACCAGAAGGTTTCCAGTTCAATCTCCAGTCAGGGCCCATGCAAGAAGCAACCAATGAACACATTAATACTGGATCAACAAATCCATGTCTCTCTCTCTTTCTCTCTTTCTCTCTCTCTCTCTCCCAAATAAATAGACAAAATTTTTTAAAAAGCTGCTCCAATAAATTATCTTGAAAATAATATGTTGCAAAGAATTAAAATTTAGGTGGAAAACACTTGTTTAAGGATTGTGTTTTTTTCTTTTTTTCTATTAAATGAGTATGAAAATACCTTATTTATCTGAAGGTGTAGGTTGACCATATGCTCTTTTGAGATAAGACTTTTCTTTGTTCTCAGAAATGTCTCAGTATAAGTGAACAGAGAACTGATTAAATTTATGAATCCAAAAATTTGTATTATCATTGAGGATATGTTCCATTGCAACACAGAACTTTACGTGTTAGATTGGCTTAACATACTTTACTCTTAAGATAATTGAGTCATGTTTCTTCTTTGCTGAGTATCATAGAATATATTATTTTTACTATGGAGGCACCCTAGGTAGGAGTCACACACCATTTCTGGAATCATGGACAGGGTCAAGGAATTAGTCACATTACTGGTCTTTTATACTTATTTTGTATTTAGCACTGAATTCAAATTTACTCATATGATTCTGACAGGCTGGAATATACCATTTGTTTTGTAACTCATATGTCATTGATGCATAGGATTTTAATTTAAGATTTTGTTTTGCACTATAAATTCTAGCCTTACCCCAGAGCATCTACAATATTTCAAAATCTCTCTTATAACCTTGAAGTTCACATTATTATGACTCTCTCCAAGTGACTCTAATGATCATTCAGTTTTAGAAACTACTACTCTAGAATGCTTCCAGATATAGGAGATTTTTTCCCTTAAAAAAATGCCCTCATTAAAGCATCTCCAATCACCTCTGAGTAGTGGATGGGGTGTGGTGGATTGACTCACCTGACCTCTGTTCCCACTAGCTTCTGTGGTCCTCTCTGCTTTGCAGAGATAGCAGAGAGTAAAACATTCCCCAAGCTTCCTCCCCTAACTTGATTTAGATCGTGCCTAAATTGATAAAATTGTGTAGGACTTGAAATCAGGATTCAGTTAAGTGGTGAAAGAAAATGTCCCTAAGACATCCATTTTGCCATTGAGGTCTGGCCCAGGTGGCTGGGCTCTGGAATTCGTATTGCTGCAGGAAACTTCCTCACTCCTGGATGACAGTGAAGGCAGGTGTTCCTGGAACCAGCAGATAGAAAAACAGCTTCCTGGCTACTTAGCTTTGAAATTATAGTAGAGGTAACGGCTTCTTTCACAGCTTAGTTTCTGTGGTGTGGTGGTGTATTATATTTGGGAGTATTCCCAAAAGCTCAGCTCTGCATAAAACCTAGTCCTTCAACTCTTCTAAGAATTTTGTAGGGATTGCGTTCCCTATATTTTCCCCCTGTTAAAAATAGCTAGAGCAGTTTCCTTAATCTTCACCTAATCCCAGATTAATGCCTCCCTTTTATACCTGCCTGTCTGGTAATCCTTACTCAAAGCTTATTGTGACATTTCACATGCAGAGTTAACAACAGAGCTCTTCAAAGATTTTAAGGCCTCCACTCCTCAAAAAAAGAAAAAAGAAAATCTTATAAATATTTGATTTATACATTATAATAACCCTTAATAAGCAGACTGGAGGGTCCATTGAAAGAACAATCTGCATACACACTAATTGGCATTGGGTTTCTATATATGGCATGTCACAGAAGTTTTCTACTCTTGCATTTAGTAAATCCATCATACATTTGGATGTTTTCTGAGACTACTTAGTCTATGTGCTTTTATTTCAAAGAAAAAACAATGAGCCTTCCTCCCAAAATTAACATGACAAATGAGAGAGAGATTTAGATATCCTTACTGGGGGATTGTATATGTTGCAAAGGGATAGGAACTTGAAAAAGGTGATATATACAATGGTTTAAATTCCTACCTTTAAAAAAAAAATCGTCCGATTCTGTGTGTGCACTCTATTGGTTCATACCTTGCACATTTGTTGAACAAACACTGTGGACTTCATACTGTGCTAGACAATAGAGATGAAGCACAATAGAGAATAAAGAACATAAATACTAAAATAGATACCACAGGAGACTCCTGTTATAACGAGGGGGAAAGATATTATACAACTAATTACAAAAGTATTTAATTAAAATAGCAGTATGTTTAAAAAGACATAAAACCATGGGGTGACATCATTGGGATCCTGATCCAGTCTTCCTTAAAGGAATAATATTTGAGATAACTTATGAAAAGCAAGTATACATGAACTAGGGGGCTGGAGAGGGGTGTTTTCTTGGTAGAGTTGTGGAATATAAATGGCTTGAAGAGAGCAAGTAAAGGACTTCCTCTACATTTTATGCCCAAGAAAATATGGAGAAGTAGAATGCCTAGCTAATGGGACATAAAAGGAGGACAAACTGCAGAAGACAGTGAGAAAGACATAGGAAAGAGAGTCAGTACTTCATCTTACTGTCTTTTTTTTTTATTTTTTTCTGCATTCTTTTTTTTATTTTTTTCATTTTTTTTATTTTATATTTTATTGATTTTTATACAAAGAGGAAGGGAGAGAGAGAGCTAGAAACATCGATGAGAGAGAATCATCGATCAGCTGCCTCTTGCACACCCCCCACTGGGGATGTGCCCGCAAGCAAGGTACATGCCCCTGACCGGAATCGAACCCAGGGCCCTTCAGTACCCAAGCCGACGCTCTATCCATTGAGCTAAACCGGTCCCAGCATCATCTTACTGTCTTTATTAGCATTTCATTCTCCAGTAGACAAGTGCAATACCGCTTTCTAAGAGCGTGCCACCCCGGAAGGTGCACCTCTCTCTGCTCTACTCCACATCTGAAAAAGTGCAATAGCCCTGGAGTGTCATCTTGATATTCCAAGGTTGTGGGTTTGATCTCTGATCAAGGCACATACAGGAAGTAACAGTAAGTGCATAAATAGGTGGAACCACAAATCTCTCTCACAAATCCTCTCTCTCTCTCTCAAAAAAAAAAAAAAAGATTAAGTGCAATAATATTAAAAAAAAATCTCAACATCAAGAGTCATATCATTCACAGAATTCCTCCCCACATACACACTTTCATCAAATTCTATTACTAATATCACATTACCCTCTGCTTGAAGCTTGGGATCTTCACCACTCCTGGCACCTGAAGCTGGTTTAGCTGGCTGATTGTTTGGGGGCCGGGGGTATGATAACTGTGCACATGACAGACAGCTGAGCACATGGGTAACTTTGTACCTCTGTTTCAGAAAACAGGGCTGTCTGATCTTACCTATTGCCTATCACAAGAGAGTTGCAATCACATTGTGTAATTACCTATTTCCAGCTATGGAAATGTTCTATTACCATTTTTATTCTGTAATTTAGTAAGAAAAAGAACCTCAGGCAAGTACTTTGAATGTCATTCAACCTCTCTTGGTACAGATCCTTGCATATTTTATAAGAAATAGTGTTGTGGCCTTGTTTGCCTTAGTTTGCTCCAGAGCAGCGATACAAATTTATTAATACCATCTGTTTTCTTAAAAAGTAAAAATTGCCATAAAGCAGGAACCAAGAGATTCAGCCTCATATGGAAATTTTGCCAAGATCTGCCAAAGCAACTTCTCTTTATTTATTACTTTTATTTCACTATTAGAACGTATTTACAATGGATTACTTAGAGTCTTTATTTCCATTATGTAATAATATCTTCTTTTTCAAGCATTTAGATGCATTTGTATTATAAAAGCCAAAGCAAAATCATAACTTGCTCCTAGATGTAGAAAAATTGGGGGGGGGGGGATTTATTAGTTTAATCCTTGTTAGCACAACACAGTCTCTCCTCTATTATTTCATTTGTTCTTTTATTAAAATCTTCAATAATCAGCACAACCTACAATTTGAAAGCAACCATTTTAGGTATGTATCTATTGCCTCATAAATAATTTAAAACAGTAAGGTTAAATGTGTCAATTCAGAGAATTACAAAACAGTTAAGTGGCTTTTCTTAAAATTTCTACTATAGAAATCTGTATATAAAGTATGAAAGAATCAGAATTTATATAAAGTATCTTATATAAAGTATGAAAGCATCTTATATAAAGTATGAAAGAATCAGAATTTCAGAAATATATGGTTTAAGTTAGGATAAATATATACCATCAGCTCATGTTCCTTATCTAAAGAGTAAAAGAAAGAAATGAATATGAACAAATATTTCAGCACCACGATCTATAAGGAGCTAAAATAAAAATTTCCATCAGATGGGTCCTATTCTTGACAATCTTACATTTTTGGACTATGAAAAAATAAATAATTTATTATATTTTAGAATGATACTTAAATATTCTACAGTTTAAATATGTTAAATTAAATAGAACATGTAAGAATACTTTGATGTAACAAAATGAATTGGTCTGAGAACCTCTGGCATAGAGAATGGGCTGCATAAATGAATTAGTCAGTCATCTTGATTTAGCAAAAAAGAGAATTTATAACAAGTTCATAGCTTCAGGGACTTGGTTCAAAGGCTTAAATAATGCCAGTTTGAATAGTTTTAGGCTTTTTGTGGTGAATTCTGGGATCTTCAGACTCATGTCAGCATAAACCCAAGTCCCAATCCTAAGTTTAGTGGCCTTCCAGGTACTGACTGGAAACCCTGGGTTCCAGTCACACTCCTGAGTGTCCCTCTCCCAGCCACCAGGTCTGTATTAATGCTCAGTCCTGCGGACACCACAGCGTGGCCTGTTGGAAGGTGAAGGGATTGCAGGGACAGGCTTTGAGCCCCGGCTGGAACTCCAGGCCAGCCCTCAGTATCCTTTGATCTATACTTTTACTGTTCAAACACATGGCATGTGGACCTCTGTTTGGATTCTTACTCCAAGTCCTTCAAATGTTAGGGGCAGGCTTGGGTTAGGCAACATTTGAAATTTTTTTAAAAAAAAATTTTAATTTTTTTATTTTTATCGGAGAGCAGGAAAAGGTCATTTTAAGCTGAAGCAGGAGAGGGACAAGATAAAATTTAGAACTTTAAAAACATCTTTACTATGGTATAACTGACATAAGTTAGTTGCTTGTTTTTAATGCATACACTTGATAAATTTTGGCACACCAATGAAAGAAACCATTATCACAATTGAGAAAATGAAAAGAAAAAATTTTTTTTTGAAGAACACATATTCAACAAATTACTTTTGTCAAAAAAAAATATATATAAAGGAATCTGAAAATTCAGTAAGGAGACAAATAACCCAATTAAATATAAACAAAATATCTGAGCAGTCATGTCACCAAAGAAGATGTACACTCATCAGAGAAGCACACTACAAGCTGCTCAGCACCAGTAGCCACCAGGAAAACGCCAGTTTGTATTTTCCAAGGTCCCTAGGCCTCTGTGCCCTGGAAGGACTGGGGATAGGAGTGGCTGCAGACCGAACAGCTCAGAGGCTATTGCCATAGGACTAGCAAAGGAGTGTGGTCGCTTGAATAGAGATGGCGGTTGTGGAGATAGGGGGAGAACTACAATAAATTAGGGAAATAGGAAGCAAAATGGATAGGCCTTGACATTTACTTTGGTTTCAGAGGGTAAAGTGTTAGAAATGATTTCAAGTTTTCTGGTTTATGCAGTTGGGTGGATGACGATGCCATTCACAAACATGGGGAAGCCGGGAGGAAGACCAGGTGTGGTGGAAGAAAGAGCTTATGTTACACTAGAGGCCTGGTGCATGGAAATTCATGCCCTGGGGGGAGGGTCCCTCAGCCTGGCCTGCCCCCTCTCACAGTCCGGGAGCCCTCAGGGGCAGGAGGTGACTCAGTGAACAGGGGAAGGTGATGCCCCATCACGCCTCGGCAGCATAAGCCTAGGCCGGCCCTGGTTACCTGAGCTCAGGTGGCCCTGGACAACTGTTCAGCTGTCATTGGAGACTTGCCTGTGCCTCAGGTTGACCCTGGATGGCTGGGGGGCTGAGGGTACTGGGTGCCTCCATCTTGTGGTTGTGGGTGCTGCCATCTTTGAGGGCATGGCAGTCAATTACCATATTCCCTCCTTATTGGCTGTCGTTGCCACCATCTTTGTGATGGCATGAGGGTCAATTAGCATATTCCCTCTTTATTAGGATGAGCACCTTTGTTGTCCCTTTGAGGCACCAAAGTAGAATCCTGGAGCTGGCCATTGGGGTAAGATGTGTTCTGGGCCTTGTATTTGGTGTGGACAGAGTTTAAATGGGAGGAAAGGGAGGAGCAGGGATTGCCAAATCTGATTCCCCTGTCCTGAAAAGCGGGAGGGAGCCTGCTGTTTATCGAGGGTCGACACTAGTAAAGCAGGAAGAACTTCTGGTGAAGAGGAGGCTCCAAGCACTTCTTGAAATACTCTGCCTGGAATCCTTGAGGCATTTTGCCAATCTTGGGGTACCCTGAGCCAGGACAAAGTGAGGCCATAGCTCTCTGGAGTCTCCCTGCTCGTCCACTTCCTACCCTCCCTATTGCTGACTCCCAGTTTAGATGTAGATTGCATGCATGTAATTGTAGTCTCAGAGAAATAAAAAGTCCTGTAGTGCAGGCTACTTAAAAATCTTACTGAATGGTCTTCGGTCCAGTTTTTCCATGTGGATTACATAATCTGTTGAAAGAAGGAAAACACACACACACATACACACATTACTTATTTTTTTATACCTCATTAGTGAATCCACACCATACTGTTCCGCCTCTGTCTGGTTCTCACATTCTTAGAAAGAACAAGGGGATCTTTAAATTCATTCAGTTTGGGTTGGGGAGAGGCCAAAACCAGTTAGTGTCCCCCTGCCCCTCAGAATGGCCTTCTAGCCGCACAATCTAGGAAGGCATTCACAACCTCCCCCTCTCCTTCTCCTGGCTGGGCACAGTCTAGCTGCTATTCTGCTCTTCCTGCAAATATTGGAGAAAGTAAAAGGCACCATTCAGCCTCCTTTGTCTGCCAAGTCTGGCATCTCAGCGGTTTTCTCCGAGGGGCCCTCCTTTTTGGGACCCGCTTTGCCATTAACGGAAACCAATCTGAATGTCCCATTGTGCATCCTTTTTCTTCCCTCGCAGTCTGAAGGTGCCGTTGCCAAGTTCCCGAGCTGAACCTGAAAGACCCTCTCTCATTCCCCCAGTGCCCTGCTTCCAGCCCCATTGAGTCCCCGCGGAGCTTTCTCAGGCAGGAGGGCAGCAGTGTGAGGCCTGGGAGGACCTCGACCTACTCCGCTAACCCAGTGGCCTGAGCCAATGGCAGAGAGGATTGGGGCCTCACTGAGCCTCCCCCCTCCTCTCCCCCCCCCTCCCCCTACACCAGCCTCCTGGGAAGGACACTGGAGGGGTGCATTTGCAATGTAAGTCCTTGGCTTTCTGCCCGCCTCTTTTCCAAATAAGAAGGCAGGAGCTGCTACGAGTTGCAAGGAGGGTCTTCTGAATTGCAGTGGCCCCGGGACTCACAAATCCTCACTCGGGTCTCCTCCATCTGTTTGCAGAGCTAACGGGAAAGGGCAAGGATGGTGGAGGCTTTCTGTGCTACCTGGAAGCTGACGGACAGCCAGAACTTTGACGAGTACATGAAGGCTCTAGGTGGGTACAGATATGTTCTCCTCTTAACCTACAGCTTCAGGCATTTGCATATTTTTTTTTTCACCCATTAGATTGGCAAGTGACAAAGGCAGATCACATTGCAATGAAATATCCATTCTCTAAGGCTGTGCATTTCCCAGGGAATGAATGGGTTTTTCATGTGGAGGTTGCCTGCTCTCTCACCCAGGGCCACGTCTCGGTGGCTCTGATGGCCTGCAGATTGTGTTGTCTCCAGCAGCCACTTCTCTGCGCATCTTTAGATTATGATAATGTGGTAATTGTGTTGTGTGATGAATGGGCTAACCCTAAACATGCCCCAAGGAAACCTGTCCTTTAGGACCTGGGTTCCACACTAGGAGGGAGGTTTTCTGCTCTGGGAAAGCTGCTGCGGTCTGCATGGCTTGCCTTTGCTATTTCAGGTGTGGGGTTTGCTACTCGGCAGGTGGGGAATGTGACAAAGCCAACCGTGATCATCAGTCAGGAGGGAGGCAAGGTGGTGATCCGGACCCAAAGCACGTTCAAGAACACGGAGATCAGTTTCCAGCTGGGGGAAGAGTTTGAGGAAACCACTGCAGATGACAGAAACTGTAAGGTAAGAAGCCACTTGTCAAGGTGTGTGTGTGTGTGTGGGGGGAGATAAAAAAAAATCCTCTCGGCAGCTATAAAGCAGAAGCAGTAAACAAGAGGATAAAAGAGATTCCTGTTTACTTGTTTTTAGATGTTGGGAAGTGAAGAATGACCTCAGTATTTCCGTTCACAGAGAAGGATAGCAGGGTTGATTTTGTATTCTTACATGCATAGGTTATGTTCTGGAAAATGGGTACTTGCTAAAGCTCAGACCTTGAATTAATTTTTTTTTACCGTGTGTTTTCACATTGTATAGTAAATCTGTTTTCCAAAAGGTATTTAATAGCATTTGTTTGAAGGAATGATTGAGTTTTGTTTACTCTCTCTGATTGCTTCAGATTGAATAAACAGCTTACCTCATCCCAAGGCTTTGCTTAAAGGAGGGCGACTAGTCCGAAAGCACCTGCGCAGAATTTTTGTTTCTAACATGTGGAGTTTTTTGCATCTAGGTGTACACATTTCAATCCCATGATGAAATATTAGAGTGTGCATAGTAATGACTCCAGAAACAACACAAGATGTGGTACTAATTTAATAATTACTTGGACACAATTTATTCAATGCTACAACTCTTTCACAAATCACTTCCTTTGACTTTTATATCAGAAACTGGATCTGTAACGGTTTCTTTGTTCTGCTCTTTGTGATTGCTCTCAGTCTGTTGTTAGCCTGGATGGAGACAAGCTCGTTCATGTACAGAAATGGGATGGCAAAGAAACAAATTTTGTAAGAGAAATTAAGGATGGCAAAATGGTTATGGTGAGTAATGTCAGTTCTTCCTGGTGTTTTCCCCTCCCCCTTTTCTTGTCTCCTTTCCACTTCCTCCCTCCGCTCTGTCTCTCTCCTCCTCCCCTTCCTTTCCTTCACTCCCTTCCCCCTTCTCTCTCCCCTCCCTCCTTTCTTCTTTAATAACATTATGTTATTAGCAAGGTTCTTTAAGCAGTAATAAAGCAGAAGCAATAAACACATCCTAGCTAATTGTTTCCTTAGCTCTGTTTCTTTCATGATAGAAAAAGAAAAAATATGTCTGTGAAAAGAATTTTTGTAGGATTACTATGAATGCCTAATCCTCAAATAAAATCTCTATATAAAACCGACAATCATAAAAATATATAAAGACAGTTGATATTCCTATAAGAATATCAACCTAACTGAATCTCAAAAAATTACTCTATAATTTCTGAAATAAATAACAGATATTTAAAAACTTTAAATTTTAGTTTGTAAAAGTTATATGAGTTCAGTGCAGATAACTTTAGAATATAACACAAAAGCCTAACAAAAATGTAAAAATCCTTTTTAATTTCCCCTCAGAGAGAACCATTTTGGTGTTACTTCCAGTCTTTTAAAGGTACCGTTTACAAGTACCTATTCAAAACTGGTAGTCATGTAAAAAATTATAAAATCGTTAATGAATAATTAATGATGTAAAACATCATAAACTGGGAAAAATGTTATGCCTTAATCTAGCATCCCAGACACCTGTGTGTGCGTGTGTGCGTGTGCATGCACGTGTGTGAACCAAGTATGGTATTTTGATCACATTGGAACAATCAATGTGTCGTTTTGCTTTTTTTTCTTTGGAGGGATGGGTTTGCTTTACATATTTTTGGTTTTATTATTTCAGACAAGTGACTTGTTTTTACTCTCTTTCCTGACTGCAATGATTGCTGTTTTAGATTGAGATACAGGGTTTATATACTCACACTTCTTTTCATAGGTGGCAGTGGGGAGCAGAGGACAGTTTTTCTTTCATGCTAACACATATTTGCCCACATTCTTTCTGCAGAAGTGGGATGGCAAAGAAACAAATTTTGCCACCAAAGAAAGGATTCATTTCTGAAAAATTCAACCTTAATTTTCCTTTCTGCTTTTATCTCCATTTCTTCCTAATACAGAAAAGTGGATAGCTTAGCTTTGGTCGTCTGACTGTGATCAAGCAAGATCAAGTTCCAAAAATGTGATTAAGAACAATGGATAATAAATAAGGGCATATTTTAAAAATCACACCAATACATGAAAATAATGAACACTTAAAACCCTAAAATTTGTAAAGAGGTTTTATAGCAATTCTTCAAGTTGGATTTGACATAGGAGCCAATATTCCACGTGTGATCCACTTAATCACCAAGGTTCACGCAGGCTAAAGCGTGACAGCCAATCAAAGAGAATGTTTGCACATTTACCTTTTTCTGCTGATTTTGTAACAAATACTATTTGGAACAAATACTATTAGAATGATTTTGATTTTCTAAAAACGTTTCAAAAGTTATCTGGGTCATGAATTGAAAACTATTAGGAAAACCTACTATAGCGCTGGTTGGTTTGGCTCAGTGGATAAAGCTTCGGACTGTGGACTGAAGGGTCCCAGATTCAATTCCAGTCAAGACATATGTCTGGTTTGTGGGCTCCATCCCCAATAAGGGGCGTGCAGGAGGCAGTTGGGCAAGATTCTCTCTCATCATTGATATTTCTATTTCTTTCTCTCTCTTCCTTCTTTTCTGAAATCAATAATATATATATATATATATATATATATAATATATATTATATATATAAAACCTCAAAAAATAAAATAATCAATAAAAACATATTAAAGAAAAAGAAAACCTACTATAAATACTATAAATTCCATTCACTTTCAAAGCAGGTAGCAAATTTGTTTCAATTACTCTGATAATTCAAGGCAAAAGAAATTCTTTTGACCTGAATCTAGAGAGTTAATCTTAGTTTTTGTTTCATTTTTCTTTTAGAGACATGAACTATATGTACATATTATTTACTCATTAAACATAAGAGTTTGATTTCATTTTAGGAAAGAAAAACTTATGTAGCACTTACTGTTTGTAAATGCCAATATTCTTTTGCATGATATTTAAATCACATACATAATAATCTTTTTTTAAAAGTATGTTTTTATTGATTTTAGAGAGAGAGGAAGGGAGAGGAAGAGAAAGATACAAACGTCAATGAGAGAGACACATCAACATCCCCCAGCTGCCTCCTGCATGCCCCCTGCTGGGGACCGAGCCTGACAGGAGGGCATGTGCCCTGACCAGAATGGAACCAGCAACCATGGGTCGACACTCAACCAGTGAGCCACACCGGCCAGGCTATAAGATAATCTTTAAAAATTTCAGCTACTGAAATTCCTGTAAAATGTTCTGGCTATCTTTTGATCTTTCAGACTCTCACTTTTGGTGATGTGGTTGCTGTTCGCCACTATGAGAAGGCATAGACGGATTCCTGGTTTGGGCCTAGAGGAACTCCACAATTTTTTTGTTACTCAAGTCTCAGTGCTATCCTGCTATTACAGCACGGCTCATCACGTATTAGAAGGTTATCCCTGGTGTGGAGATAGAAAATGGTGGTTTAAAAACTTCTTTAAAAATGTGTTACTTCAAGCAACTAGCCCAACTCTATCTGCAAATCTATCATGTGTAATAGTTCGCATCAAGATTTTAAGCCACGTTTTAAAAATAAAGAGGTGACTATGGTTTGATATTTCTAGTGGAATGTAAATAAAATTGGAATAAAAATCTAATACCCAAGAAAGATTTTGTTGTTTTTAATATCACTAATCTGTCTGGGAATTGTATATTAGAGTTTTAAGTGAAAGAGTCTATGGCATAAAGTAAGGCTGGAAAAGTTAGCACTGTTGTTTAAAATACCAATTAAAAAAAAAAAAAAGCCTACGGATATGTGGACATGCCACTGTTGAGGTTGAGACTTCCACAGAGAATTTGAGACTTCCATTCATTTGGCCAGGATGCAAAGAATTGTTATGGTGGGTGGGATTCACAAATAACTTCTTGCTATTAGAAACAGGCAGGTTGAAGAAGCAAAATGATGTACATGGAAATGTCTTAGTGAAAGGTAAATATGATAAAATATTTAATCACATTGTCATATAATTCAAATATTTTATTGAAAAGTAAATAGGAAAAGGAAGTGAATTTCATGCTGGATTATAAAGATGTGTCTCCAGACACGTACAGTGAGCAGCACAAAGTCAGTGAGAATGCTAACATGCAATGTGCAGGCCAAGTATAAAGGCATTGCATTGCTCTGTGTGGGAGTTGTTGGAACTGAGTTGGCCAAAAGAAAGAAAGTAAATATTTATCTGTTTGTAACTGGCCAGGGTTTACATTCTAAAGTACAAACAGATGCTACATTTTATCATTTATAAAATTCTTTTTATACATTTCCGCAAAGCCATGATGTGAAGCAGGTAAGACAGATAGTATTTTTACTCTTCCAATGAGGTCATTGAAGATAAAATTTCAAGCATTTCTTAGGTTTCAAATACATTTCTAGTACATGTCCAAGTTTTCATGACTAATAAATAATATCAAGAACTGAACACTTTGAAAATTTCCCCTTTATTTCCTCTCAAAAATTAATATTTCAGCTAACTTTTTTTTTTCTGAAACAAAAATGCAAGATTTTATATTTTGGATTCATCCTTAGGAAATCTTTTCTCTTGTAGCCTTTGGGGGTAAGGGCTGAAGAAAGGGTAAATTTTTTGCAGGATAAATATGCAATATTAATTTTTAATCAACCCAGTGATTTCAATAAGTTTCTGTAAGTTAATTCAAGGTCTAATAAATTAATTTACAGATAAATTAAGTATGAGGAAACTTCCTTTAACTTATACAATTTACCATAATGATATTATATTATTACCTGATTATTGTATTACTTGAATTGCCATAATGATGAGTAGAAAACTCTAATATGCAGCCGAAGCCGGTTTGGCTCAGTGATAGAGCGTCGGTCTGCGGACTGAAGGGTCCCAGGTTCAATTCCAGTCAAGGGCATGTACATTGGTTGCGGGCACATCCTCGGTAGGGGGTGTGCAAGAGGCACTGCAGTTGATGTTTCTCTCTCATCGACGTTTCTAGCTCGCTCTCTCTCTCCCTTCCACTCTGTAAAAAAATCAATAAAATATATTTAAAAAAAAAAAAGAAAACTCTAATATGCAGTTATAGGATTTAACATTTGAAAGTACAGTCAATACTGAATGGCAAGATAAGATGGTCTGGGTAAGATTACCATTGCTAAAACTACAGTTTACCTCTATCTATCTATCTATCTATCTCTCTATCTATCTATCTTTTTTTTTTGTCTTTTTTAACACAGGACTTCTTTATTGGTGGTAATCTGTAACACAGGTTTGAGGAGCAGAGGTAGCATGTTTGTGGTGGTGGTGGTGGTGGAGGTCCATGAACCCAAGCATTGAGAGGCTTTTGCTCCAAATAACATCCTTCTGGCATTTATTTCCATAACAACTGTCTCACAGAGTGAGGAATGGAAAGGTTTCTGGATGCAGATCAAGAGTTGCAGTGATGGACCAAATACATTTTGGGGGGAAGATAATTAACATTTTCTTGGTTCCTAAATGTGTGCAAGGTGCTTGCAAATCACTTTTCTTCAAGCTGTATTTTATCTCATATAGTAGTAGTCTGTCAATGTACTAACTTCTCTGGTTTGTCTGTAGGAAAAAACCAAAACCATAGTTAACAGAAAAGAATTAGCAAGCCCAAAGACAAACTTGACCAAGAGGCCCTAGAAAGACATTTTTGAAGCCAAGATCCCAAATATAGAAACTAGGTTAAAGGCTTTCTTATGAAGTCCAACCGTGAACCTTGGCAATGAGCAAGCAGCAGCTTCCTCGAGGTTCCCTCTCACCCAGATATACATTCTTATGACAACACTAGAGGCCCGTTCCACAATAGGCCCCTGGCTTCACTCCCAGATGCCCAGGAGCCAGCAAGACTCCGCCCGGGAGCCGGCATGTCCCCGCTCCCAGGCCTCTCGGAGCTGGCAAGTCCTCACTTCTGTCTGGAGCACCACTCCAGTAGCTCCTTCTGCCAGCACTCCTTTCCCTCATAGCAGGCTTCACACAGCTCTTCGCATGCGTATGTAAATTAACCTCCATCTTTGTTGGGATAATTTGCGTACTCACTGATTGGCTGTGGGTGTAGCGGAGTGATGGTTAATTTGTACGTTCCTCTTTTATTAGGTAAGATACACCAACACCCAGAACATAAGGACCTAGAAATACTCAGGGTTGAGATATCTAACCAGAGATCCTAAGGCACTATGCTTCTTAGAGAGTGAGGATAAAGGAAAGCAAAAGAAAGTAGAGGGAGGAGAAAGAATAATTGCTTCTACCCTTTCATTTCAATATATTGTCCTTTTTCAAGCATTTCTTAGATTTCAAAATGTGTAAACCAGATTTCATGCTTAAGAATTATTTCACAACATGGTCCTGTTCTGGTCTTTTGGCTCCATGGAGGATATGGGGCCTGGAGGGGGTAACTTTGGTTCCAGGTACAAGTGTAGGATAACATTCTCTCCAATGTGCATACATGCTTTGGTTTGGGCATGATTTACAGGTTTGGTCTGTCCTCTGAAAAGCAACAACCCAGCATCTTCTTAGAAACAGGATAGGACCAGTTTGAGCTGGTCCTGTGAGTATACCAGGACCGTTTTGTCCACCATTGGAAAGTACTTTGGTTCTCAAGAGGCCTTTGAATCATCCTAAGGCTGAGGCAGGACTTGAACTGAGCTGGCAGGACATGAAACAGGAAATGGAGGTCTCTTGATTCCACTTCAAAGGCCCTTTCATGAGACGCATTCCCATTTTATTACATAGACTACAAAGCAAGGTTCTCGCTGATGCGAAACAAACACACTTTACAAATCTTCTATCAGGTGAGTTACTCTGGAGGGTATTTTCTTCTCCGAAGGAATTCAGACCCTACAAATGTAAACTATATGCTTCTTTATCTTAAAGGGGTCAGCATCCTCATAAATGGTATTGGAAGGGACACAGAACCCAAGGCAATGTGGGGATCTTGGCTTTTTTTTTCAGACTATTGTGAAAAACAAAACAAATTACAACCGAGTAAATTTGAATATCTAGTTAGCTACATTAAGGGATTCATAAATTGGACAACATCTCACCTCGCTGCCAGAAGGCCTCCAAGGAGTAGTGCAAAATGGAAGGTATTTATGGGAATTAGGGTGGGGCAAGGAAATAGTAACCAAACAAAAGAAGACTATTTGGGCTCAGACAGACATCTTTTCTTTGGAAGAAGAGAATGAAAGTGTTTTTATCATGCAGACTGCTGCTTCTTTCTAGGCGGGATGGAGAGGGCTCAGGTGACTGGTTATTTTACTGGTGCCTGACCAGGAAACTTCATACTGGTTGATTAAGGTGAGACTGGAAGAGACTGAAACAGCAGTGAGTCAGGTATTAAATATAGGTTAGGCATCATAAGCTTTGGCTCAAGTGAGGCTATTTGGGGCCTGTGATTTTCTTTTTAACAGTTTGCTTGTTTTTAACAACTGAGCTAGAAAAATGTCTCAGAACCATACTTTATGCCTTCCAGAGATGCATGAAAATTATAAGTGAAGCTGGTTTATTTTACTCTTCTGAAAGGAGTTTTTAGGAGTAAAATAGGCAGGTTTAGGAAATTTTAGAAATTAAGGGGTCCATGGAAAAAAGCACAGGGCTACAGAACTGCAAAGGGCACATTGCTATAGGAGAAGGGAGCTGGGAGCTGCAGAAGGTACACATTTACAGGATAAAGGGAAGGAAACCCCTAATTCAGAGGGGGAGGCGGGGAGGAAGAAAGCCCAGAGGGAATAAGAAAATGATAAGGGAGAAGAAGAGAAGAACCTCACGTACTTCTGTTACAGAAGACCGGAGAAAAGCCAAGCCACACTTAGAGAAAGGGAGTTACATTTTATTATGCACAGGCCCAGAGAAAAATGTGTCTTTCAAATTTTGCCCCTCCACCCCCAACATGGAGGAAACTTTCATTATTTATACTTTTTCCAGTCCTTTGTCTCCCACATTTGGAATGAGACTTCCGAGCCTTCTGAGAAAGAAGGCCTACCTGCTGGGAAGGGACCATGAGACCATATCTCAAGGCCTGGTCTGGTGCCAGCACTGACAACTCTGGTGCATAGTTTATGGCCTCTTGGAATGGGCGTAGTCTTATTTAAGCAAGCAAGTGTTTACAGAAGCCAAAATAGCAGAATTAATATTTCAAACAGCAGTTTTTATATACAATGGATGTTTTCCTCAAGTGAGGTTTGAGCTCTGAAGTTGCTATAGTGACCAAATCAGAGGGGCTGGTGACCAATCAGAGGGGATGTCAAGGCGCAAAGAACTGCAGTCTTTATAAACCATGGAGAGAAGGGCCTCAGTGGTACCCTTCCCCCTCCCCACGCGGGAGTCTGTGCTTGTTTCTCAGTAAATTTTCACCTTTTACTATACCATGGCTTCATTCTTTGACTCCACCGGACAAGAGACGGGGAACCATCCTGCCCAGAGAACCACACGTTCCAGTCCAATTTTCCTGTTTCGCTTGAAGGAATTTTTTTTATATGCAAAGGTGGGAATTTATTGAAGACCAAGTATAGACTCCCATGTGGGGAGGGGGCAAGAGTCCCTTTAAGGAATTTTTGAAGATACTGTTAAGGAAAAAAATCACAGACCCAAAATGGTGTCACTCATTAAAAAGTCCTACATAATGCCAAACCTTTGTTTAATATATAATAGTGATTATATATTAAACAAAAAAATCAATAAAACATATATATATTTTTAAAATATATTTTATTGATTTTTTTTACAAAGAGGATGAGAGAGGGACAGAGAGCTAGAAACATCTATGAGAGATACATTGATCAGCTGCCTCTTGCACACCCCCTACTGGGGATGTGCCCACAACCCAGGTACATGCCCTTGAACGGAACTGAACCTGGGACCTTTTAGTCAGCAGGCCAAAGCTCTATCCACTGAGCCAAACCGGTTTCAGCAATAAAATATATTTTTAAAATCACACAAACTTTAGAAACAAATGACAACAGCCAACACAATAGCTGGCCAGTGTGAATGAATCGAAATTATACGTATTCTTTTTTTTGTCAGATCAGAAAAAAAAAAAAAAAAAAAAAAAAAAAAAAAATATATATATATATATATATATATATATATATATAGTAATTAGTTTATGTGTGCCACAAGAAGAAAAATGTTAAAAATGAAAACTTGGTCATGTGGGCTCACTCCCCCCACAGAAAGAAGAGGCAATCTGCATGATTAAAACCCTGGGTTCTCTAAGCCCCCGAAGTCTTGCTCTCACAATGTTTTTTCTTCTGTTAATAGTTCTCTTGTCCCTCCCTTCTTCCTATAAAAGCTTCCATCTTGTACAACTCCTCGAGCCCTCCCGGGGTCTAGATGTGACGCTCCCCAATGGAGAAATCACTTAGCCAAATTGATCTTCACCTGGACTTAGTTGAATTTTGTTGTTTTTTAAAAAATATATATTTTATTGATTTTTTTTTTTTTTTTAGCAGAGAGGAGGGGAGAGGGATAGAGGGTTAGAAACATCCATGAGAAACACTGACCAGCTGCCTCCTGCACACTCCCTACTGGGGATGTGCCCGCAACCAACGTACAATACATGCCCTTGACCGGAATCGAACCTGGGACCCTTCAGTCCTCAGGCCAATGCTCTATTGATTGAGCCAAACCGGTTAAGGGCTGAATTTTGTTTTTTGTAACAAACAAGACTCCTGGGGACCTCAGGTATTGAGAAGTGGTCATGGACACATCACCGTCGCTTCAGCTTGTGGAAAACCCAAATTACTGGTCTCCAAACCCCAGAGTTTCTGATTCAGTGGGCCCGCTGTGGAGCCTGGGGATTTTCATTTCAACTCGAATTTCCAGGCAGTGCCGATGCCGCTAAATTCAGGATATTGGCGTGTCCCCTCTGCGGAGAAGGCCCTCGGGGTTCAGGTTCAGGGCCTCGGGTCTGGTAGGCTGAAGGTAAGGTGACCAGACGTCCATTTGTCCCGTGTCCCGCGGCGTTAAAAAAAAAAAAAATCCGAAAAAGAAGGAAGAATCTTTCCAAAAATCGGGACTTTTTTTTTTTTTAAACGCGCAGGAGACAAATTGTTAGAAATCGGGGCTGTCCCGCCCAAAGCGGGACGGCTGGTCAGCTTACTTAAGGGCCAGGTGGCCGGGCCGAACACATTTCTTCCCGGGGCAATTGCTGACGCCCAAAGGGCTGCAGTCATCAGCCAGCTCCCCGGGTCAGGCCGACCCAGGGGCGGCGGACTCTGCCCCGCACGTGACCGCTGGGCGTCCGCACACACCCCGTCTCCTCCTCCTCCGCCCCCTCCACCTTCCTCTCCCCCTCCTCCTCCCCCTCCTCCACCAGCACCTCCTCCTCCACCTTCGCCTCCGCCTCCACCACCTCCTCCTCCTCCAGCACCACCTCCTCCTCCTCCGCCTCCTCCGCCTCCACCTCCTCCGCCTCCACCACCTCCTCCTCCAGCACCACCTCCTCCTCCTCCGCCTCCGCCTCCGCCTCCACCTCCTCCGCCTCCACCACCTCCTCCTCCAGCACCACCTCCTCCAGCACCACCTCCTCCGCCAGCACCACCTCCTCCTCCAGCACCACCTCCTCCGCCTCCACCTCCGCCTCCTCCTCCACCTCCGCCTCCGCCTCCTCCAGCACCACCTCCTCCTCCAGCACCACCTCCTCCGCCTCCACCACCTCCTCCTCCTCCAGCACCACCTCCTCCAGCACCACCTCCTCCGCCTCCGCCTCCGCCTCCAGCACTCCACCGCCTACAGCACCACCTCCTCCGCCAGCCACCACCTCCTCCTCCAGCCACCACCTCCTCCGCCTCCTCTACCTCCTCCTCCAGCACCACCTCCGCCTCCTCCACCACCTCCTCCACCCCCTCCTCCTCCAGCACCACCTCCTCCGCCTCCACCGCCTCCTCCTCCAGCACCACCTCCTCCAGCACCACCTCCTCCGCCTCCACCACCTCCTCCTCCAGCACCACCTCCTCCAGCACCACCTCCTCCGCCTCCACCACCTCCTCCTCCAGCACCACCTCCTCCGCCTCCACCTCCGCCTCCTCCTCCAGCACCACCTCCTCCGCCTCCGCCTCCGGGCCGCCCAGTCCCGCCCGGCCGTCCCGATGGCGCTGCGGGCGCTGCTGTGCTGCCTTGGGGCGCTGTGGCTGGGCCGCCCCGGCCTGGCCCTGCCCCCGGGCCCCGCTCCGGCGGCCGGTGAGTCTCCGGGCCCCTTCCCTCCCCGCGGGGCCGGGAGCGCCGCTCCGAGTCTGCAAAGTGCCCGGGACCCGCCGGGCTCCCGGGCCGGACCCTGGGGAGCTGAGCGCCGGGAGGAAAGGAGGGAGGGCGGCCGGGCCCCGCCGGGGAGGGCCGCGGGGCGGGCGGGGTGCACGCTGTGCTCCGGTGTTTGGCTCCGGGAAGGAAGGAGCAGTGCGCGCCGGTGGGAAAGCGGCCGGCAGTGGGCTGTCCCGCGCTTCTCCCCGCGGCCCCGATCCGCTCAGAGCCCCGGGGAGCCGGGGGGGGGGGGTGGCATCTCAGTGGGACTCGGAGGATCTTCGGTCCCCGCCACCGAGTTTGGTGACATTGACGCGAGTACGGTCACAGCCTCGGGGCTCCCCACCCAAAGTCCGTCGTCTGCCTTGGGACCCTCTTTTCTCGCAGCCTGGATGCTGGGCTGCGGGCGGACCGGCCTCACGCATCCTCAGCCCTTTCCCCAGGGCCTGTACCCGGGCTGGTTCTCAAAGTGCCGGCCGGGGCAGCCAGCACCAGCATCACCTACACTGGCTAGAAATGCAAGTTCTCCATCCCTACCCTGGCCTATGGATCCCGAAACTCCGAGGATTGGGGCCCAAAGATCTGTTTCAGAAAGTCTCTTGGTGACTGATAGACGCTGCAGTGTGAGAACCACTGGTCCAAAGAGATGCCTGTTAGGTGAGCGATTTCACCGTGCCACCTGAGCCGTCAGTTTCCAAGGTCAAGGTGCCCGCACCTCCCAGACCCCCCTTAGAAACACTTGCTCTGCTCCTCAGAGAGGGGAAAGTTAGACAGGGCTCTGGGGCATAGATGTCTCTGAAACTCAGCGCAGTGCCCAGTCCTGAAACCTGTGTTGCCCTTTCTCATGTGGCTGAAACGCAGTGAGAAAAGTGCCTCCTCTTTGAAAGCCAAGTGCACATGACTCAGCTCTGAGGCAGTGGAAAACAAGAACGTTTCCCAACTGTCAGTCGTAAGAAATGGTTCCCAAAACACTATGTCTGCTGGCTCCTGCTTTCACTAAAGCTGGCGCCGAGCTTACGTAGGTGGCTGTTCAGGATTCAGAGATAGAAGGTCCCCAGGTTGCATGGGGCGAACCAATGGCAAGTTCCCCTTTTGCTTTTAAGAATCCGGTTGCTGAAGATTTCAGTGCCTCAGTGCTGGGGTCTAGCCAATCTACAGTCACACCTCTGTGTTTGGGTAGGAAAGCAGCAAGATTGAATCCTGGGGAAAGGTAACTTCAAAGAGCTGCTTAAGTGTCACCTTGGACATATTTCACTTTTTCATTTGATGTAAACTCCCAACCATAGTATGGTGGGTGCTGGCTTTCCTTACAACACCTACCATACCATGAAGGCCTCTGGCTCACTATTGGGTGTGTATGTGTGTGTGCACACGCTTGCAAATGCCCAGTCTCAGTTTCCTGTCTGAGTCCTGGTGGTCAAGAGGACAAACACCCGGGGAAGCTCCACCAGAGTGTGTTTAGTTAGCCACAACCCTTTAGCTCAGGAGGTCAGGACCTGCTGGACTATTTGGTAGGAACGGACGTAAACAAATAAACGGAAGCCCGTATTTTTAACAGTAATATGTCCAAACATGGTTTACCAGATTTTTTAGGATAAATTTAAACTGTGATCGGCAAACTGCAGCTTGCGAGCTACATGCGGCTCTTTGGCCCCTCGAGTGTGGCTCTTCCACAAAATACCACAGCCTGGGCGAGTCTATTTTGAAGAAGTGGCGTTAGAAGAAGCTTAAGTTTAAAAAATTTGGCTCTCAAAAGAAATTTCAGTCGTTGTACTGTTGATATTTGGCTCTGTTGACTAATGAGTTTGCCGACCACTGAATTAAAACATTTTAAGATAAATACGTTTGGGGGGTATGTGTATAATTTTTGAGCACTTATGTACCTATGTTGACAACACCCACATATATTTGTGGGGATATTTTTAACGAAAGTGGTCATGGTGTAGGGAAAAGAACTTTGGATTGTTAACCAGAGACTCTGAATTGGAATGTGGGCTCTGCTGCAGGCCAGGTCTATGGTCTTGGGGGCGCGCGCGCGCGCGCGCGCGCGCGCGCGCGCGCGCGCACACACACACACACACACACACGCACACTCAGCATTTTATATACAATTTTATTAGAAGTGGAAGGTAAGGCCTCCTAAGGTTCACCATTCGTAAATCTCAGGCTAGGAGCCTGTCAGAGCGCATTCTTAGCTACTGTTTAAAGACTCCCTCCAGTGCACCTAAGTAATTACCCCTCACTTACCTGTCTGGGAATCCAGTGTAGTGGAAAGAACACTGGACGGCAAGCCCGGAGGAACTGGTTCCAGTTTAGCTTTCATTGCTGGAGGGAATCCTGAAATTTGCCTATGCCTAATTAAAGAATGTTGTTGAGGGCCTAATATAGGTCAGACACATTCTAGATGCTAGAGATATATACATCTCAGTATAAAATTATATATGGTGGATATGTCCTTAATGTGTTTTCAGTTTTGGTTTATAAAAATGTGGTATATTTATAATCTCATGTCCTTTAATCACAGTAGGGGTCAGCATCCATTTTACACGAGATGAGAGAGAGAGAGAGGGGTATCACAGGGAGGAGCAACAACCTGTTATCCAACTGTAAATATTTATGTAAAAAGATAAAGAAAAAAAAAGAGAATTAGATTTAACACCATTTCTTTTCTAATCAACAGGACAGTTCTGGCATGTGACTGACTTACACTTAGACCCTACTTACCACATCACAGATGACCACACCAAAGTGTGTGCTTCGTCCAAAGGCACAAATGCCTCCAATCCTGGCCCTTTTGGAGATGTTATGTGTGATTCTCCGTATTACCTTATCTTGTCAGCATTTGATTTCATTAAAAATTCAGGACAAAAAGCATCTTTCATGATATGGACAGGGTAAGTTTCTATCTAATAAAAGAGTAACATGCTAATTGACCGTATCTTTGCAACGCCTACCAGCCAATCAGGAGTGACTATGCAAATCAACCCAACAAAGATGGCAGGTTAATTTGCATACACCAGGGCTGAGCAGCCCGGGGCTGGGGCAAGACACAGGCTTTCTGCACCACCCCCAGCTGCTCCGGGCCTCTGAGCAGGGTATGAAGGAGGAAAGATGGCTCCAGGCCAGAGTGAAGGTGGTGCCCACAGCCAGGGAAAGGAAAGCCCATTCTGGCATGAATTTTTGTGCATCGGGCTTCTAGTATTATATAAATACCATGAGTTACTCAGTGTCTTAAGCTTCATTAGATTGTTGAATTCCGTAAGATTAATTATGCTTTAAAATTACTCAGTTTAAGAAATTCTACGTCATTCAAATTAATCAACATTAGAGATAAAATTTTTAGAATTGTGTGGGGTTTTTTTTGAGTACACACTCTAGAAATATGTTGATGCAAATACATGAATCCATAAGCAGCATACTTATATCGATGTCTTGATATTTTATCACTTATTAATGTGATAAAAGTCTTGATTTAATAAAAACAAATGGCAAAAATGGGAGTTAATCTGTGATAGCAATTTTGCAAACAGCATCGTCTGGTGGTATAATGAAATAATTCGATCCATTATGACAGAGCGACGAGGCCTGCATTTCCTGTACCTGAAACAGCATTATTGTTTTCTCCATTTTGCATATAAGGAAATGAAAGCACTGAGCGTCTAAGTAACTTGCCCAAGTGCGCACAGCCCGGGAGTGGCAAAGCTGGGATTTTTGATCTAGGCATTTTGGCTCTGGAATCTGTGCTTTTCATTTACTAACATTTTTTATCTCTCAAAAATCTGCAGTCAGGCAGTAAAACAGGCTGAGATTTCTAGTTTATCTTTTGTGATTACACACATTTTTAAAATGAGATTCTTTGTGGGAGAAAGGTAAATGAAGAGTAGCTTACCAACTCTTCACTCGTATCTGCTGTTTTACAGTGGAGGTCTGCGAAGACAGTACCCAGCAAGGCATTGTGCACACGTCTCGTGAATTCTCTGTGTAACTTGACTTTGTCCTCTATGATTCTCTGTTCTTTTCAGGGATAGCCCCCCTCATGTTCCAGTGTATGAACTCTCCACAGACACAGTCATAACGGTGATTGCTAATATGACAACCACCGTCCAGAGTCTCTTTCCAAATCTCCAGGTTTTCCCTGCGCTGGGCAATCATGACTATTGGCCACAGGTAAGTCTGACCTTAACTTCCCATCAGTGGTGCAAAAAGTATGACAGTAACTGACTGATGGGAGTGGGGCTCATCGAGGCAGAGTGTGCTCTTAATGCTACCCATCAAGGAAGGCAAGACGAGTGTTTCAAGGACTTTAAAATGACTCTTAATAACTCATAAGATGTTATGTCCATAGTTTGTGTTCGGAAGCACATACCTAGTTGGTGAAGTATTAGTTTTTGTTTCTCTTTTTAATCTTCCTTTATTTCACCTTTCTTTTGAGTGCTTTTGTCATTCACTCATATTTATGTGATTCAGTTTGGGAGGAAGGTTAACGTCGACAAATGTTTATTTTTCAGAATTTCAATTTGGCATACTAAACTCACCACACCCTAATCTAAGCTAGATTGAGATCGGAAACTTTAAAAACATAGCAAACTATCATGATCATGTTTATGTTCAAGCCCAGTTTATCTAATTAAGATGTGATTCAAGGCAGAGACTATATTCAGAATATTTAATGCCTGATACAGCCGAGTTTCAACTTACCAGAACAGCTTTTTGTTAAGCAGCCTGTGTGTAACAGCTAATACCAGCTTTGGTTTCAGGGTCTTCTTGTAGTAGTGTAGAACCCCCAATTTATACAGATTTAAGAGATTATTGTTTAGTCCAAAGCATGGCAAATTAGGGCTTCTGGTCCAAATTGGCCTGCCACCTGTTTTAAATAAAGTTTTATTGAAACACAACCATGTCTATTCTTCCTGTATTGCCTATGGCTTCTTTTGCACCAACTGCAGAGCAGAATAGCTGTGACAGAACGCATCGCTCATAAGGGTTGCTTTTTGTAGAAGAAGTTTGCTGACCCTGGTCTATTAGGTCTAGTAATAATTAATGTCGTTTTCTAATACTTTTTTAAATCGAATTTATTTAAACAATACAACAAAATTTAATCAACAATATAGTTGCCGTTGTTTTCTACTACTTGTGCCCAGCGCTCAGGAAGCATTTTAATCCCTCTGTTGTAAAATTCTTGTGATTTTGATGCAAAAAATTCGGTCAATGCATTTTTGAGGCATTCTTCATTATTAAATTTTTTTCCAAGAAGGAAGTTTTGCAAAGAACGAAACAAATGGTAATCGGAAGGGGCAATGTCAGGAGAATATGCAGGTTGAGGGAGAACTTCCCATTCCAACTGGCGCAGTTTTTCAGCAGTGATTCTTGCAGTATGCGGTCGTGCGTTATCGTGGTGAAGAATTACGCCCTTCCGATTAATCAGCGCGGGTTCTTTTTCTCTTAAAGCTTGGGCTAACCTTTCCAATTGGGCACTATACACTGCACTTGTAATGGTTTGGTTAGATGGTAAAAGTTCATAATGAAGAATTCCTTTAAAATTCCACCAAACACACAACATCACTTTTTTCGCATGCAAGTCAGGTTTTGGTGTGGGCTGCGGAGCCTCATTTTTGTCCAACCATTGAGGCCGCCTTTTCAAATTAACATACAGCACCCATTCTTCATCTCCAGTAACAATTTGCTCTAAAAACGGCAAACGGTTTTGACGAGAGAGGAGCGAACTGCAAATTGTGACTCTTTGATTACGGTTGTTGTCGGTCAACTCATGAGGAACCCATTTTCCAAACTTTTGGACTTTGCCAAGTGCACGCAATTGATTGGAAATTGTTTTTTGTGAACAATTTAAAGTTGTTGCAAGCTCTTGTTGGGTAATTTGAGGATTTTGCACCAAAAGAGCTTGAAGAGCTTCTTGATCAGAATTGGACACACAGCCTCGACCACTCTTGTCATCTAACGAAAAATTTCCCTCGCGAAATTTCTCAAACCAACGCTGGCATTTTCTGGCGCTAACTGCATCTTGACCAAGAGCACTACAGATGTTTTTTGCAGCCTCACTTGCTTTTCTTCCTAATTGGAACTCGTAAAGCATGCAGTGCCGAATATGCTCTTCATCCGCCATCTTCTTAGCCCTAGTTTTGCAACAAAAACCAAACCAAACACAAACTTTTTCAAGCAAAACTTGTTAATTGCACTTCACACGTTCTGTAGATACCACGTGTTTGAAGGTTATGTCAATACAAGTCAACGCCAAGCAAGATTTTAAACGAATGTTAAAAAATGACATTAATTATTACTAGACCCAATAAATCTACTCTTCATTTTATAGATGAGAAAACAGGCCTAGAAATGTTAAGTTGCTTGTTAAATGCTCACAATCACTCAGGGGTGGAGCCCACATCCTGGATCTTTTGTGTGCAGTTAGACCAGTGTGGTTTCACACATCCCTAGCTCTTGCCAGAATAACATACTCAACAACTCTGGATTATGATGTTTACTTTCCTGCCTCTCTTTGTCTACATTTCTCTTTTTGCTTAGAATACCTTTTCCATCTCATGTCAAAAGGATGCTTCATGAGAGTTTTGATTATATTAGTTCATCGAACCTGAGCAGAGTGGTTTTGAAAAGTTGTACCCTGGGACGGGTGTTAAGTTTCACCTAACTTCCTGGCACTGGCCTCTGGACTTGAGATGAATGAAGTGTGAGTCTCTGTGAGTTGTCCTCTCAAGCAGTGTCACCTTTTGTGACCCCTGAGATGGTAGACACTCAGGGCAGAGGCTCGGGGATGGTAGTCTCTGGAGCCAGAGGTTGCACGTTGTTTTATTAGGTGACAGGCAGACTGGTGCGGTGGAAAAGTGAGTTACATTCACTAGAATTAAATCCTCATCTCGTCCTGCTTCTAATAGCTTGACCAACTTGGATAATTCACTTCATGTCCCTGATCCCTAGGTCACTCATTTGCAAATAGGTGCAATAATACCCTCCTTGCAGAATTTTTGTGAGAAGAAGTGACACTTTATGAAAAGGCACAACTTCCTAACCACCACATAGTAAGCCCTCAGTAAGTGGAGTGGTGGTTGTTATAGCATTAAGCTGTGGCATGCGATACATTGTCCTATCTCCTTGGAGGATTTTTTTATTTTTTTATTTTTATCTCTGTCTTCTTTTGATTTATGTTTAATTTTTAAAAATCTTTATTGTTGAACATATTACAGATGTCTCCTTTGTCTTCTTTTATGAAGTCACATCTTATAATAATTCAAAGACGTAGGTACTACCCAACTTCTAAACTGTATCCTATTATGTATACAGCTAAGATAAATTGGACAGCCTGTATACATACATACATATATATATATATATATATATATATATATATATATATATATATATATATATTTATTTCTTCATTGATTTCAGAGAGGAAGAGAGAGGGATGGAGAGATAGAAACATTAATGATGAGAGAGGATCATTGATCGGCTGCCTCCTGCTTGCCCCCTATTAGGGATCAAGCCCACAATCAAGGAATGTGCCCTTGGCTGGAATCAAACATAGGACCCTTCTGTCCACAGGCCAACGTTCTATCCACTGAGCCAAACCGGTTAGGGCAGCCTGTATACCTTAAACAGTTAATTTTTCTCCTCTTTCTAGCTTATGAGTTCATATTTTAAAATCTTTTTGTTATTCTACTCCCATTCTTCCATCCCACATGTAACACTTCAGGAATGTCAAATGAAAGCCTCCCATCAGTATTACTAGAGACTGATACCTGGGATTGAAATCTGGAGAGTATTGGTAACAACACAGATGACAAGTGTTATTTCCATTAAAACCCATAAACATGTACATAAACATAGCTACATGGTCATACACATGCAGAGAGGCATGTCCCCACCCATTCCATCAGAGTGTGGGCAGCCCGGGCATGCCTTCCCATGGCCACCCGCCCTGGAAAGCAGTCTGGGCAGGATCCTCATTTACTCCTAAACTGGTAAGACTGGTGCCATGAAACTTACCTATGGGTCCCAGTGAATACCTCATTTCTCAGCAGTGGTCCTGTCACAGCCCAAACACACTGAGAGGATAGTATGGTCCAGTAGACAAGTGGAGGTAAGCGTGATGGCGCAAAGACCTGGGATTTAGATCCAGCTCTGTGACTGACCAGTTGTGCCTGGATAAATCACCTAAGTTCTCTGGTGCTGATATTTCTCATATTTAAAGTGGAAAAGTGTAGAGTGCTTTTTATATAGTGTTAAGATTCCACTTGACCATGTTAGTATCTTGGTTTTCATCTTAAAGCAAACACATGGTAGAAACTTTAGGGTTTTTTTTTTTGTTTTGTTTGTGTTTTTTTTTAATGATGATCAATTTTTGATTTTTTTCTAATTAGAGAAACATAGATCTGAGAGTGCAAAATTGATTAGTGGCTTCCCTTACACTTCCAAACAGGGATCGCTCCCCATACCCAGGCATGTGCCCTGACCAGTAATGGAACTGTCAATCTTTTGGTACAACCTTTTGGTGCATAGGACTATGCCCAAATAACTGAGCCACACCGGCCAAGGCAATGACAACTAATTCTAAATCAAAATCTAGATTGGCCTAAACCATTGTGTAATTTTCAGACAGGTGACTCTGATCTCTGACACGAACTGAAAATATGCTTTGGATAATTAGTCCCAGTTAAAACAAATTATTTGGTTATTACTTACTCTGAATGTATTTAGACTTTCATTATGTACTAGGTATATGCATTAGGAACTAATGTGACTTGGGTGTCATCTTGAGAAATAACTAAGCATTTTAATTAATGCTGACAAGGAAACTCCTTTAAGAAATATGTCTCTATCATTATTACACAGAAGGAAATGAGGATAGTGAATAAAATGCATTAGTTTTATATTATACTTTTTAAAGACAAAAGTGGGAGTAATTACCCAATTTTACAAATGCTTTCTGGGTTTCTATTCAGTATCTACTTTCTTAAAGTTTTGTTTATTTTCTCCCCTAGAAAATAAACATACATTATTATAATATGATAAATAGGATGATAAAAGATACTTTAAGATAATACAAATAATGTTTTATACATCTAGTTCACCATTAAAAATCAACAAGTTGGTAAAATTCAGGCTGACATAAGAGACTTCTTCGAATCAATTTTGTGTGGTTATAAATCTTTAAGAAGCTTTTTACTAGTGTTAACATTTCAGAGGACTTATTCTATTTTTTTCCATTCCTTCCACATGCTATGATTCCACATATGAAGGAGATTCCACATATGAGTGGGATCATGTGATACTTGTCTTACTCTGACTGGCTTATTTCGCTTAACATAATACTCTCCAGGTCCCTCCATGCTGTCTCAGAGGGTAAGAGATCTAGATTTCACATACATGTGAAATCATAAGGCATTTTCCCTTCTCTGTCTGATCCTTTTTTGGTCAATTTGATGAATCATTATTCAAGGCTTGGTTCAAATGCTCTATTGTCTCTCCCTGCTGACTCTGGACCAGATTTGATTCTTCTTGCTTCTATACTCCCAGAGCCTCTGCAGTAGTACCTAGTGCACTGTCTTATAGGTGATCCATTGTATTTTGTCCCTGTCTCTCCAACTATGTTATATACTCCTTGAAGATTACCTCCATCTAGTATTCATCTTTGCATTTTCAGATACCTAGCATAGTAGTAAACACTCAAGCAATGTTTAATTAATTGATCCCCACAGTCTTCAGAGTTTCAATGGTGAATTATATTGTTTGTGGCCAGGATCAACTGCCTGTTTTCACCAGCAAGGTGTACAATGCAGTAGCAAACCTCTGGAAACCATGGCTAGATGAAGAAGCTATTCAGACTTTAAAGAAAGGTAAGTGAGAGATTTACTACTTTGCTTCTATTTTTATTAATGTTGTTTAGACTTAGGTCTTTCATATTTGCTTGGCTGTGCCAATTCTGAAGAGCCTCTGTACCCAGTTTTTCTGGAGGCCACAAATCATGTTTGAAAGCTGAGGGGAGAGAGAGAGAGTCATGGATGGTGAGTGGGCTCAGGGCCAGCATCTCAGTGACTAGCTCTGACAAGTAGACTCTTGGGCATTCTGTTGCCACTGGTTTGCTGGCATCAGTGGGCTTATGCCTTTAAGCTTCATCTCCATGGAGGATGTAGCATCTCTGGTTTGTCTGCCATTTATTCAGTGGTCTCTGGCAAGATCCCATTCTCTGGATTTTGTATTTCACAATAATTCTCATCTTCACTTTCCCAATCATACTATATTAGGAGTTGGTATAGTAATATTTCTTTTACAAAGTTCAATACCTTGTTGTTTAGTGCCAGTATATTTATTTTATTTTCACCTGAATATTGGAAACAACTCTTGTTACCTCTATGTATAGAAGAGCTAACACATGGACTTAGCACATGGTAGGTTTTCCATGTTTGTTAAACCTGATTCTTATCTAATGATGGCTTATGTATAATATACAAACTAAACAATGAGATCCTATATAATAAAAGCCTAATATGCAAATTGACTAAACTGCAAAACGACCAGTCGCTATGATGCACACTGACCACCAGGAAGCAAACACTCAATGCAGGAGCTTCCCCCAAGCCCTAGGCTAGCCAAGGTAGGTGCCGGGCGGGGCGGGTGGGGGGGTCCCCTCAATCACCCTACCAGTCGCCCTGCAGAGGGAGGCGACTGGCAGCGGGGGGTAGGGGTGGGGCCAGTGAATGGGCAGTGTCAGGCTGGCCAAGGCAGGTGCTAATGGATGCCCCTGATCATCCCATTGATCACCCACAGATAGGCCCTACTTGCTGTCAGGCCTAGGGTCCTTTCCCGTGCACAAATTTCATGCACCGGGCCTCTAGAATAAATATAACTATCATGGCTGGTATGTAAATCCTTTAAAAAAAAAATTTTAATGAAGAATTTGCTTTTATAGTAACTGCATATCTGTGTGTGTGTTTCTCTAGAATAAGTTTAAATTTGTTTTTATAGGTGGCTTTTATTCACAGAAAGTTTCATCTAATCCGAACCTTAGAATCATCAGCCTGAACACAAACTTATACTATGGCCCAAATATTGTGACTCTGAATAGGAGTGACCCAGCAAATCAATTTGAATGGCTAGAAAATACACTGAATATCTCTCAGCAAAATAATGAGAAGGTATATTTCATAGACCCAAATCATAAGGGGATAAACAGAGGGCTAAATTTGTATATTTATTAAACTTGTCGGGGGGGAGGGGGGGAGGTATGTGTCAGGAATTAATAAAAATAAAATTTGAAGATGTTTTCATATGAAATGCATGATAATTTATCTCTTGTTATTTGTTTTATTTTGTTTTGCTTTTAATGTTTTGAGGATTGATTGACATCAGTTCATATAAAAAGAGGCTGATATTAAAAAAAATTGTGACCAATGTCACAGTTAATGCAACAGTGTCGTTTATTATTTTTAACTAGAGGCCCAAAGCATGAAATTTGTGTGCAGGGCAAAGGTAGGGGGTTCCTCAGTCCAGCCTGCACCCTCTCCAATCCGGAATCCCTCTCTCAATCCAGGACTGCTGGCTCCTAGCCACTCACCTGCCTGCCTGCCTGATTGCCCCTAACCACTCTGCCTGCCTGCCTGATTGCCCCTAACCATGCCTACCTGTCTGCCTGATGCCCCTAACTACTCCCCTGCTGGTCTGATCACCCCTAACCACTCTCCCCTGATAGCCTGATCACCCCTAACCACTGACCCCTGATGGCCTGATTACCCCTAACTGCTCTACCTGCCTTCCTGATTGCCCCTAACCGCCTTTGCCTCGGCCCCTGCCACTGTGCTAATTAGACATCCAGAAGATGTCCAGTCTAATTAGCATATTACTCTTTTATTAGTATAGATATTTTTTTATTGATTTCAGAGAAGAAGGGATATATATATATATATATATATATATATATATATATATATATGTGTGTGTGTGTGTGTGTGTGTATATATATATATATATATATATATAGAGAGAGAGAGAGAGAGAGAGAGAGAGGGAGAGAAACATCAATGAATGGAGAGAACCATTAATTAGCTGTCCCCTGCACACACCATACTGGTGGAGGATCGAGCCTGCAACCTGGTCGTGTGCCCTTGGTCGGAATCAAACCTGGATCCCTTTAGTCTGCAGGCCAACGCTCTATCCACTGAGCCAAACTGGCTAGGGCAGCAGGGTAGTTTAAAAGAGACAAGAGCAAATATAACAAAATAAATAGTTTTCTAATTTTATATTTTTTGGTAATAAAAAGGAGAGATGGTATATTTGCTTTCTAAATTTTAATTAATATGCTTTTGATCTTGGGTATCTAAATGTCATTTAGTTACAACAAATGTGAAGAAAGATGCTCATCAGCCCTCCTGTGTTTCTTTCCCCAGGTGTACATCATAGCACACATCCCAGTGGGCTACCTGCCCTTTTCCATGGGCACCACGGCCATGAGAGAATTCTATAATGAGAAACTGATCAGTATTTTTAGAAAATACAGCAGTGTCATTGCGGGACAGTTTTATGGTCACACTCACAAAGACAGCATCATGGTTCTTTCAGATGAAAAAGGTAAAGTTAGAAGCACCTCTTCCAGGTAACACACAGCCCCCGGGGTCAGAGGGAGAGGGCTGTCCCCAACCTCGATTCTTGTCTCTTCATATAAATGCGTTTATGCAAGAGACCTCGATTGCTTTGTGATGAAGCCAATTTTATTAAAGCAAGTAAAAGCATCACCTTTATTGAAGAAGCAAGCCAAGCAAATCTATACATCTGGCTTATGAAACACAGTTCTCAGCTAATCTGAAGAGTGAGTGGCGTGGGGATCTGAGGCATTATATACCCTCCTGTCTATAGGTTTCAACATCCCTCTGCTGAATATTTAGATACAGGTTCATTCTCAAGGTCCCTTTCCACCTTGCTGTGTCCTCCCCAGACTGCATGAGAAGCACCTGGCTACCATACCTGGTCAAGCCTTGAGGCAGCTGGCTTCTCTGCTTAGGGAGTAAAACTGCCTTTTTTCCTCTCTCTCCCTCCTTTTCTGCATTCTCTCCTCAGGGAGGATTTTAACAATTAGCTCTCAGGTGTCCTTGGCTGGGGAAGATAGTGGGTTGTTGTTTACAAGCCGGTTGCTAATTGCTCTCACTGTTTGGCCTTGTTTTCACTCTCCTGTCTCAGGTTCCCTATTTCACTTGCTCTGGAATTTTCCTAGCTCCTTACTGTCCTGGCACAGTAATATGACATTTTGTTCGTATCTCCCAAATCCAAGATGCTAAAGTAAGGCATCGAAACTCCGGTAATTCTTACTGATTTAGCAAATTAAATGTTCTATTTAATCCAGCACCAGATTTTACTTAATATAAAAAGCAAAGGGCACTTTACCACTGGTTTAAAGTAAAACATAATAAATTCTCATTTTTAAGTACTTATATGCATTGTTAATGACTCAGCATTAAAAGAAAAAAAATAGAAGAAAATGCTAGCATCAAACTGAACGATGCTCTATTTTTAAAAATTATTTTGTGCATGAGGGTAGAAAACTTGAGAGTTAACAAATTAAGACTTCTGATTTTATAGTAGTCAGTATGGAGAAAAAACAAAATATATTTTTTTTAGTAATTGGGGAATATTTTTGAAATGCTTTACCTCTTTTTTTGGAATGGGTGGTCTTGGTAAAAATGAGAACCTTTTAGGATTTGATGGCTTTTTTACTCAGTATTTTTACTTAGTTCTAGGATATGTATAAAACACGGTGACACTTAAATATTTATTATGTAGTCATTGGAATATTGTTTCAGGTGGAGGTACAGGACATGTGTGTGTACTTGTAATAACTTGAATTTTTTCATTATGAAAAATTTTAAATATCCAAAAGCAGAGAGAATGATAAAAACAGACACATGTGCCATCATTTATTTTAACATATATCAAGATTTTGCCACATTTGTTTTACCCATCCATTTTTAAAATTTTTTTCCTGAATTATCTAAAAGTGAACCTTAACATCAGATGTTTTAGCCTTACATGCTTCCGATACATTGCTAAAATACATGAGTCACTTACATAATCATACCACCTTTAATTTATCTAACAAAATTAATAATAATTCTTTGCTATTATTTAATACCATCCCATAATAAAATGTTTCTATTTTCCTCAAAAGTGTTTTTGACATGTTTCAAGTCAGAATCCATTAAAGATCATATATCATTGGGCTATTATGTCTATTAACCTCTTAATCTGGAACTTGTTCATATTTTTAATATAGTTAAACTCAGTCTCTAAAAAGATATTTTTATGTTTTGTCCAGGAAGTCCAGTAAATTCTGCGTTTGTGGCTCCTGCGGTTACCCCAGTGAAGGGCGCTTTACAGAAACAGACCAACAACCCTGGAGTCAGACTATTTCAGTATGATCCTCATGATTATAAGTTATTGGTAAGTTGGTACAATTTTAGAATTGACCCCATGTTTATAAATGACTTCATATTTTCAGTAGTTTAGTTGAATGTTTTTAGTATAGCTGTGTGTGCTGTGTGTGTGTATATATGTGCTAACATAGAATGATGTCCCTGATATAGCATTCAATACTTTTTAAAAGTCCAAAAGTTTGTATAGTATGACTTCCTTTTTTAAAAAAGCCAAAAAAAGCCCAAACTGGTTTGGCTCAGTGGATGGAATGTGCACCTGTGGACTGAGGGATCCTGGGTTCGGTTCCGGTCAAGGGCATGTACCGTGGTTGAGGGCACGTTCCCGGTGGGGGATGTGCAGGAGGCAGCTGTTGTGTCTAACTCTCTATCCCTCTCCCTTCCTCTCTGTAAAATAATCAATAAAATATATTAAAAAAAATAAAAAAGCCAAAAAATAGGAAATAGGTGTATATTTTCTAAATACTTATATTTGTTTCATACATAAACTCTAGAACAGCACAAGTAACACCAGAGTGTTGGTAAATGTTTAACAACCTGTTCACCGGGAGAAAAAACACACAAACTTTGGTTTATAGTGTTTGCTGATTTCCATGATGTAAATACTCCCATCGTGGCCAATTTCAAGCTGCCAGAGTTAGTGTCAACTGACTGGCAAGATTCCTGAAAATCTGACAATCGGCTCTTGTGAGCTGGTTACAGCGCCTCCAGCATAATATCATTAGTGGTGGTGACTTTTGACGCGTGTGAATCGAAGGCTTTCTATTCTGTACATCTCTTTATATCATTTATATTAATTTGTATTATGTTCTTTCATTTGTTTTTAAAATGAAAAAGTAATATAGCTCTTCTAGTGGGGTTCTTTCTCCAAAATCAACTCTCACTTTTTTAAGTGATTGCAACTTGAAATCAGGAGTGCCGCGTTAATCCTAGGGAAGACTCTTCTTGCTGCAAAGTGTTTTGTGTGCCCCCGAATGAACTGCGCTTTCTTACTGTTTTTGACTGTAGGATATGTTGCAGTTTTACTTGAACCTGACAGATGCTAATCTAAAAGGAGAATCCAACTGGCAGCTGGAGTACACCCTGACCCAGACTTATGACATTGAAGATCTGCAGCCAAAAAGTTTGTATGGATTAGCTAAAGAATTTGCAGCCCTGGATAGTAAGAAATTCATGAAATACTATAATTACTACTTCGTGAGTTATGACAGCAATGTCGTTTGCAGTGACTTATGCAAGGCCTTTCAAATTTGTGCAATTATGAATCTGGATCGTAATTCCTATGTAGACTGCCTCAAACGTTACTATATAAAGCACAATCTATAGCATTTCCCAACTTGTGTTCATAGAGAAGGCAACTTGTTATGTCAATCTTTGTGAGTTACTGAATGGGCAAACAGAATTCCTTTCTTTGCTTTCTTTTTTATGATGCTCAAATGAAGATATTTTTAATATTCCAATTTTTTGATACATTAGATGTATATAAACTGCCCACTAGAATGATGTTTAAATATGCACTTTCTATCTTCCAGTTTATATAATTATATCTAATTTATACTCTTGTGACAATGCCATTTTTATAGTCAAGGAAACAACTCTTCAGACGTATGACCAATTATTTTTCAAAAGATAATTTTCAGTTTGATTGATTCACTCTTATTAAAACCCCATGTGTGAGCTGAAGTTCAAACTGTTTAAATCTCATGTGTAAACTGAGGTTAACATCTTTTACATGCACCGCCTCCTCTTGGGAAAACTCGGATTTCTCATGAGGGTCATCTCTGAGTCTATGAAACATCACCGGACATGTGGTATCTAGCTGTCTCCACTCTGTGATGAAAGGGAGTGCTTTTCAGTACCGCTAACTTCTTAATTTAATTTAATTTAATTTAATTTAATTTTTTAATCCTCACCTGATATTTTTTCCATTGATTTTTTAGGGGGAATGGAAGAGAGAGGGAAAGACAGAGAGAAACATCAATGTGACAGAAACACCTCGCTTGGTTGCCTCCTGGATGTGCCCTTGACCAGAATTGAACCCGGGACCCTTTGGTCCACAGGCTGACACTCTATCCACTGGGCCAAACTGGCTAGGGCAGTACTTCTAACTTTTAATGAGAGAATGTCACAAGTTATACTTACTGTAACTACAGTACAAGCACAAGGTCTGGGGCCCAGTCCAGTGTCTGACACTTGGTAAATAACTGAGGAAATGAACTGAAAGGATGAAAGAAATGGATGGAAATGCAGCAGTGGCATTTTCTTTGTTACAGTGTTCAGAGAGAGGATAAAAATGAGCTTTCATTTCATGGGGTTGTTTTTAGGGTTCTCCCATGGTTGTTGGCTTCTCAACAGCTTCTTTCAAGCTGTTGCTTGTTTCCAGGCTCAGTGGGAGGATTAAAGTGGAAGAGAAGAGGCTGAGGCTGAGAAATTTAGGGGAAGAGATGATTGTACACTCCAATATCCCCAGTACATTGGTTTGGTGGAGAATACTTACAGGTCAGTGGTTGGCAAACTCATCTGTCAACAGAGCTGCAAACTCATCAGTCAACAGAGCTGCAAACTGTGGCTCGTGAGCCACATGTGGCTCTCGAGCCACAGTTTGCCGACCACTGCCTTAGGTCAATCAATAAGGAGAGTGAAACTCATTGTCCTGGTGAGTGGTTTGACTTCACGTAAAAAATGACTTGTAGGTAGAAGATCGCATTATAATGAAACCAAATTAATCTTAATTTCGAGAGGGCCAAGAGGTTTAATATTATAAAATTAAAATATTATATCTAAGAAATACTAATATTTGTTAGGTGAACTTTTAAAAAATTTTTAGGTTTAAAAATAAATTAGTATGTTTTAGACATGAAAATACTGAAACAAAGCAATGATTTATTTTTATATAAAATCATAGCATTTAAAAATCATCCTACCTGCAATTATATTTAGGGTTAGTATTGTCAAATGACTACATCAAGTATTTATATATTTTTATACCTAACGGGCAAATGTTTTCAGAAATCAGTCTCGTGCCTTATCACTAAAATTGCTGAAAGTCAAAGATGGCGGGAGCTGACTCAGACAATGAGTCCTAGCACCGGAGGTGAACACATGGGTTTGCAGGATGATTGTGGGGGAAATTTCTGCATCTTTGGGGGACTTGGGGAGTGAATATTTAGGGTCCTTCCCACATGATTCTACAATAAAAACTTTTTAATCCTACCTTTTCGTGTTCAGTTTACTTTTACCTTTAAGTGGAAATAAATGGTCTCAAAGTTTGAGTAACATCTAGGTACATTATCAGCAGTCAAAGGAATGTTTCAATTCTATCATCAGAGCTGTTACTATTATTTAATTGTGGTTTATTTCAGGTTATGTTCAATTATTTTAAAGAAAAAAGTTATGTCCACAGTAAAACTTGTCTTGATTTGCTTCTGCGTATTGATAGTGCTTTGGCAAATTTATAAAATACACCTTGTTTAGATTATTTAAATTGATACTTTCAAACCAGTTTTGTTTCAACATTTAGCCACACGTTTATAGGAAGGAATGGGAGTAAAGGTGAGGGAAATGGGAAAGAGTCCTCAAGAAGAATCACTGGTTTAGGTGGGTAGAGAGATTTAGGGGCAAAACATACCTACGAATATATACTAGGAAATAGCTATTCAAATGAATCCTTTTCTAATACTAATATTCTCACATATTATGAAGGGGTTGGCTAAATTGAACAGCCGTCTCCCATTTGGAATGATGGGGTGGGAGGTCTGCGTAAATTCAGTAGCCCAAGGACACCGTTTGATCTGGGTCCATACTCCTGAGAAAATTCTGTTACTCTACTAGGGGTGTCGAACTCAATCAGAGAAGGGGCCAAAATCTAAAATCCAGCCTAAATCGCGGGCCGAATGGTTTACTGAACAGTCATAAACTGTCATTGTGATGGAAACGCAGCGGAGTGCAGTGATGACAGCGCAGTGCGGGCCACATTGCAAGGCCTGGCGGGACGGATTTGGCCCGCGGGCCTTGTGTTTGACACATGTGCTCTAGACTCTTAACAGATGAGCTGACTCCTGCCTCTTGAATATTGTCACATCTGAATGAGTCAGTCAGAGAAAGACAAATACTATGATTTCACTGTTATGTGGAATGTAAACAAATAAACAAAATGAAGCAGGCACATAGAGAGAACAGACTGATTTGCCAGAGAGGAGAGGGGTTGGGAGAAGGTGAAGGGATTAAGAAGCATTGGTTGGTACTTACAAACAGTCACAGGGATGTAAATTACAGCATAGAGAATCTATACTAATAGAGGGATATGCAAATTGTCCGGGACACCATCACAGTAACAGTAACACTCAAACGGCAGGCTGTGTGTGGCAACCAGGACAGCAGAGGGGGGCAGTAAGGGGTAACCAGTCTGGTGGGGGGGGGGGCAGTTAGGGGCGATCAGGCAGTCAGGCAGGTGAACAGTTAGGAGCCAGCAATCCCGGATTGTAAAAAGAATGTCCCCGGGATTGGGCCTAAACTAGCAGACATCCCCCAAAGGGTCTCGAATTGGAAAGGGTGCAGACTGGGCTAAGGGGAACACCCTCCTCCCCACATGAATTTTGTGCACCGGGCCTCTAGTATAATCAATAATATTGTAATAACTGTGTATGATGCTAGGTAAGTACTGGAAATATAGGGGTGACACTTTGTAAAGTGTATGATTATTTAGCCACTGTGTTGTACACCTGAAATGAATACAAAATAATATTCAATATAAATAACTGAAAAATTAAATTAAAAAAAATAGTCAACTCCAAGTCAAGAGAAATAAAAAGAATATTGTCACATCTGCCTTGTGTGATTCTTCTATGCAGTGAGCTTTATGCCAAAAAGAAGAAAGATGGGACTTCATTGAGCTAACAGTAGAGGTAATGTGACTGTTTCTGGACCTGCTTGCTAAATAAAATCTATGAGACCTTGCTTTCATAGTTAACATCAGAAAAAGTTGTGGGGGGAAAAGTCATTTAATGAACAATATTTTTCAGGGTGGCCAATGCAAGCTGGTTAGATAATTAGCTCTTCAGAGCTCTTTTTGCAGTTATATAAAAATGTATTGCCTTGTTAAGGAAATCTATTCATCTTCAGTTGAGAATAATAAAGCATACCCACCAATGGCTTGTATTATTTTTTCCATTTCCATGTTTGCAAGATAATTAAGAATACATCCATGTACATCCCTTAGCTAATCAGTTTTGGAAGCACACTGAACAGAGGTATACCTGACATTAAGTTAGCTTTAAGCTTATTGGCTATGCCAACAGCTAGAGGCAGTTTGGAACCCAATTACTGAAAAGCTTTTGCAGGATTTACTACCTGTTTGCTGACACCTTCTCAGTGGTGAGAGGTCTGGGTACAGACTTGCTAATCCAAGCATGTCTTAATGCTGGAGTTGGGGTCAGGCAGGCAAAGGGGTCCCAATGAAGACACCTTTTCAACAACTCATTTGTCATGTTTCCTGTTAATCCCTCAAATTACTGCCCTGTGGTGTCAAAGATAATCGCAGCAGCCTGAGGTAGTTTCTGTTCTCCTGGAAATTCATTAATCATCACCTTTTCTCTTAAAAATCTAGTTGGAACCCAGTTTAGCTAAAATATATGTGGTTTCTTACAATCCTTTGCAAAAGGTTAGTAGCAATAAGTTTAGAACTGATGTATATTAAAATCCTTTGATAATTAAAAATGTCAGTAAATGTTAAAAAAAATCTATTCATTATATTTTATTTATTTTATTTATTTTTTATTATATTTTAATGAATATATTTGCTAAACCAGAGAAAACTAAAATCTTTCATTTGGAATCTTTATGCTGTAGAAGCAAAACATGATCTTTTTGATAAGAGTATATTTAAAAAGCTATTCATCTTCAGTTGAGAATAATAAACCATCGGAGATTAAATAGGCGATCCTCTGTTTAGAAGCCACCATGTGTTTAAGTTACTCATATGTTCAATAATTATTTTACAGGAAAGGAAAGTGGGTCCGTACATTTATCTATCAAATACATGTCTGTGGGCAGAGTTGGCTGAGAAAGATTAAGTAGCCTGCTTAAGGGTTACGCCTAATTAAGGAAAGAAGCTGTAACTCAATCCCTCGCCTCTGACTTCAGGCTCAGTGCTATTTCCATTATATTGGTCACGCTTGCAGCTCTCAGCACTTTCCACATCCATGTTTAATTCATGAGGTTCACAGGGCCACAGATGAACTCTTCTACAACACCATTTTTGTTAGGTGTTTCACAATTGAGTTAACTTTTTCCAAGACTGCCTGTTAGTATTTAAAAACGTTGTGTTTATTTAGCAAACACAGCTGCCTCTCTCCCTCTATGTGATGTTGTGTTGACCTGCTTCTGTCACATTGAAACTTCCAGGTATTTTTTCCTGGCCAAGACATAATTTAAGAATTACGCAAGAAAGAATGTATCCTCTTTTCTATTAATTTAGAATAAGTAAAATGTAACTTTTCAAATATAAGAGACTTTTTTTTTCCAATTTTGATTTTTACATATTAAATGCATTATTACTTTCAATATGCTGCTAGAAAGCTTTCATTTATTTTTATTTTTTGTTAATTCTCACCCAAGGATATTTTCCCATTGATTTTTAGAGAGAATGGAAGGGAGGGGGACAGACAGATAGAGAGAAACATCAATGTGAAAGAGACACATCGATTGGTTTGGTTGCCTCCTGTAGGTGCCCTGACCACAGCTGAAGATCGAGCCTGCAACCGGGTACCAAGCCCTTGACCAGAGTCAAACCCTGGACCCTTTAGTACACAAGATGATGCTCTATTCACTGAGCCAAACTGGCTAGGGCTAGAAAGCTTTTGTTTTTAAGATCTCATTATATATTCAATGGAGTTCAGACAATTTTCCGTTTAACATGGTCTGTTGGGCATTATTTTATGCAAGATACAAGCTTCGTGTCTACATTACCTGATTACGTCAGTTTATAGAACGGTTTTCCTGTTTCAGCACTGGTTCTGGGCCCTCAGAGCACCTGATATTAAAAGAGGAACCATTCCTTGAACATCCATCCACCAATCCTTTTGATTACAAAGTTAAAAATCCTACCATTGTGTGGGGAAAAAAAGAGACTTGTATTGTGAAAAACACATCAATATATCCTACATAATATTAGGCTGCAGAAATTTCTTAGAAGCAGTCCTATCTAATGCAAAGGATTACCTATGCAAATTAACCATCACTCTGTCACAAAGATGGTGGCACCATAGCCACAAGATGGCGGCACCTCATCCTCAGCCTCACTGGCGTCCCCCAGTCCTGAGGAGCCCACCGCTGAGAGTGGGCAGCTTGAGAAGCCTGGTGGAATGCTTGCTTTGTCACCACGGCAATGAGGCAAGCGTTCCACCCCTGACCAGGGCCTCTGGGTAGTGGGCATGGAGCGGCTGGGGTTGGGGTGGGGGGAGGTGCTTGCGTCATCTCGACAAGGCAAGCATTCCATGCCAGGCTGCAGATAGGTCTCTGGGCCTCGGAGAGCCTCTGGGCAGCGTGCACGGAATGGCCAGGCCCCTCAGAGAGCTACTGGCACATGGATTTATGCACAGGACTACTAATACATACTAACTGCTGCATGCACATGCCCTTATGCACACATTAATAGTCTCATGAGAGGAAGAATGCCAGTAAGAGAGAGATATTTCTATATGTTTTAAGAAATCAGTTAAATTTCAGGCTTGATCAAATTGCACAGGTATCTATCTCTCCCTACATCTAAGAACATAAACACGAGAAATGACTGAAACAGGAATTTCAGGGGAACATAGGCAAATTTAGGGAATATTTAAAATTGGGGTTCATGGGAAGAAAAACACATAAAACACAGGGCTATAGATGGGGAAAAGGTACATTTCCATAAGTCAAGGAAGCCAGGTGCAGTTACCGTATTTTTCGGACCATAAGACGCACCGGACCATAAGACGCACCAGTTTTTAGAGAAGGGAAATGAAGAAAAAAAGATTCTGAAACAAATAGTGTCCTAAAATATTTTATGTGCATTAAAACCCAACATCACAGTCATAAACACATGTAATCAACCCTGTAAAGTAAACAGCAGCATTTAGAACCATTTTAGAGCCGGGCAAGCACACAGAGACCATACAGAGCCAGGCAAGTAAAAAAACTTTTTTTTAAAAGTATATGTGTAGGGGGGAAAAAAGTGCGTCTTATGGTCCGAAAAATACGGTACTTTTCCATGAGAAGAAAGGAGCAGCAACAGGTATATTTCCATAAGACAAGGAGCTAGAAGTAGCCAAAAAGGTCTATGTTTACAAAATAAAGGAGGGATGGAAGGACCATGATGGAGGAGGGCCTCAGGAGTCACTAATAGTAACCAATTCGAAAGGGAATATTGACCAATCAGAGGTGACATCAGGACAGACACAGGAACTGCAGCCTTTATAAACCATGGACACAGAAAGTCAGAGGGACCCTTCCCCCTCCCCATGAGGGAGTCCATTCTGTGGGACTCTTTCCCCCTACTCCCCCATGTGGGAGTCTCTACTTGTTTTGCAATAAATCTCCACCTTTGCTATACTACCCTCTGTCCATGGATTCATTCTTTGACTCAGGCAGACAAAGGATCCAGGTTCCAGTTCAAAAATTCCATTTCATGACAAAACTCAAAACAAATTTTTAGTTTCTAATACCGGCAATACAGCCTTTTCAAAAGATACAGAAATGATTTTTCAAACATCCCATACTAATTATTTTAAGCAATTATCATCAATGGATGCTAAAACTTGGGTGAACATTTTGATGCTGGAGGAATGAGTGGGTCAGACTTCCCAGACACCAGTGGGAGAAAGGCTCTTGCAATACCTTCAGAAAAGGAATTTTCTAAGCCTCGCACAGGAGGCTGGGATGCGGGAGATTTCATTGGTGTGGAGTTACATTTCTCCGGTTCCAAAGTCACCTGTCCCTTAAGCCAGTCCCGGAAAGGGTGCCGCTGGGAGTTCAGCAAGGCCAGAAATAGGGCCAGTGTCCAGAGTTCTGTTCCAGGGTGCAGCTGGCTGTGCTTCAGCATTCAGGCCAAATTCAAGTCTGTTATCCAGGTGGGGAGCCCCACGTGACCAGGAGCCATGTGACCGCAGAGGAGCCTGCCCCTTCATCAGGAGTATCAGCAGTGAGGCAACCTGGAGCCATGAGGGAGTGGCTCCTTTGTCTGCAAGTTTATATGTTTAGATTTCCCCAGTTAGCAGTGGCCACGTCCATCCTGCCAATGACCTGTTTCTGAGTGTGATTCACAGGCAACAATTTTTCCACCTCACTCAGCCCTTCCTGGGCATGTGTCTATCTGGTCTTTCCTTTCCTCCTTTGCTGTTAAATAATTGATGGGGAAAATAAGACATTTTTTTTTTTTTTGGGGGGGGGAGAGGTTAGCAGTCTGAATCTGTGCCAGTAACCTAATGCACATTCCTGTTAGTCTGTAGTCTAGTCACTGCCCCTTCCTCCATTATCTGGTCTTGTAAGACCTGTTTACCTGAGTACTCCGATTTTAGAGAGGCCATAAGCCATGAGCAATGTACAATCCCCAGAGAAGGTTATCAGCACTGGTGCCAGGCCAGGCCTTTAGGTGTGGTCTCACAGTCCCCATCCCAACACATGGGGCTTTTTGCAAAGCCCAAGAAAGGTCTGGAAGTCTGATCCATATTTGGGGGACAAAGAAACCAAAGGGTATAAAGGGAGAGCTCCCTCCATATTGGTTTGCTCAGGATTTGGAGAGAAACAGTCTCCCCTGAGTCACTGGACTAGTACATGCGAAACATCTGAAAATAAATGAGTTTTTCTTGTATCTCAAGTATTTCTGTGTGTTCTTGATCACCTAGTAAATTCTGTAACAACTAACCAGGTTATTACAACAGCATCAATTTGATGAGGAACAGAACATTACATTATCTCAAAGTATTTTCCTAGAGGTTAAACATTAACAACAAAAATTAAAACAGTAACACTATAGTTGAGAAACCTGGCAAATGCCACCTTAACAAAGTTTTTACAGTTAAAATCACAAACAGTTGAGCTTCCTGTTGTGATGCACTAATGATATACTCCTCTTTCCTAAAATGTGTAAAATAAACATACATTTACGGAAATATCAGGCTCATTGGGGGGCATTTTATAAAACGAATGGTAAATAATTTTTGAAAAGGTTAATATCATTGAAGAAAAAGGAGGAGTTAGGAATTAATTTAGATTAAAGGAGTCCAAAGAGGCCTGACAAGTAAATGCAATGCCAATTCCTGGATTGGGACAAAAATTTCCACAAAGGGCATTTAAAAAAAAAATAATTGATGAATATTGAAAATAAACTGTATATTGTTGAATATTGCATTCATATGAAGCCTCCAGAATTTAATAACCATGTGTGGTAAAGCAATGTCTTTGTTCTTGGAATACATGCTGAAATATTTAGGGGTAAAGGGCAGGTTATTTGCAACTAACTGTTATGTAGTTCAGGAAAAAAAAAAACCTAGCATTTGCACACATATGTATCCACACAGATACAAATATGTACATATAAAATATGTACATATAAAATAAAACGTTAGCGTAAAATGTGAAAAATTAGTTCAAATAATTTCTAAGCCAAAAACCCAAAAAACAAAAGTGAAAGTAATTAAAAGCACAGTGGCTGTATTTCTACAGGATGTGGTTTGGGCAATGTTTTATTTACACTCTTCTTATTCTTTAAAATGGCTTTTTTACTTAACTGTCATAAACTACTTCTTAATTGTTTTAGGTAGCATATGAAGAGCTTCCTCGCTGTCTTGCTACTCTCACCACTTGGGCAGGCAGTTTTGTGGCTCTACAACAAGGAGCCTTGGCTGTCCCATAGCGCGCGCGCGCACACACACACACACACACACACACACACACACACACACCCGCCTTCCTGTGATCTCCATTCCCTCGCTGCGTGCTTGGCATTGCTTGTGATGGGCGGCGGCCTGGACCATGGAAACCCTTGTGCCTCAGTAAGCAATGGCAAGTAGATGGATCATTCTTTGGAGTGGCATGTGTGAGGTAATCCGCTTTCATTACAGGCTCTTAGGGAGGCGATGGGGATTGGATGCTGTAAGCACAGGGTAGAATATATTTGTTCTCCCCAAAGGCCAAGTTCAAGATCTGCATGAATCATTCTTAATTTCCCACAGCCATTTTCAGGTCTTTCTTTCTTTCTTTCTTTCTTTCTTTCTTTCTTTCTTTCTTTCTTTCTTTCTTTCTTTCTTTCTCTCTCTCTCTCTCTCTCTCTCTCTCTCTCTCTCTCTCTCTCTCTCTCTCTCTCTCTCTCCCTCCCTCCCTCCCTCCCTTCCTCCCTCCCTCCCTCTCTCTCTCTCTCTCTCTCTCCTCTTTCTTTTTTTTCCCCCCCTGAGTTTTTAAAATGAATAATCTTGTTTGAGCATGGCTTTTTTCCATTTTTAACATCTCTTGAAGGCATTCTCATCATTCTATTTAGATGGTCCTGAAGAAAACTTTCCTTTCTTTCATATATTAGTTCACACTGGGTCGCTGGAAGCTATGTGACTGTAAGCCACATGACTGCTCTCATGCTTTCCTTTGAAGTTTCAGGAGGAAAACATAAAGCTTTCTTTTGTGTGTGTAGTTGTGATGACCTAATGTCATGCAAAATCAATAAAAACCACTCATTTATATTCCCAAAAATTGTAAAGTTTTTACTGATTAAGATCTGGTAGATTATAATAAAAGAACTTCTATAGCAGCATTGTAAAGAATGTTTTTATAATATCATTGACAAGGATTTTACTGTCATTTATTCTTGCTGTTATTAAGTCATCATCACTGAGAGAACAACAGTAATCTGGCAGCAGGGATTTTTGTCCTACCTGCTTTCCAAGGCAGGTTTCCAAGGCAGACATAATCAGCTCCACGGTGTCTCTTTCATTATTAAAGTTCTGCAAACATGTTTCCCTTTGATTGTATTCCTCTTTGAAGATCTTGGTTATATAATTAAATAGTGGTTTGCACTCTCATATTTGGAGGAGAGGTTTGGAAATCTGGCTTATGAAGCCAATGAAGAAACTCTTTGGTATGGGCGTGATCATGAAAAGACCTTTATGATTTATAATAAGAAATTGGCCCAAAAAACAAAAAAAATGGTTTTAGCCCTAACCGGTTTGGCTCAGTGGATAGAGCGTTGGCTTGCGGACTGAAGGGTCCAGATTCGATTCCGGCCAAGGGCATGTACCTTGGTTGCAGGCACATCCCTTGTAGGAGGTGTGCAGGAGGCAGCTGGTCAATGTTTCTCTCTCATTGATGTTTCTAACTCTATCCTTCTCCCTCCCTTCTCTGTGAAAAATCAATAAAATATATTAAAAAAAAAAAAAAGAAATGGTTTGATTTTTTTCTCCTTGAAGACAGTATAGTTACATGGCCCAGACAATGTTTACAAGGATTTTCCAGGTGTACTCTTTCCAAAATTTACCAATAGAGGGAAGCACCTACGATAAAATAATTGAGCCAGTTTTTCTCCTGCTGCCCCTTCATAACCACCTTTTCCCACTTTACAAAGAAAGGCGTTCTTCTCATTAAAAATCTTCTCATCGAAAAATCCCCCAGAGATAAAATAAAGGGACATTTCATGTTACAATGTTGAGAAAGTGGATTCCTTTAATGCCACATAACAAACCCTTTTATAACTCAGGTGCTTTCGAGTTCTTTGCTTTCAATATATTGCTAGATTACTATAAATAGCAAAGCTAGATCATTAACATCAAGCCGCTACTTTGAATCCCTCGGGACCAATCCTTATTCCGCAGTGGGGTTCTGCCCCCCACACAAACAGCAGCATGGGGATTTGGATGGAAAAAAAAAAAAAAAAAAAAAAAAAAAATATATATATATATATATATATATATATATATATATATATTCATGCCATTTATATGCCATTTACTTGAAGGCCATTACATAAACACAGCTGATTGTCTAATTATCTGACAGAATAGAAGATCGGGGTTTCTAGAAGGAGTCAAGGCATCCATCCAATCTAAGATCCTGATTACATTCTTATAATATCTAGTAATTTCCTTTGTAGTACTCATCAAAACTGTCATTACTTAATGATTCGTGGTTTTTGTGCTCTATCTTCACTACACTGTAAATTGATTTTGCCTAAACTTCCTGTCTCTCTTTACTTCCCCCTCCTATTTTAGAAATTTTTTTTTTTAATGTTATAATGAGTAGCATTCAGCAATTCTCAAGGAAAGGCATCTCTTGCTGTTTTCCCAGGCTTCCTTCTCTTTCCTTGAAAGACAAAAGACAAAAGAAAAAGGAAAAAAAGGCAACAAGGAGAGCCAGTCTGCGCTGCCTGCGGGCTCCCCGTGGTGCGATGCTGATGTAACGGGCCGGGGGCGCCGTGACTGGCTGCCTGCGAACTGGTCATGTCTTCACACGGGGAGCGGCAATCAGCTTACAGCGAAACCACCTCTGAGCACACGCTGCTGCCACGGAGGCCACCAAAGAGGCAGCCTTCACAGGCCGCAGAGCCTCCCGAGCCCAGGAAAGGAGAGGAGACCCCGGGGCCGCTGGAGGCAGAGGCGTCCACACCCCAGCCTCTCTGTCTGGGCATCCTGCAGACCAGGGAGGGGGGTGGCTGATGGGACATCCCCGGAAATGCCCGCTGGGGAAAAGCGCATGTTTGACATCAGGAGCGAGAGGCAAGTGCCAAGACACCGTATACAGCCAGGAAGGAGAGGCAGGGCCAGAAGAATAAGAAGGGACATGCAGGGTGATTTGAGAACACCAGAGCTGAGGCTTGTTACCCGCCTCTCAGGCTTCCAGGGACTGAGGTGTCTAAAATAGAAATGAACACATCTACTCCCTTAAAAAAGGAAGTCTTTCATTATAGTTACTTAAATATTTAATCATGAAAAAAAAAGAATTATCTTGCATAAGGCAGTAGGCTATCATCAATGGCAGCATGTAACCCAAGGAATTTTTTTTTTCATTCTGAGGCCCTATCCTAACTCAATGACAATGTAATCTCCATAGACCCTTTGAGGACACTTTAATTTTTTTCAAGACAACAAAATGGTGAATAATTGTATTTGTAGACAGTGAAACAAAAGAAAATTAGCTTAGAAAATAATTCTTTATTGTAGGGATACTTCATTGGCTACCTCTGTGCAACTCTTTACCGCCCTCCCCTGATTGCTCTTAGAAATGCTGCTTCTCTCAGGAACAATTAAACTCTTCCATCAGGCAGAAAGAAAATTTAGTCATTTCCCCAGATGAATACATTTAAATGGTCTCTCTTTCTGGGAGGCAATATCAGAGATGTCTCAAACTGCTGTACATTTGTTTCCTCCCCAAAGTAATAACAAGGAAAGAAATGATAGCATTTAATTGACATTTCTTAGAGTCCTGGGGTCCCCTGAGTGGAATTAACTTTTCCTCCTTTCCAGAAGTATTACTCTGCCTCATTAAAGAAAGAAAAAAAAAAAGAAAAAAAAAGATGTGGAAATCAATAAGAAAGAAAGAAAAAAAAGATGTGGAAATCAATAAGTCACTCATGGATATAGTCTCTAACTTCACACGAAAGGGTCTTTCTATTGAACTTATGGGTAGTTAGCTGAATCCTGGGAGCTCAAATACAGCTTTAGGAGGAAATGCATTGCCTTACCTTCTAGCCTGAATATGAAATTAAAGATGAGGTAGGTGAGAAGGGCCCCTATTTGAATTAGAATCATGGAATAAAGGGGCCAGAAGTAATTAGAGTATTAAAGCAAAATCCAGGGCTGGCCCTTAACTTAAAATGAGCAAACCAAGGCCCAGAGAGTGAAGAGACGTTCAGAATCACTCAGAGCAAAGCACTGGTTGATTCAATTATTCCTGATTTCTCTTGTTATTCGGGCTCTACTGGGTTTGAAAAATCCACTAGATTTATTTAACTAGGTTTGACCTGGGTTTGAAAACTCCTCTTCTCCTTTGTGTGCATCTGGGTGTCAGCGTCTCTGGGTTCCATCATTAAAAACTTAATGCTCTTGTGTTGCCCTCTGGTGACAGATGGCATGTACTACAGCTGTGGGACTTAGCCAAGCACATCCTCCTCCATTCATTCAACAAACATATACTGAGGTCTATTACATGCCTGCCATTGCTCGACGCCGGAACTTTATCAGTAAAAACAAAATACACTATTCCTTCCCTCATGGAACGAATGTACTAGTAGAGAGAGACAAGACAGCAAACGCATTATACATAATACCTGTCCAATGTCTGAAGACTTGTTTATGGATTTTGCCTGGCTTGCTAGTTGTATAATGTTGGGCTGCTGCTGCTGGTTAAATCCAACCCCCTGTTATTTCATCTGGACAGGAAGAAGAAATCCCTGGGGGTTTTTAATTCTTGAGATGTGTCTCTTGAACATGCAAGTAGTGAAAATATTGAGTAGGCAATTAGATAGATGAGTTTGGAGCTCAGAAAAAAAGATCCGGATTGGAAATTGCCAGAAACCAATCATTGTCTCACTAATTAATAGATAGAGGCTGGTCAACCTTGAAGCTCTGAAAGGTCAGAGCCAACCACACCCTATCTAATTGAGACAATAGTAACTGAGGCAACTTCCCCACCTTGTAATCATGTAAATCCTTACTGATATGATAATCTGCTTATTACCTGCCTAAGGGTACTGGGTGTTTCCCAAACCCGCTTACGGGTCCTGAGTGTATCCCAAAGCTGCTTAAGGGTAATGGGTACATCCCATAGCAGCCTCAATAAAAGGGATAGCAAGGCCAGAGCCTAGAGAGTCTTCCCTAGAGGTTGACTCCTGCCTGGCCCCACATTTGTCCCAAATTAACTCTTTTCTAGTCTCTCTTCATTTTAGTGTGGGGCCTCCTCCAGAAACCGGACCCTGAGTGGGCCCTAATCACGCGGGTCGTGTTAAGGGTTCCCACAGGAAATATACACTTAGAACATAAAGGTACCTCCCACTGCCTTGAATAATTTCTCCCCATGTTTGGCTCCATCTTAGGAGAACTAAATTGTTCCACATTCTATTCTATCGGGGTTCTACTATGGAAGATACAAACTAAATAAAAGGACAGTGTCATTAAGCTCCATATTTACATATTAACTAGAGGCATGTTGCAGGAAGATTCCTGCAATAGGGCTTCCTGTGGTGGTCTGCTTCCCTCCCTTCTCCCTTGCCCTTGCTTCTCCGCAGTTTTGCTCCCTTCTGCAGCGCTTGGCTTCCTTTTACGCTGTCTTCAGTCTTCGCTCAGTGCCTGGATATGCAAATTAACTGCCATCTTGGTTGGATTAATTTGCATACTCTTCCCCTGATTGGCTGGTGGGCGTGGCTGGTGGGTGTAGTGAATGTACAGTCAATTTGCATGTTTCTCTTCTATTAGATAGGATAAAACTTACCCAGTGTCAATAGCTTTGCCAAGGAAGCACAGTAGATTTTATGTGAAGCTCAGTGCCTGCCTATTAATAGAAGCCTCCTGAAGGGCTATGCACAAAAGGAATCCGAGGCCATGCCCAGGCTCAGGGGGAGTGGGTGCCATGATTGATCACTCATTTCTTTTGTGGAATCAGGAAAGAGAATAGAGGCCGCTGTACCATGCTGACTCCACCTGTCTTAGCATTAAAACATGGCAAGTGAAACACAAGTGACACAACACAGACCACCAACCACTCTTTCTCTCTTAGCCCCGGGTTTTACTGATTAACTGGTGGCTTTGTTTTCATCCCTTTCCACTGCTTTCCTTCCTGGGCCTTAACATTCACTACCAAATGGCTCGAGCACTTCCCGCACACAGTTCTCCAGTGGAAGCAGGGATGTGCACGCACAGTCCAGGTCTCAAGTGGAAGGTAATTTGACGCCATCTGGACTCATCACCAGGTGTCAGGACCAGCAAAAGGGTAAAGAAGAGAAAGGAGAAGCAGTGAGCGGCCTGCTGCTCCCTCCTCCCACCAGTTTCCCATGCAGGGCTCAGCAAGGGCCCTCGGCTAAATCCGGCCGGGCTACAAGTTTCTGGAACAAAATTTGATTGGAATTTTATAACCGTCATGCCCAATAGTTTACATATTGCCTCTGGCAGCTTTTGGAGGAGTTCTAACAGGACTTGGAAACCTAACGCATCAAATCTCTGGCTTTTGCAGAAGTTTGTGGACCTCTGCTTCCAACCAGTGGTTCTTAAAGTTCTGCTAGCATCAGAACTCTGGGAAGGCTTTTAATAAAGAGGGTGCTGCCGAAACCGGTTTGGCTCAGCGGATAGAGCGTCGGCCTGCAGACTGAAAGTTCCTGGGTTTGATTCTGGTCAAGGGCATGTACCTTGGTTGTGGGCACATCCCCCGCTGACCGATGATTCTCTCTCATCGATGTTTCTAACTCTCTATCGCTCTCTCTTTTCCTCTCTGTAAAAAATATCAATAAAATATATTAAAAAAAAATAAAAAAAAGAGGGTGCTGGGCTCTATCCCCCGAATTTCTAGTTGGAGTGCAGCCTGAGAATTTGCGTTTCTAACAGGTTTCAGGTCATGCTGAGGTTGCTGGTTTGGGGACTACACGCTGAGAACCACTGCTTCCCAGTAGTAAATTTCAGCCCTCGGGATGCCGTGCCTGGATCAAAGCAAACACTGTTAGCTACACATTCAAGGGATTATATCAGGTCTGCGTCAGGTTGGATTATCATCACTCTTATGAAACCTTATTTTTGTCCTATGGGTTTTCTCTTTGTGTTTTTCCTCTCTGCCCAGGCCTTTCAGATAAGAAATTTATTTTTAAAAACGAGACTGACAGTCTTCTTATTGTCTTGAGGTAAACTGTGTTAAAACTTTGGCACTCAGCTTTTTTTTAAGAATATGCAACTACTCTAATCATGACTACCCTTTTTCTTTGCTTTACTCCTCTATCGATCCTATTGCTGCACCATAGCAAATAAGTAATTTGAGGCCACAGTATTAGTTTCCCTTGCTTGCGTGAAAGCTTTGACCGGAAGGGAAGCTGTTTGCTTTTTACCTGTCAGCAAAGTGACTGCATACATCAGCTTGAAGTAGGATTTAGGGAGAAGTTGAGGTTGGATCTGCTTGAAGTGGTAGTTACTTTCTCCGCTTGATGAGTTAGGTCTTTCCAAAATTGTTTTATTATTTTGATAGAAGTGTTGTGACTTAATTATTAATTATAAGTGATCCTGTCTGTTAATTATTAGAGTAACAGACAGGATCACATATAACAAAGGCAAAAGCAGGTTCAATGAGAAAATTTTTTGTAAGATCCACCATTCAGAACTATCCATGTGGCTTCTCCCTTCCAGTCTTACACAAATGTAAATGTAGCTGCCTATGGGTTTACCATAGAAGAAAAGCTTGATATATTTAATTTTGAATGTTAAGTTCCTAAGAGGCAGCACTATATTTACTTTATTAGATGACCAGCTATCAGTAAAGTGCCATATCCACCCAAATGCTTAATAAATATGTGCAAGAATATTTCTTTCCCCCCTTTTCTCATACTGTGCTTATCAGGGTCCATGGTTCATGGGAGAAACTATCAAGGGATAATGACAGTTTCTAAATCAGAGGACTCTAGATTTACAGATCAGCTTATTTCTCTCATTTTCTGCCTTGGAAAAAGGAAAATTGGTAATAAGGACATATGATTCATTCATCATTCAACTTTTAAAGAAGACAGAACAGGCGCTGATAAACTCATCATCCAATTTTTTAAAAAAACATGAAAATCGATGGTCCCTTTGAGTGAAGGATAAGGAAAACAACTCCCAAATCTATAAATTGTGCAGCCAGAATGAAGTATTACCAGGCACTCTTTAAATATAAAATGTACTGCTTCTATCCATTTATTATAGATTTTATGCCTCCAATATGTTCATAATGTATTACAATGCTAAAGTTTATTCCTCCTCTGTTTATATATTTAATGCAGTCCTCCCTCAGAAGATTTGAAGATGGCTAAAGGAAAGGTTATATTTCTCCTTGATAATAATAAAATACTACAGTGCTACACATAAGGGAAGTGAGCTCCGAGTTTGTGGCTGATGCCGTGCAGTATTTCATGGTGCAGTGAGGATGCTCTTGTTGACAGTGACTTCTTTCAGCATCATCACTTTTCCGCCTTAGAACCTTCTCGTGGAACGTCATCTTTCGGATCTGGATAATTAAAAATAAAATACTTTCAGAAAAATAGATATTCTAAAGAATATCTTAGGTTCAACAGTCTGACCCATGGCTCCTTATCTCTGGGTCTGTTCTTGTTCATCAGTCTAAGGTGTTCACCATTTTCCTTAGATGAGTGAGATCATCTTAGGAAACCAAACACATCTAATTATTGTGTATTTGCTTTAATATCAAATGGTTAATGACATGACTCACAGAAAATGACAGAGTTATTTCTATTTAAAGGTGTATGAGCAAAGCTAATGTATGGTGTTAGAGGGTTGAATGGCTGCACCAGTTATACCTGGAAGGCAGTTAGTTCCTTGGAAGGGCATGAGAAGTCTGTTGAGGAGAAGGTTTTCTAATCTTTTTGACCGCCTGAGATTTTTTTTTTTATTTGTAAAATGAGATTAATAATAACTATTTTGGAGGTTCATTGTGAGGATAATGTGTTAGACGCTCAATAAATACTAGTTTCTTTCTTCCGTTCCCTGGAGTTACACATTCTTGAGAACCCAGTGCTACATGCTCTCTTGAGTTCTCTGCAGCGTCTAGGATGGAGTAGGCCTTCTATCCATACATGTTTAATCCACAGACAAATTTAGCACAGAGCAAGACACACCACCTGTTATTAGTAAAGTGCTGTCTTACAACTCTTTGATGTTTCTATGACAAGTTTTAATAAATGATGGTGAGGATCTTTAGGAATTTAATCAACCTGCAGCATGAACATATGGAAAAATAAATGATACCAGGTTCTCTGAGAAGCTATTTAATACACTAAAGAGAACCCACCATGAACTCAGTTGGGGGTTAAGAAACAAGAGGGATAAATCAAAAGAGCAAATGTGATAGCAACCAAAAAGTGGATGGGGTAAGATAAAGGCTATCAGCTTCGAAGAGATTACTCCGGGGTCTCAGGTAGAAGGGGCAGGCAGGGGCATCACACTCCTTGGGTTAGAGGAGACACAGAGCAGTCTCTCACCCCCACCGGTCACCATGGAGTTCCCTGGCAGGGTTACAATTCCTGTTATTGCCATTACAGTGCCCCAGGCATAATTCAGGCATGCCTGTTTGAGCACTGCAAGATAAACAAGAATGACTTTAACATCCAGAAACTTGCTTTCAACCCCTTGATGCCCATTTAAGTTAACCAGTGCCTTAATTCAGGCTGATACCACAGAATTACCACAGACTGGGTGGCTTCAACAACCAACATTTATCTCTCATGGTTCTGGAAGTCCAAGCTCGCAGAGCTGTGGTGTGGGGAGGACCCATGTCTTGATGTGCAGAGAGCCACCTTCTCGCTGTGTGCTCACATGACCAAGAGCGGAATCGTCTTTTCCTGTCTTTTCTTACAAGTGTCCATTCCCAAGGACTCCATCCCACTTTCCAAAGGCTCCACTTGCAAACACCATTGCATTAGGAAGTAGCCTTCAACATTTGAATTTGGGGGGACACAAACATTCAGTCCGTTACACCGAGAAAGAAAAAAGCTTCTCCAGAAAAATTTTTATAGGCTGGATCAATCTGTGAACCAAGGGAAAGGAGGAAACCATTTTTGGGATCATAGCATTATGTTTTATTTGTGAGTGAATGCAGGAAGCTCATCTGAGGGCAGGTGGCATTCCCAAGGGAGTCCAGTAGGGGGCACTAAGAGGTCAGGAGAAGGGAACGCACCTGGAAACAGCAGCCTCACGTGCACTGAATAGAAGGAGCTCTATTAAGTTTATTGTGACAGTCAATGCAGATGACCTGGGTGAGAGTGGGAGAAATTGGGATAGAAAAAGGTGAGAGAGAGACCAAGCAGGCCAAACAGCAAAAATTCAAGAATCTCTGGAAAATCATTAAATGGTACAATTTAAAATGTAATCTTTGTATGGAGATTGAAGTATACCCTGCAGATTCACAGGCTTTGTCCCTAAAACAAACTACAGTGATTTTATTCTTTACAGTATTATATTCCTAGTGACTACAAGGCAAGATGCCTCCCGGAGCTCTTGGAAATAGCTGGGCTTTTACTTGATTTCATCATGTACATGAAAGGATATGACTGTGTCAAAAGTGACACAATTAAACTTTCTTCCTGGGATTGGTTTTCTGACCCAAAAGATCATTAATAATGTTGTCTTTGGCAATGAATATCTGTAGTCATTTTCTAAATGCAATGTAGTAGCTGAGAGCAGTGGTCGGCAAACTCATTGTCAACAGAGCCAAATATCAGCAGTACAATGATTGAAATTTATTTTGAGGGCCAAATTTTTTTTTTTTTAAATATATTTTATTGATTTTGTACAGAGAGGAAGGGAGAGAGATAGAGAGCCAGAAACATCGATGAGGGAGAGTCATCGATCAGCTGCCTCCTGCACACCCCCCACTGGGGACATGCCCGCAACCAAGGTACATGCCCTTGACCGGAATCGAACCCGGGACCCTTCAGTCCCCAAGCCGACGCTCCATCCGCTGAGCCAAACCGGTTTCGGCATGAGCGCCAAATTTTTTAAACTTAAACTTCTAACGCCACTTCTTCAAAATAGACTCTCCCAGGCCGTGGTATTTTGTGGAAGAGCCACACTCAAGGGCCCAAAGAGCTGCATGTGGCTCACGAGCCACAATTTGCCAACCACAGGCCTAGAGAGTTACTACCATGTTTCCCCGAAAATAAGACATCCTCTGAAAATAAGACCTAGCGCAACTTTGGGAGAAAAAATTAATATAAGACACTGTCTTATTTTCGGGGAAACAGGGTAATAGACATGAAAATGTATTAATTGGACAGCCTCCTCCCTGATCCCCTCTCCCCATCACTACTGTGTGCCACGGCTGACAAATGTATAGGCTCCTTCGGCTTGGGGCAGATGATCTCAGGGTACCACTAACTCCGCTTAACTGAATGCCTATAGGTCCAGAAACGTGTGGCCAGTTTAAACTGTCCAGTTAACAGCTTAATCTGCCCTACACTAGAAAAAGCCAGGCTGTGCAAGAAGGAGTGTTTATTACACACACTAAAACATCTCAGCCTTAAACAGACTAAAAACATCTAGACTAGGGATATATCACACAGAACTATATGTCTTGATGTTGTGTCTACAGCAGTTTTCCAACTCTAAAGATAGAGTTAAAGGCAACTCTACAAGACAACACGATGGAAAGAGCAGAGAACTTTAATAATCCTATATAATAAAAGAGGGCATAGGCTGAGCTGAGGGACTCCCCCCTTTCCCATCCACTACCACCAGTGCACCGATCTTGAGCACCAGGCTTCTATGTTGAAATATGTAGCAAGGGGACTCAGAGCTCACAATCCATACACTTAATTACACACACCTATACATTATTTAGCTAGATCAATGCCCAAGAGAAGGAAAAAGTGAGGTGAATTTGAGCTCAGTGTTTTTCCTTTTCACGGCTTTAGTCTGCCAAGAAATGGGAAGAAAACTCAGAAGGGAGCTTTTGTGCCTGTTTATTTCATTAAAAAAATTAATAAACACTTATATAACACCATGTGCCAATTATTATTTTTAGTAATTTCTAACTATTTAATCATTTTCTCTTCAGAAAACCCCAGGAAGTGGGTCCCATTATTGAATCCATTTTACAGATTAGGAAACCAAGAGTGACATGAGATCTAGATCCCGTGGCCCATGTTCAGAGGAGATGCCAACGACCTCGCAAGATTTCCAACAATCCAAAAGAGCTTGATTTTTGATGGAAACTTTTTAGCCTAATTTTATGTTTCTTGCAAAAATCTTAATTTTTAATAGCATTTCCTTTCACAGAGCTGTTTTCTGCTCTCTGCCTTGTGCCTACTAAGCTAAGAAAAACAAGAATTTTTTTTCTTGATTTCCCACAAGGCTCTTTATGTAATAGTCAAATTTGTGCGAGGTTTGGAACAATGAACAGCTACTATCACATCTTAGCATTGCAATGTCCTTCAATTCGCCATCAGGGGGATGTTATTGTCTATTTTTCTACAGTTGCTCTACCTCTAGGAGCAGAAGCAGCTGTAGTAATTTGTAGCCCTAATTGACCCCTTTCTCCTCGGCATATTAAAATGTTGTTTGTTTCTTTCTATTTCCATTTATTAAACATAAACTCATAGGCTGTTACAACTATAAGAGATTTTTTTTTTTTTTTTTATCATCTAGCCTGAGTTTTCTTTTACAGACTGAAGGTTCCTAACCTGGTTGTGCATTGGAATCACCTGGGAATTAAAAAAATTACTAATGTCTGGGTGCACACCCAGATATTCTGATTACAGATGTTTGGGTTTTATTTGGCTATCAGACTTATTTTTTTAATATATATTTTTATTGATTTCAGAGGAAAAGGGAGAGGGAGAGAGATAGAAACATCAATGAGAAAGAGTCATTGATTTGCTGCCTTCTGCATGACCCACACTGAGGATCGAGCCTGCAACCCAGCATGGGAATCAAACCATGACCTCCTGCTTCATAGGTCCACCCTCAACCACTGAGCCACGCCCCTGGGCAGAACTTTTTTTTTTTTTTTTTTTTTTTTTTTTAGATTCCCAGGTGATTCTAATGTGCAGCTGAGAATCCCTGTTACAGATCCAGAAGAATAAATCTACCCAAGGTCAAACAATGATTTAGGGACAGAGCTGGATTTAAATTTAGCTTGATATTTAAGTCCAAGTTCCATTGTTTACTGTGTTACCTTGGGTATGTTTTAATGACTCTGAGTCACCATATTTCCAAATTTGGAAGCTGACTTGGTGGAGACCAAGGAGATATGTGTATTGAAGTCCTGTTGCTTTTTTAGGAGTCACCCCTGACATCTGTAAAATAAATTTTCTAATAAATAAAATTTGTTCTTTCAATTAATATGACAAAAACAATGACTCTCTGAGCCAGGTGCACAGAGGAAAGATAAGGAAGTTAAGAAAAAACAACAACAAAAAAAACAGAATACTTGTCAATGTGTTGAAAAACTCCTTGTATTAGTTTCTATTGCTGTGTAAGGAATTACTAAGCCCAGTGGCTTAAATTCAGCACCCATTTATTAGTTCATGGTTCTGTAGGTCAGAAGTCTGGCGTGGCATGGCTGGATTATTGCCAAGGATAGCACGAGGCTGAAGCTAATATGTCAACAAGATAGAGGTTTCATCTGAAGACCCTGGAGAGAAATCTCATTCCAAACTCGTTTGTAACCATTAGCAAAATTCAGTTTGGTTCATCTGTAGGACTGAGGTTTCATTTCCACGCTGGCTGTCAGCCAGCGGCTGCTCTGAGCTCCTAAAAGTCACCTGCCTGCCTTACTGGGTGGTTGCCTTCATCTTCTAGAAAGTGATGGCAAACCAGCCCAATCCTTTTGTGCTTCGGATCTTTGACTTCTTCCTCTGCCATTTGCCAAAGAGAATGCTCTGTTTCTGGAGGGCTCAGATAATTAGATCAGACCCATCTGATAATCTTTTGATCTCACTGTTGACTTGACTTGACATCTTCATTACAGCTCTAAAGTCCCTTCAAGCAGTACTTAGATTCTTGTTTGATTGAATAATTGGGAGACACGAATGCCAGGGGCTGGGAATCCTAGGGCCATCTTGAAATTCTGGCTATTATGTCCTACTCAAGATTCATATTTGCCTTGTAAGCTTTTTATTTCATATTCCACCCTTAGTTCTGAGAGCAGCATTACCGTATTTTTAAAAAGGTTTTCATGATGTACTAAATAAAGAACAAATCTGTTTAATAAAATAAACTAGCCTCATGGTCAGCAAACTGTGGCTCACAAGCCACATGCGGCTCTTTGGCACCTTTGCTCTTCCACAAAATACCTCAGCCTGGCGAGCCTATTTTGCAGAGGTGGCGTTAGAAGAAGTTTAAGTTTAAAAAATTTGGCTCTCAACAGAAATTTCAATCATTGTACTGTAGATATTTGGCTCAGCTGACTAATGAGTTTGATGACCATTGAACTAGTCAAACAGCCAATCAATTTAATTTTTAACATATGAGAAGTAATCAACCTTCATCTTCCACAAAAGTTACAGTAAGGAATTGTTTTCTCTCGCTTGCCATATATAAACCACCTGCAGTTCCAGCCTATTATGATCCCGTCACTGGGACAACCCCTGTGTGGCTTTGAGGGCTGCCTTTTCTCATTTGGGGCAGTAAATGAAAAAGAGCTTTTCTTTTCATTTTTCTGAGCACATTGGTCTTGCCGTTCAAAGAACCTGTAATCAGACTTAATATCAAACAACAGTTCTCATCCTTGACTGCACATTGGAAACTCAAGGGGCTTTACAAACTCCTGATGCCAGGGTCCCATCTCAGAGATTTCGGTGTAACTGGCAGGAGGACTTGAAATTAAAAGTTCTCAGGGTGATTCTCCATGCAGCCAAGGAAGGCACTCTGCTATTGACGTAGACACTAAGGGTGTGGAGAAGTTCAGGAGTGAACAGATTACTAGAAATTCCAGTATCTACAAAATCCCTTAGACTTTACAAGTATTCTTAATTTGGCCCCCGTCATGTGGAAAAGCTAGTAATGAAACACTCTGTGCATGGAAATATTGGAAAATCGCTAAGATCATTTAGTAACAGATCTGTGTTCAGAAGCCCCCTGCATCAATAATGATTGTAGGTAATATTTATTGTTTTATTGCCAGGTAGTTTAAGGACTACATCTATGTTATCTCATTTTTACCCTCACAGCAAAGCCATGAGGAAGTTGTTATTATTTCCATGATTATAAACGAGAAAACAGTCACAATCATTAAAATGCAGTCAGGATATGAGACTCGAATATTGGTCGATCTGATTTCAAAGCTGATGCTCTTAGCCTCTGAAATGCATCTATTGAAAACTTGGAAACATATAATGCACTATTATCAAGATAAGAAGTTATTTTGTCATACTCACCTATTAAATAGCATAATGTACACACTCGTGCACACTCCCACTCAGGCATGTACACATGAACAGACCCAATAATAGGATGACCTTGTTTACTAGATTTCTTAATTTTACAGGTTGTTATATTTCCTGAAAGCTGTGTTTAACAGAGTTCACCTATAGTATAAGAATCATAGTGTAACGGGGAAGAAATGGACTAGGAATGTGAATCGGTGATTCAGTGACCTCTCCCCACCCGCCTCCATACCCCAGACCAGCACCAGGACCTTAAGTTAGTGAGTGCTCCCATTGGGTCTGGTGTCTGCAGCTGTACAACAAATGTGACGTTTGCATTGAGTGGTCTCTAAGACCCTTTCTTGTTACAAAGGCAACAATTCTATTTCCTAATTACTGAAATAATTGGGTGCCCATTTTATTTTCTCTAGTTTTATTTATTTATTTAACTTTATATTTTTGAAATCCAATTTTATATCAAATAGTTCAATAATAGGGAAACAGCCCTAACTGGTTTGGCTCAGTGAATAAAGCATCTGCCTGTGGACTCAAGGGTGCCAGGTTCAATTCTGGTCAAGGGTATGTACCTTGGTTATGGGCACATACCCAGGGGGGAGTGTGCAGGAGGCAGCTGGTCGATGTTTCTCTCTCTCTCATTGATGTTTCTAACTTTCTGTCCCTCTCCTTTCCTCTCTGTAAAAAATCAATGAAATATATTAAAAAAATAATAGGGAAACAATGATTATGATAATTATATTGATATTAGCTATGTAATATTTATGAAACACTAAATTCTAGGTCTTATGAATTATATATTTAATCTCTTTTACTTTGCATAAGTGTCTAAAGGAATATAAACTATCATTGCCCCCATTTTAGAGATGATGAAACTGAGGCATGTTGGAGATAAGCAGCAGCCTGCCCAAGGTCACACATATGAGGTAGTCTGACTCCTGAATTTGTTCTTTAAACGACTACATTCTATTCTTTAAATATTTCAGGTGCTGTGAATGAAGAAGTTACATGCACATCAGCTTACTTAATGACACATTTAAAAATGTAGAACATCCAAATGATAAAGCTGCTTCTACATTTCAATGGTATTGATTGAATAGTTCTTGCTTTTTATCACAATCCCCCTACATATACACACATACTGGATCCTGAAGCCTACTCTTTATTTTATTTATAGTCCATGAGACAGATGATCTCTGGGATACTCCTTTATGAGAACAATATAAATGTCATATTGAAAGAAAAAAAAAATAAGAGCATCTGTTTTTATGTTCAGGACATTACATCTTCTCATTTTTCTCTGCCTCCTGGGAATTCAATTAAAATAATAAAATAGAGAGTGCGACCACAGTTTGTCACACAACAATGATAGCAAAACAGCACAGCACAAAGCTAATCCCTTCTCTCTACAATGTTGCCCCATGTGCCCATTTATCTAGAAACTAATGATGCCAGTTGTATCCATAAAGGGCCATGAGCTCACTGCAGACCGTGGTACTGGCTGATTGGACAGCAGTGATTCAAGTCTCGGCTGTAAAGACCTAGAAAACAGACAGTGGTACAGGCAGCTGTCTTCACCGTGGTGCTTGGTTACCATAGTTTCGGGGTCTGAAGGTAGAGCTGCTGTAGCTTTAGAGGTTTCTGAGTCCAAACCCTTTCATGCTAGCTTTTTACTGTATGTTTCAATGGAAGAAAAAGGATCAGAAGACAGGAAACAAGTGCTGTCATTTTTATTCAATGTGAGGATGTCTATGAAATTAGAGTTGCCTTAGTGAAAAGACTTATGAATATATAACTGTGTGCTAAGAATTTTAAATGACCAATTATCTTGTGACAATACATGTACTACTATGCTCCTGAATACAGTGTGTAATACTTCGATATTAGCTAGTCCAGTGGTTGGCAAACCGTGGCTTGTGAGCCACATGTGGCTCTTTGGCCCCTTGAGTGTGGCTCTTCCACAAGATACCATGGCCTGGGCGAGTCTAGTTTGAAGAAGTGGCATTATAAGAAGTTTAAGTTTAGAAAATTTGGCTCTCAAAAGAAATTTCAATCGTCGTACTGTTGATATTTGGCTCTGTGGACTAATGAGTTTGCCGACCACTGAGCTAGTCTGTCTCTAAAAAAATGTGAGGTACAGCAAGTTGAAACCTTAGCACAAAGAGACAACTGCAACTCAGGAGGGGGAAGGAGCCAAGAGAACAGATGGGCAGAAGCAGCATCAAGGTGAGCAACCATTTCTGTGATGGTGAGGCTTCTGCAAGCGATGCTACCAAGAATGCTTGCCACCGAGAAAGGGCGGCGTTAGGGTATATTAAGGTTAGTTCTTGAGGTTATATGTCACATCACCATAAATGATCTAGTTCTACCATTATTCATTTTACTTGGAATGCCTGAATTTAACTTAAGAAATTTAATACTAGGGAACTTTCTAAGCCATGAACAATACTCAGAGAAATGCTTTATTGAGCGAATTATTCGATTACCCAAGGTGCATGCACGTCCTATGTGAACCTGGCATATGGAAGAGGAATAGTTCTTGTGGTATTCGCTAAAGAGAGTTCAAGATGTCTAGAAGTGAAACAGCAGAGGGAGAGCCTACTTTGAGACCTGGCATCTCTGGCAGAAGCCTCACCGTCACAGAAATGGTGCTCACCTCATTGCCTCGTCTGCCCATCTTCTCTGGGCTCCTTCCCCCTCCAGCTCCTGAGGTGCAGTTGTCTCTTTGTGCTAAGGTTTCAACTTGCTGTACCTCACATTTTCTTAGAGACGGACTAGCTGATACCAAAGCATTACACATTGTATTCAGGATCCTAATAGTACATGCATTGTCACAAGGTAATTGGTCATTTAAAAATCTTAGCACACATTAGTTACATATGCATGATCCTTTTCACTAATGAAACTCTAACTCCATAGGCATCTCATAGACAATCTCACACTGAATAAAAATGACAGTACTCAACACCCAAAAAACAAACAATCCAATTAATGGACAAAGGCCCTAAATAGACAGTTCTCCAATGAGAACGTATAGATGGCCAATGGATGTATGAAAACATCTCAACATCACTCATTATCAGAGAAATTCAAATTAAAAAAACACAGGGAGATGTCACGTCACACCTATCAGAAAGGCTATGGTCAATAACTGAACAAACAGGAAGTGTTGGCTAGGTTTCAAAGAAAAAGGAACCTTGTGCACTATCGGAAATACGGATTGGTGCAGCCATTGTGGAAATCAGTATGGCATTACCTCAGAAAATTAAAAATGGAACTGCCGTTTGTCCTAGCTATTCCACTTCTGGCAATTTATTTGACGAAACCAGAAACACTACTTTGAAAGACTATATGTGCCCCTATGATCATTGCAGCATTATTTATAATAGCCAAGATTTGAAAGCAGACCAAGTGTCCATCAGTAGATGAGCAGATAAAAAAGGAAATTTTACCCTTTGCGACAGCATGGATGGACTTTGAGAGCATTATGTTAAGTTAAATAAGCTAGTCAGAGAAAGACATATGATTTCATTCATATGTGGAATCTAAAGGAGGCATTGCAAATTTAAAGACAGTATCAAATACAAGCAAAACCACATTTAAAGTCATATACTATATGACTTGAAATCATAGGTTTTAGAAAGGAAAAAATCCTAGGGGATCATTTGACCCAACCATTTGTTTAGTGATGGAATTTCCTCTATTTATAATGCTGTTCCTAATCGATGACCACCTGGTCTTAGTGTAAATACTTCTAATAAATTATTCTGTGTAAGGCAGCTTATTCCACATCTGAAGGGCACTGTTTGAAAGTCTTTCTTAACATAAACCAAGATCTATTTCATCATAATTTCTAGTGTCTAGTTCCTGCAATTCTTCCCTGAGAGCTATCTCTAATAATTTGTGTTTTTTGATCACAAAACCTCCCTTTAAAGTATTTGAAGACAAGTAACAATTCTAGATAAAGCAGAGGAAATCTAATGATGTAAAACAAGGAGATGCTTCATATTAATGTTTAGAGGGAAACAAGGGCATTAGTTGACCAACCAAGAGAAAGAAAGGGCCGAAGCCGGTTTGGCTCAGTGGTGGAGCGTCGGTCTGCGGACTGAGGGGTCCTGGGTTCGATTCCGGTCAGGGGCATGTACGTTGGTTGCGGGCGCGTCCCCGGTGGGGGGTGTGCAGGAGCCAGCTGGTTAATGTTTCTCTCTCATCGACGTTTCTGGCTCTCTATCTCTCTCCCTTCCTCTCTGTAAAAAATCAATAAAAATATATATAAAAGAAAGAAAGAAAGAAAGAAAGAAAGAAAGAAAGAAAGAAAGAAAGAAAGAAAGAAATGAATGAAACTCAGCACAAGTAAAGGCAGATATGCTCGGATACCCTGGAACCAGTGAATATGTGGTAGTTCTTAAATTCACAGAATGATACTTGGCCTTTAGGAAGAGCACTTGTGCGGAGCTCCGCAGAGCTAATTGGGATATTGAAGGGGAAGCAAAAGCAATCAGGAGGTTAACAACTAGAGCAGAGTGATATAGAGAGGCGGGGCTGCTGCTTTGGCAATGCAAGACAGTTTTGTTTAACAAGAAGAGATGTGCTGTACTGTAGTCTCCCAAACATGTAGAGGCAATTACATGATCACCCAATGCAACCATAAGGCAGTGTTCCTTCCTCTTTTTAAAGCATGTATTATATGTGACTAGAGGCCCAGTGCATGAATTCATGAACAGGTGGGCTCCCTTGGCCTGGCCGGCAATTGAGGCTTATAAGGGGGGTCTGGCCAACCAGGGGGAGGGGCTGCAGGGACTTTCTTTCTTCCAGCTGGGAAGGGGGAGGGCCCATGGGAAGTTGGCTGTCTTCCCTCCTACCCCCTCCCCCCCTTCCCCCCCCACCAATTGGGGCCAATGGGGAGGGGATGCAGGAGTTTGGCTGGCCATGAGAGGTTGGTTGTGGGAGCGCACTGACCACTAGAGGGCAGCTCCTGTATTGAGTGTCTGCCCCCTTGTGGTCAGTGTGCATCATAGCAACTAGTCAATCAGTCGTTCTGTTGGAAGCCGGCCATTGTCCTCACTAGCAGAAAGATGTGGACAAGGAACCCAGAAGGCTGGTCAACCTTGAAGCTCTGAAAGGTCAGAGCCAAGCACCCACTTTTTAGATGAGACAATGGTAGCTAAAGCCACTTCCACCTTTTAGTTTTATGTAAATCCTTGTTGGTTATTATTGGAATTGCCTGCCTAAAGACTAGGGGTATATCCCATAGTCTTAATAAAAGGGATATGCAAGTATCCTACTACGTTGGGCTGCCAGTTGTGAGTACCCCAGGTTGGGCACCAGTTGCGAGTGTCCCCTTTCTGGTTGTCCCAGTCCTTCAGTCACAATGGTCGCTTAGGCTTTATATATATATATATATATATATATATATATATATATAACTATATATATATATATATAGATGAGAACATATCCTCATAGAGAAAATATACTGGCTGATAGAAGATTGAATAGAATGTTTCCCTTTGCCTGGGATCTGTGGCAAGTATACGTTGGTGATATTGTACATTCTTTATGTCACAACCAAGTTAGCCAGGCAATGTGACAGGCCACACCACTCCATATGTCTACATGTGTGACTTTTTTCTCCCTAAGATATCTTCTTAAGAACACTTTCTCTGTTTCCTTGACTTTGGCAGCCAGCAACTTTGTACAACTGTAGTCTGCTTTATCCCTGGAAGTGGGCTAAGGGCTGGAAGAAACTAAGGACTTCTATTTTAAAAGTGGTCAGAGGTCCCTGAAGGATCAGAGAGTATTTAATTTAGGGTGTACTTAGTAATAGGTGGTCTAGATGCTTAGAGTAGAATGAATAATGGCCCCTCAGAGACGTTCACATCTTAAATGTCAATGGTACCTTATATGTCAAAAGGGACTTAGAAAATGTGGTTGAGAATCTTGAGGTGAGGAGATTATTCTGGATTGTTGTAAAGTAATTACAAAGAGATCAGAGTTAGTAGTAGGAAATGGGAGGAAGGAAGCAAGATATTTAAATGGTGTGGCCACTAGACAAGGGATGCAGACAGCCTCGAGAAATGGGAAGAGGCCAGGAATGGCTTTTTCCCTGGGGCTTCCAGAAGAAATAGAGTCTTTCATCACCTTGGTTTTAGCCCCATAAGACTCCTTTTGAATTGCTATAACATTACCAACTGTAAGAGAATAAATTTGTGTTGTTTTAAGTTACTCTGTTCATGGTAATTTGTTACAGCAGCAATGAGAAACAAACACAGTATCTTGCATGTTTTCTATCAATTTAACTTCCTATTAATACAGAATAAGAGCATGCCCTTCTATCGCCATTCCCTGTGAGAAGAAGGCAGGTTGGTAGAGTAGACACTCAACCAAGCAATATAGTACCAGAAACTAAATTGTATCAGTCAAGGTTCGTTAGTGCAAGGATCAGAAAACAACTCTGACAGATTTAAGCAGAAAATCGATTTACTGAGAGGCTCCTGGGAACATGACTGACTGTAGGTTGGAAAGCTCAGAACAAGGAAGCTAGGCATCAGCTGAGACCAGGCTAATAGTGCACCCCCATGAGTCCTGCTGGGATGCTGCTGCTGCTGCTCCTGGTGCTGACACGGACTCTCCTGGCAGTTATTAAGGCACCAGACCCCAAGCACCACTCTGCTTGGCTGTCCCTGATGTCTCAGGAAACCTAATGTTTTTGCTGCTGTTGCCATTCCCTGCCACGGGAATGGAGTTTGCAAGATTCCCGCATCTTTGAATCACTAACTCTTGTTTATAGTCTAAGTTTGGTAAATCTAATGGATCAATCCTGGACCACATTTGGCACATCCCAGCTGCAAAAGAAGCTGGGAGATAAGCTTTCAGCTTCATCAGAGACATTGCTCTGTCTCTCATTAGGACTGATAAGATATGAATTCCCAAATTGTAAGAGTTGAGCTCCTAAATTAATGTTTGACTTGTATTTTACTCTGGACATATTAATCTTTCTACTTGATTCCTTTTTCTTTTCTTTTTTTTCTAAAACCATACACCATATCCTGGTTGATAAACCCATGCGCAGGTGTTCTTGTAACCTTGAGTTAGCTATCATCTCTTTTTCAGTTCATGTCTTCTGCTCTCCATTTCTCTAAAACACCCTCTTCTTTACCCTTCGTATATTTCTTCTCTTTTTATTTTTTAAACAATTCTCAAATTGTTTGTCCTCAATCCTCTTAATAAATGTTCTAACTCTTATTCCAGTAGCCAGAGCTTTTATTTTATTTATTCATATTTTTAAGAAATAATCCTTATTTTAAAAATATATTTTATTGATTTTTTTACAGAGAGGAAGGGAAAGGGATAGAGAGTTAGAAACATTGATAAGAGAGAAACATCAATCAGTTGCCTTCTGCACACCCAGCACTGGGTATGTGCCTGCAACCAAGGTACATGCCTTTGAGAGGAATCAAACCTGAGACCATTGAGTCCCCAGGCCGACACTCTATCCACTGAGCCAAACTGGTTAGGGCAGTAGCCATAGCTTTTAAATAAAACCATCATGTATGTAGTCAATAAACACATGTTGAATGCATGCTATATGTTGCGTGCTGTTAGGCTCTGGATAACTGAATGCATATAATTTACTTCTTTTCCTCCACCTTCTGGCATCATGATTTTTGGCTCAAAATGAACAACATTATCACTATTATTTCATAGATGAGAAAATAAGCTCGGAGAATTTAAGTAATATTTGTCCAAGGTTCCATGGTTATAAGTGTAGAGACAGGATTCAAATTGAGGTCTGAATCCTCAGAATCCACATCAAATTCTCATGGAAGTCTGCATTCCTTTTGTTTGGTGGAGAATTGGGTTAAACTGGCTTCTAGAAATTATTTGGGCAAAGTGATAAGTAAGATATTTTATTAGATTGGCATGTATATGATAATCACAATGAGAATGTAAGGTAATAATATTTGTTTTGTTCTGTTCTTAGAATTTGTAAAAGGCAATTGTAAGAGAAGTTCTAAAAATATCTTGACTACTGATAGCCTTCCTAGTTTTACAAGGTGAAGGCGATTCTAAATGATCACTTTAAAGTATATATACAAGTTCTTTGGTATCAAACAAGATGTCTTATTACTATACCATTAGTTCTGGAAGGTCTTAAGAAGAAATAAGAATCCATTATCCATCATTACCACCTTTGGCCAATTAGTTCATCATATTAATTTCTATTACTTAGGAGCGTGAGTGGACAAAGAGTTTTCAGATATTAAGCAAAAGCATTCTGAAATATAATAGGTTCTACTATAAGTTGGACATAAATGTGCATTTGTGTACTTGGGCCAGTAAAAAAATTAAGATCTATAGTATTTTGAAATATGTTTTAAATATGTTAAGAATTTAGGAAATACATATTTCAAAATATGTATTTCCTAAATTTTGATTTGGGCTTCAAGTCAACCTTTTTTTTAAAATTTTATTTATTTATTTTTTAGATGGCAATGTTCTCAGTAGAAAGAAAATGTGGCCTTTCCTTTTGTAACTCATAAAATTTACATATCCTCATTGTTTGCTCACCATGCCATTCTCAAGGTGCGTTTCTGTCCTTTCAAAATCTTTCCGGATGATCATTTCAAATAAGATAACTGTGTCTCTCCATTCCTGTTTCAAAACACAGACAAATACCATCTGTTCCCTGGGCTGTTCCAGGTACGGTGGCCTCCTATCGCTCTCCATCTGTCAGATGTACATTCATCTATGTTATCTGAGCTGCCAGTAGATTCTATGCTAGAAGACTGTGGCGACAGTTTCCAGCATCTCATTTTATGTTTGTTAGATGTAAAATTTTTGATTTACAAATAAAATATAAAACTATAAAATGATAAATACAGTTTCCTAAGTTGACTTGAAAGATCATTTCAAAAGTTGATTTCCAAAGACATTCGCAGAACCACTGCTATATGCTTAGCCTTTCAAGGGGAATAAATTGGACAATGGCACTCATTTAAATGTTCAGTTTTCATAAGTCAAGCTTTTAAGAAGTAAATCTTTTAATTTGTCATAACATACAGAATTGGATACTATAATAACTGTATTAGATAAAATTAAAGGTAGGCATTTAGTTAATAAAAAATTAGCATCCCCTTTCCAATACAAAGTAACTTTTATTTTGAATCTAGAGGCTTTTTCACACTCTGGGATGTTTGGTTTATTGCTAAAATAATAATTTATCCCCTTAGTTCCTCATTCTCTTTCTCAAATTTTTATTAATTACATAAATTGATCTTCTAAAGTTTTATACCTCCTTTATTTTCTTTCATATTTTCAACTTATTTTAATTGCTCTGATTTCTGAGAGATGGTCTTCATTTTATCATCTAATTCTCAGCTGAATTTTTATTTCAGCAATCATATTTTTAATTATCATGTTCTTTTAAATTTACTCTTATTGCTCCCTTCTCACTGCAGAGCATTCTCTTTCAGTTACAGATGCAATATCTCCACCAGTCTAAACTGCATTTATACTAAAGCCAACTTTCCTCATTTATTACTAATACACAAATGATGTATTTCCTGTAATTCTGAATTGATAAAAGGATTGAAAGGAAACTTTAATGCCTCTATTTCTAGACAGAGATATTGACTTTGAAAAGCTATTACTCATCAGCTGACAAGACTAATTCGGGCGGAGTGGAGAATGATGTATGCAAGGACCAACAACATATGACAGCTGGGATGTTGATGTCAGCGGTGTGGTCAGGGGGACACCATCGGGATTTGTCACTGTCAAAATTGCAAGGATGCTGTATTTGTGTTGAGTGTTCTCCTAGTTCTCTTTCTCTTTCCTATTCCAAATTTTCTCCATTCCCAAGTAGATCACTGCTTTTACATTGTGGCCCCTCTGAGAACCTACTATGACCTTTCTTTTCCTCAAGTTCATCTATTTTACCATTTTTCTTCTATGAAACCTGCTAACCTATAGCAAAAAACCATAAAAATTAATGGGTTAATTTGTGTTTTGAAGTGAATTATTGATGGTTGAAGAAGGACCTAACAGCTCAGTAAACTTTAATTGGCATAACTGAGAGAGAAGATTGTTTTGAGGCTCTTTCTGGGGCCTTTTGCTTTTTCTAGGCAGACTCTCAGAAGTCTGTGCTGTACAAATTAAGACAGTAATCAGCAATGTACTGTGTTAATTCTGAAAGTGCTTTATTAACCTCTACAGTGATTTGTAAATGCATTCATTTGCTATAAACTTTATATACTATATAGATAATCATAACCATACTCTGTGTTTAGGCAGATGAATAGATCTGTCTTTCCATTTTTTTTTTTTTTTTTTAAGATTCAGGTTCAAATTATATCAGTGTATGTGCAATAGAGTTTGCAGAGAAAAAGAGTTAACAGGGATGCCATATACCTTATTTCTTATTTCCTTCCTAAACACATCTAATGTCATTTTGACTACAACTTGATGTTCTTTCTGATATTGACTAAAGGAACGGATTAGCCAGAAGATAAATGAGGGCATTGCATATGCTGTGATGTACTGATTACTGACCTAGGAATGCATTTTGAAGCATACACCTCATTGCTCAGTCTGTTTATTATAAACAAACTTGCAATATATGGACCAGCGCTGCACTGAAGAAAGCTTGTTATGTAACCAGAACAGAGCTCCATGACCTGCATGATAAACACGTGCATAGACTCCAAAGCCAACAGGTTTCCTTTAGTGAAACTTGCCCTCAGATACTCATTATCATGGAACCACAACATATCCCAGTGGGGGAAATGAACTCAGGCATCTGCCTGACAATTCGAGGTCTCTGCTGTATTGATGTTGAATATGTTCCTTCGCTTGCCATATCTTTTCCTAATTGTCAGCAAAGCCTGGAGCTGGATAAGATGTTTTCAGACAGTCTATTTGATGTTCTCAGCCTGTGATCACATAGTTGGTACAGGTACAAATGTCTATTCACAGTGTCTTTATTATTTTTTATTTTTTATTTTTTTTAATATATTTTTATTGATTTCAGAGAGGGAGAAGGGAGAGAGAGATAAAAACATCAATGATGAAAGAGAATCATTGATTGGTTGCCTCCTGCATGCCCGCCCCCTCCTTGAGGATTGAGCCCGCAACCCAGGCATGTGCCCTTGACTGGAATTGAACTTGGGATCCTTGAGTCCGCAGGCCAACGCTCTATCCAAACCAGCTAGGCTCAGTCTTTAAATAAAAATGTATTCAGACAAACACACATCCCATGCTGTAGTTGAATACAAGCACAAAAGAAAGTAATTATTGTGCAAATTAAAGGATAAGAGCTTGGGAGTTAGACCTCAGCTTGAACCTCATTTTCATAATTAGCTAATGTGTACATTTTAGCAAGTTACTTGAATTTTAGTTTCTTTATCAGCAACAAGCAGACATATTAGCAACCTTAATAGACAATGACATCAAACAAGATAATTTACTGATGGTACTTTAGTCTTATCTAATAGTAGATTTTTAAAATACTGAATTTTCTTCTGTTTATTTCTCATAAGTCACACTTGGGAATAGCCTTTTACAGTACAGCTGTTACAGTGTTGCACATGCACATGTACATAGATATACCTAACTATGCACATTCTGACATAAACATGTGTGCTTACATTTATTGGGAATGATTAGGTGAAAAAAAAATATATATATATATATGTATACACGACTTTCTGTCTGACCAGTAGCTTTGATGTGCACTCACCACCAGGGGGAAGACAACGCAGGAGCTGCTGAGCTGTGGTGACTTAGCAGCTGTGGTTCTCAGGTGATGCACCGGAACCAGAGAAGAGGGAGCTCTCCCAATCCAGGACCCCTTGGGGATGTTGGAGAGCTGGTTTCAGCTCAATCCCTGCAGGATAGGCTGAGAGACCTCACCAGTGCATAAATTTGTGCATTGGGCCTCTAGTAATAATGATAACTGAATAGGTAGAAAGATAGAAAAAGGAAGTTTTCTTTACAATGTGAGAATCAACAATGAGCAGTAAAATCAAGTGTCAAAGGCCGACTATTCAATGACTCAAGATTTTCTATTACAATACAGATGTCACTAGGCATGTGTTTTGAAAAGATAGAAATAGGTTTTCATTTTGGCATTATTTTTTTAAAATATATTTTATTGATTTTGTACAGAGAGGAAGGGAAAAAGATAGAGAGTTAGAAACATCGATGAGAGTTATCGATCAGCTGCCTCTTGCACACCCCCTACTGGGGATATGCCCGCAACCAAGGTACATGCCCTTGACTGGAATCGAACCCGGGACCCTTCAGTCCCCAAAGCCGATGCTCTATCCATTGAGCCAAACCAGTCTCGGCCATTTTGGCATTATTTTAAACCATGCAGTCTATCCATTTCCATACATAGCCTATTTGTAGTTTATATGCTAATCTCATGCCTCTGTCTTTCTCTGTATAACCTGGGACAGCCCAGTGTTTGTAATGAGATTTGAAGTGCCTGTCATACAACTATAGTGTGGAGGTATGGAAAGAAAGAAATGTAATGGTTGCTAGTCACAAGAAAAAGGAAATGTCAGTAAAAGATGGAAAAAGTTTTTGTTGTTGGTATTTTGAGAGTACTGGTGTTATTGATGTTTTTGAGATATATATATATATATAATACATCCGGCCTCTAGTGTGTGTGTGTGTGTGTGTGTGTGTGTGTGTATACATGCGTGCACCTGGTGCATGAATTCGATGGAGTCTCTCAGCCTGGCCTGTGGGATTGGGCTGAAACCAGCTTTCCAACATCCCTCAGGGGTCCCAGATTGTGAGAGGGTACAGGCCAGGCCGAGGGACCCCACAGGTGCATGACTGGGAGTTGGCCAGCTGTGGAGGGACCGTAAGAGGGCTTTAGGGCATGTCTGGCCTGTCTCGCTCAGTCCCAATTGGCTAGACTTTAGCAGGAAACTTACTTACCAGTTGGAGCATCTGCTTCCTCGTAGTCAATGCATATCACAGTGAGCAGTTGATTGGCCTTATAATATCATTATAATATTACGCTTTGATTGGTTGAACAGACAAACAGACAACCGGACACTTAGCATATTAAGCTTTTATTATATAGGGTGTATATATACATTTCTTTTCATGCTTATCTGCCTTCTGTTGTATTATTTCTTTGTATTGCTCTATTACTTTAGACAGTTCAATCTGTTCAGTATTAATTTGGCATTATATATATAATAAACTAAATATATATTAACTATTTCAAACAGCCTCATGAGTTACATACTGTTAGTATGATCTTTTTACAGGTAAAGGAAGATGAGTCATAGAGAGATTAAATAATTGGCCTAAAGTCAGTAAAGAACCAGAATTCAACAGGGGCATTTTTGCTGCAGATCCTATTCTCTTCCCAACCACTGGGCTAGATCAGTGCCATGGATTGTGGTGGCTGCAAATACGGAGTCCTTGTGCCTATGACTAAGCAAGGGTTCAGTGATGACAGTGAGCAAACAAGAGGCCAGGCACATTATAGGAAGGACTGCTGTTTTGTTGGAATCCAGCCATACCCATTTGTTTGTGAATTGCAGAACTATGGTGTAGGGTTCCAACAGAGACTGTATGGCTTTCAAAGCCTAAAACATGTCCTACCTGGCTCTTTACAGAAAAAGTTATCAACTTCTGTTCTATTTCAAAACGTTTGTTGAAAGATAAAACAACTCCTTTTGGTACTGTATCATATAATTGTATTATTATAAACAACAAATATATAAAACATATTGTATATTGTAAATGTATACACGTACTATATATGTTTACATATGTAAACTACATATATAAATATAATATTTATTAGATGTATACTAGATGTATATTTAAAGCATGTGATATAATCCATAAATAATATATAATTTCATAACTATATGTACTATACAATTATGTATAATTATATAATAATATATAACTATAGCTCTTTATAACTACATAATACATACATATATGTATGTTATATAAATACATATATGTCTCTACAACTTTTATTCTCTTTTGTCAACTAAATTGTAAAAATAGGAACTGTGGCTTATAATTTCTTTATTACTTTTTCCCCAACTTAGCCTTGCGTTAAAAAATTTAATTAAAAAATTTAATAAATACTCAAGCTAATATAAAATTATTTAAGCTATATTAATTCTTTACCTTCTAACTTATTATAACCATTTGTTCCCAAGTGGCACGCTTATATGAGAAATCTAGAAGACAGGGGTGATACAGAGTAAAATTAGTGACACAAATATAAATCAGTAATTTATTACAGAAACAGCTTTTGCATGCAGGACAAGTACACAGTCCTTTGTGAGTTGCGATTAAGCAGCCTCACAGAGTTAAACTTCTTAAAGTGCCTTATTAGCAATGCACAGTCATTCACAGGGAGCAGCCAGCTCCATCTACTATTGAATCAGAACTGAGTGTGTTAGATTTGTGCGCTTCTTTTCCCCAGGGATTTGGGTCCATTTTAAAAGCTACGGATGTCCATGGATTAGGAAGGAACGTGGTCAATATTGCTTGAAAGCATGTAATCCCAAACTGCATGCTTCATTGAGCTGCTTAAAGTAGTGTAACTTTTGCTTAAATAGAAAATGTAGGTAGGAGAAGTGAAAACAAGTTGCAGGAAGCTAAATCTACAAGTGAAGGTCAATGACGTGTGTTAAATTGGGGGGGGGGTATCTTTATAATGTGTTATGAGTGCAACAATCTATAGTAGAGCTATATTAGAGCTAGCCATCTCTTCAATAGCAATTTGTCAGTAGCTGTGAGGGAGTTTAAACACTTCCTGACAACACACAAAATTAAAAATCTTCTCTATGTTACACAGTAGACATTGTTTGTATTGGTGTCATTTATCCAATGACACCACAAACTACATAAATGATATACTAGTTCATAAATTCACAAATCTTTCTCAAGGGGACATGAACCACTAAACTTGTATCAGCTTAAGTCTTATCTAGTTCCTAGTTTATTACCTAGCATAGTGTCCATCTGATTGATACTCCAAGGTGTCTATGGAAAAAAGATAAAGGTCTAAATCATAATTTGCAAGGAAAAAGTTACTGAGTCAATTGATTCCTTGAATTAGAAACGGTCATCTGCAGGACCTGAAGTCTCCCACTATTTTTTCATATGCAGTTATACACTGAGTGGCCAGATTATTATGATTTTGAATGCATAATAATCTGGCCACTCAGTGATATCCTATATAATAAAAGGCTAATATGCAAATTGTTCCCTTGATGAGGAGTTTGACAAGCAGGTAGGCCGGCCAACCACCCATGTCCCCTTCCCCTGGCTAGGCTGGCCAGACCCCACCCATGCACGAATTCATGCACAGGGCCTCTAATATATATATATTAATCTGGCCACACACTCAGTGTATATTTTTGGCTGACTTAAACCCAGTGGTCTGATCCAGTGCCTACTATACAGTGCCTACTATGTGAGTAACTTTCTCTCTCCCTCTCTCTCTCCCCCCCCCCTCTCTCTTTATGTAAAAACTACTGCCAAAATATAATCTGTGGTGTTTTGTGGGGGAACACTTTGGTCTTAAACATGAATAGTCAGCTCTGGATCCTGTGTTTTGAGACCCAAGTTTTTAAACAACACAATGTACAATAGTTATTTTAATCATGTAAATTTAAAATTTTACAGAAAAATTGGAACTAGGGCATGAGGGTGGGAATTAATAAGGGATTTAGACTAGTCTTGTTACTGGGAACAAAGAAATAACATTTTCCTGGTGGAGAAATTGTATTCTTTCCTCCTGAGAACCATGTGAAATTTATTTGTTTTTACCTTAAGACATAAGAAACAGCAAGCACTTTCCTTGGTAAGTTTAAGGGTATATGGAGAAAGAAATGCTGAGTCTCAGTATACAAGGACAGAGAGGGAACTAAAACTTGTTGAGAGCTGAATTATGTGTCACTGGGTTGCTATAAGGATGCAAAATATAAAGAATGCAAATTGACTTCATAAACCTCAAATAGAAAGTATTAAAGCATCTTTTATTGAGCCTTCAGCATGGTAAGCACCAAATGACTGTGTTAAATAGAAAGACAAGCATGTAAAAAATGAATTAAAGACATCTGTACAAGATTGTGTAACAAATATAAACTTGAGTCACTTCACCAAATATTTTGCTCAACTGACATTGAACTGGTAGCTAGTTAGAAACATTAATAGCTAGTTAGAAACATTAATACCTACTGCCTGGTCAGATGGTCAAATGGTTGCTTAGCGATATATATCTAAGCAACCATTTGACCATCTGACCAGGCAGTAGGTATGATGTGCACTGACCACCAGGGTGCAGAAGCTCAATGCCCAAGCTGCGAGTGGTGATGACTTGGCAGAGAGGAGGAAGCCCAATTCCTGGATATGTCACCCAAGAACTGTGCTCTCGCAATCCGGGATCCCTCAGGGGATGTTGGACAGCTAGTTTTGGCCTGATCCTCACAGGCCAGTCTGAGGGACCTCACCTGCCAGAGGGACCCCACTCACTCTGCAGATACCCTTCGAGCCACGGTGCTGCCCCAGGTGCAGCCAGCCAAGGAGGGACCATAGGAGGTTGGCTCCAGGGAGAGTGTCCAGTCCATCTCTCCCAGTCCTGCCCCTCTGGCCATCTTCCTTCTAATTAATTCCCTTTCAATGTGTACAAATCTATGCACTTGGGCACTAGTCTCTCTCTCTCTCTCTCTCTCTCTCTCTCTCTCTCTCTCTCTCTCATCAGGCATCTTCAAACTACAGCCCGAGGGCCACATGCGGCCCGCAGAGGAGTCTGATCCAGCCGGCCAGGTTTTTTGGGCAGTGAGCGCAGCCGAGGTGTTACAGTAGGAATTAGTAGTTCATATAGTCTGGCCCTCCAGCTCTCTGAGGGACCATGATCTGGCCCCCACTTTAAAAAGTTTGAGGACCCCTGCGAGTCCATATATATATATATATATATATATATATATATATATATATATATATGAAAGGCTAAGTGATGGTCCAGCCATCTGACTGGCCAGCAGTGAAGTGACCACCAGGGGGCAGAGCAGATGCTCATCCCAGGAGTTGCTGAGCTGCAGTGACTTGGCAGTGGCAGTTCTTGGGTGAGCACCCCAGAACCAGAGAGGTTAATTTCCTTTTGATGTGCACAAATCAGTGCATCAGGCCACTAGTAGTGTATATAAAATATACCTTTAGATCACTTGACATTTTAGTCTTTCATCAGTAGAGCACCACATAATTGACAGATAGTTTTATTTTGTAGTAATAGTAAGAAAAGTTCTATGCTTTGCACACTACTGCTTAGGTGAAAGGTCAAATCTTTGCATCTAGTTTACAGCCTGTGTGTTTAAGACACATTGCTGCCTGACAGGGACTACAAGGATCTTCTCCATGGACTTCTGCTGACTATTGGTTATTGATGGTAACCACAGTGATTGACTATAATCATGTTTTCCCCAAATGATTATTTTAGACTGGTTAAGTTAAACTCAGTTCAATTATGCACAAAATATTGTTTTGTCTTTTGGAGAGTTCCAGTGTTTGTTGTTGTTGCTGTGAGAAACGCAAAGATGAAAACGCCATGGGCACTGCCCGTTAAGAGAGTGCAATCCTGTCATAGGCAAAAGCATGCAAAAATGGTCGCGTTAAGAATAAAACAAGTACTTTGAGAGATAAATAAGTGAGGACAGAGGAAAAGATGAGTGGGAAAGAAACCAAAATATGGAACTAGTGGTCTGTAATTTGTATCAAGAGCCTGAAGAATAGAAAAAAGAAACAAGCATCAAGTCTAAAACAATCAACACAGATTTTCCCTTTCTTTTGTTTATCAGTAAGCTCAAAGGAAGACTGATAATATGTGTAGTATTATTATTAATAATATAAAAAATTACAAATAAAAATAAGAGAAAATAAGGTTAGACAGTTGGCAGTTTTTCTAAATGTGCTATTGTTTAATACCTTCAATAATTTCTGTGGGGAAATGGCATAGAATTAGAGTCAGCCTTTTAGTCAAAACAGCCATTTTCATGATTGGGATCCAGTTTAGTGAGTTCACACGCCCCAGAGAGCTGTGTCAGACACCAGGGTGGTTGCTCATTTCATCACACTGCAATACAATATTCAATTGTCTGTGTAAACCATAAAAGGTTTACAGCATCTAATAAATGGAGCCAGCGAGATTTAAGGCCTTTGCTGTCATCATTCTAATGCTATGAAACACACCATGTAGAACCTGATCATTTTTTGTTTGTTTGTTTGTTTTAAAAATGCTACTGGGGAATCTTTGAGTGCCTCATAGTAGCATTGGGTGGGGATACACCAACACCCAGCCCTTTAAAAGTTTGGAGCTCACCGAAACCGGTTTGGCTCAGTGGATAGAGCAACGGCCTGCGGACTGAAAGGTCCCGGGTTCGATTCCGGTCAAGGGCATGTACATTGGTTGTGGGCACATCCCCAGTGGGGGGTGTGCAAGAGGCAGCTGGTTGATGTCATTGACGTCTCTAACTCTCTATCCCTCTCAATTCTTCTCTGTACAAAATCAATAAAATATATTAAAAAAATAAAGTAAATAAAAGCTTGAAGTTCAATCCTTTACCGGAGGAGCACACTCCACCTTGCAATAGTGGGAGAAGGGACCTTTCTGCCCCTCACCCAGGTGCTCCCCTCAGTGCAGACTTCCTCCTCCTCGGAAAAGCCCTGAAACTCCCTGGGGCCAGCACCACAGTGCTCCCCCTCTAGGTGCCTCTCCAGGAAAGCTGCTAGCTAAGGGGGTGGGATGGGGCCTGCACACAGGCCTGTGCCTGGTGGTTCTTTTGGACCATCCTCAGTTTTCCGGAGTTCTAATACAGCGCTGTCAGACACACGGAGCAGGCCACTCTTCCCAACCATCCTCATAGCTCCATTTCTCAAGAAAGTACGGGGAGGACCATGCTTACACTACAGACAGAGTCAATCGATTTCCATTTAGTGTGAGTCATGTTTGCTTTAATTGGTACCTAATCAATGCCCATTCTGGGACAGTCAGGATGCTCAGGTGATGAATGGCTTTTAATTTGGCCCTGACAGTTGGTGGATAGATTCTCAAAGGTGATAGTACCTTGTTCATCTGAAACTGGGAATTTTAGATCTGCAGCCAGATGGCAACGTGCTGACATTAAATCATACCCATTTGAAGAAGTACAAAAGTAACATTTTAAATTCTCCATGCCAGCCTTCACATTGTTCTAATCAAAGAAAGTAATGCATGAAATGGCACTACTAAGATGCACAGAGCCAGAGAAAAGGACCATTCAATTGATAAGTGAATTTCTATCTAAGGTTGAATCATAGTGATTAGAATTGAATCACTAAGAGTAGATTGAAGGATTAGATTGAGGGAATTGCAAGACACAGTTTACAGTCAAGACAGATCGTCTTTCACTTCAATTTTATTTAAGAATTACATTTTCCATTCGGTAGCAAAAATCACAAAAACAAACCAATTTATCAGAAGAGTATGAAAGATATTTAGTCAAGTCCTGATGCTTTATAGAGATATATATTTTTTCCTTTACTCCATTTTACACAACTGAATAGAAGTAAACAAACCATATTGCTAGTTAAATAATGTAGGGAACATTTGTATTTTACATATATTTGATTTACATTTAATGCTATTATCTGAACAGAGAATTTTAAATGTAAAAAAACTGTTAGAAATCATCTAACAATATTTACAAGTGAAGAAAAGTGGTTAAGAGATGTAAAATAGTCTAACCTAACAGCATAGCATGTAAGAAAGACATAACTAATACCCGTATTTTCTGGTGTATAAGACGACCCCCTAATTTTACAGTTAAAACATAGGTTTAGGCCTATATTCGCTGTATAAGACTACCCCCCATTTCAAAGAAAAGACTTACTTTGCTGTCAAGATTTGCAGGTAATTTTTGTGCAATTTTGGTCTTTTGCCCCCGATTTTCAGTTGACTTTTTTTCGTTTCAAAAGTCGTCTTATACGCCGGGAAATACGGTAACTAATATCTTGTCTATTGATGCCTATAAATGCATTTTCTAACATGTAATTCATAAAGTGATTTCTTACATGTGATAGATTGCTGCTATTATAATATTTCTTGATATATTTATTTGAGCTTTTGAATTACTTGAGAAACATGATATACTCTCTAAACAAGAAAACCAAATGCTGTTGTTCACAAACATATATTTGTCACATTCCTACAAGATAAAGCCCTAACTTTACACAACTATGTACACTAGGAAGCAAGATAAAAAAGGATAAAGCAGAAAATGACACTGGGACATGATATATACAATGAGTTATTACATAGTGTTTTCAGAGCATGAATCAATCTTGGACAGAGGTGGGTGGGTTGTATAATGAAGTTGATTACGAGATGATCCCAGAATGATTAGTAGTGGTTACCACTACAGTGAAGAGGGATAGAATAAGAATGTATCAGGGTTAGGGAACAGAGTGTGGAACAGAGGGTGCCAAGCCTTAGTAAGAAGATTGCATGATATTCTTGCTTTTAAAGATGTGTTAAGAGATTTTCTTTTCTGAAGCTGAGTGGATGATGTGAAAAGTGAGTAGAGAAGTAAGCATATGCTAGATAATACTTGGACTTTAAACGGAGGGAGATAGAGATGTATTGAAAGATCTTAAAAAGGAAATATAAAGTTCACTCAGATTGAAAGACAGGGACTAGCATCACTGGACAGCACAATCATCTTATGTGATTTTCTTGCTTTAAATCATGCAATGGCTTCCATTCTCCTTAGTACAGAGTCTAATCACCTTAAAACAGTTTACAGGAATCTGCCTTTATTTCTTTAACCCTGATACCAAATTTCAGCCACACTAGAGCAGAATGCTTCATGCTAAGAAGACAGTGGTTGACCTTCAGGTTTCTGGCTTGTGCAATGGCTGGATGATGGTACCACTCACTGAGAGAGGGAGCCCAAAGACTGATCCATGCTCTGTGCTGAAAACACTATATAATAACTCGTTGTATTATATATTATGTCCCAGTGTCATTTTCTGCTTTCTCCTTTTTGTTTTTTAATCTTGCTTACTAGTGTGCATGAGTTGTGTAAAGTTAGGGCTTTATCTTGTAGGGATGTGACAAATATATGTTGAATTAATGAACAACAGCATTTGGTTTTCTTGTTTAGAGAGTATATCAGGTTTCTTGAGTAATGCAAAAGCTCAAATAAATATATCAAGAAATTTGTAATAGCAGCAATAGAAGTTCAAGACGATGACTTCAGTTTCACTCATGTTGCGTTTTTGGGCCTGAAGGGTCTACAAGTAAAAATATGCTGGAGACTGAGTTAAAGTTAATATCCCCATCTTTCTTGTCTTATTACCCAGTTATCTGTAAATTTCCATAATCTGATGTTTATGGAGTTTCTTTCTTTTGAGCCATTTTCCCTTGATGTTTTACTCTAGCCTATTTTTGCCCATGTCTAATATCTTTATGAAGAGATTATTCGTTGCAGCAATACTTGGAAGGGGGTCTGGAGCTCCTCGGGGTAACTGGCTAGAGAGGTGCGAGTCACTGGCGTGGGAGGGGGAGGGAGGAAGGTGTGTAAAGTAATAGGAAAGACCCGCACCACAACTTGAGAAACAGAAACATTTTAGAATTGGGAGAAGAATAATGAAGCCACTCAGGTGCAGTGAGGGAGTAATAATAGCTAACATTTGTTTTAGGCTCACACAGACAATGCCAAATGCTATATCTTTTCATCAATCTGACAACACAACCAAGGCTATTTTCCTGTATCTCACTTTCTCTTTCATGTTTCACAGCCATCAAAGCAATGTATATTTGTATAAAATGCACAATGATATAAATACACAATTTAGAAACTAACTGTGCTGTGCTATGTAATCCATTCTATGAAACAACCTTTGGCAAAGATTAGTGCATATTCCTCTATCTTTTCTTACTCTCTGCATATTTATTGCTATTGATAATTCTTAAAAAAAAGAAGAAGATTGGGTTACTTTTGTGCAACTTAATATTTTCAGATGATTGCAACCAATTTTCTTTATATTTTAAAACAGCTGCCTGGTATTCCATTGTACGGATACAATCAGCAGTCCAAGTATTGCTGCAACGAATAATCTCTTCATAAAGATATTAGACATGGGCAAAAATAGGCTAGAGTAAAACATCAAGGGAAAATGGCTCAAAAGAAAGAAACCCCATAAACATCAGATTATGGAAATTTACAGATAACTGGGTAATAAGACAAGAAAGATGGGGATATTAACTTTAACTCTAATGGAGCAAGTCAGAGAGCATGGTAGAGGGTGAACAAGAGAAGATAGTGATTCTACTTATTTGCTTTTTGAAAGTTTACTTTATGTTTTGTTAATCCTCACCTGAGGACATTTTAAGAGAATGGAAAGGAAGAAAGGAGGAAAAGGGAAGAGGAAAAGGAGAAAGAGAGAAACATTGATGTGAGAGAGACATATCAACTGGCTGCCTGACAAAGGCCAGGATCAAACCTGCAGCTCAGGTACATGCCCTTGACCGAGAATCAAATCCACCTTTAATGAATGGATCGGTGCTTTAACTATTGAGCCACTCTGGCCAAGGAGTGAACATTTTATTTGTAATTAAAATTTATTTATTTTTCAATCATAGTTGACATACAATGAATTAATTTCAGGTATAAAGCATAGTGATTACATTTGTATATCTTACAAAGTGATCACCTCAATAAGGCTAGTACCAATTTGACAGAATTGATGATTTTAAACAGCTTTTCCAAAAAATTTAAAGGAGAGAAGAAGAAAGAGGGTGATGAAAGATTTATGAGGATGAAGAACCCTACAAGTGATACCATTTTAAAAATCCAAAGCCAGCCGAAACCAGTTTGGCTCAGTGGTAGAGCGTCGGTCTGCAGACTGAAAGGTCCCAGGTTCAATTCTGGTCAGGGGTACGTACGTTGGTTGCACGCACATCCCCGGTAGGTGTGTACATTGGTGTGGAAGAGGCAGCTGGTTGATGTTTCTCTCTCATCGACGTTTCTAGCTCACTATCTCTCACCCTTCCTCTCTGTAAAAAAATCAATAAAATATATATTTTTTAAAATCCAAAGCCATTTTGATAAGATCAAAACATTTTTCTTTGGTTTGTAATTGAATGAATGTAGAAACATCACAGAAGATGGTGATTGAATAACTAAAGACAATATGTATCACATACCTTAACCTATATATGAAGGTCATCAAAGTATGCATGTGATCGAAGCAACATGATTTCTTCTTTCTTAAAAGCCTATTGTGAAACATTTGGGACATAGCAACAGATAGAATATTAGGAGGAAACCATTATATCTACCATACATACTAAAAAATAAGATTGTGTCAAGTTTCCTAAAACCCCACGATATCCCTCTGATGTATCTCTCTGTTTTCACCTGAATAGTTCCCTATACTATATATTTGGTGACTCCTTGCAACAGGTAACATTTCTTCTAAGAATATAATCCCATTTGGTCATTTTCATGGAAGATGACAACTAATAGGGATTAGTATAATGTTGATCTATTATTTAACTCTACCAGAAATGCTCAATTTTGAAACAATTTAAAACATATTCTCATACAAGTGTAGTAAAATAAATTTTAGAAGATAACTTAAGCTGCATCTGCTAGATTAATATTCATGTAACCCAGACAGTCTGGGCATTGTAGTAAAAGATAAAGCTTATGAAATTAGCTAAAGCTTTTGCTTTGACTAATGCCCATTAGCCATGCCATTTCTTATTCTCAGAATATCTTATGCTGAAAATGATGTTTGGGGCTAATCCTCTTAGGCAGAAGCACCAGTCTTCCTTGTGGATTACGCTGGCCCTTTGGAGGGAAAGATGTGCTATTCACACACATGAGTCTCACGGCCATCCATGCCGAGATTTGAGAAGGAAAAGGTGGGGCACTATTCTAGCAACACAGGACCCATTGTTCCTTCACACGGTATTCCTCTCATCCACGACTATAATTGGGATCACATTAACATGCCACAGAGTATAGCTACACATGTTCTGTAAGCCAGGAATGTCTGGTCTTTCACAGAGATGGTTTTCAGTGTTCAAAGTGAAATATTTCAACTCTATATTATCAAAATATTTTTACCAGATGACTTCCCTACGTGTTTAAATTAACTGAATTACATTTTGATTTATTAATCATTTTCGAAACAAAAATATAGTTTAAGAGGCTCAGAAAGGCCCCCTTTTAGAAAATAATATTTTAGTCTCATAACCACAAAAGGTCCAATCAACATACACAGGTAGCTGCTTTGAGACAGGCTTGTCTCAGGTGTTGGGAAGTCAATACTAGTAAAAGTCAGCCCTTTTGTTCAAAAAGCCCCCCCCTCTCCCTGCAGATGCAGTTATACAGTGGGACCTGCTCTGTTTCCTGGTCCTTTGATCGACAGCACATTTCAAAGTCTGGGCTTACCTCCGAGACACCTTTACCTCAAACATCCACTGAGTTTCTCCGAACTTCAACCCTCTGACACCCTGTTCCCTTGCGTAAGACAGAGGAATGTTCTGGAGCCTCTGCTCTACTTCTGTGGGTCAAAGCTATCACACAAGATAGAACAGATAAATCAAACGATAGGTCTCCCCAGGCTGCAGACACCCTTGGGGGTTCTAGAGCAATCCTTCCTGAATCCACTGCTTATATTCCCCATCCCAACCACCTCACAGCCCTGCACTACCTGGTAGACCTTTGATCACCTGACCTGATGATCACCTGACCATTTGATCACCTTCAGATTGGCCTCACTCTCCAACTCCTCCCCCTAGTTCTTCCGGCTTCCATTCTGGTATTGATAAAATAGGTTCTGTTTCTCTACTGTTCACAGTTCTTTCTTACCATTTTCAACCAGGCCTGTCAGATAAAATATAGGATGTTTAGTTAGATTTGAATTTTAAAAAAACTGTGGTATGTCTCAAGCATTTCATGAAACATGCGTATGGTACAACATTTTTATTTGTTGGTGGTCTGAAATTCAAACTTATTGGAGGTTGCCCACCACTCCAACCCTTACTCCCCTCCGCCCCAATTAGGCAACCCTACTTTCATCTGGCCACACCCCAAGTGACCACTGTGTCACTGTTCCTGGGTCCCGGATGTGAAAGCTCTAGCAAGTTTGTAGCTCCCTCTGCTGGGAAGTCTGACCACACCTTGGACTTGAGTTCCACTAAAGGCTGCTGGCAGGAAGTAATGGGTGCCCCAGGAAAATCACCTACAATGATTATAGGGTGTGGTGAGTAAATCCATTTGCATAAAGCAGGGGGTGTTTTGAAGATTTGGGCTGGGAATTGTTTTTTATCTCAGTTTTTTTTAATATTTTAGGAAATCTTACAGCCTTATGAAGAAGTCACTTATTCTTTAATTTTTTTCTTTGAATTAGTAACACCAGTTTTTTTATTTCTCCTGCTCCACAATTGATGCATATCATATTCTTTTGATATTCACTTGTAGCTTGATTTCCAGAAAATTTGAAACTATTTTTGGAGTCCTGTGTTGTGGCTTTTAGAGAATTAGGGGATCAGAAGGCAGAAGTGGAGTATTATTTTCAGTGATTGGTGTTCTAGCCATAGATATTTTGAAAACCCTAATTGGAGAAAATCGCTACTAACGGGTTTTTCTTATCATGAGGTTGTCTTATTATACAATATTTTGCCTCACTGTGACAGCTGTTCTAATATTTTCCCAAAGTAATTTGATAGATATATGGTGCAAAGTTGCTGAGGTATAGAAAAGTATTTATAGTATGTTTCTTAACCTTTGCAATCAAGTAGTGCAAAAATGGACAGCTTAGCAGAACATCCTGGTATATATTTTATGGATATCTTTCCAGCTCGTGGCCAACACCAAACTTTCCATCATTTTTGTTGTTGTTAATCCTCTCCCAAGGATATTTTTCCAATTGATTTTTAGAGAGAGAGAGAAAGGAGGGAAGGAGAGAACATCGCATGTGAGACACATCAATTGGTTGCCTCCCTCACACAGACAACTGGGGTGGTGATCAGACCTGCAACCCAAGTACTTACCCTTGATCTGGAATGTGACTCTTAAATGCTTGGGTCTGATGCTCTAACCACTGGGAAACACTAGCCAGGACTCTCCATTATTTTTTAAAAATGTGAGGGAACCTGGCATAATCTGATGAGTGGCAAGGTGAAGGCCTATTGGCTTCTTTAAGGTTTATCCTCAACTTAAACTGTAATTTTGGTGTACTCAGAAACAATGTTTGTTGGCTAAAGAAAGAAAGATGGAGCCAGAAATATACCATCTGAGATGCTGTTGGGCTCTGGGTATTAATCTGAAGGACCTTATGGAAGCAGTACATAGGGTTTGAGGCCTGGCTGCATGTTTATGGAGACAAGGTGCAGCCTCTAGTCCTCACCTTGGTGGGAAAATACTTAGAGGTCAGAGAGTTCATGGTCATCTTCTGGAGAAATTGTCATTGAGGTCTGGTGCCTAGTTACAAACACAGGCAAAGTTGGAGCTACAAGGAGAGCCACTAGAACCAGCAAATAGAATACCAGGTGGTGAATGTAAAGGCCTGGGACAGACTTTGTAGCTCAGTCCCATGGACTGGACCTTCCGTGGGTCAGATGGAAGAGAGTCCTAAGATGCTGTGACGTAGGGAGTGTACAGATGCTGGCTAAGTCCAGCTTCCAGCACACCATGTTCCAGGGCCTAGGGTAGCTAAAGTGACAGGTCAGGGGAGGTCAGTGGTATAGCACAACCTGGGCATCAAGAAGCTGTAGAAACTGGTTTGGCTCAGTGGATAGAATGTCAGTCGGCCTGTGGACTGAAGATCCCGGGTTCGATTCTGGTCAGGGACATGTGCCTGGGTTGCGGGCACATCCCCAGTGGGAGGTGTGCAAGAGGCGGCTGATTGATGATTCTCTCTCATCGATGTTTCTGGCTCTCATAGATGTTTCTGGCTCTCTATTCCGCTCTGTAAAAAATCAAATATATATATATATATATATATATATATATATATATATATATATATATATGGAAGCTGTAGGGATCCAAAAAATCTCAGGTTTGCAGCATGATAGAGGAATAGTGTGGACAGAACATACAGTATTAGCCAATGCCAAAGGCCGCACACGGGCAGCCCAGCAGATATTTTGATGGCCTTCACATTGTGCCAAAAAAATAAAATAAAATGTCTGGATGCTGAGTATAGTCTCAAGTTTGCCACAGTTATAACACTCCCTGTGGCCTTACACAAGCTGCTTCAAAAATCCTCACCTGAGCATATATTTTTATTGATTTTAGAGAGAGAGAAAGGGAGAGTGAGAGAAAGAAACATTGGTATGAAGGAGAATCATCGGTAGGTTGCTTCCCATATGCACCCTGACTGGAGATTAAGCCCACATCCTAGGTAGATATGTGCCCTGATAGGGAATTACTAGTAAACCTGCAACCTTTTGGTGTAGGGGACATTGCTCTGAACCAACTGAGCCACCCGGCCATGGCAGATTGCTTCACATTTTAAGACACCATGGTGCTGGGTCCCTAATGGCATTGAATTTAGACGCCCTGGTTGACATGTTACTTTTATTGTGATTGATATGGGAAGCTGAGAAGGGTGGAATCTTCAGAAGCAGCCTACTTTGGATCGTTGAGAGGAACGGGTCAATTAGAGGCAGACAAAGTAAGGTAGCTGCTGACATTGCTAAAGAGAAAACTCATCAGACCGAGAAACTAACAAGCCTTCACTTCAATTGATGAAGCCCAGACTGGGAGCTCTTAATTACAGAGAGCCAGCAGACACGCTCTGTAATAGTCAGGTGTGAGGTGTGTCACATCACATGGATATTACTTTGTTTGGAAATTGTTTACCTTCACAAATATAACTGAATTATGTTCCAGGTTGCATTCTTATAACTCACTCTATCTTTCTGAGACTTTCTTAAATGGACGAATATCAGATAAGGCAAACTTTCCAGGAAATGCCAGAACTCAAAGGCCTATCTTATCTATGGGGTTATGGGGCAGTATCTAAAGCTGGTTAAGAAACATGTTTTGGGTGGTTGAGAAAAACTGAGTTGATCCTAAATGGATGTTAAAAGAATACCTTTTTAGTTACAGCATCAACATGAAAAGCCACAGATAATAACTGGTGTCAGTTATTATCCCAAATATTTAAAAAAATATATAGATCTGTTCCCTTCTTAAATGAAAATATGTGACCTTGACAATATAACCCTAAAAATGAGGCACTTGCAAAATTAATCTAACAGTTCAGATCCTTTATCTACAGTGTATTTTGCAGGAATTAGCTAAAAATGAAGCAATGAGAAGAGTTGGTTTACATCATCATTGGTTCTCCATAAATATTTGGTGAACGAACAGTTAATTAGTAAAGGGCTGAAACCCCATTTGCATCTTTAGACAACATTTTCTTCAAACTTCATGTGAGGCTCAGTCTATGACTTGCTAGAATGATTTTTAAAGCACTCTTTGTATCACCAAGAATGACATCCTAATAATCCATCACCCCACATCCAGCTGAACAGATTCAAGGTATTTTCAGTAAGTCAGAGGGTAAACAGTTGGGAAAGGCACATGTGTGTCTGTAACTGTAGCCTGAGAGAAAGCAAACCAATGAAAACGTCAGGGAAACACCTTCAAAGGGTGATTTAGCTGACCCGTGCAAGTTATCATAGAAAACCAATCTATAACCCATTGAGTAAAATGGCAACAATCTACAATATTCCACTTGTATGTTATGTGGACTATTTCAACAGAACAGGATTTTTTTTTACTTCACAAGTTACACCTTTCTCCCACTTTTTCCTTTTGAGTGCTTAATGTGTGTGCTGAGCACTAAGCCTATAAGGAAACGCAAACATGCATTTGGTTTTCATGTTGTAGAAAATGTACTTCTATTGTGAAGTTGATTCAATTGTGCTCTATTAAAACAAATACCTATTAGATGATAATTAACAGATACAAGGCGATAACAGGGTTGTCAATACTTCTGACAACAAAATTATTCTTGAGGAAATGAAAGAGATTCAAGTTCAAGTGGTTGGTATGAAAAAAAAAGTTACTATGGAAATTATATGCCTCACATCAAGAGCGATGAGGCAGAACTAAACTTGTTCTTATCTACTGAGGAGACATCCATCTGCTAAGACCTTCATCACTCTTTTAACCTACACACACACACACACACACACACACACCCTCAAACCTTTTATGGGGTGTTTTTTTTTTCCCATTAGGGTGGTTGTTGATTATTTTAACCTGGTTTTGTTGTATTGCAAATCAGTGAGCTGGAGAAGACACCTTAATCAGCCAGTTAGTTAGGAGTCATCTTTATTGCACGCAGGTTCAGAGCAGACTGCCTCTATCAAATTCTGAACACACACAGGAGAGAGTATTTCCTTTTTATATCCATCTATTAGTTCTTTGTGTAAGATAGCTTGTAACCTTGAATACATATCATATCTAACCAAACACCTGTCATAGCTATACAGACAACTTGTAACTTTTAGTACATATCATATCTATATAGACACCAGTAACCTTGGATGAATAAACACTTGGCAGACTATGTGAATTAATATCAGTATCAGTGTATCAGCCCCTTTAGATGGCTAGCTTGCAAGGTCAGACAGTTAAATTTATCTTTTCTATTATTCAAGCTAAAAGCAGTGTTATATTTTATAGAATAAGAGATTATCTAAAAATAATAGAGTAGTTTAAACAGCAGTTTCAAACAGCAATTTTTTGCAAAGGAGAGACCACCATGCTTCAGTTTCACCTGTACAACTAACTATATTGGAATTACTAAGACATGGAATAAAGCAACATAGTAGATTGCATCATTTTAGGAAATAATTTTAGCCTTTATTAAAAGTATAATGTAACTTTTAAAAACTAAACAAATTAATATAAAATAAATAAAAATTAATATAGATCTTTGATATGATTTAATGCTAAAAAGTTATATATAATATGTGTTCAGATTTTAAATAAAACTTGTTAGACTAATAAGTTGTAATAGAATCTTCAGGATTGCATTTTCTTTTCAGAAAGAAAGAACAATACAATCACCTCCACTATATTTAATAGGGTCTGGGGAAGTGTTTATGTCATCAGGGGAATAACTCGATCAATTTTCTATTACTGGTGTCTGTGAAGGTGTGATATCACAAGACTAAGATGAAGTGAGAATTTGTCAACCATATCTGTAACACCTAGTCAACACAATGTTTTTAAAGGCAATGCCTTAGTTTTAACTTTTAACTTATAGTACTACCTAGACATAAAAATTAAAAAGGAGGAAAACAAACAAAATAAATATTCTGCACACCCCCTACTGGGGAATGAGCCTGGAACTGAGGCATGTGCCCTGACTGGAATTGAACCAGCGACCTCTTAGTGCATTGGACAACACTCAACCAACTGAGCCACACTAGCCAAGCTACAAAACATTATTAAAAGAGATTGTAGAAGACATAAACTGGAAAAATATTCTGTTTTCATGGATTGTAAGAATCAATATAATTAAAATGGCCATATTACCCAAAGCAATATTAAATTAAATTTTATTAAGCAATATTAAATTAAATATAAAATTAAATCAGATTTAATGCAATCCACATAAAAAACTCAATGTCACTTTTAAAGAAATAGAATCAGATTTTAGAAAATCTGATTAAAGAAATTTCATTAGATTTGTATGGAACCACGAAAGACCTTGAATAGCCAAAGCAATTTTGAGAAAAAAGAATGAAGCCAGAGGCATCACACTACCTGACTTTAAATTATACTACAGAGCTATGATAATCAAAACAGCATGATATTGGCAGAAAAACAGACACACAGATCAATGGAATAGAATTGAGAGCCCAAATATAAAACCATATGAACATGGGCAGATAATTTTTAGTTTAGGTGAAAGAGCCAGAAACACACAATGGAGAAAAGCAAGCCTCTTCAAAAAATAGTGCTGGGGAAATTGGAAAGCCACATGCAAAAGAATGAAACTAGATTATAGTCTTAGCCCATGTACAAAATGAATCAAAATGGGTCAAAGACCTAAATATAAGATCTTAAACAATAAATGACATAGAAGAAAATATAGCTACCAAATGTACGGACCTTGGTTGTAGAGAATATGTTACTTCCCAAAGACAAGGGAAGTAAAGGCAAACATAAATGAATGGGACTATATCAAACTAAAAAGCTTCTGCACAGTAAAAGAAAGCGACAACAAAGAGGCAGCTGATGAATGGGTGGTGATATTTGCAAACAATAGCTCTGACAAAGATTAAACACCTAAAACACACAAAGAACTCATGAAACTCAACACTAAACAAACAAACAACCCAATTTAAAAATGGGCAGAGGACCTAAACAGACACCTCTCCCAAGAAGACATACCGCGCAGCCAACAGATATATGAAAATATGTTAACCTTTTTTCTGCCAAGGGCCACTTGGATATTTATAACATCATTCACGGGCCATATAAAATGATCAACTTAAATATTATGTTGCTATGAAAAAAGCTCCTAGATTTATTGAATTTCGAGTCCCACCTGAAATTGCGTTGGCAGGGCCAGACCAAAAGATATGGTCTGTAGGGCCAGACATTCCCACCCCTGAATTATGGAAATGCAAATCAAAACTACAATGAGTTACCACCTCATACCTGTTAGAATGGCTATAATCAACAGGGCAAGTAGTAACAAGTGTTGGAGAGGTTGTGGAGAAAAGGGTTTTGCTCATTACTGGTGGGAATATAAACTGGTACAGCCACTATGGAAAACAGTCCGGTGATTTCTCAAAACATTGAGAATAGAGGTATATATGACTCAGCAATCCTTCTCCTGGGTATATACCTGACAAGCTCGAAAACATGTATCCCCAATGATAGGCACCACTATGTTCATTGCAGCATTATTCACTGGGGCTAAGACCTGGGGACAACCAAAGTGTCCTTCCATAGAGGACTGGATGAAGAAGACGTGGTACATATAAGCAGTGGAATGTTACTCAACCACAAGGAAGGATGAAATACTGCCATTTGTGACAACATAGATGGACCTTAGAGAATATTATGCTAAGTGAAATAAGTCAGTCGGGAAAAGGTAAGAGCCATATGATTTCACTCATGTGAGGGATATAAAACTGAAACTAGTGGACACAAACAGCAATGAGGTGGTTGCCAGAGCAGGGAAAGGGGTGAGGGTGAAGGGAACCTATTATATGTTGATGAAAGATGTTTTGATTTTGGGTGGTGGGCATCCAGTGGTGGGGATACAGATCTTGTATCATAGGAATATATACTTGAAACCTATCTGATCCAATAAACCTAATAACAAAAATATCAGCACTGAATATAGGGAACACCATACCATGAACCAACGAATTTAATTTCGTTCCTTTCTAAAAATTTAGTCTAATGTTTCCATCTCAAAGAACAAATTTAAGCACCTTGAAAAATTAGATATTTGGCCCTATAAGCTAACAAGGCCGGTTTCATAGATGCTGGTAGAAGATACAAAACTCCTGGGTTAGAGTTAAAGACTGTCACTCAGGTGCAACAAGCAGTCTGAGCATCAGCTTGTTCTGTGCTGGTTTCCTGAGCTCCAATTCCCACAAGTGTAAGCGAAGAGGGTCAGGTACTGTTTGCCCATGCAGCGGGTGTTACAGGAGAGTGGCTCCAAGTTGAGGGAACTCAAATAAGCCTGCTTGCCCTTTGCTCAAGAGAGAGGCACCAGCTCTGTCTTCCAAAGCTCTAAGCAAACCTACCCTTTGTTCAGAGGGAAATACTCTAGCTTCCAAGTCTGTTCGCTCTGCAGCCTTGAAAAGGAGTCTGGGAAAAAGACCAGTTGTGCCTGAGAAACACAAGAGATCCAGGGAGAATTGTCTTTCAGTATTGGTGATGGCTGGAACCCCTTTATATAAACAGTACATCTGAGACACATTTTCTTCAATTTTTAGAATACTGGCCCCAAATGAATTTAAAAACATTGAAATGGGAACCAAATTATTTGCTGCATTCAGAATGTTTTGGAGAGTCATAATCACATCGTTCTAGGAGGACCTTAAATATATTTAATGCATATATAACACACACATATTTATAAAGCTTATTTTTACCTTCCCAATTAAAATGTAAATTTTTAGAATAATGACTGTATATATATGTATATATATCATATATATATGATATGTGTGTGTGTGTATTATTCACTTATTCTGATTTCTACATTACTTTGCATTAACTTAATAAAATTATGTAGGTCTGCCCTCCCATTTCTTCCCCCCCCACATTGCTATGAGAACAACAAAAAGTATGTTCCTGTAATTTGAGGGTTCCCATTGCCATGAAAAATGACAATATTTTCTTATCTTCAAGGTCGTTTACCCATAGGATGTAGGACCATGCCCCGCACCTAGCAGAAGTCAGTGTGTATTTTTGTATTGCATCCACTTGAACTCAGGAGCCCATTCTGCACTTTGTCAGCCCAAAGCTGCGCTTGCTCAGTACCCCATGCTGTGCTTTGAAAACAGAGAACGTTTCCTTTTCCTCAAACCTGTATGTAGACAATCATTTCAAGCTTAAAGATTCCTGTTCTTCATGGTGGTTCTAGCATGTAGGCGCACAAAACGAAGTGAAGAATTGGATATGTCCCCAGGAATATTTGTTTTATTAGGAGAAGAGGGGAGTCCAGGAGTGCCTGTTTTTTTTTTCTTCCTCTAAGAACTATCTTTCCCCCCTCCCCCAACCCTGCCCCTGCTCATTCTCATCCTCTTCAATGGGAAGGTAGCAGCCAGACTTTACTGTGGAAATATACTATCCATGCAAGTCCCACCGGAGGCTGACTCATCATCACACACACAATGCTTTGGAAAACACTGCGATCTTCTTTTCTAAGTCACACATTTCAACCAGAAAGTAAATGTTTCCGTCCTCTTTCCGCAGCCGAATCACCTCCTGCAGGAACGAGCCAACGGGTGCCCACGTGCAGGACCATCTGCCACAGCTGCTCCCCGGCCACTCCAGGGTCCTGCACACAAAGGGGGGGAGGGGGCGGGGGAGGCTGCTGGGGGCCAGGGGACTGGAGAATAACGGAGCCACGGGCTGGGGAGCGGGGAGCAGGAGCAGGCTGAACTTGGGGATCGGGATAGAGGAAGAACACAAAAATCGCCTCCTCCCCAAAGACTCAAATAGAGAAGCTGGGAGTGCGTGCGCGAGCCGAGTGCATGCTGACGTCGCCCGAGCTCGGGGCGGGATGATTAGAGAGGAGTTGGCTGCACCAGGTCCCTCCTGAGCAGCGGCAGCTGGAGCCGCAGCGGCGGCGGCAGCAGCATTAGCGGCCGGAGGAGCGCGCCCGCCGCCCGCCCGGGGGCTCCGGACGCACAAAGGCGGCGGCCGCCCACCACCCGCGTGGCCTTCTCCACCCGGGCGGCGGCGTTCAGTCCCCGCTCCCTCCTTCTCTTAGGAAATCCCCAATGGCAGGGCCGGGCGCGGGCCCGGGACAGCGGGGGCCCTGAGCTCTGCACCCCCCCCCCCCTCCGCCGGGAGAGACCGCGGGGCCCGCGATGTGCCCGCGGCGGCTCCGCTGCGCGTCCTCGGCCCGGGTCCCCGCTCCCGCCCCTCCTCTCGGCCGGATCCATCCCGCCCGGAGGAGCTGATGCTGCCGGAGCCGCGGCTGCCGGTGCCGGGAGTGCCGCATTGCCTGGCGTCCCCGCCCGCCCGCCTGCCTCCGGGGCTGCCGGGAGGAGCCGTCTGCTCTTTCTTCTCTCCTGCTCCGGGGTTCCATAGACAAGGTAGAGGCATTTTGCCGTTATTCTCCACTCCCCTTCTCCACCCTCGCACCCCACCCAGCCTTTGCCCTAAGGTACGTTCCCTGGGAGATCCCCCAGCTCCCCCGCGGCAGGCAAGCCCGTGGACATAAAGGGCCGGAGAGAGAGGCAGAAGTTGGGGGTGGGGGTGGGGAGAGCCCCGCTGGGGCCAGCGCCACCCAAAACCCTTCTGGTGCCTGATGAGATCACGGGTGGATCGGTGTAGAGGGGCGGAGGGAGGGAAGGTGAGCCATCTGCAGTCTCCACCTATTGGGATCTTAAGCATCATTTAAAATAAAACCCCACAAATATATCTTTAAAAAAAAATAGATTCGTTGGAAAGCAGAAAGGGAAATAAGCTCCCTTTCCCCTTTCTCTTTCTGTCTTTTTCTTTCTGGTAAAGACGCTCTTCCCGCTGCCCGGAGCTCAGCACTGAAGAGCCAGCTCATTCTTCATCAGGATCCCCGCCGCTGTCCGTTATCCCTGGCTGGAGCATCCTTCCGGAGGCAGCAGGGACCGCAAGAGCATCCTAGGGCTGAGGCTGGGACGCGCGTGGGGGCTGTTGTGGTCACATCTTGGGAGAGCAGAGGACAGCACCAAGACCTGCTGCCGCCCGTGCTGGTGTGATTAGGGGAAATGAGCTTACTTCTTCGGTGACAGAAAGGACAAGAAGAGGAGTGAGGTCCACATCTCTTTGCAGGAAAGGGAAGAGGGAACCCAAGTGGAGGCGCCTTTATAAGAAGTTTATATCCTTCATTGAAAAGCTGTGGGAAGGCGGGAGCAACAGGGTACTTGATTGGACCCCGGAGACAAACCATTTCCTGTGAAGAAGAGGAAGCAGGCGGCTTCCAGGGCTGGAGGCCAGGCCAGGTGTGCTGTGGGACAGTCTCCACCAGAGACAGGGGAGGCCCGGGACCAGCAGAAACCATGACTCACTTACAAGCCGGGCTGTCTCCGGAGACCCTGGAGAAAGCTCGCCTGGAGCTCAATGAGAACCCGGACACCCTGCACCAGGACATCCAGGAGGTGAGGGACATGGTCATCACCAGGCCGGACATCGGCTTTCTGCGCACGGACGACGCCTTCATCCTACGCTTCTTGCGGGCCAGGAAGTTCCACCACTTCGAGGCCTTCCGCCTCCTGGCCCAGTACTTCGAGTACCGGCAGCAGAACCTGGACATGTTCAAAAGCTTCAAGGCCACGGACCCTGGCATCAAGCAGGCGCTGAAGGATGGCTTCCCCGGGGGCCTGGCCAACCTGGACCACTATGGCAGGAAGATTCTGGTCCTCTTTGCTGCCAACTGGGATCAGAGCAGGTAAATCCTAAGTCCCAACTCCTATGAGGGGACACTTTTATTCTCCCATTTCCCAGAATTTACCCTGAGAAGCCATAGCTTGACAGCTTTCATGCTTTTGTTTATTTGGTTGGGGAAAAAAGGAGAAAACGGAACTAAACAAATAAGTTTTTGGTGGGCACTCCTGGGATGCGGGAGGGGCTTGTTTGAAGTCTTTGTAATTCTTACTTCTCTAGCACCCAGCTTCTACTGCAGCTTGAAGTGCTTCCCGCACCTTATGATGGTGCTGCAGTCAAAATAATGTAACTTCTCAATAAATGTGCTATTTTTTTCCACCTCTTAAATAAGTTCAGTGATCTCTGGAGAAATTAGTGTGAGGACAGAGACAACTTTTTCTTCTTCCTTCTGAATAAATTCTTAAACTAGACTCATCATCATCATTATCATGTTCACCATCATCTACATTATCATCATCATCATCATCTTCTTCTCTGTGACTAGTACATTATCTTTTAAGGGCAGCCTAGCATTCAACCGAGACCAGGTAGTTGTATTGCTTGGGAACTTTTCTGCTTGGTGATGTGCAGATGAAGGACTGATATGATGTGTGTCACTTCAGTGCAAAGGCAGAGTTGTATCCTCCGGCACTGAGCATGCCTACCCACGCTGAAATCAAGGGTGGCTGTTGTGGTGCTCCACACCTGTCACTAATCTAAAGGAGATGCTTCCCGTCTGATGTGATTTTTCATCTTTTGGAAGGAAGAGGAAATGTTTAGGTATGTCAGTTGGTAGACTTTTTGAGCTCTCTTGCTTTTTAATGGAGGAGAACTATGTTTATTGTATCTACAGGTGATAGAAAAAGGGAGAGAGTGACTCCTCTACTTCCTCAATCAGAACGATTTCCTCAGACTTACAGAGATAAGAAATGATAAACACTCCGGTATAAGGTAGTTTCAATGAAGTTTAAACTTAAATGTATTTCATGGAACTTAAACATGTTATCAGAACCATGAATCATAAGAAGCTGGTTGTTAAAATATTGGTGTGTTTTTTTTAGTTCTGTGAGTAGGGACTTTTGATGCATCAAGTTAGTTTAAACCATCTCTGGTTCAATTGTCAAAGACTTTTTTTTTTCAGTTATGAGAAATCTTATAGATTTCTTTCAGAGTCTTGGGATCTTAGAATGTAAATGAATAATTTTAACAGGTTTTTACCCTTTAGTTGGTTAGCTTTTCTCTGTGATTCTAGGTTGAGAACTACTCCAATCATTTTTTTTTTAGACAAATATAAAGACAAACTACTACCTGAGGAATCTTAAAATCATAAAACTAAGAAACTAATAAACAGAATTAGCCATCGAGGGGGAATAGAGTCCTGTTACATACTTTGGTTAGTTACAGAGATCCTATTTTACTTTGTATTGGTAGCAAAGTGTAAAGGACCTTGAAATGCCATTCTTTGACCACAATTTTTCTTTAACTTTTTTTTTTTTTTTAAATCTGATAAGTACATTGTAGGGTTATGCAAACCAGTGATTGTGTATATCAAAATAGAAAACTTTTATTTAAGAAAGAACCTACTATTCCAATTGTCAATTAATTAGAACTTTGTTTATTAAGCTACAGTTAAATTAGGAATTGTGGAAATTTTATGCTTAAATATGTTTTAAAGTCTAAAAGATATTAGGCAGTTCACATTTAGGGAAAGATGAATTTATTTATTATTATTCAATGTATATTAATTTTTATTTTTATTGACTTTATTGGGGTTATACTGGTAAATAAAACTATAAAGGTTTCCCATGTACAACTCAGTAAAACATCTGCATCCTACATTATGCATTCACTGACCAAAGGAAAGTCTCTTTCCATCCCCATTATCCTCTCCTTTACCCACTTCCACCTTTTTTCACCCTGCCTCCCAGTCCCCCTTCCCTCTGACAGCTGTTGGTCTGTTCTATGTATCTATCCTTCTGTTTCTGTCTTGTTTATTAGGTTATTTGTTCATTAGATTCCACAGATAAATGAGGTCATATGGTATCTGTCTTTCTCTGACCGGCTTATTTCACTTAGCATGAGACATGCATTTACTTTAGATCCATTTTAATTTATATCTATAAGTGAACTAATATGCACACTGACTTATTATAAACCTAATTAACATGAACATTGCTTAACAGTTCTCATCTATATGGGAAGTTGATTATTCCAGATTACTAAAGAGACTATGTTTTTGTTGTCTATTTCATACTTTTCTATAAAGGATAGGTTATTAGCAATAAAAAATCTATCTCCCTGGAAATCAACAATAGGAGATTTGTTAGTTGGTATATAGAGCTATTTTTTTTTATTAAATCTACATAAAAACTCTATTAAAAAATTTGTACATGTGAAATTAAAAATGAGAATTTTTTAATTTCACATGTACAAATACCCTATCAGGTTCTAAACTAATAATTGTGACTTCTGCTTCTATGGATGTACATGAGTAGACAAAATCATGAAGTTATAGTGCATCAAAGTCAAAAGGTATACAAATTATTTGGAGCTTCACTGAAATTCAGTTGAGTTTCCTCGTCCTACATTGTAAAAAAAAAGTTATTCCTCTCTTCTCCCTGCCTGCCCTCCTTCCCAAACCTACATGCACCCAATAACAAAAACTAGTGGATAAATAGGCCCATTCTCTTGGCGTCCTCTGTAAACCACTGTCATTGGTACATGTGTATAGCAACTGCCCAGAAACCAGCAGGACAGCTGCCTCTCTGGCAATACCAGCGCAACACCAGCCCTTCTCCTACCTTTGGCCTGACCCCCCTTTCTTCTTTGCTGCAGCTGTAAGTCTTACCCAACTTGGCTCGCTCCTATGGAAATTTCTACCACCTTCCTAGATATTTACCTCACTGTTGCTGTGTTAGGTGGAAGGCCATGTGCCACATCCTCATCACCCCCCACCCTGTTCCATGAGTCTGGTGTTCTCACCTTTCTGCTCTGATCCTGTAGCCCAAACAACCTGGGTCTCTTGAGAAGACTGACTGCTCATTTGAACATAACTCGGACCACCTTCCTTGAGTTGATCAGTGATATACCTGGCTTTCAACACCTTACACAGAAGATAGCATTGTTTTAAAGAAACAGTAGGTGGGAATGTCTACAATTACAGAGGGAAATTCCAGAAACCAGTTAGAAATAATGCCCCCCTTTATTTGGAAAACAGGTTATGTTCAACTTCCCAAAGGGAAACAGAAGATTTTTAAAAAATATATATATTTTATTGATTTTGTACAGAGAGGAAGGGAGAGATAGAGAGTTAGAAACATCAATGAGAGAGAGTCATCAATCAGCTGCCTCTTGCACACCCCCTACTGGGGATGTGCCCTCAACCAAGGTACATGCCCTGGACCGGAATCGAACCCGGGACCCTTCAGTCCCCAAGCCGACGCTCTATCCATTGAGCCAAACCGGTCCCTGCAACAGAAGATTTTTAAAATAAGTTTCCAAGAGCTTTGTAAAGACCTCTGAAATAATTAATTTGTATATAAAAAAGACTAAGCCGTATGTTATTATTTTTATAAGAGCACTTGACTTAGAGTTAATGCTTAATACACATTTGTTTAGTTGAATTTGGTTATACATTGAAAAATTAATCCTAAATAGAGAGTTACCTAATACAAACCTTCTCCTATATTAAATTTGTAGGACAGTTTTCTGTGCTTCTCAGGAGACTGGAAATAGTAACTGTGTGTGAGATGATGACTATAAATAAAACAGTGTCTCTTCCTACTGCAATGTAATGCAGGTCAGTTTCAGCATATTGATTTGGGCCATTTCCAAAGCCTTTACAAGAGACATGAGATTTTCAGGAAGGCCAAGGTAGAATAATATTTACAGTGTACCCAATTTCTAATAAATCTTGAAAAAAAAAAAAAAAAGAAATACTGAAATGTCAAAGTGACTTTCAGTTTGATTCGTGGTTCTTTGAAAAAGAACAGAACAGGTTGAGATGACTTATTACACTTATTGAGCAGGATGTCCTTGGAAAATACTCGTGAAACGTAGCCTTCTTTCTTTCAGATCATCTGACCTAATTTCTGAAAGCGAGAGTGAATTCTGCACCTTTAAAAACAATTGAATTATTTCACTGCATCCCTCGGATGTAGTAGCCCTCCATATATTACATTCTGTGTGTCTTTCATGAGTGATAGTGCCCTGCTTAGGACTCAGCAAATCCTTCAAATTTCCACCTGACTTCAACAACAGAATGTGAGGATGATGTACCCTGAAGTTAGAAGAGATTGCAAAGGAAGCTAGAAAACAAAGTTTGGAATAAAACTAGGTCATGATCTACACGTTAGGACGGTGATCGGCAAACTCATTGGTCAACAGAGCGAAATATCAACAGTACAACGATTGAAATTGCTTTTGAGAGCCAAATTTTTTAAACTTAAACTTCTTCTAACGCCACTTCTTCAAAATAGTCTTGCCCAGGCCATGGTATTTTATGGAAGACCCACACTCAAGGGGCCAAAGAGCCGCATGTGGCTCTCGAGCCGCAGTTTGCCGACTACTGCCCTAGGACATGAGAGCAGGTATCTGAGGAGTCATATGTACGTACTGGGAATATTCATGAGTAAATTGTGTCACCTGAAATATAATGATGACACATATTCTGATAGTTGAGTTGTAATTTTCAGCCTTCAAGTTGTACTTTACCTCATTACTGACAAAGTAGTTCTCTATACTTTAGTGCTGCAAACAGTGATTTATTTGGAATCTGGTTAATAATGGCATGAAAACCATTAAGAACAGTTAAATGAAAATAATTCTTAACATAGTGGCAATTCAGAGAGCACTGACCATCTTGCACTCTGTTTGGCTTGTCATAATGAATATTGATCATCGCTTAGAGTATCGAAGCTCTGGAAGGGGTAGATGCCTGACTGGTCAGACCTGCTATGATCCTGAAACTTATCCAGGAATTTGCCTAAACACTGTATTATTGTCAGTTTGTTTAGTTTGTGTGGCTTTTCATTAAAAAATTACAAATGGCAGCTTCAGATTGAATTATGATTATGCTTCCATTTATTAAAATAATGTGACCAACCTCCAAGTTGAAAGATTTATGATGACAATGGATTAAAATTTAAAAAGTAACTATAGACGACACAGATAACTTTTTGGCTTGATTTTTCAACACCTCAACTCAACTGTGTTAAAATATTAAAATATTTCTCTCCTTTGGCTTCACGGTATCATAGATCATGGACAGGGTCAGGAATTTTTACCTTCAAAATCCTGGAAGCACTGCTGTGCTCTATTCTGGGTGGACTTTGAGATTAGGTCAAAGCTGGAAATGGCAGGCGTGGATTCCGTGGGGTTTCTGCCCCAGCAGAGTTTCCGCATCGCTTTCTTATAAAGATGCTCTTTTAACAAAGCTCTGGAAATGGTGGCTTATTCTAAACTATGCCCTTGGTCCATAGCATGGAAAATGGGAAAGAGAAAGATTGTTCTGAAAAATGTTAGTAGAATATTGGAACAAATCTCTAAAAAAAAAAAAAAAAAAATAGGACAGTCTCCAAAAACTAGAGCAATTATGAAGTAATTAGTAAAACAATTCTGAAATAACAGCAAAGACCAAGGGCTAACTCCAGTAGGAAGTTGATTGGGTCTGGACTGAGCCAGGCATGTTTCATCTATGCAACTTTAAACAGAGGTGGAGAGAAGAAAAGGATTTGAGCTTTCTATAGTGTATAGAGAGTGTGACTCAAAAGAAATGTTGAAAGCTATTTCAAAGCATGAGCCAAGTTAATAAAGTAGTAAGTTACTCTTTGTAAATTAATACAATTCCTCCATTCTGGGGAAAAGTTGGAGCACTTTTACCTCACTAGGACAGGTGTGCAGTTCATTAACATAGTAAGTGACACTACTGACATGAGGGAAGGATGTCCTTGTATTTTGGGTCCTTGCAACATCAAGCTGAGCGAATAGTACTCAAGTCAATTAAAAAAGAGAATAGTCTAATGTTTGTTACCTACATAGAAATTTAGCAGTTGCAGGAGGCAAACAAACACACATCACACGTTATTTGTACTAACAAGGGACATACAACATCTGTGGGAAGAAAACACACGAAAAGCTAAATATCCACCAGAGAGTTGTAAGTGCTTAGTGAGGGTACTCTTTGCCAGTGGAGAAGTTCAGGGCAGAGGGGCAGCTGTGAGCTACTGAGTATTTTATGGAGAAAGCATTGCCTACTTGGTTAGCTAAATTCAACCTTTTAGTATTTAATTTTAATTAATTAATTAACTTATTTGTTCATTTTAAATCACTTTTATAGTATGTGTCAGGCACTCTTTTAAGCACTTAAACATGTACTTAATAAAATCTTTAATAGAATCATACAAGGTAGGTCCATTTTGTAGATGAAGAAACTGAGGCACAGAGCAGTGAAGTATTTCACCCATAGCCAGTGAATTGGACAAACTTTTTTTTGCATGTAAAGATAGCCACATAAATCTAGATAAACACACAGAATTTGATGCAATTATATAAAAAAAGGCAATCTATAATCAGTTAAGATTAATCTGTGGCAGTGGTCGGCAAACTCATTAGTCAACAGAGCCAAATAGCAGCAGTACAACGATTGAAATTGCTTTTGAGAGCCAAATTTTTAAACTTCTTTTAACACTACTTCTTCAAAGTAGACTCGCCCAGGCTGTGGTATTTTGTGGAAGAGCCACATTAAAGGGGCCAAAGAGCCGTATGTGGCTCGAGAGCTGCAGTTTGCCAACCACAGATCTATGGTTTAGAAAGTCTTGATTAACTATCCTAATATTGATGATTAGACACAGAAAGTTAAGTTGCTGCAATGAGTATTCTGAGGGATAGACTGCACTAAGCAGGCACTGGCTTGGTGTATCCTGTCCTGACAAGAAGAATTGCCTCTCTGATGTGTTTGCATATTTCCAGCTCAATTCTGTTTTATTTTATTTTGGTGGCAGCGGTGTACACTCTTTAAACCTTTTTTTCAAGGAAAGACATTTTTTTTCTCTGGATGTTTTATTTCCAACAAAACATCTTTTGTTCTCACCTGCATTCCCCTAGCAGCAAGGCCCACACAGATAATCTTCTGTGCTTAGCGATACAAGCCAGACACATCAATATTTCAGAGTTCCTGTTTTTTCCTGGGTTTGTAGACTGAGCCTCTTCTCATCCCAGTTCTTTTGAATGTCTAGTTTCCCTTCCTACACCAAAGCCCCCTGTGGGGGCCAGGTTGGAACATGTCCTGGTACCTGGCATGGCACCATGTTGGTATTGACTTTCTGATCCATCTTCTGACGCATTATGCCACTGAGACATAAAAAACTCTGTTCTAGGTATGAGACAGCTCAGGGAGGGGAGAGAACTGAGGTGTCAGAGCTGGCTTCACTTCTGGGCTGCTGTTTTCCTCCCACGGGGATTCTGGGCAGACTATTGTCATTCTCCGAGACTTCTGTTTTCATCTCTATATTTTGTTGAGACCTCTTCAGCGTCCTCATCTCCAAAATAATAGGATCAAAGCCAGTCCTGAGACTTCGGGCTCATTTTGAGATTAAGATAATGCATTTGAAATTCCTTTGGAAATCTGAAACTATTACATGGATAGAGGCATTATTATTATTCCCCCTCAGTCATATAAAACATGCAGATGGGCTCAACTTTGGCACTAATGACACCTGGAGGCATTAATAAAGGTAATTCTTCTCCTTTGTCTCTCCCCTAGCACCTCTCTAACAGGAAGCGCTTCAGATCTGGCTTAATGAACACTGATGGGCGGGGGCAGCCTTGATGAAGAATTTAATAATGGCTGATTGATGTAGTAACAAAGGGAAATTGCTTGCTGTTGTGATGCCAAGATGCCAGTTCCCCCTGTCAGGCTGAAAGAATGGGTTGAGAAGGAGGAAGGAAATGACCTGTTTGTGATTTAGGTTGCCCTTTGCACCGATTGTATAAACTGGGGGAGAGGATGAGGTGCTTGCTGTGAACTCCAGGAGAGAAGCACAGGACCAGTGGGCACCCAAAGCCTTTCATGATGGAGACAGAAGAACAAGCCCTCTCCCCTGTTCTTTTTAAAAAAATATATATATTTTATTGATTTTTTACAGAGAGGAAGGGAGAAGGATAGAGAGTTAGAAACATGGATGAGAGAGAAATGTTATCGATCAGCTGCCTCCTACACACCTCCCACTTGGGATGTGCCTGCAACCAAGGCACATGACCCTGATCGGAATCGAACCTGGGACCCCTCAGTTCGCAGGCCGAGGGTTTATCCACTGAGTCAAACCAGGTAGGGCGTCCCCCTGTTCTTGATTGCACTGGTAGTAAATAGGAAAAGTGGGTGGCAAAGTCTCCATCTAATGTTTGTGTATTATAGCAACTTTGATCTATTTCAAGAGCATGGCCCACCTAGACTGGTGTCTCACTTAACTGGCGGCATTATTTCTTCTCACTCCATGCTACTCATCTTCCTTTCCAAGTAGATTTCAGATTCAGGCTTTCCTTATGCTGTTTAGGAAGCACAATCAGGGGCCAAGAGCTGTGTAGAGGTGCTAGTCTGTTATCACTGGCCTTTTCCCAGGCTACAAGGGAAGAATAGCCATGGTGGAGCTGCTACAAATTGGGGTATCAACCCCACACAGGGGCTTGTGGACTACTTACTGCACTGGCACTTGATAAATTGTAACAGTACAAAATAATTCCAAAGAGTAGAATCATGGTGGGATTCCTGAAGAGAGAAAATACATAAAATGCTCCATTTCTCTGGAAGATATTTTACAGACTTTAGGATCTCTCTCTTAATAATGCTCTGCTTTGGAGTAGCCTGCTGAGCTGCTAATGGCAGTGAGGTGACATGTTTGACAACAGAGGACTGGAATGTCAAGAGGGGTTTTGACCTGCCCTTTGGATGCAGTCAGCCAGGATGTTTTTTTACAATTCTTTTTTAAAAACTTATACATCGACATTATTTATATAAATATCATTTAATTCTTTTTTTTTTTTTTGGAGCAGGATATAAAATTTTAAAACTCGGTGAGATTTACTCTTGAAAACTTTGCAAACCTGCTTTTGTTCCATTACTGATCCCGAGATCTGTCATATTTTAGTTCTGTTGGAATCATAATGTACATATACATTTCTCTTGAGTTAGACACAGTTTTATAGAACCGTATTTAAAGTGGGTTACTTAAAACAAATTGCCTCTTATTTTCAGCCCTTCCTGGTGTCATGATTTATTCTTTCTATGTACAATGCATCATCCTCCCAAAACTTATTTTCGATTCAAATTTTACTTAATGCTACTTTGGTATTAATGCTCTTTGGTATTTTTATAGGTGACACAGAATGATCATAATGAGAGTAAAGTTCTAAGTTGAACTTTTCTAATTTCTAATTTTTATTACTGTGATATTATTATAAACTTCAGGAATCAAAATGAATATTGCTTAAAGGAGGGTCTATATTTTAACCAGAAATATAGCTTTCTTGTTCCAACTTCCCACCGGCTTTTGGTCATAACATTGTGATAGGTCATTTTATTTAAAAAGAAGGTAGGCCAACCATGAAGTGACAGATTAGGTATTCAGCCACACATGTTTCACAGTTTTATTACAATTTCAGAGAGGAAGGAAGAGAGAGAGAGAGAGAGAGAGAGAGAGAGAGAGAGAGAGAGAGAGAGAGAGAGAACCATCAATGATGAGAGAGAATCATTGATTGGCTGCCTTCTGCATGCTCCCCACTAGGGATTGAGCCTGCAACCCAAGGCATGTGCTCTTGATCAGAATTGAACCGTGGACCCTCAGTCCACAGACTGACGCTTTATCCACTGAGACAAACTAGCTAGGGCCATATTTCACAGTTTTAAAGATGAATTAGTAATAGAGCTCTACAAAGATTTTATTATATATTTAGAAAGTGTTTTAGGATGCCATATCCTTAGGACTATAAATAGTCTATATACCACCCAGAGATTTAAAGAGAACCCACTGATCCTTGCCTTTTACAATAGTAATGAGCTATCTAAAGATCATCATTAAATTTTAAAGTAAAAGATTAAAACAAATATTCTTCAGTTCTGATTATATCCTGCCAAGTATGTCCAGGCTCACACAGCTAATGAGGGACAGGGAAGCAATTCATATTGAAATCTTCTGACACCATGCTGAATGCTTGCTTAAAGCTGAGACCCAAGAGATCATATACCATACTACTGCACTCATTTTTCAGATGAAGAAGGAGGCCCAGAGACAGTGAGAAGTCATCTGAACTTTTGTTGTCAATGATTCCTTCCTTTCTGCAATACTATGCTTTCTCCATTCTCCTCCAAACGTTGTTAGAAGTAAAAATACAACTATTCTCTCATATGTGCTCACTATCTCATACTGTGAGTGAACATTTAGTGAAAGTCAGCTTATCACTTCCACTAAATACCTGTGATTTCACTCCTAATCCATCCCATCTCCTCCTGAGGTCAAGATTTCTTTCTGTAAATTTTATTGAACACCTGAATGTTTGAGGAGAAACACATACACACACACACACACAAAACAAAAAACCTCAAGATGCAGGGTGTTCAAAAATGGAAATGATTAACACATTCCATAATTTTGTTGCTTCCTCTTAAAGTGCTAGAATTCTTTTTTTTTTAGAATAATTATCTCATTTTTCTCTCAGCTCTGGTTGCATTACCTCCTTCTCTTTCTTGAGTTTAGGGATCTGTATGTTTTTGATCCTGGGGATTTTCAACATTGAGCCCTCGAGTTTAGAATCTACTTCTTCAGGTATTTACTTGCTTCATTAAATCTCTGGGTGGTATATAGACTATTTATAGTCCCAAGGATATGGCATCCTTATAGTGTACTACAGGTTCTATTCCAAACTCTTCATTTTCAGCCATCACTACTGCATCTTTTTTTCTTTCTTTCTTTTTTTTTTTTTGCATTATTTATTCAGGCCCTGAAGCTAGAATCTGTGTATCATCCTTTACTTTTCCATCATATTAGTCTCCATATTTAATTGTCAAATTTTTACAAGTTTACTTCTGAAATACTTCTCAAATCTGGCTTCTAATCTCCATCCTTACCTCCACCACCTTCATCAGTCCACAGTACTAGCAGAGTCAACATAAAGAGCATTTATTGGATTTTTACAATGTGCCAGACACAGTACTAAGGTGCAAGTCAGAAAAAGTTAGAGACCCACTCCCTAAATTCGGAAGGCCTGCGTTATCATAGACAGTTAAATTTGTATTCATTGATGTTCCCCCCCCCCCTTTTTTTGTCTATATACCTCTTCTTCTTTCTTTTATTTTTATGAAGCAAACTCAATACAAGTAATTAAAATATGCTGACAATTTTACCCATAGTTGTTCAAATACTAGTACTATTCTTGTTTCTTTTTGAGACTCCTCAAATCTCATTCAGAAAAATTTCAAATATGCACATATGAGATGTCAGTATTACTGAGAGCATCCCTGAGCTATTTAAAAAGGTACCATGTCTAATTCTCAGAGTAGTTAAAATGAAATTTTAGAAAATTATAGGAAGGCCTAGAGGTAAAGTAAATGGCTGTGAAATATGAAGAGAACCGTAGTATATCTCAAAGCATGATCGTTTGTTTTAGTAGAATACATGCTAAATTCGAACATGTTGCCTGAGTGCCACAAAACAAGTTGCTCTGAAAATAAAACTTTTGAACAAAATAATCTCCTTAAGGTTTCTTAGGTATTTTCAGTGTAGTTTTTAGTGTGCTAAAATCTTCCCACAGTGGTTATCCGATGTAATGAGGACTTTTCTGTTGCTTACAGGTACACGCTGGTGGACATTTTGCGTGCCATTTTGCTGTCTTTAGAAGCCATGATTGAAGATCCTGAGCTTCAAGTGAATGGATTTGTTTTGATCATAGACTGGAGTAACTTCACCTTCAAGCAAGCCTCTAAACTTACACCCAGCATGCTGCGATTGGCTATTGAAGGCCTTCAGGTAAAACTTGACAAATTACCCACTTTCTTGGTCTCCCATGTTTGACTTTAATCTGTTAGAATAGCAAAATGTCCTAATAAGGGATAAAAAAAAAATTTATATAGTTTTCAAGCACAGACATTAAAACACTAACTGGACCAAGGATTTTAGGAGAAAAAGGAGTGGGCCTTTTAATAGGTGAGAATTTGTAATACTTGGCATAAGCGCTCACTATGCCTAAACATAAATATGATAACCTAAGATTTTTATCTTGATAATCATAACAAGCAACATCTTTTGGATTTTAATTGTTAACTCTTTAGGCTTGGTTTTTTTTTCCTTTTCTTTTTTCTGTCCTGTGTATATTAATTAATTTGCTTCCTCATTTTGTTTAACCTGGTGAATTTGGAATATGATGGTATATTGCCTAAAAACTGTTGGAAAGTCAATCAACATGTTTTTGATCTCTAAGCTCTGGAACCACTGTTTTGAATTACTTTTCTAGACTTAATTGGGGTTTTGTTCTTTTTTGTGTGTGCAAGGGCTATCGCATTTACATAGGAATAGTGCATCTTCCAGCAAATGACATTGGGAATTATAAGATGGAAAATTAGTTGTTATTTAGTGGTATGTGATAATTAGCTGATGGCGGATTACTCCCTAAAAACGAGCCACTTCTCCAGGTAGCAGAGCAGCTTAACCTGTTTAAATTCACAGTTTGAGTTTTGTCTCTGGAGTGAATAAGGCTCCCTGTTCCCTTTTCTCTGCGGAGGCTTTTTCTGGTACATGTTTCCTTACTTGCTTTTGGTGAGTCACCCTTGCTCCTGTCTTTACCTTGAACGGAACTTTTCTTTTTTTAAAAACTTCATAGAGATAATTAATAAGCTTGGGAGAGGGCACAGGATAATGCCCATTTGAAAATGTGCAGAATGTGCCCTAATGCACATGTGGAATGTGCCCTGTTGCCTGCGGTGTATAAAGTGGTTTTTATCTTATAAAGAAAATTGGTCACCACCAACCATGTTACTTAACACAGGATGGTATCCTAGCCTTTTAGACTTGTTACCACTGTTTAACCTGCATCTTCTCTTTGCACTAGCAGTAGAGTAGACTTTCCACTGCATGAGGGACTGGGGAACTCCTACCATTCCTATGAAACTTAAAAAAAAACACAAAACACTTTAAAGATAGACTCTGCGCTTTGCTATTTGCCAACTTACACACTGTATGAAGCCATTTAGTAGTAAGGCGAGAAGTCCTTGCAGAAGAAACATGGAAAATTCAGACGTGTTTGGGAGCTTCCCCGCTGGCCATGGCCACTCTTGGAACTTCGGTATGTGCCCCGTGGCAGCATGACGGGAGCTGTAGTCAGATGGCACCTCTGTGCTTGTGCTGGAGAGGGAAGCAGCCTCATCTCCATTCCCCATAAATGTTTCCATCTCTTTTCCTTTCTCCCAGGACTGGGATCGAGGAAGCAGGGGTCGTGCTTTCTGGTTGTTGGTTGGGAAGCCACTTACAATAAGTGAACTCTACCTGTCAATGAATTTGACAAGTTATTCACATTTAAACTCAATGTTTTCTTCAGTTCAGATTGGTTTTTTAAAATGCTCTGTATCTATGTCTATATGCATCTCTGTCTCTGTCTGTACTGCATCTAAAATTATAGTGGTAATTCTGAACAGGATGATAAGATGTGCTAAAAATGCCCCATTGTAACATGCATGATTTCATATTTAGTTTTATACAGAAGTTACATTTCCTGACTTTTTTAATCAAGTCTCTGTTTCTTTTGCATTTACCATGTGAGAAATATTATCGTCCATTGAAAGATACTTCACGCAGAGCATGGATAAATTTATTTTTGAGATTGACATAAGATCATAAAACATTTGAATTAAAGATATATACACAATTTTGGTCACTAAACATTACTAATACCATCATCAAGTCAAACAACACCACCACAGCCGAAACCGGTTTGGCTCAGTGGTAGAGCATCGGTCTGTGGACTGAAAGGTCCCAGGTTCGATTCCGGTCAAGGGTATGTACCCGTGTTGCGGGCACATCCCCAGTGGGGGGGGGGTGCAGGAGGCAGCTGGTCGATGTTTCTCTCTCATTGACGTTTCTAGCTCTCTATCTCTCTCCTTCCTCTCTGTAAAAAAATCAATAAAATATATTTAAAACAAAACAAAACAACAACAAAAAAACAAACAAACGACACCACCACAGCAATAAATAACCTCCAATCCCCATGCCAGGGAAATTGAGAGGTGATAATATTTTTATTTATTTTTCCTTTTATGTGTGAGACTATTTTTAACAACTCAGTGATGGCTTATGCCATGTCATAATTCTACTATAATATGTTATTTTTACTTAGGTACACGTAAAATATATTCTAGGAAATTGAACTCAAAATAAGAAAGGCTAAAGATGAACATGCCAGAGAAGAAAGTTACTTGAATGAAGTGCATTATTAATGGGATGTAACCATGTTTTGAAGAGGTCCCATCTCTCTTTCTCTTGAGGTTACTGCACACACAAATTCCTTTGCCTGAAGTGAAAGGGTATTTTGAGTGATTTGGCTAGTGATGGCACTTGATACCTTGGATATGGACACAAACTAGTAGACTGTTGCTAGAAGATTCACCTGTGATCACAGTACCAGTCAACAGAGAGACAGTGTGGAAGGGTGAAAATAAAATGGGCTTTAGGGGCAGACAGACCTGGGTTTGGATGACAACCCTGTCACATATCAAATATTGGGTGAATTCCTAAACTTGTTTGAATCTTTGACCATTTATAGCAAATTTGAAGTATTATGTTTGAAATCATACATCTTGCACCCAGCGGGTGATATCAATGAGCAAAGTAATCAGTGTGCATGAGCTAATTATTTCAGGTGCCATATTGTTCTGCATATGTGCTGATTTTCTCACAATTCAGTGACTACCTAGACTGTGAAGACCTAAAGCTAATTGACTTTGGGAATCTGAATGATCTCATATTTTGCTTTTAATGCTCAGATTGTAGATACACAGATTGCATTTTAAAAAATTACTTCACTGTGTGGTTAAATAGCGTCTAGATATGTTCATGTTAGATGCCAAGTAAAATAATTTTTCATGTTGGAAGCCAAGTAAAATTGAAATGGTTTCATCTAGTGAAAAATCAATCTTTGTTTCTTTTCAGAGAAGCTTCAGGCCCAGTTGAAAAGGGGATGAGTGTGGAGATATCCTTGGTCTTGAGAGTTGAGCTAGAGTTTGCTAAGTTGACTAGGACAGGAAAAGCATTTTGGGCAGGGAAGCTTTTGGGAAGTGCTTTGGAAGGAACATGCAGCTATAAGGGATTGAAAGTACATGATAAATCTGTATTGATCTGGTTAGAGTAACACATGAATTGAGGTGAATGGCCAGAACTGAGTGGGTAAAGCAGGCTGAGCCTTGGATAGACAATGGCATGCTATGTGGATTGGCCCAGGTTCTCAGAAACGAGGAAATTATGGACAAGACAGTGACTTGGACAATCCTCTGCTTTAGGAAGATCTTTTGGGTAGAAGAATGGGCTTGTATTAAAAAAAAAAAAGGTGGGGGGAAGGGGCTAGATCTAGTTTGAGAACCCCCAAACTGTCCTGGCAGCAATTATATTGATTCCATTTTTGTAGGACAGGAAATGAAGCTTCAGAGAGTTTGACACTCAGATTTTCTCAACTGACATCAAGGCTTGAGTCCAGGTTGGCTGACTCCAAAGACCAATGCCTTTCCTGAATCTTGTTTCAATTGTTTCCAGGGCTGTGTTTTTAAAAAAACACACAGATATGCTCAGTTTATTTTTATATTTTAAATACATATATTTTTATTGATTTCAGAGAGAAAGGGAGAGGGAGAGAGAGCTAGAATGATGAGAAAGAATCCTTGATTGGCTGCCTCCTCCTGCACATACCTCAATGGGGATCAAGCCTGCAACCTGGACATATGCCCTGACCGGAAATTGAACTCTGACCTCCTGATTCATAGATCGATGCTCAACCACTGAGCCACCATAGCTAGGTGATAAGCTCAGCTTAGAGAAAACATGTGAAACTCACAACCTGAGGCCTGTATGCCTTGTTTATTTGGCCCATGTCAGCCTTTGAGTTTGAAGTGCTTGGTTTAGAGTAACTTCCTGCCCACATGACAAACTCTCACATGTTAATACAGGTGGAATTTGTTTATTGGGATAAACAAAGCAATGCTAACTGGCCTTGCATATATTTTTGAGACTAAGTCACAGAACCATTTCTTTCCCCTTCATTTTTTTTGGAATAAAATATTCAGGCTTCAATGGAAAGAAAAGAGAAAGAGAAAATTGTCCTGCTAATTACAGAAAGTTAATTGATTAGGGTAGTTATAGTAATAGAAAACATCTTAGAAAATCAATACAAGATTAAGTGGATGTAACACATAGACTCTAAGATATCTGCCTGGGAAACCAATTAAAACATGAAATGTTTGGAAATATCTGGAAAAGTGTAGACTTTTTGGATTTACAGAGAACTGATGTGGTTACAGTTGCTCTATTTTTAAAAATCCTGTAATAATGAAAAACTCAAACTCTCGTATGAATCCAGGATCTCTTATTTGTGAATTTTAAAAAAGTTACTTAAGCCCTATATGTATATACCGTATTTTTCGGACCATAAGACGCTCCGGACCATAAGACACACCAGTTTTTAGAGAAGGGAAATGAAGAAAAAAAGATTCTGAAACAAATAGTGTCCTAAAATATTTTATGTGCATTAAAACCCAACATCACAGTCATAAACACATGTAATCAACCCTGTAAAGTAAACAGCAGCATTTAGAACCATTTTAGAGCCGGGCAAGCACAGAGACCACACAGAGCCGGGCAAGTAAAAAAACTTTTTTTAAAAAGTATATGTGTAGGCTATATTTGGACCATAAGACGCAGGGACTTTCCCCCCCCCCTTCTGGGGGAAAAAAAGTGCGTCTTATGGTCCGAAAAAATACGGTATTTACTATCATTCCCCCTCAGCTCTGTCCTGCCTTGTTTGTGCTTTTGCTTTCACAATCTCACAGGAATCTCCAAACTCTATAAGCTGAAAGGTACACAATGTCGTCAAGATGTGGGTCTGTTGGCAAGGAGTTCAGCTGAAACAGAGATTTGAATAGTTGTTTGAATTGCTACATTGAGACTCAGATGTAGGGCCATCACAAAGTGCCTAAATCCGTGCCAGATATTGTAAGGGCCCTTCATAAAACCAGGACTTGTGAGAGCACAAAGAATATGTAATTAATTCACAGTACTTAATGGGGTCCTTTCTTTTGACTCAAGCAAGGGTTCAGTGTTACAAGCAGCCACCAATCTGCTAGACCTAAGAGCTCTGGTCATTCATGTGGAAGGCAGAAAGTGCTGCTGCTAAAATTCTGGGCTCTGACTGTTCGGAAGCTCAGTCCTTCGTAGGGGATCTTGCCAAAAAACAGAGAACAGACTAATGACTTGGAACATCATTCTCCAAGGCTAGCGGGTGAGGAGCTTCATTAACTTCTCTAGCATTAGCTTTTCAGTCCTCCAAATCCTACTCATAATCTCTGGCAGCTTTGAAATTGCACTCGTGGTGTGTGTGTGTGTGTGTGTGTAGGATGGTTAAGGGAGAATATTAAAGAAGAAGTGTGAGATATTAAGTAAATTGGGGATTCATAATACAACAGAAGGACTCTGTATTCTGCAGCAGTTGTTCTTTGCAATGGTCGTTAACCTGCCAGGAGTTTGCAGACTTAACAATGCTCTGGACAATGTAGTAGAAAGCTTTTGCAAGCAAGCTACATGGTAAACTTAGGGCAGCGTTATGGTGCACTGGTGGGGGAGGGTTGAAACAATGCCTATCTTTTTGGAAAATGAACACACAGACTCAGGAGCTTTAGTCAGTCAGACAGCCTGGAGGTTGGAGCGTTTTAGTCCCACATTTTGTATGCACAGGCAGAACCATATTGAGAAACAGTGACAAAGACAGTGTGTAAAAAAAGTGACATTTTGTTCATCACATGCATAGCTGTCTGAGCTAAGTGTGCTTCCTTTCAGTTGCTACCTAACCTAAAACAAAATGAGTGAAGACTAGAGGATTGCTTTGTTTTATAATGTGAAAATGTGATAGTTTGGAAGTCCTTTAAAAAAATTATTCTTGTTAATCCTTACCCAAGGATATTTTCCCACTGATTTTTAGGGATAGTGGAAGAGAGAGGGAAAGACAGAGAGAAACATCGGGTGAGAGAAACACATTGATTAGTTGCCTCCTGCGTGAGCCTGGACCAGGGCCCCGCCCACGGAAAAGCCTGTAACTGAGGTATGTGTCCTTGACTGGAATTGAACCCCGAACTCTTTGGTTTTCAGGCTGATGCTCTATTCACTGAGCCAAACAACTAGGGCAATTTGGAGATCATTTTAAAAGCTGACAATAGGTATGTAAAAATTATTTCTAATATTTATCAATAGTTTACCAAGCAGGTTAAGGATTGACCTTTGCTAACAGGCTATACTAATATATATATAGGTGTGTGTGTGTGTGTGTGTGTGTGATATAGATACATATGTATGTATATGTCACTATTTTTTCTTAGAATTGTTGTTTATTTCCTTTGATTAGCTGCTAAATGTGTTTAAAATGTCTAGTTATTGGAAGTAGGTGTCAGCCTTGAGAAAACAAAGAGATGAGTGCTTTAGAGTTATTTAACGCATACTCAATTAGAGAATATCAATAATTAGCAATAACATGATATACCGCTACACTTTCAACCACTGTAAAAGAGACTAGTTATCATTTTGCTTCCAGTATCCAGATAATTGAAGCAACAAATGGCAAGAAGCAAATAATCTTTTGGTTTGAGTCATTGAGATAACGACAAATGGATAGAATATAATTATCCATAATGAAAAACCAAGGAATAATATGAGCTATTCTGAATTTCATTTTATTGGCCATGTTTAGACATGTCCTTAACTAAAGAACAACAAAAAAAGGTGAATAATTGCAAGTTCTTTCTCATTCTTTTTAGTAACAATGCAAATGCATTTGACATATTATTTGTTCCCAGCAGAACATCACGGTCTTTGTAATTTGTGGTCTTAATTCTCCATGTATCATAAAGTTGAATGGCCACAAGTACTTTTCATTAAACTTTTCACTTCTACTCGGAGATTATAGTACATTCATATACAGTTGTAAGAAATGAAACACAAATATCTCATATATGTTTTCCTCCATGGTAAAATTTTGCAAAAATATTGTACAATCTTGTAACCAGAATGTTAACATCACTATAACCACAATAAAGCCCTGACTGCCAACTCGGCCTTCTCTGACACCACACATTACAGCATGGTGAGAATGGTACTCTCAGCTCACTTTTTTTTTTTTTTAAAATCCTTACCCAAGGATATTTTCTCATTGATTTTTAGAGAGAGTGGAAGAGAGAGGGAAAGACACACAGATAGAAACATTAATTTGAGAGAGAGAGAGAGAGAGAGAGAGAGAGAGAGAGAGAGAGAGAGAGAGAGAAAGAGAGAGAGATTGATTGATTGATTGATTGGTTGGTTGCCTCCTGCACGCACCCTGACCAGGGCTGGGGCTGGGAAGGAGCCTGCGACCTAGGTATATGCCCTTGACAGGAGTCGAACCCAGGACTCCTCAGTCCTCAGGCCAAAGCTCTATCCACTGAGGCAAATGGGCTAGGGCTCTCAACTCACTTCTTGCTTTTTGTTGAAGTCACATTTTTATTTTTCTTGTGATACGTAGCCAGAGTGTAGTAGTTATTGTCTAGATTTTTTTATATGTTGCTAGTATGCACCTTTTCTGATTCTTTGCCCAGGAGAGAAAGCTTTTGTAGAGGCTTATTTTTTTTTTTTTTAAATTTTTTATTTGTGCTTATTGGAGTTTTCATTTGCCAGTTTCCTGAGTTCTAAATCTGGGATATGTGAGGCAAAATCAAACCCAGGCAACTTGCCATCATGTTATTCTTTGGATCCAAAGGTCCTTACCTGATTTATCATTTTCTCTTCATTTTTCATAGTCTTCTTGTGTCTATTTTATATACTACTGGAGTGGGGGGAGGGTCACTCAGCTTGGCCTGCCCCCTCTCACAATCCAGGAGCCCTCATGGGTGGGAGGTGGCCTGGTGATCAGGGCAAGGGTTTGCCCCCATCACACCTCTGCTGCTGCCAGTGCAAGACTCTGCTGCCCCTGGTTAAGGCAGCCCCTGGTTATGTGAGCCTTTGGTGGCCCTGGGTAGCTGGGCAGCCAACATTCAGGGCTTGCCTGTGCCCCTGGTCAGCCCTGGGCATCTAAAGGGTTAAGGGAACTCTGGAGGCAGGCAGGCAGACTGGCCAGACCAGCCTGGGGGTGGATCCAGTTGTGCTGCATACCTGCTGCTCTGGCAGGGCTCAGAGGACTGGGCATCTTGTAGCTGTGGGCACCATCTCTGAAGGCGTGGCAGTCAATTAGCATATTTCCTCCTTATTAGATAGGATAATGCTCAGGTTTTTAAGTTGTACTTAATGAGAAAAATAGGGGAAAGCAAGACTATGTCATCTTGTTGGAAATGGAAATCAAAAGCACATTTTTCATCTCCCAATATTTTATCAAATGTCTGACATAAGGTTACTCCACCTCATTCAGTTTTCAATGCTGTTGTAAATTTATTATAGGTTTACTGTTTACTGTCACTTACATTTGTGGAAAAAGGTGAGGAAATTGTGCTTATTCAGTCCACCATATTGACTGGGAAGCTCCTTAACACCTTAAAGCCAATCATTATCTACTTTATGATAACAGGACAATAGAAATGAAGATAGAAATGAAGTCATGTATTATCATTTTACTTTTATATGAGACTAAAAAAGAAATTCTTAGGCTCCTATATGGTGATAGTTCTTTAATCTAAATCTCCAGAGATTTTTTTTCTGGAGTGAAATATGAAAAAAGGTATTTCTAAGAAGCAAAATTCCAATGGATATACTCTTTTTTTTTTTTTTTTTTTTTTTTTTTTACCAGAGATCAGCATGAATACTTTTATATACCTGCGGGGAAATAAGCCACAAACTTTAAAGATGAAGTCACTGAGAATATAATAGTAATTTTTAAAAATATATTTTATTGATTTTGTACAGAGAGGAAGGGAGAGAGATAGAGAGCTAGAAACATCGATGAGAGAGAGTCATCGATCAGCTGCCTCTTGCACACCTCCCACTGGGGATATGCCCGCAACCAAAGTACATGCCCTTGACCGGAATCGAACCCAGGACCCTTCAGTCCGCAGGCCGACGCTCTATCCACTGAGCCAAACCAGTTTTGGCATATAATAGGAATTTTAACAAGGATATTTTTATAATTATATCACCATTCCATTTACTTTAAAACACTCATAATTGCAGTGTACAAAGAGCTAGCATTGTTTGTGTGTTTATGACCCACTTAAGAAAGTTCACTTAGGCCAACTTAATGGAGCCTGTATCCTTTGCATACTGATGGACACTATTGGCAAATACTGAGGCCATATTTCCAGATCAAATTGAGCTGGTTTCAGCAGTCATGGAAAGAATGAAAACCCTGGGCAAATTTTCTCTGATGGCTCCAGTAGAGTTGCTGGTGACCCATCTTGTATTCTTTTATACAACAAAGCAAGATGGGGGGCTGATGGGAGGGAGGTATTCTTGCAAATCAGTCTATGAAGATATAACTTAAGTCTAAAAGTATTAGAAGGCCAAGTTTATTTGCAAATGGGTAGTGATTCAGTCACCTTCATTGCCTGGTTTCAGAAGAAGACCTCAAAGAGATGCCTCTGCTCAGCCCATTGTCTCTCCTAAGGTGGCTAAGGAAAGCACATTTTACTCCACTAGGAAAATAGGCTTCCTACAACTGGTAGACATTCAGTGGTGACTGAAGCCTGCTTTTTCAACCTGGGGTAGATGGTCAACATTGTAGTGGGATACTTCTACATGCAGAAATTAGAGATATAATTTAGTCAGTGTAAGGAGAATAAAAACATTCCTTCATAAATAATAAGAGGCTGTCTTCTATTTTCATAAGTAGTTAGATCTGGAAAGGACCTTAACTCAAAGGAGAGCTAACAGGACTTCAACACTGTGGAAACTATCCAAGGAGGCTTTGGCTGACTTGAGCAGCACCATGGAGAGCTCCGCAAATTCCATTGTTGTGGTTTATCTTTGCAGCTTGAGTTTTCTAGTCTAGCCTAAAGTAAGCCCCTCTACTTCTTAAAATAGGTCGCAGTCCTCACAGAAGTCCAAGTTTCCTTCATTATCTCTGAGTCCCATAGCTTATGTGTTTAACTCCCTGCTACATTTTTCACGTGGCCCAAGATTCTCTTTTTGGGACTTCTTTTTTCTCTATTATTAGCTCCTGCTTTGGAATTGTTTACTGGCAGCTCATGTATCAGCACTGAAATTAAAACTGTCCTCTCCCTTTTCTTTCCTCTTGGAGGCATCTCCAAATGAGATTTATAATCTAATTTTAAAACACGAAATGTTCTTAAGGTGAGGGAAGGGACATTGATTTGTATCTCGAGGCCATGTAAGGAAGAAGGAGATCATCTTCTTTGCCCAAACAAACTTCTGGGGAAGAAATGTCTTGATGACCTGTTTTCTTCATAGAGAGTTGTTTGGAGAACAATTATAAAGGATATAGTTGAAAGCAAAATGAGCTTTCCTCTTGACAATTGCAAGATTAGGTCAACGTTTAGATTCAAGCATTCCTGGGTTTACAGCTTGCATCTGCCACATCCAGATTTCAATTTTAGATAAATTACTTCATCGACCCCACTGTTTGTCATCACATCTAAAAACTGGGATTAACACCTTCCACCTGGCATTATTATGAGGATTAAACAAGATAACATACATGGAAGAGATTGGCATGATACATAGAGAAAGCACTTCCCATGCACTTCTTTCCTGCCCTGTGATCAAGAATAGAACCTAAGTAAATGTATAAAGCAAGATCATTCTTTTAGACCAAAATATGATTATTATACAATGCACTGTAATTAATCAGCCTAACTTGGCAGCTCATACAAAACCGACTGACTGAAGCTATGTGGGATGAGAGCTTCCCCCACACACTTTTTGTAAATTATGAAAATATGTAGGCAATTTTCTACTGGAAGTTTGTAGTCCCTGCCTTTGTTCTTCCAGGTTGTAAGATAGTGATTAAATATGGCTATAACAAGTATAGGTGCTCTAAACCATACAGAACGCATTTGTTTAGTCCTAGTATAAGGCTCCTGGGATTTTCACTCTTTGGAATATCACAAATATTTTCTGTTGAAACCGGATTTATAAAGACATGATTCAGGTACACATCTCTCCTCACTGTTCTCAGCTAGATAATAAGCTCCTCAATGGCAAGGACAATATTCACTTCCGCTAAGTAAGTCACCAGCTGGCTGGCAAGGAGGATCATATCACTGGTTGTGGGTGGACTACAGGCATGTCATAGAACTGCAATTCTTATAACTCTCACCTGTGGTGAAATAGGAAGGGTACTCTTGGGAGAGCATACACTGGAGGGTGCAATGTCTCAGGTATTTGAGAGATTCAAGGGAAATAGCCAGTCAGATAAAAACAAGTATCCCATGATCTCACTCTTATGTGGAATCTAATAGACTGATGAATTGCAGAGGGAAGGGGATAGGGAGTACAGGAAGATATTAACCAAAGAATTTATGTGCAAATATGCATAGCATATGGATATAGACAGTAGTGGGGTAGACCTGGGGATATGTGGATGTGTGACGGAGGGAGGTCAAAGGGGGGGGGGAACACATGTAATACTTTCAGTAATAAAGATAAAATTTATAAAAAGGATTATGGGAAAGAGAGGATGTATTAGAAAAAGTCAGTGAAAGGACTTCCTGAGCAATGAGTATGATAAGATTCAGAAATAATGGTCAGGTATGGCATTTAAAAATATGAAATATGTTAAATACAGTTGTTATAATGAGTAGCAATGTAGGAGTGACAGTCATATGGACCTGATTTTCAGGGAGCTATGGATGTCATAATTAAATGGTGTTTCTTTGGGGAAGTTGGATAGGGAAACAATAAGTATTGCTCCAAATATTCAATCTAAAGAAATGAAAAGGATTAGAGGCAGCTATCCCAGTATTGTTAGACTGCCATGCTTGGTTTCCTAATCTGGGCCAGTTCTCAGCCTCAGAATCCGTGAACCATTGGAAAATATAGATCTCCATGAAGCAAAATCTGCAATACCAAATTGTTTCCATGATGGATGATCTTTCAACTGTTAGGAGTAATGTTTGCAAAGAGTTTGTAATAATATGGATAATGGTTATTTATAATGTTAAGTGAAATATGTGTGATATAAATGTAAATGTTACCACATTTATGTTAAAACATGTTAAAAATGAGAAGAGAATACATTGGAGCATAAATAGTGATTTTATGAGAGCAGTTGGGCTATGGTGAAATTTTCTTTTTTCTACTTTTTGCAGTATATGCATTTTACCTTTGGAAACATGATATCCTATATAATAAAAGACTAATATGCAAACTGACCAAACAATGGAATTTCCTGTCGCTATGATGTGCACTGACCACCAGGAGCAGACGCTCAATGTAGGAGCTGCCCCCTGGTGATCAGTGCACTCCCATAGGGGGAGTGCCCATCAGCCAGAAGCCCAGAAGCTAGGCCCATGGCTGGCGAGAGCAGCGGTGGTGGCGGCAGCCTCTCCCACCTCTGCGTCAGTCTGACATCACCTGAGGGCTCCTGTACTGGGAGAGGGCACAGGCTTGGTGGGCTGAGGGACCCCCGAGTGCATGAATTTTGTGCACTAGGGCTCTAGATTTTCTAATCAATAACTTTATTTAAAACATTCATATTATACTGCAGAACATAAAGCCAATTATTTGACAATTAAATATACAATGCACCACATTATAAATGTTAGTGTCTATTTTAAAATAATATTAACATAGTTTGATGAGTAAATTAATAGAATCTGACAGCTGCAGCTGCTCATCTTAAGAAAATTATGCAGTGCTAACACATATAGCTGTGATGGGTCACATTTGGGGACCACAAAGGAAATTTACAGCAAGACCCAGGAAAGCAGAGCCAGTTGAAATGTAAATATGCTTTGGAATAATAAAGCATATAATCCAAAATATTATGCTAATATACTTGGCATGTACTAAACAGTTTTTGGTAGGAGGAAGGAAGTTAAATTCAGTCAGGCAGCCATCAATAAGCCCTATTTAAAAACACATTCTTATGCAAATCTAAATAAAATAGTGATAGATGAATTAAGTAAAAGACAAAGTAGACACAATTGATACCTTGTAAAGACAGTTATGCTTTTAAACAATACATGTTCTGCCTGCCAATTATACCCTTATATTATTAAAATCAATTCAATAAATGACAAAGTAAATTTTACAGAAGGAAATTCAGAAGTTCAGAGGAGGGCTTTATGGTGTATGGAATAAAATGATAGAATGGCTTTATGGGAGAGTTGAATATGTAAAGAGATAAAGGAAAGAGCAGAGCTAAAGATAGAGGTGAAGATTAATAGATGTGAAGTTTTTATATATGGTGACAAGAAAAGTTGAAGAAAACTGACAGGTTGGGGTCAAAATGGAATGAATTTTAAATTTATTCTTTTTTGTTTTTTAAAAATATATTTTACTGATTTTTTACAGAGAGGAAGGGAGAGAGTTAGAGAGCTAGAAACGTCCATGAGAGAGAAACATGGACCAGCTGCCTCCTGCACACCCCCGACCCCCGACCAGGGATGTGCCTGCAACCAATGTACATGCCCTTGACCGGAATCGAACCTGGGACCTCTCAGTCCGCAGACGGACGCTCTACTGCTGAGCCAAACTGGTTTCAGCAGAATGAATTTTAAATTTAAATTACATATTATAAAGAATGGAGATCAATTTATATTTTGAGTAGGAGAACAAATCATAAAAAATGAATGTGATGTTGTTCATCTGTTCATGATTTCATCCTACCAATATCTGTTCAGTGGGATAATTTTAAAGGAAGAAATTGGAAAAATGGGAAGTTAGGAGAGATTTTTATAGCAACCAAGCTCTGAGACTCAGAAAGTCCACATTAGTGGCAGGCTAAGTGATGATAAAAAATATTTTTTTCTACCACATTTTTTTTTCATTTAAATTTTTGCGATCTTTCAATTTGGTTATTTCAAAAGACAAATCAGTGGCCTTGCCTCCAACTGGTACCTTGGACATGGTGGTCACATTGTTTTTCTAAAACATGATCTTGTCACTGACCCATGTCTTTGCTCTCATTGTTTGCTTGTATAGATAGCAAGTAAGGATTCTGTCATGCCACGTAGAACAAAACTCATCATGCTTATTTTAAAAAAACAAGCATGCTTATTTAAAAAAAAAAACAAGTTTTGGAAAGACAATAATTTGAAACCTAAATTAGAATGACATTAAATATATTCTTGAAAAAAATATGTTGTTATGGATGGTAAAATCTCTCTGGAAAAGGTTTTGTTGAAAAGGTTTATGTATTTTCATTTGGTCAAGATCTAATGATAAATTGTATTTATGATATTAATGTACTGTGCATTTATAGATGTTCAGAGGAGGGTTTTATGGTGTATGGACAAAAATGACAGAATGGTCCATACCAGTCTGTTTTAATGAAGTTAATTTTCTTCTAAAATCTGATCAAATGTTGGTAAGTTACAAATGATTAGTTGTATACTATAAATATTTGAGGGTTACAGATATCTGATTTTTTTCTCCTATAGATTTTCTAGACTATTAACCAAGTCCAAGTGAATGGAAAGCTGTATATTAAAATATCAGACAGCATCTTAATATGAACTGTCTAATCTAACAAGGAGGCTGTTTCTTGGTATTTTATGTGATTCTGTATTGAGCTATTGGCCTCAAACAGATATAATCAGTTTTAGCAGCTGCACAATACAGGAGCATATGTTATGTCACATGGTATAATGCAGTGGTCAGCAAACCCATTAGTCAACAGAGCCAAATATCAACAGTACAACAATTGAAATTGCTTTTGAGAGATGAAAACCGACTTTTGCTTATGGGCCACGAAGTTTCAATTGCACTGTATTTGCACGCGTGCATGTGGTATTTCGTGGAAGAGCCACACTCAAGGGGCTAAAGAGCCACATGTGGCTCAAGAGCCGCAGTTTGCTGACCACTGCTATAATCCAAAGCTTAGTGTATACATGGACTCAGAATCTTAGCATTTGAAGGAAACTTAGAGTTTACACACACCATCTTACATAATGCTATTACTATGGTCGCCTTTAGAGATGATAATGTAGTGTCTATCTGTACTCATTCAAAGCCTGCCAGTGCAAGGCTTTATCAGGCAGCCCAGTTAAATCTGAGAGTTTAGCCACAAAGATCTTGCTTAAATTAAGCTAAATTCTGACTTTTGCACCCATCGGTCCTTATACCAACTCTTGAACACAGGATTAATGACATTCCACCAAATACACTGTCTTTCACACAACAGCATTTCAGAAACATAGAATATCTGTTTCCCTGAAAATTGAAGCACTTGGATATAGATATTTTTCATCTTATAGTTTTCTTTTCCATATACCTATGGACTGTCCCTCCATCCTTTTCTCTAAATAGTGTGTCATTTTGGATATCTTCTTCTAAATTCAAAACATTCTGTAAGTTTATCCCCAAGTTAAAAAAAAACAAAAACTTCACATGTGTTTTATTAGTGTGGCAAATATACCCCACTATAAGAAAAGAATATTATTAAATAGCCAAAGGTGATGTTAATTAAAAATTACAAATGCTCTCTAAAAGAGAAAATAAGATACCAAAGGGGAAGAAAGGAGAGAGCAATTATATTTTACCTAGGGAAAGGATTAAGAAAAAATATTCATAGAAGATCATAGGAGGATTTTGAAAGAAGGAAAAGGCATTGTTAAAAGCATTCTAGGTTGGGGAATACTTGGGGAAATATACAGAGATGAATATGAACATGATGCATTTGAGAATTGGCAAATATATTAATTTAGTTATACTTAACACTCATAAAGAAATAAAGTAGGAAGTAAGGTTGCAAAAGTTAGTTGTTGCCTAATAGCAGAAGGCCATGAATGCCCCTCTAACACTGGAATTTGTTCTGTAGGTAATCAGTCAAGTTTTCAGGATAAGTGTATTTTAATAGATAAATCTGGTGGTTCTGTTAGATGGATGAGACAGAGGCAAACATAGCAATACTTGCAACATGCCGTTTGTTTACTTTAAACATGTCATCAACTAAATATAATTCTTTTTTGAAAAATTGAATTTATTGGGGTGACATCTATATTATAAAAGACTAAGTGACCCTGAGGCCGAAAGACCAGAATGACTGGTCACTGTGATGCACACTGACCACCAGGGGGCAGATGCCCAATGCAGGATCAGTGTGCTCCCACAGGGGGAGCACTGCTCAGCCAGATGTCGGCTCACAGCTGCTGAGTGCAGTGGCCATGGCAGGAGCCTCTCCCGCCTCCGCAGCAGCGCTAAGGAGCAGTGAGCTGAGTTGTAAGAAGCAGTGGACAGGCAGGTGGTAAATAGTGAGGGTCCCGGATTGTAAAAGGGCTCAGGCTCAGGCCAAGGGACCCCTCCACCCCAGTGCACAAGTGTGCACTGGGCCTCTAGTTGCTTAATAGAATTATATAGGTTTAAGGTATACAATTCTACAGTACATCATCTGTATATTATATTGTGTGTTTACCACCTTAAGTCAAGTCTCCTTCCATCATTATTTCCCCCTCTTCACCCACTTCTACCTCCCCAACTCCTTCCCTCTGCCTGATGATGGAATTCATAGGTAGCTAGGAAGCTGGTAATGAAACACAGATTGATGAGGTGGCTCTTGTAAAAAAGCACTCTGAGAATACTTTTCATGAATCACCTCACATGGAGACTGTTGTTAGACTTGAAGATGCATTACTCTTCCTTAGTGAGATGCCCATGACCTCTGCACACTGGACGTTTAGCAAGCCATTACAGAGAGAACAGAGTGGAAGCTCTGCCAGACTCTGCAAATGCCAGCTGTCATAAAGGCAGGCAGTTACAGTTAATCACCATCACAGTGTTGTCTTATAATATCCCTATGTCTCCTTTATGTCATTTTCTTCTTATTTCTTTGACATAGGCTTATACATAGGCTGTTAATAATAAAAAAAAAGTGTGCAAGTTTAGTTCTTTTGTAGTTCTGTTCTATCTTCCTGATCTTTGATCTTATCTCTGATCCTATGGAGCTATTATAAGAGACAGATAAGAGACTGGATTCTTTAATTCATTGTGTAATGTTTAATCTGCGGAGTCTCAGTTATCTAAGAACCTTATCTCATATTCTGTTCTAATGTTCTCAATACTATCTAGCAGCCAGAAGCAAGGATGAGTCATTTTAAAGTCAAGCTTTTTTTGGCCTAAAACTACTAGTTCAGACTTATTTACAAATGCTTGAGAACTGCTCACTTCCTGCTGGCTAAGCAATAAGGTCAGCCCTATCTTCAGTAACAAGTTCTCCAGCTCTGCTTCCCTTGTCTCTTTTCATAGCTCCAAAGTGGACTTTGCTGTCCAGGTAATGAATGTTGGAGTGGAGTCAAGCTACGCAGATCCAAATAACAGTCCGTTATTTCTTCTTTAATAGCTGAGATTAAAACTTGCTCTGCTAAGCTACCTGGAGTAAGTCCTAGGGACTTAAATCTTATTTTATTTGCTACATGTTAGGAAGGGGTTGAATATTTTTTGTAAGGAGCCTCTTAATCTTGCCAGAAATGTTATTGTTCAGTTCACAGAGCCAAGGAACGGTGAATTTATGCCGTGTTGGGTGTCTCTCTGAGGCCACCTCTGTTTTCACAAGCAAATAGCAGTTCTAACTCTAGCTCACATATCTGCTAAAGAATCTGATGAACTTATAAGTGACTATTTCCAGGAGAGTGTCAGAGAGCACAACTTCAAATTCTGCTAAAACATCCAAGGATATATTTGCAATCCACTAGTGCCGTGGTCGGCAAACTGAGGCTTGTGAGACACCTGCGGCTTTTTGGCTCCTTGAGTGTGGCTCTTCCACAGAATACCACGGCCTGGGCAGTTGATTTTGAAGAAGTGGCTTTAGAAGAAGTTTAATTTTTAAAAATTTGGCTCTAAAAAGAAATTTCAATCGTTGTACTGTTGATATTTGGCTCTGTTGACTAATGAGTTTGCCGACCACTTCACTAGTACTACATGGTTTTATTGTATTGATCTTATTATTGAGTCTTTTTTTTTTATTTTTATACTGCTCATGCTTCGGAATTTCTTTATTTAGATTGTTGGCTTCTAGGTAGAAGTAACTTAGTTTTATTCCCACAGATTAAGAAGGATAAATGAATATTGGAAATTGATAAGCACTTAAAGAGTATCTTCCAATACATTATGAACACACACAAACTATGGTCAGTAATCAATGCAAGGTGCAAATTTCAGCTCAAGTATATTTTTAATTTATCAAGTTTAAAGTTTGGGGTGAGGAAATACATGCCTGAAAGAAATGGTAGGTGCTCTGTGCACAGTTTCCATCCCATTAAAAAAATACTTCTTGCTTTGTGCCTCTTCTCCCCATTAGTTCACCTACATACTTTTCTTCATCAAATATAAGATGCCATTACTAGACCAATATTTTAGATACTACTAAAAGGCAAAATATTACTGAATAAACTATGACATGCCCTTGATCATAAAATACACCCAGATTACCAAAATGTTAACGTGTCCAAAAAATGCATCTTAGAATCAATGGTATACAAATACACACAATTATGTGGGGCACAATAAAAATCACACCTTCCATTGCATTATACTTTTTCAAAAGCAAACAATGCTCAAATTTGTGAATATAGTTAAACAACATGTTTTTATTTTTACTCAGATTTACTAACAGTGTGGCTTAGAAAATCATAAACACACTCTGATTAACTAATTGATATAGAACATAATTTTCCTCATGACACAATTAAAATATTTTTTCCTGTCACCATTATCCCCTCTATGCCCTCTTCCACTTCCTCCCATCCCCCTCCACCCCTCCAAACCCCCATACCCTGAGCTGTCTGCCTGCTCTCTATGCTCATAACACAATTTTTATATTCTATATCTTGCTTGTAGCTATTTCCTTTAGGGGGGATATAAAGTAAGACCTTAAAAACACCATTTAAAGGAATTTGTTGGGGAGGGGAAAAAAGTAATTTGTTGAAATGCCAACTTTGTACATAGTTTTGCATCAAATTGTCCAGTGGTCAGAAATGTAATAAAAGAATTTTATTTTGCCTTTTATTAGGCTTATTTTCTAACATGGGTGTACTTGGTAAACCTATCATGGCATTAGAGACAGTTCAGTTCATCCATGTAGGTCATCAGTGGGTAAATAGTTCACACTCTATTGGTGAAGGGCTTCTATGGTTTCATTCATTCATTCATTTATTAAATATGTTTTTATTGATTTTAGAGAGGGTGAGAAAGAGAAAGATCAATATTAGAGAGAAACATCAGTTGGTTGCCTCCCTTACACAACCCAACCAGGGGATCAAACCTGAAACCTGGGTATGTGCCCTGGATGGGAAAGGAACCAGTAATCTTTCAGTGCATTGGATGACTCTCAACCAATTGAGCAACACCAGCCAGGGCTGGGTTTCTATGGTTTTATTATAGAAACCAATTTTAATTACTGCATGGAGAGAAAGCCAAAATCCAGTTGAGGTAGGTCTGAACCAACGGATGAGAAACAAGTGATCTTTGCTTTCCAAATTCATTTTATAAAGAGTACACAAAACTAATGTTATGAACCATGACTTGACATAATAGTTCAAAAGAAGACTCAAGAAAAGCTGACATTAGGATTCTAACAAAAGACTATTCACCATATGAACAGGTTTAATGATGTAACATGGAATGCAAAAGATTAGAACCATTAATAACATATCTACTAATATCTGCTTCAACTTAAAAACAAACAAAAAAGGATAGTGAGCAGAATAATATTGATAGTTCTTTTATATGCCAGGATTTGCTAACTCATTGTTTTAAAGTACCTTATATTTGCTCTTACTTTAAATAAATACTATATTTTACACATAACACAGGTGGCACTTTGCCTACATTAGAATTATATAAACATTTAGATGTACATTTACATTGTTTTAATTTGAGTCATCACATTTTATAAGTTAATTTTCATTTCTATTTTAAAAGGTTGGCCAGATTATTTGTCAATACAGCATTAGGATCAACAAAAGTACTGAACTACATGTAGTTATGTCTAATGTATCCAATTTCAAGTAATATATGGGAAATTACATACATTCATTCATATTTAAATGTTTCTTTGAACCAAAAATACTAATTTTAAGAATGTGGTAAATAGCCTTATTCATTGAATGCGTTTCTTAAAATGAGCAGTACAGATAGCAAACTCCTCTCCTATAGTCTACCAAGAAATAAAGCCAAATTTTAGAAAAATACAATGCAAGAAAGATTCAAGTTAAAAATATATTCCTTTGGTTAAAAATTATCCTCTATAATATTTATTTGTAACCTAAATTTACAGCATGTTCCACCAGCCCAAAGTAATCTTCTAAATGTCACATCTGTTGTACTACAATGGTTTTTCAACCCACTATTTGTGGAGGTCACTGGGTTGAAGCAAACTATTTTAACTTTAGGAAGGGTATACAATCTTGTTGCATTAACTCCTTAGACAAATGTCTTTTTAAAAAGATTTTTACTTTAGGAACCTTTGATACATGTAGTTTTCTTCAGATACTGTATATCCAAACTTTTTATAGAAACCAACGTTTTTTGGTAGACATTCAAGGGTAATCTTATAACAGTTCAATTTCTTGCTTAGCAAAGTAAGGGTTGATAATAACAATTTGCCAAGCTGCTTTCCTCTGCATTCATCACTAACGACAACATCTTCTACTCTTCCTCTCTTAGCACAGGAATGGGTGAATTTATGTTCTATTATCAGAGTTGCTGTAGCAACAATCTGCCCTAAAGTCACATCTTCCACCACTGTAACATAATAATCCCCAGATTTCTTCATGTGCTCAAAAGATTTCATAAATTGTTCAGGATTGACAACTCCAGTCTCTGTCAGCTGACCTAGTACCTTAAAAAAAACCTCTATTTAAATCAGTAGTACAAAGAAGCCTCAAAACCAAACCTTCTCCAGGATAAGTTGGGGAAATGGCTGGAGAAAATGTAGCTGTATTTTGGCTCCAGTCCACTTCTTGGAGTAGACGTGGGTCAAACATAGGTGTTTCATCAGGTTTCATTTTTGCAGTAAGATCTGGAGGCCCCGCACTCCGCGCTCCGCTCCGGCTCCGAAGGGCTCTCACCACCTGGGTACACACTTATTATTGAGTCTTTTGGTCTTATTTTTTCTTACTTACAGTTCCATTTGTAAATATTATATCATGTAAGATTTTTATCTCTTCAAAAAATAAGGGCTTATAAATAAAAGTAAAATACCTTGCATGGTTGATGTGGTTCAGTGGCTGAGCATCAACCTATGAACCAGGAGGTCATGGTTTGATTCCCACTCAGGGCACATGCCCAGGTTGTGGGCTCAATTCCCGATGGAGGGCATCCTGGAGGCAGCTGATCAATTATTTTCTTATCATTGATGTTTCTATCTCTCCCTCTTTCTTCCTCTTTGAAATAAATATATATATATTTACAAAAAGCAAAAGGCCCACTAATTACTGTCAATATCTTATAGTTATTTTTCTATAGTATTTACTCATGTTATTCATTCTATTAAAAAAAAAATAAAGCTCATTTATTTTTTAGCCCAGTACTTTCTCTTCTAATTTGTTTAACTGTTTCCATGGCTATCATCCTGTATTGTTTGAAATCTATAGTCTCTTGTTTAATATCTCTACTTCTTTCCCCTATTTTTCATGCTATATTGCTTCTGTTTGACCCATTAGACTTTTATCTTCTCCTAGTCTAAAAATGCTTAAAAAAAAACTTATGTGATGGTGTGTTATTTTTTTCTCTACATCTTTTATTAGTTAGATTTCATTTTCTTTTAAAAAATATTCATTTCCCATTACTTTCAATGAGGCCTGAGGAACAAGGAAGATGAATACATTTGCTTAGTCTGTCATTTTAAATCAGAAAATACTCATCTGCTTATAGATAATTTTATATATAATTGTAAGACACCAAAGTGCTCGCTGGTAAAATACAGAGTATAAAAATTTTATTTCAACTAATTAGCAAAATCTATGGGAGGCAGGGATGTTGTTTTACTCACTCACCTAAGAGGGTGGCAAAAAATGGGGCTTAACAAATGTTTTTTAAGTAAATATATCAACAATGAAATGTGTGTCTAAACTAAGAATGAAGAAAGTGTTACTGCAGTAGGAGAACTGTAGTATTTTCTTAGTTTGATACTTAGCTCTTGTCTAATATACAAATTTTGATCTCTTTCTCAGTAATGAATAAAAAAGTTACACCAAAGTGGACTGAGAGGTAGCTTTGAAACTATAATAGAGTTCATACTCAGCTTGACTAACAATAGCTTGAATTGAGCTTTAATATTTTAAATCCTTACATTTCCTGTGCTCCAGTTTTCTTAGTTATAAAATTATGATCATGCATTAACAGGCTTGTCCAAGAGGTTATGGGCATTCTGTAAATTAAAAACACCAAAGGTCTACTTGTTGAATATTGTTTCTTTATTTATGTCAGAGTGTTTAAAAATTATTTTTAGTTGTATTTTTTCTTACTAATTTTTCTCAATTTTCAGACATGTGTCTTTGACTCATGATTGTGCTTTATCTTTATCATGCTGAAAGAATAATCATTTGTTTTGTTTTGTTTTGAAGGAAACATTTTAAATAACATTTGGCTCATGAAATTGAAAGATTTAAAATGACAGTTAATCATTATACTTTTTTTCTGGGGAAGGAATTGTTTCCTTAAAAATTTTAGCAACTTTTATTTATCGTTCAAAGAGTAACATAGGGTTATGTCTGGGAAACATTTTAAATTTGTATTATTAAAAGAAATATGTTTCTTTTTATGTCAAATCTATTTAGGAACAACAACATTAGAGAGGTAAATATTAGAATGTTGAACTAATAGACAGACAGGCACATAGATCAATGGAAAAGAAGAGAAAACCCAGATATAGCCTTACACAAATATGCCCAAATTATTTTTGACAAAAGTACAAAGCATGTCAATGGAGAAAGTATAGGTTTGTTGTTGTGTTTTTTTTTTTTTTTTTTAACAAATAGGCAAAAAAAAAAAATTAATTCTGCCTTCAAACCTTACTTAATATGGATTATGGAATTAAATTTCCAACACAAAACTATAAAACTTTAGGAAAAAAAAAAAAGGAAGAAAATCTTTAGGGTCTAGGGCCAAAAGCACAATGTATAAAAGAAAATAAGTAAATGGAACCTTATAAAAACAAACAAACAAACAAACAAACAAAAACCCAAAATGCTCTGTGAGACACTTCTTTTAAAGAATGAAAAGAAAGACAGCTACATATATATAATATTATACTTCAGTGTTTAAAATGATGTGCATTGAGCCAGTCAGGTTCAAGGTTATGTAAAACAGATATCTACCAGTTTTGTCACTGGTTCACAATCGCATTCACTAAGGTTTCAAGGGAAGTTGGAGGGTGAGGATATCCAATTGCAAGGAAGAGGGTGAATCTAGGAAGCTCTTAGCTACACAATCACACATCCTTTCATACAGCAGTAGATGAAAACAATATTTATTTATTCAGAAAATCTGAACTTTGTTAATGATTTTATGCAACTTTATGTAGCTGGGCTGGAAATTTTCTATTTGCTGATTGATACGTCATGGTTGAGATTATGGAAAGAAAGACTGCAGATGTGTGTGGTTGCTCTGATTTGAATGCTTGGATAAATAGGGATGCTTGCATATCTTGCTCATGCAAGTTGGCAGACCAAAGGTTAATATGAACTCCCCAATTCCACTTCAAGATTAAGAGTGAATAGAGAACTTGCAAGCATAGTAATGCCACGGAGAGACAGTAAGTGCTGTCATTGACATCCCTTCTCCAGTGAAGGGCATCATGGTCCAACTATTTGTTGACTATGACTTCCTAAGTAGCCTTATTTGTAAGGAGGACTTTGCAGCCATGTGAAGGGAAACTTTTAGGGAATAGGTTTGGGTGATTAATTCTTGCCAATAAAGTGACAAGGGGCAGATTTAAAAAAGGAAAAAAGAATCCGCCCTAGCTGGTTTGGCTCAGTGGATAGAATGCCAACCTGAGGACTGAAGGGTCCCAGGTTAGATTCCAGTGAAGCGTATGTACCTTGGTTGTGGGCACATCCCGAGTAGGGGGTATGCAGGAGGCAGCTGATTGATGTTTCTCTTTCATTGATGTTTCTAACTCTCTCACTTCCTCTCTGTAAAAAATCAACAAAATATATTAAAAAAAAAAAAAAAGAATCCTATATAAGCCACATGAATTTCCTGGTGGTTTAATTAAAATCTTCTGAAGTTAACCAAGATTAATAAATATCTATAAGATTTTACAATAAGCACAAGAAAAGCACAGTCAAGTCTTTGAAGCGTTGAAGTTGAAGTTCTGTTTGTATTCAGAGGTACATTCATTAAGTGTTTTTGGATTTTGGAAAAGAGTGAAAACCCCTCGTTGAACCTTTGCTTCCTTTCTGTTGTCAAACTAACAAGCAAGAGAAAGTAAATATCCCCCGATTAGCTGAACCAAAGCATCCTCCTTCTTACCTCTGTCTTGCAGGAGATGTTCAGAGACTGTGTCAAGTTGGGGCTGCCTGCACCCTGAGCTTAAGTTGTGTTCTTCTTCATGTGTGCTTCTTTGAAGGACACGTGGCTGAACATCTTTAAATCTTCTCAAGCTATCTTTATAACCCACTGCCTCACAACCCATATGGACACCACACAGTCTTGGAAGGAGTTGGGAGAGCTAAAAGGGTTCTGGCAAATGGTGGGAAAACATCACTCTGGCTTCAGTGATCTCTTATCTCCAACTTCTTACTGGAGCCAGATCTTCTCTTCACCTCCTTTCTGGTTAAGAACTTAAATTAAGGAGAAATCTGTGTATTATTATTATTATTTTGAAATATACAGGCATTTTAAAAGTCCTTTCAAGGGATTCATGAATTTTAATTTTTGCACTTTCTGTTTTCCGTGTCTGAACTACTCCAGTCTGAACTATCTAAACATGCACACATCTCCACACAGCCTATAGACACTTGAAATTTAAGATATTGCACTTCCCCTCACTCTCCTCTTTCAATTTCTAGTCTCTCAACTAAGATGAATGAAATGACCTGTTTTCTGCTAGTTTCTTATAAGCCTCCACTTCACCCAATCATTTATTAAATTGTGTATAGCCTCTATGTTCCTCATATTTCTAAAATGTTTGTTTTCCTCCTATTTTTAGCTAACATCTTGATATGACTCAAAGTCAGGCTCTAATTACCTGTATGGTGCTTATAGCTTTAACCACACGTGTCCATCTTTGCTTTCTCTCTACTTGAAATCAAATAAAGTAGTGCATTTTGTAAGGCTTTAGGTAAAAACATAAAATTACTGTTTTTTATTCCAACAAATGTGCACCAGAGATACCTTTGACCCTTTTTTCATCCTATCTCTATCCATTCCCAAGTATGACTTCAGTCCGGCCCCATCCTTAACCGTCACTATTTCATACCTCTTGGCCAGTGATGGGTGGTCAGAATAATAGGCCCTGGTGGGTGGATGTGTGTGTCACACATTACTTGGGTGTCTAAAACAAACAAACAAACAAACAAACAAAAAATTAAGTTAAAACTCTAGTTGTTTTTTATTTTTAAAAAATATTTTATTGATTTTTTACAGAGAGGAAGAGAGAGGGATAGAGAGTTAGAAACATCGATGAGAGAGAATCATCAGTCAGCTGCTTCTTGCACACCCCCTACTGGGGATGTGCCCGCAACCAAGGTACATGCCCTTGACCGGAATCGAACCTGGGACCTTTCAGTCCGCAGGCCGATGCTCTATCTGCTGAGCCAAACCGGTTTTGGCTGTTTTTATTTTTTTATTTTTAATAGAATGTCTCTGCCTTAAAGGGGTTGCACTGAAACGCATATTAAAATGTAAAAATTCCATAATAAACTTCATATCCCTGCCAGATTTACTGCAATATGCCACTCTCAAGGATGCCCAGTACTAAGAACACACAGACTCTTCTACAAGATGACTGGGATGGTGCAGGTAGACTCCAAAATCATCTCTTCAGCCATGCTGCCAACATTCCCTCACCCCTAGCTCCAACTCCAGACAAATAGGCTTGGCAGTTGCATTTTAGAGGTGGCCGTTTCCCCATCTCTGGTCCTATTGCACTTTCTCTCTGGGACACTTTCATCTTCTCACTCATTTGTTTCTTCCACAACTACCCAAATCTTATTGACACCCCAAGTTTTAATTCTAAATACTACTTCGTTTGGGAGTTCTTTCCTCATCATTACCACCTCTCCAGTCTTTTATTCCTTCTTTAAACCTCATAAAAACTTTGAAAATGATCTTTCCTTGTTTTATGTTATGATTTTTTTAACAGATTATAAATTCCCCGTACAGTTCCCAAGCTTCAGCAGTTTTTAGTAAATATTTGTTAAACTTAATCAAATGCGTACAGTGCTATATTGTTGTCTCTGTGTTATTTTTTTATTTCTATTTTTTCCAAGTATATTTTTATTGATTTCAGAGAGCAAGGGAGAGGGAGAGGGAGAGATTGATGAGAAATAATCATTTATCAGCTGCCTCCTGCATGACCTACATTGGATCAATCCCACAACCTCCGGCATGTGCCCTGATTGGGAATCAAACCATGACCTCCTGGTTTATAGGTCAATGCTCAACCACTGGGCTACTCTGGCTGGGCAACAATATCTGTATAACTGATTTCTAGAATTAGTGTTAGGGAACATAAGGGGTGGTTTCTTTCAGGAATGTTTTACTACTTACATTCTCTCTCTCTCTCTCTTTCTCTCTCTCTCTCTCTCTCTCTCTCTTTTTAAAAAATATATTTTATTGATTTTGTACAGAGTGGAAGGGAGAGAGATAGAGAGTTAGAAACATCGATGAGAGTGAGTCATCGACCAGCTGCCTCTTGCACACCCCCTACTGGGGGTATGCCCGCAACCAAGGTACATGCCCTTGACCGGAATCGAACCTGGGACCCTTCAGTCCCCAAGCCGACGCTCTATCCACTGAGCCAAATCGGTCTCGGATACTTACATTCTCTTAATAGAATATGATGGGTCCTGTCTTGCTAACGTCTAGCAGCATTGAGTCTCTTCATTAAATACATTCTTAGCTAGTTTCACATGCCTGATGTAGGCAGGAGTGTCCTTAAATATCCACTTAACTCCTGCCTAATTCTTTTTATACTTTGCTTTTCTCAATTCCTCTAGCAGAAGTTCTGCTGCTTAACTCCCCTTTGGCTATTGTGAACATGAGAACATCAGCACTTTGGAATGTGTGTTACTAAAGTCATTTAAAAGTCAAGTGAGAGATTTAATCCATTATTGATATAATGGCTGGGTTAACAGTCAGGCCTTCCTGATGTAGCTGGCATATAGATTGGTGCTCTAAGCCTCAAGATACTAGTCACAGACAATTAGTACACATTCTATTTGTGAAATGGCACCATTAAGTTACCCTTGCTATGTATCCAGGTTTAAGAAAAGAGCTTTCCTTAGAAGCATAAGTAACATTTTTATAAGAGGTTTTGCTTTGGATTGTTCTCCTGCTGATATACTTGATTGAAATGGGCACTTCATGGATTGTGAAGATGTGTGAGAATAACTTTGTGTCATGTTCTCTGTGAGATTGGTTTGTGTTCTCACCCCCCACAGGTACCAGGCACACACCAGCAGCGACTAACTTACATAAGCTTTGTGCCTTCACGTTAAGTCTCTATGGCATGATTTGCTATCAGTCTTATCTGACAGAAAAAGTAGCCCAGCAGAATACCACACTTATTTTTCTCACAAAGAGACTTTCTTGCCTATTCAGTGATACAATGACTAAACATATTATATACAGGGTGGGGCAAAAGAAGGTTTACAGTTGTTCACATGGAAAAAAATGCAATAATTAAAAAATAGTATAAGAATAAAAATCTGTGTTTCACATACTCACCACTCTAAACCTACTTTGCCCCACCCTGTAATAGTTTTCAGTATTGGTTTTATTTCAAGAAATATTTTTAGCTAGGCAGAGCTCTTTTGAGGAGGAGTATTTTATGTAATAACCCTCTTTAAGTTGTCTATATTTTACTGGGTTCAAGATTAAGGCATTCCCCTCCCTTTGCAAGGTTGATGCAGTTGAGTCACCAGTAATAGTGGAGAGGTTTGGTTTTTCCAGGTGTGGAGATTTGTCCATATTAACACACCAACATCGTGTTTCTGGGTCCTTCCCAGGACAGGAGGGTTTATTTGAAGCAACGTTAGCCAGCACCAAGTGATCAACTATAGGCGCATTCACAAAAACCAATGAGAAAATAATTTGGCTGGAATTAGTGTGATTTTTGAGATAGATTGCTCAGTTCTCACCCACAAATTTCAGTAGCCCTTACCATATAGTAATAGCTACTGTGGTAGGCCTGCTCTCTGTATTAACCCTTCTGATCTACTTAGTACAATAATTTTGAGTATGTGGCTGGGAGGAGGCTCAGAGATACTTCATAATACATAAGTGAATTTATCATGGGAACCTGGGAGCCAAGAGTATTAAGGATTATTCCAATACCTGTGTTCAAAACATAGTAGGAAAAGAAAAGAGGAATCACAATGTGTATGTGTGTGTGTGTGTGTGTTTTCCCCCCGTTAAATTAGTACATAACTTATTTACAAGTGATAAAATCTTGGTGAAAGAGGAAATTTAGATTATATTTTATAGATTTAGGCGAGCCAACTCTGATGTTATTTAGGATTTAAAAACAAAATTAAAAATGTGGAAATGATGGTCTACATTAAGATTGCGACAATGGTAAGAACATCACAAATCTCTTGGAGGAGGAGGGGGTAAGTCCTTGCCTTCCTCTGGGCCTGGAGCCTGGCGCACTGTGACAGTCCTCAGCCACCACTGTGTTCTGAATTCCCCAAGAAGATTCCTCCTGGTCTTCTGAATGGAGGTTGTCAGTCCAAACACTACATGCTGATGACAGAGTCACAGAAGCAATGTAGACACACCTCTCTGCCTTCAAAGTGTTGGCTTGAGACTTGCTCTCCCTACTGCACATGTCCATTCACAATTTAAAGGACATGATTATGTAATACCTTAGTTTTCTAGTAATTTGCTGTATTTACAGCTCTCCAGTAAGCCCCTCTAAGCTTTCTTTTTTGGACTCTATAAACAGAGTATCAGGTAACATCATTGTTCTTGGGCATCATTTCTAATTAATGTAAACAAATAAAACCAGAGACCACCCTCAGAAAAAAGCTGAGAAAGAGCAAAGTTAGCACACCCTGCAATGGGAACTGGATTTCACCAATGGAGAGTGACAGGGCAGAGAGGGATTTATTAGCAGTCACAGTGTCATGAAGATTGCCTTAGCCAATTATGAATGCATATAAAATGAGGAAACTGGCTATTTTTTAAAAATAGAAATGTCAAAATTAATATGCATTTGCCTTTGGGTAGAGTTGTTGACCACCCTTAAGAGAAATACATGTTGACACACTTGTATTCATGGTGGAGAATTTAAACAATAGTTGTCATTTTGCTAAAGGTCTTAAACAGACACTGTAAAATATGCAAATGTAAATCTAAGTTAATCAATTTCCAAATTTAAAAAGTCAACCTAAAACGTTATGTATATTTTAGTGCATATTTTAATTTAGGACTTTAACATTTGGGAGGGTAAAATTATTTCAAAATATATTCATATCCACCAAATTTTAAATTTTATAAAGAATTTTACTTATACCACAAAGTAATGGGACATTAATGTATTCTATAATCACTCTTTTAAATGATCCATCATGATTAATCTGGGCTTCTTAAACACCTATTAAAATGAAGACACTGTTTTCTGAGGGAAAAAAATGATAATTTAAATCTGTAATTCAATGCATTTCATTTCAGAAATTGCTCATCAAATAGAAAGATTTGCTATATTCATGTTTTGAAATACAATGTGATATGTCTTTGAAGGCTGATTTCTTTTCTGTAACAGAAATTGGCTGACTATTTTTAACCATATAATTAATTTTTTTCTGGTAAAAATTTTTCCAAGTGTTAAACAAACTGATGTAGAATATGTTAATCATTATTATTTCCCTACATATCAGAGCAATTACTTTTTAAAAAAATCTTCATTGGAATATATGTTTTTATTGATTTTTTAGTGAGACAGGAAGGGGGAGAGAGAAAAGAGAGGGAGAGAGAGAAGAGAAACATTGATTGGTTGTCTTCCATATGAGCCCTGACCAGGATGGAACCCATAATCTAGGCATGTGCCCTGACCAGGAATCAAACCTGCAACCTGTTGGTGCATGGAATGATGCTTTAACTAACTGAGCCACCTGGCCAAGGCAGAGCAATTACTTTTTGGATGAAATTTTACTTCTATAAGATTCTTTGCATTGAACCAAGTTTCTTTTCTTTTCTTTTTTCTTTTTTTTTAAAAAAATATATATTTTATTGAGTTTTTACAGAGAGGAAGAGAGAGAGGGATAGAGAGTTAGAAACATTGATGAGAGAGAAACATCGATCAGCTGCCTCTTGCACATCCCCTGCAACCAAGGTACATGCCCTTGACAGGAATGGAACCCAGGACACTTTAGATCGCAGGCTGACACTATCCACTGAGCCAAACCGGTTTCGGCGAACCAAGTTTCTTTATTGTAGGTCTTTTAATGGGCAGTTAGAGAGGTTAAGAGGATGGAGGTCAAACATCTCCAGGCATGTGTACAATCCCAATTTTCTATCTCCGCAGCAGGAACAAGATCCTTTGTTTTCAATCTGTTATTTGCATTTATTTACATATGGTTCATTACCAGTTATGAGAGACAGGGACAGAAAAGACATTCCAATTAGCTGGTGATTAAACAGTTTTCTGGCTGTTTCCTCTCAATTTGGCAGAAGACACTGGTTATAATGTGTTGGTAAATTCTTTGTTTCCCTCATGAAAGCGATTGAGTGACTTTCCTGGATCTGCCTGCCCACTGTTGATAAAACTGAATATATGGGATCACAAGGATAATTTTATTCTTTTCAGTATTAGACACTGCACAGGATGTAAGTGGTAGGGAATGGAGCAGGGCATTGGAAGCAGGATAAACATGACTTCTTTAGGAACCTTTGCCTTTTAGAAGATAAGTAGGAAGTGTATAAAGATAGTTAATGCATTGTAAAAGATGGATATGAGGCATACAAATAATATTATACAATCTAGAAAGGATACTGCCAAAAGACATATTTAGAAAAACATTGCGTGGATAGCATGCCAAAGCAAACCAATCTTAGTAAGTGTATATGTGAAAGAAGCTAATATTGATGCTACTTAAGGAACCAGTGGTACCAATTGGACAATAAGCACCTTGTATTCTCTATGCATATACACACTTTTAGAGTAATATTATATATTGTATAGCTATGAGCTATTATAGAAGCATTATAATAATTCCAGACTGTTAGATTTTCATGTCAGATACATAAAATTTAATTGAAAAAAAAAGAAGCATACTCCAAGATGCTTAGAGTAGTATTTTTTCCTTTGGTAAGATTATGAGTGAGTTTTTATAACTTACTCAATTATTTGTATAATAAGCATATTTTATATTTATACTAAAAGCATCATAAAAGAATGGTGCAATATTTTAATACTAGTATAACTTTAGGGGTAGAGTTATGGAATTAAAACTGTAATTTCTACAATTCCAAATTTTTTACTACTAGAGGCCCAATGCACAAAATTTGTGCAAAGGGGTTGGCCCTCGAAGCCCTGGCTTCATCCAGAAGGTTGTCCAGAAGGATGTCTGGAAGGTCATTCAGCTGTTTGGTCTAATTAGCATATTTCGCCTTATTATTATAGATATGCACTTATGAGAAGCTAAAAGATAAAAGCTCCAGGTGGTGCTTAGTCATGGGGTGGGAGAGGGGGGGGGAAGGGGGAGCGGAGCAGAAGGAAGTCCTCTGTACCTCTAGGAGCCAACAATGTTCTGACAGTAAATATTTGCTGCATTTCTGTCAGGGAAAGAGTCAAAGGAAACAATTTGAAATATGCAAGAGCATTCTTTTTCAATGTTTGCCCTCAGGAGAAACTGATTAGCAGAGCCTAACCTGCTGGGGTATTTTAGAGCTTTGAGGGTATTGGGGGGTAGGGGAATACTCTCTCCAGGCTACCTGCTCCACCTAAGGGGAGAGAAAAATCCCAAACAACTTTGTGTGTTCCAGGTGTAGAGGCACAGGCTCGCTAACAGAGTAAGACCCCATCTTAGACTATCAAACGCTTTCCATTCTTCCCACACCTTATCACCACCTTACTAACGGCCTCTTTACAACAGTTCCTTCAGGCCCGGTGCATCATGCCCAGCTAATAAGGAAAAAATTACAAGGCATACTAAAAAACAGGCAAAATAACACATTTTGAATAGAGAGTGAAAATGTCAGAACCAGACATGGCAGGGATGTTGGAACTGTCAGGCCAGGAATTAAAAACAACCTTGATTACTATGCCAAAGGCTCTAATGGATAAAGAAGACAGCACGCAAGAGCAGATGGAAAATGTAAGCAAAGATGGAAGTCCTAAAAAGAAATGCTCGAGACCACACACCGTGTAACAGAAATGAGAAATGCCTTTGATGGCCTTATCAATCCACTAGTCATGGCTGAGCATAGATCAGTGGAAATCCCCTACACTGAAAAGCAAAGATAATAAAAGCTGAGAAAGCAAAACAAAACAAAAAAAACTCAGAAGAAAGTATCCAAGGACTGTGGGACAGTGATAAAAGGTATAATATACGTATGTGGTAATACCACCGGAGGAGAGAGAAAGGAAATGAGAGGTCACAGTGAAGGGAAGGAAATAAGGATTATGTCCTTGTTTTGGCCTCTGATGCCCAAGAGGTGGCATTAAGTCAGAATTTTAACCAAAGGTGTACTTGCTTTCAAATCAATGTTTTTTCTTCTCTTTCACCCTATCCCAAATATTATCTGATCATGTTGTTCTATTCTTAAAGATGTATTCAGGAAACCCATGACCTGTTGTGTGAGTTATGTGAACATGTGTGCATATTCATTTTTTTCAGGATAGAAGAAAAATGACCCGGACATGATTCTCAAAGTTTAAAAGCCACTGAGCTAAGACTTTTGGCTTAATAACTTGACAGTTGATATTCATTCAGTTCTGCTCAGGAAATCAAATGCCCATTCAGGAGTAGGTTTTAGAAGCATACTGCTTTAGGGATTGCAGTGAGGTGGACATTCTGAAGGGAATCTGTTGGACAGCATTTCTAGTAATGGCAGAAATTTGGAAAATAATTTTCATGGAGAGTAAAAATATCATATAATGGTATACTATGCAACAGTGACAATGAAATCTAGCTTTGCACAACATGTACAACCATCAATACAATGAACCTCAAAACCAATGAGATATGACAACAGGAGAATACATCCACTATGATGATGATTTTATGAAGTTTAAGTACTTAGTATGTTTTAGGAAGGAGTATATATATATATATATATATATATATATATATATATATATGTAGGAAAATATTAAAATACATAAAATATAGAATAAATATAATATTTATGTTTTTATAATATTTATAAAATATAAGCCAGGGAAATTCTTATATTTGAAATACAATGTGAAATTAAAAAATGTGGGGGAGGGTGAAAGAATATGAACACAGTGAACTTTAAGGATACCAATGATTTGCTAAGTAGAGGGCACATGGGTGTTTATCTCGGCATTCTTTTTATTTTACATACGTTAATTATCTTCTTTTCCTATATAAAAATGTCATAAGTTCGAAACATACTTGTCTTCATTTCTACCTCATTCATTACCTCTTAATAAATGAAACTACATATTTATGAAAGAAGTAATGACATTGACATAAAAGGAATCACATTTTACCTTTAGCTATTCTAATTTATTGTTTGAAGTAATGTGGGTTTTTTATAGTGTGTTATTCTCAGAGACGGAAATTAGTTTGCAAAAATGCTCATGGGCTCTGAAAATTAGTATTCAAAACACTAATTAATTACTAATGCTCATAAGTGTCCCCCCAAACAAAATATATAAGTGAGGTTATATTCATGTTTTTTTTTTAATCTTTTGAATCTTATTCAAGCATCATTTAATTTTAAAAAATACATGTACAATTATTTCAGTAACTTTTGTTTCTGTTAATGCTCTAAGTAGAATCCAGAAGAATGCCAATGATGATGATGTCACTTGAGGGACATTTGTAGCAGTATAGTTTTTCTTAGGCATCAATAGTCAATTCAGTGTGGCGTTTTGAACTAGTAGCAAGAATCAGGCCTGTTTATGTGGGATCCATAGCACTGTCAAATGTTTCAATTATTTCACTTATCCCTCCCTGTTGTGGAATGGCTTTGGGATGAACCTTTGTACATCACTTCAGATGCAAACCTTACACAGGCGACCTCTTGCCAAAGCAGAGGCTGGCCTTATGAGAGCCCTGTTCCCACCTGTGGGGAGAGCTCAGAGGGTTTTGACTTTTATCTAACCTGGCAGAATCCATCTTTAAATGCCTTACACTACAATTCCAGGTTTTTATTTTGCTTAAGTGCATTTCCTTTTGTTAATGGTTGAAATAGGAAAGGAGAATGTTTATTATGAAGTTGATAAGAGAAAGAGGATAAAATGAGTTTTGATATCTGACAGTGTTCACATTATAGATGACTACAGTGAAATGTAATAAAACATTTTAATTTAAATGCACTTGAATATAAAAATTTAATTAAGACACTTATCTATCATAGGTTCATTTGACAAATTTCTAATATCTTTTATTTATGTTTCTTGACAATGGCTGTTGGCAGTTTTCAGGCTTAATATATGACAGTCTTAAACATACTGAAGTTCTTATATCTATTCTTGCAAAGGATTTTCTTTATTACAAATTGTTTTTGTTTTTGTATGAAAGTTAGTGTTTAATGCAATAAATATCTTCCCTTCTTCTCCTAACTACAGATACTCTAAGTGTGTGGAATAAAAAATTTGTCTATCGTATGACCTTCCCTAAACCTTTGCCATATATTAAGTACGTTGGATTTTCTTTCCCTCGTGTTCCTCTAGGACAGTTTCCCAGCCCGATTCGGAGGAATTCATTTTGTCAACCAGCCGTGGTATATCCATGCCCTGTATACTGTAATCCGGCCTTTCCTAAAGGAGAAGACTCGGAAAAGGGTATTTGTTTCTATCTTCATTCATATCATTTCACTTCCTCCATTCAATGAATTATGTTGCACACTGTGTGCATATTAGCATGATAAATGTACATTTTCTAATTATTAAATACATGTGTTTAATTCAGAACAGTGTATCTATCAGAAAAATATTTAAAACCAGCTCTCTTATTTTTCCACAAATTTCGAGAACATTTTGGCACATTCATTATATATTAATGCCTTAGTTTAAAAGTAAAGAAAAAAAAGCTATATTACTATATAGTTATTGGTATACTTAATATTAAGTAGGCCTAGACAAAGCTATAACTTTAGAAATTGGTAAGTGGAGTTAGTTATTTCACAATATACCTAAATTTCATTGCATATAGTGAATTTTGGGGTAGTTAATATGATTTTGTGGTAATTGTCATGATCAATCACACACTTTGGAAAGATTGCTAATTTGTAAAAAATGAATATCCCTTTAAATTATAAGTCACTTGAGTTCTTAGATTTGGTTTCATGAGGATATTGAGTGTACATACAACAAAATGTTTTCTCTGAGAATGAGTTAATTTATAGAAAGCATTTAGCACAATTCATGGCACATGGTAAAAGCTGAACACATTTTATTATCCTATATAATAAAAGGCTAATATGCAAATTGTCCCTTTGACCAGGAGTTCTACTGGGAGTTCAACCAGGGGATGGGGGTGGCCAGCCAACTGCCCATGGCCCTGCCCCCAATCAGCTCCCCTCTACCCCCCTCCTGTGCATGAACTTATGCACCAGGCCTCTAGTTTTCTATATATATAAAAGCCCAGAGACCCAACAGCACAATGACCCAAATGACCAGTTGATCAGTTGCTATGATGTGAACTTACCACCAGGGGGCAGGCACTCAATGCAGGAGCTGCCTCCTGGTGGTCAATGTGCTCCCACAGTGCAGGCGCTGCTCAGCTGACTGGGATGAGTGGTACTCCCACAGTGGGGCCGATCCCTGCAGGCCACACCTCCCACCAGTGCACTGGGCCTTTAATTAATAATATTGATTTAAAAAATGCATTTTAATGGACATAATTTTATTTTATCTTCCAAACATCTCTGAAAGTAAGCTTATTAAGCATTATGCCCTATTTCAGAGCAGAGGAAAATAAGTCTTAGGATGGATAAGTAACTAGCTTAGTCATTTATACAGCTGTGAAGTGGTACAGCAATATTTGAATCAAAATAGCTCCATAGTTGGAGCTATTTTTACCATTGTGCTATGACCAACTTTCAAATAATTAGTTCCATAATAAAATATAGAGCTCTAAATCCACATGGAAGATAATTTTCCATGTTCCTCGGTGAACGAAAAGGCACTTCAGTGACTTCAGTGTCATAAAAGTGAAAAATGTGTCAAAAATGTGAAAAAAATTGTTAAATATGTTTGTATCAAACATTAGTGATAGAGTATTTTCTGACTATGAATTTGTTGAAAATTCAGTAAACAATTATAATGGATATTGGGAATTATTTCTACCATTGAGTCTCAAATTAATTTACATTTTAGAATTTAGAAAAATGGATTGATGGGTCTCACAAATAACACTTGCAAATGTTGTTGTATGAAAGGATGATCAGGTGATCCAAACCACCTGCTGGAGCTTTCAGTACACATTATACTAGTGAAGGCTTTTGTAGCAGTCACTCTGCACAGGTTGTTCTAAATTCCTTGCATATGTTAACTCATTTAATCCTAAAAGCAAGGCTTATTGCTTTTTTTCTTTTACAGAGAAAAAACTAGGCTAGATGGTTAAGCAATTTGCTCTGAATATGGTTTGCCCAGAATGCTGTCTCATGTAGAGGGAATAGCAAATACAAAGGTCCTTAGGTAGAAATACTCCTGGTGTATATGACAAACAGTGTGTGGACAATACTTAAAGCCATGAGTGTGAATAAAACCACCAAGGAGTGAGAATAGTTAGAGAAGAGAATAAATTCAAGAACTGAACCTTGGAGCTCTCTGGCATTAAGATGTTGGGGTAATTGAGGAAGAATCAGCAAAAGAGAATGAAATAAACATCGATCGATGTAGGAGAAAATCAAAAGATCTAGAGTACAAATGTTTTCATGAGGTGCATCATCTACTATATCCAGTGCTGAGAGTTCAAGAAAAATAAGGACTGAGAATTGAACAATGAACTTAGCAATGAGAAGGACTTTCATAAGAGCAATTTACTGTGTTGGAAGGCAAAATCTGTTTTCATTGGATTTAGGAAAAATGAGAGAATATTTGAACAATAAATATAGACAATTTTTATGAGTTTTGTAATAAATGGGAGGAGAGAAATCAGATACTAACTGGAGGCTGAAGGAGGTCCAAGAGAGGTTTATGTATCTGTATAGGGGAACAGAAGAGTAGAGTTGGCATGTTTGTTCTCTGGTGGGAAAGAGCCAGCAGAGTGAGGACATTTGATGATGTGGAAGAGACAGAGAGAATTGCTTAGGAAGTATAACTGAGTAGAAAAGAAAGGATGAATTCTAGTACACAGGTGGAGAAGTTGGCCTTTGTAACGTTTCTCCTTTATAGGAACAATGGCAAAGAATATGGACACAGATGCTGGTGGGTGGTGAGCATCTGATTGGCCTATTTTTTCAGTGAAAGAGGAAATGAGGCCAAAGCTGAAAGTGATGTTGAGAGGAGGTAGCAGAGTGTTAGTGTAAGAGATGAGGTAGTGTGCTGGATCGCATTTATTTCCCCAAGGATTTCTTACCAGACATCTTGCATGACTTGAAAGAGAAGGTTTCTTACACTAAGTAATGCATCTGTGATAAACCAAAGGTTATATTTCTAATAAAATAAGGGTTTCAGATGCTAGAGCTTAACTTTCCAAGGAAAAAATCCTTTAATTTCCTATGAGAAGAACCTAGCAGAATGTGTGTGTGTGTGTGTGTGTATGTGTGTGTGTTTCCTGGGCCATTGTGCTCTGCAAATAGGAGTGGGAAAGTATAAAGTTTGGAATTAATCTGATGAACTCTGGGACAGATGACATCTTCCCTTCATAGGTCCGGCATCACATATTCCAGGTCGCTGTTTTTTTCTGCCTGTTTTGGCCAGTGACTTGTTCTCATCTGCTTTCACTGTTGAAATCACTTGTTGATTGGTGACAGCCATTCTTTTACTTTAGCTGATGTTATAGACTAGAATTCCTTAGTTTTCCTATATATTAACTTCGGTAGATTCTAAAAGTATGAAAAACAAAGACAAATGTGTTAGCCTGTTCATCATGAACCTGAAGTATGAAATCATTTCTGTAATTTATAAATTATACTTCTTAAATAAATATTATGTAACTTTATATGAGACTGCAAACTGTGCTTTATCTGAGAAGACTGATTTGCAGTTTTGAGATTGAAATGAAAGAAAAGAGGTAGCAATTTATGGGGAAACAGATCTTGAGTCTGTAGCTTGAATAGTTTTTGAGTTTAACAAAAAAAAAGCTCTATGTAGATAGTATTATCCATAATTACTATATGCATACATCTTTACATTTTGAATCTATTACTTCATTTGCTACTTGAACAGTAAACATGGAAATCTTGAGAAGAGAAGATGATGAAATACTATAGAACTGTGGTCAGCAAACTGCGGCTCTTGAGCCACATGTGGCTTGTTGGCTCCTTGAGTGTGGCTCTTCCACAAAATAGCACGGCCTGGGCGAGTCAATTTTGAAGAAGTGGCATTAGAAGAAGTTTAAGTTTTAAAAACTTGGCTCTCAAAAGAAAATTCAATCGTTGTACTGTTGATGTTTGGCTCTGTTGACTAATGAGTTTGCTGACCACTGCTATAGAACCTAAGTCCCTTGGGACATGAACCTTCACTTAACCTTTTATTATGACAATGCTAATGCTAATCTACTTTTATTTACATCGCATAGTTTGCATTATAAAGTGGTAATTTAGTAGTTACAGTATTCGCATTTTACGGATGATAAAGAGAAGGCCATGCCAGTGACAGCTTTGGGGCTCAATAACTTCGATGGGCTTTGTAGTTGATGAGTCCCTTATGGGAAGAATCTGTTTTAATAGCATTCATTATGCACATCATCAGCCTTGTACAACTAACATCAGAATTATGTACACATCAACATGCACATTAGATTCTCCTAATGAACCTGGCTATGAAGCAGAAAACCAAATTCTGGTTCCAGCTCTTTAACCCAATAACTAGCAGACCTTAAAGTTCCCTAACCTCAGAATTTTTATATGCAATACCAGCCTGCCTGTTTCACAGAGTGGAGAAGGGGCTTAACTATTTTAATGGACATAGAAAATTCTTTCTTCTGCTCTTGCTATTGTTACTCTCTCCCACAGTATTTGGGTAATATTGATTCTCCTCTGGGTGTTTCCCCCCACCTCTCTTCTTGTATTTGTAGATATTTTTGCATGGTAACAACCTAAATAGCCTACACCAACTAATTCATCCTGAGATCCTGCCCTCTGAGTTTGGAGGAATGCTGCCCCCTTATGACATGGGAACCTGGGCAAGAACACTGCTCGACCACGAGTACGATGACGACAGTGAATACAATGTGGACTCCTACAGCATGCCTGTGAAAGAAGTAGAAAAGGAGCTCTCCCCCAAGTCCATGAAGAGGTATGCGGGAGGTACCTGGGAAGTGGGCTAGGGTCAGGGCAGAGGCTGCCCAGGTCTAACCTCAGGTTTTATATTGTTGAAGGTGATGTTTGGTGAGATTCTAAAGCATTTTACGCCCCCATGATTGGGTGTCTTGGAAGTTTGAGTCAAAGAGAGTCATTTGAGCTAACCTGAACTCAGTGTTGTTGAAGATTCACAGATAATCTAGCAGGGCCCTTAGAAGTCACTAAATCCAGCGATTTTTCAAACTACGCTTCAGAGTTCTAAGTTGGGTTTCGCAGGCAGGAGGGATGGGGATGGTGCCCATCTCCATTGCAATGAAAATGACTTTTTTCCTAAGCAGTTTATTAGATTTCAGAGTAATATTTCATTTGAAGAAAGGGATTCATAGCAAACACGCAAACACACACACACACACACACACACACACACACACACAGCCCTTTCAAACACTAATATCAAAGCTTATGTTCTCTTTACAATATTTCTGCCAAGTTTTTGTTTTAAGGTTTAGACATTTCTGGGGTAAAGCATTCTACTTCCTTACAGCTTTAATCTTTATAAAATTCACTGCTGAGTCAAACTCCCTGCTTTGACTCTCACAGTATTCTTATGACTGTTTTCTTTCAATCAGTGCATATTTATTGAAGATATGATCTGTGATAGGCATGTTCCTAGGTGTTTTGTATTCAGTGTGGATACAAGGTACACCCAGCCATCATCCAGCTATAGAGGGTGAGGAGTTGCCAGACATGCACAGACGTATAACTGAGTTTGCATTCCGTAGCTCATAGACAATATCTAATTCCCAGGTTCTCGCAGGCCACACCAGCCCAGGGTTCATGTGAAAAATGTAACAATTATTATTATTGGTTCATGTCCCATCACAGAAAAAAAAACACCCTATAGCTCTTGCAAGTCTCTCCTCCCCTAGCTCAGGCAGGACCCAACAGCATCTTACATGTCATCCCAAACACTGTCTTGCATCCTTCCCTGATGAAAGCCTTATGGCCTGTCACTGCTCTGACTCATGCAGTGACATTGCAGTTCTCTGAGCTGGCCTCTCTCTTTGCTGTTACTACTGTGTGTGTGTGTGTGTGTGTGTGTGTGTGTGTGTGTGTGTGTGTGTGTGTGATGTCTTCCTCTCTCTAGGCTGCTCTACCTCTCCTTGGAGAGAAAGAAAAGGCCAATGACATCTCCTGCTTTAATTTCTCCACTAAGCATAAAGCTGATTATACAATATGAAATCAACTCGATATTGGGGCTTACATTGTGCTACATGATCTGATCCTGCCTACCTCTCTTTTCTGTTTGTTTACCTTTTCTTTTCTCTCCTACCTTTCAGACAAAACATCCTTTATTATCCTCCTTCAGCCTCTGCATCTTGTTCCTATCTAAGGGTCTTTATACTTGTCACCTCTGGTTGGAATGGTCTTTTCCTACAGTGTCCAATGGTTGGCCCTGGCAAAGGTCATCTACTGAAGAGGTCTTTTGACCTTTCTCAATCACCAGGTCCTAATCAGTTCTACTTCTTCCTCATTTACCAGTCAATGAAGTGCCTTATTTTATTTAATTTTATACCCAACTTCCCAGTGTAAGCTGCATGGAGACTTCAGTGACTTTGTCTACCCTGTTCCCTTCTGCATCCCTAGTACGTGGAGTAGGGCCTGGCACCTAGGGTGCTCACTAGGTATACTAGCTGAGACATAAAGGCGTCCTCTGCTATCTGTCAGTGGCCCCTTTAAGTGCCATGTTGAGAACTGAACAGGTTACACCTGACACTGTTACTGCTTGCACTGAGGTTCCAGAATTCTGGCTTTACAGTGTAGGTGTCATTGGCCTCTTGTTTCTGTTGTTGTTTTGTTCAGGAAGCCAGAGCACATTGCTGACTCATATTGTACTGCCTAAAACTAGTACGTCTCTTTCTAAATTCTCATAATTCTCTATTTCTAAGTATAGCTTTTTCCTCCAAGCACATTACTTTAATCGATTATACCATCTTGTTAGATTTGGCTCAGTCTATCCACCTTTTGAAGTCTTTATGGATCGAGGTTTCTTTCCTTCAATTAATTAGGCCATTTTGTTCCCTGCACACTTGGCTCACAGCACATGGAACTCCCTGCCCTGAGTTTCTTGCTTCTGATGTGGGCTGCTTATGTTTTAAGACCTCCTTTGTTTGGTGTAGGCTTTGTATCACATGAAGCTCTTATTCTATTTGAAAACTTCTCTAAGAATGAGATTAAGAAAGTTATTTTACTGACTCTCATCTTCTCCATCTCAGGAAATGGCAGTTCCCCACTTCTCTATTTTCTTTTTCAGATTTATGTCATACTCAGAGAAAGAAAAATCATTCCTTTACAAAACAGTTGTAGATAATTCTTCTGTTGGGTGAACTTAGCTAGATGTGTAGGAAGAAGACTCTCTCCCCCTGTGTAAAATTGTGGAGGAATAGCATAGTCACGTGATAAGACACAAAGTTCAGTAGATTGAGGGTGCCTTAAACTGGGCAAGTGTCTTTGACCTCGTATCTCTAATACCTAGGATAGTGCCTGCCTTGAGCACCAATACTATTATACAAATACGACTTTCAGTTTTATTGAACAATATTTAACATCTATTGCTACTACCTTCCAAAACTTAACTAATGTTATTTATTTATATGTATATACTCCTTTGCTTCTTTAAACAACTAATAAGGTAGTACTAGCCCAAACTTATTAATGAGGAGACCCAATACAGAGAAGGTAAGTAACTTCCCATGTCACATAGCTACAAAGTAGTGAAACTAATATGGGAACACAAGCAATAGTATTCCATACATAATTTCCTTAACTGCTACCATGTGCTATCTGCCAGAATTTGTGCTTGTGCTTATGAATGAATTATTGCATTTGATCCTCAATATATCTCTATGATGTGGGTGCTATGTTTCCCATTTTATAGATAATGAGAACAAACTTTTAGGAAGTTTAAGTAGCCTTCCCACAGTCACAGAGATAGCAAATAGCAGAACTGGAATCTTGTTTGTCTAAAATCTAGCCTCTTAAAACTCTAAGATGTAGTACAATATTGCTATAATAGATGCATAATAAATGAACTAGTAATACCTGGACAGTTAAATTTAAATTATTTGTTTTAGTAAAAAATAAAAGTTATGGCAAAGACAACAGAGGCTGTGTGTGGGCTGTTGAGATATCCTATGACTTCAGGACGGACAACGCCCTCTATTGCAGCTGAAATAGACCAATTCATTATCTTATGATCCTGCACTAATAACCCTTTGTTTTGTATAAGAGAACTAAAATAATAGCAATTTCGTTGGATTAAAATAATAGTACACTTGGGCCAATTAAACTCCCCCCCTCCCCCAAAATCTTAATCATCTGAACTGGAAATGGTTTTTGCCTGGCTTGTTTTATTAAGGAATGGTTGCACAAGTGGGGCCATTCTTACATCTGCAGTGCATGATGAAAGCAAAGTAGGAACTTACCGTATTTTTCGGACCATAAGACGCTCCGGACCATAAGACGCACCAGTTTTTAGAGAAGGGAAATGAAGAAAAAAAGATTCTGAAACAAATAGTGTCCTAAAATATTTTATGTGCATTAAAACCCAACATCACAGTCATAAACACATGTAATCAACCCTGTAAAGTAAACAGCAGCATTTAGAACCATTTTAGAGCCGGGCAAGCACACAGAGACCACACAGAGCCGGGCAAGTAAAAAAACTTTTTTTTAAAAGTATATGTGTAGGCTATATTTGGACCATAAGACACAGGGACTTTTCCCCCCCCACTTCTGGGGGGAAAAAAGTGCGTCTTATGGTCCGAAAAATACGGTAATCCCAGATGGTATAGCCCACTATAATTTCAAATGTTATTAAAGTTACCATATCCTCTGATACTTTTAACAAATAGTCAAGGAACATAAAGATTTAAAAGATTGTGTGTGTGTGTGTGTGTGTGTGTGTGTGTGTGAGATATATGTTTTCACAAAACATTTTTTTTTTTTTTTTTTTTTTTTTTTTAAATATATTTTATTGATTTTGTACAGAGAGGAAGGGAGAGAGATAGAGAGCTAGAAACATCGGTGAGAGAGAGTCATCGATCAGCTGCCTCTTGCACACCCCCTACTGGGGATACACCCGCAGCCAAGGTACATGCCCTTGACCGGAATCGAACCCGGGTCCCTCAGTCCCCAAGCCGACGCTCTATCCATTGAGCCAAACCGGTCTCGGCCACAAAACATTTTGGCAAATGCTTGTGTCCTTTGTACTTTCTGAAGAGCTTTGGTGTGTATCCCTTGAATGTTGTTAGGATTTATATAATAGACTTAACTTTATGAGAATTTAAAAATACATTTTCTGTTAAGAATTTCTCCACAGGATAAATTGCTATTCATTTTGAATGCTTAAGACCGATTTTTTCCCCCCACTATGGAAACAATTTATTGATTAGAAGTTAAAATATTGAGATCCTACTGTATAACAGCCTAGGGAACACATTGTATTTGCAGCAGGAAAGACACTGATAAAGTCCCTGCTCATGGAATGTATAGTGCAGTGGGTAACAGTATCAAGCCAGTACTTTAGTGCAGGGCAGTAAATAAAACTATGCATGTTTTAGTATGGAGTAATCTTGGGAAATCAATTTTTTAATTGTCTAAGAAAAACAGTTTTAAAGGTCTGATGACTAAATATTTTGAGCAATACTAAAATGTATTTCCAAGGTAAATTATTATTGTTACCCTTCCTCCCTCTGGGTCCCCTTCTATCCTGCTCTCTCTACACACACACACACACACACACACACACACACACGTTCAACTCTGGTCAATTTCCTTCCTGACCTAGGCATCTAATACCTAGCATTGAGATAAAATGGTAAAAATGAGTTAGGAACTAAGACCTCCCTGTTTCAGCATTCCCACCTTCCTTTCTCTTTTTGGAAAGGAATTTAAGTTTGTTTAAGTGAAGGACTGACTTTATCAGTTAATCTCGTAATTATTTTTGCTTTGACAATTAGTTCCATTGCTTTTCTTTTTCATTAGCATGTGCAGTTGTAGTTTAGCTGATAGTCTTTCTGTATGAAAGTTAATGAGGTCTGCTAAGAGGCACAGCGATAGCCAATTGGCTGGAATGCAGCAGCGGGGGGAAAATTCATTGCCGCGGAGAATTGTAGAAGGGCAGCTGCTTCCTTAATGCTGCAGCTATTAGGACGGCAGCTTCCTGCCCCCACAGTAGCATGTCTCATTAACTCTCCTCCTTGCCCGCTTTATGTTGTTTCCTAATATATAATTCCCACCTGCTATCAAAGGCATGTGGAAGGGGTTTTCACAGTATTTGCTTTCCTGGTCATAAAGAGCTGCTGTTGAAACAAGAGGGGTTTTAACATAACTTTAATTTTTTTAAGTGCTTTATGTACTATATAAGCAAGTTAGACACTTGTATAACTTATAAAGCACCCCCCCAATAAATGTTGCACCCACCTGACACCACATATATTGACTATATATGAACTATAATTGATTATATATTGACTATTATTGACTATATTTTCTTTTTTAAAATATATTTTATTGATTTTGTACAGAGAGGAAGGGAGATAGAGAGTTAGAAACATAGATGAGAGAGAGTCATCAATCAGCTGCCTCTTGCATACCCCCTACTGGGGATATGCCCGTAACCAAGGTACATGCCCTTGACCGGAATCGAACCCAGGACGTTTCAGTCCCCAAGCCGACACTCTATCCATTGAGCCAAACCGGTTTCGGCTATTGACTATATTTTCAATGCTGTACTTGACATCCTTGTGACTCTGTTCTAACAGCCAATTTGTACTTCCTAATACCTTTGTCATTTTCACCAAGCCTCTTGTGTTTTAACTCTTTAAAAGTCTTAAAACATTTCACAAAATTTTAAGAATAATTATTTATTCAAGTTATCTAATGGGAAATTGAACAAAACTCACATTTGAATTTTGACTTTTTTCCTAATGTGATCATGAAAAATAAAAAGTGTTGGTTCAAACATGCACATTTACATTAAATGTGTTTCAAAGATCTCTTTAAAACAGAACTCAAGGCTCCTATCATTTTTAGTTTAGATCTCATAACAATAATTTTACTGTAATAATTTCCCATTTGGAATACATCTGTCTTACAGTAGAAAGTCCCCATCTCAAAGAACTTGAACTTATTGCCTGGCTGGCCAGTGTGGCTCAAGAGGTTGAGCATTGACCTATGAGCCAGGAGGTCACAGTTTGACTCCTGGTCAGGACACTTGCTTGGTTTGTGGGCTTAATCCCCAGTGTGGGGCATGCAGGAGGCAGCTGAAAAATAATTCTGTCTTATCATTGATATTTCTTTCTCTCTCCCCCTTTCCCTTCCTCTCTGAATTCAATAATTATATATATATTTAAAGAACTTAAGCCTATTCTGTGTATTTAGGACCCTTTGCTGTTGAGTATTCCATTTAGAGGCCAGAGGGGATTGTTTCCTCGGATCCAAAAACCCATCGAAAGTGTCTCTCTCCCTCTGAATGTGTAGCATTCTCAGTTTATAAATCCCTTGATGAAAAGGGAGATAATCTGCTTCAGTGAGAGCAGCAATAATGGAGAAAAGAGAGAGAAGGAATGTGATCATTTGGTGATAGCTCACTAACATTGGCTTTAACATTTCCAGGTCCCAATCAGTAGTGGATCCTACAGTCCTCAAACGCATGGATAAAAATGAAGAAGAAAACATGCAACCTTTGCTCTCTCTGGACTGATACCTGCTCTCCACTCCCCATGGATGAGAAATGAAAGGTACTTGTTTTCAGCAGCAGGGACAGCACTATGGAGGAATTATCAGCTGGAAACTTATTTATTCTTGTCCATGTAGCATACTATATTATAAGGCACCAGGAGTCTTTCCCATTTGCCTGAACCCTGGGGGCCCTAGTCTGGATTAAAAAGTGAATAATTTATCCTGTAAGTGCCAAGTTCTTTGTAAATACAATGTAAACTTTATGTCAAGTTTGTACATTTTGGTAATAACTGAAATTGGAAAAGTTTGGCCCATGAGTTCATGCCAGTGATGTGAACTATTACAAAAATAAAAGACTTACATAATCAAAGCTAATTGAATGAAGCCCTGTTTCCTATGAAGCCATATTTCAGCTCTCATTGTGATGTTTCATTGTTTTTCTCTGAACCGCTGTCATATTTAAATGTACTTTTAATGGGCACTATAGGAAATTATGATAAATGTATTTCCTGTCTAGTGATTTTCAGTTTACAGAAAATGTGTTCTAGTGACTATCACTGGCCTTACATTTTGGAGACAGGAATGGCAGATAATCTGGTAAATTGAACACTTAAACTCTTACATATTGTTTAATTCCTGGAGTCTTGTAAAATAATATATTCCCCAAAGTAAGATGTGAAATTCTGAGAGTAGATTTAAAAAAAAAAAAATGCTGTCTTCACAATATACCCTTTATTCAAGACACTCCCCCTCCCCCCACTGAATCCCTGTCTGATTTATTTTAAGAACATTCTCCCCTCAAAACTCTGACCAGGAGAAAGAGAACTCATACACAGTGTTTTGACTGCTAATTTTCAATTATTTTTCACTGGGTCAAAAATGTATATTCACAAACACATATTTTTACTGAGCTCTAATAAATCATTGATATGACAGGCTTAGGAAACAAATCATCCATATTCAATGGTCTTAGAGATGATAGAGATATTACATGAGATGCTAACTCTGGAAAACCACTTCTTCTAAAGGTAATGAAAATGAGGCATAGTGAAACAGACTTTTAGTGAACCTATTTAAGGGAATTCTAAATTTGTAGTGTACTCTTGAATCTGTGCCCATTTTAGTGAAATATGTTTTTTCAAAGCAATAGGTCTCAACTTAGTGTGGGCAGTATGAAGTGATCAACAGTGATTCATAGTTTTTCTCAATTTCAAGTTAATTATCCTAATGATCCTATAAAAAGTACACATTTTCTTTTCAGAAAAGATAGAACACATTGCATCCAGGAGACATACTGGAAGCATCTGAGGGCATCTGAGATAGCATATTATACGTTAAATATAGACTTGGAATCCTTATGTTACTGAAATTTTTTATTTTGTAAAAATTCTGCAATTATAGCACATTTTTAAAAAAATCTTACTTTAAATTTCAAATTCCAGTGTGAAGAAAGCAAAATTTTTACCACCTCTTCAGAGTGGTAATTTTTGAGATTGAGAACTCACCATTAAAATATTTTTTTGAAAGAAAACTATTTCAAGGAACTTTTGGAAACCAACAGAAATAAAGTCATGTAGCAGCCTTTACATTCTTTTTTGCTAAAAACTTAAAAATTTTCAGTGATAATTCTACAGTCAATAATCTCAAGATTATTGATAAGTACATCAATTGCAGTATCACCAGTGGACAGTCTAATATTTGTAAACATACATAAATATACATAAATGAAAGATCCCTTACAAATGCCAACTTCCAGTCAAGTGTGGAAAAAGAATGACTCAAAGGTATTCTGCTCCACCTATAAATATCATAGAGATGGGAATGAACTGGGAATAGAAAGCCACAGCAACTCTTATCTTTATAAGATCCCTGACCATTGGTGTGTTTACCGCTTTCTAACCTAACATACATTTTACAGCCTTGAACTTTATATGCTAGAGAAGCAAGTGTTAGGCAACATGATGCATTGGAATAAAGTAGAAACTATTGTAAGTACAGAAGGCAGTGAGCTTTTCATTCTCATTCATTTTTTTTTCATTTATTGCCAATTTGTAGAATTCTACCAGCTTCAGATGTCAATTGGCATAGCCAGATTCTTTCCCCTATCATTAGACTGGTGTCATATGAAAATTAAGTCAGAAGGCATATTGTTTAGGTCTATACTTATCAAATTATAAGTATCATTCACACTGTCTCCCTGCCCTATGTTTGGAAATTCTGCAGAGGCAAGGCTGCTTACCTGTTCTTCAAATAAGCAATTTAGGATTGGCTGGAATGTATAATATATTTTAAAATGAATGAACAAAATTATAACAATGATGCCTTTTTTTTTCTTCAATGATGCCTTTTGAACTAGCTAGATCTAGATCAGTCTGTAACTCATTTTCCAGGAATGTGTTAGAAGCTGCATAGTCCAGGGATATTTGGCCAACTTCATAAAATTTCCCCTCAGCTTACTAACATTGTTTAGGATTTTCCCTCTCCTGCCATGTCTTGTATCGATAGTTGTGTCTGTTTGTTACATAACTTAGCAAATAAGCAACCCTATATTTCAATTTAATTGTGATAGTACACTTCCACTCACACACACGGACACACAAACACTAGACTATTTGCCCTAATGAATTTGTCTCTATTTTTAAGTGCTATGCTTCTTTTCTTTTCTTTTTTTTTTTTTTTCTTTTCTTTCTTTCTTTCTTTCTTTCTTTCTTTCTTTCTTTCTTTCTTTATTTTTTTTTTTTTTTTTTTTAAAGTATTTTCTTCCTAAAAATATGTTGACATCAACATCAAAGAATTATCACATTTTATTTGGAATAGGCCAGTAGTTCATTTCTCCTACCCACCCTGCTCTATCTTGTATTCTTTTTTCTTCTTTTTTTAATATATCCCATTGATTTTTTACAGAGAGGAAGGGAGAGAGACAGAAAGCTAGAAATGTCGATGAGAGAGAAACATCGACCAGCTGCCTCCTACACACCCCCTACCAGGGATGTGCCCGCAACCAACGTACATGCCCCTGACTGGAATCGAACCTGGGACCCTTCAGTCCGCAGACGCTCCACCGCTGAGCCAAACTGGCTTCGGCTCTATCTTGTATTCTTGTATATTCTTTTTTGTTTGTTTTGATATTTCAGGAGCAGCTACTTTCAAAGCTCCTTTAAGAATAAATAACGTCTCTTATGTTATCAGTGATAGTTGCACACATTTTTGACTGACATTTTAAAGAGATTACCATGAAGATATACTCTAGGAAATATGAAAAAATGCCTCTTTAAAAATGGGATAAAGCAGTGATACTAGAATATGGGTTCTATTTGTACTCTCTTCCAAAAAGTAAGGGCGAAATATAGATATCATTTGAAGAAGGATATTTGAGGCCTTGCTGTGAGCATTCCCATATAGTGTAAGTCTTCATTGTATAAATCCAATGTGGTAACTTGAACACATTGACAAACCTGGCACTATGCTAACATAATGTACAAGTATTAAATAGAGTTTTGCAAGCAAGTTTTTGAAGTGGGCATGCATTAGTTCTTCTATTTCAGTAATAGTTTGCATAATTGTAGGCACAGCCATTCTTTAAGTCTTTTCATATAAAGTGCTTGTTTACTTTACAATACTGAAAATTCATATATTCATAAGCAGAAAAACCAAACAGCTAGGTTCTCAATATTGTAAACTAGGTCGCATTGTTAAATATTTGAAGTATCTGTAATATTCTTGAGGGAACAGAAATGTCTCTCATGCATCAAGAAAATTGAAAGTTGTTTCAGATATCCAGGAACATATTTCTTTTCACAAAAAGAAACCCTTATTCCTGGCCTGCTTGGCTCAGTGGATAGAGCATCGGCCTGTGGATTGAAGGGTCCTGGGTTCGATTCCGGCCAAGGGTACATGCCTGGGTTGTGGGCTTGATCCTCAGTGGGGTGTGTAGGAGGAGGCAGCCGATCAATGATTCTCTTCATCATTGATGTTTCTATCTCTCCTTCTCCCTTCCTCTCTGAAATCAATAAAGAAATATATATTTTAAAATAAGAAACCCTTAGACTTCAGGGACAGACTGCATTTTCTTCTAGAAACAACATAAAGGTTTATGGACATGTCCATGGCCCTTTAGAAAAGTTGTATCAGGAAAACCTGCTGAGAGACTATGCACTCTTCTATTGTTTTATCTAAATGTCTAATTGGTCTGGTTAATAATTTATCTCTTTGCTTCTTATTTTGTGTGTATTAATGTAATTACTTGAAAAATTGCCATCATACATGAGGATATTTCAGAATGATTTTCAACACACAAAATAAAATGAGCAGAGCTCTGGCATGGTATTTGTATTTTAGGATATAGTATTTATATTTGTTTACATCAATAAGATAATAGGCATATATTCCATGTTATATGTACTAAATAGAGATAAAGCCTGAAAATGGTGGTGTATTTTAAATTTATGAGGCCATTAGACTATGTAAGAATCAGCAGGTAATATAAAATACATTGGAACAAAAGTAGGAAATTGACTAAATATTCATGGTGTATAATTATGTTTAGGAGTGAAAAATATTTGGTTTTGGTTGAAAAATCTGCTTTCTAATCTGTTATTGAAACTATTCAGCACTACTTACTTTTTGAAATGGGGCAAATAAGTGAAAATATAAAAGGACATTTGGCCTTGAAACATTATTATATTATGATCTTAATGGAATAGAGAATATAATTTTCTTTCATGAAATCAAGTTATTTTGTAAACATCCATAAATTAATCCCACACGTGGAGATAATACTATGAAGTGTCTTCTGTGTTCAGTGTAGGAATTTATTCTCCTGGGGTGTAGGAAACAATATAAAACAGCAATTCTGTGGATTTAAACATGCAAAGTTGTGAATTTTTCTTAGAAGGAGGAGTGCAAGTGGTACTGTTGAAATTAAAAAAAAATATTTAGGAACCAAATAAGTATAGGACTTAAAATGCACTTTTATAGTACATAAAGGGCATTGTTACAATTTAGAAGGTGTTTGGTCAGTATTTGACTTAGTTTCAATTCAAATATTTTTTGTCCTTAATGATTTCAATTCATTTATTCTGTCAAAATTATTTCTTGTGGTAAATGAGAGGGGCATAGATGAATAATGAAATAAATTTTAAAAGTTTCAAGAGTGAAATCAGTCCTCAACTATTTTGAAAAAATTGCAATAGAGTATATGTAATGGGTTTACAGATAACAGGTGCAAAGCATTTTGTTTCTAATCCAGTTCTTCAGTTTCAAGATAAGCAAAATTCAAAGATCAAGTCGTTTTTGTTTTCAAAACTTTCAGAAAAAAACAAGATGTCTAAGAAGTAATTATACAAGTCTTTCTTTGATAAGAATACTGAGCACAGTACTATTTAGCTCAAATATGTTTGACCTTTTGAGGAACATATTTATTTCCATACATTATCATAAATAGTGTAATAGCATTTTTAAATAAGTACACATTTCTGTTTTAAAAAATAATTTATTTTGCATATGGTGAATGCTCAGTTTGGTAGTACTGAATCTGTTGCATCTGTGAAATGGATATTTCTCAAACAGACAATAACTTTGTTCTGAGAGAAAATGTAGTTAGCTTTTTAGGTGAGGATATACTACATTTTTTGATGTTTGAATGCATGGCGGTTAAATGTGAAAGCACAGTTCATTTTATCAAGATGATATTTACAGTATTCTAGACAAGCTTTCAAAGCTGGTTAGACAAGGGAAATAAGTTAACTTTTAAGTTGCATATAGCAACGAGAATGGCCAGTAGACAAAATATTATTTCCTCACATCGCATAAAATTATTGGATGAGACAAGTGACTACACTCAGAAATTTGAATTACATAAAGCATTGGTTTCAATAAATCTTGTTCAAAATAACCCCGGTTCAAAATATGAAGGAAAATAAAAATATGCACTTGACTGGAAGAAAGAATGCTCACTCAATAAATATGTATTGTATCTGCTGCGAGCTTTTTCTCACTTATCTTACCTGTGGGTGAGAAAAATATCATCTAACAAGGGTAAAGAGTCACTTAACGAGGACCCTCTACAATAGACCTTCTTCGGCTCAGACGCAGATGGTTTTCCCATTCAAAGTGTTTGAGGGAAACAAGAATCATTATGGCCACCTCTTCCTAAAGCCATACAGGAGGAGCCCACATTCCTAGCAGAGACTACATAAGCATCCTGAGGGGAAATCAACGCAGGACAACCCGAGGTTGCGTGAGAAGCCACAGATAGGGCTTTCACTTCTTTTCACAAAAAAGGGCATTATAGAGTACTATATGTTTAAGTTATCTTTATTGTAGAGAGTATTACAGGTGTTCCCCTTTTTCCTCCATTGACCCCTTACAGCTCCCCCTTCTTCCTAGTACTTCCCTGCACTATTATCTGTGTCCATGGGTTATGCATATATGCATACACATTCTTTGGTTGATCTCTTCCCGCTCCCCTCCCCTCTGAAATGGCATTATTAATTATAAATATAGAAAAATATTCTTAAAAACCATGGTTTCTATTATCAGGAGTTAAATACTTGGCCAACGAGAAGAGGACGTGAGGATGTGATGGTCTGTCTTTGCACAGCAGCATCACAAACCCTTGCATCGCCTCTAAAAATAAAACAAGCTTGCTCCCCCCCCTCCTTTTTTTTCCTAATTGGAACCATAAAGGTACCAGACAGAAACCATAAACACTTTGTTGCTTTTTAAGAAATACTACATTATATGGATATAAACACAATAAATACTTTATAAAAAAAAAAAAAAAAAAAAAAAAAAAGAAATACTACATTATGTGGATATAAACACAATTCACTCTGTTGGATAGTATTAAAATATTTGCATGCTGATTTATAAATTCTAACCTAAAAATTTAAAAATACATCATGACAAGATTTAGTACCAGACACTTATTAAATGTTTTTGTTTTTGTATATGGGATTCATAGAAAAGACTGGTAATTATCTTTGCATTTGAATTCATATATCAAAACATTTTTATTTTGATGTCTAATGGACATTTCACATTCAACATTTACAAAACCAAACTTTTTTTCCTTTATCTTCAACCTGCTTCCTCTTTAGCTTTCTTATCTCACTGTTAAACTCTAACTTTCAAGTGTCTAGGTTTAAATCTTTGTAGTCATCTTCTCCTTCTGATCTTAAAAATTACATCCAATCAACTAGCTGATACTGTTGGCTCTTCTTCAAAGCATGTATATCCTTATTCAGACCATTTCTTTCACACTATCTTTTGAACCAAGACTTTAACATTCTCTATCTGGAATATTTTAATTTGAAAACTAGTCTCCTTGCTTTGACCTGGGGCCCCTTGAGTCAAGTTACAATATGTTAACAAGAGTAAACTTAGATGATTTCACTCCTCAAAATCTGTAGCCAGAGTACCAACCAAAGCCTTATAATGGAGTACGAAGAGGGATAATATGAAGTTAGTAAGCACCATATAACAGAATAACATTTTTTTAATTGAGTTGGCACTTTTGCCTCTACAATGCAAATGTAATTATTTAATACTTTAATTTATTGCTTCTAAAGTCCTAAATAATACACCCTCTCACCCCTGACTCTTCTTAGATCTCACTTTTTAAAAATATTTATTGTTGGAAGAATTACATATGTCCCCTTTTCCCTCCATTGACCCCTTCTAGGCCACCCCTACAGCAGGCCTTCACTACCCTATTTAGATAATATCTTAAAAAACATTTTCCTTTTATTCTCTTGCCAAATTGTCATCCTTGCTATTCTCAGAACTCACTGAGCATCCCTCTACATCAGAACTTGCACTTTGTTCCTTCTGTCTCTTTCCCCAGATATTCTCTTGACTTATTTCTTCATCTCCTTTAGATCTTTGCTCAAATATCACCTTCTTAGAACTCTCTAGATCTGCCTATTATAAATACATGGCTATATCTTTTTTTTTTTTTTTTAATATATTTTCCTTTTCTGTCCTATTTTTCCTCCACAGCTTTAATATATATATATATATGTGTATATATGTATATATGTATATATATATATATATATATATATATATATATATATATATATATATTGTTGATTTTTTACAGAGAGGAAGAGAGAGGGATAGAGAGTTAGAAACATCCATGAGAGAATCATCGATCAACTGCTTCTTGCACACCCCCTACTAGGGATTTGCCTGCAACCAAGGTACATGCCCTCGACAGGAATCGAACCTGGGACCTTTCAGTCTGCAGGCCGACTCTCTATCCAATGAGCCAAACCAGTTTCAGCTCCTCTACAGATTTTATCACCTTCTAATATACCACATAGATTACCTATTTTATTTTATACCTTTTCCCTAATAGAATGTGAACTTTACACAGGCAGGGTAGTTTGTCTATCTTGTTTACTATTGTGTTATTGGTGCCTTGAATCATGCCTAGAATTTAGTAGCATATCCAAAAAGATTGCACGAAGATCTTAATTTATTTCTGCAAGTTATATAGTAGCCAAGCAGTATGCATTTTTTCTTAATGGGAACATCATTTTGTTATTTATCTTAAAAGGGGGAATTTTTCTCTCAATGATGATGATGATATAATCATGAATCAAGAAGTATGTCCTCCTCTTCCTCAAATTGAATCTCTATCTCATCAATTTTGAGCTTTATCTTTGGAAGTTACTCTAAGATGATTAGGCCCTATATCATACAAAAGGTTTATACTTACTTTTGGAGAGACTCTAAGATTCTTCTGATGAAAAGTTAGTTTGAGCTGGAAACCATAGTAAATTGTTTTTCATTGATTACCCTAGTTAATTCCAATGCTAAAAAATTACAGGAAGTTAAAAGACAATTATTTTTCTAATATTGGAAGTCAAATTAGGAGAACCTGCCTGTGTAGTCGCTTTTACTAGAAAAGCAAAGGAAAAGAAGAGGATGAGGAAAGAAATGATAATTGCTTTTGATTAGAAGATGAATGAGAAAGCCTTTTGATAATGGATCTTAATCAGTTAATCTAAGTAAACAAAAGTATTTAATTCAACTCAGAAGGGAGTAAAAGGACTGACTCTGCTTCAGATTATGCCTGAGGCTATCTCAGCATGGCTATTGTTGAATTTGGGCAAGAATGGCTTTGAAGTTATTTAGCCATTATCATTTGACCTGTTTTAACTGCTTTTTCATGGCTTTTAAAATAATGTGTGAAAATACTGTATTAGGCCCATACTGAGAATATAAATGTTACAAAGAATCTTACTCTCTTAAAATAATGCACTGTCTTAAAACAATAGTATTATTGTATTCTAAATTGAGAGTAATCTACTTTAAATATTATTTCTCTAGGAGAAAATAAATTAGGATTAAAAACAGTATAGCTCCATATGTCATACTGTATAGTATGATAAATTTCAAATGCATTAAAAGTTCAAATAAAAACCAGTAAACTATTGAAGAATCAGTAGAAAGCATGAAGGAATGCTTTGATAATTTTGGAACAGAGGCTTTTATATCTATGATTTAAATTCCAAAAAGAAAAAAAAAAGATAAATTTGAATAACTAAAATTCAAAAATTTCTGCATGGAAAAAATTATAAGCTAAGTCAAAAGACAAGTGAAAAATTGGGGAACATAAAATTTTTATTACTTTTAAAGGTTTCTAGAAATTGGTCAGAAAAAAGAAAAAAGAAAAAAAGAAAAATTAGCAGCTGATATAAGCAAATGGTTCATAGGAAAGAAAATATAGTTTCTCTAAAAATATGAAAAGATGCTACCCCATACTCCAAATGAGGGAAGTAGAAACTCAAACTATGAAGTAGGGTGATGGCATAATCTCTTTCCAGGAGGCAAAAGGGAAATAAGTGCTGCTTTACATTGCTTTTGAGACAGATGGCAATTTGGCAGTATCAATATCTATCAAAACTATAAAAGGAAGTGGACTTTGACCTAGCCACTCCACTTTTGAAAATTTATCCTTGAAATGTACTCACACACATGAGAAATATTGCATAGAATATATTTAAATATACTTCCAAGGGTATTCAAAGGATAATTGCATGAACAAAAATTGGAAAATAATGTAAAAAAATATGACATACACATGGAAAAGATACTACACAGATCTGATAACTTAAACCAGAATACTATACAAATCTAAAAAAACTGAGGGAACACTTATATACTGAAATAAGATCTCTAAGATATATTCAGAAAGAAAAAAAGGTATAGAATATTGTATAGAATATGTTATATTTAATGTAAAAACATGGAAAAGGAACTAAAAATAAATGTTCACATTTGCTTGTATATGCAGAAGAATGTAAAGGGCTTAATACATTGGTTGTTGGGAGAGTTAGAAATTGAGTGGATTTAAACAAGAATGGGAAAGAAATGTTCACTTCTCATCTTTCTACATTTTTTAATTGGTGAACTTTGTGAATGTATAATTTATTGAAAAATCAAATAAAAAATTTAAGTACTTTGGTCTTAAACTATTTTGACATTGCTAATAGTTAAGAATTTTGTAGTATACATGTATAGAGAGAATATATATATAGAGAGAAGTACCCATGTATCCACTATTCAGCCTAAGAAAAAAAGGATTTAAAACCACTATTGAGTCAAAAAAAAAAAAAAAAAAAAAAAAAAAAAAAAAAAAAAGAAGAAGAAAAAGAACTCATGGACAGGGATTACATGGGGGAAGGGTGGAAGAGAGTAAAGAGGAGATTAGTTGAAACTCTATTGTACCTTTCTTTCCTATTTCACTATGTTTTATTTGCCTCTTTCTTCATATTAAATTTTGTGGATATTGTTTTATTAATATAAATTCCTAATTTGTGTTCCAACCTAATAATTTTAAGTCTTTCCTATTTTCTAATATTAAAATTTGTGAAATTTATGCATATTTTTCTTTAGAAAATGAGTTTTTTCTTTATTTTCCAAAGTATTTTGCAGTTTTATTTCTGACATTTAATCCTTGACCTCCACAAAATTGATGTTTGCAGTAGTGAATGATGGAGATCAAATATTGCCCTTCCCCATCAACCAAGTGTCTAACCTTGGTTTTAGGTAGTCCTGAATTTATTCATTGCTCTGAGTTTCAGAGTCCTGCTTTGTTTCCTATACTTTTAGTAGCTATTCTAACCAAACCTTTAGGTGTAACAGGAGTAGCAAAAGAAGATTAATGTCTGCCATTAATATTTGATATCTTGTTTTGGATTTTTTATATCTGTCTTGTACTTATCATTTGAGTATTTCCTTTATTTTTGCTAGGTTAGTATTATTATTATTATTTTTTAAATATAACATTTCTACTTGCTTTATAGATGAATAAATTGTCAATACTACCAGAAGTCTTTTCAATTGATTGACATTATAGGCACTTTGAATTCTGACAGAATAAAATAATTGAAATCAGAAGCCCAATTTAGTTTTTAAGAAATGTATATTGTAGGAACTTTGCTACTGTGATGTTTATCACCAACAATTTTGACACATGCCTCAATGCAATGTGTCCCAGTTATTATAAATTAAAAGAAATAAAAGAAAATCTGATGAGTGTAGGAAGCTGAATACCTACTGACTCATGAATAAATGCTCTAGAGATTTTTGTTGCACATTAAAAAGATATTTCATATTGGTTGGAATTGATATTAAGTGGTGTTTTCTTTTTGAAACCACAATTGCTTAGTCATTTATTTTTCTCTTACAGTTAATTTCTGTATTGGTATAGGCAAAAAGCTCTCAGATTTCACCTGCTGCCTATGCACTCTTCTAAAATGTTGGGCCGGATCTTCTGAGGTCATGGATATACAGAATGTTCTTATTTTATTCCTTTTAAAATGGATGGGTGGTCTAGAACCAAGAGTGGGCTGAGATTCATCATTTGTGGGCCAACACAAAACTTATCACAAGTTACTCAGAACCTACGGTGACTTTTAGATGCTTAAATAGCTGTGTATAATTGTCTGGAATTAAAGGATAAAAAATGGGTATTAACAATATAGATTAGAATGACTCATTCATATTTAAAAATCAAGACAAATGAGAGTGAATATCGAAGCCACAATACTCTAGACTACTGGTTTAGCACTGTGTCCTCTCTGGTCAGACTCTTGAGTTGAAGTCCTTTGTATTAGTTTGCTAAGGCTGCCTTAACAAAATACATCAGACTGGGTAGCTTAAATAACAGAAATTTATTTTATTGACATTCTGGAAGCTAGCCTCTCTCTTTTTCAGATGGCTGCCTTCTTGCTATGTTCCCACATGATCTTTCATCTGTGTTACCGTAGTGGGTTTATAACATTTATGTATTTTTTTTGTTATTTTTCTACCTAGTTATTTTATTTATTATTTTATAATATTAAATACTCCAACTAATATTGTTGAATTGTGTTTCTTCCTTCAATTCTGTCAGTTTTTACCTTATGTATTTTGAAGCTCTAATATTATGTACATAAAGGTTTATAATTGGTATGTCTTATTGATGGGTATTATCATTATAAAGAAAATCATAAACTTGATGCTGCTTTGGTTCCAAATTCCCTCATCTTTCATATTTATATGTGTAGTAGCTCTCTTCCAGGCCTTCAGTACTCATTGAAGAAAGGGAAAAGTACTTTTGACCAATGTCTTCTGCCTTATAGACCATCCGTCCTTATGTGCTCTTACAACAAAGTGACTCACACCCCACAAATGGAGAATGAAGCTGACCAAGGGCAAATGAGGAGCTGGAAAATAACAGCAGTGTCATGAAACTGAACTAGAAGCCAGAGGAGACTAAAGTTTTTGAGTTTTGGATAACAGTTATTAAGCAACATTGAAAATAATGACACAGGAAAGTCTCAATGTACTGATAAATGTTGAAATAATATTGGTCATTATGTTCACTCCCAGTATCATTATCAGTACAATGAAAGGATTAGTGATCATTTATTAAAGTCACTAAAGAACTTGAATTATATACCTTACTTATTATAAAATATATAGCTTAATCTACTTTTTAAATGTTCTTAGTAAACATGGAAGAAGAGAGACTATTTGTGCCCAGTACTTTTTAATAGAAAGAAGGTATTTTTAACTCATGCATCACTTTGATGAAAGAAAAGATTTTGTAAAGATGATTTCAGAGCAGTAAGTGGAAGAAGCAGGATTTTAAAATGTGGTTATCTAACACTAAAGTTCTTTCTACTACCATTTTCTGCTACTTAAAGACATCTTGAGACTACCAGAAATGAATGAAAGACATTCTGCTTTTCAAATAATTCTAATGAACAGAAAATGCATAACATGTGTTACAATGTGCAGCATATCAGGCATGTCATATATAACTTGTATTGTACAATCTAAACAAATTGTTTATCTGTTATTGAAATTGATCTTGTTACTTTATAGTAATAAAAGCCTTCTCTGTTAAGTTTATTTAGTGCAATATGATTTTCACCATTGACATGTTGGCAAAATGTTTCACTAAAAGGAAGATATAAGTCAAAGATCTACCTCATAAAGCAATACCATCTGCATATGTTGACATATTTTTAAAAAAATATATTTTATTGATTTTTTTACAAAGAGGAAGGGAGAGAGATAGAGAGCTAGAAACATTGATGAGAGAGAAACATCGACCAGCTGCCTCCTGCACACACCCTACTGGGCATGTGCCCACAACCAAGGTACATGCCCTTGCCCAGAGTCGAACCTGGGACCTTTCAGTTCACAGGCCAATGCTCTATTCACTGAGCCAAACCGGTTTTTGCTGTTGACATATTCTTAGGGCAATTAGTGATTGATGATATGAAAGATCAAGTGAGAAAATCTTACTATTTCTTTGTCAAAGGCAAAGCTAAGTGAAAAATATGAGTTGAAAATAAGGATGAATATTCTTAAAAGTATTCACATTGGAAACACGTATATTATCTCAAGCTACTTAGAAATTATTGTCAAGAAATGGCTCCACTGTTTCTTATAACTGAAAAATAAATGTAGCATTGTGTTACATATGTTAGAGATTTTAAGATTCACTTAGACGCAAAACATTTTCTAAAAGATGAAAAATGTGGGAAACCTATTCTCTGATGAGTTACTCTTCATGAACAAGGGAGTTTGCCAAGATACATATCAACTTACCTGGCCAGCAGGGCTCAGTGGCTGAGTCTTTATCTATGAACCACAGGAGGTTATGGTTTAATTTTGGAGATGTGGGCTCAATCCCCAGTGGTGGTGGTGGGCAGGGGAAGGGAGGGCATGCAGTCAGCGGCTGATCAACTATTCTCTCTCATCACTGATGTTTCTATTTCTTTCCCTCTCCCTTACTCTCTGAAATCAATAAAAAATCTTTTAAACACACACACACATACACACACACACACACACACACACACACACACACACACACATATATATATCACTCCACTGAGTGGAGAATAGAGACCCTGGAATGGCCTCTTGGTCTCACAAGCCAGGTCTGTTGACTGAAAAGAAAGACATAATTTGAGAAGCACATACATGCTTTACTCTCATTCTTACCTCCTTTAATTTTAGAAACTCTCTTACACTGGCTCTATTTGTCTGATTCTGCCGTATGACTCATTCTTTGAGATGACACAGCAAAAACTAAAAGATGTTGAATATATTTCTGGTAATACTAACAATTGAAGCAGAACTTTACTTGGTTGATATATTTAGCCATATGGCATCTACCCATTGCCCAACAGCAAATAAAAAGAGGAGTTTTGAAATGAAAAAGAAGCAAAAAATAGAGATATGTAAAATGAATTTTGGTTGATTTTTATTTTTTTCCTGAATGTTCTCTCTGGAATGAAATAAAATTACATAGGCATTATATATATTAAATCATTTAATTCTGTCTATAGATAGATAGATGGTATTAGGAATAGATCAGCTGGGAAACTGCCAAGTGAGATGATATGCATGTGACACCAAAACATTATTGGCATAAAGTGGAAAATTTCAAATTATCCCGATCCTCTTCCAAGTAGTGGAGAGATCGGGGACATTGTCTTTCCTTCCTTCCTTCCTTCCTTCCTGTCTTCCTTCCTGTCTTCCTTCCTATCTTCCTTCCTTCTTTCCTTCCTTCCTTCCTTCCTTCCTTCCTTCCTTCCTTCCTTCCTCCCTCCCTCCCTCCCTCCCTCCCTCCCTTCCTTCCTTCCTTCCTTCCTTCCTTCCTTCCTTCCTTCCTTCCTTCCTTTTTCTTTCTTTCTTTCTTTCTTATTGCTATTTATATGACAGAAGAAATTTGGCAGCCAGTCATAGTCAATTGAAATTCTGAAAATAAAAAATTCATGATGTAGTACTGTTTATGGAAAATTAATCTGAATTTTATACCATTTGCTCTATCACGTAAGTGATATCTGGATAGAAAAAAAAATGCTGAATAGGAAATAGAAACTATAGCACAGTTATTTATTAATATACTTTAGAGTATAAATCCAGTTTTGCTCAATTAAAGTGAATCGGTAAGCGATTTTATTTGATATATAATATTTATAAACAGAAAAGCAAGGCATTCATTTATAACATATTTATAAGCAGAAAAATAACTGGAATGTTCACAGTATTTTAAATTATTTTTATTTTTTTAAATCATTTTTAATGTATAGCTGAGCAAGCAAGAAAAGACAGGAAATATTTAAGACAAGAATGTAAAAGTTTTGAAGCACTTATACTGTTCAGGGAGGTGGGATGGTGAAATGGAGAGGTGAGAGGTTGATAGTGGAGGTTGCTATTCTACTTTTTTTTTTTTTAAGTTTAATAAGGATTTGGGTCCAGGAAAGCAATGTGAATTGGAAATAAGATCTTAGACTAAGCTGGGCACCCCACACGGGCTATTCCATCATAAAAAGAGTAAAATGACATCACCACCAGGAAAACCCACCCCCCTGAGGACCCTGGTACGCATTAGTCTGGACCTTGGCAGAAAAAAGTAAGTCTTGAGAATTCATAAGTAGGTGTTCTCAGGATGATGAGGCCTGAAAACCACACTCAGAAATGACAATCTGAAAGAAGTCTTAGATAGCAGTATGTGCCCGATGGAACCCAAGCATAGCCATTCTGGAGAAACGTGCCAAATCCACATTTCTTAGGACTTCCACTCACACAGCAATCTTGAGTGTAAGTTTATAATACAAAATTTTAAATCCATAAGGAACAAATTAAGTTTTAAAGTTATGAGATAAAGTTATCGGATAAAACAAATGGTAGAAAGAATAGCATCTTTCTTAAAATTTCAGATATCAAAACTATCATATAAAGATTATAAAATAAGCATGCCTACCAATCTATTTATTCAGTATTGATAGAGTCACACCATTTTTTTTTTGCATTAAGTGAATTAGAAAATTAAGTGTGAAAACACAACTTTAAAATTTCAGAAGAAAATAGAGATGAAGATCTTGATGCCAGGATAGGGAAGGCTTTCTTAAATATCTCCCTGAAATTTTTTAAAGAAAAGAGAGATACATTTGATTATATTCAAATTCTCTGTATAGCAAAAGATAAACTTATTTAACCATAAAGAATAAGCTGATTTATGATGAACCAGCAAAACCTATTTGAAAGTATATATTCATCAAATTACTTGAATATAGAATATATGAATAACTTCTGAACATCAGTAAAAAAAAAAAGCAGATAATATCATAGAAAATTCAACAATGGATTTAAGACAAAAGCAAGAAAACTGAATTGCTATTAAAAACATAAAAGATACTCTCCAGAGATCAGAGAAATGTGATTTAAAAGTAGCATGATGCTAAATAACCCACAATTTGAGAGAACTAAAAATATTTTATAATACCAGGTTTACCTATAATATAATGCTACTTATGTGAAATTTAACAATTAAAAAGAACAATAATCTATTCATATGAAGCAAAGTATAAAAACATCATACCTGCGTGTGAAAATTCAAAAATTATGATTACCCGTGAGGAAGGAAGGGAAGCAATATGACCAAGCAGGGATTCTCAGGGGCTTTGCATATATCTGATATACTTCCATTATATTTCTTTAAAAAGAACTATGTTTCTTTTAAAACAATTATTTTAAAAGAATTTTAAGTTTGATAAAGTTGGAAAAATATGCATTTATTTTATTACTTATAAATTTCTTTATGTTTGAAACAGTTCACTATAAAAAATAAAAGTATTTTTCATTCCATTCACTAAATAAATATTAATCTTATCATTAAATAATTTCAGTGAAAAATCTGTAGTTTGTTAACCTGCCCAAAGTGCCATTGGGTCTCAGTGTCTTCCAGGGCCTGTGTAATTTGATTACATTTGGCCCAGGCCCCACCTCAGGGTGAACAGCATACTCCTTGGACACTGCCTGTAGACTGAAGTATAGCTGTCCCAGTGTTCTCTTAAACAGGATCAGAGAGCTTGACCCTCATTGTATGATTAGTTTGCAAGGCTGTAATGGACTGACCTGCATTCCCCAAATGTCAATATGGTGAAGCCCTAACTTCCACTATAACTGTATTTGGGTATAGGGCTTTTAAAGAATTAATCGAGGTTAATAAGTGGTTATAAGCCTGGGGCCCTGATCCAGTAGGACTGTTGTCCTTGTAAGAGGAGGAAAGAGTGCCAGAGGAAAGGCCACGTGAGGACACAGTGACAAGGAAGCTGTTTGCAAGCCAAGGAGAGAGACCTTATGAGAAACCAGATCTACCAACATCTGTTTTTTCTCTTGGTCAATTTAGAGAGAGTTGAGAGAGACATCAATATGAGAGAGACATCAATGTGAGAGAGACACATGGATTGGTTGCCCACTACAAGCAGCCAACCCGGCTGGAGATCGAGTCTGCAACCCAAGTAAATGCCCTTGACAGGAATCAAACCCTTGGCCCTTCAGTCCTTGAGCTGATGCTCTCTCTACTGAGCCAAACTAGCTAGGGCAAAACCTACCAACATCTTGATCTTAGACTTCTAGCCTCCAGATCTCTGGGAAAATAAAATTCTGTTGTTTAAGTCATCCAACCTGTGATATTTTGTTATGGTATTCCTAATAAATTAATATAACTGTAAAGATATGAGATTGAAAGCCCAGAAATCATTGAAAGACCAGATGTAGTAAAGTTGCTTAATCAATAAGACTGAGTGGCCCAAAGAACAGCAAATAGAGGCTCTACAAAAGTCATTGCATTGGTTAAAACAGAGATCTCTCAGAGGCATCACAGTGAGCCATGACCTCATTCAAGTAGCAGGAGGTTGACAATATGGCTGAAAACCCATGTGTAAATCCCATCTCCTGGTAGAAATAGTTTCAGCTATAGTATGAATAAGGGCTTTCTTTGCTTTGAGTTTTACACTGTATTTGTATTATTTTTAAGACCATATGAATTCTGCAGATAAATACTCTTATGACTCAGTGCCCAACCACCCAGTTTCAAGTCCATTCAAATTTTTTAGAAATCACAAAGAATTGAAAATACAAATGAATAAACTAGAATAAGCAAATACCACAACCAGATTTTAGGTAGGTTTTTGGGTTCATTTAATTTTAAATAAGTTAGTGTTCAAGTTTCAAAGTAATACTTGTGTTGTCCAGTACTGCCTTTTCTCAGACATGATAAATTATTTGTCTTTATTACTTTTTTATGAATATATATATTTTTAGCTGAAAGGAAATATATGATATAAAGGGTGATGTTAAAGAGATTTAAGCCAAGAGAATGACTAAATCAAGAAAAATGATTAAAGGTAGTAACAGCTATAAGAACATCAGATTATTACGGAAAAAGACTATGAATGTAATACCCTTAAATAATATTTACTAATTTTTGAACCCCTTTCCTGCACCTGGTTCTATGTTCTGCCTTTTATATATTATATTTACTTTAATCCTTAAAACCACCCTATAGGGTAAATACTTACATTAGTCAAAGTCCTGAGATGAGGAAAGTTTGACTGACATCAAATCATTTGCTCAAGGACACATACTAGTATGTGTCAGAAACCAATTTCAGTTCAGGCTAATTCATAAACCTAGGTCTTTAGAAACTGCAACATGCTGTGTCACAAAGGACGAACTTTTAAGGCATTACAAAGGTCAATGTGAAGCTTTATATTCTAAATCTCTTCTACATTATCAGTTGTCAGAGAGAACAAAGCTGGAGACCGATTCTGTTTTGTCCCATGTCCTTTCAGGACACTTTGTACTCTGAGTCCTATTTATGGATGATCAGAGTTTGCCCATGATCAGTGGCTGAGCTCTCCATAGCACACCATAGCTGGCCTCCCAGGAAGTGCACACCAATTAGACCCACCCTCAGAGGACTCCATCATCAGGTTTGGAAGGCCTGGGAGAAGGCCAGGCTGGCTCTCGAACAGGAGCGGCTGAGGTTCGGATGTAAATAGAAGAGAAAGCCAGCTGTGGCAGTGGAAAATAACTGTGTAGCCTCAGATTGCCCATTGAGCATAAATGCTGCAATGATTCATCTCTGAGTTGATAAACGGATTTTTCAAAGTGGGAGGCAGCCAGGATGCAGTTCCCAGCTAGAAGGGCTTCATTACTGAAAGGTTCCTGGAGAGAAACCACTCAACCCACACCCCAACATGCCTGAAAGGAACTGGCGTTAGGGGCACAGTTTTCCCTTTTGATGACACACAGACAAGGGGAGATTCTAGCAGTTTACTTCTTAGAGAAGGATTTGAGGTGAGCCTTTAGCCTTACTTTTCTTGGAGTTCATGTAATGATCATGTCATATTCAGAGCTCGCACTGATAGTAGGCATGTAGGAAATGCTCACTGACTCATGGACATGGTCACCAATGTATTCCCAATCTTCAGAGAGAAAACTATTTTAGAACCATAGATTCAGAATTCAAAAATACGGCTGGCATTGCTTACCTAGGCACATAGCTACCAGGTATGTGCATGGAAACTCCCAGACCTCAGTTATAAACATATCCAGTTTATTTTGTATGTTGTCTTTCCCATATTACTGTAACCCACATTCACCACTACTACCACACCCAGGCTTTCAAGAACTGCTTTATATTCACAGGGGCTAAAGAATCTTGTGCTCACTAGTAAACAAATGTCCAAGGTAGAGGAATTATGTTCTGAATTTTATAATTCTACTTTTTCCAGAAATAGTTATTAAGTATCCTATATAATAAAAGGCTAACATGCAAATAGACCAAAAAGCAGAACAATCAGTCATTATGACATGCACTGACCACCAGAGGGCAGAAGTTCAATTCAGGAGCTCTCCCCTGGTGGTCAGTGTGCCAGAATCTGGGCTTACAGCTGGCGAGTGCAACAACGGTGGTGGGAGCCTCTCCTGCCTCCAAGGCAGCGCTAAGGATGTCTGACTGCCGGCTTAGGCCCACTCCCCCAAGGGCCCCAGCTTTAGGCTCTTGGAAAACCCCCAACGGCTCCCGGACTGTGAGAGGGCACAGGCTTGGCTGAGGAACCCCTCTCCCCTCCTTCCCCTTCCCTCCCCCCAGTGTATGAATGTTGTGCACAGAGCCTCTAGGTTATTTTTTTATTTTATTTTTTTATTTTTATAAATAGACAATTATAGATAACTTATAACTCATTAAACAATGATAAAATGGAAAAACCTGTGTCCTCTTTTAAAAAATTTTTTTTGTTGATTTCAGAGAGGGAGGATGAAGAAGAGAGAGATTGAAACATCATTGATAAGAGAGAAACATTGACTGGCTACCTCCTGCATGGCCCCCTGTGGATAGAGACCACAATTCAGACAGAAATGGAACCATGACCTCCTGGTTCCTGGCTCAATGCTCAACCACTGAGCCACACTGGCTGGGACTACGTCCTCCTTTGAAATAACAAATACTTAGTTTAAATAACCAGATAAAGTAATATTAACTAAGGGGGAAAAAAAGCTACAAGAAGAAGTCCTGCAGAAAGATTATTCCAGCATTTTATAAATATCCAGTATTATTTTCACCTCATTTTAGAGTTTCTATTGTGTTTAGAATGAAAGCTATTTTGTCAGATATCAGAAGGAGATGAGAATGTGCTTGAAGGAATCTGATCCAATTAGCATTACATTGGTGACCTTTAAAAGTGAAGAATACACCAGAAGAATTCAAGAGTAGGATTGCCAATAGATTATACATTGCATGTATTCTAAAGGTTCAAAAGTGTGAAAATTTTTGCTTTGTGATTACAAGCAAGTGCATTTTAAGATGTTATAATCTGAATTTTCATGGCTGTAGGGCATCATTTCAAACAAACGATTCTTAGGGGAGAAATACAGTCAAATGAAGCTGAACCGTATAAGCAAGCTAACAATGTGCACTTGGTAAATTACTTCCTTCTGAATGTATTAATATCATCAAGGCTGATCTCATCTGCGGAAGCCGTTAAAAGCTGGAAGAGTAAATTATTGCCACAGTTGTCTAATTTGTGTTATTACAAAACTTGTGAAATTATTTTACAGATCACCTCATAAGACATTATCTTTACAGTCATTAAAACTGTTACGTTGCTCTCTGGTGTACTGTTATAAATGAAATTTTAAGTGTAGAAGTAAGCAAAAAAAAAAAAATTATATCTAGCTGCTAAATAGAACCAAATAAATTGCTGCTTTTTACTTTTCTCTGGATCATGACCATTCAATTGTCACCCCTCGGGAGTCCTGCGCTAGAACTAGGCCAGGAAGAATATTAGTGAGTACATTAAGTAGGGCAGATTTGGAATTAAGAGATGCAGACTTTAACACTGGTAGACATTATGTTACATGGTAAATGGGTTTCCAAAATGATATACTTATGTGAACCAAGTAGGGACTGATTTATGCATGCAGTCTAAGTGGTAGCTAAACTTTTATAAGTGAATGATATCGCTTGGGGGATAGTCTTATTCATCCCAGCTCTAAGCAAGCAGCTATAGCTGCCCTGCTTCACTCACAATGGGGATTAGAAAATATATTGGTCCTGGGGAGGGAGAGGGAGCGAGGTGGAGGAGGTACATGGGTGAGGAGGAGGGATATCTGTAATATTTTCAACAATAAAGATAATTTAAAAATAATAAAATAGATTAAAAATATGTTTGGCTGCTGTAAACTCACTATTAGGGCTTCAAACTCAGCCGGATAGTTTCTGAGGTTATTTCTGTGGGATGTCATATCTGACCCTCACTGCTGTTTCAGTGGCTTGAAAATCTGACATTTACTAATTTCCCAGGGTCTTTGGATCAGGTTTTTAGAATAAAAAATAATTATCCCAAATTAGCATATTTTAAAACAAAGTCTTAATAATTCCCTTTTAAATGCATTCCCTCTTATTTTTGAAACAGTGGCTTGCAACGGAGGATAATTTCGTCCCTAAGGGGATATTTGACAATGTCTGGAGATATTTTTGCTTGTCACCACTAGGGGATGTATGTGACTGGCATCTATGATCCTCAGGACAGTCTTCCACAACAGAGTCATCGGCTTAACGTATCAACCTTCATCCTTTTTTTCCACTTGTCCTCTATCCAACACCTCAGTACACCTAGTCAATTCTGCTTGCAAAATATATCTGGAATTTCTCATCAGTTTCAGTGCAGCTTCTCCAGCCTGTGCCACCTTTGCCTCTCACCTGGAGTAACTGACCTGCCTCAGCTCATCTCTTTTTTCTACTATTGCATTAGCCATAGGAATGCAAAGACTTCCTATCTAACTCAGAATAAAATTCAAAGCTTTTACTTTCATCCATAGCCTATTCTATGTTTGTTTCTTATTCATTTGTCTCATTTTGCTAAAACATAAACTCCAAAGCAGCAGTGACACTGTTTATAGCAGCATTCTGGAGCTTAGAAGACTGTAATGTACACAGTAGATACGCAATACCAACTTATGGGTTGAATGAATGACCTCAAGGTTCATTTATCCAAATGCCTGTAAGGATCTTTTAAATACCTCATGTGGACAATATTAACTGCAGATCAGGTCATGAAGTTATGTCATAATATACTTTTAAAATATATATTTTCATTGATTTCAGAGAGGGAGAGAGAGATGAAAACATCAATAATGAAAGAGAATCATTTGGCAGTCTGAGGCTCTAACCACTGAGGCACCAGCCAGGGCTACACACCACTCTTAGAATCTCTGGTTCTGACTTGCTCTCCCCTTCCTTTCATGGCCACAATTTTAAATATTCCAGTGTCACTTCCCCAGTATTCCTCAAACCAAGGCATTCTGACTTTGAACTCTGTGACTGTTAGTATTGTGTGTCAATTTGGCTAGGCCATAGTTTCCAGAAGGATGATAAAACATTATTCTAGTTATTTTCTGTGAAGATATTTTTTTTTTAGATGAGAATAACATTTAAATCAATAAACTTTGAATATAGCAAATTATCCTTCATAGTATGGGTGAGTCTTCTCCAATCAGTTTAAGGCCTCAATAGAAAACAGAATAACCTCCCAGGGTAAAAAGGGAATTCTGACAACTCACTGCCTTCACACACAACTGCAGCTGTTCCCTGGCTCTCCAGCTTGTCAGTTTACCCTGCAGATTTTTAACTTGCTAGCCTCCACAACTACGTGAGCCAATTCCTTAAATCAATCAAAACTCCCTCTGTCTCTCCCCCATACACACACATGTATGTGTATATGTAAGCATACACACATGCACACACACATATCTTATTGTTTCTGTTTCCCTGGAGTTCCCTACTATAGTTCCCACCTTGCTCCACTATGGCCATCAGTTAGTTCCATCGACTCTACCTACTCTTTTCAGATTATTTTGAACTTCTCTCACCCTTTAAATATTTCTAGACCCTGTTATTCTTTGACATTATACATTTTCTATCAAGTCTCATGACTTCAACTGCCACATGCATATGGACAGTTCCAAGATCCATCTTAGAACTCTTTCCTCAAGCATCTATTTACACGTCCCCCTCTTTTTGTCCTTTCTACTTTAAGAAATGCTGTCACCATCCACTCCAAAATTAAAGTGGGAAACCTGCTAGAGTGGGAAACTCTTCATCAATTTCCATCTCTAAACAGATAAAAACTTCACTCAGTTTTTTTAGTTTGTGTGTTTATTGGTAGAATTCCAGATTTGCAGTTATTTTCCCTTCTTGTTCCACTATTTCCTGGTTCTCATTATTTATCTGGAGAGGGCAATTGTGATTCATATTATTTCTTTTTAAATATTTGATAATTCTAGGCTACTTTGAAGGTATTTTTTTTCTTTGCCTTTGGTTTTTAAATATTTATACTCCAATTCTTTCAAGTATAGGTTCTTTGATTTAAAAAAAAATACTGTATATTTTGGAAAATGTTAGGTCATGAGTTTAAGTGATTTATCTGCCCCATTATCTCTCTCCAAAGTTAATGTGTAACCTTGATTGTTTCATGAAATCACCTATATCTGTTAGGCTCTTTTGTACAGATTTTCATTGTTTCCTTTACATGCTTCAGTTTGAATATTTTACATTTTCCTATTTTCCAATTTGTTATTCCATGACTAACAATCTATACAATTTATCTACTCACTTCTTAATTTTTATGTACTATATATTTTTAGAATTTTATTGCATCTTTTTATAGATTTTAGGTTTCTGATAAAATTTTCCATTTTATCTCCTAGCTACCTGAATATGTTGGCCATATTTATTTCAAAGTTTGTGTCTGATAACTCTAAATATTTATCATTTGTGGTCATTGTTCTGTTGTCTAGTCTTTTCTCTGTTTTTCTTGACTTGGTTTTCCTGATAAATTTTATTGTTAGTAATTATATATAAAAATTAGGGTCTATGAATGATTTCCAGGTGATTTTATTTTAATTCTGGCACTCAGGGAGGATAGATCACATTAACCCAATCTTAGATTAAATTAATCAAGTTTTAGGCGTTTTTATTTTTAGATTGATCTATTTCTAGTTTGCTCTTGCTCCTATAGTGCATCTTTCTAGGTGATACTACTGATAGTATAAGTTTCATAGTTTACCCCCCAGGAAAATCTCTTATATTTTTTTAAATAACTCCTTAGAAGAGTGGTAGTAGAAGAAGGCTTTCAGAATAAGTTGAAATTGGCAGTAATGGCTATGAACGCCTTCTCTGAAGAAGACAACAGTGAATGCAAAAAGTAATGTTAGCTAAAAAATTAGAGTTATTAAATCCAAATACTTTTTTAAAATTTCTCCTGAATGTATTGTAAGAAAAGTTATGTGGCATCATGAGCAAAAGAAGAAAGACTCAGGGGGAAAGCTTTGATAAAAAAATTTAAGTATAGGTTAAAGATAAACTGGACAATCACCGTGTCTTCTCAAGACATCAAGAAGGGAAGAAAACCTCCAAAGAGTTTCCTCTTCCTTTGACACTAGGCATTCCCAGAAAAACAAATCTGCTTCATTGCACTATTTTAGAAGCAAAACGGACATATCTCTAGGTCTTATAGAGCAAGTGGCAGCTTGCATATAGGGTATTTCTTTGTCTCAAAATGGGCCTCTTACTCTTTGTTTCATAAAAATTGTGTGTGTGTGTGTGTGTGTGTGTGTGTGTGTGTGTGTGTGTGTGTTATCTGTTTAGGGTGAAAAGTAAGCTAAATATATGAAAAATGATATTGTTAGATTTGGCTTTATCAGTTTAGTGATACTAAAAGTTTCTCTGCTCAAAAATATGTGTGTAAGCACTCATGATAATGCTAACTTGCACTTCTAGAAATGTTTTTCTTTGGGAACTGAACATTCTTTTGGTCAGCAAGAATCCATATAATACTCCTGGGAGATGTTACGATTGAACAGTTGACATTTTGAGGGGAACTATCTTCTTTCTCAATTAGTTGCAAGTTCTCTACTGGGACTGGAAAGAGATATGCCCTCAGTAGGGAGCTAAATTATGAGCAAGGAGGGGAAAATGGCAAAGATAACTTGATCTATTTCCCAATTTTGCTTAGGGTTGGCTCTGAAAATAGCCTGTCATTGACACACTGTAATTCTTCAACTTCAAACTACAGTTTTGGAAAGAAGACCATCATACATCTAAGAAGACACCACTCCTTTATTTACACAGCAGAGGTGGAGGACAGATTCTGTCCTTTCTTCTATAATGGGTTTTAGCTCCTATCCTTCAATTCCTTGACTCTCTATTACTCACACTTCTCACAACAGGAAATGATTCCATGGCTCAGTGGTTGAGCATCAACCTATGAACCAGGAGGTCACGGTTCAATACCTGGTCAGGGTCCATGTCAGGTTGTGGGCTCAATCCCCAGTGTGGGAGATACAGGAGAAAGTTTATCTCAGATTAAAATGATCTTTTCTGGTAAGATCACATTTTCATATGATCATCTGAAAATAGAAAGCATCAGTGTAACGAGGCACAGGTTAATCACACTTGATCAATGATGGGCACTGAAATTTGTATGATGACTCAGACATCATGAAAATGACTCTAAGGCTAGAAAATTGTTAGTTCCAGAAAAATGCACTATTGAGGGATAGATGTAATATGAGGATGGTAAAATCTTTGTAGCACTGTGTAAATAAGTCTACTAAATTGAATAAGACGAAAGCACTTCTTCCTACCATCATGAGCTGAAAAATTAATTTAATCCTTTCTGCATTCAGCCAACTTCTTAATATCAACATACTTTGAAATTCTGTAGTCCTTTTTAAACAGAGGATGTTTATATTGATTTGCTTGGATGAATTTTAGAATTTTACACATATTTATTTTACAGGTCAATGTCAACTCCAGGGATTTTGCTCTGTTGTGGGATTCAAAATTTGAATTGAGAACCACTGAAAATGGCTAATTATTACCAATACTGGACTGAATTCCACAAATAATAGTGTTGAATTTGGCCTGTGGCATGACAGATTATTGATTTGTGTAAGGATGAATAGGCTCAGATTCAGAAAAATATTCATATATGACTTTGCAAGTAAATACCTGCTCTTAAAATTATTGTTGGAATTCAAAGCAGAAAGGTAGGCATCATTGCTGGCTTTAGAATTAACATGTGGCAGGTTAGTCAGTGACTGTGACTGAGGTGTTAAGTCCCTAACCATGGTTAGTGTCCAAGGGATCATGCTGTGTTTCAAGAAGCCATCTGCTGAAGGTCAGAAAAAGACTTAGAGATTCATAAGCAGTTAAGTCAAAGTCTGGACACTTTTTGGCCAGCAAGTTAGAAGTACTGACTACCTCAGTAGCACCAGGAGTCCTTAAACTCTTGTTGTTAATGAAAGTTATTAGTCTTATAACTGAGAGACAGTGATATTATCAGCCATTGGCTAATAAGATCCCATCAAAAAGTTCTCAGTGTCTAAGATTTGATCTTTGATCACTCTGCTTCTTCCTCTTTCCTCCTTTCCCATCAGTGAATATGATAATGTTCACTACTTTAGCTAGATTCTTTTTTTTTTTCCAATGCTGCAAAATTGAAACAGAAATGGGATAAGGATTCATAACTATAAGAGTAAAGAAAACTAAGAATGACTTAGGCTTAGCAGTTAAAATGGTTTACACAGTACACTGCTAAGAAAAAGATTAGAAGAAAAAGGGAAAGTCATGCCTACTGGGTGAGCCCAGGAGACTCTTACACGAGGAATATGGTAGTGGAGCAACTAAAGGATCTGTGAGAAATAGTTGGGGCAAGAAAGAGAATATATAATTGTGACAAATCGCATTTTCCAAATATGGCTACAAATTCGCACACCTCACATGCTTTTGTGAAACGTGAACTTGACATTTCCCTTTCAGTAGGGGAGGGCATTTCTCCTGCTCTGGAATATGGACAGGCTCTGGCTGCTGTCTGACCAGCGGAGTACAAGGGAAGAGGTGCTCTGTGACTAATGAGTCAAGGTCAGAAAAGACAAGGCAGATTCCATCCGTTTCTCTTAGAACATTTGCTTAGAACTCAGGTGCTCTCCTTCAGAACCTGGCTCCCATGTTATGAGAAACCCAAGCACATGAAAAGGGAACAGCTTGGAGCCCCAGTCACCAACCCTAGTGAGGCCCAGACTTTAGGTCGTGTCAGCCCAAGTATAAGATGTAGCATGAAGACGCTACTAGCTCTAAGCCGCTGAAGATCAAGGCCTTGTGGAGCACAGAGAGACAGCCATCTGTACTCTCCCCTGTCTGAAACACCGACCCACAGGTCTGACTGTAATAAAATAATGCTTTTTATGTCATTGATCTTGAGGTGATTTGTTTTGCAACAATGGATAACAGGAACATTAATGCTGTACATGATGATGATGTGGTTTATTTGGCTGTAGATGAAGTTTATTTGGCTGGGAAGTTAACACTTCTAGTTGAGAAAAATGTAAAACCAGCATATTTAAATATTCTACTCAATAATTCAAATTATGTGTGAATGTTTCGAAGAATTGAAATAAGTATGATCCAGTTTTTTCAAGAAAGATTCTATGGAGAAGGTAATACTGGTTAATAAATTGTATATCTAATTATTATTAAAAATGAGCATTTATTAGTTAGAATGAGAATGTAAATTCCATTAAGGCTGATTTTCCCCCCTCTCTTTGTTTTACTTATTGCTGTTTCCCAACATCTAAAAGAGTGCCTTGCATAGAGTGGTCAATGAGCAAAGGTTTGATAAAGAAATTAAGTTACATAAAACTATGTAAAAATAATGAAACTATAAAGTAAGGAAGTTTCTAGATGTAATATTGAATAAAATGACAATAGAAAGTAGGAAAAATAGATAGCCCTGTTAATCTTATTTTAGGCAGACAAAGATAAAAAATACCAGCTGAATAATAAAAGTATAATGATTTGTTTTATTCTTCATAAAATATGCTCCTAAAATAATTTAAAATGACAGAGAATATTATCATTTTAAAAACAAAGTCAGCTCAAAGCAATTCTTAAGGAAGCCATAGCGCACTAACTATGTCTATGCATTAAAATAATGTTTATCCCTGTACATTCTAAATTAAATTACCTGCTTGCTCTTTTTACAGATAGCATCTGTCTAAACTGTTAGTTTGCCGAATGAAACATTTCATAATATTGACTATATCCAAAATCAAACCTTCCTGGGAACTTTTAAGTCCGTTTTTGTGTCATTAAAAGGAAGTGGTTGAGATTTATTTTCTATATTATTTAATGTTTGGATCAACGATGTTGTGTTGTCTTATGATACAATGAAAAGAAAACAATCAAATTCTAATCTTGAAGGGCTTAGAGATTGTGTACTCCCATCCATTTTTATTTATCTTATAAGTATGAAAGCTAAGGCTAGAAAAAAAATGATTAACTGAGACTTTAAAATCCGAAGGACTTGTACTAAAATGAATAAATGTGAAATGTTAAGCTTTGGACCCTGAGGAAGTGTAAAACCTTGTTAGGCCTCAGTTTTCTCATCTATAAAATGGGTATGATAATAGCTTTCTTTCAGAGTTTTGGATACAATGAGATAATATATGCAGCATAGTTAGCACTATGCTCTAGACTAGGGGTGTCGAACTCAATCAGAGAAGGGGCCAAAATCTAAAATCCAGCCTAAATCGCGGGCCGAATGGTTTACTGAACAGTCATAAACTGTCATTGTGATGGAAACGCAGTGGAGTGCAGTGATGACAGCGCGGTGCGGGCCACATTGCAAGGCCTGGCGGGACGGATTTGGCCCGCGGGCCTTGTGTTTGACACATGTGCTCTAGACATTTACTTCCTCAATAACTACTATACTTAGTGGTAATATTAATTATTATTGTTAGTAGCACCCATGCTCAGTGACAGACCTTACATACAGTGACTAGTACAATTTGAGGCTGAGCCTGAATAAATTCAGCAGACTTAATTCACTCATTTTTTTTCATTGATTAATGGTCATAGCAAAGTGTTTATAAGTGGCATAATACATGATAGCATATATTAAGCCAACAAAACATCTAAGTTACTATATAGTACATTCTTACAGAAAAACTAAATAAAATTTTGCTATTGGATACTCTCCTAAATTTGTGAGCCATACATGTAAGTCTCATTAGTGGACAACAGTTTCTTCTTCTTTTTTTTTTTTTTTTTTTTTAAGAAAATTTCTGGCTTATTTTTATTGTCCCAGCAAATTATTAATAATGTCTCCTATTACCCTTAAAAGGTTCCAGATTAAATATTAAGTTATATAGTCATCCCAGGCTTAAAGCAAATATGAGCTCTCCAACTGACATACAAAACATTTTTATTGTTTGCTTTTAAATTCTAACCAGAGACATGTTCCAAAGAAGAAGGTGCATTAATATGGCCTTAGGGCGAGAGACAACACTTTAGCTATTATGTTAGCCCACTTTAGAGGCCAAAGCTCCATGGAATGAATAAAGTCTAAGAAAGAGAATGTAACAAGTCATCTATAATAAATGGGAGATTTATAAATTACAGAACACCCTGAACCATCAAAACGTTTGTGATAAACATCCTGTATAAAGAGAAATCTTCAAAATCAAATAGCTCATTGGTACACAGGCATCATGTCCCTGAATGTCAACTGAACAGGATTTTTATTTCCATTTAAAGTGAGAATTTACTGCGTATGTGTTAATATCTTTTGAAAGCTATACAAGTTGCCTACACATACCTTAGGAATAGAAATTATTAAGTGAAGTGCTGTCAAACCGAGATGACATACCTGTCCTCATCAAGTTGTCTTTCTTAAATATTTTGTTGCTTCTAATAAGTTAATGGTCAGGGAGATAAAGCCATTGCTCTGACAATTTAGAAGCCTGTGTGCTAGCGCCACGTGCATTTTTAGCTAAGGTCTTGTTTTTGAACAAGTTTTCGTTTTCTTTTGTATGTGGGAAAGTGAATACATATTTGTTGAAACGCTTTGGGGGGAATTTGTGCTGATAATTATTTTTGTTAGATTTCTAAATTTCTTAAATTATCTGAAAAAACAAAAAATTCACCATTAACTTTCAAATAATTCTTTTCAAAAACAACTTTGTCATCATGGATTTTTCTTCTTCATTATCAAGTTCACACTCATATTCAGAGTAATAAATAACAATATTAAAAATAAGTCAAAAGAGAAATGAAGACAAGCAGAGGCTATCAATTTTCCACAGGTTAGATACATGTGAAGTTAGGTGATAGTAGAATAAACAGTAGAAATACATTTTACATCAGAAAAAAAAATAGTCCAGAAAATGGGTGATCTCCCATCTCTCTTCTCTTCTCTCTCTCTCCATGTGAAGCCCTTTCCTTATCCTCACCTAGACTAAACCTATTTTGTTGCACATAAAAATTCAGCAGCTAAATTTTCAATATCTTTGCAAAATGTCAAAGCTTTTTATATCTGTAAGTTTTCTATCCACTTCATTTACTTCGGTTTCTATGCCTTCTAGCAGAGCTGTCTGAAGAAGTTAGTTTTTTAAAAGATTACACAGAACAGGGAAAGCAAGAAGCTGGAACAGTCAAATTGCTATCATATTTTATTCAATCACATAAGGGAGTGATATTGTTAAGGATCTTTGAATATGTTGACTAGAAAAAGAGAAAAGCATTAGATTCTGTGGAATAGCTATAAAAAGGAGGCTTTTCCCTGTCTCCCAGCTAAAGGACTCATCTACATATATTTTATAACTGAAGATTGTCTTACAATGACAGGGTTTTTTTGTTTGTTTGTTTGTTTTGTTTTTTTTAATAGAAGTATGTAATTAAGTGATGCACATTGTAAAACTATCAATAGTGACTGAAATAAGTATGTTTTCCTAATTGGAGAATTCTCTTACTAAACGCTATGTAATATGTGATAACAGTGATCATTGTAGTTGCCTATTTTGTTTTTGTGTTTCTCTCTTAATTTTCTCTACCCTCTTTGGCATCTCTGTTTATTTTCACAAGTCTTCTCATTTCACTCTGGTTGGAATCATTCCATATTTAGAAAAAGGTCAGCCAGCCCTAGCTGGTTTGGTTCAGTGGATAGAACTGTGGACTGAAGGGTCCCCGGTTCTATTCTGGTCAAGGGTACATTCTCCAGGTTGTGGGCTCCATCCCCAGTTGGGGGCTTGATCCCCAGTTGGGAGCATGCAGGAGACAGCTGATCAATGATTCTCTCTCATTATTGATGTTTCTATTTCTCTCTCCCTTCCTCTCTGACATCAATAAGATATATATTTAAAAAATAAAAAATAAAAGGTCAGCCAGTCTCAATTCATATTTAAGAGATGTCCTTAAAGTGCCAACTTTCCTAATAAAAAAAGGTTGATAAAAAAGGTTGACGTGAGCATTTTAGCCAAATTTCTCAAGAACAAGTGGCACACAAGCCTCTCCTGTATGAAGTCTCTCTGTCTCTGAAGGATGACCTAGTAGCCTTTAGGTGACTATTTCTCATGGCTCTCAGGACATATTTTGTCACAGCACTTTCTGCATAATATTGTGATAGTTTGGTTACCCCCCCTCTTCCTATCAGACTTATACTGCATGATATAAGGACCATGTATTTTCTTTATTAGAATATTTAAAATCCTACCACCTATTTGTGCAAACATGTAATAGACCTCTATAAATCCCTGTTGAATGAAGAAATGAAGGTATTGGTTAATTGGCTAATTAATGAATTACTGAAAATGGCATCTCTGGTACCTCTTTCTCTTCTGGAGTATAATTAGGAACCTGCTGAAACTGTTATTAGATGACTTTATTTGTTCACATTGATATTTCAAGGTATGATATTCTATTGCACATTCATAATAAAAGCTATTTAATGAGTACCTATGTCAGGAACTATTTTAGGTACCAGGGAAAGAATGATTAATAAAGAGACAAAAATCTCTGTAAAAAAAAAAAAAAAAGGAGAGATGGACAAAAGAAATGACAGCATATGCTGTTTTGGATTGTGAGTTAAGAGGCAGTATCTCAGAGAAGATAATCACTTGAGCAGAGCCTGAAGTAAAGAGGCAGGCTATGTGGACATCTGGAGGGGAGAGGGTTGAGAGCTTTTATTCAGAGAAAGATTGGGGATTGTAGAATTTTGAACTAGAGCCAGGCGTCTTCAAACTTTTTAAAGTGGGGGCCAGATCACGGTCCCTCAGAGAGCTGGAGGGCCGGACTATATGAACTACTAATTCCTACTGTAACACCTCGGCTGCGCTCACTGCCCAAAAAACCTGGCGGGCCGGATCAGACTCCTCTGTGGGCCGCATGTGGCCCGCGGGCCATAGTTTGAAGACGCCCGAGACATGACTTCCACATAAAAGGATTTTCTGAATGCTGTGGAGGACACATGATAATGGAGCAAGAATAAGGTCAAGGAGACTATAGAGGGCTAACTAAGAAGCGATGTGATAGTGGCTTATAGCAAGGTGGTAGTGGTGAGCGTAGCAAAATATCCATCAGATTTAAAATATGTTTTGAGGACAGAACAAACAGAATGGACTGGATATGCAGTGTGAAAGAAAGGGAAGAGTCAATGATTTCTCTTATTTGTCCCCTCCTCCATCTTGAGCAATTGATTTAATGGAGGTGGCATTTATTGTGACGGAAAGTGCTGAGGAAATAGGAATTTGGTTACATGCTGATTAAGATTGAAATGTCTATTCGGTTTCCTAACAGAGGTATTGAGTAGGAAGTTGACTATGCAGCTGGAGAGAAAAATTTAAAAATTCATCCTGCAGATATAATTCCTGATATCATCAGTATACCCATGCTATTGAACCATAAAGATAGCCACCTGCAATATTAATATGTGGAAGGAAAAAGTCAAAACACTGATGACTGAAGTATAATTTCTGATATCTTCTTAAACGCTGTTTTGTCTTTGCAAAAAAAAAAAAAAAAAAAGTTGTTGGCACTACACCCCATTCTATATTCTACTTAATTTTTACCACAGCTTAAGTGGCTTTCCCTGACTTTATGGGAAAATCAAACATCATTTCTACAAACTCTAGTACCACTCTTTTATTATTTAGCCCTGTGTAACACTCGTCACATTTCTATAATTTCATAAATGCTTTTATGTTGTGTGGCCTCTAAGGTCAGGTGTTGTATTTGTCTTATTTTTAGTGTACCCAGGTCCTAATTTACTGCAAGAATATCTTATTTGTTAAACTCAATATCTTATTTGTTAAACTCAATTGAATTCTTAACCAGGAGCCAATCTCTTCAGACTTTTAAGTGGTCCATTATGACACTAGATTATCGTCAAATATTAGAATTGCAGAACTAATGTGTGAGTCTTTAACAAGAACTTCAGTTGTCTGTATTCACATTTCCTTTCCATTGCCATTTCATTCAATTGACCTGATTGAACAGTGCAATTACATAGAGTGTTAATTGTCTGCTAATAGGAGGAATAATGGTAAAATTACATAGTACATTCCTCTAATAACACTCAAATTACTGTTTTAGATTCATTCACAATCTATAACCAAGGTCAGTGATTTTGATCTAATTTTTCACAAACACATTAGCAAACAGTGTTAGTGAAAAATGTTGGATTTAAATTCTGAATTTAAAATATCTGTTGGAATTCAGCACAGTACAGGATATAAAGTCAACACACAAAAATCAGTTGCAATACTCAATACTAATAACAAATAATCTGAAAAGGGAAAAAGACCAATTTTACTTACAATAGCATTAAAAAGAATAAAGTACTTTTGAATTAACCAAGGAGGTGAAAGACTTATACAATAAAAACTAAAAGTCATTTCTGAAAGAAATGAAAGAAAATGAATTAATAGCATGCTTTTCATAAAATATGAGAGATTACTCATATTGATGGCTATTATCCTTAAACTTTTTAGATAGTTTCCCCTTTGGATTTCTCCTGCACATACCATTGAAAATAATGGCTTATGTTCAGTTCTTTAATTTTCAGTGATTTTATCAGTTTATGAATAATTTATTTTGGAAACTTTAAGCAATAGGCTGTCTAGGATCTTCAGGAACAAAAGGCCCAGGGAATCTGAGATATTTCTTTTTAGACAGATGGAAAATGAAAGTACACATAGTATTGCATACTGAATGGCAATTAGTTCTTACAAACATTGGAAGTTATTTTATCAGGTCCCGAGATAAGCCATGGCACTACTCTGTCCAGTTCCATGAGGGTGTGGTAGATAAGGTCATTCCCTTTTCATAGGCCTTGCGTGAACCACATCTGAAGTCAAGATGTTATCTTTAGTTTGACCTAAAAACACTGTTCTCTTGATCAATAGACCTGAGGCTTTCTTTTTCTTAAGACAGTTTGACCACTGACCAGAACCTAATGTACTAAGGGCTTAATGATTAAGGGAGTGGACATGCAGTGCGTCATGGCTATATATAAGATTGGAAAAAGCTAGGTTGAAGGAAAAAATCATAGTAAAGAAATGCAGTTCCTGTAGCTTTAAAATTGCCCCCTTACTTCTGATCACTCCTCATTCTAGAGGAATATAGGGCAACTGGGGTAGAACCATATAAATTTATTTTTGAGGCTTTAGTGTTTGTTTTAGGATTTGGTAGGGCTGGTGCCCTTTTATTGGTCTTTGTCTCCCTCCCATCCCCTTCCAGGGCTTCCCTGAGTATTCTAGCACATCCCCCCACCGCACCCCCCAGCTGGAATACAGACTATTTAGCTCCCAGGGAAAATATGATTTTTTGGCACCATATTAAATGTGTATATATTAACGAGGAAAATGAACATCTTTTTTATATGTCTTTTCTAAAACAAGAGATGTCCTTCCATTTACTCAAACCAGTTTTTGTATCTTCAGGATGTTTTAGATTTCCTCACTGAGGATTTTCACATTGACTTCTAGATATTTAGTCTTTGTGGTTAGTTTTGTAAATGGAATTTATTGTTTTATCTATGAAGACTATTGACACTGGTATGTTATTATTTTCTGCATCTTTTTGCATTATTATATTGTTTGCATTAATGTTCAAATAGATTACTTCTAGTTTGCCAGTTATATACTAGTAATCTGCAAATTCTATATATATAAAAATCTAATTTACAAATTGTCCCCTTGGGAGTTTGACAGGAAGACAGGGAGTTCGATCTCTTACTATGACATGTACTGAACACCAGGGGGTGGTGCAGAACAAAGGAAAGCCCCAGCCAGCAGCCAGCAGCTTGGGGACTCCAGCTGCAGTGGAAGGCCCCAATCAGCCCTGATTGCCAGCCAGGTTAGGGACCCTACTTGTGCACGAATGGATGTGCCTGCAGCCAAGTTACATGCCCCTGACTGGAATCGAACCTGGGACCTTTTTCTTTCTTCTTCTTTAAAAAAAAAAAAAAAAAATGTATATATATATATATATATATATTATTGATTTTTTACAGAGAGAAAGGGAGAGGGTTATAGAGCTAAAAACATTGATGACGAGAGAAACATCAACCAGCTGCCTCCTGCACAACCCCCACTGAGGATGTGCCTGCAACCAATGTATAATACATGCCCTTGACCGGAATCGAACCCGGGACCTTTCAGTCCACAGACCGACGCTCTATCCACTGAGCCAAACTGGTTTTGGCAACCTCAAGATTTTTTTTTTTTTTTTTTTTTTTTTTTTTTTAATAAAACCACAGAGGTACAAGTAATTCCTAGAAGAAATGAGCTGAGAAAATGAGTTACAGAAGTAAAGGAAGGACCCTTGGATTTTGAGAGTGAGGAGGGTAATGGTAACTTTCCCGGGAAGGTGGGAAGAGGGAAGGCAAAGGCTCCAGGTGCTCTCAGAAATTTTCTTTCCCAAGGATTAAAGCTCATAAGATTTTAGGGGAGGCCAAGGGAAGCTCTCAATAGTCTATTCAGAGGCTTTCCAGGTGTGTTCTTTCAGGCCATGGACTCCACTGAGTGGTCATCACCAAGGAGCAGCAGGTCATTATTCCATGCAGCTGGTCCTGCGATCAACCTTGGAGTTGTTTATCTGTTTTTACTGCTTTTCTAGGCCTGAAGCTGAAATACAACTGAGGCCTAGACGTTAACTCTAGGGAGGGAAGGTCAGAGGGTCATGCTAGGAGAGGAAAGGTCACCTTGGGGGTGAAGTCCCACCCTACAATAGTCCAGGGCTTTCCTCCTGCTTGACCTTCTGTAGCTGGCCCATCTTCTTTGCTCTGTTCCTGCATATCTAACTGTCTACCACCAGTCATCTCCAAGGATTATTTTCATTGAGATGGATGAAAAGTAGAGCCTCATTATGTATCAAATTTAGCTCTCCTTGGCTAAAGTAAAAACTAGTTCCTGACTTCAGGTTTCTGTCCTAAGCTTTTTTTTTGTGGAGATTTTTGCATCAGGAGCTCCTCAAAACCAACATTTCTTCACTGGTCCAGAAAAGCAGCATTACCACTTCAAAATAAAGTTACCCTATTTCAGTGGTCTGCAAACTGCAGCTCGCGAGCCACGTGCAGCTCTTTGGCTCCTTGAGTGTTCTAACGCCAATTCTTCAAAATTGACTGGCCCAGGCCGAAAACCGACTTCTGTGCATGGACCATGAAGTTTTAATTGCACTGTATGTGCTAGCCCGCATGTGATATTTTGTGGAAGAGCCACACTCAAGGGGCCAAAGAGCCGCATGTGTCTCGGGAGCTGCGGTTTGCCAACCAATGCCCTATGACACAAATGTTCTGTAATATTTACCACATAGTGTAGTGGTTATCACGTTTGCCTCACGTATTCTATAATATTGACAGATATTCAGTTATGGAGACTAATCTACTTGACATGGTTAAAGAAGCAAAGAGGAAACTGCATACAATATCACTAACTGTCCTAAATCTGTATTGGCTTTTTAATGGTGGCTGCCTGGGAGTTGGGGTGGAAAGAGGCAGAAGGAATTTTGTGAGGTGCAGGCTATTGACTATATCATCCTCAGTAAGGATGGACAGTGAGGATGATTTCACAGATATATATGTGTCAACATTTATCAAATTATGTATTTTATATATGTGTAGTTTATTGTCTGTCAATGATGTCACAATGAAGCTGTTAAAAAATTTTTATTTCATTAAAAAAAAAACTTCAGTGATAGGTTTTTTTTTTTTAAAAAAATGCAAATCTAAATGGCTAAGGTAGCACTTTTACCTTTTATCAGTCACTCATTTCTTCAAATAAACGATTAAGAGTTTAACAGCGAATATCAGGTTCCTGGGAATGATACTAAGAAGTCTTTTTCTGAAATTTAGATGGCAACCAATATTTTCTCTGCAGGGGATTTCATACTCAGTCTCCCAAGCAGACACCTTGGCAGCATCTCTGATTGACTGCTTCATGCTTTCCATTTCCCCCCTCCCCCCTCGACTTACTCCCCACACTGCTCCTTACTGTTCCTTACAAACATTATTGGGGAGAACTGAGGTGGCGGCCTAGGGAAACCTCTGTGCTTGCCGCCTCCCACAACCACATCAAAATTACAACTACAATACAGAACCGCCATCATTGCCATCATTCAGAACTGCATGAAAGGAAGCCCTGCAACTGGAGAAGTAGGGAAGAAAGAACCTTGAGACAGGAGAGGCAGAGGCGAGGAACGAGCTGGGCCAACACCCATGTGCGGCCTTTTTTTCAGTCCAGAGGAAGATCGCCTCTGCAGAGGTTGCCATGAGGAACAAGGGGTCTCAGCCCCACACCAGACCCCAGGCTTCCAGAGCTGGGAAGTGAAACCCCTGAAACTTCAGCAGGGATTTTGTAAAAGCCAGCAGGGATTTTGGCTGAGTGACACAAAAGCTGCTGGAACTCTAGATGTTCCTCTCAAAGGGCTGGCGCACAAACTTACCTGGTTCTGCTTCTTCGGAGCTCCAAGGCCAGGCGACTCATTCACGTACAGGGAGGAACTGGATTGTCTGGCATCACAGCAGGGACTCGGGGGCAGCTTTCTCTCAAACAGTGGTGCTTGCAGGGGTCATTGTTCCTGTGCTGGGATCTCCTCTGTTGTAGGGCTGACTGGCAGCCATATCAGCATGGCCTACACTGTTTTCTCTGCCCTGGGGATTCCCTGAGACCTCACCTCACCCAAGCTGTTTGCAGCAGATTTTCCAAATGAATGGCTTGTTTTGGCTCAGGCTTCAGACTTTCCTAAAAATCTCTCAAACAGGCTTCAGCTGGTGACAACAGCATGCCCCAAACCTATCAATAAAAGGCCCAAGACCCAGCTCTAGCACCAGGTTTTGCTTCACAGCTGGGCCTCATCTCCTCCACAGCAGCTCTCCCACTGTAGCTGCAGCTCGTCCTCACAGCCAATTGGCCTGGAGGTCAACTCTTCCCAGAGACACCAACAGCAATCAAGGCTCAACTACAAGACTGTGCACACAAGTTACATTGTGGAGGAAACCTAGAGTGCCCAGCTCAGGAGACTGGGGAGGCTGAGCCACTGGGCCCTATAAGACACCTACTACACGAGGTCACCTACCAATTCCAGGAGACATAGTAGCTCTAATTAATATGTAGAAATAAACAGAGGGAAGCAGCCCAAAGCAGAGACAAATAAACCTGTCACAAATGAAAGAAATAGAAGCAATCAAACTACTGGATACAGAGTTCAAAACCATGGTTATAAGGTTACTCAAGGATTTTCATGAGACTTTCAAGGATCTTAGTAAGAATATCAAAGACATACAAAAGGACCAGTAAGAAATTAAGCATACAGTAACTGAAATAAAGAATAATTTACAGGGATTCAACAGTAGAGGATTCTGAGAATCAAATCAATGATTTGAAATATGAGGGAGCAAAAATCATCCAATCAGAAAAGCAAAAAGAAAAAAAGAATCCAAAAATATGAAGAAAGTGTAAGGATCCTGTTGAACAAGTGTACCAATATTGGCATTATGGGGGTGCCAGGAGGGGAAGAGAGAGACTAAAATATTAAAAACCTATTTGAAGAAATAATAGCAGAAAACTTCCCCTATCTGGTGAAAGAAATAGACTTACAAGTCCAGAAAGCACAGAGAGTCCTAAAGAATAAGAACCCAAAGAGGCCCACACCAAGACACATCATAATTAAAATGACAAGGATTAAATACAAAGAGAGAATCTTAAAATCAGCAAGAGAAAAAAACGGTTCATTACCTACAAGGGAGTGCCTGTATGACTGTCAGCTGATTTCTCAACAGAAACTGTGCAGGCCAGAAGGGAGTGGCAAGAAATATTCAAAGTGATGACCTACAACCAAGATTACTCTATCCAGCAAAGCTCTTATTTAGAATTGAGGGTCAGATAAAGAACTTCACAAACAAGAAAAAGCTAAGGGAGTTCTTCACCAAACCAGTATTATATGAAATGCTGAAAGGTATTATTGAAGAAGAAGGAGGAAGAAAAGGATGAGTATGAGGAGGAAGAAAAGGAGAAGAGACAAAAATATGAACAATAAAATGGCAACAAATACATATCTATCAACAATCAAATATAAAAATCAAAATAAATGAATAAGAAATCTAATGAACAAAATAACCTGGTGAATAAAACAGAACCAGAGGCATGGGAACATGGAACAGACTGATGAATCTCAGAGGGGAGGGGCAGGGCAGGGCAGGAAGAGATTAACCAAATATCTTACCTATGGACATAGACAGTAGGGTGGTGAAAGCCTGGAGGAGGATGGGAACTGGGTGGAGGGGGACAATGGGGCAAAAAAAAAGGGGAAGCACCTGTAATATTCTCAACAATAAAGATTTAAAAAAAAAATGTCATTGGACAAGGCCTTTGCTGAAACTTTTTTCTTTCTCTAGAATTGCCTTCAAATGCCTTGCCTTCTAGCTTACCATCATGATGTCATTCTTTAAATCTTTACAATCTTTCCTATTATACACATAGGTTAAAATTTAGCACACTTCCCTAGGCTGCCACTACAGAGTGTGTGTGTGACCATTTTATAGGCTGTATATCACTGTTTTACATGTGTTTACCATCTCTCTTTTCTCCTTGACTTCAGGTGCTTGATAGAAAAATTTCAGCTTACTCACTGGGGTATCCTCAGCCCCTAGCATACAACTTATGTTCATCAAATGTTTGTAAAATTAATTGATGTACAATTGTTGCCTAAGATTCTTATTGGAAGAACAACATTATAGTGTACTAGAGGCCTGGTGCACGAAATTTGTGCATTTAGGGGGAGTCCCTCAGCTTGGATTGGGAGAGGGTACAGGCTAGGCTGAGTCACCCTACTGATGCACACAGGAAATTGGCCAACCAGGGAGGGACTATAAGAGGGGTCTAGGGTGTGTCCGGCCCATCTCATTCAGTCCCAATTGGCTGGACCCCAGCAGCAAGCTAACCTCCTAGACAGAGCCAGAGCATCTGCTCATTGGTGGTCAGTGCATATCACAGCAACTGGTCAACCAGTCATCTGTCTGCCCCCTGGTGGTCAGTGCAGTCATAATGAGCGGTTGAGAGGCCTTAGCATATCATTAGCATATTACACTTTGATTGGTTGAATGGACAACCAGACAACCGGAGACTTAGCATATTAGGTTTTTATTATATAGATGCTCTCTGAATTGTATTCCATGGACAATGTAAAAAATATAGGAAATATGTAATGATATCTTGATAAAGAGAGCCAATGCTTGGCTTTTATAGGTAAGTGCAATAAGGCATCAATTTTGAGACATAATTCTCATAGTTAAAGCCAACAGCCAGGGCTATAACTTTGGAGCATTCTCACTGAGAACAGGCTGAATCACAAACTCTTTTATTATGCTAGCATTCAATTTTGCCATTAACCAGTCAGCCATTATGCCTTTGGCAAAGAAAGGTTAAAAAAAACTTCCACCAACAATAACAAACAAAACAAATCAAAAAATAAAACCAAAACAACTTGGACTTACTATCTCTTCTGTGCTGGTAATGATTTTTCTGGTTAAGTTCAGAATGCTTGCAAGTAATTGGATGTGTTTGCTAATTTAATTTATGTAAACCACTTATCTGTCTCATCACTAGCATAGTGGAGTTTCCTCATAGCTTTGTAGAAATTGAACTAAATGGTGGGGAGGTGTTTTTAGGAGGCAGCAGAGGCAATAAATTACAGGGGAGCCGAAAATTACACATGCTGATTAAATCACATTTTCTTTAAAGAAACACCAGTAAGAAAATGCTTCTTCTTGGCACCTGTTTCTTAGAAAGGGCAGCAGAGACAAGAGAATGTAGCATCTGAAAAAGTGAAAAGAAAAAGCAAGTTAAGGTGCAAAACAGAGATGAATGGGCATGGATTGATTTTTTCAGGGAATTCTTGAACTGACTGGGGTTACTGTCTCTAGCCTAAACCTAAGACAGTTTACTCTACAGTGGTATAAAAGTTAAAGTCTAGCCTAAACCGGTTTGGCTCAGTGGTAGAGCGTCAGTCTGCGGACTGAAAGGTCCCAGGTTCGATTCCGGTCAAGGGCATGTACCTTGGTTGCGGGCATATCCCCAGTAGGGGGCGTGTAAGAGGCAGCCGATCAATGATTCTCTCTCATCGATGTTTCTGGCTCTCTGTCCCTCTCTCTTCCTCTCTGTAAGAAATCAATAAAATATATTTTAAAAAAGTTAAAATCTAAGTAGGAAGTAATTAAAGGAATATATTTTGAACTACTTAATCTTTTGAGAAACAATTTTTAAGGCCCAATAAGAATGTGTTTTTGTTGCTCTGTCTCCACCCTACTTTGGTTTTTCACATCAGGCAATCCTACCTGGCTGCCAAACCAGTGATCAAGAGAAGGCAGATTCAACAATTACACCCTCAGTGTGAATAAATGATACATCAGGTCATTAGAGCAAATGCTGGCAGGGGATAGAAAAGCAGGAAGACATTGATCAAGTGAGATGGAAGAGACATGAAACACACACACACACACACACACACACACACACACACACGGAGAGCTATGCATTATATACTTAATAAAATAAGGACACTTTTTGAATAAAAATGTGTTCTGTGACTTCCGGAAGAACTTTGTTCAGTGTTGATCAATAGACAGTTGAAGCCAAAACAGTGATAGGCCCTGGGAGGGTCCAGGAGGAGGGACTCTCAGTTGCTCTCTCATTGGCTAAGAACCACCACTCTATGTTGATGCTCAGGAAGCCCAGGCTTATGTTGCATCATAAGTCAGTGTGATGTTAGCTGTTTTCTTCACTATGTGTATCCAGGAAGGGTACTATATATTGTACTTATACTCACAGCCTTCTGCAGCCTGGAGATGCTGGCCTATGGTCATGTTTGGATTCTGATCCAACAAACACTTGTGGATAGCTGATCAAATCCTCCCCTGTCTTCACTCCCAGCCCCTTCTGTCTTGATAAGTGAATATAACTAATACAATTATTAAATGCTTACATATTCCTGAGCAACATGACATGAATTATGAGTGTTTTGACCAACCATTTATCTTTTTCTTTAAAAAAATGTAAACCACGAACTTGAAAGAACCAATGACAGTTTATTGGGTGTGACCATACAAACAGATGAGAATTTAGTGAATATTTTTCAAGTGCTATCATCATTGTAACTCTAAGCAGATAAGCCTTAACAATTATTATTAACAATTAATCATAATGGGTTTGTCTAAATTCTAGTTACAATAAGTTATAATATTTTACTTTTATCAAATAGTTCTCATAATGAAAGTGAAAGAAACAATACTATTGTATAATGTAGAAAAGCTCATTTCACTCAAAGGGAAAAACATCCAAAATATTATTTTAAGAATAAATTTTGATGTCATATTCATTATAAGATATTTTATCAGTGTCCACAGTACATCTGTGTATCAGGTTGGTTGTCCTGAAATCCTTACTTTACACATTGGAAGACAAGAATAGTGTGCTTCATAAATATTCCAAGTTCACACATTGTGTCAGGATAACACCGGTAACAGAATTTATATCTGATATTTTTCTTATACAGCCCAGTGCTCGAGAGACTAAGTACTCAATAAAAAAATAGTCATTGAAAATAAGAACTAATGAACAAATCATTATGTTCTATAAACTAAACTAAACTATCATATTTGCTATTTCCTTTACTCACTAAATCAGAGAAGCTGGAGGAGCAGTTGAGCAATAAACTCTATGCATTGTCCTACCACAAGTGTTTATTGCTACATGTAGGGGCTTTGTGAGCTGGTACCATCTGGTCAGTCCTGACAGTATACCTTTCCAGGCCCCCGTAAGGAGTGTCATTAATCTTGGTTCGTTGTAATTAGCTTTTGTGGTGTGAGTTAGGTCCACCAACATGTGGCCAAGACCAACTTCTTTCACAAAAGTCACTGAAAATCCATTATTAATAGTGAAGGTGTTATTGATGTCCTAGCCTAATGATATTTAGGTAAGATGGTATTCTAAATCTTGGAATTAAAGAACTTAGTTGCAGTCCTTGAAAAGAAATCATTTGGCTAGTATCGGCTCTGGCTCCCTCACCATAAGGTAAGTAGAATGCTAGAAAAAAATAACTCAATTTATTTCCTGAGTTAATTTGCCATAAGTTGAGTTGCAACTGTAAACATGAGAAGATCACAGTAGCATGACTTCTATAATTATTAGAAAGATGTGATAAAGAACACAACTGTGTATTTCACTGGGAGACAAAAGATGGCAAAGCCACAACAGTCATGCCCAATGATGTGTCGTCAAGTGAGTTAAAGACTGTCATTCATTTCATGGGTACTGATAACCAATTCCCGAAAAAGCAAGTAAGACATCTCATGAGGCACTTATGTATAAAATGTATTCCTTCAACTTTGATGGCATTCATAGTTTTCCTTTTGGAGAAAGGAAAGCTATTTAATCCACAGAAGGATCCTATTAAAGTACAATGAAAAGACTTTTGCATCTGTCATCCAAATGCAGCGATTGATGTAAAATTTCACCCAGGTGCTACTTTCATTAGAGCACATTCTGGAGAAATCTGAAAATTCTACATCTCATTTGCTTGTATTTTACACAAATCATTTACCAGACCTGCCTGTATTTCCACTAGAGTGAATGTCCTAAATACAATTCAAGATAAAGAATGTCCTAATTACAATCTTAGAGATAAAGATTTATCAAACATTTCTATTTCTTCTTGTCATGTCTAAATTTCAGAGACATTCTGAGCTCAAAAAGAGCATCATAAGAAACTGATAGTATTCTTTGGTGTAACTGTCACCCGGTCTTAGAGCATAGTTACAACTAAAATAGAAACGGACATAAATACAGTAAAATTATTACACATCAACTTCTTGGTAAATTGAGTTTCAATACCCATGATGCAAAGGAGTAGCTTTTATATAAGTTCCTGTACTCCTTAAACTTAAAGCATAGTCTGTGTTTTCACTTAAAAATACCTGCCTAACCGAAGTCAGGAATTTCATTTTTTAATGGTGTCAATTACATTTCAAAGACCATTATTAAGTAAACCTTAAATTAATTTGTGAACAACCCGGGGTGATGGAAGTAGAAAGTAGAAACATATAAGCACCTAGGCCAACAAGAAACACGAATGGCAGATTCTTGAGTGCCAGATTTCACCCTGTGTGCTGATTATTCAACCCTCTCACCCACTGATTTTTCTACACCAGGCGGAACAGTAAAATAGTTTCAAAGAAATTCCCCGGATTCCTTTATTGCGGTCGCCTGTGCCAGTGTGGACAAATGGAAGATGCTATTCTCAGTCTTAAAGCGCTTGTACTGGCCCCGCACGGGCCTACTGTCCTTGTGGCTTCTGTGCCGGAGAACCCGGAGGCGCAGCGCTCTCGGCAGGGCGCTGGGCAGGAGTGACCGGAAACTGAAATCCATAGCCATTGTAGCCATTCAGGTACACGCACTGGAAGAAGCTGATGGGGCCTGAGGAACAGAGCAGGATAATTAGTTCAAACCAGCAGAACGAAGGTGAGCACAACAAGGCACTGTACCACAGTGAGTGTGGACATGGGCTGTGGAGTCAGGCAGCCTTGACCATGACTGGCAAGTTACCAAAACTTGGTGTCTTGGATTCCTCAGGTGTCCAGTTGAGACAGCAGCAAAAACCTCCCAGAAATATGTGGAAATGAATAAGTAATATACACGAAGCACTTGAAATACTTCCTGGCACACAATAAGCCCTTATTGAATGGATAATAAAAATGATCTAGCATAAACGTCCAAGTGCTTACTTCATAGACTGATGTGTACAGCATTCAGAAAGATTGTGATGTAGGTTTCAAAACAGGAGCTCATCAATATGCAAAGTAACTGGCTTTTAAAAAGTGTTTTAATAACACCACAGAGAGCCTTGTGGTTCCCAATGTTAGATATTCCACTTGCCTGTACTCATTAGGCAATGCCTCCAGGTAGCAGCTCTGTTGTCAGAGCAGAAAGCAGCCGAGTGAGGTGGTGCAGATACAAGCCTGAGCTCGGGCCCAGGAGGCTGGGGAACCCAGGCAGCGGCTTGTTCAGAGATGGCCTCTCTTTACAGTCATGCACACCTGCAGACTCTCCAGTGTTTTCCATCCTGTCCATTTGCAGGCTGACACCCAAAGACAGACTTTTTTGCAGATGGCCAGGGAAGAGAATGACAATGCAAGCTAGTAGTATGGGGAATACCAGGAAGCTGGCCAAATAAAGCAAATAAAGAATAAATAAAAGCCTGAGTTGAAAAAACAAAAAGTGGAGGGAGGCAACAAGAGATTATTTAAGAGATTATTATTCAGGGATTGGTGTCAACTGGCTTCAATCCTGGGTTTTCAATAATGCAAAGAGTTTGGAGAAATCTTGGAAGGAAAAAAAAAGCCTGTTTCTTTTTTGTTCTAGTACCAAACAGGTGCAGTATCATACCTTGTCCCCTCCCCCAAGGTTGTTGCAACTTGGGAGAGAGACAGGCTTCTGAGAGGGATGGCATGACAGCTAGGCCTGTGTTAAGGACAAATGCGAGTATTATTGCTAAAAGTAGAAGAGTCCATCAAAGACAGCCCACCTTACAGATGAACCTTATCAGAGGTAAGGTTCTATTCTACCACGATTATTTAATCATAGTTGAATAGGCTATTTATGAAAACATCACTGTAACCTGGCCAGTGTGGCTCAGTGGTTGAGCATCAATCTATGACCAGGAGGCCATGGTTAGATTCCTGGTCAGGGCACATGCCCAGGTTGCAGGCTTGATTCCCAGTGTGGGACTTGCAAGAGGCAGCCAATCGATGATTGTCTCTCATTGTTGAAGTTTCTAGCTCTCTCTCCCTCTCCCTCTCTCTCTGAAATCAATAAAAATACATTAAAAAAAAAAAACCAACAGGTCACTATAGCTGCAAATTTTAGAGCTTATATAAGTTGTATGAGTATCAGACTACAGGACTACTTTATAGTAAGTTAAAAATAGAAAATACTATTTTGCTATGGTAAGTCTGCCAATTGAATTAAAATATGTAATATCATTTTACTAAAATATTGAATTATTTATTTATTTATTTTTCATTAAACTTTTACTTTGAAATAAAAATTAAAAATAATGCAGAGGGATCCCATGTATCCTTTACCCAGATTCCCCCAATGGTAACATCTTTGAAAAATTACAGTGCAGTATCCCAACCAGGAAATTAACATTGACACCATCCACCTACTTTATTGAATTATATTTTGAAATTTATTTATGAAATAAGAGATTTTAAGTGTTTATGTGATGTAGCCACAAATTGTAACCAGTAGATAAACAATTAGGAAAGTGTTGCTGTATAAATCAGAAACGTGCCCAGATTGAATTTATGGATTTTGCAAAAATATCTAAACATATTAGAGTTGCTTGTTTTCTTGTATTTCTCATGTCCTCATCATTTGAGGGGTTATAATGAGCATCTCTAATAGCTAAACAGAGTTTGGAACACAGTAGGCATTTAAGATTTGTTTGATGAATTACATACTAACACAGAGTAGGAGGCATTTGCTAACGCAGAGGGCATTTTTATAATTTCCTGCAGAAATACATTTAAGAAGCATTGTAGACCCAGAGCACATTGACATCATTTCCTAGGGAAATGTCTATTCTTTACTTTAAAAACATTATGTAGAATAAATTCCAGTTATACCTATTTTAAAAATTGCTTCTTTTATTCTGCTCAGCAACAATTTTAATGCCTATATGAATCCAAATTGCTATTCAGATGGTATTGCTTTACTAACTGAAGAAAAAATGTCTAATTTGGAAGGAGAGGAATAATGAGGATCATGGGCACTGAATTTTGTAACTGCACATGAATATTGATTGCATTCTAAAATCAACGATCTCCAAAACTGAATATTAAGAGCCTACCATCTACCTAGAAAAAAAAACAAAACCTTTCCATTAATGACTTATAACTACATTTTTTTATATATAAAAATGTTCAGCTTATTACTCCAGCTGTCTTTTTTTTTATTAACCAGATAGTAACATATCCAAGCACAGACTCAGCCTAAGTGCTCAGGATCAGAGCTGTAGACAATGGTTGGTGACAAATGCCATGTTAGTCATTATTTTGTAATTCTTCCAAATATGTGCATTTTGCCTGACACAAAAAGTAATGAGCTACTATTTGAAGTATAAATGATCCACACTAATGTTATTCTTCATGTACTAAAAACCTTTTTGTTCTCACATCTGTCTTCAAAGAATTTAGTTTTAATTTATATGTCCCATCTTTACCACAGATCCACATAACAGTTTTAATTTAATTATAAACTTACTTCTTTGCTTCTTTGTGGAAGACACATCTTCAGCTTCTTCTAGAGGATACAAAAAATAAGAACATAAATCACTTTTACGTTCACAGCTGTTATACAACAAATAAGTAGGGTTCTAAAAATGTCTAAACAGGTACATGGTATGAAAGGAACTGTAATTACTTGTCCTTCTTACAATACACTCTAGGTTCTTATTCAGATTCTGTGCAATCTTTCACTATAAAATTTAATAGGTAAGAGCCAGCAGTAGAAGAGGAGCTGATGAAGGAAAAGAATGTAGCATGCCACAGGCAATTGTTCAGGTAAGAAACTTCCTGCCCTAGCCAGTTTGGCTCAGTGGATAGAGCATTGGCCTGCAGATCACAGGGTCACAGTCTCTGTTCTAGTCAAGGGCACATACCTCCTTTGCAGGCTCATTCCCCTGCCCCTGGTCCGTCAGAGACAACCAATTGATGTGTCTCTCTCACATAGATGTTTCTCTCTCTCTCTCTGTGTCTTTCCCTCGCCCTTCCCTCTCTCTAAAAATCAATGGAAAAAAATGTCCTTGGGGAAAGATTGATAACCACAACATCCAAAACACAAAGAATAAACCTCCTGATGTGTTGGATTTTGGTGGGTGAGGGTTAGCAGACACACATTACATTCTTAAAAGAAAACATTGATGCTCAGTGTTAAAATAATATGGTCAAGGTAGAATCTGGCTATGACAATTTCAGTGAAAATAATTCTAAATTTGGGAAGGACGTAAGTTTTCAGTGATCATCCTTGCCGGAAAATAATAGCAGCAGGCCTGTCTCTGGGTTCTTTCCTTTTCTTCTCTGACACAGGGGCTTCTTTTGCTGTTGCGACATGCACCATGTGTTTTCCTTGTGATGGGTAATTTTAAGCCATTCATTTGAACCCCTTTCTCCAGGTTAGAAGTTCTTAACTGGTCTCCATAGATGGGCTTTGGAGGTGGGGTTCCTGTAAAACCCTTAAAATGTTAAGGTGTGAGTATATGTGTGAATGTGTATGTTTCATCAAAAGTTAGGTTTTAGGTTTTATCAAATTCTAAATGAGCTCAAGAACCTTCCTTTTCAAAGTACGATCTGTGTACCAGTACTTGCCCCATTATTTGGGAAATGGATATAAAGATAGTTCTTAGGCACCAACCCAGATTTACTTCATTTTGACAAGATTGTTAAGTGATTCATATAGAAAATAGTTCAAGAAGTAATGGTTTAGAAGTCAAAAACATATTGGGTTGTTCTTAATAATTGATTTGTTTAAAAAAATCTAAAAATTCAGTACTCAAAAATGTATCTTAAGACAAGTAAAAATCAGTTTTCAAAAGACTCAGGATATCTAATTCTCTGTGATTTTTCTCAAGGCATTATTTTCTACACTGTTAATTCTGGGCACTGCCACAGAACTTACATTTTCATGGTAAGAACAACTCTTAGGCAAACTCTTATTGTCCAGAGGCAAGTTTAAAGAAGTAGAAGAGAAAATATCTGTTCTATAACAAGCCAAATCAAGAAGCCAGGAAACTTTAATAAAGTTTAATAAAAATAAATAAGAAAGAAAGAAAGAAAGAAAGAAAGAAAGAAAGAAAGAAAAAAAAAAGAAAGAAAAAAAGAAAGAAAAAAGAAAGAAAGAAAAGGGAGGGAGGACATGTTGGGGGGGCAATGGCATATGTACACAGATAATAATTTAATAAAAATAAATAAAAAAAGAAGTCAAGAAACCCTTCAGGGGGAAAAATGCATCAAATTATTTGAAACCCTTGCAATAAAGATAAACTTTAGTCCTGAGAAGACTTGCTCAGGATCATGCATCTCGTTGTACCAGATTTTTCTAAGGTTTGAGACCTTCCTTTCCTTTCCTCCCCTCCCCTCTCCTCTCCTCTCCTCCCCTCCCCTCCCCTCCCCTCCCCTCCCCTCCCCTCCCCTCTCCTTCTCCTTCCCCTTCCCCTTCCCCTTCCCCTTCCCCTTCCTTTCCTTTCCTTTCTTTTTTCTTTATGCTATTGCTGCTAGTATAGGCAAGTTATCTTAATTTTTCTTAATAAAAATATGTTAAGCTAAGATTTCAACATTTATGTGCTTTTCCTTGCTAAGATCCCCTTAATTCTTGGTTAGATGATAATTTGGAAATATTGCTCTTGCATCTAATAATTACTTGTAAATAAGTCAGTGTCCAACTAGAAAGATTCTCTCTCACAAATAATAGGAAAAAATGTTTTTTGAAAATACACATCTACCATATAAACATTGCTTAGAAAAAAATTAAGGGCGAGGGCAAAAATAATTAAATAAAATAGGCAGTTGAAATATTATGGTCTTGAGAAAAAGTTCATAAGTGAACTTAAGATAATAAACTCACCTTCAGCTTTCTTTGGAGCTGGGACATCTTTAGAATCTTCTAGGAAGTAAACAAACAAAAATTAGTTTATTTTCTGGATTTCCCAAAGGGAAAGTATTGTATTTAACGGGTTTTAAGAGTCACAGGATCTCTTAACTTATAAACTCAGCATCTAGTTATCTCTACAAACAAGAGCTTCTAGAGAAATAAGGCAACTTCTCCGACTCAGAGAACTGGGGAGAAACGAATGCCATGATGCCAGGATATGGGCAGCAGCAGCCAAAGCTGGCCAAAGCAAGGAGGGCCTGCAGGGACCCTCCCAAATGGGCCCCTCCTCCTCTGGCTCCTAAATTGTCTTTCAAAATCACAATCACCTTTGGAATCTAGAAAGTTTGAGGTAAATGAATCCTCATACACAATGTAGATCAAGAGGAAAATATCCATCCATATATTTTACTAACAAACTGATGTTTGATAATTGTAAAGGCAATTAAAAGACATTAGATGTTGAACTAAAGCCAAAATATATAGAGAATGAATCTTAAGATGCATTATTTATATTGCTTGGTTTTTGTGTATTCTACTTAAAAGTACCTAATAGAATAATGTGGAAATAATTTTGGCACAGATAATTCTAATGCCATATAATTAAATGATCTTTAAATTTTCATATCAACTTTTAGCAGTTGTAACGAGCTGAAAGAAGGTCAATTTTGTATTATTTACTCATGTTTTGCATACCAGCAGTTCACAAATAAATATAAAAGAGGTAAAATAGGTCATTATGCAAATTGTCTCAAATGGGAAAGAAAGGTGACTTTTTGTAAGAAATTTTATTATGTAAAAGGAAAAAATAGGAAGTAGAAACATAATTACTAGCCTTTTTATTTATAGAAAATTAGTGGAGTTTTAACCTGATTAGTTTTCTAAAAGGTTTAAATGCAGGCTTAACTCACCTAAACATTGGATTAAATTCCCATGGTCTTAAACTGTCCAATCGACAGATATAAGTAAAAGTACAGTATAAATGGTTATAGGGTATTTTGAAAGAACTGATACCTGTATTTAAAGAATAATGTTAGATAAGTCCAATAATATTTTAACTGTGAAATAAAAATCTGGTAATGTTTATGGGAGATATTTACAGAATTAAAATGACACAAGGTCCTTGTACACAATAAATGTACACTATTTTATAGATTATAGCACACCTAAAACTAAGACACCTACCCTCTGGATCTATTTGTTACCCCCGGGGAAATAAATGTGGAGAATAAAAACCTTAGCTTCTTCTGTATCCCAAATTCTAGTTGTATAGTCAAAGTGAAAATTACCCTGGAGTTTTCCTGTAATTTGCTCATATAAGAAACAGTTACTTTTTAGCTATAAGAGTTACATGTGCTCTCTTTCTGGGCCATGTACTCTCTCTCTCTTTTCTTTCTTTTTTTTAAAATATATGTTATTGATTTTTTTTACAGAAAGGAAGGGAGAGGGATAGAGAGTTAGAAACACCCATGAGAGAGAAACATTGATCAATTGACTCCTGCACACCCCCTACTGGGGATATGCCCTCAACCAAGGTACATGTCCTGGACTGGAATCGAACCTGGGACCTTTCAGTTTGCAGGCCGAAGCTCTATCCACTGAGCCAAACCGGTTAGACAGAGCATCATGTACTCTTTTGGGTATTTGGGTATTTTACATATGTTTCTACTTACGTCTCACAATAGACCTGTAAAGCAGGTAAAATAATCTCCATTTTTTTTTTTTTTTGAGAAAACAATGAGGTTAAAATAATTTTCTTTCAAGCAACACATTTTAAAAAGCACTAGGAGATAGGAAGCGAATTTTCCTCAATTTTTAGACTTTTGTGATTTTAACTAAACTATTCTAACTCTATATGCAAAGCACTTTGCTATGTGCCCTGAAAGAACAAAAAAGAACCAGAATAGTACCTGAAAGTAATTGGTAGTCAAGTAAAGAAAATGGGCACATATTCAAACAACTATAAGATTCTATAGACTTCAAGGTAGTACGTGACAATTGACAAAATACTAGTAAATGAGAAATATTTTCAGAGAGGAATGGTCACTTCCTCCTATGGAGATCAAGTAAGTGTTTCTGGAATCTATACCATTGGAGATGGACTTGAAAGTTCATTTAATTAGAGGTGGGAAGAATATTCCAGTAAAACAGAATAACAGGACCAAAGTTTTGGATGCAGGAATGCTGAGAACATGGAAATTTAAATTGGGTTTAAAGTGATAGTATAGAAAATGATTATAGAAAAAAATATTTAAAATTTGGTTTAAGTCTGGATCATAAAGGCTGTATAGACCCTCAGGTAAAAAATGTAAAATGTATTCTAAATTCACCAAGAATAAATATTGAGCATTTATTATATAATAATTTGAAATATTGGAATAGTTTGAAATATTGGAAAACCTTATCAATAGAAATGAAAAGGAAGAATGAGAGATATTATTGAGAAGGTAGGCTTCAGAACAATTTGAGGTCTTATCCACAAAGGGGTAGATAGCAAGTTTGGATGAGCACACTGAGGAAGTGCAAAAGGGTAGGAAAGAGAGCTGAGAATGGAAGGACTCAGCCTTGTAGGGGGTGAGGGGGAGGGAGTAGCAGAATCCTAATACTGAAAACAACAACCACCACAACAATTACCTACGTTATGAGAATCAAGAGAGGGAAACAATTCAAAAAGTATGGGAGACAAGCATCGTTTAGCACATCCTAGTGATTGCAAATGGAGGAGAAGTGAGAAAGGGTAACTACGTTTTGTGCTTCAGAGGTCTGGCTGAGTTTGAAGTGCCCTGTTGGAGGAGAGTGTCAGGGCACAATGTTCTGGTTGCACAGAGTTGAAGTCTGAAGAGGCGGTAAAGGCTGGAGGAGACTTGTTTCAGAGTTGTGATTGCAGGTGAAAGCAGAGAGCAACAGCACAATAGCTTCAGGAAGCAAAAAGGGTCCAAAAATTTTACATGTGAAAGTGATCTGAAGATATTTGTAGGCAAAAAAGAAGGAGGATTTCTTAGAGTAATAGCTTAAGGTACATGATTGAGGAGCAAGGATTAGGGGAGGCAAGGACTAAAGTCAAGAAAAAAATGTGATTCTTAACATGGGAGGATAATGTGAGGTAAAATAATGGAAAAATTTAAAAGAAATTGTAGTGTGTAGAGAAGGAACATTTTAAAGAATGCACATTGGTGGCATAGACTGTTAATTCTATTATTATTTTATTTTTAAGATAAAATGTTCTGTGTAAAGCTCAGACTGCTCAGAATATTCTTAACAAACATGAAAAAATAAATAAAAACTTCCTAAATAATGCATGTGCATGTACCACAAGTTGCTCTATATTTATTTCCATTAGCAGCCTATTCAAATTTGTGCAGAGTTTCAAGAAATACTCATAGGTAAACATCTGGAGTTCTGATGCACAGACAAAACAGTACTAGCATAAAGTTTGTATTCTCCGTCATTCCTCTTTCTTTAATTCCCTGCATCTCTTTGTCTTTGCAGAAATACCAACAACTCCAAATGATTTTCTCAACTAATTTGCTGGATTATGTGTAAATAGTATGAGATTTTACATTCTAAGAGTTTACGTGTTTTCTCTTTTCCAAGAAGTCCTAAGGATCCACAGTAGTTCAAAGCTGCAGTTGACAGCCAGATTATTTTAGCTATTAGTTAAGGAAGTCATCTATGCATGCTAAGATTTAAAATAATCAGGAATTCTAAAGAAAATTAACTGGCCCACTGAGCAATATCCACAGAATTCTTGAAATCGACCCCAGGGAATAATAAAGTATGCAGAGACCATTCACCTTAGGGATACTGCACACAGTGAAGCAGTGGTATTTAATAAATGTGTGCAGTCCTTCCTGAGTATCTGTTCTGTCACTCACTCTGAAGATAAGACACAATTGTCTCAATGGCAATGTCAGAACAACTTAACATTACCGATAAATGAATGAGGACACAATGTTGAAATGATTGAAGACACAGCGCTGGTATCCAAAGATTAATAATTACACTAGTCATTTCCACATATCAGTACTCCCCCTTCCTGACCCAAATAACCCGTTGTTGGTAGAGGACCTAGTCCTTCAAAAACAAACAAACAAACAAACAAACACATACACAAGAAATGCAGGCACTAGAGTATCGCTGGGTAGAGGGGATCAATGGCTTCAAAGCGAGAGCTATTTCGTAAATTTCCTTTAGTAAGAGACAAATAAATGACCCCCAAAATAATTAAGAAGTCTAACCCTCCAAATTATACATGTATAGTATGTTGAAAAGAGGGTTCAGAAAAATAACAATGAGGTCTGTGCTAAATTTATCTTTTTTCCAGTAAACAACCCTAACCACAGTTCAAGGTACAAATTCTAGAATTGCTTCCTTCTTGAAGTCTGCCCTGACTAGTTTGGCTGTAGGGGAAAGGTGTGGTGGAGGGTAGTTTCAGAGGGCTTTACTGAGGATAAACTCTAAGGTTTGCCCTTGCATTAGTGAGACAAGTTTGTATCCTTTTAATTATTATCCTTCTTAAAATTCCTAAAGCAAGTCCATATGGATTTTTATCTTTTGCAGAAAAAGCATTTTTAATGATATATGTAGCTTTGGGGAATTGAAATGAGACCAGTAGAAACTGAAAGGTTCTGTAAATATAAAATACACACATAATTCAAAACATGTTTATATTGATACCTGCGGGCTTGGTATTTGTATGTATAGAGTTAAATAACATGATTAAACTTAATTTTTTTTACTCTTAATGTGTCATCTAGAAAATTTTAGTTGGCTCACATATTGCATTAAATAATACTGACTTAAAATGATTTGTTTTTCTTAATCTGGATTAAGAAATCTTTTATTTCTTAAAATGGAAGTAAAATGACTACAGACTGATTCATCTGCCTCTCAGCATAACCATTATGGCTTTTCTCAGTTTAGGTTCTTACAAGGGTATTTCTTAGATCACAAGATCTCACACATCTAGAGGAAATGATGAACAACATAGAGAGATGAACAAAAACAGACTCAGAGAAAGAGAAGCAGCGAACAGACTTTCAAACCTCAGAGAGAAAATAGGGGAGGATGGGGGTAAAGGGGAAGAGATCAACCAAAGGACTTGTGTGCATGCATATGGGCCTGGCCAGTGGCCATGGACAATCGGGAGGGCGGGGGGTGGGGGAGGTGAGGGCATATGTAGGGAGGGTTTTGGGATGGGATTGGGGGGATGAGGACAATTATGTGATATCATCATTAATAAAAAAACGGGAAAAATGATTATTTCCTGAAGTTTTGGGAAGTTATAGAAAAATGTTGAGTTATATCCTAAACATTAAGACCCCTATCTTTATCTTAATATTTGAGAGTGTGTTTTGAAGCTATGTATGTTTGTGCTATACAAGATTAGATCCATTCTTATGTTATTCTCAGGTATGCAATTATACTTCAGTTCATGAAGACTAGGAAACAACAAAACTGAACCATAATTACTTGACCTCCCATGCTGTATAGCAAATTTTTAATGATGAAAGGTTTAAAACAGAAGCAAGATTATTTTCTTTCATTCTACTTCAACCACTGCAAACATTTATTTATTTGAATGCAGGTCATTAATCTTCAGACTCAAGAACATGATAAAGTATTTCTGTTATAAGCTGTCATTTCAAATGATGTAGTTTTATGTGTGTTTTTAAGTTTCAGCATAAGTAAAATTAAAAGTTAACAAATTCTTGTCAGAGGTTTCAATATAAAAGGATTCAAATTTGAAATACATTGAGAATATAAATATATTATGAATTTCAGTTTGAAATTTATGCTGTGTACCAAAGAGAATTTTTCATCAATAGAAGCGGTACTTACTTGATACTCTTGCAGGCTTTTCTGCTAAAAAACAAAATGAAAAGGAAACAAGTTAATGCAAATAAATTATATATCAATGAACCATATGAAAGTTTCTAATATCTTTTTACTTTCTCCTTATTGCTAATGAAGAAATATAACTCTATTGCCTGCGAACAAAGATCTGTGAATCTCTTAATTGCTTTTATGTGAGAAATTAAAAAAGCTATTAATCATTGTAGGTGTCACAACATATTTATGCTTTTTAAACACTCCTCTAAAATCAGCAGAATCTTTTTAAAATTAAGTGTTTTGGCTCAACTATAATTATGCCTGATTTGAAAAAATTACTTTGGATGATATAATTAATCTAAATATTTGCTTTTAAGTTTCCAAATTTTATAAAAATATATCATTGAAAATTATTTTCCTTTCAAAAGTGAATAAAGACAAATAACTACCAATTGGACTGTAAAATCAAATCTTAAAACCAATATGCAAAGTCAGTTTAATTTTTCATAACTATCTACTTATTAGTTTCAATGATATAATAATTTTTCAAAATAATAGGGTTTTCCGTTAAATTGTATATAAGTAGGACAAAAATATACAGTGAGATGATAGTCTCAAATATTATAGCAGACATTCTAAATTCTTGTAAAAGAAGAGGATTGGTAATACCTGTATTCTACCAACATTAGTCTAATTTAAAATACGAGGCTTATAAATATTCATTTTTAAAGGAATCGGCATTATGGAATTTACTTTGAGACTTGTAGAATTTCTTTTTAAATATATATTTTATTGATTTCAGAGAAGGAAGGAGAGGGCTTGAGAGATAGAAACATCGGTGATGAGAGATAATTATTGATCAGCTGCCTCCTGCATACCCCCAAATGAGGATCCAGCTGCAATCTGGGCACGTGCCCTGACCAGGAATTAAATATTGACCTTCTGGTTCATAGGTCGACGCTCACCCACTGGACCACCCTGGCTAGGCAAGCCTTGTAGAGTTTCTAATATAGACTTAATTCTGAAGTTTCTAAGAATTACAAATTTATAAAAATTAAGTTAATGCCAAGAGAAAGTGTTTTTAAAAACACTTCACTTGGATCCTATGTTTTCAGTGCTATTATAGCAATACACCTCATATATAAATAGAAAAATAAATAAAATAATGCAGGAAAATACTTCTGTAAGGCTAACATGTTATTATTATTTTTTCCTTAAAAATACTAGGTTTGGCTAAAAAGAAGGGAACTTAGAAAGGAATCAATCATTATCGAGATATAAAAACTCTCTGTTGAATGAAGGAATGAATAGAAAAATTATTATACTCTCAACTAACTGGGCTTGTGCTTTCTAATGTAACAATTCTTTTCTACCATGTGTATTCCTAATATAAGGATCTTAGAAATGATGCACTCAGAACGAAGTCAGAAAGGAGTACCCCTCCAATGTCTGGGTCCTTTGCTCAGCCCTTGAATCATAGCTTTAATGGACCATCTCCTTGGGAATAATGTGAGATCCATTTTATCTTTAGGCTGCTCTAATTGATACAAAGCTCCCCTTTTATTGTCACAGTGTAATAGGAGAGTAAAATATGATTGGGGAGGCTTAACCGTTAAGTCTCTGGCATCTTATTGACTTAGAACCAAATCCTGAATCTACCATGTAAACACTCTGAGACATTAGACTTATTTTCATCACACTTCATCACCTTTCAACTAACTGGGCATGATAATTGGTCCTGTACTAAGGTTTAAATGAACTTATAATAGGAAAGGATATGGCTATATTTTTGTTTTTTTAAATAATTCGTTTCTTCTCATTCTTCTTGCCGATTATCTTAAAATATATTCACATTTTGGGAAAAGTTCCAATATGCAAATTGTACTCCTATATCTTTCTACAAATTTGTTTTGCTCTCTTATTCTAATTTTACCCCTTCATATTACTGATAATTATATGTCTAAATTATTAATAATTTTATGTCTGAGTTATATGTCTAAAACATGCTGCCATTTCAGGTACACATTCTACAACACCAGCAACAGAGAACCAGTGAAAAAATAAGACCCCACCTGCCACTCCATCCAAACACACTAGATAGAGATCTATGTTTTACTATGAATGAGAAGACTTGTTCAATCAGACAGGAGTGAGATGGAAACCAATACTTAATGAGTGCCAACCAAGTATGTAATGGAAATGTTACACATGTTATTTCATTTAATACTTACAACAAGCTTTTGCTGTTATGCCTATTCTTTAGATGAGAAAACTGGGAATCTGAACAGTTAAGGAATTTTTCCAAATGTTTCACAGTTAGCTAGAGATTCAAATTTAGATACTATTTCTACAAATCTGTTATCTTCCATGGAAAAATAAATATTTACCTGCTTCTCTGACTTCTGATGTTTCCTCTTCAGAAAAGAATACAATAGGATAAAAGGGAAGAAAAAGAAATAATACTTTTTTTTTTTAATTTAAGTACCAATTGAGCATCAACTGCAGATATTGCTGATTAATTTCTAACAGTAAGGGCAATAGAGGCATATACTCAAAATGGCAAAGTAATACACTGTTAACTAATATTTCTAGAAACTGTAACTAGAAATCTATTTTGGAAATAGAACCACTTTTTGAACAATCTTAGTCTCTTCACATGTGGTAGAATTAATCTATAACAATAAAAGTGTAATATGCAAATCGACCAAATGACCGAACAGCAGGATGGACATCTGGATAACCTGGATGACCATGCTATGATACGCACTGGTGCCAGGCCAGCCAAGGTGAGTGTGATGCAATTGGTCAGGGGGCCGCGCCATTGCTGCATGATTGCCCCACAGAGGGAAGCCAAGGCCACTGGCTGGTGGCGCTGTGATGGATGTGCAGAGCCTCCTTCTGTGGGGCTGGCCAGTGATCGCCCCTCAGAGGGAGGCTCAGGCCAGCCAAGTGATCATACCCCATGCTTGTTGCTTGCAGGGGGAGGTAACCAGTGGTGAGAATGGAGGGGTGGGCAGCGTTGCATAGATGGCAAACAGTGGCAGCAGAGGGGAAGGAAAGCCCTGATAAGCCCTGATCACCAGCCAGGCCTAGGGACCCTCCCCGAGGGGTCCTGGATTGTGAGAGGGCGCAGGCCAGGCTGAGGGACACCCCACCCTATGCATGAATTTTGTGCATCGTGGTCTCTAGTTTATTATAAGTCCTTTGGTTTAAATGACTTAATTATAAACAATTACAAATTATAAATCTCCATTACATCAACTTTTAACTTGATTTTCATATATCCATGTAAGCACACATTCATTGAATATATTTATAAAGCAACTTCATGTATAATATTTACAAAGTGCAATGGGTGGGATGGTGGGATGAGGTTGGAAAATATCACAGAAATAAAATCAACTTATGTGACTACAATTGAAGTAATGAGACAAAATATAAAATGCTAGTTTTCCTTAGCTTATTATAATACAGATCAGTCTTTCATTTTGTTTCTTATGCAAATTTATAGACTAATACTTGAAAAATATTATGTCAGGTTTTTCAAAAGATCTTTCCTTACAAATCAGCTGAAGTGATAACACTTTCTGTAAACCTGATAATTTATTATCAATTTTGAATCTATTTTTAAAATTCAAGAAGAAATGATTAAATATTTTATAATAATGAGGATAGAAAATAGTTTCATAAATAAAACAGTATTTACAAATGATTATATTTCATATTAGCATTCTAGTTTTGACTTTCAAACTTCAATTATTATTATATTCTTCACATTAGTAGCAATAACACAAACTAGACTAGAGGTTTTCTCCAACTCAAAAGCAACATTCAATGTTTTGCATAGAGTCAATTCAGAAGAAAATTGTAGCTGTATTTGTAAGAATATTTCATAACATTCAAGTTGTTGTTAGTCCTAGTCACTTAAAAACTTTAGATATAACTTCTAGATACACTCTTGATTGAAATTCACATATTTTTACCCCAGGGTAACGTCTGGGTCACAATTTCACAGTATGAAATAAACATTTCATTTTTATAAGATTGCATGACATTCATACGTTTTAAAGATTTCATAAATGGTTGTGTTTTTATTATTGTTTGAAACCAAAATAAAACAATAATTCTGAAATATTAAAAACAACTTACCTTTCAAATTTGAAAAAAGAAAAAGAAAATAAAAGCTAATGTGTTAAAATTAAATAATTGAAGACAGATAATGAGTTCAGCATTTTTCTTAACCCAGTGGTAATCAGCAGAGAGAACTCCACATTGTTTCCTCAATACATCCTAACAAACAACTGAAAGTATATAAAAAAGAGATGTAACCACTTTTTCCTGCACAGGTATTAGTTATCATGGTAAATGTCTTAATTTCACAGATATTATCATAGGCACCTCTCAACAACACCAGAGAGGTGTCACTGGACAGGACAGCCCCCTGAGCCAATGGGAGAGGGCTGTTCCCAACCTCAATTCTTGTCTTCCCATATAAATGAATTTAAGCAAGAGACTTTGACTGTACTGTGCAAAGCCAAGTTATTAAAAACAATTAAAGCATATATCTTTATTGAAAAAAAAAAAAAGCAAAAGCAAAGCAAGCAAACCCATACATCTGGCTTATGAAGCACAGACAAGCTCTCAGCTAATCTGAAGAGCAGGTTGGGAGGGAGGTCTGAGGCATTATACACCCTCCTGTTTAGAGGCTTAAAAATTCCTCTGCTGGTTATTTGGGTGCAGATTCATTCTCAAGGTCCTTTTTTTTTTTTTTTTTTTTTACTTTGTTGTGTCCTTCCCAGAATTCATGAGAGGCACCTGCCAACCTAATCTTGCTTAGTGGGCTTCTCTGTTGGGAGTAAAATGGCCCTATTTCCTTTCTCCATTCCCCCTGACCTTCCTGCATTCTCTCATTAGGGAGGTTTTTAACTTATTTGCCTGGGTGTCCGTGCCTGGGGAAGATAATGGTTTGTCAGTTACAAGCTGGCTGCAGATTGCCCACACTGTTCGGCCTTGTTTTAACTTTCCTGTCTGTTTCCCTCTTTGTCTGGCCTGGAATCCTGTAATAGTTTTAGCTGGCTCCAACTGTCACGTGCATATTTCCTTCGTCCTTTCACCCCATACTCTATATGCCTACCCTATTTCTAACTCCTCTCAGTATGAAAACAAATCTTTTTAGGCACTCTTTATGGTATACTGATATGGTATAATACATCTAATAAGTGCTCAATAAATACATGTTCAAGGGTTAATAAATATAATACATACAATATTATTTCTCAATCAAAATAACTTATATTGTTAATGCCATAATATACTTTTTGACTGCATGTACAACTCAAATAAGTTACATATTCAAAGTAATTGCAAGTTCTTAAAATTCTAAAATGGTACACTTACTTAGAGTTGGTTTTGGTTTGTCTAAAAAGTAAAAAATAAAAGAAAATTAGTGATAATTTTCTATCTGTAGAAAAAATATCAGCCAGTTTTGTTTCCTATTTCTGTTTGTTCAAGGTAAAATAGACAAAGGCTAAACTTACAATTAAAATGAGCAATAAATAATGCATTTTTAAGAATTTGTAATTAATATTTCCAGTGAATTCCCCAAACAAGAAGTTGTAAAGCTGAAAAATATAGATTCTTCATGGTCTCTTATTTTTTTAAAAGTATATTTTTATTGATTTGAGAGAAAAGAGAGAGAAAGATGGAGAAATAGAAACATCAATGATGAGAAAGAATCATTGATAGGCTGCCTCCTGCATGACCCCCAGTGGGCTTCAAGCTTGCAACCTGGAAGGTGCCCTTGATTTGAATCAAACCCAGGAACCTTCAGTCTGCAGTCCAATGCTCTAACCACTGAGCTAAACCAGCAAGAGCCATGGACTCTTTTTTATTTTGGTAAAACCTCATCTTTGGTTTGATACAAGATGAATGCTCATGGTAATCTGAATTCCTGTTTCTGAATGGCATAAAGTACTTCTTTTATCATTGCCTTTACAAAATACATATTAATTAATATAAACGATTTAAACTCTTCCAATATAGTTTTTAAATAAAAATGCTGACTTTATAAAATTGTAGGAAGAATAAATAAGAGGTAGATGAAAAATGCAAAGCTTCACCCCTTTCTCCAATATAGCTTGTCTTTTGAAGTTATTAATCAAAAGCTTTAATTATTCAGTCTTATATATCAAGATCTATTTATTCATTAAAAAGTAGCCAACATTTGTTCATGATTGTGAAGAACTTGAAGGTTTTAAAATTAGGCCAACTAATTCATTAACACTAGGCAATACGATTGATATAACTTTTTTAAAGAACAATGAAAAAATCTATATAAATTACATTGAATATACCACTTTACTAAAAAAAAGTTACTTTAAGAAATTTTACACCAAAGATAAACTCACAAAACTAGACAAGTAGATGTATTTATTACTGTAAATCATTAAAGAAAGCTTGTTAGACTACTCAATTATATATCAGTCAGAGACTAGTTAAGTAAAGTGTGTGTGTACAACTGTATAAGGTAATATTATTAATGAGATGGATTTTTATCTACTGATATAAAAATATCTTCAAAATACACTCATGATTAGAAAAATCTCAGAAAAAGATAATTTATACAATTTATACTATGCTACGATTTGTATAAAAAGTGGGAATATTTATTATTTGTAAATATGATGTGTATGTATATATTGCTAGAAGAATACATTAAGAAAAAACAGTGATCACCTATTTTATATTACTAGAAGATATTTTGTGAATGGGAACTGGTATAATAGGGGGGAAAAAGAAGAGGGAGAGATATTTTCTCAATCTTCTATTTGCCTTGGTGTTTGAAACATGCCAAATATTATATATTTAAAAAAATAATATTCTTAAAATAATCAAGCTATGATAGAATGGTATAATTTATATTTAAAGAAAATATGTCTTGTTGAAATTCATAATTTGTTTTCAGTGAAGTATGTGCAATTTTATAGGATATTTTATAATACTATAGTAAATCAATGTCATCAATATGATAAATGATATTAATATTGACAACAGTAAAGTAATATTGAAAGGGTCTTGTGAATATGAAAGAAAATACTATTGTATTAGTAGTGCTGTATTATAATAGCATGTTTGCCAATTCATATATATTAGTTATAAGTTTAGTAAAAATGTTTGTCAATACCATAGCTCCATGTCAGATAAACTAGATTTTACCACAAAACTAGAAGGTTAAGCACTCCCAGAAAATAAAATAAAAAGCATTTTATACTTTGCTTTAATTTTCAAATTTAATAAAAGCAATGAATTAAAACAATGTAAACCAAAAGACAAAAACACCTGTTTTTATATGTGGAGATTCTTTTTCTTGATGTTCAGCTTTTTCTAGAGAGAAAGAAATAAAAATTAACTGATAATTAGTGGATTGTTTGTGCAGCAAGCTTTTCTTATTTGTATATTTGCAGGCTATCATTGACATGGGAAACATGCCCCAAAAGTCATTTGCATGTAACTTGGAACACAGAAAGCATATTGCCATGGAAACACATTAAAAACAAGGTCAGGTTCATTCTCAGGGCATCCTGAAAGACAGTTGCAAAGATACTAGCCTCTTGGGGCCAGATGGTATAAAAAGAAGATAGACTATGACAAAGGGGAACAAGAGGATTTTTCTTTCTTTGCTGAAGGTTGAGGCATTCCTTGGGGACACTTTAAAGTAGATGACATTTGCTCTTGGCATATTACAAACTCCCTTTTTACCTCTCTGACTCCTTCTAGCTCCCTTTTCGCTGGGTCAGAAGCAATTTGGCACTGGACATATGTTTCTTGTAGAAATGTTGACCTAGACCTGCCCTGTTTCAGAAAGTACCACGTTTGTATTTGTATTTTCCTGGACCACACACTTTCTTCACAGGTCCAGCTAGAATTCTCACAGATAAATGTAAACTACATCTAGGACATGACAAACTGAATCAAAGTGTGTAACTAATATCCTTCTTCGTCCTCTGAAAAATATTCGAATAAAAGGAAAAAAGAGGTCTCTCTCTCTTACATCAAAAGTAGAATTCCAAACAAAGCCATGTAGGGTAGGGTATTTTGAATAAAACAGAATATTCAGAAATAGAGACCATTGCCAAACGTTAATTCTTTTTAATTCTTTTTTTCTAATCACCTCCAGGGCTAGTCTTCATCAGATATTATCGATATTTACCCATTCTTTGCTTATCTCACTCCTGAGTTTGGAGACTCTCTAAATGTATTGCTATTTATCCCCGACATGGATTCACCAACAGTGAAGGAAGTGAGGAGATGTGGGACCCACACTGTCATAAGATTAAACTGGGTATATGTAAATTAGGGATTGGCAGAATTCAAGAATGAGCTTCAAGGAACTTAGTTTGCATAAATATTAATAGTAAATAAGCATGCAAAATAAAAGAAAATTAAGAAGTTAATATTCAAGACTCCTATACTAATAACAACACAATAGCATAAGAAATTATAGTAATAATACTATAAAATGTTCTTTCAAAATGTAAGAGGTTCCAGGATGGGAATATTTAGGCTCTATATGTTTGTAGCATATCTCCTGAACAATTTATACAACCTCCTAATGGGCTTCACCAAACTCATCTTTGGACCTTGTTGATCCATTTTCACACAGGAGCTAGAGAATATTTGACTAATTTATGCCTTCACCCAAGCTTCTGTTTCACAAACATATATAATTCAAGAACCTTCATCACAATTTGATACAATCTTGGACTTATTTATGATTTTTGTAACAATAGGCAAATGTTTACGCCTTCCTGAGTCCAATAGTCAGCTTTTAAACTCCTACAGCTGAATTAATCTCTGTATCACTTCTGAGCAATAAAATTACTGATCACTGATCACTTATGAGAAAATTCCATGGTTTTAATAAATCACAAAATGTTTATAATCTTATGAATTTCTAAATACTAATGAATACCTACGATATAATGAATGCTTCTTAAAACAAACAAATTATAACTTTATGTGGTTCATAATACTGACAATTATATAGCAGTTCCTATTTTTTTGTTATTTATTTTGTATGTTTGAAAGGTGCTCATCTATCTTAACTTCTTAGTATTATTTTATAGCTGATATGGAATCTCTATTTTATCTTAATAATATCAATAAAATTTCCAGATATTTCTTCTGCATAATAAACTATTAATTAGTAGTGAAAGGGAAGGATGTTAAATCAAAGCCATAGCAAGTACATTAATTTGTCACCTATACAGGTGTTTTAGTCGGAGGCAACGTTAAAAATATTTTTTTAAAAATCACATGGTTAAACTTGAAATAAGCAAGACTTTTCAGGCTTTATTCTTTTCATCTCTTACTTGCTGATTTAGGCTTAACTGTGGAGAACAGAGAAAAATAAATGCCATATTGATGAGTATAAACCATGGAAAAATAATTCTTTAGCATTATATTTTCTTAGTTTTTAGATTTTCTTCTTAAATTTAATCTATTTGCCCTGCTAATAAAAAAAACTAAGACACACAAAATGTGTGTAAAATTTAAAACAATCCATGCATTGGGCTACTTTCTTTTTAACCCCCAAATACCATATACCAGTAACTAAATAAGATACTCAGGAGGCATATTAACACCTTTCAGTGAAAACTAGGGGCACATTAACTGAAGTGATGAGCTTAGGCAATGATCTGAATAGAGTAAAACTGTCATAAGAGGAATATGAAGTGGCCTTGTGCATTTATTTCATGAGATAATAGCCTGTAATTTCTCTTAGTATAATAGTTCTTTTCTCAGTTCCATTATGTTTTCTCTGAGAGGCTGTATTTAAATCTTTATTATCATAATTATCTCAGTTGAAAAGAAATTACTTCACAGACTTTTTCCTTTGGAATTGTTTTTAATAAGAGATGGGACTCTAGTGATGTGTAGGATTTCTGTTTTGAAATCAAATGGAGGAGATTCCATGTTTCAAGTTATCAATAGGACTGAAGACTCAGTTTTGTTCATCTTTACAGAAAAGACTTCTATAACTGCAAAATTGTGTGCTCTTTATTTTTCTCACATGAAATATAAAAGATGGACAGTCTTTCCTTTAATGTTATATATTCTGCTTATCATTGTTTAGGGCAGGTTTTAAAGGTTATACAACCATCTAGCTTTCTGTGGAGCTCTCATGAGAGGAAATTATTCTATATAGTGCATAAATAACAGACAATTATTTTTGTCTTTATAATTGAGAAAATGTGGTTTGAAGACTGTGGTTTGAGTGGTTTGAAATGTGGTTAAACACTCACTAATACACAACAATCAATGCATTGCATGGATTTATTCAAGAATTATTTGTAAACTTAGGTCAATAACATTTTAAAAAATAAGATTGTTATTCCAGTTTTCCAGAGTTAATTTTTATTGAGTATAACTTTAGTTATTTACAAGAATTTAGAATCTTAGAATTTATGGCAATGAAAGCATACAAAATTCAGTAAAGATGTGTGTGTGTGTGTGTGTGTGTGTATACTCATATAACAAAAAACTGGTAAAGAAGAAAAATATAAAATATATATTTACCTGTTTTTTCTACTGTGGTGGCCTTTACCTGCTTGACACCTTTTTCTTCTGTGATGGGAAAAATTTTAAATGTGTCAGTACAAATAATGACATACTTCAACCTTGATATTTTGTATTCTCTTTGAAATAACACCTATACTGAGAAAAACATAGCTGTCTCCTTAACAAATCAGAAAGTGGTGTCTTTTATTTAAGTTGGATGAAAGCACAAAGAAAACTTGTCCACTTGCGGATGTCCTTTGCCTCTATCTCGCCACGAATTTTCCTATTTAAATCATCCCTCCACCTGCGCTCACTCTCCTTATTCCTTGTCTTTACTGTACTTCACTGTATTTGTCTACAAAATGTATTGTTTTTTTATATTTTATTGATTTTGTACAGAGAGGAAGGGAGAGAGATAGAGAGTTAGAAACATCGATGAGAGAGAGTCATCGATCAGCTGCCTCTTGCATACCCCCTACTGGGGATATGCCCACAACCAAGGTACATGCCCTTGACCGGAATCGAACCCGGGATCCTTCAGTCCCCAAGCCTACGCTCTATCCATTGAGCCAAACCGGTCTCGGCCAAAATGTATTGTTTTATAAATCATGTATCCCCTTTTCATTGAACTGGAATAGAAAGAAGCAATTTTTATCTTTGTCAGGCAAGAGGCCTCCCTGGGAATCGAGGTTTAGCTAGGAAACTCAAGGTTTTGTTTTTTGTTTTGTTTTTAATGGTGTAGAGCTGGGACCGGACAAAAGTGGTATATTTATAGGAATTCTTCTGTTCTCTCTGTTTTTATCAACATAGTTAAATATTTGGGTCAAAGTAGAGTGATTATTACAAGGATTTTATAAAAAATTAAACTTTTCAAGTATTTGACATGGGGGCCAATCAGCTGGTCAAATATCCACAGGGGGAAGCGCTATTGGGAAACAGAACTTAAAGGGTATCATTGTTGATACTGAAATAAAAGGGGTGAGCTAGAGGATAATGCACTTGTTCACTCAAAGCCTAAAATCTCCCATTCTCTCTGTAATAACACAAAATGACTGACCTCAGAAACAGCGAAGAAAATAACAGATTTTCATTATTGTTTAAAAATTGTTTCTAAGGTTTTGCTTACATTGTTATACAAAGCTATCCTCTCCTTCCCACACTCCAGTCCTGTTTTTTTTATTCCTATGGGTTCTGTTGTTGATGTCTCATATTTTCATAAACATAAGCAAATAAAAGCATTCTAATTCAAACTCATTGTAAATAATGCTTTAAAGTAAAATCTGAAAAATGTAAGCAAAAGGTTTCCTAGGATATGTTTGGAGAAAGTATGTTTTTGACTTTTAAAAGTTTCTGGACACACACTATTCATAACACTTGGTAAATATTTTAGCATGGAAAGAAGCAAAAAATTCTACAGAATAGCAGCTTAGGGCTGCCTCAAGATGAAATTATTTAATTAGCTTAAATTAAAACAAAGTTTCTATTCTTAAGCAAGAACTAATTAATAAACTTATCTTGGTAACTGCTATATTTATCTTTCTGAGCAGAACAGTTTGGATCTACTTTGTCCAAAATGTGAAACCAGAAATAAAAAGAAAGGAAGGAAGACAAAGGTGGAGTAAGGAAGGAAGGAGGAAAGGAATAAGGGAGAAATGTCAATTTCCTTTTCTTACTTTGGAGTCTGAGATGATCACATTTAAAAAAGCCAATCTGAACTGCAAACATTTCCTAAGGATGTCTTGCCCCAGACGGAAGTAGTAATATAATGTCTAAAGCCCATTCACTTGAGCGCTGGCTATGGTGTATTGGTGCTTAGCTAATTCTCTGATGATAAGGAAGATTAGCAGGGACCGTTAAGTCTTCATTACAAAACACATTGTGATGATGACTAAAATGGAATGTTCCAGAATCTGGATGGCCTGAAACCTGGATCCTATCTAATCACTTTAGAATGGACGCTCAGCTCTTCATTCTGCTAGAGTGAAAACAATTTGATACTGCAAACACCACCTGCAAAATACCTGCTTTACCATGAGAAACAGTCTTTTCTGGTTTCACGATGGCTTGTTCTAAAAATAATTAAAAGAAAATATTTTCAGGTGGTTAACTTTATAAACCAACATACAGTGAATTTTTTTCTGTGACTTAAACAACTGTACCCATGGAGAAAAACTCTTCCTACATTTTCATTCTAGTTTACATGAAAACCTTAAAGATTTTAGCTTTTAAAAAGCCATATACCAAGAATTACTATTTACACTTAAGCATCCGTAATACCCAAAGATCAGGCCGTAATAAAGCATCAATATTAAAACAGAGAGCTTAGGCAATGGTTGGAATAGAATACAATGGTAAAGTGAAGTAATGTGAAAATATATGTTATTAAACATGTTTTAAAAAAGTCTTATAAAAGATTCTATAAGAGTATTATAGATAAAATTCATATATATATACACTGTGTATTTAAGCTTTTTCAGATAAAGCTAAAAAACTCTTATTTATAAAAATAAATAATATTAAATGCAAAACTACATTAGTTAACAATAATAAATAAAAATTTTAAATGGTATTAGGCCTAACTAGAAGTTTTAAATGGCTTTAAGCTTCTGGTTTTAAAAAAGAGAGGGAGAGAGAATATGCAAAATATTTCTATCTGGTAATACATATTAATCTGCATAATAAATGTAGTAAGAAAAATAAATTAGAATACAATAGCTCGGCATCTATAAGCCTTGTTACATTAAATATATGTTGTTTATAAGAGCAACTAGATTCAAGCTTATAATGAGTTGCTAGGTAAGAGCTGGTAAGAATTAAATGGGTAATAATAGTATTGTGTATGAGAGAGAGGGAGAGAGAGAGAGAGAGACAGAGAGACAAAGAGACAGAAATACTTGGATTCTTGAATTTGTTGATATTAAAAAATCCTGCTGCGTATTTTTTTTTTATAATGAAGAAATCACTTCCATAGAGCCTGAGGGTTTTTGTAATGTGCCTCAGGTAAATGGCTAGTTGGTACCAGAGCTAGGACATAACACTAAATATCAATGTAAACTTGGAAAGGTCACCCTGATTTTATATCAATGTTATTGATACTTCTAATAAAATGATTGTCAGTCTGAGACAATCTCTTTCTGTGATTTTGAGTAAACCAAACATGGGCAGAATCCTAAATTCAACATTTATTAACTTGAAAATCTGGGAAGAATAACAATTTCTGAACTTGGTCTACTAATTAACTGTTTCCACAGATAACAAATATGAGCAGTGATTGTCATGTTTCATGTCTCTCACAGTTATACGATGAATATAAAAATTATATGCTATTCCTTGACTCGTAGGAAATATTTAATAATGATAATATATGTAATAATATTTATATAATAATAATTATTGTGCTATTTCCCTTTAAATCTCAGTAGTCTTCAACTTCGAAATCTTATGAGTCTGGTGTGTTATCAGAAAAAGCCCACAAATTAAACATTATCATACTTGGTTTTGAAGAACCCCCCCAAAAATATCTCCTAAAAACTGGAGTCTCTGCTGAAACACATTTAAAGCCATATTTTTTATATTTATTTTCAATGGGATATCCCCATTCTCAACTAATCTAGTACTATAAAACCATATTGATCAATGGAGCAGAAAAAAAATGAGGATCAGAGAGACTGTATAAATCTCCACTGGTGGGTGATAAGCCTCTTGTAGTTCTAAAATGAAGCGACTCTATCAATTATACAATAAAAAATGTTACCTGGTTTTGTCTCCTTTTTCACTTGTGGCTCTGAAGGAAAAACAAAATGCAGAAATTAAAAAAAAAATTGAAAAAACAAACTAGAGAACAAATTCATTTTTGGAAAATTATTTTGTTTACCATAATTGAAAAAGCAAAATCGTTCTAAAAATTATTCCAGTTTCATGATAGGTTCTCAATGCTAGACTATTAAACACCCAGAAGTTAGAATCATGTCATATACTAAGTTGTTGCTACTGCTAATTGATTTTAAGGTGAATTTTGTTTTCTCAAGATGATTGTTGTGAAGACTAGTTCCAGTGGCAGCATAAGATAAATGATTAGAGAGTTGGAAGAGTCTTTTTGAAATAGATATAATTGGGTACTTATGTGATTAAGAAGTCTACACAAATAATATTATGGCTTGAATTGTGTCCTGTCAAAAGATATGTTGAGGTTCTAACCCTAGTTCCCCAGAACAGGATCTTATCTGGAAATAGGATTGTTGCAGATGTGATTAGTTTAGGTAAAACAAAGTCATAGTGGAGAAGCATGGACCGTTAACCCAATCTGACTGATGTCCTTAAAAAGAAAAAAAGAAAAGAGAAACAGGGATAGAAACACACAGAAAGGAGATGTCTAAGTGCTGATGGAGGCAGAGATTGGAGTGATGCTTCTACAAGCCAGGGAACAGTGAGGGTTTCTGGCAAAGATTCTCCTCGGTAAGCCTTTAAAAAAGGTGATTCTGTTGACATTTTGATTTTGGACTTGTGGCCTCTAGAACTATGTGAGAATAAATTTTCATTGTTTTAACCTATGCAGTTTGTGGTACTTTATTCCAGCCTTCCAAAGAAACATGATTTTAGTACCGAGAAGTGGGGTCACAAGTCCCTATAAATACAGAAGTAGCTTTGAAGTTGGGTAATGGGTTGAGGCTTGACAATTTTTGAGGCACTTGATAGAAAAAGCCAGATATATTGAGGTCAACGTCTATTCTGCTGGGGACTCAGAAAGAGTTGGGGCGGGGGAGGGGGGGGGTGGGCGCGGAGCTATAAAGCAAGCCTCTGTTGCTTTGAGAAGACATATGTCATCATGAACAGAATATTATTAGAAATAAGAATGTGAAATTTACTTCTGCTGAGATCTCAGAAGGAAATGAGGAACGTGTTAGTGAATACTGGAGGGAGGGTGATGTTGGTGGCAAAAAACTTGCCTGAATTGTGTTCTTCTGTTGGCTGGAAGGTAGAATTTGTAAATGAAGAACATGGATATTTAGTTGAGGAAGGTTCCAAGCAAAGTGTGAAACAGTAAGCCTGATTTCTCCTTGCTGCTTAGAATAAAATGTGAAAGGGAAGATAGGTTGAGGAAGGAACTGTTAAGCAAAAAGAACTAGCATTTGAAGATCTGGACAATTTTCAACCTATCTAAATAGCGTACATGGGGGACAGGGCCATGGGTGTGGATGGACAACATTTTGCTAAAATGGGTAAAGAATAAATGTGTGACTCATGGATCCAACCCGCCATCTCAGCAGAAGGCAGCGATAGCAAAGTGGTGATCCAGGAAAGATCTGTGGAGGGCCTTCCTGTCCAATGGAATGGACCCTCCCTTCCATCCCCCATTAACTAAAAGCAAGACTGGTCATGTTTGTGAGAATATTACATGCAGAGGCAACACAGCATGAATATAAAGGGACAGAAATAGGGTGAAAGAAAGGGATAACAACTTGAAGGGCAGAATAATGGATTCAAGCCTGGGCAGATGGAACACCCCCATGCAGCAAGGGCAGCCTGCCACGTAGGTGGCACAAGAGGGCAGAGCCCCTCCTCACCCAGCCCAGGGGAGAGAGTAATGAGCCAAAGAGGATTTTCTTAGGCTTTGAAATCCAATGGAATTTTTCCTGCTATGTTTTGAATTTACTTGGAACCCATGACTCCCTTTTTTTTTTCTTTCCAATTTCTCCCTTTAGAAATGGAAATGTCTATCCTATTCCTGTCCTACTGTTTTATTTTGGAGGCAGTAATTTGTTTTCTGGCTTTAAAGGTTCACATACAGAGAGGAATTGTCTGCAGGAAGAATCATACCCCAAGTTTCAGGCATAACTGGTTTACATAATGAGACTTGGGACTTTGAATTGATGAAATTTTGGACTTAGAGTTGATGCTAAAATGGATGAGACTTAAGAATTGTGGAATGGGATGCATGTATTTTGCATGTGAAGGGCATACGTTTGGGGAGGGCAGTGAGCAAACTTCTATGCATTGAATTGTGTCTCTCAAAAAATATGCTGGAATCCTAATACCCACTACTTCAGAATGTGACCTTATTTGGAAGTAGGGTCATTGTAAATATAATGAATTAAGAGTTTCTCATATGGGAGTGGGGTGTGACTGGTGTCATCAGAAGAGAAGAAAAGGGACAAAGATAGAAACACAAAGAGATGATGTCCAAGTGGTGACAGAAGCTGAGATGGGAGTGATGCTTCTTCTACAAGCCAAGGAACACCAAGGATTGTTGGCAACCACCAGAAGCCAGAAGATGCAAGGTCTGATTCTTCCTACAGGTTTCAATTAAAACATGGTCCTGTTGACACCTTGATTTCAGACTTCTAGCTTCTAAACTATGAGAAAATAAGCTTCTATTGTTCTGAGCCACCTAGTCTGTATATTTTATTATAGCAGCCATATAACCCTAATCCAGTTATAAACTTGAACCAAAATTTTAACTGTTATGAGGATCGGAATTCCCTTTGTTCATTTAAAATGGTTTCTGCTGCCCGCTACAGCCCTCAGAAATGTTTATCTCACTCAGGAGCCCCCAGGAGGAGGAGAGTGAGAGCAGCTGTGTTTCTGATGAAATATTTATGATGCCTATGTCAGCACATAAAATCAGCAAAAATAGTGGTTGTGTAGGATTGAACCCAATTAGTCAACTGTGGTTGTTTTTTTTTTCTTTTTTGTTTTTTTTTTTGTTTATTCCTGAACCATATACATTTCTCAGGAGTTTTCTTTTTCTCTCTAGAAACAAGTATTATGTTTGTTTCATTTTAAAATGTTTGTCAAAGATAAAACGTTGGTATAATATTTACCATAGGACACAACATTTGCAAAAACATGCTATGCTATTCATTATAAACATAGAATGCAAGTATGGATTTCTACATAAAATATACATACCTGGCTTCCCTTCTTTTTTTACTTGTGGCTCTTAAAATATAAATGTACAGTAATAATGATGATTATATAAAATATTTTCTGTGCTCATGCATACAGGGGTGGGCAAAAGTAGGTTTATAGTTGTTCATATGGGAAATAATACAATAATAAATTAAAGCTGAAACCGGTTTGGCTCAGTGGATAGAGCATTGGCCTGCGGACTGAAAGGTCCCAGGTTCGATTCCGGTCAAGGGTATATACCTTGGTTGTGGTTACATCCCCCGAAGGGGGTGTACAAGAGTCAGCTGATCGATGATTCTCTCTCATCGATGTTTCTACCTCTCTATCCCTCTCTCTTCCTCTCTGTAAAAAATCAATAAAATATATTTTAAAAAAGAATAATAATAAATTAAAAATAATGAATAAATTGTTGTGTTCTCACAACTGTAAGCCTACTTTTGTCCACCCTATTTCATTTACATATTATTCAGTTTTTTAGTAGGCCATATTAATTTCATTTTTTCTTATAATAATAGCAAATTAACACAAACACAAATAAAGGTTTTTCATTATCAATCACAAGAGGTTTTTTTTTTTGAGAAAAAAATAAAATGTAAACTAAAACTTTTAATGAGGTCAATTAGGGTACTGGTTTTACCTCCAGTGAATAAGTGATGAAGGAGAATTTTAGAATAGCATATTCTCAGAAGAACACTCAGGATAATAGGCACATTTTCTTCACAAAATAATTACGTTTTGGATTTAAGCAAAATAGTCAACAATGGAATCAGAAGATGACTAAAAGCATGCGTTTAAGATTTAGTTAGTCAGTTACTATTTAGTCATGCACGTAACATACGTGGAGGCCTAGGCTTGACTTCTTTGCCTGGACAAAGTTAAAACAAACATTAAAGACCGAGTCACTCAATTCTTACTGAATAGTCACTGAATATGATGGAACACTATACATTTGAAAATTAAACAAAAAATCAAAATTTTGTTGTTATTCAAGACCCCAGCTATTCTTCTTTATTGAAAATTTATAGGCTATGTAATTTAATGTTCATGCCAAGTTACTATTTTAAAAAATCATTTAAAAAATAAAACTCTTAGCTTAATTTCATTTCACAATTAAAAAATAATTTGTTACATGTGCAATGTAAAATTTTAATTTTATATTAAGGTAAGACAATTTTTGAGACGTTATTTTTAACCCTTAATTATTCAAGATAAAAAATACCTAAGACAATTTTTTAAAAATTCTATTAATATTATCTATGTTATCTGTCCCAGTATAATACGTTGAAAAATAATTGCTACTGAATTTGGGATTCTTATGACTAGAAATATCATTTGCTTTTATGGCATGAGGAGCCCTAGTGCAGGGATTGGCAAATTTATTGTGAAAAGTCCGACAGTATATATTTTTGTATTTGGGGCCTTACGATCTCAGTTGCAACTATTCATCTCTGCTGTTGTAGCATGGAAGCAGTCATAAGCAATATGTTACTGAATAGATATGGCTGTGTTACAATAAAACTTTATTTACAGAAACTGGTGGCCAGTGCATAGGCCATTGTTTGCCAACCATTGCACTATCCATAATCAGTTTTAATTTTTTTAAATGTCAACAAAGTTGTGACAATAAAACATACACACACACACACACACACACACACACACACAATCTTCCTTTGATTTTGTATTGTTTTATATTTGCCATCCCGTCACTGCTCAACTCAGTATCTTAAAATTGCTTTTTGTTCATCTCTTTACTCCCATTTAATTATTAATCTACTATATTCTAGCTTCTATTCCCACCATCTATCAGTTCTCTCTCATCACCAGTTCTCCCCAACTTACAAACACCATATGTAAGCAGAGGGATTAAGGTATACCATTGGCAGTTATAAAAACAGCCTTGGGAAAGAATAATCAATATTGTAATAATCATGTAAGTGCCAAGTGGGTACTAGACTTATTGGGGTGATCACTTTATAAGACACAATCACACACACACACACACACACACACACACACACACACATATATGTGATGAAAGAAAAGAAATGGAGGAAGTTAGATTAAATTATTTCTAAAATCTCATCCAGGTCTAAAATTATGTATTTATGTTAAATATTAATTTAATACTAAGTAGTAAATAATTTATTAGGGAAACAACATTTAAATAGGAATCAATCTGAAATGTTGCAGGATTCTTTTTGGCTTTATTGCTCTTTAGTAATTTGCTTTACCAAACTCTAGATAAATATTCTGCTGTGGGGGCATGTTTAAGTCCAAAGACAGATTAATAAACCTTGTTTTTATGGCCTTATGTTCCAAATATAATATATCTATTTAGTACAGAGCAGATGTTGGCTGTGCTGTAACTATACACCTTAGCCAGAAAAAACCTAACAGGCACTTTACCTTTTAAATTGACTTGAAGATTAATGTCTAAACTTTGTATTATGTAGTACTAAGCAACCATTTGGAGGAGGCAAAAAATATGATAAGGACTTTTATAGGATGCTTGAATCAGTTCCAAATTCTTATTGCATTTTTCTAGATGCCATCATTATTCAGCTACATATTTTATGAGTTTTTCTAATATTTTAATTAAAATGGAAGAAATAGAAATATATAGAATGTGTTATAATACTTCAAAAGAAATGCTTTTTGATCTGTATATGAATTTATGTAAACAAATGTTTCTTTTTCTTCTTTTTTTCTACAGAGGTATTCTCATTTAGGGACAGTCTCATTTATCAAATGAACAGTGTAAAGTCACTTGTCTAAAAACAATAATGTGGTGTTATCTAATATTCAGAAATATAATTTTAGAGATTTAATAAAAATTATGTGAAGTTTAGCATTATCTATGTAGTGCTGAAAATAAGGGGAAAGAAATTAAATTAATGCTTGCAAATTACCCCTTACTATTCTGAAAGCCATTTAGTAAGCAAAATGTACCTCTGACAATTAGAATTAAATTTCTGGAAAACTTTTTATTTTGTGTTAAGATAGAAATGCTGTCTAGTAGATAAGAAGTAAAAGCATTGTTCATGTTTTTCTTTAATTTTAAAAGCAATCATACTCGGCAGAATGATCAGATCATTTTGGGGACGCTCTTTAAGGTCTATTTGTATTGAGGTCTGAGGCTAATGTGGCCTCCTACAAACATAAACCCAGTGAAACTTCTATACAGGAAAGGATTCTTTTTCATCCTCATCGGCTTTGTATTGTGGTAAGTTTTCTAGTCACCAAATATTTTGTTAAATTTATTGAAGCTGAACGCTAATAAATTACATTGGAATTGTTTTAGTTGTTATTCAAGCATCCTTTGACCATTCTGTTCTAACAATTTCTCTGATGCAATTATTTTACCTTTTGTCTCAAATGGCAAGTAAACCATTTGGAAGAGGCAAAAAATATGAGAAGGACTTTTATAGGGTGCTCGAATTGGTGAGGGATCTTTTGGGTCCTACCCTTTGATGTTCAAATGGATTACAAATGATGTACATGAAACTGTTATAACAGTAAATGTTTGTTTTTACCATAGTCAGCTAAGAGATACTGAAAGATTTCGTGTAGATACTAGAGGCCAGAAGCATGAAATTCATGCAAGAGGGCAGGACGTCCATAAGGTTGTTCGGCTGTCTGGACTAATTAGCATATTATGCTTTTATTATTATTGAAATAGATTTAAGAGAGGAAGGGAAAGGGAGAGAGAGATAGAAACATCATGATGAGAGGGAATCATTGACCAGCTGCCTCCTGCACACCCCACACTGGGGATCGAGCCCGTAACCCGGGCATGTGCCCTGACCAGGTATCAAACTGTGACCCCCTGGCTCATAGATTGATGCTCAACCACTGAGCCACACCAGCTGGGCAAGACTGAAAGATTTTAATAGTGAACCAACAGAAAAATAGAGGAGGTTAATCTGACCCATTGCTTTAAAGCCCCTTTTTATATAGAACTTGATATAGCATTGTGATTATTAAACTATTCAATTATTTATTCAACAAGCATTTACTAAGCACTTAGTTATGCTAAGCACTTCAGTCCCTCAAGAGTAGTTAGCCTATAAGGTTGACCTACTAATTGAAACAATTGCTATGGACGAATTTAATTCTGGTAACAGTCATAATAATTAGATTTGGTTGAAAGGCTGTGCTTCTCCTTCATAAAGCATAGGACAGGACATGAGTTCCAGATATCACATATATCCTTTGAAAAGTTGGGGAAGAATGGAATATGAAGAGATATATAGGTTTATCTCACTATTTTTAAAAAATATATATATTTTATTGATTTTTTACAGAGAGGAAGAGAGAGGGACAGAGAGTTAGAAACATCAATGAGAGAGAAACTTTAATCAGTTGCCTCTTGCACACCCTCTACTGGGGATGTGCCCACAAACAAGGTATATGCCCTTGATCAGAATTAAATCTGGGACTCTTCAGTCCACAGGTCAATGCTCTATCCACTGAGCCAAACCAATTTTGGCTTATCTCACTATTTACTTATATATTTAATTTTCTATAGGAAAATAAATATACCATAGGAAATTTAAACTTCATAAATTCCAAATTTAACCCATGACCTACTACTATTCTTTTCTCCAAAAACATTCCCTGTGCTAAATGTTATCTCAGTCCACCTACGGTTCCAACAAAGAGGCTGGTCGTCAGCCCACAGTATTCTCCATGCTCTGCCATCTACCAGAGTCCTGCTGATTACATGTCCTTAATGAATCTGGAGTACCTGCACTTTTCCACTTGTACTTCATTTCCTCCTCAGTTTCTAGCTCCATTATTTAGTAAACATTAGTCTGTGATACACATGGTTATTAACCTGTGTCTTATTTGTATACATGGTTGTCTATGGGGATACTTATGAAGTCTTTATCACCATTGCTACTTGCTAGCAATTAATCAATTTTCCATGTCAGCATAATTTTAATACTTTCTTTAAACCTGAAAAAGAATGAACATCTTCTCCCCTAAGAATTTATGGTAGAATTTTCTAGGGATTTTTTTTGTTTGTTTCTATGGGGGGGAAATGAAATGAAATTTTGAGAAAGCAACGCCTAGCATAACTTCATTGTTCTAATTGCAACACAATTGAACATTATTTCCTGTCATTCTCATTTAGACTTTTTAAAAAGATGTCACTAGTTTTTTTTTAAACTCTATTATCTTGGCTCACTGCTTCCCAAGATCTTTTAAGTAAATGTAAGACAATTTCTCTGGGTGTTCAACTGAACACTGCTATTATATTACAAAAGAAATAATATATCATAGTTGAATAACTTTAAGACATATGGAGTAAAAAAATGTTTAGCTGTTTTTTTTTTACTCTCAAACTTCCCAAATGTGTCACATATGTGATGAATTCCAAGAGCTTTTCCCAAACTTATGTAACCTTAGAATCTTTCATGTTGCAATTATATAACTAGTCTTCTGTGCAAAACAATTTGCAAATTACAAGCGTAAGAAATAGCTTACTTATACATAGAACCTTCCTCCCTTTTACTGTAAGAAATAAAAACTATATATTCATAGTTGAACTATATAAGATTATGTAGTTCTTAAAGGAAGGGCTTAGTTCAAGATTAAATAGTATCATATGAACCACTGGAGAAATATTACTCAAGTCAACTGGAATAACAAACAAGAAGATCTTTTTTAAGAAAGGAAATGTTTTGCTCACTGTGACAATTAAACAGACTGAAATAATTTTAGGTGCTAAAAACATAAATCCCTTATCTATCATGTCTTTAAAATGGAATTAGTGTATGCCTATGTTTTTAGCACTTTCCCATGTATGTTGCCTGTTAGAGATACTGTAACTCTGTAAACTGGTAAAAACAATTGCTGTTATGTCTCCATTTGACAGACTAGAAATCATTCAACCTACAGTTTCATGAGGAGGCCGAGAACTGGGGAATGACACTTCTCCCTCTCTCTTTACTCTGCCAAGCTTTTTTCCTAACTAAATGCGTTTTCTTTTCTTTTTCAGAAAAGATTTAAAATAGTCTCCAGTGTATGTGAAGTATATAAGGTTTATTTTCTGGCCCCAATTCCTGAGCTCCAATCAAATACCTCCAACTATAGCAACCATAAAACGAAATGGATCTTCCAGCCACTAAGCTTCATTAAACTGCTCATAAGATCATCAATGACTCCGCATTATACATTCCGATGAATACTTTTCAGTCTTAATCTTTCTGTAAATTTGTGCTAAATTTGACACTTCAACCAGCTTCTTCTTCCTTGGTAAGCTTGGGAGTTATTTTACAAGAGAGAAAATAAAAGGAGAGAACAAATTTGGGAGACACATACTTGGCACCTACTTGGTTCCTGGGTTGTGAAAGAGAAGGAAAAGCTGTGAATGACTCAGAAGTTTAAGTCAATATAACTGAATGTTGAGTCATGAATTCTATTTTTTGAGATAAGGAGCAAAAGGAAAAACAAACCAACAAACAAAAACAGTGGAAGAGATGTTGAGTTCAATTTTAAACAAAGTGAGGTGTTGGCATTTAACCTTGTGAAGATGTTGACTAGGCAGTTAGAAAGGCAAGTATAGAACTCTGAAAAGTTAATAATTATTAATTTTTTATAAATAAAAAACAAATTATTGCTTATTACTTACTGTGCCTATTTTTGTTTTAAATTATAGTACTGCTTATAATTAAAGTCATTTGCTTCCCAAAAAGAACACTTAGCTATTCTCCAATTACATAATGAAATGCATATCCTACTTATCATTTTCTTTGGGGGTTGGGGGTGTAAACACACACACACACACACACACACACACACACACACACAGGAATTTAGTGGCTAATATTCTGTCAAAAATGAATAATTATCGTAATGTTGCTCCAGTATTTAAAAACATAGTCACCTTTAGTTGTTTTATTTTTAACAGTGTGGATTTACATGCAGAAAAGAATTTAGAAGAAAAGACCACTCAGCAGGAATCTCCTATGATACACTCCTCTTTAATTTAACCCACCCTCTCATTATGCCTTCAAAGCTCCGGGGAAATTTTTCTTCATCATAATTAAGCTAATTCCCTCCATCTATAATGTGTATCCCAACACTCTCTCCTAATTAATATCTCCCTCTGGATTCCTTGCTCCTCCTCTCCCTGGACATCGCCCTGTCACAGCCATGGAAGCAGCAAACATCTCTCATTGGTTTTACTTGCTGGGATAGGATATGTTGCCTTCCTTTAACAAGAAACTCCTGAACAAGTTAGTTTCTGCTGATGATGAGTAAACGCTCTTGTTAATTTCTACAAACTGGTTTCTACTTCCACCACTCTACTGGAAATGCTCCCAAACGGTCACCAAAAAACACATTTTTGTCAAATATAATGGCTTTATCTCGGTCACCATGTCTCTTGCCCTTTCTGCACCATTGTTACTGCTGGCTTTTCCACTTTTTCTCCCAAGTGTTCAGCATTGGGATGCTGATACCCTGCACTTCCTGATCTTCCAGGCGACACCCTTCCCTTCACCGCTTCTTTATCTTTCCCAAGAAGCTGACTTGAACCAAATGGCAGGTATCAACTCTATTTCTTGTAACAACCCTACTTGATGAATATGATGATCTTCATACAATAAATGAGAAACCTGAAGTTCAGAAATGTTAAGTAATGTACGGAAAGCCCCATTCCTTTCAAAGGGAGGCAAATGAATGTCTTTCTAGTCTACAGCATCACTCTTCATAATGATCTCCCTGATTGAGTTGCTCTTACATACTCCTTAAATCCTTCTTCTCCTTGCAGTTTTCACTGATTGCCACAAACATAAGAATGGCTCCTTTCTAGAATTCTAATATAATGAATTACCTTGCAGACATCTTTTAGTAGTTCATGTCTATGTCCTTGATTATACTCTCTTGAATGGAAACCATCTCTTATAACTTCTTTGCAAATTTTATAATACTAAGCACAATTCTAGACATATAGCAGTGATATTAGCATAATATATGTTTTCAATAAATTGTTGATTGATTATATCTTGTAATAAAATGTTTTATTAATGCTGACTTTTCTCTAGGAAGCTAAAGATCATTATAATCTCAAAATATACATAAATATTTAATGTAAATTAATAGTAAAAAATTTATAGCACGTGTCACTTTTTTCATTGTATACCAGAGGTAAAATAAAGCATTCACAAGGATATGCTTACTGTAAGGAGCAACATAACTCATCTCTTATCTGACCAGCAAACCTTTACTGAGCCCAGTAAGTGTGCCAAGAATGGAACAAGCTTTTCTATGTAGTTTTCCCATTTCTGCAGATGTATCTAAAGCTCAATTGTAACTTTGATGTAAAGCCTCAATATGTCATTTTATCTCTATCATGCATTATTTTTACAGTTTAAAATTGCTGATTTTTCCATTTATTTTTCATAAAATGTATGCTTTCAAATGATGTAAAGTCACTTAAAATGATTGTTTATTCACTCAAAATAAGGAAATACAATTCCCTTTGCTATGTTGGCAGTACATTGAAGAGAAGTGATAGTAATAATCCAGGTAAATATTTAATAATATATACATGGAAAGATGAAATAAGAGTCACTTAAATATAGGTTAAAATTTGTGGAAATGAGTATATGCAAATATTTTAAGACCGATATTAACAATGTCTACATGTATGTAATATCACTTTACTATATAGAAAGATAGAGACATAGCTTTCCCTTACATGTATAGATATAGACATAAGTATCTTTATAAAGATATAAAACATTTGGAATAGTGTTAACCCTAGAAAGATTTCAATTAATTGAACATTTTCATAATATTTTTAGTCTCCTTTTTCTGCATTTTCCTATATTATGATGTTTTTTCTTCTGACTTTAACACCTGTCTTAAGAGTACCCAGCTAATCTCTTGACTTCCTCACAGAGCCTGTTTTAGAAAATCTTTAAAAAAAAAAAAGTATTCCAATTTTCAAAGGAATGATCAATAGGCAAAGAATTACCTTTTCAAAAACCTGCATACTTAATTGATGGAAAATAAATGGCTGAATCTTTTAGGTTAAACAATTTGAAACTACTATTTTTGTGGTAAAAATAATTGAATATAAAGGATTTTTATAAGGTTTGATCAATCCTAAGTTTTAGGCATTTGCCATGATCTGGCTAGAGCCTCTGAATTTATATTATCCCCAGTAGATAAATAAGGAACACCATATGCTAACAGTTCCAGCACATTGATAAACTTATCCAAAATCCACCAGCAGAAAACATAGCATATATTTTAATTTAACCTACATAGCAGCTTATTGCTGATTACATTTAAAATGTACGCGAGGGTACACCAGTATTTTTTCAATGTTTTAGGTTTCTCAGAGCTTTCTCTAATTATAAAACCAGCCTTATTCCTAATCTTGTAAAGCTTACATAGTGTCCTTACCTGCTTTTGATGGTTTTTCATCTTTTTTAGTTTCAGGATCTGGGATAAAATATAACACACACACACACACATACAAATAAACAAATAAGGGGAAAAAAAAGGCATTCTATAAAAATAGTACTAAGCAGTTTAATAAGTAGATTTTATAGATTTTTTTCATCTGTTCTCAATTTCAATTACATTTACATAGTTCCATCAATATAGAATTAATGTGTATTTTTACTAAATTATAAAGTAACTTAAACAAAAGGACTTTGATTTTAAAGCCATTTCCCAAAAGTTTCATACTAATCAAGTAATTTGATATCTTGTCTTTAATGAGCCTGTTCCTTATTCTTCATAAGCTATCTATGTATTTCAATTAAGAAAATTAATAAAAACTACGCAGGAAAAAAATATAACTTTTCTTAATTTAATCAATTTTCTATTTTCAAATTCATGGAGCTCCACCTGGTGGTTTATTTTATTATTTCAAACTGGTATAATTACTATTGTTTCTATTAATATTTGTTATTATTAATTTTATAAAATAAATTGGCTTACATTGAGTATAATGATATAAAATTAATAAAATGAAGTACTTTTTAAGTACTAAGTGATTTTTAAAATCTAGAAATTCTGTTCTAAGAATAATTTTTTATCTAGAAATTCTGCATTTTAATTTAATATCAATATAGATAAGTGCATAATTTTATAATCTATACAGATAATGCTCATGACACCATGCCAACCAATGTGATAGATGACTATATTTCTATGTTTTCTAATCCTTCCTCTTATTTCATAGCTTGCCTGGGCCTTATAATTCTATTTTGACCAAAAAAAAAAAAATGTTTTGATTAATGGAAGGGTTCTGGTACATTATAAAATTTCTTCCCATCAAATAGCAGAAAAACTGATTTCATAGTTGGGATATTTACTGAGTATAGACTGTGATTCAGGGATTTGGGTTTTAGCCTAGTAGAGTCTCATTTTCTGGAGTTACAAAAATAAAACACTGTAATTAGTTTAACTTCAGAATTTCATGTAATAGAGAATTACATAGCCATTCACACCTACTCCTTTCAATGTGCACCCTGCAGAAAGTGGCATTAGTGCCATTATTGCACTTCAATACTCTCTGGCATATGTACCTCTTGTGTTTTTATTGTATTACTTTCTTTATTTTTTAAAAATATATTTTATTGGTTTCAGAGAGGAAGAGAGAGATGGAAACATCACCGATGAGAGAGAATCATTGATTGGCTGCCTCCTGCATGCCCCATCTTGGGGATAGAGCCCACAACCCAGGAATGTGCCCTGACCTTTTGCACGCAGCACTGACTTTTCTGAGCTGTTGACTTTATCTGAAAAGTATATTGCTGATGAGCCTCAGGAGGGTGCTTCATTAACGATAGTTCAATGTCATCAACACTCTGTTATCAAGTACAACAGGCTGACCCAAATTTCAGCACGCTTGTGCTTGAGTAAGAGTGGACTATTTAATATTCCTTCCCTTCTAAAACCATGTTCATGTGTTTTTGAATCATTATGCATTCCTATGCTTCCCTTCTTCCTACTTGGGTTTCTAAATCAGTATCATCTTTATGTATAAACTGAGGGATCCTTCCATGCATACTAAAGGAGCAGGGTGATGGTATTTTTATGTGATTAAGTAACCTTATCCAAATTAAGGAGGTGTGTTGTTTGTTTTTGCACTGCAGTTGGAGAAAAACAGACACAAACCATCCCAACAAAATATCCCTCAGTCCAAAATGTATTTCCTTTATTCATTAGCTAAATGTTCTAATGTGAGGGATTTGAAAGTCTAAATTTTAATTTTCCACCTTATGACATGGGAACAATGATGACTATCTAGTGTATCTGTGGCTAATATTAGATTAAATAATTTCATAAGTAATTTATGAACATTCATGTACTGATTTATATGTATAAAAGCCTAAGTGACTTTTACAACCAGTTGCTATCTGATGCACTGCCCACCAGGCAGCAGACACTCAATGCAGGAGTTGACCTCTGGGGGTCAGTATGCTCCCACAGCTAGCCAACCTTCCATGGTTCCTCCCCCACTGCTGATGGACCTGATTGGCCCCAATTGCTGGTCAGGCTGAGGGAGCCCATCCATGCACAAATTTGTGCACTGGGCCACTAGTATATAAATAATAGATATCCACTTATTGGATAAAAAATCCGGTATGCTTGGTCTAAAGCAATGTGGGGGGCCACTTAGCTTTTCCTCTTCCCTAGCTCTTTTTCCAAGTCCTGAGAGATTAGGGAAAATAGGATTTTTGTCTTGTTTATCTTTGGAGTCTTAGTAACTAAAATACCCACAGAATATTCTACCAATACTTAAACTTGTTATTGATGCAAAACAATTTAAATTGTGGTTTCAAATGCCAGGAAAATCAAATTCAAAAGCTTCACATTTAGGTGGTTTAGACCAAAATGTCAGGTGAAATTCCTGTTCCATTAAGAGTAAAACCTTACACAAGTGGAAAAGTGCATTAGAACTTACCCACCAGACATTCAACATTGCTGTACATTATTTTCAGGTTTTTATAGTTATTGTTGGGACTATCAATATAAGTTCAGATACAAATATTCAGAGTAGCTAGGTGAATTAACTGGTTTGTAGCTGGTTATTATAAAGCAGAAGCTAGAGCTCAGTGCTTTTTCCATAACACATATGCATGTGAGCAAACACTCCCCACACGTGTGTTCTGGTTCTGTCTCTGTCTCTCATCTCTGATTCTCATTAGATCAACAAGGAAAAATAATTATGCTGTATAAGCTTCTATTGCTGTGGTTCTAAAATGCCTTTGGACTGTAATGCAAGAGCTTCGTTTGTGACTCAGTCTTTATGACCAAGTCCTGATTCTGCAGTCCTTCCTTGGCAAGATTCCCGTAGGAGTGTGAGACTCCCAAGGAAAGTCTGCTGAGTGGACAATAAAAACACCAAATGAGCCAGAGGGCATGCTCTCTTTGAGCACAGAATAAATGCATACATACACTTTCCCTGCCCTGTTCTGCCATCGTTTCATTTCCGTGATCCTTTGTTTTTTTGCATATGCTAAATACAAGGTACCATGGTTCTGAGAATGTCACTCGCCTTTATCTACTCTTTCTTTTATGAATCGCTACCTGTGCCTCATTATTCTCTTCTTCCCTGGAGCATCCAACATGAAGAGCACCCATGGAAATAAGTAAGAAATAATTGGAGGAGGTTGAACATATTGTAGGTTGCACAAAGAATCGTCAGTCAGCACAAGCTCCTGTGATGTTGTTTGAAGAAGGTAGATAGCTGGTTGGGCATATTTCAGATAATGAGCCAGTTGACTTTAACCCATTCAATGGGTTCAGGAAGCTGTGCAAAAATCATTTGCCAAGGTTAGTAAGCACACTTTCTTTGTATTTGTCCTTAATGAGGGAGAGGCACTCTTTAACACGGAGTAGATTCTTACTCCTTGCCCTGCACATCAACACTCATTTTTTTTTTTAACTTGAAGTGAAAATAATCTATTAAATTAATAAAGGGTCATAGGTTTAAGTAAGGATAACCCTATATCTGGTTCAAAAATATAAAAATAATAGGAGAATTTACATGACAAGTAATACATTTACATTTTTTAAGTGAATAGAAACAATAGAAATGCTTTTTACAACATTAAAAAAAAAAATCCCTGTAAGAAGAGAAGCATATGAGAACAGTTCCACAAGGTAGCTTGGGGTGATAAGGAAAGTGGACATCCAGGTGCCAATAGCTCATTTTCCCACTCAACTCTCTCTTTTTTAAATGAGAGCTTATCTGGAAAGGATACCAAGGAAGGGAAATTGGGTCTTTGTACTTATCACTGTCCATATATTTCAAATACATATAGTTGTGCATATATTATCATTTTCCTTTTTTTTGGAGAACAGAAATAAAAATCCTTAGTGCATGGGTACATTAATTTTGTAAAGCGAATAACTGTAGAGAAAATTCTGGCAGGCTGAACTACTCTTCTTACCAACACAGAAACCCTTTTTATACTGTCAACTTTGCATTTTGGCATGAAGGACACACAAAAAAGTTTTAGGCTGTAAGTTGCTGCTTAGAAGGAAAGGGCTGCTGTTACTGATACAATTTTCACTTTAACAATTCTTTTAGGAAATAGGTAACCATGGATTTGTAAAGGCACGTACGAACATTGTATGCTTTTGAATGCTAATCTTTTTCATTGGCAAATTATCTGTAACTTTCCTTCATTCCTATCAAATATAATAAAATTATTATGAAAAAATCATTTGATGTTAGGGTAAGTTTTGCTAATATATTATAGTACTAAAGAAAAAAGGAAAATAAGATTATTTTTGGTACTTTTAAATCTGATACTAAGTATGTAATCAAGCACAGATACTTGGATAATCATTTCATCTTTGGGCATCAATTTCTCCATTGTTAACATGACAGTCATAATATTTCCTCCTTAAAATACCTCAAAGCAGAATTAGATCATGTCAAATAACTAGAAACTGGGCATATACATAAAAAAAACTCCAGAAAAGTTATACAAAACTTAAAAAAAACGATGTTGATTCTTAAATCAAGTATTCTAGATAAAGTATTAGAATTTAAAAACAATGTGGCAAATCTGACTATTTCTTAGAGGATGAGAATGTCATCATCAAAGATGATAAATGTGTTTTTCAATGTTTTTAGGAAAATGTAAAATATTCAGAATGGTAAATAAATACATATAAATTAACTGCATTTGCTTATAGGAATTCTCAGTTACGAAAGACAAACTAAATCTCTGTAATATTAGTTTAGAAAATCAAAACACTATGTAACATTAAAACTGAAATGCTTTAGAAACCAAAACCTTGATTGCTCTCATGTCAATCATTGGACACCAGAATATTTGTGATCACTCTGTATAGCAGCATAGGAACATTGGTTAAGTTCAGACATTAATTTTTCTCATACGATTTAGAATTTGGGGTGATATTTTACCTGTGGGTTGTATTATCCTGGTTGTTGCTTTTTCTTTTTGTTCTCTCTTTCCACTGAATTATGATTGTGCTGTTCCTTTACCTCACCCCATCCTCCCTCTTGACCTCTGGACCAGTTTTTACTTTGGTCACTCAAGTTGTCTCCTCAGTGTAAGTGGGGATATTCCTGAACAGTCACCCACCCAGCAGGGACTTTTCTCAGGGCCCAGATGAGCAGTTGAGCCTGTTTCCTCCAATTCTCCTTGTGTATGCAGTTTCCCAGGTCACTGTAGCCCTGAGAATTGCTGGCAGTAACTTGTTTAGTATCTTTTCTTGAATGGGAGCTCCACTTCAGTGCGTGATTAATTGCATTGAGACTTGCTTAAAATCTCTGCTTATTGGAATGTGCATTATTGTCTTAACTAAACTCCTTACAAGCTCTGCTGCTTAAACACGTACAGCCCAGCATCCATGCAGCTTCATTCTGGCTAATTGCTTTGTGTTTCTTTTCTGTTTTTAATATATACACACATATACTGTATATGTTCCCTTTGTTTGCACTACCTATGTCATTTTAACATATCCATCTATATTTTATCTTTCATTCTAAGGATTCAGAGAAAAGATGAGGCATCAAAGCATGAATACATAGTTCTATTTTCCCTGCAGAATGAGACATTGAAAAGCCATTTCTTTCCCTACCACATAATTACTGAATGAGGTTTTTTTGGTTATGGGACCTGACTAAAATTTCTTATTTTAACTCAATATGAGACGTTAGTGTATAACCAGATTTAAAAACATAAATTTGAATATTTGTCTACTTTTATTCAATGCACTATAGATATTTGAACCCACAATTTCATACAAAAATGTAAAAATTTAAGGTTTATTTTTATTTTTATTTAAAAGACTGTTTAATTAACCAGATCATTTTTTAATGTGGTGAAAAAATACATGAGATCCACTCTCATAAAAATGTTTAGATGTACATTATTTGTATCTTTAAGCACAATAATGTACAACAAATTCTAGAACTTTATATTGAATAATAGAAACTTTCTATCAATTGAACAGCTCTCCATTTACCCCTCTCATAGCACTTGGCAAGTATCACTACTTTCTTTTTTAATTTAATTTTATTTATCTTTGCCCAACTGGTGTAGCTCAGTGGTTGAACATCGACCTATGAACCAGGAAGCCACAGTTGGATTCCCAATCAGGACATATGCCTGGGTGCATTTCTGCTGGGGAATTTTTTAAACTAAACTTCCTAATGAAAAATGTGGATGTTTATCATATTCATATCTGTTCCATATATATATATATATATATATATATATATATATATATATATATAAGGCCAAGACAAGCCTTTTAAGTGAGTTCTCTTATTTACATATATATATATATATATATATATATATATATATATATATATATTTTTTTTTTTAGCATATTAGGTTTTTATTGTATAGGATATGCATAGCCCATGGACACAGGCAATGGGGGGATGAAGACATGGGGGTAAGATCTGGGAGAATGGGCTGTTCCTTATATTTTATACTTCTGTCTTAGAATGGCAAAGGGATAATAACTTCATAGTCTGATTAAATTAGTTAATGGTATCAAATGATTTCAATTTAGATTGCTGTGTAAACATCCATTCCAATCAACAATTAGATCCTATTAAAGTAATTTAAAGTTTCTTCAAAATAAATTCATGTATCGTCTTCACCATTAATTAATTCTTTGAATACTATAGCAACATTTCTCTACCTATTGGAGATTTAACACAACATGTAATAATCCCTTTGTAAGGCAAAACATCCTAATTCACATAACAGGATAACATAAAATTGCCCATAGCAACAAAAAACTGATTATCATTGGTATATGTAAAAGTAAAGTTTTAAATATGACAAAAAATTAATGTTTGAGTGCATTAAAAATAAATAATATATTACTGTGTTGTAAGTAACTGAAAATAAAATATTAGATGTAAATGGGAGACATCTGTAATACTATCAACAAAAATAAAAAATAAAAATGTCTTAGTATGTTTGGAGTGCATGTTGCTTCTTAAAAATTCAAGCACATATGTGGGCTGAGAAAAAAATTTCATGTTGTACATCATTAAGTGGCACTTTTGTGTAACTCAAAATTAACTGCAAAGTTAGGAAAATAAGACTTCAGGGTATGGCTTTCACACATTGCTACATGAACTAATGGGGACTCTCCATACATCCTTCATTTCTCTGGCTGATTCCCTGTCAGCTTTCTCATTTCCCTCATATCTCTTGAAACTCCAACATGTTTATGCAGGTTTACAAGAAGTCTAATAAAACAATGCCAATAAGTTGCAATTTTTATCACTAAGTCCCTGTGTGTTAGTGTAGGGAAAAGTCATCAAGATGTTACCACTGGTTTGACCCTGGAGCTTCCCCAGGACAACCGGAAACTCCTCATTCTCTCCTATGCTTAGGAATGTGCTCCTGACTTGCCTTCCCCCAGCTAGGAGCGTCCAAGGACACAGCCTTAGAATAACAATGCACTGATGAGACATTCTGAACTGGGTTTATGATTAAAGCTTGCGAAGGTCTGCTGTGCATGTGACTAAACCCTGTTAAGGCTTCTTGTGTACATGACTGAGCCTAGTTCAGGCCTCTATATAGACTTTTAATATTCTGGCAGGCTGGTGGGGAAATCTACTTGTTCTGTGGTCAGCCAAGACAAGCCTTTTAAGTGAGTTCTCTTATTTACTAAACCTGCCACCTACTGATCTGGAGTGGTCTGCCTTTCTTCAGTTTCTCAGGCCCTCCAGTTACAGAGGGCCAATTTCATTTCTGGTCCAGGAAGCTCCCAGCCAGGCTTGTGAAGCAACAGGAATTCACACAGACTTCTTTTTAGAGTAAATGTAGAAACAGGTTCTATTTTTGACATTCAATATGGTGCATTTTATGGTTTCATCGGTTCACAAATATGTTCACTCTGACAACAAGGACGATTAGGCAGTTCTGAGTATGTGCCCATAGAATGCACTGGGATTAATCTGAAACCAATTGTATGACATTGGACTTAGCATATTTACTTAAGTTTTAGGGGACATAACTTGATGGATGGCATATCAGATCCACATTACTCAGAGACTATTATAATGGGGAGACAAGGGATGCAATAAGATTCAAGAGAGCAGTGCTTGATTTAGAAGATCAGAATTCTAATGTTGCCTCTGCTGGAAATTACAATAACTTTAAAAGCTTCTTTACTATTCATTTTATGTATTTATAAGATGAGAATATTGGAATACAGTTTATCTCTAAGTTTTTTCGAGCCATAAAATGTATGATTTTACTCTATTTGAATTTAAAGAATGGCAAGATATCACTGAGAAATTTTAAATATTACTTTTTATATTAAACCCTTGGTTTCCATGGCTATTTCTAATAAGAGTCATCTTGGGATTATAAAAGGTTGATATTCAACCAGAGACATAAAATCAGAAGAGCATATGCATTTTTAAAAGCTTTTCAATATTTCTGACATAGTTACTCTTCCCTTTGTTATTTCATAGTACAGTTTAGAATTTTATGATAGGAAATAAGTCTTTTGTTCTTCACTCCAAAACATACACAGGCATATGAAAGCTATAGTTTGAGAGCATTAAAAATAAATGATATATTACTGTGTTGTAAGTAACTGAATATTCAATGGGCAGGTCAATGTGTTTTCATATTTCATTATACAATTTTACCTTTTTCCTTTAGGGAAGCTGCCAACTTCACTTCTTTCCCCTTAATAGGCTCTGGAAAGAAACATTGAGCATTTATTTTCAGCCAAGATAAAAAAAATAATTGAGAACACATAGATGATGAATTCAGTGAGCTATCATTAAATTGAACTGTATGGCAATAACATAATGTTTTCTTAAAAAATTATTTTAATCATACAGACACAAAGATACAACAGTATAGAGTACAACAAGTCACTCCTTGATTATTTTTGTTTAAAGTAAGTATAAAATTTTGAATGAGTTATAATCTATTTGTTCATTAAGAGAGTAAGCATTTGGATGGATTAGAAATTATTTCATTTATAATTTTTAAAAACACATAGCTTCAGCATCCAAATTCTCCTCTGTTATAATTAGCACTCTAATAGTATATTTTTATCAGGCTATGTTTGTTTGTGTTTTTGTTAAAATAAACAAACAATCAAATGAAAAGCTGCATATATCATGTAAATGTGATGTTTTAGTCATCAGATTCAAGTCAAATAAATTTCAAGAATAAGACTAAAATAAAATATGAGAGATTATTCTATAAACTTCCAACATCTTAAAAACCTGGTCCTTGATTAAAGTAAATAAAATATAATTTTATTTATTCTACCATGTTCAAAAACAAAGTAATTCGGATCATACAGTGGGTTCCAGACATATATGTGGGCAATATCTTAAAGAACATTATCCATCCTCAACAACCTATAGAAAAAACATAAGCCTATTTTTTTGGCCTCTCAGTATCCATTTTATTGACAAAAGTAGTTTCTAATACAGTGGGAAAGAAAGGAAGAAAAAATATATACCTTCAGCCCTTTTTTCCATTCTAATCTTACGATTTTGGGTGGGAATTCTGGAATAGGGGGTAGTACCTGTACGGATGTGCCACTCAGTCACTTTGAATTAATTGAGTCCAGGTGATCTTGGATGGTGTCAAGAATGAATTTAAGGGTTCTATTGAAAGGGCTGTGTCCCTCAAAGCAAGATTTTCTTGGTAGATAAGCTACAGCTTTAAGTATTCATGTTTGTACAATTTTTTAAAATGGCTTTGATGGAAAAAATGTTTATGTTGCTATTTATTGTGCAAAGTATAAATAAGGCTGTTTCTCCTTATAGTCTAGCATACAAAGATGAAATCAAGAGCTATGGATTGGTTAAACACAAAAAGAAGCTTTATTAATATTTTTTGTCCAAGTCACTGGGGGTCATTTACTGCTTTTAAATTTCCCAGCTAAACCAAAAGAATTAATAATGTATTGTGAAATGAGAAGTGGTGGTTGGGACAGATTCCCAGTGGGGTGGGGGAGGGCAATCTCTGAAAGTTCAGGATTCAATATTAAGCATCTATGTATATAAAAGCCTAGGTGACCATTCTACCATTTGATTGTTAGCTAGGATGTGCACTGACCACTAGCAGGCAAACACTCAATGCGCAGGCATGGAAACATGGAACAGACTGATGACTCTCAGAGGGAAGTGGGGAGGGGAAGGGAAGGAAGAGATTAACCAAAAATCTTATATGCATACTAGAGGCCCAGTGCATAGATTAGTGCACCACTGGGGTCCCTCAGCCTGGCCTGTGGGAATCGGGCTGAAAGTGGCAGTCCAACATTCCTTGGGGGGTCCTAGATTGTGAGGGACAAGGGACCCCACCAGTGCACAAAACCATGCACCGGGCCTTTAGTGTTTATATAAATGAGTGAGTGTTGTGTTGTGAGATGAACACAGTTATAAAATTCAAGACTTGTATGTTATTGTGAGATGAACATCATTATGAAATGCAAGACTTATGAAGATTTGATTTTCTGGAGAAAGAAAGAAGGGGTAAAATAACAGCTGTACTTTTACAGGGTATTTGAAGGTCATAAACCCATCGCCTTAAACTTGGCAAAAGTTTCAGAAAATAGAAGTGACTTTTATTTCCAGGTTTGCTAGTAGGAAGATGGCATCTGCTTCCAGGCTGGGCCATCTCCTGAACTGACTCTCTCAGTCTCCTTTTTGACTTCAAGGCATTTTGACCTGATTTAGCATGTCCACAGGCAGATCTGAGCAGTCTCTAATTAGCCAACCAAGTGAGGGGAAGGGAGATACCCTGTTTCCCCGAAAATAAGACAGTGTCTTATATTAATTTTTCCTCCCAAAGTTGCGCTAGGTCTTATTTTCAGGGGATGTCTTATCTTTCCATGCACTAGGTCTTATTTTCTGGGAAACACGGTAGAAACATTGATGAGAGAGACACATGGATTGGCTGCCTCCTGCATGCCCCCAACTAGGGATCTAGCCTGAAACCCAGGTATGTGGCCTGATGGGGAGTCGAACCTGGGACCTTTTGGTTCATGGGGGGACACTCAATCCACTGAGCCACACTGGAACATATTTAAATGTGCTGTGATATAAAGTGCAACTCTCAAATAATCTGGGCAAGGAGGTTGTGATGGAGAAATGTTCACAAAGGAATAAAAAGATGGTTTCAGATTTTTCAATTCCCTATACTGCCCCCAGAGAGTCAGAGGGTAATGAACTAGAGTGAAATATAGATTGTTGGGGATCAGTGTCAAAGTCCTCAGACAGCTTTGCCCATTCTTTTTGATTGATTAGTGGGAGTGGCCAGGGAAAGGAACATTGCTGACAAATAAAAGTTGGGGGATCATCAGGTGCATGGTCTTGAACATCAGAATGTTACAAAGATAAGCATTGCTGAGCATCCACTGGTATTAGATCCAAACATACACAGGCCTGTGTCACAAGACTGGACAATAGTTCCAGTGTCTATCATAGTAATCCAATGCCAGAGGAACCTAAGTGTTGCTACTATTGTATTATTAATAAAGGAGGAATTTGATTCATCTCTTTGATGCCTTTTCTGGGTTTGTGTTGCAGTTCCTGGGACCATCGATGCTTCTTGGATCCTCTGATAAATCAGACCAGCTGCAAGAAGCAAGTGGTGATATAATATAGGGGTAGATCTCAGAAGGAACATAACCAATATCAGGGGTGACTAGCAGGATTGTCTGGTTTCTGAATGGTCACAGCCACCTAAACAGGACTCTGTCCTTGTAAATGTATTGCAAGAACTTATCCGAGTCCCCCAACCAGTAAAGTCAGTAGCTGAACCAGCAGCAAAAGCCAACAAGACATCTTTCTCTTGTTTTTTTTTTCTCCTCTCTCTCTCAAACAATCATCCCTAGACCTTCTCTGCATCACTTTAAATAAAGACACAAACCTAATGATGTTTCTTTAAATGCCTAATTTACTCATGGTTATCACATCCCTGGTCCCAAATGATTTTTGTGTAATAATCCTGGTTTTAGAATTGGACCATTGCTTCAATGCGGGTTCTAATGTTGCACAATGTGGAATCTCTGAGAGCCTGGCAAACTTAGGCAACCACTTAGCTGCAGAATATAAATAACTCCCAATATATGATGACTCCAATGCAGTAAGTGGCTTTTTAGTGAACGGAATTGCTGCATTCTGATTCTGCTACAGCTCAGCAGCAGACTTCTAAGACTGCTTCAGAAACAAGAACACTGCAGAGGTTTTTAAAGTTCCTGAAATCTGATAGGTAATCCTACAATAAAAATTGTAATAATAAATAATATTCAGAAAATATAAGAAACAGGAAATAAATGTATTCTAAAATAACATCTACCTTAAATATTTGAGGGCATTAATGCAGTTTGAATAAAACAGGTATATTTTAAATAGCTTTAAATCAATAATCATATTCAGTAAAACTTTATATACATGATTTCTCTTGACTGTGGAGAGAACTTGCAAATAGTAGAGGATTTAACACTGAGGGGGAAAATAGTGTTCACTAAGAAATTACCTACAATTACCTATGTTCAATACAATAATTATAGAAATTACAGAAGCCTACTTAGTAATAAAGTGGTCAGTGTGGATTTAAATTCCTCAAATAATGTTTACCAGGATAGAGTTTTACAACTGCCATTTCCAACTAGTTTAGGTTTCGGCACAAGTGGAGTCTTTAAGTAGCAATTTAGATTTTTGAAAATCATAGTTGCCTGAAAGTTAGTTTTTAAATTTATGCCCCAAGTTTTTTTTTTAGATGCTTTTATATTGAATAGCAATTATACTATAGTGGAAAGAAGGGAGGTTTATATTTGAAAAAATATATATATATATATATTTTTTTCTGGTAGTATGTTTCAATGAACCTTTAGTTCTCACACACAATCAAGGACAATGTTCTTATTAATTGTCAGATAAAATGAGAGAGAAGGAGGAAGAGTCCCTTACAAAGTACAAATAACCACTAAAGAAAAATAAACTCCTCTGTGATGATTAAGAGGGCTCACCCCAATAGCAAAAGTTCTAAGGCTATTTTTTTATACTGCATAGTCAATGTGACTATATCAAATGTGTCTATATCAAATAGATTTTCAAAGTTATGTAATGAGCTCTACATTCAAAGCAAAGGTTCTTTGAAGAATAAAAAAGTATAAGAACACTTGCTCCTTTTAAGGAGCAAGCAGTATTTGTGTAAAAATTAAAAGATGGACTTTAAAAATCCAATACACTTGACTTTCATTCTTGCCTTTGCTCTCACTTCACAGTGTACCTGAGTAACTTACTTGATCTATGGCTCAGCTTTCACATTTATAACATTTGAGATATGCAGCACAACTTGCTGAAACAAAATGTGTAAAGCAGATTTTCCCGCGCCTGGCAAAGAGCAGAGGCCCGGCTCCGTACTTCTCCCAAACGATTCCCCCCTCCCCTTTTTTTTTTTGCCTGGCTAACTCTCATCCTCCTCACTTGACTTTAATATAACTCCTTTAGGAAAGCCTTTTCCGAGTCCCCAGACTTAATTAGAATCTTTATTACACTCTTTTACAGAACATTGCATATTTACTCTATGATTCTTATAATTTTAATAAATTATGTCATTAATACTATAAATATCAAAAGGACACAGACTGTTTTTCTTATACAGTATTTTCCGGTGTATAAGATGACCTTTGAAACGAAAAAAAAGTCAACCGAAAATCGGGGGCAAAAGACCAAAATTGCACAAAAATTACCTGCAGATCTTGACGGCAAAGTATTTTCTTTGAAGTTGGGGGGTAGTCTTATACAGCGAATATAGGCCTAAATCTATGTTTTAACTGTAAAATTTGGGGGTCGTCTTATACGCCGGAAAATACGGTAATCCCAGTATCTAGGGAGTATATGTTCTGACTTCTGTGTACTAGATTTACAAAAAATAATTATTGAATGTGGTACTGATTAGTTCACATAAAAATAAGATGACTAACATAGGTCTTGATGCTTAAGTAAGTGGCATTTCAATTAACTAATTAGATAAATAAGATTTTACATAAGTGTATGAATTCAGGGGAGAGGTTTCAGTGAACATTGATAAAAATTGATGGTTTATATAGACATTATTCTTAGACGGACAGAGAGGAAAGTCAGTCCATTCAGAAGAGGAAACCTCAAAATTTAAATGAGAACATCATGCCTTTTTGTAGCAATACGGAGCCTGACAAGACTGAAGCAGACAGAACACAACAAAGAGAAACTTTGAAATAGCAGAACTTACAACTCCAATTCTCCAAATTTTCTCCCTATTTCTAGCTTTATTTCTCCAATGGTTAGCAAGTGCGTGGAAGGATTGTGCACCACATATATATTTTATGAGTGGACAGAAAGGAGAGAACCAGAGCACATAAAGCTAAGTCCTTTCTGAATTCTTTACTTCCCTTCTAATTTTTTTAAAAAACCTTTTTATTCTTTAAGAAAAATCCCATCTCTCTCCTTTTTCCTTAATTTTTCATAACACTTTTTAGGTCATGGTGAACTATAGGAAAGTATTTGAGGGACAGCTAAATAAATACAAAATTTTAAATATATTGGGGTGACCTATATAATTTTGTCTCCCACATCTGCAAAGATGATGTCTAATGTATTATGGGCCCATTCAAATATTTTTGCTAATAAATTTCTAGTGTTATGTTACATTGAATCTATTACCTTTATCTTTCAGAACTGAAGAAGTCTTCTCAGATTTTTCTTTTCTAATTTCTGCAAGAAGAATCATGAAAAGAAAATGTTACAAGGAATAATAGAGATAAAATTGTAAGTTTCTTGATGTGTTTTGCTTATTGAGGCCTAAAAAATCAAAGAGGCTCTGAGCTGATATTCAAAATATAGATATATATTATACTAGAACTGGTTGCTCATAAAAAATAAGCCCATGAATTATTATCACGAAGGACAAATTGTGATAGACACAAAAAAGGTATAAATAAAATGCTATGGGCTTTCGGGAAAGAAGGTAGGTAACAATAATAGCTAACATTGTCTATTTCCTCTGCATTAAATAAAATGTTCTCTATTGTTTTGTCATGCAACATTTACAACAACCCTGTAAGGTAGGCAGATCCTGACATTATTCTTGATTTTCACATAAAGGAATTAATAACTCTTCCAGGTTGTGTAGCTGTTAAATAGGAGACCTGGGATTTAGACTGATGTCTCTCTCAACTCAACCACAAAGCTACTGGCTCTGATAGCTGACTGATTGGGATCAGAAAGTCTTTGGCCAGTGGTACTGAGGCAGACCTTGAAATATAGAAAGGAATTAGACCAACAGAGATGGAGTGCAAAAGAAGACACATTTTATTTTATTATTATTTTTTTAAAATATATTTTATTGATTTTGTACAGAGAGGAAGGGAGAGAGATAGTTAGAAACATCGATGAGAGAGAGTCATCAATCAGCTGCCTCTTGCACACCCCCTACTGGGGATATGCCTGCAACCAAGGTACATGTCCTTGACCGGAATCGAACCCGGGACCTTTCAGTCCCCAAGCCAACGCTCTATCCATTGAGCCAAACCAGTTTCGGCAAGAAGACACATTTTAGAAGGACGGAAGAGAGAATAAGGAGGTATGGGCTGGGCAGTCTGTCCATTCGGTTTTGTGAGTCACTAGACAACAGACTGTAGGGCAAGTGATGCTGTGTGACTTCCTAGGTTAAAAAGGCAGGGAAGGCCATTCAGCTCCTACCTGTTCCTCTGGGAACACTAGTTCCTAGGAAGCTGGTGGAGTATAAGTACTTTAACAGACACCATCATGCAGCAAAGGATACAGATAGGAAGACCAGTCAACAGCCCAAGCCGAACTTCCAGCTAAGAGCTAGCATCAACTGCCAGCCATCTAGGTGAGCCAACCTGGACATCTAGAAGTTGGTTGCTTTGATGACTACAGCTCAAGCCAACATTTACTGCAATCATGTGAGATTGTGCCTTTGGTGTTGTATCCAAAAAGTCATTGCCAAACCCAAGGCCACCTAGATTTTCTGTTATGCTATCTTCTGGAAGTTTAATAGCTTTAGGATTAAATTATGTCTATGACGCACGTTGAGTTAATTTTTTGAGGAAAATGCAGGGTCTGAGTCCAGATTCTTTTATTATCATTATTATTTTTGCTTGTTGATGTCCACTTGATTTAGTACCACTTGTTGATAAGACTATTCTTTCTCCATTCAATTGCTTTTGCTCTTCTGTCAAAAATAAATTGACTATATTTTATGGATCTATTTCTGAGCTATTTGTTCTGACCCATTGGTCTATTTATTTGTCTACTAGAGGGCCAGCACCCACAATTGCTTCCCTGCCCACCATCACTAGTAGCTTGCGCCCACTGTGAGAGCCACTGCTTATTTGGTCATGACGGTGTTATGGCATGATGGCCATGGGCCTTTTATATAAGAGATTCTTTTACAATACAATATAACACTGTTTTGATTGTGTTGATTGGCATAGCTTTGAAGTCTTGAAGTCTAGCAGTATCAGTTTTCTGACTTTATTTTTCTTCTTTAATATTGTCTTGGCTGTTTGAGTCTTTTATTTTTTCATAAAAACTTAAACTCAGTTTGTTGATATGTTTGTTGATATTCACAATATCAGTTTTCTAATATTCACTGGGATTTTTATTGTGATTGTATTGAATCTACAAATCAATTTGGGAAGAAATGACATCTTAACAATTGAAAAAAAAGGAGATATATATACTACTATATGTAATACTTTAAACAATAAAATAAAATAAACAATTTTGAGTCTACCTACCCAAGAACATGGAATATTTCTCAATTATTCAATTCTTTTATTTTTTCACCAGAGTTTTATAGTTTTCTTCATGTAGATGTATACATATTTTGTTAGGTTTATATATAAATATTTCCTTCTCTTGGTGTTAATGTAAATTGTATTATAATTTTAATTTTGTTCATTCCAATTTTTCATTGCTGGCATACAGCAAAGCAATTGGCTTTTGCATATTAACCTTGTATCTTACAACCTTGCTATAAACACTGATTAGTTCTAGGCGTTTCTTGATTCCTTAAGATTTTTTTACATAGACAATCACATCATTTGTGAACAAAGACAGTTTTATTTCTTCCTTCACAATTGATATAACTTTTATTTTCTTGTGTTAACCTGTTCTTCCAGTACAATGATGATTAAATGGGATTAGAAGAGATACTCTTGCCTTGTTCTTTGTCTTAGTAGAGAAGCTATTTCTCTTGATTAACTATGATGTTAGTTGTAGATTTTATTATAGATGTTCTTTGTCAAGTTGAGAAAGATCCTCTCTATTCCTAGTTTGCTAAACGATTTTATCATGAATGGATGTTGGATTTTGTCAAATAATATTCTATATCTACTGACATAGCTTTCATAGTTTTTCTGTGTTTCTTCCTTAGCTTGTTGATGTGATAGATTACATTCAATTTTTTTTCAAATGTTGAACCAACCTTGCATAATTAAAATTAACCCCACTTGGTCAGGATGTGTAATTTTTTATACATTGTTTGAGTTGCTAATATTTTTGGTTTCTGTGAACTTTTTTTTTTTTTTAGCAGTTTTTCTAACAGTACCTTCAACTTTCTGATGGAAAAGTAGATGTAAAAGTAATTTGAATTCTGAGACTCTCAGAAAGGTTTTGACTGGAGTAAGACAAAAGCTAACACTCTGTCAACAAAACAGAGTAATTACTGATGCCAAGAAAGCATCAGCTGTACACAGGGCCCGCTATTTCCGGGCGAACCTCCCCAGTAGGAACAGGCCGTTGGCATCCACTGTGAACGATAAGCTGGAGCCTCAGGAGTGTCTGTGGCATGGCAGAATAGCTACATTCGGCACAGTGAGCACCATTACCACAAGGTCGAACTCCACGAAGCAGGGCAAAGACCACCATTTCCCCATCTTCATGAATAAGAAAGAAAACATCTGGCATTGCACTGAAACAGAAAGGGTGTTCGGCTTCCCTGTCCTCTATACCAATGTCTCCAAAACGAGCCACTTGGTAAGGCAGAGACTCTGGGACGGTGGGGGAGCAGGCAGGTCATCTACCACCTCTTGGCTCTGCTGAAGGAATATGCTTGTGTGTAAGGGACATGAGGGCAAACTGAGGTGGTGACACAAAGTTAAACAAAAACAAAAAACACAACAAAACACAAAGAGCATGAGGATGGAGAGAAGTATCCAGAAGAGAAACAGGAATTTAAAACAAAAACCAGAGGCGGAAATACTGGAGGGCTTTGCCATGTGAAAAGGGTGGACATCGTCTCCTCATTTTTCAATGTTCATCTTTAGTCCTTTTTAAAAACAACAATAAAACCCCTCTACCCCCTCCCCCACCTTTTGTTTTCTACTTCTTTGCAGAGGGGCTTTCTCTTTGAGGCTTTCTTGCTGTGACTGAAACAAGAGGGTCTATTGCAGCAAAAATCAATTCAGAAAACACAGTAACAATACCTTGCAGAGGAAAAATAAGAAAGATTTAAAAAAAAGAAAAGAAAAACTATGTATCTTTTTGTTGTGGTCTCCAGCCTGATCAGACAGGAGCACAAGCAGAGGAGGAAAGTAGAGACACTCAGGAGGCCGAAACCGCTCCCAGCCACTGAGCTGTCCTGCCAGCACCATTCCTAGTCCCACAAAACAGAACCCAACTAGCAGCAGGGAGACCAGGACACCACACAAGACCCTTTTATACAGTATTTCAGGTGCCTACCACTCAGGAAACCAGTTTCTAAAAGATGCTGTTACCTCTCGTTTACAAGAATATATATGTATGATAAATATGAGCTATATTTGTAAAAAATACTGTTAACTATTCTAAAACAAAACCAAAATAAAATAGTGTTCTCCCCATCTTTTAAGAAGACAAACCGATCTATTCAATAAACATTCAGTGTCTCATTTGTGCTTGGAGCTGGAAGACCAAGATGGTTGCATGAAGTTCAGTCTTGGCTGGAGTGCATCTGCATCGACAGGTTAAGAACAAAGATCGAGACAGAAGCCCAGGGCTCTGGGGCCATAGCAGAAGGATTGACAAATGCTGCCTGTTGGGGTGAGAAAAGACCTCACAGAAGCACTTCTGTTGTATTCTGAAACTGGATATAAAATTTTCCATCAAAGAAGAATTGAAAAGACATCTCCAATATTAGAAACTATAAAAGCAAACCACGGAGTGTGGAATTCATGTGGCTGGGTTGCTGAGTACACAAAATGGGAGAGCAGGGAGCCAAGGCTGTCATGTCACAGTGAGATCAGTGGTGAGGGAACCTGAAGAGAGCGCCATCAATGTAAGGGAGAAACACACATGGGTTGCCTCTTCTAGGCACCCTGATGGGAAATGGACCTCTAACCTCACTCCCAACTGAGCCACACAGGCTAGGGCCTATGTTTTCAAATTTATATTCTTCCAATGACAAGTAGTCCTTAGACTCTAAAGGTAATTTTTTTTTCTGTCATTGTGTTAAGAAAAGTTGGCTCATAAGGGAATATGATGCATACTGAATTGGCTGACAATACATACAAATTCATTGTCCTTTTGTTTGGACATAGTCCAAAATTGAAACTACCAGCCCCTCACAGAAGTGTTATCACATTCTCCTGCTTCCAAAGATAATATCTTATTTTATTTTTATAGTTTATTTCTGTGTGGGTGTCATGGGTATAAGTTCTATATATTGTGTGTCATTATTACTGATTCTTATAATTGAATTACTATTTAGAGTATTTTCATGTCATGTAAATGGACATCCAATAATATGCTTTATTCCAGAAATGTGCTTTTTGAAATTTAAGAAAATGCTTTAAATATTATAATTAAGTAGACTTAAATAATATTTTAAAATATTTTTATTTTAGAATCTGAATCTTACTTTCCTGCTTATATTTTTGTACAGATTGTACTTGCAGTCAGAAAAATAAGTATATTCTTCAGTTTTTGAGGCAAAGTTGAAATGTTGCAGGCATGGAGACACTTATTACAAATGAGAATTGGACAATATTAAGATGCGAAAGTCCTTTAGAGATTCCTTAGTAGAATAAATTTGGTTTATAAAAGAGGCTTTACTGTGCAAGAAATGAGCCTAATTTCACAGAATAATTTCCTGAAAGGACTAGATCACACCCTAAGTTTTATTTGAAAAAAACTTTATACTCTATGGTTCAAGCAAGTTAATATTTCTAATCACTATTGGCTTTCATTAGTTATTTCTTGTTCAAGGACCAACAACACAAATGCTAATTGCAAGTTAAAAAGTGTTCACTAGAATTTTCATTGCTAAGACTCTTGATAAGAATAGAGATGCTTTGTATAGGTTGTCTGACCCACTATTTCTTTTTCTCACATATAAATCAACTGAAATTAAATCTAGACTTTGCAAATTATAATGAACAAGAGATTTTTAAATTTACACTTTGCCATTTTGTAATTCTAAGAAAATATATGAATTGAATTTTCATTTTTTTTTAAAGAATTGCTTTTTAATTAGCATATACATCATTCTATGAAAAAATTGGGGAAGTAATAGTCAATAAGGCATACTTACATTTTATGTATGTTGATAAAATTTTCATGTTTATTTGTGAAATTATCTCGCCTACAAATTGTGTATGTATATGTGTTTTACAACAGTAAGAATGCAGTCATGCTTTTTTAAATGTAGGGCTGGTGATTTCAATGATTTCTGCAAAGAATGGAGGTTAAACTCCAGTAATTTGCTCCAGAATATGACATCAATATTAATTTTAATTAGTTTTATTCAATATAATGTAGGCCAAATCTTTTTTTTCCTAAATAGGCCTTTAGTAGGAAATCAATTTAAAGAAAAATCAATTTAAAGAAAATCAAGTGACAGGGAAATATCAATAAAAATTTTTCATGAAAAACAATCTTTGTTCTGGCTACTCAGTTTTCTAACCTAGCAGCTTATAATGCAGTTTCTATTGAACATTTTAAATATGACTTCAGGATAATAACAGGGATGAAAGTAATAATATAGAAAAAAGGCATAATTAACACCTTCATCTTGAATTTGTGAGATGTTTTCTTGGTGAGTTAGATGATAAACACTAAAATGCGTTTCCACAGTCTTTTATGTAATGTAGTGTAAAGTTGATTTCTTCTCTAAAGAAAAACATTTTAATCTTCAAATATCTATATCACATAATTGAAAATTATATTCACATTTCAAATTCTGGTGATAGCGGATCAAAATTTACAGAAAGAGAAGTAAGAATTATAAGTGAATTTTCATTATGTTGAGAATGTAAATGCCCTATTACAGATTTAAGTATGTGTTAAAGAGCTATCACCTAATATTAAGATGTAGATAATAACCAAGAATATACAATTTTCATTGTTTGAAAATTATTAAATTATTTAAGGTATTGCCAAAGAAGTGTGAAGATCACATGACAACTTTCGTCATATTGACAATTAGAAGTGGTTTATAATTGCATTCTACTAGCTTTACATGAAGAATTTTAGAAATTAAATCAAGACAGCTTCAGAATTATAAGACAGGTGAAGCAACAAAGCACATTTGATATAAAGAAAGTTTGTTGCTTTTAAGAACCTTAAAGATGAATAAACTTTCCATTAAGAAACTACTTTGATGAATCCCAGAAGTGATAGAAGGCAAGCAGAGTATGAGTGGCACATTGCTCCGAGGCCTGCTGTCTGTTCCAGAAATATAAGAATGCTTGAGTTAGCCCATATGCCAATTGGTTCCTCTGACCTGAGAGTTAGTAAGGTAAATTTAATGGTAAGAAAAGTGATCCCAGTATGAAGTGCAGGGTGAGGTTCCTGGGGTAATCTTACAGATTTAGTGTGGCTTTTTTTTTTTTTTTCCCCTATAAAATGCCCAGAATCTCTAAGGAAAAAAAAAAAAAAAAAAAAAGAGGAAAAATAGATCACATTAAACAGAGTAGTTATTCATTTTCTTGATAATTAAAAGACAGAATAATTTTATGGAAACAAGGTTTTGGGTATTACAATGATCTCTGTGTGTGACCTGTATTTGCTTATATCTTGCATAAAATGAAAGTGATCAAGTTACATATTAGCTTATTAGAGAAAATGGATCATTAGTAACAATGAACTTTTTAAACTTTTGAATAATGGTATAGTATGATTGTAGATCTCATTGCATTGCTTCAAAATCTTATCAACATCATTGGCATACATTGCTCTTTTACTGGGCTGAAATTCTCTTTAGCATTGAATGACATTCCTACCTATAAATGTTTGAATCACATGAACCAAATGTTGCATAGCGGGAGGCAGCATACTGCACATCAATCTAACAACACAAACTTTTTTTTTTTTTTTTTACTATGTTGCTCTGCTGTGATAGATAGCATTTAGACCTGTCTCTGTTGGGATGGGTGTGGGGGTGGGGGGAGAGAAAGATAGTGAGGAAGAGAGGACTAGGAAGACATTTCCCATGCATGAGATAAATAACTGTGAGAACATTCTAAAAGTATTACATAAAATAAGAGGAAGAAGTGAAATGTGTTACGTGATCAAGTGAGGCGGTGGAGTCTGCAAAGGTTCTCTTGAAGACAGAGGTCAACCAAAGGACTTATATACATGCATATAAGCCTAACCAATGGACACAAACAATAGGGGGGTGAGGGCATGAGTGGAGGATGGAGGTGTGTGGGTAATGGGGCGATAAGGACATATATGTAATACCTTAAAAGAAAAAAAAGTAAAAAACAACATATAAATAAGCAGAGTACACTCGTGTGTCCAGGTGTTGCATGGGCTCCTTATGTAGATCATTTCTCTGAAGCTCACTCCGTGCTCTTCACACCCATTCCCCAGCGCCTAGTCTGTTGTGAGCGCTCAATAAATATTAAACAACTAATGTGCAAACGATTGTTAAGAAGGCTGGAATTCACAGGAATCAATAGTAAATTGTAATCATTTAACATTTATTGAGAGTCAACAGCATGACTTAGTCCACATGTGCAAATAGGTTATTTTATAATCACATATCAAGCAAATAATTTAATACAACTTGTGTTAACTAGATGTTTCAGTTTTACTCCATTGATAATAATTATAATTTTAAAAAAATAATGTTGACACACCATGAAATAAGAACATTCAGCATTTAAATAAGTAAGTTTCTCTCAGGGAAATCATTACTCTTAGATATTAACACTCACTTGAAAGTATGAGCTAAAATTGCAATAGGTACACATCACAGATTCTACATAGACCCGTACAGATACAAAGAATAAAAGAATCTGGCAAGGTGGATGAGAACAAATTTACAAGTCATAGAATAGCATTTGAGTTTCACCTGCTGCTGTGACAATTTAAAACACTAATACAATTATTGAAGGTACTGTTGCTTACAAAATAGCATCAGAGGCAAAGAAAGACAGAAACTCTTTAGAGGGACACAAATTAGCAAATTAATGCATTTTGAGACATTTCTTAATTTAAAGCAAAACTGATGTTTTTATTACAGGAAATCACTGAATTTGATACATTTATGATCCACATTCTCCAATTTTATCCCTTACAAAATGATTACTAATTTGTTTAAATTTATTTTTAGGGGGTGTTAACAGGCCCTCAATTCTATTAATGTTTTTCTTTTTTCATAAACATTTTTGTCATGCTTCCACTTAATTGAATTTGAAGTGATTTTTAATTAAGAGGATGAAAACTATACTTAATATTTCTGTAATAAAAGTTTCAGTTTAGTTTTGGGATAATGAAGTATCGATAAGAATTCAAGTTTATAAACTGTGTTTTTCCCTAACATCTTAGAAATGAAAGTCTTCCTAGACCAGTCTTTCCTTAACGAAGCAAAAAGCTTCTATATTCTGCTATAAGAAACATACTACTTAAAACCTCAGCTGACTAGATAATTTTGAGTTTTGGAAGGAATAAGAGATAATCTAGGCTCAGTTTCATAATGTTTCAATATTTAGACTCATATATTACCTTCATTGGGCAATTGTTTTATTTTCTCTTCCACTTTCAGCTTCAAAAAATAGTTTATAATAATTGCAATTACTAAAATTTAATATTTTCTATATCTTTAACCAGATTATAACTGCACATACAGTTTTATTTATGTAAGAGAACTATCTACAAAAATTATCAAATCAATAATGTAATTAACAATGCATATATATTAATTTTTCTCTACTATTTCCACTTTCAAATGGGAGTAGTTGAAGGATCCCATCATTTGTCTTCTGGTTTCTAAAATATTAGAAATCACATTTTGATTTATTAACACATTCTAAGTGCACAGTATTTATAGAGGCACAGTTCACTATAGTCTGGATTACCTAATATTTCTTCCTTCAACAATTCCACTCTCATTCATCCAACAACTATTAAACATGCCAGCACTGTTACAGGCTCTTAGAACAGATTCTCATAGAAGACCTAAAGTGATGCCATATGCAGGCATGAATAAAAGAAAAGGAAAGATGATTTGAGAGTGATTTAATTCATTACTATTTACTTCACCTTTTCACTGTTGAACATAAGTCAATTGGAAGGAAAACATTAAAAGCAAAGAGACTCTGGGACTCCAATCTTTTAAAGTTAATTATCTTGACAGGTCTCCTTCCTTGCCCCATTAAATAGCAAGCCACTTCTTTAGAGTGATTGTTTTGCTACTCTGGCTAGGAACTAGCAAATATTATTAAAGATTTTTTTTCCCTCAGAAAAAGTGAGATTGAAAAAGAGAGATTTAGGAGGGTAAGTTGATTTTGAAAAGAAATATCAAATTTACATTAAGTATAAGAAATTAAATAATAAACTGAGCTTAATAAATGTGATGTACTCTTTGTAGATATACAAATATATAATGTTGAATCCTCATACAGTAACATGTGTTGAAATGTTTTATCTTTGGCAGTCCTTAGTTCTTACTAAAAGGATAGTAGCATTTATTGTGGAAAACATTTGCTTCTCCTGATGCTTCTAGGTAATTGCTTTCCAAACAAGGAGAAACAAAAAGAAATAAGGTGGATGTGTGTGACTATTTTGGTGTTCCCCTTTAAGGTGAAGGAACTTAGAGTTTCTTAATACTCAAAACTCTATTCTCATCAATGTCTGATCTTTATGAGAAAAGTAACTAAAAATGATTCATCATGAGTTAAAGATAAAAGTTTTTTTTTTACTTTTGCAGAAATTATACTAATCAAATTTCTACCTCTTATATGACATAATGTCTAATTTGCTAAGTTACATTAACATTAAAGTGTGTTTCCTCTTTCACTATCTGAATTTCCTATCAAGTTTCATTTAATCAATATTTTCACAAGTTTTTCCAATTATAATGCAGACTAAGTGCAGAAGTTCAATGTGCACAATTTTACACAGATCAAAAAATGCAGTTGACATCCATAAAGAATTATGAAAACCATATAGTTTTTCCCTTGCACAAATCCATAAGTTCACACTTAAATGAAGTAAAGTAACTCTTTAGTGAATCAATAGCACTTCACTGCATTGAGAACTAGTTTGAGATTATGCATACGTAGGAAGATAGTTGAAAACTACACAAGGATAAAAAGTACACAACAGTCTGAAAGCACCATCTTATGAATAAATATCAGAATATTTATGAAATCTATAGAATGTCATTGATTTATTCTCATATAAACTCCCTGCTTTATTAAAATCACAAATATATATATTTCATACTTATTGCTAGTCATAGATATCCTATTAAAAAGTATGCAAGTTATTCAGATACTCTACTTATGATTTTTATAGTTGAATAACATGAAACCATTGCTTGATAATATTTAAAAAACTGAAATGATTTACTTAATCAATATAAAAAGCCATTGAAATAACCTCTTAGACTTTTCACATAGTAAAGAACTTAAGGTCTTCATAAGATAAAAGGTATTGTTATTTAAAATGTGAATTATGAAATCGTATGAATGAGTAAGTTCATTAAATCTCTAAAAGCCATTTTCAGTCTCCTATCAACTTGAGAAAACATGCTAGAATTAATGAAAATGACACTAACTTAATTAGAAGAAATAAACAGCCTGTGCTTAAATCAGTTAGCTATCAGGTACTATTATAGTATAGCCATTTTTTATTTTAGTCAACCTTCTCCTTCTCTTAATATGCCTTGGCTATCAAAGAAATCTTTAAAAGTCATAAAAGACAAGTAATCAAAGCCTTTACACTATATAGGCAAAATGTATGCAGCTTAATGAAGGCAATTTGATAGCTGATCTCACCCACATTAAAGCTGATATTATAAAAAATATATACTTAAGCAAATACTGAATGTTTACCTAGGAATTTATAACTTTTCAAATCCTTTAATGGATGTTTCCTTATTTGGGCTTTGCATCTTGCCAGGTAAGCAGGTCAGATATAATGAACATCATTTTTAAAGAGAAAGTTTATGCTTCAGAACCTTGTCTAAGTGAACAAGTTGAAATTAGTACTCATACTCCTCCACTTTATATTTCAGAGACTAAAATACTTCAAAAAGCAGTTGACAGAAACATTCTCTCACATTCCTGGTAGTTTTCAGAAGCCAAATTAATTTGAAAACATTTCCCTAATGTTATTTTTATTTAAAAAAGACCAAAGACATAAATCCTTGAATAATTGTCTTAACTGAATCCTTAACCTTAGTTTATTTGTCTAAAATGTGAGGAATTGAAGAATATTAGAATATATTTGTATATAAAATAGTAAATTTCTGATATTAGAAATTTAACTGCATCTCAAATTTAAGAGGATAAATTATTTTACTTTACTCTTAACAAAATTATTGATAGTTATGATTTTATTTGTTAATTATAGTAAATAATAAATAATATGATATTATAACATATAAAATTTGAGTCGGGGCAACTATTAGAATTAGTAGAACTCTGATTTCTAACAAAAAGACCTAACATCATTTTAAATGTTTTAACTCTGCTATAGTATTTTTCTCAAGCATATTCTGGAGTGACATATGTATTATTTAGCTGTATAAACAAAAATTAAAATGCATTATTTATAATATTATGACAGGTAAAATTAAAAATTCAAACTTCTTGGGGAAATCAGTAGCTGAAGTCATAATAGAAACTCAACTTATTTCTATTGCTGCTTTTTTATCTTTGTTTTAACTGTTACATGTTCTTTAAGCAGTAGAAATTGTTTTTGCATAAATGGAATTGTTTCATATTTATTCTTTGAACTGGTTTTGGTCAGGTGTTGTTAAAACCGCAAATCAAACTGGAAAATGTCTCCCAGTTTCCCCAGAGGATCATTTCCTTATTCACAACAATCGTCAGTGTTTTTCCTGATGTAATTAAGCAGTCTGCAGAGTTTCCCTGTTCTGAACTTATATTCCAAGTTTAATTATACAAAAGAGCAAAACCCAGATCGCTGCCTCACGTTCTCCCTGGCACAGAAAAACATGGAGGACAGTGAGAGGGAGCAATAGATTTAAAGCTTATTATCTTCCGCCTGTCTGCATCCAGGGCTTTCCTCCTCATGTTGTTGTCTCTCTAAAGAAGATAATGTCAACCTCCTTCATTTTTTTTTACCTTGCTCCACTGCCTTCGTTGTTTTCTCTTCCTTCTTTCCAGGGACACCTGCAAAGCAGAGATAAAGTTTAAATAAAAGTTCCTGATAGAAATGCTGCTTCTGAAAAAAATAAAACAAACAAACAAACAAAAACAACAACAACAAAATATTTTTACCTATTCAGTGCCAACTATTTCTCCAAAACATGCTAGTTTTCAAAGCTTTTTCAACATTTCTTATTTCCCAATAATCCAATTGAAACCTATATTAAATCTAATCTTGTAGAATTAGAGGAGAAAAATCACTTGACTTTTTCTGACTATTCTTTTATACTCAGCTTTGATAAACACTAAACATGCTCTACAAAGAATTCCACTTGACAGGACAATGAGCTATTAACTTACATTCAAGGTTATTGCTGGAGTTATTTAGCATCTTAAAAATGTCAATTAGATGTGTCTTTAAATTCAAGCGTAATAGAGCTGCATCAACTGGTAAGACAGTGTAGTCATCCTTGAGATTTATTTAAACCTTAACTGAACTTGCAAGGAACCAAAAGAGAAATAAGATTGCCATGTAGGTGCTATATCCTCTGAACTATGCTTTCTCTGAGACCTGTTGGTCTCAGTAGAGTATTCACTATTTACTTTTTTATAAGTAAAAATAGTAAAAATGATTCACACAAAATCAGTGTACCACACTGAAATAATTGATTCAAGTAAAAATCTTCAGAAGATAGTACCAATTTTTAGATGAAAGATGAGTGAGGAACTGAATATTGTCATTACAGCCAAGTATTACCACACAGAGTGGCAAAGGGGAAATATGCAATTTTGAAATAAAGAAATGTGCTTGTCACCAGTATAACTCATTGATGATACTTGGAACCATCCTATATAATAAAAAGCCGATATGCAAATAGACCAAATGGAGGGATGACCGGTCGCTATGATGCACACTGACCACCAGGGGGCAGGTGCTCAATGCAGGAACTGCCCCCTAGTGGTCAGTGCACTCTCACAGGGGGAGCATCACAGCCAGAAGCCTTGAGCCAGGCTCACAGCTGGCGAGCGCAGTGGCAGTAGCGGAAGCCTCTCTGACCTCTGCAGCAGCACTAAGGATGTCTGACTGATGGCTTAGGACATCCCCTGAGGGGTCCTGGGCTGTGAGAGGGTGCAGGCTGGGCTAAGGGAACCCCCTCCCCACCCCCCCCAGTGCACAAATTTCATGCACCGGGCCTCTAGTCTATAATAATAAAAGTGTAATATGCCAATTAGACCAGACAGCAGAGCGATTTTCTGGACAAAGTCGAGGTATCCAGGGATGAGGCAGAGGTGGTTAGGGGTGATCAGGCAGGCAGGCAAGTGGTTAGGGACAATCATGCATGCAGGAAGGCAAGTGGGTAGAAGCCTGTGGTTCCAGATTGTGAAAAGGATGTTGAACTGCCAGTTTCGGCCATATCCTGAATACCTGGATAGGGACTAAACCGACCGCTGGACATCCTCTGAGGGGTCCCATGTTGCAAGAGGGTGCAGGGACACTCCCCCCCACCCCCCATGCATGAATTTCATGCACTGGGTCTCTAGTTTATTCATGATAGGACATATTATTTGCTTCCTAATGAAATGAACTGTGATATATATATATATATATATATATATATATATAGTATAACCTATGGAATATTCTTGACAAAACAACTGGAATCCAGGTAAGCTAAAGATTTAACTTTCTTAATCAAGTACAGGATATTGAGAACATTTTAAAAAGCATTCTGAAGAAACAATCAGAACAATAAAGATGTCTACAATGTAAGTGGCCATGATCTTTTCAAAAATTTAATAATAGTTCATCTGCACATTCTTTTGAATTTTTCAAGTAGATAATTTCATCTGTGAGTAATGAGTTTTATTCTTACTTTTCTATTCTTGTACCTATTATTCCTTTTTCTCATCTATTGCACTGCTGCAATAGCCAGTACAATTTGTAATAGTGGTGATAGCATACACCTTTGTCTTGTTCTAATTCTTAGGAGAAAACCTTTCCACTTTTCTCCAGTGGGTATGATATATATATATATATATATATATATATATATATATATATATTTTAATATATCTTAACAGATTAAGGAAGCTTCTTTCTACTCTAGTGATGAATTGTGTCAAATGCATCTACTATGATTTTATTATTCTGGTTAATTACATTGATTTTTTTTTTTTTTAAGTTGCATTCCTGAAACCTGCCCAGCATGGCCCTGTGGTTGAGCTTCATCTATGAACCAGCAGATCATGGTTCAATTCCCAGTCAGGGCACATGCCTGGGTTAGAGGCTCAGTCCTCAGTGTGGGGCATGCAGGAGGCAACAAATCAATGATTCTCATCATTGATATTTCTTTCTCGCTCTATCTTCCTCTCAGAAATCAATAAAAATATATTTTAAAAATAATAAATAAATAAATTCCATTCCTAAAATAAACCAACTTGCTTGCATTTTATCTTGCACATATATTATCAGACTTGATCTGCTCAAGTCTATGCCTTCATATTCACAAAATAAGTTAGTCTTTATATTTTGTTTCTTTTTCAGTTTGTTAGGTTTTAATATTAAGGCTTGAATGAGTAAATGTTTCTTATTTTCTATATCTGGAAAGTTTGGTGTAGATTGTTAATATTTCCTTAAACATTTGAAAGAATCCACCACTGAAACCATTGGGCTAAAATTTTCTTTGCAGAATTATAATTATGGATTCAAAATATCAGTTTAATTAAAATTTTTCAAATTTATTTTTAAAAATTTTCCAAAAAAGAAATGGAGAGAACCGAGATGGTGACAAGTAAAGAAGAAAGCACACTAAGACTAGTAGGAGGTGTGGAGGCACAGAATGGGTTGGCCCGGCATCCATATGGCTGTTTTTTTAATCAGGAGGAAGATGGTCTCTGCAGAGGCCACCTGGGAGGAGCAAGGGTTCCCAGCCCCACACCAGGGGTTCCAGAGCTGGGAAAAGAAGACCCTATGGCAGTAAGAACTACAGCTATAAAAACCAGTGCAGATTAAGACTCAGTGACACACAGGCTGCGGGAGACCCAGCTGCTCCTTTTAAAAAGCCAGTACCATGAACTAAATTTACAAGCTCCTGCTTCCTCTGAGCTCCAGCACCAGGGTGAGGCTCTGGGGAATCCGAGGATAAATTAGACTGTCTGCAATCGAGGCAGAAACTTGGGTATGGCTTTCTTACAGACAGAAGTGCTAGCAGCGGTCATTATTCCCATGCTGGGGACCTACCCATCACAGGGGCTGACTTGCAGACATTTCTGTTTTTTCCAACCTGGTGATTCCTTGAGACCCCACTCCACCTAATTTATAACCCCATCCAAGCTGTGTACAATGGCTTTTGCATGTGAATGGCCTGTCCTTGCTCAAGCTAAAATCCTGTCAAACAAGCTTCAACGGGGTCAGGGAGCCCCAAACCTATCAATAAAAGGTCCAAGACCTACATCAGCAGCAGCCTGCCTTGCTTCACAACCGGACCTAGTCTGGGCACCTCCAAACTGATACAAAGAGGAGGAATCTGCAGATCTCTCTGTAGCTCCTGCTGGATGGCCCCAGGCAGTGGCTGACTTTACACCTCCCTGGAGCCCCAAGAGCCAGTGTACCCAGTGGTCAGTGTCAGACCATACCAGATTACAACTCTTCACATCCATAAGTGACACACTCAAGGAGCAAACTCAGTGAGCACCAAAGCCCCACTGAAGCAAGTCCTGCTCCATCAGAGGAAGTTTAAAAGTGATCTAAGCAACAGATCTTGAGAGACTCTTACATCATTTTAACAAGCTTGAACTTTATTTTATGAACAACTGTGGAAAAGAGAGATTTTGTTGTTTAGATATTTTTTCTCTCTTTAAAAATATTTTTATTGATGTAGGAGAGAAAGGGAGAGGGAGAGTGAGAATGTAGCATCAATGAAGAGAGAATCATTGATTGGCTGCCTCTTGCACATTCCCTACTGGGGATTGAGCCAGCAAGCTGCCCGGGTATGTGCCCTTGACTGGAATTGAACCTGGAACCCTTCAGTCCGTACACCAATGCTCTATCTAATGAGCCAAACCAGGTAGGGGGAGTGTTTTAAATTAAGAGTGATTTAGTCTGTTTTAAGACTTTGATAATTTACTTTTATTGTACTGGGAGTTCTGGTAAGATGAATATTACTGAAATAAAAATAAGGAGATGAGGAATGTGGTGAAATTGTTGTAATGGTTAAACATAAGACAATGAATATTTGAATGCAGATTAAAGGAATGGTTATGAATAGAAGGAAATATATTCAAGGAATATTTTGGGAATAAAATCAGCAGAACTTGAAGATTCTTTGAATATTAAGTGAAGGAAAGAAAAATGAAAATGAGTCACCCCCAGATTTCCAAAGGTGGAGAATGGATTGTGGTTTCACCAGTGATAATGAATTCCAAATTGAGAAGAGAAAATTAGTTTATCCACTCACTTATGGGAGAGCATTATGCTAAGTGAAATCAGCCAGTCAAGGAAAAGACAAGTACCATATGTTTTCACTCATATGTGGAATTGAATGAAGTAACTGAACTACCAAACAAAATAGAGATAGATTCATAGATAGTGAGAAGACAGATACTGAATGGATTGAACAGAAAAGAAAAAAGAAAAAAAGGAAAGGAAAGGAAAGGAAAGAGAGAATAAAAGAAAAGAGAGAGAGCTCATGGATAAGGACAGCAGATTAAGGGAGGGGGTGGGGATTGGGTGGAAGTGGAACGGGGCATAAAGGGGGTTAATGGTGATGGAAAAATAAAATAAAATGAGGCATTTGGTTAAGAAAGGTTGTATTTGCCTGGTTGATGTGGCTCAGTGGTTGAGCATTGACCTATAAACCAGGTCATGGTTCAATCCCTGATCAGGGCACATGCTCTGGTTGGGGGCTCAGTCCAGTGGGGTGAGGAAAAGGACATGAGGAAAGTGATGATTCTCTCTCATCATTGATGTTTTTATCTGTCTCTCTCTAAAATCAATAAAATATATTTTAAAAGGTTGAATTTAAAGCTATTTATTGGGCATTTGGACATATAAGCTGAAATTTTCTTGGAAAAGCATTTTCATGAAGTCATGAAATGACAATGTAGAATTGGTAACAGAGTTTCCCTCAACCTTGAGAGGGGGCATATTTAACAAAGAGAGGTTGTAGAATGAGAAATCCAGAGGATTAATAATGGAATCTGGAAGCATCAATGATTAAGGTGTAGAAAAGGGCAAAACAGAAAGAAGTCAGACAAAAATATCAGGGAATATTAGGAGAACTCAGACTATGTTGGTGTGATACCCCAAAAGGGAGAGAAAAAACAAAATGTTAAGTGTAACTGAAAAATCTAGTCATGTGAGCACTAGAATGGTTTTATTGGTTTGGTAATGATAACCATCAGCATCAGTAAGAGCATTAATGACACAGTAGGGACAGAAGCCACAATCTAATGGGAAATGAGAAGGGACACTGACAAGAGAAATTCATTTGAAAACTTAAATTGCAAACTTTCCAATATCTTTCTTAAATCAAAGTGTTTCCAAGTGAGCATTGCAAGGAACACATTTTAAAATCTGATAGTATTCTTCCCCAAAATGTCTGTTGTTCATGTAAGTCAAACTTTCATTTGTTGGGGCTCTAACCACCTCAGGCAGTATTTTATAGTTGAATGCTCTCTCCAGGTGATTGGGATCCCACTGAACTTGAACGGCTACATTTCTTCAATTTTTCAGAAATTAACTTGAAATTGAGCTGCAATTACTAGTTTTAGTTGATGGCCCCAAGGAATGAAACTATTGGCTTCAGAACACGGAAGACAAAACCTTGTTAATATAGACACTATAAATCTTGTGCAAAGTGAGTTTGTTTCCACATCAAGAAATAGTGAAATCAATATAGAGAGCTCTTTAATAAGCACTAAATAAAACATTAAGTTAGAAACCTGTGCAGAAATAAGTTTTAGTCATGACACCTTTTTCTTTAAGTTGCATTCACCTTTTTTAGTGGAGGCAGCACCAGCCTCTTCCTTGGCTCGATCAGTTTCTGCAAAATTCAGATATTAAAGAATGAGAAATACACCTCAGAGATGTCAGGTGGATAGTTACAGTATTGTAAATCAGACAAGGCTAAACTGTCCAAAAGATAAAATGTATGTGGCACCCAAGAGCAAAGAGGCAACAGAGGAAGTCAGACTATGAAGCACGTGTATTTTTATAAACTTGTGAACTTCTTTAAGTAGCAATACAGACCCTTTCTTCCAGGATTTCACAATGCTATATCAAAATTTTAGCTTATATAAGCAGTGACCATAAAAGCAGGTAGCTTATTCCACAAAATACACTGGAACACTAATTTATTAGTTTAAATTACATCTAAAATAATATGAGTTATAGGAAAGAGGACTTGAAAGGCCTTCTTTATGTGGCCTTTAATTATGGTATATCAAGAAGTATTTGACATCAATCAATTAGCTTTGCATTATGAGAGATTAGCCATACTATAATACAACATTTATTTGAATATTGATTGCTTTGAAAGAGAAAAAAAATAGGATAAAAAAGGCCAAAATACTTCCTTGGAGCTTCTCTGAATATCTAGTGTGGAAGATAGGAAAGTTGCCTTTTAGACATAATCTAAAATGCTGGCGCCAGTACAAAATGTTGGACCTCAGATCAAGGCTAATTAAAGTTGAAGTTTTCTGTCACCCAAAGGAAAATAATAGATCTCAAGCTTGTCTGTGTTCTTCAGTATTTTCCCTACACTGATTTTGGCTTCCTCAGGGCCTAAACAATTTCACACCACAAACTCAATCACCATTCTAGTTATTCCATTGAAGTGAGGGCTAATAATATATGACCTCATACTCTTTCCATGCACTTGCTCTAACCCAGTCAATCTTACCTATCTTTTAAAATTCAATACCATGGAAATGCATCACATACACACTTTATGTTCACTAAACTATGTATCGCACTTTCTCAATTTCTTTCATAATTTAAGATGATGACATTAATATCTTGAATGTTAAAGTTGTATACACAAAACTATGTACACCATAATACATAGGTGATTTAAGAAACTTTAAAAGTATTTGTAATGATATGCAATTTTTACCTTAGTCATTAACTTTACACACAACCTATTGTATATAGCAGCATGTAAAAATAAAAATTCCATAATATGGTTTTAAGGCCAAACAAATGTTTTTCCCAGAGAGGAAATGGCTGGTTACATTGTTAGTAAATAATGAAAAAATTATAAATTATCCCTAATTAATTTTTATCTTGAGTGATAATACCCATGTAAAGACCAAATCTCTCAACAATATAAGGAGTTAAATATGAATTATTTTGCAACTTTTATATTGGGTTGAAGATGATTTGGTAATTTAATTTTGTGGAAATGATGCTGATATCTTCAAAACTTGATCTGATAGTGTGCTTCATAGATAGCAGAACTTAACTTATAATGTTTTTTTATTGCAAATGAATATTTTTATCTACATGTTATGATTTTTATGAAGAAAATGTTCATTTCAGAGTAATCAATCTAAAGTTTTCTACTAAAATCGCAAAGTTATCAGTTCTATTTTATATATATTTCTGGTAATGCATTTCTATAGACCAAATATTAACATCCTAAAGACTTCATAATATAAAGTTCCAATCAGATTTATATTAACTAAAATTTTTCATGAAATATAAATAGAACTTAAAGTTCATATAAACCTTCTCTTTTAAAGTTTATTATGACTATATGAACACTTCTATGTGTAATTTTTAAAATAGATTCATAAATCATATAGTATCTCAAAAACCCAGCACTAAATTAAAAAATGAATTTGTTTTATGTATCAGTACTATTTTTAGTACTATTTAGTACTATTTTTAGTACTGATGGAGCTACTGAAAACAAAAATATATAAACACATTATGATACAATCCAGGTTTAACTATAAATTCTTATACAAAAAGCTTAGAGAATCTAAAAGTATATTTTTTCTAAAATTATTATATTCCAATTTTTTTACTGATTAAGGCATTACATTATGTGTCCATATCTCCCCATTGCCCCCACCCCTCTCCCATTCATGCCCTCCCCCCACATCAGTGTCTTGCTTCCATTGTTTATGCTAATATGCAATTATGCCAAAATTATTTTTATTAATAACAGTCTGTTAGTTACGGTATTGAATTAAGAAATACTGACAAAATAATTAGCATTTCTCCCAAAACTATTTGCTACTATTGAAGCAGATGCCATAGTATGTTATAGTTTTCAGTCAATATTTACAATGTGAGGATACAGACATTAAAAGGAAAACTATGATATTACAACAGTAGTAATTAATAAAATTTGGAGGGCTTCATTTTATTAAAGACAAAATGACTTCACTGGTAGACAAATTACATTGCCTACTGGTTTGATTAAGTAATTAATTGTTAGAAATATTAAGTCTGATGTGTTCAAGAGGCTGAAGAGATCAATTAACATTCTGCAGAAAGGGGAAACAAAAATACAAAAAGGGATTATGATCTGGACCAGTGTTTCCCAAAGTGTGGTACGCGTTTGGTGGGGGTACGCGTTGCACCGGAGTTTGGTGGGGATATGCACTGCACCGTGCATCACATACTCAGCATTACGAAAATTATAGAAGGGGTACACATATGTCAAAAGTTTGGGAAACACTGATCTGGACAAATTAACATTTACAAATGAAAATCTAAGAGACATTTTAATAAGAATGAATTTATGGAAAATATAAAGTTAACTGTTTATGCATGTTATTTCAACAAATTAAATGGACATAGCAAGAAATATTTGGTAAGCCAGCTTTAAAAATCAGCATTAGCATTATCTTATGACAGAAAACTTAAATGAGTAAGCTGCTAAAATAAGCTTATTTTTTAATGTTTTATTCAACATACTTGCTTTTACTTCTTTTTCAGTTGGAGCTGATAAAGACAAGAAATAATTTCTACATTAATTACACAACTATCTGTCTTTAACATATTTTTAAGGTTATTTTCATTTTTTAAATTGAAGCTAATGAAAAGAGGTTTGAGGAGAAAATGCAATATTGTGTCATTTCTTTGATGTACTTTATTTAAATATATGCCACAGACCATAATTCTTTTTTCAAATTTAATTCCTTCTCCCAACATAGAATGCTCATTCATAACTTATTCATTCTGTTTTCCATTCTAAAATATCTAAGAATCTTATTGTTTTCATAGACAAGCCAGTGCATTTTTCTTGAAGTCTATAAAACGGTATAAAAAATGAATTGAATTGATAAATTATCCAATGGTTTAAAATTTTAAAATAAAGCTAATTATTGTTAAGCTTCTACATTATCGTGAACGCCTAGACTGAGCAGGTAATGATTTTAAAGAATTTAAATAATTGTATTTTGTCAAGTTCAGTATGAGACAATAATGTTTAGCTATTAAAATTCTTAAAACTGATTATAATCATAGTCATTCTATTGCTTCTCTATGCTTCTGTGTTGGTGCTTTGTTTTAGCTTTATGCGTATGGGTGAATAAGTGAGAATATGTGTTATGGCCCACTTGTGGAAATGTTACCCTTAAACAAATAGTCTGTTTTCTGTGAGATAAACAAAAATATTCCCTTTGAAAGAATAAGTAATACCAATGTTTATATGAAGTGGTTAAATGTGTAATTATTTCATATGGTAAATTATTTGAAAGTCACTCATATTTAAATGCTTTAAATAAATGTACTTTTCCTACTTGATATTTCCCTTTCCATTCAATCAACCATTATCAAGTGTCCACTATATGCTGACTTCAGAATGAGTACTCTGGGAATTGAGATATCGAATATAAAAAGGCAATCCTTAACCTTTAAATTATAGTTAAAGTGAAAAAAAAAATAAAAGGTAACATGATTATATAAGTATATTAAGTGTTTTTACAAAAGAAAGAAAACGATACTATGAGAATTAGTTGGAGAGACACATAAATGGATTTGGGTTGTCTGAGGAATATTATGAAGTTCAAGAAGATTAAGAAATATGATTTCAAACCTGTGGCAGCTTGTAGTCTATGAAACAGGTAAGAATATAACTAAACTATATTTGCATGGTTATTTACATAATATTAAGTGAATGCTATTTTAATTGAAATGCAATAAAATAGCAGGAGTGACTAGTAGACTCAAGAAAAATCAGTGAAGTTCCTTGAGTAGAAGTTTGCCAGGCAAAATCAACAGGTTATGTTTTAAAATGAGGTCAATAAAATTTTTCAGAAATTTGCATATATTTTCATTGAAACCACTAGTAGGGCAAATTCAATGCTAAAACTTTTTAGAAAACCATTTGATATCTATACTAATTGCATTTTTAGTTTTTGTTTGTTTTTATGTTTATTTTTTTGGTTGTCTGATTCACAATTCAATTTTCTACTATTAGACTATAAATACATTCAGGGAAAAATCTACTCTCCTCTCATTGAAATGCCAGAGTACTTAAGCAATGCCATTAACTAACATTTGGAATAGGGAGAGAATATATGCTTACATGAAATATTTCATATATTTTAAAAAATATTTTATTTACTTCATAAAGTAAGGGAGAGGATAAGAGAGAGATAGAAACATCAATGATGAGAGAGAGTCATTGATTGGCTGCCTCCTGCACGCCCTATACTGGGGATCGAGCCTGCAACCCTGGCTTGAGAATTGAACTGAGACCTCCTGGTTCATAGGTTGATGCTCAACCCCTGAGCTACACCAGTTGCATTGAATATTTCATATTTTAAAAGCAAAGCATTACCAGACACAATTACAAACAGCATTTGATCTTATTTTATTTTCAAAAAAATTTTTTTTAATATTATACTGTAAACAGTGCTTCTCAGACACTGGGGATCTTAGGAGGTCGCAGATTCTAATTGAGTAGCCTGGAGGGGGACCAGGATTCTGCTTTGCTTGTGGTTCTGATGCTGCTGGTTCACAGCATACATTGAGTAGCAAGAGTGTCATGGAATATTTGCTTTTCATTGTCTAAAACCTTTGGTAGTGTTAACTCTATGTGAAGAAGTCGGGGTGGTGGGAAGTGAGATGGAAGAATTTCCTGCCCTCTCCTGTCATGGCCCTCCCCACCCGTCTGAGCTGCAGCATTAATAAACACTGGGCATCTGGTAGAAAGAACCCAACAACTCTGGCCTGACTCACCTGAATGTTCCTTCTTTGGTGGCTTTGCTATATCAAACAAGACAAGAAAAAAAGTCAACATTTCATGTTATTAGATCACAAATCAGTATTTAACTGCAAATGAAATAATATCTTGAAATTAGAAAGATAGAGGCAATTGAAAACAGTTACCTGGTTCGGTATGTTTTTCTTTCTTTTCCTGTTCTGAAACATATTATTATTATTATTATTATTATTATTATTATTGTTACAATTTTGTGTGTCCAAACTTAATTGTTTTAACACAAAGAAACGTATATGTGCTATGCAGGACTGTGGCAAGCAATAACTTCTGTAAAAAACTAATATTATATATTCAGAACAAGTATTTCCTTCTATTTCCCTTAACAGAGTTCTGTCACAGAACAGCATGAAAATATTTTTGAGTTCTTTTCTTTCTTCTTTTGTTTTTTTTTGAAAAAATTCTAAGTCACAGGAATTTACAAAAATATGTACAGGAGGTTCTCATGTGTTCTTCACTTTGTGTCCCCTACCATGACGATTTATTTTTAAACTAAGACAAAATACAGCCTCTTAAGCTGTGTTAACTGGAAAAGTAGGAACAAAATAAGAATATAGGATTGGAGATGTATAATTGATTAATCTTAAAGACAACACCCTAAATCAAACAAATTTAAAAATGTAACAATAACAATAATAAAGATATGTTTTGATGATAAACCAGAACAAATATGTTAATTTGAAAAGAATTAAGAGTTGTTTAGAGAAAAGATCTTTTTCTTTTCCTTATTACTGTCCAATTCAAAATCCATAGTTCTTCCAAAGAGGAAAGCAGTTGAGATGTAAATGAACTTCTAAGAAGGCTTCTCTATTTATTTACATCAATGCCCTGAATGGAGATGGCCAAGGATCCTCAGCAAATCTGCAGGAAGTTTTAAATCATATAGACTGCGAAGAAATGAGGACTTTAAGAATATGTATATATATATATGTATATATAACCATATATATAAAAATATATAAATATGCATAATTTAATACCATTTTTTAAATCCCCAGTTATATCTCATTTCCTGTTGGTGCAATGGTTTATAGAGGGGTTTCTGTATTTCTGTGCCAGCGCTCCTCAGCCGCTTTGCACACACATAAATCACAACCTTCTTTACAGAGAGATTGCTCCCCCTGGCTGAGCCATAGTATAATTTCATGGTTTTCTCCACAGGATATTTGCGAGCATTTTTATGACAGAGACTTTCTCAGCGTCCTGACCTTTTGCAGAACCAAGTCATGCATATATATTAAAAAAAAAATTGGTGTACATTTTAAAACATGCCTTTCATATTATTGGGGTCTTTAAAATCTTTATAAACCTAGGAATGTGATGATTTCTAATGCTAATTCAATATGGTCAAGGCTAGGTTATTTCTATTTCTTAATTATGTCCTGTTAGAGGAGAGTGTATGTTTGCAAAGGACATGGCCTCAAGGCTTTACTGAATTGTTAGCAAATAGCTTTAGTACTGTGTGTTAAGGCAACTACAAGTGCTGCCTAAGATATGGATCCCAAGCAATGGCATTCCACAGAGCCCAGAATAGCACTTGGAGGAAAATTCATGTTATGGACAAAGTGTTATAAATCATGAAAACATGCCAAGGTATTTTGGATTACGAGAAGAAATAAATAGAAGAGAAGTTGTAAAACTAGTCTGTAAAAGAATTTTCTATTCAGTCTTTGCTAAGGTCAGAACTAACCAGATTATAGGGACTAAATTACACCCACAGTTATGGTTAATGGATGCAGTTGTAGTGTAGGTTAGAGGCTATGGATAACATTATTAGATGATTTCATGAGTTTAAAAAGGGACTCTATGAATATAGCATGCCTTGCCATTCACACTGTCCCTCCCCAATTCCAGGTTGTGTATTTTTTCATCTTGATAAAAAAACAACAAATAGCCAGGACCGGTTTGGCTCAGTGGATAGAGCGTCAGCCTGCGGACTGAAAGGCCCCGGGTTTGATTCCAGTCATGGGCATGTACCTTGGTTGTGGGCATATCCCCAGTCGGGGGTGTGCAGGAGGCAGCTGATTGATGATTCTCTCTCATCGATGTTTCTAACTCTCTGTCCCTCTCAATTACTCTCTGTGTAAAATCAATTAAAATAAACAAACAAACAAACAAACAACAATAGCCGAAACCGGTTTGGCTCAGTGGTAGAGCGTCAGTCAGTGGACTGAAAGGTCCCAGGTTCGATTCCAGTCAAGGGCATGTACCTTGGTTGCGGGTGCATCCCCTGCAGGGGATGTGCAGGAGGCAGCTGGTCAATGTTTCTCTCTCATTGACATTTCTAGCTCTCTATCCCTCTTCCTTCCTCTCTGTGGAAAGTCAATAAAAATATATTAAAAAAATAATTCACATGGATAAAATGTAGAAAGGGGAAACTGAAAATGGCAACTCTACATGTGTCAGCAGGTAGTTATAGTAGTTCAGAGAAAAACAACCAAATGTATTTTCATGCATTTCCTTACTTTTTCCCTTGGGTTGTTCTGTTGAAAGAAAACCATTGCTCTTAAAAACTTTAAAGATAAGGTTCACTTCTCAGACACAATGACTAGACTATAATGTTATCATCTCCTCCCTCATCCTCTTCCCTTAAATTTCACAATGAGTGCTGCTCTGAGGTATTGCTGCTTATTATAGGTTTTTACTTAATTTGTAATATACTCTTCGACAATGAATTAAGCTAGGATCAAATATCTAACCACTTTAAATAATTTATACCTTGCAGTATTCATAAATACATGTGAACACAAAAACACATATGAATAAATACAGAAGAAACTGGTGTACTTGCTATGAGTTATGATTCTGTTCAACACAAAACAACTATTTAGTTTCCTATTTAATGCTGGTGTATCAAAGATTAATTGAATTTGTACTTTCCAGTGAAATAAAAGCTTGGTACTAAGCATTGTTCAAATTTTTTTTGTCAAGCAAATATATCTTTGAAAACAATTACTGTAAAAGGTAAACATATACAATTTTATTTTTTTTATTACTGCCAAATATTTCTCAGAGCAGTATTATCAGAAAAGACTCAACTCTTTTTTTCTTCTTCTTTCTTTTTTTTCAACTCAATATTTTTCCTCTCTCCTCTTTCCCTTATGTATAGGTTACATAAAATTCTACATTAATCTTTTAAAGAATAAGGCTTTTTGGGAGTTTATCAAATATAAGACAGAATCAGAAAACATTTCCAATACCTTGTGCAGATGTTTTTGTTTTCTTGGAATCTGAAAACACAAAGATAAATTATTGATAAAGCAGATAAGTTCAATCAACAACTGATTAGCTCACAACAAAATGTTCATTCACCTTGAAATCATTTTCAACAAAATAGATTGGTTACATGATATATTTTTAGAACTTAGGGCTTAAAGAGAAATATTTGAAGAGGTTGAGTCTGAGAATGAGATAGGAAGTGAGAAACTTTTTAAAGTATAAAATATAAAAAAATAAAGTTTGCTGACCACGGGATTAGGCTAAATGTGCTGTCTAAAACACAAGTGCTTTGCAAGCACTTTCCCATTCTTTTCCTTCATGAATAATTATTCTGATCAAGTGGGTACTTTAAACATATAGAAAAATATCATATTAGATAATTTTATATAAGAACATGATGAATATCATCTTTGTCATATACCTAACTATATATTAACAATATATAGTGCCTACTTCTGTTTAAAGACATGGATTTCTATAGCACAGCAGCTGCAAGTCTGAAGTGGATGATAGTTCAATGGCCATCATAACTTTTCAATGTGTTTGGCCCCTGTATAATGGAGCAGGATTTCTGCTTGCCCAAGAGGTCATGTGATCCTCACTGAGTATCTTTTGAGCCCTGAATGCTGCCAACATGGAAAACACAAGCAGATCATGAGGAACCCATCATTATTTAGGAACACAATAGAATAAAGCTTGGGAAGAATGTTGAAACAGAGAATAAATGTGGCAGATTAGGACAGGTTATTTCCAAAAGCCCCATTCTCCAAATAGATGCTGGCATGAGATAGGTGTGGAAAGCTAACTACAATATGCACATCTGTAAATATTTGTTGTTTTAAATTTGTTTACTTCCTACTAATAAGAATTGATAATATATTGTACTAAATAGCAATTGTACTAAAATGAAAGAAAAAATATGCAGTTCAGGGTCAGATAGAGTATAACACTTATTGAGATAAAAAAATATTTCATAAAGTTGAAATGTAAAAAATAACAAGCCATGATCTATCGAACTAGATCTTTAAAAAGTTTGCTATATTTGCATGTAAGAACAGTTAAATTAACTTAAAGTGATGCCATTAAAAAATCATCTTTTGGAGACAACAGAGCAGCAGACTTACACAAGTAAAATACTCAAGCAACCAAAAAAAAATATAATGCTTGCAATTGAAAGATCACATTCTGACTTTGAAGAGCTATAAGTACTAGCCTTTAATACTCAAGCTATTAAACTTCATTATGCCCTCTCAGCACTCTGCCAAAACAGCTAAAAAATATCATAAAGGCTTACTTGGTGACTACACTTCCTTAAAAACCATCTGCCCAACAATCTGAATAAGCCTTTTATTAAGAACATCGAGGCCTGCAGCAGCTGTTATTCAAAAGTAGTGATGTGTTTGCAATCTGTCCAATTCATCACTTACTCAACTTTAGTAATGTACCAGGTATGGTCTATTATGTTTGATAAGTGATGCCAGAAGGAAGTGAAATACCAACTGACATTGAAGGGTAGTCTAATAATGTTGGTAATGTAGTTCCCGTCTACTCTGTGAAACTTACCCAACTGACATATGTGTCCAATTCCAAAACCAGATATTTTGCATTGTTTTTCAGCATGATTCCTCCAGTTCTGAAACCCTGTAACTTGAGACTAATTCTCACATGAATTTTTGCATTTTACTCTACTTCCTCTTGTTTCGGTTATGGGAAACAATAAATCTAATCTGGCTAGTTCTCAGTGGAGCTGTATCTTTTAAGAAGATAACCTGTGTGGGAATTCATCAAGAAGCTGAAGTTCACTGGATGAGATCTACTGAGATCTGCTAGTGCAACCCAAATAAAAGCTAGTGATCAAATACATCAGAGATGAAATTGCCAACAATTGACTATAATTTTCCAGCCCTGAAATGCTCACTGGACAATAACTCCCAATAATAAAAAGGAATTTTCTTTGCCTGGATATGAAAATTAAGTGCCTACTCATAATTCTTTTGGCTATTATATTTATCTTGAGTCCTACATTATTGCTTCACTCACAGAATGAATCTTTGTTGAGTGACGTGTGAAGTGAGGAAATGTTTTAGTCTCTGTAGGGGATAAAAGTGAATTAAACATGGTCCCTTTACTCAAAAGCCTTAAAGTCAATCAGAATTAAGGGAGGATGCTATGAGGAGCTGCTGTGAGGCCATCTCCCACATGTCTCCCTATCTCTCCTGGGAGACTGGCATGAGAGTTTTCTTCTCATCACCTCATGGGTTCTCCTTTCTAGATCTGTTTGTAACAGAGCAGCAGACCTTAAAACCATTTGGCAGTAATATGGAATTGCCTCCTCTGCAGTGAAGGGTTCCTGGTTTGTGTTGCATTATGTAGCCTCTTTTCTTTAGGTATCATCCCGTTTGGTGTGTGGAACAAGGACCATGAATATCTGGCACTTTGACTACTCTTGCTTTGGCTGACCATGATCTTCTCAGTCTCAGAAGGGCTCACTGTATCTTCACAGGTAGAACTATTTAGGCCTTGGCTTTGCCTTTGCCTAGATGTGTGCATGACAGGAGGTCAAGAGGCAGACTGTAGGGAGTTTAATTGGGAGTTTAATTGTAGGTTAAAGCCTTTAGACTATCTTCTGTAAAAAAATAATGAGATGAGTGACTTTGCTTCATAATTTTGCAACTCTCATTAATATGTGGCTTGCTGAGAAGTCAGTTGGATTTACATAACTGCTTTTATATTGAATCTCTTGCAATATCACACATTATGTAATCTCTGGCACACTCCAGTGCACACTCATGGGAGGATGAAATGTAAAAGGGAAATGATGACTTCATGATTTTCATAAAAATAGTTTTAACTTTGCAGATACACTGAGAGGGTCTCAGTGACCCTCCGAAGTCCTTGACCACACATTGAGAACCTCTAATTTCAGGCATCATTTCCTTGGTTCACATGAGAAGTCTAATATCAGTGAGAGGTCACCGTTAGAGGGCTGGAGGTTGTGAGTAAAGATTAGCTTTCCTAATTATTTTAGGAAGGATTAAACATAGGAGAGTTCAGGCCATTTAAAAATTCTGAGGACTAATTGTCAGAGGCAAAGGTAAAACAGAGGTTAACTCTTACGCCAGAATTTGAGTCTCGGCGTCTATAAAGACAGCAGGACCATTACATAAGAGGTGATAGAGAATAAGCACATTTTAGAGAGAAAAACACAATTTTATTGGGGCCGACGTCGAGAGCCTAACAGAGAGTAAGGCAGAAGGTTTGCTAATTGATGATGAGGGAAGTGTCTGAATGGGGAGAAGGGGTGGTATCCAGGGGAAACCTCGGTAGAGACAGGCTTGTCAAAGCAGGACCTCAGTTGAACATTTATTCAATAATGCCATTCCACTCAGGCTAAGATATGGTTTTTCTGAGGCCCAAATTCCCAAAAACAGGAACATGGATGGGAAAAGCTCATGGAGCCAAGGTTTCTGCAATGAGCCAGGCTTGGGGTAAAATCTGCACATGAAACTCAAATTTTTCAGAGTTCACTAATGCAAGAAACCCTTTGCGGCCCAATGCAGAGACTGCCTTTGATATTAAGAAAGTTGCTATGCACGTTTGTTTCTGTATTTTAAAATTCACCAGCAAAAGAACTTCTCAAGAGCATTCTAAATCAATTCCTAAAATCCTTCTCGTTTTCTCTTTCTCCAGGAAAGTTGTCAGTAATTAGTATCTTTGAAGAATGTCCAAAAAGTCTGAATGTGACTAGAAATAAACTTTGTGTAAAATAAGCTTTGTGTAATGTTGAAAATCCAAATTGTATCTCGTATTTGTTATAAATGTGCCTCATTTGAACAGACATATGTTCCCTGTCCCTGTGGGAAATATATCTGTGATCTTTACTGAGATGATAGAAAGAAATAGGAACCGAGAAGCTGATGTCTATATAGCTTTCCTCTCTGCACACGAAACAAAATCCAATGACTGCCTAGAGTAGCTGAACATTAAGCCTATTCTCCTATTATATATTGGGAACAATAAAAATTATTATAGATAGAAATTTTTTTCTCAAATATAATCATTTCTTAAATGATAATATTAATACATATTCAAGGATATATGTTTTATATGTTTTACTGGATTACATGAATCTCTACAGGCAAATATTCCCAAACTCTTCCAAATATTGCATATTGCACATGGACAATTTCTAAAAAATAAAAAAATGTATATAATCCAGAAAAAATATAACAAGAAACATTGAGCATAACATTGAGAAATATATATAAAAAGATTAAAACTATGCAATTGTACTTTGACTATGGTTTTATATGCCCCAAAATTTTTAAATACATGTTTGAATGCCAATGAATAACAAACTAACTATTAATATTACTCTTTTAGTTAAATAAAAAGGTAAATTCTTTTTTATTCCTAATAAAAAGTGATGGATGAAAGATGAACATATTTGAGGATTTACTGTGTGTCCAAAACTGTGGCAGGAACTTACTGCTTCTTTTTCCTTGTAATGTCTCTGAACACTCACCACAAGTCATCATATAAATTATATCATTTCCAAAATACACTGAAATATTTGCTATGTGTTTATGGGGGAATTAATACTGATTTCAATCTCTGGATAACAAACACCTTACTGTGTCTTAGTTAACCTTATTATGATATCACTAGAGGCCCAATGCACAAAATTTGTGCAAGAGTAGGCTTTTGGTCCCCCGGCTGCTGGCACCGGCTTCCCTCTGGCACGCAGGACCCGGTGTTCTCTCACAGGCCCCGCTTCATCTAGAAGGTCCTCTGGAAGAATGTCCAGTCTAATTAGCATATTGGCTTTTATTATTATAAACTAGCGGCCCAATGCATGAAATTCGTGCATGGGGGTTGTGCCCCTCAGCACAGTCTGCACCCTCTCCAATCTGGGACCCTTGGGGGATCGGGCCTAAACTGTCAGTGAACATCCCTCTTGCAATCCAGGACTGCTAGCTCCTAACCACTCACCTGCCTGCCTGCTTGATCTCCCCTAACCACTCTGCCTGATAGCCTGACCACCCCCAACTGTGACTCCCTTGTGGCCTGATCACCCATAAACACCCCACCTGCCAGCCTGCTCACCCCAACTGTCCTTCCCCACTGCCTGTGGCAATCCCAACATCCCCCCCTTCCGCCACTGCTGGCCTGATCACTCCCAACTGCCCTCCCCTCTTGGCCTGAATGTCCCTAACAGCCTCTGCCTTGGCCCTGCAACCATGGCTTTGTCCAGAAAGACATCCGGAAGGTCTCCTGGAAGTCTCCCAGTCTAATTAGCATATTACCCTTTTATTAGGTTTTGTTCTCTTTAAACAAATGATGATCAACTAAAATATTTTCTAGATGGTTTTGTTCTCTTTAAACAAATGATGATCAACTAAAATATTTTCTCCCTCCCATGACTATTGACTCTTAGATCCATGTTTAACAGAAATAGAATGTGACTCCTAAGCCATTATGATTTTATAAAACTCTAATGTCACTAAATATAAATATAATACTTGCTTTCTTATTTTTCTCAGATTATCTAAACACTAATTCTGTATAATAAAAGGGTAATATGCAAATTTACCCTAAGGGTGGAACAACTGGTTGTTATGATATGCACTGACCACCAGGGGGCAGATGCTCAAGGAAGGAGCTTCCCCCTGGTGGTCAGTGCACTCCCATAGGGGTAGCATCGTTTAGCCACAAGCTGGGCTGATGGCTAAGGATGTCTAACTGATGGGGAGTGGGCCTAAGTCACAGTTAGATATCCCCCAAGGGCTCCTGGGCTCCAAAGGGATGTCTGACTGCCAACTTGGGCCCGATCCCCTGGGGAGCAGGCGTAAGTGGGCATGTAGACATTCCCCCAGGGTTCCCAGACTACAAGAGGATGCAGGCTGAGGGACACTCCCCTCCCCCAAGTGCACAAATTTTTGTGCCCTGGGCCTCTAGCTAGAATATAGTTGTCATTTTCAAAGTTAAAAATGATTGCTTATATCTACAGGTTATTTTTACTGAGAAAATAAGCTTAGATTTATAAACAGTGGTGATAACCAGAGACCTTGTCTAAGTGCTGTCGGGGTGCATTAGAAACATCTCTCTAAATAGAATCCCAGTGGCTGAGATGACCTTAACATTTCCATTAGCTTGACTAAACTAAAATGGGCTTCTTCTTGACTATAGGCCCCAGACCTCCCTTTTGTTAGCGCATTTACTTTAGAAAGCTTGCATTATAAATTCTTTCTCCGTCCCTTTGAAATATAAATCTTCTACAACCAGAAATATCTTGCTCAAGACCTATGACACATCCCCTTGAAATGTAATAATCAAAGGAGTTAGTGCTCCTCTATCCCCATCTCTGTGGGAGGGTAAGAAACTTAACTTCAATAAGCAACCATCAGCAGACACAGGCTGTTGAATCACATTGGCCACCTACCCCCTACCTCACCAACATCCTCCTTATAGTATCTTTATACTAGCTCACCCCAGAGCCTAAACTGTTAAACTGTTCACACAAAAGGCAGAGTGGAACTTTTCATAAAACATACCTTCCTTCTTTTCATCCTTTTTAGCTGCTGCTGAAATAATAGAAAGAAAATAATGTTAAACATATTAAATGACCATTCCTCAGAATATTCCTGGGAATAAGAGAATGTATTCCACATATTCATAAATTCAATGGATTTAACCCATACAGATCTGAAATAAGAAAATAACCTTAACATTTTATGTTATATGGTGGTGGTTTTTTTTAATTGAGACAAAAACATAAAGCAAAAATTAATATAAAATATATTGTCACATAGGTAAGAAGTCAAGTCAAATTAATAAGTAGGTGTTTAACCCTACCCCTTGCCTCTACACTGTGCTTAATCAACACTTTCATCTAATTTTCTTAAAAGGGACTAATGTAATAAGCTTTTGAAACTCTAAGTTACTATTCATTCGATAATAAATTATTTATTCTGAAAAAAATAAGTTGATCCTGCCTTGTCCCCGATGTAGTTGAAATATAAAAGTGAAGAGCCTAGGGTCCAAACTCAAATCTGAAATCAGTTTCCAGATTATCTCTTCAATTTCTCCCCCTTGAGCTCCTCTATGATGAGACTGAAATAACACTAACTTCCTGCCTCAAGCTATAGTTCCATTTCCACTGTGACCCTCGGAAGCCTCAGTGCAGACAGGTGGTTGTGCTTTTTATAAGAACTATACACCTTAACTGCAATGCTCCCTTGAACTAGTGGTCACTTGCTTGAGGAATGCACTCTGAGCTGCATTTTCATGAATATAAAACACAACAGTGATAATATTTGCCCTGCCTTTCTACCTTTCATAACATTTGCTACACTCTCTATCAGAACTCCTGTAAAGAAGAATCAGGACAACCTGATTCTTGAACAACCTGATCACCAAAAGGACACAAATCCGACACCTTTGCTCTCAACCTTTTTATCACATACTAGAGGCCCAATGAACAAATTTGTGCAAGAGTAAGCCTTCCTTCTCATGCCTGCCAGCATCAGCTTCACTTTGGCACCCAGGACCAGGGCTTTCCTCTCAGCCCTAGCTTCATCCAGAATGATGTCTGGTCTAATTAGCATATCATGATTTTATTATTATAGATTGCTTATAAAAACATGTTGTATCAAGTGGCAATTAGCCAGCTCATTTTGCCAATATTTACTGGGGTGGTTTTGTATATAGTTGGGCCCAGGATTAAACATAACAGTAAAATTTTGGCCAGACGCAATCACGTCATCTGGTCAGCAGTCTGTTACGAGGGTCTTCTGCCCAGAAACGAATGTGCCATCACCTAAATGTATTTCCTTAAATGTTCGACATTGTGTAATGCAGCAAAGGAGAGAAAAATAAAGATTTTTCTCCAGTAAACATTTTCCCTATTTTCCCTAGGTGTGTTCTGTAGTTTTCAAAGATGACAAAGGTTGACATTTGTACCCATCCTTGTACTTGCATAATATTACTATTCTTGGTTTGAGCAATTCATTGTATTCCATTCTCTTGAGTTGGGACCCTGGAGTTAGAATAGCTTTTTCAAAGAATGTGACTGTAGATGATAGCTAAAAAATATAACAAAATTATTTTAAAGAAGTACTTTTCCCAAACAAAACTGCTGAATTGAAGAATCAATATTTTCCTGAAGGTCTCTTTAAAAACACCACTCTTATACCTCAAATATACTTGTAAATGGATTTTCTCAGGTGGCTCATAAAAACTAGGATGATTTTTTGTAATCATATCTAGAATCTGATTTTGCAGTCTTGGAATATAGATGAAGTAATATTAATTTTAAAAAAAAATTCTGACAGATTTTTCTAATATGACACAAATTAGAAAGTATATTTGAAAACACTGGACACTGTATATCATTTATAAATCTCTATATATCATCTATCTATCTATCATCCATCTATCTATCTATCTATCTATCTATCTATCTATCTATCTATCTATCATCTACCTATGGTTCATTTTTGAAAATATAAGTAAAAGCTCAATGACTGAAACTTGGAGCCAAGATATCAATTCCTGGGCCCTTCAGTGGTTCCTCTGCAAATTTGGCGTTTGTCTTAGTCATGCTTTCTCCAGTTACTAAATAAATACTTGAAGAGTGTGCCTTCATGTAACAATGCAATGTTTTCTATAAGAACCCAGCAGATGGTGCTGTTTGGCAATAAACAGGTTTTGCTTCTGTCAATAAAATGGTATGTGAGTGGAAAAAAAAAAAAAGCACTTTACTTTAAAGTGCTTTATTGCTTACCTTGTGCTGCAACTTTTATAGTCCCTTGTTTGGTTTCAGGGGCTTTCCCAGGGTCTTAGAAAGAGAAGGGGTAGATTAGTTAACAGGAAGTACTGTCAGAAATAAATATAACAAAATTTTATAGAGGGAAAATTACAAAATAAAAAATTGAAAATATCTCCCTTAGCACTCAGAATTGTTAAGAACTGGACACAATTATTAGTAGGATCACTGATTCTTAAGTTTACTGAGGCAAAAATAAAATTACTGAACCAAAGAAAAGCATAAAATAAAGCTTCCTCAAAGTTTTTCACTTCCCTGTTAACTGACCATGGAACACCTTGCATTTGTTTAGCATCTAAATTCAAAAATCACTTCTTTGTAAATTATTTTTGTATTATAAACCCTTTGAGATGCATGAAACATTTAGGCATCAAGTGGCTTCATGAAGGCTCCTGAGAGACTAATAAGAAAATAAAGCACTTAAACCAATTTCCAGCTTGAGTCTTTGACTTAAGATGCCATCCCCTCTACTACTATGTGGCCTGGGGCAACAATGTATTGTAAGAGAATGGGCAAATTCATTTTTATATCTTTCTTCCCTCTTGTCTTAGCTTTTTCATTTCTCCCCCTTTTGTTCAAAATTTTCTCTTTAAAGAAACAGAATACAAACAACAGTTGACAAGCACTTAATTTTCATAAACAAGAAAATGGGAAATAAAGACTTCAAAAAGCAATGGCTTATTTCACACTTCATTAAGTAGTGATTCCTGATTGTCTTTCTTATGTTTTCAATAATTGAATTAATATTTAATAGAGAAGGAACATTTGGTCATTTGTCTTAGATATTGACCTTGACTTATTCATTCATCACATACTTATTGAGGAGCTATTATGTGTATGTTCTGGCTAGGTATAAATGTAGCAGTTGATACACATATATTCAATCTTATTTGTCATCAAATATTGATTTTATTTAGTTTAATACAAGGTGGAGCAAAATAGGTTTATAGTTGTTTGTATGGAAAAAACAAAACAATAATCTCTCTATATAAAAGGCTAATATGCAAAGTGTCCCTTCAGGAGTTTGACCAGGAGATCAGGAGTTCCATTGCTCACTATAACATGCACTGACCACCAGGGGGTGGTGTGGAATGGAGGAAGGTCCTGACTGGCAGCTGGTAACTGGTAGCTAGCAGCTGGGGAAGGAAGGCCCTGGCTGGCCCTGATTGCTGGCTAGGCCTAGGGACCCTAGCCATGCACACATTTTGTGCATTGGGCCTCTAGTAAATAATAATACAAGAATAAAGTCTGTGTTTCACATACTCACACTGTAAACATGCTCTTGCCAAACCCTGTATTACAATCTAATTAAAGTTATAAAATAACAAGATCTCATCAAAATAATTTTGCAAAAAATCATAAGAAAAGATTCTATGTTCTTTTTGGCCTAAGAGTTTCAATTTGGAATCATTCTTTATTGTTGTTGGTGAGAGAATTCTTTGTTTGTGTCAACTATGATTATGAAAATGCTAATTTTTATTTAGTTTTTATATAAAAATATTATTAGATTCACATATATGATTTCTACTATAACTATGTTTATTTCCCAGAAAAAATGTATTTTGCCAAAATTGTTTTTAGAATCCATTTTATCTATGATCTCTTTATTATTAATTTTTTTCTGGAGGAAAATTCCATGTCAACTATCATTCTAGTGTTTCATTTGTCACACCTAATAGATGGTCTCAATAATTAGTCAATATTTACCTATAGATATTAATTTCACAATTAATCTAAGCATTGCTTTAACCTTACAGGTACATAGCTAGCACTTAGTAGGCACTTAATAAATAATTGGTGAATAAAAAAGTGGAGTAAAGTATAGATCTAAAATATCATCAATACTGCCCTAAACTATTCAGGTGTTTTACTCCTTAATATCTCAATATATCAGAAAAATGTAGGGTACTTCTTTATTTAAAAAAATATTTTATAATTAAAAATCAATAAAGTGCCATAGAATTTTTACACTTTGTTTTCCTCCTATCTTTTATTTTTCTTTAATGTCTTTTTAGATCACTCATCCTAACTGATTCCTCCACACCTAAGATTCTATTGGACCTCCCAGTACACACAATTGTGAATTATAGAAAGCTTTTTTTAAGGTCATCTTACATTAATCATTTGGTTTCTCTGTCAGTTGCTTTCTCCCTCAGTGATCAGGATTCAGATCATGCCCTTGACTGATCAGCATTCCCTATTTTAGTATCTGGACAGATGACAGATGAGTCATCTCTCAGCAGAGTCAGAACTTCACTATTCTCATCTGTATCCCTTTAGCTGTGTGCACATTGAGTGAGTATGTGGACTATTCTATTATTCTATCTGCTATGGCTTAGATTCCAGTTCTCCAAACAAAAACAAACTGACAAAAACAAAAATAAAACAAAACAAAAACACCCCACCAATCCACTAATGCACACTGTTCCAGGTAAATGGTGCTATTTTAAAGGGTTGATTCTATAGATAATGTCCATACAAAGGAATGAATTTAATGGAGATAAATCTCAGGATCATAGCAGTAAGATGTTATTTGTCCCTCAAAATTTCATTTATCCTTTCTCTGATCTGAAGCTTTTAAGTCAATTTATATTAATTCACAATGGCATTTTACATGGCCTATTACATTTCTTAATAGAAATGAACAATTTAAAACCAAATGATTTTTTAAAAATGATTCTTTATTGTTTAGAGTATTACATATAGTATTACATATATCTTCTCCTTTCCCCCGCCCCCATTGACCTCTCCCTGACCACCCCTACCCCCCACTCCCCAGAACATGCCCTCATTCCCCTAGTGTCTGTGTCCATTGGTTATGCTTATATGCATACATACAAGTCCTTTGGTTGATCTCCTACACCCCACTCCCCCAATCCCCACACCCTCTCCTGCCTTCCCTCTGAAGTTTGATGGATTTTTCAATGCTTCTCTGTCTCTGGATCTATTTTTGTTCAGTTTATGTTGTTCATTATATTCCACAAATGAGTGAGATCATGAGATGTTTATCTTTCTCTGACTAGCTTATTTCACTTAGCATAATGCTCTCCAATTCCATCCATGCTGTTGTGAATGGTAAGAGTTCTTTTTTACAGCAGCATAATATTCCATTGTGTAGATATAACTCAGTTTTTTTAATTCATTCATCTGCTGATGGGCACTTAGTTTGTTTCCAAATCTTAGCTAGTGTAAATTGTGCTGCTATGGACATAGGGTTGCATATATCCTTTCTGATTGGTGTTTCTAATTTCTTGGGATATATTCCTAGAAGTGGGATCACTGGGTCAAATGGGAGTTCCATCTTTAGTTTTTTGAGGAAACTCCATACTATTCTCCACAGTGGCTGCACCAGTCTGCATTCCCACCAGCAGTGTATGAGGGTTCCTTTTTGTCCACATCCTCGCCAGTACTTGTCCTTTGTCAATTTGTTGATGATAGCCATTCTGACAGGTGTGAGAAGGTATCTCATTGTCATTTTGATTTGCATCTCTTGATTAGTGACTTTGAGCATGTTTTCATATGCCTCTTGGCCTTCTGTATGTCCACTTTCAAAAAGTGTCTGTTTAAGTCCTTTGCCCATTTTTTGATTGGATTGTTTATCTTTCTTTTGTTAAGATGTATGAGTTCCCTATAAATTTTGGAGATTAGGCCCTTATCGGACATAACATTGGCAAATATGTTCTCCCATGCCTTGAAATTTCTTGTTTTGTTGATGGTTTCTTTTGCTGTGCAGAAACTTTTTATTTTGATGTAGCACCATTTGCTTATTTTCTCCTTAGTTTCCATTGCCCTAGAAGCTATATTTGTAGATATTGCTACAACTTATGTATGATATTTTGCTGCCTATGTATTCATCTAAAAATTTCATGGTTTCCCATCTTACATGTAAGTCCTTTATCCATCTTGAGTTTATTTTTGTGTATGGTATAAGTTTGTGGTCTAGTTTTATTTTTTTGCATATATATGTCCAATTTTCCCAACATCATTTATTGAAGAGACTGTCTTGATTCCATTGTATGCTCCTGTCTGTTGGTCAGATATTAATTGAGCATAAGGGCTTGGGTCAATTTCTGGGTTCTCTGTTTTGTTCCATTGGTCTACATGTCTGTTCTTGTGCCAGTACCAGGCAGTTTTGAGAAGAGTGTCTGTAATATAGCTTGATATCTGGTATTGTGATCCCTCCAACTTTGTTCTTCTTTCTCAAGATTGCTATAGCTATTTGGGATATTTTTTTGATTCCATATGAATTTTTTGGAGAGTTTGTTCTAGGTCTGTGAAATATGCCATTGGTATTTTAATGGTAATTGCATTAAATCTATATGTTGTCTTGGGTAGAATAGACATTTAAATGAAGTTGATTTTACCAATCCATGAACAAGATATATTCTTCCATTTGTTTATGTCTTCCTCTATTTCTTTTTAAAATGTTCTATAGTTTTTTGAGTACAAGTCTTTTACCTCCTTAATTAAGTTTACTCTTAAGTATCTTAATTTTTTTTTTTTGCAATGATAAACGGGATGGTGGAGCAGGTGAGGTGCCAGTCACTGTAATCAGAATGAGCCTCTGGGTAGTTTCTGAAAATTCTTTGCTCCTACATGCCACAGTCCCTCTAGGGCTTGCACCTGCTGTCACACCCGCCCTGCTTGTACCCACTGCCAGTACTGGCCCAGATCACTTTGCGCCACCAGTGGTGCAAGTGGCGGCTGCCAGCCTCAATCACCCCTCAGGGTTTCTCCACCTCCTCTGCTCCTGAGCGGCAATTGGGGCCAGCAGCTGCCTCTCACACCCACTGCCAGTGATGGCCCTGCTTGCACCCACAGCTGGCACTGGAGCCGTTACTCATACCCTCTGATCGCACCAGTCCTGCTTGCAACTGCTGCTGGCACCGGCCCCAACTGCTCCATGCCATCAGTAGGTGCAAGAGGGGCTGATGCCATTAGTATGTGGGAGCAGTGGTAGTGGGAGCAGGGCTACCAGCAGAGAGGGGACCAGGACGTGGCAGGAGAAGCCGGGCAGGAACTCAGAGGATGGGCTGAGACCTGCCCCTGTGCCTACCGCAGTCTCCTGGCCTACAGTTCCTTTCAAGGTGCACGAATTTGTGCACAGAGCCCCTAATATATAAATAAAGAAGAAAGTAATAATAAGCTACATGCTATCAATACCCATTCAACATGTGTCAAGTGATGTCTAGTCTTACTTACTCTGCATTACTCACAACCTGCACTGCATGTATCCCAAATGAAAATGTTATTATATCAAATGATTTTTATCTTTTGTCCAAGTTTTCATTTGCTAATTTTTATAGTTATATTTTAAATAAAATGCAGTGATTTAAATAAAAACATAGGGTGCCAAATAAATTCAACAAAACTATAATAATTCTAAAGTTGATATATATTTTCACCTGCAAAATTAGAAACAGGTTGGACCTAGATTAAAATGTCAGCATAATTCATGTAGTCAGGAAACTATCAGAGAAGTTAGTATTTCTAGTTTCTTGAACTATGTTGTATTTATATAATATAAACAAACTGTGGTGAATCATATAAACCAAATGGTTCAGTCTCTTGATTTCATAGGCATGGAACAGTTTCATTTACAAAATCGAGCCTGCAAATATTTTGTTCCAGAATCAATTTTTCTGCATAGAGCTTTAAATATTCATTTGCTATCTTAACTTTTCATTTATTAGACTCTGTTTATACTTTTCATGTGAAGTCTAAATTGTTTGAGTTTTCAAATGTAGATTTCACATAACTTCAACAGCAAATGGACTGCTACACTGGGAGCACAGTATTGGTTTTGGGAAAATGGATAGCAGATGAATAATAGTATTGTACAGAATCATACTTACATTTTCAATATTTTCTAAGTAATCTCCTACTTCTCCCAAAAGTAAATTACTGCACTTATTTATTTTTATTTTTTTAGTAAGTTTGGAGAGATCATTTGCAAAAGTAACAATGAACAATCCTTGAATAACATTTGTATCTTTCCTTCAGCAAATAACAGAAAAATAAATAAGAATGATGCCCCGCAGCTAAAGGAGTCCATTAGAGAGAAAAATCTGACAGAGGTAGGTGAATGAAAACTAGCAGGTGGTCAAGTAGGTGATGGCTTCTAATGAAACAATATCCATTATCATTTCACAATACCAAGCCCACTGGACTCTGCAGTACTGATTTCTATTTCAATGTAAAATCATATTTTAATTATTTACTTATGCTACTATAACTTCTACTAATTCATAAACTCCCTGGGTTCATTACTGTTATTTATTCAAATTTACAACACTAACATCTAGCAAAATGCTCGGGAAATTCTCTTTGATAAACATGTGAGAAACTTATGCCATAAAAACCTAATTATAAAGTGATAATAAATTCAAATGGCCAGTTTGAAATGAGACATTAAATTTAGAAATTTTTCTTTCATTTTTAAGATAATACAAAACTAATTCAAACTCTCCTTTTCTCTTTGATCACTGATCATGTATTATGCAGAGTTTTAATCTTGAATTTCAGAACTTGATTTTCACTAGAATGCCATGGAACCCTAATTGCATTTGAGAATTTTTGAAGAATTTTGTATTTCAAACACATTTCCAACTAATTTGCATTGATTAGGAAATATAGAAGTTCTATTTAAGGGTGGGATGTGGACTAATCTAGTTTATAATCATTTTCCAATTAAAAAAATAGAAACATTTTTTAAAAGCCATCTCTTACTAATTCTGCAACAGTACAAGGCAGTTAGACTGTTCTTAGGTCAGAAATCTAAACATAGAAAAGATGAATGAGTTTTTAAAATCTAGAAGAGAAATTAATATTTATTGGTTCAGCAGCTAAACTTGCCATAGTTCAGCCAGCAATACAAAACCTCCTTGAACCCTCAAAATGTATACAACCTTGCCATCCAAAGAGCTGCTAAATCAAGCTCTAAATTATTGTTTTCTAGTTTTACAAAATCCAATATTATTTTTAGATGTAGATACTCCAAAAACAGAGAGAGGTTAGCATTTAAGCTAAGAGTTACTATATGCTTAAGCGCTCTTAAGCTAAGCCTCTTGTACTTGTAGTTCCAGGAAAGCGTATCTCAGGGGCATTGCTTCATTTCAGTATGATAATTACCCTATTGAGATGAAATTAATCATGAAGCAGCCTTGGGCCATCCTGTCTGACCAAGGGGACTGAGCTTGAAAGGAGGGCTTATTTGCTGCCAGATATGCAAATTGCCTAAGGTGCACAATGCAGAAATATGAATAATTTATCAAAATAATCTGTTATTGCTTGAGGTTAAAAAATCTAAATAAACCAGAAGCATCATTTACAATAGGTAGCATAATATAGCTGGAATCCCACCGCCCACACTCTCACACAAAATCTTCATCTCTTAAAAAATGTATTTGTTTTGAAATCTAAGTAGCCTTTAACTTAATTAATATTTTATCATCCTAGAGTTTCATTCAGGAAAAAAATATTCTTTAATGTTTGTTAAAATAGTCTCTTGATTTTTTCTTAATCTTTAATAACATAGATTTTTCTTTCCATTCAAACAATTCCAAGCATTTTTTTAAATTTGAAAAAAATTGATATTTTAATTAAATCTAAAAAACTATTACAGCTTCTACATGAAGTTGGCTTTTTAAATATTATTCAGAGAGAATTAAGCATAAGAAAAAAATCTGACTGGGAAAGCTCAGTGAGAATATTCAAATTACATTGAAGTGCATTTCCCCTTCATGGCCTCATCTAGCTGTCTGGATAGAAAGTGAAACAATGCCATGAAACCATTTAGCAACTTAAAATTTAGATGAAAACCAAAGATTAATGTATTTCAGTTATTTAAACTTGAAAGTTTGAATGATTAAAAGAAGGAAACTTTAAGAAAAAGGAAAGTAATGAATGAGACACAAATAATTTGGCCTTTCACTCTATATTTCTTTCTTATAATTTTGGTAGCTTACCTTGATAGTATTCCCATAGCATAAAACAACCACTCCCTTTTATTTGATAATATTTTTGAAGCAAGCATTCTGACCACCAAACTAGACTGATTCTCATAGAAGAATATGTTTCCTTAGACCAACTAGGACTTAAGTAGAGAAATGACACTTTCAATGAAATAAATGTTATAATTTGGAAAAAGTTACTGACTTCCCAATATGGGTGATTTATTAGTTAGAAGTGATTTGGACTCTTAAAGCAAAATTTAAAGAAGTTTTATAAAGAAACAAGAGATTATTTGAGAAAATAAGCTATTTCTTCTTCTTCTTCTTTTTTTAAATAAGAAAACAGAATCTGACTAATTAGCCTTATTTCCTAGTTAAAATTTTAGTCTTAAAAATTGAGGTATTATTGGTAGGCCCCTTAACTCACACCTTACACATGGAGTCGTTTCCTCATTAAAGTTGGAACATCATCACCTAAAACTGGACCTCAAAAACACCAGCCCAAACCTTCTAACAATTTTGTTGTTATTGTTGTTGTTAATCCTCACCTGAGGATATTTCTCCCTGGGAGAGGAAGAGAGAGAGAGCAACATCAATTGAGAAAGACACATCAATTGGTTGCCTTCTGTATGCACCCTGACCAGGGCCCAAGAACCTGAAACCAAAGCACATGCCCTTGACCTAAATCAAACCTGGGACTCTTCAACTCACAGCCCAGCACTCTATCCACTGAGCCAAATCGGCTAGGACTCTTCTAGCAATTAGAACACTGTCTGTGAATATTACCATTCTGTTTTACACTTTTCTAGACAATAAGAAAGACACATCCCCTTTGTATCTCATTATCCAATTTGGACATGTTATAAGCAAAGCGTAAGTGTAAGTAGAAAATAATAAGAATAATGGAAGGAAAAATTGAGAGCAGAGACTAGATATTCATATGTATATCCTTATTCTCTGATACAGTTCTTGGCTCTAAGGTGTCCAATGAATGTTTTTTTGCATGAATAATGAATAATAATTAGGAGAAATGGTGATTGAAATATCACTGCTATATTCCTGAAACCAAGTAGGTAGTAAGTCTCATGAAATTGTTCAGACTCACTAATACTTTTTTTGCTGCATTATACTGCAGATGTTAAAACTGAAAGTTGTTATAGTCAACCTCAAAGAGAATACAAATTTCTTATAAAAATAGCAATGTTTATTAAATGCAGATTTATCACAATAATCAGTGAAAACAATTTCAAAAAAGACTGGAGTAGAGGAGTCTCACTGATGCCAATGAGAAATATGAATAACATTTAAAAACTTTTTTAGAGTAATTAAAGGTCAAAATAATTAACCTTGAAATCTGAGCAAATGAAATGTGCTTTTTTTTTTTCATAGAACATTGAAAGCCACTGCATTTTTGAGCAGGAGGATACACAGCAATGTTTTGAAGAGATAAAATTGTCCATGATTGTCAGGAGAAAGCATTTATCTTGGTATCACAGAAGCCAGACAAATTATCACTGAAATACTCTAGTTTTAGATTTGTGTGACATGTGCAAAAGAGGGAAGAAAAGGTGTTTATTCAACTAGGACAGGCTAACGACCTAATAAGCAAAATTTGTTTTAATATAACTTAACTAAAGTTTATAACGTACATTGAGTTTGAGACAATGGTGGAAACTCAAATAAAATATTGAATAGATATTGGGAAAAATATATGCAGATGCTCAAGTCATCCACATGGAGGTGTAAATTAAAATTTGAGCATGTGAGAGGTAACATATTTCCCCCAAGGGACCAACAGAAGGCCTCAGGTTGCCATCCTATGGAGAAAAATATTAATAGGTATAAGAACAATCCCATTTAGAGCCTCTGTTTAAACTTTTGAGATTTGGTGAGGGTGGTTATGCAAAATGAATCATCCCGCAAGTTGCCCCAGAGAAGACTCATATGTAAAGTCCTTTGCTCATTAAACCTGCCCTCTACCAATCTTCACAATCTTTTTCCTTGGTCTCTCTCTGCCTTCCTCCTATGGAGGTCTGTTTCAGATTACATCCGGAAGCTCCCTGGAAAACTGTGACCCAACATATGCAAGTCACTAATTTTCTAAGAATATTGGGGATTTTATTTGCTATTTATTTCCCCTAGGATGTGTGGGGAATTATGTACTACACATTTAAGATAAAATGTCACTGAATGACTGAGTTATAGGTGATGGTCCATATTTATTCCTAATTTCAGAAACTGATGAGCTATTCTTTAACACATATTTGAGTCTTAGCTCTTAAATGATTCAAAATGATTTAATGATTAGCACACACACTAATGATCTGAATAAATAAATTTGCTTCACAAGGTTGACTTCCCAATAACCGTATTTCACTTCTTCGTTTTCTCCTTTCCATCAATATTAAAGGAACTTATGTACACATTTTAGGAAAAGTCTCCAATGTCAGGCATGCAGATTTAAACAAATTTGCATTTAACAGGAAGCTTAGATGCTCTCTTAATAGTAAAATTACAAAGTGAGGTTGTTGAGAGTTGACACTGCTTTTGGAGCCCACATTTTCAAATATTGCAGCAAATGTACCCCTTTCCTTAGAGGACCATCCAATGAAGCATAATGGGTTACTTTAGCAGATGGCCCCTCAACGTGAATATTCAAAATCGGCACTGATGTGCGCAAACAAGAGAGTTAATATCCAATTACTGGAGTAATGGGCACAGAAGCATTACTGAATGAGTGAGTAAATGCTAATACATGAAAACAATTTTCCAAATACTTTGGTAAAAGGCAAGGTGCTAGTCTTCTAACAAATGGAGTAATTGAAATGTACCCTCAGAACTATTAAATTTTCAACTATGGCACGAGAGGGAGGGGTGGTGCTCCTCAGCCCCGCCTGCACCCTCTCCAATATGGGACATCCCTCTCACAATCCAGGACTGCAGGCTCCCAACTGCTCATTTGCCTGCCTTCCTTATTGCTTCTAACTGCTTCTGCCTGCCATACTGGTCACCTCCTAACCATTCCCCTGCCAGCCTGATTGATGCCTAACTGCTCCCCTGCCAACCCAATTGCCCCTAATTGCCCTCCCCTGCTGGCCTGGTCCATCTAACTGCCCTCCCCTGCTGGCCATCTTGAGGGGGCCAGTTATCTTTGACCACATGTGGGCAGCCATCTTGTGTGTTGGAGTGATGGTCGATTTGTATATTACTCTTTTATTATATAGGATAATGCAAAAATCTATGTCTTAGAGAAGTAACATAATATTAATAAGTTATTTTGTAACCAATTATATAAATTAATTTCCATACTTTATAATCTCAGAAGTAGCCAACCACACTTCTTATTTGAATTTACATGGTAGAATGCGTTTTTAAGAGTAATATACTCTGATGAGAAAAATAATTTTTCAAGTGATTTATCACAGTTTAAAATGGGATCCATAGTATATTAGCCTTGAAATATGCTCTTCTCCACAAAAAGAGTTTTAGGTTCAAAGAATTCTGAGAAACAGTATATACAAAATATTATTTTTCTAGGATTTTACAATGACTTAACATGTTCCAGACTAAAATTCAATATTAAGAAAACTGATCTAAGCTAGCTCATTTTTTCTAAACATATTTGATGATAGAATTCTTATTTAATATAACATCCATTAATGAGGAACATATATTGGGTGATACTATTATTCTTGGGAATGGAAAGAATAAATATTTCTTGCTTTTTTTCTAACACTGATTACAATAACAATACTACAGTCATGTGTTATTCATTCAATAGATGTATTGAATACCTATAGCTCACTGTAGCTTTATAGAATATTTATAGTTCACAAGTCTCTCTACTATATATTCTTTAATTTAACCAGTAAGATGGAGAGTAGTCAGCAATTCAGTTTTCACAGAGCCTCAAAAGCAATGTGTACTGGTGAAAAAACCATAAATATTGTACTCAAAAAGGTTAAGCTCTCAATCCCAGTTTTGTCATTTACTGTTTTATATCCTTGAGCATGCTCAGGTTTACAAAGACTCACATTGCTGTGAGGATTAAATGAGGTGACATATGTAAAGTACCGAGTACAATTCTTTGAACATAATAGGCACTTGCAAATGTACATTTTCTTCCTAGTCACTTTTGAATGCTAGCAGAGAAACAAATTATTCGAGCTAGAGTCAGCATTTATTAATTCACCTTAATTTGAACAGAGGCAATATTCTGTTTGCATTGTACCTAGTGCTGTCAATTAAAACAGAAAAAAATAATTAAACAAACAAAAGAAAACAAAATTGAGATCTGGTGAGAGACAATGAAATACCCAGTATTGTGTGTTATATTCCATTACAGGGGATGCAAGCTTTGTTATTGGAGCTCATGGAACAGAACACCTATTTATCCAGAGAGACAGGGATGGGTGAGGTTTTTATGGAAATGATAACTTGATACTTTATATGAATGAAAACCTGGGTTCAGTATTAGCCTGAACTAGAACAGAGGTGGTGCAGACCAAGAGTAATGGACAGGGGTGAGGTATAGACTTGCTAAAACAAGCCTCTATGCCCACATTATGCAGTAAAGGAGAACACTACACATTCCCTCCTCATCAAGCACCTAGCACCTGGGCAATCTTTCTAGATTTCAGAACCCCCCACTTATTGTGGGGTAGTTGCCTGGTTTGGTTGTTAATACTTTTCTTCATCTCTTAATATTTATATCTGCTTATTATCAACTATATCCCTTACCAACAAATTGAACAGTTTTTAGAAGGGTGTAGCCATTGTCTTACAAAATTCTGGCATGTAGCCTTTAATAACTTTCATGAATGGGTATTTTGTAGTAAGAATTTTAGAATTTTAAGTTGAATAATATCAGTAATTAAAAAAAATAATAAAAAGAAAAAATAAGAAAACTATTTTCATAATGTAGAAAAACCATAAGAAAAAAATAAAGAAACAATATAATTGGGATATTAGTAACTAGCTCATTTAAAATTTGACAGATTCCAGTGGGTTGGAATGCAAAAAAATCTAAAATGTTCAATCATTGAGTTCGAACATAGCACGATATCAATTCACTTGATATATAAGTAATATATAAAAATATGAGGGAAGTTGGGGAATGAAAAATCGCATTACATAGTAAATAGCATAGGAAAAAAGGGTTTATAAAAACAATATAAAATCAAGAGATAATAAATAGTATTTCATGGTAGAATTTGATTTAAAGAATAAAACTTTTTAGAAAGTTTAGAACCCGAGTAATGAGAGTCTGTCTGACAGTGCTCAGCACATCTTCAGTGCTGAGGACAATGGTGGAGGTAATGGCGATCCGATAAGCATCCCAGGCTGCTGTGGCAGAGGTCATAGAGTCAGACCGGCTGAGGCGGGAAGCAGCGTCTGAGCTGAAGCTTAGACACAGCATCCTATATTTGTTCACAAAAGGTTTTTCAAAAATGTTTCAAGTGCAGAGACCTGTCTGTACCTGTACTTTCTGTCATCATATCATGTCTGGAGTAATAACTTGTTGAAGAACCAGACAATATTGATTATAAAATCATCAAGAGAACTTACTTTTTGAGTATAGTACCTGATCCAAATGACTTAGGTGTAACTATAGTTCTTTTTGGTGGGATTAAATTGATGACTCACAGCCTAAAGAATAAAGTAAAATCTGCGAGAATAAAGAGGTCATTGGAAGGAAAGCACTCAACCCCAGAGTGGTGCTTGATATAGCCAGCTGGCAAGGAAACAGAGATCCCGGCAAGCATTCTTAAATGTGTTTCTATGTAAAATAGCTATAAATATTACTGTCTTTGAAGATGCACTGGTTTATTATGATAGTAAATGTGTCGCAAACCGTTGATAAATCATGAAGGGGCTTTCTAAAGATAAAGAAATACTCAACAGTCCCACAATTCAATCATTTTCTTCAAGGAGGACTTAATCTAGAGATTCTCAGGAAATGGCTCAGCTCTCTTCACGTCATTAGACATCTCTGCCCAGTTGAGAGTTGCCCTTTACTAAGTGTTCGTAAATATAGGTGCAAGGGGTGAACTACTTGTCCTCAGTCTTCAGCCCATTCCCTCCCCTTGAATCACGTATCACAGCACAGCTTTAAAAATGCTTTATTACACACGCACCAAGTGTACAAAATTCACTAGTCTCCCCATTTACTATCTGATGAAGAATTCAGGTTAATGTCACATACCTGATTTAATTTGGGTGAACTCACGCTGGGTCTTTGTGATTGGCACTTCCCCCCAGACCCATAAATAATCCTTCACTAATACTCTCTCTGAAATATTGACTAAGTTAGTATTAAGATTTCTAGGTACTTTGTATTCAGAATGTTAAAAACATTTTAGAAACCTATTAAACATAATTAAAACTCAGAATAAGTACATAAGAAATTATCATATAGGATTACTAGGACTACTTGGAAAAAATATGATTGGACAGTAAGAATTTCTATATTGCCATGGTTTTCCTGAGCATCACTGAATCATTGAGGGAGGACTTCCAGGGGGCATATATTAAATATTAGCAAGCAGTTTTATTTGTTAGCTGAGCACTATGTGCTGGTCAAACAACCACATTTCCACAATAACTGTTACAATAAATAGAATAGAATGAGGTCCTTTTCTGGATTTAAGGAGACTGAAGTCAGGCACTTAAGAAATGTAGATGGTACCTCACTGATGAGTCTACATTAGATTTACTTCAATTGAATAATTTATCTAATACCCACTATATAAATGGAATTATGTACTTGGATAAAATAACTATTTATTGGACTAAAACAAAAAGATTGTACAGAACACAGAAGAGAACCAGTCAGTATTTTAGCAAATTTTCTCAATATATTCTAGGTTGTATATGTACTCAATAGATACATTTACCCCGGACGATGCGTGTTACTGAAAGGTCCATTACCTTTAAGCCTACATGCTTTCAGTTTTGGAAATAACGCTCAGATATAAAATGGTGTTCATAAGTGTGGCCAGCAGATGGCAGTAGTCTTTTCCTTTTCTGAAGAGAAGACTTTTATATGCAAAATTCAATGACTACAGTGCCACTAAAGGCAAAGGGACAGAGCAAGAGGCAAATCAAACAACTTTTCTAGCCAATAGAGGGCATGGACATGTTTTTATCACTTCACTTAGCAATGTCTTAAACTGATCTTCCTCAGACCTCTTGAAAGCTTCCCACCTAACTGGGGACAAAACCCTTTACCACAGGGACCTCACTTCTTACCACTCCCTTCTCCATCACGCCATTCCAGCCACACTGCTTCTTTTACTGTCCCTGGGCCTTTGGGGTATTCTCATTTCCTCTTTCCTGTGAATGGAACTCTTTCCACTGGTGTGTGCACAGCTCCCTCCCTCACTTCATTCAAATCTCTCCTCAGATAGATACTCTGCAGAGGCCTTCCCAGGCCCCCATACATAAAATAGTAACTCCCTCATCCTCATAATTCTTCCTAGCAGCACTTTTAACTCCCAGATAGCATATTACATACTCTTTGTTTGTCTGTTTTCACTAGACTGTGAAGTTCCTTAAAGGCCAGGACTTGGTGTTTTTGCAATTATGCCTTAGCACTTAGAAGAGTTAGTCTTACAGTAACTAACTCTTAGATCTCAATAAGTGAACTAAAAATAAATGAATGAATATATGAACAGGCATCGAGAACTAGAGGAGCACCAATGTCATTTTATTTCTGTTTTGCATTTCCTTTTGGACCTGTTTCATAAATTTATTACATTATAATTTGTAATAAAATTTGAAACTCCCTAAATTAACTGGAGGTAAGCATGTTAAGCATATCTTTCAGATTCAAGTGTTACTGGATTAAACTTCTATATGTGAAATTATCATTTTATTTTTACACATTTCACTGATATTAATTCTTCTGACACCTAACATCAAACTCACAGAATGCAATTTGATTTTACTTTCAGCTGAGATAGGAATGACTTTTGAAGTTCAGGCCCAGGGATGCAAATTATTCTTTGTATTTTAATGCATGCAGGCTAGGAACAGTGTATATAAATAACATTGTATGAGAAGTTATTTTTGTGATTGTTTTGAAGATCAGGAATATGGTCATAGGGGCTCCTTTAATGTCTATATAAAGCAGAAGCAGAAAGGTCAACCAATGAGAAGAAAGGAGGTTTTTTTCTCTCGTTCCCCCATGTATCTTTGCCCTTTTATACTGTAAATTGCATGGGATGGCATTTAAATGCACAATGTCAAAGGCAATGAAAGCACTTGGCATTCAACCTATGCTAAAAGACAGCTGGCAAGGGGCACAGAGAAAAAATACTGCCCTCCTGCTTTCCATGCCAAGCTGCCTCTTGCACCTCTCCAGTTTCTCACATTACAGCTTTTGCCCTCTGCACAAAGGAGCACTAACCAGAGGGTCACTTTCCTTCCTTCAGAGCAATAGCTCTGGTTCACCTCGGAGACCCATAACCCGCCTCGCTGCCTTTGTTAAGCAAAGACACCGGGCATGATGATCTGAACCACTTCAGCCCTGAAAGCACGTTTCTGAGAGTGGCTATTTCTGTCCAGGACTAATTCAACACTTTGCTTATTTAGCTCTCACAAGTAAAATTACTCATCCAGGACTGGGTAGGTGCAGCACACAACGGCGGGGGGATTCAGACACTAATAAGGACATGCTGTAATAATTCCTACCAGACACAGCTCGTCACAATGGGGAGGGGGAGTGTGACAGCCCTTTCCCTGGCTTAGGAATACCAGCCAGCTGGCAGGGAAGGGTGAAGGCTCACACTATTGTTCCCCAGCAACTCAGTAGGAAGGAGACCAGAAACATCAGTTTGTGCTCCCATCATCCAATGTGCCTTCAGCTGTTGTTCTACATATTGAGTGTGTTTGTGTGGGGAGGGGTGGGGGGAAGGGAGGGAAATAGTTAAACTAAGCAGCTGACAGACACATTATTTAATCAAAAAGTTGCTAAATGCAGCTATAAAGTTTTTTATTTTTTTATTTTTGAGATTTAGAGAGAGAAATGAAGGATCATCTACCAAGTTTTCAACCTCTCTTTTTCCCTGCTCCACCCTAAGGGATGGTGCCGACATTCTCCCGTCACCGACACTGCGGCTCTAACAGCAGAGCTCAACAAAGAGAACACCTCTTCATCCACGTCCATTTCCACGGAGATGTCAATGGACTCTCATGTAGTCTGACACAGTCTCCTCTCCCCAGGCCTGAACTGGCTTCAACAGAGACCACTGAGGCTACTGAACTCCCCGGTTTGTAAAGGGAAAGCAGGAGCCTGGAGCATGAGGGACTCGCTCAGTCATGTCGCCAGTGGCAGGATTAGACCTCACTCTCATTCCCCGCAGAGAAATCCTTTCACTGTTCAAGGCCACTTCCCTTATTAGCCTTTTGGAGTGCCTTCCATGCACTGAAAGTGTGTGTCTTGCCCCCCCTACCCCAGTTCATAGTTTGAAGGCCCAACACGCAATGTGTTGGTCCTTGGAGATGGGCCTTTGGGAGGTAATGAGGGTTTGATGAGGCATGGAGGTGGAAGCCTGGTCTGCGGCATTAGTGCTTTTGTAAGATGAAGTACAGAGAGCGTTCTTTCTCCGTGTGTACACACTAAGGACAGGCCATGTGTGCACATGGTAAGACGATGGCCACCAACAAGCCAGGAGGCAAGGCCTCAGAGTGAATGACACCTCTGTGCTGGGCGCCTTGGTATTGCATCCCATAGCCAACAGAATTGGGAGAAATAACTTTCTGTTGTTAAACCACCCATGCTTTGGTATTTTGTGAAGGCAGTGCAATTTGAGTAATATACCTGGCAGCACAGAACCACCCAAGGACCATTAAATTAAAAAAAAAAAAATGATTTCAGAGAAGAAGGGAGAGGGAGAGAGAGAGAGGAACATCAATGATGAAAAAGAACCATTGATCAGCTGCCTCCTGCACACCCTACACTTGGGATCAAGCCTGCAACCTGGGCCTTGACTGGGAATCGAACCGTGACTTCCTGGTTCATAGATGGACACTCAACCACTGAGCTATGCTGGCCTCGCGATCACCCAAGATCATTTTAAAAATGCAGTTCTGAAGCCGAAACCGGTTTGGGCTACAGAACTGCGTTTTCTTTTAAAAAATGTAAACCAGAGCCGAAACCAGTTTGGCTCAATGGATAGAGCATCGGCTTGGGGACTGAAGGGTCCCGGGTTCGATTCCGGTTAAGGGCATGTACCTCAGTTGCGGGCATGGCAAGAGGCAGCTGATCGATGACTCTCTCTCATCGATGTTTCTAACTCTCTATCTCTCTCTCCCTTTCGCTCTGTGAAAAATCAATAAAATATATTTTTAAAAAATAAAATAAAAACGCAGTTCTGTGGGTCACACACATGCCAAGCCAAATGAATCATAATCTCTGAGTAGTGATAGAATCTAAATATCCGAAAAAGCATACTTCTAAAAGCTGCCTAGATGGGGTGCAATTGTCTGTACTGGCTACTTTAGAGAATGATGGAAGTGCAATCAATAATTATACCAACACAACCGAAGCAAACTGATATACATATCATCTTGACCTTGGGTGATCATGAAGCAGCCCCACCTCTCAGTTGCTAATAACCACTAGAGCTCTGACCCTGCTTTTGGAATCAGAGATAACAGATTTCAAGTAAGGATTCCTTCTTGTATAAATGTAGGGACTTTTCCTCTTGAAAATAAATGACTATGTGAACCTGTTTGCTCCTTTGTAAAATGTGGGTAGTAATTTTCATGGGTTTATCTTTGGTACATAAGTGAGTGAAGAAACATTGTAAGCAGAAATGAATATGAACATGAATGGTCAAATCTCATTTAAAGGGGAATCCTGAAGTTTTAAGAATTTAATATCAAAGCAAAGTGGTTGGCATATGATAGGTAGATTATTCATGTTAGTTCCTTACCACTGTGCTTTTAATGTGTAAAATTACAACTATCTCAAATGACTTAATTTCACCTGTGATGATTTTGCTTAGAAGTGTGTTTGTTTGTTTTAAAGAATAGCATTATGGTGCCGAAGCCGGTTTGGCTCAGTGGATAGAGCGTCGGCCTGCAGACTGAAGGGTCCCGAGTTCGATTCTGGTCAAGGGCGGCTGGTCGATGTCTCTCTCTCATCGATGTTCCTAGCTCTCTATCTCTCTCCCTTCCTCTCTTTAAAAAAATCAATAAAATATATTTAAAAAAAGAATAGCATTATGGTTACAATAAAACAAATGATTTCATAAAGCATGGAGGTGACTCTCCTGTCGTGTAATCATGGTAAAGGATGACAGCTCAGAACAAGCATCCACTCAAGTCCTTTTCCTGGTTCTACTGTTTTTGGAAGAGATGCCAGGAATTTTCTAATAGCAAAACTGTCTATTATTTTCTCAAAACAATTAACACAGAAACTTCTGAATTCAGCGAAGGTCAGAGGATTAATAGGTTTTATCTGCAATGTGTTTGAAAAGCTAATTAAGACTCCACATACAGCAGAGTGGACTGGGAATACAATATTTCGTTTTTCTCAGCGTGACCACAGTGAGCGAAAGTGGAAAGAGAAAGGCATCCTGGTGCTGGAGAACTCACTGACGGGAGGCAAGCCCTTTTTAAAGGAAACAAAACTGAAAACACTTCTCTTTTGACTGAAAATACTTCCTCTATTAAATGAATATAATCAGCATCTGCTTTATGCTGGCATTATTTCAGGTGCTAGATAACCTCTCACCAGAACTATTTTAATAGATTTAAACTCTATAATATTTATTAAAATAGCTTGCTAATCAGTATTTCTCTTTGTGTTTCTCTGCTGACAAAAATATGGACAGGTTAATTTCCCCTGCTCTTTCATGAATTTCATGCATTGGGCCTCTAGTAAATACATAATCATGTCAACCCATTGCTTTTATACCTTCCATGGTTGTCCACTATGGAATTAAGTGTAAATTACCTAGTTGTGCCCTCAAGGCCAATCATGATCAGCTGCCTTTCTAATCAAGACCTAGCTTCCCCATTTCCCCCCTTATTATTCCTCATGCCCCTGATCAGGTTTTTCTTTTCACCTAAAATATATTGTTCTTCTAGGTTCAGGAACTAAGCCATAGGAGTGAACAACTTACTCAGTTTGACCTATGATGACCTATTAGAATATTCCCTAGGAATTTTGAGTTACATATTATTTCTTAGGATTCAGTATGCAAAGACAATGTAAGATTGAGGCTTATAAAAGTTATCTTGCTACAAGGTATAGAAAGATTACACAAGATTAAAAACAAGCAGTGAGCTGATGAGAGATAGAAAAATAGAAATTAAGAAAGCCATGATAACATCTTTTATTTCACCCCTTGAACTCCCAGGGAAAGCAATCCAGTATTAAATCTACATTTTTTTTTTACTAGTTTTAATGAATTCATTATGATAAATCAAAGGCCTAAAATGTTCCTCACATATTACTGGGCTCTCCGAATATTTACAAAATAATCCACAAAATCCCTATGATCTTTACATGAGGATTGTATGGGCAAATCCCTATTGCTCACAATATATACAAGTAGTGATTTAAAGTAACATACTTGAACAAAATTGTGCAAGTTTATGTAATAAGATTTAAACCTAAAAAAAGAAGCATTTGATGTCTTAAGTACTTACTACTAAAGCTAAATTCTAGATTACAAACTCGTCTAATTTATCCTCTGTTTATCTTAATAATGACCTTATTATAGGTTTTAAATCTCTAACAGATACTGCAGATTATAATAGAGAAGATATATGATTGCAAGGGGCTGTTAAGAAAAATAAAGCAAAAAGGTATAACTGGAATAAATTATAGATTAGCATGTAACAAAGGATACTGGGCTTTTTCTTTTCCTAACTACAATTACTGGAGAAGCTAATAAATGCAACCGCATTATAGGAAGTTGTGTTATCTCTAATTTGTCTTGGGCTGACTCACTGTGTTTATTAATAGTTTGGAGAGATAAGCATGTTGTTAATTTATATTCCAGCTATAAAATGCCATCTTTTCAAATTGAAAATTAAAAAAAAGGAAAGTTTAAACTTTGAATAAATTAAAAGGGTGATTTGGGTTTTGTTTTTTATTTTACTTATAAAATAAAACAAATGACATTCAACCGTGCATTTAGTCATAACTTCAAAAAAGTACATAAACATTTTTTCTTTCTTTCTGGCAAGTAAGTACTGAATTGACAAAGATACTTTCCTTTCTGAGTATGAATATGTGCATGCATGTGCATGTGTGGGTTGTGCGCCCACGTGTGTGTGTGTGTGTGTGTGTGTGTGTTTGTGTGTAAGTGTGTATATATTTCTCTCTCAAAAGCAGGCTACCATATAACAAGCATTTATGAACAAATATGAGATAAAAATTATCTTCTTAGAAGAATTCATGCAGCTAGATGAGATTCATCAAACACAAAATTCTTGATGATTTATCTACCTCCATGATTTAATTGTTTTTAAATTGCTATAACTATTCTAAACCTGTGTGGCAGTTTCATTTGGTGATGAACATTTAGGTTACAAATGACATAATCCAAGAAGCATGAATTAATTTTGTCAAACAGGGGAATTAACTAAATGATGCACCTAATGGCAAGAGGTAGGAGGGATGGTGGTTCCAAGGGTATCTGGATCCTAGGCTTGAAATACTCTACCTTCATCCTTTTACCTACCTCCATGTGTCAAGTATTGAAAGATTGGTGGTCACAAGAAGAGTGTAAATATAACCAATAGCATTCCTGGACTCACAATATCTAATTTACCACTTAAGAAGAAAAAGAGATAATTTTCCTTTTTAAAAAGTCTATGGGGTGACATTGGTTAATAGGATCATATAGGTTTTAGGTGTAGACGTCTATGATATAAAATCTGTATTTTGCATTGTGTGTTCACCACCCAAAGGCAAATCATCATATATTTGGTCAATGTCACCCCAAGAAATTTAATTAAAAACATTTAATGATGAAAAGAATTATTTCTAATATTTATATATTTTTATAAATTAAGATCTCAATATGCTTTGCAACACTATCACTCTTTTTCTCTCTTTTATTCCAAAATACATGTAATTTACCATATGTAGATGGTAATAGGGAAGGAAAACTATCAAATATGGACAGGGAATAAGTACAGCCTTCAAGAAATGAGAAAGTATAACAGAAAATTGATAATGACTACATGTGAGATGTAACTCAAGATATGTATTTTGGGATAATTTTTTTGTCAACTGATTTTTATAGCATTCCTATTGGTCATAAAAGATGATCAAGAATTAAAGTGATCCTTATGAAAAAAAGAAAAAAAAAAACAGCCCAAGGCTTCAGCCCAACTCTGATCATGTGACCATACTCATGAGTGAAGTGGTGGGTGCAAAAGTGATGATGATTTGAACCTTCATTTGACCATGTGATTAGAATTAAAGGGGAAAGCCGTTCACCAAATGAACAGGATGGGAAGAAAAGAGAAGCACCAGAGGAAAAGTTTTGTACTGCCTATGGCCATTACAATTGTTCATCAGGCAAAAATATCTAAGTTTTTAATTCATCACATTTATATAATCTACTTAACTTGATTAAAAAGAACACAAGGATACTATATTCTTAGTACTACCAAAATATAAAACTGAATGAAACTTGTTTTTCAAGTTAGTCTTTAACTCTTTCCTGCCTTATTTTCCCTTTCCATTCCTAAATAGTTATTGTGGCCTATTTTTTTCCTGCTGATGTCCACACAGTCATGCCTTCTTACCAAGGCTAGATCCTTTCATAGGAACCATTTTATAACAAATCTGAAGTATGTCTTTTTAAATATATGCATTATATTTTTTACAGGCTCTCTACACACAAGAAAGAATAACTCATACATTAATTACAATAGCTTTCTGTCTGTGATTTTATTGAAACCACTTGCTACCTAAAGACCTCACACTCAGATTATAGTTGTCATTTCAATAAAACTTGAGTGAAGCTCAAATTTAGTTGAAACACAAATTAAAAATTGCATTTACTTGCAAAACGCAAATGCTGAAACTATAGGTCCTATTGGAAATGGAAATTAGAAGTGTCAGGGACATGGGGTTAGAACCTCAGTTAAAGACCTTGCCACACAAGAAATGCTGTCACAGGGTTATCTTCTCCTATTGGTTCTTTAAGAGCCTCACTTAATCGTGGAGACCTTAGATTTTACTCTGAGTGATATGGAAGCCCCTGGAAAGGTGGAACCAGATGGTGGTTGGTAGGGTCTCTATTGGCCTGAATACCTGAGCCAATAGAGTAGATTGATGAGTAGAGCCCCTTTCCCAGTGTGTAGCATGAACAAGAATTAAGCTTTGTCAAAGTTTCGGGGATTTTAGGGTTTTGCCTATTGTCATTATCACAGTTATATTATGACCTTACTTGTGGACACAAGAGGTAATAGAGCCCAATCTGGGGTGGTTCTTGAAGATAGTAAGAAAGCATCAACTACTAAACATACTTCAAAGGTGAAGATGATGTGAGGAAATAAAGAAGCAAAGATTGACTATGAAGATTTGTCTCTAATTAAAAAAAAAGTGTGATAATTTAATGATAGGAAGAAAAAGTTGAATATGGAAAATATATTCTGGGGTATATGATGTGTGCGTGTGTGTGTGTGTGTGTGTGTGTGTGTGTGTGTTTGTAAACAATATTAATTTGGTAATGCCTAAAATATATTTAAATATAAAAATGAGTAAAGAGAAAGAGACATAGACTCAAACCCTGGGTGTTTACACTGTTAAATACCAGAATGAAATGGAGGAAACCAGCAAAAATGTCCAATAGAGAGTGAATAGAGAGGTAAAACAGAAAATGTTGTCCAAGAGTCTGAGTGAAAAAAAGGGATTGGCTGTCAAATGCTCTTAAGAATTAAGAATTCACGTTTGGATTTGCTAATGTGGCAGTCAGTAGTGACCTTGACAAGAGTTGTGTGGGGTGAAGGCCTGGTACAGCAGACATATGAAAGGCTGGAAGAAGAGATTACACAGCTAATGAAGAGCTGAGCTCTAAAACGCATCTGAGAAATGAATCAGTCACCTGTGAGGGATGCACTCTTGCAGCAGGACTTTGTTTTTAAATATAGAAAATTTATTATAGCACACTGTATGCTGCTGGGAATACTACTAGAAGTGAAATAAATTTGCAGAGGACAGTATTGCTGGAGAAACAGTCCTGGGTAGAAGATAGGAATAGCATATTTGCACAAGTGTACTAGGTAAGTATAAACAGTGTATTGTATTGTATTGTATTGTATTGTATTGTATTGTATTGTATTGTATTGTTTTCAGCCATGAAGGCAGAGGATATAGAAACAATTGAAGAATGTTAGTGGAGTCGGTGGTCAGAGCTCCTGAGAGCTGTCTTCTAACTTTTTATTTTCTAAGGGAACTAAGAAGCAAGGTATTCAGCTGATGAGAAGAAGGGCGGAAAGGTGAATGAAGGAGGATTGAAAAGGGGGAACAGTTTGAGGCAGTAGCCTCAGAAAGGGGAAAGTAAACGATTAGGATTCTATTCCTAAAAGGTCATGGTATCACGAGGCAGCACCATTTCAAAAGCCTCCGCATTTTACGGACAAATGTCCACTGAGCCCATGCTGCATGGAGGCATAGAACAACAACAATAAGAAACAGTAAACATTCATAGAACTTTAGTGAATATACGTATTTTTAGGGAGGGCCAGCCCCAAATTTCATCAGATTCTATTGAGAGACCTGTTTCACATGCAGAGGACCAAGGTGTTATTTTTTCTTTGTCATCTGATGTGTTATAACTTGAGTATGCAGCTACCTCTACATCAGCACAATGCCTTTCAGGACAATTGTTTTATCTGCCTCTGCTTCTGCTGTATTTTAACATAAGCCTTTTCATGTGTTCATCTTTTTGACCTTACATTTTGAGGTAATCATAGCTAACAAGATAGAGGCAGTGACTGACATAATTACTACATTTTTTTTTCCTGAGTGAAATTACTTTTTTTGGGGGGGAAAAAAGTTTATTTTAATTATGTAAGCATTATGTATGATCCTCCATACCTTCTTCAAATACTTTTAACAGACAAACTTCTTAAAACATAATCATAATTCTTTTCCAGCCTGGGCACTTGAGTTGCCTGAAAGTTTTTTTTACCCTATCTTTTGCATCATAACTAATTATTATATTGTCTTTCTTACCTTAAGCTTATTATCATTGGAGTATTTCTAATGAGATATCTCAAAATATTTCTTTATCCTGAGGGCAATTAGTCATTATTCTACATACAGTATGTTATATATCTTATTTCCTCTTTATATAGGGTTCTGGATTTATGCAGACCTTAATAAAACACACTCTGATTAGAGTCAGAACAATGTTTTATGCTATAGTAGTCAGACAGGAGAGACAGGTTCTATACACTGAACATAAACTATGACCTCACTTTCTGGAATCAACTCTTGATGGATTGTTTTGTTTTCTTTTTAATAACTAATCAGCCAGGTTAATTTGGTGAATGGACAAATTTGAAATCATGATAATAAAATGTTTAATTTAAAAAGCTAAAAAAATCCAGACATTCGTTTAATTTAGCCTGATATTTAGTTTTGTAAAAATATAGTCTTGTAAGTCTCCTTAACTTGAATATACTCATTCTTCTTATAGGATTTACTTCTACAAATCCCAGAGAGATACTAACTCTTTTTCTGCTTGAATGCTGAAATGGCAGTCTTCCCTCTCCAATTCTGTATCTCCAATCCAATCTGGCTTTAACCTGCCACCTCAGAGTAACTGCTCTTGTCTTTTTTGCCCTCATGTCATAACTTCTAGATAACATTCACAAAGTTGATAGCTTTTTGATTCTTGAAACATCCATTTCTGAAATGTCTCTAATACCAAACCCTTTTGCTTTTCCTTTAACTTCTCTGGCAATTGCTTCAGCCTGTCTTGCTTTATTTCCAAATATCTAATCTCTAGATGTTGAAATCCTTCAGGCCTTGACTCAATTCTACTCTCTTTTCCTTTTGACACAATCTCGCTGGGTAATCGCATCCATCCTCAGGGCATTAACTGTGATCTATATGGATTACTGTATTTATAGTTCTACTTCAGAATCTCCTATGAGTTCCAGACCCATATATCTAGCTGTTCAGAGTGCATGGGCTGTGGAGCCACACTGTCTTGGTTAAAAGTCTGGCCCTGACTAACAGCTACTAACTGTGTGACCTTAGGCAAGTTACTTAAACTCTTTGTATTTTAGGCCCCTCAACTTTATGTGAGGATTATAATAGTTCATTTCCTGATCTATTATAAGGAATAGATCTATTTATTATATAGAATAAATGTGTATTTGCAAAGCACCTAAAATAGTACCTGATACAAAATTTAGATGAAACACCACATATACCTGAAACTTAACATACTCAAAAGTAAACTCTCAATTGTTTCCACCAGAACTCTTCCCCATCTCAATAAAGTACCTTAGTTATAATTGGCTTGCCTCTTCTCTTCTGCCCTAACCCAAAACCCAAATGAGAATTACTTGTATTGAACAAATACCTGAATATTTTTATCCACTGCTAACATCCTTCAAGAATTTCCCATTGTACTTCTAATAAATCTAAACACCTGCACATGACCCTGCATATTCTATATCCTGATCCTTTGTTCTTGCTGTCATACAAATTGCACTTATACACATTACAAACCCACACACCATATTCACACATCACACAAAGAGGCAGACATATATGGATGCATCCCTCTGACACATCACATTCTAATTTAAATGCCTATGAGAGGGAGCGATGCCTGCTCTAAAAGCTTATCTACCTATATAGTTCCCTACACTTGCCCATTGTTTGCTACAGTTGCCCCAAATTTGTTTCCTGTATGGCCCTTACCCTAAGTTGTATCTACAGACATTATGCCCACTTCCTCACTGAGTGCCTCCCTTAGTAACCGTAAGCTCCATTAAGGAAAGACTTTTGCCCATTTATCCACCTCTGTGGACTCAGCAGCTTGGTGGACAGTAGGCAGTGAATATTTTCCACAAGAATGTATGCAAGACTAAATGAATGAGTGAACTTGTCCTTTTCTAACAGTTTATCTCAGAAAAGTTAGCCTGCTTTGTCAGGATCCTTTTTGAAATTTATGCTTCTATTCAAATAATTATTTTTACAACTCATGTTGTAAATTGTGATAATGAAATTATCATTTTACACCATTATCTATCAGTTACTATGTTAAAGTTATCTTTATAATGAATAGGCTTATAAACATATAGGTTGGTAATAAATTTTAGTGCAAAACATTAGACTTATTACTCAAATAGCCCAGTCTAAGAATAATAAATCATCTTAGTTTTGGCCTTATTTCTTATGCTGGCCTATATGGCCTTATTTCCACAGGTAATAACTATTTATTATAAGAAAACACAACTTATTAATCTTTAACTATTATAATCTCATCAAGCATTAAGAAAAATATTTATTCATCAATATCATCTAGTGGAATGAAGAGAGGAAGAATATCTATGCCTCCTCTATCTATAGTTCAGCTAAAGGACAACATAAACTACATCAAAGTGTGACTTGAAAGTGCTATTGATTGCCAAATTTTAACCTGTTGCTTTATTACACCATCTTTTTCAACTTTGGGATGGGAAGGGGGCTCAAAGACAGGTTTAGTTATCCTACAATTCAGGCCTTCCAAAACCAGCTCTTATTATATGAAGCTTATATTCTAAAACAATTCTGAAAGTATCTTTATTGTAGATACCTGGATAGCTCCTATCAACTTCTATCTACCCTCCTAATAGGAAACATTGGAATGCCCAAAACCAGCATCTTCCCAACTCACCTGTAGCATATTTAATTTCACCAAATAAATACACCTACAGGAGACTGAAAAACAGAAATGCTTTGGCAAACAAGGTCACTTTGGTGTAAGTTTCTGAGACTGGCCTCAACATTTCTGGTGTCTAAATTGTGGGTGCTGAAAGGAGGCTGTGTTGGCAGTTTTGATGACTGAAGCAGCTTCCTGACCATTGAAGTGCCATGCGCTCAATAATATATAGCGGTCCCTGCATTTTAATTATTCCAGTCCTTCCAACAGTTCCCCTTAGAGAAGCCCTCATGCTTGTCCTAAGTAGAGTGGTTTGTATGTCTAGCACTGAAGCCTTCTACTCACAGAGGGAGGTGTATTTTTAAAGTTTTTATTTCCTTTCTTGATTGCTTTTTTTTAAATGGTACTTTTCAGGCTGAAATACATCTCATAACACTGTAAAATAACCATTTTTTTTCTTTTCATAGAATGTTTTTTAAGTGGCAGAGTTATTTGTTAGCTTTTTCCACCACATATGATTTAAAAAATATACAAAGTAAGAGATTATTATAATAAACCCTGATGCACCAATTACCCAGTTTCAACCATTATTAATTGATGGGCTGGCAATTTTACATCTCGTAAAACACTATCCAACCCTCCCTAACATAGGCCATTATTAGCAAAATGTGATTTACCAGTTTCATGAAGTAGAGGCTCATTAAATTGACAATAGAATGTAAATATAAGATTGCTTTACATCTATATAATAACAAAAATAAATGTAATAAAAATAATAATATAATATAACAAGTAAATGCATTTGTTTTTTGAACATAAAATAAAATATGAATATAATTATTCTAATATATCATGATAAAATTGATACATTAAATAAGCATCTGGCATATCGTATGCCTTATAAATTTGCTACTATTTGGGGCTAGAGTAGTAACATCATAAGCTCTGCCATATTTCTCTGTTTTAGAAAGAAATGATATATGGTTCCCCAGCTCTACAAGATTTCAGGTCATCATTTCAAGAAATTTTTACTAATTTCATAACAAATTTTGAACTGGCTTCTTTTAAACCATATTGCTCTCACTAAAAATATATAGGTAGAATTATTAAACCCTAAAAATAGATCAACTTAAAAATTCGCACTAATTAAATGTCTATCACACTCACAATTTTAAGTATTTAGGGGCTAAGATTTTGTAAACAAATGATTTATGCATATTTCCATTAGGAAGCTGAACTGATTTGTAAGAGCTGGTGTTTTGTGTATTCAAAAGTAAAAATGTTAAGGAAACAAAACCAGCTATTAAAAGGACAAGACTACCTGAGCAGCCCTTCCCCATGTGTGTTAAACAATCACTCAGTTAGGGCTCTGTGTACTAGTCTTGTAGGAAGTGATACTGATATACTCAGTTCTCTGGAGAGTGGCAATTTCACTTTATCCTGACTGCTAGGCTAATAACACAGGGGTATAGAAATATCATATTTTCCCATCACTCAAAATATGAACATGTTTTCCCTTTTCCCTCAAAAGCTAAAACCAAAACAACAGCCCCCTCCACACACACACCATTGAGTTTTGCCAAAAGTTTTTTTTTTTCAGATTGTGTATACATATGACAAATACCTGAAATATTACACACAATTTAAAACTTTCTTGTGAAAATATTTTAGTAAAAATGATAGTCTCAGAAAAATATTGTGTTTCTCCTTAGCACTCAATCATGTAACTGTCAAAGAATCACTAACTCAAGCAACAATGAGTCTCTCAGTGTCATTGGTGCTGTTGTAATTAGCTAGTCCTATATAATAAAAGGGTAATATGCAAATTGACTGAAAGGCAGAATGACCAGTCGCTATGACACACTCTGACCACGGGGAATGGGCCTAAGCGGCAGTTGGACATCCCCTGAGGGTTTCCAGACTGTGAAAGGGTACAGGTCAGGCTGAGGGAACCCCCTGAGTGCACGAATCTTGTGCAACAGGCCTCTAGTTATTAATTATAGGAAAGGAGCAAAAGGGAGGCCAGACATTATAAGCATGGTCTTTTGGGCAGCTTCACTAAGAAGCTGCAACTTTACACTCCCCAGGGAACCACCGGTCCATTCCCTGCTCACCACTGGGAGAAGGGGAAGATGAGTACATGCACAGTAAGTTAGGACGAGGTAGGAAAGGTGCCTGTCAGTCAAGTATGGAACAGAGATCATTGGCCAGAGAGGGTGGGACCACTACCAGCCCATAAAATTTTGGGAATACACAATCCCAAGACAAAGGGGTTACTCTTTGGCCCTTAGAATTCTTGGCTCTTTGTGCTCTTGTGGCTCTCTAGCATTCACCTGTGTTCTCTCCATAGCCATGTGGCCTTGTGGACCCCACAGGCAATGGACTGATGAACTGCAGCAGGGAACACAAACCAAGCTAGCTTAATGCTGGACTGGACACTGCTCCAAGATGGAAAGGCAACTCTGGGCAACAGGCTTCATTCCAGCCCTAGTGAAGACCCAGCTGGACTTCTTCCCCAACAGGATGAAGGGAAATGGGACCTGGGAAACTCCACAGAAACAAAACTTTCTACAATATCTCACCCTCCTGTGCGAGTCTCAGAAAATACATTTTCTCGTGACATCACAAGAAACACACTTCCACCAGCACCGGTGGGAGTGAGGAAAGCTCCCCACTATAACATCATCCTATAATCAGAACTGTGTTTCCCTTTCTTCAGGGAAATTACGTTTTTGATAAAACAAAATGAGTAAATGTTCAAGAATGCAATAGATTCTACAATAACATCTTTGATAATAAAAATTCAAATGCAAAGCAAATGTCAATCAACTCCCAGATCTGCAAAACACCTGCCTGTCTCTCACTGGGCTTTTCATGAGGCACACAATCATGCAACTCATTGTTTTATGGTGTTTTTTTATTTTGTTTTGTTTTGTTTTTTAATCCCACTGCTAGCATGATGTCAGAGATTTTTTGAAATTCCTATTTGGTACTAATAGACTGGCCAATGTCCAGTTTGGCATCTTATAAATCTCCTCTTTCAAGGTCCTTTCCCCCTGGCTTTTTCCTTCACCTATGCCACTGCAATCTAAGAAGTGAAGGTTTTTCACTAGTGCCAGCAGCCTGGCTGCTCTCCCCAGACAATGCCTTCTCTTGAAATTTTCCCTCAACAGCACCCTCATAAAAACTTACCTACTGACTCATTTTCTAGGGCATTGTTTTCCGCTTATTAATATACAGGGAAGATCTGGAAATCTCATTCACTTTAAGTGTTAATAGCGGGGAGAGGAATTAGTCTGTTGTCCCCCTAAGATATTTGCATTTTAATAGAGGACAATTTCTTCATTACTCAAAGGAATGGAAGATCTCTAATGGTGGAATTTCAAGCATCACTGACACTAGTGGAAGTAATATTTGGGGTAAGAACACTTATCATCAAACCATAATACTTGAGATAACTACATTTTATTTTTTTTATTTTATTTTTTTTTACTATCTAGACTTAAATTGAACCTGGATAGAAGAAATATTCATGTTTTAACAATAATCAAAGTAGAACTAAATTTAAAGCAAAAATCTGAAGCTGTTGAATGGCCCTATTTTTTAATGGGATGCATTATTATCGTTCAGTTTATTATTTTTTTCTAAGTGGCATCATTATTCTATGCAGCTCTTCTCAATTTCATTATGTCTTCACCGAGGTGGCCTACGGTTCCCCTCAGCTCGATCCCGAAGACAGGCTTGGTCCTGACCTTAGACCGCTGACCTCCCTTGTGTTGGAGCACTTAATGAAGGGAAGTTATACTTTTAAATTCTTTATTTGTTCCTTTGAGATATAAATCTTTCCTAAAAATCACCTTTCCAGTTTTACCACCCAGGAATGAGTTTCTCAGGGACCTGAAGTCATTCCCCTGAAGTGTAATCATGAAGAAAGATAGCACCTCTATTTCCCAGTTTTTGCGGGAGGGTAAGAACCTAACTCTTTTGGGTGCTTTGCTCCTAGTTGTAACACTACATTCCTCTCATGAAGATAAGGGGAAGTTTACTTTTACTTTGAGCAAAGCCAATTAGCAAACTCAGATGGCCTTCAATGACCCCCATCCCATTTCAGCTCTCAAAACCTCGCCTGTTTTTTGTTTCAGTGAAATTGAGTTCAGCATAAGATTTGGTCTCTTGCCCCTATTGGCAATAGTTTTGAATAAAGTCTTCCTTGCCTGTATAACTTTGTATAGTGTAATTTTTATCTGTACATGGATAAATTTAAGAATCTATATCCAATTTGCTTACTTTGCCCAAAGATTCAAATATCATGAAGCAAACATCCCTGAACATAATATGAGGAAGGAAACAGAGGAAGTACAATACCTTTTTTTTTCATGTCAGTTTTCTTTTTGCCATCTTCTTTGTCTGGTAGTAAAATGAGAAAATTAAAAGCCTCTTCTTGTATAATTTTTATGTATGGGGGCACATATGACTACCGATAAGGTACATCTCATTCATCTTGTAAGTCAGAGCCATAAGTCATGTCAAATATGAATGAACTGGCATTCTCATAACAGAATAGTGTCTTTGGTGTGCTTTCTCTTCAGGAAGGGAGCACATTTTTGCTAAGGTCAACAAAATCTGTCATGACAGTAGAAATATTAAAAAGCATTACTAATTAAAAATATGGTATGCTTCGATAGTTTCCCCAAAGAATTTAAAAAGGAATATACTGAATGTTCCCCGGGCTACCAGGCCCCTGGAAACAGGCCAGAAAGTCAGAAATGGCTGAGGCTCACTTGGGACCTCAGACGCACTATATGAAAACAAACCGAAGCAATCTAAAAAGAACAAAACATAGCAAACTAATCAACCAGCATCCTCCCTACATGGTCAATAATGTGCTCCTTTGAAAGTCAGTTTCTATTAAACAGAATGGATTAAATAGTAGTCATATTTACATAAAGTATCAGGTAAAAAAACTGAATTAGAATTGAATTGTTATTCCTAAAACAGAAGGTGGGGGAGATCAGTAAGAGTTTTAAAAATGTGTTTAAGTTTAAATTTTCTTTTAAAAAGGTTTATCAATTTCAACTATATTTGGAATATTTAGAAGTCTCAAGTGTGTTTGTTGATAACAAAAATGAAATATTAAGGAATTTGTTTCCTAAAAAAAAAACAATAGCTTTGTCAGCATTATAAATGAATACTAATCGATTTATGTATTGGACTGTTTTTAAATTTCTTACCTTTCTTTTTTGTTTCAGAAGTCACTTTCTTCTCAGCTTTCTTCTTTTCCCCTTCTTTTTCTAGAGAAGAAATTAAAAATACAATAGTTTCTTAAAAGAGATAGAGGAAGATGTAAGGAGATGGAAGAACATACCATGTTCATGGAATGGTAGAATCAACATCATCAAAATGTCCATACTTCCTAAAGCAATCTATAGGTTCAATGCACTCCCCATTAAAATACCAACGACATATTTCACTGACCTAGAAAGAACTCTACAAAAGTTCATTTGGAACAATAAAAGACCTCGAATAGCCACAGCAATCCTGAGAAAGAAGAGTAAAGTAGGAGGGATCTCAATACCAGACTTCAAACTATGTTACAAAGCCACTGTTCTCAAAACAGCCTGGTACTGGCACAAGAACAGACATATAGATCAATGGAATCGAATCGAGAACCCAGATATCAACCCAAATCACTATGCTCAATTAATATTTGACAAAGAAGGCACGAATATACAATGGAGTCAAGACAGTTTCTTCAATAAATGGTGTTGGGAAAATTGGACAGACACTTGCAAAAGAATGAAACTAGATTACCAACTTACACCATTCACAAAAATAAACTCAAAATGGATACAGGACTTAAACATCAGACGGGAAACCATAAAAATACTAGAAGCATCCACAGGCAGCAAAATCTCAGACGTATGCCAAAAGAACTTCTTCACTGATACTACCCCTAGGGCAATGGAAGCTAAAGAGAAAATAAACAAATGGGACTACATCAAAATAAAAAGCTTTTTTACAGCAAAAGAAACCATCAACAAAACAACAAGAAAGCCCACTGTGTGGGAGAACATATTTGCAAATGATAGCACTGATAAAGGTTTAATCTCTAACATCTACAAACAGCTTATACAACTAAATAAAAGGAAAATGAATAATCCAATTAAAAAATGGGCAATGGACCTAAATAGAACATTTTCAAAAGAAGACAGAAGGAAGGCCAAAAGGCACATGAAAACATGCTCAAAGTCACTAATTGTCCGATAGATGCAAATCAAAACAACAATGTGGTACCATCTCACACCTGTCAGAATGGTCAACATCAACAAGTCAACAAATGACAAGTATTGGCGAGGTTGCGGAGAAAAAGGAACCCTCGTGCACTGCTGGTGGGAATGCAGACTATTGCAACCACTGTGGAGAACAGTGTGGAGTTTCCTCAAAAAACTGAAAATGGAACTCCCATTTGACCCACTAATCCCACTTCTAGGAATATATCCCAAGAAAGTAGAAACACCAATCAGAAAGGATATATGCACCCCTATGTTCATAGCAGCACAATCTACAATAGCCAGAATTTGGAAAGAGCCTAGGTGCCCGTCAGCAGATGATTGGATCCAAAAACTATGGTCTATCTACACAATGGAATACTATGCTGCCATACAAAAGAAGGAATTCTCATCATTTGCAGCAACCTGGATGGAATTGGAGAACATCATGCTGAGTGAAATAAGCCAATCAATGAAAGAGAAACACCACATGACCTCACTCATTTGTGGATGATAAAGAACATTATAAACTGATGAACCAAAAGATAGATATAGAGACAGTATATCAACAAGTAGATTGTCAAATTACAGCGGGGAGGGGAGGAAGATCTGGGAGAGATAATAGATCAACCGAAGGACTTTTATACATGCATTTAAGTACAACCAATGGACACAAAACTCTGGGGAGGGAGGGGATGTGTGGGAGGGAAGGAGAGGGGAAAAATCAATAAAATATATTAAAAAAATAAAAATAAAAAATAAAATAAAAATAGTTTCTTTACAATTTAGTGCGAGAGAAGAGCTGAGATTGGAATGAAGGATTACTGTTCCGTCAATTCTGCCTCCAGATAGCTTTGTGACTTAGAGCAAGTGATTTAATCTCACTGAGCCTTGTTTTCCTCATTTGTAAGATAACAACACCTTGCTCAAAGTTAGGTAATGTTTACAAAGCACTAGGCGCAGGGCCTGGTTCATAGCAAATGCATAAATCTGCAGGCCGCTAATACTGCTTACAGCTAGCTAATAACAAGATACCTTGAGCTTCCCGAGCTAAACAATTGTCGAGGGTCTAAAGTGAAATAGTAATACATGAAATTACAACACATTTTTCTGAGGAATCACTTTTGCTGCCTTTCCTATGTCCAGTTTCATTAGGAAAAATAAACCAAGCCATTAGCGATGCCTCGTTTGGGTTAACTGTTTTCCAGATCTGCCTCTTGTCAGAGGCATTTGGAGCCGGTGACACTTAGCTGGCAGCGTGCTGGGGACATAACTTCCTCTGCCCTCGCTGGGTGGTTGCATCAGCAAGGGTGCTCAGGCCCTTTTCTGCACCCAGAGGTTGCAGTGAGTGTAGACACTGCATAGAGCAGTATGTGATCCCTGCAGACTTCAAGAAAGATTTCCGTCTCAGAGATCTGAGGTAGCCTTGTTCTGGGGGGCCGATGAAACTTCAAATGCCCAGCCACAGCCATGGGACAACTGGACATCCCTGGACGTTTTCCTGGTAAGTGCACTCATTTCAAATAACAAAGCTCTGCCGCAGTGTCAGAGTTGAGAAAACGGAATACTCAGTTCTCTTAGGTTGGAGGTGGTGCATGTCGGCAAGAAATTGATTTTTATCTTCAATTAGTAGCATGATTCACCTTACAGTTGAAATATTTTTCTCTTTTGGCATTTGCCTCTCAAGTACAGATGCTAAGCATCCCTAGATTTCCGTTACCCAGAACTAGTGTGAGATTATTGCTATGCTGAAGAAATTTCAGGAGCAGTTCTGACGCGAATGCTTAAGCTGCCTACTAATGACTGCATCTTATTAAACACTGGAATTTTAATTCATTCCCTTTGGTGTCTCTCCCCCTCCCCCCGCTTTTTTTTTTAACTGAAAAGATCAAAGACAACACTTTCTTTCAGTGGAGAAGTATAATTTATAAAGAACGTTTCTTGACTCCTACAGACACATGTTCACACTCTGTCCAAGTCGTCAGGGCATCCGATCAGAAGGCGAAAGCCAAGAAGTCAAATTCGGGTAGTTCCAGAGTTAGAAATAAACCAATTAAAATGTACTGCCATTCCTTAGAGCTTCATACATATGAAATATGGAAATGGTGTTTAAAATCCTGAATAAAGATTCTCTTGATTTAAGCAGTATTGCTTTCAGCTTCTCTGGGAAAAAGGTTATGTTGTCAAGGCATTTTCCATCTTACTAAAATAAACACATGTGCCAGATTCTTGGACTAGCATTTGCTAAGCACCACCCTCTGATGGCAGGTACCAGAAAAGGGTTAATTAACATACAGAACACTTATCCATACGCTTTTCCTGTATCAAAAACCCATGCCCTGGTCACCATAACATCACAACTCAGGACCCACATCTCTGTTTCATCATGTAGATGAATGAATATTCCACCTAAAAGTTTGTGATAATTAGTCATTCTTATAGTGACTTTGGAATAAAAGTAGATGTTTGAGGCCATAAGACGGAAGACATTCTTTTCATTTTTTTTTTTTAAGAGAATGCTCTTGGGCAATAAACTCTACCTTTAAGTGAATATATCTGGGGTTTTATTGGGGAGACCCCATATTACTGCCTCAGTTCCTATTGAATTAATGCTTCCATTATGCATTCTGCCTGTGATTATGACCATACACTGTGAGCGTTATAAATAAGAGCAGGAGTCCACAAAAAGCAGGTATAAATAATATACTTTAATAACATTTTTATGAAGTAGACCTTTAAGCTGTCATTATAGGATGTACTTGATTTACAGCGGATTCATTTAAAACATCAACTTCTGAAGATTCTGCATTTCGTCAAGCGCTATTGTCTCTATTCCCTAGGTGGTTTGGCAGCAGTGGAATTTGGTTTTCCATTTATAAGAGACACAGTAATTTAATTATACCCTGCTTGGATATAAAAATAAACCATGTGTCTTTTATGGAACCTCTCTGTCCCCTGACATTTTTTTCCCCTCGGCAGTGAATACTCTTCCCTTTCCATCCACCTATGCACCCATCATCAATTTCCTCTCTCCCCTTCCTTCAATTTTTGCTGTTTTGTTTCTAACAAGCTAGAAAGGAGTCAGAACAGTTAATATCATAGGTTTTCAGAGGCTGTGCAATTAAGAGTGCCGATAGAATGTGAACTTCTCAGCCTGCTGCCTTTCTTTGGCAAAAAGTGTCAGAAACCCAGAGATGATGGTTCTAAGGAGCAGGGATGACAGGAAAGCCTGGTGGAGAGAGAAATCTTCTCCAAAATGGGCAGCTCAGAGCCACAAATATGTTATTAGATTCTGCATAAATTAACATCTGATGAAAGAAAAATTAAAAGACTCACTTTTTACTTTCTAAGCCCTTACAATGGGCTTTTCTCTTGCTTTTAAATGTTTTCTTTTCATGCCATCTCACAGCCAGAGAATGCACAATAGCTAATTATAATTGTAAAGCTTCCTAAGATGCTTGTTCTTAGCAAACGGAGAAAAACAAATGCAAATGTCTCATTTTCATATTGTGTTTTGTTCCTCCCTCTTTGCATTTCTGGTGTAGAGATTATCCAATTTTTACATGTCGGATGGGTGCTTTTCTTTTCATCCTCTGTGGCCAGGCTTGATCTATTTTTGGTCCTAATTAAGTGAACAGAGACATATTTCTTTCCTAACAATGCATTCCAACAGACATTGTCACTGTCACCTTGTTTCTCCGGAGTGGCAGAGATTGACTTGGAATCCCACTCACAACCATGGTCATGGAAAATTTCCCATAAACAGATAAGCTGAACTACAGCAGTGGTTGTAGAGTCCCTCCTTGTTATCTACAGAGGGCCATGGCCCTTGTTAGGTTGGGTGTGATCCTGGTCATGTGCTGTGGCTCATTGATTTCATTTTCCTCACTTGAACAATGGGCCTACTAAAACCTACCCTGCTAGCTTGTGAAGAATAGAGAAACTGAGCTAAAGTTTCTCCTGGCCCCAAGTGCATGTTCAAACAAAGCAACAATGATAGCTATTACTATATTTTAGAAATAATAAAGATATGACTTCACATATATAGTGATTTCTTAGGTGTGATACTTATTAAAATGTTGAAATAAATGCATATTAATTTGTATGATATTGTCGGAGGGAAGCTGTGTCTGGAATATTTTGTGCCGAGAAACTTTAGGACAAAAGTACCTATGTAAGAATCAACATATTGAGCTGAAATGAGGAAGTGGATTCCAGACTCAGTTTTGCTATAATTAGTAGCCACTGCCTTATGCAATTGTTTGTAAATCTTCTGATTTTCCTCATAAAAGGCAGGGGAATGAGGAGAGTGTATGTAAAGCTCTCTTTACCTTTTCATTTATTCACTGTCCAAATAAAACATGTGCCGTTTTACATTTCCTTCCTAATTTTGCTGGGAACAGTTAACTTAAAAATCTTTAGAGTTGTAAATAGTTATTGTATGTTCTCTGCCTGTTATGACTTAAAAATTTTAAAGATAGAGACAAGTCCATTTTTAAGCCTAAAAATGAATATATGTATTTGCTCATGTATATTTAAATATGTATGCATGTATTTATAATGTTAGGTGTGAATAAGGATCAGAAAAAAACTTAAAGCTTGGTTTATAGAATTGGGGCATGAGAAGGTGGGAGGTGATATTGCTTTTTTTTCATAGAGTTTTTTTTAAATATATTTTTTAAATATTTATTTTAAAAATATATTTTAAAAATACATTTTTATTGATTTCAAAGAGGAAGGGAGAGGGAGAGATAGAAACATCAATGATGAGAGAGATGGAGTCTACACTGGGGATGGAATATACACTGGGGATGGAGTCTACAACCCAGGCATATACTCTGTTAAGGAATTGAATCCTTCCCTCTTGGTTCATAGGTATATGCTCAACCACTGAGCCACACTGGTATATTTTTTTTTAAGGTGGAACATGGGTAAATATTTCTGAATTTAAAAAGATTTAAAAAGATTTTTGAAAATAAAAAGTAGAAGAACCTATCCTTTGGGGAGAAGAATTTTCTGGCAGAGAAAAAAAATATCTGCCAACACCTTGAAATCAGAACATTCTAGATATGTTCAAAGAGGAGCCTGGGGAACATGTGGTTGGAACGAAGGTGCAGAAAGAGAGTAGTAAGAGATGTGGTCAGAGATGGACCAAGGCCAATCCCAGAGAATCATGTTATTCATTTTGTGAATTTTTCATTTTACTGTAAGATGAAAGACCACTGAGAAAGTTCAAGCAAAGAAATTATGTGATGATGAATTCTATTTTAAGAGAAAATTTAGCTGTTGCTGGGTGGTGGGAAGTGCCCCATTGGATTTTGAGATCGTATTATAAGGAAGGAGACTAAGAAAGCAAAATAATTCAGTACAAACATTCTTTCCCCTTTATTCTTTCATTCTCTAAATTTTATTTGGGACTCTTGAACTATGGAACGATGGTAGGAGTACTTTCCTTAACTGGCAAGCAGGTTACTATGACAGCAAAGCACTCTAACTTAAAGACTTCACTTGAGTTATCTAGCATAACTAAGCTGGCCTTTCAGAACCCTTTTATTGTCTTTGCCTTGACTTTTCCTTTAGTGATAACTGAATTATTCTAGGAAGCCAGCTCTTTTCACTATTCACTATTTAACAACAAACGTCCCACAATCAGCAATTCTATAACACCTTGAGTGATTACCCAGAGACTTTTACATAAATAGTTTATTTCCTGAATCAATAAATGCTTATTTAGCTTCATGTCCAACCCCTTCCCAGGGTCTAGAGCAGCGTTTTTCAACCGCTGTTCCGCGGCACACTAGTGTGCCGCGAGATGTTGCCTGGTGTGCCGTAGGTGCAGACAAGACAAGAATTTTATAATTTTTCACTATTTTGTTTACTTAATATTTCATAATAAAGTAATTATAAAATACTTTCTTTGTGTTTATTTGATTCCTATTCAAGAGAATTACTTTATATATAGTCAATATAGGCACAGAGTTAAATTTTTTAACATTTTCTAATGGTGGTGTGCCTCGTGATTTTTTTCATGAAACAAGTGTGCCTTTGCCCAAAAAAGGTTGAAAAACACTGGTCTAGAGTTTAAAAGATTTCTTTTAGGAACTCCAGGTAAGAGAATAGGAAGTGGAAAAGTTTACAATTATAATAAGGACTTTGTGTTTAAGAAACCCTATAGAAAGTCCCAAACCAAAGAAGGCCAAGTGAAAGTACGAAAGCTACTCCTAGAGGAAGGACCACAGACAGAGAATGATATAGGCTGAGCCTGGGTATGAAAGACATGGATTTTTATTATAATTACACTAGGAATTCAAATAATGTCATTTCGTTACATGAAATTTTGTTTTAATATTGATGGGATGTCATAGGACATTAACTCTTAGTTATATCAATAAGCCAATGGTAAAATTGGTTTTGTTATACATTGTTTCACGCAAAGTGACAGAACCTATCAACAATGTTAAGTCAGGATATATTATATTCCACTTGTAGAACTGTGTTATCTTAGGCAATTTACTTGGTTCCTCTGATCATCTCTGTAAAATGATATAAACCATACTAGCCATCTGGAATTATTCTGAGGGTTAAATGTGATTGTTTAAAAGAAAAGTAGCATACATTTTCCCCATGATCAGAAGCCTCATATGTCTACTTATTTGTCTTATTTTCAAATCCCCAAGCTCCATTCTTCCCCATCCTCCAGCTGACATAATGAGCTTACTGCTCCTCTATTCAATTGTTTTAGCTGCTCTGTGCAATATGTGAGGAGTTATAAGAGATTTAGTTGTATGTATAAGACCCTGCATATGACAATCCTGTATTAAAAATTATATAGAGTTTCACATATACTGATTAATATCATTAATGCAATTACCTTATTACCTTTTATAGGTACAAAGTAAAAACAAAAAATCATAAAAATTAATGGTTTATTATACATAGAGGGGAAATTTTGTGGTAAAAGATGATAATGATAATAACAGTGACTAATGATTGAATGTCTAACTGTGATAGAAAATGTGCCTCCCCTCCCCCTACATCCTATATAATAAAAGCTTAATATACTAAGTATCTGGACATCTGGTTGTCCGTTCACCCAATAAAAGTGTAATATGCTAATGATATGCTAAGGCCACTTAACTGCTTGCCATGACATGGTCGACCAATTTCTATGACATGCACTGACCACCAGGAGGCAGACGCTCCAACCGGTAGGTTAGCTTGCTGCTGGGGTCTGGCTGATTGAAACTGCAATCCCCCCCTGGCTGGCCAAACTTTTGTCCCCCTCCCTGGCTCCTTGTGCACTGGTGGGGTCCCTTGGCCTGGCCTGTGCCCTCTTGCAATCCAGGACTCCTCAGGGGTTATTGGAGAGCCAGTTTTGGCCCAATCCTGTAGGAAGATCAATTTCATTAAAAAATCTCTGACATATATGAGTTTATTTTACCACAAAACAAAGAAAAATATTATATTGGCTGAAAGTTCAATAAAATTTATTGTGTCATACAGTTAATGGAATAAGGACTGGGCCAAATTTCTATTTTATTGTTTTATGCCTTTTGCTTCCCAGGATATATCTCACTGAAGAGCTAAGGTGATAAAGTTTGGGGTTTAATAGAATTGTAAATAAAGCATTACTAGCTCCAGCAAAGCATTGTCCTTAGATGCATGCTATGGTAAGAAATTATCTTATAATAAGTTTCTTATAATGCTCCTTTATCCTCTGAACAAATCTTGCCAACATACTCTTTATGGCCCCATGCAGGGCTTATGATTTTATTGCACAGCCTTGCCTTACTCATATTTCATCTGTCTCTAACTTTTCAGCCTTTATGATCTTACAACTCACTTTTGTACTCCAGTAAATAATGCTTCCTAGTAATACCTACCACAGGGAACATCCTCATTTGCCCCAGGTTTGACATCTCTGGCCATGACAATACACTACACATCTATAGAAGCTATTTAACCACAATGCAAGGCCATGGAGTCTTCAATCTGCTCTTAAGGTAGCTTTTTATCAACCCAGCACCTTGAAAAAATAAGCTTGAAATCTCTGGGTGTGAAAACAGATTGAGACTTAACAACCATTTAAGTTCCGTCCTCTATGATTTACAGCTGAATAAATGAAGGTTCAAGGATTCAATTAATTTTTTTCAGGATTATACAACCAGTTAGTGTCACTGCTGGGATTCTAAGCTGGGTTCTTAGTCTTTTCTCTAGGGTTCTTTGCCTACACTTGTGTGATGGCATTTACAGTATTATTTATAATTGCAGTACTAAGTTAATGCCAGTTGTACATTTATTCAAGATGATAGGAAACACAGTATTTATTTACCTTACTATATTTGAATTTATTCAGGCACATAGTACATTTGTAATGAAATATTAAATAGTTACTAAATAGGTACTAAATTAAATAAATGTAATTTAAGTATACAATATATACTTAATAAGGTATCACTTAATTTATTTCTTTCACATATTTGCCATAATAGACAAGCTGTGGCAACCTATATTAAATGTGAATGGCAGTCTTCAATTCTTCAGAGATCAGTGGCAATACAAATATGATGTTGGGGGTGGAAAAGTTTTTTTGTTTGTTTGTTTGTTTTGTTTTTTGAATAGGGGAAAGACAAAAATCTTGTGGCATTGTTAATTAAATATATGTAATAGGACCATATCTGGTAATTATGCTTATGCAAAGATTTTATAAACCAGTGCTTATTTTTTCTTGGTGTGATTAGGAAATAGATGGAAAATATTGCTCAAAGCTGTCCCACTCAACCACTGAGGATTTTGAGGACAGTAAAAATACAGTTCTGAAAAACATTCAATGATAAAACAGTTCTCATGCTAAGAGTTAAAGCCATCCATTATATATATATATATATATATATATATATATATATATATATATATATATATGTCTAATATGCTAAGTTTCTAACCTTTCAGTTGAACATTTGGTCAACCACTCGACCAGTTGTTATGACACACACTGACCACCAGGAGGCAGACAGTCTAACCAGTAGGTTAGCTCAGTGTTTTTCAACCTTTTTTGGGCAAAGGCACACTTGTTTCATGAAAAAAATCACGAGGCACACCACCATTAGAAAATGTTAAAAAATTTAACTCTGTGCCTATATTGACTATATATAAAGTAATTCTCTTGAATAGGAATCAAATAAACACAAAGAAAGTATTTTATAATTACTTTATTATGAAATATTAAGTAAACAAAATAGTGAAAAATTATAAAATTCTTGTCTTGTCTGCACCTACGGCACACCAGGCAACATCTCTAGTGTGCCGCGGAACAGCGGTTGAAAAACGCTGGGTTAGCTTGCTGCTGAGGTCCAGCTGATCTGGACTAGGTGAGATGGGCCAGGCATGCCCTGAAGCCAACTTTCCACGGTCTCTCCCCAGCCTCTAAAATATTTCTTCTAATTAATTTTCTTTCAATGTGCATAAATTTGTGCACCGGGCCTCTAGTATTAACATAATTAGGTACCATTTGGTGTGGTGGGGGAGGGGAACTCACATGGATCTGCTCTAATTGTGGAATGAATGAATAACTACTTAGCTTTTTGAACCTGAAGGCCTTTCAGCCCTAATAAGAGGTCCCAATAGATGTGGGGATTAGTTCTGTCACAACATTCAATACTTTTTTTTAGCATGAGAATTAATATTATATTGAAGGTCCATATGTTCAAGTTAAGTTAAGCCCACAATGAAATGCAAATAGACAAAAATGACCAAAATGATTGCATGAGGTAGTCATTATATAAAGATCTTTTTAATGTGATGGTAGTATTCTTTCTCTGGCTAAGTATTCTAAAATATTATAGTAGAAGTCAAAGGAAACAACTTATTTAATACACAGTTTGTCCAACGATTCAAAGTGATAATGCTTCATTATGATGCGCAAAGCATGTGATGTGGGAGAGGAGTGAAATCCAAGGAAGGGAGAAACACAACTTCGAGGCGTTGGATAAGTGTCCTGACATAAGAAGGGCCCTGATATTTCACAAAATGAAGTGAGTGCTATTGAAAATGTATTTTATTCAGTTCCATGAAAGCATAAAATGATCTTTTAAAACACTCTACAGATGTGTAAAGTGTTTTCATCCATAACAAGGTCCGTGACATTTTTAGATTTCTACTGATAAATACCTAAATTGTTTCCAATTTCCTGTGAGCAAATTTAATATATAAGCGCTACTTTTAAAACATTAACATGCAAAATATCTTTACACTTCTACATTTTGACCTGTTAGAACTGTATTTCTCAAACCAAATAGCATATTTTAGTGCCACATGGAAGTTCCTTCTCGTGTAATGCCATTTTCTTGCAACTTGGTCCTAAGGAAGTTCCAGACAAAAATAGTGCATCAAGACTGCGCATAATTAGCCTCACTAAAAACAGCTTGATTAATACTAAATATGTCCTAGTTCCTAATCAATTATGTAAATGGAGTCGCAGGCAGAACATCTGCAGGCCCTGACAAAGCCCATGATCTCAGCATTGCCTGATAACAGGGACTCCTTGGAAGGATGCTCAGGGCCAGCATCCTCAGCACAAAGACTCTACCTCTCTACTAAGTAAAAGTGAATTCTAACAAAAGCCCCGTGATCCTGCAGCATTGCTATTTTGCTAACTTACATGTGGTATTGTGTTCCAGAATAAAATATCAAATCAAATTACTCTTTAAATATAACAGTAGGATCTCAATGTCCCACTTAACAACTGACACACCCCCTTTCCAAGTGACAGACTGAGAGGAAAAAGGTGTGCTGCTTTGTCTTTTATGAACTTCTGCTAGGAGATAAACTGGAGTCAAACACTTGAATAATCTGACTTCTAAAATCTGCCTTGGAGAATTGGAGTCCCTTGATTTAAAGACCAGCTCAAAACAACAGAATTAGAATCCAATGAAACTTAAGGTGACATTATTATTTATAGGCTATCTCTTGTCCTGTGAACATTTGGCAGTGAGATAGTCACTTGTCAGTTTTGTGTCACATTTTCCTGAGTCACATAAGCTATTATAGTCTAAACTAGAGGCTCAGTGCATGAAAATTCATGCACTCAGGGGGTCCCTCAGACCATCCTGCACCCTTTCGAAGTCTGGGACCCCTTGAGGGATTTCCACCAGCTAGCTTAAGTCTGTTCCCTGGAGATCAGGTCTAAGCTGGCAGTCAGACATCCCTCTGGCAGCCCACAAGCCCACAGAGAATGGGCCTAAGCTGCAGTCAGACATCCTTAGTGCTGTGGAGGAGGTGAGAGAGGCTCCTGCCACCACTGCTGTGCTCTCAGCCATCAGCCTGGTCTGTGGGAGTGCACTGATCACGAGGGGGAAGCTCCTGCATTGAGCATCTTCCCATGGTGGTCAGTGTGAGTCAGTGACCTATTTTTCTCAGTTGTTCGCCATTAGGGTCAATTTGCATATTACTGTTTTATTATATCTAGAAAATATAACTCTTCTCTCTCTTTCTCTCTCTCTCTCTCTTTCCCCCCCTCTCTCTCCTCTCTCTGACTGTTTAACATTTTTAATAAATAATTTGCTTATTAGCTAGATAAATGATATACAATAGTAGCCAACGATAAACTTACTCAAAGGTTTGTTGTTTTATTACCTTCAGTATAAACTGAGTTATATTTGATTCCAGTTAAGAATATTTTTTAAATGGTTAAGTTCTATCAATTGTAAGCATGTACAGAAGTTTATGCAAGGTCAGAAATTACGCTGTCAGAAAGAAAAAAGGCACAATCACTGATTACTCAAAAAATATTTAAGCAACTCTAATTGTATGAGGAAACATTTCAGCAGCTTTACTTATATATTAATTAAGCTTAAAGTTTATCAAGTGCTATTGACTGAATTGGGTTGTCCTCCAAATTCATATCTTGAAGGACTAACCTCCATGTGACTGTGTGAGAGACAGAACCTTTTGGAGCTGATTAAGATCAAATGAGATCCTAAAGGTGGAGCCTTGATCCTATAGAATTGGTATCCTCTAGCAAGAGAAGACAGCAGAGCTCTTTCTCTAACACGTGAGAACACAGCAAGGGCATCTGCCAGCCGGGAAGTAGGTTCACTCTAGAGCCCACCATGATGGCTCCCTGACTGCACTCCCATCCTCTAGAACTTCATGAAAACAAATTTCTGCTGTTTAAGCCACCCAGCCCATGGTATTTTGTTATGGTACCCATACTTACTAGGACACCAAGGTTGACCAGAAATTTTTAGAAATTATTATATCAAGAGAAAATTGTCTTTACACACACAAAATCTGGAGCCATGTGAGTAAATGAATGAAGGAGGTGTGGAAGCTGATGGAGACAGGAGGATAAACAATAAGTATGAGACCTGAGGGGACCTAATAAATTGTGCCTGTAGCCAAATTGAATGGGAGAGAAAAGTTTAAAACCCTGGACTAGATATGGATGGTTTTCTAAATATTCAAGAAGCATTGTTAATTTGGGGTCTTGGAATGAACCATTACACAAACTGTACATTACATTAAGCTCTTTAATTATCAAATTATTTTTTTTCATATTGGAATTTATATAGTACTGATTTAGAAATTGTATGGGCTTTTATTTAAAATTTATAAATGCTAATTTATTCAATTCATGTAGATGGCCAAATCAAAATATTTTACATACTATTTAATAGGTTGCTATAATTTACAAGTATAATGTAACCTTTCCCCCACTCCCAATGGTATTTCTCTTGCTATCTAGTGAGCCTTTCTAGAATGACTAGATACTTGGCCTGAAAACTTTGTTTTTCCCTAGACAACTAAGCAGTTAAAATTCATTCACGTATGGCATTCCAGTAAGTCTAAAAAATATTTGGCCAACCATAGGCTATTCAAATAACTAATACTAAGTTAAAAGCATTTTTAGAAATATTAAATTGCTCTCCACCTCTCTCTTAAATACTCTAGGAGTTTGCTACTCAGATGTGGTCCAGAGCCAGTAGCACCAGCAATACTTGGGAGGTTGTTATGAAGAGTCTCAGTCCCCAGCCCAGACCTTCCAAAGCAGAATCTGCATTCTTACAAGACCCCCAGGTATTTATGTGCACATGAAATTTTGTGTATTACTAGGGTACTCTTGATTAGCATCAGAACATGATCTTTCTATCACAAAACCACATGAAGTTTAAAGCACAAAACTTTGTCTCCATTTTCCAAACTTGTTGATGACTCAGAAGACATGAACATCTAATCCTCAAGCTTCAATGCCTGCATAGTAATATAATAGAAAGTTTTCTGGGCATAAGGCTTGAATCTCATTCCTGTTGTTTATTTATTAATATAGCATAGATAAATAAACAAATCCCATGGCTACATTTGTTCATTTTTGATAATAATGTTTATTTCATAGCATTTCAGAATATCAAATGTAAAATGCATATGGGTATAGCAAACATAATATTCTGAATAAATGTGAGCTGAAGAGAACATGCCCATGAGTTAGGCAAGTCTTCATCAGGATCTGGCCAAATGCATAGAACATGCTGGCATCAGAACATAACCCTAGGAAAACTTTACCTGCCCAACTACTCAAATCCTTCCCTGGCTATTGAATGTGTGAAATGTAAGTGTGCAACCAAAAGAAATTCTATTTCAATGGAACCCATCACCTTCCTGCTCCTTATCACAGACTATTTTATTTCAACAGCTTTCCGTCTTAGTTAATGGCACTATTGTCCACCCGTATACATAATTTAGAAAGCCTGGAATCATTCTAATTCTTTCTTCTACCTCAGCACCTGTATCCAATCTGACACTTAGATCAATCGATATTATTTCCAGATCTCTTGCTGATCCATCTCATTTCTCCACCCACTATACCACTGTTTAGTTTAGGATTTACAATTTATTTGGACTACTCTTTCCCCAGGCACCTACAATCAATCTTATGCCACCAATCTACCTTGTAAGGTGACAGTGGAATTGATCTTTCAAAACAAACATATCTATTACATCCATGAGAAATTTCCAATTGTTTAGAGACAAAAATAAAAATCTCTTAGCTGAGGAGACAATATATGTGCTTATATATGCACAAACTGTCTCGGGAAGGAACTAACATTGGTTGACTGATGAATAGGGTCAGGAAGAAAACTTTTCACCCTACATTGTTTTTGAAACTTTTACATTTGGTACCATGTAAATGTATCAAAATTTTAAAAGAAAAAAAAATTCTTCATCTAGGTAAAACAGCATGATGTTCAAGGATTTGCAAAATAAAGTACAATCAGAGTTTTAAAAACAAAAGAAAATAAAAAAAAGAAAAGAGTCAGTATAAGAAATGTTGGTAAATGTACCTGCAGGATGAGTATATTTGAGATTTGTTTTACTATTTATGTTTTTATAATAAAAAATAAATTCCATTCTTGCCTATATAAGGTAGTTCATGATCTGCCCTCTGCATATCTTTCTAGAAGCTTTCACAAACTCTATACATGGCTTTTTTTTTTTCTCTCCATGATGAACTACTTCTATTTCTCGGGACCAAACTCTGTTCTTACTCATCTCCATGCCTTTATTTATACCAGTATTTTTAATGGTAATGCTCTTACCTTCCTTACCTACTGATGAACACCTCTTCTTGGGACTTCGATTTCTCAGTCATCTCTACAGAGAAACCTTTCCTGGGGCCCTCCTCACTGCTTCCTCACAGAGCTATATCCTCCCTTATCTAATCCTCCATGGTACCTTTTACTCTCTTACTTTTTGGTTCCTATCACATTGTGGGAATCAGCACCCCTCTTAGAACCAACAACCAGGCCCCTCTTGGAGTCTCTGTGCTTTACAGGGCTCTCCGGGCCCCTCCAGCGATTCTCTGCACTGGTCTAAGAATCTGGGGGACAACAGGCTGTAGCCACCTGGAGTCTCTTCTCTCTTACACTCCAGATCCTGGGACCCTGAATTTTCCCCTCAAAAGCTCCTACTCTGATGCCAGTGGCTTCATGGGGCTTCCTCCTGAATGAATACTTATAAGTTTGGTCACCCTAGTTTCAAGGGGTGATTAAAGCCAAAAGGAATCTGTTGGGCAGAGTGGACAGAATTTGGACAAGCAGGTTAGTATCCGGGTGTGTACACGGGTCCCTTTTAATACGTGACAGAGCTCGGGCAGAAAGAACACTTTGGTGATGGGGGAGACTCCATTTTTCTCTTGCAAAAAGTTAGTGGTGCACTTGTTTTTAATTACTTGTGATTTATATTGACTCCTCTTTAACTACTTTTAATTTTATATTTGTAAACTAAGTCTTGGTAGGACAAGGACTATTTTCTATTAATGCCTGAATCCCTAGTATTTTGGACAATATCTGACATTACCCCATTGATTGGAATTTATTAAAGAATAGTCGAATGAGTAAATGAAGACTTAAATAAATTATATTAAATTTCTAGCATGTTTGTTTCTGATGTAATATTCCCATACTCTAATTTTGCTTGATTTCATCACATTTCAAAGAATAAATTATTAGTGGTAGTTTGCTAATTTCATAAAGCTCATACACACACACACACACACACACACACACACACACATACACACCACACACAATTTCATTCTCATAATAACTCTATTAGATTAGGGTTATTCTTGTTCCATTTTAGGAATGACAAATCTCCTGAACAGTGAATTTAATTAACTTTCCAAAGTTGCATGTCTAGTAAGGGGTAGAATTCAGATTCATATCCAGAAACTCTGGCACCAAAGTTGTAAGATACTGAACTAATTGAGTTGTGATAAAACTGCAAACAATGAAAGGCATATACCTATCCATTTGTCCCTACACTTTCTGGTTGATTTTTAGGGTAAAAGTTGGTCACCTTTCTAGAAGTTGGGGTTGCAGGATAGAATCTTAAGAGGAAAATTTAGGTTCTCTAGAAAGGAAGAAACTGTAATTTAAGGAAAAATAAACTGTAGCTATGTAGTATATAAACAAAAGAAAAATTACTTGAGAAAACATGGATTTAGTTATTGCTGGTATTATTTTTTTGTTTTGTTTCTCTACATTCTACTTTATCTACAATATAGAAGATGTTTGGAAAAACTAAATAGAATACTTGCCTTCAGGAGCAGGCGAAGCTGGAGTGGTTCTGGAAGCTTGTTCTGTGGGTAGCAGAGGTGGTATGGCTGGGCTTTGTCCTGTGCACACAATCAGAAGTGGGTATTGAAAAAAAGTATTAACAGATTTAATATCCACAACTAAAATAGCCTGATCTTCCCCCAGCATGCATAATTCATAAACGGAAATATAAATCCATATGATTATGCAATAGGCAAATTGTTATTAGCTGAGATCTTTAAGTAGATACAGACACAGATGCAGTTATCTTCAGAGCCATTTCTGAATATATTACTTTTCATAAAAGTATACACAATGTTAAATATATTTACTGGACTTCATTAATGAAAAACCTACATGAAATAAAATAAAGTAATTTATTTTCAAAATGCACTTAAATTATAAAACCTAAAATCACAGAAGCTGAGAGGAATCACCATGTTTTCATTTAAGTAAATTTTTTCAAATGATATAAAAGAAGCTTAAAATTCATAGGCCTTTTGATGTTAAACAGGTACATTTTCTCCTGCTAAAATAAATGACCTGAAACAAAGTAAATGATGGGCCAGAGGAAAAATATATTCAGTTTTGTGGAGGCTTGAAATGCTCCCTCAAGTCTCTCGGCTTATTATGAACTGTATAAAAATCTACAATCATTCCTGAATGCTTCCTTATCCCACGCGATTTCTTTAATTAACCAAAACCACCCGGCCCATGAACTGTAAACATTAACTAACATATGACTCCATATGAAATGCTTGCAAGATGTTTTATCATTAATTTTCATTTTATGAACTCCTGCTGTGTGGTACGTTTTCATCCGGGAATCGATGTGGGCATACGCACCTTCTAAAATCTCACTGACAACTAGATATTATCAAATGTCAGCAGACCTGCCTGCTTACTGGAAGTTTTCCTTTTTTAGAATTCATCAAAATGACTTCGCTCTGGTGAATTGTAGATGAGCAAGCGGAGCAATCCAAGTTGCACACACCACACTCTGTTGTGATGAGAAGGGCAGAATTCCAGGCCTATACCCTCAAGCCAAGGAGAGGTTAGTCTGCTTTCATTACAGGGGCTTCTTCTAGTTATTAGAGCGAACTGGTAGATTCTTGAGCATGTGCAAGCATGTATAAAATCAAAACATATTGCTTCATAACATGTAGGCTGTATACCTAAAAATATTAACCCGTATTATTATTAAATTTACTAGTGCTCCAGTGCACAAAATTCATGCATAGGGGCGGGGGGAGAAACCCAGCCTGCATCCTCTCCAATCTGGGACCCCTTGGGATGTCCAATTGCTCCTTGCAATCTGGGACCGCAGGCTCCTAACTGCTCACTTTCCTGATTGCCTGTTTGGCCCTAACCACCTGCCTGCCAGCCTGATTGCCTCCAACTACCCCACCCTGCTGGCCTTCTCCCTGCACTGGCTTGCTTGCCCCCAACTACTCCCTGCCACCCGCTGGGCTGCTCACTTTCAACTGCTCCCCCACCTGCCTGCTCATCCCGCCTTGCCCGCCCCTCTGCTGGCCTGTTCGCCCCTAACCGCCTTTGCCTTGGCCCCACCACCATGGCTTTGTCTGGAAGAACGTCTGGAAGGTCTCCAGAAGGTCTCCCGGTCTAATTAGCATATTACCCTTTTATTAGTATAGATTCACTCACCAGCACCAAGATTTGATAGAAACATAATGCAACTAGGAAGTTCTTTTGTTATCAAGCAAAGAAAAGGTAAGGCAGAGCACTGTAAAAAAAAGTTTGCTCCACCTTTTCCTCCCCAGCTAACATTTACAGTCCTTGTTGTGTGCCTGAGACAGCCTCAAATAGTTGTGGCTTGTCAATCTTCACAAAATTCTTAGGGCATAATTTTCATTTTACAGTTTGAAAATTGAGGCAAACAGGGGTTTAGGACATTCAACTCTTAAAAAGTGGGCCTAGATTTTCATATGCTCTGGATCTGAGGTGTTTAAAGTTGCTTTCTGACTAAGGCGAGCAAAGCATCATCCCATGTTGGGAATCCATGACTGCCTTGGGAAAGGACAGAAGAGTGAGGCTTCTTCCCTTCTGCTCACACCTTTTTTGTAAGTCACAGAAAATATCTGGTCTAAAATCTTGCTTGAGAGATGTTTTTGAAAAAATATTACCAAGATAGAATATCTTTTGTAATTGTTAAAATCTAGGGGAGTCTCGATTTGGGAAAGAGTCAATTACATGACTAAAGCTTAAAATACAAGTGGCCATGAGTATAATTCCATTGTTTCTAAATACTCGGGCTTTCAAAAATACTTCCATAAAGTGGTGCTTGTTCAACCTAAGCTGTTTTACCTCTATCAGAAGCTTCCATAAGTAGCAGTGAGTATATAATCATAATCTTTTATACTCGCTACAGTCTTTAGAAATTAATTCAAAATATATAAAATTCTTTCTCTGGAAAAGTATTCATATGTATTATAAAATATCCTTAGATTTTCCTGGGGGAAATCTACGTCATTATTTTTGCTTTTTAATTAGCACTTATCACGCATCAGCACTGAAGAATCATTAAACACCAATCCTGCCTTAAAGAAGTTCCCAATCTACTGGCCAAAACACTCACAGACACATCCTTATAATGCAGTGTGGTGGTGGGAAATAATATATACAGAGAAGACATTGTGGACAGATTCCTGAGGTTCATTGGAATGTGGATTTAATGGCAGCCTAAATGGAGTTTGCCAGTTAAAGAAGTTGGGGGGCGGGGGAGGGCAGGAGAGGAATGGGCTCCAGACAGTGAGAATCTGGTGATAAAAAACCCAAAATATGTAGAATTATTAAAACAAACAAAATGGCGTTTGTTTTTTTTGCACATAAACTACAATATCCTGTTTCTATCAGAACTTCTCTCCAACAGTAACAAACTATATTACGCTCTCCATATTATTGTGAGGCAGTGGATGCGGCGGGGAAAGAGGGGTCGCCACGGAAAGAGAAAGGAAAAGGCAGATGACAGTGACAGGCAGCTCTTTAGGGGAATGATTAGCTCTGGACAAGTTCTTGTTGTGCTGCGAGGCACCAAAACAAATCGGACGTGCCCTATTTGAGCAAGATGCATGACTTTAGTACAGACTTATAGAAAAGTATTTATCTACATTCAAATAATGTCAGAAAATACTATTGGAATTAGAGATCATTTTGCTCTATTAATGAATATATTACATATAATATACAATAATGTGTAAAATTATATAAATAGAACATTATATTGTTAGAATTTTATAATAAAAGCAATATTTAGTATAAAATCTTTATGTTTGGAACCAAATCGCTATAAGTGAGCATTTCAGCTCCATCACTTGTAATCTGTGTGAGCTTGAAAATCTCCTAAGGATTCCAAACATCAATTTATGAAATGAGGATCTTTTAGGGCCATTACTGGGATTAAGTGATAAAACAGCCAACACATACTAAATACTCAAAGTACTGTGTTTCCCCAAAAATAAGACATCCTCCGAAAATAAGACCTACTTACAGGTTTCCTTCTGAGTGAAATATAAGGCATCCCCCCGAAAATAAGGACCCCCTAGGCTAAACATGAGAGATTTGGTCCACTGATTCTGAAAGAAATAGAGTCACAAGAAATTCACCAGGAAATTCAGGAATTGGATTGTTATGATGATGTTTCAGAAGATAATAACATGATTATCATTGAATAAATGAGTAAATTCTTGATACTGTAGGATTCACAGTTTGTCTGGTTTGTGTTGACAACTACTGTACTACCGTACTGTATACAGGTAATAAATTTCCTTTATTTTCATTTAACAATAAATGTGTACCATATTCTTCTTCATGGAAAAATAAGACATCCCCTGAAAATAAGACCTAGTGCATCTTTGGGAGCAAAAATTAATATAAGACACTGTCTTATTTTCGGGGAAACAGGGTATTAGTTCTTTTCCCAATGATGTATTTACGGTTTATAGCCCATCTATTTTCACAAGAGGACTCGAAATAAACTGCTGAAGAAAACAAAGACATAACAGAAAAAATTTAAAATGACAAAACAGCACAACTCATTTACAGGAAAGATGATTATAATTTTATCAGGGGTGTGTTCCTTTGGAAATCCTGAGGATTGTTACTCTCTGAAGGAAATATTTACATTGGGACTCTAAAGGAGTCCTTCATTTTACAAGCTATTACCTGGCAATCCCTCTGACATTCAAGCACAGTGATTTGGCTTTATTTTTGTCCCTTGAATGATTTTTTTGCTGGATTATTTCCATAAACTTGAATGACATGTTTATAAGTAGCCAATATTTTATTGTTCTGAATTCTTTCTGATAGAAGTGAATTTGATTGCTTTGGGTTTAGTCAAATTTCCTGGTGGATAGTTTACAGTATGCATTCCTTCTAATGATCTAAACTACTTGCTATTTCTTTATTTTGCTAGAAATAATGAATGGGATTACTCAGCATCTCAATTCATGTGGGCAGCTGTGAGCTGAATTCAGATTGCATGAGGTAAAAAGAAATGCTATACTAAAGTTTAATTTCTCTAGTTTCTTCAGTAAAGGAGATTCCCAGATTAAATATCATTTCTAGATAACTGAATCAACCCCTTAAATCTTGAAACAAATGTTGAGGATACTTTTTCCTCTATTGCTCCATATTTCATCCCATAGGTCATCATTGCATTTTTAGAGGTATTGAGTATGTCAGAAGATATAAACTCTTTGAAAGGCCTTCGAACTGCAAGCAATGAATGGAGATGGATCCTGTGATGGACAAGGTGTCTCTCTAGTAAGTGATCATAGAGTTAAAATCCATTTAAATTTAAAAATATATGCAAAGTGTGAAATCACTATAAATTCTTATCTCAATTTTTTCTTTCAGTTTCATAGAAGGCATTTGTAAATCTGTGATTAAAGGTAAAATGGGAAGATGTGAATTTAGTAAGAAGATGATATTGCATTATTTTTATGCATTGGAACAGAATGACTATTTTTATAACATATGGAAAATATTTTTAATATTTAAAATCTAATACCAAAATTAAATGAAAATATGGCTTTATATATTAGGCTGAGACAGGTGATTGTGTTACAATAAGAACACCTTGACTTTTAAGTTACCTTACCAAGAGTCTTTTTCTCTTGCTTTGTATATTTGGACCAAGTAGAAAATGGAGGGAGGGAATTGAGGTATCAACCACTCCTCCCTATCTTATGCCATCTATCCCAGGTTCGCAAATTTCCATATAAAAGATAATCTTACCTATAAGGAAATATTTGAGGAAGTTCAGGCATTTGTATTAGGTGGCTGTATCAAGGAGGTTTTCTCTGTAAGCATCTTCATCTCTCCCCTTTGTGTGTTGCTAAATTCTACACATGCACTTTGCATTCCTTACACTCAGACAGTAAACAGGAAATTATTACTAAAGTCTCAGCTGTTTCAAGGCAAACTAAGAACAACAGTGTCTGATCCAGCCTCGTGATGGTAAGTACTATGAACATAACATTACAAATAAAACCACTGACGGACCACAGTGAAGATAGAGAAATACATTGTTACAGAGCTTACAATAGAGATGGAGGAGACAGGTGATGAGTAAGACAGACCATTTTAGACCTCGTGCAGGTAGAAACATGAAAGCAGAGTGGAGAGGCAGAGGAGGCTGGGAAGGAAGATCATGCTCTGGATAGAGAAGAGCAGGGCTTCCACAAAGCAGGATAGGACTAAATGCAGGGTGTCCCCAAAGTGTATACACACACTGAATAATTATAAAGGCAGTATTTATACAAACAGACTTCATTTTCAAAATTGAGCTGCCAGCTGTTAAAGTGGGTATACATTTTTGGTGGGACATTGCTTTGTGAGAATTAGGAAAACACGCCCTCTCTGGGTGTGTGCAGTTCAAGGAGGCAATTTCTGACCAGGAGGACTTGCTTGGTGCAAAGCTAAGAGGCAACTCTTTGCCTGGACAGTTGCTGCCCCAGCCCGCGCAAGCAGACTCCAGGAAAGGAATGGAGTGTGTACCTTTTGTGTAAGCAAGCAAAACTGCACAAGAGTGCATAATGTATTAAGGGCCCAGAGCAAACCACAGTTCAATCTCTAATAGAAGGACTGCTGACAGGGAAAAGCAAGTCAAAAAGCCTAAACTAGGAACCAGCCCAGCTTGCTTGAAGGTAAGAGGGGCTAGAGACCAGAGACAAGGTCCTATCACAGCATTCCAGGTGGTTCCACTATGTCTGGAACAGCCTTTGGAACAGTGTTCCAAGGCCAACGGTAAGCTTGTAAAGGGTTTAGTATGATCCATGGGCTTTTTAGAAAGATGACTGGCTATTGTGTGAACAAAAATAATGCTTGTAAAAAAAAGGGTATGAGAGCCGAAACCGGTTTGGCTCAATGAGGGTCGGCTTGGGGACTGAAAAGTCCTGGGTTCGATTCGGGTCAAGGTCATGTACCTTGGTTGTGGGCATATCCCCAGTAGGGGGTGTGCAAGAGGCAGCTGATCGATGACTCTCTCTCATCGATGCTTCTAACTCTCTATATCTCTCCCTTCTTCTCTGTACAAAATCAATAAAATATATTTTTTAAAAAAGGGTATGAGAGACAGTAGGATATCAGTTGGAGATTATGGAAATAAACCAGATGAGAGATGATGTGGGCTTTGACTGGATGAGTTTCAGTGGGGATTTAGTCATTCGTGCAATAAATATTTGTAGAGGGCCTGCTAGCACTCGACACTTCCCTAGGACATGGCGTTATTGCTGTGAATGGTACAGACAAAATCATCTTGTTCATGGAGCTGAGATCCTATTAAAAGGGACAAAACATATCAACTAAATAAGTAAAATGGGAATAAGTATCTTATTTTAAAATGTACCAAGAAAGAGTAATAAGAAATGCTATCCAGAATAATAGGTGGCAATTTTAAGTATATGGTCCATGAAAAACATAGAAATCTTAGATAGTTGGATTAATTCAAAGTACATTTTTGACTTAAACCCATTAGGACTTTTAAATGAATTTGATGTGGGAAGAGAGAGAAAGAAATCAAGGATGCACAATTTAACTTGAACATCTAGAAGCAAATGAGAAGTCTATACCCAGATAAGGGCAGAACATTTTTCATTTACCCATCTAGATACTGGGTATGGACTAATAGCTTCATTGTTTTGTCACTTGAATTATGAGTTTTCAGGTTAGCCAGAAGAAGTATATAGAACATACTTAAGAAGACGACATAATTACTTCATTGCATTATTCTAGTCATATATTTTAATAGTAATTAATTCTCATATTTTTGACGATTTTAGAAAGTTTTAAGCAAATGGATTATTTAGTGTAAACTGCTATGTGACCCTACTAAAACACCAAAACTTCAACTTCTTAGATCAAAGACCATCCTCCAGGCCAAAGTGTTTCTACTAGAAAGGTTTCTTTGCTTCCTGTAAAAAGCTTCCCTGATATTTCCATGTGTTATTATATATTTGCATATTCACTTTGATGGAAAGCAAGGACAAGTAGCCAAATACATATTTCATACCTCCTTTTGATTAAAAATGATAAAGGTAACATTTCTGTTTTTTCCCCCTTCATCTTCAATTTATAAACTAGAAAAAATTTCATGGAATAGTCAACTCAAAAAAGAAAATAAGATTCATTCAAGATCATACCATTGTTCCATTTATTCTTGCACCTCGATTATGACAGAATATCTGATGTTTGGAATTTAACATAAAATAGATGCATCAAATCTTAATTATAGAGTTTGGGGATGTAGAAGAAACCTTTGAAATCAGTTATTTCAAAGTCCTAATGTTTTAGATGAAAAAGAAAAAAAGGTCTCTAGAAAGATAAGTGGCTAACCAATTTTCTGCTTGGAGAACAGAACCAGTTTTGGACTTCATTTTGTTTTTCTATCTATTGAATACCTATTTAGAAAGTTAATGTAAATGACACTTATGTTACCTATTATGACAAATGACTCATAATCATTGGAAGATCTGTAAATATTCATTTCCTAATGTACAAAGTTTTATACCTTTCTTCAGTAGTCATGTTTTATTTAACATTAATTAGATGCTGAATTAACTTCAAGCAACCCATCAAAGAGGCTCAGTACACTAAGAAAAATTTCCTTATGACCTGACCTCATTGTCACAATTCTAAATACACTGTCAACTGGTATGTTTTCAAAACTTTCAGAATTACTAAGTTGTCTTTCCTCAAATATATTTTTTCTAGTTTATCTGAACAATATCTCTTTCAACTCCACACCAAATCATATTTGTATACAGGATGAGGCCTGGAGGAGACAGTGAAGATGGACTATGCAGACAAATAGGTAATATTAATTCTACAATATATTTTTTTTTAGTACAAAGGTCAAAGTTGGTAGGAAAAAAAGATTTATAATACAAATTAGATGGATTAACTTTTCCATTTAAATGTATTTTATTGATTTTTTACAGAGAGGAAGGAAGAGAGAGGGATAGAGAGCTAGAAACATCGACCAGCTGCCTCTTGCACACCCCCTACTGGGGATGTGCCTGCAACCAATGTACATGCCCTTGACCGGAATTGAACCTAGGACCTTTCAGTCCGCAGACCGACGATCTACCCCTGAGCCAAACCGGTTTCGGCTAACTTTTCCATTTAAAAAAGAGAAAACTAAAAACTATCTCACATTCTTAAAATGCAGATGTCCTATTTGCCATGGAATCAACCAGTGAAATGTTAAATATCTGCAGGATTTCAAATTCTCATCCTTTGAAAAACAGTGTTGCTTCTTTTTTATACGAGTATCTCATTCATATAAAATAAAATCAATTAGACACTTTTCAGCCACCCATTTAGCTATTTCCACACACCACTCCGGATTGGGCAAAGGAAGGGATTTTGCAACTGCCCTACCCTTTGTTTCCACTGTGGGAAAATTTATTTCCTTTTCCTTTTCTTTTTTTAAAGTTGTCTCTGGTACATGAAAATATTCTGTGTTCATAAGCTACTCAAAAAGACACAAAAAGCCTAAGGAAGAAGCATAGAGCCAATTAATAGGGGACCTTCTGTTTTTTGAAATATACCTCAGGAAGAAAAGAAAAACATGACTTGATGTTTTGTTTTAGAGGGACTTTTATTCTACTGGGTTCTTTAATAAACATAACAAAACTCCTCACCTTTTAAATTACAGGCATAGGACATAAATTTAATATTTCAATGCTTGCACTTAATAGATAAAGGATAAAATGGGAACATGATAATAATTACTATTTAATAGGCTTAAAGCCACAATTACATTTACAAATATATTCTCACTTGAATGACACATTTGAAAGTCATCCAACTCTGCTTCCTGTCTTAAATTGTATGTAATTAATATTAGTTTGGCATTTCAAACAATACACACTGCTTATCCAGTGCCTGCCAGGAGGCTATTTATAATTATACAAAAAATAATCCTTGGGGAGGAATCATTACTAATGTAATTATTGTCACATGTCACAGAAAATAGAAAAGGTTTACATCTTATGAAACTGGCATATAGAGAAAATTTTAAATCATCGGTTTTTTTTCATAGGATGTTTTAATATGACAATTTTGTCCTTTTCCTATCTATTTTCCCTCACTTTCTATGTGAGATTACAATTGTGAGAATGACTCATGTCACTAAACACATGCTTATTACCTAAACACTGTGGACAGTTTCAATAGAAAGTGGTTTGTAAGTGGCAATTTTTCCTTCAGGAAAGATGCATATCAATCATAAAGCAGAGATATTGACTAGTGAGGATGTGAGAGATATAGAAATAATTAAGCATAAATGACAAAGAACAGACATGCAGTATAATGAGGTCCAATTTGAAAGGACACACAGTGGGCTAGATGACATATATGTTGTGAGATGTTACTTTGTTCAGTTTTTACCATATATTGATTTCTCACTTGGTATTATTATTTAAAATATATTTTTATTGATTTCTGAGAGGAAAGGAGAGGGAGAGAGAGAGAGAGAGAAACATCACTGATGAGAGACAATTATTGATTGGCTGCCTCCTGCACATCCCCCACTGGGGATTGAGCCCATAACCTGGGCATGTGCCCTGACTGGGAATCGAATCATGACCTCCTGGTTCATAGGTTGATGCTCAACCACTGAACAACACCGGCCGGGCTCACTTGGTATTATTCATTTTAAAAAAGTGCATCAAATTATATCACTATATACTTTTCTCTGTAGGGGTGAAAAATGGACCACCTAAATAGGAAAAAATGCTGAACTCATTGTAAACGGTGAATAATAACAATCATAAGAAAGCTGACGATAAGCATTGAGAAAATACTAGCACTACACTTTTATGAAGCCTGCCTTGACCTCTGTTCCCCTCTCCTCTCTAGACATATGTCTAGAGTAGAAGTAAAATCTGCATCATATGATTTAGTACTTAATTAGTAACTTCTCCCATTTTTCTCCCCTAGTTTCTTTATAATGTTCATTGTTTTATTGTAATCATCTTTGCCTAGATTGTTACCTCATTCTGCTCTGAAACTCATATTATAACCACTAGCATTTGGTACATACTAGGGATTCAGTGACTGTTAGGAATTAATTAAATGACCTTGAGTATATCAACCTGATGTTGATGAAGATATAAATAACAAAAATGTATTGTCTTCGAATGTAATAGAGTTATTATATTATTGCTGCAACATAAAAAGTTTTGGAAAACCAAAATGTGAAATAGATTGGGCTAGAACAGCAGTCATAAAACTGATCAAATTACTGAGCAACTTGTTGAACAGTTTGCAGACGGTAACATTAATGTTAATGCAAAATTTATTATTGCCATCTTGCACAAATATCCTATACAGGAAAAAAGCTATGGATAAGAAATATTTGTTTATCAAAGAGGTGTCTTTAAAAGCAGTTATGCCACACTATTTAGTTTACAATTGGTTATATAAAATAGGCATGAACAGTATTTATTTCCATGTTTATAATAAGGCATTTATTTGAATGGTTAGAAAGTCCTAGAATCTCTGTCCTTTATCTACGAGTTTCAACCAAATGAACCTTAGAATAGCACTCAGGGAATACATTCACATAATTACTAGAATGCTTTTTAAATCTGCACTCTTGCATACAAAGTGACAGATAAGATTATTATAAGACATAACGCATTAATAAATAACACCTTATTATAAGACATAACGCATTAATAAATAACACCTAATTAGTTTGATAATTCTTTGATTGACTTAATTTTCCTTGCTTCTCATAAAGTAATGCAAATTACCCTGTATTATTTGTTCCTTTTCAGACTATTTCAGAATGTGCTTTGAATAGTCCCAGTAGGTTACCTGAGAAGAAATTTATTCTTGTCGGACAGCAGGCCCATGCCATTAATAGTGACAAGGCTGGACCAAAACAACACGTTAATGAAAGCCCCCTTCCAGCAAAGGTATCACTTTAGAATCTGGCACCTCTTTCAAAAGGGTAGGGGACAAAATCCTGAGAATGCGAGTAAACAAATGAAACATTGGGTCTTCATTTTGTTTCCTTTAATGGGCTCAGAGAAAGTAAAATCATATCAACCTTCTATTACGGGAAGAGAAGTCTTATTTACTAGTTTTCTCCCCAGGCCCCAAACCCTTTATTACATGAAGCATACACAGGGTGGTATCAACATGGGAGGAATCACAGCCACTCAGAAGTGATGGATCTATTTCTGTGTATGTTTGAGCTATTGATAGTAACCAGAATGTTTAATGGATTGATTGAGACAAATATGAAAATCAGCTACATTTATCTTGAGCAGCTTTCACAGACTTCCAATAATCAGAAGGCAACTTTCATGGGGGCATGCCAAACCCAGGAACTAGGCCCGCCTGTAACTAAGGGTAGGGTCTCTCTCCTTTTTGCTGTCACTCTGTCTAATTCTGAATGCTGCCTGCAGTGTGTGATGCACACAGCAACCCCAGCTCTGTTAATTCTGAGCCTCTGTCTCTAGAGATAGTGCCAATAACTCCTTTAAGAATCGTTATAAAGGGTCTATTTACAATGCTTAGAAACATGTCAGCTTTTTAAATAACAAGATTATTTCTCGGAATGAATAAAGAGGGATGCTCTGGGATGATCATCAATACATTGTTTTCTGTGAGATAAATATTATACATCATGAGTTCAATTTAATAAACACGTCATGTATCTGGCAAAGTATGAGTCAGCAGGGATTTAAAGGCAAGTGCTTCTGGAGAGTATGTATAAGGCAGAAAGGCAAAACTTGTTAGGAAGAGAACAATAATGCTAAACAGTAATTAAGTCAGAAAGATATAGAGCTGTGGGTAGGAAAATGACAATTTTGCTATATCTGGGCACCTCACTACCCCATCACCACTATAAACTTAAATAGGACTTAATATGTTTGCCCTAGTCAGGTAGTGTTTTGTGTGTGTGTGTGTGTGTGTGTGTGTGTGTGTGTGTGTGTGCACATGCACATAAATTAACCCATACATTAACCCTATAAATTAATATCGATTTTCCCATTTTAGAGAAGTCAGCATCATCCCTATTTGCTAATTGCTGTAGCTGTAGAATCTAGCATAGTTCTTAGAACTCACCCAGAATACACATAAACCAAAGTGATTACATGTATGCAATGCAGGATGTTTTTATAAGATCTTCAACATAACATTATAAATAATTTAATTATTATCCACTACTAGTAGATGCTAGAACCAAGGCTAAAGGACTTCAGGTGGCTAGAATGGGCAAAATTGGCCTGATACATTATTTTTTTTGAGGTGGTTCTAAAAAAATGTTTTCCTCTCCCTAGCAAAGTTCTACTTGCAACAACTCTTGGGTGTTCAATTACTGCTCAGAGAGCTGTTGATGCTTAAGAGCACTCTGACCACTGGTTTATGGATACTGCAACCTTATTGCCCTCATTCCACAGAGGAGGACATGGCCGCCTAAAGAGACTGATTCTCTTGACTAAGTCCTGTTCAATCAAGGGCTGGGAGCTTCCTCTGAAGCCATGCAGCCCCGATCTGAAGTCTGCGTGCCTCAGCACCCGCTCTCACGGCCTGAAATGCCCACGCATTAGGTGGAAATGAAACAACAGAAGCCAGCTAGAGATGGAAAGGCAGCTCTTGCTCTAATTTAAGTTACAAACAGGTCCGATTCTGGCACTTTCCATGTTACACTGTGGTTTTACCAAATTGTCACACATATTTCAGTTTTCATTTAAGTTAGACCTCTTCTAAACTTCTACTATGTGTGTGAACTTAAAGTGTCAAAGCAGTTTGTAGCATTTTGAGTTGCAACACTAATTTCTTAAGTCATTATAGACTGGTCCCATCACCGCCTACGTGAACAATGGCTTTGGGAGCCTGCCCTTCCTTCCCCCACCATGTCTCAGGCTCATCTGCTTTAGCGATATTTCACAAGGGATATATCCCTTTTCCAATCACCTAAGCAGAATGTTGCCTGATCATGCTCTCAAATGTTGGTGTTGTGTCTTTGTTCTATTTAAAATCCTTCAGAAACTCTTCCACGCCAAATGCCAGCTTTGCCTGATTGAGCAAGTGTCTGTAATCTGTCACCACTAACTTGTCATGTCTCATTTCCCAATGTTTTCTAATCGTAATGCATCCTCTTGCCAGTCTGACATCTTCCCTGTCATGTAAACACATCAGTTTTATATGCACTGCCGTGTCATGTCCCATTCATTTTCTCTTTCACTCATATACAAAGCGAGCCCTATACAGTATACTCTTTACCACACAGGCAAATATTATCCTTCTTTCAAGTTCTAGATGCATGTTATCTCCCCTAATGTCAGGAATCACAGGTGTCTCTCCCATGAAACTTGTAACAGTTAGTGTGTGTATTATGCATTCTAACTCAAGTTTAAATGTTTTCTATTATTTACTAGTTTCTTTTTTCTGCTAAAAAAATCATCCACTCAATATGTTAAATCATCTTTCAGCATTCTTATTACAATATTTTACTACACTGAGCCGAGCCTGCGGCCTGTGGCTGCTGAGTGTGAAGATATTTAGTATTTGTACACTGACTTATTTCACTCACTCCTCTGGCCACCCCATCTCCACCACTGACCTCTCCCTGAAACTCGATGATCTAATCATCTGCTTCAGAGTTTTCTGTGAGAATTAAATGAGTAAGGTGCATGAAAATACCTGGTATCAACCTTGGTATTTAGTTGGTGCTTAAGAAATAATGTTTACATGGGAATCTTCAAAAATTCCCCTTTGTGAAAAAAAGCCACTATCTGTGGCTTTAAGAATAGGTGAGTTCAAAATCTCCTACTTTTCCAGCCCTACCTACACTATTGAGTTTGGCCCACTCCTTTCTTCACTCCCTATTTAGGCCATCAATTTGATTTTTCAGGCAAACAATGTCTGAATAATATTTTACTTTCCTTTGGTATTTGTAATAATAAATTTTATGATTCTACCTCTGTAACATATTTGAACGAATCATAATCCTCTCCATTCCACCTCACAAGATCAATTCTGTTTCTCTTTCCAGATCCTCCGAATACCAACCAGAGCGAACCACTTGTGGTTTCCCATCTATGGCTGGGAAGCAGGGAGATTTGATCGTATTCTTGAAGACTAGAATTGGGCAGGCCTGGGTTTGAATGTCCAGGATATGAGGAAACAAACTCTCTATATCTCAATTATCTCCTCTATAAGACAGACATGGTAATATAACTCTCCCAACATTTTATAAGAATAAAATAAAATTATTTAAGAACCTAGCAGAGTAAACACTCAACAACTGGTAGTCGCAAAAATAACACTTTAAGAGACTGTGATTCTTTGCCTTATTAATATCTCTTCAGCCTTTATGTTTCTATTTTTAATTTCACATAAGCATATCTTACTGATGTCACAAGACTCATTTTAATTTTACTTTTCCCTCTGATACTCCACACTAGAAAAACTATAGTTTTCTAGTTATATGATCTCCTCTGATACTCCACACTAGAAAAACTAGTTTTGATGCCATTATAATTAGCTGGTTATTAATAACAGAAGAGGAGCAAAGAGAAGGACATATATTATAGGCATGTCATTTGGGCAGCTTCACCATGAAGTCACAACTTTATATTCCAGAAGGATCTAAGAAAGGGAAAATAGATAAATAAGGTTAGAGGGGACTAGGAAGGTGCTTGCTGTCAATCACACCTGAGACAGAGATGGTTGCCTAGAATGGGCATGGTCACTGTATGGGTGCGAAGATTTGTGGTGCATAACCCTGCACAAAGAAGTGGGCTCTCTTGTGCTCTTGGCTCTCTTGGGACTTGTGTGACTCTGGGCTTGTGGGGGGTTTTTTTGTTCCTGCTTCCCTGCATTTGCCCACATGGTCCACAGCCATGGGGACCCCAGATGCAATGGACTAATGGACTGCAACTAGCCTAATGCTGTACTTGACCCTGCTCCAACATGGAATGGAAACTCTGGCCACTGGCTTTGCCTTTAGCTTTACTGAAATCCAAGCTATACTTCTTCTATGACTGGACTAAGGGAAATGGGACTTGGGATGTAATTCCACAGAAATAAAGCTTTCTACCATATCTCATCCTCTCCTGGGGGCTCTGGAAATTTTTATTCCAGCGGTACCCCAAGAACCCCAATCTCACTAGCAATGGCTTTTCTCTGATAACAGTTTTGTAGCAAACTTCCATAGTAAAAGAGAAAGCAAAGAATTGTGGGAGGAGGAATTGTACATATATTATTTTAATTTATAATTTTAAAAACTTTAAGAATTAATCTTTATGAGGAAACTCAGACTCAATGGTTAAAACTAAAAATACACAGACAGAGAATTTAAATCCTGGCCTGTATGACCCTACAGTATGCTATCTTGGTTTTCAGTATGCTATCAGGGTCCATAGGAACCAATTAGTTTTTTAGTTTCTTTTTTCAAGTAATTGTAATTATTTGTAGAGACTGACATGTCTTATCTTTTTTTTTTTCTTTTCTTATAGGTCTTCCAAGGAACAAAGAAAAACATTACTTATTTTTTAAACATAATAAAATGCATTCTCTCTTGTAATCACCATGCGGCACCATTAAGCAATTTAAAAACTCCAGGACTCATTATGAAATTTTCATGATCTACTTTACCTATACCTTGAAATCTTTCTATTTTATAAACTTGGGAATTATTTTATTATTACATTATTACTCATCAATTCTTCCCAACAATGCCAAAAAAGACTAAAATAATAAAAAAAAGAAATAATGATGAATTGTTAAGAAGGATGATGCAATTGTAAAATAGTTATATAAATCAGTATTATCTTATTTGTTGTCCCACATGTTAAGTATTGCATCATCATTGAAAAAGGCATAACAGAAGCTTAAAGGCATTTATACTTTTAGTTTCATTGAACACAGTTTAGAATTTAGAATTTTTCCCCATCCATAACCACAAAAAAATTGACAGAGGAAGATGTTTCAGTTATTAGATGAATTAGAAAATGAATGCAAAAAAGACTAATAACAGGATGCTAAACTTTAATGATTAGGGAAATTGAAAATGCTCACTCAAGTGAAATCTCATTTCATGAATCTTCAAATGACGATGTATTTTCTCAAATTCAAGAATCAAGTGAGCAATACATTTCAAAGAACAAAACATGAAATATGGCATCTTCATTTGATTAGTCTTTTAATCGGACTTTATCATGCAATATTTTGTGACAAGGATATGAACCATCTAATTTTGTTAAAAGGGTATGTACAGTGCTCTTTCATCTCTTATAAATTCAGTGTGCCAAAATTTACAATTTTTAAATATACAAATGCTGTAGAAATGTGAAGACAGGTAACAGAAGGCACTTGCTAATGTATAAATAAAAAATTATTGGATTTATCATTCTAATTAATGTTTACAAATTGAAATATGAAACGTTTGCACATATGAAATAAAAATGACATATTTTTCCAACAAAATAATGAGCCATCAAAGATTTTAAAAATCAACTGTTGCATTTTGATGATGTAATTAATAATATACTAGAACCTAGTAAATATGAGTTTGAAATCTGGAAGTAGTATCTATAAATAAATACAGTGAAATTTTATTCATGATAGCTGATGAGCAGTTTTTTTTGAAAATGTTTCTAGTTTGGAGTTTATGAACCTTCAATATTAGGAAATTAATGAAATAAACATTTAGCTTTGCTATGCTTAAGTTCTTATGAAAATTTTGCTATTCTTTTATTATTACTTCTGTAACCATTTTCAAATGCTTTAAAATATTTGAAAAACAACAACATTAAGAAGTCCAAGTAGTATTTGAAGATCATTATTTATTCCTATTATACTGAGATTAATATGTAAATTTTCTGAGCCTCTATTGCATACTTATCGAGTTACCTATAGTTATAAAATTATTTATGACATCATATCTTATTTCTAGACTATCAACTTGCTGAAGAAATTCAACAAGTACCAGTGAGTATACTACATAAAAACTACCAACTCTTTTGTTTAGTGAAAATAAATGGATGTTTGAAACTAAATTGAGTATACATTTATGAGGCAGTCTTTTTTTTGGAGGAGAGGAAAGTATGGCTGAATTGTATTTAATCTTCTCCACTACAGCCAATTTAGTTTTGAAATTCATTGAATTACACCATTAAATAACAGTTAATATAATGCAATTACATTTGTCCTCTTATCAACAGGATCAAGCCAGAAATTCAGTTATATACCACTGAATTTTAAGAAAAGGATCTTAATAAAATGAGAGCACTAGCATTCCTTGAGGCTCTTTCTAGCTATGGAATTGGAATACAGGCTGCCAACGAATACCTTACTATAGTCAGAGAAAATTTTGAAAAGTGAATACCTTCAACTTTAAGAGACATAGAAAATGGAATAAATTATCTTGACATGAATTCTTGGCTCAAGTCAAACTGAGATAGTAGTTAGAATTTCAATGGTGGGGTAACTTCTAAGGAATAAACATTAACTTGTATTGAACTTTAATAATGGTGGTTACAGAGATTAAAAGCTGAATAAAGTGTTAAAATCACTAAGCCAAAGCACACTAACCTTGGATCTTGTATTCACCATTTAAATTGATTCATTTATCTAGAGTTAATATGAAGAGTTCTGTGAGCCATGTGATTTCTTACTTATAGAAATTTGTTGACTTGGTTGACTCTGTCCAGTGATGCATGCAATTCATTTGAGCCATGTGGAAGTTGATGAATAGGAAATATGAAAATGCCTAGCAACATCGTGATTTAAAAAAAAATAACCTACCTAAATAAAAATGAATTAAAATTAAACAAAAACAAAGGGAAAAAAAGACTGTTGATATGGTTGCAACTGTTGTTATAGCTTTCACTTAAGGAAAAAATGTACATAGTGTCAAAAAGAAAATTAGAGTTACTGGAATGTTCTAAAGAAAAATCAACTTTGAAAATCTAAAATAATTTATCTTGACCATCTGAACTATCAATTTCTAAAAACTAAAAAAAAATTAAACACACACACACACAAAAACAAACAAACAAACAAAAAACACACTTATGAACTGAGTCTCAGTATTGTAACTAATGTTTGTCTTGACCAATTTTAATACTTATCTTATAAGATAATGACAACTAGAGTACATTAGGCCTTAGGTAAAAAGTAGGAGTTACCAGCTTCAAAACAGCCACAATATGATGACCGGATCTCTCTCTCTTTCTTCCTCTCGCTCACTCTTTCTCTCTCTCTGGCTCTTGTTCTCTCTCACTCTTGTTCTCTCTAGCTTTCCTTTCCTCTCTCCTCCCTAAGATAGACTATGGACAATTAAAAATAACTCATCATATAACATTGACCAATAGAGAGATTGTTAGGTCATTAAAAGACAGCAAAAAGAGAGTATTTCTGGAGTGGGGATGTCTTCAAGTGTCCACAATATCCCTAAAGTATACATTTAACATATATCTACTCCAATTGCCATATGATCCCACCTGAGTAGCATATGCTCACTTTCAAGATTTAAGGCTTCTTTTTCTTATTTTTTTTTCAACTTAATATAGAGTGAGTCAGTACAGGATAATTTTAGATACAATAAAATGATATGATCCTTATACATTATGCTAGTTTATTAAAATAATCCCTGTAATTGAGATGGGGATTGTTATGATAGAGAATCAGAAAGAACAATTCAGTTCATCTTCAGGTATATAGACAAAAATCTTCGCTAAAAAATAAAATTAACTCTATCATAGAAATATTTTATTTAATAGGATAAAAAGGGTGAAACTTGGGACTTAACATCATGGTGTCAACATACTTCATTAATAAGATTTTGGGTTTTTTTAATCCTCACCTAGGGCTATATTTTTTTAGAGAGATGGAGAGAGAGAGGGAAAGAGAGAGAGAGAGAGAGAGAGAGAGAGAGAGAGAGAGAGAGAGAGAGAGGGAGGGAGAAAGAGAGAGAGAGAGAGAGAGAGGAAAGATTAAAATTGATTGGTTGCCTCCTGACCGAGGAATCAAATCCGTAAGGGAGGATGCTCCAACCAACTGAACCAGCTGGTCAGAGCTTAATAAGGTTTTTCAAATTTGAACTGTAACTTGGACTATTTTTGAGGGTGTGACAATATTATGCAAAGGAAATACTGTATCCCGGAGGGAAAAATCAAATTATAGTTTTAAAAACTCATTACCAGTCATTAATAATGAACTCTAGCTAAACAATAACAGGTGTTCCACTAATCCCCAACAGAAGCAGATGGGAGCACAAATGTTTTCTAAAGAGTGGATACGTGCAGAGCAATAAACTTGGCAGGAATTGTTTTATTCTCCAATTGTCAGTCAAAGTCAAAGTCTTATCACTTGCATTTTCTCAAATTAATAAGTCCAGATTAAATCTTACTTCTCATTTCTTACTTTTCAAAATACAAGCCATATTTTGTGCTTGCTAACTCTATCTTGTGAATTATCTCACCAACAAAGACAATATTATTCATCTTCCTCCTGTACATTTATGAAGATCTATATTATTTGTTACATGAAAAAATGGGCGTGCTATACCATACTGGTTTTCCTTCTCCAGATTCTTTCATTCCATGCCTCGCCTCACAAGAAATACTGATCTACATATTCTTTAATTTTGTATACATTACAGCAACAAACCTTCAAAAGTATCAATGTACGTGGATGAAATAAATTAAGAAGGCAATTGGAAAGTCAATGAATGGTTTTTGGAAATCTATAACAATTCAGAATTATTTTTAGGAGTTAGGATATTACATAGTAGTACTACAGATCTGAACTCATGGCTGTTCAGAGAATGTTCACATGTGACTTTAGAAGGACTATCCCTATATTGTCCATAACTAAATTCTTCTTAACTTTTGCAGAGATGGTTTTACTGTTCCTTCTAACCCTAATCTGTTGTTAAATTTTCAGAAAGAAATGATTGGCAGCATGACTATTAAGCTGTTAGTATCTCTCACTGAAGTGGGCAGCAAACCTGTCATCTAAAAGTGAATTAATGGTGTTTATAGACCTATATTTGTCAATGTTGAGAAACAGCCTTTATTAGGAGCCTCACCCCAATAGGCAGAGATAAAATGAATGAATTAAAAGGATACCGTCATAGTAGCATTTTGTTGTACATCTACTAGATGCTTTGTCAACAATTCTGCAAGGTTGTTATTGTGATCACAATTTAAAATGTATGAACATTAAAGATCATGTGGAATTCAATGATTTGTTCAAGGTCCAATGTTAGAAAAGGAGGGTGTCAAGAATTATGTCTATATTTGTGTCTAAAAGCCTCTGTTTTCACTACATTAAACTATCTTCCTAAATGTTACCATTTACATTTATTGTAATACAATACACAAATGTTAACATTAATCTTTCTACTGAGTCAACATATTTTTCAGTATTTTCCCTCTCATTTCAGTTTCTAATTTATTAAGAAAGTAAAGAAAAATAAGAAGATGAAGAGGGAGAGGAGGAGGAAGAGGAAATCTACTTGAATATGTTATTAAAATTAACTAACTTTTCCTGAGAGCCAAAGTATATTTGTTTTAGATATGATACATCTTTTTGCCAATATATGGATAAATTATGATACATTTTAGAAAGTTTTCCACAAAAATTCTTGAGAAACCAAGATATAGTTGTGTTTTTTTTGTGTGTTTTTTTTAAAATATATTTTATAGATTTTTTACAGAGAGGGAGAGAGATAGAGAGCTAGAAACGTCAAGGAGAGAGAAACATTGACCAGCTGCCTCTTGCACCCCCCCCACTGGGGATGTGCCCACAACCAAGGTACATGCCCTTGACCGGAATTGAACCTGGGACCTTTCAGTCCGCAGACCAACGCTCTACCACTGAGCCAAACCGGTTTCGGCAAGATATAGTTTTTTTTTCTTAAGTAGTCTGCTTCCATTATGCTAAGGTATATTAGCGCCTTCCTTAATAATACCAACTTCAGAGAAATGTTTCCCCAAACATTAATATGGTACCCTAGTACCATCAATTTTTAAATCTGCAGAAGGCATAGCACAAGGCAAGTCTCCTTTGACTTGGGGTGGTGAAAACACAATACAATTTACAGATGATGTATTATAGAATTGCACACCTGAAACATACACATTTTTAAACCAATGTCACAGCAATATATTGAATAAATAAGTTTTAAAAAGACATAGCACAAGCAATCAAGTTATCCCTTCTTAATTAAGATGTTAATAAAGAACCCCTTGTTACATTCTGGGTAACAAGGATAGAAGAGATGATAGGTAAATTTTCTTAAGTAAAAAATGTACTTCCTCATCGCATTGACTAATAACTCCAAGGTTGACTTTCTCCTTCAGTAGTTCTCTGGAGCAACTAAGCCAAGTTCACATGTGAGTGAGAAAATCAGTTTTGAAAACAAAGATTAAATATTTAAAATGTGATTGATTTTAATATGACTTTTGTGCACTACTAAATAAAAATAAATAGTTTCATTGTTGGAGGTCCTTTATTCTAAATTTACCACAAATAAAACAAGATGATTCACCTCTTCCCTCCAAGATATTATTAAAGATATTAGCATTTTTATATGAAGATATTAGTAAATTTTTAGTTTTCAGCTAACTTTATTTATGATAGGCAATGCAGTAATACAAAGTAAAATTAAAGGTCCTAATGCAAGTTATTATTTCTTTTTATAGTTTTAGTCTAGATCTACACACGCATTATGCAATATAAAAAATACACTTTAGTACATAAAAAAGCAGACTAGAAACAAAGGCTATTAAAACAGACAAGTATAAGATTTGTTTGGAATACCTGGTTTTAAATCCCCATGGACAAACATGTCAATCATATATCGACAGAATGCATACTGATCTGACAAGAGTAAAAAGAAAAAAGAACAATGAAAAAATGTCATCAACACCTTTCTTTTTTCTAGGAAGACATGGTTTAACAAAACAAACAAAATAGCTCAATTCTATTTTAGTTACTACAATTCTGTGAAGGAATAATTTGCACATATATGAACACACTGGGGGATAAAAAGACATAATAAACATACTGTTCCATTTATTCTATACAATAAGAATAACTTAAAAAAAATTGAAACAGACTAGTTTAGGGTATCATTATAGTGTTGTTTTTAAAAATCAAAACCTCTTTGATCAATTTTATTACAGAAACCATCATATTAAAGCAATCTTTCTCATTGTCTATGTTCTCAAAAATGAAACAGAAGTTTTACAAGAGGAAATTGTTTTCAATTTGGAATGTTTTACCAAATATTCACTCCCAGACAATTCACTTCTGCTAATTATCTAAATGGAGCAGCAGAGAATTGTCTGGAAAAGGCAAGCAGGAGAACTAACCCCTTTGCAATCTGTGAGGGGTCCTCTGCATTGAAATGCTCTTCATTTAGGAGCAAATCAGTAAGGGCAGACTTACAGAACCAAATAATATCACTGTTAAGCTAATTAATTCAGTAATTTTTATTACAAGGGCATTTTATAATCTTGAATGGTCTAATAGCCTATGGAAGAAGTAATAAAGAGAAAAGCATAGGATTTGAGAATTTGGAGCAGGCTTTGTTTAAATGATTTTAGAAGTTTGTTTTCTATTCCTTCTAAATCAAATACATTGCACTGAACTTTAAATTCTCAGGAAAGTTTAGATTCTGATGAGGTCATTCCCACCCAAATCTCAGTTGATGAATCATTCTACAAGTTTTACCATATCTTCTTTCAAGTTTGCATATTGTGAAATGAATCTTGTTCAAGATGATTTACATTTCATGTTTCTAAACAGGCATCTTATCCAACAAATCCAAAGGCAGCTTTAGGACCAAGAGAGTTTATTGAATATATACAACATGATACATCTTTAAGTGCTCCAAATTATGTTTAGCAAGCATGAAATAATAAAACTTGTTACTACAAAAATACACATAGAAGGACTTCTGTAAACCTCATTCTTTTTTAAAGTATTATCAGTATTGAGTATTTCATTTTATTATGAATCTAACAAATCTTTGAAAAAATAATAAATGTAATTATTGCAGCTATAGAAATACAAATTTTTTGTTAATATCTAAATATGACTAGGCCAAAATTATTAGTTTTCAGAAATTTGCACGTATTTTGACTGTTGTATTGGAGCACACACTTTCACACAGGTGAGGTGTGGAGGGGGAGGGAGGCTAGTTGTCAGATCAGTTCAGGAATCTGTTTGCTCCTGGACTCACTGAGAGTAATAGCTAAGCTTTGAGAGCCCGAGACCTGGAAACCCTCTGGTACAGAAGGGAAGTAAGATTAAGGTAGAGAGCATTTCTCTTTTCTGGACGTAACTTCTTCCTGAGAAAAATTTCACCATGGGCAGTTTGGCTCTAAGATACAGCTAAAGCTTATTTCCTTTAAAGAGTAAATCTGAGGTTGGGCAAGTGTGGGCTTCCTGAAATGATTGCTTTGCCCTTTGTTGCAGTAGCTGAAGTGACTGGAATCTTTTTAGATGTGTCCTTCCTGCAACTCAGAAGTAGTTCTCTAAGGGCAATATCTATATTGAAAAGATGGAAAATTTGTTCCAATCAGAGTTCTGGGTCCCATCACCCCAAACATTATAATTCCATGGGTTTAGATGCAAGGAACATACATTTTTATTTTAGCAAACCACTCAGAAGAGTTTTATTAGACCACACTTCAAGAATCACTGATCTAAAATCTCTCTTTTCCACAATGATTTCTAGTGACATTACATCTTTTGCAACACAATGGAGAATGCATGTCCTACATTTAGAGTGGAGGAGCTACTTGGGATGTGAAGGATTCAACAGCCCTCATAAATGAAATACTGCTCTCTGTTCCGAGCTGTGGTGGGATATAGAAGAGTGTACTGAAATAAGTCTTTATGCTTCAAAGTTTTCCTTTTGGTGACAGTGTAATGTGAAAAGCCAATGTTAAATTATTATCCAAGTAAAGTGCTTATATAGTATTTATTACACCACATATTTAATGGATCCAAAAGTCATTCATTTAATTAATGCACCAATAGTCCTAGGAGCTTCGAATTTGAAAAAGAAAATCACTTATACATTCTAAGAATGTTTATTTTTTAATAAAGAAAATTATTTGAGTTACAAAACATAGGCGGTTTCTGTTATATTTAAAATTTGTTATGATCCTGCCTTCTAATGGCACCAACGTATCAATAGGGGCATGAGAAATATATTTTTAGGATACTTTAAATTAGACATTTTCAATATGTTAAATTCGGATGCCTATTTCCGCCGGTCCTCGGTGTTGAACTTTTTAACAATGAGAATTCTAGGCAATTATATTTGGGGCAGTCCCCAGTGTATCTCCTTCACCTGTCTCAGGATAGAGCAAAACCAAGATCTTTCAACTCTGAAAGATTTATTTTATACAAATGTTTTTAAACACAACTCAAATTTTAAATAGAAAAAATTTTTCCTATAGAAAATCTGAACTGTCTATCATTCAAAGTTAGTTATTAATAAGTCACATAAGTTAATTTCACATTTGGTCATTACTTCCCCCCCCCCCCTCAAATGAATATCCTTCTAGGGATAACACACACTGCCCATTTGTTTCTCTCCTTGATTTTCAGGGTGCAATGATGAGTGTCACTCAGCTGGTGCCTTGTCAAGTTCCCTGCAGAGTGGCAACTGAGAGAAAATGCATTCTGGGTGCAGAATGTCAGCAGAAAGGAAAATTTAAAAAACTCTAATGAGGATGGGCACCTGTGCTTTGTGCTCTATAGCAGATTCACATTAGCTATACTTTGTCTTCCTGTCACAAATATTTAGATAGTTATTAAAAAAGAAAAGAAGGAAGGAAAGAAGGGAGAGAGGAAGGGAGGGAGGGAGGGAGGGAGGGAGGGAGGGAGGGAGAGAGGGAGGGAGGGAGAGAGGGAGGGAGGGAGGGAGGGAAAGTGAGCAAACTGTGGGGAGGTTTGGTCTTTCCTTCCCAGCGGATTTGCCACAGACTATCAGAAAATCAGGGAGCAATGCCTGCTCATCTCAACCCTTCTTACGCCACTTTAAATAGGTTAAGATTGGTACATAAAGAGTAGATTATACCACAGTAGTTTGTGGTAGGTATGTACATACTTATGAATCTTATTCCCAATGCTTTAAGTAGGAATATATTGCTTATATATTTAATAATAAGAATAACTACAAATGAATATGCAGGTATATGCATGTATATTATACAGGGGTAGGCAAAGTTAGGTTTATAGTCATGAGTACGCAAAACACAGAGTTTATTCTTGTATTATTTATTATTGTTTTGTTCATTTGTATTGCAACTATAAATCTACTTTTGCCCACCCTGTATAATTAAATAATTGTCAGTAAGTATGTGTACTCCATGTAAAAATATCTTTCCATGAGTAAAAGACATGTGGGCCTTATTTAATAAGAAAGAATTATTTAGAAGTTTGTATGAAAAGAATAACTCAAATTAATTAGGCCTAATTTAAGCTAAGGAAATAAATATCCCCTTGCCCAAAAGAGAATTATCTCAATAATTTCACTAAATCAGCAGGACCAGAGTCTCAAAATCAAAGCCACATCACAGATTATTTAAAAAAACACTGTCTTTGTTATGTTTACCTGAAACGATTATGTGATTAGTTTTTATAAATAAATACTCTCAAAATTTTGCTTACTTAAAAAACACACATTTATGTGTTTTTTACCTGTCTCACCAGGTATTAGAAGTTAAAGTTTTGATGACTTACCTAATGAAACATTTATTTAATTGATGGAAGCAGGTCTCAATAAGGGGCTTTACTTTAGCAAATGCACTTGTTTAGCTTATAAAATAATATTTGTGGTTTTGCTTCTAATATTAAGTAAAATTTGAATGTCCTTTTAATAGATAAGTAGCTCTTCAATAAAAACAGTAGAATGAGCTCTAACCAGTTTGGCTCAGTGGATCGAGTGTCAGCCTGCAGACTCAAGGGTCCCAGGTTCAATTCCAGTCAAGGGCATGTGCGTTGGTTGCAGGCAAATCTCCAGTGGGGGGTGTGCAGGAGGCACCTGATTGATGTTTCTTCTCATTGATGTTTCTAACTCTCTCTCCCTCTCCCTCTCTGTGAAAAATCAATAAAAATATTTTTTAAAATAAAAAAACAACAACAGTAGAATGAAAGTGAAAATGGTAATATAATGTTATATTTAATAATCCTTTTTATTGATAGAAATAAAATACAAGTGACCAGGAAAATATATATTATTTGAAAATGTCCTAGGGATATGTCTCCATCAGTAATATAACCCCTGCCCTGTTGGCATGGCTCAATGGTTGAGCGTTGACCAGGAGATCACAGTTCAATTCCTGGTCAGGGCACATGCCTGGGTTGCGGGCTTGATCCCCAGTAGTGGGGCATGCAGGAGGTAGCCAATCAGTGATTCTCTCTCATCATTGATGTTCCTTTATCTTTTCCCCTCTCCCTTCCTCTCTGAAATCAATAATAATAAATAATAATTTTATATAATAAAAGAATAATATGCAATCAGAGACCCAATCAGAGCAGGCTGGCTCTGTACACAAGGCCTCTAGTAATAATATATGTTTCATCCCAAAACCAAATATGCTAAACATGAACATTAAAAGTGTATTCATGTTTCTAGTTAAGTTCTTAGCTAGATACTTGGTAAGTTTCAGCAGATTATTTTCTTTTTTTAAAGGGAAATTTAAAATTTAAAGTATTTTAGGGGATTGATCATCATTGTAAATAAATGTATAATGAATCAGAAGATTAATTTTCCTGTTTTCTATCACAATAAAATAATCTATGCAAAATATTTTATCTGTATTTACTACAAATTTGATTCTGGTCAAGGGCACATGCCCAGGTTGGGAGCTTGGTCCCCAGTAGGGAGAGTGCAGGAGGCAGCCAATCAATGATTTGCTCTCATCCTCGATGTTTCTATCTACCTCCTTCTCTCCTTTCCTCTCTGAAGTCAATAAAAATATACATATTTTAAAAATTATGTGGCTAACTAAAAAATAAATTATTTTTTTAACTTTTACCTTTTATTACTTTCCTTCATTTTCCCTTTAATTTTTTAATATAAATCAAAGTTTATAAATATTGCTTATAAATTCATGGGAAATGTGGTTTAATGTAAGAATAGATTGCAAAAACAAATATCATATATCTCACTTACATGTGGAATCTACAAAAAAAAGTGTGGAATGCAAATTTTATATCTTACACCTTATAATGGAAAAAATATTTTTAATCTCACCATTCAAATTACAGCGGGGAAAGTAGGGAAGTATGGGGGAGATAAGAGATCAACCTAAGGACTTATAGCATGCATATAAGCATAACCAATGGATGTAAAACTCTAGGGAGGGAGGGCATGAATGGTAGTGGGGGGGGCGCAATGGTAAGATATGTACACATATAATACCTTAATAAAAAAATGAAAAAAAAGTTGTAAAATATTTTAATGAAAATATTCTAGAAGCCACTTCTTAACTTTAGTCCTCAAATAAAATTATTCAAAACTACAGAGCACAGAGAAATGTTATTTTGCAATAATCCTGAGAAACCTGTGAAGGAATAGTCCCTACAGAGCAGATCCCACATGCTGGATGGGGAATCTCGGTTGTGTAGTAGATGGAGCCAGGAATGGACTTAGGAAAGGACAGATTCAACAAGGGACAGAAATGTGAGTCAATGGGCCCTCAGCTGCCCTCTTAAAACTCCATCATTTTACCTTTACGTAGCACCTTTCCATAAAGAATTCCAGGTGTATATTTCACCTCCATTTAAATGCTTTACTAGCATTTCTATCAGTAGGGATGTAAGTTTAACTTCAATCTCGCTGAAGAACCATACAATATGCCAGATAAAGAGCTTTTCAAAGTCATACACTTAATCATAGAAGTTGGCAAAGAACCCTGAGAGTTCTCCCAAACCTTTCTGCCTATAAAATTAAATTATTTTAATAACTTAATGTATATTCTAAATTATATGCTCTTACAGAGGCAAAAGAAATGTATGAATAGTTTTTCTATATAATTGAACATACACCCCTTAAATTACTCCTTAAGAATTATTATTTTTCTTGGGCTGTTTTTCTTCAAAGAGTAGAGCACCTACAATGTTTGCTCCACATCTTAATAGAACTCTCTTATCTTCAGAATTCAACATATATCACCAACCTATAAAGCACTTCACATACTAACTCAAATTCTCTTTTAAAAACAATTCAAAGTGCATCTTTAGATATGTAGACACATTTGAGTATTTCTAGAAATAAATTTTAATCTCCAATTTATTATATTTCTTTACAGGTGTATTTACTTATACAAATCTTTTTCCGTATTTGATATCTGATCTCAGTCTTTTTCGATTTTAATTTCACTGTATCTGCTTCTTGCCCAATACTCTCTTACAACCTCCAGCCACCATGTCTGAATGTTTACCTTTCTGTTCATGCTTGGGCACAGCTACAGCCTCTTTCTCATCCTTCCCTTTGGGTTTAGGTGATGTTTTCTGTGCTTCTTTTCCTTTCGCAGCTGATTGCTTCGCTTTCTCCTGCTTCCCACCTTTCGGTTCCTTTTTAGTCTTTACTTCAGTCTTTTCTTTAGTCTTAGTTTTCTTCTCTTCTGTATAGGTTTTTAAAAAGTTGGTTTATTTTTGTTCACTTGCCAACACAGCATTTCATATTTCACTGGTTGTTAACAACAATTTAAAAAGAAAAAGAAAAAAAAAACAATAGAAAAATAGTATCTCTGAGATAAATACTTGACACAAATGCCATTATCTGACTTTTACAGCACTTTGGGAGTGCCAAGTTAGAGTAGTAAAACAAAGGACTCTTTCTTAATTTGCACACGAACACATTCTTTTTTAAGTAGTTAGGAACTTAGTATATCAAGGAGGTATTGCAAATATGCAGGGGATGTGTATACAGGTATGTTCAATGAAAGACAATGTTCAAACCAAAAAGCCCAAAAAAAGAGATCATACACAAAAATAACCTCAAAATGGATAAAGGGCTTAAATGTAAGACAGGAAACCATAAAAATACTAGAGGAATCCACAAGCAGCAAAATCTCAAATATATGCCGAAGCAATATCTTCACTGATACAGCTTCTAGGGCAACGAAAACTAAAGAGAAAATAAGCAAATAGGACTACATCAAAATAAAAAGTTTCTCTATAGCAACAGAAACCATGAACAAAACAACAAGAAAGCCCACTGCATGGGAGAACATATTTGCCAATGTTATAATCAATAAGGGTTTAATCTCCAACATTTACAGGGAACTCATACAACTTGACAAAAGGAAGATAAACAACCCAATCAAAAAATGGGCAAAGGACCTTAATAGACACTTTTCAAAATAAGAAGGAAGGAAGGCCAAGAGGTATATGAAAACATGCTCAAAGTCACTAATCATCTAAGAGATGCAAATCATCTCATAACCCTCAAAATGGCTATCATCAACAAATGACAAGTGCTAGGGAGGATGAGAATAAAAAGGAACCCTTGTGCACTGCTGGTGGGAATGCAGACTGTTGCAGCCACTGTGGAGAACAGTATGGAGTTTCCTCAAAAAACTAAAGATGGGACTCCCTTTTAACCCAGTGATCCCACTTCTAGGAATATATTCCAAGAAACTAGAAACTACCAATCAGAAAGGATACATGCACCCCTATGTTCATAGCAGCACAATTTACAAGAGCTAGGATTTGGAATCAGCCTAAGTGCCCATTGGCAGATGAGTAGATTAAAAAACTTTGGTACATGTACACAATGGAATACTATGCTGCTGTAAAAAGGAAGGAACTCCTACCATTTGCAACAGCATGGATGGAGCTGGAGAGCATTATGGTAAGTGAAATAAGTCAGTCAGAGAAAGGTAAATATCACATGATCTCACTCATTTGTAGATTATAATGAACAACATAAACTGATGAACAAAAACAGATCCAGAGACAGAGAAGCATCTATCAGATGCTCAAACCTCAGAGGGAAGGTAGGGGAGGATGCGGGTAAGAAGGAAAGATCAACCAAAGGAATTCTATGCATGCATATAAGCATAACCAATGGACACAGACAACAGGGGTTGAGGGTGAGGGCAGGATTGAGGGGGCAATGGAGGGATAAGGACACATTTGTAATACCTTAACCAATAAAGGGGAAAAAAGAGAGATCAGATAATTTTGTTTCACAACTGATGATCTTAACAGTGTTCAAGAGACTGAACTATCCACATAGCATTTTTTAAATGTAATTTTACTTGCAATGATGATGGCTAAAAGGGATAAAACAATAAAATTCATTAAAGGATGACTAAGATATTCAGTTTTTAGTACCTTGACTTTAAAGAGCCATAAAGAGTGCAGAAATTAATATATTGGCTCCTGTAAATCTTAAGTCAGAAATAATAATTATATTGACTTTTAAGCACTTAAATGTATCTCAATAGACAGAAAAGGCTACAAATTAGAATATGTATGAATATGTATTAATTATAATATATACACATATTTTATATACAAACATATTTTTAATGTGCTATTATGTGTGTCTGGAGGAAGAAAACTGGGAATGTGAAATAATCATTCTGTGAATCTTTCAATTGTTTTTTAAAGAGCAGTAATAATATAGCACACATTTATAAAAAATTGTTTATAATAGATACAGCATATTGGACATAATTTATTGTAAGAGATCATACATAATCATTAGACATCAAAATAAGTCTACTGCAATGTAATTTATCAATGTAATGGCTAGCTTTTATTGTCACTCACGTTGAAGAATTTGATGAAAATATAATAATCAAGTTTCTTGACTTTAGTACACTAAACAATGATTTGAAATTAAGACAAGATAATATTGTAAAGTCCAGTGAAGAATAAAGAGAAGAATGAAAATGATAATGCCTGATATTTACAAAACCAGAATGGTTTGGGGTATTTCATTTTCTTAAATGGACCAGCATCTCTCAGAGCTCCATTCCTCAGAAACTTTACAGGGAGATGCTGATACTGTGTTAGGAACAGGGGATATTCCTATGATCAAATAAATTTGCAATCACAAAGTTAAACGGTTTCTTTAAAACTTCTCAATGCTGAAGTGTCTTAAGCATCTTCAAGGAAGGGAGTTACACCAAGCTCTCTTTTCCAAGTTACCTGACCTTTAAAAATCTCATTGAAAATCATTCAACTGCCCCACAAACTTCTAATGTCTTTGTGGCTCCTGTGACTATTCAATTGTAGATTTTCTTTTACTCCTTTAAACCATTTCTAAATCTCCTTTGTTAGTTTCTGCTCTTTCCTACCACAGACTCATTTCAATGACTGAAACCATCAGCTCTCTGCAAATCACTTTAAATCAAAATCATTCCAGAAGCCCACAACAAACATTCAGTAGTTTCTGCCTGGGGAGAATGTTCCACTCAGATGGCCAATAGCACGCAAGACATACAACTCACATATATTCACCTAACAAATCCCGCCAGAGAGCTCATCGTGACCTGGGCTCAGAGCTAGTTTCTGGAGCTCTGATGATCAGCAGGATAATCTTATCTGAAGCGTGTTTAGAAGAGCATTTAAAACCATGCCATATCGAGCCCGATCCTATCTTTCTTTGCATAGCATTTTCCCAACAGTTTCTTCTTCCACTGGACTGCTTTCTTTTTCTTGAATATCTCGTGTATTTTCCATGGGTCAAACATTGCTACAAAGCATTCTCTATATTTCCCATGTTTCTCCCATATATGAATTCCTTTGTGTTAAATTCATCTACAAGTGGCGTTGCCACTATTTATTAATCCTTAGTTCACTTGAGCTTCAACCAAAATGGCATATGCAATGGAGAACCAAAATGAGAATCAGACTTTCTTTCATCCATCTTAACTTCAATAAAATGATATTTGGTTATCTCATTGAAAAAATTTAGTAAAATATATATCTGTCTCAAATACCTAATTATTGATATTATATAAATAAACACATTAAATTTTGAAAACAGATTACAAATTTCATCTAAATGATTCATTCATCCATTGAAAATGGTGCATTTGAGATTTCTAAACTATGATGATCACATAAAACCTATATTTTAATAGTTCATATTGAACTATCAATTAAATTTTATATTTTCCTAATATCAAACCACTGGTAGACAAATTTGGCATAGTAAAGTTAATACATACATTCCTCCAAAATAGTTTACATTAATCATGTATTTGCTTTTGGGGGGTTTAGTATTAAGAACTTGGGGCTTCAATGGTTAAAATATTAATAAAAATTTATGGTTTACTTTTTCTTCATAAAAAAAAATCCTGAATTAAAATCTTCTAAAAAATCAAACTCAATGTGTGTAATACTAGCCAAAAGCTATAAACCTTATTGTCATAGTAACAAATTACCTAAAACATCTAATTGAAACAACATTCATTTAATATCTCCTGGTTTTCATGGTTCAAAAGTATTGGCACCATGTGGCTCAATTACATTCTCTTTTTAGTGTCCACAAGGCCAAAATCAAGTTATTAACAGAGTGGCATCTCTCACTAGAGGTTCTGGGAGGAATGGGCTTTCCCACTCATTCATTGTGTTGTAGAATTTTTTTCACACTTTCCATGAGGCCTCCTCAATTTTTTTTTAATCTAAAGGATGTTTAGGAGAGCAATAAAGGTCAAGTTCTTCTGACACTTCAAATCTTTCTCTTTTGGCCCTTCTCTAATGTTTTTAAAAGTTCATGAAATTACATTGAGGTCAATGAATAACATAGGAAAATTTCTGTATTTTATATGAATTTTAACTACTTCTGCAAACTCCTTTCTGCTATATATTGTAACATAGCCAATGGGATGACATAAGGGATGAAAGGCATGGGGTCCAAAACTCTGCCTACCACATATGGGGAAGTTCTTTATTCTCCTCTCAAATTTTGAGGTACTCAATTGTTTTATGTATTCAGTTTTATTACTCTTTAAATATTAAATTTAAAGTGTAAGGCCAAATTAATGTTTTATGTAAAGAAAACTCTGAATGTTTTCAATCATCTAGTTGTTACCCAAAATGTAAACTTTAACAGAAAAAGAATTTAGTTATGAAAATAATCAAGAGAAAAGTTACCTTTTGCCATTGTCTTTGTTTCTGGTTTTTCTTTTTTCTCAACTTTTTCCTTGTGAGTTGCTTAAACAGAAAATTTTATATTAGTATATACTTTTAATAGATTTTAGAACTAAGTTTTCTCTTTACCTCAGACTTATAACCAACAAAATAATGAACTATTTCAAAGATTTATGACTTTAATGAGCTAACTCAGAAATAAAGAGCTACCAATGTAATATTTGAATAGACTCCAATTTTAAAGACTTGGAGTTAAGACTGAGATAGCATTTTGAATGCTAGTCTCAAACTCCTTTTTACTACTCCCAACAGGTAAAGTTTTTAAGACAAACCGACTTTATAAGAATTTGTTGAAAGATATATAATTTTACCATGGAGTACTTTTGGATTAACAAAAAGAAATATTTAAATCAGGACTAGAGCTTTGATTAAGCACAGTATTTCTGGACAAGGCCACCACTGAATATTAGGTTTCACTGCATGCGACTGTCTTATGCTTTGGCAAGAAGTTTAGCTGCTCTGGTCGCTGCTTCTCAAATGCTCTCCACTCCAATGACACTTTGATGACCAAAACTTTTACCAAAAACTATCAAGGGACAGCAACTTTGGTAGATTACTATCCATAAAAATTAATCACATAAAACTACTAAGTACAACTTTTTAATTAAATAGTATTAAACATGATACCTGAAACATTCCTTCACATTGTCTAGGTAATAAATTAATAAGACAATATGAATTTATATTATTAACTTAAATTATACTTACACAGACAGGTAAAACCTTGTGTCTCACAAAATTTAAGTAAAGGAGTTTTGAGAAGTCCAACAGAATGTGCAAATTATTTTTGTAGTTCAGATACATTAAACTGTATGGTTTGGTAGTTTCCCAAATCACCATAGATTTCTCAATATATACTATTTATTGAAGAAAATAATGAGAATTAAGTCTATCATAGAAAATTAAATGATAACATAGATTCCTAAATATCATAAAGGATTCTAGCAAAGGAAATTATCAGATAATTCGGCAATCTATGCATGCTGTGGATCTATAAATCTACTGAAATCTAACCCAAATATCCTAGGCATAATTCACTTTGAAACAAGAGCAAAAAAAAAAAAACAAAAAAAAAAACCCTATAATTTTCTTTCACATCATACATTAAAATGAATTTTTGATGAATTAAAGTGAAATGTGAAAGTTTCTAAAACTTGGGTAAAATATTATTAACTATTGATTTAATCTGTGGAAAAAGATTTAAAAGCAGAAATACCAAAAGTAATATTAACCTATCCAGCTGCATGCAAATTTAGAAATATAAACACACATATTCACATATCATATCTATTCCCACAGACACCCTTACATTAACTACAAAACTGGAAAAAAAATGAAAAGTGACAGACCAAGGATATATACCCAAATGACATGCACACATATTATCAGGAGAAATAGGTAATGAGTAGTTGTAGTTACACCAGAAATATAAATTGCTAAAGTTTATACTTACCCCTTGAATCTATAGAAAACAAGCAGTTAACGTGAAAAAAATATCTCTATTTAAATGCAGTTTTTTTTTTAAGAGAATGAGGAAAGTATCTATTTACTGATATTGAAAGTTCTCTAGATAATATTGATAAATTATAAAAGTCAGAAACGAGGACATGGTAAATTTTGTGTGGAAAATATGGAGAAACAATAAATTATATTGTTTTATAAATTCATGATGAAGCTCTGAAAGACACACATAAAACTTATAAAAGTATTTTTACTATGTATATGTATAGATAGGATGGAATAGGAACCTGGAGGGTGGGAATAAGGCAGGAAGCTTTTAACAATGTTTCTTTATACATTAAATAATGAATCTACATTGCATATTCTAAACAAATAAGACAAAAAATAAAAATTTAAAAAGTCTGGTCTAATAGGTAATAGAAGTAGCAATAGAGTTCAAGGATCTTAAGCATTTCATTTTCTTCAACCCAGAAATTATTCTTTTTTGATTCAATTATAATAAAATTATCATAATAGAAATAAATTTATGATAATATAAAATCTGATGTAAAGAAGAGGCCAAACAGGAAGGAACCAATGTCTAAAAATAGCAATAAGAAAAACACTATACCTTTCTTTTCAGGTTTTTCTTTTTCTTTTACTTTGTCTTTTTCTCTATGGGTAACTGGAAAGAAACAGACAATACTTTTTCTTTAAGTAAACAGAATAAATGATGAGATGATTACATGGCAGTCTTTGATGTCAAAAACTTACTTTCTGCCTTTAGAAATCTTTCTTTAATTGGCATGAAGTTTTATAGAGAGGTTAAACCATTAAGATAATTATAGATTTATTTACTTCTATTTTTACTTTATAACAAAACTAGGTCTAATTGCAAAGATAAGAATACCACTCAGCTTTCCCAAATTTTCAAGTTTAATTAAATGAAAAAGTTTTAACATTTCTTATACCATATATCAAAGGAGCCCAGCTCTATACTGGAGAAATGCCAAAAATATGAGCATAAAAATTCAGGAGATAATATTTTGCAACTGAAGCAAAGTATAACCTGCCTAAAGAGTACATGTTAATCTTCTCCAGAAACAATTCACAATGAAAGCTTTTTGAAAATATAGTGAGATAAGACTAGATGACACCGAATCCCTCCAAAGTAAACAAAATGTAATTTAATATGAACTGTGATCCAATTAATTAATATAGTCAGGCTCCAATTTAAGACATAATCTTACCCCACAATGCAATCATACATCTTATTACTGGCACCTCCAATTATTTAAGATAGAAACATGGAACTCTCCTAGGATTTGGCTTTTATTTTCCATTTTGTACATTTACCAAACTCTTTCATAGATGTTTAATATTCCTCTTACCCATCTTCTTTTATCCAATATTACATTTTCTTCCAATCATTTATTTACACAGAAGTATAGAAAGAGCATCTGCCAAGTACTAAAGACCCTGCTAGACAAGACAGACTCCATGATTTCAACAAGCTAGTGGATGATAGATGCTAAACAAATAATTATACAGATAGTTAATTGAAGCTAGTATAGCTGCTATGAAGAATATATATTTTTCTGTTGGCATGTCAATGTGCATAATGAGACCCAATCTAGTCTGTGTATTTGGAGAAGGCCCCTTGTATCTACAGATACAAAAGATGAGAAAAAATTAAGCTAGTAAGGGAGCAGAAGGAAAAAGAAGAGACAATTTCAAAAGTTGAAGTAGGATATCCTTATGCTATATAATAAAAGCCTAATATGCTAAGTGTCCAGTCGTCCATTCAACCAATTAAAGCATAATATGCTAATTATATGCTAAGACTGCTTAACCACTTGCTATGACATGCACTGATCACCAGGGAACAGATGCTTTGACCAGTAGGTTAGCTTGTGGCTGGGATCCAGCTGATCCAGACTGAGCAAGATGGGCCAAATATACCCTGGAGCCCTCCTGTGGTCACTCTCTTGCCCTGATCATGTACTGGTGGGGTCCCTTGGCCTGGCATGCACCCTCTCACAATCTGGGACCCCTCAGAGACTCAGTTTTGGTTTAGTCTTGAAGGCTAGGCTGAGGGACCTCACAGGTGCACAAATTTGTGCACTGGGCCTCTAGTTATTATAATCTCCTGACTAGTTCCTTGAACCTTTAGGTTTAGTTTTTTATGTTCTCAGAGTAACCTTGATAACAGGAATATCTGATTATACCATTGACAAGTTAAAATATTACATCCCTCATTGCTTAGCATGGTATCTGTCACATAGTAGATGCTATATCCCCTTGAACTTTACATCCCATTATAACAAAACAGAGTTCCACAAGCTCACTGCACGCCCTCTTAATGCCTTTGCATCTCTCAACTGCCCATCTTTTATCTTGAATTTCCACATCCCCATGCCTTCACCTCTACAAAATGTTTTTTGACCCCTACTTATTTTATGCACCAACTATACCACGTGCATAATTCTATTTTAGCATGTAAACAATAATACTGCAATTGTTCCTATATCTGACAACCCAGTAGGTGAAGTCTCTTTAGGGACTACTGTGTATTATTTTATTTTTGCATCTGTGCCTCATCATATGGTGTCTGTCACATAGTGAACTCCTAATAGATATTTTTGAATAAGTGAAATTCCAAACTATTACAAGAAGAGTTATTTTCATCTTTTACTACAATTCTATTAATGGATGATGTGGTATAGATATAATAAATACAGTCTGCTTCCATCAGAAACCATTTTACAACATGTTAACATTTTCTGAACTAATTAAAAGCCAATGAGAAACAAAAGAAAAATACATCCTAGAACATTATTTTTTTTTCTTTCCACATTCAATGATTCTTTGAGGTGTTTATGAATTACTAAATGCAATATAACTAGCTGACAAAATAAGGAGAGGACATCAGTATTCACACATGACCACAGATAGCTTAGTTCAGTTTCTTTGGATTACTATTAATTAAGCTGAAATACCAAAATAAAATCTTGGCAAAAACAAAGCCTCTTTTAAAGTTTCTCTAGGGGAAACCTAGTTGGTGTGAGATAAGCTGTGCTTTCGGAACCCTGATTGGCATGGCCCCCAGGAGAACACCTAATCTGCCTCTCTGCCTCTGCAAAGGACCAGACCTCTCCCACCCCAGACAGCTGGCTGTCCACAGCACTAAAGGATTTTCTGGTTGACGTGTGCCCTGGTGCAAATGGGAGCATTCACACCAAATCAGAAGAGCGAGAGAGCTGCATTCAGACTCCAAGCAGCATCTGAATGTCTCTTTTCCCTCTCCCTGGGGGAGAATCTGGTTCCTTGCGGTCTAAGTTTTGATTTGCAGACACATTCCTGCATGCTGGCATTTCGTGAGCCCCTCAGAAATGGCACCGGAAGAGTGTTCTGAAGCAGCTGGATCCTGTGCTCAAGGGGAGCTGTTCAAAATGGCAGACAGCCACTAAATCTTCTTGGACAGAAACTTCACGCTTTGGCAAGACTGAGCTCAAATACCAAGTTTTAAAATGTCTTTCATCGAAACAATGCAATCATCAATGAAACTGCCTTCATGGTGGCTCCAAAATAAACATCATTTGCTCTGGTGATTGCATTTTCTTGTGCATCTCTTTACTTGCAACCCCCAACTAGAAGTCTGCATGGGGAAGGAGAAAAAGGTACCCTCTTTTTCTGTCACCAGATCCGTTTGGCAGGTGAAATCTTAGCGAGGCCAGTTTTAGCTCAGGGTAAAATAAGCTGGTTGCACCTGCTGGAGCTTAATTTGTTTGTCATCCTTATTTACAAGAAACAAAAGTCCCTTCAGTAGGCTGATAATTAAAAACAAATGGAGTCCACCAGTTGGAATGGCCCTGATGTTTGGCACCCGAGTTGGCATGGACCTGCTGCTCCTGCGCTTGCCCAGATTCTGACCTTTCCCTGACCAGAACATTCGGCTCAACTCAACTCTGAAGTGTGTCTCTCAAACTTCCCCATATGGTCCCTCTCCAGCACTCTGCAAGCTGTGCTCTGTGCTCTCACAGAGCTCGGCTCGGGCAACCTGCCAGGCAGCCTCTGTGTCCTTTTCTGAAGTGTATCCGAGCTCACAGTGCCCCTGACCTTGAGGCTCTTATCCAGCAAAGCCTTCTTAAGGGGCCCAGCCGTAGGCACTTAGGGCCAGATCGTCAGAGCCCTCTGCTGATCTCTCTGCTCTTTTCAAAAATCAAAAGTTTTTGTGTCAAATTTTTTTAAATTTTATCTTGTATAGACTACTATATTCTTCAGTGGACAGTTAACAAATAAATTTAATGAACCAAAATTGGAATTCATACTTTACTTCAGAGCTACTGTATGGGATGAGTTTTGAGTGCTCAAATCAAAACAAATCAGATGGAAAAGCAAGTGATCATTACATCTTCATGTTATAAAATACTTCGGGGAACGCGGTTAGCTGTAACAGATTTTGCTGATTTTTCTTTTAATTAATTTCACTGCTTCTCAGCTTTCTGGTGTTTATCTTGTGGAAGCTATTAGCACTGAAGTGGTCTACAAATTTTAAGTATGTCAAATTTTCAAATAGCTTCATAACTTTCATATATATCCATGCTTGCATCCATCTTTTATTTTAATGAAAGAAGAGCGGGATACAAATTCACTTTAAACCCCTTTAAAAATTCTGCTTTAGCACCATTAAACAAAAATGCCAGATATACCTTCGGTTAGTGTATATGTCTCTGCGTGTGTTTCACTTTTTTTTTTGTAACTAATTATTACAATTTCCATTCTGTGCTCAGGCAAAATGATCTACACACTTTGAGCAATATGTAATGATGTCTTCCTGAGTATGGAAACTTCTCAAAGATTGCATTATTCATTCCTGCTACGGGAAGGATTTATCATTTTAAATTTAATATAAGCACCCCGCTTTAGAGCTGGTTGGAATGAGGAAGGTCAATTAGCCTGAATCTCTTTGTCCCTGGAGAAGAAAACACAGGCTCATAAGAGTCCCTTGAAGAATAGACTAGAAATATAGATATCAGAGAGCTAAACCAGTATTCTCCCAAAACTTGGCTGCCTTGTATATTCCAGAATTATAAACTATGTACCAAGTGTGGTGATTGGATTCTCGAAGCATGTAATCTACAGTGTAGCCTATAATATATACCATACACACATCTTTTCCATAATAAAATAGCATTCATTTATGTATTATTAAAGTGAAGATTAGGCAAATTACCCCAAATTAAAAAGCTCATCTGATACATGTACATTAAATCACAAAACATAAATTTAAATTCCAAAATATGAGATTTACTCTGAAATCTGGTTTAATCGTATGGGTAGCTTCCCCTTCACCCAGGGCTACGGAGCCAGTGAGCACCTAATCACTTCCTCCTAAGGGGAACAGTCACCATGGAGGTGACACACAGCTTTGTGTAGTCTTCTGTTCTCATTCCCCAGGCTTATTTTGCACCGTTGCCAGAGAGGAAAAGAAAATATAATTTGTACTTTGATGAGTCAATTATACACAGCTGAGAGAAGGCAAAAGGCAAAGTTTATACAAGCTGACTAAACTAATCTGTGGGCTTTGAAAGCATTTTTATAAACGGCTATATGATATTTAGGTGTATTTTAATGTCCTGTCTTTTTTGCTTTTGAACCACAATCTTCAGCAAAATCCTATGCCAGCTTATGATTCCTGCCCTATAATTGATTCCCAGGAACCATCCTAATCCAAGCAGCATTATTTTTACATAAACAACCATTTTTAAAAATGGAACCAGCCTAGCTGATGTGTCTCGGTGGTTGAGTGTCCACCTGTGAACCAGGAGGTGACAGTTCAATTCCTGGTCCACGCACATGCCCAGGTTGTTGGTTTGATCCCTGGTAGGGGGTGTGCAGGAGGCAGCTGATCAATGATTCTCTCTCATAATTGATGGTTTTTTTCTCTCTCTCTTTCTCTCTCTCTCTCTCTCCATGTTGCCTCTCTAAAATCAATAAAAATATATACTTTTTAAAAATGGAACCATTCTGTAAAGTACATGATTTTCTAATCACCATGCTACACATCTGAAACTAACACAGAATGTTATTGAGTACAAACTACAATTGAAAAATAAATATGTATATGTAAATAAAAATATATAAAATGTTCCTTTGACTTTGTGCATATGGTACCTGCTATGGGTTGAATGTGTCACCTCAAACAGATGTGACCTTAGTCTGTCTTCACAGAGGTAATTAGCTTGAGATGCAGTCACTAGGGTGGGACCTAAGGCATGACTGATGTTCTTATGAAAATGGCAAATATGGACAGAAACAGATATCCACAGGGAAGGAGAGACAGATACATGAGGAGACCAGCATTTGGAGATAAAAGCAGAGATCAGAGTGACCCATTTACAAGCCAAAGATTGCCAGCCAACCACCAGAAATCTGGGAGGAGTGTGAAGATATTCTCCCTTACAGTGCCCTGAGAAAATCAGTCCTGCTGAGTCCTCGACTTTGGCTATTGATTGATGGTTTGCAAATTAATTTCATTAATCTCTGTCACTGACAATAAAGTTATTTTAAGCCACTCAGTTTTTTAAAAATATATTTTTTATTTATTTCAGGAAGGGAGAGAGAGAGAGAGAGAGAAACATCAATGATGAGAGGGAATCATTGATTGGCCTCCTGCATGCCCAGTACTGGGGACTGAGCCTGCAACTCCAGCATGTGCCCTTGACTTGAATCAAAACTGAGACCCTATAGTCTGCAGGCTGATGCTCTATCCATTGAGCCATACCAGCTGGGGCTAGCCACTCAGCTTTTGATGCTTTGTTACAACAGCCCTACAAAAGGCCTAAATCTCAACCTACCCATGCCTCAAAGGCCCTACCAGAAAACTACAATCAAACCTATTCTGCAATCAAGGTAGCCAGTTACCTCCTCAACCACAATCTCTCCTCCAGGACATCTCTTTGTGGAATTATACCACCTGCTGGTGTAACTCTGTATTTGCTTTTCTGGATTTCTTATTGAACTGAGTCTGATTACTCTGACTTTTTAGTGCTCGGTGTAATGTCTGGCACAAAGTTAGTGCTGTAAATAAATGAATGTGTATTATCATGTGATGGCTAAAGCCAGTTTTTCCTTGTACAATATGTGCCTTCTTTCCCTTGACTGGCTCAGTCTGATGCTGACCACATGTCATCGGTCAGCACACACTTCTGCCATGTGAACTTTCTCACCATTTCTAAGGTCAGTGTGGCACCTGAACATGGGACAATCCAGGTGGTAGAGCAGACACATACTGTTCTGAGTCCTAAAAGGCCCTCCTTTTGTCTAGGAGACATCATGGACAAGGTTCTCTTATCTCGGTATGTGTTTTCCACGAGGTTCTAGTCTTTTTTGGTTTGTTGTGTCCTATGAGTAAGCTGAAATGCCTAATAGTTAAATAGAAGCCTAAATGCTATCTGAAAACAACAAGAAAATTTGCAATTGCAAAGAAACAAAACAATATGCAATTAAAAACACACACAACTAAATGGAGAAAAATAATGTTAGTATTTATCTCTGGATAATTACATTGTGGTTCCTTTTCTTTGTTTTTTTGTTTTGTTTTCAAAATTGTCCAAATTAATCTGTATTACTTTAATCTATATCATTATATTATAACTTTTATTGTGGGTGTTTCCTAATTATATCTTATAGACTGTTTTGTTCTAATATGAAACTCACTATCAAATACTTCAATTGCTGTTGACCACATAAATTTGACATTAGAGTGGTCCAATTAAAGCTGAATAAAAACAGAAATCTCAAAGGAAAATTTGCTCATAGGAATTAAATACAGCTTAACAAAATAGAGAAAATGAATACTTAATTAATTCATTATTTCAACACTAGAGGCCCAGTGCATGACATTTGTGCAGGGGGTGTGGGGGGGGGGTCCAATTTGTATAGTACTCTTTATTAGATAGGATTACAGAGTGTGTTTCATGTTTTGAGTAGATTGCCATGTGTTAAAAAATTAATTTGATATTAATACACATTCAGAGCTGGTAGGAATCTGAGAGACCACTGAGTCTGAAGTTCTTTGTTCATAGACAAGTAAACAGAATAATAGGAGTAAATGCCAGGGTTGACCTTGAACATATATGAAGACAAACATAGTTTTGCCTTCAGTCAGTTAGGTCAATATACCCACAATTAAAATTTATGTCAAGCCCTAGCTGGTTTGGCTCAATGGATAAAGCATTGGCCTGGAGACTAAAGGATCCTGGGATTTGATTCTGGTCAAGGGCACATGCCCCTGTTGCAGGCTTTATTCCCAGTACAGGGCATGCAGGAGGCAGTTGATCAATGATTTTTCTCTCATCATTGTTGTTTCTATCTCTTTCTTCCTCTCCCTTCTCTCTGAAATCAATTTAAAAAAACATTTAAAATTTTGTGTCAAAATGCTTAAAGGATAAAGGCAGGGGTGTAACAGTAGAAAGGGTCTCTGCCCAATATGAAGGAACAGCAAAGAAGCCTATTAAAGAAACTTACATTCTATCTGAGAACCAAAGAAATGAGCAGAAGCCTGCCAAGTGACTACACAGGAATGGCCAGATGGCCAGAGAGAACTGTGTACAAAAACCCAGAGTTATGAGACAGCTTAGAGACTGCCCAGCAATTCTTCCTTTCTAAGGCAGAGAGGACGCCAGTGGTCTGGAGTGGCATGGGGAAGCAAGAGGAGATCTGAGCGTGAAGGGGAGTTGATGAGTAGGTTGCAGAGGAGGGAGGGTATGTGTTTAAGTGCACAAAGCTGGGAATGTGTGAGGCTACCAGTGATCATATGAGAAGGGCTTTATTTGTGCCAACAGAATATGTGGCTTTATCTCTAAGTCTCTGTGATGGCAACAGATAGAGTTAAGTCTGTGAGTAGCATGAATTGCCTGGATTTTAGGGGTTAATGCAGGGAAATCAGTGAAGAAGTGACTGTAATAATCTGAAAGATTGATTGTTGAGGAGATAGCAGTGGAAGATGAGAAGTAAAAATAGACCATGTTATTAGTTCAACACAAGGTCAAAAGTATATACACTATTCTGATCATAAAGTAAGTTACCACCTCCTTTATGTGGGCAAAAAAAGCCAAGATATGAACATTAATTAACATCTTAGAGCTTATACCTTAAAGCCAAAAGAGGTACTCATTGCCAGGTTAAAAATTAAAAGGCTTTTTCTTGAGCTTCATAAAACTGTTCCTTTTGTTCCCTAACAAAACAAAACAAAAAATATATCAAACAAAATAAATAGATGGACAAAATAGGAATAAAAGTTACCTTGGCCTTATGAATTAAAATCATTTACATAATGTAAATGACTATAAAAATTACCTAATTTTACATGAAAAAGGGTAAGAATTTAAACATTAATTTTTTGATATTTTAAAAGTAAATGAATTAACATATAACATGAAATTATTTTGGAAATGTATGTTCTCTGGGATTCATATTCTTTTGTTTTTCTGCTTTCCAGTAGATGAGTAAATCTCCTAAGTGTAGGATTCATGGTTTTCCCAATAACTTCACACTCTTAAAACCTTTACAATTCTATATAAGTCCCTTGAAGGAGGAAAAAATAGAGACAATAGGATGTCATGTAGCTTCTATCACCAACATTTTTATCTCCCTCCAAAATATACCAGCTTCGGCATAATGAATCTTTATAGACCCAGATATTTGCTGGTTTGTCTATACTCATTGCAGGCTACTAACTACTTGAACATACTGTATCTTTTCTTTCAATCGTTCAAAATGCCTTGATAACAATTAAATTTCTAATGATCTATCACATCTAGCCGTAACTGATATGGAATGTGGCATATATAAAAACATATATTTATCTACATATGGGAACAGTTATAAAACAACATTTACTTTCTCACTGACAGCTTGGGAATAATAATAATATAAAAAAGCAGGCATTATTCTACGTGGATGAGGAAACTAAGCAGTAAAACAAACTATTGTGTTACTACTCACAAAGAAAATCTGTGGAGGAAAAGAAACTACCTGTGAAGCCCATTTCAGTGTTGAACAGCTGAAGTTTCAGAATATATATTCAGGTATTAATCTCTAGCCAAGCCTTTGAGAAAGTTATTTTAAACCTCAGCCAAATCCACTGTTTTAATTATGCAAAACTCTCTCGTTTAATAAACCCACTCTCCAGCCCACTGCTCAAAGTCTTTAACAGCAGGATTCTAATAGAGCCAGGTCCAAAATGGAAATGGTGCCATCTGCATCCCCCCATCCGCTCCGGCAGCACTGCTACTAAATTAATCGTACAGTCTGCAGGATACAACAGTGGAAACCCCACTGGTATGGAACCAGTGGAGTTTCTGTTTAACCCCCAGCAGATAGAAATGCAGAGCCAGCTCAGTCACGGCTAGTCAATCTGTACCTAAGAGCTGTGTCCAATTTCCCTGACCAATGGAATTAAGAACCAAAAAAGGAAAGGGAAAAGTAAGAAGACATTAGTTCCCTGGCTACAAATATAAATAGGTTTCAACTGAGTAAGCTTCAATGTCCCCGACTGTATAAGAATTGGCTGGCCAATATGAAATGAATTCAAACAATAGGATTACAGATAGACTGTCTGGCAGAATGATTCCAGATCTTCACAAAAGGACGTACATGAAGCATAATTTTTTAAAATGACATTTTATGTATAGATTCACATATTGGTATAATTTTTGGGTTAGATATTACTTCTATTATTTGAAACTGTACTCTTTTACAACTTTAATATTTTTCTACAGGTAATTTTGCATTATCTAGTTTTGACATAATATATGTTAGACAACATTCCATTTTTATCCCTCCAAACTTCTTTTACTTTCTGTCTGTATCACACCATAATAGTAATTAGGTTTTCTTTCTGCCCTGGCAAAAATTAAAATGGTCAGTTTCACCCAAAACTCATGTGAAACTGACTGTTGAAGAGACCTGGACATATTAAAAACTATGTTTTTAGCTTTCCATGTTTCTTTAAAGTTATATGACTTCATGGGCCACCTCCCCCAAACACACACACACACACACACACACACACACACACACACACAAATTAGGCTTGTAAAATGAGTAAGACAATACTGGTCATGCAACACTGTAGTTACTGGGTTCAGTTCTCTAGAAAGGAATATTAATCATCATGCCTCACCTTCCATCTAGCACTTAAAGCTTTGTAAGAAAGTTGTAAGGCCTTGCAGTACACATTGACGTAATGTAATGACTGCATTTCTACACCAACTATTTTAAAGGTATTTCATGGAATAAAAAACTCAAGGTTAAGATAAATTGAACCCTCACTTATAGTATACTAGAGGCCCAGTGCATGAATTCATGCACTGGTAAGGTCCAGATGGCCTATACCGATGGCCTACAATAGCAGGCCAACTGGGGGTGAGGCCAGCTGGGGAGAGGGGCTGTGGGCTTTCTGGTCATTCCACCGTTCAGCTTGCATATTACCCTTTTATTATATAGGATTATTAAAAATGTTGCTAATAAGTCAAAAATATGATATGGTACTATCTTAGTAAATATCAGATGTAAATAATTTAAATATTATTATACATTTTGAAGTTACTTCTATTTCAGTCATTAAATATTATTTCTATATGTGTGCCTGAAGTTAAATGAGAAGTAAAGGTACTTATTTAAACACTATCAAAAATTAGGACAAAGAACACTAAATATGAAAACTTCCCTTTCTCATATAAATGTGTATTATAGACCAAATAAAAATTAGAATAAACACAAAATTAAACATTTACCTTTAGTCTGAAGTTTCCTTTCAGGTTTCTCCTCTTTTTCAGTTTTTTCTTTGCGTATTTCTAGGGGGAAATAGAATTTCTAATTTAAAAAGTCTTTTTTGAAAATGTGCAAAATATGTACCATAGTTATGACTACATAGCTATTCACCATGATGCCTAAATCATTATATCTAATTATAACAAGTTATAGATGCCTAAAAGGATTTTATAACATATTGCTACAAAAAATTACTCATTTATTGAAATAAAGAAAAAAATGCAAATTACCTCAAATGAGAGTTATTTGAAAAAGTTTAAAAACTTACATCAATGGAAATATATTGTCACTGTTTTCAGTGTGAAAATTGATCCCAAAGTATAATTATGTTTCATATCAATTATTCTTTTTCAAAAATATGTTTTTATTGATTTCAGAAAGGACTGGAGAGGGACCAAGAGTTAGAAACATCAATGAGAGAGAATCACAGATTGGCTGCCTCATGAAACCCTCTCACTGGGGATCAAACCTGCAACCTGGGCATGTGCCCTGACTGGGAATTAAACTGTGACCTTCTGGTTCATAGGTCGATGTTCAACCACTGTGCTACTCCAGACGGGCTGTTTTATATCAGTTACTCTCCATACAAATTAAGAATACTTAGTAAGAATGTCATTTAGATTTAGGAAAATTTAGTTTTTACATGTTAAATTAAGAATTTGTGAAATGAACTATAACAACTATCTCATAAAATATGTATATATCAGAAGCAGTGACTCTAAGCTATATTTATAATCAGAATTTGGTATTTAATTTATCCAATAATCACTGTAAGCAGATATAACCCATTTCATAAAATGAGTTAGTTGTTACATTTTCTAAACATCAGGTTTTAAGAAATATATATAATTTGCTGCTAACTTCAGTATCTATGCATTGCAAGGTTTAGAAAATGAAGTTAATTCTGAATTTGCAATTAATTTGGATAGATATAATTTGAGATTAGCGTTTGCAAATATGATTACTACCTCTGAAAAGTGACTTAATCTTAAATTCCATGATTTTTCTTAGGAGAATGTTAATGAGTTTTATTTATTTAATTATCACAACTTTATCCCACAGATGCTCTGACATGGTGTTAATTACTGTATATATTGTAAACTCTCCATTTGTAAATTAGATTTTAAATATTAGTAAATTTTCTTTAAGTTTAAAATCAAGACTAACCATAAGGAAATCCTACATATCTTCAGAAAAGACAGTTACTGACTCCTGCACTGTGAAAATTTCCTTTCCTCATTAATTCATCATCAGACTCTGCAGGGCCACTGCTCTACCCTCATTCCATCCCTGACTTTGAATATGGCAATAGAGATACAAAGGAGTTAAGATACTCACATGTCTTTAAAAATACAATTCACCAAGGTGCCAGGAAAGATCTCCACAGGGCACAAGAAACTTTTATCTTCCTTGATTTCTCATGGTTGTTTGTTTGTTTGTTTGTTTGTTTTGTTTTGTAATTTCTTCCTTATATGTCTACAGAACCTACTTCAAAGAAGGGTTTGTCATCTTAGCATCATTGACTTCTTGGGTTGAGTGGATCATTACTGGAGTGCAGTGGGTCTATTCTGTGCACCCATGGCATTTAGCAGCACCTCTGGCCTCTATGAACTAGATGGCTATAGTTTTACCCCTAGTCATAACCAGGAAAAATGTCTTTAGACATTGCCAAGTGCCCCTGTAGGGCAAAATGATCCCCAAGAATATGTTGAGATGGCTCAGAAATATATTTCTTTTGCTTATCCTTTTGCGTTTGGATTCTATAGCATTTTCATAATAATGTAACAAAAATAGTGTTGGACTGTAATATGTCATATAGTGCTACATGTGTGGAAACTTTTGATCATTGTTTTAAGAAATGTATTGTGTTTACAAAGGCATAATAAAATTTCATCTTACAGATGATAGGCAAAAAAAGCTAACAGTAAACACACACACACACACACACACACACAGAACTTGTATCTTCAAACAGTTCTAAAGACACAAGATAACCTGCCTCATTATTGTTTATCACCATCCAGACTTACCTTGTCAATGCAGTAACCACTAGACACATGTGCATATTAAGGACATGATACATGGTTAGTCAAAATTGAGATATGATATAAGGATAAGTACACAGTGGATTATGAAGACTTACTGTAAAGAAGAATGTAAAATATCTCAGTAAGTTTAGATTGTAATGTTATAATTAAGTTAGTAAGTTACAGATTGTAATGATATAATGTTGGTTATAATGAGGTGATGGTTTTAAATTAATGTGTCATCTTGGCTAAACTACTATGCCATGTAATTTAAATTAACATTATTTTAAGAGTTACTGTGAAGGTGTTTTGCAGATGTAATCAAAATCCCTAATCCATTGATGTTAACTAAGAAAATTTTTCTAGAATATCTGGGTGGGCTTGTCTGAAACAGACCCGAGGTCTCTGAGGAAGAGGGAAGAAATTATCTCTGTGGCTATGGTTTTGGTCCCTGCACGTGGGCTCAAATTTACCTTCCTAACTTACATGGCCAGTCCCCACAATCACATAGGACAACTCCTTGTAACGAATGTCTCATTATAAAATATATTAGCAACATTTCCTACTGGTTCCACTTCTGTGAGCAAGCCCCAATATCCTGATTTGAGTAAATATGTTATTAAAATTAATTTTATAATTATTTTTACTTTTTTCAATGTGGCTCCTTAAAATTTTTAAATTACATATGTGCTCACAATTTATTGCTATTGGATGGCATTGGTCTAGTCCTATGAGTAGGCAAATGATCTTTTTAAAAATCTAAAGTCATCTACAGGGTTACATATTTTACAAGTGAATTGAAAAACTAAACTTGAATGCCCCCCTGCCAATACTACCCTGCTTCCACCCTCCTGTTCTAACCAACAAGGGCTGTGGAGAAGATTGGCCTCTTAGAGGCAAAAAAAACACACAAAAAAACAAAAAACAAAAAGCAATATATTGTCAAAGACAAGAGCCAGTGGTCTTTGGACATGCTAAGGGAGTCACCTTAAGAGTTGATTTCTTATTTCCTGTAGTGATTAATTTGAACACAGAAAAGGGATGAAATATTGTAAATTAAAATGTTACATGAAATCTTACATTCATTGTGAAATGAGAGGCCTTGAAGCTTGAGTTGCATGAGAAAACCCTATAGTTAATAGAGTAAACACAACCCAGACCAATTTCAAAGATAAAGCCCCATTATTTTTTTTATGTTGCACTTTAGCCTAATCCAAACCAGGGCAACCCAATGATCTGAGCATATCCATTCAAAGTTTTTGCAAGTATGGGTTATAGATTAACACACACACACACATACACACACACACACACACACACACACACACACACACATCTCTACAGCTGAGAAGGAGCAGAAATATGTTGACTTATATGAGCATTTTTTTTTTTTTGGCAAGAACATCAAAAACTGATTTTTTAACTGATGTTTCTTTGTAAACCCTTAGTAATTCTATGGAGGTAAGTGTAGACAAGCACAGCTAACCTTGTAAAGGCATACACACACCTACATTCTTTCCTCATAAAATATGAAATAAATTCATTTCTGATGATTCAAACTTAAGGATAAATTAAATGTCTCTGCATCTTGCATTGCCACACTGCATTTTCTTTGCAGGCTGGATTCCATCACTACTGTCACCGTCTGTGGCTCTCAGATGTCTGAGGAATCCAGTAAAGCCTCTACGCAGTGTGCCAGTTCTCTTTCCACACACTTCAGCCAGGAAGTGATGACCATCCAGGCACCTGTCCAAATGAGTACAACCTGCTACCAATTTAGACTTCACAGGGTATTTTCCTCACAAAGCAGCTGATGCCTGCTTTTTTACTCTCAATTGATCTTGTCAACTAAGAGCCATTTGTATAAGAGCACAAAATTAAATATCAAAGACTTAAACTGGTAAGATAGAAATTATGGCTCTATGGTTTTCAGCAAACTTCAAAGAAAAATAAAATTCCTTATGTTATATTAATACTAGCGTTTAGTTACTGAATAGTATCCATAGACAGATGACTGCTTCCTCTGTGTATAAAATGACAGCAATGTATGACAGCAAAAAAAACCTGCATTTAACATCATGACAGTCTTTAAGAACGGGTCACTTGGACATGAACCAATCCTGGACACAGGGACAAAGAAGAAAGTCAAAGCAGTCTCTACTGATCTCCAGATATGTGCGCTTTGCAATTAGGTTAGAGACCTGTAAGTCTCAGCATTCGGTCCTGGTTAGAATCATAAGCCATTTTGGTACCAGTAAAGCTTCAAGATTGGCCAAAACCAGTTTGGCTCAATGGATAGAGCGTCAGCTTGGGGACTGAAAGGTTCCGGGTTCGATTCCAGTCAAGGGCATATACATTGGTTGCGGGCACATCCCCAGTAGGGAGTGTGCAAGAGGCAGCTGATCGATGAATCTCTCTCATCGATGTTTCTAGCTCTCTATCCCTCTCCCTTCCTCTCTGTAGAAATCAATAAAATGTATTTAAAAAAAAAAAAAAAAGCTTCAAGATTGTTTTGTGGCTTACAAGGTCCAAGATTCCTTTGGTGGCCCAAATGAGAATGCTTAGGTATAATGCAGAATTTTCTGGTCTCCTAGTGAATGCTGCACATTCCACGGGGAACACACAATTACTCCATAGACCGCAAGAATTTTTAAAACATGCAATATCTAACTATTGAATCAGGGGCACTGACCTCTTTTACCTTAGACTGTCAAATAAAAAAAGTGACAACAGCCCACACAACAATGATGGTCTGGTATGATGTATCAAAATTATACCTTTTTTTTTTTTGTCAGATCGGCAAAAAATATATTTTTCAGTGTGCAGCAGAATTTTTGTAATTAGTTTATGGGTGCCACGAGATGAGAAAGATTGAAAATTGCTGCAATAGACAAAATCTTTAAAATGTCTCCAAATTAGAAGGAACAATTTGTTTTAGGAGCTTGGTTCTCCTTCATCTTCTTCAGGCATTTAATTCTATCAAAATGTGTTCATCTAAGCTCTCTGTCTCCCCTGATGCCAATAGCAATCAGGGACCAACAGATTTTCCCAAGACTCTCTGAGATCAACTTTTTCACTTGTAACTTGGGAAAACAGGCCATGGGTACTAAAAACAAAAAGAATGCCAGCGATAGCAAACAATGGGACCAAAATTAGTGAAACTAGGTTGCTCTAATGATTCTGAAGAATAATTTTATTTTGTAGTGAAGTCTTTCTGAGTTCTTTTGATATACTACATGCATTTTGCTTGTGATAAGTAGTTTCTACCTACTTATAATCATAACGAAGCTTATTGTTGAGTAGGTAGTTTATAATTTTGTTTTAAGATTTACGTGGCCAATTTAAAGCAATTTTTCCCTATCTGGATGATACATTGTTAATAAATAAAAAAAATATTATGAATCAAGAGTTTTATATGACAGACTCAAGAAGTTGAAGGGGTATTCTCTGTCACCAAGGCAACCATCCTGATTCTTTTAGATGACAACCAAGTTTATTAAATTATTATGAGGGTTGTGAATTTCAAAGAAAGCCTTTTATCATAATGGTTTCTATATATATATCTTGCAAGCACCAGACAATATAAAATGCTCAATTACATTTTTTCTAATTTTAATATTAAAAATTCAAATTATTTCTTCATTTAAACATATCTCTATTTGCAAGATTCTGCCAAGTGTGATTAGCATACGAAAGTTAATTATGACAAAGAATCAACCAAACCTTTTCATCTTTTTAGTAACTAATTAGAAAATATTATGGGGATCTTTTTTTGTTAAATTCTCACTATTTTAGATAAATATAACAAATGATGTATAAGTCTTTGTATTTTCCATGATTTTCTAATGATTTTTTGTTGGTAAACAAAAATTCTGAGGGAAGTATAATTATTATTGAAGGAAATAAAGAGAAATATTTCTCCCCCTCAAAGCACCTTGTGCTTATAATTCAGTGGACATACACGTCAGATACAGTGATAGAGAAATATTGAGGACAGTTTTCTTCAGTAATGTTGAATGCCATAAACATAAAAATACTTTATATCTTTATTGTGTTAGGTTTGATTCTTTGGAAAAATGTCATAAAATAAAATAAAAATTTAAGATGAAGATAACACCTATTCCATTTCATTTTTACCATTAATTTAGTCATCTCACACTAATCCATCTTTTCCTTTGAATTTTGTTTTCTCAATTATAAAATGAGGTGCTATTTCCCACATGACCATAAACCAGACAGAGGTGAAAATGATTACATATGATACCTTTTAGGAGATAATCACTAGTGGAGTTTACAGATTTGGAAAAGGTTTTGAGAGCTTCATACTGGATGATATACTAGACAGGATCCATGTGGCTGCACATCAGAATCATCTGGGGAGATTTTAAAATCTATTCCTGAGCTGTAGTCCAAACTTAATCAATTATTGTAGTCTCTCATGGTGAGGAACCTTTTAGAGCTCTCCAATTTCAGTCAGCTCTCAGGTGGTTTTAGAACCATAGTCAGAATACTGTCTAGACTGATGTTTCTCAAATTTTAATGTGCATATGAGTCGCCTGGGGAGTCTTCTTAACATGCAGATTCTGATTCGGTTGGTCTAGAAGAAGCCTGGTTCTGCATTTCTAACTCACTCTCAGAAGATGCTAATGCGGCTATTCCATGGAGCACATTTGAGTTGTGATATAAATCAGGGAGAGTCAAATACACTGGTTTTGCTAAAATACTTGGGGAAAAGCATACTCTTCTCTCCTGAGTTGCTAAAGAAAAGAATATATATATATATATATATATATATATTTTTTTTTTTTTCTTTTCTTTTCTTTATATATATATATGCCTCAAACTTCTGTTGATTATAATTGCCATGGAGAGGATATCCTGACCGAGCATTAAACAAATAAAACACATGAACAAAGCAAGGTCAGGAGCAAAATGGGGGGGGGGGGTACCAATGATGTTAAAAAGCCTATATCTAGATATCTTCTAGCCAGTTTTTTCTTGTATTTTTCACTTATTTGAAGTAATCCTATATAATAATAAAGAGATAATATGCAAATTGACCATCACAGCCTCACAAGATGGTTGCCTATGACCAGGCCAGTAAGGCAGTAAGTGAGGGACGACCAAACAACTAAACAAGCAGGCTGTGTGGGGCGACCAGACTAGCAGGGAGGTTAGTGAGGGATGACCAAACAACTGAACAAGCAGGCTGCATGGGGTAACCAGTCTGGCGTGGGGGGTCAAGGGGGAGACAGGAGACCAGGCCTGCAGGGGAGTTGTGCACTTGGGAATGACCAGGCTGGCAAGGGGGGCGGTTGGGGGCAACAGGATGGCATGGGAGGAGTTGGGAATGATTAGGCTGGCAGGGGGGGGGGGGCAGTGACGGGTGACTAGGCTGGTCGGGAAGGGGAGTTAGGAAAGACAAGGCTAGCAAGAAGGGGGCAGTTGGGAGCAACCTGGCCAGCATGGGGGGGCGGGCAGTTAGGGGTTACCAGGCAGACAGGCAGGTGAGTGATTAGGAGTCAGTGGTCCAGGATTGTGAGAGGGATGTCCAAATGCCAGTTTAGGCCTGATCAGACCTAAACCAGCAGTTGGACACCCCCAAGGGTTCCTGGATTGGAGAGAGTGCAGGCTGGGCGGAAGGGACTCCCCCCCTCCCCCATGCACAAATTTCATGTACCAGGCCTCTAATAAAGTATATTTACCACCAAGCCAGTTTGAAATGGATTTTGATTTTTTGTGGACAAAATAATTCTAATTAAGACATCACTTGAATTTGATACACAAGTTGAGAACCACTGATAACTTTTCTGTTTTGATTTTAAAAAATATATTTTTGTTGATTTCAGAGAGAGGAAAGGAAAGGGAGAGAGAAATAGAAATAATGCTGAGAGAGAACCATTGATTGCTTTCTCCTGCATACCTTATACTGTGGATAAGAGGCCAAAACCCAAGCATGTGTCCTGACTGAAAATCAAACCATGATCTCTGGTTCATAGGCCTAAGCTCAACCACTGAGCCACATGGACTGGGCTCTGTTTTGATTTTTTTTTAAAAACTTATTTTTCAGCCAGTTTTTCTAAATTAAAATACATACTCTGGAACAGGAATCACATTAAGCCATCTGGATTTAACCTGCACCTTAGTTTATCATGATTTGGGAAAAAAGAAACATACAGAGCTAGAGGGAAAAAGAGTCTGGAATACAGTAAACTTGACAGCTTTCCATTCATACACACCTCAATTACGTGTCCAGTTTTACTTACAGGTAATCTTAGCAGCACTGAGATCATTCTTGTTCTAACAAGAACGACTTAGAATGGTTGGGCCTGTGTGGAGTTGTCTCAGACAGCCTTTTCATTCCCCATGAGGCTGATGCCAAAATCTGATCTCTTGCTATCTTTGGCCTGTTCCTTTGGGCTATGGTCTTATCCACTGTTCTTTTCCTCATCCTGGTTCTAGTTTCCTTGCCTTGATGGAGACAAGTAGCAAATGGTACTCAAATTGCCTGCCACGGTGGGTCCAGAACTACAACACAACACCTGCAACTACTTGAGAAGTGGATTTCTGGGTCATTCACCATATTTCCATTGACTTCTGCTACCTCAGCCTTTTTCATCCTAATGCACACCTCCAAGCCTACTGTCTGTTCTCCTGGGCTTGGTTACCCGGTCACCACTGATCTGATCAATACTGAGAAAGACAGAATTTAAAGCACAGAATTCCGCCTGAGCTGGAGGGCAGTATACAACCGTGCAGCTATGCAATGAGCTCTGATGGAGACTTATTTAAAGAGGTCCAAAAATAAATGTACCTTCTTAACAATGTTACTGTGACCTACCTAGTAACCAATATTCTGAGGCTATGAATTTTAACAAGTTTAGTTACCTTTCCATTCCCCCTCCTTTTCTCCCCATATTTTCTCGGGCACTTAATGTCCAGCCTGGTCTAAGTTGCTGAAGCTGCCAGCAAAGATGGATGCAATGAAATCTGTGGCACGGGAACTTGTCCATCTATCTTACTCACGGTGACTCGATGCAATCTTCTCAATGGCCTAATCCTAAAGTCTTGAATATTTATGATGCTCAAATTTCCTGGCTCTTCTTTATTCAACCTGACTGCAAAGAGCTATTGTGGATTTCAATAAAGTGAGAAAAATACACAATGAAGGAACTGAGTTTAAATTTACTGGGCTCTTTTTGACCTGAGAAGCTTTAGGGCAATTTAAAAACACAACTATAAGGAGGATGTAATTTGTTTTGCTCTAAGCAGAGAAGAGACTCTTCCTGTGCCGTTGACATGCATCAGGTACAATCTTACAGAAATATCAGTCATCATATGTGGTCCTGTTCAAACTTAATGGCAGCCCCTTATTTCAAAGAGCAATTACAAATTTAACACTTTAAGTGCATTTAAATAAAATGCTTCATGTAGACACCAGCAATTGAATGAACAACAAAAGCCTGGTCATTATAAATATTATAATATTTAGCTAAGTTATATTAACTAAATATATATAATATAATATTTAGCTAAATATATATAATATAACTTAGCTAAATACATCTGAATGGAAAAGAATATTAATGAAGATGTTAATAAATAATAATTTAGATGAATAAAGATTAAATGTTTCTGAGACTATCATTCAGATTATAAAATAAAACTGTTAAAGCACAACATTTAAAGCAAGTGTTTCAATCTGCCATTGTTGAGCATGAATTTGGTTGACACTTCTATCATAGAGAAAGGGCGAATAACGATATTGAAATATTTCTCCTAATTAATTTCCTTTCACTGTGCACCAATCCATGCACCAGGACACTAGTAATGGAATAAGAATACGGATTTAGAATCAATAAATCTGGCCATGTGGAGAATAAAGAGCACGGATATCTTCTTGGGGCATTTCCAAGACTACAGAATGCAGCCCTCATTCCCACAATCCCGGTTCGCATCGGCCTGGGAGTAAGAGGGACTCACACGCCTGTTGAAGAAGGCATCAGTTAACTACTCAGCTGAAAAAGAATGGGTTCAGTTTTACCGGGAAGAACTATTTCTTTATCTGACTATAAATCTTGATCTACTCATTAAATACTCTATATTAAAAATAAATTAAGCCTAAAACTCAAGTAAAATATAGTTAGGGATTGCTGAAGATCAATATTACCACAGAGAAAGATTTTAGCTTCAAAAGTGACACAAACAAACAAACAAACAAAAAAACACCAACCTTTTTTTTTCAAGGGAGGCTCTTCTGTTTCTCCTAAACCAAGACAGAAAACAATAAATTAGAAAATCTTTGAACATAGAACAACATTGCTGCTCTATTTTCCCATTTTTTTTTTAAAACATCTATTTGTTTTGACAACAAAAATCCTTATATTATTTTGTTTTCAAAATTCCAGTTTTTAAACATGAACTTTGTTTAGGTACATTTATTAGACATGGTTCTACTTTTATGAGTTCAATAAAATTGTGGCAGTGATCCATATTATACATCATAGTTTGTATATCATGTTAATTTCAGTTCTCTATTGTTCTTCTCCACCTCTCACTGGGGCCAAATACAAATTCAGACAAAGTCATATAAAGGGCTAAAATAATAGGAGCTTTCCTGGTAATCAAGGCTGAATACATGATGACTAAGGTTGTCCTTAAAATTTTACTAAAATGCAGAATCAAAATGCTTTGTCTTTTCACATCTATTCAATAGTAATTTATGTGTAATTTGAGTTTATTTATTTTTATTTATTAGTATATGAGTACATATATTTGTTGCATGATTGTCGTAAAATTTAGAATGTGTCCCTCTATTCTATGCCTTCATTTAATTCAATAAATTTACTTTTGATTATGATTTTAATAGGATTTGACTAAGATCATAATTTATGTGCATAAAACATCTATATGTATATTTAGTTTTATAGTTATTTCAGCTTTTCTAAGAATACACTTGCGAAACAGCTATTACTTTCTTCCGAGAAACATGTAAATGTTACTATTGTGGGTTTAAAGTAGCACAAAATAAGAACTTCTACTATAATGCTACTTTGATGGTAGCATTTACTATTGACATATTTGCCATAATTGCATATAAACTATAAGGTGAAAACCAAATGAGACACATTTACTGTATTCGGCATTCTGTTGATTCTCTATAAGCACTCAGAAGTACTAGTATACGGTATTCATTTTGGTTTAGATAGATTGACCCAAATTCTTATTTTTGCTTAAATGTAAGCAAACCCCTGGGATGGGTATCTAAAATTGGTCCCAGCAGTTAAATATGTCTCTTTGCTCTTTGTACCTGTATCAGTATCCTCGTCCCCTTCATCTTCTTCTTCTTCATCACCCTCAGACGAGATGATGTCAGACAACAAAGAAAAGAAGCCATAGACCCAGTCAGTAGTTTCCTCCACTGCATGATGTACGAATTTTAGAGGATCTGAGCCAATCTTGGAAATAGAGCTTGCTAAAAGTAATTTTAAAAGAAGAAAATTTTACAGTAATTAAAAAAAATAAATAAGGAAAACTTCCAGATTTGTTCTTTTAACTAAATGAATACATCAATTTTATGAATTTAAACAATATCTTGGCTACATTTTTTTTCTCAGAAATATAAATCACTTTTTTTTTTAGTAAGCACATGTATTCAATTAAAAAGAAACATTATTGGGTAACTGTGGTTCAAATACTATGGGGTAACCAAGAATGCAGCTGCCCTTGAGAAATTTTAATCTAAATAAAAGCTTAACATGTGAAAAATTAGAAATATATTTAAATAATGTATAGTTATGTTGTCCAAATTGCAATATATATTCTAAGATATGGATGGTCAGGAACAGATGAAATCATGGTTGGCCCATATTGTACTGGAAACATCATGGTAAAGGAGACTTTAAATTTTCAGATAAGCTCTAAATTTCAAGTTGACTTAAGTAGCTGTGACTAAAATAAAACTGATAGGTCCATTTATTATCATTTGTGATACAGTAAGAAAAATATGAAATTGTCAAGGTAGTGATCATATTGAGCTCTGGTTAGATTCAATTTGTTTACCCTTGTTAGATATCCCAATACCAAAAAATAAAAAGTCTTTAAACTTCTAATAACTTTAGTGGATAAAATTAGAAAACAAATGAAGTCCACAAATGTGTCCTTTTCTTTTATCCTAGGAGATATAAAGCATTTTCAGAATGAGAGATTAAATAATAAAAATGTAAGCAATTAGCCATTTTTGAGATTTTCAAAATATTGTTCTTCTCATTCAAATTATAAGAAAATTTCTCTGAAGGGGTAAGAACAGTGTTTAAGATCTATTGAAGAGGTGGTCTACCCAGAAACACAGTATACATTACACCTGGTTTTTCATCAACCTGTAGTTAAATTTTAGACTTATATTTTCCTTAATTTAAAAAACTGCTTTAGTTTTTCAGACATTATTTTTTTCCTCTTTGATATTTTAAGAGACCAGAATTATACCAACATATTATATTATCTGTAGGTTAAATACTTAAACCTTAGTATTTAACTCTGATTGTGATAGGAAGTCACGGAAAGAGGAATGAAGTGATTTTACTCATGCAATGTCTTTTGCTATGTTGAGTATTGGAAGAATTCCAGATGGGAAATAGGAAGATCAGAAAGGAGCCAAATGAAGTAATCTAGCAGAAAAATTACCATAATTTCTATCAGGGTCTTAACAGTGTGTGGGATGAGATGTGATCAGATTCTGAATGAATTTGAAAGATATTAATAGAATTAATAGTATAGACTGACAGTTTGCCTGTAGGGTGTGAAAGAGAAGGGTACAGGATAACTCATTTACTAAAATGGGAAGAACTTGAGAGGAGCAGCAGGGATTTTAGGGGGAACTATAAGTAGTTGAGTTTCAGACTTGTCACACTTAAGTTGCCTTTTACACATCTATATGTCATATTGTATACCTCACTATGATCTACAAAAGGGAAGTCCTCACTTGGTAGAAACTTGGGAGTTTGACAGAGAACAGAAGACATGGAAAGACATGACATTGATTGTGATCAACAAGAGAGTATATCCAGGAACACTCCAATGTTTAGAATATAGGAATAAGTCAGAGAAGGAGAGATGAACAGGGAAGGAGGGAGGAAGGAAGAAAGAGGGGGGGAGGAGAGAAAGAGAGAGAAAGAGAGAGAGAGAGAGAGAGAGAGAGAGAGAGAGAGAGAGAGAGAGAGAGAGAGAGAGAGAGAGAGAGAAGAGGGGGAATTGAAACATAGACAAAAAAAGAGCATAATGTACTAGCTGTACTAGATATAATAGATATGAAGTGAAGAATTGTTTTAAGGATGAATGATCACTGACAAATGTAGCTGATAGGTCAAGTGAGAGTGACTTTTATAATGCTTTACTGATGATGTCACTGGCAATCCCAAAAGACAGTTTCAGTGGGATGCATTCAAGACCAAATGGGAAGTGTCTAGAGGCAGTAAGTACATTTTACTGTAAAGTAAATGGCAGAAATTTGGAAATGATTGAAGAAGGACTGGAATCATAATGGGTTTTCTGTTGTTGGTACTGTTAAAGAAGGAAGAAATCTTCTATTTTTATGCTGATGGGTAAGATCCCAAGAGAGGGGGAAAATGATAGGAGAGAGAAGATTTCTGGGGAAATTTTAAATTTTATGTTCTATTTGAGGAGATTCACAACCCATTCAAGGATGACAAGTTATAAAATACTGGCCACAGAGAAACCTATCTCCAGGATTCAATGTCACTGTAGCTTTACTCTCTGGTCTTTATTTTGCTACATTCTGGACAGTTTTGTGTGAGCAAGGTATAGTAATCTGAATGGATAGATTAAATCTCAGAGAAAGGGAATGAATGGATTTTATCATTGCAATTGAGAATTTTAAAAGAATTATATATATGGAATTGGATTGTACTGACATCATTAAAGACATTTTAGCCCTGGTATATTTTATATCTAATGGAAGAATACTGCAAATGGGGTTTTTATGATCTGAATAGATTAAGACCATTTATCCATTGCTGTTCTAAGTGTTCACTGAGGAACATAACAATAAAATCCAACAAAACAGACATCTGTTTAATTATCCCTATGCTTAAATGTATTATACAAACTCTGCACACACACACACACACACACACACACACACACACACACACACACATTATATATATTGCATGGATTTAAAATAGTCAAATTAAGCTACTTTTATGAAGTCAATGTTGCTGGCTTGAGATCAGCTTCTGATTTTTAGCTACTGAGACAACAACTTTAAAAAATGATAGATATGGCCAGAACTGGTTTGGCTCAGTGGATAGAGCCTGTGGACTGAAAGGTGCCAGGTTCAATTCTGGTCAAGAGCATGTACCTTGGTTGCAGGCACATCCCTAGTGGGGTGTGTGCAGGGGACAGCTGATTGATGTTTCTCTCTCATCAGTGTTTCTAATTTTCTATCCCTATCCCTTCTTCTCTGTAAAAAATCAATAAAATATATTTTAAAAATGATAGATATGGACTAGAAATAGATATGGACATAGACATAGATATAGATATTGAATAAGGTAGCAGTCCTCAAGTAAATCTTTATTCCCTCCCTCAGACACCCAAATCATTTCAAAGGGAATAATATACAATGCAACTAAACCTTTTATTAATGTCTTCCTTTTTAAGAGTACTCAGATAACTTTACTTTCTTACCTCTCCTGTTCCCATGAGTTAAATTACATATATCACAGTGAGGATCCTCAAATAACAACAGTGGGTAACACCTATAAAGTGCATATTACCTGCAAGATATTATTCTGAAAACTTTACAAATATTAACTCACTTTTTCCTTCCAGTAATGCAATTTGGTAGCTATATTATTTTGTCTCTATATTAAATATAGAAATACTGAGACACAAAGTATTTAAATAATATGGCTAAGGTTTTACAGCTAATAAATGATGGAGTCCAATTTTGTACCATCCAGAGCATGATTTTTAGCTATTACACTGCTGTCAAATACGCAACAACATGAATTCACAATTGTTTATGGAATAAGATGTTGGATGGGAGATTCCTGGAGTGGTTTTCTTGCTATTAAAAGCAGGCAAAATTGTGGCATGGAGTCAGAGAACCTGGAGCTGCTGTATCCACCTTATACCCACACGAGCTGTGGTCACTAAGAAAGGCAAAGGTTAAAAATGAAAGAACTTGAGTGCATGACATTGCTGAGGCATTGAATTGTCCAATGTTGGAATAATCACCTGCTTCCAGCACTCCTATTATATGCGATAAGATATGTTCCTCAGTGTTCAAGTACTCTTAATAGTATCTTCTATTTCTTACAGAAATGTATACCACCAGATGCAGGAGAAACTGCTTTAGGCTCCTTAAGATCAGTAATTGGATTCTTGACACTCATAAAAGAGTGCCAAGAGAAGCAAGAAAAAGTTTAAAGTTAAATAAGGTTTTTATTTGTTCTTTGTCCTTGAAGACACACTTTATAGATTCTTAAGTTTCTAAATATACTAGGGAAATTAAATTAGTCATTTTTTTTCTACTTTCCTCCTAAGGAACCAATTCCATGGTTTCACCATTATCTTTGACCATCAGTCTTATGTTCTTTAAGCTATATTTGACTCTTCTTTATCTTTCATATCTGGAGAAACATCAGCAAATGATGATTACAAGAATGGGCTCTAAACTCAAATTGATAGCATTCAAGCTTAAGTGTCTCCCCGCCGCGCCCCCCCAACCCCCCCTTGGACAGTGCCAAACCATATTGGAACCAGAAACAAAAGGAAAAATTGGTAAAAATGATCCTGTTTTCATTTAAAATTTTTGATATTTTATAGTCATAGTTGTTTGAATTAATTTTGAATTGTTAAATATGGCATTAAAATATCATTTATTTTAATTGATAAATTTTCTAGAACTCTTAAATTTTACATGCAAGATAAGTCCTTTACCCACCTCAGTCTAGTCCTGGTGCTTCTCCAACTAATAGCTGTGTGATGATCAGAAAATCAGCTTTTGCCATGTTTATACAATTCATGGAGACTTCTGCTTTTTCCAAAGTCACTAAGCTAAATCAAGACCACAAGGCCTCATGCCAATTATTTCTATCAATATATTCTGCCTGCTCATAATCCAATTTATAATATGCTGAGTTCTGACAATCAGTGTTATATAGTGGGGAGGAGGGGGAATCTCAAAGCATGCTGTGCTTCAATAAGAGTAATAATATCTCACAAGGCATTATGAGTATTATATGAAATAATACATATAAATCACATACCACAGTGCCTGGGAATTAATTAATGTCAATGTGAAGAAATAAGCAAGACTGTCTTTGAATCTAGAATAATCCAGAGGCTCTTCCAACTTTGCTAGTCGGGGCTGACAGCTTCCCCTCCCCTCAGCATCAGGCTCCATGTATGATCTCACCTTCTCTCAGTCTCCAAATACTATAGGACTGTATCCTCTTGGGTGTTTGGCACTTTAATTCTGACTGTATAGTATCCATTCTCAAATAAGTTATTCTCCCCCACTCTCCCGTAGCTATAAGGCTGCCCTCCTGCTTTCCTTATCAAACTAAAAAGCAACTAAGAGAAGGGTCTCTAGATTTGCCCATCTGCATCTGTCTAAGCCACTACATGGAATGGCAGAACAGGGGTCTCGGTCATCTGATTCTGCTCAGGAGTCTCTGCCTGCACCGGAAGATACTGAGCACAGAGAAGTAAATTCCCACAAGACAACACAGCTACTAAATGGTGGATCCAGTAATCTAACCCACTGTTCTAGCCCCCAGAGCCTGTATTCAACTACTTTGGTTCTTGTCTTGAAAGTCATGTATTTGGTTTTTTTTGTTTGTTTGTTTTGTGTTTTGCTCACTTGTTTGTTTGTTTTTGATTGCTATATATGCTTAGCAACTACTTTTTGTTTAGATCATACAAATTCTACTGAATGACATGTGTCAGGCAGTGAGCAGGGAGATAGATATATTGAGATGAATAAGACTATTTTTACCTTTGTGATACTTGTGGCCTAATCAGGGAGACAGAAGTTTAAAAGGTATTATAAATGTAAAGCCTATCACTATCAATGTCATCATAAACTGATATTTTATGAAGAAATGCTTTGCACATTACTCAGCATTCAGAGTGTAAAACGATTCTACCACCCTTCCCTTTATTTAATCGTTTATGCATCATTATTTTATGTTAATATTGATTCAAATGTTTATTGAGCTCATATGTATAAGCACTAGAAAAAAATCAAGTGAATGAAATATATAAAGCTATTCACTATATATATATATATATAAAGCTATTCACTATATAAAATATATAAAGCTATTCACTATATATATTTTTTTTATTAATTTTTTTTTTTTTACAAACCTAGCAGGTCAGTTAAGAAAGATATTAAATAAATAATCTGACCCAATTAAATATATACAATTTAAAATAAATGCTAAGAGTAAAGAGTAAAAAATATGAGGAATTATTATAGAATGACGTGGTTTTTATTGAAAGTTCAGGAATGATTCTTTTTAAGGAAATGAATTTAAGCATAGCACTGAAAGATGTATAACAGCTGGTCTATCAAGAAGTGAGTATTCACATATGCTATGATTTATAATTGTGGATATAGATGGATATAATTATAAATCCCAATGTAAGCTCTCATTTGCTAAGGTTTATGCAAGTGATCTAGAGCATTGGTATCATACCTTTAGACTTTTTGACTTCAAATTGACAACCAGTAAAAACCTGGGGTCCAACACAGAATTATTGGCTTTTGATTTTATAAATGAACAAACAAACAAACAAATAAATAAATAATATTAAAAAACAGTGACAAAAACAATATTTTTAATTTTATCATAATTTCAAAAGAGACTTTTAAGACCAGAATGCAGGGGCAATAGAATTAATAACATTCCTTTAAGATGAAAAAATTATTTTCTTTTCCTCCTCTCTTGTTTCATGAAGAATCAACCAATTTTGATTAAGGTCTGGGAATCATTGGACTACAGAGCCTCCTGCTTCCCTGAGATATTTATAAACAGATTGGAATTGTGTATGAAGTGCATTTCCTTAAGTTTAGTGACCAAAAGGACCAAACAGTCCTGGAACAGTGAACAGAAAATGTGGAATATGAGATAAGACTTAAATCAGAATGAGTAGTACACTAAACGTTAAATATTCTTGAAAACTCAGTATACATGAGAACTGATAAAGTCTAAAATGGTGCATGTGGTGTCTCAGTATTCCAAGTCTCCTGAAATGTTACAATATATTCATACATATACAGTCACACAGACATCTCTATAAACACAAAGACACACAGATACCTATAAAAATACATATATGCATACCTGTTAAATGTTCAATTTACACATTGTGATTGACTTTGGGTCTTACCTGAATTATTTTGCCCCTCTAAACTTAGTCTGACAAGCAGTGCACCTGCTTAACTGGGCTAAGTGCCAGGGGGAAAGAATCAGGAAAATTAATTTCCAAGAGCAGTAGATAAATGGCACACCTCATTAGAAAATCTATTTAAAAGGCACATCAGGAGCTGTCTGCTAGGGTTTCATAAGAAATTGATGCTTCCTACCATCATGTCCTTGCTGGCTCTCTTCTCAAATTACTGATCTTACTTCCTGGTAATAAGATTCAAATTCCAGTTACATTTAATGAGTGCCTCCTATGTGCCAGGCACATATGTTTTACATAGATTAGCTTATATAATTCCTACGGAATTGTTTGAAATAAGTATGTTTTGTGGAATGCATGCAAAAATTATCAAATGTTGTTTGAGACCACCTGGTATTGCCATATAATTATTTTCCCCCTTCTTATGAATGAGGATGCTAATAAATTATGAGCCTCATTCTTAGGCAAAAAGAGCCAAGAGTTACTACTTATTTTTCTTGCACATTCTGACCTAGAGGGAAATCAGAACATCTACCAATGCCTACATTTATGATCATCTCTCTTGAAATCCTATTTGTTTGTATGTGTTTCTTAGAGAGAAAGTTGTCTCTGTATAAATGATGCAAAGAAATTATAAGGAATTTCAACCAAATCCCACAAATTTTGGTCCTGAAAAAGTTATTGAATTATTGTGATTTCTGGAAGGGCTGCAGAATTGGGGGCCAACACCTCTGGCAACCTTTGTGACCCCCTAGCCCCAATTACTAAAAAGTAAGGTTGTCCTTTCTCTTCCCTCCACACCTCCAATCACCCTTAACTTGGAGTTTCTGAAAGACATTCATCTTCCAGGAGAGAACAAAAATGCAGGGTGGATAATATCTGGGCAATCAGGCATCTTGCTTTGTGCCTGTGGTCCTAAAGTAAATATTAATAGCTATTCATTTCACTTTCATGGGCATCCCTGTTTTAGATGATAAATTATAGTATCCTGCATGGTAGCTTTGCATGCTGTCAAATCACTAAGCTGGAACTACATGTCCCAGAATTCCTTTACAAGTACTTTCCAGGTAAGTAGGGCACAAGAAAAAATTGTATGAGTTTTGGGAGGTAAAAAGGAAGTGCTAAGCCACTGTTTATTCTCTGAAGGTTGATGTAGGGCAGGTGCTGTTGCAGCTCAAGCGCATTATCTCCCATATGCTGGCTGACCCTGACATGTGGCAATAGACCTCAGTGTGTCTGCCAGTTGTTACTGGACCGCCTCCTTTGGCATTTCCAAATCCTGGCCAGGTGTTTGTGCAGATTCCTTGGTGAAGGCACCAATTTATCCTGCAGCTCACCCACACCATCATGATTTGAGGTGACGTGAGTCAAACAAGGGTTCCACTTTGTCCTTGTCGGTTCCAGTTTGTTCATAGCTGCCCGTAATCTATTTCTATCTTTGCCCTTCCCAATGACGGGGTTCAGCACACCATATCCTAAAATTTGGCACCTTAGCATACTGAATTTATTCAACTGAAGGAATTTGAGGAATGGCAGATATTAGAAGGACTTTCTGATCTTCCCCTAAAGCAAATCATAAACCTGCTTTATGGAAAGGAGCATCCTTACTTCCCAAAACTAGAGGAATCAAATGAGCAGGCCTTGGTATTTGCCCCAATTCACAACACGTAGCTCGTAACTCTTATGTCCTATCACGTTTTCCCACCACTTTTCACTCTTCATCAAACTTAGGATATAAATGTTTAGGTTCAACTGCTTCTTAAGTCCTTTGTTTCCTTATGAAGGCCCCAGCATCACATAAAATATATGTTAAATAAATTGGAATGTGTTTTCTCTTTTGTTATCGGGACCCCAGCCCAAAATTTAGAAGGATAGAAGAAAAAGATATTCTTTCTTCCTATACCAATTTGCTCCTTGCTGAGTTCTGACCCAGCCCGGACACATTGCAAAGGCCTTCAAAAGTCATATAACAAGTCCCTTACTCTGTATTACACATAGTGATTCTATTTAGAGCAAACTCTGACAGATATACCACATATTTGTGGCCTCATGAGTCATCTTACCACATCACCTGTCTGTTTGAACCTATCATAATTACATTCCCAAATTGCTGACCCACAGAATCATTCATTCTGGATGAAGCAGCTGCCATATTGTGAGGACACACGAGCATTAATGGGCAGCCATGGGGGGGCATCTTGCCAATGGCTGTAAAACCCCAGAAATCATTCAGCCCCAGCAAATACCTTACTGAAACTTCAAGGCATACCCTAAGCTAGAACCACCTTGCTAAGCCATTCCCAAATCCATAACCCACAGAAAGAATGTAAAATAAATAGCAGTTATTGTTTTATTCCACTTACTTTTGAGGTAATTTATCATGTCACTATAGATAACATTACAAAACATAACCAACAGCATTTCATCTAATAAGCATTTTATTATTTTTACAATCTAATTTCATTAAACTTACTAATTTTTAAAGTTGTTCAAAACTGTCTGGCTGAAATGAAGTTTTTATGGCATAATGTTTCTTATAATATAAAAAGTTGTTTCAAAATCCAAATGTCAATATCATTCATTCCTTTAAGCAACTGTAGCAGACCACCTACTATGTGACAGGCGCTCATATACAGAGATATATAAGACCATATCTTCCTTGGGTAGGTTTACGTTTCTGTGAGACAGGTAAGTGAATAGATCCCTATAATACAATGTGTTAACTGATTTAATACAAATGCCATAAGGTATGAAGAAATGAAAGCGTGGTACGGAGGTTTTTCTTAGGATGTCTGAGAATTTTTTACACAAAAAAGGTTGAATAGAATTTTTCTAGATAGAAGATTGAGGAATGAGTTTTTACTAGTGATATTCATATTTATACAGTGTTTGTGATAAACTAAGTTTTGTTCTAAGTACTTTAAATATATTCACTTATATGCTTTTCTTAATCTTTTTACACAGGTACCATTATAATCCCTGCTTTATAGGTGATGAAACTGAGTCAGAGCAAGGCTGAGAGACTTTTCCAATATCCCACAGCTAGAAAAGTGGTAAGGTCCGGATTTAATACCAGGGAAATCCAACACCAGGGTTCACATTCTTAACTATTTTAATACACTTTCGGCTGTCTCAGCGGGCCTGGGAGAGAGGAACAGTATAAACAGAGACACTGAACAGTGAGAGAACATTTTTCTAGAAAAAGTAGTGATATAATTGGAAAATAAGATGCATGAGCTGAATGAAGTACAGAAAGAAAATGAAGAACTAAGCCAAGGACTTAGTCAATATCATGTCAAGGAACTTGCACGTAGGCAATAGGAAATTGTTGATGAAACTTCTGTGTTATGTAGATACCTTTAGAGCAATGTTAAAGGGGAGAGACTGGATGAGGGAGACAAGAAGAAACTGCATTAACACCCCGAAAAGAGAACCGAAGTCTGAAGCGTAGAAAAGGAGAAGGGAGAAAATGGGCATGGAGGAGCTGCCATGGAGCATGCTGACTAATTGGATGCCATGCAGATTTAAGAGATGACGTGCAGGTTTCTTTTTACAGGGAATGGATAGTGGGTTAGGTCATTAATAAATATAGAAAGCTGGAGGGGGAGACCTCAGATAGGAGGTGTGCTTAACAAACACTTCTTTAAAGAAGAAATGAAGTCGTAGTAATACAGAGGCTGTTCTTTCTCTATCACATGAAATGCCAATCACATAGGCATTACCCATAGCACCTAATTGCAGTGGTCCAAGGGACTTCTACTGTGGATTAAAGTGTGTTTTTTCAATTAAATAATGTAACCTGGAAGAATAATAAGTAGCTGTTCATTCTATGTAATTAAGAACAAATTGCATTCAACAGAAATTTCTGTAATAACACTTTTAAATTATTAACTTTACAAATATTAGATTCACACACAGTTCTTAACGTGTATTGTAAGTATTAAAGAACTATATTTTATTATCATATTTGGTTCTAAAATTTAAATGAATGAAAGCTTAAGAAAGGAAAGAAAAGATGAAATGTTGCAGTCAATATAGGCTCAAGGGACGTAAAATCTTCTAGAGTAATGTAATTAATTGTTTTTCATTTAAAATTCTAGGCCAGAATTTTATATTATGGGCAGTTTCAGTGTGTATTTTTTCAAGAGTTTACATTCCACAATATAACAAAATTACAGCCCACTTAGAGCAGAGGTTCATGGCTCTGGGTGAATAGTCTTTTTGCTCAGGTTGACCGCAGGGACATATCTCTAGCTGTTAGCTGATGCTCACTTTAGCCCAGCTACCAATATTGCAGGTGGGCAGGGTCATCTCAATCACACCTCCACACCAATAAACCCAAATGACAGAATTTTACAACTTTGCAAATGTATATTTGTATTTCTTTTAACAGCCATTTTCTGGCACATATAGTAAATTCTTAATAAGTAATTGTTTAATGCATAAAAGACTGTAACGAAAAATAGAGGGTCTTTGAAGATATAGAATGCAACTTACAGAGATTATAGCTTCTGAGTCCTACTGATTCATCTACTACTGAGGAAGGGAAAATGGGGATGAGGATGGACAGTACAAATATGAAGAAGTACTCTAATAGATTAATGAAATGTTTTTCCTTGTAGTAAAAAGTGAGAAGCAAAAACTCATTCACTTATTTATTCATTATTTATCAAATGCCTGAGTCATTCCTTCATCAAGGAATGCACTGTCAATATAGTGTATCGATGAGAAAATAAATATAATTTAAAATATATAAAAAGACTTTTAACAAAGAGATGAATGATATACTCAGAGATTGAATTGTCATAATGAAAATTTATCTTTACTTGTGTTTTTTCTATTTTACTGCAAAACACATGGACATTCAAGATATAACATCTCATTATAAGCCATTCTGGGAAAACCCTTTTAACGCTTTATTTTTAAGAACTCAAAATAGGATGGCAGGAGCAAAGAGTATGTCTGAAAAGGAAGCTTGAAGCCCCATGGTGGAAGGGGAGGCTTAAAAATACTTTACACTCTTTTCCATTTCTCCAAAAGCTTTTCATTTTTGCCCAGCTGTTGTTCAGTGGTCAACCCATGAGCTAAGAGGTTCGTGGTTTGATTCCTGGTCAGTGTATATGCCCAGGTTGTGGGCTCTATCCCCAGTGAGGGGGGTAGTGCAGGAGGCACCAATTGATATTTCTCTCCCATAGGTGTTACTATCTCTCTATTCCTCTCCCTTCTTCTCTCTCTAAAATCAACAAAAGCTCTTCATTTTGTTTTATATTACCTACTGTAAAACCCATTAGCTATCTTTTATTAATGGTTGATAAAGTTCTAGTTCCAAAACTAAGCACACCCAACCTTTTTAATCATTATATTAATGAGATTGTAATATTCAGCCTTTGTTCAGCTCTACAAATAAGAAAATTTATTTAATTTGAAATCAATGAGTACACCAAGTCAAAGGAAAATAGAAGGAAAAAATAAATAAATTATACTTTGGTGACCTAAAAGCACATTTTTGTGCGGTGCTTTATTTATCACATTAAGATGGGGTGAAGAGAAACAAAGCCAGAACTGGTGAGGACATTGTTTCCATTCGTTAAAAAGCAAAATTTTATGATCTTACCTGAAAAGTTTTTGTAATCCACTAAATCAAACATCACAATGGCCACAGCTGACCAGGTGACGATCAGAGCAATGACCAGCAGCCAGGCTGCTGGGGAGCTGAAGGTGGTCACTATGTCTTCCGTGACTGTCCTCTTCAGTACTTTTCCAGGGGACTTGGGCACAGATCCATTCTTGTTGTCGATGACAGTTGTAGTGGTGGATGCATTTCCTAAGCAAACATTCAGAAAGGAGAATTATAATTTAAAAATTCACATAAAATGTTAATAACCAAAAATAACAACATAGGCTATTCAATTACAGTATATGTAAGTGGTTTATACCATTTTCTCTAGTAGAACACACCTCTTTTGTGGCAGGACCATACCTCATTGCCCACTGCCACTTCACCTCTTCCTCGGCATTCACCTTCCTGCCTGAAACCCATATGCCCTTAGAATTAGTATGCCTTGTCTCCCAAGTTCCATAAATCCTGCCACTAAGGTCACAGACCTTACCATCACCTTGAATTCATTTTTGCTTTTTTCCTCATCACCTCCAAAACCACTACATTGTGAGCAATGGGCTTTTTTTAGTCAAGCTGCTTTTTAAAACCCTTTTTCATTATTTAGGCTTCTATGCCATTTCTGAATCCAAGCAAAAGCATCTCCTCTGGGAGAGAAACAAAATCAGTAATAAAATAGCTTAAATGGATGAAATTCCTTCTAGATATCCTGGTTTAACTGCCTACCTGACCCTTTTATTGAGGCCATTCATTTTTATTTGCAAAGGGGCACAGGAAATCTAAGAGAACAATGTGGGAAAATCTTAAATATAGTAACCTTTTTATTCCTGCTTTCAAGAGTCTATATGTTTGTGAGAAAATTTTTAAAAAATATAAAAAATAGATAAGTAGGTAAATAAGTAGGCAATTTTTTATAATCTCCCCACCCAGGAACAAGCAATACAACTATCCTATCTAATAAAAAAGCAATATGCAAATTAACCATCAGTCCATAGCCATAAGTTGATGGTGCCCAGTCTTCTCAGCCCCACCAGAGTCCCCTAGTCCTGGGGGTTAGAGGGGAGTGGCCACTGAGAGCAGGCAGCATTCCACCTCTGGCTGTGGATGGGCCTCTGGGCAGCAGGTGCAGAATCGCCAGGCCTCCAGAGAGCTATTGGCACACGGATTCATGTACAGGACTACTAGTTTTTAGATAAAATGATAAATCTAAGTCCATGTTTTTAAAATATTAAAAGGCTGATGTGGAACATCAGTATTAAAATTATTTAAGATTTTATAATGACTTTAGGTGAAAATTTGCAATCGTGACAATGAAACTCCTTTCTTTCTTGAAAAACTATGTGAACATATATCCCAAGTTCATGAACTCAATTTGGTTGAAGTGACAGCAGGATGGAAAAATACCTTTGAAAACAGATTTCACAGACCATACTGGAGATGGTGCTCCAAGAAGGAAAAACTAGAAAGAACTCATATCATATCCTCTCATTGATTTTTGTGCCAAATTCCCATCACTTCTAATGGCAGTTCTGAAAATGGATGAATGATAGGAGTGCTTTGAAATGTGATTTAAGACCCAAGTGGGGCTGCAAGTGAATCAAACCTTTGCAATAGTGATTTGCAAGAGAATAAGTGAATTATAAGTGTTTAAGAGAGGCCCACCTGAAAGTTGATATGTTGCTAACTAATCTCAGTTTTTTAACTTCTGGAAGGCCTCCTACTTCCTCTGTATGGAGAACACTGGGAGAACTGATTTTGCACTTCAGATTCACTTCAGTGCACTGTGTATTTGAGAATCTTTCTGCACACAGTTTGATACATTCTTGGTATCTTGAAACTGAAAGAATAAATTTTACAGAGATTTGATAGAAATGAGCTGAATCTTTGTCACATTTTTAAAAATCAGAAAAAATTTACATATATATTTATTCATATGTATATGAATTTCAAATTTTAATTTACCTTATAATCCTGCCAAAACAACTGTTACAATTTTTTGAATAAATAAAAATAATATGGTAAATTAATTTTTTATTTTTTATATCTTCTTTGTCTTCACATCCTCATAATTTCTATTTAGGAATGAATGAATGCTCAAAGGTGACAAAAGTATATTTTGAGTATCAAATGCAATACCACAAGCACTGTGAAAGTTGTCTTGCTTAAAGAAAATACGTGTTGCCTTTGTTATGAAAACACACGAAGTTGTGCTTTTCATGTTCCATTCAAATTTTCTACAGAAGCCACAGAGCCAAGAGGAATAAAATCGAGGAGACATACACTGTCTTCTCTGACAGCTGGTCAAGATAAATGCAAAGAACAGTGTGCAATCTGAGATTACTTAATGTTTGAGAAGCCCTTTGAAGATGACAAGAACTAGTTATAGATTTGGCGGGAAATACACAGGAGGTAAATACTACTACTGAGCAATTTGACATGGACCTCGCTTCTTGAAAGTTGGTGTCTCCGAACAGGAGTAGAGCAGCTAGGCTATGTAACGGTACTTTCCATCCTTGCTTTTTAATCCCATTGCTTTGCATTTTATACAAATAATTTTGATTGCCAGGAAGCCAGAATCAGCTTCAAAAGAAGTGGGGATCTACCTGCAAGGCCTGGTGACTCCATCCATAAAGGAAAGTGGACGGCTTGTGCAGTGGTTCCAAAGACCAGCTTCACAGTCACCTCATGCCGGGAAGAATAAATCATATGCCTCCTGGAAGAAGCCACTTAACCTCATCATGCCTTGTTAATCAGGGGAGGAAACACCAAGTGCATTTGCCCATTATCATTCCTATGGGATACTGGCAACACAATGTCTTCCAGGATGTTCAAGGAGAACACTTATGTTCTGGAATGGTATAAATAAAGTACTCTACCCTCACTGCATAAAAGCATTAATTCTGAAGTGTGTGTTTCACTAGGTGATGTGGTTTCTGGAACACTTAACCAGTATATTTTTTCCCCCCAACAATTAGAGAACAAAGGAGAGATTATAAAATTATATTGTACTTCAAAATTGTGTTAAGTATCTAATTCCCAATTATAAGTGAGAATAATATTTGATATTTTTTTAAAGTATGCCAAAAATGTGTGTGTAAAATAAAAATGTTGGAGAAACTATTTCAAAGATCTTTTGGCAAATGTAGTTGAAAAGTAAAAGAAAATCTATCTTTTAACTTACGTATATTATCATCCTAGTTCTTGCAGAATGTGTACATATCATGTACATATATCTGTTACAATTAAATTGTTTTTTTCTACAAGTGTATATAAAATCTGAATGAAAACAGATTTTGAGGAGCAAGGAATACCATAGTAATTTATAAAAATAAATAATCCTACATATTCTATAGATAGATGATAGATAGATAGATAGATAGAATGTGAAAATAATCTAGAGTAATTTTTAGAAAAATACTGATTTGAGGCACATAAAAGCAAAACAAAACAACCAAAACACTACTCACTTTCAAGGTAAAAAGTGCTTTGTCTCAAAGCAGAAACTGGTCTCTTGCCAATTTTAATAAAAGCTCTAAATTGTCATCTTTTCTTCCCGATTCTGTGGGATGTGATCATTGTAAAATTTCATAGAATGATTTGGACACTTACCCCACCTGCTGAGGTGAAGAGTTATACAGTGGTTTTGTGCACTAAAGGCCCAGTGCATAAATTCATAAATGGGTGGGGTCTGGCCGGCTTGCCCCAATTGGGGCCCATCGAGCTGGGCCAGCAGGGGGGAAGGAGGAACTGTGGTCAGTTGGCCATTTGGCCCTGCCCGCAATCAAGGTGTTGGGGCCAATCAGGAGCTTGGCTAGCTAGGAGGTGGGCGTGGGGAGGTAGGAGGGTGTGGGGAAAATGATCAGGGCTCAGATCAGGCCAGTTGGCTGCTACAGTGCATGTCATAGCCACTAGTCATTCTGGTCATTCTGGTCATTCCACCATTCTGGTCACTGGGCTTTTAAATATATAGATTATTTAGCACTTCTTTCTCTGTCCACCCACTCCCTGCACTCTTCCAGTATGTGTTTTATTTTGTTTTCTAGTAGTGAGACTAGAAAATGAAAATACTGCCCTAACCCCCAGCCACAGGAATGAGTGTTTATACCAAATCACTCACATCACTCCCTCTTGTCTATGACAGTGAAGTGCAGGGAAATCCGAGACCACCACGTTTTTTGCGGAAGTATTGGAGGACACTCTCTATCTATAAGGGTTGCTAAGCTGGTGGGGTCCTCCAGGGCCCCTCTAGCCCACCAGCTGGATAATGTGCTGCAGCACAGAAAGCGGCAGGGTCCAGATACCGCTGGATAGGTCCATGGAACCAGCTGTGTTTAGTCAAGTTTATTTCTGGACTTTCCAATTATATGAGAGTACATCAACTGCTTTGATTTGGCTGTACTTGCATTACCAGCCATCAAAAGTTCTGAGTGACCCTCTTGCTCCTGCACAGAAGGAAAATAATTATTTTACTTCATCTGTTGTATCATAAGGAGTAATCGGGCAGAATGATTAAAATATACAGCTTCTTTTGAAAATTATTTTCATTTTAGAAAGAAAATATCAAATCTCACTCTTGTTTCTTTAGTGGCTGCATTGACGTGGTTCTACATGAAAGCTGTTTGGGGTAGGCAAGGTGAGTTGCCGACATTGAGGTGCTGTTACGAGGAAGAACTTGCTCTTGCTGGGGTGAATGAGAGGCAGGGTCTCCCTCCCTGGGCAGTGGTCTCTCTGACTGCTAGCTCACTCTCCAATAGTCCTCACTGCAAAGCAATGGATGTCCTTTCTTGTATTTGTTCCTGTAAGCTCAGTTTCCCAGACATTTTGAACTCATTCTCCACTAAGTAGCTATTCCCCATTCAGATTCCAGTTTTCCAACAAATAGCAAATGCATTTAACGCTCAAAAGCAATTATGAGTGCATAATCGAGGACAGTAGAATTAATTTTTGAAAGAAAATGTATTGAATTTCTAACATATTACAAGTAAGATGTATTGCTTTATCAATCTAAACTGGGCACGTATTTCTGATGATTTTTTTCTCTATAAAAAGATAGTTTTATTAAAACTTCATTGTTACAAGCCAACTTCTCTTTCAAAAATCACTTCAAATGTCAACTTCATAATGCTATTTACTTGATATTTTAATTTTAATTTTGATAATTCTTTATTGTTTAAAGTATTACATACGTCTTCTTTTTCCCCCCTATTGACTCCCTCCCTCCTCACCCCAGGCCTTCAGCACCCTATTGTCTGTGTCCATGGGCTATACATATATGAATACAATGTCTTTGGTTATTATCTCCCAACCCACCTTCCTCCCACCTTCCCTGTGATTCTTTTTTAAATGAACACTATTGTTCTTACCTGTAACATTTTTTGGTAATACAATGGTACTGATAAAATAATTCTGACTTTCATGCAGCCCTTTGTTTGGTTTCAATAATGTTCCATGTTGGAAGCAAGTCATCTATTCTTTGATAGCACTTAGCAAAATAAACACTTATTTTACACGCTGAAGCCAAAGAAACACATATTATAATGTGAAAAACTCCTAAGTTTTATTAAAAGAAATCAATTTTTTTTTTTACAAAGTGTTGTGCTGAATGACCTAAATATTTCTGCATATAGAAGGGTCTACCTAGTAACATTTAACCAGAGAGAAAAATGAAATATAAGACAAAGTATATTTTTCTGACATGAGAAAATGTTGAGATGAGAGCTATGTTACTGATGTAAAAGTATATCTGTTCAAGTACAACTCATAAGTAGTGGGAAGTTTAACTGGTCACAACAGAGTAGGGAAGAGAAAAAGATATGCAATCTCTTGACTGAAAAAAAAAAAAAGCATTTATTTGCTAAATAATGTCAATAATTTAGCTGAGACATTTATTTCTAATGAAACAATTAGAACTAGCATCTCAGATGTTATTTAGGTTGTTTAATCTCTAAACGTTTAAAAAAAATCTCTGACTAGGAGAGGTTTCTACAACCAGATTAGACTGAGTAAATGTATAGATGGATAGAAGTGCTGACAATAAACTTACAAATGCGTGATGGTGCACTGTCTTAGTCCGCTGGACCTGCCATAACAATATGCCACAGGCCAGCGGTCTCCAATGACAGACATTTATTTCTTCATAAATCTGGAGGCTGGAAGTCTCACGTCAGAGTGCCAGCATGCTGGATTCTGGTAAGGACTCTCTCAATTGCAGATGGTTACCTTCTCATTGTGTCCACACATGGCAAAGAGACAGAAAACCAGCAAGCTTCCTGCAACTCAGTTTATCTTCATGACCTCATTTAAACTTAATTATCTCCCAAAGTTCCTATTTCACAAATACTATCACAATTGGAATTAGGGTTTTAACATATGAAATTGGGAGGGCATAGTTCTATTCATAGAATGCATATTTATATTGGATTATTTTAAAAGGGTTCAAAATAACATTAATGTATTAAACTGAAAAATCACAACTGTTAATAGAGGTAAATCTTTCATGTTAAAAAAAAATTCATGTAAACCATGACCATGGTCCCTTTTTAGTACATATAGTTTATGGATGGACATTAATCAACAAGACCCATGAGATGACTCTTCTGTGACACTGATTTTGACAGATTCAATTTTTTTTTTTTTAAGGAAAATTATCCATGCTCATGGCATGAACCCAGGAAGACTCATGCAAGAAAATAAGCCACTTTAGGGTCTGTCTGATTTTTATCACATTGAAGTTTGGAGATGGAATCTACAGAAAACCTCTTAACGTCTATGAAGATTCAGATTCAGGCAAATAGAAGTTAGATTCTGCTTCCTAGCAAATATAATACATATAGGACAGACATAAGATTCGTGAACTATTTTTAGTATCTTTGAAAATTAGTTTTCTAATATTTTTGTATGGGTTGATACATTTTTGTCTTGGACTAAATATGCCGGCATGAAATCTTTCACCTAGCCCCAGTAGTTCTCCTACTAAATTTCCCATTGACACTGATTCACAAACCACTGAAATAGAAAAGACTTGAGTAATAACATGTTATTTCTTTTGGGGAAATAATACTACACTGATTACTTCAATATCATTAGATTGCCATGATTTGTTGATTCTAATGTGTGTTTTTTTTCACTTTCTTCCTTAAGAATTAATCATCTCCTGCTTCTTTACCCCACATGGAGTCATAATCCTATTATTGTGGTATCAATATAGTTTCTACTTTATTTTCATTAAGAAAGCATGAGAGTCCACCCCCCAAAAACACACACAACATATACCTATATTTTCATGTAAATGGATTCAGCAATAATAAGGACTTCATGTAAAGCATCTGATTAAAATTCTACTTATAAAATGATGTCTTTCTCACATTGCCATTGGCAACTTCTAGGAAATTTAAGAAAATGCAGGAACTAAAACCTAATTTTTTTTTAATTTTAATTTGCTCTCTGGATAACTTTTTGGGTAAATGTTCTACAAATCAACCTAGTTTTAAAATATGTTTTACTATAGAGAAAACTAGCTCTGCATTTTCTTTTTATAAGGAAATTTCCACTCATTTGTTGAAAAAACTGTGGTGATTCAAATATTTAATATTTTTCAAATGGACATGGACATGAACAAGGAAGTTTGAAAGTGCCTAACTGTAAAGAAGTAACAGAGGACTAATTTTATTGAATACTCCAGGGATGTTTAAAATAAAATTACAATGAAATATTCTATTTTTGTGCTCCTTTAATTACTAGCGATATGAATTGACACTTTATATAGTTACTCCAGAATTAATGTTATTGTCATCACTGGATTGAAACAGATCCATTAATGTTTTATATCTAATAAAGTAAAATATTTAAGCATTTTAGTAAGGAAAAAATAAGTATTCAGAATTGGAAACCATTGCAATAGGACATTGTTATATTTTGTTTAACTTGAACCAACCAAAATCTTCATTAGGCTATTTGTTTGAAACAGATCAGAATAGTATAGAACAAAGCTTCATCTTTCTAAATTGAGTTCACATATCCCAGGAAGAGAATACACATATTGCATGAAGAAAATGCAGCCAGAAATGCAGGGAGAGAGATAAGATTTCCTGTGGGGTTTATAAAAATCATTTATCCTATACAGAAAAGGACAGCTTCCTGTACCTTTTAAAGGACTTTTAAATGAGCATGAAGCTCTTTTAGCATTTCTGAAAAGAACATTAAGGAATCCATGCCCATATTTTAAAAATGCAAGCAATTAGGTAAACACAAATAATACTTTATACAAATCTTTCTTTCGAAGGAGCTCAGAGAGTTTTAGAAACAGCTGAGAAAGCAGCACACATCAACAGAGCCAGGGAGTATTCTATTCCTCTTTGATATCAAATGAGGAGTTGAAGAGAACAGTTTTCTGTAGTCTACTCATTATGAGAATTTTCAAAGTATCATGTATTGCTTAGTTGCTAACATTTTCATTCTCTGAATTGTTTATCTAACTAGACCTACAGGTGGCCTTACATTTTATGTGAGAAAGATGCCACTCATTGGCAACTAATAAAAGGAACTGATTTTCCACTTATTCCTCACTCCTTGAGGTGCTGAGGATATTCTTTCATCTCCAGAATACTCAATAAAATGACTGCTCTTCTGCCCAGTAAAAATTGCCTAGTGAAGGGGCTAGATGAGAAAAGCTTGCTCATCATATCTTTTTTGTTTATATCTTTGCTTTTTTATTTTTTATTTTTTTTAATGTTCAGTATCAGAACTGTAATTGCCCAGAGAAAAAGCCTTTTACTACTTGGTATTTATTGGGAGGTGAACTCAACTTTGATGTTCCTGCTACAGACAGGGAGATAGGAGCCAAGTCCCTCAGAGGTGGCACAGGGTCGTCTCTAGGAGTTGGGATGGTCAATATTACAAGGAACAGTGAAATCCCCTATCATTTCAAAGAGCGTCTATGAATAGGATCTTACCATTGATGGGCCCACGTTTCTGACATTTAGATTGCTCAGAACAGCTATTTCTATGGAGTGAGCATTTCCATAAGCTTTATTTGATTAAGCTTATTCAAGCATTACAACTGCATTAGCATCACCAAGCCACAGCAGATTCTGTAAAAAAGCTTTATAAAATCATGGTTGTCCTAAAGCATGTGTTTTTAGAGACTACTAAGCAGCCTACCCTTGAGTAACATAGCTCTATGGTTACACTCTGTAAGATGTTCGCCACCCAATATCTATTCCTGTCTTAGAAGAGAAATGAGAAACGTTTTAGGAATCATTTTTCTTGCATTAAAAATCACTTTCCTTTTTCATTTGAAACAAAAGGGGAATACATTAAATATTCAAATTTGTATGTTAAACTCTTTGGTTCGATATTAGAGGAGGTTCTTTAAAGATATCATCAATTCTTTTCCACATCTGAGTTCTGATTAAATATGCCTCTTGTAAAAGATTCCACATATCAGAAGAAGAATCAGATCATCAAAAAAAAGTTGAAGGCAGTTTTCAAAAGAAAACTGTAATTGTTACTATCCTAGACTCCAAAATGATCATGATTATATTGCTTTAGGCTTACATGGTATCTCTGCTCCAGGGTAACTAAAAATTATCACATGAGCCATAAATATGCTTATAAAGGAATATGTCTTGTAGCAAAAGTCTAGGTGTAAATTTTATATTAATATATATATATATATATATATATATATATATATGGATGTGTGTGCATTTTAAAGTACATATGTGCACATAAGCACACAAACAGTAGGTTGGTGAGGCACATGTCACAACCTATTTTCATGAAATAATAGAATACCAACATTTAAAGTAACTGCAATTAGGTCAGATATTTAACACAGCTACTGGTCCAAATTATTCATTCTTTCACTAAATTGGATTATCATATTCTTTTAACCAGGAATTCAACATTTAAATAATCCTATTTTGTGGCCTTATTAATTTATAAACTATAATGTAAAGACTACATTTTTTTTTGCCAAAGGTATCAACATTTATGAATGTTTGTTTTCAGAGAAAATTTTATTACAGGTTGTAGCTTTTGTATGATTTAATTACATGTCATAAAAAACTGAAGATTGCTAAATTTAAATATTTACAATAATCACCAGTTTCTAAAAGAAATCTGCTTCCTTCACTTATCCCAGAAACACAAAATTTTCCTGTGAAAGTTAAGAAATGCCTAAAATATGAATGTAATTAAGCAGAATGAAATCCTGGCTGTAGTATTTGTTGACTGACCCTAATAAAACATATACAACAAAATCTTCTATCCTCAGCACTTATAATGCAGGGATCATTTTACAGCTAATGTGAAATATCAAGATTTGAATATATATTTTAATATTTAGATAATATATATTTAGTATTAAAATAATCAAGCATTTGACTTTTTTAATCAAACCTAGAGAATTCTCAGTTACCAAATGATCAAATCTTATTCTCTAGCAAGAAGGCCTGATAGATGAAATAAAAATAAACAAAATGAAGCCTAGAAGATGGTTCAAGCCAAAAATATGCCTCTGTGATATAGAAACATTAGGGTAGACCAGTGGTCGGCAAGCTCGTTAGTCAACAGAGCCAAATATCAACGTACGATTGACATTTCTTTTGAAAGCCAAATTTTTTAAACTTAAACTTCTTCTAAAGCCACTTCTTCAAAACTGACTTGCCCAGACTGTGGTATTTTGTGTAAGAGCCACACTCAAGGGGCCAAAGAGCTGCATGTTTGCCAACCATGGGGGTAGACTACCTGTATCAACTGCAATTTCTTATTCATAAAATAATAACCATGTTTGAATTTGTGGACTCCATAGTACCAATGTATGGTGTAGCAACACACCAACTTTTCTTGGTGTCTTACAAATTGTTTCATGTGAAACTGAGAGTAATTTATGAAATCTAAGTCTTAATTATGAACATATTTTAAAAATATATTTTATTAATATTTTACAGAGAGGAAGAAAGAGGGATAGAGAGTTAGAAACATCGATGAGGGAGAATCATTGATCAGCTGCCTCTTGCACACCCCCTACCGGGGATGTGCCCGCAACCAAAGTACATGCCCTTGACTGGAATCAAACCTGGGACATTTCAGTCAGCAGGCCAACACTCTATCCACTGAGCCAAACCGGTTTCAGCAACTATGAACATTTTTAAAAATCACATTAATTCATCCCATTGTTTATTTGTACTTCCATAGATCTTCTTAATAAAAGCTTCTTTAAAAAACTCATTATTCTTGTAGTGTCCCCTACTAAGACGTATTTTATTATTTTTCATATGGTACTTTCCAGACTCACATCCTCCTCAGATTCTGTGACCTAGAGCAAGCTATTAGTGAATGCGACAAAACTAATTTACCCTGCAATGGATCTTGATGAAAGCCTGAATAACTTCTAACTGAACTTTCCATAAATAGATTTGCAAACCTAAATGAGAAACTAAAAAGTAGTCAAGTATTCTTTTTATCTTCTCTTGGCTTTGGTTCTTCTGAAGGAAAGAGTAATCAGAAAAGGTCTTGCCAGATCATTTTAAAGACATTAAGAATATGTCACAGGTTAATAGCAAAAATTGGGGAGTAGAGAGGTATACTGGGAGCTGGAGGAGGGCTGGTTGACAGACTTCATGGGTATCACTTGATCTGTTTTTAAGCCAATCCATCTCTGGAAATGTAAATCAGTATTGCCCAACCCTCCTACAAAGACCAAGAGCTAGTGAATGTGAAAGCATGTGATATTCTTCATGGAAAACTAGTTTTCCAGTAAGCACCAGTAAGGGACTCAATCCACCTGCCAGCACAGACCTGGGTGCGGGAATGCAGGTGACACAAAACCAACTAGTCTTTAACTGTTACCTCCACCTTTGAGGCTCTGTTATCTACCAAGACTCAGCTGTAACAGCGACAACCACCACCAGCATAAAGTTTGCCAAGTCTTAGGCAGCTCCGACTTCCCTCACTCATTCCTCCAAATGAGATAATCCAGTAACCCCCAACTCTGTTAGACCCGGGACCCATTGTGTCCTCTTATTCCTCTGTGAGTTGTCCACAGCCTAATTCTGAAACAACTTCAACACACTGTCCATCTAGCTCCTTACTCCCTCTTAAGGATTCAGTTTTACTGAAACATAACCAGATCCTTGCGTTTATGTATTGCCTTTTGTCTGCTGTCTATGTTTTCCTGCCACAGTAGCAGAGTGGAGCAGTTGCAACCTAGACCATGGGCCCCACTACATCAACAGTATTTATTCTCTCTGGTCCTTTACAGAAAATGTTTGCCAATGCTGCTCTTTGAATCTAGGAGAATAACCAACAAAGCAGGAATTTATTTATTTATATATATATTATTTATTAAATGTTTAATGTTTATTAAAATGCATGTCATTTTCAAAATTAAGCTATCAGCTATTAAAAAGTATACACATTTATTTGAGACACTATATATATATATGTTATGAAAGTAGCATAAGCTAGCATTTTATAAATATTAATTAGGCATAGGGGTGCCATATGGCATAGTGACATAAAACCTTCCATGCTTTCATAATCAATTGGTCTAGATGGGTTTAGAAGGGATAGTCCTGGGAATTAATCCTGGCTTTGTTTCTAATTAGCAACTGCACCTCAATATTCATCTATAAAATCAAAATCATTAAAACTATATTTAGGGTTATTTTGAGGATTGAAGTATTTAGCACAGTTTCAGGCATAACTAATGCCTTTCTCTCTATTGCCAACCTTCCCAGTTTATTGTTAACAGTGATAATATTTTTCTATATGAACACTGCTTATTAAAATGCCTTTCTTAGGTGTGTGTGTGGGGGGGGGGGGTTACTTCAGCTCCATTCATTCAATTCTTTTTGTTCTGAACATGGAATTCTGAAGTGATGAACTTACATCACTTTTTCATGTATATGATAATTGTCTTCATTTCTTTGAAGATGTTTTACATGGCAAAGTACACAGCTGGTATTCAACATAACCACCATTACAAAAAAAACCAGAGATGTAAACAATTCAGAAATGTATTTTTCCAACCAATGTTCAGAATTCCTAGTGGGAAAATCATGCATTTTCATTCATATGAAGAACTCATGGTGTTTTTAATGCATTCGCCATTAATTACAAAAAGTGTAGTAATGCTATTTTGTTCATCTCTTGTACAATTTAATGCTATTCTTTATTTTAAGCAGGTATTAGGCCCAAAATATTTTTTTTTTTCATAAGGTGGTTATTTGGAGTACAGATGTATTTCTCCATTTTAATTTAAAAATGTTAAGAAGGTTGGTTATGGTCTCAGTATGCCCATCAAAACTTTTTCATATCATGCAGCTGAATTGTTATACAAATAAAACTGTAGAGTTCTCATGCTTTATGTGTTTTTATATTATCTCTGCAAGGAACAGGAGCAAGTCCTAGTCAGCTCAAGCCTTAGCCAGCTCTTTCAGGAATCCTTCGATATAAACCACCAGGGTGTTTTAATGTCCCTGCTGGACACTTCCAGATCACCCTCTTTGCATATTTATCTTGGACCTACCATAGTGTATTACAATTGTTTGTTTATTTCTCTGGGTTTTCCACTAGAATGTAAGCTCTTTGAAACTTCTCATCCTTATTTGTATGTTTCTAGTGCCCAGCACAATGACTCATCCTAAATAAATGTTGTAGAATTGGTGTACTGACCAGAATTTGGTGCTTTTGATGAAGCAGTTATCCCAAATATGTGTGCTGTGCTACACAAAGCACAGAATGAACCTTCCATGCTCTGTGTAGTCTCGGGGAGTTGTTACAAGGACACATTTTTAAAAATAACTTTAAATTTTTTTTTTTCAGAGAGGGAGAGAGTGAAAAAAACCCCCACAAACATCAATGATGAAAGAGAATCATTGATAGGCTGCCTCCTGCACACCCCCTAATAGGGATCAAGCCCAAAATCAAACTGTGACCTCCTGGTTCATAGACCGATGCTCAGCCAATGGGCCACACTGACCAGGCAAAAGGACACATTTTACATCTTCCATTTTATCAGATTATCACAGCATGAGGAGCCTTGCTAGCATGTGAAGCAATAGTGCTCTCCCTCCCTCTCACTCCCTGAGGGTCTGCATGTAGGACACCACTGAATCTCAGCCACTGCCTTCAGCTCCCCTGGAGGAGGGAAGTGGGAATGCTGGTGTGTTCTTCCGGGAATGGCACCTGGATTGAGTATGCAAAGGGAAGGGATTTAGGATGGACAATGAATGGCTGAAAGATCCTGGCAGCAGAGGCTACAGAAAGGGGTAGAAGGCTTTACTGTGGGAACATGGGAGAGAGATAGAGACAAAGTTTGGGGTAGCAGGAGTTATGGGAGCTGATTTCAGTTTTTCTGGGTCCTAAGTCTTATTCCAGTAGACATATAGAGGGATGGGGGAGAAAATGAGAGCTCTATGTTAAAAATATTATGCAGCCCTAGCCGTTTTGGCTCAGAGGACAGAGCATTGATCTATAGACTGAAGGGTCCCAGGTTCAACTCCAGTCAAGGGCACGTGACTCAGTTGAAGGCTGGATCCATGGCCCTGGTTGAGGCTCTTGTGGGAAGCAACCAGTCACTTGGTCTCTCTCACATCGATATTTCTCTTTCTCTGTCTCTACCACTCCCTTCCACTCTCTCTAAAAATCAATGGAAAAATGTATTTGGTCAGGAATAACTATATATATCTATTAATATATCTATATGTCTATCTATCTATATCTATATCTATATCTATATCTATATCTATATCTATATCTATATCTATATCTATCTGTATCTATATATTGCTCTGTTATAGGTGATGGAAGAAGAGAGCTAAGGAAGGAAACAACCACCATCATATTTACAGATAACTGTAAGTATTGTTGGGAGGTGTTCCTGGCTACAGGACTAACTTTTTGTCTCTCTTTGCTTTCTAATTTCAACTCTGGAGAACAGGATTCACAGTTCAGCACACTTGTATCCATTGCATACTACTGTATGTATTTATGGCTCTTTATAAAATTTTTAAAGACTAAAATAATTTATTATTCATCATGTACTTACCAGTTGAATAACTGAACACAAGTGAAAATATTTTTAAATTAAAAAAAGTGCTGTATCAAACTGACTTCTTCACCTTTCCTTACTCCCTCTGCCAACATATTTGACCATATTTGAATTAGTATACAAAATTGGCTGAAAAGGATTATGTGAAGTATAGCATGATCAAATTTGAGATGATGAACATTAAATATTTGTAAAGACTGAATACTAAATTGATCAACTCCCATGAAAAACATAATGTTTTACCTTAAAACCGGTTACCACAACCCATAGTGATATGCCATCATCAACCCTTTTGCTCATCTTGGCTTCATGTCTAGCCACATAGACTCAAGAATAAAGTTGCAACCTTTATTGTCACTTGAAAAAGCAGGTTTCATGTTTCATGGCAGGAACTATATTTCTTCAACACTGAATCAAGTGTAACCAAGAATCAAAGCATGGGTGATCTTGGCTAAAGCCCCAGCTACTCTAAATGCCTGATCTGTGCTCATCAGTAGAAGGCGTCTCTTCTAAGCAATCACAGCAACACCAGAGATCAGGCTTCTTTAACTAAAAAACACCCCAGATTCTGTCTTGTCTCCTTGACCAGGCCTCTCTCTTCAGGGCACAATATTTGCCGCCAACCCCATCTTGATCTATGTGGACTGGAGAATGTTAAGTTTGCAGGAAACAATTAATTCAAACATTTTTGTTTTTTCACTCAGCTAACGAACAAACAAAATCACGCATTTGTGTAATATTTCAGTGTTTATAAAACTGAAGCTGAAGTTCACATATATTGTATCAAATGACCTTTTGAGGTAGGAGAGGCAGCTAATCCCATTTTCACGTTAGAGAAAACTGATGTTTAAAGAGATTATGGGATAAGTGCTGGGAAATAATCCTGCCAAGACTAAAACCCACAGTGGTAGACTTATCAATTCAATCAGCTGGAACTAGAGCATCAAGAAAAAGGCAAATACCTACTGAGCTATTTACCCTATCTCTATCCAAATACAGAAGAAGGAATAAAGGCTCTGCTGACAACATAGAGAAACTGAGCTCCATACAAATCACAATGCTTACCATAAATCCCCTCTTCCCTGCATTTACAAAGTTAAATTTTGGAAAAGCAGTTTTCAAAACAAGACTCTCTGTTCCATATGCCCTATGGATTAGCTACCACAGCCCAGAACAAAATTTCAATAGAGCAACAGAGGCAAAATATAATCATTACTTTATTACTCCATAACAATGACTTCATTTTATTACATTAGCTAAGGGACAGTGGCTATATTTAAAATAAATATGCAATTTAGATTTATAAAATTATACAGCATTATGAAATTTAAATTTTGACTTTAGGGTATATTATTGAATTTACCATCAGTTCTTATTTAAATTTCAGATATTTAGATCTCAGATTTTTGTTATTCCAAAGGATAATGTATACAATGGATAGATCATGGGTCTATTGAAATCCAATCATGATTATAATGCTATTCATTTTGACTTTTTCTTTTTCTTTATGGTGGATTTTGAACAGACTCAGCACAAAAGAAATATGAACGGCATTATTATAAAGAAGCATGCTGTGTTTCTGGCCAAGTTTGGTTTTTCATGAATTGTAAACATATTCTAAACTAATGAGCAGCCTGATTTAGTCTTGTCTGAGATGCCATTAGGACAAATGTAAGCACTTGCTTTTGTCCTTTCAACCAAATTCAATCCACATCTTATTTTTAAAATATTTTTATTGATTTCAGAGAGAAAAGGAGAAATAGAAATATCAATGATGAGAGAAAATCATTGATCAGCTGCCTCCTACATTCCCATACTGGGGATTGAACCCTTAACCTAGGCATGTGTCCTGCTCAGGAATGGAACCATGGCCTCCTGGTTTATATGGTGATGCACAACAACTGAGCCATGCCACATCTTTTTTTTTTCTTTTTTTTTTTAACTTGGACTTCAGTATAATAAAATTTTAGAGTTATTTTCATTCCTTTCAGGATTTATTTATCTCTTTATGACTGCTTTCTTTCTGTATTGAGGTTTGCCATAATTTATCAAGCTATCTTACTTTGATATTATATTGGGCTTATTTTACCCCACAGCTGAACATTGTAATATGAGCTCTATTTACTCACTCATATATTCAATTATTTTCCCAATATTTATTAAGTTATTCATCAAATATTTACTGACTATTTATCTTGTTCCAGGCATTGTTCTATGTTATGAGAATGAAAATGATGGAACTAGATTTTGCTCCTCCTAATTTTTAAAGATTTGAGATTCTTTATACTTTTCCTATTACTATTGTCCATTTTCTACAGATCCTGAACCTTTTGTGAGATGGTAACTGGAAATTCTCTTGTATATTTACTTTGTAACATTTTTTAAAAATATATGGATATTTTCAGAAATCTCTACCATAAAGCATGCATTTTTCAAAGTATCATTTTGTTGAACTGAAGTTATCGGCTCAAATGCACTACTTGTCTCAAGTGCATCAACTGCAATAATGTACATACTCCTACTGACATTCTTCTATATATATTGTTAGAAAAACCAGTCTAGAATTGATATTGTTATCAAAAGAAGTAACCCTGCATCTATCTGAAATAAATTGCCGAGTTCTCAGAAGATTGATAAAGCAAAATTCACCATTGAGTGGTTATCAGAATTTTGTCTTTTTTTAATTCATTTCATAAATGTATATTGAACATTTATTGTGACAGTCAAGTGTTAGAGATAAAATCAGATAAGATATGTTTCTAACCTCCAGGAGCTTAGAGACTCTTGAGGAAGACAGACATGGAAACCATAATCGCAGCATTGTTTGTTAATAGTGTGAAGATGTCCTGCACCTGCCACTGTGAGAACTCAGTGGGAGCAGGACCCCTAAGCCAGGCAGAAGGACAGTAGGTGTAAAAGCTTAGAGCATGAAAGGAGACTATAGTCCTTTGCACCAAAGGCAAAGGCACCTGCAGCAAAATGATAGAGATAGCTAGGCAGGAAACACATCTATAATGTCCTTGGCAGCTGAAATGAGAAGTTGGGAATTATAACAAACAACATGGCAAGGCAGAGCTCAATTTTACACAGAAGGAGCTTGATCGTATTTGCATGTTTTAAAGTTTGTTTAAATAGAATGGCACAGGAGATGAGAAACTAAATTTAAGAATTCTGTAGGAATCCAAGTTTTTTATAACAAGGCTGAACCCTGGGAATGGCATGAAAAATGAAGAAAGGGATAACATGAAGAAATAGTATCTGCAGGTTTTCAATGATCCTATATAATAAAAGGTACTATGCAAATTGACCCTAACAACAAAACAACCAGAACGACTGCTTGACCAGTCACTATGAGGTGCACGGACCAGCTCTTGGTCCCTTTCCCCAGCCAGCAGGCTCCAATTGCCAGATGGTGAATGGGGAACTGGGAGTGGGTGGTGGGTGGTGGGAACAGTGGGGCTGGCTGCCAGCAGCTGGGGAAGATGGCCCTGATTGCAGGCCAGACAAAGGGACTGTACCTATGCATGAGTTTCATGTGCCAGGCCTCTAGTTTGATGATACTATGGGTGAAATCATGATTAGTTGGTGGGGAAAGTCAATGATTTGATAGAGTTTTAGCTACAAAAAGTAAATAGATGGTACCATTTACCAAGATAGAACATTAAGAAAAAGAAGCAGGTTTGCTGGGGGAAATAATGCATTTATAGTCACTAAAATGGTTGGATATTTATTTGGTTTGTTAATTTTTAACATTTACACCACACACACTTAACCGCAGACATATATTTACACTGCATGGATAAGGAATGTGACTTGGATATCATAGTTGACTAGATACATTAAGATGAAGATTTATTAGCTTACCAAATAAATATTTAATCTGAGCAATTAGATGTCATCACAGTGACTCTCATAACAAAGTAACTAGATAGTAAGTAGCTTTCTATTCCAGTTTCATTGGAAATCTGTATTTATCAAAATATAGATTTTAATAATGAAATATATTAAAGCTACATATATACTTGGATAAAACTCAGAATATATTATAGAAGAATAAGGTTATATTTTAGAAAATGGCATAAAGTTATTGATATAATACATTAGACATATAAGACTGTTAATACAATTCAAGACCATTTCACCATTGTTTGAGACTTCATCTTGGTTAACACCTTTTTTGCATATTTGAAAGACCCTAAAGTACAAGGTCCAACTGAGTCATATCCAGACTCCAGACACATAGAAACTGAGATAATAAATATGTGTTATTTTAAGTGACTTAGTTTGTGGTCATAATGTTGCCTAGCAATAGAAAAGTGATACAAGGGTTCCGCTAAGATGAATTAACCCTGGAAAGACCCTATTTACCTTTGCTATTTATATAAGTTCTTTGAGCTGGAAAGAATAATTAAATTGTTTAAGATTTTAGAATTCTTAATAAATATACAAATGAGATTAGTATGTGAAAAAAAATTGAAAAATAAAAACTCAATGAGTAATAAGGTTTTACTGTAAATTCTAAATCTGAAAAATGCAAATACCAATAATTTTAAAATAGCCAAGAGAATCAGACTGGGTAGAACAAAAGTTACATTCTAGTCACAAAATATAAGAGGGGGGAAAAACAATTGACGCCACTTACTCTGTGAAAGATAGGAGGACATTGCAATCTTCACTATCTGAGTAAATAAAAATAAATATTTTATGTATTATTGATTGTATGAATGCATGATTCACACAGGAACCCCATAGCAATGTATGATTTTTCAGAGCTCCCATAATGTTATTTGATCAACATAAGAGAAAATAAATAAATGAATATTTATGTTGTCCTAGTATTTGTCAGGCAATTTGGGGCACTTTCAGACATACATACTATGAATTGTGATTATAACCTTTCTATTATAAATAAGGCAACCATGTTTAAGAAAGTTAATGTGAAAAAGTCACATTTTGATTTCAGGGGAGGGCAGGAGTTCAAATCTCTGACTATCTGACCATATATAGTTTTTTCATCAAACGTTCTCAATACACAGAGCTGGCGGTTAGCTAGTAATCACAGGCACAGAATCAAAGCTGATATTTTTTCTGATTGGTTTGGGTGGGTTTTTTTGTTTGTTTCTTTCTGATCAGTCAGTGCCTTCACTTTACTTGTTAATAAATGTTCTAAGTATCACATCTACTTCTCAAAATGCACTATTATTTAAAATATCCAGGTTAGAAATTAATACAGTCAAAAGTTTGGAAAAAATAATGTACAGCATAGGGAAAAACATTTTGTTTCTATGCGTCTTTCAACCTGTTAAGTAAAAAGACAGAAACGAGCTAAGATTAGCATTCTAGAAGACAAGTGGTAAAGAGAATGGTGAGTCCTATTTCAAGTTTGAAAATAAAAGTGGAAATTGTGTTAAATATTGATAGGAAAGACTTAAGTAACGACAGCTTGACATAAGTATTGTTAGACACATAGTTTTCTAAGGAAAACATTGAGTATATTTGCATGAAAATATTTAACCAAGCATTGTGAGTCTTTCACTTTAAAAAGGCTCATATATACTCTTTCAAATATGTCAACTACAAATAATGAAAATTTCTTTCTCCTGGTCCTCTCTCAGATATCTTTGTTGATGAATATTAAAGGGAAATTCTTTTAGAAAAAAAAAGCATACAACAGCAGAGCAAAATTATGTGGTGAGAAACCATAAATCTATAATATTTGTATAGCATTTATACAGTATAAATTCATATAAAGTGCACATAACATAAAATATGAATGTAAAGTTTTTTATCTTAATAAATATTGAGTTCATAAAACATCTTTATAAAGCAAAAAAATATTATTAGGTACCTGTATCACAAAAAGTTGTAATATTATTAGAGATATTTTTTGATAAATGCAGTTAAAATTATTTTTAAGTATTTTAAATATAACTGTAGCTTAAGGTCAACAGCTAGTAATGGTATTTTATTCTAGAACAATTTTGCAAGTTGTCTTATTTTTTCTAAATTTATACTTCAGATATCTTTGAATTAATATTACAAAGGTCAATATATGTTATCTAAAACATAGCTAACTGTGGTTTCATTGTAACATTCCAATGTTCTTTGAATGGTGGGAAGCTTCAAGCAAGAAGTGACTCATACATACTTAGACCAATGCCTCCCACACTTTGATGTGCATATGAATCACTTGGAAATTTTGTTAAAAGACATAGATTCTGATTCAGTGTGTTTGGGGTGATGCCTGAGAATGTGCAGTTGTAACAAGTTCCCAGATGATGAGGATGCTGCTAGTACATGGACCATACTTTGAGCGTAAAGGTCCTAGAGCATTTCAAGAGGTGCTTAGAGGAAAAATTTGCTTTTGCTTTTAGTTTCTAATTTTTAGCAACTCTTGAAATGAATAAACCTCAAACAGATCATGTTTAGCTGACACAACTGTGGCTTTCATGAAATTAATCTCTGACCTGATTTTTTTTTTTTTTTAACTGCAGTGGTGTCAACTTTTTATTAATAGGCTCTTATCCAGCAGAAAATGTCCATAGCTTCCTGGTGTGTACAAACCTAGGAAGGTGGACACCCAATTTAATAAGGGGCAGGTGTCCTGGTAAAAGAATCCTTTTAAGGATGTACATTTTGCTCAAGCCGGTTTAGCTCAGTGGACTGAAGGGTCTCAGGTTCCAGTCTGATCAAGGGCACATACTTAGGTTGCAGGCTCCTCCCCAGCCTCACCCTGGTTGGAGCACATGCAGGAAGCAACCAATTGATGTGTTTCTCTCACATTGATATTTCTGTCTGTCTTTCCCTTTCTCTTCCACTGTCTCTAAAAATCAATAGAAAAATATCTTCTGGTGAAGATTTTAAAAAATAAAAAAAGACATACACTTTATAATCATCTAGACAGTGTGGACAATATGCATTTGATATTATGTGTAGATAACAAAGTATATAATGCAACTGTTATTGATTATAGAACAATTCACAATTTGTGTTTCAGAAATGCTCATAGACATATGAAAATAGATTAATCATACTGATAGAGATATTAAGAAGGACTAAGTACTGCACAAACTACAGCCTCCCTTTTTAAGATTTGCAATTATCTTTTGGTGGAAATACAAACCAAAATGAAGTGTCTCTCTAAATTTTCTAGTTATCAGGGGTACATGTTACTAGAAAACTCCCTTTATTGGAGGGAAATTCAGCATATAGTTTTACATAGAGAATAACCTTGTCATTAACCCATTACTAATTGTCCCAATAATCAGCTCTATGACCTTGAAAAAGGAACTCCTTTTTACCCTCAGTTTTCTTATATAGAAGGGAGGCATACTCATTTTATTTAAAGAGTGATTTATGTAAAAATATTTTGTGGAAAATAAATTTGCAATTCTATGTCAATTTTATATGAGCCTTCTGAAAATTTGTCTCTGGGTTCATAAGAGAGATTTATAGTAACCAGACAGGCCCTGGTATATTAGTTTTCTAATGCTGCCATGACAAATTACCACAAACCCAGTGGTTTACAATATCACAAATTTATTTACTATCTTACAGCTCTGTGATTCAGAAATCCAGTATGGGTTTCAAGGAGCTCTAGGGAAGAACTGGTCTCCTTGCTCTTTCCAGCTTCCCGAGGGTACTGTATTATTTAATTCGGGGCCTTTTCTCTGTCATATATATTATTGATTTCAGAAAGGAAGGGAGAAGGAAAGTTAGAAACATCCGTGATGAGAGGGAATAATTAATTGGCTGCCTATTACACGCCCCCTGGGCCTGGGGATGGAGCCAGCAACCTGGGGCATGTCCCAACTGGGAATGGAACCTTGACCTCCTGGTTCATAAGCTGATGATCAACCACTGAGCAATATCGGACAGCCCTTTTCTCCATCTTTAAAGCCAGTAATGGCTGATCAAGTGATATCACATCTTCCTCTAACCACAGTGAGGAAGGTTCTCCACTTTTAAGGACTTCTTTGATTAGAATAGGCCCACTCATATAATACAGGGTAATCTCTCTATCTCCAGGTCCTTAATTTAATCACATCCAAAAATTCCCTTTTGCATTATAAAATATCATATTTATAGGTTCTGGGGATTGATATATGGATATCTTTGGGGGGCCATTATTATGCAAACCAAAACAAATATTTTCTCTACTCTTTATCAATAGACACTGTGTGAACACATCTCTAGGCAAAATATTGTCTAGGCCTATTCAGCAGAACAAAGTACTGTGTGGGCACTTACATATTGAAAGTTGCTTCAATTCGCTGGCCCACAGCCAGGGCATCTTTTAAGAATAGTAATCAAATATAATGTCCACTCACACTTGGAAAATGTCCAAATGGGGTGGTAATTGAGAATCTCTAATGCCAGGTGTAAACATTATTTTTTGAGCTACTGCCTATACAGTCTCAGATAAGGGTCACTATATTTTGGGAATTACTTCTTTATCTCTAAGTAGTCCTTATTAGTCATCTTACCCTGTTCCCTATAATATCCAGTTTATGTACCTCATGGGGGTAGGTGGGTTTTTTCTGAAAAAGAAGCTGGGGTATTTCAGTAGATAGCCACTTTTGTCCATGTACAGTTTGTTCATGCTATCCAATTTGATTGATGCATGTTCTCCATGCTGAATGTACCTTTTTAGCACAGAGCATAGTATCAAAATACACATTGATGATAGAACCATAGAATATTAAATTAAAAGAGGAGGGATGATCATTGCCAATTTTAAAAAACGCAATGAAATAAATGAATTTTGACATTCTTACAATGAAATACTGTACAGAAAGAAAAATAACAAACTACTTCTACATAAAATGAAATAGGTGAGCCTTATAGAGTATTGAATCAATGCATCAAGGTATAAAATAATTCATACTCTGTGATTTCAGAGAGAGAGAAAGAGAGAGAACAAACTTGGAATAACTAAGCTATATGGTTTATAGATGTGGAAGTCATGAAACTCTAATGCAAAGAAAGAAGACTGTTATCCAAAATGTCAGAATAATTATTCCCTGTGGGGAAGGTTTTGAGAAGGGGAGTCTGATTAGGAAGCAAAACTGAAGTGAGAGTCAGTTGGTGGGTGGGCAGATGGAAATAGGCTCAAAGGTGATGGAAATATTGTTTCCTGATTTGGGTGTGGGTTATATTTAGTAAATTATATATAAATGTGTGTGATGTATGCAACTTTCATTGCTTTTATTTTATGAAAATAACTTACAGAAAAATTTAAAACATTTTAAAAACTATTATGACTTGCTCTGGCTGGGTAGCTCAGTTGGTTGGAGTGTCATCCTAACACACCAAGGTTGTAGGTTCAATTCCCAGTCAGGGCACATATAAGACTCAGCCAGTGAATGCATAAATAAGTGGAATAACAAATATCTCTCTCTCTCTCTCTCTCTCTCTCTCTCTCTCTCTCTCTCTCTCTCTCTCTCTCTCTCTTTCTCTCTTTCGTCTTTCCCCTTCTTTCTCTCTCTCTCAAAACTAATAAAACAAAAAACTGTGATGACCCATTATACATTTCTTTTAACACTGAACTGTCAAGATGGCTGGTCTCCTGAAAATCAAAAATTGCCATGGTTATCTAATTCATTTTTCATGTGTAAATAGAGCACTTGTGGATTTTGGCCTCATAGGTAGGTCGGTGTTATCTAACAACTTAATTTTAAGTGAGCCCCTACATGATTAGCAAACACACTTGTCATTTTGGTAGTGACTCAGAGGATTAAAAGAAAACAAACATTGGAGATGCTCTAAGTGGACATGTAGAGTTCAACATGTCCCAATAAAGGGGGAGTATCAAGTAAAGACATGTAATCCACACTCCAGTTTGTTACTTAGCTTCTATAAAACGAGGTGAGGCAATTTTGCAAAGTCCTGCCTTTCAGTTTACCCATCAGAGCTGCTTCCACCTGTGCCTCTCCTCAAATTATGCTGTCGCGTCAACTTATTAGTGCAAGTACACAAAAATAAGCCATCACCTTTCACTGGTTTTCCTCAAGGGGGAATCACGTCATTTCATTTACTTGTAAATCGCTTTGCCCCAAATTTCCTTAAGATTATTGTCTTTTTTTTTCTTTCAACTATAGAATTATAAATAGAAAATCAAAGTAGCCAAACATAATCACATTTCAGTAAAGATTATATTCGATTCCAGAAAACTCTAATCACTGGATTAGATGGCTATAATTAATATACTGATTCTTAGTTGGTAACTGACAGGAGGGTTTTAAAAACACATTCTCACTTATAGAAATCCCTTATTTTTACTTAAAAAGAATCTTCTGTGTGAGATTAGAAGATAACTAAGGTAGGAGTTTCTCAGAGTTGAGCATAGTTGGTCACTAACTGGGATGTAGATTAGCATTCCTTTAGGAAAATGTGTGGGATTGAGGAGTCAGCATTGAGGTGATAGGTGTGCTGCATGTGAATTAGCCTGCAATGTCTAGAAAGACCTTTCTGACAAATTCTCCTGCCCCAAATGCCAATAAAATGTGTCCCCTCTGTCTTTGATTCCTCAACATAGAGCAAGAGGCCAAAATACAAATTTAGTGAAAACATATCAAATAACTACTTGTTAAATTAACCTAGAACTTCCCAAGTCTCGGGGTGTTGATGAAATTGAATTATCTGCATTTCCTTTCTGTTCCTGTCCTTTTACTTAGAAATATCCTTCAAGTTCTAACCTAAGTTTTTCTTTTTTATGAGAATCACTCATCAACCAAGTTCATCTATTTTCCTCTTCCTATATTTCTCTGATAATACCTCATAGCAGTTTATTTATTTGTTACATATCAGCCCATTCTTTAGTTGTTTCATGTGTGTACATGTCTACTTTGCTTGAGTGGTGAGAAACCAAGGATTCTATCTCACAATTTTTATATATAACTAGAGGCCCAATGCATGAAAATTCATGCAACAATAGGCCTTCCTTCCCCTGGCTGCCAGCACCCAGCACCGGCTTCCTTCCTCAGGCCCTGCCAGCAGGCACCCAGGACCCCGGGCTGCTTCCCTCCAGCCCAGGCTTCATCCGGAATGACTTCTGGAAGGACATCCAGAACAATGTATTGTCAAATTAGCATCTTACCCTTTTATTATTATAGATTTTAACTGTTACTTCTTTTAAAAAACTTGGAACTTCTTAGGAAACAACCTTGTATCATCTAGTTATTCATGCAATTATTTCATCTCTCCTGAAGATTACATTTGTATGTATTTCACATTTCAAGGACATCTTGACAAGACCACTTAGTCTGTTACACTGGTTCTCATAGTAAGAACTTAGAACAACACTGACCATAGAGTTAGTTTTTATTTAAAAACCAATTTCTCATTATTAATGTGAATAAGCTTATTTAATGAGTATCTATCTGACTATTATTTTATCATTTCTTATTTTTTGATATTTTTATTGATTTCAGAGAAGGAGGGAGAGGAAAGAGAGATAGAAATATCAGTGATGAGAAAGAATCATTGATTGGCTGCCTCCTGCCTACCCCACACAGGGGATCAGCCCACAACCAAGGCATATGCCCTGATCTGGAATGGAACTGTGACCTCCTGCTTCATAGATTGACACTCAACCACTGAGCCATGCCAGCTGGGCTCGTTTCTTTATGCATTAGAAGTGGTGCTCCATAAATACAAATTAAGCTTAAAATAGAGTATTTGGGAATAAAAAGCAGCAATGGAAATAAAGATAATGGGAAAACTATACAGGTGGGAGAGGGAAAAAGCTAAAGGTCACAATAAACAACCAATTCAAAATAAATGAAGACTGTAAGACATCCAAACTTTTCGATATTATAGCAATAGGATGCCTTAAAAAGAGTATTTAAACCAGGATTTTTACCCAATTTCATAGCCAGGGAACTCTGTACACTGGTCATTTGAGGGCTTCATCTAACAGACCTATCCCCTACAACCTATCTCTTTTTTCTTCATTTCTACATTGATCCAACCTACCCTTAATCTCCTCATTCTTTGTCCAGTCATTTACCTCCCCAACAATGGCACGTGCAATGCAGATTAACAGAGTCAACGATAGGGCATGCTTTATCATTCTAAAGCTAGTTCCAGTGAGTTTCAATGTGCTCACTAATTATAAAATTTATGAACGATAGCATGACTTTATTCAACTAAATTAAAGACCCATCATTCATAAATCCAACTGTAGTCATATGTTTTAAAATCTGTGCAGTCTTAATTTTCCTGGTCTTTTTTCCCCTTGTTTTTCAATCTACTACATTAGAGTCAGAGACCTTGTGTTATTCATCTTCATGTCCCCATTGTCTGGCACTCAGCCGAGTACATAATAGGTGCTAAAATATTGATTACAACTGAAATTCTGACGTGACCTCCTGCTTTATGTCTGTTTATAGGTTGGCAAGTAATACCTTAGAGAGAATCTAAAATTTTGTTATATTTCAAATTGACTTATTTTGTTTATTTGCTTTTCCCTGAACGGCAGCATCTAATACTTCTGCAGACTTATATTCACAAACGTGTCTTTCTTTACCATACTAAGATAACTGAAAGATTCTATAGTACACTCTTTTTTCTCCCAGGCCATTGTACGCAGGTCAAACAGGAATAACCAGGGACAAAAATAATAGCTCCAGCACTGAAGGTCAAAGACGCAACACTTGGTATTTACCATTTCTGCCTTGACATTGTATCAAATGTCTACCACAGAAATTCTTTTGATCACATGATGATTTTATTTTAAAAGGTCACAATAATTTTTTTTCCCAGGGAAACCTTGCTAAAAATGTATTTTCAAAGTTTAAATAAGTGGGAGCTGATTTTCTCACATTCAATGTGCTAAGACCTTTTTTAAAACTATGTTCTAAATATTAAGTGCTTTTCCTTTCTTTCGTGTGTCTCAACATTTCAGTAAACCATGGTGGAGAGAACAATGCAGCAAAGGAGTTTAGAAGGTAAAAACCAGTGCATTGCAATGAGCTATATAGCCTCCTGCTTTCTGAATAAAACCAGATTCCCCTTATCAAAAGCAGGCTGCTGAATAGAAATGAAGTTTGTTCTTGTAGGTTACAACATTGTATCTTTACCTTTTAAGTGAAGACCACATGCCCCAGCCTCTGTCATAGCTACCAAATTAGAAAATACTTAAGCCATATATATTTAAATGTGATGTTTAAGTACATTGTGAGGTGGGCTCTGTGGTTTATCAGTAAACAGCTCATTTACATACCAAAGGATCTCTCAAAATCCTAAATACTGGGTGCCTTTGACAGCTAGTTTCAGCAAAGAGGTGGGGAAGGTTTGATGTTTAGAGAGCATGATTTGTACAGCGAGAAGGAGAACTTGACTCATTACACATATGCCAACAATATTCTTTTTAACTTCCTTTGAAGATGGAAAAATACTATATTTTTGTGTTTGAAAGTTCAGCTATCTCTGAATAACCCTCGCTTGGGGCAATACATGTTTATGTGACACTCAAGTAAACATTTCCTAAAAGGAATTGTGCACTTCACTCAGATTATGCACAGAAAATCTGAATTGAGGATAGCAAAGAACTTAGCTTTCACAAATCTCCCTAGAACTCAAAGATGAACACAACCTAAACTCTATAAACTTATGATCATTGTAAGATATTAATGCATAGTTTCCAAATAAAGGTTTTCGCCTCACAGGTTTTAAATTGCGTTTCTAAATATATTTTTTATTTGAAGAAAGAAAAGAAAATACTGTTTAAACTCCATGACTATAAAACCAAAAGCTTAACAGAAAAATCTTAGCCATCTATGCATTCTCTTTTCAAATTGATATATTCAACCCAAAGGTCAATGTAGACGATTTAAAACTTGCTTAGTTGCACCATTTTATGTTTCTCTCATATTAAATATTGTTAACCGATTAAAAATTAATGCAAACAGTATTGGAGGCTTTAAATTTCTAAGTATTCCTATGCCCTTGGAATAACTGAATAGGCTCAATTCATTTTACATTGTAAAAGTAGCATGATTTTTAAATTATAGTCACTACGATGACCAAAAATAAATAAGACAAAACAAAAAGCACTTAAGGTGGCAAACAGAACATTTTCCTTAGGTAGTGGGGGGAGGGGACGAGGGGGGGGCTACAAGTGGGGGGAGGGGGGCAGGGGAGGGGAGAGTCACTATTACAAATAAAAAAAAAAAAGCTACAACAAAAAATTCTTAATGGAACCCAGCTAGGACTAACACTAGAAATATATATTTTCTGTTCACTTTCACTGCAGATTTTGCAGCATAGACGCTTTGCACAATTAAAACAATGTAAACTTAATTTTACCAACTAGCAAGATCTAATAAAAAGTTGAAAAAAAATTATCTGGCCATGTGACACACAATTAACCACGATTCACCCACTAGATTCCAGCCTGGCCCCATGAGGCTCCCCCATCCTCCCCAGACCACATATGGTTAAGTAGTAGGCTAAATGCTTGAACCCAGATTTTTTACTTGAAACCCTTCTGTCACACTGCCTTTAATTATTTTATTGCTGCCTTCTTTCAGCTCTGCATTACTTTTTCTCTCTGGTTTCCAATGAACTCTATCGCCCACTGATTTTCACAATCTGCTTTCTTCACTTTTTCTAAATTCAACTTGAACAGTACGGAAGGTCAAGTAGTTTTAAGTCAGACAGATCAGGTTTATGTGATGTCTGCCTTGTAGATTTTCAGAGTTTCTGTGATATTTAAAAGAGACATTGATGTAAGACCTTGGCCCTTAATGCCCTGTCAATAAAGAGATGTTTCGGACCGTAGGGTTTCTGAGAATTATTTTACTTGCATCATAGTGGCTCCTTAGGTTTTTAAGCCCTTAGATTTTCACATGGACTCTCTCAAAATAATCTGTTACTAATTAATGTCTCTAATTAATGTCACTGATAATTTGGAAAAAAAATTATATGAAACTAACCTCCACATTCCCATATTATAATGACTATACTTAAAAGTCAGCATTTCCTTGTCTGCCATTATAAATGTAATGTACATTTCTGGACTCCTCTAATATTAGTATATTTGGTTTTTATTTCAATAACAACAGACTGTTCACTTTAGAGAGTAATTTGTACTTATTAATAAACTAGAGGCCTGGTGCAGGAATTTGTGCACATGAGGGCCCTCAGCCTGGCCTGCAGGATTGGGCTGACAGCAGCTCTCTGACATCCCCTAGGGGGTCCCAGAATTTGAGAGGGCGCAGGCCAGGCCAAGGACCCCACCTGTGCATGATCACAGCCAGGGAGAGATGCGGGAGGTTGGCCAGCTAGGGAGGGACCACAGGAGGTTTCTAGGGCATGTTCAGCCCATCTCACGCAGTCCCCATTGGCCAGACTCCAAAAGCAAGCTAACCTACCAGTCAGAGCATCATCCCCCTAGTGGTCAGTGCATGTCATAGTGAGTGGTTGAGCTGCCTTAGCATATCATTAGCATATTATGCTTTGATTGGTTGAATGGATGACCGGATGACTGGACACTTAGCATATTAGGCTTTTATTATATAGGATTTGGTGGTCAGTGAATTCACTTACCAATGTGTGTGTGGTGTGTGTGTGTGTGTGTGTGTGTGTGTGTATGTATTACAAAAATGTATTCCTATTAATTTACTTTACTAAAAGCATTAGCTCTGTTTTTTCTTTCTAATTCTTTATTATGCGAGGCTTGAATATTCATAAAAGTAGACAGAATATTGTAATGAAACCCCAAATACCCATCACCAGTCAAAATATAATCAACTCCTGGCTAATTCTATACCCACAATTCTACCTGTATTTCTCTCTTGCATATTATATAGAAGTACATTTCAAACATTATATCAGCTTATCAGTATATATTTTAATATGATCTTTAAATATGTATTAAAACACAACCAGGATATGTTTATTACACTAAAATATAATATATTTACTAATATCTAATATCCAAAGTGTGTCAAATTTCCAACTATTTCATTATAATTTTTAAGGTTTTTGAATCCTGACCCAATAAGCATACACATTTTGATCGGTTGCTCTATTTTTAAATCTTTTATGCTATAAGCTTTTTTGGCATCTCTTTTTTGTTCCTAATAACTTATTTGAAGGAACTGGGTGGTTTGTACTGTAGGGGTTCCCATACTCAGATTTTTTTGACTTTATGTTATGGTATGGTTTATAGCATATTCTGCATCTCTCTGTTTCTTGAACATTGAAGGCTATATTTTTTTATTGTTCTTTTCTTTTTCTCTCCTTTTTTGATTTTGTTAGTCCTCACTATCATTTTAATGGTTGGTTAGGTTTTGTCCTATATTTTGCTAACAGCTTGCCTTATTGTAGTTTTCAGACTTTTATCCAAGAGCATTTTCCTCTACTAGTACACAACAGTAAAAAAATTCTAACCTTGCATTTAAATGGCCTATACACACATCTTTTCCTTTAACTGTGCTTCTTACCATCATGATTCTCCTCCAACTATACTGACTTATTAATTTTGACTTTAAAACGTGTTCCTGCATCTAAAAATGATATCCTGTGGTCTATTGCTTTTCATGGAAAGGAGAACATACCGAGAAATAATTAAACTTGAACCTAGTGCTTGATTCTCTTTCTCCTCCTCCCACCCACAAATCATCTCCACTTAGGCCAGAGTAGCTGCTCTTGGTGTTGGTCAGGTAAATACAGATATGTAAGTTGGATCTCTTCCTTCTTTTAATTTTACTATCTGTTGCTGTAAATGATATAACTTCTATACATAGTTGTTAAGTAGTTTAGCTATGAATTATTTATCTTTTCCTTGAGAGCAACAGTGGGTCCTCCTGTGCTACAGGTTCTGTCAAAGCAGTGCATTGTGTAACATAAAAACCCTCTCATAGGTTTGTGCAGTGAAATATGCAGTGAAATACACTTGAACTAATAGTAAGAAAAGAATTGTATACATAGTATAATAGCCCTTCTCCTGAATCCTGAAATTATATAGTTTAGAAGTTGAATGATATAACTTATAACTTTATAAAAAATAATTTTTCTCAACCAAGTGTTCTAGTAATGTTGTTAATTATATATATAGGATTTCTACCAACAGAAATCCATTCTCTAAATATTTTATTTCTTGCTATTTTGGAGGTCTTTAGACCAAATGAACACAATTATCTAAATATTACTGTAAATAATAATTTGTTTATGTATTACTTAACTGGCAATTTGAAAACATTACATATTTTTTCAACTTTTTTTTAAATCTCCATCTTTTTAATTTATTAATAATTAAATGTCGTTTTATTAACAAAACACTCAAAATATATTTTGCATAGTGATGCATACTGTCAAATAGATGCTGACATTGGTAGTTGAAAATTCATATGGACCTCAGAAGGGAAACTAACCTTGGCACTTGTCTAGGAATAAGTGAGCCTCTGCAAACAAGACAGGTTATTTATAGAGTTAAAACTTAGTGTTGTTTGACTCTGATCCAGTTTGTGGCTGGCTCTAACCTACCCAAAGTAGCATTGGCCAAACCAGAACAGGGACCTAGTGTAGGCCCCTATCAACCTCCAAATTAATACCAGGCTAATTATTAGTATCACACAGCAAGAGGAAGCATTCAACATGACTTTGGGATCAGAGATGTGGTTGTGAATTCTAGCTTCATCATATCTTGCTGTATGAATTTAGGCAAATTTCTAACCTCTATAAACCTCAGGTTCCTATTCTATAAATAGCAATAATTAAGTCTCTGTCTCATTTGGTTGTCCTGAGGATTAATTGATCATAAAGTAAGCTTAACACTGTGCTTGACATATCCCTTCAGAATAAATGTGTAGTGTTATCATTGTAATTATAATTATCTTTATTAATTTATCAAGGCCAGAATCAAAAGATGTTGTTTGCCTAAAGTCCTTTGGTGTTCAACTTGGTCCTAGCTCTGATCACTCTATTGTTCTGTTCCTGAAAGACAATTCCATACCTTGCATTACTTCCTTTCGTTTGTCAGATGAAGTCATCCAGCTTGGAACATGCAGTGGAAATCTATGGGAAGAACTGGGTAATGTTTAGAGACATGCCCTGCATTATGGTTGAATAAGCTCTGGGCTATGCCAAAGGAGAGAAGTATATTTTCAGACCTCCTGTAGTTATTAATGACCATGGAGAGTCATATAGCTGTAGGAACCTCAGTTTTTCAAAATTTGAGGTGAGGACAGTGAACTAGAACTCTGTAAGGGCCTACTGAGCTCTGACCTTCTTAAGTACTATGATGTGCTTGCTTGCTCTGTGATAAACGGATCAGAAGAGTAATCAGTAGATGTCATAGGCTACTAATGTGTGTTTACATTTTAGTAATGTGTCCAAAGTGGTGCAAAAGAAATATAGCAGGTGAGAGGAGAGAATATCTCAGGTTGTACCAAGGCCCTGTAGAAAAGCACACCTCCAAAAGAAGGCTAGATGAGACGCAAAAGGCGAGAATCATGAAGACAAGAAGAAAAGTGTCTGGTATTAATAGAAACAGTATGCAAGAAACTTTAGATCACCACTGAGAACGACCAAAATGCTAACCTTAAAAGTGAAGCCCTGATTTGGCAGTCTAATTATTATTTGAGAAATATGACTAATAAATCATTCCAGAAAACGATAAGAGCACATAATGGATGTTCAGATGACATAGGTCCTATGAACTGCTAAAGCCGGGGAGTAGGCAATGACCTATCACCCAGGAACTAGGTGGCATTTTTGCATTTTTAATTTATTTCTAATTCAATGATTTTTTAATGGGTGACTCCAGGAGGTCTTCCAAAAACACTTTAAACTCTCCCACAGGGAGAACATAGAAAAGTTCTATTTCATCTTGAAGAATTCTCCTGTAAAATGTCTTATCAATTAAGTGCAAAGGTCTACAGAGCATAATCTGCAGACAAGCCAAAAATGTTTTGGCCAAGTGACCTCCTGATTTAGCTGGCAGTCCTGTGCAGAGGTAGAGAAATATATTCATAGGTATCTTAGCAACGTGTGCAGGGCTAAGCAAGAAGTTTTTATAGACAGCACTCTTTAAGACAAACCAAAGGCTTTGTGACTCAGAATATCTAAGGAAGAGGAAAAAATGCTGTTTATATATAGTTAGCAAATTCTCAACTAAAATGGGTGAAGAGTAAACCTGATATTCTTTCACAGAAAAGAGAAAACACAAACTAGATTTCAGGGAACGAGCTTCTAATCTTGGCAATTCTGTGGTCTAGAAGTCACCAAACATCTGAGCTACCGTTTCTATTTCTGCCAAATGGAGATAATAATGCTGACTTCATTGAATTGTGTAAGGTTTAAATAAGTTTAAAGCCCTGAGTAATTGTTTTTGTTAATCTGGGATATCAGACTAAATGTCTCAATGGAAAGTACAGGTAAGATATTTCTCCGTATCAATACAGAAAAATCTCCAACTCTGAAGTCACTGTGTGTCCATCGAACTGTCTATCCACAGAGCCAAAACTTCAAGTTCTATTTTTTAGTTGTCTGATTAAAAACAAACCAACACAGTATTAAACTTGGAAGCTTTGAGAGCACCACCTGTCTGAATTTCTTACAGCTGTCAGAAGCAAATTTTAGATCCACCTCCCAAATTTTTACACCAACTAGAACCGGATTGTGTCTGTGTGTTCAACATGCTTTAGTTGTTTTAAAGGGACTTTTTATCTTAAGATATAAAAAGACATTTGTATATTTACATCTAAACATACATTTTACATATAATACATATGTAAAACAATTATTAGCATGGTAAAATAATTAAACATTATATGCCTTACTTGTAGTATGCACTTTTTCAGAATAAGTATTGAAATAAAATATTTGTTTTAATATAAAGATAAAATTAATCATTCAGGGGGGAAGAAACATAAGTGACTAAAAAGAACCAGAATACAGCCAGTTTTTAAATTGCTTTATTTTGGAAATCACATTGATCTGTAGTGATTTTCTGTAATTCCAAACCTTGTCTCTAGTAAAATATAAAAAAAATTTTGAAGGAAAACGTATGTCTTAAGTAGTATACAAATCTGTATGTATGTGCATTTACTCCAGTTAGAAATGAAAAATAAATTAAGATCTCTATTTTAAAATAGCTGTAAGCAAAATGCTCAAATTAATTTTTCTAAGTTGAAACACAAAATACAATGTTTTAAGTTCATTGTGGTCTCCATGCTTGCAAGCCTTGTATTTTTGCTAGGTGACATATCAGCTATGTTACATGGCCACGGCTATTTATAGAGGTGTGGGTGACACTAGTAACTAGTAGGGCCTTTGGCACAGCAGAAAAGTTTCCACACGCAAAATTCCCGAGAAACCTCTTCCCAGTCCCCCAACACACAGATCTGCCTGCCTCTCAGCTCCCAAATCCACTTCTCTGATCCCGTGTGGTGTCACCTGATCAAAACAATAAACTAAAAACAACATTTTAAGTCGGCACATTGACTGTCAATTTCTATTTGGTATTCTAGTTGATACTATTGGAAAATGGTAGCGGTACCTTCGGCAGTGATCTCAGTCATGGTGGTTCCAGAGAGGAGAAGGCAGGCCAAAAGTCCTGGGCTAGTGGCACTTTGCAGAATACTTTCGGATTCGAGAACTCTGCTGGGGGCGTTCTGGGTGAAGTGTGAGGGCTCTTGGTTTTCCTGGCTGTTCCTGCTGCTCCTTTGTTGTCTTCTTGAACTTGTCTCTTCTCTGCAGAGTTCTCCCCCTGGAAACAACCTGAGCCCTTTCCAAGCAGCACTTGTGGCTCAGGCAGGAGTATCAGCTTCGAATAAAAATAGCCTCATCTCCCTAGGACTAGTCAGTCCTTTTTTTTTTTTTTTTTTTTTTTGGCACTGGGAAACACACACACACACACACACACACACACACACACACACACAAACACACACACACATCAGCTCCCCAGCCCCAAATAGAGATAGGCAATAAAAAAAATAATAATAAAGAAATAATGGAAGAAGAAAAAGGGGACTAAAAAGTGTTGCGTAATCCCTCACGGTTTTCCTAAGATAATTACAGTTCTTGGGGTCTACATCTGAAAACATGAAATAAAGAGTTGAACGTAATCTTATCCATGATAACCCAGATTTATTCTTAGTGCCTTTAATGCTCAAAACATTCCTCTTCCCCTTATTTGGTGTGGGAAGGGTCCTGCAATGTCTAGCAGAGGCAAAGGGGAGGGTAGTCTTAAGTCATTTTCTCCACCTGGATTCCCTATTAGCTTAAATCCACTGAGCAAGTGCAGTTATTTATATAGGGCTACACTTAAGTTGCAGCTATTAAATCCTGAAGCTTCCTTGTAGGAGACTAAGACTATCCAAACACTAGTCAATAAGGAATACGTAATATGAACTTATATTAACATTTGAGAACAGGTGAATTACTCAATTTTTTGGTCACTTTAATATTTATTAAAACAAAGTATCTGAACTTATGTATGTAATAAAAGAAAGGGAAGATGACACAAAATTTAGAAATCTATTTAGTAAAATATTTCAGCTTTTCCCTACCTCAACTTCAAGAAAAATAAAATAAATTCATGATCATAGTTGCTAACAATTAGCCAGGCTGGCTGATTAATATTTCATCTTTCTACTCCTAGTCCAGTGTTAATGAGCAGAGAAATATTAAATGGTTGGTGGTTGGTAGGAGGAGAATCAAAAGGCATTGATAATCACAAATTCTAGGCAATTTGTGAATAATCAAGGCCTGACTATCCTTATCTTTTATTTTAGTCTTATATTCAACCTAAGAAATGTCTGTAGCTTAAACTTTTAACCTTAACTTTCTGCCTTAGGTTGTCAGAATCTCTTGAATTTATATGGTATTTTAAGAGATCATAAGGAAAAGTCACGGGTGTTGTTTTAATATTTGAGATTCCGAAAAGCGCTGCACAAGGTATTTCCATAGACAATGACCTTCTCCATCCATGTCAGCAGATCTGTATTTGCTGCCCACTTCCTTGCACACTGGGGAGTGTTCCTATACCAGCCCAAGAAAAACATAACTAAGTACACATGCTCAGCTCACAAAAGGGGAAGTAATTCCAGTTAAATTCATGATTTTATGTAAGATCCTCCACTCACAACCGGGCTTGGAGGCTTTTGACGAAAAGTCTGACACGTTGCCCACGAGGAAAGACTTCATTGCGGACACTGCCATTTGCAGGGGAGAGGGATCTTTACTAATTAGGCCCACCAGGAGCTGAGAAGACACAAGCTCCTTCCAGCACCCTCAGGGAAACATGGGTTGGTGTCCACTTTCTATGGCGGGGAGGATGTAGCCTAAAAGCAGAACTCGACTCACTTGGCCCCCAAGGCCATCTCTATTCATCTCCACAGTGCTTCCATTTTAAGAAAGATGGTGCTTCCATATCCATTTGTCAGAAACTTTCATAGTCTTTCACTGCATTCACTGAAGAGCTAGTAATAAATTCTATGTAACTCATTATGAATTTACATGGGTCAGAGTCTAAATAGAATTAGCTAACTCAGAGGGGAAAACACACACACACACACACACACACACACACACACACTCAAATTCTTATTTAATCAAAGTTGAAATAAGACTATAGAGCAAGATAACTAAATCCCCAGTATTTAATGGTACTCTTAAATTCCCAATCACTAATTTTATGTTATACATACTAGGGAAAAAAAGAAGAGTAAAAAAGTGTTCTAACCAATTAACATGTTTGCAGGGAAATAAGTTTTTTAAAACACACCTGTTGGATGGGTTGAAAATCTTATTAGATGTTAAAAAATCGGTATGTTTCTCATCTTGGAAAGTTATTGGAACTCTTTCAAGTTCTTTTAAACTCAATTCATAAGACATACCTTTGAGTTTCAAATGGAACTCTGTGAAGTTTTTCAAAACCAAGCAATTGACATTCTTCTAAGGATATATACCGCGCTCTTCCACACTCAAAGAATAACACATTAGGAAAAAATACATTTGCCTTTCTTCATTTTTTGTCTATATTTTTAAGAGGTAGTCATTTTGAAGAGACTTTTCCAGTTCATTGCGCTCTTTCAACATGACCTGAAAGTAATGCTTATCTCTTTTCAGCTATGATGTACTCTCTTATGTTCCATTTCTGTAAGATTGGCACTGGTAGATTTATATTGGTTTTGCATACAGGAATAACTGTTTGTGAAATTGAGGGTCCTTATGACTAGGATTAAATTTACCATTGAATCCTAGCTCTAGAAATCAGTATAGGTAGGTAGGTAGGTAGGTAGGTAGATAGATAGATAGATAGATAGATAGATAGATATTCCTAAGAGATTTAGCCTTTCCCCTAGATAACCAGCAAACTCAGAGGCAGCAGACAATAGCCCGGACCTGACTAATAATCACAAGGTCTGAACCTCTGGCAGGCTAAAGATAGCATCTTGACCTAAGTTCTGTTTCAGGTCCTCAGATCTAAGGTGAAGCAGCCCCTGGCTACCTCGTCCTGAGACCACACAAAGGGTTGTAGGACAAGCTATCCTCAAGATCTGAAGAAATGAATTACCGTAACCTCCCCAATCAGCTTGCAACAGCACCCTGAAACCCTAACCCATGGTGTCCTGCAATTTTGCCCTATATAATCCGTTACCTACTCACCAGCCATCAGGATCTTCCAGCATTGCACATTAGCTTACCATTCATAAGAAAATAGCCAATATCTCTCCACTGCGATTCTCATTGTCTAGTGCTTGGCTCTGCTAGCGCTCGGTGGACGAACTCTTTCTGCTTCATAATATATGCATACAAACACAACTGTTTCTGCCATTATTAACTGACCGAGTTTGTATAAGCCAATGGTAAATCTTGATTGTTTGTTCTCCTACTAAATGTTTTAAGTCCAGCTCCCTCTCCAACCTGTTTATACTGATCATTACTCCTTGTGAGTTTTACCAGGTGTTCTAAATATTCAAGTTAGTAGACAAAAATATTCATCCTTAGAGCAATTTTGTTTTATTTTTTTATTGATTTTAGAGGGAGAGAGACATTAATGAGAGAGAAAACATTCATCAGTTGCCTTCCTGCTGTACCCCAGTGGGAATCTGCCACCATTTGGTGCTCAGGAAAAGGCCCAAACCAACTGGGCCACCAGACCAGGAAATGTAAAGCAATTTTTAAAAAGCTGGCTACTCTATCAGTTATTACCAGAAACTAACCATTATAAAAAGGTCTATTGCACTTGGCTATGAGCGAGATACTTCACCCACATTGAATTCAAAAATATAAAAGGTTCAGGAGGCAAGCAGAGAAGTTTTGATGGTTTTTGGTTTTCACTAGAAAATCATAAAATAAAACAATATTTTTTAAAACAATTTTAAGATGGAGTAATGAAAAGGACATACTTCAGAGTAAATAGCTACCTACCATGAGTCTCTATTTCTCAAGGACTGGAGGTAGCTGAGAGAAAATAGAATTTTAAGATTACTTCTCAAGATCTTTTGTTTCTCAATGTACAGACACAAACAGCTTACATCTGATTAACTTATACATAAATTGGTGGTAAATAAAGAAATTGAAAAAAAAATTGTATAATATTATACAGTTAGGTTGCAAGTAAATATGTGGGTTATCTAATTGGGATAGAAAGTGCTCCTGCCTTGCTCTGTGTGGCTCAGTTGGTTAAGAATTGTCCCATGAACCATAAAGTCATGAGTTCAATTCCCAGTCAGGCAACCAGTGGGTCTCTCTCTCTCTCTCTCTCTCTCTCTCTCTCTCTCTCTCTCTCTCTCTCTCTCTCTCTCCCCCTCTTCCTCTCTCTCTCCCTCTCCCTCTAGATTAAAAAAAATCAATAAAGACATTTATCAAAAGTGCTCTTTACTTGGACCTTAAAATAATAATCATCAACTCTTGTGAACTTAAGTTTTCAGGTTTATTTTAATGAACACAAAGATAAATAATTAATGGGAATAAACTGGAGAAAAGGTTGGGGACAGAATATTAAAAATATAAGAAAATTTTATATTTGAGCTAACTAAGTATAAGCTACCGTTCCACTGCCTTGGTTGACATAACTACCAGGAAAGATATAGAAAAGAAAAGTGCTTTGCTTTTAGCCCTGTAGGTGAAGAAAAACTTGGCAAAAACAAATGGATAGAGAAAAAATAATATTGGCTTTTTAAACTTTAGAATGAAGATGTTTAGAAGGAAATAGAAACATTGAAAGTGAACCTGGAGGCCATTTGATTGTATTTGCTTTCATCTGACCTGGAAATTTCATCACATGACCTAGAAATTCCTCTGAAGTTTACTTGATAAACTTAGTCTTCAGAATGGCAAGAAAAGCCTCAACTGCCCTAATAGTTCATTAATCTCATTTCATCTTGAGTTCATTTTCAATTGTTTTGTGTTCTACTTGTATCCTGGAAAATCTCATTCTGTCCTCATTACTTTAAGTGGCCAGTGCTCATTTCTTTAGCCAAAGGGTGACAGTCCTTCCATAGGTTTGGCTTACCATCTGATTATTTAGAAATTGTGTAATCCAGCTCGTTTCAAATGACAGAAGGCATTCCAGTGCAATTAAAAACTTTCCTCTCTTTAACTCTGACTCATGAATACCTGAGTCTCCAATATCAGGCTTCTTTGCTCACACACATTTGGCATTGTCAAACGTTCTCTTAGAAATCTGTCTACGTCAATCCAGTCTTCAGTAACAAAGGCAATGACGCCCCTTCCATTTGAGAGATTCCATTCTCTGAGGAGCTGGCTTCCGTCCACTCCCTCTGTCCTCTTTACGAGGATCTGCAAATCCTGCAGTAGGTGGCCCCTGTGGAATCCACAATTTATATCATTGCTTTCTGCTCTGAAGTCTATCAGATACGAACAGCTGTAGTCCTAGTTGCTATTCCAAAGAAACTTATCATTTATACTTTTTAAAATGTTCTTACAAAAGCATGAAGACTTTTCTTATAAAAATACCTGTCGATAAGTTTTTAGATACAAATTTCTTCTCAAAAAATAATTTAAATGGGCATTTCTAATGTCCTAGTTTTGTTCTAACATTTTGATATTTAAACTATCAACCATGTAATCTGCTGTAACTCCTGTATCATTTAATGAATACAACCTAGAGTCACTAACTTTGTGAGCTTACTTAAAAAAAAGAAAATAACTTACAATCACTAATTCCATTGCTCAATAAACATATTAGCTTTTTACTCTGCCCTCACCACCAGGCTACTTTCTAGTGATACCAAAATGAATAAAGATTTTGCCTCCATAGTCTGGTAGGGGAGTAAATACCATATACCAAACACTATAATGCAATAAGATCTGGGGCAGGGTAAACAACATGCACTGGGTGACAGAAAAGGAGATGCAATGCAACAAGAAAAGCTTTAAGAGGAAGAAAATACTGGAGCTTGGTCTTCAAGCATAAGAAATTATTTAAATAAATACCCCATTGAGGGCATACTTCCCAAGTAGAGAAAACAACTCAGAAAAAAAATTATACAGATTTAAACATAATTAACTTGAACTAGTTTAGTGTATTTGGAAGGAAGCCATAGAATAAACAGGAGAATAAATAAGAGCTAGAGATTGAATGAAGCATTATATAAGGCATGCTAAGGTGTTTGGGCTTAACTCTCAGAGATAGTAACATCGAAGTGTTTTAACAAAGAACATAAAATGATCAAATTCACCTTTTAGAAATACTGGACTTAGCAAAGTGATCCTCACACTTTCCTTAAGACAATTCAAGAGAGCCTCAGCAATAGAAGCCAGGTTATAGAATGCAGGGTAAATGAGAGATCACAAAATGAAAAGAGTAGTGAAATACACTTTAAGGGAACTTATATGAAAAGCAAAGGAGAATGGATGGAGGCTCAGAGGGGGGACGCAGAGTAAAGTAGGAGAATTTTTTAAAGATCAAAGAGTCTTGATCATATTTATACTATAAGGGAAGAAATAAGAACTATAGAGAAAGCTTTAAGCAGATTAAAGGGTGAAATTTAAAATCATGTGAAGTGTACTTTTAAAGACAAAATTCTTAATAAAGTGAAAAGAATTAAGATTGAACCCTAGTTGGTTTGGCTCAGTAGATAGAGTGTCAGCCTGCAGAATGTAAGGTCCTGAGTTCAATTTTGGTCAAGGGCATATACCCAGGTTGTGGACTCGATCCCTAGTAGGGGGTGTGCAGGAGGCAGCCAATCAATGATTCTTTCTCATCATTGATGTTTCTATCTCTCTCTCCTTCTTCCTTTCTGAAATCAATAAAAATATACCTTTTTTAAAAACGATTCGAACATAGGAATACTTTTTGAGTTGGAAAGGGGGAAAATTAAAGGAATTCATGCCTGATGGCATCATTTTCTCTCTGAGTCAATGTTATCTGCTGAGAAAGGCAGGATTGGAGTCTAGAATGACATCTTGAAAGTTCTGAAGATTTCAAAAAGCTGCAGAGGCAGAGAGAGTGGCAGCTTCTTACGAATTGCAGAATTCCACTGAGGGCCCAGATGGGTTTGGAAACCATATGTTTATAGCCACAAATCTAGATTTACATTAGCTAGGCTAATAACATTTTTAAAAAGCAAAAACAAAAAGACCTCCAGCAAAATAAAACTTACATCCTTCTCAAGTTTACAACCCACGGAGGTTTCCAGGTTAGTGGGCAGCTAAGCTCCACAGGGTCATTTTGAGCTCCAGGATAATGGCAGTTCTCCCATCTTTATGTGACTTGCAACATTGTTCTTTTACTGCCACTGCAGCCAGCCAATGGGGAAAAGGCTTGCAGGCTGTGTGGCTCAGGCCTGGAACTGACACGGAGCACTGCTGCTTCTATCCCATGATGCAATTTTGGCCATGTTCTACTTAACTGCACGGCTCTAGAATTGGGGGTACAGTGACATCGTATTAAAACACTATCACTAGGGATGAAATCGCCACAGTTCTCCATAGCCATGTTAATAGACTGAGTATTGGAGCAGAGAAGTAGCTAGCTGAGCTGAAATCTCTGGGCATGTGCAAACTTGAAGAAAAGTTTTAGTTAAAGTTTAAGCAAGGCAAGGGTATAGGGAAAGCAGAGCAGAGATGGCAGTTTTGGAGAAAATAGATAATCTAAACACTTTTATTTAAAATACTGACTTTGCCGAAACCGGTTTGGCTCAGTGGATAGAGCGTCGGCCTGAGGACTCAAGGGTCCCTGGTTTGATTCCGATCAAGGGCATGTACCTTGGTTGCGGGCACATCCCTGGTAAGGGGTGTGCAACAGGTAGCTGATCGATAACTTTCTCTCATCCATGTTTCTAGCTCTCTATCTCTCTTCCTTCCTCTCTGTAAAAAATCAATAAAACATATTTTAAAAATAAAATAAAATAAAATATGTCTATGCATTATAGTTTATATTTATAAACCAATCCTTTTGCATTCAGAATATGGATTACCCTTAACCTCTAAGCACACGATGAGTTATGACATACCCTGAGTATTCATGTGAATGAATACCAAAAATATACCTACCAAGAATTAACTTCAAATGATTGGATATCAGAGCATTTGACTTACATTTGTATAAGCACTTTTAAAGCATTTGTTTACCCAAATCTTCTCTCTCTTTTGCTCTCGGATTATTTAGGGAGGGAAGTGTACTACCTCCTGAATGTAACCCTGCAGAGTATTTCATCAATTCAAATTAAAGATGTATTTTACAGGTGTCACTGATATATGGCTTTGAGAATATGAACTGCTGTATAAATGTTAAATGTTCCCATCCTCATGAAAATCACATTTCACCTCAGAGCCGTATCTGGTTTTGTTATTCATTATTCATTTGAAGTCAGGTTTTTCCATTTTCAATATTATAATTAATTTGAATACTATCAAATGTTGTCACAACTGGCAGATTGTCGGCTTTTCCTTAACCTCCTAAGGTATACCCACTCTCATTTTAGATACCTGATTTTTATTCTTAATCTCCTTCAAAACAAAACAGAACCATTTGGTCTGTGTCTCTAAAAATGACATTTAACAAAATAGATATGTTCCTCTTTCCTCACTCCTTACCCTTTTGTTTAATAGGAGTTGTTTTCTGCCTTACACACCCCCAAAAGTGCCAGCCTAACTACCTGAAAGCCAATGCATTCAGGCGTCTTCAAACTACGGCCCGCGGGCCACATGCGGCCCACAGAGGAGTCTGATCCGGCCCGCCAGGTTTTTTGGGCAGTGAGCACAGCCGAGGTGTTACAGTAGGAATTAGTAGTTCATATAGTCCGGCCCTGCAGCTCTCTGAGGGACCGTGATCTGGCCCTCACTTTAAAAAGTTTGAGGACCCCTGATAGGATTTGCATTAGGAAAAGAGGTGTTTTGTCAACTTCACATCCTACACAGAAATCATCATCACTAAGTTTAGAATAGAATTTCAAACCCTTATAAGTGGTATTTTATGTTGGGAACAAATTGAACTTGTGAAAGGCACCAAAGATATAAATTTATGCTGTCTTTGCATGGTCAATAAGTAGAATAGATGGTTGGATTGAAAGAGTAACGTAGAAAGTTCCCTCATCCCAAAATGCATCACCCAGTAGGGAAGGATGCTATATACAAGTCAAAGGCTCAGTCCTATCATTTAGGAATTGAATGTGAAATTTTTCTATAAAAGGCAAACATCTGGAACACAAAATCAAGTTCACAATTAAATGGCATATGCCCACTTTTTCAAGGATTGTGTCCTTTGCAGACACCACTTATTTATCACAGCATCCTCTCCCATGAGCTGGGATACGGTCTAGAAACCCTCTCCAACACAGCGTTCCCTGCTGTCTATTCCAATTGGCCCTGATGATGAATTTACTTGCATGATCTTGGGAAGGCGGTCAGAGGCTAGATTGAGAGAGCAGAGACCCCACTGAAAGGACAAACAGGAGCATTTCCAATGCCAAACTTTGTGAAAGTCTAAATTTGGTGCAGGGGCTGCTGTTTCTCTCTGTACATGAGTGCTCAGCATTATAATCTGCAGAGACAATCAATTCTGACAATTCACTATTTCATTGAAACTATAAAAATCAGCAGTTACTTCAGCTGGTTCAAATTAGGATATATAATTTGTTTTTCCTTTAGAGATGTTGTGGATTACAGACACTTGATTTAGTCTCTGATTACATTTACATTCTACTGGATTACTCTAACAACATCACACTTCTTTTAACTAAAATCTTAAAGCAAAAAGGGGGAAATGTTATTATAAGAGAACAATTATTAAGCACCTATTTAAAGGTGGAGCATTTATTTCAAAGTCTAATTAGTTTAGAAGTGCCTGGGGCATGCATGTGTATAGTTTAAAGATCTGAGAATTAGTTAGAAAATATCATAGAGAAGAGAACTAAGAATTGAAAAGGCTAACTTGTCCACATTTACATGAATTATTATTGAAGATCTTGAACTAGAAGCCACTTGTCCTGATTCTCAGCTCACTATCCTTGACATTACTCTTTGTTGGGTTATGGTTTTTATCCAATTTATCCAATCTTTAGGGATTTGAAAAAGAACCCCATTTATCACAAACCCCAATTCTCTTCTGTCTATTCTGAATCTTAAACAGAGATAGATAGTTTTACATGTCTTTGAATTCAGGGACACAAACAATACTACCAGTACTTTCTCCATTTTCCAGCTCTTTCTTATCTATATATTGACTTCATTCCCTCCTATTTTATAAAGACATTTTCTATATTGAGAGGCAAGTTACGGGCATGGCTGTAGATAGCCCCAGGTTCATTCTGATTAATCAAGATTATGACCCCCAGTTGAAAGAGAGAATTGTCCTTTCCCAATGACTATATATAAAAATTATAGGGATGGATCCTTATTGGTCTGGCTTAAATCACAAACACATCAATCAATCCTTGTGACTAGGAGAATGAGGCACTTTGGCCCAAGCCAATCTTTTTTTTTTTTTTTTTTAATATATTTTATTGATTTTGTACAGAGAGGAAGGGAGAGAGATAGAGAGTTAGAAACATCGATGAGAGAGAGTCATCGATCAGCTGCCTCTTGCACACTCCCTACTGGGGATATGCCCGCAACCAAGGTACATGCCCTTGACTGGAATCGAACCCGGGTCCCTTCAGTCCCCAAGCCGACGCTCTATCCATTGAACCAAACCGGTCCCGGTTGGCCCAAGCCAATCTTTTGTGGCCTGAGTGGCTCAGTACAATGACTGACAGCCTTTCCAGAAGTTTCCACAATAAGGGGGTTGAGGGGAAACAGAAGAGGAGCAAAAAGCAATTGCCCAAAGAGCAGGATGCTATTTTCACAAAATGACAAAAGGTGTACAAAGCTGACCAAGATATGCTTCCTCTTAATTCTGCATGTGAGTGCAAACACTCTCTCACTCACACACACACACACACACACACACACTTTCTATCTATATATAATGTCCTGTCCTACCAGTACACAGTTATCCCACATACACTTAGAAACACACTCACCTCCTCCTTAAAGAAAAAATTATGTCAGTTGATTCATCTCTGAGTGATGAGCAATATTTTTGATCTGGTATATATATATATTTTGCATATATATATATTTTTTCTTTTTTTTCTAATTTGAACCTAGAGTTAAATGATAAATTTAAATAATCTATACTCAATATGTAATAATGGGGAGAGACTAATCCCTTTAAAATCAAGAAAAAGAGGTAATATACAGTTTTCCCCAGTCCAGAATATTGTACACAGTTGGGAAAGGAACAAGGACTAATTTGTTGTTTCCATTTTTCTTGAAAACTACACGTGAACAAGGCCTCAATATCATCTGAAAATTGTAGTCTGTCCTTCACAAAAAGCTTGAATTCTACTCTATGCTCCTGTCTCCATTGTACTTTCCTGAGGACTGGCCTTCCCTTGAGGACTCGTTTTCTTATGCAGCCTGTCAGGGAGGGGCTTGGAGGAATCCTTGATGTCCTTCTTACTACTAATTATCTTTTCTAAAGGGACAAATCTTCCTTCTCCATATAGCATGTTTTAACTATATCCTTTCATGAACAAATGATGAAAAGGATCAATAACAAATAGCAAGTATGAAGACATGATCAGTGTGCACCAGGCACTGTTGCATGTGCTGTTATGTGTATTAACTGATTTAAGCTATTACATAACCTATAGGCGGTATAAGTATCCCTTATTTCACTAATCAGGAATCTGTGGGACAGAAGAATGTAGTTGTTTTCCCAGGGTCACCCAACTGGCCCATGGCATAGTCTGGAGTTCAAACCCAGTTCCCACTGTAAGCCATTCTTCTAGGGGTGGAATGATGCTTCACCTGTCCATTTGGAATAGTAGCAAATGCAGTCAGGTTGTGACAGCTAACCATCTCCCTTGATATTACTCTGATTCCTTCCAGAGTACATCATGAGTTTGTAGTGATTATTGTGTTCAGAGGGGAGATAAAATCAAAAGCATAATAAGGAAACCAATATAATTTGAGATCTCATCAGAGCTTCAAGAAACCTCTTTTTGCTTAAGTGTGAGTCCCATGGTATATGCTACGTAGCCAAGAAAATCTGCTATTTTCCTGGTCATATTATTCTGTCTCAGTACCATAATTCATGCTATTCTGACACTTCTCGGAAGGTTAGGTCCAGTAAACTTAATATTTGATATAATTGAGTAAAAAAAAATACAGATGTTTTTATTAATTCAAAAATTATATCACAGTATGTTGCTGGATTCTGGATTCTAAAAGCAGCCTAGAAAACTATAAAAAATCTGATGCCCTTTTGTAAGGATGAGGGCTTAGGAAGTGATTATATGGCCTCAAATTTTATTTGCCTTCTGAAATACCAACTCATTCACCAAATGTCATCAATTAGACTGTTGTCTTCCAATAAAGCAAGTTCAGTCTAAGCCAAAAACACAAGTTAGAGAATCAGTTTGGTAAAAGTGCACAAAGTAGCTTAAACCTCAAGGTTTGGGTAAAAAATTAATGACTCTTAGTTCCCCTAAGGTACAAAGTTTGCTTAGAGAATAGGAAAAAAAAAATAAAAAAAAGGAAAAAAAAATTGAGAAGCTAAATAATTCCAATGAATATTAATGAGAGATGGGCCCTTTTCAGGCAGAGTTTTGTAGATAGAAACGAAACATTTTGTGAGGAGATGCAATTCAATAAACAGTTATTTATAGATATGGAAAAATGAGTTCTGCTGAATGTCAATCCTTCTTAAACTGTGACAATGTCCATGTTGTGGGTTTTTTTTGTTTGTTTGTTTGTTTTTTGGTGTGTTTTTTTTTCTTCAGACAAGTCAAACTGAGAAATAAGACTTGTTATATAGGCTGCCAACAAATCTCACTAGAACATGAAAATTTTCATTAAACAACCACTTTTGAATATCTTTCCTCAATAGCCAGTTTAATGGCTTCACAGAACTAGTTCCTGAATCTTCAAAATTGCCTTTAAGTACTTAGCCATCCTATTTTCTATTTATATCAAACCATGGCATAAAGTATCACTGGGAAAAATGTATTTTGCAGGAATGCTCTGTAGATGACAATGACGGGAGTCAAGCTGAGAAAGTAGAACTGAAAAGCTGAGTTGGAACCCTCAGCAATGATCTAGGAGGGTGACAATAGAGTTCAGGCAAGGCTCAGCGTATCAACCACAGTAGGGAAAATTAGACTTCAATGTTTCAAAGAGCCTTTGTGGAAATGCCCCATTATTTTATTCTAAAGTCACAGTATTTTATTCTAAACTCATATTAGCAACCTGCGAAGCAAATTTCTCTGAGGCTCATCTTGAATTTTTTAGAATGAAAAGGAATAGACAAATGTCAGGTCCAAATTTTAGAATATTTTTGTGATACTCACTTGGGTCCTTTCAATTCACCTCCTCCTCATTATTAATATTATTTATTTATTTTTTGTAACAAAAGGAGTTATTTTTGACTGTTAGTGTTTCCATGCAACCATCTTTGACGGTGAGAGCCAGAGATGGGTCTGTCAGAGCTGTCAATAGCTCTCTGTGCTTGGGATTTCAGCCCTTCATCTAAACACATAAACGTACAGCTTTTGTGCTTGGCACTCTTGTTTCTTCGTGAGCATAAATGAAAAAGAAACTGAGCTAAGAACGACAGCTACAACTCTTCAGACAAAATTTTTTTAAAAAAGTAATGCAGAAAAAGGCCAGTGTTTAAAAGAGGGGAAATGTTTGGGGCATTAGAGGTTTTGTGACTCTAGCAATATGTTTCTCCCTTCCGAATTGTTACTCATTATTGTCAATCACCTTCCCATCCTTAGAACTCTGGATCCTGTCCTTTGCATTTTCAAATGCAAATGAAAAAAAACAAAACCACATATCCCTTTTCAATCCAGTCTTCAGGTTCATTTTAAATATATATATATATAATTGATTTTTTTTTACAGAGAGGAAGGGAGAGAGATGGAGAGCTAGAAACGATGATGAGAGAGAAACATCGACCAGCTGCCTCCTGCACACTCCCTACCGGGGATGTGCCTGCAACCAATGTACATGCCCTTGACCGGAATCGAACCTGGGACCTTTCAGTCCACAGACTGACGCTCTACCACTGAGTCAAACTGGCTTCATTTTTAATTAATTATTTTCTGCATTGGAATCTAAGTAAATGCAAGCAAGCAATAGGGGGTACTCACCTAGTTGTAGTTCAATGAATGAAAGCTCAAATCTTTCAAGGAGACATGGCAATTTGGCCTGAATGTCAGGAGACTGCAGCGAGCTATAGAGTACTCTTTAATGGAAATGGGTATAGCCACTGGGGCATACAAGTAGATTTCATCAAGAACCAACCATTCTATGGAGAAATGATGAAATTCTCCATTCCCTCCATAGATTCTTCTTCCTTCAACCCACGGTAATCGAGTTCTATTCTGGGACTATACTAGGTCTGGGGATCTACTCATGCGCTGTCCCAGCTTCAAAGAGATTCTGGCCGGTGAAAGAGCACTAGCCTTGTTCATGCCTGGAAGGCAGGGAATCGATTAATATAATCATACAGCAGAATCTGTTTTTGAGAAGCAATTAAAAAAAAAAAAAAAACTGCAAGAAGCTTTGTCTTTTAGCTGCTTTCTTTTGAAGGCTCTCCACTTCCTGGCACTTCACATGCTAATGAAATGAGGTTAACTTGTGAAAACACATGAGCCCTCTCACCTCCCATAAACTAATGAACCAATGATCAAACCAGATCACTGTCTGGTTCAAACCCCGCAATGAGATTTCACAATTGGAATAAAAAGCAAATGTCTTCCATGCCTACAAGACCCTGTATGACAGGGCCCTGAATTCCTCTCCAAACTCCTCTTTTCATCCCTCTGATCAATGCCGCTGTCAGGAGAGCCCCAGGTCTGCCTTCTAATACGCCTGGCTTGTTCTCCTGCCAAGATAGCGGCATGTTCTTCTGGCTTGGAAATCCCTTTCTCCAGGCCATTGTGCCGCTGCCTTCTCCTGGCCATTCAAGCCTCACTTCACAATTCTCTAAATGAAAGCGATTCCTTCTCCTCCCCTTGCCCTGGATTCGTTAGCCTGTTTTCTTGTTTGACTGCTGCTAGCATGTACCTGGACCTGAAATTAGGTCCTGTTTGTATGTTTATTTAATATCTCCTAATCCTGTGGGCACTCTGTCTCCTTCACTTGTCTGTTCCAATAGCCTCAAGTTTTCTGCTGTAGACTCTCAGAAAGTGACTCAGAACCCACTGGATAACAACCGTTCTTTCAAGCTGTGAGGGGTTCTCGTTGCTTTCATCTAAAGGATCCCAGATGGAAACAATTCTACTTTGGAGAAGAAATATTTATTTTAAAGAAATATATATTTTTTTAAATAAACATAATTTCATTTTGCTAGCAATTTCAAAAATTCTATTTTAAACTCTGTTAACGAAAAATTAAAATAATATACCTGAAGCTAACTTGGGGGCTTGTCTGTTAGCAAGTTCTCATCAAGGGAAGTCCCAGTTACATGTTTTGTGTTTTGTAGCCTTTAGTACTCAGCAGCCATCTCCCTTGGTTTAGATTCTAAACTTTAGAAGCAGCAACCCCATTTCATTTAGGAGTCTTTCCCCCAAAGCCATCTGTGCCTGTTCTCTTCTGGCATGGTGGACAGCTAACCAAAGCCGGGACAACTGGCACCTCAGTTCTGGGACTTCAACTCTTGATTGGAGAGAAACAGGCATATATATATTCCCAGAAATAGAATTACAATATATATATAAAAGCTTAGAGCAAATTCATTCTAACCACAGTCAGAGTTCATGAGTTTATGCACTGGCATAAAAATGTTAGGGAATTACTGTCAGAATTAATAGACTTAGTGTCACTCTAATGCTGAGCATGTACTCAATGCCTGACCATTAATTAGATAGCCTTCAGGAAAATGAACTGCTCCAAAAAGAAAAATAGTAACAAGACAGAAAAGTGGAGAAATAATTAACAAATCCCAAGTTTCAGGACATTTTAAAGTGTTAAATGTTATCTGCCAATTGACATTTTATTTCAAGAACACTGGAAAAGCCATTATGCAAACAGATGTTCTGATATGGCAAATATGTAAAAAGTTATTAGGTAACAAGAGGAAGCTTTTCTCAAACTCGAATTACTTGTTAACATTAATGGACAAATTAAAATAATTTATGTGCTACTTTTACAGTTTTGCTTTCTGATATTATTATATTGTTCCTCTTATGCTCATACCCATAGCTTTTTACCTGAGCTATTCTTCTGGTTCTATTATACCCAATGCAAACACAACTATCTCCCGGTTTTGCAACACATAAAGTTATTTCCAAAATTCATAATGCTGTAATGAATATCTTTGAGCAAAACGCATCTACATTTTAAATTATTCTCCTAGGGAAGATTCCCAGAAATAGAATTACAAGGTCAAATAATGTAAATATTTTATTATTCTTGAAAACTATTGCCAAAATGTTTTCTGAATGTGTTGTCTTAAATGATGTTCTGATAAGTAGGAGAGGGCTCTATCTCATGATAAATTTTGCTGTCATTGAGTTTTCACAATAAAATAAAAATAATCATAAGTAACTTGCTTGGAAAAAATAAAGATAAAAATGTGCTTTAGTTTATATCTTTAAAGAATAATTAGTGATTATTTCTTTCATTATGTAACTGGTTTTTTCCCCCCTCAGATTATCTATTTATGTTTTTTAAGTATGGTTTATTTCTTAATATATTTATCATTTGGAATAAAATTATCTGAACTCCTAGAAAAATATTTTGTTTGTGTATAATTATTCTTATAATAAGCTAATTAATTTTATTTTCTAGTATTTTATTTAAAAGTTTCTGTATTTGTGGATGCAGTAAATACTCTAGTATGGCACTGAATTTGCCTTTCATATCCCAGCAGCCCATATCAACTAATTCTTCAATATATTAAAACATGATCTGTTCAAAAGCAAAGATTTATATTCAAACTTCTTAGCCTACTTAGTTTGATAAAAGCTAACCATTTATTCTAGTAATTTCTATTCAGTTTCACAATTTTACTTACATTTTTTACTTCAAATATTTCAATACTTACTATCAACCTAGCTCACCAATTATTATTCTGAGTGGAAAATCTTTCAAAAAGTGAAGTAAACTTTATAAATGCTTGCTTTGTAAATTATTTTGTACATTTGTAAATAAACATTGTATTATTTTTCTGCGAAATTCTGTTTTAGAGAAACTACAGTTATATTTTAAAAAGGTGTTTATGAAGTTTATTTATTTAGGTTTATTTTAAAAGAATATATATTGAAAGATATGCATATTATTTTCTATTGTTTTAAAAAGAATTGTGTCTAAAATTATAACCTTGAATATAGTCTATTAAAAAAAATGTTTTTTTATGTAAGCTAAGAATCTCTGATGCATGATGAAAACTAAATTGGTCTGGATAGTATGTATTAATATATAATTTTATAGTAGATACTAATAGTAGCATGACTTTATTTATTTTGAGGTGGCTATTCTTATGCTGCTAATGAAACAGAACCACATTTAAGTGCATTTTAATCATGTCAGATTCTAGTTTTTTGCTCTTTATCCAATTGGCAAAGAAGTTTTCAAAAAGAAAATTCTGAATCATAGTAAATTGCCTTTAGAAATTTGATTAGTAAAAATATGAGATAATTATATACCATTGTTGATAGATGACAGATTAATAGTTTCCTGCGGTTGTAGTAACAGGTTATTTAAGACAACAGAAATTGATTCTCTCACATTTTGGGGGAAAGAGCAGGACATCAGTTTCACTAGACCGAAACAAGTGTCTGGAGGCTGAGGAGGCTTAAAAAAAACAACAACAACACTTTCCTTCCCACATTCTAAGTTCTCTAGGTGGGCGAATAATCAAATAAATATAGAAGATTCAATTTTAATACATATTAAGGGAAAATTCACATAAGCATGAAAATTTCAAAGACAGTGAGGCAAGAGTAGGTATACAAGACATTTTAGACAAAGGAGCAAAGTGGGGATTGGGGTCTTAGATTTCAGAAGTTGAGAAAGCAATTTATAGGCAGTTGAGAAAGAGCCGAACAAACATGGCAGGTAAATTTTTGTTTCAATGAGACAAAGAGGTGATCTAGCTACCAGGTCCCTGCCTAGAGTCTTCTTTTCTACCATACATAATTCAAATTAGGCTCAAGTGAACATGCTAAAATTTCCCTCCCAGGTCAGGTCTTCCCATCTGATTCTCTTAGGCAGGAAAGGGGGAGGGCCAAATATTTTGAATATTTGGTTTCTTTCTTTTTTTTTTTTTTAATATTTTATATATTGTTTTACAGAGAGGAAGAGAGAGGTAGAGAGTTAGAAACATCGATCAGCTGCCTCCTGCACACCTCCCACTGGGGTTGTGCCCGCAACCAAGGCACATGCCCTTGACTGGAATCGAACCTGGGACCTCTCAGTCCGCAAGCCGACACTCTATTCACTGAGCCAATATTTGGTTTCTTAACATCAGTATCTGAAAAGGCAGTTTTGGCTGATCTCTAAGCCAAGAGCATTTTGCGAGGCACCACTTGCACAAGGACATGCTCCAATTTCATTTTATTTTCTCATCTTCCTAGGTATATCTATTCCAGAATTCAAATACACTGACTATATCTGCCTCTTATTGACCTCAACAGAAGCTCTATCTCAAACACCACGGTGATATTTGTGGTTTCAGTGAATATTTGCAAGAAGTGGTAGCAGGGAGAATTGCTTACAAAGTGTGTGAACTCCTTCCTCTAGTTAACTCCAATGTTGCTGCCTCCATCTGTTGTAGCAGGTCTCCTCCTCTTAATCCGCACAGTTTTATAACCATCGGAAAGCCCCACTGCTGATGTGGAACCCTTCTTGCTACACATAATGCTAGAATTTGTAGTCAAGCTTGTGCCCTGCAATTCATTTACCCTAGGGACATACTTGCAGCCAGAGGATTTTTCAAATGTCCACATTTTCTCTCACCTCTGGGGAAGTCTAGTAAATAAACTTTTCTCAATCTCCTTACAAAATAAATAACCATCAGACATGTTGTTTTAGAAAGGTCAGAAAGTTCTTAAATATTTTCAGGAGACCTTATAGATTGTAGACATCCAAAAAAATAAAAGAAAATGAGCTAAAGACGGATAATGTGGTGGGAATTAAAATGTTAACAGATTTTTTTAATTTATGTAAAAAAAAAAGTGAATGTTAAAAGACCATGAATTTCTGGATTGTGTTACTTTTATCCTGATGGAAAAAAAAAATGCCATTAAATGTGTCACTGTAAATTAAGTAATGAAGTGATTTGGCATGTGCAAGAAAATTTTAAAACAGTAGTTTTTCTTTTAGCTGTCACAACTCATTTAGTTACCAAGTGTCTATAATTGCAAATCTCTCAATTGAAATGTCAGCAAATGCCTGCCTGTGGGGGGCAAAATATCTCTAAGGTGAATATGAATATTAATTGCCAGAACTGTATCTAGAAAGAAACCCATGATTAGTTTATCCTTTTTATTAGGGTTAAAATTATGCACAGGCATAGGGAAATTTGGCAGAAATAAAGACTGAAATCTAAGGCATCCTGCAAAACATTTTAAGAGTAACACTACTGTGAAAATTTTTTCCCTGGTCCGACTATTGCATTTCATATGCCCTATCAATTTTCTCAACATGCTTAGAGACACTCCCAAAGAGTTGGGAGAAGTGGAGAAAGAGAGGGAGGAATACCCACTTTTTCAAGTTGCCCTGCCTTTGCCAGTGTATCCGTCTTATTATAGCAGACACAGGGTATTATGTGTTTGAAAATCCCATTTTTTTCCTTTCGACATAGTTTTTGTAGAAGAAAACTTCTGAAGTGTTTGAGAGTATTTCTGAGAAATCTTAAGAAGCTCTTTTGAAACTATGAGTTACAGAGACACCCGAAGGATAGACTGTTTATACAGAGGTACTTAAATTTCTTAATAAGAAAAACCACTATAGCTCTTTGAGTTAAATAAATATTTTGGATCCCAGTCACATAAGCACTTTCAGTTGCAAGGGAGACTGGGAAGTCTGACCTCGTTGTGAGCCCGGGGATTCAGGGAATGGTCAGGGGCTCAAACCGCAGTCTCTGTCTTTATGCTAAACTCTCTTGGGCCTAAAGATCCATCTTGGAATAAACCTCTTTTCTGAGGTGATCTCTTTTCTTTGTTCTAAAATTAAGGTCAGGCCATATGGCAGAGGCCATAATTATAAGTTTTCTAAAATCTAAAGATGCTAGGTGGGTTGGTCAGTGATGCTCAACCCTAGGAGTTTTAGTGGAAGTGGAGAAACTCAGAAACTCTATTTACTAATGTTTTTAGGATTAAAAACACACACACACCCTCAAACCATATCAAATATGCCAGTCAGAATGAAGCCAGTGCAAGAGGAAAGCAGAGTCCAGTGATGGAGAGACTTGAGTCTTGACGACAATGATTGTGACCCTGGATCCACCCATGCCTGATGTCAGTATATCCTCTGGACTTTTCAATCATGTGAACCAATACTAGTAAATACCCTTTTATGTTTAAGCTTTAAAAAAAATGCTGGGTGAGCACAGCATCACATTAACTTAGCAAAAGGCCGATAAGACATCCATCTGATTATGTTTCTTCAAACACAGGGGCTGGGGCTTTGCGTCAAGTGATGACAGAAGTGTGGCCAGTACATGAAAATCCAGCCTGTTATCTACATCCCTTTTAAGATGTACTGATGAGTATGACAGATCAAGGGCACATTCTCCAGTCTCCTTGAATTCTCCGTGAGTTTTATTGACAGAGGAACCACTCTTTGACCAGCCTAGAGTGGAGAACACCATAGGCTGGGCATGTTTTTTCCCAAAACATAAGCTACTAGGAGGTATTTTCACCCAGACAGTGAGTTCAGAGAAAATCCTTGCCCAGCCACTCAGGAGGAGCACACGTCAAAAAAAAAAAAAAAAAAAAAAAAAGTCAAATAAATGCCATGCTTGTTCTATGCCTTCAATAAATATCTGTGCAGCAAAACTTAGTAGGGAAAGTGTACGTTTATTTTTCACTCAGAAAGAGATTGAAAAGAAAATGTCCCCCAAATTCTTGAGTGTCTGAAGAAGGCAGAATACCTGAACACCACAGAAGTTCATAAGACAGGAGTATTGGAATTTGGAGGACCCCTAAGACTATGGGATTCTAGGTTGATCAATCATTCTGGTTTGTTCCCCAGATCTGAAATTTTAAATTTTATTCTTTTTTTTAGTATACTTTTTTTTTTTTATTGATTTCAGAGAGGAAGAAAAGGGGAGAGAGATAAAAACATCAATGGTGAGAGAGAATAATTGATTAGCTGCCTCTTCCATGCGCCACAATGGGGATCAAACTGGCAACCCAAGCATGTGCCCTGATCTGAACGCACCATGACTGCCTGGTTCACAGGTCAATGTTCAACCAATATGCCACACTGGCTGGGTGGGGATTTTCAGTTTTAAAACTGGGGTAGTTCCAGGAAAATCAGCATGAGTTGGTCACCTTGAAAACATTTACGAAAACTAAAAGCGAGGTTGAGGTTACTTAATACTTTACATTGTGGCCTTCCTTAGTATAATTAGATTTCTGTGGAAGCAAAAGACAAGGCTGAGTTTTGCATCTTAGATGGTGGAAAGAATGAATCTAGGTGTTTTGTGCAGGCACAGGAAGAAGTCAGGAGGTTTGGTAATGAACATAGTTGTGAAACTGACAAACCTCAACCTCTGAGGACCAGAAAAGTCTCCATAAATACCGTACTTTCACTGCAACTTATATCGATACTTTGATAGTTTCCTTTTGCTTCTATTTTATTGCTAAAAGAAAACTATTGTTAAATATTTAAGCAGTTTTAAAGCTGTAATAAGCTATCTTACTTTTAACAATCATAGCCTATCAGTTTCTCATATTCCATTTCCTTTCATAATAAACTGTCAACAAAACAAGAAAATCTATACATAATAAATGAAAGTGAGATGATTATGATAAATGAAAAGTGAAGTAAGATTTCAAACATTCTATGTCTTGCCTCTTTATTTTAGGATACTTTTTGTTTAGCCATCTGAAAAAAAATGTTTAACGATTGGTAAAGCTTTAGGATTACAAATAAAAATCAGTATAGCTTTGGGAAAATATAATACCCACCTCTCTATTCATTGGAATTTTTCTACTATGTAAAAAATTAATAAATTTTTATTTGCTAGGTTACTAAATACACTTCTTACCATCAAACTTTAATCAATGAAGCTTTATTAATCATCTAAATATGGACTTGTGTAATGTACACACCTTTTGAACTAAAAGCATATCTAGATGTTTTAAAATATGTTATTTTGTGGTTCATTTTATAATATCAAGTATTCACTGGAACTGAATTCTCCTCTCTAAAGGTTTTTAACAGATTACCATGCAAAAGAGTGCCAACATTTTAAGGATGGTTGTGTCAGTATTTGAAACTATAAAGTACTAGAAAATACATGTTGTGTCTCTTGTTTCCAAAATCTCAATATTTTTATTAGTTAACTAACTTTAATTCTATTTTACCTGGTATAACTTTATGAAACAGGAACCTAAATGCACTTTTTTTAAAAAACACTTGTGATTGCAAGGAATAAGAAATTCTGGAATATTATACGCTAATAAATTATTTCAAAGATTCATGTAAGATTTTATTTAAAAAGAAAATGTATTTGTAGTCATTCCTACAGCAGTTAAAGTTTGACAGCTAAAAATGTTTCCTCTTTAACCACTCTGGGGGAAAAAAGATTCTAAATATTGTATGTTTGTTATGTTCTAGATATAAAAGTTAATTTGTAGGTCCATCATCATAATTCACTCTGATCCAAGAAAAAGCATACACTATGTACATCCAATACAAAAGTGCCCAGTGGAGAAATCAAACCATATCTTATTAACATTCAGCCTTTCAAACCATAAAAGCTGCTAAATTTAAGAATTATAGAATGTAAGAACCAATAAAAGCAAAGATTTACATGTAAAATATTCTTATACAAAAAGAAATAATGCAGCATTTGGAAATAGAAACAATCATAGGCATTCCAAAACATATCAGATGCCTAAGACAATAAATTTTAGGAATTTTCATGTTAAAAATAGTTTGTGATAGCCATGTTAAACAAAAGCTTTCACAGTGGAAAGCTTTTCTGGAAGAAAGGATTTACTGAGCAATATACTAGCCAGAAGAGGGCCAGGCTCTGGGATATGAAGTGGCTTTAATCCTAGCCCTGCTGAAGGCAAGATTGGACTTTTTCCATGGTGGGACAGAGGGAAATGGGACATTCAAAACCCAGGAGTTTAATTCCATGAAAACAGAGATCACTCATCCTCCCACGTGAGTCTCAGGAAATTCCCTTCCTTGCAACTTTGCAAGAATTCAGAGACAGACAAACATCGATCAGACCATCAAACTTTGGAGGGAAGGTAGGGGAGGTGGGGGTAAAGGGAAGAGACCAACCAAAGGACTTATATGCATGCATATGGATATATGGACACAGACAGCAGGGGGCACCCCGCTGATCACACTTAGTCCATAAGGAAGAAATATTTACTGATTTGATTGGTGGTGGACAATAGTCCTGAATATTTATGTTTATGCAGAACACAGGGTGGTTTTATAGAAGTTGATTTAAAGCTCCAACATTAAGGAATGTAAGCAGTCTACAGTTAGTTGGCCCATGTGTGTTAGCTGGCAAAATACTGATAGCTCTTTCTCTCACCCTATACCCGCCGTAATTAAATTTAGGACATCTCGTTCTTCCTGTAAACCAAATCTTTCAGATGTTTTTATCTCCATTAAGCAAAATGCAGATTGAAAATACATCTTAGCCCTGGCTGGGTGAAGCATCATCCTTACACCAAAAAGATGCGGTTTGACTCCCAGTCAGGGCACATACCTAGATACCTAGGTTGCAAGTTCTATCCTCAGTCAGGGTATGTATGCATGTTATACTAGTATTTCTGCAGTTCTATTATTTTTGCAAAATAATAAAGGTCAATAATATATTAGAATGAGCTGCAGAGGACCTTTAGAAGCTTTACTTATTACCACTCAATTAGGGTCTTTTGAAAACGAATGAAGAGTTACTAGGTTACTGTTTGCTTATAAAGAAAGAGGGTTGCCATTTCATTTACTCTATTTGCATTTTTCTTAACATGCACTCAAAATACCCACAGATGAAAATGTGTTGCTTTTGAATTCAAATAAACAGTTGAGCCATATCTTCCTCATCCAGTATTCATTATATTCCTTTATTGACTCTCCTTTCTAAATAGCAGGTCATATTAGTATCTTCTCTTAAACAAAAGAAAGGCATTCCAATGTTAGCAATTTACTGCTGATCCATAACTCCAGAGTCAGAAAACAAGAGTCCTGGTGACTCTTAGGAGTTTTACACCTGTCTCTAATTTAATCACCCACTGTGACTGTTGTTCAACACCAAAATAACTCAAGTAGTCTTCATCTGCCAGGAAAAAAAATGGGATTTTTAAAAAGGAAGCTTACTAAGAGAATTTCAACTACTCTGACACATCTCTAAGAAAAAAAAATAACTTAAAAGCTGTGTTTCAAGTGATTAACATTGATTAATTCACAACTAAAAGGATTATTTGCATAATTTTTGAATATATAATTAACTCATGATTTATCTGAACACTTCTGACATACAAAGTTTAGTTTTTTGAGGTTTTCTACCCCCGAATCAATTTACTATTTATACCCATACTTAATGTAGCTGAATCAAGGGATGAGCAATGTTGAGTAGAGGGAGCCCAGAAAGTGTGGAGGAGGTGAGATCAGTGTTTTGGGGTTACAATTGTAAGATAAAATGTTGACTCTACCTCCTACTCAAAGACTTTTAACAAGGTATTTATTCTCTCCCAAACTGCTTCCTAACCTATAAATAAGGAATAAAATCCCAACCTCACAAGATTTTATAATTATCAGATGACATAATATAGGTCATTTTATAATTATCAGATGACATAATATATTTAGCCTATAACTTCATCAATAATCAGTTTCTGGTAAAATTATTGTCATGATGTTGCCAGTAAAAATGGGGTTCTTCAACAGAGTTGCAAGAAAAGCATTTCAGGGACTATGCTTGGGAGGATGAGGTGTAGTAGTAAGTTTAATCCGAGTGGAAATAAAGGACTGTCCCCAGGTGTTCGGTGTCTCATCCACAACCAGGTGGCTCAGCTCAGTCCCACTGTGGAAGAAGTCCAGCCTTGTCTTCACAAAGCTCAGAAGACGGATCAGGGTCCAGGGATTCTGTGCCACTGGCCTGGCATCCACAGGGTTCCAAAGCTGCCGGAGTTTGGTTTACTCTATGCCAAAGGTTAGTCCAACTCAGTCTCTGTCCTTCTCTGGCTAGCTTCATCTCTGCTCCCGGCTGCGCTCTGCAACCAGGCCTGAGCTTGGAACCACTCTCTAAAACACAGGGACAACCAGTTTTACTGGCTGCCTGTCACATGGGTGGAACCATCACCACTAATTTCCAGAATTCCACTCAGCTATCCTGCAAGTGGATTACCTCCTAATCGATTCTCAGAGTCTCAGGTGTCAAATCGTTGATATGCCTTCAGATATCACCTTCCAATAACATTTCAGGCTACCTACTTATATATGCTTTAGGAATCAGTGGACACGCATCAGGATGGTGACAGAGAAAGTCTGAAATCTGTATATTAGGACCAAACTGTGACAAGCTAAAGCATTTAAAACTTGGAACAGAGGAGTCATATCTAGAATTAAAACAAAACAAATTATATATAAACTATATGTGTTTTCCAATCTATAGTGTTACTTTGGCTATTTCTAATTGCCAGTTTTTTGTTTTGTTTTTTATATTACTTTGTAAAATACTGATTTGGGTAGATGTCTGGATCAGATGGACTTATTCAATTGACCTAGTGAAATCAAGAGTGTAGTAGTCCAAGTGGTAAGACCATCTTGCAGATTTCTGTCTGAAGTAGATTTAACTCCTGTCTAGTTCTAGTCCACCTTCACATTTCACCACTGAAGAATTGTTTTCCCTCTTCAGCTATAGAACACTCATCCTTTTGGGTTAAATTGATTGTCCATATCTTTGGAAGATTCCATTTTAAGCAGGATTAAATTAACTTATTGGTTTACGATTACTGCAGGGTTTTACTTTTTGCAAAGAAAACACATATACGTATGTGTGCACAAAACAAAAGCCACCAATCAAAGAAAACACCATAGAACAAAACGATGGGATGAAAGAGCAAAACCAGTCCATGGAAGGAAAAAATGCCCATGAAAGTGGATGAAAAAATAGAAACAAAAAAAATAGAACTTCTGGTTAATAAATCTTAAAGAAAAGTAGAACTTGTATTATTTCTTTAGTTTTCTGTCTTCAGAACAATGATTTCATACTTTCATATTATTTTGTGCTTCGTGGTTTTGTTTTAAATGTATCTTCAAGTTTTCTTATAGTACAAATTAATATAAATGAAAAAAATAAAGAAATAATACTATGCTAACAGGTTTTTAAATATCAAAGTCCTATTGGATTCAAAGCATTACTAAAGTATTATTTTATATCAGTTCAATACATTATCATGTAAGTATGAGATTATGAAACTGGGAAAAAGTGCTTTTGGCTCTTATAATTTACCAATGCATTAAAAATTACATGGGGATTTTATTTTATTTTATTTTTTTTTTTTACCAAACACTATATTTATTATATACCAAAACTGCACAATAGAAATAATGAGCCATAACTATAACCTGCATATGTGATTTAAAAATTTCTAGTAGTTACTTGAAAAAGGAAAAAGTAGCAGAAGAAATTAACTTTAACAATGGTATATTTGACCCAATATATCCAAAATATTATCCTTTATATGTATAATCAATATAAAATTATTAATGAGGTACTTTACATCATTTTTGTTCTAAGTTTTAGAAATCTGAGGTGTATGTTATATTCCCAGCACATGTCAATTTGGATGAGCCACATTTCAAGTGCTCAAGAGCCATATAGGGCTATGTCTACCATATAGGACAGCACAATTATACTAAGAAAAATGCGCAGGTTTTCTGTATGTCTGTGTAGAGATATGACACGGAAGGGGGAGGTATGGGTGTGTGACATTATTGAGAGTGTGGAGTGATGATAGTTGTGGCAAGCAAAGATAGAAGAATGTGTATGAATTCAATGTCTAGTGGAACTTAGGAGGCAGGGTGGTGTAATAGAAAGAGTATGTCAAAAATTACATGGGGATTTTAATCTGGAGTACACTGTCTGTATGACTTGGGCAAGGTCATCATTTTTTAATTCCCATTCATAATACCAGCTTAATAATACTTATGAGTTTTATTATGGATTTTCAAGGTGATAACATACAAAAAGTATACCAGTGTTTCCTTTCATACCAACCTATGTTTTTCAAATATTTCCTGGGGAATTTTCATGCCAGAGAATAATTAATTCATTTTTAAAATATTAGGAAGGTGAGCATGTATGGTTGCCTCTGTTATCCATGATTAGAGGTCAATGAGCATTTGGGCTACTTTCTCTTGCCTCCAAGATTGCGGCTATGTTGCTTCTTTCTTTACCACGAGAGAGGATGCTAAAAATAGTAGCCATTCTTCCATTCTTTCTAAAACTGCACCAAGATGAGAAGGAATACCAACATGCTGGGAAAGTGCACAGCCAAAACTGAATACCAGCTCTTTCGTGCATTAATTCTAAGACCTTGATTAAGTTGGTCCACCTCAGTGCTTAGTTTCTCACCTTTAAAATACATCATAGGACTGTTTGGAGTTAAATTAGTTAACATGCATAAAGCATGAGGAACCATGCCAGGCACAGAGCAAGCACTCACAATATAATTGCCATTATTATTTCTCTTGTACTTAGCCTCCAGCCAACAATTAGCTTTCACTTGAAAAAGGAATGTAATATCCTATTTCCATTCTTGTTATTAGACATACACAGGAGATGCTAAGTGTGCAACTGCTCTGTTCTTGAGCTTCATAATTCATTCATTGTGGAAGAAGAGAGGCAAAAAGGGCTTTCACAAAGAAAACATATTGATGAGCACAGATGATTTTCTCTGTCTTGATAGTAGAAAAATATTTTTATTTGTTGTGGGTTTTTTGTTTGTTCTGAATTCTATACTATGATGTCTAAATATAAAAATGTTTTTTAAATAAAGTCCATAGAACGAGTTAGAGAAAAATTAGAAGAAAAAAAATGAGGAGAGAAGGAAGAGTCGTTCCTCTATATTTATAACAAAACAGTATTATATATATATAATTGATTTTTTTACAGAGAAGAAGAGAGAGGTAGAGAGTTAGAAACATCGATGAGAGAGAAACATTGATCAGCTGCCTCCTACATACCTCCTACTGGGGATGTGCCCTCAACCAAGGTACATGCCCTTGACCGGAATCGAACCTGGAACCTTTCAGTCCACAGGCCGACACTCTATCCACTGAGCCAAACCGGTTTTGGCAAACAATATTTTCATAGCAAAGTGACGTGAATAGTTGGTTATTTTCTCATACACACTATTTGCTACCCACCAGTATGTCCTGTCAGCTCTTCCTTTAAATATATTCCAAATAAGCAGCTCCTCACTACCTCAGTTAATCTTTTTGTGTTCCAAACCCCTCATTATTTCTCCCTGGATTTTCAGTAGCTCCACTTACTTGCTCTTCTTGTCTACATTCCCAGTGTATATCTACCACACAACCACCGGAATGATCTTTCTAAAGTGAAAGTCATATAATGTCACTACCTTTTTAAAACTTCAGCGGCTACCAGTTACCACTAAATACTAATCTGACATCTGTGTCATGCCCCACCAGGTCCCCTGTGATCTTCCTGGGGCTGCTTTCCTTGCCTCATGGCCTTGCACGCTCTCCCTTAGCCACTCCTCTCCAGCCACCGGCCTTTCTCCTTGCCTTTGGAACCCATTATACTGTTTCCTGGGTCAGGGCTTTTGCACTTGCTGTTCTTCCTACTTGGAAATCCCTGCCCTCCAAGTCTTTACATAACTGCCCCTTTCTCATCATTCAGATCTTAGTGGAATGTACTCCGTCCAAGAGTTCTTTCCAGAACATCTTAGGTAGAGGGCCATTCTCTACTATTATTTATCTTCTTTGTAACACTTTTTGGTTTCTAAAATCATCTTGTGCATAGTCAGATTCACTTTCCATCCCTCTCAGGTAGTTAAACCATGTGTTTTATTTCTGTATCCCCCAACACATTGAAATAGCGCATATTTGTAGCCGGACTGACTCATTCCCAGGTCCAGGAGCCCAGACAGCAACTCTCAAATGCTGACATTACATCACTGGAGGCCAGGCTCCTCCCAGCTTTTCCCAACTCTTCTGCTGTTACCTAAAAATTTTCTTTAAGCAAATAATTACTTTAAAATGCAAGCTGTATCAATTGTGATGAAAGTGTTATATGTTCTCTTAAAGTTACACAAAACTCTATAACATAAACCAGGTGGACCTCAATGATTCCATGTTCCTGACCTAACTAGCTACCTCTATTTTTGACTAAAGGTTTATGTATGAAACATCCTTTAGGAAAAAAAAAAAAAAAAAAAAAATATATATATATATATATATATATATATATATATATATATATATATATATATATGTTAAGCTGATTTTTAGAGATTACAGAAGAGGATATTCATATGGTGTTTCAATTTTCCTAAAACATTTTTATTGCCTCTTTATTAATAAACACCATAAAAGTTTTGTCTACCCAGGCAAAGCTAGCAAAAAAACGGAAATATTTGTCTAGTTAATATAGATAGATGAAAGATAGATAGCTACAGATAATATTTCTCAGAAAAATCACCAAGCAAAAAATATATACTGTATATATTTGGAAATGTTAAGAGAAAGACCTATCTGTATATTCAAATTGATTAAATTTCCTCTTAAAATTATATCACACAGTGATAAATATCTAGTGATTATAAGACTGAGCCACTCTTGTTAAGCAAATTCTATTTAAAGGCAAAATGGTGTCAGTCCTGTTTCATAAAAACCTATATTAGTACTTGATTTTTCAAAGTAGTCTTTTCAACCATTAAGGTGTACAGTTATTTGTATCTCTTATTCAGAATTTATGAATCTGAATCTCTGACACGTAAAACTATTAATTGTATCAATTCTGAATATAATTCAGACTTCATTACTAGGAAATCACTCCACCATACAGCCAGCCAGGAAATCCTAGACTCACTGGTTTGAGATTAAAGAATGCAATTGCTTCACAATTTTTAGCAAAAAGTAAGGCAGTGCCCTGGGCCATTCCGGTCTGTCTCCTGCTTCCACAGTGTTTGGATGGGACAGGCCCAGGGACACCCCTCCTCCCAGCCTCTGGCCACCCTCCTGCGTCTTATCCAGAACCACCTCGGGGACCAGCCAACATCCCTGGTTTTTTTGTTTGTTTGTTTGTTTGTTTTTCTACCTTAACTTTGTTATTGCCGAACAATCATGAGCTCCCAAATTCATCAATTATTCCACCTAGGGGGAGGCTGTGCTCAAGCACCTGGCCAGCCTGCCTCTGCTCTGCAGCCTCCCACACCTACCTCTCTCTGGGCCTCTGTTTCCACCTCCATGATGTGGCTCTGGAGGCCATGGGCTGCTTCTACTGCGAGTTGGCGGAGAAGAAGCCAAGGGCATTGAGCATCTTAAAGAGGCAAAACCAGCGCGGCAGCCGCATTCTCTCCAGGACGAGCTGAAGCCTCCCCAAGAGGAGTGGGCAAAACTCAGGGCACCGAGGAGCCGCCCTGGCCTTGGAGAGGACCCTGAACCAGGCCCTGGTGGAGCTGCAGCCCCGGGTTCTGCCCGCGCTGACGCTCAGCTCTGGGACTTCCTGCAGAACCACTTCCGGGGTGAGGAGGTGAAACTCACTTCCGCAGGCTGCCGGCCCGGGCTGGGCAGGCAAGTATCTGTTTGAAAAGCTCACCCTCAAGCATGACTAGGAGCCTGTGGAGCCCAGAGGCCTTTGAGGGGCCCCTCTGCATCCTCCTGGGGTCTGGCTTTTTCCTGAGCCTCTTCCCAAAACTACTAGCCATTCTTATAGCCACCCTGAAGCCCTCTTCCGTGCATGTGCATTAGACCAAATGAAACAATAAAGCTTTTTGCAGAAAAAAGGAAGGAAGGAAGGAAGGAAGGAAGGAAGGAAGGAAGGAAGGAAGGAGGAGGGAGGGAGGGGAGGGAGGGAGGGAGGAAGAAATGCAAGTTTGAATGTCATCTTAAAATGTTAAAAATGAAACTCAAGAATTAGATTGTGTGGGAAAATACACTGTTAGGAAAGAAGAATTTTGATGGGAGGCAGCTGATTTGCAGGAAAGCAGCTGCATTTTCCACCTGCAGCTCCCAAGAGAAAAGGCTCAGTGCACCATAGCAGATTTTTTTACCTCTCCATTGTGAGCACAAGAAAAGCCAATCCTGCGTCTGCAGTTGGTTCGCAAGAACCCTTCTTCCTGAGTTTAATGAGAGGGTTTTAGGAAGGATCAGACATTTCACATAATTTGGCACATGGAAGCAAGGATCCCAAGGGTGGAGAGGTCTTCTGCGCATTCACATTGATGTCGGCCCAGGACAGCAGAGGCTGCCTTCTATGGCAGGAATGATTCCAGAATTTTACACACAATTCTTAGATCGAAGCAATGTATGGATATTTCAAGGGCTATATGAAGGACACAAATACAATAAAATGGCATAAAATCTGATTCAAGAGAGAGATAAATATAGTATTTGTTTTGCAAATATTATCTAATAGGCTTGTGAAGTAACTGTAGAATTTCTTGGAATTAAAAGTAAATAAAGTGATTAAGTAGCTCGGATTACTTAAAACTTTCTTCTTATCTCAAGGATTGTATCATATCTGGGGTAGTGAAACAGTACCTGAAACAAGGTTTCCAGCTTCTGGTCATTAATACCAAATTGTTAGGACAGAGTATTATGTTCTGGGTCAAAGTTAAGTGGAAGGAAAGATGTTTAAAAGTGTGATGATGCAAATGTGACAAGAATTAAACAACAAGGTGATGCAAGACAGAAGAATCTCTCTTAATTAACCAGAATTACCTTACTGTGAAAGAAGAGAAGTTCTAGTAGAAAAATGACACAGCTTGTTAAAGATATCTTTCATTTGATGTGTCAGTAGAGATTTCAAACTGTCCAGATAGAATTGGAAATGAACATACACAGAAAGGATATTGGAAAATAAATATCTACATATATAAAAGGCTAAGTGACCAACCATATGTCCGTCCAACCATCCAACCAACCGGCTGGCTATCACATATAATGTGCACTTGCAATTTAAAAATAAACATTGATTTGAGCATGTGTGGTACATGTAAAGCTCTTGCTGGGACCAAATGCACACGTGTATTTCTATCTGTCATTGTCAATTGTGAATTTTGTTGTTTTTGTTGACATTCTGAAGCTGAAAGAAAGCATCATTAACAGAATATGTCTGAAGACCAACTATTGGCACAACTGTCCCTGTCTGACACTGGCCTCCCATTTAAATTAATTTGAAAACAGTTTCCTGTAATGCCAGCATTTGTGATGACTATTAATAAATAACAAGGACAAACTCTAGACAGAGTAGGAATAATCTTACCTGAACCTGTTTTCATATATGGTCAGTTATATGTGGCTTTCTCTGGAGTATGAAGATCATTTGACATTAAAATTTAAGTTGTAGCAGAAGCCGGTTTGGCTCAATGGATAGAACATCAGCCTGTGGACTGAAAGGTCCCAGGTCCGATTCCGGTCAAGGGCATGTACCTTGGTTGAGGGTACATCCCCAGTGGGGGGTGTGCAGGAGGCAGCTGATCTATGTTACTCTCTCATCAATGTTTCTAACTCTATATCCCTCTCCCTTCCCCTCTGTAAAAAAATCAATAAAATATATTTTAAAAAATTTGAAATTGTAAATACTTCATCATAAGGGTAATTAGTCAAGCACTCTGAAAGTGTTTTACTCTTAATGTGGTATATAGGGAGATATTAGAATAAGTTTAATCAATTTATCAGTCATTGTTTTTATCAATGTTTTTATATCATGTTTTTATATCATGTTTTGTTGTTATATCATGTTATTGTTTAATAATAAAATTCTATATTATTTTAATATACATTTTACTAATTTTCTTTCATCTCTGACACTTCTCTTATAGAGAAAGTGTGAATAGCAAAATTAAAATATTTCTTCTAATTATTTTCCTATGATGTGCATGAATCTGTGCACCAGGCCACAAGTGTTTAATAAAGGTTTTTGGATTGCTTTACCTCTGAAGCATCACATAGCTAACCTATGTGGATATAGTGTAGATTGGAAGCTAATTTCACAGGTATATCTCTTTTATTCATCACAAGCATCCTACCGGTATAATTTATGTATTTACTCATGTCACAGGCAAAACTGAGACAGAGTGAAATGAAGAGTCCTTCCCTAAATCATACAACCAACAAGTAATAGACCTAGAGTTAAAATCAGATTTTCTCATGCCCATTTTCTACTTCTTTATTTATGCTACAGTTGATCATGGACAAAAAAAAAAAAAAAAAAAAAAAAAAAAAAGGAAGGGAAAGAAGAAAGGTCAAGGAAAAACAGGCAAAATCATGACTCAGAATTAAGTTAGCATGAATTTTCAGTCAGCATAATTTTGAGAATTTATCCAGCAAAGTCCGTCAACCTGGGAATAAAATCTGAAAAACAGATGGTGGAGTGATTCACTTTTGAAGATTGGCAAGTTGACACGGTGCAAGGTTAAATATGCACAGATATTTTAAGGTGGTAATGAGCACATCACTGGAAAGTTGAGCAGTGTTTGCAGAAAGTGAAGCCAGAAGGTGACTGATAGACTAAGGTTGAAAAAGACCTACCTGCCTCCTTTCTGTCAGAAAATCTCACTTCATGTGTTCATTTCCTCAGCCTCTCTTGATTCTAGAGCACAGGTGCGTTGGATTTAGGGCAATTCTGCAAGCTTCCTAATATCCTCTCAATAGTTTTCACTTCAGCTCAAATTAATCAGAGGTCTGTGGTTTTTGTTCCTTTTTTTCTAATTGACTAATACAATATTTGATCCATTTTGGTTTCATTTTTCCCTCCTCTTATCCTAATCCTTTAAAATTACAGAACGCATTTAAAACCAATAAAGGATGTGATCAACATCAAAGCAGTTGAGAGAAACACTTAGAAGAGAAAATAGATGACACTGGATTGACAAGAGTAGAAAAACACATAAACTCAAAACGAGCTCAAGAGGAAACCATTAGAAAAATTCATAGTAAGATCAGATCCGAAGATGTTCATAGTAAAATGTATAATTGAAAAAGAGAACAGGTGTTCAAGTAGAATCATCTGAGCAATTAATGAACTGCATTACCCATTGCAAAACTGGCAGCCCAGGTAGGATTCTCTCTCCTTTCTCATACATGGAACACTAGTTGGTAGAAGTTGCATTCTTCCTGAGGCTAAACAATCAGACACACTTCCTAAAGAAAGTGAAGCCCCCTCAGGGGAAGGTTTCTCAGGCAATGTGGGGGGCTGGAAGAGGGGCAGAGCAGAGCTCAGCAGAATTTGGGGACTTGTAGGGAGGAATGGATATTAAAGAGTAAAGCTGAAGATAAAGAGGAAATAGTTTTCCCACTTTCTCCACACAGTTCCTTGAAAGAGAAGCTGGACTGTCAACATTCCCCTTTTGAAGATGCAAAGCCCATAGTTCTTCGCCTCATCCACAACATCAATCTGGTTACTTGCACTAGTCCATTTTTCAAAAAACATGTTCAGAGATAGCAAAATATGTTTCTATTGTTTGTATGTCCTTACTCTATTATTTGCTTCAAATAAATCATAAAAAATAACCTGGTACCAGTTATCTAGACCTTATTATCTACCAAACGAGTGACCCTTTATAAACACATTTCTGGCATTAGAAAACAGACTATTTTAAATGTTCAGAAGTGTCATCTCGATTCTCTGAAATTGCCTTTGGGCTGCCAAAAAGATGGCAGCACCCACAGCCAATAAGGAGGGGATATGCTAATTGACTGCCATACCCTCAAAGATGGCAGAGCACAGTTCCCTCAGCTCCACTGGGGTGGCAGGTGTGTGGCACAGCCAGGCTGCCTCCAGGAGGGTCCTGCCACTCCACACACCTGCCTCCGGTGTCCCTCAGCCCTCTCAGCCCCCTAGCCACCCAGGGCCGGCCTGAGGTACAGGCAAGCCTCAGATGGCCACTGCACAGTCACCCAGGGCTGGACCAAGGCTCTGGTAACCAGGGCTGGCCGAAGCTTGTGCTGCCAGCAGTGGCAACAGCAGAGATGTGATGGGGTTGTTGCCTTCCCCTGATCACTGGGTGGCCTCCTGCCCCTGAGGGCTCCCAGGTTGTAAGAAGGGGCAGCCCGGGCTGAGGGACTGCCCCCCTCCAGTGCATGAATTTCCATACTCCGGGCCTCTAGTATCTAATAATTCATTATCTAGTAATCACCTATGGAACTTGTGGGCACACACACACACACACACACACTCACACTTCTGAAGACCACTCCAACCTGATGAGAATCAAAATATTGTTTTGTCCCCATTGAGGGGCTCAGCAATGTAACCGTTAAACAAATGAGCCAGATAATCTTGTGATCTTAAAATTTTGGGGAATATTGCAAAATGTGGTATTATGTACAACCACAAGTACCATTTATCTGCCCCCTACATCTTTACACACATGGCATTTCTGCCTTATTAGAGACCACCCTTCAATGAATTTCTTTATGTCCACAGTTTATTACCTGGAAGGTGTTGAAAAAAAGAGTGGTAACTTCTAGTGAGATTTGTTAATTATTTGTTAGCCAGTATTAGTGTCCTCAAACTTCAATAGGCATAGGATCATCTAAAAAATGATTAAAGTAGAGAGCCTCGTAGAGTGCCTTTGATACAGTCATTAGGAATGGACAGGAATCTGCATATGTCACAAACATCCCTAAGTGATGTTAACACTTTCAAAAACACTTGCATCCACTCTCCTTATTTTCTTTCTCTATGTCTCTCAGCCTCCCATTCCATAACATATTTTTTCCTTATTTTCTTCCCTGTTTTTTCTGCCTTACCTAGCTCTCACCCAGTGATAGTGAATATGATGTAATTCATAAGTGTCATATCTGTTTGGGTAGAGATTATCAGTACTGTTTGCAAATGCTATGTGATTTTTATTACCAGCTAAATAAAAAATACACTGCAAGGATATACCCATGAGTTTTCTACTTGAAACAGGGAGGTAAGTGAAAACAAATCGGCTAAGAATAAGTAGATCAATGGTCTCATTCCTGACTGCACAATGAAATCACCTGACAAGCTTTTAAATCCACCCCCAGAGGGTCAGATTTATTTTGTGGGCTCTGGTGCCAGAAATTGGTTTGTTCTTTTAAGTCCTGGGGTAATTTCAACGTGCCGGAAGAGTTGACAACTCCCAAAGTAGATTCAGTGGAAGCCGTTACAAAGGTCATGACAAGGAAAGACACACCACTGAGGCGTAAAGACAATGGAGGGACAAAGATACTTTAACAAAAAGAAAAAAGGAAGATAGATAATTACATATAACCAATGGAGGGGAAAATGGAAAGAAAGAATCATTGTTGGGGCAAAGAGAGAAAGAAATCAATGAAAATGAACAGTCCTTCCTCAATACCTGCCAAAAAACAGGAAGCCTTTAAGTGGAATTGAGGGAAAAGTATTTTAGATGGGTTACAAACAGATGCTGTAAAAGGAACAGTCGATGCTTCCCACTCCAAAGATAATGAAAGGATTAGAGTCCATTTCTTTTTCCAGACTAAGCCCCAGGGAGAGAAAGATCAGAAGTCAGAGCATAACAAGAGAGAGTTTTTTGAATGCCCACGGAAAGAGTGAGGGAAAAGTGACTGACAGACGGATGAATACTTTGAAATGATAAACCTTGAGGCTCAGAGCAGGAAAGGACAAACTAAACCAAAGTCAAGAGCACAATTAAGGGTAAGAAAAATCACTGCCAAAACTATTAAAGTGGAAGGGTCTCTAGACAAGTCATAAAAGGTTTATAGGAAACATAATCAGAAACAAAAGGAGAAAATGAATAAAATGGTTTGCAATAGCAGAGCTCAGCTTTCCCCCCATTGGAAATAGAATATTCCTATAAAATCGTTCATAAGCTAAAATGGCATAAAACAAAGAAGCAATTATCGTTAATGTATAAGGAAAAATTTTGAGTGTTCCCAGACCCCCTATCAAACCATACCAAATAACATGCTAGGCCTAAAATAACATAATCATATAATAAAACCATAACTAATCTCATTAATACACTGTGTAAAGTAGAATTAATGTATGTGCAATATAGTTTCTTTGATTAAGAAGACTGAGTTCTGCTTGATTATAAGATAACAAAACACTACATCTGTATACCCATCAGCCCACTCAAATAATAGACTTTCCATTGAATCCATTACTGAATATTGATGAAAAAAGCCACTTTGCTACTACTAGAACCAAAAACAATTTTAGCAGCTTTCACGATTTATTTTTCTCTCATGTAAATAGTATGAATGGTTCACAAAAGCAAATTCAATACATACACATTGTTGTTTTGTCATCAGGATTGAAATGCTTAATTATGTCCAGAATTACACTAAGCATAGTGCCCTTATGAGTTCTCTGATACTTCAGGACACATCTTGCTAACAAATGCACAACACAAATCAAGATAAAGCACAAATGCTCACAGACACAGTTCAGAGCAATGAGGCTTGATGCTGAGTGTGGTTCCAGGGGAAGCTCTCACTGCTGGTGCCACTGCTTCCAGCACAGCTCGAAGCAAGACTAATGCTGAATCCTAGTGTGTGTGTGTGTGTGTGTGTGTGTGTGTGTGTGTGTGTGTGTGTGTTAAGTGAAAAGCTTCTTCAATTTTATTTCAGTTAGCAAAATGGTAACTAATATAGGTCTTTCATAAAAGTGAAGGAGTGTAACACATGTCTTAAAATATGGAAGATACCTTTAATGTGATATTAGAAATTATTGTTTTGAAAGAACATGCAGAAAGGCGATTTCAAAAGACTTTTTTTGTTTTAACTATAGATATGTCTTAATTGGTCAAAGTTATAAAATGGTTGAGAAAGGAAAAATGCTATTTAAAATTTGCAAAAATAAAAAATCCTAAAGCAAAGAAAACCTCCTTCTTGGGAAAAAAAAATGCTAAGAAAAAAAAAGCCATAAATCCAGATAAATTACTTTGTCTTATGTAGGAAGACAAAATGACTAATTTTAAAATTACTCATAAAAATGGACAGAGAGGCCAAATATTGACTCTTCAATATTAAAAATTCAATCTTCTAAATAGAATAATTTGAAATGACTCTCCCAGTATAGAATTTTTTTTAAATATATTTTTATTTATTTCAGAAGAGAAGGAAGAGGGAGAGTGAGACAGAAACATCAACGATGAGAGAGGATCATTGATTAGCTGCCCTGCATGCCCCACAACCCAGGCATGTTCCCTTGACCAAAATTGATCCTGGGACCCTTCAGTATAAAGGCTGATGCTCTCTATCCACTGAGCCAAACTGGTTAGGACTAGATTAGAATTTTTAATTATCAATTAATCACACTCTTTAATGCAATGAAATAGTAGTATATGTACACACACACACACACACACACACACACTCTTTTGGTCTTGGTTAAAATCTTTTTTTCAGTCTTCAAAAACCCCTTCCCATATATTGCGCAGTCTGACATTCTGGAGAGAGAGTGTTTGGAACATTAAGAAATATAATAAATCATAAATTTGATAAAACATTAAATCAGCTGAATAAATTGTGGTATATAACTTATAGTTCTATTCATTGTGACTTTGTAAAATTTTTCATCAAGTTACAAATATGAGAAAAAATGAGTACCATCTTCTGAAGAAACATACCATTACTACATTCAATTTTATTCTTCCAAATATAATGTTTTTGTTTGAGACATAATATGAGATAAGAAGTATAAATATGTGTGGGAGAGAGCTTGTTTGATTTCACAATCTGTATAATATGCATTCTGTGGCTTTGGTCTGTTTCCTCTGTTGTCTGGGTTAAAAAAAAATCCATTGGTTTAATTTAAGTTTACCTTTTCTCCACTCAATGACTATTTGACACTATTAACCATTCCATGCTTAAACACTGCTCTCTTGTCTTTCAAGGCAATTCTCTACATTGACACTCATTCTTTTCTCATCATTAGCTTCTGTAAACAATCTCATTTATATCAATAAATCCCAGTACTACTGATAATCATCAAATCTATATCTCCACCCTAATACTCTTCTGATCTTCAGACCCAAATATCCAGCTCTTTGTTGAAGAGTACCTGATGGGAAATGCAGTAATATTTCTTAGAGCCTATTCTCTTTTCTTCAATATTGACTCCCTTTAAAGCATAGCTCAACCATGTTAATGACTATGCCCTTGTTTCCCAAATTGAAAATCTTGCAGACATTCTTTGCTGAAATTGACAATATAGTTTAATTTTTCATTCAAATGAGACTATGTTTGATAATGAAATGGACACTTAGTATACTGGTCAAATAGAAAATACAGTTACACTATAATTATCTTTTAAATTTTAATTAATTGTGTGGAAAACTTGTTGACATTTCTCAGTCCTATTTTTAGTTATTTAAATGCTCATGGTCTTATTCCTAGGATATTTCAGGCCCAACTCATCTTCCTGCTTCTAACGTGTGCCTTTAATACTACTTTTGAAGTTATTTTTTCTAAATCTCAAATCTGATTATGTTATTCCCTTGTTTAAAATCTTATTGTATCTATCTGCCTTTCAGGATAAAATTGAATCTCATATACATGTAAGCCCTAAATTATCTAATCCACAGCTACTTTGGAAGAATATATTCATGTGATGATTAAAAGCAGCCTGGTTTCTGTCTAAGATGTGGAAAGCTGAAATGAGCATTGCTTCTTCTCAATAATGAGAGAAATCTGGATTAACTACAAAGTTAAAGCTTTTATTGAGTTCATCAGTTGGTATTGCAAGGCAATGAAGTATTATAGGCTGAATCCCCAGGAGAAGCAGACCTTTTTAAGGAGGGATGGAGCACAGGGATTTTCTCACAAGGGGAATACCATAGGAGGAAAAAGCACTACCCATCACACGTGGATAAGAATAAATCAAGTAAAATAAAAAAATAAATTATTGCCCGGCCAGTGTGGCTTAGTGGTTGTGTGTGACCTATGAGCAGGGATGCGAGGGTGTCGGGGGTGTCACAGAGAACTAGTTGCGCACATGCCTGGGTTGTGGGCCCAATCCCAGGTAGGGGAGAGAAGGAGACAGCTGATCAATAATTCTCTCTCATCATTGATTCGTCTATCTCCCTCTCCCCTCCTCTCTGAAATCAATAAAAATATATTTTAAAAAATGATTTCTTAATGTCAAGTGTGGACTAGTGTGATTAAATAGTATCTCTGTGAGCCTTAGACCCAAGTGGAATTTGCACATACTAATAATCCTTTTTCAATGAACCTTCCCATTTTGTTCATGAGAAAGATTGGGGGGTAATATGGGAGAGCAGAAAGAGCCCCCAAAGGTGGCATAAACATGGAGGAGATCAGTCACCATGGAGGGGAAGTTACAGAACCCCACACTCCTACCCTTACCCTTTTCATAGTGTCCAACTGGGTAATGATGTCACATAGCAAAAGCCTAAGGACACTGAGGGAGGAACAGCAAACCCTGTCATCTTCATGGTAAAGGTAAAGGCACACTGACAGGGCAGGAAAGACAGAAGAGAAGAGCCCTCTATCCCAGAGACAGAAGCAGAAAGGGGTTCTGGAACTAGTGTTCTATCCCTAATACGACTAAAAAAGAGGCAGAATGCACTCTTGCATATATGCAAACTATCTACAATCGAATCCTAACCCTACAATTTATTATCTGTACAACCTTGATCAATTTACTTAGACTTCTCTGCCTGCAGTGCCCAGCAGTAGCAAACTTCCCAATCTTAAAGACAGTTTATATGTCTTGCTCTACCATTTTTCATTCCTATCCAAGTAAAGAGAATTTATGCCTAGGCACCTAATACCTATCTGTATTTTTGTACCTATCACACAGTTTTGAAATTATTTCTTGAATGTGTTTCTATTCTCTCATATCATGACTTTGCATAGAAACCAGATTGTATTTAATTTTATGTTTCAGATCTTAGTTAATGGCATAACATATGACAAAGAGTCTCAATAAATATCCAAATAAATGAATGGATTAAAAAAAATCTATTATGGTTCAATTCAGTCCTGGTTACATAATAACACGGCAGAATGCTCTTGGCTGGTAGCCTATAAGGCCAAAACTAAAGGAACATCCTAGGAAAAGGTTATCTGAAGTACCGGCACATGTAAAGTGAATCAACACAATAGCACATGCTTTCTTTGTTATAAGGGAGAATATGCTGGAGGCTGGGGGTCCAGAACAATAAGAGATAGGTTAGTGAACATGTAAGGGTCACAGCAGGTAGAAGCAAAGACTCAATGCAGACTAGTGCAGGCACCTAAGAGAACCTAGCATATTACAGTCAGCTTGCATAAAGGCTTTGTGGAGTCTGTTTTCATAGGCCTGCTGAGAAGCAAGCTTCCACACTCATTCATTTTATTAACTTGATCTAAGTTAGGTTTGGTCATCTTAAGACTTGATAGCTTGATTTGCCTCTTTCTTGAAAAATGTTGGTTGTTTCTTATCATTAATCTGCACAGTGCCCAGATCTGCTTTCACCTTTTTTCATTCCCTTGAGGTAACCTTGTTTGAGGTTTCTGTACACTAGGGAGGCTGAGGAAGGTTACTGCCAGTACAAAAGTCAGTGATGGGCCATCTGAAGACATGGGGCAATGCTATGATGGAGGTGTAAGGAGAGCTGTGCAATAGTGAAGGGGCAGAGCACTTGCAGAGACAAGTGTTTGCAACATGGATGGATAATTCTGAAAACATGAAATACTGTGTGTTGGTTGACATGCTCTCAGAAATTGATAAAATCTAGCAATGACTCTCAGGTGATGTTATTCCCAGTGATACCTCTGCTAAGGACAAGCTAAGAATAGTCTTTGCTGGGATGAAGTCAGCAGTTCTCATGGGAACTCCTAAATATCTCAAGATTCTGGTTCTTTCTATCGTCATTTTATTTTTCTGTCAAATAATGCAGTCTATAGAAATCTGGAATTGCATTTTTTAACTTGCAGCAGCCCTGTTGTCTTGCAATAGGAGAACAGAGAGTCAATCCCTCATAGTAAGAGTCTCTCACCTGTAGTTACTAGGCTAGAAAACCATGCTAAGCTGGCATTTTACAGATATCCGCATCTGGAAGAGACTTTGAGTCTCTGATCCATGTTAGAGGTCAAACAATTAAGTATTTGGACGGGCAGAATACATATCTAGGAAATAAGGAGATTACAGATTTTAAAATACACACATTTGTATATATACACATTGTAGTCCAAACTTTTGCTATCCAATCTCAGGTACTAATCTACTTGAAAAGAAAAGAATACGTGTATGCATTATCAGTTTGGACACATTTGTGTATGTTGATATGCAATTTCTATTTATTCAGTAAAGCATACAGATTTATTTATTTCTTCTTAAGTGTTAGGAATGAAAGACAAGTGACATTTTTTTCTGTCAGTGTTGAGCTTATAGTCTACGTAAAAGGGCTAACTGCCATTATTACTATGCAATAAATGGCATTACATTGTAATATTTAGTTAGGCCTACTTGTAAGATGACTCTGATTTTAAAACAAGTTTATCTTCCAATAAGGATTTTCTTGCTCCAGCTAAATTCATTCGCATATCAATGTGTCTGTGAGCTATGGGCTGTTAGCTACCAGAAATTCTAACAATAAAATAAATATGTCCACAGGGTTTGAGTTACACAAGCCAAAGCATTTTTTTCAAAAATTTTCTGGAATATAATATTCATGATCTAAGCATTCCCTTGTTTATAAATTGTACCCCTTTGTACCCCTAAACAATCAAATAGAACATAGAGAATTACTGAACTCTAGTTAATGACTTCACTGGAGTGGCATGTCTGCAACTAATTTGAAATGCATAAAAAATAACAGATTTTAGATGAATAGCAATATATGTATGTGGTAAATTCAGTATGGTTAACTATCAATCTCAGTGGTATTGCATGTTTGACATTTTTTTAAATAAAAATTTGAAGAAGAAAATAAAAGGACTGGCCCTGTCAAAATTGAAAACCAAGGAGAGCTCTACTAAAATATAGCTCTATAAGTTACTACCAATAAACTGAAGTCAGATACCAGATTGGCCAAGAAAGGTAGTTGTATCTTTGATACAACTGAGATGAGTGTGAAAATCAAATTCCAAGATAAAATCCGAGTTTGAAGGTAGTAAATTTAAACTAGGATGCAAAGACTGGAGAAGTTCTCAGGAACACTCATGAACAGATGCTACTATTGTAGGTTTCTTTTGTTTTTCCATAGATTTTGTTCCTGAGAGTATGCTTTTGTCATTTTAAAATCAATTCAAATATTTATTGAGCAGCTAGGGAGATACAAGGTGCTTGAAACATGATTAAAGAGGTGAGGCAAATGAACAAGTAGAAAGAAAAGCTCACTTAATCACAGCAATCAAAAGTGCTGCAGGAGATTAAGAGAGATTCTCCCAGTTTGGAAGGGGGCATGGGTGAATGGCGAATCAGGAAAGGGGACTGAGATTAAAGTAGACTTCAGTCTGGATTGTGGACGACTCTCTGTATGAGCTATACTTATCTCTCTTCTTCTCTGTCTTTGGGCTTAATTTACCAGTAGTGCTCAGGCTTGTTGAATGTGCTTTTCTATACTTGCCTGCATTTTTATTTTAATGTTTTCCACAAACTTAGATCCTTTTGGTATTTTTTCCCCTTTTTGTTTGTTTGTTTGTTTGTTTTAAGGATTCTTAACCTTTTGATCTGGGTGTTAACGGTTTTGAGTCTTTTCCATACTGGGTTGATTTCAACATTTTTGGCTGGAGTATCTCATATGGATTTCTTTACTGGAGCTTTTTTTCCTGCTTCCTCATCCTCAAAATCATCAGCATCAGATCAAACATCATCAGTGTCTTCAGCAGCAGCAAGTTTACTTTTTTCTGTGGAAATTTACTGTCACTTTCAGGAAAGAACAATTTCCAGACATACCAAGGTGTTTCATGTCCTCCTCCTCTTCATCTTCTGACTCTGCACCTCCCACCACAGCTACTAAGTGCTGTCCACTAATATGCAAAGACATGAACCACACTTCAACGGTAAGATCTCAGGTGGTGTTATTGCAAAGCTACCAAGGCAAAGCATTGACTGTACAGACATTTTCAATATGCCAGTGCTACTTTACTTGGACTGCCTTCACGATTCATTGCCTCTGCTTCAACAATGGGCAACTCAGCCTTTGCACCAGCCCCTAAACTGACCATTTATACAGATAATGATTACTCATTTTCATCACCGTCCACCTTAAAAGTGATAACTTTTGTCAGCCTTTAGTTCACAACTGAAAAGATAGTTCTGGGGTTCAGAGGGCTCTGGCCCATGCCCTCCAAATCTGCCATGGGTGGCAGCACTCACTTAGGTGAGAGAGAAGGCGGATGGGGATAAAAGACTCTTGTTCCCCAGAACAGACTCAGAGGATGGAACTGCACCAGGACTGCCTTAGTCAGTTTTCCATGCAAGGTCTTCTAAACCTAGCATCTCATGAACACTTGAACAGATTTTTAACTTATTAATATACACTGAGTGGCCAGATTTTTATGATCTCTAAATGCATAATAATCTGGCCACTCAGTGTATATCCTATATTATCCTATATAATAAAAGGCTAGTATGCAAATTGTCCCCTCAACCAGGAGTTCAACCAGCATGCAGGCCAGCCAACCGCCCATGTCCCCTCCCCCTGGCTAGACTGGCCGGACCCTACCCATGCCTGAATTAATGTACCATATATATGCTGAGTGGCCAGATTATTATGCATTCAGAGATCATAATAACCTGTCCACAAAGTGTATTTTTTTACTGTATATAAAGCATTAAGGCAAATAATCATGTTTTATGATAAGCTTCCAATTGGATATAGCTCAAAATTACACTATTTTCTTAAAGAATCATTGCAACTGGTAGTAAGTGCTAGTAATAAGCAGTTTTCCTTGATTACTGGGGGGGAAAAAGAAGTTCTGATTGGAAAAATGTGCTTTCTATAGCATCCTTTGTGTGATAGTTACATAAAAGTTCCTTCATTTTGCATCCATTAATGCACAAAATTGTTAACTTTCTTTACTTTTTTTTTTTTTTTTTTTGTGGTTGCACATCCTTCCCTGAAAGGTCACTTGACCTGGGTAACTCACAGCAAAGGCAGAAACAGGAGTTCTGCTGAAAAGGAGGCAGAATTACTCTCCTTAAGTAGCTCCTAGCTACTGAAAAGCTCTAGACTGTTTTGTATTTAGTACAATGCTAGTTTACTGAGGATAAATCTACATTATATTCATTTCTTCATCTCCATTCCTGGCCTGATACACAGCTGATTTTCAATAAATGTGATTAAAATGAATGAGTGATACAAGGAATAATCAGACAATGAAAGCATTTGAAAGGGGAAGAATCCAAATCAGGGAAGAATAGTACTGAGACTGATAAGCATAGATTTGGTAATAGAAATAAAAGGAAACATATGAAAACTATGTGTACAAAAAATGTCTATGGTAAGGTAGGAAAATAAACCATTAAAACTGAGCAAAGTTTAAGTTTGCTGAAACGCATGTTAAAGATTTAAAAGAGGTGTGTTCAATTTAATAAGGCCATTACCTCTTTTCTCTCCCCAAATGCTGTTACCCACTTCTTCCTCCAAGCATCACATTGAACTGAACAAAGAAATGAGCAAAAATTTAAGATAATTATCTGCAGGAGCAGGGAAAACTAGAAAGGTCTTTTCTACAGGCCTGAAAATTTGATTAATTTCTGGGAGATAGGAGGCTTGTCAGCCTTCGAAGATAAGATTGTTGTGCTGTCAGCTCATTATGAAACACGAGCAGAAGCAGCTCTGTGAAAAGGGGGGCAGGTTCCCCCCAGTCAGTATGGGTATTAGCTAGCCTGGGCTCTGTGAGAAGCAAGCTGGGAGAGAAATTGGGAGAGAGCCACGGCTGGGAGGCTGGGAGAGCCATCAACCACCATTCAAATCTGACTCTGAGTGCAGGAGGGAGGACAGAAAGGAAGCAAGGTGGTGTGGACACATTGTTGACTGATGTTCAAAGGGAAGTTTGGGAAGGAGCCACAACTGCTGCCAGGGAAGTCGAACCCAGGAATGGGCCTGCCTCTGTATCTTTGCCACCCTTACCCATTGGCAAGACCAGCCTGTGGGAAGTGTGACCTCTATGAAAAGGTGCCAGTAGACATCAGAAGACAGCAGCTGGGCTCTTGGTGAACTCTGCTCTCAGCCCTGAGAGGGGGCATCCTCATGGCTGGGCAGTCCGCCCTCCGCTCTCTGCCCTCTGCCTCCCCACACACTAAAATAAAGGAAAGTTCTCATTGTTCCCATGGGCTACTCTTCCTGGGGGAAATGAGGATACTATCAAGAATTCAAATGTTGGTTAGGGAGGCCTGTGAGAACCATAGCAGTTGATCTGGGAACTGCCATTGTTCCACATTCTCCCTCCTCCACAGTTTGTTTCAGAGTCCCCCTTCTGCTCGCATCTTGACAGAGCATGGTGTTCCACGGTGACATGAGTTAAACCTTCATTTCTGAGGGCAGTGATTTCTTGACACTTACATGCACCCACCATTGTCAAAGTGGATTCTTCTTTCTGACTACAATTGTCAGAGCAGCCTATCTCCTCCTGAGGGTCGATTTCCCCTACCCTTAAGGTGACTCCTATGCTTGACTGCTGGACCCCAGCAACAAGGATTTCCGAGTGTTCTGGGAGCAGCCACCGCTTGCATGTCAATGGTACACACAGTGTATGCTTGACATGGCCATGCCTCCGAAGGCACGGCATCTCCTCAGACAGAATCCTTTGCCTCTTGATGAATAAGACAATTTCTGGTGTGATAACAATGATCACTTCTGTGATATAGTTTCTTTTTAATTTGCATCTTAATGCCATAGAATTGCTGTGGAATGAACTCTATCCCTTCCTCCCACTGCACGCTCAGATCGCTGGAAGAAGTAAATAAAATAATGCATGCAAAGGAGATTAGTGCAGGGCACAGAGTAAGAGTAAATAGATATTGAATCTTTATCCAAATCGTTCCCAATGATAAGCTATAATCTACTTTAATGAGCATTTTATTTCATATTGCTATTGTAGCACCTGCTTTTCATTTAATACATAATGGTTGAGGGACACTTTGTTTTATGTGCAGCACGAGGCATGGGCATGATTAAGATGGGGTTGCTTTTAAGACATTTGGAATGGAGCCCTGTGCTCACCAGTCCCTTTTTTATTTTGTTTATAAAAATGCTACAGAGGCTCATGTCTCACACAAATAACTTAGACCTTACCACCCAACAAAATATTAAAATATCCTTGAACATTTTAAAGTGCTATAATTAAAATGATGGTTTTTTTTTTTTGTGTGTGTGTGTGTGTGTGTGTGTTTTCAGAGAAATTACAAAAAAAGATACACTATCCCAGTCATGTTAGTGTATAATTTGTACTTTAGTATGTAGCATAGTTTTCAACTAGTTCATAATAGATGTATGGAGTTTAAATTTGCATCTAAACAGTACTCATATTTCAGGTATTTAGTAAAGCCATTAAGTACTCATCTTCCTGACACTTCCTGAACAAATCTGGGGACTTTTTGATTTGTTTTTGATGGCTGATTAAAACTTTTCACTTCATATCTTCTGTAGTTTACACTGCCTGATAATAATTAGCAAGAAGAATTTGTTAAGAAATAGTCAATAGAGTATCTCAGTAAAAAATCAGCATCCTGCCAAAACTGGTTTGGCTGAGTGGATAGAACGTCTGTCTGCAGACTGAAGTGTCCCAGGTTCAATTCCAGTCAGAAGCATGTACATTGGTTGTGGGCACATCCCCAGTAGGCGGTGTGCAAGAGGCAGCTGGTTGATGTTTCTCTCTCATCAATGTTTCTAGCTATCTATCCCTCTCCCTTCCTCTCTATAAAAAAATCAATAAAACATATTTTTAAAAAATCAGTATCCTCAGTAACACCAAATTTTCATTGCCCAAAGGCAAAAAGAAAAAAAGGAAAAACTCCACAACATTATATTCTTTTTTGGTCTCATCTTTTGTCCTGTCACAATATGTTGAACATTTTGCTTTCAATAATGTTCCTATCCTGGTGTGCTGTACAATTACAGTAAAAACCCTACACTTATTAAAAAAAAAAAGATCAGCTTTGTAGCAGTGCTTAATTCACTGGAAAAAAATAGACTATTTGAGCAATGAAAAATGCTCTTTAAATAATAAAATACTAGTTGAAGAAAAATAGCGAATATTTTACTCTTTACAGTGAAACAAGTAAAGAGAGTCAGGATAAGAAAGATAAAAGAATGGGCAAGGGAATAAATGATAAGAAAGTTGAGAATATAATTTTCATGAGGTATACAATACATTTTCAAATATTTTTTATTCCATGGTATAGTTCATTCTTATCATATAGGTAGAAAGTTCCAAATATGAAACTTTAAATCACTTTCCAAATTATTAGAAAGGAGGGAGGAAAGAAAGGAAGGAGGAAAGAAAGATTTTGAAAGGATATGATCCTGAGATTGCTCCTACTGAGTAAAACATAGAAGAGACCAAGACAAAAGTTTTTGGAGATTAATTGATTATTTTTAAACATTTTTGGTCACTTTTGAAGTTCATAGTTTTCTTTTATCACTATTACAAATAATAAACCATTCTAGTCTTCTCGAAATATTAAAAGAATAAAGTTCTTTTATTTTGTGCATTATTATTAATTTCATGACCACAAAATAAGAAATTGGTTATATTACACTATCATGGCTTGGGGCTAGCTCTTGGGACAGGGGTAAAAAGGCAATTTTATAAATGACCTAAAATGAGAGGCTTCAAAATTTTTACTAATAATACATTTCCCATGCTGGCTGGACATGGAACTTGAAATTCCCAATCGAATATTGTTAAAATTATATTAATGATTACAGAAGGCCTCTGTGATACTACAAATGTTACACCAGAAGTAAGACAACTAATCTATTATCATTAATTTAAAAAAATATGAATTTTTAAAATAACTAACTGCTGCTTCTTTGAGTATGTGAATTTCTGAAAAGATTTGACAAAAAAATGCTGAGAGGAGGGAGAAAGGATGTCATGTCAGGTGTGGACTCAGGACTGAAGTTACAAGATGAGCTTCTGAAAATGTGAAAGTGTGATAAGTAAATGGGTTAGGTATCGTCAGCTTGCACTCAATGAAGTGTTCCAGTTTTTTTCTGATTTTATGCTCCTGCCCCCTGTATCACAGGGGCTGTGTGGTAATGACTACATATCCCACATGTCCTTGCAACTAGTTTTATGCATGATATTAGCTTGTACCATTGAGATTCACACATTCATCTCAATGAAAATGTGGACATGGAAGAGCTGAGACTATTTTTGGTTATTTAGTGGAGCAGCCAATCAGCAGGATACAGAAGATGCTTTATGTATTAGAGTCAGCCTGACTGTCTACACCAGTGAAATGCAGGTGGGTGAATGGCAGTAGCATTTCTTGAACTCTGACCTCTCCAGAACAATTTGTAAGCACCTTAATTCTGGTATTGAATTCCTATCTGCTTAAAAATATTAAGTGATTTGTATTCCCTGACATACATACAGATAAGATCCAAAAATTCAGGAATTAGGAATACTAAAGTGTGGAGAGCACCTGTGAAGGCACATGAGTATTTCTTTAATTATTGTCAGCTGAACCCAGTGGCCTTGGCAAAGCCACATCCTGGAAACATGCTTTGCCAAAAGGCAGACTGTTGTCAGCTTGACCTTCAGCCCAGGTGCCAGGGGGTGGATTTTGTTATTTAAATCCAGCCAAGCACAAGGAATGAATATGACTCCTTGGGCCTACCCAAGAATGCACACAATCTCCTTTGTTTTGACCTTTAGTAAAACTTCCTGTTTTTTGCTGTATAAAATAAACAGGCTGTATTGGCTCTGGGGTCCCTATCCCTGTCAGAGGACAGAGGTCCCACCCTGCCCCAGCTTTTTACTTCCATCTCTGTGTCTGTCTCTTTCATTTTCTCAATCTCCAGCCGCCCATCCCTACTCAGGAACCTAACTGCTCAGGAACCTAACTGCTCTCTAGCCATGCTGGACACAGAATAGAGAGAAATATCCACACTAAAGAACTAACAAAAGAAGGAAATAGATGCAAAGGGCCTATCACAATGAAAGAGTTGCTTTCTCTAGGAAATTGATATGTGCTACTTCACAGAAAAGTAGCCAATCACCATGAAATGCAATCGTATCTCCTGAACACAATGAGAGTGTGAGAGGGCAGCTGCAACAACAGGGCACTGGGAAAAGCAGACTATGTTGTCAGTCTGGATGGGAAGTGCTGCCTAAACGTGCTAGACTGAGGCGGGGCAGAGCAACAGCCTGAGAGGAGGAAAGAACAAGAAGTGTGCAACTCAGTCTCTCCACATAGAGCTTGTGGCTTGCTTACATAATCTATTAACCATTAGTAGAGTCTGGTGTTGGGCAAAATAGTTTTATTCATTTAAGTCTGCTTTGACAATTCAACATTGTATGGCATAGATTTATAGCAGTGGCAAGATTTTCTTTCAAGTTCATAAATGAGAAGGTTTTCGTCAAGAAAAGAAAGAGGGTAGGAAAACTTGGTAAGAAATTCAGGCCTAAGTGGCTTCTTGTACATCCCTGGTGAGATATGATAAAACCTTGTAAGATGTTCTGGGGACAATTGTCATTTAGTGTTTCAGTTTAATAGATTTAGTTTAGTTTTAGAAAGCCCTCGGAATAAAGTATGTTAGAGATGCTGCTGCTCTTGACGTCATTGATTATAGGACTGGAGGTATGTGGTTCCATTTGATAGAATGTCAGATAATTTGCTATGTTATTGCAACTCAATTAAAATAATTAATCATTTGATTCTATAACGAAGACATGGGACTAGAGAATGAACAACACTCCAGAGTCCTGGCTTCATTCCCAGCTCAGTCAATATCCATTACAAATAAATAATGTCACCTGCCCATTTCATTTTCCCCATTATAAATCAGAAATGCTTAGAGTTACTTAGTTAAGCCCTCAGAGCAAGTTGCAAAGATTAAGAAGGTAACTGTTGTTTGTAAATCCTCAATCATAAATTATTATGCAAGGTTATGACTATGTAGTTACTATTTAAGTAAACAACATTAAATTATACTTAATCTTGGAATAATGGGGCAGGTAGAACTGCTGATATAATGCACACGCACAGTGACTATTTATTTGCATATTTCCAAGATATATTTGAAAGACATAATATCACAAAAGGCAATGATTTCCATATGCCAATGCAAAGATGAAAATTAGAAACTATCATTTGAAATTTCTTACATCTTAACGGATGTAAGAAAGCTATAATCTGACACAACTCAAAACCAAACAGAATTTAGCATTTGCTTGCAGGACTAATGCTTTAATATCCAAAAAAAACAAAACAAAAAAAACAAAAAACAAACAAAAAAAACACAACAGTTCTACTTCTCTCAGTTCTGTGAAAAACTTCAATTTTTTTAGCAATTATTTTTCCATTCAGGTTCCCAAATATAAAATCCTTGACTTCTTTCACTTCAGGCTCTAAACCAGAATCTTTTTAAATTCTATCTTTTTTTTTTATATGTCATAACTCATTTGATTGGATAAATTTTAGTGACGGGGATGAGGGACAATTTGATTAACATACATGAAATTTTAAAGTTTAAAGAAAGAATAGCTTTTACAAGTATTAGGAGGTAAAAAATCTTTAGAAACAAAGTAGTGAGAAATGTTTAGTATTTCTATTAAAATATTTAGATAAAATAAATGTTCATGAAGGAGCACTTTTTATAATGTGAAAAATTGCAATAAGTACAAATAGATGACAATGAGTACAAATGAATTATGTTTTAGGCATATAAAGAATTACTGTGCAGCTCTTAATTTATTACTTGTATAACTTTAATATTATGAAAAATGCTTAACGATATTGCTATGTGGAAAAAAAGCTGTAATACAGGGTATTCCATAATTTTTTTTAAAAAATAGTTAAAATGAAAGAGCAACGTGAGGAAAATCCTATATAATAAAAGCCTAATATACTAAGTGTCCAGTTTTCTACTCAACCAATCAAAGCATAATATGAGAATGATATGAATGATATGCTAAGGTCTCTCAACCGCTCACCATGACATGCAATGACCACTACGGAGCAAACCCTGGGACTGATAGGTTAGCTTGCTGCTGGAGTCCAGCAGATTGGGACTGAGCAAGATGGGCTAGACATGCCCTGGCGTTCTCCTGAGGTCCCTCGCTAGATGGCCAACCCTCCTTATCCCTTCCTGGCTCTAATTGTGCACCAGTGAGGTCCTTTGGCCTGGCCTGCACCATCTTGCAATCTAGACTGAGGGACCCTCCCTCCCTCATGCAAGAATTTCATGCACCAGGCCTCTAGTATCCTGTAATGGCAGTGAAATTGTCAAAGATTTTAATTTTATACATCCTTAGTATTTTTTTTTCAAATGTTCAAACATTCTTCATTTGCTTAAAATCTTAAGAAAAATTGATCAACTTGGGGTAGTGTATTTTAATTAAATATTTCACTTTAATTTTGTGATGCCCATTTCAACCATTTGTGTACATTCACTTGAAATGATGTCTTTAGTATTCTATTCACTTAAAAGTTTTTAAATACCTCTTCTATGCTTCAAGAAAGATAAGAGTTTTCTAAACTCATTAAAATTAAAATGGAATGTAAAAACAAGCTATTTTTATTCGTGACATTTATTCTTCTCTCTATTCTCTAACAATTTATAAATGAAATTATTCCAGAAAAATGTATTGCCCTCTACTTGCCAGTTGCCACACATCAAAACTATAATAAATTCTTTGCTTGCCTTTAACTTAAAATAACATTGATAATTTATTGTGATTATAACATTGTGATATAATATAATATTGTGATATAACATTGATCATTTATTGTTTTAAAATGTGTTTTTTTTTTAATCTGCGGTGGCAGATATCCAGAGGCTTTTTCGGTCTTTATTCCACTCAGCTTCTATCTGAGGAGATTAGAAAGATAAAAGTTACAGTTTCCATACTTTCAGGGAGCTCAGATTCTACCAATTAGATGCAATTTCACAAAACAGCAAGTACCCTTGGGGCAGAGGTAATCCCATGACTTCTGGCTCTCACTGACTGTCTGGAAGGTCATGGATGCCCTGTAGTAGTTGCCTCTGTTTATTTTCAAGAAATAGTAGCAGAAGCAGCAATTTGATCTGACCCCTAACCTTTCGTTGCTGGCTTCATCAGGTGTCTTCAAACTACAGCCCTCGGGCCACATGCGGCCCGCAGAGGAGTCTGATCCGGCCCGCCAGGTTTTTTGGGCAGTGAGCGCAGCCGAGGTGTTACAGTAGGAATTAGTAGTTCATATAGTCCGGCCCTCCAGCTCTCTGAGGGACCGTGATCTGGCCCCCACTTTAAAAAGTTTGAAGACCCCTGCTTGTCTTGTGTCTGGAGACTGTCCTGAGGATGACCGCATCATTAGACTTAGATGGTACAACTGGTGGTGACATGAGATGAAGTAGCTCCAGATGGTCAGTTTTATCACTATCTTGGAGTCATTCCAAGAGCCTCAAACTAGAAACAGCTGGTTTACCTCATCCAACAATTTTGTTAAGCACTTAAGACCCTATATTAAAATACATCTTGTGTTAAATATTTAGAGTGTTTTCTATTTCTAACATGAAACCCTGCCTGATTATTTTCTTACACATTTTACCCAAAATACCCACTGAACTATATAACAACAAAACAAGGCAAAAACACTTTAAAAAAAGGTTCTCTCCCTCTTCATGGGTAAAGATCTTTACTTCATTAAAATGTCTACTTGAGATAACACAATAAATAAAGGCTATAAGTAGCACTCTCTACACATGGAAATTTAGATGATAAAATTGATGTATGAAGTCAGCAGGCAATAGTGGATTATTTCATAAATCAATTTAGCATAATTTACTGTCATTTAAAAGTAAGGTTAAGTCGTCATTCCTCACCTTTCACCAAAAACAAAGTCCAGATGTATTAAAGACTCTGTTTATTTTTTTAAATCAGTAAATTTATTAGAAGACAATAAAATATCGGTGATAATAGAATGATACAAGGGTGAGAAATAGCTTCCTGTCCTGGATAAAACCAAGTTGTTTGTACTTGACCATGTCAACATAAAAGAACTCATCAAAGATAATTACACGGTGCTTACAGCTCAACGCTAATCAAGCCTTCTTCCTGTTAGTGAATGGACACAGCAAGGTCAGTGTGTCCACACCCACATCAGAAGTGTATGAAAGTGAGAAGGACGAGGATGGATTCCTGTATATGGTATACATCTCTCAAGAGACATTTGGAATGAAATTGTCAGTGTAAGACTAGAAAAATCCATCTGTTGTAGAATTTTTTTAAACCCTTACCAACAGGGGGGGAAAGGATGTTATCAACTGAGATTGGATCCGTTTATCTAAATCACAGATCATCGAAACACTAGTGTCTTGCCTAGAAGTTTTAGAAAGTTGTCTTTGTACTTTAAGCAGAAAAAAACTGAGCTCCTTTGGAAAACTGTATTATTTAACCTAGGCTGTCTTGTTTTAATGTTTAGAAGTTTAAAAATAAATGGTTTGCATTCTAACTTACCAATAAAAAACAAAAAAGATGACAATATTAGGGAATATTGTCTCCAATACAAAATACATAAAAGCAAAATACATCTTACCCATAAAGGAATAAGGATAATGTGAATTGCCAGTCCATACTCCCTCTTTTGTGTCCTGGTTCTTTGATGCTGATTACCTCCCAAGCCGTGCATATGGGCTGGAGAATGGTGATTCTGTTCCGGAGCCAACACTCATCATTCTTTGCTATGCATCCTAAGATAATACAGTTCTATACAGTTCTCTAAACATTAAATTGCCAAAATGGGCTTTTTTTTCCCTTTTGACAGAATGAGAAATTTTTAAGAACATTTTATTGATAAGATTCAATGTTATATGCAATATATCTAATATTTAAAACTGTGTTGAAGTTAAATTGTTTTAACAGTTGAAATATATGTTGAATTTAAATCACTCAAGATACTAAAAATAATTTTAAGCTCTTGGATTCATTAGCATATGTATGAACTATTATTAATAAATATTATTATTTAATATTCTTCTTGCCTTTCTAACACAAGATCCTTTTTAGTATACCTTTTTTGGCTGTAATTACCTAACAGTTTCAATATTCTAGAACATTCTTTTATAATGCCATTATATATTGCTAAAAACAAAATAAGCAACCAAGTAAGTAAAAATATTCTAACCTTCTAAACTAAAAATGTCTGATAGAGTCTGGAATATTTCCCAGAAAGAATCCATCGAATGCAGGTTACCATGGTGATTAGCACAAATGTGGAATGAAGTTCATTTCATGATAATTGCTACATATTTGCAGTTGAAGTGCATCTTTCGGTTTCACTCTCAGACTTTGAGACCATAATAACAGTTCTGGAATCTGCGTTGTATATTTAAACCTATAATATTGTGCAGGGACATGTCTAATTCTGTGAGGATTCTTTTTTGTTGTTGTTGTTGTGACCAACATGATAATTTTCAAAAGTTTATTTCTATTTATTGGAATTTCTGCTTATAGTTCATTGGGATTATGTTTGATTGATTCCTAAAACACAGAATTTATCATGTCTACAAATTAATTTAAGATAAAATGGAAGAATTTTAGTATAAATTCCTCCCCCTTTAGGAAGAAATTTGAATTTATTTTTAAGGCAGTTGAATGCACATGCTTTGTAATTATTTCTGAAGAAACTCATGGTCTATTGCCAACTTTTGTGAATTAATAAGTTTTGAAAAATGGTGCCAAATTCAGAAAGTTGGTGCTTTAAGAAACTATTTTAACTCCTTGAGGCTAGGTGGAAATTAAACATAAAGTGTAACAAATTTCTGAGGGATTAGTATGTGATGCTATAATTATATAAGTAAACCCAATCAAAGATTCTTAGTATTAGAAATAGAGGAGCTATGTTAAATTTACTTAATTATTAAGTGCTTCTTTAATTTTGTGTAATGATTTGATTTTAGGATATTGTTTATGTTTTTCCTTGATTCTTACATCCCCTGAATAAAAATAAAATAAAAAATAGTGACATTCACTGAGTACGTATGTCACAGACATTACATATACTATACTAATTCAGTGCTTATAATCCTAAGAAATGGGTTATTATCTTCATTTTGTGAATGAGGAAGCCAAGGCACCAAGAAATGAAGCGATTTGCCTGACATCACAATTAGTGTAGGGCAGAGCCAGAAATGAAATTCAGAGAGGTTGGCTCCAGCATCCACACTGTACTGTTGGGCCGAAGTATTTTTATTCTCAATTACCAGAAACACAACAGAAGGCTCAAAAAGGCCAAGTACCGCCGATGTTGCACAGTTATCAAGTTATAGAAATGGAACTGGTTGGTTTTCTGATTGTAAATCTGGGGAGCACTCCATTACAGCTCATGATCTCCCTGGACTTGAACGTAAGTGAGTTTTCTTTCTACCTGGTCAGTTGGAAATAAAACAAAGTTCGTTTAAACTGCTTGTTAGCCTTCTGACTGAATTCTCCAAATCTTTTGTATATTGTATCTGCCCTTTCCACATATCACAGATATAAAAGCGTTACAACCCCAAAAGAGCAGTTTGTCATGAACAACTAGTTTATCAATTAGAGTTTCTAGTTTTGTTAATGTTAGTGAAAGAAGAAAAAAAAGAATTTTCACTATGAAGAAACCTGTGGAATCAGCCTTTACATGTTATAAGGAAGTCTGTCTGATCACAATGACCCTTTTAAAATTGAGTGTAAAGTAAAAGGAAGCATAGCATTGCATAGCTTTTAAGTTCTGAGAGATTACTTTTTCCCTTGATTAGCAGAAGAGAGAGGAAGAAAGAAGAGTAGAAAACCTAAATTTGATCTCTAATGAACACCAGGGAAGTAAGCCTACCCATGATTAAATGTAGGTTCAAAAGCCTGGCTGTTTGTGTGTGCGTGTGTATAAAATAAGAGCAATTGAAATTGATGTCCAAAAAATAAAAATAAAAATAAAAACAAACCAAAAAAGAAAATTAAAAATCCTACCCCTCATCTTAATCTAGCTGGGCAGACTGCCACAGAAAGATACAAAGTGGTTCTGACAGGCAAGGAAAGCACTTAGCAGTAAGAGGACCAGAGAAACTGACTGCTGGTTGTGACTCTCCAGACATACTTCATAGAAACAGTTTATTTACTTTTATTTATTGATTTTTAGCTACAGGGAAAGAGGAAGGGAGAGAGAGAAAATTTTGTGGTTCTACTTAATATGCATTCATTGGTTGATTCTTGCATGTGCCTGACACGGAACAAACCTGCAACCTTGGCGTGTCTGGACCATGCTCTAACCAACTGAGCTACCTGCCAGGGTTTGTAGAAATACTTTAAATAGATATTTAAGGAGATAATTTTCATGTGGCTTTACATATTAGTTTTAAGTCAATAATAAACTAGTACAACTAATATTTTGACTCTGCAACATAAATCATGATATTCGAAGGACAGAACACCATTAAAATAAATTCTCTTATAAGTATCTTATCAGTAATGACTTATCCAGCATTTATTTAACAATAACTGTTTACTCTCTCTTTATAATTATACTTGCATATATCTTAGCAGCATAATTATTTGGCAATATCTATGACAAAATTTTGTATATTGGGACAAAACATAATGAATATCATATATATATATGCCTAAGCAACAAGCAACTGCATACTGACCTCCAGGGGCAGACGCTCAATGCAGGAGCAGAAACCACAGGCATGGAAACATGGAGGGGGGAAGGCAGGAAAAGATTAACTCCAAAGATCTTACATGCACACTAGAGGCCTGGTGCATGGATTTGTGCACCAGTGGCGTTCCTCTGCCTGGCTGACTGGCCTGCAGGAATCGGACTGAAACCAGCTCTCCAACATCCCCCGAGGAATCCCAGATAGTGAGAGGGCACAGACCAAGCTAAGGAACTCTACCAGTGCACAAATCTATGCATTGGGCCTCTAGTATTTTTTATAAAATTAAATTGTAGAAACCTGCATAACAGTAGTAAATTTTGATAACTAAAATTAAACACTATGTTTCATATCCTTTATTTTTACAGTGAATTAATGGCAAATGGAAACTCTTTTTAGTGATTGTTTTATCATTAGTGAAATAATAGGCCTGCTAGTTACTAATGTTTATGAAACATTTTACAAACTAGTGTAAATGAGAAAATTACACTCATTGTTGACAACTAGTATGCCTCTTAGTATTTTTGTTTGTTTGTTTTAAATTTGTTACTTTAAGCCAACACAATCCTTATTGGGTATTACAATTAGTTGAATTATGAAGATTGTTTATAAAGGAATAATTAATGTGAAAATGTTTCTTTTTATCTTGCCAAGTTAGCAAGAATATATTGATTCCTTATGGTTTGCAAAGTATAGCATACATGCTACATTGTCTGAGAAAATAATAGACTAATATGACTCTTCAAATTTGCCAATGATATTTTAATACATACTATTCCCTATAAAAAACACAATGCAATATACAGATGAAGTATCATGGAATTGTACATTTGAGACCTATATACTCTTATTAACCAATGATGCCCTAATAAATTTAATTTAAAAGATTTTAAGATAAAACAAAATAAAACTGTTATTCTTAAAATACACATTAAAATACAACTGAACATGCTAAGAAATGACAGCTGACTCAACAAATTCAGAAGAGCTTATAGTTAATGTTAATTCCCCTATTAAAATAAAGTAGGCACTATTATATACATCATTCTATTATTAGTATTTCTAGATCAAGTTGCACATTTTTTTCACAGCACAAGTGTTATTGCTGATGCCGCAGATAACAAAGTACAAGGAATCCATGTCAGACTGTGGAGAGTGGGAGGTCACCAGTCTCACCCACTAGCTGTATGAGTCATTCCCACACACTCATCTCACAGAGCTGTGATTCAAAATGTGCCTCATCAAAATCACAAGTGCGAACATATCACAGGCCTACTATTCACAGGAATAGAAACTCCAAGAGTTAAATTGGTAAATGCCAAGTATATGTGAGCAATTGAGACAGTTTCAAAAGAAAAATGATACCCTTACAGAGCATAAATAATTTAGTTGGCAGACTTTCATGAAGCACTCAAAATAAACAACTTGAAATTACTACAAAAGTATAGTGCATACCAAATGATTATCTTTCTTCTATGACAGTCTTCTTAAAATTCATCTCTTCGGCTAAGTGTCCCTGACTTCTCTAAACAAATTGGCTATTTCTTCCACTCTGAATATGTTTATTAAGTGTTTCCCAGTATCTGTTTCAATGTTGTTGTTTTTCTATTGTGTCTACCCTCAGCCAGAATTTAAGAATGTCAAACAACACAGTACTGTAGTCATATTCGTCTTTGTATTTTCTAATACAGTGCCTCAAATATAGTATTGATTGTCAATTATTTCATTCATCAGAAACTCTACTGGGAATGGATTATTGGGCAAAACTAATCATTCTGCCCCTATGTGATCCAAGAAGACACTTAATCGGGTGTGATCGGTGGATTTGGAGTATGAATAGTGGCACTTAACTACATTCTATGCAAATTGTCACACTGTCTTACTCCGTGCACACAAATATACAAAAAGAGGACATGTAGAGGTATTATGATTGGAAAGGCATAAGTTGCTATGACAGTAGCAGATCCTTTCTAGGTGAAAGAATTGCATGTTTATATCTTCACAAAAGGCAAAGCACGATGGCATATTTAACCGGTAGATCTCTGTACTGTACTGTATTATAACTTCCTGTCATGGTTCAGACAGTTACATATTTCTCTTCTGTGACTTGCAAATGTTAAGTTGCGGTAGCAGGAAGCATTTTAATTCTCCCCCACCAGGATCCAGCCCCTCCACAGCCAGCTGTTGATTGCCGGGGAAGTGATAGTTTAGATCTGTTGGAGCACCCTCTACTACTGAGTCCCTGACACCAGAGATCTTATCACTAAAGATTCATTATCATGATTTAATGATTTCTTCCAGTTTTTTAAAAAATAAAACTAGTCATCAAAGAGGAATTCTTTCTGTGAGTGAATTGATCAGATCACTTCCTTTCTAGAATCTTATAACTTCTTTGAAGTACTTGTCACTAAAGGAATATAGGAATGATGCCTTGTCATCCTGTCGTCATACTAAGTAAGTATAGAATTTGGTTTGTTTTTTTAATCACCATTTAGAACAGTGGTCAGCAAACTCATTAGTCAACAGAACCAAATGTCAACAGTACAACGATTGAAATTTCTTTTGAGAGCCAAATTTTTAAAACTTAAACTATATAGGTAAGTACTTTGTTATTAACTTAATTAGGGTATTTTGTGGTATTTTGTGAAGAGCCACACACAAGGGGCCAATAAGCTGCATGTGGCTGGCGAGCCGCAGTTTGCCTACCACTGATTTAGAAGATGGTTTCAAGGTGACCTCTTTTTAGTATATTCTTCTTTTATACTTACCATATAAAACATAGTGTTAAACTAATGGAACATATTTGATAATTACTTTTTCATCCAAAAGTTAATGAAATATTGGCTCTTTCTTTTTCAAATACAGAAGTATTTTGGCTAGAACTGTTATTTTGATAGACATGTAATTCTGAGATTTTTTTTTTTTTTTAAGAAAGTGATTTCATTAAAAAGACTCCGGAGTTCTGATGCTTCATTTACCAACTATTCAGAAATCATGCTGAGTTAACACTTGCTTGGAAGGCTAGATTCAGTGGCACTATTGTAGAACCACTTGGCTTATTTACAGAGTTGTACAGTCTAATTAAACATGATAGTTAAACAATCTAGAGGCTTTTCAGAAAAGGAAAATATGAAGATCTTAATTTGTGTCACACTAAATTATGCCAAACATTGATATAAGGCCACATAAACCAAAAGACTTGCTGCTTTGCTTGTAAACCCTTATGAAAGTCAGTATTCACTGTCCTTTCTCTTCTTTCTTTTTAAAACTATTTTCAACTTACGTTCTTGGCTATGAAATAAAGACTAATGAGCAATTCTTGCTTTCAGAAGTGTGGAAATGTATTCCTTCTCGTTTTGGTTATTTTCAGAAATACTTTCTTAAAGCCTTCCTTTTCTTCAAGATTGGGAGAGAGAGAGAGAGAGAGAGAGAGAGAGAGATGGACTGATAACATAATTTGCATGGACAGTTGGATTGAAAAATCTATTTCATACCACTATAAAATTTTAAATATTTATGTATTTTTGTTTTTGGTCTTATAAATGTTTCGCCTATTATTGCTTACCTTACTATGCATATGTACTTCAGTAGGTCAGGAACTTATGTTGGTCTATATCTAGGTTCTCTATTCTGTTCCATTCTTCTACATGTCTCTCCACTGTTTCTTTGCATAAATTTCTTTTTTGTTTGTTTGTTTCATAATACAACTGTAATTCACTTTTGAAACATGTTTATGATGGCTGATTTAAAATCCTTGTCAAATAGTTCCAACAACTGATTCAGCTCAGTGTTTGTGTCATTTGATTATCTCCTCTAATTCACATAGTAATTTTTCTTGTTCTTGGTATGATAGATGGTTTTTAACAACATACTGGGCATTTAGTCTATTATGTGGAGATTCATTATGTGAAGAGGTTCTGGGTCTTATTTTGGTCCTTTATTGTCACAGTCACTGTCTTTATGTTGAGCATGCAGGAAATGGTCTACTTTAGTGGGCTGTGGTTACAATGACAGAGACTTGACAGTTTTATTTTGGTTTTGACAGTTCATGGTTTATCTTCTGGTGCTTGTTTTGGCTGTGGGGGCGGAAGGGATTTCCCTTGGCAGAGCAGCCCGCTGTCTGTTGGTGGGCAAACGAAATCTGACATCTACTCAAGTGTGGGATATAAACACTTTGTTTGACTACTGGCAAAGTGCATCAGCATACAGTGCCCTAGGATTACAAGAATATGAGCCTCAAGTTCAATCAGATAGGAGGGTCTTTTCCTCTGAAATCATCTTTTTTCTTATCTTCAATCCATTCCCTTATTCTTTTGATTCTTATCATTGTTTTATTATTTTTCTTGTGATTTTGCTACTGGAATGTGTAAGAAAAACTTTAATGAGCCCTGCTCCCTTTTCCACCTGCCCAACCCTCCCACCCACGGAGAGCTACTAACCTGCCACCCCTGTCCAATCCTTCCCTCTCCCACACCATAGACAAGGACTGAATAGCCTGGGAGGAGCCTAGCGACACTCTATCTACTGAACCAAACTGGCCAGGGTGGAACATTTCTTTAAAGGAGTGGTTCTCAAAGTGTGGTCAGAAGATCCCTGGGCCTCCTTTTATCTATTTATTTTTAAATATATTTTATTGATTTTTACAGAGAGAAAGGGAGAGGGATAGAGAGTAAGAAACATTGATGAGAGAGAGAAACATCTATCAGCTGCCTCCTACACACCCACTCCTGGGGATGTGCCCACACCAAGGTACATGCCCTTGACCAGAATTGAACCTAGGACCCTTGAGTCTGCAGGCTGACTCTCTATCCACTGAGCCAAACCAGTTAGGGCGCTGGGCCTACTTTTAAGGGTATGCAAGGTCCTCCTTTCCCACCACATGTCTGTATGAGACTGGAACCTCTTTATATACTTCAACCAAAACAATGTGAATGAGAGGAAACTCTGAAGACCCAGCTATCTTCTATTAAGTTCAGACATTAAAGAGATTTGCATAAAAATAAAATAATTAATACTGGTAAAATGATGCATCCCATCTCGCTAATATTTTAGTTTGAAAATTGTGGTTATTTTGTGCAACTGTTATTTATGTCAATATGTGAAATGTTAATTACTGATCTTTTAAATGAATTAATAACTGAATCTTTAGAATTCATTGGTTTTTTGTATATAATCCATATAAACAAACTTTCTTTGGTGTTCTAATAATAGTTAAAAGTGTAAAGTTGTCCAGAGGTAAAAAGTTTGAGAACTGTTTATCTTATGAAAGATTCTTCATTTGGAAACATGAGGAGTAAAAGTAATTGTCTTTAGTTCCTTTAATTCTCAACATAAGGTATTAGATGGTGATGTTTGTTTTCAGACTTTTTTTTTTTTTTTTTTTTATGTGGATGTACTTACTAAAAGTATAAATATTCATCCAACTTATTTTTTAACAGAGCTTGGTAGTCTTCAGTGTTAGCTCACCATAGTTAATGACCGAGACTGTCTCCTTAATCATGCCCTGGCCCATGCTTGGGGTGCACTTGAAGCTCATGCTTGGGCCATGGCTACAATGGAGAGAGCATGAGAGCATGAACAAATGAATGATCAGGCAAAAGCCTTGCATACCGAGAGAGGCCTTTGTTAAGCTTTGATTATATTTCCTTGGGTTTGGGGAAAAGAGGCTTTAAAAAGATAGCAACCATCATGGGCCGTGTTGTCTAATGGTTAGCATATTAGCCAGCCAACCAAAAGATCTTGGGTTTGATTCCTGGTCAAGAGCACTACCTGGGTTGTAGGTTCCTTCCCCACACAGGTTGAGACGAGTAGAGGAGGCAACCAATCAATGTATCTCTTTCACATCAATGCTTCTCTCTTCCTCTTCCTCCCTCTCTCCCTTCCACTTTCTCTAAAAAACAATGGGGAAAAAATTTATCTCATGAGGATTAACAACAACAACAAAATCAACAATTCTCTTTCCTAGCCTTTTGTGGACTTGTGCATGGCCCTCTCCCTAATCCATCTGGTCTTTTTTCCCAGATTAGACACCTCCCCTTATGGTCACCATCTTGGGTTCTACTGTTCATGTGCCTAGCAGAGGAATTTGTAGGTACTTGGCTGGTTGTTTTCAGAAATGTTTTCTCCTGCCAGTTTAGGGGATTAGGCTCTGGAGGGTGGAGGATGTGGTGGAGTTCCCCTGGGGAGCCTGTGACTGCTGTGGCTTCCTAGTGAATCAGGCTTAATATCGATTCAGCTCCCCACTTTATTAGGTTTAATGTCTGATTCCATTTGCTCCCTTCCCTTATTAGTAACTAACTAGGTTTTTACACTCACAGTTCCTCGTTGCTGGGACCTGAGAGTTATTTCTCCCGAGTCTTCCCCCAGACACCACTATAATGTAATTAAAAAACCCCACCACTTCAATTACTTTTTATATAAAAATTGTTAAAGTTTTCCAGGGAAAACTTTTGCTTCTTTAGCAATTCGTTGTTTCCAGAATGCTCCTCAGTTCAAGCCCGGTGATACACATTGAAAAAAGCAAGGTCAGCAAATAAAATTTAACATTTAATCCAGATATTGTTAAAGAAAGAAATCATTCTGACACTTGTTAAAATGATAAGGACGACTTTATTTAAGACTATTGCCATGGAGTATTACCGAGATGGGGCTCAAGGGCAAATATAACAAGGGCTAGTGGGGATTTATAGGCATGGATCAAGGGATGGGGGTCAACGGGTAGAAAATTACTAAGAGGAGACATCTAGGTCTGGTTGCTAAACAGGCTTTACAGGATTCTTCTAAAGGCAGGTCACAAAGACTTACCCAATACAAGTAGAGGATGAGGAGCTTGATCAAACATCATGGACAGGGAGATTCTTGATAAACTGATTTATCAGAATTCTAATGAAGACTGGACAATGCAGGTCTAGCAAAGACAAGTGGGACACGAAAGTTCACATGTAGTTGACAGGCATGAGAAGAGCAAGGACACTGCCAAGGTACACAAAGGTCACCAGGGTAAAAAGCTAGAGGTGGCCAGCAATGGGCACAAACGGGAACACAAGGACTTGATCCCCAGGGTTAGCTTTCCTCCCCTAGCATAGCACTAGTCATGTGGATCAGACCCCTGGCCTTTCATAACTCCTGTCATGTCTATGCAGTTCAGACCCTTCCCTGACCTCTCCTTCCCTGGCACGTTGCCAAGCCATTCAGGTTAGACACACACACACACACACACACACACACACACACACACACGGGCGTGGGAATAAAAAGGAGGCCTGAGAAGAGATCCTAAGCATGAAACACCCAGAACAATGAAGTTCTGACTGAATCAAATACATTAAGGCCTCAGTTGTATTTTAGCTCCAGGCCCAGAAAAGCAGCAAAACCAGGCAAGTGACCCTGTGGCTGCCTCAGGACCAGCTGCACTGACCAACGACCCCCTGTCTTGGCACCAACCAATCAGTGAGACCAGGACCCTGAAAGAGCACACCTGGGAAGCTGATGAATATTCTATTAAGACCCTTCCCCTGAGACCTGCCCTAAGATTCCCACCAGCAAGAGAGAGAAAAATACACTCAGGAAAAAGGACCCAGTGAGTGCTCTTCCTCTGAGGAGCACTCCCTTCCCATTCCCAACAGGCATGTATCCCCCAACCTCTAGGGACCCCATGGGACTTTCAACCAGAGGAGCAATAGGCAGTGGCACCTCATCTCAGGCTTGCCCCCTGAACCGGTCTCCAAGGCCCCCTTTTATCTGTGTCGCCCTTCCCTTTGGATATTCCCATCTTTCATCTTCTTTTCCTTAAATAAATTCAATTTTCTTTAATCACCCTCTGAGATGGCTATTTAGCCTGCCCAAGCACCACTGTACCACCCATGTTAATGTTTCAGGGGCAGCCTTTTACTTCTACTCCAACACATCTTACCACTGCACCTCCTGTCCCATGCCCAGGTCATTGAAAAGTTTTTCTTGTGACTGTGCAGGGGCCCTACTTCCACCAGCAACATAATATTTAATTATTATTATTTTTTAAATATATTTTATTGATTTTTTTTTTCAGAGAGGAAGAGAGAGGGATAAAGAGTTAGAAACATTGATGAGAGAGAAACATCAACCAGCTGCCTCCTGCACACCCCCTACTGGGGATGTGCCCACAACCAAGGAACATTCCCTTGACTGGAATTGAACCTGGGACCTTTCAGTCTGCAGACCAACGCTCTATCCACTGAGCCAAACCAGTTTCGGCAACATTTAATTATTTTAATCCACCTTTTAGACTTTTGTTGGCTGCTAGAAAGTTCAGGCAAAATTAGCAGCCCTGCATTAAATGTGCTTCTCAGCATGAGACCATTTTTTAGATGAGTATGCTCATCTAATGCCTAGCTTCGGTTTAGCTTCTCCACTCTCGTTTTGTTCTCTATTATGTTCATTCACTCTCTTACCTACCTCTTATTTTTCTTGCTTTAGTTTTTTTTTAAGCCATGACAAGTCTTTCCTAGAAATGATCAGAATTTCAAGAAGTGATTCAAAAATAATAAACTGAATAAACACAAGGGCTGAGAAAGCAGTGGTGTTGAACTCATTCCCTATCTATGCTAAATATTAGTTATTGTTTGCCCCATATTTCTGGGTTAGAAAATAAAGAAATGAGAACTGTAAATTTGCAAGGCTAATGCTTTTATACTAATTAAACATGGGAACCTCAGGGTGTTTCCCCATAATTACCCCAGGATGCCTCTGTCATAGAGTGCTGCAACTTTTTCATTTGGGAGTTTTTACAGTTCAGTGATATAAATGCAAATATCAAGGAAAAGACTTAAAAACATCCGAATTCCTGTCTTGACTAATTTACTAAAATATTCTCCCATATTGGCCTTTTTCTCCCTCTACACAAGAGATATTTATTTCTTTATTGAAAAACTCATTACATATGCTTGTGCAATGTCAATTAGCCATGGTGTAACAAGAATTTTATATTTGAGCTACAGTGAATTTCTAAGGAAATCTATTGTCTCCAAGGCTGAGGCTCCATTGGAAAAGATCCAAATCATTACCTAAATTTACATTCCATTGTTATGCATGAATCTTTTTTACAACTTCCTATAGGGGATTTAGAAATAGACAAAAGTTTTGTTTGTTTTATCCTCCTTGTTTCTACTAGTACTGTGCTAATAACTTTTTATATACCCAGCATTGTGGGGTAAATTCTCAATTAGGAAAAATAAAGCAGAAACACTAAGTCTCACAAGAATGTAAGAGAAGAGAGGATTGAAGGATAACTCAAAGATCTTTGGCTTAGCAGCTGGAAGAATGAAGATGTCTTTTGTGGAGTGGGATATAGACTGGATAGGCAGAGTTTTGGGTGGGGTACTTGGAAGAAAGGAAATTGGTTAGAATCAGAATTTCCTTGCATGAGGACCTCAGGGTTTTGGGGTCGGATCCCAGGCCAATGCCTGGCAAATGGCACAAACTTTCTGGACCTTGGCCCTTCCGCAGTTCTCGGCCAGCCCAGGGATTTTGTGAGATGCCCTCCTTCCTTCCCAATGTGGCTATGGATGCTAGTCCAGGGAGAGGTGATAGTGGGACCCTGGTGGTTGACACGGAGTCTGGGCCACCTATCTGTGCAACTTTGTCTTTCCGGCCTGCTCATGCTTGAAACTAGAGGTACCATTTCTGTTTTACAGTGGGTTACTACTGGGCTGGCCTAACATAACTTGATGCATCTGACTGTATCCAGATAGGTGGGCAGTTCTTGCAGCATCGTCACTTTATGTCCCATGATCTGTGCTCTGTCTTAGGACCCGGCAGCAAACCAGGGCCTCTTTCTGAACGGCATATAATCCTTTTCTCTAAATGGCAGGGCCTTGCTTCAGAACTCTAGTATTTGCATTGTAATTCTTTTACTGGGACTTTCTTTAACCTCCACATGGCATCTTCCCCATCACAGTTACCTTCCAAAAGATAGGTAAGTACTGGTCATGTGGCTCACATGCCAGGTCTGCTTATACTGTTGCCTGGATCTACTACAGGGAATTTTCCTGGTCTGTGCCCCACTGAAAGCTGGCCACCTTTTATGTCATGTGGTAATAAGAGGAGAGAATTCCTAGGTGAGGAATACACCACCTTCAAATTCAAAGAGGTCTTGTGCTTCCTTCTTACTGGTGGGAGGTGCAGGATGCCATGGTTGGTTCTTTACATTGAGAGTGATGTCTCAGGATGCCCCAGACCATTTCACTGCTAAAATATATCTCTCATGTGGAAGTCCCCTGATTCTTCATAATTTTTATGTCCTTAGTCCATTTTTCTCCCTGTACTTACCCTCATGGAAGTCAACTCTGTCAGCCAAATACTCTTAATCACTCCCTTTCTTCTTCTTCTTCTTTTTTAAAAAATACAATATATTTTATTGATTTTTACAGAGAGGAATTGAGAGGGATAGAGAGTTAGAAATGTAGATGAGAAAGATACATCGACCAGCTGCCTCTTGCACACCCGCCACTGGGGATGTGCCTGCAACCAAGGTACGTGCCCTTGACCAGAATCTAACCCTGGACCTTTCAGTCCGCAGGCCGATGCTCTATCCACTGAGCCAAACTGGTTTCGGCCTTCCTTTCTTCTTAAAAATTCTTCCTCACCTGGCCTTCAGGACACTCTTAGTCACCTCATAGTTTACAGTTCATTCATTCAATCTGCAGGCCGATGCTCTATCCACTGAGCCAAACCAGTTAGTGCTTACAGTTCATTCCTTAAGAGTCTCTTCTGGATGTTCCTTCTCATCAATCTGGAAACACTGAAAAGCCCCAGGGCTTCCCTCTCAAAACACTGTGCTCTCTAAACTCAGTTCCCAGGTGATTTCCTCTAATCACCTGGGTTTAAATGGCATCAATAATTCGATAGCCCTCACATTTTTCAATTCTTTTTGGAAATTCTCCCCTAAAACCCAGCCCAAAATATCCAACTGCCTAGTCCACATGTCTACTTGAATATGTGAAAGACATTTCAATCTCAAAATGCTCAAAACTAAAGTCTTCATTTCCCTCCTCTGTGCCCCATTCACCCCCACCCAAAAATCTGCCTATCCAGTCTATATCCCACTGGATTCTTTCAGCTGCTAAGTCAAAGATCTTTGAGCTATCCTTCAATCCTCTCTTCTCTTACATTCTACATACAGTCAGAAGTGTCTTTAAATTCCTGCTTTGAATCATATCTGATATATGGATATTTTATTCCGCATCTACCACAAATATCCTGGCCAAATGACCATCATCTCTTGCCTGCACTGTAAACTTCCTATTTGGTCTTTCATCTTCTTTTCTCCTGGCCTCCATAGTTAGTCCATTATGCACCCCAAAACCAGAGTGAGACTTTTATGATAGAGCCTTAAAGGATTTGGTGCCCCACTATTTCTCTGAAATCATCCCCAAACTCGCTTTACTAGAGCCATAGAATTTCTTGCGCACTCCAAGTCTTCTTCTACCGCAAGACTTGCTTTTACTGTTTCCTCTGCCTGAAATGGTTTTCCCTAAAACTTCTGAAGTCTTTTTAAGTGTCATTTTGTAAGAGATATCTTTTCTAATCACCTTAGATAAAGTATACCCCATCGTTCTCTGTCCCTCTTACCCTAACTTATTTCTCACCATCCTAACTTATTTCTCACATCATTCCACTGATGTACATTAATTTTTTTTCACTTTCTTCTTTCCTTATTTTTTATTGTAAAATAAAAAAAGCAAACACTAAAAACCTGACCTTCTCTATTCTGTTTACCATAGACTCGACTTGCATGCCAAAAATAGTGCTTGACACATAACAGTATATTAGCATGTGTTTGTTGAATTAATAAAAATAAGTATATATGGTAATTAAAATAGTGAACTAAAACTTTCTTTCAGGCATAAAAATTAAATGTACAAAATTTTATATAGGTGTATTTTACTATGTTATGACATGTATTTGTATATATTTTTTATTTTTTTAATTCTTATTTTTTTTAAACATCAAGATAATAACTGGACAAAGTCAGAGTATTTTATATATTTTTTATTTTCTTAGTTCTTATCTTTTTAAACATCAAGATAATAATTAGACAAAATTTTTTAAATATTGTCCTTCATAGACAGACTTTTTTTTTTTTACTATATATCCCTTTATGCAGTAAATGTAATATCAAACTTACTTTGTCTAATTATTATAAGAGATCTTTCTAGATAACCAGAATTTCAGACTAAATCTCCCTAGCTATTGAAATTATCAAAATATACTTTAGTTTCCCAAGGAACAACTAGGTAAGAAGAACATAGTAGCAAGAATTGCTTATACTACTTAACTGGTGCTTTCTTGGACTAGGGAAAGAATAAAGGAAATAAAGTACAGAAAGACAGAGTATTAGGTTAAAAAGGTAGAAAAGATGGGGAAAATAATGAACTATACATTATAATTCAATTTTAGTTCAAGTGTAGAGAAGCAAGAATAATAAATAACAGATAAGTCTAACAAAAAATTATAGCTCAGAATACTGAGTCCTTCCTATGTGCCAAAAAGCTGTGAAATGCTATTTTAGTTCAGTCATGCTGCTATAACAAATACCACAGACTGGGTGGCTTATAAACAACAGAAGTTAGTTCTCACAGTTCCGGAGACTGCCAGTCTGATGAAGATGCCAGTGTGGCAGGTGAGGACCTTTGTTCAGGTTGCAGACTCCTCTGTGTATCTTCACATTGTGGAAGGGGATAGGGAGCTCTTTAAAAAAAAAAAAAAAAAAAAAAAAAATATATATATATATATATATATATATATATATATATATATATATATATATATATTTTATTGACTTCTTACAGAGAGAAAGGGAGAGGGAAAGAGAGTTAGAAACATCAATCAGCTGCCTCCTGCTCACTCCCTGCTGGGGATATGCCCACAAGCAAGGTACATGTTCTTGACCGGAATTGAACCTGAGACCTTTCAGTCCGCAGGCCGGTGCTCTAACCACTGAGCTAAACCAGTTTAGGTGGGGAGCACTTTTATAAGGGCGCCAATGACCTTCATGAAGGCTCCACCCCCATGACCTATGTACCTCCCAAAGGTCCTACATCCTGATACCATCACATTAAAAGTAAGGATTTCAACATAGGAATTTTGAGGAGATGCTCAGACCATTTCCAATGTTTTCTAATTTAAGACTCATGATCACTCATCAGGCAGATGCTAATACCCTCTCCCATTTCAGAGATGGGTAGTCTGAGTCTAAGAGAAGATAGTGAATGGCCCCAAACCAAATAAATGTCAGAATTGTCAACCAGGTTTTCTTACACCAGACTCATATTTTTTTGTGCTAGGAGATAGATTGAGTAAGTTAGGAGCAGAGTTTTGGGAGCCGTATTCTGTCACTTTCTGTACATGATGTTACCTGGGAATTTAGATTTAATTGGGCATTTCCTACCTAAGATCATATCTGGGCAGTTAGATACTTGCCTATGATTGAACTATAGCTGTTCTTTGGAATTGATGATAAATGATATTTACCCTTGATTATAAAGAACAGATAGCAGCAAGTCATTTTATTTTTTCATGCAATGGAATAGTTTGAAACTGTTGGTCTTCTAGCTGATAATGCAGTAAAATACTTGGAGCCAATCACTGAGAGGAGGTCCTGGTTATTACCACAGTTCACTCTGATGAAGAGAACTGCTCATACAGAAGAGACACGCAGGCATGCCCCTAAAGTTATGAACAGTTGGGAAAATTAAGTTCCAATGGTATCTGTTCCATTTAGGCATTTACATTTCCTAAACTTGTATTGAGGCATTCATTTTTAACAGTTTATCCCAGAACAAGGAGTGTCCCACGCGGTGGAATTCAAACGGCTTTTGGAAAGTTTTTTCCATGTGTAAAGACCAGCACTAAGTGCTTTGGGTGACACAAAGACGTGAGATTTAATCCCTGGCTCTCAAGACGCCTTCTTCCAAAATATTAACCTTTGAACAATCTCAGTGCATTAAAACACATAGCGTGAACCCACACCGGTTCTCAGAAGGGATTGCCTTGTGATTAGAGGCCTTCAGAAAGAAATTATGTTGCACGGCATGGGCAACTCCAATCATCATTCATAATGACATAAGCCTTGATGTATAGCCAGACCATTCTTTTGTTGTTCTTAGTCTAATAGTTTCCAACATGAAGTATTAGCCACATGAGGTCACTGTTGTTCATGCATGAATTATAACTACTGCATAAATTTTGATTCTCCCGGTTGAGTGGCTGGGATCTATGACTGGAATAAACAGTGTGTGTGTGGGTAAGGGTAGATAGACTATTGTGCAAAGAATACTTTAGGAACACATTTATCTTAGTTATACTTCTTCAAAATGAAAAAAAAATATTTCATGGGTAAATCAGTTATTATTTTCATTAAGTACAGAATTAAAACATTTTAGGATCCTTTATTCATATGCTCCCTCTCAAATATGAATGAGAAAGAGGATGAATATTGTGATGCTCATTTTTATAAATAGCTCCATTGCATATTTGGGATTTGATTGTTTATTTCTAGAATACTTTAAAAAAAAAACAAAATTATCAACTTGATTCTTTGGAGACATGAATGATAAAATCTCCATTAAGATTAGTTAAAGAAAAAAAGGAAAATTATTTATTTATGAGTACCAATCAGCATTTTAATACTAGTATCGTGTGAGATAAAAACTAATAGACGTGTTAAATAAAATAAAATGGGTCTGATGCTTCTTCAGGGTATTTTCAATGTTAGAATCTATCTACCTATTCATCCTCTTCTTATGATTAGTAGGCTAATTAATTTTGAAGAGCTAAATTTGGCAAGCCTTTATTAAACTAGGATTATGTAGTCTTCATTGTCTCTTTTATGGAACTGGAGATGACTAATGAGAAAAATATACTAACTTCAGATTTTGTTAATTTTTTTTCACCTCATAAGTTCATTCTGGCTGGTTAAATTTAAAGATATATTTTAGTCACTAACTTTTCCACTTCCTGTTACTCACTGTAAATTATGAAACTTTGAGCTCCTTATCGCTTGCTACTGTTCCATAAGGTTCATCTTAAACCTGTTTCTATTTACAAGTTTTAAGCATTACATTTTCATCTGATGCATCATACTTTGAAGTCATATCAGGGCACTTGACTATTTTGTGTAAATACGGTACTTGGAATATTGATTGACACTTCTTAGGGTTAAAAATTACAAGGATCTCATCATTGGCTACTATTTTGTGCACTTTTTGGTATCTCTAATATTCCTGCATGTAGAATGAAAAATAACATATAATAACTTATTTTTATTTGGAGATAATTTATTCTTTTCCTGTTGGGTAATAAATATACTCTCTTACAAAGAGGAACATTTTTCACCTTTCAAAGCAGTACTATAGAACATAGAACCTACTGGCATGACAGATAACAGCTGTCCGTCAATGGTATTTTTTTTCCCATTATTCTCAGAAATCATTCCTAATCCAACTGACTCCCAATTAAAGACACTGGGATGCAGCAAAATGTAGAGTCTTTAGAGATTGTCGATTATTAACATTGTGCGTGCGTGCGTGCGTGTGTGTGTGTGTGTGTGTGTGTGTGTGTGTATGTGTGCGTGCGAGTGTGCCAGGGTGTTTTAATATATACACGTTTGTTCACTGAAGTTAGAAGAAATAAGCAGATGCTATTCTAATAGAGTTATTTTTGCTCTATGATTTCTAGATCAGAGTTGCCTTATTTCTATTTTAGTGCATAATCAAAATTCATATCCTGTGGTTGCTGTGAGATGTATTATACGTGCTGTGGTAAATTCTATTATTCCCTTTTTTATGTTGCCCTCCCTGGAAGAGATTATGCTTCCATGCTCTATTGACATTGGTTTGGCCACATGAATTGCTTTGAAAATTATGTTGCCACATCCTAGCAAAAGCTCTAACAGCAATCATGTGGTTTTGCTATTGATCTTTTTTTTTTATTATTCCTGCAAGCACACAAAGAGTATTTAACATTAGTGAGCTTTATTTCAATTGAATATTATTGGAATAATAATAATAATCCTACATAATAAAGGTCTAATATGCAAATAGACTGAATGGTGGAACCACCAGTCACTATGATGCACACTGACGTTCAAGCTGCCCCTGGTGGTCAGTGCACGTTGCTCAGCCAGAAGCTGGGCTCATGGTTGGCAAGCACAGTGGTGGTGCTGAGAGCCTCTCCTGCCTCCAGGGCAGTCAGATATTCCCTGAAGGCTCCTGGACTGCAAGAGGGAGCAGGCCAGGCTGAGGGACCCTCCCCGAAAGTGCACAAATTTTGTGCACTGGGCTCTAGTACACTAATAATAATATAGTCTATATATATAGGACCTGGTTCTTCAGCCTGGGTCCTGAGTAGTAGACATGTGAACCAAAGCTGTAGCTGACCTGCAGGTGAGACATAACTAAGAAAATAACCTTCATTGTTGTAAGACACTGAGAGTTTTAGATAATTGTTATCACATCATCAGTTAGTGAAAACTGACTAACACTTGTGCATACAACTTCAGCCTAGTAGGCCAGGCCCAATGTAAGTGTTACTCTATTACCTCTGCTTAATTTTTATGACAATATATATGCCATTTAATATATTTTATGATTTCAAATGTTTATTAAAACAGAATGTAGTGAGCTTTGTAGACAAACAGGAACATTTTATAGTTCTTCAGATCCCCTTCCCCATTCATTCAACTGAGAATAATTTTTTTTAAAAAAGCTTGAATGTTCAAACATTTGCACATAAAATTTTTTTCTTTAATTAGCCTTGCTCAGTTACTTTCCAGCAACACTGCAAATAAGAATGACTTTAAGAGGTATAGTTACAAAAGTAGTGTATTATTCTTGATGAGTGGTCTAGAACCTAATTTATAACAATGCTGTAATCTCACTGTATTACAGTGGTACAATGAATGCTTTGTTGTTATCAGTGTAATAGGGTTGAGTTTGTATGAGGCAATTCTTACAAAAAAAAAAAAGTGCTATTTAAGTACTTGTTAGTTTAAAAAATTAAGTTTGTTAAAATCCAGGATTATATTTTCCAACCGAGGTATTACACTTTTCACAAAATTATCTTTCTAAATTGTCATTTGGTTTCTGGAATTTGTGGCAGAATGTCTTCAGAGCCCTTTCCCATTGTAGCTGGTGAGACACCATTCAGAGAAAGTCCCTCCCTTCTCTGCAGAGAAGTGCACAGAGGGCGGAGCTAGGCAGCAGCATAATCAGGGAGCTCCCACCAGGGGACAGAGCATAAGGAGTGGTGAAGAAGCACCCTCAACTCTACCACTAATACTGCACTTTTATAAATGGATCTATTTCTAGTAGGTTCATGTTCATATCTTTCTTCTTTTTTACTTTAAAAAAATTTTCACTAAAGATGAAAGTAAAAGAGATAGACCATACTGTTTACTAGTCTAGACCAAGATGAACTGATCATACCATTAGGGAAGATTAGTGATTTTTAAGAGTAGATTTTGAAGCTATGATCCTAAGGAATTACCATAATAGGACTAACATTTGAAACGTAGAGAAAATATCCATTTTTATGGAAAAATGATTGCTTATTCTGACTAAATTTGGAAGCTTTATGTTATTTACCCAATGTGATAACAGACATTAAAATGGTCATTACTAAAAGAAGGTCTAGGCTTGTTTTCTCTCCTCTACACATTACAGAATGTGTTCAACAAGCAGAACTGTTTTGAGCTCAGTGCAAACTTATGTTAATAATACTTTTTTTTTCAAGTTTAAAACAAATGGTTTCAAACTATCTTCTGAATTTTACGTGAGTTTTGAGCAGAAAAAAATAATATTTTGATAATTATAATCACAAATATTTATATTAATCAAAAGTAGGTCAAAATATGTTGTTAGTACATAAATTTTGTTGTAAACTTTATATGAAATAAATATTTGAAATAGTGATTTTTTTTGTAGGTAACCTTGAAAAGACTTTGTAACCTGCTGAGAGCTATATATATTTGTTCATCACCACCATTGCCCAATTTTACTGAGCACCAATGCCATTCTTCAAGAAGCTGTTTTATCTATAACAATACTATAACATTTTTCTTTCTCGACTTGAATATCCAAGGCATTTTACAGCTTGTGATACTTTCACTTTTAGCAAAGAAAAGAATAAAAGTCCAAAATTTGTTATTACTTGGTTAAAATAAAGTTTTACTTTTAAGAGCTCTTTACTAAAATAACTCTTTAGTTAAAAAGATTTAAAGCATAAGACAACATGACAATTTTGTCACCATGCAAAATGTGAAAACTGTAATTAACACAAAGCTTCTCACAAAAGTATGTGACAGTATAAATGTCATCTGGGCAATCAACTCCTGAAATCCTGTAGGAGAAAGAAAAAGAAAGTACTTAGCATTCCATCTTCATAGGAACCATAAGTGTATCATAATTCAGTATTACTCTAACCCTGCTAGAGTGAATACAAACAGCTCTAAGGACTATAAACTCTCAATATTTTTATTGTATCTTAATTATGCAAAAATGTTTCTGGTTTTGCTTTTTCCCACACAGCATAAACACATTCTCTAGTACGTTATTTTAAAATGACACCCTTGAGTCCAACATAGATAGCTAATTTGTCATTCAAATAAACACATTTAATCTCTATCTTTTCATTCAAATAGTCAAATTTTAATGGGAATGCATTAAAAACACAGTAAGTTACATGTACAAGCATATTTACATGTCTTAATTCATATAAATTAAGCATAATGAACTTGAGGCAAAAAAAATCTTCCATATTTTATTTAGAAATGAAGCTCATGATATATTTGGATCTGAGCATGGTGATACATATGTGACTATAACAACCGCTAAGAAAAGTGTACTTTTTAATTATTAGATTTCAAATATTCAACTGTTTGCCAAAGGATGTTAGATTAAACTCACGATATACGGTTACATTGGCAAGGGTTGAGAAAAACAAAAATAAAATACATGTATCTAATAGATAGCATTAGATTAAAAATACACTTCCAGATGTCTTGGCTTTAGTATACAACATGGAGCAATGATTTCTGGCTGTAGGTTTTGGTGTCTGCCTACTTCTACTCTCACTTCTTTTCAATCCATTTTATACACAGCCGCTCCATGAGTCTTCCTGAAAAATAGAACTTGCCATTTCTCTGACCAAGAACTATAATGAGTTCCTTATCGCCTAATTAATAAACTCCAAACTCTTCAGACTGGCAGTCAGACCTACCATTCCTATAGCATTGCCCCCTATCCTCCTCCAGTCGCCCTGCATTGCAGCCACACTGACCTGCTTGCTGGGTCTGGATCTGGGGTTTTTCTACCTCCAAGATTTGAGCCAGCTTAAAACTCTGTCCCTGATTTACCCACATGGAGAAACTTCCCCCAGTCAGAACTGCCATGGCCCTCAGCCATCATCTCTATGGATATATGGCTCTTATTTATTTTATATATTTATTTATTTGTTTATTTATTTATTTACTGTGATTATTTTTAGAATTTCTCCCCACCTTCCAAATGTTTGTCCCCAAAGGCAATATCCGTTTGACACTCACCTTGCAGCTATTAACAAGTGTAACAACTGTGTCCCTTTACTGATGCTGGCTTGGCTACTCTTTCTCTATATCTACCCTCTATTATTATCTTGGAAAAAAGTTATCAATCAAATGAGGGTGCTCTCCAGACAGGGAGAAGAAAGGACAACCCGCATTTTCAGCCACTGGAGGGATGGTGGAAGGTGTCCTAAGTAGGAGGAGCTGACAAAGGGGAAGGTGTTTCATTGTTTCATCTTCTCTTTCCCATCTGCTCTGGTGGAGGTCCAGCTCTTGCATGCTGGACATCTAAGCCGTTGTTGCTCCATTTCCCAACACAGCCCCAACACGGGACAGTGGCTCAGAGTAACATTAGCAAGGTGATGCGCTTGGATAGAGTTTCTCAGTGTCCTTGGACTCCTGAGTGATGAGCAGAGTGTCCAGGGATTTTTCTGTGGCCTTAGAGAGGAATCTTGAGTTCAGCTGGAAGGTTTGGCTGGAGACGTACAATGACCACGCTGTGATGATGCCCAGAGAGTTAGTTATTAGGCCGAACAGAATTATCACGAATGAGAATTTTACTGCAATTCACGGTGAGTGCTCATGTGGTTTTGCCAAAAAGGCGTTAAGTGGAGACGAAAATACTATGGGGAGGGTGGGATCCTGGGTCATGTCCCCATCTCCAAGACCGTATTCAGAAGGTATCAAAGGAGCATCTGTATTTACCACAACGTACGTACCGGAGGAAAGCTTCCTGGAATACCCCAGTATCACTGTTCTGTTTGGGATGTTCCAGGATGGACCATGGAGCCTGCACACACCCTCAAGTTCCATATTCCAGCTCAGAGCAAAGAGAGGTAAACCCAACATACCTTTCTCCTTCAGCTGCCTGTGGATCGAAAAGGGACAATTCAAGTTCAGTATCCCACTAAAGAATTCCCTCCCTCCCTTTCTAAAAGGCAAAGCAAACATTAGATTAGAATACTATGTTTGTATTACTGAGCGTCTAGCTATAAAACCAACACAACTGTGTTTAAGGATTTATTTTCCTTCCCTCCAGAAGCTCAAAACATACCACTGTGTAAGGAGTTTGAATTAATCCTATTATAAGTAAGGGCACTACATCTACTTCTCTAACATTTCTCCTTGTCATGTTCTAATATTCTATTAAATTGGTATTTATTATGGATGTAGAAGGATAAACTGGGAAAAGCACAGCAAATAAAAGAAATTGTACAGTAACTACATTATCTGAAAAGATACTTTGAAACTGTGTAATAAATCTTAATTACACAGAAAAAAATGTAGAGTACATATTACATTTGCCTCACTAAAGACTAATCATTTGTTTAGTCCCATTCCATTGAATGGTTTAAATACTCTATTTCTCATCTCGTAATGGTAGGAAATTAATTCCAACTTTTAACTTGGTCTTGAGAATGTGAAGTCATTTGAATGGAGAGAACATATACTCTCTCTATTTGCCTTGTCCACAGTATATGAATCCCAAAGTCAAATTATTATAAATCAATTCATATTGTGGTTAATGGAGAGCAACACTTTCTTTTATATGTAATCAGCTGGTTCCTCTGGGATGTTAGTATAAAGGTAACTTTTTTATTGTGACACAATAGCGTTAATGTCTAATTTTAATTTTTACTTAATTTCCAGGAAATGGTAACTTTCTTTTAATTATGATGCAAGTTAGAACAGAGGTTTGGAAAGATGGCCCACAACTGCTTTGACATTTCTCCATTAACAATGTGCATCTAGGTTTTCTTTCTTCTGAGCAGGGTGGGCTGGTAAGGATAGAACAGTGGTTGGCAAATTCATCAGTCAACAGAGCCAAATATCAGCAGTACAAAGATTGAAGTTTGTTTTAAGAGTCAAATTTTTTAAACTTAAACTTCTAATGGCACTTCTTCAAAATAGACTCATCCAGTCCATGGTATTTTGTGGAAGAGCCACACTCAAGGGGCCAAAGAGCCACAGTTCTCTGACCACAGCTATAGAATATGGTTGAAGTGGAGTTTGGTGGCTTTTGAGGCTGGGTGATAAAGGGCAGTGCAGTTTCTGCCTGGTTTGCTCGAACCTTGTTCTTAGAACCCTCAGCTGTGGCAGCTGCTGTGTCAAAAGGCAGCCAGGCTGTGAGGATGCCAAGCTTCAAAGGAGAGTAGATCACATGACCATGTCTGTCTTCAAGTTCTTGCAAACCCATGTGCCAGACCTGTAGGTGAATGTATCTTTAGGTCACCCTTGTCCCCAGTCACTAAACCACCTCCAGCCGTGAAGTCTTCCCGGCTGAAGCTCCAGACAGTGTGAAGCAGAGACCAACTTTCCCTCCTCCTGTGCCATCTTCGAATCCCCGACTCACAGAATCTGTGAGCTTAATGGAGTCACTGTGTCAGCCATGATCTGGCTTTGAAGTCATGAAGTCATATTTGTTTACCAGTTCATGTTTTGTTTTGTTTTTTTAAACACAGCATAACTTAGTGAAAAATAAAATAAGATAAAAATATGGCTTTTTAATCTCTGAGAAATGATTTTAATCTGAAAATCACATGTATTATATGAGATAATTTACTAAAATAATATTTAGAACCATCTTACATTCATAAAATAATTGTATTAATATCTTAGGATATTTCATATTAAAAGACTGAAATGTTATATTGTAGATATTCAAGTCAATGTATGCAGCTGATTACCAGCAAATAATTACTGAGATGCCAGTACATTAATGGCACTTTGCTTGATTTATATAAACTGCAATAATTTAACTTAAAAAGATATAACACAAAATGTACTGAATATAAAAATATGATTGGCTAGGCATGATCATCACTATAGCTTTGGCCATTACCATGGCATAATCTGTCTTCTTGGTTTACCAACATATCTGCAAAATTTTCTCTGAAACTCCATCATTTTGGTTAAATAGATAATAAACTTTTATTGCTAAGGTTTTATGTATGAAACCTGTCACTGGGTAATACTATTAGAAGTGGAATTGAACTTTCAAGAGCAGTCATCACAGAAGGTGAGAGACAATGTGATATAGTTAGAGACCACAGTCCATCTCGGCACATTTACTTGGTATTCAAAATAAATAATTATTGTATAAAGGAAACACAACTTAAAATGCAAGATGGAAAAGTTTTTTAAAAAGTTGATTAATATCCATCCTGATGCTGGCACAGGGAAAATGGAAACCACATTCCTAAGTATAGTCTGGTAGAACCCCTCAGAGGAAAACTGCTATTATTTACCAAAAGTAATATAATTTTGCTCATTCTTTGACGCATAAATGCACATCTAGAAATTTATCATAACGAAATAATCAAAACATAGGCAGAAACATACCTGCAAGATTAAATATTATAAAATGTATAATATGAAAACATTGGTAACAAATAAATTGATGTGTTATTGCTGCTTTAACAAGAGTGCCGCAATTCAGTGGCTTGCAATGAAACATATGAATTCTGTTACAGTTCAGGTCAGAAGTCCGCCCTGGGTCTCAGTGGGCTACAAACAAGCTGTGGGCATGAATGCATTCTTCCTGAGGCTACAGGGGAGACTGTTCCCCTACCATCTCTGGCTCCCAGAGGTCACCTACCTTCCTTGACTCAGGGCCTCCTTCCTCCATCTACACATCCAGCAATGGCGGGTCCAAGGTCTTTTCACTTGGCATCTTCCTGGCTCTTCATCCACTTCTCCTGTTATCCTCTTCCCCGACCCCCTCCATTGGAAAAGGTTATCTTTCTAACCGCCCGAGCATTGTTTGTTTGTTTTTGTTTTAAATATATTTTATTGATTTTCCATGAAAGGGAAAGAGTGTTAGAAACATGGATGAGAGAGAAACATTGATCTGCTGCCTCCTGCACACACCCCTCCTCCCCCACTGGGGATGTGCCTGCAACCAAGGTACATGCCCTTGACTGGAATCGAACCTGGGACCCCTCAGTTCACAGGCCGACGCTCTATCCACTGAGCCAAACCGGTTAGCGCTCCAACTCAAAGTTTTAATCAGACAGTCTCTTTTGCCACATGAGGTCCATATTCATAGGTTCCTGGGATTTGGTGTAGCCATATTGGAGGGGCAATTATTCTGCTCATCACAGAACCTGTATGTCTAAGAAAAGACTATAATTAAATAATTGTGATACACTTTTACATTGAAAATGTTATATGATAATGAAAGCTATACTGTATGAAGAATAATGGCAATTAAGTATTTTAAAATGTTAACTGTGCTAAGCATTGTTCTAAAAGCGTTACACATACTGACATTTCCTTAAACCTCTCAACAACCCTAACATACCTGTGTTATTATTCCCAGGACCCCCTCTGTAGATAAGGAATCCAAGGTATAGAGAGCTAAGTAATTTTGCTCAAGGTTACATGGTTGCTTAACGACAGCTTAGCACACGAAGTTAATTTGGCTGTAGAGTCAATGAGTTTAATAGTTAACGAGTTAAACACATATTATTGATCTATTGTTAAGTGGGGAGAAAAGCAGACTAAAATATGATATAATTCTGTATGATATAATTCTAGTTATGACAAAAAAATGTTTTGTGAAAAAATGAGATTATCCCTAGGTGGAACAATTATGAATTCTAATTTTCTTTTTAAAACATATATGGAGCCCTGACTGGTTTGGCTCAGTGGATAGAGTGTTGGCCTGCGGACTGAAAGGTCTCAGGTTCGATTCCAGTCCAGGGCATGTACCTTGGTTGTGGGCACATCCCTGGTGGGGGGTGTGCAAGAGGCAGCTGGTCGATGCTTCTCTCTCATCATTGTTTCTAACTCTCTATTCCTTTCTCTTCCTCTCTGTAAAAAAATCAATAAAATATATTAAAAAATTAAAACATATATTGAAAATTATTTTCCACCCCCCAAAAACATTCCAATGAATTATATAAATGTGTTGGTTTTTATAACTGTAAAGACAGTTGCTGCCTTGACTTTTTTAAAAACGATTCCGAACAAAGTAAAACTCAGAGAGAAATGGTCAGTGTTGTTACAAAGCCAGGCCTGAGCCTTGCTGTTGCTGAAATGACTGTGTGAGCAGACAGCTATTCACTCGGTGGCTGTGCACCTACTGCATTCCACGAATTGTTCTGGGAGATACAGGAGGTAATAGGTGTGAAATAACCTTGAAGAGTGCTTTGAAGCAGGCTGCTGAGGTCAGCCAGGTGGAGATGTGTGTTATGTGACACATTCTCCCCACAGAAACAAGGTAATTAACAACAGTTAGGTCAACAGAGGAGGCAGCTCCAGTCTTATATAACTGAATCGCATATGACTTCTAAATAAAAGCGCGATTGACATTCCAATTTGAGGTCTCTCCTTCGTACATTTCTATGGGAACGTTGATATTCTCTTTGTCGTCTTTTTCACCGAGACTCCAGGGTCAACAGGAAATGAAGCAAGAAGGGTCCAGCCACCTTAAGGAATAGCACTGAATCCCTACCTATGGCACCTATTTATATAAATCAGGGACTGTTCACTCTTCTGAGACTGCTGTGCCAATGATGCCAGGTCAGGAATAAAAGCCCTTACAGACTGCCTCATGTTGGTTTCTCAAGGAGCAGCCCAGACACAAATATTTGAGTGAAGTGGTTTATTTTGGAGGTGATCCCAGAAAGCTCTTGTAGAAGAGAAGGGAAATGAGGCAGGGAAAGAAGGAAACCATTTAAAGAGTGCCTGAATGAGCAGGTTATCTATTTGGGCAACTGTAGGCACTACAGACTCAACTGTAGGCACTATGGTAGGGAAGTTCCTGGTGTAGACCAAAGAATGTCTCAGGGGCTCCCATCTCTGGGTTGAGAAGCTGAGGTCTTTATCCATCAACTCCCATCCATTATTGGGTGAGAGTTGTTCTCAGGACTGTAACCTGACTCTTGAATCAAGCACCTCTTGTGGCTAGAAAAAGCCCAGACAGTCCCAAGTGACCTCAGAAAGATGGGCATGGGTTGAAAGGCGAGAATCAGGCATAGACTAGGGGCAGGGCCCTGAGTGTCAGCCGTAGGGAGCAGTATGCTGCCCTTTAACCTAGACAGCCTAGAACCACTCAGACTCTTGCTGGGAACAGGGCAACTACTGCAGGATTATTGATGGGCCCACTTACACGCATTATTGCAATTATGGATTTTACCAAATAATAGGATGCTTTTCACAATATGGCAACAGCTTCTTTAATATTCAACATCAGTTTGCAGCTTTCTTTTTATTTGGCTCTTAGACCGCTACTGTGTGTAAAGACAGAACAACTAACAAATATTAGCCACTAGATACCTCTGCCTTCACTTTCACCAGGAGTTGTGGAGCCCCTATTACCTACCAGCTCCACAGTGGGTAAGAGCAGGTTTGGCCTTTTGTAATTTCATTAACATTATAAGATATTTTTTTCAGAGAAGAGTTCGTTTACAGATGGGGTGATTAAAAGTGGGCATTTTTGCTCTAGCCTGTTTGGCTCAGTGGATAGAGCCTTGGCCTGGGGACTGATTAGGGTTAGATTCCAGTAAAGGAATGCCTGGGTTAGGAGCTCAGTCCCGGGTGGGGGTGTGTGCAGGAGACAGCCAATCAATAATTCTCCCTCATCATTGATGTTTTTTTTTTTTTATCTCCCTCTCCTTCTCTGAAATCAATAAAAATATATATTTTTAAAAAGAGTGTAAGAGTAGGTATTCTCATTATAGTAAAATATTCGCATTGCATAAACTTAACAAATCAAATTCCTTTTTGACTCTCTATGGTTGACAAAAAAATTTTGAAAATTCAGTACCCAGCTTCTGGAGACTGGGGTCTTTAAGTCCTAGTCCATTTCTCTAGGTTTGGTTATTCGGATGCACTGTAATATTTATTCAAAGAAAGCAATCCTTTGGGATCTGGGAAGATAACTTGTTAGTTGCCTGTACCTTTCTCCTTTCTATCAGTCTTGCATCTCATTCCAGTGACTCAGTCCCTTAGCAGATCTTCACTTCCCGGGACAGTTCATCAGGAATGCTGGCTCCCTGGTGCTACCAAGGAAACCAGACCCTGGCATCCTGAAGACTCAGGCCCCAGGGGCCTTCCTCCACCAGGACAAGCTGCTCCGCTCTTCCGATTCCCGCCCGCGGGTGGCAGCAGCGGGCTCCGGCGCGTCCCCGCAGGTCGTGGGGGCCGCCGCGCGGCTCCGGGCTGGCGCTCACAGCGCGGTTTGCAGCAGCGACCTCCAGGAATCCTCCCCCTCCATCCGGGACGGCCCTCCAGGCCCCGGGGCTGGGGTGCGAACAGGGTTTCTGGTCCTTTCCTTCCTCGAGTGCAAACCAACAGCAGTTAGAAACAGCAACTGCAACTCATTGCTACTCCCTCCAGTTCCCAGGTTCCCTGACAACTTCCCCAGCAACCGGCTCCCTATGGCAGAGCGGCGCCTGCTCCGCACCGCTCCCCGCACCGGCGCTCGCAGCCCCGGAGCCGGACCAGGCAGAAGGCAGCGCCCCGCTCCCCCTGGGTCCTCCTGGGCTCCGACTTGCCCCGCGCAGGCTTTCCGGACCCGCGTGATGCTTGGGCAGCACCCCCATTCCGTTATCCTGTCCCCCTTGGCTAACCCTTCTCCCCAAACACACACACACACACACGCACACTTGCACACCTCGCTTGCTATGGCGCTCAGGCTGGGTTGCGGGCGCAGGACCGTCCCCAGCCCAGCAAGTCGCGGACACGCCGCCCGGACTCGCCTCCCTCGGACTCGGCCGGCGGCCGGGGGAGAAGCGGACGCCTTTGGAGGCGGGGGCGGGGGGAGATCGCGGGGTGCAGGCGGGAGGATCCGTGCGGGAGGATTAACACATCTGGGCGCGGGGAGGGGCCGAGGCGCGCGGCTGCAGGACGCGGCGCGGACCCCGCATCCCTGCGCGCAGCAGCCGCCGCCGGGACCGCGGAGCCCGGACGCCCCCTCCCGCGCGTCCGCGCCGCGCCCCGCTCCCCCCGCCATCGGCCCCGCGTACCCGGGCGCCCCGAGCCGCGCGGCGCAGGGAGGCGGGCGGGCGGGCGGGGGGAGCGCGTGGCGGGCGCGCGTCGGGCGCAACTGGGCGGCCAGATGCCCGTGGGCGCGGCGGCGCGGCGAGGCCACCGCTGCTGCCCCCGCGGGCCCCGCGCGCGTGGCCACGTCCACGGGCGGCGCTGCCCGCGGCGCGGCGTGCGCACCCGCGAGTGGAGGTATGCGCGGCGGGCGCGGCCGGAGCCGGAGCCAGAGCTGCCGCCGCTGCCGCCGCGGCGCCCGCGGGTCCTAATGCCTGTCCGCTCCCAGGACGCCGGCAGCGGCAGCCCGGAGCCCCCGAGCCCTCCGCGGCAGGTCTGCCCGTCCTCCCCGGCGCTCTGATTGGATACGGTGGGGGCTCGACGGTGGCCGGCGTGGGACAGCCTGGCCGTGGCAGGGGTCTCGGAAACCATGGGCTATTGCAATGGCAGGTGCACGCTGATCTCTATCTGTGGCATGCAACTGGTAAGTGGCACTTGGGTCCGTGCTCTTCTTGGGTAGCGTGTGCCTCTGAGAGAGTGGGCAAGGGGGTGGGGGTGGGTGATCAGATCAGGAAAGGGTCTGCGATGGATGAGGATGGGGGGAAAAAGTAAAAGAGAAAAGGGGACAGATAGGTTGTCTATATTTAAAATGATTTTCAGGGAGACGCACCGTGTGGTAGAAAGGCTGAGCCTTTCAGGCCCCCCCCCCCCCCCCCAACCTATTGCTATTCCTCTGAAGACAGTTTGGCGGGTGTGGGTTGAACTTGTCTTTAATTTCTTTAAGCAAAGCAAGATGAGCTGTGGTTCTTTTATGCTCTGCATCCCTAGGACTGTAATAAGGTGATCGTCACATATCATTCACCATACAGGTAACAGAGAAATGTGGAACGCATACCTATATATGTATAGGTTTACTTTTCTTCTGTATGCCAATGTTTGCAGTATCTTTGTTTCTTCACTGACGTGTTCTTTCTCATGGAATATGTTGTCTTACGGCTAGAATGCTGTCACAGACCACCCTGTAGGGCAGATGGTATCTTTAAAGTGGCTTGGTCTGGAAGCCACCTTGAGTTTTAAAAGTATGCAGATGGAAGAGAAATACTTAGATGAACTTAGCAACACCATTGCCATGGACGGAACCAGTAGCCTTCAGATCACAATTATGACAAACAGTTCTAAGGGGAAAAAAATATTCTGTCTTACATTATGTATGTCTTTGCTCCTGGAATAGATACTATTGTTTGATCCTATAGGGTAGAGAATTATATGTACTATTTTTTTTGAGGAATGTGGTTCGGTTTTAAAGAGGCAAGGAGCCAATAATGGAAGTGTCATGTCTCTGAATTTAAATTTCCTAAGGGCAATAGAAAGAGGGGCTGAAAATACTTCAGAGGTGAAAAATATGCCACTGTAAGTGGTTAATTTGAAGTAGGAGGTGCTTGCTTGCTCCTGTTATAAAATAGCTTTCCCTGGAAAGTATATATTAACCTGAATAGCCACTTACGTTTCGAACAACTGTTTCATAAAGGCGGAAAGGACAAGACTGAAGGAAATTTCTGAGAGTCCAATCAGGAAAGTATTCAGAAGAGCAAAGGCATGCTAAGGAAATGGATAGAATTCCTTAAGTGTTCTTCTTTGTTAGCAGTTGCCATGAGTGGTGATTGCTGTTATTGCTTTGTTTAGTATTTAGCTGCATAGTTTTTTTTTCTTATATATTATTTCAGGATGTTTATCTTTTCCAGGAAAGTTACCTTATGATGTATATTTTGACCTGTGAATTAAGAAAAAGAAGATACATATCAATATAATTTTAAGAATGTCGTATTTTCTTGATGATGTATAAACCACTTTTTTTCCTACCACACATTAATTTACATTTTGAAATAAAGAATTTTTACTCTTCATGACAAAGCTGATCAGAGCAATAAGAGAGCTTACTTTGTTAAACTACATTAGGCTAAGTATGCCAAATTGCATAAGCATTTTCAAAACATTTGTATATTCCTATATGAGTTGGAAAAGAATACATTTGCTTATTCATTGTGTAAAAGCATAAAACTGAGAATGAGTGGGTAGGAAATATCATTCTTATACTCTTTTACCTTTAACCATTTAACATAGTAGGGCTTTATTATGGCAGATGTAGGCACTAGATCTATATGGTGTTTTGTGTTAATACAAACTTTCAAGAACTTAAACAATTTAAGAAAATGCAAATAGGGAAGCTGAATATACAAAGTAGCAGGATAAGGCTCAAGGTGTGTGTGTGTGTGTGTGTGGTGTGTCTACATGCCATGGGTTTTAGAAATGGTGCTATATCACTAATGAGACGGAAATTCTTAATCAAAGCTAAGTTCTCTAACAAAATAGAATTTGCTGCAATATAGGAGTGCTCAATCTAAGCAAGTATGCACATTTGAATCCCAGGAAATATTTTACGCTCAATAAGGATCATGAGATTTTGTTATCCCATTCAGACATATGTGCTACCAGGATAACATAATTAGCAGCCATGTTCGTGCAGATGCAAAACAAAAAACAAAGGAGAAAGAATATCCCACTGGCTTGATAGAGAGGAATGATCACATTTAAAGGGCCTAAGAGATTTCTGGTAATTGTTGCTTATTAGGAATATGGTAGTCCATTTTAAGTAAAAGAATTCTTTTGCAAGTTAATAGTGGCAAAGCCCCAAACAACAAAATAATTTGGGTGGGTGAATATGTTTTTCTTTGCTCTTGATAGACCTGTAAAAACTTTTGTATCCTTGAGCTATTATGAGTAAAGATTGTTTTATAAGTAGCCAGGTTTCCAGAATAAGTTATGACTCCTGTACCACTGATTGACATGAAGTTTACTTAGTTTTATTTACTTTTGAAGTGTGTAGTGTGGGTCCTTATAACATTGGATGTAGTCTTTTTGTAGCTGTACAGATGAAATTCTAGTTTGTTAAAATTAATTGAAGACCATGATAGCCTAAGATAGAAACTCTATTGACTTTCTTAAGCAAATTTAAGTTTCTGAAAACATGTACCTCCAATCTTATAAGTAGAGTATATTTTCATTAGACTTAAAGGAATATTTATGTTTACATAAACTTGCAACTATCTTAGAAAAACGAGGTAGCTTGGGAACCTCATTTGTCACTTTTTTTTTTTTTTTAACAAGTGAAGGACAGAGACTAATCCTGCAGAGAAGTCTACCTGTCAAGATTCTGAGTAGTTGCTTTTAACTTGTTAAACATGTTTTTAAGTTAATGCTGGGCAGAATACAAGTGTGAGTAAATATACATTCTTTTAAAAATCAGGAAATCAGGTTATAAAACAAGACGTTAGAATTTCACACAACAGAGATATAGTACAAAACATTCATTCCATGCCTCTCTGAGCTATAGAGTTACTCCACGTCAGGTTTCAGGGGGCTCCTACCCAAAGGGGTGTGCCTCTGGAAACCGATTGGCTGCACTCATAATCTCAAGAAAGTAATTTTCCTCTTATCCTTGCTGTTCTTCCTTCTCAGAAACGGAAGATTTCAGGTAGTCACAAAAATCATGATGGCATTTGAAGGGGTGTATAGAGTGGGTATAGGATAAGACCAATTTAAAGTCTTATTTACAACTTGCACCAGTTTGAAAAAGTTGCAGCTTTAAAAAAAATGTTTGGTTGAATGAAAGAGCCCTTTATATAAACATTGAAAAAAAACCACTCAGTCATTAATATGGAAGAATATAACTTATTTTTTATGTCAAAGGCAGCTTTGTTTTTCCAGTAAGGAAATCCACAGTCGCCCCCATGTGTGTACACGAGGCTCCTATGTGGGACAAAGCATGAGTCCTCAGCTATTGAAAGAAAGCACAGATGTACATTCAACAGATTAGCACTTGGGAGTGTCACTCTTGCCTGTGCCCCATGAAGTACTGCTAACTTGGAGCAGGTGCAACTAGCAGTTGGGTTGGTACACATGCGTGTGCAGCTGTGTGGAGAAGCACATTGGAAACGTAAGTAAGAAGGATCAGCTGTTTGCTGCTGCAGTTGCTAAGCACTCTCAGAGGCACACATGAATTGGAGAAGGCTAGGAGCACATAGATGGACTAACTGAAAACAAACTCGTTATAATTCTGGAGTACCTTAGTGGTGTCAATCGTGATTTTGTGCCGTGGGCACACTTACATGCCTGCTAGTTACGGCTTAGAAAATAAAGCAGTACCTTGAAAAGTGCAGGCAGAATGGTATGCTTTTCCTAGGATACTCTGCACAAGTTTGAAAGTTCTCTGGAACTGCAGAACGTTACCTGTCAGAAACACTCCTGCTCAGAGGATTAAACGTTTCAGATTCCAATATCATTGATAATCCACCATCTTGAAGTTCTTAATCAATCTAATTCCTGGAGAAGACTAAAACTTTCCAGGTAATATTTCAGAAGTGTATAGTGTAAAGAGATGCTAAAAGTTTGCTAAATTGTACACTTACTTTCTTCTTTTTAGTCATTGTCTACATTTGGACAGCAACATTTTGACACACACACACACAAACATATGTATATATGCATATATGAATATATGTATACATGCATGTATGTATATGTGTATAGGTATGTATATTCTCTCATTATAATTCAGCACTACTCTCCTCTAATGTTTACCAAGGAAGATACAGAAACTTAGTCCAGGGTCCTGCTCTCTTCCTTGGTTCACAAACCTGGAGGCAGCTTTTTCCCTCATACACCTGAAGTTTCCAATAGCCAATCTGTTTAGAGATGTTCCTCTTTGTCAAATAAAATAAAGGGCAGCGTTTCCTGTGCAGAATGCCAATCATCTCTGGCAGGGGCCGTATGTGGGCGGGGCCCCACACATGCAAACCGGCACTGCCACCTCCTTTCCCTCGGAGGCTGCTCTACTTTGGGGTCAGATTCTCCTCTTGCAAACTCAAGAATTTCAGAATGGCTTTCTCTCTCTCTCTCTGACAAAAATAAAATCTGAGACAGAAGCACATTTTAATATTTTCACATTTATACTGTATATAAAAATATTAACATCATACCATCCATTGCATTAATTATTTATATATACTACTACTGGCTAAAATTCCAAAGGCTGTATTTCAGTTATTTAGTAGAATCTCAAGCAGCTCAGTGTAATTTTTTTCAAAAATAGCTTTGAAACAAATATGCCTAATAGTGGAAATTACCCTGTTTCCATGCCTTATAAATGGAATGTCAGAAATCAAACACACCTGCAGGAGAAATGTTTCTAGTCTGTTGTGTGTGTGTGTGTGTGTGTTTGTTTGTTTGTTTGTTTTTCTTCATCTAGATAAAGAGCTCTTTACAATAATTTTGATATCCTTTCTCTCCCATAGGAACTTATTAGTATTTATTGTCAATATAATAAAATACATAGGTCACCAAGATATGATGTTTATCTAGGATTCTCCCTCCATAACAACAATAGAAACAAGTACTATGTCTACACATACTTCATTTCACTAGGGTGGGAATAACAGTGTTCTCACCAACCCCAGGAAATGGGAGGGCATTTGAAAGTTATGAAGGCATTTATATTGCTTTCTTTGTCCAGGCGGGGTGTAAAATGAAATTAACAAACTGGTTTCTCCTAACAGTTCTGGTGAGTTTGATTGGGAAGCTCTTACTGTGTGAAGGCATTACTAGCGCCATGTTCCTGAAAGCAGAGCAGTGTCATCCTTTTGATTAATCCCTTAAACAGGCACTTGGTTTAATGGACAGAAAGAGTTATAACTTTTCATCTAATGCAAGCCATAGACCTATTTTTCAACCTGGAATAGAATTAGAGTGACTTTGGTAATGCTAATAAATTGTACCTTTTAAATTACTTATGGATCAGATGCTAAATTTGATCCCTTAAAAACACTTTGAAAAGTTGCAAATTGATTAACTTTTATATGCACTTTGAAAAAAAAATAGTGTTTTTTTTTTTAATTTTGTATTTTTAAAGCTTGTTATGCTTTAAAAATCCAGTTTTGCAAAGTACTTAATACTGAAAACTATTGAAATTTATTGGAGGCTTGTTCTGGACTAACTACTACATAGATGTCATTTTCAATGATTTTTCTAATAATCCTAAGAGATGGGTAATAGATATCAATACCCCCATCTTACAGAGGAAGAAACAGAGGCTCTGGGAGTTTAAGGGACTTTCTTAAGTCACCCTCTTAGTGCGTGAGTGGGAGGGCTTGCGTTTCAATCCACGTCTGTCCGACTTGACACTTAAGTTTGTGCCACTGAACTACATGGCATTCTTTCTGTGTTACTAACAAAGGCAACACATACCTGCTGATTCCTGATGGACACAGTCCTCAGCACAAGCCTATGCAGTGGGGAGGGGTGGAGGCCAGCCTCCTGTCCAACCTGACTGGCCCGTGCCCTGGCTGCTGAGGGGGCCGGAGAATGAGAGGAGAGGCATCCCAAAGCGGAACCGGGGCCTCTGGCTGAGCAAGTGTGCTCTATCCTAAAAACACTCTTGTGGCTCCATGCTACAGAAATAAGACACTACAGAAATAACCGCTGGGGCCAGCTTGTGTTTCTGTGGTGAAGGGTGGGGAAAGGGTACAGCTTCTGTGCATCACTGGCCAGCTGTTCAGAATTAATCACACATTACTTGGGCCATGTAATGGCGTGGATACCTTCTCAGGTATGCTTCTAGAAGATTCTATGGGAAGAAGAAACATTCATTTTTCTCAACTTCCTGTTCTTTATGCAACCATTCCATGATGAATGGCGAATACAGAGTAATGTCATTTGCCTGTTTGTTTATTTTTTTATTTTTATTAACATTTCCCAAATCCTAAATCCTAAATCCATCCAGACTACTACTGGTGAGATTATTAGTTAAATTATTGTTGGAAATGACTTTGAGTAGTAAGTTATTTAAGTGGGTTTTATTTATTTATTTATTTTTAGAGAGAGAGGAAAGGAGAGGGAGAAAGAGATGGAAACATTGATGAGAGAGAAACATCAACATAAATCCGCTGCCTCCTGCTTGTTTCGGCCAGCCGGCCGCCCGCTCCTCACTGGTGGTTGAGCCCATAACCCAGACATGTGCCCTGACCCTGACTGGGAATAGAACCTGCGGCCTCCTGTTGCATGGGTCAGTGCTCACCTACTGAGCTATACCAGCCAGGGTGAGTACTTGTTATTTAAAATATGCATTGAATATCCTGGAGCACTTTTAAAACTTGAGTCTGAAGTCAAAACCCTTGGCAGGCCTTTTCTATGCAAATCAGTTGGCCCACAGCAGAGTTCTGGTTCAGAAGGTCTGGGGAGGAACGAGAAGGAGGGTTTGCATTTCTAATGAGTTCCCGGAGGACACTGTTGATGCTTGTCAGGGACCAAACTCTGAGAACGCCAGGCCTAGAGCACAGATCTTCGTGTAAGGGTGTATGGATGCATGACCTGTTTTTGAAATTCTTCAACCCAGCCAGATAAATTGCTCATTTCTTTATTTACCTGTTGATCATGTGAAAGAAAACCATTTTTTTTTTTTTTAGGACCCAGGATGCTTATTTCTGACTTCTAGCTTAGTCCTTATTCTGAAGTTTAAATAAGGCAACTGGAAGGTCTTTTTCACAGCGTTTGCGTCCTTGCAATACGTAGTGATGATATAGAAAAATCTGAAAGAGATTCGTGCCTGGCGATGCTGGAGCAGCATTAGTTTCTTCACCTGCCTCTCTTTCTTCCGAGCCCCTCAGTCTAAATTTCTGGAACAGCTTCTCACTCTGCCTGGGGGAGAGAGAGGTGGGAATATGCTGAAGAAGCACTGGGCTGAGTGAGAAGGCAGATTTTTCTCTGTCTGGTCTAGTGCTTTCACCCTGGACAAGTAAATAACTGTGACTTTGCTCAGACCATTTATATTCCTGAGTGTCATTTCCTCATTTGAAAAGTGGGGCAGGTAATTCATGACCTATTTACCCTATGGAACACCTAGGAGCATCTGGGGAGAAAACGTGCTTAAAGTTTACATGAAAGAGCTTCACAGCCCTGACTGGTTTGGCTCAGTGGATAGAGGGTTGGCCTGTGGACTGAAGGGTCCCAGGTGTGATTCCGGTCAAGGGCATGTACCGTGGTTGTGGACACATCCCCAGTAGGGGGTGTGCAGGAGGCAGCTGAGCGATGTTTCTCTCCTATCAATGTTTCTAGCTTTCTATCACTCTCTCTTCCTCTGTAAAAAAAAAATCAATATATATATATATTGATTTATATATGTTATACATAATTATAAAAAATATATTATATATAATTTATATATAACATATATATAAATATATTTTTTTATAATTATATATAAGGCTTTGTGGTTGTGTTACTTCCAATACCTGAAAAATCTTGGTAATGGTTAATAGTTTAATATTTTAGGACAGTTCCTCTAGCCAGAGTAGAAACAGTTATTGGGATGCTGATACATCATTTGACCTGTGGTCCTCGTTGCCACGACTAGTTTCCTGTAGAAACATGTTTTCTTCACCCGCCATCATTGTTGTCCCATGGGGTGCTACATAAGTAAGGATCTTAACACTAGGTGTGGTCGGTTTAAATCGATAGGACAGTACTATACTTATGTGTCTGAGGTGCCTGCTTTAAGCGTCCATTAGGAATTCAACTTGGATTTTGCAAACCAGTCAGCATGCTTTCTCTTCAGGCCTGCAATTCTAAAACTGTGTTCCATGGGACCTAGTTCTGCAAAATGTTCTGCTGAACGTGAGCTCTGAGGTTAAATAAGTTTTGCAACACTGCAGGTTTTATTCCCTCTCCTACCTTATTCTTAAAAGTCACAAAATATACTAGCCATTCCAGGAAGTCCTACACTGAAGAAACCCTTGCTTAAGTCCATTTATCTCTGCGAATACTTGCAAAGTGCTTACAATGAACCCAGGAACTTCTTTCTTTCTGATACCCCTATTAATCTTCCGGGGAACTAGTATTCTCAGAAACACTTTTCAGTGAAAAATTTTCTCTAGGCTAATGATACAGTCTAAAAGTTAACACTGCGTTTATCTGAACAATGTTTGAAGGCTAAGAGTTCAGTATGGAAAGTTTTCACCCATTCAGCAGATACATGACAAACAGGAACCCATAACGATGTTTAAGAATATTATTATCACGTAGTTAAAATATATGAAGGGATCCTTGTTTTCAGCTACGTGGCTGTTACTTTTATGTGTACTTGAGTTTCTTGAAATTATGTTTCAGCCACTAAAATCACAATCCTTAACAGTGATATTGAGTCACGTCCCATTGCTGATGCAGCAAAGATGATGACATGGCGCAGTGAGTTTCCAAGGATATTTGGGACTTTGGGACACCTGGCAGAGGGCGTCTGAAGAAGCACTTTCTTTGAAAAGCAGTGATGAGGAGCAATACCTGTATCCTACATCGAAAACCAAACTCCCTCTTCTAGCATCATATCTTAAATCTTTGTGGTGAGGAGTGAGACCTCATACCCTCCTTTGTTTTCTAATCAATGCATACACTCTAAAAACAGTGGTACATTTAAAACCCCAACAATGAGGCATTCTTTGAAAACAAATGGGTCTTAGTTTGGAATGGAGGGATCACATCTCCCCTGTTCACAGAAGCCTTTGTATGCATTTGTAGGATGCTAATCGCACAAAAGAATAAGGGAGGTGTTTCAGATCCTTTGACTGACAGCTGTGTGTCAACTGATGGAGAGTCAGTGTGATGTCTAAAATGGTCAGTGGTGGGGAATTCATGGGAGCCTTTTCTGTATGAGCCATGGGGGATACAGAAGGCAGATCTCTCTCAGTATTACTTGTAGAAAGGACAGTCTCTAATGGCACTTGGAGAAGATGGGGAGGGGGGCTTTCCCAGGCTCCAGTGAGCATCCTAGCCTGGTGGTGTGCTGCTCTCTGTGTTCTGGGCCCCTGGATAAGGGGGTGCTACTTCCTCTTGGCCTTGAGCATCTCCCTTTGTAAGGCATATGCAGTGGCTGGAGGCAGCTTGCTCCTGGAGGTCAGAATTCATTCCTCCTTAGGACTCAGGCATTCTGACTTCATTCTCTTTGTGAGATAAGAATCATAGGCCTTAGAGCAGTGGTCGGCACACTCATTAGTCAACAGAGCCTCAAACCCATGAGTCAACACAGCGACAAACAGGCTGGCAAGCCAAAGCCACAGTTTGCTGACCACTTACGCAAGCATGTCAAACTCCGGGCCCACTGGCCGCAGCCCACAACGATATTTTTGCAGCCTAGCCAATATAAGAGTATGTAGGAAACATTTTAATAAAAATATCATGACTTAATTTTTACAATATACATATACATAATTATTATGTATACATATGTTATACATAATTATTAATAAGGAACTACAATGTTCGCTAATGACTGATTACTATAATCGCGTTGTATTCATATCCCTGATGTGCCTTATGCACAGGCACACCATTTCTCTCCACTAATACTGGCAGTGAATATTTTAGCAGCCCATGGCCATGTCATTAGTCTTGGACTGACTTGTTTGGTGTGTGCCACAGGAAATATTTTGCTTTCGGAGAACAAGAAAAATAGGTTTAATTACATTATGCTTATTAATTTGTGCAGTTATTCAGTGTCTGGTAACTTAATATTCAAGAAAAAGTGTTAATTTTTATTAAAATGTTTTATTAGTTTATGCTAATGATTACTCATTTATTGCAGCCCTTTGTATTCAGCATGTCTCTATCGAAATAAACCTACCTTTCTATGAAAATTGAAGCTTTTGTGTTTGTGTTTGTTTGTTTTTTTGTTTGCTTTTTTTATGCAGCCCACATAAACTTAAATCCTGTTTATTTGGCCCTTGTTAGCCTTTGAGTTTGACATGCTCATCCTAGAGCAGTAGTTGGCAAACCCATTAGTCAACAGAGCCAAATACCAACAGTACAATGATTGAAATTTCTTTGGAGAGCCAAATTTTTTAAACTTAAACTTCTAACACCACTTCTTCAAAACAGAGTTGCGCAGGCCGAAAACCGACTTCTGTGCATGGGCCATGAAGTTTCAATCGCACTGTATGTGCGCGCCCCCATGTGGTATTTTGTGGAAAAGCCACACTCAAGGGGACAAAGAACCCCATGTGGCTCTCAAGCTGCAGTTTGCTGACCACTGGCCTAGAGTATATGGTGTATGCAGGTGCTATTGTTGCCAATGGAGATTGGGCTCTTTCATGGGATTGAAGAAAGGATTCCAAGGTCCCACCCATGGGAGACTGTGGTGTGGCAAGAGTTATTGGGGTGGAAATAGGCCCCTGGGTTATCAGTGTCCCATCTCTCCACCCGCCAATGAAAAAGCCCAGTCTTGCCTTCATTAAGGCCCAAACGAAGGCCAGTGAACAGAGTTTGTTTCAGTTTGTTTATCCTTTGGAGCCTGTGCAGCTGCCTCCCTAGTTGGCTGCTAGGCCCTCATGCTTCACTGTGCTCTGGCAAGAAAGCTCTCTGTTCCCCTGAGGTCATGACCAGGAGCTTTGTCAAAATAGCCAGCTTCCCAAATGTCCTGGGCTTTGATGGTCCACCCTGACCAATGGTCTCTTTCCCGTTAGACTCACAGGCCTCTATGGTCAAGCCCCTGCCCTGAGCCATTTTGACTTCTGTTGGGCCTGGGACTACCTCTTCCTCTCCCCCTGACAGATTGGTGTCTAGGGCAAGATCGTCCTTCCGAGGAGATTTCCTGTCCACTGGGAGGGCTTAGGTCTCCTTGGGGGCCAAGTGCCCTGGGGTCTGTGTGACGCTGCCGCCTCCTAGTGAAGCACACAGGCTCAGTGTCTGGTTCAGGGCCCCAGCCCATTAGGCTCAACAACGTCCAATTCCCTTTGCTTCCTTCCTTTAATACCTTGCTACCGATGGCAACACTACTGGTTCTTTCCACTTGATTACTCTGAGGTGCAGAGGAGAGATTGGGTCAGTGAATGTGTTTAACTATAGGTATTGGGAGCAGTGAGCAAGCTCTTTGAAAGCTTTAAAAACTATTATGAATTTGATATTACACAGGTGGTAGAGTGTCCAAGTCTCCTTTTCCCTTCTCTCTTTTTAAATAAAGTTGGCTCACAAATTTGGTGATAGTGAACCTGTCATGTATGATTTTTCCAAAATATTTGCACTTTGGGTAAGATTATGTGTTGTTTTGTTTTTTTTTTACTCGTGTCAATAGGAATTAAGTTGTTAAAATGAGTTTTATTTTTGTCCATCTTTCATCAAACATGGTTTCATTTATTCAGTCGAAGGATGGTAGTTAAGTTCTGGCTCTTCAGTAGCATTTATGAACCTAAGTTTAGCTTTTCTTTTGGCCTTGTTTTAAAGCTTCCCTCTTTCCCTGTAGGACTAGGAGCCGGGTGAGGGTCTGGTGAATACAATTCAGAAGCAAGTGATGCTACTCTGCCTAAAATGATGGATTTTTTTTAAAGGCTGTTGTAGTGAAGACCGTGAAGCTAACCGTGAATTCATTAAGAGTCCGGTTAAGAACGTATTTCTGGTTTTGTATAAATCACTCATAGGAAGTTCCACATGCTCTTGCATGTATGGGACAGTGCTTTCCCAGTTTACCAACACTTGATAGTCTCAGATTCATTTTGTTTTTGTTACAAAAACAGAAACAGCTGCCCTAAAGATCAGGGAAATGGCATAAGTTCACTTTACATGTAGCAACTGTAAATCTTGTAAGCACAGTATTGTATGCCTCTCTTATTCTAATCCTTAAGGGAAACTATTGGTTTTCACTTCTTTTCACAAGAATGAAGTCCCGATGATGCCCTGTGACTGCACCTGCTTTGATGCTGTGGATTTGTGAACTATCAAAACGGCCTGAAATGTTAGCTTTTCTCTAAAATTGAGAGAATAAACCCCGATGAGTTTTTTGTTGTTGTTTTGTCTCTTTTGAGGTTTATATTGCAATTCAATATACACTTCACACACAGAAGGGTTCTGTGGCAAGTTTGCTGTTGCTGGGCCCATCTTTTAATTTAATCTTTCCTAATATGAATAAAAATGTTACATGTTGAACGTAGATAGGAACAGGAATGCATGGGTGATAAATGTTAGCAAAGTTGCTGGCAGAGGCAGGGATCTCAATTTAGAGAAGGGATGTCAACTTATGTGAAAAGCAATTCTGTGAGATTAAAACATCGTCTTTACAAAACCCTTCTCTCTGAGAGTCTTTCTGATGTGGTTTGGATGCAGCAGGGGATGGGAACATTGCCAGCCACATGCTGAGAGCCAGGCGTGCCCAGGGCCCTGCCTGGAGGTGTTGGGAGATGGAGAAGACCCAGAGCGACTCCAGGAATGAGGGAGGAGTCGATTCCTACCTTGTAGCACTGTTATGATTGTTTCAAAATGAAAGAATGAATGAATAGACAGTGGGAAGAAATTAAGTAATTACTAAATCAGCTTAATCAAGTGAGATTTATGAAATGTCCACCCATGAATAGCATAATGACATGTGCTGAATAAATTAAGTGTATGTTTCCACCCTCTTGTCAATTAGGATATGATCTAACTGGAAGAAATGTCAAGCTGTGTTTCTATCATAAATTGATCTAATATCTAGTGCTTGTTATAAGTGAAGATGGGTTCAAATTGCAACCTGAGGCTTATTATTTATTTATTTACTAGAGGGCCAGTGTACGAATTCATGCACAGGTGGGTTCCGGCCAGCCCAGCCCTGATGAAGGCCCATCAGGGCTGGGCTGGCCAGGGAGTGGGGCCCCAGGAGGTTTGCTGCAAGCCCCACCTCTCGGGGGAGGGGGGGTGATTGAGGGTAGGGCTGGGGGTTAAGGGGCGTGGGAGGTTGGCTAGCCAGCCCCACCCCATTGGGTTAGGGGGACCTGATTGGGGTGGGGCTGGCTGGGGGGATGGGGTGCAGGAGGTTGTGGGGGGCGGGGGTGTGAGATCTGGGCCCCTATTGGGCCACTGCAGTGAGCATTGTAGCAACTGGTTGTTCCATCCTTCTGGCCACTTGGCTTTTATATATACATTAGCTATACTCTATACCAGGGGTCGGCGACCTGCGGCTCCGGAGCCGCATGCGGCTCTTTTGAACCTTTGCTGCGGCTCCCAGCAGGGCCGACAGCAGGGGGCGGGCGGGGAGCTGTATCACTTACCTCTAGTACTAATTTTTGTTATTGGTTAAGCATGGGAGACAGGTCCTTTTGTAAGATGTACGCTGTAGGAAATTTGGGGCTATTATATAAAATTTTTTTAAAATAAATAAATAAATTAAATTATTATTTACATTTTAAAATTTAATTTACTTAATTTAATTTACAGAATATTGGGGGGGGCTGATGAATTATTTTTATGGCATGCATGGCTCACTAATTAATTTAAAAATATTGGGGGTCTGATGAATTGTTTTTTTTTTTTTTAAAAGGTGACTTGTTGAGGCGGGCGCAGGGGCGGGGTGGGGAGGGAGCAGCCGCGCTCACCGGCGTGCTCTTTCGGTTTGCTCTGGCTCCGGACCCCCCACACGCTGAGGCGCTTCTCCTCCTCCGAGCGCCCCTCGTCCCGTCCAGTCCCAGTCCCAGTCCCAGCCCCTCGCGCGGTTCGGGGATGCCCGCCAGCATGTTCAGCATCGACAACATCCTGGCTGCGCGGCCGCGCTGCAAGGATGCGGTGCTGCCGGTGGCTCCGGACCCCGCTGCTCCTGTCTCTCCCCGGAGCTGCACGGGGACTTGCTCTACAGCGCTGTCAGCAGTGCTGCCTCCTCCCCGGACTATGGCCAAACAAGGGGTGAGGATATCTGTAAGGCTGTCCTGGACTATTTTAGTGCCGAAAAAATAAACACCAACCACCTGGTCTCAGTGGCTACTCATGGGGCGCTGAGCATGAGAGGAGCACAGAAGGGCTTTGTGGCTCTACTGCAGAAGGCTCTGGGTAGAACGCTGCTGTCATTTCATTGCATCCTGCACCAAGAGGCATTGTGTGCTCAAATATTTCCCCCGGAATGCACAAAAGTGATGGATGTGGTCATTCAGATTGTTATTAATAATAAGATAATGGCAGAGGGTTCAAACCACTGCCAGTTCCGTTTGCTATTGGATGAGGTGGAAAGCATATATTGTGACCTCCTGCTCCACAACAAGGTCCGGTGGCTGTCCAGAGGCGAGGTGCTAAAACGCTTTGTCACATCTTTGGAAGAAGTAAAAACTTTTCTGGCCAGCAAAGAGCTCACCTTTGCTGAGCTGGAACAACCAGAGTGGCTGGAAAAATTACATTTTATGGTAGACATGACAGCACATCTAAACACACTAAATACAACCCTTCAGGGGAAAGGAGGCACAGCCCTGCACATGCTGGAGGAGGTTTTGGCATTTGAGCGCAAGTTGACAGTGTTTGTCAAAGATTTACAGAGAGGTACACTGTCTCACTTTCCCTCTTAGAGAGAATCCAAACAAAGTCATGATATGATAAATTTGTAATATTTGAAGTCTGCAATCACCACAATGCAAAGTTCGTTTGGGAAACGATTCTGTGAGTTCAGAGAGGAAAAAACCACATTATCCTTCCCTGTCACTCCCCTGGCGATCGATCCATTCCTATTGAATATGACTGCATTTGCAGGTCTAAGTCAACCTGATCTTGAGATGGAACTGGCCGATATAGCTGACAAAGATATATGGGTGTCCAAGTTCAAATGCTTGGCCGCTACTCTTGAGGATTTTGCCCGTCAGAAGGCCATTCTGGCTCAGAATCATAAATAGAGTGATATTGAAAACCTTCCCAAACAGGACAAACTTGTGTTCGAAACATGGAATGCCATCCCCAACACTTATATAAACATGAAAAAGTATGCATTTGGAGTCCTGTCGATCTTCGGCTCCACATATGTATGTGAGCAGGTCTTCTCCAACATGAACTATATTAAAAACAAACATCGATCACGCCTCACAGATGATAACTTGCAAGCCTGTGTGAAAATGAAGGTAACGTCTTACAGCCCTGATGTGCAGGCACTGAGGTTCAGGAGCAAAAATCCCATTAACCAGGTAAATTAAATATTTTAATTAGCTATTAATTTGCAAAAATATATTTTACATTGTTAAGTGGAAAAGTCCTTTTTTTCTTCAGATTGACAGCTAACTGCACGATCTGGTATATAGCATTAAGGTAAGAAACAATATATGCAGTGTTATATTTGTTTTAAATGTCGCAATGGTTTTGCGGCTCCCAGGTTTTTTTTTTCCCTTCGAAAACGGGTCCAAGTGGCTCTTTATGTCTTAAAGGTTGCTGACCCCTGCTCTATACTTAAGATGATAGTAGCTAAAATGCTTTACTGTTCTCTGTTCATCATTTAATATAAGATCACACTTGAGCTTAATAAAAATACGATCAGTGTTGCTGAAAAATGACCGTTTATGTAATCTGGGCCATCATGGTCCAATTAAAAAAAAAAAGTTAATTTATGACCCTGGCCAGCGTGGCTCCAATGGTTGAGTGTTATCCTGTTCACTAAAAGGTCTCTGGTTCAATTCCCAGTCATGGCACATACTCAGCTTGTAGGTTCAATCCTCACATCAATGCCTCTCTCCCTCTCCCTTCCTGTCTCTCTAAAAAAAAATCAATAAAATACATGTTAAAAAAAAGAGTACGATCTTTAAAAATGCTAATTTAAATTTATTTTAAATTTATATCATCTAGCTTTGTTTAATATAGTTTATACACGTACTTTACATATTGCAAAGATCTGTTAGATCTGCATATAAATACAGGAGTCTGGAATGTAGGTTGACATGTATCAGGCAAGGGGAATGTTGAGTAAGCATTTGCAGGAATATCAACTGGAGAGGCAATGTTGAATCTAGATTTATTTGAAAGCTACTTTTTATGGTCAGTTTGTGTTCAGCCAAGCCTCTGTATTCTTAGCTGTTTTGCTCCCTTTAGTTTGAGCCAGGTGGCTGTTATCTAAGACTTAGTGAATATCAGCTTTCCTTCGGTACCAGTAAAGACTGTCAGTGAGTATCTGACAGTTATAATTTGTTCTCTTCCAAGCCCAATAGTCTGCTAAAATGTGCAGTGTGAGTGTGTGTGTGTGTAAATGTGTGTATCTTCATGAAATGTCTTAAGAAATATTTCAGATAAGGAATACATATTAATTATGAGATAAACATGTACTTATTTACATGAAAGTGATATGTGTGATGTTTTGGGTCAAATTCTGAGCTTTTAATCCAATAAAACATTTGGGTAAAAGTTAATATTATGACAGTAAATTAAGAAGTCAACATTTTTTAACACTCTGAAGATTTGGAAACCTTTCCTTAGTCTTATGGAAACACATACACAAATTATAACATTGCTTTTTGGAACTTATTTAAAAAATGCTTAAGTCATATTTTAGGTGATCCCTCAAAAGCAGGAATATTCAACAATATTTTAATATTTGATATCCTGATTCACCAGAAGGCCAACTTATTGCTATAGAAGTATTGTAAAACGGCAAATATTAATTTTTTAAATTATTCTCTCTTAGACTGTATCATTTCTCTTGGCCCGACTTAATTGCTTGTGGTAACTCCACCTTTTGGTGGGCTTTATTTGCATGCTTTCGGGGAGGGGAGTAAATTATAAGACTTTGTGATGGTTCTTTTAGTTTGATTTTATTATTAGATCTTGCATTTAACAATGCCTTTTTCTGGGAGATTCAGGCTAGAAGATGCATTTTCAGCTACGTATTTATTTAGAAGTCAATTAATATTTTACTTCATGCATTTTTCTTTAACAAAGTACAGGGTAAAATAGCAGTAACGGGCCAAAAGGAAAAACAAACAAACAAACAAACAAACCCACACACACCTTAATAAACTTAGAAATGGATGCATACGAAGCTTTTTAAAATTTGCATTTATGTGTAATCCTTCTAAGGCTGTATATAGGGCCAGCTGGACTGGTGTGGCTCAGTGGTTGAGCGTTAACTCATGAATCAGGAGATCATGGTTTGATTCCCAGTCAGGGCACATGGCTTGGACGCAGGCTTGATCCCCAATGGGGTACATGCAGGAGGCAGCCCATCAATGATTCTCTGTCATCATCGATGTTTCTTTCTCTCTCTTCTCCCTTCCTTTCTTGGAAATCAGTAAAAGCATATATTTAAAGATGTATGTGGGCTCTATGAATGTTTAGGTGTATGGACTTGGTGTGTGTGTGTGTGTGTGTGTGTGTGTGTGTGTGCACTAAGAGTAGTGGGTATAGGATGGGAGGAAGGAGAGAAGAAAATTATGCTTTTCGTAGGAATTGACTTAGTCAGGTGTGCTGGCTGTCTATGAGGAGAGGACTGTGGGTTTTCTTAGAACACACTGCACTTCTCAGAACATTGTTTTTCTCGGTGGGGCAGGTTTTCAGCAGGTTTGTTAACGTGATATTCGTAGTGCTCAGGGTGGAAAACAGGAGCCCTCATAAAGCATCAGTGGAGAATGAAACAGAGACAGAGAGTGAAGAAGACTGCTGTATTCCGATGAAACCAGTGGAAGTTTTCCTAGGCCAGATTGCTGTGATCTCCCACTGGAATTCCGCCAAGACACACATTAGTGCCTGCTACTCTGTCTAGCCTAATTAAAGGACTGTTGAGAACTAACAAAGTTGGCTGACTTGCAAAAGTCAGCACTTGCTAAAATTTGTAAGTTGTAAGTGCTTAACAGTGTGATCTGATTTTTATACGGGGGTCATCTTATTAATTAAAGCTTTCCGATCTTCTAATTAGAAAATCCAGTATGAGCCGAACTTGGAGGATTCCCAGTCTTACTTACTGCTTTAAGGGAAAGTAATGCAGTGGAAAGCTAGATGCTGGACATGCCTTTAGAGATGCCCCACACCACAGGGATAATTAGTTAGGATGCACTCCCAGTAGAGACATGAAAGGGACACCAGTGAGTTAGCTTTTAAATGTAGACATCCCTGCCAGCCCCAGAATTAACTCTTGGAGTAGAGTATGAGTGCACATTGGAACGCTGGAAGGCATAGAAAACACTGCCAATCAAAACTAAGCTGCTTGCTCAATGACATGATGCCTTATATTTCAGCTCAAAGAGTTCTTCGTCAAACAGCAGAAAGAGAAGGAAAAGTCTGGTATGATTTTAGATGATTACCTGACACTTAAAAACATCACCTCTCAGGAAAAAAAAAGTAGATAAAGTATTCTGTGTGTTTTCTATATGTAAGGTCTTATACTAAATGAGATGTCATGCTTAAATCCTTAATAGCCTGGACTTTGGTTGTCATCAGGTTTTTAAAAAATATATATTCACATCATATTAAGGGCAGTGCTGTATCAAAAAAAGTGTTTCAAAAATTTTTATTAAACATCTGTCACCTACTGGATTAAGCTGAAAGTATTAAAAGAAAAAGAAAAAAAAGGATGTGACCAATGAAACAGATACATGGATCAGTGGATGTCTGGCATTTGAGAAATCAGTTTCTCATTCTCCAGTGTAAGTAGCCAAATTGACTCACTGTTTCTCTACAGGCACTAGGAAATGAAATATTGATACAAAGAGGTTTTTTGTTTTTTTTAAAATATAAAGCACTTACTTCTTCATAGCTGACCAGAAAAGAAAGAAGGGGACTTTTAATTTGCACTGGGAATTTTAAAATAAGCTGCCTATATTCTGAGTAGATGCAATCACTTCTTTAGACATGCTTATAGGTGCCATTTCCCACTGGTGTGGCAGCAGCAGAGTGCCGCCTGTGGGACTCAAACGCTGCCAGTGCTTTTCAGGCTGCCCATGCACTTCACAGCTGGACAAGCCATGCCGGCCTCCAGTGGCTGTGCCAGACCGGAATCCCCACAGCCATTGCGTAGATCATGCGTGCAGATCATGGGTTGACCGGAGGCACATTTATTAGTCTTGTCAATGAACTGAATTTTAAAAAGGTATTACTGGCTTTGAAATTAATGGGGTATTATTGCCAACCCTTTGCTATTTAGCCATATCCTCCGTCCAATTTTTATTATTTAAAGCCTAGAGGAAGATTCTACCTAACTGAATATTTAAAAGTTAAAATGTAACTTAAATCTCTTATATTTTAAGATGTTTTAAAATAATGCATGTTAAATGAAAATTGCAGCTTTAGGCTTCACTCAGAGATGCAAATTAAAATGACAGTGAGGTATCACCATCAGTAAATCAACTAATGACAAGTGCTGGTGAGGAGGTGGTGAAAAGGGAACCATCCTGTACTGCTGGTGGGGATGCAGACTGGTGCAGACATTTCGTAAAACAGTATGGAGTTTCCTCAAAAATAATTAAAAATGGAATTGTCTAGCAATTCCACTTCTGGGAATATATCATAAGAATCCTGAAACACCAGTCAGAAAGAATGTGTGCACCCCTATGTCCATAGCAGCAATAGCCAAGACCTGGGAACAGCACAAGTAGATGAGTGGATAAAAAGTCTGTGGTGCCCAGCTAGCATGATTCAGTGGTTGACCAGTGACCTATGAACCAAGAGGTCACAGTTCAATTCCCAGTCAAGGCACATGCCCAGGCCGTGAATTCTATCCCCAGAGAGGGGTGTGTAGAAGGAGGTTGATCAATGATTTTATCTCTCTCTTTCTCTCCTTCCCTTTCTGAAATCAATAAAAATATATTTGCAAAAAAGGCTGTGACACATTTAGCGCAATGGAATACTATGCAGCTATAACAAAAAAACTCTTACCCTTTGTGACAGTATGGGTGGACCTGGAGATTATTATGCTAAGCAAAATAAGCCACTCAGAGAAAAACACATACCATGTGACCTCGCTTATTTGTGGAATCTAATGAACAAAATAAACCGATGAACAAAATAGAATCAGAGGCATGGATGCATGGAACAGACTGACGGATGTCAGAGGGGAGGAAGATGGGGAGGACTAGATAAAAGAAGGTGAAGAGATTAGGCAAAGAACATATATGCATAACCCATGGTCACAGACAGATAACAGTGTGGTGAAGGCTGCGGGGGCTGGGGAGGGGGCTTGGTGGAGGTAGACAAATGGGGGAAGTGGGGGGCATCTGTAATAGTGTCAGCAGTAAAAAAGGAACTTGTATGGTGTTCCTCCCTGTTTTGCAATAGATAATACTTAACACACAGTGTTTTAAAAAAGTAAAAGGGGTTACATGTTACATTTCAGTCACATAGTTCAGTTTTTGATGAAAACAAGTAATTTTTAGCAATAGAAAATTACAAATAGACTCCAGAATATCATCTTTTTGTAAGATAATCATAATCCTTGTTGCAATTAATATCCTTTCTGTATTTTTCAATTTTCATTATGTAGTCTAATAAATCTATCTTGATACAGAAAAAGAAGCAAATAGAATGAAACATCATAGTTGTTTCACAGTGATTTGGCCTCAAAAACAAAGCAGCTGATGGTTTATATCAATATTGCTCAGGACTCATTTGGGCTGCTGCTACCCTGTTTCTGATGAGTTATATTTCATGCTAGTGGATCATTGGATCGTTATAGAAATTGACAATTTAGAAGAAAATAAAGAACGCTGTCCGGAAAGTGTAGAGGTGATCCATTTTATGTAGCCAGTAGAAACATACACATACAAGTAGATACAAATAATGTTTTAATTGAGAAGTTGAAAATAACCCTTTAATGAAAGATGGCCCCTTCATATTAGTCTTCACTATTTTAGATCCAGTGTCTTATTTTCTGTGGGGAAGTTGAGAGCAGCTGGTGCAGGTCAGGTGCTGATAGCACTTATGTTGATGTAAGGTGCTGTTCAGATGGATAGTGGGAAGGGAATCATTGTCCCCTGATTTGATCATGCTGGCTCTAAAACTTATTTTTTTTCACCTGGCATCAGACTTTACATTATATTTAGAGACTTGGAAAGCCAAAGCTGTGCAGCTGCAGAGTAGGTGTAGATATAGACCCTGTAACGTTATTTCACACACCCAGTACTCACTGCTAGCAGTCTTTGTAATTGGAAGATTCTGTTGTGTAACAAAAGCTGGTGCTTTTTATTGTAACTAGAGAAGAGGCCTATAGTTTGAACCCACTGTGGGTGTGTGAAGGGGACAGCGGGGAGAGGATTGAGGCAAGGCATGGGGTTGTGGGAAGATTAGGGAGCCAGCAAAATAATAATAAAAAATATGGTTTTCTTATAAGATCTCCTTGAACTTTGAATGTGTGTATGGATAAAGTGATGTTTAGAATCTGATTCAGATTTTTTAAATCTTGTTCTTAAAGCTGGTAAGAATAAAGGGGCTGAACTATGTGAAAAGAAAAGTCAGTTATTATGCAGAGTTAATTGGATTTGAATACTTTTTTCTGCCATACTTAAAAATTTGACTTTTTCTGTGTGAATGTATGATTGAAATAAAATAACTACTTACTTAAAATTTTGTTTCAAAATATTATATAGGATTAAAAACACAAAGGTATTGCCTGCAAAGTATTACTTTGCCCCGTTACCAGATTTAATGAGATACTTTGCCATATTCAGATACTGATTTTCACAAATGCCATAATTCTTTGCAATGCAATGGCTGTGAAAACATTACTTTCGAGCTTCTGGCAACTTATTTTTATGGCTCTATTGTCCCCTGATTTCTTGCTTTCTAACTTGGGCATTTCTGAAGGCCTAGATCTCTTTTTTATTTTCTTTAAGTTTTGCCCCTGGAATTATGCATTTTGGAGTTGATAAATCATTTGGTCAATAAATATTGATTCAGTATATACAATGGAAGTTGTACTGAGCTTGATGTTATAGAATAGGTAGGGGACGAGAAAGATTTTCTCCACATTCTTAATATCCCTGGCTAGGTCTGAAAGTTAAACTGGCAAACACAGATGCAGAGGAGGAAAAAGCATAGACATTTGTTTCATATCGGTTTCATGTGACACAGGAGCCTTCATAAGGAAATTAAGCCCTGAAGAAACAATTAGATCTGAGTATATTTATGCTAGGTTTGATGAAGAGTGGGCAGTCATGTGGAAATATGATAGATTAAGGAGTTTGCATTAATGTGGTAAACTGGGAGAATCTTGGCCATGCCTGTTGGTTAGGATTCTTCTGGGTATCTCTTTGTTTTCAGAGATAAGAATGCTTCTTTCTTGCTGGTTTGGCTTAGTGGATGGAGTGTCAGCCTGCAGACTGAAGGGTCCCCAGTTTGGTTCCAGTCAAGGGCACATGACCAGGTTGTGAGCTTGATCCCTAGTGTGGGGTGTGCAGGAGGCAGCCAATCAATGATTCTCTCTCATTATTGATGTTTCTGTACAGTATCTCTCTCCCTCTCTCTTACTCTCTGAAATAATTAAAAAAAAAAAGAATGCTCCTTTTTTCCTGGTATAGGGAGGGTACCTTCCATATGAGGGTGGTCTGGGCTATTTTAGGGAAGAAGGGTGAGGGGAAGGTCAGAGTGACCCTGCTTCTGTTGGTTTCTCAAACTCCTTCCACTTAAAATATTGAACAGGGTGATATCCTTTATTGTGGGGGCAGCGTGTTCTGATCCCCATCGAAGGCAAAGGAGGGAGGTAAGGATATGGAGCCTTCTATCTGGTCAGCCATACTGGAATCGCTAGACTGTATTAGGGAAGGCTCCTTGATGTGCAAGTCTAGTTAGGTGTTGACGTATGGACAAACTGTAGCTGATTTAACAGCAGAGTTAAGGACAGAGGTATGAGACTTGATTGATCGAAGACATGACTCCCCCATTTAGATCAGAATATTTATGTAGGTGGGGTTATGAATGCACAGGTAGATCCTGCATTTTAGAGTAAAATGTAGTTTTGAAGAGCTTAGCCACAGAAAGCAGAATCTCCAATGCTGACTCCATGATATATGTCACCTTGCACAAATTACTGAGCCTGTCTGTGCCTTACCTTCTTGTTCTGTACAGTGAGTATGATAATAGTGTTTACCTCACGCAGGTGTGGGAAGAATTAAAATGCATGGGAAATGGTTAGAACAGTCACTGGCACCTGTTTAGCATCCAGTAAATGCATCTTTTGTCATGGTTAGAAATGGTGAGAACATTGGCTAGAAATGGTTAGAAATGGTTTTGTCATGATGAAGAATTCTGGAATCTTACAAAAGAATTTAAATTTTATGTGATAAGTAGCATACAGTCGGGATAGCTTCCTTATTATATAGTGACATGTTCCAAGTGACATTTAAGGAAAAATGGAAGATACAGGACCGATTCACTAGAGCAGTGGTTGGCAAATGGAGACTCGTGAGCCACATGTGGCTCTTTGGCCCCTTGAGTGTGGCTCTTCCACAAAATACCACGTTCTGGGCGAGTCTATTTTGAAGAAGTGGCATTAGAAGAAATTTAAGTTAAAAAAATTTGGCTCTCAAAAGAAATTTCAATCGTTGTACTGTTGATATTTGGCTCTGTTGGCTAATGAGTTTGCCGACCACAGTACTGGAGGAATGTGCCAGCCAGGGAGACCACGTGCGTTTTTGTTTTTGTTTTTGTTTTTTCTATTTTATTAACCATTCACATTTTAAGCTGTAATAGGAGATATCTGTTTTTTTAAGATAATGAGAGCCTAGGATTAAAGTTATAACACAAATTATGCTGACAAAAACAAAAAGCTGTGTTTTCTTTACAAAATACTTTGACCTAACATTATCTGCATTGATACAATAATACCTCTAGTTCAGGTTTAAAGAAATTGAAACTTAGTGTTGGCTGTCATCATGTGGTAAACAGAGGTTAAAAGGCTGCTACCAGAGGGTCTTTAGAGACATGATTGTTGATATGGAATGACAGCGAGGCTAGTTGGAGAGTGTAGTTAAGCAGATGCTAAGTCAAAGTTCTGAGGGAGTGAAGGGATGACATTGTGAGGAGGTAATCAAGTTGGGAGAGAGATTAAGTGAGAAAGGTAGGAGCTTGGTTTCAATGCTATTTCACTAGTGACATTAGTAAACAAAAATCTTATATACATACTAGAGGCCCGGTGCACAGATTCGTGCACTGGTGTGGTCCCTCGGCCTGGCCTGTGGGGATTGGACATCTTCTGAGGGGTCCCAGATTGCTAGAGGACAGTTCTTGAGTGACACACCCCAGAATCGGGCTCTCTCCTCTCAGGTTCTGGGTGCATCACCCAAGAACTGCAGCTTCCAAGTCACCACAGCTTGGCAGCTCCTTCATTGGGTGTCTGCCCCCTGGTGGTCAGTGTGCATCATAGCTACTGGGCAGTGGTAGAATGGTCAGCCATTGGAACAGTCAGCCATTGAAAAAGTCAGCTGGTCAGCTGATCACAGGCTTTTAGATAGATAGATAGATAGATAGATAGATAGATAGATATGCATTACCTATGGGCACAGACAATAGTGTGGCGAAGGACTGGAGAGATGTGGAAACCTGGTCGAAGGGTACAAGGGGCGGGGAATTGAAGAGGGACATCTGTAATAATCTCAACAAGAAAGATTAAAAGAAAAAAAATGACAAAAATGTCTCCCAGACAGTTGCAGAATTTATTGAGAGATCAAACATGGTAACTTAGACTTGGGTCTTATCTGACTAGTGGGAAGCAAGAAAAGGGCTGGGGACTGGGGATTTAGAAATGCTACTCATGTGTTTTGAAGAGGAAAATGAGTTATTGAAGAACAGAAGAACATTTTTGTTACTTGGAATAGGTAGACAAGGATCAGGTAGTGTATCATCCAGGGATGGCACAGAACATAGAGAAGGAGCATCCAAAAGGGAAAAACACTGAAGAGAAAATCAAAGAAGAGGCTGGGGTCTCATTTGGGTTCAAAACTCAGAAAAATTTTGATAAAACTGTTTCATTAGGAAGAGGAAAATCAACTTGAAGGCTTTAGAAATAAATAAGTAGTTAGGAAAAGAGGCAAACTATATAGAGTATTTCTTTAAGAAGTTAAAATATTCTGAACTGGGAGGCAGGATTCTTGGAGTATAATTCTGAATTTACCATTAGCTGCATGACCTTTGACATTTTGTAATGAATAGAATTTATCTGCACATAACTGAAAGTAGTTATTTCCACATTGAGGAAGCACTTTTGACCTTTTTGATAATCTTAATGTGTATAATAATGTAACATAGGATCCTGACAAGGAGGGAGCAAGGCCCCTGAACACCCAGGCTGACAGATGTCACATGGTCTGTACGTTAAAGCCCATGCACCCCACAAATGAGCATCAACCACAGGCCCCCACTGGCTTGCCTATGCTCCCGATATATGCGAACAGGATCATCTGGTACCCCACAGAAGACCGTTTTTAGGGGCAAGGTAAAGGAAGGGCTTTGTGGCAGCTGCACTGGTGGCAATACAGTTATATTCCATAGTAACATTCCACAGGGGCAAAAGATAAGTCTATCAAATACAAGAATTAAAAAGTGTAGCAGTGTGGGGACATTTGGAGGGAGAGTGAAATCAGCTCCTATTCACCCGACTTGCCTTTGAAAGGATTATTGTTGGAGCTGAAGTAGTTGACAATTTACAAGCTACTTTCCCTAACCCAGTTAGCAACGAGAGGGGGTGCTTTTCAGGGCTATATGGGATATGGAGGCAAGACAGCAGGCGACTGCCTCTTCCCTTTTCTGCCTGAAGGAAATGGGGGTTCAGTGTGCTTTGTTGAAGAAGTCAAGAAAGTGCATGATGTGCTATTTAAAGGCTAAACAAAGTATTTAAGACATAATCTCTTTCTTTTTCTGTGTCATGGCAACTGTATTCAAACTGTATTTTTAGTGAATAGGTTGTTGATACTAGCTAATTGATAAGGTGTATCTAAAATTTTGTTTTCAAAGTAGACCAATTTATTGGCACCTATTTTTACTCAAAAATAGGTAGCAGTGTAATGCCCTAATGCTGAAGGATGCTGTGTCTCAGTCCCAATCCTGCCAATTATTGCTCACCATTCTCTTTGTTAACAATGGATAATGAATAATCTTTTTTTTTTTTGTTCCCTTCTACTTTTCTTAGATAGCATTGAAGGGATCTTCAGAGCATTCAGGATGGGGAAAGATGGGTACAGTCTGTTGTCTTACAGTAAACTTTGAAGTTGAGGTTTGTTTGGAAAATCACTTAAACTGACTTCGTATAGTTCAGTAATATCGAACTACCGTATTTTGCCATCTATTAAAATCTCCCACTGTGTGTTTAAAGATTTCCTTTGCTTTAAAACCAATGATAAAAACCCTTATGCAGCGTTCAGAGTGATATGTGTTTTCAAACAGCAGCCCAGCTTTATTTCAAGAGATAGAGTAAGTATCATTAAACTGCTAACGCAAATCAAAGCACTTTTCTCTAAGATTTCGATTAAAAGTGACTAAGAGCTGTGGTGGTTTGCCAATAGACACTATTTTGTGTTTCATTAATGTTCTCATTTAAAAAGAGATGACTGCTTTCGGTGCTGCAGGAGAGCCTTCATTGTCCCCGGAAATGCATGGATGGAGTGGGGTGATCCCATTACATGGTATCCTCGGCTTGAAAAGAACAATCCTGATATAAGGTGTCCTAGGAAGGCCGCTCTCTCAGTATCCACAGATCCATGGCAAGGACTGAGGTGAAAGGAGCGATTTATTAATGTTTGCTTCTCGACTGGCCAGGGGAAATTTGAAGAATAAGAATGTAAAAAGTAGTTGAGCACTTCCCAAATGTCATTTTTTGTTGTTGTTGTTGTTTTTTAAATATATCTTTATTGATTTCAGAGAGAAGGGAGAGGGAGAGAGAGATAGAAACATCAATGATGAGGAACAATCATTGATTGGCTGCCTCCTGCACTGGGGATGGAGCCCTTAGCCTGGGCATATGCCATTGGCCAGAATCGAACCTGGAATCCTTCAGTCTGCAGGCTGATGCTCTATCCACTGAGCCAAACTGGCCAGGGCCCCACATGCCATTTTGAACAGAACTGGTTAGACACTTGGTCTTGAAAAGTGCTAATCATCTTGGCGAGAGATCAGGCCAATTAAACAAATGGATTTTCTGTCCCAGATTTCTGCTTTGCTCCAGAACAACTCTGGAATGACTTAGCCACTGGAATTCATTTGCTTGACTTAGGCTTTTTCTGTAATATTTTTTACTCTTGTATGTACAGATTGTATAAAAAGATAAAGTTCAACTACCTGACATATTTTGTTTTAGTGATACTAGTGATCAGCCAGCCAGAATTATAAAATTGCCCAGTAGATCAGATAGCTATGTATTATTACTTTGTACATCAGATTTTTTTTTCAATAAATTTGATTTAAATGAATATGGAATGTGTGAGATTGAAAAGAACCTTTACTTCTATCTGTACAAAGTATCATTTGCATTTTTTATGAGATGGTGTTAAGATTAACATAATGAAAACTAGAAATACTTAATATTTTCCAAAGTCTTTTATATTTTGAGAGGGCAAAGGCTAAATCTAAAACAAGAAAATAAGAATAAAGGGAGAGAAGAGGGAAAACAAAGCAGCATTGTTGTCTTTAAAAATTTCTGGACTGTAGAGGTAGGCTTTCAAAGCATCCCAGGCTAGCAGCCTCGTGCATTTAAATTGCAAAGATCTATTAGAATTGTTACTAGAATGAAGTTTAAAGGGAAAATATTAAATTGCTAACCATTGAAAAGGTTTCTTTATATGTTAAGATATTGAATAGGTACCACACAGGAGCCTCATGAGTGCCAGCTGTGTTATCCCTAAACGCTGGAGACATGTCTGATGAGGGCAGGGGGCTGCAGCACCAGGCCCACCCTCCCGTTCTGCTCGTGTTTTCCTAACACATCCTACATTCTGCTGCCTTCCCAGCAGCGCAGCGGAAGGTGCTGTGGGGCACAGAACCGGTGACATGGAAGATGAGCTGGACGTGTTTCATCAGAAATCTTTGGGGCCTGGGAGGAAGGGTCACATTCCAAGGATCCTTCCATCAGCTTTATAGTCTGAACAGATATTGATTCCTTGGCAGTGCTTGGCAATTTGCAAGATATAGGGAAATCTAAGACAAGACAATATCTTTGAAAAAGATACATATTCACTGAACTTGGCAGTATGTCATCTGTAGAAATGCCAGCGGGAGAGGCTTTGGAATGAAAGGGAACTGGCCAGAATGGAGTGCCTGCTCTAGGTCCGGCACCTCACACAAACTACTGAGAACTTCATGACAGGTATATGAGTAGATATGGTTAACTTTAGTAACTCATAACTCAATTTACTCTATGTCAGTCCTTCCCCCCTTCCCCCCACCTCCCCACAAGGACCTATTTGGAAAATGATTCAAGGTTTACTAATTAATATGATAATGGATCCTGATTGTACCTAAAAGATCATTCAGACAAACTCTCATTTTATGCTTGAGATTATGGGAGTGTAGAGGGGTGAAGAGACTTTCCCAGACAATCTCATTTATGGCACCCGCACTGATGCTACTCGTGGGAAAAGCCAGCAGAAGAGGAATGTTTCCGCTTCAACTTGATGCTCTATGGCCCAGACTTTCCATTCCTGTTAGAGGTTTGAGTTTAGAAGACGTTAAAAAGCTATCTTCATTTTTAAACTACATATATTATTGAGTTATCACTTGTGGGTTTTACTTCTTTTCTCTGAACACTGGGTAACAACCCTCTAACGTATGTTTGTACCAGAGTTCTCGCGTTTACCTAACCTAATTTTTAAATTATCGACAGAAGAAGCTCAACATTTTGCTAAATGAAACCTACTCTATCTCTTCATCTGTTGCCTAAAAGGAAAGATTTTATCTAATCTTCTGCAGAGTTTGACATTGAACTAAAAATGGGGCACTAGGGTAAGGAAGGGTGAGGAGATAATTGCGATATACTTCTATGTTTTATAATGATGCAAACTGAAAAAAAATCTTGCAACCCTCTTTTTAAAATCTTTCAAAATGCAGAATGGCTTGATTCCTTTTGTAAGAAATGCTGCTCAGGCAGTCCTAATGCAGCTACCCTCCCGTTTTAAGTAACTACTGGGAGCTTTTTTCTTGCATCTGTAAAACTGAAAGACTGAAAAGCAACTGTAACCAATGACCCATAAATATCCTGTTTTCACTAACTTCTAAAGTTTAGAGCAATAGTGATAAAACCATTAGGCTTTTAAAACAATTTAAAATTAAGATCTATTTGAATAGGAGAAAAAATGTCCTGTTTCTTTTTTTTTCTCTCTTTTTTTAAATTTTCTAGTTATCTTCTGAACTTTGCCATGGAACTATAAGGCAGGGATTTGTAAAAAAAAATCTGTAGCCCTAGAAAGTCTTTACTATTAAAAACAAAAAACAGAAACAACTTGCTTTGCTGGCTAATCTCCAATGTACCTTGATTGTGTATTTTAGCATATGTTAGAATGATACACTTGAATTACTTCAGCCAGTCTCTTAAACAGTTTTCCATTCTTTGAAGTAACTCATGTTGTTTTCTACCTTCCTCATTTCTCACTTTTTCTAAGAATCAATGGATATTTTTCCATTGATTTTTAGAGAGAATGGGTGGGATGGGGAGAGAGAGAGAGAAACATTGATGTGGGAGACACATATCGATTGGTTGCCTCCGGCTCACACCCCAGCCAGGGTCTGGATCAAGCCTGCAAACAGGATACATGCCCTTGACTGGAATTGAACTAGGGACCCTTTAGTCCTCAGGGCCAATGCTCTACCCACGGAGCCAAACTGGCAAGGGCAGGACCATAGAATTTTAATTCAGTTATAGAATAGCTTCTACCTTATTACTGTTTCATGGTTGCTATTAGAAGACATAGAGACTCCAGGGTCAGAGACAGGAATTGGTTATTCATAGCAACCCAAGCAGCATGAACTTTATTATGAGAACGAGACAATTAGACCCCATTGGTCCCCTCCCCCCTCCCTCACCCAAGTCTTAAGGAGGGGATGGAGGGAGGGATTACTCTGTGGACATTTGGGATGCTACAGTAAAACTCCCTTTCCCAGGCTCCCTTTCAGATAGGAGGAGGCCTTGTGCCTTGTGACTAGTTCTGCCCAATGGGTTCGACAGGGAAGTGGTGGATCTTCTCAACAAGGCAGGGGATGTGATAACAATAGACACCATGGCTTGAGGTGCAGGTGATATGCTAGAGAGAGGTGGGGGGAGGAAATTATTAGGATTTCTAATTATTTTAATCATGAAGAATATTTGTTTTGCATGACTTTTATCTTATATACATATATTAGTGAAGTTAATATGGATATAAATAAGCCCGTGCGCTTATGTAAGATGTGAACTTAAGTAGTTTTAATTAATAGGTATGCGCAATAAAAACCATTTTGAAGACAGCTGACTCAAAGGATGTTATTTTGGCACTGATTAGGTGTTTTAGTTACTTCAGTGAACAGAACAATGAGGATTACTGACAACCTTGGTAATGGAACTTACATTTTAATGGGGAAAGGCTGGGGATAAAAAATAAACATATATAAAGAATATATTATGTTAAAATTTAAGTGCTATGCTAGAAAAAGCAGTGCAAGGTAAGGGAGATGAAGTTTGCTGAGTGTGCCATTTTGTGAAGGGTTATCAGAATGTAAAATTCTTTGCTTGGCCTGAAAGATCATTCTAGAATCAACCTGTCTATGCAGTGCTTACTTCTTTATGATTGTCATGAAATTTAATTTCTCATTTGATTTTGCTTTTTCCTTGCTTTGGAATGCCACTCTCTCAAGCACGACCTGTTAAACTTTGTTTAACCATTGTGGTCTTGCTCAAATACCATCTCCTCTTCCCTGAGGCCTCCATCTTCCCTCTGCAATTATGAAGTACCTAGAACTTGTAACACTGGCTTATCATTATTTTTTCTCTCTCTTCCTCCAAACAGTGAGCTTCTTGAGAGCAGACAACAAGACTCATTTGCCCCTGTATTACCTGGACCATTCAGGTTTGAGTCATTGGTTAAACGTAAGTGAGGTGCATAAGGAGGGCTCCAGCATGTGTTAGTGAAGCCCTGTAGAAGCTATAGTGACACTGTGATGCTGGCTGAAAAGTATTTATATGGATACTTTATACATTGCAGTTGAAAATGGGTCTCAGACCCAACTTCAGTGTATGGGAAAACCTTCCCACATCATCAAGTGATTCTTAGAGGATTAAGCTCAATTCTGTTACTGTCTACCCCCAGAAAGAATCCGATTCCTCAGGTAAAAGGCTCAAATCCAAAAGCCTGCCCTCCACTCAGACACTAGTCAGAAGCCCAGGTTTCTGCTGCACATCTGACCAACTAGCTGTACATTAGATTTTTCTCAGGACTCCTTCCTCCATTAATTTGCTCACAGAACCCAAGAAAACCCATTTATTCACTATAGTACCTATTTATTAGTATAAATATTCTTATAGATAAAGGATATTCAAGGACAGGAATCAGCAGCCAGAAGAGATACGCAAGGTAATGAACAAAGGAGCTACTGGCCTCATGGAGAGTGGGGCCTGACATGGTGGCACCAGAGGCATTTGGTGCCCTGGTGTGGGAGTTTTTGGACAAAGGGCCAGCGAAGGAGCTGTCCTCCTGTTTATTTATGGAGGCTTTCTTACACATTCATGATTAACTAAGTCATTGGCCAATGTCAATTGAACTCAATCTTCAGTCCCTCTCCTCTCCATAGAGATCACTGTGTGTGTGTGTGTGTGTGTGTGTGTGTGTGTGTGTGTGTGTGTGTGTGTCTGAAAATCCCAAACCTCTAATTATATGGCATCTGGCCCTCACTCTTGAGTGGAGTTCAATAGTCATCTCCTTAAGAGAACAAAATACACCTTCATCATTCTGAATACTTAAGAGATTCCAAGGGTTTTGGGAGCTATGATTCCAAGACTGTGGATGAAGACCAAATATCCTCTAAATCACAATGTAAGAGCAGTGATATTCAAATAACAAAATAAGTTTGAGTTAATAACTTTTAAGAAAGTGTTTGGAACTGTGGAAGAGTTTTTCCTTGGGAGTAAAATACGGTGCTTAGATTGTTAAACAGCTCATAAAGTCCCCTTAAAGTCACAACCACGGAACAAAATTCTGGTGTTACTATTCTGTGCCTTTCCTCTGCTTAAAATAATCAAATTGTGTTTCATCCATTGTGATAAAATCCAAAACTCTTACTGTAGAACCTAAGGGTTCCTGAATGATCTGATCCCTACTTAACTTTTGGTCCTCCTTTCTCTGTCTTCACCACATATTGTACATTGTCACTCTTTCACTTCCAAAAAGCTTCTTTATACCTCAGGAGCTTCACACTGTCCCCAGGTCTACCCACCTTCTCACTGAAGCCAGCTTAGCTCCTCCTAAGCTTTTATGCCTCAGCTTAAAAGATTCTCCACAAAACTCTCGCTGACTTTTGGGTCCAGTGCAGCCCACTGTTACAAGTTATCATAGTGATATTTCTTTTATTTTTATTTTTTATTTTATTGATTTTTTACAGAGAGAAAGGGAGAGGGAGAGAGAGTTAGAAACGTCGATGAGAGAGAAACATCGACCAGCTGCCTCTTGCACATCCCCTACTGGGGATGTGCCCCCAACCAATGCACATGCCCTTGACCAGAATCGAACCTGGGACCTTTCAGTCCGCAGACCGATGCTCTACCACTGAGCCAAACTGGTTTCTGCTCATAGTGATATTTCTGAGGACTTGATAAACATTGCATCTGTATGCCCCAGTGGTGCTCGACATACAGTAGGTGCTCAATAAATATTCATGGAGTAAAAACAGGAATGCAGAAAGGCTGCTGAACTATCACTGAATAGATGATACTTGGGAATATCAGTGTTGATGTAAGAAATGTGCAAACCTGTAGATAATTTCTATGAGTTTATTTGAGCCCAAATGACAACAATTGCTGTAACCAAAATCTCGAGGGACTGAGGAAATGCTCTGGAGAATGGCAGTTTGCATCTTATTTTGTATATTAGAGCAAAAAGGAGAGATAGGGAGGGTTCCATGAAATTATTGGTAGTAGATTAGGGAGATAGGAGAAAGCAAAGCAGGGAAATCTCTGGAACTGGATAAAAAGGCAAAATAGAGAAATACATACTTATTTTATTAATACATTGGTGGGTACAAGATGGCTAATAATGAACATTTCCTGCACACAGAGATGGTATTCAGGAAACAAGATAGTGATGAGGGGTTCCACGTGCTCGGCTCTGGTATCAGTGGTTGTGCCCTGAAGTCAGAAAAAGGGGGATTATTCTGATATTTCAAAGGCATGTTATCTTAGATGCAAAACGATAGTAGACAAGCTCACCTAAGGTAAAGATTGACCTTTGTCAAGGAAGCTATAGGCCAAGCACTTGACTACGTGCTATGACGGGTATTAGGAAGTTTTACGTTCAGACCATTCTGTGTGCTTACTTTTGGTCTCTGTTAAGGCTCACCAAATAGGCCTCCCATGAGCTTGCCAGCAACCATCTGCTCTATCTCTTTTCATTCCTTTTCATCCACACCAGTAACCATCTGCTATATCTCTACACCTGTAGGAAAATAACTTTTTATTTCTATACCTGTAACTTGGAACTGTCTAAGAGTCTCTCCCCTTCTAACTATATTTTCTCCTTAAGCAATCTCATCCACATCAACAGCTTTAATTATCATCATTACCCAGTTGGCTCTAAAATTAAAATCTTCAGCATTCTCCCTTGAGCTCCAGACCTATTTATCTCATCTACCTGACAGTTTCCCATGAATGTCTCAAAGGCACATCAACCTCTATGCACTAGTTAGGGCATTGCTAGCTGTTGTAACAAACATAGTCCACAATTCAGGTGGTGTAGCCTAATAAACCTTGATTTCTTCCTCTGGGAAAAGCCCGATTCAGGGTTTCTGGTTGGCAGTCGGCCTTTTACATAGTCATTCAGGAAAGCCGACGCCATCCTTCTTGTAGCTTACCCTATTTTATTGATTATAGATTTTTGTAGGAAGCCAGTGGGTGGGGAAAGAATAGATGGGAAAAAACACTGCTCACTTCTTAAGCTCCCTGGCCTATACGTTTGTCTGTACTCTGTTAGTGAGAACCAACTACTTGGTCCCAGCTCCATGCAAAGGAGTTGGGAGACTAGGGAAATACAGTACTTGGTAGATCAGCAAATTTCCACAATAGTTCCCCACTATGAAATGTCAAGTGTGAATCTTTAGCTGACAGCTAGTCATCTCTGACACATTCACCATGACCAAAACTCAACTGATTTCCCAAAGTCGCCAAAGTAAGCAACCAAACAAGCAAATACTAGTAGACAGATGAACCCTGGACTGTTCCTGCTATTCCTTATTTCAGAGAATGCCTCATTTCTGCATCAGCTGGAGACATACATATTGCTTCTGACATCTCTTCCCCTTAATCCTTGCATCAAAGAGATCTATGATTTGCCTGGGGAAAAACAAACTAATGACCAAAAAATCTGGGGAGAAAGCAAAACAACTTTAAAGGTTTTAGGAAATGGGAGGTCAAAGCCTCAGAAGAGTCATTCCTGACTCTTCCCTCACCCCACGTGCAGTCATTACCTAGCCCTGGTGATGTCATCCCTAAGTATATATATTGACTGGGCGCATGTCCCTCCGCAGCCACCCTTGTCTTCTGCACCAGGAAATATCCTGTTGTCCTCTGGCTCCCCTCTTGTCCTCTTGATGCAGCAGCCAAAGTGAATATTTAAAATGCAGATCTAATCTCATTATCTCCCTGCTGTTACCACTTCAAAGCCATCCTATTGCTATTGGCATCAAGGCAATGCTCCTTAATAAGATTTACCACGCAGGCATAGCTCCTACCTGAACCAGCCTCTTGACTCTTTTCTTCTTTTCTCTTTTTCTAGCCACACCGTCTTTCGGTGTTTTCGATGCTGCCTTCTGACATAGAACCTCATCCTAAAATTATTTTCTCTTTTTCGCACTCAGTTAACACAGATTCCTTGATATCATTGTGAAGTGTCACTTCCTCAGGAGAGCTTTTCCTGATTACTCTCATCAGGTCAAGTTTACCCTTTTAAAGCAACTTCTATTTCTCTTTTATTCCATGTCTGACAGTGAGTATTTTATATTTCTTTGTGTGATTATTCGATTAGTGTCTGTGTCTGCCAATGGGTTTTATTTTCTCAGTGGGCAGGGAATGTGCATTGCTCCATTTTCTCTCTCCAGTTGTCTTTATTACAGTGCCTGACAAATGATCAGTGTTTAATTCTTTTTTTTTTTTTTTTTGAATGATGAGTCAGTGAATGACAAATGAATGAGTGATTTTGTGTACCAAGTGTTGTCAACTGATGGATGAATGGCCATTATCTCCACAGGTATATAGAGATATTGATTTAAGAATTTAGACAATCCCGGGTATTTTTGTAGCTGCAGAGTCTCATAACTTGCATATTTAAGATTCTTTATGGAACAATGCAAGTCCCACAAAGGTTAGAGCATAAAGACCAGACATGAATTTGTTCGGCTTAGAGATTTATATTACATTTTTACAGGGTTGAAACTTTCATTTTTCTTCTTTTCACTGGGTTTCCTAGCAACATATGTTGCCATTATTGTAGGACATCCTGTAGATAGTGATATCCTTAGTGCCTTTCTGAAGCATTTATCTACCCTAGAAGTAATATAATTTGCAATTGTATTTCCTCAATATTTATATCTATCTATATGGGTATATGCATATTTATGATATTTGAGAATAGTATCATATATGCATATTATGCAATATTTAAATCTTTTGTGGTTTCCTTGGCAATAGCATTTATTTTTAATTTCTGAGGAAAGTTGTCTGAATATCTAAATACTTAAATTTAACTTCCTTCTTCTCTTCTTCTCTTTTTTGAGGGGAGAGTGTTTTGGAGGGTCAAGATAGCCACACTGTGTTTTAACTGTAATGGTTGTGTTAAATTTTCTTCTCAAGTCCTCATCTTACTGGTGGGGAGAGGTCCATGTCCCCACCTATTGCTTGTGGGGGAGGAATTCTTAAGATACCACAAGAAAAAATAATTTTCTGAGACATGCACAGAAGAATGAGTTTATTTTGTGGAATTATATCCCTGAGTTTCTAAGGCCCCATTTTCCATTGTCCCTCTAAGTGTAGCTGTGGCTTTAATAGGGCTAGAATCAGAGTCAGGGTTCAGAGTTTCCATTCCAGTTCAGCAGAAGGCTAGCTTAGCTTATGTTCCCTGCTACAGCCCATCACTCCATGTGGGATCCACATGGCCACATGGCCATGGAGGAATCACGGGTGAGTGCAAGGAAGCAGGAACGAGAGAGCCCCATGAGCGAAAAGCCAAAAACCAAGAGCCCAAAGAGAATTCTTTTGTTTAGGGGATTATGTATTCCAAAATTTTCACTGGTTTATAGGGGCCACACCCATCCTGGCCAATGATCTCTGCTCCCAGGTGTGATGGACAGAAAACCCCTTCCCTAGTCATCCCAACTTTATGGGCATCCCTTTGTCCTGTCCTTTCCCCTGGTGCTTTGCAGGGAACATGGCTATAATATCCGGCCTTCCCTTTGCTCCTTTCCTGTTATTAATAATTAGCCAATTACAATGGTATCAATACTTTTTGAATAAGTGAAAGGTAAATATGTGTTTCATGGTTACTTAATTACCCAGGTGACAGTCTATCTTTAACACAGTATTTTGAGTGATTATATTAGCAAAAAGTATTGCATTTCCTCCATTTAAAATTACACTTACCTTTCTTATACTCAGAAGAACACCAAAGTTCTTACTATACTGCCAGTTTTCTTTCCGAAGTTTCCCCTCATTATTATTGTTCATTTTAGTGTTGGATTATTTCTTACTTAGAGAAAACCTGAGATAGTTTTAACCACTGTTCCACTGTGGAACACTCTGTTCAGTGGAAAGTGATGTGAAAACTGCCTTTCAATATGTTCTTTCCCAGAAGTCCTTGTGCATGGAAATAATGGCGCTATTTGTGGGCAGTTTTATAGATGGAACTCGGTTTTGATTTGAGAAAGAAGACAAGTTTGCGTGTGTTTTTTAAAGTTATACAACTATTCCTGGACAATAGGATTTTAAGAAAGAAGCAAGACTTGGAAGCAATGGCATATAATAGGAAGAAAAGTATACCCTAAGTAGTATTTTCCGTAAAAGATTAGAAATCTAATGCCCAAAGTTTATCTCATGAATGCTGAAATGATTAAGTGAATTTTTACTTTCTCTTTTATCTTACGATACATAGAACTGCATTAAGGTAAATATTATATCCGGATTAATGATAAGTACAAGCTAAAATCCTGGAGTCAAACTTTTTATTGCTAATATATATGATACATTAACTGAAGTGGGTTTGAATCCTCCTTTACAAACTCTTTTTTATGAACCTATATTTTCAGCTTTTATTACCTCATAAATTCTGAGGGATGATTTATATAATTTAACAGTGTCCTTGTCCTTTCATTGTTGATCAAGAGAGCACTAAACCCGTGTTTGATATGAAAGTTATCTTATTCATATCTGCTGCCGGCTGAATGAAGGTAGTCATTTTTTTATTTGAGTTATGTCAAAGTTCTACTCTTTGGAAAGTGTTTGATTTTATATTTGAAAAAAAAAGCCACACACAACAACACACTGTAAAATGCCATTTGATAAGAAATAACCAATATATTTATTTCATTTCCCACAGAGTAAAAATAAACGTGCCTCAGGCAAAACAGCCTGTCAATAGAGACACAGTAAGCAAACACAGCAGGAGGAGGGATCATTATGTTAAAGCAGTGTTTTTATTACAGTTCTCCTGAATGGAGCTGGCAACCTGGGGATCTTTATTAAAGGGGCAATTTCCTTTTAAATGTACATTGGAAATCAAGTGTCTTTCAAAGAGTGTGCGAGTTCACCCTATGTTCTAGGGAAAGGCTATTTACCTCTCAAGGTTAGATTAGAGAACTCATTCTGTCTTCCTTTGCGCGCATAGGGGTGCTACTAGCAGTGCGCTTTTTCTGGATGTGGGTGAAGATCCTCTCTCACCATTTAACCTGCAGAATTGCTACTCATACAGGGATTGCAGTTTCAGCTGTCATCTCGCTTCAAGCTCAGGAACCCAGGACAGCAACCATCCTTCGTACTCAGGCTCCTCTGCATGTCCCCTTTGCTCAGCTCAAGAGGCTGGAAGGACAGAGCACACCCTCTCATCCTAAACATGCAGCTGGCAAAGGGTCATGAAAGGTTATAAGAATTCAAAACCTGAATAATCCCCCCCAAAAAAAAAGAAAAAAGAAAAGAGAAAAAATCCAAGTGACAATTTCAAAATAATATATCCAAGTTGTGACTTTATAATTACTATAGTGTTATTAGCAATTTAAGAAAAGCACAATGAAGTTATTTTAAGTGCTTTATAGACTCCTATGTAATAATTCTATTTTTATGTTGACTTGATTTAGAGAAATTCTGCATTTATGAAAAGTTGGTAGCAGACAACATTAGGTGCTTAAGTATGTTTAGAGAAATTACACTCCACTCTGGTCCTTCGTGTAGGTTACACCTAAACAATGCAAAAATGAGCATATATGGTTTTGTTTTATTTTATATTTTAAAAGTTTATACAGTTTATTGTTACCATTAATGGCTCATTGTGTTTCTAACTTTCAAGATTTATTATCATATTGACTGTTAAACCTTTCCTTTACCCTGCTTTTTTCCCCTCTTAGCACTGCTGTTAATAATTATAGTTTTAGTAACTGCATGGTTAAAAGTATTTCCAGTCTTCTTTGTTATTTTGCAAGCTATTTATAGAAAGCTTAATAAGAGATACTATAGGAATGATTATGAAAGAAGATGTTCCTATGCTTAAATATCGTTTATCAAAATCAAAAGGCCTCTTAAAAGACAGAGCAAATTTACTTTGAAAAATGTTTCCTATGTCAAGAAAAAAAATACTGAGGTCCTGACCAGGTAGCTCAGATGATTATTGTCCTGATACACCAAGACTGCAGGTTTGATCTTTGGTCAGGTCATATACAAGAATCAGTCAATGAATGTGTGGAATAACAAATCAGTATTTTCTCTCTCTTGCTTTACTCTCTCTCTCTCTCTCTCTCTCTCTCTCTTTCTTTCAAGTCAATAAGTAAAAAAAAAAAATTAAAAAGAAAAGAAAAATACTAAGTGTAACCCCCTTACAAATAAATTGACTATTCAAAAATTGTGTAACTGGACATGATTAAAATAAATTGGTTACAATTTTTGTTTTCTGTGTTTTTAATTAAACAGATGTTATTTTTGACATAAAATTGTGGATAACATAATAAACTCTAAACTTTTCTCTTTCTTAGTTTCTTTATAATCTGTAGAATTCAGTAAATATAGCAGGGACTGTAATTGACAAATACTTTGTGTGCGCCTGAGTATATATGTTTTTGTATGTTTAATTACTGCTATTATCCAAAGAGCACTTAGGCAAATGCTATACTCTTTATATGGGTACATGATGTTACTAAAAATATTTACTTTTTTAAACTCTGAAAGTTGTACTCATAAAATTTGCATATAAATTATATCTCTTGTGCCAAGAAATTATACAACACGGGGGAAAATGAAACAGTTTTCTTTTTATTTAGAGATGGATATTCAAGCTTGCACAACTCTAAGCAAAGTCTCACATATTTATGCCACAAGTTATGTTAGATTGAGAGTGAACTTATAATTGTTTTAAGCAAATTATGCTTTTATAATTCCAAGTAACTATTTATATCATATAATAAAAGCCTACCGTATTTTCCGGCGTATAAGACGACCCCCTAATTTTACAGTTGAATGATAGGTTTAGGCCTATGTTCGCTGTATAAGACTACCCCCCACTTCCGAGGCAACACCAGTTCTTTTTTTAATAGACCGCCTCTCTGACTCTGGCCAATCTGAGCAGGCTTTTTACTAGAACACAGTGTAGCTTCATGTACACTAGTAAAAAGCCTGCTCAGATTGGCCAGAGTCAGAGAGGCGGTCTATTAAAAAAAGAACTGGTGTTGCCTCGGAAGTGGGGGGTAGTCTTATACAGCGAACATAGGCCTAAACCTATCATTCAACTGTAAAATTAGGGGGTCGTCTTATACGCTGGAAAATACAGTAATATGCTTATTGTCTGTTCAACCAACCAAAGCATAATATATACTAATGATATGCTAAGGCTGCTCAAACACTCACTATGATATGCACTGACCACCAGGGGGCAGATACTCCTACCAGTACATTAGCTTGCTGCTGGGGTCCAGCCAATCAAGACTGAGCGAGTTGGGCTGGATGTGCCCTGGAGCCTTCCCACAGTCCCTCCCTGGCTGGCCAACCTCCTGAGTCCCTTCCTGGCTCCTATTATGCTCAGTGGGGTCCCTTGGCCTGGCCTGCCCCCCCTCACAATCTGCGACCCCTTGGGGGATGTCAGAGAGCATGTTTGGGCCCTATTCTGCAGGCCAGGCCAAGGCACCCCACTGTTGTATGAATTCATGCACTGGGCATCTAGTAATTTATATAAATCTCAAAATAAAGAGCAAAGAAGTCATTGATGTGAAAGATCTAAGATGTATTTGAGATATATTTTCCAGTTTTGAAATATACATTATTAAACTTTTGTAGTACCATGTTTCCCTGAAAATAAGACATTATCTGAAAATAAGACCTACTTACAGGTTTCCTTCTGAGTGAAATATAAGGCATCCCCCTCAAAATAAGGCCCCCCAAGGCTAAACGAGACATTTGGCCCTCTGATTCTGAAAGAAATGGAGTCACAAGAAATTCACCAGGAAATTCAGGAATTGGATTGTTGTGATGATGTTCCAGAAGATGATGACATGATTGTCATTGAATAAATGAGTAAACTCTTGATACTGTAGGATTCGCAGATTGTCTAGTTTGTGTTGACAACTACTGTATTACCGTACTGTATACAGGTAATAAACTTCCTTTATTTTCACTTAACAATAAATGTGTACCGTATTCTTCTTCATGGAAAAATAAGACATCCCCTGAAAATAAGACCTAGCGCATCTTTGGGAGCAAAAATTAATATAAGACACTGTCTTCTTATTTTCGGGGAAACAGGGTACTTAGAAAAACATACATACTAGTAAATGCATTATCCAGATATTTTTTAATATCCAAAATTTATCCTGGTTTTGGGTGCCAAAAGGGAAAATAGTGTGCATTAAAACTTTATTTCAGCATCCTGGGATTTGTATGTGGTAGAAAGAACCTCTTCATCACTTTTTTTTTTTTTTACTTTAATACTTTATGCGCTTATTTTGAATGTTTACTATAAGGCAGTTAGAAATATATTTAGAATATATTCTAGATAGGATTTTCTAGCTTTATGCAAAAGAAAAATGAATTTTTCTTTTAGAACTGTTTTTTCCATTTTACTATTGGCTGAGGTTGCAAACTTGTAGGACTTCTTCGCTTTGTGTATTTGTGTATGTTTTTTATTTTAGTTTTTGTATTAATTTGTGTGTGTGTGTGTGTGTGTGTGTGTGTGTGTGAGAGAGAGAGAGAGAGAGAGAGAGAGAGAGAGAGAGAGAGAGAGAAACATCAATTGGCTGCCCCTCTCAAAAACCCTGACTGGGGATAGAACCTGCGTGTTGACTGGGAATTCATGTTTAGTTCAATGGACAATGCTCAATCAACTAAGCCACACTGGCCAAGGCCCCTTTGTGTGTCTTAAGTGCAATGGCAATTCCAATAAAAATCCTGAAACTCTAAGAAAGTTGCTTAGTCTGAAAGGTATGGGTAGAGCAGTATATGCACATAAATAAAACTTGCATTTCTCCTTTTTATTTTTGGCCCATATCTTTGGGAATTTTCACACAGCACTCTCCTTGGGACCAATTTACCGGTAAGATCATCTCATAAGAAGGTACTTTAGATATTCTTAATTAAATTCTCTTGGATGGAGTCCAAAATAAACTGACCCACTACCAAACCCTATCCCATAGTGAATGCTGTGATAGTGAGATGTTGGAGTATAGTGTATGATTTTTTAACCATAATAATTAAATATGGACAAATAGGCTGAAGGAAAGGACCTGTTTTATAATGCTATATATGACACAGCGCCTCTGGAACCCAGACAGCCTCTGCCCTTACAGCTTCAGGGACTAGTAATTCAGTTATGAGGATAATTCACATCTCAATAACTTCATTATATGGCACCCATCCATCGGCAGCAGCAAGGCTGTACGCAGTGTGAAGAGGTTTCCCAGATGGGACATTCTGGGTAGGGCTTCCATCTCCTGAAGACAGTAATGGAACCAAGAACCAAGGGAACCACTTTGTTTCAACAACTGCTGAGACTGTCCTGAAGGACCCTCAACACCCAGGCTGCTGAGGACTTTTAGGACATTTCAGTCATTTTCATCAGCAAAAGGAAAAAACAAACAAACCCAGACTAGCAGTAGCAACAGCCAAGGGATCCTCAGTCATCATTAAGACCTTGGTTCAAGCTTTCTTGGATCAGTGATTGGGTAACCTTATCAGCCATGCATTTGTGAGAACAGCTATATCATGACTTTCACAGAATGACAGATGCAGGATGGGCCCAGAAAGCCTCATTGCAAGTTCAGTTGTATTGGCCACTAAGCTGTTGGATGCTGTTCGCAGATCATAGGCAAATTCCGTAGCAGATGAAATGGAAGTGTTAATGAGCTCATTGTGAGTTTAGGAGTATGCTCTGTTTACCAGCAGCAGTAGCTATCCAGGTTTGCTCTTTTTCTCTTCCTGCATGGTGGTACTATAATGCTGACAAGGACATATAAACTTTGTTCAATTTGTTTTGAGATATTATACACAAAAATTAATTTTGGTGTATATATATATATATATGTCTGCTGGGCCATTGTAACAACAACCGGTATGAGTGGCTAAAATAATTTATTTCTCACTGTTCTGAAGGCTGGAAAGTCCAAGACCAAGATGCACACTGACCCAGTTCCTGGTGAGAGTTCTCTTCGGGAACGTAAATGCCTCCTCCTTGTGTCCTCACATCACAGAGAAAGAGACAGATGAGGTGTCTCTTCCTTTTCCTATGGCACCTGTTCTATCCGGTTAGACCTCTCCCCCTATCCCCCATGACCTCACTTAACCTTTATAACCTCCTTAAAGGTCCTGACTCCAAATACAATCTTATTGGGAATTAGGGGTTTGCCATATGAAGTTTGGGGGGATGCACACTTTCACCCCATAGCAGTGTATAAATAACTATTAGGGACTTTTCGGAAACATCACCACTTTCAGGATTTGGATGTCCTGGGCAATGATGACTAATTTAATTCTCTTCTACAGTTCAAAATTTCATCCCCAGTTACAGGATTAACTCTACTCCATGCTGGAGAATCATTCTTGTTCAGACTAGGGACATTTAAGGGCCCTTTTGCTAGTAGTTTAGTGAATCATTAAGTGTGTCTACAGTTTTTGCTCTGGATTTCTACTTGGGCTCCAGTCATGAGCCTCCTTCCTCTTCTCTGGTCTAGTCCTATATCCAAAATCATTTAACAAGGTTCCGGTATTATGTATTCAGTCCTACAATTCATGCCGTAGTTTACTGATTTTCTGGGACACATTTCTTTTTTTTAAACTTCCTTATTCAGATAACAAATACTTTATTGTTCTCCTGTTGGCCAGTCATTGGGCTAGAGGCAAGAACCACAATTGTGAATCAGAAATTCCTCAATATATCTTTTTTGGTGTAACACAAATACCTCATATGTCTGATAGCCAACTAGGTTATTTTATTTTTCTAGATACTGTCTCATGTGGAATAGACCTAAATAAATGGACAATTTCAATATAGTATTGTATACTAAATGTTAAAATAAAGAGGGGATGTCCTGGCCAGTATGGCTCAGTGGATAAAACATCGGCCTGCAGACTCAAAGGTCCCAGGTTCGATTCTGGTCAAGGGCATGTACCTTGGTTGCAGGCACATCTCCGATAGGAGGTGTGCAGGAGGCAGCTGATCGATGTTTCTTTCTCATCAATGTTTCTAACTCTCTATTCTTCTCCTTTCCTCTCTGTAAAAAAAAAAAAAATCAATAAAATATATTTTAAAAAAATAATGAGGGGGTTACAGGATAATATAACAAAATAATAATAGAATAGCCAAACATGACTTGGAGAGTGAAATAATGTTTTGTTTTGTTTTTTAACAAATTGATAATATCTTTGAGTCTTGAAGATGAAGAGTTAGTAAAGATGGAGTGATTCTGGCAGAAGGAAGCGGATATACAGGGCATATTAAAGGGCCAAGTGTCTGTCTAAAGCATTGGTTGTGAGGGAGGAATTATTAGTTCTACCTGGTTTTAACATCTTCAGGATACTGGAATAGTGAGTTTGAATCACCATTTTTGTAGGACTATTTCTCTCCACTCTCTGCAACTGCTGCCCAAATCCCCTTTAGCTGCTGGTCTCTACGCAAACTCCGTTACTTGCCTCTCTTGAACCGTTCTGAGGTAGCTAATGCATATGTGAGTTTTCTAAAGAGACAAAATGACTTTCAGGCCATTTAGGCTTAGATTAGCACTAGGACAGATGTATGGAGATAGTAGACAGAATCTAATCATACCTTCTGGACATATTGTTTGATCATGAATGATATTGTCTGAAAAAAGTTACAATCTATATTTGATGTCAAAGCTTATATATTTATCAAAACTATACTAGTGGTATAGAATTAATTAATTCCAACCTTGCTGTATAAGTCTAACAGATGTGATAATTTCTAAGGTACACGTTTGAGTTCTTTCTATATCACCAGATGTCTTCCATATTTATGTAGTGTTAGAGATATACACTTTCTTAAGAATCATTTCCAACTTGGAATTATTTGAGGAGATATTTGTTATTGTAGGCAGCCCTGTGGGTAAATATCAACAAGTAAAGCTGAACTAGATTACTTGGTTTGACTGACAGAGGAATATTAAAAAAATTAACATTATTCGAGAAAAAATATGTGTTAACATGTTAATTGGAAACAGCTTATTTTTCAATCGAGTAGATACCTTTTGATTTTTGAGGGGGCATTTTAGGCTTTTAAAAAATACCTATATATTTCAATTTAAAAAAATTACTGAATTTATTAGGATGACATTGGTTAATAAAATTATATAGATTTCAAGTGTACAATTCTATAATACATCATCTATATGTTTTATTATGTACTTACCACCCGAAGTCAAATCTCTTTCTTTCACCATTGATCCCCTCTTTTCCCTCTCTCTACCTCCCTGCATCCATTTTAGGCTTTTGAGACTAAATAGAGGTGTTGAAGAGGCATATTCTGATTAGAGTTGACCCTTGAGCAATGTGGGGATTAGAAACACCAACCCTTGCCCAATTGAAAATCTGTGTACGGCTTTTGCCACCTCAAGAACTTAACTACTAATAGCCCACTCGTTGATTGGAAGCCTTACTGATAACACAAAACAGTTAACACATACTTTATATGTTATATGTACCGGTATTACATACCATACTGTATAATAAATATAATAAATTAAGCTGGAGAAAAATGTTATTAAGAAAATCATAAGGAAGAAAAAGGTACTTTTACAGAATTTATTGAACAAAATATGCATATGAGTGGATTCGCACAAATTCAAACCCATATTGTTAAAAGGTCAACTGTATAGGTTTACATACTTGGAATAAAATCAATATATGCACTTCATTTCTCTTTGCTGATACTTTGCTATATTTCTGAATTAGGTCTGAATGCAAATACTATCAAATGTGATATCTTCAATAACATACAATTCAATAATATAAAGAATCTAGTCAGATGTAATGGTTTAGGAAAAGGTATGAAACTCAAAGAATTCAGAAGTCTTTGACAGGAACAAAATGTAATAATTTTTAAACATTTCATAAGTAGACATGCAGTCATCAAAAAGAATGATAGAAAAATGACATGGGAAGTATGAGATTTAACCATTTTTGTCTTGTGATGTATTTTCCTTTTATTGTTTTGTCAAATACTATATTATTTATCTCAAGTGAATTGCACATTTTGTGTTGCTTTTCATTTTCTTGATTTTATTATATAACTCATACTTCTGATAGTTATAGAGAATACACTGTATCAGTGATGATAAAAGGCTCTAAATAAAAAGACTGTTTGACAAAATTATATAAAATTTTGATTTTTATGTTTAACTTATATATAAACTAATTTGCTTACTTTTCTCTTCAGTATCTTCAAATACTCTTCTTTCTTTTTCTATGAAAGCTTTACCAAGTCTTTGTGACTCATGCTAATCTCTTTTTTTTTATTCTTTCCACTCTACTCTTATAACTGAACTTTTATAATTGCATTTTTACATGAATGTTTTATATGCAGCTTATACTTTGCTAACTACAAAGAAACTTCTTTTTTTTTTCTCTTTCCCCCTATTGACGTGTTAAACTTGGAGCAGGACTCAGTGTGTATATGCTGAGTTGGAGTTAGCCTTTCACTCCTGTCATTTCTAGGTGTATTAAACATAGAAGTGGTAAAAAAAAAAAAAAAAAAAAAAAAAAAGGGCAGGGGAACTGGCTTGACCAAATGGTTTTCCTTGCTTACTTACTTCCTCCTCCTGCCAATATTAAGGCCCTGCTTTTGCCTCACTGCTTAAAAGGTGAGCTCAACCTGCAGAGCTGAGTAGGTGTCACCCATTTCTTGATGAGTTTCACCTCCTCACCCAGGAAGCGGTTCTACATGAAGCCACAGAGATGAGGGGATGAGGGTCCGTGCGGGTGGGACTCAGGGTCTGCAGCTCCACAAGGACTTGGTTCAGGCTCCTCTCCAAGGCCTGGGCGGCTTCCGGGTCATCCCGAATGTTACTCCATTCATCTTGGGAAGGCTTCAGCACATCCTGGAAGAGAACTCGGGTACCACACTGAGCATCAATTTTAAGAGATGCTCAGTGCCCTAAAAAATAAGTGAGCTCAATACTTCTATTCTTATCAGAACAGGGGTCAAGTAATGGAGACACGTATGTAGCTATGCTGCTGGTTTTATTTGAAATCTCTACCTCATGGGTTTTTCTTGGCATTATCTTGTCTAACTTGTAGACATCTGTTGCACAGGCTTCTAACCCTTTGTGTTCTATATTTTGCCTTGTAGAGATGATATTATCTCAATTGTTATGAAACAAGTGGGGTGTTAATGGGGATAAAAATGATTTTTATAGCAACTTTGCATCAAAGGAAAATTTGGTTGATACAGGATGTGGGGAGCAGTGGATTCCTTGGAGAAAGAAAGGTAGCAAAGCAATATTTGCATGAACTCGTGGTTTCAATATTCTTCAAAGCCCAACTTCCTGGTGAGGATGCTAATAGAAAACATAGTTAGAAATCTATTTCCTAGAGGCTTTCCCATTCAATCACACACACACACACACACACACACACACACACACACACACACACACACCTTGATTATTCCGTCATTCCAAACATCTAGTGTGTGCCCACTCTCTGCCAGACACTGAATTGGAGGTGAGGACACAAGGTTGAATATGCCCTATGAGTTGTTCAGTGACTGTGTAGGGTGGTTAAGAGGGATATTGTTGACTAGGCACACATTCTTTCCCTTGGAGCTCTGTACCTTGGCGAAAAGGTTAATATTTTCCAAACACGCTTGCACCTCTTTCTACATCGGTCTGGGTTACCATTATCAGTGCCTTTGTATCCTCTTTGGTGCAAAACTATACCCACATAATGAACACGTACAAGGGAAACATAGTCTATAGTCTTGGAAGGTTTTTATCACAAGCTGACTTGGGAGAATTCTCAAGGTATGGATGCCAATTTGCTGAAAGATGGTGGGAAAGGATTAAATTTTACAGTAATAACGATCTCCTTAGCTCACATGAAAGCATTGCAGACCCCTTTGCTTTACGGTTCAACAAAGGGGGTCTGAAGGATGTTATTTTTTCTTTTTCAAGAGACTCAATTTTTTAAAGCAGTTTTAGGTTCACAGCAAAATTGAGAGAAAGGTACAGGGATTGCCCATATACACCCTGCCTGTTATTATTATCCCCCACCAGAGTGGTACATTTATTAGTATTGATGAACCTACACTGACATATCATAAAACCCAAAGTCATGGGATCCACTCAGTGTTATGCATTCTGTGAGTTTGGACAGCATTTTAATGCCACATATTCCCCAATATAGAATCATAGAGATCAGTGTCACTGTTCTAAAAATCCTCTGTCCTCCACCAATTCGTCTTTTCCTCCCCCTTAGACTGTTATGTTTCCAAGCATCAAACCAGGTGGTGTATTCCTTGATAGATGGACCTCTGTGCTGTTGTATCTTGTTGCATTTATTATTCTGCATCCTTCCATACATCCCATACACATTCTTAGGACTTTTCTTTTTTAAAAAATGATTAAAATAAATACTATTTTTGTCTCATAGGGATGATATTTGTGATACTTTATAAACTGATAGGAATTATACAAATGTATCATTGTTTTTTATTATAGGACCAACTCTCAATTTTAATATTAAAATAGAGTCAGGGGAGAAGGTGGACTCCTGCAATAATGTCAACATTAAAACTGTGTGTTGTTTTTAATAAAGAAAGAAATGGAAAGGATAAAAAAAAAACAACACCACGATGTAACTCAGATTCAGACCTATCAGCCTAAAGTGTTGGTTGCACTGAGAACCACAGAGAGCTTTTAAAAACAAACCATTGCCAGGTAATAGGATGGGGTGGAGCGTGGGACTCATATTTTCCTTTTTAGACTCCCAGTTGATTCCTCTGTGCAGTCAGGGTGAGGATTTTCGGTTTAAATGTCAAGTCCTTCAAACATGAGGACCTTTATAAATGGTCAGGCAGCAACATTCCAGCCCCTAGAGCACTGAACTCCAATAAATAGCAAATATCCTTTATCAGAAAGCCATCCTAATGTGGGGGGACTGTTCGCTGAAGGTGGAAATGCCACCTCAAAGAGAATGTCACTGTGGTCATGAAACCATATATGTCAATACCTGGGAACATTTCACTGTTATCCTGTGTTCTAAAGATAAAAGATGCTTTAGAAATGGGGAGTGGAGCATATAGCTTGTGTATGATAGCTACATAGAACAAAGGGATACTAAGGAAGTAGATGGAAGTCGTCTGCAGACGAATGTCAACTTGCATATGACTTTGAAGTGTGAGTGTTTGCACTCGGCCACAGTCCCCTTGAGAACAGTTGAGCATTTGGCTGAGAGCAGGGCTGTGTGTGTGCTCACTTTCAGAGCTCACCTGCCTTTCAGAGTAGACAGGTTCTGGCTAGTCGTCAGTATTGCTCCAGTACACTTCAGACCATATTTGGAGAGAAACGATCACAAAGCACTGCACCTCTGCTAATCTTGAAGAGGTCCCACTTACATTATGTCCATAAAGAACAGAAAAGTTGTAGGACTTTTAGCGGTAGTTTTACTGCATTATTCAAGCTAAACTTTTAAAGTCAAATGCTATGGCTTCTCCTACTTAAAACCATTCAAATGGGAAAGGACTATCTAACAAATAAGTTACAAGCTTATTTTCTTGACACTCAAGGCCTTTTGAGAAGTTGGCAACTTTATTTCCCTTTAAGTTTCCATACAGCAAGTCTTTGAATAATGTCGTTTTGTTCAGTGTTATTTTGTTATAGTATTGCTGAGATGCTACGTTCCTCCATGTCCATTAGACTATGATAAAATTGGTTTCATTATATGGCATTTTGCCTCAATTTCAAGAACCTATTGATGACGTTAAAGGAGGACTTAGGGTGCTTGATCCATGCACCCTATCGTTTTGTGTAACTTATAAGAAAACTATTTTTTTTGTCGTCGTATTATTTTCAATCACCCTTAGTAATACTATTAATAGTTACCTGTCCCCAGAAGTTCTACCTGAGATGTGATTTATGTGGAGGAGGTTTATTAGGAAGTGTTCCTGGCAAAATCCAGGAGCAGGGTGGGGACGTAGACGTGGAATGGAAGGAAGAGAAGCAAGAATAAGATATCCAGGAAGATTTCATAGGAGGTGGGGGTGGCATAACTCAGTCTTGCAGGACAGACAGCTCTGGAGACATGTGAGGCTCACCACAGCATCGTTCCAATGAGGAGGCAATGAGACTCGAGTATGGACCTGTCTTCATCCCTTTGGTAAGGGCTCAGGGTAGGCAGGTGACATGACTGCCCGGCGCTCACCTGTCTCTGTGGGTATAGAAAAGACGTTCTGGCAGTCTGTGGGCTGCCTTCCAATGAGGAACTGCAGGTGCTGGTATTGGGGCTGAGATGCAGGTGGAGCTGGTGTGCTTGTTTATACCTGTGCCGTCCTCAACGTCATGCTGCAGCACTGAGCACCGGGAATGATGCTGGATGCGATGAGGATCTCCTCATGGCTCCCAATACAGAACGCCTCCCTGGGCTCGGTCACACAGCAACAATAGCAGAAACCCACATTAGCTGCTATTTAGAGGACTCATTTAAGACTCCTCAGAGTAAAAAGGGCAAAAACATCTGCCTAGGTAACTGGGAAGGACCAGAGAAAAGTGCAGATAATAGCACTTGCAAGTTGCCAATATGATGTATTTTTTTTTGTGTTTTTTTTTGAGCTCAGAGCCAATGATATAAGTGAGTGCCAGTATATAGAGACAAGTACCTTTATATATATATATATATATATATATATATATATATATATATATATATATATATAATTGTTTATTTATTTATTTATTTATTTATTTATTTATTTATTTGCAAAAGAGAAATGGAAAGGGAGAGAGAGGTAGAAACATCAATGTGAGATGAGAGAGAAACATTGATCAACTATCTCCTGCACACCCCCTACCTAGCATGTGCCCTGACCAGGAATCAAAACAGTGACCTCTGGTGCATGGGGCAATGCTTAGTCCACTGAGCCATACCAGCTGGGCAAGATATTTGGCATTGAACCCATAGCAATCAAAGAACATTGTGCCCATGCCCACTATGGGAACCTTTTCACCGTTTAGTTGCTCTAACTCCTCTTTGCACGAAACACTCCATTATATTTCAGTAGAAGATCCTTTTCCCAAGAGTTCACTGTAAACACTTCTAGTCTCTTTCATACTCCTTGTCGTGGAAAACCCCGTAAGGAATTTTGGGTGTGTAGATTAGAAGTGGTTCTCCAAATGACTCTTTGGAAACATGGAACAAGTCAAGTGTGTGCTAAGATATGGCATTAGTTACATTTTAAAACTAGTTGCACCATCCTTTAGAAACTGAGGTGATAACACCAGGCATCTGTAGATTGGTATCATGATAATCATGCTGAGTACCATCATTCATATATCCTAAACGAGCACCATGATTATTTTGTAGCCCACATTTTTTTATACTGTGTACCACACAGTACAATAAATAGTAATATATTGTGTGTGTGTGTATATATATATATATATATATATATATATATATATATATGTATATATATTTGGATCACTTTACTACAGTTGTTCTTTTTACTTTTAAAAAAGGTTTCTATTGTGACAGTTGGAATTTAGTAATTACGACTGTGAGAAAATATCTTACCTTAACCTTACTCACCTCGAATGAACATATGCCAAAAATGCCCTTTTTGTACATAATTCACAAATCTACAATGAAAAAATCTCAATGGTATCTTCAACCTGTGTGCAAAGTATATTGTAAGAAAAGATTTCTGAGGAAGAATTGCTCACAATTTATCAAGCGAAGTGGTCACAAAGAAGAGAGAACTATAGAAAATTTAATATTAATCAGAAGAAAAGCAGAGAATTAGATCTGACATTCCATTCACTCACTCCTTAAACATTTATTATGCTATAATAAAATCTTGATTATTGTATTACCAGATAAGCAGAAGCAAAGTGCTGTTGGAAACACTAGCCTTTCCATTATATTTATGAAAACGTACAGGTGAAACTCAGTTACTTGTAGTAATAACAAAAAAGGAGGAGAGTATTCAGTAAAGAGATATTAGACTCGTAAAATAATTCATTATATGATCTCTAATGTTTAGCTGCAGTTTAACTTGGAGTGGAATGGTGAAGAAGAATTTTCCTTTTATTTTTTTCTTCAAGAGCAGGGTAAGGGTTTAAAGGTGAACCATGAGGAAATTTAATTTCAAAGATGTATGGTAATCAGTGCTTTCAAAACAAAATTTGAAATATGCTTCGCCATGCCTTTTATGCTGTACAAAACACATCATTTATAAAGCTACAGATTCTGACAGTGCCTGTCTGCAACACAGGACATAACGCAGAGCAATCAAAAGGCATTTTAATCTTTAAAATGCGCTCGTCTGCTTTTCCATTGCCTTTGGTGTCTTCATACAATTTTAGAACATATGCTACATGCCAAGTTGTCTGGCTTTATCTTCTCTATAGAGGAAAAATGTCACCACAGCAATGCTTGACTGTTTGCTGGAAGTGGAGATTATCCCACGGATCAAACTTACAATGACTATTCAAATACTAAGAATTATCATTAAGTCATTAACAGTTATTGCCACAATTAAGCACTTTTTATATGCCAGGCACTGTCACATGCTTTATGTACTTTGTCTCATTTTGTCCTCAAAGCAACATTACGAAGTAATGATCAGTATCCATGTTTTACGGACCAGGAAGGTGAGATGGTACCCAAAAATAACTTGTGAGAGGTCCATGATGTGAATGGAGGACAGCTGAAGGTTCAAGCATAGGGGAGAAACTCCATTGCCTGCAGAGGGTGTGTGACATGCCTGAACTTTTCTTAGAGAGAAGCATAAGGTCATTAACTTAAGTAGATCTTCAGGCCTTTCCGAGAAGATGATGGACACGGAGGCAGAACTAAAGCAGCTTTGTCTCCTGAACCTTTTTGGACTGCGCCAGAGCTCAGTGATTCTTCACATGCCCTAGACCTGTGGTCGGCAAACTGCGGCTCGCGAACCACTTGTGGCTCTTTGGCCCCTTGAATGTGGCTCTTCCACAAAATACCATGGCCTGGGTGAGTCTATTTTGAAGAAGTGGCCTTAGAAGAAGTTTAAGTTTAAAAAATTTGGCTCTCAAAAGAAATTTCAATCATTGCACTGTTGATATTTGGCTCTGTGGACTAATGAGTTTGCCGACCACTGGGCTAGACCTACTCCTGAGGCAGAAACATTCCTTTTCCTGTCCCTGGAGCAGCATTCTTACCTCTATACGGTCCTGGGTGGCCTTGCGGTCTGAAAGTCAGTCTGGTGGAGATGAGTTTGGGAAGTGGTAAAATGAAATGCGATACTAGGAAATAGTATAAACGAATCCTTTCCCATAAGCAAATTTAATACATTATGTGAAATTGGCATTGAATGCAATCCTTATTAATCACTCCGTTGCTGTGGGTTTTCAACTTACTGCATTTATGAGTCTTCCTAATAGTATCTCATTTCTAATTTTGATGAATTAAAATAGTGTGAACAAATATCACCTCCCTTCTCTCATAATACATATGGCTGAGGCAAATGTAGGGGAAAATATTCTTGGATGTTTTGAGTCTGACATTTAGAAACCAGGGGGCACATGCGAAATACTGCTAAGGTGACACCATATTTCCTACCGGTTCTAGAAACCAATTCAAATAGCAAACATATGAATTTGTATTTTTATATGCATGCTATTTAAGAGGTATTTGACTACTGCAAATGGACCCAGAAGTGGTGTGTGAAGAGCAGTATTATCCAGCACTCACTCTTTTCTGGTTGGGGCTCTCCACACCTTAAATGCCACCCATTCTTTATATATATATAATATATATATATATATATATATATATAATATATATATACAATATATATAATATATATATAATATATATATATTTTATTATTATTATTTTTTATTAATTTTTCACAGAGAGGAAGAGAGAGGGATAGAGAGCCAGAAACATCAATGAGAGAGAATCATCGATCAACTGCCTCATACACACCCCCAACTGGGGATGTGCCCGCAACCAAGGTACATGCCCTTGACCAGAATCGAACCCAGCACCTTTCAGTCCGCAGGCCGACGCTCTATCCACTGAGCCAAACTGGTCCCAGCGAATGCCACCCATTCTTGTCAGACTATTGCAGACCAGCCAGGGTGACTCCAGTTCCCTGCCAGACATCGTCCCGGTGCTCTTTGTGCCATGCCTGGGGATGATGGAAATGAGACAGATAGGCCGGTGTTTTTGAATTCAGGAGGCAGTTCCTGAGTGACAAGATAATTTGTGTACCAAGTATTGGGTCTAGTAATAATTAATGTCGTTTTTAACATTCGTTAAAAATCTTGCTTGCGTTGACTTGTATTGACATAACCTTCAAAAACGTGGTATCTACAGAATGTGTGAAGTGCAATTAACAAGTTTTGCTTGAAAATGTTTGTGTTTGGTTTGGTTTTTGTTGCAAAACTAGGGCTAAGAAGATGGCGGATGAAGAGCATATTCGGCACTGCATGCTTTACGAGTTCCAATTAGGAAGAAAAGCAAGTGAGGCTGCAAAAAACATCTGTAGTGCTCTTGGTCAAGATGCAGTTAGCGCCAGAAAATGCCAGCGTTGGTTTGAGAAATTTCGCGAGGGAAATTTTTCGTTAGATGACAAGAGTGGTCGAGGCCGTGTGTCCAACTTTGATCAAGAAGCTCTTCAAGCTCTTTTGGTGCAAAATCCTCAAATTACCCAACAAGAGCTTGCGACAACTTTAAATTGTTCACAAAAAACAATTTCCAATCAATTGCGTGCACTTGGCAAAGTCCAAAAGTTTGGAAAATGGATTCCTCATGAGTTGACCGACAACAACCGTAATCAAAGAGTCACAATTTGCAGTTCGCTCCTCTCTCGTCAAAACCATTTGCCGTTTTTAGAGCAAATTGTTACCGGAGATGAAAAATGGGTGCTGTATGTTAATTTGAAAAGGCGGCCTCAATGGTTGGACAAAAATGAGGCTCCGCAGCCCACGCCAAAACCTGATTTGCATGCGAAAAAAGTGATGTTGTGTGTTTGGTGGAATTTTAAAGGAATTCTTCATTATGAACTTTTACCATCATTCTAACCAAACCATTACAAGTGCAGTGTATAGTGCCCAATTGGAAAGGTTAGCCCAAGCTTTAAGAGAAAAAGAACCCGCGCTGATTAATCGGAAGGGCGTAATTCTTCACCACGATAACGCACGACCGCATACTGCAAGAATCACTGCTGAAAAACTGCACCAGTTGGAATGGGAAGTTCTCCCTCAACTGCATATTCTCCTGATATTGCCCCTTCCGATTACCATTTGTTTTGTTCTTTGCAAAACTTTCTTCTTGGAAAAAAATTTAATAATGAAGAATGCCTCAAAAATGCATTGACCGAATTTTTTGCATCAAAATCACAAGAATTTTACAACAGAGGGATTAAAATGCTTCCTGAGCGTTGGGCACAAGTAGTAGAAAACAACGGCAACTATATTGTTGATTAAATTTTGTTGTACTGTTTAAATAAATTCGATTTAAAAAAGTATTAGAAAACGACATTAACTATTACTAGATCTAATACATAAATATTGCCTGATGATGTCTGAGTTCATATGAATTCACTGTAGATAACTTGCATGTTAGGTGTATCGGTTAATAATGCCGATTTTGTAATCAAAGAAAACATGATAATTTCAAGAGAAACATCAAAAGTGCTTTATTCAAAGTAATGTCCATTGCTGGCTACACATTTCCCCCATCTTTCAGGTAATTTGTAGGTACTGTTCCAATAGAATTTTTCTTGTTTTGAGGCAAACCATTCAGAGACCCAATTTTCCACTTCTTCATATGTTTTGAAGTGCTGCTCAGAAAGTGCATGTGCCATCGATCTATCGGAACAAGTGGTCACCTGAAGGAGCAAGGTCTGGTGGATACAGCGGGTGGGTTAATACTTCCCAGGCAAGATCTTTTAACGTGTCTTCAACTGGCTTTGAAGTGTGTGATGGTGCATCATCATGAAGCAAAATTACTTTGCCATGTCTTCTGGCACATTCTGGTCATTTCACGATCAAAGCGTGGTTCAAATTGATTATTTGTTGTCAGTAGCAATCAGTTTTAATGGTTTCACCTAGTTTTAGAAGCTCATAATACACCAAACCTTCCTGATCCCACCAAACGGAGAGCATTGTCTTCTTTCTGAAGCAATTTGGCCTTGCAGTGCATGTTGATAGTTGACTGGGATCAACCCATGATTTTGTATGTTTGGGATTCTCAATATAAATCCACTTTTCATCACCAGTCACAATTCAATGCAAAGAAGACTTTCATGCCGTTGATGAAACATTTTACTGATGACTTTTTGGTTTTCCATTTGTCTTTCCTTCAGTTGATGTGCCACCCATTTTTCTTCCTTTAAAATCTTTCCCATTGCTTGTAAATGATCGGAAATTGTTTGCTGAGCAACTTTTAATCTTTCTGCAAGTTGTTTTTGAGTTTGACATGCATCTTCATCCAGTAATGCTTGTAATTGTTGGTTTTCAAACTTTTTTGGTTGATCTGGACTTTCTTTGTCTTTCGCATTAAAATCACCACTTTTAAAGTTTTTAAACCAGAGTTCACAAGTATCTTGTGATGGAGCATGTTCACCGTAAGCTTCTCGAAGTAGTCAGCAGCATTTTTCTTCAAAATATTAAATTAATACTTCTGGCAAATGCTCTTTTTTTGGCATGAAATTTGGCATTTTTAAGTGTAAAAATATATATGATGTTAACACCTTTAGCAAATTGAAGTTTTGAAGCTTGTTGTCAACACAACAAAATAGCATACATATTAAACCCCATACATATCAACATATGTGTAACTAATTTTATTGAAAAAAATCTGCATTATTAACTGGTACACCTAGTAAACCCCAGATAATTAATTGTATTGCTTAGACTTATGGGGAAATTATTAGAATGATGGCTGTATTTTGAGGCATTTTAATTTGGTGTTGTGAGTTGTGTCCTGCAGGGTGTAAAATTCATTTTAGCAGTTATCAGGGTTATATCACTTGAAGTTTTATAAATTAAGTACATTTTATCCTTTCACAATACATTTCAAGATGTTATAGTTACAAATGACCTGTTATAAATTGGAAATAATGTTTAAAAATGTTACCTATATCTCTGATTTCTTTAGATTTCTTACTCTTTCACAAATCATAATGAGCTGTCAAATGTATATGGGCTGTTTATTTTAGACCTTCGAATAAAATCTTTTTTTTTCTTCTTTTCTAGACATGTAAAGCTAATTGAATATTTGAGAATTAATAAGGGATCTCACAGTTTTTCCGAAAACTTAGTGGTTACATAACCCCAACATTCTAGTGATGTAAAAAATATTCTTGTTAAACGGAGGCATAGTCTGGAATCCTATATAATAAAAGGCTAATATGCAAATTGTCCCCTCTGCTGGGAGTTCGATCGGAGTTTGACCAGGGGGAAGGGCTGGCCGGTCAAACACCCAAGGCCCCTTCTTTGGGCCAGTCTTGACCCCCTTGCCCTGGCCAACCCTGCCCTTGATCGGCCCCACTACCTTGATTGGGGGCAAGCTGACTGGCCAACCCCAATCAGGCGTGGGACCAGCCAGCCAACCTTCCATGTACCCTACCCCCAGCTGGCCCGGCCTGATTGGCTCTGATTGGGGCAAGCCGGCTGGACCCCCACCCCCCTGTGCACAAATTCATGCACCGGGACTCTAGTATAAAATGAACTGTATTTATATTTTCACCTTTAGTCTCACAGTACATAATATCTAAACTTTGGATCATCTGGTTTTTATTTATTAATCTTTTAGTGATTGATAGTTTATCAAATGACCTTTGAGATTATCCTATATAATAAAAGGTTAATATGCAAATCGACTGAATGGTGGAATGATTGGTCACTATGATGTGCACTGACCACCAGCAGGCAGATGCTCAATGCAGGAGCTATCCCCTGGTGGTCAGTGTGCTCTCATAAGGGGAGTGCTGTTCAGCCAGAAGCTTGGCTCACAGCTGGTGAGCAAAGCAGTGGTGGAGGGAGCCTCTCCCACCTCTGTGGCAGCGCTAAGGATGTCCAATTGCTAGACATCTCCTGAGGGTTCCCAGACCTAAAGGTTGCAAGCCCCCCGCCCCCCACCCCCGCCCCCCTCTCCCTCCCCACGTCAATTGCATGAATTTTTGTGCATCGGGCCTCTAGTCATTTGATATTCTGAAAAATATTGAAAGTAGCTTTGGCATGTATGTGTTTATTTTTTATATATTTACTCTCTATTATAGGTTCTATAAGAACTTTGGTTGCTTTTTTGGGGAAAAAAAATGCTAACAAACAGAATCTTGCCCCAGGGTGCCTGGTTTACAAATTACAACATAGCACAAATCTTTTAAGGAGAAATTGTTGATAGATTGGAAGGAAAGCCGTGTTTCTCAGCAGGTTTTCTGTTGACTACTTATATCTCCATTATCTCCATCACCCCCTGTGCTTGTTAGGCAGGCAGATTCTGCGGGATCTCCCCAGTGTAAGAAACCCCAGGTAACTGAGCACACTTACATTTGAGAATAGCTGGTGTCTTTCAGTGGCCTTGTCCTCTGATGGAATAAGTCGTATCACACATTGGCACTTTAAATAACTGTGATTTCAGTTCTTAATTTTGACTTTCTGACCATAATTGTTAGATTTAATTCTTTATCTTCTTCCTAATATTTTTTTTTGTAGTTGAAGTATGATACTCTTTTATTTATGTTTCGATGGGGCAGTATAATGGATGGTGAGCTGTGGAACCACTGTCCGGAAAAATGTCTACCACATGTTTTCATACAATATCAGGGTGTACAGAATACTTGGAGCTCACTGATTCCTAAAATAAGAATCTCCACACCAGTAGGGACTTAGCACCTTATAATTAATATAAAACAGGCCTGTAATTTAGAGATTTAATTATTTTGTGTGTGTATATGATAATTGTTGGACAGTGTAACCCAGGGCTTTCCAATGTATTATATATAAAACTTATATTTAGCCTGTAATATGTCCTAAGGAGCTATAAGCATGTAAGGTTCTAATTATGGAATTAAAAAATCTAGTTTTTTTTTTCAGATACCACATAAATAGCAAGAATCTATAAACATGGAATTATGTGTTTGTTTTTTTTTTAAGATTACATTTATTCAGTCGGCCATGAAAATCTCAAAAATCATTTTTTTTCAAGTTTGCAGGAAGAACAAACCCAGAGAAAATTTCATATAAAAGCAAAGCACATTGTTAAAATTGATTTGGCTGAACCTTGTAAGACTGTATGATCAATTTTTATATTATAAGACATTTTTTCCAATTCTTTTGGGTATATTCCCAGATTAGGGTTGCTGTTCTGTTTTTAAATTCTTGAGGAATCTCCATAGTTTTTTCCATAGTAGTGATATCATTCTATATTTTCTACAATTGTGAACAAGAGATTCACTTTCTCTTGAAGTATCTAAAAGTGTCTTTTAGTACATTACTGAATTCAATTTGATAATTAAAAAATTCTGCCTTTATATTCTCTGATCCTACATTTGAGGTTGATATATCTTAATACTCATATTATAATTATCTGGTTTTGTTATATTTGTTTGCCTTGAAAATAATTTGAGGATTAAAAAAATTTTTTTTTCTCTGGTCTACATAGTTTAAATAATTTTGCAATCATCTGATTTTAATGGGTACAATGGAATTCTGTGAACCAAAAGGACCTTTTTTATATTCAGAAATTAAACATAGGACAAAGTACACATTTAGTATAACTCTTCTGAAGTTTCAACATACTTCATAAAGACTTATTTTCATAACTTTAAAAAAATATATTTTATTGATTTTTTTTTACAGAGAGGAAGAGAGAGGGGTAGAGAGTTAGAAACATGGATGAGAGAGAATCATTGATAAGCTGCCTCTTGCACACACCCTACTCGGGATGTACCCGCAACCAAGGTACATGCCTTTGACTAGAATCGAACCTGGGATTTTTCAGTCCACAGGCTGACGCTCTATCCACTGAGTCAAACTGGTTTCAGCTTCATAACTGTTTTTTTAGGAAAAATTACCACACATACTGAAGGACAGGGCTATCAGTTCTGTTCATCAGACACACTGTAGGCTGGACAATTAAAGCTTGTCTTTTCATAATTTCAGTTAATGTCTCCAAAACATGGCCAGCTGTCCCATATGTCAATACAATCATGTTTGAAGGGTGAGAATGACACAGATTCATGGACTGACAAGGCTAATCTGCTAAACAAAGATGTATTAGGTTTATCTGATAATTTGCAAAGATAGTGTGAAAGTATTGTTTTTGTCCTTTTGAGAAGGTATTATGGAGATACGAAACTGATCGCTGAAAATGTAGCACTCTTGGGAAGAAAGGAATTTAAATGTGTTTCTATGTATTATGTACTAAATTGTCCTTTCTAGTATTATCTTTTTAATTCTAAACCTGGTTTATAGATGAGGAAATTGAGGCCAGGAGTATTTAGGGGGAAACATAATTTGCCCAAGTACATGTGTACATTTCAAGGAGAAAACAGCATGGGATTAGAGAAGGAATATAGGCTAGATCTCATTAAAGCATAAACTACTGCATTTAGAGCCATGCAGATTTTTTTTTTTCCCCTTTGGCAGTAGAATTCGAGAACCAAGGCTAATGGACTTCAAGTCAAACTGTGTGGATCAAAATCCAACAAATTGGGCCAGTATCAGAAAATAATGAGCAGGAAATGAGTGCTATGCACTGTTGAAGACTGAAAGTTGTGTACCCAGCTGAGGTCAGTATCAGGAAATCTGTGGAAACTGGGGGTGATGTGCCAAAAGCTCTAATGGAAATCAGGGCTCTGAGGATCCCAAAAGCTAGATGCACAAACTCATTAAAATTTTTTTATTTATTATGGATTTCACAGAGGAAGGGAGATGTAGAGTGAAATAGAAACATCAGCGATGAGAAAGAATCCCTGACCGGCTGCCTCCTTTGTGCCCCACTCCGGGGATTGAGCCGGAACCCAGGCATGTGCCCTGACTGGGAATCAAATAGTGGCATCTGGTTAATAGGTCAGTGCTCAACAACTGAACCACTCCAGCTAGGCCAAACTAATTTTTAAAAGGTATTCTTAACCAAAGGATAACATTTTATTGATGTCTCTTTATAATCATATGTGTGTGTGTGTGTGTGTGTGTGTGTGTGTGTGTGTGTGTATATATATTCTGTGTGTATATAATTACAATTATTTTACTAGGATGCTAACTTACTATTTTGAATGAAGAATTACCTCACAGGACATGATTACACAATTTAGTAATAGTTCATTATTGTTGAGCGATGTAAGAAATTAAATTACAGATAGAAACTTTCTTTTGAATCTCTAAGAATTCACTGTCCATGCAAACAGAAACACCAATTCCATATGATCAGTACATTCTCTCTGTATAAATAGAACTACAAGGGAGACAGAATTATAGTTTAAAAGTGTTATGTGATGAGTTGGATGGACCACTTGGGCTGGTCATGACAGAAATACTCCAATGTCCCCCTGCGTTCAAAGATACAACAAGCAAAATTTCCCTGGACTCCTCAGTTGCAAGACCTCATTTTAAGGCAACAACCCAATTCAGGACTTGACAGATTTCCCCACATCTTGTCTAGCAGCACTTTCAAGAGCATGTTGCAAAGGAATATTTTAGCAAGTAGCTAACCATTGGTTTTGCTGTCTTCTACCTATTTAATCTTTAACACTCTTATATTCCACCATGCTGTGAGTCAGCTGTAAGTTTTCCTGTCTCTTATGAGAAGAGTTTACTGGCCAAAATCACCCCTTCTATTTAGTTAGTGAGCTGATTTATCTTTAGGGCTGCATTGAACACCTTTGGACATGATCTCTACTATGGCTCTCCTCACCCATCAGCAGCGTGTTATCATGCCCACAAGCAGAAGCCAGAGAGAGATCCATGCGGATAAAAGGATGTGCCCATCTTCTTCTGTAAATGTTTCTCAAAAATGAAAAACAAGCTCGGAGGCATCCCAAAATATATATAACCTCCAGAAAAAGGAAACATAGAGCTGATGATATGGATTTGCTTGAGAACCAACTGCACTAATGTGTTTTATGATTTTTTAATCAGTGGTACGCATAATGATTTCTGCTATTCATCCCAGAGCTTTTAATATATGAAAAATGATCTTTCTCTTTCGTCTCTCTCTCTCTCACAAACACTTTTTCCCCTTTTGCATGTCTCTCTTTTTTTTAAACTTTGTTTTTATTGATTTCAGAGAGGGAGAGGGAGGTAGAAACATCAATGATGAGAGAAAATCACTCCTGCACACATCACTGCCCAGGGGATTGAGCCCACAACCCCACCCCCCAGGCATATATCCTGACCTGGAATCAAACTGTGAACTTGTGGTTCACAGGCCAATGCTCAACTGCTGAGCCATGCTGGTCGGCTACACTTCTCTTCTTTTTTGTTTTCTTTTTAAAAAATATTTTTATTGATTTTACAGAGAGGAAGAGAAAGGGATAGAGAGTTAGAAACATCAATGAGAGAGAAACATCGATCAGCTGCCTCCTGCACACCGCCTACTGGGGATGTGCCCCCAACCAAGGTACATGCCCCTGACCGGAATCCAACCTGTGATCTTTCAGTCCACAGGCCAACGCTCTATCCACTGAGCCAAACCAGTCTCGGCCTACACTTCTCTTCTTAAGGTAAGGTCTCTTTGCCCCTAATTCAATCCAGCTTGTTTGCCTCTTGAAGAAGCTAACGGAAATAATAACTAGCATTTTTGGAGTGCCTTCAGTGTTCCAGGCACATTGCTGGCTGCCTTCTCAAAGTCTCTACTCCTCTCCCAGCACTGCCGAGAGGGTATTCTTTAGTCTGGCTGGGAATGGAGGATTAAGGAGGCTGGGTGACCAGCTCCCAAATCTGTTCTTTCCACATCATGTCATCTCCTGTGCCCTTTCACTTACTTGGGATGGATGACCATTTCCATATAAGTACTTAGTTCACAGTCATCAACACAGCCTCTAAATCTTTGTCTTTCTTTAACAAATATGTCTAGTATATCACAACCCAAAGAAGGAAAGTAAATGTAAACTGAAGTCAGAAATAAATAAGGAGTCCATTTTATTCCAGTAGCATTACTTAGAGGTCAGGAACAGTGTTCTGAATATCTCTTTATTCTGTTGTCTGCGTGTTCATATGAAATACATTTATAAAAGGTAAGCATGTAAAATGTGTTTCAGGTTAAAATTTAGGATGTGCCATAATGTAATGTCTCATTAGTTTCTAGCCCTGCTGATACACTTATTGGAAGATATTTGGAAACAATACAATCAGAAAATATAGGCAGATTTCATCATTTCCCTATAGAAACGGTAGCCTGAAAGTCACACAATTTCATTGAAATTCTATCTCTAGGTAAGATTAAAATATGTTTGCTTTTTTCTGCCTCAAATTCTGTCATCTGAGGGGAGAACTCTAGAAAATATGTCAAGTAACCTTATAGATATTTCATTTCATTGTTTTCATTTCTGTAGAAAACACCAGAGTATGAAACATAACTTTTACATTTCCCCTTAGATTGTCCTTCTATCTTGATTTTGAGTATTGTTATATCATATATTTCTGATTAAATTTCCCTCTCTTTTTATTTATTTTTATTTATTTATTTATTTTATAAATATATTTTATTGATTTTTCACAGAGAGGAAGAGAGAGGGATAGAGAGCTAGAAACATCGATGAGAGAGAATCATCGATCAGCTGCCTCATGCACACCCCCCACTGGGGATGCGCCCGCAACCAAGGTACATGCCCCTGTCCGGATTCGAACCCGGGACCTTTCAGTCCGCAGGCCGACGCTCCATCCACTGAGCCAAACCGGTCTCGGCTCTTTTTATTTTTTATTTTTTTAAATCTATTTTGATGCCTGATTTGTATCAAAATCTTATTTATACTATAACATTATCAGTTAACTATGTATTATAGAAGTGAGAAAAATTAAATAAATAAGGTTAATAGATTTAAAAATCCATGCATTTGATAATTTGATACCAATTGGAAATATCAGGGAACAACATTGGAGTAAAAAATTTGGTTTTGCTATTAACATTAGTATAACCATGCTTAGCTTCCTAAAAGGTATAATATAATTGAATAGTTTTTAATCCACACCCCAGCTTTGGTACTCACTATAGTATAAATTGTTCATCTTCTCTAAGCCTCAGTTTCCTTGTATGTAAAAAAAAAAAAGGATTGTTCTTCATTTGTTCTATTAATGCATGAATGACATACATAAAGTGCCTAGGAGGGTGTGGAGTACACCCTGGTCTCACTGACACTCAGTATTGCAAAATTGTCATTGGTGTGCCCTTCTCTGGTGTCCCTGTAGCCAAACCTTTGCAAATCCAGTTTTCTATTCTATCTTCATTCTATTGCTCCTGCCCATTTTGATTATCATCACTTTATTCAGACTCTTATTGCAGCTTGACTGGGACTATGATGATTGCATCCTAATGAGCCCTCCTATTTCCTCACTCCCCCATCTCAGTTCTTCCTCATTGCTATTAGATTACCATTCATAATAAATAAACACAGGGATACCATTGCCTCGCTTAGATTCTTTCTAATATTGGCTTTTGCCTATTGAGTTCAAATGGAGCATCGTAACATCAGTGGCCTTCTACAACATGACCTTTCAGTCCTTCTATGGCCACTCTGCTGCACAGACCCTGTGATCTTTACACTGAACTTTTTCCTGTTCCTTTTCATTCTTTCTTCTCCTCTGTAGTTCCTCCTCACTATAACAGCCATACTTACAGTCCCTTTCTCATATTGGACTCCACATATACGTGCTATGTCATCTTTGAACCCTCAGATCCTATGAATTCCCTTCTCTTATGTCACACATCTTTTTTTTCTTTTAATATATTTTATTGATTTTTTACAGAGAGGAAGGGAGAGAGATAGAGAGCCAGAAACGTCGATGAGAAAGAAACATCGACCAGCCGCCTCCTGTACACCCCCTACCGAGGATGTGCCCGCAACCAACGTACATGCCCTTGAACGGAATCGAACCTGGGACCCTTCAGTCCGCAGACTGACGCTCAACCACTGAGCCAAACCGGTTTCAGCCTCTTATGTCACACATCTTATCTCATCCTAAATGCATTATAATCAGACACGTATCGGTCATTTTCCTCCTACTCTATTGTAAAACTTCTTGGATAAAGACTTAGTTACCATTGGGTCCCTGGGATCCTTCAGAGCAGTACACATAGCAGGTGGCTAATGACTAATTGCTTAATGGAATAGCTGTCTCTCGCCCTCCCTTCTCCTATTACCAGTTCTGTCATTTTCCGTGGGTATAAGTACAAATCATCATCATCATAACAAAAGCTTTAAACATAGTCATTCTCTAATACTCCTCACGGAATCACAAGGGCAATGACATGAGGTCAGAGTTCTGTAGAGATGAAGCAGGGGACAGTTATGTGGAAACAGTTTCTAGGGTGGAAGTGTATATTAAAGTTGGGTATTTTTAAACTTTTATTTATTAGCTGCATTGTTATAGTTTGGAGGCTGTCTGTAGCGATTAATGTTTGGCCTAGTTTACAGGGAACTGTAACAATGAACACCATAGTCTCAGCTTCAATTTTGCTTATGTAAACCCCCTCACTTTTTAGGTTTACTTGCAAGTGAACTTTGGTTCGGTACCGCCTTATCTATGCAGACAACACCTATGAATTTTCCACTTGTTCTAGCAAATTGGAGAATTAAGGTGCAGAGGCATGAGAAAGTCTCCTGACCTCTGGTTGGACTTCAGAGTGTATCATTAATTAAGTTGCCATCAAGTGACTTCATTCCTGAAAAGACTGTTCATAGCTACAGCATTAACTGACAGAAAAGCTGATCGGTGTGCAGGTCCTCTCCAGTGTTTCCCAAACTTTTGACATATGTGTACCCCTTCTATAATTTTCATAACACTGAGTACCCCTCATACTCATGAGAACGTAGAATTAGGCGCAGCTAAGCATGTGCAGTGCATATCCCCACCAAACTCCGGTGCAACGCGTACCCCCACCAAACTCTTCCCGTACCCCTGGGGGTACGCGTACCACACTTTGGGAAACACTGCTAGGCCAATGGGCAATCCCTAGCCTTCCTGGCCTGATGTCCCGCCTATGCCTGGGAGAGCATCAGCGCCTATGCCATGCTCTGTGCTCATGGCTGTAGTGCAGTGTGTTGAAGGTCATACTCTCTTCTCATCTAATAAACATGTGCCTCCTCTTCCTCTCCTGTTCACCTTGACTTTTTCTATCTCAGCTAGAAAAAGGATGCTAATTCGCTAAAGCCCCATTATTTCTGCCAGAACCAATAATTCTGTGTCATAAGTCAAATCATATAGTTATTATGGGAGGTATACTTAAATGATAAGAAGCAGTTTATGATTGTATTTTGTATAGTAAGTCCTTTGATTATGTGGGATATCCATAAGTTGGAACCCACCTACATAAGCACCTATGTCACTCACATGGAGCACGTACACAGCAGTAATGAAGTGAAACAATAAAAAAAAAAATTTAAAAGGAAGGTAATAATTCCTGACCTTGTGGCAAATAAATAAATAAATAAATAAAACATAAAGCACATATGTTCATTTATCAGAATGAGGGAACTTTTTATTTTTAAATAAATAAGTGGGAGATGGTGACATAACCACAAAATGCTGTATGTCAAGTCCGATATAACCCAAGGACTGCCTGTATACATTTTTCTTCTTTCAGTTCTTTCAGCTATAAAGATTAAAATATCATAAAACATATTGATAATCGTTTAAGTGCAGGTATTACCTCATCCAACCTGAGTTTGTGTGTTTGTTTTTGTTGGTAGTTTAGCTTGTTTTTTCTTTTGTTCCTGTTGTTGAAAGCATGAGGAAGCCATACAATAACATTTTGGTACCAGTCAGTTAGGGTCTCGCAGATCACTACCGCCTGTTTTAAACATTATAACAACTAGTGAGATTATAATTGGTTCCCATATTATGGGCTTTATTGTCTAAATAAATAGGCAGAATGACACAGATAACTTACAGGGTAGATTTCACTGATCCAGATTCATCTGTTTCAAAATCAAATAAATCATCTGTTTAGCTGTGGATTCTTAAATTCATCCATTCATAGATATTTATTGTTTGTCTTCCACATATCAAGTGCTGTAGGAGTTGGAGACAGAGTAGTAAACCAAACTAAGTCCATACTCATAAGGAGAAGTCTTAGTCTGTTTGGGCTGCTATAACAAAAATGCCAAAGTCTGGGTGGCTTGTTAACAACAGACATTTACTTCTCATAATTCTGAATGCCAGGAAGTCCAAGTTCAAGGCTTCAGCAGGTTAGAGACCTGGTAAGGGCCCGCTTCCTAGTGCCATTTTGTTGTTGTTTTTTGTTGTTGTTGTTGTGTTTTCACATGGTTGGAAGCCACAGTATTTACCACCAAAATTTAAAAATTGTGCTAGCTGAATTCCAGTTAACCTCCTAAAAATTAATTGGTTATATAGAACAAATAGTAAAAGTATTATATCAACCTTTAATGAACTTATACACAACATTCTACTTAGTTATCATTGCTTTTGTTTGGGCTTTGTTGCATTTTTATGATTATCTGTATTACACAATTTTTATGATTATCTGTATTACTCATTTTTTTCCTCTGTTACTTTTAATTAAGTTAAGTGAACTGTCATACAAGAGACCAAATATTCTTAGGACCATTTTAGTCAGAAAAAGAAAAATATTCTTAAGAATTTGTGAAAATTGTCATTGGGTCCAACACAGTTCTTTTGATATGAGCAGTGCATCAGTATTGACAAATTAATATGTAACATGTCTATTGTATCATTTATGAAATCAGTCTCTTGGAAATTTTGGTAATTTAATCCTGATGTTTGTATTTTTTTCAAAGCAATAAATATTGCAAAAGATTGCAGAACATCATTAAATGTTAATAAAAAGCTGATTCTGATACTATATCAGGATAAGATGTCTTTAATTTCAGTTGATTCTGAAAGTGTCCTAGTGGAAAGAAAACTTTAGAATGACATTTATTTCAGCAAGAAACATTTTTACACTATTTATTAACTTATATGGAAACCTCCCTCTTAACTCTTATAACTATATTTTCATTTGTATGGTTGATTCAAAATAAGAGTTAATCTAGAGATAGATACATTGTATTTTACTTATTTTATTACACACTAGAGTCCTGGTGCATGACATTTGTGAAATTTTCTTTGGGGGGAGTCCCTCAGTCCAGCCTGCACCCTTGGGGATGTCCAACTGCCGGTTTAGGGGATTGGGCCTAAACTAACAGTCAGACATCCCTCTCAAAATCTGGGATGGTGCATGCACCAGTGACCATACTTTCCATACAGGTGAAAGACATCTTGCTGTTGTATGGGCTGCTACATTTTTTTTGCCCTGATTATAAAAAGTAGTACATAACACGATTCTTCTGAGGCAGTAGTATTATACCATTTTCTCCATTTGTGGGTGGAAAAATGAAGCAAAAAGACGTTAAATAATTGGCTTTGTGACAGTTATAAGTGTCAGAAGCAGGGCTGACCACAAAATGTGCAAGCCAGAGTCCATGCATGTCATCGCTGCATCACCCTGTTTTTTCGGTGTTAGAGTAGCCTTGCCAGATTTTAATTTTTAAACCTAAAAGACTGTTCCCAACATATAGGGTAGGGTCCCTAGGCCTGGCCAGCAATCAGGGACTATCTGTGGGGTGATAGGGGGGCCCCCACTGGCACCTGCCTTGGCTGGTCCTGCTTCCTGATTGCTGCCTTTGGTTACCTTCCTCTTTTGGGGGGCAGACGCTCAACTCAGGAGCTGCCTCTAACTGGGGCAGCTCCTGTGTTGAATATCGGCCCCAGTGGTAAGTGCACATCATAGCAACCAGTCTTACCACAGTTTTGTCAATTTGCATATTAGGGTATTATTATATAGGACTAGTGGCCTGGTGCATGAAATTCATGCACATTAAAAGAGAATTAATTAGAGGAAATATTTTAATATTGCTATTTGCCCTTTCTCTATAATAGAAGTGTGAGAGATGAAAGAAAATTTGTAGAATATATATGAAAATCTCCCTCCTGTCAGAGTCTGGGGCGCACAGAGTCAAGTTCCCGCCCACCCGTGCATGCCTCAAAATCATGCAAGACCCAGACCTGGCTGGCCCTACCCCCATCAAGCCCTACAGGGTGGGGTGCGCAGCCTCATGTCCCCCACCAAACCCCGCCAGTGGGGGGCACAGCCTCAAGTCTCCCATCAAGCCCCGCTGGGTAGGTGGGTGCAGCCTCAGGTCCTTTATCAAGCTCTACCAGGTGAGGTGGTGCAGCCTCAGGTCCCCCAGCCTGGTGCCAGGCAGGGAGCATGACCTCAGGTCCCCTGGCCCCGGCGTGAGGGTGTAAGGGTGCAAGGGCATGAGGGTGTGATGACCATTTGCATATTAGTTCTTTATTATCAATATTATAGATTCATGCAAGAATGGGCCTTTGTTCACCTGACTGCTGGCATTGCCTTTGCTCTAGCTAGAGCCATCTTTCTATTCAGGTTCAGAGCTGCCTTTCCGCCTTCCCATGCTGCATAGCAGCCTGGAGTGGCTGGGTTGGTGTGGAATGCCTACATTGTTGCCATGGTGACTACACAACTACACAAGCATCTCTGTGCCTCTTCCCACCCCTCCTCCCCGCTACTAAGCACCTGTGTATGCAAATTAATCCACCATCTTTGTTGGGCTAATTTGCATACTCCTGATTAGCTGTTGGGTGTCACGAAGGTATGGTCAATTTGCATGTTACTCTTTTATTAAGTAGAATGTATTCTATATATAGAATAAAATATTTATAAATTTGAACTTCAATGTAATGATTCCATAATTTGTTTATAAAAAGACTAATAATACCAATACTTTTAGGAATAAACTTCAAAATTTCAAGGAGCTTCCCTTCCCTGGGACCTCTCTGGGACCAGGTAGTTCCATGATTCTATGCCGAGCTGTTAGCATACTATCCTGCCAACATCAACAGTGCTTGAGACAATGGAACAAAGAGAAGATTGGTTATTTTGAATATTGAGTAAACAAAACAAAATGCATGAATAAATTATGTGAGGGGAATTTTAAAGTGTGCAAATCCCTTAAAAATATAATTATTATGCAAGGCAAAGTTCTCAAAATGTTTAATTGTACAATGTACCAAAGCGCTTTATTTTTTTAATTTAAGCTGTGTTTAGGTAGATAATCTAGCTCTCTGCAAAACAGTAGAAAACAAATAGCTTCCAAGGATTCCTAAGAAGAATTCTGGAGGTGTCTTTGGAGTTTTTTCTCACTAGAAAAACCAACAATATGATTTATTATTTGAGTAGAACTACCTTTCCCCACGGCAGATATAGCTAGAGGTAAATTTCCTTTGGTCATTTCCCTCAAGGTTTTTCCTTTTGCAGTTTCCCTTCTCTCTTGTATCCTCAATTTTCCCCTCATACCGAAACTTTTCTTCTCCCCACAACCTCTGTCCTCATCTGACTTTTACCCTGTCTCTCTCCTACCCTTGGCAGCCAAGTTTCTTAAAAGAATAATTTACACTCACTGTTTCAGTTCATCAACTCTCTTTCCTTGTTCTACCTACTAATCTCTTTCTTCCCAGACTCTACAAAAGGATGGTTCTAAGGAAACAATTAGGACCTTACTTAGCAAACGTTGTACATGCACTTGTGGTGATTGCTTCTCTTCTTGTCTGGGCAGCATTTGGAAATGGACTTCTTACAGTAAACGTTGTTTCTCTCCCACATTTATTATACCATTACTTTCTTTTTCTTGTTTGCTCCAGCCTTTCTGGGTTGCTTCCATTTAGCTTAAAAAAATTATTTGTCAGACCCATACATTTGATATTCCTTCAGATTCTACTTCTACCATCCCACCTTTCCTATTTATAAAACTGTCATGCTTTTATGTGGTGATTTTTTTTATAACCGTTCCTTAATACTGCAAACACCTTTCCCTCTTCTAGACTGTTCTTCTGAGCTCTAAAGTGCCACCTATTTATTACCCCCAGAACCTAGAGAGACATCTTTGTCTCTCATATCATCCATCCTAATCAGCTAGGAACTTTACTTTTTTTATTGATTTCAGAGAGAGAAAGGGAGAGGAAAGTTAGAAATATCAATGATGAGAGAGAATCATTGATCGGCTGCCTCCTGCATGCTCCCTACTAAAGATTGAGCCTGCAACTTGGGCATGTTCCCTGACCAGAATCAAACTGTGACCTTGTAGTTCAAGGATCAGCACTCAACGACTGAGTCACACCAGCCAGGAATGAAGTCTTCTTGATCCTACATTTTGAGATCTCTTGATGCTATGTATTTTTCATCTCCATTTTTTACTGTTGTATCTTTTTGCTCTCACTTAGAATATTACAATAATTTTCTTCAACATATGCACTTCCCCATCTTAAAATTTGTTAATAGCAACTTATGCTGTTAAGAACAAGTCCATACTCCTCAGCAGAATTTTATATCATTATTTTATTATGTCTGTATTCTTTCCTTTAGTCACCTTATTGTTATTAACCGTAAGAAATTCCATTGTATTTATTGATTGGTTAAGAGCAAAAGTTGTGAAATCAAATTACTTGAGTTCAAGTCTAAATTTTAAGTGATTGCACAAGTTAGGTAGACCTTTTGAACCTTTGTTAAATTAATGCTTATTGGTATGCCTGGTACATCATAGGTATTCAATAATGCTATTGTTCGTAGTTTCTAGGTTGCCTTTTACATTTTCAAATATTTATGCCTTGGATAAACCATTCTCCACTCAAGAATGCATTTTCTTACCTGGACTTTATTCAAAATTTAGCTCAAGCATTTCTCCTTCTCTGAAGCTTTCCCTAAACACACTGCATCCCAGCCCATTTCCTTGTCTCACACTCTATTTCAAATAAGAGCTTTGCTGGTATTTGAGCATCCTTTTGTTATTCATTATAGAGGATGAGGCACAGGTAGGTTTACAGTTGTGAGTATGCGAAACCGTTTATTATATTACTATTTATTCATGCATTGTTTTCTATATGAATAATTTTGTCCCACCCTGTATACTGAGTTCTAATTGTTGGTTTACTCAGTCTGCTTTTTGAGGTTGAGAGCTCCTCAGGGATGGGGTTATGTCATATGAATCTCTTTAGTCTCTAGGTTTGCTCAAAGTCTGTTGATACCGAGAAGGTTCTCAATTTGAAGAAGAAAATGACTGGCTGATGAAATAAATTAATGAAAGTCTGAGATAATATAAAGTTTAGCAGGAACATTTGTTCCTTGTTGGTTTGCCATTAGAAGTATTTTAGTACTTAATAATTGATTTTTTAATTACCAAACTACTTGTGATATTTTTTTCTGAATGTTTTAAAGGAAAGTAAATCTATTTTCCTCAACTATCAATAAGATGTAGCCACGTTTGAAATATTCCTGTAAAACATGCATAGTTTGCTCATAATCACTAATTTGATTTTGAGAACAAATAGAATAGTCCAGAAATTACCAATTTCAAATTCTTTTATAAATCTCCTCCTCTACTTTGTATTACAAGGATGTAAGTAAATAGAAAAAAGTTGATACAAATGAAATCAATCCATTGGTTTGTTCACTTAAGATCTATCATATTTTACATAGACATAGTTGCTTGAACTTATGTACCCATTATATCTTATACTCATAATTCTGACAAATATTAGAAAAAATAGTAATAATAATAGGGTAATGATAGAAAACATCTGTTCAGCTCTTGTATTTTGAAGGTAGTGAATAGCTAAAAAACAAAAACATAATAAAAAATACAGAAATGAAAGAAATATAACTACCTACTAATATAACATAACATTTTAGCTCAGCCAATGTCACTCAGTGGTTTAGTCAGCCAGGAGATTATAGTTCCATTCTGGGTCAGGGCACATGCCTGGATTATGGGTTAGATCCCTAGGAGGGGGCATGCAGGAGGCAGACAATCAATGATTCTTATCATTGATGCTTCTATTTCTTCCTCTCTGAAATCAATAAAAATATATTAAAAACATATAAAACAGTTTATTAGGAGAAAGTTTCTTGTCCCAAATAAAGTCTGTTATTGATTGTTTTTTATTTATTTTTCAATTACAATTTATATTCAGTAATATTTTATATTCATTTCAGATGTATAGTGTAGTGGTTAGACAATCATATACTTGACAGAATGTTCCCTCTGATATTTTAATACCCATTGCACACCATATATAGCTATTACATTATTATTTACTGTATTTCCTATGCTGAGCTTTACATCCCTGTGACAATTTGTAACAACCTATTTATAGTAATTCACCTTTTTCTCCCAGTCCCCCAATCTTCCTTCCCCCTGACAATCATGTCTGTTCTCTATATATTATTATTTTAAATCCTAAATGTCTAAAGAGCTAGAAGATCTTGAAGAGTTAGTTCATTTTATCTTAAACCCAAAGATCTTTGAAGATTAATAAAAAAATCTAATAAAGTATGTTATTGATTGTTTTGGAAAAATAAAATTTGCTTTGAGTGGCTTTGTCATTAAACTCAGTAACTGTATCCATTAAGTGCATAGTAAATACTGGATTAGGCCCATACTTGTACATTCCTACCTCTTAATTTACCTCTTATCAGAAAGTGCTCAGTGTGTTCAAATATGAAAAGGTAATCTCCCGAGGCCAATGCATTGACCATTAGGTATTTACATCTTTTTGTCTAATCAACAATGGAATGTCCTTCTTCAACCCTTACATCCCTTCCAAAATGCTAAGTTCATGCAATTATGAATTGATTTGAAAGCTAAATTATTACCTCGTTAAACTTGCATCAATCCTGAGTTGCAGTTTGTACACAAAAGGGGTAGGAGAAACATAATGATGCTCTTGTCATTAAGTGGGAGCTGAGCAAATTGCATAGTTCAACATCTAGGAACACATTTTAAGTCACTCAACTCAAGCCATACCAATTTCCCGAATGACTGTGCAATTTCAGGTGCTTTCTCTTGGGAAGACTTTGGGAAATAACAGGCTATTCTGTTTAGTTTACCTACAAAAACTTCTCCCCAACAACAGATTTTTTCCCTCTACTATGAAACCCACTTCCCACAACAAAGCATTTGCTGATGATGGATTATCATGAGACGTTAATCATTTGAAAGATTACCCTGGTGAAAGCAAAAGTAAATAAGCTAACATTTGAGACCGTGCTGTAAGCCATTCTGTCGCGTGGGAAGAAGAGGTGATCTCGTTATGGACTAATCATAGGGCCTGGTTTTCCATAAAAGCGTATTCACCCACGTTGCCTTTTTACGATGCATTGAAAGTGTTTTGACAAAACTTGATAATCTCCACAGCATTATACAGTGAGTCACTAGAGTTGACAATATCATACGGTGGTGTTAAAGAGCTCAAATTCTAGATTCATGACTTTTCAAGCAAACTCAACATTTTTTTTGTTTTGTTTATTCTGTTTTGAGCACTGAGGATAAATAACACAGATAAGACAAAAGGCCAAATCCTTGTTCTTATGGACCTTACATTTAATTGATGATATAGGTTAGGGGTGTCGAACTCAATCAGAGAAGGGGCCAAAATCTAAAATCCAGCCTAAATCGTGGGCCGAATGGTTTACTGAACAGTCATAAACTGTCATTGTGATGGAAACGCAGCGGAGTGCAGTGATGACAGCGCGGTGCGGGCCACATTGCAAGGCCTGGCGGGACGGATTTGGCCCCCGGGCCTTGTGTTTGACACATGTGATATAGGTGAAAGACAACAACAATGTAAATAAATGAATGATGTAGAATGGCAGATGGAGAAAGCTGTGCAGAAAGGGAAGCATCCAGGAATTAGAGAATGCTGGTGCTGGGGTGTGTGTGGGTAGGTGAGAGGGCTACGGTTGCAGGGTGCGTGCTGCAAGGGAGGAAATTGTTTTGTGTTTTTTGTTTCAAATAAGGTGGTCACGGAAATCCTCCTAAGATGGTAAGATTTGTACCCAGACCTGCAAGAGTTGGGACAGGGAGTCATGTGGATTTCTGGGGAACAAGCATCCCCATCAGAGAGAAAAGTTTTTACCAGGATTGCTTTCTAGGTGTGAGATTTTGAGCAAAGATTGACATTTTCTAAAGTGTAGTTTCTGTTTCCAAAATATGGGGACAGTAGTATTACCTGCCTCAAAGGAATTCATGAGAATTAAGTACAGTAAGTCCTCGGGTGATGTGGGAGATCCATCCCTACAGCGCTATGTAACACGATTTTCACCTTAAATGAAGAACCCACCTATGCAAGCACCTATGTCACATGGAGCACATACACAGCAGTAATGCAGTGACACAGTAACAAAAGCTTAAATGAAAGAAAACAACTTTTGACCTTTACTTGTGGTAAATAAGTAATAAAAAAAATATAAAGCACATATGTACATACTTTGACATGGCAGAACTTTTTTTTTTTTTTTTTTAATAAATAAATGGGAGATGGCAACGTAACCAAGAAACGATGTATGTGGAATCCCACGTAACCCGAGGATGGCTTGTAATGGATGCATCACAGATAACAATCACTGGATAAATGTTAGATATTATTACATTGCTATTTGGAAATCAAGAGTTTCTCTTTCAAGTGACTTTTTTTCAAAGTAATACCTATTAATTAGTGCCCTGTAGGATTCCTTTTTTAAATTAATCAAGTATAATAGAAAATATTCTGACTACTTTTCCTCAGTGGATGTAAATAATATTAAATGCTCAAATGTTAGAAGGGAGAGGAATTGCTCAAACTTCATTTTTTCCTTCTTAATATTTCACTTAACCAGTTACATAGGTACATAAACACTTCTTTTTTCTCACTTTTATATCCCCATTTCTCAATATTCACAGCTACTTTCAACTATTTTTAGCTGTTCCTTTTGATTTTTGCAGCCATATTTCAATTTCAGATATTGTCTATTCATTCCTCACTATAATTAATGAGGATTTGGCTCTTTTATGCCATCATATGTACATTTGTGACCCCTCCATATTACCAATATGGTTGTAGCATATTTTTTGCTAGATAAGGATTTGGTGGTGATGATATTTGACTATGAAGTGCTATTCACAGCTGCAAAAAGAAAATGAATGTTTCCTTTCCTTTATCCTTTTTGTTTCCTTTATTAATAATTTTTTGAGTGTATTTTTTGTTTTGTTTTGTTTTTTGCTATTGATTTTTCTCATTTTTACTATTTCATCTCCCTCAGCAATGTAAATGCCCATGCCATATGTTTCAATGCTCCTGGTATCTTCTTAGCTTATTCTTCTCAGAGATACTTTCCTGGCATATTCCAACTAGCCACAGTCTGGCCTGGCTGCTCTCCAACTTGGTTTTCAAGCTAGAGATGATGGTTAGTCTCCTCCCTTTAGTTGGATCCTGTGTCTGGAATATCGCAAATTGCTTCTTCTTGGTTTATCCTCACGTTTTAACTGAGTGCGCTCCTAAGAACTTCCTGGGAAAAGGTGCACGAGAAACATGTTTGTCCCTTTTCATGTCTGATTATCTGTCTTACTCACCATGAGTAGTGACCTGAGTATGGAATTATATTGTGGAAACAAACTCTTAGGAATTTGAAGGCATTTCTTTTCTGTCACCTAACTTGTAATGTTACCGTTCAAATGTCTGAGGCCATTTAATTTAACAAAATTCATCTGAAAGCAACTTATTAGAAAGTGCTCTTAGGAAAACTGGTAGGAGAGTGAAGAAGTGAGCCTGGGAAGGAAAAGGGACCAAACAGGGGTGTCATATTGAGTGTAGTCCTACTGAGGAAGCTTCACAGAAAGGGTAGCACACACCTTGAGTTTCTCTCATCAGAGCGGCACCACGCCAGATTGCTTCTACCCCTGCACCCTTTAGCCAGTGCTGAAGGAAGGCCCCAGGCTCTCTGCGTGCTGAGGCAAGGTGAGGTTCAGAAGCCTGCAGATAATGCTTCCATGCAAAAGACAAAGTGGTGATGTTGGGACTGAGGGCACTCCAGGAATTGAGGTTCACACAAATGCTGTAGGGATCTGAGGAAACATGAGCAAAGATTGACATTGACTGCATCTCCTGCATTATTGCATAAAAAGTGCTGATGGAAAGCATTGGTCTTGTGACTCCAGAAGTCTGACACAAGCTGATATTCATTAGTTGTGCTGCAAATGAGATGATGTCAGGTTCAATCAGACATGCGTTGTCTTTAAGTCACTTGGCTCTTATATTCAATTTTGGAGGAATACAACCAATGAAAAGATGTTTCTAAGTGCTGGCTACCTTATTAAAATTGTCTAAAATGTAAATGTAGCTCAGTGGTTGAACATCAACCTATGAACCAGGAGGTTGAGATTCGATTCTCAGTCAGGGCATACGCTCAGGTTGTGGGCTTGATCCCCATTGTGGGGTGTGCAGGAGGTAGCTCATCATTGATGTTTCTCTCTCTCTCTCTCTCTCTCTCTCTCTCTCTCTCTCTCTCTCTCTCTCTCTCTCCCTCTTCCTTCCTCTCTGCAATAAAAAGTATTAAAAAATAAAACACAAGTGTAATTAATTATGGGATTCTATAATATTTTTAACTCTCTAGAAGGTTAACTCTTGTTATACCACCTGGGACTATTATGGGACAGTCAGAAATTCTTCCATCACACATGTTTTCAGTAACATCTTGTACTCTCAAGTAGTTGCTTAAGACTTACCCTGTGTTAGGCACTAATGTCAGTGCTAGAGTTAATGCTGAACAAGACGGATAAGGGTGTATACATTCATGTGGGGAGAGACAGTGAAAAAATAATGAGTAAAATGAAAACATCAGATAGTGATGAGTACTGTGAAGGAAATAAAATTGAGTGAGGCGATAAAAGGATACCAGAAAGCTAATCAATGTTCAAGAGAGACCCTTCTGAAGAGAAAGTAGTTCACCTAAAGCATGAATGATAAGAAGACAAGCGTGGAAATGCTGGGGAAAATTTACTCCAGGAAGAAAGGACTCAGCTTGGCTGGTGTTGCTAATGGTTAAGCATCTTCTGCTGAACCAGGAGGTCATGGGCTTGATTTCCAGTCAGGGCACATGCCCGGGTTGCAGGCTCCCCTGTGTGGAGTGTGCAGGAGGCAGATGATTAATGATTCTCTGTCATCATTTATGTTTCTCTCTCTCAATCTCTCTCACATCCATTTCTCTCTCAAATATATATATATATATATATATATATATATATATATATATATATATATATATATATATTTAAAGGAACTCAGGTGCACAGGGATTGTGAGCTTGGTGCTAGAGGAACAGATTTTGTGGTTTATCACCTTGTTTTAAAAGCCATTGGAGAGTTTTAAGCAGGGCAGTGACATGATCTGCTTTATACTTTTGAGGTTTCCATTGAAAATTTTATGGACAATGAGGGCAAGAGTAGGGAGAGGGAGAATGTGATGGAGGGCACCTCCTTTTCAGTTGTTTAATTCATTTTTATCTTTATTGTTTGCAAGTATTATGGATGTCCCCCTTTTTCCCTGTTGACCACCTCCACTCTGCTCCCATCCCCTCCCCCAGAAGCGTACCTCTTCAGTCTAGACTGAAAGGTGACAATGGAGTTGGAGGAAATAGGCAGCTTCTGGTAACTATTTTGGAGTAGAATTGACAAGCACATCGCCTGTGCATAGATATGAGGCTGAGGAAAGGGTGAAGTAAATAATGTCTCCTAGGTGTTTGGCAGGAGAGACAAAGTAGGTGATGGCAGCACCATTTTCTGACCTTTTCTTATGTCTGTGCTTCTCAAGCACAAGTGGTTCTAAGCAATGTTGCTTTACTTTTCATCAGGCTCAGTTTTAACTGTAGGTACATGTATACTCTTCATCCGAATCCTCTTTGTACTTCATGACTGATGATTTTTTAAATTTTTTTCCCCTAATTTTAAATCTTCTTTGGTTAAAATACATTTTTGACATACAGGGAGAGCAAGAAAAATTTTGCTCGTATCATGCCATCTGCTCCTTTTTAATTCTTCTCAGGAAAATCCTCCGAGGAAATGCATTGTCTTTTTGATGCCAATTTTGTTGTCAGAGAGACTGTTGCAGCCCAGGGTTGGATACCAACTGGCTGTGTGGCCATCAGTGCTGGCTTACTGGGCACTTCCTTCTCCCCATGGTTAACATCTGGCTGTGCATCACGCTGGGCCTGGAGGAGGGAGTTGCTTTCCCTTCTTCTGCTCATGGGGCTGGAACTTGGGCTGGATTCCTAAGCCCTGGTTTGTGATACAATTGTACTGTATCCCCAGGTCAGTAGATGTCTAAGCTATTTCTGATTTAAAAATATATTCCAGACTTTCCAGATGACCCAGTTTACATAAGTAATCTTTGACTGACGGGCCCTGATTTCAGAATCATGTCCACCTGTTTGCAGTCCTGACCAGTCAACGGCAAGGTTCAGGGAAAGCAGAGATGGTAAACCATCATCACTGAGCGCATCTCAGCAGCTTTGTGAATTAGTATAGTCCCTAAGACCGGGCCTGAAGCGCTTAGGGTGGACTACATGAAATAATATTTTAGAAACAAAAATATCAATGAAATTTTAAACTATAACTATTACTGTAGAAATGTTTTTTTTTCATAATTATTGATTCTCATTAAAATGAAATGCATTACATTGAAAAAGGTTCATAAAAATTGAGTCAGTATATAAAAGTATTTTTATTGTTTTGTTTGATATAAAATGCGTCTACTGTATGAAATTGGAAAAATATATAAAGTTGTGAAGAAAATAAGAACACTTTGTAAACACCCTGCCAGAAGACAACTACTGCTGCAATTATTGGTTAATTTTCCAATCTTTTCTCTCTCTCTCTCTCTCTCTCTCTCTCTCTCTCTCTCTCTCTCTCTCTCTCTCTCTCTTTCTCTCTCTCTCTCTCAACTGCATCAGAAGGGTTTGAGAGGATTGACTTCAATTTTGAATGCAGTTCTACTGTGGATAAAATGCTATCTGATAGCATGGCATGCTGCAGAGAAATAGTGATAGGAAAAGTCCATCGATGAGGCCAACTTCATTGTTATTTTTAGGGATTTTCCACATCCATCCCAAACTTCTGCAGCCACCACCCTGATCAGTGGTTATCAGCATCAAGGCAAGACCCTCTATTAACAAAAAGTATGACCTACTGAAGGCTCACATGATGGTTAGCGTTTTTAGCAATACACTGTACACTAAGTGGACTTCTGCTTACCTTTGTTTGAGAAGACCTTAGCATCATCAGGATATGTGCAAGGAGGGCTTGACAATATATCTGGGCAGCTGTAGAACCCTTACTAGGCAGGAACAGAATGGAATTTAATGGTCCTGTAGCCCCTCTGCTCCATCACAAATCTCTGCATATGCAAGAACATTTGGGCCTCAGTAAATTGAAAAGAAACCAAAAAAGATGGGACCACAAAAAGTTTATCATTACCTTTATTTTAGAAGTAGCAGTTAGCTAGAGCTTATAGTAAAGAAATGATGCTTATGTGATATATTCATTTTTCTATTAAATTTATTAGGGTGACATTGGAAAACATGAACATAGAGGTTTCAGGTGTGGGTTTCTGTGTTATAATATCTGTATATGACACTATCTGCCCACCCTCCAAAGCCAAATCTTCTCCTGCCACCATATATTCGGACCCCCTTCTATATGATGTATTTCAGTATGCTTTTGTTGAATCACTTGGATATAGTCAAACGTTAAACTCTGGTTTTCAGAAAGTGTAACCTTGGACAATAAAGACATTGATTTTTTTTTCATGTCATTTTGCATCTTCAATCCCTCTTTTAGTGTAAAAAGTTATCTTTGACAGAACGGTAAATATTTTCTGAGAAACATCTCATGTGAAGTGGGTCTTTAGTCAGCTTTAGTGTGAGTGACAAAAATTGCCAGCTATGATTCTGCAGATTTCCATCAAAGTCACATTAGAGGATGACAAGGCTGTGAACAAGAAAAAAGCCCAACAGGGACTGCTAATGGTGTGCGGAGCGGGCGATGGCCAGGGATTTCATTCCACAGAATGAGTCGGAAAAATAGAAACAAGTTTGTACATATGAAGAATGGTTACATCTCTCCTGACCACTGAATGGGAACCCAAGGAGGCCAGAAGAGGAAGTAATAGAGTATGTGAAATGAAATGAGGCCATTTACTGCGAAACCCGGTGTAGTGTATCTAGTGTCATAATTTGGATTGCTCAGTAGGGAACTAGCTTGGCTTTAAGTGCAGGAAGAGATGTTAGACAACCGATTGCATAGAAAATGTATTATTTTTCTTAAGGAACTTTTTCCAGGATCTGTTTTGTGTGTATGCCCATTTAAAAATATTTTCGATTTGTGAATTTTGTATATAATGCTTCACTTGTGATAATAAGAAAATTGAAGTTCAAAGCATGAAGTCACATTAAGATAGTTCCCTAGTGTCTAATATGACATAAATATGAGAGTAATGTTTTATTTTTCTGTAAACTGCTATCATGATATAGATATCTATGGTATATATATTTCTTTTACATACATCAGTGTATGTAAAAGAAAAGAACACACAAATTATATATACTACTAGACCTTCTATCGTACAAAGAGAGCTGGAATGAGCAGGATACTTTTAGATGTATTCTGTATTTCTTTAGCTAAGGTTTTGCACTTAAATTCAATATAACTATTACTATTATTATTCATGATATTATTATTAAAATTCCATAGACCAAATTACTCTAAAGTAAAGAAACCGTTTTTTAAATAGGAGAAGTATTTTTTATTCTGGTTTTCAAGGATTATCTGTGAATCTTTATGTAAAATTATAGAAGTAAATAATTTACGGGTGCTGTTAATGAAATTGAATGCAAAATATTTAGTTTATCATTGTGAACTGACTAATAATAATACAGTCATTATTTAAGTGGAATTTATCTTTTACTCAACATTAAGATTGGTGTGTGTGTGTGTGTGTGTGTGTGTGTGTGTTGTCTTTGGAGGGACATATTATTTTAATGTTAACAAAAATCTTTTCTATAATAATAAGATCAATTTTCTATCATGTTATTGAAATAATTGTGCAAATACAGATTTGATAAGTGGAATCTTATAGCATAAATTTGTTGTTCATTAATCATGCTGACAGGTTTAACGTTATTAAAAAAAACACCCTGAAGTCTTGTAAAGTGAAAATAAAAAGAGCCATTATTTAAGGAATAAGAAAATAAAAACAAAATATATTAGTGTAGTAGCATTTTGTATGTCTGTGTGTCTCATCATATTCAGTAAATTTAAAATACACTGAAATTTATTAAAAATGAATCTGTGAAAACTTTGTGGTCTTTGTTTTGTCTGGATTGTGCCCTTGTGTGTTTGTATAAAAACACAGTGTGCATTCCTTCATTTTATTTTATATTTTTTGCTAATCTGCACATGAAGGGAGGGGTGGAGAGAGAGAGAGAGAGAGAGAGAGAGAGAGAGAGAGAGATGAGAGAGAGATGAGAGGTGAGAGAGAAACATAGATTGCTTGCTTCTGCAACTGAGGTTCATGTCCTTGACTGAAATGGAACCCAGGACCCTTCAGTCTGGGGTCAAAACTGTGTCCACTGAGTTAAAGTGGGTGGGCGCATGCATTCCTTCCTTTTAAAGAAGCAAACATAGGAATTAAGATTTAAAAAACTGAGTGCAGTTAGTGAGAAAATATTTTGCATCAGTTGTGTGTGTGCGTGTGTGTGTGTGTGTGCGCGCGAGTGCGCGTGTGTGCGTGTGTGTGTGTGTATGTGTGTGTGTGTATGCTATGAACAAACAAATTTTCTGAAAAAATCCCTTATACTTTTGCTTTTAGCTTAATTAGAGCTCTAATGATTTGGCTTGAGTCAGAGAAATTTAGCAAAAAGGTCAATACAATGTTGGTTGGTTGCTATTTCTACATTCCTGTAATTCTGATAATCTGTTCAGATACTTTCTAGTTTAACAAATCACAGACAGTAAAAGTAATTCATTGCAATCAATTCATGACCACTGGTCATGTTAGATTAAAGCATCTACTCAACTCAGTGTAGAGAGCAGTGACTAAGTCTGTGACAAAATGAACATGGTAAGCACTTATGCCTCAGATTATTAGATGAGCAACAGGCAATATCTTGATTTTACTGATTATTTCAGTTGTTTTTAACAGTATCTATATTTCTATATAATTTACATTAAATATACAGCTCATTGGTGTTGATTATCTATCCTCATTCTAACTGCGTATCAAACTTCTCATTATCTCAGGTGCAAAGCTGAGGCAATTTTAACAATTCACAAGGTTTGGTCCAGTTTTAAGTGACAGAAGAAAGTTATGGTGTATCTATGAATCATATTTTAAGTACCTTATTTGATTTTGTGCCTTTCAATAGATTTATTCATGTAGAAATATGTTAGCATTTTTCTCTGCATATTTGCCTTTCTCTCTGAACAATGTCAAGGGGTTCGGGTGTGATTTCGCTTTTTAATCAGGCTGCAAGGACAGTTGGCCTCTGGTAGAATTACAACATAGCTCTGTATCACGTTCGCTTCTGATTAGCAGCTACACCATTTGGCCACCTCCAGCTTTGGTGTTTAACTTTTATCACTTATTCTGCAGCCCCTGTACAATAACTGTATTGTAATTGTTTGCTGCATACTGGTATTGAAAAGGGGGGAGGTATGTTTAGATGAAAACTTTTCTTGGATCAGATTTGTATGCTTTCGTTTTATCAGAAAGTTTTGCTTGGACATAGTTAATATTTATCTTGGAAAATCTCAAGTATAAATAACTAACAATAGAAAATAACTGTGGCAACATAGTTTTAAAAGCAATTAACAATGAATCTCTCCATTCTGAATTAAAGGCAAATACTTTTTCTGTGACACAAGAACAGCCACTGTTCTAAGGAAGTGCAAGAAATATGTTTGGACGGCTGAGCTATATAATATTGTCTTACATTGGTTTTGCAAAAGTAATATGTCACACACACACACACACACACACACACACACACAGGACCTTCAAAGGACCAATCAGAGGTCCTTTTTACTTCATTATCACCTCTTATTTTGTATGACTGTTGCATTTTGCATACAAAGACAAGAAAAGCAACCAAAATGGTGCTTTTTAAAAAATATATATTTTATTGATTTTTTACAGAGAGGAAGGAAGAGGGATAGAGAGCTAGAAACATCGATGAGAGAGAAACATCGACTAGCTGCCTTCTGCACACCCCACCGGGGATGTGCTCACAACCAATGTACATGCCCTTGACCGGAATTGAACCTGGGACCTTTCAATCCACAGGCTGATGCTCTATCCACTGAGCCAAACTGGTTTTGGCAATGGTGTATTTTTTTTTCTTCTTAACTTTTACTAGGACAAAGTACTTTCCTAGACTTTTACTTTATGGTGTTTTTTCCACATCAGCCAATGAAGAGTCAAAAATCCAGCTGAACCGAAACCGGTTTGGCTCAATGGATAGAGCGTCGGCTTGGGGACTGAAAAGTCCCGGGTTCGATTCCGGTCAAGGGCATGTACCTTGGTTGAGGGCATATCCCCGGTGGGGGGTGTGCAGGAGGCAGCTGATCGATGACTCTCTCTCATCAGTGTTTCTAATTCTCTACCTCTCTCCCTTCCTCTCTGTACAAAATAATAAAAATATATTTAAAAAAAATCCATCTGAGCTAGAGCAATGATCAAACAAACAACAACAACAACAAAAAAATAAGACTCCTAGTAAGAAAGCAAAATGGCAAAGATATTGGCAGTTCAAAGAAGACACAGTGCAAATGGTTAGTAAGCAGATGAAAAGGTTTAAATACACTCATAATAAGACAGGTAGATAAAATCATGTTTACCTATAAATTTAACAAGCACAGAAGCGTACGTTTTAGTGATGGTGGAGAACATATATATTAGCTGGTGAAAGGGAATGTCCACACAACCTTTAAGTCAACAATTTGGCATTAAAGTGTTCATTCTTTTTGATAAAGGGGTTTTATTTTTAAAATCATCTAAAGGAAAAAGTACAGTTAATAACTTGTTATATATTAATAGAGTATTATGTTACTTCCATGACAACACACACATGACAACATATTTTGCAGTCATTAAAATATTTTTGGAAGAATGCTAAGTAATTGGAATATGCTTGGTATATGATGATAAATAGGAAACAAAGAGCCGAAACCGGTGTGGCTTAGTGTATAGAGTGTTGGCCAACCAATTGAAAGGTCCCAGGTTCCATTCCGGTCAAGGCATGTACCTTGGTTGCGGGCACATCCCCAGTAGGGGGTGTGCAAGAGGCAGCTGATCGATGATTCTCTCTCATCAATGTTTCTAACTCTCTATCCCTCTCTCTTCCTCTCTGTAAAAAAATCAATAATATATATATAAAAGAAACAAAGACACCAAATATACATACCTTATTATCTAAGGCCTGTAAAATATATGTACACTGGAAAAAGTGCAGAAAGAGAAAAAAGAATGCTGCTAGATGCTGTGTCTGGGATTACAATGAATTTTGTACAACAAATTTGTGTTAATTTCAGTGTTATAATGAAAATTGCATATAAAAAGAAAATTGAAAACTAAAATCAAGCAAATAAATACAGAACATATTTAATAGAAAGATAAAAGTACATAAAGCTAATTTTTGATGGAATTGTCCACAAAAATTGCCAACCAATTTAGTAAAAAGGAAAATCAATCAGTTTGGCTGCCTTTAGAACAGTAAAACATGTTGTCAGTTGCTCCAGTTAAATTATTCCTCAATTGACTTTATTGACTAGCTGTTTTGCAGCTATATAGACATATTTTCAGAGAAAAATGTATTGCTGAAAAAATACTTAGTCAGTGAAATTTAATAAGAGGACACAGTGGGAGATCATTAAAACGAATCATCTTGCTTGACTGAGGCAATGTATTGTAATGCAGATTGTATTGATTTACTGAAATATCTGTATGAAATTAGTGTCTCATTAACCTGAGCCTATATATTAAAATCAGTATTTTATAAAAATCAGAATGCAAGTTTGGTTGATGTTGTTTTAATGAACAACCAAGCTAGTTTAGACTATCACGTAGTATTGGATCATCTCTAGATTTCCTAGCATGACACAGAAATTCATTAAGTAATCACATTCTCTACTTTCTATCTTTAGTGGGCACTTAGAAGAATGAGCAGTTCAGTACTTCTCCACTCAGCTACTTCCACAGATGATTCTGTAGTTGTCACATTTAGTGGAAATACATTATCTACTAGCATGGTCTACCCTCAGGTACGACATGCCGGAGTTCCCATGGTTAAGAAGAAGCAGCTCACTCTTATCTGCTGTAACTTATGTGTTTGGTTTCTTTACAGTTACTTTTACACTTCTCTGTACACTGAGCAGCCATTGGGAATATTAAAAACAGATGGAAACATCAAGACTAATTAATAGAAAGCGATGACAAAGGACATTCATTCTAAAGCAGGCCGTGCTATAGCCTTGTCTATAGAGCCTCAGCACTGGGTGACTGCTGCCTTTACACCCTCAGGTGTTTGAACTCTGTTGCTGATGTTCTTAATTATTATAAATATACTAAAGGGCAACAGTCCTCTGAACGTAGAATTTTAGAGAGAGAAGAGATCTTAAAGATCTTCTCTTTCCTTAATGAAGGATAAGAGCTTCAGAGAATTTATGGAAATTGCCTAAGGTCTAATGTAGTTAGTGACAAAATCAGAATCATACCTTTGTTCTGTTGTTCAATTACCCATCACCTCCTTCTTCTTTGAGAGGCTGCAAATGAATCCTCGCAATAGCACAGCAATTAAGACCATGGAATCTGGAGCCAGACTTTCTTGACTTAAATGTTGGCTCTATTCCTTGCTAGCTTTGTGACTTTGGAGAAAATCATATAATATATGTTTATATGTTACCTTTACTTAATATCTTGATCACATGTATTTTTCAAACATACTGTATTTTGCTGTTGCTTAGAAGTACTGTTCATTTGGGCCTTTTTTAAACTGATAGTTATTTTAAGTTTTATTTTATTTATTGATTTTAGAGAGAGGAAAGGAGAGAGAGAGAAAGAGAAAGAGAGAGAGAGAGAGAGAGAGAGAGAGAGAGAGAGAAATATCAATCTGTTGTTTCACTTATTTATGCAATAATTGGCTGATTTTTGTATGTGTCCTGACTGGGAATCAAACCCACAACCTTGGGATATCAGGACAATGTTCTAAGCAAGTGAGCTCCTCAGCCACAGCCCAAATTGATAGTTTTTAATATGTACTTTTTGAAAACAAAGGTAGAATATAAAACCTTTACATATTGTTTTGTTCCTTTGTAAATTAGCATTTGACAACATTGTATTTTTAATTTCCCTTCAATAATCCTAAGAGACATGTTCTTTTAACTGTATGCAATCAGTATTAAAGTTCGTATAGAATACCTTTAATTTACCTAATAATATTTTTTGTTCAAATTAAAACACACACATATACACATAACTGGTCTTTGTTTTTGTTTTTTGGTTTGAGGATTATATCTTTCTACCTAATCAGAGGCCAAATGACCTCTCTGTATTAATATCCCTCCCCCCTTTTTTAATGACCCCTATTTGCAGAGAATATTTTAGAGGGCAGCTTTAACTATTTTTCTTAGGACCTGTCCAAAGTGGAGAAAAATAGCCTCAGACGTAACATTGTCTGTGCATGTTTGAAATGATAACTGCACCATCATGCAGGCTGCACATTCTTGAGCTATTTTCAGCTGTGGCTGCTTTTAAGCCAGAATGGAGAGTGAAACAGCAGCTACGGAAGGGCGAGCTGGATTGTGCTCTTTCAAGTTTAGACCTGGCCTTCAAGAACAATCCGCTGAATGGTATTGAAAGGATAAGACCCAGAAGAGATATTATTTTCTCTATTTTAATGCTTTCTGAGTGCCTGGCAAGTGATACTTGACCTGTATATCGTACATACAAGCCACAGCATTTTAGAAGAGTCATTTATATCTCAGCTTTTCATGCTTCCATCGCATCCCCAGGTAGTGCATGTCATCGTATTATTATGTCGGACTAAGTGCTTCTTTGGGGGCACTGTGAGTTGACATGTGGAACTCGTTGATTTGAATGGAATATTCTAAATGAGGTGTACCACTTAAGAGACTAAGAATGTTTTCAGGGTGCCATTATATTCTGCCCTTTTCTACACCAGAATGACCTGAAACAGAAGAAAACTGGGTTCATTCTCCCGAGAGTGAACCTCTTACTCAGCCCAAATTTAGATTTCTTGGCATTTATTCCAAGTGCCAGTAAAGCTGTATAGTTAGTTCATGTGCTAATGGCGACAGGACCAGGCTGTCTCCATGTGAATAAAAGATTGAGAGGCTGTAAGAAAGGAGAAGAGGAAAAACAGAATTTGGGGATTGAGGGAAAATACTCTTATGCATCTTAAATGAATGCCCTACATACCTCAAGTAAAAAGAACGTGAAGGAAAGGCTTATTTCAGCCTACTATTTGAAATACTGGTCTGCACAAAGGAATATATGGTTAAATATAACAGTGGTTGAGTCATTACGTTTAAAATAAAATTAAATCAACTCAGGAATGTTGTCAATGTATTAGAGGCTAGGGGGCATATGATTCACACTGCTAACCTTCATGTTTTCACCTGTTTTAAAAATAATTCTGTTTCATCTTGGAATTTTTAATTAAACCCAGGAAATAGACTTAATGTTCTAGGTATTTTACAATAGTTTTCTTTTAATTTGGGAGTTGAGTCTTGCTATTTTTTCTCATTTTTAAAAACAAAAATGACATAACATTTATGTCCTATATGTATGGCTGCCGTGCATTTATACCTTTTCATTGATAAGCATTTGCTATTCCTCTATTGAGCCCATTTTCTAGTCCATATTTAAAGTTTCATGCTGTGGTTAAGCCTGATGAATTTGGATGCTTTTGGCTTCAGATAAAAGAAACCCCACCTCACAATGGCTTTACCTCATGGTGGCTTTAAAAATAGAACAGTTTAGCCCTGAATGGTTTGGCTCAGTGGATAGAACATCGGCCTGCAGACTGAAGGGTCCCAGGTTCATTTCCAGTCAAGGGCGTGTACCTTGGTTGCTGATCGATGTTTCTCTTTCATTGATGTTTCTAACTCTCTATTTCCGCAAGAGGCAGCTGATAGATGTTTCTCTCTCATCGTTGTTTCTAACTCTCTATCCCTCTCTCTTCCTCTCTGTAAAAAAAATCAATAAAATATATTTTAAAAATAAAAATAAAAGTAGAGCAGTTTATTACTTAGAAAGACACCCACAGTGAGAGTGCATTCTTGGTTGACTGGTTTTGGCTTGACTCTATCATGGAAGATTCACATTTTTCCCTCTCTTTCTGCACCGTCCTCTTTTGAGTTTCAGTTTTGTTCTTAGGCTGGTTGTAGTTATAAGACAACTCCAGGAAAAATTAGGGCAGTGTGTTCTCTACTCATAGTATTGGGGTGGATGATAAAGTATAAAAAGAGATAGATCGTGGAACATTCTCCAGGCCCCTTTAAAGCCTTTTTATTTAGTTTGATCGCATCCATCTTGGATCAAAATCAGTAGTAATAGGAAATACCATGAGCCAAGTGACAGATTACTCACTATCACTATCTGGAGCTGGAATTGCAGTTGATACTTTAGTACAGGGGTGGGGAATGTCCAGCCCTCAGGCCATATAAAACCTGGGAAATCATTTGGTCTGGAGGCAACCACAGCCACAGGTGACACTCAAAATTCAATAAATCTAGGAGTTTTTCATAGCAACAAATATATATTAAGTTAATTATATTAAAGGAATGATGTTATACATATCCAAATGGCCCTTGACAGGAAAAAGGTTCCCTACCCCCTGCTCTAGTATAATGGAATTCATTAGAAGGCGTGGGAATTCATTGATGGGTAAGTAATTATCAGTGACCATCTTAATCACAAGTCTTATTTAAAAGAAAGTATAAACACTTCATACCCATTAGAATGGCTGTTACTAAGACAACAACAATAACAACAACAAAACTTGAAAATAACAAGTGTTGATAAGGATTTGAAGATATTGAAACCTTTATGCGTTACTGATGGAAATATAATACAGTGTAGCCATGTGGAATAGTTTGGCAGTTTCTCAAAATAGTTTAACATAGAATTATCATAATTTCACTTTTAGGTATATACCTAAAAGAACGGAAAGCAGGGACTTAAATAGATACTCATAAAGCCTTGTTCATAGCAGTCTTAGTTACAATAGCTAAAAGGTGGAAATAACATGTGTCCATTAACACAGCTGAATGGGATGAATTAAAGGTCACACAATGGGTTATTATTCAACTATAAAAGGAATGAAGTTCTGATACATGCTATAACATGAGTGTAACTTGAAAACATATGGTAAATGAGATACACTAGGCACAAAACAAATACATGATTATATATTATAAAATCTTAGAGCTCTAGGAGCTGCTATATCTGGGTGATCCACTCATTTTAAAGGATTAGGCAAGTGATGCCTAAAATTTATAAATGATTCTATGCCTGGTGTTATGTGGCTGCTTAGTAGTAGGGCAATGTCTGGGTGTGGATTATTTCTCCCTTATAATTAGGATTTATTCAAATATTTAAACAAAATGCTATACCGAGACCCTTAGAAATACAGAGCTATTATGTATTAAGATGTTGGGGAGGTCATCATAGAAATGTGGCCACAGTTGTCCGGTTAGCTAAACTAGGGCAATAACAACCCTCCCAGCCCTTTCCTGTCCTTGAAATGTACAATACATCCTGCTTGCCTTCCCCATTTCCAGAGACTACCCTAAGGACACAGCCTTGAGATAGAAATCTGATGTTGAGACTACATGAATGGTATATGTGGCTGAACCCTGTAAGGCCTCTATTTAAACTTTTAAGACTTGGTGGGAGGGAGCAAACATCTGCTTGTTTTTCGGCCGCTCATGACAAGCCTTATCCATAAGTTCCCTTATTTATTAAAACTGCTGCCTACCAAAATGGACTGATCTACCCCTTTCTTAGGTCTTTCCCTACCCTCTGAGTATGGCACTGATTTCAGATTATACCGAGGACTTGCAAACCAACATAAGACATTTTCTGACCCTTGGGTCACATGTCAGTACCTTCTCTGTAAGACTCTGGCAGTGATTATCCGAGAGGAGAGACGTCCACTTACCCTTCTCAATTCAGAGGAGGCCTGCAATCTCAAATTGAGATGTTTCACCCAATTTCCTCTTGGTAGCAGAAGCATATTGGCTGATGCTTGTAGGTTGAAAGTGTTAATATGTTAATATAGAATATATATTTATATTTAGAAACATATGTTTGGGCATTGTTTCCAGTGTTTGATGTCCCAGGTATCTAAACAAAATGGGCACTGCTCAAGTCTCTCTGGAGTCTTCGGCTGTTGGCCACGCCACCTGCATGGCCAGGCTCATGTTGCTCACGATGGGTGGGGGACCAAGTTCAGTCCTGTGATAGCTCTCACTGTGGGAATTTCCAGCTGTTCGGACCCTAGCCTTCTGAACCATAACAAGCTTTCAGAGTTTTTAGAACTCAGTAATAACTGAAGAAAATCTAGACACCATTGCCTTGGCAGCTAAAGGGGGAAAGACACAACAACTTGAAATGGCAGGGAAGAGCCCAGGTTGTGAAGATTAGGGAAGGCATTACAGATTGGCTGTCAATGTTTTTAAATGATTTAAGGAAAGGGATGAGGCAGAAGATACCAAGAACAGAAAAGCAGAGGAGAACAAAGGATGAGCGTACCTGAGGCAGAGCAATAGTGTAGAAAAGGAACCAGGGAGAAAGGGATAGCAAAGAGTGGGCTTTCTGAGCAGAGATAACCCAGAACCCCAGGAAGTGAGGCGTTTGTGCTCCAGGGTTTGGTACAGGAAGAGCATGTCCCTACCATTTGACGTGCGGATGGGGGAGAGGAGCAGGGAAGGGAGGAAGAGAAGCTCCTGAAATTGATCTCTAAATTCAATCCAAACCTATAGCAACTATCACAATAAAGCACGTTAGACAAGATGAGCTCGACTGAGGCATTATAAGTTATGTTTTAATACCACTGTGATGTATCTTTCAAACTAAACTGATTGGAAGAAAAAATAACTTTTTATGTTACCTCAGGATAAGAAAAGGCAGTGTTTTTTAAAGAAAAATGCAGAGTGGGTGTTGAGTTTCAAAAACCCTTGCGGCTCAGGGTATCTTTATAGATTAAAGTGAGCTTCTCTTCTGGTTCTTTCTCTCTCTCTCTCTCTCTCTCTCTCTCTCTCTCTCTCTCTCTCTCTCTCTCTCTCTCGTTCTGAGCTCTGCTCGTCTGCACATTTGATCCATTCTCTGTTCACTCCCTTGTCCTCTCTGTACCTTTTCTGGCCCCTTTCCGTTACATGTGGCATTGCTTCTCCACTACCTGGCATGGTTTCTTGGTGTTTCCCTTTATATAAATTTTTAAAACAAAAGCTCTCAATGACATAGCTCACCCTTTCGGATTTGCCAGTAGGCTGTCATATGCTGGAGTGTAAATCAGCTGTCCGTGTACCTGGTGCTGTTTCTCAGGCCACACACCTTGGGGCAGGGTCAGGGTCAAGGTAGGGTCACAGTTCTATGAAATGTGGATGCTTAGGCAAAAGAGACTGGGATTGGGAGCGATCCTTTGGCATCTCCAGTGCAGGCTTAAGGTCTAAAGCAATGCAAGGTAATGGACGCAAATGCAGTAAACAGAGCTGTGTTGTGCTGTTGTAGAATGCAGTGTGGTACAACACAGATTCCAGACTTCATTTATAAAAGACAAGGCCAGACGCATAGGAAAGTTATGTTAGCTGTAAAAGAACAACAAACGTTGGACTTGAGAGGTTGATGAATCACTCTAACATTTGTTCATCTCCCATCTATGATATCAAATCTTAGAAAGGCAGCTGTTCACATTTCTTCGGGTGCCTGCTAAATCATCTTAAGCTCCTGCAGATTCAATATCGTGCCTATGACAGAATGAAGCAAGTCAACTGTGTGCTACATGAGTGGCTCATTTTGCCTGATGTTCTATTGCATTTGCAGCTGCATCAGCATACCAGACACGTAACATTAACTGATGTTCGGGGTAATGATAACCCCGAGTCATTAAGAAAATGTTGTTTTATGTCTGGCGCAGTGCACTTGAGAAGCAGAGAGAGACAATGGAGGAAAAACCTACCACTTACTGAATACCTGCTGAGGTGCAGACATGGAGAGATGAGGTGTTTATGCCGTTTCCCTGAAGCAACAGAACCCTGTGAGGCAGGTACAGTTACACTCACTTTCCAAGTGACAGAACTGGTTCAGGCAGGTTAAGTAAATTGTCAAATCAGGTCAGGAATCCGGATCCATCTTACTTCAGACATATGCCCTCTCCCTGCAACACAAAGGTTGTTCAGTTATTTTCTTAATAAGAAATTTTCAAGTCGGGATTTGCATGAGTTACTCTTAGTCAGAGTCAGGTCATCAATGCCGCAAACCCAGAATATCCACAAAGAAGGAGAGAACTAACATCTGGGCACATGTCAAGGCATGAGGGTTTGTTATCCTGTGAGCAAAGTATGATTATTCCCAAGGTATGAGTTGAGGAAATTGAAGCTCATTGAGGCAAAGTGACTTGCCCAAGGTGACATACTTAGAAAGCTGTGGCTGTAGTCACTTTTGAGGGCTTCTCTTTCTCAGTCCACTGATTAATTGTTAATTTTCTCAAGTGAGTTCTTATCTCCCTCCTTTTTTCTTTTTTTCCCCTCATTCAATATACTTTTTTTAAACAATTGATTTTTCACAGAGAGGAAGGGAGAGAGATAGAAAGCTAGAAACATTGATGAGAGAGATACATTGAGCAGCTGCCTCTTGCACACCCCCTTCTGGGTATGTGCCCACAACCAAGGTACATGCTTTTGACTGGAATTAAACCTGGGACCCTTGAGTCCGCAGGCCACGGCTCTCTCCACTGAGCCTAACCGGTCAGGGCTCAATACACTTTTTAAAGGTAGTCTCAGTTGTGCTGAGTCCAAAATTAACTTTAGACCTCACCTCTCTTTAAGGTTGCCTGCCTAATTTAAATACTTTCTTCTTTATATCTGATGGATGCTCAAACTAAATACATGGAGTTTGTTATTTTCGTTAGTTTCCAAAATGTGCCTTGCACTTTAGATTCCTTGTCTCAGTGCATAGCACCAGTGTACCAAGTAAAAAATTATCAATGAATGCTGAACAATTACCTTCTGGTATCTTTTTCATCTTTTTATCCTCGTGCAATTTCTCTAGGGTAGGGCAATCCTACATGGTTGCAATAGCTTTATCATCTGTCTTTCTTAATACCACTAGAGTGGTTGTTCAATTGAATTATTTTGATTGTGTCACTTTCTTATTCACAGTTCCTCCGTGGCTCCTCAAAGCTCAAAAGATAGCATGCATACTTCTTTGCTTGGTACATACAGTATAAGCCTTCATTACCTGGATGTTTGCCTCTCTAATCTACCACCTGCCATTCACTCCAACCTTCATGATGGTAGAGTAATTTAAAGATGCTTATGGTTCCCCAGACATAACAAATGTTGTTGCAGTTTTATGACTTCTGATGTTCCCTTCGCTTGCTGGTTCACCTATTTGTCAAGTTTTATCTCAAAGCCATTTGATTTCTAAGCCATTCCATTTTATTCCAGGGCTGCCACTCCTCTTTATTATACTTCCAGGATAACAGATGTCTTAAGATGCCATAATTACACGCGGACCTTTGCTCTCTCTGCTGATAATATTGAACTGAAATGGGGCAGGTACTGGGGTGGCCATACTGCTATTTGGCATTTGTCTTTTAGGATTGATAGGCATTTGTTCTGATTAATCGGTGCTCATGCAAGACAGCTATTAAATATTTTGGACATCCCCTCCAGCTTTCTATCAAGCAGTGTGTGGCATAAAGTGGGTGATCACAATGTCTGTTGATTCTTGAATTATGAATGATTGGGTGCTTGAGTGATGGCTGGATCTCACCCTCTTTCTCTCAGTGCCTTTGGCTGTCCAGTACTGAACCAGACAAATCCTTCTCACATATCCACCTTGGTTAGTTCTGTGCTTTAGCAAAGCAAGTGATTAATGCATTTTATGATGAGCTTTCACTTATTTGAAAAAACTTTGCATGTCTCCTTGAGGCTTCCTTCTTAAATTAACATACTCACTCCACTCAGTTATTTCTCTAATAGTTTTAAGATCTCACACACTCTCAATAGATTCTGTTCTAATCATCAATATTTCTACTTACAGCATGGAAATGAGAACTAAGAATAATGAATCATAGCAGGTTATCACAACCATATCACATTGAACTCATGATCACTTTTAAAGCCAAGAGTTTTATTTTCATTTTTCTATCTGAGCTGCTATCAGTCAGACTATTTCTGCTCCTATACTTGTTCAATTCATCCTTAGAATCTAAATACAATCTTTAATTGTGTCCCTGACCATTTAAAAGTAATAAGTTTATATGTCTGATGATCATCCTGCATACCCCTGTGCTTTCCATCCTAGTTTGGTATTATCTGCAGTGTGACTTCTATATGTTTCTTACAAATAACTGATGGAAATATAGAAACAGCAAAGTAAATCACAAAGCTCTGTTACACCACTTTTTCTCCAGTTTCAGGTCTACTTAATAATGAACATTGTTTGGGTACAAAATGTTTAGGTATAGCTTGCTGATTCTTAGGGTGTTTTTTTTTTTGTTTTTTTTTTTTTAAATTTCTCCCTCCCTTCTTCTCTATCTAGTCCACAGTATATAATTAGAGACCTAATTAAAGGCTTTACTTAGATTAATGAACAGTAGGTCTGAAAGTTTAGTTAATCTATTAATTACTTATCTTTATTAGAAAAGCATCATCATCATCATCATCATCATCATCATCATCCATCTTTTGAAATCAGTTTGGATATTAGCTGGACCCCAATCCTGCATTTCAGAGTAGTTTTTATTTATTTTTAATTTTTTGGTTAATCCTCACCTGATGATATTTTTCTTTTGATTTATTAGAGAGAGTGGAAGGAAGGGGGAGAGACAGAGAGAGAAACCTCTATGTGAGAGAGGCACATCAACAATTTGCCTCCTGCACACACCCGGACCAGGGCCAGGGATCCAGCCTGCAACCAAGGTACATGCCCTTGACTGGAATCAAACCTGGGGACCCTGCAGCCCGCAGACCGACTCTCTATCCACTGAGCCATATAGGCTGGAGAGAGAATGATTTTTAATTAAGATTAAACTCCCGTTCCGTGACTTGGATGGTGCAAGTTCTCTCCAGGCACTCTCCTGAGTCTCTAAGGAGCTCACTCATCTGGCCTCTTTTGCCTGTGTCTCCTCTCAGCTGCCTTGGAAACTCAGATACAAACTATTTTTAATAGAGAATGTTGTCATTATTCTGAGATTTCTGTCATTGCCACAAATAATATTCCTTATGGACCAGAGGTAAATGTATAGTAGACATGTCCCTTCCTGATTTTGCTACATATCAGTCATTTTTCTGCAAAGAAAGTGAAATTTATTGAATGGGAAACTAAAACCTCACACAGTTCTTTCTGTAGTGTGGGTGTATTTCAAGTATGTGCATGGAGACTTTTGTTCATTCTCATTTGATGAGCAATGAATTGTTACTATAACTGGTCTAAAGCAAGAGTTCCCAATATACAATTGATAATTTTACAGAATTGAAAAAAAGAAGATACATTGCTCTCTACTTGGGTACAATCCTTTCTTCACCTTGAGCCTTGAAGAACTTTAAATAAGGAGGTTGACAATGGTTTCCTTCGTATGGTCTTAGTATAATAATATTAAATAACTTTTATTTTAATGGACCGTTAGATAATTATTAGGAAAATAAAACTGTATAGAATAGTCTTTGTCTTTGTAGAAGCATAGCCTAACCTTTATGGTCTTAGATATTTAAAATGTTAGCGGGTATTTCAATACTGGACGCAATTTATCACATTTACTAAAGACTCTAACGATATACACAGGTGGAAACATAAAAGCTGCATTAAGAAATCTTACTGGAAACTAGATGGATTTTCCATTGGATACCAGTGGCTCTTAGGAATAGAAGTTTTTGTGTTTACACTGCCTCTGTGCATTAGAACATGGTCTTACCCAACAAAACCAAAACGAGAAAGGCCATCAAAAATGTTTCATTTTATTTTGCTTTACAACAATAATTCATTCATCAGGAATGAGCTAGATAACTCAACTACTTTAATATGTACATTGTTGATATTAATATGTTGCATTATTATTTTTATATAATATGGCATTCTAGATAGTATGATATCCCTAATATAATACTGAAACAGCACTATTTCTAGTTATGTAATTAATCATCATTAAACATAATTACAAAAATCTTTGTGATCAGTAACTTTTTAGTGCCATTATGAATCTTACCATTGCAGAATTGATTTAACAACCCTGTTAGGGGATAATACATTCCCCAAAGAGATTTAAAGAAGGATCAATTTATTTAACGGGGTTATATCTGCTTCATATGCATTCTTCTATGATATTCTGAAAAGAGCTGTCAGATAAATTATAAAAATACATTATAAAAAAAACCCAACTAATCTTTTGAATTGATTTTAATCTAGCTTCATCTAGGCAACATAATGCTCTTCATTTATAGTAGGGTAAATAATATGTGTGCAACTGCTTTGCCATTCACCACAAGTTAAAAATACATAGAGCTTTTACCTATTAGTAGTATGATCTAATGTCCAAAGTGGCAGATTATTGATAAGAGCTATTGAAGATCCACTAATAATTAGTCATACTGCATTGTTCAAGTTTAATTTCAAGAAACAAAGGAGGAGGCTTGATTACTGGTAATAATGGCAGTGACTTATGGGAAATTACAACTGGAAAAATTATTGATTGATGGTGACTGAAAGTCATTATCTTCTGGTGGCTGTTGGAACAGCTAATGCAAAACAATGAGACTGATGTTGGCCATGAAACCCTTGCCATATTAGCTCTTTCCTAATTGTTGTGTCTATTCCTTGCAGCTGAAAATGGAAATTAGATGGAAAAGTTATGACTCTACACTTATTCATTTATCTATATACATTTGTGTGTGTGTGTGTGTGTGTGTGTGTGTGTGTGTGTGTGTGTGTGTTTTGCTGATGGAAAAAGTACTTTCCCATTTTCAATGCCTGCCAAAATAAGGGGAATAGATTTTATTTAGTTACATGAATAAATACTAAATATTAAATGATGAAGAATATAAAGGTTCTGCAGTCTCATGATGTGCTTTGTAATATTTAACAGGCTCTTTTGTATGTTGAGAGTGGCCTATGATATTGCTATCTACCATGTAAAAGGGGTGAAAGTATACGCTGCCAGCTATTTTATTATTATTATTACTTATTTCTCTTTCAAACTTAGCCCTCTCTCACTTTATGGCGATTGGCTGGATTTCTCCTGAATTTTGTATTGCTTACAATGAGCTGTCAGGAATATAGGCTTCAGGACTGCATTCATAGGATAGACCCAATTATATTGACATATCAGACACTGGACATTTGACATTTGAGCAGGCTATAATCAAAGTGTAGCAATGTCATTTTATCTAATTTTAAGCACGGTTAATAAACACTTGTATTAATGTGATAAAAAGTCATACCTTGAAAATTGTCACCTGATGATTTTTATCATTAAACTGTACAAAGCAATTCTAATTTATTATATGGAATTTTCTATAAAGACAACAAGAAAAAAATGAATTATATATCTCTTGTTCAGAAACTGCCTGTTGGCATCTTTTTGTTTTCTAATAGATTTGATATGTAATAAAAGTTTATCAAAATATCAGACAGTTACCAAGATGCAATGGCAGGTTACCTTTGTGTTTCTATCATCTTTAATGTTTATGATCTGCCTGTTTTGTGCACAGATCTTGACTTACATCATGAGTATATTACAGTCAGTACACTCACCTAATAGGTCCAATTGGTTGTTCTTCAGATTGCTCTCCTCATACCCTTGCATTGTTCAGTTTTTCTTTAATTATTCTTATAATCACAGCTATATCTTAAATATGACACTGAGTATTTTTCTCCAAAAGGGTTCTACTGATATGGGAGTGTATGGGGGAAGTGTCTGTAATTGAGTAGTTAATACTCTTTTCACTCAGCGAACATGTCCATGAACCTGATATGCATTTACTTTCACATGATGTACTAAATGATATGTAAAATGAACTAACTGAACTGGATGGAGATGAGAGGAAGAGAATAGGTTGGTACAGGCTAACTGGTTTGACCTGTTTTGAGGGTTTGTTCTATAACTATATCAATCCATCAAAGCTCAAATGGCCAGTGGTTATATTTTTCAGAAATCAATATTTCTTAAATTATTCATATTATTTGTATATTTACAAGTAATTACTGAAGAGACCAATTCCTATTTTATAACCTTAAAAAATAGAAAATGGAAAAAAAAAGTTAGGGAAATTAATTCATTCTTTTTATGAGAAATGTTTGGGTTCCTGTCAAGAATGTGAAGGATCTGAGAATGTATCCTACTTTCAGGCCAGTATTTAGTCTGCAAGCTTCATGGCGGATTCTGGAAAGTCACAAGATACTCTTGAATCAGAGACAAAGACTTTATTACTCACAGCACTGCTAGTAGCATGGCTTTTATATCCCTCCATGTGCTTTGGGGAGGACATGGAGGGAACTGGGAGGGGTTCTGGGTTATACAGTGGGTTCTTGTCACAGCTGAGGAGCCTTGTCTTTAGGAAACCTGAATCTTTTATAATAATCACCATGAAAACCTGCCTGACCTTCGCTCTGGAAAGAGCCAGCATCTTGAGTGTACTGGACAGTAAACAAATCTGCCCCTAGTACCCAGGGGAAACACAATCTTGCAACGCAGTTTACTCTTGGGCAATTAGTATCCTCTGCTATCAGCATGTTAAGAAATCGGAGAGACCCATGGAGACCTAGCTCCCAATGTATCTCCTATGTACCAGAGATGGTGCTAGCTTAAGGTAGAATGAAAGCTTGCCTATGGTATATATTTCTGATTCAGATAAAATATAGAGAATACATGTAGATTAAAGTGAGATAGTTTTACCAATAAATTTTTCTAAATAGTATACTTACTAGTAGGACAGGTATATCTTTAACTCCAGATTGAATTAATATGCACTGTTATACATCAAATTGAATGCTATCAATCTTTGATTATGTATTTGAATCTATATTTTTATATCATATTGTTATTTTAACATGTGTGTCTCATTTATAACAAATTAAGGTTGGTTTTGGTATTGTGTTTTCTCTTTTAAAAATGATACAACTTTTTAAAAAATTACCTGCTACACAGGGTTTAGATTATTTTTTTTCAACAGTACATGTTAAAACTAAGTACTGAAATTGACAACCCATTATGAGAAAGAATTAGTCTAAACTATTTCTTCAATTATATAGTAATAATTATATCTGCATAACATTTCCCTTGATCTCATTTTTTTCCAGATTACTTTAAAAATTGTTTGGCCTTCTATACCTTTGTATAACCTTCCATTGGCTTTGGTAAATTATATCTTAGTGAAATTATTCACCTTAATTATCACCAATTTCTAACTCAAGTTAAAAAGCTTAGCTTCACTGGAAATATCTCCATTACCACATTCTTTTAACCTCATCAGACTTTTATCACCTCCCATAGTAACTGTCTTTGTTAAATGAGATTTAATGCAAATTTGATACATGCCCTTTGGTAGGTTATTATTTAAATTTTTAACTGATAATAAGGTTTTGTATCAAAGTACTTTATAATAATTTCTCATTTACTTAAAATTACTGACTATAGTATTCAGGTTAAATAAGCTGAAAATCATTAACACATACTTAGCACAACATTTACTACTATAATTTAACGAATTTTTAAGGGTCCAAAGCCAAGTATGTCTCAACAATTTCATCAATGGTACTCCTGCCCAACCCATGAATCCATCACATCTGTCTCTCACTGCTTAGAAACATTTTATCATCTATTCTGAAGGATTGGGCACGTTTATCTTTTTTTAAACTTCACTGAATGGAATGTGAGACAGCTTTTTTTAAAATATCTAACAGAATATAATAGCTTCATATAATTATGGATATGTTTCTTGTGTTTTGTAGAGCACGTGTTTGTTGTTTTGCAGAAAATCAGAAGTTGTAGTCAACCTCTGATGAAGAATGTTTTATGAAGGCCAAATTTATGTCCTGTCATTTGTTGCCATGCATTTCAGAATAAACAATAAATTTGCTTGTGATAAATCATGATGGGAATATTTTGAAGATATTGAAACAGCAGTTCAATGAAGCATGTATTGTACTAACATTCCCACCTGACTCAGTAAGAAGAAGACAGTTTGCATTGCACAAGAGCAGATAATAGCAACCATGTAATGACCAACTCTTGTGTTTGTCTTCCCAGCATTAAAAGACAATACCTACTGTAAAAGGCATCTTGATTTTAGAGATGTTAAAATAGTAATAATAATAATAAAGTCAGTCTCAGAATTGGTGGAATTTGATATCTCCTGAAGATTTGCTAGAAGTATGCCTCTGAAAATTGCTTCTTGAATATTATTTTTGTAGAATCCTATGATTATTTACTTATAAGAGATTTTTTCTCAATACTGTATCCAAATATCTATGGCTTTTGTTTCCAATGTAGCCAATTATATTTTTATATTTGGCCAAATCTAATAGGTTGCTTACTAAATGTTCCTTATACACATGTCCAAAGGTCTACCTTTTGCTTGGCAGGATACTCTTGTTTTACAAAACTTATTTACATGTAGTGAATGTCCTGAGTGACTGTACATTCTTAAAATTGAGGGTGTTTTGTTCTTCAATATTCTTCGAAATGGAAAATATTTCAAGTGAACATGATTTCAAAATCATTAAAATACTCAAAGCATTTCCCGGTTATATACTGTTTATCTGAATCATGTTATTGAATAGTCATTAATAAAGAGTTTGATTAATGTTTTTTTATTTTAATACCTTGGTTTGAAATATACTGAGTCTATATAGAAGACAGGAATTTAATTTCAAGTAAGTTTTCAGACTGTTTCTAGCTCACAAAGTCATAATTACTATTTTGACAATTATGTCTCATAGACATTTATTTTAATTGCATATGTTAGCAATTCATTTTGGCATGACAGTCAATGCCATTGTTGTGTTGCTGAATTATGCTTACAGAAACTATGTCAGAAATTCAACATGTGGAGAACAGTAATTAACCTGACTCATCAATTGGCTTTTGTGAATACAGATGTCCTAAGAATACACTCTGGTGTGTGTGTGTATGTTTTTCTTTTTAATTTAAGTAAAATCTCACTAATCCTGACACTCTCTTCTCACCCCCTATTTCTAAACCAACACTAAGTCTTCTTGATTTCTTTCCTAAATATGTTTTGGGCCTGCTCTCTTTTATTTCTATCATCATTTCCTTCATATATCTTAACATTAGCTCTCATATGAGTTCTGCTTGTAACTACTGTCTTCACACACCCACTCTTGCTCTTTCCAATCCATTCTACACCTTGAAAAGAGATAAATATTTATAAGACAGGTTTTGCAACTTTCTATAAAGTTGTTTAAGAGAGAAATTCTTTTAGTACATTTAATGAAGGCAAGTGAGCTTGAATTTCATCCCATCTTCCATTAGCATAAATATAATATATTCACAAAATTCATGTGTGCCTTAGGTTGTTATTATAATGCTTATATTCTCTGTAGGCTAATATAATGATTTTGAATTAGATATAAAGCCTATATCCTAAGCAAACATTTCTCAAATTTGAGCTTGAAATTACAAACCATTCATAGAATGTGTGCTTATAGGCAAAAAATCTAAATTTGAATTCTGCATAAAAATTTAGAGTAAACTAATAAGCAATTGAAATTCCTCACTATTTGCATTTATGTCCTAGCAATATATAACCATACAATATATGAAAGCCAACCCTAACCTAAATGTTCAGTTTGGCCTATTTCGTGCCTGTGAGATTCTCTTTGTGGGTCTCTTTCCTTTTCCACTTGTATTTTTTTTTCTATATTCCTTCCTACGTCGCCTCCCTATCACTGCTCATCAAAGCTGGCCCTCAGGAAAGGAGCAGATAGGTGAGCTCATTACGATTGTTAATAACTGATAAGGCTGAACACATTGCAGGAGCAGTTCATTATATTTTATTAATGTGAATCCTTGATTCCAAGTGGATGAAATTCTCTTTCTAAAATTTCATTCCCCAGCAATAACTTGGAAAGGTAAAGCTGCGGTAACTTCCTGGAGCCAGTTGATACCAGCTCACAAAAAATGCTTTATTAATTTTTTAGGAACTGCTGTGAGCTGGTTGTTAATATAGCTCTTATAAAAATTAAATTATATGAACTAACAATTAAGTAAATCTTATTTTTTTCTTTCTTATTATTAATAATTTATTGGGTTGACATTGCCCTAGCCAGTTTGGCTCAGGGGATAGAGTCAGCCTGCTGACCAAAAGGTCCTGGGGTTGATTACAGTCAAAGGCACATACCTTGGTTGCAGGCTCTTCCCTAGCCTGGCCCCTGGTCAAGGCACTTGCAGGAGGCAACCAGTTGATATATTTCTCTCACATCGATGTTTTTCTCTGTCTTTCCCTCTCTTTTCCACTCTCCCTAAAGTCAATGGGAAAATATCTTCTAGTGAGGATTAACAGCAATGACAAAAAAGATTATATGTTTCTAAGTGTACCTTTCCATGATGCATGGTCTTCATGTTGCATTGTGAGCCCAAAGTCAAATGATCTTCCATTGCCATGTATTTGGTCCCATTTAGCTTTTGCTATTGCTCCACCTCACTTCCCTCTGCTAACTCACCATACTATTGTCTACGTCTATGAGTTTTTTTTGTTTTCCTTGTTTATTCATTTGTTGTTTTCAGTTCTGTATCCCAACGATGAGTGAAATAATATAGCTCTTAACTTCTCTGTCTGACTTACTTTGCTTAACCTGCTGTTCTCAAGGTCCGTCCATGTTGTTGCAAATCACAGCATTTCATCTTTTCTAATGGCTGAGCAGTATTCCATTATGTGTGTACCACATCTTCTTTATCCATTCTATCGAAGGACACTGATTGTTTCCATGTCTTAAACACTGTAAATAATGCTGCAAGAGTGCATATGTCTTTGTGAATAAATGTTTTTTAAAATTTTGGGTAGATACCCAGAAAAGGAGTGTTATTAAAAACAGAGATTCTACTAGATTTTTTATGTGCTAATGATAATACTACCTTTTAAAATTATCTATGCTCTCATGCCAAGACCGGTTTGGCTCAATGGATAGAGCGTCGGCTTGGGGACTGAAGGGTCCCGGGTTCGATTCCGGTCAAGGGCATGTATCTTGGTTGCGGGCATATCCCCAGTAGGGGGTGTGCAGGAGGCAGCTGATCGATGACTCTCTCTCATCGATGTTTCTAACTCTCTATCTCTCCCTTCCTCTCTGTACAAAATCAATAAAATATATTTTAAAAAAATAATAAAATTATCTATGCTCTTGAGGATAGATTCTCTATTGGGTCAGTGGGTTCTGTCACTGCATACTATTCTTCCCCAACTTTGGTCAAGTGACACTATATTAGTAGCTTGAAATTGGCCATGGTAAATGTATTTACACTATAGAAATTAAAAAATACTCCCAATCAGAATTTGGTTTATTGTTTTGCTAATTATCTAGAGTTAAGAAAGTCCTGGAGAAAATGTAAATTATACACATTAAACTAAAAGGTGTGCTAGAGCTGAAGGTTTCACATTATTTAATAGCACAGACATTGATAAAATATTATTTTTGTATTTATAAACTCATTCAATCCAGCGAACAAATCACTTACATTATTCTGAAACAAATTTTCTCCATTTCACTTTCTTAGTATGTATTAAAATAAGGGAAAATATTAGCCCACATTCATGATGAAAAAGCCCTGTATCTCCATTGCAATCATAGGTTGGATATTGCCGTGGTTAATTTCATTTGTCAAATATGCTAGATCATGGTACCCAGATATTTTGTAAAACATTATTCTATTGATAAGTGCTTCTGTGAAGTTATTCTTTAGATTAAATTAACATTTAAATGAACATATTTTGACTAAAGCAGATTTCCCTTAATATTGTGAGGGGAAGCACATTCAACCAGATGAAGGTCCCACTATAAAAAGACTGACCTTTCGAAAGAAGAGGGATACCGCCTGCAGATTGAGTTGAGTCTGCAGCCTCATTTCTTCCCTGAATTTCCAGCCTGCTGGCCTACCTTGCAGATTTTGGATTTGCCAGCTAGCATAATTATGTGAGCCAATTATTTAATCTCCCCTCCTCTCTCTCTTTCTCTCTTTCCCTCCCTCCCTCCCTCCCTCCCTCCCTCCCTCCTTCCCTCCCTCCCTCCCTTTCTCTCTTTCACACACACACACACACACACACACACACACACACACACACACTCCTCATTTATATTCTGTATAATAAAAGGGTAATATGCAAATTGACCAAATAGTGGAACTACTGGTCTCTATGATGTGCACTGACCACTAGGTGGCAGACACTCAATGCAGGAGCTGCCTTCTGGTACTCAGTGCACTCCCACAGGGGGAGCACTGCTCCCCTTGGCCAGAAGCCAGGCTGATGGCTGGCCCCAGCAGCACTAAGGATGTCTGACTGCCAGCCTAGGCCCACTCCTGGGTTCTCTTAATCAGATTATCTGTGTATGTGAGACTTACTAAAATTTAGAGTTTCTTAATTTCTAGTTTCTCCCAATATTTAACAAACATATTTAATAGAGGGAAAGATAAACCATTCCTATCCATTATTAACATTAATTGAAAGATATGAAATTTGTGTTTTCTAGATGCGGCACAGCTAATATTAACTATATTGTCTCTTTTAATGCAAAACTGCAAAAAAAAATTAGCTGGTTTAATAAGTATAATATTTTCACAGACAATGCTGTTGGGATGGGTCACTTTTGCAAAGACAAAGTTTATGTGTGAGTAACTGCAGGTGTTCCATTTTCAAAGCCCCCCAAAACACTTAAACACCGAAACCTACATGGCATTTTATCCCGGGAAGAGAGATATAGTTTGAGTGGATTCCAGAGTGGGTTGAAGTATGCAGTGTCATAAATGCCTCAGAATTTCACATTCAAGATTTAATAATCTCTCACCTGCTAAATCATCAAATGCCCTTTCATAATAAGATACTGCAATACTATTCATTTCAATGGCAGTCACAGGATAACATGCTCTCAAGCCATTGATATTGATAAAGAACCCACAGAGCATTGGGGGGCAGGGGGGGGGGGAGGTTGGAGAAAGAAAAATCCAGTCTAATATGCTTTTGCTCCTTCAAATGGCGGGAGAATATTAACTTTTATTTATTCGATTATACATTTCCCCTCCAATATGTAGAGTTACTAAATGTGGAAAAGGAAAAGAATAGGTATGCAAAGTAGTAGTAATCCCTTTCTATGAACAGTGCTTTCTTAATTTTTAGTCATCGATTTTCTTTGCGTGACTTGACTTTGCAATGAATACGAATGGAAAGCCAAAATCAATGTGAAATATAATTTACATAAGAGCTGGTTTTTTTTTTTTTTTTGGGGGGGGGGTTTTTTGTGTGTGTGTGTGTGTGTGTGTGTGTGTGTGTGTGTGATACAGATTTCATACATTTCCAGAATATCTAGCTTTTTCTTTGCAAAGCAGTTTAAAAAGAAGTACATGAGGTCAGCAGCCATAACAATGTGACAGAGTAAGTGCTTTATTTTGAGAATGGTGGTAAAATAGAATTCTGCTTTATAATTGCCTCTTTCTGGCATTGACAGGTTTTTCATCATGCAGATTTGGGGCCCTTACCCCTTTAACTACTAAAGGACTTTACCCCCATTCTTAGGGCCAGTGCTACCTGATATTTGCATATAGGAGTATGAACAAAATGTATTCGCTTTAGATGCACAAAAACCTGCGATGCGGAAGAGGACAGAGAGCTGCACCATTCCCTATCTCATGTGTGAGAATCTGCCTGCAGTGACGGAATGTCAGGTCTGAAACTGAGGTTTCTTCATTCTGCGTCTTACCTCAGCCACCGAGCACACACCGTCCTCATTTGCTCCACTACATCCCATCCAAGAATAAGGGGGGACATTTGGATTCTTTAAATCTTCATGTCATATCCACATTCAGATTTTGGCTCTATCTCTTCAGTTGTGACAGATTCACATAGGAGAGTGCTGTTTAGCTTCACCAACCCCTGCTGTCTGTCAAGATGACTTTAATGAACAAGAGCAGAAAATGAGCCACATCTGTATCATTACTCAAATTATCATCTTTGGAAGCCGTAAAAATAAATGTGTCAATATCCCTGCAAAGCATATCAGAACAGAAAAAGTTATATATATGGATGGCATTCAGAATCTAAAAGCACTGTGGCTCTTTCCACCCCTGCTCCCCAGGACCTGCCGTGTGACTGTGTTGGAGCAATAAGAATAAATGAATGAGAAGCTGAGGATTTATTCTGTTTGAATAGGGCTTGCTCATACATGAGGATAGAAATAAGAATGATTTTCAGGGAAGAGAGAAAGCACCAGAAATTATTAGTGTAAATGAGAGCACACAACAACAACAAAACGCAAAGAGAAGGGGAAAATCACAGCATCATAGAGATTTTTAGCCCTGGGCTGGCGTGGCTCAGTGGTTGAGCTTCGACCTATAAACCAAGAAGTCATGGTTCCATTCCAATGACTTGATCCCCAGTGGGGGTATGCAGGAGGCAACTGATCAATGACTTTCTCCCTCATCATTGATGTTTCCATCTCTCTCCCCCTTTCCCATCCTCTCTGAAATCAATAAAAATACATTTTTTTTTAAAAAAGTCAGCCAGACCGAATGCCCATCTATGGAGCACTCCTGAGGGAAATGGGCATAGCTTGGGGTACACTCTATCTTTAGAGACAGCCTGTTACATTGACGGACAGCTTTAATTTATAATTTTATTATACATTAAAGCAAAACTTTGCTTCCCTAGAGCTGTACCTAATTCTGTGATTTGAGAGTAATTTCCTGGCTCTGGAAAAAAATCACTAAAAGACTTGTATATTAAGTGATTTATCCCCAGTCACAGAGTCAATATTTAATGAGCATCAATAACATGTAAGGCATTATGCCAGTTGCTGAATGTAGCTAGCCCCTGTTGAAAGTTCTAATGCCTTGAAAATATGTATTTGTTTATTTTATTTCTTCAGTAGCATAATTCTGTCTTTCACCCTTCTGATCTCTCTCATTTGCTTACATCCAGTTTGTCACATGGAAAAACGTGAAGCTGATGACTGGGTGTATCTAATAAGATGGAGAATTTTCTTATCTCATAAGCTGTCGTGTATCTTCTTATTGCAGGCGACCACAGAGTGTGTGTCACATATGAGAAATCAAATCCCGGTATTGTCTGTCATTTTGTGACCATTATTCCATTGGTTTGTTCTACAATTGCCTAACTTCATGAATTTTAGTAGTTTATAAATTAGTGAGTGCTTTTGTTTCGTGGTGTGTGACTACTATTATGCAGTGGCTATTAATTTTTTTAGGGTTTCCAACCTTCAATCTTCATAACAGAGACATCTGCCTAAATGCTTTCTCTTTAAAAGAAGAAAAATCAGAATGAACTTGTCCAGCACTTAGTTCTCTTTCATTTCTCAAGAGGTTGCCTATTTGAATCATTGGAATACTCTTAGTTGATAGAAGCTTAGATAGTTAAACAAGTTTCCAAACTTCTCAGTTATTATTATTTTACGTTAACTTCATTCTATGTAGATTCTAAAGAAAAACTATCTATGGAAATGAGAAATGAGAAATGGAATGCTTAGAGGCAGGCTATGAAAATAAAGCCTTACTTGGATTAAGTATCTTCCGTGTGTGTTGTAAATTGTTGGGGAATGACTGTGTTATGTATGACAATTCTGTTGGGCTTTGGGAGCTTCTTAATGCATATTGATTTTTGTAGAACTCTGTCTGGACCTGAAAGCCCTCTAGATAGTAAACTGTTAAGTTAATATTATAAATTTCTTGCTGAAACCGGTTTGGCTCAGTGGGTAGAGCGTTGGCTTGGGGACTGAAGGGTCCCAGGTTTGATTCCGGTCAAGGGCATGTACCTTGGTTGCGGGCATATCTTGGTTGTGTGCAAGAGGCAGCTGATCGATGACTCTCTCTCATCGATGTTTCTAACTCTCTATCTCTCTCCTTTCCTCTCTGTAAAAAAATCAATAAAATATATTAAAAAATAATAATAAATTTCTTACACTTTTTCATTCTTTTTCTTACCGAGTGCCTAGTTCTAGCATTTCTCTGTGGACAGCTTTTGGTTACTTTTGGGAAAGGGGAAGAGCAATCCAGATTTAGAAAAATATACTATAGTTGTAATAAATAGGGTCTGACTATTGCTAGGATTGATGGGGATCACTTTTCTCAATATGCGTGGATTATAGTGCATAGAAATCCAATCTATGTTTGTTCTGTAATATTTTTCAGTCATTGTATTGATAGAAGTGGTAGTTAGGTGATAATTAGAAAACTAATATTTTACTGAATTAGTTTCTTCTTACTTTATCAAAATATGAACCGTAAGTTACCTCTAAATTTTTTAGTTTTTAATATTTAGTGAATTTACAGTACTACAGTTATAAGTCAACTAGTTTACCATCCATCCACTTCTGAATAAATATTGTACAGTTATTTTTTTGTTTTGGTACTACATTGATTGTATGTTGATTTTTTTCTTAGCTCATGCTTATTAGCTTCTTTCTGTAGGCAGTGTCTAACTAGTAAGAAAGGAGGAAGAATGACATTAGGGCTAATACGGGGGCTCCAGAGCCAGACTACTTGAGGTCTTTTTTCCTAGATGACCCAGTCAAGGTTAATGCCTTTGTATTTCATTTTCCTCTGCTGCTAATTGGGTCTATAAAAGTAATTCATGAGGTTAATGAGTTATTGATGGGGCTAACTGATATCATACTTATAATTATCCATGTTAATGTTAGCTGCCAATATTACGTTGAGAAAACAACTTATTAAATTTGCCCACTTAATTTTGGTTCTGGGAAAAATAAACAAGGTAGGTAATTATGACAATTAAATAAAGACTTTGGATGTTTTGGTTTGTATTACAGTTGACAACGGTAACTTTTCACTATGAGCCTTTAAGATTTTTTCCCCCCTAAAAGATTCAAAGATGTTACTTGTTTGCTTCATAAGAAATAAGTCCTTTTTTAAAAAATGGTTTTCATCATACTAGAAGCCTGATGCACAAAATTCGTACACTCGAGGGGTGAGTCCCTCAGCCCAGGCTGAGCCCTCTTGTGGTCCAGAGACTTCAGGGGATGTCCATCTGATGGCTTAGGCCCATCAGTTGGATATCCTTAGCACTGCTGCATAGGCAGGAGAGGCTGCTGCCACTGCCAGTGCATTCACCAGCCATGGGCCTGGCTTCTGGCTATGTGTGCTCCCCCTACAGAAGTGTACTGACCACTAGGGGGCAGCTCCTGCGTTGTGTGGGATCAGGCCAAAACCAGCTTTCCAACATCCCCAGAGGGGTCCCGGATTGCAAGAGGGTGCAGGCTAGGCTGAGAGACCCCACCAGTGCACGATCAGGGCCAGGGAGGGACACGGGAGGTTTGCCAGCCGGGGAGGGACTGCGGGAGAGCTCCAGGTTGTGTTGGGCCCATCTCTCTCAGTCCCAATTGGTCAGACCCCAGCATCAAGCTAACCATTGGTCGAAGCGTCTGCCCCCTGGTGGTCAGTGCACATTAGCAACTGGTTGACTGTCTGCACCCTGGTGGTCAGTGCAGGTCATTGCAAGTGGTTAGTATATCATTAGCATATTACACTTTGGTTGAATGGATGACAGGATGACAGTTCACTTAATATATTAGGCTTTTATTATATAGGATTACTTGTCTCTGAAGAATGCATTGGCATATTTAACAGAGAGATGAGATTTTTAATGTCCATTTATAAGAGATAGACATCACCATGTGAACCTGACCATATCTGAAAAAAATAATTTGCTAAAGCAGGCATCACATTGATTTTCAATATCCGGGAACTTTTCAAATAGGAACCTTGCTTTAATGTTTTAAAATATATATAAATGCTTAAGATTAATTGGAGTTTTGACAATTTACCATTTTCTGGTCATGTGTCTTTCTATTTGTTTACAATTGGAATGAAAACATATAGTTGACGATTTAGGCTATTGGGTCGATGCAGGCATGACCTGTGCAAGCAATTTGAAAGCAATTTAAACTTATTTTGTAAAATTACATCCGGGAGGCAATATTGTTAAGTCTTTGCTCTCTGACCTGATATAACATCCATAGTTTGGTGGTATAGTCATTTTATATTTAATCTTATGTATATGTGTGCAAAATATTAGAAGGAATGCTAACTTCACTACCTAATGTGACTTTGAGTAAATCACTTAACCATTCTGAGCCTGTTTTCTGATCTGTGAAAAGTAAGTAATCTTTCTTAAGTAATACATATACAGATATATGTATTTTATAGTAGGGACTGGACATTTATAATTTAAAAAGAGTGATAGGTTTATTAAATGATGCTGTTCTATAAGCATTTTAATCTGCGGAATTCATTTATTGCCCAAGAATTTTTTTTCCTGTCTTTTTTCTCTAATGGGGTATAGCATACAGTAAAAAGAAAATAGAGATGAGATTTGGTAGGTCTGGAACATTTAGTTAAGCTTTGTATCTCTATTTCTTCACCCCTCTAATGAGTGGATTAGACCTGATGATGTCTAAAGATTGCATTTTCCTTTAAATTTTAACTGATTTCACAGTATCTTCCTAATTTTCTCAAGGAATTGTTTTCTTTTGAAAAATTACAAAATGAAAGAAATGCTTTTGCTCTTTGTACATACTTCAGAAAATAATGAAACTAGGAGATAATGTGTTATACTGAACAGTCATTTTATGTATATGCATATGTAAAACTAATATATATGTCAGAAAATAATGAAACTAGGAGATAATGTGTTATACTGAACAGTCATTTTATGTATATGCTTATGTAAAACTAATATATATGTCTCTTAATATATATGAATAAGCCTGAATAAGTAAATTTGATTGATAAGCAAAATATTATAATTATTATTTTATCATTTTATCACTAAAAGAAAATATGTTTATGAAGAAACTATAAAATTTTCAACTATATTTCCCCTTAGGTTTAGAATTTTCTGAATATAGAGTTATTTGTCTAAGTGACCATAATTTTTTTATTGGTGCTACAATGGGTGTTTTATTTAAAGTAATATATATATATATACACACACACACACACACACACACACACACACACACACACATATATTTATTTCAGAGAGGAAGGGAAAGGGAGAGAGAGAGAGAGAAAAAAACATCAGTGATGAAAATCATTGATCAGCTGCCTCTGACACCCCCCCCCACAGGGGTCTATAACCAGGAATGGAACTCTGATTTCTTGGTCTATGATACTCAACCTCTGAGCCATGCCAGCTGGGTATAATGATGTCTATTTTTAACAGAAAATTATTTGAGCTGAAGAAGAAAGAAGTCAGTTGGTTTATGTTTTTAATGTGAATTTTGAATGTGAAACATTGTGTTGTAAATAATTTGTATTCAAGAAAAGGAGTTTAGGATTAAGACCCAGATAAAAAGACGCTGGATCCAGAAACACTGGCAATGTTTTTAGAAACATCTAAAAGCTAGACAACAAAGTGGGCTTGACTAGAGAACTGTTTTCCATTTGCACTAGGTATCTGTTTCAAACCTGTTTATGAATAGGCTCCGACTGATTTGTGAAGGGGATTTGGTTTTTGCTTAGAGCAGTCCGAAGCATTCTTGTGTAAGCCACTCCACTTCACTGTTTTATTATCTATTTACTAGAGGCCCAGTGCATGACATTCAAGCACTGGGTGGTGGGGCGTGACCCCGTCAGCCCGGCCTGTGCCCTTTCACGATTGGACATCCTTAGTGCTGCTGTGGAGACAGAGAGGCGCCTGCCACCACCGCTGCACTTGCCAGCCTTCAGCCTGGCTTCTGGCTGAGCCACGCTCCCCTTGTGGGAGCACACTGACCACTAGGGAAAAGGTCCTGCTTTGAACATCTGCTTCCTGGTGGTCAGTGTGCATCATAGCAACCAGTTGTTCTGCCATTTGGTCGATTTGCATTACCCTTTTATTATATAGGATTACACTGCAAGTTGTTTTTTCTGTAATTTTTTTTAAGTCATAAAAGTAAAATGTGAACATATTTGTTGCTTTGGTTAGATTTGTATAAGATATAGTTCTGAAGTCATTATTCTGACTGCATTGGTGAGGATTTAGGGGCCGTTTTTGGTGAACTTCATTCTGCTCATAGCACTTCTATGTTCTCTTCAAAACTATCTAACTGATTTTTTAGTTTTGTTCACTGATTATTTTTTTCTGTCCTTCAAGCACTGGCATTTCACATACTACTTATTCTTCATTCTCGTTGCTTCCTGCGCTATTCTGCTCATAGTGGAAGACACAGCTGTGTGAAATACTAGCTCCTTTATGGAAAGGCAGGAACAAATTTACAACTCTTTGGAACATTTCTATGTAAATGATCCACAATTATGTGTATCCAGCCTATCTTTAAACCTGACTCTCTCTTCACTCCCCCAAATTCATGCTGCAGTGCTTTCTATTTTGGTTTCCTAAGCTCAAACCTTGAGTGAGCTTCACTACTTCCCTCTCTCCCTAACCCCCATCAACACTTTTTTAGAGATACTGCCCACATTTTGGCCCTCATCTTTATTTCCAAGGACATTGCTTTGCTCTGGACTATGTAAATGCTTTCTTTATCTAAAATAGTGGTCTCCCATGTTATCATTGATGTTTCTCTCTCCCTCTCCCTTTCTTTCTGAAATCCATTAAAATAGTGGCCTCCCAAAAGCTTTCCTTACTTCCAGTTCATCTCCAGTCAACCTTTGGACATACAATGAGATCAGTTATTATCTCGTTGCTTTAAATGTTTGTTTTGTTACTTAGTCTTTCAGGTGCTTCATAACCTTCATCTTTAAGATTATAGTTTGATCCATGTTTATATTTTTATGTTTATTCCCCCTTCTCCTTGATCTCTCATTTATCCTAATGTGGAAGAGGCTGCTGGGGGTCTACCCAGATTTAACCTGTTCTTCCTGCAAATGCAAGACCTGCAGCATCTTCGCAGTTAAGATGTGACAGTGTGATTAAGTTCCCAGTAATGAAATGAGAACACAAGTGACATGTAATTCCTCTGGATTTATACTCTAAGACATTGTATACTGTCTCCTTTTCCTTCCCACTGACTGGAATCTGAGGCAATTCTGAGGCCGCTGAGAAGATGCCAAATGGAAGGAACCTAATTTACCCCAATGCTTTCTTGGAACTCAGCTGCCTCTATCAACCTTGACTCTCTACTTTGGATGTCTGTATGGAAGTGGAATAAACTCTTTTTCTTTTGGCCATTAAGTCCTTTGTAGTCGGAGGCTTCTAATTAGTATTTTGTCATTTTTCATGGAAGCATTCTGTTTTGTCCCTGGAAATTCCAAATCTTTGCAGAATGGAGTATACTCAAAAACCTCATATTAGTCAATGAAACTGTCTCCAAAAATAGCAAATATACTTTGTAGATATGCTTATCTTATATTCCAATATAAGGAATTACCTCTATTTGCATGAGAATAGAAGCTATAACTTGGCCCCTGGGTCCCTGAACTATTTTAGACGTCTCCATTTCTAGCTTCCATGTGTTAGGATATCATTTTCTTATGTATGCTGAAGCAATCACATTAGGATATTAAGTTTTTTAACATGCCCAAAGAGAACATGGTTTAAGCAAGAGGGAGGCTTATTTCTAGAATAAAGGTCTAAAATAATATACAATAAATATATAGGAAGTGATTCCCTTTTCAGTTAATGAGAAGGGAAGAGGCCCAACCACTGTTACTAAGACCATGACCTGTGGCTTCCAGAATAATTTCTGTCCAAATCTCCTTGTTCAGAACTTAATCGCATGGCCACGCCTCCCTGCTGGGAAATGTAATCTTTAATTCCAATACCTTGAGGCCAATTTAAACTTTGTTCAGTTCATTACTGAAACAAAAATTAAAAATGTGATGATGAGTACTGGAAAAAACTAATGCTATCTGACACACTGCATGGCTATATAAAAGCTTTAATATTACCTGCTAGATTGCTGCAAATGGAAATTTTTTCTTCTTCTTCTAACTCCCCTTTCTGGTTGTCTTTTTGATCTTGGCAAGCAGCACCAACAAAATCATCAACAAAATAAAAAGCCCTACATACTTCCTTATTTCTTATATCCACATCTAATCCATAGTATGTCCTATTGATTCTATCTCATCATATTGATATCATGTTTGCTCTTTCTTTCTTCTGCAAAGATTGCAGTATAAACCATGATCACCATCTTGCTCTTTGACTATTGTAGTGGATCTGTAAATAGGGTTTGGGCTTTTACTAACTCTAACCCAGGGGTGGGGAACATCTGGTCTGTGGGCCATATAAGACCAGCAAAATCATTTGGTCTGAACCTGCCAAGACATTAGGGGTGAGTTAATTAAATGTTTGACCAAATATAGCAGGCCAAGGGAATTGGTACAACCAATTTGTAAAACAGTCTGGCAGTGTTTACTTAAGTAGAACATAGTCTAATGTATGAGCCAGTAATTTCATTTCTCCTCATATGCCCAATATAAATGCTTTAGCATGTGTGCCAAGAGACATGAACAAAGATGGCCATAGCAATTTTGTTCCTTATAGCTGAAAGATGGGGATTAAAGCCAGATGTCTGTCATCTATACTAATATTATAAAAGGGTAACATGCAAATTGGTCAGGATGTCCTCACAGAAATGACCGAACAGTAAAGGCCAACAAGGGGGTTAGTGAGGGACGACCAAACTGAACTGCAGGCTATGTAAGGCAAACAGGTCAGTGTGGGGAAGGGTAGTTGGAGGTGACCAGGCTGGCAGGGGTGGGAGCAGTTAGAGGTGATCAGGCTGGCAAGCAGGTGAGCAGTTAAGAGCCAGCGGTCCCTGACTGGACATCCCCTGAGGGGTCTTGGATTGGACAGGGTGCAGGCTTGGTGAGGGTACCAACCCCCACGCACAAATTTCATGCACTGGGCCTCTAGTTATTATATAAAGATACTGTGGTATAGATATATAATAGGATTTTATACAACAAATAAACTATAGATACATGCAGTACTTGGGGTAGTTTTTTTAAACAACAAAAAAAGCAGAAAAAAAGCCTACATTGTATGACCCATTGGTGTAAAATTATAAAATAGAGACTACAGTGTTTGATTCAGGAGGGTATTTCTTTGGGAGATAAAACCAGTATTAACAAAGAAGGGACATGAAGATGAGGTTCTATTTTACTGCAATGTTTCATATCCTGACCTGGAAGTTGGTTGCTTGTTCAGTTTGTGGTAATTGGTTGAACTGTGTTCTATACTTCAGAAAAAAATGCTAAAAAATAAATGATTGAACAGTTGGTATGCTAGAGTGAGAAAGGACCCAGAATGGCTGAGATATAATTTGTTGTCATGTCTTTTCAAATGGGTGTGCTGGGAAGTCCCTCTGAGCTTCACCTTCTCTCGCGGAGGATAAAGAAGATTGATCTGTGGTCCCCAATGTCATTCCAGCTCTGGCATTTTATGCAAAAATTAGAGATGAAAGGCCCTATTTCATGTCTTTTCTGAGACTGCCTATTATCTCAGGCCAAATTAAAAGAATTCCAGTTTTTTGTTGTGTTCAAGTCAGAGCAGAGCTGTTCTCAGATACTTTGCTTAAAGGCTGCTGAAAAAAAATAAATCCATTATAAAGTATTTACACTACTATTCCATTGATTATATTGCAGAGCAGATAAATTTCCCAGTTGACATAGTAAAAATCCCTCACCGTTTGTATGTAAAACTTACATTGTGTAGATCTTTATCACTTGTAATTTATAAGTGATATTGCAGGGGGTTGTATAGTGAAAATCTACTATAAATAGTATTCATCCAACTCAGTGTTTTCAGTCCATCTAAAATTTAAAACCAAGATCAATTGTACAAACTCTCCAAAATTCAAACGAAAGTGAAATAATTGTCATATGAATCTGGGGAATGGTGACAATCAACATAGTTAAGTCATTTCCAAGAATCATTTCATACTTTAAAATAAAATGTAAACTGAAATAATTTTACTAATTAAGGAAACCCTCTCAGTCATTGGATACTTTAAAAAATCATTTTTGTCCAAAATTATGTATATCATACTTTTATTCATAATATTTTTAATTGTAGAGTTATCCAGAACGTATTTTGGTTTGAGTTATCCAGATTACATGGTTATTTAATCTACTTTCTTTTTTCCCCTTTTATTGATTAAGGTATTACAAATGTGTGCTTATCCACCCATTGCCCCTCCAATTCCCAATCCTACCCTCACCCTCACCCACTGTTGTTTGCATCCATTGGTTATGCTTTATGCATGCATACAAGTTCTTTGGTAGATCTCTTCCCTTTACTCCCACCCTCCCCTGCCTTCTCTCTGAGGTTTGAGCATCTGATTCATGTTTCTCTGTCTTTGAATCTGTTTTTGTTCATTGGTTTATGTTCTTCATTATAATCCATAAATGAGTGAGATCATGTGATATTTACCTTACTCTGACTGACTTACTTCACTTAGCATAATTGTCACCAGCTTCATCTATGCTGTTGCATATGTTATTTAATCTACTTTCTAATTTTTTTTTCTTCGTCCTCATGGTAGAATTGGGGATAGAATGTGTAATAATTAAGCTTTTTTAAAAATTGTACTTTATACTCAGTGATTAGATCTGTCTCTGCTCCTATAATCTAGAATATGTCTTAAAGGAAATTTTTCTTCAAATGCTTAAAAACTAGTGAAGAAACTATGACTTCTAACTATGAAGTCTGTATTTTTGAATTCTACAAACATTGTTTCTGTGGTATCTTGTTTTCTACAAGTCTTGTATTAGACACACAATTTAATATATTAAATCTTCTAGAAGAATAGAGGAGATAGGAATCTCTCTTTCTATATGTTTATAACACTTTCCCTTCGCTTTTAGTCAGTTAGAAAATATTTGTTGTAAGACCACTTTGCTGATACTTGTAAGGTCACAGATTAAGAATAAGGTATGGTGCCCTGACCAGTTTGGCTCATTGGATAGAGTGTCAGCCTATGGACTGAAAGGTCCCAGGTTCGATTCCAGTTAAGGGCATGTACCTTGGTTGTGGGCACATCCCCAATAGGAAGTGTGCAGGAGGCAACTGAATCAATGTTTCTCTCTCATTGATGTTTCTAACTTTCTATCGCTCTCATTCCTTGTAAAAAACAAACAAACAATAAAATATATTTAAAAAGTAAGGTATGGCCCTTTCCAATTTGCCCCAGTGGATAGAGCATTGGCCTGTGGACTCAGATTCGATTCCGGTCAGGGACATGTATTTTGGTTGCAGGCACATCCTTGGTAGGGGGTGTGCAAGAGGCAACCGATTGATGTTTCTCATCAATATTTCTGGCTCTCTATCCCTCTCCCTTCCTCTCTGTAAAAAAAATCAATAAAATATATATTTTTAAAAAGAATAAGGTATGTCTTTCTGTCTTTCGGGACCTCTAGTCAGGCACAGATAAAACTCAGAAAACAACAACAAATAACAAAAAACAACAACACACAAACAAACAAGATAACTTAGTAGAAGAGTGCATAGTAACATGTGGAACCAACTATAAGGATAACAGTAATTCAGGGAGAAGGATAATTATTGTGTACAGTTGCAGTCTTAGGTGATTTCAAGAGGAAAATGGGCTTTAAAAATAACTAGGTATATTTGTCCTGAGAGAAGGGGTGTGGAAGTTCCAGGCAGAGTGAATACACAGAGTCCGAAGTCCTATTGATCTTTTCTTTATAGAGGCTCTCACAGATGTTTTTACCTTCTCTCTCAGCCAGCGAGGTTACCTCTTAACTCACTGAGACCATAAAAGCTTTGTGGCCTGAGTTCTCTCATATAAACCAATTCAATATAGCTTCTTCTCATTACACCACTCTGTAGTTGCACATGTCCTTTTCTCCTTCTTGCTGAAGAAGTGTTAGTATTTTAATTCTTGGTCCTTTTCCTTCCCATTCTAACTATCCTTGAATAACCTTTTCAGATTCTTCCATTTCTCACTCTCCACTTAAATATTTATATGACCCTTTGGGATAAAAAATAATTTGCTCATTTATCTCTTCCTTTTGTTATGACCTTTGTTAGATTCTGCTCTGGTATTTAGTTAACAATGGAATTGTAAACATATCTCCTATATACATTTTTTTTCTGAGGGCAGCCCATATACTTTCATTCTTGTTTTCCCTCATGGTACCTTGCATACAACAGATGCATATTGCTGGGTAAATAAGTGACTACATATTTGTTTATGCTTTATCACATTTCTCTTTTAGCTTTTCTTTTAGTCATCTATCTGTCTCTTGATTACTCAAAGGACTGTAGGTAGTCTATAAAATGATACAAACATTAAATCAATGGTAAAAACATTCCCATTAATAAATACATATTTAAAATGATTGTTCATTTACCTTGGAACTTTTAAAAAATATATATATTTTTTATTGAATTTTTACAGAGAGGAAGGGAGAGGATAGAGAGTTAGAACATCGATCAGCTACCTCCTGCACACCTCCTACTGAGGATGTGCCCGCAACCAAGGTACATGCCTTTGACTGGAATCGAACCTGGGACCTTTCAGTCTGCAGGCTGACACTCTATCCACTGAGCCAAACCAGTTTCAGCAACCTTGAAACTTTTTTTTTTTCATTTTATTCTACTTCAATGCCTCTCTTCCACTCTGCTAACCTGTCTTCTATTTAACTTTATTCTTACAAAATGTATCTTAAAAATCTTACAAATGAGCAATCCAGGAAAAGTAAAAGATGGTACTGATCTTACTTTTGCCATAGATACAAGGACTATACATAGACCTGTAGAGCAATTCCTCCTGAAGAATCACTGAGAGGTGATTGAGCATCTCTTGTGCAGTGAATGAGAGCTGGACCACACAGAGCAGTGTAGGAGTCTGGAGAAGAGGTGACAGCGGGAAGCCTGGAGTAGGTGGGGATATCAGGGAAGGCCCACGCAGCACGTTTGCTTGCTCTGGGCACAGAGAAAAAACAGCTTGGCTTCTCTACACATTGCTGTCCTAGCACTCCTGACACTAGTGACTGCTCCATCTCTGTCTCAAATGCAGGCTGCTGGTTTCTTCTTGCTTCCTAAGCGGTGGTTTCATATAAAGTTTTGGCATCTGTGACTTGCCTTCTCCCGATACAATCTTTCCTTCAACAGTTTAATGTAACACTATAGAGAACCTGTATGTCCATAATGGACGTCAGGTTTCCTTCAGTTCAGTCGCACTGTCCAACATGGCAACGGACAATTACTCTTCGATGCCTCTCTTCCACTTAAACGTAAATGGGTATGAAGTGGAGACTTTTTTTTTTTATGATGTCGTCTTTCTTCATTGTTATTGTTGGGAGTATTACAGATCCCCCCCTTTTCTTCCTCCACCTCTTGCCTTTTGATTCATTTCTTTTGAAAGCACTGTTGTTATCTACTCACTGAGGTCCCAACATTTGGCGATGATTTTTTATTTCTCCCTTTCCTTTTATTGCCATATTGAGTCACCAGTGCTTCCTTTGGGTTATTTTTCCTTTAATTGCTTTCTTCTCTCTTTTTTTTGTATTCACTTTAGGTCTTTATTCCTCATTATTTTGTTATAACATCTCTGATGAGTTTTTGTACATTTATTTCTCTTACTTCAATCAGGACTCCACAGATTAAAACTCATGAAATACCTCCCTTTTCAAAATTCTTCACTGTCTCCATTCCCTCCACCCGCAGCCTTGTTCATCACAATAATTTCTGCAGGGCCTATTTCATAATTTCTAGGACCCAGTACAAAATGAAAATGTGGGGCCCTAGCCAGTTTTGCTCAGTGGTTAGAGCATAGGTCTGCAGACTGAAAGGTCCCAGGTTTGAGTCAGGTCAAGGGCACATGCCCAGGTTGCAGGCTCGATCCCTATTAGGGGGCTCGCAGGAGGCAGCCGATCATGATTCTCTCTCATCATTTATGTTCCTATCTCATCTTTTTCCCTCTCCTTTCCTCACTGAAATCAATAATATATCTCAATATATATATGAAAATGTGGGGCTCCTTGTTCAAAATTTTTAAAAAGTGCCACTTAGGGAACTAGGCCATAACATTTTTCTAATCTTCCAAGGTTTTCTAAACTTGTCATGTTTCATTTTTTAAAATTTCTATTTAATGTTGCGCTTAATAAAGAAAAATAGAAAATTTAAATTACTAGCATGGATTTTACTGTTTGTATTTATGTTGTACAGTGACAGCTTTAAATAAAATATCATACCATTTCACTTATATGCAGAAACATTGATGATACACAATTTGTATTTTGTAGTTTGTATATATATATGTTTCTTTCTTACCAGAACCATGAAAACGCTACCCAGAATGAACGGAAATGCTTTTATTTAACTTTTTGATACATTTACATTTTAGTAGCATCCTCATTTGCTCACAAATGAAGAAGGAAGAACTGAAAGTCAAAGAAACTATGGTTACCCTATCTTTTTCTTCCATTCTGTGTCATCTTGGGTGCAAATGGTTGGTTAATATGGAAAGGTAGTTCAGGCAAGAAAGGTTGTATTTCAGCCTACCTTGGCCATTTCTATTGCTTAGAGTGTGATTGCTTTTTTCCAGCCTTCAGCACAGATGTTGGTTTGAGCAGAAAGCATGGCCTTTTTTGGTCTGTCAGCACTCCCCATTTATTCATCAGTAGATGTAGTAAGCTTATTTTGCATTAACTTTGGCTCTTACTGACCCCCCTTTCTCCCACACACATACAGACATTTTGGGTCACTGTTACCCTGTGCTCATGGGCCACTGTAAACACTTTATATGAATGGAGTGACATGGAATGACAGCAGACAAAAGATTCATGGTAATATTATTAAGAATTCTATCATGCCTACAGCAGAATAGTCAAGTAAGTTCAGGGCCCTTATTCCCATGGAGCCCTGCGAGACTACACAGGTCGCCTGCTCATAATGCTGGCGCTGCATCTGTGGGTGCTTTTAAAAATAGTCACAGATCCCAGGCTCTGGGAATCAGAGTCTCCAGAGTGGGTCCTAGATGTGTATTTGAAGTGAACAACACCCAGCACAACAAAAGCAACAATTTAAGTGATTGTGTGAGTTCATATAACAGTCTGTATTTCCTTAGGCTAGCATTGAAAAATCTTTATAATCAATTCGTTAACCACTTAGTTAATTTTATAACACTGCTCTTTACCTTGAGCTCCTGTCTGCGACACAATAGGACTATTGGATGTTTCTGGTTACATTCATTTCCTGTTTTGATTCACCCTGTATGCCTCACATCATTAGCCCCGATTCCAGTACTCACTCTGCTGATGGTAACTGTGCCATCTTTTTTTCTCAAACTCATTACGAGAGCCTAACTTCTCCAGACCATGCCGAAGCCTCCTTTAACTCAGGTTTTACAGACCTTACGTTCGAGGCCATTTATTTAACGGGAACTATTCTTACAGTGTGCCATTACTTACCCCTTTATGTCCTTTTTCCCTCACGAGATTCAATGTGTCCAGAAGACCTGGTCTTCCGAGGAGGTTTAAAATGGCCATGATAATGTCTAAGAATTAGGATTGTTCCTAGAAAATCTTAAAGAATAAGCTGATTTCTGTTTCTAAATTTAACCAAACTAGAACGCTCTAAAGAAAGGAATTTCTTTCCAGAATTTATTTTTGTCAGTCACCATGACAGCGCTTTTAAATTAATTATTTTCTGTAATTTAAATAGAAATCATTGAAACTCATCTGAAATGCGATGCCTTAGCTATGCTGTCACAAGTAACTACAAGAGTTGTTAAATCTGGTTTCTATAATTTCCCGCCTCCAAATGACACATGAGCAGTTGTCCTAAAATTGTTCTCAAACAAAATTAAGGAGCTCTTTTCAATGAATTTAAAAGGTAATTTTACCAGCCTTGTGTCTTCAAACTCGATTGGAGTCAGAAAGAGATCATTGGAGTAATAGTTTTCTCTTATCTTGTTCCCTGAAAATAATTGTCAGTATAGAGGAATCTTATGCAGTGATATCTTTCCTCGGGAAGAAGTGTGAGATGCTGAGGCTGTATACACGTGGTTGGCTTGTAATTTCTGTAATTATTACTATTTTATGAAGTGCATTTTAATATTAAGGTATTTCTCCCAAATAAACACACACAGACATGCATGTGAAATTCTTATGATAAATTAATTAAAATCCTCTCCTTTTTTTTTTTTTTTTTTTTTTTATAAATATCAGTATATCTAAATACTTCCTGTGTATTTTATGATTCTGTGTTTAGGTAGGTGTAAGAGGTTTTGAAAGCTTACTCCTAATGAAAATCTTATACATCATTAGAAGAAAGTATTTTAAATATAAATATGTCCCAACAATATATCAAATTAGAAAAAAAATAAATTATATGTTTACATGTCTATTACCTCTTATCATTTACTCATATAAGTAAAATACATCTGATTTAAAGCAGAGTTAAATACATATTCCTCTTCTAATTCAAATACAATTTAATTGCCTACCCATGTAAGTTGTGCTACATTTATAATCATCAGAAATATTCTGTAAGTTCTTCTGTGCTTCATTCGTAGGCCATTTAGGGAGACTGGTGGATAGCCGCATTTTCTATGTCTATAGGCTTTCTGTCATCCTCCCTAAGGGGAGGAAATAGACTAGAAAAAGAATAAAAGAAATTCATCTTTTCCATAGCATTTCATGACATTTCTGCATTTGAACATCTGGAAAGCCTAGAGTGACAGTGACAGCCACATTGACAAAGCTGCTGACTACTTCCAAATATCACACACAAAACGATATACAGGCCCTAAAAGCACCACTTTAGTTCTGAAAAGCTCAATACAGTGTCTCCGCATTTTGGCCTTGAAGACAGAAAGAGCAGCCACAGTTATTCTGAAGATGCATCCTGAGTATTGTATGTCACGCACATTGGAAAATAACAGATCCGAAGAAAGGAACATGCATCGGAGAAGAGAAGGGAGCAGCTGCAGAAGGCGATCTAATTGCAGATCCTGGATGGATTAGATAATCAAATGACTACTCTGCATAAACTAGGAGTGAACTAGCAAAACATTGATTACTCCTATTATTGCTATTAGATACTGAGATGTGGCACACAATAACTGCAGAAAACATTTTAAGAACAAACATCTAAAGGGGAATAAAATTTCCATATTGAAATGTCTGCAGTGGTGATGAAAAGATGTTACAGGAATAAATGAGTCCTAAAACAAAATACCGACAGAAATAAAATGAAAGTTATATATCTACAAAATGTTATCACTTAAATAAGTTACCAAATGAGGGGATAAACTAATCTAAAACTAATATATTAAACGGAGACAGCATTTACAGTGTATCTTAGCCTGTTTAGGCTGCTATTTAAAAAAAAATAACACAAACTTGGTAGTTTATAAACAACAGACATATAGTTCTTCCAGCTCTACAAACTGGGAAGCCCAAGGTCAGAGTGTCAGCTTGACTATCTTCTGGTGGGGACCCTCTTCCAGTTCATAGCTGGCACCTTTTGTCCTCAGCTGGTGGAAGGGACTAGGAAGGCATGTCTTCTATAAGAGGGCTAATCCCATTCATGAGTTTTCCACCATCAGGATCCAACAAACACCACCAACAGCTTCACTTTCTAGAACTAAACATTACATTGGGCATTCACATTCCAACCTGTGAATTTCGGTGGTGGGAGTTGGCATAGGCACAGCATTCTGATCACAACACAGTGAAATTCTGTGGTTAATTGGCAGGGATGAGGCAAGACTTCTGTGGTATTAAGGCTAATTATGCTGAACTATTATTATTTGTGTGCCAATACGTTTTATGTTTTACTTCGATAAACAGTGCCTGAAATTAAAGGAGCTATGATTCAGTAAGCAATGAATTAATGAATATACAATTAATTGATATAGAACACTATCTTTAATATTATTATTCTAGAGGAAATAACTCCTTGACTCACCAGGTTTTCTGAGATTAAAATCTCTTTGTTAAAAATGCACATTCTTCTACTGTAGCTAGAATCTGGAGGTGAGTTTCCAGTTAAGTTCTAGAGAAATTGCAACAAGCTTAGTGCCCACCACACACTGCTACCACCCCTATAAGCAGCCAGTTCACCACCACCATCACAGCCACAAAAGACTGCTATTCTGACCTAGTTTCTTAAATGTGTCCGTTAGGTTGTTTTTCAGTAGGGGTGTTTTGATATAATGGCTGTATGGAAGCCACAAGTCTACTCCTTGTCCTGTACCTAAGGAATCACCTCTTAAACTGTTCTAGAAAGTTAAAATCATTCTTTGAACTAGAGAACATTTATCATGAAATCTAACTTAGCTCTCATTGGAACTGTTTTGTTTCCATAAAATGTTTGGAATTCAAGAAACAGTTTTGATTTTGTTTAGGGTTTCTCTGTTGATATGAGGCACAATTTTATCTTGAAACTAGATATTCTAATACCAATATTTCATGTACTATTCTGGTTATTTAAACACTATTTTTTTTAATAACTAGTGATATAGACTGCTCTAGGAGAATTAGTTGTTCCGGTTTCTATAATAAAAACATTGAGAGTATATACCATTACATATGAAAATAAGATGGCATTTTCTAAAAATTGCTTAGTCAATGCCTAAAAACTAAGAAATGTTTGGTGGTTCTTACATTTCACATTATAAAGACTCAACTATTCTTGAATAAAGACAGAAAGAAACTGCATTCTTTGACCCATTGACTTTATAACTGGAGGTAGCGGGAGGTCAGCTCTGTTAATTGCTAACCTTATACTCATTTCTACTGTCATCATTCTTAATAGAACCCAATTGTTTTGGATTGTAATAGCACAAGTGATATATTCTTTTTGCTTCCATTAATCTTGGAAAAAAATATTTCTAGTTTGTACAGCCTTATTTGCTGCTGCAAGTGTTCCTGTGACTAGTCTGGTTGCTTAATGGTTCCTTAAAAAGTGCTTGTTTTCTAGATAAAAGGTGTCAGATGTGGTTGGCAGTGTCCTTTCTGCTCCTTCATCTTGTGCCTTGAGCATGCACTGAGCTTCATAATGAAACTAGCATTGGGAAAGGTCAAGATAATACCAGAAATTTCAGCCCTGATATTTTTTAGTTCCTGAACTATTAACAGCAGCCATCTACCTCCACCTAGTCTTCTGTGAGAAAAATATGCCCTTATTTGTTTAAGCTATGGTTAGTTGGGTTTTATGTTGCTTATAGCCAAAAGCATTCCTAACTAAAATCACATGTCTGGGAATTGAATAAGCTCATTTCTGACACCAGGGGAAGAGATAAAAGGGAAAAGATAAATGCCTGGGAAATATACTCCAGAAATTGTTTTGATTTTTTAGAAGGTTATTTGAGCATTTTGTGCTTCACTGTGACCGCCTTTACAATTCTTCGGTCAAATGCCCAGAGATGGAACAATCGCAGTTGCCATAAAACCAGTACTCATTTACAAGGTCAGTTCTTAAAACATAATAGTATTCATTTTCTAAGGCAGACTTGGAGGATGGCATGCATTTACTGAGTATTGTAAAGAAAATCGATAGATTCATGTAAAGATCGGGTGGAAGTTGTTTGAAATCAGTTTCTGACATATATTCAGACACACTCGTTTGTAAAATTAGCAAAGAAAGAGTGAGCATTGGCTGTGAAGCACTGACTTATCTGGAGGGTTAAGTCTTGGAGGAACTCCACAGATCCCCCAAAATATCCAAAGAACATGGGAAGGCCCAGCCTTGTCTTCCAGAAAATTTTGGTGACTAGGATAAGTGCCCTAGAAGTGGGCAACGGTTCTAGAGGTCAAGTGGGCATTGTAACTGTCATTCATTTTCAGAACAAATAATCAGGCAGACTTTGAACATTTTAACAAAAGGTTCTCTGTGATGGGAGGAAGTGTCTGGGAAAGTCTAGGCAGAATGTTAGGACTTGAACCAAGAGAGTTTGGGATCTTTATACGTCTCCAATCTTGATGGAGTCATGGAGTGCCTCTCAGGAATCTGAGCCAGAGCTCCAAGATATAGTTAGCTGAGGAGAGTGGTGGTAGTGTAGGTGCATGGCACTTAGCACTAAAACAGAAGATATTAGTATATAGAGGCAAACGAATTCCTTACCATGCTCACTGCTCAAGCTGAGCTTTGTAACAGCGAGGTTGTTTCTGTATTCTCAGAGCCCATTTTCTGTGGGCAATGCATTCCATAGAATGGAGACACTAACTAAGCACTGCTTTGTGGTAGTTTCTGTTTAGGCTATTGGCTTCCATACATTTTAAAATGTGACCTATGGCTAGACATTATATGACATAACCAGAAATGAGAGAAAAATGGTATCGCCAATAGTTCATTTTGCTGTGAATGACACACTATGCTCTTTTCATTTTATTTAAATGTGTCACATTATTGCATGAAAATAAAAAGACCTTGATCTGCAGACTGATTTCATGACCCCATAATAGGTCAGGTCCGGTAGTTTGAAAATTCTGGCTTAGTTCCCAGAAAGATTTTCTCTGAACATCTGATTTTGGTGTTCTTCAGTTCCTCAAGCGAGGATTCCTCCAGCAGCAGTTAATTCCAGGGACCACAGCTGCAAGTGTCCCAGCCTTCTAGACTCCAGTGGAGTTGTCAGCAAGTGGTCAAGGGGGTCTCTGGCCTGAGATAAGCTCTAGCTAGAGACAGTACTCTGCGCCCCTACTTATTGCCTTGCTTGTAGGAGTGAGTTCAAATAAGAGACAACAAATGGCAGCAAAACCAGGCATGGATTTATTTGTAGGAAAGAAATACACTCCGAGACTGAACTGAATGATCCGATATTGGGGCGTGTAGAGGATTTATAACCCTAGCTGGAACACTCCTAGAGAAGGAGCAAGTCACCTCCTCCCTTATGTCTCAAAATAAAAGATGTTAAAGCCATAAGGCTCCTTCACCAAAGTGTTATGCCACCAGTTAGACCACATCCCAGAGGGTCTCTGAATTGTTCCTGCCCACATAGGAGCCTGCCACCTGCATTGTCTACTTTCAGTCTGTCACCTCTCACATTTATGTCCTTTAAGCCCAGCTGCCTCTCTCAGCCCCTCCCAGCCCCTCCCTCTCATATCTTTCTATCTGCCTACTCTCACAGAATCAGTGATGCCTTGTGTGATACAAGATACTTGCACCAGTCCCGAACATCCTGAAGATCTTTATCTTATGTTTCCCTTCACCATTTTCTGGAAGAACCTGGAGCCATCATAGGGCAGGTGTATTGACAGCCAGTGCTATGCATTTTCTTGTTCTCTGCTAGAAAGTCCAGCCAAATTTGTCAGTCATTAAGGGGTGGACCTGCTTACCAGCACTCAAAATAAACAGCATAAAAGGACACACTAGTGAGAGAAACATACACTGATGAAAATAGTTCACCTGGGGTAACGTTGTAGAGAGGGTCAGCAGTCTGGTGCTCAGAGGCCCAAAGTTCCAGTGTCATCAGGTTCATCACCATTGGCTGAAACCATGCAAGCTGTGAACTGTATGATTGCATTGATATATACATATATATATATATATATATATATATATATATATATATATATATAGTCTAATTTTTAGGAGGGTATTTCAGAGACAAATATCATTAAAATCAGCACAGCGGCATTAAGCAGAATGTTTACTTGATCTGCTCTGCTGTCACATAACTTCTGGGAGCAACATCTCCAGGCATTTCTTGCTCTGCTTCAGAGGTCAGAAAGGAGTCTGCATAAGCAGATACTTTGAGCCATTCCCTTGTGATTTCTGCTCTCTGTCATGTTGTAGACATGTGCATTGTCGCCATGTTCCACCTCCTTTGCACATGCTTAAGCCCTCCTTTGCAGATTCTGTCTTTGGGCTGTGGCTTCAGTTGGCTTCACTTGACTCTAGTTCTACAGGCCAGCCCCAAAGTATCAGAGCAAGATGCAGCCATAGTTGATGTTTGCTAACATCCTTTTAAAGGTGTGTATAAAATTAGATCACTTCATTTTTTACATCTTACCAATGAGCTCCTAAAACATTTACCCCTATGGTTTAGCTGAAACTTGTTGCTGATTAGCACATGAGAAATTGTTTTTTTGTTTATGAAATGAAATGAAAACAGCATATTGGAACAGCATGTTCATTTACCTTCTAAATCAGTGCATTAGCAACAACCAAATAATGACTAATATTACTAGAAAAATACATAATATTAATGAGATTGAATAACAGAGTGAAAACCACTGATCTATCTATACAGTCTTTCTAGACAGTGAAAAATTCCTTTAACAGCATGATAAAGTAAGATTAAAGTAAATATTGTAAAAGTATTTTTCCCTGGAGTAAAGTCTGAATTATGCTAATGAGATACTGTTTAGGGATTTCATATTCTAAGTGAGATTCTTTGATTTTTACTGTGACACAAGACTGAATTTTACCCTGGAGCTCAGTATTATTTTCTGCCATGTGTTAATTTCTTGCATGAATGCCTTATTTACCTTCATTTAGATTAGGCTGCAGGTGGAATGTGAGCAGTACTTATTGCTGGTGTTTGTGTTGGCCAAACTGAAGGACAGCTCAGGGTCTTGCACAGCTCTAGGGATTTATGCCTCTGAAGATGATTTTGAGGTGTGATTTGTCATCATGGAAGAAGATTGGTTTCTTAAATATTATCCTTTGAGCCAGGATTTAAATTAATGCATTTTCTCAATAGCTGCAGAACATTTGGTCTATGTTTTCTTCTTCTTCTTTTTTTTTTGTCTATGTTTTCAATACCCCACTTTTCATTTAAGACTTCATTGCAACAACAATTGAGTTCATTCCTGTAGGAGAGCTTATTTATATAATAAGTAAGTCAAGTACTCTAGTAAACTATTGTTAGGTTTTAGCTGCTATGTTAGAAGCTATTTTTTCTTTCTTAAAGCAGCCAAATTATTACATGTTATTCAATCCCATGTGCATTACAAAACATATGGCCATAAATATTGTAATGTGGTTTGCTTTGCTTTGGTTGCATTTACTTTAGTAGTTTTAATAGTTGCACATTTCCATCAGGGGTAGTTGGAAAAGAATACAGTTGACAAGCTATTATAATATGTTGACATCTACTGGGCTTTTAAAAGAACCTATTAGTTATATCTGTGCTAAAATTAATAAGTGTGTACAACACATCTAGATCTTTCAGAGGTTCTTAACACCTATTAAATATGACTATTATTCTTTTCTTAATCACTTGTCAATCAGGATATATTTACAGAGGCTGTGTTCACGCTATGTACTAAATCAGTGCTTAACAAGGCATTTTTATATGACAGGAACAATATTGACACAAATACATGATTAATCCATGTGGAAGAATTCTAGTATTCCTCTGGAAGTGAATTTTATTTTGTCTTCATACTTTGGAGTCGGCAATCTTGGGCTCAGTTCTTTGAATCTCCTAGCTTTATTGATATGTAATAAATATATGACATTGTGTAAGTTTAAGGTTTTGATTTGATACATTTACATATTGCAAAATTATTACCAACATATGTGAGCTATTACCTGCATTCTGTCATATAGTTACCATTTCTTTTATATGCTGAGGACATTTAATATCTACTTTCTCATGGCATTATTAACTATAATCACTGTGCTCTTATATCCCCCAAACTTGTTAATCTTATAACTGGAAGTTTGTACTCTTTGATCAATATCTCCCTATTTCCCCCACCTTGCAGTCCCCAGTAACCACTACTGTACTCTCTGTTTCTGTGAGTTGGGCTTAGTTTCCACATGTAAGTGAGATCACTCAATATTTGTCTCTGTCTGAATTGTTTTAGTTAGCATAAAGTCCTCAAAGTCATCCAAATTGTAGGATTTTCTTCTTTTTCTTGGCCCGTTGTATACATATACCACATTTCCTTTTTTCATCTTTGATAGATACTTAGGTTGTTTCAATATCTTAGGCATTGTGAATAATGGTGTAGTGAACATGGGGGTGCAGATATCTCTATGAGATCCTGATTTTAATTGCTTTTGGATATATGTTTGGCTCAATTCTGACTATGACTCTAAACTCAGCCTAAGTAGTCCAATTTGTAAAATGGAAATAATGTCCACCAATTGGATTGTTGAGAAGAGTTTAGGGGAAAAATACATGAAATATCTGGCTCACAAGTAGGCAAGCTAGAATTATTAGTCTTTCCCAGGAACAGAATCAATATGACTTTAATAATCATCTCCATTAAAAATTAGACTCTAATGTAACTTAGCCTCATTAGTTATTCAATTGTTCTAGGTATTCAGCTGAACTGAATAGCTGGAAGAGCAATTTCTGGAGGTCAGACCATTTTAGCTCGATAATACCATTTTCATTCATTTGTCAAATGCTTAGTAATGTAATTTCTTTAGAAAGAACACAAACATATGCTTTGTTCATGGGGCTGTGTTATTGGACCTTACTGAATGCAAGTATTTACCTGTCAAATATCTCTGAGTGACTTCTTAGTTAAATATTTGTAGGCACTAATTGATCCCAAAGGGAAACTTTGAAGTTTGCTCTATAGTCCTATGGGACAGTTCTAGTTTCTTTCAAAATTTGCTGGGCCTGAAGAAAAAAAAAAATAGGCAAGTGCCAGCCTGATTTTCTTTTCTCATACTTCCTATCTTCCTCTCATTTTTCCTAGTTTCCCACACAAGCAGTAAATGGCCAGCCTATCACTAGCCCCCTTTCCAGTTCGTCTCCATTCTGGTAGGATTTAGAATTAAATTATTCTTCCAGATAGTAGATCTTGTGGTTTGGGCTATGATATTTATGAGATCCCCACTTTAATATTTAATCAGATTTTAGACCTTGACCCTCTATCCCAAAGGGATAACCTCCAAGTCAATTTTTTTCTTAAGTCCCAGCTCTGTCCTATTGACACTCCCCCAACCCCATCATGTAGCTTTATGTTTTGGTTTCTAATTTCTCCGCTAGTTGAGGAAGTTACCTGGAATCATGTCTTCAGGGTCACAAAGCCTTACAGACCAGCCCTCCTTGGGGCTACCATCACCTCCATCATTGAAGCCATATACCAGGTCCTCCTCTTATTCATGTCTAATAAGAAACATAAGCATATCCTACTTCTGTCCAGTCTCAGTTGCAAACACTTTGATTAGGGAAAACATAAACCTTGATAAATTAGTCTTTTGTTTAATAAGCTGATTGACTCTGGGATGAAGTGAAACTATAAAGCAATAAGTTGGATTTGCTGCTATGTAGATAGAGTGCAGTAGATTGCAATTTCTCAGGATTATTTACTAAACCTTGGTATCAACAAATTCCCTAACGTAAAGTCATATTTTATGATTTGGATAGAATTTTCATTTATTTTATTGGGTTTATGTTTATATTTCTTTCACCTTAGTGAGTGCAGCAACAGTGCTGGGAGCCGCTCCTGCCTTCCTGGCAGTACTAAGAACCCTTGAGGGATGTCCACCTGCAAGCTTAGGCCTGCTTTCTGAGAGGGTACCGGCTGGTCTGTATCACCTCCCCCCCAGTGCATAAATGTCCTGCACCAGGCCTCTAGGCTAAGGAATAAGAGTAAGCAGTTGTGCTGTAAGGACTGTCAAATCACACACGAAACACACACACACACACACACACACACACACACACACACTGACATATACATTTTGTACATGGAAAACTCAAGATTTATGGACCTAAATTTGTGCAAAGTTATTAAAGAAGGGTAAATAGAGGTGGTTCATAAATTAACAATTTGTAAATGCTTAATGATAAAGCACTCAGATTGAGTATATGTTTCTTTTTTTTTTCTTCACTTATTTTGTCCTTGGTCAGTATAACTGCTTATATGTGACAAAGCAGTTACTATGTTAAAATCCTCAGCTCTTATGATTTGTACTATTAAACTTACTAATGTTGGTATTTATGACAATATCCTAAAGCTAACACAGTCTAGAACTTTATCTCCAATATCTGCATTTTTTAAAAAAATTCTTTTTGTTTTGCTTTGTTTTGTTTCTCAGCTTACCAGGGCATGCATCTTTGAGATCAAAAGTGGTCTAGCTACTCTCATTGTTGAGGCTCCTGGTTCATTAGAAAATAAAGAAATATCTCATGTCTAAGATCATCTAAAATGTCTAATATATTGATAATTTTAATTGAACGAACATCTTTTTCATTCAAACATTTCAGTGTATCTCAAATAGGCAACTTCTAAGTTTAAATCTGAGGTCCATTGAGAAGGTGAGGTCCAGACTCAGTGGTCCTCTTTGTCCCTCCATGTTGGGTCTGAGCTGCTCCCCCAGTGATTGTGTGACTGTGAATATGCACCTGTTAGTCTCTGCCACTTTCTCCAAGTCTTGTGGCTCTGTGGTCAGGTTGCCAGCCAGGCACCTCCTGCCACTGCTTGCTTCATCCAGTTTCATTGTGTTACACTAACTCCCTTATTTTTCCCCTCCTTGTGCTTAGCAAGTAAACCTTTGTACTTAACTTGCGTTGCCATGAATTATCCTGGTACGTGGAGTATTTCTATTCACCAATTGAATTTCTGAGCAAATTAATCAGTTTTGTCAAATTAATCATGTAGAATTGAAGCAAGGTGAACTATATTTAGAATGTTTAGCCCTGGTTCCTGTTGGGTAAGTATAAAAGAAATCCACTGTGGATGACTAAGCCTTCAGCACAATTTCACCCTTAGGTTATTAGACTGTAATTTGTGGTAATGTCTGTTTCTGATACCATATCATTCCCTTAAATTGCATATTTTCCTTATGTCAGTATCAGGATCATTCAATTTTTATTATGGCTTTGGAGAATAATGTATAATTAGTAACAGTTATTTCAAAATCTGTAACCACCTGTATAGTCTCATTTGCATAATAAAAGGGAGGGTAATCAGCTGCACAACAAGGAAGCTGTACTCTGTGAGGTGAATGGGGAATTCAGTTAGTGAGCAGAGAAAAGTAAATCTCTTGGCATTAAAAAACAAAACACAAAACACCTTACGTTTAAGTAATTATTTTAAGAATGAACACCTATAATTTCAGTGACACACATCATTAATTTCCCTGAGATTGTATTTATTTACTGTATTTCCCCCGTTAATGTTGATTTCCTAAAATAGTATTAAATTATGTTTCTTAAGAAATACATCGCTCTGATATGCGTGTTAAGGTGGATGTGCCTTAAATGAAATTTACACTTTAATTTTTAAATCTAATTTACATTCGGTTTCAAAACTCTCGCTGCGTTAATAAAATTATCACCGTGGAAATTTTATGTTTCCCTTAAGGAACTTGAAGGCTTTTCATTATTTTCAGAGGATTTGCTTAAAAAAATTAATCATGTTACATTACGTCTGATGATTGTGTCATTGGTTGTATTGCACAAAGGAAAAACAATGGGAATTGGGGCAACCTGCTGAACGGCTAGCTTTAAAGAATTAGCTGACTCTGATAGAGTAAAACCTATGCATTCTACAAGGCAAAGTATTTAGATTCCCCCAAATCTCTATATTGATTTTCTCTCCCTCCCCCTTCCTTGGTGTGTATCAAAGTGAGAATCCTTGCATCAATGGGAGTCATTGATTGGCAGTCCCTCCCTATTGAGAACCTATGATTCAGGTGCTTTCCTTGGGGGGTTTTTAGATGTTATTATACCCAGGAAAGAAGACCTTTCCCGCTGGAGTCTTCACTAATCTGTCATATGTCTGGTCCTATCAACCTTGTCTTCCTACACTAACCAACAGGATGCAATATCAGGCATGGGTGTCACCTTCACCTGAACCACAGTGCCATTAGGGGTCAGTGCCCCAGTTGATGTGAAAAAATGGTATAGCTGCATAACTCAGTTATTCTCGCTCTTCGTCCGCTTTGTCAGAACTTTGACCAAGAAAGCATGTTATAGCAAATGTATACCAAGGTTTACACAACTCGTGTACTTTTTGTTGAGCTAACAATGAGCCTATCTAACTTAAACTGAACTGAGCATGTGTTTCTATGTTTTCCCATGAAAATTCAGGTTATGGATTTTGGCATTGGGGAAAGAGATGATAGCATTTCACATACTGCATTTGTGAAAATTAGCTTGTGTTCATTCCTCTCAAATACTCTGTTATATTAATTTCCTCCTCTCTCCCCTTTGAACACCACCAGAATATTACTCAAATTACGTGATGCAGAAAGCTTTCATTCAAGACACGATTCAGGACTCCAGAGCATATGCCTGACATTGTACACTTTTTCTTAGCCATAGCCTACGATCCAGGGCATGGGTCACTCAGGCTTGAACAGCTCTTCCTTATCCCCCACAGCTGCCTCAGCCCCAGGACATCACAGCTGTTGAGTGCAGGGTCTTGGGGCCATCTCTCTGGCTTGTCTTCTTTGTTGGGTATCACACTTCCTTGTCCTTTTAGAAATTCCGTACATTCCATCTCAGCATCTGAGCCCTTGGCTACACAAGAGCTGACCTTTCTGGAGGGAATGGGGAGCAGGAGATGCCTTAAGAGCATGTCCAGAAAAAGAGGCTGGAAGCGGAGAAGAAAACACTGATTTGGGGAAGGCCCATTCAGGACCTGTGATCTGTGATCTGTGGAGATGTACTTAGGGGAAGAGGTGCAGAAAAAAATAGGGAGAAGAGGAGGGGGAAGAGAGAGAGAAAGAGAGGAAAAGGGAGGGGGGGTGGGCAGGAGAGGAAGACATATATAGATAGAGCTGATTAAACATACCATTCAGCATTTTATTATTTTTATTTTTATTTTATTATATATATATATATATATATATATATATATATATATATATATATATGTTTATTGATTTTTTACAGAGAGGAAGGGAGAGAGATACAAAGTTAGAAACATCGATGAGAGAGAGTCATCAGTCAGCTGCCTCTTGTAGGCTCCCAACTGGGGATGTGCCCAACCAAAGTACATGCACTTGACCAGAATCGAACCTGGGAACCTTCAGTTCGCAGGCTGATGCTCTATCCACTGAGCCAAACCGGTTTTGGCCCGTTCAGCATTTTAAATCAAACATTTATTATATGACACATTTGGGGCTATAGGGTATAATTGTATATAGCTGACTCTTAAGGAGACATTTAGGAACTGGGGAAAAAGAAAAGCCAAACCTTCAGTTGGCTATGTAAATGTAGAGCTGATTCTGTTAATTAATGAATTTATTTATTATTTGTGGCTAATTGTCATGACACCTACTAATGATTATGGATATCATGATGAACTTATTAGACTATTATACTAAACTGCTCATGTAATCTACTTAAACATTCATGTTGACTGCTCAGAACACAGATGAGTAGGGCGTTTTGCAGGAACACTATTCATTCTTCACATTCTTCATTACTGAAATAACTAGGTAAAAAGCACCAATGAAAGCTTCCAAGAACCAAATATGTAGTCATAATGATTCCCTTAAAATCACTTTGGGGTTAACCATTTATATTTAATGGTATTATTTTATTTATAAAATTGGTTGTAGTTAAATATAAAATGGTGTATGTATTTCTTTAAATTTACTTGGATGCTTGACTTAGAAAGAAGGAAGGAAAAACAGTTATTTGGTCCTTATTTCACAAGTACCAACATCTGTCTGGAAGATTGGTGAGTTTTAGCCTGGGAATATCCACTCACTTATTCCCTCTTCATTTCAGTGTAGAACCATCTGATTCTCAGAACTTCTGGGAGTAGACATGTTCCTAACACTTCAAAGCAAGTCATAAGTTGAATCAGGAGAAAGAAAACTCAGCACTTCATATCTGATATGCCGCTTGTCGGTGTTTTACTCAAGAGATAATGCTACCCTCTTTAGGTCAATGTTGAAAAAATAAAAACAGATTTAGCTAAAGACTGCTATGATTCTCTTGTCAAATATCTGTTTAAAATCAATTATTTTTAACATATACAACTTGGGATTAATATTAGCTATGGAAACATGGCATTCCATGAAATATTACCCTATAGAAAAAATAACATAGCCCTGGCTGGTTTGGCTCAGTGGATAGACTTTCAGACTGAATGGTCCTGGGCTCTGTTTGGGTTAACCGTTAAGGGCACAAGCCTGGATTGCAGGCTTGATCCCAAGAAGGGGGCATGCAGGAGGCAGCCAATCAATGATTCTCTTTCATCATTTATGTTTCTATCTCTCCCTCCCTTCCTCTCTGAAATAGATTAAAATATATTTTTAAAAGAATTGTAATTTTAAACACCCCATCAGTACTCAATTTAAACATAGATATCAGCAAGTGAATCATCACTTTCTTTATATTTCCAAAACCTGTCACAATAGAACTTTGGGGCATGTGTGAGGCTTTTTATATCATCAGTATCTATCACAGTGCTGGTTACATCATAAGAACTCAAGAAAAGTACATTTAATAAATGAATGCAATAACATGGTATATATTTATGTTTTTCCACAATGTATTTTTACATAATGTTATGTTTAACATAACTAGATCAAATTAATTAGTTTTTGAAAAATTATTTAATTATAAGTGGTGATTATACATACAAACACACACACACACACACACACACACACTAAGTGGCCAGATTATTATGGCCACCCCATCAATACTTCGTTGGGCCACCCTTTGCCTTCAATACTGTGGCAGTTCTTCTGGCATTGATATTGACTCCATGAGATGTTGAAAGGTGAAGCGAGGAATCTGACACCATGCCTGATGAATAGCACTGTCCAGTTCTGTGAGATTTGATGTTGTGGAACCAGCTGCCTGATGGCTCTTTTAACTTCCTCCTACAAATGCTCAATTGGATTGAGATCTGGTGATTGTGGGGGCCATCTAAGTAAGATAAAGTCTCCCTCATGTTCTTGAAACCACTCCTGCATAATACGAGCAATGTGGCATGGCACATTGTCTTGTTGGAAGAAGCCATCTCCATTGGGATACTCCATCAACATGACAGGATGAATTTGATCAACAAGGATACTTAGGTATGTTGTGCTATTCACACAAATTAAAGCCCCAAATCATGCTAGAAAAACATGCCCCAAACCATTACACTTTTCCCACCATCTTAAAGAGTTGTACTCAAGTATGTGGGGTGCATGCTTTTATGCTTTTTCTGCAAAATTCTCACTCTGCCATCTGCATGATGCAACTGGAAACGTGATTCATTGGACCACATGACTTTTTCCAATGCTCGACTGTCCAACCCTTGTGTTCCTGTGCAAATTGGAGACGTTTTATTTTGGTAACTGCAGACAGCAAAGGTGTTTGAATAGACCTTTGGCTTCCATATTCCATACGATGCAGTGTACGGCTAATTTGCCTACAAATGTCAGATAATAATCTGGCCACACTTATTATATACATATAATTATTATCAAGGATCTCAATTCAAGCATTAGTTCTTATTTTCTTGATATATTTTTTATTTTAGTTTACATGCTTACAAGTGTGTTCATGTAGTATGGACTTAAGTTATACAATGGAAGTATCTACTTTATGATATAATTTATTCTTAGAAGAATTGTATCTTTACAATTGTTTATGTTAATATACTACTGAAAAAAACAACTCATTTATTAATATAATTGATAAGGTCAGAGGTTAAAAGGGAATTTAAAAAATTATTTTTTTACGTTCATCTTTCGTGTTTTTATTACATCATTTTTCTTCTTACTGACCTTCTAGTCCAGTGGTCGGCAAACCTCAGCTCACTAGCCACATGCGGCTCTCAAGCCATGGTTTGCTGCTCTGTTAACTAATGAGTTTGCCCACCATTGTTCTAGTCATCAGTGTGGGCATGATGATGTTATGGTTAAGTTGGATAACTGTGATTTATAGAAGGAAAATACATAGGTAATATTTGCTCAATATAATGTACCATGATATTGGTAATGTTTTTAGGAGTGGAAGGGATATTTGCTCCTAATATGTCTTCTTTAATCATAACTATTGTCTTTTTAAACTTGTGACCCTGAAAAGGCTGAAAGAAGAGAGGATTTAGGATCTATTTTTGCAGTAGCTTGGAAACTGGGCAGTGTAGGGATATAGGCTCCAGCAATGCTGTTCCTGTGACCTGGGAAGTTAAAAGAGCTTTTGTAGGATACAGATACTTGGCAACTCATTAGAAGTCATGAGAAGAGGAAATTGGATTATTAAATCTAGAACCTTATGCTGTCCATCTATTGTCCTCATCCCTATGAAAGCTGTGGCACCTCCAGTGAGGGAAAATGCGACAGTATTTTATCCCCTCTGGTCACCTGTCTCTACCAGGAACCACCTGCCACTCCCTGGCCATTATTGCCCAGGCGAGTCTCCCTGAACTTTAGACTTAAAGTTCCTCAAATCAGATATAAAGTTGTTTCACACTAGCTTCTTTGTTTCACAGTAGCTTCTTTCCAGTTATCTTTCTCTTCAGGGCAGCTGGTGCAAGTCATGGCAGATTTAAAATTGTCCCCATTGAAATTAGATTAAATTTGCATTTTTACCATGGCTTGAGTCTTTACTTGGCTGATTTTGCCCACAAGCTCCTAGAATATCAATAAATATATTACATTACATAAATTTATTTAATGATAACTCTAAACTCCATTTATCTGTCGATTATCGTACTGGGATCTATCCTGGGAGTATTTTCTTGATTGTACTGCTACTTTCCATATGCACAGCACTAATCTTGGTCCTAGCCATCTTGTCTCACTCCTAGACTTCTGCAGTAACCATTCTTTTCACGCTCTCTTTTCACTGTATTCTACACTATAGAAAGAGCAATCTTCCAGAAACATAGTTGGATCATGCCATGCATTCAATGAGAATCTCTTGGTGGCTTATAATGACACATACCTTTTCTCTGTAGCTACAAAATCTTAGAAGACTTTGCTTCTGGTCTGAACTCACTTCATAGCACTCCCTGCCACTCACTCCTTGCCAGCCAGGTGGTCTTGGCCATTCTTGCTATAGGAACTTTCTAATTATTGTTCATTTCAACTAGAATATTCATAATCTAGATGTTTGCCTTGATTCTATTTCTCCTGTAAAAGACTTCCCAAACCACTTTATCTCAGTAGCATCTGTACTGCCTACTCTCTTTCACTTTCACTGACACTGTATTTCTTCATCTCTGTAATTGTCTCAAATAAAAAATTCAGGAAAGCAGGGGTTGGCTGGATCATTTATTTTATTCTCAAAGTTTACAGGAGTGCTGATCATGTAATTAGCATTTTAATAAATATTTGTGGAGTGAATGAATGCTGCGTCTTCATAAAGTAGAAGCAATCTTTACACATGAGAAAAGAAATTCCAAATGGCCAGTAATTTCCTTAGCAATTATTGTTTATTGATCTTGGATATGAAGTTCATATTAATGAGGGATTTTTCCTCGATACCAACTCTAGTGAAGCTTTTACTCTTAGGTAGTTGAAAGGTTTACTCAATTTGTCAGTGTGTGTATTTAGTGGTTAGGGACTGGGAGGAGGACATGATATAGGAAAGAAAAGGTTTATGAGAGGGAGTTTATATATACAGTAGGTCAATGGGTCTAGAAAATGAGCCATGTTTTGCCAAGTCTATATGACAGTAGTATGAGATAGCAAATAGCAGGCTCCCTTTGGGACCATTTAATACATTGATGTGGTAAGGCCCTGAGTTTGCTGTGGCCTCAGGAGTGAACCTGTCTCTATAAATGCCTCCTTTAAATTACTGAGACCTCATAGAGCTGGCTGCCCTGTAGCTCACAGTGGAGGCAGAAGGCACTGAGCCAAAGGCTGTGTCTTCCTGCATGTGGCAGGCCTGCCCTGTTAGGAGCCCTTTAGGTGAGTGGGGGTGGGGGGAAGGAAGACAAATGAGAAACATAGATCTAATATTGGCAACCACTGTACTCACTTTACAGGGTTTATTTTGAGAAAGTGGTTGTTGTAAACATTTTTTTATACATCCTTGAACATGACATTCCTTCTGTTTCTATTGCGATTGCTGAATGGATGTATTTTTATTCCTTTTTAAATGAAGGAAAACATTTTTCATCTTAAATTGGGTTTTGTGTTTCTTAAACCTATTGATATCATGCATAGGGCAGAAATATGTTACTTGAATAATAATTAAAAAAAAAAACAAAAAAAAAAAAACCACTTGCTAACTTGGGTAACTCAGGTTCCAAATGACTAGAGTGGCTGGGCAATGAAACCCCCTGCCCCCAAAAGACATTGCTTTACTTCAGGCTGCTATAATCAATATCCTAAACTGGGTGGCTTATAAACAACAGAATTTAGTTCTCACAGTTCCAAGGTCAAGATGTAGTGCTACTTTCTGGGTCACAGATGGCTGTTTTCTTGCTATGTCCTCTCTTGGTGGAAGGGGCCAGGAAGCTCTCTGAAGCCTCCTTTCTAAGGGTACTAATCTCACTCAAGAGGGCTCCACCCACATGAGCTAATTACTTTCCAAAGGCCCCACCCCCTAATACTATCATATTGAAGATTAGGATTTTAATGTGTGTGTGTGTGTGTGTGTGTGTGTGTATGTGTGTGTGTGTGGATGTGGGGGGATGAGGATGCGGGGACACACAGATATTTAGTTTATAGCCCATATTTCTCTTGATCTATTTTTTTTCTCTCTTCCTCTTTATATTATGGACATGAACAAAGCATCATTTATAGTCAGGAGTTATGGAAATATAGGAACTGAGAACATGGACCTTTCTAAAGAGATAAACACTATGAGCCCCAGCTGATTAGTGTCATGTGGGTTTGCTATAATGCAAGAGTATATAATTTTTACAATAAACTGTGAATATTACATAAAAAATTCTTTATTTTAATATTGCCTTCTGATTTACTTTTTAAGAAAATATTTGCAGGTCAACATGAGGCAGCACACCATGTTAAAGATACTGATGAGTTGCAGTTGTCTATGGCCAGCATTTGTTTTCTCTAATTGAAATCTAATGGCATCTACCTCACATGTTGGTCCCATCCACACCCCCACCACTGCACATGTGCTCAACATCTCTTGCTATTGCCATTCACCTTTTGAAGGACCACTCTCCTCCCCGCCTCTGATTTCCTTTATTCTTTCTCCCTGATGCATTCAGCAGGGTGTGTATCATAGGTAGACTTTACTAGGAAGTTCTTCCTTTCTATCCAGAGAGCTTCTCCTCCTCTGGAATGCTTATCTGGATCTGGTGGAGGCCCTGCCTTAGGTATGTACCTCCCTGACCATTCTTGGAATGAGGCTTCATGTAATTTCAACCCCCAGGTCTTCCTTGTGAATAGCTCTTCTCCCTTTCTACCATCACCCCAAATGTGCTCTCCCCTGCTCCGATGCCAGGACCACAAGCATTTGCCACGTTTTCTATGGTTGGATCATGACCCAGCCTTTCAAGATGAAAACTCCCATATGGAGAGAGGCCCACAGCGTGCTCTAGACCCACTTACTATACAAGCATGTCTTAGACTCTCATTCTAGATGAATGAGAGCCCTATTAATGGACCCTCTGATAAGTGGGGGAAAGTGGGGCTTACTGTAGCCCTTGTGTTTTTTTGTTTTTCCTTTCAGGATTTATCAAACTAGGTGATAGTGTCAAGGTTTCATTTTGAACTCAAGATAGAAAGAAATGTCTTCAACTCACTCATATTTTAAAAAAATTTAAAAAATAGTTGTGAGTGGCATTTCTGCTTGCTGATCTTTTCCCAACCCTACACTGGAGGTGTCAGAGGCACATGCAATGGCCTATGCAAAGCAGGAATGAGAGTGTCATTCCCTCAGTGTGATTGCAAACCATCCTCTTGTCTATCCTTATCTCCCCGCCCCCTACAGGTCTGCAGCCTGCAATAGTGGCTGTTGCATTAGGTCAGTGGTCAGCAAACTGCAGCTCTCAAGCCATGGTTTACTGCTCTGTTGACTGAGTTTGCCGACTATTGCACTAGATGATCAGAAATGAACATTGTTGACTCTAAATCTGGAAGTAACATTTAGTAAAGGAGGCAAAGAAGAAGAAAAAAAAACACAGTGTCATAAATGCAGTGAGTTCCCTCCTGTGTCCCATTTTCTACAACAACAACACCGAAATACGTCTTAAAACTGTACATAAAGCCTTTCTGGCCGTACACAACTATTATTCTTGATTCATTAACTACTTCTGCGGATGTAATCAAACTTGTTTTAAAGCTCACGTGCTCATGGACTAGAAAAACACTTTAGAAGAAATGTGAACAATTATAGCACAATTGCCAGCATATTATTATTTGTTATTTTTCAGCATAATGCATTTCTATTCTAATCTACTCCTCTTTCAGAACATTTTATGTTTGCAGGCATAAGAAAATGCAAATCTTTAATAGAATTCTTATTATGTCAGCACTCGGGCTATATTTACTTGCCAGAATATTCATAATAGTCAGTGCCTTGTAAACCCTTTTTATTTTATGTCTGAGATTATATCGGAGAGATGATGGTGTGAACCAAGAATGGCCAATGCTACTTGCCATTTGTGGGAATCTATTTTCTCTCTGTTGGATAATAGATAAGGATGCATTTTTAACATCTGGAAATGAAGCTTTTCCCCTTTCTACAACTTCTCAAAGTATAGTGTTAATGTTGCTAAGTGTTAGTGTTGAACTAATGTAGTTAAAGGTTGGCATAATATTTTACAAGCTTTAGCTTTACACTAACCTGATTATCTGGCAAAGTGAGTGTGATGGCAATCCACCCTCTTGTCTATCCTTATCTCATGGTATCTTATCCTGTCCTGTTCTCTTCCATTCTCTGCATGCACACATGGACACATGTGCACACACGTGCACACACACATACACATGCACACACCAGAGGGTGGACTTTAGAAAACGCTGTTTGAATAAAATTTCTACAAGAAGACTTGTTCAAGAAGAAATTGGTTCTTAAACCTTTACTTTAAACCAGGAACCCCATTTCAGTATATACAGGGTAAAATTAGCTTTACAGCTGTTAATATGGAAAATGACACAAGAATTAATAATATATGAATAAAATCTGTTCACATACTCACAACTGTAAACCTACTTTTGCCCCACCCTGTATGTGATGAAAAGGAAAGTGCAGTATTTGTCAGTCAGCAATAGCGGGGTGGGGTTGAAAAATTGATAAAATGATAAAATATATACGCCCCAATATTACGTACAAACTATTATTGACTTAGAGCACTTGTAAGTCCTAGAGTGAATAGAAACTGAAATCATAAATAAGGTTTTAAAGGGCTTGGGAAAAAGTCATTGCTTCTCAACAATGTAAGGAGAGATAAGGAAATGAGAAAGTATCTGACATTGGAGTGATGTATACAAATATTGCTCTCCCAAAATTCATCAATCCCCTTCATTGGATACTTTCCTTCAGACCATAATTCTAGACCACAGTGATGAATAGTGGGATTTCATAAAAAATAAACCAGTATACGGCCAAAACTGGTTTGGCTCAGTGGATAGAGCTTCAGCCTGCGGACTGAAGGGTCCTGGGTTCGATTCCGGTCAAGGGCATGTACCTTGGTTGCGGGCACATCCCCAGCAGGAGGTGTGCAAGAGGCAGCTGGTCGATGATTCTCTCTCATAGATGTTTCTAACTCTCTATCCCTCTCTCTTCCTCTCTGTAAAAAATCAATAAAATACATTAAAAAAAACAAAAACAAACCAGTATACGAACATATGACCAAGTGAAAACCACATATTCTTTCAGAGTAGATAAGATTTGAAAATAAACGCTAAGTGTTTGGTTGTTGTGATACTGTTAGAGGTTTTTCATTCAGATACACCAAATAAGATGCTTCTTTTTCATTTGTCTTCAGATTAATTATATTTTAGGATTTGTGCTGCCAAAGCTAGCACAAGATTAATTATAAAATGGTCATATTGCAGATCAAAACAATTTTCTTTTTGTTTTCATTAATTTATAGTATAAAAAGTGGTAAAGTTTATATGAACATCTAAACTGTTTTTAAATAGTTTACTTTTCTATTATTTTTTTTCTGTCTCAATAAAATACTAATTTCAGTAAAGCTTCCACTGGCACACTTCCACTATGTTATAAAATTATTATCCTAAACTCTGATTAATTATCTGAATCTCTCATCACAACAGTTTTGAAGTAATGCTAGTCCAATAATGGTATCTTTATGTTTTGCTAAGTTACATATTACATTATGTGTGCATTCTCACATATGTATCACATGCACATACATGCAAATTAATCATCACTCCATCACAAAGATGGTGGCACCCATAGCCACAAGATGGCAGTGCCCAGTTCCCTCAGCCCTGTTGGAGTCCACCATTCCTGGGAGGGCGGCCACTGAGAGTGGGCAGTGTGTGCAGCCGGGCTGAATGCTTGCTTTGTCACCACAGCAACGAGGCAAGCGTCCTGACCTGACTGTGAAGAGCCTCTGGGCCTTGGAGAACCTCTAGGCAGCGGGCGTGGAGCAGCCAGGCTCCACAGAGAGCAGAGAACCACAGGGAGTGGGCCTAAGCCTTTGGGGATCTCTGATTGAAGAGGGCTCCCCTGAGGGATCCCAGATTGGAGAGGGTGCAGCTTGGGCTGAGAGAACCCTACCCCCCTTGTGCACAAATTTTGTGCACCGAGCCTCTAGTTAGATATAATAAGGCTTTGTGATTGTATACAGTCATATTGAATAGAAAAATAAAAATGTAAAATAGCCTATGGGCTCCAAATCTTGTAGAGGTAAAGAAGGCTGAGCAAGTTGGTCAGTGAGAGCACATTTTCTTATATCCCTTTCAGATATATATATCCCTTACCATAAGCTTGGTGGTTTAAGCTTACAGGGGTGGGTCAAGACGTTGCTTCATTCAGGAAGAGATTGTTTGCACAAGGGGGAGGACATGTTGCAGGGGAGGAAAAAGAATGATTTGATGGCAGTTGGCAAGCCCACGAAGCTCACATGCTTACCCCAGCACCATCCTCATCAGAGCTGCTTACTATACACACTTTTTAAATTGCCTTTTTTTGTGACCTCCTTTTACCTTTCACGAAATAGTTAATGTTTTTGGAGTGAGGAAATTAAAGAGGAAGAGGTGAACTAGAGAGTCAAAGTAAAACTCTTCCCTTCAAATCCTCACAAGGAAAGTTGAAGTGACTTTCTGAAATGAGAAAACTCAGCTTTGAACATGGCTCAGGTGCCGTTGAAATGCCTCTGCTTGTTACAGAGAAGTTTTGAGAGAAAAGGCGCTTATCCAGAGAGGTGGTGCATTGTAATAGTTTGAGTCCTGGTTTCAAAACCTGGCTCTATCCCTATTGCTGTATGACTTTGGGCAAGTGGCTTCACCTCTCTGAGCTACAAAATAAGGGTAATAATTGAATCAGTATCAGTGTTGTGATGAGGATGAAATAAATTAGTACCTATAAAATATCTACTAGTAGAAGGAGGCTTGCACCATAGTAAACATTACAGATAGAGAGATAGATAGATATGAATAGAAAATTAAAAAAAGAAAGCAGATATTCAAGGAAACGTATCATACCCATTTTAAGTTACAATACTAGCCTTCCAAAATAGTCTAACTGAATTATAAGAAGGCACTCAATATTGTTTATTAAATATTTAAATTTGAATATTATAACTCATATATTTATTTTTAGATAGGTAAAATTTGTGAGGCAGCTAAGTTATAATATATATGATATGTGCAGTTTTATGGTACATTAGGATTCTTTGTATAAGCAACATGTATGTTGATGTCCATTTTATAAGGACTAGGAATATATTGATGATATTTAAATTATTATCCAGGCCTAATATTGTTATACCTTTGCTATTATAACATATTGTTGATCATATCTCTGATTTATTTGAAAAAAGAATCCCTGTTCAGGAACAAAATATGCAATTATAAAATTACTCCTCGGGGAAAATACAATCTGATGTATGGCATGATTTCCCAAAGTGCATTGCGGTGTAAAATACAAATCAGCTACATCAGTTATTTATTTATTAATTTGAAAAACCATCTCCGCCTTCGAGTTTCACCTCCTTTGTTCTAATAACCTAGAATTTGGTAAGTCAGCATTTCAAGGTTCATATACAAGTGCTTATTCATCCCTTGATCCTCCCATTGCCTTTTCTTGAACCTTCTCTACTTTCCTTAGATTTAATTAGTATCCACTTTCTGTGTCAGCAACATTGGATTGCTTTATAAGGCTGTCTGAACGGCCTCTGATGCTTTTAATGTAAATCCTAGTCATGCCAGCTCAGAGGTAGAAGAGCTGTTTAAAAGGGTCTCTGCCTTAACTACATAATTCCCCTCTCATCTCTGTGTCAGATCTCAGTTCCCTCATCCCATTACAGAAAGGACATGGGGATGTCGAAAGGGCATATATAAAAGTTCCAAAAATGATTAGAGGTCTGAAAAGGAATTCTTAAGCGAAAATGTCAAATGGATTTTGGAGTGCTGCCCAGCACTCTCCCCAACCCACATCCATCCAGGCTCCATCTATTAGATAGTTTCCCTTGCCCCATCTGGAGGCTCAGCTCCACTCCTGTTGCTGGCACCAGCCCAGCCCACACTGCAAACTCCGTGAGTCCTTACCCGTGGCAAGCCAACCTTGCTCCCTGGTCCTGCTACTTGGGCTCCTGTCTTATTCCTTTGCTCATGGTCTCACCTTGTACCGAACACTCATCTCCCATCTTCTCATCTAAGTTTGAGTCTGTCTGTGCTTAAATGTATTGACCAGGCAACCATTTTCCCTTAGGCTTTATTGCTTGTTGCTACAGAGCCCCTGTTTTCTATGCCTGTTTTCCTTGTATGCAGAATATCTGTGTATTTAGCTTTCACTTCCCTCAGGACTTAGAATGTCTTGCTAGCACATGTGACCTTTTTTTGAGCAATATGCCCACCTCATGCCACTGGAAATCCCATAAGTGACATCCTCCTTAGTTCTATCCTGGCCACCTCTGTAGTTACTGAATCCAGAAACTTCCTAAAATAGCCAGAGATGGGGGTTGGGGGGGGTGGGGAAGCAGCTTGGACTTGGTTATCAAGAAGGGGAGATAGCCGAAACAGGTTTGGCTCAGTGGATAGAGCGTCGGCCTGTGGACTGAAGGGTCCTGGGTTCGATTCCAGTCAAGGGCATGTACCTTGGTTGTGGGCACATCCCCAGTAGGGGGTGTGCAAGAGGCAACTGATCGATGACTCTCTCACTCATCGATGTTTCTAACTCTATTTCTCTCCCTTCCTCTCTGAAAAAATAATAAAATATATTTTTTAATAAAAGAAGGGGAGATAATAAACTTGTCGGTAATAGGTGACTAACAGTTTACAGTGAAAGGCAAGGTTAGAAATATTCTGACAACATTGGGGATTAGTGTGATAGAACTGGAAGTTTGGTTTGGGGATGATCACATGTAGTCTATCATGTTAAAGCCCCTTACTCTAGGTCCAGAAGTGTCTGTTGTCTCCCAGTGCTGCCCACATTTTGCTCAAACTTTTTATCAGATTATTCAAGACCCTGTAATCGGCATCCATTCCTTTAAATTGCCTGTTCTGAACTCCCTTACTCATGTCCTATGATTTAATAAAACGGAACTACTGTTTTATTTCCAAACTTCCTCACAGTAAGCACCCTGGTGCTTTTGTTCATTTTGTTGTAATTACTTTCTCATTTCCATCTATCAGAATACTATCTAGCTTTTGAAGGCAGATTTGAAATGCCACCATGTCTGTGATTCATTTCCTCTTTTCTCCAATCAGATATGAGCTTTTTCTTCTTTGGATTCACATAATGATTTGCTTTGGCATTTCTTATTGAATTATTCTTAAATTTTGTCTTGTATTGTTGATGTACAATAAAGTGCAGTCTAATTAAGGTTTTTAAACGCTAAAATGCTCAGTATGTTAGCGCACCTTATTGAGAGATTAATACAATAAGTATAGGCAAACCTGAGTAGTTAGTTGGCTTGTAACTCTCAAGATAGGGCTGACTGCTAAAACCACCCCATCCTGCCCTAACCGGTGTGGCTCAGTGGATAGAGCATCGGCTTGCGGACTTAAGGGTCCCAGGTTGGATTTCAGTCAAGGGCATGTACCTTGGTTGCGGGCACATACCCAGAAGGGAGTGTGCAGGAGGCATCTGATCATTCATCGATATTTCTAACTCTCTATCCTTCTCCCTTCCTCTCTGTATATTAAAAAAAAAATCAGTAAAATATATTTAAAAGAAATAAATAAATAAAACTACCCCATCCTGATCTGGGCTATTGTTTGACGCCACCTGCTAGTCAGGGATCATAAAAGCTTGAGTATCATTGGTGATTCTGGGCCCTGTGGTTGGCTGAAACTTCTAGAACAATGGTGGGCCTTTTCAGGAATCTTTCCTTTGGTTAATGCCCCATTTATTAGTCTGACCCAGGGAATTCTGGCTGGGAGAATACCGGAAATGCAGGGACACTTCGCTGCTTTCTTGTTTTCTGAAACTCAGAAAACATCCAAAGTACCTTTTATAGATCTGACTACCTGTGTATTGTATTCTTCACCAGGACAATGATTGCCTTTGTAATGCATCAGCCGGGGGCACAGTGTGGTGGTACACTTTGAGCACAATAGTTTGTTGCTTGGATTGAAGCTGTTCCTGACTCAGCTTTCCCAGCAAGAGAGTTTGTAGATGGCGGATTTTCTTAGGAAAAGTTGGTCTGTCAAAAGAAGCAAGGCACCCTGGTTCATGTGTTTGTGTAGCAAAAGCACCCAACATAGTTGATCACACAACTTTGAGCCTTGAGATCATCATCTTTAAAATGCTAATATCAACGCCTACCACGGAAGGCTATTTTCACTTAAAAATACTTATTGTTGCAAAGTATTAGGAATACTTCAGTGAAAATCCCAGGCATGGTTCTAGATCTCATGGCATGCTTTCATTTGAAATAGGATTATTTAATGCTTTAATTATTAAAATAGTAAAGGCAAGGTTTACATAAGTATTATAAAAACCACTCTAGTCCTATAGAATAATAAAAAGAAAAACGTCATCTGGCTTTCGAGAAGTTTCGACATAGAGGCATCAACACTTATATTCCCTTGCAGTAAGCCTGAAAGTATTTGTCCATCTGGAAAAAACACACAAAGCTGCTCTTATGCGAAACTGGAATAGGCAAATTTTTGTTATATGTTTTGAAAAGTATTAGGGTAGCTTCCTCATAATTTTCTTCAAAAACAGCCATATCTACCCATTCAAAGTTCACGCTCAGAAATACATTTGTGTGTGCTCATGTACAGGTGTATATTTTAAGTCACTTTAACTCTGAGAGTTTCCTTTGATATGGAAAGTGCTCTGTAGGAAATACAAATTATGTTATAAATATAATGTTTCTCTGATTCTTCTCTTTATGGTACCTACCTGAGATCCCTGGGAAGCCAGCTAGTAATGCATTAAGTAAGCCCAAGGCAGGCAGCATTTCTGTTCTTAAGAAACTTAAAAGGTATCCTCTACTACATTACCTTGTCCTCTCTGTTATTTCAGCTTTTCATGTCCTCATTGATGTTTGAAGTACACTTGGTCAGAAATGGTGCTGGGAAAATCTTAATTGTGGCTTTTCACCTCCACCTATGGGAGGAGGTCTGTGTAGAACATAGAAGTTTAACATGGCCAATAATGTTTCATCACTTGAAATAAAATCTTCATATATGTATTAGAGGCCCCTTGCAGGAAGATTCCTGCAATAGGGTTTTCTGCTGTGGTCTCCGCTGCCCCGCCTGCTTCCATCCCTTCTCTCTGCCCCACCTGCTTCCCTTCCTTCTCTGCAGCCCCACTTCCCCACTTGCTTGCTTTTCCAAAGCTTTGCTCTGTCCTGGATATGCAAATTAACCACCATCTTGGTTGAGTTTATTTGCATACTCGCCCTGATTGCCTGGTGGGCGTGGCTTGTGGGTATAGCAAAGGTAGGGTCAATTTACATGTTTCTCTTTTATTAGAGGGGATATACCAGTTTATATATTTATGCATGTGCAACATATTTATTAATACATGAGTATATATGTGTATGTGCAATGTGTATGCATACACACAGAGAGAATATTAGTTCTTAGCACATACTCTCTTCTTAGAAGCAAAATATAGGTTTGCAGTTGTTCTCTCTTTTATTGAGCCAACTCTCTGAATATGAAGAAACCAACCTTGAGATATTGAAAATGCTTTGAGGAACTGGCGTGCTTGATCTCCATGGCATCGCAGCACTTAACTAATTGTGCCTATAAAGTAACACTCCGAGGGCTCCTTCACAAGAGGAGAAGAGGGCTCAGGTGCCTCTCAGGATGTAAAATGATGAATTCTGGATGCACATTTTCAACAGATGGACACGGCATTAAGAAGGCAGCCAGGAAAGGCAGCAGGTGGAGGAGGCAGCGGGAAAGCAATGCCACTTGCAGGAGCACTTGACATTAATTACACCTGTTGGAATTCTTGCCCAACCTTTTGTTTTCAAATGTGTGCTCAATATAATCACTGTGAGGAGTGAGGGCAGAGAAAAGAAGTTGAGAATTGCAAAAGGATATGGAGCACTTGGGCTGTTAAAACTAGGAATACAGGGAGTAGATGGGGGCTTCTCTGGCTTAGGTCCTCCAATTATTCACAGCTACAAAGCGAGAAGCCAGGGTCATGGTTATTTATAGTGGCCCAGTGTTCCATCTTGGAGCTGAGCAGGACAATTTAGAAACTAAATGTTTAAAACTTGAGTGTACATTTAGTCCTCCAAAAATTAAACAAGTTCCTTTGTGTCTGAAGAGATTTAAATATATACATTCTTTATTTTGGATCATCTCAACACATCTAAAAACACTTCCTTCTATTTGATTTTTTTTTTTTTTTTAATGCTTAAGTTTCATCACTCATTTGTAACTTTGGAATTGGATCCTGATTTCCTGAGGCTGAGCCCTTGTCAACTGGCACAACCTGCGTCACATGTTACACTATGGCTCATACTGAGATTCCATTCACAATAGACTTTGGCCATTTGTGGGGAGCCAGCAGGGCCTTGGCATACTCAGCCCCAGGACACCTTATGTGCCATGCCAGCTCAGCCAGGTTCAGTGACACCCAGAGGGGGCAGCTCAAAGGCTTAGAAAAGACAGATAAGAGGATGAAAGCTGGGACTCTTGGGATGCTGCTTCCCCGATGGGGACCCAGCAGCAGCCAACACCCACAAGCCATGTCTTTATTTTACAGCCAGATGCCTTGAGGCAAAGTAAGGGCGTGGTCAAGATGTTTACAACATTCTCCTGAGTTTAGATGCTACTCAATTACATGCATCTGATCAAGCTTTGTTTACTTGCAGCCTCTATCACTCAGGCACGTGGGGCCACGTGTTTGGACCATAGGTTCAAGCTTACAACTACAGCTGTTGGCTATAATTGTTCTGGAGGGCTCTGCCCTCCAAGCTGGGAATTGCACATCTCTTCAGTCCAAGGCTTGAACTTGTCCAAACTCTGGAGCTGAGCCCCACAGCCATTGACTGAAACTCCCTGGGTCCTTCTTGTCTTTGTTCATAGTCACTGGAATGCCTTCATCTGCCTTTCAAATCTCTGCTCCTTATTAAACATCAAAGGCTCAGTCTGTAGCGAAGATTTCAGTGATTGTCCCAGGTAGACCTAAGCCGTCTATCCTCCCCAAAGTCATAGAAGTTGCACATTTATCTGTGGAGGGTGTGACCCTGACAGGGTGCTGGGGCTGTGAACTCCATGAGAGAATCCCATTTCTACCCTCCTGTGTGCCTCCTCCCTCCCTTCTAGCTCCGAATCAGCCCTTAATTTACTTTCTGAACTTATTCTTTTTGGACCTTCATTTTCCCATTTGAGAGATGAGGATTTCATCTTAGATTTATTTTGCATCCATTATTTAACCATATTAGTTATCTCATAATAAGACAGTGTTTAAAACTGCTTGGATAATAAGCTATGGTGATCATGTGTTTTATAAAGTATCAAAATTATTCACTCATTTAATTTATATTCATTAAATATCTACTATATGCCAGAAGCTGTTTCAGCCTTAGGAATATGGTATAAAAGAAAAAGTGCTTATTCTGATGAAGATAATATTCTATTTGGGGGAAATTAGTAATCAGTACTATATGTAGATAGTATACAAGTGGTGTTAAAACTACGTAAACAAAATGCAGCAGGATTAGAGAGTGTTTAGGCAGGGTGAGAGTAGATGTAGCATTACTTTAGGTAGCTAAGGTTTCTCTGACAAGGGAATGTTTAGTGTAGAAAGAACATAAAAGTAATTATTTTAATTATGTGTGTTGCATATATTAATTATAATTATTTTAACTGCACTGTATTTTAATGCTGACTTTACACGCTTCAGTGAAGTTTGCTTGTACTATTACTGCCCTGTCAAGATGGACACTTTCTCTGCTTTCTAGTCAATCTCGTTGTGTTGGTTTGGATGGAACCTGGCACCTTTAACCTTCTAGGCTGCTGCTTCTGAAGTATTTTGGTAAAAGTGTGTCCTTTAGGCAAGCTGATTACCCCTATCACATCTGTATTAAGCAGTTATTAGCTACAGTGTTGACTGGCATTGGGAGGGTTTGAAAAATGTTCTTACCAGTTCTCTCCTGCCTCCTGGACAAGTGAAATGTAGTGAGATCCAGACAGGTTATATATCCATTTCCCACTCGAGAGTTTAGCTCTGGTGTATGCAGGTCCATATATTAAAAGTTGACAGAGTTCTAACAAGGCTTTAAAAAGGTGAAACTAAGGCTTTAAAATTTACTTGTATTCTGGACGATCTGTACAACATATATATCTTATTATTCAGATGTGATAAATGTGAATTTTTAATATGTCTTTGATTTAGGTCATGAAAGAACTCAAGGGGTTCTGGTGACAAATAGCACAGTGGAAGGTTAATTGCAAAATGCAAATGTCTTTAATATACTGTGAAAATTGACAATAGGTGCTTACATCTCAGTTACTGAAAATACCGCTACTTAGCCCAGTGTCTGAAACATTATTGAGTGATTGAAAGAAAAAAAAAAACATAATTGAACTGTTGGACTTTTGGGTGTTGTAGAAAGCTGTATAAGACGGCAGAGCACTGTGTCAGCTTGGAGTAAGTCCCTGTTGACCCATTACTAGCAGCATATAATTGTTCCTACCATTGCTAAAACCCACAAACATTTTCATAAGCCTATAATATTTTTTTCTACTTTTGGCCCTCCATCATTTACTCTCTGACTAACAGATACAGACCCTATTCCCTGCTGTGTAGATCATAGGGCTGTTGATTTTGGCCTGTCATAGATAGATATACAGCAGTCATATGCTCTACACAGATGATAGAAAACACATATTGTGCTTAGAAACTATCTGACACATGGTAAGCACATAGTATTTCTAAATTTAATATTATTAACCAAATAAACTAGGGGCTCAATACTCTCAAATCAGAGAGGAATATATTTTATAAATTTTATATTTGCTGCCGGATATTCTTTGTTCTTCAGATACCAAAATAAACATTGTGTGTTTGAAAAAAATCTAACATTTAAACAATTGATCCAGGAGAGTTCTGGCTTCATCTCTTAGCAGTCTTCTCTGTGCTGTAGTGTCATCTGGGGATAAGGTTGTTAACTTCCAAATACATTATTCCTGCTAGAAACCATGAAGTCTAATTTCACTATCAGAGCTTATTGTTTTATGACTCCGCATGCTCAAGCTATATGTACACCTTAAGGCTAACAGCTTCTTATTGACAGCTAAAAACACCAAATTAAATAAAACATCCCCAAAGAATAAGATATGGGCTAGGGTTTGAGGTGTGAAGTGAATTTGGAGAGGGGAAGAAATGGGGAAAGGCACCAGGAGAGAGGGAAGAGACACTCAAAGGGCAGAGGAAGGCATATGTCCTTGTGTAGCCTATCTCTTTCTTGTGTATAGAAGAGAGGTTACTGGATAGCAGTAGATGATTTAAATTGAAGATTCCTAGACTTCACATTCAATGGTAAAAATCAGAGTTTATCACCATAGCATGACCAAGTTTGCTTTCTGGGTTTCTCTCCATAATTTCAGGTTCACAGATTTTATTCATGAAATATTATGAGCTATTTTACCATATTTATGAATCCTGCTATTCTGTTGGATACTTGGCCAAAATGTTTGAAGGCAGGACTCTTCTTATAGAGGGCAGAACTCAATGTTGTGATAATTACACAGCCCTAAAAATAAAGTAAAGCTATTTAATCAAGATAAATCCCATAGGTTTTTTTTTTTTAATAAAGCATAATAGTTAGGAAAGAACAACATTTCCTAGAAAATTTTGATATTATGACTAAAAGTCATAAAACTTTTTTGTTGTAAAAACAAAAAAAGAAAGAAAAGTGAAAGTAGAAGTGCTTTGTTACAAATGAGGAAAATGAAGCTTGAATACCTATCCATTCATCTATAGAGAATGTTATTAGATCAGAATGAGAACATCCTAATAAAGAGGGAATTGAATAGGTACGTTATGAAGCATTACAGGATGCACAAAGAATGCTTTGAATCTTCTAGAGCTGCCTGAGCTGAGTGCCATTGTGTCTCCCAATATTAGCAAAACTGTAATTCTTCTAAAAAAAACTATTTTCTCTGAAAGAGGAGAACAAGTCAAGAAATAAGGTCTTTTTCCCCCCGATGAACTTTGAAATGAGGACCGCAGCAGGCTTGATCGGTTCCTGCTGTGTTTCTGTTTCCTTTATATTAAAACTATGTGTGTTCAAGGGGAAATGACTGTATCAGTTAAAATAAAAATTAACATGATTCTTGCAAGCATCTCTTTTAGTGGCTTTGACAGAGGCCGTGACGTTTTCAATGGAGATCACAGACTGTGCATATACATAGAGTATCTGAATTCTCCAAATAATTGGAGACAAAAACAGTGTCAAAATATAAGCCTACTGCATTGGCATTTTGGTTTGAGTTTCCAGTTCGTGCAGGCAAAAGGTTGACCATTGAATCGAGGAATGTACTTTTTGGTATAATCAGTTCTCCAGGGAAAGGTCAGCTGACTCAGACGTAAGATTATGCAACTGAGTTGGAGCAGGGCCCTGAGGACCATTGAAATGGAACTGATATTAAAGCAGACAGTGTCTTCTATTTTTTTTAAGTCCTAACAGAAAATTTAATAGATCTTAGAGAAGTTTCTTAAGATATTGCCTGTACATCACTTGTTAACATTTTGTCTTGTTCTTGAGAGAGTGTGTCTTGCAGAAGGTAAGAGAAGATAAAGCACTTGTCATGCTTATAATAATGAAATGTTAGTGTACTTGACTTCTGCAGCTACCCCTCATTAAAGAATTAATTTTCTGGACCTGAATCCATTTATTTCCTCATTTTAGCTTATATTTAGTTATTAAGTGGAAGGAGAGGGAAACTTTAAAAATCAAAGCAGAAAAATAAAGTCATTAACCCGTCTTGCCAACAACCCATTATAAGTAATAGGGAAATATTGAACTACTTGTTAGGCATTCTTTCTATAAGGTTAAGTGGATAAAATAAAATAATACGGTCTAAGAAGTAACAAATGGTGACTAAACTGGGTTTGAAGAAATGCTATAATACATGTTTAAAGGGAATGGAAATGCTCAGGGAATCCACTACTCAATTTATGTTTCCCCTTTTCCACCTGAATATATAAAAAAAAAAGTACAGAATTTTCTTATTTCCATGTGGGTAAGAAAATGCATAAATGAATCATGCCACAACTAAAATATTCTCATGTACAAGGAGAGCTTTCTGAAGTACAACTCAATTATGGATAAAAAAATTCCTTTATGGAAATAATTTCTGCAACTTACTGGTCTTGACAACATTTATTAGTAAGGTTTCTCCAGGTATTAAGAACCAATAGCCCGCATGTCTGATATATATATATATATATATATATATATATATATATATATATATATATATATATATATATAGAGAGAGAGAGAGAGAGAGAGAGAGAGAGAGAGAGAGAGAGAGAGAGAGAGAGAGATCGAGACGGATTTGGTGCATGTGACTATGGAGGCTGGTGAGTTCTAAGTCTGCAGTGTGGACTGGAGAGAGAGAGAGAGAGAGAGAGAGGGAGGGAGGGAGAGAGAGTCGGATTTGGTGCATGTGACTATGGAGGCTGGTGAGTTCTAAGTCTGCAGTGTGGACTGGCAGGCTCAAGACCAGTATAGCCAGTAGTGGAGTTATAGTCTGCAGTTTGCTAGAGATTCTCTCTTCCTCTGGGAAGCCAGTCTTTTTGTCCTACTCAGGTTTTCACCTCATTGGATGAGGCTTTTCCACATGTCAATCCTCCAAGTTGACATTTAAAATTAACCATCACCTATCATCCTATATAATAAAAGGGAAATATGCAAATTGACCTTAAGGGCAAAATGACTGGGAATGACCCATTGCTATGACACGCACTGACCACCAGAGGGCAGGCACTCAGTGCACAAGCTGCCCCCTGGTGGTCAGTGCACTTCCACAGGGGGAGCACTGCTCAGCCAGAAGCCGGATCATGGCTGCCCAGTGCATTGGCGGCAGTGGTGGGAGCTTATTCTGCTTCTGCTGTAGTGCTAAGGATGTCCGAATAACAGCTTAGGTCTGCTCCCTGCCTGCCAGAGGGCTCCCAGGCTCCAAGAGGTATGTCTGACTGCCAGCTTGAGGGAGCGGGCTTAAATCATCAGTTGGACATTCCCCAAGGGGCTTGGACTGCAATAGGGCACAGGTCAGGCTGAGGGGATCCTCCTCCACCTCCTGAGTGCATGAATATTCATGCACTGGGCCTCTAGTATATTCACAAGTGGCCATGATTAGGGTATACTACTTCCCTATGTGGGAAGCAACATTTTTTTTTTTTTTTTTACAAGAAGAATGAGTTGAAAATCAAAGCATACAAATTATATAGAGCTGTGAAAAATGTCCCCTTCCATCATTTCAGTGTCATTGTTGATGCAATTCAATTTCTACGGATTTAGAACAGATAAGATAGGGGCATGCAGCACATTGGCGATGTTCACTCTCCTCTACCCACCAGACTGTTTTGGTCTGACATTCTTCAGTTTAGAACAATCTGAAAAGAAATGTGGGATATTAACCTCCCATTCATAAGTGCATTTTAACATTAATGTTGACATTAACTTAAAATCAGAAAATCCGGTTTCTATTAGGGATTTAAAAATTGAAAACAGAAAACCAGTTCAGGGTGATAAGAATTGTGTGTGTATATATATATATATATATATATATATGTATATATATATATATATATATATAAGGGTTTCCTTTTAGTTGAATGATTCTCTATCAAGAAGATGGCTCTAACTCAGTAGTGATTATAAGATATATCTCATTTAGGAAAAATATGCTAACTAACATGTAAGACAGATTTTCTTGCTAATTACTTATATCTTATCAAAGCCCTTTCTTCAACAGTTAGTTTAATGAATGCAGAGAGTCTTTCTTCTGTAATCTTGGCCATGTTTGCACTTCAGACATCCTTGGACAGTTGGCATAGGAATAACAATGGGTTATGCAGATATATTTTCTAAATTCAGAATGTAGCGTATAAGCTGTGCATACAAAAAAAGTGCATTACTCATACTTTTCTGTTAAGCAGTTGATTCATTTTTTTTTCTTTTATTTTAACTCTCTTTGGATGAAAGCATGTATTCATACAAATTTATTTGAACAAACTCTCCAATATGTTGGATGACACATGTATTTTGAGGAAGAATATATGATACTAGATGGGCATGATAAGCAGTTCAAACACGTGTGTATCAATTTAAAATATTACTATGCTGCTTTTCACTCACAAATATTCATCCTTTTCTGTATTATCATTAAAAACAATTCTTCCCTTTACTTAAATTTCCACTATACATTAATTTAAAATGTATCTTGTAAGAATTACGCTTTCTTGTGTTTTTGTTAGATACATATCAAATTAGATCTTGAATGTTTTTATTCAATTGCAATTGGTCTCTGTTGGTTTTCTCATATTATATTTAGGTCAATAAAGTGAAGAGCCCCAGAGGCCTGTAGGACTCTAAATAAATGGTGGTTAAAATACAAATTAAACAAATTATAAATATATGTACCATTTTTCCTCTTGAATTGTGAGTCTGTAAATGCATTAAAATTTGTAACATTAAATCATTTTAGAGTTGTCAATTGAACTTCATACTTTCAGGCAAAATGTAAATAGAGTTAGGCTATTAACAGTTATTACTATGATACAATGCAAATTTAAGCATCAAACAGTGAATGTTCATTCTAACCATCTGTGTTGATGTATAGTATCAAATATGTAACTTGGCTTTATCATAGTCTCCCAGAAAATGAATGCATTACAGAGCAACTTAATTAAAAACAATAACAAAGGTAACACTCAGGGGTTTTTATTTGTTTTTTATTTGTATGGTTTTTAGTTTATAAAGCTCAAATATTCATGTGTTTGTGTGAATAAGTAAACACACACACATATTACACATACACACATATATATATATATATTCATTAAGGTTTATTCTCAACTGATTGACTTGTTAGTACAGGGCAGAATATATTGTCAATACATTCAATAATTCAATATGTATAAGGACAATTACCTTCGTGGTTAAATAGCTATGGTCTTACTGCCTTCTCAATCAAGGATGACACATTTTTGTTTTTTAAACGTCTTACCAAAGTATATGAATGTAACTGACTTATCCTATAGGTATGGAAATCATGGCATTGAATCAAGGGTTTGAATATCGACTGAATCCCACACTTTCCTTAGGAGGAATACTAAGATGAAAGAGATACTGTATAATTATTTATCACTTGCAGGAATAAATCCTGAGCAATTATGCTTGTGACTGTTGCCCGGTGTAATTGTATAAAAATTTATTTTATGTTCTTCTCTCTCTCAGGACCAAACATCAATTCTGATTTGAGCTGGGCAATGCCTAACTCTCAGACAAGCTTGTGTATTTTTAAAATATTTTATTTCAATAGCTTGTCATTGGAAAATAATAAATTTAAATTATGCTTTCTAGATGCTGACAAGGTGATAGAATTTATTATCAAGTGATTGAGCTGCAGTCTTTCCGAATAGTATTTATGTGAGGTATGGCATCCATGTGTGTGCAAAAACATAACACATGTCTGGCCTAAATTATCCACTGCACTACCAGACGGTCACCAAGACTTCTTGGGGTTCACCAGTATTCTGATGCATTTGAAAATCTTGAGATCTTAGTCACCAAATGATGTCCGAGCTCACATCCTTTGTAAGTGCAATAGTTTGTGCCATCTAGCACTGAGGAGAATGACCTCTCTGGCTAGTTCTTTGATTTCCACTTAAGAAGGCCCACCTACCCAAGTAGGACCAGGAAAGATTATTATGAAAAACTAAAATCCCATTGCACTGCACGCACAGCATATTTTGCTCTTCATCTTTACTGTGGGTTGACATGTGGTCCTCGTTGCCCCATGCCATTTGGGAAGATCAGTAAACTCTAAGAGATGCTCTATGGAATGAGATTATATTTTTCTTTATATCCTTGTCACCCTTGTGAGCGCACCCTGGTTTAAATGAGTAATAAAGACAAGGCCATGAAGCCCCAGTAAAGGATACAGCTCTCGCTTGTGTTTGTCTTTCTCTTTCTCTGTAACTTAAATGTCATCCAATATCTCTGGCAACTGTCTACCGAATTGCTAGTCAACATTAGGATACAGGTACTAGGCAGTCACTGGTGAACGTTTGCATTTTCAGAGAGCTCTTGATAAATTGGAAATATTTTTGAATTTGATGTTCATGTAGACATGTTGGATCTTTGGGGATGCTTTGATAATTGCTATTGAGTCTTTGACATGTTTCATTATAGAAGCCAGAATACTTCTTGCTAATAACATATAGGTAAATATTATTCTAGTGACACCTCCAAGAGGAAAGTGGATTTTCTAGGCATCTGAAATAAATATCTTTTGAAGATTAGAGGCTGTGAAGCTGCTAATGAGATATGGAAGGGGCATTTGTAAAAGTGACAAGTTATTTTAATAAAAAAGGTCATGCATGTCAGGTAGCATTATAGTTTCCTAAAGTGGTTTGACTTTGCCTAAGTCAGTGAGAATTAAGATTTCAATTATGCATCACTAATGGTTAGGACAGAGGGTGAGTGAGGTAGAGGTTTAAAACCTATGTGTTGCCGAAATGTCATCTTGATTTACTGGTATCACTGCTAAGTACTCTGTAAATGCCAGCAGTTTATACCATGTCGCTAATGCCCAAGAGTAACGCCATATTAGAACTATGAATGTTAGGCATTCTGCAGTTTGGGCAGCAGAGTTAACTTCCAAACCAGGTCTGAATACTAAAATGAGTGCCATCTTTGAGAAGGAAAAGCTTTGGAGTGATTAAGTCAGTTCTGTTTAATTATTTAGGCGAGGCTTAGGGGACACTTACTCTCTGTAGAACTTCTGATCCCTTAGTGGACTTTCATAATGCTGAATCACGATCCAAGAAGAATGGAATAAAAGAGAGATCTGGGATTAAGTGGGGGTGTTCTGTGCTACTTGAAGTTATCTTTCTTTGTCTGCTAATCCTTCCCTGCCTTGTGGACAGGTTAGTCTTTAATGGTGACTATCTCTTTATCACAGGAGCCCAATAATATGTATGTAAATGTACTAATTTACATAGACAACACAAGCAGTGCTGAAGGAATGGTGTCATCTAGTTGTGGGCTTTATGCCTAGACCAGAATAATCCTGATCAGTTAGAGTCTTTCTGACCAGGGAAAACAAGATATTTTCCAGGTGGGCTCATGTATGTCGGCTTGCTCCACAATGCGCATTTCTGGCTTAGCAAATGTCTTTTGTAAAGGCAGACCATCCTATTGGCCACTCTCTGGTCCTCTTACTTTGAGAGCAGAAAATATGGAAGTCAAACTTAATGCTCTCAGGAGAGGAAGAACATGGGTAGTTTTATATACAGCCCACAGAGTTTTATTTCTCTTACTAGAGACCCAGTGCATGGATTCATGCACCGGTGGGGTCACTTGGCATGGCCTGCAGGGATTGGGCTGAAACTGGCAGTCTGACATCCCCCAAGGGGTCCCATAGGGTGAGAGGGCACTTGGCAAAGTTTGCAAAGTTGCTGTCATTTGGCAGCTCCTGCATTGAGCTTCTGCCCCCTGGTGGTCAGTGCATGTCATAGCTACCAGCCAGTTGGCCAGTCACTTAGGCTTTTATACATATAGATAGGATCAGGCTGGTTGCTCTTCTAATGGCAGAGAGAGAGAGAGAGAAAGAGAAAGAGAGAGAGAGGGAGGGAGGGAGGGAGAGAGAGAGAGAGAGAGAGAGAGAGAAAGAGAGAGAGAGAGAGAGAGAGAGAGAGATATCAAACAGACAGATTGAGCAGAAGGTATGGGGATGTTTTGTTGGGTCCAGATCAGTATGTCTTACTATGTTAGTATTTATAAAGATTGGTCAGTATCAGAGTGAACTGGGGGTGGGGTGGGGGTGGCGATGCTGATTACCACTGAGGTGAGGATTCCTGGAACACTGCAATGCTGTGTGGAGAGTAAAGTTAAAAGTATATGCCCATTTCCATAAGCTTAAACACTTCCATTAGGTCTATCAAAAATGTTACTGCCATGTGACTTAATTTTTTATCTAGAAAAGAATTCCCAGATAACTAAATAGTATGATATTTGCAGAACTGTTGTTAGCTCTGATTTGGGTGCTGCACGTGTAAAGGTCAATCTTCAGAGGAGCTGACACCCCAGGGAATCCCAGAATATACAATCATGTGCTAGCATTAGTTATGTTCCGATTAAAATGGATACGTCATAGACCTAAACTTTTATAGACACACCAAGTGGGTGGTGCTTCTTAATTCTGAAAGTGTCAAAGAAACATTTAGAGAAGTAACTCTGAGGTTGACTGCTGAGGAGAGATTTAACCACACAGGGTTTACTTGGGAAGGAGTAAGGATTTCCACTTGTGAACACAGAAGGAAGACTGTGGCAACAGCTCCGGGTCCAAGTCACAAGTGCCTCTGCGTGACTTTGGTGTCTATTGGAGTGGGAAATGGTTTGGTTTTTGGGCTGCTAGAGATGGAATTATAAAAGCATACTAAGAATAGGACTTTAAGGGCCTAAGGTAAGCTAAGGAGTTTGAATAGATTCATAAATAGTGGGACCTATTAAGTATATTTTTAAACCAGAGGTGACCATTACTATAAAAGACACTGTTCAAGAATGATAAATTTAATGGCAGGATAGCAGTTCTGAGAGATGAATGGTGGACAGGTGGCGGGAGACAAGTCAAAAGGCTATTGCAATAATCAAATAAAAAATAGCAAGTACCTGTCCAAGGGTCAGGTGGAAATGCAATATAAATGTGCAATCTAACCCCAAAATGGAAAGAAACTCCTTCATCTTTCCTTTTTTCTCTCCATCTCCCCTGTTCTTTCCCTTCTCTCCTTCCTTCATCCCCCCCCCCCCTTTTCATTTACATAATGTTATTCTGTTCCTGCTGTGTGCCAGGCTGTGGGATTGGGGATCTGAGTGATCAAAGAAAATGCCAGAAGGTCTAGCTTGGTAAAGTAGGAGGGCTGTTAACTATGACAGGGAACATTTAGGAAAGGAAACAGTCTCACAGCAGGGAATAAAATGACTTTGAATTTGGACAGATTGATTTGGAAATGCCTGTGGGACTTTCTAGTTGAGATGCCCAGCAAAGACCTAAACTAGCTCCCTGACATTACTGAGACTGTGTGGAATGAGGTCTGCCTGGTGAGCCTTGAGCTCCTGTCCCTAGGCAGGGACTTGGCTTGGTCAGGGGGCCTTGGTTCTGATGTATTACTTGGAAGTCGGATGTGGGATTACCAGTGTACTTGAATCAAAAGAGATACGATGTCCTCACCATACAAGTCTGTAAATTTGCAGGATCACGTGTGTGTACCTATCTACCTACTAAGGATATTCTAATTCTCCCTATTTTCCCTTATCCACTGCTTGTCTAATCAGCAGATGTTTATGGTGTTTGCTGTGACCTAAATATCATTTGGTAGTTCTGATTTGCAACCAAATCAGGGGCAATGGTTGAGGATATATTTTCTCTTCACAATATTAAGTGTTAGGATATTCTATTATAAATTGAAATGGAAAATTTCATGGAGTGTGTTTCTTTATGATTTTCCTTTGTTTGCTAAATTTTAGTAAATAAAGGTGGGCCAATATTTTGTCAGAGACTCTCCATTCTTTAAAGTGAAAGCTCAGGTGGTATTATTATTATTATTTTATTATTATTTATTGTTGTTACTTCTCTTACTTATTTAATTTTACTTAACTTATTACATAATTTTACTTAATTTTTTACATATACTTTTATAAATTTCCAAGGCTTTGGAAAATGTGTGAGATGGTATGCTATTCATAACTTCAACATATGTAAAAATACAATTCATATCTCACATAAGAATCTAAAATGTGAATATTGACCTACACTGCAATATCAAAACTTAAAAATAATATTGTATCTACTACCATATTATTCTCAATTGGTGCATGTACTCCTGAAACTGTTTGTCTCCTATTCATGAGTTAGATATCTCTCTCTCTCTCCCTCTCTCTCTCTCTCTCTCTCTCTCTCTCTCTCTCTCTCTCTCTTGGAAACTTGGAAACATTCATACATCCTATTGAACAAAAATGGAACACAACATAGATGGTGTGATTCAATTTACAAACATTTTTACCTGCATTCACAATCTGGAAAGATGCACAACACACTGTTAGCATTGTTTCATTCAAATAACTATGTAGTGAGTAGGGGAGGCCGGGGGAAGGTCAGAGGGGAAAAAGAAAACATATGTACTACCAGTACTATTTGTAATACTTTAAACAATAAAATAAAAAAAGTTAAAGAAATAAAAATAAGTAAAGAAATATGTAGTGAGCCTCATTATGCACTAAGCACCTAACAAGTAGCAAAGTGCATAGTGAAGTTCACTTATATTTCAGAGGCTCAATAAATAGAATAAGAAATAGGGAAGTAGAGAAACATCTCTTTCATATCTGATTTGTGAGATGTGTCATAGCTTCAACTCTTGATTACCATCATGTGTATTTTCCTTAGTGAACACCCGTGGGCTTTTGTCCCAAGTATTGCCCAAAACAGTAGATAAACAGACATTGTATATTATATAAAGGGGTGGGCAAAAGTAGGTTTACAGTTGTTCATACAGAAAATAATAAAATAAGTAATAAATAATAATACAAGAATAAACTATGTTTTGCATACTCACAACTGTAAACCTACTTTTGCTCGCCCTTTATTTTCATGGACAGGGAAGGAGTAGTGCCCTTTTAGGCATTTTAAAGGTATTTACATTTCCCTGATAATCCATTTGTGGAATGCATATATTCAGGATGTCCTCCCAAAAATGTACACAAACTCTGAATGATTATAAAGTCAGTGTTTATTAACGTACAATTCCTTTTCAAAATTTAAAAGCATCTACCGAAATGAATACTTGATTTTGTCTGTGCCTGTTTTCGAACTGAAGACTGTTCTGGCTCAGGCACTGCCAATTAGGTGGAGCCATGGAATCACGAACATCAAGAATCATTTCCTTCGGTATTTATGCACCCTCAATTTGTTGACTATTGCTAGTTTTGTACCCTAAACTTTTATTATTTATGTATCCCCATTAAAAAAGAAGTCTAGTGGCACTTTAGGATAAGTTTTCTTTGCTCAGCGCTTAGTGGGGCCTCACCCAGTATTTCCAATCAGTTAAACCTGAACAGGAGTGAGCATTAAGTGAGCTATCACTGTTAAAGTGTGCACACATTTTCTGGGACACCTACTTAGCTTTCTGTTGCTGTATGGCAAGTTACCACGCTGTCTGCTACAGGAGGTCATCCAGAGAATGTGACTGCTGGTTGACCTCCAGCTGGCTCCTCACCCCTCCTCTGTCCTTGAATATGTGTTCTGTCAGCTTCCCACAGAGGGCGCTGTTCCAAGGAGGTAGCCCTCAAAGCGGGAGGTGGTGGGAGCATCCCAATGGTCCATGCGACGTGACTGCGCTGAGTTAAGCCTCTGAAAACTTCTAAGATTCTGGCGGGCAGGGACAGAGATGGAGTCCTCCTGAGGCCAAGACAAGCTTATATATAAGTCCCCTTGCCGGTGGAAACGGCCATCTCCCCCTCATTCTCAGATCTCTTCTTGCCCTGCGGGTATAGGGGCCAGTTTGCAAACCAGCAGTGCCTTCAAACACCTGTTTCTTAGCTCCCGGAGGGACTAGCCTGATGAGGCTGGTTCCTCGGCTTAGGTTCTCACGGGCTGCAATCAAGGTGGCAGCTGAACTGTGTTAGCATCTGCGACGCGGGGTATCCGTGCAGGCTCACGTGCTCATGGCAGGGGCCAGTTTCTGGAAAAGATCGGCCTGAGACTTTGGCTTTCTTTCTGGCTATTAGCCAGGGCTGTTCTCAGCTTTTAGAGGCAACCAGCGCTCCTTGTCAGTGGCAAGGAATTTCCCGCCCACGCTTCCCATCTCTGCCCCCTCTCTCTGATGTCTGCCTCAGATGGAAAGCGCTCTTGTGATTGGACAAGGCCTACTGGAGACGCTTGTGCTTTCTTCAAACCAGGTGCACCAAACAACCCAATCAGGGAGGTAGGGCTCACGATGTTCACAGTATCTCTCCTACCCAAGACGAGATGATTCTGGGAGGGTGTGGGTCACTGAGGATCAACACAGAAGTCTGCCTGCCCCTGCACCGAAAAAGGGTGCATGGATGGTGTCGCCCGCTAGAGCGATTTAAAGCAAAGATCACTACTTCACTCTATCGGTGAGTGCCGATTTCATTCAGAATGGCATAGAGAGGTATTGTGGGAGAGGGGCGATCAGCCTCCATTGAATTTCTACAGGATAAAATAGGAGGGGGGGGGGGCACACCGAAGACTATCCATTTATAAATTTGAATATGAACTTTTACATTATGGTTTTCATGCTCTCTTATTATGTCTTCCTTTTCATTTTTTTAATAATTGTTTTAGCTTTATTCTGCAGCCCACATGACAGCCCCAAGCCAACACTTAAACATTTGTCTTCTGAATTGGTTGTTTCTTCAGCTGTATGTCAGCAGAGACCATGTCTTTCAGTAGCATATGCAGACTGATCCTTGTGTGGCAGGGGTAGAGGGGTAAGGTGGAGGGGGTCATGGGGGCACAAACACCCTGGCTTGCCCACCCACATGACTCAGAGGTTGAGTGTGGACCTGGCCTCTGTTTCCCTTGTGCCAGTCCGTCCCCTGGGAGGGAGACTGCTTGTCTGGCTGACGCTGGGAACGCCATAGTGCTCTGGGAGTGTTCCAGGTGCCTGTGCAAGTCCTCCACTCTCTGCTTGTGGACCTCGGAGGCTTTCTTCAGGATCCTTTCCATTTGCTGCTCTTCCTGCCTCCTCCTCCTCCCTTTTTGCTCGTTCCCAGGCCTGCCTTGTTTTTGTGCTTCTTTTTCTGCTTGGTCCCGCTGAGCTCTGTGACACTGTTCAACTTCAGGCGTCCCTTTTGGACCTGCCTGTAGGCTGCCCTGGCACCTGCCTCTTCCTTTTCATTGTTAAGTAATATTTCTCAGACAACTTAATCCCATGACAAATGTATGCTGAAAATACAAACCAAAAAGGAGCCACGTTCCACAGAAAAATGCTGACACCTGTTAGTCTTTGATTTGTTTTGTGGGTTTTTTTTTGTTTTTTTTTTTTGAGGTTGTAGTGTTTGATATAAGAAACCCAACATTGTTTGTTGTACTCTTAGATACATGGAATGTGTGTGGTTGTGTGAGTTTCATGGAATTACCACTGGACAAAGAAAGACTAAAACTGTAAAACTGCTCAGCACTTGCACTAGGTACTTAGCTGCTTTCTTAATAATTCCCTGGGATTGTGAAAGGAACGATGGTGTTCACAGGAAACATAGTTTTGGTTTGAGCCAACTTTCTCTTTCTCAGAACCTAACTAAGGAAATACATCTTCTAGTGGGTTTCCCATCAAATGAATGGGTTTTACTAGAAATGCAATGTCTTGTTTGGCTAATACAATCTTGCTGAAGGAAATAAAACAAGTCCTGACATTTGGGGGAATATTTTTGGATAATTTATAATAAACCTGAATACATTCCCATAAATATTTGAACCATTAATGTATGTGTGTATCTAGAAAATGTGTGCATATGTATAATTGCTGATGATAATAAGATCCTTGGAGATCTTCAAAGTATTTGATTCAGACGTACTCTGTGCTCTATTTTTATTTACTGGTTTTCTCTTAGGAGAAGTGAATGTGTCTAAATGTAATACACATTACCATCATGCTATTGCTTGGTAGACTTTAAACTGGAGTGTACATATCCCTGTGAATGTATGAGATTTTTTTTTCCCATTGGGATATAGACCCAGAGAGCTTTGAGGGCAGACCAGAAAGAAAGAAACCAGAAAGCAAAGAGAGAGAGGAGACGAACAGAGCAGAGAAAGATAGTGTGTTGTAATACTGGCAGGTGAAATAGCTCTGATGAGCGGGTAACAACTCTATTTGCAAGTCGGGTGGTTTACAATCCTTCACTTTAAGCAAGGTTGCAGAAAGGCCTGATTGAGTTGTCAGCCCATACATGATTAAAATAATTTTTGATGAAAGATGACTGACTTTTGGCATATAACTGAGAAGGAGCTCAAGGAATTGAATGACATTGCTATAATGGAAGGAGTTTCTTCCATTTCCATCTTTTTATTTTTGTGAACAAAGAATTTTCACAGTTATGGTAATATAAACATAAACTTTAAAAAGAGGGAAGGAATGAAGGAAGGAAGGAAAAAATAAACAAAGAAAACAGACTCTGGGTCCTGTCTTCTTTTAGTGATAAAGAGTAATCACTATAGGATACATGAAAAAAAGAAATAAAAAAAGGAAAAAAAGCCAAATACATCAACCTCAGTATGAGATTCATGTCCAGTAATTATTGATCTTTAATAATTACTTATCACAATTTTAATAATTGCTTTCATAATTATGCTATTCAAATAATTTTAATTAAGAGTCGACCTGGAAGAAATTTTAATTTTACCTATAGGAGTCACATAGTCAGAGAAAATGCTTTACAAGCCATTTTTAAATATATTTTTTTGTTGCAGCGAAATATCAATAAAAAGACTTTCAGGCATAAAACTTACTACATTAGGATACAATTCAGTGGTGATGGAAATGTGAATTTAAAAAGATAGGAATGAAGCAATATGTCCAACTGAAAAAAAGGTCGTTTTCATGCAATTCCCTTTAGTATTTCCATTACTCTGGCTTCATTAAAAATCATGTGTTTTATTTCAAAACATCAACATTTTAATATTCATTGGCATATATACTTTGCTATTTAACCTTATGAAAAAAATAACAACTTCAAATGGTGTGGAGGGTATGGTTTTATAAGATTATTTGGAAGGGTTGATTGAGGATTAGTGCTGCTGTGAAAGGGCTATCCGTGTGCTTTCTCAGTGCTGCAATAAGGGGTTTGGTACCTGGGCTAAGGTCCCAGCCAGTGGTATTCCCATAACTCTCCTTTCTCTGAACACTTGTGGCCCGCACAAATCACCTCCAACACGTGATACTTATGTTTCTGATGTTGTTGACTCAAAGTATGACCGGTAGTCCTATGGTAGGTTGGATATTGGCTGTATTTGGGGAAAGCTCTTTTTTTTATTTTATTTTTTTAAATTTATATTGATTGTTGAAAGTATTACAGATGTCCCCTTTCTCCCCCCATTGATTCCCTCCACCCTGTATCCCCTCCCCCAGCCCTGTCTGTGTACACAATCAAAACAGTGTCACAATTGGTTTCAATTAAATGATTAACCAGTTGGCTTTCAAATAGTAAAATAACATTTCATTAAATGTTATTACTATCTTCTAAGTCATAAAACTAAGCTAATGATAATATATGTCCGGAATTATTTTATGAATATACATATTGTAGGTTTTAATAAGAGTGGAAATAGAAGGTAAAAATACTAGTAGTAAGTATCTTCATTTTTCTGAAATAAAGGGAGTGTCTTAATTTTTCTAAAGAGATAAAATATTAATTTGAGCCAATGTTTATTTGTGGAATGTCAGTTTGTCTTATTTAATGTAGTTTAAAAGCCCATAATCACAATTTTGATTAACAAATGCATAATGAGCACTTAACTACTTGATCTGTGTTCCTGGAAGGGTTCTGCCCTTTAGCATTGTCAGTGCTACTATTTGAAGTCAATGGCATAGAGATGGCATTGGAAGTCATTGGCAGGAAGGAGAGGGGGTAAGCAGAGATGTACTGTGAAACTAGAAACAAGGTCCTGTTATTAAAACATGATGACGTGAGGCTTAGAAGGATCCTGAGAAGTATAGTTAGGGAACAGAACTTGAAGTGTGTGAGGATTCCAAGATGCAGGAAGAAAGAGGGCCATGGAATGCTTAGCAGTTAATGTGAAAAGTGAACGAATTATTTCTACTGGATTGTTTTAACTGAAAATATTTTCAAGGACATAAAAAAATGCAAAGGGTGAGGGGAAAGCCTTATTTTCTGTAGTTTAGATAGATTTTAAAAACAAACAATAAAAACAAAACACACACACCAAACAAACAGTGGGCCCTAGCCAGTTTGGCTCAGTGGATAGAGCATTGGCCCATAGACTAAAGCACATGTGTCAAACACAAGGCCCGCGGGCCAAATCCGTCCCGCCAGGCCTTGCAATGTGGCCCGCACCTCGCCATCATCACTGCACTCCGCTGCGTTTCCATCACAATGACAGTTTATGACTGTTCAGTAAACCATTCGGCCCGCGATTTAGGCTGGATTTTAGATTTTGGCCCCTTCTCTGATTGAGTTCGACACCCCTAGACTAAAGGATCCCTGGTTTGATTCCAATCAAGGGCACTTGCCTCGATTGCAAGCTCAATCCCAGCTCCAGTCAGGGCGTGTATGGGAGGCAACTAGTCTATATGTCTCATATCAATGGTTTTCTCTGTGTGTGTGTCTCTGTCTCTCAGAATAAATAAATATTTTTAAAAAGAAAAATAACTTGGGGTGGTCTTTTGTGGTCAGTTTTGTCCTTTCATGTCATAATTCTAGTGAGAAAGAAGCAAAATACTAGTACTTTTAAAAATAATAGTACTTTAAAATTATTTAAAAATACATTGATTTCATATATATATATATATATATATATATATATATATATATATATGTTGAAATCAGTGTTTCAGAGGGGAAGGGAGAGGGAGAGAGAGAGAAAAAAACACCAATGATGAGAGAGAATCATTGATTGGCTACCTCCTGCACATCCCCCACTAGGGATCAAGTCCACAACCCCTGGCCTGGACCCTGACTGGGAATTGAAGTGTGACCGCCTGGTCCATAGTTTGATGCTCAACCACTGAGCCACACCAGCCCCAGCCGGGCAGTAAGTTGTTTTTAATGGTCTGGTCTGAGCAGCATCTCTGGGCTGAAGGAATGGTGGAGGTGGAGGCAAAGGTCTGGGATGGAGGGGAGATAGATGTTGAGATCTCCTCCTCTGGTCTTGTTTCTGTATCCTTTTGTTTTCTTCTTTCTTCTCCTAAGGGGGAAAAAAATGTGTACATGAGAGAGAAGAGGAGGTAGATTGTCCATAGTCAGAGGAATCACAATTACAAATCCTCGCAGATGGAAGGGTGAAGTAACTTCTACTGAAAACGAAGGGGCGTTGTGGGAGGCCAGTCTTAATTGTCAGAGGTTGAAGATAGTAGAACATTTTGGAGAACAAGTGCAGAGTGGGAGAATGAAATGCTCATGAACTATAGCAAGGCTTCTGGACTTCATGGATGAAAATATTAAAACATTAACCCAAATCTTGAGTCTTCCTTGAGGCGGAAGTAAATTCACATAAAGGTATATATGAATATTCAATAAATCTGAACAACAAGTATTTGAGTTTAAGACATGTGGAATGCAATGATTTGAAGGGACAAGATATAAACCTATGAAAAGGTACATGATGGAAAAGACAAATATTGCCTTTCTGAACAGAAATCACTTAAAGCAAATAGACCACAAAACACTCAACACCAGGCAAATCTGGGACTGTAAGAACAAAAGGTGGGATGATCTTTATCAAAAAAAGGTCAAATGTCCAAAGTGATCTTTGTTATGGGAGTTAGGCAGTTGTCACTTCAAGATATATTCACTGTTCCCTTTTTTTTTTTTTTGTCATTCTCTTGTGATACCTAAATGAGATTCTCTTGCTTCTGTGTGCCTCTAAAATAAGCTATATAGGAAAATTATTATGAGCCCATAATCTTAGTCATAGCACCAGGGTTTAAAGACCAGCCCTACTACTCACCAGTTCTGAGAACCCAAACAAATTATGTAAATACTCTAAGCCTTCCTCTCCCCCCAGTGAATAAAATAGATAATAATACACCTATCTCAGAGGTGTGTTGTGGAGATTAAATTGGATAAATTGCCCAACAAGTCTAGTTGATTCCATTGTGTAAGAAAACTTAATACTTGTTAGCATATTATCATTATTAACGTTCTTAATAGGGCTCGTAAGGCACAAAGGTATTCACCTATCTCTATCCATATATTTTCTGTCGTTGTGCTAATTAATCTAATTCATTTGATTATAATCAATAAGTGATAATACAATTGGGGTATGAAAAATTCATTTTGATAATTATAAAGGATACAGTATAACAGCTATTCAGGTTAGCAGTCTGACCAGCATCAGATAAAGATCAACAGTAGACTATAAAGTTTAAAACTTGATAAAGCTCATACTAAGTGCTTTTTAAAAATATATTGAAAAGGACACAATCTTCTTGTGTTTCAAGATACATATGGGTACTAGAGATAGAATGCCTTTCATTGGCATCCAATTTTCCGACTTACTATTCGTAAGTAAAACATTTAAATGTTGAATCTTGCTGTTGACAGTGCCAGTACCACAGATGAAAAGAAAGGTGAGTAGGTAGTTATTGTGACAACTGAGTGCTTCTAGGGTGACCCACGTCAAGTTTGCATTGTCCCCAGAGTTCCATTGCTTGTAGATTTTATGATTTGTATAAAGTTTATGTTTCATATTCTTCCAAAGGAAATCCTTGATGTCCATGTGCCTGCCCTCAGTTATATCGGTAACTGTCCATTTCATATTAAGGATCACCTTGAAAGTAGTTTTTATGATGTTTCTGAATTATGAAAGAATTTTATTCCTTTTCCAATAGGACTGTGCCGCAGCTGACATATATTATGGCTGCGTACTAAGCTAATTGTAGAAAACATCATAATTTGGGTGGCCTTCCGTGGTCCTGGCATGGCTACTAAAACGCACTTTGTCTTGGCTACTTGCAGGTTTCAGTTGTAGAGCCAGATTGCCCATAGTTATCAGTGCTACATCCCCAGAGAGAGTTCAACTTGTTGGATAATTTTCTATTGAGACTAGAATGTTTGTCCTTGGGCAATAGAGGCTATAAATTTTCTTGTTTTGCCCACAGGGCTCGCTGAAATCTCAGTTTGGAGAAGGGAGAGGGACAAAGAAATTAAGATTTATTCCCCCCCCCCCAGATCCTGTGATCGCATCCACCAACCTGCTCAGCAAATCTCTGGGGACCTTGAAGAGTGCACAGAAAGGCTGTTTTGTTTTCATTTGTTTTAAAAATCAATCTGCTCCTAAACTTCTTCAAATATTTACGACTGTGGGTGGAAGGAATACATGTTTCCCCTCTCCATTTTGCCATGGGGAGGAAACATTCCTGTGCTCTCGCTAGGCCAAAAGGGAGAGTGGGATTAGAGTGTCTGATCTAAGACATAATTACCACTTTATTTTAGGTTATGTTCAACTGCTGCATAAGCAAATAGTACTGCTCCCAGTAGACTCTCCACTTATACCAGCGAGGAAAACATCCATTTACAACTGCTGTCCTTTCACAACCGCCCCACCCCGCCTCCCATAAACTGCCCCTAAGCAAACTCCAGGTGTCATTCTCCTTCCCCATAGGGCTTGTGGCTTTAATTAAAAATAGTATGTTGGGGGCTGTTTTTTAAGCATTAACATTTGAGTTACTGCTCAATGCGATCTCCCTCTCTGTCTATTAGAGATCCACACACCTTTGTGTACCTGTGCTAGAGCTGTAAAAATTATTTAACACCAGTGAACTACATCGGTCTGCTTTGCTATTAGAAAGTCACAAGAAACTTTATACTCTGCCATTACTTTATATTATGTCACATTTGTGGGAGGGCTAAGTGTGATGCTCCCTTTTTGAGATGAAAGTCCAACATAATTAAGGGCCAACTTGATAAAGAGAGTTCAAATTCTGATTTCTTTTGAGCTCTCTAAATAAAAAGCACAAGATAGCTGAGCCTGGTTCATTCTGTTAGCATTTGCTGAACGCTCACAATGAGCCAGGCACTGTTGGCAAGCCTGGGAACCCAAAGGAAAGAGAATCATGCGTCCTGTCCACAAGCCCTCACTTGGCAGGGGGATGGCATCTAAAGTTCCAACAAATGACATGATTGAAGTAGGCTTCCTGGATGCCAACAATACAAGGGAACCAGCCAGGTGACAGAAAATGACAGGACAGTTCCAGGCAAAATATTTGGAAATGAGAGAAGATAACACAAAAAACCCTCACCTTCAGAAACAGAATCCCTCCCCGTGACTGAACTCTGTGCGCACGTTTCCTGAAAAGTAAAAATAGAGTTAATAATTCTTGCCTACATAGGGGTTTCGGGGAGATTAAATCAAATAATTTATGTAAGGCACCAAGCCAGGTATGTGGAGTTGCCCCCCAAAAGTAAATTCCCTTTAATTTCCTTACTAGAGGCCTGGTGCATGAAATTCATATACAGGGGGAGGGGGTGTCTCTCATCCCAGCCTGGTCCCTCTCCAATCTGGGACCCCTTGAGAGATGTCCGACTACAGTTAGACATCCCTCTAACAATCCAGGATGGCTGGCTTCCAACTGCTCACCTGTCTGCCTTCCTGATTGCCCCTAACCACTCTGCTTGCCAGCCTGATCACCCCTAACTACTTCCCTAATAGCCTGATTGATTCCTAACTGCTCCCTTGCCAGCCTAATTGCCCCTAACTGCCCTCCCCTCTCTGCTTGGTTCCCCCCCTCCCCCAACTACTCTCCCCTGCAGGCCTGGGTCACCCTCAACTGCCCTTCCTCTGCTGGCCTGGTCGCCCTTAACTTCCTTCCTCTGCTGGCCTGATCACCCTTAAATGCCCTCCCCTGCAGGCTTGATCACCCCCAAATGCCCTCCCTTTCAGTCCTGGTCCCTCTCAACTGCCCTCCCCTGCTGACCATCTTGTGGGGGCCATCTTGTATCCACATGGGGCAGCCATCTTGTATGTTGGAGTGACAGTCAATTTGCATATTACTCTTTTATTAGATAGGATACAATCTTAATAGTGACCTCACTATTTTAAAGATGATACATTTAAATGTGATAAAAAGCAACAACAACAACCACCATAACAAGTGAGCAGTCAGATGAATTGGCACTTTTTCTGATGAAGTAAACTCCATCAGCTAGAAGTCCTAAATAGCCACCTTTGTTATAAAGGTAAGATATCAGAGCAATACTACTCTTTTGTAAATTTACATTAAAATGTTATGTCTCTCTTGAAGATTCTGTTGGTAGGTACTTTAATAGTTATTCAATAATAAATTTTGGGTTAGCTATAATTTTTTTAAAGTCTCCAGTATGATCAGTTGGCTGAGTTCACATTATATCTGCCACTTATTGTTATTTTGACAAATATAACTAAAATTTATGGTTAGAGTCAAAATCAAACATACTAAAATGAATTTATTTTGATTTTTCAACAAACTAGCTTGTAATCTTGATAAATGGGAAGGTTTCACTTTTAATTACAATCTTCATGAATCAGTGAGATCTATGCATAAATACTAAAAGCTAGCATCTTAACAATATTTAAATCAATGGAAGGATGTATGAGAAGGGGGGGAAATCAACATATATAGATGATACCTTTCCTTAAATGTTGTTACTTTGAAGCCATCCTTCCTTTCTCTTTTCTTCCTTCCCCCCTTTTTTCCCTCCCTCATTTTTTATTTTCCTCATTGATTTGTATTCTTTTCTACTGAAATATAGAATATATGTCAGGCCTATTAATAAGGGTAAATTGTAAACAATGTTTTTTCCCCCCCTAGTAACACCACAGGACTTGCTCATTAATATTAACAGTGGCTTACTATTATCAGAAAATTTTAAGAAAAGATTATGCCATTGCACTCTAAATAATAAGTTATTTTACAATTAAGAAAATTGTTTCCTTGGCAGTTGAAAATTGGAAATTGGCTAATAAGCTATAATGTCTCATATTAGTGCTGATGTGCAAAGAGGGGAAAATGATGACCATCTTTATATTTGAATTTGAATGTTTGAAGTTAAAAAGTAGCATTTCCTTAAATAATTTTTAAATGGTTAACTATTAATCAAAGTCTTCAATGTAATTTTTCTCATATTTTAGTGATAAATGCCTTGCCTTATTTATATCTGGGGCATCTGAAAATGCTTTACTCTTATTGACATTGCAGAGTATAGATTATTTCTCTTTAAACCTAAACTCCTTATTTTGATTAGCACATGTGAGATTTTTCTTAGTATGTAGATCTTGCCAAATATTGGAAAATTTATGTGCAGAGTAAACTTCTTTCAAGAAAACAGTTGTGTGTGCAGATCTCCTAATCCCGTGGTTGGCAAACTGTGGCTCCCAAGCCACATGTGGCTCTTTGGCTAGTTGAGTGTGGCTCTTCCACAAAATACCACAGCCTGGACAAGTCTAGTTTGAAGAAGTGGCATTAGAAGAAGTTTAAGTTTTAAAAATTTGGCTCTCAAAAATTTTTTCAATCATTGTACTGTTGATTTGGCTCTGTTGACTAATGAGTTTGCCAATCACTGTCCTAGTCCTTCATCCCAGACCCTTTGAACTTCATTTCAGCACATGCCCACTTAGTGACAGATAATTTCACCTTATTAAAATAATACAATACAATAGAACCTTTTATGAATGGAACCAGAACATTTTAGTTGTGAATACCTTCATTTTGATACCGTCATTTGAAAGACTTGTTTAGAAATACAGACCTGTATTTTGTTTCAAATTATAAATCTTTTTTTCTTAAAAGAATAATAGAGATTTGATATAATTGAGCTATGCCTATCTGATGGGTAGCACCTTTCAGCACACAGCAACCATTGTCAATTATCAGTAAATCTATAATGTGTGATCAGAAGATAAAAGGATTCTATTAAGGCATTTGCATAAACTATTTAGTGTTTTTAGTAACACACTCTAATTTTCATAGATATCATGCATTAAATACTATCTATTTCAAGCATTTTCTCGTGCAATATTCCTGTGCCTGTTCTCTATAAGCATAGCTAAATGGAACCAGCCATAAAACCTGTGTCATCTAATTCACTTCTATGCATTTATGGCTGTACCATGTGGTAGGAATCCAGAAACATCAGGTCTGGCATTCTTGTAACATTCAAGTGGCCTCCAGGTGATAGACTTGGCCAACTGTCTTGGTCCAGTGCCAATTCACAATGGTACTACCAACCAGCACCACTTAGCAAATCACTTGGAGGCACTGAGTGATTTTATGTGGAACAATAAAGGATTTTGCAAAGTGGATATTTTTAAGCTCTTTTATCTGTGAACAAGGATGTGCCACTAGCTGGAATCTGTTGTTCTCTTTGAAAGAATAATTTGCTTTTTGGCTTCTCCAGGTTTTTTTTTCAAGTGGAATGCTGGAAACAGTTGTGTGCAGATTTCTTATTCCTTCCTCCCAGTTCCCTCTACCTTTCACACCAGTGCAGTTTTTCCCTTGCCTGCTATTTATTCTTGATCAAGAACATTTTAGTTCGCTAAAATTACGGGTTTCACTTCTTAAAAAACTTACATTGGTTTGGCTTTGGTTCTTTGTCATAACAAAGACAGAGTAAAAAGTCAACTTACAAAAAATAGTTATTGGTATAAACAGAGGTGATTAATGTTGGATTTCTCAATTATATATTCTCCTTTTATTTAGAATAAATTCCACAAGGGAGAACTCGTGTCTATGTATTCTTTTTTTTCCTTCAAATGTTTTTATTCTTTTTCTATTTGTTCTCCTTCTAAGACTCATTACACATATGTCTTTTTTATGTATATTGTCCCACGTGTCTCTGATATTGGGTTCATTTTACTTCCAATACCTTTTCTCTATTCTTCTGTTTGAATAATGTCCATTTATTTATCTTTAAGCTGATTCATTTTTTTGTCATCTCAAGTTTGCTGTTTTGCCTCTCTCGTAAATTTTTTTGTTTAAATTTCTTTATTGATTAAGGTATCACATATTTGTCCTCATCCCCCTATTTCCATCCCACACCCCTCCCAACACATACCTCCACCCCTGTCTATGTATTCTGATTGAGACACAATATGTGTTATATTGACTAATAAAGATTAATAAGCATATGTAGGCAATGTCAAATCTAACAATGAAGGCTATGTCCTCTTTTTGTGGTGAAGTTTGGCTCTTGTCAGTTTGGCTACCCGAAGCAATGAAAACCAGAGAAAGCTATGCTGTGTTGCGTGTTTTAAAATGTAAAACCTGAAAAAATAGAAACCTCAACAACTTCAGAATTAAAAGGCAAATCTAGACCTGAAATCAAAGGTTCTTATAGGTCCTGGTAGTGGCATTTATTGGTAGATATTTTAAAAAGACATGGTCAAATTAGGCAGTTCTTGTCTTTGAGAAATTTATAGACAAAATACATAAAACATGTAATCAGGACCATAAAAATGGTAACATGTATCATCACTAGTAAAACACAGTTTTAAAGAAAAAAGTTCAGTTATTGCTGGATCCTGTGAATTGCCATTATTCCTATTTGGTGTGTGTTGATACTACTGTAGATGGCCCCTTGAAACTCCATGAGGGTATAAGAATCAAACTATATTTTGGTGTGGGTGGAGTGGTAATGACATCACAAAAAGTGAGGGTTCCTTAATTAGCACTTCTCATCTTAAGCTTCATTTTAGTTCACATTTTGCAACATTAAATACTATCTGTTTTTATACCGTCATTATTTAAGACTTCGTAGCTTTAATTTTATTTTAATGAACTTAAGCATTCGCTTGACTTTTTAGGAACCAGGCAAAGGCTCCTAAAATAAATAGTTCATTAATTTTTATGACATCCTTGGTGTTATTTACATGCATACAAATGAAACTAAACTACCCCAGGGAACTTGTCCAGGGTCAGTTTCAAACCCATGAATGGATGCAAATGGTAAGGTAACACCATTTGGGTATAAGCTGTAAGCTTTGGAGAATGGAGAATAAGCAATCAAGGTAAAATAGCTCCACAGCCTGCATTATTTATGAAAGCGAGATCCTGGCATTTATATTCTAATGTGCTGTTATAGGAGGCAGAGTGGCCTGTTTGTGCAGGTGCACGACAGAGGTCATCATGACACGGGGGCGGGGAAACCAGGGTGCTGCGTCTTTATTCACAGGAAACCCGCAGGGTTTTTATTTGACCTACTAATTCCAATAGTCATTGCTACACGTGAAATCCCTACAGGGGGAGAGCAATTATATTTCATCCACTCCAAGGGTCATCAATTCAAAGATGCATTATGTTCGGTGCACCACCAAGAAAGAAAAAGTACTTCCAATTAAAGCATGACTTATGATAAAGGGAAGATTCATCTCTTTTTCAACCATGTGAACATATGAAAAATAGAAAGTCGCCCTAGAATTGTTGAAATAGATTACTGCATTTATTTTGTCACATGTGCCTGCTAGCTCGGAGGTGGAGATCAAACGTTAGTTCCAAGGGTCTGCCTCGGTCAGACACAAATACTCCCTGCAAGGAATGAGAGGTCAAACACTGCATCTCCCCCATTAGCACATTAGAGAGAGAAATGTGGGGATGTTAGGATTTTATCTGATAGAAAGCTTTCGATCTTTGCCTCTTTATAGATGTCTTCTACTTCACTGGTGCCAGTGAGTTTTAGTATGACATACGTAGGCGTATGAAAACTTCAGCAAGTGTTTCACATATTGTTACTCTATTAATACAATTTAATTATAAATTTTCTCAAAAGAAAGCAGGCAGACATTCTTAGTAGAATGCCATCATAAGATGCATTTCTAATAACTTGGTTAATAAAACAAGCAAAATTCCTATCTCCTGGACATCTCATTCTACCTCAAAAAGCCACTTTCTTAGCAACATCAAAGTGACAAATGATGGCTTGGGAGGACATAGTGACAAGGAATGACTTCTCTGTTCTTAAGAGACTCAGAATTTCAATTCTGGGACACATTCATTTATTTTATTAATTAAATCCACAAGTCCACAGGCAGAATGTAATGTCCAGAACTTGACTTTTAATAAATGCAAATGAGCCCAAGGTGAGAATAATCATCTGAAGTTCCAGGATAAAAATAGTTGTATTTACCTTGGCATTCATCAACTGCTATTCAGAAGCCTCAGGAGTGAAGACAGAAGAGATGAAATTATTTCAGGAATTTGGCAACTCAGAAATATAGGTCATAAGTACTTGGGATTTCAGTCTGGGGAAAACAATATACATTCCGTGAAGCCAGATGAAGAAAAAAGACAGCCATCTTTTTTCATTTTATTTCCGTTCCATGGATACTGCCCCCTCCCTCCAATATGCTTAGGAATGTGGGTTCTTAAATTAACCCAAACATCCCTGAACTATCAGTATATTTTTCTGTATTCATAGGCTAAATCTTATTGTTTTTGCTGTTCATTAGGAAAGTAGTTCAAAATGCAGCCAAAGACAGTACAATTATTGTTAGGGGCATGACTGTGAGGTGTCCCTTCTAGTTTTATGAAACTAAAAATCTATAAAGGTAAACTAGTTGTTTATCATTGAGGTATAATAAATACAAAATCCCCAGCATTTAGCCTAGAGCCTGGTGCATAGGTTTACAAAATATTAAAATATCACATGCCCATCATCTATCTTTTTAAAAGATATATATTTTATTGATTTTGTAGAGAAGAAGGGAGAGGGAAAGAGAGATAGAAACCTCAATCTTGAGAGAGAATCTTTGATAGGCTGCCTCCTGCACGCCCCCTAGTGGGGGGGGAGTATCAAGCCCGCAGCAAGCCAGGCATGTGCCTTGACTCAAACCTGGGACCTTCAATCCACAGGCCAATGCTCTATCCACTGAGCAAAACCAGCTATGCCCATCCAACTTTTCAGAATGATCTAGATCAGGACAAATTGGAGATGCTATCTAGTGATGCTGAGATACTTTCATTATAATCAATCTCTCTCTCTCTCTCTCTCTCTCTCTCTCTCTCTCTCTCTCTCTCTCTCTCTTTTCATTGATTTTGGAGTAACTTTGTTTTGGAAATTTTATTTTTCCTTGCTTCCATTCACTGAAGGGAATGGCTTTGAGTGTCAGATTATAAATTAGACTATTTAAAGAACTATTCAATTCTGAAAACTGTGACTGACTGGAGCTACATCTACAAAGAAAGAAAAAGGAGATGAGCAATTTTGCGGATCTGAGCTAATAAGATCAATTACATGAAAAAAAGCAGATCTCCAGAACTATTAAGATAATTGATTTAGCTCCTCATTTTCATATGAATACTTTCAACAATAGCGAATTGGACAAAGTAACATTATTTCTTAAATTGACATCTGCCTACACAGCAGAATCTCATACATGGCTTTTCATTTGTAAACATCTTGCTTTTTGTACAAAAATATAATAATGAATCAATGTATTTTCTAAAAATATTCCACTAATGTTATAACTGAATGTACATATATACACATAAGTGTGTATACATGAAAATACAGAATGTCAACTCTTTTTTAAAAATATATTTTATTGATTTCTTATGAAGAGGAAGAGAGAGGAGTAGAGAGTTAGAAACATTGATCAGCTGGCTCCTGCACATTCCCAGTAGGTACATGCCCTTGACTGGAATCGGACCTGGGACCCTTCAGTCCACAGGCCGGCACTACATCCACTGAGCCAAACTGGTTAGGGACAGAATGTCAACTCTTTCAGAAAGAATGAAAATTTGTGTTAAAGTGACATATTTTATGGAATTGTTGCTTAAAAAGGTGATCAATGAGTTATGCAAATAAAATTAAAGTCAAGTCTATAAGGAATGAGTGGTATAAGCCAGTATTTATGCCACTTTCTAAATAGAATGCGTGAGATGTTCTCTTAGTTCTGATTGTATATACAAGCATAAATGTACTGCAAATAAGGGTTAGTCAAAGGAAAAACATTTGCCTAGTATTGTGATCATGTTGGTATTTCTTCATTGAATCATGGTCACTGTTTGTTTGAGTACAATTTTATGCAATTTGTTCATTGAAAAACATTTATTGAACCCAGGACTGCTTCATGGCAGTAATACAGAGACAAAGTCACTTCTGAAAGATTCTCATTTAAAGAAAAATATTTCATATTTTACTTCCAAAAAGTGTAAACCTTTAACAATGATAATAAAGTTTTTATTTATCACAACTTGTACCTTCTGCTTCTAATAGTAGAAAAAACTAGTTTTTATTTTTATTTTTTAACACAAGTTTTTGGATGCCCTCTAAGTGAATTAAATGATACACGTATATCTGATGCTTAAATATTAGGAACATCCAAGGTCAAAATCTAATTGAGAATAGAGAACAAACACTGAAAAACGTAATTAACACTTATCCTCAGGTCCTTTCCCTGTGTTCAGTTACAATCTAGCAGGGTCTGACAATATCATCTATATTATACAAGGCCTGTGGCCGTAACGCCGTATCGACCAGTGCATTGTTGGGTTTCATAGCACAGTAGGTCTGGGGTCCAGCGCGATTTTGCACGCTGGGCTTCTAGTATATAATAAAAGCCTAATACGGAAATTGGCTGAACTGGGAAATGACCAGCAGAATGACTGGTCCCTATGATGCATCCTGGCCACTAGGGCCAGATGCTCAACACAGGAGCTGCCCCAGCCTGCAGGCCCCAGGCCAGCCAGGCAGGTGCGAGTGGGGGAGGCCCCCGAATTGCCCCTCCTGAAGCCTGCAGAGGGAGGCAACCAGAGGCGGAGGTGGGGGCATGGGACTGGCGATTGGTGGCACCAGGTTGGCCAACACAGGTGCCAGCAGGGGCCCTCCGATCGCCCTGCCAGTTGCCCCACAGATAAGCCCTGATTGCCAGCTAGGCCTAATGACCCTGCCTGTGCCTAATTTTCATGCACCATACCTCTAGTTAAATATAAAATTCTAGAATTCAGTTTATAAGTTATAAATTGCACGCCATTTGAGTAGTAGTATGGTGAAATGTTGCAATGTGCCACTTCATCCTGCCCAGAGTGAATCACCCTTTGTTGAGCATATACTACTGGCCTGCTAGTTACTTAGTACCCATCTTGGGTATCAGATCAACTGTCCTGGTATAGCAGTGCTTGTATTCAAATAACCAGTGGCTTGAAGCTACATCACAATGCCTTTGTCATTCACCTCACTTCATCTCATCACATAAGCATTGCTCACCTCACATCATTATCAGTCATTATGATCCTAAGAAGGGTCATTTCAGTATATGATATTTTGAGAGACAGACCGCATTCATATAACTTTTATTACAGTATATTGTCATAATTATTCTATTTTATTATTATCATTGTTAATGTCTTACTATGCCTACTTTATAAATTAAGCTTTATGATAAGTATGTACTATGTTTCCCCGAAAATAAGACATCCTCCGAAAATAAGACCTACCGTATTTTTCAGACCATAAGACGCACTTTTTTCCCCCCAGAAGTGGGGGGAAAAAGTCCCTGCGTCTTATGGTCCAAATATAGCCTACACATATACTTTAAAAAAAAAGTTTTTTTACTTGCCCGGCTCTGTGTGGTCTCTGTGTGCTTGCCCGGCTCTAAAATGGTTCTAAATGCTGCTGTTTACTTTACAGGGTTGATTACATGTGTTTATGACTGTGATGTTGGGTTTTAATGCACATAAAATATTGATATTTTAGGACACTATTTGTTTCAGAATCTTTTTTTCTTCATTTCCCTTCTCTAAAAACTGGTGCGTCTTATGGTCTGGAGCGTCTTATGGTCCGAAAAATACGGTACTTACAGGTTTTTTTCTGAGTGAAATATAAGGCATCCCCCCGAAAATAAGGCCCGCCCTAGGCTAAACATGAGAGATTTGGCCCACTGATTCTGAAAGAAATGGAGTCACAAGAAATTCACCAGGAAATTCAGGAATTGGATTGTTATGATGATGTTCCAGAAGATGATGACATGATTGTCATTGAATAAATGAGTAAATTCTTGATACTGTAGGATTCACAGTTTGTCTGGTTTGTGTAGACAACCACTGTACTACCGTACCGTATACAGGTAATAAATTTCCTTTATTTTCATTTAACAATAAATGTATACCGTATTCTTCTTCATGGAAAAATAAGACATCCCCTGAAAATAAGACTTAGCACATCTTTGGGAGCAAAAATCAATATAAGACACTGTCTTATTTTTGGGGAAACAGAGTATGTATAGGAAAACAGTATATTGTATATAGGTTTAGGTTTTGTCTGGGGTTTTAGGCATCCACTTGGTGGGGGGAGGGGGCTTGAAATATATCCCTCAAGGGATAAGGGGGTACTGTATAGTATAAGGTAGTGTAATTTGAGTTAAATGAATAATCTATGAAGAAATAGAAAAGCCTGTGCTATTGATGGATCACTGAAGAAATGACAGAGAATGAAGCATTCCTGTTTATTTTTAAATTTACTTTTTTAATTAATTTTATTTGGGTGACATTGGTTAATAAAATTATATAGGTATCAAGTGTACAATTCCATGGTCATCTGTGTATTGCATTGTGTGCTTACCACCCAAAGTTGAATCTTCTTTCATCACCATATATTTGATCCCCTTTACCCTTGACTGTACCTGGATCCCTTCCTCTAGTCACCACCATACTGTTGTGTGTGTATGAGTTTCCTGTCTGCCCTCTTTCCTTTCTTCTTACCTTGCACCTAATTCAGACTTTTATTTTCTTCCTGAACTATTTTTAAAAATGATTATCCTAACCCATCATCCACCTTGCATGTCATCACCCAATTAGTCTTTCATGAATCAGCTTTGCCTCTAGAGCATAAGCTTTACCTGCTTAATTTTGGCATTTAAAGCAGTTAAAAACTTGGCCTGGCTGTCATGCTCATTTCCATTTACCTTGGCTCTATCCAGAAGAAAATGCTAAATTTCTTCTTATTACAAAAATGGAAGAGTGATCATGAAAACAATTTAGTGAGAAAGAATTGACAACCTTTTCAGCATTATGCTGTATTTGAATTTTTAAATCTACTGAGAATGAGAAAGGGCTCAGTATGGATTATAAATAGACTGTGGCAAGCTTTGAACTGTCCACACCATCCTAAGCTTTGAGCAAAGCTCTGCTAGCATGCTGAACCAACTTAAGCTCTGATGTGAGTTATAAAGAAACAAGGATGAGTGGCTCTATTTGGAGCATCATGCCAGCCAAGTAGGCAAAATGAATTCATAACTGGGCTTTCTTTGCTCCTCCTTTTTATTCCTCAGAGGATAGTTATTATATTTCTTCATGACTCTAAGCAGATACATTTCACTATTTATGAAAATGATGCTTTATTATTTTAGAAAAATAATATGAAGTACCAAGATTTATTTCATTGTCAATCATCTATCAAAAAGTAGTAACTTCAGCTTGGCCAGTGTGGTTCAGTGGTTGAACAATGACCTATGAACCAGGAGGCTGTGGTTTGATTCCTGGTCAGGACACATGCCCAGGTTGTGGATTTGATATCCAGTGTGGGGCATGCTGGAGGCAGCCAAACAATGATTCTCTCTCATCATTGATGTGTCTGTCTTTTTGTCCCTCTCTCTTCTTTTCTGAAATCAATAAAAATATTTTAAAAGGGATGTCCGACTGCCAGGCCTATAAATAGAGTTCCATAATTACATTTTAATAGACTTACTAATTGATGAAATATATTTGCTCATTTACATGTCTTATGTTTTTCTTAAAAAAACAACAACAAAAAAAACGTCATGTTAATGTGGGATGATCTTATATATCCTAAATTAATATTATACTCTTACCATGACAACATACACATAAAGATCATGTTAATATGCACATTAAAGAATCCAAATATCACCTTGGATATTACCATCATCTTTGGTCCAACCATACTTGCTCATAACCTTCTAATGGAATGCAGTTGTTCACCAAATATTCTCTATGGAGTAATTAATATGTCAGGTATTGTTTTTCAAACTGGCTATCCTATCTCTGGAGACATTGGTAAAACATGAGATTTTTGTATACATAGCAGGTGAGTGGGAGTGACCCACAGTACACCCAGAAGGGCTAAGCAGATTTGACTGCATTGGTCCTTCCTGCCGGTTGCACAGGTACAGATAGTGACTTGGACACTGCAGAGGGCACAGCCTTCTCAAAGCAGCAGCACAGCTGCAGGGGCTCCAGATGAGGCAGCAGGGACACTGTGGGTGAATGGAGCTCAGCAATAGAAATGCAGTGTTAGATGCTTAGATATCCATGCGGTAGGCGATCACCATCAGGTTTTGGCCAGTGCTCCAGACTTCAAATACAGCATGCAGAAACTAGACTAGAAATTGAGGATGTTTTAACACTAGAGGTGGAAATGCATGCAGGAAGTAGATTTGTGTGTGTCAGTCTATAACTTGTATGGACTAAAATACTAAGCTAATTCCAAAGCAGGTATCATCTGCTAATTATTTTGTTAGTGACTAACTTTTGCAGATAAATGATTTTCCAAACTGGGGACACGAGTCACTTTTAATACATTTGGGAAATTATTTGGGTGCTCCAGGGAAGTGAGAAGAGATTAACCAAATAACTTATCCTATATAATAAAGAGGTAATATGCAAATTAACCCTCATGCCATAACAAGATGGTGGCATGCACAGAGGGAGCAGGGCCAGCTGCACTGTGTGCCTGCCTCCACAGTTCCATGGCCCCGCAGGGGTGTGGGAGGCCTGGCAGCCACTCTGCAGCCAGAGTTCCCTCAGCTCCTCCAGGGGGTAGGCCTCCACTGCTGTTCCATGCAGCTTCCCCAGAGTTCCTTCAGTCCCGCCTGCTGGCAGGTCCTGGCTGCTGCTTTGTGTGGCTTCCACTGGAGCTCCCTCAGCCCCACCAGGGGACGGTTCTCAGCTGCTGCTTCCTGTGGGTAACCAGGCTGGCAGGGGAGGAAAGTTGGGGGTGACTGGGCCAGCAGGGGAGCAGTTAGGTATTAGGCCAGCAGGGGAGTGATTAGGGGATGATCAGGCTGGCTGGCAGAAGCAGTTAGGGGCAATCATGCAGGAAGGCAGGCGAGCGGTAGGAGCCAACAGTCCTGGGTTGTGATAGGATGTCCGACTTATGGTTCAGGGTCTAAACTAGCAGTTGGACATCCCCCAAGGGGTCCCAGATAGGAGAGGGTACAGGCTGGGCTCAGAGACCCCCCCCCCCCACACACACACTTCTGCCCGCAGTGCACAAATTTTGTGCACCGGGCCTCTAGTATGCATATACGCATTGCCCATGGACACAGGTGATAAGATAGTGAAGGCCTAGGGGGAAAGGGGGGACGCACAAGAGGGAAAAAGGAGAGCATCTGTAATACTTTCACCAATAAAGATTCAAAAAAGTAAAAATAATAAATGTCATTGTTAGCTTTAAAGAATTATTTGGATGCTCTTCACATCTCAAGTCTCCTTGGTTGGGGGAGAGGCTATCGTAGCATCTAGATAGTATAGTTGTGGTATTGTTCAGTTGAATGAAGAACCAATCAATCACAATCATATTCTTTTATTCTAAAATATCTGTTTCTGTGATTGATCTTCAGTGAAGAGAAATGAAGCCTGAGAGCACTCAGATACACATTTGTGAGAAATAAAAGAACTTATTGAGTAACCACTTGCCAGAAATATAATTTTCAGAAAGAGGGTAGTTCAAAAGAAAAAAGACAATGGAAAAAAAAATGGAAGGGCAGGTAGAAAAGGGAGAGGAAATGAAAGAACTAAAATTAATCAACCACAGGTTTTGAAAAGAAAACTTAAAAATCGAACAAATGTTCAAGAAAATAAACCCATTTCCACTTCTTACCTAATTCAGAAATACAAATTATTTTCTAATTTTTCATTAATGCCAGAAAAATCCATGGACAACTACAAATATTTTAAAATATCTAAATCATACTGCTATAAATGTGTGTTTTTGGAAACCAATTTAACACATTAAAATTCTATTTATATAATATATATATATATATATATATATATATATATATATATATATATGTAAAATTGCATTTTTAGATATGTCATAGTCATTTAATAGAGTATGCACCCTAGGTTTGAAATACTTTACATCTGTCTTCATTTTTCAAATAGTATTGCCAATTTTATTATCATTATTAGTTTTGTACCAATTCTGGCAAAGTGCCTACTTGGAGATCCTGTAGTCATTTAAATATAAAAATAAAACCACATTTCTATTGCCAACTCCATCCATTTGTTTCCTAAAATAATTTAATTCTGATGTTCTGTTATGATTATGGCAGAGAGAGAATCAAACATGATTTAGAAGGCCTCATTTCTGTTACTATATCTTTTTTAAGCCATTTCAACCACTGGGGCGTTCCTCCCCATCGCTTTCTTTCCCTGCCCATCCATCCCTATGCTCCAACAAGCTTAATCTGTTCAAAACACTGCTATTTTATATATATTGTTTGTTTAGAATTTTAAATATTCCTTCCGTCTGTATACCACAAAGACTCAGTGTTTAAGGAGGACACTCTGAGGTGTGCCTAGAGGAGGGATGGGTAGGAAGGATTTAAAAAGGACATATTAGCCTAACCAGTGGTCAAGGTCAAAGGCATGAGTGGGGAGGGGTGGGGGACTGGAATGGGGGGGTTGTGGACAAATATGTGATACCTTAATCAATAAAGAAATAAAATAAATAAAATAAATAAAATAAAATAAGATAAAATAAAATAAAATAAAATAAAATAAAATAAAAAGGACCTACACTTTCTGCAGCAGCACATTTAAGAACCAGTAGAATCTACACAGAGGAACTTATTCCAGGGAAAAGCAATGTCACGAGCACGCTTTCAACACTCCTGGCTTTTTCCAGCAGTGGTGAGTAAAATGAGAGCGAGGTCACAGCATTTGGGGGAGATCAAGTGGTCCAGTGGCTCAAATCCAGACTGTGCCCGGATGGCATTGTCATGCCAAATGGGAATTTCACTTGAGAAGCCTTAGGGAGCAGAGCTCAGGAAGGCTGCATTAGTTGGTGCTCTTTCGGTTTCCAGTGATAGGAACTCAAATCTAGCTTAAAATGTAAAAGGGGGGAATTTTCTCGTCTCTCGTAACTGACAAGTTTAAGGGCTATATTGGTATTAGTTCCGTTAGAGCCACAGGCTACACGTTGGAAATCAAGCATTAGAATATTAGAAATAAAACTCTCCAATTTTTTTTACTCCTCTGCCCTCTGTGACCTAGCAGAGTTATACCTTTATGTTAGCAAGTCCAATGCAATTGTTTTCTATTTTTCCTAGAAAAAACTTAGAGAGTTGTCTCTAATTGAACCTGTAAGGATGTGGGCTCCTAGGGTCCTATACACAAACCTATACAGCCAATGTGCGAATGTGACATACATTGTTGTCTTTTGTTCCCTAAAGAAATCGGTGTAGTCTGGGGGGGGGGGAGAGGGGGGGGCCTGGGGTAGGAGGGGAAATGGCATGTGTGAAGCGGTTCCAGGGAATCAGAACAAATCCCATTATGAGGCCTTAGAGAAGTCCGGCCACAGTTAGCGGTTTAGAAGTAGCAGGGACTGTGGCAAAGCACGTTTGCTTGGCTGAATGTTTATGAAAACGTGCGGATCCTCTGAATTCTAAAGGAGACATTCAGTAACTAGAAATTGGGTCAAGCTTTAAATCTCATGTTTGCCAGCCTAGAAAGTGACCTTGATAGCCCTAGCTGGTTGGCTCAGTGGATAGAGCATTGGCCTGCAGATCAAAAAGGTCCCAGGTTCTATTCCAGTCAAGGGTACCTACCTTGGTTGCAGGCTTCTCCCTGGCCTGGGTCCTAGTTGAGGCGTGTGCAAGAGGCAATCAATCGATGTGTTTTTCTCATATCGATGTTTCTCTCTGTCTTTCTCTCTCTCTAAAAATCAATGTAAAAATATCCCCAGGTGAGGATGAACAAAACAAAAAAAAAGTGACCTCGATAAATGGCTGTGTTGGCAACAGAGGACATGTTAAAACTGACACTGGACCGGCAGATCAGGTAAACTTAATGCAGCCCAGGTGAGCTGTAGCATTGTGGATGCCTAGGCAGACCCTCTGAGGGCTGATATGTGCACCTGTGAATACATTGGCATGTTGTCAATCACTGTGGCTGCTCTTGGACAAAAGTGATAAGCCTCTCATGAGATGTGGGCATGTGCTTTTAAAGATGGTTTTCCATAGTTCTGTACATGAAAGAAAAGTTTATATTAAAATTAAAAAGAAAGAGATTACTGGGCTCTACAGTATTCAGTATGTCAAAATTAATATTGACCATCACAAATTTACCCTGAATAGGAGTAGTCTTGAAACACAAAGCTTCCTTCTGTCACTTCTCTGGTAGTTTGAAGTGACTGTTCCTCATATCTACTTCTTTCTCCTGTCTGTCCCTCTTGCTTTCTCTCTGCCAGTCTTCATCTATCTGGATCTCTCTGTCTCTCTCTCCTTTAAAAAAAAATTATATATATATATATATATATATATATATATATATATATATATGTGTGTGTGTGTGTGTGTGTGTATATATGTGTGTGTGTGTGTGTGTGTGTGTGTATATATATATATATATATATATATATATATATATATATGTATATATTATTATTATTATTATTTTTGATTTCAGAGAGGAAGGGAGAGGGAAAAAGAGAAACGTCAGTGATGAGAGAGAATCATTGACCAGCTGTCTCCTGCACCCCCCTACTGGGGATCGAGCCTGCAACCTGAGCATGTGTCCTGACAGGGAATTGAACCGAGACCTCTTGGTTTACAGGTAGATGCTCAACCTTTGAGACACAGCAGCTGGGCTGTCTCTGTCATCTTTCAATGTGTCTCTTGTCTCTGTCTCTCTGTCCCTGCATCCCTGCCTCTTTCTTTTTTCTCTCCATCTCTCTGAAGCGGACTGGCCAGTCTGCATATTTATCTAGCTGTCTTATATTTTCCATTGATCCTGAGGGCACATGTTTTGTAAGCATGATGGTAAGTAGTAATCACAGCTGATTGTTGCATTCTCAGGAAGGTCTGTCTTGAGGAGTCTGCTTTATTGCTTGCTTTATTGAGAATGGGGTGCTCCTTTTACAGAAGCACAGAAGGAATGCTGGGTGGCAGCTTCAGAGGGAGCCTGCGCTGACACTCCACACCCTGCAGCGTCCTATCCCCTTTCCTCAACATTCAGACCTGCAGATGGTTCTCTTGCCAAATGGATACTTCTGACTTGTACTGCTTGTATTTCCACACTTGCCTTCATACAGCCGGAAAAAGGAACTAACTTCTGGTTAGGTGTAAGTCATTTTATGTGCAAACTTTTTTTTTTTTTTTTTTTTTTTTTTTTTAGTATATTTATTGATTTTGTACAGAGAGGAAGGGAGAGAGATAGTTAGAAACATCGATGAGAGAGAGTCATCCATCAGCTGTCTCCTGCACACCCTCTATTGGGGATATGCCCTCAACCAAGGTACATGCCCTTGATCGGAATTGAACCCAGGACCCTTCAGTCCCCAAGCCAACGCTCTATCCATTGAGCCAAACTAGTTTCGGCTATGTGCAGACTTTTATAATTCTGAAGTTATTTTGGTTTCATAGTGTTCCTGTTATAAAGCAAATACTAGGAGCATCATGAGTGAACCAGGGCAATGCATGGCACTGAGTAGGCTATACACATTTTTCCCATTGCCCTGACCAGTTTGGCTCAGTGGATAGAGCGTCGGCTTGCAGACTGAAGGGTCCCAGGTTCGATTCTAGTCAAGGGCATGTACCTTGGTTGTGGGCATATCCCCAGTGGGAGGTGTGCAGGAGGCAGATGATCGATGATTCACTCTCATTGATGTTTCTAACTCTCTATCCCTCTCCCTTCCTCTCTGTAAAAAATCAATAAAATATATTTAAAACAAAACTTTTTTTCACTAGTTTTTTGGAAAGTGTCGGTTTAGTTTGTGGCATCTCCCCCTTCGGTTCCCCCCACCCCCCCGTCTTTCTCATACTCTCTTCTGTTCACTCAGGGAGTGTTTGTCTATAAGTCTGAAACTCTGTTTTTGCCAACAACAGTCCTAACAGGCATGTATAATTTCAAGAGGGTGGTAGGCCTTTTCTTCTCAATATTTAAGGATTTAAGATAAGAATATTAGTAATGCCGAATATTGATTTACTTGTAAATTATTGTCTAATGGAATCTCTTAAAATATGCTTTGCAGATCTTTCAAGGAGCCAGAAAACCAAACTATTTTTTCTAATAACACTAAGACATTGTTTACCTTATTCACCTCCTTAACACACTGGTGGTGCAAAAGCTAATGACAGTAGAGTCACTTTAGCATGAATCCAGGTGGCACCAAAATGTAGTGGTCATTGTTAGTGTAAAACAAGCACACAAACACCCCAGCTTAGGAAACAGGGTTATTCTTCATGTGGATGACTCTGTGCCGAAAGCATGGGAACAACAAGGAAAAAAAAAAAAAAAAAAAAAAAAAAAAGCACACAAACAATAAAACCCTTCACATCCTCCATGAAGCAGTAAAAAGTATGAATTTTGTTCATTCTTTTTTTAAAATATATTTTTTATTGATTTTTTACAGAGAGAAAGAGAAAGATAGAGAGTTAGAAATATCAACGAAAGAGAAACATCCATCAGCTGCCTCCTGCACACCAGCCACTGGGGTTGTGCTTGCAACCAAGGTACATGCCCTTGACCGGAATCAAACCTGGGAACTTTCAGTTCTATCCACTGAGCCAAACCGGTTTCAGTGAACTTTGTTAATTCTTCACCTTGAGTAAACATCTCCATGTTTCCTGTGGTAAAATGGGAAGTGTGCAGAAAGCACTTTGCTGCGTGCTGAATGGTGGCTGCTGCCTGGAGGAAGCGCCCTGGCAGTTGAGTTGGGAGCTAAACTAGATGCCCTTTTCCATGCTCAGCAATTGACAGACAAACTGTGACTATTTAGACAGGTCTTTTCCGACATTTTCTTGAAAATGGACAAAGTGAGCTTGTCACTTTAAGGAAGACAACTGACAGTTTTGTCATTGCTAAAATTTGAGTTTTTATATTTTCAGTTTTGGAAAACTTGTCTCTTGTCATTGTGAGCTTATCTGCTTCCTAATACTTGAAGACTTTTCTTCAGTAATGGATGGTTTATATTGATGAATATGACTCTAAATGTTATTTAATGAAATTAATTAACATTTGGAAAATCTGATTAATCAACAAACCATTATTTTCAAGTAACCAATGCAGGATATTGCAAAATTACTCATGGGCAAAGAATCCATTCAAAGTGCAAAATATACCATTTTATTTTAATAATAAAAATATGAAATTTTTATTGATAAAGTGTCAGGTCCACATTGCAACTTAACTTTTAAAAACTGATTTTCAACTTCTGGTGTAGCATCAAAGAATTCTGAAAGGCTATTTGTTTTATTACTCCTCCCTTTTCCAGCTACATATCTGTATGAAATTAGATTATCTGTGTATCCTTCATTCAAAATGGCATATGCAAGGGAGAACTAAAATGGGAATCAGATTTTCTTTCATTAAAGTCTGCTATTTTAAGATACATAAAAAATATAAAAATAATACTTTTTACTTTTGTAAATGTTATTTTTCATAAATATTTATTTAAATTGTAATGGGTTTATTATGTTATTTTAAAATAAATAGTTTTAAATTTTGCTAACTTCTGATATGATAAATTTGCCCAATGAAATGTGTAATTTGAGGGACTGGGATTCATATTACCAGATTGTCTTTGAGGCAGCTTTAATGCAGATCACGAATAGCCGAACCTGAGTGGCATATGCCCCTTGCCTGATTAGAGGCATTTCCCCATTTCCTTTGCCTATAGAACATATTGTATTTGGGTTCTGACAGCTCAGAGAGAATAATGTTTTTCCTTTCATGAGGGTAAATTCTGATTGGTATAAAGCCAACCATGATTATGCAAGAGCTGCCCTCTGGTGGTCAGTGTGCTTCCCGAAATTTTTTAGCAATAGGACTATAACCCAATTTTGGCCAATATCTTTTTAAGAAAAAGGTTTCTTTGCTCTCAAAAAGATATACAGTCAAACCCTAGCCAATTTGTCTTAGTGGGTAGAGCATTGACCTGCAGACAAAAGGGTCCCGGGTTCCATTCCAGTCAATGACATGTACCTGGGTTGCAGGCTTCTACCCAGCACAGGCCAGCACCTGGTAAGGGCTCATGCAGGAGGCAACCAATAGATGTGTTTCTCTCACATCAATATTCTCTGTCTTTCCCTCTCTTTTCCACTCTCTATAAAATCAATGGAAACATATACACAGGTGAGGATTAAAAAGAAAAAGAGAGAGAGATACAGTCAAGTCTTCTTTCTTTAAATTATGTTTGTCAATATTTCTGATAGTTTGGGTAGCGTCTTAAATTTTGATTACTTATTTATTTAAATTTTCAAATTGAGTCCTGGCTTCTTAAATCCCATCACCATGAAGGAAGTCACACAGTGTGCCTTATGCTTGAGAGAATCTTATTGGATCATTTCATAGTTCATTAAAACAACCACATTTTAAATGACTCAGCTGAGAATAAAAACCACCATGAGGTGCCGCAAAGCTGTTCTGTAAGTTTAACATAACTACTCAGATCTCTGCTTAGCCATAAAATCATTAGCTGTGACTGGGTCATTAGTAAAGATAACATCTTCTTTTATATATACATACACTAGAGGCCCAGTGAAGGAAAATTTGTGCACTCAGGGAGGTCCCTCGGCCCAGCCTGTGCCCTCTTGCAGTTCCGGACCCCTCTGGGGATGTCCACCTGCCACCTTAGGCCCAGCTGACAGTCAGACATCCCTCTGGCAGCCTGGGAACCCTCAGGGGATGTGCAATTAACAGCTTAGGCCAACTTCCTACTGGGGGGCTGGCCTAAGCCAATAGCTGGACATCCTTAACGCTGCCCTGGAGGCAGGAGAGGCTTCTGCCACCACCATTGCACTGGCCAGCCATAAGCCAGCTTCTGGCTGAGCAGTGCTCCCCCTCCGGAAGCACACTGACCACCAGAGGGCAGCTCTTGCATTGAGCATCTGCCCCTGGTGGTCAGTGTGTGTATAGCGACCCTTCATTCCTAGTTATTCCTCCATTAGGGTAAATTTGCATATTACTCTTTTATTATAAAGATTATTATATTGGATTGGTCCAAAGAAGTTCTGTTCATTTTATGCATCTTCTCTGAGTGAATATTTATATGTTCTTCTCTTGAGAAAATACTATTCTAAGCAAAGCAGTGATCAAATTTTAATCATTCCCTAAGTACACTGGAAAATATTCCACCATCTATAATGACAAGCATTATGAACTGGTATGATTACTGGTCTTCTGTCCTGAAACACGTATCTCTTCCTCTCCCTCTCCATGTCCATGTGCAGTTTACCCACCTGCACTGCTGAAATTCCTGTAGTCCACATTTTGTATCTTTTTTAGTTTATAAATGTAAGATTTTTTTTCTTTCTATCAAATATTTTCCATTGTGATCTGTGAACTCAGTGATCATTTTATAGAACAAGTTTCACATTTCAAAAAAAAATTCATGAAAATTATTTGGATCTTTTTCTATTTTTACACTTTAAATTTTATGCCAAAAAAATTAAGGCAACGGTATTACTTACCAATTAACATATAAAGTAAAAACTACCAATATTAGATCTCTCTTGGCAAAGGTTATGTGTGCAAAAGAAACCAAATATTTTCTTTTTCATTATTAATGAAGGCCAAGGAATCATGGTCAGGCTTCCTTGTAAAACTTGCAAGTTTAGCTAGGAGGGAATTTGCTAACGCCACAAGAAAGTGTACTGTCACAAACTGGTTCATCACAAATATAATAATCTGACTTGCTGGATATGAAAAATGAGTTTGCATTTATATGCACTGTGAGATGCACCTTGATTAACTTGGCAGTTTAACGCATGCTTTCCCTGAAAGCAGTGATCAGTTTTGGCTCTAAATAGATTGAACTGCTGTATGAATTCATGCCACAGTCCACAATGTTAATCAGTTTTGAAGAAGCAGAAATTACATTTGTAGTTGGCTTTGAAATAAAATTCTATTGCTCAGCTTTGGTCCCTCACATAGTTTCACTTTCTCTGAGGCTCCTTCTCTGGACCACAGGCCTCTTCTCTCTGTACATAAATTACCCACCCCAAGAGCAGCATCAACCATCCCTCCACTCTAGACAACTTCTTCATTCATCACCCGTTTTGCTCCTTGCACAGTTTTGAATTCTTTCACATACTTTTTTCTCTTACAGCCTTCATTATTTTCGTCTTACAAATTAAGAGAAAATAACCAAAGACCCAAGTGTTTAGAGAATTTGCTCGCCTAGGGGATGTGGTGAAGCCAGTGTTTGAATCCAGGTGTGCGCTGCTACAGATGTCTAATGCTTGTATTAGAGTGAGTGACACCCCAGACTGTCAGCAGGCCGATCCAAACATCACACCTACCCACTCGGGTGCAGTTTCTCACCATAATATGTAATCAGTTAGCTGCCTGTGCTATTTTTCTTAATATTCCCCCTTAATGTGCAGCCCTGAAGGTGTATTCATTTCAAGTGATATTGCCTTGATTTCTTTATAGCATGATTTCTGCCCCCCTCACTATGGTGATGAGAAGAAAGCATACTAAAGTAAATTAATATATCTTAAGGCATTTAAAGTTTTCTTGTTTAAATGTCTTTGATCTTATTAAGGTTTAATTTAAATTGTCAATTTTTCTAAATCCTTATAAGTATTTTCTAGAGTGATAATTTTTTCTTGGTCACGTGTACCTAATGTCATAATCTTTGTTGGGAAGAAAAAAATATCTTAGTAAAAACTTAATGAATATCATGGTTCATCTTATAGAAAAGATACAGATTTTTAGATCAATTTCAATATAAGGGTGTCTGTTTGAATGGACATGTACATCTCAAGCATGAAAATCTTATTGTTTTATCATCTACATTTAAATAAATCAATGCATTAACATTTCAGAAACTGTACAAAATTCTTGGCATGATCAGTTAAAAATCATCACCATCTCCCCCCCCCCCCCCCCCCCACACAGATACCTGGGTTGGACATAACCACTTTTTCCATTATAATTGAAGACTACTGTTTTTTAATATTAAAGGCATTGCATCTAGAAACTGATGAGAAACAGTGCTCAATGGAAGCTATTAAAATGTAATTTATTGCTGTTTACTTTTTTAGTAAACTTGAATAGCTTAGGGGCTGTCAAAGATAGGTACTTTATTGCTTATCTATTTATTCTTTTTAATACCATTGTTCACTTGAACCCAAAATAACATTACTTTGAGTGACCTCTCTATTCTGCTTCATAATGTTTGAACAGAGAAGGTAGCAGGAAGCAGGAAGGAATTCAACCCTGTGATCCTGTGAAGTGCATAGTTATACCTGTGCTGTCTGTGCTTATTCTTTGTATTTCAAAAAAGCTAATGTGAAAATGGGTTAGACTTCCTTGGTGAATGAGTAATATTTTTTCTTTAAAAATGAATGGACATATTGATCAATGTCCTTTGCATATTAATATTAGAACAATGTTTTGACACTTTTTGTTATTGGATCCATTCTCTTTGTAGCATTTCTCCCTATGCAAGTTATACAAAATTTATCAGAGATAACACTTCTTCAAGTTCTAGCTTTTGTGTTTATATCTTCAGAATAGGCTAAAATAGAAGTAACGTAGAATAGGAGTTTCTTGCCCCAATTTATCTATATTTCGGGAAAATACTTGGTGTATATTATATTGCTATATAAGGATAATATTTAACATTTTGAAGGAGAATCAAAACCAATATAAGAACATTTATCTTGTTTTGCCATTAAGTGAAATATTGAAATAATGAGTAAGTTGTAAATCCTGAAGATAGAGTTCTTAGGGGAAAATAAAGGTCTTCTCATGAGCTTAAAGTCTAATCAGAATTATTATAAATTATATCATTTCAAACTGTATAGTATATATTTCCCATGTTACATCTCTGAATATTCAATATTATATGCCATGGATACTGTTCTCCAAAATCATTAGAAATTTTCTCTTCTAAAAGTGACTCAGAATGAAAGCCAAGCTTTATACTATTATGGGGTTTGAAATCACATATGAGGTTTATTTTAAAAAGAAAAAAAACAATTTTAAAATTTTATTTGCTTTATAGGTTTGCTGGGTAGGCATATATGTTGTATGCCTTTGCTGGGAAATTTATTCAGGAATTTTCAAACCCCATATTTAATTGCATCATCTACATCTGCATAGATTTCTTTTTTAAAAAAATATATTTTATTAATTTTGTACAGAGAGGAAGGGAGAGAGATAGAGAGTCAGAAACATCAATGAGAGAGTCATCGATCAGCTGCTTCTTGCACACCTCCTATTGGGGATATGCCTGCAACCAAGGTACATGCCCTTGACCGGAATCAAATCCAGGACCCTTCAGTCCCCAAACCAATGCTCTATCCACTGAGCCAAACCGGTCTCGGCGATTTCTTTGAAAATTAATTAAACACATGTTCAATCCAGTCATTTTATGATCATACCCTTTTCTTGGGTGGATATAAAAAACTGACTTCTGCCGAAACTGGTTTGGCTCAGTGGATAGAGTGTTGGCCTGGGAACTGAAGGGTCCTGGGTTCGATTCCGGTCAAGGGCATGTATCTTGGTTGCTGGCACATCCCCAGTAGGGGGTGTGCAAGAGGCAGCTGATCGATGATTCTCTCTCATCGATGTTTCTAACTCTCTATCCCTTTCTCTTCCTCTCTGTAAAAAATCAATAAAATGTATAAAAAACAAAAACAAAAAAACCTGACTTCCAATTCTAGTGGGTCTAGACATTTTTTTTTTTTTACCATATTTACTTCTGAAATGAAATAAAAGGAGAGTAAATGACAACTTATTCAATTCCTTTCCAATTGTAAGCAAGGATTAGAAAAGCCAAGTTCAGCAGCTAAAGATGAGTTATCTACAAATGAGCCTACTTGGAAATAGATTAGCAATTTAAATGACCACGTTAATAACTTCCAATTATAGCTAATTTGCCCAGCCTTTGTTTCCTTTGCCCTCCCACAGGCTTCAGAGAACAAAGTATAATATCCTTAAGAATTGTTAGGAAACAATTAAAATGTGTTTGTTATTAAAAAAATTAAAAAAATGGGATTATGGGTAAAACTAGGTGTTTTTTTGTTTGTTTTTTTTAATGGGATAGTGATGCTTTGTCAAGGAGAGAAACTATACCCTGCCCTCAAATAGTGTCCACATGACTTTTGGTACAAGAAGAGAATTTAAAATTTTCTGATTTCTATTTAGCATGATGTAGCATTTGTTTCTCTTAATAGGTTTTATTCCCCTGATTTAGGAAGTATTAAACATATTATTTAATATATGTATTAAATCAAACTGTCAGCTTAATCCTCAAAAAGTTTGCTAGCTATAATGGTTTATACATCTAGATCACTAATATTTTGACATTATTGAGTAGCATTTATAAAATGATGTGTAATTAATTTGAATAAACAGAACATGGTTTGTAGGACAGTCACTTGCTGAATATGGGCATCTTTTCACTGCATTGCATAGTCAAAGCAAGTCCTCCCACACTGGAGACTACAGCTTTTAAAAATAAGCAAGGGGAACAATTAAAATTAATAGCCCAACCAGTGTGGCTCAGTGGTTGAGCATCATCCTGTAAACCAGAGGGCCAAGGTTCAATTCCTGGTCAGGAAACATGTCTGGGTTTCTGGCTCAATCCCCCAGGGTGGGGGGTGGCGGGTGGGATGGGACACGGACATGCAGGAGGCAGCCACTCAATGATTCTCTCTCATCATTGATGTTTCTCTCTCTCCCTCTCCCTCTCTGAAATCAATTTTCTTATATATATATAAAAGGTTAATATATAAAGTGTCCCCAAGGGAGTTTGACCTAGAGACCTGGAGTTCTGTCACTTTCTATGACATGTGCTGACCACCAAGGTGTGGTACAGAACAAGGGAAGGCCTCAGCTGGCAGCTGGCAGCCAGAAGGCCCCTTTGGCCCTGATTACCAGCCAGGCCTAGGGACCCTACCTATGCACAAATTTTGTGCACTGCACCTCTAGTTTAGAAAAAATATATATATATCAATATATATCTATATATATCTATATATATCTATATGTCTATATATCTATATCTATATCTATATATCTATATCTATATATATATCTGTATCTATATATATATATAATCACACACAAAAAGAATGAATGTCATAAATGAATAACAGTGTCCTCTTTCTTTTCTTTTTCACCTTTTTAAAAAAAGTCCTTCAAACACATTGTTAATTGGGGAAATTAAATGCCTCGCTGTTCATATTTGTGTTTTTCTGATATTCTAGTAACCAATTGAGCAGATCCTAAGGAAGCCTGTTTCTATAGTAGCTCAGTTGATTGCTCCTAGTAACTCCCTGATTACCTTGCTCTTCAGTTGTCCTTTTCTCTTATACCAGGAAGCTGCAATGTTTCCCAGCATGTCCAATATGCACCTCCTCTCCTGTGTGAATAACCCTGCCTGTGACAGACACTCATCAGCAATCACTGCTTCTTCTGTACCCCATTCAACTGTACAGATGCCACAGTGTTCTTGAACTATGTTCAGACAAACCACCACTGATCAATGTTAGAAGGAAAAAACACACAGAGAAAAACAAGAAATCTCATTTCATATCTGTCCCTGAAAGTAAATGTTCCCATCCTAAAACAAAACGAAGCACTCTAGTTGCTCTTACTCTCACCTTTCCTTACTTAAACTTCTTGAAAAAGTGTCTACACCAGCTCCCTCATCTCACATGCACTGTTCGGCTGATTGTGGCCTGCCTTCTCTGTCCAGTGAATGCACTGGCAAGGCTCAGGTTAGTCTGAGACCGCACTGTCATTCAGCTCTCATCCTCCTGCTGCTCACGAACTCTCTCTACCTCACTTCCCTCCTCCTGCCCCTTGTGTCTCTCTCCCTGCCTTATCATAACTTATAAGCTGCCTATCGCTTAACAGTTGTTTTCCCTGGGATGTCCTTGACTCACTGTGGATCTCATTCTCTACATGTCCTCTGGGAGTTTTAATTATTTTACTTTTAGTTTGAGGTCTCTTGAGTATATATTCCCTGCCTTAGCCAGTTTCCTGATATTTAGTCTTGTATATGCCAAATTTTCTGGTACCTATCTGTTCTCAGCACACAGAAAGCCCACATGCAACATTTGCACCTGCTAGACTCTCCTTTCCAAGGATACCTTCATCATCTAGTCCAGTAGGGCACAGGCTTTGGACGTCACACACCTCAACTTCACCTTGACTGAATCCACTGCCAGGTTTCAGATGAACTCCTAATAGATCTTCATTCTGTTCCTCCTCTCCATTTCTTGTCATCGCTGCACTAAGTCAAGGTTTGTCACCTCCTAACTAGTGCTTTTACTTTGCATTCCATTGCCCCTTTACTCTTTACTGCAGGTAAAGAAAAATAAATATATCTTCAATGAAAATCCAACCATTCCATTCACACAATGAAAATCATTAAGTGTCTCTATAATATCTACATAATAAATGCCAATATCTTTAACATATACCATTTAGGCCTCCATGATCCAGCCCTTAGCTAACTACACCTTTGGGTTTCAGACTGCAATGGCACTGGACGGTGTGGTGGTCTCTCCAAGTCCATGGTGCCTCATGACATTATAACTTTACCCTTAGCACTACCTGGAATCCCCTCTCCTTTCTTTGCTGGTCTATTTTACACATCCTTTAAGATTCTACACATGTTCCATTCACTCTATAAAGCCTTCACTGAAGTCTCAATCTAACCTAATTTTTTTCTTCTCTCAATTGCATTAGCATTTTTTTTAAACAGGCAGTTATACTTAAGGTGTCAATTTTAGAATCTAACTCCCCCTAAGGAATAACACAGGACTTGACCTATAGCAGCCAGTGTTCAGAGCCTGAGAGTGATGGTTATTAAGTGGAGCCACAGTGACACCAGTTTGGAAAGACAAAAAAGCACATGGCCCATTTTCACTATATTTTTCAAACTCAGATCTGATAAAGATTTAGATCAAATCCAGCAAAGAACAATTGGCAACGATTATGTCCTATTTAAGTTAGATGCTTTTAAGTAAATATCATGTTTGAAATCTCATAAAAACAAAATCATTCTTTTGTTTAAGGAAGTGAGATTCAATATTAAAATAGAATTGATAAAGATGTAGGTAAGCAGGGATTTTTTAAAGTTCCCCACCATGTCCTTATTCACTTAAAAATTCAATAATTATGAACAGAAAACGTTGACTATCTAGTCATTTCCACAAAACTTGTTTTTTATTCTTCCTTGAGTTTTGCTCAGCAGTTTTGACAATGCTCAATGCAAAAGCATGAGGATGGTGATCATGTATAAAATGCTGTATACAGGATTTCATGGATGATTTAAGGAACTTTACAAGGATAATTTTGTCTGTATGTACCAAATGTGCTTTCTTTAGAAACTAATCTCACTTAAGATGAGATTTCAACCATGACATAACTCTGTCTTTGGAATGCATGAAACTATTTTGTATTTCCGTATCTAGCGTAGTGCCTGGAATGTATGAGTGTCCAATAAATCTGTTCAACTGGACTAACCTGGAGGTCAATGCTACTGGTACCTCAAATGGAAGGGAGCCACCGGCTCCCTTTTAGTGACTGTTCATCACACAAAGATGCTTATGCTGTTTCTAGTTGAGTGGCTCTTACTTCTCAAGGAGCACCAACCACATTCTCTGGTGTGTGTAGTGACAGAGCTGGCAGAGGATCAGAGGGAAAGAACCACCACTTTTAAAATCATTTCCTGGAAGAAAGCAAAAATAAAAGACATAGCTGAAATGTAGATGAGTTAGGGGCAGGTGGGTTTAAAGAAAATATAAATGATGAAACACCAGTATAATGCCAAACACTGAGAATTCTAGATTGCCAGTGTTACTGCTAGTATACTGATATGTATATTTCAGTACACCAAGAGATGGCCAGAAAGTAATCTTTCCACTCTGATCTTCACAAACCTGTCTCTGAAGTGTTGAGCCCATCTTTTGAAAAGTCTTTAAGAAGAAATCAATGATTATCTGCCTGTGGAGTTTTAGAACTTAATTTAGTGAAAATAATACTTTCCTGTGTACCTTTCAGTTTCTTGTTGTTGTTGTCGTTGTTATTCTTAGTCTTAGATAAAAGTAGATAGGTAGGTAGGTAACTTATTCATATTGGAACATTTATTAAAAGCCTAGGGGGAAAGGCACTGTTACTTTTAAGGGAAGGAACTACAAAGCAATGTCAGAAATGATTAGGATTGTCATGTTAGTAGAATAGTAAAATAATAACGTTTTTAACATCATTAATTTTTCCCAATTAAAAACAATGAAACATTTTTTAAAGAAGGGCATTCAAATGTAAGATTTTTCCCCCTGAAAAATATGTTTAGCTATTCCTTCATTTATTGCCATGGCTGCAAACAAGGGAAGGTTAAATGGCACGGGTATAACATTATTTCCTTTCAGGTAATGCCTTTTTGCCCGCTGCCCTATTTTTGTCTATTATGCTTTGTGTTGGTTTGTTCTCTAGGAAAAAAAAAAATCAATAAAATGCCATTGATTAACAACACACAGCCTACATGTTTGAGTAAACTGAACAACTTTGCCTATTGCTGGCATGATAGACACTCTTTAATATAAAATTCTGAGCCAGAAGAAAACAAGCGTGTTTCTCTTTCTTTTAGAAGAAACATAGAGTGCATAGAGGCAAGCGATTCAAAATATAAAAAGTTTTTTTTTTTAAATCATTGAAAATCACTTGATGCATTAGCCACTTACAAATATGTAGGGGCAGTGCATTGTCTGCTTCTCTGGACTTGAAAAAGGACGAAGATTAATATTCTATTGTGTAAAGTTAAATGTATTGCATTAATGCCTTGAAATAACTTGGGTGATTATGTAAAAGCCTGTTCCGTTTTTAAATACCTGTTAGAAGACATTTCAATGAATATTATTTCGCCCTTCTTGTACTGGTTGTACAAGTTAAGAAATATTTTAAATAAATTAGGGATATACAAGATAGATGTAAGCCAGCCAGCCATTGTGTGTTAAGCAGCTGCTTCTTCAGAGTCCTTGGACATCAATTGCATCACGGTTACACGGATGCTTTCTAAGTAGCATCCAGTGTACCATTATATGAAAACTGGTTAACAAAGGTTAAGTCACAGTTGGGGCATTGAAAGAACATTGATGAACAGATTGTTGATGAGTGAGTCTATTCTCTTTAAGAGAGCCGTTTGCATTACTTAAAGCTTGTCCTGTGACACTATTGGGGATTTGGTTAGGTCATGAGTGCTGGCAGGTTGTCAGGGAAACAGGAATAACACAATCAAATGCAAAGTCTTCTTGCAAAATGGTTTTAGCATTGCTACTCTGGATTGTCTAATGGCTGATATGGAATTTCTAAAAGTAACTTAATGGAGATAAACATATTTTCTGTGTTTATCTCCATTAAGTTACATATGTAAGTACATATACCTCTCTATTGATACAGTAGTAATAAAAATATTTCTCTAGGTATAGAGAATTATGCTTATAATCCAAAAGGAAACTATTGTCTCACAACTACAGTTTGAAATCAAGTAGTGATTATGTTTTTGTTTTGTTTTGTTTTTTAGCAGTGATGTGAGGGTATGTGTTAAAATCAGCCCCATTCATATTCTCATAACTCTTTTTCTAACCCCTGCTGTTTAGATAGAGACATTGAGTGTCTATATCCAGTGTATATATTGTGGAAGAAAAGCAGACTTTTTGATAGTTTGATTGGAACCCCAAAAGTAACCACAAATACACGGAGACAAATATCTAATGCTTTAACACCAATGTTTATAATGATTCAAATATACAGAAATGAAAGAAAATAAATTGGACCTCTCCTGTAAAACCTGAAGTGGAAAAGGGCTGTCAACTGATTGTTTATTAATTAGGGTTTGATTTTTCCAAAAACAAAACTGATAATTAGCCATAATTAGATGTTTATATTATAGGTATAAGACCATTGCTCATGAGCTAAGTTCACGTAGACGTTAAATTAGAGCACATTTTGTGATAAAGCAAGTTTACATTGAGGAATACCTTTTTTTCTCAGCTTGCTTAAAACCACATTTAATATCTCTTTAATACTTATAGAATAAAAGTATTAGTATCATCTTATCCCGGTATGGTATTCAGGATGCTACATTATCTCCCCTCAAAATCACTCCCAGTTATCCTCCTCTGGTTCTTTATTTCTTCAGATGTAAGTAATTCAAAGTAATTCACTGGTCTTTCCCAGTGACCTCACCTACTACGTGATGCTGTGCCAGTTATTTCTTCATCACATCCCTTTGTTTTGTCTATGACTTGGCCTAAATAGCAGTGGCTGATACACAAAGGTGCTTAATGGCTATGGGCAGTGTCTTCCTTAGCATTCCCAACTATGTGATTGAATCCTGCTGTTTCTGCCCAAAATGCTTCACATCCCCTCCACCACCATTCAAACCCTCCCATGCTTTTAAGTAATAGTGGGGTACTTTCATATTGTGCAAAAGAAATTTAAGACACTGTCACTGTCCTGGAGTACTGCTTGTGAGTTGGATATAACGTGTGTGTGTGTGTGTGGGGGGGGTTCCCTTGGGATAGTAGAGAGGGCAGGCCAAGTGCCCCAAAGGAACTTGTCAGCCCGGAGTACCTGATGGCAATACTGGAAGGAAAACAACCAAGATGCTTGAAAGGTGCTTTGAAAAGCTTGCCGCTGTGATAAGCTAAAAACAGCTTAGAATTATGAGATATTAAAATAGTAAGTAATAGACATTATCTCTTCCTTCAGATTGATATCCTATGGAGACTGTGTAATTAGGAACTCTATTACATATCGGCCCATTTGTTATTCCCATAATATTATTGACCTGATAGACACAAAACCCACATTGTACCTGGCAGGTAGGACTTTTCTCAAAGCCAGATCTTTGGGTAGGGAATGTTTTAGAGTGTTGGTGTTGGGGGAATGATCCTCATTATTCCTATTTTTCTCTTTACTAACTTGACTGGTCTTTGAATTATGTGTTTTGGTTTGCTACACACACAGTTTTTCTGTTAGACTCAGTTTATAATATCTTTGCTTGTTTCCTTCCTCTCCCGTTTCCTTGCTGACGATTGGGACTGCCATTCCCATTGCTACTTCTCTGTAGTCTTGTCCAAATTATTTGTATACTGTGTTTGTTTAAGAGTGAAAATGGTGACTTTACACCAAGCCTAAGGGGACAGTTTCTTGAGAAAGAACTTTCCATCTCCCCTTTCACTGTGAATATAAAAGACACTTATCTTTTATTGAGGGAACTAAATGAACAGTTCACCAGCTAATCACTCGCTTATATATCTATTTTGGTTCCTTTACAAACAACATTATTTTACAAGCCCAACAGCAGTTAAAGAAATTCCTGACCTTGCCTATTTGTTTAAAGACCAGGAAGTTAAACTACATCCCATAGCATCAGATGTCAGAATCACTTCTTTTTAAACTGCTAATGAAAGCATTACAAAGATTAGCTTTTGAAGTTGTGAGCAGCTTTCATTTATTTTCCTTCTGGTATTCCCTCTGCCTGCCTCCAGCTAAAATTTAGAACCTTAAAAACGTTGCTCTTTGTTGCTAAATTCAGTTGATGTCCTATCAAAGTGCATTCGGATTATATAAAGCTTTGTTCTTATCTTGCAGCCAAGTATTCCTGAGAGAACACTAGTCAGGTTAGAATTGACAGGCCCTTACCTGATATTTGTAAACTAGAAAGCCTCCCTTCCTTACATTGGTTACCTCTTTCTCCACTTGCCTGCAGGGGGATGGGTGCCCACAGTGGGATGGTAAAGGAGGCAGCATTCCCTGGCAAAAGGTCTTTGAGGCTGTGGATCACACCCTGCTTCTCTCTCTGGGCCTTACCAGCAGCTGTGGTAGCTTCTGATCAGTCCCGCCTCTCTCTTCCCCAGAGAGGTCAACATTTCAGCCCCTCCCCAGTTCCCACCTACCAGAGTTTACTGTGCGTGCAACCTGACATTAGGGCGAGCCTTCAGTCATTACGGACCCTGAGTTTTTATATATTAGGATTATTATTATTGTTACTATTGCCAGACACCATTCCTAGTTTGCTATATTTACTATATTTGTTTATTCAATAAATAGCTCTTTTTTAGTTGATTACATTATTTGTAATAATAAATAAGGTACCCATGCCTTTTCTCACTTGGACAAACTAAAAAATGTATATTATTGCTACTTCTCAGTTTTAAAGGAACTTGGATAAATGAATAGATTCCTTTGTTTACCCAGTTTTAGTCCATAGAAATCTTAACAGATAAATTGCACACTCAATTTTCTAAAATCTTAAACTTTTAAAACACTTGAGAATCAAAATATTTTTAAATGAACTGAAACACATACAGTGTCCAAGTAGAAGCTAGAAAAAAAATATATTTTGAAAAAAAATTGCAGTCATATCTAATAGCTATTTCTTCTGAGGTAAAAATTTGTCATAGTCTGGATAAATAGAAAATGCCTGTGAAAAGAAGTTAATTCCAAATAAAATGGCTGGGTTTGACATATTTGGCACATGTAATGCTTATTATTATTTTGATGGAGAATTAAACATTTTTAATATAAAATCAGTTTTACCCCTACACCTACTAAAATATTAGGCAAATTCCTCAAGACTATTTATTTGAAAGGGTGCTAATTTAAACTGTCCCCATTGTGCACCTTCAAAGTTCTAACCTACATGATAGCAACCAATATAAATTTTTTATTTTATACTGATATCAAAGCTCTTTTAAAAGGGACGAGAAACTCAATTTTATTTATAAATTCACAACAGACAAAATACCCTGTAATCATTTGGCAGTCAAAATTCATTTTGAGAACATTTAAGGTAATACCTCTTTAAACAGAACATGAGCATTAACACAGAACTTACTAAAACACCTGTCAGACCAAACAACCAGATGGTAGCTAAGATCATATGTCTTAGATGATAGCTTTTAAATATGTTAGAGTTTGGAGAAGATTTTTAACAGATTATCTTATATTCCTTGAATGCTCAACTCTCAGACAAATGTATTTGGAGTAGCAAGGATACATAGGGCATCGTGTTAGGCATGATGACATGGACATGGGGTGATCTTGCTTGAAGACCATGTATTTGTACAAATAAGGATCATATACTACATTAAATACTGACTTCCCTAGTGAATGGACAACAAGAAGCCTATAGTTACTTTGAGAGGTAGGAAGTGTAACTTGTTCCTGCTCATTAGTACCTGGACAAGTGTTCTGCACATAAATTCCAGTGAGTTACAATGGCATGGTGGGAAGAAGCGTGAATTGGCACTCAAGACTTTGCTTTCAGTCCTTGATTTTCCTCTTGTGATATTTAGCAAATTATTTAATATTTTAAAGCCTTGGTATCTTACATTACAAAGGAATAAGTTAGTATCTCTAGGGCTCCTGTAAGACATTCTGGTTCTATGTTATTGTTATTATTTTAAGCTTATCATTTTATTAGTTGGCAGAGTAATAACTCCTTATTACTCTAGAGGCCCCATGCACGGATTCATGCACCGTGGAGTCCCTTGGCCTGGACTGGTGGGGATCGGGCTAAAACCAGCTCTCCAACATCCCCTGAGGGGTTCCGGATTGCAAGAGGGCAGTTCTCGGGTGACGCACCCCAGAATCAGGCTCCTTCCTCTCTTGTTCCAGTTGCACCACCTGGGAACCACAGCTGCCAAGTCATAGCAGCTTGGCATCTCCTGTATTGGGTATCAGCCCTCTGGTGGTCAGTGCTCATCATAGCTATTGGTCAGATACGGATAGTCAGATGGTTGCTTAGGCTTTTATATATATAGATGGGCATTTACAAGATGGTTCAGGCACTTTAAGGAGTCACCATTTATGATGAAATTAGTTTTAAATCAAAATAATAATTTTCAACTGTAAAAAAGTTTTAAGGCTTCTGAAATAAAGTGTAATAAAAGTCCCCAAACATAAAAACTGTAGAAACGGTTTCCACATACATCAGCTCTGAACTACTCTGAACTGATCCCTCATTGTTCTCCCATTTCAGAAAATGTCCAGTTTACCAGTGAACTGCTTTTTAAAGTAGTATTGCCTCAATAATGGTTGCCAGTTACATATGGATGTTTCTTTGAGCAGGGGAACTCTGGGTAATCAGTCCTCAAGAGCGGAAGTCCCTCTGAGTGCTGGGCTCATTCATCTCACTTCTCTGTCCAGTGCACATCTGCTGATTCCACACACACACTGCTGGGCCCCAGGCCCCTTTAGGGGACTCTCCATACTCTTTCCTCAATCTCTGCATTTAACAAGGTTATTCACCTAGATGGAATTTAAATGGCATTTTTTGACCTCCTCCTTCACAGGTCAATTGCTTTGGCAGAATACTAACCTTTCTCCTCAGTGTCGATCAGTTATCTGTATTTTTTTTTTTTTTTTGCAGCATCCTCAAATTATCATTGAAAGATGTTAAGGGTAGAATTTTCTTACCAGCAAAGAAACACTTAATAAGAAGAAACCTTCTTTTTGATGGGTAGAAAAGAAGTAAGCCTTTTACTTGTCACCCCATCTTGACACCCTCAAGCACCTAAATTTGGGTTTTCTGATTTTTTAGAAGAGCAGCTTAGAATTATCCAACTGAGATAATTTTGTGGGCTCATCAGAAAGCTGTTTCTTCATTTATGGCACCATTCAGCTTTCTATATTGTTATTTCTTTATAAGTCAAAACCATCCTGATACAAAATATATTATATCATTATAGTGTGTTTCTGGGTTTTTGTTTGTTTGTTTGTTTGCTTTGTGTTTTTTGTTTTGTTTTGTTCTCTATTTCATATAATCTCACATATCATTGGAGCTGAGTAAATACAGGTTGAATGGATGAATGAATGAAAGAAAGAATCTGTGTCTCCTTGCAATGGAAAAATAAAAAGATTTTGTGGAATTTATGTAACGCCATATAAAGGGATAAAAATTTCTTAGTTTTACACTTATAATTAATATTTAAGCACATTTATAAGGACTGAGGAAATGTTTACCTATGTGGTTTTAAATATAGTTTTGACTTTCTTGTTTAGAAAACAATTTGTGCCTGCCCTTGTATAAGAGGTTTCTGAAGTCCTCAAAATTAAGTACTTAACGCCCATCAAATAGAAAACAAGGACCATAACCTAGTAGCCTTTGTCTGCATCGGAGGATTAGAAATGAGCCTAAGTGGAGTTTTGTGAAGATGCTGATTATGTGTTTCAGCTCATGTCAATGTATAAATGACATTTAAACCGTGTTCTATAATTTGAAATTGATATATTACGACTTTAAAAGGTTACTCATAGTAATCCCTATCAATCTCTGACCCTTCCAGTACACAACCAATGTTTAACCTAATAGCTTAATGATCTTTTGATCTAGTATTACAGACATTAGAAGTTTAAATTGAAATAATTATAAAATTCACAAATTTGATTTAGGAATTGAGGCTGACTGGAAATGAAAACTTGTAAGTCTTTTGTGAATTTTGTTTTAGCCATCAAGTTTAAAATAAATTAACAGACATTTTAATAATACTACTCAGTTTAACGATGGAAAAAGAAAAATGTATTTTGCATCCCTTTTTTCCCCCCTGACAGGTTTTGAATTTGGATTCAATAAAAGGTCAAATAAAACCTGATTTCCACTGTGGGCTTAAATACAATATATTGGAGTGAGTTATCTTTAAAACTAATCAACCTTTTTATACATATATATACAGCATCCTAGTATAAAAATAATGCTTTTCTATTTGAAGTGATCTAAAAGAAAAAATGTTCCTAAATATCAATAATTTAGGTCACTCAGATGGTATCTGGGTCCTTCAGAAATGACTGTATCACACAAAAAAATGACTGTACCACAAGACACTAGCATTCCACCAGGAAGTAATTCCATAATGAAACGCAGTCCATAAAAAATAGTCTTATTGTTAGTAGTTGGACAGTCACAATCCACATTAGCTTACTTAACACACTGAGGAATTTTCCAAGAAAGAAATGTCCACTTTGCTTTACATGGAGTTCCCCAGGCTCTTTTGACCACTTGACCATTCTTGATTTTGTGTTAAGTCCTTCTGACTCTCCTTATGGAAGTAGATTTCAGAGGAGGAGCCTGAAATTAAACATTGAAGAGCTCCTCGTACACACTTGCTAGTTTGTTCTTTTCTACACATTTGACAGAGAAAAACATTCTCTTCAAAAATTATAAGGGTGTTTTTGTTTTAGAGACTATTTTTTAAAGCAGTTTTAAGTTTACAGCAGAATTGAGAAGAAGGTACAGAGTTCCCCATACGCTCCCTACCTCCTCCCCATGTGCACAGCCTCCCCCATTATCAACATGCCTCCCCATTATGTACAGTTCTTATAAGGGATGCGCCTGCATGGACATATCGTGATCATCCAAACACCACAGTTTACATGAGGGTTCACTCTTTGTGTTGTACATTTTGGGGATTTGGACATATGTATAATATCATATACCCATTATTACAGCACACAGCATATTTTCACTGTTCTGACTGAAATTCAACTCTGTGCCATGAACACAGCTTCCAAAAATGTGTTTTGTGAAAAGGGAGAGAAAGAGGAAAAAGGGGAGCGAGAAATGGAGGTAAAGGTAGCGTAGTACCCATGTGGGTCAGATGGTCATTGAGTCTGTCTATCGCAATGCTTCTCATGATCTGATTCCTGGACTAGCAGCATGAGAATCCCCTGACATCTTGTTAAAAATGCAAAACCCAGACCTGCTGAGTCAGACACTCTGGAGGTGGTGAGCAGCAGGCTGGGTTTTAATAGTTGCCAGGTTATCCTGATGCATGCTAAGTGTTGGAGACTGCTCTTCCCGGGGGAATGCTCTGAGGAAAGGCTCTGCTACCTGAGCCTGGGATGCAGACACTGAGCTCTCAGGTTTCTCCATGAGATCGATCAGTGGGCTCTACAACATATGTCTGAAGTGTTTGCCGGAAAGCTGACAAAGAGTAGAGTAGCACAGTTCTGTGGTGTCTGTTATGATAACAGAGCATGTATCAAGCTATTTAAAAATGCCATTCCTGATTTACAAAAACAAATTCTGTATGTCAGACAAGGCAGAGCTCATGTGAGCCATGTTAGGTTTGGAGCAAAAGGCCAATGCCTGGCCTTTTTCTTATTTCTTCAAGAGATGCTTTGTGGTTAACCCTTTCTAGCCTGATTACTGTCATGAAAAATGTTCAGGTAAGACCAATTTATGAAGTGTTAGGACTTATCATTTGCCTTGTGAAATTTTTCTGGCAGGACTGTGAATGCAGTGCTCAATGTGGAGTGTCTCAAATAGCTGACTGTTCCTAAAAACATCCTGTATTTGCAACTAGTGACTATATGATCTACAAATCCCATGTATTGGACACTTTGTTAAAAGTCAATTTGGGCTTGCTGTTCGTGTATCTCTAATTATCTGGGGAAAATATAATATAGAGTAGAATAAAGAAATAGGGACATTTTATTTTTATAAATGTGTAATTAAAGAGCTAGCTGCATGATCTTAATGAAGTGAGAGTGTTGTCATGGGCCACTCAGTATCACACTGAGTAAAACAATACAGGGAATGAAGTGCTTCCTCTGGCTTCCAAGCTGCCTTTTAAAAGGCTCTGTGTACATCCAGGAAACCCAATTGTCATCTACCTGACAGCTCAGTGAGTGATATCAGCTCTGGATCCCAAGATGTTTTGGATAGTGATCAATTCCTCCTTTAAGCAGAGAGCAGGAGCAATTTAAATAATGCCCAGTTAGTTCTTGGCACTGATTTTAACAAGGATAAAGAGAGAGTGGTGGGCTTTGATTAACCTATCCCTTGTAATGCAGCTATGTTTACTTTATTGTGATATAAATAAACAAAGCAGTGGGTTGGCAATGAAGAGGAGTGGTTTCTTTTCTTTTCTTTCTTTTTTTGTTTTTTGTTTTTTGTTTTTGGTAGACCCCAAACCATTTCCCACAGATCTCAGGATCCCAGGCATGTGAATCAAATACTAACCAGTTCCAGCTGGATGTAGCTTTGTGCTTTGGGTGTACTTGATCACTTTCTGGATGATATTGCCATAAATATTGTTGTCAATTATAATTCTTTAGTCTTGAGCCTTCTTGTGTCTTTGTAGAACTGAACATCAGACTTTCTGACACACTTTTTTTCAATAGATTCCAGTGTGTTTTCTAGCCCTCCAGACCTCACCAGTGCACCTCTACCTCATCTATCTGTGAATGCTTTGTTCTTACTTCTGAATGGGGATATTTAATATCCAAAAGAACTTTAATTCACACATTAACTGCCTCTTTTATTTTTATAAATAAACCCGATGCACAAATCACTTTTGTTTTTGTAGACTTAAAGAAAATTTTCTTGCCTGTTTTTCCATTGCCCAGAAATTACTACTATTCAGTCTATATTTCTTTCCTCTTTCTATGTACACACAAACATACACATTTTGCTTAATAGAATGTGTTGTATATTTTTCTCATATATTAAAAGTCTTGGTGAATAGATTTTTAAAATCTGTCAGCCCCACCATATGGATGCATTTCACTGTTAATGGTTGTTCTTAATGATGCCTGTGAAGTTCTGTGTGATTCAAAAGAACCTGGTGAATCATCACATAAAGACTGTTGGTAATGTTGGTCTTTGCTATCTCTTTCTTTTTAATTTATCAATTTATACATGGAATGTAAGTCATTTTAAATATTCTAAATACAATGTTTTATAACTAAATAATACAACCATATATTATTAGAGACTTGGTAAAATTAGTGGTTTCTGTCAGTGCTCAAGGCATATTGTGGATTTGTGCAGGCTTGATGACTGTTTAGAATATGTTTTAAAAGTAAAAATTTTAAAGTAATAATAAAGCTGTTTGTTTAAGACTAGAGGCTCAGTGCATGAATTCATGCACAGGTGGGGTCTGGCTGGCTCCATCTCCGATTTTTTTTTTTGGGGGGTGGGGTGGGAGTAGGCAATCAGAGGAGGGGCCACCTGGCCAGACTTCCTGGTTGAACTCCTGGTTAAACTCTCGGTCAAATTCCAGGTCGAGGAGACAATTGGCATATTAGCCTTTTATGAAATAGCATAGCATTAGGCACAGTTTTAAAATTTTGTATTTCCAGAAAATAAAGTTATTTTCATTAAAGAAAAACATCTAAGATTGATTAGAAATATTTCAAACAGACTCTACAAAGCTAGTTTTTACAGATTGACATAGACAATCTAGAACTGTGGTACTTATTTCACTGTTTCTTTGCAGAAAAAAACAAAAGCAACTAAGTGTATACAATTAGATATAGTTGTCTACTAATTACTTAAACCCTCAACAAAAGTAATGAATAGTCTTTATTTCATAAAGACAAGAATAAATTGAAATATAACATATTTAGGTTGTAGTAGGAACACCAAGACTATTAGTTGACATGAGCAATATTCAGATTAGACTTCTGTGTCCTGTAGCTGAAGAATACATATCCTTATGATTTTCTAACCTGAGATTTCTAAATCCAGGAAAATATATTGGAATGGTCATTCAGAAATACTTTTTAAGGGTAATAATTTGATTGAGAACTTAAGTTTTTGATTAAAAAATGGATTGTCCCTTTCATTACCCCTTACACATTTTAAAAAATATATATTTTATTGATTTTTTACAGAGAGGAAGGGAGAGGGATAGAGAGCTAGAAACATCGACCAGCTGTCTCCTGCACGCCCCCTACCTGGGATGTGCCCGCAACCAATGTACATGCTCTTGACCGGAATAGAACTTTGGACCTTCCAGTCCGCAGACCAATGCTCTATCCACTGAGCCAAACCGGTTTCGGCCCTTACACATTTTTATAATTCTAATAGTCCCAACTTCCATTACAATTATGTCTTCAAGCCCTTTTACTTTATGGTGCTTTAAAATTCACCGAGGAAGGTTGAGAGTATGTGAAAAAGATCCAGGAGGGAAAGGAGGGAATAGTACAGTGCAGGATATATCTTCTCAGATGAAGGAAAGTGAAACTGAAGGATAAAGAAAGCCCCAAAGCAGGATATATGATGAATGAAAACACTGTAGTACCTTGACAAAGACATATAAAAGGAAAAAAAATGTCTATTTGAATTACGGGTTCCATTTTGATGTGTTTGCCAGTTACATGGGCTGGGAGAAGACATTATGACAGGAGATGGAGTAATGCATTAGAAAAGCAGAGACATGAGTTGCCTGTGATTTACAGAAATTAAAGCAGTTTGAATAACTACCATAGGGAATATAAAGTATGCACAATGGTTATACGACAAAACATTCTGAGCTCAGATTATAAAGGTTTTTGTGTAATATGGAGCTTGGACTTTCTAGTATTTAGTGGGGAGCTACTATAGGATTTTGAATAGGGAAAACGTGATCAATACTTATATTTGAGAAATGTCACTCTGATAGAATTATATTGGGTAGGGAAAGGGATTTGGGCTAGACTTATAGCATAATCATTAGCTAATTGGATGGCTGAGATAGTTCCATGAATGTATTAACTTAGAAGAGAGAGAGACAAAGCCCTGAAGACTACCTACTTTGTGGGTACACAATTAAACAGGTTTCTTTATAACTGATATAAAAGGATTGGAGATTTAAATATTCCAGGAAGAATTTTCTGAAATGACTACTGTGAATACACTACCAGTAAACATTCAGTTCTGACTAATTGATCTTTCCTTCTAGTAGTGGAAAATATGCCAGCACCTACACAAGACTGACAGTTACTTTGAGACAGCTCAAGAGAGAGAGAGGAAAAAAAAAGCCTTCTGGGCTCTGAATTCTTGGGGATATTTTTGAGTTCCTGAGATGTTTATCAATTAATTGAAAGCTATTTTTATTTTTGATGTAAGAAACTATTGGAAAATTGAGCTGACAATAGGACAGTAAACAAAGGAAAGCCAATAGTTTGTTCAAACACACAGCAAACTACTTAGTATTGTTAATGGTAATTTTTCTAAGTGTATCTCTCAATGACATTAGTTCTGTATTCTGGACTCATTGGTCATTAAAGGCTGGAAGACAATTGAATATGAATTTATCAAATGTTCTTGAAGAAAGTTTGTAGATTTTATTTGAAAACATTGTTTATTGTGCTTATTCTGCAAAATCTATTTCTCTTTATAAGATCACATAATTTCTAAAGCATACTTTATTATAGTCAATACTAGAGGCCTGGTGCATGAATTCATGCATGGGTGGGGTCCCTTGGTTTGGCTGGCGATCAGGGCCAATTGGGGCTGTCTCACCCAGTCCCTATCAGGGCCAACGGAGGCTGGCTGCCCTGGGGAAGAACTGCATGAGGTTGGCCAGCTGGCAGGGAGGGATTGAAGGAGGGCTCCAGGGCATGTCTGGCCCATCTTGCCCAATCCCAATTGGCTGGACCCTAGCAGCAAGCTAGCCTACTGGTTGGAGAATCTGCCCCTTGGTGGTCAATGCGTCTCATAGCCACTGGTCGAGAGGTCAACCAAATGTCAACCAATTGGTTGTACACTTAGCATTTTAATTGGGCATATATATATATTCATATATATATATATGACTGACTTATAAGTTGTCATGGCCTTGAACATTTTTGAGTCAATTCTATTTTTTTAATAAATATAAAAATGTCTATATTAAAATGATGAAGAAGGAATTTAATGCCTAGCTCTTTTTAAGCCATAAGCTTGTTTGCACTTGGCTTAGCATAGTTTTTCGCGTGTAATAGGTCTCAAAAATTGAATACTACATGATTATGAAAAGTAGGGCCTTTTTCACTCTCAACTGAAAATAATGTGTGGAAATATTCTTTAGAATGTACACTAAAATGCCAGGGAGGCTCTTGAAGTTCCTGTGACCCCTTCTCTCTGATTCTTCCAGATCTCCCTACCATTTCAGAGCTCCATCTGGCCTCTAAAGAGTACCTGGCGGCAAATTCATTAAATGTAGTTACTTCGTCTATCCTCCATCTACTCCTCATTCAGAATGAATTAAATCCTGTGTCAAACAGTGAGCTAATTGAGGACTGAAGAGTAAAATGTTTCTTTGATGGTGTTTATAGTTTTGTGGAGCATTCATGCATTGAAGCAGTATGAATGATGGGTTTTGCCAAAAAGAAATCCTTGGTAGTAATTTACTAAAGGATCATGACAAGGGGATTTCATTTAGTCTAGCTGATCAGAGTATGGGACGAGGGCTCTACAGATGAAGTAAAATATATAACCTTGAATTCAGTGAAGTTAATGAAGTTAACTGGGTCCCATTCTCCAGTTGCATAATAAGCAGGGTCAATATCTGCATCACTCTTCCTAAGTCTTAATATATTAATACTTGTTACATTACTGAGAAAGAATGAATCAGTGGATTCTCTTCACTGGTTTTTCTTAGAAAACTACCATACAAAGAGTTTGGTGAATAAAATTCCTTTTGTGTTCTTAACTCTACAAGTCAGTGTGGGTAATGAAGTTAAATTATGGTCAACACAAAGTGGGAAAACTATATTTATATTTTACAATTAACTTTGTTTCTTAATTTAGGCAGGGATTTTCATCCAATTAAGTCTAATAATTCTTAAATATAATCCATTCAAGAGTATTTTAATTTTTCCTGTATTTCTGAAACTTGAATATTTCAATTTATATAAAAACCTAAAGTAAGGACCAGGACTGTGTAAAATCAATTGTACTGATTGAATCAGGCAGAGGTTTTGGGAATTATTTAGAAGATCAAGATGTTTAAATACTTATTCTTTTGTCCTTTTGTAGGGGGAAAGAGGAATACATGTGAGTCAAAATAACTTAAATATCAACCCTATGCCTCAAAATATCTGTTTTAAAGGGTTAAATAGCATATAGTATTTGTGAAGAGAAATTGATTTTATTTTACAAGCTATTTAAATTATTTTAAATGGATTCCTGTGGCTAAAGGCTTGTGTTGTGTTCATGTGTTTGAACAGGTAATATTTTAATGGTAGTCATGGTGAACTTTATAGACATTTTTCTCTTCCTAAACACCCTCTCAGAGTCTCTCTATGTGCATTAGGATTAATTAGATAATGCCTCCCAGGTGCTGAGAGCTTTTTGGGAGAAAGGGAATGAAGCATTGTGTTAAAATGCTATTACTGATTTCAACAACAGCTATATGAGTGTACAGAAAGTACAATGTTTATTACTAGTGACTCATCATATAGCATTGTATGATGTTACAAATGGTCACTTAGTCTGCTAAGAGGTCAGTCATCTTCTTTTCTTTATTAGATATCTTGGGGAATAAAGTAGGAGTCTGTGATACCAAGAATACAGGATGGGATGCAATGAAGGAAACCAAAATGATTTGATCACAATTGTTAAGTTCATTTATGGGAATGGAATGATTTTAGCCTTGGCCTCTCTGGAAGCATTAGTTTATTATAATAGTATTCAATATAAGGCAAAAAGCACATAAAGCTTACAGCATTTTGCTTCTTACAAGGTGTAGGGGGAGTGGAAGTGGTATCAGTTATGGAAGAAGCTCAAAGCTGTTAAAATTGGCCCATAGCAAGAAGTCACGCCCAACTTCTGACTGGGGGAGTGGAGAGGGGTAGAGTACCAATTGGATGGTAGATTATAGTCCATATCTCTCAAGGCATATTTAAAATGTGGCAATAATGAGATTACAATAATAACTTTCTTTGTGTAGCATTTTGAATTTTATAGAACCTTCACATACATATTATTTGTGAGTTGGGTAATGTTATGCCCATTTTAATGATGAACAATCTGAGGCGCATAATTTATTGATCTCTTTAGATTATGCAATCTGAAAGAGACATAGGTAGGATTGGAACCCAGTTTTCCTGATAGCAGGTGCAAGCTACCACAAAATGTAAGGCTGTGCAGCTATATAGTTGACTTAGTGACGTAGCCATATCAATTACGTATCTGTTTATCATCACTATTGTGTGTCTATTTATTGTATTACTTAACTTGAAGATACTGTTGTGGGAATTGTCTAATCCCATTCATCACATATGCTAACTGATTTATATATCTACCCTGGTAGAAGATGCAATTCTCTTTGAGGTAACTGCCAAGTTTTATAATCCCTTATCAATAAAAATTATAGTTTCACTCACTCATATATATTCAGTTTCTAAATCCTTTAAATACCAGGTGTATATTAATAATGGACAAAATGGTATATTCTTATTTTTAAAGCTTAATTTGTTTGGATATATAGCCCTTTAGAGCATCAAGTGTTGCAAGGAAGATGACCTTTCCAAATAAAAATATGTTCAAAAAAGGAAAGCTGAATAAAATTTCCAAAGAAAACAATATACACAAACGTATGCCATAGATGTTTACCTCAGTATTGTCCATAATGTGAAACTTCAATCTCTATGTCCATCAATTAGTGAATGAATAGGTGAAATCACACAAAATAACTGCAAGAGTAAATAGGGGATTAATGACATCCATATTTTATCATCACGCATGGATGTTATATAAATAAGTTTGAGTAAAAACAGTAAAGTTCACAAGAATACAGGAACTGCTAAATTTCATAGTTTCAAAGGTATAGTATACAAAACAAACTTACAAACCAAATTTACAGACACAAAAATACCATATACACAACACAATAATATACTTATTTTTCACAGGTAGATATAAGTACACAAAGAAGGTTGTTTGGGGAGGATATATATTAAATACATATAGTAACATGTGCGGAATGCAGAATTGATTTTAAGAGCAACACACAGACAAGTCTGTATTTTAACATATGATATATTATTCTGTCACTAACCAAGGCTTATGCTTGATTGAATCGATACACTCCTGTGTACATAATTTGTGGGCAATACTCAAAATTTGAAAATGGATATTTGATTCACACTGTAAAGCTGTGTCTATGGAACCATGTTAATAATAGCTTGGACCACTGTTTTCATCATCTTTTAAAACAACAGGACCTAACCAGAATGTCAGGAGTCATGGGTATATTGATCTCAGTAAAAAAGGATTAGAATTACATGCTAATATTTTTTGCCTAACCCCAAAAGGCTATTTTATTTGTGATGTCTGCAGTCAGATGCCATAAATCAATGCTCTTTTGCAAGTATTTCACAAATGCGGAAAAGCATGCTCTACTAAGAAAACATTGTCATGGAGCATATATTTTATACATAGCACACACATATATGTGTATTTCTAAGCCTTTTACCGGAATGATCTTTCAAGTTTTCTATTAGCAAGCAAAAGTTCCTGGAGAATAGAAATTAAATTTATATTGATTTTTATTAAATGAATTACAAATGAAATTACAATTATTGATAAAGGACAGTCTCATCCAAAAGTTACAAAAATAATTAAAAATACAAGTTAATAAAATGCTTTTGCCCCAAAATATAACAATATAGACTTTGTAAAATAAACTGTACAAAAATGATAAGCGAGCCTGGCTGGTGTGGCTCTCTGGTTGAGCATTGACCTATGAAGCAGAAGGTCATGGTTTGATTTCTGGACAGGGCACATGCCTGGGTTACAGTAGGGGGCATGCAGGAGGCAGCCAGTTAGTTATTCTCGCTCATTGATATTTCTATCTCTCCTTTTCCCTTCCTCTCTGAAATTAATAAAAAATATAAAATTTTTAAAAAGAAGATAAGCTAGCCCTGGCCAGCTCAGAGTTTAGAGAGAATGTTGGCCCAGATCAATTCTCCATCAAGGGCACATATATGGGTTGCAGGTTTGATCCCAAGGCCCAGTTGGGGCACATGTGTGGGAGGCAGCCAATCTATATTTCTCTCTAAGATTGGTGTGTCTGTCTGTCTGTCTCTCTCTCTCTCTCTCTCTCTCTCTCTCTCTCTCTCTCTCTCTCTCTTTCTCCCTGTCTCTCCCCCCTTCCCTCCCACCCCCTCTCCCACTTCCTTTGAAAATCAGTAGAAATAATATTCATAGTAAGGATTAACAAAAAACAAACAAACAAAAAAAGACAAGCTATTTGTACGCAGGACAGTAACAGATGGGAGCATATGGTAAGTGCCCCAAATTATCTACAAAAAAATATTTATAGGTATTAACAGAATGGTAAAGTGCATGATTAGTTACCAGGAGGAGGAGGAGGAAAATCAAGAACTATCTGTCTTATAATAGTAGGCATGAGTGAGATAAGTCTTTATGTATGAGGCTTAAATGTATTGATTCATCTCTGACTCCAGTGATCTGAATGTATAAATAGAAAAGGATAAACAAGTGAAGACTCAGAAATTAGCATGGAGGCCATCTGGAAAGAAAGGGGGCATTGGGGTAGGAGAAGGGATGGCTATAAGAGAAGAAGGAAATAAGGGAGTAGCAGAGGGGAAGTGGAGAGGAGTGAGACACAGAGGGAGAATTTGAATGAATGATGTGGGGAAAGGAGGAAAAATGATTGACTTCTTAAATGTAACATCCAGGGCACTGGCCAGCCTGCATATGACCTACAATAAGCAGGAAAAAAGTACCATGCCAGGGGAGAAACCGCCAGTCCACAATGACAGGTGGAATAATGATTGCAAGCAGGAGACAGAAGATTTTTAGTTATACCTCTTCTTTTTCTCTGAAGTCACTGGTCATTAAACACCTCCCATTCTAGACCATAACACTTGGCAATGAGTTGTTGCCTCTACCTGGATAGATGTAGGCAGAGTCATTGCATTACTAACTTCCTGATGTCCTTGACAAAGAATTTATGATCCCAGCAATTTCCCAAGGAAAGGCCATGGTGTTACCTTGTTGAAACAATTCTTCCTGCTTGATCTTTTGTATGCTCCTAATACACAGTTAAGACCGGTTTTCCAATAAGTGGATTCAGTTCACTGAATCGCTAGATTACTTGTCATTCTCCTCTCTGTGGTAAGGTTTGAAATGGGTGCAGTGAGGAGCACATACGTGTATCTAAAGCATTTGAAGAAAAAACTGTATCCAAGAACCATACAATTTTAAATCTGAATTAGTATGGCAGTTATGCAATTCTAGAAATGATGAGTTTAGTGTGTTAGATTTGTTATCCTTTCAGATTTCAAAGTCCCTGTGGATGGAGAAAACAGTAAGAAGATTGATGCTTACAAATGCAAGGGTATTGGAAGACAGTAGAGTTCATTTATAAGAAAGAAAGAGAAATTAGATAGTATAATTAATTAATGGCATAAATAGAAACAATTAATATTTATATTTGGTAGAACATTTTAGATGTCTTATCTAGGATGTCTTCACGAGAGCATTCCAAAGAGAGGTCAAGCTAAGAAAATCATTGGGATTTGAATAACATCACATCAGATATAGGTAGAGAGATAGGTTTTAAGACACCAGTCTTCACCATAGCCTTGTTTTTCCTGTACCTTCACATTGCCTCTTAAGGCAAAGTTACTGACAGAACACAGATGGGAAATCAAGTCAGAAATGTCTGCTTCATCACTGGACTGCTAGACTAATAGAGGAGTCCCGGGTGTAAGACAGGATAGAGCTAGATAAAAACAAGTGTTTACAAATAGTAGGATTTGTGCCTAAGGTTATGATCACAGAGGACATTTGAAAAGCCCATTAAATTTAGACAAAAGGGCCTTGACTAGTGTAGCACAGTGGTTAGAGTGTCTCCCCCAGCACGAAAGGGTCATGGGTTGGATTCCTTGTGAAGGGTACATGGTGGGCCCCATGCTGGAGGCAATCAGTTGAAGTGTGTCTCTCACGTTGATGTTCCTCTCCTCCCCCCCCCCCTCTCTCTCTCTCTCTCTCTCTCTCTCTCTCTCTCTCTCTCTCTCTCTCTCTTTTCCCCCCTCCCCCTCTTTCTCCTCTCCCTTCCCCCTCAACCTCTTCCATACTCTCTAAAAAATCAATGCAAAGAATATCCTTGGGTGAGGATGAGTTATAAGTTTCACTCAGACAGAAACCTATGAAAAAAATGGGTGAGTATATTAAAAGAGTATTTGAGATTTCTAATCATTTTCATCTGCTGTAATAGATTATCAAGCTAGAAGAGTTGGTCTAGAAATAGCAGAAACCATTGGTAACATTCAACAAACCTGTCAGGTAGTGCTCTTCTCTGCCCGGGACTTCTGGGAATAGCCCCCCGCCCCCTTCACCCCAACTAAAGAGTCAGAATGGGAGGTTTCCTCTCTGCAAACCTGATATCCTGTGACTCAGATTTGCTGTTCACAGTGATTAGGAGGGAATTGGCTTTTTATCTACAAGATTGGAGATGAGGGGAAGGGATCCTAACCATATTCAAGTTCTAGGTTCTTGGTTTCAGAAGGCTGACTCCATCACTGTTCTTCCTGTGGCTGGATTGAAGGAACCAAAACCTGTGTTTTGTGTTTTTTGTTGAATTTCTGTCATTTGTGATTTATAGTGCCCTAAGATAATGACCAAAGGATTTTCTTGAAGGAATGTATGTCAATATAATTCAAATGTGAATAATCCTTATAAGTTTGTTATTTGGATATTAGTTTTCAGTTAGAACTAATAATTTACACATTGGGCTTACATTTAGTTGAAATATATTTGAAATACTATTTCAACTAGTTTGTCATATCTATTGCTCATTTTAAAAATAAATACTACCACCTGAACAGAATTATAGTTTTTTATTCATCATAGAGAGGTGACAGAAACAATTTGTATTTTAAATTCCACAAAGTTTTAAGTACCCCCTTTTTCCTAAATCATCACCACATTTAATTCCTTTCTCATGAAATAACAAAAGGCAGCATAAAGAGAATGCATGATTTATAATATAATCACATTATGGCATTATTGAAGGAGTAATATTTTCTTTTCATATACTAGTGCCTTGGGAATCTTTTAGATAAGAAAAACAATAATTGTGTCATAGACTGAAAAACTCTATTAATTTTACAAGATTGAAGTTAAAACGGGCAGGCAAATTGAGAATTAGGTGGATATTTAGTTGTCGCTTGTTTTCTTTTTTTGTTTTGTTTTGTTTTGCTTTTTTTCCTACTTATCCACTGCTTTTTTAAACTCAGCACAACAGTACTATTGAATGAGGTCCTCTTTCACTCTGAGACTAAACCTTTAGGAAAACTGGGCACACGTGTTTTCCTAGTCAAGTCATGGCAGCTCTGGGTGGAATGCCTGACTACCGGGTAATTGTACAAGCCTAGACTAACACAGCACAGCTAATTACCATGATCTTTAGGCCCAGGCAGAATCAGAAAATTTTAGCCAAATATGGGTTATGTTATCTCATTTAGACCAACTTTTAAAGACTCACTTTGCTATTCTCTCATTTGTTGAAATTAACAAAAATGTGCATCATTTTTTATGTATTTTAAAATATAACGGACAGGAACTGTGATATTCAAAAATGAACTGCCATGGGTTTAGCTTCCAATACCTTAAACTAGATGACCTAATATGACCAGATTTACCTATTATGGTTACAATTGGCTTTCATTTTTTTATCAACTCCTTCCCTGGTTGATCCCTTTGCTCTCTGCAGAGAACAGGGTGAGCTGATCCATTGCCCACATTTCTCCAAGTGCACCGCACCTCCTGTGCTGGAACACAACTTCACAGTAGACTTGGCTGAGCAATGCAGGGTAATAAAAGTAATGAGGCCATTGGAATCCCGTTAACTTTGTGCCGATGCCTGGAAACTGTCATTTATTTTGCACTGTCTTTAATTGAGAAGGTTTTTATTTTATTTTTTAATCTCACATGGTAATTGGTACTACAAATGCTTTCCTCATATTAAAGAACAATAAAACTATGTATCTTGTTTCTTAATTCTTAACAAGCGTTGGTTGTGATTTACATAACATTTTATTTTTAGCCATACCTTTTGGCATTATTGTCACAGGAAACTTGAAGGCCCTCTTTGGCACAGGCGAGGAAGGGAGAAAGGCCAGTCCTTGTGAAATGTAGACGCATGCAAGATTGAGAACTCACCTTCTTCCACTGTTTCTTTCCCCCCTTTGCAGGGCTCCATCCAAACTCTCTAAATATAGGTGAATAATAAATGGGCATCATTAATAATGAACAGCATGGTAACAAAACACAGTGTCAGCATAATCTTCTAAGACACTGATGGGTTCACGTTGCCACTTTAAATAATGGCATGAAAGGCAATGGGGCTCTCCAATATGGATTTGCCAAGAGTAAATGAGCTCGTGTTACTGTATACATTGTGTTCTACACACCTAGTTATCAATAATCATCTCCATGCCTCTCAAAGGGCAGCACAAGCAGCAAAAGAATAATTGCCGCTCTTCGTGAAGCCAGCTTATTGATGAGGTGGACATAAGCAATATTTTTAGCCTGCTGGCTGTCCATCTGTAAGCAGATTCCTGGAGCTGTCACTTCTCCTCTCTCTGGAAACTGTTATGGCTTTGTCCGCCCAAGAAAAATAATGAGATCCATCTATCAAGGAGAAAAATAAACAATCAGCCCTATACCTTCCAATTAATTTGTTTTCACCTATGTTTACCTATGTGCATTCCGTTAACTATCCATCATGTTCTCTGTGTTTTTCTAAAGGTTGAATTCATTAACCTCCTTTCTAACTAAATATGTAGGTACCCCTTCCAGCTAAATCAGGGACTTGTAAAAATCAATTCTTTCACAGAGCTCATAAACACTCGCTCTCTTTCCCTTGCATGCTCAGTGTTGATAAATCTGCAAGCTTAATATAAGCCAAACAGGCTGTTCTCAGTCATCCTTCCAAACTATGTGCATGCTTCTCCTTAAATGCATCTTTGATTTTAATGCCACCCTAACATTTTCAGAAATTGGTATGGAATGAGCATCTTAAATCAGCTTCAACTTGATTTTTTATTTTATTTGTTAACAAGAATTTAGTGGAAAATGGAAGCATATATTAACATTAAAATTGAATCTTTTTTCTTCTCCCTTAAAGAGTATATATATTTTTTCCAAATAAAAGACGCTTAAAATTTGACTTGGGCAGTAAATTTGTTGATAGGGTTTTGCTGACACTTATAAACTATTGGATCTTTACTGCTGCTATATTGTTGGCTTCAACAATGAAAGTGGTTCTAGTATCCTCCTCTTTTTTTAATCCATTTGTATTATCAAAATAGCCACCATCACAGAAACACTTATCATATGCTTTAAAATCGTAAAGCATTGTGGCAGAGAATACTGAAAGCCCCCAAATTAAAAGCAACCTATGTTCTAAGAATTCATTTTAAAGAGAGTTGTTTGAAATATAGAGCCTATAATACTCAATCTGAGGTTAAAATCTCCAGTTTAAGGCACAAGGACTACAGGGAATCATATATTTAAGAATGTGCAGTAACTTACTCAAATCTTGTTTCACTTGACAGCATTTCATTATAGATATAAGGAAAGAGTGCTAGAATAAGAGATCTGCTCACAACACAATTGCAAGGAGAACAGCTGTTATCATACTGGTTGTTAAAAGAGAAATGCAGTAGATGTAGAAAATAGGCACATTTCTACCTAGAAAACTAGTTCTTATGGACAAAGCAGGTTTCATGTGAAGAATATGACGGGAATGATTCTGTTTAGAAATTCTAAAACACAAAGATTTAGTGATTAGGTGAGTTGAAAGCCCTGGCTCTTTATTCTGATTAGTTTAATTTTTGGTTTCTGGTGTTAGAAATGTAACTTGATTATCAATATAATTTCAATAGAGGATGAGAAAGGGGTATGAAAAAGGGAGCAAGAAGGAGTAATGAAAAAGGGACAGAAAATATGCAAGATTTAGGGGAAAAATAAGAAAGAAGAATGTCCATCAGGAGAGTGAGAATGAAAGTGTATCTGATATACTTTGTAATGTAGTTAAGAACGTGGCTCTACAATTAAATTGTCTGCATGGAGACATGCTTGGGTGAGTTCCTTAGACTTGACTCTGTTTATGCCTCTCTTTCTTCATTGCAAAACACATATAAAACCGGCATTAACCGCATAGGCATGCTATGAAGATTACCTGACACATAGTAAGCCCTCAATAAATGTTAGTTACTATAAGGGTCACTACCTAATTTACCATCTACATTGTTGATCAGCAAACTACAACCCATAAACAAAACCCAGTCACTTATTTTTGTATGGCCTGGGAGGTAAGAATAATTTCGATGTTTTTAAATGATTGGGGGGGAAATAAACAGCATGATATATTGTGACACATTCAAATGATCTGACCTTCCATTTTGGTATCCATAAATAAAGTTTAATTGGGCTGCACTTGAGTTTACATATTATCTGTGGCTGCTTTTGTGCTATGATGGCCGAGTTGAGTTGTTATCCAACCTGCAAAGCCTAAAATACTTGCTTTTTGGCCCTTGACAGAACAATCTTGGCCATCCTAGGCTAAACCAGTACATATTTGAGAGTGAATAAAGGTCTAATCTTAATAATAATACGGGACAATGAAAAGGTGCACACCGAGAATATCCTGAGCAAACCAGAAAGTACTGTTACCTTCAATACATTTGTTACGCTGTAAATCCAGTACCTAGAACAGTAAGGAATGAACAAATTTTTTTTTGTGTGTGAAACCCTTACTTAATCATTTAGTAATGTTTAGCAGATAGTGTAGGTAACAAGTAAAATTTCATCTTTAATGTTTAATTACAAATATATTCAAGGAAGAACTTTAAAAGAATATGAAGTTTAACAACAGAAGAATGAGATGTCCAACCTATGAGGGGAGCTGAGCGGTGAGGGGGTAAGAGATCACCCAAAGGACTTGTATGCATGCATGTGAGCATAACCGGTAGACACATATTGGGGGGTAGGTGTGAGGGCATGTGCTGGGAGTGGGGGTGGTCGGGGAGAGGTCAATGGGGGGGGAGTAGACTTGTGTAATACATTAAAAATAATTTAAATAAATAAAAGCATGTGTGCATGCGCACGTGCACGCGCACACACACCCACACAACATGAGGTTCTATCTGGAATGTTGTCAAATGCTTTGGCATGAAAATATTCATCCACTACAACAAAAATATCATCTAGCAATGGAAAAATACTGCAAAATAAAAAAAAAATGCCTGAAAAAAAGAGCATTGCTATAATGATTAGCGAAAATATGGATTTTTATTGTAAGTACATACAAGTTAGGAGAAAGCTTTCAGAATATATAAAACATGTTGAAAATAAAAGTTCACGTGATTTGATCAAAAAGCTCCAACCTTTGAAAGATAGTACATAATACAGCATTGAGGAAATTGCTTTAAATATTTATTTCTCTGATTGGCTAAGATTGCTCACAAATTGCTGCACATTACAGGTATTGAAAAACAAGTCTGAATAGCACATGCATCTTGATAAGTAGGAATCCGGCACCATTTTTATGCTAAGAGATGAGGGAAATACTCTTCAGAGTAATGACATTCTCCTAGGGGTTTATGATGTTTTTCATTAACCTTCATAGCTATTTTATGGGGAAGATAGAAGCAAGGCATTTTTCAACTTTATCAAAAAGTCTTTAATCTTTCTCTCTTTTCTCCTTTTGTCAAAAATTAGATAAACCCATGGGATTCTATAGTGGGGAGTCCATTAACTAAGACGTAATTTAAGTGATGAAAAACTTCTTAAGCGATTAATGTCTTTTATAAAAAGGCAAGCAAGCTTGGTATTCAAAGAAAAGAAATGGAGAATTGTTCAATATTCTTTTCCCTCCTACTCTTTGGATTCTTTCATGTTTTTCTAGTAGTTGTTTTTTCTTTAAATATTGGGAAGTATAATTTTAAATATTGGGAGATATGTTATTCCTAAACACTATCTACAAACTATTCAGATTGCTCACATGACTTAGCAACCTTAGAAAAGAAGCTGTTTCCCAAGAACATATTCTTTACAAAAACCTCAGAAGTGAATTCACAAATATACAATATCAAACATTATTTTCAGATCTTCTGTAAATAATGTTGTCAAGAAAAAATTAGAAATGATGTCTGTAGTTAAGCTAAGCCTTTTCAAAAAATGTTCTTCATTGGTTTATCAGGATTAAGCTGAGTGAAGTGGAACTACAGACAAAAAAATAAAGAAAATAACAAAGTGTCTGCCATTCACCTAGCAAACACTAATGTTTGCTGTTAGTATTATTGTTTTCAATATTAGCACTAAGATCTTAAAATAGCTCCCAATGTTGGCACTCAAGGAAGAAAAATCTCTATTATCTGATTTATCACATTTTCTCCACCCTCTTTCTCTCCCTCTCCTTTCCTGTAACACAGGATGGTTTTCATGATGCCACACCGGGAAGTTTAGTTGTTCATATTCCATTATCTTCCTGCTTTTGACCATTTGGCTTTCTCTGGGCATCAGTATGGGAGTTATTCCATAGCTTCCTGCTTAGTAGTTCCTGGTCCTGAGTCAGTCATTCCTCTGAATGACCAGAAAAGTGAGACAGTTTTCAAAAGTGAACCATGGAAATGCCACAGACTTACTGTTATGTGTTTTGATTTTCTGTCTTCTCTTAAACACTTACAGTGTTACAGGAAGTACAGCCACAATTTTTTTTTCTACAAAAGTAACGATTTTCACAGAATGTCCTTTAACTTTTTAATCTTTCTTCCACCTGCTTTTAAGTTCACATAACTTTAAAAAGCTTTCAGAGTGTCCATTAATATAACAAGATGAGTGTGTATACATCTATATGGGATATACATGAAAACATATCTATACATCTATAACTGCATACATTTAACTTCCAGCATGTGTGACAGCGAGAGTGTGATTGAATATCTAGATGGGAGGAATGCGGTGGAGGAAATGAGGAAGAACAGAACATAACTTAGGTTTCATAGAACTTGCACCCTCTTAACTTTTTCACTCCTTGTCCAGGTCTTGGTACCAAAGAGCATGAACTATTTGCCTTGCTGAGGATGATGCAGAAAGCTGTGATCTCTTACTCTATCTTTGTCACTTTAGTAGAATGTTGTTGTTGTTTTTGAATTATAGGAATATCTGCAGCATATAGAAAATTATTTTTACCTCCCTGTGTCCTGAGCCCAGTTAGCAATGTGGTACTCTTTTGCTCTCTGCCATCACAGTGCCCTGACCCCTCCCTGTTTTGGCTGTGGCTCCTGATGGCACTGGGAGGAAAAGGCATGGCTCTTGCCAGTTAATTGCTTTGGCAGAGCAGTAAAGTGTATTTACCTAGAGTGCACTTCCAGCAGGTGCTGCAGAGTTATTTTTGAAAGTTATGGATCTTGATTCATAGCTCCTGTATGCATACACACACTAGAATGACAATTGAGTCTTTATTAATAGTGTACTAATGACCTCTCTGAGCAATCACAGGTCTAAGACCATTATACATTTGAGAAGTAGAAGCAGCAGAGCTTAGTTTTTTAAAATAATCTTATAACATCTGATCTAGCCAGGTGTGTTTATTTGTAAAAAGCTTGTTATTTAGAATAGGTCTCCTTGTGCTTCTGCAACCACTTTAATAAGCAGAGAAGCATATAATCATTTGAGTGCAGAGCATATTGCCAGGGTCCTATTTCAGAACGCATGGATGCAACTTGAAAGTGTATTTCGGCGGCGCTGCCTTATTGTTTGTGTTAAAAGCAGCACATACCCACGCTCCCAGCCTGAGCATATCTTAAACGCAACACGCCCTTTATCTGTCAATCTGTGTCAGCTCCCTCTTTGGCTGGTTTGTGAGAGGTGACAGAGGCATCTTGTAATGGACGTTTACCAGGGGCTTCGCATGGCAGGTTCTCCCGATGTTTTTAATCAGTTTTCTTGTCAGCTACTCCACTCCTTTCAGCCTCTCCCAAGTTCTTCTCTCTGGAGTCAGAGGCAGGCCGGCAGAGCAGGTTGGACTTCAGGGTGACAGCTGGGCTTTCTTGCTTAGAACAGACCCAGCACGGATGACATTATTTTCTGAATCACATCTCTCTCCACTGAACCCTCTCTCTGAAAAACGTGGGTGTGGGGAGCATGGAGTCGCACCATTTTATGAAGACCGTTCTCCTGAGCCTGTCTGTATTTTTGTCTTCTTTTGTTCCTGCCCTTCCTTTTCACGCCATAGTCTCACCTTTTTTTTTCAACCACAGGCCATTATGAGAAACCCTGGTTCTCACTGTATTTCACTTGGATGTGCTCATTATAGCAACAGAACAAATGCTGGAAATAGAAGTCTGAGGATGAGCTACCTAATTACTGAGTGACAATGAGAACCTCTGAAATGAAACAGAACACTGAAAAACACACATACTTTGTACTGGATGGTATTTCTTGGACATTATCCCAAGTGACGCTTTCATGCAGTTGTTTCTCAATAGCAGGTCCTTACATCATTATACCCAATTTCTCTGTGATGAGGTGCAGTGGGAACGCATGGACCATTGATGTCAAATCTCCTTTCTGCCACTAACTAGCTGCATTTCTTTATTTTTGACATGCAACTTTATATTAGTTTAAGGTGTACAACATAATGCTTCAATATATGTGTACTAGAGGTCCAATGCATGAAATTCATGCAAGAGTAAGCCTTCCTTCCCCCGGTTGCCAAGTGCTTCCCTCTGGCACCCGGGACTCAGGCTTCCCTCACAGCTCTGGCTTAATCTGGTCTAATTAGCATATGGCTTCATCCGGTCTAATTAGCATATTACACTCTTATTATTATAAATATTGTGAAGTGATTACCACAATAAATTTAGTTAATATCCATCTTACATAGTTACTGAAATTTTTCTTGGGGTAAGAACTTTTAAGATTTACCATCTTAACAACTTTCACTTGTATAATACAATCTTATTAACTACAGTCGCCATACTGTACAGTACATTCCCAGAACTGGCTTATAGCTGGAAGCTTGTTCTTTTTGACCACCTTCACCCCTTCCCCCACCTCCCACCTCTGCCTCTGGTAACCAACAATCTGCTGTTTCTGAGTTGTGTTTTTTGTTTGTTTGTTTGTTTGTTTGTTTTTTTGAGGTTCCCCACATAAATGAATTAACACAATATTTGTCTTTTTGTGTTTGACATGTCTCTTAGCATAAAGCCTTCAAAGTCCACCCAAGTTGTCACAGATGTCAGTTTTTCCTTATTTATGGCTGAGTGATATGTCATTGTATCACAGTTATGTAGTTTCCACGTCTTGGTATTGGTAAATAATGATGCAATGGATATGGGTATAACTAGCTCTTTGAGGTAGTGATTTCATTTCCTTCAGACATATTCCTAGAAGGGAAATTACTAGGTCATATGGTAATTGTGTTTTTAACTTGTTGAGGAACCTCTATACTGTTTTCTGTTTGTCTTTATTCTTGAAGATGCAAATTTCTCAGTTATATTCTAAAAACAATGACAATGATATCTACCTTACAGGGCTGGTATGCAGATTACATTAAGTCCATCCTCTTACCCAGATATTTGCTGGCCCCTGTTTGGTGGCAGGCATATAAAAGCCAGAGGTAACAGTCAGTGACAAAACAAAATCTAGTTGAGGAAATGGACACCTAAAGAGGGACTATTAGCAGGTGTGCCACATACTGCTCTTAAATCTTTATAATAATTTGTACAATTTATAATACAGCTTTATGGAATGGGTACTATTTTTATTCTCAATTTATATGTGGGAAAACGGAGGCATATGGAATTTTAGTGACTACTCAAAGTTATGTAGTTAGCAAGTACTCTTAAACACTCTAGTAGCAATAATTATAGTACAACAAAATGAATGAATAAGTCAGAGAAATGCAGATTCTTACGATAGCATTTGAGTGAGAGAAGATGATACCATTTGCAAGATACAGAGTAGTGTTAAATACATGCTCCTCTCTTTTCCTGACGCGTGATAGCTGGAGTTTGAAAATACATGCAGCATTTGGTATGTCAGTGAAATCAGACTTAAAATAATTTTGCCAACTCTTTCTCAGCCAACGATTATAAAAGACTTCTCCATAAACTTGGCTTTCACTCTTTCCAACATACGCTCAGCTATATTACACATTTCAGTAGCGTCCTCCAGGCATGTGGATGTTCCATTGTGTTGGAGGGCGAGTGTGAGAGAGCCTGGTTATGGGAAGCAGGACCATCAGTTGGTACATGTGTGCACTGTTCAATAATATTTTTTTTCAGCCTAAAGAAAAAGGGAGTGTTTCTTGCCCAGCTGAGCTTTTGAACTTACTTGAAGGATACATTAATGATAAATTTTGGGGAAGTGGATCAACATAATCAAGGCATTTATTATTGTTTTCTGAGGGGCAATACAGCTGGGAAGCTAAGTGGGAAGAAAGGAGGAAGCATTTAGTGGGAAAGGTCCTTCTAAGAGAGGAGCAGTGGAGGGTGGGTACTCTAACTCATGCCATCTGGTCCCATGGACCTGGTGGAGTAGCACAACTTGAAATACCATGGTGTAGCATCATTAGTACATTAGCCATGCTCTGCTATTGCAGGGACTCCTCAGAATCATTTTAGCTCCTGTCCACAGGGACCACAAGTCTTTCCTCTGTTTCCTTTTAAACTTCTGCTATCCAGCTGTTTTGATTTCCTGGTTGGAAATCTGCCTTTATAGAGAGCTAACTTAAGTTATACATGGTTTTTCGACTATGTGGGTGGTCGGCTCCTGTAACCCCCGTGTTATTGTGGCCCCGCTTGTACACAGGGATCGCTCTACATTTAGAAAGCACTCTTGTCTGTTTCTTACATTTCAGGGATTCTGAATTAACCATTCTGCAAACACAGGTGACCACCGCATCACCCGTCTTCGTTTCAGTGCATACGGAATTTCATCTTTATTGCTCAGGTTTTATTGCATTCTCTTGCCTCTCTTCAACATTTTCTCTTAGAAATTGTTTACAGTCCGCTCAGTTCCACAGAGCAATGACCTAGCAACATTTTCAGTATGAACCCATCTTCATTAGGATTGCTGGCTGAAAATCGCCGGGCGTCAGGAGAATGTTGAGTGAGGGGCTGTGCTCCTGGCTACCTCAGTTACGAGAGTCATCTATTTGGGACCACTGGCCAGACAGCAGGCTGCTGCTGTCATTGTACTCAAGGGCATGCACAATAAGCCCAGAGTCGAGTCATTCAGTAGAGCAACCCCATGCCGTGTTTATAACTGGATGTGAATTTTCAGTTGAGCACAGGGTAGACCTTCTAGCACAGTAGTTGTTCCTGGATGTCTAAATAGGGGATCTGCTGCACGTCCAGCCTGGGTGTGTGGCCCGCTCAGTCCCAGCCTTCCTATGGAGATGCGGCTCAAATGCCGGGGGATGGATGAGAGCCATGCTTACAGGTGGCGTTGCTATTTTTACTCTCTGAGTTGCCACTGCCTCAACCAAGAGCATCACTGATGGCTTTGCTCGCTCAGCAATCAGCCAGCAGGTATCCGTCCCCTTCTGGCACTCGTAGAAAATTCCAGATGGTCCTCTTGTGAAACTGACCTCCGAGTCCAGGCTGGGGTAAGCTGTGACCATTGTCGTGTGGGTCATTTTTGACATTTTCTACATGCTTGTAAATGTCCTGGTATAAAGTGGCATTGAGGACAGTCACTGATTTATTCTTGTAACCTAACAAATCAGTATCTACGTTACTTACATTTTGCTCTTGGCCACACCACTCACTGTCAGCAAGTCTCTCCTTTGAGGCTAAAAGCCTATAGGTCTCATTTATATCTTCTCACCTGTGGTAGCCACAATGCTCACTGCTTTCCTGCAGCGCGGCTCCTCGTGAGCTCTCTTCCTATGGATTGTGTACCTGTTTGAGATAACTAATGGACTTGCTTTTGTCCAGAGCATGACTTGCGGGCCTTTATCCCTTTCTAATTCTCCCAACCTGTCACCTCCATTCTGGCTACGCGCAGCCTGTGACCATGAGCCAGAGTCTGTATATAACCAGTTCACCATGCACTGACTTCCAGCCTGCGCTAATCTTCTTGAGCTTGTGTTCTCTCCTGCTTTTTGTTCCTCAAACCTAGATGCATTTCTTCATTCTGGATCTGTGCTCTGATAAAACATTCTGGATCTGTCCTCTGATAAAACATCGCTCTGATAAAATAACCAAGATACGGGTTGGTCTTCTCCCATTCCTCACCCTACCTTGTTGGCTGTACTAAGAGCCCTTGGCATTTATTTCACGGCATCCTTTCTCGAGTTGCAGTCCTGGAGTGGATTAGACCTAGAGCAGGCTCTGGAGCACATTGCTGAGGTGTGGCTTCCCGCTTTGTCCACTGTTCCAAGCCCAACCTGAATATATCACACCTACAGTGGGACCTCAGTTCCCTAACTTGTTCTACAAGGCATTTTGAGAAGCGATTTATTTGAAAACTGAATCCTTGTTTCCCATTAGAAATAGTGTAAATTGAATGAATCTGTTCCAGACTTCCAAATGATTCTCTGTTTTAGCCTTTCTTGTATGCAATGCATATCTAATGTACTGTTTAATTTATAAATAAACACTTCCTTTCTTAAATTTATCAAACCAGCCCCTCCTAGATTTAAAGGAATCACTCTTGGCATTTGGTCCAGGGATGCCTTCCATGTCAGCATGTAGTATCTTTGCTTGTTCAGATAGCACTGCCTCCAAAATGCTGTCACTGGCTAACTGCTTTTCCTTTATCCAAATCCACAACAGTTTTTTCTACCTCTTCCATTATCTTCGATCATTGTTTCTTTCACACCCTTTGCAACATCAACACTCTTGATGGCCTCTTTATGTTTTAAAATTGTGCAAACCCTCCATTTTGCCAGCACCAAAAGCATTCTCTTCTTCTTTGCCTGAGAGGTGCTTTTTGTGATGCCGAGGTATCAGCTTGAAAGGGTGGGCAGTTTGAAAACTGAAGTTTGATTCCACAACAGAGACATTTTTTTTCCTGTGAACAACTTGGTTGAGAACCGAATTTTTCAAGATGGGACACATTCAAGAAATGAGGTTTGATTGTATGTTCAAACATCTATGAATGACTCCCATATCCTATTAGAAAATTCATCTTCCTTCTAATAGGAAAATTCATCTTGCTATTAGAAAATTCATCTAGCTTTCAGGAGCCTCTTTGGCCATTACCTTCTTTCCAGGACATAGATGCCATTTCTTCCCTCCATCTGCACCTCTGAGCCATTCTCTTCCTTCCCACTGTTCTCCCCGCCTACAGGGCAAAGGCTCGCTCTATAAAAATACTCTATAGAAATGTCAGTAATTTCTAGATTTTCAAAGAATATTGCAAAAGGTCCCTTCTCTAGGAAACATCTTTTTATTAACCAAACCAAGTTTTATTTCTTTTTCTTTATAACTGTGTACCCTGGTGTCCTTTGTGGATTATTATTCATTCATTGTTTTTATTGATCCCTAGTTTCATGGAATGAACATTCTTGCCCTATCTTGATTCCCAATGACTTTGTAGGATCTTTATTGTGGTGACTTCAGTTAATAAGATTATAAGTGTACAATTCTATGAGACATCATCTTTATATTGATTGCATTGTGTGCCAGCCAGCCAAAGTCAAGGCTTCTGTATTTGACCCCCATTACCCTTTACTGCCACCCGCCCCCTTTCTTCTGGCAGCCACCATACTGTTGTCATACCTCTCCAACTTAATGTCTGGTTACACATGCCCCTGTCACTGCAGTTTCCACCCTCCCCAGCCAGCAGAAGGTCCAGATTTTGTGGAGCTAAAAGGCTAGAAAATTTGGGACTCCTCTTTAAGAAAAGGCATGCAAAACTATTTTACTTTTGAACATCTTATAAAACATATTGTGTTGCAGGTCTTCAGGAACTCCCAGGTTAGATAGTATGTTAAGTAGACTCAGGGAACGTAGCATGTAATTGCACTGCCATTATAATAATAATGGTTTAATATGATAAAAAGAGCTGAAACCGGTTTGGCTCAGTGGATAGAGCATCGGTCTGTGGACTGAAAGGTCCCAGGTTCAATTCTGGTCAAGGGCATGTACATTGGTTGCTGGCACATCCTCAGTGGTGTGTGCAGGAGGCAGCTGGTCGATATTTCTCTCTCATCAATGTTTCTAACTCTCTTTCCCTCTCCCTTCCACTCTGTAAAAAATCAATAAAATATATATTAAAAACTATGTATATATGATAAAAAGATACCAGGCAAAATCAGCAAAGGGAAAAGGTTCATTGGGCAAAAGCCAGGGGAAATCAGGTACAAATTTATAGGAATCTTTTCCCAGTGGTGTCACACAGGACGTGCCTAATTCTTCAGCGTATGGTGGTAAGTGTGAAATGTTGCCCACCAGAAAAACTCGCTAGAGAAGCAGTGCCCAGGAGTTTTGTATTGAATCCTGGTTGGGTAGCCACCCTTGCATATACCCATATTCCAAAGTCCCAACAGAAATACAAGTATTTAGCATAAACAGGTTTGCTTGTACAAATGAGACATTTTTATCATTTATGGGATGGTGGGAAATCTAAGTTCCAAGCAGACAACCAAGAGCCAGCTTTGTAAGCATGTTTTTCCAAGGATGGCAGTCTCAGGTCTGAGAGGAAAACTCTTTCCTGCACACATATAACCATTTGAACCCATTGCTATGGCTCCTCCAAGGCCTTGAAGGGGGCTAGAGCCAACTAGAGGACCCGACAAAGCAGATTAATTTAAATATTTGAGTTAGATTTTGACACATGCTAAGTAGCTGTATCAAAAGTGTAATGATATCACAGAAAACCTGCTGCTGCCATCCTCTTAGCTCTACACTATTGGAAAACCTCTAGGCAGTTTCCCTTAGCAGCAAACATTTGATTAAAAAATACACAACAGTAACCCACATAGACTTCTAATGAAAAGCTTATATAGATTTTCATGCAACTATGCACGCCACAAGAAAAACAAGCTGTTTGATGTTTCTCTTTTTGTAATATTTGTTTTTCATGTCTGCATAGAAGAAGCATGGTATCTTAATTGACCTAACACGGAGTTCGATGAATTTTATTAAATTTTCAGGAAGCTCTGAAACCTGTTATTAAAATAGGGATTATTAACTTCGTTGCCATCATTTACACATTTCAAGATCAGCTCTAACTCGACTGGACCTACTGAGAGGTCTCTGACTCAGAGCTGTGTTATGCATCGCCTCTATAAAACTCGAGGAAGTGTAGCACCTTAAAACTGCCACTCCTGGCAGACGACACACAGACATATTCATCATTCATTCGTATATGCACAGGATAGGCGTGGAGAGAGGGACCATCTGTTTCCTGTGTACCCCACAGGCAGGCTGTCCGTGGGATGGCCATTCAAACTGCTGCATGAAGTTGCAGGTGGGTGGTATCTTTGCTCCCAGCATTGGCTGCCAGAAAACATTGGAGCTGAAACATTGTTCTTGAATCCAGTGCTCATCGTTTGGCTAGAAATAGTTTAGTCTCAAAGGACTTATAACTGGAGGAGATGATAAGAGGATGAGGATTTATCAGCAACAGCAAGAAAGTTTTCCAGGGGTAAGAGTATTTAAAGTTGAAGCATATATTAGCCATCAGAGCTGAAAATAGGGGCTCAGTAAAGGGTCGAAAAGACATTTGGCTGAAGTGGGATGGGAAAGAGTCCAGTATTGACATCCCCAAGGGCCCTCTTTCCGTGGGTTTGTTTCCTGATGGCAGGGATGACTACTGGTTGGAGGGTCTCTGTGTTGCTAGGCTGTTTCTGAGCTGACTACTAAACAGAAGAGAAAGTTAAGAGAAGGTGAAGGGAAGTAAGTCCACCTTATGCTGCTATGTGTATACTACATGCTTTAGTCAGAACTGCGGAAGGTGAAAATGGATTATGTAATACAGTTGATGTTTACAATATAGAAATAAGAGAAGTTTTCCCTTTATAAATGTTTTTTAAATGTATTAAAACCTCACTATGTGGAGATATTCTTATATGTGAGGTAGTTATAAAGAAAGCAGCCTTCCGGTCCTGCCAATGTGGCTCAGCTGGTGAGCATCAACCCAGGAACCAAGAGGTCACAGTTTGATTCCAGGTCAGGGCACATGACTTACTAGTTGCAGGCTTGATCCCCAATAGGGGGCATGCAGGAGGCAGCCCATCAATGATTCTTTCTCATCATTGATGTTTCTCTCTCTCTCTCTCTCTCTCTCTCTCTCTCTCTCTCTCTCTCTCTCTCCCTTTCTCTTTCTCTCAAAATCAATAAAAACATTTAAAAACACACATCACACAGCCCTCTGCATTTAGGCTTAACCCAGAGAATCTTTGTAAATGTGAGCATAAATCTGGAGCACAGAGATCTGGATTCATACTCTGGTTTCACTAGCAGCTCTGTGACCTCACAAAGGTTAATATTCCTTCACCCTTTGTTATCATTATCTTCATAAATCCTATCTCAGATATGACCGTGGAAAATGGTCTTAGTAGGCACCTTGTAATTATTTAATAAATGAACGTATATGAAGCACTACCACCTACAGCACACAGCAAGTACTAAATAACACCAAGTTATCGCCTGGCTTCTTAAATATGCTTGATACATTTTAACTCCACGCCATCATCCAGGGCATCAGTCACTGTTTTGTGCTTCAACATGGTCACAGCCTCCTGGACAGGACTGCCAGAATACGTTAGGACAATTTATGTGTAAGCATGCGCACATGCCCACACATACCCAATGGAGTTTTGAATCTTTAAATTTTTTTCTGTGATTATTTTTTCACACACATGCATTTCACTTCTGCACATTGTTCTATATCCATCTTCTCCTTCTTCTATTCTGATGCTCACAAGTTGTGTCAGTTTGGAAACCATGTAAGAGACTTCATAGGACTATGGATAAGCTCAGAATGAGCAATCTCACAGGAAGGGGGTGGTAAATCTGACTCAGGTGGGTGAGGTTTTGTGCATGGTCCATAAGATATCTACTTGATCTTCCCTGTGGTCTTTTTAATATGAACTGATTCCCTGGTTCAAAACATGTCATCAGCACAGCAGCCAAATGAAGTAAATTAGAAAGTTTGGTTTCCTCATTGCAGGAGGAATGACTGTAATATGACACATTTTCAAATTTAATTACATTTCATGATGAAAAACTGAAAATTTAGTTATGGAAAATATCTTAGCATCGAAGTTAATATTTATTTTATTTTGCATTTTACTATAATTCCATTTTGCCTCAATCCTGTTAATTTTATTTTCATTTAGGATATGTATTGTGAGAATACAATATATACAGCTCCTTGTCAATATTTTGGAATGGTAACTTTTTAAGCAGGGCTGAGAGCTGGACCTTGAAGATGTGAATTAATCAAGTATTGCCACAGAAAACTAATCATTTTAGTGGGGGTTTTCTGAATGAGAGGACTGTTATATTGGCTTCTACATTTACTGCTTTTTATTTAGCCTAGATGAAAATAATCTCTTAAGGATTCATTGTGGAGTAGTGGATATTTATTTATTTAATAATTATTGTTGAAAGTATTACAGATGTCACCCACATTCCCCCATTGACCCTCTCTACCCTGCACCTGCCCCCCCATGCAAGTCAATTTTAAATCAACAAATATTAAGATATTAAAATGCCAACTATGACCCTGGCCAGAGACAGCCGATCAGTGTTTGGGTCTCACATAGATGTTTCTGTGTCTTGTTCACTCTCCTTTTCCCTTCTTTTCCTTCTGAAAATTAATTTTTTTTAAATGCCAAATATGTGCCAGTCATATCATTAATACTTTACAAAATATTAACTAATTAATTATTACAACAATCCTTTGAAATAGTTAATATTATGAAGTCCATTTTACAGATGAGGACACTGTATCACAGAGAGGTTAGGCAATTTGTCCAGGATCACACAGCTGATAAATGGCAAAAACAGGTTTGAACCCAAGTGGTCTATCATCATAGTCCACGCATCTAATCAAACGTCAGAATTATCTGCATGAAAAACAAATTAGAGAACTCGTCTTTGTCTAAAGAGGTTCTCTTGATTATTTTATTAAATTAATTTCTATGATGTTAAATATTTTCACCAGTTTTAAAATTAGGGATTTTTTTAAACCTATGAAACATTAAGTGAACAAAACAAAGATAACTACATGTTATCTGTATGTACAAGTAAAAATAAATCAAGTAAAACTCACTTATAAACCAAGTTAAACAGATTTTATTTTTAAGTAGTAGATTAGAGGTTTAAATATTATTTTCCTAACATAATTATTTTATCATTTCTGAAATAACGAAAATGGTGAGTTTATTCGCATTGGCTATTTTAACAAAAAGGTATCTTGGATATTTTCCTGCTTTCCCTTCCAATCTGTGGTCTCTTCCTCACTGTTGGTATATCTTTGCCTGACACAGACAGTGTGAGTGAAGAAAGTGGTCAAACTTCAAATTAGTCCATTTAGACCAAAACTTAGTGGAACTGGGGAAAGATTCTTCAGTATGAGGTGAAACTCACTAATAAAAATATAGCATTAAGAGTTTGAATTCTATTTTATCTTCCATGTAAAAGCATACATGAGAGTTTTCCCTTCTATGTTTGTATGTGAGTCCCGTGAAATCATTTGGTCTGCTCTGCCAAGGCATTAGGGGTGAGTTAATTAAATGGTTCACCAAATATAGCAGGCTAATTTTTTAACTTGATAATTTTGTATGGCCCTCAGGTGATGCATGAATATCCTTGGCAGAAAAAAAGTTCCCTACCCACCATTATATAATAATAATGTGCTCACGTGAAACCTTTAATAGTGTCCTAATTTTTCACATAGCTGAAGGAAGATATGGTTTACTGAGTTGTAACTATCCTCCTTTCCCCCTTCTTTTTACTTAGCAATTCCACTGAGTCAACGTGCAAATAAACAACAGGCTATGTCAGTTCAAAACTTTTTGTGCCAGGAATGCCATTAATTTTTCTAAGCCTATAGCACTGGGGAGTATAATTTACCCTAAAGTGACAGTCTCCTGAGACACAGGAACCCTGTTCTTCTCCTGTCGATGAGAGGAAAAGAAAAATCCTCAAGGCAAAATTAAAGGCAGTGGACAGAGGGGAAAGAATTGCTATTCAGATGAAAAGAACAAAAACAAACAAAACAGCAAAGAACATTGTCCCCAGAGAGAAATTGTGGTAGGAATGGGATTCTAGACCTAGAAGGGAAAGAAAGCTTTGGTATCAAAGAATTAAAGAGGTATAAAATATAGATTAAGGCCTTTAGGGAGCCTGGGGTTTGCTCAGCAGTCTTCTGAGGCTCAGGCCCCAGGGTGGGTCCCTGCACTGGGCAGCTTATCTGAGTCAACCTTGGCTGATTTATTTTTCCATTCTCCCTTGGGCCTCTTCATCTGTAAATTGAAGATACTGTATGATTTGCCACAGATATTTGCTAACCTCTCTAAGACCTTACTTGAAAGACTTTCCAATTCCTTGGAGGTTAGAACTGGTTTAGTTGGTTTCTTGCAGTTCCTTCTAGATCAGTCTAAATCTACCTGAGTTATGCTCCTCACTAAGTTTTTACTTAACCATTTCTAGTGTCAGTAATATTTTTAAAAATTTGAACATCATTGAAACCATGGGTTTCAAGTGACAATAATGTGTCAGTGTAGCTTCAGCAATTACAATAAATGTGCCACTCTGGTGGAAGACATTAATTAGGGGGAAGTATTGGGGTACAGTAAGGATATGGGAACTCTATTTCAATCAGTTTTGCTGTGAACATAAAACTGCTCTAAAAATAGTCCACAGCCCGGCCAGTGTTGCTCAGGGGTTGAACATTACCCATGAAACAAAAAGTCGCTGGTTGGATTACCTGTCAAGGCACATGCTGGTATTGCAGGCTCTATCCCCAGTAGGGGGCGTGCAGGAGGCAGCCGATCAATGATGTTTCTCTCTCATAGATGTTTCTCTCTCTCTATTTTTCACCTTTACCCTCTTTTTAGAAAGCAATAAGAACATATTTTTTAGAAAATAATCTATTAAAAAACAAGAAAGAAAGAAAACATAATGCTTATGAGAAAGGAGTGAAAGAGTTCCACATATAAAGCTTGTATTCACCTTGAATATCTTAACCAAAGTGGCATACCTTATTTGCAATGCTAGACCTGGGTACTGGGCATGTAACTTCCTTTGGGGAAAGATGTTCTGGCTATTCTCCAAGAGTATACACAGCTGAGAATGTTAGTTAACATTCTTTGACGATTTTATTACAGTGGAATCCACTTCATTTGCATATCCCAGTGGAATCCAAAACTGCACAGTTTAAGTATTTACCACAATTATTTGAGAGTTGTTTATGTTACATGCATTCTCCTTTCCTCCTATGGGATTTCTTTCAGAATAAGTCGTATATGTTAGAGTTACATATCCTTAAAAGCAATTGTAATAAAGCAGGTGCATAACAAAGTTGCCAAAGTTATGTATGGCACAGAAATGTGTTTTGCAGAAAAAAATAAATGCAATTATTTGCAGAAGACAGTCTTTCAGATGTCTCTGCCACAGAAGTAGCAATTCAAAACACTGACAAGTTTCTCAACTTGGGAAGATGGAAAATTCATGTTGATCTTAGAAGTATTGTTACTTCCGACTTATCAATTTGGTTACTAAAATGTTTTTATTGCTCTTAAAAAACAATTTAACTTTAACCTGCTCAAAACAGTTATCTCAGGTATCATTGCTTTCTGCAGCAAGTAATGGAACTTTATCAAAAACAGAAATCCAGAAAACGTCACTGCATTGAAGCAGAGGCCATGGGGAGAAAATATTGTTGTATTGGTTGACTGCATAAAGTGGTTGGTTGATTTACATATGGTACGTTATTTACTACCATTGGTTTTTGTTTAGCAAAGGAAATAGTAGTAGTTATGTGCTAAATCTTCTGAACTCATGTATAATCCACTTAAGTTTATTATTTGTCTATTTTGTACATTTCCATTAAATACTTTGACTTCCACCAAACTTTACCTTCATTTTTATATGCCTTCATCATAGTATAATAGTGGAAAATGTTGCTGTAGATATTACCTGTAGGAACTTTGAAAATCCTTTAAAATTGAAAAAAATTATCTTCTATGTAAAATTATGTAAAATTACCTTCTAAGTAAAATAACCTTCTGTGTAAAATTATCCTGGAAATGGTTCAAGTTAACTATGATATGATCATTTTGATTGAATATTAAAAAAAAGTCAGTCAATCACCATTGACTGAATTGATATATATCATCTATACCGGCACTAATTTATTTTAAAATTGGATCCTCACATTACTCTCAATTTAATTGGTAATGTACTCTACACTTGATTAAATCAAATGAAATTCATGGTTGTAGCTACCCTTTGAAATGGGCTATATAAGGGTATGAATTACCTGAAGTCATCATTGATTATCCATGCTAATGCAGACAGAATTACTTTAAGACAGAATGTATTATTTGGAAATAAAGGGTATGCTTTTTATGTTGAATTTTAGAAGTAGTGTTTGCTTTCCTATTTGTGTGGAAAAGTTGAAATGAAAGCTACTTGTAAGCATTCATGAGATATGTGCGAACTCTCTCATGCTTCAAATTGAGAGTATTTAAAAAATGCTCAGGAAATACTCTCGGTTGATTTAATACAAGTGTTAATTTATGTTCTATGTGATCAAACCTCAGAGTATAAAAAAAGAAGGCTAACCAAATGAATGTGAACTAAACATTAAATTGATGTGAAACCTGAGCCACGCATTGTGCGGTCTAAGGAAGTTGTCTGTTACATAACATGTTGAAACCATATTGCAATCCCCCACTGCAAAGGAGTAAGTTAGGAAGGTTATTAAAGTAGGCACATAAACACTTGAGTTCTTACCTGAAAAATAAGAGATTTGATGGCAAGAATTTTTTAAAAATATATATATATATATATATATTATTAATTTTTTACAGAGAGGAAGGGAGAGAGAGAGAGAGAGTCAGAAACGTTGATGAGAGAGAAACATCGACCCACTCGCCTCTTGCGCACCCCCCACCGGGGATGTGCCTGCAGCCAATGTACATGCCCTTGACCAGAATCGAACCTGGGACCTTTCAGTCCGCAGACAAACGCTCTACCACTGAGCCAAACTGGCTTTGGCTGATGGCAAGAATTTTTCTTTAAGTATATATCCTACTTTATCAACATGTTTTTGTCTATATGTTTTTTATCAAAGAATGTGAATGTTTCAGAGAGAAGATTTGAACAACTAAAACATAATTATTGCCATAACTATTATACTTATATAGATAATGGGAAAATAGTTCCTTATAGATACAGACTTTCATGTCGGTTTTCCAGTAGACTGTGGTAAATATGAAAATACTATTTTCCAACAAATGGCTGAATGTTTAGACTAGAGCTGTGGTCGGCAAACTGTGGCTTGAGAGCCACATGCGGCTCCTTGGCCCCTTGAGTGTGGCTCTTCCACAAAATACCACACCCTGGGAGAGTCTATTTTGAAGAAGTGGTGTTAGAAGAAGTTTAAGTTTAAAAAATTTGACTCTCAAAAGAAATTTCAGTCGTTGTATTGTTGATATTTGGTTCTATTGACTAATGAGTTTGCCGACCAAGGGAATTTTATTATCAAATTTGGACTTATTTACTGCAAGCCAGTCAGTCTCCTTGCTGCCTTACAGAGGAGCACCTGCTCAGTGGTCTCCCACACATGATCCTCACTTTTGGAACAGGTTGCTGCTTCTCACAAATAATGGTTACTTCACGCTGTTTATGTTTACTGGTTCTCCTTTTCATGTGCATTGAAGTCCATCTTTTCTATCTTCTGTACTCTCATCCCCTGAGTCTTTCTTTCCCAAATATAGCCTAATCTTTCATTCTTTTCACCTTGAACTTCTTCCGTCAACTATTTTGTATGCAAACTCATTCATAGCATCTCACTCCCTTCCACCTCACACTGGAAAGTCTTTACATTTTAATTTTCATACTATTGTGTGTTTTGTTAGTCTCACATTTCATCCTTTTTTTGCTTTTTGAATAGTTCAGTATTCCTTAGGTCTACATGCCATGTGCCCTTTCACCCCAAGAACTTTTCAAAGAAGTCAAAATTTCAAACTTAATATTTTGATTGTCCGTATTTTATATTTTAGGTCTTGCCTAAGGTATGAGAAATTGAGAGGAATATCTTGTATTATAGTTGGGTTCATTTCCAGATGTAGTAAGATTATGCAGAAATTATCAGAATTTAGAAAATATATAAGGAATACTTTTCTGTAAAATTATGTTAATGATTATTATAATTTACCATCTTTTATCATCTTTTGCTGCTGATTTTTAAAAGGGCTTAAAGGCCATCTTAAAGAGATTTCCTTTAGGGAACACTATTAGTTAGATTTTTAAAATTATTTCACTATGGACCCTTGCCAATACATAACTATCTTATTCAAGCTTGCATTAATCAACTATAGAGTGACCTCAAGTAAGTTTAATTAACCTCTTTTGGTCTCAATTTTTCCTGATAGGGTTGAGTGATATCTAAATTTCTTTCTAGCTCTCAAATTTTGAGGCTATTTAAAGAAAATTTTGCATTTAGAGTTCATATCAGTCCTACCAGTATATGTATTATTGACTTACCAGAGTAAGATATTAAGAGCTAGAAGGACTGAAAAAATTCACCGGAATAGGCTGATCTCAGTAGATATAAAACTATTAACCATTTCACATCATCAGTCTCTATTGTCTTTAGCATTAGACTTGATTAAAGATCCCACGCACATACTGATTTTTCTCTCTATTTAATCCACTTAAATTTGCATCATTTTGTTTTCTTTTACCATAATTGCTTTAGGCTTCCTGCCAGTATGAATTTGAAAATCTTATAGTCTCTAATTCTCATCTGCTTAAATATTATAAATGTACAGATCTGAGCTGCATGATTCTCTCTGGGCATTTTTTAAAATAAAGCTTACTTAAGACTATTGAACTACCCCTTCAAATATACACATTTAAGTATATGTGTCTATGGAAACATCTATTTATATGAAAGCCTAAGTAACTGTTCGACTGTTTGACCAATAGCTATGATGATGTGCACACTGACTACCAGAGGATAGACGCTCAACACACAGGCATGGAAACATGGAACAGACTGATAAATCTCAGAGAGAAGGTGGGAAGGGGGAGGGCAGGAAGAGATTAGCCAAATATCTTTGACCACATAGGGGCAGCCATCTTGTGTGTTGGGATAATAGTAAACTTGGATATTACTCTTAGATAGGACAGAGGCCTGGTGCACAGGTGGGGCACAGCTGGTTTGCCCTAAAGGATGTCCCAGATCAGGGTGGGGATTCCCTTGGGGCATGGGGCAGCCTGGGCAAGGGGCCTATGGTGGTTTGCAGGCCAGCCACAAACCTGGCAACCCAAGCAGAGGCCCTGGTATCTGGGATTTATTTATCTTCTATTATATAATTGACACTTTGTAGCCTTGAGCAGAGGCCAGGGCTGGCCAGAGCAGGTGGAAAGCTTGGCTTCCTCCATTGTAGGGGGAAACTCAACCTTCCTGCCCACTCTGTGGCTGTAGCCATCTTGATTAGGTTTAATTTGCATACTTGCTCCTCATTGGCTGGTGGGCGTGTCTTGTGGCGGTAGCAGGGGTAATGGTTAATTTGTGTATTGCCCTTTTATTAGATAGGATGCTGCCAAGATAATTGGGGTAAATATAATACAGTGTATGAGTTCTAAAGCCACACTTCCTAGGTCCATGTCCAGGACCCCTGTTTACTAGTTGTGTGATGTTGAGCAAGATGCTTAACCTCTGAGCTCATGGGATTGTTATGAAGGTTAAAGTGATAGATGTTGGAGCACTTAGTAGCAGATAGTAGCACCTTGTTCATAGTCGGCCTTCAACATGTTATTATTGTTAACATATTCAAATATATTTTTAATGTAATACTTTCAGTTCTTGAGGGAAAGGGGAGGGCATAGCATTCTTACTGTTACAAGATTCAGAAACATGTATACATACTTTGGTATTCTTGTTTAATGCATGAGTTTAAGTCAATGAGGTTTCATGTAAAAACTATGGTTCTAGCGAAATGTGTAAAATGAGAATATTGATTGTATTCCTTCTCTTAGTCTGTAAGCACCCTGAAGAAGAGGGGCATGCAGAACTATAGAGACAAGGTTGTTACAGTTGTGACGATGAGAACTGCAGCCTCACTGCATAAGGCATCATCCTACTTCATTGCAAAAGGCATCATCTCATGGGACATAGCAAGAGCAAAGAACATCAAGGAAAAGGATTGTTTTTAGCATCATCTGTTTTCTTGTCTAAAAGAAAGGATTTGAAATGCCAAAATCAATGTTTACGTGATTGTAGGGCCCCGACTTTAACTGACAAGGAAGTCACTTGATAAATGGCACTGAGTTTTCATGTTTCTCCTGCCCTCCTCTGTCTGGACAGAGCTGCAGATGACCTCAGCCTTTTCAGACACACCATGATACATTTCTGCCATGTGGCCCCACTCCCAGCACAGCCCTAAGAAATACGTACCTTCTCCTGTGAATATTTACTGAACTTTTTTTTTTCTACTAATGACTTTTTTTTTTTTAATTTCTACAAATGTTCTAGCACCTAACACTCTTAGAGTTTTATTTTCTAGTTGTTTCAGGTAATTAAGCTTTATTTCCTCATTCAGATGAAAAAGTATTTGAAGATCAGAGCCTTATCTTTTATCTGCTTTATGCTTCTCGTTTCTAATCCCAGTTCTGGAATATTTTTAGGTAATATTTGATGTAAACCATTGACCTAGTAATTGTGACTTTAATGTTTCTTACTCTCTATAAATTGTTTTTGCATTGGTCCTTAGAACAATTGTTGGATTAAGAAATATACAGGACTCTATATGTTGAGTGCTTTTCCTTTCTCTTTTATTTTCTCCTCCTCCTACCCTTTCTCCTCTTCCTCCTCTTCCCCTTCTTCCTCCTCTTTCTTCTCCTCCTCCTCCTCCTCCTTTTTTTTTTTTTTTTAAATGAAGACTGAAAATGAGGCCAAGAGGGTTAAAAAGATCACAGGTCAAATTTGAGAGCTTTCTTAGAATTTGAGTTTTTTAACTGTGCAGAAACTGGCCACATTTCCAATCACATAGTTATAAGTCTCATTTGTCATTTTTTTGCCTTTATTTCTTCAGGCACCATAACTCAAAAGAAATGACTGATGCTTATGAGCACCCAGCTCATAAGCATATTATAATATTGTTTACATCATGTATATTATAATATTGCTTACATCATGATACAATTAGGAGCTCATTTCTGGAATCAAGCAGATCTCGTTCAAAGTTTTATACCTTTTTACACTCTTCAGTAGATAAACTAGCTCATTCCTCTATTACATAGTGTCTTCTTTACCTGCTATACAATTATGAGGTATATCTTCATTTTATAATAAATTGTATATTTACATTTTGTTGCATATAGGTAGAATTACTGAGTTCCAGGCTCTTGTCTCCATTTACTATCCTTATAACTATGAACAGGGTACTTCATTGCCTTCAATTTCAATTTACTACTGTGTAGAATTGAGACATTAAAATCCTACTTATTGCTGTCTTATTCAGTGCAGGCTGCTGTAACAGAATGGAATAGAATAGTTGGCTTAAACAAGAAACACTCATTTTTTATAGAAGAAGCTGGAACTCCAAGATCAGGGTGTCAGGATGTTCAAGGTCTTAGTAGGGTCTTTATTTCTGGTTTGTAGACAGCTGCTTTCTTGCTCTATCACATGATGGAGAGAGGGGAAGAGAGAGATCTTTCTTCTGTCTTTTCTCTGTGGTCCCTTCATCCCATTATAGGGATACAAATCTCATCTGATTCAAATACAAGTACCTTCCAAAAGCCCCCAACTCAAATGTCATCATATGGGGATTAGGGCTTTAACATACATTTTAGGGTATAACAAACAGTCCATAGCAATAGAGTTATTATAACAAGTATGGTGAAGAATTCAGAGATTCCTCCCCAGGAGTAGTCAGTGTGGTGGGAAAACTACTGAGCTGGATGATGTCATGCCAATCCAACAGTCACATGAGTAACAGTCATTGTAAAGTAAACAAAAACATGTTGGCTAGATGATTTTGATTTCTACTTCAGATAATGTTCAAACCAACCAATTTAGTTCATCTAGTTCTGTGAATATTGGGTGTTTTCTTGTGATGTATTCTGAATTTACATAAGACTTGTGGTCTAACTTAAAAATGTCTATATAACTGAAATATACTTAATTTTATTTTATTTTTTTCTTTCTTTCTTTTTTCTTTTTTTAATATATTTTATTGATTTTGTACAGAGAGGAAGGGAGAGAGATAGAGAGTTAGAAACATCGATGAGAGAGAATCATCGATCAGCTGCCTCTTGCACACCCCCTACTGGGGATGTGCCCGCAACCAAGGTACATGCCCTTGACCGGAATCGAACCCGGGACCCCTCAGTCCCCAAGCTGATGCTCTATCCATTGAGCCAAACCGGTTTCGGCTGAAATATACTTAATTTTAATTAAATGTTAGCTTAATTGTATCATTTAAACCATCTATACCCCCTTTCAAAAGTATACATGTTATAGAATCATTTTTAGCAGAATGTGGATTTTTGCTCTCCTTGGCAGCTTAATTTTAATATATGTATTCAAGTTATACTCAAGTGTATTTCACATTCTACATAATTTTGATGGAAATACTAGGTCTAGTATTTTTATACTACTGTATTCCACTTACCTTAGTAAGTATACATTCCCCTATAGATAAACCTTATGAATATACAGTAAATACCTCCCTAGGGCCTCCTTTTGCATTTTATTGCTTTGTAATATAATATGAAGTGATCCTGTTTTTCAGCGAACTGGTTTGCATTAAGCATCTAGCTCACTCACTCCCCTGGGTACTATTAGACATACTGTTATGACAGCTGGACTAATGGTTGAAAATCAAAATTTAAAGTTACATTGTCTTTGCATCCGGGTATGCATGTGACAGGGTGTATGTGGATATCCCCAGACCCAGCAATCTCTTTGCTGTGACTGATTTTGTAGAATTTCTAATTAATCTAAGACCATGGTCGGCAAACTGTGGCTCTCGAGCCACATGTAGCTCTTTGGCCCCTTGAGTGTGGCTCTTCCACAAAATGTCATGGACTGGGAGAGTCTATTTTGAAGAAGTGGCGTTAGAAGAAGTTTAAGTTTAAAAAATTTGGCTCTCAAAAGAAATTTCAATCGTTTTACTGTTGATATTTGGCTCTGTTGACTAATGAGTTTGATGACTACTGATCTAGGTAGATCAGGCAAATGATTCCTCTGTGGGCAGGGAGCAAAGTGTGGAAAGCTAAATTGTAGGAAAACCTTGGATAAAGAAAACTTCGATCTAGTAAAATTAATAGTAGTTTTTACATGAATAAGTAATTGTAGCATCTGCTTGCCACTGTTTGATTGTAACTACCAGATTTCCTTGCATTTTTATAATATTTTGCAATATTCTCCAAAACAGTATAGGACAGCCTAACATTAACAAAAAAAAAAAAAAAAAAAAAAAAAAAAAAAAAAAAAAAAAAAAAAAAAAAAAAAAAAAAAAAAAAAAAAGACAGCCATTTCCTTCTCTTCCTTTAGCATGCTGAAATATGTCTGGTTTATCTGTGGCTTAATTGTAAAAGTTTTCTCCCAAAGTGATACACACATGAAATCATGGCTGCTTTGATGTTATTTATAATGAAGGAGTCCTTGCATTGCTCTACAGACCTCTTTGCTCTGGGATCCCCACTCTTTCACTTAGGATCTCCTAATTCTACACTGTTTTTTCATTGCACTATAGAATTCTACAACTTTGATCCTATTATTTCTGAAAATTCTTCTTCTGAGAAATTCTTGCTCATCCTTTAAGATTTATACCATATTCATCTTTCCCCAGAGTCCTTCACTGAACTCCAGACTGGCTGCAGAGGAATTTTTTTGTTCTTTACATTTTATTTATATTAGTAAAATGATCTATCATTGTGTGTTTGCTTTCCTCACTAGGCTTTTTTGCCAAGTGCCTAAAGCAGTTTCTTATTCATAGTAAGACTTTGTTGAACTGAATGTGATTTAGGAAAACCAATGAAATCCCTGACAACTAAACAAGGAAGCATGTTTTGTTTTATTGATAACTATATTTGAGATTATTGAAACCTCCAAAATAAAGGACAACACAAGATATTTCAGTAAAGTTATATTTTTTCCATCTAGACTATAAGCAATGACTTAAGCTGAAATGTCAGTTTTATTTTTAGATAACTAAGGAGTTCTCCAGATTAGATAGAACTATAAATAGATAAAAACTAGCCTTTCAATTTTGCTTTTGCTGGCGTTTAAATTCATTCATTCTTAAGTGACCAGGCTACTCAGTTATTTGTGTACAATTGGCGAGTGTATCTCATTAAACCAGAATTGTGGACAATAATGCTAGGTGAGGTCAGCAGCCTGACAAAACTTGAAACAAATGAGAAGTTAATAATTCTACACCTGGAAATGCTGACCCATAAATAAGCCCATAGCCATGTGCTTCAGACACTATTTTTTTCCCCCTAAACATTAACGTACGTTTGTGCAAATGTATACAGGAAAACTATAGAGTGAAAGACCTTACTGTAGGATGTTGGAAGATCCAAAGGAGTGCCTTCTACAGCTAACATTTAAGCTGATGCCTGCTTTCCTGGATATTATTTGGCAGTTTCTCAATCTGCCTGAGTGATGGACTGTACCTTTTTCTTCTGGATTGGTCACTTGGAAATGAAGAATGATTAGCTGGTTACATGAGTGACTTGGTGAAGTGAGACTAAGGGGCTTCTGGACCAATTAGCCCAGGGAAAGAAGAAGGGGGGTGCTTAATCGAGGTAGGGAGGTCATGCATCCTGGGAAAGATGACCAGGTTCTCTATATGAAATCAGACAACCATTGGGTCCAGGCTGCCTGTCACTTCTTGAGCCAATTAAGCCATAAGAGGATTGAAGCATACATGAGTGTTTGTTTTAATAATGCATCAGTATGGGAGAGTAGCAGGTTATCCAGGAAAATCTGCTCTGCACTCCCCATAAGCCAGCTGCTTATATTGGCAGAAGAACAAAGATTACATGGGGAAGTGGGCAAAAGGAATCAGAATGCGTATTATGGTTACAGGTTATAGGCTATGCAGGCTGGGGTAAGCAACTGGATTGTAAATCTTTCTATAATAGACAGTTCTTGGATAAGGAGAATGGACCACATTTCAGATTTACTTCTATGCCCCAGGGCATATAACCCTCAGGCAAGTTAGAATTGTTCTCTAATCACAACAGAACAATCACAGTTAACAAAGCATGATTAATATTTCTGCCACTAACGTATAATGATGTTGCTTTGGTTAATTATTTTCTGACAATTGTATGCATTTATTACAGTTTCACTTTTGAAATGCTAAGTAAGAATTACAAAACATAAAGTTCATATTACTTTATGTGCAGTATATGTACCACCCTTGAGGGCAAGTATCAGCCTTATTTGAATTTCTCCTATATGAGGAATGCTGCAACAGATTTAAGTGTGTACAAATAGAGTGTGTCCAATGTGATTCCTGTTGAAGTGTAATATTAATAATATATCCAACTCATATTAATACCTAATATATCGAACTCTATATCTAGTTAATCCCAGTAGTATGCATTGCATTGGTTTCAAGCAACTGCCTAGGAAAAATTGATCTCGGGATGATTTTGTAAGAAATGACAGTCTAATTAATCCTTTAGTGAGATTTAAAAAAGTTATTTCAACAGAAAAATACATAAAATGTATTTTCCATTTATTATTATGTCTGGAAGGAATACAGCCAGATTTTTATACATGAGAGTGAAATAATAGCTAAAGTTATGTTTATGCTATTGCCTTGGTTCATCATAAAAGCAAATTTAATAAATGTAAATTTCACTTTCTAGGGAACCAGGGGATATTCCAAATGATTTAATTCTAGTTTAATTATTAAAAAGCCAACAAATATGCTATTTCAAAGATAAAACAGAACACATATAATAAATGATATTTTTATATTTTTATGATTATAAGCATGAAATAATAGTCTAATATGTACATGCCCTTTAGGGATGTTATCCCATTCAATTCCTACAATTATGCAAAATGGTGATATTATTGTCTGCATTTTGTTGTTGTTGTTATTTTAATCCTTATCCAAAGCTATTTTTCCATTGATTTTCAGAGAGAAATATCAATGTGAGAGAAACATCGATTGGTTGCCCCCTGGATGTGCCCTATCCAGGGCCTGGGCCAGGGAGGAGCCTGCAAATGAAATACCTGCCCTTGATCAGAATCGATCCCAAGACCCTTTGGTCCACAGGTTGATGCTCTGTCCACGGAGCCAGATCGGCTAGGGCAGCGGTTGGCAAACTCATTAGTCAGCAGATTCAAATATCAGCAGTACAATGACTGAAATTTCTTTTAAGAGCCAGATTTTTTAAACTTCTTCTAATCCCACTTCTTCAAAATAGACTTGCCCAGGCCATGGTATTTTGTGGAAGAGCCACACTCAAGGGGCCAAAGAGCTGCATGTAACTCACGAGCTGAGTTTGCCAACCAAGGGGCTAAGGCATTATCTGAGGTTATTAAGATGAAGACTAGAGGTGTAAGGAATTTAAATAACTTAATCACAATTTCATAGCCTCTAAATATTTAATTGTGAAATTTGAGAATATAGTTTGGCAGACCCCACAATGCAGATGTTGCTTTAATCAACAAATCACACTCTCTCTAGATCAGAAGGACCGCAGATAACACCCAGGGCATTACATTTGACCCTTTTCTTAGTTATAGATACCACTATAAAGACATTGTTTTGCCTCTGCACTTTTTTATTTTTATAAACATTAAAAGTAAAATCTTTCTTGCTCAATAAAGAGCAATATGAAAGAAATGCCATTGAGAAGGTAGCCAGAAGGAAATGAGATTAATAAGATTTGAACAGTGGTCCTGGGGTGGGGGAGGGCGGAGGGGAGGGCATTTTCCCTCCAGGGGACATATGGCAGGTTTGGAGACTTCATTGACTGTCACAGTACTTGTGAGGGTGGGGGGAGAGAGGAGAGGAAGCTGGGAAGAAGAGGTCCTACTGGCATCTGGTGGGTAGAACCCAGGGATGTTGTTATTATTGGGATCACAGAAGGAAGAGTGCACCAGGCCGAAAGGGGCCAAGCATTATGAATTGGTTAGGTCATCTGGAAATCCAGATGAGCTGAGCCCCAAAATGGCACCAGCACCAAGAGATGGCGAGTCAGAGATTTTAAAGGACTCTGGGTGGGCTTTTACTGGGTGGAGAATTCTCTGGGCGGGTCCTTAGGGGAAAGATAACGGTCCTAGCAAGTGGAATGTGGTCTAAGAAAAAGGGAGTGTTGGTTGTGAAGCGGTCTAAAGGTCAGTTCCCAAGGGAGAGGCACCCGTACAATTATTTGATCAGACCTAACTGTTATACACCCCATAAGGCAGAGCAAGCTACAATAAGAAAGGATTATCCAACCCAAATGTCACTAGTGCTGACACTGAAAACTGGGTTAAAGTATGGAGCCTGCACATTGCTGGATTCCTCTTCCAGAGGCAGATTCTCACTTTGATTTTGATTTTCTGAATTTGATTTGAATTTCAGTTGGGTTAAAAGACTGGATCAAAACTACTGCCAGTATTGCTGCCTTCTAGGATACTGACCATCTTCTAGAAGAGATATCTTAATTTTTAAAGACCTTTATTCTAGTGTTTGGGTTGTAAGTCATGGGCAAGTTAAAAAAATGTCCTTTTACATGTTAAAATTGAACATGGCTTATTCTTTACTGCAAGAGGTTTCTCCCTCATTCACTACCTGACAAAGCTCATTGTTTCTCATAAGATTTCCTGATCCTTGAGACATAAAGGAATGCTTGAGTGCTTCCTTTGAATTAGAAGATTTTTGAGAGTTGTATGCAGGGCAAGTAATGAAGTTAGAAAGTAATTTAAATGTTAAAAGAACACTATAAGTGAAGTTTATGTGGAAGAAAACTGGCTTGGAAGGTACTATTCTTTAGAAAAATGGTTTTATCATGTTTGAAAAGTAGATACAGATATATAACATTTACTTTTGCTTCTCAAATATATGTATAATTTTTATTATAAATATGTATTGAATTTAACACTGATTTAGTGCCAATTGTTTACAAAGAGCCAACTGGACACACATTTCTTAACATCTTCAAGTGGCAAAATATTTAGCAGCAAATAGAATAGTTTATGTTAATATTAATGTAAACCCATAAATATAGACACAAATCTTTTTAAGCTATGCTTGTATCAATGTAAGGACAAAAGAAAACAAGTTTTCTGTCATGCATTTATCTCATACGCTGCTTCTAAAAAACACACACACACATATAAATCTCTCTCTGCTATGTGGATGTTGATGTCACATTATGACAATTTAAATTAGACAGTTTTGCTTTTTTAGAAGGAACCAAGCAACTCAGCTGAGGGCTTCTGAGAGTTGTAGGGACCCTGGATTTCTGGCTTGTTTCTTGTCTTATAGAATCTTCTGTCTCTAATTCCCTTAATTAATATCATTCCAACACACACACACACACATACGCACGCACACACATACACACAGCATGCACACACATGCACACACTCTATTCTCTAGCAAATTGATTGAATCAAGGGAGCATAAAGAGGCTGACTGGCACCTTGATATTTGGAGTGGCTACAAAATCCAGGAAGATGACAGATTTGTAACAGACAGAGTTGTCCTGTGGTATGTAATATGGTTACTAGCATAGTAGAATTGCTTAATTTTTACATCAGTTTTCCCCCCATTGATATAATAATTCTGACACCATTTGATTATTGTGTAATACCTTCTAAGTTGGTAGGAATGCCACAGGTACATAATTCAGAAAGCAATGAGTAGACAAAGCCAAGGTGAAGGAGAACTGACCTCACAGACTTTAAGGTTGGCATTTTAGGTTCCTGGAGATGGCCACCTGGACACTAAAGTATACAGGAGTGATGCAGCCATCTGGATGTCTGAAAAAAAATGGATGGTTTTCTCTCAAAGTCAGTGATCTCTGAAGACCTGCCAGATGCCTGAGAAAGAGTGCTGGGAGAATCTGGCCTCAAACTTAGATCCAGCCAGGAGTATCAGCCACCATTCCATTTTAGGGCAAATACTACAATACAATTAGGGATAGTGGCTCCAAGAGTCAGTCCTCAATCCTCCCATAAATTACAAATATCCATCTAGCTAGATTATTACTGGGCACAGAATGGCAGAAGTCATCATTTCTATTACTTTCTTTTATGCTTCTTGACAAAGCATTATTTTTTCTATCCACTTTACTTCATTGGGACTAAAGAACCAACCTGCCATTCAGTTTGTCATGACATAGCTAAAATGTCTTTGAGTGTCATGAGATTAGAGCATTTGGGATGGGATGTAAACAAAGATACAATTAAGTAGTCTGGGCAATAACTCACCTAGTGCTGCACGTAGGTCCATATAAATAAAGTAAGTGACCAACTGCCTGGCCAGTGTGGTTCAGTGGTTGAGCATTGACCTATAAACCAGGAGATCGCGGTTTCATTCCCAGTCAGGGCACATGCCCAGGTTACCAGGTCGATTCCCAATATATGGCATGCAGGAGGTGGCCAATCCATGATTCTCTCTCATCATTGATGTTTCTATATCTCCCTTTCCCCCTTCCTATCTCAAATCAATAATTAAAAAAATAATAATAAAGTGACCAACTTAAGGGGAGTCAAGCTGACCTGGGTATGGTCTGGTGAGCCCTCATACACAGGCCCCAAATGTGCACAGTAGGCAAGATGAGGACTAAAGAAACATGAACTGGCCACAGACACAGCCTCCAGGCTGACTTGAAATGGGTTCCACAGGCAAAACTTCTTGAGTCCCAATTCCTGCATGGCTCCAGATCTGGAAACAGGTCAAGTGCCCATGAGTAGATGAATGGATTAAAAAAAAAAAAAAAAAAAAAAAAAAAAAAAAAAAAAAAAAAGCTGTGGTGGATTTACATCATGGAATACTACACAGACAAATAAATAAATAAATAAATAAATAAATAACAAATCTTACCTTTTGCAAAAGCCTAGATGGACCTGTAGATTCTTGTGCTAAGTGAAATAAGAAAGAGAAAGACAAATATCATATGATCTCTTTTATATGTGGAATCTAATGAAGAAAATAAATCAACAAACAAAATAGGTCCAGAGATAGATAGCTGGAGCAGACTGACAGCTAGATGTCAGAGGAAAGGGTGTTGGGGGACTGGATGAAAGAAGGTGAAAGTATGAGCATATATACACATAACAACAGTATGGTGATAGTCATTCAGAAAGGGAGTGTGGCCTAGCTGGAGCTGGGCAAAGGGGGTGGAATGGGGACACAAAGATACTTTGGGATGATGAGGCGCATGATGCAGTGTGCAGATGTTTTATGGAATTGTACACTTGAATGGTTTTGTGAACCAATGTCACCCCCATAAATTAAAAAAAAAAAAAAAAAAAAAAAAGGATGGGCTCAGCACTCAGGACATGGGCAGGTAATAAAACTTATACCAGGAACCTTGACAGCTTTAGTGTAGCATCCAAATTCAGGAAAGAAAGCTGGCATATGCTAGACTGACACTCACCTGGGAGGAGGTACTAGTAGAGTGGAAAAGGAAGTGAGCTCTCAGAACCTTGGAAATGGAGCTGCTCTGGCACAGAATCAGAAACACCTAACAAGGTGCGTTGGAGTGCGGCCACATAGGTGGTACAGGATGTGTGGGTCACCAGCTTTCATGGTCTTCTGGCCATGAAGAAGCCGAGGCCTATGCTTTCTGACAGTTGTTATGGCTGAGAACCTTGTGCCTGGGTCTGGAAACCTCAGTTCCTTCCAGGCTCCAGCTCCCATCAGAAGGGCCAATGGTTCGGATGTGGAGGATTTCAGCAGGTGACTTTTCTTAGAAACTGGGAACATTATGATGCAAAAGGCGAGGTGCGAAGAAAGAAAGAGCCTGGAGGTGGGTGACTCTGGGTGAGCAGTGGCCCAGTGCCCCAAGAAGGAAGATTGTGATTACAACACAAAACACTTTATTAAGTGAGTTGGTGGGCTTATGTTTCTGTGTTAGATTCATCTGCATTGATCTATGGTGATACTTAAATGAAGCATGTGGCTTTGTGCACAGGGCAATTCTCTGGAGCATGTCCTTTCTGATAAATGCATTGTGATTCTTTAAAGAGCCTTTTATAACTCTCATCACATGGATTGCTCCTTTCAAAATACCCTGCAATGCAGCTGGAAAAATGTAACGGAGCATTCAGTTTTTGCTTCATAGGCTCTAATTGTTTCAAGTATGGAACTCTTGTTTTTCTAGACCATTGTTAGGGAGGGCTATCCTGTTGCTTTTGTTTTCCCCGAGAAAGAGCTAACACAGTGCTAGTCTAAGCCTTATCAAAACATCCTTTTGTTGTTGTTTTGTTTTGTTACTCAATATCTGCAGAATTGTGCACATTGCCTGAAAACACTATTGTGTTACATTGTGCTACATAAACAATAGTTTGGAAACCTGTGGACTTAAGTTCTAATCATGAAAGTGTAAATTTTCACATGATCAAATTATTATTATTAGATTATATATAAAATAAAAATGCTGCAATCTGTTAGTGATCAAAGTCGTTTATATATGTGAAGGGGAGCACAATGCACCATCCCAAACTAAGCTGTGTTGGCAGGTTGGTTGTTTGAAATTGAAGTTACTTATAAGACAGCCCTTGCAAGGACATTTTGCCCATCTCTGTCTCTCTGTAAACAGGAAATACATCTCTCATGTGAGGTATCTTCTGTTTACCAGGGGAATAGAAGTCATCCTTGTTGCCATAGAGAGGGAATTCAAGGCAGAGAAAGGTGTATAAATGAACTTGGTTACTACTAACCCATTCATTTGCGACTCCAAGCCCTCCTTGAGACTCATATATTTAGGGCTCCTGTACATGCAATGTTAAATTTGTTTTTCTGCTGTTAACTTGTTTTATGTCAGTGGAATTATTAGGCCAGGAAAAGAACCTCAAGAGGAAAAAGTTTCCTTCTTTCTTCCCTTCCACACGGAAGGAACTTATTCAGGCATGCAGATAGACTGAACTGAAAGGAAACCAGACTTTGCTCCAGTCCACTTTGAGAAATGTTATGTAATGCAGTCTACTCTACCCAGAAGTTGGATTACATGAAACATGTATTGTGAATCAAAATATAGGATTTTTCTAAATATTACCAACATATAGAATTTTTTTTGAGTTTTTGCACACACATTCATTTGTCCTGGAAAACCAATGAAAGAGTGAATTATGTAGCCATCTCGTGTAGTATGAATGAGTATAGCTGCATTGTCTTCTAGGATCTATTAATTTAATGCTTCACAGCATCTTACTAGCAGTGTCTTTAGTAATATAAGTTCATTAGAACTATCTAGAAAGTGTGATCATAGAGCTAATGAATGGGTGACCCTGTAATTCATGGAATTATTTTTTGTAATAATGACTTCAAACTTATTTGAATGGCAGCTATTATATGGAATGATGGTAGATGTATAGAAATCAGTACATTACAAGTATTCATTGACTATAAGGCATACTTTTTTTCCTTATTTTTAAAATGGAATAATAAAGTAGAAGTGACCTAAGCCACTTTCTTCCTATTTATTCATATTGTGATTTCAAATGTGCATACACACACACACACACACACACACACACACACACACACACCGTATTTTTCGGACCATAAGACGCACCGGACCATAAGACGCACCAGTTTTTAGAGAAGGGAAATGAAGAAAAAAAGATTCTGAAACAAATAGTGTCCTAAAATATTTTATGTGCATTAAAACCCAACATCACAGTCATAAACACATGTAATCAACCCTGTAAAGTAAACAGCAGCATTTCGAACCATTTTAGAGCTGGGCAAGCACACAGAGACTACACAGAGCCGGGCAAGTAAAAAAACTTTTTTTAAAAAGTATATGTGTAGGCTATATTTGGACTATAAGACGCAGGGACTTTTTCCCCCCACTTCTGGGGGGAAAAAGTGCGTCTTATGGTCCAAAAAATATGGTATACTCTGTAATTTAGCTGTTCATTCTCTCAGTCTCCTCTCTTTGATAAGTAATATGAAGTATGAAAGAATGCTTTCAAACTTGCCTACGATCATCTTCATGGAAAGACTTGGAATTATGCATGAACTCTGCTATGGTCACTTCATATAGCCTGTGGTTTTGAGTAAAGCTCTCTTTGTGTTACTCAGGTTGTTGTTGATGATGATAATGATATTTTGGTTCTATAAGAGTTAAAATTAAATGCTCTTTTGATTTTTTTTTTTTCTCAGAAAGACTGCCATGTGGTTATGTTTGTATATTTTTCATCTAAAGTTTAGAATGTGATATCTTGCCAAAACCGGTTTGGCTCAGTGGATAGAGCATCGGCCTGCGGATTGAAAGGTCCCAGGTTCGATTCTGGTCAAGGGCATGTACCTTGGTTACAGACACATCCCCAGTAGGGGTTGTGCAAGAGGTAGCTGATGGATGATTCTCTCTCATTCCTGTTTGTAACTCTCTGTCCCTCTCTCTTCCTCTCTGTAAAAAAAAATCAATAAAATATATTTTTAAAAAAGAAGAAAAAAGAATGTGATATCTTTGTCAATTAATTATATATGAATTAGAAAATTATTATCATAGTATTTTACATTTTCTTCTTAATATTTATTATTATTTTCTAAAATTTTACAATTCACATCTATGTCTGTCTGTATGTGATATTGATATATTTAATTAATATTAAGAAAATATAACTTTATTTTTTTTAAAAAAAACTTGTCAAAAATAAAGGGAAGAACACACAGTATTTGAGATTTGTGAATAAATACAGTGCTCACACTAATGATAAACCTGAGAGACTAATTTTCTTCTAAATGAGATTATTTTTTTATCTCAGCTAAGTTTTATAATTATTGCACAGCATTAATCTATTATAGCCAAGGGATGCCACTACCATTTTTCTGTTGTAATGGGGTATCCCGCTGGCCCCGAGCGGTGACATGCAGCTAGTGTGTAAGGATAAGCAATGCTTCCTTCTCAAAATCCTCTTAGATGCCCTGATTCACGCGGAGACTGAGCCACCTCTGGCAGTGGAGGAACATGGCTTGTGTCTGAAGTTCAAGTTTGGGTCCATACAAACATCTTTGGTGTACTGTGGTTGTGATGCCTTGTGGGAAAATCAAGGTTGCAGACAGAGAAACGTTCTTTGTAAAGAAAGAAGTCTGACACAGTGAGCAGGATGGGGTAGCTGGTGTGTAGCCACAGGTATAGCAACCTAGGCAGGTCTCAGTGTATAAGCAAGAAAACTCTGTCTGGGTATGGGCTCAAGCAAACCCGTGTAACCCTGGCACAGTGGCAGGAAGTGATTGTCTTTCTGAGGAGCTCTCGTGGCAGAGGATTGGTTGACAGCAGTGTTTGGTCTAATTTGTAAAAATCTGCTGAGCCACTGGGGCCAGTGAGGGTGTCCTGGCTTGGTTATTAGGGGATAAACGTAGCATGGAGTGTTTTTATATTAACAATGATGGAAGCCCAAAAGGGACAAGGGCCAATGCATCTATGTTTCTCTGGCATTGTGGCTGGCAGAGAATGAGCAACACAACTCTAGTGAAGACTGTAGAATGCCCAGTGTAGTTGGGCATATAGAAACACATGGAAGAGATTTGGATACTTAAAGCCATGGTGTTTAATGACATCACTTAAGGACTAAGTGGAAGTGGAAAAGAGATGAATTCTAAGTATTAAGCTTCAAAGTTCTCCACAATTGGATCTATTAAAAGAAACCAGGAAAGACTGAAAGGAAGCAGCCAGAGAGAATAGAGGAAACCAATGATGGAAGGTGTGGCTCTCCAAGACCCATGGTCAGCAAACTGCATCTCTCAAGCCACATCCGACTCTTTGCCCCTTGAGTGTGGCTCTTCCACAAAATACCATGGTCTGGACGAGTCTATTGAAGAATAATGTCTATCTCGCATTAGAAGAAGTTTAAGTTTTAAAAACTTAGCTCTCAAAAGAAATTTCAATTGTTGTACTGTTGATATTTGGCTCTGTTGACTAATGAGTTTGCCAACCACTGTCCTAGACCAAGACTGGAGTTTTCAGTAGAGCGTGGTGAACTGTGCTCAGCATTGCTTAGAGGAATTATTATTGCAGCTGAGGTGTTAGGGGAACAGGATGTGTGGTTCTGAGAGTGTGATGCTTGAAACTGATTGTATATAGGTTTCCAGTTATTAGTAACCTGGGGAATGACCATTTAGACTAGGGGTGTCGAACTCAATCAGAGAAGGGGCCAAAATCTAAAATCCAGCCTAAATCGCGGGCCGAATGGTTTACTGAACAGTCATAAACTGTCATATTGATGGAAACGCAGCAGAGTGCAGTGATGACAGCGCGGTGCGGGCCACATTGCAAGGCCTGGCGGGACGGATTTGGCCCGCGGGCCTTGTGTTTGACACATGTATTTTAGACCATGCCATATTAGGATAAAGGGTCACATCACAGGATTAAAAGAGTTTAAGCGACAAAATACCCAGTGTGTTTGGAAACATGTTGAAACAAATGAGTCACTATTTGGAAAAGTTAAATACAAGTATATTAAATGCACTGGGAAAATAATGATTTAACAGTAAGCTAGATATATATAACATAATGGATTTAGTTGACTACATACTTAGTAAAGGGTTTTCCAATTAGATGATCAATAATATTTATCAATAAAGTTTCCCAGAAACAATTTTCTAAAAACTTAATTAACTTTAATCAGCATTAAGAAAGACTGATCTACTTTAGCATAGGTAAGCAACATCAAAATACTGAGTTCTTTCATATATTCTGCATACAACTATCAAGGGAAAGAGACCAGGATTATAAGAGAATTTCAAACCATGTCACATGATTTTAGTGTTGACCAACAGATGTTTTCATATATTTCCTTTAAGAAAAAGAAAAGATTTAGGGGAAATCAAATGAGTGGCATTTAATATTCCTCTGTGGTTACAAGTAAATGTAGAGGTACCCTTCCTGTCAGCAGTAAAAATGTTTCTATTTTAACCATTCATACCACTGCTCCATTGGCATTGTAATCTTGAAAATTTTTGAAAATGAAGAAACTGGAGTTAACTTCATGGTATATTATGGATTTGAAGACTCTATAGATAGATAGATAGATAGATAGATAGATAGATAGATAGATAGATGAAATATGCAAATTAGGCCAGGAGTCCCTAACAGGTCATGACCAGACAGAAGGAGGTTGTGTGCGTATGTGAGGCCCAGAGCAGAGACAGAGAAGGAGACAGAGGCAAGGGGAATTGCTCAAGCCAGCATGGTGGCTTGGGCAGCCCTGGAGCAGACACGGGTCCTGGCCTCGCTCAACCCTGGAGTGGACAAGGGCAGGAAGGCCAGGGGATGCTGTGAGTCCAATGTGGGTCCCAGCTTCCTATGGCACCAATTAGGCCTCCCGTGGCACCAATCCAGCCTGACTCCTATGGCAGCTGGCGCAGCCCAAGTCCTGGTCCCCCACAGTGCCTGTCTGGCCTGATTCCTACAGCAGCTGGTGTTGCACAAGTTAGGCATGGATCCTGGCCCTCTGAGGGGTGCCTCCTCCCATGGAAGGAGATGGGGCGATCATTCACTGGGCCTCTTGTCAATTATACTAGAGGCCCTGTGCACAAAATTCATGCACTGGGTGGGTATTCCTCAGACCAGCCTGCACCCACTCCCATCTGTGGCCTCTTGATGGATGTCCCATAGGGATTGGGCTTAAACTGGCAGTCGCACATCCCTCTTATAATCAAAGATTGCTGACTCCCAACCACTCACCTGCCTGCCTGCCTGATTGCCCATAACCACTTCTGCCTGCCAGACTGATCACCCCCTAAGCACTCCCCTGCCAGTCTGATAGACACCTAACTGCTCCCTTGCTGGCCTGATTGCCCACAATTGCTCTCCGCTTCCAGCCATCTTGTGATGACATGGACGCAGCCATCTTATGACCACATAGGGGCAGCCATCTTGTGCGAGGGTGTAATGGTCAATTTGCATATTACCTGTTTATTATATAGGAGGATACCATTATTTTGTGTAGCAAGCTGCCATCAAAACTATACATGCCTTCACTTCTAAAACCCACCCTGATTTTATAAATACTAAAATATAAAAAAATAGCTTATATTGTTGATATATAGTAACTAAAAACTATAGTTTTTGTTTTTAAATAATGTTGGTAGCTTTGTGTGCTATGTATCTTTGAAGTATCCCAAATTGACCTGGAAATATATAGTTAAAGCTTATAATTCTTTATGGAATATCTATTTTTATAAAATAATTATATTTTTATTGCAGTTAGAAAGAGGGGCCTGTGTTTACCCTAACTAGTTTTTATAATTCTATATTGTTTAAAGTATTATATATGTCTCCTTTTTCCCCATTGACCTCTCCCCAGCTGCTCCCATCCCCCACCCCTACTGTCTGTGTCCATTGGTTATGCTCAAATGCATGCATATAAGTCCTTTGGTTGATCTCTTACCCCCTGCCCTCACCCCTCCTCACCTCTCTTGCCTTGCCTCGTAGGTTGGATGTTCTCTTCCATGCTTCTTTGACGCTGGCTCTATTTTTGTTCATTGGTTTGTGTTGTTCATTATCTAAATGATTTTTAAGAACATGTTTAGCTCTTCGAAATCAGTAAAAAAGTTTTTATTGGAATAATATCAGTTACTCTGGCAAAATATTATTATTCAGATGTTACATCGAGGTTATTTCTTTTGACTATTTGTAAAAAAAAAATGGAGATTACATAAAGCAATACTATGTATGCTCACTTCTCCATCTGCATGCATGTAGCACGCTTACGCTGAGAAGTCCCTCTGGCTGTGTCGTAAAGCAGTTCATGCACTTTTTGTACCTTCTGGTTTTATGGAAGGATTTTGTCAGTGCATTTCATCTTTATTACCAAGAGATCCTCCTTGAGGTGATATTAGACTATCATGGGAATGGCACACTTCTGAGATGTGTGTGTAATATTGATTAATTTGACATTGTATTGTAACTTATGTGGTAGTGGGTCATTATCATAGAAAGATAGCTGAATTAAAGATGTTTTAATTCAGACTCTCTTATGAAGAACCCCCCCCCCAAAAAAAAAACACCTTGCTATAAAATATAATCAAAGTAACACTGTTTTTTGTGAATATCTAGTAGAAAGCTGGATTTGAGCAGTAATTTTACTGGAGAATAAGGAAGTAGCACTTTAAGAAATAACTCTAAGGCAGATATTTCTATCACCAAAACATGTGGTAACTTGTAAATTTGCTGGTTTTCTAATTAGTGAATGCTAACTATATGTAACTAGCAGTTATATATACATGTTTAAAGATCAAACTAATGGAAAATGGTAAAAACCAGGTATTATTTAAACTTATTAGTTACTACCATGTTTCCCAAAAAATAAGACATCCTGGGAAAATAAGACCTACTTAGTGGTTTCCTTCTGAGTGAAATATAAGGCATCCTCCCCAAAATAAGCCCCCGCCCCCAGGCTAAACATGAGAGATTTGGTCCACTGATTCTGAAAGAAATGGAGTCACAAGAAATTCACCAGGAAATTCAGGAATTGGATTGTTATGATGATGTTCCAGAAGATGATGACATGATTGTCATTGAATAAATGAGTAAATTCTTGATACTGTAGGATTCACAGTTTGTCTGGTTTGTGTTGACAACTACCGTACTACCGTACTGTAAACAGGTAATAAATTCCTTTATTTTCATTTAACAATAAATGTGTACCGTATTCTTCTTCATGAAAAAATAAGACACCCCCTGAAAATAAGACCTAGCGCATCTTTGGGAGCAAAAATTAATATAAGACACTGTCTTATTTTCGGGGAAACGGTGCTTAAGCATTACTTCTTATGAATAAAATGGGAAAATATTTCTCTCTCAAAAAACAACAACACTGAAAAACAAACTTCCATTGGAAGTATTTATAGGAGAACTTAGGAGTGACATGAAGCTCTGTTTTATATCTTACTAGAGGCCCGGTGCACAAAATTCATACATGGGGGGTAGGGGAGGTTTCTCAGCCCTCTCACTCTCTCCTATCTGGGACACCGCAGGGGATATCCCATGCAGGATAGGTCTTAAACTGGCAATTGGACATCCCACTTGCAATCCAGGATCACTGAATCCTAACCACTCATCTGCCTGCCTGTCTAATGCCCCTAACTGCTCTCCCCTGCTGGCCTGATCCCCCTAACTACAATATTTTACCCTTGTGGCCTGATCTTCCCTAACTACTTTCCCCTGCTGGCCTGATCCCTCTAACTGCTCTCCCCTGCCAGCCTGATCCCCATAACTGCTGGACTGACCCTCTAACTGCTCTTCGCTGCTGGCCTGATCCCCCAAACTACTCTCCCCTGCCAGTCTGATCACTCCTAACTGCCTCTGCCTAAGCCCTACCACTGTGGCTTTGTTAGGAAGGTCGTCCAGAAGATGTCTGTTCTAATTAGCATATTACCCTTTTATTAGTATCTATAGTGATTAGGTACAAAATGCTTTCTTGGGTTAAACTATTTACCTTTCTCATTATTTACCTTTCCATTACAATATATGGTGGTAAGTGAATTAAAAGTGAATTCTGTTTTGCTTAAGGAAAAAAAAAAACAAAAACACACAAACACACACACACACACACACAAACACACACACACAAAAAAAACCAACCACATCTCATAGAACAATTCTCCATGAAACTACAGGGGAAAAGCTAATATCAATGTATTTGCATTCATAGGAAGGCTTACTGAAAGAGCTCAGCAGTGCCGATCATTGGTATGCACGCTAAAATCAAAGCAGTTTCTCCCAGGTGATCTCTCTGAGGCATTTGATAGCATCTCTCTCAACACTTTGGATTGTCCAGGAAGCAAGTGGCAGGGCAGAATGATCAGCAGCTTCTATGTGGTTTTTTATTTGGTCCTCAGAGCATTGACCTGAACATCTGCCTGTGTTCTACTTGATTCTGATTTTAGTAGCATCAATATAATGCTATGTTGGCATCACCTCCACCCCCTTCAACTTTATGTTGCATTGCCATATAAAGCTGCTGTGACAGCATGTACTCTGTCCTAAATCTCATTGGCTCTCTATAATAGTCCTTAAAACTACGAGGGCAAGATGAGCATAGGCAGGAGGTATTCTAACTAGCTAAGGGAAGGCAAGTCTCTTTTTCCTCAAGACACAGACCTGCAACGCTGCAGATCTTTTTCAACTGAGGTCTTTGTAGGGTCAGAGTATTTTCTTTCCTTCCTATTTCCTGGAGGTTTAAACTGAACCCTGGGGATAGGGCCCAATGCAATCACAGGAGCAGATTACCGTGACAAGGGCAGAAGGTGCACGCATCTTCCCTTTCAGGTCATTTTCTACATAGCTCATGCCATCACTTATTTATGTCCAATCTCAATTTAAAAAGATGAGGTATAGCTGAAGTAATGAGCGCTTTGCGATAGCATGAAGTGAATGAAGAAGTCAAGGCAACAACATAAGGAAGCTAACGTGAGACCCGGGGTAAGTTTAGCAAGCTGAAAGGTGGACTCAGCAATGTAAGAATGCTGCAGTGTTAACTTTAAAATTTATAGTGTCTAAAGGAAAGAGAAAACAGATTATTTACAAGATTTGGAGTGGCTATTAATGATAATTCCCCATGAGGACAAAAAGAAGAAAATTCCACTCCTACTATAGATGTATTATTCTCATGGGGAACGCCATGAGGAGGTTAACACCTCAACGAATACAGTAACAGTTATTGTAGGCATTTGTCTTGTCTAAATTTTATCTGCATTTATTGTGAGCCTTTGGGTGAGAGAAACAGGGAACTCAATAAAAAGCAATTGTCTGAGGGTCTGTAAAGAATGCTCTCCAAGGACCGAGGACTATAAATGTCTGATTTTGTTGTTAGGATAAAAAATAAAAATTAGAATATCTAGGGCAGAAGTTGGCTAACTTGTCCTATACAAGCCAGAGTAGTAAATACTTTTGTTCATGTAGGTCATGTGGTCTTAATTCAGGAACCATTTAATTTCACTGTGGAAGCATAAAGCAACCATAAATAATATGTAAGCAAACAGGTGTGGCTGTGTATCAGTAAAGCTTGATCTACAAAATCAGGCAGTGAGCCAGATTTGGTTTATGAACCATTTTGCCAACTCCTGATTTAGAGAAATAAAGACACTTTTCACTTTAGAGTTTCCTCTGTATCTGTATTTTGTCAGTACAAAATTTTAATAATCATTAAAAAACAAGGATTTGAAGACATGAGAAAAAAAATCTATTATCACAGAAGGTAATATATGATACAATTCCTCAAATAAGTTGTTGACATCTTTATTTGAAAAGTAAATCTTTTAACAGGAGCCATATCATTTCTGAATAAGGGAGATTGAACAAGTGAATGCAATCTGTGCTAATGTCCACCCCCTGTCCCACTCTACCCTCCACATACAAAGGAAGCTAAATGTATGCTCACCTGTGTGGCATGGAAGGTTTCATAAAAATCGTGCACTCTGGCATGGCCAGGTGTGGGTCCTGGTTATTCCACCTGCCAGATCTCTGAACTTGACCAAGTTTTCTCACCCACCTCTAAATTGATCTCCTGATTAGGAAACTGGGTATATTAATTCCTTCTTCACAGGGTTTCTTTGGGTTTGGGCCTTGAAGTCTATGCTAGATGTGTCAAATTGTTGTCCAGGGGTCTGTATTTAACATATAGATATGTTTAATACACCCTGCAAAGCATGGGTTACATAAGCAACTAGATTACAAATAAGAAAAAGGAAAGATGTGACTGTACATGAAAATATGGATTTTTTTTTAGGGGAGAAAAAACAAGTAGAAGTTCGGGTTACCTTAGACCTGCAGTATTGAATGGAAGTGATCATCGGTCTGTGTTAGCAGGGTATGTGGCCTTGGGTTTGCACAGCTCCCACCAGCACACCTTGTCTTCCTGATGCTCGGGTGGGGCTCTCTGCCATTCATAATCCTGCTTGCCTGCTGCTTTCCATACGTAGTTATAGGAAGAAATGGAAATCCTTCTTCACACCTTATATTTTCCCTTTCAAAACCTGGTCTGCTTCATATTTACATGACTGGCATGGTTCTCATTAGGACCCCAGGGAGTAATATCATAGAGAATATGTAAATCAAGAAGTTAATATGGCCGAGACTGGTTTGGCTCAGTGGATAGAGCGTTGGGCTGCGGACTGAAAGGTCCCTGATTCGATTCCGATCAGGAGCACGTACCTTGGTTGCAGGCACATCCCCAGTGGGGGTTGTGCAAGAGGCAGCTGGTCGATGTTTCTCTCTCATCGACGTTTCTAACTCTCTATGCCTCTCAATTCCTCTCTGTGTAAAATCAATAAAATATATTAAAAAAAGAAGTTAATATGAATTCTGTGATAAAGGAATTCTATAGCAACACATGCTTAGGGCTGCTCAGAGAAACCAGATGTCTTTCCTGTGGGCCTCTTGTTATCCCTTAATATATTGGTGTAAAGTTCCAGTCTCCAGGACAGGAGTGCACTCTATAGCTTTCTCTATTTTAACCAAGAAAAAAGCAACAATAACCACTAAGCAATCATTGTTTAGTTTTAGTGCCCCATGCAGTTGTGGGCACTTAGCCACTGGCCACATTTTCCCCATAGAAAACTATTTGGGAAGCATTGCCTTTACCATTCCCGAAATTCCCACAGATCTTGTAATTTTAAGACAAACATTCTAGATATATTTGTTGCAAATTATCCACTCTACTAATTCGGGTAATTGTATCCACTGATTATTTGATGATTGAACCTACTTTATAACATTGCTGAATAACAACAGTATAAAGACCATCATAAGTAAGATTAATAGTACTTGTAGGCAGTGCAATGTACTTGGCTGAATTATCTCCTTTAATCCTCACAAAATTCTGGTGAGGTAGTTTGCCTTATCCTTGACCCACAAGGCATGAAAATGAGGTACAGAGAGTCTAAATAATTTGATGAAAGTCACACAGCTGCTAAGTAAAGCAATCAAGGACCTTAGATCTCACTCTTGCTGCTGGACTTCACTATCTTGGATAAATGCATTGACAGAAGATATCTGCCCCGAATTATATCTAAATTAGAGTGATCTTGGACAGGTTTCTTTCACTCAGCAAATGTATGTAAGCCTCCTATTGAGAATCACTCTACCTTTTAAGTATAAACTTTAGCAGAAATAGACACTATCTGTTATCTTTATTTTCCCCTTTTCCAGGATATGTGTCTGGCTAATTCAATACACCTGATTGCAGTAAAATGTAAAAAGAGGAGGTCATGACACATCACTACTTTGCAGTTTTAAAACGTTATGTGATTCGAGGACATTGTTTCTAAAGACAGCCCTATTTCTTATATCAGCCCTTGAAGGTACTGATTAGCCCCTAACTGCTCCCTATTTTGAAGCAATAAAGGCCAAGAAAGACCAATAAATGCTACACATAATCTAATGTTCCTGAAATGTCTATTCTTCTGAAATTTTATCTGTAAGGTGGTAGAAATTTAGCAGTGCTTAACAAAGAAATAGATATGCCTCAATTCCCTTTTTCTCCATGCTCTGACCATTCACTTTTCCCTAAAGTCTTGTGCATAGTTGTTTGTTTGTTTGTTTGTTTTCCCCCCAGAAGGTACACACCTCCAATAATTTAAGGGAAAAATAAGGCAGTGTTGGGAACATGTTCATTGAGGTCCAACAATGGTCAATAAGTTAGATGTTCATTATCAGTAGATTGGTGGAGAACAAATACACAAAATATTTATAATAAATATTATCACCCATAACTAACTGTTAGTTCTGAGTGTATAGATAAATACACCAACATAAATATATACTTGTTTACATGCTACTTTCCATTGGTACCAGGATAATATTAATTATATTATACACCATTGATGGAATCAAAGTTTTTTTAAAAATATATTTTTATTGATTTCAGAGAAGAAGGGAGAGGAAGAGAGAGATAAAACATTAATGATGAGAGAGAATTATTGATCGGCTGCCTCCTGCATGCCCATACTGGGGATCCAGCCTGCAACCCGGGCATGTGCCTTGACCAGGAATTGAACCCTGACTTCCTGGTTCAGAGGTCAATGCTCCACAACTGAGCCACACAAGCTGGGCTAATCAAAGCTTTTAACAAAGATAAGCATTATATAAAAAAATGCCAATTTTTATAAGATGCATTCATATTTCAGGAACCATAAGAATTTAAATATATTTTATGATGGTGTCTAGTGAGATGGAATTGATGGATGTTGACTGGTCGGATGTGGTTATGGCCACCAACATGAAAGGAAAGGAAAAGTTGAGGTCAGTCCCAGGTGGCTGGGTGAAAAGCAGCAATTGGTGGATTTGGGAAGCAAATTGAGATTGCAGCATGCTTCGAAGCTTATTTATGATATTCATTAAAAGTATCAAGTTCAAAGCCTTGTTGAATTACTTGGGGTTGTCTTTAAATGGGTCAACCTCTAATCATGCCTTATTCGTCCCTCTGGTGTATTTACAGGTACTGAAGATGGATGGGCATCATTAGGTATCTCTTAATATATTGTGCCACAAATATCTTCTCCGTGAGTTTTTCAGAGTAATATTTTTTCATTTATGTACAGGGTGATATCTATTTGAAGAATTCATGGTCATGCCTAAATGTTCATGTTTCATTGATATTGTTACATTAAATCAAGACATGATTTTCTTTCAGGGGGAAAAAGTGTGTGTGTGTTTTTTAAACAACATGTATTTTTGTTGTTGTTCTGAAAATGATTCATGGTAATTGAAAACAATTTGGGAAATGTTAGTATAAAAGAGGTGATTTAAGTCATCTAGAATTGCACACTTATCCATGACTAGTTACTATGCAATGCTAATCTTGTTTTCCTTTATGAAATTTTTCATATAAAATTAAGATCATGCAGTATAATTTTATTTCTTTCCCATTAAAATGAACACTATGAACATGTCACTGTTTTAAGAACAATAATTTTTAGCCTGCATAGATAAGAAATCACCTATTTAATGGTTTAAATAAAATAATAATTATTTCACACAACTTGGACTTATGTTTATCCATGTTATTAGACTCATTTCACAGATAAGAGCTTTATAACATATAGTTTAAAAAAATATTGCTATATAGGACTTTAAATCAAGTAGAAAGAGGTCCTAATTATTATACCTCTAGCCTGCCACTGTATTTTTAATATGATAATACCACGAGCTCAGGTAAATCTGAACAAGGTAAATATTAGAAATTACATTGACAATAACACTTAAAAATTCCAGTATTCCTGAAAATAACTAGTAATCCAGGTCTGCAGGGTTTGGGCCAAAAACTGCAATCTGACATCTCCCGAGGAGTCCTGGATTGCGAGAGGGCGAAGGCCAGGCTGAGGGATCCCAACGGTGCACAAATCCATGCACCTGGTCTCTGGTTCCCTATAATTTCAAATCATTTTCAGAAACCTCCTTAAACTTATGTTTTCTAGCCCATCTTTGGTTTTTAATCATCAATAAGAATATTACAAATTGATAAAACTCTTTAAGTCATAAATCTCTGACCTTGATTGAAAAGTTTTTATAGCATCATAATTTTCTAGTACCAAAACTGTTTGACATCCACATTGGTGTTAAAGAAAACAAAGGAATTGCATTGAAACTGTTAGAAACTGATTTAATTAACGTGGCTTATAGTGCTTCTTTTATAGGTACATGATTTTAAACTCATTTTGATAAATACCAGGGAACATATTTCAAAATAAGCCACCTTTTCTTTTTGAGCTGAACCATTTAGAGCTATACCAATAAATGCAAACTGTTGTCCACTAGCTTGCGCAGGATGCCTTGAAATCCACTGCCTTCCACCATCACATTAACATCTTAAAGGTCACCTTAAAATGTGTGCTGCTGGGCAAATAGTAGGTATAGAATGCAGGATAGACTACCTGCTGGGAAGCTACTGCGATAGGCTCTGAAAAATAAAGGACAGTGCAGACTATGGGAGGGTAGAAACATGGAGGGCTCTTAGGGCAACACAGTTATGTTGGTGAGAGAAAAAGCAGCTGAGTAAGAACTAGGGAGAATTAAAAAGGAGCAAGAAATGCATTCCGGTATGTGAAAACCAATGATTGCGTGTGATTTTTCCTACAGAACATACTTTTAAAATACTCTTTTCTTGTGATTTTTTTTATTTCCTGATATTATACCTTAGACATATAATGGGAATCAAGAGATTTTTTTGCATGCATGTGCATTTGCTGTACATTTATAACAAAATCTGCTAAGACTGTCCTTTTGAAGATTATGTATCTGTCATGAAGCAATTGATGAGGAAAACTATCTAGGATCTATGCTTGCGATGGACACATATTAAAGGCAGTATCATTTTATGTTAGTTGTGATAGTGACTTTGTGGTCCTAGTTATAAGTAAACGTTGATCTCTTGGATCTTGCACTACCTAAATAGCAGGGACTGGGCCCTTTAGCCTGTGTTGTGTTTTCCTGTATATAGTTGATGAATCAAAAACCGCTCAAAACTGCAAGGAGATGCCATTGCATTTGAAGCCCAAATTGATCGCCTAATCAATGTTAAGAGATGGTGAGAGAGAGAAATCCGAGCCTGGACTCTGGTTAATTGGATTGTCTACTTGTTCTCAGGAGGCAGGATACTGCTTCATCAATATCACTGGCCACTTAGGATAAACCGTCAGAGCCCTCCCGGAATTACTTTATTACTGCCTTCCACATTTGGAGGGTGCAGCCATATGCTGTCATATTTCTTTTATGATTTATTGATTGAAAAAAAGGGATCTATAAAACACATTTTATTTATTTCTAATGGCAAACATGATTAAAATGTTGTACAGGAAAAGGTGCTTTACTATGTTTATAGTTGGGAAAGAAAATATTTTGCAATATCTTCATCTGTCTATCAGTATATGCAGTTTTCTGGTCTTTATTTCAATAGTTACATCAATAAGTCACTAATGTTAATGTCACTTATAAAGATTATATAAATTACTACATTTCCAGGTATTGTACAAGAATTTTAAAATGCAAAATCTGTAATTTATCATGAAAACAAATTCCACATTTTAATGTAGCTACATTAAAAATATATATTTTATATGTTTTTATTGACCTCAGAGAGAGGAAAGAAGAGAGAGAGAGATAGAAATATCAATGATAAGACAGAATTATTGATCAATTGCCTCCTGCAAAGTTAAGCCCACAACCCAGGCATGTGTCCTGCCTGGGAATCAAGCAGTGACCTCCTGGTTCAACCACTGAGCCACACCAGCCAAACACTACATTCCCCCCCCCCCCCAAATGTAATCATTCAGCCCAATTCTTTGCATAGCGCAAGAGATAAATATTATCTAAGAGAAGAATGTGAATATTCAGATTCCTTCTACTCAGTTCTGCATATAGGTTCATTCCTCAACTTGTGCCTATCTTTTGTTTTTTTCTTCTTCAGTTACCTTATGCATTCCTGCATGAGTTAGTAAATATTGTTTTTCTGAGTCAAAACATGCTGGTGATATTTGCTTTGGAAGTATGGAGGAGGAGTCTGAGCTTTTTAATCTTTGTCTCCAATTTGCTATTCTTGTTGGTGTCACTTTTCCCCTGTGTACCTCAAGCATCAATAGAGCTAATATCATAGAGTCAATGGCGCTATTCAAATAACAGATGTGAGGCACCTAGTATTTATTCTATTGTTATATCAAAACACTCTTTTTCACTGAAACTCATCTTTGAGGCTAGGATCCTCTACTTATTTGAATACCTCCTATAAGTGAAATTATTTCACTATTTAGCTTTAACAGTATTCTGTTTATTACATTGCCCATATTTTTAACCTTCAATGGCTATATAAGATATGAAAAAAAGTCCTTGCCTTCAAGTGACAAATTATGTGTATAAGTATATTTGGTTATTTTATGAGTGTTTTACAACAGCTTCCTGTGATTGAGTCATAAGTCAGTTGTCTGCGTGTGGGATGGACACATACATGCATCCAAGTGTATGGAGTATTTCATTTTGCCAGCACAATAGCATTTCCTTCAGCGGCCCCTTCTCTGTTCCTCTTTGTGCTCTTCTGTGGATCTCAACTTACTCTTTAATAATGTTTATGAGCTATCAATTTTTATTTCCTCCATATTTTCAGAAGAGAAACACAGTTAAGTCAAGATGACTAATGGGATGGTGGGGAGAAGTATGGGCTGATAGAAATTAAATAGGGAACAAATGAGTCCCATTCAGAGCCATACTTATAAAATAGCTGGTTATTATGAATTTTTTTAAAAAAGCATTACTAAATATTTATTTTAATTAAATTTTATAATGAAAGTTTTTCATCCTTCCACTTTATAAGTAACAGATTCTATAGTATGTTTCACAGGCATTAACAATTTGGGAGAATATTTGAGTTGTAGAACTTTTACAGAAAGGTAGGAGTCTTATTTCACATGCTGTAAAGTGCTAGATATCACTTATTTTTGTGTGTATTTTTTTAACCAGGAACACAAAAGACAATTATTAGCAAAGCTATATATCTTTACCCTCTTATGGGTATATTCTTTCACCTTCCTACTCTCCTCCATCAAGACTGAACCCAGTTGTACATGGTGGCTCTTTTTTCTGGCTGGGCTCATACTCCTGGCATCAGGTTGGGGTAATTGTACTCCTTATCTTTCACTGCCATTGCCTCTACCAGACATTTCTCCCTTCCTCTTCCTTCTCCCTTCCACAAAAGCACACAGCTGTAGATTAGATACGGTCATTTTAAATGAACCATTATATTTATTTGTCAAACACAGGACACAATCCCAGGTAGACCAATGCCAGAGTTTAACTGGTGGCTCACTGTATGCTACTCTTGCCCTAGTTATTGGTGATTTTTAACGATCAAATAGATGGTCTACCCAATGGTCAGGCTTCACAGATAGGCCTCATTGACCCCATCTCCTCCAGTAATCATGGCTTTATCCTTTTCCTAACCTGCATGCTCTTTCCACGGTCACATCCTGCAATCCCTCCACATTCTCAATTCTAACCTAATTTCCAGCCACCATACTATTCCTCCACCTTGATTCCTCTAGCACTTCATCTCCAGAATGATTCAATTACACAAGGAATCTGAACCTCCCAAATTTTCTCTTCTCTTATCTTTCTCTGTCTTTATACCATTCTACTTACTCCTTATTCAAAATACTTAATTTCTTTCTGAGTTTATTCAAACTCAACCATCTCTTCCTCCATCTACCCTCTCATCTGGCTAACATGGTCCTTGCCTCACCGAGAAAAGTGGGGCTATCACAATGTTCCACAAGCTTCCATAATCACACATAAACAACTCTCTGTGATTGAAGTTTATCTACAGTTGATGAATGGTCCTTGCCTACTTAAGGACACTGCTCTGAACAATTTATTATTGCCCAGTTCTCCATTACAATAGACAAGTACAGTACAATATTATTTTTCAAAAATCAATATCAGCTTTCCTACCATAAATAATGATATATGATATGTTTTTAAATTAGAGGAGTATGCATGCCATATAGAGAGAGGAGTATATACATTATATATATATATATATATATATATATATATATATATATATATATATATATTTTCTGAATTATGTGTTGTAGACATAATTTTCAGCATCAATGTGAGAACTATTCATACATGGCTTCAAAAAGCTAAGATTTGAGCTGAGTATTTGTGGATGAAGAGATTGGGAGGATTGCAGAGGTAATTAAAGCAGCCATTCCAGGCAGGACCACAGCATGAGCAAATGTGCAGAGGTGTGAATGAACATGGTGTAGTCATGGCTCAGAAAGGAAGCCTGGCTAACTAGAATAGAGGCTGCATGAAAGAGCTCAGAAAGGATGATATTAATGGAAGCATGGATCCTGCTTAATGATGGCCTTGAGTTCCAGGGTGAATTAAATATGAGTTGATAGTAGAATGTCTACATGCAAATATCTGCTAATGAATTTTGTGACTTTTGAGATGAGTTTGGATAATAGGCTACACTTAGATTTATGTCTCCTTTGGTGTTCTGTTTAATACTTTCCAAACTGAGCTTGTGTAACATAGGTCAAGATTAAGGAAAAAGACTCATTTTACCCCATTGTGGTTTGGTTAACACTGGGAAGAAGCCTGGGCACTTCAAAGTTATACTCATTAACTGAGGTACATGAGGGTCAGACCTGGGTACCATAGGAGGTTCTCCCAGTGAATAGGCCCAAGTTCAATTTGAGTTTATATTTCCTCCTACCTGGGATTCAGGGTCCCAGGAGGAGACAGCAGGCCCCATGAGAAGGGACAAGGTCTTTAAACTGAAGAGGTTGGTGGTTTCTGTTTCATGTGTTGACAGCATGGGACCTGAATCATTTTTTACATAACAAACCAGGTCTTTTAGCTCACTTTCTGTGACCCTCACATTAGCGGAAAACAATCTTACAGCCTGGAACATTGTTGTCCATTAGCGCTTTTTCTGATAATGAAAATGTTCTATAATCTATATGGATATTGAGTACTTGAAATGTAGTTAATGAAACATTTTATGTTATTTAAATTATTTAAAATCTAAATTGTGACATGTAGCTATTGGTTATTGAATATGTCAAGATAACTATAGAACTAAACTCTAGCTAACATTTAATGAGCAGATATCATGTGCCTGGCCTAGACTAAGAACTTTACATGTACTAACTTATTTCATCCCCACAAGAATCATAAGGAGTAGGCATTCTTATTTTCCCTGTAATAGAAATGAGCGGATTGGGGCAGAAAATGGTTTAGCATAAGGAAGAAATGACAAAGCTGAGATTTAAACCCAGGCAGTGTATTCACAGAGCTTAAACAGCTGTGTCTTCTCATCTTTAAATCATAAATTAATCTTGCTTCCCCCTTCTTACATTCATTCATTTATCTGTGTATGTTATTACAGTGACTGTTTATCCATAAAATGTTAGTCATTCCTCTTGAGAGCTTGTATTCTTCTCCCTCACCTCTGTTTCTAAGTAGCATAGGCTTATTTCATATGCAAATCACTGCATAGCTTCCTGACCCTTATGCCACTGCGCCAATGCAGTGCTTATGACACTAGTGTGCAACAGAATCATCTGGAATTAGGTGTTTCCAATGTGGGAGGTTCCAGATACGACCTGAGAATTAGTGCTTCTAAGAAGTCCCTGGGTGATGCCTATACTGCCTGCTGGCCTGGTGATCAGACTTGGAGACACATTGCCCTGAATCACAGGGTAATTCTGCAGCCAAGGTAATTGGCTTTGAAATAGAATTGTGAATACTTCTCAAATCCTGCCTCTCCTAGACCTTCACCACTCTACTGTCTGTGTCCATGGGCACATCATACTTATGCATATATGTATATACATTCCCTGGTTAATCTCTCCCCATCCGCCACCCACCCCCACCTTTCCTCTGAAATTTGTCAGTCTGTTCCATGCTTCTGTGTCTCCAGAGACATCTGTAATACTTTCAACAATAAAGATAAATTATATATTTTCTCATTGCAGTTGATAAAAAATTCAAAACTAAAGTTAATTCGATGGGGTGGTAATGGGGAGATAAGGACACATTGTAATAACTTAATCAATTAAGAAATTAAAATAATAAAGCTAATGCATAAAATTAGTATATTACTTTGATACTTATGTATAAAGTAGCTGTTATGATTTTTTATAAACCATTTTTTCTGAAAATTACATTGAATCATTTTTATCTCATTCTTTTTTAAATAGACAAGAATGAAGAAAAAAAGTAGAGAGCCATAATACTTAGGAGAATCAGGGTATTTCCATTCCCTCCCTCCTCCATGCATAATCCAAGTTGAGGCTTCAGGTAACATTTATTAAGCTGTAATTTTTACAGCCAAAACATATGGCTGAATGTCAATATCTGTGTCTCATAAGAAAATACAAAAAATTCCCAATAATTGCCTTTTTTTTTTCTGGAAAACTACATTGGAGAATATTGGCTGTGAACTGAAACCAGCATTTCTAGTTGATATCAGAAGTACATGTTATTGAAATAAAAAGTAGAAACTTCAGAAGGAAACTGGCAACACCAAAATTCTTTAAACTAAAACTAGGTATATTCAAATATTGGAATGATGAAACACAAGAAAGCATCACAACTTACTATTAGACATCAGTCTTTGCCCTCAACATCTTTATTTTGCATAATCTAAAATGTTGCTATGGTTACAAGTATAATATCTTTATTTTGGCACCAAGAATAATGCAAAATACACAGTATGTAGGTTGTAAAGCTAATGAGAGTTCTCAGAATGACTGAAAAGCATGAACTCATGATGCACATCATACTTATTCATCAGTTGAAGAGTTGTTGACAATTCTCTTGGTGTGAGACAATTTGCTATCCATTACCAGGTGTAGAAAAAAACATTAACAAGAGATGATCTATATACTGTAGTCAGTTTTATGAGCTCAGTTATTTAAGTGTTGCCTTCCTTTTCTGGAATGATCCAGAAAGTGTGCTGCTCTTTTCACTCCGCTAGTTCCTCCCTAAAGTAGGTTAATGTTAAGACTATTTGAGAATGGCTGCCATCTTTTTCACTGAGTAACCATGTGACTTTGGGCCAGGATGCTCTCAGGATCTAATTCAATTGACCTCTAAAATGAGGCATTTGAACTAGCTGATTATTAAGTTCTTATCCTGTTCTATTAAAGGGTGTTTATTTTTATATTATATTTTTATTACCCAACTAATGCACATTTAATTGCAGAATTTGTTTCAATTACAAAAACAAACAAACAAACAAACAAAAAACCACAAAACACACACACAAAAGTTTTAAAAGAGATGGGTATCTATAGTTCCTTTCTATAATATAAAGTGTTTTGATTTTATCATAATCCTCTAGCTTGACCCTAACCATCAAGCTTTCACATAATGAAATCATTTCTATAAACCAGAAATGCATCTCTAGTCATTAATAATATTTCTAATAGTATGGAGACATGATTATGGCAGTTCAACCTGAGTCCCTCAACCTTCATGGTCTTTCGTACAGAAAATAATAAGACTTCAGGTCGGACCATATTTGCAGTAACCATTACCATGTGAGATTGCTGCCAATATTCCACTGAGTTGGCTGAGTAAGAGATCATTGGAAATTAAACCTCTAGGGAAACGGTCCCGGGCATTTATCATTCAAAAATATCAGGAGCCACTTCCCTTTATTGAGTCAGTAATGGAGGGAAAACATCAAAATGTATGACCTTAGTGTCCTGGGAATAGTGAAGATTGCTATGCTTATATCAGGGGGATTTACAAAGAAAAGAAAGTATTGTCTGCTCTAAATTTTGTGGACTGTTCGCTTAAAATGCATTAGCCAGTCTAGCCCAAGCAAAACAAACAATCTTCATAAAAGTTTATTTTATTTTGTGGTGGAATTGCATTTTCTACAGTTATAAAATAATAAGTATAAAAAATAAATTGTTAAGTATCAGAAAGGTCAGTTTCACTTGAGTCTGCTTTTCTATCTTTGGAGGAAAGCTTAGTCTTCCATTGATGGTTACCTGGTTGCTTCTAGGCATAAATTCAACTGTGGATTGACAGGGTCAGCTCATAAGTTTGCTCTGTTGCCTGTTCCTCCCCCTGGCCCCCTAGAAGCTTCTGGGTTCAGGATAGTTTTATGAAACAGTGTAGACATGGGAACTGGGTTTGCAGTTGAGTTTTTAGAATCTCTCATTGCTGACTTCTGTTGAAGTGGATTTATCCTATTATTAGGATAGATCAGAAAGGGCTCCTTCTGTTCCTGATTGCACCTACTGATTCCCAGCATGACTCAATTCTCGGGTCTATATGCACTTTGCCTTCTAGGACTCAACCTCAATGTTTCCTCAGATCATTATCATGCCTCGACCATTTCACAACTCTCCTGAAGTTTCAAAATCCTCAGCATAACTCCCTGTAGTTTGTCTGCTTGTGGAGGATGTTGTGTGGCTGTGTCCAGGCCCTGTTTAGGAATGCTCCACAGACAATGGCATTTTACCTTGTAGGTGTCATGTAAGCTGTAAATTTTCTGTTAGTCTTACATTACCTCATTGACTGAGATTACCCCAAAACTGACTGCGATCTATACTGGACTTTCAGTCATCCTGCCTCATCTTCGCATTTGACATTCTACAGTGGGAGGGGCCCTAGGAGTCACCCCCAGAAATCTGTAGATACCACTACCCTTTCTCTGCCCAGCAGTGAAATTCTTTTCATCTTTTGATGAGAAAACATCTCTTAGATAAGCATGATTTTTTTTTACTATCTTTTAAGTCTTAATAAGACTCAGAAATGAAGCAAAAATGAAAGTTTTCTCAAGTTATTTTTTTATAATTGAAGGCCCTCGAATTTAAGAATATTTGTTGCTTCTATTAGATACTCTTCCAAGTCCTTTAAAGAATAGAAAAGCTGAGTGTGATTATTGTTCTCACTTTATCAGCTCTTCCTGAATGAAGTGTATTTATTGGTAGAACATGAGGGAAGGAAAAAATTAACTAGAAAAACGCACACAGTTGGATATCAAAACACTATGCTGCTGTACTTAAATTTGCATATTAAATAAATGTTTGAAATAACATTTTTGCATTTTAATTTTCTTTATTTTCATAAAGAACCTAGATTTTATGATTTTTATTTTCAAGAACAGAAACCCAATTTATTATGTTGTGCCTAAAGGAAGAAAGAAAAATAATTAGGTCATAAATTAGGGAATGCCTATATTCTAATTATAGCAAATTTAATCATATACACAGTGTTCATTTTTTCTCAATTACTATTTTTACATTTTATATGCATCATTCTAACAACATTAAAGTAGATAAACTATATATTTTATTTTTAATATATTTTATTGATTTCTTCAGAGAGGAAGAGAGAGGGATAGAGAGTAGAATCATCAATGAGAGAGAAACATCCATCAGCTGCCTCTTGCATGCCCCCCACTGGGGATGTTCCTGCAATCACAGTACATGCCCTTGACTGGAATCGAACCTGGGACCTTTCAGTTCGCAGGCCAATGCTCTATCCACTGAGCCAAACCAGTTAGGGCTAAACTATATATTTTTAATTATATAAATGAAAAATGAGGGGGAAACATAGTTAGTCAAAATGAATAAAAAACTAATGGGAAAAGAAGGATCCAGATTCAGATGTCTTGATTCCAAAATGCCCATACTATTATTCTATATGCTGAGAAAATGACTTAACCTCTTAATTTTATTTCATTACAAACTTCCCATGAATTTTAAGAGCACAGAGAACATTTTACAACTTGAAAAACTCCAGAACACTTATCAAAGTCCTAAGCGGATACGGAATGCAAATATATTTGTAGGTGATTACAGTAAGTGATATTTTTATTTAAAGTATCAACATCCAGTTGTGATTAAAATAAGTTATTCCATTAAAGTAAATATACTCACATCTACACAGATGCATCTCATGGAAGGAATACTGAGCAAAAATACAGATCAGCCCTGGCCAGGCGGCTTAGTTGGTTGGAACATGAACCCATACAATAAAGTTTGGGGTTCAGTTCCCTTTCAGGGAACTTAACTAGGTTGCAGGTTCAATCTCCTTTTGGGGAGTGTAAGGCAGGCAATGGATCAATGGTTCTCTCCTGCATTGATGTTCCTCTCTCCCTCTCTCTTTTCCCCATTCTCTCTAAAATCAATGTAGAAAAATATCCTCTGGTGAAGATTAAACAAATACAGATAAAAATGCATTATGATTCCATTTTAAAAAGTTCAAAACTGGCAAAACCGGACATATGCTATTTAGAAATACATAGAGAAAAGAAAATTATTGAGGAAAGGAAATAATTATTAATATCAGGAATATGCCGTGGAAGAAGGAAAACATGATTAGGTAGTTGAGTAAGCAGGATTCTGAGGTATTGTTAATGATCCTTTTCTTCAGTTGGATGATGGTTACAGTGGTATCAGCTATATTTCCATTTTTATGTCAGAAATATATCACGTATCTTCCTTTGCATGAATGATACAGTTCACAATATAAAGTACCATTGCCATCCAGTTACATCTTTACTAAACATGTCTTCCAAGATTTTATAGAGTGGTCATTGCACTTTGGATGATCTTTGTACTTTAAATTGGGATTTCCCCCACCTCGATGCTACTGGTATTTGGGGCTGGGTATTTTCCTGTTGTGGGAGGTGATCCTGTGCATTGCAGGATGGTTAGTAGCACCTTTAATCCAGTAGATGTTACCAGCACATCCCTCCCAAGTCTTGCAAACCCAAACTGCAGACTTTGGCAAATATGCTTGTGTGGAAGGGGTGGAGATGGGACACAGATTTATTCCTGGTTTAGAACTGCTGCTTCAGAGTCTTGTCTTTCCTGGTACTACCTGTGTTTTCACTGATTTCAGCATATTTGTGCTTTATGTTTCACCCCCTTCATTGCATGCTTCCTATTTAGCAGCACAGGATGGAGCAGGCTGTGGGCTTTTCGAAAGCATTCCCCCAGCCTTTTCCAGCACATTGAGCATTCATTCCAGATGCACTGCAGAGCGTGGCATGCGGATCCATCATTCTGAGGGTCCAGGTCATCCTCACTAACCTCAGGACAGTAAACAACAGCAGGGACTGCTTCTCAGGTGGCTGCAGTATCACTTACGACCCATGGTGGTGACAGGTCACTTCTAGAGAACAAGCTGCCTGTCCACGAGCAAGCTGCATATACAAGAGTGGAAGCAAAAAAAAAACACAAAACAAAACAAAACAAAAAAAACCTGCACAGAGCATTGGTAAGATGTGGTTCTTTTCCAGAACAAAGAGATAAAAAGGCTGAAATAAATGCTCTCATGAGAGGCTTACTTTTCCAACAAGATTCTTAGAAGATCCTTGAGAGTTGATTTTATATATATATATTGATATATATATATATATATATATCAATATATATATATATATCAATATATATATCAATATATATATCAATATATATATATATATATATATATATATATAGAGAGAGAGAGAGAGAGAGAGAGAGATAGAGAGAGAGAGAGAGAGAGAGAGAGAGAGAGAGAGAGAGAGGTTTAATTAGGTAATGTCTGGAGAAAAATAAATAAATAACTAAATAAAGCTGAGCTCCTCAAAGAAAGATGCAATCAAAGTGACTTTTTTATTAACTCGGGTAGTTTTGAAACATCTCCAGCTGATGCATGTTTGCTGTCTGAAGCTTGTTCATTTTGCCTCCACAAGCTAGTTCTTTTAAGCCGTCTGTTTAATTGGCCATTACTTGAACTAGCAAAGCTATCAGTAGGAAGATATCTTGAAGTAATGCATTACTTAAATTTCAGTTTTGTTTCTTTTTCATATAAAGGGCCACGCATATTTACATATGAAAAAATCTTCATTCTACCTCATAGCCCCATAACTACCATGGACATGGTTTTTCTCTCTGTATTTTTTGTTATAGCTCATTTTATTGATATTTTAGCTAAGGTCCTGATGTTTGAAATAGATATTCTAGAATTATTCATTTTCAATTTTAAAAAACAATTTCTGCTCTCTGAATAAGGGTCCTTTTGCCAGTATATATTTGAGTAAAGGCCTGCATGTGTTCATTCATTTAAGTCCTTTAAACAAAGTCAGGAAACCTCTTTCATACCTGACCTCTCTGTGAAGGGCTGATGACCCCTGACATGTGATTGAGTTTATTAAATATTATCTCACTCTGTTCTTAATCATGCATGTATGTCTTGCACACTTTTCTTATTAGTGGCTCTAAAACACCATCTCTTGAGCTATTTTATTTTTTACTAGAGGCTCAGTGCATGAAATTCATGCATGGATAGGGTCCTTATGGGCTGCTGGCTGTCTGCTGGGGCCTCTCTTCCCCATAGTCGCAGCCAGGGCAAGGTCAGCCAGGGGGAGGGGCCTCCGGCAGTTGGCCACCCTGCCCTGGCCCCCAGTGGAACAACTGTTGAACTCCTCATTCAGGGGACAATTTGCATATTAGGCTTTTATTATATAGAATTTTTAACAAGCTGGCTAAGATTGTTGTTCTCTCAGATTGTTTAGTCTCCTCTCTTTCACATCAAGCTCTAAGAGTAGCAATCTTTTCTCGGTGCCACTCTCATGCTCAAGCCAAGACCCAATCACTCCCAAGTGCACTTGAGTATTGCAAGTTATCAAGTGGGTATAAGAGTAATTCTACCAGTAAAATATATTCAAGTTTTCTTTTGGAACAACTATATTTGGGAACAATTCTACTTCCCACATTAAATATATGTATGGTTATATGTTACATACTGTATACATTTATATTAGATTTAATTTAAAACACATGTCTGATTGTGGACAAGATAAATGTTCATTTAAAACCAATGGTTTTGCATACATCCCAGTTACTAGAATGACTGGATTTGATTACTTAAAACAAATACAGAAATTTTAGTATGTTTATCCTAATGTACCAGATCTAGAGATTTCAGATCCAGGAGAAGGGTGTGTCTGTGAAAGTTTTTATATATTTTGGGGGATATCTGAAATCCCAAATTAATAATCAAGTTTCAGTTAAAATTTTAGTTTTATATATGAGGTTTCTGCTTTTCCATAGGAGTATCTCATGAAAAGTAGAGGTGTTTTTTTTTTTTTTTTTCATTTTTGTTTATTTGTTTATTTTTATTTTCATTTCAAGGCAAAATTATTCTCTGGTAAAATTACTCAACAAGAACTTTTTTAGATATGCAATTTCGTGGTATTGATGAACTATTTTTATTTGCATTTTTACTGACACTAAATGAAATTGTCTTTGAAAGGAGTGTTGAAAATTGTCCCTATTAAATAACAATTATCACACTAATAGAAAATATTCAAAAGCAAGCTCAGTTTATCTTTTAAATCTTCTGCAGTGCTTTTTATTGATAATAATGATGCCACTGGAAATTGCAAGGGCATCAAGGTTTCCCCTTTGTAAATTGCCACCTAAAGTTTATAATGATTAAAATGTTAAAAGTTAGCGTTCATAGGACATATTATATGGGAACAGCAACTTTCAGGACATTTCACAGTGTTTAAACTTCTTTGAAATTTAACAGGGACTCCAAGTTTGCTGGAATAGCCTTAGAAAATAAAATTAAAAAAATAGATTAGATTTTAAAATTATTTTCTGGCGAGGTCAGAAATATCTGACATTAAATCCCAGTTGTACCTTTACAACAAGGATGTCAAACTCAAAGGCTAACACAAGCCAAATAGGCAAGGTTTAAATATATGTGCCCCCCCCAAAAAAAAATAAAATAAAAAAAACACACACAAGCTTCAATTTTCATAGAAATGTAGGTTTATTTTGAAAAGTATAGTATAACATAGAAGAAGAGCAATGATAACATTAATGTTTTCTTACTTATTTGTTGGGCTGCAGAAATATTCGTTGTGGGCCACATGTGAGCCGCAGTTCGAGAGTTTGATATGCTTGCGTTACATGGTTTCAATCAGGTCCGATGATTCTTTAAGCATCAGTGTCCTTGATGAACTAGTGACATTAGTATAAATCTTAAAGGGTTGTGTTGGGATTAATTGGATCATATATGTTAGTACTGATGCACGTAATAAACATTCAATAGGAATGAGGACAGATAGGACGATGGGATTATTTATCTGATTTGTAATCCACTTATAATCTAATTTTCTCTGAATATTTTTGTGACATCAAGTAGATACCTTTTGAATGAAATAGTATTAAGCTTGAATGGATGTTTTTTTTTCCCATTAAAGAGAAGAAATTGCTGTAGATATGGTACAATGCAGAGGAATTGGACTATGCATGTCTATAACAGAGGAAGGAGTAGAAATTTTGTTGCCAGCTGCAAATAAAATCTTACTATTCCACAATACTCAGACATTCCAGTTCCAGAATGTTTATGGTACTTGGAAGTGTAGTCTTCATTTCAAGAAACAATAATGGATACTAATCACAAACTCAAAATTGCATGAGCCAGGAAGGTCACAAACAGAAGAGAAGGAAACTTAGGGAAAGAAACCATGGTGGGTGAAGGGCAAGCACTGAGGGCCCAACATTGTGGTCTGGGTATAGCATTCGGGGATATTAATAGTGAGGTAACTATTTTAGAATTCCTTGTGTTTAAACATTTAATACAATAATACAGTCCTTGCAGATAAAGTTCTAATGCATATGGCTTTACTATTTATTTGTTTATTATTTTTATAGTTTTATTGTTGAAAGGGTTACATATGTTCCCTGTTACCCCCATTGACTCCCTGCAGCCTGTCCCCACCCCCTGCTCCAGGTCTTCACCGCCCTATTGTCTGTGTCCATGGGTTTTGCATAAATGCATACAAGTTGATCTCTTCCCACTGATTACTATTTAAATAGTAATATTCTTAATCTAATAGATATAAAATTTGCTATCCAAGACTTTGTTGCAATAGCACAGTTTAGCTTGCAGCATCCTGCTTTTTTTATGCTACCTTGGTTATACCATTGCTTTCTAAAATGTTGATCACATTTATATATCAAGCAAAGTACGTTGCCTTTGATCTTTGCACTGTTAATATTGATGATGCATCTACATTTGTTGATGCTTCAAAATCACATACAAAATACTCACTAATCTATGTGAATTGGAATAAGTTTGAAATTTGATTCCTAAATATATTTATTTTTTTGAAAAGTAGATGATTCCTTTTCTTCTTCCCTGATTAAAGAAATCTACTGTAGTTAGAAAACATTCAAGTGTATGAGTTCATGGTGAACATGCTTGAAGTTTAAGGAATAGTGCTGCTTGATATTTGTTTGTGAATCTAAAGTGTGTTCATAAGAAAACTAAAGAGGGAAGGTCAGTTTTGAAAGAGGCCAACAAGAATCTCTCACTGACATTCTTTTTATTGATATACTAGTGGCCTAGTGCACAAAATTTGTGCACGGGGGCAGAGTGTTCCTCAGCCCAGCCTGCACCCTCTCCAATCTTGGACCCCTCGGGGAATGTCTCACTGCCAGTTTCGATCCCTGTCAGACATCCTCTCACAATCTGGGACCACTGGCTTCTCACCTGCCTGCCTGCCTGATCACCCCTAACCACTCTGCCTGCTGTCCAGCTTGCCCTCAACAGCCTCTTCCCACCCCCCACCCCCCTCTAGCCTGCTCTCCCCAACTGCCTCCCCTGCCTGCTTGCTTACCCCCAACCGCCCCTCCCTGCTGGCCTGCTCGCCCCCAACTGCTCTCCCCTCCTGGCCTGATAGCCCCTAACCTCCTCTGCCTTGGCCCTGCCACCATGGCTTTGTCCAAAAGGATGCCAGGAAGGTCTCCCAGTCTAATTAGCATATTACCCTTTTATTTGTATAGATATTTGGAGATGTTTCATATTGATTAGCATTAAGATCTTACCAAAATCTAAGTTCTTCATGAAGGGCAAGAATTTAGGACAGGGATCTCATTAGTGAAAAAGAATACTTCAGTAATAGCCTGTGTCCTGTGTCCATGGTTTATATTTTGACGTAAAAAAAAATATATATGGTTTTAGCTATATTAAAAAACTTTTTTTAATTACAATTCTTTCACATCGAAATTGGAATGCCCCTTGAGGAACAACTAGAATCATTAATTACAGGCTTAATAACATGTTGCTAATGGTCAGAAAAATTCAACTCTGAATTGAAACCCTCAGTACTAAGAAAATATGAAAGGATGCAATTCTGAAGTTTATTCAGTTTTCTCTTTTGTTCCATATCCCCAGTGCGCCGGGTGATTGAAAATGCTTTGTTAGTGAACTGTAGCCTCCAACTCTTGAAGTCAGTCCATGTGTTTTGACTTCAATGATGCATCACAGATTCATTTATTTTCATTTAATTAGTTGGCCCTTTCAATTTGAGTCCCCAAACATTGCAGTGTCATGTTTACCAGAGTGAATGTGACCATGGAGATGTGCTCCTAACCATTCCCATCTCTTTGGAGAATCCCTCTGGTGCTCATGGGAAAGTCAAGCATTTAATCCTGCCTCGGTGCCAAATGACTTGTCATTACATTTGAAGCAGTGCTGAAGAGTTTGAAGCAAAATGTAATTAGTGTCTGTCCTGCCTCATAATATTTCTGCGAATTCAACATTTGCATTTTAAAATAATAATGCCTAAGATCATATTGCATCATTGTCAGTGTGAGTTATTATTGCCCTATAGGCTGGCCCTAACTCTGTAAAGCCTGACAGGAACACGGGGACTAATGGCCTGAAGTAGGTCACATGCTGCTGACCAGTACAAATGCTGTCAGAGCAATTGTACTTTAAATTTCTCAAAAGGGTTTGGCATTTGTGATGGCAATTGGATTATTTTAACTCTCCTTTGTATTAGCTTAAATTATGTTTCAGAATTATATGACAGTGTAGGAAGGATACTGTTGTATGTATACTGAATTTTATAGGGAACTTTTTTGGCTGTCCATGGGATATTAAAAACTGTTAAATCACCTAGGAGTTGCAGATAATTTCCCCTTATGTAAGAAAAGAAATAATAAAGAATGTATGTAACAGGAGTGAAAATCTGTTTTTTTGCTTTTATTCTCTCTCTTTTAAAAATGTTTGTTAGTACACTAGAAATTAATATCTACTTACCATAAACCATTCTTTGAAAAATATTAATTTGTTAACCAATTAGAGTTATATGTATTTAGGTTTTGTGAAATTAGCCCTGGTACCAACATTTTATCTTGAAAGGAGAATCAAGCAGAGTAATTATAATGAGTAGCAACAACCTCTTTTAAATGTTATCAATGGTTTTATTAAAAATAATTTCCTTAGTAGGTGTGGGAGTACAAAAAATAACTTTCTTCCACCTTCTCAGTTCTTTTGACTGGGCTAATAACCCAATTAAAATGAGATAGATTAACAGGGGGAAGTGCCCAAAATGTATTATGGGTGTACATGCCAGAGTGCCATAAGACATAATTAAGAATCATTTTCCATTGTTAAATACATAGTATGAGAATAATTCAGATACAATAAAAGTTGGCTGAACCCTTGAATCCTTACGTTATGCCACACATACTTTTGAAGTTACGTCCATGTACTCTCAAAACTTTTTATTTACTAGTGAATGGGTATGTGGCGATTATGTTAGCTCAAGCCAGTGTATTTTATAACTAAAGAGGAATGTGATTATCTGGGCTTATCTAACATCTCTTCTAAAGCTCTCTCGGTTTACATTTTTTTCAGTCTAATCCACAAAATAGTATATTTCCTATTATCTAATCGTATGATGTTAAATGCATACACAATGATATTAGGAAGTGCTCTCATTTTTATAAAAGCATGACAAACCTTTAAATATAGATTAAAAGTGACTGGGTTAATTCTTCACATGCCTTAATATCAGCGTTTTTCTATGCATTCATTGAAACATACATTAACATAACATGCACAACATTTAATTAACATGCACTTGACATGTAACATGTATTTGCATATATATATAGCATGCATTATATATGTTACTTTTCACATGTGTCTGGGGATTTTATTGGAAGTGCTGTTGTCTTTCACTGTCTAGCAATGGTAAGCTAATTTTCTAGTTGCAGTTATAATCTAAGCTAACTTATCCCTACCCCAAAAACTTCAAAGATTAAGTGTCATAAAAAAATTGATCCTTAAAGAAGCAACAAAAAAGTTATGTATACAAATACTAAGTTGATTCTTAGCAAAATATTCATCAGCCCTTTTCAGAGATTTTGAATAGAAAGCTACAAAAACCAAAAAGAAGGGATATATCTTGATAACAGTGCTACAAAATCAACTCTCTTTAAAGGTATACTTAAAGTTGAATTTATGATAGCAGGCCTCATTTTATCTTCTTTATTCTGAAAGTATGGGGTAAGTGAAATGATTTCTGTGTTTTCCCTCCTAAGGATATGATAATTATTATTTTAGTATTTCAAGGTTAAAGCAATAAATCAATATATATTAGCATCATAATTAATGAATTGTTCCCATACCTCAGTTCTTTAAAGGTCACCTGACAGTGGTTTCTTGATAATCAATTATTGGTTTCTAAGATGATTGCTATTTGAAAGTAAGGGATTAATACTTTCAGGCTGAAGTTTATTATTCTGCTTACATTTATTTCTAGTTTGTTTATTAAGTCATTTTAAGAGAAGACGGGATATTATGTTGAAGTATCTATTTCCTATTTCTACATTCTACTATTATTACAGCCCTCTCTGTATTAAACAAGGAAATTTAGCATGGGAATTTATAAGACGTAAAGAAATATTTTCTTTGTGCACAATGACATCTATACTGAATAAATAAAGTATGCTTAGGAAAGCTTCCATAAAACAGCTCCCTCTCCCCCTACAAAAATAAAATAAAATAAAAAATAGAATAATTAGAATCCTCAACTCATGGAATGAATCTTGGGTTTGGAAGGAAACTGAGACATTTCCCATCCCAACTTCACAACAAAAGAAGATTTTGGCTCAAAAGATTAGTCTTCACTTAAAAAAAATACATTTAGTATATATTTATTGATAACAGAGAGGAAGGGAGAGGGTGTCAGAGACAGAAACATCAATGATGGGAGAGAATCATGGATCGACTGCCTTATGTATGCCCCATACTGGGGATCGAGCCCAGAATTCAGGCATGTGCCCTGGACTGGAATCGAATCTGGGACCCTTCAGTTCACAGGCTGACATGCCATCCACTGAGCCAAACCAGTGAGGCCTAGTTATCATTTTAAATCAAACTTTACCCAGTGCCTCCTTAAATCCAGAACACATTTCTAGATTCAGGGAAAAGAAAGTGAAAAAATACACCCTTAAACTTGCAGTGGTGAATTGGTCAGGACCAGCTAACTACTATAAAAGGCAACCCCTTAATTTTAGAGACTTAACACAATATTTATTTCGTGGAGCAGCTAGGGCACTGTTATCCGCAGAGTTGCTCTGGGATCTAGCATCTTTTTTCCTATCCACAAAACTCTTATCTAATTTTTATAAGTCCTGTCTATTCAACTATGGAAAGGAGAAAGAGAATGAGGGGATCATTGAATAAGGAAATGTTTATGGGCCAGGCCTAAAGTTAGTACCACTTCTGCTCATATTTGATTATTATCATACTAGTGGCCCAGTGCATGAATTCATACACCTTGAATGGATCGGTGAGCTGTGATACTACGGTATGCACAGTGGCAGGTCTCAGCCCATCCTCCATGCCTCCCCTACCCTTCCCACCGCACCCCAGCTCCTTGGTCCCCTGTTTGCTGGAACCAGGGCTCTCTCTTCTGCCACTCTCACCTGCTGACAGCATGGAGCAATTGGGGCCAGCACCAGCAGCGGGTGCAAGTGGAACCAGCACTGTCAGTGGGTGCAAGCAGCAGCTGCTGCCCCAGTCACCCCTCAGGAGCAGTGGATGGTGGAGAAGCCCTCGGGGCGACCAGGGCTGGCAGCCACCACTCATACCCACTAATAGTGTTGAGTGATCAGACCAGTACTGGGCACTGGCAGCAGGTACAAGCAGTGGCTCTGGCGCTGGCAGTGGGTGCAAGCAGGGTGGGCACCAGCAGCAGGTGTGAGCACTGGGTGGGACTGCAGCACATAGGAGCAAAGAATTTCAGTAATCACCAGACGCTCACCCCAATGACAGTGAGCGGCACCCTTCCTTGGTATGGTGCCCCCGCTCACCTGCTCCACCATCTCACTGTGGCCTATGCCTGCCATGTTCTGCACATGCCCCCCGTTGGTCAGCACACATTATAGCAACCGGTTGTTTGGTTGTTCAGTTGAGCCGGTTGTTCTGCTGTTCGGTCTATTTGCATATTAGCTTTTTCTTATATAGGATGATCATAGCAAGTAACAAGGAAAGCTGATAAATGTAGCTAAGCTTGGTGCCCTGGAGGAAGGCAAAATGACTAATTAGTCTCTCCTAAAAGGTCCCTGCAGTTTATTAGCATTACTAAGACATTATCCCTCTAGCGCCTTTTTGACCACTTACATGTCACCACTTAAGTAAGAGTGAAAAGCCATGTATGTATGAATTTGCAATTAAATCCTGGGATCTTAATAATAACTCAAATTAGTAAAATGATTCCTCTCTTTGCAAGTACCTGGACCTGACTTATTAAAATAGGCCATTTTAAGTTGGAGGAGTAAATGGGAAACTTTGTATGTGTCATTTTAACTTAGGTTATTAAAATGCAGGTGCTGGATGGTATGAACACAATTGATTTTCTTTGCACTTAGAATTCTATTAAGAAGCAGTTATTATATGGCTCTCATCTAACAGACAACTGGGAAGTGCTTGTAGAAATCTTCAGTTCAACCTGGGTGACAGCTACACACTCACGTAATGGACAGTACAGCTATAAAGAGGCATTGCCATTTGTAGGAAAACAGCAGTATAATGCTTCATACAAGGAATGTTATAACAGCCCAAGCCAATATTAAAACAGCCAAGATTAAAGATGTGCTTAATTCATCTGCAATAAACTTAAATGATTGAACTCTCCAAAGATATTCAAAAGTTAAAACAAGTGCTTAAACTATATGCCTGGAGCCCCACATAATACAGACTGGCTATGGCTAAAGGAAAAATGAGAATTACATACATCCAGATCTGATCAATTCACACAGTTCATTTACCACCCACTTACTAGGTACATGTTTTGTTTACATATCATTCACTTCATACAGTTGGAAGTTAATAAAGAAGTATGCCCATGCCTCCAATCTTTCATGTTTACTTCTGTTGACAATGAACTCCAAACTCTAGTTTGTCATTCCAGACTTTTTTTTTCAGGGTGGCCTCACTGGTTTTCAACATTATTTTTCAATCTGTTAAATAAACCAAACTTGTTACTCTGCAAGAATATTTCTCCCCAGTGATTCTTTCTTTCTTACTCTCTCTCTCATCACAAGTGCAGATTAATGTTATCATAATCTGCTTTTTACTTCTTTTTTTTTTTTAAGTATTGAGTCTACTGCTTCATGCTCTTCTCTCACCAGAGTAGGCCACAGTTTGAGTTTCAGGACTAACCAATCATTAACAATTGGATTAACTGTATTTTGTGGATTCTTTGGGATTTACTATGTATAGGACCATGTCTTCTAAAAACAAAAACAAAAAATGACTTTTTTTTTTACCTCTTTATTTCTAAATTGGATACATTTTATTCCTTTTTCTCGCTTCATTGTTTTGACTACCTCTTCCTTTTATGTATGTATTCTTCCATTATTTTCTCATTCGTATATTTGTATATGTTTATATTTTGCCTTTTAAAATAATATGAAAGTTTTAATATTAAAGCTATTACCTTTTGTCTATCTTGTATCTTATAAAAGTATTTTCTAGTATGCTAGATATTTTAGTTTTTTATTATATATCTAGAGATCCGGTGCACGAATTTGTACATGGGTGGGGTCTGGCCAGCCCTCCCTGATCGGGGCTGATTGGGCTGGGCCATCCAAGGGGAGGGGCCACGGGCAGTTGGCCATCTGGCTCTGCCCCCTGGTCAATATCCCAGTTGAAGGTACAATTTGCATATTAGCCTTTTGTTGTATAGGATGCTTATTTATATGGTTTTTAAACTTAGTGGCATAAAATGTATACTTTATTTTATTGTTTCAGCTTCACACCTGTTTAAAAGTTTTATCTTGGTAAAATAAAACATATGTAATATCAAGATGCTCCCCAAAATACTTTTGAAAACTTTTTAAATGTCAATGAAAGAGAATTTTAAACTAATTGCAAGTCAAAAATTGTCAGTAACATTATAAAAAATCTGAACAACTTGGTGATCCTTGGAGGTAAGTGAATTCAAGAAGACTAGATGGAAGCAATATAAATTATAAGTTTTGGACATTTCTTTATAAGGGAAATGTAGAAACAGTTGAGCAAGACCTGCTACAATGTGAGTTTAGATTACAGCAGTTCCTGACTCAAGTGATTTCCTTAAGAATGACACTTCTCTTGTAAACCTGCCGCAATTCTGGACATTACTCCTCTTGGCATCCTTCTTTGTGGCTCAGATAATGATTATCAGAAAATAATATCCTGAGAAAATGGAATATATAATAAAAGCTAATTATTTTGTAGAGATTGTTGATACCAGGTATGATTTTAAGTGTTCTACATATATTAACTTAAAAATATTTGTCTTTATTTATTAAGGTATTACATATGTGTCCTTATCACTCCAGTGCCCCTCCAAACCCCCACTCATACCCTCATCCCCCTGCTGTCTGTGTCCTGTGGTTAGGCTTATATGCATGCATACAAGTCCTTTGGTTGATCTCTCCCTCTTACCCCAACCCTCTACTACTACATTCCCTCTGAGGTTTGATGGTCTGATCAATTAAATTTTTAATTATTATATTATCCTTATGAAGCAGATACTATTAAATAGCCCCCGTGTATTGAATAAGGAAACTAAGGCATCATGTGGTTAGGTAACTTTCTCAAGGTCACAGACCTAGTCCAATAGAGAGCCAGTGTTCATACCTGGCCAGTTATGCTCCCTATATGACTGTCTAATTTGGATATGGAGAGTAATTCTGGAATTATTTTGAATACAATGTGCTCAAAAAGAAGAGATCAAATTCTGAATACAAAGAATGGATTCATATTTTTGAATATGGTACAAAACCAAGACTCTTAAGTAACCTGCACCCGATATAGTACTGTGTTGAGGGAAGATGCATTTGCCCCAACTCAGTCATTGACTTAACACAGTTGGTATACCACACAAGTACTACAACATGATTAACAATGGCAAAGACTATTATAGCATTGCCTTCCAAATAAAAATAAAATTTTTAGATCATAATTTCAAAACACAGATGAGTAATTAAGATACTAAGTTGTCAGCTGTATAGAAGAGTTGTGCCAAACTATTATATTATCAGACCTAAGCACAACTTAGTAAAAACCAATGAATTTCAGACTTGGGCATATCAGGAGGTGGGTGGGGAAAACTTCATTAATTAAGGGTATGCAGACCTTTCCTGTCTCATTTGAAACTGAACATTTTATCCATCTATCTCACATGCAAACAGTGAGGGATTTAGAATTAAAAACAGATGAACTCAAATACAATGACTTTAAGTTAGAACCTGTGGGGGCACGTAATAAAGACATGAGAAAACAATTGATAGAAACATACAGCTTTATGCAGTTTCAATTACTTTTATAATTAAAATTTAAATTGAGAACCAGAGAAGTTATAAGATTACTGTTGAGGGGGAAGGGGAGGAAGCAAGGGAGAAAGGCAGTGAATAGAAAACAGAAGAATCCTAAGGGAGAGTGATATGGTACTGAAGGTATAATTTCTCCATGTCACCAATTACCTACAGGTAGGTTGGATATTGGGTCTTTTATTCACAATATGGCTTTCTGAGGGTGATTGTTACTGCTATTGGTTTCTTTTCCTGGGAAGCAATATGCAAACATTAAACACGGTTTTTATTAGAATTAAAGTACTCTTCATTTGGAAATCTTTATTTAGGATGTTGATTGTCATTTTAAATAATTAGTTATGTCTAATTTTGGTAGTAACTTTTATTTTCTGTGAGAGATTGACACTTGATTTAGAGGAGCAAGATATTTAAATATTGCAGAACTTAGAGCCAAAAATTATGAATAAACTTCCTACTGCCCTGAATGAATGACACATTTCCCCCCTCAAGTTATTTCTCTCTCTCTCTCTCTCTCTCTCTCTCTCTCTCTCTCTCTCTCTCTCTCTCTCTATATATATATATATATATATATATATATATATATATATAATAGATAGATAGATAAGTAGATAGGTAGGAGAGTAGATTGATTTATATAGAGAGCAATCTAAGTAAAATATGAAAATCCAATTTAGTTTATTGTAATGAATCACTATATAATTTTAAAAAATCACTATTTCATTATGAATTAAGACAGCCTATAATTGTTACTATACTATACCATAGAAAGGGACCTCATCTTTTCAGCTAAGTATTACTTAAAGCTACCAATAAAATATTTTGAACATAGGGGTCTTCAATAAATATTTGCTGAATTGAATTGATATTTTTTACTATGAATATTCAAGTCATATTTTATAAAAATAACTTTACTTACATATTATATTTGGAAATTTTTAATTCCAGGTTTGGCTTGATAAGAAGCCAATAAATTCCTCAACTTTTATTCCTGTAAGATTGGAGAGGAGATTTGTCTATGTACACATTTTAATATTTTGGACTTCATACTAATAGGCCTGCTTGAGACAGTAATTCAGATGGCAGATGGTTATTATATTGTGTTTAACAAGCATTTAAAATGGCATCTATTTCAGGCGCTGCTCTGAGCCCTTTAAAAATTATAGGGAAAATGTAGATCAGGCAGATACCAGTAGGAAAACATTCGTTTAATGAGAAGTCTGAAAATATACTCTATTATCTTAGTGTTTACAAAATATACCCATCAGTAGATTCTGTGGTATTTATTATAAATATGAAACCTAGACATAACTGGAATCAAAATGTTGAATATGTGAAAGAGATACTTTTTCAAGATTAGGAATTATTTTATTTTTGCACCAATTCACTTATTCCTGACCTTTATAAGTCTTTGGAGAATGTAGATTGAGAGTTATGACTGTCTACCTTCTGAGGCATGCCAAAGTAGAGAACTCCTGAGGAACTTTTCACTGCAGTTAAGCAATCAGAAATCCTGCTTTATTTAGGTCTTGGCATAAAACAGGCTGAATAGGTATAAAATAATGTAAGGAGAAAATAGACATGAGAACTTGCAATTCTAAGCAAATTGTGAATTACAGGGAGAGTAGTAATTATACCACCATTATCTTATTTAAATACACATCCCACAAATATAAATATGATTGTTTATTAATAATTTAGTACATATCCCAATATTTTATTTATTCCACAATTATTTTAGTACTAATAAAATATAGCAACAAGTTGATATAAATTATGTTAATAAGCTTCAGACATAAAACTAGTTGAGTATAGCTCTGTGTGGAGCATACTACATTTGAAAATGTTATCACTCAGTGTTGCTTGCATGGCATAATTAACTGTTTGTTTGTACAAAATAGTCTCATGATTCTCCAAAGATATAAGTTTGTACTTAGTAAATGGTGTATAATAATACATTTTCATGCTGATGTTTGTTTAAATCTCCCCTAAAATTTTTTCTTAAACACTGTCTGTTTTTCTCTGAAACTGTAGATTACTGATGTAGCATTAATTCATGGTTTTTAATAGTTCATTTTATATCCTTTCTAATTAACTAAGATGGCTGGATTTCATCTAGGAATTTCATGTTCTCCAACTTTTTACACATAACTATAAAATATCAGAATGTGATAGATTATTTCATTTGCAGATGCATGTATCTCATTAGAAAACCCTGTTACTTTTTCGAAATTGAAATTTTACACTGTCACCTTCAGTACAGAAAATGGTTTAAAAAATGCACGTTTGATTGTCATGTAAAGCTGTAGCAATAGCGATGAATAGAGACATCTGCCACCACACATACAGATTGATAATGACTTTATTTGTACTTTGGCCTGATGCATATCCTGTCAGCTCATCAAAACAAGAAAAGGAAGATCTCATCAGATACTAAGAAATAGCCTGATGTTCATGGAATGATGACAAGTCATTGTCTCTTGGGAGAAAATGTTCAAATTATGCAAAGAAGACACTGTTTTATTATAGATTTCAAAATGAATCTAACTTTATCAAACTGCTACTTTAGGGATAGGCCAAGCATCCTGGTCTTAAAATGTTTCCTTCTCTTCAGCTTCCATGTTCAGCTTTTTCTTTTACTGTCAGACTTTCAGCAAACTAGATGATATCTCAATCTTGGAAGCTTAAACATTTCAAAGACTCCCAAACCATTCCTTAGCCATTTCCCTACCATTTATTTTATACCCATGCTTACAAATTGCTTATAACTGATTGGTTTAAGCATGAGGGGAGAAACAACCTGTACAGGTTTATAATGTTTACAGTAAAGCCTAAAGAGATGTCCATTTAATATTGGGGGGAAATCTAAACACAAACAACATTTTTGTTTAGTACTAAAATGAAAGGGCTAGAAAAAAACTAAAGTAAATTTGTTAAATATAAACTTACACATTATATTACTTCAACAACTATTAACCACGGATTTTAATGGACAGAGCAGTTGACGGGGGACAAGAGAATTAATTACTAGAAAATCGAGTTAATTATTATACAATGTACATCTATTTCTATCATTGGTTGGATGAACAAATGAAAGCATTCTCTTCATATTAAAATTTATGACATACTAATTCCCATATCTTGAAATACATCATTTACTCTGTTTGTGTTCATTAGCTTCCAATATCGCAATGTAAATGTAAAACATATTTACCGTATATTTGGGCTATTCCAGGGCCATTTTGACTTTGGAAATGAAATTCATGGCAAAATGTTACTGTGTTTAATATCTTCAACTTGAAGTGAACTCGTCCACATTATGGAACTCGCAGATGCCATCTGACAATAGTTTTGTGCCAGTAAATTATTCATTTCATTAGTACTGTTATCTAAAACAAACCTTTCAATTTTCACTTAATGCAGTTTAAAATGATGAGTTCTAGTTCCCTGAGGAATTGTTCAAATGGTAGATGTCACAGAAGTGTAATGTGTCAGGTTCAAAACCCTCCCTCGGGATCCTAACAGAAAAGAACATCTCCAATCCAATCATAAAAATTAAATAAATAAATAAATAAATAAATAATAAAAAAATGCTGATACAAAGAATATCCTTTATGTTCAAAGAAAAATTAACTATTTATTTTTCTAAATGTATTTTATTTATTTTTTAGAGAGGAAGGGAGAGAGATAGAGAGCTAGAAACGTCAATGAGAGAGAAACATTGACCAGCTGCCTCCTGCACACCCCGCACCGGGAATGTGCCCACAACCAACTTACATGCCCTTGACCGGAATCGAACCCAGGACCCTTTAGTCCGCAGACCGATGCTCTACCACTGAGCCAAACCGGTTTTGGCCAAAGAAAAATTAACTTTTTATAATGAACATTAAAAGATTACATCTACAGTCTGTGTCATTTTTCTGGACTAATAGCTTTTATAACATCTAAAAAGTCTAATTTGTATGCAATTTCAATGAACACATTTACTTAACATATTGAGGATGGTTCAAGAGAATTCTCACTTCATATTACACAGTGTTTTACAAAATATCATACTTTAAAAATATATTAGCTTGTAAGAACATGTAATAAATAACTTCAAAATACAATGGGTATTTAATTTTAAAGCACGCCTTTAACATTGATGTAAAAGGATTTTTGTACTCTTTCAATAGAAACTTATCTGGCCACTGGGTAAAGCTAGCAATAAAACTACTGGCCCGCAGTGTGTTAAGAAGTTATTCTAGAAATTCAGGATTGTAGCAGTTTTCTCCCTTCATATATTTCAAAAAATAGGCATTTTGAGTGTATAAATATACTTGTTAGTTGTTTACAGTATATGAAAGCTCTTAAAATAGTTTCAAAGTTGTCCAGCTTCTTTATGTGGTTAAACATAGCTATTTATTTTTTATTGTTGTTGTTTTCTAAAGGCCTAGCCAGTGTGTCTCAATGGTTGAGTATCAACCTATGAACCAGGAGGGCATGCTTTGAATCTCGATCAGGGGTCAGGGAATGTGCTGGGATTGGGGGCTGAATCCCTAGTGTGGGGCATGCAGGAGTCTCTCTTATCATTAACTAGAGGCTGTTGCATGAAATTCATGCGGGGTGGGAGGGTGGGAGGACCCTCAGCCCAGCCTGCAAACTCTCCAATCTGGGACCTCTCAAGGAATATCTGACTGCCCGGTTAGGCCCAATCCCAGTAGGATTGGCTCCCAACTGCTGGCTCCCAACTGCTTGTCTACCTGCCTCCCTGATTGCCCCTAACCACTTCTGCCTGCCAGCCTGATCACCTCCTAACCACTCCCCTGCTAGCCTGATGGATATCTAACTGTTCTCCTGTTAGCTTCTTTGCCCCTAACTGCCCTCCCCTGAAGGTCTGGTCACCACTAACTGCTCTCCTCTGCAGGCCTGGTCACCCCTAACTTCCCTCCCCTGCTGCCCTTCCATGCAGGCCCGACTGCCCCCAGCTTCCCTCCTCTGCTGGCCTGGTCACCCCTAACTGTCCTTCCCTGCAGGCTTAATTGCCCACAGGTTGTGAACCGCTAAAAGAGTCACCTAAGACCACCAGAAAACACAGATATTTACATTACGATTCATAACAGTAGCAAAATTACAGTTATGAAGTAGTAATGGAAATAATTTTATGTTGGGGTCACCACAACATGAGGAACTATATTAAAGGGTTGCGGCATTAGAAAGGTTGAGAATCACTGCCTAGCTCTTTTGATTGTTATAACTGCTTTAATCTAAATGGGTAGACTGTATTTATGATGAGACGACAAAGTATATTTCTAGGAAAGTAAAGTAAAGTAAAAATAATGACCAAGAGCAATAGCACTTCTAGGAATAAAATTGTCAAAAAATTAGTGCAATTTGCAAGTTTTTTCTTGTAACTTGAATATAAAACCAGAGGCTAAGATGCTGTGATACCTCGAGTATAAACACTGCACCGCTTGCATCAGAATCACCAATGGTATTTGCTTAAAAATAGAATTTATTTGGTCCACTACAGACAGTCTGAATCAGAATTTCTCAAGGCCAAATCATCTTTCTCATCTTTCTCCTCTTGACTCTCCTAAGAATTGTTACTAATCCATTTTGAACCCTGCTCTGTCAAGGAATATCCACATGTTCTTAACTATAACCTAGATTGTTTTAGTTACTTCCTTTACTTCATCAAGACGTTATTCACTAAGAATGACACCATTTGCTCTGAAATATGAAAATGAAATTGCATATGCATACCTATTCCTGTGTCTAGAACCAGGGATAAAGATATGTATGGCTTTCCAGTCTTCTCACCAAAGTTTCAATACCATATTATTTTACTTTATTTCAAGTGACATACAAATAATATGAAACCATTTTAGAAAACAAAATGCCCCATAATTCCAAAGCTAATAGCTAAAAGCATGATAAAACTCATTGACTCTTATACTTTGCCTGAATTTTAGTCCTAGGGCCATGTGCTAGTATTCAACCAGAGAAGTAAACCCAGTAGGAGATGTATTGCAAAAAAATAGCTCACTTGATTTTGGAGGATGGTTAGGTAAGTCTGAAATCTATGGGGTGTGCTGTCAGGAAGGGCAGACTAGAACTTTCAGGCATTGGCTGGAACTTCTATCCACAGGGGGGATTTAGTTTCTCAGGGGGTCTTTGGCGATGCTGTTCAATTGATTGAATTGGTCCTAACAGATTGTTGAAAATAATTTCCCTAGCCACAGTAACTGCTTATGGATTTTAATTACATCTACACAATACCTTCCTGGCAACACCAACATTAGTATTTGATTAAGTGGGGATTGTAATTTAGCCAATTTAACACATTACAAAACCATCACAAGCAACATATGGATTTTTATTTATTTTACCTAGCAATTTATATATTGGCATTTGTAGTAAATTATTCCCTAAAGAGAAGATGTTATGCATTTGAGATACTTAAGTTTATCCTTTTTTCTGGAAACTAGGACCACTCAGAATACTGTAAGCTTAAGATTTGCCGGGAAGCCGATTGGTCAATAGTTTGATAAAATTTATAGCTGTGTTTCCAAGTCTTTTAATGGCTCTCTCAAAGTCCTCAAAATCCATACTTAAATGCCAGGTTCAATATAATTAAATATTTAACAGTTATAGAAAATCTTTCAACTTTTGTCCTGATTCCTCCCGTAACAGCTTGAGGAGGGGAAACACAGCTACTTACAGAGCTCCATACAAATTTTGACAAGCATTACTTCTGAAGTATTTATAATAATTTGGAGAAACATTTTAAGTAAACATCAGATTTCTTAGTATCTCATTTTTTGCAGGACAAACACATCATCATTTTTGTTGCCAACTAAAAATACACACCTTTAGGAATTCTTTTGCATTGAAGTACTTACATGAAGAAGAGAGAGGGGAAAAAAAATGTATGCTATTAGAAATCACCCAAGAAACAAACATGAGATTGCTGAGAATATAATAAACCACTCATATATATTTCATAATTCTGGTGTGAAAATAGTAGTTTTTGAGGGGTTTGTGCTCTGAACCAGCTGTGTCCATTGACAATGTAAATAGGTAGAAATGCAACTCCCTATTAAACCAAGATTCTTTTTGCTGGCTAATACTGCAAAAACAATCGCTAACTGTGCAGAAGTGGTCATACCTATTAAAAAAGAAAACAAAACACTTGATAAAAAACTGTCCTTGGACAAATTAATAATGGCAAAGTGCCAGATATAAGCACGTCTGTCCTCTTCTGTGGAAATGACTGCCCTCCGGAAGGTTGCGCACTGAGGGGAGGAAAGCTTTCATCATTGTTCTCCCAGCTCAGATGCAGTACAACAGAATGTCAGGAACACAATGAGCCTTCACATTACGGACACGCGGTACTTTGATGACTGTATTATCTTTTGTGGATTTCTTCTCTTACTGAAAACAGTGTGACTCAGAGGCAGGTTTCCTAAAAGTGCTCCTTATGCTAAGTTTATTCACTATTGTCTCCTTTTTTTCCCCCTTCAAAATCCCCTTCACATGCACACAGACACATAAACGTGTGTCTTTGGTGGAAATAGTAAACAAATTGAGACCTTGGCCTCTAGTCTCGATGTGGGCTGTCCCTCTGGTGGCTTGTTCTTCAAGGAGCCCATCTCCATTCGGGGATGTTCTGTGGAGTTAGTTATCGGTTCCAAACTTCAGTTTCTTCACTTAGGAGAGAGGCTTAATTGTTAGATATTGCCGGGTTATCCCGAGGCTCAGATGAGATGAGGTGGGTGAAGCATTATGTGAATTATAGAGCACAGACAAATGTGGAGTGATTATGTTAGATGGTTTTAACCACTTAGATGAGAAGTAAGTCATTCAGTCTTGTATGTAGATGTTTGGCAGCGTGTAGAAGAACAATTTGAATGATTGGATGTCTTAGTTGACTTTGAAAACTTCACATCACGTAGCTGTTTGGAACATACTGGGACATATTTTGTTTTTAAAATAGTAACGAGTCTGGCAGGTTGTTTGTTGAAGACATTTGTTGGAAGAATACATTCTTTTTACAGTGGCTCTATAATTGACAATTTTGAATTTCCTCTTGCGTTAAATATTTTTAGTATGGCAATGTGTTTGGAGCGGCAAATTGTTAATAAGCACATACACCCAGATTGTTAATGAGCATAGACAGTGGTAAGAGATGCAGTATAAAATTCAACCAGAAAAGACCCACTTCTGAGATGACAGGGCGTCAGACAAGAAAAATTACATGTAAGATCAGGACAAGAAGGGTGTTAATTTCTGACAACTCCTACCCTGGCAAACTCAGGTACCTCTATTTCTTAGATATGTGGTCAGTTTCTGAAATTCTTTTTTTAAATGGACTTTACTTTTGAGAGCATATTTAGGTTCACAGCAAAATTGAGCAGAGAATAGAGTGAGAGATCCCATATACCTACCCTCCTCACCCTTCACACAAACAGCTTCCTCCACCATCAGCATCCCACACCAGAGTGGTACATTTTTGTTACAGCGGATGAACCAACACTGATACATCATCATCCAATGTCCATAGTTTACTCTGGTGTTAGGGGGGGGATGGGGTTGAGTCACTCTGGTCAGGAGTGACTGAGTTTGGGTTTTAACATTGCTGTTCCTGGGTGGCACACTGCAAGTTTGAAATTCCTTTGGAATTTACCACCTTTACTTTGTGTATAAGCTGGGATGATGGAGGGTTTTTTGTTTGTTTGTTTGTTTGTTTTGTTTTGTTTTTTTGTTTTTTGTTTTTTGTTGTTGTTGTTGTTTTCAGTACTAATCCTTCTGCCTTCAACTTGCTACCATCCCTGCAGGTGTATACCACCAGGGGCTAGGGAGGACCTGTGAGTATTCTTCCATTCTCCAGTAGTAGGTTGCTATTGCTTGGTATCACATACTAGGCCTGATTGGGGAAATAGGAGGTCTCTATTGTCCTGGCCAAGACACAGTTTAGAGAAAGACTTGTATTCTGGGCTCTGGGTAGAAAGTTCTAAGCATGCCTGCTACTCCTCTCCTCTGTGTGGGTGTCCTTGCCTTCTATCTGTTGTTGGCCTTGACCTTGCATGTGAGTTTTTGTTTCTCCCCCAGGGATAGATTGAGGTTTTGAGTAAGTATAGGATCTTAGATCCAGGGTGCTTTTCTGTGCTTCCCATGAACCTAGAAGTTTTCTTGTGTTGTTATTTTCCTCCCATACCTCCCCCACCACCACCCTTCCCTCAGCTACATTGCATCTTACCATCTCTCTCCTATGTCTTAGGGTTTTTGCTTTGCGTGAGCACCACTGAAAGAAGCATGCAAAGGACTTTTCATGAAATCTGATTTTTTACCTACAAACACATTCTAAACAACCAAGTTTTATAATAATGCAGTGGGGTACCCACAATTTCTTTCATCAACGTGCTGTTTTTGGTTTTACTTCTCAAAGCTACCTACTAAAATGTTAGTCAGATGTGAGGATTGTACTTTGCACAAAGAGTAACAATGACAATTCATTTCCTAAAATGTGGCTGAAAATAATCATTGTGAACTGAAAGAAAAAAAAAAAAAGGAAAAGAAAGGCTGGGGAGAAGGAAAAGTAATATCCATTCCATTAGTACTAGGTTTCCTTCCAAAAGGGTTGGTGTGGTGTGATCCTTTAAAAAAATATGAAAGGTAAATGTAAGACCTGGCTGTGGTCCCATGTCCTTGCCCCCTGCAGTGGACTTCTTGTCTGGAATGCACATTACGTTTTCTGCTTCAAGGAGGGCAGGTGCTCAGTGCTCACATTCATTCTCACTCCTAAATTATGTGATGCTTCCTCTCCTCGTTTGACATCTTCAAAGTGAAAAGTGCCATTGCCAAGGAAGCATGAAAATATAGTCAGTCCAATGACAGTTCCAGAAAACCTACAGAAAGGTCAGTCTGGTCTTATCAGAGTAAAAAATAAATGAAAGAGAAATAGTAGCCATATATATTCCTACTAAGGAATCTAATTTTCTTAATTGTTTAAAGGTCACACATAATACATTTATATAATATGGAATGCCCCTGTAGCATTTGAACGAGATAACTAGAAAATCAATTATCTGAAAATCACCTTGGTGCTTTCAGTAGTGAAGTAATAGTTCTTTTAGGTTTAATTGCTCAGACATTATTTTGGCAATAGTGCACCAAAGCATATTTCATAATATTAGGGACGACTCAATTTCAACTTGGGTAAACCAAACAAACACATTTTCAAGGAGAACTGCAGTTTTGAAATACTGATTTTGAAGCATATATGTACTATGTTTGATGTTCTGACACCCGCTTTTAAGGGATTTTTAAAATTTGATTAGTGATAGAAGATAGTAGGAAAGTTCACTAAAAAAGAAAGAAGAGACCCTATTCACAAATGACCAAGATTTAAATGTTGCCTATTTTATATAAGCACTGCCAGGTTTTCATTATCGACATCCATATGGCATTGAAATAAGGTGAATTATAAAATAACTTTTCAATGAACATTTACCAACTTCTTATTTACTTTTACTTGCTTAAGGCAACCTATAGCTCAGGAGAAAACTTCTGAACCCATGCCTACAGTCATTTCCTTAAACTGAGGAATATATTTTATAAGGACATAAATATTTAAACTTTTCATAGCCATCCTGGGTTTTAGGGCATATCATGTCTATGTTGGGTATGGGGTAAGAAACAGAATGTATTGCTCTAGGCTAGTGATTTCAGCTCTGTTTGGTTCAGTATCAAACCACGCTGCATGTATGTCACCAGCCAATTCATAAGTCTCTCAGATAAATTTCACATGTATACGAATTGAATTAGAACAGCACAATAAATTACGCCTCGTCTTTTCTCAATGAAGCTTGTCCAATTATTTGAGTGCACTGTACTTTGAAGTTCATTGTCATTACCTTCTTTTTTTTTATTCTAACTTTCAAAAGTGAGGGCCTGATTATTGCCATAAGACTTGTGCAAATATTCCACTTTGCAATATGTGCTGCATATAAATGTGCGGTTGGTAGGGTAGAGGGTAACATGGGCAGCCTCCCTGCCATCTGTGTGCTAATTAACCAGTGTCGAGTGTGGTCTTGTCATAGGAGAAAGTCATCTCCATTGCTACAGGGTGCAAATTATGTTGCCAAGAAGATCACAAGGATAGGGTCAAAGTTGGCTGTCAGCAGTGGCACTTGGTTGAGTTTGTGCTTTGAAAAGTTATAGGAATTTTTGAATAGAACAAAGACGAAACTGTACTTACCTATCTAATTTGTATTCTTACATAATGGAATTTTCAGCATAAAACAAAATAAAAAATAAATAGCTTTTTTCATATATTAAGACATTTGTAACTAGATCCTTTTCTTTTGGTATCTTATTTGCTCTAAGATATATACTTGTAGGAAGCTTGAATTATTAGATTCAATATACATGCAAACATAATTAAAATAAAGCTACATTAATAGTTCAGTTGCTTTTCAACACTGAAAAATATTTGAACCCAACGCTCAATCAAATAAAGTTTACCTTAAAAAAAACACACAAGATATTTGTCATTTTAAATATAGTGACCCATGAGTTATCTTTTGAGTAATATAAAGAATCAAACAGCCTTGCTAGTATGGATGAATTGGTTGGGCAGCTTACCATGCACTGAGAGGTTGATAGCTGGTTGCAGGATTGTGGGGTTGCAGGCTCATTCCCTAGTAGGGGGGCATGCAGGCTGCAGCTTATAGATGTTTTGCCTTCACATCCATGTTTCTCTTTCTCTCTCCCTTTCCCTTTCTGTCTCTTTAAAAATCAATAAATATTTTTAAGAGTAAAAAAATTAAGACATATACTAGTTTTAAAATTTAAGTCAATTCCAATGATTATAATTAGTAAGAATCCTAACAGAAGGATAAATTAAAGGAAATGAATTACCTATAGTTGTTAAATATAATTTAAAAATTCAAAGAGAGGAAGTAGAGGGAGGAAAAGGAGGCTGTAAGCATAGATAAAAGGCAGTGGAAGGAGACTTGACTTGGGGTGATGGACATACAACACAATATTCAGACACTATCATAGAATTGTCTTTCTGAAATCTGTGTAATTTTATTATTCAATGTCACACCTATAAATTCAATAAAAAAATCAGTAATGTTTAACAATGGATTGTAAGCAAACATATTCACATCTGTAAATTGTGTCCTACTCTGCCAATATTACTAAATAATTTTTAAAAAATGTAATATCACACCATTTCACACATTATGTCAACATAATGACTCTCATAATTAAAGTCTTGTAAAAGCAGAAAGATAACATTTTATTCCTGTGGGCATACGTAGAGGTATAATATTCTTTCTCACTTTCTTTCAAACATGTGCTATAAAGATGGGGGAAAAATAAAAGAATAATCCTCTATGGAAGCTAAGTAGCCTGCCTATATTCTTAAGTTATTTCTTTTAATCAAAATGCTTTCCTTTGGCCCTGGTTAGTATGGCTCAGTTGGTTGGAGCATCGTCCCTTACAATGAAAGGTTGACAGTTCAGTTCCCAGTCAGGGCACATACCAAGGTTGCTGCAACCAATATCTCTCCCTCCCCCTCTCCCTCATCCTCTCCCTCTTCCATTCTCTCTAAAATTAGTAGAATGTATGTTCTCTGAGGATTAAAAACATTTTCTCCATCTGGAACTAAAAGTATGGTGCCTTATTCTTTATAAATGTAACGGAAAAATTACTTCACTCTATAGAATAATTTTTTCTGCATAGCAATTTTTCTTTGGTACTGTTTTCTGGAGCATTTGAGCTTTTAAAAGCACATTTTACATGTGGTCATATTTTATCAACAAATGCATTTAGCTATCATTTTCATACTACCTGTAAAAATATTCAAGGCTATTTTTACTTACTAGCAGAATGGCAGGGTATGACGGAAGAAGCACTGAAAAATATATATATTCATAAAAATGTGATCTTTCTAACTTATAAGGTAAATATTTTGCCTTAAGAGGCACTAGAATATCCCTAAACAAGAATAATGTGATTATTTCCTAAGATTACATATTAATCCTTTACGTCAATTGCACCCATCCATATATTGTGTTATTCTGTGAGCCACTTGAGATATCAGCTCATCTGTGAAACTTTCCTTCTTCCCAAGAACCAGCTAAGTGATACCCTTCAAGTTTCCATAGCAATTAGACTATAGTCCTTAGAGGTTAGAGACTAGGTCCAATTCTCTTTGTAAACCTGGTAGACCAGCACTTTTAAGTATACAGCACTAGAGGCAGGATGCACAAAGATTTGTGCAAGAACGGGCCTTCCTTCTCCTGGCTGTAGGCACCGCCCTCACTCCAGCCTGGAGTTGCTTTTCCACTCTGTGCCAGAGCTGTCTTTTCACCTTCCCATGCAGTCCAGAGGCCCAGAGCAGCTGGGGTGTTGTGGAACACCTGTGCCATCACCATGGTGATGACACAAGCATTGCACCCCATCCCCAGCCACTCAGCACTTGCATATGCAAATTAACCCACCATCTTTGTTGGGTTTACTTGAATACTCACTCTTGATTGGCTGGTGGGCATCACAAAGGTATGGCAAATTAGCATGTTACTCTTTTATTAGGTAGATTGTTGATTGGGCGAATAAAGGAACAGATAATACATGAATTATGCCTGCTATCAGGAGTGGGCAAGTATCTTCTGCAAAGTTCATAGTAAGAATTTGTGAGAAGATATAATGTGAAGTCTTAGCAAATTACAACCACTCACAACATTACGCATTCCTTTTTAAAAAAATAAGCTTTATTGATTTCAGAGAAGAAGGAAAGGGGGAAGTTAGAATCATCAATGGTGGGAGAGAATCATTGTTTGGCTGCCTCTTGCATGCCTCATGCTAGGGATCAAACCCCCAAAAAGGAGATGTGCTTGACCAGGAATCAAAGCATGACTTCCTGGTTCATGGGTTGACAATCACTGAGCAACACCAGCTGGGCTCTTTCTAAAACATTTTTTTAAGTACCAGTTTCATAGGTTTGAGCACATAAAACATGGGATATCCAAAAAGTGATAAAATGAGCCCATTTTTAAGACAGTAATCTAAACATTTAATAGAGGAGTAGAACTGCTAAATGATTTGGCAGAAGGATTGCCTCACTTCTGAGTTAATCATAGATCATAAGAAAGCATTCAGCAGGAGATCAATATAGTTTTGTGGTGTGCATACTACTCAGCATCCATTTTAATAGAAAGATAAATTCAGTGTGAACCATCTATTTCACTTTTTAGGTTGCCATCCTTATCCCTCTGCTCATATTGTACCAAAAATACAGACTTCAACAATCTTATGTCTGTTTGAAGAAAAATCTGTTGCTGATGCACACATTATCTATATTTGTCTCAAGACAAATGAGAGCATACGACTGAAACCCAAGTTCTAAAGTAAGAGACATTCTGCATGTTGTCAAAGTTCACTGTAGTAAATCACTGGACGTTAGTAGAGGGGAAAAATCAGGAAAAAAGACAGATAATGAACAATGTTAGTTACACATACATGTTCTGAAAAGGATACCAAGATTTTTTTTCACTTGTAAGTGGTCATATAAGAAATGGAGCAAGTAGCCGGGACCGGTTTGGCTCAGTGGATAGAGCGTCGGCCTGTGGACTGAAAGTTCCTGGGTTCGATTCAGGTCAAGAGCATGTACCATGGTTGCGGGCACATCCCCAGTGGGGGTGTGCAAGAGGCAGCTGGTCGATGTTTCTCTCTCATCGACGTTTCTAACTCTCTGTCCCTCTCAATTCCTCTCTGTGTAAAATCAATAAAATATATTTTTTTAAAAAGAAATGGAGCAAATATACTAATAATGGGATGTGATAAAGCTGTTGAATGTTATTAATTAGGAAGCATATCCTATTAAATGTGACTCCGAAATTATTCATGATTAGATTGCCAGCATATTCCAGTTACAAAAATGAAATTTATCTTGGACAAGAATGTTCTGGAAATCATGATATTTAAATCCAAATTTTATCCTAAACTTAACAGGTGCAACTAACATGGAATCGTGTTTTTGGAAAGTAGAGTTATCTAGCCTAACACTACAAGCTCACACACTGCTTGCTAAACTATAGGAAATACTATGGAAAAAATGTTTTATGTCATTATGCTTATTTATCATACACATCCAGCACTTATCCTCCTCCCTAAAATAAAAAGAAAACAAAAAATAACTATACATCAAATTTTAGGACTTTAATGAAATTATTAGCATAGTATTGATTCACTATAGACAATAAAAATAAAAAAAAACAGCCTAGGTAACAATTTTATAATTATGCATTGTATTTTACCAGTCAATTTATCTCATATGTCCCAGAAGATATATTGAGTATAGATCATAGGCCAGATACCATAAGTGAAGGTAATTATGAATATAATATATGGACAATATTTATAGAGAAGGCCATAGTTTATCTGGATATATTCAATGATTTTACAGAAAATTTTTTAAATTGTAGCTGGTTTTTTCAAATATTGCAAAGCAATTATAGGATACTCTGAATTATTCTGCACTGTCCTGGATGCTAAGAAAGATCCTTTCATTGGCATCTTATTGGCAAAGTCTTACATGATTCTTATATAATGCTTTGACAAATCTCTGTCTGATCTCTATGTGTGAACTCATGCATTTCAGAATCCTATTATGCTTAGAATCCAAGCCACTCACTTCATGCTTATCTCTCTAAAAGGTATTTAAAGAGTTTGATTTTTTTTTCACTAATCCTTCCATGTCCTTTAATCTAGTCATCAAAATAAACTGTGTCTATCAATTTTTAGTCTTTATATAAACCTATAGGCCAAGTTGTTGACATACTTGTTCACATTGAGTAGCAGTGTCTTCAATTGAGTTTTCTAAAGATATTTACATTTAATGAGGTTTCTTTATGAAATCATATCTTAAGTGCATGAATCTCACAGCATAAAGTAAAGAAGATATAAAATAAAGATTAAGCATACAAAACAATCTTGAAGTAGTTTCTTAGGAAATACAAATACTTTTAAAATTCAGAAAGTTTTTAAGATTGGAATAAACCAAGTCTCAAGAATGACAAATGTTGCCGAAACCGGTTTGGCTCAGTGGATAGAGTGTCAGCCTGAGGACTGAAAGGTCCCAGGTTCGATTCCGGTCAAGGGCATGTACCTTTGTTGTGGGCACATCCACAGTAGGGAGTGTGCAGGAGGCAGCTGCTTCCTGTTTCTCTCTCATCCTTGTTTCTGACTCTCTGTCCCTCTCTCTTTCTTTCTGTAAAAAACTCATATATATATATATATATATATATATATATATATATATATATATGAATGACAAATGTTAAGAGATTGTTCAATATAAAAGGCTCTGCCTATGTATAGAATTATTGTATTGTAGGTTTCTACTATACTTAGAAAAAAAGTAAATACTTCTTTTTGAGTCCTATATTGTTTTTCTCTTTCATTTTATTATTATAACTCTTTTTTACTGAACTTGAGTCATCATTCACATATCATAAATATATTATTAACATGGAACTATATCTCCTATCTTTTTTATTCAGGGTCATATTGCTATTTTTGCTCAAAATTCATATTTTACAAATTTTCATGCCCTTTTTCTAATATAGCCTTTTAAATATTATCTTAAAGGAGCTAAATTTAAATTATGGGAAATAGAAATGGTCCATAAAAATAATATTAGCCCAGTGATTAACAATCAGTTGGTCAGATTGGCTTCTGATTTCAAAAATAATAGATTGGATCTCTGCTTACATAATATGATGATAATATTTCCTTTAGGCTCAGAATATAGGGTTAACATTTAATATCTTCTCTCTCCATTAAGAAAAAAAAAATGTGAATGTGGGACTAATACTCATGGATTGGTCAAATATGTGTGGTAAGGGAGCATATTTCTCATTAAACAAAATATGTTAAATTATATATATAATCTAGCTCACATCAATGTCCAAAAAAAAATGCTCTCTGAATAAATGAGTAAGCACATATCACTTTAAAACCATCTGGAATTTTATTTTAAATCTACTAAAGGCACTCTAGTAAGATGTTTTCATCTCAATCTCTTCTTAATTTTAAGGATATTTGAACTTTGATAGTTGAAAGAATCTACACTTTATTTAAAAACTGGTAACCTTTTCAGCGAGTAAATAAAATGTGTTTCTAAACAATTTCATTCAGTTTCACTATATGCTATTAGTTACATCCTTCTCAGTGTTGCCACATAATTTTTATATATTTACCAGAGCCCTCATTTCATTGTTCCATTTATTTTCTTAAGAGTACTTTTCCTGTCAAGGGCTTTATTTATTATGTTTCTTTTTTATGCCTTGCATAGTGCTTGAATCATAACTGTACTCAACAAATATTTTAGGGAAGAATGACTAAATGAATTTAAAAATTGATTTTTCTTAATTGCATAATTTATCATTTTTGAAAGACAGAGGTCAAAGAACTATTTGTTTTACACTACATAAAAGAAACCCTATTTTGTTTTGATTGCAGTAGAGTCTATAAATGTTTATTTGTTACCAGGATAACAATGCAGGCAACAAATATAGAACACAGTACAAATAATCTGCATATTACTTGCCCAAGTTCAATGGTAAACAATGAAATATTAATCATATTAAATATAACAATTATATTCCATGTATTATAATTCCATACTGACTCACTGGATAACAAGGATTACACTTGCCGTGGATACTTACTTTGGAGTAATTTAATTAATTTATAGTAAAAATATCAGAAACAAATCTTTATAATACTTTGTCTTATGCCTATGTTAACTGTGGAGTACAGTGTGGAGAACAGGAGCTCAAGTTGTAGATTGAAAAAGACTTGATTCAAATTCTTGCTCTATTACAAGCCTGTTTGCTGTGTGAACTTGAGTAGTTTACTTAGCATCGCAGACTCAATTGCTTGTTCTGTCAAATTTTAATATTAATAATACGTACTTTATAATGTACTTGCGTGGGTTCAAGATTTAGTCCAGTCCCGCCTTATACTACAATAAGTACCTGATGTAGTTCAGCTAGTAGATGTAGTAATTGTTGTTAATGCATTAAAATGTATTAGCAAACAAATACCCCACATTCTTCAACAGAAATTTAGGTTGTGTGATGCCTACTGATATGGTGAGATCTAAACAATGAAATATAAGGTTGTATTTATGTACCAGAAAAATGAATCATTCAAATTTAAATAGTCTTTATATACAGGGTAGGGCAAAAGTAGTTTTACAGTAGTGAGTACATTAAAGAGTTTATTCATATATTATTCCTTATTAATTATCGTATTATCTCCATAGGAAAAACTGTAAATCTACCTTTGCCCAACTCTATATTTATTTGTTTGCTTGTAATTTTTTCTGAGATTTCAACAAGCTTTTTCAATGACTCAGTGATACATGTATTTACATTTTATTTGAAGTTTATAAATTTTAGTTAGTAGATAAATTTCAACAACCCCAAAAGCATTATGTCATATATAGTGTGTTTATCTTATCCTATACTCTATTTTATCCTGTACACAATTTTATTAAAATCTCTTTATTATATATTTTGTGACTTTTCTGAAGATTGTATTTGAATGAAAAATATGACATATAATACTACCCTGAATATATTGTGAAAATAATGTAGACTATGATTACAAGGTGACACCTTGCTAAATATTAGTGGAGCAATAGAAACATCAGAGACTGATTAATATTTATTGAATTTTCCTTGACTCTTCACATTAAAAAAAACACATATTTTTGCTGATGAAATTACTTGATTTTTCACAGGATATAATATCCTCACTTAGGGGAAATATAATATATTTTAAAAGAACTTTGAACAGAATAAATATTCAGAAAATGATACAGAACTAAAATATGTTTGATCTTTTAAGTCATGACAATATCTCCTAACAAATTCCTGATTTTCTGACCCTACATAATTCTGTTCTGGGATAATAGAAATGATTGGCAATTCTGAGCACTTTCTATTTCCTGGACACTATCACACACTGAGTTGGGTAGTGATGAGATAAGAGTTTATTTTAAATGAATTCCTTTTAAGTTTTGGTGAGATGGTCCTACTAGATCATGGGAACCTCTAGGATTTCTTTGCCCTCTGCACACATGCATGGGCTTCATTGAGGTCTTGGTGCATACAGTAGCCTGCTACCAACAGGATGATTTGACAGCAAGTAGTTAACATTTGAATCTAGATAGAAAATCTAATTCATCTTTGGATTTCTGTTTGTGTGGGGACAAAATATTTTTGCATAAACTATACTAAAATTAGTTGTGTATTTTGCTTAAATAATGGCCAAGACACAAATGTTTCACCATTTCCAAATAACAGTTTGAAATATACGCCTTTCTTTGAATGAATGGTATTGTTCTTCTACAGTGTTAGTCATGCTTGAAACTGTTGACATAATGGGCTTTATTTTATTATGAAACTAGAGGCCTGGTGCACGAAATTCGTGAATGGGGGGTTCCCTTAGCCCAGCCTGCACCCTCTTCAATCCGGGACCCCTTAAGGGATATCCAACTGCCTATTTAGGCCTGATGCAGTGCAGATCGGGACTAAACCAGCAGTTGGACATCCCTCTCACACTAGTCCCTAACTGCTTATCTGTCTGCCTGTCTGATCGCAACTAACTGCTCCCCCACTGGCCTGGTCACCCCAACTGCCCTCCCTGCAGACATAGTCACCCCCATTTCTCCACTGGCCTGGTCACCCCTCATTGTCCTCCTTTGCTTGCTGGTCAACCCTTATTACCCCCCCTCCCTTGCTGGTCTGGTCACCTCCTACTACCCCCCTTGCAGGCCTGGTAGCCCCACACAGCCTACTGCTCGATCCTTTGGTTGCCCCTCACTAATCCCCCTGCCAATCTGCTTGCCCCACACAGTCTGTTGAGTTATTTGTTTGGTTGTTTCGGATGTGATGGTTGCTTAGCCTTTTATATATATAGATGGTTTTTGTTAGATTAATCTGGTTTTGTAAAATTTATAGTTTATAGAATGGGATTTTTTTTATAACCTATGAAAAATAATGGAAATACATTGCTTTTAAAAAATAAATATAAAATCATATTTTATACTATTTTAAAAAATATATATATATTTTATTGATTTTTTACAGAGAGGGAGGGAGAGGAGAGAGATAGCTAGAAACATCAATGTGAAAGAGACATTGACCTGCTGCCTCCTGCACACCCCACACCAGGGATGTGCCTGCAATCAATGTACATGCCCTTGACCGGAATCGAACCTGGGTCTTTTCAGTCCTTAGACTGACGCTCTATTCACTGAGCCAAACCGGTTTTGGCCTTTTATACTATTTTAAAAATATATATTTTTATTGACATCAGAAAGTGTGTGTGTGTGTGTGTGTGTGTGTGTGTGTGTGTGTTTGTGTGTGTGTGTGTGGACAATTAATTATATGCCCTTCCAGTGTTTAAAGTTATATTCAATTTTCTTTAGAGCAGTAAAGACTTCAGAACAGACATTCCTGAATCATCAAGGAAAAGAGAGTATAAATTGCATTTAATAGCTCTCCTCTAAGCACATTCATGAAGGATGTTGAACTGCTCAACATTTAATTCATTAGATAACTTTGCATATTTCTCTGCCTTTATTCAAGTGGATTTAAGCAATAATGCTTTCTGCCTGTGGGTCTTCTCCCTCCATATCCAAGCCCTACCTATCTTTCCAAATTTAGATCTTATATCACATCATCCTTAATGAGATGTTTAATGATCCTCCAGCTGTCAATAACCACCTTCTCTGAGCTTCTCATGGCACAGTGTCTGTAGCTCTTATGGCATGTATCACTTTTTACCTTTCATTAGAGTAATTTGCGTACTCCCATCCTTTCTCTATTTTGGATTACTTGAGGGCAGATTCTTTGTTTTATAGATCTACTTTGGGTATTCAATTAAGATCTGTCAAGTAACTGAAAAAATGAATGAATGAGGTATGTTAAAATTAAACTGGTTATAGGATTCTTAGTTAAATCTAGCTCTGAGCAAATATTTTTATTTTTATCATCCCTCACCAATCTCCACTAAAATTAAAGAAATAAGAACCCTAACATTAACACCACATCCACTTAGTATTCTAGTGACTAGAACAAAGAGAATAAATACTAATAAGAAGTGAAAGTAGATAAGAGAGAGAAACACATTTTTGAACATGGGATTTATAAAAATTACATTATCAAAGGAAGAAAGCTTTAAAGTTTCTGTAATACTGCTAAATAGTTAATAGCTAGCTCTCTAAAGATTTATACATGTGTATGTGTACTTAAGTTTATTATCAAAACAATTTACAAATATATAATAAAATTTGTAATATTTTTTTTGTAAAATCTATATAGTAATCTGATTCTTAGAGATGTTATTGTTGATGTTTGCAAATTTAAGTATCTTTAGGCAGTCTGTTGTTGCTAGTGATGCAATGGTATATTTCTGACATGAATGGGATTGACATTTACATTTACATGAATAAGATGAAAGTTAAATAGTGATTGCGTATACACATGTGGGAACTTAAATGTTTGAACAATAATATGACTGAGTTCTTTGTTAAATTGGATAATAGCCTCTTTTTAAAAGAAAACTAAATTTTGGGGGATGACATTGGTTAGTAAGGTTATATAGTTTCAAATGTACATTTCTATGACACATGATCAGTACTCTGCATAATATTTTTAAATGGCAGACTAATGCTTCCTCAGTTTGTTATACGATTCACAGTGCAATGCTACAGAGATACTAATTTTGATTTTGACATTATTAACATTTCTCCATTTCATTGTTAAATCCAGATGATTAAAAAAAAATCAAGCCCTGCTTTATAGAATTTGCCAAGTTCCATGTGTACATCCACCTATCATGGCTAATTTCAAGCTATTGGTGTGATGTCAGTGAATATGAATTTGATAAGAAATATAAAATGTAAAGTAGCTCACCATAATGTAGCATTATCCACCACACTGACACATGGATGTAAATGATTTTATAATTTCTATACATTTTGTTTGTAATTTCACTGTTTCAAATGAGCTTAAATTATAGAATTGAAGTGTTGTTGAGTATTCCAAAGTGCAAAAAGGCTGAGGTAGGCCTCAGGGGGAATATGCTGGTGTTGGATAATATTCTTTGGAACATAAGCTGTAAGTGCTGACTTTAATGCTAATGATTCAATAGCATTAAATTATTATTATTATTATTAAATAGATGTCTTTAGAAATACATAAAAGAACTTTTTTATTTGTTAATTGATGAATTTGCTATGACAAGCAGCTTACAATGGTCTATATTTACTAATTCAGTTTTGCAGCTACTTTATAGAATATAACTATTGTTAATAATAAGAATTGACTGTATATTGCTTCATTTGGCCTGGTAAGTGGGCACTTAAAAAATAAAATTTATAAAGTTAATATTAAGGTATCAAAAATGTGCTATTTAACCATACTAAGAAAATGGTAGCAAGGGAAGCAAAGTAAGAAGTGATGAAGTAATAGGCTTTGTCTGAACTTAATATCAGGAAATTCTAGTGTGTGTCCATTCTTTATAATTTTGTAGTTATATCAGGAGAAAAAAGCACTTGAAAGTGGTGGTTTATGGAAGCAGATTAGGAATTGAGGAGTGATTTAGGAGAATGTTGTCTAGAGCATATGTTTTAATATTACCTGTGGTTTTAAATTATGATTATTTCCTTGAGGGAAATAAATTAACATTTAAAAACAAAAATGAAAACAGTTTTGATAATGAGTATAATTAAAATTTAAAGCATAACCACATAGTTAAAACACTTTAGATTTTAAAATAACAGAGTTGTTTTATTTGCCTTATTTGTTTGTTGTTTTTATTCATGGTAGAAAAAATTGTGTAGGGCTTTTCTTGGTGACAGTGAAAACCATCTGTAAGATGTTACATGATTTTATGTTTATTTTATTGGGAAATTAAACACTGATAAAAATACACATTTCTAAATTTCTTATATTTGGCCAAAACCGGTTTGGCTCAGTGGTAGAGTGTCGGTCTGAGGACTGAAAGGTCCCGGGTTCGATTCCGGTCGAGGGCATGTACCTTGGTTGTGGGCACATCCCCAGTAGTGGGTGTGCAAGAGGCAGCTGGTTGATGTTTCTCTCTCATAGACGTTTCTAGCTCTCTATCTTTCTCCCTTCCTCTCTGTAAAAAATCAATAAAATATATTTTAAAAAATTAAAAATAAAATAAATAAAATTCTTATACTTGTTTTGTGTGTTTACCCAAAATTTTTAGACATTTGGTTCTATTTAAGCATGAGTAGCTAGACCACTTTCTTATCTTAGAATTCCAATTTATAGTCTCAACTACATGACTAAATGATTCTACTGTATTTAGTCTACCATTGTGTCATGTATGAAAAGGCTATATTGCAATGTTGGCAAAAAATCTGACAGATACATATAAAAAGCTCATATTTACACTAAGTTATTCTTCATGCCAATAGTTTCTAAGATATACATAAAATTAAATTAATTGAGCTTCATATAATGCCATCTCTATGGGATAAGAATAGACTAATAGCTTGGTTGAAACTTCAGAAAGATACATTTTCAGGGAAACAAAAGGAAAAAAGAGGAACTCTTCTAGTAAAATATAATTGGCAGAATGATATATAAAAAGCATTATGGACTTGCAGAACGTTCTAAATATACCTCATTTAATAAGCACATCTTGCTAGTTGACACACAATTATGTTAATGCAGTAAGAGTTGAAGAGTAATTTAAATATAATTAGGGCTTAAAAATAAATGGCACTGCACATGGAACTTGTTTTTCTGTTTGTGGAGTGTTATTTTGTTTTTACAGAAATGAAAAATAGAAATATAAGTAATCTGTAAATGAAAATCCTTAACATATTTTCAATTGAGTTTGAGTTTACAATTGCATGGCTGATAAAGATGATGAAACAAGTGGGCTTTTTAATGTACATTCATTTTTATGCAATGTTCCAGAGCAACATCCATAAAACAACCAAATAACTTATTAAATAAAGAGAAATTTAGTCTACTGATCACTAATAGAGGATATAAAGGAGGGAATTGGAGAGAGTGAATATAGATGATTATGAGAAGTGAAGCTCTAGAGAGAAAGAGAATAATGGTGTTGTAATTGGAAAGGGAAATGGGAACAAGAGTGGGCTTTTTTGTGGTTCTTCTTGTTCCTTTTGGGGGGAGAAATAGGGTCATGTTTGTATGCTAATGGGCAACATCTAGTAAAGAGGAAAACAATTGGTGATGCAGGAGACACAAGAGGAAATGCTAAAGCAAACTCAGAAAAAGCTAAAGGAAATGGAATCTAGGATGCAAATCTTTCTACCAGTTGGACATCCTTTTGCCACCCTTGCTGCACTCCTTGTTTTTTGTCCTACATGAGTTATTTTTCTTATAAACACACAAGAGGCCTGGTGCACAAAAATTTGTGCACTGTGATTGGGAGTTCCTCCCAGCACCACCTGGCCCCTCTCACAGTCAAGGACCCCTCAGGGAATGCCCTACTGATGTCCTTTGCAGGAGGTGATCTGGTTCAGGAGGGTGCTGCCCACATCACCTGGCTATTGCTGCCCCTGCTAGCCTCTGTGGCTGCCTGCCCTTGGCCCTTGCAGCCACCATAGCTTTGTCTGGTAGGACATCCTGAAGGACATTCAGCTGTCCATTCTAATTAGCATATTATGCTTTTATTATTATAAATGTGCAGTAATTTTATTAAGCTTTTTCTTGGTAATTTAATTCAACTTAGGACTTGATATTGACAGATAAAGGGGCTTAAACAGTTTTCTATTTGTTATTTTAAATGTGTTTTTATTGATTCTTAGAGAGAGAGGAAGGAGGTAGGATAGAGAAATAGAAACATTAATGAGAGAGGACACATTGATGAGAGATAGAAATATTGGTGACATCATTCATGACCCTGCATGCCACCCCCCACCCCCACTGGGGATCAAACCCACAAGCCAGTCATGTGCCCTGACCAAGAATCAAACCAGATTCCTCAGTCAATGCTCAACTGCTGAGCACCCCGGGCAACAGTTTTCTATTTGGACCAATTTGAAGAATCTATACAAAATACTTACAAAGTTAACATCAGTTATTTGTCTTGTTTCCTTTAGCAATTTGCATGGACAAATTTAACTCATTATTGTATGATTTTCATATGGCTCATTTAGACATTCTTCCTACTGAGATTTGCTTAGAACATTTGCTAACAGTGAATCATCTGCTGATGTATGATAGTTACCACCTATCATTAGCTGACAAAGACAATGAACTGATTGAGATCTGTAGTGTAACAAGTGAATGAGAGTATTACAGCCTGAGGATATTTATGTCCAGACAAGAATGCAGAGGGAAAATGTTTAAAATGAGATAGTACATGTGGAGGATATAGTCTTGTTAGTCTAATTTGGGTGTAAAACTGTAATTTTAGCAATATAGGATTTTGGGGTTTATTTTTTATTGATACCCCAATCTGTCATAATCAAGAATAAGAGATTGTTGAAAGGCTAACACCTCTATCTATGTTTTGTGTGTTTACATATGCACACACATATACCTATATACATGCATCAAATATACATAAATTCATTCATGTATGCACATGTGTATATACATATTTGTATTTATATTTTGAATAAGGTATTCCTAAATATTGTTTTTCCTTGAACTAATTAACTATGGTTCTTTGATAACTCTTAGTACCATAAATGAAGTTGGTAATATATTGAATATATCAATTGTACCAAAACATAGCCATAACTCAAATCATTTGACCCAAATCTGCTATGACAATGGTCCACCTAACATATATGATAAACATATATTAAAGAAGGATGTTCTTATATCTTTTTGAAACATTAGTTTTTGTAGCTTAAAATAATAAAACCCTCTGCCTGACAATTACATATTTTCTCATTTTTGTGTTATTTCTGAGTGCTAGTAAGCAATCTGTAACTCCCAGAAGTACTAGTAGACTATATACATTTACTTGGGAGTTGTTTTTCTGGAGGAAAAAAAAATATTGCAATTCTAATTGGTGACCAGCATAGGAATTTCAAATTCCTCCCTTTCAGCCAAGAATAAACACATCTAGAAAATTATTTTTAATTGCTTTTCTGTCCAAATGTTTTAGGAATCCGAGTCTTTTCACATTATATAGAAATTGTTTCCCAAATACATTAAAGATTGGCATTAAAGATCTCTCTCTCCCACTTTTCTCAAATCTCTATAAGCCTTGAAATTTTTTCTCAGTGTTTAGGTTTGAATAGTTCCTCTTAGTGTTTGTGACTAGCGGGTATGGTATTTTAGGATGCTGCCATTTCTTGAATAGGAATAAAGGTTTACTTGGGAGTACAAGCTATTTTTCTCATTATACTCAGTTAAATATTACCATCAAGTAGTATAGTGGACCTTGAATTAAGTAAGTAAATAAAAACATACCCTATGTGTTAATATGTATATCCAATAGCTATAGCAATCTAATTATTCATCCAGTCTTTCATTCTATATATGTTTATTGGGCATTCAATATTGTTTGATTTGTGTTAAGGGATGATTATTCACAAAAAAGTGGAGATAAATTATAAGGAATTTAACTAAAATTTTCAAATTTTGTTTTGATCAGTTTTCTCTTAAATCGAATTTATAATTTAAATACTTCTAATTTATTTTTAGGAAATCAGACTTTCTCAAGGAAGAATTTAAAAATTTACTTTAATGGTACTGTATCTTTTTAAGGGTGGTATACAGTGGTAGCAAAATTAATACCATTTCTTATATTTATCTGTTATAATATCAATGCAGTAGTTTCATATTAAACTTTTCTTTCTGATTAAACTCTATCCTACTTGATTATTACCATCAATGCCCATTTTCTAAAATAATCAATTTTAAAGTTAATTTTCATCTCTCTAAGATATCCCTGCCACTCTGAAAATATTTTGGAATTATTTTTAATTTTATCTTGGCTTAAGGGTCCAAAAGTAAATTATTTCTCTTTATAAATTCTAATTTAGAACCTTTATGACATCACAAAGCAACTGCTATGTCAGGCATCATAGTAATCTTTTGAAATAAAATGTGATATGTAAGATATGCATATAAATATATAAAATTTAACATAATCTTATTTTTATTAGTTACTTAAAAATATATGTCATATCCCTATAAAATACAAGTATCTACTATTATGTAGAAAAATTTCTTCATTTTGATTAAAGAATTTCTTGTCCAGATGTGCAAATTCCTCTGAGACACAGGCAGGGTTTTGTCACACTGTCTAGAAAATTCTTATCAAAACAAAGATCTTTCTCTGGTGGCATGAGGTATATGGTATGATGAGTGATTCTGTCTATCTATTTATACACTGGTCATTCTAGCAGATGCCATTTATGAAGGAAACAGATGGGGAAACATCAGTTACATTCTGTACCTTCTGTTTACTATTGTATAAAATGTTGGGTGACTTAGAAAGCACAACTATGGAAACTGAAGGCATCAAAGAGAAAGTCAGGTATGAGAGGAGAGAATGTATATTGTCAATTCCAGCAGAAATGAAATATTGTTATCGTGCAAAGCTTTGGAATAACTGATACTTTTATGTAAGCTACTAGGTCAGTGAATATTTTGTGAGGTTTTTTAAAAGTTAATTTTATATGAGTTTGACAGTTGACAGTCTTCTGGGAACTGTTGAATATATTGAAAGTTTGTAAAAGAACCCCAGCTACTTTGAGTAGTAAGTCAGTTGAATTTTACATCCTTTACAATCAGAATTTTTTGTTGTTGCTCATAACAGTTTATATAATATACAAATTCCCAAGAAGTGCAGTTTCTTTAAACGAAGTCTCTTAACTGCAAAAGTGTTCCAAAATATTTTTATTTTATTATTTTTTTACTTGAAGTTTTCCTTCATATCCTTATTTGACAAATAGTGTCAGAGTGAGGACTTGGGTCAGTCACAGGGACAAACTCTTTCCTTTGTTGACCAAGAAAATATGTGGTGTCCACTTTTAACAAATAAGAATTATTTTTCAGTAATGCTACTAAATCTGCCAGGTAAGGTTTTAGGAGGTCTTTTCATTTTATTTATTGTGTTATTACTTATGATGGATTTAGCTCTTACGCACAAGTGTCTTTTTGTAAGAAGCACTGTACAAATATCTTCGAGTTCTCCCAATGACCCTGTAAGAAATAGAAAGAGAGTATTTATAACCTCCATTTCACAGGTGAAGCTGCTGAAACCACACATTTTTATTCTGATATGTTTAGCTCTTTGAGAGAAATGGCTCTTCGAGTTTGGAAAGCTCACCATTGCTACTCTCCCAAAGGCCAAAAAACACAGTCTAATAATATTCCGCATATCATGGCCTGAAGCAGACATTCTTATCAAGTGTGTTGATGGCACTTAGAGGAACTTGATTACACATTTCTATTTGGATCCTTTTTATGTTGATTACAGCCTGACTTTCCCTGCATTTTAGTTCCTGTGTAGCTGAGCCTTTTTTCAGTGAGATGGTTCATGCATTTGACTTAAAAGAAAGTAGAGTTATAACTTTGCTGTTTTGCAAAATCATCTAATATTGAAGCTGGCATTTGCATTTACATTCATTTCTCCGAGGATTTCAGTGCTGTGCTTTTGTAAGCTTCGTGACTATTTAATCTTTTAATCTGTTTTTTATTGTAAAACATTTAGAATGTTTGCAGATCTGAACACCCTTAAATTAAAGGAGTGGTATTAATATTAATGTGATAAACTTGGGCTTAGGGACCATTCTTAAACTGTCATAATCCACACAATTTTTTGAAGATATCACATTTTATTTATATCTGTTTTTTGTTGATGACTTGTGTTTTGGGTAGACTTCTTGTCCCACATACCTTCCCCAGTCCATCCCTGTAGTGGCCAACTCAGGCTCAGTGGTGACTTCTTAGATCATGGAAAGTAATGCTCAGAGTTGAAGGAAGGTGGGCTTTCTGGGCCAATGTGGAACACAAGTAATCCTGTGGTGGTGGGAGACAAATAAATGGACCTAAGAAATATATGAGACTTAGGTAGTGGAGAATTACCTGGCTTCCATTTGTTTCAATCTGCACTCTAGTCTTTATATATTACTATCTATAATAATAAAAGCATAATATTCTCATTAGACTGGACAGCTGAATGACCTTCCAGATGTCCTTCTGGAGATCAAGGCAGAGGCAGTTAGGGATGATCAGGCAGGCAGGTGAGCAGTTAGAGGCAATCAGGCAGGGATGCAGAGTGATTAGGAGTGATCAGGCAGGCAGGCAGACAGGCAAGCAGTTAGGAGCCAGCAGTCCCTGACTGCGAGAGGATGCAGGCTGGGCTGAGGGACTCCCCCTCCCATGCACTAATTTTGTGCACCAGGCTCCTAGTATACTTATAGTACTATTATGTGTGAGTACCTGCATTCTAGAAATCAGTTCTCCTATCCACTTGCTTGTGTGTTTATATGGGTCTATTGCCAGTCCTTACACTATTTAACTGAAATTAATCTTCACTATGCAGCAAAGTTTTAACATTAAATGATATTTTAAAACTATTCACCAATGCAAAGTAATATATAGTGGAGAGATATACATAGTATCTATTGTCTAATGTCATACATTCTAACATGTGTAGCTTTTTTTCACAAAAGCAAAGGAAAAGGCATTCTAATAAGCCAAGCTTATATTACAAGTTAAGGAATGATATTATAAACAGAGCAGAATTGAAGGTGTGTTTCTTAAGTCATACTGGGCACAGAGTTGGGAGAAAATATGTAGTCATAAGGAGGTATCCAGAACATTTCAAACTATTTTCCACACTAGCCTCACTCAGATGAGATCACTTAAAGATAGGAATCTTCTGACTGGCAGAGAAGATGAAAGAAAAGTAACAAAAAGTAAAAAAATGGGGGAACGCCAACATGACACAAGTTAATAACTACTGAGTGAAGATAGATTTATATGACTGTAGCAGTATCAGGTAAGTTCAAAGAAATTGAAAGTTCACTTACCTAGTCTTCATAGTATAAGGATTACATGTAGGACAATTTCAAGTCTGGGCCTTAAAAAATATGTCACAGCCGAATCTGGTTTGGCTCAGTGGATAGAGCATCAGCCTGCAGACTCAAGGGTCCCAGGTTCAATTCAGGTCAAGGGCATGTACCTTGGTTGTGGGCACATCCCCAGTAGGGGGTGTGCAAGAGGCAGCTGAGCAATGATTCTCTCTCAATAATATTTCTAACTCTCTATCCCTCTCTCTTCCTCTCTGTAAAAAATCAATAAAATATATTTTTAAAAAATAAATAAATTAAAAAAATAAAAATATGTCACAAAAATGATGTCTCATAATGTATAAAATCATACCATGTGTTTTCTAATAGTATATTATCTTCACATTATTTCCAAGTATTTTCAGATACATATGTATAAATAAACATGTATCTGGAAAGAATATCCAAAAATACATAAGTAAAAGACACATTCATTTCTTAAGCCCTACCATTTTTGCCTTTCCTGTTTAACCTCTATAACTAGTTACAATATAACATTTTGATACCAAAACTCCTTAACTCCATTTTTAGGTATATATGATCTAGACAAGAGCTTCTAATCTTCTTTAAACCTGTCAGCATTCAAATGTTTGATCCCTTTCCTGCCTAATTTCTCAACTTAATATTAGACATGCCAACCATGGGGTCATCCAATTTTCCAGCCTCTTCTAGAAGGCTAGTAACCCAACTCTTTCTCTGAGTATAACTGACTAGACTTCACTGACAAATACCTCAAGGGTATTTCATCCATAGGTTGTTCAGTGAACCATAAAATGGCCTGATCTGAAAAGATTTGTTGAATGAACTAGAAAATGTCAAGGGAATGAAATGGTAATTAGTGGGTACTGATGTTTGAAAGGAAATATTGAGAGAAGAGATATTAAAGACCATTAGTCACAAAAAATCATGACAAGCCTTAGTACTAAGAAAGACAGAACTATAAATAAACAGAATATTTGAGGTAAAGAAAAAATATATAAACTCAAGTAGAAAGTATAACTCAATTAAAATGAGAACTGATCAAATACTTAGAAATCGGACATAATAAAAAAAATACACAGAAGAGACACTGATCCTTAATCCAAGTTTATGTATCTCCTTACATAGATAGCTCTCTAAGTCTAAATATTTGTAAGTCTATATTTCTTCCTTTTCTGGTTAAATCTGTCTTGTTTTTTCTTTTCCGATGAAATTTACTTATAGAAAATATTCTCTAATTATCACTGCTTCTAATTGCAATATTTCATGACTTTTAAGGGGGGAAATCCTGTTCTGAGAAGATGAACTATTATCTTTCAGTATGTTCTAGTGTTCATACTGTCCTTCCCTCAGTTTATTTATTTATTTTTTATTTATTTATTTATTAAAAATATATTTTATTGATTTTTTTACAGAGAGGAAGGGAGATAGCTAGAAATGTCGATGAGAGAGAAACATCAACCAGCTGCCTCCTGCACACCCCCTACCGGGGATGTGCCCGCAACCAAGGTACATGCCCTCGAGCGGAATCGAACCTGGGACCCCCCAGTCCGCAGACCAACGCTCTACCACTGAGCCAAACTGGCTTCGGCCCCTCAGTTTATTTATTGCACAAATTAAGAATCCACACAGACCGCTCCCACCTTGTAACTACATTATGACAGTTTATCTTATTTGGCAGAAATGGGAAGGTTACAGTTCTTCTATAATGATTGTTTACAGTAGGAAAACACAAAAAATATAGACTGAGTGGCAGCTTTAAATAGGAAAGGAAAGAAGTAAAGTTGCAGTGGTACTTTGGAAGCCAGTCTGGAACTGAGAAAGAGCTGTTTGGTCTTAACAGTTGGAAGACTTATGACCTCCTATAGTGTTAGCACCTGTCTTCAAAATATTTATTGCACTTTGCCTCTTAGGCTGTAGTGTTGGCCTTATAAATTATCCTTCTTGAGCTAATCTTGGAGGAGAAAAATGCCTTCTTAGGAGAAAACATAATGCATTCTCTTCATATCCATGTTTTAATTTTGAGAACTCTGCACAAACCATCATTATTAGGTCCCATCATGACATTTTCTGCCCCAGCATTGAAGCACAATTGGCTGGATTCATTGCCTCCTTGACAATGGATTTTGCTTTCTCCCACCTGTGTATCCAGGTGTCCCATTCTGCTGTTCTATTTCCTACAGTGAGTCCTGATGGCGACTGTGACACTGCCAAGGCAAGATGAGTAAAATCTTGCCTGTGACCCATCTTTCCATTCCAAGGCTTTGGAAGAGAGCTAGGGATATGCTTGTTTGTTGTTTTTGTCACTCTTTTCTCAGAGTTCACACTTATATACTAGGTGTACCGGTTAATAATGCAGATTTTGTAATCAAAGAAAACACAAGAATTTCAAGAGAAACATCAAAATTACTTTATTCAAAGTAATATTCATCACTAGTTACACATTTCCCCATCTTTCAGGGAATTTATGGATACTGCCCAAATAGAACTATTGTTTTGATGAAAACCATTCAGAGACCCAATTTCCCACTTCTTTGTATGCTTTGAAGTGCTTCTGAGAAACTGTGTGTGCCATTGATTGGAACAAGTGGTAATCTGAAAGAGCAAGGTTTGGTGAATACAGTGGGTGGGTTAATACTGTGCAGGCAAGATCTTTTAACGTGTCTTTAACTGCTTTCAAGTGTGTGATAGTGCATCAGCATGAAGCAAAATTACTTTGCCATGTCTTTGGGCACATTCTGATTGTTTCATGATCAAAGCATGGTTCGAATTGATTATTTGTTGTAGTAGCAATCAGTATTAACAACTTCATCTGGTTTTAGAAGCTCATAATACACCACACCTTCCTGATCCCACCAAATGCAAAGCATTGTCTTCTTTCCGAAATGACTTGGCCTTGCAGTTGATGTTGATGGTTAACCTGGATCAACCCATGATTCTGTGTGTTTGATATTCTCAAAATAAATCCAGTTTTCATCACCAGTCACAGTTCGATGCAAAAAAGACTTTCTTTTATGCCGTTAAAGCAACATGTTACTGATGACTTTTTGGTTTTTTCATTTTTCTTTTGATCAGTTGATATGGCATCCATTTTCCTTCCTTTAAATCTTTCCCATTGCTTGTAAATAATCGGAAAATGTATTCAGAGCAACGTTTAATCTTTCTGCAAGTTGTTTTTGAGTTTGGCATGCATCTTCATCCAATAATGCTTGTAATTGTTGGTCTTCAAACTTTTTCGGTTGACCTGGATATTCTTTGTCTTTCACATCAAAATACTCACTTTTACAATGTTTAAACCAGTGTTGACAAGTATTTTGAGATGCAGCATGTTCACCATAAGCTTCCCAAAGTATTCAGTAGCACTTTTCTTCAAAATAAAGTGATGAATTAAAACTTCCCACAAATGCTCTTTATTTTTTGCATGAAATTTGACATTTTTAGGTGTAAAAATATCTATGATGTTAACACCTTCAGAAAAGTTGACATATAAAGTTTTGAATCTTGTTGTCAATACAACAAAATAGCATACATATCAAATTGCATATATATCAAAATATGTGTAGCTCTATCTATTGAAAAAATCTGCATTATTAACTGCTATACCTAGTATAATAAAACTGTGAAAATAGGTCTAAACAAGTCATCTTTACTGTCTTCAAATTTAAGATATGCCATATTTTGACTCTGTATAGATTTGATTCTCTATGCCCCTAAGACTTTTGTATTAATAATGTATTACCTTGTTATTTTTATGTGATGTCTAATATCCTTGGGTGAGAATTAACAAAAAATAAAATAACCTGGAGATCTAGTAAGTAAAAAAGAATAATTCTAAGTAAAACAACTAGAAAGCTCAAAACAGAGGTACATTATCAAGTACTAAATTCTGTGAATTTTACACTGGGTGGCCAGATTATTATATCTGAACTCATGATAATCTGGCCACTCAGTGTGTGTGTCTGTGTGTCTGTGTGTATGTATTAGAGGACCAGTGCATGAATTCGTGCATGGGTGGGTTCCAGCCAGTCTGACCAGGGGGTTGTTGGCCAGCCTGCCTGCTGGTCGACTCCTGGTCAAGGGGATAATTTGCATATTAGCCTTTTATTATATAGGATCTACACTTGAGTGGCCAGATTATTATGCTTTCAGTTATCATATTAATCTGGCCACTCAGTGTATCTATTCCTTAGAAAGGTGAGTTCTATACTTTCTTTCAATTGTCCATCATGACTCTAATCTTATAGCCACTTTACAATATGGTTGTATTGCTTGTTTCTGTATGTACTGGATAATATATTAGCCATTCACATCCTGTTCAATTTTGTTGCACATTTTCTTTCACCTTCAATCAATGCTGTCTGCTTGAGGTAATAAACTTATATGGAGTCTGGCTTTGTAAGCTTTACTAACTGTACATGTAGCTGAGTGGCCACTATAAATTATAAATCATATTCAATAACTAACAAAAATGTTATAAATGTTTCATATTGTATTGAGTAAATGAAGAATGCTGTATTGCCAAGTTTTCATTACAAGTGCAATCTATATTTTTATACTTATTATAAGCTTTAAGTATCATTAACTTCAAAAATAGTGGTTCCCCAGCAGTGCCATTTTTCCATCATGCGACTTAATAAGGTAGAGCTGTAATACTGGCTAGCATTCAGCTGGTGACAGGTGGCAAGGAAAGCACACAATGGAATTTTCCATCTGTTCTCTACTTTCTATCCAAGGCATAAAGGGTAGAGTGCATTTTGTTATATTCTTCAAACACTTTTTTTTTCCATCTAAACACTATTTTAAAAACAAATTTGTACTTTAGCTTACAGGAGACTTATAATCTTGAAGGTCAGAATCACGTGCTCAAGTCTCCTCACCTTTGTTGAGAAAGCACACTGGTTTATTCCTTCTGAATAGCATGATTCTGGCTGAGCTTTTATACTTAATCTATGGAAAATACCTCACAGCTCCAAAAAATATCTATCAGCTTAAAAAGGCAGAATGTGTATATATTATATATGATTGGTAGATTTCATATGTATCAGCATGTTAGATCCATTAAATGTATCAGAATGTTAGGTCCACTAATGGTGTTGCAAAGTTTAGATATTGATAGTACTTATTATGGTAGCAAGATTATAATACTAATAAAGAAATAACTTACAATAAATGGAGGGCTAGCTCAGCCAGCATGGCTCAGTGGCTGAGCATTGTTCTGTGAACCAGTCAGGACACATGCCCAGGTTGTGGACATGATCCCCAGTTTTGGGCGTACAGGAGACAGCCTATTGATGATTCTCTCTCATCATTGATGTTTCTATCTCTTTCTCTACCTCTCCATTCCACTCTGAAAATGTCAGAGCTGCCAGTTTTCAACTTCATATCCAAGGTAAAATAGAGTATATTTTGAATGGAAGTGTTGAGTTTTAAATTAAAGCTTTAGTGTTTTTTTCCCCTATTTTTTTCTATGAGTAATTTTTATATGGCCTGCTCTGTGTAATTATAATTAACCATAAAAGAGGCAGAATATACGTAGTTATGTAGGGTAGTTACCCTCTTTTCACTGAGTACTTGAGAAGTATTACTGAATGGCAAGTTGGAGAAACTATATTTTAATATGTTCAGTTGTAGGTGTCTTTATCTGAGTAAATGGGTTAAATCTAGTAATTCCATTTTTCTTGAATGATTATTACATATATAATATATACATGGCACACCTAGGGTAGTTGATTAGTTTGGAGGTTGTTTTAACCCCTCCTTAATTCAGTAGTACCCTTCTTATGGTGAGGGGGGTGTATGTGTGTGTATTCAAATCATTACTATTATTTACTCTGAAAGTCAGAAGTCAGCCTTCTTTGCTACCTAATACCATTTATAAAATTTGCATGATGACCTGTAGACGCTACTGTAAAGAATGCAGTAGCTTACCTGTTTTCTGCTAGTATTTGTTAAGTTACTCTGTGACTCTGAAAATGCCTTTCTATATCCTTTTCTTTAATATTTGTTTTTATGTGCAGCTGTTATTTTATTAAGTGCCATATTTTCCATTGAAGCAATTTTCACAATCTAGCCAATTCCCGCTCTTGTTCTGTTTTATGTAGCTAATGTGTAAAGGCTTCCCTGGGAGACAAACATATGCCAAATATTGTACTTTGTTTTATGAAGAGACTGCTTTTTGGGAATGGTAAATTACGTTCTTTTTCTTTCTTTCTTTCTTTCTTTTTTTTTTTTTTTAAGGAACTAGAGAATGTAGCAGTGCTGTATATATTGATTTGTACTTCCTTTCTTCTGTGGCGGGTTCATTTGTTTCATTGTAAAAGCCAAACTAATGGGAGCTTTCAAAAAATGAAAGGCTCTATGTGTAACTATGGTGCCACCCTACATAATGATTTTGAACATGAAGAAGACCTGCATGATGGACTTGGAATTCCTGTGACATTATTTCATCATTGAAAAGATGCTACCATTTGATGCAGTTTTTTTGCTAAGCTCTGCTTCTCCATCCTTAACCTTAAATGCTGATATTAAAAAGAAGAGTAGATACTGAAATGCTTTAACAAGAAACACATTACTAACCAAAGTGCAACCTAGCACATGCCTTATCTCCTCATGAGCCTCTCTAATTATTACCCTAATGTTAGTCTCTTCTGTTTATAGCCAGCTTTTTGTAGCACGTAATAGGCTTTCCCATTCAGTCCCCCAACTGCTGTGGTCCCTGCACTAAATAGAAAGCTCCTAAAATCGAGGCCAAGTGATGAATGAGGCCCCTTGGCTCTGATAGTGACCGAGTAGAGTCTGGTTGTCTAAATAGCTATTCCTGTTCAATTGCATCATTGTGTTTCCCTCCAGAGTGATAATTGCCCAGACCACATTGCGGCTTATTTCTTTATAATGCCTCTAACAGTGCTTTTGCAGGAGAAGGAATTGGATATTTTAGTGCTGTGATAAAATGCAAGAAGGCTTACTGCTCTAATGTGGTTGGCCCCATCTTGTGTACAGCTAGGAACATTCGTATTTATGACAGCCATTTCACACTGGCATATTTGGGAAGTGGTGAAATGTTTATGTGCTCATAGACCAGTATTTGTGAATTTTTCATATTCTGCTAAGGATAAAGAATACTTGTCTAATTTCAAACATTTGTTAGAACAGTGTCAACGTGGCCGGGGAAGGGAGGCAAAGTTGTTGTCTACTGCCTTCCTCTATAACAAAATGTGCATGTTAAGTCATGCTGATATTTTTAATGAGGTGCGGCTGCTGGATAACCATGTGACTATTCTATCTCTCAGAGGATGCTGTCTTTTTGTAGATAGATGATAGATAGATAGATAGATAGATAGATAGATAGATAGATAGATAGATGACAGACAGACATCATAGAAGAAGAGAGAGAGAGAGAGATAGATAAAAACATCAATGATGAGGATCATTAATCAGTTGCCACCTGTTCACACCTGCCTGGAGATTGAGCCTGCAACCCAGGCATGCACTCTGACTGGGAATCAAACTGTGGCCTCCTGGTTCATAGGGACTGCAGCCAGGTGAGGATGCTATCTTTTCATGTAGCCAGTCATGGAGCAATAGAAGAAAAGCTTCCATTTTGTAAATTTGTTATGAATAGAAAATAAGAGAAAGGGAATAATAAATAAGAGAAAGCCCATCACCATCAGTATTGCTCATGGATATTCCACACACCCCCAAACACACACACACACACACACACACACACACACGAGCTCTGTTTGCTCAAACCATTATTGAAAACATCATCTGAGCCATAGTCAGTTTTAAGATGTTTGCATTAAATATATTCTTTCTTGTTCTTTGATTTAGAATTACTAAGCTCAGTGAAATTAGCCAGTCAGAGAAAGACAAATACCATCTGATCTCACTTATATGTGAAATCTAATGAACAAAATAAACAGATGGACAAAATAGAACTAGAGATGTGGATCCCAGGGGCAGATGTTAGAAGGAAGTGATAGTGTTGGGGGTTGGGGGTGGGAGGACACTAGATGAAAGAAGGTGAAGAGACCAGCAAAAAGTCATATATGGCCGAAACCGGTTTGGCTCAATGGATAGAGCATCGGCTTGGGGACTGAAAGGTCCCAGGGTCGATTCCTGTCAATGGCATGTACCTTGGTTGCGGACATATCCCCAGTAGGGGGTGTGCAAGAGGCAGCTGATCGACGACTCTCTCTCATCGATGTTTCTAACTCTCTATCTCTCTCCCTTCCTCTCTGTACAAAATCAATAAAATATATATATTTTTAAAAAGTCATTTATGTATATCCCATGGACACAGATAACAGTGTAGTGAAGGCCAGAGGAAGTGGAGGCCAGGGACTGGGTGAATATGGGCAAAGCATGGGATAGGGGAACATCTATAATGGTTAGGACAGTGAAAAAAAAGGTTTTTAAAAAAAGAACCCCCATAGATTTTGTTCTGTTTTTCCTTTTTCCATGTTATAGACACTCAGCAGTGCTGGTGTCTCCTGGGCATTATTTCCTTGCTCAGTCTGCTGCTCTTCAAAACCTTCAATAATCATAAAGGAGTAGGATCGCATCTTTGTGAAGCTCTTGCCCATGGAACAAACGGATGTGGAACAGAAAGTTCATGTTAGGCATCTCATTAAATCACCTTTAACAAGGCTAATTACCCCTGTGGTATTGACATGGTACTTTATTCTCAGCCGGTCATTTGACAGACAGGAATATTCAGTTCTTGGGCTCTGAGAAAATAATTTGATGGTCGGAATATTTTACTGCAGTAAAAACCCAAAAGGTCTTCACCCACAGATACAGGTCACAGGTATATCTAAGGAAAGCAGCGTTGGTTTCTGATGAAGGGTACTGTTCTTTCACATATTTCTGTGAAAAATGAGATCTTACAAAGAGTCCCTGCAAGCCTATGTATAATTCATGGCCTTGTTGAAGAATGTGAGGCGGTCTGATTAATCTTAAATGTAACCACACCTTGGCCATTTCAGAGCCCACAGAAAGGTAACTCAGGAACTAGATGGAAACAGACAATCCTTAAATTTCTATGTAACAATGTCACTGCCAAAAAATGAGAAAACATACAATCATACATTTTACAGCTCCATACCAAAAATTATTTTTCCTAATAGCTTAGCACTGTGGTTCTCAACCTTTTTTTTTTGAGTTTTTAAAAATTTCTTTATTGATTAAGGTATTACATATTTGTCCTTATCTCCCCCATTCCCATCCCAAACTTCTCCCCACACATGCCCCACCTCCTTTTTGTCCTTGATCACTGGTTAGGCTCATATGCATGCTTTCCTTGATTAAAAAAAATAGATAAGAAAGGATACATGGCAACATACAAAAGCAATGCATTCTTTTAGAATTGATAAATAAAATCTTCTGCCTGAGATTGTCAATGCCTTTCTCCTAGGCTATGTCACTGAATGGATTTAGAGGATCAATTTCCCCATCCCTCATCATATTGGTCATCCAAAAACCACTCTGTTGTCAAGAAGGATGAAAGCATAAGAGTAACAAAATTTGAAATTTAAGCTAACATATTTTTATCACCCTCATTATGCTATTGTCAACTAACCAGAGGGTGAAACACTCTTTGCAAATCTCTGCCCTGAAGACTTGGTTGCTCTTGCATGATCTTTTTGAAATGCTCCATGGACAGGACCCCTCACTGCTGGAGCCAGGTTCCAGGTCTGTGGTTTCAGATTTGCTTCAGGGATCAAGCTGCCCAAACCTCTCACAGCTCTCTGGGCTCAGAGAATGCAATTTGCCCTGCACATCACCTGGAAATAATTTATCCACCCTCTACTTTCAGAACAGTGCATGTTCTCTTGGAATTTACACTATTTAATTGGAGTCTTCATGATTTAAAATTATTTACTCCTTAATTTTCCTTAATCATTTATGGAAGTGCATTTGAAACACATGAAAATTCTATCCTTATTTCCCAGATATGATAGAAAAATGCCAATTTGAAATAATACCTGCTTTAAAACCTAGATATTCTTTTAAAGCACTCACTACCCCATGGACATAGTACATGGCAGTTGCCAGCACTTCTCCATGCAACTGCCATGTACTAACATGTTTAATTCTCAAATAGTAATATGAGGGGGCATGTCTCTCTCCAAGAGAAAGGGCAGTGTCCCACTGAGACCCAGCTTTCTTCTCTCATCTGTCTCTTCTCAATCCTTCACTGCCTTCTCTCAGGGTCACTGAAAAAAACCACACACACAGCAATATGAGGTAAGTGCTACCGTGATATTCTTTTTAAAGATTAAAAGAAATGACCGACAAACCAAGCCAATTGGTCTGATTCACATAGTTACTAAGCAGCAAAGGTGGGTTTGGAATTCAGATGCTTTAAAGACATAGTTTGCCCTCACAAAATGGTGCATTTGCATCCTTGCCTTATTTGATTGTTTCATTACGGCTTATTTCAAAGGGAAATGAGGACCAGAAATTGCATCATGGGAGATTTGTATGAGTTTAATTTATTCATTCTTTTATTTTTGGTGCATTAGGTCCGTGTAAAAAAATAATTCACTGATTAAAGTTATAATTTTGCAAAAGGATTTTTCCCCTCACCTTTGTATTTCATTACATCCAAGAAATCTTGGGAGGCAACATGGGAACTCAAAACAATGTAATATGTAATAGTATCATATTGGCTAAACTTGAAACTGTATGATGCAGTGATAAAGAAGATTGGAAAGAATCAAATTTTCAGATTAGCTAGTAAACTCTCTGGGCACTAATTTTTTTCCAACTCTAAATGAGGAAAAATAGTTTTTCCTACATGGAATTATTTAAAAGTCAAAATAGTGGACATGCAGCAGATATGAATATAAGGTGGGCAGAGGATACACTCTTTACTTCCTACCCCAAAAGAGCATGAATTTCTGTTTTAAACTTTCATTCTTCTTTGCTGGTGAAATATTGAACGTTAGTCATTTGGGGAGTTCTCTCCTCTGTGCACTCGGGGCAACGTTGCAGTAAGTTGTTTACTGCTAAGGCAATGGGATAGCAGTGGAAGTTCCTCTAATGATATTTATGAGAAGATTGGGATAATTGGATAATTTACATTTTTTCAATTATTCATAAAGTACTTTGCAAGCCTAGATTAAAGATCACACATGCCTAAGGTGGGATGTTTCCTCTGGACACTTTGTCTTCTTTTCATATTTCCTCAAGCTTATACACAAAAATAAAGTTGTGTGGGTTCATTCTGCAAATAAGACAGCCTAAAGGATTTGTGTCTTCTAGCCAAGTATAAAATAGATAAGATTAATGATTAATATTATTTATTGATTCTCATTGGTAGTGATTTTTGCTAAAGATAATGAGTGAACCAGTTTTAGTCATGATTACACAACTAGTTAAAGTTAGAATAGCATCTATAAGTCACTACAGTAGCAAGCTAGTACTCTTCCTAATTTTAACATTTTATTTTTAAAAATATTTCATACTATTACTGAGATTCATTCAGTCTTTCAGCAATATATATATAGGTCATGCACTATTCTAGATACCCGGTATACACTGAGTGGCCAAATTATTATAATTTCAGAACGCATAGTAATCTGGCCACTTGGTGTATATCCTATATAATAAAAGGCTAATGTGCAAATTGTCCCCTTGCCCAGGAGTTTGACCAGCAGGCAGGCAGGCCAATCACCCATGTCCCCTCCCCCTGGCCAGACCCCAACCATGCATGAATTGCACCAGGCCTAATATATATATTAGTGGCCAGACTATTATGTGTTCAGAGATTATCATAATCTTGCAACTCAGTGTAAACCAAAGAAAAAGTTCCCAGACCATGTGGAGTTCACAGTTTGGTGGGAGAAGACAGGAAATAAGAAAAGAAGGTAACATTCATAACATGTTAGAGAATGGTAGCTACTAAGGAAAAATAATAAAGCAAAAATGGGAGGTTTGAAACAGGTGGTTACTGTGAGATATCAAATTTAGATATGGTGATTAGAAAGGTCTCAATGAAAAGGTGAATTTTGAGTAAATAACTAAAAGAAATGAGGGAGTAAGCCACATAGGTAGCCAGGAAAAGAATTTTATAGGCAGATAAGGAGAACCTGTAAAAAACATTAAGACAGGAGAAGGCAGCTGTGTTCAAGAATCAGCAAGGAGCCCAGTGTGCTTGTAGTGGAAAGAGTTCAGGGAGAGTCACATAGAGGAAGTCAAAGAGGTGAAAAGCAGATAATGGGAGGACTCAATCCATTATTTTATTCTGAGATGCAAAGCCATTGGAGAAATTTGAGCAGAAAGGTGACAAGATCTGGGATTGTTTTAAGAGGATCACACTGGCTTTTGTCTTGAAAATAGATTGCAAGGGAACAAGGGCACATAGAAATTCTCTAATTTATGAGCTATTATAGTGAACATTTTAATGTAGTCAAGACCCATTGAATTCTAATCCTATAAATTCTCATTTTATTTAATGCAATCTAAGAACTGTGAGGTGAAATTGTAACTTTTACATTTGTAATTATTTCTATTCAACCCTTAGTAATTGTGGTGAAGATAATAAGTGCAAGATATAGTTCTTGGCATGGAGAGCAATACCCTAAAACAGTGGTCGGCAAACTGTAGCTCAAGAGTTTTTAACAAAGGCCAGCTTAGGTGTACCCTAATTAAGTTAATAACAATGTACCTATTTATATAGTTTAAGTTTAAAAAATTTGGCTCTCAACAGAAATTTTAATCATTGTACTGTTGATATTTTGCTCTGTTGACTAATGAGTTTGCTGACCATTGCCCTAAAGAACCAGAGAGCCTAGCGGTTTGGTCCAGCGGATAGAGCATCAGCCTTTTGACTGAAGGGTCCAGGGTTAGATCCCAGTCATGGTTTACAGATTCCATCCCAGCCCTAGTTGGGGTGAGTGCAAGAGGCAACCAATGAATGTGTGTCTCTTCCCCTCCCTCCACTCTCTCTAAAAATTAATGGGAAAAAATATCCTCAGGTGAGGATTAACAACAACAAAAAGAACCAAAGAGAACTGCTTTAAAGAAATTCATTTTTCAAAAGCCAAGATAGAACATGCAAATATGTAGACATTAGGACATTGACGGAGAAGGAACACAAAGAATCAACGCTGATGTTGTGGTTGTTCAAGTCTATTACCAAAACTCTCAAGACAAATTGTCATCTACAAATATTTCAGAAATAACCAATAAATCTGTAGTCCAATAGGGTCTGTTTAATATATCTTTTTTCCCTTTTTTCTTTTTTTTTATTACAAGGAGAAACTAAACATGTTGACAGTATTAATTGATGAGTTTGCCAAATCACAATATGTGCAAACAACTAGCCATTTTCCATTTTGGATTATCAGAGAATGAGCACTCCAACAGGGACTAGTGACAGCAGCTTTACCTCTTTGGATTCCTCAGATCATAATGGAGCTACCTAAGTAACAACTTAGCTGACTATCATAGTCATCAAGATGTGGGTGAATACAGCTGCTAAATGGAAAGAATTAGTAATGGAGGTTTAAATGATTACTAATGGAAATTTGGGAGACTGCAGCCTTAATATCCATACTCTCTCCTCTCCTCACCAAGCACCCCACACATAACCATGTTAGTGGAATGTGTCAAGTTAACTAGGAATATGCCAGAGCCACTCTAAGGGCAGGGCAAGATATGGTTCACACCTGCTTATACCCACCAAGTGCCTTACAGATGTTAGTGTCCCATACATGCTTATTGAATTAAACTTTTGAACTTGTTGCTCATATGGGACTTAAATGATTTTCATATGAAAAACAAGTAGACATTGATAAATGCTGCTCAGGGCAACTATTTGCCCAGTAGCTGGCATTTATCACCCAAGGCTACATCAAACTCCATTCTCATCCTGGAGGAGTCCAGTGAAGGAGAAAGACCTGAAAACGAATACTGGTGATGCAATAGGAAGTGACTGTAACAAGTTGATCTGAGAGGTAAGAAGCCCCAAGTAGGCTGCTTCACTGCCTTTCAAAGCCATTAGGAGGGTCACTTGGGGAAGTTTGATCAGGATCTTGAACAGTGGATATTGTTCGTCTGGTGAAGAGTAGGAAGTTTGTTCCAGGAAGTGTGCACTGGGTATAGAATGGTGTAGAAGTGTGCGAGGAAATGTGTTGCAATTTTAAGATAGAGTTTAGGCTGTGTTTGAGAGCATATTGGGTGAGTGGAATGAAAACTTGAGTCAGAAGCTAAAGGGTATTTTCGGGTGTGAGAATGAATTTGAACGTATGGATTTAGTGAAAACACCCTGAAAGTAATAAAGAAATAACGGGTTAGGATTACATTTTAGAAAGGCAGTTTTGGAGGCATAGGGAGGATGGATTAGAAAAGGAAAAGGCCAAAGAATAGGAGACTAATAACAAGCTGTGGTGGGATGTCATACGGTGCACTGTTTTGATAGGAAATGTGGACTCTGTATCCAGGCTGTGTGGACTTGACTTATAATCTTCATGACCTTGTCAAAGTTAAAGAACCACTCAGTGCTTCAGCGTCCTCATCTGTAAAATGGATGTAATTATGAAACTTACATATAGGTGTGTTATAAGTATTAAATTAAGTAATGCATATAAAATTCATGATACATAGCAATCACTTAATAAGGGTTGTCATTACTATCTCATTCAAACAGCATAAAACCTATGATGGAGATGAAATGTTTACAGCCATTTGTAGATAAAAATACTAACCACTGCATTGTATATATTTGCACATTTAGTACACATTCAACAGATCTTAAGACAATGGGTGGAATAAGGACTATCTACTAATACCTATTATTGGTGTTAGAACATGCTGGACTTGATTAAATCATGTTAATTATGACGCTCCCATTTTTTTTTTTAGTTTTATTATGAATTCAGATTGTGATGTAACTGAAGAAACCAAATGGCATATATATATAGAAAATAAAATTTGGCACTATAAAGCTGAACAGTATAGGCTGCGAATTACAGCGTTTTTTCCACTGGTCTTGCTCTGCAGAGAACCCTGCCTGACTCCATACCTATATTTCACCTGTCAACTGTAGAGGCACTTTGTAGACTCTGAGTTTCTCAATGTGGTCATGCTCCTACATTTTACAAGTTGCATTTCTTGTCAAGAAGAAAATAAAATTCATCATGCAGTTAATTCCTAGCCTTCTATCAAGCAGTCCAGATAAGGTCAACATTACAACTGGTTTATAAATCATATCATCTACCCTGCAATGCCTGTTTGCTTTTTCATTTGTTTATAATAACAGGTGACAACACCATCTGCCAGTTTATCAAATGTTGTATGTCTCCATGGTTCTTTAAGACATGTAGCTCTTTGATATATTCCCCCTCTGATGTCCACAATATCACCTGTCCAGTAATGAATTCAAATTTGAGAAGCATCTATGCTTTATCAAATGATTCATGGTGGGTGAGGAGTATCGTGTCTAATGTGCATGCCATGGCAATTTTGAAGCAGCTACCAGGTGCATTTTTAGGAATGTTAAGAAGGAGCTGATAAAAGTCTGTCTTCCCTGTAGAGGGTGAAGGAAATTGATTACCCTGTGGATAGGATCTAACTACCTCTTAATATTTCTCCTCGCCTTTGACGTTTTTTCTAAGTTTAATACAGTGCATTTCCTCAGCTCATATGGGTTCAAGGCAGAATAGCTTCACAGAATAAAAAAATGTATATTAATTTTCAGGATATCAATTTATGTTGATAGCAGGGGAAGTGGACCGAGAAACTATTCAGAATTGAAGGATTGTATTAAAAAGTTCACATTCAAATTTTATTTAAGAGCAACTTATTGAAATGCCTCTTCCATAGCATAAACTTAAGAACTTCTAGTACACAGACACCTCATCTCAGCAACCCCTGCCTTCTGTCAAGGTGCAATCTAGAGTCAAATTATTCAAGTCAAACTCTAAACATTACCTGGAAGTGTGGAGAACAATAAGCCACAGTGGGAAAATAAGCATCAAACTTCTAATATTGATTAAAGACTATTAACTTTTTTATATACATTTCCAAATCTTAGTTTGATTTGTGAGGGCAAGCATAAGTTACCTTTCTCATTAAAAATAAGTCTGATATAGAAAAAATTTATAGTTATTCCAACTAGCTGGTTACTTCTGATGAAATTGCACTATAAAATGGATATAGAACCTCCTATATCACTAAGTATCAATCACACTGTGAAATGTGAAAGCTGACATCACTCAGTAACCTTAAAATGAGACTGAACCTCCTAGGAGAACAGACACTCAGTAGCCGGTTGGAATGACTTATTATTTTTGTACCTTTTCAGTATTGGAAAATTATTTTTAATTTTGTTCTAGATATATTGAGGTATGATTTGCAAAAAGCACATCATTAAAGTGAACAATGGTATATATTATATAAGTATGCCTGTGCAGTGTTTACCTCAAACTAATGAACTCCATTGCCTCACATGGTTACAACTTGGTAAATTCTTAAATAGGTCCAGCATCAAAGAATAGTCCTCATTTTTCAATTGGTATGTAAAAATCTATACCTTCTATAGTGTTGGTTAATAATATAAATATTGTTTAAATTTTTGTATGCCAGCTACTTAAAACACTATTCCAATCTTTAATATTTTAGAGTCTACATATAAATTTTGTCATTATGCATAAATTATAGGTTGATAAAAGTCAGTGCATAAACATTACTGTTTTATATGGAAAAGTCCACATCTTAAATATTAGGTCTAGTAATAATTAATGTCGTTTTCTAATACCTTTTTTTAAATCGAATTTATTTAAACAATACAACAAAATTTAATCAACAATATAGTTGCCGTTGTTTTCTACTACTTGTGCCCAACGCTCAGGAAGCATTTTAATCCCTCTGTTGTAAAATTCTTGTGATTTTGATGCAAAAAATTCGGTCAATGCATTTTTGAGGCATTCTTCATTATTAAATTTTTTTCCAAGAAGAAAGTTTTGCAAAGAACGAAACAAATGGTAATCGGAAGGGGCAATATCAGGAGAATATGCAGGTTGAGGGAGAACTTCCCATTCCAACTGGCGCAGTTTTTCAGCAGTGATTCTTGCAGTATGCGGTCGTGCGTTATCGTGGTGAAGAATTACGCCCTTCCGATTAATCAGCGCGGGTTCTTTTTCTCTTAAAGCTTGGGCTAACCTTTCCAATTGGGCACTATACACTGCACTTGTAATGGTTTGGGTAGATGGTAAAAGTTCATAATGAAGAATTCCTTTAAAATTCCACCAAACACACAACATCACTTTTTTCGCATGCAAGTCAGGTTTTGGCGTGGGCTGCGGAGCCTCATTTTTGTCCAACCATTGAGGCCTCCTTTTCAAATTAACATACAGCACCCATTCTTCATCTCCGGTAACAATTTGCTCTAAAAACGGCAAGCGGTTTTGACAAGAGAGGAGCGAACTGCAAATTGTGACTCTTTGATTACGGTTGTTGTTGGTCAACTCATGAGGAACCCATTTTCCAAACTTTTGGACTTTGCCAAGTGCACGCAATTGATTGGAAATTGTTTTTTGTGAACAATTTAAAGTTGTCGCAAGCTCTTGTTGGGTAATTTGAGGATTTTGCACCAAAAGAGCTTGAAGAGCTTCTTGATCAAAATTGGACACACGGCCTCGACCACTCTTGTCATCTAACAAAAAATTTCCCTCGCGAAATTTCTCAAACCAACACTGGCATTTTCTGGCGCTAACTGCATCTTGACCAAGAGCACTACAGATGTTTTTTGCAGCCTCACTTGCTTTTCTTCCTAATTGGAACTCGTAAAGCATGCATTGCCGAATATGCTCTTCATCCGCCATCTTCTTAGCCCTAGTTTTGCAACAAAAACCAAACCAAACACAAACTTTTTCAAGCAAAATTTGTTAATTGCACTTCACACGTTCTGTAGATACCACGTGTTTGAAGGTTATGTCAATACAAGTCAACGCCAAGCAAGATTTTAAACGAATGTTTAAAAACGACATTAATTATTACTAGACTCTATATGTAGACATATAAATTATATGTATGTTACATATTGAAATATATGGATAGATATAAACATAGACATAGATACTGACATGTATATAATATAGCTCTAGATATATACATATAAATTTCTGTAATCCATAGAAACCCATTGTGTTTGGTTCCTTTCTAGTACCCAAATATGTGAAAATTAATAGAAAGATATGGAATTTTCATTGTTAGTTAAACTTCATATCTATGTTGTAGGTGCGGTTTGTAATTTTCATTAAATAACTTGACCTATGATTATTTCCAAAAACACAAAAAAACTGAAACACTATTATTTTAAGATTATGGTAGCCCTAAACATATTAAAATAGAAATATTTTATGTTCTGGTCTATTTTCAATACTGTTATGTAAAATATCAGTTAATTGAAATGAACTTAATGCAGAACTCCTAGCACATATCATTATTGTAAAATATACCTGATTTCAAATAATAATTTAGAACTTTGAGAATGGATACTTTGAAGCAACCTAAATTGCCACCTTATTTTAAAATGAGATAACATAAGGGAGATGAGGTAATTTTGTTTGCTTTTTATCAAGACTCATGATTATTTTCTTCCAGGAAAACCATCAGTGCAAATAATTAGTAATTGTGCTTACTGACCAGGCTGATTTCTAATTCCCACCATGACACTGCTTGATTCTCTATGCATTTATAGGACTATAATTTCAAATGAGGGCTTAGATGTTGCTTGACCAGCAAGACTGGTCAACCCTCTTGGAGCAACTGGAAATGGGAGAGTGGCAGACAGTGCCACACGTGGTGATGACAAGCCAATTAAGCTGCCTGACTAATGGTGGACCTGGCAGAGCTCAGAGGGAGCCTGGGGGTTGAGGTCTGAGACTGGCATTGTTTCCTTCAAAGCAAAATGTGAACTGTGATTATCAGTGAAGCAAATAAAGCCAGTTCAACTAGAAATAAGTAGATAAAATAATAAACAGCAGCAACAACAAAGGCAAAGCAGGAAATACCATTTTGTGACTATTTAAAAAAATCTGGATGGCAAGTTTAATTTTGTTGACTTGATTGTTCACATGTGAAACAAAATATGTTCTGCATGATTTAATGTAATGTCTTTTATGAATCTAAGTCAAATTATGTGACCCCTAATATAAGGCTCACAATGACACTTTATATAAAGAAATGATTTAAAGATTTTTATTGACAAATTATTCCTCATAATTTATCTCTAACATTTTGAGTGATCTGTTAGGTGAAACTCTATGTATATATATGGCTGGAATGTGGCTGGCTTCTCACTGCCTTCATGTAAGGGATGCTCTCTATATGTCCATATCTGTATTTCTATCCATGTAGATATCCATATATCTCTATACATGTGCATACACACACACTTATTTTTACTTACCCTGTGTTTTTCAAACTCAATTAAGTTTGATGGATAGCTTTAGATTGTTTTTCAAGTGTTTAAAATATACAAGAAATTTAATTGAATGTTTTATCAGTGATATTTTACTACTTTTTAAAATTGATTTTTTTTAGGGAGAGAGAGAGAGAAGGAGATAGAAACATCAATGAGGGAGAGTAATTGATTGGCTGCCTCCTACAGGATGCCCATTTGGGATTGAGCCCGCAAGCCAGGCATGTGTCCTGACAGAGAATCAAACCTGGGACTTCTTGGTTCATGGGTCAACACTCAACCACTGAGCCACACCCGCCGGGCAATATTTTACTACTTTTAACTTGGAGGTGATATGATTATGGTTCAAAGCTTGGGTTCTAGGTAAATCATTTTCACCAATTAACAGTCTGGACCAATTAACCTCTCTGCCTTAATTTTCTCATCTTTAAAATGGAAATGATACTTTATGTTTCATCAAATAAGCTTCTGTCTGTAAAATGCTTGGAATAGTGCTCTGAATAGCACTAGTGTATATAAAATGTGTGTGCATGCAGACAGAGAAACCAGGTGTATGATTTAGGAGTACTTGCAATGCTTCGGATTGTCAAGGATAAGGTATGAAATACATTTCATAGCTTGACAGGATGCATTGTTTTGAGCCTATTCCAGTTATCCATGCCACATTATGGAGTCTATGGTAGAACCCCTACAGCTGATAGTGAACATCATCTCTTATTTCATTCACTCACGGACAGCCACAGGTGCCTTTTGTCAACAGGAAAACAAGTGTGATGACTGCTTCTTTTCAAAACAGAATCTCCATATTGGTGTTCAATTCAACAAGTGGGCTACTTTAAAGGGCACAGAAGACATGGTATTTACAGTGCCCAAAACAGTGCACCGCAGGACAAAAGCTAACAGGTTTCTCGAGGCATCTAGACGACTATTCTTTTGTGTTCCTGATATAACCCCGCTGATATAACCCCGCTGCCACAGTGACTGCCAGTGCATGGTCTTGATCTTGATAACATTCGTGCTTTCATTTCAACTCTTGATTGCCCTTTAGCAGTCAGTAAGTGAGGCTGTCACTCTATCTCCCATTCTTATGACATTGAATTTTATTAAAGAGACATAGCCTAGAGTTTGAGAGGTTTGATTGACATATTCCACATGGCTGCCTTCCTTCAGTCACATAAACAGTGGACTGGAAGGGCTGATATCTTCCTTGAAGCAGGGGAAGAGCAGATATGAGAGAAAGAAGACAGGGAAAAGCCCAGGCACAGAAGTCTATGGCATCCACTTCTGATCCCTGAGATGGTATGCACACATCCCCCTCTCCCCCCCCTCTAGCATTTGCTAAACAGGGAACATTGATGACAGTAATTACATTGTTAACCCATTGCTTCAAATGAGGAGAGGACAGGAGTATTGGAAGGGCATTTTACCTCATTGTGTGTGTGTGTTTCTTTTTAATATATTTTATTGATTTTTCACAGAGAGGAAGAGAGAGGGATAGAGAGTTTTAAATATTGATCAGCTACCTCCTGGGAATGTGCCCGCAACCAAGGTACAAGCCCTTGACCAGAATCAATCCCAGGACCTTTCAGTCCGCAGGCTGATGCTCTAGCCACTGAGCCAAACCAGTTTTGACTTACCTTGTTTTGAATTCACAGAATAAAAACCCATACAAAGATATACAAGTATTATATTTATTAAGACCCAAGCTGAGAGCTACCTCGCCATCGCTTCTCTTATAATGATAGATGAGGCATGTTTTGGGACTCGTTATCAGCTTTTCAGGAAAAAAAATATGTCTGCAATTTTACGTAGTTGACAAATTTCAAATTCTCCAGATGGCAGCTTTAATATGTTTAATATGATTGTGCTGTTCAAAAATAGCAATAGAGTTATCTCTAGAGAAAGTCATTTGCTATGAGAAGGCAATACACTATGAAAGTAAGAACATTGCAAGCTATTTTTGCTACTTGGCTTTCACTGAGCTCTTGATGAATAAAAAGTCAGTATTGAACAAATAGCCAATGCTAATGATGAACTTAGCAACTGATTCTACCTAATTCCTAAAGTCCCTTATTAAATATAGTCAACAGAGTTTCTCATATGCGTTTCTGTGTGCTGGTAATGTTAGCCACATCGGGATGTTTTTGATTGTATGTACTTGCCACATGAGTAGACTTGGAAGTGGATCAGAACCAAATGCGTAGATCAATAGTTAGGGTGTTATTGAACAGCTACACCTGGTCCCTCTTGAGAGTTTTGAGAATTTCTGCCTTAAGAACCATTTCAGATATTAGCATATCTCATAATATAAGACTGATTCTGGAAGATAACATAAAAATTGTCTGATTCATCTCATCACATATTCCCAGTCCCACACACTCACTAGTACCTTAGGTATGCTTTTTGTTGCTCAGTACTTATAAAACATCATCAAAAGTCATATCTGAACATGACAAAAATGGATAATAAAGTCAGTCACATTAATGATCTAAAAAAAGAGTATAAAGCAAATATCTTTATAGATGCAGAAATAATTTATAAAGATCAGCCCCTATTTATATTTAAAAAGTAAAAAACCTCCTAAGTAATAGTAATGGAAGGGAACAGAATTCTTTGTGTAAAGCACCAAGTTATCTATCATAATAAAAACATAATATGCTGATTAGACCAGACATCCTTCTAGACAACCTTCCGGATGACCTTCCGGACGATGCCAGGGCTGCGAGGGAAGCCCGGGTCCAGGTGCCAGAGAGAAGCAGGTGCCAGCAGCTGGGGGAAGGAAGGCCTACTTTTGCATGAATTTCCTGCATTGGACCTCTAGTGCATTTATAATGGGTTAGAGTTCAGAAACCAAACACAAAAATCCCCTCAATTTATAGAGTAAAATAGACAAGCATGAAAGAAACTTAACCCATAAGATTTTTAATATAAAAATCACACACTCAGCAGCAGCATATGTTTTCCAAGGCATATACATATATTCGTAAGTCAGGTGATTGAAAGAATATAAAATATTCTTTCCAAGGGTTCAATGAGAGAAAAGGGGATAACACTGAGAACATGAGTTGAAAGAGGCAAGGAAGAAAGTAAAATGAGCAAAGGAAAAAAAGGTTTGCCTTGACCCATGATGATACAATGTCATGATCTGACATGTATGATCAGACATTCTCTGGACTAAATAAAAAAAGTAAAAATGTAGTGTGTCATGTAACAAGCAGAGGTCAGAAACATAAACTGTGAAAGCATTTTGTTTTTAAACTAGGTGTGCCTGGAGTCCACACAGTAGGGGCAGACAGAGGAACCATGCACAGAAACCGACATTTCTGTTCTAACACTTACCACTTCTCAGACCTCAGCGGATCACTTAGCCACACCGCCTCTTAGATTACTTAATCTGAAAAATAGGACAATCATAGTTATCTCCCTGGTGTTTGTGCAGAATCAATAAGACAACACATGATGTGGAATAGTATGAATGTCCAGCAGAAATGTAATTTAGTGAATATGTTTTCTCTTTACCCCAACCCCACACCCTTCCCAGTAATTTTATAGTTGCAACACATCCTATTGGAAGAGATTCTTGGAAAAAACTGAAGCTACTCCTCTAAGTGATTACTATGATACTCACTGATTTTTTTTTTAGCAAATATTCTATTTTTCAGACCTAGCTCTAAATTACACAATCCATGATAAAGCTACTTATGATGGCTAATAGGGCCAATCAAAAAAAAAGAGGAAATGGCAGAAATGTTATAAGTGAAGAACTGCACATTAACTTATTCAGTCTGCATAACCTTGTAAATAATACTTGATGACACTATTAGTTCTGTCATGAAAAAAAAGGCTGATAAATGTTGATGTGATTTTATTTTAGCTTTGCAGTCAGAGCAAGTATATTATCATCTATATATTCTTTATAATTAACGACGGAACTGCTATTTTCTTCCATAATTCAAGCACTAATGGGATTACCCGCTGTTTGACTGATGTGCTTCATCCTCTATACTTTTTCCCTGTTGCGTCCCCACAGTTATGATGCTCAAAATTTATAGTTTACATTCTTCTTGCTGCTGTTTTTCATCCCTGCTCACTACTTATTCATATGCTATGGATAAGAGAGATCTCTGTACGAATGGGCTTTTACACAGATGATTAGCCATGGTGCTCTGAGAACCACCACCTATTTTTACACTATTGATGTATTCCAATAAGACACATGCAACACCACCTAACCTCACAGTGGGTCTTCTTCATAGGAAGTATTAAGCGTATACTCACAGGTGAAGGACTGTTTCATCAGAAGGCAGTTCAAGGTTATGAGTCTGGGGTCACGTTCACGTTCCATGCCAGTCTGGTTATGAGTGAGAACATGACTTTCCACTGATGAGGCTCTGTTGGCATTTGTGGATTTATATTCAGGCTGGAACAGACGTAGCTGCCCTTTTCGTAAGCATTGCCATGACCAAGTGAAAATGACCAGGCAGGGCTGTTATGTTGCAAACACGACACTGGTATCCAGTGTGCCTGAGGAAACACAGGTGCTGTGCAAACAGTTGTCATGGGCTTCTTTTCTCTTCCACTGCCTGATGGGAGCATATGCTGCTCAGCTAAAGAAGTTCAGTGGCAACGATGATCATTCAAATGGTCTTCAAACTAAGCTACGTGTATTTCCTTTAACGGTTTTAAGAGTTAGGGTGTCCTTCTGACAAGAATTAAGTTTAAAGCGCAATGATGTTGGTAACATGGGGTTTTTACAGATAATTTTCCTTCACAGCCTGAGTTAAAAAGTTTTGTTGAATCTTTGTTAGGAACATCAGGTCCTTTCACAGTGTTTTAACTCCAAGAGAACGTTTATTGTCAACCTGGGGCAGGCAGGCAGGAAGAAGAAAGCTGGGTTTAAGACACCCCTCCCCTCTTGCTTCATGAGATCTGAAGAGAGACTTGCCATCTGTCCAGGTTTCACTTTTCAGTATAAAATGCCACTTCAGTATAAAAAGAGCCAATCTTAGTTTTTTTATTGTTTTTTATTTTTTATTTTTTGATGGTTTGGTTGCTTGGTTGGTTGGTTTGCTTTCCCCGCTGACTGCACATTTACATATGTCTTCATGGTAAAACGATAAGCACAGAAGAACATAGGGGAGTTTGAAATGACTTCCTTGCTTTTTTGATAACAGGGATGCTTTATTTTTATTTCCATTGAAATAGAAAATTAATTCCATTATTTAATTTTCTTTTAGAGCCTTCCTTTTACTTGGTTACGGTCCTCACAGGGTATGACAAAAAGCCATGTTTGATTTACAATCCAATACTCTTAGGGTTAGAAGAACCTTAGATATTAGTTGGAGTCCTGCATTTTGCAGATGAGGAATCAGACCTCTGGAGAAGGGAAATGACTTTCTGGGGGCTGATACAGAAGAAAAAGAACTACTGAGTAAGTCAAGAGGCCTGAATTCTACAAGCAGATTTGCATGTAAAATTCAGGCCTCTTGACTTAGTAGTTCTTTTTTCTTCTGTATCAGCCCCTTTTGTTCTCTTCCCTTGTGTAAGGACATTGAGCAGATGTTAACCACAAGCCCTTCCTGTGGACTCCGCGAAGAACTTTCAGGTTGATGAGCTCAAGTGCTTGACAGTGACTATGGCACTATAATTTATCCTGTGACTGCACAGGAGACATCCTGTGAATAATGCTGGAAGCCTCCACAAACTCAACCCTGAGAGGATTGTTAGTGTCTATGGATCCACAGCTCCCAGAGTTTTCATTTGAAATAGACCTGAAAATGTCATTCATACTGTTAAACTAATGCCAGATATGGGTACCATATCATAATTGCTAATCAGGTGTCAGTGAGATCCAGTGCTTTCTTTCATCAGTGTGCTCACCTGTGTATCCCGTTTTGCTCTTCTAGGTTTGTGTGCTGGAGAGGCAAATATTTGACTTCCTTGGATATCAGTGGGCACCTATCCTGGCAAATTTTGTACATATTATTATCGTCATTCTTGGTTTATTTGGAACTATTCAATATAGACCTCGTTACATAAAAGGAGTAAGTATCCTTCCTACCTTTTTCAAATGTTACTGAAATAGAGAAATGTATGAAAATGCCTTCAGATTTATATGCATAACCTCTCCTTAAAGTAAATGTTTGTTTTTATAGTTTCAAATGGCATCTACAATAGCTGAAAATGTCAAGTTTAGAGCATATGACAGTGAATACAATCCAATTGGTTTCATAAAGTGTACTTTCAAATTTTCTTTTGTAATTAAAAGCAGAATTATGCCTCTATGTTTACAAAGTATAAAGTCATAGCCTCTGACAAAATAGATTTAATGGGAATTTTCCCACTTTAAATAATCATATTTTTAAAAATTGAATAAAGATAGTTTAAATTAATACAAATGAATTTATAGTTTCAGTGTGAACATATTACTACAGATTAGGGTTAAAAATTGACATGTTTAAAGCCAGAGAAGTCTGGACCAATATCTCTGTGTTTTCCATGATTTCCTTTCTGGCTCAGAGAAAGTATTTTGCATTCCCACTCAAGTTAAGCTTACTTAACATAAAAGTGAAATCCAACTGTGTTGCAGTTGCTATGGGAACCATACTTAGGATTTTTTTACTTTTGTATGTACCTCAGATCTCAGCTATAGCTCTTCATTAATGTCTTTTTTTCTGTCTCATCATTTTTCCCCTCTGTCTTCTATTTTAACAAAGGAAAAGTCTATAGGCATTTATTTAAAATTATAAAGTGAGTTTGTGGTAAAAGTAGACATAGAAGATAGCACAGGTGAAGCGCTGCCTTATTCAGCACAAGCCAGCAGGTTGTCTGGGTTTTAGGAAGCCCTCCCTCACATAAAAGATGCCTCCTATGACCTGCCCTCTTTGTCATCTGGAACCCAGATAATGCTCCTTGGTTCAGAAATAGGCAATACGATAGCAAGTGGGGCCCAGGCATTCACTGTCTGGTTAAAGATGAGCAAAAAGTTCATAGTCTTTTCAGAGTGCACACCCAGAAATGGAGTGCATGTCGTATCTAAGGCTATGTACCCATGTAAATCTCATAAAAAGACAGATGTGTTCTATTGCAGAGTGAAGTTTTTCACTGCACAGGATATTAATAGTACAGTTCATATTTTAAAATATAAATTGTACTTTGATCCGATATAGGCACACTCTTAGAGGGTTTGGGAGTGAAGTCATAATACCTAGGTTAAAATCTTGCATCTGCCAAACTCTGTGCGACTTTAATATTTTTGCTTATTGATTGAGTTTAGAATGAGAGAGGAAGGAAGGAAGGAAGGAAGGAAGGAAGGAAGAGAGAGAGAGAGAGAGAGAGAGAGAGAGAGAGAGAGAGAGAGAGAGAGAGAGAGAGAGAGAGAGAGAGAAAGAGAGAGAGGGAGGGAGGGAGAGAGACTGACCTTGATTTGTTGTTTTACTTATGTATGCACTCATTGGCTGATTCTTGTGTGTGCCCTGACCCAGGATCAACCCCGCCAATTTGGCCTATTGGGATGATGCTCTAACCCAGTGGGCGGCAAATTTATTAGTCAACAGAGCCAAATATCAACAGTACAACAATTGAAATTTATTTTGAAAGCCACAGTTTTTAAACTTAAACTTCTTCTAACACCACTTCTTCAGAATAGACTCGCCCAGGCCATCGTATTTTTGTGAAAGAGCCATATTCAAGGTGCCAAAGAGCCTCATGTGGCTCACAAGCCACAGTTTGCAGACCAGTGCTGTAAGCGACTGAGCTAAGCTTTGTGTGACCTTAGAGAGCATAACCTCACTGATTCTCAATGTTCCTATCTTTTAAATGAAAGCATTAAATATATTAATTCATATGCTTTAATTAGTTGATGAATTATTAGCCATTATATAAAATATTCTTAACTTTTCTTTTATTAATAAAAGACCTGGAGGTTTATCCATGATTTTATCCTTACAAATCATGCCATTCTGATCATTATACAAATAGATATGTCACCTCCATTTCTGATGAGGTTCTTGGGACAAAAATCTAGGTGTGGATCAAAATGTACAGTTTAAAAACTCGGAGGTTTGTTTTGAGGGATAAATGAGATATTCTATAAAATATCCTTAGCACAAAACTTGGTGTTTAAAAATTTGTCGATAACTGTTAGCTATAACAGTTTGCTCTTTATTGTTATTACTTTAAAATAATACTAAACTATATAGATTAACAATAGGCTGGCAGGCACTTTAAAATAGAGTAAGGTGTCCCAAGCTGTTAGTTGGGCTATTTCTGTCCCTTTTATTCTAAGCTGCTACAACTCTGAAATGTGGTACGTGATTTCTATGTATCAAATTATAATCTCATCCCTGTATATAAAATACATACCCAAAAATCTTTTCAAGATGGGCTGCTCTCTCTGGCATGAAAGGTAAAGCAGGAAGCCGTGGGACATCTTTAAGATTGTTAGAACTTTTGTGTAGCTCAGAAAGCCTGAAATCTTTCTGCGGTCTTAACAAGGTGTCTTAGAGCTACGTCTGTGATTTGATCTTGACTAGCAGACAGCATTTTGAATTTGATCTTTTCTTTGAGACATTGTCTTACTTGGAAAATCTCTTGACAACTGGAGATGCTGTAAATGTGAAACTTTTATTTTCTAAATCAGCAATTCCTGAATTGGAAATATATCCTGTAAATAATACTTGAGAAATGAATTTTTTTTGCTCATTTTTCTCTTAAATATCATGTTATATGTGTTTAAAAAATGACCAGTAACATGGTCAATTCTTTGCTTGAAACCCCCTTCACCTGGTCCACAAGTGTATAAGTAGACTAGAGGCCCAATGCATGAAATTCATGCAAGGGACTCGGCCCTCACAGCCCTGGCTTCATCCAGAAGGACTTCCGGAAGGTTGGTTGGCTGACGGGACTAATTAGCATATTGCACTTTTATTATTATAGATTCTCTGTCTTTCTAGTTACTGCAAGCTCTGGTCAGGCTGTTCTGACAATTATCTTCATGAGTCCTCTTGCCTCTGGCCCTCTAAAACAGCTTCCTGATGTTCTTCCTGTCTCCACCTAGGGTCTCCTTGCTGCCCTTCTGGCCTCCACCTGCCTTCTTGTCTCCAAATTAATGCTGACAAGCATTACTGAGTTTATGTTACAGTACCACTCAAATTTTAGTACCAATTGCTGTTCTAGTTATTAATACCTATTTTTGTATAATTTCTGTATAGCAAACCATTTCTGTATAATACACGGGATCTGATGGCTGTGAAACCATATTGAAAGTCAAAAGTGCAATCAGGAAAATAGATATGAAATTAAGACTTTTCAGTTTCCCTTAAGTGGAAAAAACAACTACTGCTACAATTAAAAGACACTTCAATGGCATCATAGATGACAAAAATTTTGCTCAATGAAGGAACTGGTTTTAGCCTCTTATCAAACAATTTGAAACTTATATGACCAATTCATTGTTCATTCTACCAATTATACTAATGTTATATGTTATACTATATATAATATAATATAAAATACAGTTGCTGTTTTTGTATATATTATGCTATTTCCATATAATTATTATTTAAAAAAATTCCCTACTATCTCCACAAAAATTCCTCATCTTTATTTGTAATTTAATTCCTTGGGAGGAATTTCCTAGATATAATAAAATAATAGGAATAATTTTAAGGCTCTTAATATATAACTGAGAATTGCCTATCCCTAATTATTTTACTAAATTTTCCTCCCACCACTGTACAGCAGAGTCTATTTCACTGCACTCCGACTAACCCTGAATATTATCTGTTCTCACTTTTGTTAATCTGTAGGAGAAGAAAATATATTTTAAATTGCATTTCTTATTTTTCAGAGTTGGGCTTTTTCATATGTTCATTAACCATTTTTATTTCCTTTTGGGGAAGTTATCTTTTTGTGTTCACTGTTCATTTTCCCCCTGGAGTCTTAGTGTTTATCTCTCTATGGATCACATAGAAAATATATTTAATCTTTAAATATTATAAATTTTCATTTGATGTTTATTATTTTTCTCTCATTAAAATTAACTTTCTTTCTCTTTGAGATATCTTGCATTGCTTTAAACATTATAAAATGCACATATTATTTGAAAGTGTAATATTAAGGCTTCAGTATCTTTAGGTCTAAATTTACTAAAACAAAAAGTCAGATATCCTGAAATGGAGTCGAAGAAATGCGTCCCTTTCCACATTTGCTGTTTGTAAAGATTTTTATTTATTGATGCTACATTTTACTCTATCTAACTGAAAAAAACAAGCCCCCAAAAAGCATGTTGGCATCATCTGAAACACGGAACATATTATCAACAAATAAAATGGAGAGAGTATGGTATATTTAAGACTAGAGAAGACATTTAAAAAAATTAAAGCAGTTAATTGGAACAAGAAGCTATTAGTATTCTTTTAGGGCATCTGGCTTTCAAGGAGTATAATATACTGAAGGAAAATGAAATTAATTATTTCAGTTTCAAGCAAAGGAAACATAGAGCCAGAATTCATAGAAAGCATCTAAATTGTGTAATCTCAATAGTATCACTCCCCATCCCCTTGGGGGGGGAAAAAAAGCCCCAATTAACTTTGGTGAAATAACCCATGAATAAACACATACATGGCTCCCATGAAAGCATTACCTTTTGTCATAAGTCATTTCTTTACTTCTTTCTATTTAATGAAGTTAGTTTGAAAGAATAAAAATACCTTATACAGTTTGGATCCATTGGCTTGATCAAAGAAACCCAGTCTCAAAACTAGATATGAATTAAAAATAGCTAAACATGTATTGCTCAAATTTCATAAGAATGTAGAAGAATACAGCATACCAAAATCAAGGTAAAATTTGTAAGAATCATATATTTTATTCTTGCCACTTTTGTTACCCTCCACCTTGATACCTTTCTCTACAAATCCTATAAACCTCACCTGAAATTCACAGCACTTTTGCCTTAGTCCATATGACTGGGAACTGGTAGAGTTAGGATGTGCACCCAGGTCCTCCTAACTGTCAAACCCATGCTCTTAATCACTGTATTGAACTGTCTCCTAGGAGCACAGCTGAGAGGGCCATGACCTAGCTGAAAAGTTTCATTAAGTTGTTGGCAGGTTTAAAATTTATTATGGAATTTGCAATTGGAAGAGCATTTAGATTTCAAATTGTGGTCGGCCATCTCTATATCAAGGATTACATTTTTAACTCTGTATTTAATGAAGAAAAGACCTCATCTCTCTGTAGAAAAGCCTAAATGACCATTACGACCGGCTGGTAGCTATGATGTTCACTGACTAACCAGGGGGTAGATGCTCAATGCAGGAACAGCCCCCGGGTAGTCAGTGCACTTCCACAGCCAACCTTCTGCAAGCAGCCAACCTCCTATGGTCCTTCCCCCTGCCCTACTGGCCTGCCCTGATCAGCCAGGCCAAGGGACTCCACTGTGCATGAATTCCTGCGCTGGACCTCTAGTGTGTTAAGAATTAAGAACAGAAAACCCTTAGTGATAGATACTTTAGTCTTGGGGAAGAACAGTATCACAGGGTATCCTTAATTTCCAGAAATTAATGTTACCCTGTTTCCCCGAAAATAAGACAGTGTCATATATTAATTTTTGCCCCAAATATGCGCTAGGTCTTATTTTCAAGAGATGTCTTATTTTTCCATGAAGAAGAATATGGTACACATTTATTGTTAAATGAAAATAAAGGAAATTTATTACCTGTATACGGTATGGTAGTACGGTAGTTGTCAACATAAACCAGACAAACTGTGAATCCTATAGTATCAAGAATTTACTCGTTATTCAATGACAATCATGTCATAATCTTCTGGAACATCATCATAATAATCCAATTCCTGAATTTCCAGGTGAATTTCTTGTGACTCCATTTCTTTCAGAATCAGTGGACCAAATCTCTCATGTTTAGCCTAGGGGAGCCTTATTTTTGGGGGGATGCCTTATATTTCACTCAGAAGGAAACCTGTAAGTAGGTCTTATTTTTAGAGGATGTCTTATTTTTGGGGAAACACGGTAGAATTATATTTTTATAGCAATAAACATTTTAATGTTGACAATGCTTATGTAAACATATATGCATATATTATATAATTTATATATGATGTATAATTATATATTAAGGATGAAATATCTCCACACTTGTTATTTGAAAAGAGCTTCAAATAATTGATGGGAGAATTTGTTTCTATGTAATTGAAAAAATTACCCATAATATATACCAAAAATATGTATGTATATTACATATCTAATGAATATTCTTCTCAGGACATCAGTAACTAATCCTAAAATCAAATGAATGGGGAAGATTAAATTGTTGTTTTGTTTTGTTTTGTTACTGAAGCCAAGAGATTAAAATAATATGGTTATGGCTAATTTGATAAAGCAGAGCTGTGATGATTAAAAAGACAAGCCCATTTTCATGAATTTTCATTCCTTGTGTTTTAAGAGTAATAAACTGTTAGGCTATGCATATTATTATGTCCCTATTGATTCTTCCAAAATAATTAAAAGAACTGAATATTCCTTTTATGACATGTATTAAAGTTTTAAATGGTAATGTCTGCTTATTTCTTAGTACTAAACTCTGTTCCTTAATTTAGGCCACAGTGGTGTTTTGTCTTCTTTGTTTTTGTTTCTGTTTTTTCACCTCACAGTATCTTTTAAGGCATTGCATGTGCTTGTCGATGAGTTCTCCCCCTTGAGGGAGGGTGTAGAATAGGAAGACAACCGTGAGGCATTTTCAGACAAGGCTTCACTTGCTCTGACTTCCTTCGCTGTGCTTTCCTGGAGCCAGAGTGCTAAAGGAGAGGATCCTCATCATCCTGGGCAAGGCTTGTAGGCAGCTTGGTGACTGGGAGACAAAGAGAAGGCCTAGTTTGTAAAAAAAAAACAAAAAAAAAAAAAAAAAACATTCTAATGTGGCAATGTGGGAAATGTATAGACACCTCAGAGCAAAATAGTAAAAGCAAATAGTCAGGTAATTAATGTGTATTATAAAAGAAAACCTTTCTAAATTTCTGGACTTGACTCTTTACTGATGATCAGCCATGATTTGAATGTTAGTTGTTCATGGAGCTCCGATCTGCATGTACCTATATAACCTATAGGAATAAATGGGGTGCACTTTCTTTTTCATTTTTTTAAAATACATTTTATTGATTTTTTACAGAGACGAAGGGAGAGGGATAGAGAGTTAGAAACATCTATGATGAGAGAAACATCAACCAGTTGCCTCTTGCACATCCCCCACCGGGGATGTGCCCACAACCAATGTACATGCCCTTGACTGGAATCGAACCCGGGACCTTTCAGTCTGTAGACCAACGCTCTATCCACTGAGCCAAACCGGTTTCGGCATGAGGTGCACTTTCTAAGTCCTATTTCTAGGTCATATGCTTCTTTCACTCTAATAATGTTACCTCCCTAAAAATATATGCACTATTGCAGTCATTTTTAAGTTGTTTGTCTATATTCAAATAGTTGTTTTGCCTCTTCTATTTAATTTTTCAAGGAGAAAAAGAAACCTCCAAAAGAAAAGTCACTGCAGCTAAAGCATTAAAAATGTGCATTTCCTGTGTTCAGGACAGAAAATCAATGTAGATTAGCAGTAAAGAGACTTGGAATAGTAGTAAATTAACAGTGACTACTGTTAATGACTTAGACTAGTTTTGAAAATAAGTCTTTTCCCATAAGCCTAGAAGAAGGAAAAACCCATCATCATTACAAGTTTTACAAATGCAGCCTTCTCTAAAATAAATGTCATAATGAGACATGGTGAATGCGATTTATTCTCCAAAGGATGTTTTCCCTCTGGGAACTATGGGCCATTTATTCTATAAGAAGAAACTGGATGCTCACATTCTGATGTTAGGCTGTGACTAAAGATTTTCAGAACATGGTAAATATAAGTCGCTGCATTTTGACCATCTAAATTCATGTTTGAAAAACATCAAATACATTTTTTTAAAAATGTTTAAAGGAACATGTTGTGATATATGTGCGTGTATTCATTTCTTTTCTAAAATAAAAAAAAATAAAATTAACTCATAGATATTTTTAAACTAAAAAGTAAAATTTGACATAAAATAAAAGTCCTTTTCCTTACCCCTCTCCAGTTGATCTTAATGTATTTGTAATTTTTCTAGAATATAGACCTCAGATGCCTGTAAAAGCAAAATCATTGTAGTCTAATATATTTTTAATTACATTTATATTTTATAGTTCCTTTCTCCCTCCACTGGACTTTTGGTTGCCTTGCTTTATTCTTATGAGGAAAAAAAAAAAACTTTTTTGAAATCTCTATTGTTGAAAGTATTACTATGTCCTCTACCCCTGCTTCTAACACACCCTTACCCGCCTACCCCAGGCCTTCACCACCCTATTGTCCATGGGTTATGTATATATATGCACACAAGTGCTCTGGTTACTCTCTTCCCACCAACCCCTTAAAAATATTTTTTTCTCTAAATATATTTCTAATTTGTCTTCATTCGATCTATGACTTGGTATTTATTTTTCTTCTTATTTTGGAAACTCATTACTTTCCTCTTTGAATTTAGACCATGAATTTAGGCAACTTCTTTATATGTGACCATGATTTCATCTGTAGCTTTTTGTTTTAATGGTGACTCTTATTCCCTGGAGATTTATTCCTCACATAGTATTTTGTCCATTTGCTCCTAACAGAATTGATTGTTCTCTATGTTTGGTAAACATTTGTCTTCCTGCTTTATTCTCCCGAGTTAAATTCATGCTTTCTTAGATCCTGTGTATTTTCTCTCTGATATTCTTCACAAAATTTCCTGAAAAGGTGAGATAACATGTCTGAATTTATTCTTCCTTTGTACACTGGAGAAATAGTTTTGCTAGATGCAGAATTTATTATAAAAATTATTTTTTTCTTAGAATACTAAACTATTGCTCAGATGATTCTAGGAAGCAGTGTGAGTGATGGGAAGTCTGATATCAGTCTGTTCTTCATTTGTAAATAACTTTTAAAATTTTCTTGAAATAATCAGTTTATACTTGTTTCAACATTTTAAAATAGAGTGTCTAAGCATAGATCTAATTTTAAAAATTTGTAGGCTCTTTTGATTTGAAACTATGAATGCCTTCTAGTCTGGACTGTAAACATATTATATTAATGATTCTCTATGCTTTTGAACATTTGCCTTGGTTTTCTCTAGATAATTTTTATTTAGCAGGTATATATACATTAAAGGCCTGGTGCATGAATTTGTGCATGGGTGGGGTCAATTGGCCTAGCCAGCAATCAGGGCCAATTGGAGCTAATTGGGACCAGCCAGCCCGGGGGAGGGATGAGGGAGGTTGGCTGGCCATGGAGGTTGGATGTGGGCACACACTGACCACCAGGGGGAAGCTCTTGCATTGAGCGTCTGCTCCCTTGCTCCCTGGTGGTCAGTGAGTCCTCATAGCAACTAGTCAACCAATCATTCAATCAATTGGTCATAACAGTTGTTTAGGCATATATATATATATATATATATATATATATATATATATATATATGTATGTGTGTGTGTGTGTGTGTGTGTGTGTGTGTGTGTACACACACACGCATACACAATAGAGGCCCTATGCATGAAATTCATGCAAGGAGCTTGGCCCTCACAGCCCCAGCTTCATCTGGAAGGCATTTTGGAAGGATATCCAGATAGTCATTCAGCTGCCCAGTCCAATTAGCATATTACACTTTTATGATTATATATATACTAGAGGCCCAGGGCAGGACATTTCAGGCACGGCAAGGGGGGGAGGAGGTTGGCGTCCCTCAGCCCAGCCTGCAGCTTCTCCATTCTTGGACCCGTCGGACATGCCTCTTGCAATCCAGGACCCAGGCGGCATTGCCCAGGCCACAGCTGCAGGAGCCCAGGACCAGGACTGGGATTGGGGTGGGGGTGTGGGGGCAGGGTGGCTTTGTCCGGGCAGCAGCTACAGGTGCCTAAGACCTGGACTGGGACCAGGGGTGGGGAGGTTTTGTCCAGGCCACAGTCTCAGGCAACCTGGACCAGGACAGGGACAAGAAGTGGGGCAGCTTCCCCAGGGCCCGGCTTTGTCAGGAAGGACATCCAAACGGTCATCTGGAAGACATCTGGTCTAATTAGCATATTAACCTTTTATTAGTGTGTGTGTGTATATGTGTATACACACACATACATACACACATATGATAGCTGTTTGTTTACTCACATAATTTTTAACTTATTATAATATGTCTTATGCCCTGACCAGTGTTGCTCAATGGATAGAGCATCAGCCTGTGGACTCAATGGTCCCAGGTTCCATTCTGGTCAGGGGCATGTACCTTGGTTGCAGGCACATACCCAGTGGGGAGTGTGCAGGAGGCAGCTGATCAATGTTTCTCTCTCATCAATGTTTCTAGCTCTCTATCCCTTTCCCTTCCTCTCTGTAAAAAAATCAATTATATATATTGTATATATATGTGTGTGTGTGTGTGTGTGTGTGTGTGTGTGTGTGTGTGTGTATTTTTTTAAGTCTCTTTTTTTTTTCTCCAGAGATTTAAATGCTTGGCAGGTTCTAAAAGTTGTGCAGGGAATATCACTGTTCTCCAGTCCTGTTTTTATGCTCACTTTTGTTCCCATGTTTCTTCCTCAAGTCACCAGAGAATACAGAACTCTGCCTCACAATTCAGCTTCCTTTGTATCTGTTGCCCCCTGCACATATTGTAAACTGCCAATCATTCCAGCCTACTTATTAATCAATATTTACATGTGTGATCTTCCTCTTCCAGCAGCTGACTAAAATATCTCTGCTGTTAATGTTTTACTGCTGATAGTTGTAGGGCTGTGTGCAGCATGCTCAGTTTGTCTTTTTTAATCAGAAGTGGAACATTAACTGTTGAAGCTCATTAAGCATGTTTTACTTTAGAGTCATTTCCTTTTTTTCAATGAGATCTGAACAAATGACAACGTCCTTATTAGATACTTGGTGTGTTAAGTAGCCAGTACCAAAAATATAATAACATAGGGGTGACACCTCCAATCATTTCACTAGCCTCTATTTAATCACCTGTGCACAGTTATATAATGTAATCACTTGGGTGTGTATTGTGCAACCAGTATATGTTATAAAGTACTCGGGGAACTGTCTTGAAATTATCATTTTTTAATTACTCCTGGAGGTTGAATACCTGCGCCCAAAACAGTCCTTTAGTTTACAATCAATTGCAGCTTAATTTAATGGTGTAGATTTTGTGGGACATAGATTGCCTCTCTGTCCATGAAGGCTAACCCTGTATTTTCTCTGAAAAAGAACTAGGATCCTACTGTTGGCCTCATTACCGGCCTGTGTGCCAAGGTGGGTGGTTTTCATTGTCAGGTACAAATCTTATCTGACTCCTCAGCTCTGTGGTATCTTTCCAACCGCCAGTCAACTGCCAGTTGAAGCTCTTGGGCCTTCAGTTAACCAGTCTTAGAGACTAGCACCTTTTTTAGTAAAACCTTAAAATCAACACTTCTCAACACACATCAAAGTTCCATTAAGAAATATTATATTTTTGCAGAATTGGCTAACTGATAACTGGTCCATATATTCTCACAGCCTCGGTAACCTATTCTACACCAACAGTACTTCATACCTGTATTGTATCACTTTAGTCCTTTTAGGACATTCTTACTTCAGAATTTCATTTTAGCAATATGTCAGTTAACCTACATGTAAGTGACTTTATCAGAAATACACTGATGACATTTTCATTACAAAATTTTGTTGAAAACATTGCTTTAAATACTCATAAGAAAAATATATATTGTCTCTCATTCCTGGAAATCACAATGTTTTTCTTATGCATTAGGTTGTTTTACCTAAAAGGCCTGGTGAATGTACAAAAAAAAAAAAAAAAAAAAAAAAAAAAAGAGCTTTGCAGATTTGTTTTCTGGTAAAAGTAATACTTAATTTTTTTATACAAATGTTTAGCACTTACTGTGCACTGGATATTCTCCTAAGCACTGTCTGTGATTTCAGCATTTAAAAAACCAAAGCCCAAGCTGTTAAGGGGATGACAGTACATAGGGAATAAATATTTAATAGGTCTCAGGGATAATTGTGCAACATAAAAGTTGTGTGTGTGTGTGAATGTGTCTGTGTGTGTGTGTGTGTGTGTGTGTGTGTGTATTATGTCTTTGATACTTTACATGTGTAGTAAGTTAGTAGGTTCCCTTTACCTAGCTCATAATTATTCTACTTTTATATTTGAACTAAAGGCCCAATGCACAAAATTCATGCAAGAGTAGCCTCTGCAGCCATGCTGCCTGATCTTTCCCTCCAGCCATGGTGGCTGCCCTGATCCCACAGCTGCAGCCCCCGCTTCTTCCTGGAAGGACATCGGGAAGGATGCCTGGTCTAATTATTGCATATTATACTTTTCTTATTATAGATAATGACAACTGATTGAATATTATTCTTGATTACTAACCTGAAGAAGATTGAGGAAAGATAAGGGTAATTGGGTCCAGAAAAAAAAAATTAGAAAGGTATAAAAATTAAAATAAAACATTAAAATCCCTCGTAACCATAAAGAATTGCATTGTTATAATTTAAAAAAAATACATTTTCTATTTTTAATATCCACATGCATACTTTTTTATTTTAAAAAATAGTATTTATCCATGTCACTTGTTTCCTGTTTTATATTTACCAGGAACTTCTTACATTTAATGTTATATTATTCAATTGTTCTTTAAAGATGTAAAATTAATTCACAATTTGTAAAATGTCCAAATCTTTGCCCATTTTTTTGTTTTTATTTTTTCTTGTTAGCTTGTATTTATAGCTAATTAACCTGTTTTAATATTATAGATATTAACCTGATATTCTTCAATATGTACTGAAAATCTCCAGATCTCTTTTATATTATGTTTTTATTTTGGTCACTTTGGTCAAGTAATTTTTATTTTTATTATTGTTAAATAAAACATTTATAGTTTCTTGTATATATTTAATCTCCTGCATTTTTCTTAAGATACTTATTATTTAATCTTTTATAGAAAAATTTTAACTCATCTGGAATATATTTTAGTACTAATTAGGACACCAACACTATTTTCTTTTGTATAGATAATCATTTGGACCAGCATTTATTTTCTCAAATAATATAAATATCATATTTGTTTGTATTAAATTATCATAAGTAGTTTTCCCTAATTAGCTGTTCTGTTCCACTAATTCATTTGTATCCTATGTCACTACCTACATGGTGATTGCAATGGGTTTATAATATGTTCTGACAGATGGTAAAACAAATCTACTCAATATTTCTCTTGTTCATAGTTTTCTTATCTATTCTCCAGCATTAGTCTTTAATGGTAAATTTAAAATCATTAATTCGATTAATAACATATAGAGTTTGTACTTTTCTTTTTATATTTGTTTTTATGTAGTTTGTAAGTTTTATAACAATTGTGAATGGACAATTTTTCTCTTTGTAGGTACTTATTTTAAAATAGAAATATGTTGTCTAGGAACATTTCCCATATCAGAATCCTCTTATGAAATTTTTCTAGTATTCCTTTGCTTTTATAGGTGCTATCTTGAGACACAAACTTTGTCTTAAAAAAACAAAACAAAAAAAGCACACAAAAAAAAACCCTATATTTTATTGATTTTTTTACAGAGAAGAAGGAAGAGGGATAGAAAGTTGGAAACATGGATGAGAGAGGAACAACGATCAGCTGCCTCCTGCACACCCCCCACTGGGGATGTGCCCACAACCAAGGTACATGCCCTTGACCGGAATCGAACCCAGGACCCTTGAGTCTGCAGACTGATGCTCTATCCATTGAGCCAAACCAGTTTGAGCAAACTTTGTCATTTTTGTTTGATGTTTATAGTATTTATTTTACATTTTAGTGTATATACAAGACTCTCCAAGCAAATGTTAAATATAAATTGCAATAACAAAACTATCATTCAATTTTCTGAATTTAAATGTAAGGATTTCATTAATTTGTAATTCATTGTGTAATTGCTGTTAGTATTCAATAAGTAGTTTTACCACGTTTAAGTTATTTCCTTCCCTTTCAGAAATGGCAGTGTGTTTTATTAAATATTTTGAACCTATATTAGTATGACAATATGATTTCTTTTAAAAATCCTGGATATATTTAATAAATATTCTGCCATTAACCCAAACTTCCTTTACTAAACTATACCTTTTTTTTTTCAACATACCATTTTTTGCTTCAATTACTACATCCTATTTTCAATATTTTTATTTCCATTTTATATATTTATTTAAATATCAGATTAATTTATAGTTTTATTTGTAATACAAGGTGGGGCAAAAGTAGGTTTATAGTTGTGAGTATGCAAAGCATTGAGTTTATTCTTATATTATTATTTATGAATTATTGCATTGTTTCTCATACAAACAGCTATAAACCTACTTTGCACACCTTGTACTTTTCAAATTGCACAAGCTTCATAAAATAAATTGAGGAGATTTCCTTCTGTGATTAAATACACTTTAAATAGGTCGGGCTATTAATATTTCCTAGAACTCATCTCTGAAATCACCTAATCCTAGTATTTCATGAAGGTTGCTGTTTAATCATTTTTCTAATCCATCCTACAGTAATTGGTCTTTTCAAGTTTTCTGTTTCTTGCATTATTTTGGTAATATACATTTTGACAGAGCATCTGTTTCTGGAGCTGTGGTTTTATGTTAATGTCATAGAGTTCCACTATTATTTGATTTCTTCCTTTTTAAAATCTCTTCTTTATCCCTAATTTGGTTTCTTTTCTCATTCCTTTTTCCACCTCCTTCTGTGGACATGAAGTTATCATTTCTGCATTTGCCCTCCTCCCTCATTCTACAATAATAGGAAGAAGCAGGATCTTGATATACCATGGACACCACCCCCAGTATTAGCAGTATATTTGCTAATTTTTATAGCAATGGGTGTGGCAAATTGATGATGTAGACTTATGACTTTTCTTGATTTGGATTTTTTAGCACAGTCGGTGTGTCACATAACAATTAAAAACAATTGTTTTAAAAGAAATAAAGGTTTTGCCAAAACCAGTTTGGCTCAGTGGATAGAGTGTCGGCATGCGGACTGAAAGGTCCTAGGTTTGGTTCCGGTCAAGGGCATGTACCTTGTTTGAGGGCACATCCCCAGTAGCGGGTGTGCAAGAGGCAGCTGATTGATGATTCTCTCTCATCGATGTTTCTAACTCTCTATTCCTCTCTCTAAAAAATCAATAATATATATATATATATATATATATATATATATATATATATATATATATATATTTTTTTTTTTTTTTAAAAAAGAAATAAAGGTTTTGACTGAACAATTTCACCTTCAAGTTATTTAATTCTGAAATTTACTAACACTCTTTATTTTACAACCAAAATTGACACTAAATGAAGAATGGTCTTTGGGAGTAGCAGCTACTACAAAACCACTTTATTAAAACATTATCTGTACTATGTATTTCAAAACAATTTCTTCTTTGTAACAATATCAGAAAATACCCTGATTTTGACTCTTCAAATGACTTGTGAACAGTTTCATTGCAAGATGTCTTTTGATTGCCCAGCTGACTCCTTAATGGAATAGTTGTCATTTTCCTGGTCATTTCTGTGTTTATTTGTAGACATCTTGTCAGTGGCTTTTGGAAATGTTGGCTCATCTGGGAACTCCAGGCACAAGAACATGTTATCTAACTTCCACAGTAAACCTGTCTGCCTAGACCTGTCATATCCTGGAGCAAAATGGAATCAAGTTTTTTCTTTCTCCCCCTTTTTACTTTTTTTTTTTTTTTTTTTAGAGGTGCCACTTATGCTTAAAGAATTTTGTAAACAAAAATGTTTTACTGTGTGAACTTAACACAGTTAGCCTAGAATTTTTTTTATTTTTTATTGGGGTGTCAAGGAATGCAAAATTGGTGTGTGTGCAGAAAAAAAGTGTCCCTTGGAAATGAACTGCTGTTTTCTAAATAATTTCATTTATAGTGCAGTAAAGTTGGCACCAGGAGATGTCTTATTTTAATTCTCTTGTCACTAGTTTTTGATGGAGGGCTTAAATGTTTACTGCATTTATGAGAGTCAAAGAAGTAACCCAAACAGGCAGCTTTTAGACAAATCAATAAGACAAAAAGATTGGGCTTGAGGTGGTAAATTAGTAAAGTAATAGCGTTCATTTATACAATCTTCTTGGCCTTGACTTCCCTGTGTCTGGTGATAAGAATGTCTCTTTACCTTCCAGTACAGCATCCTTACACTGGCTATTTCTTAAGTAACTTTAATTCAAAATAATCAATATGCGAAAGTGGCACATTTTTGGTGCAGCCTACACTGAATCCCATCAATCTGTAAATGTCTTGCCTATGTAAATGTTTATGTTTATCTGCATAACCAAATTTCAGGTGAATATGCCAACAATTTCCTGGGGTGAGTAGTTGAAAATTTATAGTTAAATGTCTAGGCAAAGAATCATTTTAAACTCCCTCTATTGTTTTGCATTTATATATTTAAAATGCAAGTTAGGGATTCTTAAAACATTATTTTCTTCAGTGTATTACCTTGTATCAAGGATTGTTTCCTGCACTTCAGCCACTTTGTTCTACTATTGCCACATTTTCATTTTCTATTCAAGTTGAAGGACTACAAGGCCCAGTATGACATAAAAGATTTGAGTGTTGATTATATTATAACGGTCATATACCATTTACCCCTTATATTTCTATTCTGTGAATAGCTTATTCTTCTCCTACTAATGCTCTTCATTTATATCACACTCATATATTTGATTTCACAATTTATTTTATTGCTCCTTCAGCCTGTTGTTAATAATTGGAAAGTTATAGGATTTTGTAATTATATCCTTACCTCAAGAAGAATAATTTTTAAAAGCAAATCTTGCAAGTTCTTTTATAGAGGTATGTAGAAATATAAGTATCACATTCATCAAATGTATTCAAGAATTGGGAAAAGAATTACATTGATACTAAAGTGGCTACAGATTCACATATCAGCATAATTATAGGTCTGATATCTGTACAAAGAAAGCCATAATAAAAAGAATAAAGTAATGGAGATTCTTTGTAGAGGAGTCAGGCTAGATGAGTGACCTTTAATACATTATGTATAGCACATTTTTCTTCTTGTATCAGTGGCTATGCATCTTTTTTCAAAAAAGCATTCAGTGGATGTATTTTCCAAAGTTTGTCTTGATAAGAGTTAGGGTCGTCGCTTTTGTAAAAAGTGAAATCAGATTGATTACTGAGCTATACACATTTTTAAATTATTTTTAAGTAAAAAGTATATATTATATATCTTGTTTAATATAGTAAAGTTTCGATATTTAGAAGTTTATATGAAAGCTACTATTTAGATTATTTTTCATAGTGTAAAGTTTTGTTTATGTGATGTTGATAACCAGTTCATTGATGAGAATGTGAAAGCATGCCTGGATCCATACTACTTTTTTTTTATTGTCTCTTTAATAATGAGCAGTCCAGGAGACCCTGAGCTTTCTCTCATTATATTTATATTTTTATCTAGCTAGCCTCTGTTTCATACATTTGTCACTGTGATATATAGTGAATATAAACTTTTAATTTTCATTCAATCTCATATTCCAGGATAGTCAAGTAAAAATATGCATTTCTTGGAAGAGATTGTCTATGCATGCATCACCAGGAAAATACTAAAACTTTTGTTCTTCCTAATTATATCCCCCTTCCTTCTCTAAAGATACCGACCAAGCCTTTCCTTAATCCTCATGCTCATGCCATTATCTAGTGGGTCCTTATAACCACAGTACCCAGTTTAATTTCAGAGGAGTTAATCTCCTAGGCAAGGATGTTTCTATTGTTTTCAGGGCTCTTGTACTTGCTTCCTTCTTAGGCTTTGGAAGGTCTAGGTCTATGTCTTTTCTAAGATTTTGATGAAACAAGAGGATGGGAAATTTTTGGTGCAGAAAAGAAATGCAAATAAATGAATGACAATTTTTTTTTATTTAGGGAAAATTTACCTTTTTTTTAGCAAGATGATTTAATAGTAAATGTTTTTCTATCTCTATCGATTCATTTGTTTTAAATATAGAATTTCTTCTAATTCCAGCATTATTTTTATATTTATTTATGTATCTCTAAGTTTCATTATTTGTACCCTTACTCTGTTCCAAAATTAATTAAGTGATCTTTCCATGGACAAACCAATCTTTTCAATGAAGTTGTCCTTTCTGAATCCTTGTGAGAATGGGAACATGTGTAGACCATGAAAGAAGGAGCTCTTTAAAGCAAGTGGCTTTAGGCATGCAGCCTGAGATGACTCAGTCTATGAGTTTTTCTAACATATTTTATTCTAACTCTTAAAAATTGCTGGACAGGATTATTTCTCAAACAAAAGATTCAAGACTCCTTAAGGCCGTGATAGTCAAAGTATCCCCTGGCAATGTTCAAAATGCAAATTAACTGTGTGCTCCACCCATAAGAGCTGCCAATGGGGCCTGCCATCACTTTGGAAACATGCCCTGGGAAAGTCTGACGGGTGGGGACTTGTGACATACTTTTTGCAAGATATCTTACAAGAGGTTTTTGTTTGCTTTCTTTCCTTTGCTTTGTTTTGTTTCCTTGCGGTGTAATTCAGGAAAATAGGTGTTTTAAAATCTGTAAACTATTCTTTCATTTGGTTATCTTCAATGAAGGCATGTAACTGGACAACTAAGAAGTTTGGGCTGCCTGTCACTACTTGAGCAAGTTAAGCAGAAATAGGGTTAAATCATGTATGAGTGTTTATTTCAATAATGCTGCCAGTATGGGAGAACATCAGGTCATCCACAAAAATCGGCTCTACCTCTCCCCATAAGCCAGCTTCTTATATTGGGTAGAAGGGTAACTATTATGTGGGAAAGTGGGAATTATAGGCATGGGAAAGTAGGGAGGTATAATGGTTACAGGCAATAGGACTGGGGGCTGCAGAGGGCACATGCCTCTGGGACTAGATTGTTTCAGCCACGAGGTTGTAAATCATTCCATGCTGATAGACAGTTCTCGGAAAAGGAGGATGGACTGCATTCCTGAGTTAGCTCCCTTGTCCCAGGGTTAGACACAACTCCCAGCCAGGTTAGAATGTGCTTTCTCTAATCAGAACAGAACCATCATGGTGAACAGAGCATGATTAATATGTCTTATAATTGTTGCTGGTCACCACTATTCTATTTCTACCCCCAGCAATTATGCTCTTTTTAAGTGTATTGGCGAAAAGCAAGGTTCTTGGCTTTTCTATAATTCACACACTGAGTACGGTACTTTCTTTGCTAATGAGGGAGATCAGTGGAGGGGTTTGCTGTTATCACGTGGGAGCATCCCTTTAGGCCAGTAGTCAGCAAGCTGAGGCTCTGGAGCCCCATGCGTCTCTTTGGCCCCTTGAGTCTGGTTCTTCCACAAAAAACTATGTGCGGGCGCATATGTACAGTGAGATTGAAACTTTGTACCCATGCCCATAAGTCGGTTTTCGGCTCTCAAAAGAAATTTCAATCGTTGTACTGTTGATATTTAGCTCTGTTGACTAATGAGTTTACCGACCACTGCTTTAGGCTCATAGTCTTAGGAGGTGGGCAATTAGACCTGAAAACAGCTAACTTGGATTATATTTGATTTTGCTATTTAAATATTTTGTGTCATCACATACAAATATTCAGTACTGGAAAAACAAATTATATAAAAACTAAGATGATCTTGATAATTGTGGAAGGCAGTGATGCTCACTAGTATGCCACCAACACACAGATCTTGGTAACCTTGAGGGCCGAAAAGGAGAACAGGCCTTCAGATTTGCTACTAACCTAGAAGCTTCAAAGTCTTCCTATGTTTTTCTCATAGTCCCTTAAGCCTGTGGGCTGCCCAGGTCCTGATGATAAGCTCCGCACGTGCTTTCCCCACCCCCTCCACCCCCCAATTTAGAATTTCAGTTACAATTTACCTAAATTCATTAAATCATGGTTACCTTGGCTTTGATGATTTACTTTCTACCTGTGTTTTTTTTTAAGAGCAGCACACTCCCATCAGTGACAGATCCTCTAATTCCTACTCCATAGTCAGTGTGGAGAGCTGCTACAGAATTTGGACAGGTTCAAGGCTTGGACTGATGAGAGGGCACAGTCCTTTCATGGCCACATGCAAGTCCTAACTTGGAGAGCAGAGCCCTCCCAGCACAATTATAGCCAACAGCTATAGTTGTAAGCTGGAACCTATGGTCCAAACACGTGGCCCCATGTGGCTAAGTGATATAGGCTACAAGTAAACAATGCTTGATCAGGTGCATGTAATTGAGTAGGATTGAAACCCATCAGAATATTGACCACACCCTTACTTTGCCTCATGGCATCTGACTATAAAATAAAGACATGGCTTGTAGTCCTTGGAACTGAATCTTCATCCGGGAGCAGCATCCCACCCAGACTCAGCTTTTATTCTCTTGTCTGTCTTTTCTCAATCCTTCACTGGACCCTCTTAGGGTCATTGAATGTGGCTGAGCTGGTGCCCTGGGGCTGAGTATGCGATGGCTGTGGAGGCTCACCACAGTCAGGTAATGTATTTTTTGTTTTAGGGGAAATGGAAGGCAACATTTAAGTATTATGACTATTAAAATTTCCAAAGCAAAAGTACAATGTTTGTTTTATTATTTAAATTGACACCTTTTGATATTTTGATTTTCTCTTTTATCACTAGGGTTTGTAATGTAAATCAGACAGTGAATATTCTCAGAAATAGATAGTTTTCTAGGTCACTAGATATTGTAAGGCAAGTCTCCATGGCTTTGCTCTTCACATTTGGAACAGAATTTAAGAGGAATAATTTATTGAGACATTCACGTATCAAAAAAAAAAATAATCTATGTAAAATTTACATAAAAATATTCACTGCATTTGGTTATGTCCCTAACCTTGATCCAGGTTATGGGATGTAACTAAATAGGAAGGTGAAAATCTGTCTTGAATTCTCTCTAGTGATCTCATTTCTAAAATGTTGGCTATGAACGTTAGAGGTACACCTCTAGTGATGTTTTCAACTTGCATTGAAAATAAATTCCTGGTACTTATTCCTTGCACTCAAAATAAATTATGCTGAACTAAGTCTTGTTATAACAATGCAGCTTGTAGGGTTAAGTCATGATCCTTTAAAAGTGGAATGCTCCTGGTAGCTCTGGCACCTGACAATGAACAGAATTGTCATAGCTTCACAAGTTCTTACTGGGAGTTGGAATTTAGAAGTCCCTATATCTCATTAGCTGGCAACAAAATAAAAGTATAGGTCCTTTAAGATCCAAATTAAAGACTCCCAAGTTCACATCTTCCCAGATTAGCATAAAGTGGAATTCCTCTTGCTCTTTCACCCTCTTGAATGTTATGTTCTAGCATGTCCAGGGCTGCTTATTCATGTCCAATAAATTAGTCCTGATTATTTTACCTTATTGATAAAATCTGTACTCAGATATACTTCCACATGAAGGGACCACACAGTACTTACCAAAAATGCTGGGTACTCCATAAAATGACACCTCCTCCTGCAGGTTAATGACCACACACAGATAGTCCAGTTAATTTGCCCTTTTCCACTTCTGCTGCTGCCAGAAGCTAGTAGGGGTCAGAGATTAGTGTCCCCAATGCCTTCTGTCACAGCATCACTCCAAGTCTCCACAGACTCTAGTCTTTGCTGACTGGTTTAGGCTTTGATGGCAACTGATCCTTACAGACCCCCTTCCAGCTCTGTTATGCCCAGTCTGTGCTGGAAAGAGCACAAGCCTTCTCCCAGTGTTGAAACAGCTGCCATTCATTCTGCTCCCTATAGCTCCTGTAGGGTGCCTGGTTTAGCAGAGTTAGGACATCAATTATACATTTTTCTTACACCCAGGAGTCAGATTTAGTCTAACAATGTTGATTCTCAAATGGAAAAGAAATGAGTTTCAATTTCCTTTATCCCAGGAATTGTTTTAGTCTATGTCAGTGGTTGGCAAACTGCGGATAGGGGCCTAATCACAAGGAACAACAATAACCTGTAATTATTGGACTGGAGAGTCTAGGTCATTGGTTGGCAAACTCATTAGTCAACAGAGTGGCAAACCGCTGCTCGAGAGCCGCATGTGGCTCACAAGCTCTATGTCAATGAAGAGATTCTTACAGATTCCTAGGTGAGGCATATTGAGAAATGTGCATGCTAGTCAGCAACATGTAAGTTCTTGCCCTTTCCTGAGCAAACTAGATCATCTTGTTATAGTGGTTCTATCTCCACTGACTAAGTGAGCTTAAATGGGTGCTTGCCTTATATAAGTAAAAGGCTGCATTAGCAGACCTAATGGAGTATCTGCACCAGTGGTGTGAGCAAAGATCTCCCCTGCATGCAAATAGCAATTTTTATTATTTATCAATTGTAATACCTAGGCTCCCTGGGCAGTCTCCACACAGTGAAGAGATGCACCGGACTTATCTGAACTCTAGCCTCGTACCTACTGAAAAGAGTTTTATTGATGGGTGATTTTTAAAGCCATGGCTGGATCCCCACTGTTACACAAGACAACTTGAATAGTTGTCTGGAAATTGACAGTTGCAAATAAGTTAATATAACTTTTCCCGAAAAATCATAACATTCATTAATAGCCAAGGTTCTGGGATCTAAGGATAAGGATCTTCTTCTATTACTTTTGAAATGTATTGACCTGTTCACTCTTATTCAAGTCAAATAAACTCTTTAAGCTTTGGTTTTATCTTCACAGCAGTTATCAGTTGTTGCAAGTATAAAATGAAAGATTAATATAAAATATTGAGCATATACCTGCCATAACTAGGCTCTCAAATGCTCATATGTTACATTAAAATTTCACTTCTTTGTCGATTTCAACATCATTCTTGGTCATGCTTTATTTAGGCTTAGTAGCAGAGACACATCATCTAAGAGACAAAAAAGTTTCTGAACTGAGAGATAATAAAAATTATGTAAGTCCTCTTTTGAATAGGATTCCAGTGCTCTTCTATCAGAACTTTATTTAAAAATGTTCTTTATGTATTTCTTTGTCACAATTCTATATCTAAATGTTGAGTAGCACCAGACCTGCTTTTCTTCTCTCTGTCCATTTTTAATGTTTCCATTATGATATCCAACTTTCAGGGATCAGCAGAAAAAAAAGGCCACTACTTTTTCAAACCTTGTTCATTGTCACGAGAACCATTACTAGGAATGAAACATTTTTGATTTGACACTAAAAAGCAAAATAAATAACATGTATGGTGGTAAGCTTCTGCACTAAAGATGTTCCAAAATTTCCATTGCTCACTATTCCTATAATTCACCTGACAACAGCTCTATTTATTTGAAGACTATTTGTATGGGTTATTATCTATCTGCAGGCATAAATGATAAGGCCTTCCACATTCATCTATGATAAACCGAACTATACATTACATATAATTTTAAATGTAAAATGATAAAGATCCCAGAAAAGCAGCTTTTCATTTTTTTGTGAACTCAGCAGATAATGAATGAATTGGTAAGGCATGGAAGTTTCCAAGACCATGCTACAGTGTACCTGTTATTAATCGAGATGCTGTCATTAAACCATTTTAGAATGGTTGGGCAAACGATTTTCTAGAATGCTGTAACAAGGGCTGCCAGAGGAGTTTTGTGGAGTCCTCAGAGAGTATATGGTTTTATCACGCCCAGGGCTAATGATGTATCCAGAGTGTATCCAGAGTAATCATCTGTGGTACCTTATGAATAGGCCTGGTAATCAGCAAAGAAATAATCTTCCTGGTTGCTAAATTCAAGGAATAAACATCTTAATCCACTTAAATGTTTTAGATTTAATTGATTCTGAAGATGTGGCAGTCCACTGCTCTACCAGGCACACAGAAGCATGGGAACTCTGTTACTTTGAGGAAATGCCTATGGAGAGACTGCTACCCTTTGGAGAACACAGGGCATTTTTGTGAAGCATGTTGATTACAGTAATAGTAATAACCATAAAGTAAGAGACCTCTGAATAGCAGTCCCTAGAAGAATTGGTTATTAATTTATATTTAAAACATATGAGTGAATAAATTACATATTATATTAACAAGGGTATATGTATACACATAGTAACATACATGTGTATATATGTCAAACTTTTGCTGCTAAATTTAATTGAATCTAATCTTTGTATTTACATAGAATATAAAAATCAATAATTCATGTTTTGTTTCAAAAGATCTAACAGAACACCTTTATATGAAATTGTTTTTCTGATTAAATTCAGAAAATATATATATAAATATACTGGTTAATATGAATAAGATTATTCTTCTGATAGCAAGTTACATAACAGGAGAAAGGACAAATGAGTAAGGTCTGCCTATACTTATTGTAAGGCAGTCAGCAGATATTTTTGCAATTCACTAGCAAAATAAAACTATAAAGTGTTCTTGCTTTAAAAAGGTAAAGAACAAAGTAATTTATTTAACAGCCCAGTTGTATATGGATATGTAAAGTAATTCATGTATGCTTCAATTTTTGTTTATCAGTTCATTTCTTATTCCACAATGTACTATTTTGAGAAACCTCTAAGAAAGAGTGGTAGGCGGGTGAATGGGAGTGGATTGTTGTTAATGGTTGTTTAACAGTTTGAAGGTTTGATGAGCAAATGTTGAAATATTTATATTTACTGGAGAAGAAACCATTAATCTATCCTGTACAAATAGCTTACAATCAATAGCCATGTGTATCCTATGGTATTCTCTGATGGAAGTGGAAAGCTTTTAATATACATAACAGTTGACAGTTACAATTGAATTCTTGCTGTTTATCCACATGATCCATAGGAAAATATCCTCTTAAAGCAATGTAAATTACTATATCTTGGAATTATTTATTAAAGCATGTTGGTTTTGTTGTACTTTTAAAAATGAATGCCTTAGATAAATTATTTCAAATAAGCATTTCTCAGACATGTTGTATTAGAATTTAACAAATTTAAGGAGTCTATTGGAACCAAATATATATTCTTCTAAAATCTATAATAGTAAAGGTGTAATATGCTAATTAGACTGGATGTTCTTCTGAATGACCTTCTGGATGAAGCCGAGGCTTTGAGGGAAGCCTGGGTCCAGGTGCTGGCAGCTGGGGGAAGGAAGGCCTACCTTTGCATGAATTTCGTGCATTAGGCTTCTAGTATAATAATAAATTGCCAGTATTTGTCATTTAAACATATGAAATGTGAAGTATATAGAAAATGTATTTGTAACTCTAAACGAAAACAGTAAGCAACTTAGTCACTGTAACTAAATTGTTAGTTAGACACCATGGTATATTACTTGATGGAGGATTGACCAAACCTCATAACCACAATTTTTATGTCTATTGTTATTTTTTATCAGCTAAAAATACAACAAGTTTACATGTGATCTAAATATAATCAAAATTAACATTTAGTAAACAGATATAAAAGTTCATGGCTGAAATATTTCCTGAATAATTAATTACCTGAGTTTTTCCTTCCAACAGTAAACATTGGAGTGAAAAATGAAGTGTTGTTCTACTTTAGAAAGATATTTAGATCCAATTATTTAATCTCAGCTCTCTCTTGCCTACTTTAAGTACTTCTTAAATGTTTTCAACTATATTATGGTCATGGCTGGGCATTAAAGTAATCTATCACCTATTTAATTTGTACATTTAAATTAATATATGGTTTAGATGGCTAAAAAAATAATTTAGAGCCCAAATCTAACAATGAAAGGACCACACTTGAGTTTTCCATACAAATCACAAGGGATTTAACATGTGGTACAGTCGAACCCAGTTTATTAACAAAAACTTTTATTTGTAGAGTTGAACAGAAAACTATTAATATTGATAGTACAGAATAATAATACCTTGGACTTGAAAAATGGATAAGATTAGAGAAACTGAGATGAGAACCATTATATTTTGGCTTTGAAATTTGGTTCTAGTTTCTGGGATAAAAATAAAAATACTAAATTTGGAAGAACCTGAAGCTTACTTACATAGTAATTTAATTTATAGTAACTTGGGATAAACGAGAATTTACCGTAGGTATCCTCAAATTGAAACTAATAATTTTAAATGAATTACTGGAATCTGAGAAAGAGTTAATCATTTGCTGAAAGCTATTATACAATAGATCTTGTAAAAGGCTCAAGCCTAGAATTAGGTATTTGGTAGCTTTTCAATCACACCCTGGTATTTGAAGTTGTAAGTCATGCCAAGAGCATTTTCTAATTTAAAAATCTGTTTTGGCTAATTTATTAACTTGAAGTAATAGTATGCCTATCTCTGAGATCAAGTTGACATTCTAATGAGTGATGAAATTATAACTTTATGTTGTAGTAGACATTGCTCTTATTGAAGTTTTAAATAGCTACTCATTGTTTTATGTCAGGATTTTCTAATATCATCCTGACAACTTACTTTTATACATTTATTTAAATAATTCACTTCTCTTGCAACTCCTCTCTTTGTATTTCTTGATTTTTCATTCAGGAACTCTGGACTAGACACCAAGAATTGAGTTTCCACCTCTGCTATTTAATGACTGTGACCTCAGGCAAGGGTCCTCTTCTCAGGGACTTTGTTCTCTCAATTGTGAATAGATTGAATTGGACAGTATGATCCTATAGACTCATTGCAGTCACAATATTCTACATAATATTCTATCATTATTTGGCATTTTTATTGTACTAATGGCATGCACTAATCTTCCTTGATCTATACCTATTACTCAGAATGTTAATTAAAAAAAAATCTATTTTTTTATGACTGTATTTTGTGTCCCTGCTTCTTTTATATATATATATATTTTTATTGACTTCAGAAAGGAAGAAAGAGGAAGAGAGAGATAAGAGAAAGATAGAAATATCAATGATGAGAGAGAATCATTGATTGGTTGTCTCCAGCACCCCCCCACCCCCCACTGGGAATTGAGCCCACAACCCCTGGCATGTGCCCCAACTGGGAATTGAATAGAAACCTCCTGGTGCATTAGGTAGATGCTCAACCACTGAGCCACACTGGCCACACTCCCCTCCTTTCCTCCCCCCCCCTCCCCTTATTGACTTTATTTTGGTCCCCTTCTCTCCTTCATTCTCACTCTTGGGATTTCCAATTTCAAATAATAGTAAGAGAGGTCAATCTACTTAGTTAAGCTTTTTATGTGCCAAACTTAAAATTCATGTGCTTCATAGAAACCTAAGTTCTTTCAGATAAATAAGGCTTGGTGGAGAGAGATGGTCCCAAAGTGTTCATTACAGAAGGATGCAACTGATTAAACACTAAAATGCATTCAAACAATTAAACCAAATGAAGAAAGATGCATTGAAAGGCACATAGCTGTTTCACTAGGGTTAACATGGGATTAGAATGTGATTTACATAGTGAAGTTAGCGCTTTCACTTATGTAGACAATTTTGTTGCGATTTTAATCTTATTATTTGTGCAGCTGCATTGGAAGTGCCTTGAATTGCCATCCTTGCTTATAATGGTGTTGCTGACACATCACTAGTGATGAGACTTAAATTGCATAAGATAAATATTTTATACTGTCTGAAATTGTGATTAGAAAGTTAATATTTGAAACACAGTTGGTGTCTTAACAAGCTGAATTTTGGCTATAGATTTTTTGGGTTTTTATCTACAACTCACAAAATCACTATATCTATATATTTCCCTAAGTTATAATTTGTAGAAATGACTGAAAATATTGTCTTTTAGAAGATATTGTGAACTTACTGTACAACTGGAATGTAGTCATAGAATTCTCACAGGATGAGTGGGTTCATTAGAAAATTGACTGAGACTGAAAGTAGCTATTCTACCAAATATAACCAAATATTACCAAATATAACCAAAATCTCCAGTGAGATCAGAGGTGATGTTATTCAGCAACATAGTGATCTTGACTCCTAGATTTTATAACCACACCTCTCTCGAATATTTTGGCCAGGAATATTATGAAACCCAGGCCTTAAAAGTTTGTTAGTGAGACTAACAAAGAAGTTAGCAGCAAAATGTGGGCAGTGTGGTATGTTAAAAGGCACTGAACTAAGATTGAAACGCCTTCAGCCTGATGTTGGTTACATCGCAATGTTTGGAACTGAATTCTTTGAACAAATCACTGACTCATAATCAAGCAAAAACTCAATTTGTTTTCTCATTCCTAAAATAAAATTGTAAGATATTACCACTTTCAAATTTCTTCCTGTAAAAGTTTGAACTTTGATTCCTTTTTTCATCAAACTTATTGAAAGTGGTTTTAATAGTGAGAGAGACAAGGGAAGTGGAGATACCCAAGTGAAAGCTGAGGGAGGCCACAAGAGCCCACTCTGTGGTTGTGACCAACCCTTATGCCACCAAGTCCAGAGCTGTAACATAGCATAGCACCTCTGCAGATTCTCAGAATACTGGGAAGCCCCCATATGGGGCAAGATCCCATGCTAACATGCACAGACTGACAAAATTGTATCCTGCTTAAAAAATATACAGAAAGTAAAAGGACACATTAGAAAGCCATTTTAATAAGATTAAGGACCCACCAAAGAGATTCCCCATGTGCACATTCATTCTGCTTCCACTTTGTGCCCACATCCTTCTAATGTGAATACATGTCTGGACTGACCTGGGAGTATTTCTATAACCACTGCCTGCATGCAAAATCACAGATTCATCTTTTATGTTTTAAATATAGGGATTCAGAAATTATCCAATGCCAAAACCGGTATGGCTCAGTGGATAGAGCGTCAGCCCATGGACTGAAAGGTCCCAGGTTTGATTCCGGTCAAGGGCATGTACCTTGGTTGCGGTCACATCCCCAGTAGGGGTTGTGCAAGAGGCAGCTGATCAATGATTCTCCCTCATTGATGTTTCTAACTCTATCCCTCTCTCTTCCTCTCTGTAAGAAATCAATAAAATATATTTTTTAAAGAAATTAGCCAGTGTCCAAACACCACATCTACAACATTAACTTATGTGAAAACAAATGTAACCAGGAAGCAAGAAGCAAATAGGAATGAACATGGACCACTATGGAGTTAATAAACTGTTTAGCATGTTTTCTTATTGGATTTTCATTTATATGCTCAACAGAGTCCATTCTTAATTGGTATCTTTAGCAATTATAAAGTCATGAAACGTTCACTAATCTCTGAAGAGACCTGCATGCAGAAGAGTCCTCTGCCTGACTAATTAATCCAGACTTTTGACTTTATTTTCCTATCTCTCTCTCTCTCTCTCTCTCTCTCTCTCTCTCTATATATATATATATATATACATATATAAAACATATATATAATACATATATAAATATATATATATAAATATATATATTTATATATTTATATATATAAATAGTTATATATATTTATATATATAAATATATATATATATATATATAAAACATATATATATATAAAATACATATATATATAAAACACAATAAAAAAGCAAATATTTAGTCACACTTCCCTCCCCAGTAATCCTAGTAACCACTGTTAACCACTGCTAATCTCTAATTTTAAACTTCAGAAAGAAAAACGCTATGTAAATATAGAAAACATATATAAAAATGCACTTTTTATTTGCATACACCAGGACCAAGTGCATACATAATTGTGCACTTTTTATTTGTATAAGTGGAGTCATCATTTCTCTGTGGACTTTAACTCAAGATTATGCTATTGTCATACTTTTTTTTCATGTGAGCATATGAAAATTTGAAAATAAAAGTAAAGACACATACCTGAAAATTTATTTAGCAAACAGAAATTGGTCCTTCTGTTAGTATATTTTGTCAAGTAGGCAGTAAACTTTTAAATGAAGGCAGTCAACTCCAATGTAGTTGGCTAACATTTCTCCCATATTGATAGAAATGAAATATAACTAGTTCCTGAACATTTTTACGAAGGAGGTGGACACATTTTTTCTTCAATCATTACCTTTTACTGTGCTATGTCTGATCCCTACTTCCTATTATTTAAAAACCTCTTAGGCAGATTTCATAGATTCCTAAGCTCTTTAAGATATTAGTACTACAGTTCACACAGTATAAAGCTTTAGTCACTTATCCAATTCATCACGTATCTTCCCCATTAGCCTCCCTCTCTGACTCATGTACCTGCTCTAGGTAGAGACCATGGCTTACTTTTATATGCTTCCTCCATGCTTCTGTTTTCTTGGGTATTCTTTCTTCAGTATGTTGGTGATCAGAAGAGAATTGGGGCGGGAGGGGGGAATGGGAGGGGAGGCAGGGGAGGAGGTAGCTATCTATTACTTAATTGATGGTGTTAAAGTTCTTTTGTGTTGATTATTGAAATTTTTCCAATTTTCCTATCTGTGTGGCTGCTGTCCCCCTGCTGGCTTTTTAAAAGAGTATGTGTCATTTCCCTCAGCAGTCTCTTCATGACAAAATCAGTCTTCAATGCAGAAAATCCCTTCTGACTCAACTTCTGTTAACCTCTCCCACCCCTCCTTCCACTTCAAGGCATTGAAGGCCCAGCAGCAGGCTTATCACCAAAATGTCCTGTTGAATGAGAATCCAGCCTCTTCTTTTTGATCATTGCAAGGGGTTCTCTTGGAGCTCCAGGGGAGATGGAAGTTTGGGGAAAGCTATGGCAGTCTCTCACTAAACCAAAGCTTGCCATTCCTACCTTTCAGTTTCTGCTTAAAAGGCTAGAATGGGAGGGCTGAGAGGAAAGATGAGGGAGCTGAGGTAGGTGAGCTGCCATGGGTGTAGACACCCATTGCTTTTACTCTTAGAATGTAAGGTGCCTTCTTTGTGTCTTTGTACCAGCCTCGGACAGTTAAACTATTGAAAAAGTCTTCTCAACATCCATTAGTAAACTTAAAGAAAAATAACTGATGGATTAGCCTTACCTTTTACATGATAAAAATCATTAATGGAAAAGGAACAAAACATGTTTGGCGCTTTGTGTTTGGTGTTGTCTTTGAACTAATTTCTTAATGAGTACTCCCTATAAAGTGTTGCAAACAAAAAGGTTTATAATTTTCTTCTCTTGGGTGGTATGGCAGTACATCGTGAGATACACAGTGAGGTAACTAATTGGGAAGTGCTCACCCACAGGGCAGTGAGGGAGGCTGGATAGGGCAGAGAAAAAGGCTAATGAAGCCTCAGCTCAGCCTACAAGGACTTCTGGAGCAGGCATAGCCTTCTGAGTTGTTCCAGACAAGGCTGTGGCTGGGCATTTCTCTCCCACTTCAGCAGGTCGCTAGCTGAATCATGTCCTCTGGAAAGGGGTGCAGCCCTGGGCAGGGAGTTCCTTGAAGTCAAGAACAATGCCCAGTGAGGAAGCTATGAGCCCTCAATAGAGAGAGGGTATGGAAAAGCACCACTACAGTATCCATTACAGAAACCATATGAATTCATTCTAATATTCCATTAGAATAAGTTGCTCCTGTTTGAACATATATTAATCAGATATTCTCTCTCATGAGGGCATAACACATAGTATGAATATTTCCGTTTATATAAGAACCTGCCCCAGTTTCTCTCAGTGTAAAATGAAAATCCTAACGTGGAATATCCTATCTAATAAAAGAGTAACATGCTGCCATAAAAAAGATGGAATTCTCATAATTTGCAGCAACCTGGATGGAATTGGAGAACATCATGCTGAGTGAAATAAGCCAGTCAGTGAAAGAGAAACACCACATGACCTCATTCATTTATGGACAATAAAGAACATTATAAACTGATGAACCAAAAGATAGATATAGAGACAGAAAGCAACAAGCAGACTGTCAAATTACAGCAGATAGGGTAGGGAGATCTGGGGGAGATAATAGATCATCCGAAGGACTTTTATACATCCATATAAATACAACCAATGGACACAAAACTCTGGGGAGGGAGGGTATGTATGGGAGTTCCTTGAAGTCAGGAACAATGCCCAGTGAGGAAGCTGTGAGCCCTCTTCCTCACTGGGCAGAGGATTAATGTTCCAAAGTGTTGAATCTCCAAATACAACTTATATTGTATTGGCTCTTTGTTCACTGAGCACAGAGGAGAAAAGATACAGTCCTGCTAGATCTCCTTGTTTTTGTCTCCAAACATGCACATTTAGAGCAATGTCCACTTTTTTTTTAGTGGCAATGATAAAATAGGTACACAGATAATAATTTAATTTAAAAAATGTTAAAAAAAAAAAAGAGAGTAACATGCAAATTGACTGTACCTCTGCTACTCCCACAAGCCACACCCACCAGCCAATCAGGAGTGAGTATGCAAATTAACCCAACCAAGATGGCTGTGGCCATGGAGCGAGCTGGAGGCTGGGTTTCTCTCACAATGGAGGAAGCCAAGCTCCCACAGCCCTGGCCTCTGCTCAAGGCTACAAAGTTTCAATTATTGAAGATAAATAAATCCCAGATACCAGGGCCTCCCCTTGGGTTGTTGGGGGGCATGGTTTGCCTGCAAACCACCCCAGGCCCCTGGCCCAGGCTGCCCCATGCCCCAAGGGAACATCCACCCTGATCTGGGACACCCTTCAGGGCAAACCAGCTGTCCCCCACCCATACACCAGACCTCTATCTTATCTAATTAAAGAGTAATATGCAAATTTACCATCACTCCAGCCCACAAGATGACTGCCCCCAAGTGGACACAGGATTGCTGCCACAAGATGGTCAGCAGGGGAGGTCAATTGGGAGGGACCAGGTCTGCAAATGAGGGCAGTTGTGGGCGATCAGGCCTGCAAGGGAGGGCAGTTGGGGGTAATCAAGTCTGCAGGGGAGGGCAGTTAGGGGCAATCAGTCTGGCAGGGGAGCAGTTAGGCATCAATCAGGCTGGCAGGGCAGTGGTTAGGGAGTGATCAGGGTGGCAGGCAAAAGTGGTTAGGGGAAATCAGAAAGGTAGGCAGGTGAGCAGTTGGGATCCAGCAGCCCTGGATTATGAGAGGGTGCAGACTGGGCTGAGGGACCGCCCTCCACCCACTATGTATGAATTTCATGCATCGGGCCTCTAGTTTAATATAATAATTATATAAGTTCTCAATGTAGTATATAATTAATATAAGCCTGAAGTGATAGTGTATATATGAGTTTCAGTATATTTTCATTAATGAAAATCCATAAGTAGATGTATGTACATTTATAAGAACTTTAGCACATCCAGAATCAACTTCTCTGGCCTCTTGTGAACTAATCAACAAAGCCATCCTAATTTCCCAGGCACACGGCTACCAACTGACAGGACTTCAGAGATAAAGCTATGGATTTTTTCCCCCCCCAATAGGATATTCTAAAAAGCAAATGAGCAGATATCATTTACAGAAAGAAATATTTACAGTGTCAGGGAAGGTAATGAAAGCACTGAAAATGAATTCTCTCAGGACAGCAGCACAAAAATAAAACCTCATAAAACTGAAGAAACTCTTACAATTTTGGAAGCAATTGGCATGTATAAGATTATTCATGGATCAAAAGTTGCTTAGAGCCTGAAATCTTCTCTAGTTTCTAGAGAATCAACATACTAAAGGCATGAGTTTAATTGTAAAGACTTAGCAAATGACTAGAATTGGCAGAGGATTAATGTTCCAAAGTGTTGAATCTCCAAATACAAATTATATTGTATTGGCTCTTTGTTCACTGAGCACAGAGGAGAAAAGATACAGTCCTGCTAGATCTCCTTGTTTTTGTCTCCAAACATGCACATTTAGAGCAATGTCCACTTTTTTTTTTAGTATTCCAGTGAGAAATGAAAAAATGTGCATATATGTTATTAATTCATGTTTGCTTATATTTCTTATTAAAAACATAGCTTATTTTTCTGTTAAAATAAAAATAGCTATTAGAAACTCAGGGAATATTTCTATTCTTGTAATATTCCTATTACAAAATGGCTGAATTTTTTTCCTAGAACTTTGCATCTAGGAGGATCAAAATCATGGAAGAAATACCAGCAGAGTGAATTATAATCCAATAGTCATTAAATTTTGTATTCACTCTCATAACTATGTATTTCTGTGTGAGACAGAAATGAACATCAACATGTATAAAAAGATGATTGATGGATGAAAAGACTCAGTGTAATCAGTGTAAATAAAACAGGCTATAATATATGCCATCTGTCTCATTAAAATATACAATGATTTGCATAGTTACATTTTATATACTAAGTCGGAAAATATCAAGGATAGAAAAGTAATTTTACAATATAATAATGATGAAAATTATAAAAACAAATGAAAATGGAAATGGGATATTAATGAGTTTCATTATAATTATAAAGAAAGGTAAGAAAAAAAGTTATGAATTTGCTAACCAAGGCCAGCTATCATAAGTGCCAGGCCATAGGCCACTTAATAAGAGGTAAGGGTATTCAAAAGCCATATGCTGCTTGTTTGAGAGATTTTAGAAAAGTCTGAAGCATGAGACAAGAGAGGTAATCTGTATGGAAAAGCCACTGGAAAAGGCAAAGGCAGGCCTCAAGTTGAGTGGATAAGGATCTCAGAGAATTACCAGAGTGAGGTGAACAGTGTTAGCCAGGGTTGGTGATGACTCACATGTGGTGCCCACCTACTGGTTCTGTGGGAGTGGCTCAGCAAAGGAACAATGGCCTGTGTCAGCACGCTGCCTGGGAGAAAGCTGCCCCTCCAGATCTTGCCAGGAAATTCAGTTCCACCTCTTATGACCCTGATGCCTTTGGAACATTTGTCTCAGTGCTGGAGCTCAGAAGGAGTGAGTCCAAGGAAGTCTGTTCATGGACCTTTTAAGAAGAATTGCCATGGACTCCAGCAACCCTCCATCTCACTCAGCCACAATCCCTGCTGGTTTTTACAGGCAGAAGTAATGAAGACTTCTCTTCCCAGTTTCAGAATTCTGAGCTGGGGGTTCTGAGGTGGGGTTAGGACCCCTCATTCCTTAAGGGGGACCAATGTAGCTGAGATATCCCTCCTGATTTTTAACCACCATATATGAGTGTGGGAATAGCCCATTCAGCTTTCCAGCCCCTGCCACAAGTCTCAATCAGGTGGTTATGATGGTGGGTCCTTAATTTTTTTTTTTTTTTTTTTTTTATAATTTTGATATGGTTGTGGAAGGTTCCAAATACCATGTTTATCTACACAGCCATCTTGACCAGAACCTGAATAATTTTCTTAAATTACAGCTCTCTAAAATATATTTCTTCATACTCAGAAAAAGACTAAAGAAAAATGGTATTTCAATTACTTTAATCATCAAACTACTGTTATGTGGAAATTTAGTTGAAGAGTTTTCCAACATTCTGCTAACAATGAGATTCAGTATGTTTATAACTCTACGAAATATGCCTAATACGTAGACCCTTTTCATATAACACTAGTCAAAAGTGACTTTTACTTTTCCTGTAACTTTCTCGGCTAATGAAGCTCGCTGGTTGGATTTGTTCTGATCATCCTTAAATCCTTCCATGCTGACAGTTTTAATTAAAGAAAAAATCCAATCATTTCTCTAATGCCAGAGAAATGCTAAGTATAAATCATTTCTATTCAGAATTTCAACACCATCTCCTCTGCCTCATGAAATAGTTTTGGCATTTATAGAGTTTTTCATAGACTGCATAGTAAATTTTGAGCAATACTACTTTACTTCTTGTAAAAAAAATATTATGCAGGACCAGCATAAAGAGATGACAAATGTAGAGATGACAGATGTAGTATAAATTAGCATTCAAATATTGCTGTTTTATTTTTATTATAGTTTTAGATCACCCCCCCCCATTTTGAAATTTTGTCAGATTTGCCATGCTTTACCCTAACAACTCAAATAATTCTTTATCTTATTATTTTCTCTTGTTTGTTTTTTTCTAGTTTAATGATTGTTTCCAGCATTCACTTCAAATTATCTTTGGAGAGAATGAAGCAAATTATGTGTTTTCGTTTTAGCAACATTTTCCTCATCTACCAATAAATAATTATTATTGTTAATTCTTAAGATAAGAATAACCTCTTGGTAGATTTTGTTTTTGGTTTTCTTTACATTCTGATGCTATCTCTTTTTGTAAATTGTTTTGTTTTGTTTTTTAATAATTTATTGATTCCGAGAGGAAGGGAGAGGGAGATAGAAACATCAATCATGAGGGAGAATCATTAATTGGCTGCCTCCTGCCTGCCCCCTACTGGGAACAGAGACCACAACCCAGGCATTTGCCCTGACTTGTTTTGTTTTTCTAATATATTTGTATTGATTTCAGAGAGGAAGGGAGAGGGAGAGAGAAATAGAAACATTGATAGTGGGAGAGAATCATTGACCAGCCACAAACCACATAAATGGGGATCAAGCCATAACTGGAGTATGTGTCCTAACCAGGAACCGAACCTTGATCTCCTGGTTCATAGGTCAATGCTCAACCACTGAGCAACATTGGAAACACACTCTGATATTATCTTAACATTATTATCTTTTGGTGTCGTTGATATTTTTTAAAAATACCTCCTGTTCTATACACATTTATTTTTTCTTTCTTCTACTTAATTTTCTATTTATTTTCTTTCTTCTACTTACTTTTCTTTGACTTACAACTTTTCAACTTAACTGAGAATATGAATGCCCAAATATATATATGGATAGATATAGATAGATAGATATAGATATAGATATAGATATAGATATAGATATATAGATACACACACACACACACACACACACACACACACACACACACACTTCTGAGCCAGATAAGGAATTTATGCTGATACTAAAATGACAGAATCATAATGCTAAATATAGAAACTTAGGGTTAAGTTTAACCCAATCAGTGGAGCAAGTAGTTCAGTCCTGTATGACCAAAGTCTTGTAAAATAACAAGGTGAATTTTTTTTCTCATGATCTATCTAAGTTATTTTTCTAAGCACCTCCCGTTATGAGCATAGGGATGGAAGGACCTGTGTAGTGGACCAGGTTCTCTTTATTCATCTTCGTAGCTGGTCGGAAGCCCATTCCCTTGAGCACTATGAAACAGAATTTGATTACCATCTCCCCAGGGAAACAGCTTGGACATGATGTGGAGATGGGAGTAAATGAGGAACTTGGGTCTCTCATGCTCTCGGTGGGACACATTCAGCATGCTCACTCCCACCTTGGGGAGATGCAGAAGTCGGCCAAGGCCTTTTACATGTGAGCTGAACCTTCCTTGTCATGGGTACCACTAAACATAGGTCGAGCCAGCTGTGGCCAGACCAACCTAGCAGACCAGAAACTCTAGTCCCAGTAGCTGCCACCGTAATTGACCAGGACCACAAGACAAATAATTGACTTTCATTCTCAGACCCCAAAAGAAAGGGATTCTAAAGCTCATTGAGTAGACAGTTCTGGAGCTTACACTGAACCAGGAGGCATTTGTGAACATTTCCCTCCTTAAAGTTTCTTCTCATTTACTGACAGTTATATGTGTTTAATACAGAATTGTATATAGGTGTTTTGCTTGTGTACTTTGAGCAATGGTGTGTTACCCAGATTGTTAGTAGGCTGTAGGAATGAGTTAGCATATGAAGATTAACTTGTGGCCAGCCTGCCCAGTGCCTAGAAAGGAAGTGATAAGCTTCAATAAACCATTTTACAAGTAGGAAAACTGCTACCCAGAGAATTTGTGACTAACCAAAGAATTGTGAAAATAGCACATAGAAGAGAACATATTTAATCAAGATCTAACTTTAAGCCTTATTTCTATTTTCAGCCATAACTAATATTTCACATTTCAAGTGGAATCATGCAATTGATGATTCTATATCTTCTTTCTCCTCCCTCCACAATTATAGAGATATATTTTATCAGTTAACAAATTAGAGATGTCCAGTGACCTCTTTACTCAGCACTAGAAATTTCTGAAGACTTCAAAGACATGTAAAGAACCCTTACCACATTTAATTATGGTAATAGGATGAGATAGGATGACTTTTGTCAGAATTTATTTAATACTCTTTGAAGTACAGCAATAAAATCATGCTATTATCTTGGCTATAAATGTTTTCATTACTTAGAAAATCATTCTGTTCTTTTTCAATCCCAGGTGTTTTTATTTGTTTTCCATGACCTCTAATTCCTGAGGGTGCAAAAATGTCATTATGCATGCTGGGCAAATAAATATGCCCATTCATTTTAAGAATCTTGCCCTTTAATTTCATTGAGTTTGTCCCCTCAATCTCTTATTATGCATCAGGGTACAAGGGCAGAACGAATTCATTTTTATTCTGCCCTTTGTTATTTTGAAAAATCAAAGTCAACTCTTTTATTTTCTATTTTGCTAGATTGATAATTCTATATTTTTAATTTAAAGTTTTTAATTAGTAACAGCTAGATCATCAGGTAGAGAAATGAGTAACCATAAATTTAAAAAAATCCACAATTTTTAAATAGGCTTTAAAATATATGTTGTAAGTTGACCAGATGGAATATGTCACACTTTCACTGTAAACTTTGTGGAAAATCCTTTTGGCTCATGATCCTTCTGCCCTTGAATTGAAACCTGGGTCAATTGGGGCAAAGCTGAACTTGCTCTTTTATGAAATGTGGGGAGGACTACTTCTCTCTTAATTCCTAAAATCATCAGTGCTGTCTTACCATTTGGATATATTCCCATTTTATTTAAAGTATTAGCTGTTAGTTCATATGTTTAGTAGCCTCTTGCTCTACTAGTTTTTTATTTATTTATTTAAATGTTCATCAAAAATAACATTTGTCTCTAATGTTATAAGAAATACATTCTTGTAACTAGTCTATTCCCATAAACCAAGTGCCTAGCTCAAGAGAGGAAATTTTAAAATTGTGTTTCTTCTTCAGAAGGTCTTTGAACTAAAAAGCAGTTGTTGAATAATGACATTTTGCTACCCTCTGACAATTTCCAAAGATAAGATTCATCCTGAACAGAGAGCTCTCCCCTAAATTCTCCACACCATTTCCACATGTGAAAATCATTCTCCCCCTTGTCCATCTCCCCCAGTTAGACTGAGATCTTTAAAGACAAACTGCTGATCATTTATTGCTATATCTGCAGCTCCCAGCCTAGTTTATGGGCTCCATAAACCTTTGTTATGAGAATAAATATTTAGCCAGAATGGTGAGAATGTAGTGAAAGTAGTTGACCATTTTGATTTAAAACATTTCGTCCATAATATTCAATAAATACCCTGAGGAACAATGACTGCCTTAGCCTTTGTTTGAAGTGCTGAACTTGATGGAACTATGAAGACTGTTAGGGTTCTAAACACCTAATAGTTTCTTCTATAAAACTTAACTGTTTTCTTACAGAGGATGACGAATGAAGACATTAAAGTGAGCCTTAGCTAGGAAATACTACATAGAAATTGGTTAGCTGGCTGATTTTTGAGGCAATCCGATTATTTCCTCACACAGCAAGGCTAAGTTAGGGCTCTGGGGAGTGTTCCCAGTGCCCATGAGCATATTTCATTGCACAACTTAAAACATTCACACTAATTGATAAATAATCTGTAACCAGCCATCATTTTCATGTCTTTTGTTGACTGTGAGCCAGTGAGAAGAGGCAGCTCGTGGGTTTTCATCTCAAAGTTAGTACCTCTCAGAGTGCCTCACACAGCTAAGTGTTCAAGAATTCACTATTTCTTGGGCATTTCATGAAGCAGGCAGTGGTTGGAATAGATCTTTTCACTGAAATCATCCAAACCATGTCAACCTTGCCTTCCTTCTATCACGTTTCATCTCTCTTTTCCCGGCTTACTTTAAATTTTCCATGACCCTTTTACTGTTTTCCTAAGAAACCCATAAAGCTTCTTTGCTACTCTCATAAACATTGGGATAATTAATTGTTCCTAAAACAGTTTTGTTCAAATAATAAAGCATCCCACTTACAAGGTAAGTAGTTAATGGAGGAACCTCTTGGATAGTTAATTTTACAGAGGGATGCGATCCTACACGATCCCAGTGCTTTGACGGATATCATTTATTTTTACAACAAACATCACCCAGGAGCCAGGATAGAGTGTGTGATGTTGCCTTCATGCTATAAAGGACCAACCTGAGCTTCAGTTGCTAAGTGATTCGCTGACAGGCACACAGTCAGCACTGGGCTGCAGAACCATTCCCTAGGCAGTCTGTGGGGCAGCCACTTGGAAGTCATGGAAATGTTGGCATGGCTGTTCAACAAATGCTGGGCTGGAGTTGTACAAGCAAATCAGTTTCTCTGGTGTTATCCATACGCACTTAATGTTTGAACAACTATTGGCTGTGATGGAAACAAACAGAAAATGTGTAGGAATAAAACACCTTTTGCTTTTAAATGGCTTTAATATTCAATATTTACTTGTACATTCTGGGAACATTGTAATTTGTAACACATGAAGTTCTACAATGATCTAGCCAGCTCACGATAAAATAGTTTTTCATATGGAGCTACATGTTAATAATTCCAACCAAGAGATAAGTGCCTTATACATAAACAAAGATAGATTGCCCTACAAAACCTTGTAAATCAGTTTTATTAGAATACACTTGTCTCTTTGCTTAATAACATGAAAAAGTTTATTTAAAAACAAAATTATAAAGCCTTACACTTGGAGGTGATCATCTTTAAAAAGTAATTCTAGCTATAATGAGTAAGCATCAATTATTTCCTAAAAATATAATAAAGTAGATTTAACTTTAGATTTTGGATAGTTATAGATTCCAGCAAGTTACTAAGATAGTCTAGGATTCCCTTACAGCCTTCACCCAGTTCCCACTAATGGTTACAGCCTACAAAACTATAGTACAATATAAAAAACAAGAAACTGACATTGACACAATGAGTGGAGTTTTATGCTATTTTACTATTGGGTCGGCAACTAAGTACTTGCGGATTTTTTAAAGAAAAAGAATTTTTTCATGGAACTAAATAACTTTATTCTGTAATGTATTGCCCATTTTGATCAATGACCTTTTACCATCTTTCAGGCAGCATCATAATCCCACGTTCAAAAAACTTCTGGTTTTTATTAGCAAAAAACTGAATCAGGTACGATTTGACATCATCATCATTATTGAAATTTTTACCATTCAAGGAGTTTTGTAAAGATCGAAACAAAAAGTAATCAGATGGTGCAAGGTCAGGACTATATGGTGGATGTGGCAAAACATCCCAACCAAGCTCCATTAATTTTTGCCGAGTGACCAAAGATGTGTGTGGCCTTGCATTGTCATGATGGAATACAACACCTTTTCGATTTGTCAATTCGGGCCGCTTTTCTTCAACTGCATTGTTTAATTTCGTTAGTTGTTCAATGTAGACATCAGAATTGATCGTTCGGTTGGGTGGTAAGAGTTCAAAGTAGACAATTCCTTTGTAATCCCACCAAACTGATAACAAAACCTTCTTTTGATGAATATCAGCTTTTGATGTTGTTTGAGTTGGTTCACCTGGCCTGCTCCACGATCTTTTCCGCTTGATATTGTTGTAAACAACCCATTTTTCATCGCCAGTTATCAGTCGTTTTAAAAATGGATCATTTTCATTACGTTTCTTTAGCAAATCGCAGCTGCTAATGCGTTGTGTTAACTGTGATTCTTTCAGTTCGTGAGGAACCCATGTATCGAGTTTTTGAACATAGCCAAGTTGTTTTAAGTGATTTTCAATGCATGTATGTGATACATGAAGCTTCTCTGCAATCTCACGTGTTGTACTGTGACAGTCCGAATTGATTATTGCTTTGATTAGGGCGTCATCAACTTCAACTGGACGACCAGAGCGTTTTTCATCTTTGAGTGAAAAATCACCAGAACGAAATTTGGCAAACCAATTTTGACACTGCCGTTCTTTTAAGGCTTCGTCACCATAAACAGCACATAACTTTTTATGAGCTTGCAATGCGTTTTTCCCTTGTGGAAATAAAAAAGCAAAATATGACGAAAATGTTCCTTTTGATTTTCCATTTTTCAACGAACGCCAAACGAAAACTACAAAACAGATCAAAAAACTTTTTTCACTGATTAACAGCTGAATAGCCAACTACCAAATAACAAAATGTGTTTTACATTTGTACTACGTCTGCAAACCTAAAAATTCAACTGAAGCCATATGTGTGTGAAACCCGCAATTACTTAGCTGCCGACCCAATACATGTGCAGGTTTGTGTAACCTTCACAGTAATCAAAATACAGAACCATTCGTTCATCATCATCCCTAGTACTCCCACTTATAGGCATACCTACTTACTTGTCTCCATCATGCCTTAGCCTCCAGCAATCACTATTGATCACTAATTTGATCTTCATCTCTCTATTTGTGTCATTTCTAGAGTGTTGTATTATTAGAGTCAAAAATTTGTCACCTTTTGATATTGACTGTTTTTTTTTTTCCTTTACATTCTGCATAATGCCTTTAAGATCTTCTTCCTACCTGGTTTAGCTCAGTGGATAGAGCATCAGCCTGAAGAGTCCAGGGTTCGATTCAAGTCAAGGGCACATGCCCAGGTTGCAGGCTTGATCCAAAAGGGAGTGTGCAAGAGGCAGCCAATCAATGATTCTCTCTCATCATTGATGTTTGTATCTCTCTCCCTCCCTCCCTTTCCTCTCTGAAATCAATAAAAAATATATTTTTTATAGATTTATCCAAGTAGTTGTGATTGTCAACAATTTGTTCTTTTACATTGTTAAGTAATATTTCATGGTATGCATGCACCACAGTTTGTTTAACCATTCACCTGTCATAGGACATTAAGGTTGGTTCCAGTTTCAGGCTATTAGAAATTAAGTTGCTATAAATAATCACTTACAGGTTTTGGGTGGACATAATTATCTCTCTGGGATAAAAATCCAGGAGTGTGATTGTTGTATAATATGTAACCAGATTTTATGCTTTGTTTTTCTTCTGTATTTTTAAGAAATTAACAAGCTACTTTTCATAGGGGCTGTACAATCTTACATCCCCAACAGCAGTGTGAGAGATCTGTTTTTTTCTGCTTCCTCACTAGCATTTGTTGTGGCCATGATTTCTTTTCTTTTTAGCTGTTCTAATAGGTATATAGTGATACTGCATGATGTTCTTAGTTTATAATTCCCTATTGTCTGTTGATGTTGGAAATTTTTCTCATGTGCTTATTTGCTATCTGTATATTCTCTTTGATAAAGTATAACTTCATAACTCTGCCCATTTACTCATTGTATTGCTAGCTTTCTTTTTTTAATCTTGCATTTTGAGAATTGTTTGTATGCCCTAAACACACACACACACACACACACACATATATATACATATGTATATAATATATATTGTATTTCTGCGTAATATATATATATATATATACATACATATATATATGTATGTATATATATATTCTTGTAGTATTTCCTTGAATCCATTTTACATTTTTTCTTATTTCTGTATTACTCTTTATTCTTTTCTATACAGCATTTATTCACCTACATTTTAGTTTGCTTTGGAATTGCACATTTTAATTTAATAATAATTTTTGCATATTTTTTCTCCATCTTCCTTGAGAACTGTCAGTTCAGTTTCACATCTTTGCATTGTCTAATCATCTATTTTCTGAACTTTTCTAATTCTATTTTGTTATTTTTTCTGTGGCCTGCTGTCTTAATTTCCTTTAGCTTATTTTGAAATATTAAAGTTTAATTTTCATATTTTGTGGCCACATTTTTGTGGTGACTTTATTTTTATCTCTTTTTTCCCCCTAGTTTTAATAAATTAGAATTCTCAGAACTTTTAGGAAGGTTTTTTTTTTTTTTTTGAGAAAGTATAAATGAATCAAAATAGCTTCTACCACATCACCTCTCCAGGGTGCCTTCCCTCCTGTTACATGAGTGACTCAATAAATGGTCTTTCTGTGTAGCCATGTCTGCCTCGCAGACCTTAGCCTTATTTAGTAAGCCTCATTGAGTCTTGTGTTTCAAGACAGTGGTCTCATATTTAGAAGATATACTTTGCTGTTACAGGACTTTCTGGGATTTGTTGTCTCTGGACCCATTCCCTCTAGTATTTATCTTTTCCTTACCCTCAGTATCCTTGCTCTGTTCATTTTTGTTTGACTTCAAGTAGTGTTCCTGCAGGGTGAGGCTCTATACCTCCAGATATTTCTGAGATCCTATAGAGTTGCCAGATAAAACATAGAGGCTTAGAATAATTTGATTTTTCAATAAACATTTAGTATGAATGTGTCCCACAGAATATTTTTATTTGCTGAATTGGGTGCTCCTATCCAGAAGTTGTGTATGATCACAAGTGTCCATATTATCTAGCTGCTCCCCCATCCCACTTAGTGACCTGAGCCACTTAGTTTTTGCACACATACATGACTGTGCTACTTTTATTATCTTTCCTAACAATCTGAAGTTCAGAGTTCTATTCACTGGGAGGTCCTGGCTTTTCAGAGGTGATTTAGATTTAGATGTTTTGTGGTACAGAGGACTTATAAATGTCTGTTTTTTCTATTTTAATTCTCTTTATTATTGAAAATATTGCAGATGTCCCCCTTTTTCTCCTCCCTTTCCTTTCATTTCCTGTAACTTCATTTGCTAAGATGTGTTGGGGATTTGGCCACATCCACCCATATTCTAGGGCTTATATGGTGATCCCTTATCAATAGGTATTATTGAAGAGCCTTTTGTATTTTCTTTGCCTACTTTGGTTGTGTGTTTGGTTTCTAAGAAGCTTTGGAGGGAAGTAAAATGTGCATAACTACATCTCAAGTGGAAGCCAGAGCCCCCAAACCAATAGCCTTTAAAATGATGTTTTCTTGCTATTTTTCCTTGGGTAGAGGAATACAATTGATTTTATGTATTGACCATCCTTTATTGTTGGCTCTTAATTAATTCTATTAATTTGTCTGCCAATTCTCTTTAAAATAATTACATCATCTATGAATAATGAAAGTTTAATTTCTTTCCAAGCTTTATTTATTTTTACATTCTTCTCAGCTGCTTAGGATGTCAAGTTAGTGTTGAATAGAAGAGATGATAGCAAGCATTTCTAGTCTTGTGTTTATTTGTCCAATTTTATATTGGGGATAACAATATCTACTTGATAGGATTGTTTGAGGATACAATGAGGCAATCATTTAACACTATTTTAGCAAATTTTACTATGTATCAAATTGGTAATAAGTGCCAACAATTATTATTTTTAAAGGTCAATAAAACCATTCCATGCTATATTCATAGGAGTATGGAATGGTACAAATAAGTGAAAGAGCATAGGAACGATCATTAGAATATGAATATTCACAAATAATTACATAATTTGGGCTAGTCTGCAAAAGGAAGAAAATGTGTTGGAATAAAAATATTGATACATAATGTTTTCTCTAATGAATTCATTTTTCTCTCTCTTCTTCAAAAATAAAAAGCTAGTCACATTTAAATATTTAACATAATTGCTATTCATTCTATGTTCTATGGACCCTTAGTTATCTCTCCAGGTGGCTTACTTACTGAGGTAATCCAGACCGTCAAACTTGAGGGTGTAAGTCACCATTCACCTGCTTGTTCAGTGAGGCTGTTGCTCCGATGCATTGCCATCAAAACTGGGTAGGGAATTAGCAAGAGTTTCCCCAGTGTTTCCCCTGGATGCCAAACATATTCTTCCTGGTCTCACTGACAGGCAGGCTGTATCACCCCAGCCAGGAGCGTGACTCCCTTTCTTCACTGTTAGCCTCTTGCAGCATAGCTAAACATGAGTGGGATTCTTGCTTTATCCCCTAATAGAAGCATTTCCCTCTGAACCCAGAGCAGCCGGATACACAGAGCCTAACGTATAGGGTCAGGAAGAACAAACTCTCCAAATACATCACTGGGGGTGATGGTGAGCAGAGCTACTCCTGCCTCCACTGCTCCACTCCCAGACCCATGTATGTATTCTACCTATTAAAGGCCTAGGACCTGCAATAGACACTCATGATGGGCACATTCCACATCCTGGAAAAAGATGCTAACCCTAGCCTCATATCATCTCCAAGTTAGCAAGTCATCTGCACGTTTGAAAGCCGAATGAGTGTGTTAGATGGACAGCTTCTGAGTACCTAGAACTGACAGATCCTCTAGGCCAGTGGTCAGCAAACTCTAGTCCACAGAGCCAAATAGCAACAGTACAATGATTGAAATTTCTTTTGAGAGCCAAATATTTTAAACTTAAACTTCTTCTAACACCACTTCTTCAAAATAGACTAGCCCAGCTGTGGTATTTTGTGGAAGAGCCGCACTCAAGGGGCCAAAGAACCTCAGTTTGCCAACCACTGCCCTAGGCATTTGTTAACTCTCCTTCCTTAACGATTGTACCAATGCAGGGCTTTATGGAATGCTGTGTTGGTGATCAACCATACTTTCAGCCCTCAGTTAGTTGTTATTTTTAAAGCCTATAAACAGGAAAGGCAATCCATATTCAGAATGTTTCAGTTTCTGCTCAGATGAATTTCTCGTATTTAGTGTTAAGTGGGCCCAATGTAATTATCTATGGATGTTAGTTTTCCAAGGAATAGTTCCATATTGAGGACTCACTGTTACTTGTTGCCAGCAGGTTAATCAGCTTTGGCTAAATAGCCATCCTAGTTCATCACCGGTAAAAATGTTAGTAGTTTCAAGCTCCTGCATGTCAACATTTATTCCAATGATGAGGCCCTCCTTAGCAGCCATTAGGAAGTGATCCAGATCTAAAACCCCACTTTGACATTTGCTTTCTAGGACCACTCCTATTTTTTTAAATATAGTTTTATTGATTTCAGAGAGGACGTGACAGGGAGAGACAGAAACATTAATGACCATCTGCCTCCTGCACACCCCACACTGAGGATAGAGCCTACAACCCAGGCATGTGCCCTGCCTAGGAATCAAACCATGACCTCCTGGTTCATACATCAACATTCAACCACTGAGCCCCTTCGGCTGGGCAGGACACTCCTATTTCTAACGATTATCAGGTTCCTCTTGCAATGAACTCTAAGATTAACATGCAGGTAATTTGTGAGATTCTTATCAGGAACAGTATTTGTAATGGAGTATGGTTGAGGTCAGTGAGAATGGTCAGAAGTTGAACTGTACCAGAAGCTTCAACTGATGCCATGCAGGGTTCTGAAACTGGGCTGGACTTCATGTGTGTCCCGAATTGAAAATAGGACCTGGGAGCCTTGTACTTCAGCGTCAACCAGTCATGAGATGAAGGTTGCTCCTGCTGGTGAACATAATCATAAGCAAGACAGGTCACTGTGGCTGAGGGTAATTCCAATGAGGGACTTGGCTCTGAGCTACCAACAGGCAACACTACTGGCAGCTGGATAATGATCAGTGTCTCAGTCCTAATGGGGCACCTGGGCAGGGTCCACAGCATTCGCTACAGCCTGACTTCTAGAATGCTTTATTTGAGTCCTATTTACTCCAAATGCATGTTTGTCACCCTGAAATTGTGTGCAGAAATATGTTTGTACCAAAATAAATGTAGAATCTTTTCCAATTTACACATAGGATCGATATAAAAAATATGATTGCCACATGAAGGCGACATTATTAATGCACCAAAAATAAACATGATTTCATGAGTTGTTGTGATGGATTTTTACCATTCTTCATAATTACTTACCTTATAATACCTTATAACCTTGTATTTTCAAGGCATGTCTCTGCTAAGACTTATCTTCTGTAGTCAATGAGCAGGAAAAACCCTCAGGAGTAAATATGGGTTCCAATCCAAGACCATGGCTTCATTAGTCCTCTAAATACCTGGGCTAAATAGTCACAGGTATGCATAGTAATTTAATGAAGATACAATAACTATTTGGTGAAGATACAATATACAATCAAAATATAAAACTTCATTTCCTATGTTGATTTGAGCTAAATCAATTTTACTCTTAAATACCATAAGAGGAAACATTTTTAAGAGAAAGATAATTTTTAAACTTTTTAAATCCTGGAATGCTAAATTTTAAGCTAAGCATTAGTAATTTTAGCCTTAGAGTGATTAAAAAATTAGAATAAACTAATATGTGTGATGAAACATAACTATCATCAGTGCTTGCAGATCATCATTACTTGACTTTTTATTTCATCTTTGGAAAAGTTAATACATATTAAGCTCTCATTCAAATGTTATTTTAATTCTACATGTACATTAGCATTTATCAATTCGGGGGCATAATTTTAACATATTCTCCAAGGCCCGGTCTCCTGACAACACCACATTTGATCAAATAGTGTCAGTCTTGCAAATAATGTGACTACGTAATGGCCATTACAAGACCTGATGGATTTTCTCAAGATATATTTCTTTAAAAGTAATGAATACATTCTTTAAGTGTTTTTGTATAATAATACAAAAAGTGATAACCAGTGCTAATACTTTTGGCTGAAATCACTCTGCAATCATTACTTCCAATAAAAATGATTGACTAAGTGGCTGACAGGAGGAGTGAAATACTCTGTTTATTTCTATCACCATTGTTGGACTAGCCCATGGGCACTGCAGCCAAGGCTTGTAATGTGAGAAAGGTTATTCTTCTCCAGAAAAATAACAATAAACTCCTCTTCCATTCACCCAGGAATGTTAGTTTCAAAAGTAGACAGAAATAGCAATATTTTTCAGAATATAGAGGTAGATTTATTAAGGAGTCAGGATTTAAACCCAGGTCTCCTAACTTCTAGATATATCTTTCTATTATATAATCAATTTATAGAAATCTGCATAGGCAAATTAAGGTTACATATCAAAATGTCTTAGAATTCAAAAGAACATACATATGCCCAAAGTGAGCCTGAAAGACTATTGAATTCAGTCTACTCGTACACTTGATCTCTTTTGAAAAATTCCTTGACAGTTGAAAATCTTTTATAAAAAATTGAAAACTTCCATATCAATGTATTAATTTTATACTTTTGTATAACAAGTTACCACAAGCTTAGGAGCTTAAAATAACTCCTATTAATTCTCTCATAATTCTGAATGTCAAAAATCAAAGTAGGCTTGGCTGAGTACTGTGCTTAGGGTCTAATGAGACAAAAATCAAGATAGTGACTGTCCTGTGCTCTTGTCTGAGGCCCAGGGTAGGTAGGGGAGACCATGAACTGCCAGCTCATTCAGGCAGAACTCAGTTCCATTTGATTGTAGCACTGAGGTCCACATTCCCTTGCTGTCTGCTGGCTTGGGATGGTTTTCAGCCTTTGGTTCTTCATTTAACATATCTGAATGGTTAGCAAAGCACTCAGGGACATCTGATCCTCTCTCAGGTCCAGGGGAAGAATTACAGTTGGTTTACAACAACCAGGATAATCCTAATCCTTTTTGCCATTAATTGGGTTCAGGAAAGTAGGCATGAGGTTCACTTTTACCTAATGAGATGAAAGAAGTCTTCCAAGTGCCTCTGGGTTGTTTTTCCTCCTGAAAGAATAAAGTGTTGCAGAAGGAAGGGATTTTTCTCTGACTTCGAAGGATAACTGTGTGAGGATTTGAAAGAAAATCCCATAGGTATAGGTCAAGAACCATGGCAGCATGGAGCCATTGAGCCAACAATAGCTCACTTCCAGATTCATGTATGAGAAAAGATTTTTAAAATTCTGTATGTAAACTTCCCGAAGTTCAATACATGTTACTTGCAGCCAAAAACATTTCTAAACTGAAACCGTTGCTTTTTTTATTTGCTTTAATTTTTATCCAGTTTACCAAAAAAAAGTAAAAATCCTGAAGCTAGTAGATCTGAGCCCTGCTTTTGAAATAGTAAATGGCAAGTTGTTTAGTAAATTGATGGGGGGAAATGCTTTTTAGATAAGGAAAAAAAAACTATATAGTTTTCATTCATTACTACACATTAACAGATGTATTAGCATCTCCAAATGAAGACTTGTGATCTACAAAGTACTCCAAGCATCTAGTTTATTTTTAAAAAATATTTTTATTAATTTCAGAGAAGGGAGAGAGAGAGAAAAACATCAATGATGAGAAAGGATCACTGATTGGCTGCCTCCTGCCTTCCCCTTACTGGGATCAAGCCCACAGCCCAGGCTTGTGCCCTTGACCAGAATCAAACCCAGGACCCTTCAGTCGGCAGATGCTTTATCCACTGAGCTGACCTGGCTAGGGCTCAAGCACCTTGTTTATAATACGTTAGGAAAAATACACATTTATGTTTTCATGTGGCCACTAAGTTGAACTTTGCTTCATGGATTTATTCATATTAGCCAAAACTGCTCTTTTTGTTGGGATTCCCCCAGGGTTAGGGTTGTAGGACTATAAATACTTTGGTATAAACTATTTTCTCATTTTAAAAGAAAGAAATTAGTCATATACAGGTGTCTACATGCTGAATGAGTGTTATTGTTTTTTCAAAGGGAATTATTTTTCACTTTGTGTTTCAAACGGAAAGAATGCCTTTGGGGATAGTGCTTTTATTTGGAGTTGCATAAAATTTAATAGCCATGTTTAAATGTTCATTAAAAGCATGCCCTTGGATATTCTAACATTTATAGTCTGTCTTAGAAATACTATATTTAAGCAAACTATATTAAAGTATCATTTAATATGTCAAACTAAACATTTTTAAACATAATCCAAATATCTAGGAATTGATCAAAATAGAACAATAAAAACACATAAAAGATAAATAATATAATTCATTGAATAGCTCATGGTGAATCATTGAATTGATATATATGTTGCAGAATACTTAAGGAGACTTTTTAATCAGTAAAAAAATAGATAACAAAATATGATCAAGATTTGTATTTAATGTATACAACATAATTTAAATCTATTTTTATAGAAAAAGCAATGAAAATATGTGCACTAAAATAATATTGATGATTTTAGTTAAGTATTGTAAAATTTACGTGTTTTTATAATAGGACATTCATGTAATTGGGAGAAAACATAAAACTGATTTTAAAATGAACTAGAAGTTAATGAAATTTTTACAATGTCTAAATAAATATAAAAGTACAAGATGCTCGGGCATATCATGGCAGCATTGATAAAAGTTAGAAAGTAGAAATAGGCCTTACTCTATGATCAGAAGCACAATCTATGATTAGATTCTGGCTGATTACCTAATCAGATCATCCCTCATCAAACTAGGAGTTGTCATAGTGTATTTTTAGAGATATTTCTCCAAAAGTAACTTTTCATTTTTATTTATTTTTATTTATTTATTTTCTTCCTTTCAGAGAGAGGAAGGGAGAGGGAGAGAGGAATAGAAACATCAATGATGAGAGAGAAGCATTGATCTGCTGCCTTCTGCACCCCCCCTACTGGGGATTGAGCCCACAATCCAGGCCTGTGCCCTGAGCAGGAACCAAACCGTTACCTCCTAGTTCCTGGATAGAAGCTCAACCACTGAGCCACACGGATTGGGCAAGGGACACATTCTTATAGCATGAAGAACACGTAACAGGATTTATGAAATAGAAGAAAGAATTTAAATCTTTAGGTAGACTGTCATAAAATGATCAAGAATTGGGAAATGAGCTGTTTTATTTGGGCCACCATTGCTCTTTTTTTCTCATAACAATGTATGAGAAACTTATGCGAATGCCTAAGCAGATTAAATGATACTGCTGTTGCAGTTGAGAAAATTGAGCTAAAATATAATTAACTTTCAGCAAAAGATTAATATATTCCAATCATTTTAACCAGGGATATTTGTTTTATGGGTATACATTTATATCTATTAAAATACCTCTATTGTTAATATTAAAACACCTGATTGTTAATCACTTAAACTGTTGCTTCAAGAAGTTGTTTTAAGACATGATTTGCTAATCCAATGCTTCTTAGGAATGCTTCTATCACAGTTCATTAAAACTGATTACATTATTTTTTAAATTAGAGGTATATCAATGATATTGCTCCCTAGTTAAAAAATCACACCTGAACACATTTCAATACATTGCATTGATTGCATATTAATGATTAATATAAATCATTTTAGGGAATAGATATACCCTGTAATGTTTTTTCTGCAGCATCTGTCATAGTCACTTGCTTCCTGCTGGTGATTAATAAATGTAAAATGATTCACTGGCCCATCTCTTTTCTAATTAAGCACTTATGGAATCCTGTGGCCAGTGTTTCATTTTCTAATAATTATGGTAATATGATTGAATAATGGTTTTCTAAATTATGGTTGTTTTTAAGAATAATTCACTAAAATGACTTAGATCACTTGTTTTTTCCCCCCGAAATTGCTTTTAGAATCATTGTGAATAGTGAAAAACATAGGAAAAATCACTTGTCTTAAATGTTAGCTTCCCTTGCTGAAACCGGTTTGGCTCAGTGGATAAAGTGTCAGCCTGAGGACTGAAGGGTCCCAGGTTCAATTCCAGTCAAGGGCATGTACCTTGGTTGCGGGCACATCAATCACCAGTAGGGGGCGTGCAAGAGCAGCTGATCGATGACTCATCGATGTTTCTAATTCTCTATTTCTCTCTTCCTCTCTGTAAAAAAATCAATAAAATATATATTTTTTAAAAACAAAACAAACAAACAAACAAAATGTTAGCTTCCCTTTTACCAGAATTTTCCCACAAGAAATTACTTTGTTAATACAATGCCATTGAGTTTGGAGTTTCCCCCCAAGTTAATTTATGACTTGAATGTAATTCAAATAAAAATGAAAATTTGTGTCTGTCTATGAAAACCTGAAAAACTGATGTTCATCAGCTTTGTCTATGTCATCTATTCTTTAAAATTAAAAAAATATATATATAGACTTCCATTTTAGGAAGATTTATTGTAAGAGAAAGAAGTAGAAACACTGGCAGTGCTCTTAAGGTGTGATTCATTATTTTCCAGGCAGATGTTTATTGGCCTTTTGTCTGAGTTACTATCATCCTAGTTATTATAGAAGCACAACATGCAATTTCACTGTGGCCCTGGATCTGGCCAGTATTTTGACCTATCATGATTGACAGCCTTATCTAATTTTAATCATGCACAGCTAATTAGATTTCATCATTACAGCCCCAAATACAATATGGAACCCATGATGATTCAATTACGGTGTTTTTTGTTTTTTTTTCTTCAGTTGATAATGTTGACTATTTAGCTGGAGACTCAAGTCAAATCCATCTCTCAAATGGTCCTCTTAGACCTGCAGAATTCAAAGCTTACAGAATGAGTTTTATCTTGATGGAATTTGTCCATCATTACAGATATCATAATTGGTACCTTAAACATAAAATATAAGATTTTTTTTTTGCCAGAAAAGATGAGGATAAAGAAAAATTGTAGCAGAAACTATAAGTCAGGTGCTATCTGGCAAGCTTGAGACTTTGTTATCTTGTTAGGCCATCTCCTGGGCAGTACATCATTTTCAATTACATTCAAACTGAGCAATTGTCAATTATATCACATCAACTCACTGTAGCAACTGGAAAGAAGTTAGTACACATTTTTACACCCTTAAATAATTATGATGAGTAATATTTTAAACAATGTGAACCATAGGATTTATTGACAAAAATCATTCTTTGGCCAAATGACAAGGGAACACACAATCTTCACTATTAAAGAATTATGTAAAATCCAGTTAGAGGAGATTTGATTTAGATAAATGCCAGTTCTTAAAATGAGGAAAGTAAGCACAAAAGAGAATTTTCTTTTTCAAAAAAAAAAAAAAGAGGAGAATGAAGGAAGACTGTTTAAGAAGTTAAATGAGAGAAAGTTGATGAGTTAAGATAAATGAGATACAAGGAAATTAGATAAAGGCCTGTCTTTGGATGATGGTGCAAATGGAAGATCACCCTCTGTAGCAATGTGAGTTCCTCTGTTTATTAAAATTGCCACATCACTAAAGGTGACAATTCTGTAAATAAACCTTTAATGAAAAAGAGTGCAGGTGAACTAACTGGTTTATAATAAAGGCAATCAAATGAAAATACCTTTTTGGATGACTGTGATCAGAAAGGAATAAAAAAAAGAACAAGAGTGCTGGCTGGATAGTTCAGTTGGTTCGTGTTCTGATGTGCTCAGGTTTCAGATTCAATGCCTCATCAGGGCACATACTATAGGGAGCCAACGAATACATAAATAAGTGGGACATCAATCAATATTTCTCTTTCTCTCTCTCTAAAAATCAATAATTTTAAATAGTGTGATTTGAGGGGGGGGAAAGAACACAGCATTACTAATTAACACTATAAAAGAGCAACTCAGGAAATACAATATAGAAAAAAAATGTTTTATAATTTTATAGCATGGCAAATTAGAAATAACAAATTACCACTTAATGAAATCAAATGGAGAAATGTTTGCTTTATAAAACACCATCTGTCACTTTTGTCATGCAGGTTTCAAAAAAGCAAACTTATTCTCCAGAGAAGAACATGTTGCATTAGGGAAACAAAGAAAACAAGTCTAGACTGCAAGTTCAATTAGTGGAAGAAAGTTCTAAGTTTATGTAGAAAGTGTTTTTGTTTTGCATCCTAAGTAAAGTTTGAAGATAGTGCTTATTTTACTGACCATTATTAGTAAGGGAGGGAGAGGGTGTCACCATGAGCAAAGGACATGATGAAACACTTTGTTCATTCTTTGATTTTTTTTTTTTTCTGAGTCACTTAAACCAAGGCACAGGAACCCCCAGGCACTTTTTATTTTTTTCTCACCCTGTTACCCTTAAAATAGGACCCAGCATTTCACCATATTTCTAAAACTAAAATTTAGATCTTCAAAGCAGTTGAATAATTTAGATTTTAGTTGTGTGTGTTTTTTTTAATGAGAGAATTCACACTTCCCAGTACTAAGCAAACTTAGATGTTTCCATAGCTGTCTGCTAGAACTGAGATCTTTGCTGCAGACAGCTCAGCTTCTTTGCCTATTTCTAGCCCTGAGCCCTCAAGTCAAACAGCCTCTCCAGTTCTTTTTTTTCTTTTTTTCTTTTTTTTTTTTTCTTAGACCATTTAGTTTCACCCTTACTTTAGTGTCACTAACATTGCACCTGGCCAGCAGTTTGATGAACCCATCATTTGGAAAACAGCTGAGTCATTTTTATGTGTTACATCCACTCATTATATAGGGATCTTAGTCTTCACACTACGTGAGTGATCATAGTTCACTCATCGAAACCAGGTCTAGGAGGGGAAAAGAGGTTATACAACTGAAAATGCCAAGATTTTTTCCATATTGCTGCTCATCCATCAATTTACAAAATATTTTATTAGTGCTTATTTTGTGTAAAACACTAAGTTAACAAATTAAAGACATAAACAAATTTTAAATGAACCATATTCTCAAGGAGCATATGCAAATTGATATAAGACATTTGGAATGAAATTAGGACAAGCAAGGTCTTACTAGAGCCCTAAACAGGATTAAGCCAATACCAATTAGATATCATTTAGGAGGTAATATTTAAATTGACCTTTAAAGAAAAATAAAATATTGATAGGTGGTAAGAGGAATACCCAAGGGATAAAGAAAAAAGTATTGGAAAATAAAAGAATAACATTTAAAAAGGCACAGAGGTGGCAAATAACTACCTATGTACATGGAATTGCAAGTAATTCACGATGTTTGAAATCCATCATGAAAGATTAAATGAAATGCATCTGGAAAATATTAATATAACAGGGTACAAGATTATGGAGGTCCTTGAATGATAAAATAATGATTTCAGAACTCATTATATAAATAATGGGAACCATTGGTGTTTACTTATCAGAGAAATTGAAATCCTCTCATCCCACTTTTTAAAATTCCCATCCACTATTTTCTTTGTTTATAGCACCCTTCCCCCAGAGTCCTTCAACTCCCCACTATTTTGGATAAAGTTTATATGTTTGTTTGATTCACTTTTTATGGAAAGTGTTTCACCTCTCATGTTAAGCTTTATAGGACTAGTTTTTCTCAGACTAAGCTCACACTTCTCCCATCTTCCTTGATTATACTCAGATTATTTTAATGATTTTATATAATTCTACCCTCACCACTTGACTTGCTTTCAAGGAGAATTTATCATTGGTCTTTGATTCCTCAATATCTTTCCAGCATGTTATTTTCTAGATGCTTAAACAATTATAGTTGACTGACTTATCAGAACTATGTCTTGGTAAAAAAAATAAATAAATAAATAAAATAAAAATCCTCAGGGAAGAAGACAAAATAAATAGAAAACAGAATAAAATTAAGGGTAATAGCTACATGATCACTGTAACAGCAGATTGTGAGAGGATAAAATAAGAAGGTAAAAAGGGAAATGAAAAGAAGACCTCAGAAAGAGAAAGCTGATTAGATGGGACAGAAATAGAAGGACTATTTGTGGACGAACCCATATAATTTGGAGAAAATTTGTATTATAATGGTTTGATTTTTGTCAAAAAAAAAATGAGTTCCCTTTGATGGGTTGTATTTAATATTTCTTTGGAGCTTCCAATTCTTTGTATATCTAGAAGTCATAATCACTGTCCCTTAAAACAGAACGTGGGCTAGTATTTCTTTTGTCTTAACTCAAAAATTATTCTTAAGCAAGTTTGGGCTAGAATACTAGAGTCCATAACAGTGAGAAACATATCAACAGAGATAAATGTGCATCCTATCCTGTTCCCTAGAAAGAAGCAATATCTAATATTCCCCACTAATCTTATGATTTGCGTACAAAAGTTCAAGTTCTATTTAAATCTTATTCAGCTGATTCAAAATTAATTATATGGTATTTCTCTCTTGCTTTTCCACAGTATGCTGTCTGGCTAGTCCTCTGGGTTACGTGGAATGTGTTTGTTATCTGCTTCTATTTGGAGGCTGGGGACCTCTCAAAGGTAATTTGCCTGAGTCATCAATAACGTGTTACTAAGTCTCTTCCTAAGTAAGGCAGAGTCTCGCCCTGCTCTTGGCACTTAGATGCACCTAGAATGAAGGTAAATTGAAAGGTGTCCTCATATATAACTCTGCATTTCTACCATAGAAGATATGCTTTAGTGTGTCACAAAATGTATTTTTATTTTTAAGCAAAACTAATGTGAAATATTGATTATTATAGTGACCGTGCTGTAGACTTTTAAAACGTTGACTGATGAGGGAATCTTGAAGATTAAGTCTCCTAGTTTGCTTATTGCTCTGCTAAAGATTTTCCTGACTGGGCCCAAATAACAATGAAATGATTTGAACAATTAATGGGTTTTAATTGAGTACAATTGTTACCAGAGGTATATAATTTATTATTTAGATTAAAAATTAAACACTTTATTCTAAAATAGTCTATGAAAGACTTATAATACTTGCTTTTTTCATTAGTTTTTTTTTTTTTTTTTGCGCTGTTCGTAGGTATATGTATACTTGTTTTTGAGCATGTGGACTAACTTTATATTTCTAACACAAATGCCTTTACTATTGAAATGATGTAGTTTTTAAATCTCTAAGACCAGCATCCTTCTTTCGGAATGCAGTTAACACAAGGTAAGTCAAATAATCCATTCAGGGAAGTAGCGTATCTGGCTTGAGATGCTTAAGAGGTTGCAAACCTGCATTTCTTAATATTAACTTTAAAAGACAGATGGTAAAATATTCTTCTACCTATCCCTGTTTAGAACAGAAAGACCCTGCAGAGACATTGACATTTTAAAACCCCAGAGATGATAACCTGCTTTAAAAGGCAAAATAACTGAGCTATAAAGTCACCAGGAATTACGTTGGCAGAGCTATATATTTTGGGGGTTGAGTGATGGGGTTAGTAGTAATACACATTTATAATCTGCCATACAGGAGTTTTTCAAAGTGCTCTGTGCATTTGCAAGGATGCTTATCTGACTTGACAGAGGCATTTCTATGATCCTGTAGTGCATGGTCCTCCACATTCTGGGAAGCAGGCAGTCCTTCCTGAAGATGATGTGACCAATGAAAAGGGCTTGTTCAGGTAGCTCTTGGAAGGACCCAGCCAGGACTGCTGTGTGTCCATGTCAGAAAAGCAATACACACTTCGCAAGGATTTGAATTCCTTACCCAATGTACATCCCGCTGTTTTATAATCCACTTTATTCGAAGGAAGTCCACACTAGAATGACTCTTAATGATACTTTTAATTTTAAATAATCACCTTAAAATTGGAAGGCATTTATTCAGGCATATTAGCTGTGTAAAATAATCTAGCAGACCAGTTTGTTTAATATACTAGTAAAAGGAGAGAGAGAGAAAGAGGAGATTTGAGCCAAACAGGCTGCACAAATATTCTCTAATGTGTTCACTGCTCCATGTGCTAACTGCAGGCTCAAAATAAAGCTTGTGATTTTCAGGCCTTGGACATGGGCATGGAAACCCCAGCAAGGGTACATCCTGGAACATTACAGTTCAAGACAGTTGCAACCCAAATGACTAAGAATTCTTCTAATGCACACAGGCAGGTAATGACTATCAGTTGGCAGTGCAGCAGTTAATACCATTTCTTTTCTTTTCATCTTATAAACCAGGCTAGGCTCTGCAGAGCATATGAAAATTTAATATTTTTAACAAATACTCTAAAAGAAAACCATAAAGGGCAAAGTTATAATAGTTACCTGCACCAGGCTTTTCGTCCCCTTCCTCCCCAAAGGGTTTGAAAAAGGAGTGTATATGCCATTTAATTCTTTAGCTTCTGTAACTGCCTCACATCCTTCAAGCAATGCAGTGACAGGAGGAAGCAACGATGATTGAAAAATGTACAGATATATGAAAACTCAAAAATGGGACTTCTGAAATTGCTGACAATGCTTAGATTACAGAGTATAAACAATCTTTTCTCAACCCACCATATATAAAATAGTTTGACCATACAAATGGGTCTGTTCGTTTGTGGCTGAGGGAGAAATACTGGGCATTTGAATCAGGGAGGACATTCTATGGTCCTATATATGTGAGAGAAGTGTGTTTACTTTCATAAAATACTTTGTAAATCACAATTCCTTCACACAGTGAATATTGGCAAGGTTGTTAAAGCAATCTTTAGTTATCTACTGGAGTTTAGAATGTTGCGGGGTCATTTTGCATGTCTCTTCTATTTGTGTTTTTCCCTAAACTATTTTCCCTTTACTAATGAGCAAAACAGATTACAGTCATTAACCCACCCAGTGTGTACATTCAGTAATGGAATGGCTTAATTACAAAAATATGGTACACCACACTGACCTGTTTGATCTTCAGTTTTCTCTGTACCCATGGCTGTATTGCACATGTATTTCCTTCATCAGAAAATCTGTGTGTAAATCAATGATTATTCTTAAAATATCAATAGATAAATTTTAATTAGTATCCCCATAGCATTTAATTGATCTAACAGATAAATCTGTTCAAAATAATCATAGCAACAATGTAACACATTATGCATGCTTTTATATATATGTGTGTGTATATATATATATATATATATATATTTACATACATATATGTGCATGCATATAAATATGCATACATGTATATGCATAGATATACTTGTGTAGGCTTATATATAACTAAAATATTGTAAATAACAGCAATGATATAAGGGATTAAAGGGAGAAATTAGAATTACTTTGTTAATATAGGAAACACACAGTACATGCGGTAGTATAGTACTCATTGAAAATGAACTTGGATTACTTATAAATGTTAATTGCAAACTTTAGGGAAACCACTAAATTTTTTTCTTTTAATTGACTGTGCTGACATTGATTAATACAATTATATACGTTTCAGATGTACAATTTTATAATGCATCACCTGTATATTGCATTATGTGTTCACCATTCAAATTCAAGTCTCCTTCCATCACTATTTATCCCCTTTATACCCTCCTCGACCTACCCTCAGCCCCTTTCCCTCTGGTAATCACCATAATGTGGCCTGTGTCTATGAATTTTGTTTTGTTTATTTATTGGTTTTGCTTAATCCCTTCACTCTTTTCACCCAGGCCCCAATGGCGTCCGCCCCTCCACCCCCAACAGCTATCATTCTATTCTCTTTATGAGTCTGTTTATATTTTGTTTATTAGTTTCTTTTGTTCATTAGATTTCACATATATGTGCAATCATATGGTACTTGTCTTTCTCTGACTGGCTTATTTCGCTTAATATAATACTCTCCAGGTCTATCAAATGCTATTGCAGAAGATAAGATTTCCTTTTTTGCTACTGTTGAGTAGTATTCCAATGTATATATGTACCAGTTGTTTGTTTGTTTTAATCTACTAATCTACTTATGGGCAATTAGTCAAAGCTAGTATTTCTGATGTGGACTTTGAGCATCTCTTGGAAGTCAAAATATTAAGCACTAAACATTTCTTTCTTTTGCCTTCCTACTAAAGCAGTGGTAATTCTCCTTGAGGTAGTGAAGATGTCACTGACTCACTAGGGAAAGTTTGCAAAATATAAGTATGAAAAGTAGAAGTACAGAGATTGATATTCTAAGGCAGTATGCTGCTGGAAATAAGAATAAAGCAGATATAAACATGGCCTAAGCAATTGCCAGCCTCATTTGTATCTAAATCCCAGTTTACAGGGATCGTTGTAGAACAGGAAATTTTATTCTATGCCCCAAATTTAAACACTATACTTTTGTACCTTTATTGTTACAGAGCTAGGTAAAAATATAAGAATGTGTTTGAATTAAGTATCCCATAGCTTTACATTTAGTATAATTTAATTGTTAAAAAATTGAAAGCTTACAGGTGTTTTTTTTTAATCTTGGAAGATTTGGTCCACATTAAATGATCTTGTGTGAAGTAGGTCCTTAGATGTTGCAATAGCTGCAGAACTGAGTTGGGAATTATGTCCGATTCAGCATGTCCCCAAGCTCCTAGTGTGCTCTCGGTCAGGGCTAACCTTCTCAAAATCACCCCCTTCCTGTGAACCACCACCTTAACGTGACCCCTGGAACTCATTTTAGAACTGAATTGGAATTGGCAGTTGCCAAATTAGCTTTGGAGGGCAAAATGTCAGTTTCTATGTCTGCAGTTGTACTCAGGGACAATTGATGCCTTGATGAACTATGGGAAATACAAAAATACAATCCAAAGAATATTAAAAAGTGAAATAAATCCATTCCATTCTTTTTTCCTGCTTCTAGCATCTAGGCTCACTTAGGCAGAAGGAACAAATAAGTGACTATTTTCCTTGCCTTTTCTATGATGAAAGAACAACTCTAATTCTGTACTGTACTTAAAATTTACATTGAAAATACAGTTGCACTTCGGATTAGTAGCTCAGGATACTATAGGTAACCAGGGAACAATGTTCAGTAAATGCTGGCATTAGATGCAAAGCAGTGCAAAGAAAATGAAACTGTGTAACTCTCTTTCCTGATTAAGAATTATGGAGCGATTTTGAAATATGTAAACTGATTTGCATACCAACATTGCACTTAAGGTGTTACTTTGCCTCCTCTTTAAAGATTTATTTTTGATGTTTTATAAAGCAAAATGTGTATTCCGCCTGATGCAACCAGCAAAGCAGCTTACAAGGTTAAAAAGAAAAAGATGACTCATTAATAAACAGCTATTTAGAGAATTATAATTAGAGTTTTTTTCCCTCCTTCATTAGCACATGTAGCCTGCTGGAGGAATGAGTCTAATGGCAATTGCAGGACTCCAGAGTCGCACACTCATAGGTAGAATAATATAGAAAACCAAAGTAATTAAGAGGTTTTTCAAAAAAAAAGTCATCTTTTTTTCCTAGTGTAAAAAACGAGGCATTTTGCAGGGAAGTGGCTGCATTGACACCGTGGGGACACTGTCCCTTTCCAGTCTAACAGAACAATCCCTAGTGACAGATCCTCCAATCTTATTTGAATCGCAAGTGAGAATGAGCTTAGTGATCTCAATTAGTCCCAAAGGGGCGGGGGGGGGGGGGGGCTAATATCACACAATAGGGCACACTCTGCAATTGCTCCCAAAGAGATCTGTCGCTCGCCAGACACCCGGACGAGCTGTGACCCTCCTGGGGTACATCTGATACACAGGCTTCCTCAGCAGCCTGCACAGCCGATGGACTCCAGCTTTTGCATTCGGATTTTACGAGCACTGAAATTAATCCATTAAGCATTTTGTATACCCAGACCCCCCACTACTTACTTTTAACGCATTTATATAGTAAGTTAACGGTGGCATCATGGTGTGCAGCATAATGAGTTCCATTCTTCTTGTCTCTTTGCTTCCTGTTTTCTTCTTCTCAATGGGGGGGAGGGGGGGGGGGGAAGAAAACACAACAACACAAAACACAACCAAGATAGCTTAAGTTTAATATTGCCAAATAGCCAAATAATTAGTGCTGCCAGATATTTCTTTCCTCTTTAAAGTTCCCACAGAAAATTTAAAGCCACAAGCACAGTCTTGAAAACAAAGGCAGCAGAATAGTATCTAATAGAAAGAATGGATGTGACTGCACAGTGCACAAACCATAAAGAATTAATTGGTTATAAAATAATGAGAAAAGAGTATTTCACTGCAGTCTTCTAACGTCGGAAAGGTGGGCCCTCGGTCTGTGACTAATTCCATCGTTTATTACGAAGGCAAGTTGTAGCAGCTTTAGGGGTTTCTTTTAGAAAAGTGAAAAAATAAACCACACTATAAATGTGATTTTAAGGGTTATAACATTTCCCAGGTTTCTATCACTTCCTTTGTGATAAGCATGTTATTTTCTGAATAATTCCATTCTCCTGAGTATTTCATAAGAGCAAAAATCTCTCTAAGGGGCACAACTGACATGATCTCATTTGGAAAAACGTTATGGAAGAGTCAAGCTGAAATGCAAATGAGATACAAACCCTAGTATTTTCCTTGACAACTGTGGAATTACTAAGTCTGAAGGCATATGAAGATTGAAAAAGGAGGAGAATAAAATAATTGCATATTCAGAGAAAAGAAGAAACCGGTATGGTTTTGATGATAGCTTTCTTGGCACAACAAAAAAGCTCTCGTCACAAATTAAAGTAGTCATGCAAAGTATTATTGATGGAAGAAGTATGGCTTCAGAACTACATATTCTCACAGGATACTTTGAAATCTAAATCACTACTTGACCATGTTTGGGGCCAAAGTTCAAGTTCTGTTTCCCCCAGAATGTGTTAAAGGCAAAATCAACACGAGAAGACGGCACTTGGAGTAGCACATCCCGCATGCTGACTGTGACATCTATCACCCCTCCAGTCCCCAGGGTCTGTTCGATCTGTTTATCTTCCCGGAAGCTGTCCACTGGCTTGAGAAGGTGCCTTTCCCAGAGAGAGCAGAGCCAGCCTTTCAAATGCGCTAGAATTGCTGTCCTCGGGATTTTTAGTGATTTTTGTTTGCTTGCTTATCTTAATTGATAAACTGCCTTATAAGAGAGAAACTCAAGTTTACTTTAAGCTGAAATGTTCTCTTTAGAAGTTGATACTTACATATCTGGGTAAATGAAAAAAAAAGTTAACATGAATTTTTAAAAATCACTATGTGATGACTTTACATTGATTTTTTGTGTGTTTTCATAGTATAACCTTTGTTTATGTGTCAAAATTATATATATACTATATATATATATATATATATATATATATATATATATATATTAATCATTGGCAAATACCATCATCGTCATTCTAATTATTGGTCAGTTTTTCTTCTCTATTATTAATATAATTTACAAAGAAACCTAAATAATATATCATTGTTTAAAATATTTGAACATTATAGGTTAATTTTCAAGTTGCAATTAACTTAAAATAATGTAAAACAACTCCTAATTTTCCTCAGCTTTCTAAAAAATGCATGGAGTTTAGCCATAATTTTAAGTCGAGTAAGAATAAGATGATCTATTTATAAAATTCTACTTACAAAATACTGCCATGACTGTTGTGAAAATATTCCAGCGGGAAAGCAAGAGTAGTAAGAGGAAACATAGTTTGCATACTTTCATGTCCAAGTTATAGATGCTTTTGGCTTTGATTGAGGAGACAGCAGGGGAGGCAGTAAAAGTTATGTCATTCAAGATCATATCTAGTTAAATTCTCAATACTGGGTGAGGTTAGGGCAATAGGATGCAGGGTGTAGGAATAGGATGATCAGAGTTGACTTATAGACCTGTAGCCTTAAGCCATTAGGAGAATTAGGTGTTTTCATTTATTGAGCTGGAAGCAGACAGGACAGATATTGGAAAGGAGGAAGAATATGTGTGCAGAACCAGTTGCTCTGTTTGACCTCATTCTATCTGAGCTGCCCATTAGATATCCCAAGCAGGGTTGTCAAGGAAACAAAAAGTATACATGAATCCAGCATTTAATAGAGGTTTTGAATGGGAAATGTAAATGTGAGTCATCAGTATATAAATGGAAGTAAAAGGCACACACACAAAAAAATAAGCTCTCTTAGGGCAGACACATAGAGAAAGGAGCAGGTTAAGGACTGTGCTTTGGGATCTAAGACTTTATTTCTCAGGAAGAGGAGGCCCCAGTGAAGGAAACTAGGCAGAGTGGACAGGAAAGGAGGAAGAAAGGAAGGAGATGAGTGTTAGAACAAAACAAATAAGATGGAGAGATGATAAATTGTAACAAGAATGAGGATTGAAAATAATACCAAATACAACAAGGTGGATGTTATTGCTGACCTTGAAAAAACAGTATTTTCAATGGAGAAATAATAAAGTTTTATTAAGCTGAGATGAGAAAATTGAGAGTGAATAAAGTCAGCGTCTTTAAGGACTGTTGCTATAAGAAGCACAGAAATAGGAGGGCCTTAAGGCAGTCTAGGGAGGTTTGTGTGCTTTTATATACTTTTGTTAAATGCATATACTGGAGCATATGTTTATGCTGAGAAGGAAATCTAGTGAGAGGAAGAAATTGATGGAGCAGAAGCAAAGTTCTTAAATAGCTGAGAGGAGATGGGATTCAGGCTGAACAATGATGGGGCATCAATAACAAGAAGGAAAGAAATGCAGAGCCCATGAGTGTAGATGCAGGTCAGTTGCTGGATGGAGTAGTGAGACAATAAAGACATTCTCCTGTAATTGCTTCGCTGTGCTTCTGTTGAGTCAGGGGCAAGAATCATAAGTTTAAGTAAGGATTCAGGGTTTTGAGAAATGGGAAATTGTGTTTGAATAGAGTAAACCATGAGATTAGACTTAACATTGGTTTTTCTAAATAATAATGATAAACAAGTACTGAGTCATCAGCATGGTTGCCAAGTGTTACTTCTGAACTATGAAACTCATGGATGCTGTAAGCCAACACAGCCTTTGCCTACAACTGTTACAGCATTAGCATCATGCTCTTTTGAATTCATTGAACAAATTAGATTCAGAGAACTGACTAGTGAATAAGCTTCAGTATCAATGTCCTGTATTAGTTGCTGACCAGGGGGCATTGACTGGACTCATGCTGGGCTATCCTGATAAGTCTCCTGCCATTCAGTCTCTGGAACTTGGAATAGGACCCTGTGCTCTGCACTGAATCTCAAGAGGGCGGTCCCATTCAGATTCTGTGTTCATCTGGCTTCGGTCTAAATTTAGTCAATGACAGAGCTTCTCTCTACAGGTAGTCAATGACAGGTACTGTCCAGATTGGTAGAAAATTGGCAAAAAGAAATAAGCCAGCTATTTCTTTTCCTCTCCCTGTGTGCCAGGGGTCCCACCATGACTACACCTCCTCTGGATCCTGCTGGCCATACACCTGTTGTGGTTCCAGTTCTAACAGTGGCCTCCAGGCATGGGTTTCAGTGGCTCCTGTTCCATTCCTCATCCCCAGCCTAGGATTGAATAATCCTATATTCAATCAACACATTATTTTAGGATTAAAGGTAGCTCTCACCTGCTGTTATTCTCATTTTTTTCCTCAATATTCTCAGGTCGCCTCCTCAGCTCTTTCATCATGGATGTAATCAATTCCCTGCCTTATTAATTCAGTTTCCACTTCTTAAAGTGCTTTCTATGTTTCTTATTGGGCCCTAACTGATACAAGTTTTATGTATGGTAAAGATAATGGCACAACAGTTCTATCTAGGCAAAAGGCAAGATAAGCAGGCTTGGAGAAAGTCTAGGAGTATAGAAATAATTCTCTGATTGCAGAGTAGGTAACTACACTCGATTTTCTTTTTAAAATGAGAAAATACTCTAACAGAAGAGACTATGTCATATATCTTCATGAAAATTTCATCAAGATGTCCAATATTACAGCCACAATGTCAATTGTACTTCAGGAAAGACATTATGAAAGCAACTTGGCTTATTTTTGCGAAATATTATACATTTATCCTGTATGTGTTTACCAAGTGGAAGAGCAGGGGATCTGGTACTGAAATGGAGGGAGAATTTTACTTTTTAATTTTTATGTCTTTTGAAACTATTCTCAGACATTTTAACTACCTGCAGTTATGACTCACCTAATAAAGTTGCAAGATAGAGACCCTAAAAAACCTGTCCCATTGTTGGGTGATTAATGCAAAGATGAACAGAAACAATGTGCAGCTACTATAGCTACTTGGGTCCCAGTGATTTGGTGATGCAGAGAATTATGGCTGCATCCCATTTGTGAGGACCTGAGTTTTCTTTTTTTACCCATGGTTGGAACTTCCTTAAAAAATGTCTTTGGTCTTGTCAAGCAGCTGCAGTTGAAAGATATACCCCTGGGGCTATGTTTCTGCTCCCCTCTCTTGCAGCTAGATGTGAGCATCTAAATAGTTTACAGTAATGGAATACAAACAGAAATATGTGTATCGTCTCAGGGAAATGAATTTTAAGTATCAAGTGTGATATTTAGCCTATTTCCCCTTCTACTGGCTGGATGTGGACACAGTGAGGAGGTCTTAAGGAGATTAGTGGGACCACAAGAGGGAAAAAGCCAGGATTTCTGAATCACTGTATGGAGCAGAGGTACCGTAAGCATCATTGGGACTCCTGCGAGTCCCAGAAACTCTTTCACAAGGTCTGAAACTATTTTTGTAACAACACTGAAGAAAACAATAGTGATATTAGTAAATGTGACTTTTTTATATTGCATAATGAAATTAGATAATATTTGGGAAAACTGCATAATTCAACAAACCAATAATTTGCAAATGACTCACACATGTTACAAATCATCCAGGGGTAAAAAAAAGAAATCCATTCCAAGTGCAAGACATACAAATGGATTTTAATATAAAAGGTATAAAAATTCACTGATATGGTCCAGTTTCCACATCACAACTTTTTTTTTTAAAATGACCACTTGTTGAGTTTGGGTGTAGTATCAAAGAAGACTAACCATTATTATTTGAAATGCTTATAAATATCTGAAAGGACAATGAAGTTGCTTTTTCCCTTGTTTACTACATTTCATCATGAGACTATATATTTTTTAAGAATATTGTAACCAAAACAACATGTCACAAGAAATTAAATAAGGAAGCAGGTATGGAGTCCTTATGTTGTCCATTAAGCCAAACATTACAGAGAGTCACAAAAATATAAAATTATGTTCTTCTTCTCTCTAAATATTTGTTTAGGAAATGTTTATTTTTCATAAAAATGTATTATTTATGGTAACATGCAGTGGGTTTTTTACTTAAAATTAATGCATATATATAATTTCTCACTATTAATTTTTACAACTGTAAGTATTAATATATGTAAAATAACCTGTAGAAACAAAAGGTCATTAATATTTAAGCACGCCAAAAACTGTTTGGCTCAGTGGATAGAGCATCGGCCTGCGGACTGAAAGGTCCCAGGTTCGATTCCGATCAAGGGCATGTACCTTGGTTGCGGGCACATCCCTGGTGGGGGGTGTGCAGGAGGCAGCTGGTCGATGGCTCTCTCTCTTTGATGTCTCTAACTCTCTATCCCTCTCTTTTCCTCTCTGTAAAAAATCAATAAAAAATATTTTAAAAAAATAGATAAATAAAAATATTTGAGCACGTAAATAGATCTTAAGATAAAATTTTTGCAAACCGCTCTTGTGGAAGAAAGCTACCTGCTGATCAGGAACTGTTATGGTGCAAGAAATAAACTCTATTGAGCTTGAGGCATTATGTATTTAGGGTCTACATGTTAACTAGAGTCTAACTAATATACACCCTTAAGATATCTACCCCACACCCAAGAATGAGATATCATATATTTCACTGAACTTCTCTGTAGCACTGAGTTGATAGAACATCTACCATTAAGGAGGGTAGATTGATGGTTGGCAAATAATAAAGATCAGCCAAATAGAAAAGTTTCGGAGAGCTTTTAAAGATGCTAGCTGCTTATATTCTTCAGGGACAAAAATAATTGAATGTCTCCTTAACATTGGTCAGGAATCTTCATCTGTAAATGTTACTTTTAAGCCACAGATGAGTATTTGCATAAGTTAACATTTGCATTATTTGATTCTAAGCTTCTCAGTGCTTTAATATGAAAGCACACATTTTGTGCTTATCAACCCAACTGTAAGGGTATCAAAATGACTTCTGTTTTCAGACACATCAAATTAATCAATCACTTTATTTACAATAATAAACAGTTCAACTGAAACGGTGTATTTGTTTTTAGAGGACTTGGACTGCAGATAGTTTTGGGGAATAGTAATTCTTTTTCTCTATTTGTCAGATTTATGATTGAGGTAATGCAGTTACCTAATTCTCTTTGTATTCATATAAAAGGTATAAGACAAATGCTTTACTGTAATCCTATATTCAATCAATACATTATTTCAAAGTCTACTGACTGTGGAAAGAAAAAAAAAAGTGTAGTGTATATTGTTGATATTTATGATGCATGCTTCCTGTCCAAGAGGGAAAGAAGGAAAATTAATTTATAGGCACTCTATATTTTTATTCATTTTCCAACTTTTCTCTTTCTATCAGATGTAACTGATATCATCAGGAGACAGGCACCTAGCCAAATGGAAACAAATGTGGGCTCAAAGCCTGATCTGTCTGAGGGGCCCAGCCCCAATCTGGGACAGTTCTGTGTACTATGCTCACGGCTTAGAGGATTTATCCTGAAGATATTCCTTGATAAGTCTTTTCAAGTCTGTTCAAGCTACACGGTATTGAGGCAGTTCATGTCATGTGATTCTATGTGAGAAGCTCATAGCTAACGGCAGTGAATGTAAAACAGGGAAGCTTGGTGGATCTGTGGGATTTCTCTGTCCTCAATTATACCCATATGCAGAGTAAACAGAAGGAAACATTGCCCCAATCGATGACAGGGACTAGAAAAGTCCCATCTCGTGCAATGTCCCAAAAAGAACAACATGTATTTCCTGTCACCAATGTCAGATTTCTCTGTTTGCATTCATATTGCCAATTTCCATGTATTTGGAGTGATGACATAATGATGACTTTATTCCACTTAAACCATTGTGAAAGAATGAGAGCGAGCAACAAAATTATGTGTGATCTGTTGCTCTTGGCATTGAAATAGCTAATGGTTTTCTGGTATGTGTTCAGAATTGTCCGAAAGGACTTAGCTTTTTTATAGTTCATTAATCCTCACCACAATCAGTGAGGTAAAAGCTATTTCCTCTGGATAATGTGGATGAGGAAACTGAAAACTAGCAGTTAGCAATTTGCCTGATCTCCTTCTCCCAATTCTGTTGTTCCTCAAACAGAATTGCCATTCAGCCGCGTACCTCAAGCCAGAAACTGGGGTATTTGCTTTCACTTCTCTCTCCAGCTTTCTCTCCCTTTACAATAACCAAGTCATATTAATTTCACCCCCTAATTCCATTTCTAGAGATAATGTCCATCCCACGGTCACTGGCTGACATCAATCATCAACTCTTGACTGACCCACAGATAAACTCTCCCAATTGTTTTCTTGGCTGCCTGTCTGACCCTCTCCAATCCATTTTCAGCACTGGCAACAGGGCGATCTTTCTAAAAGGGCAAACCGTCTAAGGTCATACCTGCTTGAAACACTTCAGTGGCTCCCTGTTAGCTACAGAATAAAATCAAACTCTCCAGTGTGATATACAAGGCTCTCCACAATTTGACCTCTGCCTAGCTCTACTTTTATTACTCCCCACCCTCCCCCACTGTCTGCAGCTCCCTATATTTGCACTCCTCTTGCACTGGATCCTATGGGCATGCCTTTGCTACTCCCTCTGCCTTTATGCTCCTTTATTTTTACTTCTTTTGGCTAAACTCTATTTAACCAGACTCATGGTTCCCTGACAATCTCAAAGAAGGCATTCTGATCCTTCTTTCTTATGTTCCCACACCTATCCACTTGGATACTTCTAGTACATATCACACACCTATCTCTTTTGAAAATGTTTTTTGATTGTTTTTTTTACAGAGAGGGAGGGAAAGGGATAGAGAGCTAGAAACATTGATGAGAGAGAATCATCGACAAGCTGCCTCCTGCACACCCCCCACTGGGAAAGTGCCCGCAATCAATGTATATGCCCTTGACCGGAATCGAACCTGGGATTTCAGTCCACAGACTTACGCTCTATCCACTGAGCCAAACAGATTTTGGCCACACACCTATCTCTTAGGTGTATTGTCTTCTTCTCTATCCATGAACTTGCATGATAAGCCTGGACCATCAGCTAGCTTGACTCTAAATCTTCTCTTCCCCTTATTACCTAAATGATTTAAAGAAGCAATTTATTGCATTTATCTGGCTTTTAGTCTTCCCATTAGTAAAATAGGAATATTAAACTAATGTTAGACAGTTAGTGTGTATATGAGATGATTTGATAGAAGTAACACCCTTAGTTTTGGATTCATATAGTGAAATTATTAAATAAACACAAATGATCAATATTAGCAATTCCCTGGGAACATATAAATGCTTTTCCCCCCATTGAATTATCTTCATATAACTTAACCATTCTCTGAAATTATCTTGTTTATATATGTTAAATATCTGTCTTCTAAGAGGTGGTAATGAAAATTCATGAGAACAGTGAACTTGGCAAACTTGTTCACTATTGTAATTTTATTGCTAGCATGTCATCGGCAGTCAATATATGTTATTTGAATAAATGAAAAGAATAAATAGAATATGATGCAACCTAGAAAAGCTGGCATATGTAAGGAATTGAGAAGTATTCAACTAGAATTAACACCACATTCAGATATTGCACAGAGTTACTCTGGATCACCTTCCCTGAGAATAAATGGCGCTCTACAAAACTATATAAGATTATATTGATAATTTGATGTCACTTAATTAAATCGTGTGCCTTTTTATCAAGATACATTTGATACTCTGTGTTAATCACAAAAATTATTGAGATGGACAAGGGCTCATGGGTGAGGGTAGCATTTGCTTTGTGATACATAACTGCTGACAGTGATTTGATTCTTTCACTCACTTGTTAAATCCTCCTTAACTTGATTTCTAGCTGTTACTAAATGGCCAAGACTGAGTCATTAAACTTTTGTTGATCATTTAAAATTACTATCCCTGAAATTGTAAGAATAGAGTCCAGAAGAGACAACTGCTGATGTTATAGGACATAACATCATGGTGCCAAATATCTGGTCAAGTGAGAAAAGGCTCACCCAGTGGAAAAGGCTTGACACCGAATATGTTTTCTTGTAGCCAGCTAGGAGGTGTAAAAAGTTCTGTTGCACATTTTTACTGGTCGGCTATAGAGAAGTCCATCAATGGAACTGGTCATGTCAGGGAGATGGATGAGGTACTCTGGGAAGCTGTGAAAGAAAATATAAGAGTTCCTTAGCCACCGACAGCCCTCTCACAATTCCTTGAGGCTATTATTGACCTGCTAGGATGCTTCCTCCCTCTAATACTGCTCTGCACCCATGCAGCCAGTCTCTGTCTCAACAATGCATGATTGTAACCGCTCTTGTATATTTTTAAACATAAAGATCCCCTGGCTTCTGGCCAGACTGATTGCATCACTGCTTCCTAACACTGTAAATTTTAATTTTCTATAGCTAATGGGATCGTAAGTCCAGATCAGTCTTTATATCCCCTTGTTCTTCTACTATAATTGATCCTATACTTGATCTTAGCCAAAAGGCCAAGAACTGATATTATTGTTGTTCACTCTAAAAATATGCTAGTTTGGACAATGCATTTTATGTACATAGGGTGAACATAGGGTAATTCTCTGGAGAGTCCAACATCAAGATTTCCTCTCAACTACTGTTTCTTCTATACTAGTATATTCTCTACATATGGAGCTCTCACTAAGCTTCCTTTGATATATATACATTTATGCATGTGTATGGATGGATGTATGCATGTACAAGGTGTGTAGGTTTATAGTTATGAGTACACAAAAGTTTATTGCTGTATTGTTATTTAATTATTGCATTATTTTCCATATAAACAACTGTAAACCTATTTTTGCCCCACCCTGTGCATACATACATATTTTTTTAAGGTTTTGATTTCACAGCAGTGACATCTAGGGACCTCTGTCTTCTGTAAAATAAAGTTATGGCATATTTAAAGTTTTCTTTGATCACTGCATTCTCTCAGAGTATATGAAATGACTTGCCTGCTGCTTGCATGAAACTGAAAGCATGAACTGAAGTGCTTCAGAATATGTATCGCCTGCCCCTTGCCATTTAACAAGCATCAGAGCCAGAGGTAAAGGAATCGTATGCCAGTGTCTGCCTGATTACCTCCATTTCTATTTACCCACTGCTTTGTGCTCAGTGGTGACAAGCATTCATTGAAGCTGAGACAACAAACGAACCACACAAAAGCCAAAGTGTTTCAGTAGCAGAGGTCCAGTCTAACATTTGTGGAGCTCCCTGCTTTTAAAATTGGATTCTTCTCACATCCATAATGTCAACAAGTAAATCTATCGGTCGATGGCTTAAATCTATATAAAATCAGAATCAGAACGCTCATTCCCACCTTTTAAAGATGGGTTAGTTGATTTCTAAATGTAAGACCTCGGGGAAAAAGTCAGCATAACCTGTACCTTGTTCATTTCTGCCTCTCCATCTCAAGCCCAGACTGAGACCTAATTGGTGGTTAATAAATACTAACTGAAGTAAGCTGAATAAACTAATAAACAGACCACTACTAAAATAACACTACTCTAGGTCAGTAGTTGTCAACCAGGATCAGTTTTGCCTACCAGGGGATATGTGGTAATATCTGAAGACATTTGTCATTGTCACAATGAAGAAGAGGTGTGACTGGAATCTAGTGGGTGAAGTCCTGGGATGCTGGTAAATATTCCACAATACACATAGCACCTCTAACAACACAAGAAGTTCCAGCCTAAGATGCCAGTAGTGCCAAGGTTGAGAGATCATGTGCTGGGCCTTTAAACCTACCTTACTTATTCATTTTACAAACTTGTTTTCCTCCTGTAAAGCCAAAAAAATTGCCTTCATAATTTTGGATGAAGATCAATTTTATTGACTTGGCCATTAGGACACTGACAAATTATATTTTTTTCCTACCTACTTACTACATACCTATGCTTGTTTCCAATCATCACTATGTGACTGAACTATTGACATCAGTGGTTCTCTATATCGCAGTCACCTGGATGGCTTGTTGAGTCCCTTTTCCAGAGATTTAGATTTAGCAAGTCTGGGGTTGGGTCCAAGAATTTGCATTTCTCACCTGTCTACTGGTTGTGCTGCAACATGATCTATTTCTGTACAAATCTCCCAAATGACTATGCTCTTTCCCTCTCCCAGGTCATTTTTGGTAAAGGCCTTCTGCTCTCTAGATAGATAGATGATAGATACATAGATGATAGATAGATAGATAGATAGATAGATAGATAGATAGAATCAATATCATTATTCATGGGTTCCATATTTGCAAATTTTCCTATCTGCTAAAACTTCATTTATAACCCCAAAATTAATGCTCACAGTGCTTTCATGATAATTCATGCACATGTGCAGAGCAGCAAAATATTTGAGTCACACACCCAATGCACATGTTCTTAGCTGAGGCTAAACAAGGGGATGCTCTGCCCTCTTGTTTCAGCTCTTACACTGTAAACAAGTGCCCTTTCCCTAGTCAATTTATTGCCACATTCATGTATGTGTCTGTTTTGTTTTATTTTTATTGCTGATTTCTCTGGTCAAAATGGCCCCCAAACATAGTGCTAAAATGCTGACTAGTGTTCCTAAGCACCAGAAGACTGTGATGCACCTTCTGGAGAAAATGTATTTGTTATGTAAGCTTCCTTCAGGCATAAGTTTTAGTGCTATACACTGTGAGTTCAATGTTAATGGGCAAACATATATATTACATAAGGTGTTCTAAAAGGGAAATACTTGTCAAATGGATTACTTTTTAAACAGAAGTTCAGATGAACCTAATAATATTTTTCCTATAGAAGTAATGATTCTATACTCACTAACTTGTGTTTGCAGCAACTTTATAGCACATACTTATCGCAAGTAACAGGAATCCACTGTGAACTAATTTTTCTCACCATCTTCCCCACCAATGTTCCCAACTGTCCTGTGAGCTTAGAGCTTCCTTTCTCTGCATTCAAATAGCTCTTCCTATCTGCAAAACACTTTGAGCAATAAAATAGCATGCTGCAAAAATACTGCTGTGACTTTATAGTGCCCTACTTGGCTGGGTTTGTATTTTATATTCTTTCTGTTTTTCCTTTGTTAAGCATAGTGCTGGGTACTTAATGTGTGTTTACTAAATATTACTAAATAAATTAATTCAAATGTGAATATGTCATCTCTGTGGAGGGACATTGCAATGTTACCATGGACTAATTTTCTTATTCCCTGAAACCTAATAACTCCCTGAGGAAAGAGACCACCTCACAAGTCAGCATAAAGAAAAAATAAGTTGCAGAATGACTTTCTGAGGGAGAAAAGTTCAAATCCTTTACATCGTATTTTGCTGTGTGCATGTATGTCTATGGATCTGAATCCATTATTATGGTTCAACTGAATTAAGTGTTTTTGAACAAGTGAACCTAAGAAGGGAAGTAAAAGCCCAGTTATTCGCATGCCAGAAAATAAGGGAGGGGAAAATGTCATAACACTCACTCATTATAAAACAAGGCGGCCACTTTCTTTTCATATATATATATGAAAAGATTTTTTACAGAGAGGAAGAGAGAGGGAAAGAGAATTAGAAACATCAATGAGAGAGAAGCATCGATCAGCTGCCTCTTGTACATCCCCTACTGGGGATGTGCCCGCAACCAAGGTACATGCCCTTGACTGGAATCAAACCTGGGACCTTTCAGTCTGCAGGCTCTATCCACTGAGCCAAACCGGTTTCGGCAAGGCATCCACTTTCATTCCCTGTCCATTTCTAGATCATGGACTCTTCTGGAAACTCATTTTTGGCACCAAAGTAGAAAACTCTCACAGGTGGATATTGCTTACAGGGTCAGAGTAATGAATATTCCCAGACTCAAGACAAGCCACCTGCCGGTCCCCATCTTTCACCCCCTGAAGGCATTTGAAGGCATAGGTTATCATAGCACCGGCCTGGGAGGATAGATATAAGGCCGATTGCAGTAGACCTGGAAGACAGCCCAAAGCTCTATAAATGTTTAATGTTCTTTCATGTTTGCCACCAGTGCAAAATTGTTTTTTTGTGGTGTATGTTTTTTATGTTGTTGTGTTTTGTTTTGTTTTCCTGGTCCTTTTCCCTAAAGGCTTTCATACAAAAAACTCAGAGGTGAATGGGTAGGGGGTTATCTTGCGTTAGCTGATTCTCATCTAACGCCAAAGCAACATTTTATGCATCTTCCTTATTAGAAATAGAGTTGGGCCAAAACACAGAACCATGGGTCTGGCTTGAGCACAAACCAGTCTGAATTGAAGCCAACCATAGGGTGAGCAGAGTTCCAGAAGCCCCCTGTGTGCCACATGGGAAGTGGGAGTTGTGGGTCTTGAGCAGGATGGGGTGAGGCCTTCCTGGAAGGGGAGCCAGAGAGCTTGGTGCAGTGCTGTGTACTAACTGTTTGGAAGTATTTTAATATCCTAGCAATCAGACAAGGCTAAAGCTAACAGTCTGGAGTTCAACCATGAAAGCAAATTCCTAAATGAGAACTTTATTCTGAGAAGTGCTAACCAGTAGAAGGCTGATTTTTATTTATTTTTATTTTTTTAAATATATTTTATTGATTTTTTTACCGAGAGGAAGAGAGTTAGAAACATGGATGAGAGAGAATCATCGATCAACTGCCTCTTGCACACCCCCCACCGGGGATGTGCCAGCAACCAAGGTACATGCCCTTGACCAGAATCGAACCTGGGATGTTTCAGTCCGCAGACCCAAGCTCCATCCACTGAGCCAAACCGGTTTCGGCTGATTTTTATTTTTTAAAAATATACTTTTATTGATTTCAGAGAGGAAGGGAGAGGGATACAGAGATAGAATCAATAATAATGAGAGAGAACCACTGATCAATTGCCTCCTTCACACCCTCCACTGGTAATCGATCCTGCAACCCAAACATGTCCTGACTGGGAATGGAACTGTGACCTTCTGGTTCACAGGTTGATGCTCAACCACTGAGAACACAAGCCGAGTGACTTTTTTTGAGATGCTATTTGAACACTGTTTGTCTTCTGTCTTTCCCAAAGGGAGAAATAGCATCTGCAGCTGAAAGTTTTCTAATAGGGGCAGAAACCTATTTTTACATTTTCTATCCCATCCCAAGGTTAGATATTCATGAACAGAACTTCAGAAACATTCACTACAGAATAGATCAGAGAAGGCCCAGTACTGTAATTTTTAAGGAAGGTAAACATATTGGAGCTTTTTCATCTTACCTTCACCAGAAGATAATGATGTGCTCTTCTCTCTCTCTCTCTCCCTCCCTCCCTCCCTCCCTCCCTCCCTCCCTCCCTCTCTCCCTCTCTTTCCCTCCCTCCCTCCCTCCTTTCTCTCTCTTCCCTCCTTTTCATGGCCAGTGAGCTAGTGGGAGGGACCATATCTACAGCACAAGAAAGCTCAAGAAGGCATGAGAGCACCAAACGCAGAATTTAATTAAGCCTGTAAAGGAAGGGAGGGACTAGTCTGCCCTGGGTCTGGGAAGCCCGGCAGGTGGCGAAGGCTGTTGCAAGTACTATGAGGAATTAAGAAAAGAGAAATAAAGAAACATATGAAAAAAATTTTAAGGCCATACTTCTGGGACTGCTTGGGTATTTTGATGGAAACTTCTTAGTTTTTACAACGTATTTAAATAAAATTTTTCATTTCCTTGTCCTAGTTCCCATGAAATGAATGACTATATTGCAGTAACCCAGCATTGTGCAGTGCAAGGTATAGTGATCATTAAATACACATTGAGTGATTAAACCCTTGCTAACCAGGTTAAAAAACCCAAACATGAATGCTTACTGTGTAGATTCAGTTAAATCTCTAAGTTAGAAATGGACCACAATGAAGGTTGATATTCTGAATGTTATTCTTGTCACAAACATACCTGTCAGCTGATGATGTGATGTTTATATGTGTGGGCAAAGGGGGTTAGCAGGTATCTGTAATCATTCTGTCCTTTGGACCTATTGTTTTCTTAACCTGTCAATGGCAATTTGGCGTGGTAGGACCTTTTGAAATCCAGAATTGTGCCTGTCTTGTTCACCCGTGCCTGACACGGAGCAGCTACTCGATAAATATTTGTTCAGTGAATGAGGAGCCCTTTAACAGTTGGGAGCAAAAACCTCTGCAGAGCAACAGACTAAACCCATTCTGCAAATTCTTCTGCTTTTTCGCCTCTTCACTTTCAAGAGTCAGAACACACAGAGGGTGACTCTCCATCGAGTGAAAGCCTCCCAGCGACTGCAGAGTCTAAGTTTAAATATAATTTTTTCAAGTTGTCTTCCGGGATTCAGAGTGCTTAGTTTAAACTCAGTGTTCCCAGAGGAAGTTCAAAGAGCAGGCAAAAACATGAAAAGGCTGAGTCTATTTATAAATTACTTTTGGTGCTGTACAGAGTATGGTCAAAACTTGAACTCCTCGTGATCTTATGAACCCTCCAGCCTCCCTGTCCTCAAACTCGCTACCCTCCTTCCTACCTTCATGGGTTCTGTTGGTTACTAATCTCTATTTAGCAATCCAGCACTTGTGGTTATTTTCTGAAACAAGAACCTCCAGGTAAAAAGTGATTTATCTGGTTCCTTGATGCCAAACGACCACTTCACCTCATATATACAGTTCACTGAACATCCGTGCTTCTTTATGTAGGCAGTGTGTTTATTATAGAAAAGGTACTTAGGTCACTTTTTCTAATACAACTGTTCCTTTTCTTTTCCGAATTGAAAATTAAAATAAAAACTAGAAAATACACTTTGGCATCTTCTAAATTTCCAATTGTTTTCAAAATAGTCTTCAGGGCAACTGAATTCTTAGAAGGACAGGTCACACTTTTGTGGCGCCCCTGTTCTTTTGATTTATCACAGTATCCTACATCTAATACAATGCTGTGTACACTGTAGATACTCAATCAATGCTTATCAATCAGTAAAGTAATGTCCTTTAGGCTTTTTTTCCCCCTCAATTTCTTTTTTTAGCTATAGACACAGAAGACTGAATTGGCCAGAAATAACCTTTAGAGTTTTGAAATCACAAGCAAAACAGATTGATTTTTCAGTCCTAGAAAGATCAGATGAAGACTTTTCCAGCAGAGGGAAACACTACTTCATTTGCCCTGGCCTGAAGAATTTTAGAGCTGTGCTTGATGGTAGCCATCACCATTGAAAAAACTCAAGGCATGCTAGTTGATTTCATGCCTTAGTTCTAATCACTTAGAAAATGAGTATTTATGATGGAGGAGGATATGATTCTTCCTTCTAATGATTTTTTTAAAAGGTGGAACAATTTAAAAGATGCTTCATTTGACAGAAATGTCAGAAGCTTAGCAGAACTTTCAGCTTAATGAAAACCTGGATGTTTCATCTCATGCAAAATAGGTTCTCTGGTCTATGCTTAATCGCCTAAGAACTGTGCTCCTAGTCTTTTCTTATTTCCTCCTTCTCTAAAAAGTTTTCTCTGTGTCTCATCTTTTAGACCTTATGTCCTGTCAGATTGCCAATAAGATATAAAACAAAAAAAGTTTAAAACATCTGTGGCTTAGTAGAATGTCATTAGGGCTAAAATTAATGAAATCCAGGTTTAATTTGACTTTCACTTGAGCAGTAGGAAAAACTTAAGTAAGTTAAGGCATGTGAAATTCACATATACCTTTAAATTACCTTGTACGCATAAAGTACTACTGAGGTATTTATTAGCATCACTGCTACACAGAGGCCTAATACACGAGACACAACTATGAAGTGATAAGAGTAACCCTTCATGTCACTCATAGGAATACAGTTTATTTCTTTTGGAAATGTCTCCTGTGATTGCTTTTAATTGATGCTTATCCTATATTATAAAAGGCAAATATGCAAATCAACTGAAGGGTGGAACAACCAGTTGTTATGATGCACACTGACCACCAGGGGGCAGACACTTAACGCAGGACCTGCCCCCTGGTATTCAGTGTGACTCAGCCAGAAGCCAGATTCATGGTGGGTGAGTGCAGTGGAAGCACTAAGAATGTCTGACATGGGGAGTGGGCCTAAGCTATCAGTCAAATGTGCCCTAAGGCCTCTTGGGCTGTGAGAGGGCGCAGGTTGGACTGAAGGACCCCCCGGGGGCACGAATTTCATGCACTGGGCCTCTAGTATATTAATAAGACTGTGGGTAGTGGGAAGAATTGAAATTAGAAAAACTGGTTTCTAATCTTGACTATACCTTTTGCTAGGTTTATGATATGGACAAGTCATTTTTCTTTCTAAAGATACAGACTCTTTTATAAAATTAAAGCAAAATAATACTCATAGCATTGCTGAAATTTCAAATATGAAACTGAGTAATCGTTGAAAAGAATTATATTACTATAAAAAATTAAAGGGATGAGTCATAATAAAATGCCATGTACTCACAAATACTGGTGAGAAGTCAAGTCTCCAGCCTCCCCCCACGGTAAGCACTGCATACCCAGCAAGTAGCTCCTGTGAGTTCCATCCCGAGCTCAGTCAGTCACACATACATAATGGCTTACAAATATAGTTGTATAACAACAACAAGGACCGTGTTTTATGTGCCGTTATATGCTACTCAGTGAGAATTTTATATTTTATTTCATTTAATTCTCAAAACACTCCCCTTAAGTATATGTCAATTCCCACCTTTTAAAAGAAAAACAATGAAGGCCAAAATAGGTAAAGTCAGTTTACTAAGGTTAGACAGTGTTTAGGCAGCAGAGAAAAAAAAAATGAAGCCCAGGATTGTTAAATCTAAGTCTATGATGTTACCTAGTACATTCAAGCTTACACACCTAAATGTGCCTATAAAGACATAGATATTATGACCTGGCCACAACACTTGTATCACCAAATATTTCAAGAGCTATATATTTTGAATGTATAGATTTCTTCTTTACTTTGACTTTATTATAATGATTTATTACTCTGCACATTGTCTTTGAACAAGTCATATTGGTAAGGGAATTTGATAAGCACACGTTATCAGTCTCTTTACTCTTTTACTTGGCTTCCTTTAACAAAATTATGTCATAGAGTAAAAAAAAAAAAAAAAAAAAGTAAAATATGATCTCTGAAAAATAAATGCCCCCTGAATAAGTAAGGATTCTCCTGAGGAACAGAACTAATAGGAAATATACCTTTATGCATTTAGCTAACACTGTAGGTAGCTATATCTCTATAACCACCCATTTATCTACCTAAAAAGAAATTTATTATAAAGAAATCGGCTCATGCAATTTTGGGGTCCAAAGTCCAGGATGTGCATTTGGCTAACTGGAGACGCAGAAGATATGATGAGTAGTTCCGGTTTGCATCTGGAGGCCTGAGGACCAGGAGGGTTTATGGTGTAAATTCCAGGGCAAACACCAGTGGGCTTGAAACCCAAGAGGAGCCAAAGTTTCTATTTAAGTCCAAAGACCATAAACCACCAATGTCGCAGCCCAGTAGTCAGGTCAGAGGAGTTGCCTCCAACTCACCTTTGTTATTATTTAGCTCTTCAGTGGCTCAGAGGAAGCCCAGCCACCATAAGGAGGGCAATTCTCTTTACTCAGCCTTCTGTTTAAGATGTTACTATCATCCAGAAACGCCCTCACAGGCACACTCAGATTAATGTTTGGCCAAAGATCTGGACACCTTGTAGCTCAGTCAAGTTGACACACAATTCACCATCACTGCGCAGGATGTAGTGCTTGATTGCTCAGAGGAGCTCTCTCCAAGGCTTTGAGCCATCAGGAAGAAGTGTGTCAGTATACCAATAGGTTTGAACTTCTTGGACACCAGAATGATCTCTCCAATCTCTCTCTAGAATCCAAAATAAGAGTGTCAAGGGAACCAATGCTAAAGGCAATTTATAACTCCTCTTTGGCATGTAATTATAAATAAAATCAACGCTAAACCATAAAGTTTGAAGAAATTATAAGAAATCTGATATTCTCAGGAAGATCATTTCGTTGCTTAAAATCTGAGGGTGCCCCATTTGGATGATGTTTCAGCATGCTTGGCATGCTCATTTGGTAGCCAACATTTACCTCTGTTCCCAAGAATGACCACCCAGATCCAATTCAGTTCATAGGTGATTGAAGGTAGAAATCCTGCCTTAGCCCATTTGGCTCAGTGAACTGAATCTCAGGTTCGATTCCAGTCAAGGGCACATGCTCAGTCACAGGTGGCAGCTAATCAATGATTCTCTCTCATCATTGATGTTTCTATCTCTGTTTCCCTTTCCCTCCCTTTCTGAAATCAATATATATATATATATATATATATATATATATATATATATATATATATATATATATATTTAAATAGACATCTTTGTGAAACACTTTAATCTGCCACTTGTAGAATTTTGCAATTTTTATGAAAAATATTCCTCTTTTTAACAAATAGTGAATGCTTTATTTGAGGTTAAAAATTGATATATCTACAATTTCTTTATTGCTAGTAAGTTCCTAACAACCTTAAAACCCATTATTTCACCAGATGTAGTGAACACATAATGTTTCATTCTAATATTCTAAATAAGTTTTTTTTTAAAAGTAATAAGATCATGATGCTCATAGATGTCTCTAATTCAATCCAACCTAGCACGATAAATATCTTGGCCATAAGGGATACTTGGCATGTGACTTATAGAAATGTAGAATCAAATCTCTCTTTCAAACCCTTAAGGTAATTATCCTCATTCCATGTCTAGGTAAAGCAACATCAGTGACTTTTTTCATTTGATTATTTTTTGATACCGCCAATTTGGGGTCCCTCCAAAAGTCATATGTTGAAATCTAATCCCCATGGAATGCTATTAGGTAGTGGAGCCGGTGGGATGTGATAAGACCATGAGGTCAGAGATATTAGTGCTTTTATAAAAAAGATCCCAAATAACCCTCTTGTCCCCTTTCACTGTGTAAGGACACAACAAAATACCAGCTTTCTGTGAGCCAGAAAGTGTATCTTCCCCAGAAATCAAATCTATCAGAGCCTTGCTCTTAGACTTCCCAGCTTTTAAAACTATTTGAGATACATTTCTGTTGCATATAAGCCACCCAAACTATGGTATTTTGTTAGATTAACTCAAGCCAACTATGACAGTTACTTTCATAGGTAGAATGATATAATAAATGTAGAACTCTTTGGATAAGCAGTTGCTAAACTTGCATCATAGAAAAATAAACATAGTTTTCATGCTGAAAATATTGTTTTATGCTCTATATAGATTCTGCATAGTATGGATCAATCTCATGGAGTTATACTAGTTGATTTATTCATTCAGTGTGTTCAACAAATATTTATTGAGTGACTACTATATGCTAAGCCTCTAGGCTCTGCAGCTAAAACAGTGAACAAAGCAGGCAAAACTTCTGCCCCTCAGAAGCTTATGTTCATGGTTCTTTTTATTTACATGCACCTCCAAGTGCTCCCAGTTCAAACAGAAGACACTACTAGTTTCCTGCTCTCTAGAAATGTATCTTCTTAAGCATAAGAGGTTAGAGGTACTTTATCATTCCCAAGAAAACAATCTATATCTCACAATACTCTATAAGATATGCCATATGCACCATGTAGGGGGCTAGAGGAACATTAAAAATAAATTATGAGTACTGGGATGGAATGTGAAAAGGGAAAGATAATACTAAGATAGGAAGAATGTTTTTCAAGCAAGGAGAATGGCTGGGGAATGAGAAAGAAACTGGAGGGAAAAAATGGTGCAATGAAATGCAATAAGCTTTGGATAAGGTTTGTTATCTGAATTGGGTGGAAGGGCTTGGCTGACTAATGGAGAGATTTTTAGGGGAATTGTTGAAATGAAATAAAATAGTGAGTCAGAAATGTGATTTCAATCATGTTACTTGGGCTTAATTAGAAGGGAGAAGATTTAGCAGCAGAGCTGCTGATAAGAAATATGGTTCAGTGATTCAGGCCAGAGATTGTTAAGAATATATAGAGATGGAAAGGGAGAAATAACTATTAGAGATATTGTCGAAATAGAATTACATGTGGGAGGAGTATGAGAACCCACGGATAACTTAGAAAGTTGCTTGATTCAGGGACATGATAGATGGTTGCATCTCCCACAATGATAGAAATGTTACGTAGAAAAAGGAATTTTAATTTTTTGAAATTTATGTGTAAGACAGTCAGGTATCATTTAGGTTTTTTTTTATGGGAAAGTATTAATCGTCATTAGATCTTTCTATTTTTTTTTCTATAAGTTGTAGTGAAAACACTAAAGTACATTATACAATAATTTCATTACTTATATAGACTAACAGGAGCTGTTGACCATAACAGTGGATAACTCAGTAGGTGAAATAATATTCATTTACCTGGGATAATTATATGACATTTCTCTCAATATAATTCTAAAAAAGCACAATAAGGGTGGCTGTGTGATGGTTTTGACGTTTATAACATAGTATATCTTCTTTGGAATTCTCTTCAAAAGAATTAACTTAGAAATATTATAATTTAAATTATGTGAAGGGTTATAATAGTAATTTTTCAGCAACTAATAATGAGTATTTACTTTTTTCTAAAGTACTTACGATGTAATCAAACATTATTCAGTGCTTTCTAAGAATAATTAGCTCCAAAAGCAGCAATGGCAAAGAATGGCTCTGAATAATAACTAACAAATGTTGAGCATTGCTTATGTACCTGTGATTGGAATACGTGCTTGGTCCCATTTAGTAATAGATACCATTATTGTCCCTGTTGTATGGATTCTGGTAGTGAGGCACAGACAGGTTATTTTGGGTGACTATGTTTGCATTACAACCAGCTTTTGAACCCAAAGACTTAACTCATGATGTTATACAATAGAATACTAGACCAAGTGCTGAAATGGGTGACAAATGAAAAGAAGAACTAGAGTTGTATACATTTCTACTTGTTTTCTCAGGGAAATATTTTTATTGATCAATATAACAAGTACGTCAATTAGACCGGTGTTATTACCACTCTTTCAAGTCAGAAAACTTGGCTCAGGAAGATTCATGAATTGTTTAAATCAAAACTGTCTTTTTAGCGTCAGAGTCAGAATTTAAGCACTCTTTGTTTTATGTTTTATTTTTTTAAATATTTGATTAGCTTTATTGGAAGAAGAAAGACCTGAACTACTCCTAAAGCCAGGTTCTCGGAATCCATTGTGCTTAAAAATTACCTGGAAAATTTTTTTAAATAAAGGGACCTAAGTCCAAATCCCAGAATCCCAAGTCCCAAGGTTATTTTGATGACAGGGGGTCTCCATCTAGCTTTTGCCAGAATAGCACCTTAGAGTTGGAACTTACTAGGCTAAGGGAAGGGAAGGAGTATTTTCACTAAGGGATTTAGTATTTTCACTACAACTTATAGAAGGTACGTATGTGGTTGATGGACAGAGGTGAAGGAGAGGTGAAAAAGAAAGGTGAGGTGGGAAATAAACTGGAGGAGTTTATGCAGATCCAGATTGCAAGCTTATATTCCTATCTTAAAGTGCCACCCTCATGTCCCAATTCCTGGCCGAGTACAGCGGGGGCCCTGGCCCCCACTGCACACTCTTGGGTTGTGGAAACCCGGGCAGAAGCTGCATAAAGTGGCTGCCTGGACCCCCACACCCCCTCAGGGCCTTGAAGCATCTGCCAGCCCCGCCCCCACTGTGTGCACCACCAGGGTTATGGCATGAGGCATGAGGGTCAATTTGCATATTACCTCTTTATTATATAGGATCATATGTACTTTGTTATAATCAAGTGTCCACATATACACAATTTCCTGGATTACCATGTTATTGCATGGGTCTATTTGTTGATCCTTGTATCCGAATGACTTGCTTTAAATATTACAGCTTTATATAAAGCCCTGACATAGTAGGGCATTTAATTTCAATATGTTCCTCCTCTTCAAGCATTTATTTAACATATTTCCATTTTTATACCTTTCTTTTGAGTAGTCTACACATCTATTTTTACATTTTTACAGGTATTTTACAATTGTATGTTATTCTACCTCTTAAATTTCTATCTCCTAATTATTTCTAGAGTAAAATATAAATTTATTTTTAAAATATAAATTTAAATCCATCAACTTTCTAAATTCCCTTAGGGATTGTAATAATTTATATGTAGACCATTTTATATATCTTCCATTCACAATCATAGTACCTTTGACTAGCAGCAACAGTGGTGAGTTGATCTCTCTCTCTCTCCCCCGCTCCCTTCGTTCCTCCCTCTCTTTGTCCCTCAACCCCTTCCTCTCTCCCTCTCTCACTAATTCTAATGCTTTTCACTTTCTTTTTCTCCTTTTCTTTACAGAATCATTCTAAAAAATTACTTTAGCATATTATCAGCATACACTGCCAAAGATATTGAGGTTTTAATTTTTATACAAATCAAAATTTAACAAATATTTCTTTTATCCAGCCATTTTTTAAATAAGTGGCCAATATGAACTAAGAATTCTAGTAGGTATCAGTGAAACTATTTTGCACAAGACATGATCCTGGGACTCAGTGTTGACAATATAGTCAGAGAGGTAAGACTAAAAACAAATGGGAAAATAAAATGCATCTTCCTGTATACTAGTATAGTTTGTGTTTTCGATTTTATTTTACTATCATTTTCATTGTATGTCATCTGTTCTTAAACATTCTTTGAGTTTTTAAGTTTGGTGCCTGTAATTTTCAGTTTTAGAATTTGGTTATTTTTATATCTATTATGTCATTCCTGTTATACTTTCCATTTCCTTATAAAATTCATAATCTTATGTTTTACTTCTTGTATTCTTTTAAAGTATTTGTAAATTTATTCTAATATCTAGGGCAACTATGGGTTGATTTTATTTCCTATTATTTTATTAATTCATGTTTGCCTCCTTATATATTTGTGTGAGTTTTTTAAAACTTTTTTATTTACACTTTATCTTTTTAGAGAAGTTTTAATTTTACAATAAAATTAAAGAGAAAATACAGGCAATCCACATATACCGTTTATTCCCTAAACTTTCCCCCATTATCAACTGTTCCCACTCTCCCTTTCAACAATAAAGATAAATTTAAAAAAAAAATTAATTCCATAATTTAGATTATGCTTCATGCTTTGTGTACATACTACGGGTTCAGATAAATGTATAATGACATGTACCCTTCAATGTGATACCACATCTGGTTGTTTTTTAATATGTACCAGACATTGTATCTGGAAATATTTTGTAGAAATAAGGTATTTAATGATTTTATCATTCTTCATAGAAATTTACCTTCTGATAATCGCTTGGGCACTGGTAATCCTATATCACCTTTATCAATTTATGGGAACAGAGATAAAGGGAAAGGAAGTTGCTATACTTGGAAGGATTTCTTTCCTTTTGGTTAACTTTTATCCCCGGACAGGAGTCCCTTTAGGGCCTAATCCAAAGAGTAGAGGGTTCACCAAGGAACTCTTCTAGGTATCTCCTGAGCATCGTTCACTGAACCCCAAAAATCGTCCTTAGTCGCCCTCTCAGGAATCAGCTCATAGCACCAGAGGAATAGTGGCACCACCTCCCTGAGTCTTTTTTTCTTCTGCAAATACTGACCCAGTAATTGCTCCCTATTTGGTCAGATTTCTAATTCCTCCAGATGTTTTTCCAATTCGTTCCACTAGTCTTGATATACTCAGTAGGAGAATTGGTCGGAATTACTTAGTTGACCGTTATTGGATGGAAAATCTTCAAGGATTATTTGTTTATCTAAAAAACTAAAGCGATGGAATCGAAATTTCTGAAAAAAGTTATTTTGTGGATATTTTATGTATACATTTAAAATGTTTGAAATTATTTACATATATATTTTAACCTTGCTAAATTTACAAGGACTTAAATTTTAATTTAAGATACATTAACTTTACTATATAATTAAAATGTAAATCCTGAGTCTTTAATTTATTAAAAGAGTCTTTTTATTAATTTTATTCCCAAAGGAAATATATTTAGTGCAGGAAAATTATTATTTAGTCTCTATCCTTCAATTGCAATGTTAATGCCATGAAGCCCAAGATCACATCTTTGTTTTGATCCTTGTATCCCAATACCTAGTAAAATGCCTGGTCCACATTGGAAATGCAAATCAAAATTTGTTGAATAAATGAATGCTGTGTTCCAACTATTTGTTTCTATAATCATGCCCACTGCAATACTTTTGACAGGTTGTATACCCAATAAAAATGGTTGATGATCATCCTGGAAGAATTTTCTGACATAAATTATAGGTGTGGTTGAGTAGAAGGCCATTTTTTATTATTTATTGGCTTCTAAATTTATGCAAATAATTTTTAGCCTAAGTTTTACAAAGTATAGTAAAAACCACAGGTAACCTTAATGATATTTGGATTATATTAGTAGAAAATAATAAAAATGTTTCCATAAAATTTATGGATACTTATGATGAATCTAAGGAACCTGGGGGAATGGTACACAGTTTTGTGGGACAATTTTCAGATCATGAAACATATTCTCTTCTTCATCCAGATATAAAGGAAGGAATATTTATTTTTAAAGCCTCAATATAGAAGCTGTTTTTGTTGGTGGTATTTTGAAATCACACTATCAAGATAAATAGGAAACTCAAGCTAATTATCACACTAGTGAAATAGTATAAAAATCTCTCTTTAAATTCAAACATAAATGTTAATACATTTTACAGTGCCAAGACTGAGGATTCTAAGCTTACAAAGTAAAACAAAACAACATCAGATAAAAACAAAGTAACATTACTTCCTTGTTAAAGCTTTTAATGAAATTCTAACTGTCTAAAATTAGTATTTTTTCTTGTTAAATTTAAAGTAGGCCAGCCTTAAACTAGCTGAATTCATTGTAAACATGTACTCTTTACCTTGGTATTACTCATTACTGACACTGTGTGTGTGTGTGTGTGTGTGTGTGTGTGTGTGTGTGTGCCTGTGTGTGTACTTCTGTATAAACATATTAGATTTTTATTAAAGATTGAGGCATAATTAACATGTAATAAACTGCCATATTGAAAGTGTACAATTTGATAAGTCTTGACGTATGTATAGACCTTAGACACCATCACCACAATCAAGATAATAAATACATCCATCACCACTGAAAAGCTCCCACATGCCCTTTTGTGATCCTTCACTCTTGTTCCTTCCCACACCACCTGAGCTGTCCCAGAGTAATCATTAATCTTTTCTTGTCACTAGAAATTAGTTTGCATTTTGCATAATGTTATGTAAATTAAATCACATGGTATGTACTCTTTTCGTTTTCCTAACTTCCTTGATTCAGCATATTTATTTGGAGACTTACCCATGTTGAAGTACTTGCCAATCATTTTCTTCTTTATTTCTCTCTAGATTCCCATTGTATGGATAAGAAACAATTTGTTTATCCATTCATCTATTCATGGGATTTTGCCTGGTCTCCATGTAGAAAGCATAAGTCCATACAAAGACTTCAATATGAATTTGCTAAAAATATGTATGTGCACAGGTCTTTGTATGGACATATGGTCCCATTTATTTTCATTATTAGGGATGAAATAGTTGGATTGTATGAATCATTGTATGTTTAATTTTTTATGAAACTGCCAAACAGTTTTGCAAAATCAGTTATAACATTTTACATTCCCACAGTAGGGTATAAGAATTACATTTTCCTCTTCTTCCTTTCTTCTGCCATACTTGTTTTAGATTTTACAGTAGTTTACTAACTTTCATTTTCATTTTATGTAATCTGTTCTTAAACATTTTCTTTAAAAATGTTATTAAGTTTGGTACCTATAATTTTCAGTTTTAGAAGTTGAATTAGGTTATTTTCAAGTCTATTCTGTCATTTCTATTATACTTTTCATTTTCTTACAGAATTCTTAATCCTCTATTTTTCTTCTTGAATTATTTTAAAATATACTTAAATTTATTCTAATATCTAACACACTATGTGTGTGATTTTTATACCCCAATACCTTGGGATTCTGAGGATAATAGAGCATTTTGTTAGAGTAACTGAACCCATTACTACGGTTTTGCCATTTTCTTAAAGTAACTTTTAAATAGAAAATATATAAATTTCTATATAGTTAACTTGGACACAAAATATACAAAAACTAGAAATACTATGTAGTTTATGCCAATATTAACTGTGCTTTCTCCTCATTCAGATACTGAAAATATATATCCTTGTGTCCAAGACAATAAGGTGTCTCCTTCTTTGAACTCTTCCTAGTGTGTTATCCCCAGACCTGATCATTGATATGCCCTTAGAACTCTTCTCCCATTTTGTCCTGGGCTAGAATGATGAATTATTTGATTTGTTTCTCCTACTGGTGCTTGATCTTTGCATATGTGAATGACTCACATTACACATATCGGTAGTCTACCTCAAATTGTTTCTATTGTTTCTGAGGAAGCTTTATATATATTTCTTATATGCTTTGCAAAATTCTTCCTCAGTGTTTTTGTTTTAACCAAGGAATGATTCTCTCTGAAATGAGAATTTATTATCTGTCTACTTTCCATTCTGTGATTCGCATTCACTCTGTCCATTTACAACCAATCTGCACTCACTTTCTCTCTCTCTCTCTCCTCAGCTTTTTTCTGTGCATCTACTATATTCATTGTCTCTGTGCATACTCCAAAATTCATTGCTCTATATTGTTTTTCAAGTTTCAGCTATTAGAAAAACTGCTGGTATATAAACAATGACTGAACTTACATTTCATCACCTGCCATAGTATTTTATGTCTTTAATACCAGCTCAATGCCAGGAGGAAAAGCTCTGTCTCTACACTTTCATATTCTGACTGAGGGGGCATGCAGATTAAACTAATGAAAGACCTTAACATGAATAAGGGCAGACAATTGTTATTAATATTTAATTGCAATATAAGGGCTATTTTAATTGGTTACATTTATACAAACTCATCTTTCCGTCAACTCCCTCTCTGCAATAAAATTCACCCTTCTCTCCATGGTACAATCGGAACATCTTCTTCGAAGGGAAATGCAAACCTTGCTTTGGGTAGATAATGGGAGAGTGGATAATCCTTCCTGCATCTGTTGATTCACAGTTGTCTTCAGCTTAATACTATCCTTATGCCAAAGTGGCACCTTTTGAGGATAACATATCCCGATCCCCTTCTCAGTCACGGCAAGTTTCCTAAAATTTCAGTGTGAAATGAAGCTCAGAACCTAAGGGACTTTGTTATTGTAGTTTGGTTAGAAGCAAGGTGCGCCAAATGCAGAGTGTGAGAACTATGTCTGGTCCAGGTAAACACACACTAAACATTGCAGACACAGAGTTGCTTAAGGGTAAAGCAACTAAATTCCAAATTTTACGCCAGAAAAATATGCACATATAGTTTGGATAATGATACTTCTATCTCTTCATATGATCCAGGTGAACTGTTATTATAACTCAGAAAGCAACAAGGTCATAATCCTAAAATGACCCATTCATTCAGCAACAGTAGAGAACATAAGATGACAGTTTATTGCAAATAGTGATCTACGATCCCTATTTATTCCTTCCTGAATTACTTCCACTTCTTGCAATGCCTTAACCTTTCTGTGGAACAAGTTCATTTTTAAAAGTCCAACACCTCACTAGGGAGAGAAGCAAAACATGACTTTAATTATGGTCTCCTTGTATCCATAGCTTCTCTAACTACAAATACAAGATTTGAGGGCACTGCTGATAGTGGGAGGTTGCACACTGTCTTCTCAGTGAGATCTCTCCCTCCGACCTGATAATTCTGGAATATTATTATCTGAACAGAGTGTTCTTATAAAGGGAAGATGAACTGAAAAAGGAGAAATAGAAAAATACTACTATTAATTTAGCCAGGGTGAATTAAAGATCATTAAAATTGGCAGTACACTGTTTTTAAAAAAAAGGGGGGGGAAGAAAAATCAAACAATAACTTCAGAGAAATAGTCATTTGAAAAGACAGGCTTTTGATGACAGCTTATAAAAAAATTAAATCAAATCACTAGTTCTGTGGCCATTAATGCATTATGAAGGAATCCCTTTTATTCTGACAGTTGAAGTAGGTTTCCATTTCCTTTGTCTCAGCCTTAGTCTCAGCATCATTGCTTGGAAACCCAGTGTCCTAGAGGCATATGCCATTAAAGTGCAGTTAAGGTAGCACATTTGGTTTTCAGATGGAAATGATTAGAAAGGAGTGCAGTGAAGATAGATTAAACAAAATGAGAATTTTTGTTTACGTGTAGACAGAGTTTAAAATTACTCACAGTAGCTGAATATAAATACAGAAGAATAGAGTAGAATTGCAAAGAGAAGAATAGAGCAATAGGGTTAATTTATTTAATACAACAAAAATATGTTTCTCGGTAGTGAAAATTGTAAAAAGAATCATGTGTAAAGGCTCATTATGTACACAGTAAAACAATTAACAATTGACAGTGTGCCAAGCACTTTCCCTTTGAATTTTCCAACATGGATACTTCAAACCCTTTCCCATTCCCTTCCCTGTGCTTCCATCTTGCTGTTTCTGCATCCAGCTATTGAAGTAAGAACATCCATATCTGCCTCTCTCCTTCCTTACACACCCACTCCCTTAATCATTAAGCCCTCAGGACCATTAGGTTCTGGTTAGCATTGGTCTTAGGAACAAAACCTCCAGATTTAACAACATGACCATTTATCTTTCTGTATTTTTTGCAACTTTCCCAGGTTTCCAGGAATATGGGATTTGTTTATTTCTTTTTTAATAATTTGTATTATCTTTTTTTAAAAATACATATTTTAAATATGTATTTTTATTGTTGATAGTATTATAGATGTCTCCCATTTCCCCTCTCCCCCTTTACCCTTCCTCCTCCCAGCTTCTACCTACCCCCCAGGTCTTCACCCCACTATTGCCCTGTCCATGGGCCATGCATATAAGTATATTAGTTCTTTAGTTTATCTCTTCTTGTCATCCCAATCCTCACACTGAGGTATGTCAGTATGTTCCATGCTGCCAGGCTTCAGATCTTATTTTGTTGGTCAATTCATTTTGTTCCCTAGATTCCATAAATAAGTGAGATCTTGTGATATTTTTCTTTCTCCGATTTGCTTATTTCTTGTTCAGTGATTCTAATCTGACATCATGTAGACAGAATCACAGCATTTTTCTTAATTCATGCAAAACCAGTTTAGAAGTTTCCTGTTTCTTTCAAATGACTCTAATGGTTAACAATGAATCAAGGGCATTTTTAGCCATTCGTTCCTTTACACAATTGAAATACTTTATTGATGGCAATGCAACAGCCAGATGAAGAGATTCATAGAGCAGGGTCTTAAACAGTGAGCTTCTGTTGTCTTGGAATTGGGGCCTTGCATGCTGGCATGCAAAAGCATTCTGATTTTTCCTCTTATAATTTTTTATTGTTTCCCTGAATAAGTTTGACTATAACAGCAAATAGGAATTATAAATTAACTATAACAAAAGTGGCATTGACAATGAAAAATATATTTTTGTTGAATTGAACTACATTTATCACAATTACTCTCACAAGGACTTAACAATAGTATTTTTCATAGATGCAGCAGTAAATGGGTTGCTGTTATGTTCTGTTCATTGTCATATACTAGTAGGGGCAATCACTTATGATTCTTTGGTGTAATGCAAGTCAGGCTTCACAATGAAGTGTGAACATACAACATGAGTTTGCTTAATATGGGCTATCATTTGTCATCCTTTACATAGATCTCTTTTATTTTGTGATATGTAGTCTTAGCTAGCATTCCTTGTCTGATATACTCAACAATGAATAATTGAGTAAATGCATGCAACTCAGAAGACATTTCCCCCTAATCACAGTGATGGAATTGGTAGATCTAAAGATATGCTAGCAATAGTCAAACTGGATCGTTTACTACATAATGGGAATTGTGGATTACAATTAATACAATGCCTGGCACTTCATAGTCAATTATTTTAAATAAATGAATGAATTCCTATAAAGACACTGAAGCAAGGTGCAAATGAAATAACCTGTAGAGCAACAGGGAAAACAAAAGTATGATTTGATGTAGTAAGATTAAATTATTCTATTATATCAAATATTAGGTAATATTGTGATTTGTTATTAACTTAGTTTTCTTCAATTCTGTTTTTTGACCCAGGGCACTCATTTAAATTAAACTTTTCACATAATGGCAGCTGAATATGACATACTGACGATTGGCAATTTGAGGAGCCATCTTAAACGTATTTTACCAAATTTAAAAGATAACACTAAATAGTTCACACACGTGTAAGGTCTAAAATAGAAGGGTTATGAAAACATGGAATGTATTTCGAACGATAGAATACACATTGTGATAATCCTGAATATTATTGCCAAAGTAGCTTGTTTAGCAACAATTTTCAAATTTTTGCTATGTGCTAGCTCAGAAACACTACTTTTCTTTTCTTAGTCTTTGATTTGATTTTATAAGTGAGATTAGCACAAAGTTGGCTTACTAGGTTATTCATGTTTAACTAATGAATTAACTGGATGTGGCCTTTGCCTGCAGAGAAAAAACAAAAATAAGTAAAAATAAGATAAATACAATCATAAACAACAAGGATAATAAAGCAGCTCTCGTGAAGCCTGGATCAAATATCCTCTTTATTTTTCTATTCTCAGCAGTGCTGGAATTGCACTGAGCCGAGACACAGCAGTGCCTTGTTGAAGTTGTTTGTCTTTTAAGGTTCAATGAACACCCTGCGAGGTTCTGACCTTTCTTATGGTTAGTGCGTGTTTAGGGCTGTTTCAGTGTTTGCTATGTGTTCTTCAGGATCCTATTATAAGTGGTTGAATGAATCCATAAACCTTCAACTTTATAACGTACAAAACAAAATTATTTTCAAAATGATATAAAATCCCCAAGGTAAACATAATAAAACACACATTTTAGCAAAAGGGTCAAGAAAAATAGTTGAATGTAAATGCATTTTTGACAGATCTAAATACAATAGTTACACGATTCTGTTGCTGATATTGATGGTCAAGTGAAAATGCACACCCATATACTCTTTTCTGTGAGTGTTCAGAATGATGAAGTGGTGCTGGAAATGGAATTTTTTTACTTTTTCACTTTTTAGTGACTAAGTTTGTTAGTAGTTTGGATAGACTATTAATGTGAATATTAGTTGATAAGTAATAAAGAGAGGGAGAATGTGCAAGCATTGATCTTACAGCCAGCTCTGTTGTCAAAACACCTAGACTTTGAAATGAGCTCAGTTATTAGTTGTGTGAATTTTGCCAATATATGTAACCTTTGTGGAACTCTTATTCCATATGTAAAATGTGCAAAATAAAACTTTCAAAGAAAGTCATATACAACTGCCTAACACAAGATAGGGCCTCAAAAATGTTATTTATTTTAATATTACAATACAGACAAAAAATTAAACTCTGTAATAAGTATTATTCTATTGTAAACATGTTTTACCTATTTACAACATAGTCCTCATGATTTTATAATTTTGTTTTTACATAATTTATTTTTAACATATTTATTAATTTCAGAGAGGAAGGGAGAGGGAGAGAAAGAGAAACATCAATGATGAGAGAGAATCATTGATCTACTGCCTCTTGCATGCCCCACACAGGGGATTGAGCCCATAATCTAGGCATGTGCCCTGACTGGGAATCGAACCGTAGGATCTTAGTTCATAGGTTGATGCTCAACAACTGAGCCACACTGGCCAGGCTTTTGTGTTTTACTCTTATTTACATACTTCTATAACTAACAAAGACAATTAGAATTGTTCAGATGAAAAATGCCAGGAACGCTTAATGGCCAAGCACAATTATCAGTTTTTAATGCTCATCTAACCTAGGATCTCTATAATAATTAGCATTTGTGACTTTTTCCTTTTTCTTTTTAAACCTATCTTCTTCCTTTGGACTACAAGGCAGATTGTATTTTCCAAAATCATTGCAACAATAGCCTCCATCCCTTATGCCTTTTTTATACCATGACTTTATATTTGTGCCATTGCTCTATGGAATAAGTGATCTTAAAGCTATCAGCCAAGATTTATGCCAGGACTTATCTCAAACTGTCATGCTATACAGAAGCTCAAACGAGCTCATTTAGAGAAACTATATGGAGAGGATCTGAAATTAGTTGAAAAGAGAGTCTCAGTGAGCCCCAGCTACTTCAATCCCTAGCCATGCCAGCTCCAGCAACTGTCTGATGGCAGCCCCATGAGAGATGCTAGCCCTGAATTCTTGAACCATGGAAACTAACATAAGAGCTTGTAAAATAATGCTGTTGCTGTAAGCCACTCAGTTATGTGGAATGATTTTTTTTGCAAAACTATATAACCAGAACAGATGATGTGCTATAGGAGTTCTTGGTATCCCTTCTCTCTGGCATTCCTTCTTCATGATCATCACAAGCTCCACTTCCCCCTGCTGCCCATTGTAATATCATTGCCCATTATGTTTTTATTCTCAACCATTATCTCTCTGCTTTACACATAGTCTGCAGATATTTTGTTTGCTGTCATGCAAATTATTACCTTGATTGTGTTGAATGACACAAGAAGAGGAGAAAGGTCAGTCAAAAAATTATTTAAATAAATCATGGCAGAAACATTTTCAACTTTGATGAAAACTATTAGGTCCACAGATCCACAACATTCAATAACTTTGAAACATAAAGCAAAGAAACATGAATAAAATTATGCCAAAAAAAATAATAAAATTGCATAAAATCAGTGGCTAAAAGAAAAATCTTAAAAGTAACCACAGACAAAAGACACTTTAGACACGGAGAAACAAAAGTAAGCATGAGAGTCGATTCCTGATGGGAAACAATTCTGTGAGAGGTGGAGCCATCTTTAAAGTGCAGAAAGAAAATAACCCCTCAACCTAGATTCTCCACCCAGTGAAAACGTCTTTCAAAACCAACAGCAAATGAAGTATTAAGAAATTGGAAACTTAAAGAATTAATTACTTAGCATGACTACTCTGCAAGAAATGTCAGACGAAGCCCTTCAGGACAAACTAAAATTATTTCAGTTGGAAATCTGGATCTACACAAAGGACCACAGAGAACCCGCTATGTTTCACTCCATGGCTTCTTGTGAAATAATGTGTTCCTAATTTTTCAAATCCCTTTAAAAAATAATTAATTGATTAAAACACAAATGGTACCGATATACTGTGGAGTTTGTGGATATCTGAAACAAAATGACAGTTCTAGCATGAAGGCTGGGTGGGAGCTACCCCTGTATTATGTGCAGTTCTGTTAGCATATGTGAAGTGCACAATATCACATGGAGAGAATGTGATGTGTACAGATGCATGCTGTAAGCCCATGAGCAGGCCTTCTTAATATTTACCAAAATTTATTTCACAGCAAAATATATTACCAGGAATAAAAAGGGTCATTTTATAATGATAAAGGGGTCAATTCACCAAGATAATCATGAATATTTATAGATTTAATAGAAAAATTTCAAAATACATGAAGCAAAAGCCAATAAAACTGAAAGGAGAAAAATACAAATTCACAAATTAGTCTGAGATTTCAACACCCATCTTTTAGTAATATAAAGGACATCAGTAATGATATAGATTTACCCCCATAGAACATTTCACCTCGTTGATATTTATGTAAATACCAACCAGCAATATCAAGAAACAAATTATTTTTGATGTATACGTGGAATATTTATTAAAACAGACCATTTATGGACCATAAAACATCTTAATAAATTTAAAAACTTTCAATCATATAAAGTATTTTCAAGGATTCTGGGTACAATGGATTCAATTATATATAAATATCAGAAAGATCTTTGGGAAAAATTCAAATATTTGAAACCTAAATAATGTGCTTCAGGAATATATAAAGATTATGAAAAAACTTCTATAGCTAATTGCATATTTATTATGAAACTTTGATTGCTTTCTCACTAAAATCAAGAACAAGGCATAGATGTCTGGTTTTACACATCTAATCAATATGGAACTAGACATTCAAGGTAGTACAATCCATTTTTTTCCTTATCTATAAATTAGGATAACTATAATGTCAACTACATAGCTTGTTGTATGTTTTAGTATTTATTACATGTAGAAATTAGTTACTAACTATGCTTAATATGTTGGAAGAGGTAACAGGTTCCTTACTGATCTCATGGACCATGCCTGATATAATGGAAGTATATTGCTTCCTCCAATCCCACAAAATGAAGAAAAGGGATCATCTTGGGCTACCAGAATTGGTACCTGGCATAGCTACATGCTTACATTTTAAGAAATTGTTTAGAATTACATAGTATTTAGGTTTTACCTTAAGAAAATGGAATGTTAAAGGCAGATTTTTCCAATCCTTCTAAAGACATTTTCTAAATTTTCTCACTTTCTACCTAGATTCTGTGCCAATATAGTACTTTTTAGCTCAGCTATTGCCTTCTCTATATCCCTACAAATAGTAGATCCAGCAGTTTTTCCACTGCTGGTTTTTACTCAGCAATTTCATTGTTTTTAAGAATCTTTCATTCTGCAATTCCTGCCACTCCTACCATCTCCTAAGTTTGTAAACATAAATTTCCTTGGAGTAAGTTTTTCTTACAACACAGAATATACCATCAGAGAGCTGTAGGCATGTTTAACCTCAAACTCAGACTGCTGTCAATACCTAGGGTTCCTCCACACCATACTGGTACACATCTTTTTATTAACACTGTCGTGGGGTTGAGCTGCCGAGCAGAGCAGCAGAGCTAAGTATGCTTGGTTTTTTTATTTACTCAGACTGAAAGCAGCTGCATTTCTGTTTGAATTGCTCCCTGAGCTCTCCTGCAAATATATAAGAGGATGTTATAAATAAGTTAGGGGTTGATGATTCTCATTTGTCAGTGAGGGCAGCCTAAGTGGAAAGCTGCAGGCGGGAAGAATGGAGGCAAAATGCTAGGAAATCCTTCATAATTGTGGAGGGAGTTAATCCTTCAGAGGGTATTCTCAGGGAACCTGAGGAAATATTTAAGGCGGAGAATCATATCTCTTCTTTGGGAGAGGGAGAAGGAAGGAGATACATCTCTTCCAAGATGAGGTATGGGATTTTATAACTCGAATATCCGGTATTACTGAGTCAATTTTAACACTAAATGACACTCAAGCCTGAAAACATGTGTATCAGTGAGTTGCATGTGTGTATCCCTGTGCCCATGCGGGGTTGTAGATTATCCAAGAGTAGAGAATATGCATTACATGCAAGGCCTTTACTATTCAGCTCTTATTTGTCCTTCCAGTGTATGTCTCAATCTGCCAATTCCCTGGACCCTTCCGTAGCCCTTCAATTTCATCAGAATCAACTACCACCTATTTCCTGCACACAAACCTTGATATCTGTCTTGTTCTGCATGTGAACTCATACTCCCTTTATTTTTTTATTTTTTTTCTTTAATTATCAGTTCCAGTGTTTTATTATCTGAGACATCTCCAATCTTCCTAGGCTGTCCCTTAGGACCTGACTTTTCACTAGAATCACTGGCTCTTTCCAGAAGGAAGCTCTTGAAGACATGGGTCACATTTTATTTTTCTTTGCATCATTTGTGCTAAGCCAGTGTTTGGGTTTGTAGTTGGTGCTCTTTATAGGCTTGTGGGATGAATGACTAAAGTACATAAATGACAGAGTCTGGGACCTCAAGAGGCAGAGGACAAGGGTAGGCACCCTGTAGGTAGCTTCAGTGAGCTGGCAGTGGTACTGGTGACCCGGACATGAGTCTCGCAGCCTGGTCTCTGGCAGCTGCTACCAGTCTGGCTGCCAGGGCTCCTTGTGTCCCTCGGCCAACCCTGAATTACTTGGGGAGTCTGGCTGGGTAAGCATTTGAAAATGCTAAAAATAATTACTCGATGCTAGAAAGAATCAGAAACAGGAACTATGCTGAACAAAAGATGATATATATACATGGTCAAAGAAATATTAAAATCAGGTGGACGAAATAAGACAATGGAAAAGTCAAAAGGAAAAATGCAGAAGATTTCAAAAGAAAAGACTGCAATAAAGACAAAAGATTTCAAGATTTTGGAATACCCAAGAGATATAATATATAATGTGAGTTACTGAGTTCAGTTATTTTAAAGCAGTAATTTTCAACCTTTTTCATCTCATGGAACACATAACCTTATTACTAAAATTCTGCAGCACAACAAATAATACATATTTTTATCAGATAAAAAAAAGGTATAACTTTGATTCATTCACACTGGATGACTATTGTGTTGGCTGTTGTCATTTTTTTTTTTTTTTTGGCCTGACAATCTAAGGAAAATAGTCAGTGCTTCTGACTAATTAGGTATTACATGTTTTAAAAAATCTTGTGGCAAACCAGTTAAAAATCAGTTTTTTTTTTCTTTATTGATTAAGGTATTACATATGTATCCTTATTGGCCCATTTCCCCCCCACTCCAAACCCCCCACTCATGACCTCACACCCCTGGTGTCTGTGTCCATTGGTTAGACTTATATGCATACATATAGGACTTTAGTTGACGTATCTTCACCTTCCCATACCTTTCCTCTGAGGTTTGACGGTCTGATCAATGCTTCTCTGTCTTGGATCTGTTTTTGTTCATCAGTTTATGTTCATTATATTCCATAAATGAGTGAGATCATGTGATATTTATCTTTCTCTGACTGTCTTATTTCACTTAGCATAATGGATGGAATTGGAAAATCACTATTTTAAGGGATAACAAACTATTAGTATAATTCTCTGATGAAATAGGTAATTCATTTATTCCAGTTAAAAAGCCTTTTATATTCTGAAAATAATCTGTTATTTTTAAAATATATATTTTTATTAAATTCAGAGAGGAAGGGAAAGGGAGAGAGAAAAAGAAACATCAATGATGAGAGAAATTCACTACCGGCCTCCTGCATGCTCCCTACTGAGGATCAAGCCTGCAACCCCAGGCATGTGTCCTGATCATGATTCCAACCATGACCTCCTGGTTCATAGGTTGATGCTTAACCACTGAGTCACACTGGCCGGGCAGTCTTAAGTTATTTTGAAGAATGAAAGTTTCTCTGAAAATACATGAGCATGATCAAATCATTCTCACTTGATATGTGAACCAAATGTTCCCATTATCTATTGCTATATATCAAACGATCCAAAGTTTTAATGACACAGTGATTTAGAAAACAACAGTTATTTTATCATTATCATTATCATTATCATTATCTCTTATGGAAATTGGACTCAGACTATTCTCTCTGTGGCCTTTTTTGTGGATACAGTCACAGGGTAGTTGCAGTGTTCTAAGGCACACTCACTCAGTCACATCTGTCACTTGGGCTAGTAAGTCACAGACAGCTTGAGCCTTCTTGTATCTCTTTTTCTCTGTGTAGTATCTCCATCATGGTGGCTTCTTACATGGTAGCTCAGAGCTCCACCAATATGCATCCCAAAAAACTTGCAAACACAATTTCTTTGTGACTTTAGAATTCAGGCAATGCCACTTCCACTACATTTATCAAGACCATCACAAAGACTCTCAGCCTGTAAGGGGAAGTGACAAAGATTCCACCCTTTGATGGGGGAGGGATGTTTTAAGCCATCATTCAAATTTTCAAGTACAGATTATCACCCCCACACATGCACACAAACACCCCCCACCCCAATTCTTTACAAGCTTTCCATCACTTGGGTGCATTGAAATTCAGTGTGCTCTCAGAACTGCTCATGTCTCCCTAACACGCATGAGATCCATAGACAAATGTAAATGGAACTTTATTGAGTGAAATGGCAATAAATTAGAATGAGATAATAACTTCTTCATTGCCTATTTTTAGAGAGACTAATTCCTAGAGAGAGTTTATACAGTGCATATAATTGGCAATGGGATTGAGATGCTCATTCTAATACTCGATCACAGGCAGAGGTTGCTTGGGAAACAGAAACTGCCAACTGTCCCGTATCCAGAGGCTTGCTTGATGGGATAACTGATTTTTCTTGCTCCCTGTTCTCTACTTACTCACTGCAATATCTCTGGCTACATTCCCACATGTAGATTTCCTGTTTGTGCTTTATTTTCGGGTTCTCTTCAGAAAAATGACTAAATGAAAATGTACAGTTCGCAAAGGAGAGTTTAGCCTAGATATTCCCTCTCCTACAAGGAATGTGAGTTCTGACATGTGATTGTCAAAACACATAAATGTTTTCTGTCCCATAGGTATGGTGTGTAGATTTATGATATTATTAATCCTTGATCTATAAATATATGCATGTTCAATCTTAGGTTTCCTGACCATTTTTGGAGGGACATATTTTAAATGATAAAGTTTGAGTCTAGCCGGTTTAGCTCAGTGGTTGAGCATTGAGTCAGGATCCAAGAGGTGACTAGTTTGATTCCAAGTCAGGGCATATACCTGAATTATGACCCAATTCCCTGTGACTCGTGTGCAGAAGGCAGCCGATCAATGAAGTTTCTCCCATCCATGTTTCTATCTCTCTATCTCTCTCCCTCCCTCTCTCTCTAACAAATAAAGTTTGAATGAACCATTTAATAGAGAAAGACACGTTTAGGGTGAAATAAACTAACTAGACTTTCAGACTCTCTGGCCACCACTAGGCAAGTAACTGGTCCACTTGGTGGAAACACTGAATTATGAATAGATTAGACTTCACACTCATCCCCTCTGAGTGGTCTTTCCTGACCCCTCCCTATTTCACCCCAGCAATTGTCCTCTTTCTCCTCTGTGTCTCATATGTGCCATTGTCCTGTGGATGTGGCTCCTGTAGGAACCATCTGCCTTACAGGCATCCCCTAACACAGCGTTTTTCAACCGCTGTTCCGCGGCACACTAGTGTGCCGTGAGATGTTGCCTGGTGTGCCGTAGGTGCAGACAAGACAAGAATTTTATAATTTTTCACTATTTTGTTTACTTAATATTTCATAATAAAGTAATTATAAAATACTTTCTTTGTGTTTATTTGATTCCTATTCAAGAGAATTACTTTATATATAGTCAATATAGGCACAGAGTTAAATTTTTTAACATTTTCTAATGGTGGTGTGCCTCGTGATTTTTTTCATGAAACAAGTGTGCCTTTGCCCAAAAAAGGTTGAAAAGCACTGCCCTAACACATATGAAATTGGGAGCCCCTAATTTCTCCAGTATCTCTAGTTTGCCGCAGAGTGATGCACTTGCAAAATATTTTGGAAGAAAAGCAAGGCATATTGGCAGGTTCTTCTAAACTAGTTTAACAGGTTTTCTTCAGACAAAACTTGGCAGGGCCTCATTATCAGCTCCTGGCACTGACCATTCTCACTCAGAAGACACCAGCACGGAAATTAAGTGGTAGAAGCAGTAAAGTGGACTGGACCACGTTTCATTGCTTGTTAGAACAAAGACGTAACTGTAATCTATAACTCCACTCTCCCTGTCTTTGCCATGCAGAAAACTCCAGAGAAGAGAAAGCTGATGCAATGTCTGTCAAAGGGGAGAGACTTTGTATTTAGTTGAGTCCCAGTTGTAGCTTTATGGTTGTATTGATGGCTTTGGAGGGGCAGTCTTGCTCAGCTACAGGATAGAACTTGTCTCATCTTCTATCGCTAGCCCCTATCACTTCACCTAGAATTCCAGAATTCTGATAAACTGTCATGTGGAAAAAATGATAAAATGATTTATGCTCAATTTTTGCTGGAAGGGAGAAATGCAAGGGCTGTCAGTTTTGAGTCTTGAGAACAAATGAGTTACAGTTCACGAGGCAGCTCAATAAGGCTATCATTTCCCATCAGCTCCCATCACTGACAGCCAAGATTTACTGGCCGGAGAATGGGAAGGGGGCCACGATTTGGTGCCAGGTGAATCGGCACTATTATTCTATCAACCGGCCTCGTATAGACAGGAGGCTACCATGAATATTTGATGGTATGTCTTCCCAGAAATGCTAGTGAAACATTGCATTACTTTTCTTCCATTTGCTGGGAGCCTCTCCACTCTATTCACATGCATGTGCATCTCTTTGAAAAATGACCACTTAACCACAGAGGCACTGGGATTGTTTGTTTTTGCTGCTCCATCTGGTGGCATGTTCCTCTTGGCAGTCAGGGCATGCAGTACACTAATTCATTGTCCTGCCTCCTCACAGGATGCACTGGAAAAATCCCTCATCTACTGAGATGTTCCATTCATTGCATCTATCATTATCCATCTGACACAGTGGCAGAGAGAGGACAACATCAGGCCCACTGTGTGCTCATAGGAATCAGACTTGAATCTGTGGCATTTGCTGTGTTCTCTAGGCAAATAAAAGGCAGAGGCAGGGGTGGATTCAGAGTAGATCAGAAAACAATTCTTGTTGATTTTCTTTGAAGTAGAACTACATGGCTTTGTAGAATCTAAACTATAACAGGCCTCTTTTCCTTGTGGCATTCGTTTTCTGTGGGAGGGTCCTTACCTCAATACATTAGGTATGGGTTGGCTTTGTTTTCATAGAAAGTGCATTGTAACCTTTGCTCTCTGGAGCCAGGGAAGCATCTTTCTCAAATCTCTGTTAGGAAGGTTAGTGTTCAGAATCAATGCAGGACGGTTTCAGCATGTCCCAATGTAATTTTCAGAGTAGTAGTTCAAAACAATAATAAGTGTTTTGTGATCATATGGAGAATTGGGGGCATACAAGGGGGAGGTTTTTGAGTTGCTGAATATTTTGCTTGCCTTTTTACTGGCACTACATAAGCAGATTGCTTCACTGAATCATGAAACTTTAACGTCTCTCAAGAAAGTATTTTAACATTCAGTCAAGCAAAAAATATTGAATAAAATATGTTCCTCTATATCAGTGATTTTCAACCGGTGTGCCACAATAATTTTAAAACATTCAATGCCTGATTATTTAATCAGCGGCTCTGACCTTTTTTCCCCTTAGATTGTTAAATAAAAAATAAGGACAAAAGCCAACACAATAGTCATCCATTACGAATGAATAAAAATTATACCTATATTTTTGGACAGATCAGCAAAACATATATCTTTCGGTGTGCTGGATAATTTTCATAATTAGTTTTATGTAACAAGATGAAAAGGGTTCATTCACTCTTTATATGAATATGATTCCAGTTACTGAGCACAGTCATTCCTGCTCTGTGAGTTGTTGACATAAGTCTTCAAATCTGTAGAGAATTTTTATAAGAATTTATTTGAGCTAAGCTGATGACATATGCCAGGGAACAAGATTTCAAATGCCCAGAAAGATAGTCATTTTGCAGCTTCTTTTATGTTTTTGAAATTAACAAAAGAACATAAGAAAGAATACATGGAGGTGGGAGAAAGCAAGGCAGGACTGGATTACAGGATAGTTAACAAGATTATGTGCTCGCGATGGTCCTTGCTTATTTCAGAAGGATATGACTTGTTTAAGGCAAACATTTTACTAAAAACTTATATGTCTGGAGCATGACTCCCTGCCATGAGCTGCCCAATTAGGAATTTATGATCAGATCATCCTGTGAGGTTACATTCCACAGAACACCACTATTTATTATTATTATTATTATTATTATTATTATTATTTTGTAATCTCTTAGCAATATAGGTTTGAAGCTGTGGGAGCCAAGGCTTCTGTAGTGCAGGGTTTGAGTCTCTGTGAGACAGCATGCTAAAGTGGACAGAAACTTCAAATCAAAGAGATTAAAATGTTGAGTTTTAATTTCTCAGCAAATATTATATGCAGGCGCTGTTCTTACTACTTGAGTTTTGAGTTCCTTAGCTTGTAAATTTTTTAAAAAATATATTTTATTGATTTTTGTACAGAGTGGAAGGGAGAGAGATAGAGAGTTCGAAACATCAATGAGAGAGAGTCATTGATCAGCTGCCCCCTGCACACCCCCTACTGGGGATATGCCCTCAACCAAGGCACATGCCCTTGACTGGAATCGAAGCCGGGGCCCTCCAGTCCCCAAGCCGACGCTCCATCCATTGAGCCAAACCGGTCCCGGCCTTAGCTTGTAAATTAATGAGGAGAGATAGAAATAAAACAAATTATCAAGAAAAGTTTCAGAAAGTCACAAATTTTTGAGAGAACTAATTACTGAGGGTTTTTTTGTTGTTGTTGTTGTTATTATTTTTTTTTTTAAGAGTGACACTGATTTTAGTTTGGGAGCCAAGAACATTTCTCTGAGGCAATGACTTTTAAGGTGAGATCTGCATGACTAGAAGGAATATGGTGCACCTGCCCGCCCCCCCTCCCAAGTCTCAAGGAGGAGCATTCTCTGGGTAAGAAATACCTAGTACAGTAGCCCCAGGATAGGAACTGATTAGCATGCTTGAGAAGTTAAAAGAAAGCCAGAGGGCAGACCCCAGAGGTCTTGGTAAGCCACTAAGTTGGTCTCCCTTCAATTCTCTTTCTGGCCTCAGGGAATCAAATACATTTAATAGGGTATTTTTAAAATAGGAGAATAAATATTCTGTTCATGAATATTCTTAGCAGCCATTATAGCTAATGGTAAATGGCTACCAGTATTTTTATTTATTCTCTTGCTATTGTTCAAAAACAAAATTCAATGAAGCATATTTGGAGTTCATTAAGCTCTTCAAGAATCTGTCATTCTACCTAGCAACCAGCAGGAAGGTTTGTATAGGAAGAAGGGTGGGATAAGGGAGCTAATAACAAAAGAAAGGATTGTTTAGGGCTGGAAAAAGGGCCAGGCTTTATCATGCAGATTGCCTCTTCTTTACTGGTCTGTGGAGGACCCTTGTGACTGACTACCTTACTTGTGCTTGACTAGAAAAATTCCAGACTAGTTATTATTACATTTCTGGGGGAGATTAAATCTAGGTTTGGTTTCATGACCTTTTAGTTTGAGTGATGCCATTGAGGCCTATGGTTTTCTCTTTAAAGCTCACTGCACAAGAAGAAACCCTGTCAGTTGTTCCTGCCCATAGGAGTAGTACGGAGACTTTCTCAGCCCCTTCCAAAGCTCAAGGAAGAAACACTAGCAAGAAGAAATTTTGTAGTTAAAGTATTTCAAGCTCACAAGTGATTATTTTCCTACCATTACACTATTATACAATATAGGACATTTTTTATTCATTGAATTTAGTACTGATCTTATTTATAGTAGTCAGTAGGGGGGAACAAAAGAGGTTTTAGGTTTGTGTTCATTTATATAAACATATGACTGTTTTTTCGAAACAGAAATGTATCTGAATAAAACTTTCACCCACAGAATGGGGATTCAGTAGGAGTGCTATTTCCCTTGGTTCCTCTTCCTCCCACAGCTGATCTGCCTTCAGGATACATAGTATGAATTGACTGAATTATTGACCATATTTTTGACTGAATGAACCGTTTCCATATTTGAAATATTCTACTTTTTTGCCAGATTCATATTTAGCTAGCTTCAGTAGCTCAAAACCACTGTATGTGCCTAACTGAGATGGTTGTATCTTAGTGGTTGAGGCTTTTAAGCCTTTAGCCATAAGATACCAATATAAGAACATTTAAGGGAAATTGAAGTAACCATGTTACTTATGCTGTGAAATGACTTATGAGGTCAGAATATTCATTTTAATTCAATAATACCTATTTTAATATAAACTACCAAACTTTTCTTATATTAAACATTATACTTTTGAATTAGATTCTCATTTTATATCAGCAAATTTCAACCTTTTTTATCTTATGATATATATAAACTAATGCTGTGGCACACCAAAAAATACATTTTTTTTCTTGTCGGACCAAAAAAATAGGTATGATTTTGATTCATTTACACTGGATGACTATTGTGTTGACTATTATCATTTTTTTCATTTGACAACCTAAGGGAAAAGAGGTCAGTGCTCCTGACAAAATAATCAGGTATTGCATGTTTTAAAAATTCTTGAGTGACCCCAGTTGAAAATTGCTGTTATTTACAGCCATCTCTAAATATTCATGGATAATTGGTTCCAGAACCTCCCACAAATATCAAAATCCAACTTTTTTGGAGGGATCTCTTATATAAAATGAGGTAGTATTTGCAAATAGCCTATGAACATTTTCCTGTGTATTTTAAATCATCTGCATATTATTTGTAATACCTAATACAATGTGAATGCTATGAAAATAATCACTAAACTGTATTGCTTAGGGAATACTGTGATGACAAGAAAAGGTCTGTACATGTTCAGGACAGATGTAACCATCATGGTCCTAACTATGTGAAACATGTCAAAACAACATAACTTTTCCTTATTTCTAATACTTTTTATCTGTGTTTGGTTGATCTGGTAGATACAGAACCTATGGATTCAGAGAGCCAACTGTATGTGATATATTTATCCTATATAATAAAGAGCACTAGGCCTCTAATGCTATATCAAGTTTTAAAATATATTAAATGCATTTCTGTTTCCTAACATTTTTGTTTCTCAATAGAATTTCAAGCTAAAAATTAGATAAAAAAGAATACTCTCTCATTGAGAGACTAAATCATCTGTATATTCCATTATTTGCTCACCACCAAAGTCTAGTCTCCTTACATCATGATATATATTTTCTCTCTTTTTTGATTAAGGTATTACATATGTGTCTTTATCCACCCCCCATTGCTCCCACACACCCCCACTCATGTTCTCACCCCTCCTCCCCCCAGTGTCTGTGTACATTAGTTAGGCTTATATGCATTAGTACAAGTCTATTGGTTGATCTCTCCTCCTTAACCCTACCCTCTCTTACCTTCCCTCTGAGGTTTGATGGTCTGATCAATGCTTCTCTGTGTATGCCCTCCTCATTGCCTTTGTAAAAAATGGATATGATTGCCAGTGGCTAATTCCTGCTATCCATATAAGTCTATTGTTTTATTTGGTGAGATCTTATCAAAATAAAAACAAAGAAGTTCCATTTTTACTGAATTTTATATGCATTTAAGATGAGGCAGAAAATGAAACCTGGCTCAGTAGACTCGTTTACCTAATTGCGGAGTAACTGCACAGCATTGGTCCTGCTGGGTGTCTTACTCTGCTAGGGATGCTGCCCACTGAGCTGTGGCAGGACGCGCATCTTGTTTATTATTTTACTCCTATTGTCCTGAAAGCAATCACTGCGTTATTCTTCTCTTTTGTGTGTTTTTTATCTCTCCATGTTGCCTCTAAAAGGGTGTTGCATGCATGAGGAATATTCAATAATGAGAACTATTTCGAGTGGTTCATGTTAGTTTAGGAATTTAGGTCTCCTTTGAAAAGGGCAGAGCTTAAGCCTCTTTTGAAAACTGCATGATATCAAAATATAAAAATTTTGTAAAATTTTGTAAATTGTCATACACACACACACACACACACACACACACACACACACACACACACTGAGCAGCCAGATTGTTATCTCTCTGAACACGTAAGAGTCCTGGTGTATGAATTCGTGCATGTGTGGGGTCCGGCCAGCCTGGCCAAGAGGATGGGACATGGGCAGCTGGCCGGTCTGCCTGCTGGTCAAACTCCTGGTCGAGGGGATTTTGCATATTGGCCACTCAGTGTATATGCCTCATATGCAAAGTGTCCCCTTGGGAGTTCCACAATCTGGGAGTTTAATCACTTGCTATGATGTGCACTGACCACCAGGGGGTGCCGCAGAATGAAGGGAAGGAAGGCCTCCGCCAGCAGCTGGCAGCCAGTGAAGGGAGGCCCTAGCTAGCAGCTAGCAGCTGCTAGGGACTTTACCTGTACACATACTTCATGCACTGGGCCTCCTTAAAGGCAATGGGATCTCTGTGTCATCGTGGCATCTCATTTACTGTGTTTGGGATCACAAAAATTCTTTTGCATGACACATGCAACCTTAGTGATTTAGCTTCTCCCAAAGACCCAATGGTTTTTCAGCTAAGGTTTATTCCACCCAGGAGGAGACCTATGCAGAGGTCTGGGGGCATATTTGACATATTTGTTCTCAGGACTATGGTGGTGGTAGTGTGTGCTACTTTCATCTACTATGTGGCCACGAGGGATTCTGCCAAACAGTGAGCAAAAGTGCACAGGACAGTCTCAACAACAAGTTTTCAGGTCTGAATGTCAGTATTACCAGGGCTGAGATATCTTGGACTACTTATAACTCCTGCTACATAGCACATCTCATTCAATCCCTTTCCTATACAAAACTACTTGCCATTCCCATGAAAATGTCCCCTTCCTACAACGCCCTTTTCCCTTTGTTCACTTATGTTTAAAATATTTACTTTGGGGTGACTCCTCGTCAGGTTTTGCAGAAAACACTGCTGTGAGTTTCTCCATTGTATTAGTTTATTATAATACATACATATACATACATATACATATACATATACATACACACACACACACACACACACACACACACACACACACACATATATATATATATATATATATATATATATATATATATAGAGAGAGAGAGAGAGAGAGAGAGAGAGAGAGAGAGAGATAACCTGGGCTGACGAAACATCAGTGCCTGGTACATGGTAGCCACTCAATACTATCAGTTGAATGCTTGTTGGATCAAGACAAACTTTTAAAGATTAAAATATATTTGCATTTTAGTTGATGTTCTCATGACAGAAGGATGAAAATGCCTTAAGCCAGTTGTAATGGCTGCAGGAGGTTGACTGTTGTGGAAATGGAGGGGAAATAAAATTTCAATCACAACAAAAGTTTTCGAGTTAAGTCAGAACTGCGAGCTGCAGGTGTTTTCACTATGCGGAGATGTAAAATATAGTGATTGAACGGCGCTTTAGAAGCGCGAAGATGATACAAGTCATAGAATCTTAATTGCCTTCACGTCTTTTAAGCATTCTACTACCTGTAGTCATAGCAGCCTGTCTTCTGCTTAATTGTCTCCCATCTCTACAAGGCACAGTAACCCTGAGAGCTTCTGTAGGACTGAAAGTTTCTGAATTCCGGTGAGTCGGAGGTGGTCTAATCGAAACTCATTTTCTCTATTCTTAACCCTCACCCCCAAGCAGCGACACCATGATCCTCAGCTCCCACATTGCTCTGCGAAGGGCCATCGCATCTTCAAGCCATTCCGTTGTCCTTAGCTTTAGAGGAAATTCACTCGTGTGATGTGTGAAGTGATTCAGTACAACAAACCCTCCAGTTTCTCTGGTTTGAGGATCTATTTTCAGTCTCCATTGTGATACTGTGTGCATTGGGCTTGTCAGAAAGCTTGTCTGAGTCCAGGCTTAGCTGTTTGTCACCTGAATGGCTCTTTGCTTGTTATTTGCTACCAAGGGCTCCAGTTTCTCTCGGTATAAAGTGAAGCATTGGGATAAATGATCGTTAAGGTTCCTCTAAAGGTCTAGCCTTCTTTAACTCTATGATTGGTGTTGACAGAGGAAACCTCTGCTCAGATTTTGCATGTGTGCAGAAGGGTTTGATCATGGCAGACGCTAAGCCTTGTTGATCTTCAGACAGCTCATCCTTAGACCTTTCTGCAAACGAGGCTAATTTCTTTTTAATAAATGTTTGTTGTTGAGTGAAGGCACACATAATGTGAGTGCTATCCTTTTCCCCTTTGAGGGACTCTGTGTACTCAGGTGAATTCGCACTTCTTTAGTACTCCTACCAAGAGACTGTTGTCAGTTACCATTGATAAACAATCAAAAAGCGCCTTTCCTTTGCCCTGTATATAGTCCTTGCAATCCACATTCAGGGAAACTGCCCACCATTGCCTGACATGTTAATAAATTCAATTACCCTATAGCCTATTCTGCACTTTAGTTATACTTCTACAGCACAGGGCTAGGAAATATTAAGCTCAACGCATAGAAAGCTACACATTTTCTATATTAGGATATTAGTAATCCATCATTAACCATTCAGTCTCTGATGGCTGCCCTGACTTAAGATAATAATAAACTCTGAGAGCAGAATTGGAGCTCCTTGGCATAGATTCTAACCTGAGGTTAATTTTTTTAGAAAGCAAATGCCTGTCAATTGTCCTTGTTATATAGAATTCATGATCGGAATTTAAAACATTCATCCTTGTCCCTACCTGCTCTATTGACTTGTATAAAAAGACATTTGGCCTCTTTAAATTTAAAGATTAATTAATGGTGTATCCCTTAAATCATGCCTGGTCAAGCTTTCCATATATATGTATAACCACTTTTGAAGGAGAAGTAATTATTAATGAAATAACTTCTTAAATGATTTAAAGTAGGTACATAAGGCTATCTTACTGAATGTGCTCCATAATATGTATTCAAAGGCAGCCACATAAATATTTAACAATCTCTTTTAAAGAATATTATTACATTTAGGTTTGGCTCCTTAAAAGTCTCCTAAGAACTCAGGCAAGAGACCTTGTTTTAATATGAGAAATATTTGAGTGTTTGTTAGGAGTAACTTGTCATTTTATAAAGTATTAATAGCTATCTACAAAAGACATACTTTTCAATATTATTTCTTGGAAAATGTCATTTAGTAGGATGTCAATATTTTCCCATTTTTATAATGGTTGTCTCTTATAAAAAACATAATTGAGACATAAAGCCAAGCAGGAATCAGGAGGCATCTGTAGGGCTGTGCCTGTGTACCACCCAAAGCCCAGGATATCTATTCATGTTTCCCCGAAAATAAGACATCTTCCGAAAATAAGATCTAGCGCATCTTTGGGAACAAAAATTAATATAAGACACTGTCTTATTTTCAGGGAAACAGGGTATCAGCCAATATTGTGAATAAGTAGAAAGAGGGAACATGCATCATTGTTACACATGACCGAAAATAGAGATAAATGACAAATCTGGATATCAAAAAGCCACCAGGTCATCTTTTAAGCCAGGACAAGAATGCACACAAATTAGTGCTGGGGAAGGTTGAGCAGGGTGAGGATAGGAAGGACAACATTATGCTCAGGCCTTGTGACCATGCATACCTCAACTTCAAGAAGATTTTACATGCATACTCACACATCACATTTTAATATCATGAATCATTATGAACTTCTATTGAGGATATCCATTATTCTGTAAGTGAAATAGCTGTTGGTATTTTAGAATACTTCTATGTGGAGCTTAGAATACTTCTATGTGGAGCTGTAAAGCAAATCCAGAAATGCTATTTGGACCTGGGCTGTATGTTGTCCAGAAGTGCCAGATTGGTAATATGGTATTACCTTTTGTTTAGATGTTTTATTTGCTTTGTGTGTTTTTTTATTTGGTATAGACAAAGACTGAAGTAAATGAAATAATAAATTTGACTTTAACTAGATACAATGAACAAATAGTAGCCTCCAGAATGAATCTTTAGCTTGTAATGCTAATGTCAGTGTTGTTGTTGTTTTATTATAACTAAAGGGAAGAATTGCATCTTTAAATAGGAAGAAACAGATATTTCCATATATCAACTTTATGGTTAGTTGTCATTGTTTTCTTCCTTTTTTGTTTATCCTTATCACATTCTCAAAATTAGACATTTTGTTTATATGACCTACTGAACCAGATACAAATATTAATAAAATAAATTTATGATGCAATTTTGTCTTATATAATAAAAGGTTAATATGCAAATCAACCAAACTGCAGACGGATGAGTCACTATGACACACACTGACCACCAAGGGCAGACGCTCAGTGCAGGAGTTGCACCCTGTTGGTCAGTGCCCTCTATACTGGGAGCACCACTCAGTCGGAAGCTCTGAGCTGCTCTCATGGCTGGCAAGCACAGTGGCAATGGCAGGAGCCTCTCCCTCCTCCTCCATGGCAGCGCTAAGGATGTCCGACTGTTGGCTTAGGCCTGGGCGTGGGCAAATCAACCAAACTGCACACGGATGAGTCACTATGACAGGCACTGACCACCAAGGGACAGACTCTCAATGCAAGAGTTGCACCCTGTTGGTCAGTGCCCTGAGGACTATGTTAGACATCCCCTGAGGGCTCTGAAGGCATAGGCTGAACTCAGGAGGATTCCCCCCCTCCCAGAGTCTTGTGTACTGGGCCTCTAGTTTTCTATATTATCCTATATACCACATAGAAACTTTAGTGTGTGTGTGTGTGTGTGTGTGTGTGTGCATGTGTGTGTATAATGTTGTGTTTTCTAAGTGTTAGAAGTAGTGCATTTGCAATTCCTAAAACTTTGCTTATTTTAATTTGAAAATTTCCTTCTTATGTGTGTATAGTGAGTATGATAAATTTTTGATATCCAAGTTTTGTATGATTAAATGTATAGTAATCATTAATTGATTGACTAAATCTTAATCACATCAGCACTGCCATATAACAAGACATACTTATTAATAATTTAAGCCTACATTTATAATTTTTATTCAATTTTGTAAGGATAATTATTTTTTTCATAATGAAAATAAATTCTTCACAATTCAAAGGAAAAGAATAGACAATTTTATTTATTAGACTCGACATATTTTGATGATCAAACATTTAAAAACAGTGGAAATATAAATCTATAAATTTACTCCTCACATCAGAACCCAAGATTGTTAGATGATTATCTTTTTTTGCAAAGCATAATTTTAAGTTAATTTTGACCAAAATAACATTATTACTGAAGGAATGATTTTTTTTTGTTTGAATTCTACCAGTGCCTTACCTCCATATAGTTTTAAAATTTAAGCATATATTATTCTAATTGTTCAAGGTTACACTATTACCTAGGAGATAATGTAAAAATCAGTAATGAGGCATAAAAAAATACTTTACCCAGCTATGCAGGAATACAAAAAAATGGCTCCAACATACATCAGTGAAACTAGAAATGGAAAGAATCAGTTAAAATAATAGAACCTTTTAGCTCATGCACACTTTCTATAAAGTAATTTTATCATGATTATTCTAGGTCCCTCCACATGAAATAACTTATCTATATTCATTGAAAGAAAAGCCAACTACATTATCTGTAGGGCCCTAGAGGATTCATATTTATTTTTCCATTTTAGTTTAGGTCCATTGATCTTGTTGTTCTTTGCAAATGTGTGTGTGTGTGTGTGTGTGTGTGTGTTTAAATAACATAGCACAGCAGATGTTTGAAATGCAACGTTATGGTATTATAAATTTTCTGTTTGGCTTTAAAACTCATGGAGACAAATAATTATAGCTCTCAAAGAAGAGCTATTTCTTTACTTTAACTATATAAAATGGGTTATTGATCAATGGGAGGTTATACTCCTCCAATTCCAGAGTGGTAAGACTCTACCTAGAATGCTGCTTGCATTTCTTGGGTTCCCATTTTCAGGTGAATATTCATAGCTAGTGCTGCTCAGACTGAAATGAGAAAGAACACAGCTGTGGCTTAGAAAACATACCTCATAAAGGATGATTGAAGCAAGTAAATAGGTGTAACTTGGAGACAGGATCAATAAGAGGAGCCTTAGGTAAGTTTGTTCAAATATGAGTAAGGCTACTATGGGAAAGACCTAACCTGTGATGCCTAAATGGACATAGATCAGTAAAATGATGAACCTTCCAGTAGTGGTGTCTAAGAAGAAGGGTGCTACAGGGGAAGGGAGGGATTTCTTTTGTTTGTTTATGTTTTCCCCCAGCTTATGTCTTTTCACAATGTATATCTGTATACATAGCAAAATGATTACACCACCAACCCAGTCAATTAATATATCTCTCATCTCAAATAGTTATCGTGTGTGTGTGTGTGTGTGTGTGTGTGTGTGTGTGTGTGTGTTTATTGAGAACATTTAATATTTACTCTCATAGAAAATTTAAATATGAGTATTTCTTGGATGAACCCTTAAATATTTTCCAGCTCTTATTAATTTTATACATCTGGAATTATATTGAGATTTTAAAAATTAGTGTGTGCTGAATTGCTCCTTTTGCAAGCTTCAATTTGTTGATCAGAGCATTGGGTTTACAAAGAGGAGTGAGCCCACCCAATGGGGTATGCAATACAACCCCTTGGGATAGAGCATAAAAGCATTAGCACTTCTACTGTTGTTTGTTTTACCTACTTTTATACTTTCATATATTTTAATAATCAATATAATATTAGTTCATTTATACATGGTTATAATTTACAAATAAATGTTTAAAATGTATAAATATCAAATATAAAATGTTTTTATTGATAACAATGTGATATAAAAGAAAACATTTGGAACCACTTACAGATATGGAATGAAGGAAAGTTAGTTTAGAATAACTACACTGGAGTTTCATGTCTATGACAGAAATAGAGTTCAACTCAAAGACAACATTTAATATTATTTTTATGTTTTCCAAAAAAGGCTATGCTCAGATTAAAACCTGAGAATATGTTGGAAAGTCAGGGCTTGTTAGCCATATTAATGTTAATAAGTTTATATATTGTCACAAAATTAATTATATATGAAAATTGGGATGCAGTGATAATGGCATCTTGCATGAAGCTCTACCCTCTCACATGTAGAGTCATTCTACATTTACCCAAGGTTTTAACCACAATCATTTTAGTGGCTTGGTTTATTACCTGCTAAGTAGCAGTTCTTTATTAGAATGAATATGAAGTACATAATTTATCACAATTAGGCTTAATTGGCTATCTTAGTCTCTGTTCACTAGGTGCCAAAAACAGAGACAGCCTGGACAACAATTCTCACCTCAGTACCCAAAAAGGACAGTTTTTTTTTATTATTATTTCCTGCCAAGTTTTGTAACAGATGTGATTTAATTTCACTCTCGAGTACTCAAGTAAGGGGCATCCACACCTTTAAATACCATATTTTACTTTGTCTATCTTAAAGTTATTTACTTTTTCTAACAGCTCTGTCAAGAGCACTTAATATTGAAAACTTAAAATGATTGGGGTTTTTTCTCTCTCTTAATAGTATCTGGATGAAGAATATAAATATTGGAGAGCATATTTTTGGAACATTTAGCTAACATTGTTCATTACTTTTAAATCTTATTCATAAAGAAATTCTTTCAGTCTCCAATATAAAGGCAGGAGTGACATTTATTTGTGTATTACATTGTTCCAGTCACATTCCTTTTTGTATATTCACTGCTTGATTGGAGTCTCCTGATTGACATCAGAAATTGTGTGTGTGTGTGTGTGTGTGTGTGTGTGTGTGTGTGTGTGTAAGAGAGAGAGGGGAAGGGAGAGAGGTGAATTAGAGGGGACAGAGAGAATGGTATTGGATGGAGAAGGATAAGGGAGAAAAGCTGGGGTAAGAAAAAGTACTATGACCTACAGTGAAAATGATACTGAAATTTTGTATCTTCTTTATGATTACCAAGTGTTCTAAAGAAACTTAAAATCAAGAGAAAAACAGCAAAACAAATTATTGGATGAGAGAAGTGGATTTTCCTTATCCACGGGGAAACATATTTTTAAGCCATTCATTGATTAATAGATCCACCAGGATCATAATTGAAGAAAATGTTGATGTTCTTTGGGCATCCATGAAAAAAAAAAAAGCTAACATTAAATGCATAAAAGTAAATTTATTAAGAATAAGCTGAGAAAAAAAGGGGGGAAATAAATTCAAAACCAGAAAACCAAAATCAATACCACTGAATAGTTATCCAGTGGCTATGACCAAGATTGTCCCTAAACCACAGGATTATCTTAAAATATTTAGCTCTCTGCTATGGTATTATTATTTTTTTTTACTGGCTTATGTGTTGACTTTTGTGGGTACATGTGGACAAAACTGTGACATAGAACTGGATTATACTGAGATCTGGGTGTAGTAAGGATGGTTGGTGATTATATTCAGAGGCTATTTGTATCTAGTTTTTGTATCAGAAACATAATTTTTATTCACTTGTGGTCTTAATTTAGACTTAAATTCTCTGACTATAAAAATGACAGTAATATAAATAAAATTATAGAGCATGAAATGAATTGGCAAATACAATGTCATATACAGAGATTATTATTGCAAGTACTAAGTTTTCCTGTGACTGTGCTATAAAATATAAGCACATAAGAGTCTTGATTTAATTTATGAGTGATAATTCTTACATTACTTAAAGTAAATTATATTATGTAGGTAAACAAATGATATTATGATTTTTGGTGATAACTTAAAAGCTGAAACTCTATTCATGTAGTCTAAAATGAATGATCTCCTTTTTTAAAACTGAAAATCTTGTGAATGGCAATACATTTTTCTATTAGGTAAAAACAAGTGTAGTGAGGACCTTATTTTCTGAAAACATGCTCAGATAATTATTAGATTATTGTTATTGAATTATTCTTCTAATAGGATCAATGAGCACATGATTGGAAGGAGAGGGTATCTTGTCATGAATAGGAATGTATGAATAAAACCAATACGTTTACTCCCAGTCAGTGTATTTCAAAGCTACTTAATAGCACTTAAAACAACTGGTATTCTAATTATTGGATATGGCATTAGAGTATCTCTATAAATAAAATTACTCCACTTGACAAGGCACAAGTTACATAGAAACATAGGCAAGCCAATTTTGTCTATGTATCAATATATCTTTGCCTACCAACCTGTAACTATTTAGATGGTTATTTTTTTAAATTTTTAGAAACTTTATTGTTGAAAGTATTACATATCAATATATCCTGCCTTTTTCCCATTAACTTCTTCTAGCCTGCCCCCTACCCCTACCCCAGGCTTTCACTACCATATTACATTATTTTCAACATTAAAATCTAACATATATGATTATCTCAGTACTATCATGTATGTTGAAATGAGGTTTATAAAGTTTTGAACTTTACCTCTGCAGGTTACTCGGTCATGTTCTGAAACACAAATATGATATTCATGTTTCTCATCATTGAGAAACAATGAATATTTCATTTTAATAACTAGGAATGTCCTTATTGCCTGGAAATAACCACTCTACAGATGTTGAGTGCCTGCAAATAGGCTTGATCTTCAGTAGGAGCTGGCTGGCCATTCACATATGTGTACAGGCACTTGTCAGTTAAAAAGAGAATTTAGGATGAAATGCTTGAAACAGAGGTACTACCAGCTGAAGTGTAAACACATTTAGGAAATACAAATAGTGTTGTTCTAGTTTTTAAAGTGATATTGAGCACTTAGAGAAAATGAGTAAATGGAAAATGATAGTTTATACTTCAGAGAAGCCCTGACAATTTTTGGTTTATTTTAGAAATTAGCAATGCTTTTACTAAGAAAGCAATGCTGACTATCAAAATGGAACAAGAAAAAAGGTACCTATATCTATATAAATATATGCAAAACATATAGACAAACATGTAGTGTAACACAAATCTCTTCCGCCTAGTAGACACCTTGGCTGAAAGCCTTTTGAGATCACCTTCATAATCTAAAAATAAAGTTAAAGCCCCATTCCCTACAGTGCCGTCTGCTGGGCAGAATCCTCACCAGATAGTTTTTAAATATATTTTTATTGATTTCAGAGATGGAGGGAAGGAGGGAAGGAGGGAGGGAGGGAGGAAAGAAGGGAAGGAGGGAGGGAGGGAGGGAGGGAGGGAGGGAGGGAGGGAGGGAGGGAGGGAGAGAGAGAGAGAGAGAGAGAGAGAGAGAGAGAGAGAGAGAGAGAGAGAGAGAGAGAGAGAGAGAAAGAAAAGAAGAAGAAGAAGAAGGAAGAGGAGGAGGAGGAGGAGGAGGAGGAGGAGGAGGAGGAGGAGGAGAAGAGGAAGAAAAAAGAGAAAGAGAGAAACATCAGTGATGAGAGAGAATCATTGTTCAGGTGCTTTCTACAGGCCCCACACTGGGGATTGAGTCCATAACCCAGGCATATGCTCTGACCAGGAATGGAAAGGTGACCTCCTAGTCATAAGTCGATGCTCAATCACTGAACCACACCAGCTGGGTGACCTAGTACCTTTTTTTCAAGCTCCTAGTAGCCCTACAATGAGTGGGGATCATATTTATTTGTTAATTTTAGAACCAACACTACTTTGTTGAATCAGTTATTCAGTAACTTGTGTTCATGAAAGGTGCATAATTTTTTATTATTGCAAGATGCTCAAGAGATCAAGTGTGTTGCTTTTTAGAAAATTACTTTTTTGCAACATAAGAAGTATTTATGCTTTTGATAGCCTTTAAATTGGGATATAAGTTGATTCTGTGTCATATTTGCTTGAAAGAATTATATATTCGAAGCTCTGTATTTAGTATGGCTTATGTAGATTTATTGCATACATTTCTAAGGGAATTTATTGGGAAAATAAAGCGTGCAATTTATTGAAATATTACAGTCATTTAAAAAGTAAGCCATATTACCAAAGAACCATTCTATAGTGCTATTCTGTGACTTAAGTATTTTAAGGTAGAATATATATGCCTAAGCGACTGTTAAGACCGAATGGCTGAAACAACCAGAATGACCGGCTGACCAGCTGAAAGTTATGATGAGCACTGAACCAGACCTTGCTGCTGGGGCCCTGACAGCCCCAAATCTGGATCACCTATACCCTGGCCCCAGACAGGAGGGAGGAGGGAGCCTGATGTCTGGTGGAATCAGTTATGCCTTCTCTTGCTGCTAGGGGCCTGACAGCCCTGAATCTGGATCACCCACAGCCCAGACCCAGACAGGAGAGGATAGGAAGGAGCCTGATTTCTCATGGAATCAGCTATTGGTTAGCTTGCTGCTGGCGCCCTGACAAACCCAAATCTTGTTCACCCACCCCCAGACCCAGACTGGAAGAAGGAGGGAGGAGGGAGCCCAATTCCTTGTGGAATTGGCCGTTCCTTAGCTTGCTGCTGGGCCAACCTCCCCCGACAGGCTGGCCCCCCATCAGCCCAGATCACCAGCCAAGCCAAGGGATCCCACCCATGCACAAATTGGTACACTAGACCTCTAGTATAAAATAACCAAAACAAATCTAAATAAATGGGTTCAGCAGATTTAACACTTTGTTGTTATTGGTAAAATGCTAGCAGGTTACTTAAAGTTGTAGGAGCTAAAAACATAACATTGCTTTGTGCATTGTCAAAGGAAGCTGGACCAGTGAGTTGGATAGAAGGCATAGCTGTAGGACTGCAGCTCTTAATCTGCCTTGGAGTCTGTGTATCATTAACTGAAAACCACGTGAGCCATTGTGAGAATTCCATACATGTCTGTACTATCCTATTATTAAAGAGACTTACATGTGCTTAATTTAAAATTACCTACTCTGTAAGAAGAAACATGAAAATAAATAGAAAAAAAAACAAATACAATTTAGAATCCTGACATTGTGTTCACATAGCATGAGAAAAACTATAGAACTGTAATGTTTAGCATGATCTCCTTTTAATACTATATCTAGACATCACAATTAAATCTCTAAAACTGTGATTTGCATGGGACCCAACCATACCACTCTTAAAGCTGTGTAAACTTGACCCTCAATGCTGCCTATGAGAAATATGTTTTGAAATCTGAGCATGGTTTCAAGTGAGCAAATGCAGAAGAAAGGCCAAGCAGAGCCTCCATTCTTACGCTAAGTTTCCCACCATTGCAGGAACTGAATGAGTCCTTCTATAAGCGCTTGTGACTTCTGACCTCTGGAGTCTCTGCAATTTAATGATCTGTAGTAAATTTTGACTGAATTTCTAGGTTGTTTTTTTTAATCACCAAAAGCAGGTGTAATATGCAAAAATTAATATTCCCTTGATAATATATTTTTAAAATTATTCTATGCTGCTTTATAGGCCACTGAAATGAAAGGAGAAGGAGTTGGCAAAGGGAAATAAAGTATAAATTAATCTAGACCTTGGTGGACAGGTTGGTTCATATAGTGACTTCAGTGGTCTGAACAAAGCCCACAAAATATCCAGTGCCTGATTCTGTGTCTTAATATGTCCTTGAACAAAGCAACTGGCTTTGTTGCACTGTAAGGTAGATGGCATTAGCACATTTACAATAAAACATGACATGAGATTGCAAATCTTTGTCATACTATCTGGGATAAAAACTGGGGATAAGTGTCATGTTATAAATCTAGTTCTGTCATGATTATAAGTACAGTAATAATTGCAAATGACAGCTTAAAGAGAATAGAAAAACTATCTTGACATGCAAATGATGATAATGTTATCTATATTCTGAGTAATTTTACTTCAGGTATTGCTCTGTAATTTTTTTATGATCCATGTTTTCATTATGAAGAGAAAAGAGCATTCAAATTAAATTTTATGCTCATCAAAATTTATTTACCCTAATGTTAATATTGCTTAATCAGCTTTTATACAATTTGTATATTATGACTTATTTTCATTTCTTTAATGTAAAATCCCCTAGATCATTTTGCTAAAGTATATCTTCTACAAATAGTATGTAGCTGGATTTTATATTATTACTTTGAAGATTTTCCATCTTTCAAGAGGCAAGTTTAGAAGCTGTGTATTCTTTTTCTAGTCTTTCCAGGTTTACTATTAACATGTTGACTTCATAGAGTTGTGGTAAGCCAATATCACTGTGTTTCTACCAAATATTATGAGAAACGTAGAATTTTCCAACCTTAATTTTCACACATCCAGTTGTAAGTATGCAAAACACAGAGTTTATTCTTGTTTTACTATTTATTAATCATTGAATTATTTTCCATATAAACAACTGTAAACCTACTTTTGCCCCATTCTGTAAATGTCATAAGAGAAATCAGTATACTGTTCAAAAGACTAATGCAACATAATTGCAAAACACTGTCATTTAATCGTTTAAGTTTAATCTGTGGGTAATTTGTTTGAGTTTTGAACCAGTAGACTTACTTGTTTAAATGTTAGTACTTAGCAAATAAATACTTAATAAGCTAGACCCATTTACTTCAAGGTATAAACCTCAGCCTTTTCCGAAGTACAAACCTTCCCCATAGTACAAAATGTATCACGTTCCCCATGTAAGATCCCTAATTGTTACTGCATGTTTACACCTTTATATTATAGCTTTCAAATCTAAAAAGTTACAAACAAACAAACAACAGTTATATAAAACCGGAACACCGGTTTTATATAACTCGAGTGGACCAAGTCCAGTATTCTAGAATAAGCAGCCTGACATACCAATTTTCAAAGTATGTCTTTGACTTTGTACTACTGCATGCTTATTTAGGACTCTAGAGAAGAAGACTTCATTTACAAAACATTTCTTAATAAATGTTTGCCATATTTAAATATGTGCATCCACATATCCATCTATGTACTAGTATATCTCTAATGGGTAGTACACCTGAGAAAAATATAGAATATGAATTTTATGACATCCATGGGTCACAAAATACTCTGACAGGATTGAAATTCGCCTAAACAGAAGTAAAGTGAACCTTAAGAAGAAAATCTTGACCATCTATTCCACAACTCTGTAAAAACAGTTCCATGTTGAACCTCTGAGCCAGAAATGTGAGAAAATCAAGTAATTGAGGCCTGTTAGAAAAGAAAATCAGCCAGTGGAGTGAAGAGTCCCCACACAAGATAACTGAGACAAGTATACAGACTGGATTAAACCTAAATTAGTTACCATTTTAAAGGATGGAATGTTTAAATAAAGCTTAGATATAAATGAATAAAATAAAAATATCTAGTGTGTGCTCATGTCCCATTTACTTACCCAATAACCTAAGTTTAAAGAATACCTCATTATTGACTAACATAAAATAAGCCAGTAATGTACAAAAAGAGTGTTTCATTAGTGCCACTATCATGTAGAAATGTTTCCATTTATGTCTACCAATTTATATATATATAAATTGTTGTTGTAACACACAAGGTCTAGCTTTTCTTTGGATCCTCTAATGCCTCCAAGATAACTTTTAACCCTCTTAACCTGGAAGAAAAAAAAAAGTTATCCTATTGGTCCTATTTTCCATCTGGTTCTATTACATTGCTTCCACCTTATCTCCTACTTATTTTCTACCACATAAAACCTGTCTAGCCACCATTTTCCCATTCTCTCCCTTAAAATGTCTACCATCTTCTATCTCCAGGTGCTTATAAACTCCTGCACCCTCCCTCTATTATCTCTGACAATGCCTTCCTCCTTATCATTAATCTGAGTCTTTCCAATTCTGTTAAGAGAATCTTGTGTTATATCACACTGCCACAATGCCTTTCTTAACATGTTCTGTCCAAAATTAGCAACCCTTTGTACAAATTCCCACTGCAATTAACTATAAAGTTATATATGTGCATACAGTGTGGGGGAAAAGTAGATCTACAGCTGTTCATAGGGGAAATAAAACTATATATATATATATATAAAAGCCTAAGTGACCAGCCAACCCACCAACCAGCCGGTAGCTATGACATGCACAGACCACCAGGGGACAGACGCTCAATGTAGGAGCGGAAACCACAGGCATGGAAATGTGGAACCAATTGATGAATCTCGAAAAGAGGGAGGGCGGAGGGTAGGAAGAGATTAACCAAAAACCTAATATGCATACTGGAGTCCCAGTGCATGGATTTGTGCACTGGTGGGCTCACTTGGCCTGGCCTGTGGGGACCTGGCCAATACTGGCTCTCTGACATCTCCCAAGGGGTCCCAGATTGTGAGAGGGAGCAGCGCTGACCAGGCTGAGGGACACTAATGCACTGGGCCTCTAGTAATAAATAAATAGTAAAGCAAGAATAAACTCTCTGCTTCTTGTATTCATGACCTACTTTTGTCCTGCCATGTATATGGAGCTATTATTAAATGCAGTTTTTAAGAATTACTTTGTGATTCAGTTGCTATTCAAAATGGTATGGCATTTCTAAGTCATTTAAACATTGTAATTATTTTTATTGTGCTTAAATCCTGAAAGGATTTCATTCAAAATGCAATATTTAGAAATGTATGAAACATCTATTTAGCAATTTGTAACCTCTAAAGATAGTAAGGTTAGTGCAGGAAATTATTTGAATGATAACTTTAACTGGACAATCTCAGAGACCTTAATGAAATCTCACATCCTTTATTATATATCTAGAATGGTGTTAAGAAGTTATATCACCATTCTTTTACTTTCATGGCAAAATATCAATGAACTAGAAGCTTTTTTGAAAACCTCAGCCTTTGCTTAGGGAAAGTACAAATAATGATTCTCAACTTATTACTTCTCACTTGCAACATTATTCAAAATTGGTTTAATGTCCTTTGTATACATTTTATCTTTATTAGATTACTAGAGGCCCAGTGTGAGAGAGAAGGAGGTCCTTCAGCCAGGACTCCTTGACGAATGTCCACTTGCCACTGCCATGCTCAATGGCCATGCACTCAGCTTCTGGTTGAGCCGTGTTCCCCCTGTGGGAGAGCACTGACCACTAGAGGGCAGATCCTGTGTTGAGTGTCAGCTCCCTGGTGTTCAGTGTGTATCATAGCAACCAGCCATTCTGCCATTCGGTCTATTTGCATATTAGCCTTTTATTATATAGGATTAATTTACTAGGGGCCCAGTACACAGATTTGAGCCCTGGTGGGGTCCCTTAGCTTGGGCCTCTCCCCTCTCCCAATCTGGGACCACTCAGGGGATGCCTGACTGCCAGTTTTGGCTAGCTCCACTGCAGTCCTATATCCCCCAAAGGATACAGTAGTGCACTCCCACTGATCCCAACCCCACTGTGCCTGTAACTGCCGCTGCTCAGTAGCACTGCCCTGGAGGTAGAAGAGGCTCATGCCACTGCAGCTGCACTTGCCAGCCATGAGCCTGGTGTCATCTGGCCCCATCGGGCAGCTGAGCAGCACTCCCACTGTGGGAGCGCACTGACCACCAGGAGGCAGCTCCTGCATTGAGCATCTGCCCCTTGGGGTCAGTGCGCGTCATAGCGACCAATCATTTGGTTGTTCAGTCACTTAAACTTTTATATCTATAGGTGTAAGTTACTTTTAGGAAGCAGTCGCAAGGAACTTGAAAAAAATGATTCAGTAATTCAGCTTTAAGATCATAGTGTTCAGTTGTTTAAAGGTCACCTGCCCTTGGCCTCATTTCAACTTAATTGGGACAGGTTAATCTTCTTTTCTGTTTTTCTTTCACTTTGGAATGAAACTGGGATCTCTGTTAGTACTTCTCATCCATCAAATCCTGTGACCTTGAAAGGAGACGGCAGCTCTCCTTCTCAGGAGAGAGTCTGAAAATGAGAATTAAAATAGGTCTTCTCAGTGGAGACCCACAGCAACATGTAATAAGACATGTAAAAAAAGACCCTATCACTGCAGGCATTCTGTAATATTTGTCTAAGTAGCATATGGAGTCGCAAAGAGAATTCATTTAAGCTCAGAATTAAGAGGGGAAAAAAGAAATTAGTAAAAGATGTTAAATCTCCTAAAACTCATCTATGAAAAGTTTAATGGAAGTCAAAGATTTTATAACTTGTTTCTATGCCATGCTAGTGGAAAGCTCATCATTTCAAAATATGAATCACTTTTCACTGTGACTTTCTAAAAGACACCCCCCAAATAAGAGTAGTAATAGAAATTGCAAAAGCTATTGGTAATAATGTAAATTTTTATTATTATAAAAATAATATTTTTATTTTAAAAAGTGACAGTACATTTTTAAGCAAGCACAAGATGGGTTGCTTTTATGATACACACAAAATTAAAATGAATATATAATGAACACTAGCAGCAATATTCATCATCTGAGAGTCAACATTACTTCACTAATTTCAGTGTATTGAGGAACATTTCCAGGATCCCAGACCACTGTGAAAAGTTTGTGGAAGGCATTGCAGACACTGCCTGACCAGCCATGGTGAACCTCACCGTGTTCTTGGATATGTGGACAGCTAGCCCTTGGGCCACATCCTCTTCCAGCTGTTTGCAGACTAAGTTCCAAAGACAATGGGAAAACTCCCGTGCTCTGAGCCTTGGGGAGAAGGATTGGTAATGAAGTTTCCTGCTTCCACAGAATTATTCCCAGATTTATGTGCCAGGATGGTGACTTCACACACCATCATACACAGGGGGCAATGCCATCTATGTTGAGAAATTTGAGGATGAGCATTTTTTTACCTTAACTATTGCTTGCAATTTAAACTCTTCAGATATTTTGTTCTGTGGGTTTACTTCTCTAAATACATAGGGGGTGGGTGGGGAATGGTTTTAAAAAACCCACAGAGAATATCTTTTCTCAACCCTCTTTTCTGTCTATATTTACAGGATACATGTATATTTAGACTTTTGCTCCACTGTCTTCATAAGTTGAAAGAGATAAAAAACATGATAGCTCCATTAATTATTTACATTCTGCATTTAGTTCTACCAGAGGCTGAAAGACCAGGAGAGACACTGATCAATGGCACTGATGTGGGCGAGGCTGCTGTTGGAGAGTGGAGCTTTCATCTTGAGGCAGAGAATACAACTCCTGTAGTAAATAAGTACACCTGCATTATAAAGGAAACAAAAAATGAGACCAGACAATATTATGACAAAGGAGCAGATAGCTTTAGTAAAGTTCCTGTGAAAGGTGGCTGATTTTTCTCTCAATAACTTAGTATTCACCTTGTAATTATATAAACATTCAAGATAAATCTCTGTTTTATTTTACCACGTGATGACCTAACTTATTAATAACAATTCTGCCCTTCAAGGATACCCACCTTGGGTGGGACCAATATTCTCAGATTATACCATGAGAAGGTGGGCCTAGAATTCCTCAATGTAGCAGCCCCGTTGGAGTCTGGGATCACTGAGTATGTGATTGAATGGCTTCCATAAAGTGTAGTTATTTCTCACTTTGAACATTGCTTACAAAGCATCCCCTCACATGATTTTTTTCTCTCTATTATTTACTTTTCTGATGGAGTAGTGTATAAGGTTATGGGGTTACAACGTTGTAAATTTTGACAATAAATTTTAGGACAAAAAGATAAAATAACATAAAACGCAACTAGCCTATGAAAAATAATTCTTCTCAGGAAGGTTTACTTTTTCAAGATATCCAAGATCTTGATGGAATTGATATATTAATAGACCACAGTGGATATAATTACATGGCACTTTAAAGAAACCAACTTATCTCTTCCAGTTCATTTTAATTGATCCATACATTTTTCTTCTTGAATGTTTGGACACATAAAGACCAGATGGTGAACTTTGCAATGCCAAAAGATGAAGAGTGTGTGTGTGTGTGTGTGTGTGTGTGTGTGTGTGTGTGTGTGTATAAATATATCCAATCTATAAATATTCAGGAAATGAGACTTAATCTCTAGTTATAATCCATGCCAGTTTTATACAGTGTTATCTTGATAATCAGTGCATATTACAAAGGCCTATTATGGCTCTTTTTATATTTTGGCTTATGTAAATAATGGTAATATAATGCTATATACCTACTTTAAAATGTGTTTTAAAATGAGCATATTTTGCCCTAACCAGTGTAGGTCAGTGGATAGAGCATCAACCTGTGGACTCAAGGGTCCCAGGTTCAATTCAGGTCAAGGACATGTATCTTGGTTGCAGGCACATCCCTACTAGGGGGGGTGCAGGAGGCAGCTGATTGTTGTTTCTTTTTCATCGATGTTTCTAACTCTCCCTCTCCCTTCCTTTCTGTAAAAAAAATCAATAAAATATGTTCTTTTTAAATGATCATATTTCATTTAAAGACAAAAAAAATCACACTCCATTTAATCTCCCTACAGAGCCCTCTTTATAGATCTTATTTTGTTAGGTTTTATAATTAAATTTGGGTAATATTGGTTAATAACATTATATACATTTACAGTGTACAGTTCTAAAGTACACCGTCTGTATATTGCATTGTGTGCTTACTACTCAAAGTCTGGTCTCCCTTCTTCATCATGTATTTGACCACTTTATTTTCTTTATTCTCTCTCCATCCCCTTCCCCTCTGATAACCACTATACTGTTGTAGTATTCCATGGTATATTTGTGCCACATCTTTATCCAATCATCTTGAGGAATACTTAGGTTGTTTTTATGTCTTGGCTAATGGGAATAGTGCTACAGTGACCAAAGGAGCATGTGTATTTTTATAAATAAATTATTTCAAGTTTTTTGGGTAGATATGCAGAAGAGAGAATGCTGGATCATATGGTAGTTTTATTCTTAATTATCTGGGAACCTCCATAATGTTTTTCATAGGAGCTGTACTATTTATATTGCCAACAGCAGTGTACAAGAGTTTTAGTTTTTTTCTCCACATCCTCTGTAACACTTATTTCATGTTTTATAAATAATAACATATAACAGGTGTAAGATGATATGTCATTGTGTTTTGATTTCTCTTATAGCTGGTGAAGTTGAGCATCTTTTCATAAGTATGTTGGCCATTTGTATGGCTTCTTGGGGAAAGGGTTGGTTCAGGTCCTCTGCCCATTTTTTTAATTGGATTGTTTATTTTTTGTTGCTGCATTCTTTATATATTTTGGATATTAGCCCCTTATTGGATGTATCATTTGCAAAAATCCATTGCTGCCAATGGGGCATTTAGACCCTGATTTATAATTGGATTTTTGTCCATTTCCAACTTTAAGGTCTGTTAGAAATTGTTTTATATGTGTTGGACTCTCAGGTTGGGTGCATATGTATTGATGTGTTATGTATTATTGACAAGAGATAATGGGAGTGAAAAAAGTCAGAGCTCTTTAGGAAGTAAATCAACAAGAAGACTGGACTGCATAAGAAGGGTGAGGGAAGTGTCAAGAATAACTTCCAGGTTTTATGGTCATTGCAATTAGGAGAAATAATTGGGTCAATATATTGAGCTCACATATACATAGGATAACAGAAATTATTTTTCCTCTGGTTAAAAAATAGTTATCCTGGTGATCATATATGTAATTAAGAACTGGGCAAGTCTCAAAGTTTAAAGAAAGTGAGGATATTTTACCCACTACATAGCAAGTATTCTGATAATTTTAAGTGTTTATGTTAATATTAGTCCAAAAGAGAAATATCCTTCAATTTAAGCTCCCTCATTTAACTCATATATATGTTTTCTATCTTGTTTTTTTTGTGTTATATTTTTTCACTCAATTACTTTTGTAAGTCATTGGTAAGTTTCTAGGGGAAAGTAATCAAAATGAAACAATATTTTACATTTTTGAGAATTTTAATCGACATGTTTAGTTTTTATTTTTCAATTATTATTTCTACCTAGGATTTTATTAATGATCAAATAGCTTATAAAGTAAATTTTACTGTGTAGAATGATCTATAGGCAGCAGCAGAGATTGCTTCTTTTCATCATATTGATATATTTAGAGCATCTAAAAAAATAGGAAATTAGAAAAGCATTTTCTTATATATATAAATGCTCTTCAGCAACAAATATACTATCATTTCCATATTTTATTAATTTATACTACACATAATTTATAATAACAAGCCAAAATGTCTACAACAGATAACTAAGACTTGCTTAAGCTCTAAAAATAAAAGATTTTCTGAGAAGATGCATTAAACCAATCTTGGTAAAAGAAAAACTTGAAAGAATTTATTCATTCACAAATTATTTGTTTAGCACCTAATTTGAATAAGGCATGGTAATGATATCCATGATATTAAAATACAAAGATATAATCTTGTTCTTAAGTATATAGAGACCGAATAACTTGGACTTAAGAAATAGTTGTAGGATGAACACAAACAATTACATCATAGTGTAAAGCAGTGGTCAGCAAACCACTGAGCCACATGTGGCTCTTTAGCCCCTTGAGTACGGCTCTTCCACAAAATACCATGTACCCTAATTAAGTTAATAACAGTGTACTTGCCCATATAATGGCTCTCAAAAGAAATTTCAATCGTTGTACTGTTGATATTTGGCTCTGTTGACTAATGAATTTTCTGGCCACTGGTATAAAGAATGTGACAAATCATCTATACACAAGCTATCTGCTTACAGTTGCTTGCTTTGGGAGCAGAGACAAGGAGCATAAACAGAAAAGAATTTGTGGAGTTGAGACTTGGTGGGTCAGAGGAAGGTTTCCAATCAAATAAGGATTGGGATCAAGAATAAGGAATAGCATGATCAGTGATACAATCCTGAGAAAGCATAAGAGGATTTGGAAAATAGTCTTTAGTTTATTAGGATTATTGTTGGAGAGGATGAGGAAGAAGAGGATGGGTAGGTAAAAAAAAGACTAGATTATGAACCACCTTTTAATATTTTCAACAGATTAAATAATTTTAGGTTATTTTAATTTTTAGATTGCATTGAGTTTAATGAATACACATATATACTACTTATAATATAGACACACATCCAGGTATCCAAAAAGAATGTATATACACTTTAACAGCTGATAGCTCAACTTTGAAAATGAAATCTATTTTTATTTAATTTTCATTGATTTCAGAGAGGAAGGAAGAGGGAGGGAGGGAGGGAGAGAGAAAGGGAGAGAGAGAGAGAGAGAGAGAGAGAGAGAGAGAGAGAGAGAGAGAGAGAGAGAGAGAGAGAGAGAGACATCAAGGAGGAAAGAGAAGCATTGATCAGCTGCCTCCTGCAGGCCCCACACTGTGGAACAAGCCCGAAACCCAGGCATGTGCCCTGATCAGGAATTAAACTGTGACCAGCTCAACCACTGAGCCATATATTTTAATAAACACTGTCTTTATAAGTATTCAGTGTGTGTGTATACATTTTGGAGGGCATCATATATATATCTGGATGCACAAATGACAATAATTTTAAGTGGAGTTATGCTGTAAATTGGGAGAGTTGGGCTTGGAATTCCATATCCTCTGCCTCCTCTCCCTGTTTAAGCCCTTTTGCACAAACAACAGAACTCACCAATGATGCTCCTATATACACCAGCAACAAGATTTGGATTCTGAAAAACAGGTGTTAGTGAACCCACCAAACGAAACACTCGGTTTAGAAATTATGCTATTAAAATAATTTCGGTCAGCACAGGATTTGTACTAAATTTGTAAAGCAATTTATACTAAAAAGCCAGTGATTATTGGTTAATTTCATGACTATTCAGCTTATTTTTATAGGCATCTTTGTAAAACACTAACACTGTACTTTAGAGGTGCTCATTAGAATTCTTGGGTTTAATACTAAGAGTGACAGCAAATGACCAGGAAGAGGAGAGCATGAGGTGGGTAGGCTTCCACTAGAGCAGCTTTCATAAGCAAAACAGTAAAGTAGTTTTTTTTGTGAGGTTGACTCTGAAATAAAATTTGAAAAGCACGGTGCTGTTTAATAACATATGCATATTGTAGTCTTAAACGCAAGAGCATTGGCTTTGGGATTCATTTCATTCATTGACGTAACCAGGCATCTGGGGAGGAAGGGGAGTTGAGATTTATGCAGGCAACGTCTTATAAGAGTAAATTCTCATATTTGTTGGAAGATTTCTAGTATAAGATCACCCCCTATATAAATGCTCCAACAAATATATTAGACTAAATAAAACCCATGAAAGGCTGCTGGAAATATCCCCTGACAATTTCATGATCTTCTTTTGCTCCATTGCTGAAGAATTAGATGACTCTTCCTGGAAAAAAAAAGTCTCTCTGGACCACCTGCTATCACCCCCATGTCCAACCACTCATGTGGAACTCACTGCGTGCACTGGTTCCATGGCAGTTCTGCTAAACCATGTATCAAAACTTGGGGACAATAAGATAAAACCAAAACTCCTCAAGACACGGTGTGCAAATAGAGCCATGAAAAGTAGCAATTGTAGCCACAAGTAAAAATGACAATCTTCAGGCACTCACCAACAATAGTTCCTTTCAACTGTTTGCATAAATATGAGAACACATTAAAGTCAGCATTATCATTTTCTAATACAAATCACTGTTGCATATCAGTAGGAGGCAAAGTATAATATCAACAAATATCAATGCTTAAGATTTTCGTAAAGAGGGAAAATGTCTACTTTTTTAAGGTAGAAGATGGTGTCTGCCGAATTTTATCATGTAAAGGTGCCCCTTCCCCCTTTGTGAGCTATTTTTCAGATTTTTATTGCAAAGAAGGAAAAGGAAATAAACAGAAATTAGGCAAAATCATCACAGCCTATACTAAAACAAACATGCTCTGAGCTTGCTTCAACCAGGATTCAGATAAGCTCTTTATGAACATGCCATGCACACTGATGGATGCATCGCTTGTCCCATTTGAGAAAACAAAAGTAGTAATTCTTCAAAAATGCCTCTAATAATTGTGCTCAGGATGTTTGTTCTGGCGTGTGTGCAATTGTGAATGTGTGTATGTATATGTGCATGCAAACACTCTTCAAATACACACATACTTTTAGTTAAAAATGAAGCTAACTAAAATTTAAAGAAGGCAAAAAAGATATCATGTCAAGCACATGCTAAGTATTAAATATTTGATAAATGTTGTAAGGTCAGGAAAATTTTCTTTGGCATAACGTTTGTCAATACCCATGCCTACAAATTATAAGCAGTAGAGCTAGTTTGTGGTCTCTCTGTATATGTATTTCCCACATCTACCTGGGATATTTTAACACCCCTGCACATACGTATAATTTGCTTACAATTAGTTCTGTGGCTCTTTTGATCTGTATGGACTTCAGTATTATATTGGTCTGGAATAGAACATTCTAGAGCCATTCTATCAATAGCAACTTTCTTGAAAAGTTTGTGGACAGACTTCTCAAGCCTTAAGTGGGTATTAGACGTGCAACTCAACTGACATTGATGTGACCAGAAAGGATCCAAATTGGAAGATGTAATTCAGTTTACATGTACACCTTTCTATGTGGGCTCAAACAGGGTGGGGTCAGCTTATCTGTCGCTAATTATGAGTTGTTTCAGAGCCAAGCATTTTAGAACATGTGTCTCCAGTTTCTGCTAAAATCAGTTAAGACTTTGGTACTTATGCTCTAGCATAGTATCATTTCGTACAACAGCATAACATTTTTAAGCTGAGAGAAAATGGTTTAGCTTGAAAAATCTAACAAAACCTAAAGATAGAACATGTAAAAGACCTTTGGGTTTTATTCCATAAGTAGATGTAAATGCTAATGAAATGTTCCCCAAAACACATTTAAATTAAACCATGAGCTTCCTTCATGATTTCATGAAGGTTCAAGAGGGATTGCAAATGTAACTGCCATTATGATAAGAGCACCGATGTGCTGATGGGCCGCATTCCCACCACTATAGACTGAAGGTAGGCTTCCTTTCCCTGCATATTAATAACGACAGGTGGTGCCAGAGATAATTTTAACCAGATTATGGTGTGAACTGTAGTTCTGACTGAAAGACTTTTTTCACTGCTTTGCTTGAATAGAGTGTGACTGAACACACTTTAAAATTCATTTTTTCTGCAAAGCATTTGACGATTTTTGTGAGAGGACTGATGAAACACTTGCTATGTTTTTAAATAAGTAAATAAATAAATTTCTGGGGGCGGGGAAACATAAAGCACTGGTTTTTAAAGGGCTTCTCAGACATTTGTATGAGATGGCTTTTTCCCCATTTCTGAATATGAAGATGCCTGTTCGCAGAGCTTCCAAATGTGGAAGTATGTGTATAAAGAATGCACAGAGAGAGAATTTATCCTCCTTGGAGATATATATTTGGTGTTTATATTTTGAAAGAGTATTTTCTAAGTAAACTAAGTTTTTACTAGAATTTGCCTTTGGGTCAAATTCTGGGGCATTTGGATCTCATAAAAATATTTGAGGAAATTTTCAATCAATCAAAAGTGTTTCTTTTACTGAATTCACGTGTGTGTGTGTGTGTGTGTGTGTGTGTGTGTGTGTTTGAGATCAAAAGCAAAAATATATATCCTCCTGTTTTTTAACAGGCATGTTTAAAGCATAGTCTTATATACTAAAGTAATCACAAGCAAAATATCAAAATAATCACAATTCTCAACTATCAAGTTTAGTAACGAATTAAATGTGGTCAGCGTAAAGACTTTACATTACTTAGCCAAGAGTTTCCTTTTCTAAAGCAATGCTATATGCATTGTGATGACAAAGAAAGCATATCTGAAGATAGCACCAACTCATAGCACAAATAATTTATTGTTATTTATCAATCACTGATATCATGCTTACTATATTATACCTCTTTGCAAATATAAACTAACTTTGTGGCCTTCACAACACTATGAACTATGAATCTGTGCTCAGCAGCCTTAATCAGAGTGTCACCCTTAGAATGGAAAGCACTTCATAAATATTTGGTCTTGGACTTCCAACCACAATTGGATAACCCTGCAGAAGAAAGGAGAAAGCTATACCACTTTGCATTATTTTTTTTTTCTGTCAGATATCCCAAGTACTTAAAAGACATCCTATATAATAAAAGCCTGATATGCAAATTGTCCCCTCGGGAGTTCAACTGGGAGTTCAACCTCTCGCTATGACATGCACTGACCATCATGGGGCAGCAAGAAACATGGCAGGTGTGGGCAATGTGGTGCTGGCAACGGGCAGCAGTGGAGGTTCTGCCAGCCCAGATGGGCTCTGATGAAAGGGGATCATGGCGGGTTAGTGGAGCAGGTGAGCAGCTGGCACCAGGCCAAGGCAGGTGCAAGCAGGGGCCCGATCACCCTGGTAATTGCCCTGCAGATGGTGACCAATGGCAGTGGAGAGGAGCAGAGCTGCCACCTGACTCCCAGGTGATGAGGGAGTCAGGCAAGGGACCTGGTTCCCATTGATCATCCTGCGGGCAGAATGATGGAGCAGATGAGGGTGCAGTACCAGGCCACTGTGGAGTGACAGGTTGGGCTTCAGGGCTGGGGAGGCAAGCTGGGGCTGTGAGCCTGGGGCACAAGTTGGGGCCCAGTCCCCACAGTCCACCCCACGGATCCCACTGGTCATGAATTTGTGCACGGAGCCTCTAGTCTGTTATAAAGCTTTTCAGAGGGTGATGGATTTGCTTTAATCTTTCTCCAGAGAAAGGAGGATATGAAGGAGAGTGGATATGAGTCTTAGTCCACAATGCAAATGAACTAGAAATGTGCTTTAGTACTCTACTGTTCCATTCAGTTTGCAATTCTGAACTTCCCTTTATGGCTTCACATCAGGTGTCTGCTCTATCTCCTCTTCCAGTGTCAGGATTTGGGAGTGAAGGGGCAATGAGCCATCTGTGCTAATCAGTGGCACACACAGGCTACCAATAAGATGCCTATTTTCCCAGTTCTGAAGGCCTCTTCAAATCCTGTCAGTGTTCCATGCTCGCCAAGCATCTTTTGCAGGTCTGCATCTAATCCTGTCTGCTTAGATCCTCTTGTCTGGAACTTCTATAAAACTGCAATCCCTGCCTAATCCTCTGAAATAACCTTTCTCTCTCTCCTTCTCGCTATTTAGGAGTGAACCACAGGCTTTTCTCTCATGATCTGCTCAAAACTCCCTGTAAATTTCAATAAATACACTCTTACAAAGTGCTTCAGTGCTTTGAGCACAAACCCAGGGAGACCAGCAGGGTATCTGGGTTTTTACCCTGCTGCATTTCTCCCTTAGACAATGAACACAAAGCCAATGATCTGCTAGTGTGGGTAAATGGTAAAGAAGAAAATTCTACACCAGATACATAAGTTTTCTCTTATGAACATTTTGCTCAGCTCAGAATGATTGCCCATTCAGGCATTAAGTTGAATGCATTGTTTATTAACAGGTATAAGTTAAGGGCTTTTAAAAGAAGAATATCTATATATTAATTGTGATGTCAGATCAGAAAATACTATTTAAAGGCACTTTGTATTTATCAAGTAAAAGTTAACTGGCATATTTGGCATGCAGATCTATCTTTTTTAAATGCCCTTCTCAAATAATTAAAAAAAAAACAAACAGGTTCCTTAAAGAAATGACTGATTCAAGGGCTGCAGTAGGCAATATACAAGGTGAGTTGGGTATACCTGGTAGCATCTAAAATTAAGGATGTAAAAAAACACACATGCATAATGATGGTGGGATGTCAAAGGGATATTGGAGCCAACAAAAAGAGCTCCAAATGGCAAAAGCTGGAACAATTTGAACAAGATAAATTACATAGTATTGGCTTATAATGCAAAGTGTGAAGTAAATTCCTATGATTTTATACTGATGGACAAAAATGATTAATGGCTTGGAAAGAATAGACACATCTATGCAGAAGGATGCCAAGTACCATTTGTAGATACTCTGCCCTCAAGAAGGTGGAGCATAGTTATCCATTCCAAAAGTGTAGGTGCCTATAGCAACTTCTCACCAGAGAATACAGTGTGGAAACGGGGAAAGTAACCTTAGAGTAGAGAACCTGGCATGCACCGTCTCAGTCAGGTGATCAAAATTAACATCAGCAGTGGTCTATCATGTTGGTAGCATGCACCCTTCATGTGATATGATGAGAATGACACTTTTCTCTTGTTAGCTTTCTCTGAAAAATCTTGCCCCAATCTAATCATAAGGGAACTATAAAAACACATTCTATAAAATGCACTCCTCAAAAATCTCAAGGTCATCAAAAGCAAGGGACGTCTGAGAAACTGTCACAGTTTTAGTCTAAATTAAATGTATTGTGGTCCCTTGGATGGGATCTTGGAACAAAAAAAAAAGGATATTAGATAAATACCAAGGATATCTAAGTAAAGTATGGATGTTAATTAATAATAAGCTATCAATATCCATTCATTCAGTGTGAGAGCTAAAAGAAACTCATAAATATATATTCTCTGGGAAGAAGGGATGCAGTGAATCATTTGCCACAGAGCAGTTAACTGTTCTGGTAATTAATTTGCATCATGCTAATGGGAAATGTTAACAACAGGGGAACTAGTTGTGGGTATATAAAAACTCTGTACTAGCTTCGCAACCTTTCTGTAAATCGGAAACATTTCTTAAATAGCAAGCTCATGTTAAGAATTCAAATGGGAATCAAACCATTCATGGAATGGAACGAGCCACCCCATTGAGCCTTCCCTGCCTGTTTTCTCAGCAAACACAAGCCCCCTCCACAGGCCTTTACATAGTGGGGGGACTTTGGTAAGTGGCAAACATTATCACATAGGGGAGGGTTAGGAGTTGAAAGCTTAAAATGTTCAAGTTTCTTATGGAATAACTTGTTTGCTTCAATCAATATATGGGACGAATTTTTTTTTAATCTAGAAGCAGCATATTTTCTTAAACTGTAATTTTGCTCTCCGTTTTTGTTTGTTTGAGTCTCTGTGGTAAAATACAATTTGAGAGCTTATGGAGATGTTGTAACTACAGTTAATGTCTTTTTCTCTTTGATTCAGAGATCTAAAGAGACACTAGTTATTTTTGGGGGGAGAGAAGAGAAAAGTCAGGAGCAGATTAAATTTAGGTAAAAAAAAAACATTAGAAAGAACATGAAAGAAAGAAAGAAAGAAAGAAAGAAAGAAAGAAAGAAAGAAAGAAAGAAAGGAAGGAAGGAAGGAAGGAAGGAAGGAAGGAAGGAAGGAAGGAAGGAAGGAAGGAAGGAAGGAAGGAAGGAAGGAAGGAAGAAAAGAAAGAAAGAAAGAAAGAAAGAAAGAAAGAAAGAAAGAAAGAAAGAAAGAAAGAAAGAAAGAAAGAAAGAGAAAGAAAGACAGACATAAGGGAAAGCATTGCTCTCCTTAGATGGAGTCACAGCTGTACCACGCTGAGACACTAATGCATTCTGCAGCAAACAGATTGCATAGGAAAAGACACTCTTATTTTAGATGCAATTCAGATTTTGGCACCATCTCCCAGTTTCTGAGGTCATTTGCTTTTCCCTTCATTGTAATGCATAGACGTTGCTCAGACCTTGTTAAATGCAGATTCGGTGCATCAGTATAAGTGAGGTAATGAAGTGGTTTTTGTGTGTTTTTTCCCCTTAATGTCTGTACAGCATATTGAAAGGCTTTTCATTTCAGGGATTAAAATTTTAAGTGAGCAGGTGGCTGACTGCCAGCTACAACTTGCCACCCATCGGCTGTAAAAGAGGAGGAAAAACTGAGGAGTTTACTATCAGTTTACTCTTTATCCCCTACAGGTCAAGGTTGGTAGGTTTGCAAGAACATCAGGAAAATCCTATCGTTAATGAAAAGAGTGTGTGAGAAATGAAGATGCAGATATGTTAAAGCTATATGGATGCCACTGTTTGACTTTTTAGCTTATAACTTGTATTGATTGCAAGTTCTTATCATAATTGACACTGGACACTTAGAAGATGCCATCCTCATCCTGAAAACATAGGTCTAGATTTCTGAATTTCACGTTAAGTTCTATTCCATGATGTATTGAGCAACCAAGTTCAAGGAATGAGGGGAAACTACCATTTATTAGGGGTTTATTTCCTGGAAGGTTAGAGTTGCTGATTTTTTTTTTTTTCTTCCTAGAGCGGGACACCCCCAAAGAAAAGAAACTGTCTTAAGACTTTTGGCAAATATTCTGTGATAGGAACAAGAACATACTATTCTCAGATTTGAGCTGCCATTGAATAATCCTTGGATCTTGAATCCTACATCATTTTTAAAAAGAATTGGGGAGCAATTTCTTCCAGCTTTAAAATTATCTTATCCTATAAACCCAGATATTCTTATCCTCTACCAAATAACCAATACTATATATCCTTTTGTAAAAGCCTGTCAAGGAATAATTTAATCATCCTCTGTCACTACCAAATAGAAAATTACAATTCACTTTTATCTGGAGCAGTATTATCATAATCAGCCTGCTAATATGCCAATTGTTCTTCTATTTTCCAAATCTTTGATGCAGACTTTTATCATGAACAAAGTATTTTCTCTTTTAAAATTTAATGAAATATTATTTTAAAAGTTATTGTACCAGTATTTTATCTCAAAGCAAGTCATAACTGAACTTTCATTCTTATATAATAAGTCTCACTTTGAGAACTTTCTTTACATATTCCTTAATAAATAGAGAATTCTTAAAAATCTATGGATCCCAAGAAACCTATAGTTTCATGCATGTTCAATGGGTATGTTATTTTTCTGCCAAAGGAGCAAAAATTGTTTTTGCAGGGAAGATGAAAAAATAGCTATGATAGCCAAAACTGGTTTGGCTCAATGGATAGAGCGTCGGCTTGGGGACTGAAGAGTCCCGGGTTCGATTCCGGTCAAGGGCATGTACCTTGGTTGTGGGCATATCCCCAGTAGGGCGTGTGCTAGAGGCAGCTGATCTATGACTCTCTCTCTCATCGATGTTTCTAACTCTCTATCTCTCTCCCTTCCTCTCTGTAAAAAATCAATAAAATATATATTTTAAAAAAAGAAAAAGAAGAAATAGCTATGATAATGGTTTGTGGCCTTCCAAAGAACCTTTGTACATAAACAGATGTATCAGTGGTATTAAAATCCCATGGGGAGTGAATAGGAAAAAATGTCCAAAATAGTTTTCCTTAGAGGCAGTAATAAGGAAAAGATAAAATCATTGAAATGTCACCGAAACCAGTTTGGCTCAATGGATAGAGCATCAGCCTGTGGACTGAAAAGTCCTGAGTTCGATTCCAGTCAAGGGCATGTACCTTGGTTGTAGGCACATCTCCAGTAGGAGGTCTGCAAAAGGCAGCTGATCGATGATTCTCTCTCATCGATGTTTCTAACTCTCTATCCTTCTCCCTTCCTCTCTGTAAAAAAATCAATATATTGAGAAAAAAAAGATTCTCTTTTAAAAAATATCATTGAAAAGTCAAAGCAGTTTAAATGTGTATATTTTTAAATTCTCAAAATTTTATCTGGGGTTAGAAAGCAAAGTGCCAAGTCTCTTCCCAAAGCAAATTAAACTGGCTGAGTTACAAATCTTTCAGAAATTAGACTAATAATGAGTGTGCAGACAGATTTTTAACTACAGCGATTCTTTCAAAGACTGAGCTACCCTAGCATCCTTCATAAGCCTAATTGAAACTGATTATGGTTGGCACCTCATAATACACTTCAGTTTAAAAGATTTTTTGGGCTCTAAAAACACTTTTGTTCCCATGTATTTCTAAAATGTTCAATGAAATTCCTTTGTAGCTTAATAAAGATAGGATGTCTAAAATATTGACTTCCTAAAAATATGTCTAACTGCTTTTTAAAATACAAACACGAATTAAATGTAGGCCAGAAGAGCCATGCTTCTTCATATTCACTTCGTGGTGTGGATGAGTGAGCACCTCCCAGGAGTTCTTACTGACAAGCTAAGCCATTGAGAGGATCTTCTTAAGCAAAATCTAGGGGAAGTATCAGTTGCCATCTTCAGAACCGATTTTATTTTTTAAGTACGTTCAAGAAAATTAAGAATTTTCCTTTAAGTAAAAACTGGCTTCTGAGATTTATAATTACCAAGGAAGAGGCACACCATGGATATAATACTTGATTCTGTTGAAAATATGTGTGTGTGTGTGTGTGATATATATGATGATCTAGTTTCAGATGGCAGCTGTTTACCTCTATGTTATTTAACATTTTTGCTAATAAGACTGATAATCACTCTATAAGAAACACAGAATGCAAATTATAATATCAGTTATACTAACAAAGTAGAAATTCCAACTGCATAATTGCATAATGCGTTCACAGCAGTAGATCTGTCAAATTTTGATCTTGTAATTTTTGGCCAACATCACTTCATATGCCATAACCACAAAAGAACAAAAGGAAAGAAAATACATTTTGCATCCTTTGTCATACATTTCACTAAATGATAATCACATCCAAGGAATATGGGAATGGAGTCACAAAACAGTAAGTGCCGGTAATAAAGCAAAGCAAAGCAGAAAAAGAAATGTGGAAATAGTATTGGAGATTATCTTTCCAATTCTATGCATTAGGACATATTTTAACACTCATATTTTTAATTTAAGTGGAGGTAAATATAGGTTAATCTTCTGACTTCTTAATTCAGACCTTGAAAAAAGAGTAACCTATTCAGTCTTTGCTCGTGCCCCTGAGATCTCAATTTGCTTTTGCTTGAGTCTTCCTGTAATAAAGCAGGTCACGTTATTCAAATTCCCAAACTATAGAGTGAGGCATTGGGGTTTCAGGCCAACATCAAGAAAGACAATGGAACCTCAGCAAGATCATGGTCTTGTATCCTCTGAGTTGTACAGGCAACTATGTTTATGTTAGGAAGACCCACAAGAGACATATTTACTTGGAGGCTGACTTTGACTCCAACTCTTAGAAGTATGGATTTTTTACCTAATGCTGAATGTGGAAGAGTGTACCTTAGTTATTGACTCTGTCCCGCCTTCCACCTTAACAAGCTGACTTAAAAGATTGCCAAAGCTCCATTGTCTTTCCTGATATTGGCCCTAAATCCAGGATTTTCTCATGCATCCCTTATACTTTATAAGAAACAGAGAATAATAAGAGGGCATAGATTTCAATAATACAAAGTGAAACAGGTTGCCTGGCTGATGGGGCTCAGTGGTTGAGCATCGACCTATGAACCAGGAGGTCAGGTTCAATTCCCAGTCATGGAACATGCCTGGTTGCAGCTCTGTCCCCAGTAGGAAGTATGCAGGGGGCAGCCCATCAACGATTCTCTCTCCTCGTTGATGTTTCTCTCTCTCCCTCTCTCTTCCTCTCTGAAATCAGTAAAACTATATTTTTTAAAAAAATTAAATAGATTTAAACATAGAGAGTGTGCTAAATAGTTTCTAAAACTCTTTTGCTAGTCAACTGAAGAAAATATGAAACATCAGAATGTTGCATACCACAATTTCATAAGAACTCATTTATGAAACATTTTGCATAATGTAAAGGGATAGTTTATAAACTAGAAATGGAGATTGGAAGTAGATGAATATCTCCAAGAGGAAAATAATGAAAAAACGTATTACTCTTTATTTTGAATGTGTGCAATGTATGTGTTTTGTTTGTTTTTTATTTATTTATTTTGGTTTTATTTGTTTTAGATTTTTTAACACTTATTCATTCCTCTCCTGTATGTTTAAATATCGGTCTTAGCTTTACCAATTTTCTTTACTGCTTTATTCCAAAAATAATATTTTAAAGCCAGGCAATACAATATGAGCTACAAATCTATAGGTTGAATGTGGCCATTTTAAATAGTATCTAACATTCCAGAAATTTCTGATGCTTTTTATTGCTATACTCAGTAACCTTCTATTTGAAAGTATTTGAAGACCTGTGATTTATGGATTGTAAAAAGGAAAGTTTATTCATAGCTTCATTAACTCTCCTATTGCCCTGTATACCCATCTCCTTTATATTCTTGCTGAGTTCCTCAGAGAACCAATTGCAATAACTCACTGGATCTGGTCTTCAAGTCCAACCCTTGCTTTGCCCGCTATCCGAAGCTACCATGTTCTTATATGGTGTGTATTTCTCTACAAAATATATTATCTGACCATTATAATAACCTAATTTAAGATAAGATCTGTTTTCCTACAGTGATAGATAGGTCTTTTGTAAATTAAATGTTAGGTCAGCTCAAGACTTGAATCAATGTAAGCGCAAACAGGGGGAGAGGGGGTGGAGGTAATTGGGAGATAAGGACATATATGTAACACCTGCATCAATAAATAATTTTTTAAAAAAAGAAAACAACAGGTTTATGGGGCAAACCAACCTTGGAGTCAGAGTCGATGCTAAATTATTTGTTAAAATAAATCATTATAGAAAAAGTTAACCTTCCTTCCCATTAATACACAGTGTTATTGGTCAATGTGTCCAGAGATGTGTAAATTTCTTACTTAGATTATTGACATATTTTGATGCTCTGTTTCCAATGAATCTGTTCACTCAGGATCTCTACTATAGTTGCTGATAGTCTTCTTATTTACCTAGATCCCTTGGAAGCATGAAAGCCATCATGCCATGCAAGAAGCTGAGATTCTTATTTTATTAGTATAGCCTTTATCTAATATGGAGATTCCACCATTTGTTCAAGAAAATTCTTCTACAATAGAAAATCTCTAAACTATGCAAGTATTTCCACTCTTAATAGTCCACCAGCTTCATTTACTAAGATCTTTGATATGTTAATACCCCCAAGTGGCATGGCCTTTTAACAAAGAATTTCAAAGGAGTAACTAATATGGGAATTGCAGACCATGTTGCAAGTCCACGAGGAACATTTATTTAAACAGTTGCTTGATTTCCAACACTCACGGCAGTGATTGTTAGAACTTTAATATACCTTTTTATAAAAGAAAAATAGCAGCCCCCTTGTCTATCAGAGATCATACTTTTCTCACCCGTATATTTGTATTTCATAATTAGAAGTGAGAGATACCTCCATAGCATTTGGATTAATAAGACTGAGAGAGCTTTGAGAATATCTGTTCCAAGACTATTAAATCCTAGAAAGTGTACTTGCCCAAAGTAACAGGGGAAATTAAGACTATGCTTACTTAGGATCTCTCACTATGTTCAGTTCTCTCTTCTTTACAAACATGAAACCTTCCATGTTTTATTGCACAAAACTGTAAAGCCAAGTGATTTTGTTTTCCTGTCCTTCCAAGAGTTATTCAAAGCGATGCTTGTTTATATTCTTGGTGTTAATGACAATGTCAGCTAATACACTGGAAATTTCCTCACGTAACATGGCAACCTTATATGTGGCATTATACATCACGTAAATTGAGAGGAAAGCATGACTAATGCTAGCAGGCATCAAAATTAGTTCTGTCATGAACTACTCTGTATGAGTCAAAGAAGCCACAACACTGTATTTAGAATAATAAGACAAGGAATAATGGCACCCTAAAATTTAATGAGGTAGTTTAGTTTAAATGTACATTGTTGGTTTGTGTCAACCTACTGTCCATAGCAGGCAGCACATTTTTTTAACAACCTTGTGCAATGGGGCTGTAAATTACTATAATTAAATTAAGCCATAACCTTATCCAGGCAATATGAGGTATTAGTACTTTGTCAGTATAATCATATTATCTGCTCAGAACAGAAACCACAGTGGGGGGGGGGGGGACATCAAACAGCACAATCAATCATGTCACTTGTAAGTTTCCAAATGGAAAATAAAGCTATTTGGGATTATCTACCCATTTTCCAGACGTGTTCATCACAAATTCCTTGACTTAAGTAATTACCATTTAAGGCATCTCTGTTAACTGGTTGGAAATTTAAAAGCAGAGTACAGTGTAGGATTAAAAATAAAAAGGTTGCCTTAAATAAGCATATCTACCTGTGTTTAGATTTGTTTCCAACCTCATTTTAAGATGCTAGAAAGAATAGATTACTAAATTGATTTTATGGGATGGTAGAAATTCTAATACCGACCACCAGGTATCTTGGAAGCAATATAATGAAATTAGCTTTGGGTGGTTGTTTATTATATTTTTCATAAAATTTGCATTGTTCTGGGATTATTTTGTGTGGATTATTTTTTAAATATATTTTTATTAATTTCAGAGAAGAAAGAAGAGGGAGAGATAAATAGAAACATCAGTGATGAGGGAGAATCACGGATTGGCTGCCTCCTGCATACCCCACACTAGGGATCAAGCCCGCAACCCAGACATGTTCTCTGAATGAGAATTGAACATGACCTCTGGTTCATAGATTGGTGCTCAACCACTGAGCCACACAGGCAGGCTGACTTTACATTTCTTTATCGTGGAATGCTATGGTGCTTTCCTTACTTTGTTCCTGATAATCTCTGAGAGACATCAAGGGGGGGCCCAGGTCAGGTCTTTCATGACCTCACCTTCATTATACATCACCCTTTAATGCTACAAGTAGTGTTATATACATTCAAAAACTGTAACTGACAAAATAAAATAGGAGACAATAGATGTTTCTAGAAAGATATTACAGTGTGTGTAAGGAATTGTGAGGTTTTTGTAATCCATTCATATATACTGCTCTCAAGGCCAAAATTAGATTGGCTTTGTTGCTTGGCCCTGGCTCTTCATTTTGACCTGGCTCAATAGAACTGAAAATATATAATGTTGGTTGTAGAAGAAGAAAAAGAAAAAGAAAGGAGGAGGAGGAAAAGGAGGAGGGGGAGGAGAAGGAGGAGAAGATGGAGGAGGAGGAGGAGGAGGAGGAAGAGGAGGAGGAGGAGGAGGAGGAAAAGGAGGAGGGGAAGGAGGAGGAGGAGGAGGAAAAGGAGGAGGAGGAGGAGGAAAGAAGAAGGAAGAAGAAGGGCAGTAGCCAGAGTATAAGTCAGTCAAGTCAAATTTCTTGGAACATTGTGGGGGGAAAAGAAAGAAAAAAAGAAGACAACCTAGTTCCCAGTAGAGTATAAGTCGATATGTCTTCTCCTTCATCATTACCAGAAAAATAGAATGAAGCCAAGTGAGTACTGTGTTGCAAGGGATTGTGAAATTCACCTCAAAGGGAAAAGAAACTACACAATCGCAGATGTGTTTTTGTTTTGTTTTAAAAACAAATTTTCTTATGGTTCTCTTTCCTTGATTTTACATTAATAATTAAAGGTTTAAAATGTGGAAAAGTGCATTTAAACACAAATATTCAAGTATCCAGTAGTGAAGTTATGTTGCTCTATGTATTATCCTCCTAGGTGATAAAAGAGAAAGTAGTAACACCATTAATTTTAGTCATGTGAGTTTAAATGAATCATGATGTATTATTTATTTATCTTGTTACTGAGTATTCAGGCAGGAGGCTAATTTGCTTGAAAATTTTATTTAGTATACTTTATACTTTAAATCTCTAAGCTTGGAAATTTAGTAAAAGTGAACAAAGTGCAACCAATTTCTTTTTTTCTTTTTTTAAATATGACCTGATAGTTATCTATAATAATAAAAGGGTAATATGCTAATTACACTGGACATCATTCCAGACATCTTTCCGGATGAAGCTGGGGCCAGAGAGAAGCCCAGGTCCCAGGTGCCAGTGGGCAGCCAGGGGAAAGCCAACCTGGGACCCATGCCAGAGGGAAGCCAGTGCCGGCAGCTAGGGGAAGGAAGGCCTACTCTTGCATGAATTTTGTGCATTAGGCCTCTAGTCTTTCTATAACTAAGAGCAAAGAACTAGAGTCCATTTTGTCTCATTGTTGCCTTATTCAAGATAGATGTTTTCTTAAGTCCTGAAGATGATATCAAGTATTTAGCTGAAGCTCTAGGATGGAAGATATTTTCTGGAAAGAACTCACTTCAGGAGCAGTTTACCTACTTTCCTATTGTTATCATTGGTTAAATGCCAAGTTGCAATACATAATTGTGTATATTTAGAAATTTCTGATTGCAATGTTTAGATTAAAATTCTTTCAAATTAGTATTGGAGAAAATAAATATCAATTTCTAGAAAATGATGAACCCTCGTTAGTAAATCAAGCACTTGATAAATGCTATACATGTGTTAATATTTCATTTTTTAAAATAACATAGAAATAGTTAACATTATGCATATTTTATGGATGAGGAGATTTGAGTTACGTGCCAGTAAGTGGTAGGGAAGAAATTAGAACTCAGCATGACTCAAGAACTTGAGCTGTGCTATATTATACTATAATTTAGCCCTGGGTTTTTGTTTTGTTCCCAAATAGTCTGCCAATTTATTCACTGAACAATAATTAATATTTATGACTTTAAATTATCTTAATGATAAGAATGATAATTTAAGTCTTACCACTTCAGAAAGTAAATGCTATTAAGCTTTGGTGAGAATACAGTGAGAAAGGTACTTATGATGTGTTTCTACATTTGGAGTACAAATGGGCACAGTCTCTAAAAATCAATTTGGAAATATAAATCAAAGGCCTTAACTATTTTTGGACCCTTTTCTACCTTGTGCTTTTATAGATAGTAATTTATTGAAAAGGAATAATCAGAGATGTGGATAATGATTTATGTCTACCCTATAACCATCTTTGAAGAGAATGTTGAATAATACTAACAAATTTAAAATTTGCAAATTATAGGATAAGTTAATAAAGAGAGAATGTTCTCAATTCCAAACATGCAAGTGATAATGTCTCTAATTGAGGTTAGTGACAACATATGAAAGTCAAAAAGCATTGAATATTTTGGTTGGTTGTATCCAGTAAAATGAAATGTTACTTTAAAGAACAAAATAGGCCTATCTGGTTTGGCTCAGTGGTTAGAGCATTAGTCCAAGACTGATGGGGTCCTGGGTTTGATTCCTGATCAAGGGCATGTACCTTGTTTGCAAGTTGGATTCTCAGGCTACATGGGGGAGGCAACTAGTCAAGTGTCTTTCTTACATGGATGTTTCTCTCTTTTCCCCCCCTCCCTCCCTTCTATTCTCTCTAAAGATCAATGGGGAAAAGTATCCTCAGGTGAAGATTAAAAATAATAATAATAATAATAAATAACAAAAATAAAAGAGTGGCATCTGCATTAATACATGCTTATGTTTGCCTGAGAAAATCCTGTAGAAATTAGCCTAAGTTTACAACAGAGAAGAAACAGAAAGAGTCATGGTGTCTAGAGTCCATAGAAACCAATGATGATGATAGATTTTTTTTTAAATGGACATTTTATGTAACTTTTTAACATAAAAGCCACCATTTTAGAGTGTACAAGCAATTCAGTATCATTTCTTATATTGACACTCTCTATAGTTCCAAAATATCTCCACATGCCCACATGAACAAACCTCACAGTCATTAAGCTGCTCTCGGTCTCAATGGATTTGCCCACGTTGGCTATTTCATATGAGTGGAATCATATCATATATAATATATTCAATAATCAAAAGATAGAAACAACCCAAATGTTCATCAGCTGGAGAAAGGATAAACAAAATGCTGTCTATCCACACAATGAAATATTATCCAGCCTTAAAAAGGAATGAAGCACAGATGCATGCCACAACCCCTGGATGAACCTCAAAAAACACTACACCAAGTGAAAGAGACAGATGATAGATTTTCTTAAAAGGATGAGTCACATCATTATAAGAAAAAAAAATGTGAAGGCAAAGGAAAGCCCTTTGGATTTTATCATAATAGCTAATCTGTTATGACATATAGTTTACAGAACATTTTAAAATATTTTCATGATCTTTAGACAGCATTGTCATTTAAGTATTATTTCTGAGAATAGTTTTATTAAAGCATTTGGGACAGAAGTCAGATTTTTAAAAATTAGATCATTTTAATTGGCAAATAGTACATTAGTTAGCATGTCTTGCTATTATGCTTTAGTCTACATCATAGATTTTAAATGAATTTATAATACTATATGTATTTTTTTATCCTTATAACCTATGTGATATTTAATGTAAAATAACTTTATTTTACAAATGCCATATACACCATTGTGGTCAAAAGGCAGAATTGCACTTCAGGACTTCAGACAAAATGCTAGCCTTTGTAAGCATATTTCTTCAACAATAAAATGGAGTTAATTGTGTACCTATATAGGATTATACAGTGATTAAGTTAGAAAATAAATGCAAGTATTTAGCACTTTGCCTAGCACACAGTGAGAACACTCAGAAAATATAATCAATTATTATTATTATTATTATTGAGATATGTGAGGGAGAATTGAATCAATCACATATCATTTATTACAGTGGGGATTTATTAAAGTGTAATGAGCTAAATTAGAAATACATAAAACATATTTAGCCTAAGTATAATGGGTGGTGCATATTCAGCCTTCAAATGAATTAACTCAGTGAATATGACAATTTTAACCCATAGGAATGTCTTAGAATTATTTCTGCATTATAGAAATGATAACAAGAAGAAATACACTGAGCATTATCTCAATTGGGAAATACTTCTATGGGTTCTGAGTAATATAAATTGAAATAAATTTTCTCATGAACATCCAAACCATATTAGGTGTGCTGTCATATAAATGACTAATAATGATCAAGAAGCGTGTCCTCTGGATTTAGCCTGCTAACATTACCTGAACTAATTTCTATAGTTAGCCTCTAATCGTCACTTAGAACAATCTTTTCTCTGTACTTCTTGGAAATCCCTTGGCCATTACATATAGGGACTATTATTTCATATCTCTACACTTCTTGGAAATCCCTTGGCCATTACATATAAGGGCTATTATTTCGTATCTCTACATCTCTCCACCTTATATATCGCCTATGCTGTGTGTAGCTTCTCTCCGCCCCCTCCCCCCCATATACTTCAATATTACCAATCCTGTGCATATTCCTGGAGGCAACCTTGCTACCTCCATCCCCAACCCCACTGGCCCACAAGCACCTTGCTTCAAGGGGAACCAACACAAGAGCCTCCCCTGAGTCCAGGCTGAACTTTTTCTTCATCTGGGACCCTAACCACATTGAGAGTGACTCCCTCTTACTCTGATTTACCCGGTCCTTTCCCCTGAGAACACTCTTTCAAGAAACCACTTTCTCAAGAATCCCTGTCTCAAGCTCTGCTTCCAGGACATCCAACCCATGACACTTGCCTGATTTCTCCAGATTGCTCCTCAGAGAGCAACCTGCATCATGAACATGCCTGTTCCACTACCTCTATTATAATGCAGGATGCATGTATGGCGTTCATTTAGCTGTCTTTCTTCCCTACAAGACTGATCTTTGTGAGAGAAGAAATATTATCTTGCTGTCTTTGTATTCTTAAAACTTTGCATGGTGCCTGGTACATATTAGTGGCTAAATAAATGTATTGAGTGAATAATAAAATATGCTCCTTTGTATTAATGCTAAGATTGAATATTTTACATATTTAATCAAATGCACAAGAATATTTACAGAAAAGTGCCTCTAATATAAGCAGCACTATTTTAAATATAACAAAATTCTAAGCTTCCCAAAAACATTTTAAACTGCATCTTAAAATCAGAACATTAGGTTTCATTCATCCTGTTATCTTGTTAAATAAGAATTCTCATGAACTTAGTAGGATTCTTAAAGTAAAACTACAACAAATGCAAATTGATAAACTGTAACATGTAAAGCTCTGTAAATTATTCTAAAATAACGACAGATAAGCCATAGTGAAGTGAATTATGAATATCACCTAAGTCCAAATATAGCCAATAAACCAAAATATATTTAATTTTTATTTCAACTTTAAGCAACACAATGCCAGTATCCAAAAGTCATTTGATTGTCACTTTTGAAGATTTTAAGTGGATGCATATTTATTTTTATGAGTGTTGCTTTGATTGAGAGAAACCTGATTTTTAATACATATTTAAACTTTTTTCAGAAAAAAATAAAAACAAGCATTAGTGTTGCTAAAAAGAGAAAGCAGAGAACTCATCATCTGAATTTTTCCAAAGCCGTTTCGTTCTTACTAATATTATGAAAAACACTGTATTTAGGAGTATAAATATTTCTCTATAATTGCAATGAAATTAATATTCTGTAAATCTTGGTTAAATCTATGCTTTATGATAATGTTATAAAAATGCCTATTAACTATAATTGATTAGCAACGAGCAGGCAACCAGCATGTCATGACTAATTTGGGGTATTGAGCAAGCGCTTATATATTTTTAGTGATTCTGAATCCAGATGACAATTTTTTGGAAAGGTAATAAAGTACATCGGTTATCACAAGCAATATTTTAGGGTACGGAGTTTATTTCCTGAGTTTTAAAAGGTATTTTTAAGTTAAAAATATTAGGTGAATTGGATTTGAAATTTTACTTCTATAATTTTAAACCTTTTCTAATCACAATAAGGTACAAAAATAATTGGATTTTGTCTTGACCTTAGAGCTGCGCCTCCCAAAGTGTGGTGGGAGTAAGAATCACATAGGATCTTGTTAAAATGCAGTCTCACTGAGAGAGTCTACATTTTTTTTTTTTAATTTCAAAAAAGAAGGGAGAAGGAGAGAGAGGTAGAAACATCAATGATGGGAGAGAGAAAAAAAACGTTGATCAGCTGCCTCCTGCATACCCCGCACTGGGGATCAAGCCCACACCCAAGCATATGCTTTGCCTGGTAATCGAACCGTGACCTCCTGGTTCATAGGTTGATGCTCAACCACTGGACCACACTGGCCAGGCAGAGAGTCTGCATTTCTAAGTAGCCCCGGTGATGTCAAGGTTGCTGGTCTGCAATCCAAACTTTGAGAAGCAATGTCTGGCTTGCTCTTTTTTTTCTAGTCCCAGACTTAGTCTTTATTTTAATTCTTTCCTAATAAAGGAAGTTATGAATGATTCCCAGACTGCAGAGTTATTTGCTTGGACCTTTATTCCAGACTAGAGGACTGTTGCATGATATTTGTGCACTCGGGAGGGGTCCCTTAGCCTGGCTTGAGCTTTTTCACAGTTCAGGAGACCTTGGGGATATCTGACTGATGGCTTAGGCCCGCTCCCTGGAGGGATGTCCATCAGACATCACTAGTGCTGCCCAGGGAGGCGGGAGAGGCTCCTGCCACCTCAGAGGTGCTTGCCAGCTGTGAGCCCACCTCAGGGCTTCTGGCTGAGCAGCGCCTGCCCCCTGCTGGTCAGTATACATCATAGTGACTAGTCTTTCTGCCATTTGATCAATTTGCATATTAGCCTTTTGTTATATAGGATGGTCAGCACCAGCACTTCCGAACTCATCTCTGATTCCTTTGACTTTCCCCCAGGAAAGGGGCCCAAGCCATAGATGACTTCAGCAGTGATGCTCTAACACAGTGGTCGGCAAATTCATTAGTCCATCGAGCCAAATATCAACAGTACAACGATTGAAATTTCTTTTGAGAGCCAATTTTTTTAAACTTAAACTTCTTCTAATGCCACTTCTTCAAAATAGACTCACCCAGGTCCTGGTATTTTGTGAAAAAAGCCACACTCAAGGGGCCAAAGAGCCGCATGCGGCTCATGAGCCGCTATTTGCCGACCACGGCTCTAACACATTGGCACACAGCAGGACTTATCAAACTTTGGTGAAAGTTTTGCGGTTCCAAGAAAGTGGAGTTGGCACAACATACAGAAAGTTTGCTATGACGAGAAGGCAAGATAGTTGGTGGCAGTTTGACAAGTCTCACTGCGTGAAAACAAATTCAGATGCCTTGACAGCTCGGAGAAAGCTGTTCTCTTTGGCATTTTACTTCTTCCACTGTTCTCCAGGCATGTTATCTCAATTTCTTGTGAAACTACACTTATGGCCCAGGAAGTTCTTTAGTAGCCAAGTCACACCTCCGAGTTCTGTCAGTTGTGAATAACCCGCGAGGATTTTTATTCTCTTGTCAATGTGCGTGGATACTTTCCAGCCATCCATCCCTGCATTTCAATAACACTCTTACTTTCCCAAGGCTTCCCCAAGATCTCTGATCTTATAGCATCTCATCTTCCTACCGAATAAAATAGTATAGATAACCTTTGTTTCATATTCATTGACACAATAAACATTAATTAAATTCCTGCTGCAGGCAAGGCTATGGTAGGTACCAAGGGAAGAAGTAAAGATTAATGAGTCATGGTACTGCCCTCAGAGAACCCGGAATGTAGCAGAGAGATAAAAACATGTGCTTGAATTGGAAGGTAGAGCGGGCTGAGGGCTTCAGTGAGTTATAGATCACATGCTGGGAGAATTCATCAAAGCACAGGCTGATTCCCATCCCAGGGCACTGTGTGAGGGCTTCCGATGGCTTCTCAGCACAGTAGCTTCAAAGCTGGCCTTGGAAACTGAGGTGGGGGTGGGGGCAGGAGCTATTTCAACATATTACAGGGCTAGGGAAGCAGAGATGCTGCTTGGGGAACAGATAGTATATGATCACTTTGTTTTGGTTGGGACCAGTCTGGGCAAAGTATGATTGACAATAGAATACAGAAGGTTTCTATTGGAAAGATGGGGACTTAGACTTACACTCACATTCCCCTCAGAAGTCGTCTTCACAGCAGAATAAAATGAGGTATAGGGTGAGGAGATGACTAGGTAGAGTCAGAAAGCTAGGAAATGGCAGGTTTGTGTTTTCAACCCCCTTTCTGGGCTCCATTTTCTACCCTAAAGGTTAGTGGCATGTTGAATCCCAGCCCCAACCCTAGCTACCACAAGGGCCCTAGCTACCCCTGTGGCTTCAAGGGAGGGAGAGAGAACCATAGCCCAGCGATAACAGGGGAATTGGCAACAGGCTTTATTTGAAAAACGGATGAGAGAGCTAATTTTGCTTTTGCTTTAGCACTTTTTTTGTACTAAAATATCTGGTTTTTGTGCAACCCTTTTTTGATGTATTAGTATTTTTTTTTTATTTTTTTTTAAGCCACAAACTTTTTTTCCTCTCCTCATGCTTCAGGTGCATTCCTTTTTACAAGATCTATGACTTGCCACTAGAAAACACAAATGGGTAAATTGCATTTGGCTAGCCATCATATTTAATTTTTTTCTTAAACTGTGTTATTACCTCCTAGGCACTTTCTGCAGCACATTTGTTCAAAATAGATAATACATCATCATGGCTTTTCACAGAAAAAAAGGGGATTTTAATGAAAATGCCACTTTTAATAAGAAACCTCAATAATATGTGGTCATGGTTGTTCCAGCAGAAATATAATGTATAACACTTTTTTCAACAATTTAGTAACAAAAAAAAAAAGTGTAAGTTTGTTTTGAAATGCAATACTAAAGAAGTTGGAAAAATAATTATCTTGAGATAGGACACATCCTATATAATAAACAGGTAATATGCAAATTGACTCTCATGCCTTGGCACAAGATGGCCTCCCCCATGTGGTCAAAGATGTCCAGCAGACAATCATGCCAGCAGGGAAGGGCAGTTGGGGGGAACCAGGACAGCAGAAGAGGACATTTGGAGGTGACCAGGGCTGCAGGGGAGGGCAGTTGGGGGCAACCAGGTCTGCAGGGGAGGGCAGTTGAAGGGGACCAGGCCTGCAGGGAAGAGCAGTTAGGGGTGACTGGGCCAGCAGGGGAGGGCTATTGGGGGTGATTGGGCCATAAGGGGAGGACAGTTGGGGGCAATTGATCAGGCAGGGGAATAGTTAGGTGTCGATCAGGCTGGCAGGGAGTGGTTAGAGGGCAATCAACCTGGTAGTCAGGCAAGAAGTTGTAAACCACCAATCTTGAATTGTGAGAGGGATGTCCAACTGCCATTTTAGATCTGATGGATTGGGCCTAAACTGGCAGTTGGACATCCCCTGAGGGGTTCCAGATTGGAGATGGTACAGGCTGGGCTGAGGGACACTGCCTCCAGTGCATGAATTTTGTGCACCTGGCCTCTAATAATATATATAAAGTAAAATTCTCAAAATTTACTGCATGATATAATACTATTTATTTCTAGTGCTTTAATTTATTATCAAAAGAAAGAAGAAATAAAAAGTAATAATTGAGGCAGGCAAATTTTATTGAGTATATTTCTACTTTTTAAAATTTCATTGATTTGTTTCTAGAAAAGGAGATCAATATAGACAAAAGACTTACAATGTCCGTGTTTGTTCCCATGCTAAGGGAAACTTGAGCGTCTTTTAATTTACATATAAGAAATTCTCAAACTGTATATTTCTATAATCTGTCCTCTCTAACTCACAAACTGATGATATTAACTATTTAGGAAGAGTATATTCAGTTGAGAAGGACAGGATGGGTAGCATACCTTTTCATTTTTAAAAAGCCTAACCAAGGAAGAAAAGCAAGAAAGTTTGAAGTGGAGGGAAGTTACAAAAAAAAAAAAAAAAGTCATGTATTCATTCTTGTCATATTGATGAATTGAGGAGCCATACTGTGTCAACCCATATATGGCAAGTGGACGAAGTGGGAAGATTGTCAGAGGCCGTGCATGAGGGTCCTTGTGGCCACGCAAGCAGATTAAACTGTATTCTCAGTCTGGAGCGTTCAGAGTACAGAAATGCCCTTGGCTATCTGTGAAGGAAAGGAACCTGAAGCAAAGAATGGAGCAGAGGTGAATGTGGACATGCTGTAGAAACCAATAAAACTTAAGCATGGGGCTCAGGGGGTGTGTACCATGCTATTCGTTGGGCTATAGAAAGATTGTGAGTTTCACGACATAGAGGCTATGTCTGTTTTACTTGCTGTTACCCTATTCCCAGTGAGGCACATGGAGATCTGAGATTCAGTAGGCACCCCTTACTTACTGATTGCCCCAACCCTCAACTTTATAACTGACTAATAATCACCCTGAAGCTTTTTATAAACTTCTTACACAAACTTGTTAAATTCCTTGTTAAACTGAGTTTGTGCTACAATTGTAAATGAGTTATACTAACTACTGAGTTATACCCCTTAAAACATATAGAATTAATGCTCAGGCAATTCTTTTAAAATAAGAAAGCAAGTAGTACTACTTCCATAAAAGTCACATATCATAAATTCTCAAAAACATTCTTCATCTAGGAGAGTCAGGAGTAGGATTGTTTGATTGTTTTAAATGATTGAAATTATAAGGATCTCAACATAATGACCCAGAATAGGGAATAATTATATTGACTGGAATATGATAGAACCCTCAAAAGTGTATTGAACCATATACATACAATGTGAAACTTAGATCACTATTATATTAAGGCTATGATACTGAAAACATACATTTTTCATTAAGATGAAAATCAAAGAAAATCTGAATGTCTTCTTAGGAAAAGATTTGCCTATCATCAATTCTTATTACTCTCTTTTTCACCATCTGTTGGCGGTACTACACATGGTCAGAGAACCTAGTATTTTATATGCTGTGAATAGTACTTGAGACAGATTTGGTAATTAGTATGTATTTTAAAATAATTTCTTCATCAGTTAAAGTAAAGTAAACCATACTGTGTAAACCCATGATATGTGGCAAGAGGGTGAGGTGGGAAGATGATTTATATTATATTAGTAATTCCTTTTACATGTAACACTTTTGTAATCCTAGTCATGAATATATTCGCTATAGCTCTCAACTCTTAGAATTTTTGGCTTTTCAGTTTTGTGAGTAAATCTATGTCCACAAAGCTTATGTGTAGGCCTTACTGGAAACCATGAATCTTGTAGCCCATGCAAAGATAAAACAGAAATTTTAAAAATTTACAAGTTTAGAGAGTTACATATCCTAAATAGCCTTTCTGGGCTCACCCAAAGTCAAAAGTTGACAAATTACTAAATTACCAAGTCACCAAAATGGTTTTTATCTTGTCATTATCCCAGTTACATGATTTCTCGTGTTTCTGGCTACAGACCATATTGCCTTCTGGACAGCTCAAATAAGAATCATATTATAGGCTGACTCCTACCTATTAAAGACAAGTGTTGTGTCTGCCAGTGAAAGGTGAACAACTCAGCTAAAGCCCAAAGAAAGCCTTTGTGCCCTTCATAAGGGTGTGAGATTCTCGAGGATAAAGAAGGTTAAAAATGGAAGCACCCTTGGTCTCAGTTAGACTTAAGAATCTTTGTGATCAGATCCAAAGCTCAGTGAAGGATTTCTATAGCATTACATCTATGGAAGAAAGGAAGACTCTCTGGGCCAAGAATTCCCCATACTTAAATCTATTTTAAAATATAATGTGCTTTAAGACTTTAAAATTACAGCGGGGAGAGTAGGGAGATCTGGGGGAGATAAGAGATCAACCGAAGGACTTGTATACATGCATATAAGTACAACCAATGGACACAAATCTCTGGGGGGGGGGGGGTATGTATGAGAGGGGGGGGCAATGTTAAAATATGTACACAGATAATAATTTAATAAAGATACATAGATAGATAGATAGATAGATCATATATAATCTGCTTTAAAGTTCAGGGCATTCATGATTTTTCACATCTACTTACTTGGATGTGGACAGAAAAGGAATATGCAAATAGAAATCAAAATCTGAGTGTCTTTACAAATGTATTTGGGTAGACTTTTCCAAGCTATCTTTCTGAAAACAGTAGTATTCCAAGAGATGTAAACAGTACTGAATAAGATGATGCATGACAAAGGCTTAATATAGTATCAGAAATACAGTCTATGTTCAATAAATGTTATTAATCTTTATTGTGATTATTATATTGTGGCTTTAAAAAGGCGAGACAGTGCCCTCGCTGGTTTGGTTCAGTGGATAGAGCATCAGCCTGTAGACTGAAGGGTCCCTAGTTTGATTCCAGTAAAGGGTACATGCTAGGCTGCAGGCTCTATCCCCAGAAGGGGGTGTTTAGGAGCAACCAATCAATGATTCTCTCTCATCATTGATATTTCTAACTCTCCCTTTCTCCTGAAATCCATAAAAATATATTTTTTAAAAAGTAAAAATTAAAAATTTATAAAAAGGCAAGGGAGCTTTGTGGTGAAACCAAGTCTAACACCCACATCTTGGTTAAAGTTTTGAAAAACCTGTTTGAATTTTTTCCCCAATTGTAAACAGACCTTTTTTTATGGAATGAGTTGGGAATCAAGTTTGGGAAATACCAGTCTAACCATAGTTTATGAGTAATAATATTTCAGTTAACTGAATATGTACTGACTTCCTAATGCATGTCCAGTGTCCCTATTGCACTAAGGGCTGCAGCAAATACACAGAAATGAGACAGAGATGCTAATTGAGTGCCAACCTATGAACCAGGAGGTCATAGTTTGATTCCCAGTCAGGGTACATGCCTGGGTTAAGGGCTTGATCCCTGGTGTGGGAAATGCAGGGGGTAGCCAATGAATAGTTTTCTTTAAAATCTAAAATGAAGAAATAGGATTAATGCACACAAAATAAATCAAGGTAACACAAGCACATCCTGGAACGTTTCATACTAAATGCAGTAGTTGGTGGGAATGGGAAGAAAGGATTTTAGAGTCTAAGTCTAACTTTCATGAAAAAGGGGGCTTCAGATGAGAGGTCGAATTTGAGTATGCCTACAAGCCTAGGAAGCCCACCCGAAGCAAAGATACAGACATAGGAAAGATGTCAAATAACTAAAGAGAATTCCAGTGATGAGCAGTAGAGAGCCACTCTACAATACAAAGCAGAGAAGCTGCAGGCTGATGAAAGCAGTGCTTTATGCAGATACCTTTGGAATAAGTGTGGTTGATGGGATGACATTGGGATTGTGGTAGCCAGAGAAGACCTTCAGGCTGGCATCCTAGAAGTCCTGGCCCAGGAAGAACCCCCGCAGCTTGGTGGTGGAGTGGAGTGCTCTGGGCCCAAGTGCTGGTTCACACTCCACTTCCTTCAAGCACTGCGTGAACTTGGGTATGTTCGTGGATCTTCAAAGACAATTTACCATCCATCAAATGGAGCTAGAAATGTTATTTATGCCATGAGGTGATTTCATGGTATAAGTGAAATGCATAAAACTGTACTAGAACAGTATGTGCCATATAATTAGTGTGCTGTAAATTAGTTCTAACTAGCTGTGACAGAAGGGAAAGAAAGGAAAAACGTTTCAAGGTGTTAATTAAACACTCTGTAACCTGTTGCAGTGTCAGAGATCCAGTCCACCATCTAGCAGCCCCTCACCACCTCTGATGCTGCAACCTCCCTCACCCCCTCCATACAATCAGTTTTAGGGTGCCATGAGCTCCCTCCTCCGGGACAGCTCACATGCAGGAATATCCTTCTCTTCTTGTCTGGTTGCACATACTAGCATAGGGCATGTATTAATAATATAAATTTAGAGTGTGGGAACCCTTGTAGTCATGTGTGAAGACAAGAAGAGGCGGCTTGAAAGAGGGTGGTGCATAGCAACATGCCAAAAAGAAAGTTATTTTTCAGACCTTGGTTGTCTTGGTTACGGGCACATTAAAGGTGCAGTCATTGCAGGTTATTTCAGGGTTGTGTGTGCATTTTTCCTTATGTTACATTCTTTTTAAATAATAAGTGTTATATCGAAATAATCAATGACTGTATAGTGAAAAGTCTTCCCGCCAGCTGTTGGGTGTTCTGCAGCCACTGGCTATCAGTTTATTATGAATTCTTCCAGATATATTCTGTGCATTTTGAGAGAACTATATGCAAATGTACCACTTACAGAAATATGAAATGTGTGGCTCTATCAAATTTGTCAGTGTTTTCTAAGTTATATTTTATGTTTAGTCTTTACTTACTGCAAGATATAGAAAAAACAAATTATATATACTCTTTCAACATCATAGTAGAATGTTCTGGCTGAGGAAAATTTGATACTCCAAAAAGGAAGATAATTTTGTTTGATTTATTATTTACTACTGATTAATCAGGGCACAGACTCTATAAATTACACATTAATTTGAGATGATTGATAAATAGTGATTTCTAAAAGGATCACAGAGGTTATACTGTTATTGCTCTGTAAAATATTAACCTATTTTATATTGAATGTATCAACATAAGTTATATTTAACTTATCAACATAAGCATTCTTATTTCCATTCAATATATACAATTACAGTATATAAACAGAAAATATATTTTATATAAATATGTATTCATTTATATATAAATATATGCATATAAGCAATATGTACCAGTATATGAGTCATTGCCAGCTTCTCCTATCTCCCTTTTAGCCAGCTTTATCATTCTGCTATTTCTCTCATTAATAAACTAGATAATATTTTATGTGTTCTCACTATATTTGTTCATAGGAATGATATTTTTAACTTTATTAAAATTATATTTTGATAATATCAATAAAGCCTCATGTATTTTTCCTTTGGGTACTTGGTCTAATTTCTATTGCCATTGTGATAGAATGCTGTCACTTTATTTGAAAAAAAATTGACTTTAAATTTTGCTTTATAACAATTATAAATTCATTTTTTAAATTATTTTGCTGCTTTTGAATGCAAATAGTAAAGAAATAACTCATTAACAGCATACTTAATATTATTGTTTCTCAAGTGCCAAGTTCTCAGTTTTCATGCAAGAACATTTAAAATTTGTTAGCACAAGCTAGTCATTTTTTAAATAATCAACTATCCCTCATCATATTAAAATCGGAAAAACAGAATTGAAGTGAATAGAATTGAAAATATCAGCAAGCATTACCCACATAAGAATAAGGATATATATCTACAGTGTGCATTAGATATTTTATACTTGGGTTGCAATCTAAAGAGTTGTAAAAGCCACGGTGGTTTAAATATCCTGTGTTCCAGGCTTTTGCAAGATCAGTGACTTTAAGCATATGAATGGACTCTGGAAAGTATGAACTAAATGGTCTTGCCTGGTATTCAGAGGAACCAGATATGTAAAATAGCAGGGGAGGCCATTGTACTGATGCCTACCTCCTTGTGTATCCTCTATGTGAACATAGTTCAGTACAGGATGAATGCTGCTGATGGATGTGCCCACAAACCCAGCTCTCCACCTCTGGTAGTTATGATGCATTGATTATGGAAATGGAAGGAAAAATTTATAAATCCATCTCTAAACTATATAATTAGGTGTCAGAATACAATGCATATAACATGACAATTAGATCTCAACTGATAGTGAAACCTATGCCGAAGGGTTCTGAAATATGCATTAGAGGAATATAAACTAAAGAAATCCAGTTTCGTGTTTGAGATGAAAAATTGCTTATTCTTACCTATACGGTGTAGTGTTGGAAACTCTGCTATATTTCATTTTCTTAATGTTTCCTTGAAGTTTGAGTGACATTTGCCCCTCTTCAGTAGAGAGAGCTCTGTGTAGCTGGTTTAAGGAATTCAGTGTATTTAAATAAAAATATACAGCCAACCTGGATGAAGACATCAAACATATTTTAAGATTAAAAAAAATTCCTTCATCAAATTGCCATTCATAATTATGACATAGAATTTTATTCTGGTGTCGAGAGAAGAAGCTTTTGCTGCAATAATTTCATGCTGAGACAGGACTTTAATTGGGATTTCTACTAAACCTAGACAAAGTCTTCAAAGGCCAGGACAAGTTTCAGGATGGTAAAAGACCTATTTTTCTGTGATTAAGTTCTCTCACCATATTGAATCTGTCAAATACCTTTAAATCTAAAAAAGAAAGGCAAAAGTGTGGATATTCTACTCACATAAAATGCAGTTTTCTTTGGAATAGTGACTTGAGACCCACAGGGAAGCATTGTGGGTGCAAGTGGATGGAGCACATGTCCAAATCTCCTGATGCTTTTTTAAAAACTCTTTGGCCTTCCTCAAGAGTGTCTGCAGGCTCTTCCTTTAGCTGTCAGGGCCTGACATTCAACACCTCTAGGGAACGCCTTAGTGAGCCACAGTGGAGTTTGTTATCCTCAGGTATGTTTAGGGATAAAATGGTCAAAACCGTTTATTCCAGTAGCTTGGAGAGTGTTATGTTCAAAAATTACTCTTGGTTTTTTTTTTTGTTTTTTTTTTGTTTGTTTTTTGTTTTTTGTTTTTAATATATTGCTTTATATCTGAACTACATCCTTTTCAAGTTCAATTTTGGAGGTGGTCAGAGGAAGTGTTCTATGAAGCTTTGCTGTTAAAAGTGCAGAGCAGTAAGGGCTGACCAGGTGTCCCTTAATGTGCAGTCTCTCCACAGGAGCCATCGTGAACTTGGCTTATCCCAAAGGGTCAGCGAGTTGAAGGGCTATTAAATCTGCCGGAATGGCCCCAGTTGAGCTTCTCATACCTTTCTCCTCTCTCAGACAGCCGAGTTTAACTCAGTGATAGGAGCCAGGTTTAAGAATGTTTTTAGGGCAATTGCAAGCAGAAAACTTTCCCAGGGCAAAGAAATAATGAGCTCTAAAGCCCAAGAGATATTGTTTTAGTGGAGCTATTTTCTCTGTAAACTACTGATATCGGAGTTTCATGTAAGAGGAAGAAAGAGAGAAAAGGTTAAGAAATAAATGTACTTCACTAGCCTCTTAGACTTCGTGTGTGTGTGTGTGTGTGTGTGTGTGTGTGTGTGTGTGTGTGTTTAAAGATGTAACTTGGCCAAATAAACTCACTACAGACCGATTCATTTGCCTGTCAGCATAACCATTATTGCTTATCTCATTTTCAGTTCTTATAAGTGTACTTCTAATAGCATATGATCTCACTCATCTAGGAAAAATGATGAACAACATAGACTGATGAACAAGAACAGACCCAGAGTCAAGGAAGCATAGATCAGACTGTCAGGCCTCATAGGGAAGGTAGGGGAGGGTAGAGATAAGAGGGAGAGATCAACCAAAGAACTTATGTGCATACATATGAGCCTAACCAGGGGCATGCATGGGAAGGGGTTTGGGATGGGAATGAGGGGATGAGGTATCACAAATATGTGATACCTTAATCAATAAAGAAATTTAAACAAACAAAAGATGTAACGGGCCTTTTCAAGCTATTTTTGGTAATTATCCAAACTGCATTGCTATTCAAGATGTACCCCCTCATCCCTGCCTAAAATCATAGGCTGATATCTCTTGGGAGCTAAGCAGAGATGCAGAATCTCAGGTCCCACCTCAGGCTTCCTGAAATAGGATCTGCAGTCTTAACAAGATCTCCAGGTGACTTGTGCACACATTAATCGGGAAAACTATGGCTGAAGGGGCAATGTTTTTCTCTTACTAGAATACTCACTAAAGTTCATACCCAAATATATAATTGAAGAAGAAAAGGTAAGCATTTCAAAAGTGCTTGACACATTTCTGGATTGTACCCCAGGAAGGTCTTATTAATTTTTATTTGCACCGGAAAGATGTGAGTGGATCTGTTCAGTTACAGCCTTTCCATTATTGGGCATTATTATGATTCTTTAAATTGTGAAATTTGCATATTTATTTCATAGGATTGGTATGAGGTAAGGATCTAGTTTTCATAATTCTTAAGTAGTCTACCAGTTTTCCCAGAGTTAATAATTGAATAAGTCTCTCTTAATGTGTTGAATTGAAATGCTGCTTTTATTTTATATTTCTATTACAGAGCTTTTAAATTTTCCTATGATCTGTGAGCTTTTCTCTTTCCTTCTGGTTGTAGAATTTCCACTCAGCCAGCTTTCCTTTGGTTTTTGATGATGTCTGTTCTGTCTTTTAGTTGTTGTTTTGAAATGGTTGTGCCAAGGCATCAGTTTAGGAGCTTACCTGGGCCGCCATCTTGGTTTCTTTCTAAAATGTTGTAGTTTTTCCATGGCTATGCCTTTCTTTGTGACATCAGTACCATGATATTTTAATGATAGTGGTTTTATGCCAGGTTTAAATATATTATTTTGGCAATAATTGTGTCTATCTTGAACTGTGTCTAAGCATTTCTCTAAGTAATATAAATCCCTACAGCATTCTTGCATTTTTCATAATAAATATAGCTGTAAAAGAGATTCAGCTTTTCCTATTGCTTATTTTATAGACATATAGTAAAGAAAGCACTTGATCTTAACACTTAAGATAGCAGCATTTTTCTGTCATTCTGCCATAAGCTGATTTCTCTTTACCAAATTTTATAATATGAGGTTTATTAATACAACAAAAATTATAAATTTGCTTTCAGCATGGTACCTAGCCATGCTAAAAAGGGGTTCAAAGTGAGGAACAAGTAAGGAAATAGAATTCATGGGGATCACTCTTAGGGAGACTGCAATATAACTGAGAATTTAAGTTAGGTTTAAGACAGACTCAGATACATGTAAAAGTAACCAATTAGAGAAAATTAAATAAACTTTAATTAGTTTTCTAGAGATTTGGTAAGAAAGAATCAAAAACTTAAACAACAGAAAATTATTCTTGCATGGTTCTAGAAATTAGAAATCTGGAATCAAGGTGTTGGGAGAGCCCATTTTCTCTCTTAGCTTCTGGGTGTTACTGGCAGTCCTGGTGTTCTTGGCTTGAAGCTGCAAACTCCAGTCTCTGCCTCCGTAATCGCATGACTGTCTTCTCTCTGCATGCCATGTCTTCAAGTGGTGTGCTCTCTGTGTTTCTTCTCTTTTTAGGACATCAGCCTTATTGGATTAAGGGTCCACTCTGCTCAAGTATAACCTTCTCTAAACTAATTACATCTGCAATGACTATGTTTCTAAGTAAGGTTACATTCTCAGGCACTGGTTGTTTTAATATCCTATCTAATAAAGAGGGCATATGCTAATTGACCCTCACACTATCACAAATATGGCAGCACCAACAGCCAATAAGGAGGGAATATGCTAATTGACTGCCACACCCTCAAATATGCAGTACCCATAGCCACAAGATGGCAGTACCCAGTTCCCTCTACCCCACCAGGGGGACAGGCACGCAGCAAGACCAAGCCTATGCCCAGGCAAGCCCAGCCACTCCAAGCTGCCTCCAGAGTCCCCAGTCCCTTCAGCCTCCCAGCCGCCCGGGGCTAGCCTGAGACTCAGGCAAGCCTCAGATGGAGGCTTCCCAACTGCCCAGGGTCACCGGAGGCTCAGGTAACCAGGGCTGGCCAACACTTGTGCTGCCTGCAGTGGCAGCAGTAGAGGTGTGATGGAGGAGTTGCCTTCCCCTGATTGCCAAATCACCTCCCACCCCTGAGGGCTCCCGGACTGTGAGAGGGGGCAGGCTAGGCTAAGGGAATCCCCCTCCAATGCATCAATTTTCATGCACCAGGCCTCTAGAGTGTGTGTGTGTGTGTGTGTGTGTGTGTGTGTGTGTGTGTATGATTTATTTATTTAAATTTTTATTGTTGAAAGTACTATATATGCTCCCCTCGTTTTTCCCCATTGACCCCTTCCACCCCAGGCCTTCACTGTTATCTGTGCCCTTGGATTATAATTCAACACATAACAGAGCTCTTTAAAGCAAAGGGATGGCTCAGATAGGATTGAAATTGATTGCCTTAACAGGAAAATCACACACCCTTACTATTGGTAAATAACACAATGAAAACCACATAAGGATTTTCACACCCTTCCCCACCCCAGCAGATAAGTGCACATTCAACTTAAGGACAAGTTATCTTCCACTGGGTGATCAGCTTGGAGACAGTTCCATTGGTGATTTAGGAATGACTGCAAAATTTTATGATCCTAGAAAACTGAAAGAATAGAATGCCAACAATATGGATGAGTAGAAAACGTTACCCAAGACTTTGTTGGATATGTTTTGTTTTATTTTCCCATCAATATAATTAACAGACTGTGTTATTATAGGTCATTGCTAAGCTACTGTTAATTATTTTTCCTGTGGCTTATCTTGCTAGTTAAAACTCTATTTTGTTCTAGTACAACACTCACACTTCTAAACAAAAGAGTTTTCTGAGCCCATGACTCGTCTAACCATCTGCCACTCACTCAGGAAATGATTGCATTTACACTAAGCCCCCTCAGTAATTTGTGAGCAAGAAGCCAAGGTGTTTGATTAAAGTAATTAATTTTCTCACATCATCCTTAAAATGAGCAAGATGCAGAGCCAGGTGGTTTGGCTGATGTCTTCCAAGTCTACCCATACTTATTTTGATTGAACACAATTCCATAAGGCAGCATTTGAGAAAAGCTACACCATAAAAAAAAGGGGGGGTGGGAGGGGAGGACTTTGGGAGGATATAATAAAATAAAATAAAAAAACATAAGTTTTATGTTCATTTCAAAATAAATGAAGATCTAAGTAAATGGAGACTTGGGATTTGAAATCTTCCTTTAGAACAAATGTCAAAGGAAACATTGCCTAACTCCTGAAACATACACAAAGGAATGTTATTGTAAATGTATTCAAATCAAAGCCTCTTATCACATGAACAATTCACTTACCGTATTTTCCGGTGTATAAGACGACCCCCTAATTTTACAGTTAAAACATAGGTTTAGGCCTATATTCACTGTATAAGACTACCCCCCATTTCCGAGGCAACACCAGTTCTTTTTTTAATAGGTCTCCTCTCTGACTCTGGCCAATCTGAGCAGGCTTTTTACTAGAATACATTGTAGCTTCAGGTACAGAACATGTACACTGTGTTCTAGTAAAAAGCCTGCTCAGATTGGCCAGAGTCAGAGAGGCGGCCTATTAAAAAAAGAACTGGTGTTGCCTCGGAAGTGGGGGGTACTCTTACACAGTGAATATAGGCCTAAACCTATGTTTTAACTGTAAAAAAAAAAAAAAAAAAAAAAATATTAAGGGGTCGTCTTATACACCGGAAAATACGGTAATCTCTGTCATTTTCCAGTTGTTCCCTAACTAGGCACAATGTCCTCAGAAAAATAATTGCTCTAGTTATTAAAATTTGCTAAAATCCTTGGTATTTTGGTGAAATAAGTTATAATATTTTAATTGTATGAAATGTTGCATCTCATAGAACTTTAGAAATGACCAAGTCTAGCCCATTTTCAAATTGTGGGACGAAGTTCCTTCAATTTATCTTAAAAGTAGAATTTCACTTGTTGTCTAGGGAAATTTGAAAAGGATCTTGTTTGCAGTGCTATGCTAAATTACTTTGAGGAGTCATTTGAGTCTTTTCCTTAACCAAAACCTTTAACATCTTGATAGAATCTGATATGTGACATTTTCACATCTATATAATTGATCACGAGGGGTCCAGTGTAATGCATAAATGCATGTTTCCTCATAAATATTAGTAAGTGACTTAATTTTTCCAAATGTTAGAGTCTGCATGCTGCTATCTTTATAAAGTTAAAAGTTTCATGCTGTTCTTTATGCATTTGATATTTATAGTTGAAAGGCCTATATTTTAAGCAATCTGGTTCACAGTTAGGTGTCAAACTTGACATTTTATAAAACATGGACATTTGAGTTCTCATTTCTTTCAGCTTGTTTTGAGCTAATGGTGAATTAAATGGTGGTATGGAGGCTATGTGTAATATTTTAATTAATTGCCCTTGTCTGACCACTCAAAAATACATTTTTTGAATATTTATATTTTTACCCATATCTAGAAAATAGTTCAGGTAATTCCTTTCCATGAAATATTGAAGGAAAAGTTGAGCTACAGTCTTTCAGCATTACCTATTAGTAAACATATATAAGATGTGTTTCAAAAAAATGACTTTTTTTTGTTTGTTTGATGATAAAGCAATAACTTCACCTCAGCATACACACAAGTGATTTTGGACGACCTGAAAGCAAATCGCTGAATATATCCTGATAACTTTATGCTGCCGAAGACAGAACTGACAGAACTATTTTCAAATGAGTCACACCAACTTTAATAAGATTGAAAATAACAGGGACCAATTACACATCCTAAATCCTCAGCGAGAAAGATGTGGTTGACTTATGAGTAATTTCAAACCAGAGATTGGTTTTTGAATTCTTCAAATTTATATTTATTACATATCTTGAGTAACTTAGTTCAAAGATTATAAACACTGTTTAAGATCAAATAGAAAAACTGGCTAAAGCCATTTTTTAATCTTAAATCTAGTAAAAACACGATGAGTTCTTCCCTAGAGCAGTTCTGAGAGCTGACTGTGCCCTGAGTTCAGAATGTTTTTCTTCAAATAGGATAGAAAATCATAGGTCACTTTGTGCCTTCTTACAGAGACTGCCCACACATGAGCGCCCAAGGCAATTAAAAATAGAAAACAATTTCCTCATCCAGTTTGTGTGCCTTTCACTCAATTTCACCTTTTTGCAGATAGCTAACGCTTCCCCAGTCAAACCTGAATTTATATTTTCTTTAGTCACTATCTTTCTGAAAACTGTTTTCAGAAAATATCTGATAAAAATAATTGAAAACTGATAATAATACCATCAACCACTAATTAAGTAAAAATAACTCAAAGTAATATGTAAATGAGTCATCACTTTTATAGAATAAGAGTAAATCCTCTGGGTCTTAAGAGATTTCAGGCATTAGCATCCCAATAGAGAAAATATTGGGGGTAATTAGAGTTTTATCCTAGGGTTTGGATCTAGATCCCACTAAGATAAGTTACTCATGAAAAAAAATGCAACAAGCAAGGAATTGGGTCACCAAATCTCACCTTGCTGCACCCTCTTTTCAAGCTTCTGTCCCTCATACACAACTACCAAATATGATTAAAGGTGAAAAATAACGTCTTCATTTGACAAACATGGTATGTTACCACATGTACGTTTGCTGACCCTCAAAAAGGTTCACCACTTTTGAAATAATTCTCAAAATAATTTATAAATGTATTAATAAGATAAATTTCATTTATATGAAAAAGCAGTAGTGTTCAAAAATAATTTATCTTTACTTCCACCGCTGAGTGTATTCTTGAGTTTGCTCCAGAGATGATATATGCCCACTTCTACTTTAATTTAAATGTACCCTAGGGACCCCTTGGCAGACACAGGTACATGAAAGCATTTTGTATACAGATCCATTACTGTAGTCATCTTTTGGAGAATAATGGCAAGGATATAGATTTGACAACATCCTTAAGTCATGCCACATATTGCGGCTACACAGGATGTAGAATTGCCCCCAAACACATCATGGGGTGATGATCTTACTATTTCATCTCTCCAAGAGGCTCCACTTGCTTCCACAGATTTTTCACAAAAATCTCTGTTTCTTGTTGGCAGACCAGAGAAGAATGTAACCAAAAATGCATGTCCCTTATGTTCCACTGAGACTAAAAATAAAGATACATAGATGAGAGGCGAGGCCCGTATAAGCTTGCACTCAATGACTCCCAGTTGCTTAAATTATCTGAATGTTTGAAAGTAGTCAGAAAAAACAGGAAGCCAACCATGAGTCACAGAGAAGTGGCCATGAAGAAAATTAAAATAGCTTTAAGAACAGAACCAGTAGGAGAGCATCCTCCCAGCGAGTACCAGGTGGAGGACTCAACACAGAGCAGTCAGCCTGTTGCCATATGACCTGTCTGACTGGCAGCACTTGATACACACAGTTCACAGCCACCTGCATCTGGCCCTAGAAGGAAATGAGGCTTACGTCTCATTTTGGTAGGAGCATGATGAAAATCGGTGGGAGGACTGTCAACAAAGAGATGAAAGTTGGTAAGAATTTTGCTGCAGTTTGTATGTTGATGTTACTGGTAGGAGGAACAGTTAGTTAGAAGATAAGCAATCGTTCCAGACTTGTATATCTATATGTTTTTAAAAATCGAGATGTCATAAAATAAAGAAATATAATATTTATGGCTTCCTGAGTCTGTTAGGAAAATGGGCAAAATGTCAGGTGTTGGTTCAGTCGGATTCATGACCTGAGAATGCAGAAACATCTCCCAGGAGATAAGAGCAACATGCATTAGTGAAGCAGAATTGAGATTCTTTATTCTGGTGTTGGGGCCACATCAACTTTTGGTCAATAACCAGAGTATTCTGTAAAATGTTAAATGGCAATGATGTGAAGTGTTTTTCATATATGACTAAAGGTATGTTGGTTCACATTTATAGAGATAGATGGCATCAGAAAGTGGTTCACAATCTTTTCCCACTAATAGTGTAAGGGTTGCATAGCATTTGTGAGACCTTTAAATAGAAAGAAAGATATTTTTATAGAATCTTACTCTAGATAAAGATTCGACTTGGGGCGGTAAACACATAATAATACAGTGTACAGATGATGTGTTGTAGAATTGTACACCTGAAACCTGTATAGTTTTGTTAACCGGTGTCAACTCAGTAAATTAAATTAAAAATAATCTTACTCTATTAAAACTGAGTAGGATAGATATTTCAGGCAGATTCAGGGTCAGAATCTAGGCTCATTATCACATCATATTCAATTGTATCAGAACCTTAAAGCATCTAATTGAACTGTTCATTTTTCTTCAGGACACTCCTACTTTCCCTTTTCTTCACCTTTCCCCTTGATAATTTTCTCCCATTTGCCAACCCCTAATTGTTTCCTAATTTAATCTTAGCTACCACAAAATTATTTCTTTGAGTCCTCAGTAGTTAATTATGGCAATTTTAAATATTTACCAAGAAATTATTTGGGGAGTCCTGGCAATTTTCATAATTATGCGATGCTTACCTCATATTTTTTTCAAAAACTTTTATTGCATTCATACTACATTCTAGGTACTGTTCTAAATATTTTGGATGCATCGGGAAATGAAATATCCAAAAATCTTACCTTTGAGAGATCTAGTGGACCAAGCAGCAAACAATAAACAATAAACTTGACAGTATATGGTATGCTACAAAGTATGGACTATGATAAGTGATATCAAAAGATAAGAACAGCCAAAACCTGTTTGGCTCAGTGGATAGAGCGTCAGCCCACAGACTGAAAGGTCCCTGGTTCGATTCCGGTCAAGGGCATGTACCTTGGTTGCAGGCACATCCCCATTAGGGGGTGTGCAAGAGGCAGCTGATCAATGATTCTCTCTCATCAGTGTTTCTAACTCTCTATCCCTCTTTCTTCCTCTCCGTAAAAAATCAATAAAATATATATTTTTTAAAAGATAAGGAACAGAGTAAGGGAAATTTATAATGCAGGGTGGGAGATAACCATTTTAAACAGGGTAGTTATGGGAGTTTTGTAAGGAGACCTAATATATTATATATCGACTATGATGAAATAAAAAACTTGAAAAAAGTTCAGTTATATGAGAGAAGAACATATCAGGCAATATGTTTCGTGAAATATTGGACAACACATTTTTTAAAAGGTTTGCTTTTGTTTTTACAGTAATTAAAAAAAAAAAGGCAATTCTTCCCTAATCACACTGGACTTCTCTACTTCCATCTATCAACCTGTTCTGTGCTAATAGATGTTTTAAGCTAAGGATTAATTCCTGCCTTTGGATATTCATTTTTGTTCATCTCCCATGAAGCATTATGAATCACAAAGTTCACACGGTTCTATTGTGTTGTCATTGGCAGTATCTTGACAGGCATTTACCTTTGCCTTTTACCAAACACATTTATATTTTCCAGCATCCCAAGGTGCTGTGTATTTGTGTGTGTGTGTGTGTGTGTGTGTGTGTGTGTTTTAGTCACACACACTGATGTATATCCTAATGAGACCTGTATGACCACCAATTAGACTGGCAACACAGTTGCACTCTGCCCCCAAATGCCCTTTTCCTCTGCTCATTACACAGTGCAAACCAAATCACCTTACATCTAGTCAATGGAGTGTTTCACTAGACTCTCACAGTTACAAGGGGGATTTATATTTGGACTTTAAACAATTTTTATAAATGTTGGGTACATAGAAATATCTTCAAATAAAATTTATTGAGACTACTCTGTGAGGGGCATTTTGCTAGTTTTTGCCAGCACAGAGGATACGATCTGTGTTAGAGTTACTTTACATGTTCTTTGAAGAACAGCCTCCACCCTCGCTTGATTTTAGAGGTATTTTGGGAGGCTTATGGGGATTAGATTTTCACATTAGTTTTGTCTGGTAATTATATGTTAAAACCCTTAAATTCAAGTAAAATTCATAGAAATCGCATGTGATGTAACCAAATAAATTATTGGTCATGCATGTGTATGTAACATTCAACATAAATCTTGTTATGTCTTCAGTAATTAAAAGTGGCCCTTTAGGGAGTCACTCCCAAACTAAAGAGGGAGCAATAATATAAAATCAACTTTAGGGCTAAGAAATGCAAATTAAAACCACATGAGATATAACCTCACACCTGTCAGAAAGCTATCACTAACAAAATCTCAAATAATAAGTGTTAGTGAGGATGTGGAGAAAAAAGAACACTTGTGCATTGTTGGTGGGAATGCAGATTGGTTCAGCCACGATGGAAGCTGTATGGAATTACTTCAAAAATTTTAAAAAAATGGAACATTCTTGTGACCTAGCCACTCCATTACTGGAAACATATTTTAAGAAACCCTAAACACTAATTCAAAAGAATATATGCACCCCTACCATATGTTCATTACAGTGTTATTTACAATAGCCAAGATTTGCAAACAGCCCAAGTGCTCATCGGTAGGTAAGTAAATAAGAAGAAAAAAAAGTTGTGGTACATTTACACAATGAAATACTACCTGGCCCCCCTCAAAAAAAGAATTCTTGTCCTTTGGAACAGCATGGATGGACCCAGAGAGCATTATGTTAAGTGAAATAAGCCAGTCAGAGGAAGACAAGTACCATATGACTTCACTCATATATGTAATTTAATGAACAAAATGAACTAACAAGCAAAATAGAGACAGACTCATAGATGGAGAGCAGGCTGACAGCTGTCAGGAGAGGCTATCTGGTTGGAGGGGGGAGGTGGAGAGAAAAGCTCATGGATACAGACAACAGAGTGGTGATTGCTAGGAGATTGGTGTGATTTTTCTCTTTATATAAAATCTAGAAATCAAGACTAGGCAAATATTTTGTACAGGGGCCCAATTCTCCCCTGAAAACATTTAGTTATAATAGATGAATTATGGATACTGTATGTGTGCCATATTAAAAACTACACAAGAATCCTATATAATAAAGGGTAATATGCAAATCTATCCTAAGAGCAGGCGGAAAGCCGAGTCTGTGCATGCGAATAAATGTAAAAGGCTTTGGTGAATGGAGTGTCACCATTGAGTTTGCTCTCCAGCTGGGTACTATGATTTTCTTGTCAGCTTATAGTGTCACCTGCTTAAGTGATAGAAAACCTGTGAGTTTCCTCTTATTTTCTATTACAAATAGAAACCTAGAAAAACACACACTATCCAGAGATTTTTATCCTGTGTGTGAATTTGCCATTCTATAAAAGTTCTATGGGTGATCATTATATGAAGTCCCCTCTTAGTTTAATTCGTTTAGAATAAATGCTTCTGTTTAAATCAATATGGAATATCTACACTGATAAAACGTTTTCTGTTACTATTTTAGAAGGAAAATAACATAGTTCTATGAAGTATTTTTTGTAGGTTATCAAAAATGATTAATGAACATTTGTTCTTTACCATCTCACTATATCCATCCTCCTCTCTTTCACTAAGAATAACCAGCTTCTATATCACAAAACAAGTTCAGGATTATGTTCATATATTTTACCCACCCCACAGAAACGAGTGGCATGGTTTCTCCTATATTGTCTGGTGCATGAAGATCATTATCATTATACTCTTTTGTGTGTGAAACCATGATTTTTTTTGGCAATACCATTGGCTTTAGGAAGAGCCATGTTGAGTGTGGCTATACTTATCTGGGATTTTTCTGTGAAATGTTTTATTTCCATATGTTTCTTAAGGATTCCCTGGTAATGAGAAGCAAATGTGAGTCATAACGGAAAGTTGGAAAGTAAATGAAATAAATATGGTGAACATAATGTTGGCACTTAATCACCTTATCAATGAAATTTGCTTCTAGTGATTTGGAACTTGGCAGAATTAAAAACACTTTAATTAAACTTTCTCATTTTGATGCATAAAAGAGAGACTGCCGTGAGGATGTGCATGGAGAGGAGGAACTATGCGTTTGTTCTGTCATCACAAGTTCTGGTCAGAAAGGACAAGAGAGTAAGCAGGTGAAACCAGTGTTCCTAAGGTTTTAAGCATAGGTTATGGAGGGATTATGTCTTCATAGAAGACACAAATCTTTATTCATTGCTTGTGTCTAAAAAACTTCTAATGTATTGTGTCTGTAATATTGTAAATTCTAGCAGGCAGTAGTCTGGTTATTTGTGGATTAATTCTCAGCTTCATAATTAACTGTCCAGAATAAGTGGAACAAATAGAATTGTACTAGTATGTATTGAAAGTCTGGGAGTGGCATGTTTTGTTTCCAATGTTACATAAATGACTTCTCATTTAAAAAAGCTGGGTAATATTTTTTAACATGTTTTTTTTAATATATTTTATTGATTTTTTACAGAGAAGAAGAGAGAGGGACAGAGAGTTCAGAGAGTTAGAAACATCGATGAGAGAGAATCATGGATCAGCTGCCTCTTGTACACACCCTATTGGGGATGTGCCTGCAACCAAATGCCCTTGACCAGAATCGAACCTGGGACCTTTCAGTCCATAGGCTGACGCTCAATCAACTGAGCCAAAGCCAAACCGGTTTTGGCGAGGTTGGTAATATTTTTCAACTCAGTAGTTACTTTTTTTTTTTTCCAGATGTTGTGTGTAGAAGAACTGAAAGTCTGTCTTGAAAATGTGTTATTGATCTGTATGAAACAAGATCAATAGATATAGTCGCTCAGGAAACAAAATTTTTGGAATATCTTACTGGCAAATAAGCACAAATTTTATAAAAAAATGCTCAAGTTTGTTTATATATTATTGTGTTTTTATTGTTTCTTCACAAATACAAACAGCCTTTCCTAATGTTGTAAACTTTATTTAGTTATCAAATGCTACAATTATGCATTTTTTTGGAGAAGCTTTACTGTTCCACACAAGACAGTTTATATAATTATTATACTGTAACTTACCACTGTTTAACTTGCCAAAGTTCACTGTCATTTAAGCAAAAATAATGAAAATAGTAATGTATTAATACTACCTTTCTAGGTAAAACCCCCTATAAATACATGTTTCTATCTACAGATATATGTTTTTTCTGATAATTTATATGTATTGATTTGTATCCCAGAAAAAAAAAAAAACTTTAAGAAAAAAATAGTGCATGTGTATTCATCTTATGTGATGAGTACATTTGAGTGACAAAAATTCAAGGGACTTTCCTCAAACTGACAGAGCCCATTCATAACAGAAGTTGACTTCTGATTTAATTTCTTGAATTTGCATGGGCTGTCAGACTCAATAGCTTTTAATGTATCCCATTTACCTCAGTTGGTTCTCTGTGCTAAATTGAATAAGTATACCTGTTTCTCATAGCAGTGATGACTTTAGGAAATTTTGACATTATTGCAGATGATCTGTAATGTAAGATGCGAAGGAACTGGAGGCTGAGGCACTAACACTGAAACTTACAAAGGTATTTTACCAACCCCCAATCCATACATATTCCGTACACGGATGTCAAGTAAAATCCCCATGGAAATGGGACTGTCTAGTGAACACCAGCACAGCTGGCCAACATTTTTCAGAGTGGAATTACAAGCTTTCTAGACATGGAAGATGAGAACTGTAGTTAAGTGACACAATTGGTTTCTGAAGAAAAAGGCTGAGCTAGTTTTATAGCCCAGCCATTGACAGAAAATGTGACATCTTAAAGAGAGATAGGAAGGAGAATGTGAAGGGGATATTTGAAAGGTCACCAACAGGATCTTATATTCTGTATGTGTGGCTCTCTGGACTCAGAATTTATTTTTTTTTCATTAATTAGAATTATCTATCTCACATCAGCAATAAAAGTTTAACCTTTTTATCTTATATGATATAAAATAATTCCAAACGAGGTGTTTTCTGATAAACTTAGTATCTATTATTAATGGTACAAAAAGTTTTTGAATTTGTTTGTTTTGCATATCTACACTAATAAAAGAGAAATATGCAAATTTACTATACCTTCATGATGCCCACCAGCCAATAAGGAGTGAGTATGCACATTAACCCAACAAAGATTGCAGGTTAATTTGCATACACAGGCGCCCCAGGCCCTTAGGGCCTCTCAAACCATGGGAAGACAAGGCTGGAGTGGGAAGGCTAGGCCAGAATGGAAAGGCGGTGCCAGCAGCCAGGGAAAGGAAAGCCCATTCTTGCATGAATCTTCAAGCATTGGGCTTCTAGTAACAAATAAGACTAGAATCTGGCCAGGGAATATAATTGGCTCTGTGTACAATTTTTAATTTCATGATTCTAGCACTTCATATGAGTCATAATTTGGTGTGAACCACAAAGACCAATCAATGGAAAGTGTCTCATGTGGCTCAGGACATTCTCCTTTACATCATACAGTTTTTACAACATGAGTTAGGATATTATCTTTTGTTAAAAAGATGAATAACTACTGTTAATTTTAATTTACTCACCATAATGTAGAGGTAGAGAAGGTATATGACTCAGAGTTTTTATTGCTGTTTTGTTTTAAAGTATTTATATATGCAAATATATGAATATCGGGGTTAAGAGTGAGGACTTTAGCAAACACTATATTATTGGTGGTTCAAAGGAGCTTTTGAACCAAGTATATTGATGATAGAAAATAAATTTTAAAAAATAATAATAAAATTTAAAAAATGACTCAAGAAAATTTACCAGGTTTTTTTTTTAATATATTTTATTGATTTTTTTATAGAGAGGAAGGGAGAAGGATAGAGAGCTAGAAACATCGATGAGAAAGAAACATCGGCCAGCTGCCTCCTGCACACCTCTCACCAGGGATGTGCCCGCAACCACTGTATATGCCCTTGACCGGAATCGAACCCAGGACCCTTCTATCCGCAGGCTGACGCTCTATCCACTGAGCCAAACCGGCTCGGCAAGAAAATTTACCAGGTTTTATATCAAGTACAAGTCAACATAGCACAAAATGAGTTCCAAAGTCCTCAGACCTGAGGATACAGCAGTTTAAAAAGAAACATGATTGATGATAAGGCAGATCAGGCTTACTAAAAAGATAAATTCAAATTCAAATTTTGAAGTAGGTGATGCATATTCAGTAGAATGTATAATGGTTGCATTCTAGATAGAAAAAATGATAATATGTATAAAGGTGCAAAAGTGGGACATAGTAAGGAACGTGATTGAGATCATCAAAAGAAGCTGGGATAGCCCTCACTGGGTTGGCTCAGTGGATAGAGCATCGCCCTGCAGACTGAAGGTTCGCTGTTTCAGTTCCAACTAAGGGCACATGCCTGGGTTGTAGGCTCGATCCCCAATAGGCAGCTGATCAATGATTACCTCTCATTATTGATGTTTCTATCTCTCTACCCCTCTCCATTCCTCTCGGAAATCAATAAAAACATATTTAATTTTAAAAAAGAGAGAAAAGAAGCTGGGATAGAGGAGTGGTTCTGAGAAAAAGGTTAAAAATCCATAGAGCAAAGGTATTTAGAAGAATGGGGTATGAGAAGAATAACAGCAGACAATACTGGAGCTTTGGCAAGGAGTTTAGAGTTAATGTGGAAGGCAAAAGGGAGCCCTGGAAAGGTCTTGAATGTGACAGTTCCTTAAAAGTCCAAGGAAACTGAGGACCACAAGGTTATTTCTTTCTGCGAAATGGAAGAGATAAATGTCTCCAGACCTTTTATACAATAACTAGTGGCCCAGTGCACAGATTTGTGCACATTGTAAGGAAAGTACCCTATTTTTCGAACCATAAGACGCACTTTTTTCCCCCAGAAGTGGGGGGAAAAGTCCCTGCGTCTTATGGTCCAAATATAGCCTACACATATACTTTAAAAAAAAAGTTTTTTTTACTTGCCCGGCTCTGTGTGGTCTCTGTGTGCTTGCCTGGCTCTAAAATGGTTCTATTATAAATGCTGCTGTTTACAGGGTTGATTACATGTGTTTATGACTGTGATGTTGGGTTTTAATGCACATAAAATATTTTAGGACACTATTTGTTTCAGAATCTTTTTTTCTTCATTTCCCTTCTCTAAAAACTGGTGCGTCTTATGGTCCGGAGCGTCTTATGGTCCGAAAAATACGGTAATTTGAATTTCTGGGACTGTAAAGTGGCTCAAAGAGTGTCTGTGGAGTGAGGGGGCGAGAGGAGAAAGAAAACTCACACTCGGATCTTCCAGCTCAAGGCACTGGCTCCTGTGCAGGTCCTGGGTGGTGGCCTGCAGCATGGGACTGGGCAGAGTGGGCTGGACACGCCCTGGAGCCAACCTCTCAAGATCCCTCCCTGGCTTATGCAGAGTGGGCAAGATCCCTCTAGCAGGTGGGGTCCCTAGGCCTGGCTTGCAGGGATCAGGCTGAAACTGGCTCTTCTACATCCCTCAAGGGATCCTGGAGTGCAAGAGGGCATTCTGCAAAGTTGCTATTTTAAAGGGTGTAGAACACAAATGCAAATGTGCAGTAAATCAAATTCAGGCCGACAGTGCCCCAGCAACAACATAGCCCGCAATCAAAGGTGAAATCTTGCAGCCCTCGAGGAATCAGGCTCCCTCCTCTCTGGTTCAGGGATGTATCACCGGAGAACCACCGCTGCCAAGTCACCGCAGCTCAGCAGCTCCTATATTGAGCATATCTCCTCTGGTGGTCAGTGTGCATCATAGGTATCAGCAAATGGGAAGGTTGGATGGGGTCACTTAGCCTTTAGTCTTTTAGATAGATAGATAGATAGATAGATAGATAGATAGATAGATAGATAGATAGATATAGATATAGATTGCTGCTGAGATATAAAAGGGCTCAAAAGAAATAGAAAGAGATATATTACAGAGGCATTCCCAGGAAAAAGATAATAAAACCTAATAATGAGTTATCTCTGATGGAGTCAGAAAAGAAAACAGTTAAAAAAATGAATCCATAATTTTTGAGCCCAGAGAACTAGGAGAAAACTGCAACTGAAAATGACTCTCAACTAATCAGTTTTTGTTGGGCATCATCTTGTAGAAGGCACAGTTCTAATCATTAGCATGAGTCAAAGAAAGATAAGGGCTAGTCCCATTTTATTGAATGACTGCTGGGTCAGTGGGAGAAGGGTTGTGTGTGTGATGAGTCTATGTATTAATATGTTATACTAATCTCTCAGTACCATAGCCAAAAAAAAGTTCATTTCCAGGACCACTCTTCTCATCTGATTTCCCCCCCTTACTAATTTTAGCTCTTATAGGAATAGATTTTGTACTATGCATCTTGCATTTAACTACCACATAATAACCACGTTACTTAGAAATGTGGAAACTAATGCTATTGCATGCCTTCCTTTAGAAAACTAGAAATAAGTACCCTTCCCAGAGTTATTATCTAACCTACACTTTCATGTAATTAGAACAAATAGGCAAATCAATACAAGGTCTTTTATTTACAAAATCACTACATGCATAGTCAATATGGTTCCATGTGGAATAAAGAACAGACCACAAGGACTTTTTAGTTGGATTTTTATTGTAACTGGACTTATTATACTTTTGTGCTCACTGTGGCAAAAACATTACATAACATTTAAGGATGTCATAAAGAAATATATGATTTTTCCCCTTGCCATGTGTTCCTATTCTCGGCTCTGTTCAAAACAAATGCTCTGAAACAACTGAAGTGTCTACAGTGGCAGTAGCTCTACTTTCAGCAGCCTGGTATACTTTTCCTGAACATCCCTAAGGGGCAAACATTTCTGAAGGTGTATTATTAAGAATAAACGTTGCCGAAACTTTACACTCTGTGGATAGAGCATCGGCCTGCGGACTGAAAGGTCCCAGGTTTGATTCTGGTCAAGGGAATGTACCTTGGTTGCGAGCACATCCCCAGTAGAAGGTCTGCAAGAGGCAGCTAATCAATGTTTTTCTAACATCGATGTTTCTAACTCTCTATCCCTCTCTCTTCCTCTCTGTAAATAATCAATAAAATATATTTTTGTAAAAAAGGATAAAAATTTTCCTGACTTTTGTTTCACATTGTATACTTTTCCATTGTGAGGGTCAAAATGAAGGGTCAAGCCGAAACCAGTTTGGCTCGGTGGATAGAGTGTCAGCCTGCAGACTGAAAATTCGCAGGTTCGATTCCGGTCAAGGGCATGTACCTTGGTTGCAGGCACATCCCCGGTAGGGGGTGTGCAAGAGGCAGCTGATTGATGATTCTCTCCCATCGATGTTTCTAATTCTCTATAACCTCTCTCTTCCTCTCTTTAAAAAAAAAAACACAATAAAATATATGTAATAAAAAAATGAAGGGTCAAAATTTTTGCACTCATCTGCTCTATGAACAACTTTCTAGATAAAAATAAAACTATCCATTTACTCATAAATTTAGCTAATGGTTGTTGAGCACATATAATACACAGCCATGTGGTCATTTGGGAAAGGTACACATGGTAGAGCATGATTACTATTATGATTTGGATCAATAGAAAGCTATCGGGGCACTACCAGAGATGCAGATAACCCAGTGGGAGAGTTGCAGGTGGGCAGGAATATGCCAGGGAAGGCCTAACACATCCCTGAACTTGGTCTTGCAGGGTGAGTAGAGGTTGCACCATGGAAGGGAGTTAGAAAGCTTTACAGGCAAATAGCAAAGTTGGAGAGTTCAACAGCCACCATATTAACCACATGGCATCTCTTGGTAAGGAGGGGTATGATATGATTAGCTTCACACTAGCGAAGATCAGCATTGATGGAGATTCCTTTGAAGGAATAAAGGCTGGAGGTGTGAGATCCAGTAAGAGGCTGTTAAAGCAACCAAAGAACTACTGCTAGTACCAAAGATGAACAGAGTTGGTACCAAAGGATGGAGGCCGAAAGATGCATTAAACAGCTGGAAAGAAATGGGAACCAAAGGGAATCTAGATGTCTGTTATGAAAAGCATTAGGTTCTTCATTTTATCTCAGCATTTCCTTTTGCCCTCTATTTACTTGGCATTCTTTTATTGGGTCGGCAGCTAAGTAATTGCGGGTTTCACACACATATGGCTTCAGTTGAATTTTTAGGTTTGCAGACGTAGTACAAATGTAAAACACATTTTGTTATTTGGTAGTTGGCTATTCAGCTGTTAATCAGTGAAAAAAGTTTTTTGATCTGTTTTGTAGTTTTTGTTTGGCGTTCGTTGAAAAATGGAAAATCAAAAGGAACATTTTCGTCATATTTTGCTTTTTTATTTCCACAAGGGAAAAACGCATTGCAAGCTCATAAAAAGTTATGTGCTGTTTATGGTGACGAAGCCTTAAAAGAACGGCAGTGTCAAAATTGGTTTGCCAAATTTCGTTCTGGTGATTTTTCACTCAAAGATGAAAAACGCTCTGGTCGTCCAGTTGAAGTTGATGACGCCCTAATCAAAGCAATAATCAATTCGGACTGTCACAGTACAACACGTGAGATTGCAGAGAAGCTTCATGTATCACATACATGCATTGAAAATCACTTAAAACAACTTGGCTATGTTCAAAAACTTGATACATGGGTTCCTCACGAACTGAAAGAATCACAGTTAACACAACGCATTAGCAGCTGCGATTTGCTAAAGAAACGTAATGAAAATGATCCATTTTTAAAACGACTGATAACTGGCGATGAAAAATGGGTTGTTTACAACAATATCAAGCGGAAAAGATCGTGGAGCAGGCCAGGTGAACCAACTCAAACAACATCAAAAGCTGATATTCATCAAAAGAAGGTTTTGTTATCAGTTTGGTGGGATTACAAAGGAATTGTCTACTTTGAACTCTTACCACCCAACCGAACGATCAATTCTGATGTCTACATTGAACAACTAACGAAATTAAACAATGCAGTTGAAGAAAAGCGGCCCGAATTGACAAATCGAAAAGGTGTTGTATTCCATCATGACAATGCAAGGCCACACACATCTTTGGTCACTCGGCAAAAATTAATGGAGCTTGGTTGGGATGTTTTGCCACATCCACCATATAGTCCTGACCTTGCACCATCTGATTACTTTTTGTTTCGATCTTTACAAAACTCCTTGAATGGTAAAAATTTCAATAATGATGATGATGTCAAATCGTACCTGATTCAGTTTTTTGCTAATAAAAACCAGAGGTTTTTTGAACGTGGGATTATGATGCTGCCTGAAAGATGGTAAAAGGTCATTGATCAAAATGGGCAATACATTACAGAATAAAGTTATTTAGTTCCATGAAAAAATTGTCTTTGATTTTCTTTAAAAAATCCGCAAGTACTTAGTTGCCGACCCAATATATATGCTGACAGACATATTTTCTGTTTTCATTACACAATAGGTCAAATACGGCAATATAATATTTTGCCTTTTTAAGTAAACATCCACAAGGGATTTGACACCTTGCACAAGTGTGTTAAGTATTTCCTTATCCAAGGGAATTTCTTATATATAACTGACTGTCACTGGATCATTGTTGTCCATTCTTCTAAAAATACTGCTACTCTGTAATAGTTTCAATAACTGCGATTACCACAGATCGAGAAATATTATCAAGTTCTGGCCTAGTAATTTTCTGCAAAATCAATGCCTAGGGGAATATGAAACTATCTAATCTTTTGGAGGATTAATAACTTTCTTTCTCCTTTAAAGAAACCAAGTATGTAGAAATCCTCAAAGGGAAAAAATACATTAGAAAGAATGTCTTTTCAACTACACCTACTTCTTAATCGAGTAAAAAGATAAGCTATTCTTCAATATGCAGAGGCTAGCAATAAAAATCAACAGCCAGCAAAAATTATTTTTAAAGCAATTAAGAGATACCATAGAGAATAAGCTAAGATTAAAGATTTATAGAATTTTAAAGTTAAAAGGGATGACCAGAATCAAGTTTCCAGATAGAAATATGGGTATATAGTTAGGAATAAAGCTAGACCTTGCTTGAATTTAAAGTCCCAGCCAACTCTGAAAGCGTATGCCTTCTATGCTCAAGAATGTGCTCATGCTTGACTCAATATAAATAATTGATTTTCATGGCAATAGTGAATTGCATGTTCCTCTCTTACACCTTGACTAACCTTATTTCCTAGGCATCCTCTTCTGCCTTAACATTTGCTATTAATGTATATGTAATAGAAACAAACTTGGGTGAACAACGAAACAAAATTAGAGGCAGTGGGATGGAGGGCATGCTTCTGCCATTGAAAAGTCCAGGGACCAACTGGATCCAGGGGCTGAAATAATGTCACCAAGATCCACCTCTCTTTTCTTTAATCTTTCTGCATTGACTTCACTCCCAGGCAGGTTTTCCATCTAGTCAATCAGCTCAATATGACAGCAAATAAAAACCAGAAACAAGCTTCTCTTGCCCCCGAGTGACAGATAATACTCAGAATTTGGTATCATTGGACTACTTGAGGCCACTAGAGTTAGATTTAGTATTCCTTTAGCCCATTGGTTCTGAACCTTTCTAATGCCTGGATCCTTTAATACAGTTCCTCATGTTGTGGTAATCCCTAACCATAAAATTATTTTCATGACCGACAGGTTAACAACCGCTGCTGTAGAGCCTAAGACCATCGGAAAACACAGATATTTACATTATGATTCATTAACAGTCGCCAAATTACGGTTATGAAGTAGCAATGAAAATAATTTTATGGTTGGGGGTCACCACAACATGAGGAACTATATTAAAGGGTCGTGACATTAGAAAGGTTGAGAACCACTGTCTTAGAGTTTTGCTGGCTTTGTAAGAAAGTAAGCGGGGATAAGTGAAGAATGTCTATAAGATGGAAAATTTGGAATCAATGGTCAGTACTTCTGTGGTGCAAGTGTGTTTTTGTTTTGTCCAACTAATGATTTTGAAAGTAACCCTGTGCTTCACAGAGCTCAATAGCTGATTACTGAGTGCATGTGATATCAAAAGTTGATAGCTATTATTGAAAAAGACAGGTAGTCGGTTTAGGTTTTAGGATACCGTAGTGTTTTATCCAAGGAAGCAAAGGTGGGAATATGTAAGAAAAATGCTTGTACTGGATCCACATTGTCACTTCTTCCCAGGATCCCCTGCCTTCTCTCCTTGACATGTCCCATTGCACCAGTCCTGTGGTCATTGCCTCCCTCAGGAAGCTTTCTCCTTCCCCAGCCCATTGTATTTCTCAGCTCTTACTGCATTTGAAAATCTTACCTTGCATTTAGCTCTTACCTTTTTCTCTAAGGCTTTACCTGTACTAACTGTACCATCCCAACTAGATTTTAAGCTGCCTCAGGGTAAGGACCACATCCAGCCCATTCTTTATCTAGGACAGTAGTTAGCACACTTCTGAGTTCACAGGAAGCTCTGAAAAAAGACTTGGTTGATTGGTTTGCTAATTGAGTCACATTGAATTTCTAAATTTCTACTTCACTTTACTAGTTTATTCCTAGTCAGAAGTTATTTGTTGCAATGCTATACCATTGGCCTTTAAAGCATGACAGTTATGTTACCGAATGTCAGCTGAGGTGTGGGAATCTCTGAATTGTTTGTTGGGATGAAAAAGTAAACAAAGCCAACAGTTCCTTTAATTAGAAAAGATCACTATGTTGCCCTTAAGAAATACTGGATTTTTTTTTTATGTTTAAATGCTCCAAAACCAATACTTCATTAGATTTACTGTCACTTCCATGTGCCTGTTTACACTGAAAAATCCAATGATAACACCAGTGACCTGAAGTAATTGCTCTGTAACTTTGCTTCCCATCAAAGTTCAATTTCTGCTGAAAGATGCCTGGAGCTCAAATTGCTGCACTGACAGCTGCCTGCAAGTTTCTCTTTTTCTAGGCTAGTCAAGGGCAGGAGCAGTTCCAGAAGGAGGGCCTGTGAATTCCCTCCCTTCCTCCTCACTGCTCCCCTCAGGCCTGCAGCAACAGTTGGGGCTTAACAAATAAATGAATCACTATTTTATGACCTTGATAAGAAATAAGAAGCCGGCTCTCCACCTACTGATGGGCAGCTGCTCGGGGGCAGGTCAGAGAGTAGGCCTGAGGAGACTGCCCTTCCAGGGAGCCATGCAGCACAGGGCAATGCTCGACTTTGCAAGTGGACGAGAACTACTGAACTAGAAATCACTCAATAAAAATTTCAAACTTCCAATAATGACTGTTGAACTCAAGAAACACATAAGAAACAAGGGACATGAGAAAGAATCATAAAACTGCAGACATGAAATGGCTTCTCTTTAGTAAGGCTTCTTAGATATTTTCTGCCTGGAGCTCTTTGCAACTGCATCTTACCGCATAGGATGTATTTGTTTGTACCGTCAGCAGGCCAGCCTTGGGCAAAAGTCATCACCTCTCTGTCCTCCCCACACCCACAATATGGGCTCATCATAAGTCTCCTTGGTGACCTCTGCTGCCCTTTGAGTGGGCAAGTGCTGCCTGGGAATGTGCCTCCATGTGCCAGGTATCTCACAGGCTGAACCCTTCCTGCCTCCAATCTCTTACAAGCAAGTCAACGCCTTTCTTTCTGCTTCAGTTGGTTAGAACTCTCTCAGTTGCTACTAACAGAAAAATACATGAGCTTGCCTACCCAAAAGGAGAATTTCTCCTAAGGATGCAGGTGTGTTTCATGCACTTCAAGGGTAGGGAAGCTGCTAGGTTTCAAAGGCTGGAATTGCAGATTATCGGGCTCTCTCTCATCTTTGCAGCTCCTCATGGTTGTTGTTGTTGTTGTGTGTGTGTGTGTGTGTGTGTGTGTGTGTGTGTGTGTGTGTGTGTTTGTGTCTGTGTGTCTGTGTGTGTTTTTCTCCTCTATCTCTATGAAATATTTTCCTCTATGGGATCCATATGGCAAACACACAATTAAACAGGCAAAATAAATGTGAAACTGAAGGAAGTAAACATGACTCACAGTAAAATGTGCATTACATAGCTAGCAACGGGGGAGTGGAGATTCACTCATTTTAAACTTCAGCCTTATGAAAAAAGACTGCTCTTCAGGAAAGCTTCCCTCAGAATGGCTGCCTCTGCCCCAACAGGTAAACACAGATGCCACCTCTGTGACCATGAGGAGGGGGAGAAGCAGTTCCTACCGTGTTTCCCCGAAAATAAGACATCCTCAGAAAATAAGACCTACTTACAGGTTTCCTTCTGAGTGAAATATAAGGCATCCTCCCGAAAATAAGCCCCCCCGCCCAGGCTAAACATGAGAGATTTGGTCCACTGATTCTGAAAGAAATGGAGTCACAAGAAATTCACCAGGAAATTCAGGAATTGTATTGTTATGATGATGTTCCAGAAGATAATGACATGATTGTCATTGAATAAATGAGTAAATTCTTGATACTGTAGGATTCACAGTTTGTCTGGTTTGTGTTGACAACTACCGTACTGCCGTACCATATACAGGTAATAAATTTCCTTTATTTTCATTTAAGAATAAATGTGTACCGTATTCTTCTTCATGGAAAAATAAGACATCCCCTGAAAATAAGACCTAGTACATCTTTGGGAGCAAAAATTAATATAAGACACTGTCTTATTTTCAGGGAAACAGGATATCAAATGGGGCAAAAAGCCAATTGGTTTGCACCTTTTATACCTTTATCTGCAAAGCTACCTCGCTGCTCTCTTCCATGCTTGGACTCAGTGCACGGCTGCTTCCTTCTTATAAACAAACCGTCTCTCAGAAGAAACTTGGAAATATATGCTACTAAGACTTAGAGCTGGTGGAAGAGGAAATCAGAGTTTCTCAGATCATAGCAAGTAGATGAAGTGTTCATCTGTCAGCCTTGGTCTATGTGGTTCTCCATGTGATAAAATTGATTAAAGTAATATAATAAACATCCACAATTCATTATCGGCCTCTCCATGGTCAAATCTGGACTTAGTAAGCCTTGTTACAACCCCACAAGTTTTGTTTTTACCACGAACTCTGTTGTAAAGAGTTCATTTGCTTTAGTAAATGTTTGATTTATACCTTTAAAAATACACAGTTTCACTTTATCAGGTGTAATAGTTTTATTCATGCATGCATGTAGTTCTTACATTCACTTTTAGGATTTTCCTTTTGCAAGTATGCTAATTAATTATCTGAAATAAATTTTCCACACTGGATCATATTTTACAACTTGATTTAAATCTAAATAATGTGTTCATTACTTTAAAATGAATATCTTGTTAAAATTCAGCAAGAAAATGGTTAATTATATTTTAATTAATTTATTGTTGTTTTAATAAATATTTTAATAGTTAGGAAATAAAATGGCAAGACCCATTATATATTTTCAGGCCATGTTCTAGTCAATCTTCAATTTTTTATTTAAACAACGAGATTTTAAAATGTTTATGTCTTAAATATGCTTGCTCGGTGTCTTCTGTAGCAGAAAGGATGTGGATTTTATATTTGATTTCTAAGCAAATTAATGATGTAGTTGGGAAGCATAGCAGGATATAGTGGGCTATAAAGAAACCAATTTAAGTAATTTGTGCAAATACTTAAAAGTTTTATGGATTAAATCACAGACAAATTTCCTATGACAAGGCAACTTCTTCATAGAGTACAGCTTCAGTCATATTGATGTACAGATAGGCAATTAAGAAATTCAAATTAAGGCTCATGGGTCTAAGTCAGCTGATTTTATAATTTACTTTTTTCTTTGAAAACAGTTTCCTTCAATTAAATATGCCAGCAATTAATAAAGCTGTCTTTCTCTCTCCATGTTATTACAAAAAAATTTTGCACATCTGTAATGATCCATGTTGCTTTTCTTTTAAGGAAAAATAGCTCACTTGAGTGCTTAAGAACAAAAATATTTAAGCCAGCGGCCCTAGGTTTCAATCCTAGCTTAGCTGTGTACTGATTATGCAGCAGCATGTAATTATACTGCTTCTTTAAGCCTGTTTACAGGTCTGCGATAGTGGGATAAGAATATATACTCCATAATGTCTTTATGAAGAGAAAATGAGATTTTGTGTTATAAAATATTTAGTACTTGCTAAATATCACTAACTCTTCCTAGACTTATTTTCACTTTTACACACACACATAGACAACTTGTATCAACCTATACTAGTATTTCTAAAATATGTATATTGTTACTAATGATTATTTAAAATGCATTGTTTCCCTGACTCATTAAAATCCTCCCCAGAGGAGAACTAAGCAGTATTTCACATGGTAGGCAATATATTATAGATGTTAACATTTCGATTATTTCAGTCAGACAAATAAAGCTAACAGGCAGCATGAGCAACTAACTTGTCTAAGTCCCAATTTCCTCATTCTTACAATGAAAAGATAATGGAGCTATATAAGTTGCCGAGTGGATTAATTTATATAAAGGGCTAGCCCAGTGTGTGGAACATATTAACTACTCAGTTAACATAATCTTCTATAATTATAACCATTATTATAAAATATACTTTGGGAAATGTACATAGAAAGATGCCTTTGTGAGAAAGTATGTGCTTTCCTTGGTATTAGAGCTAATACATTGGCAAATGTCTTTAACACTGAGACATTCAACTGTGAAAACCAATTATTACACAATTAGAAGCCTCTTCAATTAGGGAAAGATTAGGTCATGTTTTTAAAACACCCACCAATATTTTCTGCCAATCCCATCTGCGACACAAATTAAAGAGACCCCAGTTAGCAGTTGCTTAAGTCATTTTCCTAAAACTGGCATCCGTCTCCTTGGAGACATCCATGAGATTGGTGTTAACATCTTTTAAGTTGCATCTGGATAGGACTAATGTGTGATTAGCCTCTCACTACATTTCATTGACAGACAATACAACATATGCTTTTTATTCTATTTTTATGCTTGTTTGCAATAAATAACCGATTCATGAGACATATGCCCATCTTTTAAAATGATATGACCATAAAGTCAGAGCATGTTGATTTTCTAAAAAGGAGACCACTATATATATATTTAGCAATTTGTCTTCTGGGTATAAGAAATTTGTTGAAAAATTAAATTCTAGATATAAACAAAAGTGACTATGAACTTTAAAAAATAAGGAAAATAGATAAATGCTCGGATGTAAATTGAAAGGAAAATAGAATGCTTTTTAAAAATATTACCTGTTTTTAAGGGGCAGACTTATTTTCAAAATTTAAATATATAGCATGTTGTAACTATACTATTGATTTTGGGTTAAATTAAACTGAGATTTAAAAGTCAAAATACTCTAGAATTGCCAGTTGTCTTTTAGGTTCAAGGAAGAGAAGGTATAGTGATATGAGAGGCAAAACTAAAATTACTTAACATTGATATGCAATTTTGTAGTTTTGGTTTTTTTTTTAATAATGTGCTGCCTATGAAAATTTGGTATTTTTAGCATCATTTAAATGAAGAAAGAGAGGCTCAGGTAGGTGTCCTTGGCCAACTGGTAAAAGATAGAGCAGAAATACAACCTAGGTCTTTTAATTTCAAGTTGTTTTATAATTGCCTAGCAGAAAATGAAAAGTAAAATGCAGACTATGAATTTAGATTAAATAAAGGCACTTCTCAGTCTTAAAATCCTTAATGCAATAACAAGATTTATTGTATATCCAAAGGCAGTCAAAGAGATTGGATAATCACAAAAAGGTCTTTATAGTAGTCCCTTAGCTTCAACTTTATCATAAGTTCATGGTCCTTATTATATAGTAGGGCTCAGTGCATGAATTCTTGCACGTTGAATGGAACTGTGGGCTGCAAGGCTTTGGTGGGCACAGGGCCAGGTCTCAGCTCATCCTCCTTGTCCCCATCTAATCCCTCCCACCACAACCCCCGGTCCCCTGTCTGCCTGCAGACCCTCTCTGCCACCACGCCCATGCACTGACAACACGGAGCAATTGGGGCTGGCACCAGCAGCAGGTGCAAGTGGGGCCGGGCACTATCAACAGGTGTGAGCAGTGGCTGCTGCCCCGATCGCCCCTCAGGAGCAGGGGGAGGTGGAGAAGCCCTGAGGGGCGATCGGGGCCAGCGGCCACCACTTATACTCACTGACAGCACTGAGCAATCGGGACTAGCACTGGGAGCAGGCAGTGGGTGGGAGCAGTGGCTCCAGCACCAGCAATGGGTATAAGAAGGGCTGGTACTGGCAGTGGGTGCAAGTAGGACTGGTGCCGACAGCAGGTGCAAGAGCCTGGTAGGACCATGGTGTGCAGGAGCAAATAATTTTCAGTAACCACCAGAGGTTTGCCCCAATGACAGCAACCAGCACCCCACCTTTGTCTGACACCCCCCCCTTACCTGCTCCACCATCCCCCATGGCCAATGCCTGCCATGTTCCATGCTCTGCCACCTGCTTCCAACACCCGCCATGTTCTGCACAAGCCCCCTGGTGATCAGCACACATCATAGCAAACAGTTGTTCAATTGTTTGGTTCCGCCATTTGCCATTCGGTCTATTTACATATTAGGGTTTTATATAGAGAGATAAATCATTAATGAACTAAATAAATGTAGGCTGTAAAATCATAATGTTCATAATTTCCAAACTTTTAAAAGAAGAATAAATAAGAACTAATAAAAAAGGAAAACCTTTGTTCTGCAAACATTTTGATGAGCAGATAGTCTTAATTTCTAAATACAATAATACTAGATTTTTCCCCTTTTTCTAAGTACTTCATAGCACTTGATAAAAATTAAATTAGATCTTTGCTCAGCATGGCTGTTTAATGAATATTAAATAATAATAAAAATAAAGCACCACAGTGAAGTCAAAGGAATATTTCTTTTTACTATATTTCCTCCATGTTTACAACTTTGATAGAATTTAAATGCTATACACCATACATACCAACTGTTCTGAAAATTGAGAAATGTGGTTGATGTTTTATCATCTTAATCACAGTTCACATTCCATTTACCTTGGGAAACTCTACATGCTGTTATATAACTAATCCTTTCAATACCTAACCAAATAATTAATATCTTTACAAGCACATCATAAAATATAGATTAGTAAATAACTCATTATGCACTTAATTTCAATACTAATTGCCTACTGGTTTAATGAGCTATCATTGTAATAAAAAAACTGATGTTAATTGTTATTAGATGTAACTTCAAAACAAAACATACTTTACCACTCTATGACCCAATTTGGTGTTTACTAAAAATCCTTAGGGAAAGACTTGCCATTTACTAGTGTTAGATGATTTTTAAATAAATATTTTGTAATAGAGTGTTAAACTAGAAATTTTGACTTATGCACCAAAAGATGCTGATTTCTAAAATGCTACAAGTCTATATGAAGAATTTATAAAAGTAGTACAAAATCTCTAGTCCACATTAAATGGATAGAGAATGAGATTATGGGAATTGAGAGGAGACAATAAAGAGGATTCTAACCGAGGACTAAGGTAGGACGAAATTCCCACCTCCCCAAGGGAAAGGGTGTTGTTCTCCTGAAGATAAGTCCCTTCAACTGAAGCATGAACTATGAGCTCTGAGCTCTGCAGTTAGTGGGCACCAGGAACTAGTATTTGACCCCTGCCTGGATATCTGTAAGGTAAAGACAAGCTAGGTAGTGCTGAACAAAGACTGAGAAAAGTTGCTACCTCATTGGGATCAGTCTGTTCCCAGTGTTTGGTGAAGTAAAAATGCATGCTTGTTTTCCCAGGAGTAGATGCGGGCCAACCCTAAGATGGAGAGCCCCCAGACTCAGAATCACATTTGATTCTATCAAATGAGGCCTCATGAGGTTAATAATTCTTGGCAGAGAAGGACCTGCAAGTAGGCTGCTAGAATCCAGGGATGCAATAGAGTGCATTTGCACTGCTCAGGTAAACTGCATTGTGAGAGAACCACTGGGGATCAGGGCCTTGCAGAAATCCTGGAGACTCATTCAGCTCCAAATAGCTACTAAGCGAGTCAAGTAAGAACTTTTCAGCTTTCCCTACTTCATCTCATTCCACCCCTCAACTTCCAACTAGGCACCCAACCTCAGAGGGGTCAGAAATATCTGTTGAAGACAGAGGATAAGGACCTGTGAAGTAGAGAATGACCAGTCCTCGCCCTCCATTTTAACAGCTCTGGGTTCTCTCCTTTAGCAGGTACAATGTGTAAGCAACAGCACTATTAGATACATATGAAGCTTCTGAAAATTTTATGACACTGTGCCTTCTAATTACAGAATTTCATTTGTGTTTTACCTCTTAAAGTAAGCTCTTCATAAATAGCAGAAAGCTGAAATGCCACAGAACAACTTGTGTTCTGATCCAGGGGTAGGGGTTGTTTTCTTTGCCTTGATAAATTTGAAATGACAGTAGAAGGGGGGGGGGGGGGAGGGACTAGTTGGTAAATTCAGTGACCGACCTACCAGTCACAGTTGTTATATTTAAATTAAAAATAGGTTACTAATAACTTCAAAACATCTTGAAACTCATGATCCCTATGTTTTAAATTAAACATTGTAAGGTTTTTAAGAGTTTAAATCCAATACACTCCAACAGTTCTTTGTTTATCTCTAGATAAAAATGAAAAGAATTTGAGGACAAAGAGTTGCATGGGTAGATCCCTTTAAATCTGTAATTGATAAGTTGAGCAAAGCATGGAAGAATCAATAATTCTCCTCTGGGCAGTGACTTAAAACTCTTCTATTAGGATAAGGTAAGGCCTTCTCACTTCATTTAAAAAGGAGAGGGGAAAGTATTCCAATTTTACATCAACTGTATTGACACCAGAGGTTTGGGACTGAATTCCATTTAAAAAGGCACATCTTGTGTGTGCAAAATTGTATCAATGCCTGGCCTGAAAATTGCTTAATTTTGAGTCACTTGTTCTTTCAATGGAAGCTGGAAGCTGTCAGACTTGAAAATAATCACAAAGGCTTACAAAAGAGAGCTAGCTTCCTTTCATTGGAAACAATGAACAATAATTTGAGAATGCCTTCCTCTCCTCACTGCTAAAACGATAATTCCTTCCAATAAAGATAAGCGATGGATTAAATCCGTGCAAGAGGTAAGATCATTGGTGGGATAGCATCAAATACATGTCAGCAGCACAGCTAGTTTATATCAGCTAAATCTTATGGTGAGAGTCCTGAGATGACTGACTCAATTTGTAGTACAAGTTATTTTGTTCTTTCTAAGCATTTGGTACTTGGAAAATATAATTTTAAATTAACTTACTTATCTATTATTTTCTTCATTTCGAAGCTTACAATAATCTGGAAAAAGTATATCTCTAGAATACATATATATGAATATATACATGCACATATATACATACATATACTGTAGATAATAGAATGTTTTTATTATTATAGTTGATTTCCTCCATTTGTGTGTCCTGTGCACCCATCAAATGCTAACTACTTTACTTGATGGCACTGATATAGTTGTTTATGTGCAATGTACTAAATGATGGTAATATAATTGATAAAATTGGCTTTCACTTACCCGCAAAACAGCTACAAAATGAAATGACACAAACATTAGTCTCAGGAATTCTGCCATGAAATTTGATTATTTGATTCTGTGTTAGTGACAGATACTGTATACTCTAATGACACATTAGAAGTAAATAGCAACCATTCAATGACTGCTATCTTCTCTTCAATATTTTCCATGTTCTATTTTGAACAAGCTCTCCCAGGGGGGGGGGGGGGGGAGTGAAGAAAAATACCAATTCATTGCTTTCTGATTCTTTTTAATCCTCATTTCTGATCAAAGTCCCGATGTTGTATTTACAAATGAAAGAATAGTACAGATAAAAGATAATATATGGCCGAAACCAGTTTGGCTCAATGGATAGAGCGTCAGCTTGGGGACTGAAGGGACCTGGGTTCGATTCCAGTCAAGGGCATGTACCTTGGTTGCGGGCATATCCCCAGTAAGGGGTGTACAAGAGGCAGCTGATCGATGACTCTCTCTCATCGATGTTTCTAGCTCTCTATCTCTTTCCCTTCCTCTCTGTACAAAATCAATAAAATGTATTTTTTTTAAATGTTTAAAAAAAAAAAAAAGATAACATATGGACCAAGCTGCTGATAGTGTTAAATTCATAAACACTTGCATCCAATCTCTATTTTATGGAGACAAAAATGCAGAACTTAATAGAAGCAAGGTTAATAGAGCAGGAGCAGAAAAGTACTGCAGGTTTTTGTTCCCTCAGTTTGCTCCCTTAGTGTCATAGTGTGGTTCCTTAGTTCCTAAACATAGCACGCAGTGTTCTGTAGTTACTGGTGACAGTGTTTATGTAGACATTGTCCTCCCAAAGTTAAAAAAAAATTGCTGAGAACTTGTTGAATGTCTGCTTTTCATATATCCTCTGTAAAGCCATGTCTTCACACAAGGCTTTTCTCAGGTATTTCTGAATAGCATCCGAAGTTATCTAGAAGATATGTATATATTCAGATATATTCATCTCATCTCATTCAATAAAATCTGAGTTTGTCTTTATTTATTGGATCTCTTGGGATTCTACAAAGTTGTAACAGAAGTGTAGATATGAGTCTATCCTGTTTTATCTCAGGCTGCTGTAACAAATATACCACAGACTGGATGGTTTAAAAAACAAAGTTAGCCCTAGCCAGTTTAACTCAGTGGATAGAAAGTCAGCCTGTGGACTGAAGGGTCCCAGATGCAATCCCCAGTCAAGGACACATACCTCAGCCTGATTGGGGCATGTTTGGGAGGCAACCAGTTGATGCGTCTCTCTCTTCTGTTTTTCCCCTCTCTTTCACTTTCTCTAAAAAACTCAATGGAAAAATACCCTTAGGTGAGGATTAACAATAAGATAATTTATATCTCATAGTTATATAATTATGACCTCTTGAGTATGTATTGTATTATTTTGCTTATTAGCCAATATTATCATTATTTATTCTGTTGCTCGGGATTTTTAAAATCTAGCCACTGGAGGCTTTTTTAGATTGCCTTCTATGACCTATTGGTATGTTCCAACATTTCATTTTTATTTTTATAAGTTTCTTTTATTTTCTCTGTGTGTCTGTGTATTTCTGTATTTGTACATTTCCTTACTTTCTGGCACCCCTAGATGCTTCTTACATATTTTCCCCGACTCAGCCTTGTTACTTTTATTGGAGAACTAGAGGCCCGGTGCATGAAATCTGTGTGCTGTGGTGGGGGCGGGGGGTCACCTCAGCCAGGCCTGTGCCCTCTTGTAGTCCAGGAGCCCCGCAATAGATCACACTGCAGAGGGAGGCCCCACCCACCCGCTGAAGCACTGCCAGCGGGTAGCTTGTCCTCCCTCTTTGGGATGATTGTATTTACAAATGAAAGAATAGTACAGTATGATCCATTGCCCCGCAGAATGAGGCCCTGCCCACCTGCCACAGCACTGCTCGCTAGGGAGCCTGGGAATACCTCTTTGGGGTGATTGATTGTGGGGCTCTGATCAATAGCCCCGCAGGCCCCACCCACCTGTGGCAGCCCGCTGGTCAGTGGCCTGGGCCTCCCTCCTTGGGGTGATCTATCACAGAGCTCCCCAATCGAGCACCCTGGGCCACCTCCTTTGGGGCAATCCCAGACCACCCTCTCTCCCCTGCAAATGGTCACCCTGCTGGTCAGTGGCCTGGGCCTCCCTCCTTGGGGTGATCTATCACAGAGCTCCCCAATCGAGCACCCTACAAAGGGTGGCCTGGGCCGCCTCCTTTGGGGCAATCCCAGACCACCCCCTCTCCCCTGCAAATGGTCACCCTGCTGGCCAGTGGCCTGGGCCTCTCTCTGCAGGGCAATCATGGGGCGATAGTGGGGCCCACTGACCAATCATATCACACCTGCCTTGGCTGGCCTGGCACCAGTGCTTGTCATATCGTGGTCATCTGGACGGCCGTTCTGTTGTTTGGCTGTTCAGTCGATTTGCATATTATACTTTTATTATTATAAGATGGTATTTAAAAACTGTCATCTGGCCCTAAGTATGCTTATGTTACTATAGTGCCATTGCTTCTAGCCTCTATAGGATGACTTTTAGGATGAAAGATAAAAGATTTGCTATATGTATCTTTTTTGATCCAAAAGAAAGTCAGAAACTGATTATGCAGAGCAGGAGTAGTACTATTTTTTGGAACAAATCCCTTGAGCAGGGAATAGTGATGAGCTACAAGTGGAGGGATGGGCTTTAATTAAAAAAAAACACACACACACAAAAAAAAAAAAAACTGGGACATATTTATTATAAAAGAATAAAAGAGAGAATGTGGGTTCAGGTGAAAACAGATTTTTATTTTGGTAGAAAATTTCTATTAATTTTTTTTCTAGTGTTACTAATGTATAAGGCAAAATCATTAGCTAAGAGTGAAGGAGAAAAGTGTTGGAATTTTGAGGAGAAAGAAAGTGTTGCAAAGCATGAAACCTAATATATTAAGGAATTAAGTAGAATTGTGAGTATTATGGAGTGCCATTTTGGGATGTGTGGTCATGAATACAAAATAACACATCTTGGTTGTCTGATGTAGGCATGGAGTATGCAGATAAATTTGATTAACCTAAAATTGAGTTTTTTCCTGGTGACTGTAATTGAAAAGGAATTGGGCAAGGGAGGTAAAGGTATTTGTAAGTCAGCTTTTCAGTGTTGTAATGGTTAGCCATGAAATTAAAATAGATAAGGGATTAAAGTGATAAAACAGCCTGATGTCACAGGAAAAACATTTGGTTTTGTTTGTAGCTATAAATTATTTTACATAATTTAGTTGAGGACTGTGTAACTCAATTGAGAAGTGTAGAAAATTTCTACCAAGTTCTTCCATTTCCCTTTAAATGGAGTTCACACCAGCAGTGCTACCATCTCCCCTAAGTTTTTATTCCTTGACCTTGTTCGTTGACCTCCTATCTCGTACATGTCTTAGTCTCCGACACACCTTTCTTTCATCACCAATTTCTACCAAATCTCAATTATTTCAGCACCATTTCTCAACTGAGAACACAATTATTTTCTAAGCAGTTGAAGGAATAAAATAATGATAATAATAATAATAATAATACCAATAATAGAGGAAATACTACTGTTCCCAAAGTCACAGACATCTCACCCAAGCTTTTGTCAGGGAAAGGTGATATCTATCTTGGGGGGTGGGGTTGAGGGAGGGGGGTTATGGTGAGCTTCTACTAGGTCACTAGAATAACAAATTTGAGAACCACTGGCAGCATCATCAGCAACATTCTATTTGAAAACATTTCCTCTATCCCGATCAAGGTCATATAAATGAAGCCAAAAGAGTAAAAATGAAACCTATTCTGTAGGAGGCTCAATTAACTGATCTGAGCACAAATTGATGAGAGGATGTGGTTTAATTTTTCACTGGTCAGAGTCATTACTTTGTGAGACATGTTTGGTCACCTTTGATGTGTCAGCTAAATGGCTGTTTCTAAAATTACCTTGACCATTATTCATGAGAGTGTCAGTAATTATTCAGTGGTTAATGAAGTTGGTTTCCAGTTGATGATCGTTAGAAATTGAGTGTGACCCCTTGCACAACAGCATACTGAGCAAAAGTCTCAGATTTACCCACCCTGTGCTCGCTGGACTTGTTTCTGACACGCAAACACCCTTCAAAGCTCTGAAAAGAGAACAGTTTCTAAAATAAATGTTCTTGACATGTACCCCAATTTCTATTATCTACTAGTGATACCACTGGTAATATTCTTTAGTGTGCATATTAGTTTTTCAGGATTTTTTTTTAAATCCTCATTCAAGGATATGTTTTCATTGATTTGAGAGAGAGAGAGGAATGGAGAGGGAGAAAGAGAAAGAGAAACATTGATGAGAGAAACATTAATCCATTACCTCCCATATACACCCTGGACTGGGGATCGAACCCACAAACTGAGTATGTACTCTGATCAAGAAAGGAACTGAGACCCTTCAGTGCACATGTTGATGCTACAACCAACTGAGCAACACAGGCCACAGCTATATGTATTAGTTTTATATCTGCCTCTCTCAACTAAACTTCAAATTCCATGAAGGTGGAGTATGTTTGCCTTCCATTCCCAGAGTCTGGCAAACACTGGATGCATAAGGGGCACTTCATTCAGAATGAGTCTGGCAATCACTTCTCTGATATCCAAAGTTAGAGACGTTGCAGCAGTCTTTTAGCTCATGTCCTTTTTAATCTAAGTCACCAAATCAGACTGTTTCTTCATACACACAGACAGGTCTACAAAGATTCATAGTATTTTAGATGAGAAAGAAACATTGAAGCCTTGTCATCTGGCATATTCTTTTATATAAAGGAATAAAACTTTATCCAAAAGGGTTAAATGAATTCTCCAATAAAACACAGCCAGTGTAGCCAAGCCAGTGAAGCCACTTAGTTGAATATTTGGGGGGGAGGGGGATCTTCCTAATGCTCACTTGGCCATCAGAAGGGAAAAGGATATCAGAATCAGGTTCTATGGCTCAAGCCACTTGCTTACTGAAAAAAAAAAAATTAATCATTCATTTCTCAACCATTTCCCATTTATTTCCTTCATCAGAGCCTGAACATCTTAATGGCTTGTCTAGGCATAATACTCGGTCTCTAAATGTACTTATGCAACTAGAAACTTATAAAAATTCAAAAGAAATACTGTTTTGGTGCCATTATTTGAATAATTTAATATTTCACTGTCATTTACTTCAAACAGCTCAATTAAAGACTACTCTAGAAGGCAAACAGAAGGACTTTTCAATTCGTCTCCTTGGTTGAAAGACAAATGCAAAAACTCCTCTCTGAAATTTTTTAGAAAACAGAAATACCTGTAGGTTCCCTAGTCCTTTCTGTCAGACAAGAAATATTTAATAACAAGTAGAGGAGAAATTGTAAAATTAGAGCTCATTTGGAAAAATGTTTTGAAATTCAGCAATGAATCCTTATTGGGCAAAATCTCAAACAATGTCAGATTTGTGGTCAGAATTTTGGTCAGGCTTATGTTATGATCCTTAGGTTATGAGGAGGAGAAAACTAACATTTATTGAACATCTACTATGTGCCAAATACTTATGGGTTTTATGGACTTACCTCATTTGATCTTCACAGAAACCCAAAGAAGTGTACATTTATGGAGCATTAGCTCCAATTTTCTGCTACATTTACATTAGAGAAATAGCTTGACCAATGTCATACAACAGGATTTAACTCAGTCTCTAGTCTGCTCAACTCTAAAGGTTTTACCTGCCTCTGATAAAATAAAATAAAAATATTTAGATTTAGCAAACCTGTTTTCCTAGAGTTGAGAGGGGGCAGATCTTGATAGAGACTTCCTAAAACATTATTCCATTGAATCATCTGAAGTACATCTTCTCTTTATCACACAGTTAATAGATAAACTGGTATCTTTTTAAAATATATTTTTATTGATTTCAGAGAGGAAGGAAGAGGAAGAGAGAGAGAGAAACATCAATGATGAGAGAGAAACATTGATCTCACTGGGGATCGAGCCCAAAACCCAGGCATATGACTTTGACCAGAATTCCCCCTGATGTGAATGGAACTCAGGACCCTCCAGTCTGCAGGCCAACACTCTATCCACTGAGCAAAATCAGCTAGGGTGGTAAACTGGTATTTTTTTCTGAGGCTGGAGTGTGCCTTTCTACAAGAGGAAAATGGGAAGATCTGTGTTCTCCATATGCCAGTGACAAAATCTGATGACTATAAACCAGAGCACTCCAGAGGCAGTTGATCTTGATAAGTCGCTTCAGACAGAAATGATAGCTCAACTTTAGTTACGTCAAAACTAAAATGATTGTTTTTGCTAAATTCTCTTCAAAATTCAGTTGATCAGTTTCAGTCCCAAATAACTCTATCACGCAGGTGAACGTATTCCCTTTCCTGGGGGTACGTTTCACAGCTCACTGCTCCTGGCAGGCACACGGAGCATCAATGCTGCTCCAAACCAGCTTCTCGGCTGCAGGGGCGGGGGGGACTATTCTCCCAGTGGAAAGTGGTTTTCAGACAAAACCATTCTGCTGTGTTCTCTGGTGTGAGCATAGAGTTACCAGGAGCCTGAACTGATCTAAACTTGCTCATGGAGAAGGACCCTGAACCGCCTCGGAGTAGCCGGATTGAAGCACCACAATCCAGAACCACCTCTTCGTCGTCTTGAGTTGTCCGAGTCCATTTTTTGATACGCACAGCTCATAGTTCATAAGCAAATGGAAACTTATTTTTTTTTCCATAACTGATGCTACTTTCTCCTAACAAGCCCCAACCCTATGGGAAGGAAAGTCACTTAATTTAAAATTACGAGTTAAGGGTGTCTATTTGGGTTAAAAGTAGTTTAGATTTGGTACAATTTCTGTCGATTCACACTTCAACTCAGGATGAGCACTGTTTCTCCTTTCTTCTTTCTCCTTCCCTAGATGGTTTCTGAGCTATAGGAAAGGACCCTGCAAGCTCCTCAGGCTCGCAGGCAGCCTGTGGGAGTCTGGTTTTGCACCAGTCCACGTGCTGGTCTCATCTCCTGGGCAAGGCGAGGTCTTTCTGCACAGCCCACTGACTGCTGCTGCTGGATCCCTCCGCTGGGGTAACACAGAGGGTAGTCTCTGCTTTCAGGGAGTTTCAGATGCAACTGACTTTCGATGCTCCTGGGTCTGATTATGATTAGGCCCCTTAGACAGCTCACGGTGAGACCTTCAGACCCAGTCCTACCTCTCCTTTGGGGCTTAAACGCATTTCCCACCTGAAATCCCAGTGTCTTCCTAAGCCACTCTTGGGTTACAGAGGAAGCTCTCAATCACTTCCGTGCTGGGCTGTTGGTGCATGGTTAGCCAGGAGGGTGGTATTTACCCATGGATGCCAAACAGAGAACATGGCAAAAGTTGCCCTGCTTTTAGCTTTAAAGCATATATTTAATATTGAAAATATGACATAATATTCCCTTTACCCCCCCCCTCACCCCATTGACCCCATTCTAGCCCAACCCTCTGCCCCAGACCCTAGCCACCCTATTGTCTGTGTCCCTGGGTTATGCATATGCATACAAGTTCTTTGGTTGATCTCTTCCCGCCCAGCCCTGCCTTCCCTCTGAGATTCGACAGTCTGTCCCATGCTTCTAAGTCTTTTGATCTATATTGTTCATCGGTTTATTTTGTTTATTAGATTCCATATATGAGTGAGATCATGTGATACTCATCTTTCTCTGACTGGCTTATTTCCCTTAGCATAATACTCTCCTTGTCCCTTCATGCTATCTCATAGGTTTCTATTAAGCCTATCAAACACCTATCACCTCTGGGACATTGGATATGATGACAGCCTGTCTTCTCCTGCCTGTGCTTCACAATCCCCAGAGCTGAAGAAGTGGACTCTATCCCCTACACTAGGTGACAAGGACTTATCAAAATTCTCTTTTCTTCTGACAGGTAGTAAAATCTATGAAGTAGTCTCTACTTCTGCCATGTAAAAGTCTATGATGTGCCTGGTCAGGACTGACTCTTACTAGAGAAAAAAGTGATATTTTAAAAAAAATTATAATATTACATTCACTTTCCCTAAGTCAGGGGTTTCAAAACTATGAATTCCTGTGACTCAAGAATTCTCTTTTGTATATCAAACTCTTATTTCTACCTCTTTGTTTTTCTCTGTACTTCTGCTTAAAGAACCTTAATTTTCCCAAAGGTAAATGGGTAGTGCTGTTTGAATAGAAGGCCAATGAGTCAAAAGACAAAAAATAAAATAAAATAAGAAGTTTAACAAGTATTATTCTTCATAATCTAGACAACCCTATCTAACCTGGTTTCCAAATTATACTAATTATATGAACCAGTCTGCTCTCACTAAGAAACAAAAGGAGCCGGTACCGGTTTGGCTCAATGGATAGAGCGTCGGCTTGGGGACTGAAAGGTCCCGGGTTTGATTCCGGTCAAGGGCATGTACCTTGGTTGTGGGCATATCCCCAGTAGGTGGTGTGCAAGAGGCAGCTGATTGATGACTCTCTCTCATCGATGTTTCTGACTCTCTATCTCTCTCCCTTCCTCTCTGTACAAAATCAATAAAATATATTTTTTTTAAAAAGAAATAAAAGGAAATAAACGAACAGAATTATCCTCTATTTAGCTGCTGTCAAAGTCAGACTGGGAAAGGAGCTCTTTATCAAAGTTACCTGAAGGTTTTTGTCACCATGCCTCTACTCTTCTATCTGCGTTCAATTAAATCACCAGCAGGCTGAAACAGTTTGACCTTCAGTGAGTTGTTTAAATGGTGCATGCTCTTGTCTTTTATCAATAGGAAAGTCATATAAAACCTTCTTCTAATTTTGTATCAATTATTTGCCCTTTACGTTATTGACTTTTCTGTGTGAAAATACAGATCCCAATAACAGGAAAACATCTGTACTGTTACCTTACTTCCTCTTTGTTCTGTTAGTCTGTGTATTTCTTCCCATTTCCACTGTTATCCTGATTTGAAGGAAGCTCAAAGACCACTGTGCTACTTAATCATTTCCACCTTTCTTTCTTAGGAAGAACTTTTAATATTATTCTACCAATGTCCCTCTGAGCACTGTAAGCTCTTGAGGTAAAGATATGGTATAATTAATATGAATCTCCACAAATGTCCATGAATTAGGTATTATATGTTTTACAGATGAGGAAACTAAAATTTACAAAGTTTTATCATTTGTTAAGTTCCTGTAGCTGATAATTTGTAAGGATGGGTTTAAGAATCCAGCTTTCTGTCCAACCGGTTTGGCTCAGTGGATAGAGCATCAGCCTGTGGACTGAAGGGTCCCAGGTTTGATTCTGGTCAAGGGCATGTACCTTGGTTACTGTCATATCCCCAGTAGGGGGTGTGCAGGAGGCAGCTGATCAATGTTTCTCTCTCATTGATGTTTCTAACTTTCTTTCCCTCTCTTTTCCTCTCTGTAAAAAATCAATAAATTATATATATATTTTTTTAAAGAATCCAGCTTTTAGACTCTATCAAGGGGCTCTTTCAACTCCATAAGAATATTTTCATTTAAAAATAAATACAATACCCTATTTAATGACCCAAACCTTAGCTGTTCAATTTGTAATATAAAAATATATGATTGAGAAATTGTTTTGAATATATGCTTATATATGATTGAAATATCACATTCATATTCCTTCAGTGCATTTCAGATTATATCAGACTCTAAACTAATGTATTGGTTAACAATTAGCTTTGATAAGTGGCCAGAACAAAGCTCTGGCCACTACTGCTTCAGACATTGATACCACATGCTTATTATTGCACAATAAGAAGCAGAAGATTCACCCCGTACTATCAACATTGGCAAGTACTGATGACTTTTTGGCTGCTATAATAGATTAGCTTCAGTAAATGATGGTGAGAATAGTCCTATTATGGAGAAATGTCTCTACACCTTGGTTCATCAAACAGTACATAGTGGAAATGGATTTTAACATTCAAGAATTTAATACTCAGAGTACAAAGAACTAGAGATTTCTCTCAAGGTGGCTTGCCTTTTTATAGGAAAAATAAATAAACCTCTGGGTTACATTCTGAAAGGCACATTTGTCTTTTTTCAAGATAATCCTACTTTTTCAATTGTGTTTGTGGACTAAAGCTCCCTTTTGAATCAAGTAACTATGCTGATTAAGAAAAAAAACAAAATAGAACAAAACAAAAGCCCCAACCTTGTATAACTGAGTTTTTAACAAATTAGTACTGTCCCTGTAGATAACAGGAACCCTGAGAGGAAAGCAAAGAGGAATTAAGAAGCACTATCAGTGGCTTTTTCCCACCATGGGACTTTCTGCAGGATTTGGTGTAATCCGAGCTTTTTAATGTTTATTTTGCTTCTTCTCTGAGATAATCCTGCTCTATTTGAGGTCAGGCATGGAGCATAACTTAGGATGCCTGGCTGCTTTACAAACACTAGAGGCTTCCTATATCATTCATTTATGTATGATTGGCTTACAGAAAGGCTTTCTTATTAGAGAAGCTTCTTTCCCTGTTACATAATTTACAGGTGACCAGAAAATACACAGGAGTACCCAGAGATATAGGAGAAACCCATTTGTTTTCAGGTGTTTTGCATGTACTAGTACAGTGACTCAGAAGAGACTGTCTCCAAAACCTGAGCAAACCAATATGGAGGAAGCTCTCCTTTTATACCCTTTGGTTTCTTTGTCCCCCAAATATGGATGGGACTTCCGGACTTTTCAAGGGCTTTGCAAAAAGCCCTGTGCTTTGGGATGGGAGCCGTGAGACCACACCTAAAGGCCTGGCCTGGTGCCAGAGCTGATAACCCTCTCCAGGACTTGTGTATTGTTCATGGTTTATGGCCTCTGTAAAACGGGACTGCTTAGGTAAACAGTTCTTGCAAGACCAAATTGTGGAGAAAATGGAAGTGACTTAATTATAGGCTATCAAGAATGTATATTAAGTTACTGGCACAGATTCAGATTGCTAGCCGCCCAAAAAATGTCTTATTTTTCCCATCATCTCTATTATTTTGTTTAATATATATATATATATATATATATATATATATATATATATATGTGTGTGTGTGTGTGTGTGTGTGTGTGTGTGTGTGTGTATATATATATATATATATATATATATATATATATATATATTTAATTGACATCAGAAAGGAAGGGAAGGGAGAGAGAGTTAGAAATGTCAATGATGAGAGAGAATTATTGATTGGCTGCTTCCTGTACACCCCCTGCTGGGGATTGAATCTGCAACCCAGGCATGTGCCCTTGACCAGAATTTACCCTGAGACCCTTCAGTCCAATGGCCTATGCTCTATCCACTGAGCCAAACCAGCGAGGCCTTCCCTATTATTAAGAGAGTATCACTTTGGCTTAATACTCTTAGATTCCTAAAGTAACTCATTCTGATGAAATTGAAGGTGCTGTGATTTTAAATTATCATAGAAATATGAGTTTAAATATTAGCAGTTACCCCCAAGTTTGCACATAACCTGGTAGCCCATGTATTATATGACATAAAATGCATTGCTTTTTAGATCAAACAAAAAAGACATTGTGTTATTCTTTGTGCTTCAAAATCCATTAACTTTTTTTCCCCAGGAAAACATAGTCTAAATCTGAACCTTTCTCTGTTCAATTTGTGATGGTGATGGGGCTGGATGGGAAAAAAAGCAGCAGGTAATGGTGCTATTGAAAGAAGGCCAGACATAATGCTTTTGTTTGTTTTTGCATGGGTTCATACTTGTTTCTGATTTATGTGTACTTTCATTGTTCTCACGAAGGTATTCAGACCAGTATATTTATGAAATCGGGGGGGAGGGGATGATATATGTACACAGATAATAATTTAATAATAAAAAAAGTAAAAAAAAAAAAAAGACATAATGGAAGATCCTTGGTTGAATAGGTGACTATAAACTGAGGCTTATGATAGCACTTATAAATTCCAAATCAGTCACCTCACCTCCAGAGTCTCCTTTCTGTTCCTTTTTTTCCCCCTTTCATTGGCCTTCTGTTCCCTTAAAGAAATCAGCCTTCTGACTTTCTTAGTCTCTCTCCCTATCACCAGGAAAAGAATCACTTTGATTGTAAGTCATATTAATAAGGTAACTCTCCCAGATAGTTAGTTGCATCTTTATCTCTATAGACCAGGAATGAAAACCCTGGTCTCTTGTTCAAGACACCCCAAGGGCTAGTGAGAAGGGAAAAGAGCCTTCTCTTTGCCTCAAAAATTATACTAGAGTTTAGACTGGCTGACTGGTCTGTTTAATCCTACGAGATACTCCAGTGAAACTGGCTCAAAAAAGTCAGTGTGTGCTTGTATAGATTCTTTTTCCTGTTTCCTCTTCCTGACTTAATGCATTATTGCTTTGATAAATATCTATTGGGGCTATTTGAATCTTGAAGTATAGGGTAGGGTGGAGAATGACTGGATACAGCAATGAGCAATACAAATTTATTATCTGCCTTTAGGGAGCTTATATAAAATTTCATGCAGAAGAGAATAAGTAATGACAAATACAATGAGCAATATTAAAGAGGAAGCCAGTGTTCAGAGAGTATATATATAGCAGGACTTTTAGCCTAAGTTGAGTAGGCTTAAAAGTTGTCCCAAAGAAGTTTCAAGCTGAGACTAAGATGACTCTCAGGTGTCATGGATCAATGACTCCAGCCCTTGGTGAGACACTAACTCTTGCTGTCTCAACGTAGGTATTCCTCCTCAGCATGGTGACTCTACTATCATAGTCTTTAGGACTGTCCATATGTATCCCAGCCTTATCTCTTCTGGGGCACATAGGTGATTATACTTTCCCATCAGAGTTAAAAGGTAGGAGGGGTGCAGTGCAATTCTCTGAGGTCAATGAAATGTGAGGGGAAATGACATACATCACCTCTAGGCAGAAGCTTTACTAGTTGGCAATTGCTTTGTGACAGTCTCTCTTCCTCCAGCAGTACTACATTGGAATGAATAGCAAGCCTTGAGTCAACTGGAGCTTTGGTGTGAGGACAGTGGCAATGTGGTGTAGAGCCCTCAGCTAGCCTATGTTGGACATGGAACATGAGAAAGAAATAATAAAGATTTATTTCTTTAAGCCATCAAGAGAACGGGCTGTTTGTTACCACTGAGTAACCTAGTCTATTCTGACCGATACATCTGCCTCCACTTCAGTTTCTGCAGTCTCAAGTCCTCTAGCACAATATTAGTATTCATCTAAAAACCTTTAGGTCATAAAATGAGATCAGTGACTCTTATTATTTATTGGCAATGAAGTATGGCATCATAATTAAAAGCGTGTACTCTTTGCCAGCTTAAGCTTAAATCCAGAATCTCAAACTTATTAGTGTGTGGCCTTGGCAAAATTATCCACTACCTCTGTATCTCAGTTTCCGCGTGTTTAAAATAAATATAGCAATGAAGCTACCCCATGTGTTTGTTATATGGATTAAATGAGAAGTGTCTGGCACGTAGTAACACTATATAAGGATTTGCTACTGCAACACTAAATTTGACATAAAGAAATTCCAAACTAATAACTAAAATATAGCAGTGATTTTTCTTTTACATTTTACTAATTTACTTTTTAAAAATTTCTTTATTGATGAAAGTATCACATATTTGTCCTTGTCCCCCCATTTCCATCCCAAACCCTTCCTTATGCATGCCCCCACCCCCCTGTTGTCCGTGACCACTGGTTAGGCTTATATGCATGCATACAACAAAGAACTGTTGGCCCAGATAGCAGTGATTATTATTGCTTATTTTACCTCAGAGGGGGAAAATAGAGTATAGTCTCAATATTGTTCTTTGTTTGAATCAAGAACTGAAAAATGACAACGAGTGAGTATATAATTTTCTGCCAAGATCATTTGAATACTTCCACATCTCATTGTAACTGCCCTTTAGAAGACACTTCAGAAGCAGGCAGAGAATTAAGGCATCAGGCTTTTTAACCAGGCCCAGTAACTTTCTAGACTCAAAGGTGATAGGAAAGCAAGAATTTCTGGGCAGGCCACATAGAAACAGAAAGCTAAGCCCTATACAGTGCCTCCTCAGCCTTGATATGATGCATTATCTTGCTTCAGGGCACAGCAAAGTAGGTACAAGCACAGTGATCACTGGAAAAAAGTGTGGAATAAGAGAAACCATGATCCCCTAGGAAACCTTAAGATTCCAGATGCCTACTGTACAGAAATCCACGTTCGGTCCAAATCTGTAGCTGAAATAATTGGTTTTAACATATCCTTGAAGCAGTTTAGCCAACATATCTAAATAGTGCAGATAAATATCCCACAGCCATTCATCATCTCTTTCCTGTGACATTTGCAATCTTATGTTATATGCAGCCAACTATTATGTTAAACCTGGCCAATTTTGCATTTCAGTGGCATTGTGAAGTGAAATAGCATTTGATAGAATGGCAAGGTTGTAAATTGCAATCTGGCCTGTGGAAAAAAAAATACTTAAAAAACATTAAATTTGTTTTTGTTGCTTAAATCATTCTCTCTCTCTCTCTCTCTCTCTCTCTCTCTCTCTCTCTCTCTCTCTCTCTCTCTCTCTCCCTTCCTCATTCCTTCCCTCCCTCCCCCCTCCCTCTCTTTTCTCCCTCTCCCTCTCTCTGAATACCATTCTCTATATAGCAAGACTTAATGAGAATGGTTTAAATGTATTGCTTTTGCTTTGTGTTTTCTTAATCTCTAACTGGAAAAGAAGAGTAGCAGATTTACCCTACAAACTGGGACTGGTGGGAGACAAGTTTTTGTGTGCGGCTGTGTATATAATTCCATTGCATTATTTTAATGGTAAATATATCCTAAAAGGAGATATCTTAGGCTGTTTTCTGCTGGAATAGCACATGTTTTTAAAATAAATGGATGCTTCCTTTGCACTTTGGGTTGTTAGCAGCAAGAAGATCCATCTGCAGCTGTCAGCTCTTCGGATAGTAGTCAACAAATGCATGACCATGAATTCTTCACATAAGTCAAGAGCATTGCACACAGTACCTTGCATTCAGGTGAACTGACTTCAGACTGGGCAGATCTCATATTTTATCGCTGCACTGTCTCAGTGTCTGTCATTGTGGAGAAATTTACCATTAAGATTTAAGTCTCTGGAATCTGGTGCCTTTGTAAGTTTTCTGAAAGCTTAGTTCATAGTCATGCAAATGCGTAGTGAATTTTCAAGTTAGTTCTGAGGGTCTAACAATCAACATAAATTCTTTTCAATCTCAGCACTTGAAAATTCACATAATACTGTGGAATGGATGCTGGATATGCCAAGTCATCAAAAAGAGAAATTTGCCATTGTAGAACGACTAAAGAGGTTTTTGCCTCCATGCTGCTGCCATTGAGACATACCATCTTATTCAAATAAAAAATGTCGTGCAAATTCACCAGTTCCATTAGACCCTCTTAAATCAACAGTCTCAGTCCACAATAGCCTAGGCTCACACATGAAGCTTATTTTTTCCATGGTTTAGTTTATTTCAGGTAGAAAATAAATCAAATACCTGGGTAGTGTCAAATACTGAGAGCTGTATTTGACTGGACTAGAGGTTCTCAAACTACTTTGATCTCAAGACTTCTTTATCCTCTTAAAAATTATTGAGGACCTCAAAAAGCTTTATATAAATGTTAATGACCACATTGACAATTGAAATTTAAAATGTTTTAAAATTTTATCTATTAATTTGTTTGAAAAGAGCATAAATAAAACCATTATAGAGTTTACTCTAAGTAACATATTTTCATAATAATTATAATAATTTTAAAATACAAAGCAATTCTGAAAAAAGTGGCATTGTTTTACCTCATAAGTTTCTTTTTTTAATATATTTTATTGATTTTCACAGAAAGGAAGGAAGAGGGTTAGAGAGTTAGAAACATCAATGAGAGCAAAACATTGATCAGCAGCCTCCTGCACACCCCCTATTAGGGATATGCCCACAACCAAGGCATGCCCTTGACCAAAATCAAACCTGGGACCTTTTAGTTGCAGGCCAACACTCTATCCACTGAGCCAAACCAGTTAGGGCAATAAGTTTCTTTACTATCTAGTTTAATAGAAGGTTGTTGATTTTTTTTAAATATTTTTTTATTGATTTCAGAGAGGAAGGGAGAGGGAGAGATAGAAACATCAATGATGAGAACCATTGATTGACTGCCTCCTGTATGCCCCCTATTGGGCATTGAAACTGCAACCCAGGCATGTGCCCTTGATCAGAATTGAATTCACAGGCCCGGCTCTATCCACTAAGTCAAACAAGCTATGGCCAATTGTTGATTTTTAATATCAGCTGCATTTTTCTGTTCTCAGAAGAGATCAACAACAAAAAAGGCAAATTAAGCCTTGTATTATTATGACAATAGATATTCAGAAAGGGTTCTTGGATTACACATTGAGACCTCTGTACTAGACTCTATAGAGATTTCCAAAAGTAGTTGAACCCTGGGTAATTTATGAACATTAGTATTTTTTTGATTAATTATAAACTGAAACCTAAAACAACAGTAGCACTAACCAAGTTCCTTGAAATATTTTATTTCAAGGTAATATTTTTAAAATAAATTTACATTAAAATTTCCGCAGATACTTTCCTTGTATGTCACCTCTCTAAACCTCCTCTCATTTCCATCCTCACCCTTTTCAGGATGAAATTAAATTGGTGGGTTTACAAATACCAAAATAGTTGCAAAAAAGGCAAGACATGAATCTTCTTACAGACTGATTCTGCACTTTAAATATATGTGAAGTAAATAGGACCCAATATTTTCACTCCAGTTACTGCTTTCCACCAAGTTTTCTCAGACTGTTTTTATTGCTTAGTGGATTATACAAACTTCTCACATTTCACTACCCAAATATCACCAATCTCTAAAAAAGCTTCTACATTTCCAGTCTTTCCAACTCCTGCTATCAGAGCAAGAGCTTTGTCTGGGATTGGGGGCCTGGGAGAATCTCACAGGGCAGTGCAGGGACCGTAGCCAAGGTTCTGACCTCCATCTCACATGTGCAAAAACTCAATTCTTTGAGTGCAGGGAGAATTGACCAGATTCAGTGAAATATTTGATATTAACCTCCTCAAAGAGATTGAACATAAACCAAAATGCCAATGTGTAACATTTTACTGAGTAATATGACTTCCAAAGAGACTTGAATAATTGTATTAACTGGGTCATACGTTTTGTTCACTTTAATAAAGTGTGTATGAGAAGTCAACATATAATCAAAGCAAATAAAATCAGTAGGATTGTCTAACTGGGTGTTTTATTGGGCTACTGTAACCTGATGTGTCTGTTACCATTCTTAAAAGATATTTATTTCAATATGTGATTAAGACCCCATTTTCCCTGGGGTCTTAAGTGCTATAGACTTAATCTCTCCCTCTCTGCTAGTAGACTTACTTCCTCCTTCATTCTCTGTAAAACCACTTAGGGTTTCTTGCATTTATTTCTGCATCTTTACAGAATATATTGGGCACTGATCCCACATGATTTGGCCGGGTCTAAGTTTATTTGGGGTGGGTTTGGGTAGTGTATAAGAAAAATCTGAGGTGAGTGAGACAGGAAATCTTTGTAACAATGGCTGGATATAGGATTCCGATGGGAGGGGGTTGTCACCTTAATTCCAAAGGGTAAATGCTTCAGATCTTACAAAAGGATGAGGAATGTCTGCAAATATTGAGTACTGTTCATCTCACCAATGAGAACCGTCTGTCATGTTCTTCATAAACAAATAAAAACCACTCAATTCTACAGTAAAAACATAATTGCTGTGCCAAGCAGTAGGGCCTACTATCTTGAGCAAGAGCTGAATAATGAAGGACTTTTAGTAGCACCTCTAGAGTGTGACCTTACTAAAGAGGTGCTAGCCACCACAGGAGTGAGGATGCTCACCAATCCTAACTGCCCCCATTATTGAAACCAACTAGCAATTAGTATCCTTGTCTGTGTTCAGGTATTTTAAAGAAAATTACAGATGTGGCTGCCCAATTAAAGTTTTAAATCCTCCTAAAGCCATTTTCTTATTCTTCTTTCAGCCCCCTCCCCACCCAATACCAAGTCCAGTAGAGACCCTAGTCCTTTTCCTGGAGAGAATCCAACATAAGTCTAAATTAGTATTTACATTCCACATTGCAGTTCTTCATTTTGTTAGTTTGTGTCTCTGTCAAGTTCTCTGCCTCACCACTTGAATTGTGGGTAAAGGCAATGTTGCATTCCTTTTGTTCTATGGTGACTGTTAGTTGTCAGAGGCCATGAAATTGTCCAATGCATGACTCAGTGACTGAATTGCTCTAGGGTTCCTCTTTTTGACTCCATGAATCCTCGTTTCCTTGTGTTGACATACTATTTTCTCAGATACATTAATACAATTGATTAGCTGACACCATTGTTTACCTAAACTGTTTTCCTCTGCAGGATATTAATGGACATTAAGCAATAAAAGATTTGGGTAAGCAAAAAAAGTCTGTGAAATGCTGAGTTAAACAAAGTTTTGCAAGACTCTTTACTGCAGGACTTCCTAGAATTAACATACAAATATGTATTTTAAATCTCCAAGAATTAAACTAGGGTAAACTCTAGTTTAGGGAGGCATATTGAATAGAAAGAAAGCACTAATTTAGTATTTCACATATAAAAATTTTCCAATAAATATTGTCATGTAATTTTCAGGAAGGAAAGAGAGAATAAAAGAGGAAGGGAAGAAGGAAGGATAAAGGATGGAAGCATGGGAGGGAAGAAGTAAGAAAGGGAGAGTGAGGGAGAGAGAGTGAGAGAGAGGGAGGGAGAGAAGGGAGGGAAAGGAAAGAGAGTTCCCATAACTAAGTAAGTTTGTATAACATGTGTTTCACAGTCATTACTCCAAACATGTTCTGACTATAAAATTTTGTTATTTGGGCTTCATTGTAAGCCACAGTCGTGGTCATGTAACTTGTTCTCTAAATTCTTCAGGACCTTAAAGCCATGACCTCTTAACATTTTCCCAATCCACCAACCCTCTCTTGAGGTTCAGATTTCACTCTCATTTCAGTAGCTCTTGACAATACACCAAGTTCTCATAGCTTCTGATTGTGTTATCACACTCTGGTTGTAAATCCCAATCCTAGAGAAAACCAATAATGTGCCCTAAACTATCCACCTTCTCCTACCAAACAGCTTACACAATAATGGGATACAGGACAGATGGGTGTCACTCTAAATTCATAATCATCAATTAGTTGGCCTTTAATGCTAATCAGCAACCCTACTATGCATTTCTAATCATTTTACTCTCGGTTTCTTTCCTTTGTGACTATTTCAGATACCCAAATCCCATTTTCTAATCTCCAATGCATCTCCTATAGCTCAGTTCATAATATCTATCAGATTTTGTGTTGCGTCTTTGTTCTTATCATCATTTAATAGTTCTGTCTCCCTAACAAAAATGTGAGCTCCATGAGGATAGGCACCATGTATGTTTTCACGTCTATCACTTAGCTTGGTCACAGTAGTGCTGCAGAGCAATGACAAGCGCTTACTTTTCTCATGACTGGATTTTTCCCTTGACCAGCTCTCCTGATCTCAATGGGATCACTCATGGTTTGCTGTATGGCTAGATGTTGGTGACCTAGACCCATGGTAGGCAAACTGCAGCTCACGAGCCACATGTGGCCCTGTGGCCCTTTGAGTGTGGCTCTTCCACAAAATACCATGGCCTGAACGAGTCTATTTTGAAGAAGTGGCATTAGAAGAAGTTTAAATTAAAATATTTGGCTATCAAAAGAAATTTCAATCATTGTACTGCTGATATTTGGCTCTTGACTAATGCATTTGCCGACCACTGACCTAGACCAAGGGTCAGCAAACATTTTTTAGAGGTTAGATAGTAAATATGTCAGATTTTATAAACCATATGTCATTTCTGTGACATTTTTAAAGGAACTCTTTAAAAATACAATAACCATTCTTAGCTTTTGAGTCATACAAAAACAAGCTGCAGGCAGCATTTGACCCCAGTAACTTGGCTTGCATCCCCTGATTTAGAGGTTTGACTGGGCACCTCTAGTTCACACTGTGAATCTAGTTGAGCTTGACTGTTTGCTGCAGGTGGGCTCTGGTCTGCTTCATAGGTGTAAAGGCCCACGGGATACTCCTCCTCACAGTCATGTTAAAAGCAGAAGTGAGCAAGTAAAAATACATGATACCTATTAAGTAAGGCTTAGGCTTGGAACTGGCTCACTGGGACATCAGCCCACATTCTGTTAGCCAAAGCTAGCACTTGTTTGAGCCCACAGTCTCAGCATGGGAGATTCACTTTGCCTTTATTAGAAGGACAGGAAAATGCTTAGCAAAAGTTAGAGATACAGAAAGAGCTAAGGAATTGAAGGAAAATAATTAAATCCCCACATCACTGTATATTGGGTACTTAGAATAATGATTGACACACGTAGTAGGTCCTTAACAAGTATTTAGCAAATGAAGGAATGAATTCTATTATAAATACTAAATGACCTATGAGCAAGATATGGAGAACTTGTACTTAGTACCAGGAGCTATTTTAAACATTTTGCATATATTAACTTTTCAATTTGTATTATAACTGTTAGGAATAGCTAATATTATTTCCAATTACAAACTGGAAAAAAAACTGATTCTCAGACAGGTTAATTAAATTTCCAGGGATCAATTAACTTAGATTCTGTTCACGTTCCAAAATCTGGGTTTTGTTATTCTATAACTTGATATACTGAATTTATATTATCAATACATATTAGTTCATCACTTCTATTGAAATCAATTTGTATGGCACATTACAAATGCAGGTGGTCATTTAGTGGTGAAAGAGAGCCTTTAGGCCAGCGGTCGCCAAACTTTCAGACCTCATGGACCAGTGGTACTCGGACCACCTGTTGGCGACTGCTGCTCTAGGCTATTTACTAACAAAAAAGACAACAAAAAGATGGAGGAAAAGATTTTTGTTTAACTTTTGCTTTCTAGTATTGCCAAAAATGTATTGTGGCAAAAAAGGAGGAATTGTCTTGAAAGTCCTCATTAAAATAAGTCCATAAATATTTGTTTATTCAATACCCATCACTCAGTATTTTTTATCACATGCTCTTAATCTTTTCTCTCTTCCATTTCCTAACATTTATGCAATTTTCTATTTTGGCCTTGCTCCCATCTCTGTCCTGTCTGAAATCCTGGCTCAATCCTGTCAATGCTTTCCTCACTTGCAGTCTAGATTCCCACAATCATCTGATTATCCACATCAGTACATACTATACCACCAGAATAACAAAAAGTGTTGGAGAATGTCCATAAATCATATTTGGGACCACAAATAATTCATACTACTTACTTTGGTCCTCATTGCTGGTTTTTATCTTATACTGGTTTTCTCATTGATTTTTTATAACACTTCCTTTCTGCTGATTTAAACTCTATTCCTCAGCCTACAGTGGCACTCCAACAATTTCACGTTAGGGGATGGCTTTATTCTTGATTTATTGAAATATATGCCATTTTTCACAGATTTCTTTCTAATTAAAGGCCAAACGAAAGTTCTTACATCCCTATTTATCTTTATTGACATTTTAAAAACTCTTTCCCTCTTCCTTATCAAAATATAATGTGTCCTCCTTCCATTTTCTGTTCTCCCTTTCCTTGCTTTTGTTTAATCTTTCCTCCTCTCCAGATCTACCACTTTCTATCCACTACCCATTTTTCTCATGTCCCGTTCTCTTTCTACTTTAGCCCTTTTCTTTTGCCTGAAAATAATACACATGCATCCTTCACCTAGAATAGAACAATTCCCAACCTTTTAACTCCCACAAGCTGACTCAGAATTTCTCTCCTACCCTACATGTTTCTCAAAGATATCAACTCCTTGTTTCTCCTCACCTCCCACTCACTCTGCCCTTGCAATTTGGTTCCTGTCTCCATGATTCTATTTGATCTGCTGCTTTGAAAGCGATTAGTGATCATCCCACTACCAAGTCCAGTGACATTTTCCTAGTCCTTATCCTCCTACAACACTCATTATTTCACCTTGTGGATTTTCAATTCATACCCTTTTCATCTCTTGATTTTTGTACTATGCTGGATTTTCTATCACCTTTCAGACTCTGCTCTGTCCCTCTTCTTTCTCCTAATGTGCAAGCATTCCCTCCTGTCTTGTCTCTGTGCACTTTCTCTCGGTAATACACAGTGGTTTTAAATACAGCACCATTTGTTGAGGACCCACTTTGTGCTAGCCACCAGATACAATGGTAGCCAGATTACCCCAATCCTGGCAAATTCCCTGTCTGGCAGAAGTGAAGAAAAGGAAACAATTACTGAATTCTACTTGGTAACTGCAGTAAAAGTATATGTAACCCACAAAATTTGGAGAAGTACAAAGAAGTATGTAGGGGATGGGAGTAGCAGAGATAGGAAAAGAGCAATTTGAAGTGAAAATGTCCAGGGAAAGTTTCCTAAGAAATGAGTCAAAGGTATAAGACTCAATGATGTGACTGTGAAGAATAAGTGGATTCTAAAAGACAGCTGAATTTGTCCTGCCCCGTTGCAGAGTCTTGAGAGATAATCAGTCATTCCTTTCCCAAGTATGTCCCAGATAGAGGCATTCCCAGCTGAGGTACTTAACCAATAAAATTCTCCTCCTCATTTATCCTCGTTGCCTGAACTTTCTGACTCTCAGAATGTGCACTTAGGTCTCCTCATTTTGGCAGTCCACTCAGCTTCTCTGTTCTGGATTGCCTTCCTACCCTGCTGCAAGGTCACTGGTTCAGGGGGACTCCTGCAGCTGCTCCTGGGAATCCCCGGTTCTGCCAGCCCAAACCAGGCAAGGCTTTCACCTTTCACAGTCTTCCATCCACCTGGATGATTTGTGAGAACCAGATTCCACATGAGTGAGGCAACTCTGGATCTCACAAAGACTAAATGATTGCTTGGACCATGAAAACAAAAGTAGGCAAAGAGATCTAGAATGTGAAATTTAATTTTTAAATGGAGTTCCTGATCCCAAAACAAATACGGAAATGGAATACAGAAGGCAAAATAGTTGAACTCTTCATCTTCCATAAATGAAATGCTTGTTATTGTTTGTTTTCAAAAAATAAGTGTTGATTTACTGAGATGTACAATATTAACATAATAAGTTAGCATCTAATAATTTTTTTAAATACTAATTTTCAAATCATTGCAGAACAAAAGAGAAATAATATTAGTTAAACATTTATTTTTATTTAAAGCATAAAACAAAGATGGAGAAGTCAGATCAGTGAATGTAAGCAATTTAAACTTCCCTATCAAGGAGTAAGAAATTTTTTGGAGTTAATTTGATCTGTTCTTTACAAGAGATATAATTAATAAAAGCGCATTAAAATGCTATAAACAACCTAGGAGGTTGCCTTGCAATTAAATAGGGACAATAAGGAAAAATGCTAGCAATAGCAAAACACATAAAAATTTAAAAAGAACTGGTATTTTAAAATCAAAGGATATAATTTTATGAGATATAAGTTTATAAAATTAATATAAGAGGAAGTAGAATGAATTACAATTAAGTAAGAAATCTAGAAAGTAACTTAAGAAATACTTCTCAAAACGCATTGGGTCCCAGATAATCTTACTGATACATTCTTCTTATTTTCAAAGGGCAGCTAATCCTAATTTCTTTTCAAAGAGAGTTTAAATACCCAAAGTGACAAAAATGGCACACACACAAAAGAGAGTCTGCCTCACTTACGAATAGTTATATTTAAAAATGTCTAAAAAGCCCTACCCAATGTAACCTAATTATATTAAAAGAATTACATAATTTATCATGACTTTGTAAGGTTTCTCTCAGGAATGTAAGGTTAGATAAATATCATGATATTATATGAGCTTCAATTAGATCATTATGTCAATTAATTCTACAAAAGTATTTGTGAAGATTTAATATCCATTTCTGCAAATAGCTCTTTTAAACTATGACTAGGAAACACATTTATTCAATGCCAGTCACTGGCCCCAGGAACACAAAAGTGTGGAACAATACATTGCATGTGATTTTACTGTTACGTACATATTTGGGATGTTCTGGCTTCAGCACATGTTCTTCCTTCCATGTTTCCTTATTTGGGTTGGTAGACCCAAGAGCGAAAAGACCAGGAAATCTTATTCAACTATTTCTTCCATATATTATGTGCTGAAACCTGTTCCTCCCTTGTCCTCACTGTCTCAGTATTCACTTCCCTCTCCTGCCTTCTTGTGGAACTGTTAAAACTGACTCATCGTAACTGACCTCTTTTTCTGGGCTTTTAAAATGGTCTTCTTGCCAGTAACCATATGCCTCTCTAATTATTATTTCAAATCCTTGACAAAATGATATTTCTAATATGTGGACCTGCTCATTTCTTTTCTTCCTATTTTTAATCTATTAATATAACATCATACACAAAAATTTTTGAAGGTTTATTTTAGGCCAGCGTGATTCCCCCCCTCTCAGATCTGAAGCTGAGTCCTGGCATAATATGTGGAACACAGAGCATAATATAATATTTACTGAATATATGGGTAAAATACAGCCCAGCATGTGACCTGTAGAAAAGGGTGCACTCATGTTAAATTCTCCTGGTAGGTAAAATGCTCCACTCAAATCCTTTTGACAGGGCAACTAATTTTATAGAGAGCCAAACAGGGCGGAAAAGCCACTGTGTGTTCCAGTTTGGATAACAAAGGGTAGAGGCTTATGTGTCTGTGGACAGCGGCTTTTCCACTCATAGGCAGCCAGAGCTACAAAAGGTGGATCTAACCAGAAGCAGTTCCTTCAGCTTGGGTATTAATTAGAAAAGCTCCGTGCATTGGAATGAACAATCTTAGGCACTGGGGGCAATTTAAGAAAAGAGAGAAAGAAAGATGCACAAAAGCAAGTAGCAGATGTTGAACTAGAGACAGCATGTAGCATTGCAGCTGCAGGGCAGCTGATTTCTATGTGGAGTGCCCTTTGGAAGTGCTTTTTTCAGACATTTGATTGGAGTTTCATGGACATTGATGCTATATGAGGAGCTTTAACATTTTAGTGTTCTACTTAAAGTTTCTTTTCTTTTGTCTTGTTTCTTAATGTATTTTTATTGATTTCCGAGAAGAAGGGAGAGAGAGATAGAAACCTCAGTGATGAGAGAGAATCATTGATCTGCTACCTTCTGCACACCCCACATTGGGGATCAAGCCCGCAATTCAGGCATGTGCCCTGACTAGGAATTGAACCATGACCTCTTAGTTCCTAAGTCAACATTCAACCACTGAGCCATGCTGGCCTGGCAAAGTTTTCTCTTTTCTTTAAATTTCTGCAAAAACAAATAAAAATTGTTGAAAAGTATTGGTGGAATGGAAAGTCTAGGTGACCTGTAGTATGTCTGAAAGACTTGGGTTCAATTCCAGGCTCAATGGCTAGTGCCGTCTTGGGCTATTTCAACTCTCTAAGCCTGAGTTTCCTCATCTATAAAATTCAACACTTCTCTCATGGGGTTCCCAAAGTTACTAACTTAAAAAAAAAAAAAAAAAAAAAAAAAAAAAAAAAAAAAAAACCTGAAAAAAAACACAGAATGCCAAGTACCTAGTGAAGGGGAGATATATGCTCGTTTTCACTGCTGCTCAGCCTGTCACCCTTATAAGACACACAGTTACAAATTAATTCAGAATGTCTCTCCAGGGCTGAAGAATGGGGTTTCTTCTGTGAACGCCACAGTATGGGAGTCCCTCAAATCAGCGTATAAAATCATCTTCAGGTCTACATTAGAGTCACAGGAGGAAAATGGCAAACTATTTGCACGCTTAACTCATCTGGAGTTAAACTGCAGAGTTATTTTTCTGAAAAGAATGAAGGCAAACAACTTCTTTTTGTAAGCTTGCTGTTTAAACTGGACTCCTGAACCTTAGGGAAGATGGCAGCACTGGAGACCTCATGGTACCCCAACCCTTCCATTATGTGCTTTCTTAGATCTCTGAAAATTCCATCATGCTTTCAATGTTTGTTATTTCAGGCGTGCATACTTATTATACCTTGAAGAAAAAAAAAGTATAATTCATCTATTAATACTGCCTCCTCTCTTGGGATAACATTTGCAATATTGCCGCCTTGTTGCAATGTTTAGAAACCTCAGACCCCTTCAGGGATGTTTTTGTGTCTCCTGATACCTCCTGACTCTGTTTTCCCCTAAAGCCATGACTTTCGGGCACTCTGCTCCTGCACGGTGTGCGGTCTGTATAGTAATACAGCTCTGCTGTCTGCAAGCAGGCGTCTTTAGCCCTGTGCCTCCTGACCTGCTTCCCATGTCCCCTGTTAGGGAATTGCCACTGCCTGTGGAAGCTGCCTTCTAAGGAATGTTTTTAGGTTCTTTCTTCATCTATGTGTGGTTTAGTAGGATCCTGAAATGAAGTTTCAGTTGATGTTTCTAAAACAGTTGCTACTTCTCTCTTAATTTCCTCACCTTTTCAATATCCTAGGACAGTGGTTCTCAAAGTGTGGTCTGGGAACCCCTGGGAGTCCCTGCGACACTTTGAAGGGCCCATGAAGTAAAAAACATTTTCTTCATATGCTAATTGTTGCTACTTAGCTTTTTTCAGTGTAGACAGGTGTGCTGAAGGTGCAAAAGCAATGGTAAATCAAACTGCTGGCATCTTAGCACAAAAACAGAATCATTGAACTGTACCAGGGGAAATTGTGTTCGTTACCAACATGCATTCCCAGAAAGAATAGAAAGCAAATTTCACTTTGTAATATTCTCAATCACATAGTAAAAAGGATCAGTTTTATTACATTTTAACCCATGATGGCACTGCCTTTTTTTTTTTTTCTTTTTTCTTTTTCTTTTTTGGCACTGCTTTTTAATATCCTTAGTGACAAAATGGAAAGAAGGTATAAAACACTTGTATTGCACACTGAAGTATGATAGTTGTCTGGAAGGAAAAGTTTCGTGTGATTGAGTTGCAAACTGAACTAGCCACTTTTTTATAGAATATGGTATTTACTTTTAAGAACTGAGAGACAAAATATGATTATACAAACTTTGATATTTGGCAGCAAATGTTTTTGTGAAAATGAACAAATACACCCTAATTTGAACTTTCAGGCATAAATTAGAATTTTTGAGATTTATATCAATTACAGAGAGCTTAACAGCTTGCAAATATAAAAAGACATTTTTTTATTAGATTCTTGGTAATGTTAACATATTTGGGGGGGGTGTTTTTTTATATTTTGTAATGAGTTGTGTCAACATTTGGAAAATCTACCTAACTCAGTGAGCAAATATTTTCCAAATGAGCAATATATGATTTCATAAAATCATGCATATGTAAAAGCTTCATGTAAGGTAAAAGATATAGTAATAAATTTTATTGTGAGGAACAATGAAAAGTTAATTGATTGGGTTGCAAATGTTTGTACATTGAAAATAACTTTTGAGAAGCTATAGAGTTTAATATTAAGTCAAAGAAGATCCATTCCTCAAACCATATAAAAAGATTAAATAAAAATCATAGCCCTAACCAGTTTGGCTCAATGAATAGAGCTTCAGTCTGTGGACTGAAAGGTCCCAGGTTTGATTCCAGTCAAGGGCATGTACCTTGGTTGCGGGCAAATCCCCAGTAGAGGGTATTGCAGGAGGCAGCTGATCGATGTTTCCCTCTCATCAATGTTTCTAACTCTTTATCCTCTCCCTTCCTCTCTGTAAAAAGTCAATAAAATATATTTTAAAAAATGGATCACAGACCTAAATATAAAACCTAAAGTTATAAAACTGCTAGGAGAAAACAAAGATGAAAAGTTTGATGATCTTTTATTAGGCTAAGATTTCTTAGATAAGGCATCAAAAGCCCAATCCATAAAAGAAAACTATGATAAATTGAATTTTGTCAAAATTTAAACCTCTATTCTTCTGCAAACATGGGTAAACAGAAACAAAAAATATTTTCAAGTCATATATCTGATGAAGGACTTATAGCCAACCTAGGTCAAGAATTCTCAAAACTTAAAAAAAAATAGCAAGTTTAAAAAAATGAGCAAATTATTTCATTGGAAGCTTAAAGCAGATATACATGTGGCAAATTAGCATATGAAATATGTCCAAAATGATAAATCATTAGGAAACATTCATTAAAAACACAGTGAGTGTTTTAATAAAACACATTTTTATTAAAATGGCTAAAACGTTTAAAATGAGGAAGAAAATAAAATATATTAAATACAAATATGAATTCTCATATATTGCTGGTCAGAATGCAAATTGGTACAGCCACTTTGGAACACAATTTGGCAATTTCTAATAAAGTTCAATATACAGTTACCCTAAATCCCAGCAATCCCACTCATAGCTATTCTGAGTGAAATAAAAACCTATGGTTATACAAAAATCTGTATACAAGTGTTTTAACACCTTTATTCATAATTATCAAAAAAATGGAAAAACCCAAGTTTTCTCTAGTTAATGAATAGATAAATTGTGATACTACCATAAAGTGGAATACTACTCAGTAATAAAATGGGACAAAGTACTGGTATGTGCAACAACATGGGTGACTCTCAAGTGTATTTTGCCAAGTGAAAGAAGACAAACTAAAAATGTACAATTTTATTGATATGATTCCAGTTATATGAAATTCTGGCAAAAGTACAACTAACAAGGCAGAAAGCAGATCCTTAGTTTCTATCAGCTAGGATGACAAAGGGCTCAGAAGAATTTTGGCGGGTACTGAAACTCTTCTATCTGTTGACTAGACTACTGAAGGCACTTTTCATAAAATGCATCTCAGTAAGAATGTAGTGATGATAACTCACTGAATTATTCAAAACTCACGGAACAGCAAATTTTTAAAAAGGGAAAATTTTTAAGTATGTATGTACATATGTGTCTCAGTTTTGCCATTATCATCATCATTATCATCATCATAAAGGGAACACAAAGTTAAAAAGGGGATGGGTGTAACAGAGAGAAGATTCCCCACCCCAATTCCTCCTTTATTACCGCTAAAGCTGATAACAGAAAATGTAGTGTTCATCGGTGGGCAAGTTACTGAAGTCACAGGCTAAGGCCAATATGAGCAGGTTTACGCCAGGGCCCAGCCAACAAGCTAAGCTCACTGAATGGCCGGCCAGTCAGAGCACACGTGCTCTCTCCAGGTACACCCCAAAGAGAAGGTGGGGTGGAGGCTGGGCCTCAGGTGCCTTTGTCCTCTCCCAGCCTCCACCAGGCAACTTATCCTACCTCCATCGGAAGACCGGGGGGCAGATTGGTTCATGAAAAATCTCCCCTCATAGAAAACAGGCATGGGAAAAAGAAATTGTTGGGCTCATATTGCCCATCGACTTTTCTTTTATGAAAACATTTAAACATATTGGAACCTAACAAAGCATAACCAGCAGGGTGTTTAGAAAGAGCATTTTAACAGCAAGTTCCCAATCCTCCTAATAGCACTGTCTCTAGAAAACTCCTTTTCTTGTAAGAAATCACTCAACGAGCATGCTCCATTGCTTATACATGGCCCTTGTAAATGATGTGGGTTCCACTGCAATATCCACTTCACTACATGTCATTCGAGTCTCAGTGATTTCTCATAGGTACAAATATCATGGCAGCCCAGAATCATATCTGTTTAATTACTGATGAATTGTGCCTAACACAGTAACATGAAGAGATAATTAATTAAAAATTACTTCCATTAAAATGATGATGTGTACTAGAGCTGTACGTATGAATTTCCTGTAATTTGTTTTCTTTACCCATCATATTTATCTTGCTTCCAAAAATTTGAAAAGATGCTTTACCAAGAATATCATGATTTGAGAAAAAAATCTTTTATTTTAAAAATATTTATGGCCAATTGTAACTTGGGAAAAATTGATCATAAGTATTTTAAAATCCCTGGCTTGTATTAATAACTGTTATAGTAATCACCATACACGTCTTCACTGAGCATATTATGTTTTCTTTGGATTTACTTTTTTTTTTTTTTTACCACCAATTTACTGATATATCACATTCTAAAATGAACCTGTAGGATGGATCAGGTCAATAAATGAAATTCACTTTCAATTATGTATACTAATAATTGGGTGAGCTAAAGTAAGTTATTTGGGACTTTTGGCCCATATATTTTTCTCAAGAAATTGAACCCAGAGATATTCAGAAATGCTACCAATTTGGGATTGTAATGGAGCTCTTGATTCTATTACAAGCATCACAGACTTTCTAGTGTAACCCCAGCTGAAAGCTCCTTTAAAATAAGCCTCAGGGACCATGGAGAGATTGATCATTTATCTGAAATAATGTTATTACTGTGGTTCAGTCTGTTTGTGCAACCTCTGGAAAATATTTCCTATCTTGAATTATAATTTTAAAAAGTACGGTTCACAATTGGAAGAATCTCCTTCAGTGACCTATTTGGGTCTTTTCTCATTATGGGAAATAATTTATTATACTTTTTAATGTCTTATAATGATGCTGTGTTTCTTATAGGATCACATAAAAACAAAAGGCAAAAGATAAACTTGTAAATCAGAGAAATATATATTTATGTAGTTAAATATAGCATGCCAATCTTTTATAAATCAATATGAAAGAGACAGAAATTGTGCAAAAAATATCTTAACAGAATATAGGTCGTTTTGCAGAGTGTTTTCTCTTGTAGGAAGAGAACAAATGCTGAAGTACTAGATTTTTTTCAGGAAAAAGATCATTTTTTTCTGCTGTTGCTAGAGAATCCAATAAGTGAATTTTTCAGATAAAAAAAAACTATAATTTCAACTATCTTCAATACTATGTATTTAATTTCATTCCTCCTGTGGGAGATACTCAAATATTTATTAAACATTTTATGATTTTTTTAACTTAATACACTTTCAATAAAATTTAAACTTTTCTTGATAATTTAGGGTCACTATTATATACTACACTTCCTTTTTATGACTGCAAAAACAACTCTTCTAGGAAGAACAAAGTAAATATTAAATATGCTCATTGATAAGATACATGCATGTCAATTTAAAAACAGTAAAACATGTGAGAGTAAAGAACATCTTTAATTGCAGAAACTGTGCACTGATTCTTAAAATGTTTTCCAATATGCAGCAAAATACTCTTGCTTTTAGTCCTTTCTTTTCTATTCACCAGATTCTGTCATTTCTCAGCTGTATTACCTTCAGTATAAACTCATGTTAACTCTCTTCTATTTTGCTTTTGCCCTAGCTGTTGGCTGTGAGTCAGGAAACTCAGACAGCAAACTAATAAATAATTATGTGCTAAATAGTAGCAGTCAATTCCTTCCCTGAGACCCTAAGGCCATACTTCAGTGTTGATTTTTTCTGACAATTGCTTCTGTGCTCAGAGATTTTGGCATCACATTCAGTGTCAGGACGGTGTTCGAATAAACTAGAATTTCCAAGAACTTGCATTTTGAGTGAACGGCATGTTTACTGCATTAGGAATTTTGTAGGCATTTATGTAGAAGCCTGCACAATCCTGTGCTCTCATTTTTTGGGGGGAAAAAATATATCTGAAATGTTGATACTATATATCTTCATTTCAGAATTGAGTATCAGGAGATACACTGGGATCTCAGGTACTAGACATGTGGGAGATAAGAACTTGGGAGCAGGGAGGGGTGCTACATGCACCTTGCTCTCAGGACCTATAGCCTTGAGGCTCCTGGCACAGTGCCCCATATCTGTTGCAAGCATAATGGAGATATTTCCAAGGGATGGGAGAGAGTTAGGAATTAAGTTGGGGAGGGGGTTAGGGCACCAAATCTTGAGTGACTCACAAAGTCATGAAGAAAGTATCAGCGTGGGTCTTTCATAACATGACTTTTCAGGTGCTTCATAGAAGGTTTAAGAAAGAAGGGAACCACTTCCCAGCCCCAGAGAAGTAGAGAACAAAGCCAGGTCTTTAAGCTCCAGAGAAGCAGACTGGGTTCTACTGAGGTTCTAGGTGACAAATGGAGTGTCTGAAATCTTGGAAAGACCTAATTGGATCTACAAAATAAGAGTAGAAAATACAATTACTCAAGGAGTACATGGTGTTTGGATTTCTCCCTTCTAGGAGAGGTTCACCAGGTATGTCAGCAAAATAGAGCAATCCCAGCCATCACTAATAAGGGGAAGAAGGTGTCAGACCCCCAATTTGTTTTTTTAAGGATCTGGTGAGTTTGAGCCTGATGTTCATGGACACTTGTACCCTGCCCTTGTGAAAACTGGAAAATTCTATTGAAGTCAAGAAATGACAAGCATGTGATTGTTTTCAAAATTTGTGTCAAAACATCATGCTGAGTGAAATAAGCCAATCAATGAAAGAGAAACACCACATGACCTCACTCATTTGTGGATAATAAAGATCATTATAAACTGATGAACCAAAAGATAGATATAGAGACAGTAAAGCAACAAGCAGTTTGTCAAATTACAGTGGGGAGGGGAGGAGGATCTGGGGGATATAATAGATCAACCGAAGGACTTGTATACATGCATATAAGTACAACCAATGGACATAAAACTCTGGGGAGGGAGGGGATGTGTGGGAGGGAGGGAGGGGGGCAAAACAATCAATAAAATATGTAAATAAATAAATAAATAATTTTTTAAAAAAATTGGAATATATCATTCGATTTGTAAGGAAAAAATAAAATTTAGCTAAAAGTATCTTTATAAGTCAACTAGAGGCCCAGTGCATGACATTCATGCACTGAGAGGCAGGAGCAGGGGACTTGGGGGGAAGGGGGGGTCCTCAGGCTGGCCTGTGCCCTTTAGCAGTTGGGAGCCTTTAGGGGATGTCCCACTGCGGCTCAGGCCCATTCCCCTCTGGATGCAGGCCTAAACCACAGTTGGACACCCTTAGTGCTGCCACAGAGGCGTGGAGGCTTGTGGCTGAGCAGCACTCTCTGTGTCGGAGTGCACTGACCACCTTGGGGCAGCTCCCACATTGAGTCTGCTCCCTGGTGGTCATTGCATGACATAGTGACTACTCACTCCACTGTTTGGTTGATTTGCATATTACCCTTTTATTATATAGGATTTTTTTTACAGCAATAGACTCCTTTGGCTTGGGGAGAGAAACTCTTGAGAGAAGTAGAACAGAAATGTGACAGAAGAGAAAAAGAACTAATCTGCTTGGGTGTGAGGAGTGGAGAAGAAAACTTTAGGGGAAGTATAAAATTAAAGGAGCGACAGGAAATTGAAGGAATGAAGAACTTTGGGAGTCATACTTTCAAGCCAATATGTTCTTTTAGGGATATTTCATTGCCTTGAACCATTTTTACCTCCACTCTGCCTTTTCTTCCACTGAGTTTGTTATCTGCTCCCTTTCCCTGGTAATATTCATTACTGCCCATCGTGCATACATTTTTCTGCCTCTCTTCTGTTACCAAAACAATTTGAAAAAGTATTGTTGTTCTTGTTGCTTTTGGTACTGTCGTGTTAAGGGAATAAATAAAAATAATAGTGAACCAGATATGTAATACATATTTCTTCTTTACTTCCCCCCCCCATCGCTGTCTGTCTCATTCCTATTTCATATATTCTGAGAATAAGGAACTCTGCCAACCTCAGAGGCTGAAAAAAAGAAAAATAATTTCAGTGGCCTCTTGGAGCATACAGTCTAGAGGAGAAACATGCACTGAATCACAATGAAAATGCATAGCTGTTACAATATTAAGCATGTTTCAAGGTCTCCAGAAATCTCTAAGACAGAGCACTGGTCAAAGACGGAACCAACCAGCCAAATGTTCACAGAAAAGGAAATTCATAACTGAAAAACAAAACGAAAATGCCCACCACCACCATCACCATGGTGAACCACAAAACAAGAGTGGAAGGGCAGCAAGTGTCTTCAGTGGAAGTCCTTTGAAGTAGAGTTTGGGACAAGGATGGAGTGTGGGCTGTATAGGGGAGTACCCTGCGAGAAAAACCTGCCACAAAGCAAGAGAAGCAGTAACGGCCAGGGCACAGAAAAGAGTACGAATGTGGTTTCAGGTACATTTCTAAGCACTTCAGAGATGGCAGCTTTGAATTTCAGTGAGTTTCCCCAGGTCACAGAGTTAATAAAGAAGGAAGATAAGGTTAAACCTTGATGAGTAAAAAAATCTATACAGTTGTCACTATACCAACCATTCTTCTACGGGAATTATACCCAAAGAGTCATGACATTATGCTTGCTCAATTCTGACAAGAATAAAGAAAGGCCATTCTAATGAAAATGCCTTTGGCTAGAGAATTTGAGCTACATTTGGAGTCTGACACAGGTTATATTCATTAGCCTAGAGAGCAAAACAAAACAAAACAAAAGTGCTTTCTAGTTGTGCTAGCATCACAGGAACTGACTTCTGAACCACCTGACATTCTGGCAACTGAAAAAAAAAAAAAAAAAAAAAAAAAAAGGCTCTTCCTCAGTACCTAGGCCTCCAGCCTAACCCTTCCTGAAGATCTAAAATAACAACCATTTTATGAGCAAATGATTCAACTCTGGATCTTTGAAAGGTGTCCTTAGATATCTCATGGAACTTCTTGGAATTATTTTCCTCCAACTCTATATTAAATGCACTTTAACATATACACTTTGGGAAATGGGAAGGGTGTAAGTTCCAGTCCAAGCCCAAGATTGGTGATCCAGCTTAGAGACAGTCAGGTACAGAAGAGCGAATATTCCGTCACTCAGTCTTTGCTTCTATTCAGGCTTTCAACAGATTGGATGAGGCCCGAACACAATAAGGAGGGCAATCTTCTTGACCCAATGTATTGATTCCAATGTTAATCTCATCCAGAAACGCTCTCACAGAGAAACCCAGAGTAATGTTCAACCAAATAGCTGGGAACCTTGTGACCCAGTCAAGGTGACACATAAAACTAACCATCCTGCCATTTCAATATCAGAAGTTTAAAAATGAACAGACTGTGTCTTCATATTTAGATTAATCACACCAAGATATTAAGGGAGCCGTGCAAAATTTAGGACATACTTAACACTAAAATGTTATTTATGATTTACCTAAATGTCAAATTTAAATAGGCATCCTCTATTTTATCTGGCAGCACTACTACCATTCCCTATACCTAAATGAGTAATAATCTAGACAGGCATGCTCATTTTATTCATTTGACACTATTTAAAAAAATAAATGGTACTTGTTCGGTTTGTTGCAATAGAAAAACATTAGGAATAGCAACCAATAATGCATCTTGTTAATGTGTTAACATTTGAAAAGGAAGTTATAAGATTATTTAATTTTCCACCTCAGAGTAACCCCAGAATTTTAAGGGGCTTTTGATATTCAGATTTCAGTTAATAGTGAAATAACAGAAATTCTAGTTTCCTGTAACCCTGAAAAAAAAAAAAAAAGCTGCTTTGAGTTCATAAAATCACAGTGTTTTAGAGCTGTAAAGGATATTAGGGATCATCATTTGATTAAAACTACTCTTATGCTTTTAAATGAAAATTTCTGGTTTTAAGGAAGAGAAGTTATTCAGATGATCTCTCAGCTAAGCTGCCTGACATTCAATAAAGCAGAACATCTAAGTCTTACAATCAAACAGCTATAACCCTGCTGTCAAGTACGACTTTTTCAACCTGTCAAACAGTCATTAATTCTCACTTCTTAAAACATCTAACTTTGAAGCTGTCTAACCTTTTCTGAGAAAATTCAAAGCATACAGTTATTTTATGAAAAATTACCTAGGTGACTTCTGCCTCAAAAATGTACTTCTGAAAAACTATAATTGAACATTTTAATTATTACATTTCAAGGAAAAACTAGTGGTGAGTCTTGCTGATTGGAATGCCTCAAAGTTTATTAGTTATATCTCCCCAAATAATTGAATATTTTATTATAATCAATTTCTCTTTTATGAAGAATCAAAAGCATACAACTTCTTTGGGTTTATCATGATCTATAGAAAGGGCAGGTCTACATCACTTCATTAATGAATACATGCCCAAACTACCAGTAGGTTTAAAACTCATTAAACAAATGGGCTTTGTTGGCATCTTTTCTCTTCATAGTTAACATCCCTTTACTGTCATGTAGGGTTGTTGATGCAAAGGAAGAGGGAGTAATGGCAGAACCAAGTGAAGGGTCTTAAAGTTTCTGCTTAGAAGCGGTGTATGTCTCATCCCATTGCGCTAAGCAAGTTCACGGCCAAGCCTGACATCAATGCAGTTGGAAGTATACTCCTTCCAAAAGGAGAAGCACCAGGGAGGGCCCTGTGATGATGAACCCAATAGAGAGGTGTGGTGACTATTTGGGATCTGGAGGGCAGAGGGAGAATATAGGGAACTCAACCCAAAGCAGTTCAGAGCCTGAGCCACAGGACCACATAAGTTCACGAGTTGGTGATTAATACAGCCATGGTTGGAACTCAGCCTCCTAATGAACAGTTCATAGATTTGTTTGATCATTTGTATCTGGGCCCCCACTTATGGATCTATATACATATGCTCCTAAGTCTAGGGGGAAAAAAGAGCAACATAAATTGATGAAACAGACCTGGAGACAGGAGCAATCAGACTGTCAAACCTCAGAGGGAAGGTAGGGGAGGGTGGGGGTAAGGTGGAAAGATCAATCAAAGGACTTGTGTGCATGCATATAAGCCTAACCAGTGGTCATGGACAATGGGTGGGGGGGCAGGAGGGGGGGAGAGATGCAATAAGTGGGGAGGGGTTTGAGATGGGAATGGGGGAATAAGGACAATTATATGATATCATAATCAAAGAAATTTTAAAAAATAATAATTTTAAGTTCTTTCTCAGAGATTTTACCTTCCTCTATGTTCACAAAGAAAGCCAATCAAATATTTCTAGAGTCACTTTAAGGGGACTAATATTCAGATTCATAGACAAGTAAAGAAAATAAGTTACACAGATCTGTTTCCTCGCTTACAACCTAATATCCCACTGTAGTTCCTTCAAGAGCCTAAAATCTCATCAGAGTGCAAGCAGCTTCTTGCCAACCAGTGATCTCTTCTTGGAGAAACTTAATAATTACTTCCTATGTTTGCCTTCCACTAAACCCCTACAGGTTTGGAAGTTTCGTCTTATATGTGTTATCTTAATGCAGATAATATTGAAAAATAATAACTTGAGAGAAAAAAAGGTGATGAGCTAAAGGAAAAACAAAGATAAATCGGTAAAATAAACTGGTGTATGACAGATAAGAACTGATTTTGAAACATGGAGGTTCTTTGTATGGAAAAAAAATGATCTGTTTATAGCTTGAAGTTAATGTGGATTTTTTTAGCAAAAACATTTTTATTGGAAGCAAGACATCGGAGTTCCAAAGAGTCTTTTCTCTTACCTTCGCTGTGAAGGCCCACAGAGAAATCTCCTGTTGAAAAAGAGCACAATATTGCAGCTCCAATTCATCAGAAATGACTTTTAATCCATGTGTGAGGGCAGAGACACAGCCAGAACTTGTATTCTGTGTGCCCTTCAAAACTGAGCATCTCCTAAAATGGTGGGTACTTCTTGAATGGGGGCTAGAAATAAGAAAAGACGGAGTTGTTGAAATGTCATTTTTGTGAAAGGTGCTCTTTGCTCTTCATTGAAGATCACTGAGTGGCTAAGAAATGGTCCACAGTGTGTCAAGGAGCTTTCTTTTGCAGCCGAAAGGGAGCCCAGCTATGAATGGCAGAGCACATCTACCTCTCCTGTTCTTTCAGCTCTGCATGGCCAAGGGAGAGGATAAGTGACATCCTTGGGGTGTGATGAAATAGAACGCAAGTTTCTGTAATACATGAGGCACATTCTGTGCCAGAGGCTCTATTGAAATGAAAGGTGGTGCAAAGCTACAAAATCACCCTGAAGGGATCTGGCAATATGGCTTTGCGAGTCTGTGCTGGTTAAAGTTTCCAGGCTCCTAAAAAATATTTTCATTATCTGGGAAATATATATGAAAGGAGAAAGACCGGGCCACTCTTTGAGTGAGAACTGAGTTGCAGTGAGGAAAGGAGAGTGTTAATATTCACTTCGGCAAACCAAGCAGCTATGAAGTGACTGCACACCATCACTGTTGTTTATAGGAGGAGGAAATAAGTGACTGTTTATGGACACCCACACATATATTGAACATTCAGAGGTTAGCATTCGGCTAAGTTCCAAATGCCATCCGTATATGTAGCTTTTTCAAGTGGAAACAACTATTTTTCACAGCAAGCCATAAAAGCATCTGAAACCAATGGCATATTTACTAGTATGTGCTCTTTATGCTATAAAAGAAGTCAAATTGATTGAAACTAAATTTTACTTTTACAAAGGAAATTTAGTTTTGAATCATAATTTATGTCATGCTAGAGGCCTAGTACACAAATCCAGGGATGGGGCAGAAACCATCTCTTCGACATCCCCGGAGGGGTCCAAGATTATGAGAGTGTGCAGGCCAGGCCCACTGGTGCACAGGCCTCTGGTATGCATATAAGACCTTTGGTTAATCTCTTCCCACCCTCCTCTCTCCCTTTTTCCCGCTAAGATTCACCAGTCTGTTCCATGTTTCTATGCCTTGCTTTTACCTTCTGTCCGCTGGTGGTCATTGTGTATTATAACTACTAGCCAGTTGGCCAGTCACTAAGGCTTTGATATAGATAGATTCAACATTTTCTAAAACTATGGGATGACCCAGAATCCTACTAAAATATTTATTTTCAGGAATCCATGTTTATAATTTATTTTTACATTTTCATTTTTTATATTCAGTTTTTTATAAGGGTATAATTTACTTTGAAATTATTTTAGTATTTGAGGGATCTATGGGTACCAGCAAATAAAATTAAAGAGTTCAATTTATCTAGCATATACCTGATATTTTATTTTTACAATTGCAGAATATTTTTATTAACTCCATTTATTTTAATTTGTCACAGAAAAAAATTAGGTAAGCCCCCTGTACATAATAATTTAGTTAAACTTTTTAGAGCACAAACATTTTTTATAGGTGGAAGAGTAGGAGGTATTTTCCCCATTTCGACCAGAAACATTTTTCAATAAATAACAACATGCTACATTTAGTAGACCTTTTCTATATTTTTCTTAAATTAATGAATAAACAAGAACCATCTGACAAAATGACCATCTAAATAAAATCCCCCAATGGTATATAAATCATACATTGAAAGTAATGACCTCCTGCTTCCAATGGTATGTTTTTGAGTCCCGAGTAAGTTCCATTTTGAAAGCCTAAACCATTATCAATCATATAGGTAGGGAGGATAATAAGTACTCAGTTTACACAAGGGGAAAGAGAAGAAATTTAAGTCCCTCTGATCAATTCAAGCTCTGTGCATAATGCTCTGTCAATAGACACTCTGTGAGGCATCTCCAGTTGAAAGCTAATCCTTCCATTTTTAAAAAGGTTACATAGCATGTTAGCTTCATGACTTCCATTAGAACCAATGGGAGCTATGCCATTATCATGCTTTGGAAAGAATGCCCTCTAATGCTATTGATTTTGATCTTTTGAACTCAAGCTCTGATGCCTGTGTCCACTGACAACTACCCTGCATAGTTTTTACAGAAGTCTGTGCTACTGAAGTCTGGATTAGCAAGTAAGCTCCTTTTTCAAATTAATCAGCTTGTCTATCTGAGACAAATGTTTTTATCTTAATACTCTTAGAAATGCCACATATTGAGCTTATTTCCAATGGTTAAGTGTACAGAAGTGCCAACGATGGATTTTGTAACAGGTAACAGAAAACCCGGCCCAGGAAGAAGAGAGCCATTGTGATATGGTCATACTTTTATTGTAGGAAATGCAGTGTGTTTTCATAGCAGCTATTTGAGTAGGAATATGGTTGACAGGGCAAGACAGAAAGCAGAGGTACCAGTTAGGAGGTTGCTGAAGATATCCAGCCTGCAGATAGTTGACAGTCTGGACTAGGGTATGGACAATGGAGATGTAGAGGAAATGAAGGACTACCAGTGGTAATTAGGTTGGACAATTGATTGGCCAGACTTGCAAAGCAAGAGTCAAAAGAGTGTCATTAACAGTCATTTAGATAATGTGTTGGTTGGCTAAATAGCAAATGGAAGAACCCAACCAATGGGGACAGCAGTGACTCAGATGAATTAATACGTTCCCCAGCAGGAGTTTAAGACTAGTGCTGCCAATCCTAGTTTAAAAAAAAAAAAAGAGAAGTATATTTTTATATTGATGTGGATCTCTAGATTTTTAGTTAGTAAAAATGGCAGGCACCATGGACCTACCATGAGCTGCCATTAGGGGGCCTCTATTTTTCCCCCTAGCATGTGATTGAGGCTCAATAATTCTGAATCTTCGTGGAGGATCAAGATGAGAGCTTTCACCCAAGGACTAAATCAGAGTAAAGGAGCAAGCAGTCTTTCTTGTAGTTCTCATACCTAAGAACCCCTAGATGATCTCCAGACCTCACCCAGGTCCCCTGAATGAGCAATTTCAGTACAAGGCTCAAAAACATGAAATTTAAACCAAATCCATGAATGATTTATATTCACACTACATTTTCAGAATCACTGATTTAAATTAAATACAAACACTAAAATAATGTGATATAATTCCAAACTTCCACTACTTCCTTAGCCCTTTCCTGGGCTTATTTAACAACTGTCAAAACCTTCTACCAATTTGCATTTTATCCATAAATTTGTGTTGAATTTTCAGGCTTTCTAAACTTTTTCCCAATGTCTCTGTCTCTCCCTATTTTTTCTGTTTTCCTTTTATTTATTTTTCTGTCTTCTTCCTCTTCTCATAGAAGTAGATGAATCATCATTATATATTTTTCTCCATGTCTAATAATTTTTCTCAATATCATCACCAAAAAATATGTTTTAGTTAATGTTAATATTTAATAATTTTAATAAAAGTATAAAATGGAAATTTGACAGTACATATTACTTTCTCAACAACTAAAAAGTACTCCTTAGGCATTTTGTCTGAGTTGAAAAATGGAATCTGCTGTCCTAGTTACTTTACTCATTTGCATGTAATGTTGTAGGAAATCTGTCTATTACAGATTTCTGGATTCTAGGCTCAGTGGCCTTACCAGCTGGCTTTGACAGTATTTCTTACAACAGAGTATCATAAGACTTGAGGGCAAGATCTCTGCTGATTCGTGATTGTATCCAGAATAGCTGCTAGTAGAAAGTCTTGTATTGGGAAGACACCCATTAATATTTGTCAGATGAATAAACAGAGGAAAAGAAAAACCTTGGCATCCTCTGAGCTTGTCACACTGGAATCCTGAGTGAATCAAACACATAAAGAGACCCTTTCATGGTATAAATGAAAATAATAACCCCTGCTCTGTGTGGCTTTGTAACAATATTTTAACAACTAAATTCAGTCTTGTTGGTGTTATGACTGATAAAAAGGGAATGTTTTGTAGGATATTGCTAGGAAACATAAGCTGGTTGCGGTTACTTTAATTCCCTGAGTTTTGAGAATGTTGGTGGTATAGTTAGGGAGCTTTCAGAGGCATGACTAACACATAGGTGATTTAAAGTATATGATGGTTTTACTTTCTCTGTTGCACCAAACCTTGATGGAAGGCAAGGTATTCAAAGCACAATTAAAGAATAATCCAAGACTGTGTACAACAAAGTGCTAAATTGGATATAATTAAGCACATTTTTTTCATGAATAATTCCAAACTACTAGAAGTCAGAGGTGGGGGAGGATATTGATGTTGGCTGCCAGTATAATGAAACATGCCAAAAATGAACTTAAGCTGGAATACACAGGATTTCAAATTATTTTACGGGGAATTTCATGGGGATATTTTCCCAATAAATTTTGTAGCTCAAATTTTCCCATATAAAATGAGAAAAAAAAAAAAAAAAAACTTCTTTTTGTCAGAATTTTTTCTTTTTAGATTATTTTTTTAAATATATTTTTATTAATTTCAGAGAGGAAGAGAGAAGGGTAGAGAGAGAGCAACATCAGTGGTGAGAGAATCATTGATCAGCTGCCTCCCGCATGTCCCACACTGGAATGGAGCCCACAACTCAGGCATGTGCCCTGACTGGTAATGGAACCATGACCTCCTGGTTCATAGGTCAACCCTCAACCACTGAGCCACACCAGCCAAGCCATAGATTATTTTGAAGAACCCTCTATCTCATGAATTTAGGATAAGCTATCATAGCTACTGAAAGAGAAAAAATAAACTATGTATTTGTAACAGGTTTCTTTTAAAATATTTGTTTTCTGACAATGTTTGTACTGAATCCCTTTAATGTACAGATAGTATAGAACAGGGGGCAATCTTCCTATTGGAGTTGCTATAACAGGAAGTGCTGGATGGCCGGAGCCTCCAGTGATTTTGTTTGAGTTCTACATTCTTAATGTCCATGTAGTTCCCTGAGATAGACTCTATTGACATACAGAGGTTTTTGAAAGACAATACTTTAGCCTTTAAGACATACTTTTTAAAAATATATACTTTTATAAGTTTGAGAGAGGAAAGGAGAGGGAGAAAGAGATAGAAACATTAATGATGAGAGAGAATCATTGATCAACCTCCTGCACACTCCACACTAGGGATCAAGCCCACAACCCAGGCAGGTGCCCTGACTGGGAATCAAACCATGACCTCCGAGTGCATAGGTCACGGCTCAACCCCTGAGCCACACCAGCATGGCAGGACATACTTTTTTTAAAAAGAAAGATCTCATGGTAGGTTGGTGCTGTTTTTTGGTTTGTTTTTTTTTCATCATTTAAGTTTGATACAGATGTGAATTTTCCATTTGGCCTCAATTTTAAATCCTCCCAAAGCAGTAGTACAGCTCCTCAACCTCCCACAAGTCTGGATTCATAAATATTCTATTTCTTGGAAATACCTTGATCTCAAAGCAAAGAAAAGTAAATAGCATCCCAGAGCTAACTTTCCCCAGAAGACTTCTGCTTTTTAAATTTTGTTATTTTCATGCCAACCTCATTTTCTGTTCAAGGTAGAGTCATTTTTTTTACAGGGGGGAAGAGCAGAACAAAGGGAAGAATAAATTCAAAATCACACCTCTGTTTGCTCTTTGCGATTAGTAATATCTCAATGCTATAGTCTTCAACACTATAGATTTTTAAAAATCTATAGTTTTGCACTGAAGTATAGAACAATGTTTTTAAAGCACTGCCCCTGACAAACAGACAATTTCTGTGGCTCACGTTCAGCCCTGGGCTGACAGTTTTTGACCTCTCGTAGGGAAATAGAAAGGGTCAACATGTTCATTAGGCAGTACTGCTGGCCACAGGCAAGTTTCTATAGACTGTAGATCTTCACCTCATTGTCACCTGTCTACAGGGTAGTGGTATTAATGAGATTTGAGCCAGAAAATACATATGTCCATAAAGATTTGTCAATCACTAGTATATTCTCATAATGACTGGAAATCAGCTGTCTTATTTGTTGTTATGCTTTGTCTAGCGAAACTCTGGGTTTGGAAGTATTTGTGGTTTTAGAGCTTGGAAACCTTAATGTAAGCGAACACAGGAATTGTTCAGGGAGGAGATAGGTGAGTGGGCAGGAAACCAGGATGCCACCTCTAATTTCCATTGTTGCCCTGGATGCAAACAATGCTCCTCGTTACCTGACCAACATTTCCCCTCGATTTAAATGATTTGATGAAGAAAAATAAATCCTGTTTTTCACAGCTCCAAGAAAAGGCAAAACTCCTCTCGTGGGTGTGTTTTGGAATGCAAAGTAAAAAAGAAAGAAAAGAACGGCAGCCAAAAGTAATCATTACAAACCTTGAGGCCAAAGTCACTTCTACTTTATTCTTTCATCATTCACCCTACAATGGCTTTATAGGATGTTGAGAAAGGTTCTGAGATAAAGAGAAATCTTAGAAGTGCCAGACGTTACAAATTGTTTAATAGGATATTTCTAAAACTCATTCGGTCCTTGGCCCCTAGAAGTCATGATAGACGGGAAATTCAAAAAGACATCTGGACCCTTGCCATGAGGCATGGGATGATGAGTCTCTAGTTCTGTGCCTATCATATGGGGGAGGTATTTAAAAAAAAAAAAAAAAAAACCACAACAACCAGAAAACACATAAATATTCAAAAGATGGTGTTATCACCCTAAGAATACAAGGGAAATCTCTGTTGAAATCTAATTCTTGAAGTGTTATGCCCCTCAAAAAGCAGCAAATAGGGGAGGCTGAAAGTCAGTGGATACTGACTTTAGCTTCCACTATGTACACCTTACATATTCTATGGCCTAAAAATCGCTGAAGCAGCATTTTCCTCTCCTACAAAGAGAAGCTATTCATTGAGATGATCTCTAAGGTCACTTTTAAGTTTTATAAACATATGGTTCAAAAGAAAGAAGAAAAAAAAACCTCCAGGAAACATAATCACAATGCCCCCCAAATACATAGAAATCTTAAAGGGCATATAGCATCAAATTATTCCCAACTACGTAATATCTATGATGATGATTACCAATATGATTATTACCTATTACTGGCATGGCAGAGTGTGGAGGAACATCCGACTTTTGGAGAACCAAGTACAAAAATGAAGGAAATAAGATCATCTTTTGGGAATGACACTGTCAAATAAACGTGGTAAAGAGGCAAGAAATACAGTCACCCGAAAGAGAGTAGGTGGCTGTCTTGTCAACAGGACTGAAATGTAACTTTTTGAATGTTTCAGTATATCCAAAGCATGAATGTGCCGTAATGGAATTACTCAGCCATGGAAGAATAGAAAAAGGAGAGTTAGTGCACAATGGTGGCAGGGCCCAAGCAATCATAAACCAGTGGGAAGTGAGGATGTGTGCTTTAAGCATTTCTATGTTAATAGCAAGCCCATTATGAGATGAATACACCAGGTAGTCTTACAGTGATGCTATTAGACCTTTCATTTATCCGACTCCCCTTGTTCTCACCAAGCTAACTTCTGGTTATAATCTAGCATTTCATGGAAGTCTGTCTATTGGAAAAAAGTGCACTGAGGATACACACTTTAAATATGTTCTGTCCCTATCACTGTGATTTTTTTGTGAAAACTTAAGATGCATTTCTGATTATGATTTGGCTTTCTACATGTTTGATTATAGGGTGGAGATCATGTCAGTGTGACTAATCTAGTCTATATATGTATATTTGTCTTTATAAGTGACTAAATAAGTCCTACTCTAATCTTACACGATACATAGTTAACATAAATTGACATGCAGGGTGTGAAAAGCTTTGGGTGCCAAAAATGCCTTGTCATTCAAAGCAGGGGGCCAGATTTTCAGATGAGGCAATTAATCAAGGCACTACCCAGAGTTCTTAAGTAACACTCTATTCATCAACCTATTTCTAAATGAAGAGAGATTCCACCAAGAGAATCTAAATAATCTTGCTTTATATATGTCAGTGTTCAGTTAATTTTAGAAAGATGCTCCAATATAATGGCACATTAAGTATCATTTAAGCTAAACTGACCCAGAATATGTAAGGGCTTCAAGTGGAATTACTAAATAATAAGTATTCCATTTCTTTTTTTCTTTTCCTCATAAGAATGTAAAACTCAAAAAGGCAAAAACTTAGTTGTTCATCACTCCTTGTCAAGGACTTGGTAAAGTGCCTAAAATATAGAAGATGCCCTGAAATGCATTCTGAACAAATAGATGGGACTTATTCACACTTGGTACCACTTCAGTTTTCAACTTCATTACTGTGCTGATTTTAAGAAGAAATTTCAGTTCCATTGTTTCTGTTGCAAAGTATGTCATGAGAAGTCTTTTTAGCTTTGCATTTTATCTAGAAGTGCCTATATATGTTTTTTTTCTACTATTTATCCTGCTTGAATTTATGTCTTTCCCTAGATTTGGGAAATATTCATCTATAATTTCTTCAAATGGTTTTTCTGACACCCTCTTTTTTTCTTCTTCTTTCAGAATTGCACTTATATGGATTTATATGATTCTGGTCATTTTTCTATTCCAATTATTTCTGTTCAGATTAGATACATTTTATTGCTCTGTCTGCATATTCACTGACTCAATCTTCTGCCATATTCAGTCTGCTATATTAAGCCCATCCTGTGGGTCTTTTCCCCCCAACACACATATTGTATATTTTGGTTCTAGAATTTCATTTTGGAAATTTCTTTTACATATGTAGTTTCTGCTTCTCTATTGAGATTTCCTATTTTTCATTCATTATGAACATATTTTTGTTTCAATTATTAATCATGGTTATAGCAGCAACTTTAAAGTCCTGTCTGTTGGTTCCAATATCTGAGTTATTCAGGGTTGATCTTAGTTTATTAATTTTCTCTTTAGAGGGAATATTTTTCTGGATCTACATTATGTGAGTTTATTATGCACTTTAACCTGTATATTGACATTTTTACTTTGTGTAGACTCAGGATTCTGTTAATCTCACTCTGAAAAGTGTTGATTTCCCATTTATTTATTAGTTAGTAGGCAACTCACTTGGTTGGATTCAAACTGTAAACCAGATCCTGTCTCTTGAGCAATAGCTCATATTTCCATGTGGTTCTTCAATTCTTCATCTTAATGTTTGAGTCTGCCCTGTGCATATGTGGCTCAGTGCACAGCCAGAGAATTGGGCAGATTTATACACAAAGTTTGGGACTATTCTTTTCTGACTATCTTAATTTTTCTATTTTCTTCTTATTTCCAAACATCTACAGTTGCCCTGAACTCTGTCCTCTGGCTCTTCTTGCCAAAAACTCTGTGAGTTTTCATTCGAATTCTATATACTGCATGCAGTATTCCATTCCCTTCTTCTAGGTGTCAACTCTTCATTACTTTTGACTACAGTTTTCAGTCTCCATTGCCTTTGGGCTTTTTTGCATTTAGCCTCCAGTTTATAGTTGTTACTTGCAGGAGTGTTGGTCTGGCAGGAGCTAACTTGGCTATATCAGAAACAAAAATCTATGTTATATTAATGGAAAGCATTCAATGCATAAGTGATCTTTCTTTCTTGTAAATCTCTTTAGCATAATTTTATATTTCCTATGTACCTATAAGGTTCTAGCTAATATAGTACTTCATAAGCATATATTAGCTGGCTTATTTGCTGAATGATCAGCTCATAAGGTGCAAGGACTCACTCATAGGCTGTATGTTTGCTAGATGATTAAATAAAGAGGATATATGCTGCTTATAAAAATCATGACTAGGATTTTGAATTCTAAAACTATATTGTTGTCACACAAATAGGAATTATGCTCTCTATGGTTCAAGTGCCATGTATTATTCGATAGAAGAATTTTATTGAGGAGACATATTTCTAAATATGGGATTAATAAAAGATTATAGTTTCTTCATATTTATAACTGTATATGAATGATTTAAATAGCCAGCTAAACCTTGACATTCCAATGGAAAATTTTAAGGGATACTTGGACTTAAAGAACAGTTCATTAAAATAATGCTGGTGTGGGGAAGGCAAAGGATAAAAGATTTGCTTTTTGCAGTATACAAATGAAGAAAAGGCAAATATTTTATTCAAATTATTGTGCAGACAAGAGCTAATAAATCTGAAATCCTCTTAATAATGAATGTAAATTTTGAAAGGAACAATGCATACCATAATTGCAAAGACAAAGATTTTTAAAAGAAGGGGACATGATAGTATAAAAAGCAATTCATTGACTTTTTTAATGCTCATGAGTGGGGAGAAAAAACAGCTAATGAGAAGATAGTTTGGAGACTATGGCATGTCAAGATTATAGGTCCACTAAATATTAAGGAATCAGAGATGAAAGTTATTTATATATTATATGCATAACCCATTTCTTCTGGACAGTTTGTTGTGACATTGTTGATATGTTAAGCATCTTCATGGCCAGGTATTTCTACATAAATGAGTTTTTAAAATAAAATAAAAAATTAGTGTCCTTTGGATGAATTTAAAATAAGAAGGCTATAGCTATTATTTCTACAATTTAAAAAAAAAGAAATTTCATCTACTTCCAAAGGTTCCTGGAAAGGTTTCCACAATAATCATTTCACTAAATGAAGATAATTCTATTGCATACTTAGAACTTGAAGATTAAATTATTTTCAATTTTGATTTATTACCTGAAGATCAAATAGACCCTGAGTTAGGGCCCAGTGAATGGACATTTCCTTTGGTTTGCAAAGACTCTCAGCCTGTGCCTTGTTGGCATTATCATTCTATTCCCATCAAAATGGAAGAAGATGTTTTTACCAAATTGATTATTTTTCTAAACTTCGAGGCTTGTGGATAAATAAATTATTTTATATATGTTTTTCCATTTCTGCAAATTTCTATGCCTCAGATATCGTGTGTGTGTGTGTATGTGTGTGAAACTGAGATAATAAAATAGTTCATTTTCACAATATGGTATCTAAACAAATTTAATAGATATGGAAAGCATTCAGTTCTTTGACCAGCTAATTCCACTTCACATAACAGGGGGTAGGAGGTGTTGGATATCCAAAATTCCTAAAAGAAATATTTATACTCAGAAACTAGAACGTATTCATTTTGTAAAATGTTCTTTTACAGAGGCCTGTGTCTCTGATAAGTGCTACTACATTGGTGATAAGAGCACCCAAGCAAGAGATACTGAGGCAACAGACTAAAATCTGTCAAGTGATTTGATAGGGGAACCAGGAATCTTCATCAGCCCATTTCCTACATTGAACTCAGCCTTCCAAATTTGCAGTATAAAATAATTGGTAGGAAAAGGGTGTGTGATAATTGTCAGTGTTTTCTATTCCTTTTTAGATGAAAAACTGTCTCTGTTAGACCTAGAAATCAGTGTGAATCATGGCATACAATTGGCTATGGAGTTAGACCTGATTTTTCATTCCAGTTCTGCCATTTATTTGCAATATAACCGTAAATTTCTTATCATCCATAGGCTTTGGGTTCCTCACCTGCTTGTTGTGATTAAATGAGACAGTACCTGATACATATCAGGTACTCAACTGAATATTGTTAAATTAATACACAATGTTTTAAAACTGCCTGGCTCATAATAGGTGCCTACAAATATCAGAGTGTTTTTCCTTTGATGTAACTGACATTCAAAAGAAACAAATGACACAATACTACAAGACCAGGATGATTTCTACAGGGTTCCAATACTTCTCTGATCTGTGACGCACAGCTATTTTGAGTAAGTATAATATTAGTATTTATTGAAATATCTTTATTTTTCAAATCATACAGGTAAAACTCACATGTAGAGTAACCCTATGTTTCCAAAAACTCTAACTTATATTTTATCCTTATTTTGATTTACAAACCTTATCCATGCAAATAACTGTAATTTATTTAACTGTAAGATTTACAGGTGAAATATTATTCACATCATTTTTAAAATGAGAAAAAAATTGAAACTCAGAAAGGCAAATCAGCTTCTCACTGGTAAGATTTGATTTATGACTTAAAAATCCAGTGCTCTTGATTTTACCACATGCTAACTTCAAAACCCCACTGTTCTAGAAGTGTCCCACTGTTCTAGAAGTTTCCAATGTTTATCATAAGTGATGTTCAGTGTCATGTGCTCATAGAGGCTGGAACCTAAAATATCGATAATGTGCACACAATTTAACATCAGTATTATAACACTAATACCTTTCATAAGTGAAGCTGAAGGCTTTAAAGATAACACAGCCTATCAGGTTGTCTCATGTGGAACACTAAGCTTTGGAGTAGTCTGTATGGTCAAGTGAAATTCATTGCTTCCTAATAAAATAACCAGCTCTAAAACTTGGAGGGATTTTCATAGAATAAAAATAAATGAGCAGAGCCTAGTGAGGCTAAAAAGATATTCTCTTAACTCCTGCTAAAGTAACCAGCAACAATTTCCCAGAGAGAACACAAACAGGATTACAAGCTGTCTCCACAGAGGCAGTGAACTTCAAAATCTTGACACAATAAATAGGCAATACTTAGGGTTGCCTTTTAAAGTAAAAGCCTTCTTTTCCCTCTCCCTCCCCCCCACTTTCTTACAAATCCTGTTTGTGAGTTAGCCATAAAACAGTGGTTCTCAGTTTTGACTGCCCCATGAAAATCACCTGGGAAGCTTTAAGAACACAGTGAGGCCCGGGTGTCACTCCCAGAGACTCAGATTTAATGGGTATGGAGCACTGCTGGGCAGAGGGACATTTTAAAAGCTGTTCGGGTGATCCTAATGGGCAGCCCAGGATGAAAAATCACTACTCCTAGGCAATTTCTTTGAATGGAATTCCAGGCTAATAGTTTTTATAATGTATATTTTACATTTCAGAAATTATATTAAGTGGCTTTACATAGTATTTCAACACGCTTTGCATTAAGCGTCTTGGACGAAAGGTAATTTATTGGGTATTGTAACTGAAAAGTCTGGGGGATACAGCAGAGCTGAATTTGAAACCTTAAATCATATAACCATGCCTCACTTCTCTCCCAATCTCGGTTTCCATTTTTCTGGTTGGCTCCATGCTAAGACTAGATGTCCCTTCAAAGTCAGAAGATAAATCAGCAACTCTCGGCATTACATTGTTCTCATATTTGAATCTCTAAGAGGGAACAAGGGCTTCTTTCTCAGACTTTGATCAGAAGTCTCATTTACTCTGATGGGATCAGAGACTGCTCAAGATCCCCAATCTGAGGCTGAAGCTATAATTTGCACTCAGACCTGTCTTATGACAACTTCATGCACCTATATATATATATATATATATATATATATATATATATATATCACTGCCTCAAGAAAATATTACCAGTTTCATTGGAAGAAAATGTTTTTTGCTAAATGAAGAATTTGAGAAATAAAGGAATCCCTAAATAAGACTGCTTATATATGAAAACTTCCCCCAGTTCTGTGGCTGGAAGCTCTTCTTTCTCCTCTCTTCTTTGCATCCACTTGTCTTTCCCTTTTTTATTTCTACAGCCAATTCTCTCCAAGGGCAGGCCAAGGCTGTGTTCCTGTACATTCACTGGTTCTGAAATAATTGATTTTCACATTTATTTTTTATAATGCCTCTATTTGTTTCCTGTGGCTGCAAAAAATATAAATAAAATAAAATAAAAATATTACCACAAACAACAGAAATTGATTCTTTCATAGGTCAGAAGTCTGAAATCAAAGTATAGGCATGGTCATGCTCCTCTGGGGCACCAAGCTAGAATCCTTCCTTTCTTGTTCCAGCCCCCATGGCTCCAGGCATCCCTTGGCTTTTGAGGCAAAATTTCAATTTCTGTCTCATCCTCACATGTCTTCTTCTCTGTCTTCTTCTCTTCTGACTCTTCTGAAGATATTTATTATCATTAAAGAGGGCCCCAATATAAGAATAACCTCATCTTGAGGTCCTTCATTATATCTGCAAAAATCCTTTTTTTCCAAACAAAGCCCCAATCACAAGTTCTGGGAGTTCAGTCGTGAATATATTTGGAGTGGAGAAAGGGGTACCACTATGATGCTCATTGCCATTTTGTCTGGGAAGTAAAACATGTTTTAGGTTTTCGCTTTGGAGCTTTCCTTTAACTAGTCACATGCAGGAGTGGACTGCAAAGGAAATGTTGGGAAGGCATGCCGTTGTGGAGAAAGGGAGCGTGCATTGTGAGAATAGCAAGCACCCTAAACATGTACAGCTATCAGCGGGAGACTAAAAATAATTCCTCAGGGCACAGCACACATTACTGAACTTTAAAATGTAAGTAGAAAGGGAAACACAAAATAGGGTGGGGGTTTTTTATATCTTAAAGTTGTAAAGAATAACAAGTACACTTAGCTGTGGAAAATTTGATGATACAAATAAAGAATAAAATCATATTAAAACTCTTTAAATGCAAGCGACAGGAACCCAAACAAAGCTAGTTTAAGAGGAAAAAAAAAAGAGTGAAGATTTTGGTTCCTGAACTGGAAAGTCTAGGAAGGTGGTAAAAACTTCAGGTTCATAGAATCCAAGAGATGTGAATCTACAAGAAACTTGTCCTTTTTCATTGTTATTATCTGTTCTTTTCTGTGTTGTTGCTTTCAAATGTGGTAGAAGAGAGATGGCTTTCCTTCATTTAGCAAAAAACCATTTTCTTCCAAGCAAACTAGTAATATTTTCTTGAGGCAGGATTATATATAGAGTAAAAGGCACATGAAGCTGCAATAAGACAGGTCTGGGTGCAAATTACAGCTTCAACCTCAGATTGGGGATCTTGAACAGTCTCTGATCCCATCAGAGTAAATGAGACGTCTGATCAAAGTCTGAGGAAGGCTGCTGGGGGAAACCTTCAAAAGTCTAAATTCAGGATCAACTTCAAAAAACTGACATGTAGCCTTATTCAAATTCGTAAGAGCTTCAATAGGAGATATGTACAAACACAGTCAAAGAAGCTGCTTGCTGGCCAGGAATTATCCACACCCCTCCCAGGTCAGGGTCTCTTTTGATAGGAGGTTAATAGTAAAACCACATGGTGAGTGGGGATGTAGACCACCAGAAAGAATGCATTCCTCAGTGAACAGATGACATCAGGCAGTTATCATACTCTAGACACTGTCAACCTCCTTCCTGGGGGCATGGCGTTTATATTTGGGCTTCATGCTGCATTCCAACTTTCTGGGTAGTTAGCCAAGCATGAGGCTACGGAGAGTTCAACAGTCACTGAAGATTAAACAGAGAATCCAACGTTTCCCAGATGGCTTTGCTAACTGAGCTATATTGCATCTCACTGAGTTCCCCCACACAGGCTTTCTCAGTCCTTAGCATAGTCATTTTTCACAAAGAGACTCTTTTAAGGTCCTTCTTGGTCCCCAAATGGACTCTTGAGTGTTCCTACTTGAAACAGGGATTTCCCCTTTTACAAATCAGTGTGTTTGGGAGGATTACATGCTAAGATGGATCAGTTTAACATCCTGTGGAATGGCAGTTCCCAAAACAAAGTAGTGCTCCTGTTATAAGAAGAAGGAAAAAAGGGTGCCAAGCAGATAATAACGACCCATCAGCAGTTACATGCTCTCGAGAAAAGAAAACCTCCTGGACTCTTAGGTTAAGTGAAGAAATCAGTCTATGGGGTCAATAGTAATTGGTGATTGTACTTATAGATGGCAAATTCCTGGTGTTGAAGAAAGGAATAGGAAATACAGAGCATTTGCTTGAATAATGATCTCTGTAAAGTCAATAGGATAAGAATGCATAATTTGTTCACTCTAGAAAAATAAAAGTGTAAAAATGAACATTAGAATGAGATTTGGGACTTCCATCTGGTCCTGCTATTTAAAAGTAATCTGATTTCTGCAGAGATTTTTTGTGCTTTTAACACTATAAAAATTACACAAACCAAGAGAAGAAGGAAATTAACTGAGTGCAGTTCAAATGCTTAAGTACCAATTTTCTTATCCTTTCATGAGATAGTGGGATGGTTTGAAGTGAAAGAGTAGGAATTTAGTAAAAGACATTCTCATAGGCATATCTCCATTTTTATTTTCAAAATTCCAATTCTGAGGAGCCTCATAAATTATATCTGGAATAGTATTTATTTCCTGTACTTTCCCAAAAGCAGAGAACAGAATTACACTTTTTAAGATAAGACCTGTAATTCTGGCAATGTGTTATCCTTAAGGAGTTTGAGTCTATTTGTAGTATGTGTTTGTTAAAATGAGAGGTTTGGGTCTGAAAATATCACTATAGCAAATGGTTATGTTATTTAAATTTTTTTTAAAAAAAGGAATCCATCCTAGGATCTGCTTGTTAGTTATTTTAAATAGACGAAAGTGGCTCATTTGTAATGCTTAATGTCTTAAAAATTTCCATCTTAACTTACAGTTTTCTCAGTCCAGTTTTTCTATATTTATTTTGTTCTAAACTAAGAAAATCCAATCACTAAGATGTATCATTCGTATATCAAAAATCCCAAGTAGGCCAGAAAAGTCATTTCCTTGAGCATCCTCCACAATATTGATTTGTGTTTGCCTCCTCTATATTCCTGACACTAGAGTTTCCTTCATTCCACTTAACGCACTCCATACAATGATCAGAGAGCTACACAAATTGCAAAGCCATAGTTGAGTATAATTTCTTCCATTCCCTGGGACATGCCTTCTCTTAAAAATCTAATTTTTAAACCGCACAGGCAGCTGTTGGAAGGGACACTTGACTGCATGTCAGTTTCTCCAATAGTTTCCTTCTCTGTCACCGCAGGGAGCTAGGTCCAGAGCAGATGCTGCTCTTTGGTAAGGCTGTGGGCCTACTGACCCAGGAAGGAAACCGTTAGATCTTATAATTCTGGAACATGAGATTACAGTCCTTTGGTTTTATTTTACTACCTAGTGAGAAGTAGTTTCTTGAAATGTTAGCAAGCAGGAAATAACTGGTTAGTCTGCTAATATCAAGTAGCTGGATATGAACCAGTGGTACAGCAAAAATATTTTTCAAAAATCTTAAATAGCTTTTCTCACTTTTTACAACTTGAAGTTATTATAAAAGAAGGAAAGAAAGTATTTTCATGGAAAGCTTACTTTGTGCTGCAGAGGCTTTTTTTTTTTTTTTTGTCTCACAGAAAAACTTAAAAGTATTATCTACATTTTAAAGAAGAGGGCAGGAAGGTTAATTAACTTGGATAAGGTCACACAGTTAGAAACTATGGAATGCCATATTCAAAGTGTGTCTTTTTCCAAAGTCCCTACTCTTTCTGCTAGAATACATTGTTTTATTTTTTTAAATAATTCAATTTACTTAATGTGTGTTACCACTTGAAAATGGGAACAAAAAAAAAGAATATTCTTTGTTTTTTGCATAAATCTCTCAAGTGGAAGTAATTGCCAGGATCTGCACTAAGTAGGAATACAGTGAATGGGGTATTAAGAGTTGAAAGCAGGGGTGAGAGGCCGGATTCCAAAGACCCATTCAAAAAGCTCTCTCCTGAGTTTATGGGAACCTGAGATCAGCTCTGAAGTGATGAAATTTTGAAACTTCTGAAAAATAGACAGTAAATGAATCATGGAGTCAAGATATAACTCTATTCCAGGGGCAGTCCTAGGATACATGTTCCCTTATCATCAACTTTATGGAGATTCATGAACCAAAGAAGTAGAATTTACATATCCAAGTGTGTAAATCCATCTATTTAACACGCATTTAAAGATGCATTAAACATCCAGGAAATCCATTCTGTGAAATGACTCATGCCTCATTAAATGCCTTCCATCCGTAAGTTGTAGGCTGAAGAGGAATTCGAAGATATCAAGACAACTGACAGCCCCCGTCTTATTCTGTGAAATGCCCTATTTCCAAAAGCCTGCTAAACTATATAAGGAGGTACATAGCCAGGCAAGGTTTTTTGTTTTTTTACAGTTTAATAGGTATACTCAGGGCCACCACAAAATACTCTGCAGGTTCTGCCCTGCTCCAGGACATCTTCCTAAAGGGGTAAGTGGAGGCTTAATTTGTATTAGAAAAGCATAACCAGCGCATCAAATATTAACTTTCTTTTCAAAATAAAGTTATAAATTACAAGAACAATACTAAGAAACCAGTGCAGTGGTAGTAAGCCAAACCAAGGAAGATTATGCAAATAATTAAAATTTAGAAATCAGTGAAATTTGAGGGAAACTATGAGCTGTGGAGTAAGACAAATTTATGAGTTCAGGCCAGGTCCTAGCTGTCCTTTAGCAAGTCACTCAATGACTCGGCACCAGTTTTCTCTATGGAAGATTACTCTCTCCAAAGGACTATAGTGAGAATGAAATGAGATAATGTCTATAAAGTATCAACATATGTTAGTTTACACCATTGCTTTTCTTATTCAATGCAACTCTACATCCTCAGTCATCCACGCTGGCTTCCTAGATTGTATGAACTCAAAGGTTTGAGCATTTGTGGATATCACACTCAAAAAGATGCTCCAATGGTTCCAACGTACTCAGTAATCTTAGCTGTTTGCTTTAGTGCCCCATGGTTCTCAAATTGCCGATGTACACCCTACTTGTTACTTCCCTTCCCCTCAGTGACTGTCCTGGGACATGTACATACACACACTCACACTCATATGCACACCCTCACTCACACACATGTACAGTGTACACATTCATGCTCATGCACCTTGAAATACTCATGCTTGTTCACACACACACACACACACACACACACACACACTTATACACTTGTGCTGACACAAACTCACCTACTCACTCATACCCATTCACATATACATACACATGTATGAAAGCAAACCACTGTAGTCCCATAGACCAAATAATTTCTTGAGTATTTTTTTTCTAAATTATGTTGCTCACTTTCTACCTTTGTCCACATTTCCCTCTTAAATCTCTCCCTACTTAACTTTTTTTTGTTCTTTAAAGCCTAGTTAAGATAGTCACTCTACTGTTAAGTCTTTCATGATAACTCAAGCAGATGTGACCTTTTACTTCAAAAGTTTCTTTTTTATATTTCTTAAGGTTATAGCCATGTTTTACCTTATGATGTAATTACACATGTTGTTTGACAGTTTATCAGATTGTATAGTCTTTGAAGGCTAAACCATGTCTTATTTATATTTTGTCCTCCACAGTTATGGTCTTCATTGTCTTGAAGAATTAGAATCTTAGTTAATTTTCATTAAATAGGCCCTTTCAAGTTCCCGTTTCAGGTTTTAAATCAAGACTTGTTTAGAATACCTGAAATGACTGAGGGAAGGATGTTTTAATGATATGCAGCTAATTTTATCAGAATGTATTATATTCAACCTAACTGGTTCTATTAATCTTTGTCTGTATAAAGTTTGTATTCGTTATCCAATTAGCTGTGTGGAAAAATATTGGGTCACCGACTCAGTATTCCTCAAAAGTGGATGAGGGTATGTAGGGCCCTGTGGATAATACCATCTTGTCTCCCAGTACTTCCCTTGGGCCTTCAGTTTCCATGCCCATTCTCTAGTTCAGTATCATTCAGCTTCTGGGTAAACATTCAGTTGAGCTACATATTTTTATGAATGATAACCATAAATATATAAATACTAGAGACCCAGCATGCGATTGAAATCTCGTGAGGAGTCACCTGCCTCTGGCCTACAAGGAGGCACCCGGGGGGGGGGGGGGGGGGGGGCACTGGGACCCATGTCTGACCCAGGCAGCACTGGCCACCACTAGAATCAGGCCAGACCGGCACTGCAGGGGGCTGGGACCCAAGGCTGCCTCGAGAGTCAGGCCAGACCAGCACCACAAGGGGCGGAGCACACACATAACTCACAGCATCCCCTGGCCCCCCTGCCTGTGTCCACTCCAGGACTGCCTCGTTCTCCACCTCTACTCTGGGCCCCACCTGCCCCATCTACTCCGGGCCCCACACGTTACAGAGTTACAGAGTCCGACCTAATTTGCATATTACCTCTCTCTCTCTCTCTCTCTCTCTCTCTCTCTCTCTCTCTCTCTCTCTATATATATATATATATATATATATATATATACACAATATATTAGAAAGATAGATAGATATCTTTATAAAGTATCCATATGAATATATCTTTATAAAATATCTATATGAATATCACTACAAAGAAGATATAGCACATGCCTGTGATTTCACCCTATGGAGTTACAAAGATGGTGTGCATTGTGCAGATAAGCAGTCTCCAAATAAAAGGAAAGTTCTGGCTGAGCTGAGCAGGCTCACTCCCGTTTCCAAACTTATTCATCAAATGCGTTGCTCTTCATGGAGGTGGTGGGGCTAAAAGATAGAAAAAGACATGGGAGATATATCTCTCCCATCCTTTTCCCTGAGGAGAAATGAAATATAGATTGCTTTTCATCTCTGAAAACCTGAAGAGTGGGAAATAAGTACTTTTTCTTTTTCTCCTAATCTACTGAGTCTAAGAAGTAAGCTCCAGAGAGATATGCAGAGGGGAGAGGACCAGAAGTCAACCAGAGCAGTCCTCCCACTTTCACGGGACTTTTGCCCCCAAAACTAAATGTTGAAATTTCAGGCATTTGCCTCAGACACTAATAGCCAGTTTATCTTTTGCCTGTAAAAGGCTCTGAAATAATTTCTCTCAGATTAGCCACAATATTATATTCAATTCTATTTCCTATCTCAAATTATGCCCCCCAAAAAGACAGTGTATCGTGATTTTTTTAATTTATTTTGGCCCCTGGGAAGGAATAACTCACCCAGGTACACAAGAGAAATATTGTTTTCTGTTTACATTGTGTGGAAGAAAATAAGTACCCTGGGGTTTAAGAGAAGCAAAGCAATACCTACTATGATCATTAATCTAATTGAACACACATTTCTTATTCATTTCCTTTAGCTTCTTTGTTTATGGTTTAAATCTGATAAACATCAAAACCTTTTCCAACATAAGATATTGAAACAAAATGATTTACTTTCCAGAAATCCATTTTAGTCAAAAAAGAAAGGTTAAAGCAAGTTATAAAGAGACAGACAGTACATTCATTTTAAGTACATGCAACCTATTGACTAAATAAATATCAGTTCAAAAGCTATCCTAGACACTTGTCATATCCAAGGGATTCGTATGCCAGTAATTAGTTAGTGAGTATATTTAGACTCTAGGTTCGATGTTGATGTTCCTTATGTCTTAGAAAGCAGTCAGGTACTGTAAGGCCCAGGTTCTGAGTTCAAAGCATGCTGGCAGGAAGTTATAGGCAGGAATATGGCTAGCTTAGGAAGGTGTCACATAGTTACTGCAGTTTCATGCAGAATTTGAAGTGTAAGGTTAGAATGGGGAGACGAAGGTTTAGAGCAAAATAGGTAAACCAGTATTGTGTTTAGAAATATACACAGGTGGATGTAGGCTTCCTACACTTCGGCAGAGGTCATGATGGGCAGTGGGAAGAAGTGCTGTGGACAAAGTGACAAAGCGGAGTAGCCAGATCATAGGGTCTGGCCACTGTTACCCTGAAAGCATGCCAAAACTGTCCTTTGCTAGAGCGGGAAGTGTCTTAAAGTGATATGAACAGGTTCTCAGCCATGTGCTCATCCCCAGCTAAAGGTAGGATTCTTTGGATGAAAATGGTTAATTATTACAAATGATCAGAAATCTCTTCATGTCCGTATCTCACAGAGCTTTACCACTAAGACCAAATTCATCCTCATTCAATGAAACATTTCCCATTATAGTTCTCTGGTACTCAATTACCTGGAAAGAGATGGTCATTATCTCCTCTGCATTACAGAATGAGAAAGCTATATGGAGAATGATGCCTGTAGTCATGAGCTCAAGTCTTCTCTTTCACAGAGTTTTACTTTTCCCACCAGCCCTACTAGCTTAGTTTCCACTGGTAAGCAGAGCAGAGAAATGGCATAATTACCTGGATAATTTAGACCTGAAAAATAAAAATGATTGCGATGCATTCCATGAGCTCTTTCAAAATTTCCCTGAACATGAAATATTTCTACTCTTCCCTTTTATTCTCAGAAACCTCACACAGGCACACACATCTCTCTTTATGGAGAATGATTAACATGGACTCAACTAGGGAGAAATCAAATTATGCGGTTAATAAAAACTAAAGCTTCATTCCCTGCTAAGTGGCAATGTAGCACCAGGGAAAATGAATAACTGCTTTCGAGGGGAAGGAGTCGAATGTCAGGTTTGAATTTAGTTAGCTTTGGGATCTACAATAAGTTTCAGTTCTTTTGTGACTGAATTTTTTAAAGAAAAGCCAGGTACTACAGAGCCATATTCTGGTCAACAGCTGGCCAAATATTCAACGATGGTCCTATAATATTATCATGGAGATGAAAGCTTCCTATCACCTAGTGACATCGTATCTGTTGTAATGCCATGGCAAACTACAGTACTTAAGTGTTTACACTGATGCTGCTGTGACCAAACCCCTTGCACTACCAGTCATATAAAAGTACTAGAGGCCTGGTGCACAAAATTTGTGCACTGGGGGGAGGGGGATCCCTCAGCCCTGATTGTGAGAGGGTACGGGCCAGGCCGAGGGACCCCAACAGTGCACGATTGGGACCAAGGAGGGACACTGAAGGTTGGCCAGCCAGGGAGGAACCACAGGAGGGCTCCAGGGCATGTCCAGCCTGTCCTGGTCAGCCGGACCCCAGCAGCAAGCTAATCTACCGGTTGTGGCATCTGCCCCCTGGTGGTCAGTGCACATCATAGAGGTTGACCGATCTTGGCATATTGTTAGCATATTACACTTTTGATTGGTTGAACGGATGACCGAACAAGTGGACACGTCGCATATTAGGCTTTTATTATATACTAGGATGGCACATACAATTACATGCAGTGCTTATGCTCGATAATGATAATAAAGGACTATGTTACTGATTTTAACTATGTGATACCTTTTATTCCTATTTTAGAGTGTACTTTTTCAAAGAAGTTTGCTGTTAAACAGTATGTGTACTATGCTGGCAGCAAGCATCCTCATAGTACATCTCCTGTTTACTTCATCTCTTGATTGCATCATTTTCTCTTGTACTCAATTTAATCTCTGTTGTTTTATACAGTAACATGCTATTGAGGCTTGTAGCCTAGGAGCAATAGGCTATACCAGGCAGCCTACGTGTGTAGTAGGCTAGACCTTCAGGGTTTGTTCAAGTACACTCTATGTTGTTCGCACAAGGACGAAATTGCCTAAGAATACATTTCTCAGTGTATTCTCATCATTGAAAGATGCATGTTGTGTACAAAGTTACTAAAAACCATACTCTATAACAGTAAGTAACATTTAATATTCTAACTAGATTAAATTCTTAAATTGCTTGATTTTTTTTTTTTTTTGGCATCTTTCAGATTCAATGTGTAAATTCAGGTTCTTCCCTTGGCTCTAGCTGCGAATAAACAGTGATTGGTGAAAATTTATTAAAATTGCTCCTTTTCACAAGAGCATTAAAATGATTTTGATACTTCAAAAGAGATTCTCTAAGTGTCCTGATGCTGAGAATTTATATATAATCATTATCACATACAGAATAGTATGTAATAGATAAAATGAGTAGTCAGTGGAGGCAGGCTATTAACATAAACTAGCCATTTTGAGGGAAAAGACTGCACAAGTTTTGAGTGCAGTCTTCACTCTTTATATATATATTTTTTTTAAATTGATTTTTTACAGAGAAGGATAGTTAGAAACATCGATGAGAGAGAATCATCAATCAGCTGCCTCTTGCACACCCCCTACTGGGGATGTGCCCACAACCAAGGTACATGCCCTTGACCGGAATCGAACCCGGGACCTTTCAATCTGCAGGCTGATGCTCTATCCACTGAGCCAAACTGGTTTTGGCCAGTCTTCACTCTTAAATGACCACCCAGCCTTTGAATCCGCCTAGCTATAGGCATTCATTATTCAGAATACCACCCATTCCTTTTGAGAGCAATTCTAATCCTTTGGTCTGCCTTACCTTCCAGATAGCTTCATCAGCTTGAATCTCTGCCTGCCTTTCTGGGGCTAACTGTAAATAATGAGGCCCATTCCTCTGGGTTTGGGTACTTCTTTAAATATTTAAAGGCAATTGTGAGGATCCTTCTGATTCCTTTCTTTTACAGACAATTCAACCAAAATTCTCTAACAGCTCCTCATTTGACATCATTTTAAAACCCCATAACCACCCTGGACACAGGATGCAATTTTACCAGTGTCTGTTACACACCAAATCAAACAGTCTGACAGAAGTCTGTAAGGTATATGAGAAGGTTATATGCCACACAATTCCTATGTTCACTGCAGGGAAAGAGCTGTTTATTATTCCTTTATTGAAGTAGCTCCACAAAATCTACCTATAACAAAACCATACCACCATGTTTTTCTCTATGTGATTTCCAATCTCCTATTGGATGTGCTAACACGTGTGGTATACATTCAAGTGGCTCCTTGGCTTGTGGCTATGGATAACCACTTTGAGGATGACTATTTCTCTGTTTATTAATGTTTTCTTCTAGACAGTGACCTCCAGTCGCCTCTTGGCCTTGTGTGTGACAAAAGCTACAAATAGCTCTTTGGAAACAATCCAGATGAAATAGATACATATACTTAAAGGTGTTGTATTTAGACTTTAAGGTTTATTTATATTTGCCTCCACAAATCTTAAGCAGTATTGATCCATGTACTTGCCAGGATAAAAATAAGGCAGGAGACAAATCTTACCACTTTAAAAAAAAAATTCTCTCGTGAGAATAAAGTACAACTAAAATATCTTTAAAAGCTTCTTCATCCAAATGCATAGCAAATACAACACTATTGTAACTACAGGGTGCAATGAATTTTGTATTAGTGTTGGCAAGCTACCTAAGAGGACATGTCAAGGTCTTTTATAATGCTGAGTAGGTTTCTGAACTGCACCTGGAAATTTTTGAAATAAATTGTATGAATTCTGTGTCCACCCACATCTTTTTATTTTAGAACATTGTCCTAAAAAAAAGACTAAATATGGTATTTTGCAATGATTGATTGAATGGCCAAGATAATTTCTGTAAAAGGCAACAAGGTCCAGTAGGAAAGCATGAGTCAGAAAAAAAATAAGTTTGAAGCCTAGCTTCATCCTTAATAAAAATAACTTTTGCAGACACGTATACATGCTCAGTCTCATTTTTTTTTCCTATTAAATAAGATAGTGATCCCTACTTCTAAATGTTGTTGTAGCATTTACTAGGCAATGAATACACAAACTTCATTTCCTTTTTTTTGTAATACAGATTGCCTCAAATTTATTAATAAGCTGCAAAACTGAACTTATTCAAAATTAAAGGTTTATAAAGATTTTACAGAGAAATTTTTTGTTAATTAGCATTTCACTTCATGCCCAGTATTGGGCGTCCTCAATAACTAAAAAAAATGACTATGAAGTCCATCAGTAACATTAACACTTGGCTCATCTCTGTTTTGCTACCATTTTTTTTGGTCATTTCTCCAGGGAAAGTTCTTGCCCAGAGAATGAATGAAGAAAGAAAAGACATGTAACTTCATTAGGATGTCTCGTAACAAATTAACCAATATACATTTTCAACTATGGATTCAAATTAGATTGGGCTCCCAATTCAATTCTGTTGACAAGTTAAAAAGTCCTTGCTGAAACTGGTTTGGCTCAGTGGTAGAGCGTCAGTCTGCGGACTGAAGGGTCCCAGGTTCGATTCTGGTCAAGGGCATGTACATTGGCTGCAGGCACATCCCCAATGGGGGGTGTGCAGGAGGCAGCTGGTCAATGTTTCTTTCTCATTGATGTTTCTAGATCTCTATCCTTCTCCCTTCCTCTCTGTAAAAAAAAATCAATAAAATATTTTTTTTAAGTCTTTGGTGGCAAGCCCAGATGCTGTCTAAATCAGAGTTTCTGAAATGACATCAGTACCAGAGGTGGGTTGCACATGCAGGTGAGTTTATGACTGGTAACAAATGTGTGGGACTATTCGGGAGGACATTGCAGTGTTCCTTCAGTGTCTCCAAGCCTTCAGGATCATCTGAACCTCTGGGCCTCCATGGCAATTAAAAACCCACATAAATGCACTTTGAAAACAAATGACCCGGTTGGCTTTCGATGAGTGCTCAAATGGCAGTAACATCTCTTAAAATAGCTAACATGTTCTTTGCCTCCCTAACTCCCTAGAGTTAATGCAGATCACTTTTCAAAGCCCTAAGACAGGAAAGGAAGGCTCACAAGATGGAAAACATTCCTGCAGGGAGGGAACAAACAGGAAGGTGAGAAATCAGCAGGAAAAGCTGCCTGAAGGGGGTTCCATACATGGAAACCGATAAAGTCGGTGAGAAGTTGATCTTTCATCATAGTAACCAGCTGAGAAAATTCTGCCTTGAGCATCTGCTTGTGAGGGTGTGAAAGAGAGGAGAGCGGACTCATTTTGCCAAACTTAGATCCCACTCAGCAGATGGGTCCTAACATTAGGAGTTAAAAAAAAAAAGAAAGAAAGAAAAAAAGGACTTTTGAGCCTGGAGGTTCAATTAACTTGAATATAGCATGGAGGCTTCTTTATTGAATTCTTTTTTATTTTATTTTCCTTTTATTAGCTCTCCCTCCAGTCCTTCCTGCTTTTCATTTTTCTCTTTTAGACCATTGCAAGGATCATCTTAAAACAACTTTTTTTTTTTTTTTTTTTTACATTCCAGATGCAGACTTTGTTCACCAGCCAAGAGTTAATATACATTTCTTAAGCAGGAAAGGTGACTATATTGGGGCTTAACATTTCTTTTTACCCATAACAAGAAAGCAATTGACCAAGATAATATTGCTCTTGAAGTGCTAGGTATAACATTATAATGCTATAAAGAATGGGGTTAATCAGAGAAAGCTTCTTAGAAGGAGTAGCCCAAAGTATTCATTCTAATGCAGAGAGAGATATACAAGATGTCAATAGGAGGTGTTGGGGAGAATTTCATAAGAAAGCGACCTTCAGCAACAATATTCTGGATGCAGACAGCGCATACCAACTGAGCAAAAATATAGAACATTTGTCTCAACTAAGAAGTCGGTCAGTATAAGATTTAGAAAAGTAACACACTGGCCTTTTGAGGGAACACAGACCAGAGAAACCCACTTCAGGCTAGAAACAATGAAAACATAGCGTCAATGAACTTTAAATTTTCAGTGAACCTTTCTACCTAATGGAAAGAGACACATTTTGGCTTAAGAATTCTAGCTTTTATAAATCTATATACCATCGGACTTCTCTCATCTGATTTTAGAGCAATGGTTGTAATGTTCACCATGGTCACAGAAATATTTTCTTAAATCTTTTCTTGAATAACTAATGACAGAAACAAGGCACTGGAATCAATATTAGTGATGGTGTCATACTGAGTTTATGACCCATGATCAGCCAAATCTCAGTTACTCATAGTTGAATATTCTAGAAGGAAGGAGGGCACAAATGTATACTTTATGGTCCATCTACTTCTCATTAGTTCATCATATAGTAGCATGACTCACATCTTTGGATTTTAGAGCTGGTAGATATGAACTTCTTTATGTACTGGGTTACATTCCTATACAGGTAACATTTATCCAACCTGTTAAAGTGTACTTGTGATTTTGCTTATCTTTTTAAAACCATATTTTCTCAGCTCCTTCTTTCTGGCATCTTGAACAATATGATTTGTTTTCACTGATTCATACAATACCAGGATAAATTTAGCATTGGGGTTTTTATATGTCTAAGCAGGTTTGCATAGATCTATGAATGTGTTGATAGAAAAAAAAAATCCAGCGTGTATTTAGGATTAGAATATTAAGTTCGCCAGCAAGAAATAAGCCATGAATGATGATGCTTTTTAAGAATTTTTCAGGGTTTCCTATGAATTATTATCCACATGTAGATATTAGCAATGAGATATAACACAATGCTTTCTGGTGATACTTTAAACTTTAGCCCATTGTATATGGATTGTAAATAAATAAGAGTTTATCAGAAAAAAATGATTTTTGGTGTCAAATACAGCCTTCCTCACTCTCCAAACTCCTGCCTCCTTAGCTGATTACAGAACATCATTCAATATGAGAATTTCCTAACTATTAATTCTCAGTCCTGATAACCATATAATATAGCTTTTTTTTTTAATGTAAGTATTTAAACCTCCTGGACTATTTTTGTTGGTAAAAGTTGGTTCTTTCGATTAAATGTGTTTTCTTGGCATTCCTCTAGTGTCATCAACAGATGTATGTTTTAAGGTAAGGTGAATGCTCACTTGTTCCCATTCCTATTCTGAGAAGGTTGAAAGCATTGGTCCTCATCTGAGCCACCCTGGACCATTATAGAACTCAGCAGAAGAGTCTGGGTGACAGAGGTCAAGCCTTCGGCTCTTACAGCTTTTGTGTCATCACTTCCATAATGACTGTTGTTTAATTCAGCATCTGCCCTGGACCCCTCAAGTTTCCTGCACTGTCCGCTGCCATACTACAGGAGACTTGATTATGTCTATTGTAATTTCTCTTGTTTCCTGGTTGACGTGCCTGTATCCTGTCACTGATCAAACATCCTTCAATAAGATAGGTGTTTGATTTAACATTTAGGTCTCTCCCAGTCTAACCCCAGCTTATTGTTCCAATGCTATTTTATACTCATCTTTCTTACAAACTCTCGTCTCATAAAAGAAAGGCTATTTATAGGTCCATAAATCTACATTAATAAAAGAGAAAGATGCAAAATTGACCGTCCCTCCGTGACACCCACCAGCCAATCAGGAGTGAGTATGCAAAGTAACCCACCAAAGCTGGTGGGTTAATTTGCACACACTGGCACCCAGGGGACAGGGTGGGACAATTTGCATCATCGCCAGGGTGATGACACAGGCATTTTGCACCACCCCAGCTGCTCAGGGCCTCTGGGAAGCATGGGAAGGCAGGAAGGCAGCTCCAGGCCAGAGCAAAGACTGTGCTGGCAGCCAGGGTAAGGAAGGCCCATTCTGCATGAATCTTTGTGCATCAGGCATCTAGTATTATATAAGGGGTCTTAGCTCTACAATTTGTTTTTTATTTGGTCCATTCTACTTAAATGTTTCCCCTCCCCAGGCTGATAGCCTATACAAGCCTGGCCCTTTTTTTGGCCCCAGCTAGAGTTTCTATTTCCAGGGGCTGTGTCACCTGCATTCACGGGCACCATGCCCTCCCAGGACTTGTGCACAGATTGCCATACCTCATTACGTATTTAACCAACTCTTTCTCATACTGTTACATTTTATCTTTGAATCTTGTCCTCCAGACAGACACTAAGCCTGTGATATTAGTGATAGCGTTTTCTATCTGTTCACATCGTTATGACCTGGTAGAGTGTTTTGCATATGGCATATGAATAATTCATATTTGTTAGTAACTATGATGATGACTAAAACCTAATTGCCATTTACATAGAAGTGCAATTTCTATCCTTTTAGATAGTAACTAAGCAGCCTAAAAATGGGACTGTATCAATTTTCAATAGTATTATTCCAAAAGAATAACTAAGTAGTAGGCCACACCCAAAATCTAAGAAAATATTTCAGATTTTTAAAACTGGCAATGCAAAACTTCTCACTCTCACCCTCCACCTTCTAAACTCTGCGGTACAGCCTCCACTGCTTACTGTCAGAACAGATATATGTATGCGTGCTCTTCCTCAAATGCCATAACCTGTGAACGTAAATTTTAACTTTTTATTGAAATTCTGAGGTGTTATTAGTATGATTTTCTCATTAACTTGTCAAATTTTTTTTTATCAAATGCATATTATTTGTTGAGCAATTAGGCTTCTTGTGTTGACCTGAATACATATAGCCCTCTTCAGAAACCACATTTTAGTGCTAATAACAACTTTCATGCGACACATCAGACCCTGTTATTTTGAAAAATGACATGACCAGAAATGGGGTCCTTTAATCTGAACTTTTGAAGGCTTACTAAAAGAGATGAATAAATATATTGACACGACAATTTTTTGTCACCTTACTAATCTGAACAAATAATTATGGAAGTTTTATTAATATATGAAAGTTTTTGAATCTTACATTTCTGAGCCCATTTGGTGTGTTTTCCAATATAAATATACCCAGAATATACAAGATTTGATTTGTGATTTTATGCCTTGTTTTGTACTGTTGAGATTAGTGAATTGTCTCAAAAGCCCTTACTATTTTGAAATCAAAATTATAAATATGTGGGAATTAAATAATGTATTGGTTACACATGGAGCAGATCACACTCAGGAATTTCTATTGAATTTAATAGTGGACATCCAGGAGATCTTTTTATTGTCTGTTTTACAACCAAGAATTTCTATTTTGTGGTTAAAATAAGATACACCTTGTTAACTGATAGTCATTGGTGCCAATTTAATACCAACAGGAATCCCCAGTTTGGGATGTGGTGAAGAAGGAAGCTTTATGTAGTGCTAACAGCTCACTCTAGTTAGTTAGAGTGGCTGTGAACCATCACTGCTGTGGGTGAGCTCTTCAGTGGTCCAGCCAGGAAACACAATCTTCAGTGTCCCATAGAAAGTATGCTCTCCTTCTTAGAGGAGAACTGGGTTATATAGACAGAAATCCCTGCTCCTGATCCCTGATTGGTCAGAGCTGCACAGCTCTGATTGGATGGGGAAAGCCTCAGTCCTATTGGTTACAATAGGACCACAGTAGCTACTTTATAAGGGCTGGTTCCAGGGACAGAAACACAGTACAGGCCGGCAGTTTGTTGGCCCAAAGGAAGGCAGTCTAGTGGTGCAGAGATGCAGAGCTGCTCTGTGAAGTGTGGTTCACCTGAGGAACAGAAATGGCTGCTAGGTTCTGCTCTATGTTTTTGTTTTTATTTGAGCCCAGGTAGCCACTAGGAGCCCTTCTTAGTCCTCAGGGTTCACAACATGCACATACACGCAGACTTTTGTTTAAACGTCTTCAAGAAGTAAATGAGAATATAAGATTATATCATCTAATTAACGATTGATAGTTGAAGATTTGCATTTACTTTTTGTACACTTCTTAATAAACAAACCTTTCTAGAATATGTTTGAACTCTAACACTGTTCATTTTATTATGAATTTTTTGACTTGTTGAGTAGTAAATTGTATTTGATGCATTCCTGTTCCCCATTTTCTTCCTAGAAGACATTGGTCCATGTGCTATTGATAGTTCATTTTGTATATGTGATTATAAGCTTTCTAAGAACAAAATCTATGTCTTTTATTGCATTTATAGCTAAACATGTACATGCTGAACTTTGTCTAATGAATTGTTGACTTATTTTCTCCGCCTTGCAAGAGTTTGCTAATTATATTTCTTAAGAAATGTTATGGCTAATTTTATAGTTTAAGTAGACAAGATTGAAAAGACCCTGAGAAAATTTGCTAAAATAGTAGGAATGGACACGGGTGGGGGGGGGGAGTAGTATTATGTTTTATTAAGTAAAGGTCTTACAAATGTTAGTATTGGTGACGTTATATTAACTTTAGCTAAATTAAAGTACAACTTTAATATTTAAATTGGGCAAAAGGTGAATATTCTGAGGGAGAGGAAACTAGATTTAAAATAAGATGATCTTTAAAAAAGTGAACAAAAGAAGATGATCTTCACTTAATAAAAGAGTTAAAATTACAACCTTTGTAATACAAGTTGTAAGAGGTAAGGACTCTTCAGTTTTAAAATTAATGTAGGTCACTGATCATTTTAATAATTTTTTGTAGCATAGCCAGGTTAACTTTCATAAGTAGAATTCATAGGTACATCATTTTCAGGGAGTACTGATAGTTTTACTTTAGATGATTTTTTTCTACCTACAAAATACATTAAGGATAGGGAAAAAACCCACATTTCCAAATGGGAAACTCAGAACAAGTCAGTCCAAATAAGCTAGCTAACACTTATGAAGTAATTCTCATCCTTATAAATTGCCTTCTTGCAGGAAACAGACCTTATCCTGACTTTTAATATTTCAATGCACCGATCTTGGTGGATGGAGAATGGACCAGGATGTACGGTGACCTCAGTGACACCTGCCCCAGACTGGGCCCCAGAAGACCATCGCTACATCACGGTCTCAGGGTGTTTTCTGGAGTACCAGTACATAGAAGTGGCTCATAGTTCCCTCCAGATTGTCCTCGCAGTAAGTGTTGACAGACAACCACTCTTTTTAGTGCTTCCGGAATTTGTTTTATTTCTATGCGATCTCTGTGCACGACAAATGGACTATGCAGGAAACACTTGGCTATTTGCTTTTTCCCAATTAATGCCACTTTTAATAGGGATTTTGAGGTTAAGCCTTGCCCTGGACTGAGTATGCTGATTCTTTTCAGCAGTAAATAGATGTGGCATCTTGAGCATTTCACATAAGAAATCCAGCCAGTTTAGGTTTATTTGGCTTTTGGTAGACTGTTCCAAAGATTCTGAAGGGAAGATCAGAGAGTTTTCACTATGAAAATGCTATATACCCAAATTTATAAGATTTTAGGTGTTCTTCCTCACAGCCTGGGCTTCTTTCTCTGTGTACTGTTAGTCCCAAAACGTCTTCTCCATTTGCCCTATCTTCTTCATAGATTTCCCCCAAACACCATCCATCACCTTTCATCCCTCCCCCACTTTCAAAACAATTCAGCTTTTTTAAAATTGAATTCTAGTTCTCAGTCAATCAGGCCCCCCTTTTTACATTATTATACTGGTAAAGAACTCTCCTAAGTCCTTTCTATTGTGTATTTGTAGAACATACTTGCATAACACATACCTATGGTACTTAAAGCATATTATTTTATATTGTATCATTATGACAAAGAGATAAATAAGATAAATAACATGCACTGTTCTCAGGAAAAACTTTTGCTAAGGCTAAATGAATAATTTGCAGGGTTTATAAAGTTTAAGTCAACTGTATTATACATGTCTCCATTTATTTATTACATATCTATAGGTGCTGATCCACATATTTTTCTCGGATTTCACGAATGATAATTATCTCACAGTTCTTAACAAGACAGAGTTCTGGGTAGAATGGTATCAATTAGTTTACATAAAATTCTTTTGGAATTTAAAAAAGCCATGTGAGCATGTGCATTTTCATTTATACAGCTAACATATAGATGTGTGTATATAGAAAGATAGATAATACATACATGCATATATATAACTAATCAAATTATATAACTAGTATATTCACTTAATAGATTTTTAAAATGAGGCATATACATATATACAAAATACACATATATTTTTATTTGTATATGTGTTATTATATATTAATTTCATTTTTTAATATATCATTATTTATTTTTTACAGAGAGGAAGGGAGAGGGATAGAGAGAGCTAGAAACATTGATGAGAGAGAAACATCCATCAGCTGCCTCCTGCTCACTTCCTACTGGGGATGTGCCCGCAACCAAAGTACATATCTTTGACCAGAATCAAACCTGGGACCCTTCAGTCCTCAGGCCGATGCTCTATCCACTGAGCCAAACCAGTTAGGGCTATATACTTGAATAGGCTAAGTATGCTTTGCTAATAAGCACTTTCCAAATCTCTTATGACTAAAAACCACAAGTTTATTCTTCTGAGTCAGCAGGAGGCTCTACCATAACTGTCACTAAGGAAAGGAGGCGGTGGAGCAGCCGCCATGCGTCATCATAGGTTGCCATGCCAGAGAGCAAGCTAGATCTGGAGCCAGAAAAGGCTCCTCTTTGGGAGAAGAGGCTCATTGTTCACAGTCCCACCCAGTCACAAAATGGCCAGGAAGAAGGGAGAACTAGAAATACTTATTTAAGTATAACTGAGTATAAATCATGTCCACATTTTGAATTATGTTCTTAGCTAATATGTTTGAATTCCCTGGAAAAGTCCAAACTGAGGCACTTCTTAATAAACAAACCTTTCTGGAATATGTTTGAACCCTAACACCGTTCACTTTGATCATCTTGAAATAAAGATTAGTTAGCTTGGATGGGATGAAAGTAGTCATTTCGTTACTTAAAACGCATTCAAATAAAGTATTCATTTTCACATGGGATAAGTAAGATGTTTCTGGTTTCAGGAGACAGATAAAACACCTTCATAAACGTGTTGGAGAGAGGTTGTACATAAAATATTCCTTCAGCTGGAAGTCCCTTTTGTTCTGTACCCAAGCATTTTGGAAAGCTTCCATGTATGTGTCAAGGATGCTATAAAGACAGAGTTTAATGCATGGATAGTTATATTTTAGAGAGTTAGTTGAAATAATGCGTGTGTGTATAGTTCACAGATTTATTAAACCCCACGTAAAATTTTGGCAGACGTGTAATTTTCTAAAAAATACACTTGGACATGGGAGCATATGTTGAGGTTGACATACTGCGCCAAGAAAAAGTATTTTTACCATAAGTAAAAACCATCTGTGCAGGCAGAGTGGCTACAGTACAAAAACGATGGATGGAGTGTCCCTAAGAGCAGATATAACTCATAGTTCAAGCTACTGGCTCCGAATTCTGTCTACGTTGCCCCCAACAGAGTGGAGACATCATTTGAACAAGCCATTCCAGGATGTGTCATTTTCACCTCTCTCCTTCCCCCCTCTTCTTCTGTCTCAGGGGCATCTTCTTTTGCAATGCCAGCTGTGGGTCACCTGAGAGCAATTTAGTAACAGTGTACCCAAGCCAAGTGCTTGGAGATGCTTCAACAACCTTTCTGTCTTTGGGCTTGCTTTTGTCTAGTCAGCCTTGGGCTGAAAGTGTCTGCTGTGCAGAAAACTTAGCAGATCGTCATTCGTTTTACAATGCTAATCAAAATGGAGCTTATCTTGAACAATTGGCTCGGCCTAGTTAATGGATTCCAGCTACAGTTTCCTATATTCCTTCTGATCACTCTGCTGTTCTGATTAAGAAATGAAATGATTTGTGCTACCTAAATCATCCCCCTGACAACCTACCGTTCAGGCCAGTCCAGAGAACACAGTCTGAGTGTTCAGCCTCTTCCGGTACCCAGAAAAACAAATGACAGGATCCCTGACTCTGAGGGTGTCACAGTCAAAAGTGGGGTGAGGTTCCGAAGGCTTCAAACCAGGCGCACTGTTCAAGGATGTGATAGACAGAAAATACAGTTTGCGCGTTTGTGTGGCGTGATCCTGCGTTCCAGCATGCTTTTTTGTAAAGTCAGCTAAACTCTCACTCTTCTCATTGTTTTCACACCAGCCTTTGAACCTGCTGTCTCTTCCAGGATAGCTGGCTTAGATCTGCTTTCATAGAACGCTGCTCCTCCAGCGATTGCTCTTGATTAACTCCAAGTCTCTCCAGTGCCTTTTCTCCACCTTCGCTAAGCCTTTCTTTCACAGGCTCTTGACCCCTGGCACGCTTGTCACACAGGGGTTGAGTTTTCTGCCAATCAATGCCTAGCTGATTCTGAAATTAGCATTCACAAAGCCCACAATTTGCATCGCACATACATAAGGTATTTCTTGTCTACAGCCAGAGGAAGAGGAGTTATCCGCATAATTAGGAAGAGGGGTTATTAATCACACAGCTTCCAGCGGAGCGGAAAGGGCTGCCAGACATCGAAATGACAAGCCAGGTGTGAGGCTGGGCGCTCTCTCTTCCCCCAGCAGCATTGTCTTCTACATAGCATCAGACATCACCGTCAAAAGGGGTGCAGGTGTTCACGGTTTCAATAAAGCCAAGAAATATAAAAGCAACCCACACTTATAAAATAGATCAACTCAATATGTACGGGGAGAGCCAGGGAGGAAAAGGACTAGAAGGATGGCGGCATGCACCCTACAGCAAATGAAGCCCATTTCTTCAAGTGTGTGACTGCAACTGCATGGTTTACCAAATGTGCTCGGAGGAATTGAGTCCTTGAACGTGGAACGGTCCTGTGAGGGCAGCAGAACAGGTGAAAGGCCTTTCCCAAGATTTCTTAGCTAGTTCATGGGGAGGATGGACATGCTGACCTCGGTTTTTCTCTGCCACCAACAAGAGAAAATGGTTCAACCTGTATACCAGCACCAGCTGATGCTCAATGGATCCCTGAAGCCGCCCAAATTCTAGCTCTTTAGTGGCAAAGCATGACGTGATTGATTAGCTATTGTCTGCTGTGAGTGAGGGGAATGGAGGTGTCTGTGCCTTATACTTGGTATGCACACATTAGACCTCACTTCCTATAATCAACACAAGGAAAGAGGGAGGGTGTTTTAAACGTAGCCAATGAAGCTTTCACACAAAAACATTTATTACAATAACTGAAGTTATTTTATATTTTAAAATATGTTAAAATTCCAAATAATTTATTAAGGGGGGGGGGGGGGGAATGCTCAGTCCCTCTTTTCTCTAGCTACCTTCTCAGGACCAATATCTCTACATTGAACATAAACTTCTCCAACCAAAATTGCTGGAGGCATTTTCCTTTACTTCCTTGATTTCTTTAACTTCTGACACATTTCTACATTCTTATTGTTTCATTAGATTGATTATTTTTAATATATTTTATTGACTTTAGAGAAAATGGGAGAGGGAGAGAGAGATGGAAACATCAATGATGAGAGAAAATCATTAATTGGCTGCCTCTTGCACGCTCTGTACTGGGGATGGAGCCCACAACTCAGGTATGTGCCCTTGGCTGGAATCAAACCTGGGTCCCTTCAGTCCCCAGCCCATGTTCTATCCATTGAGCCAAACCAGCTAGGGCTAATCAGATTGATTATTAATAGTTTTAGGAGATGAGCAGAGGATATTGATAAAAATATAAATAAGATCACTCTTTCCCACAGATATTAAACTTGGCTTAGAAACCATATACAAATCAGCAGGGAAGTCATAGAAGACTTTAGAATAGGTTCCAATACCTGGTGCTGTCCACAAGTTCACTGTCAAGTTCATCCTTTAGTGATATCTATTCCCTATTCAGAAAAATGGGTTCCTTGTAGTGTTTATAAAATTGTGGAAATTCTTGTTCAACAGATTGTGGTAAAAAAAAAATTTAAAGATAAAATATGTATCTTCAAATGGATGGAGTCATTGATGTTTCCAATTATTTCCAGTTCCTGACAGATATTTGCCGTTCAGTTTGCTGAGACTTACTAAGAAGACCATTGGTAAAGAAATTTTCAAAGCTTGGAATGCCTTTATCCAAGTGGATTTGGAGTTGTAGTTGGGAATGGCACATGAATATATCTTTGGATATAGCTGATGTGTGTGGTATGAATGAGAGGGGATGGCCTTCTTGCTCACATTTCACTGTGAGCAATCTGGAAATGCTTTATTCACAAAGATTGGATTATCAAATATTTGGGTACCAATTTCCATGTAGTTTAGGATATTGCTATTAGAGCAGTAAATAGTAAATTGATATTGTGAACTTGCATTATTTTAAAGGGTTAAGTGAGGAAATGGCATGAGCTGATACCCAGCCATCTGTCAAAAAATTAATACAGATTTCTTAAAAAACAAAATAAGTTGATTTGGTTGATTTTTTTCACAGTGAAAAATAATTTAAAGTTAAAAAAATTATAAGTTATTGGTTTTGCCATCTTAAAAAAAAAAATTAGCCCTATCTGCAACTATGCAATTTGATAAAATACACTCAAAGCACAAGATTTTGTAAAAATTTACCAAAATATTATGTCAACAAATATACTGAAATTAAATAATATTTTAATATTCCCAGCACGTTTTATATAAAAGAGATTAATCTAGGTGCCTTTAAGAGAAAGAGTTAAGAACATAATTATTGGTTGTTGATTATGTCCTGGTAGTGATTTTAGTCTATTTCCAAGAGATTACTGTTGCAAATTGGGCAATTTTCAATTCTTTGCTTTTTGTTAAAATTGGGGGGGGGGGAGGGGGGGAGAACTAATAGATCTATCAGTTGGTATATTCTTTGAATTATTGTTTAGGTAATTATGTAAATTGTGGCACACAAATTAGAATTTGCAGGAGGTATGTGACAGCATAAAAAAAGTCTCTAATAGTTCTCTATAACAACATTTTCCTGTGCTTAAGCCTAAAAACAAACAAAAAAGAATAGAATTCATGCTGAACTCTGATTCAGACTAGTATTAACAAGTAATGCATTTCAAAAACATATTATTTTTACACCTAATGATTTTGATCAACATTTGTGAAAGACTTTTTTGATCAATTGTGTGAAATCATAATTGTGACAACCCAAATATAATAATAACATTTTTTTATTTTCTCACCAAAAAGATAAATATGTGAGGTGATGGATGTGTTAGTTAACTATTAATTTTGCAATCTATCTTTAGAGTGGATTGCCGTGAGGTACACTTTAAATACAATTTTATTTTTCAATTATACCACAATAAAGCTGAAAAATATTTTAAATGTCAAAAGAGAATATATTTTAACAAATATTTTATGGACTAGGAAAGAAAACTTATCCTTAAGTTTATACATCTTTAACACACAGAAACACACACACACACACACATATAGTTGTTACAAACAAGTATGGTAGAATGATTGGTATAAAACTTTTAAGCAAATAAACATTTTAGGAAAAACTTCTGTGGAAGTAGTGGAATGGAAATAGGAGTTCAAAAAGAAAAGGAACTCTATAAAATTTATGATTATCAAAGAATATATACGTGAGTTTTTAAATGAAATAAGGTGAATTTTAAATCACAGTGACATTCAAATTTCATTAGATATATTTAAAAGATTAATATCTCTTGAAAAATATCCTATATAATAAAAGCCTAATATGCTAAGTGTCCAGCTGTCCAGTTGTCCATTCAACCAATCAAAGCATAATATGCTAATGATATGCTAAGGCCACTCAACCACTCACTATGATGTGCACCGACCACCAGGGGGCAGATACTCCAACTGATAGGTTAGTTTGCTGCTGGGGTCTGGCTGATCAGGACTGAATGTGATGGGCCAGACACACCCTGGAGCCCTCCCGTGACCCCTCCCCAGCTCTCCAACTTCCTGAGTCCCTCCCAGGCCTCGATAATGCATTGGTGGGGTCCTTCGGCCTGGCCTGCACCCTCTCGTAATCTGAGACCCCTCAAGAGATGTCAGAGAGATGGTTTCAGCCTGATCCCACAGGCCAGGCCTAGGGTCCCCACTGGTGCACAACTTCATGCACCAGGCTTCTAGTTAATATTTATAATGTGCCAAAATAAATGGCCATTTTGCAGACACTTAAACGAAGGATGAAAAAATTTCAAACATCAATTTCAAATGTACACAGTTTACAAGTGAATTTTAAAAATTCAGAACATATGGGACTAAAAATGTTGCTCAGAAACACATACTGCCTGATCAAGATGATACTATAATACTAAAAATGGTACCACAGCTCCGGTTGCTCCATCAGTTCCTTTATGGGTCTGAGAGTCATTTCCCTTACAGTTCTGCAGGGTCCAGCCAATCGCATAACTATCCCACCATCAAACACTGAGTCTCTGTTTTTCTCCTGTGTCTACTATCTATCCACACTAAAGAGTGAGGTGGTTCAGAGCTGCAACTGAAAAACTTGAGTCTTCTCATGCCTAGTTCCGTGGCCAGACTGTGCAACAAGTTTCTTCCTAGGACAAAACTACTTTTCTGCCTGTGATGGAAATGGGCAGAAGGACAAGCACCTGGCTTCTCCCTTTGCTCCTGTGATGGTTTAATAGCTTTGCTCCTTAGTTTCAAATACTGCACCTAGTCTAGGTTTCCTGGGTATGGAGGTACACCGACATTGTCAAAAGGTCATAACCCAATAAATGCAATAAATGTGACTTGTCTTTCCGTATCATCAGAATCACTTATATAAATATTCACAAAAATATGGGAAGAACCAAAACACAATTGTGAACAGGAGGTTTTTCCAGTGACAAAGTTACTGAAATAGGACAATGAGGATGGTAAATAGAAACAGGAAAGGATTTTTTTTTTTTTCTTGGCACAATTGAATACCACAGAGCATATAAACTGTGTTCCACAAGTTAATTTTAGAACCGCAACTGCATTTATCCCTAATTAGTAAGAAATAATCAAGATCCATTGGTACTTCTAAAATAGGTACATGCTTAACTTTATAACCATTTTCAGTTTCTCTAGATAATGACAAAGTCATTGGAACACTAAGTCTTATTCACAGATGTCAATTAAGTTTTGGTAAAAGTAAACCCTGAACAATCAGTTATCATGTCCTTTATTTTATTTTGCTTTATTCCTGAAATGTGCCTTATGGATTGGTGACTATTTCTGTGAGTTCACGAGCAAGTAAGCAGGATGCAAGAACTTGAACAGTCTCTAAAGATAAATTAAGTTGAAAATTTTTTTCCTTAATGGTCTATGTATTCCCTACATGCAACTTCAGAAATATAAGGTAAAATATTCACAGTCAGGGAGTAACAATCCATAAATCTTACACTCAGCTGTATAATAAACTATTTTGTAATTATGAACTAAATGAGATAATGTTTAAGAAATTACCTTGAAAACAATAAAGATGGCATTGCTGGAGGCATATTTATTTTCTTCTTAACTCAATTTCTTCTACTGTTCAATGAGAATACTATTTTATGTTTCAGGCTAATTCACAGTGCTGTGCAAAAATGAACTAAATCCTGCTAACTATACTTACTCCCCAGTTAAAATTATGATTCCCAGAGTCAATGTGATACTATTTAGTCTACCAACACACTAGCCTACACAGGGGACGTATATCCCATATCTACTATTATGCATCAGTGGGCAGTGTCTGCTTATGTTGTATGTACTGTTTAAAGCGCTTGCTTACCCCCAAAGCATAATATCACTTGATCCATGAGAATGCCTGGAAATATCATGGAATAAAAACACCAATACATTTAAGGTGGTGGTGAGGATTATAGGCTACAAGAGATCACTAATAATTAGGTTTGTCTTTATTAATGTGAGATTTAAGTGGAAGTTCTCTGCATAGACTATTGTTCAGTGAACCATGCACAATTCCATTTCTTATATTTAATTCGGTAATTATGAATTTGTTTCAGAATAAAATAGTAAAGTGTATTAAATTAGTTATTTCAGAAAGGAAGAAATCCTATATAATAAAAGGCTAATATGCAAATTGTCCCCTCGACCAGAAGTTCAACCAGGGGATGGGGCCAGCTGGTCAACCACCTGCAGCCCCTCCCCCCAGCTGGCCCAGCCCCATCAGCCCCAATTGGGGCAGACTGGCCGGACCCCACCCATGCATGAATTCATGCACCAGGCCTTTAGTTATATATAAATATACTAGATATGAGCTCTTAGCTTTGAACAAAAAGATTACCAACTTCCTCTTTTAGTACATAATATATCTTGTATTTTGGGATATCTTTTTGTCACAATCATATTTCCATCTATATTTACATATATTTTTCCATCTATATTTACATATATATAAATATATATTTACATATATATATAAATATATATTTACATATATGTTTATATTTACATATATATAAATATATATTTATATATATATATATATATTTACATTTCACACACTTTTCTTTATCTGCACAACTGGTAAGAAACATGGCAAGACAGTGGCATAGTCACCTGGCATCATGTTACTCCTTAGAGCACAACAGACATACCTTGTTATTATTTTTAGGGCAAGTGTGCATATTTTCTGTAACTTATGTCACTTGCAAGCTGAACCAATGAGATATCCTCTCTCTCTCTCTTTTTCTTTCTCTCTCTCTCTCTCTCTCTCTCTCTCTCTCTCTCTCTCTCTCTCCCCCTCCCTCCCTCCTCCCTCCCTCCCTCCCTCCCTTCCTCCCTCCCTCCCTGATGTTCCTGGGGCCTGGTCGCAATATGCCTCCACAGTGGGCGCAAATCACCTTCCTATCCGCCAGCTATGGGAGGGAGGGTGCAAAGCTTCCTCCAACCATGTGGGGGGGACCACCAACCATGGTCTCCAGGGGTGGGCAGAGGAGAAGGAGGGACTTTTCCTCTGGAGCTGCTGCTCAACCTCTCACTCCCAGCTCTCCCTCTGCAGTTTCCTCCAGTGCTCTCTCTTGGCAAAGTAATCAGGATCATGGCCCTCTCAGAAGGATCCCAGTCACCTAAGCACAAGTCAGGTACCTTGTAGCACTCGCATCTCTCATAGCAGAGGCCCCCAGGAGAGTCAGGAAGGATGTATGGCTAAGGATGCTGATGGGGCCAGAATTCATCCTCTGCCTCCCTTTACCATATCCTTTTCATTCCTATGGTCTTCAAACCGAGCTCTCATCAAGCAAGCAAAGTACTGCTCTTTGTCCCTGAGGACGCACCATGACTCCAGGTGGCACAGAGCTTGCTTATTAAGCCGTGGCACCTTCTGCTAGTGGCTCAGGTAGACCTCTGGCTCTGAAAATGCCAGAACTGCCTGATCACCTTCACCGCTGCAGCTCCCAGGAAACAGAAGGCCCATGTAAAAACATTTTCTAAAAAATAAATATTTGTTGGCAACTTTCTCTTTATAGGAACTTCTAAACACAGTGGTAGTTACAATAATGGTAGAATGGGATCGCATTTTCAAATAATAACAAGGCATTCTCAAAGGAAGGATGTAAAGATGATTTATAATGACAGCTATAATAAAGGAATAATATATTGTTTAGCATGTTATACTTCAGTGGAAAAGACTAACAATATGTGCAAACATACTTAAGCTAAATAGTGTTTACACAGTAGAAGAAGAGCCATTTGTAATATTCCTTCTGTACCTTTTGCTTGTATCACTCCTATGAATAGGATGTTTAACTCTACTATTCTCAACCCACACATTCTTCTACAAAACTCGGTTTATGATTCCTAGCCTCATTATTCTCTTGCCTATCCCTATCTCTGTGGCATCATGGCTGTGTTTGTCCAGACTCTGTCATTCATTCTTCTGATGTTTGTCCTGATTCCCACACATCCTTAAATTCCTCTCAAGCAGTAACCCTGAGAGTCAAGGCTACCTCATTTTACCCTCATATGTTTATCACTTATAACCTTCTCTGAACTTCTCTGAATACAATATTATATTTTCTTATACTTGAATGAGTCAGCTCTTGGTCACATGATTATTTTGGTTAACACTAATTGCAAATGTGGCTCCAAAGTCAAGCATTAGAGAGTGTCATAGGTCCAAAAATATTTTGAGTATCCTTATGTCTTTTTTTATTCTGAAATGTCTGCAATGCTCTACTTTCCTTATTGATTTTCAATCTCTCCACCTCTTAAATTTGATCTGCTTCTTATCAGCAATTTTGTAAATGCCAAGCATTACTTTTACCACTCACTATCCAATGTCATCCAGTTTCTCATCTTTCCTTTTCTTATATATTTTCCATACTTTGTTGATTTCTTCATCATAAAATTGTAGGTAAATTTTCTCTTTCTTAAGTTTCTATATTTTACAAATAATATTTGCTGTATTTCATGTTATTCTAGTGATCATATTAGTCACATGCCGCATTTAGGTTGGTTTAGTCCTAGTATACTATTGTAGGTTGCAATGAAAATCAATTTTAATAGAAATTATACTGTGAGATATGGTAATGTTTCATATCAGTGATTTAATAGTTGTTCATGGATTTATTTCAGCAATGTGCTTATTTCACAAACTTAGCAAAGTCTGTATTGCTTACAAATTAACAGATTAGAGAAATGTTACTAAAGGATTTAAATGTTATTAAATTCTGCCCTAGCCAGTTTGATTCTGTAGATAGAGCGTTGGCCTGTGGACCAAAGGGTTCAGGGTTCGTTTCTGGTTAAGGGCACATGCCCAGGTTTCAGACTCAATCCCCAGTTAGGGGCATGCAGAAGGCAGCTGGTCAATGATTCTTTCTCATCATTGATGTTTCTCTTCCTCTCTCTTCCTCTCTGAAATCAATAAAAATATATTTTTTTAAAGAGGATGAATTCTGAAAAGATGGTAAAGCAGTGGTCAAAATCAATGAAAAAATGTTTGAGCACTTAATAACAAGTCTGAGATCTGAATTGGAATGATATAGTCATGTGGTGCCCACACTTTCCTTGATACAAACATGTCTTAAAACTTCAGGGTGCCTATGGTACTTCATCTGGAACTAAATAAGAGACCATATCACAAAAGTGGAATTGATTTATCTCCTGGCAAAATATTACAACTATTTAATAGGCTACCCATCACTTATTGCCAGGATAGCATGTGAAGTAACGGGTCAGAATTGCTATCTTCTTATTCATTCAGGAGCCTCATTAGCAACTGGATTTAGGGGGATTGACAGACCTGAGTAAAGAATTGGCTAGTCATTCTACATGTTCATAAAATTCTATCTCCTTCCTTGTAGATGAAACTGAGCTGTATGCAGAATACACCCTTCTTCAGTTATTAACCTTGCACACATGTTTCACTTATATAGAATTACCACATAGACCTGTGCCCATAGAGAAGGTTAATTTTCTTTTTCTTATTTCAATTCATCACCTATTGGGCTCTGCATTGCAGGCGAAGGAGCCCTCCTTGGACCTACTGCTTTTGGGAGAGAGGCCAAATTGGAATGAAACAAAGCCAAACTAATCATTCAGTTAAAAATACAATCAGTGATTCAGTTAAATCTGTTAGACACCATCACTTACCAGTGGGTAGAAGTTTGCAGTTTTTAAATGGTAGCTTAAGGTTGTATTGATTCAATCTAAAGATTAAAATGTAAAGCAATTTTATTTCTCCATACTGTTTAACTGCTTGCAGTCAGTCACTAAACAAGTATTTGCTGAAAGCCTCTTTCTGCTCTCATGGAATGTAAATTTTTATGAAAAGATATATCTATATCTATCTCTCTGTCATCTATACCTATATATATCTACTGTGTCCCACATAACTGCTCTACTACAGAATAAAGGAACACAAGACTACCATAGGGGGATCAAGGAAGGCAACTGATAGGTAATTTTTGAGCCAAGTTCTAAGTATAATGAGAGCTAGGCCATGAACAATTGGGGGGGACAGAACATTCTAGGTAATGGATAGTAAGGGCAGTGAGCTCTATCATTCTAGGTAATGAATAATAAGGGTGGACCTTCAGCTCTGACTATGTGCAATATGGTCACCAGACTGCAGCCAATAAATACAGGTCACGGTTCTCAAGAGCAAGTCAGCTTGCCTCTTCCTCTCTCTGCCTTCGGTCTATTTAAATCCTCCTCTTTCTTTAACCCTTTGCACTCCGCTGTCCCCTCTCAGGGGACACTGGAATTCTAGCATATCACTCGGATGTCCCCTCTCAGGGGACATTGCAGTTTATTAGTGATTACGGGGAATTGAGTTAATTCAACGCACGTGCCGCAAAGTAGTGTCGAGTAGCTGGTAGCCAATGTCCAGAATGGTTCGGAGTAGCTGGTAGCCAATGTCCAGAATGGTTCGGAGTAGCTGATAGCCAATGTCCAGAATGGTTCGGAGTGCAAAAATACTCAACGCGTTCCTTCAGAATCTTGTCATTCTCCCACTCTTTATTTCCCACATTTGAATCAGCCTTAAATTTATTTTTTAGACTTTGAAATTCACTTTGCCTTATTCCATTTATCTGTTTCTGTCCTCCTGTCACACCAGATGGTGGGCTTACTGCTCCCCTCCTCAGGCCTGTGCCTTCCTCTCCTTTTCTCCACCGCTGTTCTGATGAAGAGAGTCATTCCCATTTCTGAAGGTTGAAATCATAGCATCATCTTTACTATTCTGGTGCCACCTCTCCTCCCATACAAATCATCCAAATGCATCTCTATGACACTAAATCTTAGGGAAGCATTAGTTATTTGCTGGCTAGAGGCCAATATTTTTCAAGGTTTCTTTAGAAGATTCTTCTAAGTGTTAAATTTTACTTGTTTATATATTGGGTTATAATCTATCACAATTTCAGTGAAATTGAATAAGGTTTTTACGGTAAGTTATGCCTTACTAAAGGTTGATTGGCATGATTCATTATCATCAATGATCCACCCCAGTACCAATTAGTTCAGATTAACCTTACAATTTGGGAGAGTGTTTTCTTAAAGCTTCATTCAATGAGAAAAGTCTAGAATAATAATAATGAAAATATAATTTTGTATGTAATTATTTTAACTATAGTATAGACAATTTCACACATAGTTATTATGCTGTATTCCACAACTCTTTCAAATGAGGGCCCTATGGGTTTGGCTGGAAAATTATTATATCATTTAAGTAAGACATTTTTTAAAAAATCATTGAAAGCTCTACTTAAATAGATCTGCATCAACATTTACCTGAGATTAATCTTCACTTTTATTTTCTCTTTGTGATCCCATGTTGGGTTCTTTTTTCCTCTTAACCCCATACGCTTACAGATGTTTCTCTCCAGAGAAGCATAACGATTCCCCCAACAAAGGCAGTTTGCTGCTTGGCTTTGCCTTTGCTGAAACCCAGTCAGAGGCTCTGATGACAGATAGTCTGCTTGTCAGCTTTGCCTCATGAATCCGAAGAAAATGGAACGTATCGGGAGCCGAGCCTCAAGCACTACCTGTGCCTCTCATTTGGGCCATTTCCTGCCGGGTTTGGCGGAGGCCTTAGTCTTCCATCATTTAGTTCGCTGACAGAGAAAGAAGGGAGCCTCAAGTTGCACTGTGAGGTACCACCCTGCAGACTGCTATGCTGCAAAATAAACAAACACTATATTTTTAGGGTACCACCTGCAGCAAGCAGCTGTACCAAACAGAGCAGAACCACGAAGGATGTGATTTGTTCCATTTAACATGAGGCCTTGAGGTCTGAGAAGAGAGGGAGGAGGAGGTTCTATGTATACAGCCCACACCCCCGCAATTTAAACAGAAGCCGGTTTCCTTTCAGATCGGCATTGAGGTATCATTATATCTCTCTCCTCCTTCCCCACCCCATAACCCCTGATTGAAAACAATTCTATTATTGGGGTTATAACTGTTAACTGAGAAAATCATTTTCCTCTACCAATAAACTTCCTTTTCCATTCAAGGGCAATTTTCTCTCCTAGCAACCTATACTTAAATGCCAACATCTGCTAGATCTAAGCTGCATATAAAATGGTGGCTGGCATTTACATGATGCCAATGGCATGATTAGAGAAACTCATATACTTGGCTTACATAGAATTTTCTCCTTTCTTATAGCTTTCATCTATTTCGGTCCGCTTCAGGATCTGTCTTGCTGCCTCTCTAAATGTGCCACCCAAGTCCAAAAGACTCTGAAAGCTGAACTTTGAGCTCTTTCTCTGATTCACCATCAGTTCTTACATTAATGCCTACCTTTCCAGATGCTAAATAAGTGAAATGCATCAGGATAAAATCCACCAAATGTGTATTGTCTGCATACCTAGAATTGTGAGGTTGATATGAGGGATATTTTAAGAACTTGCTTTCCCCCCTAGATTTAAAAATCTCATTCTCTTAATGGCTATTGATTCTGACCTCACAAACCAACGCCACCATTTCATTTTGAGTTCTTCCAGGTGAGCTAGGATAAACATAATTAAATTATAGATAACTCGAGGCCAATCAGGTAGTTACAAATTGAGGTCGTTTTAAGTACAGAGAGGAACAGTTACCTTTAATATTTGATTGGCCTCCAAGAACCATATAATATTTTGCTCTTCCTTGACAATGAACACTTTTTTAAAAGAAAAGAATGGTTTAAATATTTGAGAGATATCCCGGAAATCTTTCTTAATGCCTGTACCATTGCCTAGATTTTTAATCTGAAGGGGGGAAGTTCTTCGACCATCTTTTTGTGCCTCATTAACACGTTTGCTCTTGGACTCAGAGAGGTGCGATGAAGGAATTACAAATCTGCAGTGATGCATGCCCCCAGCTAATAGAAGAAATCAAATCATTGGAGCCAGAAAACCAAGTTTCCTCCATTATTTTTACTTTAATTATTAAGATGATGGTTTCTTGGATATTGGGCACAAAATAAACCCCTGCCAAAATAGTCTCTAGGAATACTGAGTGTGAGAATTGCTTTCATCTCTTTTGCCTTTATCACTTTTTAAAAGAAATTTTCTGGGGGGAAAAGTTTTCAGACTTGGTTTTGCTAAGTTATGTCTGTTTCTGGTCCCTTGTCAATCAATCAAGTTTCTACTTTACGACTATGGGACAATGCTGTTTAACTGCAAGGCATTGGAACTTTGGAAGGAGGGGAATCTCTTTAGTTCCAAATAACAAAAGAGGATTTTTAGTCAGAGTATGTTCCAAAAGAATGAGTCTGTTAGAGATGGATCTTTAGTGGCTAATTATAGTACAGTATACCGAATGTTCTTCAGGACTCTCTGGGAACTATTAAAAGAAGAGCGTGAGTCTGTCCATTAGTGAATGTGGAATAAGCCAGAGGGCTGATTAAATGAAGTAGGTATATCTGGACACTAAAGGAAAGTGGGTGACAAAGGAGCAGATTAACCCTTTCGGATGATTGAAATAGTGTGTGAAGTCTACAGAGACAAAAGTGCAGCATCTTCTCTCAGCCTCAGTTTCCTCACCTTCAATTGGCATAACAATAGTATTCACTCACTTTTGTATGTGGCAAAAACACGTAACGTGAAATCTACCTTCTTAATAACCTTTTAGTTGTACAACACAATGCTGAAACTGTATGTACTTGGTCAGTTGTACAGCAGATCTTGGAACTCTCTCATCTTGCTGGATGGAAAGTCGGTACCTAGAATAGAGACTTCCAATTTCTCCCTCCCCCATGCCCTTGACTACACCCTTCTTCTTTCTCCTTCTGCAAGTGTGACTGTTCTAGATACCTCAAACGAGGGAAGTCAACTAGCATTTGTCTTTCTGTGACCATTATTCATATCATTTAGCATAATGTCCTAATGGCTTATTCATGTTGTCACAAATGAAAGGATTTTCATCTTTTTAAGGCTAATATTCCTCTGTAGACATATACAACATTATCTTAATTCATGCATCTATCAATGGGAATTTATGTTGTTTTACACTTCTTGACTGTTGTGAACATAGAATGACAAATATATTTTAGAAATCATGTTTTAAATTCTTTGGAGTAAACAGGCAAAATTGGAATTTCTGGATTATGTAGTTCTATTTTTAATTTTTCAAGAAGCTTCCATTATGGCTGTACCATTTTATATTTTCAGTGACAGAACACAAGGGTTCCAATTTACCTACCTCCTTACCAACACTTTATTTTTAAGATTTGTTTATATTTTTATAATAGCCACATCGACAGTGAGGTGATATTTTACTTTGGTTTAAATGTGTAGTTCCTTAATGATTAGTGACACTAAGCATTTTTTCATATTCCTCTTAGTCATTTGTATACCTTCTTTAGAGAAATGTCAAATATTTTACTCTTTTTTTTCTATTAAGTTGTAGGTGTTCCTCATGTGCTTCAGAAAGTAACTCCTTATCAGATATATGGTTTGCAAATGTTTTCTCTCGTTATGTGAATTGCTTTATTTTTACTCCATTAATTGCTTCCTTTGCTGTACAGAAACTTTTTCATTGAGTATAGTTCTGCTTGTCTATATTTATCTTTATGGCTTGTGTTTTGGAAATCATGCCAAGATCAGTGTTATAAAGTGTTCCCTTTATGTTTCCTTTTAGGAGTTTTATAGTTTCAGATCATATGTTTAAGTATTTAATCTGCTTTGAGGTGTTTTCTGTTGTTGTTGTTTTTACTTTTTAAACTTTCTTATTTTGGATTTTTTGAATTTTAAAGTAATTTTTATTCTGTAATCTTAGGGAAGTCATATTTTCTGTTATGCTTTTATTAGTGATTAGCACTGCATTCTGTCCTTGATTCTTACTAAAGATATATATAATAAGTATGTTTAACATTGTCCTGAATAATGCAAGACACTTATAATGCTGTAAGTTCCCCAAAACACCCTAATTCTTTGTATTTCATGATTGGCTTGCTAGGATTTTATGTCTACTTTAATTTTATCACTCTCTTAATTTACTATTGTTTTCCTTATTTTTAACTAGAGGCCTGGTGCATGAAAATTCATGCACTGGGTGTGGGGGGGGGGGTCCCTCAGCCTGACCTGCCCCCTCTCATAGACCAGGAGCCCTCAAGGGCAGGAGGCAACCCAGTGATCAGGGGAAGGCAATGCCCCCATCACACCTCTGCTTCTGCCACTGTTGGCAGCACAAGCCTTGGCCAGCCCTGGTTACCTGAGCCTTGAGCAGTCCTGGGTGGCTGGGCAGCCACCATCCAAAGCTTGCCTGTGCCTTGAATCAGCCCTTGTCAGCTGGGAAGCCAGCATCCAAGGTTTACCTGTGCCTCAGGCCAGCCCTAGGCGGCTGGGCAGCAAACATCTGATGCTATTACTATTACTTTTCTTATTTTTAATTCTTTATGTTTTCCACCACGTTTTGAAGAACTCTTTGTCTTCTATGACTTCTTAGTATCTCATTCTAGAACCCGGTCCTATTCCATAGCCCTATATTCTTTTCAAATCTTTGTATTGATTCTAGTTATGTATCATTTTGTTAACACTATAAGAAATATTACCTAGAGCTTATTTTATTTTCTAGGCCAACTATAAAGAAGTAGAAATTAGTTTTAATTAAGGTCCTCTTTTCATTCTTTCTTCCATTAAACTGAGAATACTATCTTGTTTGATATAGGTCATGGCACTTAACTGTCTTCTAACTCCTTTTGGGGGAGAAATGTTATTTAAAAAATAAATAACACCTCTTTTGGAATATTGCATTGATACTTTTTTTTTCAGATAAATCTCTTTGTGGTCTTTGGCTTATGCTTGCTATAGAATGATACAGTTTTCAAAGAGTGTAATTCTGATTAGTTTGTATCTGGCCAAAGAAAATGCATAATGTATGTTCTCTGTTGCAATTGATAGGAATAGAATATAGATTGGAATAGATGGGGGCAGAGAAAATGAATGCCTGGAAATCTATAATTGGATAAAATTTAGGATCTTTCTAGTCTCTTTTACATATGAGAAAAATCTTCTATGTTTCTTGTAATTCTATCCTTCTAAGCACCTTCACCTATAAGCAGGTGAGAAACCAGAAATAGAAATGAAAGCTACAGAGATCATTGAAATTCAGACTTTGAATTGTGAGCACCAGTGAAGCAGACAAACTTACAGGAAAGAGAGACCAGTGAAAGGAAGGAACAGAGGCAGGAGGATAATGACATAGGAAAGGCAGGAGAAATGTCAGAGAAATGTAAAGAGAGCAAATACTGGAAAGGAATGTTAATATGTATTTCCCTCAAGAAAGCTAAGATTTACTTCAAGTTGCAAATACATATACATAATCAGTGGCAGTAAATATATATAGTCAGTGACATACCTAAATGGAATGGTGCACGGATTCAGAGAACAAATTATTATGGAATAGCTAATCATTAAAGAGCCAGAGAGCTGTGGTGATTGGTATCATTAAGGAGCCAGACACTTAATGACTAGTATCCTGTGCAGGATGGAAAACATTGTAGTCATAAGTCAGAAAACTTCAAGAAGACTATTTAAAAGACGTGCTGACACCATGCACTTGAAACTGGTCACTGTTTTAATTTGTTTATGATGTAGATCCACAAAAAGGCCCCGATGTTTGATAAGGGGCATAAATATTAAAAATCTTTTATTAGCTAAAATTTCAACTTTTTGATTATGTGATATGAAGTTCTTATAACAGAGGCCAATATCATTTTAAGAACTCATGACTATAGGATATAATTAGGTCGACTCAGTACTAAGTCTCAAGAAGAACTGTGTAAGCAAAATCGTATTGAAAGTCACGGTGGTCCAGAGAGAAAAATACTCTCAATACCTGTGATAAAATACAAACTAAATTTGCTGACCTGGATAACATTTTGCTTCTTGATATACATTTTAAGGCCAGAGTAAATAATGTTCTGTACTATATAATCTAACTTAAAATCGTGACCACCAGGACCATGAACTGAATAGAACAATGCTTTTCTTAACATATTTATGAGGCGATATTAATGCAAATCTCCCCATCACTGCACACAGGGAAAGTCCAACTGAAAAGGTTCCCTCTGCTTCACTCGGGTCCCGCACTTGACGTCTCAAACCAGCATCTACCGAGGAAGCGGCTCCCCCGGAGCTATCCTGTCGAGCTTCCAAAGTTGTGGGTGTTGATAAGTTTTGACTGTGCAGCCAGCATATGTCATGATAAATTTTCAACTCTCTAAGTAAAGAGAATACACCCTGTTCTCTGATCAAGATCAGGCTGGATTTCTCTCCCACCCTCTTCCTCAAACATATTTCGGAACAAACATGAGTAAATACTTGCCAGGTGTGATATCACTGGTGTCATTCGCTGAAAAAGAAGGAACCTTAAGTAGAAAGTGTTAATTCACTACTGCAGTCACATCCTATTAGCAGAGGAAAGGGTTCACCTGCTCCCATCCCTTTCAACGTAGACACAGAGAAAGGGAACTCCTGTTACCAAGGGCGACTAGAAACACCCAGATATTTCCATGTGGGCCCAAAGGGGCCTTTTTACTGACACTTCTTTACCTCTCCCTGTGCTCCCTATAGGCTGTGTTTAATGCAATTATCTCTTTCTCAAGTCTTGAATCCTTCTGTCATTTCTGTGCTGCCCACACATCATCTCCTTCTCTCAGAGAAGCTACTCTTCTTGCATCGAGTTTACTGGAAGAGGGGAGTTTGGTCATGCATCATCCAAGCAGACTCCACGTGAAGGGCTCAGAGACAGGGGCCCCTTAGGGAGCAGTCAGTGGGGGCTGAGCAGTGTGCACACACTAAGTGGATCCCCCTCCTGCTTTAAGCACTTGAAAAGCCAACACCAAACTTGATGCAGTCACTTGAGCATACACATAGCTTCAGAGGCAGAGACAAATGGGCAGCTGTTCTTGTTCACAGCAAGTGGACAAAAGCACGAGGCAGAGGGATCAGACCCAGGGCTTGGCAGTCAGTGGTGAAGCCCAGATGGTTCTGGCTGGTGTGCGGGGGACTCAGAGTGCAGTGGACTGTCTCAGCTCCCTGGAACCCAATAAAAATCACTGCCTTTTTAAAGGACAATGGGTTCTTTACGGGTGAGTCCATGTTAGAAACTGATAAGTTCCAAAACAATAAAAACTTAAAGCCTAACAAATTAGCAGTGAGCATTTATACCATAAAATATTTTCCTCTCTTGAGTATTAAGTTAAAGGTTTGCTGCCTTAGTGATGTAAAGTAATTCAAGTTTCAGGAATGTACCAATTCCATAAAATTGGTTACACCTGCAATCTGATAGCATCGCAGGCGATAAGAACTATATCTGCTTGAAATTTTGTTTGGACGAATCCGTTGAAAAGATTTCACAGTTTTTAAACTATAAAGTAGCAGTCAGCAGCCTAACTTCATGTAGTGGAGATCCCTCAGCACTGGGTTTCTCACAGTCTGGTCCCTGCACCTGGGCCATCAGCACCCTCTGGGAACTTATCACAGATGCAAGTTCTCAGGCCCCGCCAGAAACTTTGTGATGGGACCCAGTAATCTGATGCCCAATGGTTCTGATGAACAATGAAATTTAACAACCACTGCCTTCCTTAGCCAAAGTACATTTTTATAACAGGTCCCATAAAATATTACTTTAAAATATTTGAGGAGAGGATAAATAAAGAGAAATTTCATAAAACAAATCAAGAATTGTTGAAGAGAATCTGGAATGAAAATCTGACATATCTAATCATTGCAATGGGTTACTTTCAGCCAAGAGGTTGAAAATATAAGTTCCTTAATCTAATATGGAAGAAAGGAAGGAAAGAAGGAAGGAAGGGAGGGAGGGAGAAAGGGAAGGAGGGAGGGAGGGAGGGAGGGAGGGAGGGAGGGAGGGAGGGAGGGAGGGAGGGAGGGAGGGAGGAAGGGAGGAAGGAAGGAAGGAAGGAAGGAAGGAAGGAAGGAAGGAAGGAAGGAAGGAAGGAAGGAAGGAAGGAAGGGGATGCAAAAAAAGCAGTAAATTAAGCTGCAACTTTTTTATATTTCTCTTTAAATCCCCCCCCTTTCTAAATTTCAATATAGAAAACTTTACTTTTATCCCAAGCATGGAATTGAGCTTGCCTTTATATCTACGTTGTCTCCTGCTATATTTAGATTGTTCAAAAACCTGGATTACTTCTACTCACAGGTCTCTAGACATCACCTCTCCATCCCCATTGACCAGATGGTGATCTCTGCTCTCATCACTACACTCCTGGACACTTCAGCTTCATTTCCATTTAACCTCACTGCTCTCCATCCATCTCCTGTCCAATCAACACACAACACTCCTGCCAAAACCAGCATTACTGCCTGCCAGTTCCCTAAACTCTGGATTTGCTCCTGTCACTCCAGTGTAAAATTAAAATTCTTCATAATTGGATTTTTTGGCCCTTCAGATGAGCATTCAGACAAATAGAGTGCATGGCTCTGATTGTGTTTCCACCTTTGTCCCTTCAGGTTGCACAGTCACCAGTTCCTATGTCAATTCATAGCTTTGCATTTCTCGCTTCGGCATGATCCAAGCTTGCTTTCCCTGTTTACCCCTCAGGAAGTTCATCTGCCAAACAAGGATGAGAAAAGCCATACACAGGCAATAAGAAATTGCCATTCACACAAACCCAGCGTTCCCCAGAGAAAAGTTTGACCTATTTGGTTTTTCAGCTCCAAGACATTTGCCCCACTGATAACAAATGAGACCTTCCTCATGTAACACAGAACAAGCACAGTTAGAAAACACACAATGGAAAAAAAGCACATAGTAACAAATTCAAGTGCTTTATAGTTTAACTTTTAAATATAGATCTTAAAGGACTTAGATCACTGCTTCCCCTATGTCTGATTTACTATGCCTCGAAGTCATCAGATGATCAAAATGCAGTTAGTTATATCTTGACACTTAATGGCACAGGATAAAAATCTGGAATTTGATATTGGGATAAAATTGAGCATTTTCCTGTCATTCCTTAAAGGGACTAAAAGCCACCTCTATTATAAGAGGTACTACTATATTTACTAATAGATTTTTGCCTTTCTTTAAAATACTGCCTTAGCTCATATTGTGACAAGTAAGTTATAATTCACTGATGAGTAGAGAAGTATGTTCCTGGCTAGTTTTTGTTTTATTATTTTCATGAGGCATGAAAGTAGGATGCAAGGAATAAATAAAAATATCTTCGTTGTTTTTCTCAGAGCTTTATATAAATGACTTCAAGGTTTGTAGATGACAATAATTACTGAGTTAAAATATTCCTATTCTCATAAGGTGTTATTTGTGCCTCCCCCATATCATAGCATAAAAATAAACATAAAGCTAAGTGGGATGAGCATTGAAATATTTTTTAAGAACTAAGGTGGTTATTTAGCTCATAGAAGCCAATATTTTTATTATTATTATTATTATTATTATTATTGTTGTTATTATGGATATTCTTGGAATCCCACATGCTATAATCACTGACCATAAAAAAGTCAGTTGTGTGGTGCAGTCTCCAGTATTCACACAAGATAAACTATGGTTTTAATATGGAAACCATGTTGCTATATGGTTTTTTAATACCCAGCCTATTTGTTGGGAGTAATCAATAGCATTGAACTCATTACAATGGGTGGCCCATGTCACAGTGCAGGTGTTAGGGACGGATGGCTTAGCTTATACTTTACACTATCATATTATACATGTCATATCTCTCAAGTCACACTCTTAGGAAAGTCTTCTAAGCCAGAGCAGCATCACTTTACATTTGTAAGTCTTCTAAGCCAGAGCAGCATCACTTTACATTCAGATTTTCTGCCCTCAGGAATATATTCCAGGCTGAAGACAAATAGATATTGCAAGGTGATGTGATGAATAGTATTATAGAAAAAAAAAAAAAAGGACAAATAATGGGAGAACTCAGGTAAGGAACACTTAACCCACCTGGGTAGATTAGGAAGGCAGGGGTAGTGATGAGGTACCCAGCTCAGTCTTGAAGGATGAGGAGTTATCCAGGAGCTGCAGGTGAGAGGGAGAGAGAAAGGGCAGGCATTTGTGTGGCTGGAAAAGACAAGGAGGTTCAGAGCTAGATCTGGACCCATGAGTCTTCCCTTCTTATAGCCCCCATCAATTATACACTTCCTGTCTACTGGCCTCTGGGGAAAGGACCCTGCATCTCATTAAGACCTACATAGTTACTTGCAAACCAAGAAAAATTAAGGTACATTTTTATAAAACAATTCTAAGACTTTAAAAAAAAAAGGGGGGGGGGGAAAGCAGACTCTATCACCATAAAATCAATAACCTGACGCAATTATCGTAAATCTGCATCTCACACCATTCCATTAAGTGTTTTAGGTATGTGCCTAAAAGCACTTCTGTTTACATATATTTACACTTCATATAGAGTATGTGGTTAAACATGCATATCTATGTGTGTATATATACACTGACTGGCCAGATTATTATGATCTCTGAATGCATAATAATCTGGCCACTCAGTGTATATTCTGTATAATAAAAGTCTAATATGCAAATTGTCCCCTTGACCAGGAATTCAACCAGCAGACAGGCCAGCTAACAGCACATGTCCCCTTCTCCTGTCCAGGCTGGCCAGACCCCACCTATGCACGAATACATGCACATATACTGAGTGGCCAGATTATTAAGCATTCAGAGATCGTCATAATCTGGCCACTCAGTGTGTATATAAAGAGCCAGGGTCCATAGCATCCACAACTACGGAAGGCTTGGCCTAACTCATAGGCTGCACATGCAGCAGGCTATGGTGGGTGGAGACTTGTGGCAGCAGCGGGGGCGGGGCCAGGGGAGGCGGGACCGGCACACTCACCACCCCACACATGCACAGACACACACAGCACCCCCTAGCTCACAGCCTTTTCTCCCTTTCTTTCCCTCTCTCCCAGCCTCTCTCAGGGCCTCTCTCAGAATGAGGCCCCAGGGCGGGCAGAGGATGGAGCTTCCCCCACTAGCCCCATCCCCTTCCAGCTGGGAAAGAGGGAGAGGGAGAGAGGGAGGCAGGGAGGCCTGGAGGACTGATGAGAAAAACAAAGAGAGACAGGGCCTGGGAGAGACTGGGATGGAGAGATGGAAACAATGTGTGCTCTTAATGAAATTCAAGAGGTCTTCATATTGCATGGAATGAAATGTTCACATTTCAGACTTCCAGGCTATCCTTTATTAACAGATACAAATACATGTAATGAATCCTGGAGTGACAACAGGCAGAGGTTTTGATAAATTCTCTGAAGGCAGCCTTTCAGACTATAACTTTCGCCATCGAAGATCAAACTGTACACCCCAAATGCTTTTTCTTGGATGGTTCAGGTGGTAGTGGAAAAACATATCTTTATTAAGTTTTAATGCATTATATTAGAGGTCGTGGTGGTACTGTTTTACCCACAGCATCTACAGGAATTGCTGCAAATTTACTTCTCAGTGGAAGAACATTTCATTCCCAATATAAATTACCAATTCCATTAAATGAAACTTTAATTTCTAGACTCAATATAAAGAGTGAATTTGCAAAACCATTAAAAAGGCCCAACTTCTAATTATTGATGAATACATCATGGCATCTAGTCATACTATAAATGCCATAGTCAGATTACCAAGAGAAATTATGAATCTGAATGTTGCATTTGGTGGGAAAGTTCTGCTTGGAGGGGATTTTCGACAATGTCTCAGTATTGTACCGCATGCTATATGATTAGCTATAGTACAAACGAGTTTAAAGTACTGTGATGTTTGGGGATGTTTCAGAAAGTTGTCTCTTAAAACAAATATGAGATCAGAGGATTCTGCTTATAGTGAATAGTTAGTAAAATTTGGAGATGGCAAACTGGATAGCAGTTTTCATTTAGGAATGGATATTATTGAACTCCCTGTGAAATTATTTGTATGAACCTATTATTAAAGCTACATTTAGAAATACTATATAGATAATATTAAAAGTATATCTAAACATATATCTAAACATGAGATTCTTTGTCCTAAAAATGAACACGTTCATAAATTAAATGAAGAAATCTTGGATATACTCAATGGATATTTTCACACGTATTTGAGTGATGGTTCCATTGATTCAATGGGATGATGCTGAGAAGGAAAATATTTCCATCAAATTTCTTAATAGTATTACTTCTTCAGAAATGTCATGTCATAAATTAAAATTGAAACTGGATGCAATCATCATGCTACTGAGAAATCTTAATAGTAAATGGGGTCTTTGTAATAGTACTAGATTTTTTATCAAAAGATTGTGACCTAGCGTTATCAAAGCTGAACTATTAACAGGATCTGCAGAAGGAGAGGTTGTTCTTATTCCAAGAATTGATTTGTCCCCATCTGACACTGGCCTTTCATTTAAATTAACTCAAAGACAGTTTCCCGTGATGCCAGCATTTGTGATTACTATTAATAAATCAAAAGGACAAACACTATACAGAGTAGGAATATTCCTACCTGAACCCATTTTCACACATGGTCAGTTATATGTTGCTTTTTATTGAGTTCGAAGAGGGTGTGACATTAAAGTTAAAGTTGTAAATACTTTATCCCAAGGGAAATTAGTCAAGCACTCTGAAAATGTTTTCACTCTTAATGTGGTATACAGGGAGATAGAATAAGTTTAATCAATTTATCAGTCATTGTTTTCATCAGTGTTGTTTTTACATCAAATTTTTATATCATATTTTTGTTATATCATGTGATTGTTTTTATTTAAAATGTATAAATTATTTTCATATGCATTTTACTAATTTTTTTTCATCTCTGACACTATATTGTAGAAAAAAGGGCAAATAGTAATATTAAAATATTTCCTCTAATTAATTCCCTTTTAATGTGCATGGATTTCATGCACCAGGGCACTAGTGTGTGTGGGGGGGGCGGGGGGGTATCTTTATTGAGTATTATCTTTAGCAAAAAATAATAGAATGTTTTACCCCCAGCATCCACACATATGGTGAATAGGAATAGGAGTCAAGGCTTCCCCATGCAATCTTTTTAATGGAAAACCATTAAAAAAAAAAAAATCTCTACCAGGCACTCTGCAAGGAGTATTCTAGTCTGTCCGTAAATACCTCTCCCATCCCTTTAATCGCTGCATAAATTGCTTAGGTAGTGTTAGTTACCAATTGGAACTGGCAGCTTGAATTAGCACCTGCTGATTACTAGGCGTTTGCCCAGTGAACTTTATGTTCCCCCATTGAATCCGTTCATTGTAGCTGTTCCTGCTTTGGAACATGACTTCCCTGGAAAGCACTTCTTCACTCAGCCTCTGTGCTGGAAGCAGACAACAGCTGGAAGCCAGCAGCTGCTCTTGAACAAAGCAGGTAGAGAGGCAAGAAAAGCTACCGAAGCCATGATAGTAAGCACATCATGACATAATTACAGTGAATCTCCAGAGTGACCTGTGCATACTTAATACCATATGGTTATTTTTGGTGCTGGGAGCGTGTAGTTGAGAGCCACAGTTTAATCTAGCCGCTTTCCACAGTATTCTTGCTAGCATGAAATTGATTTTTTTTATCCAGAAAATTAACATGAATATTTATTGACAGAAGTGAAGACTATATTTGTACAGGCAGCTAAGTGAGCCGGTAGATTTAATAAAAATATTTAAATTTTGTCTCACCTGAAATATATGAATAGGTAAATAGAAGTTTTGTTCTATTTGTGTGTGCGTTGTTGTTTTTATTTTTTACTCTTAGTAATACTTTTATAATATACAATAACAGCCCTTTAACCTCCACTCCTCCAGCCCATTTTTGGACACTGTTTTTTTAGGGATGCGTGGGGGGACTGTTCTCTGTTTCTCTTAATGTGTTCATTTGACTTTGACCAGGTTAGTAGGATTTACTGCTACTATCGCCTGCCCAGGAAAAACAGATTGTCAATATGGACAACACCTTGTGATCTATTGGGAATTAGTAAATTGCCCTCTCTGTCCCTGCTTCTGAAAATAATTTGTTCTCAGAAGGTTTAGCTACATACACATATCAGAGGGGTGGACCAGCCCACCCCAGACTCCCAGCCTCCTAAATTCACGGAAGGGTTTCTAGGGACAAGTCTAGTCTTACCCGAACAATGAAATGAGTCTCAGATAAATATAAATACTCCATCGCCATCTTGTAAATACTTTTGATGCAATTCATTTGCTGTTTAAGAGAGTTAAACATGGTTCAGGGCATTCACTAGTCCCTTCATGTTAGCAGGAACTAGTTGCATATCCTAAACCAGTGGTCAGCAAACTTGTTAATCAACAGAGCCAAATATCAACAGTATAAAGACTAAAATTTCTTTTGAGAGCCAAATTTTTTAAACTTAAACTTTTTCTAACGCCACTTCTTCAAAAATAGACTCGCCCAGGCCATGGTATTTTGTGGAAGAGCCACACTCAAGGGACCAAAGAGCCACATGTGGCTCGTGAGCCGCAGAAGTTTAAGTTTAAAAAACTTGTCTCTCAAAAGAAATTTCAATTGATGTACTATTGATATTTGCTCTGTTGACTAATGAGTTTGCCGACCACTGGCGTAGAGGATTCTGGGCAGTCTTTCTTGTGACTCAAGAGAAAATAGATTTCCAGAAGACAACATTTTAAAAAAAAAAATCCATGTTATAATTACATTAAAGGAAAAATAAAATGGGAACCAATTCTGCTATAGTGAAAAGGTTCATAGAACATACAAACATATGGGGTTATATAGGATTGGGGGCCAAATACAAAGTGGTTTCACTTCAGAGTTTCCCCATGTCCTATGTCCTAGTCACAAGCTACCATGAGACCTGTGGGGTTGAAAATATGCCCCATCCATGCTGTCTTCTGGGATAGATAATGAGAGGGTTATATAGATAGCAAGCCTTTCTTATGCCACTGTCACATGAATCCAAATAAATCCCTGGGAACAGAAATAAACATTCAATTCTCTGTGTCACCCCAATAAGTAAGTTGCTGAAACTATAACCACTTTTAGTTCTCTTCTCGAGACTCAAAGAAATTGTTTGTATATAAACTCACATTGCTTCATGCATTTGATTGTATATTTGTACAAAAAGGTAAAAGCTATTTTATGCAGGAAAATAGCCAGCAGTGGTGGTATAAGTCAAGATTAAAATAACAGAATTCAGAAGCCGGTTCAGCAGGGGGCACTACCAGACTTATTGAGGCCATTGTGATTTCTTTGTCACTTTCATGAATGTGGGTTCCAAATGAGCTCGCTTGGGACTTAGTACATAAGTGCCTCAGTAAGCAGCAAAGAAGGTTTAAAACAACATAAAAAAGGAATATTTTCTATTGACTCACTGCATGACCTTTAATGACTTCTTTTCCTGTCACCTCTGTCACCTTTGTTATAAGCTAGAAATCATAATATTAATCAGTTTTCTCCCAGGGTATTCTTAAGTCTTGAAAAAATGTTTCAAGTGCAGTAAAATCACTAAAAGACTAATGGTCAAAACACATATCCTAGGCTTCTGTAGAATCCCTAGGCCTTCCAGTAGCCAAAACAAATTAATTAGATTTTCAGAATGCAAAGGTAACTGGTCAAAAGCAATAAATCTAGTAAAAATAATGGCGGAATGAGTTGTGGGAATCAGATGAAAAATAAGGATTAAATGTTTTATATGGATAAGTATACTTCCATGAATTAAATGGTAGTATTTCTGTCTGAATCCTTGGTTACTCAATAGACTTTTAATCTAGTGGCTCATTAAACCTCTAATACCTAGCACAGATCCTGAGTTTTTAACTCATATTTTGTTGCTTCATATGAAATATTTATTTTTATACTGCAGTCTATAAGTACACTTTTGTATCTTTATTACCGTAGAGCTCTCCTCAATGATAATGAACATGGCACTATGATACTTACTCTGCATGTGCCATGTCTTTATGAACTCCAGCAGAAACCAAGGCAGGATTTCACGTCTGCAAAATATATGCAGGTTGACTAGCATTTGTTACTTATATCAACTATGCAAACTTTTCCTACCTATATTGTTTCTACCCCAAATAACTAACTTTCCTTATTCCTACAAAGCACACAGATAGTACTATTAGGTCTAGTAATAATTAATGTCGTTTTCTAATACTTTTTAAAATCGAATTTATTTAAACAATACAACAAAATTTAATCAACAATATAGTTGCCGTTGTTTTCTACTACTTGTGCCCAATGCTCAGGAAGCATTTTAATTCCTCTGTTGTAAAATTCTTGTGATTTTGATGCAAAAAATTCGGTCAATGCATTTTTGAGGCATTCTTCATTATTAAACTTTTTTCCAAGAAGAAAGTTTTGCAAAGAACGAAACAAATGGTAATCGGAAGGGGCAATATCAGGAGAATATGCAGGTTGAGGGAGAACTTTCCATTCCAACTGGCAAAGTTTTTCAGCAGTGATTCTTGCAGTATGCGGTCGTGCGTTATCGTGGTGAAGAATTACGCCCTTCCGATTAATCAGCGCGGGTTCTTTTTCTCTTAAAGCTTGGGCTAACCTTTCCAATTGGGCACTATACACTGCACTTGTAATGGTTTGGTTAGATGGTAAAAGTTCATAATGAAGAATTCCTTTAAAATTCCACCAAATACAACATCACTTTTTTCGCATGCAAGTCAGGTTTTGGCGTGGGCTGCGGAGCCTCATTTTTGTCCAACCATTGAGGCCGCCTTTTCAAATTAACATACAGCACCCATTCTTCATCTCCGGTAACAATTTGCTCTAAAAACGGCAAAGGGTTTTGACGAGAGAGGAGCGAACTGCAAATTGTGACTCTTTGATTACGGTTGTTGTCGGTCAACTCATGAGGAACCCATTTTCCAAACTTTTGGATTTTGCCAAGTGCACACAATTGATTGGAAATTGTTTTTTGTGAACAATTGAAAGTTGTCGCAAGCTCTTGTTGGGTAATTTGAGGATTTTGCACCAAAAGAGCTTGAAGAGCTTCTTGATCAAAATTGGACACACGGCCTCGACCACTCTTGTCATCTAACGAAAAATTTCCCTCGCGAAATTTCTCAAACCAACGCTGGCATTTTCTGGCGCTAACTGCATCTTGACCAAGAGCACTACAGATGTTTTTTGCAGCCTCACTTGCTTTTCTTCCTAAATGGAACTCGTAAAGCATGCGGTGCCGAATATGCTCTTCATCCGCCATCTTCTTAGCCCTAGTTTTGCAACAAAAACCAAACCAAACACAAACTTTTTCAAGCAAAACTTGTTAATTACACTTCACACGTTCTGTAGATACCACGTGTTTGAAGGTTATGTCAATACAAGTCAACGCCAAGCAAGATTTTAAACGAATGTTTAAAAACGACATTAATTATTACTAGACCCGATATTTCTGTTGTACACTAACAGAGATCAGTAAAGGACTATTTTTTAAAGTATTTCCTCTGGGAAGAACCAAGGCCTTCATGGAGTTCTACCCTTAACATTTCTGTATCTCACTTACTGACAGAACATGCACTTGTGACCCGTCTCCCCAGTTGGTCAGTTTCAATGACCTGGAAATGATATGTGTATGTACTCCCCTCAGAAGTCTTAGTTCGATGGGGCTGCGCCACCTCTGACTTGATTGAAAGTGCCTGTGACCAAACAGGTAAAGAAACAGGAAGCAAATACACAGAGATAGGTGAACTAAGACTGTCATAAATGTAGATTTACTCAGTTATAATTTTCACAAGCCCCAGGTGATTTCCGGTGGTTGTTTTTGTTTTGTTTTGTTTTCTTTGTTTAGTTTTGTTTTGTTTTGTTTGGGGGGGGGAGTTTTGTGGGTTGTTTTTTTGTTTGTTTGTTTGTTTGTTTGCTTTTTTGTATGTGTGTGTTTATTTTGTTTTTGTAGCTTCACTCACCTCAGGAAGTGCCGGGGGAACTTGAGACAGAAAAGAGAGATGCATCTGACTTTTGTGGAGGCCAGTTTGCTTTGCGGGCACTTTGGAGATTTGTGCTATGAGAAAGCAATTAGCTTCTTGAGTCGAGGGTGCTATTTAGAATATCTAAACTACTGTGCTTCATCATGAAATTGACCTTTTTAATTTTTTATGTTGGAAATTTTCACTAAAAGTGTGAGCATAAAAAGTGTAGCTCCAGGGAAAATATGAAAGGCATGCAAAGGAGTCATGAAAGGCTGTGTTGCCCTGAAGAGAAGTTGAATTCATCTCCACTTGGATGTAATAAATACCATGTCATGGGGTACCCTGTGCTTAATTTTTAAATAATTGGTATCATTAAGTAACATAACAATGACATAGCAACACCAGATCTGGGTAAGAAGTAGGCAGGCAGTGAATCTCAGATTTACAGCCAACTTACAATCATGCCAGGTAATTGCTTTGCTCTCTAAAAAAAGAGGTTCTTTTCTCATTATTTTTGACTGTCATCCCTATGTTGTAATCATCTTAATGTGATAGTAATTTATGGGCTGTATTTTTCAAAGCTGTATCAGATGTGCCATTTTAATTTCCCTGTCCAACTGCAATGTTTCAGCAGAGATTTAAAAATATTGTTTTCAATAGGGGGGAAAAAGGGATGGGAAGTTAGAAACAGAAGAACTGAATTGCCATAGGAGATCGTCAGAGTCATCCATGCAGTCCACAGTTATGTCAATGCCAGTAACCACATAGCGTGTTTTTTAGGGGAGTGCAGGATAAAGGTTGAGCATTAAATTACCTATGTTCCAGTCCCTGTAATTTCACTTATTAGCTGTATAACATCAGGCAACTTTTTTAACCTTTTGATGCTTTTCACATCCCTATCTATAAAATGGGGATGCAATCTAGTTAGGTGTAGTTGTGTATTGACCCAAAACTTGGTGGCTTAATGTGATAACTTATCTCTCAGGGTTTTTGGGTTGACTAGTTTGGCCTAGAAGGTTCTTCTATCATCTGCTCAATCAGATGATGGCAGGGCCTGGGGCTGCAGTCATCTGGACTGGGTAGCCAAGGGGGTTCATGCAGATGAGTGGCAGTTAGTGCCAGCTGCCACTGGGGATTCAGCTGGGAGGTTAACCAGAGTGCCTAGCTATAGCTTTTCCATGTACCTTGGAAATCTCATAGTTTAGCAGCTTAGTTTGGAAGGGAAGAGTGCCGGAAGCCAATTCCAGCATGTCATAATTACAAGAGTTTCATCAAAAGGTTGATGACACTTAGGGGCTCAACAAGGACTGAGTCACATATCTAATCATCTGTTGGAATGGCTGAAAGGCACTTCCTCCAAACCTGAATAGGGTGATTGTTTGCTGCCAGGCAGCTCAGGGCATCTCAATATACATGTTATTGCCTCCTGTTGGCCAAACACCTGAACAGCTGTAAGCTATTCCCCAATCTGACAATGCTTCTATATCCCTAGCCTTTGAAGTGTATTATCTCCACTTTGCCTTAGGACAAATTGTGTTAATAAAAAGCGAGGGTCCTGAGATAAGGAAAATGAAAAACAAAAAAACTTGAATCTTGACTCCTTTAGCTGAAGCTCCTCTGATCCCCAATGCCTTTCAAAATTATCTTTCATCTCTGGACTCTTATTTAATCTATGCACAGCCTTTCTCCAGATTGTTGAACCCTTCTTAATGCTGAGACAAGAACACCAACAGGAGAGTATTTTTAGAGAGCCTTCTTAGAGACCCAAGAGAAAATGTTAAGGTTTTTGTAACCTAGGCTTGGAAGTCTCACATTCATGAGGCAAAGAACTAGACTCTACCTCCTGAGGGAGCAGGGAAGGAGGGGGGGGCGGGGGGGGCATAATGAGACAAGACCACGTTGTAGAAGGACAGGCAGGATAGTAGAGATCATTGCAAACATAATTGGAAAATAAATCTCCCCTAGGCTAACAATTATAGTTTCTATCTCATAAGGTTTGGGGGAGAAGTATATGAGTTAGTAATAATAGACACATATTTAGAACAGTGTCTGGCAAATCTTGAGCTCTCAGTAAGTGCTGGATATTAATATTGTCCTCCAGAACCTGGAATATTATTCTTCACCTTGTTCAGACCTTTTCATTGTCTCTGCTATTTGTAACTGGGATCTTTGTTTGTTTGTTTGTTTTCTGTTTTGTTTTTTTGCTTCAGTGTTTCAAAATTAACATTTCAACCTGTATCTATTCTTGCAGATAGGGAAAAGGAAACATTTGCTGATTTTTCATGCTTGGATGAATATGTAATTATTCACTCTGTTCATGTTCTGATTTGATTGGTTCTAGAATTTTTCATTTTCAGGAGCAGCTTTCCATATTGCTGAATCCCAATATATTCCTTCTGTGCCCTTCTCCGCTCTACACCATTGCCTCTCCCTGTGATGACTAGTTCTGACACGTAAAATCTCCAGTTGGTAATGGGTCAGTTCCAGTGGTATATAAAATCTTGTGTAGTGATGAAAAATGATCACATTTTAGAAAATTAAAGTAGTTCTTAGGCCAAAGCATCTTGAACTTTACAGTGCTGGAGAAAATATTGATAACTCAATTTAATATACAAAATCTTATTCTTCCAACCAAAAATGCTGCACAAAATTAATCAAGATCAACAATGTTGATAAAGTACAGTTTTTATTCATATTACATCTAAAAATAAATGGAACAAAAATTGTCTTCTATTTTTTTGCATTGTGCAAGTTAAGGAGGCTTTAGAATCTAACAATTCTTTGCTCATAGAAAATTCTAAAAGAAATATGTGTTTATAAAGATGATTCATTGATATATTTTTAATTTCACATTTTGATGACTTCCAACACACCTCATTACTAATATTCAGAATAACTTATTTTCACTCTTTAAGCGAGTGACTCTACTCATTGTTCTACAGATTAATATTACGGGAATTAGATGAAAAATCAGGCAAAATCCTAGAAGTCACAAGGGAAAATAACCCATGCATTAAATATTTTAATAGGATCTCACCAAGATGTGGGAAAGAACATTTAAAAAATATACTTTATTCTGAATTGATTAGTATTAGGTTTGTTCACTCGGAATCTCACTAATAAAACACAAGGTATTGAGTTCCATTAGTAGCTCTCTGCTAAAAGCAAGAGGTTCATCACAACTGAGAAATTAAATTATAGTCACAAGGCGGAAGACTTTATGTCCCAAACACAGTGCAGCCCCTGGTGAATTCCTATGTGTGACTACCTCTGTTTGCAAATGGATAGCGTAATTTTATTTTTACCCGGCTTCTTCAAAGATGACCCGGTAATTAAACTAAATGGTAGCAGCCATAACTGAACAAAGATGGCAAAAGTGTGCCCCCAAAAACCAATTACAAGTCAGCTCAGTGACGTTAACCTAGAAACTGGCTCATAGGTATTTGGGGCAAGCAAAACATAAAATACCTGACAGAAACAAAATAAGAGAGAAAAATGCACCTAAAAAATGGGTGTCCTAACACAGAGCTCATTTTTCATCCTCAGACAACAGAATATGAGAGTGCTTACCTTATGTCCCCTGCATAAAGGAGTATACCTCAGCTCTTCCTGTGAAATGCTCTCTTCCCTGATATATAAATACTGATATTAGAACATCTATAATAATAAAAGCTTAATATGCTAATGATACTTCCCAACGAAGCCGGGTCCCAGGTGCCAGAGGGAAGCCAGTGCCGGCAACCAGGGGAAGGAAGGCCTACTCTTGCATGAATTTCATGCATTGAGCCTCTCCATAAAAATAATGCGTTTGAATTTTGGAACTGTGGAGACTAAGTCCTATAAAGCTTTCAGAATTAAACTTATTGAGGCCCTAGCTGGTTTGCTCCGTAGAGAGAGCACTGGACCGAAGGATTAGAGGTTCAATTCCCAGTCAAGGACACATACCTCGGTTGCAGGTTTATCCCCAACCAATGTATCTCTTTCATCATGATGTACCCCTCTCTCTCTCTCTCTCTCTCTCTCTCTCTCTCTCCCTCCCCCACCCCTTCCCTCTCCCTCTTCATCTCCCTCTCCCTCCTTTGCCTCTACCCTCTCTTTCACTCTCTCTAATAAAAAATCATTGGAAAAAATATCTTGGTGAGGCAAAAAGAAACTAAGCTTATTTTAAATTATTTTATTTATTCATGTGGTACTGTCATCTAAAATTTTTTAGCATAAGAAAATAAAAACTTGTTTGATGGAACAAATGATATATAAACTGGACTATATATATACTGGGGGGGGGGGGACTAGGCCACAAGTTCGGAATTTTTGTTTGATTTTAAATTTATCTTTATTGTTGAAAATATTACAGAGATCCTATTTCTTTTCTCATTTGCCCCTCCACTCCACACTCACCCCTGGTGTTTGTTTTTTATATAATGCCTTATCATTTTTTTCTTTGATTGAAATACTTAACTATGAGAAAGGACATTAAGTTAGGTGATCTTATGAGCTCTTAGGAACAATTCATTGATCTAAGGTGTTCGAGGTTTTTAATCTCAAATATCTATACATATAATTTCTTATACATATTGTTGAAAAATAGATTAGTTATGCATGTAATTATGATTTTTCTCTGACTAATAAAAACTTGAGAAAACTTTAGGAGATAAACATAATATTAATAAAATAAAAATAAATAGAAAAACAACATATTTAAGGAATTAGAAAAGTAAGGAGATGCAATCAAGTTAAGTAGGACCTATTGCTTATAACATTGAAGAATAATAGTTTCTCAGGGCAAAGAAATACCCCATGCTAACAAATATAAACAAAATTATCTTATTCAGAACAATAGGAACATATATTTATATATGTTGCTTTTCTTTGTGTCTTTACCAAATATGAGTTTTGTATTTTTCATAGTAAGAATCCAGAAGTTTTGCAATTGCCTTTGGGCATGCAAAAGCCATGAGGACCAATCATTTACTAGTAGTTTTGTGTATTTATCAGAATTATTGGATAAATCAACAGTATGTCTTTTTAAAAAAAAAAAAAAAAGATGTCACATGGTTTTAGGATTTAGAAAGGGATTTGCACTGACCTCTGGACTCACAATGAGCCCACACAGGACATCCATGGAAACTCCGAAACCGTGGGCATACAATTTTATCCATCTGTTGTTGTTGTGATTGGAAAACTGCCTTTTTTAAATCCTATCCCAGGAATATTTTCCATTGATTTTTAGAGAGAGGGGAAGGAAAGGGAAGAAAGAGCGCGCGAGAGAGAGAGCAAGAACGCGAGAGCTCCACACGCCCCCTAGCAGGGCTAGGAATGGAGCCTGCACACAAGGTACAGGGTATGTGTCCTTGACTAGAATCAAGCCCAGGACCTTTCAGCCTTTGAGCTGATGCTCTATCCACTGAGCAATATTCTTTAGAACTCCATTTGTAGTTTTCAAACATTCCTCTTCAGAGAATAGTTTAAAATTAGAATATATTTAACTGACAGACACAAAAAAATAAATGCAAGTACTGCTATAGGTACAGGTTTGCCTATAAACAAAGTATACATTATGAAAATTGCATAAATATTAAAATCAGACCCACAAAGTATTCTAACCTGTTTTTGAATCCCTTCTGAATATTTAATATTCATTTTCTGTATATCATGTTTTGAATTTTATGAAAATCTGTGCTTTGCAACTCATAGATATAACTGAATTTAAGTAAAGTGTCAGAATAAGGCAATTTGTAGCCCCAAACACAAAAAAAAATGTGAAGGAGGGGGCAAAAAATAGCTCATGATGCTTTTTTCCAACTTCGTTATTCATCGAGCTCCTACCTTGATGCTGGCACTGCCCTTTTCCTGTTAAATCGACAGTGCTCATTAGCTCTCTGGGAGCAGCAGAACGTAAAATTTTAAAAGCTAAAGTGACAGCACAAATGCCTTGCCATTGGGCATTGTATGTCTGTGCCCCAAAGACTGTCAGAGTCTCTTTAGTCATTAAAAATGCAAACATGGCAATTGAAAATACAGTGAGATTATCTCAACGCTATGTGGGTAATTTTCCAAATCAAACACATTCCTTAAATGTACGGTTTCATAAAGTTAAATTTGGCTCACTGCTTTACTTACATGATAACGTTTTTATTTAAAAACGAATTAAGAATCATTCCTTTTTACTGTCTGTGGGCTTAGAAGTCATCTTGAGCTCCTGTGCTCAGGAGAGTAAATGTTGCGTGCAAGAAAGGGGCATTACTGCTTGTTTCCATCATTCTGCTGGTGCATTTAAATTCCGATGCAGCCAGCTCTGTGTCTTTCAGGAAAGTATAAACCTTTCATAAATGTACGGTCTCCAGAAGACAAAGACTGTGATCTAGAAAAAAAGCAATGATCCTTGAAGACTACCTCTGTCAGGTTGACTGTGGAAATCTTCAAAGGTAGATAAAACACCCTCCAAAGGGGGGGGGGGGGGGGAGAAGGTGACTGGGGAAGAAAAAAAAAAAACAGAGAAGAAAACAATTACTTATTGGGAAAATTCCTCTCAGGTCAGGCCTCAAGAAATCAGATCTTAAAAAAATCAGCATAATCATTGAACCTCCAGCATTTTCTTGGGGAACTTTGGATGTTGTTTGTCCATATTTTGTTGAGTTGTTTAACTTACATATTTCTTTAATTTTTATATGGTACTTTAATAACTGAATGAATTCATGTATTCAATTGTATTTTGTGATACTATAAGCAAGAGGAAAATAATTAAATGATCTTACAATGTAAAACCTGGCAACTTTGAGAAGTGTATGGAAAGTCTTTGTTAGTTGTGGTAGCACAAGAATAGTTATGGAGTTAGTGCATTTAGCTGAGGAGTAAGGAAGTGAGCCTACTGCTCTGATATGTCTGTTAGGAGATAAGCTACCTTGCCAGACACAGTTGAGAACCTGACAAGAAGCATAAGATTCACTAACAAATATTTACTCCTGATAGTTTGTGGGTGAATCTGGCCAGAAAAGATTTAGATAGATGTTTAGTACATTCAATGTCCTGAAAGGAGAAAAAAGAGCTTTGGAGCATACGTGTGCAATTTTTATCTCTACTGTTTGAAAATCGTATCTCTGAACTAAATAAATAAGTAAAAAAAGAAAGAAATATAAAGAACTGACTCTGTATGTGGTGCTAGGAAGCAGTATTTGTTTTTCTAGACTATGATTGCACAAAGCAAAATGAATGTTCTTGGAAAATATGGGTGTACACATGAAGATGGCCCTAAAGGCATTCATAATGACAAAGGAAATGTTGTGAGATGAGCCTCACTAAAACATTGAAAAGAATTTGAGAGAAGAAAACCGCACTCCCTCCCTGAAGTGAAACCAGAGAGAAGAAGGTGTCAGAGACTGAAGCATAAGAATTAACCATAATAATATATTCATTTAAACGTTTACAAAAATAATCCTGTATAACAGAAACTGCATTAGGAACTTTCTAGAAAAACATGAGTAAAAACAATGTAGAAAGAAGAAATTAAGAACATTGGTCATAAATATTATGTCTACAATATCTATATTCCGATTCATAGAAATGAACTAAATAATATAAATTAAAATTTAAATAGAGGGTTACAAATATAACCTCTTAGGTATACCCAAGGTTGATCAGAATGACTAATGATTTACGGCAATGAAAGTCTAACTTAATCCCCCAAAAGAAATTATAATGGAGAAGTAAAAAATTATATAGCTATAAATCTCCCTGTGGGTAGAATAATGGACTGCATGTTTGAACAAAAGGTGAAAGAGAGAAATAGAGGAAAAAGTGATCCCATGTTGGAAGTATATTACAGTTTTCGTCATTAGATGGCAAGATTCTACTGATATCAGTTATAAGAAAAAAATATCTTAATTCTTTCATTTTTTGTAACTATGGCTTCTAATAAAATTTCAACTTAGGAGGAAGGAAAAGGAAGCAAAGTATTAGCTGCACTTAATTCTGACCACCCAAGAAGAACCAATTAACAATAAAATGGAAGCAAGAAACTCTCTGTGAATGTGATAATATTATCTTAATATTTATAATAGCCATGGGAAGACATGCTTGATTTAGTCACAAATATAACCTTTGCTCTTTAAAAGTTTTCTGCTGAAAGATATGAGCCAATGGCCCAAAGCCCTTAAAAGGAGTATTGCTCAAAAAGAAACTAGATGCTCCCCAGAACAAAACCCTGATCATACCAAGACAACCTTGGCAAATGGTAGCAAGTGTTAACTAAGTAGAAGAATGAAGCTGGATGCAGAGTTTTCTAGCTCTCATTGAAAAGGAATACATAGAAAAGATTGGAAGTCCTTCAATTATTAAGTAGAGCAAACTGAGGCCTTTGAAAAATAAATGGGATAATAAAAATGATCCCCCCCACCCCCATATGTTCAGAGCAAGATACAAATATGAGAGAATGAATCAGCTGATAAGATAGTTGACAATGGTATCAGATGACTTGATAAATGCAGAAATTCCAAACTGTTTTCTTGTTATCTTTTTTATTTTGTCACGGACTTATGTGAGAAAAGAGAACATTGGTAAGAGAGAATTTAATCCTAAGTGGAGGGAAAAGGAGTACCCAGAAATTCTACATGGATTTGAATCTCTTGCTTAGTAAAGATTGCATCCCAGGGTATTGAGAAAATTTGTGAATAAGATTGCTGAGATCTTATCAGTAGCATTTGGGGAATTATAAAAACAGTCATTGGGAGACTATAAATAGGCAAATTATCTACTGATTTTTGAAAGCTTAAAAAAAAAGATTTAAGAGGAAAAAAGAAATAAGCTTTTCGAAGTTAGAATAAAATTTTAACATGTACCATTAAACCCACAAGTTTGACCACCTAATGGAGACGGTGATTACTAAAGCTCAAAATAGTAAGGGTTAGAGTGGAGTTTATGGGGGGGGGAGGGGGGGGAAACTAATTAAACATATATTATATAATAAGGAAAATATCAAAGAAATAGCATTTAAAATTGTGAAGCAGCTTGGAGAGAATTGGGACTCAGTAAATTAAAGCACCTACAGATTCCCCCAGAAGTACCATTGTTGATCTGTGAATTGTTAGAGAGAGTGATGGGGACAACAAACACTAGACAATAATGACCATGACAATGATGATGATGATGATGGTGATAATGATAGCGATAATGGTGATGATGGTAGGGCCACTGATCCATAATCTCCTGAGGGCAGAAACTATTTTTGTTTTGTCCATGGTGTGGCCCAGTATGCAGTACCTAGGGGACATGAATATGTTTGGATTGAATTAGGTAATAGCTAATAATAACTCTGATCAAGAACTGTTTAAACACCTTTCAATGCCTTATTTTACTCTATCATCACAACAAGCCTATAAGATCCAGGTGATATCCCCTGTATTATAGAAATAGGGCTTATGTAGATCCTTAGCCAAGGTCACCCCTAAAAAGTGAGGAAGTTCTCATTCAAAACCAAGGCTGTCTGATTTAAAGATTAAGCTCTTAAAGATTCATATTATGCCTTATAGTACAACTAGGGGCCTGGTGCACAAAATTCATGCACCTGGGGAGGGGGGACTGTGCCCTCTTGCAGTCCAGGAGCCCTCAGGGGATGTCCAACTGCCAGCTTAGACCCACACACCATAGGGAGCAGGCCTAAGCTGGCAGTTGAAAATCCTCAGCACTGCCACAGAAGCTAGAAAGGCTCCTGCTACCACTGCTGCTATCACCAGCCTTAAGCCTGGCTTCTGGCTGAGTGGCGTTCTCCCTATGGGAGCACACTTACCACCAGAGGGCAGCTCCTGCATTGAGTATCCTCCCCCTGATGGTCAGTGCACATCATATAGATAGGTTGTTCCACTGTTAGGCCAAAACCAGCTCTCTGACATCCCTGGAGTAGTCCTAGATTGCAAGAGGGCACAATCCACTCCAAGGCACCCCATTGGTGCATGATTGGGACCGGAGAGGGACATAGTAGGTTGGCCAGCCAGGGAGGGACCATGGAAGGGCTCCAGAGCATATCTGGCCCATCTTGCTCAGTCCCAATTAGTCAGGCTCCAGCAACAAGTTAACCTACTGGTTAGAGCATCTGCCCCTGGTGGTCAGTGCACCTCATAGCAACTGGTCGGCCGGTCAACTATCTTGGTCAACTGTCTGCTCCCTGGTGGTCAGTGCATGTCATAGCAAGCAGTTAAGCAGCCTTAGCATATCATTAGCATATTGTGCTTTGATTGGTTGAATGGCCGACCGAATGACCGGACATTTAGCATATTGGGCTTTTATTATATAGGACAGAATTATTCCTGACTGAAGCCTACTCTATAGCAGCTTAGACACTTGTCTTTATTTCATGGAGGTTCTTCACTAGTGGCAGGAAGTCAAAGCAGAGAAATTAAAAAATGAAGAAATCCTAGAGAACAAAGTGAATGGAACTGACAAGTTCAAAGGAATTCAGCCTGGAAAGGCTGGCTACAAGAATAAGGGCTAGTAGAAGCAAGGAGAAAGGTGTCAATCTAAACAAATAGCTGAAAAGAGCATCAATCAACACATTCAATGTGGCTATACAACATGATCTAGCACTTTACCCTGGGACACAAGGAGTGTCTAGCTGAAAAAATTAAATTATATTACATTTTTCTAAATATGTCCTTTCTATCAAGGTAACATCTTCCCCTGAGGAATGTAAACCTAACCTTGACTCGTTGTTTCTAGCCGATTTAAGTGTCTGCATTATGAGCCCCTTCTATTGCTGTGGTGGCTCTAGCTGCAAGAGATTGAGAAGTAACCTATGTATCTACTGAAACTGGGGGGAATCTAAATTTAGTGAAAGCCTCCAGGTTGCCTTTAAAAAGCAGGCCAGACTTCTGAATAGAGCCATAAGCACAGCCATGAGTTATTCAACCAGAGGTAGCTCTTTGATTGATAAATCAATTTGCGGGAATATATTAAATGATTAATAAGTCTGTCATATCAACTGGGACACTTGCTAATTGTTTTCAAGGTTCCAATAAAGGTAATGGCATTTCATTGCACCTGCTATAATCCACTTCATGCTTGCCGATGACTGGAAGTTTAACTTTCATTTTTTCACCGGTGAAAAGCCTTTTGTCTATTCTGGGGCTTTCTCTACTCCTGCCTGGTAGAGGAAAACAATATTTGTGCTGGGCACAGTCCTGCTTATTAATGGCTATAAATTCAAAGCCTTTGCAGCCCTCTCTACTAACAAAGGTGAAAAGTTTTGCAAGCCACCCAGAGAAGAAAGTGGTGTACTTACAAATCTAATTTTCATCTGACTATATAGTATATTGTGGTTCCCTGAGGCAAGCCTTGATATCACAAAAGCAATTTCTGGCAGATTGGAAGGACTATTCCCTCTGGGTTTCTGGCATCTGACAGGAGATCGGAGTGGGGGGTCCCACTCTCAGGGGGCTGGCAGCTTCATGAAGCAGGTGGAACCTGACAGGCTATTTCCAAGAAACGGGGGCTCTCAAGCAGGATGCAGGTATGCCTCCCTGAGTGATGGGAGCCTCCTCGTGGAAGCTGGAGAGGCAGAGCTCAGTGGTGGCAGACAGCACTTCTCACGTCAGAGAAGCATTGCCAGCCATGTCAGGTACCAGTAGAAGACAGACAGACTCGGAATTCATTATGCAGTTTAACACTATTAATGCCTTCCATGTCCTGAGAATTCTGGGATAAAGTAGATTTTGTTTTATTACACTTCGTGGCTCTTCACGCCACCGTCCTCAAGAGGATGGGCATTTTCCATTTTCTCTTCCCCTGGGCAGGTCACACTCACTGCTTTCCCAATTCGGAGCTGCTGAGAATGACAATCTGACAATCAGCTGTTAGGTCTCCCTCCACTGCCCAGAACAAGGTGTGACAAAGCTTGGAGGTGGGGTCCAGTGGCTGCCACCCAAACATGGATGCTTGTCCTCCTCTTTGTGAGAGGGGGTGGGGCAGATGAAGGGGAAAGGGCTTGTCCACCACCTAGTTGCCCTCTCTCACTTTGCCCTTTTTTCTGCATATACACTTCCCTTCCCCCTCCCTGTCCTGCCAGAGCTGGAGGGACCATAGCCATGAGCTCCCAACATCACCTCCAATTACTCTGTAGGCAGATCTAGAAAGAATCCGGAAGAATCCTGTGTGTAGGACTTTGCCTGTTTCCCCTTTAATGCAGACTATTTTTACTCCACTGCACAATCCCACCCAAGGCAGCCAGCAGGATGAGCAGGTAGGAGTGACTGAGGGGGACCAGTTGGAAGAATCAAGTCACAATGTGTATTCAGTGCCCTATGCAGACCACAGGCCATTCTCTTGTCACTGCTTCCACCAAACAGCACAAGCCTGACACCTGGTACCCTTTCCACCCTCTCTTCTGACTTCCTCACACTTCCTCCCTCACTCACATACACAAACCCAAAGGAAAACATAATATCTAGATTCTGCTGAAGCTCTTGTTCTAGGGCTACATGTTAGACCAGGTTTGAGGAAGAGTGGTTGTTGGAGGTGTGCCCTGAAATAATCCCACCACACGTTTTCCCCTAAAATAAGAGCCAGTCTTTCATCCACCTAAAATCCTAGAAGAAAATATAGGCAGTGAAATCTCATACATTTCTCCTAGCAATGTTGTTGGTTTGTTTTGTTTTTTGGTTTATTTTTCTCTGATGTATTTCCTTGGGTGAGGGAAACAAAAGAAATAATAATAATAATAAATGTGATTATATCAAATTAAAAAGTTTTTGCACAGCAAATGTGTCACATTTGTTTATCCAATGGTCAACTGAAGGATATTTGGATGTTTCCTCTCTTCCCTACTATGAATAACGTGATTGTAAACATTTATTTACAACTTTTTTCTCACTGCCTTTTAATGTATTAAGTACACAATCTTCACAACTCCTCAATCTAGCATCTAACTTGCTGTGTGTTTCACTTCTCTGAGCCTCTGTTTTCTAATCTGCAACATGTCTTGGCAGAAAGCAAGTACTCAAAAGGGATATTGTACAGGAAACTCAAAAAACATCCAAACATTCTCTTCTGGTCAGTCTTTACAACTACTTTATAATGTCTTAAGTAATCAAAATTTTGCAGGTAAATTTTGAGGAATAAGAAATAAGCTGCAATCTATAACATTTGTTAAGAGAATATAAACTCAATTGACTGACTAGTTAAGAAGATTTAAATAATACTTATGAATTGAAATGTTATTTTGTTGACCTTTTTTTGTGTGCCAATTTGTTGATACACAGTAAAAGGAGAAAAGAAGAAATAGTAGTATGCTTTATCATCTATCATTAGTCAAGACTTTTTTTCAATAGCATTCTTAGTATAAATTATTCATTTCCATTTTCTATAAAAAATAAATTTTTGTGTAATAGTCTTGATCTCAACCTATTCCATAAAACTGGAATTTAGGTATTCAAAGGTGACAATGATGAAAAGGAATAGGAGTAAGAGGATGGAGAGTGGTAAGGGCGAAGAGAGAAGAGGAAAAGAGAAAGACGACGAGAAGATGAGAGAGATAGAGATAGAGAGAGTAGATAGCGAGAGAGAGAGATTGCGATCGCTAGTCCAAAGCTAAACAAGTGAGATTGGATCGTTGCTAGTATTGCCTATTCATCTCGTACAACTGCGATCATGCTCCTCTCTCTCCTCTCCTCTCCTCTCCTCTCCTCTCCTCTCCTCTCCTCTCCTCTCCTCTCCTCTCTTCTCTTCTCTTCTCTTCTCTTCTCTTCTCTTCTCTTCTCTTCTGACTATGGTACACTAAGTCTCCACAAGGGGCAAATGTTTAGCAACATGTTACTTATCATTATGTGACTGTATTAGAATCTAACTCATAAATGTCATTAGCAATCAGCAATGGCTTCATCCTAAACTGCACCTACCAGGTGGTCAGGAGCAAATTCGGTACCTTTAAAGACAATCAGTAGACAGATAGTTATCTTGATTTAAGGTTTGTTTTATTAGGTAAAACCAGCCCAAGAGGACTTTCATTACTTTTCCAAGGACATCGTCATTTTTCCTCCTTTATACCCTGTCTCTTCCTAGGAAGTAAACATCATAGTTGACCTATAACCAGGTATTTCTGTTTTTTAAAACCTGCCAATCCAGAGAAATAAGGATTAGTGGGCAGAGGCATGACATTAATGGTGGGACTGATTTCTGCTGGTACGCATTGTGATGAAATGTTCCCCCTAAGGTTCATTCATCACTTTAAAAAATTAAGCCAATTTAGAAATATAATTTGAATGTATAATTGAATTTGTCAATTGATCTTAGCCTTCACAAGTTAATCAAATAACGGAGACTTAAGGAGGTTTCCCACACATGCTCCTGTTATGGGCAGCCAAGCATCCCCAGAAGAGAATGTCAGGTTCTTTGAGGAGTTTTGTTGATTAGATCCTCATTCTTTCTTTAGAGGGCTGAGTCTTTTTTTTTTTTTTTTTTCTTTTCGCCCTAGCAATCATGATTCATGCTATTAGTCAAATTGAAAGGAAGAAAATGGCATATAATTTTAGCTAAAATACGAAAAATGACAAATAAGTGAAATATGTTAAGTGGAGTGGAAAAGAAACGTGTAATTAAGCAGCACAAGGACCATATGTCAACTTCTTCTATCATAATAGATGGGAGGAGAGTTTGGACTTTCTACAAAGACCAACATTGCTGTCAGGAGATGTTAGTCCTCTTTGTGATGCACGGACTCACTGGGGACATCTCACTTCAAACAACAATGACAAGTTAGTTTGTTTTTGTTTCTGTTTCATTGAGTATAGGCGGGTAGATCAATTGCGTGGAAGCTGTGACAGACTAAGTGAAGCAAATTATAATGGGAAAGGATAGATGAATGGCTTAAGTAATTTAAGGACATGCAAAAATAGGTTGATTTAGAATCTTGACATATCTGAATTGCCACCTTTCAAATCCCTTGAGCCCCGTGTCAAGCATGTTTTGAAATTTTTAGTGAAAATAGGTGCCACACATAAAATAGCGTATGAATTGCAGGGTTCCAGTGATGCTCTAGGCACTACACCTTCTTTACATTTTTCTCTAAAAACCTAGGAGCTGGACATTCATGTTACTAACAGGATGTTGTGGTCCTGCATTGTGTGGGCAGAGTGACATCTCAGCACCAGATGATCTCACCTCCCCCCTTCCCCCCCAAAGCCCATAGAAGCACACAAGCTAGAGTGTTCCATTTGGAGAGAAGAAATGGCAGGATCTATAAGGTCCAATGTGCAAATACTTCTAAACTCTGAAGGAGACATAATGAAATGTAGTTCTCAATATTGGCATTCATATTCTTTCTCCTCAGCAATGAGAGCAATTGCCAAGATTATTATGCTTTTACATACTAGTTTGTTTATAGAATCAGTATCATTAACTCATTTTGTGAATAGGCATGTGCAGTACAAGAACAATGAGGTGAACCCCCTGCTACATTTGGCATTTCTGAAGCTGATAATAAAACATTCAACATTTCAGTGCTGGCCTGGTTCCAGTTGGATAAGTAAGAAAGACTTTTAACCGGGATACCTTCCCACTTTCACTTACTTCTTGGAAATATGGAAAGTTTGAGTCCCTGAGGCATTTTACCTAATTCACTCTCTTATGTAAAGTATACATGGAAGGACTGAGGATATTGAGATTCTACTAGGTGTCAAGTTTTCGTTGTGAATTACAAATATATTTCACACTAGGGGTCCGGTGCATGAAATTCATGCACTGGGGAGGGCTCCCTCAGCCCAGCCTGTCCCCTCTCACATACTGGGAGCCCTCGGGGAAATGTCCTACTGATGGCTTAGGCCCACTCCCCGCTGAGAGGAGACCTAAGCTGTAGTTTGGCCTTCCTTTGTGGGAGGCCACCAGGCTGATCAGTGGAAGGTACCAGCCCCATCACCTCGCTGCTGCAGCCACTGCCAGTCACCACAGTTGCCAAGGTATTTTCATCTACACAGAGTCCAGTTCCTTTATCATAAAAAAATGACAACTTTCTTTAGGCATTTTCAAGATGTGTCTTTCATAGGATGTGACATTTCTTTCTTTATTTTTCTTTTTATCCTCACCTGAGGATATATTTCCATTGACTTTTTCCCCTTCCCTCCGATCCCAGGCTCGGCCCCTTCCCAAGCCTAAAACCCCCACCCCATTCTCCCCACCCCACCCCCAATGGCCAGCTGAGAGTCACCTGGGTGCCGAGGAGATTCTCAGGACCCAGGTATGTATGCAAATTAACCGCCATCTTTGTTGGGTTAATTGGCATACTCACTCTGATTGGCTGTGGGTATAATGGAGGTACAGTCAATTTACATGTTTCTCTGTTATTATGTAAGATATATTGAATTCCCTTGTATCACCAACATTTCTCTATTCATTGAGTTTTTCCCTTCAGTTTACAGTCTTGTTTGAGAACCTTCTGTTAAGAAAAAAAAAAGTATTTTTATCTTTGTTCTCCTTCAAACTGCTGTCCATTTTGCTTTTTCTCCAAAATCAGTGTAACATAAAATTCACTATCTTAACCAGTACATCTCAGTAGTGTTAAATACATTCAGACTGCCATGCAACCAATCTTCAAAACTGTTTTGAACTATAAAACTGAAACTCTATTTTCAATAAACAACATCCCATTCCCCTCCCAATCATCCCCTGGTAACCACCATTCTACTTTTTGTGTCTTTGAATTTGACTACTCTGAGAACCACAAAGAAGTATAGTGGAATCATATTTGCCTATTTGTGTGGCTTATTTAACTTAGCATCATGTCTTCAAGGTTCATGCATGTTGTAGCATATGCCAGAATTTCCTTTCTTTTTAGTATTGAATAACATCCCATTGGATGTATATACTACAGTTTGCTTATACATTCATCCATCTCATGGGAGATGGACACTGGGGTTGCTTTCACCATTTGCCTTTTGCAAATAATGCTGCTATGAACATGTGTGTACAGAAATCTCTTCAAGATCTGCTGTCAATCCTTATCAATATTCACCTAAAAGTATAACAGCGAGACTATATGGTAGTTCTATTTTTAAATTTGTAAGGAACCACCACATTGTTTTACATACCAGCTGTACCATTTTGCATTCTCACCAACAGTGTTCAGGGGTTTCGGTTTCTCCACATCCTTACCAACACTTATTTTTATTCTTTTTTACATCCTAATGGGTATGAAACAACAACTCACATTTAGACCTTAAATCCTTAAATTTTATTGTGTTTTTAAATATTTTATTTTTTTATTGATAGACCTAAAATTTTAGACAGTCTTTCAAAGTCAGGGTTGTAGATGACATATATTAAAATAATTTATTTATTGTGAGAAAAGGTCTTAAGGACCAAAATGAAATTGTGTCCAAATGACAATAGGAAGGAACATGAGCTAAAGAAGACTAAAATTAGTTTTTGCTGCAAGTGAAGAATGAGTTAATGTCAAGTCAAGGTGCTTAATGTCAAGGTTTGGGCTAAGAAGCTTTAGTTTATGCCAAAGAATTTTTTTAATTTTGAACTACTTGTACGGCTTTTGCATCAAGAAAATTACATTTATAAAATCATGTATAAGCAGACCCTTCACTTCCAAAATACTGGGCATCTTTCCAAACACAGTCTTCAGATTGATTGTGTTTTCTTGATTTCTGTACTGGCACTTTTGTGCTTCTGAAACCCTGTCTGCATTCAGCAATTAATAAAAATATTGTGGGTTTTGATTTGCATCGCTGCAGCACATGAACTAAATTGCTTTTCATTGGCAGGTTTAAAGCAGAATGAAAGTCTTCATGATAAAGGTTCATACTGTTCAAATGTGAGTCGCTGAACCATGGAATCCAATGAGCCAATACCAAGGCAGCCGGGAAGAGTGGCTGCATTTTGCCCAGTTTATATCATTCCAGCTAAATAGTCTGCTGTTCTGGGAGGTTTGAAACGCTCAGTCTCTATGTGGCTTTCAAAAATTGATGAATACGTTTCTGACCAAAGCAACCACTGAACTAAACCAGAGCGCAGCATCAGACGGACCCTAACTTGTCCGTCATGGCTTAACAACTGCAGTCAGTAATTTAGTGCAGAAAATTTTGCTCTTGGAGGAATTTAAAGAACGAGTATTAAAAGCAATTATATTTTTGCTAGAATATATTTGACGTGCACTATTCAGTGCCTCCACCCAAGGGTAAAATCAAAGTGATTTCTCCTTCTACTGATTACTCTGTGGGTACTCGCCATCTTTCATTGCTGCTTCCCTTTTCTCTAGTTCAGTCCACTGTGTAAAAAGTATAGCTGATGCAGGTAGTGTACTCAATTATTTTTTTTACCATAATGTAAAGAAATTTACAGATATATATGTGTGTGTGTATATACACACATATATATATTTACATATATGTGTGTATATATATACATATATATATATGGTGGGGCAAAAGTAGGTTCATAGTTGTTTATATAGAGAATAACTTCTAGTTGTTTAGAGAAAAACTTGTAGTTTTCTCGATATTTTCCTGGATACCATATGGCCAAGTTGTTTTCCTTTATTACTCACACCTGGCTATGGCTTTTTCTTTAAAACAAGAGTGTTCTGATGGGCACAATGGAGTTGTATTCTGGAAATTTAATCACTTGTTCATTTTTTAAATTTTTATTTTTTAATTATAGTTGACATATTATCAATATATTAGTTTCAAGTACACAACATAGTGATTAGACATAAGATTTACTAAGTGATGACTGTAATAAGTTTAATACCCACCTGACACCATACATAGTTATTGATATTATTGACTGTATTCCCTCTGCTCTGCTTTATATCCCCACGATTATTTTTATAGCTGAAAATTTATACATCTTACTCCTTTTTCATCCATTCCCAAACCCCCTCACACACACCAATCTGGCAACCATCAAAATATTCTCTGTATCTATAAGTTTGTTTCTGCCTTTTTTTTTATTTCACACATAAGAATTATATGGTATTTTTTTCTCTGCCTGAATTATTTCACTTAGCATACTACCCTCAGGGTTCATTCATGTTGTTGCAATTGGACATTTCATTTTTTGTGGCTAAGTAATAGTCCATTCTATATATGTACCATTTCTTCTTTATCTTGGCCTAGAAGCCAGCATTTGCTAACTACTTCTCACCCTAATCACTGATTTCTAATCTGTTTAGAAATATATTGCCACTCTTTTCCCTGGCCAGTGTGGCTCAATTAGTTGAGCGTCGTCTCATCCTCTTTTCTTATAAAGAAAAAAAGACTTCTTGTGATTTCCTTGATGATAACTTACCATTCTGGTCCTAATACCTGTATAGGCACTTCCTCATCTCATTTAATGGTTTTATTCCCTCCACATGCATCCAAAATATGAATATAGCATAGCAGTAGTGTGTTGGAACCAGTTTATAACAGCTCACAGTCAATTATTAAGCTCTCATTAATTTTCAAGCCAGTGACATCATGCAGCTAGCTTGAAATTAGCCATGATAGAAATATTTATACTGAGAAAATCAGCCAATGTCGCAAATTAGGGATTTTTAATGTTTTTTCTTGGAGAGTGTTGTTAAACATTTATAAGCACACCACTACACAAGCCTTGACTCTGGTTCTATCTAAGTGCCTTCCTTCAGAACTCATACATTCTTATTCTCTCACTTAGATTTCTCCCACATTTCAAACTAAATATATAAAGAACTCATGTAACTCAGTAGCAAAATAATCATAATAAATATAACCCAATTTAAAATGAACCAAAGATCTGGATAAACATTTCTTTAAAGAAGATGTGCAAACAGTGAAAAGGCATGCAAAAAGGTGCTTAGCATCACTAATCATCAAGGAATGCAAATCTGAACCACAATGAGATAACGCCTCACATCTATGAGGATGGCTTTATTAATTTAAAAATATATACCTTGGCAAGGATGTGGAGTAAAGGGAACCCTTGTGTTCTGTTGGAGGAAATGTTAAGGGGTGCAGCCATTATGGGAAAAAGTCTGGAGGTTCCTTTAAAAATAAAATGATCATATGATCCAGTAATCCCACTCCTGGGTACATCTCTAAAGGAATTGAAAATAAGATCTCAAAGAGATACCTGCACACTCATGTTCATTGTAATGTTATTCACAATAGCTACAGTGTCAAACAATCTAAATGCCCATCAATGGAAGAATGAAGAAAAATGGGGTGTATACATACAATGAGATATCATTTATCCTTTAAAAGGGGAAATTTTGACATTTGCAACAACATGGATAGACCTGGAGGACACTGTGCTAAGTTAGCCAGACACAGAAAGATAAACACTGCATGATCTCATTTATATATGAAATCTAAAATTGTCAAATTCAGAGAAGCACAGACTAGAATGATAGTTACTGGAGACCAAAGGGGAGGGGGAAATTGTATGATGAAAATCAAAGGTACAGAGTTTCAGTCATACAAGATAAACATAAAGTAATTGTGCCTATAGCTTGCAATAGTATATTGTATACTTAAAATTTTCAAAGAGGGCGAATCTTATGTTAAGTGTTCTTACCATATAAACATGCACAAAAGAAAATCAATAATAGAAGTGGGAGAAAACTTTGGGAAGTGATGGATATGTCTATGGCCTTGATGGTCTGTGTCAATCATGTAGTAGTTTTTTAAAGAATCTAGATTTAAACCCACTTCTTATCTCATTATTATTGCTAATTACCTGGTACGTATTTCCATATAATCATCCTGCTATGATCTCAATATTACTGAAGTAGAAGCTCGATGCACAAAGATTTGTGCAAGAATGGGCCTTCCTTTCCCTAGCTGCCAGCACCACCTTCACTCTGGCTGGAGCCACCTTTCAATCTTCCCATACTGCCCGGAGGCCCAGACTGGCCAGGGGTGGTACAGAATGCTGGGTCATCGCCATGGTGACAATGCAAGCATCCCACCCACCCCTGGCCACTCGGCACTTGTGTTTGCAAATTAATCCACCATCTTTGTTGGGTTTATTTGCATACTCCTGATTGGCTGGTGGGTGTCACTGAGGTACAATCAATTAGCATGTTACTCTTTATTAGGCAGTTGGGTTTCTTAGGGCTGCTGTAACACAGTGCACAAACTGGGATGGCTTAAAACAACAATGGAAAGTTTATTCCCTCTCAGTTCTAGAGACCAGCCTCTGAACTCAAGGGGTCAGCAGAGCTGCGCTCCCTCTGAAATCTCTAGGGGAAAATCTTCCCTTCCCTCTTCCTAGGTTCTAATGGTAGTTGTCAATTCCTTGCATTCCTTGGCTTGAAGCTGATCACTCTGATCTCTGCTTCTTCATTACATAGTGTTCTCATCTCTGTGTCCAAATGTTCTTCTTCTTTTAAGGACACCCATTGTATTGGCTTACGACCCACCCTAGTGGCCTCACCTTGACTTGATTACATCTGCAAAACCTATTTCCTAATAAGATTTTGAATATGTGTAACTATTGTTTTCCAATCCATTCACTTGGCTCATGTAACATACTATACAATTCCCTCATGCAAAACTATAGTTGCTTTAAGGAGAGGACTTTGTTCCTCTACCCTGGCATATTTCCTTGCTCTTGATAAAAATTTCATAGACATGTATTGATTCTGGTTTCAAGATTTTGTCAAAGAAGATGTCAGTGGGAGATTAAAGAGGTGATATTAAGATCAAAAAGTTAAGTGACGTTATGGGACATCATAACTAGTTTAAAATGACAAGTCTACTTATTGCTAAAATTCAGTAATGTAAGTAATTTTTTAAAAGGTAAGGTTAAGTAGCTAATCAAAGCTAATAATTCATCATTCCTTCCCTGTGGTAAAGCTTTATTTTTTCTTGCCATGTGCCTGGTACAACATTAAATGACAGAAATAGTACACATATCTTTCCCTCAATTATCTCTCTATTGAGAAGAAATTCATATGCATATATATGTATATATGTATGTTTATATATCGATATTTTATATGTGTACATATTTATGTATGTGTGTATATATGTACATATGTATATGTATGTATATATATGTAAGATATATAAATACACACACAGAAGGAAAGAAAGAGAGATTTTGTTATTAATTTTTAAAGGAAGAGAAATAGATATATTTATCTCCCTTATGTAATCAATGCAGTTGCTATCTAACACTCTTTGGAATATATGCAAATAAATTTATACAAAGTATTCAATCAGATAGAAGCTTCACTGTTGAGCAAACTCTTAAGATTCATACTCTGTTTGTTCCCCTCTCTGGTAAAATACACAAACATTTTATTGTACTTCAGAGAAAAACAGCCCATTTATGAGGAAAATGGTTTAAATTCACAAGCAAAATGAAAATAAAGCATGAGATTCCCTTGTAATAGGCCAAGAAAAACTCTTAAAGCACAATAGTACCATATTTTAAAGTGCATAATTCAGGACAGAACTGTAGAGAGGTTATTAAAAGGGAACAAAAATATTACAAAGGTGCAAATGTACTGTATAGGAAGTATTCACAGAGCATAAAACATACATTGCTACAGAAACTTAACAACTGTATAAATGTGGAGGTTTTAGAGTGCATTATACTTAAGAAAAATCCTAGAAGCATGAAGTCAAAACAGAAAATCCAGTCTACAGCATACCACCTTCTAACAACCATTGGCTCTGTATATAAATTCAAGGAGCACTCTGGCCAGCACTGTGGGAAACATGAGCCCAGCGGCCAAGGTCATATTATTTTACTACCAGACAAAGTTAGGCAGGTTGGCCTCAAGCTGACAGCTGTTTGTACCCCCTGCAGTGAAATTCTGATTTTTGACAGTACCCACGTTTTGAAAGAGACTAGATTACTAATATATTCTTTTCTTCAGCCAAAAAAAGAAACGCCACAAACCTTACATATATAAAGAACCTGACATATCTACTTTAATTAACTCACAATAAAGCTGAGGAAACCAAAGCCAAGGAAAGTCAGGTGACTTGTCTAAAATCACAGGGCTATTAGTCACATAGCTCAAAGGATGTGAGGACTGAATCCACTCTGTGACATGAGAGAGGGAGCTAGAGAGGGAGGGGGATAGGAAGGAGAAAGGGAGGGAAATAGGGGGAGGGAGAGGGAGAGGGGAAGAGAGAGGGGAGGGAGAGGGAGAGGGAGAAGGAGAGAACTCTATTACCTTTAAAAAAAATATATATATATATATATATATATATTTACAAGTATATGAGAAAATGAATGTAAAAAACACAAAGTAGAGTTAGTATACAATTATACAATTTAGTTTAAATGCTTTACTCAGAAAAATATACTGATGATATACACTGAGTGGCCAGATAATTATGCATTCAGAGATCATAATAATCTGGCCACTCAGTGTATATTATCTCTAACTAATCATCTTTTTTTACTTATCCTTGTTTATAATAATCCCCTCACTTATCCTTGTTGTCCTATCTGTGTACATATCATATCATCCTGCATTAAAATAATTCCTTGAAACTTGGATTTTATTTTAATTGCCCAGCAAATCTGCCCTGCCTTCTGCCTTGGCTCAGAGCTGAAGGCATAAAGTATATACAGGGTCTTCGCCAATGATATTTCAGTAATTCTGGTTATCCCTTCCCACGAGCCCTGCCAGGGTTGTGCAGATGCCGGATGCCTGTTTGAGTCTGGGCAGCCTTCTCGAGGTCATCTGTGTCTGCTCTCTATGCTCGTTCATCTCTTTTCAGTCTCACTCTGACCCGCGAGAGGGCCCGCTACCTAATTTGTGGGGCCCTGTGCACAAAGCAAAGATGGATCTCCTTGTTCAAAAATGATTAATCCTTCCAAGATGGAGTCAGCAGTCCATGGAGCCAAGTCCTGGACCCTTCTGAGCAGGAGGCCCTGTGTGACTGCACAGATCTCATACCCACCAAGCCAGCCCTGCCTGCGAGGGGGAGTGGGAGGATTTGAGTGCTGTTGTGGCTCTTGGTAGGGATAGAACTGCTTCCAAGCTAAATACAGCCTACTGTGCAGAAGTCATTAAACGAATGATGCTTCTTGTCTCGCCCTATTGCACATCCCCCCTGGCTGCCCTGCCATCTGGGTATTTTGCTCTTTAACTGTTTCCTGTGCATATTTCCACATAAGCTTCTCGGGGACTAGAACTGGGGTGACCAGAATAATTCTATGTGCTTTTCGATTGTATTAGCTTCCTCCTGTGTTGTTGTTTTTTTGTTTTTTTTTCTTGACCTTGAGATAACATCTACGAATGTCTCCACCAGTCCTTGGAATGGAATAGATACTCAGTATGATATTTTTACCAAAATACAGACTCATATACAGAACTCAAAGGGACCTAAACCATCCTTGACATTTTCCAGAAGAACAGAGATGAATCACAGATACTAGTAAAAGTGGCTCAATATCACAAAGAGTTCCTGGCACAGCCCCCCCAGTTGTCTTTCCTTTTGACAAATACCCACTTTCTGGGAATTTTTTTCCTGCTTGATGCTATGCTGAGATTTCTTATCCAAATTATTAGTCCATTCTGTTTTGAAGCATAAGATGCTTATTTTCTTTTCCATTATTACTTGACTCTCTTAAACATAAGAAGCAAACTATGGTTTTATTTAGCCAACTAGTGGTCACTGAGCAATTACTAAGCATTATGCTAGCAATGGTTCTCAACCTTTCTGATGCCGTGTCCCTTTAATACAGTTCCTCATGTTATGGTGACTCCCAACCATAAAATTATTTTCGTTGCTACTTCATAACTGTAATTTTGCTACTGTTATGAATTGTAATGTAAATATCTGTGTTTTCTGATGGTCTTAGGCTCTACAGCAGTGGTTCTCAACATATGGGTGGTATGGGAGAGCATGAGCACATGAGAAATATAAGAAAGGGCTCATGAGCATTATCTAAACATGAAGCATAATCTAAACATGAAGGCAGGTGACACTTGCATGCCAAAGGACCTTTTAGAGAAAATTATAAGGATCCTCTAAGTGGGGAGAACAGATGAGGTGAGGACCTAATAGAATCACCCAAACTAAGAAGTACAGGTCAAGAGAAGAAAAGAGGTGCTAGTTACATTACTAGGGGCCTGAAGACCAGATGTAGCATGATTTTTCCCATTGACAGTGAAACGTTTTAGTATTTTTCTCCCATTAGGCTTAACTATACTTTGCAAAGAAGGATAGTGAAGCATTGAAATAACTCAAAATCTTTTGAAGAAAGCAGAATTATAAAGCATTCACTACTAAAAGGACTCTAAAGATATGCTTCTAATTTCTAAGTCCTAGGAAATTGCTACCTGCCAGGCTTGATGAAAGTTAACCAGACACATCATTAACCTTGGTGTGAAGCATCCAAAACTGTATACCAGCACTTCTACAACTGTCTTTCCTCAAAAATTCAAGTATAGTTAGAAGTCTGTGAAAATATATAAGGAAAAACGGGTGAGAGGGGCCCTCCTGAGAAAAGAATCCTTATTTTCACCCCTAACCTACATTTATAACAGCAGCAAGCCAGTTGTTTGGGCTTAACAGCACTGCACATTCTCAGTTACAGTTATCCACAAGCATCAGCCAATGATAGTTTCTCTGTCAGATTGTATCTTCCAATCTAGATTAGCTAGAAAGCGATTATAATGTATCTTCTTGTCATGGTTAAAAATAAACCTTTGGAATTTGGAACTTCATACAGTTTGTCAGATATATTTAATTGAGTTAAAGAAGCCATTCCACTGATCAAATCCCAGTGGCATTATAATAACATAATAAGAAACAATGTGTACAAACATAGAGGAAGTGCAGAATAATAGACATATATGAAGTCATAAATACTTCAAGAGAAAATAGTAACAATAAAATAAAATGTGATTTAAGGTCCAAATGGTCTCTGAGGTCAAATGAATGTTAAACAAACGTGGTCTAATCCTGAGCTTGGCTCCTGTAGAAGAATAATCCTGGACCATGTTTATCTCCATCATTATCCTATTTGATATTGGCATTAGATCGCTTACCATCAAACTTTGAATATTAAAAAATTAGCAATAATAGTGGCTATAATAAACAGGCCAACTCAACCATATTTTATGTTTTCTATGTTTGGCTAACTGCCTGCCATTTAAAAAGTTATCAGAAAAACAATCAAATAGAATAATCCAGGGTATTAAGAACATAGATCTTTTTCTTGGATAATAAAATATAACAAGAAAAATATTTTTAAAAAAAACACTTTTTAAATAATATGATTTTTAAATTCTAAGGAGTAGTTCAATAATCTTTAGCTCTTTTAAATGTTTTCCTTATTTTTAAAAATATTTTTATTGATTTTAGAGAAGGAGCAGGAGAGAGAGATTGAAACATTATTGATGGGAGAGAATCATTGATTGGCTGCCTCATGTATACCCTTTACTGGGGATCAAGCCTGCAGCCCAGGTATGTGACCTGACCTGAAATTAAACCGTGGACCCCTGGTTCGTAGGTCAACACTGGCCGGGCTATGTTTTCCTTATTTTTATTCCACAAAACAAAATTATAGTACTACCTTATAAATGTAATACTTTTATATCTGTAAGTGGCAAAACAATGGAAATCACTTTATACCACATGGCAATATGTTATACTGTCCTTAATTATCAGTCATGAATTGTTAAGAATGCATGCAACTTCGCTTCACCTATAATAGAATGTGCATCTATAAGAGCATTTTCCAAAAGACCTCGGTTGGTGTCCTGATTCTGAAAGTCATCAATGACAATCTCTTTTGATCTCAAAATAGAGTTCAACATCACTTACATAGCAATGACAGAGAAAAGATAAATTGAATGAGAACATTATTTGCAACTTGCAATGTATCTTACACATTAGTGATTATTATATTTCTTTGTTTTTAATGGATTATTTCCCCAATATTCCCAATGAGTTTTAACTCAAAGGTATGTTTATTAATTCCGGATTGTCTATGTAGTTAACTTATTACATCCCTTTAAATTTTTATTTTTTACCTAGTACTTACGATGATCAAAAATAATTACTGAAAAATATGTGGAAAGAACCATGGCAATCTCTCCAGACTTTGATTCTTGAGGCAATGGCAAGATCAGTGCAGGCAAAATTTAATCAAAGGCATTTTAAAGGCTCTGTTTTCTTCCCAGTGTGTGTGTGTGTGGTAGTGAGTGTGTGTCTATGTACCATTCTTCACACAGAATTACGGTGGTAGCTTATGTAGTATTGTGGCTCTTCCATCCTATGGTGATAAAGAAACATTACTGGGAATTGTTGGAACCAGCTCAGGATTACACATTCCATTGTCATCATCACATAGTCTCTGGGGAGGGATGTGGCTTAGTTGACAGTGTTGAAAGCATGGAAAGGAATAAAGAGGCACCTTGACAATGTGTTGAGCTTATGATCTTTTCAACCAGGTTATTAATGAAATCAAAGGGTGTCTACTTCAAGTGGTCTGATGTCTAATTTTGTATGTGGGCTGCAGGAACACGCAGGCTCTCTTTTGAGTCATGATGATTCAAAAGAGAGCTTGCGTGTTCCTGCAGCCCACATACAAAATGGCTAGGTCTCCTACAGAGGCCTCAGGATGTGTGAGTAGCTCCCGCACAATCAGTGCTCTGGCAGGGAAAGGTGGAGAGGCTATAGACTGTCAAGTTCTAGGTGGCAAGGGAAGGTTTGAGTGCTCGGTGGTTTGGGGGATGCTCCTCCAAATACGTTTTGTTCAAGACAAAGGGACCTAGATAGACATTCAATGCTTCTGTTTGTGCAGGGAAGTCAGTTGCATTCTCTCTAGTCTTCCCTCAAAAGCTCCCATCAGAAATGAGCAAAGGTTGATTACCTTTCTTTTTCCTTTCCATCATGTCATTATTATGACTAAAATGTATAGTGTAAGTATTATAACAGTTAGAGAAAAAAGAGCAATGATATGCAGCCAATAGTGAATAGAGCGTTGGCTTGGGGACTGAAGGGTCCCCAAGGGTCCCTCAGTGGATAGAGCGTTGGCTTGGGGACTGAAGGGTCCCGGGTTCGATTCCAGTCAAGGGCATGTATCTTGGTTGCGGGCACATCCCCAGTAGGGGGTGTGCAAGAGGCAGCTGATCGATGACTCTCTCTCATTGATGTTTCTAACTCTCTATCTCTCTTCCTTCCTCTCTGTACAAAATCAATAAAATATATTAAAAATATATATATATATACATATATATATGTGTGTATATATATATATATATATATATATATATATATATATATATATATATACACACACACACACCCAGAGAATTTATATATGTAAGTATTTATTTATTTCAACAAATATTTGCTGAGTATCTACTAAGTGTCCGTCACTGCTTAAGGCCCAGAGAATGCATTAAAGAACAAGACAGCCCTAACTGGTTTGGCTCAGCGGATAGAGTGTTAGCCTGCGGACAAAAAAGTCCAGGGTTCAATTCCAGTCAAGGGCATGTTACCTTGGTTGTGGGCACATTCCCTGTAGGAGGTGTGCAGCAGGCAGCTGATCAATATTTCTCTCTCATCAATGTTTCTAATTAGCTATCCCTCTCCCTTTCTCTTTGTAAAAAAAAAAAAAAAAAATCAGTTAAATTAAATTCAATTAAATTTAATTAAATTAAATTTTTTTAAAAAAAACAAAGATCCTACCTTCCTGGAGCTAGCATTCCAATGTAGTAGACAGAAAATGAGTATATTCATAATGTAATACCAGGTAGTGGAAAGTTATTTGAAGAAAAACAGAGCAATGTACAGATACAGAGGGAAAATGGTGGGAGAGGTTATTTAGACCTGAAAGGGCAGGGATAGCATGTCTGAGGATATTTGAATGAGGACTTGAATGAAGTGAGACAGTAAATCATGTTAACATGTGTGGAAGGAAAATTTCAAGCTAATGGAATGCAAGAGTACATTCCTAATGTGGCAGTGATTGCCATCCTCAAAGAACTGCAAGATAGCCAGTGTCTCATGAGTGAGAAGGAGCTTAGGAGAAGATAAATTTGGAGAAGAAGCCAGATCAAGTGGGACAGTGAAGGCTGTGATAAAAACTTTGGATGTGATCTATTATAAGTTTTATAAATATTTTGAACCACAGTGCAAAGAATTGGTTATCTAAAGTCAAGTGCAATTCCATAGAAATTCCATGCAATTTCACTACTTTCGCTGCTGAAACCGGTTTAGCTCAGTGGATAGAGCATCGGCCTGCGGACTGAAAGTTCCTGGGTTTGATTCCAGTCAAGGGCATGGACACTGGTTGCGGGCACATCCCAGTAGGGCGTGTATAGGAGGCAGCTGATCGATGTTTCTCTCTCATCGATGTTTCTAGCTCTCTATCCCTCTGTCTTCCTCTCTGTAAAAAAAAATCAATAAAATATATTTTAAAAAATAAATAAGTAAAGTACTTTAGCTAAGAGATGGTGAATTAGATCAGGATGGGAGAAAAGAGGAGGTGACAAAAAAAAATTCAGATTCTGGCTAGATTTTGGGATCTGACCAAAATCACATGAGAGAAATTACAAATAACTCTTATATGGGCAACACTTGAAAAGTGATGCTATTTACTTAGATGAAGAAGATGTAAAGGAGTCAAAAAATAAAATATTGAACATATCAAGCTAGAGATCTATACAAATAAGCAGCGATGCTGAGCAGGCAGGTGGGTCTATTCATATGAGCATAATGGAGAAGTCAGTGCTGGAAATAGAAATTTGGGATTTATCAGTATTTAGATGTTACTTAGATCTATGAGATTGAATATTAAGATAATGATTCATTTTTTCATTAAAATTAACTTGAAAGTATAAACCTAGTAGAAATTGTTCTCTGATTTTACAGGAACAACTAATGATTTTTAGGTATTGAAGATGAATGCTGAAAGTAATACCAGTGTGAATCACAAATACAACATTATGCAGGCTCTGACTAATCCACTCTCAGAATGCTCAGCCCCTCAGAACACAATGTTTGCTTATCTCTCAACAGAAACACTAAGTCAGGTGAGAGTAGAAAATTAGGAGCTGAACTTCTACTGAACCTCAGGGCAAAAGCAGCTGAAGACTGCTATTGTTATTATTTATTGGGATTATGATTCTGTATTGTACCCTCATTTTGCAATTTGTGAAGGCAAAATGCTTTATAATTGATTTTACTAATCCATCACAGCCTACTATTTATTTGCCTTTGGTCTTTTTTATTATCTTAATTCACGTGTATTTTAACATGAAAGCCCCTTTGATCCTCCTTAGAATACAAATCATAAAAATACAAATGTTTTTAATAAGCAAGTTCAGTTAGCTAATAGGTAAATGGTACAAGTTCAACTTGATCAGTGAGGAACAGAGGTCTAGAGATATTTATTGACTTATTCTGTATTACCCAGCAAATTAACAACAAAAGTAGAGTGCTCATATTTTAGCAGAGTCAATGTTAAGGCTGAAATATGGCCCTCATTGACTTCTCAGGTCTCATACCTCAAACTATCACTGCCCTATAAAATGCAATCCTTTTTTAAAGAATCGCATGTGTCTCTCATTCTGATTTTATCATTTTAGTACGTGGCCTTAAATTGACTATCATAAACCCACTGTCTTCAGGAAACATTCCCTCACTAGCACACACTGAAGATCCCTAATGCGTGCCTTTTTTGCCCACTCCATCACACACCTTCACCTCTCTCTCTCTCTCTCTCTCTAAAAATCAATAGAAATCTTTTTTTTAAATAAACCACTACACAAATAAAATTTAGAATTGAATAAGCCCTCAATATTTTTTAGGTATTGATGATGAATTATTTAAGAATTCAGCATGGTATGTGTGTGATGAATAAAAATCCATGCCTCCGCATGAATCCCTTCTGCCCTCTTTCCTGTTTCTCCCATTCTGTGAAGGCCATGACCCTTAGAGGCAATGTTGAAGTTAGAAAAGTTCAAGGTATTTGTGGTGAGTTCACTGCCCACTCCCAACGCAAACAAGGGGATCTCAGCTGTTATCATCATAGTTCACTATTTATCTCAGGCCTCAAGGTTCCCAGACATTCTAGTTTGCCAGAGGAAATCAGTGTCAGGAGACTCATTTAATTTATAGACCATAGCCAAAGAGGTTACTGTAGAACCAATAGTAACATATTAATTTATAGAAATGTTAATAACGACCAATATATTAATTTGAAATGAAAAATAAAACTACCCAGCAGGAAAGATCATAATCATCCAATTTTATGAGAAAAAAAATGGGAAAATCAATATTAAAAAGCAAATAATAGCAAGAACAAATTTGTTTATCCCCCCCCAAGTGTTGTTTTCTTTTAGTAGATTGGAAACAGACCATCTAAGTCACTGGTGATGTGATTATGTGTAACATTTCTAGTTGTTCACATTTCATCTAAATGACTTTGATTGAACTTGTGACTTCCCAAATTCCCTCTGCTACTCTGTTAAAAAAAAGTTAGTAGGTCTGCATCTATACATTTTTTTTGCTCTTTGTTCCTCAAACTTTGGGATAGGCCCTTACTTAATATCCACATAGTAATCATCAGACATTTCCAGAAAGCTTATAACTTAGAAATGAATTCCCAACCACTTAGAAAGCAAGTAACATTACATCTGTTCTACTTTGTGCATTTGGGGTCACATAGGGGCCCCATCAACTGATTAAATGATGATGTAAACCCTTTCTACTAAGTTAGCAGTGGTCACGGTTGTGGAATATGCTGATTTTGGCAGAGATGTTTGCCAACACATCTCTCTATCAGCACTAAAGAGGTAGACGCTGTCCATTTAGAAGCATAAAACTAAAATGATTTCCAAGAAATGTCCTTAAGATGGTCAAGTTCAAACAGGGATATGTCATCCTTGGCTACATGTTAACTCCATTTTCCAGTAAAGGCCAAATGTCTCACACAATTAACAAAGATCCCATCAGCCCGTAAATTGCCTGCCTTGAATACCAAACCGCTTTCGTATTGTTGGGAGATCTTTGGATTCCTTTCTGATTTTCTCCCCCAATCCCCCTGAGTAATTTTCTTCAGACACCTAATACTATAGTGGAGAAGATAAATTAGTCTAATGCAGGATACTGTAAAACATTCAGTTACTGCAAAAGATATGTCTAGTTCCCAAAGGAGGATTTTAATTGAAATGAGGTCAAAATGGGGGGTTTAGGGAGAGTAGTGATTTATGTATGTTTAGTATATGTACTACTATACTAATAAATCTTGATTTTGTCACTTATTAGCTAATTGGTCTTATGTTAGTTTCTTAACCTATCTGTACTTCAGCTCCCTGATCCTTTAAATAAGAATGCTAGTACTAGTCTATGTATATTGGGTGTTAAAAAAGTTAAAATAACATATGTGAAGCATTAAAATCACTAGTTGGTACACATTAAAATGTACAATGTGCAAGATATAATTATTATTATTGTGTCTATTATAGAACACCCAAAAATAGAATTTAAAGAAAATAAAAATTATGATTTTAAAAAATGGAAAAGTAAATGACAGAATATGTAACTATTCTTACATACTTAAAATTAAAGATGATTTTATAGAAAGACCTTTTAAATTAATATATGAGAGTAGATGTGTAAACACTGTCAGGCATTCAATTTGTCCATCACTGGGTGGGATTTTAACATTTCAGGTGACAGGATTTTATAGAGAAATTTAAAAAAATAATAATAAATTTAAAAAATAAATTCAGGATAATTCTAAGTAGTGAAAATTGTATAGGTATCAAAATTTTCTAAAAATCTTATAATTAGAAATATGAATCTGTAATAATATTTAAATTGTGAGGTTTTTTCAAAAAATATTATGAAATAGTGTGATATAACATTACAAATTTTTAATTTATTGATATTTTATACATCCTTTTTTTAGATATCATTTTTTAAAATTTTACTGAGATCTATGACTAAATATCAGATTTAGAATAATCATGGATACTGAAATAAGGAAAACTTCATATCTCCAAAAGGATATCAATAGTTCTGTTATTTTTCTATTGTGTTTCCGTATATTCTTTATCTAGACATTGCTGTTTTCCAAAAATAAGACAAGTATCTACATGCACAAGTCCATGTAAATATTCTCTTTCTATAAGATTGCCCAATTATTAAAATAATAAGTATTAATTAAGTTGGTCATTAATCTTGAGACAGCCTATGCATATGTAAAAAAGAAAAGTTGAGTTATTAACTGAATCTCAAGATTTAGTAGTATGAGGATGTTTGAGTTACAGGTTTCAAAAAGAACCAAAATGAAAAGTAAAAAATATAGGATATTGATTTTGTTAGTTACTTCTTGTCAGTATAGTTTGCTAGTTGTATTGTAAAACTCTCTTTAGCTGTATAGAAATTTGGGTATATGTCTACTTTTTAGATCTTGGCCATACAGAAAAGCAGTGTGGTGTAGTTAGAAAGAGTTTGGTATGTCATGCTTGTCAATGTCAGGTCTGTCTCTAACAGCTGTGTGATCTCAGATAGTTAACCCATAATTCAATCCATGGTAAGAGCTGAAATTCAAAAGCATGTCCCTGAATCATAATAAACATTAAAATATTCTAATACTCTATGAAGAAAGGAGATAGAATTAGTGTCCTTAATAGATAAACATTTATAAATCACTGAAACTGATATGATCAAAAATAGAGAAAATAGACAAAAGATTAAAAAACAAACAAACACAAGTTGATAAAAGTTTTCCCTTCACCAATGGCCACAGATATTTGTACTTACTGTATCATACTGATAAATTTAGTTATTAAAAACACAGCCTAGAGAATTTTTTATGGCAACAAAAATATTTTTGACATATTAATGTTGAATGAAAGAGAAGGATATGAATCTATACAAATCCCAACATCAGAGGGAAAATGTTTATCTATACCTGCATACAATGAGAAGTTATTGAGAATTCTTACCTCTGAATTATGGGATTATACAGGATTTTAATTCCTTTATGCCTTCTGTATGTCCCAAGTTTTCTCCAGTGAGTATTTATTACTTTTATAACCACACAAATAAAATTTTCAAGGCCAAGAAATAGGAAAACTTTTAGACTTGGTTCAACCATTAATAAGCCAAGTGACCTAGAATAAATCATTTAATATCATTGAGTTTGTTTTCTTGTTCATAAGATTTTCTCATTGTATAATGAAAAGTTGAACTGGATCACATCCCAAGGTCACTTTCACTTCAATAACTCTATGAACTTATAATATATTACTAACTCTCTGATACCTGAAGTAAACAAAGACTTATTGAAATGTGGGTAGCAAGAAAAGTTGTTATATATGCCTTAACCCTAATGGGCATTTGCAGCAAACTACAACTCCTGGTTATTTCCTTCTATGACTACTACTTTAGATGTGCTCATAGTAATATTAAATTTCTAAAACAATTTCAAAGATCATATTTAATATTTTTAATAGTCCCATAAGATTTGTAAGACTAAGCCCTTGGGGTGTAGGGTCAGAGCTCAAAGGATACATGTTCCCTGACCTCTGACCCCCATCAGGCCTTTCTCACTTCTTAGAATCACATCAGGTTGGGTATTAGGTTTTCACTATGCCATTTTCATTACCAGTTCATCACAAAACATTGTTTTGTAATGATTTGGGGTATTCTTCTAGAAATGACTTTACAGCCATAATTAAGCCTCCTGTCAATTAACTGATGTGAAAACCTGACTGATCCAGAAAGCAATGGAGTTCACCAGCTGTATCTTACAGTGAAGAGCTCGGTGTGGACGAGAGAGGGTATGCTGAAGCCAGAGCTGTACGCTCCCAGGAAAGTTAGCCCAAGCTCCTTGCATAGAGAACGAAGAAGAGGAAACCGTGTTCAAATCGTTGAGAATGATATCAAAATCTTCAGTTGTTGGGATGGATAGTTGTATAAAGGTTTGCTATCTGAAACTTTCTACCTAGACATGCGCCAACAGGAGAAATGGAGGAGGGGGGCTGTGTGCAGACAGAGGAGGGGCATTACTTCTGCAGAAATATTTTTTTTATGTTCTATAATGTGGCCTGATGAAGGTAATTTAAAAACTCGGACACCTTTGACTTGCCTACCTTCCCTGTATGTGTACCCCATCTAGTCTTGACAGCTCTTTTAAGTTCTAGATCAATAAACTCTAGGGTTGTTTTTTGTTTTTTTCTCCAGTTCATCACAGTGGATGTTTTATAAAGTATAGGAAAAGTGTATTATCACAAAAATACATTTAAAACATGAAAATAACCCTATTTTTATGATTAGATTCAACAGACATAAAATCACTCTGTCCATTTGCTATAAAGTTTCTTCACCTTTCACTCTGTACATTGTCATCACAGGCTAATGGCACACAGGTCCCGCACAGGTACTTGGGAGAAGCCCTGTGGTCAGCAATTAGCCTGTAAGCATGTGTCTCAGCTTTTCCAACACTGCAACTGTTTATAGTTCTTTCCATCCCCATTTAACGAGGAGTTCTGTAGGGGGACATCCAGCGCCTAACTAACCCTCAGAGCTGCTCAGCAAGTGTTTGAGCATGAATGAGTGAATAAATGAATTAAGCACAAAGGAACGTAAGCATTTCTGCTAACATCTACAGGCATCCTTTTAACACCTAGAGCCATGACCATGCTCTCTTCACTTCTTTTAAAAGATTCCAGGGTGAAGCATAAAATTACTGGGATCCTGTATCCTTATATTGGGGGTTTCTCTATTTTCTCCACTTAGTGTACTGTCCTTGTGTGAAAATATGTTTTAATCTTTCATTGGAGCCAATTGCTGCTTCCTCCAGCTCTGACATTAATGTGCAAGTGTATTTGTTTGCTATTACACCTGTAACAGATTACCATATGCTGAGCTGTTTAAAACAACAAAAAGGTATTATCTCACAACTCTGTAGGTCAGAAGTCCAGCATAGTCTCACTGAGCTGAAATCCATGTCATCCAGGCGGCATTCTTTTCTCGGGTCTCGAAGGGAGACTTTATGCCTTTTATCACTCAAGTTGTTTGGAAGAATTTAGTTCTTTTAGGTTGCCTGACTGAGGTCCCCATTTCCTTGTTCCCAGCTTATAAAGGCCTTCAGTTCCATTGACTTGTACTCTCCTTTCTTCATCTTCAAGTCCAGCGACGGGCGAGTGGCATTCACATCATGCCAAAATGCTTATAAATGTGTGTGCCATTTTGTGCTTCTCTTTGCACATGCTCTTTCTGCCTGGATGGGACTTCCTCTTCCCTTCTCTTCAGATGCATGTGGTGCAGCAGAAATAGAACAAGCTTGGAAGCCACTTTGATTTGAATTTGAACTAGTCATTCTGCTACTTACTAAACCACAAGATGCCTCACTGGCCTGGAAGTAAAATAAGATTATTAAAACCTACTTTTGCAGGGATGTTTTGAGGCTTTGAAATAATATACCTAAAAGCATATAACACACTGTTTGTTATATACTGGCAATAGACCTTAGCTAAATTACATTCTTTGCCCTAGAAAAACTAGTTTTTCCTTCAGGCCTCAGTTCACCACCTCTCCTCTCAAGTTATCCCTAGCCTGCCAGCTATAGTTAGTTAATCTCAAGCCTTGGTATTTAGTATTTAGTACATGGTAGGGATAATGCGTACACCTAATCTGTGCCCTCTAGTGCATTATGAAATTCTTGAGTACAAGAATGTCTTATCATTTTTCTATACCACTTAACAAAAGACACAAATTACTCGCTTATAAAAATCTTGGATGGATGGATGGATGGATGGATGGATGGATGGATGGATGGATGGATGGATGTAAAGCGGGATTTTTGGACTGGAACACAAGGTGTTCTCCCTGAGCAGAATGGTTCCCGGGTTCTTTGTCTGTGAGAATCGAAGAGTGAAAACCAAGGACGGAAGGTGGTAGAGCAAAGGTGAAAATTTATTGAAGAACAAGTACTGACTCCCACGTGGGGAAGGGGAAAGCAGAAAGCATCTCACAGCACAGACTCCCATGTGAGTTGGGGGAAAGAGTCCCCCTGAGTCCCTGTTCCCATGGTTTATAAAGGCTGTAGATCTTTGTGCCTTGATATCCCCTCTGATTGGTCACTTTCCTTTTAGACTGGTTACTATAGTAACTTCTGAGCTCAAAGGTCAAACCTCACATGAGACATGTGAGGTTTGCCTCCCCTCCTTTCTTTTATTTTGTAACTAGACCTTTTGCTGTTCCCAGCTCCCTCATTCTATGGAAATGTACTTGTTGCAGCTATTCAGCTCCCCTATTCTATGGAAATGTACCTTCTGTTGCTCTGCAGCCCTGTGCTTCTTCCATGGTCCCCTTAATTTTTAAAATTTCTAAAATTTCCTAAACCTGTCTTTTTTCACCTCTAGAAATTCCTGTTTTGGATGGATGGATGGATGGATTAATGGAGAACCTAGCATAGTAACTAACACATAGTACATAAATATAGGGTGTCCCAAAAATGTTTACACACTTTGAATAATTATTAATTCCAATGAATTAAATCTGAAAAGAAAGAAACATCAATTGAGCTATCAGCTTTAGACTGTAAATACAGTTTTTAGGATGCCCTATATATGCTGTATTGAGACTAAATATATTTATCTTGTAAGTATACCATTCTGACTGTGTGATATTTTATCTTTTTTATCTCTTTAGTGGTCTTGCCATTAAATGGCAATGTCTGTGTTTGCCTCTTTATCTCTATAACCATAGTGAATTCCTACAAGGCTGTTCCTTCCATTTCCTTGTTACCTTTATTCAAGCAGGGCTCTGTGTTCTGTATGTAGTGAGTGCTCAGTGCAGTTTGACAGAATGTTCAAAAAGATACTATAACTTTAAGAAAACTAATATTTTGGGTTTCTACATGGACAGTCACTGTTTCTTAGAGAGCCAATCAATTTAATAATAGTAAAAATGAAAGCCAAATGTGTTTGCAGGAAAGTTTCAACAGCTGACTTATTCACAATAAGACATATTTGGAGATTCCCTGATGTCAAAGCCACCTGTTTACTCATTGGCCCTGCCCAAAGGAAAAGTGAACTTTCTAGTATCTACATGACAGGTGAATTACAAACTGGAAGAGGATGCCCAATGAAGTTAAGCTCCTATTCTCCCACAGAAGCTAAGAGAGTGTGGTGCTCTCTTTCTTGATGCTTAGATGTTAAAGGGATGCCCCCAGACCCAGAAAAATATCCCTGGGTTGTAAAACTGGCAAGAAGTTTTTAAAAAGATTGATATCCATTGTGATATCCATTTATTTGTATAAAATGGAATCACACAATATGTGGCCTTTTGTGTCTGGCTTCTTTTGCTTGAACTTAGGGTCATGTTTTCAAGGTTCATCCATTGTAGCACATGTTAGTACTTTATTCCTTTTTATGGTTGAATAATATCCCCTCTTCTGATGATGGACATTTAGGGTTTCTTTTTGGAGTGATGAAGGCACTCTAGAATTAGATAGTTCTAATGGCTGCACAGCTTTCTGAAGGTACTAAAAACCACTGATCTGTATACATTAAAAAGGCAAATGGAATCATCTGTGAATTACACCTCAATTTTTTAAAAAGCATATATTTACAGATGAGTAAAAAAGTAAGTTTAAGTGGATGTATATTAGGTCAACATTTACACATTTGATAGTACACTGTTTGCAGTTAACCATATCAAGAATTCTACCATTAAATAATTTAGAGGTACTTCTTAACCTCAAATACAACAAGAATCAGACATATATCTTTCTAAGAGTACTTTGCTATGAGAATGACACAATATATAAATACTAAGTTTAAAAAAAAAGATTTACATCCCAAATGGGCAGAGAAAGAATTTACAGATAACCACTTTCTAAAGTAAGTGCTCTAAGAAAAGCGAGGTCAGGGGCAGAGTCTGGAAGAGGTATGTCTAAAGTTTAGTCAAGCCATGGGGAACTTTAAGCCCTCCTGATCAGTGGGAAGCTAACTGTGTGTTTCAGTAGGGATGAGTTAGAAATGACCCTTGAAGAGCAGGACAGGCATGAGCGAATAAATTCCTTAATGGGATCTATCAATCATGCTGCGCCTCAGCAGTCTACAGACGTGCAAAGTGAACCTAGCGAGCCTTTGCTGTGGTAAAGTAGGTGCATGGCCAAAGCCTAGGTGGAAAGACATACTTGGGTTAAAAAGTAGAGATTTAATGTGTCTTCATATAACATATATGTAGAAATGTTCATATTTCAGAAAAATTATTACTTAGAAAATGCTGTAGCCCTAATTGGTTTGGCTCAATGGATAGAGCATTAGCCTGCAGACTGAAAGGTCCCAGGTTCGATTCCAGTCAAGTGCACATCCCCAGTAGGGGGTGTGCAGGAGGCAGCTGATCCCCAGTAGGGGGTATGCAGGAGGCAGCTGATCAATGTTTCTAACTCTCTATCCCTCTCCCTTCCTCTCTGTAAAAAAAAAAAAAAAAAAAATCAATTATATATATATATATATATATATATATATATATATATATATATATATAATGTTGTATAGCTCTGATTTTCAAATCCCATTTATTCAATTAAAGGCAGAGGGGCTCACAACCCCACTACAGGATCCAAATCCAGTGGAGCAGAAGAGGTGATGTAGAAGGGGAGACTCGCATATTTCTCTTGGGAGAGCATTGTGATTAACCTCAGGTATCTTCCAGAAGAATTTTTAAATCCTAATATTTGTAGCCATATTTTTGCCTTTCTCTTTACATTTATCCAAAGCTCTTGATTCTTCAATTCCCTAAAACATACCCCAGATATCACACAAGCAGTGGGGAGTAATGGTAGAAAAGTTATTTGCTTCTCTTCTTCCTAGTGTATTCCTTTTCTTTTTCTTTTTTTCATGTTTGCTTTTACTTTTCTCTCCTTTCTCACTCCTGTCTACTCCTTGTTATATCTTCCATTCTGAAGATGATCAAACTTTATGGTTATCAAAATTGTGTGTGCATGTATGTATGTATGTGTGTGTGTATGTGTGTGTGCCTGTATGTTTGGAGAGTGTGAAGGTTTATGATAACCAACCAATTGTATCCCACAATTATTTGGCAGAGCTGTGCTGGAGTTCTGGTTAGGTCAGTGGAGCTCTTATACACATTCATATACTAATGATATAACAGGTTAAGAATGTATATCTAAGCACACATTCAATGAAGGTTGATATGGAGTCTGCTTATGAAATGGACTGTATTTATTAAATAAATTATATTTATCAAATCAAACTTACGGAATGATTTCTGACATATATGCTAAGATATGTTAAGTATTTCATAGATCATGCATAAGCAAAAAAAGTAAAATATTTCCATTTTAGATGACTGTTAGTTCAATTTCTTGTCCTCTTGGCTCTTAATGCTCAAGGTCAGGCATAATTTTTAAACACTTCTTTTGACCAGTATTTAACTAAAGAGGTCAGATCAGGTTAGGGCCTTTTTAGTGAGTCAAAAAATATATACGAAAGATCTCCTTAGGAATTTAGTGTGAAATTCTGTCATCCTTGTCATTTCTCAGCTAATTAGGCTGGATATCTCCTAAGGAGATCTTTCGTATATGAAAGTGGCAACTGGCTTCATGTTAGTGATTGTACCAAAATGGGCTCTAGAGTGTAAAAGTCTCTAATCCTCTTTTAAAGGGGCGAGTGTTTTATGTCACCTTGTCTGCAAAGCAAAATTCACTTTCTGAATGAAGGATGCAGCTTTGCTAAACTGCACAGCCTGCTGATAAATCAGCAGGTACAATAACGGCGCGGCAGACACGGCCTCCTAAGATAATCTCTTTAGCACAAAATTGTATTCAGAAAGATGAAAATCCTAACAGGAATGTGATTTCTGTCCTTTTAGCTTCTCATGCATTCCATTTACACTAAGAATTTTTTTTTCATACTCCTGTTACGAATTCAACCTGGAGAGAAACCGTTTATTATATCATCAGAGTTCATATGCATGGACCACAATAGGTATGAAGCATATGAGGATTTATATCAAGAGTCAAAATTCGCAGAGATTAGAGGGCATTCAAAGAAAGAAAATAAAGGTGATGAGAAGGCCATGATTGGCTGGTGAGAGAGTAAAGGAACTGTGGTGCACAGCTGGAGTACATATAGTAGTATATCACACCAGGAAGGAATGAGCAGTCTCTGAAGAGTACAGCCTTAAAGAAGACGCTGAAATTGTTTATAGTTGCCCCAGGGAGGTGTAATTGGGGTTAATGGGATGGAATTAAGCAAAGAAAAATTCAGGATGTATATCAAGAAACATCTTAATAACGAGGTCTTTTATAATATTGTCCCAATGGAAGTATTAGAAACACTTTTGTTTGAGTCATTCAAACTTCAAGTAGGAAAATATATGGGAAAATGGACTGCAAAAGACAATCTTAGACCAGTCCTCGAGGGATGAATTACATAGCGCAATCAGATCTTTCTCAACTCTAATTTCCATGACTCTTTCAGTTACTTCCTCAAAGGCTTAATTTTCAAAACGCTTGTTTAATTGTTTCCACTATACACCTGCATCAGTAGCAGGTTGCAATTAACAGAGCTTGCAATTGTATGCTGCAGCTATTGAGAGGTTTGCCTGAGAACCTTGGAAATGTGGAGTCATTTGGGATGATCTTAGTCAATGTTTATGGTTGTGAATGTAGCTAATAGAACATTCAGTACAATAATGTTCTGAAGAGTGCTACCAGCAAACTGTACTAATTGCTACACTGAATTCCTTGTCTCATTTGATTTCTCATCACATTCTTTAACTCATTAAATTAGAATTTATACAAAATCTCCTATGTCCTGGTCACTGAATAAATGCTGGGGATAAAAAAATGAAGGTCTTATTTTCCATCCTCTTTGAAGTACATTCTGCTCTGATACCTAAGCCAATGTCAGGCATTCATATATTTATTGAATAAATTAATGAACAAATGAACATCCACACTTGAGACTAACATATGTGATAGATTCTATTAGTTTCCATAAGTTCACTTTGTGCTGTTGTTTCATGTATTTATCACAAAAGTATATATTTTAAATAAAATCATATTGATTGATTGATTGATTGATTGATAAGCAAGCAAGCAAAAGAAGTGGTGGTGTAGGCATGTTACCAAAGAACTTGTATTCTAGAGATTCTGGATTTAAAAAAAAAATAACTAAAAGCCAAGGCTGGTTGCCTAAGATCACTTCTTCATTCTTAAATGTGAGACTGAGACAGTACTTTGAGGAAAGCTTCCTTCTTGTATTTTTAATGAAGCTGGAGTAAACCCATTAGTGTTTTCCTTGTGACAGGAGAGAAAGATTACATTAAGACATTCCCTACCCTGCCACTAAAACCGGCTTCAGCAAATGCCCAAACTCAAGAGTGTAGGTTCTCTATACCAGTGGATACTAAAGGAATGTTTGAATGGAGAAAAGGCATCTTATATACCAAAGAAAATCAAGAGGTAGGATGATGGCCCAGCCAGTGTCCCATTTTTCAGTGGTTGAGTGTTGACCTATGAACCCGGAAGTCATGGTTCTATTCCAGAGGGCCCATACCCAAATTGCAGGCTTAATCTATTGTGTAGGGTGAGCAGCAGGCAACCAATCAATTATTCTCTCTCATAATTGATGTTTCTATTTCTTTCCCCCTCTACTTTTCTCACTGAAATCAATAAAAATACATATTTTTTAAAAAGAGGTAGGATGATAGAATTTGTAGTAGACTTTAGTGACATTGTTAGAACTATATGTATTCATTTGTAGCATTTGTGTGTTGTTGTTTTATATTCCTTCTGCCCTCCCTCTTTTTTATTAGCAAATAACAACTCTGCTGCTAATTAACTGGAATCTTTTATTAGAGGTCATTTCATCCTTTACTATCTTTAAAATATGTATTTGAAACATTTATTTATCTGGCTTCTAATGCAATTTCCTCTCATTTTCCACATTCATTGTTCCCGCATTTCATTTTGTTATGCAGAGTACAGATTTGTTTGGTCATTTAGATGCCTCATTTGCCATGCCTCATTCATTTATTCTGCATATCAAATTCCTGTCACTACCATATATTTATTCATAATGTTATCTTCTGAGATCTCTGTTCTCATTTTCTCCCATACATCCAGGATGCATGTGCCACAGGAAGAATTCACAAGATCACATTTACATTTTATTCAACTAAACATGATCAGAAATCAAACCAGATACATCTACTTATAAAAATGTAGCTCATCTGACAAGAGTGAGCTTGACAGTGATGGGATGTTTCATCTAAGTTTAGACCAACCTACATACCGACGCATGTCTGTGGAATTAAAACAGGCTTCTCTGGGATACATGTTACATTTTCCAAAGCAATAAAGCATGACAGGGTGTAGTCATTAAAAGGTAATCGTTCCTGTGGAGGTGGAGCATCCTGGGGCATACAATTTTATCTAAGATTATCCAGAAGTGAGCTAATCTAATGAGGAGTGACTTGTTATATTGGAAATATAAAATATGCCAGCACACTAAATTAAATAGACTCAGATAGTTTTAAAGAGCATGAGCTCAAAGTGAGATTAAGCCTGAAATAACCCACACTTCAATATCAGTGCCAAAGCATATTTATTATTCTTAACAAATGAGATATTGTTGTTTTAAGACATTCTCTTTTTTAAGGGAAAATAGAAAAATAGGAAGGAGAACAAAGTGTTCTCTACAACCTCTGAATTCCTTATTGTTGTAGCATTCCATCCAGTTCAGTGAGTTAAATTGGTAAAGGAACATTAGGGCAATACCCGAAAATTTTATTTGTCGTGTTACCAGTGTGTTATAGAGGGCTCAATATATGTTTTTAAATATTTTTTAAAAGAGACTCAGCTTCAGACTCCAGTTCCAACTGCTGAGTATTCAGTTGTCTAGCAGCAACTCCTCCCAACACATGCCCACTTCCCACCAATGCCCACTGGCCTACCTTTTGACTGTGCTGTTACCTACAAGCCATTCCTGGAGCTACCCCTTGATTAGGCCCCAGTACCTGCCTCACCCAATGGGAGAGGCTCACTGTTTAATCTCTGTTCCTTGCAGCAACCAACCTGCCAAAGAATTCTGCTTAAATTACAGCTCAGTTGACTTATTTCCCCTCTCTTCAAAAATGTTGAATAGCTCCCCATTTCTGTTGAATTAACTACAAATTCCTCAACCCAGAATTTAAAGCCTTATTTAGTATGGCTCCAATGCATCTTCTTGGTTTATCACTTTCCACTCTCTGATTCAAACCCTCTATTTCACTAGAATCGAACATGTTGTATTTCCTCATATTTGTATTTTCTCTTCTCCCGGGCACTATTTTTATTTTCCTGTGTCAGGAGAGTATCCATAATATGATTTTAAATAGTATCTACTGTGAAAACAACTTTTCTAACTTTTCAACCATGTATTATATTTCACTTCCTTAACACACCAGTCATTTTTTCCCCTCTCCCATTGTACCTTTATCATGGTTGGGTGTTTTTTTTTATTTGCCACATCCCTGGTGTTAGCCCTTTCATTACAGCAGAGCAGGTACAGCATCTAACTCATGGAAGACATCTCCTGCAGCAACCAGGGCAGAGCCGTGCACACAGTGGCTGATCACTTATTTAATCACGTATTCACTGAAGGCTTATCAAGTATTCAATATGTGGCAGATGCAATGCTCTTGATGATACAGTAGTTTCATAAGTAAGGTAAAAAAAAATTCTTCAATCTCATAACATGCTTGGGATAAAACTTTTTCTACATTACCAATTGTTACTAAGCATTTATAAAATTATTTTAGTTTAATGAAATTCACTAAAAAACTAGTCTGTACTATATAAGATACTATTAATTTAATAGTATTTCTACTGATCTATGCCTGGGATGGTAATCCTTCGCATAGAAATTTCTTGGTTCTCTCTTCACTTCCTTCAGGTCTTCACTCAAATGACCCTTTCTCAATGAGGTCTGCTCTGGCCACCCTATCTAATAGTTCAACACACACACACACACACACACACACACACACACAGGACACACACAGATGTCCTATATCCCTTTCCTGCTTTATTTTCCTCCTTAGTACTTGTCACTATTTAACATATAAATATTTTACTTATGTATGTGTTCATTGTCTATTTCCCACACCAGAATGTAAATTCTATGAGAGTGGTTTTATATGAACAGTATATGAATATTTAGACAAATAGTGCACCCCAGTAAATGTAAAATGGTGTTTTTTAAAGAGATTTACAAACAGATAAATGGCAGAGCACACAGGATCCCTCATTAACGCTAAGGGGTAAGTAAACCTGGACTGGATGCCTGGTATCTCAAGGAACACTGTCCTGGAGCCAGAGCCATCTATATGTATAACATGTATTAAAATATAAAAGGCTATTAATATGCTAAGTGTCCAACCATCCAACAATTGCTTGGCAGGCACTGACCACTAGGAGGCAGATGCTCAACACAGGAACTGCTATGATGCACACTGGCCATTTACAGAGAAAAACGGCACTGCAGACCTGGTGCCCACAAAGCAACACTCAGCTTCCCCCAATTGGGACACAGGCCCCACCACCACCCCAGAGCAACACCCCACCAAATTACAGCATTGTGCTAGGACAGTGGTCAGCAAAACATAGCTCACAAGCCTCATGTGGCTGTTTGGCCCCTTGAGTGTGGCTCTTCCACAAAATACCTTGACCTGGATGAGTCTATTTTGAAGAAGTGTTGTTAGAAGTTTAAGTTTAAAAAATTTGGCTCTCAAAAGAAATTTCAATTGTTGTACTGTTGATATTTGGCTCTGTTGATTAATGTGTTGGCTGATCACTGTGCTGGAAAGCTGTGATAACTCTACCATCACTAGATGATAGGCATTTTTCAGCTTTAATTTCTCTTATTGGACCATCATCATAAATGCAGTTCATCATGGACCAAAATGTTATGATGCTGTGCATGACTGTACTGGCCAAAAAAAAAAAAAAAAAAAGGTTGATATTTATACATAAAATTACAATGATTATGAAAATCTTGAATATATTTTAAATTCATCTAATAAAATCCTGTATCAGGTTCGACGTCATCAAACCTGATACAGGATTTTATTACTTACTAGAGACCTGGTGCACAAATTCATGTACCAGTTGGTCCCTCGGCCTTGCCTATGGGATCAGGCCAAAACCAGCTCTCCAACATCCCCTGAGGGGTCCCAGATTGCAAGAGGGCACAGGCCAGGCCGAGAGATCCCACCAGTGCACAATCCAGGCCAGGGAGGGACACTGGAGGTTGTCCAGCCAGGAAGGGACCACAGGAGGGCTCCAGGGCATGTCTGGCCTGTCTCACTCAATCCTGATCGGCCAGACACCAGCAGCAACCTAACCTATCAGTCAGAGGGTCTGTCCTCTGGTGGTCAGTGCATGTCATAGTGAGCGATTAAGCGGCCTTAGCATACCATTAGCATATTACACTTTTATTGGTTGAACAGCTGACTGGATGACCAGACATTTAGCGTATTAGCCTTTCATTATATAGGATTGTGTTAATAAAAATGCACCTATTTAAACATAGGATTTTTAAACATTTTAATTACTATAATTGTGTATAACTGATTTTTGCAGTAAGCCTTTGAGTAAGCCATTTTTAGACATTTAAAGACATTATTCTGGGGGGGAAGATCTAAAAGCTACACCAAACTATCCAAGTTGTCTATGCCATAAAAATGGTTAAAAATCCATGCTTCAGAAGAAGTCTATATATTACTCAAATATGGGAAGCACTACCTTGTATTATTGCTCCTCCTTGTTGTAAGAAACCTGAATTTAGGTCTTTGCTTTGACTACTAAACCATCTATTTCTGTATTTATCAGGCTTCTTTGAGTCAATACCTCTGAGCCTCCCTAGACAGCTTCTTATCGCTTGCAAGTTGACTGTAAATGGATTCTTTCATTTCATTTACCCTGGAGTCAGAACAGGCAGGGAGAAATCAGGTGGAAAGGAGTCAAGCATACTAAGGAAAATCCTATCAATTAAGTGTTGATGCAAAAAGACAACAACAACTTTATTCTCTTGATTTGTATGACTTTAGGGTGAAATTCAGCATATGAAATGAACTTATCACAAGGTTGCCTAAATGCTTGCAACTTTTTGGCACATTGTTTCACCAAGTTCTACTTGGAATAAAACGTAGATCGATAGTTTAGATCACATGTGTCAAACACAAGGCCCGCGGGCCAAATCCGTCCTGCCAGGCCTTGCAATGTGGCCCGCACCGCGCTGTCATCACTGCACTCCGCTGCGTTTCCATCACAATGACAGTTTATGACTGTTCAGTAAACCATTCGGCCCGCGATTTAGGCTGGATTTTAGATTTTGGCCCCTTCTCTGATTGAGTTCGACACCCCTAGTTTAGATAGTTTCCCCTTTAACCAACTTCCCGATAAGATTGTAAAGGGTCATGAAGTCATGTCTGAGCTCCTCAGACAGAAGCTGCTGGATCAGTACAAACCACAGTCCTTATTATTTTTACACATAGTATTTGAATATTCAGATCTCACAGAAACGTTGAACATTTCTTTTCAAAGAGCCTGCGCTTAGGAAAACGCAATCAAAGCGTGTTGCACAGAAATACCCGCTCCTTTCTATGAGAGGGGCTGGACGCTCAGTGAATAGTTTGCTGAGATGCCAGTGGCTTTATCAAACGAGACCATGGCCAGATTCGCCCAACCCTATTTAGAAACCTCCCTTCGTGAATTCAGCGCATTGACAGCGAGACCTCCAGGACGGAGAAGGAAATGTGTGTTTTGCTGTTTCTTGGCTCACACCAGCGCTCGGTTTTATCAAGCGGCAGCACAGCACTTCTGCGCTGAAAGACGTCTCTGTGGCTTGGACACCGCTTCACAGAGCCACACTGGATCCTCCGATGTCTCGCCAATTAAATCATCTTCTCCGTCCTTTATCCCTGCCAAAGAGCTCCACGCTGAGATTAGGTCGCACTCCTCTTGAGTCGCTCTTTGAACTGGTGTGGAAGGCCCTCGTGCAGAAGCTGACCATGCACTGGCATCAATGCCAAGACTGCCCAGACTCCAGGGCTATCAGTGGACACTTAGATTACTTCCACCTCTTGGCTATTGTACATATTGCTACAGTGAACATAAGGATACATATATCTTTTCAAATTAGTGTTTTGAGTTTCTTCTGATAAATTCTCAGAAGTGGAATTGTGGGGTCCTTCTTTGTCTCTCATTATAGTCTTATTGTAAAGTCTATTTTGCCTGATGTAAGTATTGCTGCCCAGCTTTCTAAAGAATTTTCATTTGCATAAGGTATCTTCTTCCACCCTTTTACTTTCATTCTGTGTGTGTCTTTAATCTGAAGTGAGTCTCTTGTAGGCAGCATATGTGTGGGTCTCCTTTTCTTATCCATTCAACCACCTGATGTCTTTTGATTGGAACACTTAATTCGCTTGTATTTAGAGAATCATTGACAACTATGTAGCTATTGCCACTTTATTATTCATATTTCTAAACTAAAAGTAAAATAAACAGAATGTTTTTGTCCCCATACTACTTATAGGAAAAAAGTCCAGAACATTTTAAATAAAAATTTCATTTAAATTTAAGAGAATATCTTAAAAGACAAACAAAAACTAAGTATGTGCATTTATATTATTTTTAGATGGTGTGTTACTATAATGTGTGGAAATCCTATATGATAAAAGCATAATATCCTAAGTGTCTGACCAACACTTAGTGGTGATGCGCACTAACCACAGAGGGCAGACGCTCCAACCTGTAGGTTAGCTTGCTGCTGGGGTCTGGCCAATCCAGACTAGGCAAGAGGGCAGACATACCCTAGAACCCTCCCATGGTCTCTTCCTGGCTGGCCAGCCCCCAATGGCCCCGATAGGACTGGGGTAGACAGCCTGGATCACTGGCCAGGCCAAGGGATCCCACTAGTGCACAAATTCATGCACTGGGCCTCTAGTATTGAATATAATAGACCAGGATTAAATTAAATGTTTAATAAAGTTCTATAGAAAACCTGTTTGCAAAGTAAAGCATTACAAACTCTACATTTCTGTCAGTGTGAAGAAATAAATCCTTCCCCACCCCTCACCCTGAGAAGGCTGAACAGCCCTCTCTGCTAAGATCTTTCTTTGCTCTTCATCAAGACATCAATCTAATCTGTCATCTCGGCATCTCAGCAGCACTCACAGACCGCTCTGGGAAACATCACACCATCTTAGCCATTTGAGAGCCCAGACTCTTAACCTACACTATCAGGAAAACAACAAATCAGGCTGTCCTGACCCAACAGTGCTTCTTACACTAAAAAAGCAACATTGAAATCTTCATCACAAAGCTTTTGAGTAACTGTAAACAGATGCCAATCACCAGATACATCTCAAGCATTTTCTAGATAGAGGAATTGTCTAATTACCCATGCTGCAAATTTTTCCCACCTAGAGGGGGGGGAAAAATACAACGCTCTGTTCAATTTTTTTCTCAGCCTTATTCGCAGTGTTTTAATAATGGGCATGGTATATGAAATACAAGTTTAAACCTTGTCTCTTACTGGATTGTGCTTGTTTCCAGAGAAGAAATATTAAGGTCAATTCCATTTAAATACCCATTTTCTAGTATCACATTTACAAAGATGTCTTGGGTCACTGCAGTTGTTAGAATTCTCTCACCCCTCAGAAAATATTTCATTTTGTTCACAGCATCACATTTTTCCTCTCATGCAAAGCGAACAATCTATAGTCATATATTGTTTCTTTCTGTAAGCCATAGTTTCTAAATTGAGTGTCTAGCAGTTATAATCAACTGCTTCATTTAATTCAGGTCGATTTTAAATGCTAGGCATTCATTTGGTGGGCTGTGAGTGGCCTGTGGTTTTGTTAGATCTACAGCATGAAGAAATAATTTTTCTTATCCTGATCCTATAGCTGTCTGGGAAGGGTGACACATGGTGAGACATCATGATAAGAAAGGCTATAGAAGCCCTAGGCAGTCAGATACCGGAGCCAGATGATTAAACAATTCTGTAGCATTCCCCAAAGAGAAAGCAGGGGGAAATGTTTAAAATGATGAACACTACAAAGAAAAAATTCCATCCAGAGCAGAGTCTACAGTTCTACACTTTCTGTATGTGTTTTTGTCCCTTCAAACCGCACCCTCTGCCTCTATAGTTCCTCCTATTAATAAAGCATTCAGAGAGGCAGGAATGGTCATTTTTTTAAATGTCTTGGTTATTGATAATCATGTATTATGTGGAAATATTGGCTAGATTAACTTGAAAAAATTATAAAAAGGCTTAGAATTTTCTCCATCTCTCCATGAGAAAGATTGTTTCCAAACTTCCAAGCAACCAGCCTAAAGGACACTTTCATTTTATTGATCCCACTTACTTACTGTTCTAATTCAGACACATTAAACAGCAAAGGAACAGAAATAGATTCTGGACCGTTGAGATGGCTAGATTAATTATAAGTGATTGATGGGTTTACCTGGCAACCTCAAGACCTATTTGATTTTCTAAAGCAAAACCATTAATCCTAAATCCCACCTGAAGAGTCATAGTTGAGTAGACCATTTTAGGACCCTGGAACACTCTCTATATTGACCCTCTTGTTTTAGGTAGAAGAGAGGGGAAGAAGAATGATGTGCATGGTTTTATACCACACCTTCTGGAAACTCAGGAGTTAACTCCTTTCCTTTATTATCTTCAACTTGGTTGAAGGCAGGTAGCAGCCCTCTCTAGAGACGCTTCTGTCAGCACTTCAATAGCTGCCTCAGGTGGGAACAGTCACATTCAATAGCAATTAGAGAAAATGGAGGACATATTTGTTTTAACAGCAGAAGAGGAAAACACTAACAAACTAACCATGTTATTTTAAATAAATGAAAGCACCACGGTTTAAAGTTAAAAATGCCTAACCAAATTTTGCAATATGATGTTGGTTATCACCTGTACCGGGGACAAGTCCAGCCCGTCTTCTGCTGGGATCCTCTTCTCTCTTGCCAGAGAGTCTTCCCCTTGGGAATGTCCTGTTCCTGCCTCTCAGTCTCCATTCACACCCTCAAATTCATTTTAGTCTTTCTGAGAAAGGAGGTGATAAAAATTCACTAACCTCTTAGCTGAATTTTAGCTGTGTATCCATGAACAGTATACTGATAAACACCTTAAAATCCCATCTGTTTTCCCTACAGAATTGCATCTCCTAGAGCAAGGTATTAAGGGGTTTGTTTTCATTTTTCAGTAACAATATCTTTTATTTTAACTGCTTCTCTCCGTCATCTATTGCAAAATTTTGTTATGTAATTTACACATTGTCATTCCTTGCTTCTTTTTCTTTGTCCCCTTTTTTCTTTATCTTCTATAGTCTGCTATCTCTTGTTAACTGTTCTCTGAGTCATTATTTTACCTCTTATCATCTGTTTTAAGTCCATCAGAGGTTATTTATAAGACTACTAGCCACCCGGATGACTGATTGGTACTCTCTTATTAGCTCGGTGATTCTCACTTGCCTCCGGCTTCTTTCTCTGGTACTCTCATTAAGGTTGTTTTAACAGGCATACACTATATTATCCGTATTATTAAAATAATACTAAAGAATTATTCCCAGTTTATCTTCCTTTTTCTACTTCAGAAGCACTATTAAGTTGTGAAAAAGAGAAAACAAGAGGAAATCTAAAAATGACTAAGCTTGCCATCAGTCAATAGCCACTGCTTATTCTAAGTTTCTGGTTTTTAAAACTTCTCAGAAGTTCCTGTGGCTCCCCTGAAGGGTCTGACTCCATGAGCATCTTGGCCAGTCCAATAGCTCTGGCTCCTAATTTAATCAAGACCTAAGAGAAAAATGGGTGTTGTCCAAAGCAAGTTTTTTCACCATGAGGCCTTTCAGAAAAGTAATTTTATATGTTTTATCTGGTTTAAGCTGTTTAAAATAGTTTAAAATTGTTTTTAGAAGGATTAAAACAACATTTTTCAAAACTAGTAAAATTATTGAAGTGTCTATGCAAACAATTCCATTCTGAATATACCCTAAAGAAATAATTTGATAACTTAACCAACATGTATGTTCTAAAGAATGTCTTTAATAGAAAAAAAAAATGAAGCTACCTGAAAATAATAGGGGTTTGAGTGGCATACTGCATCTATGATGGGATATATATAACCATTTTAAAAAATGACTTATATTCCTATTTATTACCATTGAAAGATTTTTATGTTTTTGCTGAGGGAAAAGAGTGGATTTCAAACAGAATCTATACTAATAAAAAGGTAATATGCTAATTAGACCAAGAGATCTTCCAGACAAAGCCATGGTGGCAGGGCCAAGGCAGAGGTGGTTAGGGGTGATCAGGCCAGGAGAGGAGGGCAGTTGGGGTGATCAGGCTGGCAGAGGGGGTGGGCAATTGGAGGTGAGCAGGCCAGTGGGGGAGGCAGTTGGGAGTGAGCAGGCCAGTGGGGGGGCAGCTCTGGCAGAGCAGGTGGGGGGGGGGGGTTGGGGGCAATCAGGCCAGTGGGAGGGCAGTAGGGGGCAAGCAGGCAGGCAGGTGAGCAGTTAGGAGCCAGTGGTTCCAGATTGCAAAATCCCTGTGGGATTGGGCCTAAACCAGCAGTTGGATATCCTCCAAGGGGTCGCAGATTGGAGAGGGTGCAGAGACTGGGCTGAGAGACTCCCTCTTTGTGCACAAATTTCGTGCACCAGGCCTAGATATATATAGATAAGAGTATGTTAACAGAGATTAAGTGGCAGAACTATGAGTAATTTCTGTTTTTCTTTCTAATTTTTTATAAGTGAGTATAGCTTAACTTTGAACTTAATGAAATGTAAATTCAATTTTAGTAAGTAGGGTTTGCCTCAGAGTAAAGATCTTAAACAAAGAATGAGGAGGTGACATCTAAGAGAAGTTTAAAAGAAACAAAAACAGAGTTCTTGAGGTGAATGCCATAGCTCCCTTTCAGGCAGAAAGAACAGTGGGGGCAAAGGCTGTTAGATGTTGGGGGACCTGTTAGAGAGGCTGGCATTTATGATCCACTGCAAGGAGTTCTGTGTGGCTGGAACATACAGGGCAGAGGAAATAAAGTTGGTGTGACAGGCAGGAGGCAAATCTTGAAATACCACATAGGCCAAGTGAAAGAGTTTGAATTTTGTTCTGAAGGAATGGGAAGGATTTTTTTAAAGAAGACTGGCATGATACGGTTGCATTTTTAGAAAGATCACTCTGGCAGCTTTGTGGAAAATAAATTGGCAACCTATTGCAGTAAACTCTGCAAGAAATAGGAAGGTCCCAGACATAAGCAGTGGCAATATGTTTAGACAAGGGAAAACCAAGTTTACAGACCCCTTCGTAAGTAGGAACTAGGGATTCAGTAGGTTGGAGGCAAGGATGCAGGCATCAGTGACAGCCTCTGGGATTTGGGCTAATGCAACGGAATGGGTAACAGTGCTATTCACTGGCACAGGGGGCAGAAGAGGAGGGCCAGAGGTGAGAATGAAGGGCACTCAGTGCTGAGCGGAGTACAATTGAGAGACCACAGCTCATCCAAGTGATGGTGCCCACAGCAGCTGTGCATTAGAGTCTGTAGTGCTGGAAGGACACCCAGGCTGTGGATGTGAATTTTGGAGTCTTTTTCTCATTTGCAACCAGGTTTTTGAAGGATTTGTCTCTACTTGCTCTTCATATGACTTACAGTCATAGAAAGAAATCTTCAAGGTGATTAGAAAAGAGTGAGCAAAAAGAGGAAGGGGTCAGGTTAGCAAGATTAGGTCTCTTTCAAGGGCCATTGTAATAACTTTGTCCTTTACTCTGAAAACCTTAACGGGAGCGCCAAGAGGGTATTGAACAAAATGGTGGATGGTCTGACTTATCCAGTGTGCTTAAATGATCACTCTGGCCACTGTGTTGCAGGTTGATTATGGATGGAGGGGAATGATGGGAAATGGGGAGATGAGTTAGGAGGGTTTGCAGCAATCCAGGTGAGAGAAATGAAAACTTGGACCTGGGAGATAGCAGTGGTTAAAAGTGGTCAGATTCTAGATAAACTCTCAAGGCAAATCCTACAGTATTTTGGGATATTAGGTACTCGGTGGGTAGAGTGGTAAAGGCAAGAGCAAGTATGCAGACAGTTTTTGAGATGGGCAAAGATGGAACTCAGAAGTGAGTTCTGTGCCTGGCCATTTCCTGGGAGACTAATATGTCCAAGTCATTCTGCATCTTCTTTTACAGTTTGTTGGGATGAAGACAGCTTTTAATCTCCTGAGATGAATTTCTATTTTCAGCTGTCGGGTTAATGATTTTACCTAAAAGGTGATACAGGACAGACTTATTTTAAAACCTACATTATAAATGGAAGTCATCCCCAAACAATGCATACAAGTTCTAAACTACTTAAGAAACTTACACCACCCAGAAAACATAACATTATTTATGTTTGTTTAATCCCATTTTATCCCCCCCAAAAAAACTCTTTGAACAGAATATAGCTGTATACACGCAAAACCTGCAATCTGTCATGAAAAAGTATAATTCCATGTGAACATGAAGAGAACATTATCTCTGAGGTGAGAAAATACCCGTAGCTTCCATCTTTCATTCTACTTGAGCAGCGACCTGCCATCTTAGCTACAATAAGCTGTGAGGAACCAAACTGTATTAGTCAGGGTTATTGCGCTGGGCAGCTTCTGAACCCTCTTGACACTGATTTAATTGAAATAAAGATTTTTTTTTCACTTACTATCTCAAACATTTCTGTTCGCTTAGTGAGGTCAGGCTGCTGAAGGACCAATAGCATCCCAAGAGCCAGGGTCCAGGGGCCAAACCGGAAATTTGCAGCGGTCCCACCTGGGAGAACTGAGTAATATGAAAGTGCCCCACTTGTGCCAACCTCAATCCTCTGCTCCCTCTGACTGAGGCTGAGATCTCTGGTAGAAAGTGAAACCAGCCCTCGTCCTTCTAAGTCGAGTTGCAGTTCGGTTTGGGGAGATTTTTGTGCTGAAACAATATGCAGAGATATCTGTTCACTCTGTTGATCCTATGAGAAGTGATTAAACTTAATTCTCCTTGGTCATTCATTAAGTCTCCAGAGATGTGTTTACCTAACTACAGACTTTACATTTCTGCCCAATAGAACAGCATTGGATTTCCTCTGATAATGCCAGAGCCCTTGGGTTTACTATACCCTACACTCGATGTTTACTGAAGGCATCATACTTGAAACTGACATTATTGAGTTTGAAAAAGAAATTCTGGGCTAGAAGAACTGAGAATAGAAGGTGAATTCTTTCACCTCTCTTGTTCATCTGCTCTCCAAACACTCAGTATGCCCCCTGACGGTGGGAAAAGGAATGGTAACCACAAAAATTAGTGAAAAAGTACAGTCACTCTAGTTCTTTATTCCAACTGCTTCAAATAGTATGTGTGTGTGTGTGTGTGTGTGTGTGTGTGTGTGTGTGTGTGTGTGTTTCCCTTGCCTCCCAAATTGTGTAATCTGGGACTATACATTTTATTTCTATGATAGCCATGTGTTTTTCTGCCCTTCTATTTTAATATAACCCAAGCTATATTATTGTGCATTTTATTTTTATTACACCTTTTTACTATACTATATTTTCTAAGAGGTATTTTTTTTTATTTCTCCAACAATAGCTAGATTACCAACCTTCAAGTTATAGGCACTTTATAATGACAATTATTCATGTATTTGTAGAGCATTATTTTTCTCACTTATTTTGCCCTTAAGAAAATTAAAAGTTCCTTTTTTCCTATAGCTGGATATCTATATTTTATCTTCCTTGTAGATATGCAATGTAGGATAAAGACTGAAGTATTTTATTTGTTGTCACTAATAAATAGAAATAGTTGAAGTGACCCTGAAATTTTCACCTCTGCAAAATGAAATGTAATCAAAGAAATATAGCATCATGTGGTCAATTTTTTTAATTGCCTAAAGATTTAAATATAAGAGAAGTTATTCTCTATAATTCAGATTTTTAATACATAAATAATGTTAAAGCCCAGAAGGAAAGATATGCTTTTTGGTGTTTCTTTATGTTTACTTTCCTAAAAAGCTACATTTCAAGACAGAACTTTTAGTCCAGGAGGTAGATATTCTAAAGAGCCAAAGTCCCAGGGAGAAAGCAGGTGGATTGTGGGTGGAGGGGAATGGTTGGGAGTGGGCAGTGGGTTAGGGCATTGTGCAGCAATCCAGTGAGAGAAATTAAGACTCAATCCTGGGTTGAGAGCATAGTGTAGTGGTTGAGAGCATGGAATCTGGAGCCAGCCAGTCTGGGTTATTTCCCAGCAGGTGCCTTCAGGTAAGGCACTGAATTTCTCTATGCTCCAAATTGCCCACCTACAAAGCCAGTATAATTATTATAGCAACCTCATACAGTGACTGTGAAGAGTAAAAAAATCTGTGTATGAGCAGTGCCTGGCAGAGTGAGTACGTATAAATGTATTGCTCACTAACACTCTCTGATTGAATACGTTCATGGGAGATGAGGAACAGCAAAGTCTCCCTGCTATTCAGGAGACTTTGCAGTTTGGATATGGCATGAGATACCGATAGTGAAGTTTCAAATTGTTGGGAATTAGAAGAAAGGGGTTTAGAGGAATCGCACTCGGTCACAAACAAATTCTACAGGGGAACTCTTGAAGCTGAGGAGGAAGTTAGGCATAGAAAAAAATGTCTCTTAAACTGTCTTAATTTTAGAGGACTGATGTGCAGAAGCAGACTGGAGCTAATTTTAGAAGTCAGTCAAACTTTCATAAAAGAACATGAAAATCACAGAATGTCGTCTCTTACTACACACACACACACACACACACACACACACAAATGCACACGAGTGCTCGCCAATGACATTCGCTAATGAGGTTTCAACAGTTTTAAAGTCATTAAGGTAAATTGAGGAGTTAGATTGTCATCAAGCCTCACTTTTCTGGGAGACAGCATCTTGAAAGAAAAGGAAAAAAAATATGGCCTTCTCCCCCTGTGAATTCTGATGTTGGGCTATGAAAAATGTGCTCCTTTGTATCTTTTCAAATGTAATAAACATATATATATATATATATATATATATATATAACAAAATAGAGAACAAAGTTCCCAGGAATTGGGCGGGGCTACAAGTCAGTGTCAATAATAATACTGATGGTATACTCACTTAAAGAATGAAAACTTGGTTCTTATAGCATCTGGATCATAATTTTATAATAATGAAAAATTAAAAGTTTTTAAATCAGTCTCTCTCTTTCTCTATCTTTCTCTCTTTTTCTCTCTCCCACTCTCCCCTCTTCTCTTTTTCTCTCTTCATATCTTTAAAACCTTATTAAACACTTTTGTTTTCTCCTCCCTTCTCCTTATTTTTTTAATGGAGTCATCAATGTCATACTCTCCTTGATAATTTTTGACAAGTGTATAATGAGGAAACTTTAATGATATAATAATTAGAAGGAGAAAATAAGAGCAGATAATCTGGACAGAAATAGTTTGGCATAAGTATAGAAAGAATGAGAGTCCAGATATGTGAATAATATGTACTAATAAAGAATATGTACACATGATTTCACTCATTTGTGGAGTATAATGAATAACATAAACTGATGAACAAAAATAGAACTAGAGTCAGTAGAAGCATCCAACCTATGAGGGAAGGTAGGGGATGAGGGGATAAGAGATCAACCAAAGGACTTTTATGCATGCATATGAACATAACCAATGGACAAAGACAGTAGATGGATGAGGGCATGGGCTGGGGGGCCGGGGAGGGGGGCGGCCAGGGAGAAGTCAGTAGGGAGAAAAGGAGACTGATGTAATACTTTAAACAGAGAATTTTTAAAAATAATATGTAAGCCGAAACCGGTTTGGCTCAGTGGGTAGAGCATCGGTCTGCGGACTAAAAGGTCCCGGGTTCGATTCCAGTTAAGGGCATGTACCTTGGTTGCAGGCACATCCCCAGTAGGAGGTGAGCAGGAGGCAGTTGATTGATGATTCTCTCTCATCGATGTTTCTAACTCTCTATCCCTCTCTCTTTCTCTCTGTAAAAAAATCAATAAATTTTTAAAAATAATAATATGTAAACATTTTTAAAGTACTTTTAAAGTTTGGAGTGCATGAAACAATTCTGAACCCCATGTTTTTAAACTTTAATTTTAAAAGATGTTTCCATAAAATCATCTCAAAATTAGCTAAAAGTTTTCAACTTCTATACCCTTACAGGAAAAAAATAAAATAAACAGCAACCACTTGAGCCACTCAATACATGTTGGGGACAAAAAAAGAAATTAAAAACTACCTTCCATCTCACAGGAATAGCTGACTAGTCTGAGTCTGATGAACTTTTAGAGAGAAGGAGAATCATTACAATACACAGTGTTTCTCTAAGGAGCTCAAGGTGCATTCACAGTTATAATTTCATTGATCTTCACAATGACCTGTGAACAATATGAAACATACCTTCTGTGTCACTATGTAATCATGAATTCTTAAAGTATAATTATTTAAATGAGTTAACCGAAGATAAAAGATTGAAAGTAGCTAGGAACCATTAATCCTTGATAGTCTACAAGGTGTTAGGAATTATTGCTTATTCATTTGCCAGCGAAAGCCTTCAATCTACTGGGATCAATTTCTTCTTTAGAATTAAAAAATTGTAAAATCTCCCATCACACGTACAATGTATTTTGTACTATTACTGAGAAGTTCTCAGAGCCTTTCTTAAAACCCTTAATTTCATTCTTCCTGTTGAATTCTCTCTTGTCTCTCTTCATCTCATCTTGTACATTGTCATCTTGATTCTTTCGTTTTCCCAAAGTACTACTCATATAAGAATGCATGGCAAACAACTGAAGTTGAGGGAATAATGAGATGTTGGGAATATGATTACATTGTACAAACATACCAAAAAATTAAAAATTAAATTTGGAATAATAGCAATCTACCTATAGGTTCCCCCCCCCCCAAAAAAAAAATAGGTCTTGCTTGTTCACATTGATGAGGCTTGCTGATTTCCAAGGGAAACTCTGCCTAGATGATTGACAGCCAACCACAGATGCACAAGAGAAGTCAACCATGTCTAGGAAAAGAACTATCCATCTGAACTCAGCCCAAATTACCAACCCACAGAACAATGAGCAAAAAATGAATGGTGTTGTTTCAAACCCTAAATTTTGTGGTGGTTTATTATGTAGCAAAGTTAACTAATAATCTATATTTATACAATGAAATGCCAGTTGAAAATAAAACAGAATAAATTACTGATTCTACATGCAATATTTTGGATTAATCTCAAAAATAGTATATTCAATGAAAGAAGCCAGGCACAAAACATATTACTCCATTTATATAAATTTCAAGAACCAGCAAAAATTATTGTATTGTTGTTGAAATCAGAATTGTAATGTAGGGATAGAGTGGAAGGAATAGTGATGGCAAAGGGTCAAGAGGAAACTTTCTGAGATAATGGAAATATTCTTGGAGAGTCTTGAGGATGCTTATAGGCCAGCTTAAAAGTTAATATGAATCACAGTGAAGTGAATTAAGTTGGGTATAATATTATGGGTATTTAATAGGATGCTGTATTCCCATACCACAAATAGTGCATACCTGTGCCTTAGCTTTTAGGAAATACGTTCCTGAGAAGTAGACTTGAAATCGTCCATGTTGCATATATGTAGGTGCTCACAATATGGTATTAAACTTATGTGTTAGATATGGAAATGACATATTCAAAAGCATGAAGGTATCCAACAGTATAGCATGTATGTTAGGGGGAAAGGCTCAGCGATTCAATATGAAAAAGTAAAGGGGAGCAAAAGACTTGGAGCTAGAAGAGTAGGCTTGAAGCAAATCATGTATGTTCTTTCCAGGGACAGAGAAACATTGATCCTCGGAGGGAAGGCAGGAGAGGATGGGGGTAAGGGGAAGAGATCAACCAAAGGACTTGAATGCATGCATATGGGCCTAACCAATGGACACAGACAACAGGGGGGGGTGAGGGCATGAGTCGGGGATGTGGGAATAAGGACACATAGGTAACACATTAATCAATACATTTTTTTAAATCATGTATGTTCTTGAATGCTTTGCTATCAGTCTTCTGAGCAAGAAGAGCCATTGATGAGATTTCCCTGCCCTTAGACCCACACCTCCTCATGTGAGGCTCGCCTTGCTCACCAGCAGAAAACTGACGGTAATTAGTGGCTCACCAATGTATTTCTCATATTAGAAACCCACTGTGGGGTGTAAAAGCGTATATAAACAAATCAGAGGAGGACTATAAAATCATAATGAGTTGGAACCACTGAAAGAGAACTGGAATGGTAATTAAATGAGGGGGAGGAACACTCCTGTTCTCCCAGATACTCCAGGTTTCCCACGAGTGGCATTAAACTCCTCTGTGGTTTATCTGGTAGCTGAGCCAGGATGTTTCTTGCTGATTTCCAAGCTGTGCTAATCCAAAACTCAGCACTATCATCTGTATCCTAATTTCCAACTTGGAAAACTAGGTGAAATTCATTTTAGAAATTTTCTTTTCTGAATTTGAATTTACTCAGATTTTTGCAATCTTATGTTCCCTTCATTTCAGAGTGTGGTTAGTTTTACTTGCTGGATAAGTTAACAATACTGTTAGGAGAGGGAAAAACATAGGGTTTTAGGTTTGTAGACATTGATTCAAGTACTTTCCTAATTATCTCTTAATCTTGAGACGTCACTTAATTTCACTAAGCCTCAGTTATCTCACTTATAAATAATAGGTGATGATAGAAATACTCTGGTTCTGGAAAGAATACATAGAACAATAGTTATAAAATATTAGCATATGCTCAGAATATAGTGGGCACTCACACAATGCTAGCTATTACCTGAATATTAAACACTAATCCCTAGCTTTTCCTTTTCTACCTTTCAGTCATTGCCAGGGTTAGTTAGGCAATCGGTGTTTTGAGGTTTAAACGTTGAAAAATAAAAAAGTAAAACACAAATGCAGTTGCATTTTTTCCTAGTTTATATATTCCCAAATGGTAATAATTGTGTCATCAGTAATTAATGAAACCATTTCATTATGAGATAGTTGACACAGTGTCTTTTACTCTCACATTGCTGTAAGTTGTGTGGGAAGAAGGTAATCTGGGATTTAGGTTGAAAATAAGGAAGCTTGGATAGAAAAGAAGAAAGGATTTGTGAAGAACACCAATCATAGCTAAATTCTGGCTCCAAAATTACTCAATCCAACTAGATTTTATTGCTACACATGGATAGAGTTGACAAGCCTTTTAAGTGACACTTTGATTCAGTTTTGTGCCTTTTGAAATTGTTTTGGGAAAAACCTGGTCTTCAAATTTGTGTCATCCCCAATCCATATCTTATTCCCTTTGGGGATTCTTTTTCTTTACTGCCTTCACAACCATTCATCTTCCTCTGCCACATATTACACCTAGTACTCTGCTTCATAGGTAAGCTTCATTGAATGCTACATGCAATACCTTTTCATGGAGCATAAAGCTATTCCCAAAGATGCCATAGTAAAGCAACCAATTGTTCCAAGATTCCTATTTAACTATATCTAAAGTGTACGATTACATTTTGAAGCAACTTTTCTCTCTAGCTGGTATGTGCTAGTGTTTCCTTTTTATTTCATTTTTTCTTTTTCAAAAAAGTGCAGTAAGTTTTTTTTTTCTTTTTCAGTATAGTTGTAATGTCTCCTTTTTATTTACTTTTCTCTATTCTTATTGATATCATTTTTATATAATGTTAGTAAATTATTTTTTATAATGATGAGTTTATCATGTATCACCTCTCCTGGCACTCATCAGCCAAAAAAATAAATGTTTTCTTAAGATTCATCAATGTTGGGCAGCATTAACTTTTTCCTGTATCCAGTTACATAGCCAGTCAGCTTAGGCCAAAGATTCTGGGCTATGAAAGGATAGCCTGTGTTTCTAAGCGTAGCCTAAACATCCATAAAGCCAGCAAAGAGTTGGAGCTCAATGTGTAGTTAACCTAATGAGATTTTTATGACATGATTTTTAGCTGTATTTCTGTCAAGAAACACTTCACTGGAACTTAACTTTTAGTTGAGAAGATGGTAATTGGCCAATTCCAGAAAGGTCTCTAATGGGTTCTAATCTATTTAATATCTTCAGATGAAATAGGAGAAAATGTCTGCTGCCCAAACAGGGATCCTAGAAGACTCCCAACTCCCCTAGAGATGTGGGTAAAACAGAATCTTAGAAACCAAAAATAATGTCTTATTCACCATCCCCCGAATAGTGAGTGGCTTGTTGTATTTCATCACAGTTACTTAAACATGGAAGAATACAGGATACTCATTAATCTAGCATGGGTTGAGGTACTCACTTTGCCCTTTGACAAATGCTAATTTGACTGCCTAGTTACATAGAAAACATCTAAATGGGCTATTTCTAAACAATGATAATTTATTCATTTTTTATATTTAAAATATCTGAGGTGAAGTGATCACATAGGTCATCTGGTTTTCAGTGATGTTCCCAGCAAGCAGGTAACCATCAATTTGTATGGGAGAATCTCCTGCATCATCGTTGTTATAGTTGTCATCATCATTGTCATAGTTGTCATCATCATTGTCATAGTTGTCAGCAACAGCAGCAGCAAAATGTTTATTAAGAACCTTTTATGAGCCAGGAGTTTACTCATCATATCTCATTTCTCTATCTCTCTTCAGTATGGTTACAACTAGGTTTAGGTGTCTCTTTTTATCTGTGGCACCAACACTGAGCACTGTCAGCATTTTGACTGACAAGACCAGATGGAAGCAGGGCTACTCACCTCCATTGTTTAGATACGGCAATTCTCTTTAGATAGCCTAGGACCACTCTGCTCATTTAGGCATCCTCCACATAATTATTAAATTTGATACTCAGACCATTGTTGGTTTTCCTCAAGAAGTTTGAAATGTAATAGAGCAGTGTTTCCCAAAGTGTGATATGCATTTCCAGGGGTACAGGAAGAGTTTGGTGGGGGTACGCATTGCACCGGAGTTTGGTGGGGATATGCACTGCACCATGCTTAGCTGTGCCTAATTCTACGTTCTCATGAGTACGAGGGGTACTCAGTGTTATGAAAATTATAGAAGGGGTACACATATGTCAAAAGTTTGGGAAACACTGTATGGAGAAAGAGGGCTTAAGGTGAAATACCTAAAGCATGCCTATTGAAATGCTCCTCTAATTCTAAACTGATCTCTTCATCATTGCTCTTCCCAGAGTTCAGGTCATTAAACAGATAGAGATCCAGTGCATAGTCTCCATGTATATTTTATATATATATACATATTCATATACACATACATATTCTGGTGATGTCATCTCACTATGGTTTCTTGAAATATGGTGTGTAGTATGTGCTGCAGACACAGATGAAGTTTATATTCTACATTTTCCTTATTTTCTAATCAAGCACCTCTGAAAAAGAAAAAAAATATTAATATAGTTTTAGCATCTATTTTTAACATTAGTTATTTTTGGTACAATATTACAATACAACTCTCCTAGTATCTTCATAAAAATGTGACCCTATATTTCCATCATCATTCCATCCAATGAAATACACTGAAATTTTTCATCTTGTCAAATAATGTTGACATACCTAAGATGTGCCAGTTTACTTTTGCATATGTCTTACTAATAGAATTAATTTTGCTTTAGTTTCCCTATTATCTCTGAACAAAATTATGTTATTTGTATCATTGGCTCACAAAGGCAATATGTACTTATTTTGTTGAAAATTTCTTCCTAGCAATATTGATTGTTTACATTCAACAGAACATTTTAAAACTGCACTTTCTTTCTCAACTGTATCATTATGAATAAATGAGAGTTCCTATTATTTGTGACTTTTATACAATCTTAAATTTAGTTTTACTCCTAAAATGACAGGGTATTTTGATAGATTGGTTTTTACATGTCCTATTTCTTTAATTGAGATATAACTGACATACAGCACTTGTTTTAGGTGTATAACGTAATGTCAGTTACTTTCAATGAACAGTTTTGATTAAGGAACACCATTATGGCTCCTACTTCAAAAACTGAAGGCATCTTGTGACTCTGTTGAACTAGACAAGCTATTTCTTTTATCACCTCCCAACTTTCATCTGTATAGAATGTCTGAACGACTCTCTCAATACAGTTTTTAAAGTTAATGTGATATTTAAACTCTGAGAGAGCTATTAGCCATGATGACAATTGACTTTTATTGGTTGTCTTTCACCCTGCCTGAATATCTTCTGCTCTTCCAACTTTACTAATACATTAGACTTGAACTCGGGTAACTTCTTGGTAAGTTTGCCCTGGAAAAAAAAAAAAAAAAAAACTACCAGTTTCCAGAGACCAATTTATAATAGTGAAGCCAACATTGGCATTTGGTTCAGTCCATTTCCCAGCATTAAGTAGATAATACGGGTTTGCATGTGCATCTACTTTTATTTAACCTTTAAAAAAATGTTTAATACAGTCATGCTTGATGATGCGGCACAATACCTAAAGGCTGGCATTAAGATATGTTTCTGATCCTCTGAATAGCTTTTCTGACTCAGTAGGCTGTGAACGTTCACAATAGCCCTAAAGGTAATCCTCCATGAGTTATTGTTGATTGATGCCTGCACCTGGATTATTCGTAGGAAAAAAAAAAACAAAAAAAAAACTTGCAGCTTGCTCCCTAATAGTCCACCCAGTGGAATAGCATGGGATCAGAATAACCTGGTAGACACCAGAGATGATACATCAACCCCATTAAAAATCGATACGAAAGACCTTCATTAGTAGCCCTGATATAATCATATTGGAATCCTTTGCTGAAGCAATGTCAAATTATATAAATGGAATAAGATGCAACAGAACACATAAGATATCTACAACTTAAAAGTATATTCAGTAAGGGCATAATATCCATCTGTTTAAATTCACATTACAAAAAGGATCGGTTTATAGAACCTGAGTTATGAATTCAGAACAAAACTAGATTATTTTATTTCAATGAATTATAGAACTAATATGTTGGAGAATGAGATAATTGTAGATTTTTTTTTTAAATAGTGTTTGCCAGCACCAATTGTTGAATAATGATGATACTGTATCAACATCAAAAACTATTGTGCCCTTCAATTGGGTCTAAGGGCTCCGAATTAAAATATGTCTTTGTAGATAATAAAACAAGGATATCAACCTTGTTTAAATGTATTTAAAATTTTTAAGTTACAATACAAAAGTGCTGAACATAAATAATAATACACTGAAATGTATAATCTTTAAATTAAACTTTTATCTGAGAAAACTATAAATCAGAAGCAATTGTGCAATGAGATCCTATGTACTCTTTGCCCAGTTTTCCCTCATGGAAACATCTTGCAAAACTATAGCATAGCATCAGTATTAGGATACTGACATTGATGCAGTCATGTGCAGACAGTTCCATCATCACAAGAATCCCTCAGGTTGCCTTTTTACAGCCAACTTGACTTCCCTCTAATCAACCACCTTTCTTAGTCCCTGATCATAAATCTGTCCTTCATTTCTATAATTTTTTTCATGTCAAAAATATTCTAAAAATATAATCATACAGTATATAAACTTTTGGTAGTCCCTCCTTGGGTTTCAAGATTCCTAGCCAACCTACCTTCTTTCTGCCTTCCAGATTATTCCTACATTTATTATATACACTGAGTGGCCAGATTATTATGATCTCTGAACACATAATAATCTGGCCACTAAGTGTATATCCTATATAATAAAAGGCTAATATGCAAATTGTCCCCTTGACCAGGAGTTCAACCAGCAGGCAGGCCGGCCAACCGCCCATGTCCCCTCCCCCTGCCCAGGCCAACCAGACCCCACCAATGCACGAATTCATGCACCTTTCAGAGATCATAATAATCTGACCACTCAGTGTATATAACGCCCAAGGGTTTTATCGATAGTTGTATTTAGTGAGGGAGTTACAGAAAAGTACATTGATTCCAACTTCCTGGAAACAGAAGTCCAAATGATAGAATTTTAGACTCTAAGGTTGATATACTTCCAATTACTTTAATTGAATCTTTTAAAATACTTACCAATAGACTTTAATGACTTCTTATCTATTAGCTTCTAAGTGAATTTCTGGGACATACAATCATAATTTGTTTTGTAGATTTTTTTTTAAGTATTTCAACCTGATTTAGTTATAGAGAGAAAATATATCCTTTCAGCCAGTAATGATATCAAGAAAATATGTAATTACCTATCAGGTGAATTAGAAGTGTACAAATTATATCAGATGTGTCAAGGTGAACAGATTAATAAAAAAGAAATAGATTTAGGCTTAGGTCAGCTTTGAATGCCAAAGGTTAAAACAACTGGAATACTTTGAGTTTTTCAAAGTGAATAATTGTATATTTGCCTAGCACAGTGTCTTTCATTATAATTCTAGCCACCTTTTAAAAAGGAACAAATAAATAATTGTATTTTAACTCCAGGTTCTCAGATTTACTATGGCAATATAAACCACTGTTTGCTTTGGGCACCATCACTACTCTTCACAGCACCCAAACTTCTAGGCACTAGGCCATTTGTTCCTCCCTGAATAATAATTACCATCTTCCCAGAGTTTTTCTGAGATCTGCTTGGAAGATGTCTTCTCCTTTCCTCTCTCAAAGTCCTTCCATCTCTTGAGGTTTATCTCCAAAGTGCCAATCTACACCTTACCCTGATAATTAATTGCCAGCTCTTGGGGGAGACAGCAATTGAATTCAGTCTTAAGGATGAGTTAGAATTGTTCAAAGGTGCAAGGCTGGACAGGCAGGAGAGGGAGGAGGCGTAGGGCATTCACATGCTTTGTTGGTAGAATGGGTTAATGAGTTAAAGAACAGAGGAGGAAAACCACCTGATGTATGTCAGCAAAGCACCAAACAGCTTACTACAGGCATCAGTTTTGAGATTAGGAGTGGTGAAAAATGAGGCTAGAAGGGGAGCTAAGTATAACATTAGGAAGCATTTGTATTCCATGAAAAAATCATACTTTTTTAGTAATCACTTAGTAGACATTTAATTTTTTTGTTTGTTTGTCACTTAGTAGACATTCAATTTCCTTCCTTCCTTCCTTCCTTCCTTCTGACACTTATGTCAATTTACTTCAAATTACAATTAACCTGAGTATCTTTGCTACACGATTGCAAATTCCTTTAGGATGAGATTGTATCCAAAACAGTGGCTCTAACCGGGGGAAATTTTGCCCTTTAAGGGATATATGGCATTTCTGCTGACATTTTTTATTGTCCCAAATGTCATCTGTCTTGATGGGAGGATATTACTAAACATTCTATAACGCACAAGAGACCTCACAAAATATTGCTTAACCCAAAATATCATTGTTGCTGAGGTTGGAAATCCTGGCTTAGTTCATCTTTGCAGCCCAGGTAGCAAACTAGCAGAGTTGCACATTTTAGGAGACAGAGTTGTCAGAAATGATTTGAAACCCCTCTTCTGTGGGTGAGTTTTATAAATCACCATGCTGGAGTAAAAATTAATTGGTTATTTATATGGTGTAAGAAAATTAGAAGATAACAGAGGTTTATGAATCTTGATTAGTTTGGAAAAAAACAAATTTTCATTTGTATTTAGAGGAGACCAATTTAAAAGCTAAAGTTCTCTTAATCAGCAAGCTTTTGTAATGAAATGCAGCAGGATTTACTTTTCTATCAAAGCAGCTCCCTTGATAGTTAAAGAATGCAACCAAATACAATTAAAAGATCACTGGTAAGCAGAATACAGTGCCTTCCCTGAATTCTGGGAGAGTAGTGCAGTTAATAATCTAGAAGCTTAATGGAAATTTAAACTTTTTTGGCCCTGAATCTATCAATGTTGCTTACCTACATTTTTATATCCAAAAGTGATGAAATAGTAAGAATCAAAAGAAAATTTGTGATTTTTGCAAGAAGAAAAAGTTTTATAGATAATTCAAGTAACAAGTATTAAAAATTGAAAAGAAGAGATAAATTATTAATAAATCTGTAGCAATTAGCCATGGATGGTAAGGACTTCATGTGGAGGAAGGGGAGGAGCTATAGACATGACCGGGGCATTTAATCAAACCGTTGCCTCTTTACCTAGCTACAATCATATCCAAGTACCAATGACAGAGTATCATGGGGCCAGGCCACACAATGATGAGAGCATTTTTATGAGTCCTGGTGGATAAAAGATTAGGAAGTGTTAGTATGCCAAAACCGGTTTGGCTCAGTGGATATAGCATCAGCCTGCTGACTGAGGGGGTCCCAGGTTCAATTTTATTCAAGGGCACATACTTTGGTTATGGGCACATCCCCAGTACGAGGTGTGCAGGAGGCAGCTGATTGATGTTTCTCTCTCATCGATGTTTCTGGCTCTCTATCTTTCTCCCTTCCTCTCTGTAAAAAAAAAGAAGAAGAAGAAGAAGAAGTGTTAGTATAATCTATTTTTCCAGTACCCATGAAAATGCTTAAATCACCATATGACTTTGTTTGGTCAAATCAAAATTTTTGATAAAATCAAATGGAAGACACTGGTTTTTAATAATGCCCTGTACTTGAAAAATCAGTCCCATAAAAGCAATGATCCTGATGATCCTTTTACATAAGAAAATAGTTCTTACTATCACTCTTTTATTGCCAATAGCAACATATAATTCAATGAAAAAATGCTGATTGATTTTTTTTTTTTTAAGAAAACTAACTCTGCTAATACAACATCAGTGGTATCCTTATTTAGTTGTTTATTCCGTGCACTGCACTGGTTTAAATACTGCATTTGGGGATCGCAATGGTGGGGAGGGCAGGACAAATTCCCTCTCATCCAGGATCTGCAAACAAAAGCCCTTGAAGAATATCTTTCCCAGTCTTCTCTCCCATCCATTCCTCCCGGAGCAGGTCACTGCTTCTGCCCGTTCTCTTTGGAGGAGAGTTCGATACTATCGCATCGTACTTTCTCCTTCAAACCCAAATTAGAGATTTTCTAAAGTTTCCTTTAACTGGATCCCCTTTGTCTCCAAATAGTTCTGTGCTCATTACATAACCATCAGTGTCCCGTCCGTCTTAAAATCCTCCTCTCACATCTTCCAGAAGGATCGCTGCCAGCTAATACGAGATCTTCAGTAGACTTACCACGCAGGGCGGCCTGTTCCTCGGCTTTGGATCGGAGGCTGCAGCCTTACCTACGGTCCCTTCCCTTCCCCGCACCAAATGCTGTCCTGGCGGGTCAGGGCTCAACGCTTTTCTGAAATGCCACCGTGAATAATCTTCATCACCGTTCTGAGGACATACTTTTAAAGATTATTAAACTGGATCATTTTGAGTAATCATTTTTTCCACTTAGCAGTTAGTTTGCTTCCTTCCAGCAGTACTCATAAGTTGACAAAATAGACGGAGATGAGGGAATACAATCTAAGGGTGAGATATCACAGGACTTCGCCATGTTCCTGGGCAGGGACCCATTTCAGTCAGTGAAGACTTGCCTGCCCATGGGGACCTTTGTGTGTTATGCTTCAGAAAGGACAACGTGATGTGTGAGTCCTCGTGTTAGTGCATTAGGATACTCCTTACCCATGGGTGTCCATCTCATCCTAATTATACTTGGTCTGCCCAGTTCCTGGTCGAGGTCTAAATCAGAGGTCTTTTTACTGATAGAGTCTTCATGCAAATCATGGACTCTCCTTACTATTTTTCCCTGAAAACATTTTTATGCTAGTCAGTGACTCATGCAAGTCAATCAGAAGTTGACCGGCACACATGCAAATGTAGTTGCATTAATGAGTGGCCATAATTTTTTTTTCCTTTTCCTGCATCTACAATAACTTGTTTTAGATTGCCTGGCAATTAGCAAGTCTTACCCATAATTGCAGGTCAGAGGAAAATATTTCTTTATCAGGCAGATAGATGTCACTGGCATCAGGAATCCACGCTGGAGTTAGGATCCTGTCGGATGGACCATCTTGGGACACTAGGCCTAGTCATAAACTGCCTGCCTTTATTTTTTTTTAATATATTTTATTGATTTTTTTATAGAGAGGAAGAGAGAGGGATAGAGAGTTAGAAACATCAACCAACTGCCTCTTGCACACCCCCCACTGGGATGTGCCGAAACCAAGGTATATGCCCTTGCCCGGAATCGAACCTGGGACCCTTCAGTCCGCAGGCCGATGCTCTATCCACTGAGCCAAACCAGTTTTGGTAAACTGCCTGCCTTTAAAAGCCACTCCCCCCAGCGTGCTCCAGTCCTGCTGCCTTTACCTCCTGTCTAAAGCACCTCTGTTTTGTTTCAGCTGGCAGGGTTCATCTACGCCTGTTATGTTGTGAAATGTATAACTGAAGAGGAGGACAGCTGTAAGTACTAAAGCTCTATTCTGTTTCTTTCAAGTTCAAAGCCTCTCCCTTACTGCCTCCTGCCTAGCCTTACTCGTTCTCAGACAATATCCCCCAACACGTCATTAGAACAGGCGATAAGCCTTTTGTATCCACAGGGCTAAAGTGTTTTCATAAAAGTATAGAGGATATCAAAACAATTGGGGAAGGGTTCCTTTTGAAAACATATTTCTTTTTTATTGGAAACCACTGTTATTTCTTATAACAATTCAGAAAGGAAATAGGAAGGGAAAAACTGGAGATGGAAGTGGTTTCTAAAATTGGTTAACTTGACTGTTCTGTTTTTATTACCCTTTTATCACAATCAACAATAGTTCCTAAAACTCTCACAAGAATTAACTTCGGATTAATTCAAGAAGTTTGTCTTTAGGAAAGGAAATGTTTATACAGTATTTCTTTTTTGTTCCTACTCTTGGATGCAAGTAGCTAGAACTCTGTGTCTGAGTCTCAGCATGGAGCCCTATTGCTTGGTCCAGAGTTGAGATGGCGGTGCCCTCCTGTAAGCCTCAAGTGGCTCCACTATCCTCTGCTCTTTTAAAAACAGCACATGCAAGGTTTCACTCTGCCCTTGCCACCTAAGGATCTGAAAGAGGGGGATTGGAAAGACTTTGAGTCTCTCAGAGTGCTATTCTGGGCACTTGCCATGCACCTATATTTACTCAGGAAAAATCAAAATTGGGAATCATTCTTTTTGGTATTCAAAAATATTCATAATGATGGTGTTTTGAGATGGAGGGGGGAAAAAGTGGAGAATTCACTGATCTGTTACAGAATGATTTGAGGAACACACAGTACATAGTTTATATTATTTTATGTATGAAAGGAAATGAATGCCCTTTTGCTAAAAAAGCATTTGTAAAATGTTTTTCAATGTGTCAAGTGCTCTGTGAGGCTTTGGAGATTTTACTAGTAAGATTGGTAGCACACAATCTTTTACCTCTAGGAATTTACCATCTGGTAGGAAGGAGCAATTGTGGACAAATAAGTATAAAACCCTCCAAAGTCCTAGTGGGGGAAAATAGGAAAGAGACCAGGATACTCATTATAGAGAAGGATACTCTTACACTCTTGAGCTTGATCTTGAAGATGAGTAGATGAAAGGATGAATAGCGTAGCCAATGTGGGAGTAAGGTGATTCCAGGTAAAAGGTGAGAAAGCACCAAGGCATCTCATAGCTGGTCATGTTGGGAGCACAGAAGCCAGGTTAATATGACTGGGTTGCTTCTTGTGCTAGAGGTGGACATCCAAAGAAGATTAGGAAAGAGAGCATGGATGAGACAGTAGAAAAATGGTGTGGCAGAGTGAGGAATTTGGACTTCGTTTTGTATAACATGATGGCAAATCAATTGGCAGGTGGCTTATAAAAAAAGAATAATACAGTCACATTTGTACTTTAGGAAAATCATAGTGGTGTTGGTGTGAAGGAAAGACCAGAAGCCGTGGGACAGGTTAGAAAAAGGGAGACTAGTTAGACTTCATGACAATAACTGAGATACAAGATTATGAGGTCTGGACCATGTTGTAGAGGGACAGCATCGATATGACAGGAGTCATGCTAAATCCAAGTGATTAGTGGGCTGTGTGGTACTGTGTAAGGGACAATGAAGACACTGATAGGTTCCTGGGTTTTTGGTGTAAGAGAATGGGTACATGGAAATGTCACTTGAGGAAAATAAAATGGGAATGTGAAAACGTGTTTCATTTGAACAGTTTGAGATGAAGATGCCTAATGAATATGCAAGAGAAGGCATCTTTAAGTACTTGTCTTGCACACAAAAGATTTATTCCAAGTTATTAATGGATTTTTAAATACATGGACCCCACAAACTATGGAAGTGCATTCAGATATTGCCATGCAGTGTTTTTGTGCCAAATCTTTAATGAAAAGAAAGTCTACAGGTTAAATTTCATTTGAGAGTTGAGTTCCTTAGGCTATAATGATTGGTTTCATTTCACAATGACACCAGTGCATTTTTTACTTCAGGAAATACTGACATGCCAAGTCGCCTAGACAGATAATCAGTATCTCTCTAGAATAGTATCTCCCAGACGGGACCCTAGAAATGCTGGTTCATAGATATACTGCTAAAAAATAGATCCCAAAGCCAAATAAGTTTGACACTGGAAACTTAAAATGTACATTTACATACTCACATCTTTGTGACCGCTGTAATAAAGTAGTATATTCAATTTTTCTTAATCCACAATTGAGCCATATTACATTGGATGACATATAGTGAGGCCAAACACAGATCACAGAGAGAAGCCACAAATAGGTTTGCAGTTTTATTACACTCACTAAAGGACTGGCACATGAAAATTCATGCATTGGAGGGGACAGGAGTCCCTCAGCCTGACCTGCCCCCTCTCATAGTACGGGAGCCCTCAGGGGTGGGAGGAGACATGGCAATCAAGGGAAGGTGATGCCCCCATCACACCTCTGCTGCTGCCACTGCTGGCAGCGCAAGCCTCAGTTGGCCCTTGTTACCTGAGCCTCAGGCGGCCCTGGGCAGTTGGGCAGCCGTCATCAGAGGCTTGCCTACACTTGGGGCCGGCCCTGAGAGGCTGAGGGGCTGAGGGGACTAGGAGACTCTGGAAGTAAGAGCCTTAGTGGGGCTGAGGGGACTGGGCGCCACCATCTAGTGGCTGTGTGCACCGTCATCTTTGAGGGCAGGGCAGTCAATTAGCATATTCCCTCCTTATTAGCTGTGGACACCACCATCTTTGAGGGTGGGGCAGTCGATTAGCATATTCCCTCCTTATTGGCTATGGGGTCTGCCATCTTTGTGATGGTGTGAGGGTTAATTAGCATATTCCCTCTTTATTAGAATAGGGTCCTAGGGAGGACACTTCATGCCACATAGGTCCACACAGAAAGTGCCAGGGTAGATCACAAGGCAGAAAGAGAGAGCAAACTGGGCAAGTGCCTTTACTGTTGTTGTTGTTTTTTTCCTTTTTTCCATCTAAAGAAATGGACAGGACAGGCTAAGCAAGTTTAGTACTAGCTAGCTAACTTTAAAAGTAAGTCCTTGTGAAGTGCATGTTCACTTGACTATTAGAGAATATAGTTTGGGGCTACCTAAAGTCTCCAGGTATTTTAGGTGAGCTAGGGCTTACTTGAGATCAGCCAGTGATCATTTCGTAGATGTTAAAACATCAATTTACAAAAGTTAAAAGAATAATAATGTCCAAAACAAATGAACACAGAATGCTTTTTCATAAGAAGTCTTAATAAATTAGAATTCCAGAAAACACCTTTTACAGAATTCGCCGTAGATCTAGTTTTGGCCAAAACCAAATATGTTTTGAAAGATCAGGTTTATCTTTCAAGCATCTAATCAACTATTTCCCCAGATACTCTAAAGTCATGCTTATGTCTTTCTATATATTTTGACCATAATACTTTATCTTCCTTTATTACCCCAACTTCTCATAGGCAAGTTTTATAATTTTAGTCTTTTTGCTCAGTGGACAAGATATGAATTACTTTTCCCATTTTTATATCCAAGCTGAATTGCCTTAGAGTTTCACGGGACTAAACAGCCTGCTGGAGATGCTCCTCTGGGCTAGTTCTCTGTCCAGACAGCTATGAGTATTGAGTACAGTGCTTTCATTTAATATTTTCATCTATTGTCATAGTCTTGGTCATTTCTATGTTCATCTCTAGACACTGCCTTAAACACATGGCTTCCAATGCTTAAGGGTAAAGGTTTGAAATTTCTGTCTAATTTTTGGTAATCATGTCACAGAGGAAATTATTTTGATCCTTTAAAAGCATCCTGGCTTATTGAAACTCAAGCACACACATACACAGGCATGCACGTGTGTGAACTCACAGAAAGTAAGCCCTGATGAATGGGACAGTTTAATGTCTGAGTCATCAGGGAAGGGCAGGGTCTCTGTGTCTGCTCTTGCCTGCTGTGGATTTGTAAGGAAGCATCCAGATAGGAGTGCCGTGCAGGAGGAGGTGCTACCTGCCTGCCTAGTTGGTTAAGTTTCCACTCCGCTGAGCCCCGTTATGAAGAGAGCAGTTTGGGTTCTGTGACTGTGCTGAGTGAGGTAACAGCCCAAGTATGGCAACTGGAAGATGACAGTGTTCTTGGTGTCAATATGAGGCTGGCCAGCCATAGTCTCAGTTTTGACACCTCAGACCTCAGCAGCAAGTGTGACGAGGGAGCCTCAGAGACAGAGACCTCTGGGGGTAATGGAGAGGGTTCGGACTCGAACTTAGATGCATGAAACAGCAACCAACCCTCATTGAACTAGAAGGAGTAAGACTGCAGGCACATCAAATGCTGAGAATTATGTTTTTCTTATTCCCCCTTTTAAACAGTATCTCGTTTGCTTTTCTAGAGCCCAGTTTGATGAATATTTATATGGACATTTGAATGCAAAGTTATTGATTTTTCCTATGAAAAAGCCTGGACCTTGAAGTGTACATCTCTTAGCCTTTCATTAGCTAAGCCAGAGCCAGAGCCACAGCCTGCAAGGCGGCTGGCTGTGCGGACTCACAGAACGCCACTGCCATCTGCTGTGCTTCCCGGGAGATAGCAGCCACCCTGGGAGCAGAGGTGACAAACAGAAAGATGGGACACTACAGCCCCCAGATATCTGTCACCTGGGGCTGCAGTGGTAAAATATAAGAGCTGGGTGGCTCAGCCAACAGAAATTCATTTTCGCACAGTTCACAAGGCTGCAAGTCCAAGATCAGGTGTTGGCAGATTTGGTTTCTTCTTCAAAAGCCTCTTTCCTTGGCTTCCAGAAGACTAACTTATTGTTTTGTCCTCACGTGGGCTTTCTTCTCTGTGTGGACATGGCCTTGGTTGTCTCTTTTTCTTCTTATAAGATCACCAGACCCATTGAATGAGGGCCCCATACTTATGGCATCATCAACCTTAATTACCTCTTTAAAGACCTCATCTCCAAATACAATAACATGGGAGGTAAGGTCTTCAATATATAAATTGGGGAGGAGAAAAGACACAATTCAGTTCATAACACACACACACACACACACACACACACACACACACACACACACACACACACACATCATGTGGCTCCCAGATATTTGAAAATACGTATATGACACAAAGTTGGGCTACCTTGGCTCACTGGCCCATTGGCTTCCTGTGGGTCAGAGGATCCAGGCTACAGTGCCACCATCTGCCCAGGTTCCATGCTCATTGTCTCCAAGCAGGAGCATTGGGCCAGCACCTCCTGCATGGGTCAGGGTGATCTGCCTTCTAATTAGAAGCTTCTCACCAGGAAACGGAGCTGGGACCCTGCTCCAGAGGGTGCTCCTTGACACATGAACCCTATTTGAGTGGGACAACTATCCCAGCCTATCCTATAATAAAAGGCTAATAGGCAAATTGTTCCCTCAACTGGGAGTTCCACTGAGAGTTTGACCAAGGAGTGGGGTCGGCTGATCAACCTCCCAGGTCTCCTTTCCCTGGCCGACCTGGCCTGATCTACCCAATCAAGGCAGACCCCACCTGTGCACGAATTCGTGCACTGGGCCTCTAGTTGTTTTATATTTGTTCATGAAAAGGCAGCCGTGTGTTTTAGGGGAAAACGTTTTCTCCAGGAAAGCAGACACCCCTTGCTGGGCCATCTTTGTGTCTGGCTCTGCACCTCACGATCTGGTGCCAGCCATGCTGAGTTTTTCTTATGATCTCTGGTCTTTTTGACCTGTTCTCTTTTACAGTAGTCTGTGGAAGAAATAAGATGTTCTGAGATTCCTGGTCTGATGTGCCTTTTGTTATATACTATGCAGCTCTTCTCTCTCATTTAACCCTCAGTTCTGCACCACAGTTAGATGCCTACTTCAGTGATAAGACTAAGAACATACGTCTCTGCTTCGTTAGCATCATTAGATAAACATCACTGATCTATAATAGAAAAAAAATCATTTAATTTCTCAATTTTTATTATGTTTTCTTATAAGCATTTTGCTTCATAATTAAACTAAAACTAAACATCAGTCCTCTTTTTTAAAAAAGGAGTTTATTTTTCTAAAAGAGAACTGATGTGTTATTAAATATTCAAATAATCTGGAAAAGGTTATGGCATGTCATTTTAAAAATATATTTTTTAAAGTATTGAAAAATGAATTCTAGATATAGATGCACACACGCAGGAAACAACCAAACCAAACACAAGTCCATAAAAACCTGTCCTGAATTCTTTAAACCCACTGGCCTTGGGATAAAAGTCCCAATCGATTTATAGAATCTTTCACTTGAAAAGCAAACCACGGGAAATTATTCACTTCTCTGAGGCTAATAATTTTCTGCTATTTTTGTTTGATCTTTTTCTTTTAAAGCCTGCTGGCCTGTGCATCTGTGTATTGAACTCCATTCAGTATGTTTTGATCATTTTTCCTGTTTGTCAAGATCATTGAGTTTGGATGCAATCTTTGAGCACAACATACACTCTCCCACCTGTGAGGGAGGTTGGGGGAAAGCAGGGAGGGCTACTCCCCTATTTAAAAATAGTTGTTTCTTCCTGATTATAAAGGATTGCATTTTGGCTGCAGAATGTATAGAAAATACAGCTATAAAAAATAGAATCACCCCACAATTCTAAATTGGTTCTCAGCATTTTGGCATATTAAATGTCTTCTGGTCTTCCTTCTTTCCTCTCTTCTTTCCTTTCTTCCTTCCTTCCTGTCTATCATCTGTCTATCTACCTGGTTGTTAGGGCCACATCATACATCTGTTTGGTAGCCTGTGCTTGCTTTCCTGTTATTTATATATCACTCTATATATATATAAAGGGGCAGGCAATTAGCAGTTTAAAAAAAAGTGCCAACTTCTTGGGAGTCAGGTTGACAGATAGAGTTATGAGAATTTTACTTTTCAAGTGTTGTAAGGCTTTCAAGCAATCAAATGAAAGCCTCGTATATTATTGTTTCATCATCTCTTTAGAACATCATTTTGGAATTCTGAAAGTGACTTGGTGAAATAATATTGCCCATATCTGCCAGCCCTCCCAAACTTTCCCCATCTCTGAACAGAATCACATATTATCTGACACTGGAGCCCAGAACTTTTAATGTTGCTGGTCTCTAGCCACGCTCTTCTGAACTGAAGTAGGACAAGGTAGAAGGTGCCATCTTGCTTCTTCTCCAACTCCCCAAAGCACAGGAGCTCTGCGATCATTTAATTTTATGACTTTTTGTCCTACTTAAGATTTCTTTTGGACTAAAAATACGGCAGGGCTTTAAATGATGGAAAACTATGGCCTATGGCTCTATTTCAACACTTTAACTTTATAGATCTATGAGGATTAATTGATGTGTCCAAGCTAACTGAGCTTGGTTGTGAACTTTTGACACCGATACAGCACATATTGACTCCTTCTGAGAAAGAGCGTGTTAGGGATGCCGCTGAGGACCACACCTGTGTTGACCACAGCTATGTTCCCAGCATCTAACATAACCCCTACCTAGAGCAAGACTCAGTAAGTATCTGAGAAATCAATGAGTGAATCATTCAGCTCTGCACAAACATTTCCTGGACTATACGGAAAATGCGACATTTCCTTAGACCCCAGTTTATTCCAATTAAATGAATAACCAATTAGCATAAAGCTCCTTTTGACATTTTCTAAGAGAATAAAAGGAAAAGGAAAAACACGCTGTCATATGTAAAAGACTAAACAAATGATCAACCCCTGAAACAAATGCCCACGTATACATATGCCTCCTGTCAATCACATGCAAGTTCCTGTCAGTGACAACAGTATTCCCCAACAGTGAGACAGAGCAATTTTTACAGTTAACTCTCCCAAAATTTAGCACAGCTCTTTTTCAGCTTACTGTTAAATTGCTCCCTCTTGTGGTCAGTGAAGAGAAAAGAAAAGAGCTCTTGTCTTTCCATTTGGATAGTCAGGTCAAAGTTGAGTCTGATTCTTCCAGTCACTTCTGACTCTCCCCCTTTCTTCACAATGTCTCCTCCGTTATACTACACACTTTTTATACACACTCACGCACACATTCACACATGCACATGTGCACCGTGATCATCTTTAAGTAAGGCTTATGTTCCCAATTCAAAAATATGAGGCAAAGAAAGTGATCCATTCTCTATCTTTTGTTTATTCAATACAATGGGACCTTGATTCTAACTTTATGTGTTACAGAAGCAAGCATCAGGCCTTTGTTTCTACAGAATCAATGTTGAGGCCTTTGTTTATAAAGAATCAGTGTTGACAATATTCAGCCTAGCAGAGGGGTGTGATAGAGGAGGTATTTCATTTAGAACACTCGAGTCATCCAACAGAGGAATCCTACCCAAGTGTGATACTCAGCCTCGATAAAAAAGAAAGCCAGAGCACGTGAATGGAAGAAGTGATGACATTTACAGCACGTTCTGATGTTCTGCTGCTGCTTCCCATTTTGCAAGGCCCAGCCCTCCTGTGATGGGGGTTCTGTATCTGTTTCCTCACCATCTCTTGAAGCTCGCATTGATAACGACATGAGAAAGAAAGTAGCTAGCAGAGTGGCAGAAAAAAAAATAGGATGCTTTTAGCACCAGGTGTAGAGCTACATGCATGAAAAATCAAGTTGCTGTGTCCCTCCAGCCCCTCTGGAAAGAACAAGTGAGAACCAGAACAGACCTCGTGCTGGCACAGGAAGCAGAACTCTGAAAGCCCTGAGGCTGAGAAAGGAGTCCACACTTTAGAAGTTCATCTTGTGATAATGAATGATGCCGGCGGGGGTGCCCACTTCATTATGCCCAGTTGTGCTTGCCTTCTGGAAGAGGCAGCTAATGCAAGCAGGAGGCTGGGCTTCGCTACTTCCTTTTTAACAGCAGGGGAACTGAGCACTGCATCTCTAAGGAAGACCACCAGGCATGCAGAACTGAAACGTGAGCATAGCACTGAGAGAGCTCCTTGTGGGGAGGTGAGCATAAGGGAAATCCTCAATCCTTTGTGACTTGTAAACAAGTCTGTTCCAGCAGCAGAGAGGTGGCTGGGGAGGCCTGGGCCAGGACTGGGGTGGCCTTCTGTCACAGGGAGTGAAGAGAAACAAACTAGAAGCTCGCCAGGAGGTGAGGTTTGTTTAAATAATAGAAAAGTAATTAGGCTGAAGACAAAAATCAGCGATGGCATTTTATAATTACAATTAATTTAAAGGTTAATTTCCTTTGGTGCTGAAATCTTATTTAAAACATTTACCAGAAAAGGAAATTAGGATGTTACTATCAAGAGGCATAGAGTGCTTCTGGGAACCCGTGCCTATTATCACTTGAAATTAGGTTAGACCCAACATGGGAATTTCAATTCATTTCCGTGTAATAATAGACGGCGGTCAGGGCTCAGAGTCAGCAGGGTTGGCTGGGGCGGGCAGTGCAAAATTTGCATTTTTGGGTTTGTTGGTTTATGGGATTAATTGCAAGTGTTTCCAACAAAGGAGCTTAGTTTATACATGAACAGTCCTGACACAAAAAGAAAATTGGATATGGATTGCTGCTTTTGTAACTAATGAAGTTGATGTTGAAGAAATTCCCAAGAGCAGTGAGGCGAGAGGAGGCCCATAGTCACACATCCATACACCTACATCGCTGAAATTAACCGAATGGGGCAACAATATTTCTATTGGCTACAGACCTGTCAATCCTATTCCCCTCTCCCAGGCCCCACCTTTCCATCACTCTGTTTTCCAGTTGGGAATTGTCATGCCTCGGGTTTCAAATGCCAAATGTATGTGTATATATATATATATATACCCTATTCAGCAGCCCATCTCCCTGGGAACTTGACTAGAAAAAATCAATGCATAATAGTAGCAATAGCCAGAGGGAATTAATCTTTCTGTACTAATTTCCCTGCTTACTATGCCTTGGCAGATTTGCTCTTTGTAAATATTTTATTGGTATCACTGGCATGTAAACCAAGCCCAGCAATATGGAATTGTGCAGAACCATGGAGCTATGAACAACATTAGCAATCATCTACTTTAATCCTCTAATTTTAGAGGAAAGGAGTGTGTAAACCCTTGCTCCAAATCAAATAGTCATTTAGAGGCAGAGCTGGGAGCAGAAGTTAAATTTCTTGATTCTAATTATATTTTCTACATCCCTTTGCCGTGATCCCTGAGATAGGTTCTTTCAACACATACTTTGAGAGAACCATCCTGTGCCAGGCTGGGGTTAGTCTACTAGGGATGAGGCAGGAACCAAACAGACACTGTCTTTGCCTTCATGGTGCTTGCGGTCCACCACACCATTCATATTACATCGAAGTATAATGAGCCATCAGACAAGGAGAGTAGGGGGTGCAGTGGGAATGTACCCAGAGCACCTGGCCCAAGTAAGGAGACAAAAAATGATTCCCTGAGGAAGCAACATTTCACCTGAAGCCTAACAGATAAATCAGAGGGACGTGTACAATTAGCAAAAATAGATGTGCCTTTTTTTTAAAGAGGACTACATTATTTTATCTATATTGACCCAATATACGCCATAATTCACACAGGAGTAATCTCACATGTTTTTAATGAGCTCAATATAGCAAGTCTAGTTTCGACTTTCCCAACTATCAATAAAAAGGTTAGAGTGCCGACTGGACATTCTCTTTCCTGAAAATGCAGCCATTGTTCTAAGAAAAAGATGATCCATTGAGGCGCAGGAACTTTGTGAGTTTCCTTTCTGGAGGCTGCAAAGTGACGCACAGATTGTGTTAGCAAAAAAATGCAAGGCAAGAGTATGTCTCTATTGGGTTATTATAGCACGCATGCTTTGTTTTTTACTGCCGTAATATGCATACATGAATGTGCCCACCCCCAATTAAAGCCACTGTGTCTAAATGGGCTGAGCATCCTAAATATATTCTGAAAGTCAGCTAAGAAACATACCCAATCATATCTAACTAGTAACAACTGCTCTCAACGTCAACTGAAAGGCGTGTCATGTAAAATTGAAAGCAATTCTAACAGGAGAGAACAAAACACTGGTGAATCTAATCTATCCAGACCACATGGCACAAAGCAGGCCAGGCACCTTGAAGATGTGTAGTTCTTACATCATGTTCTGCACGCTTCCCCACAGCTGCCGGAATTACTGAAGGTATCTGGCTGCATCCTTTTCTGTCTCATCACCACTCACTTCATGGAGCCTCTTGACTTCCTTCCTCAGGGAGGCTCAGTTGGATCATCTTCCTTAGGGAGAACAAAGGGTTCTTCAACATCGCCAATATCAAGCTTATCTGCCTGCCTGTGAAGCCCTGTTTTTTCTCCCACTTTGTTCTCTGGCCTCTCTCCTGGAGAAACGTATTACATCTCTCTCCACTGGAACCATTAACCTTCCTTCCTTCCTTCCTACATCCATGCCTGATGAGGCTTTGACTCAGTTTCTCCACTCCCAGCCCTGGTTGGCTACACATTGCTGGAGAAAGCAATGAACACGGCTGGATGCTCTCTCCTGCCCAACCGACTCGCAGCAGGACCCAATCCAAACCTCTCCAGGCCCGGAAGCCTAAGACCAAAACCCGAGGAAATCAATGCTATCAAACAAAAAATCTTCGCCTTCCCCAAGGACCTCAACAACACTCCAGACCAGCAATTGTCCTGTTGTCTCCCACAGCCCTGCCCAAGTCCAAGGGGAGTAGTTAAGCTTTTCCTCTCTAAAGAATCCTTCCATCGAGCCTTGGCCTCATGTCCTCCTCCCCATGCAGGAGGCTGAGCTCTCAGTGTCTTTATTCTTGCTCACTCCATTGGATTGTTCTTTCCCCTGCATTCATGCCTAAGACTCACAGACCATGGACCAGGCTGGTCCCAGCCTCTCTGTGTCCTGAGGAAAATACACAAAGTGATCGCCAAAAATATTTGGACTAATGGAAACTCAGATATATGGAGTTGTCTTATGTAAGATGCTGATAAGAAGTGAAGGCACAAGCTAAGACCAAGTCTTCGACTCCAAAGCTCTCAATCTTTACGCTACTTCAAAGCTTCCCTGTGATGTGCTGTCAAAGCAGTGGCTTTTATTATTAGAAGATTGTTCCATGCAAGATCCTGGACTGAGCAGAAAGCTGGCATGTGTCTCGCCTACAGTGTTGCCCTCCCTGAGAACTGGCAGAAAGAGACAAGGGCAAAAACACAAAAAAGTTTATCGGGTGGGACTTGTATTTCATTTTTGTAAGTTTTTAGATCCTCAAGCTTACAGTAATTACTCAACTACTTCTCATTAAAGAAATGTTTTAAAAATTTTATCAGCATCTTTTGTACTCTAATCTTCCATACTCTAATTGATTCTCTCTCTCTCTCTCTCTCTCTCTCTCTCTCTCTCTCTCTCTCTCTCTCTCTCTCTCTCTCTCTCTCTCTCTCTCTCTCTCTCTCTTTTGGTTTTTTTGTTGTTGTTGTTTTTTTTACAGTTTATTCAGAAATGCATACAAGGGTCTTCCATGAGCCAATCTATGTTCTGGGGCCTGGGGCTGTAGGAAACAGTAGTAAACTGTCCATCTTATACAGTTACATTATAGTGGAGGAATCAACAAATAAACAACTACATTTACTACTTGTCAGGTAGAGATATATTGCAATGAACCAAAATAAAGCCCAGTGAGGAGAAATAAATTCATGATTTATTGGAGGGGAGAGAGACAAGGAATCACCTGAAACTAATATAAAATATTGATTGTCATCTATAATTGAAAAAAAAAATTTAATGACAGCAAGTCCCCAATTTATTTTGCACCAATTTCAGTTACATTTCCCTCTTTCCAAGCATTTCCTGGTCCTTGCCATTTATATGTGCCCCTTGTAAATTAAATACATTTCCAAATTAAGCTAAACACCAACTTATTCCTGACATTCTTTTTTTGTTCTGAGAAAGGCAGCAACATTCTTCTAGCCAACTAATTTCTAAGAATCAACTTTGAATCTTGCCTTTTGCTTCCCTTCCTTCATATTCAAAACCTTGGCATGTCCTAGATTTTCTACCCCTTTCTCCATTTATCTTGCATTCATTGTCATATGTTTTTCTGGTCCTCCTCATTCTAATTCAGGCCTTCCCTAATTCCTCTGTCTTTCACATTTTATAATAAGCATTGAAATAGCAGAGACAAAACACCAAGTGGCTATAAGGAAAACATCTCTCTTTACTATGAAAAGCATCACTGTAGTCAAAGGTACACAAAATGGGGCTGAGAATATAAATAATTTCTGAGTGGAAGGACTGCTTAAATGTTTATATGCTATCTGCACGAGTTATCATACACAAAGGAAATGGATAAGCCTTGAGAGATGCTTGCTGTATCACCTCTTAAAGGTACATCACAGAAAATCAAAACTTATTTTTAACTGTCACTGGCAAATGCAGCACAGGTGGGTTTTTGTTTTGATTATGGTTCACATCAGAATATTCTGAGAATATTAGATTGGAGTTTGGAAGAAGATGAAGGAGTAAATTTTCTATAAATAACAGATAAAAGATACTTTATAAAAATAACAAAAGTAGACATCTACAACCAATAGAGGACTCTGACCATTAAGAGATTAATGGCAGTGGGTCACTTAGATTCCATTTATTCTTATTCACCTCCCTCAGATATTTAGGAAGACATCCATACAATTAGTCAAATGAATTCATGTGGAAAATGGCCTTACCTCATTCCATTGTCTGTGAACACAGGCCTGTATGTAAAATAAAGTACAGAAAATATGCCCTTTAATTCTGGTTTAAATCTGACACCCCCATCCACCTACCCAATGAATGAAATGGTAAAAACCCATCCTGGTTACATTCAAATCTGCTTTTTTCCTTCATGGATAATTAGAGTAAGTCCCAGACAACTCAAGCTCCATTTGCAAAGCATGCTAGATATGCCTCGTTTTCCCTGTGGCCTTTTCTCATGTCTTAGGAAGGTACATCCCTCTGGACTCAAGCTTTGTCTCCATTTTGGATCAAGATTCTAGCCACTGGACTTGAAGATTTATCTTGGTTTCTTCAGGTTATCCCTTGGTTTACACCATGATCTTTGGCTGACAGTTACCACCTGCCTTTTTCTACCATTCATCTGAAATCCTGAGGGGAGGATAGGGAGCCTAAGGAAATATATAAAAGTAATAACACATGAACCTGAGCTTGACTTGGATCTCAATGGAGGTGGAGGAGACACACTGTTTACATCTACCCTGATCTTGAGCTACTCTAATACCCTCTGTTCTCCCTGGTGAGGACCTTCCTACTGAAAGGGAACCTCAGAAAATGAAAACTTTGATGCTGTGAAAATCTCTCAGCAAACTATTGTTTAAGGAAAGTCTTAGTGTTCACAATGGTGAACCCAAATGAAAGAGAATTTGGACTCCATCTGCAGCAAATCCCCAGGCATAGACAATAATTTCTCAAAATACAAACTTTAAATGTAGTTACCATTAAATTGTTATTTAGCTCTTCTGGTTCTGCTTATCTTAGCTAATGTACAAATGTGGGCAATTCAGAAAACAAAAGATTCTCTTTTTCTCTCATCTTCTATAAAACACTTGGTACAGTTCCATAGTTGTCCCAAATTAAATAATGTCTGTCTGTCTTTCTCCTGCACTGCACAGGCTTAGAATGAGTCCTGATTTTTTTCCAGGGGCTTATAATTTTCTTTTTCCAAACCCTGTCTCATCTAGCACTATATGTGCCTTATCTTATTGTATCCTCAAGCTAATTGTATGAATTAATTATTGTAATTACTACTTTTAAAAGCTGTTAAATGATTTGTCTAAGGTCACACAGCTGGCAGATGGTCAAAGCAATATTTGAACCGTGATCCTTCCAACATCAGGGTCTGTTTTTTTTCATTATACTATTTTAATTTTGATGAGAAGAGGAATTCTGTCTTTAAAAAAAAGTCACAGTAAGAAATGTTATATAAACCATAAAAAGACATGGAGGCACTTTAAATGCATATTACTAAGTGAAAGAAGCCCGTCGGAAATGGATACACACTGTATGAGTCCAATTACATGGCATTCTATAAGAGAATGTAGACTAGGGGTGTCGAACTCAATCAGAGAAGGGGCCAAAATCTAAAATCCAGCCTAAATCGCGGGCCGAATGGTTTACTGAACAGTCATAAACTGTCATTGTGATGGAAACGCAGCGGAGTGCAGTGATGACAGCGTGGTGCGGGCCACATTGCAAGGCCTGGCGGGACGGATTTGGCCCGTGGGCCTTGTGTTTGACACATGTGAAAACGATCAGTGGTTGCACATGATCTCACTCACTTGTGGAATATAATAAACAGCTGATGAACAAAAAATAGACCCAGAGACACAAAAGCATCTAACAGACTGTCAAACCTCAGAGGGAAGGTGGGGCAGGGGCAGAGGGGCGCAGTAAGAGATCAACTAAAGGACTTGTATGCATGCATATACTCATAACCAATGGACACAGACAGTAGGGGAGTGAGGGCATGTGCTGGGAAGTAGGAGTGGTCTGGGGGAGGTCAGTAGGGGAAAAAGAGATATGTAATACTTTAAACAGTAAAGAATTTAAATTAAAAAAAAAAAGATGAATGGTTGCTCGAGATTAGGAGAGAGGCAGAGATAAGAAGGCAGAGCACAGAGGATCTCTAGGGCAGTAAAATTGTTCAGTATGATACATATCATTATACATTTGCCAAAACCCATAGGTTATAAAACACCAAGAGTGAACCCCAATGTAAACTCTGGATTCTGCATGGCAATGATGGGTCAATGGAGCTTCATCAATTGTCACAAACGTACCACTCTGGGGAAGGTTGATAGGGAGGTTGTATATCTGTGAGGATAGGATGTATATATGGACTCTGTACTTTCTGCTCAATTTTGCTGCAAACCTAAAACTGCTCTAAAAAATAAAATCCAATTTAAAAAGATGTCCCCACTAAACAGACAAATAGACATCATAAATTTTATATTACTGCACACCTTGCTCCACTTTCTACCCATAACACTCAAGGCATTATAAAGAGAACAGGTGAGGGGGGAGTCACTTCCTTGAGGGAACTATCTTTTTTTTCCCCCTCCACAATTAGTCACTTTTGATTTACTAGATTATTACAAAGTTTATTTGAGGAATCTGTGTGAGACCTTGATCATGAACCGCGATCTCTTCTGAAAAGTTAATTAACGAAGGCTTGTCCCTTTTCAGTTGATTTCATAGGTGGCTTTGATTCTTATGGCTATCAAGGGCCTCAGAAGACGTCTCATTTACAACTACAGCCTATGTACATGTAAGTATTACTCGGGAGGTTTTCATCGGGGGTGCCAAAAGATGGTGAAGTGGAATTCTGTGGCACAAAATGATGGCATGCAACTTTCCTTCAGTTACATACTGTAGTATTTCTCTCCTGTTCATCTCATTCTGACTGGGATAATTCTGATACCATGTTCTTCATAATTATTTTAAAATTTAACTTAGAAATGCCACATCTAAAGTTACCTTAAGTCTTATATAAGTATCAACTACAGGCTATAAAAAAATAAAAAAATAATTTAAGAAAACCACCTTTACTCATATACTAATTTTTTAATTGCCAAAAAATTTTATATATTTAAAATCATATAACTTTGTAGGTAGTTGTATGTGACTAGATATAAACCATATGTTTTGTTTTTTCCCAGGATAGTCTAGATGTATACAGGTTATCCTGGTTGTGCTGGTATAATTATTACCAGCACCCCTATTTAGATAGTAAGTGTTAAGTTGTCACTCCAGTCAGATATAGTGTTAAAAAAAAAAAAATCAAAAAAATGAGCAACACTTTATCATTTTTGTGATTTGAAAAGTGAAAATGAATCCAGACTCTTTAACACTGAAACTTATCAGACCCTTAACTCTAGCACTCCAGAGAGCAGATATACGATTAGAGCCTGATTTTTATATCTGTGTTTAGGCAAATTCCCTTGGATAACAACTGATAACAAATTCTATATATCAGCATCAAGTGATATGCTGAGTTGCAAGCGAGGATCAAAATAGAAAGTAAGATTCCAATTCATTTTGATATGTGAGCTTCTCTCTTTGAAGATATGTGTTTGTTGTCGTTGTCCTCCACCATCAAATCATTTTACCTTTTAATGCCGTCAGTGTGTAGGATACCAAATGGGTTTTGGAGGTATTTCTCCAGAGAAATGAACCTGTATGCATACCTTTGCAGTTTCTGTTTAAAAGGGGAATGATCTGTGCAGCATGCCTCCATTTCTCTGTGTCCCTTGTAGTTCCCTAGAAGCACCTGGTAACACCATTCATAGAAAAGCCTCTAGTGATTCAATTATCAGGCAACACTATGTGTCATTCAGAGCATTCCTTCTGTAAACAGTACTTCACAGATTTCCACTTTTATATCCCCACAGCACTGTCCTCCTAGCATTCAGGGCCTTAAGTTCTCCATTCTCTTTCTTATTTTAGAGCCCCTCCCTCATCATTCTTGTGGCCTCTAAATGGACCTTCCTAAAGTACCACTCTGATCATGTCACTCCCCATCCAAAAACTATCAATGACTTCCTGCTGCTACCTACCAGCAGAGGCCAAGCCCCTTATCAAAACCTGGAAATCTACTCCACTCCAGCCATAAGGTTTTGTGGAAACATCTCTTCTCCTCAACCCCTAATAACATTTAAGTCCCAATGATATGCAGATGATGCTAGAAGATGCTAGGAAAATGTAACAATGAACAAGAATTGACCCCTATTCTCCCGAAGCTTATAATCTATTGAGGGCATGAATAGTCTGATATCTAGACTTAACCACTTTTTTTTCCCAGCCAAACCAGAACTTTTGCCTTTTGCAAGTATAATGTGTATTTTTCCAGTTGCCCATGCTGTTCTCTTGACACAAACATCTTTTTTTCCAAATTCCACTCTTTGAAATTTCACTGTTAAATTATATATTAATATATACTTCCTTTTTCTCTGTTAATTTTTTTTTGCCATCTATAGTTATTTTCTACTTATAGCATACCCTTTCTATTCTTCCAAACATGCTTGATAGCTTAACTAAAAAATAAAATGATAAACCCTCTAAATATTTTACCACTCTTCTCAATATTGTATCATAGCCTTATATAAAGATTCTATTTAAAAATAAAGGCAAAGTAGTAAGGAATAGTGATAAAAATGACCTATTAAAGTCAGGTGGCCTGAAATTGAATTCCCTATGACCTTGGACATATAACTTTACTTGAACAACTTTATTTATTCTCACCAAACCTACCTTTTCTCACCAGAAATATAGAGACGATAGCATAAATAGAGACATATAATTGTTCTAAATTTATATGAAATAACTCATAAAAAGCATAGGACATGTCACATAATAAGTACTAAATAAACATAATTCATTTATTAGTAAGAATAATGTTTATGCTAACCCAGTATTACCCATGGAAAGACTTTATCAAATCACAAATCAATATACACTGTATTTCATTCCCAAAGGATTTCCTCTGTAAACACTGTATCTCATATAACACCAGGCCAAGTAACATGTAACAATATGTGTAACACGTAACAATATGTTTGTGCTTAAGAGTAAACCAGGACAGCTATAAGGCTTGCAATTGCTTGCTCTGACAATAGCACATAACATTTTTAGCACACAGCATTTCATTGTGTTGGTCAATAGGAATGATCAATAAATGTGATTAAACTACCATAAAGTAGATATAACCACTTATGTAAGGATCCGCTATAATAATAACATAAGAATGCTAATTATACATATTCAAGTATATTATTTCAAATCAAGCATTTATAATTCTAATGTCTTTAATGGGGGGACTTTGCAAATTTTTTTATCCAGCATTAAATTCCTTAAAGACAAACTTCCTGTAATTTTATTAAATAGAATACTTTAAATCCTAAACCAAAAATAATGATTATTCTTCTTTACTTCCAGGGAATAGTAAAAATTATATAAGAGCTTCCAAGTCTCACTGCTCATAAAATAAGTTAAATGTTTAATGGCATTCAAATTTAAGAAGTTGGAAATATTTAAGATATATATAACAACAAAATATGACTACTAGCCCCTCACCACTTAGTATTTGAGTGGTCTCAAATACTAAGATTTTATTTTACAGATGAGGAAACTGAGTCAAATGGAAGGAAAACAAGGTCACACAGCTTGTCAGGTGTGCAGCCCCAATTAGCAGCCAGCTTTCCGGCCTCTTAGTTCAGTGTTCTTTCCAAATTCATAGACAGACCATGCGTCTGCTCTGGCATTACATTCCCTGATTCTTAAAATGCATATTTCTCCTGCTTCACACTCACTTAGCTACCATGCTTCCATTCATGCATTCATGCCTGCACCCCTCCCCACTTTCTGTGTATCTTTGATCCCCTTTTGATTTCACACTAGGCGGTGTTGAATGAAGAAGGGCGTTTTCAACTTGGTGGGCCTCAAAAATCAATCTCCAGAGAGCCACTGTCTACTGAGATCCTATGACAAAGCAAAACCGATTCACACATAAACCTCCCCCCCCCCCTGCTGAGCAGCACAGACCTGAGCATCCCCCATACTTTTAATCCTCCAGGGGTATCCTCTCTCTACCAGCCATAAATACATCTCAGAGAGTAAGAGTGATTTAACGTCATGGGCCAGTGCAAGCACCCTAACAATCGGATATAGCAACTGAAGTAAGAGGTGTTCCTCAGGGAAGGAAATGCTTAAGAGCAATGTGCCGTTTTAGCTGTGGGATTCCCATGGTCCCCGGCAGATCTTCAGTTTCAGAGACAGAGCTTTGAAAACACCGTCTCACCGCCTTCCATCACAGCCGCATACCCCTTCCTGTAAGCCCGTGAATAGGCAGTCCTCTTTTTATTTTATTTGGTATCTGTAGTACATGTTCTTGGCCTGTAATTCTTCAGATCACATATCTATAATCCACCTAAAAAGGAAAGGTTATCATTAATTTGCTTTTTAGAGTTGGGTAAACCTCTTTGAAACCAACAATAGCTATGAAGTTTCTTCCCCGAAACATTCCCGTGTCCACAAGTTAATTTTCTAACAAGCAGCTGCCTGGCCACCACTGGCCTAAGTGCCATAACATGCAGAGACAGGTGTGGGCTCCCTGCGGTATAAACTGTGAGAAGTCCCCTGGCCTGTGAGACACCTTTGAAAACATCGCATTCTTTCTGGCAGCCTAATTGTACAGCAATACATAGTCATTGTATTTGTCCCCAGAAATGGATTTTAAATTACCATAAGCAGCCTCTCCATCCAGGAGAGTTCACTGAGAAAAAAGGAAAAGAGAGGAAAAGTGTCTATTTAACGCACAATTGGGCTTGGGGTCTTTTTTTTTTGTTCTTGCTCTTGTACTTAGAGAGTCAAGAAAAGGTGCTAAGCTTTCCCCCCTGATTAAAAAAATCTCTCTCTCTCTCTCTCTCTCTCTCTCTCTCTCTCTCTCTCTTTCTTAGGTCGAAATAATACATATGGCTTCATAATGTCAGCTCCTGGACCTTACAAAAAAAAAAACCACTTGTTTCACAGTGGCCTCCTGCATTTTATGAAGAGCAAGAAGCAACTGAGTTTAAATATACATACGTTTTGACAGAACAAACACCAAGCCTCACGCTTCACATACCAAACACCAAGCCTCGCATACACCAGGACACACACACACACACACACACACACACACACACACACACTGAGACACACACCAGTTCCACTTGGCCTCCTCTTCCTAACTAAAACAGATGAAAATGCAGGACACGCCCAGCTTGGACTTCCTGAAAGCAGGCTTCTTTCTCCCAGGCCTTTGGAAAGTTCAAAAGGAGACGTGTTGGTGCCCTCTGCTGGCCGTCACTAACTCCGCTGCTGCTCAGCCGGTGGGCCTCTGGGAACTGTCAAGTCATCCAGGGCACAGTAGCTGGAGAGTCCTGTCTTCTGCACTCCAGACATCTTGATAGCACCAAGGCTCCGTAGGCAACAAAATTGCAAACACCAACAAACAAAACATGCCATGATGACCTGGTAACCAAAGTCTGAATTGGCAGGTTGTTTGCCCTAAAGGCTGTCCCGTACATACTTGCCTTAACCCACCTAAGTTGTGCGCCCGAGAATCTCAGTGCAGACATCCCCAAGTCACTTCCTTTAGGCTAACTCACTGCTATTAATTCCGAATGAGTTCGAGTCTGTATGTTTTATGTCAAGAAGCAAGACTGAATAGCCCAGCAGCTCCAGTGTGTCTGTGTACGAGAAAACTGCCAGCTGTCAGCAAAGTGCTTTACCATTGAGCCTCCACAGTGGCCAAAAAGAGACAAGTACCAATAACAACAACAATAATCATCATCTTTATAATTCTTCAGTATGGGCTTCTGATGGGGTTGGGCGGGGGCAAAGTAAGACTTCATCATCTACTAACGTCATTAATCTACTGGAAGCAGAAATGGCATCACTCACTGACTTTATTTATCGCACTCTAGGTGCTTTTCTAAGTATCTACAAATGTCTTTTACTAACACAGAAACAACTGTGGATTTCTATCAACAGAGGCCAACTGAATATGTATTAGCTATGTTTACTCTTTTATATCTAATTCACATTGAAGACCCTACGTAGGTGAACTTTTTTCCCTAACTTCCAGCGTATGAGATTATTTTTGGGGTGGGTGGGGGAGGGAGCAATAGTTATCTTGGTGACATATTTGAGATCTTCTTGTGGTGATTGGGGGATCCGTTGTGTGGTAGAGTGTATTTGAATCCTCCTATATTCTTGTGACAGAAAAAACTGTGCTGTTAACGTAGTTGGCAACAAGATGCCTTTGGAAACTTAATAGTAGGTCACTGTGTTTATGAAATAATCTGAATTTCTAGGAAATTTTGTTCTATATATTCAAGCATTATTTGGTTTTCATGAGTGGGAAACATAATTAGCTCAGGCTTGTCAGGAAGTCAGATGAGTCACATTTTTTTTTCTTGGATCCACCTGAGACATTAAAAACAAAATTTTTAAACAAGTATAGCATGCTTAAGTGCAGCAAAATTCAGACTTGAGACACTATACATTGGCATGAAGCAACTTTTTCTCTTGGTTTCTATGAAGTTTCAGTTCTTGGGTCAACCTACTTTGGACCTTATCCCATCCGGAACTACATAAACCATTCCCATTACTATGTTGCATGGATATCAGTGATACACACGCATATCCACTTGAAAATGATAAAGGAACAAAGGTTGCTATTGAAACATAAACTACAAAAAAGGGTTCCAGCACTTGTGCTTGAATTTTCTCAGTGGCTCGTATACGTTTGTCCATATATACATGTAATCAAACGGATGATTATAAACATGTCAGTGAAACCTCACCTAATCATTTTATAGTGACATGCATGTTTACTCTATGAGAAACATATTTACCAATGTACTGTCCTTTGAGTCTTAAATTATAAATACTCTACATGCCAGAAACTACTCTAATGGAACTATTCATGTGACAATTTAAAAAATGAGGTTTCACTGTACATTCATGCTGTGATCAGTTTCTACCTTCCAGGACATGTATGTGGACAAGAATTGAAATGCACAGAAAAGCCCTCATCTTCCTGCTTTAAGTTGCAGCCAAGTCACCACCTAACCACTACTATCATCACCACCAAAACTTTTCCAAAACCAGTTGTTGACTACTAAACGTCATCAGTGGACAGGTCGCTGCTGGGAGCAGTGAGCACAGTAGTGTGATTCCATCTGGAAAAAAAAAAAAACATCCAAGTTGTACAGCTGTATCCTCCTCAAGATCCGGTGAAGAATGCTATTTTTCTAGGCTGAGCTTTTGTTATAAACCTAATACTCAGAAGGCAAGAGTTACAAACCTGATGTGTCCTTTTTCTTTTTTTTCTTCTCTTCCTTTTTTGCGTTTATTAATTCTGAATGTATTTTTAACAGAGTGATTTTTTTGACTTACTAGTGTAATTTGCATTTTAAAAAATAAATGGAAAAACAATCTCGTTTCCGAGCCATCCCTGAAAGCCGTGCTCTTTCTCGCCGCGCCCGTGATTGTGTCATTGACAGGAACCCCTGTGAAATTCACAGGAAGGCGGTACCGACGCCCCTCGCATGCCGTGCAGGGATGTGTCAAAAGGAAAGAGAAAATGCCAGGTCACGACACCATTTTAGCGCAGTCATAAAGGTAACATGTACTTTCATTATCTCCTGTCACTAAGGGTTGGTTTGTTTTGTTTTTTTTTTCCACAAGACTGCCTGGAATAGACTTGCTGTCATTTGGAGAGCTTGGTTCCCCACTTCTAGCTGGAATTTAGAGTTAGCATCAAGCTATTGTCTGACAGAGGTGTGAGGGCACTATATTAAAACCCTTGTTTAACATAGGTAGAGTTTTACTTTTTTAGACTCAAATAATTTAAAATAACTTAAAAAGCTCGGTTATTGCCTATTTGATGGCATGGTCTTTGATGGCAACTATAGGGAAGCATGTTTGGGTAGGGAAAGCAGTTAGAAAAGATTAATCCCTGGCCCTAAGCAGTTTGGCTCAGTGGATAGAGTGTCGGCCTGCAGACTGAAAGGTTCCAGGTTCGATTCTGGTCAAGGGCATGTACCTTGGTTGCGGGCAGTAGGAGGTGTAGGAGGAGGTATGTAGGAGGCAGTTGATCAATATTTCTCTCTCATCGATGTTTCTAGCTCTCTGTCCCTCTCCCTTCCTCTCTGTAAAAAATCAATGAAATATATTTAAAAAATAAAAATAAAAAATAAAAAAGATTAACCCCTGGCATTGGTGATTGCCCAACCATAATTTCAGCTGAGGTATCTATGAACTGAAGGGGCAGAAGGCAGCAGACGGGGGCTTCTTGTGAGGTGTGGCTGTTCTCTCTCTGTGCATAGACAGGCACAAACCAGCCCAGAAGCCAAAGAACCACAATTGATTGCAAACCAAGAGAGCTTTGAGGTAGCATTCCAAGAAGCCAAAGATCAACTGGCAGTTCCTGACTTCTCGGCCACATGGTGAGAGCCTTATAAAGACCAAGTCTGCTTGGCTTTTGCTCCCAGTGTGAAAGCATGCTGATGTGGTTCATTGAAGTAGATGGGGATGACTGTGAGGTCAATGCACAGGACATCTCAGTTGAAGGTAAAGAGACAAAAGTTAATAGAAAGGAGTTATCAATCAAATAGTGCAAGACTTACCAGCTATGTTTTGAATTCAAAGTAAACACACACACACACACACATACACACACACACTAAATAGTGCATGCCTTTGGTAAATAACACTACCAAGGTTTTCATTTTTACTATGACAAGTTGACTACTTAACTCAGAAATACAAATTCATTTTAAGGCTCTCACCATGTGGTCAAATTGTAAAACAAATTTTTGAGAGCCCACCCATCCTATCTAATAAAAGAGTAATATGCAAATTAACTGTCATTCCAAAACAAAAATGGTGGCACCCATAGCTACAAGATGGTGGCAGTGCCCAGTCCTCTCAGGCCCCCTGGAATGTCCCAGTCCCAGGGAGGCCTGCCCCTGAGAGGCAGCAGTATAAGCAGCCTCGAAGAATGCTACCCAGAGGCCCTCCTGACACTATAAAAAAACAAAAACAAATTTACTCCCCATGGAGTGATCCCTCACACACACACACCTTCAGCCTAGGATCTTAACCTGGGAGGTGCCCAAACCCCCACAGAGCGATCCCGTCCCAGCAGCAGCCTGGGGTATCAGCCTGGAAGGTGTCCATACCCCACTGGATCGATCCCTCATGCACACATCTATAGCCTCAGGGTCTCAGCCTCAAAAGCACTTGCGTCTGGGCAAGTGATCCTGCCCCATTGGCAGCCTAGGTGAGTCCACTTTAGAACTCCCCTTACGCCCAGTGGAGTGTTTGGGGGTGGGGTAGTGGTATCTGAGAAACGCAAACCTCTCCCGTTGGGTAGAAACTTCTGACCGGGTTAGGGAGGTAAATGGGTTTTGTTTAAAATCTTTACCAACCACAAAAGAAATGTCTGAGGTAGGGTTTCACATCAGAAGTAACTTGCAACTAATTTCTGAAGGCAAACTGCGGCATTGTAGTTACATTACTGGAGAATACCCCAGAGGCTAGCTCTGTAATGGTGGTGGCGGGCACTCCCCACTCTGGCTCCTCAGCACCTCAGGCAGGGCTTGAGCCCACCCAGGAAGGCTTTTCCCCTACAGTTTTCACCAGGGCAGGGAGGTTTTGTAGACATGAATAAGAAGTGCCCACGCACAAGTCCTAAAGATGCTGGGCAGCAGAAATGACAAATGAAGATGGGAAAAGAGCAAAACCAGAAACACCACCAATCCCAACATAGATCATCTTTTTCTTCATATGATGGTGTGCTTCCTTCCCTCTTCTTCATCTTCTGGAAGCAAGACAGATTCAAGTACTGAGGATTCTACCAATGGAAAAGTTAAGAGAAATAGAGGACAGAAAAGGAATAAAAGGAGAAAAGAAAGAAAGGACAAAAGATGAAACATCAAGAAAAAGGAAGAAACAACCACAGGAAATCACCTTTTCAAGGTCTCATGAAATTCCTGTCTAAGGAGTTTATTTTGTGACACTTTTAGTTTGGTTTTACATTTTTACTGGTTTGTCAAGACCATGGCAGGTACACTGTCCAATATGGATTTCTATTAAATATATTTTATCTATGTTTTACAGAGAGAAAGGGAAAGAGATAGAGAGAAACATTTATGAGAGAGAAACATTGATCATCTGCCTCCTGCACACTCCCCACTGGGTATGTACCCGCAACCAAGGTACATGCCCTTGACCGAAATCAAACCTGAGACCCTTGAGTTTGCAGGCCAAGGCTCCATCCACTGAGCCAAACCAGTTAGGGCTGTCTAATATGTTAAAGGAAAAAAAAAAAAAACCCTATCTAATAAAGAGGGAATGTGCAGGGGAGGGCAGTTGGGGATGATCGAGCCAGCAGGGGAGTAGTTAGGCGTTGATCAGGCTGATCCTGGACTGTGTAAGTCAGAATGAAACCTGATAAAGAAGACCCTAAGATGGTATAAAATCATCAAATACTTCTAAATTATTGTTTACAAGATTCAGCATAGTCTCAATGTTAAATATGTTCTATTATGTTATAGTTCTTTTAAAAACCAATAACTCATACTCAATATGTTTTATATTAAGCAACTAATTATGTGCAGTTTCATGGTTAAATTTCTTTTTCTATTATTTCTTTTACAACAGATTTATGAATAGCTAATACTAGAGACACTGAGGTTACTTACTAGTAAACTGTCCCATCTTGAGTCACTTCCTGTGATTATCAAGATAATCTTCCTTCAGACATTTTATCTGTCTTTGGTAAAAGTTTGGCACTCAACACTTGTACTCAGGAAGCTTTGATATCAAGATCCTTACATTGAAAAAAAAAAAAAAAGAAGGCCCAATTATCCTCATCATATATAGGTCTTAGTTTAGGATTCATTTTCAATCCTTTCTTCATTGTACAATATCAGCCTTCCACCTGCCTTCAAAAAAGGAAAGAACGCTGTCCGTGATTGATACCTTATGTCCGATTTTAAACTTACTAGTATCTTGAAACAATCACTTTTGAGAGGAAAATCTCTAAGACATTTTTATACTCTATGCCTTTTAACTCAACAAAAATTTGAACTAGGTAATACATCTAATGGTCTCATTTACCACTGAAATCTGCACCAGTGTCACAAGATATGACTGCAGTGCCAACAAAAAACCAAGGTGAGTCCCTCCTGAAAGATCTAAGGTTGTTGTTGTCTTTTTCATCCTTAAACATGATGGGATTAAGAAGCAAATAAGCTTAAAGTGTTGATGGTAATGAAAGTCGATTTCTGTAAGATAAATTCAGAGAGGGAAATCCTTTTATAAGCCACATGTGGCTGCTCTGACACAGGCTAAATTGTTATTAAAATTAATGTGAGCCTTCTCTGTAATGAGAGCACAGAATTGTGGCACCTTAATAATAAAAATAGGTATATTTCTTAACCTCTTGTGTATTTAAGCCATAACAGCAACGGAATAAAACCACTCCCCAAAACATTGCAAATTGATGCTGTCATCCCAAGGATGATGGATTGATTCAATTAATCAGTAAGTCTTTTCTGAGAGTCCTTCGGGGAGTTATTTACCAGAGGCAAACCCGTGTACTCCTCTCCCATGCGCCTGTCATTTTTCTTCATTATTCTTCTTGTTTTCCTTGGGGATATGCTGATCTCCATGTGCGGAGAGGGTCTGCGCACAGCTGTCTAGACATACAGCTCCCAGGCCTCACACTGAGGCCACCTGAGCACCTGTGCCTCTTGGCATTGTAACCTCAGGCTGGGCGAGACTCTCAGGGTGAGGTTGGGCCAATGGACGCTGAGTTACAAATGGTAAGTCCCTGGGAAAGTGTTCTATTGAGTGAATATTGAAAAACCCTCCATTGGTCAGGATGTAGCAGCCGGGTGCGGCCACACACTGTGGAACCAACCTACCCACCTCCAAGAGCAGGCAGATAGGGGGGAGTCAGAGGACTGAGCCACTGGGACCTGGGCTTGTGAGTATGGGAAAAAGAAAACATATTTAGTAATTGTGTTGTTGTTGAGTGGTGAAAATTAAATATTCTTTTTTTTTAATGTATTTTATTGATTTTTTTTTTTTTTTTTTTTTTTTTTTTTTTTTTTTTTACAGAGAGGAAGAGAGAGGGATAGAGAGTTAGAAACATGGATGAGAGAGAATCAACAATCAGCTGCCTCTTGCATACCCCCCCCCCCCAACTGGGGATGTGCCCACAACCAAGGTATGTGCCCTTGATCAGAATCAAACCCGGGACCTTTCAGTCGGCAGGCCGACGCTCTATCCACTGAGCCAAACCGGTGTCAGCTGAAAATTAAATATTCTTAAGAAACATCTCCATTTTTAAAGACCAACTATCTGTCCGTTCCCATTGTAAAAAGGAAAGATGCAGAAAGATGCCTGGCTCACCTCAGGGAAAGATCTTGCTATCAGGGTTGAGTACCTTGTGTGTAGGGCCCCGTGCAAAATAGCCATGTAGGACCCCTGGCTCAGAGCACCCTTGCTAACTACCACTACTGAAATGGAAAGGTTTTTCCTTTAAAACAATTGAAACTGCAGTCAATAGATTTATAGTGAATGTGCTATCAGTCACTCTTGGCCAATGCAGCACAACTGATTTTTTTGTAATTTTTAATTTCGGTAAGAATCTTCCTGGAGCCATCAAGAATATTTTATAAATGATGACGGCACTGGGGTAAGTTTCGGATAAGTTACTTTGAAATATAAATAATTTTTTCTCCATTTGAGTGAATGGTTCATGAAACAATTCTTCTAAAAATATTTAAATCTTATAAAAGTCTGAATTTAATTTCAAATAAAAATTAGACAGTAGCATTCTAGTGTTTTCTCTGCCATATCCTGTAGAAGTTGTTCAAGAAGCCAAAATGGGTTCGTGATTTCATTATCATTGAAAATGCCTACTTGTATATTCTATTACTGTATCTTCAATAAGAAAAATAACTTTAAATGTATCTCAATAATTTGTTCCTCTGAAGCATCCCATGAAAACAGAGTTCTTTTCAGTTTACTGCTAATGCTACACTCTTTAAGCTTCATTTCTATGTGGAAGCCTGTGGATATTTGTTTTACAGTGTTGCAGTAGTTTTCAAAACCAGAGACTCTATACTCTTTGAATAATTCTAATAACTCTAATAGCTTGGCTACGCTCTATCGCCATGTCCCTGTGTGCGCTTTTATCTCGTGATAATTTACAGACAGAGTTTGCTGCCTGAGCACCAGCCATTTCTGTCCCAGCACTGAGCCAAAGCTAATGTTTGTGTAGAAGCTTCCGGGCCTGGCCTGGAATGAATAGACAAGCTGGCCTCCCATAGTTCCCAGGGCTGCCCAGGGCCCCTGATCCCGCTGGGGGGCACAGCAGCCACCTCTGCTGCTGTTGCAGCTGTCACTGTCCCCACCGCCAATCTGATCCCTGGTCTCTCCTCAGCCCAGGGGCTCCTCCTACTGCCCTGAGGCAAACCAGGCCAACTGCCTGGCTTGCTGCACCTGTGCCTGGGAACCTGAGCCATTGTCACTGGTGCGGATGCTCCATCACCAACACCCACATGGGCTGTCATTCCAGGGCATCTCCTCTGCTCCCCTCTTGCTCAAAAGTCATGTGTTAAGAGTTTCATGGAGACCATTACAGAGCATGGAACCGAACATCAGACTCCTCTGTGCAGGGGCCCTTCATGTGATAGCACAGGCCGCATGCCTGTAAAGCTAGCCCAGCTTGCTACCAAGGCCAAGAGTAAAAAAATCCTCCTGTCTCTACCCCCACTTCAAGCGTGCCCCCATCTTACTTCCGGAATAAAATCGCTGCATTGGTGTCCTATGGTTGCTGTAGCAAAAGTACCACCACTGCCGAACCGGTTTGGCTCAGTGGTAGAGCGTTGGTCTGCGGACTGAAAGGTCCCAGGTTCAATTCCGGTCAAGGGCATCTACCTTGGTTTCGGGCACATCCCCAGTAGGGGGTGTGCAAGAGGCAGTTGGTCGATGTTTCTCTCTCATCGACATTTCTAACTCTCTACCTCTCTCCCTTCCTCTCTGTAAAGTAAAAAAATCATAAAATATATATTTTTTTAAAAAAGTACCACCACTTGGTGACCAGGATAAACGAAAGGAGATACGTCAATCAGGAGTGGAAAATGGGTGTCAGCAGTTTGTTGTTCCTCTGGAGGCTTGTGTGTGAGCAGTCTTAGAGGACTGCGAACCAGGGGCCTTATCATTAAAGATGAAAAGAAACTTTCCCTATTTCAAGTATCAGGAAAAATACATTTGTTCCCCCAGTGCGCTGGGGCCCACGTCCGCCTTTCCAGAGCCGGCCCGGGGGTGCAGATGCTGAATGCCCCACCTCCTGCCCGGCACCCTCCATCTGCTCTCCCAAACCCAGCTGTGTGTGCTTCGGAGGCTGAAGGCCCCCGGGCCCAGGGAAGTCAGCCTCCTTCCAAAGAGGACAAAGAATCCACAGCCCTGCCTGCTCCCTGGGCCAGAAGTGAGCCCAGCTGGTGGGCTGTCCTTTGCCAGTAGGACGATTCCAGGGGCAGGCCCCAGTGGCAGAGGGGAGACGGTGCGGAGTGGTGGTGGGCCAGGGCAGCTGGCCCTGCCATGAACTCAGCCCAGGCTCACACCACCATCAGCTCTCCCTTCTCCAGTAGGATCGGGTGAAGCAAAGGAACTCTAACCACCTTCTGTGCAAATGCACTTGAGGGCATCAGGGGAAATCCTTCTTTTAGGCCCTGCGTGCTATGTCACAGTCTTCCACCCCTGAATCTCCAGCTTCTGAAAGGACATAGAAACATAGAAACATCATTTTCCTTTTGAAGAACATCCTATCTAATAAAGAGGGAATATTCTAATTGAATGTCCGTCCCTCAAAGATGGTGGCACCCACAGCCACAAGATGGTGATACCCAGTCCCCTCAGCTCCCCAACCGCCCAGGGCCAGACCAAGGTACAGGCAAGCCTCTGATGGCAGCTGCCAGGCTGCCTGAGGCTCAGGTAACCAAGGCCAGCGAGGCTTGCACTGCCGGCAGTGGCAGCAGCAGAGGTGAGATGGGGTGTTGCCTTCCCCTGATGAAGGTCTCCTATTTCAGACCTCCAATCCCAGGACACAGCACTCACTTTACACACCAGATCCATCCTTCACTGGACTGAGTCTAGACTACGATGCCCAGCAGGGTACATGTGTGTATTTTTGTTTTAAAATGTAAGTTAGTAAGAATAGGTTTTGAGAATAATACTTCTGGACCCATGTTTTGTTGCTCAGGGATAACTATACAAAGCAAGGACTAAAATCCTTCATCTTTACAAATGCTTGGCTTTCCTCCCTTGGTCTCCAGAGAGACCAACAAAGATGGTTTCTCCGTGGTGCCTGGAGCCTGTGTCCTGCCCTGTGGCAGCAGGAATCGGTGTCCTGAGAGCTAAAGGGGAGAATGGGGTTCCTTCACCTGACCTCATCCCCCAATCCTCTCAGTTGTGTGCACTCTGTTCTAGTAACTCTGGCCTCTGTTATTCCTTAAACATGTTAAGCATCTTTTCTCCATTTATCTTGTTTTCGGCCTGGAATATTCTTCCACGTTTCCCCATGGCTCTCTTCCACACTTTCTTCATGTCTCTACACAAGTCATTTCAGTAGAAGCTTCCTTCAATGTTTCATGTCCCCCTACCTTCTTCATTTTTCTTTTTATCACATACATTAGCATACTGTAGTCCTACTTTTTATCTTGTTTCTTCTCTGTTCCCCCAACTAGAATGTTGACTCCTATAGGGCAGAGATCTTTATCTGTTTTATTACTTTTTTTTAAATTTATCTTTGTTATTGAAAGGATTACAGATGTGCCCTTTTAGAGCCTAGAACGGTAGCCTAGAATGTCATTGGTGTTAAATTAAATGTTTGTTAAGTGAATGAACGAATCCTTTATCAATAAATTAGTCCTCTTGATTTAATTGTGAATAATATCAATGAAGAGAATATATGTTCTGGAACCTTTATTTCCCTTCAAATATTAAATAAGTTTAACATAATTTGAAAAATGTATCGAGGCAGAGACAAGGAAACTAATTAAAATACTAAGTTTCACGCAAATGTGAGGTAATTTCGACTTGGCAAAGAGATTAGAGCAGAAGAGAAGATGTGGTTTCCCTGTGGGAGATGATGAGAGGGCACAAAAGAAGGAAGACAGAGTCAGGACTGAGATAACACTCTGAGTTTTAGTCATTAAGAAAATGACCCAATGAGAAGGTTCCTGAGTGGCAAAGAAATTGACTTCCCAGCAGGCATTTAAAGTTGTGGAGCTGAAAATAAATAAATATAAATAGTAGAGACATGAAGCTGAGAATTGTTTACATAGGAACACAAACTGAAATCATGGAGGGGAAAAAAAAGAAAAAAGAAAAAGCTCTCTAGAAATCAAAACAAAGAGAAACAAGACCAGCCATGGGCCTTGTGATATCCTTAAACATTTATGAGCCAAAACCGGTTTGGCTCAGTGGTAGAACATCGATCTGCAGATTGAAAGATTCCAAGTTCAATTCCGGTCAAGGGCATGTACATTGGTTGTGGGCACATCCCCAGTAGGGGGTGTGCAAGAGGCAGCCGGTCGATGTTTCTCTCTCATCGACGTTTCTAGCTCTCTATCTCTCTCCCTTCCTCTCTGTAAAAAATCAATTAAAAAATATATATTAAAAAAAAAACATTTATGAGGAAAGGAGAAGAGAAGAAATGGGACACAGGTAAGGACCTTCCATCTCCTTTGTAGATGGAGATGACAACACTCCAATAACAAAGAAGTCAAGAGAATGCTTTAAGAAGATGGCTATGGTCAGCAGTGATAAAAGACTTAGGAAGGTGATAAAAAATAAGGTATAAGACAGCTGGTAAGTTTTTTCAACTTAATGTTCAGGAGTCCATTTTTAAAGTATTAAGATATATGAAAGGAAACATTCTTTTGATGATAGAAATAGATACACTATAATTTGGTGTCAGCTTTCTTTTTATTGCATTTACAAATGCACATACATTTATAACACACTAGTTCATTAGCACTATAAGGAATGGCATATTTTATGCTAATGTACTAATGGTTTGGCTATTAATACATCACTCTTTTTAGGATGATAATGCAACTTTATTCCTTTGGAACAAATCTAAATTTAAAAAGAAGAAATGGATTTGGGGCTCTCCTTTCCAATCATCTGGCTACCTAGCTACCTACCACCAAGATTTAGACAAGGGGTCAGCAAAACATTTTTTAAAGGCTAGAGATAATAAATATTTTAGCCTTGTTCACTATATAGTCACAACTACTCAACTTTGCTATTGTAGCTTGAAAACCAGCATAGACGTGGTAAACACAAATGGGCATAGTTGTGTTTCAATAATGCTTCAATGATTTAAAACAACAACAACAAAAACCAGCTGGCTGGATTTAGCTCATGGGCTGAGGTTTGCTGACTCCTGATGTAGCCTAAAAGTATGCTAGAAGAGCAAACTGTGACCTTGTAATATTGTCTATATCAAGACAGAACCATGATTTCTTATAAACATAGAAAACACCTTCCTTTATTTTCTCCAAGAGTCTCTGGTTGTTGCATGTTTTACTTTAAATTTAAGCATCCACATAAGGCCACAATATTAAGATTTCAAATAAACAGGCAGAGAAAAAAAAATGTACTGTGACCCTCAGATCAAACAGTGTTTATGCATTCTTTAACTTATTTCACATCTACTTGTAGGTTGCCTGTGATGCATAAGTCACTATGCTAAGTATTATAAGAGATGCAAATATGGGAAAGAATTAGAGTCTTTCTTCAGGAAACTAAGAACCCAATAGGGGAAATATTACATTCATAAATATATATATCTAGGACAAGGAAAACAAGGACATGGGTCACAGAAGAAAGAAAGATACATTTTTTTAGGTGAGGGAGAAATTACTCTTGACTGGCCTAAGGAAATAGGGAGGTTTGAGAAAGAGAGCAGAGACCTTTTTGTGAAGGAAATGATTTACAAACCCAGTCTTGGAGACCTAGGCACGTAGTAATTAGAGAACAACATAAACAAAAGCCCAATAATTTTTAAAAGCATAGACTGTGTGGAATAAAAATGAATAGTTACTTTTCTGGGGACTACAAGATTAAGGGTTGAATATGGATAAAGCCAGAGAGTTAACTAGGAGGAAAGTATTGGGTGTGTCACATCACTGAGTTGGTGCCACCCCTGATAACTCTACGAATAAGTGATGTCCACAGTGTCCTCTACTTAACAGCCCTGCTCAGCTCCTGTAGACTCATGACTCTGGCTTCTTTTGTGGAGCTAATTCATCTTATATTTGATCTTCCTCTTTTCCTGCTGCCTTCTGTTTCCCAGCATTATTGTCTTTAAAAAAAAAACAAACCCTGCCTTCTCATGATGTTCCTGAAGTGGGGCACAAGGCACCAGCAGGAATTAAAAGGAGTTAGAGCAGAGGGGATCCAAGTCCAAATGGGTGGAGTCTGGAGCTTAAACAGTTGTTTGGAGCCCGATTTAAGAAAAAGAATACAAAGTTTACATTTGAAAAATTAATATGTATTGGGAATGAGAAAAGGAGTCCCAACAAATGAGATGCTTTTTTTAAAATTTATTGATTTTTTTTACAGAGGAAGAGAGAGGGATAGAGAGTTAGAAACATCGATGAGAGAGAATCATCGATCAGCTGCCTCTTGCACATACCCTACTGGGGATGTGCCCGCAACCAAGGTAGATGCCCCTGACCGGAATCGAACCTGGGACCTTTCAGTCCACAGGCTGATGCTCTATCCACTGAGCCAAATCGGTTTCGGCAACAAATGAGATGCTTTTAAAAGCAGACAAATACTGCAACTATCTCAAGATCCAGAAACCATAAGAACCCTGGCATTCGTTACTCTCACACTCACAGCTCCCTGTTGATGGCTACACTCTTCAGTCACGTCTCTATATGACAGGAAAGACAAGTTAGCTCTCTTCTAGCATAACTGATCCAGATTTGTTTTTTTTATCAACAGTACACAAAAGTGTCTTTCAGTTTCACAAAATGGTATTGATGATAAGTCAATTTTTAGGACTGCTATCAAATTTAGGAAACCCTTTAAGATGGGCTGTGTCAGGGCATATCAAAAAATTCTGTGCAATTACTAATTATAAATATTCTTTGGATCAATGACAAATCAATCATGAATCACAGATGTCCTCCTGTAGTAACATATCATGAGTTTCATGCTTTCTTTGTAGGAGGAAGTTTCATGTGTCAAGATTTCAAGCCTTTTATCAATGTTTTCGTCTGAATCATGTCTTATCATTAATCAAATTATCTAACAGTTCAGGAGCCTATTCATTGTTTCCTTTTGCAAAATATTTCTTCCTGTTAGTTAACTTAGAAGGGAGCAACCTCAGATGATGAAGAAGCCTTCCGTAAGGCAATATCTGTGGGTCACTGAAATAACACGTTGAACAATTTTAATTATGAATTATGTATTGCTATAGTTGAATAATCGTATTACCTATTTCAATAATCAGTTGTATTGGTAGCACTTTAAAAGTTTTTAAAAATATAAACAAAGAATCACCATATTATAAAGTCCTAAGATCATTAATGTTTTTTCCTGATGAATAACAGAATTTATCATGATATATTTATAGTGCCATCTAGTGTTTGAAAGACTTTATAGACAAAATAAATAAACAATTTACTTTTAATTTTTTGTTAGCATATATTTTTTGGCTTTACATCCCAGGAATTCCTTTTAAGATTTTTATATTAAATACTAACAATAAAATGGTTAGACCATTGCAAGATCATATTAACCCCTATAAATTAACTTAATTCTTATGCAATAAGATGAATTAAATTATTCCTTTACTACTCTGATAGGAGATGTCTGGTGGACCTCAGACAAAGAGATTGATTCTCATTAGAATTCACAGTCAGATTTTTTTCAGAGAATCTTAGGTATCGAAGGAGATGTTTTATTCAAACCAAGTTGAATTTAGGTGGTATCTGATAATCTTTAAATACATTTTTATTTTATTACTAACTTTATTTAAAAAATTTATTTAGCAAACCAATAGATTTCTTTATTATTACCAAAAACAGATGTGTTAATTCTTTAATTTTATCAAAATAACAAAGCTTGCTTGGTTTTGCTATTTTTATCCTATAATAAACAGTACTAGGTTAACAAAAGTGTACTTAAATTATGTTATTGTTATGTGAGAAATATAAAACTAAGAGAAAATATTTCTGCAAAGTCAATGTGGAAAATAAGAAGGTTTAGGCAACAGACTCGTTCTTTCTCCTCCTTTTACTATAAATGCATTGACTATCAAAGAGTTGAGCTTACATATATATTCAGAGGATTTGAACTGAGAAATAAAGTCAAAACAAATTGCAAATTTTAAGGAAACACCACACAGTGAAAATACCACCAGACCCTTAAATACCATATTATTTTTACGTGTTTTGATCCTAGGGCCTAGGCTAATATTTTAAAACTCCAAGCAGCAAACTGCACTCCCTTTGGTTCACAAAAACATTTGTAAGGATGTGGGAATGCCACACGGTGGGGACTCTCACTGGACACTGGTCCTTCTACCTGGAGTTTAGGGGGAGGGGTGTTCACCCTTCGGTCCTTAGGAGACTCTGCCCCACAGTCACCCACTCTCAGCTTGCCTGTCTCTGCCAGGGCACCACCCCACCTGCCCTCTTGCCCCCTCAGCCTGCTCCGACAATCCAGTCCTATCTGGGCCAGGAGCTCCTACACCAGGCATTCTAGGTCTAAATCATTCCAGTCCACCAGGGAATTATGTAAATATAAATAAGTTGTTTCATGAAGTTATCAGACCATAGTTTGGCAACTAAACCCTACACCTGTGGTCGGCAAATTGCAGCTTGAGAGCCACATGCAGCTCTTTGGCCCCTGGAGTATGGCTCTTCCACAAAATACCAAGGCCTGGGCAAGTCTATTTTGAAGAAGTGGCATTAGAAGAAGTTTAAGTTTAAAAAATGTGGCTCTCCAAAGAAATGTCAATCGTTGTACTGTTTATATTTGGCTCAGTTGACTAATGAGTTTGCTGATCATTGCCCTAGATCATCCCAGGCAGGAGAACAGAAAGCCAAGTAAATAGCGGCTGGCTGGCCGTTCCCTTGATCAAAGCGGAACACTGAAGAGCAGCAGTCGCCGTAGGTGTGTATGGGGATGGGGTGGGAAGGGATATATGTGAGAATCTGTGCAACACAAGCAGGCATCTCTGACTAGGAGCCCAAAACAGTACACTTTGCTGTGAATTCATCTCCAATCCATAAACATCTATCTTTTCTCTCTACTATTGTATTTTGCTGTACCTTCTAGGTGCTCAGTAGATACACTCTAAGTGGCTTCTCCCTTCAAAAAGAGCTAGTGCAAATGAGAAAACTTTTTGTATATAGAGAAGCAATTTTTACCTCATTCGGTTCTGCTTAATAGAGGCTCTACTAAATTCCACCTGCCAATTAGAATTGCAATGTTAAAAGAACTCCCCTAAAATATGTCTTGAATTGCTCATTTTTAACCTTAAAATTCATTTTGGTTTTGGTGGATGGTTGAATCTGTGCTGGCAATTCTTACTTATAGTCAATGGAAATACTAGTCCTCAAGCTATTATAAATAGAGAGACAACAATAAGGAGAAGAATTAGATATTTGAATTGCTGCTGTGTTTTGCTTTAAACATCCCATTAAAAATTGCTTCAAATGTGACATAAGAGTATGATATAAACAAAACTTTTTATCATTGCAACATTTGCAAGTCATATATTATATATATTTTTGTTTGTCCAAAACTAAATTTCTAGGAAAGTCACATATAATCTTTTATTCGTGAAAACTCTTTTTATTTAGCCTATCTATTTTATCTTATTTTCCACACCGAATCGTAATTAAGTAACCTCAGACAGTTGAAAACAAGTTATTTAAAAGAATTGTCTAAAAAGTCCCAATCACAACTACCTTCATTAATCCGTTTCAATAGTTCACAAATTTCTCTGTACATAAATTCTTTTTAACAAATATAATCATTCTGTGCTTGAATATTATAATTAATACCCAAGATAATTTTCTGAGGTTCCCTGTTCAAAGAAGATCAATATCAGTGCATCACTCCCTTTCATGTGCATGAAAAACATCTTAAAGGATGCCTCCCAAAGCTTTCTCTCCCCCCATCCCCCCTAAGGTAAACAAGAATTTCTTTTTTCTAGGTCTTCACTACAAACCCTGAGGGCAAAGGAGTTTATCTACTTAAATATTCATTTATTTATAATTCATTTAATACAGAAATCCTTTTCTGATTACAAAGAAAGGCTTGGGGCATTTTACAGATTTAAAGGACAAGTTTTAGAATAAAGTACAAAGGAAGAAAAATCTTTCAGTATTATGTGAACAAGGATCACTGTAAGAGGAAGAGCAAAGACTCCCCACTCTGCTCATCTGCTTTGAAGTTGTAATGCCTCTGACTCCTCTCACACTAAGCCTGGGATCTTTTTTTTTCCCTACTAGTATTCTCCTTATTCCTTCACACCCCCCCCCTTTCTTTTTTTTATTTTATTTCTCTTTTTTTTTCAATTATGGTTGACATTTGGCATGTGTTTATATTAGTTTCACGTGTACATCATAGTGGTTAGACACATATAATTTAGGAAGGGACCCCCCCCCCTCGGTGATTCTAGTATTCACCTGACACTATTAGAATATTATTATTGACTATATCCCCTATGTGGTACTTTACATCCCATGTCCATTTCTTAACTACCAATTTGCACTTCTCAGTCCCTTCACCTTTTTCACCAGTCTCCCCACCACCACCTCCTCTTTCTTAGCTCAGTTAATTTCTACTCATTTTCCAGATCTGCGGTGGGTTGTCTTACAAAAAACGGCCACAACCATACTTCCCCAGAACCTTGCCTTTCTCCCAGGAAAAGGTAGAGTCTATTTCCTCTTCCCATAAACCTGAGTGACCTTTGTGAATGTTCTAGCTTCTGTCTGGCTCTTTCTCTCTCTCTCTGGATGCTTGGATCTGGAACCTGGCTGTTATGCTGTGAGGAAGTCCAGGCTTTCTGAACAGGCACCTGTGGCTGCTCTGGCCAAGAGTGCCCACGGAGGTCCAGCCTACTGCCAGTGCCCCCAGATCCCAGCCTTAGAATGCACTCATCCCACACCTCATTTCTGGGGATCCGAGGTCCTCTAGGCTCAGCTTCTCTGAGTCTCATATGCTTGACATCAAGGGGTTAGCTGGGCTGCATTTCTTTCTGGAGATATGGAGAGAAGCCTGCTTCCAAGTTCATGTAGATTGTGTGACCAAATCCATTCCCAGCTGTAGGATTGGAGTATCTGTTTCCTTGCTGGCTGTCGTCCAAGACCTGTCCTCAGCTTCTAGAGGTTTGCCCCCACTTCTCTGCTGACACCAACATCTCATAGAGTTGTTCCCTTACTTCCAGTATCTCTGGCTTTTCCTGCCAAATCTCTAACTAATGTTTCTGCCTCCCTCTTCCACTCTTAATAGCTTATATGATTTCAGTGCCACGTAATCCAGGACAATCTCCCCATTTTAGGGTCAACTGATTAGTAACCTTAATGACACCTATAGGGCCTCTTCACAGCAACGTTGAGATTAGTGTTTGGTTGAATAATGGGGGAATGAGAATCTTAGGGGGACAGTTTTAGAAATCCTGGCTAAGTGTTAAATGCCACGCTGACTGCTCTACCTACATCATGGTATTTAATTATCCTAAAGCAGTGGTCAGCAAACTGCGGCTCTCAAGCCTCATGCGGCTCTTTGGCCCCTTGAATGTGGCTCTTCCACAAAATACCACTGCCTGGGCGAGTCTATTTTGAAGAAGTGGTGTTAGAAGAAGTTTAATTTTAAAAATTTGGCTCTCAAAAGAAATTTCAGTCGTTGTACTGTTGATATTTGGCTCAGTTGACTAATGAATTTGCCGACCACTGTCCTAAAGTAATATAACCAGGGGATAGTACTGTTCCCACAACAACAAAGGCAACAACAAAAATCCCCATATTTTATGTTTCCAAACTAGACAACTATAGCTGCCAGGCTACTTTAATAAATCTATAAACAGGATTTTTTTTTAAAGTTACATATAAAAAATACTCTTTAAAGGGCATGTCTGTTGCATAAGCAAAGGACAAATATAACTGAGGTCATTTTGAATCCTTTTCAAGGAAATCTCAGCTTGACTTCTCTCTACATGCATTTCCATAATGTGCCCCCAATCCTAATGCTGGATCCGTGATCATGGCATTTCCATGGCAACACATCAGGGGGCCTCCAGCTTAGGGCCATCTTCACTTAGCAGTTCACCTGATATGGGCCATGAAGAGGCTAGATACAAGGACATGTGGGTAGGAAAAGAAGGGGAGGTCCCTGTCATGCAGCTGGGAATACATTTTGACGATCCCTAACAAGCCAAGATGAGAAAGAATATGCTGATAAAATGGTAAAGACTTCTTCCTGTTGGATTTTGCTGAAATTGGACAGGTTCTCCGCTAGCTGGCTTTGTAGAAATGCTTTTGAATTATTCAGGATGGTTTTCCTCCATGCAAAGTGAAGATTTTTTTTTTAATATATTTTATTGATTTTACACAGAAAGGAATTGAGAGGGACAGAGAGTTAGAAACGTTGATGAGAGAGAAACATCGACCAGCTGCCTCTTGCACACCCCACACTGTGTCTAACCACTATGATGTACACGTGATGTACACTATGATGTACCTTGATGGTAATCGAACCCGGGACCTTTCAGTCGCAGGCCGACGCTTTATCCACTGAGCCAAACCGGTCCCGGCCAAAGTGAAGATTTTGAAATATTTTTCTCTCTTTCACCCTCATTACACACATTCACACACACACACACACACACACACACACACAGCCTTCTCTCACGACATAAAACACAAAAGTGCTTCTCGCACTAAAATGAGAAAGTTTGTCGAAACCGGTTTGGCTCAGTGGATAGAGTGTCGGCCTGCGGACTGAAAGGTCCTGAGTTCGATTCCGGTCAAGGGCATGTACCTTGGTTGTGGGCACATCCCCAGTAGGGGGTGTGCAAGAGGCAGCTGATCGATGTCTCTCTCTCATCGATGTTTCTAACTCTCTATCATTCTCTCTTCCTCTCTGTAGCAAATCAATAAAATATATTTAAAATAAATAAATCAAATAAATAAATAAATAAATAAATAAAATGAGAAAGTTTATGGGGTACCTGTATTATGTACTGCATGTGTTCTTTCAAGCCAAGAGAAAGAAGAAAAGGAGTATGTAAGTTTGGTTTCTCTGTCAGGAGCAAAACTCAGAAAGAGAACAGATTTTTAAAATCACCATTAACAATGGTTAAGTCCACCTAAATGCGCAGTGCTGTGCTCAGAAGTGTCCCGCCAACTGTCAGGGTAGAGTTGAGACTTTCCAGGCAGATCCCTCACGCATACGTGGACACGTCCTTATCTCTGCTGTCAACCAATGCTGAGACTTCTGTTTACCATTAAGTGTTTGAAGTTGAAATTTTCCTGGAAGAAGAATATGTTAAGTCCCATGAAGTTGATGAGTTTTATCAAGTGTAATATCTTACTATCTGGCTGCTCAGAGACCCCGACTATCTCTAAGAAAAAGGGGGTGAGCCCTGGTCAATGTGGCTCAGGTGGCTGAGTGTCATCTGGTGCACAGAAAAGTTTCAGGTTCAATTCCCCATCAGGGCACATGCCCAGGTTGTGGGCTTGATCCCCAGTAGGCAGAAGGCAGTCAATAGATGTTTCTCTCTCAAATCAATGTTTCTCTCACTCTCCTTTTCTCTCTCTCTAAAAATTAATTTAAAAATATATATATATATTGATATATATATATATATATATATATATATATATATATATATATATCCAAGACTGGTTTGGCTCAGTGGATAGAGCATCGGCCTGCAGACTGGGAGGTCCCAGGTTCGATTCCAGTCCAGGGCATGTATGTTGGATGCGGGCACATCCCCAGTGGGGTGTGTGCAGGAGGCAGCTGATCAATGATTCTCTCTCATCAATGTTTCTGGCTCTCTATCTCTCTCTTTTCCTCTCTAAAAAATCAATAAAATATATTTATATATACCATATTTTCCGGCGTATAAGACAACCCCCTAATTTTACAGTTAAAACATAGGTTTAGGCCTATGTTCGCTGTATAAGACTACCCCCCACTTCCGAGGCAACACCAGTTCTTTTTTTAATAGATAGCCTCTCTGACTCTGGCCAATCTGAGCAGGCTTTTTACTAGAACACAGTGTAGCTTCAGGTACAGAACATGGGGCTAGTCTTATACAGCGAATATTGGCCTAAAGCTATGTTTTAACTGTAAAATTAGGGGTCGTCTTATACGCCGGAAAATACGGTGCGTGTGTGCGTGCATGTGTGTGTGTGTGTATGAAAAAAGGGGTGAAACTGATTGCCTTTAGGGACATACCTCCTGGGGCCCTAAGGCTGCCTTTCTGTAAGTTCTTCCCCCAACGTGCCCTTGCTGTGCACTTCATAGTTGGGTATCAGCCCACTTTCCACCCTCTGCCCATGACTCCACGTGCAGGCAGCACATTTCACCTGGGGATAGCTTTCCTGAGGATGGACTTCAACCACTTACACATTTGACAAGCCCAGCACTGAAAGTGTTGATATAAAGAGTTCTCCCCTCTGACAATGACCCAGTTTTACCAGGAACACATTAGTAAAATTAGTATTCAACAAGGTTAACACTTTGATCAGATAGAAGATCAAAGGGCAGACTATTAAATAAAGATAATTCAGCCTTTCAGTGTTATAAGAGCTTTCAGATACGGCCTAGTGAAGCCCTGTATGGTGATCACGCTATAGAGCAACAGCAGGAGCGGTGCTAAAAGCTGTTAGCATTCACGAGCAGCTGCTTTTGCAAGATCTGTGTTTCATTTTGAAAATGGAATTATATTTTATGAGTAAAATTTAATCACAGTTATGATTTAGCCTATAAAGCCTGTAAGATAAGCAATAAATCAAGTTAGCACGTAATAAACACTAAGTAAAAGCCAGTGTCTTTCCAGCCTTTCCTTCCCTTCCCCCCTCCCCCCCCATCCTTTGGGGGATAAGAAAAAGTACAATTTTTTGTGTTTAAAAAAGAGGAGGGATAAGAAGGATACAATTTGTTAGTGCTTATCCTATCTAATAAAAGGATAATATGCAAATTAACCATCACTCCATCACGAAGATGGAGGCACTGCCACAAGATGGTGGTGCCCAATCCTCTCAGCCTCGCCGGAGTCCCTAGTCCCCCAAGGGTGGCAGCCGCTGAGAGCAGGCAGCATGAGTGACCTGGCAGAATGCTTGCTTCTTCGCTGCGATAACAAGGCAAACGTTCCACCCCAGCCACGGAGGGCCTCTGGGCAACAGGCATGGAGTCGCCAGGCCGGGACATGGAACACTTTCATCATCACCCTGGCAACAAGGCAAGTGTTCCGCATCCAGCCACACATCAGGGACGGGCCTCTGGGCCGCTGAGTCTCTGGGCAGCGGGCACAGAGTGGCCAGGCCCCGCAGAGAGCTACTGGCGGAAGGATTTGTGCGCAGGGCTACTAGTTACTGGATAATGAAGAGATTACCTTGCACCTAACAGTATTTATACTCTACCTGCCCACTAAAATGTAATAAATTAAAATATACCTTATCTTTACAATATATACTCTAAAATCCACAAGTCTAGTCATGCTTGTTAAAGGAGTACTTGGAGACAATGAGTCACAAGTTCTTCTCTGTCGTAAATCACTCTCTCTACCTTGTGTTGGTGGAGAGAAGACAGGTGTGGAATGAAGACCTGGGTGCTTAGCCCTGCCAGTTATGTGATCTTGGGAAAGGGAGATCTTACTGGTACTTACTGGTACACTCTGCACCTCAATTTCCTTTTTGTTAAACCAGCAAGCACTGGAATCTTTGAGAAGATGGCTAGCAAATCCCTAGTACCTCACTTGACATTGGGTAACTATTGAGTAACATTAGTTTGCTTTCTTCTTTCTTCTTTTTCCCTTAAGGTGTTCTCATTCAACCCCTAAGATACAAGGCATCTTGGGTCCCTGATGTAAGCTCCTTAGAGAGAGGCTCCCACTGCATACAAACGGTTGCTGGTCATCACACGCTGCATTTTATGAACTATAAAATCTAGTGATTTACAGTCACATTTCAGAAATTTAATTATAAAAATGTGGGTAAAAATTCAGACACAAATAATGGAACCCATTGATAAAATTCAGAATTTCTCATACCTACCAGTAACCAGTAGAGGGCGCACTAGGATTAAAATAAAACTCTAGCCTTCTTAAAGCTAAAACTACCAAACTTTCTTTGTATTCTTTTATTATTAATATATTTTTTTTATTTCAGAGATGAGAGGAGAGAGAGAGAGAGAGAGAGAGAGAGAGAGAGAGAGAGAGAGAGAGAGAGAAGAGATGATAATCAGTGATTGGCCACTCCCCTGCACAACACTCACAGGAAAACAAACCTGCAACCTTGACCTATGAGCCACGCTCAACCACTGAGCCACATAGGCCAGGTTCAAATTTTCAATATAAGCAAACCCTGAACCAAAATTACCTAAATTCAAAAAAAAATTACCTAAATCATAGAATAAATCCAGAAAGTAAGCTAAAAAATTCTGAGTCTTTCTCCAGGGATTTGAATATGGAATAATTTATCTTTTGTTCTAAATACAGTATAAACTCTAATTTCATTAATATGCAATGTTTTCTTTAAATGCATGTTTATAAAATAGCGTGTCAACTCATATATGCAAATATATACAAGTATTTATCAGATTTTCCAATGGGTCATGATATGTCATGTTTTATGTTTAAAAATGGTAGGAAGGGGGGGGGGGGTGTTATTTCCCTCTATATCACATTCTTCTTCTAGCTTAATTTCTTCTGGCTGCTAAGATTTAAGGACACATTCCTAAAGTTTTACAAATGCCCAAGTTCTGTGAATCTCAGAAACATTAGTCTTTTCTCCATTAATGGTCAAACCTAACTGGCTTTTATTTTCCCTGGTAGCTGCATCTACCGGTATCTTTCCATCTATGTATCTAACTACAATTTTATCAGTCAGACCTTGTAACCTACATCTCAGCAATTTATCAGAGATCAACCAGCAACTATGAAAACCATTATTGCTTCATGACTTCCAGCCTAGTTACATACTCAATGGCGGAAAGAAAGGATCGGGTCACCAACTGCCTCAATCAGTAGAACTGGCTTAATTTCCAAAGGAGGAAAAGTTAATCTCTATTCAGCCAATATTATGGCTTAATCTTATTTCCTATGAAGAAGTAAAAAGAAGGGATTGGGGGATTTGAAGATGTTTCTGCCACTATTTGATGGCTTCTTCTTCTTTTTTCTTTTCTTTTTTTTTAAAATCTTTATTGTTGGAAGGATTACATATGTCCTTTTTCTTCCCCTTATTGGCCCCTTCCAGCCTGCCTCCCGCCCCCACCCCTCCCTATGCCAGGCCTTCACCACCCTATTGTCTGTGTCCATGGGTTGTGTATATAACAGTACTTTATGCATATAAGGTCTTTGGTTGATTACCTCCCAGGATTTCTCTTATCTCAAATCTGAAACGGAAAAAAATAACTACATTGTGCAAAGCTGTTGTGCAGACTAAACAAGATAATGGATGTGCCAGTTCCTCACGCGGAGCTTGTAACACAGAAGAGGAGGTCGATCTAACTGGCTTTCTTCGGGTCTAATTTCACAAGTGGTCCGGCATTCAAGCTTTGATACCAAGCACATACAGAAAGCTCTGTTCATCAGATTCCCATGTCAAAGCTTTCTCCTATACAGAACTGATAGTTGATTATGTAACTCTAGTAAAACCTAACATCCTTTTTTGAGCAGTTCATCGGCACTGTATATCATTAAGTTGAATTTAATTCACTCATCAGCATCTTCTGAGCTAGGTCCTCTTACTGTCCTCCTTCTACCCAGGAAGGCTGGTAGAGGCTGCTTATTTGACTCAAAACCACACAACTTGTGGTCAGCAGTCTGACCACAAAAACTGGAATTCTTAACGATTGCCCTTCACTGCTCAGCTCTCAATAGTAGTTTCAGCTCTCAATACATCTTAACAAGTTGGCAAGCAAAGTGTATATATGTGCTGACTCTGCTAATTTGATTAATGAAAACATCACAACTGCCCACCCCATTTTTTTCAGACAGAGGTTCCTATATCATCATTATAATTTTGCCCTGGAAGGCAGAAAACGTACTAAACAAGTAAATTAGTAGTTAGTTATAAATGTATTGGCACTGACACAGTAGTTTGTTATGTATAAATAAGAAAAGACATCTTCTTTATTCATTACTGGTTAAAATTCAGCAGGTATGATCAGCAAAAATAACCCTTGTCTTTAAACAAAACTGAAAGGTGTGTTGAGCAGCAATCACTTGCCTGTGATCAACCATCATTTAACGCACTGATGGTTTCGAGCTCCCTCACCGATGTTTTAAGAAACGTTGTTTCATTCAGTTCTCTCCTCTCTCTTTTTCATCTTTATTGTTGAAAATATTACATATATCCCCCCTTTTCCCTCACTGACCTCCGCTAGTCTGCCCCAACCCTCTATGCTTTGACCCAAAGAAATCTCCTTCTGCATTCCTGAAGTCTCCCAAAATGACGGCCAGTCTTAGACCCTCCCCTGCTCCCTCATCATGCTATCCACCTTCATACTTTATATTATTATTTACCCAACACATATTCATAACACCTGTTATGTGCCAGGCACTAGTCTAATCATCCCTTAGCTCATTTAAACCCCCTAGTGACTTCGTGAGGCACGTAGTTTTACTATCCCCATTTTACAGCTGGGAAAACCGAGGCAAGAGTGCATTAACTTGGCCTAAACCAGTAAATAACTAATAAAGAACAGTGGTAAGATTTTAACCCAAATATTCCAGCTTCAGATGTCATCCTTTTAAGCACTGTGCTATTATTCACACTACCTCCCAAGCTGATTTCCTAAAATGCAGCTCGGATTACAGAAAATTAAATCTCCTGGTTTACCATGGAAGTCCCTTCACAATCTGTCTTTAAACAAACTTCCCCCACTTCTTTGACTACTGCTCCCAACCTCCCCTTTATCTGATCCCTCATCAAAGTTTGGGCCACTCTGAACTTCTATTTTTACAAATACCCCATACCCCATACTCTCTGCAGATCTGTTCCCACTGACTGAAATGACCCCATTTTCTTTTCTTTGCCTGCCACATCAAGGCCAGTCAAAATTCCCATTCTCTGGGAAGTTTTCCTGGAGGCTCCTTGGTGAAGTCAGTCCCTTTGTTCCTAGGTACTTGGTTCATTGTTATTTTCACACAATCTATCTATTTAAGTGCTGGGAGTGCTGCTGCTTGAGTGAGGTCAATATCTTTTCCTTGTTAGTGTCTCTGTCACTGGTCCCGCATAGCCATTCCACACAATGCTAATAATTGGCAGCTTTGAGCAGAGTACTCACGATGTGCAGCAAAGTCAGTTACAGGTAAAGCACAAAGGGTTGGAGATTGTTGGGGAATAGACAGGTGTCCGGTCACCATTTATGGACCTGACTCACGGTGCAGCCTGAGACACGCAGTGTCGTTTCCTCATTTATAGCTGGTTACTAAGCATGTGTAAACCTTCAAGTGAGATTTCGTGCATGATGCCTCATGCTCAGAGTTATCACATTATTACCTAGATGGGAACCGGCTTTAGGGATAAACTTCAAATACCAGAATCCTGCAGAACCACGGCAGCAAGTCCGCTTCTAGCAAACCTGAAAGTGCGTGCAAACTGCTGGTGCCTTTGTTTTCCTGGGGCGGCAGCTGTAGGTGGCCCAGGGCTGTGGCATCTGAAGTGGCGCCCCCTCCACCTTTGCTTCCACTGCTGCCATTCGAGAGAGAGATTCCAGAGCCGATAGCCCACCTGCCTTTGGAGGGCAGCTCACAGACATCCTCCCGGATGCCTTAACAGGCAAGAGATGAGAAACCTGCCAAACAGAATTGCCTCCCAAACCCAAGAGTGAAAGAAAAATTCCCAGCTGATTTCACTAACAGGAGAGAGAGAGAGAGAGAGAGAGAGAGAGAGAGAGAGAGAGAGAGAGAGAGAGAGAGAGAGAGAGAGAGAGAGAGAGAGAGACTCCTTACTTTAAATGTCTCTGGGAGTGGGGCAGGGGAAGTTTGAGGAAAGGTAAGCAAACTACATTTTTTTCCTCCTTTTTCTGCAACTTTTTTCTACACAGGATTTCCTGGTCACATCATGAGGAACTATGTCAATATGCCTGCTTTGACTGAGTGAAAGAATCATTTCCTGTCAGGTTCTTTCAAGGAAGATAAAATATCCCCCCCCCAAAACACACACACACACACACACACACACACACAAAACAAACAAACAAAAACAGAAAGAACAGCCAAAAATAGAAAGGTACAAATTGTCATGAAATTCAATCAAGAAATGTTTTTAAAGGGAGATAAGCATTATTCTATAATTCATTGTGTACTTAGTTGCTTTGTTTTGTTTTGTATTCTTTGGGTTAAATACACTACTTACATTGGGAAATACACTGATATTTCCATTTTGTAAGCGTTGCTCAAAACAAATTCACTTCTTGAAAGGTTGGGCCTTCTAACAAGCCCAGGGTGATTTATTGTTAAAAACATTTCCTTTTTTTCTCCATTTCGCTCCATCTTTTTTTGTTTATTGTGAAAGCAGAAAATCTTCAGTTTAGTTTAAGAAAGCAAAACTATTCTAAAATGGTTTTCCACAGCAGAACAGAAAAATAAATTCATCATAAGTCTAGATGGATCATTTGCCCTCTAATCTAAATCAATTTCTCTCTCTCTCCCTGTCTATCTATCTATCTATCTATCTATCATCTATCCATATCTATATCTCTAACTTAACACATTCACCACTTCCACAACAGTGCTATTAAAATCTGTTGAGTAGTAGCCTTTACGATCGCAGCCATTTCTGCCTATTTAAAATGTTCTTGGAATTTTTTTTTTCTAACTCAAAAATTCCTTACAATTGGTCAGTTGTTTACTGCTTGTCTAACTACGCAAATGGACTCTCTCTCTTACACACAATATATCTAGGTGGTACTATTGTTTAATGAAACACTCTTTGGGAAATGCTGTTCTCAAGAGCTTTATATAAATTTAGTTCCCTCCCTAGCCAGTTTGGCTCACTGAACAGAGCATTGGCCATAGGACTCAAGGGTCCCAGGTTTGATTCCGGTCAAGGGCATGTACCTTAGTTGCTGGCATATATCCAGGGGAGTGTGCAGGAGGCAGCTGATCAATGTTTCTCTCTTATATATCGAATATGTTTCTAACTCTCTATTCCTCTCCCTCTCTGTAAAAAAAATCAATAAAATATATTATTTGGGGGGAAAAAAAAAGAATTTAGTCTCATTGACACTGATACTGCACCTAGGGCAATGGAAGCTAAAAAGAAAATTAACAAATGGGACTACATCAAAATAAAAGGCTTTTTCACAGCAAAAGAAATCATCAACAAAACAATAAGAAAGCCCACTGCATGGGAGAACATATTTGCCAATGTTATCACCGATAAAAAGGGCTTAACCTCCAATGTTTATAGGGAACTCATACAACTTAACAAAAGGAAGATAAACAACCCAATCAAAAAATGGGCAACTGACGTAAATAGATACTTTTCAAAAGAAGACAGAAGGAAGGCCAAGAAGCTTATGAAAACATGCTCAAAATCACTGATCATCTGAGAGATGCAAATCAAAATGACAACGAGGTACCATCTCACACCTGTCAGAATGGCTATCATCAACAAATCAACAAATAACAAGTGCTGGCAAGGATACGGAGAAAAAGGAACCCTCAAGCACTGCTGGTGGGAATGTAGACTGGTGCAGCCACTGTGAACTGTACGGACTTTCCTCAAAAAACTCAAAATGGAACTTCTATTTGACTCAGTGATCCCACTTCTAGGAATATAACCCAAGAAACCAGAAACACCAATCAGAAAGGATATATGCACTCCTACGTTCATAGCAGCACAATTTACAATAGCTAAGATTTGGAAACAGCCTAAGTGCCAATCAGCAGATGAGATTAAAAAACTGTGGTACATCTACACAATGGAATACTATGCTGTGGTAAAAAAAAAGTTCTTACTATTGTATTTGCAGGGAACTGGAGAGCATTATGCTAAGTAAAATAAGCCAGTCAGAGAAAGATAAATATCACATAATCACACTCATTTATGGAATATAATGAACAACATAAACTAATGAACAAAAATAAATCCAGAGACAGAGAAACATCGATTATACCATTAAACCTCAGAGGGAAGGTAGGGGAGGGAAGGGGTAAGAGGGAGAGATCAACTAAAGGACTTGTATACTCGTATGCATGCATATAAGCCTAACCAATGGGAACAGACAATAGGGGGTGAGGGCATGAGTGGGAGGGGGGTAAGGAGGTAATGGGGGAATAAGGACACATATGTAATACCTTAACCAATAAAGATGAAGCTTGGGCTGTGAGGCCAATTCCCATTTGAGTAATAATGGGATAAGTCTGAGCATGAGGCAAGTTGCCACAGCTGCGAGGGCTGAGCCCCTTGCACGAATTTCATGCACCGGGCCTCTAGTTTTGTTATAACAGCCATATAGGCTAAGATTTCAACGGATAGTTAAAGAAAGCAAGAGAGAGAGAGAGAGAGAGAGAGAGAGAGAGAGAGAGAGAGAGAGAGAGAGAGAGAGAGGTCTGTTGTAAAGAAAATGTAAAACAGTATGCTATACACCACATACATGTCTTAGAGATTTTAAATGCATTAAGTATTAAAAAACAGTAGTAAAAAAAAAAGTTCATTTTTTTAGCCAATGTTTACCAATGAAACTTCAAAAAAATTTAATATTCTACGGTCTGTTCCTTTTTTTTATTTTTATTTTTTGTAACCCTCACCCAAGGATATGTTTTATTGATTTTTAGAGAGAGGAAGAAAGGAGAGAGAGAGACAGAAAGAGAGTGAGGGAGAGAGAGAGATGAGAAAGAACCTTTTGGTGGACAGGAGGATGCTCTAACCAGCCGAGTCTCTCAGCCAGGGCAAAGTCTGTGTTCTTTAAAACACCCTTTAGATATCACAAATTTAGAACATATATAAACTTCACTAGAAGAAAACTTCTGGTAAGGTTAAAATAATTTGGCGTTAATTCTCAAAATAAGAAATTATGTACCGTATTTTCCCGTGTATAAGATGACCCCTTAATCTTACAGTTAAAAACATAGGTTTAGGCCTATATTGGCCGTATAGACTACCCCCCACTTCCGAGGCAACACCATTTTTTTTTTTTAATAGACCGCCTCTTTGACTCTGGCCAATCTGAGCAGGATTTTTTACTAGAACTCAGTGTAGCTTCGGGTACAGAACATGTATAATTTGCATGCATAAAAAGCCTGTTTGCGCATTTGGGGTTTTCTGAGTGGCTGAGATGGGGAGCACAGGTTAAAACTGATAGAAGATGAGACCGGAGAGGCAAGGGAGGGGTCCCACCACCTGGTTTCTTGTTGTGTTGTTTTGTTTTGTTTTGTTTTGAACCCACCATCCAATTTTGCTGCATCAGATCTAATTGCCCCAGAACTAGGTGATGCTTTCAAAGTTCACTCTTGACCAGGAAGGAACAGAAAGAAAAGAGTTTTCAAAGGTGCTTTCTCGAGTGCATTTCTCCGCCAAGCTAAGCCATCCAGACGCTTCCCTGGAGGAGCTAAGAGCATCGGGACAGTAGAGCCTTGATGAGGTGCTGTTTGCCTTCCTTCCCCTGCTCATCAAAGGCGACGGAAGGCTTCCCCTCGGTCTTTACAGAAGCGTAAATCAGACTCGCTGCCTCGGACTCTGACGTGCCCTGCGCACACGGCAGAAACGAAATAGAAGCACAAGTGTCTGCTGGCTCCCCGTCTGGTCTGCGACGGGAGCAACCTGCTCTGTATTAAAGCTCAAGAAGGGCTCACCCATGTGCCTTTACAGAAATAGACTTTTTTTGGCAACCGTTTTTATGTGGAAACGGTAGCGAGGTGTAGCTGTAGCTTTACCCACGTGTAAGTTCCTTTCTGATTCCGAAGTCTGCTGCTCTCAGTGGGAGTCCAAACTCTTCTCCCCTCTTCTCTGAGGAAACAGCCTCTGGGAGATCAGAAAGACACAAAGCCTGCACCAGGTGTAAGGAACTGCCAGTAAGTTTCAGCCAAAAGAGAAAACAGCTTTTGTGTACACAGAAATGCACTCGAGAAAGCACCTTTGAAAACTTTTCTTTCTGTTCCTTCCTGGTCAGGAGGGAACTTTGAAAGCATCCCATAGTGCTGGGGCAGTTAGATTTAAGGCAGCACAACTGGATGGTGGGTTCAAAAAAAAAAAAAAAAAAAAGCAGATGGTGGGACCTGGTTATGACCGGCAGGCAGACATTCACAAAGCCATGAAGTGCGGCCTTAGGAATGTAGACAGAGCAGCCCGAGGGCCGTGGGAGATAGGCCTGATCATCCCAAACAAATGTCACCTCCTTGTCTCAGCTCCTCCATTGTCCACCCATGAAGCGGGGCTGGAGGAGGGCCTTCTTCCCAGGATGCATGTGGGGGCTGAGCTGGGATAATTGCTCACGAAAAGCGTCTGAAAACAACAGTGTTTTCCAAGTCTTGGTTCCTCCTAGTGACTGACGGTACGCATCGTCTAAGCTCTTTCAACACTGGCTTCCAGGACCATATCCTCTCTGCTATTGCCCCATGAACCAGTGTGCATGTCCTCCTTGCAATGAAAAGTCCTGGTTCTAGAATTTTCTGTGGCCCGTCATGCCCTGAAACCACGGCATTGTCTTGCCCTCCTATTCAAGGACTAGGAGAAAGGTTCTCCGTGATGTGGTTACGGGGGAAGGTTATTAATTTTCTGCTCTAATCTCCTAGTTTTCCTACCTGTGATTGTGTGTGTTGTTTCTTTTCCTTAAAATCTCCCCGCTGGTGTTCACAACTGTTCCTCTTGTAGACCCTTCACCTTATTGACTGTGTCCTTCTGGCATTGCTTTTCCTTCCTCTCACTGTGCAGAGAGCTCTCCAAACAAGAATTGCTGGTTATTTTCTTCCTTCATTGGAAAGTCCATCTGTTTCAGGTCTTTTGCCATCGTTTTGTGAATGATTTCCCCACCGGCCCCTGACCCCTGACCCTTGACCCCATCAAGGCCCACGCTTCTTCCTGTTTTCTGATGGTGGCACCCTCTGACCACCCTCTCAGCTGAAAAGGATAAACACCAAAGTCCCCATTTCCTCCCAAGACTTGTCCATTCTTACAGACTGGACCTTCCTAAGTGCATGAACTTTTCTCCCCTATCACACTTCATCGGTTGCCAGATTCTGTTGGTATTTCCTCTGTGTTATCTCAGTGATCTGCTCCTTCCTCTCAAGGACAGATACCTGAATCAGATTTGTTCTTGTCTGGCTAAATTGGCTCTCATTGCCCTATGTACCACAGTTCTTGACTTTGTTTCATTATCAGTCTGTATCAACTTTTCCACCCACTTACGCAGTCACCGTTTTCTCCAGACTTCCTTTTCACGTTGCTCTCAGTTCTATGCCATTTGTTCTCAATTTGAAGAACTTCACCTAAAACACTCTACAAGCACCATCTCTCTTCTTCACACCCCCTTTCTTTACAACCAAATTGAGAGAACTTGCAATACTTCATAGATAATGTGATATATAGTCTCCAGATAGGGCCTACAGACAGATTGGCCTAGATCAGTACTGTCCAATAAAACTTCCTGATGATGTAGATGTTCTGTGCCTGCCTTCTTTAATGGTGGCCATTAAACAATTGTGATTATTAGTGCCTGAAATGTGGCTAGTGCATCTGAGGGACTGAATTGTAAATGTTACTTCATTTTACTTAATTTTAATTTAAATAGGTAAGCACATGTGGCTAATGACTGTTGAGCAACACAGTCTAAGTCTAGATCCTAAACTATCAAATGATACTGAGAGTCCAGGCCATTAAAACACAATAAGCTTTTCAAAAACACAGGGAAATACACAAGACCTGAAAAAAAAAATTACAAAATACCAACAAACTTCAAAATTACATTTAACACATGTTTAAATATTACAAAACACATGTTGTCAGTTTTAAAAATTATTTAAGAATGCAAAAAATTGTTTCCAAATAATTTGTTGTTTATCTTGTTCCTCTTCACAAGAATTTCAAATATAGATAACTAGAGGCCCACTGCCAAGACATTCATACACTGGGGAAGGGGGAGAGAAGGGATTCTCAGCCCGGCCTGTGCCCTTTCACAGTCTGGGAGCCCTCAGAGGATGTCTGACTGGCAGCTTAGGCCTGCTGCCTTGGAGGTTGGCTGCTGTGCTCTCCAGCCATCAGCCCAGCTTATGGCTGAGCTGCGCTCCCCACTTTGAGAGTGCACTGACCAACGGGGGTTGCGGAGGGGGGCGGGGGCGGAATGGGGGGAAGAGACGCTCCTGCATTGAGCGTCTGCCCCCTGGTGGTCAGTGCACATCATAGCAACGAGTTATTCCACTGTTGGGTTGATATGCATATTACCCTCTTATTATATAGATTGGCAAGAAATCAAATAACAGCCAGTTGTAAAGGAAATGAGTTCTCATGGAGCAATTCTATCAAAAGCAAAAACAAGCAAACAAAAAACCTATAATTTTATAGCAAAAATTAATATTTAAGATGTACATTTTTATATGTTTTATATTATCCAAGATAGGTACTCTATAAGACTGCCTAGGCCACATCCAGATATGACCTACTAATCTACCCAGCCAAAAGTTCCGAATCACACACCCAGTCTCTCTTTCCCTTACTCAGGCCCATCCTTAACATGTACAGGACAAGGTAGAGTATAAATGGAGCTTCCTTCCCATACCCACCTTCCCTTCCATTCCACTTCATCCAAGAAAGACCTCATGTTCTTATCTATAGACATCTCAGTCCAGCCTCGTTGCATCCAGAAATCATCCCAGGAAAGTACACACATCCTTTCCTTTAGAATACAAACAGCATTGGGAAACTCTGGGAGCGGAAAATTCTGGAATTGCTGGCTTGGAGTGGCCATGACACTTGTCCCCAGAGACTCCTTGCTTTGTGGACAGAGTGAAGTCTTTTCAAGTATGGGGCCTGGGTAGTCCTGCTCTTACCTTTGTTTGTTGTTGCTGTTAATCCTTACCTGAGGATATTTTTCCCCTTGATTTTTAGAGAGAGTGGAAGGAAGAGAGGGGGAGAGACAGAAAGACAGAGAGAAACATAGGTATGAGAGAGACACACCAATTGGTTGCCTCCTAGGCCATGGCCAGGAATAAAACCTGCAATGAAACCTGCAACATGCCCTTGACCAGGAATCAAAACTCTGGATCCTTTGGTGCTTCGGTCAATGCTCTTACCTTTCTATACTCCCCTCATAGAATTAAAACTGTCTGAAATATTCTTACGTTTGTTTTTAAAGTAATTTTTTAAAATATTACTACCACTAGATTAAGAAAAGACTTTACCTTTTGTGATACCTAGAATAATAGAAATCCTGATGCTAGACTTAGCATCTGGCTTAGAACAGATACTAAAGAAATATTTGCTGGGAAAATAAATGATTATTGTTTTCACAGAAATTTCCTATTTAAAAAAGGCATTTATATTGCAAAGAATATTGGTTGACTTAAATTGAATTCTCTCCCATCCAAGTTTTAACCATGATCTTGTTTGAAAGGGATACAACTAAAATCTATTAAATAATATTTCTTTCATTTTCTCCACTTTTCTTTCTTTTTAAAAAATATTTTCTGCCTTGCTGTGTTCTCTGTGTCAAATTGTGTTTTGCCACCTGTCAGTGGGTTTTTGTGAGTAACCAAGCAATCTAGCAAATCCAGTTCCCAAAATATGATTTGTGGAAACCCAATTGTACCAAGATATTTTCAGGGAATTCATAAGGTCAAAATTACATTTATAACAATTCTAAGATGGGATTTGCAACACAGTCCATGATGTTTCAAATCACGGTGCAAAAGGATTAGACTCTTAGCAAAAACCAAAGCAGTAGCACCAAACTATACTGGTAGCCACTATATTCTTCACTGCAGCACACGCACAGTTTTTAAAAAATGCTAATTTCACTTAGAAATGTCCATGATGAAACAGTAAAAGTATTCATGTTATTAAATCTCAACATTAAGTATACATCTTTTCAATATTCTCTGAGGCAATATGGGAATAGCCAAGTAAAATATCTCAAGGGAAATTCTTATGCAATTGGGTTACAGGATGAACTACATACTTTTTAAATGACATATTATTTTTACTTGAAAGAACACAGAAACTATTGTTATTCATACGAACATACTTTGCCAACGGTCTTGAATATAAATAGTGTAAGTGTATATCATCATTGCCTTGAAAACTGTATCCACCACTATGAGTTTCACAACTTGCCAACATTTAATAACTTTTTGGATGATATGGAAGGTGATATTAACAAAAGCAAGTTTTAAAAAAAGTTCATTGATATGTTTTCAGAGTTTACCATGCAAGTAACCTTTAATAAACTACCACTCGTTGAATTTTGGTGTTGTAACAAAGAATATCCACCATTACCCGCAAAAGGCTCTTGAAATGTTTCTCCTTTTTCTAACTACTACATATCTGTGTAAGGGTTTTTTTCATAATCTTCAATTAAAACAACATACCTTGCCTGGCCAGTGTGCTAAGTGGCTGAGCATCGAACTATGAACCAGGAGGTCATAGTTCAATTCCCAGTCAGATCACATGCCTGGGTTATAGACTCAATCTCCAGTAGGAGCGTGCAGGAGGCAGCCCATCAATGATTCTCTCCCTCTCACTTCCTCTCTGAAATCAATAAAAAAAAAATATTTAAGAAAACAAGCAAATAAATAAAATATATCTCAACAGACTAATTACAGAAGCAGATAGGAGATCTAGATGACATGCATTAAGGGAATTTGCAAAAATGTAAAACAATGTCTCTTTTCACTAGTTTTTGTCTGGGTTTTCTTAAGGATATTATTAAAATAAGTTTATGTTAGCATAAAATAGGTTTATTACTATCATTTGTAGATAAATATTTCAGTTATCTTTTTTTTTAATATATTTTATTGATTTTGTACAGAGAGGAAGGGAGAGAGATAGAGAGTTAGAAACATCGATGAGAGAGAGTCATCGATCAGTTGCCTCCTGCATACCCCCCACTGGGGATATGCCCGCAACCAAGGTACATGCCCTTGACCGGAATCGAACCCGGGTCCCTTCAGTCCCCAAGCCGATACTCTATCCATTGAGCCAAACCGGTCCCGGCATATTTTAGTTATCTTTTAAAATTTGTAATATGTGTAATAAATATCTTTTGTAATAAATATCTTTTGTAATAAATATCTTTTTGTGTAAGCTACGTCAACAAAAGTTTTTTAGGCTTTTTTTTTTTAAATATATTTTATTGATTTTGTACAGAGAGGAAGGGAGAGAGATACAGAGTTAGAAACATCAATGAGAGAGAGTCATCGATCAGCTGCCTCTTGCACACCCCCTATTGGGGATATGCTTGCAACCAAGGTACATGCCCTTGACCGGAATCGAACCCGGGACCCTTCAGTCCCCAAGCCGACGCTCTATTCATTGAGCCAAACCGGTTTCGGCAGTTTTTTAGGCTTTAATAATTCTAAGAGTAAAAACAGTTCCTGAGACCAAAATGTTTAAGAACCACTGACTTAACAGATTTTTTTATCAGAATTTTTAAATGAAATAAAATATAATATTTTTATAATACTAAAGTCATATTTTATATTAATTTTATGTTTTACAGGAAATGGGTAGTTTCTTGAAACTTTTGTTTCAGTTACGCAGATATATGTGCATGCAGATTGGGTCACAAGATAAAATTTAAGTTTTACTGTCACAAGGGGAGAAAAATGGAAAAACAATGTACTTGGTCACGTGCTTCTCAAGAGCAGTAACTGTGCTTTTTTTATCTTTCTAAGCAGCACAATGTATTCCCACAGACTGACGCAGTAACTATAAAATGGGTCTTCTTTATCTCAATTTCTGTTTTGTACAGAACCTAACCGCTGACCGCTAAAGCCAGGCCACTCTGGTTTCTATGCTGGATTATTCCACTGGCCTCCTCCTGTCCACCCTTGACGGAACGCTTTTTGCCTATCGTCCATTCTTCACACAAACTCCAGAATAATATTTTTTCCTGTCTCTGATGTCAACTCCTGTTATTCTCCCCCCCCCCCCCCCCCCACCCCCGCCTCCTGCTGCCCTGGCCTTCTCTTTGTTCCTAGAACATGCGGTCAGTCACTAAAGCTTACATGTCATCATCATAAATGCTCCTTTTGTATCAAGGACAATCAATTAGCACCCCTTCCCACCTGCTTCCCCGCCTCACGTTTCCCATATTATTGGATGAGTTCTGTCACTCTTCTCTGGACCCCTACATTGCCAATTCCACTCATCTCCTTAGTCCTTAGTAAATGGTGATGCCCACAGTTTTCACTGAATCATCTTAGCTAAATGCCAATGAATGCTTGGCAGAGAGCATTGGAGACATTAACAGCCCTGGCATCTGGATATTGCCCATAGATATCAACAGATACTTCAAGGGAAGCTTAGGTGAGGAAGTGAGGTAATGTGAAATTCAGTAATAACTCAAATAACATTTTATGGAATGAAAAGCAGAATTATTTTCATGGACCGGTTCTACAATAGATAGTAGGAAAGCTAGAAAACAGAAATGTGAACTTCTATCTTAAGGAAGTAATTTCAGTAAATCGATCCATGCCTGAATGAAGAATTACGAGTTTATTGGTCAAGTGATTCAGAATAAGATGCAGGACCAGGATCACCGAGGTGCTGACTCTACCCTTTCCTCATATCAGCCAAATTCTTTACATTCTTCTTATGTTCAATGTAATTCAAAGATTAGATCAACTAGGGTTTAGAAATCTTCTACTTAATTATACGTCTATGTTTTCTGAACATTTATGTGCCCTTCTGTCAAATGTCAATAATAATTTTTCCTAGAAGTGCATATAACCATAAATTTGATTTATGCAATAATTATAATCCCCCTTTTTAGGAAAGTAGCAAGAGAAAGTTTAGGGAAGTAGACATGGTAGTTATTTCCCAGACAGCAGCAAACAAGATGGTTTTTTTCCATATGCGACTAACTACTGGTCCTGGTCCAGCTCCAAAATGATTATAAATCACACCAGATTTCTGAAACATTTCTTTCACCAAGTAATTGTGCCTTGTGCATATTCTCATATGGTTTGAGGGGTAGAAAATAATGCCAGCAGAAATGTTTATCTTATTTATAAGAAATCATATAAAATTAACAGCCCTTGCATCTGGATATTGCCCATAAATCAGATGTCAACATATACTCAAAGGGATGCTGAAGTGAGGTAGTGAGGTGAGGTAGAATTGAAAGTGAGGGGCAATAGAAAAAATATCAACAACCAGACAAATGTAAGTTAATGTTAAAAAGTGTATCAGTTAAAGTGGCTGAAGAAAAAAAGAAAGCATGTTCCTACTAGAAAGAAAGAAGAAAAAAAACAAAAAACAGTTGGCAGCATTTTCAAACTAGTCCTGACAGAAGCCGTCTGACACTCACTGATGTCACCTTAATCCTGTGGCCTAGTCCTGCGAGCTTATAAACGTCTTGGTTCAACTCACTCTCGGATGTCCCCAAACTGATCCTCTCCCAACTTTAATCCCTGGGATGAGTCAGACTGTTCTTGATCAACACAGGATGCAGGATCATGGCTAGGATTAATCTCTTCCCACAGAACAGAGATATTGGAGTTTTAAAAACATGCCCAGCTCTGTGACATTATTGCCATAACTAATTTTTTAATGAAGGAATTTAATCAAAATAATAGTACATAAAAGATGAACGGGACATACTAGAAAAAAATAACCAAGGCTGTATCAATATTAATGAGCAATGAACAGGCAATGTGTTACTTTTCTATGCATTCTTTTATTCATTTGACCAGTCTGCAATTATCTATCATGTGCCTGCCTACTGTTTGAGAGGCATAGGTGAGATGATGCTCTTTTCCTCACAAATCTTACAGCCTACTATCTGGCCATACCTACAAACTTCAAGGTACCATAGTGTTTGCCATTTAATACATCTTTCAACTACAATAGATAATACCTAAGAATAATATCTCTTAACTAATTTTCCAGACAGTTGAGGCAGCAATTTGGTGAACAAAATTTATAATTAAGAAAGAAAAAACAATGAAGATTATAACACAATCAATTTATAGTTTTACATAGCAATTGTGATATCATAGCCATTCTATGAATTTGGGTTGCTGCATTTTTGTAGAATAAAAGAATCAGAAATAATAAGAGAATCTTTTGGAAGAAACTGGGTCTGAAAAAGGGATATCTAATTGTTTGTAGTATAGCATAACCCAGAAAATGACTTATGAGAGCCTTCTGAGATTTCCTAAACTCTTCCTCCTCCTCAGCATAGTATTCTGTTTTTCTGTAGCGAATACCAATAAAACACCTTCAAATGAAAAGGTCCTGCATGCTCCTTCAGTGATGCCTAGGAAAAGGGGACCCAAGAGGGGTCTTTTTGCCTGGCTGGGTGAGGGGAGGGAGGAACCACAGGGTGCTCTTCCCAGTGGGGGAGGGAAGGAATCTGCTGATACCTGAGGTTGACCTGAATTGAAGTTGCCAAGAGAAAAGAAAGATAAGAAGCAGGGTAAAGGAGACCCGTAGGGCTTTCCCAGTGTTCCTATGTTTCTACATGTTCCCCTTGAAATGAGCCTCAGCTTGACCTTCCAGGGGAAAATATTTCTCATGCTTATGTGCTGATGAATTTATAGGAAGCATGCAAAAAAAAGCAACACAACACCTCACCCTTTCCTTATGAAACACGTAAGTTCAGAGTTTATGTACCGAAGGTTAACATGGATAGAGTGTATATTCCATCCCAGACACTCTATGATCTCATAGCAGCTCTATGATGGAGGCCCTTCACACTCAACCTGCAGCAGAAGGAAGTGAGCAGGTTCTTGTCCTCGGTCATGTGACGCCTAAGTGCTGTGACTGGGGATCAAAGGCTTCTTTCAGCCTTTTCCTTAACCTGTTTTGTTTGTTTATTTGTTTGTTTGTTTGTTTGTTTTTCCCAACAGCCGTCATGTTTACCGAGTTTGTAAGCACTTTGTTTTTCTGGCTAATATGGCTTACACCACAAGCTGCAGGCAGCCTGGAGACCCCTGGTTTCTGTAAAAACTCCAATACCCGTGGACCCAGAGCATCAGAGAACAGTTGTGGTCTCTCCTCAAGTCTCCCCAGATCTCAGCCTCTTTGTCTGGAAAACCCAGGAGATAGATTCAATTGTCTTTGATTTTCCATTTTGGGAAAATTTATAGTCATCACAGAAGCCTCCAGAGTATATCTGGTTAAATCTCACTAGATCACTTTTGTTCAAGAATCAGATCCAGCCGAAACCGGTTTGGCTCAGTGGTAGAGCGTCGGCCTGCAGACTGAAAGGTCCCAGGTTCGATACCGGTCAAGGGCATGTACCTTGGTTGCGGGCACATCCCCGGTGGGGGGGTGTACAAGAGGCAGCTGATCGATGTTTCTCTCTCATCGACGTTTCTAGCTCTCTAACTCTCTCCCTTCCTCTCTGTAAAAAATCAATAAAATATATTTATAAAAAAAAAAGAATCAGATCCAGAAAGAGCCCTGGCGGGTGTTGCTCAGGTGGTGGAGCTTTGTCCTGTGAACTGAAAGGTCACTGGTTCACCAGTTGGTCGGGTAGGGCTAGGGGGTGGAGTGGGGGTGCATTTGGAGGCCACATCTGATGTTTCTCTCCCTCTCCCTTCCTCTCTCTCTAAAATCAATACAAATATATTTTGGGGGAAATAAAAGATCCAGAAAGAGACTGTTGAATATAAAAATAAGCAGAAAAAGTTATCTTTATTCCTCCTCAAATCTACTTTTTTGTCAGCTAGGAAAATAAAAAGGCTGTTTTTAAGTGTATACAGTTTTGTTGCATTTAGTGCATTAACATTGTTGTGTAATCATCACCGCCATAGATCTTCTCTCTGTTCTCTCAGCTGAAACTCTTTACCCATTAAACATTAAACATTAACTCAGTCCTCCTTCCCACATCCCCTGGCAACCATCATTCTACTTACTTTCTCTGAATCTGACTTCCCTAGGAACCTCATATAAGCGAAATCACACAGTGTTCATCTCTTTTGTGATGAACATTTATCATATTTTCAAGGTTCATCCATGTTATAGAATGTCAGAATTTCCTTCCATTTTAAGACTGAACACTATTACCTTGTCATTGTATGTATGTACCACAATTGTTAATCCATTCATCTGTTGATGGACACTTAGGTTGCTTCCACTGTAAAAAAGATTATTATGAAAAAAAATGAGTATATAAATCTACTTTTTTGGCAGCTAGGAAAACAAAAAGGCTGAACAGAAAAATATCAAATGTCTACTACATAAGAGAGAGAGAGAGAGAGAGAGACAGAGAGAGAGAGAGAGAGAGAGAGAGAGAGAGAGAGAGAGAGAGAGAGAGAGAGATGTGAGAGAGAAATATACATTGGTTGCTCCTGTAGGTGCCCCAACCAGTATTGCGCCAAAACCTAGGTGCATGCCCTGACCAGGAATCAAACACAAAAACCTTTCAGTGTGTAGGACATCACTTCAACCATCTGAGCGATCTGGCCAGGGCAGCCCTTTGCTTTTCTTAACTTATTGAATTCTAACCAAACGTCTTTGAAATAGGAATTAACATCCCCATTTTAAAGTTGAGGATACTAAGGCTTGGAGAGGCTAAGTAATTTATCCACATAATTACATAATTTTCAATAAAAGTATTTCTGTCAGATAAATTATTTTTTTAAAAACAGTACCCACATGACAGAAAAAAATATATACATAGAAAATGATCCCTATGTACACACAGTAAATATGACTAAAAGAGAAAAAGAAATTATAAAGGTTTACTCCATATTTGTTAGATGTGGTTTGAATGCTTTCATTACAATGACCATGCTTTATTTTGTAGCAAAAAAAAAATGTTTTGCTGTTAAAAAAAAAAAAAAGTTATCTAGGATCATACAAGAGTAATTCAAACCCTTAGTTCTCTTATTGCGAATATTATACACTTGGGCATCATCTTGTTTTGGATCCCAGTTCCAGTATAAAATGAGTAGAAGATAAGTCTTTACCCCCTATATCTCCTTTTGACTAATTTATTAGCAAAAGTTCTTGAGCCCCTGAATGACCATAATAAAACCTGTTTAGTGAAAGAAAAGTGCTGCCCATCCGTTGTGGCTCAGTGATTGAGTGTCAACCTATTAACAGGAGGTCATGGTTCAATTCCCAGTTATGGCACATGCCCAGGTTGTGGGCTCAGTCCCTAGTGGGGGGCATGCAGGAGGCAGCTGATCAATGATTATCTCTCTCCCTCTCCATTCTTCTTTGAAATCAATAAAACATATTTTTATTTGTTAATATATTTTACTAATTTTTTACAGAGAGGAAGGGAGAGGGATAGAAAGCTAGGAACATCCATGAGAGAGAAACATCGGCCAGCTGCCTCCTGCACAGCCCCTACCGGGATGTGCCCGCAACCAATGCCCTTGACAGGAATTGAACCAGGGACCTTTCAATCCTCAGGCCAACGCTCTAGCCACTGAGCCAAACCGGTTTCAGCAATAAAACATATTTTTTAAAGAAAGCAAGCAAAGGACGAGTTTCCTGGCTGTATTAAATCATGTCAAATGCTCCCAATGAGCCTTCAGAGACAGGTGCCAGCGGCCCAGGAGCCCTGGGTTGCACGGGAAGATCTTGCCTCGGAAGACGCGGTGGGAAATCGTGCACTGAGAGTACACAGCAGAAGGTCTGCATCGTTCTTTGTTATTTGACTGCTTTGGGTTTTATTTGCTTGACAATTGGAAGCAGTTTGTCTATGCAATTCTCTGGAAATTATTTACAGCCATCTCATTAATGAAATTTTAAAAAGACCTAGAAATGTGAAAGCAAATGGGACAAGTCTTTACAATTGTGGAATCATATTCTCTGTATGAAAACACGAGGCTATTTCCTTTGTCCCCCTCCAGCTAAGCTAGGTTAGAATTATCTTCCCTTATAAATCAAATTACTGGGGGGGGGGGCAGTTGGCATATAATTAAAGAGAAAAATAAATGCATGAATATTAAATTTGGGAAGCCCATTCATTGACTTCGCCCATAAAGTCATTTTCTTTCTATATTTAGTTGTCAGAAATGGGTTTTTTATTGGACACACATGTCCCCCCCCCCCCAAAAAAAAATAAATAAAGGCTTTTTAACAGAAAAGGCTAAGCTAGAGGGTCCAGAGACTTGGGATATGAATCCAATGTAGTAGAAATAATAGTTCTTAAATGCTAAGCTTTTTAATATGTTAATGTGCTTAGATTTAGACTATTGCAGTCTAATGGCATGTCCTTGCTCTGCTTAAGTAAAAGGCAGCATCATCGGATCCATTTTCTTTCCCCCTGGAGCCTGCCTTCCCTAATTAAAGGAGATAGTGACGGCACTTAGATTTCATCTGATCTGGCTTTAGGTAATTACGGTTCATTGCAGCAATTACAAGTTACATTTACAACGAATGATAAAGGGGAAAACCTTTCAAATTCAGTTTATTAGGCTTTGAAAACCTGCTACAGAATGAGCAAGTCAGGATATATTTACTGGGCAAACAAATTATTTTAGTGAGAATTTCAAATTACATCTGAGGAATTCACGTAATTCCTTGGTCTCTCTTTAAACTATGACTCTAAGTCCATTTCCTCCACAATTCTCTTCTAATTTTCCCCAAAATGGCATTGCCATGCAAATGAAAACAAACAAACAAAAAAGCTGTATTAGCTAAATATTTTTTTTAAATCAGAGAATATAAACTTTAAAACAAAGGCTATAAAAGATATAATTTTAAAGGGATCAATCCATGAAGAGGATATAACTCTTATAAACATTTATACACCCAATATGAGAGCACCTAAAAGCAGGGTGAGGCAAATGTAGGTTTGTAGTTGGAAGTGAAACATAGAGTTTATTCTTGTATTATTATTTATTTATCACCAGAGGCTCAGTGCCTGAAATTCATGCACTGATGCACTGGTAGGGTCCCTAGTGACTGTGGGCAGACTGCCACCTAGTACTCCCTCCCTTTTCCCAGCCGCCTGCCATTGCTACCAGCCAGGGCCTCCCTCCCTTCCCCTGACTGTCCCCCTCCCCCTCTCCCCCCCACTCTTACTCCTCCCCCCCACCCAATCAAACTTCTTGATTAACTCCTGGTTGTGGGGGGGCAATTTGCATACGATGCTTCTATCATATAGGATAATTTCCATATGAACAACTGTGAAGCTATTTTTGCCCCACCCTGTATATAAAGCAAATATTAAGAGACCTAAAGGGAGAAATAGCATTACAATGATGGCAGGGGACTTTAATACCCACTTACATCAATGCTAGATCATCCAGACAGAAAATCAATAAGGAAACATTGGCCTTAAATTACACCTTAGACCAGATGGGAAAGGGTTTGATTTCTAATATTAGAGGGACAGCCAAATTAAGTTTGAGGGGTCACTAAATGCAAAGCTCCTGAAGAGTGACAGGAACATGTCTTATCGTATTAAACTCCTGCAATGCAGTAATGGTGGTGATTGTTTGTAAGGGCAGTTGAGATGTGACTCCCATGGGACTCACTAGATAAGCAGATTATGCTAAGGACCCAAATAAGTGAATTTAATAAAGAGTACATCCTTCAGAGTTTTTATTTGCTTGTGAACTTTAAGGCTTGAAGCAGTAAAATTACTATAACCAAAACACAAGGGTGGTAATTCTGTTCACTCTTCTGCTTTCAAAGAAATAAAGTAGTAAATCCTTCCATTTTAGGGTTTCAAGCAATTATTCCAAGGGACCTAAAAATGTTTCTTCAATAATTATTGTTTTGTTTAATAGTGTGAATGGTATTGAGAATCAGGCCTGTAAGGAATGGTCCTACATGAAAGGTCACTAAGTTGAAGGGTATGGCTCAGTCTTGACCATTCCATCCCTTTCTTTCTCCCCAACACTTCCCATGAATTATGGTCCCCAGAGTAGGCATTAGTCATTCTATGCTCTCACATGCACCTTGCTGGATATTGGCGCACTCCACTCTCAAAGACAACTCCAGGTTCCATAAAATCCCTCATCTAACTTAGGACACACTATGTAATATACCTAAATATGCATTTGAACCCCTGGACTATATAATTTCATTTAAAAGCAATGGGTCTGAGACCTTTCAAACAAAGTGTGCCCTTAGGAAATGCTGTAGAAATAAATGGGTCCCACACATAAATGACTGCCTGCTGCAATGTAGGATGGTGAAGGAGAGCAGTCCTGGCAATGCTGAGGTATAGCAATGCTCACAGTAGGTTTCTTTGAAAAGGTGTGGGCTACTTCTTGCTCTGCAGAAGGTCAGGACTTAACTTGCCAGCCTTCCATTTCAGGCTAATTTGAAGCTTGCTTCTTATAGTTCTCCCCTCCCCAATATGAAAAAAATTAGCCCGTGGAGCAGATTTCCACGAGAAAGAGACATCTGTAGTTCTACCATTACACAGGCATCACCTCAGCATTCCTTTCTACCTACCCAACACTTTTTGAAAAAGGGACTCATTTAATCTCCTTTTTAATGTGACCCAATATGTTTTCACAAATGGGAGATTTTCTCAAATGTGGCATTCATAACAGCCTGCGTAGGTTTATGTGGCATGAGTAAATCAAACAGGGAACCTCACTATTTTGAAAGTCTGACTTAACAGGGCCATTTTAAAGTACTGTGAACAGCAAGAGCAAATACAGACAAGCCAACCACGGAATTTTCAAAGCTGGTCCAATTGAACCGCATGTTCATACACACAGACAACCTCAATCACCTGAAAAGCTGCGAAGTTAATTATATTCCATGTTTTTAGGGATTTCATGAGAGATTTGTAAAGACAAGAATTACTCTAAGGCTCATAAAAGGGAATATCTGTGGCTAGCGGAAATGTGCCTGCAGGGCCTAGCTCTGTTGTTCACACTCTACTCGCTACATCATCTACTCCCAAACCCCTGAGAGCATGTTTGGGCCAGTACTAGATATAATTGTTTGATTAATTTTATAGGAAGCCCGATTCACTGAAGTTAATTTGAGCAGGTCTACACTTAGTTTTATGTTTAAGTACCCAAAGGCAAATAAGCCAGTTGTGTTTCATAGTAGAACCAGTGGCCTGGTGCACGAATTCATGCACATCAAAAGGAAATCAATTAGAAGAAATATTTTAATATCGCTATTCAGCCTTTCTCTAATAAAAATGTCAACCAAGTTCACGATGGACAATAGCAAATCAAAACACACATGAAATTGGCGCCAAGAAGAGAGATTTATATGTATTGCGCATGGATGAGTCAACTTAGCCTTTTATATAGAGAGAATAAACTTACTTAATTAGACCTGATTTCTCATTTAGCTAAACTTTTCCCAGCCCAGTTAAACACCCCAACTTCTCTTTCAGGTAATTGTCAGCAACACAGCAGTAAATATCAACATGAAGCAGATTTTTATTGTAGATCATACAGGGAGAACAAAGGGTAAAATATTTAACTGCAGCAGTGTTTGACTATATTCTGTGCAGTGAGTAACCTGAAGTCATTTTCAAGGTCCACCATTTCTTACTTTTTTTTAGTCGGGTCAAGTTTCTGAGCTTTCTAAATCTGTTTTCCGGCTAATGAAAAGAAAATAGGATTCCACCAAGTCTCCTATCTACCTACTCCAGGACTTCTCTGAGGATCAAATGAGATGAGGCATGGGAAAATGCTTCACAGACATTTGGTTAAAATGTAAAATGTTTCCACCTGGCTATGAAACAAGTCATGTCCCTAGGCTAAGGAAACTGCAAGGAGGGTATTTGTTAGGGAGAGGAAACCAGGCATTGCTACGTGATGTTATTACCGGGCACCCACAGCGATCGTTTCTGGGATGGGCTGTGCTGTGGGCTGCATTTTGGGCCATGGAGTGTTGGCGGCATTAACCGCGATTTGGTGGGCTGTCGCTCCAGGATGATGGCAGAGCCTGTGTCCCACTTGGGGAAAGCCAAGTGTTGCTTTGTGGGCGCATGGTTTGTGGTGCCATTTCTCTGTGCGCATCACAGCAGCTCCTGCATTGAGCATCTGCTCCTGTTTGAAGGTGGGAAGGATACTCAGCATATTAGCATTTTGTATCTATATTATAAAAGGCCAGTGGCCGTAACGCCTATAATGCCATAACAACCAAACAACCGGTCACCAGAAGGTGCATTGATAGGTCTCTCGGTGCAGCGGGTCTCAGTCTCACAGTGTGGGGTGGGAGTCTGTGTGGCGGGAGTCATCTGGGTCCCACCGGCGTGTGACAGGTCTGGGTTTCACCCGATTTTGCGCTCTGGGCCTCTAGTAGATAGATAATTAGCTTGTAATCTGTGCATTTAAACAGCTTTGACAAAGATGTATTCCACCAAAATAGATTCACCTTCTATCCCAGTCCTCTAATTTGGTGACTTTGATAGTTGATACTGTAGTCTTTGTGTTTCTGGGATTTGGTCTTCTGACGAAGTACTCCAGGATAACTGAGAATCCCAAAGGGTTAACCAAGACAACATGCTCGCTCCAGGAAACAGCAACTTCCCAGCTGCTTCAGAAATAATATAAATTCACTTTTAAAAATATTTATTGATTGTAGAGAGAGAGGAAGGGAAAGGGAGAAGCATCAATGTGAGAAACATTGATCGGTTGCCTCCTGCACACAACCTGACTGACTGAGCTGGAGCCTGCAATCTGGGCATGTGCCCTACTATGAATCGAACCAGTGGTCTTTCGGTGCAGGGAATGCCACTCGATCACCTGAGCCACACTGGCCAGAGAAAAAGAAATTATTTTATACCTTCAGCCAGCTTTGAAACTTCATGGTTTATATAAAGGGAAGAATTGGTTCCTGAGCAAGCAAGGGGTCTCTTTGCTGTCTGTAGAGCTGGATAGAAGCTCAACCACATAGAAGGACATCTATAACCAAGATGAGTTATGAGAGGACACACAGATTTATTGTTTTCTCAACTGCACAAAAACACTCACCAAAAGAAAGAAACTTTGTTCAGAAAAAATCAAGTACAGGTTAAAAGAGTAAATAATTTATTTGATAAAGAGGAAGGAAAGAAAAATCCACTCCAGGAATATCTAATATATGAAAAGAGTCTCTTTCTGACATTTTAGGAATTAGCCTCAGTGAAGCAGAAAGCCAAGGCATGAGATCTTAAAACATTGTCCACTTATAGCAATCCATAATTCTATATTCAAGCATGATGGTATAATTGACTTGATAATAGCATGAACAATTTTTGTTGCATTTAAGTAAGCAAATATTTTTAAGAGCTTACTAAATGTTTAGTTCTGCTTATCTCAGATGATATAACACATTTTCAGTGGTCTGTATAAACTTCTCTTTCTGAGTATTTCCTGAGAGTCTCTATACCTGAATTCTGCTTTAGTTTTATCATTTTGTATATATGAGTGATTTTGTCACCTACCCGCCTTGAACCACCATTTCTCTCATTAGTTTTCAGCTCAGGGTTTAAAGTCAAAAAGGTCTAAGGTTGAACACTGTACCAAGTATTTAATACCTATGTGACTTAAGGCAAAATTTTAGCGTCTACAAGATTTAGTTTCCCCACCTGTAAACTATGATAATAATAGTATTTTTTCTAATAAGGTTACTATAAAGAGAAAATGAGAAATGTAAAGCACTTATAATGCAAGGATTAAAGTAAATGCAAAAGAAATTGTACTATTCTTATAGAAGTAAAAGCATGTTTGTATGTTTTCATAAAGTGTTAGTTTCTGCCTTTATGGAGGTTATATTCCCTTGGGAGAGACAGGCACTAGATAACAAATGCAGGTAGTGATAAGAGCTAGGCAGTTTAAAAAAAATGGGATAAAGATGTCAGAGTGAGAGAGTTGGGTGAGGAGGCTGTGCTAGAGGAAGTTGGCTTTGCAAGGGCAACGTCTGTGGAGAGATCGAGCTGGCATGCAGGGGTCAGCACCCTGACATCTGGGGTCAAAGCACAAAGGCAGCAGGAAGAGAGGCAGGGAGGTCCCCAGGAGGCAATGCCTTCGGGGTGAAAGAGCCAAGGTGTCCTTGGTGGAGTAGGAGGAGAGGAAGGACATATCTTAAAGGAAGCAGTCTGCCCTTTAAGGCCAGGATAAGAACTTTTTGTTTTACTTGGCTTCAGAAAGCCAAGGACCAATTTGAGGAAAAGCAAGATTTGATCTAATTTGCCTTTGAAAATCACTCCAGTGACTTCCTTCAGCTACTCGATTACAGAAGATAACTGTATGGTTTTATTTTTGTCTTCTTTCTTTCTAACTTACCTAGGCTCTTATGCCCCTTTTTTCCAACCACCTATTTTCTTTCCAAAGAGATACCTGTTTGTTTCTCAAAACACTTTCCAAAGAAAATAAATTCATATTTCTGATGAGAAAATAAGGTGAGCTTCATCTTAGGATGAAATATTTTGCAATTAAATATTCTACATGAACATTTTTTACTGTATATAAAAGCCTAAGCAACTGTTACAACTGAACTATAATACCAGAATGACTGGTCGACCGGTCACTATAACGTGCACTGACCACTAGGAGGCAGATGCTCAATGCAGAAGCTGCCCCCTGGTGGTCAGTGAATGCCCACAGCCAACCTCCTGTGGCCGGCTGGCAGTGTCGTCATTCGGCCTGGCGACCATTGCCGTCTCTCCTGACCCTGCTGGGGCCTTTGGGCCCTGGGCTGGGACAGGGAACAGGGGGTGGGTGGCGGCAAACACAGCCTCTTTCCCAAGGTGGCTGAGGGCCGGCTCCCAACTTGGGGCCAGTGGCCAACCTCCCATACACTGTCCCTCCCCCCAGCCAGCAGGCCCTGATTGGCCTGGCCCTGATGGCCAGCCAGGCCTAAGGACCCCACCTGTGCACAAATTCTTGTACCTGGTCTTTAGGTTTTTTTAAAAAAATGATCATCTTAGTTATGCCCATATAGTTTTTAAATATGTTTTCTTCATATTATTACCAATATGTATCAGTTTGTTCCAATATTCATATGAATGTATCAATTGTGATGCTATTAGGAGCTAATTATTACAATCATAGGTATAAAATATGTTCTCAAATCAAAATACTACAAATTTAAAATTATTTTTAACATTGATTAAAGAATATGTTTAATGTATAATTTTTTTGTTGTGTTAATCCTCACCTGCAGATATTTTTTTCCATTGATTTTTTTTAGAGCGAGAGAAGAAGGGAGGGGGATAGATAGAGAGAATGAGAGAGAAACATCAATGTGAGAAAGACACATCGACTGGTTGCCTCCTGCAAGTGCCTCAACCAGGACCATGGATCGAGTCTGCATCCGAGGCCCCTGACTGGAATTGAACCCACAACCCTTCAGTTTGCAGGCTGATGCTCCAACCAGTTAGGCAAGCTGGCCAGAGCTATAATGTTTTATTATCTGGTTCACTCCCTGGGAGTCAGGGAGACATTTCAACCATGCCAGCTGTGTGACAGCAAGTGAATGTCTTACCAACTCATGACCTGGGTTTTCTCATCTACAAAATGAGGGTACTAGATAGAAAGTGAGAGTTTTTCCCCCGTGAATGCTATATTTGAATAAGTTGTAAACATTCAATTTGGTATTTATATAGCATGTCATGTATTCATTTCATGTTTTCATTTAGTTTGACTATATGTCCCTTAACTTAATGGTTTCTTCATTTTCGGATCTTCTTTTGTAGGTAGCACCTGACTAGCTCCATGTAGAGTGAACATGAATTTAATAATGAATACTGTTTGTTTGTTGATCTTTATTACATTTCTCTACAATTAGCCCTTCTTGACTTTTCTATATGGCAATGTATCACTTTAAATTCTCAGTAGAAAATTGCATCTTGAACAAGTCCCCAGGAAATGATATAACGCAGTATGTCACCATTAAATCAACAAAATTTCCCTAAACTTAAAAACGTCTTTCTATGCTGTATTAATATACCCCAACCAACGTATTCCTTATTTCAAATCGCAAAGGGGCTTGCATTGTAAAGAGTTAAAACTTATTCTAACTACTCATACCGTAACCACATATTGGACATCTAAATAACGCGTCTTGGCATCTCCTGCCTGGAAAATACTGCTGATTTTTTTTTCTCTCTCTCTCTCTCCTGAAAATCTGGCCTGGATTTGCATTGAATTTCAATGACTTCCTTAAGCAAACACCTGGCAGGTCCTCAGGTCTGATGGAAACACAGACACAATGCTGTAAAAGCAGTGTGCTCTACGGCAGTGTCAGAAAGGTCGAAGGTTGGCCATGGTCCAGACCTCAAGCTGTTCGCACTGTGATTCCAGACAAGCAGTGCAGGCAAGTCACACTGCCCCTGGCTGGAGTGAAAGGCTCAGCTCCTGCTGAAAATTGATATTTGTACAGTGGAACAGTTTCATCGTCCTGATGAGTCATGCTCCTGACTTGCGAGGCTCCTAAACACTGTGGTTTTGGGACCTCTGCCAAGTCTCCCAGCCCCAAAAAAGCACTCTTCCAGAGCCACGTGGATGGTCTAGATTCTAGACTCTGCTCAGGATGGAAAAGGAGAGCATGCCCAGAGTTTCTCTGCCCCCATCTTCAGAGCCTACCATTCAAGGATTTTTTTCATTTCGCTCTCTATTACACACCAACTGCAAAAGTTGGAATGAGTCCAAAGAAAAGCAATAATTGGTAGTGGATTAAAAAAAAAAAAAAGATTGAAAAGGCTGAGAGCTCAACAGCAACAAAAAAGAGGAAATGAAGCAAAAGGGACTGCATGTCTGGGAAATATTAAACGACGTAGAACAATAGGGAACTTGGATAGATTATAGCAGCATGAATCAGAAGGAAAGGAAATGGACATATGAGCAGATTAGATTTGGGAGAATGTTCCTCAGCCGTGACGCATTGTGCTTCAGGGTGTCGCTAGGAAATTCAAAGTGCTTTGTGGACATTTTTATACAGTGGAAAAATGATTTCTGTGGGAAATGAAGATACATACTGTAAAGTGAACATTTAGATGCATAGGTTTGACAGAGAGAGAGAGAGAGAGAGAGAGAGAGAGAGAGAGAGAGAGAGAGAGAGAGAGAGAGAGAGAGAAAGAGAAAGAGAAAGAGAGAAACCTGGCTGTAAAAATGTCCAACTGGTGTTAAAGAAAAACAATGTGTTTACAAGGAGAGCCAAGAAATTTGCTTTATGAGTATGTGACAGAGCTAGAGCAGTGAAGAGTTTTTCTCAAAGGCATGGTTCAAAAAGCTGTCAAATAAATAATGTTGTTCCTATAAAGATGCTTTTCTAAAAATCTGTATGACCTTATTATATGCAGAATATTTTTATTGTAAATGTTGCTGATTTGTTTTGAGCCCTTTAAATGCTCCAAATTTTCAACAACATTTTTTGTATTCAAATATTATCGCAGTACAAAAGGTCCGCGAAGCAATGACCTAGAAGAGGGATTTAATTTGGGAAGGGAGAGATAAGGAACACAGGGCCTCAGTTTCTCATATATCCCTCAGGCCACCAAGACCTTCCCCAGAATTGCTTACACTTTCTGGAACAAAAAAGAAAAAAAAAGTTTGAGAAAAATCTGACTTAAAACTTTTCTAACATTGTAGTTAATCTATAACTACCTGATTTTTTAAGACATCGTTCAATTTTTTTTTAAATGAAATGTAAAAAACCTATAGCCTGTATGTCCTGGACATTGGGCTAGTCATAAGAAATAAGAGTCCATAAATCCTATTCTTTTCCTTATTATTCAAAAATAATTTAATTTTGAATTTAGTTATATCACATGAGGTATTAAATTTATTGAAATTTAGCTGCTAACTCATTATTTGAAGATCCACACTATAATTAACAGAGAAGCTTTGTAGAATAAAGTAAATTTCTTTTAAGAAACAGATGAAGTCAGATGATGAAATCTTATTCCATCATCTACTCATGTAAGTATAAGGTTTCTTTAAAAATCTAATTCTGAAATTTTTGCCTGAAGGAGAAGAGAAATGTGATTAAGTGGCAAAACTGATCTATCCTATGTACAGATTGATCATATTTAATTGTTTAATTATATTATTTCCTGGAATATTTTAAAATTATTAATATTATGAAACTCTTAATCTGAATGATGAAATAAGGTTTTGTAATATTACTATTCCAAGTGGTTTTTTACAAATGTTCAGTGCTTAATAATGCTTCAAATAAGAAAAAAAAAAAAAAAAAAGCAGAGGGAAATGATAAAACATTCTGTTGAGAATTATACATGATCTAATTTGTATAATACAGTGACTAAGTCTTAATTTATTCCAACATTCACTTGTATATTAGAATGTACAGCTGGTTAATTTAATAATGTCTATTATAATCAACTTGCTTCCTAGTTATAGTTTTGTCTGCCTAATGTACATCATGTGAAACTATGGAAATATTTAATTCTTAACTTTAATATAACATAAAAACTATTGCCCAGTGTTTCCTTCTTTATAAAAAAAATTGCTTTTATAATAGTATGTGGATTCTTCTGCTAGGCCTACAACTCTAGATAAATTAGGTGATCATTTTAGGTTTCTCCAAATTCATTTCTCAAGAACATATAATAAGCAAAGTATTCATTCTGATTCTATAATTCTAGTTCTAAAAATATGCTCTTAATTTTTTGAACTAGTTTAGTTTTGAAAAAAAAGTCAAGACAAGCTACTTTTTCTTTTTTTTCTTTTTCTTTTTTTTTTGCCTTTATTGTCCAAAATGGTTCCTTTCTCTTTACTTTTCCCAAGTTATTTTTGAAATACTGGCACTTTCAATACTTTTTAACTCTTGGAGGATAAAGTCCTATATGCTGGAAAACATACACAGTGTAAGTATAAACATTAAAAATGATTATTTGGGAAAGGGCTATAAAGTATACAGATTAATTAATTGGATTGTCAAATTTATGAAGTAGTTATACCCCTTTACATTCCCAAAGTATGTATGAGAATTCAACTTGCTCAATTCCCCACCAATATTTGGTATTATCAGTCTTTTCAATTCTAGACATTCTGATGGTTGTGTAGAGGTTTTAATCTGCATTTTCTTGACAACTAACGATGCACACACCCTTTTCTTGTGCTTACGTGCCATTCATATATCTTCTTTGCTCTTTTTTTATTTGATTGCTTGATCTTCTTATTATCAAGTCATGGAAGTTGTTAGTACAACGTGAATACCAGTCTTTCATTATCAGGGATATGTTCTAAACATATTTTCTACCAGGCTTAAATTTGATGGTTCAAGCATGTCTTTTGATGAAAGGTTATAAAGTCTGATAAATTGATAATTTTCAATTAGTTTTTTCATAGTTGTCTTTTCATAATCTGTCTAAGAAACCTTTGCCTATGCTCAACTCACAAAAATATTTTCCTAGGATTTCTTTAAAAGCCCAGTGATTAAGGCTTTTCCTCTCCAATTAACTATCATGTATGGTCAGAGAGTAGGGACATCAGAGCTATTACGTTAGGAAGGGTCAGTCCAATAGACACTTACATGGCTACTGAAGCAGAACTTGATTGCCCTTTTTTGAAATTGAAAAAACATGCAGAACTGTTAAATCTCTAGGAGGAAACATTCAATTATAGCATCTAACATGTCAAGAAAAGTAGATATGTATTTATGTATTTTGAAAAGTTGTATTTTTTTATTGAACTTTTTTTTTTTTAATTTTACACAGAGAGGAATTGAGAGGGACAGAGAGTTAGAAACGTTGATGAGAGAGAAACATCGACCAGCTGCCTCCTGCACACCCCCTACCGGGGATGTGCCCACAACCAAGGTACATGCCCTTGACCGGAATCAAACCTGGGACCTTTCAGTCCGCAGGCCAACGCTCTATCCACTGATCCAAACCAGTCCCGGCTTTTTATTGAACTTAATCCTTATTTACTTTCATAGCCTTCAGAAGAGTAAAAGTCATGTTACAACTCCCTTGACACATTTTATTGTCTTAACTGCTTACATATTTTGGACCTGGAAGAATATAATTATTTACAATTTAGCTAGTGATGGCATTTCAGGCTTATAGCCCTTAGAGATGGAATACATTCAACTGATCCATGTAAAGCCTCTAATTGTGAAGCTGAAAAAATTGCCAACTTCTATATATCAGACATTCCCCTGCAGTAATGTTGAATAATAACATGAGATAATAATGCATGTGAAAAACACACTGCCAATGTTCCTAGAGATATGGGTGGTATTATTAATGATAATATTTACTCCTTGTCATGTGGAAGGCAGCACAGAGGCCTGAAGGAACTGGAGGTAGGTAAGGTAGGCTTTGATGGAGGGAATGACGAAGGAAAATTCTGGGTCCTGCCAGGTGAATATGATGGGCAGTATTTTTCATGTAGCAGCACAAGATTCCAGCACCTACACTGTTAGCAAAACAAGGTAGAAGGGACGCCAACACACAGTGTTTCCTTCACAATATTTTTGCAAAGCTAATATCAGCAGAAATAATCTGGCTGCTTTAGATTTGGAGGGAAATGACATAAAACCAGTAGTCATAATTCTCCCTAGCCAGAAAGGTACCAAAATTTGACTTTTTTTTTTTTTTGTAATATGATTATAATTTTTCAATAAACAACTGAATTTTGCTCTAAGTTCCTATTTTAACTTTTACTTTAAAATCTTTCAAATGAGTATTATAAATAAAAAACAAATGATTATACACTCTGAGTTCCTACCGCTGACTTTTAGTGAACATAAAAAGCAAGCATTATATCTAGACTTTAACATACTTTATTAATCTTATGGTCTGAGGGAAACAAAGACGATAATTTTCCCCAAAGCCATCATGTTTGCTTCAAGTTCATTGGCAGTTATTCATCACTAGTAACATTAAAAATTATCCTAATTTTCTTCCTTCATTTCCCCTCTGAATTTAAAGGGATTGTTCTTAAAATAATAACATAAATGCTCTCTAGAGCACAGAGTCTGGGAGGTTTTGCGGATGCATGCATGACTCATGGTAACAATCAGAGGTCAGCATATTGTGTTCCCATAACCTGCACAATTTCACCCACAGACGCTATTTGGAGAAATGCTGGCACAGACTGCACAGTTTCTTAAGTGTGGGAGAGCCTGTGCCATAGAGCCTTGTTGAGTTGTGATTTCACAATATCTCTTAGTCACCCATAAAATTGGAAGCGAGCAATTACATAACAAATATTATACATCACAGAACAAGATGGATAAGCATGTCAAACACATTGGCTAATTCTCTAAATTAACTATCCTATATGATAAAAGGCTAATATGCAAGTAGATGGAACAGCTGAACAACCAATAAACCGAACAATCGGTTGCTATGATGTGCGCTGACCACTAGGGGGCGTGTGTGGAACATGGCTGACTTTGGCCACAGTGTGATGGTGGAGCAGGTGAATAGGGGTGCCAGACCAAAGTGGGGTGTGCGCCACTCTCATTGGGGCAAGCCTCTGGTGGTTACTAAAAATTCTTTGCTCCTATGTGCCACTATCCTGCCTGGCACTCATGCCTGCTGGCGGTGCTGGCCCTGCTCACACCCATTGCCAGCTCCGGTCCCACTCGCACCCGCTGCTGGTGCCTGGTGCCTGGTGCCACTCCTGATCACTGGGTGCCATCAGAGGGTGTGAGCAGTGGCTGTCAACCCTGATTGCCCTGAGGTCTTCTCCACCTCCCCCTGCTCCTGAGGGGCAATTGGGATGTCAGACAGGGGACAGGAGGCCATGATGTCAGGGCCTGGGCAGGGTTACAAAGGATGGGCCGAGACTACTGTGTCTACTGAAGCCACACACCCCACAGTACCTTTCAACGTGCATGAATTTGTGCACTGGGCCCCTAGTTTCATATAAAGAGGGAAGCATTGTGTCAACTGCTGAGGCATAGGCAAATAAGACTGTTACATGAAGTTAAGGGAAAGAGGGGGAAATGTGGTAGAAGTCCCAGCCACAACCCACATCAGAACAGTATCAGAAGAATCTGATTAATAGAATAACAGACTACAAATCAGAGGAACCATCTTAAAAACGTAGATGAGTCACACCCTACTCATATGTCTGATAATAATGACTAATTTCTATGACTAACATTTAAGATTTTTAAATATATTTGAAATGTAGAAAAACTTTTGTTCAAATGTAAAATGCAGAAGTAACCAAACTGGGTTAGACAATCTTGTTTTGAGGCAGAGAGGGTAGACAAAGCAGAAAGTGGATCTAGAGGGGAAAATAGAGCTATCCAGCACAAAATCCTTGAACAATTTTGAGCCAGCTTTCTCCCTCATCTCCTATCCTTTCTCTACACATTGCATATGATCAGACATCTAGGACCACTAGTTGCCACTTGAGGCACCATATATAGGGCATCCAAAAAAAGATATGCACACACTTTGAATAATTATAAAGGCAGTGTTCATTAAAATACATTTCATTTTCAAAACTGAGCTATTAGCCTGGCCAGCATAACTCATTGGTTAAGCATTGACCAGTGAACAAGGAGGTCATGATTCTATTCCTGGTCAGGGTACATGCTCAGTTTGCCAGCTTGATCCCCACTTGGGGGCCTGCAGGAGGCAGCTTATCAATGATTATCTCTCCATCATTGATATTTCTATCTCTCCCTCTCTCTTCTTTCCTCTATGAAATCAACACTTGAGCTCTCAGTTGTTAAAGTGTGTACACATTTTGGGGAAACACCCTGTATATTCTGTCATCATATGTTTGCTCATAAAATTCCCCTACTGAAATATCTATTATCCTTATCACCTTCTCTGACTGCAAAAATTCTAACTCATCTTCAGGCCATCCATGAAACTTTCTATGATCCTCTCAGGCAAAAATCTCCCCTGCATTGCTACTCCCAAGGCCCTGAGTTTATAGTTCTATAATAGCATCCCTCAAAACTTATCTGATGTTAGAGTCAGGCACCTGTCTTCTCTGTTTAATTGCAAGAGTCCTCAGGGCACGGATTAAGTTATATTCACCATTTGTAAGCCCTATGCATTTCACAACAATGAGCACACGTTCAGATGAATATCTATTGGTTAAACAGAAAATGATTTTACTATTGAGATGAATCTTAGAGTCATCCAGTACAATCTTCCTATTTCATAAAGCAAAAATTGAGGCCCAGAAGAGTTCAGGCAAATAGACAATCAATGACAAAATATGAATAAGATATAGATATTCATTTGCCCGTTCTTGTCTTTTCCTATTTTACAATTATGAAATAAAGCATCATTCTCATAAAGTTCATAATAACAGCTCCAATGTCTTCTAAAAAGAAGAAAAGATGAAATGTAAATGAGTTAGGAATATGTGAATAAAAATTCTTCTAAGATACTTGCAGGCTGAGAGATTTTTGAAAAGTATTTGAGAAAATATTTTGAGCTGTATTGATTCCACAATGTTTGAGAAGCAGCTTGTGATATTTAATAGCTCCCAAAGGCAGCTGGTCCTCCCATTCCAACGTGGTAACAGTATGTTAGGAGATAAATAGATAAAATTATTTGCTATAATTATAAAATAAATACAACTGAATGGTTTATGCTGTCAGTCTAGAAAATTGCAGAATCATGTAATCCTCCTGGTAGATTTTGTCTAACAAAATGTTAAAACCAAATTCAAGCAACCTGTGTTTTTTAAAAAAGTCAGGTTTTTTTTTTTTAAATCTCTATTATCAGCAAAAATCAAGCTTCTTGTGTGTCCAGAACTAGGTGTTTTGTTTTTGTTTTGTTTTTTACATTTTTCTCATATTCGCCTTTTATATTAAACTTGTCTTATTCTTGCATTAGTGAATACCAAACTTTCTCAATGACTGTTTGACAGTTTGACCGTTTGACTGTCCGACCAATAGCTATGATAAGCACTGACCACCAGGGGGTAGATGCTCAACACAGGAGCTGCCTAGCTGTGGTGACTTGGCAGCTGTAGTTCTTGGGTGATGCACCTGGAACCAGAAAGAAGGGAGCCCAATTCTGGGGTACATCACCTGAGAACCCCCCTCTCAGCAATCTGGGACTCCTTGGGGGATGTCGGAGAGCCAGTTTCAGCCCGATCATCGCAATCCAGGCCAGGGGGGACCCCACCAGTGCACGAATCTGTGCACCAGGCCCATAGTTATTAATAACAAACTACAGCATTTAGAAATGACTGATTTCTATAATCGTGTTGCATTCATTTCCCTTACATGCAGGTGCACCATTTCTCTCCACTAATACTAGCAGCACATTTTTTTTTTTAAGAAATATATTTTATTGATTTTTTACAGAGGAAGAGAGAGGGATAGAGAGTTAGAAACATTGATGAGAGAGAATCATCGATCAGCTGCCTCTTGCACACCCCCTACTGGGGATGTGCCCGCAACTAGGTACATGCCCTTGACCAGAATCGAACTTGGGACCTTTCAGTCCGCAGGCTGATGCTCTATCCACTGAGCCAAACCGGTTTCGGCAGCAGCAGCAAATATTTTAGCAGTTGGTTGCCATGTCATTAGTCTTGGACTGACTTCTTTGATGTGTGCAACAGGAAATATTTTGCTTTTGGAAAACAAGAAAAATAGGTTTATTTGCATTACGCTTATTAATTTGTGCAGTTAATCAGTGTGTCTGGTAGGTTAATATTCACAAAAAGTATTAATTTTTAATAAAATGCTCTATTATTCTATGTTAACGATTACTCATTTACTTCAGCCCTTTGTATTCAGCATGTCCCTATCGAAATTAACTTACGTTTCTACGATAAATGAAGCTTTTGTGTTTTTGCAGCCCACATAAACTTAAACCTTGTTTTTTTGGCCTGCATTAGCCTTTGAGTTTGACATGCTTGTTCGATGGTGTGCAAATTGCTGGCTCCTCTCCAGGACTTCTGATCCAGAGGGCACCCCTGAGCGCCCCTGTGAGGGTCCCCTTTCCAGGTTGGGGTCCCAGCCTGCTCTAATCTCAAGGCTTCTGCTCCTCCTGCTCCAGGCGATCTCCTAGGCCTTTCTGTGAGAGGCCTGCTTTTCCATTGCCCCTGATGGCTGGAATAAGGGTAGGGGGTTATTAGGGGAAGGGGAGCACTCAGCAGAATAACCACTACCACCTTTGTCTTTATTTTACCATGCACATGCTACACTGTTGTCATCTTGCTACCCATTCCTTGCCTTTTTCACTTAACATAGTTTCGTAAGCACTTCTTCCTTGTTTTAAACAAATGTTCTCTCAATGACCTTTTCCTTCTTCCCTCCTTTGGGAGAGATTTGCTTTCCCTTTTGCTAAGAAAAACGACTCTTTTCAGAACTGAAACTGTTGTCAGGTACACCCACACACTTCGATGCTTGATTGACCTTTCCTTTGGACAAAATGAATTACCCAGCAAGGATGATGCTGAGGGTGGTGGTACCAGAGGAGATTTATCTTGCTCTTGTTTACCCAACCAAGAGGCATTCCAGTCTCAGGGAGAGGAGAAGCCAGCAGGCTGTAAATTTCTCTGACTCCTGTAAACAAAGCCTGTCTGGAGGCAGCTGGGACCTGACACCCCCTTCAGAAGGGCCGCTGGGGAACAGAGCACAGGCCTCTCTCTTTGTGGGACTCTGTGCCTGGGGAAGAGGAGACTGGGGGTTTCTATTAATAGATGCAGAGATAGGCCTGACACCTTTCTAGTAAACAAAAAACACAGCGGTGGAAACTTCAGTTGCCTTACAGCAAGGGCTCGGGGACTCCTTCAGGGAGGAGGGAACTGGTCTCTCAGATTAGGAGGGGCTGGTGTTGCACTTGGTCAACCTCTTCTTGGCTTCATTCAGGCTGAGAGACGGATCTCCTTGGCACCGTGTTCATTGGGCAAGGAGTCTGGGGCACGCAAGGAAATACACTTGTATTTGGGAAGTGAATGATTGGCATCCTGGATGTATACTCAGAAGTATTAGCGATGACTGAGGTTAGCTCTGAACATTTTTACAGCCCTGTTGTCACTACGAGAGGTAAAGAGGAATTTTTTTTTTTTTAAAGGCGAGGAGGGTTAAGTTTTCTCAACCATCACCTCAATAATGAAGAGCCATAATATATACATATATATAGTGCCGCATTGCAACTATCCCACGAGTTATCGACAGTTAATATTTTATTTTTCCCTTTTCATTTAAAAATGTGCTCATTAGCCGAAACCAGATTGGCTCAGTGGATAGAGCATCAGCCTGCGGACTGAAGGGCCCTGGGTTCAATTCCAGTCAAGGACCTTTACATTGCTCGCGAGCACATCCCCAGTAGGGGTAGGAGGTGTACAGGAGGTGGCTGGTCGATGTTTCTCTCTCATCAATGTTTCTAACTCTCTATCCCTTTTCCTTTCTCTCTGTAGAAAAAAAAATCAATAAAATATATTTTTAAAATTTTAAAAATAAAAATGTGCTCATTAATTTAAAGTTAAGATGTTATTGACAACATTTTTAATTTTCAAAAAATCTTATAATGGTCTTACTTCCCAAGTAGTCTCTCTCACTATTGATGGGATTATAAATTGGTGCTCAGTGTCTGTGATAAAGCTTCAATACTACATCTACCCTTTGCAGCAGCAATTTAATTTTTAGGACTTTATGCTGTGGTATGTTGGGCATGTGGGCAAGGTTTACATGTTAATATTATACACGTTAACGTATTAAGTGTTACATATTTTTAAAATCATAAATGATCAAATTTTAAAGTAAAACAGAACTAGCTAAATAAATCATGGTACATCTATATAGTAAAATTCTTTATGGTCGCACATCTTGATGTACAGATGTTTTAATGACATGAAAAATGTTCAGGATATATTACTAAGTTAAAAAAACAAACAAAAGCATGCATCATTTAATACATATTTAATACACATAGATGCAGACACTAGAGTGAAATATATCAATATGTTAAAATAGTTTAAATGGCCATTTTGAGTGGTGGGTAATAAAATTCTTCCCTTCCCTCCCTCCTTTCCTTTCTTTTCCTTTTTCTTCCTTTTTTACCCTCCTCCTCTTAAAAAAAAATATTTCTATTGATTTCAGAGATGAAGGGAGAGAGAGAGAGAGTTAGAAACATCAATGATGAGAGAGAGAATCATTGATCAGCTGCCTCCTGCATGCCCCCTACTGGGGATGGAGTCTACAAAGCAAGCACATGCCCTTGGCCTGAATCAAACCTGGGACCCTTCAGTTGGCAGGCCGACACTCTACCCACTGAGCCAAACCAGCCAGGGCAACCCTCCTTCTTATACCTGGTTTTCTGTTTTCCAAGGTTTGGGGCTTTCATTTTATATATTTTTTTTCTTTTTACATTATCTTATAAAAGTCTGCTATTTGGATTTTCTTTAGGGAATTTATGTGGAAAAAGAAAGTGAAATAATTGTCTTCCTCTCTTTTCTATTCGATACCTTTTCCCTCAATAATTTGAAGGTCTCTCCCTCCCTGGCTGAAGAAAGGAGAAAATAGGAAAAGGAGGAGCAACACTCCATGGTGCCTTTCAGAAGAAGACCTAGACAACAATTCTGCCCCGTCCATTCCTCTTCGGGAAATCAATTTTTTAAATGACATCTATTTTTTTTTTTTTTTTTTACCTGGTCTGATAGTTGAAAAACTAGTAGAAATACAAGTCACTATTTGCTGTATAATTATTTCATGGTATTTCATGGTATTCATATATTTCTTCTCCACAATAGTTAAGAAATTAGTTTCACCTGAAAAATTTAATAATTTATAGCTTTTCTGATACTTCATAACATTTTTTTCTAATGAGTTAATAAATCTAGGGTGTTTTTTTTCCATTTTCTAATTAATGTCTGAATAGCATTTTTTTCAAGAAAACCAAAACAAGTCATATTTGAAGGTCAGGATAAGAAAAGTGCTAATAGAAAAGATAATGTTCATTAAGACTAAAAGCACTTGACTTCCTCAGTTCTCCTGATATTGAAGTCTTAGAGTTAGGGAAGGTGCATAGCACATAATAGGTTAAGAAATATTGAGAACTGGAAACTGGTAGTGGCAATAGTGCTTATATTGTTCTAACAACTGAATATAGTCTGACATGAACAGATGGTATGAGTTTCAGGAATATTAAGCTTGTGGTAGGTAAGTGAAATTTATGCCAGAGTATATTTTCAAGCAATCCTTTTAAAAAAGTGAATCCTGCAATAGCTAGGATCTGAAAACAGCTCACGTGCCCATCAGCAGATGAGTAGATAAAAAAACTGCAGTCCATTTACACCATGGAATACTATGCAGATATAAAAAAAGATCCCTTTGAAATACCATGGAGGGACCTGGAGTGTATTATGCTGAGTGAAATAAGCCAGGCAGAGAAAGTTAAGTATCACATGATCTCATTCGTATGTGAAATCTAAATAAACTAATGAACAAAATAGTTCCAGAGGCATAGTAGCATGGAACAGACTTACAAACTGCAGAAGGAAGGCAGGTGGGGAGAGATTAACCAGGGAGCTTATATGCACCAGACAATAGGGTAGGGAAGGCCTGGGAGGGTTTTGTGTCTGGTGGATGGTGGCCAAAGGGGGGGGGGGGAGAGGAAATCAGGGGACATCTGTAATACATTTAACAATAAATATTTTTTTAAGTGAATCCTATCAGCACAATCATGATAGATGCTCCATGCTTTTCTTTTCAGAGAAAATTGATGGTAGAACCAGTGTTTTCGCTTTGCCTTTTAACTCCTGCCCATGCTCCGGGTGTGCCACGGATCTCAGATTGAGCACCAGGGATGCTGGGCCCATGATTCAGGCCAGGCTGAGTGTGTCTGGGGGCTGGAGATGTGGCATGCCATGCTTCTCTCTTCCCAAAGGCCAGACGAATTCTGTAGGAAGGAAGTCATGGCAGGAATCAGGGCCGAGAGCCAGGGGCCGCCTTCAGAAATCCCAGCAGGAACTTCTAGTTGGTTCAGTGTCAAGGAGAGCCACTGCCAGTGGACTGAAACCTGAGGGATAAGGAACAAAATGGCAGACTTTGCAAGAACAAATTCTTGGAATACCGATGGCGAATGTGTGTGGGGAGGGATTTCCGAACCATGGGAGAACGTTGAAGGATTGCTACAGACACTGTGGAGATATACTCCTTTGGATCCATTATGGTTACTCTGGTCTCACTCTCAGCCTCTGGTCAGCTGGAAAACGTTATATCCCTTTCCAAAGAATAGTTTTCAGGTGGGGTACACAAAGGCACATAGGCGGGCTTCTTGCTCCTGCCTTTAAAACAATAAACACTAGAATTATCATTTGGAGAAAACATCAGCTACCAGGAAATTAGCCAGTTAGTGTGTGAGAGTGTGTGTAGGGGAGCGGGGCGGGGGCGGGGAATGGGGAGGACCCTTGAATAGAATATAATCTTTCAAATAAGAAATCTTCATTCTTGGGTCAGACTGATTAATGAGGTGTCGTTTAGACTGCCAAATTGGGTTTATCCCTTTGGCATGCAACTGAGCATCATAAGCACTCAGATAGGCATATTCTATGGCGTTACACTGCTTCTTTGGTATTGCATAGCTAGTCTTCTTTGTAGTGTTCTATCTGATTTGGAAAATAGTTCAGAACAACCCAGAAACAACTTCAAGATAAAAAAGTTGTACACCCTTCACAGCTCCTTCCTATTGCATGAACGTGCACATTGAATGCTCTCTCGAGATGAAAAACACAAGGGTTGGCTTCCCAAAAATGTTTTCATTGGCTTTAGGGAACTAAAACACAGCAGTCAGGGTGACTAATACTTCCTGTAAAATAAAGACGGATCAACACATAATTAAGTTCTGGCTCAAATATAATTGTTGTCTTGGAAACAGTTTGAGGAATAAATATGGTTATGCTAATGAAACTCCTCGTGATTCCCACCGAGGATCCCGTCTATTAATTAGGCCAGGCCCAGGGTCGGCAAACCGCAGCTCGCGAGCCACATGCAGATCTTTGGCCCCTTGAGTGTGGCTCTTCCATAAAATACAACGGCCTGGGCGAGTCTATTTTGAAGAAGTGGCGTTAGAAGAAATTTAAGTTTAGAAAACTTGGCTCTCAAAAGAAATCTCAACCGTTGTACTGTTGATAATCGGCTCTGTAGACTAATGAGTTTGCCGACCACTGGGCCAGGCCATTTTACAACCTGGTGCTATCCATGCTGTAACATTTAAAGGGTTAAGTATAGTTCCTAAAAAAGGAGAGAAAAAAAACGATAAATCTTAAATTCCTAATCGGCTCCCGTAAGGATTCCAGTGTGTGTGTGTATGTGTGTGTGTGTGTGTGTGTCTTAGTTTGTGGGTTTCAAAGATTCTTTTTACCCGGTTAGACAGAAAGTTGTACAGAACGCATTTTGAACGAGTAAATTCCTAGAGTTATTTCTCTTGACTCCTTGAGGGCTTTAACATGGGATCAACCGGGAGAAGCAAGAGAAAGCAAGTACTCTGTGCTGGGTCCAGCTCTGAGTCCAGCCCTTCTGCAGGAAGTTCTCCTCGGTGGTGGCCCCCGGGGCAGCTGCCCGGCGGGAGGGTTTGGCCGAAGCCCAGTGTGAACTCGGGGCGCGGAGCGCACGGCGGCTCCGATCACACCCACTCGGGGTGCGCGTGTGTGAGCGCGCGTGTGCCTGCGCCCGTGTGTGTGTGTGTGTGTGTGTGTGTGTGTGTGTGTGTGTGTGTGTGTGTCTGCGCCCGTGTGTGCGCGTGCGGGGAGGTGTGCGCCGAGGGGTGGGGTCAGGCGGCGAGGAGGGCGCCGGTGACTCGGAGGAGCCGGGGAGGTCGCCCGGTCCGCCTCGCTCCCCAGTACCCGGCGCCTCGCTCGCGCTCCGGCTGCCCCTCGCCGCGCCCCGGCGGCGCCCAGGCCTCCAGGCCCCGCTCCCGCCTCCGGCCGCCCCCCCGGACCCCTGTGCCCGGCCGGGGCGCGCCACCGGGACCTGCATGCGGGGCGCGCGCCCGCCCCGGGAGAGAGCGGCCGCCGGCGCCCCCGAGGCGGAGCCCGGCCGCGCGGGAGGAGCGCGCGGAGCGGGAGGAGCGCGCGGAGGAGGAGCGGCCCGGGCCCGGTCCCCCGCGCGCCGCGGCCCGGGAGCACGGGCCCCCCGCAGGGCGCTGCGGCCGGCGGCCCCGGCCCGGAGGAGGGACCCGGAAGCAGAAGCGCAGCCGCCGCGAGTGGAGCGGCGCCGCTGCCCCCGCCGCCCGCCGGCGCCGGCTGGGGGTCCCGGCGGCTGGATGGGCCGCGGCGGCGCGGGCCGCGGGCGGCGATGGGCGAGGAGCAGAGCACCGTGAGCGGCGGCGGCGGCGCCCCGGAGCCGGGCCACCCCGCCGCGGGCTCCCCCGAGCCCCCGAGGCCGCCGCGGGGGGACGGCGGCGGGGCGCCCGGGCCGCCCGCTGCCTCCCCGGATCCGGGCGGCGGCGGCTGCGGAAACGACTCGGGCTGCGCGGCCACGGGCGCCCCGGAGCCCGCGGGGAGCTGGGGGGCCCCGGGCTGCACGGAGAGCCGCCGAGCCCCCGCGCCGCCCGCAGGACTGGCGCCCCTGAACCCCCGGACGCTGCCGCGGCAGCTGGAGGAGCGGCAGGAGGAGGAGGAAGCCGGGAACCACCGAAAGGAGGAGGGAGGGCGCGAGCCGCCCCCCGGAGAGGAGCCGCCGCCCGGGGCGCGCGTGGGGAGCCCGGACGCCCTGGTGCTGGACGTGCTGGGCCAGCGGCGCCCGCCCGCCGCCCGGAGGCAGGTCTTCTGCTCCGTGTTCTGCGTGGAGAACGTGCTGCCCCCGGACCCCGCCGCCGAGCCGCTCCCGCCGCCGCCCGCCGAGCCGCCGCGGGCCCCGCCGCCGGTGATGGACGCGCCGGGCACCCCCTCCTCCTCCCTCCCGAGCCCCCGGCCGGCCCTCCCCGCCGCCGCCCGCCTGCCCCCCGACGGCGGCGGCGGCGGCGGCATCGAGCTGGAGTTCTACCTGGCGCCCGAGCCTTTCTCCGCGCCGCCCCGCCTGCTGGGAGCGCCGCCCTACCCCGGCCTGGGTGGGGCGGGGGACCCCTACGCGCCCCTCATGGTGCTCATGTGCCGGGTCTGCCTGGAAGACAAGCCCATCAAGCCCTTGCCCTGCTGCAAGAAGGCCGTGTGCGAGGAGTGCCTCAAAGTCTACCTGAGCTCCCAGGTAACCCCCCCACCCCCCTCCCTGCCCTGCGCCCCGGCCCGCTTTCCAAAGCCCTGGCCCGGAAGGGCCCTCGCCGGCTCCCCGCTCATTGCAGGAAGAGGTGGGGTACACACCCGTCCCGGGAACCTCCGACAGACCCTTTCTTACAAGTCAGTGGTTGGAATGTCATTATCCCAGCGTGTTTTCCCTCCCTGGGTAGGCGGACTGGAAGTTAACTCTGCTCTGAGTTGCAGGCATTGGTTGGTTGGCAGCAGAGGAAGGAACGGGGCACAGGGAATGGCCCTCTGCTTATGTCTTTTGCTAGAGCCTGCTCCACGAGGTGGGCATTGAGGATGCCTCCCAGCTTGGGGTCGCAGAGACCAGCGCTTGGTGAACACAAGATAACTCTGTGGCCTTGTGAACAGAAGGGTCCGTGATATCTGATTTTTTTTTTTTTTTTTTAAAGTAGCAAATGATGAAATGTAAGCAGAGGAACAGGACCAGGTAGGGCTGCAGGCTAACATGTGCTCCAGTTATCTATTTCAGATGTGTCATTTGTTTATTCCTTGGCTCTTGCCCATTTTTCAGGTTTTCTCTTTCCACGGTGAAGTTCAAGTGCTTTTCCTCACTGAACTCTTATGCCAGCACAGTACTTTTTATTGATTTAAGAGGGAACAGCACAGAAAGGGCAAAGCAAAGCTGAGAGGTTTAACAAAACCAGTGCTGGTGACACGTTCTTCCTTCGCTCCCTCTGGACGCTTGGTGGTTTTTTTGGTGTGTGTGTGTGTGTGTGTGTGTGTCCCTTGGAAAGATGAAGAGGGCAACAGACCTGCTTTCCCTCACGGATGCTGGATGCATTCTTCCAGCACTTTTCAGGGTTATGTTTCTGCCTGTGTGTTTTGCACAATCTGGAATGCCCTTTGATCTCTGACTGTCCTAGGCCTATTCATCTTTCAAGCCCTGGCTCTTCAGGTGCCAACTTTTCTGTGTAGTCTTCCCTGCCCCCTGCTCCCTGGTCCTCTCTCCCCACCCCCTCACCCCAACCCCTACCTTCACCCTCAACCCCCCCCCCCCTACTCACCTGGCCACTGTTTATATACTTTCAAAATACTTCGTGTGCTTTCCATCCACTGAAGTTATTCCTGATGTGTGGGTTTGTCTTGCCAGACTGTATGGCCAGTGACTTGTATTCCTTGTATCTGGCAGTTTCATGTTGAGCCCCTTTCCTTTAATAGTGTTTGATAACACTGGCTGAACAGGATTTCACCCAGCGCAGCATGGCTCCTTTGTGTTCCGTGGCTAATCTCTGCTTGCGTCTAGACGGAAAGTGTGTGTGCACTGTGCCCGACTGAGAATGCAAAGGGAAAGTTAGACGGAATGGAATGTTACACAAACAGTAACTTGCCCAAGATTGTTGAGATTATCCGAACGTCTGTGCGAGCGAGCGAGAGAGAGAGAGAGAGAGAGAGAGAGAGAGAGAGAGAGAGAGGGAGAGAGAGAGGGAGAGAGACACGACGGTGTTTCTTTCATGGTTTATCCGCAAACAGATACTTAACGCAGGAGGCTGTCTGCTGCTCACTGTGGCGGTTTCTATGACATCACCGCCAAACAAAATTAAGCTGTCACACAAATATTTGTGCCATCCGCGTGCAGTCATGGGATGGGCTTCAGGCGTTCCCAAGAGATGGGCCCCGCTCCAGGGAAGTAAATCACTGTGAGAGCAGATGTGTGCACAACAATCCGAAGTAGCAAATGCTGAGATGTAAACAGAGGGACAATGCCAGGTAGTGCTTCGTGTTAAACACTGGATACAAGTGCAGTGGGTTACAAGCTCTGGACGGGAAGTCCCTACTCAGGGTTCTCTGCATCGCAGTTTGATTGGTTTCCTTAATGAAAATGGGCCTTTTCCCCAGAGCATGTTTATTTTATTTTATTTTATTTTATTTTACTTTATTTTACTTTATTTTATTCTTACTTCGGTGAGTGAGTTTTAGGAAGTCAGTGTTTTGATCTCTAGTGGGGAAGAAACGGGAGTGGGAGGGAGGGGCAAGGTGAAGTGTCAGGCAATAGGCAACTGCTGGAAAAACTCTTCTGAAGTGTCATAGTACCTGACGGTTGTTTGCAGCACTTAGGATTGCATGCCTGTTCCCGGCTTTCTTCCAAAGCATCTGACAGAACTTTCAATGGGGAAAAATGTGTTATTGAAGATAATAAACAACAACGAAAAGATGCCTCATGCTGGCCAAGCATGCTCCCGGTCAGGGCTGCTGCTCTGGTTCCCAGTGCCTGGAATAGCTTTGATGCTGGCTGGCTTACTCCTCTCCCTTCTCCCTTCCAGTCTGGATGCAAATGTCACCCTTATGGCTTCCCTCTCCACTCTTTTCAAAGATGAACTGCACCCCGCAATCCCAGTCTCCTTTCCTGCTTATTTTGTCCATAACACTAACGTGCTGTAACTTATATTTCTGTAATTCATTTCGAAAACAGGAGTGTTCTCCTGATTGGTTCACTACTGTTTCTTTAGCGCCTAGAATACTGGATGACATATAACAGATGCTCAACCAATAGTTACTGAGTTTGTGAAAAGGTGAGTGACAAAGGATGAGATAACCCCCAGGAAGAGGTGTTCTGCTTTGGCACTAAATTCTCTCTGAGCTTCTTTTTGTTTAAGACAAAAGACAGAGACTTCATGGTTTTAATATAGAAGGCAGACAAAACTGATAGGTTTGCTAACTTGGTTAATTAACTTGGAACTACAGAGTTTTTTGGCAAACTTTTAGCTTGTAAAAAAATGACTTTTTTTTAAGTTGGATAAAAATGTGGGATTGCGGTTATAACTAAGATCCCTTCTATTCAGAGGGTCTGTGTTTCTGTGTCACTTAACCTCTCTGTCTTACTTTCCTCATCAGTGAAGTGGGATTGCAGATCACGGTCTGTAATACTCACTAGTGCTAAAGCAAAACAAAGTCAAACTCCAGATTTGTTGCCTTACTACACCAGATCAAAAGGGCCTAGTTAGTGCTTTCTTTCTCGTCTTGGGTTTGACAGGAACAAATCTGTCAAGCCTGAACTTGCAGCATTTTAAAGGTCTTTAAAAAAAAATGATACAGCTCGGCCCTGATGGCTCAGGGGTTGAGCATAAAACTATGAACTAGGAGGTCATGGTTCGATTCCTGGTCAGGGCACATGCCTGGCTTGTGGGCTCAATACCCCATGTGGGGATTGTACAGGGGGCAGCCAATCAGTGATTCTCTGTTATCACTGATGTTTCTCTCTCTCTTTCCCTTTCCCTTCCTCTCTGAAATAAATAAATAAATAAATAAATAAATAAATAAATAAATGCATGTATATATGTATGTACGTGTGTGTGTGTGTATATGTGTGTGTGTGATGTATATATATTTTAGATAATATATTTCAAATAAAAAGTTATTAGTGACTTTGTCACCATTTTCTGAGTCTGTGCCAAATAGTGCAGTTTTTAACACCATTTAAAGCCGATCCCTATTAAGCATTATGTACAAACAAAAATACACCCTAAGTGTGAGTTGGACTATCACCTGGTTAAATTAACTTTCTCCTTAAAGGAGATGCTGCATTCTTTGAAAGAAGGTATGAATGTGGATGTGGAAAATAGGAAGACAGATTCCTAGATGAGTTTTATTTCCATTTGAGACATGGACTGAATATGTGGTAAAGGTCAGTGGCTAACTCATCATTATTTCAGTACAGACCTAACAAATTAGTCAATAGCAAATAATCTGCATACTGTGGTTTAAAAATAATAGTTTTGTTTTTCAAAATATAATTCTTCTCCAGGTATTGCTGTGACTTAAGGCTGTGGGGAACCCTTCTTAATGGAATGACTTTTTTTTTTTTTTTTTTTTAATCATCACCCAAGGATATTTCTCCACTGATTTTTAGAGTGGAAGGGAGAGGGAGAGACAGAGAGAGACACATTGATTGGTTGCTTCCTGCATACCCTGACCAGGGCCAGGAGCCTGAAACTGAGGTATGTGCCCTTGACTGGAATTGAACTTGGGACCCTTCAGTCCACAGGCTGACACTTTATCCACTGAGCCAAACTGGCTAGGGCAGTGCTCTGCAAACTGCAGCTCTCGAGCCGCATGCTTTGGCCCCTTGAGTGTGGCTCTTCCACAAAATACCACGGCCTGGACGAGTCTATTTTGAAGAAGTGGCATGAGAAGAAGTCGAAGTTTAAAAAAAAATTGGCTCTCAAAAGAAATCTCAATCTTTGTACTGTTGACATTTGGCTCTGTTGACTAATGAGTTTGCCGACCACTGGGCTAGGGCAGTGGGATGATTTCTCAGTGTGATCGGTACCATCTAGTTTCCAGTTGCCATGGTGAAGGGTTGACCTGATCAGTTGCAGTCTTTGGCTCTCCATAGGCATTGACTCAGCGGCTGTCGAGCACTGTGACAGAGCTAGGGGCGTTGTATTGGTTCATGTTGCCTGGGTACGTGACGCTTTGGTGGGTAACATTTAGAAGCGCATTTCCCAGTGACCTGCCAGTGCAGCAGTGACCATGGCGGAAGCACGCAGTCCCGGGGATGTCTGCAGCCTCCTGCAGGCCTCTGAGCCATGGAGATGTTGACTTCCTCAGCCGGCTTGGCTTTTACCACGTTTTCCTAAGAGGAGAAGTGGTTGCTTTCCTTGTCTTATACGATGCTGTGAAATGAATTGATCTCATTTCAGAAATCCTCCACAGACCTCTTTTCTTTGTGATCTTGACTTTAGATGGTAAAAGTCTGTTACAATATTTAGTGTTAATATTTAGTCCTTTAGATAAAAAGGCAGGAGAGAGCTGGGCAGGCTCAGGGCTGTCTCAAGGTGGCAGCTGTTGTGGCTTTCATCACTCCGCTTCAAAGTGGTCGCAGTTGGCAGATGCATAGGAGCTGGAATGCATACACCTGTCGAGTGAATATTAATAGAGACGCGCAGAACATTTCTCCTGCGGATTTTGAACCAAACAGCTGCGAGATGGCGACGCCGTAGAATGACAGCCTACTGTAGCCGTCCCAGAACCAGTGACCTAGGGGCGAAAGCTCAAGTATCCTATTATTAAACTCTGAGTCACCCAGACCTTTATGGGTAAAAGCGTAACCTACATTTCCCCCATAAACATTAAAGCAACCTGTACATTTTTAGAAACCCGTCGAGTTTGGTATGGAGTTTGAATGCAGGCGTCTTCATGCAGGTGGATTTACAGATCCTGTCATGCCAAGTGTGATTCTGGTAGTCCTGAAAGTGTGATTAAGAATACCGGGCTGAAATCTGTTAAGTCACTGTGTAAACTTACTCTTTTGTGAACTGAATTTGTGTGTTTGGGGTGGGTGGGTGAGGTAACATTTGCTGTCATACCTTACTGACTCATGCCCTTCTTTACCTCTCTGTTCCTTTGATGTCTCTTTTAATAATTTCTGTATTTTTTTTTTGTCTTATGGTTCAGATCTGATTTTAACTGGCATTTGGTTTCTGTAGAGGGAACCCTGTTAAAGGCTGATTCTGGGCCGGCAGAGCCTGGTCTGGGGCTGCCTCCTGTCACCTGTCTCTTCCAGCTGTCTGGAGATGAGGTGACATGGAAGAACCCTCTGCCTTGCCCTCCGCTGCCTGAGAGAGCTCAAATAACGTAACTAGTACCACTTAAGGTGGCAACTCAAACTTCCAAGTGGTGCTTTTTTTCCCCTTCTACAGTAGAGCTCAGATTTTATAATTAAAGGTTCTTTCTTTCTTCTGATGTTAGAGACAGGCAAGGAGAATGTTAGAACTTGTGCTCCCAGCTTTTTATTGAGCTTGTGATGGGCAATGTGGACATACCTCAGTGGTGATTTCTTTCTTTCTTTCTTTTTTTTTTTTTTTAACATATTTTTTATTGATTTCAGAGAGGAGGGTAGAGGAAGAGAAATCAATAACAATGAGAGACAGTCATCAATCGTCTGCCTCCTGCCCACAGCTTGGGCATGTGCCTGACCGGGAATCGAACTGTGACCTTCTGGTTCACAGGTCGATGCTCAACCACTGAGCCATGCCAGCTGGCTGATTGATGATTTCTTACAATTAACTTACTCATTTGTTAGTCTACCATTTACGCACTTAACGAACATTTATTGGCTACCTGTGTGCTAAGTAGCATGAAATACTGTAAAAATGTATTTAATGCCCTCAAGAAGCCATCTTGACTACCTTGTCAGCAGTATTCTGTATTCTCAGCTTGATCTGGTGACATACGCAGGCTTTCCTTTAAGTGCTCAGACATCTGTGGGTCTCTTTTCCTCTTCTGCTTCCTTTCTGGGAAGACTTTATTAAATCAATTCTGGAATACCAACTAACCTTTCAGTAAATACAGTTCTCCCCTGTTATGTGAAACCTAAAGTAATAAAGCCATCAATTTCTTACTGCTCTATACACATATTTCTTAGAGCTCTTTCTAATTGTTGGAAATAGAACACAAGTAAACATCTTGCTCCTTTCAAAATATTTATTCCCTTCACTTGGAAGAAAACATAATTTTACTAAGCTTGTTTTGGATCACTCATGACAATATGGCACATCTTTAGAGTTATAATACATGTTTAAAAATTGCTTATTTTGTTCAAAATCACTGTCAGAAGGGTTTCATATGGCAAAATAAACGAAACTCCCATATCAAGTTCTGTCTTAAAATATAAATTCAGTGTCTACAGGAAAATAATTCCTAGAATGCAACATTCTCTTTCAACTGCACAGTACTATTGCCCCATCTATTTTGGGGTAATTAATATCTGAGTTTTTAATTTTCCATTAAGCACTTTAATGCCTATTTTGTTACGTAATTTTAATTTACTTAACATATTAAATACCTGTTACATACCAGGCACTGTTGTAGGCATTGGGGTTACAGAGAACAAAAACAGATAAAACCCCTGCCTTCCCGGAGTTATATCCTGGGCTGTGGTCGAGGGGAGACAGAAAATAAAATAAGGAAAGTATATTAGGGGAAATAAGGGTTATATACAAAAAGGAACAATGGGAGGGTGATGAGAAATTGGGGGAGGGTTTCTTTATATGTTTATAGTTTGGGGGGAGTTGTCAGGGAGGGTTTGTTTTACAGGATGACTTTTGAGCATAGATTTTCATGATGATAGGGAGCAAAACATGAGGATATGTAAGGGAATAGCAAGATAAAGTTCCAGAGACAAGAGCATGCTTGGGAGGTTTTCCAGGAATCTCGAAGAGATCCATGTGGCCAAAGCACAGGGAATGAGATGAGCAATAAGAAGGAAACAGGAGGAGGAGTGGGGAAAGCTGGCTGGATAGGGTTTTAAGGCCATCGAGAATTTGAATTCTCTCTGAGTGAGATGGGGAGCTAAGGTGTAAGAAGGTTTGAGCTAACCAGATATGACCCAAACTTTAAAAGGGATTAATTACTCTGGCTCTTTGTGGAAAGCATACTGTTATAGGAGTCAAGAATGTCGATGAAGACATCAGTTTGGTAGACTGACTAATCCAGAGGAGAGATTATATAGTTCAGACAAGGCTGAGAGAGGTGACTATGATTCGAAGTGGTTGAATTTTGAATCTATTCCTAAGTGAAAGCTAACAGAATTTGCTGATTGTCAATGTTACGAGATAAAAAGAATGACAGATGACTCAGCTTTTGAGCCCAAACAGAAGAATGGTGTTGCCATTTAATACGATGAGGAACTCTGAAGGAGGACGAGGTATAGGGAGGATCAGACGTTTGTACTAAGTTTGAACAGCTGTTTAGACATTCGTGAAGACATGTTGAGTAGGCATTTGGCATCTGTCATTCAGAAGAGAGAGCTGAAGAGAAGACACGACTTTGAACCTTTTTGGCATATAAATGATACTTAAAGCCATGAGACTGGATGAGGTCACCTGGGGAGTGATGGTGGATAGAGGAGGATTGAGGGTTGAGTCTGGGCATACTGGTGTTTACGTATATGGAGCCTGGGACCTATGAAAGCACCAGAGAAGAGTCTGAAAGGGAGTGGGCCAGGCCAGTTAGACAGGAAGAGAATCCAGGTAGGACGGTTACCCAGAAGCCTAACAAAGACTGTTTTAAAAGGAAGAAGTGGTCATCTTTGTCTAATGCTTCGGAAAGTTTCAGCAGGATAAGGATTGAAATTTACCATTGAATGGCCCAACAAATTGTTCATATTTAACCATGGTCAATGCTATTTTTTAAAATATATTTTATTGATTTTTTTTTATAGAAAGGAAGAGAGAGAAATAGAGAGTTAGAAACACCTATGAGAGAGAAATATCTATCAACTGCCTCCTGCACACCCCCCACTGGGAATGTGCCCGAAACCAAAGTACATGTCCCTGACCGGAATCGAACCCAGGACTCCCCACTCTGCAGGCGGATGCTCTATCCACTGAGCCAAACCAGTTTTGGCAATGCTGTTTTCATTGGCAGTCTTGGGGTTGGTTTTCAGATAAGAGTGGGTTCAAGGGAACAGGAACAGCTTCATTTCTGTGCTGTAGGTAGCATAATGTCTTAGGAGGGAACACGAAGGTATGTTTCCCAAAGTGTGGTACGCGTACCCCCAGGGGTACGGGAAGAGTTTGGTGGGGATATGCACTGCACCGTGCTTAGCTGCGCCTAATTCTACGTTCTCATGAGTACGAGGGGTACTCAGCGTTACGAAAATTATAGAAGGGGTACACATATGTCAAAAGTTTGGGAAACACTGGGAGAATAAGTAACTTGCCCTATATCACACAGCCAGAAAATGGCAAAGGTAGGATTTAAATTCAGGCCCACTTGGCTGTGAAACTGATGATCTTTTCACAGACTTTAAATTATTATTATACATAAGTAGTTTTACAGTTGTTTGTGAAAAATAATTAGTAAATAATAATACAAGAACAAACTGTGGTGTATGTTTACAACTATAAACCTACTTTTGCCCCATCCTGTATTTGTAAGTTAAATGTATTTATTTTTCCTTTAAGTTGATTTCTGTGTTGCACAAAATCACAAGTCTACCAGTCCAAGAAGAAGATGACGCTTAGTTACATGTTTTGAGGAAGTAGAAGGCTCTTACCCAAATTTAGATCCCGAGAAAGATTTCTACCAAACTCAAGAGGAATTGAGTCTAGAAAAGCTATGATTAGACTTGCTGTTAAGTTTCAATGGCAGCGTACTTTCCTGTGTTCTTCCTAACTCTCTGGCCATTCCTTTTTAAAAAAAAATATATATATTTTTATTGATTTCAGAGAGGAAGGGAGAAGGAGAGAGATAGAAACATCAATGATTAGAGAGAACCATTGATCAACTGGCTCTTTCTCATCCCCCACTGGGGATCGACCCTGCAACCCGGGCACATGCCCTTGACTGGAATTGAACCTGGGACCCTTCGGTTCACAGACCGATGCTTTATCCACTGAGCCAAACCATCCAGGGCTTTTATTTCCACTTGAGCATTCCTTTTATTTCCACTTGAGCTTTCTTATTTTACTAGCTCTTAATGTTGGTGTCTGTATAGTCCTATCCCAAACCTTCTCTCTTCTCACATAATATACTATTAGTGGGATCATCTAATTAACTTCATGGTTTCAAGTATCATAGGAGTGAATGAGATAATCCCACTAATAGTATATTATGTGAGAAGAGAGAGGGTTCCAGGTTCAATTCCAGTCAAGGGCATGTGCTGGGGTTGCTCAGTAGGTATTTCTTAAGAGACTGAGTGAATAATTGAAAAGAACTTACAATATGTTTAGGTTGGTAGAAGTAAGGTAGATATTTGAACCTGTCCTTTGCATATCGTATTCCACAATATAGTCAACTTTTTAAAGCAAGAGAATGCCATGGCCTGAATCTTTAACCTGGTATCCTATCTGTCACTGAGGTATTTCTTTAATTACCGTATTTTTCGGACCATAAAACGCTTCGGACCATAAGACGCTCCGGACCATAAGACGCAACCGGTTTTTAGAGAAGGGAAATGAAGAAAAAAAGATTCTGAAACAAATAGTGTCCTAAAATATTTTATGTGCATTAAAACCCAACATCACAGTCATAAACACATGTAATCAACCCTGTAAAGTAAACAGCAGCATTTAGAACCATTTTAGAGCCGGGCAAGCACACAGAGACCACACAGAGCCGGGCAAGTAAAAAAACTTTTTTAAAAAAAGTATATATGTGTAGGCTATATTTGGACCATAAGACGCAGGGACTTTTTACGGTCCGAAAAATACGGTATCAAACTTATTCTGGTTATTATGCCTCCTGCTTAATAAATTCCCCCAGAACCTAGGGGTGTGAGATAAACATTTTATTTTGATCGTGACATGCTAGTCAAGAATTTGGGAAGGGCTCAGCTGGCCAGTTCACACTGGGGTTTCTCATGGGATTGTAGTCAAATGTCAGCTCCCTCACTCGGCTGGCAGCTGATGCTGGCTTCGGTCAGGATGCTCAGCTGCGGCTGTCTCAGAAGTGCCCACACGTGGCCTTGCTTGCCAGGCCCAGGGCAGTAGACGTCTTACTTGAAGGTTGGCTTCCTCCAGGGCCAGAGTCTCAAGGGACTCAGGTGGAAGCTGCATGATCTTTTCTGTCCTGGCTTTGGAAGTCACACGGCATCTCGGGCAAAGCAGTCACAAGTGTGGGTCTAGATTCAAGGGGAAGGGACATAGACCCCAACTTTTTTATGTGAAGGTGTCAAAGAATTGGGGGCCATATTTCTAAATTACTATGCTGTTTCAGACAAAATCAGAAATGGTGTGAATGTAGGTAGTAAAGCTTTTGAGCCTCAATTGTAATGTTTTTAAAAAAAAATATTTCATGTCTTGTCAATCATTTAATTAAACATGCCCACCTAAATTCATTATTTTAATTAATGTACTTTGGTGGTGTGGTTTTTGTGTGTTTTTTCCTTGAATAATTTGATAATTAAGCTTCACATAGTTTTAAGCAAAGCGTGCATAAAGCCGAAACCGATTTGGCTCAGTGGATAGAGCATCGGCCTGCAGACTGAAAGGTCCCAGGTTTGATTCCGGTCAAGGGCATGTACATAGGTTGCAGGCACATCCCCGGTAGGGGGTGTGCAGGAGGCAGCTGGTCGATGTTTCTCTCTCATCGATGTTTCTAGCTCTTTATCCTTCTCTCTTCCTCTCTGTAAAAAACTCAATAAAATATATTAAAAAAAGAAAAAAGCGTACATAAAAATAATTTGCTTTTAAAATGAAACATTTTAGCCCTAGCTGGTTTGGCTCAGTGGATAGAGCATGGACCTATGGACTGAAGGGTCCCAGGTTCGATTCCAGTCAAGGGCACATGTCCGGGTTGTGGGCTCAGTCCCCAATAGGGGGAATGCAGGAGGCAGCCAATTGATGATTCTCTCATCAGTGATGTTTCGATTTCTCTCTCCCTCTTTCTTCCTCTCTGAAATTAATAAAAATATATTAAAAATAAATAAATAAATAAACAAAATGAAACCTTTTAGATAATTTCATTGTAAACTGAAATATCTGAAGATCAGTTTCAGCTTCTAATACTTCTAATTAAAACCATTAATTTCCTTTTTACTACCAAAATTTTAGCTTCAGTAGTAGTAAAATATTATTTGAAAAAGTTGAGTATCTTTCTGAATAAAAAGAGTTGATGTAACATATTTTTGGTAGCCCAGGCATATTCTAAACAGAAATAATGTTATATCTAATGACACCTTAGAATTAACTACCCTAGCTCATCTTTGCTAACTTGGCCCACCATTGGGTTTTTATTGTTTATGTGTGGCATTCTAGTTTGATTGGGTGATTTTATCATTTGATTAGTGTCCTCTCAGATAACTATTTACATTTCCGGAAGCATAACCATTAAAATTCCTTGGTTGAGGAGCTGTGCACCCTGAAACAGAGGGCATATATCACTTTTATGGTGTGTCTCTCCCCCTTCCCTGGCTCAGGTAACTAAATTCTGGGCTTATTCATTCCTGTGAATGACTAATCCCTTTTTAAATCTTCCTAAGCTATTTGCCTCAATCCTATTCTCTATGGTAAGATTGGTAAGATTCAGAGGCTAATTATAGGCTACCTAGCAAATTACTTTCCTTTTTTGTGGTGTTGCTTCTCGCCTTATTTCCTCCCATGATTATTGGCCATCCGCAGGGTTCCCGAAGCTCATCAGCTCTGGGTGGTGCCCGGCAAGTTAAATGACTGCAGCCTTTTCCTCTGGTTTCTTAACAACTTAAAACATCAGGTAAAAGAAAACAATTGCTCATGTTTTTCACTAGAGTTTTGTTTCCTCTGCTGAAGCCATTTTTCTCATGTTTACAGTTTAGTTTCCTAGTATGTCTAAGTAGATCGTTGGGTCCCATCAGAATTGACTTCAATATGGCCTGACCTTAGTGCCTAGTGCTCTTTCTGTATGAAGGGAGGGCCTCGGAGGGAGAAAGAATCCCTTTCATTCAGTCGGTAGAGAGTAGAGGGAGGGGCTAGCGCCCGCCAGAGTTACCCTTGGTGGGAAATGACAGGTGCGTTCCCAAGAGTTCTAATTTAATCCTACGTTTAGCTGGTCTTCACCATTAACTTCAGTGTTGTTTTTTCATGTTACCATTTTTCCTCTTCAAGATTGTTTTGTGAAAGAAACATTTTGAAAAAAATAGGCTTCTAAACAAAGAGATTTTTAATACGTCCAGTGTGTTAGTGCTTTATATTAAAATTCTCTGTGTGTGTTTCAAGGACTCAAGATTATTTATTAGATATCTTAAGAGGATTATTTGCTGATCTTGATTTTTCAGAATACAAGTATATTCATTTTTGGGTAAATTCATGGATTTCAGATATAGTTTGAATCAACAAAAATAGGCACCCCTTGGGTTTACCTCTTTTTGTTGTTAGTTTTTAATATGCCACTTGGTGAGCCACTGATGCTTCCCCCTTAAGATGGAGAGAGGGCTCAGGAGGAATGCTTGGAGAGGAAACATGTAAAATGATCGTTAATTTCCTCCCAATTCTTTGCTTCCCCCTCCCCCCCCTGAATTTCTTAAAAAATGCTGTTTGTTCAAAAGTGCTTTTCCCCTTAAAAATACTATAAACTTTAAAAACGTGGGAAACCACCCCCCCAGGCTTAAAAATCACCCAGATCCGTGGTCGGCAAACTGTGGCTCACGAGCCACATGTGGCTCTTTGGCCTCTTAGGTGTGGCTCGTCCACAAAATACCATGGCCTGGGCGAGTGGTGTTAGAAGAAGTGGTGTTAGAAGAGGTTTAAATTTTAAAAATTTGGCTCTCAAAAGAAATTTCAGTTGTACTGATGATATTTGGCTCTGTGGACTAATGAGTTTGTGGGCCACTGACCCAGATGAATTGCTTCAAACAGTTTTTAACCCTTTTGTTTAAAAACTTATAAATTTCTGATTAGCTGCAAGAATAGTTGATTGATATTTGGGAAGTTATCAACTTACTAGGTGAATTTCATTAATAATCATTGAATAATTAGTAGATGAGACATAAAAGTAAGCATAATGATTTAGTAAGCACTGGCAACAGTGTTCTTTTTTTTTTTTTTTGCAACTGGTCTGAGTTGTTTTATGTTATGACAGTCATTAAAACAATGTCTGAAAATGAGTTGAACAAAGGCCTTAGATGCCCCAGTATCACTAAATGCTGAATGAAAATTTTTTTAAAAATAAGGAAGCCAGTTATAACACATTGCTTGCACAACTATTAGTAATTTTATTGGTGATAATAAGATGTTTTATATCATTAATTAAATTTAAATTAAGATGCTAAAAATCACTGGACCCTTTGGGTTATTCTGTATACATATGTATACAGAGGTCAAGGTTAGCAGTTACCCTTCCCACAGACTGTTTAAGTGACCTTATGATCTGTGGCCATAACCTACCCTTAACCCTACACAGTAATATCATAACGTGTCTGCTTCTGATCATAGGCTGTAGTTGAGACCAGATGAAAGAATTACTATTAATCTCATCAACATTTCTGCAAGAAAAATTAATAAAGCACGTGCTTTACTAGATAATTAGTGAGCTGCAGAAATTTCTGCAGAGAGGAGTCTTTCCCACAGACTAAAGACTTCCTTTGTTTGCATTTTGGTCGGGCCATAGAATACCTGTTCTCAGTTACAATAGATCCTCACTACAAGTCTTCGTTAGGTTCTGGGACTTTAAGGGAAACGCCTTACGAGGAAAGCCATTTTAACACAGGTTAATGGGTGCTAAGTTAAGTTCTTATGGCATCTCATCGCGGTTATAACAGACTGTTGTTACTCGAGGACCGAGGAGGCAGTTGGTTTAAGGGAATCTTATTCTGCTGTAAACATTTACTGAACGCAGAATAGTTGCTAGCACTATGCAAATTACTATAAGAAGAGGCGGCAGTTTCTAAACTCTTAGCAAAATTGGAAATTCAGTATGTGGAAAATAAACTCTACACAAAGACTGGGAAATGGTTGTGACTAAGTTACTAGTTTGTGGTGCTAATTGTTGATTTAAGTGGGTGTAGGAAGGGGAAGCTGTGTTTGTGGGAATAGAAAATTTTGAAACTGGTTATTGTCTTTAAAAAAAAAAAAGTGGTTGTTGATGCTCAGGGCGAGCAAAAGAAGGGAGTGAGGGGTGGCGGGGTATCTCCCGGTGAGGGGGAGTAAGCCAGCACGCACGCGCACACAGAAGCACACCTGTGGAAAGACAGGGAGGGTGTGCAGGTGACCATGGACAGAGAGGTGCTGGGGTGGGCAGGATGGCAAATACAGGTGGAGCGGTGAGAGCCAAATGGCAAACAATAGTCCGTGGAACAAAGCCATCAGCTCAGCGCGGAGCAGGCGGGCAGAGGGCCAGAGTGAAGGGCTGTCTGGTCTGAGATGGCTCGCAGAGGTCCATGTGGGCCCGATCCTTTGGAGCTGTGCTGCCCGTCTCTAGAACTGAGACGTTAGTCCAGCTGCGATGGGAAATTGTTGGCAGGTTTAACAGAGCTGTAAAATAATTAACGCTTTTGAAAGATTCTGGTTTCAGCGTGGAGAACGAACTGAGGAGTGAGTGGCAGGAAAGAAGCAGGAAAATGGGTGAGGAGGCGGAGGCAGTGGCAGGACTGGTATCCCCCGCTGCTTGAAAATTCGCTTTATGCCACTTGGCTTTTATGACAGGCCTCCATGAGTACCTGTGTTTGCTAACTGAGAGAAATCCAAAGAGGATTTTCACTTTTAAGAAAAAGGCTAAGAGCGAACATACTCGGTTTTGCAGGGAGCTCTTCTATAGGCAGTGTGCACCTGGGCAGTGGGCGCGGCCCCGCCCAGCTCCATCAGGGACCAGTCAGCATCCTGGCATCCGCTGGCCATCGGTTCCCACTGTGTCTGCGAGCATCTGTGCTGCGTCCCGATTTATTTTGTGCATTTGTTTGCAAGATGTTTTTCCCAAGGTAATTGCTGCTTCGCTTTCCGCCATGTCAACTTCTGAATGTTTCCTAGGAACGCTCAGCTTTTGGATGGCGGGGAAAGCCGGGAGACCAGACAGGGTTTGCATAGTCCGCCAGCATTGGAGATGGCCCTGTTTTCCATCCCGCCACTTACTTCTTGGGGTTTTGGTTTTAAAATATGTTGGGACTGCATTGCGTTTGACACAGCTCATGCCAGCTCTTGCAGCCTTCCTTATTCAGAGGCCGAAAATTGTAAAGCTTCGCGTACCAGCTGTAGTCTTTATCTCTCAGGCAGCATAGGATTAACCTTCGTTCAGTTTGATTTTCACTCATCTTTTACCTGTGTAGGATGTTTTTATTTGCTTGGTTTTAATTGTTTGGTTCCTGAGACACCATGAAACAAGTTACTGACAAAAAAAAAATATGAAAACATTTCTTTTTTGTTTTTTTGTTGTTAATCTTCACTGGAGGACACTTTTCCAAGCTAAGGAGAGACAGAAAGAGAAGCATAGATGTGTGGGTTTGTTGCCTCACACCAATCACTGCTGGGGATCAAGCCCACAATTGAGGTACATGCCCTTGACCAGAATCGGACCCAGGACCCTTCAGTCCACAGGCCCTCACTCTACCCATTGAGCCTAACTGGCTAGGGCTGAAAAGATCTTTTGATTCAGGTGCCCTTAGTTCTTATATTACTGATTGTCAGAATCAATTTCTCCAAAAAGTTGAGTCATCTCCTACTACCTAATTTTTTGCAATTTGTTATTTTTTAGCTCTGTCCTCAATTTCTGCTCAACACTGATCTCCCACCCTTCCATTCCCACAGATAACAGAAATACTACTGGTCAACCTTTAGTTCTCACAGGAAGTTATTAGAATTTTGGGGATAATTCTACTTAGTTCTTATCCCTTCTAAAATTGTTTTGGTGACTGTCGCTTGTTTCTTCAGTTAATTCCTACCTATTTATGCATCTTTATTTCCTACTTCTTCCCCCCCCCCCCCCCCCAATTGATTTCAGAGGGGAAGGGAAGAGGGAGAGAAAATTGAAACATCAATGATAAGAGAGAATATCTGATTGGCTGCCTCCTGCCAATCAAGCTTGCAGCCCGGGCCTGTGCCCTGACCAGGAATCGAACCCTGACCTCCTGCTTCATAAAGTCAGAGCTTAACCACTGAACAACAGGGGCTGGGCTTTATCTCCTACTTCTAATTCTTGTTTTTGAAACAGTGTGCACTTTGGTGTCAGTTCCACTTCCTCTGTCTTTAATGGGAAAGGCCCTGGGGCCATGGCTTAACCATACAATAGCTCTGTTATTTTGATTGTGGCTGTTGTTTTCTTTGTATTTAGTAAGAGTACGTTGATAATGGAACCACATCAAGCTGAAGAACTGAATTCCCTGGCCCTGCATACTTTCATTTGTTTATTTCAGAGGCCTGAAGTGTTTCCTTTAATTATATTCGACTGTTAATCATAAAAGTAGGAATATTTCTGTTGGAGGTAATAAGATGTTGATTTTTTTTTTTTAATTTATAAGAAAACCTCAAGTGTTTAACAGGTTTGTCCCAGGTGTGGGTTGTGTCACCATAAAACACCACTGGATAAAAGTAATTTAAGTAACAGTAGTGTTTCCAAAATTTAAAATATTTTCAGATTAGACACATTGAGCAATCACAGGGGCTGTGTGGTATCTAGGAGCACGTTAGTGTTTATGAAACAATGTGACAAACATTGAAGTAATTTAAAAATTGGACTTTATATTTTATGTTTGGAACATTCATTGGGTTTATAATATGTCATTTCAATTCTTTGCAAGGAATTTAACTCCATTTCTCCTTATTTTAATCTTCTTGTCAAGAACAACTCATTTTAAAATGAATTCGTTGTTTTTCCTCCGTGAGTAGAAGCGGGATTTAATTTTTGGATCTCAACACATTATAGAAGTAACCTTTTATTGAAAAATAATAGCTAATTCCTGAGGTAATACAAAAATATTTTTCAATGTTACTTTATTGATATTTGCTACCCTGTTTCCCCGAAAATAAGACAGTGTCTTATATTAATTTTTGCTCCCAAAGATGTGCTAGGTCTTATTTTCAGGGGATGTCTTATTTTTCCATGAAGAAGAATACGGTACACATTTATTGTTAAATGAAAATAAAGGAATTTATTACCTGTTTACGGTACGGTAGTACGGTAGTTGTCAACACAAACCAGACAAACTGTGAATCCTACAGTATCAAGAATTTACTCATTTATTCAATGACAATCATGTCATCATCTTCTGGAACAGGGGTTCTCAAACTTTTTAAAGTGGGGGCCAGATCACGGTCCCTCAGAGAGCTGGAGGGCCGGACTATATGAACTACTAATTCCTACTGTAACACCTCGGCTGCGCTCACTGCCCAAAAAACCTGGCGGGCCGGATCAGACTCCTCTGCGGGCCGCATGTGGCCTGCGGGCCGTAGTTTGAAGACGCCTGTTCTGGAACATCATCATAACAATCCAATTCCTGAATTTCCTGGTGAATTTCTTGTGACTCCATTTCTTTCAGAATCAGTGTACCAAATCTCTAATGTTTAGCCTGGGGAGGGGGGGCTAATTTTCCGGGGGATGCCTTATATTTCACTCAGACCCGTAAGTAGGTCTTATTTTCAGGGAAACACGATAGTAGCAAAAATGTGGTTGCTATCATTAAAAATTCTGTACTCTAAACTTCATCCTCAACTATCAAGAAAGTATTTCTATATTGTATTTTGCATAAATGACACATTTTACATTTATAATCCTTGCCAGCTTATAGACTATTTATCATTAACAATATATTTACTTTAGATGCTATAGTAGAGTCTACCTGAAAAGAAATGAAATTTACCCAACCTCTAAGACTTTAAAAAATGTTTCTGGGTGACATACAAACACGTGTTTCTTAAACCACCCTGGGCACATTATTGATGAATTTATAAAGAAAAAAATGTCAGAAGTTGTTGATTTATGCTTTGTGAAAGAAATTTACTCATTTTATGGTGAGAAGAATGGAAATGGGTTTGCATTTCTCAAATGTTTTGGTTTTTGGTGTGTGTGTGTGTGTGTGTGTTGTATGTGTGTTTTAGTAAGATTGAAGAATTCAGAAGGGAAATCCTTTGTGGCTCCTTGGTTATCATGTTTGCTATCATGTGGAAAAATGGAAGAAAGATGTAATTCTCACGGTAGAAGGACCACTTTACAGAGTACTTTGTTTTAAAGGAAAAGAAAGCTTTCTATGTGTTTCCTGTTCATTATTATTTCAGCTCCCTCCCCACCAATTCTTAACTTGTAGTTTTATCAGTTCATGAATTGTTGCCAGAAGGATTACAAATGCCCTGAAATCTTATGCAAAATGTTTTGTGTGTTTTTTTCTTCTGAGTTGGTCCATAACAATTATTGAATTTTCAGACCACTACCCAAAAAAGGCCTAGAGCCATTAACTTCAAAAAGTTTTCATGTCTTGGGAGCTAGAGACAACCAAATTCTGGTGATCATTTGGTGTTCATGAGAAACAAGACATGGGTTAGAGCTCTGAATTTTCAGTCTATTTAGTGCACTGGGGAAGGCACATTAACTTAGGGGTGTTAATGTAAAAAACATTCAAACCTGTAAAGAATTTTTTAAAAAAATATATATTTTATTTATTTTTTTACAGAGAGAAAGGGAGAGAGATAGAGAGCTAGAAACGTTGATGAGAGAGGAACATTGACCAGCTGCCTCTTGCACACCCCCTACCGGAGATGTGCCCGCAACCAACGTACATGCCCTTGACCGGAATTGAACCTGGGACCTTTCAGTCCGCAGACCGATGCTCTACCACTGAACCAAACCGGTTTTGGCCAAACCTGTAAAGAATTTTTGAGCCAAACTGTGGACATATGCCAGGAAGCAGAACCTCAGTGAATTGAGATAATGCAGGTTACATCTATATTTATATAAGAGAGGCCCAATGCATGAAATTCCTGCAAGGGGCTCAGCCCTCACAGCCCCAGCTTTGTCTGGAAGGTCATTCTGCTGTCGGGTCTAATTAGCATATTATGTTTTTATTATTATAGATTGCAATAGAAGGAAGGGATGTAGGTGAGCCACAGGAAATCCATTGGTGATAGACTAGAGAGGTGGAAGAAAGCAAAGTGTGTGTGGGGGTGTATGGGGGGGGAATCCTTGGGATTGGACAAAAAGTAAAAGGATAGACACATACTTAGGTGGGTGCAGGAACAATTAACATGATAATGAAGGAATTTGTGGTATCTGTCCTGGCACCCAGCACTTTAGGTTGTGCCCCAAGGAGTCCAAAAAAAGGGAAGTTACAAGTTACCCAAACATTTCAAGGGTGTGTTATCATAGATGCAAAAGGACACATGGGCTCATGTGTTCAGGTAAAGGTTGACCTTGTCAGTGAAGGAAGATACCAGCCTAGGATATAACTACCCACCATAACTCCTTTTGGTTAAAGTTTAATTTCAGGCCATCCTTTGTGGTGACTTTAGGTCTCTGAGTTTGCAAGACCGCCATGCAGGCCTCCCCTGAGCCTGTCAGGTCAGCATGTGGCCCCTTTTGTCCCCAGGGGGAGTGAATGAATATATAGCCAGGAGGGGTGTAAATTTAGAGCCTGAATGGTTTAGTGGATTTATGCCCTAACCTTTCACTGCTGAAAAGGACCTTCGAGGTCATCTATTTCAAGGTAGATGTCTATGTATCAAAGCTACCTTTGCAGTCATACACTTAGGTAAACAGAGATGACCAGTGAAAAATACAGGTCGTTCTATTTTATTGGCTATGGAAACATTCACTTTTGTAAGGGGGGAGGTGCATAATAGTGACCTGTAACCCCTATTGAATTAATTAGTTAGTTCCTGCAGTACTTTGTGGACCTATATCAAATGTATTGTTTACTTATTGAACCAGAGGAAAGAGGCCTGGAGTAAGAACATTTGAGTTTCATTCTTTGACATTTAATAATCAATCGTGTGGCTTTAGGAAAGGGCATTTAATGGGTTTGTGTATAGGAAACCTTTGCTCATTGTACAGTGTTTATGTTATTGAAACCAGTGTGAGCGTGATAAATAAAGGCAGACTTGGAGAATACAAAAATAACAAAAACAATATTGTAGAAATCATTAATTTTAAAAATCCTAAATAAAATGCTACACAGTAAAATCTGGTAAATGTATTTTAAAAACAAAACAAAACACTGTTATAGCACAGTCAAGGGGACTTTATCTCCTGAATGCAAAATGCTTTCTTCCATTTTTCAGTAATACTGAAAAATCTATTTTATAATTTCCAGAGATAAGCTGTTAGCACCAACAAGAGATTTAGTTTTGCTTGATGCAGAGGCAGTCCAAAGAAGTCTTGGTGTACTATTCACCCGCCAGACCTTATGAAAAAAAGAAATTAAATTCATATAGTTTCTTAGAAGTAAATCTAAAGACAAGGTTAATCTCTACTGAAAAAATGATTAATCATTGAGGGGATCAAAATAACACCTGAATTAATGCAGAGAGATGTCCTTTTGAATGGGAAGATGCAATGTCATAAAGATGGAAGTTTTCGTGAATTAGTCTTCAAGTTCAATGCATATAAGCAGGTGTGCTTTGTATATGTTGAAATAAAGGTCCATGGTTAACAAAATTTGAAAAAGTAGGGAGAGAATATTTGCCCTACTAAGTTTCGAGATATGTTTTAAAGATACACTCATTAAAATAGCATAGCATTTTTATAGATGTAGACCACACGTGTCAAACACAAGGCCCGCGGGCCAAATCCGTCCCGCCAGGCCTTGCAATGTGGCCCGCACCGCGCTGTCATCACTGCACTCCGCTGCGTTTCCATCACAATGACAGTTTATGACTGTTCAGTAAACCATTCGGCCCGCGATTTAGGCTGGATTTTAGATTTTGGCCCCTTCTCTGATTGAGTTCGACACCCCTAATGTAGACAAATAAATCAGAGGAGCAGAGAAAAGAGCTAAGAATGAGACCCGGCTGTATATGAGGATTTGGAATGTAATGGAGATTTCCTCATAAAACAATGAGGGTAGAGTGGACATTGCAGTAAATAAATGTGCAAGGATGATTGGCCTTTCATATAAAACTTAAAAGTGATTCTTTATGGAAAAATAAGCTCCAGTTATGTTAAAGGCCTGTATTTATAAGTCAAATTTGAAATCTATTAGTAGAACTGATTTTCAGATGTCTGAATAACCTTGATATAGGAGATTTTTTTTTAGGTAGCAACTGAGAAACACAACTGTAAAGGAAAATTACTGTTTGATCCTATCTGAGTAAAAAATCTCTGAGAGTGGGGAATGAAACTATAAACTTAGGTAAAGAACAATACTCTGGGAAAATGGTTTTATTATATATATATATATATATATATATATATATATATATATATCATAAAGGAACATAACTTCCTACAAATCAATAGAAAAACCACTCATTAGGAAAATGCAGTTTAATGATATAAATGGCCAAAAAAGACATACAAAAAGGTTATATTCATTATTAGGGTGCATTGTGATTTATACTAATAAGGAAATCATCAATTTACAACAGCAAAACGAAATAGTATTTTATACCTAAAAGTGGCAAGATCAAGAAGTCTGATGCAAACCAAGTTCTGGTTAGGACGGGAAGCAAAGGGATGTTCAGATACTGCTTGTTCCTAGGAAAACCACATGTGAGAGGGGCATGCCCAAGACTGTATGACAACATTATTTGTAGTAATTGAAAAGTTGTAAGCAAATTTTCATTTTTAGGAAGTGGATTAAATAAGTTCTAGTATATTCATAAAATAGAACAGTCAAATGCACTTAAATTTAACTGTATCTGTAGATATTAACATGAAATAGATACTAAAAATACAATATGAAGTAAAAAGCCGCCAAGTTTTAGAATTTAAGTAGCTTCAAAGCAATGAAATTTTAAAGATAAAATCTTCTTGTCATAGTGAGGAAATAATGGTCTTAATATACTACGAATAAAACACCCATATATAAGTCTCTGTAGAGGGCAAGAGAGAGATGGTAAGGAATTGGTTTATCTGTAATGTTCTACCTTTTATTTAAAAATAGAAAACATAATGGCAAAATGTTAATATTTGTTAATAAAGGATATTGTGAACATGTGTATGCTACATTAATCTACTTTTTAAAACATTATTGATTTCAGAGAGAAAGGGAGAGGGAAAGAGATCGAAACATCAATGATGAGAGAGAATCATTGATTGGCTGCCCCTAATGGGAGGGATTGAGCCCACAACCCTGGCATGTGCCCTTGACCAGAATTGAACCCAGTACCCTTGAGTTCATAGGCCAACACTCTATCCACTGAGCCAAATCAGCCAGGTAATCTACTTTTTAATATTTGTTTGATTTTTTAAAAATAAGTATTTTTATTTTTAAGTCCACTTTAACCCTCTGTGGCACTTGTAGAATCAGGGATATGAACACTACAAGCTCCAAGATTTCTTCTGACTTTAATATTGTGCAATCATCGTTCTCTTATGATATTCCTGGTGACAGATAATCTAGGTTTATTTTCTAAGTGAGCTGAGCGTTGCTGACTAGATAGCATATGTCTGCAAAGTACAAGACTACGTACTGCAGTCTAGATAATTGGGCTTAAACTCACTCACTGTCTTAGGGGTTGCCCTACCTTTGTTATCCTGTGCACTAGCCAGAGCTCTCGGATGGAAATGATGTGATCGTCCATAATTACTCACCAGGATATTCCATAAAGATTGAACTGAGCACTCCTCTCTGCCCTCAGTTCTTCCACGGCCTTTTGAAAAGAAGTCCAGATAGGTTACAAAGGGAGAAATGATCCTCTCCATTAAAGGAGCGTAATTCTCACTTTCCATTCCAAGTGCAAGTATGCATCCTTCTTCACTGCCAAGACAGTATTTATTCTTGATCTTATACCAGTATTTCTACTTACAGAGCCAAAGCTCACTGTTTCTATAAACGCCTTACCTTCTTTCATGACCTTGCTTTTGGTTGTTGTCATGTTAGCCTCTTTCCCCTCCCACATTGATAAAGATGCAGTTTTGTGGTTAGAGAAAAGAGGACAGACTTTCTTTTATGATTATTTTCAAATACTCATCTCAAGTATTCTCAGGATTTAACAGAGATACAACATGCATGGCTTCTATCATTAATCTCTTCCCCCAGTTGTCTTCTGCCTTGGTAATCTGTTTTGATTACTAGTATCCTGTATGTCCTCTTTTTATGTTACTCATTGTGCCTCATCATTTCAGATATATTTTTTAACCAACTCCTCATTGGTACAAGAGCTTCCTTTTCTTGCTTACTAATTTTTTCCTATGTCACGGGTTGGCAAACATTTTCAGTAAATCAAGGGTATTATGTAGGAACTTAGAAAAAACAAATTTCTATATATTTATTGACAAACTTGAAAATAAAATAGTAGTACAGTATTTTTTTTAAATTTGTAATACAGATCTAATAAGAAATATCTATATTTTTGTGATAATATTTTGCTTAAGTTAATTGAAAATATTTATCAGTCAATGCTGATCCGTATTGAGATTTTACATATTTCATCTTTAAAATGTTTTTTTCCCCACACCGGTAGGCATTGTCAAACACTGATATCAACCCACTAGCATGCAGTTATATTTATCTTTTGGGATTTTTTTATAGGATTCATTAGATTGTCCTCTTGGTGTTTGCTCTTTAGAATGTCATGTACATTGTAAATTAATTACTTCCACTTGAAGGTTAGGTGGAACTTCCTCAATTGCACAATTAAATGGATTTTTAAAAACATCTTTATTGAAATGTATTTCACACGTACAGTTCACCTGTTTAAACTATATAATTAAGTGTTATTTACTGTCTTCACAGGGTTGTGAAACCATTGTCATTAATCTCATTTTAGAATACTTTAATTCTCTCTTAAGGAAACCCCATACCCATTAGCAGTCTGGCACTCCCTGCCTCCTCCTCTCACCCCACTCACCAGGCCTAAGAAACCACTAATGTATTTATCTGTATAGATTTGCTTCCTTTGGACATTTCACTAAATGGAACTATATCTTATGTGATCTTTTGAGATTACGTAGATTTTGAAATATGAAATTGCTACCGAACCTGCATCAGGGTCTACAAAATACTGTTGGAATTGTAGTTTGAGCTCAGAAAATATCTCTGCAGCAAATTTGCATGGGAGTGTAGATCTCGCCTCTCACTTTAAGTTTTCACAGAACAGGAAGTTTAGAAAGCAGCTTGACCTTACTTGTGATTCAAATGTTAATAGTCAAAATGATTTTACTAAAGCACAACTTTTGCATATAAGTTCTGTAGTTCCTGTGATTTTAGGTTGAATTCATTAATAAACAGTATAAAGTTTTTAGCAAAAGCTAGTTTCCAAAGATGATAGAAGGTGATTCTTACATTCAAAAAAAATTTTTTTTCAAGCTGACCCTGAGTTCAAAAAAATTGCATTTAAATGTTACCATTGCTAGCTCTTCAGACTGCTGCGTGGTCAGTTCATGTAAGTCAGGATTTTCAGCTTCTATTTCCATCAAAATTCACAAAGCTGGTTACAGCTGTGAAAGCAAGTGAATTTCACTGGTGACATTACTGGTTCAATAACATGATAGATTTGAGTATTTTTCTCTGAGTATCTGCTAATGAATAATGCAGTGAGTAATCATAGCTTTTAAAGACTTTAAATTTTCACTAGCTTTGACAAATTTGTCAAACTAAGCCTTTTTCTATTCTCCAGGTATTTTTGCCACAGTTTGTTAAAACACATCTTAGCAGATTCCATTTCAGGTTGTACTGAATTTCTGTTTTCTCAGCTTCTTAAAAAACAGCCTTGCCTGCTGTGGTTATTCCCTGCAGACTGTTCATAAAGGCTCTGTTTTCCTATCATTTCAGACTCAGCATTGATTCCTCAAACAACAATAATAAAGCAGTGTCTATACATCTATGACTGTAGATAAAGCCAAGAATAGTGACTTGAAATCATTTGCCTCGTATTTGAATTGACTACTGATGTTGCTCCCAGTTTCCTCCACTCTCTGTAAGGAGCGTTCGCACCAAAAGGCAAATAGTCTTAAACAAGTTTTTTTCTTTAGAAACATCTTTGATGCAATATAGTATAATTTAATTAGCGTACACTTGGTCAACAACTTTTTTGGTGCTTATCTAAAATTTATGACATTTAAAAACGTTTTGTTGCAGCTTCATTTTAGTTTTTACGTTTAGCGAAGAAATTCTGCTGTGATAGATACTCTGTTTTAAATTTTCTAATTTTTCTGACCATTGTTTTTCTTTGGGAGGCATATTTTGATGAGTGCTTAGGCTGATGATGTTGACACTAACTATATATATTTTTTTAGTGTAGCTATGTGTTACTGTCTAACATACAAAATCTTTTGCTATCTGGTCAATAATAAAATGATCCACACTCCACTGTGCCTTCAAAGCACGGCATTTGAAGTCCATTCTATTTCCTTTTGACTGCATTGGTAATGAAAAAATATAATAAAGTGTCACTGCATTGCAATAGGCATGGCCTTTGAAATGCTGTGGTATTGTAACTCTACTAGAGGCCTGGTCCCTCTGCCTGGCCTTCGGGGATCAGGCCAAAACTGGCTCTACAACATCCCTCGAGGGGTCCCAGATTGCGAGAGGGCGGTTCTCGGGTGACACACCTTGGAATTGGGCTCCCTCCTCTCTGGTTCCAGGCGCATCACTAGAGAACCTCAGCTGCCAAGTTATTAGAGCTCAGTAGCTCCTGCATTGAGTTCTGCCCCTTGGTGGTCAGTGCACATCATAGCTACCAGTCGATGGTTGCGTAGGCTTTTATATATATAGATTATTATAATTCATAGAGCACTGTGCAGCACTAGGAATTAATAAAATGCCACCTATCATCTCATCACAGATATTCAATTCTGCCATTGTTGAGCAAAAGCAGCCACAGACAATGCATCAGTGATGAGCTTTATTTGTGGACACTGAAATTTGAATTAGATATAATTTGCTTCATATGTCATGAAATATTCTTCTTTTGATATTTCTTTTTAACCATTTCTAAGAGTAGAAATCACACTTCGCTTATGGGCTGTACAAAACAGTTAACAGACCAAACAGTTTGCTGAACTGTGCCCTATATTATTGTGTGTGTTTTTCTTTTATTTGCTCATTCTCATTAGCACATGAGCTGACTGAAGTAGTTCTTTTCTTTTTTAAAAATCCACAAAATAAAGACAAATTAAAGCCCCGTGGCCTCCTTTTCCCTTGCAGCTAGTATTACTTTTCTCTGCTCTCCTTACAATCCAAATTTTTGCAAAAGTTGTTTATACTCCCTATCACAATTCTCTTGTTTCCGTTATCTTTGGAACACACTTCTGTCAAACTTTGCTTCTACCTCTCCACTGTCACTGCTCTTGTCAAGGTCACAATGACCTTCACGTTGTTCAATCTGGTGGTCATTGTTTTGCCATAACATGACTGATTCCCTCAACAGTATTTGACACAATCACTCCCTCCATTTTGAAGCATGTTCTTCACTTTGCTTAAAAACATCATAGACTCTTGATTTTTTCCCCTTTTTTACACTGGATATTTCTTTTATGATTCCTTGTTAATTTTTATCCATTAATTTTTATCCGTATACGTTACTTCTTCATTTGTTTGAACTCCCAACGATTTTGGTCCTCTCTTCTTTATTTTTCTTTATTTATTTTTAAGTTTTGCTCAACAAACTTGCTATGCCAGTGATTTTCTATTTTTTATTTTTATTTATTTTTTAAATATATATTTTATTGATTTTGTACAGAGAGGAAGGGAGAGAGATAGAGAGTTAGAAACATCGATGAGAGAGAGTCATCGATCAGCTGCCTCTTGCACACCCCCTACTGGGGATATGCCCACAACCAAGGTACATGTCCTTGACCGGAATCGAACCCGGGACCCTTCAGTCCCCAAGCCGACGCTCTATCCATGGAGCCAAACCGGTTTTGGCTGGTCCTCTTCTTCTTTATTTATGCGCACTACTCTTGTCATCTTATACAATTTCTTCAACTATTCTCTAAATGTCGTTGATTCTCTAATTTTTATCTCCATTGAACTCCAGGCTGGGGTATCCTTCTGTGTGATACAGCTCCACTTGGTTGTGTCAAAGGTGGCTCAGACTTAACCTGTGAAAAGTTCAGCTCCTTATAGTACCCTCTCTACCTGCTCTACATGCCATTATAGTACCCTGACCTCCTGGTGCCTAGGTCAGTGCTCACCAACCGAGCCATGTCGACTGGACGGACCCAAATTATTTATGAAAATTACACAGCAGCGCTTCTCCTAGGAAGGCCCTTTGGGATCTTGTTAACGCTGCAGATTCTAATTCAGTAGGTCTGGGATGGGGCCCAAGTTCTGCACTTGTACCAAGCTCCAAGGCGATGCCAGTGCTGCTGGTGTGGGCCGCGCACTCGGAGGAGGAAGGCTGCAGCGCATCCAGGAGACGCTAAGGACCACTTCCTTTTGATTACTATTTTAGTAGGACATGTATTCGTTGTTATCACAAAAGTGTGCTTTTGTAATTAGGATAATGTTTTCTAAGTAAAACCGGCTGGTATCTCTAATGCTGGTCTCACGTTTAGCTACACCTATTAAAGCATGGTCCCTGTTCTCAGATGAAAGCTTCATACATAATACATGCTCCAGCAGGAGAAAGGAGGAAACTGAGATGCTGCAGAACACTCATTTTAAGACCGTACCTGACAGGACGTTTTGTGAAGCTTTGCATTTCTCATGAGGGGTGGATGTAAAGCAGTGTAATGGCTGTACAGCTGATTCGCAGGGTGAAATCACGGATGATGTCAGTTCATTCTGGTTTGTGTCATGAACGTTTGGAATAGTGAGTGGATGGGAGGCTTTTCTGGTTGAAATGGGCGTTAACTGTCGTACAAAATTTGGATTTGGTCTTGAAAAGCATGAGATTAACTTTTGAATGATAAAATTACACTGGTAGAGTTCCTGAAATTTTGTAAATATTCAGGAAGATATTCTTTGTTACAATATAATTTGTTCTCAAACTCTAACTTTGAAGTCCTTGAAAGTTTAATAAACTTATTCATATTTGTTAATAAGACCAAGCTGCCTCTTTTACCTGAAACAGTTTATTTCTTTGATGATGTCTTATTTAGATATCAGAAAAAGACATTGCTGTAAAGCCTTCTAAATTCTACAATTTAGCAGACTGTTTGTCCATTTTATAAACTGAGACACTAATTTCATTGGCCCTGCCTATACTTAGATTATTCTCACAGGTACCGTACATATCATGGAATAATAAATATTAGGCAGCATTGAACTTCAAAATGAGAACTGTACATGATACCATTTGAACTTTATTTTTCTCTGTACTGAGAGGCAGTTATCCTAAAGCTGACTTAACCTCAGAAACGCAAGAGGCACCTATTAAAAATAGGTTTCCGGGCCCCACCCCAAGAAATGCTGATTTAGTAGTTCTGGACGGGGTCCAGGAATCTGTATTTTTAACAAGTGTCTTGGGTTTTCTGATTAAGTGAATTAATACTGAGCGTTTATAATAATAAGTGGTAGGTAGTAAGCACTAATAAATATTGCCTTTCTCTTCCTCCTCCCCCTTCACAGTTTTATTACTAAACTTATTATCATTAGCATGTCTGTTGACCAGCAGGTAGGTAGTTTTTTTCTTTCTTTGTTGAAAAGGCTGAGGGAATAGGAGAGAATAAGGTTTTTCTCTAGTTAAACAAAGATTCGCTGAGCGCTTTCTAGATGCTCCATGCACTATTCCGGGTCTTGGGGATCCAAGGCCATGTCTTTAAGTCAAGGAATTTCAGGCTAGACAGGTAGGTATATAAGTAAAGGCACTTACCTTGTAGCTTAGCAGGTGCCTCTGCAGGGATGGGTGCGGGTGCTGGAAAGAAGGACATGTAGATGTTTGTCAGGGAGGATTTTGTAAAGAGGAGTAGGGTCTCAGGTGAGATTGAAGAGGAGGTAGAAGTTAGCCAGGAATAGAAGGGACTGAGTAAAGAGGTTTGGGCCTTTGAGAACCACAGCTGAAAAAGCATAGCTCTTCCATTGGATTGAGGTGGCTCCGTAGAGCAGGAGATACTCCAGAGAGATGAGTAGGAATTAGTCACAAAGAGCCTTGGAATTCAGGGCAAAGAATTTGGGGCTTTATCCTGAAGGCAGTGAGAAGTCATCGACTGAAGTTTTATGTGTATGTGTATTTTTTTTTAATGCTAATGTAAATCCATAAGCTTACCTAGGTCTTTACTTTGCTCAATATCCCGAAATGCAGAATTCTCTACCATTTTCCCATCACATTATTTTTTTTATATTACTTAGAGCCCTTATCAAGTGGATAGTAATTATTTCTCAACATAGGACTATAAGTACCTATAAGGTTATAAGCTTGTAGTTGGCAAGGGTTCTTTCTATATATTCCCATTTTGGTCAAGAACAATGCCTTACATATAACAGGCGCTGAATAAACATATGTTGAGTCCTTCAAACGTGCTTTTCGCTGCCACCTTTTGTTTTCCATAATAAACATGTCAGTGTATACCTTTGTAAGTAGTCTAGAAGTTGCCGTTGACTTACAACAAAATTTATTATCACACACACATACACAGCTTCACGTCTCAAGGTGACCTAGATCCTGTAATGAACGCACAAGGAAAAACATGCTATGGTTGAGGACAAACAGGGCCTGCTGGCTCTTGCTAGCTCTGGTTCAGAGTCTCCTCATCAAGCCCCGAGCGCGGTCGGTCTTGGGAAATTTCATTTCCAGTTTCCTCTTGGAGAAACGGGTTCCATTTTTAGCTTGCCTGTGCCATCGGCAGCTCGCCGCAGGTGCGGGGGCAGTTGGCACTCGGAGCTGGCAGGGGTGCGTCGCCTCCTCAGCTGACAGGCCCCGCAGCGCGCTCCTCCAGTTTCACGGGATGCTTGCTGCCTTGTGAAGATCTATAAATGTGTTTCTTCTCTCATCTCTCCCACTTCTTTTGGAAAAGTAGCAAAATACAACTGGTCTTCCTTTTCTCTCTCCCAAGCTTTGCACCTGTGATCCCACCTCGAGGGGGCGGTTAGTGTGATGCTACAGAAAAGACGCTGTGCTCAGCCAGACGTGAGGTGTCACTACGAGCAGGCAGGTGCCCTCCCTGAGCCACCGTGGCCCGGTCTTCACGGTGGAGGGGAGTGCTCGGGGCTGCTGTGCAGGGCAGGTGACATGGTAGAGGCTGTGCTGGAAAGTGGGGAGCAGGATTTCTTAAAACGGAGACAAATTCAGATCACCGTTAAAGGAAAAATATGGACCTGGACTCCCTGCTATAGAGTTACCTCTATAACAGCCAGTGGTTCTTTTCACACACTGCACACTTACCGTATTTTTTGGACCATAAGATGCACCAGTTTTTAGAGAAAGGAAATAAAGAAAAAAAGATTCTGAAACAAATAGTGTCCTAAAATATTTTATGTGCATTAAAACCCAACATCACAGTCATAAACACATGTAATCAACCCTGTAAACAGCAGCATTTAGAACCATTTTAGAGCTGGGCAAGCACACAGAGACCACACAGAGCCGGGCAAGTAAAAAAACTTTTTTAAAAAAAGTATATATGTGTAGGCTATATTTGGACCATAAGACGCAGGGACTTTTCCCCCCCACTTCTGGAGGGGGGGGGGGGGGAAAGTGCGTCTTATGGTCCGAAAAATACGGTACTGCTCTCACACAGGTCTAGAGCTAAAACGGAAACAAGTTGTCATGTAGAATCCAATGCAGTTGAATGTAATGGACTTTTTTTTTTTTTTTTTTTCTCACTGAAACGAAATCAGCGCAGATGAAAACTGCCCTGATGGCTCTGCCATTGGTCATGTGATGACTGGGTCCGCTCCAGCCTGTCTCGGTTGGGACTACCGATAAACCCCCATTTATATAACGGGCTGTCATAATTTAATATTTACTTCCCACATTTACAGCTCTCTTACTTTCCTTTTAGTCTTGGCAGTTGGTAGTACAAAACTTGCCATGTTGTGTTGTTATCTTGATTGTAAATCAGTGTTTTAATCTATTTCAGAATCTAGAATCTAAAAACATATCCGATTTAAATGGTGCAAGACACAGATAGTCACTTGAAGAGGAGTTCTGTCTTCAAAACTTTAAAAAAAAATAATCTGTGATACAGCAGTAGTCACTGTAAAATGGATTCCAGTTTAAGAAGCACTAAAACATAATGTGATATGATGTGTTATGTATAATACAAGGGGCAGTATTAGTGGTGTCAGAGAAGTTATAATTTGACCATTGTCATTTTTATATGAATATAAATAGTAAACTTTTTATTATTTTTGTAAAACACAACTATTGACTTGTTCACCTTTAAATGTTATTTTTTTCATGGTTTCTTAAGGAAATTTGTGTCCTTACATTAATTAAGTATTTTAGGAAAACATGGCACATCTCAGACTTGTATGGATATTACAGAAATAGACACATTAGAATGTATTTTTTCCAAATATATTGACTGAAATGTGGACCCTGCATTTTTTTAAGGGTGCAGAAATAATTTCATGACCCAATACATTTTGAGGAAGTTTTCCATGTTCCAGTTTAAAATGTTCTTTATAATGGGAGCACGTAGTCCTGAATGGACTATTATAGTAAAAGGTTTTTTAAAAAATAGATTAAGCTTAAATCTTAGGTTTGAAGAATTAGATACTTATCTCAGATATTTTTGTTCCTTCTTTTTAATACTATAAGGTATTTGAAAAGTATAGACGTGTAATATGTGAGAACTATCTTTCTATTCACATAATCTAAAAATTCCAGAACAGCCTTGAATTATAAGTAACAACTTTTCAATCATCAACTCAGAGATTACCTTTCACTTATTGATTTGGCACTTTGCAGAATATTAATTTTTAAATTGTTCTTCGATTTCTTTATTGATTGATACCTGCTCTGATTTATGAGATTCTTCTCATAAGGGAAGTAAAAGAAGCCAAATGTATTCTGAGGATTAGAATTCTATTAGAGAATCCTGTATTCACTATTTATGTAAAGTTCTTTATATGTTTTCTTATATTCTTAATGTGTTTTTCCTTGTAATCCATCTCTCATTTATTCCTCCTCTCCCTACCTCCCAGAGCCACTCCTCCCATTAGTTTTTGGAGGCTCCCATTAGTTTTTGGAGCTGTGCTTTTAGGCTCTGGATTTCATTTGAGAACCATAGAATGAAGGTCTGGTGAAGACTGGCACATGGAATGCCATACTAATTTTACCACCTAGTAGTGTCTTATAACGTGACAGATAAAAGGTAATGATACAGTTTTGTCAATTAGCATTTAAAATACAACAGAAATGCCCTAATTGGTTTGGCTCAGTGGATAAAGCGTTGGCCTGCAGACTGAAAGGTTCCAGGTTCGATTCCGGTCAAGGGCACATACCTTGGTTGTGAGCACGTACCTTGGTTGTGGGCACATCCCCAGTAGGAGGTGTGCCAGGGGGCAGCTGAACGATGTTTCTCTCTCATGGATGTTTCTAACTCTCTATCCCTCTCCCTTCTCTTTGTAAAAAATCAATTAAATATATTTTAAAAAATACAACAGAAATAAGTTGGAGTAATTTAGTTAACCCCTGACAATTCTCATAAATATGCTCTTTTAAGCATTAAAATATAAACTTTGAATCCCGGTTATTAAAATTAGAGATCATTGCCCACTAGTCCAGAATTTCACACACTTGTTTGGTTTCCCCTTTTAAATCTACAAATATGAACGAGGTATAGAATTTCTCCCTGAGTGACAGTGAGACATGGTAACAGAATCCTCCATGCATCACTGCATGGATTCTGTATTATTTGTGCTGAGGGAAACAAAATGATTATCCTTTAATGCTGAGTGGTGTGATCCAGAGCAACGATAAGTCAAAAAATGCACAGCAGCTGGAGAACAAATGTTACCCCATCCATTATCCCTGACAGATGAGGGGGTGTTCTGAGGCAGACCTCTAGAATTACCGTGTTTCCATCAAGGCGGAGTGTACACATCTAATTTTTGCCGTTGTATTCTAAATATGAAATAGGATCTTCCATTACAGACATTTTTAAAGACTTCACACTCCTAGTGGATGGCATGCGTGACATTACTTAGGTATTGTTAGAGAGCAAAATACTGGGAAGAGTCATAACCCCCAAGCGGCCTACTTTGGTTATCCCAATCTCTGTTTAGTTGTTAGCATCTACATGAAGTTCTGACGCCTGGCGAGTTGCTGTTGAGCATGAGAAAGCCTCTTTGGCTGCTGGGGGATTTCGCTGCCACTTCCCAGACCTCGGAGCAGTGTGCTCACTGTGAGTTACGTCAACCATGACCTCAGCCTTCTACTCCTGCTCATCACAAGCATCAGGGTCCCTAACGGGCTCAAGTCGCTTTGACTTCCTGCCCTACCTTTGCTCCTGTCTCTATCTCAGTGCTCTCTTGATCCCCCTCCCTCATCCCCCCCCCAATGGAACTTAGGAGTATTGCTTGCTTCACTGTGCTTTGTTTTGCTTTCATTTGCTCATTTCCCTCCAATCTGGGTACCTCCCTTGACTTCCATCACCAGAGTTCTTACTTCCTTTGACCCTATTACTTACTCCTGTTGCTGCCGCCCTGCTTCCCTCTGTTCTTTTCCGTGGTCAGCTTCACTCTGGCCCTTTGCCTTCCTGTTGGAAGTCTCTCTGAGTCCCTCCTCCTCTTCTCCTCTGCGTTCCGCCAGCGTCCACAGGCCTTGTGCACTGGCTTATCACACTTCATACCCCACATTAGATAGCATCTTCCCTACGGTGTTATTTTTGTAACTAAGTACTTAATGTGTATTGTGGGATCTCCTTGGTTCTGTTATATGTAGTTGAAGGAGAGAGGCTTGCCAGCTCTTAGTCAGAGGAGGCCACTGGTTGTATCGTGACAGTTCTGGATCCCCAGGATAAGGCAGATATATTAGATAGGTGAGAGCTTCCAGGATGCTGTGGAGTCTGGAAACCCCATCGTAGGATAAGGAGAAAGAAAATTGAGCTGTATATTACAAAGACTGACTTAGTAACAATGATGGCTGAAGATTGAATGGCCTGCCTTAGTAGTGAACTTGCTGTCATATGTGATATATGACAGCACACACACACACACACACACACACACACACACTCTAGAGGCCCATTGCAGGAAGATTCCTGCAAGAATAGGGCTTCCTGCGACCTGAGCAAAGTAGAGAAGGGAGCAAAGTCTACCTTGGCTGTCTCTGCTGCCTTGGTACTTTCTGTCTCTGCCGTTTTGCTCCCTTCTGCAGTACTTGGCTTCCTTCTATGCTGTCTTCAATCTTTGCTCCATGCCTGTGTATGCAAATTAACTGCCATCTTTGTTGGGCTAATTTGCATAATTACTCCTGATTGGCTGGTGGGCATAGTGGAGGGACAGTCAATTTGCATGTTTCTCTTTTATTAGTGTGTATACACACAAACACACACACACACACACACAAAATATATATAAACTAACTTTGCCACATAGTTTTCCATAATTCTTAATTATATTAGATTAGAATGCCTTTGTTCTATAGAAAATCATATTTAATTGATTAGCAATCTATACTTGAAAGTTGTTGTTCAAGTACATACACATACACAAACATACATATACACACTCATTTCAACATGTGAAGGTGGGGAAGAATTAGCTCTGTGGGGATAGTAGATGAGGTTTAAGGTCTTGACTTCCAGTACTATGATTTAGTGATGAGCATTAGCATTTAGTCTACAATGCATTGATTGAAATAAAAGCAGTTCTTGTTTTTCTTCTTTTTAGAATATTTTTTCTGTATTTATTACTGAAGTGTGGCATACATAGCTGTGATTGGCAATCTGGGGTTTATACTTTTAGATACATTGTTACACATGGTAGGTTTATTCAAGCTCAGGTCAGGAAGAAGCAGAATGGAGTGTTTCTGTAATAACGGATAAGAGAAGGGAGTGAACATTTCTTTGTGGAAAACAACACTGGCTCTGGAGTCAGAAGGATGTGGCTTGTTGGCTTGTGACCTTGGAAAAGTTGATAACTTCCCTAAGCCTCAGGGCCCGTACGTTATAACTAGAGGCCCAATGCATGAAATTCGTGCAAAACTAGGCCTTCCTCCCCCAGCTGCCGGCAAGGCTTCCCTCTGGCACCCTGGACCCGGGCTTCCCTCACAGCCCCGGCTTCATCTGGAAGGACGTCTGGTCTAATCAGCATATCACACTTTTATTATTATAGATGGCGATACAGTAGCTATTGCTTATTATGTATAAGCACTCAGCAAGGATAGACAGCAACATCCTCATCATCTTCAAAAGGTAACTGTACAAAAGGAGAAGCCAGGTGTTTATTGAGTGTCTGTCAGTAGCTATTGTCAGATCTCATACGGTGCCCTATCACTTTTACAGTCCTTCAGTCCTCAGAATCTCCTTGTGAGGGAAATGGTTTTGGAAAAGAAGTTGAAGTTCAGAGAAGTCAGGGAAGCCTGTGATAGGAACTCAGCACAAACTGATCCCAACATCCGTGTTTAGTCTCATTGTCCAACAACCAGAAGATTTCAAGTTCTGCAAAATTCGGCGCTTGAAATGCATGTCCTTTTCATTGCTTCTGATCTTTTTTTCTTTAATGATGAGTTAAAGTTTTTTTGTTTTCCTTTAAAATTCCTCAATCAAATAATTCCTCTGTATCCAATTGGGCCTGTATCCGGTTGTAACCCCGTTACGGAGTTCCAGTTAACGGTGGATCTGTGCAGAGGTGGCTGTCATCCCAGGATGGGTTTCTTTCTCTTGCTCCCCAGCCTTCCAGCTCTAAGTGCCTTGTCTTCTTCCAACTACACCTGCCAGGGCAGCTTTACTGTGGCTGATGAATCACAGGGTAAGAGGATAAGGGTGGAAGTGGAGGGGAAGTGGGCAGAGCAGTGAAGGCCCTAGCCAGAAGGAGAATAAGTGTCAGGCAAATTCAAGATAAGGAGAAGGATGTCCTTGCCTGTCTAAGAAATTGCACCTAAAGGCAGGTACAGAAGTGTTCTAAGCCGTGATAACATCATTGGAAGAAGAATAAGGCTCTTAATCTTCTAAAAGGATTTGAAGCTTTAAAAAAAATAGATTTTTATTGATTTCAGAGAGGAAAGGAGAGGGAGGGGGAGAGAGGAACATCAATGAGGAGAGAGAATCATTGACTGGCCGCCTCCTGTACACCCCCCACTGGGGATTGAGCCTGCAACCCAGGCATGTGCCCTGACCGGGAATTGAACCGTGACCTCCTGGTTTATAAGTGGACACTCAGTCACTGAGCATGCTGGCTGCGCTAAAGCTTTTTAATGATTCTCTGTTATGGTCATTACAAGCCTACTGTGCAAAGGGAGAGGTGAACTTACCAATGCATAAATACCAAGGCCAAGGGCCACAGCTCAGAAGTAATATATTACTTCTGAATTGTTTCTTAAAGAGTCCGTCTGTTTTGTGGACACACAAATACAGGGTAGGTTTACAATTATGAGTACACGAAACAGAGTTTATTCTTTTATTATTATTTATTAATTATTGTATTTTCTTCCATATGAACAACTGGAAACCTTCTTTTTGCCCCATCTTGTATTTAGGTGTTTTTAAAAATATATATTTTATTGATTTTTTTACAGATAGGAAGGGAAAGGGACAGAGAGTTAGAAACATCGATAAGAGAGAAACATCGATCAGTTGCCTCCTGAACACCCTCTATTGGGGATTATCCCGCAACCAAGGGATGTGCCCTTCACCGGAATCAAACCTGGGACCCTTCAGTCCATAGGCCGACGCTCTATCCGCTGAGCCAAACCGGTTGGGGCCAGGTGGTTTTAAAAAAATAGTTGACAAAAGGTGGGGGGAAGGGGTGGTTTTCTAAAGGACCCTGTGTAGGGTTTATAGTTACATTTTTTTGTAAACTGCACCTCACGCATGATGCCTCAGGTCATTCCGGGAAGTGTCCGAATCCTCTTGACATTGAAATATCAGCACACTGAGACATCAAAGGATAAGAAAATTTCGTGAAAAGATGTTGACTCTGCAATTTAAAGGCAGACATATCTTGCATAACATGAGGGTACAAGGTGAAATTCCTCGATGATGAGAGAGCAGATAGACTCTCTGTTCTGCAGGCAGCAGGGTGAGAAACCTGAGCTCTGCAGGAACATTTTTTGGTGATAGAAGCAGATATTGGAATTGGGTTTTCAGTCATCGAGTGGTTATCAGTGGGGCTTGCAATAACAGATCCTCAAAGCTTCCTTTGAAAGTCCTTTGCAAGAAATTTTTCTTAAGTCCAAACCTTTGAAACCTTGAAGAAACACTTAATCTTCAGTTTTTACAATGCAGTGCTAGAATTCTTATACCATGAATCCTAAATGAGAATTTACGTTAGTCTCTTGGATTGAATGGTATGCAGTAAAAAAGCTTTCAAGTATAGATTGCTAATTAATTAAATATGGTTTTCTGTAGAACATAAGGCATTCAAGGTTAATTAGGAATTATGGGAAATAATTATTTGTGGGACAATTTCAGGCTTGATCTATATCACACTTTCTGTGAGTAGTATCTAAAATGCAGGTAAAGATGATTTATTCTGTGTCTGTCTTGCTGCCTTGAGGCATAGGTGAGAAAAGGTGTCCATTTATAAGAATCTCGTAATGGGCTATTAATTCAGAAGATGTTTCCTGAGGCACGTGTGTTTCTGTGTTCTTAACCTTGCACTTTCTTGGAGTTACAGGCATTTTTCTGGGATTGTTTCCCGGAGACATCCCATGTGCTCCGGTTTGCAGTACCGGACTTACAAAAAGAAGTGGAACATGAGCTACTCCCGGACAAGTCATAGATCCGGGTTTCTGTTTGGGGTCCATGAGTCACAGGGGGACTGTGAGTCTGGGCATCCAGCCCTGAGCACAGTCCTTCTTGGAATGTCTCTCTTTTTACCCCCAGTGGAGGCTGATGGGAAGTCCTTTGTGCATTTAGCTCAGGTCACGATCTCCTTGTGCCTGATCCTTTCCCTTCCTTCTATCAGAATACCACAGTGGAGTAGATAGGAAGAGATTTTAAATAATAATGATAATAATAACTAATACTAAATTTGTTCTGCATGCCTGGATTTACTCTAAACTCCCTAAATCCTCAGGAAAACTCGATGAGGTACGTGTTGCTGATGAAACCATCTAAATAAATCAAATTATATTTTGTGTACAGCTCTGCTTCCCCTCTTTAATATTATGACTACATTATTTGGCACAGCTGTTCATTGAGCGGTATCCTTACTGATGGTAGGGATAGGATATGAGTTCTTCCGTATACTCATTACATCACCCAACTGTTGATAGAATCATCAGCCTCAAGAGATAACTGAATCTTTTAGCCAGTTATTGTTAGAAACAGTTCAAAAATCAAAGACAGCAAAATCAAACTTTTTCGTTTCTGTTAGACACTTGGCGTTTTGGTGGACAATGATAAAGACTTCCATTCCTTGAGTGACTCTTTCATTTACCTGGGGTACAATTTTCTGAAGAATCCATTTTTTTTTTGTAATACAGGGAAGTTAATCTTTTCAGTTAAAAGTTAATACTATTTTAGGTCAAGATGGTCTATCTCCTACATCATTTATAGTGTAGCATTGATGAGGACTTCGTCATTTGCTTGATTGAATTTATGAGCAAATCCAAAGCTGCTTCCTAATGAACTTGTTGACCCTGCTCAGGATCTTCTGTAGACCCCTGTGTTCTGAGAGGAGCTGGTCCTGCAACTCTGTGTCTTTTTAGTCACGTGTTTTTATTTTCCTAGAAAGCCATCAACTGTTGCCATGTAAACACCTAGTGACTTAGCAACCCCTTAGCAGGTTTTGATATCAACGTCTGTACTGTCTATTGTTTATTAGAAGGTCAACAAAAATTGTCGATATTCTAGAAAAGGAAGCAAAGGGACACATTTAAAGTGTCCTGTCTGATGTCATGTCTTCAGAAAGCTATAAATCTGGGCTGCATGACTTTGTATACTCGTAAAATCTCTCTTCATGTGATTAGTGACTGTAAAGATAGCCATTGATGAGATGTATCAGACATCTCTTTAAAAGTTCATACTTTTAAAGCCAGCAATTGTATGAGCTTCCCTAAGAAAATAAAAAATGCATACAGATGCTCACACAAATATTCAACACTATCTATATATATATAAAAGGTAATATGCAAACTAGCCAGGACACCTAAAGGCCTCACAACCGGCTCAGGAGGAGCTGCGCCTACAGATGGGCGCTTGTCACCCAAAGCCCCAGCGACTGGGGGAGGCTGGGGCTGGGGGCGGGCGGAGTGGACATTCACCAGGGGGCCTCTGTGCGTGAGCTGCAGAAGAAACACCTCCTCTGACTGCTCATTGGCTAAGCTCCCTGTATGCCGCCACTCAGTGTTCTTGGTAACTTGGGTAATAAGAATCCAAGAAAGTGATCTAGGGTTTTTCCACCTCACTCCTGGAGGAAAAAATGAAGGTCCACTGCTGGAGGGGCTAAGAAATGTCATATCCTGCCCTAGCCGTTTGGCTCAGTGGATAGAGTCTCGGCCTGCAGACTACAGGGTCCGGGTTCGATTCTGATCAAGGGCATGTACCTAGGTTGCAGGCTCCTCCCTGGCCTGGGCCCAGGTCAGGGCTCATGCAGGAGACAGCCAATTGAAGTGTCCCTCTCGCATTGATGCTTCTCTCCGCATTATCCTCTCAGGCAAGGATAAAGAAAAAGAAAGAAAGAAATGTCATATTCTATGAAAGACACATCTTGAAAAATGCCTAAAGAAAGTTGTCATTTTTTCATGGTGAAGGGACTGGGTCTGTGTTGAGGAAAACACCTTGGCGGCTGTGGCAGCCGGCAGTGGGGTGATGGGGGTGGTGTGGCGCCTTCCCCTGGTCAGCCCAGTCACCTCCCTTAGACAGAGGCCAGACTGCGGCCTAAGCCATCAGTAAGACATCCCCTGAGGGCTCCCAGACTGTGGGAGGAGACAGGCTGGGCAGAGGAACCCCCCCGCCCCAGTGCAGGAATTTCATGCACTGGGCCTCTAGTATTATATAATAGAGAAAATATGGAAACGCAAAATGCTGAATGGTAGATATTGTTCAATAATGAGACAGCCACCCTAACTGGTTTGGCTCAGTGGATAGAGCATCAGCATGCAGACTCAAGGGTCCCAGGTTCGATTCCAGTCAAGGGCATGTTCCTTGGTTGCAGGCACATACTCAATAGGGAGTCTGCAGGAGGTAGCTGATCAATGTTTCTAACTCTGTATTCCTCTCTTTTCTTCTCTGTAAAAAATTACTAAAATATATATTTTTAAAACAATGAGACAGCCATATGTGCAGCACTTTAAAATATTTTAGACAGGAAATATGGTTATGATATAGTAATCATGAATGTAAAATTACAGTAGTGTACTTAATATGAACCCTTATGTTTATTACATTTTATTTAAACTATGTGTACATATGGAATCACATAGTGGATAAATATGGATACTACTATATATAGTTAACGTTATCTGTATTTTCATACCTTTATATCATCTTAAATTTTTTAAAACATGTTTTTATTGCTCTCAGAGAGGCAAGGGAGAAGGAGAGAAAGATAGAAACATCAATTGATTGACTGCCTCCTGCATGCCCCCTACTGGGAATTGAGCCCACAACCCAGGCTTGTGCCATGACCTCCTGATTCATGGGTCAGCACTCAACCACTGAGCCACACTGGTTGGGCCTCACATCCTCATAAAGAAAACAGTAATGTAAGAAAGGAGACAGTTCTCCCAGGACTCAAGAATTTCACTTCTGGAGATACTCATTCACACATAACTAATATTAGAGGGGTATTCATGAATAAACTATTTCTAGGAACTAATATTTGGAAACAACCTCAAAGTCCACCCAAAACAGATTGTATTAATAAAATAGGATATATTCATATAATGGGATAATATATAACATTTCAATGGAAAAAATTAAGTCTTCATCTGCCAACTTTAAGTAAGTCTCAAAAGATGTTGAGTGAAAAAGGCACAACACAGAATACTAGATGTGGACTATCTATTCAAATGGATACACTTGTCCATAAAAGTATAAAGTGAACTTGAAGGCCTGCCAATCTAATGACAGTGGATGCCGTTGGGAGAAGAAATAAGAAAAATGAGAATAATGGGGCTGATTAAAGAAGACGTCAGTATTTGTATATGTATTTTATTTTTTAAAATACAAACATAAAGTCTTAGCAAATATAACCAATTAATAGCTATTACTAGATGGCAGGAATATGCTTTTCATTATTTTTACTTTTCTAGATCTAAACGTTTCTCAAAAATATTAAACATTGAGTTGGAAAGTAAGATATAACATAAAGCACTCTGACAAATGTTACAGTGCAAGGGAACCGAGAAATGAAGGCCCTTTTGGGGAATATGGTGTCCAATATTTTCTGTTCAAAATGGGATATTTAAAACTGTGTTTTCAAACTCATTAATGAGCTGTGAAATCAATTCAGTGGGTCGTTAGTACTTAGTTGAATGGAATCTGTTCAGAAAAGAGTTTAGCATAGCAGACTTGAGCCGGCCAACCTCAGAAAGTCCTGCTTGCAAGTTGGCCCTTTGGCTGGCATGTGGAAACTTGAGTGGCAAGCATTTTCTTACACTTCTACACACCTTTCCCTAAGAGTGCATCCCTGTCCCTAAACTGTGCACACACACAGTTTTTCCTGAAAACCTGCTTTGCTTCTGGGAGTCTGGAATGTTGGTAGATGCCAGGCAGAGGAAGTTTACAGGAGCTGTTCCCAGTAAAAACTGAGGGCACTGAGGTTTTGAATGAACCAGGACACTCACACACCATGTCTGTTACTGGCGGACTTAGCCTGTGTTCTGCGTGACTCTGTGGGAAGAGCACTCTTGGAAACTTGCAACTGGCTTTTTCTAGACTCTCCCATGCGCTTTTCCTCTTTCCTTATTTTCCCTGTAGCTGTCATAAATCTTAGCTGTAAATACAACTAAAAAGAAAGACATGGCCATTTGAAGATATCTTTTGAAAACGACATTTGATGTCTTCCTTTCATGGTATTCAGTGTATGAAATGGCATACAAATTATCTTAGAAACTCACGTAGGGGAAAAAGTATTTCTCCCAGTGAGTTAGAATGCTTCTTCAAAAATTGAGGTACTTTATGCTATGGTTTTTCCCATTTGTCTTTGCACTAGGAAAAGGAAAGTTAAATTTGGGGCTTAATTAAGGCTGTCCTAAGCAAGCTGTTTCATCAACATTAGCTCTTTGGTGAACTGCCAGATAGGTGTTCTTGGGTCCCTATTTTTCAACTTTATTGTACTTGTTTTTCTTATCATGAGCTGCTTTAGGGTCCTGTGGAATTATAAATTAGGTGTAGAAAATAGGTATATGAATGCATATACTAAAGAAAATAACCCATCACGGACTAAGAAAGGTTTCTGGATAGGTAATGCTATTTTGGGAAATGTATACGTTTCTCTCTGGTCCAAGGATCATGTGTGTTATAAGCCTTACACTCAAGTACATATGATCCTATATGATTAAAATAGGGACTTAATTCCTTCCTTAGTATGTATATTAAAATGCCACTGGTATTTTGAAGAGTTATTAAGTTTTAACTGTGTGTATATTTTTATTATAGTGTGGGCACCAATCACTTTAACCTTTCTATTCAAATTGTGTTCAGTAGTTCTTTTGGCACCAGTATAGCGTTATAAACTGATTAGCCCATTTGATGGTAAAAGGTTAAAATAAAACATACAGAATTACAAAGCCCATGAAAATAGAGAACCATTTACTTAACAAAAGTTATCACTTCATCTCCCTTAATAAAATTTTCATATGCATTTAGCTCTGAAAATGCATCTGAAAATCTGTTGTACACTATTGGTTGTGCACTATTAGGTTGAGTCTAACCTAATAGTGCACAACCAATAGAATTAGAGTTTCTGTAAGTAGAACCACTGGTTATTTTTAATGCTAGCTGTTCAGGAGTGTGTGATAGAATAACATGTAAGTGTTAAGAAGAACTTTATAGAGGCATGGCAGTAGGACCCCTTTCATTGACATTAGCAACAATTAATGAAGTACAGAACCAAGAGGTACTACTGTTTCACATCTGTGTTTTGTATCTTTAATAATTACATACTCCAGCCTTTCACCTTGCATTTGAGGAAAGTTACAGTTTTCTTTATTTTCATAAGATTAAGTGACTTCCTGGTAATCCAGAGGGCACTAGTATTCAGTAAAAAAAGAGAAAAGAATCGTTTACTCAGCTTAATTCATACCTTATTTTGATATACCAGAGTGAGCTCATTATATTACTTCAAGGACAGATCTCCTTGAGTACAAGAATTTTCATTGAAAATGACATCTTGTTAGTTTTAGTTAAAGGCTTTCCAAATATGTTAGCATTCACAAAACTTGGAGTTCAACCCACTAGGGGAATGAGAACCAGGGGAAAGACAGCCGTGGGCCAGAAATCCATACCTCTTTTTAGAGAAGAAAATGGATGGAGGGATACCTGAGTTAGCACTACACTGAAAATAGGGTCTATGGGCAAGTGCACATAAAGGGCAATGAATCTTCCAGACCCGCTGGCTCCAGCACTGGCAGCTGTCCCCACACTTCCCGGTCTAAAACCGGGAGAGTCTTCTCTGGAGAGGTGATAGCACCAGGGGAAGTACCTATGGTTGCTGAAGAGCGATTTCCCAGCTAAAAGGCCACCTTGCCACGATTACAGTGATGCAATCAGCCAGCGAGGCTGGCTCACAGATCTTTAATCAGCTTCTCACCACCACACTCTGAAATAGGGATTGTGTGATCCCTCCATGACGATGCTCCCCACCAACACGGGGGAGAGGAAGCAAGAGAGTGGGTAACATGCAATCAGGAAGCTGTGGGCTCCAACATAGGGGAAGAATTGCAGACTCGGCACCAGTCCATGCTGCAGCAGGAGGACAGAGGCTCCAGAAAGTGTGCTCTCAAAAAGAAGAAATGGAACTTGATGAGTTGTTCTGATTATGTGGAAAATAATCTTCAGGGAAAGTTTATAATTCAGTTGGAGAACTTTTAAGAAATATTAGTGATAGTATAATATATATAGAAAGCTAGAAAATAGAAAAACAAAGAAAAAGTCTTAGGAATGCAATCTACACTAATACCGTTTCCCCGAAAATAAGACAGTGTCTTATATTAATTTTTGCTCCCAAAAATGCACTAGGTCTTATTTTCAGGGGATGTCTTATTTTTCCATGAAGAAGAATATGGTACACATTTATTGGTAAACGAAAATAAAGGAAATTTATTACCTGTATACAGTACGGTAGTACGGTAGTTGTCAACACAAACCAGACAAACTGTGAATCCTACAGTATCAAGAATTTGCTCATTTATTCAATGACAATCATGTCATCATCTTCTGGAACATCATCATAACAATCCAATTCCTGAATTTCCTGGTGAATTTCTTGTGACTCCATTTCTTTCAGAATCAGTGGACCAAATCTCTCAGGTTTAGCAATAGCACTGTCTTTAAATGAGTACTTCTTGTCAAGGTAGCCTGCTCACAGTGCATTTGCAATGCAACTGTCAGTGATTTTCTCCCATGAATGTTTCACCCAAGTCACAACTTCTTGCAGTTTAGGTTTCACAAAGTTTCTGAGACAGAGCCTAGGGTGCTTATTTTCAGGGGATGCCTTATATTTCACTCAGAAGGAAACCTGTAAGTAGGTCTTATTTTCGGGGAAACACAGTAAAAGAAAGATGCAAATTGACCATACCTTTGTGACACCCACCAGCCAATCAGGAGTGAGTATGCAAATTAACCCAACAAAGATGGTAGGTTTATTTGCATATGCAGGCGCTGAGCAGATGGGGGTGGGGCAGGACACCTGTGTCATTGCCATGGCGATGATGCAGGCATTCCACATCGCCTCTAGCCACTCCAGGCCTCTGGGCAGCGTGGGAAGGTAGAAAGGCGGCTCTGGACCAGAGCCAAGGCAGAAAGGTGGCTCCAGGCTAGAGTGAAGGCGGTGCCGGCAGCCAGGGGAAGGAGGGCCCATTCTTGCATGAATCTTTTTGCATCAGGCCTCTAGTAGTTATATAAAAAATTAAATGTCATTATAATACACTAGTAGGCTCTGCAGCAGATAGTATATATTACTCTTGTAATCACAGTATTCTACATATGGGATATTAATTAACAAAAACTTGTGTTACAACCCTTGGGTGTATGAAATAAGTAAAATGATGAGAAAGTTATGAGATTTCTAAGTTTAAATCTTCTAATATAAAAACATAAGACTATTCTCTAGAAATATAAAGGTAATAACAAAAGAAATAGGTGAGAGTTGAAAACTTCTTCTCTCGTAGAATAAGGGGGGGAATTGGGTCTCTGTTTTTATTATCTACCTTGTCAGAATCATTTGACTTAAAAATAACACATATATAATATTGATGAAATTAGGATGAATAGTCACATATAGGTACTTAACTCTAATTTTTAAGCTGCATAGACAATACTTTATTTCCCATGACCCTAGCGAAGTTACTTAGCTTTCAAACTACCTTAGTTTCATAATTTGCAAAATGGGAATAATTACACTAATTATAATAAAAATAAGCTCATATGAATGTTACGAAGAGAGAGCAAAAGGGCACTTGGTATTGTGCTCGGTATATGTTATCAGTGTTCTATAGTATTAAAATGATAATACAATTTTAATATTTTACTACAAATGTGTTTTACTCTCTAATCCACTAAGTTTATGATAACCTTATGCGAAATCAGATGTGGCTTTATTTAATTACTTTTAAATCCAGAAATAATCATGTTGGGATATTTAATCCGTTTCCGGTTAAATGTCATATCACTAATAAAGATTTTACTTCTGAGGCCAGTTTGAGTTATTTATTAGAACACTTTGTTTTAAGTCTTCTATTTTAAAGTGAAGTATTAGCTTTTATATACTATTATTAAAAGAACTTTTAGCTTATATCTACTCTTACTAAACATTTTTAAAATTCTGAGGTGGATTTCATGATTTCCAGTGTGTTCCACTTAGTGATAATCCTTCTTGTCACGTGCATAGCGCATTAGTGCTCATGTTATGGTCAACAGTAAGTGCAAACGTGGACTACAACGTGCTCTCGGTAATTTTGAAAATCCTGTTCTTACTCTGTTATGTATTTGGTAGTACAAATTTTTGGATGTTTATGGCTTTTGGGATTCTGCGCAAGTTTGAACTAATTGTTAAAGTTTGCTTACAATCTGAATACCTCTGGCAACTTGACTGAAGACCACCAGAATGTTTGGTACTAGGTGCCTGTGATTTCCAGACTGCTTATATTTTGCCTGGCATTCTTTATTTAACCTGCTAGGTGGGAATGCTTTATGTTTTCAACTAGATTAAAAACATTTTGGAACGAAGTGTGAAAAAAAGAGTATAATATTTGAATAGAAGTGCTTAATTTTGCACACACACAAAAAATATATATATATACATATACATATACATATATATATGTATATATATACACATATATATGTATGTGTGTATGTATGTATGTATGTAAGAAGGACACACCAAGAAGAGTGAGATGGTTACCTGTGGAGAGGGGTGGGAAAGGCGTGGAAGGTGAAGCAGGAGTGAAAATGCTCTGACTGTATACCCTTCGGTTCCGTTTTGGCTTTTGAACCATGTTAACATTTTACTTAAAAAAACTGAAAAGATTAAAAAGAAAGTAAGCCTGCATATAGACTGTAAATGGAAATAAAGGAACTAACTTATAAAATTCATTGCGTAAAGACACAGGAAAATTAGTTCAGACAACTGTAAACACAGTGCTTTGACTGTGCTTAGCAAGATATATACAGTGTTCTGAGTATAAAGAGAATTTCAAATAAATCTTGACTTTTATGTAGTGTTTGTTTTTGATGCTAGTTTGTTGGTATAGAAATTAAGAAACTCTTACATATGTATTGAAAAATAAAGCAAGTAAATAAATACGTTGATATCTATTTGCTCACCATAGGAGGAAAGAGATATAAATATGGAGTGAGGGGATGTGAGAAAGATCTCTTTAGCATTGGCTTAGAATTGGAGACATCAGTTTGAAATGAACAGCTTTAAAATAAAGGAAAAAATACCTTAAATATGTGTTTTATATTTGAAAATACTTAAATATATATTAGATTTATATGATATGTAAATATAAAATTGTATGTATGTGTGTACTTAATAACTCTGATAGGGCCTAGATGCAATAATGATACCCCAGTAGAAATAAGATCATCTGCCGAGGCTGGTTTGGCTCAATGGATAGAGCGTCGGCTTGGGGACTGAAAGGTCCTGGGTTCGATTCCAGTCGGGGGCATGTACCTTGGTTGCGGGCATATCCCCAGTGGGGGTATGCAAGAGGCAGCTGATCGATGACTCTCTCTCATCGATGTTTCTCACTCTCTCTCTCTCTCTTCCTCTCTGTACAAAATCAATAAAATATATTTAAAAAAAAAAAGAAAAAAGAAAGAAATAAGATCATCTGAAGTTTGGGTCTTGGTTTCTAAAGATCACTCCCCACTAGAAGAAACTGGGCTCTTGGAAGAATCTTGCTTTTTTTTTTTTTTTTTTTAAGTACTTTAGCAAATTCTTTGCCAGTCCATTGACTTAGTGAAGATTTTGATTTTGCAAAAGAAATGGTGTGGAATTGAAGGTAGATGACATGTTTCCTAAAATGTGGGATTGAACTTAGTTAAATGCTTTGAACATATGCAATTAAAAATAATACTGAGGCATTAAAATGAAAATCTCTATGTTGCTCATTCAGGTGGGACACTCCTCTCCCTTTGAAAATTGCCTGTTGCCATCTGTTTACTCGGGGGAGACGAATAATCCTCGGTTAAAATAACATACATTAAAATGATAGTCTATTGCCAGTTTTGTTTTATCAATCTGAAGTCACAGTTTGCCACATATCCCAGTCAGCTTTTTGGGCAAGGACCATACGTCCTGGGAAGTCACTCCACCTGCCTCAGAAGCCAAGCACTGTTCTCTCTCTCTCTCTTGCTCTTCATACGCGGTGTGGCTGGTGTGTTTCCCATGCCAGATTTCCCACCATCAGCAGGACTTTAGACAGAGCTGTTTGTTATGATAAACAACCACCAGTACAATTAAGAGACATCCTCTGGCTTGAAGTCAGGCATCTGCCAGGCCTTTGATTATTCTATTTCAATTCTATACACAAATTCTAAGTGCTCAGTGTATGCAAGGCAGGGTCCTGGTGGTTTCCTAGACTACCAAGTAGATAAAGTGTGGTATGTGCCTATGAGAAGTACAGAATCCAGGGAAAGAGGGCTTGAGACAGTTACACCACTATCCATTATTAAAAGGTAGAGAATGAGAAGTGATTTAAGAGGCAGAGGGTCCCCAGCCTTTCGTACTGTCATGCTGGTCTTTCTCAAAATGGAGGAGCGGAGCCCCGTTATCCAGATGGTCTGGGACATTTACAGAACCATGATTCATGGATGTGAGAGCTGCTTGTATTTTTTTAATTGCCCAGCTTTCTTATGTTAATTATTGCAAGGAGGCTGCCAAGCAAACATCTGTTCAGGGTTGGATGCTGGATCCATGCTTGTTGTTTTGGCTCATCTTGCTGGAAACTATTCTGACTTCACATGGAATGTTATATAATCTCCATGAATACTGCAGAGTATATATATATATATATACACAGCACCAAGCTATGACAGGTCAGCACATGGCTGGCAGATTTACAGAAAAGGGAACAGCGACAAATATTTATGCTGATATATATTAAAGTTTACAGTTAGTAAAATCCTATATAATAAAAGCCTAATACGCAAATTGACTGAACAGTGGAATGACTGGTCACTATGACACGCACTGACCGCCAGGAGGCAGATGCTTAATGCAGGAGCTGCTGCCAACCCACAGGCCCTAGGCCAGCCAAGGTGGGGCGCTGCCAGTCGCCCCGCAGAGAGAGATGACCTGTGGCAGTGACGGGACCCAGGCACAAATGCTGTGCACCCGGCCTCAAGTAAATAAATAAAACCACACATTGAAATAATGTTGCCATTTTTGTTTATCACAGTAAAAACAAAAGTTTTATAGGTTTTCATGTTTTAGTTTTCATGCTTTTTTTTTTTTTTAATGATGGCATTCATAGAGCAAGGTGTGGCAAGTGGTTAGTATCATGGACTGTAAATAAATATGGCTTTTGGAAAAACAGTTTAGCAGTATGTGTCAAGAGTCCTATAATAATCACATACTTTGACCCAATAATTCCAATTCTAGGAATCTATTCTAAGGAAGTAATCTGAAATACAAAATAAACTTTATGTGTGAAGTTATTCATAACCACTTTTTATAATAGCACAAAATTGGAATCAGCTTCCACAGGTAAGTGTGGCTCATCTACTTTCCGCAGTGATGATACAGATGGTAGGAATGTGGAAAATGCTCATGTTATGTTATGGGACTGCAAGAGAGCAAATTAAATTTGGAGAGCACAAAGAATAAATATAGTATATTCTAGAAAAAAAATTAACAGTCATATTTGGCTAATAAGACAAGGCTTATTAATTTTTTGTTTTAGTTTTCCAAATGGTCTTTTAAAAATCTCAACCGTGCAAGAGATCTCCAAGACTGTCATCAAACACGTCCCCATACTCCAGGCCCCAGAATAACTGATACCCAGTTTCCTATTAGTTCTAGAAGGTGAGGTCCAAACCAGATCTATTTGGCTTAAGGAAGAAAAATATGTTTCTTCCCTATTTTTATTTCTTTTTTACTGATTAAGATATTACAAATGTGTCCTTATTCCCCCATTGTGCTGCTATGAACATAGGGGTGCATATGTCCTTTCTGATTGGTGTGTCTGGTTTCTTGGGATATATTCCTAGAAGAGGGATCACTGGGTCAAATGGAAGTTCTATTTTTAGTTTTTTTGTAAATCAAGACATTTAGCATTGTTACTATTTCAATTCTTTCTCAACCTAGTCACAGAGCTTTTCAGTAAAAGTTTATAGTATCTTCATTGACTGTGCAAGTTTGTTTTTTTTGTTTGTTTTGGACACCTTTCTATCCCACTCACATTTGAAAAGACATTGCTATACTCGTAGATAAGATTTATATTTTGGAAGTATACAATTCAAACGTCAAAGGAGAAGATGATTTTTTTTTTAGACTAAATGCACTTTAGCTTTGTTCCTGGGAGATAAATATTCAGGGAAGTTTTGTCACTCTACACTAAACAGCATTTTATATCTGGAAATAATAGCTAGTCGCCAGGAAGGAGGGAATTATTTTTCTCTTTGTGGAATCTACAAACTCCAGGTAATGAACAGACTATTCCTAGAACTGGGTGGATGGTGCACAAAGATACTTTGTTTTGGCATGAAAGACGCTGTTGAAGTTGCTCTTTCTACTGTTAAAAGAACTATGCTAACTTGGTTGATGTTTAGGAAACCCTTGATGCTTGCCAATAGTGAAAGACCAAAACCTGTGGGGGGTGAAAAACATTTACAATGTTTTGAGTAAAAATATAGAACATATGTCAAAGTTGGATTACCTTCAAGTTTGCCAGTTATTTTGTTGTTCTGTTTGTTAAACAGTTTTCCAGAAGAAAGGTTTGGGATTTTTTTTTTAAACAAATATTTGACATCACCTTCATAAAAGGAACATTGCTGAGAGGATGGCAGTGCCGTGTGGGATGGATTCCAGCCGCGTTTGGTTTACTTAGGACATGCTCGCTCCACTGCGCACTGCAGAGGGTTGGGACAAAGCCCAGAATTCATTAATAGTATGACATCAACTGAAACTACCTAGAGTGTTCAGGAACAAACCCAAATAATGTTCAGACTTTAGTTTTGATAGGTAGAAACCTTTACCCAAAGTCTCAGTGTCCTGTCTTATTGTCAAGACCAATCCTAAGTTTTAGTTACTGGTTTTGTTAATAATTCCAGATCCATCATCTGTTATAGTTCAGAAACTACTTAGGCAAAATTTTAAAAATGACTGTATGATCAAAATTTTAACAAAAAACATTAGAACTCTAAATAAGAAAAAAAATTAATTTGTAACCTGAAAAAAAAAAAATCAACTTTTAGCAAGTCTTTCTTCCCTTTAAGTTCATGTTTTTTTCACATATACTTTTACATACTTACTAAATACAATGTTTATTATGGTTTTTTTTTATCTGAAATCATCAGATGTGTCTTTTGTATTACTTTTCACATTTTTTAAGAAATAAGACATAGCCAAATCTATTCATTATAGTCCTTTTTATTCTTCATGGTTGAATTAAAATACTACCTTCTTTTTCATGAACAGCCCAAGCCAAGTTCGCCTTTGTGCTTCTCTGCCAGAACCATGGTTATTTATTCCATGTCTATTTCTACTGATAAACTGGAAATTACTCCAGGGTAGCAATTTATTCATCTTTAAATTCCCCCTAGTAGTTAGTCGATTGCCTTGCCCATGGGTATTGAATTGAAACTAATCCAATTAGTTTGGAGGCCAAGGGAGAGTGACCCAGAATAACGTACTAGGTGGGAAACATCCTCCCCACTGCTCTATTGTGTCTCAGTACATCTGGCACCCATAGGTAAAGGGCTCGGTTCCGCACTCTTCTGCTCTGTGGTTCTGTTATGCGTCACACTCTTGTAATTACTAGAACTTTTTGCTTCATCTTATATCTGGTAGAACAAGTCGTACTACTTCCTTTTTCTAGATCAAGAGTATCATGACTGTCCATACGTTTTTAGAATCAGCTTGCAATTTAGAAATGGCCTTGAATCTGTAGGTCAGTATAGACTGAATTAGATTTTTACTATATTGAACTTTTCAATTCAAGAACCTGGTGTATCCCTCCATTTATTTGCTTTTTATTTTCTCAAAAGTATTTCAAATATTTCTGTGTAGAGGAATTATACAACTTGTATTAGATTTACTCATTCTTGATATTTTTAATATCGCTGTAATGATATTTTTTCCTACGAATATCCGTTTGTTTCAGTTATTTCATCTTTTTGTTAAATGTATTGGGATGATTGGTTAAGATTATACAGGTTTCAAAGAGTATGTTTCTATATTATTATCAAATTGCTTGTTACTAGCATATAAATATACATTTGATTTTTGTATACTAACCTATTTAGCAAGATAGCTAAATTCACTTATTAATTCTAATAGTTTATTTGTAGATTATTTTGGATCTTCTATGTATACAATCTTGCAATCTGCAAGAAATGGGGAATTACATATTTTCATTTCTAATTGTTTTATGTTCATTTTGCTTTTGCTTTTCGTGCATTGGCTGTGAGCCCTAGTCAGTGTTAAATAATGGAAGGAGTGCATATTTGTTTGATGTTTCCTGAAGATGTTCTTACAGATACTCTGTCAGATTAAAGAAGTTTTCATCTCTTCCTAGTTTGCTAAGATTTTAACATGAAAGAATGCTGAATTTATTAATACTTATTTCTGAATAAACCTTTGATCTTAATATATTATCTTTTGCATGTATTGTTCAGTTTGGTTTGCTAATACTGTGTTTGAGATTTTTGTATCTATGTTTGTGAAGAGACAGGTCAGTAATTTTCCTTCCTTGCAACATCCTTATCAAGTTTTGGTATCACGATTATGCTGGCCTCATAAAACAACTTGAGCAGTGATCCTCCCCCAGCCTTTTCCCTGTTCTCTCACAGTTATTGTGTAATATTGGCATTTCATACTTAAATTCTCAGTAAAATTGGCCCACAAGGCACCTGGGGCCAAAGTTTTCTATGTGGGAATATCTTTTTTCTCTGTTGCTTTAAGAAACTTTCTTTTGTTTGGCTTTTGGAACTTTTACTTATGGGCCTAAGTGTGATTTTCTGTATATTTATCTTGCATGGGGCAGAGGGAGCTTCTGGGATATTTGGCTTGATGTTTTTCATTACTATTTTTAATAATTAAAGGTGCCTAGTACAGTGCTCTGTAAACAAAAAATCCCATTTATCAATAAAGCAGCCACATCCTATCATCACTGATGACAAACTTACGGGAAAATCCATGAACCTGAAAATGAATCTGACTACCGTGCTCCACAAAATCATTAATGCCCAGAAAGTGCTTAAAACAGTGCTTGGCATATAGGGGATATGGCATACATTTCATTTTCATTGTTACTGCTTTTGTTGTTGTGTTCTCTTATCCCTGCCACCTTGATATGTTCCACTTAAAAAAATTAAAAAAAATTTATTTTAGAGAGGAAGGGAGAGGAAGGGAGAGTAGAAACATCAATAATGAGAGAGAATCACTGATCGACTGCCTCTTGCACACTCCACACTGGGGATCCAGTCCACATTCCGGGCACGTGCCCTGAACTGTGACCTTTCATAGATGCTCAACCTGAGCCTGACATGTTCCATTTTTAAGGAAGAATGGAAATATGAAATCCCCTGGTATCAAGTGAACAAAAGGCCAAGGCACCTTGTGAATTATCATGATCAACACTCAAAACCAAGGCCAAAATTTTAAATCATACATTTGATAAATTGAGTTTCAACATCTAAGGTTTATGCTTCCTCTGTTCTTTTCCCTGGATGACTTAATTAATTAATCTGCCACTTTTTCACAGTTCTCCTTCACCTGTGTTGCTAAATTACTTCTGAGTCCTCCCAGGTGGCAAATTATGCCTGCAGCTTGAGCACTAATTGGAAAAGAGTACCTCTTACTAGTACTGGCACCCTTAGAGATTGTTTTAGAGTTAAGTAAATTTTGTCTTAGAAGGTTGGGCATATTTTTGTTCAGAAGAATTGGAAAGTGTATTTTCCAGTGGTATGAATAGCAGTATGAGCATTGAAAAATAACAAATTAAAAATGCCTTGGTTTTAAGTATATTAAGTACATAAAACCCTATAAATAATTTTGATGACACATTATTTAAACTGTTAAATAGATTTTGAAGAATTTTTGTCTTTTGGAGAGAGATTTGATATCATGGTAATATTTTTTAAAAGACTTGTTTTCATTCATAAATACTACAGTACTTATGAATGAAATGACATAATTTTGGGGTTTTGCTTCAAAATAATAAGGGAGGGCCATCTGTGTCAGCACACAGAGGAAAAAAGAAAAACACAAGAGTTGATTATTGTTGAAGCAGAAGAAGGAGTCCTTACGGTCTCATAATACCAATCTGCCAACTTTTGCATATGTTTATGATTATCCCTAATAAAAGAATTTCAAACATTGGGTAAAATACTAAATGAATTAGTACCCGTCAAATCCTGAGTTGCTAGAAGAGACTGTCAACACAAATTTAATTACTGTATCCTCATATTACACTAAGGCATGATTCATGACTTAGACTACTTTATATCTTTTATCTGTGATACAGTAGGAGCTCAATATGTTTTTTGGATGAATTAGGGATCTTTATTCTTGTTACTATAATAAATTTGCAGTGAATCACTTCCAACAAATATCACATGTCCACATAAACTATATTTTATTAAAAACTTAGTAACACCTACCAATCATATTATTTCAAGCAAAAATATAGAATCACCCTTGATTTCTTCCTTTACTTTATGTTCCATATCTGGTTCATCACCAAGCCCCATTTGGTTCCTTCCATATAGAACCCCTGCCTACCTCTGGCTACCTAGTTCCATCTTCTATCATCTCCTGCCTGGACAATGGCCAGTTAGATGCCACTGGTGGTAAGAACAGGTGCAATCCAGAGTCCTACCATTCTCCCAGTTTCCACTTTTGTTCTCCTTCAGTTCATTCTACAGGAAGAGTCTGACTGATTTTTTAACCTGTTAACCAGGGAATTCCCTTTTTAATTACGCAACATATAACGGGCGCGTACTCTTTCACTAGGACGTGTCAGTACGTCACGGCTGGAGGATGTAATTTCATATTATTATTTTTTTATTTATACTTAAAATAAATGAAAAGACTATGAAATATATATATTTTTGTTTATTTATATATAAAGCAGAAAGGAAAATACAAAATTACAAACAAATAGGAAGGAATACCAACAAAAAAATGGAAACATCGAATTAAAAAATTATAAATTTTACAATTATAAAGATTACAAAAAATATATAAATATTATTTCGATACACAATAAAAAATATAAAAGTTAATTACAGAACAATAAACAAAAGCACACAAATAAAATAGAAATATTGAGTTTAAAAAATTAAAATATAGATGTAAAAATTCAAAACTCAACTTCCGTGTTACATATTTTAAAACAATTGATACATAGTGCTACCTTACAATCCAGACACCAGTCTGTAGATTCTTTCCTAACACCTTTTTGTAGCAAACTTGGCATTTCCTGGATTTAGTTTTTCCTATATCGCTTTTCATTTGTTCTGGAAAATGCCTTTCAATTAAGCGTGATGGTTTAGATGTAGAGCTGCTTGTTGATGTCTTTGGGTGGGTTTTCACTATGTTGTTATCTACCAATTTCTGTACACACTCTATCAAAAAGTATAATCAATCCAAATGACCTTTATCTTTTTTGTATATAATATATGCATTGAAGCAGCACATATCAATTAATCGTAGAAAAATTTTTTTATAAAATTTTTTACCCTATTACCGGCAGCCGTGTAGGCCACTATAACTATCTCCCAAATCTACGCCGCCCATATTCTTGTTATAATCCAGGACAACATTCTGTTTTTCTTGCCTTCTTTTCAATCATTGTCTTTTCGTCATTATGAGTAGAACTGAGCATCAATACGTCTTTTTTATCCTTCCATTTTAAAACCATAAGTTTGTCTTTGAATCTTACATATGTTCATTTTTCTGTAATTTTTTTGTTTTTATTTCACTGGGGATTCCGACTCTGTTTATCCTCATTGTTCCAACAATGTCTGTATTGTTTTGACACAAGAGTTCAGCCAAATGAATTGACGTATAGAAATTATCTAAATAAATCCTATACCCTTTATTCAGTAAGTCATGTGTTAACTCCAAAACAATTCTTGTTGAACATGTCCACCACTCTCACTAGCGAAATTATACTGATTCCCTCCATGTCTTAAATTGATGTCGAGACATGTATGGATGACTAATACCTTTGTTGTTCGGAAATATACATCCCGCCCGTTTCAGGGCTCAACATACATATATTTCAAGGACGTATTCATATGTCCTATCCGTACCCGATATTGTTTACATTTGACGTATTTATACGTCTCGCTTGGTTAACAGGTTAATGTAACTTGAGGTATATCACTCATAAAACCAGCCAATGATTCATATTGAACGTAGAATACAATTCACACTTCTTACCACAGCCAGCAAGGCCTGTGTGTTCTGGCTCATTGCGGATGTGTTCCAGTCACCCAATTCTGTTCTCGGAGCACAGGCGCACTGGGCACCTTCTGTCCTGGGGCCCTTGTCCTTGTTTCCTTTGCCTGCCAGTCCTTTCCCCCAAGTTCTCTGCCTGACAGGCCCTGTAGTCCTCAGGTTAAGTTGGCACCTCTTCTCTGGTCGTATCTGTCATAACTGATTACAGTCTGCCTGGTTTATTCACCTGTGCATCATAAATTGCCTCCACTAGAAGTCCTGTCTCTCTCTCCATCTCTCCAGAGGCCATCATACTGCAAACTGCGGCTCACAATCCACATGCAGCTCTTTGGCCCCTTGAGTGTGGCTCTTCCACAAAATACCATGGCCTGAGCGAGTCTATTTTGAAGAAGTGGCGTTAGAAGAAGTTTAAATTAAAAAAATTTGGCTCTCAAAAGAAATTTCAGTCATTGCACTATTGATATTGGCTCTGTTGACTAATGAGTTTGCCAACCACTGGCCTAACCCATAAAAACCACATTTCATTGAAATCTAAGACATGATCAATTGTAGGATGCAGTATTGCATTCTGAGCCACCAAGGAAATAAAAACACTGCAAATTAAACTATGGCATTAAGCCATAGTTAAAAGACTATTGATTGTAAGATAATCTTGCCTTCTGAGATATTAAAATGTTGAAAAAAAAATGCATGCTTGAATTGATGAAATATGTTATCTTGATGAAATAAAAAATGTATTTTGCTTAATCATGATGACTTGTTTGCTAGTGATTTTTTTCAGGAAATTATTCTGAGGGGGGGAAAAAAAAAGATAGACTTGTAGAGGCCAAGAGATCTAGGCCATGAGTAGCATTTTTATTATGAAAAGATGGATATTGCTCGTATGAAGAGGTATGAGTAATTCAAAGGATTGTATGAGTAATTGCTCTAAATTGCCAGTGACTAGCTTTTCATCAATGATTAATATTCTGTAGATGCTTTGTGGGCCAGTAAACTTGAGTTTTCAACAAATACTTCAAGTGACTCATGCAGTTGTCCTGGAAGTAGATTCGGGCTCCATACCATAAAAGGAAGAAAGACCATAAAATAACAATAAATAGATAGATGGGGGCAGTTAGCAGTGGAAATATGATGTGAGATCATTTGACTCAAGGTAGTGGGGTAGGGATTTGGGAGCTTTCCGAAAGAAGGTATGGAAAAGGCAAAATGCAGACAGTGTGGAAGCATAAGGAAATGATGTGTCCCACGGAGATGGAGTAGATTTGCAGGCAGATTTGAGGAACACTTTAGAAGAAAAGGTATTTGGTTGGATGTTAGATGGCAGGTATCCTAATGTGGCATCGGAACAAACACCACTGCCAGAGGAGTAACAAGATAACCTGCTTCTGTAAGCTGCCTTGCATTCTGGTCCCTAAAGAATATTCCATTCCTAAAGGATCTGACTGTTCCTGGTAGCTGTGAAATTGCTACTTCCATTGTTATCATTTATATAGTTAGGACAAATACATTTATAGTTGAGGGAGGCCAGATTAAAACATTGACCTGGGACAAAAAAAAAAAATTCCGGCTGTTACCCGCTAAAGTATGTTTCTTCCCAATAAATAGTCACTGAGATGGCCCAAGCGAGCCGCTTCTGTGTGGAATTAAAAGAAGTCCTCTTTTACACGCTAAAACCACAGTTTTCCATTCTCATGGGAAAACGTCCAGACTTCTCTGATGGCTTCATGCTCTGATACTCTGCCCTGGTGCTCTGATCTGTCTTTCCAGCCTCATCCTTCAGAACTACCCTTTGCACTTCAGTCTTCCTCCCATCGCCCAGGGCTGCTAGGGCTGCATCTTTAAGTTGGGGTGCGTGTACCCTGAGGGCACGCTGGATCCACTGGCATGTGGGAAAGATATGGGTGTCCCTCCTGCAGTGTGCTCCGTGCTCTTTGGCCCCTGCTGTGTCTTCTGTCTGTGGAAACAGCTTTTATTTTGTCTGACAAAGTCTTACTAATCTTAAGATCTCACTTGAAACCTCACTTCTTCCAAGAAGACTCATCTGAACATTCTGCGTGTGAGGTTACCAAGCCTCCCCCGTATCCTCCCTGACACCCTGTTAGCCGTATTCACCACTTGTGTCACGGCTGCCTCTTGACTGACAGACACTTGCACAGCTCCAGTGCCTAACCTAGTACCGGGCTCAGACATGGGCTGGACAAATGTCGACAGAATGTGAGAGAGAAAACATTAATTTTTAAAAATGTCTTGTCCATCTCATTAAGCCAGTTTCTTATAATAGCACACATAGTTTCTGTCTATTTAAAAATCTTCAGAGGACTTCTGTCTTGAGCTATAAATGAAAATGATTTGTGATAAAACATAATGTGGGTTATAATAACATCATAACTCTTTTAACGATGCAATAAAATCTGATTGCAACTATAGGCAGACTCATAAAAAATAGGAAAAAAAATCATGTGGGGCAAATATTTGGAAAAACCTCTGTGGATCCTGTTTTGTACAATAGTAGCATAAAAGTATGTATCAATAGTAATTTACCCTTTCGGCAGGCAGTTTTTAAATTACACGTATAGATATATATTCATAATCTCCTTTTTTGTCCTTTTAATATGGTTGCATGTGCCTGAAGTTTAGTGCTGAGGTGTACTGGAGTAAGGTTGACATATCTGAAATACCTTGTCATCCCAGCTGTTCCTTTAGTGGCTGTCTCACCCTGGGGTTTCCAGAGAGGGGGGTGATAAGTTGCTACTTTGGTGAACCTGGGGTTTAAGTCCATTGGCATTCACAAATACTGTAATGAGAGAGAATGCTGAAACACACTATAAATCATTTTGGAAACATTATAGAGTGATTAGTTATTTTTGATACTGCTCAATATAGGTACCAATGTGCTTAGCATTTACCATGTTAGGAATCATGAAAGATAACAGGTAATTATTTTCTATAATCATTAAAAAGTACTATGTGAAGAAAAAGAAGAGAGATGCAATCACCAATGGTTTTGTTTTCTCTCCCTTCTGCTCTTTCATGCAGGTACAGCTTGGCCAAGTAGAAATCAAATGCCCTATCACAGAATGCTTTGAATTCCTGGAAGAAACAACGGTTGTCTATAACCTAACGCATGAAGACTCCATAAAATATAAATACTTCTTGGAACTTGGCCGTATTGATGCCAGCACCAAGCCATGCCCTCAATGCAAGCACTTTACAACCTTCAAGAAAAAAGGACATATTCCCACCCCTTCCAGATCAGAAAGCAAATACAAAGTAAGCATGTTCACCAGAGTTGTGGGTTCCATGTCACATGATGGGAGCAGCCAAAGTGGGCCAACTTATGGTGGGCATTAAGTGGGCCTCCTTCCCTACCCGTACTCCAAGATGAGTATCTGTTGGCTCTGATTCTGAAAAGGTGTGGTCTGGGGAGGCTGATAATCAGAGAGCACTCTTGAGGACTTAATGAAGGTTTTTCTTTGACTTGATCCATGGTTTACATTCAGTTGAAAGGCTAATCTTGAAAGAAATGGTCCTTACTATTACTAAATATTAAATGAATATTAAGACGTCTTAAATTTACTATAAGCTTGAGTTGTCCACAGACCCAATATGAATCCCGTCTGACTCTGTTGGTAATAAGTGGAAATAGTATAAAATGCTGTTCGTTCATTTATTCAGCACATACAAAATGTCCGTATACGCTGGGCACTGTGCTAAGTTTGGGGGATACAGAGGCAAGTGAGACATACTCCTTGCTCCAAAAAAATGCCTAATGATGGTGAGAGTCCAACAGCAAAACCAGACAGACCAACGTGAGACCCGTGCACCTGTGCTTTGAGAGCATGATGGGAGGCTGGGGGTTTGGATGTCAGGAGAGGCTTCACAGAGAAGACACTCTTCCAGGCAGATAAACAGATAAACAGCGGAGAGCATCTCAGAGCAAGAGATGAGTCAGTGCTCAGGCCCAGAGGCTGAGGCTGACGTGTGGGAAACAAGAGCTGGTGGAGCTTGTGGGGAGAGCGTCGGGGAGGCAGCTGGTCGGTGTGTAAGAGCAGGTCCTGTGGAGTCTCTCACATGGTGCTCAGGAGTGTGACTTGAATTCTGTAGGCCTTACGGAAAGATCATTCTGGCAGTGTTCACAGAGGATGCCACAGAAGGGCAAGCTGAAGGCAGGGAAACTTATGGCAGCAACTCTGGGTGTGAGCCAACAGTTGACAGGCCTGAACCGCACACTGGAATCACTGGAGCGCTTTCAGACACCAGGCCCCAGGCTCAGCCCAGAACAGTTGTCTGACGAATTTGTGAGCCTCACCAGGGAACTCTAAGAGGCAGCAGCCCTGGGAGCTTTGCAGTAAAGGAAGCGGAAAAGTGGTGAGGCTGTGGCAGTAGTTTTCATCCTTGTCATTGCAGCAGAATGGCAGGATGAAGTGGTCTCAAGGGCTGTATGAAGTCATCTCCATGGAAGGTAAGTTGTCACCCGTGTTCCCTGGCTTGGAGGAAATAGTGGCTGCATTTTTCCTTCTGTAGCTTTGAGGGGACCATGGCTTCTTGGCTAGCAGTTTCCTCCACACCATTGTAGTGCTGAGCTAGATTAGGTGGGTGAAAGCCTCTTAAAGGCCCACTGGTTTTTGAAACTGCTAGACCCTCCTACTTAGTTTTTATTTTTCTTTTCTAGTTTTGTGCAGGTTTGTCTCTTTAAGGCATAACTGTCAGGAAGAAAAAAAACTTTCATATTGTCTTCTCTTAAAAAGTGCAATTGCAGTTACAAAATTTTATAACTTAAATAATACACTCACAGTGATTTTGAATGCTGACTTAGCAATAGAATACTTTTATTTGACTTTATGGTCTTAGGTTATTTTTATTCCAATTCTATATTATTGATGCTATCAGAAATTACTTGTTTTACAAGGACATATTATTCCATAACAGGCGTCCTCAAACTTTTTAAAGTGGAGGCCAGATCATGGTCCCTCAGAGAGCTGGAGGGCCGGACTATATGAACTACTAATTCCTACCGTAACACCTTGGCTGCGCTCACTGCCCAAAAAACCTGGCGGGCTGGATCAGACTCCTCTGCGGGCTGCATGTGGCCCGCGGGCCGTAGTTTGAAGACGCCTGAGTAGGATATTTAATTTTTTCTAAATACATTTAGAATTATATATTACACATATTATATAATATACATTTATATTAGTTATATATTTATAATTTATGTATTTACAAATATATGTAAACTCAGACTGTACTATTTTAGAATTTGTATCATTTAAAATATGTAGACACTAGAGGCCCAATGCATGTCATCCGTGCACTCGGGAGGGGGGAGGGGACGTTCCTCAGCCCTACCTGTGCTCTTTTGCAGTCCAGAAGCCCTCAGGGGATGTCTGACTGATGGCTTAGGATCCCCATGGGCCAGCAGTCGGACATCCTTAGTGCTGCTGCAGAGGCAGAAGAGGCTCCCATCACTGCCGCTGCACTCACCAGCCATCAGCCCGGCTTCTGGCTGAGCAGCACTCCCCTGTGGGAGTGCACTGACCACCAGGGGGCAGCTTCTACGTTGAGTGTCTGCCCCCTGGTGGTCAGTATGCCTCATAGCCACCGGTCATTCTTCTGTTTGGCCTATTTGCATATTACCCTTTTATAGGATAATTGAATCAAGGTGGAAACAATTTAAAAATATATTACTCTTATGAAGTGGGTACAAGGCAATATAATTTAAGATGCAATTATAGCAATAGTAAAATGTTACAGATTTCATTTTATCCCAAATCACCAAATTATCTTATGAGCATAATTTATCACAGTGTAGATGTAGTTCATATAGAAAATATTAAAATCATAGGATCCTATATTTGTATAATTCCAAATGAACCAAGGGCATTCTGGTAACATTTCCCAGTATCAGGCTTCCTCCAGCGTCTGTCAGTGCAGTTGTAGGTAAGAAGAGAAGCAGGGGGCAAATGGATCAGAGTCTCAAATCTAATAAACTTAGGTTTTTAACTTTTGGTGAGCAAAGAAGGAAATTTATGGAGAGGGGGAATTCAATACAAAATAAATGTTACTGCCCAGCTGGTGTGGCTTAGTGGTTGAGTGTGGACCTATTGGTTCGATTCCCGATCAGGGCACATACCTGGGTGTGGGCTCAATCCCCAGTGTGAGGCCTGCAGGAGGCACCAATCAATGATTCTTTCTCATCATTGGTGTTTCTATCTTTCCCTCTCCCTTCCTCTTGAAAAAAAAAAAAAAAAAAAAAAAAAATATATATATATATATATATATATATATATACACATACACACATACACATATATGTGTATATATATATTTTTTTATATAAATGTTACTGATTATTAAGCAGTTAAAATCTCTGGAAATGGGTGAGAGATGAAAATCTCAATGTAAAATTAAACTATTAAACAACATTCAAAAAAAATAAAGCTGCAGAGAATTGGAGGATGATCATGGCTGTTACTCCTTTTTATTTTTATAGAAGACCTATAACAGAAAACGTAAATAATCCCTCTGTTTTATATTGCACAAACTTCTAGGACTCATTCAAGCAATTCCTGAAGAAATGATTTGACTGTTTAGTGTAATATTAATGTAGCGTTTTCATCATCAAACCATTGAACTCCAAGCTCTCACATTAGCATTAACTGCCTGATTTACATGCCTGTACCAGTCTGGATGTTATGAGCAGGGACATAGATACTCCAGCAAACCAATGAGACTAGGCTATTCCTTTGTGGTGAACCAATGGATAATTTTTAGGTTTGCTGAATTTTTTAAAATTGCATTTCCAAAAAAATAGAACCCACTTTCAAGTGTATCATAATTTTAAGAGCAGTAAATTCAAGTATTTAATGCAATAAATTGAGTCATAAGGCAACAAATAAAAAAGGTTGCTAATACTGGGTGACATGTCTGAGCAATTTAAAATCTTTTTCTATTGTTGTTTACAGCCTACAGCAGGTTTTGTGTTTATTGATAAAACCTTTGTAATGTATATTTCAGTATTATTCTTTCTGTGTCATTGAGGTACAGTACCTCAATCCAAAATGTCTCTCTTTGAGTATTTATAATCCTTGGCTGTCAGTTCAGAGGCATTTAGCACAGTAGGTTAAAAATTGCTTGAAACTACCACAGTTATTTTATAGCAAGAAATTCCTTTGATTGTATTTCACATGAAATTTGAGATCTCAAATATCATATTTGGGGATTTCACTTGAATAGTTTGGGAGGCTGATTAGTATAAGTTGTTAATTTTTTTTGTACTCAGTAGATGAAAAAGTTGTAAACAATATATCGACAAGCAGTAACAAGAACTCTCTCAGGTGCCAGTTTATGCTTCCATCCTTCACTCAGCATCACCCTTCTGGCAAACGTTTGAATAAATAGAGGTTTTCATTATATTCTGAACTCTGTCAAACTCATACTATATCAAATATAACAAATGCATTCCTGAATTGAGAGATTTACATTGAGACAGCCTTTTTCATGCAATAATATTTGTCTTCTTGCCCCTTCAAATCTTGTCACGAGGCCAAAAAGTTTTTACTATTCCATTTCTGCCAGTTTGATTTTATTGTTTCCAATTAGAAATCTAATTTCAAACCTAAACAGTTCCTTTCATTTATGACCTCAACTCCACCTGGGTATCATGGAACAAGGTAGTGATGGGAAAATAAAAAGGTTGAGGTTGCGTCTTTCCTGGCACTCATGCGGTGCCTGGAGACAGACACGTCACCAGCACCTGAAGTTGTTCCCCATAGCAATTATCATCGGGGACTTGATGGTGTATTTGTGTAGTTATTTACCTAAAGTCTCTCCTTCCCACTGGTCTTTGGGAGGCCAGGTCCAGGCCTGCTTACTGCTGATAACCTGTATCACACACTGTGTCAGGTAGAGTCTGCTCTCAAAGTATATTTGTGAAAGGAACTAATAAATGGGCCAATGTGTAAGTAAGAATGTGTATTATAATGAATGTGGATGGGAAATACTGAAAGCATAGGAAAAGAAAGAATAGAAGAGATTGGGAAGGCTTCACTAAAGACTAGACACATTAAACTAAGCCTTGAAATTTTTAATGTGTCAAGCAGGAAAAGGTAGAAAGAGCACTAATTTCAAACTCGATTTAAACTCTACTCCTGGCCCTAGCTAGCTGCTTTGGCTCAGTGGATAGAGCATCGGCCTGCGGACTGAAGGGTCCCAGGTTTGATTCTGGTCAAGGGCACGATCCCCAGTAGGGGGTGTGTAGGAGGCAGCTGATCAGTGATTCTCTCATCATTGATGTATCTCTTTCTCCCTCTCTGAAATAAAAAAAAAATACATTTCAATAATAAAATGAAAAATAAACTCTCACGCTGCCTCATACCATCTCTATAACCTTGAGTACAGCCTGTGCATCTTTTAGTGGCAGTTGAGGTGGTGATAGTACCTGTCATAAGAGTTTAGTAAGGACTAAATGATGTCACACATATTAAGTGCTTAGCACCATCTCTGACATATCCTAAGTGCTCTCAACACACGCTAGAGATTATTACGCTTGTTCTCATTTTTTGGCAAGGACAGTAGAATGAGCAACCCTGGGTTACTGGGAAGGGGATAGAGAAGTAAAAAGAAAAGAGGTGGAGTAAAGGATTGGGTGACTGATGGATGGTGGGAGTAAAGGAGGGATGAAACGGACTCTATCTTGAGGAAGATGCGTGGTTTTAGTGGGTGGAAAACTAATTCCATTTAAGATGTGCTGATAATGTTAAGTTTGAAGACCCTTTGGGGCATCCAAGAGATTTTCAGGAAACATGGATCTTATGCTCTGTAGTGATCCAATGGAAAGCATTAATATTTAGAAGGGGGGATGGTCACTGAATTCACAGAAATGAAAAAAGTATGTTTGGGGAAGTAGTGCAAGTTGTAGCCTTTCATGGAAGAGAGAAGATGAAAAATCATTGAACATTATTGAATGTTGTTATTTTACGGAGGTAGGAGTAGTTCTAGGTTTCCTTCTTATTTCCAAGTGTAGACCCCCATTTTCACATTGATTTGGAGTGCACTGGAGGGCAGACATACCGTGAATCAGCATAGGGAACGTGTGCACATGTGTCAAACACAAGGCCCGCGGGCCAAATCCGTTCCACCAGGCCTTGCAATGTGGCCCGCACCGTGCTGTCATCACTGCACTCTGCTGCGTTTCCATCACAATGACAGTTTCTGACTGTTCAGTAAACCATTCGGCCCGCGATTTAGGCTGGATTTTAGATTTTGGCCCCTTCTCTGATTGAGTTCGACACCCCTATGTTAGAGGTAATTCTCTTCATAGTTTCCTTGAAGCAAAACTAATAGTAATCCCCACAAAGGTAAAGCAAAACCTTGATTACTGACAAATTAGTATTTGGACTTATCATAAGGTAAAAGAAAGAAACCCAATAAATTGTCATGGGAAAGCTTGCCCTGTGTTCCTATATTATATGTTTAGCATTCCTTTTTCTCATAATTATAAACTTTCTGGGTAGAAATCACAAATACATTATAAAACCGCACAAATACATTATCTCTTCAAGTGGTATAAAAGAGCTTTAATAAGGTATTGAAGAGTATAATCAAATGAATGGGTTTGTTGTTTCCAATTGGCATAATTGAAATAATGCTTAAGTGAACGGCTGGAATTTGGGCAATCATCTTCCTGTGTCTGTTGTTGAACCATCCCTGACCTGTCCTGTATTCTAAAAAGTGCCTCTCTGGACTGCTTTTCCAGGCTCCTTACCATCTTGATTTCTATTTGTGTTTGGCCAAAGGTTGCCATTGGCAAAAGATAGTATGAAAAGAGAAAGTAGTGGATGCATTGCTTCCTCACTCCCTAAGTCAGTGCACAGCTCTCACATCAGCTGTATCCCTACACGACTGTAGCTTCCCCATATGTGTTCTCTCACCCATGTTTCTTATTCTCACTGGGCTCCAGAAACTTCTTTACAATTTCTGCTTCTGGGGGGCCTGTCAATCCTTTGTTTTTTCAAATCCCAGCTGCACCTCTTTAATCGAATTTCTAATAAGTAACTTGCATGTGTAATGAGATAGATGAAAGAATGCCCAGTGCTTAAGCTTCCTTCTTGTGAAGATGACGTGAAATTACATTTCTGTGTAAAAATGTTTAAAGCTTTCCCATGACAGTGTAGCTAGCATGCTGCTTTGCTCTTCGGATTCTCTCTGACACCAGCCCTTTAAGTTGACGGTGTTTACAAACTGAGCATTAGATTGTGCATCAGCCCTGCAAGATCAGTTTAGTTTGGGACACATACTGGGAATTAATGCATCGTTGATGTCAGGACCCGACAAAAAAAAATAAGTGTTTTTTAAGTGATTGTTGCTAGCATAGACTTGTAAGGAGAGAAGGACAATGCCATCTGATCCAGTTTAACGAAGTAAGCTTAGGTGTGTTATATATGTTCCCTTGAAAAATAGATATATCACACAGCGATGATGCAGTACTACTAAATTTTATTAGGATACACTTTGCCCTCTAGTTACTAATGACATGCTTTGTTAAAGTTGTTCTCTGTTGTTTTCTTGATGAATAAATTAGCTGAAGTATTTTATAGAGTCTTTACTTGTGCTTGAACTTCTAACAACAAAAGCCCAAATGTGTGTGTGGAGGGCGGGGGAGGATATGTTGGGATTCATTTACTTTTTTAGCCCACCTCTGACAAAAACTACAATGAGTGTAAGAATCAAGGCTTACAACCACCATGCACTGACCTGCAGTGGGACTGGGAACTGTTTCTTTCTTTTTTCACTTGTTCGCATCATCCCTTGGATCTTCAGCACAAGAGACGAGGGGAGAACCCTTCTCTCTGGGGGCCTGCTGGGGAGTGGGGAGAAAAGTGAGGCAAGCCTGGTGCTTGTTATAAAGTGGTCTAGCAGGCGTCAGGACTTCTTGTTACAGAGCTTTTTAGAACTATGAGACTTGCCTATTATTTACACACGGATCGGGTTGTTGTTTTTTTTAGTCAGACTCTAGTCTGACAGCCATAAGTTTTACATGTTTCATATCAGGAGTTTTTTGGACCACAGTGTATTTTGAGAGAGACATCAAGAACATAGGTGCATTAATGTGAGACTCCCTGGACACGGTTTTTGGACGCTTCAGCAGGGCTCAGGGTCCAGCCAGCTGAGGTGACTTCTCTGTTCGGGCTACATAGAGCATTTGCTGTTTCTGCAGTGCACCCTGTGCTCTCAGGCCTCAGGGGGCTCAGGCCGCGCCTCTTCCTCAAGTGTTATCCCATGGTCACTTGTCCCAGTGACAGTCCACTCGGATTTCAAGGCCATGGTAACCCTCCCTTCTCCCCTGGAACATCTGTTCATGGTACCCACTTGTCTAAGCATCTCCTCTTGCAGTTCTTACATGACTACCTACCTCTCTGGGTTTAAATCTGTCTGCTTTCAGTACATTCCTTGAGAAATTTTTTCTGTGCCTAAAGTCAGTACACTTGGTACCTGCTGCTTGAAGGTGCTCAATAAATACTTGCTGAACGAGCAAATGAATTTTTTTTTCTGTGCCTAAAGTCAGTACACTCGGTACTTGCTGCTTGAAGGTGCTCAATAAATACTTGCTGAACGAGCAAATGAATTGATGAATATGTTTCCTTACTGAGTACTTGTCTTAGCCTGAAGTTCTAATGAAGCAAATTCTTCTTGGGAAACCGAGTTAGCTCGCATTTGTAATGCTACATCTGCCTGTGGGTGTCATCTAATATTCTGACTTTGACAAGCAGTGATTTTGTGATTTTTATTTAAAATAATTATGTATGTAGAAATGTATGGAATTTAGGCAAAGAAAAACTTACCTGTGGAGCTATTCTGTTTTGAACTCTGTTTTGACTTTGTGAGTTATTTCTTTATTTGGCATGATGAACTGTCCAGAGAAAACACCCATTTGCTTAGGAAAACTGGGTTGGTTTCACTTGTCTTCTGAGTGTGACTGTGACCTCAGATTTCTGGAAAAACCAACGGAATTCAAATGTTAAAGATGTAAAGTGAAGTTATTTCACCTTTTATGGCGTCCGGGACACGTTCATTAAGATTCCCAACTCTGATAACTTTCTCCATGAAGCACTGGCCGCCCTGCCTCTGGGAGAAGGGTTTGCACATTGATCATGATGCTCAGCAGAATGTCGCGTGGGTAAAATATTTGGTAAACATCATCTGCTGACCTCAGAGGTAGGGATAACATCACAGTCACTGGTCGTAAAACAGATGTGTTGTTTTCCTTTGGACTCATTTAATGTTAGCCAATATACAGTACTCACTATGGGCAAAGTAATTCACTTTTTACATGATTTACTGAGTACCTTCCATGCGCCAGAAGCTGTGTTGTGTACCTCTGGACAGACAGGGTGAATGAGATGCAGCCTTTGCCCTGGTGAGCTTGCAGGCCGCTGGGAAGATGAGCCGTGCACACGTGCTGTAAGACAGATGCTGGATCTGTCCGAGGGAGCAGAGAAGCCGTCTTGAAACAAGTAGCATCTGATCTGCACACGGTTTCAGTAGACAGACTGTGTTAATAGGACTTTCTCCGCTTACTCAGTGCAGAGATGTGCTCTCTCGGGCTCCCTCACTCACTGAGGTTCACTGCCAGCTCCACGGGGAGCAGGAAGGGCACGGGAGCAGTCTCTGCCGCCACCCAGGCAGGCTGCACGGAGAATCGGACACCGCCCTTTCTTGTCCCCTCGTCCCCTGATCTGCACTTTGGTCACTAAGCTCGCCTCAGTCTTTGCCTCCATAGCAAAGGCAAAGGGTCTGTGTATCGCCATCTCACTCCTCCAGCTGAGGAACAAAACAGATCCAGAGACAGAGAAGCATGGAACAGACTGAGGAACCTCAGAGGGAAATGGCTGGGGAAGAGATTAACCAAGATTAACCAAAGAGCTTGCTTGCATCATGGCCCATGGACACAGACAATAGTGTGGTGAAGGTGGTGGTGGGGGGAGACATCTGTTGTACTTGCAACAGTAAGAAGAAATTTTAAAAAATAGAGTCTGGCTTGGCGAGCCTCTATTCATCGGTAAGCTGCCTGCTGCACAAAGCGCATACCAGCCACCTCGCAGGCTGCCTACCAGCCCCTGGATACGTGTGTTTGGCTTAGGGTCTCGTTCCTGCTGTCAGTCCATTGTGTCCGGGGAGACGGGGTCACGTGGTACGGAGCAGAGCTTCTGGAATGGCAGCGTGTCTTTGAATCATCGGGGACCTTGTAAAATTGCAGCTGATTCAGTAGGTCTCGGCGTGACATGAAGTCTTGGTTTGCAACAAGCTCCCAGGTGCTGCTCCTCTGAGCACAGGCAGAGAAGTGAGGTGAGAGCGTGGTGACCCGGTGTGACTGCAGTTACCCGGAGGGCAGGCTCTCTGTGGAGGTCTGTGCTTGTGAGAGGGCACTGCCTGTGGAGGAATAGGTGTCAGTAAATGAATGAGGAGGATGTCTCCGTGTGAGTTAGGCAAGGCTGCTTTCCAATAGAGTAAAGGCCAGAACGAATAAGGCAGCCTCAGACCAAAAAGTCAGTATTTAGAGCATTCGGGTGTAGTCTGAAGAATTAGGCTGTTGGGGTTGGCTGTTCGCCCTTTTACTGTTTCATCCAAAGCAAAGCAAAGCAAAGCAATAACTACTTTTTCGTGTTTTCAGCGAGAGGCAGGATTCATCTCCACTTGAGAGCTTGATGCAAGACTCCTTCCACAATTGGCTGCCAAGTCTGTGTTGATATGAGGCGAGGCAGCGGGATCCGCAGTAGGATGTGGTTGTTCAGTATGAGAAATGGATAGGAGTCCCTCGTATGGACACCCAAGGCAGATGCTGGATTGTTCTGGTCCCTAGGAGAATCCCTCCTCATGGTCTTCATGAGAGAGCCATAGAAGTGATTGCTCAGCATGTGGCCCCCGAAATCCTTGAACCATGGTAATGTCTAACATTCATAGAATGGATCCCAGTTTCAAAGCGTCGTTACCTTCACCCTTCTGTTCATTTCATAAAGGAAGCCTAAGACTGACTGACTAAAACCCAGAGTTATTTTATGTGACGGTGCTAGAGTCCAGTTACTGAGAATTATGAATCATGTCTACGAAAAGGGAACTGAATTAAGTATTTAGATCCTTCTGACATAATGGCAGCTACATGAGGAAAAGCAGAGTCTTCTCACAGCTTCCTCATGTCATTCATTACATTTGAAAATTACACTCATTTAGGCCCCAGGTAATGTCTAGATCTTTTCTTCCCAGTTCAGTGACATGGAGGGATGATCACTTCATATTCTTTTATTATCTGGCGTTCACATGCTTTAAATTTGTCTTCTTTAAACCTGACATATTTTCACTTTGATGATCAGTGAAAAGCAAAAAAATGGTTATTTTAAGTGACTGGCTAGTAAAGTCCTTTAAAAAAAAAAATCCAAGGATTATCTTAATTTTTATATGAGTAAAATCTTGAAAAAGATTTTTAAAGTTCACCTGATGTTGGTAATCATGTAAAATTCCAACTTACTGGATAGTTTAGTTACATGACCTTCTTTGACTTCTATAATTTGGTTTCCGATCGTCAAAGAAAGAATGCTATTTCCTTTGAGAAAGTGAGAAGAAAGCTGGCCTTGGAGTCAGGCTGACTTCTTGTTTCAATTTCTTTTTAACATACCTGCGATGTTACTCTGGGCAAGTCATTTAATCTCTGCGAGCCTTAGTTTCCTCTGTAAACTTGTGACCATACCTACTTTGCAGAATTATTTTGTTGATGAAACCAAGTAATGCCTGTGATGCAGCAGTATAAACATTACCGTGTAACAGTTTCAACAGATAGATAAACACGAAGATTTTTTAAAAAATGTAGACAAAATATTACTTTGTTTTTAAGTAAATTAAAAGCAAAAGTAATTTTGTTACTTCATATTTGCATGGGAATAGCATTGTCTACTCTTTTTTTTTTTTAATATATTTTATTGATTTTTTACAGAGAGGAAGGGAGAGAGATAGAGAGCCAGAAACGTCGATGAGAGAGAAACATCGACCAGCCGCCTCCTGCACACTCCCTACCGGGGATGTGCCCGCAACCAATGTACATGCCCTTGACCGGAATCGAACCTGGGACCTTTCAGCCTGCAGACCGACGCTCTACCACTGAGCCAAACTGGTTTTGGCGCATTGTCTACTCTTGACATAAGTGAAAATAGCAGTGCTTTTGAGTTATGATTATAATTGACACTCAATGTATATATTGGAATCAACATTATTAAAAAAAAAAAAAGTAGTTTTCCACAAAGTAAGTAGTGACTTTGATTGTTTACCAAAAGAAATTCTAACTGATTTTCAAACTGTAGTCAGTAAATTCACTCATGTGAAGTAATTAATATGCAGAAATTTGTTGAAGAATCATACAGTGTTGTCTCAGATATTTTATTAACTATAATCAAACACGTCAGAAAGTCAACAACTGCCCATGTTGTTGTTGTTTTTTGCTTTGTTTTTTAAATAAATTCAAGTTTGTTTATTGAACAGAAATTTCTTTTTTTGTGTGTTAATTCTCACCAAGTATATTTTTCTATTGATTTTTAGAGAGTGGAAGGGAGGGGAAGAGACACAGAGAAGCATTGATATGAGAGAGACAACATCTATTGGTTGCCTCCCAAGGCCAGGGGTTGAGCCTGCAACCTAGGTATATGTCCTTGCCCAGGAATCAAACCTGGGACCCTTCATTCCAAAGGCCAACACTATCTACTGAGCCACATCAGCTAGGGCTTGCCCATGTCTTCTGAGAGTGAGGACCAGAAATATTGTGTAAGAATTAGTTACGCCACTGTCACTCAGAATCAAGGAAGTCAGGTAAGTCTTCCATGTCACATAGAAGACATACGTTTTCAATGAACAGACACACACACACTCTCACATACACCGCCACACAGTGAAAATACAATGATATCTTTTTGATGATTTCCCACCTAACAGGCCACGGAACCACCAAGACTGATACATTTCAATAGGACCCTTTGTATTATTCTTATAATTAGCCTCCCTTAGATTAATAGCAAAAACAAAACAAAACAAAAAAACTATCCATTATCTCTGGTGTGCTTCATAGCAAATGCAGTATGTCTGCCAGTGTGTTTTCACTTGAGGAAGCATCTGGGGCGTTTTGATGTTTATAAAAGCGAATGAAGCCATTGATAAAGAGAGCAGTGGAAATGCTTGGCGACTTGGTTCAACAGAAAGTGAATTGAAAGGCCTCCTGCGTGTGTGGATGTGGATCAGGTTGCGTTCTGTTTCGATCTGGGAGATTTTCGTAAGACCAAGTTCATTTCCAGAACGTGCCCAGTGTTTAATTCCAGTGTCGCCTGCAAACAGCTGAACCATCCATGGCAAAGCACTGCGTTGCTCCTCCGATAACAGAACCGGCCAGCACAGGGCATTGTGGTTTGCGTCTTGGGAGACGGGGAGATCCTGAAAAGCTGGGGTCCCGATAACCGTTTAGCTCATTTCCCCCGCGTCACCGTTCTTAGCCTTTGGACTCTTGCAGGCATTTCTCTACGAGTGCTTAACCCTGCGTTTCTTTACACAGATCCAGTGCCCCGCTTGCCAATTCGTCTGGTGTTTTAAGTGCCACTCTCCTTGGCATGAAGGTGTTAACTGCAAGGAGTACAAGAAAGGAGACAAACTGTTGCGCCACTGGGCCAGCGAGATTGAGCATGGCCAGCGGAATGCCCAGAAGTGTCCAAAGTGCAAGGTGAGCTCGCCTGTCGGTCGGTGGAAAGGACAGACATTTGCCTGTCACTGGGTAATATTACTACAATGTGGAAGTGAATTGTAGGCATAACTATTATTGCAGGTTAGAAAAAGAATAGGTGCTGTTTCATTTTAGAGGAACAATGGTATTGCATAACTAAATTGAAAAATTTGGCCGAAACCGGTTTGGCTCAGTGGATAGAGCATCGGCCTGCAGACTGAAAGGTCCCAGGTTCAATTCCGGTCAAGGGCATGTACCTTAGTTGTGGGCACATCCCCAGTAAGGGGGTGTTCAAGAGGCAACTGATTGATGATTCTCTCTTCCTCTCTGTGAAAAATCAATAAAATATATTTTTTTAAAAATTGAAAATTTTGTATATGAGCAGTGTGTATGTATGCTTTTTTCTTTCTTTTCTTTTTTTTTTTTTTTTCATGACATTTCAAATTTTAGGATGGCCATCCTATCGGGTCTAGTAATAATTAATGTCGTTTTTAAACATTCGTTTAAAATCTTGCTTGGCGTTGACTTGTATTGACATAACCTTCAAACATGTGGTATCTACAGAACGTGTGAAGTGCAATTAACAAGTTTTGCTTGAAAAAGTTTGTGTTTGGTTTGGTTTTTGTTGCAAAACTAGGGCTAAGAAGATGGCGGATGAAGAGCATATTCAGCACTGCATGCTTTACGAGTTCCAATTAGGAAGAAAAGCAAGTGAGGCTGCAAAAAACATCTGTAGTGCTCTTGGTCAAGATGCAGTTAGCGCCAGAAAATGCCAGCGTTGGTTTGAGAAATTTCGCAAGGGAAATTTTTCGTTAGATGACAAGAGTGGTCGAGGCCATGTGTCCAATTTTGATCAAGAAGCTCTTCAAGCTCTTTTGGTGCAAAATCCTCAAATTACCCAACAAGAGCTTGCGACAATTTTAAATTGTTCACAAAAAACAATTTCCAATCAATTGCGTGCACTTGGCAAAGTCCAAAAGTTTGGAAAATGGGTTCCTCATGAGTTGACCGACAACAACCGTAATCAAAGAGTCACAATTTGCAGTTCGCTCCTCTCTCGTCAAAACTGTTTGCAGTTTTTAGAGCAAATTGTTACCGGAGATGAACAATGGGTGCTGTATGTTAATTTGAAAAGGCGGCCTCAATGGTTGGACAAAAATGAGGCTCCGCAGCCCACGCCAAAACCTGACTTGCATGCGAAAAAAGTGATGTTGTATGTTTGGTGGAATTTTAAAGGAATTCTTCATTATGAACTTTTACCATCTACCCAAACCATTACAAGTGCAGTGTATAGTGCCCAATTGGAAAGGTTAGCCCAAGCTTTAAGAGAAAAAGAACCCGCGCTGATTAATTGGAAGGGCGTAATTCTTCACCACGATAACGCACAACTGCATACTGCAAGAATCACTGCTGAAAAACTGTGCCAGTTGGAATGGGAAGTTCTCCCTCAACCTGCATATTCTCCTGATATTGCCCCTTCCGATTACCATTTGTTTTGTTCTTTGCAAAACTTTCTTCTTGGAAAAAATTTAATAATGAAGAATGCCTCAAAAATGCATTGACCGAATTTTTTGCATCAAAATCACAAGAATTTTACAACAGAGGGATTAAAATGCTTCCTGAGCGTTGGGCACAAGTAGTAGAAAACAACGGCAACTATATTGTTGATTAAATTTTGTTGTATAGTTTAAATAAATTCGATTTAAAAAAGTAATAGAAAACACATTAATTATTACTAGACCTAATATATAATAAAAGGCTATTATGTAAATTGAGTGAAATATGCAACGGAATGACTAATCACTATGATGCACACTGACCACCAGGGGCAAACTCTGAGACTTCACAGGAGCTTCCCACTGCTGGTCAATGCACTCCCACACGGGGAGTGCTGCTCCTGCCTCCGCAGCTGCACTAAGGATGTCTGACCCCGTGGACATAAGCCATCAGTTGAACATATCCCTAGAAGGGAAAGGCAGCCAATTGGAATGACTTTACTGAATGCATTGAAAACTTCCCGCGGTTTTAACAACTATGCAGAATTAAGGAGAAGCATGCGTGCGGGTTCCCTGGTGAGGCAGTGGCTATCAGGCTGGGGCTTGAAAGGGGATTTCCTTCGACATAGCTGAAAAGAGAGGAGCCAAGGAAGGTGGAATCTGTTATGGGACCACCTTGTAGCAGAGACTCTACTGTCTGGTGAGATTCAAGTTCCACTGCATTTACGTCCGTTTAAGTCATATTTTATTGCCAGTTTTGAATACTACAAATGGTTTCAGTTTCCTTTTAGGCATATGGCTTTGGAAACAATATCAGGACTCCCATGTTTTTTTGTATTGTGGTAAATTTGTCTGGTGTTTTTTTAATTTATGTTTTGTTTGAAAGTTTGAAATACTTAAACTATGCTGAAGTATATACTCATTGCGATTCTTTAAACTGAAGTAATCTATTTTATTGTTTTCAGAAAGTGGAAACCACATATAATTTTATTGTTCTACACATATGTTTTAAAGTATTATTTCTTTAAAACAAATTTTTAAGTAAATATTTATTTTAATTTATTGTAAATGTGTAGCAAAACCCCCAGCTAGATATTCCTAAAAGGCCTGAAAATTTTATATTTTAGAAGAATAGAAAAATCTAGGTATTACTGTCCAATATAATACTAAACTTTATTAAAGATTGCAGTTCTGAAGCCTTTGAGAATGTGGAGGGGGGGTCCTTGGTAAGAATGGTTAGTAACCCAATCTTCTGGTTGTTTCTCAAATGGTTTAATATTAGTTCATTAGTGTTACTTGTTGTAACCAGATTTGGGCTGTCATCTATATCATGTTTTCCCTTTATGAAATTTTAAATTGTTAAAACCCCATTTTCCCAAGGCCAGATTTCTGCCCTCTTAAGTATATATAAATATATTTTTTAGCAAATGTACTTCCAAAAGAGTAGCCATATCTTCTGGCCCTTCAACTGATAATTTGACGTAAGCCAGTTTAAACAGGAAGTTAAGAAACAATTATATAAAGAAGGCAGTATATAAAAGGAAGCATTGTCTCTTCAAAAATTTATTTCTCAAGTAAATATTGCAACATATTACCATGATTAAACATAGGTAGTGAATCCATATATGTCTATGATAGTTATCTCTAATTTTTTAAATGTGTGAAATAGTTCTTGATTAGAAATAAATAAAATGTCCCAGTGGAACAGAAAGCTATCCCATTCTAGCTCTGGGGCTGTTTAAACATTCTACTTGTATACACAACCTCTAAGGATTTGACTGTTATTTATTTTTTTTTCCTTCCTCATGTAAAAGTTAAATGTTGCTCAGAATATGGGCTTACTAAAGCAAAGTTGATTTAATATTTCTCAAAATGGGTAGCTTTCTTTTTATTTAGAAAATTGAAGAACAATCCCTCAAACACTCCTTTCCCAATGAGATATTTTTATACAAAGATAAGAGGAATATTTATGCCAACATTTATGTATTGTGGTACAAGTATAGTCACAGAACTAGATGGCATGCAGCTGACCACCTTAATTTTCCTCTTATCTAAATAATCCACATCTCAAATTAGGACATTTTCTAAAACAGTGAATAGAGATAAATAATTAGGAAATTATACATTTTGGCAGGCTAATATATAAGTAATGTGCTTTATGAATTAATTAGCAATTGAGTCATTTATTTTATTCCAGGGTCAACATACATATTCCCTATTTTGAGGTAACATTGATTATACTCATGTGATTTATTTTTTTTAAAGAAATGCCAAGATATGAATAGGGAGTGCTGAATTCTGATATGCCATCTTCATTTTATTCATGGAAATGCCTTTGTACAATGCTCTGTGTTCCTTTTTGTTCTTACCACAATAACAATGATTATAATAATAAAAGGATAATATGCTAATTACGTAGACCAGACGTCCTTCTGAACATTCTTCCGGACAAAGCCACAGCAGGCGGGGGCAGAGGCAGAGGCAGCAGGGGCCCCCAGCCACAGTGGGCGAGGGCAGGGGCTGGGGCCAAGGCTCTTGCATGAATTTCGTGTATTGAGCCTCTAGTATCTATAACAATACTGTCTGATAAATACTGATAGTTGCTACATGTCAGTCTCCATTGTAGTTTTATACTTACGTGTCCCTTCAAATCCTTAACCCTCTGAGATACTGAGTTCCAGTGTGCCATCTAGATTTTAATTATTCTGTACCTTTTGGTGAAACTCTTAAGATTTTTCACAGTAATGTAGTATGTAAGTTATATTTGTTGTCTCATTTAATTCTCAAAAGAAAGTTATGAGGAATGGGTAATTACCCATTTCAAAATGTAGAAACAGTTTCAGAGAGGTTATGTAACTGGAAAGAGCAGTCAGGGGAAAGTGAATTATATTCATTCATAATTTATTGTGATTTTGGAATTAAGGAAATGTACTTGTCATGCTATTTCCCCTTAGATATTTTATTCTCTTGAATCCTGTAATAGTTGCTTTGGGCAAGAACGTATTTTCAGAGAGAATGATTAATTTGCCCTGTTCACGTAAAATTAGCACAAAAGCTGCACCTGTGGGCCCTTCTATCTGAGCTACGAATGCTGAAGGACTTGGACTGTTAATGTTGGATCTCACAGTCCTGCAGTCCTCTGGTATCACACAAGCCACTGCAAAATCACATTCAGGGAGAGGCCCCTGACTGCCTTCAAATAGTGCCCATTCAGAAAATAAAATAGCTTCTCCTTCAGTACGGATTATCTGTTTTAACTCTCCAGACTGCTGGAAGTCATTACTTTCAGAGCAGTGTTATCAGTGCTATCATTTTCTTGTACCAACGTCTAGACCTTAGTTATGAGGAAAGTCTGATTGTTTGGTGGCAAATACTTTCTAGGATCTAAATGGTATTGCACCCAATGCCCCATCTTTATCACAAACCGGAGGGCCTGTGCATGCAATTCATGCACTGCGGGGGCGGGTGCTTAGCCCAGCCTGCGCCCTCTCGCAGTTTGGGAGCCCTCACGGGATGTCCAATTGCTGGGTTAGGCTCACTCCCCACGGCTGAGCGGTGCTCCTTGTGTGGGAGTGCACTAACCACCTGTGGGCAGCTCCTGCACTGAGTGTCTGCCCCCTGGTGGTCAGTGCATGTCAAAGTGACTGGTTATTCTGCCGTTTGGTTGATTTGCATGTTAGCCTTTTATTATACAGGATAATCTTAATATTTGTTCACTATCCTGAGATTGAATTTATAAAGGGATATCTTATTCATCTTGGGGAATCCAGGGAGAGGTGGGTGGTTCAGGATTATTGGGTGGATTCTGGCCTGGTGGATGGTATCCAGGAGTGAAACTATTACAATCGGAGGTACAAGGGCTCAGAGCCAGGAAATGTTTGCTGTGAACAAAGAGCCACACGTACTTTGCGGTTCCCTTAGCGTAAGGTTCACAGGAGGAAGTGGTGAAAGGTGGGGCTATAGAAACAAACAGAGGCCTGAGCTTTGCATGCAATATTAAGAAACGTGTATTTCATACTCCAGGTGGAAAGTTGTAAGGAGGGGAATGGCGATATCAGATGTATATGTTATGTTGGCTGTGGTTGGTTATATGAAGGTAGCTGTAGACATGTAGGAGGAAATGATGATGACAGTATGAGCTAAGTAAGCTAGTGATCAAAACAGCTGGAGAACAGCAAAAGAGCAGAGCCAACTTTTAAGACAGGACTCCCTCCAGCCCCCCCAGGACAAATGGCAAGTCCATCATAAGTGGTCCGAAGTCTGGGTGCATCGGGATGTGTTATCCTCTATTGTCTCACCGCCTTGGGACACAATTTTACGGCAGCGATATGACACAACTGCCCCCGCTTTGTCCACCAAACAGAATACAGTACGTACGCCTTCAATATGTCAGCCTGTGTCATCTCCCTAAATACATAATTGATTTTCAACAACAAAACAAAAAACAGCTGGAGAAGAGGAGGAGTAGATAAGTATCTTGGGCCTAAAACTGCCTGACCTTGATGATGAGTTGGATGTGGGAAGTAAAAAGAGTGTACCTAGCTGAAGCCGGTTTGGCTCAGTGGATAGAGCGTCGGCCTGCGGACTGAAGTGTCCCAGGTTTGATTCAGGTCAAGGGCATGTACCTTAGTGGTCAAGGGCACATCCCTGGTGGGGAGTGTGCAGGAGGCAGCTGATCGACTTTTCTCTCTGCCCCTCTTCCTTCCTCTCTGTAAAAAATCAATAAATATATATATATATTTTTTAAAAAGAGTGTACCTACCACATATCTGGCTTGAGTGTCTAAGTGGATGGTGATACCATAACCTGTGATAAAATATGGAGATGGACCTCGTTTTATTTTGTTGTTATTGTTGGACCAGAGGGCCATGATATTTGCTTTTTCTTATTTGACTTGGAAATGGCGTTAAGGCACATAGGTATGTATTACCAGCCAACAGGTGCTTCCTGAGCCCGCAGCTCAGGAGTCAGTCCACAGTGGAAGTTAAGAAATGAGATCTAGTTGAAGGAAGTTGAAACCATTTGGGTATTGAAGAGATGTGCAAAGTGGTGAGCCCTGGGTGGAATTAAGGATAGGTGAAGAAATAGGAACCTCAGGGAGGTATGAGGAGCACCTGGGATAAGGGTGGCACTGAAGCAAGAGTATATAAAAGGTCAGAAGGAGATCGTGGTCAAGCGATTAAATGACACTGAGAAATACAATTAGATAAGAATCCAAAAATTGGATTTGGCGAACAGAAGGTCATGGGTAATACTCATTTGGTCTTTAAAGATATTATTGAGAACATGCTATGTGACAGGACCTGTGCAAGTTTCTATAATCTATACTAATAAAAGGGCAATATACTAATTAGACCGGGTGATCGGACATCTTCTGGACATCTGATTTCCTTCCGGACAATTAGGGGGCAATCAGGCCAGTAGAGGGTGCAGTTAGGGGGTGACCAGGCTGGCAGGAGGGAAGTTTGGGGGCAGCCAGTCCGGCAGGAGGGCAGTTGAGGGGCGACCAGGCAGGCAGGCGAGCAGTTAGGAGCCAGCGGTCCTAAATTTTGAGAGGGATGTCCGACTGCCAGTATTGGGCCTAAGCTGGCAGTCAGACATCCTCCAAATAGTCCCTGATTGGAGAGGGTACAGGCCGGGCTGAGAGACACCCTCCCCCCTTCCCTTACATGATTTTCATGCACAGGCCTCTAGTAAAGCAATAAACAAGATGAGCATGATCTGAATCCTTTTAGATTTCATCAACTGGGGGAGTAGAGGGTTTGGATAGGAGGATACAGATAAAGAGTTTTAAGATATAGAGTAAGAAATGCTCCGACAGGGCTAGTGCAGGTTGCTTCTCACTTCATGGCTACAGTGTCATGAATATCTGTGCTGGGGATGCTCTTCCTACCTCCGAGTCCTCTTAACTGGTAAACTGCTACTCGACCTTTATTTCTCAGATCAAATGTCACTTCCCTTGAGAATCCTCTCTGACCCTTAGGCCACATCAAGCTCCACCTCTCAAGCACTCTTTCCACAACTTGTTCTTTTCCTGCATAGCATCTGCCACAGCTTATGAGTGTGTATTTAGTTGTACACTTGAGTAGACTATAAGCTCTTCCGGGGCAGGACCATATCAGGTTTTATCAATGGACAAATGGTTAATTGTGGAATGCATGAATGAGTTAATGTTTCCTGGAGAAAAAATAGTTGATCTGGATATATCAGTAGCATGGGATTGTAGCCAACTAAGATGAGTAAGAAAAGCTGTGAGCCCTAACCAGTTTGGTTCAGTGGATAGAGCGTCAGCCTGTGGACTCAAGGATCCTGGGTTTCATTCTGGTCAAGGACATGTACCTTGGTTGCAGGTTCCCCAGTCCTGGTCGGGATACGTGCAGAAGGCAGCCAATCAATGTGTCTCTCTCACATCGATGTTTCTCTCTGTCTCTCATTCTCCCTTCCATTCTCTGTAAAAATTAACGGAAAAATATCCTTGGGTGAAAAAAAAAAAAAAAAAGGAAGAAAGAGAAAAGCAATGAATATAGAATATTCTTTTGAGAAGCTTGATAAAAATGGAAGAGTGAGGGTGATTATTGGCTAGAAGTTCATGTGGAATTAGAGAAAGGATTTATTAGGATGTGGCAATACCTGGACTATTGGCAAGCTAAGCAGGGCACAGTTGCAGAGGGAAGGGGTCAAAGTGAATGTGAAGGAGGGGAAAACTAGCATCTGAAGATTTCTGAGAGCATGAGGCACAAGCTCTGGGGAAGAAGGAAGAAAATTAGGAGCTAATTTTTAGTACAACCCTAACCTGGAGAATAAGAATTGGACAGTTCTACACTCTCATTCAAAAATTCCTGTCACAAATCACAAGACTTAACTTGAGATGTATATGAAATTTCCTGTAACAAAGAAAACAAGTACATTGAAGCACAAGTACATTGAGGAGGGCAGATACTAAAAATACATTGTTTTGTGTGTGTTTTGAAAAGCAAAAATCAAAATACTTTTGGTACATTGTTTTTAAAGCTAGGAAACAGTAAGCATATTTCCAATTACATACCTGTTTTTCAGGGATCATATGGACCACGGATGGCCTTGCCATTACCTTTCTGCTACAGCAGTACATAATGCCATTTTAGGTTGCCAGACAATAATGAGAATTACATTTTAGAACCATATATGTTTTTTATGAATAATCCCTTATTTACAGGTGGTGCTATGTACTATGAATAGCATAGGCTCAAAAATTGGCTGTTTTGTTATTTGTCTACTATATTATGAACTTAATAGCAAAAACTCCTATTAAACAAATATCTGGCATATTCTGAACATTCATCTCATGACTTGTAAGCGTAAAGGGGTATATCACAACATTTAGTGTTTAAATATTTGACTCCTTTAAGTATCAGTCATCCTTATTTATTTAGATGGAGAAAAACCCTGTGAGTAATATCAAGCCAAGTGACATTTGTGGTTTATGAATAGTCAGTTCAAGCTAATAGATTAGGAATATCTGGTCTGTCCTACCCTATTTCAGTCTCTTAAGTAAAAACAAAATTTTGATTCTAAATTATAGCCACTGGGTGATTTATTTGTATTGTTTTAGCCATGCTAAGTCAATGAATGTTTTGAAACTATAATAAAAACAGTTTGATAAAATAATTTATGTAAATGTAATTTAAGCCTACATTTTAAGGCTCTATATTTTAAAAATAAAGATGGCATTGTCAAAATGTGCTCTTGAATGAAATATATAGGGAACTCATTTAGCATATGAAATATATTATTCCCTGGGTTTTAGACCAAAATTACAACTTACTTAACAAATGTGAAAAGTAATATCCCCTGTTGCACAGTAACTTACATTGTATCAATTTGTTTTTGTTAGTATCAAGATATAATATATTTTCATAAAATCAAAATATATTTACAGTAATATTAAAGGAAGTAGTACTATGTATTTAATAGTTGGTAAATTAATGAAATTATTTTCTCATGATTAAACCATTACTTTGTGTGTATGAAGTGGTCAAATTAATATATAGAACCATATAATCCTGCAATGTACAAGGTTACTATAGAGTATTGTCAGAACTTGGAATTTTATCACCTCCTGTACAGAAATATTGGACCAACAATATTTTGCCTGCTGTGCTCAGAATATTATTTTAGAAATAAGGAAAAACTGCTCAGAGAGACTATACATTGCTGTCTTTGTGATTTTAATGAAAAAGTTAATTTGCCCCATAACGATTTTAGAAGTCGATGAAGCAATATTACACAGATATAATGTGACAAATGGTGGGTGAAATTTTGAGGAAAATGAACTGTTGGTGACAAGTTGAACTTACTAGAACAATCTTCTTGTCAGAAAAAGCTTTGATACTGTTTTAAAGGAAGAAATGAGCTGGTATTTCCCCCACCCCCCCACCCCCCCGAAAAGCTAAAACAAGCAGAAAGACTCAGATTTGCCTTGTGCAGGAGACTGGAAGCATGTCAGTCTGACTAATGCAAAGGTTATTCTGTCATTTAACAAAGATATGATTGACTTCTGATTTTATCTTTAAGTTCATAATAAGAGGCTACTTAGCATGATAAAGACACAGACATGAATCAAAACCGTTCTCTATTCACTCTAGCAGCTTACTTTTTCTGAGCTCTGGTTATGAGTAAGAATGCCAGTCTCATGGTTCAGTTGTGAGGCTTAAAGGTGCTAATCTGTGTATAATGCTTGGCACATGATGCGCTCTAAGCAAATATTAGTCCTTTTCTCTCTGCTAGTCAAACACAACACTGCGCTTTGTGATCAGGAGAAGTTAAGCTTTATTGTCTCCATTTCAGGATCAAATACAGCCCAGGAGGAAAAGGTTGAATGTATGACGAACTTTATTTTGGCTGCTCAGCCGTTCTCTGTAAACATGCTCAGGTGGTTTAAAGAGGAATCAGAAATGGTGCCAAGGTCCAGCAGGAGCTTTGGCCTGCACTCTTCCTGTGCACCAGCCACTGTGCTGACTGGGTACGGGCACAGGGATCGCTCTTCAGAATGGTTCCCAGAAACAGGCCCCACAGAGGGGAATGCTGGGCTAGGGCCGAGTTTACCTGAAAGGTAAAGAGCTCAGGCTTCAGAGACCCTCGCCTGCCAAGTCCCTTCTTAGACTCGTATCTCATTTGTGTTTGTAATTTACATTCTTCTCCTTAAAGAGGGCCCTCCAATCAGATAACCTTCAGGCCCCATAAATCCAGCATCTGCTCTAACTAGACTTGTCAGGTAAAAGAAAAAAAGTCTATACAATTTTTTTTTTTTGGTAATGTATTTTTATTGATTTCAAAGAAGGGAGGGAGGGAGGGAGGGAGGGAGGGGGGGGTAGAGAGAGAGAGAGAGAGAGAGAGAGAGAGAGAGAGAGAGAAACATCAATCATGAGAGGGAATCATTGATTGGCTGCCTCCTGTATGCCCCCTATAGGGGATCCAGCCCACAACCTGGGCATGTGCCCTTCAGTTTGCAGGCCGACACTCTATCCACTGAGCCAAACCGGCCAGGGCTCGATACAATTTTAAAAGGATGGTTTGTCCAATAGCAGAAAAAGTAAGTATTGCCTATATTGACCAAATAATGAGTTGTTAGTGACCTTTGACCACAGATGCTCTTTGCCCTTCACCATAGAAGGTGGTGTCTAGTTCAGCATCTGCCCAAGAATTATCCATGTCAAGAAGTGAGGAAGGGGCCACCTGGCAATCAGGAGGTGAGCTGTTGCATCGCCCACGCTACTCGAATTTTTCAGTGCATAAAGGGGAACCAGTATTACATTGTTCTGACTCAGTAGGTGTCAAACAATGGGCTGAGCCCTGTACATGCATTATCACGTTAAGTAGTATTGAAAATGAGGCTTGGGAGAAGTCAAGTAACTTTTTTTTTTTTTTTCATTGATCTCAGAGAAGCAGGGAGAGGGAATGAGAGACAGAAGCATAATGATGAGAAGCACTAATTGGCTGCCTCCTGCATGCTCCATATTGGGGGTTGAGCCCACCACTTGGGCATATGCCCTGACCCAGAATCGGACTGTGACATTCGATTCATAGGTCGACTCTCAACTACTGAGCCATGCTGGCCGGGCTCGAGTAACTTTTTTATACAGCTAGTGGAGGCAGAATTTAAACAGAGAGCTTCTTCAAATCAAAACTCAGGCTCTTTCAACCTCCCTATGTGGCCAACGGTTACCTGCTGAGAATCAGCCATGGGGAGAGAATGGATATTTAACCTACAATCCACCTCATGATTTTGAATACCTAGCATCCTGTCAGAAACTTAGTGCACTGTTCTTCCTTGGTCCCTTCACAGAACTTGGGTTAAGTGCCTGTAATGTGCTGCCCTGTACTTAGTTATTATCTCTTCAAAATTGTCACTGTCCTCTAGAAGCTTTCCAGATGGGTGCGCAGGCAGACAGGCAGATAGATAGATAGATGATAGATAGATAGATAGATAGATAGATAGATAGATAGATAGATAGATAGATAGGCAGGCCTATGCTCTATCGACTGAACCAAACTGGTTTCTGTGAACATTATTTTTAATGAAATATGTAAAGTCATGGACTGTGGCCAAAGCTTAACTAAAAAGAGTCAAGCAACCACTGGAGGTTTGTTTTGTTTTTAAATATTTTTTATTGATTTTTTTTAAAGAGAGGAAGATAGAGGGATAGAGAGTTAGAAACATCAATGAGAGAGAATCAGCTGCCAGCATACATGCCCTTGACTGGAATTGAACCTGGGACCTTTCAGTCTGCAGGCTGATGCTCTAGCCACTGAGCCAACCTGGTTTCAGCACCACTGGAAGTTTTGACTCACATGATTACATGTGACGTTCTCAATTGCATTAAAATATTCACTGAACACTAGTCCCAAAGCAGTGTCATGGGTTGAAATGCTCAATAGTCAAGTGGTATTGGAGACATTTTAAATAAATTTCCTAAATAAAGATACAATGATTAAAAATGTATGTATGATAAGAATAAGTGGGATGTAGCTTGAATGTAGTAAGTGCCTACTCATAATGAAATGGGAAGGCTGCTTTTATTGGTCCTGTTTCAATCACATGAGAGTGGACAGTGTTACCAAACCTTTTTTATGAAATACTAAGTTCTCTTTCATGAATGCTCATCTGGGAAACTGAGTGTGCACATCCTGGAATGAAAGATGGCGCCAATTCATGAGTGTCTATGAGGATTCTGTCTGTGCCAAGTATCCAGTTATATCTCAAAGAGTAAAGTCAGTGCTGAGACAGTGACTGCCGCATTGGGTATACAGTGGACTAGTCAAGAATAAGAGCCTTGTTGCATTAAGGGTGAAGTTGTATTTCATGTCACTTGGCTGCAACAATTGAGGAAGGTGTTAGTTGCACAAATAGAATTCTGTAAACAGTTCTATACACATATTTGCAAATGATACTCGGAAACTAAAATGGTATTATGAATACACTTTTAGCTCCTAACATTTCCTTCCACACACACAGCTTTCTGCTCCTTGATGATTATTCAGAAAAAAAGTTTTACATAATACGGGCTTTTAAGGAATACTCTTTATCTCCTCTTTAAAAAAAAAAAAAAAATATATATATATATATATATATATATATATATTATTGATTTTTTTTACAGAGAGGGAGAGAGAGAGTTAGAAACATCGATGGAAGAGAATCATCGATCAACTGCCTCCTGCACACCCCCTACTGAGGATGTGCCCACAACCAAGGTTCATGCCCTTAATCAGAATCGAACCTGGGACCCTTCAGTCCGCAGGCTGGTGCTCTATCCACTGAGCCAAACCGGTTTCGGCTCTTTATCTCCTCTTATTCCCGCAGTCACCTTGTTGGACACAGCTTACACAACATCCCCTTTCCCAGCATTTTAAAATGCCTCCTGACCATTGAGTTGGGTGTATGTCTAGGAAAGCATGTGAACTTTCTTTGGGATGTGTTAGTTTAAACATTAGTCATAACCAGCCAACAGCATGAGTACCTGAAATGTTACTGAGCTTTGCACACATGAAGTGTTTGACACAAAGACGATCCTGGAGAACATGATTGCAAGCAAATTGAAAGGCTCAGGACTGCTGTGTAAGAAAGGTTCATCTGGTGGCAAAACTTGCAGATGTTGTTTCATACATTTGCCAGATTTACTTGTTGAAAGTTTTAATCGCCTTTCCTTTCCTTCCCCTCTTTTGCTGACACAGATCCACATCCAGAGAACTGAAGGGTGTGATCACATGACCTGTTCACAGTGTAACACTAATTTTTGTTATCGATGTGGGGAGAGATACCGCCAGCTCCGTTTCTTTGGAGACCACACATCAAACCTCAGTATATTTGGATGCAAATATCGCTACCTCCCAGAGAGACCTCATCTAAGGAGATTCGTGCGAGGGTCGGTCTGTGGTAAGTACGGGACATGACCTTGAGGAATCTTCTCTGGGGAAGTGGGCAGTGATAGCAGAACTCAGAAATGGAATAGCCACGGTAATGCTGACCACTACCAGCTAGCCAAGTGGGGCCTTTGCCCCCAAACAGGAGGGAGATATTCTCTCTCCCTTCGAGTTTACAATGAAAAACTTAAGTTTCTTGGCAGGATCGTCTTATATGAGCCACCAGATTTTGTTCAAAACACAAATTGTTCATTACTCTGCAGAAATGTAAAATTAATTTTAAATTTCTGTAACCTATTGTAAGGCACCTATTGAGAGAAACGTCACATTTATTTTTATATTGACAATACCTAGCAGTGAATCTTACACCTAACTTCTCTTTATTCATAGAGGAAATGCTATACAGTAAAAAAAAAAAAATCCATATGTTTCAGAGCCCTTAATGGAGTTTCGTTGTATCCAAATAGTTGATAAAGTCACTGTATATCTTTCCTAATGTATTAATAGCTAACAATTAATGTACTGAGTAGCAAATGCCCTCAGAGCATACAAACCCCAGTGTTCCCTCCCTCTTAATCTTCAACAGCACACAATGTCATACACAAATATGTAAACATAAACACAGGTTTTTGCTCTGGGCTGGTTCCACCTTCATGTGGGCAGTTCTTCAGACCTCCTAGTTGTTTCAATAGCACTGCACTCCCCTGGAATGAACCCACTGCGGATCTCTTCCTCTCTTCCTCACAAAGGACTCCATTGTGTCTTTCTGTGGTAGCTTCCCATGTATTATACAGGCAACACTTGTTAACATCTTCCACATGGCCCGCTTTCTACCTCCTTTTGTCTGGTGACTTCAGGAAACTGTTGTAGAGCTCTCTTTAGCCCTCCATCACTGCTGTTGTAAACCACTCCTCTCTCCAGAATCGTATGATGGTTAATCAGGCCTAAGCCGGTGCTGAGGATCCATTCCCAGCAGGTAAAAAAGAGAACATGTATTTTAGAATTCACTTTAATTTATGGAGACCAGTGCCATCATTTTCTAAAACCTTGTATAACCTCTATAAAAATGTCCTTACGGAATTTCAAATGTAATTTTCCATAGCCAACATAATTCAATATAGTCAACATTGGTTTTAATAATTTTCAAGTATTTGATTTGCTTATAATGGTGTAGGGGTGTCGAACTCAATCAGAGAAGGGGCCAAAATCTAAAATCCAGCCTAAATCGCGGGCCGAATGGTTTACTGAACAGTCATAAACTGTCATTGTGATGGAAACGCAGTGGAGTGCAGTGATGACAGCGCGGTGTGGGCCACATTGCAAGGCCTGGCGGGACGGATTTGGCCCGCGGGCCTTGTGTTTGACACATGTGGTGTAGGATGTAATTATATAACCAATATTTATCAGTTTAATAGACTTGGGAGGGATATCCAGGGAATCTAACCGCTATTGATAATAGAAATACCATGAGAAAACTAATTGCAAATTAAGTTTGAGTTGTAACCTATTTATAAGTCTATGCATGCAGAGAACAACCTAAACACACAAAATCCTAATTTTTTTGCATCGTTCTTTTCTTCCTTCTTCAGTGCCATTTAGTGGCATGATTGTTCTTTTCCTTCCATTCACTAGAATCCTCTTCTCAGGCAAGAGTCTAGTTATTTAGCAGCCTGTAGATTACACAGCCCATAGACTAGCGGTTCTCAACCTCTGGGTCACGACCCTTTTGGGGGTCAAACTGCCCTTTCACAGAGGTCGCCTAAGACATCCTGCATATCAGATAAATATGATTCATAACAGTAGCAAAATTACTGTTATGAAGTAGCAACGAAAATAATGTTATGGTTGGGGGTCACCACAACATGAGGAACTGTATTAAAGGGTCATGGCATTAAGAAGGTTGAGAACCACTGCCATAGAATAGACATTGTCAGCAGGGAAATATTTTCTCTGTTCCTTCTTTTCTGTTTTTATTTAAAAACACTACAGTCAGCTTTCTGTAAATGATCTTCTTTTGGGCCTGATTTCTGTTCGGAGTGTGTGAGCGTGTGTCAGAACAAACCTGCAAAGCAGGAGCAGCTGGCCTTGGGATAAGCTCTCCCTCCCACACAGACCTTCCACCACCAGCGCAGCTGCCTCTGACTCCCGAGGACCAAACTCCCCGTGGAGTGGCTCCCACTTCTCCCATCTGCACAGAAGGCAGGACAAGGGGTTACTCTGTCACAGGGGTCACCTTTGCTGCCACGTAAGAGGGGAGAAGGATTGATCCTAGGGAAGTCCTCCCGCCCGCTGTTCTTATGTAACCCAGTTTGCTCCCTTGGTTAGGGACCGCCGCCTCCAGCTGTCCTTGGACAGAGGCACTAGGGGCTGCTCTTCTCTCACAGCTGGAGGTGGGAGCCATGGTCTACATTATGGATGGCCACAAGGCCAGTTAGAGATCAGAGGTTCTGGAGAACAATGGGGACCAGGGATACGAGGGCAATTAGCCGCCTCTGACAGGGGAGCATCTCCCTGGGAGAGAGGAAGCAGAGTATTCAGTGAATGGTTTGGGGAATAGAAGTGAGGGAAAATGCTCCATTCTCATATTGTTCCATACAAATATACAAAGCATCAAATTAAAGCATATAATGGCAAAGAAAATACAGGTCTTTAGTTGATTTCTAGATTACAAATAATTTATATGAGCAAAAACAATGGCATTCCTCCAATAAAAAATTTTTAAGAGGACAAAGAAGTCTGGAACTAGAATTGAAGGCATAGATGCTGGACTTTCCTACTTAACTGAATGAATTGGAAATTTAGTGCAATTCTTTTGCAAAGGAGTTTGAAAGTAAAACGTGAAGGACATTTTAAAATGTTGTGTCTGGATAGTCAACAACAGTATTTGCAAGTATAATTTAAAATAGCAATGAAAGGTAAAAATTAAGCTTAAGAATAAATAAGATATGATAAATGGATATGAAAAAGCATTATTTTAACTACTGAGAATGGTATTTTAAAAGAATTGTTAGTGATCTGTGAATAAAAAAATATATGCTTAATCCCTCAAAATAGTTTCAAAAGTAGACTTAAACATGCCTTAAACATTGATTACATGATTGGAATAAGTTTATTACTTCCTAGAGAGAAAAAGCATGTATCTGAGTCTTAGAGTTCTGTAATGGTTGGGGGGAAATCAATGCTGTTACTTTGTAGTCACGTTTCATTGCTATTATAAAAAATATACTAATAATTATTTTAAAAGGATACATGATTTAACATACTGAGCTACATGCACAGGAGAGAAACAGATTCTTTTCAAATATGCAAGCCAAGCTCAGCCAGTGTGGCTCAGTGGTTGAGTGTTGACCCATGCACCAAGAGGTCACTTGTTCGATTCTGGGACAGGGCACATACCCAGATTGCATGTTGGGTCCTTAGTTGGAGGTGTGCAGGAAGCAGCTGATCAATGTTTCTCTGTCATCAATGTTTCTGTCTCTCTTTTTCCTTCTCCATTTCCCTTTTTCTTTCTAAAAATAAATAAAAACATATTTTAATAAATAAAATATGCAAGCCAATATATTCTAACCAGTTTAACATAGCTTTAAGAATGAACAAAATGGCCGGCACCGATTTGGCTCAGTGGATAGAGCGTCGGCTTGCGGACTGAAAGGTCCCGGGTTCAATACCGGTCAAGGGCATGTACCTTGGTTGCAGGCACATCCCCAGTAGGGGGTGTGCAAGAGGCAGCTGGTCGATGACTCTCTCTCATCGATGTTTCTAACTCTCTATCCCTCTCTCTTTCTCTCTGTGAAAAATCAATAAAATATATTTTAAAAAAAAGAATGAACAAAATGTAATTGTTCAGTGAGATTTAGTATTACTAAATTGGGTTCTGTCATTGGTGAAAACTGTAAGTAAAGCCCACGGTGTCAATTGAATGGCAATCTTTTACAATTACATGTTAAAAACTGTATTTTCTATCTGTCTGGTCATGATACCAAATGGTTCCAAAAGACCATTTCTTAAGAATAAAAATACTGACATTTTTTCCTGGCTTCATTATGTTTCTATTGTTTTTATGTAATTGGGTATTCCAAATTACTGTCCTTCATCTGTGGAATAGTGTTGCTGCTTTATTTTTAAACAGCTAAGTGTTTCTACTGCCAAGTCCCTCCATTCCTTCCTCATCTCTTCGTATGTCTGGGCTCTGCATCTACACTCTATGTCACATGCCTTAGGGTGAAGATGATTGATTAAGACATAACGACAGGATATTAACTGTTAGGCTTCTGTGTGTGTGCTAGTGCCTTTCAGAGTTCGTGGGATTCTGATTGTGAACTCTGCTGTGTTTGCATATACCTGGAGTTTATTGTAATCAGTGCTCAATTATCTATTTAGGGGGTAAAAAAGACTGATGGATGCCTTTTGGCATCCTTATCAACATTTAGCCTTAGTGCTTATTATAGAGAGCTTCCCTTTAAAATTTGTTAAGATGATTTACTTAAATAACTTCCGATATATTGTATGTTTATTGGTTGTTTCCTCTAAAATAGTACTGCAATATCTTGTTTATAGTTGTTTATTAGGTGTTCATATTGTTTCCTTTGGACCGGGAAGGAAATAAATCACTTTTCCAGAGGTAGGATTGGGCTGAGCCCTCTACAGCACCTACTAGCTCTCTGTTCTCTGAGCTAATTATATTTTTGAGACACAACTCAGATTGTGTCACTCCTTAATCTTTCAGAATCTTGAAAATTGAACGTGGAAGAGACCTAAGGGAAAAGCACAAAGATGAATGGTCCTGGGGAAATAAAGTGAGCCAGTAGCTTCGTAACTTTTTTGCTTATAAAGGATCAATGGTTTATGAGATGTTGGACTAATGTGCCCAGGGCTGCAGTGAAGTTACCAAACCTACATCTGTATATAATGGTTCTACATCTGATACATTTCCTTAGAGAATCACTGCCTTCCTTATAATTAGACTGCCTTTAAAAAGTAATATACACTGTGGTATTAAAAACATAGCTGAAATGGTTGGATATTATGATTTGCTCTAAGACTCTAAATGGTTTTGCCTTTTGTTTTCCAGCTGGAAAATTGTTTGTTGCACCTCTAATCCTGGTCCTGGGATTAGCACTAGGGGCCATAGCAGTTGTAATTGGTAAGAAACACTTAACATATCTGAGATTGGCATTCTCTGAGTGCCATAGAGAATGAGTGCAAATGTAATAATGTGAGTCTGTTATTAAGTGGACATGATGTCTGTTCCATGCTTGCTTTAGATAGGCAACTGATTTACAGATTCTGAGGCTCATATTTCATACAGGATGTATTTGTGTGGCACTTGTTCAGTCAATGGACATTTTGTACCAGGTATCTTATAAAGCATCATTAACCTTTTAAATAATGATTTCCATACAACTAGTCTTTTAATAAAACAGACCAGTGGCCTAGAGCCCAGATTTTTAAATTCTGAGTTCAGGTTGGATCATCAAAGAAAAGAGGCTCCGGTACATACACCCTTGGATGTTTGGTTTGTTCCAGTGAAAGAGTGCCCTGGGTGGGAAGAGATACCTTTGAGTGATAAGAACATATACCCAACATATACTTGAGCACTGACAAATCAAAACTGTATCAGCGATTTGTATAGTTTTGTGCACAGAAACATAGTAAAATTCGTTTTTGAAAGCAGTGGTTTCTGAGACTCTAGCTTTAAAACACCCTAGAGAGCCGGGCCGGTTAAGCACAGGCTGTGGATCCCTCTCCACAGTTTGTGATTCAGTGTCAGGGCAGTGCCCATGGGTTTCTAGTTCCAAAAATGTCTCAGGTGATGCTGCTGCTGCAGGACCAGAGACCACACATTCACAGTCATTGCTGTAGAGCACATTAAGTTAAAAGCTATAGGTAGAGGCACCTCTGATGCCTTTCACATAGTGGATGGCATTTTTTTTCCTAAATAATACTATAACTTTTCACATGTAAAGTTCTATTTAACGAGTAATTTGCACATGTAGGACAGATGGAATTATAAAGTAACTGACATTTATTACAATGAGCCAGTCTTTATGTAGTAGATACTATTGCTATCTGCATTTTACAGTTGAGGAAACGAAGGCTTCCTGGGCCTTTTAAGTGGTAGAGCGGGGGATGAAATCTGACATTTGGCTCCGCAGCCCATGTTGTTAAGTAACACATTATTCTGTCTAAATTATGGATATCATAATATGCAGATGGTATAACTAGAGCTAATAAATAAGACTTAATCCTAAGGTTTGATATTTTGATAGAAAACATTGTTCCATTTTCAAACCGATATCACTGAGACTGTGAAAGAGGGGAGAGACCTAAAGAAAAACAACAAAGAATGAAATCTTGTAGAAGTAAATGCATTTTGTGCCATAGGTATCTCTCCTCTTTTCACTTTCATATATGGCTAAATTATGATGATTTGGAAATCATTTTCAAAATGGAAGATTTTCAGCTATGTAAACTGAAATGCCTCTCCTTCTAATGAGCTCACTGTGTTGTTTTGTTTTGTTTTAATCCCTAGGTTTATTTGTATTTCCTATCTATTGCCTTTGTAAAAAACAGAGAAAACGATCACGGACAGGGATGCACTGGTGAAGTGCACATCACTTCACTTACCTAAGCTGGTCCGGGTCGGAGCTATCCAGAATGGCACACCCGCCTGAGAGTTGCGTCTTGAAACACAGCGAGAGGACCCTTCTGCCATCCGTGTCTCCGTGGCTCTCTGCAAGTCACCATGCCTTGAGCTCTGTTGCACTCCCCACATGGTACCCTGGCCTTTCCTGGTGTTGATTGCTGCTTTTATAAGATGGTCACTTTCATATACTCTAAACACCTGTGTCATAATTCTGATCTTCTTCATGGGTCTTGGGAGAAATTATTTTGCGTGAGGACCAGTTACCCCCAGCACTGTCTGAGCATGCCTCTCCCAAGAGTTGCTTGGACTGTCTTTGTACCTGAACCCTCCTCCAGCCCATCTCTGAGACTTGGTGTGAGCAGCCAAAGTGCCACCTGTCCCAACAAGCAAGGCCACTCACCCTGCTTTCCTCTGTGGCCCACGCAGAGTAATTCCTTCCTCCTTCAGATGCTGTCATTGTTTAAAAAAAAAATTTTAAAAATCTCAGTGCCCAAAGGGAACTAATGAAGTTGTTGAAAAGAATCATGAGTTACTGAAGTGTATACGTGTAGGGGTGTGAATGTGTGTGTGTATAAAGATTTGTATTGAAATTCGACCCAGTGACCTTGTACTGGTCAACTTCCACGCCTCTACACTCTTTTCCCACATTTTCGTAGATCTCTTTAAAGATGATGGTTCCTTTGTGAGCGTAATTTGAGAATGTACTGAATTAAAGTCCATTTAGACAACAGGCTCTTTCGATTGTGGACCCTTTTCTATTATCTTGCTCTCTCTTTGTCACACACATGCACACATATGCGCACACACACACACACACACACAAATGTGTGCCTTGTCACCCAAGGATTATCAAACTTTATAAGCTGACAAAACTGATTGACTAGTTTTAGGAAATTCTCAAGACCTCAACATTCAGTCTTTCAGTTTTATATTTTGGCTTACGTGTTTCACTATATGAATAAAAATTTTAGGGAGAATTAGTTAATTTAAATGGCAGGGTTGCTGTGGAAAAGACTGTGTAAGCCTTTAAATAAATCCCCATTCTGCTAATTTTTTTTTAATAACTTGTAATTACAAGTAATTCTGCTTTAGGTCAAGGTGTGGCATCATTTACTCTATCTTCTTACCTCTTTCACTTTTTAATTTGTCTCCAAGTTTTATTATTTTTGAAATATTTTTTTCTTATGTCTACTGCTCATATGCATAATAATGTGTTGGTATCTTCTCATAGAGGGGTAAATTAAAAAAAAAAAAGTTGGTATTTATGGGTTTATCTAAAATATAAACTGTTTTTGGAGAAGGAAACCAAAAAAATGAAGGAAATATTTTCAGGAAGTTTTAACAAGCTGAAAAGTTGTCGTAACTAAATTATGTTATTTCTTTGTTTTCATCACAAAAGTTCATCAGCAGAAGGGAAGTAAAGACCCCTAAGAAGACTGGTTTTCACTTGTTTCCAAATGCTTAAAATTAGTTACCTGCATAGGTATAGCATTAATTTCACAGCAACCTTGTGTGAGTTGAAATAGATGATGTGAGAAAACATGCATTAACATGGATAGTGTGTCTTGTTGAATTCCAAAGTATAAGAACATTTATGATTTTTATTTTATCTAAAAGTCAATGATATTCAAATTTCTGCATGACACTCAGAATAGCTATATCTAGTTAGAGGAGGGTGTGCCCTATGGTTCTGGAATGTCAGATTACTAAAGGATAACATGATACCAGAAAAAAGTGATGTGTTATATAATTTCACAATATCATCTTTCCATCCATCCATTCATTTGACAAATATTTATTGAGTGCTTATTCTACATGCTCTAGTATTAAAACCGAGAGAATAAGAATTTCCATCTTAAATCCATGTAATTTTTCCTAAAGTGCTTAATTTTTGTAAATTTGTCTCTTCCAGACTTAGGTGTTAGTTTGACGATACGTGAATATAATAATTCTAATCTAGTGGATATGGTTATGTGTGATATGTCTGTATATATACTATTTCTATAGAAACGTGTATATATATATTATCCATATATTTATGTAGGATATATATGTATACATATACAATACCTTTGTAGATGCATATGAATACATATGCCACAAACATATATATATATATACCAACTCGCTAAATAATATACTCACTGGTCTTAGATAATCTATTTTCTTAGGTGTTATGTCTGTTGCCTTTGGCCTACTCAGGGATTTTTCTTTCTTTCTTTGAATAACTATTCTTTGGGAGATACTTTTATATTATTTGGAAACGTTCCAATTTTCCAATTACCAAGTGGTATTTGTTACCAGTGAAGGCTGTTTCATCAATGCTTCAGCAAGCATGCACTGTGTTACATAGGATTGTCCTTTTTCTATAGCATGGATTTAAAAAAAAAAATGTATGTGTGTTTTCTCTTTAAAAGTTGTTATAGATGGGGCCTTTTATTGTTGGTGACTTACTGTAATTTGTGATTTTTTAAAACTAAGTGGCATTAAGATCTTAGAAAGAAAGAAGGAAAAAAAAAAGGATTATTTATATGTCAGTGCCAACATTGAAGTTAAAACTATAGTAATAACTTTTGGAATGAATTACAAAAACTGCTTTAGAGAAGGAAGCGTACACATAAAATGTCTTTCTATCCAAAGCTTCTCATTTTTATATGTTTTTATTGTAAATTTAATATATACGTTTTTTTAAAAAATCAAGTCATATAGAATGCTAACATACAACTTTCTCTACCTAACCCACTCCTTATTTTCTGGGGGTAGACTCTGTTAGTAATTTGGTATGTGTCCTTCCAGACACTTTCTACAGATATACTAACAATTGTGTGTGTGTGTGTGTGTGTGTGTGTGTGTGTGTGTGTGTATTAGTTTTATACAGACAGAATATCAGCATTCTTACTGTCCTGTGACTGTTTTCCATTTTATTATATATTGGTAGACACCTTTCCATAAGGGTTTAAATAAGACTTACCTCATTCTTTTATAAATTACTACAACATCTCCCACTGTGGGGCTGTACTTTAATTTATTTAATTGGTCCCCTGTTGATATCAACATCAGTTTTTACTTCTCTAGTACAAAGCATCAGTGAGGGTCCTCTACATAAATTGTTGTCACTTCGTGTTAACATTTCCATAAGTTCTTAAATTTGGTTTCTATAACACATTTGTAGTGCAATGTTAATGCATTTTCTGTGAATGAGATCATAGAGACTGTATATTTGAGATCTTTTTCTTGGAGAAAAAAAAAAGATTATATAGGAGTGCATAATTTTAAAAGAAAAGCGTCTTTTGCAGGATAGTTTTACTCGCGCTTAATTAGCCAAATAAATACTTTGCCAAGACATCTAAAAGAAAATTAATGTCATTCTAATAAAAAATAAAATTTAATGAGATATCTATAAGATATCCAAGGAAGATTCATTGATATTTGGATAGCCTCCTTTTAAAACTTGAGGGATTTAAATGAAATAACCAAACTGATAATGTTTGTCCCATTTTCTGGTAAACACTATCCGTGTTCATGCATGTTGCTGCACAAAGGAACTTAATTATGCCATTGTGAAAAGTAAGAAGCAATATCTTGGCAATTATGAATGGCCACCGTTATCTATAGAAAAATAGATGAGATGGTATGCAGGTTTGGTGGTTTGTTGGGACGGTTATAACTTGTGGAATAATGTGAAGCATCCCTTTCACAGTGAAGCTTAGCATTTCCTAAGAACCTCTGCGTGCGGACTTACCCAGAGGGCTCAGACCTTTGGTACAAGCAACATCGTGTTGCCACCACCTTGGTTTTCTGATAGGTGCTATTGTATCCTGAAGATGGAACGGACAGGAAAACCATCAAAGGTAATTAAACACCACTGAGTTACAACCTGATATCTCTAATTGTGCTTTCTGGCTGAGGTATCAGGATTCAGTGGTGCTTGTCTGGAGATTCCTTGTCTGGCCACACCCACCATCTCTTGAGTCCCTAAGTCCCAAGTGAACCTTTATCTTTCAATCCTACCACCAAAATATATGACCTTGGCCTCCCTAAAATACCCCAAACCACTGTAATCTCTTCTAGTCCTTGTGTGTGTGTGTGTGTGTGTGTGTGTGTGTGTCGCCCCCCCCCCCCCCCCCCCCATTTATCTCTACTCTGATGCTCTAGCTTTGGTTCACCGAAAGACAAGAGGAGAGGAAGGACACACACACACACACACACACTGGCATGTGCAAAGCATCAGCATTCCTTCCTGACCTGTGTCACATTAGGATACATCCACCATGACATCCATCCAGTTTCTCCTTTGTTAAACAATTGCGATTATTTTAGCATTGGACTTGTGTGCTGCCTGTTAAATTCATAATTACTTTTTTTTTTTTAAGTTAGTGGCCTAAATAGTACTACTTGGTATATTTCATCAAGGACTTCAAAATTTAAAATTAAATTATGCCAAAAGCCATTTTTAATTTTATAAACAAGCTGCACATATGCCTTAATGAGAGTCTTCCCATTGGGTTGTATGCCTGACCTTTTATGTTTGTGGCTGAAATCTATCCCAGCTATGGAAAGTAATGTTTCCTGTGGTTAGCTTTATTTTTGTGTTAATATCATAAACATAGCCTTAAAAGTCATTAATGCACTTTGAAACAGTTGTGCCATTGAAGTATTTGGACAGAATGAAAGAAACTGGTTATATTTATTTGTGTCAGTTCTTTAAATTTGGGGGGCATTCTGAAGCTGAAAATTTAAAACAAGTAAAATATATCTGGAAATTTTAGGTAGCTGAGTTTCTGAAATTATAGCAATTCTAAAAATTGGTCTCGGGAGCTCAACTATAGCAAATAATTAATAAATGCTACCTAATAACCTTGTTGGGATGTTTGTTTAAAAGATCAAGTTAATTTCTACTGCGAGTTTTAACTGCATTTTTGTATGTCATGAAATCTATCAAAGAAAGTCCACTAACGAGATATAAATGAAAACTATCACCAATGGCTAGTTTGAGAGTGTTTGTTTTCCAAGTCTTCATAACTTAAGTATGACGTTTTCCTCCTCCTATGGAAAGTAAGTTCCAAACTTCCCATGTTTAATGTGTATAACCACAAATATTACTTTAATAAGACAGAAATAGTTTCACAGGATCATTAAGATACGATCTGAACAAAAGCAGAGGCCCCAAAGGTGGGGAGTATTTAATACAGTGAAATGTCTTTTGGGAGCAAACCAATGATGCAGACCCTGAAAAGAGAAAGGCAGGGCAACTCTTTGCAACTGTGGCTTTCAGGGCAGAACGAATGCTCATTTCACAGCTAAGAGTGTGCGGCTCTTCCATGGCGTCCCACTGTAGTGAGGCCGGAAGGGGAGTAGCCGTTATCCAAGAAGCAGAGAGGCAGCAGGTCAGACCTGTGGCTGTCCATTTGGAGATTTGACTGGAGCCTCCACATATCACACACACAGTGCCAATGTTAGAAGCATGTAATTATGCTTATGACACACTACAAATGGGCATAAAGGCCAATACATTATTTGTTGTTGTTATTATTATTATTATTATTATTATTATTTTAAATACAAAAGATTGTCAGTGCTCTCCGCTCTCCCCACATACACCCCAGTTCCTTTTTACCTTATATATAAAAGCAGTTTCATTATGTGTATTTAACTCTATGTCACCTAGGTTATATTACCGATCAAAACTTTTTTCCTCTGGTCTCTCCATTTCGATTACTCTGTTCCACCATTCATGTTAAATGGTGCTCTTCCCTGCTTGTGAAGTGACACACTCACACTTCAGCATTGAGTTCCTTTTTTGTTGTTTAGATTTCCTGGTTGTCTTGCTTTTCCCCCTCTGTGGTTCCCTTCCCATCTTTGCCAAATGTGGGATAAATTCTGTCTCAGCGTTAACTCCTCTGACACTAATGAAATGAAATGCAAACACTGAAAGGACTTCATAATTTGGTAATGGTAGTGAGCATAACCTACTTTGGCTTATTTGTAAATTAAAATATATCAGAAGTACCTGGGACAGAGATGGAGAACCCTGCCCAGCCCTCTACAAGAAATAAAATGAATGAGATAGATGTCAGTTGGATCATAGAGCCTAAAATACTCTACAACCAAGCCTCATGAATACTGTAAGGTCAGTATTGTGTTTGCATATTAATTGAGCAGAAAGTGCGTGTAGACATTCATCCAACCTGACAACAGCTCATTCATCCAAAATGGCCAAATGTATGACTTATGGCAGTGGTCAGCAAACTGTGGCTTGCGAGCCACATGCAGCTCTTTGTCCCCTTGAGTGAGGCTCTTCCACAAAATGTCACATGTGGGTGCACACATACAGTGCAATTGAAACTTTGTGGCCCAGACACAGCAGTTGGTTTTCGGCTCTCAAAAGAAATTTCAATCGTACTATTGATATTTGGCTCTGTTGACTAATGGGTTTGCTGACCATTGGTTTATGGTCTTCGTTTTAGCAAGGAAGTCCCACAGCTTGGATTTGGGGCTGCATTTATATAGTATGGCATTTGTATGTAAGACTCAGTGACGGGTTTATAGTTAGAATTTTTGGTAATCTATAGATCACATTAATTTTAACTGATAATTAGCCCTATTCCCGAGAAACCATTTGTCATTTGCAAATATTCAACTGTTTCATTGGTATGATTTTTTATACAAGCCACACACAAGATATATTTAATATCGGTTTAGTACATGAAGTGGGAAAGTTAAGGGAGAGTCACAAGTATTAAAGGGTCCCAGAAATTGCAAAAATAGTGCATTTCACAGATTCTGCCTTGCAGCTGGCACGCTGTGCTGTCTATCAGTTCCCCACAAAACTGTTAGGTGTTCACCTCATGTCCCGGTTGGGAAAACAGTCTCAATAATCCAGTAAATTCTTAAAAATAACTTTTTAAAATGACCATATATCCTTTGTGTCCAAATATACTTTCACTGTTCCTTTCAAATAATACTACCTAATATTTATATAAATATTATGCTTTATGTTCCTTTGTAAAGAAAATTCTAAAATATATGATTTTTTTAAATTAGCTGATTACAAGCCCTTTTTCGAAGGCTTATTTTTTAAAAAGTTCCATATGGCCATAGTTTACTTTTGATATTTGATCCTTTTCATTGTAATTAAAATTCTATAGATGGTATTGAAAAAAGTAACCAATCTTATAATTCATATGATACTTAGAATAGTAATGGATACATATCTGGATATATAAATCCATTTACCTTGACAAGGACAATCTGTTACAGATTTTTATTATAAAAATTAATTGACAATCTTGTTGCTTATGAAAGCAAGTATTATTAAGCAGTAGATTTTGAGGTTACAGAAACATTTTTATGTAGAAGGAATACAAAAACAGTAGCATTAAAATGTTTTTATGTTAGTACATTATTTATTAAGATGCCACAACAATTAGTTGTTTTATTTCTATTTTAAACAAAATTGATTATAAGACATTCATGAAACAAATATATTTATATGTGTATATACCTACTGCAAAACTGGGACAATTAAATTATTCACAATCTCTTTTTCTACAAAAAGTATAAATTGCTAAAGAGAAAATTGTTTGGATGTTTAATATATTGGTGTATACTCAGAAATTACAGTTCTAAGGAATAATTGTCATCTCATTTGAATTATAATATATCCCATTTAATTAAGTTTTCATGAACAATAGCAAATGAGAAGAATTTTCAATTGTAAGATGAATGACTTTCATTAGTAGCTTATACCAGATCTTGTCTGTTATTTCATTATATTACATATTTTTCATTTTATGTAAAATAGTGGTCATTTTCCAAATAATGTCATATTTTTATGTTTAAATTAGCCTAGCTGAAAAGAGGTTCCAATATGTTTTCAATGATATTGGAAAATATGTAATTTTATTAACTTTTTTTTTACATTTCATTAGTCAAATTATTAATTTAAGTAGTCATAAAACTATGTCGAGGAAACAATTATGAATGTATTTTAAGAAAAAGGCAGATAGAAATAAATTTTTAAAATATATCATGTAGAAATCCCTGAAAGAAAATTGGAAAGGAAAAAAAAATGCTGTTGAAATGAAAATGTTGGAAAATAAGGAGTATTTAAGACCTTAATCAACTTCTTAATGCCAAATGATTATTTGTGCTGTTAGTTTCGTGAATTGTGCTTCTAACATATTACATAATTCCCCCCATTTTTGTGTTGATACCTTTATTACTGAAAAGAAAGGAAGAAGTTGGTGAGTAAAAGCTATGGAAACTGGTTTTATTACCATGTTCCACTAGTACTAATGTATAGTTCCCTGTAACCTTTCCTCCGGTGCTTTTGTGTGATGAGAGTGTATAACATTTATATATGTTACTGGTGCCTTATTTTTTTCACTTGACTTTGTTTCTTATCTAAAGAGCCATATATTTTTTGTGACTGTTCCCTGGTCCCTCTATTTAAAGTCCTGATGAGACAGTGAACCTTTGGGATGTAAATAGGCTGCATTTGCTATCTCTACCCACTGTGTTATCTCTAGAACAATGTGAGCCAATGTATTTTTCTTAAAGTCATTGTTCATTTGTAAGCAAAAGTATAAAATAAAAAAAAATTAAACACCATAAATTAAAATCATTACAACTGAACCATTTTTAAACCACACACACACACACAAAAGAATGATGATTATTAATGTTTAAAACAGGAGCTGGAATAGTTTACCTTTTGTCTATTTAGGACAAAATTACTTGGCAAAAAAAATAAAAGTAAGTATATGGTACTTCAGGAATTTGACCAGTTCTCTACAACTTGTCTTTGGCAACGTATTATCTGTCATTTTCTTCCACACACATGCTGAAAACCATGGTGTTCGCTATTTACATTCAGTTCTTCATTCACAGTGGGCTCAGTGGACATCCAGACATTGCGTACAATACATTATGTTGCTCTTCTTGGTCTTTTGTGTTAGCTCTCTATAAAAAGCTAGTTTTGTTGTATTCTTCATGTACCACAGTATGTAATTCAACTTTTCCTGATGAATGTGTGGTGAATAATTAAAATAAATCATGTGCTTAGAAAGGACACAGGCTGTATGTGCAAATATGTGTTAAATATTTGACAAAAAAAAAAAAAAAAAGAAAGAAAGAAAGAAAAATAATCTTCCTGCCAACACAGATATCCTGCTGGACAGGACTTGGAAAGTAACTTGTTTTAAAGCAGTGAAAGTTATAAATCTCTTACCTCAAGGATGTTCAATGAGTATGTATTGGTGTGCTGCTCCTTCTTAGTAAATACAATCTCACTTGCTGCTGGCAGCACAAGCACCCGACATCAGATCACACAAAGTTCAGGGGCAAGTCTTTCAAAATGGATACCTTGTGATATTTTGAAGTCTAATTTTGGACACTCAAATATCCCTATTGTCTTGGGGGGGGGGCTATTTTATTGTTTTTGTTGGTTGATTGACAATGGAAGGGTAATCTTAATTATGACATCTGATTTCTTGGATATAAGGATACTCTACTGGGATGAAAAATGTAGTGGGAATCACCTGTTTTGAATGTCACTGTCTGAGATGTTGTTTGGATTCTTGTGGAGTGCTGTGTACTCCAATGATGTGTGCAGCATCATCTAGCAATGCCTAATAAAAGTTTTTAAGAGAAAAGAATCTTGTCTTTTTTTCCAATAGATTTCGAATTTAAATAACTTAAAAGGTAAAATTTGACAGTGCCAAATTGTAGGTCTTAAGGACAGTTCTGAGGTCTCTTGAAGCGTCCCTCTGTCTGATTTCATGAGAAAGTAGCCAGAGGACTGCTCCACCTTGGGGCCCAGGAACTGAAACATAACAGGTCAAGATGTGATCTTTATCCTGCCAGACTTCTGGCTACTGGCTTCTGCCACTTTAGGGTTGTTGGTTATCCAAAGGGAAAGGCTAGGTCTCTGTGTTGAGAGAGAAAAAAAGACAACAACAACAAAACATTTCCAGAACTAGGATTTAAAGCTAAATAAAGTCATGAGGACCCTCAGTTTTAATATCTTCAGTCATTTGATGTAGGTCCCTCTCATCCAGTATGACCATGTTATGGGTTAAATTATGTGCCTCCAAAATCCATATGTTGGAGTCCTAACCGCCAGAAACTTAGCATGTGACTATTTGGAGATAGGACCTTTAAAGAGGTAATGAAGGTAAAATGAAATTATAGTAGTGGCTCTTAAACCAATATATTAAAAGATAAAATAAAAATGGAGCCCTAGCCGGGTGGACATTTAGTTGGAGTGTACATCAACGTTTTTGCAGGTTCAATGCCTGGTCAGGGTGTTACTGTTGTAACTAGCTAGTTAATAATATTTAATAATAGGAAGAAAGCAAAGGGGAGGCCAGATATTATAAGCATGGGCATATGGGTAGCTTCACCAGGAAGCTGCAACCGTACCCTCCCCAGACAACCACCAGTCCATTCCCTGCACATCACGGAGGGGAAAGGAGGAGATGGGCACGTGGCAGGGAAGTCAGCGTCCCATAGGGAAGGTGCTTACCTGTCAGTCTAACCTGGGAACAAAGATCCTTGGCTCAGAGGGTGGATCCCAGTTGCAAGCCTGCCGCCACTTGGGAATACATAATCCGCAGACAAAGGCGTTCTCTCCTTCTCCCCTTGCTTGTCTCCTGCTTCCTTGCACTCGCTTGGTCTATGGATATCCTCTCTAGCCTACCCCGAGCTCCTAGAAGCTGTGTGGCCCTGGGCCACGCAAACCCTACACACCGTGGACGCAGATGGGAACACAAGCTACCCTCGCCTGAAGCTGGACTTGACTGTGCTTTGGAGCAGAAACTCTGGGCCCCGACTTGAATCCTAGCCCTACCGAGGACAAAATGGGACTTCTTTCTGGGCGGGACATAGGGAGGTGGGACCCTGAAGAGGATCTCCCTTCATGTTACCTCATCAGTACAGCTTTTCACAACACCTCATACTTCCATGGGGCCACAGCAAGTCCTTGTTCCTGTGGCACCCCAAGGAGCCCACTTCCATCAGTAACGGGTGAGGACACAGAGCACACACCCCACCAATAACAAGGGTACCTACCTAGGTGGCGGGTTCGATCTCTGGTCAGGGAGCATATGGGATGGGAACCATCTTTCCCATCACATAGATGTTTCTCTCTCTCCCTCTCTCTAAACATAGCCGCAGGTGAGCATTAAAACAAAAAAAGATGGGAGCAGCATGATGCCATTCTGTTGCCTCTGCTGGTGGTGACTCCTCACCGAGGGTTACTATACTGAACATAGGGCTTTCAGTCTCAGTTACATTTTAACTTTAGATAGATAAACAACCAATGATTTCAGTATACATATGTCTCAAATATTTTATATATAGGAAATTACATATATACCAGGCATGATAGACATAACATAGGCAGACATGGGGTCCAATAGACAAGGTGACAAATCTCACCTGTGCTGTTTAGCTCAGGGAACTGGGACAAGTTACCTAACCTCTCTGCACCTAAAATTTCTCATCTGTAAAAGTGGAATCCACCCACCTAGAAGGATGGTTGTGGAACTGAATGCCTGTTATGTCATAGCTTAGTTGACTGGAACACCATCAGATGCATAGTGAACAATGGCTTACATACTTTTACAGGAATGAATGAACGTTTATCCTCTTCACTAGATGCAATTTGCTGGAAGACTGGGGCGGTTTCTGACCATCCCTAGGACAGGACCCAAGACTGACCACAGAACAATCTAGGGCACACACCAGGCCTCCACTTGAAAACTCACTCCACACCCTCCGTTCCACAGAATCACTAACTCCAGGCTGCAGGGCAACTCTTCTGGAAGACAGACAGCCGATTTGACACAGGCACTGTTTTCCTTCTAGAGAGAAATGTGCCATTGCTTGTTACAGTGAAACAGACAAACAACGGGTCCATGCTGCCTATCACTTGAGCCAATTAAGCAGAGACTGGGTAATAAATCAAATGAGCATTTATCCCAGTTCTGCTGGCAGTATGGGGGAGTGACAAGCCATCCACAGAAATCTGCTCTGCACCCCACCATAAGCCAGATGCTTCTACTGGATAGAAGGATAAAGATTACACATGGAAGTAGGCAAAGGGTCATGTCAAATGGTTAGTTTACAGGTAATGTGGGCTGGAGGTTCACAAAGGCCTTCACGGATGCAAAAGGGCTAAGGGGTCTTCAAAGGGCTGACAGCTCAGGTTTCCACAACAAGGTTGTTAATCTTTCCATGATAACAGGTGGCTCCTGGATGGGGAGAATGGGCTGCATTGCCAGGTGAGGTCCCGTGTGCGACTCCCAGCCAGTTCAGAATGTGCCTTCTTTAATCAGAACAAAACAATCCCGGTGAACAGAGTATGATTAATCTTTCTTACAATTAGAGCTGGTCTCCAACATTCTATTTCTGCCCCTATCAACAGCGCAATGGTAACAACATCTCACATTAAAATTGGAAAGTTACCTAACTTTTCAGGGCCTGTTTCCACAGTTGAAAGCACACTCCTCCATGTGAAAGTGATCCTAACTAATTTAAATGAGTCTAAAAAGGCATTCGGTAGCAATATAGGCAACTCCCATTTTATTAGAAAACCATTTGAGTGGCATATTTATGTCCTAGAGCTGGGCTGAAATTTCCTGTTTCTTTTTACAGTATGCATTTTTTTTTTTTTTTGTATAATCAATTGATAATGGTGAAAAACTTCTAAAAAGTGTATTATTTGTGTACATAGGCTATTTCTGTTCAGGAATGAAAATCATTGTAAAAATCATTTCTTAATGTTACTTTTGTACCCAGGAATTTTACTCTTGTCTTGCATTCTTAATCAAGACGAAACGTACATAGATACGATGGTGTGGGGGAATGAAATCTAAATCATGAGTCTAAAGACCTGGATTCTACTGCCTGCTCATGGGTGCTGTGTCCAATTCTCTGTAGACGAGTTTCCTTCCCTTGATATGGGGAAACTGCTCTCTAACATACTGTAACATATTCAATGAATAGTAATCCTATATAATAAATATGTAATATGCAAATGGTCATTACAAGTGTAACGACTGACCAAGTAACAATGGGATCACGGGTCAGCAGGGTGGGGGCAGCGAGCTACAAGCGGGTGGCAGAGATCTACAGGAGGGGGCAGGGCAGCAAGCTATAGGGGGGAGGGGAGTGCAGGGGGAGGAGGGCGGGGAGCTACAGGAAGGCCGGGCAGCGGGCTGAGAGCTACTGGAGGGCAGCAGCAAGCTACTGGCAAGCTACTGGCACACGGATTCATGCACAGGGCTACCAGTATGTAATAAAATTAAACTATAGTAGTTCAAAGCTTCTTTTACGATTTTGTAAAGTTGACTTTTGCTTTGTCAACGGCACTAGGTAAATACATATACTGTGGGTATGGTTCATATGGGAGGCCCAAAGCAGTGTTCAGTGCATGGAAACTCCCTTCTCCCTCCCCTCAGCAAATAGCTCTTGACCCAGAGAAGGTCATGAACAATCAGTGGGTTGTCACTGTGAGCCCCTCCTCCAATGAAGATGCTTCTTCCTCTGGCCATTAAACCTGGAACTAACACGTACTGGCTTGCCAAATGAGAATGTGGGATTGCCCAGTTAGACAGGATTGTATACCTAAGGACGTTCCTGGGCTTAGCCCACCCGCTGTAGAAACTGGGCGCAGGAAGTGCCCTATCAGAAGGACCCCCCCACCCCCCAGCCCACAAAATCACCTAGGCATTCCATGAGCCAGGCTGGGTGACTTCCTCCTCCAAGGGCAGCACAGAGGCCCTTTCAGAGCCCAGAAATAGATCTCCCATTGAGCCTCTGTTTATCTCCTCCGACCATAAAAGCGGCTGGCCCTGCAGGAAAGGCTGTGGCTGCAGTTAACTCCAGGGGGCCCTACCCGGAATCCTGAGCAGCAAGAATAAAGAATGAATGCCCTTCTGGAGTCATGTTGCCAGCTCCTTGCTAGAACCATTCAGTCATCAGAGGAGTCAATCTGTGAACCGAACACACACACACACACATCACTGCAAAAAACTCCCAGTCACGACCGAGGCACTCAGAATCATTCCTGCTATTCTCACAGTTGCTTCCTGGTGACTCTTTATCAAACATCTACCCTACAGATAAATGCTGATGGTGTTTTGTTAAATGAAAAGTATTTAGAAAGGATGGATGGACGCAACTGTATTCCACTGCTTTGTATTTAAACGTAGCTTAGTATTACTAGTAGACTGACAGTAATTATGAAAATAGCAGAATCGGATGTTATTTTAAGGCCACCTCAGGCAATAAGAGGTTGCTGTTGGAACACTCACACATCATTGCTGAACAATTACCAGGTCATTAGGAAACAGCTTCAAACAACTTCATATCTTTGCTAAGAGCCCTTAAAAAACACTCTTCTTGTTACTTATCTTCTATAAAAATGCATTAATGAAGGCCTGGAAAATTGCAATAATTTCATTCACTAGGCTTGAGTCCAGGAACAGAGCTGAGGAGTACCAAATGCAACCAAATGACCCTCTGAAATATATTTCCCAGTGGCTCTTACAACTCAATGTGGTGCTGTTACTCTTCTTTAAAAAAAAAAAAATTATATTTTGATTGATTTCAGAGAGGAAGAGAGAAGGAGAGAGAGATTAATAATCAATGATGAGAGAGAACCATTGATCCCATTGATCGGCTGCCTCCTGCATGCCCCACAATGGGGATGGAGCCATGACCTCCTAGTTCACAGGTTGATGCTCAACCGCCTAGCCACACTGGCCGGGCAGGTGCTGTTACTCTTAAATAAACCAAAATGAGGCCCCAAATCTTTAAACCCAAACTTTTTTGAGGCTGAACAAATATGTTTAAAGCTATAGGTAGAAATTTTTATTATAAATTTCAAGCTTTTTGAATAATACTTTTATTTTATCTACATTTGTTTAAATTTGGCTACTTTGTCAGAGAAAGGAACACTGGAGCAGACCTCAAAACTGTCCTTAACACCTGAAGAAATAATTGATTGCTCTACCCACCTCTGACCCATCAGTCCCTAGCACGACCCTGAGCCCTCTAGCTCATGGGGTCTTGTGATTTTGCCCTACATCTGTAACCTAACACTATTGGGGAGTAGGGTTTTTAACATTAGCTTCCCATCTCTGGATTGGCCAATTCAATGTGAAACTATTTTTTCTTTCTATACTGCAAACTCCTACTTATACACTTATTTGTGCAAATACAAATACAAAGATGGGAGTGTTTACATACAGAAATTGGCAAACTCTATAAACCAGAGTATTTGGAGTGGGGGGGTGTGAGGTGAGGGCAGGGCAGAAGGGCAGAGAGCTGGTTTACCAGCACATCACTACTATGTATATACTAGAGGCTGTTGCATGAAAATTCATGCATTGGAGGGGGGGAGGGGTCCTCAGCCTGGCCTACCTCCTCTCACAATGTGGGAGCCCTTAGGGGTGACACCCCCATCACACCTCTGCTGCTACCACTGCTGGCAGCTCAAACCTCGGCCAAACCTGGTTACCTGAGCCTTGAGCAGTCCTAGTTGGCTGGGCAGCCACAATCAGAGGCTTGCCTGGGCCTCGGGCTGGCCCTGGGCAACTGGGGGGGTAAGGGGACTGGAGGACTCTAGAGGCAGGCACATGGAGCAGCCGGGCCTGCAGGGTGCCTGCCGCCCCAGCAGGGCTGAGGGGACTGGGCACCACCATCCTGTGCCAGTGGGTGCTGCCATCTTTGAGGGTGTTGCAGTCAATTAGCATATTTCCTCCTTATTGGCTGTGGGTGCCACCATCTTTTTAGTGACATAAGGGTCAATTAGCATATTCCATCTTTAATAGGTAAGATGTATATATGTGTGGATATACACAGGATAAAGGTGTAACTAATTTGTAAATTATATTTTTGTAAAATAATAAAAATAAATCAAAATTTTAAAATAATAATACAATAATTTCTTGGTTCCAAATTAATTATCCATAGGAGCCTTCTTATGAAGAAATAGACTTAAAAATATAAAGAACATGTTAATGCCATCACCTACCAACTCATGTCAGTGTTTCTCTTTTTCTCTCTGTCTCCCACTCCCTTTCTCTCTAAAAATCAATAAACTACTCTTTTAAAAAAGAGATAAAAATGAAATAAAACAATATTATTATATCTAAAATTGAGATAATAATAGCTAATTTTAAGGGATATTGTGAGAAATAAATGAGTTTATATATGTAAATTGCCTAGCAAAATGTTTAAAGCAAAATAATCAAGAAATGAGAACTATCATCATCTTTGGACTTGTTGCTGTTGAAATAAGGTCATCTTTACATGCTTATGTTTTAAGTGCTTATGATTTGGAGCCCTCTGGTGTTCATATTGGGCAATGCGATTTTGAATTGGTAATGTTCAGTTTAGATCACTCACATGGAATTACCATTTACATATTATGATATGTTTATTGATTTGTGTGTGTGTGAAAGAGAGAGAGAGAGAGAGAGAGCGAGAGAGAGAGAGAGAGAGAGAGAGAGAAAGAAAGAAAGAAAACGTGAGCGAGAAATGTCAAACAGGTTCCTCTCATGCTGGCCCCAACCATAACCTGGGAATGTGGGATCAAACCCACAACCTTTCCGTGTATAGCACAAAGCTCCAACCAATGGGCCACCCGGCCAGGGCTGAGCTGTTACTTATTTAGTATATTTATTTAAACTGACTTTTTTTCTTAGGGGAAAATAAGTATATTTCCAAAGCCATTGTGCTATCATTAAGATACATGGAAAATCTGTATATTTTCCAACATGTTTGATCTTGGAGTAGTTTATTTTTTAAAATATGTTGTCTTATTTGTTTTTATTTTAGAAAAATATATGTAAACTATAAGGCAAAATAAATTTTCCCCTGGGTTAAGGTCATTTTTACTTAAAAAATAAAGATGATCAGATTGGTGTTTTAGAGAGATCATTTGTAACAGTAGAATGGCTGAAGGAAAAAAATGAAAATAAATTAGAGGTGCCCAAATGAGATTATGCCTGAATCACCCACCTGGAGAAACATAACACCATGGCTGCACTTCTCATAAATCTTAAACCGGGAGAGCTAACAGTCATTTCAGAATATTACAAACAAGAAGGCAGTAATTTACACTCTTAAAAAAAGACTCATTAAATTAAATCATGGAGCTTTTTGGGAGAAATGAAACAATTTAAGAGACAAAAAGTATGGGTAGCCCTGGCCAGGTGGCTCAGTTGGTTGGAAAGTCATCTTGCATACCGAAAGGTTGTGGGTTCAATTCCAGATCAGAGCACTTATGTTGTGGGCTCATTCCCTGATAGGGGGGCACATATGGGAGGCATTGGATCTATGTTTCTCACGTCAATATCAATCTCTCTCTCTCTATCTCTCTCTCTCTCTCTCTCTCTCTCTCTCTCTCTCTCTCTCTCAACATATCCTTGGGTAAGAATTTTTTTTCAAGTAGTGACAGAAGAAGTGACTTCTTAGAATGATATGGAAACACCACATACCAAGCAGAAATCAGTACAATGGCAAGCAAGTCTGAGTGATAGCAAATAGAATCACGATGATGGAATAAAAGATGGAATACATACTCAACAGCAACACGTAAATCATGGAAAAAATATTTCCCTTTTACTTGAATAGTTCTACATATTGTGTACTTAAACATCCTCATGTGGCTTTTACTGAAAATGACAGGTCTCGGTGAAACACTTTAGCTTACGAAACTGGAAATCAGTTGTGAATCTTCTCATTGTGAATTGCCATGACCAGAGTGAGTGTGTGAGTGTGTTTATAGTAGTGCAGGATGGTTTTTTTTAGCAAAAGTGGTTTGGAGATTGTGGAATTAAAAGAAGTTTAAGGTCAAAAGCAAAACTTGAGTATATCCAAGGAGTTTAAAGGACATTGGATTATTTTCTTCCAGGACATTGGATTATTCCCGCAGTTAGATAGATCTGTTTGCTCTCGGATTGATCTCTTCACCAGCCGGTATGGGGCTGCTACACTCAGGTGACAGTTATGGGGAATAATTATGCATTTCCTTATGGAACTGGTTTGAAATGTCACATTGCTTGAGAGGGCCTGCAGTGGGAAGGGTTGTGGCCATTTTCTTCATTTTCCCAGCGGAGGCTTTACATTGTGATGCAGCTCATGAATAGAGAAGCCCTTTCCTTCCTCCGAAAAAGGCAGGTGACTGACGAGCGATGTCATTAGACTCAGAGAAGTGAAGCCTCGACACAGATGTAAGTTATTACTTTTAAAAGGAAGGCCATGTGTGTGTGTGTGTGTGTGTGTGTGTGTGTGTGTTTTCGAATGTTTCCATTAACATGATGCAACTCTTATTTCAGGTGACATTAGTTCATTAAACGTGGTTTTTCATTTATATTTTCACTGACCATTCTCTGATATTATTACTGAATGAACTGTGACAGAAATTGTTTAACTGTTCCCGGGAATGGAGGGAAAGAAAATTAGAAATTGGAGGCAAACTATTGTCTGTGTTAAGAACACTGGCTGAGGAATTTAGTCTGGGATCATATCCCAGCTCCAGTTATTAACTGCCTGACCTAAGTGAGTTAAATAATCTCAGGCCAATCAGATTCAGTTTCTTTGTCTTTAAAATGGGGAGAATAATACCTACCTCCAAGGAGATTATATGAGTGCGCACCCACGGGCACACACACACTATATGACTGAATTTTATTCACCTTCATTTATGGAGAACTTTTGCATTGATAGTAATTTTTCATAATTTCCTCTCCAGAGACTATTCTTATTGATCTTTGGTATCAAGATTATAGCTTTGCAAGGCCTTTTAGAGTCTAGAGATTTCATCCACTTCCCAATTGTAAATTATTTTACAGTTTGCTAATTTTGGTTATTTTTAACAGATAAAAGTTTATTTTTTTAAGTCAAATTATTTTCCTCTATGAAATCTAAACTTTGAAAGCACTTTTCATAGATCAAAACTTAATAAATATTCAATTACATTTTCATTTTTTTATTCCCTAAAGTTTTACATATGTCTCTATTCAATTACATTTTCTTCTAGTTTTTCTATAACCTATGCATATTTGATATTTTAATTTCTGTGAAATTAATTTTGACATATAAAGTGAAAGAATGTATAAATTAAAATTGTTCAAAAAGTGATAAAAAAATTTTCCCAATTTTAAAAATGTACTTTAACATTTCTTTGTTAGTCTTGGTAAAAGACTTCACAAACTTTTACAATGGAGCAATTGTTTTATGCTTACATAACTTTTTAAAAAAGTTTTGAAATATTTAACTTATGGCAACCATATAACTCTACATAAGCACCAAAATAAAGTTTTTAGATTCTTTTAGCATATGTATTTGAAATTAGTGAATGGAAAGTGTTAACAATTCTCAAATTAATTAGAGTTAATATTATAAGGGATATCTTTGAGTTACTAATTTTTCTCATAAGAATTGTTTCATTAACAAACTGCTGGAGAACTCTTTGGACAAATTGATTTCTGTTCTTTAACCATCACTCATGGGGAGAACTGACTACCAAAAAACAAGAACTTCTCAGCGAGGTCTCATAAAATTTTCCTCTGCACAACCCTGTAAGTGCATTTCTTTTCCCACTAGCTTTTATTCAAAAGCTTAAATATTAGACTATTAAATATTAAGATATTTAAGAATTAAAAGTTTATGGTGCTTTAAAATTTTTCTAATTCCCAAATGATTCTTTTTAATAATTATTAATTATGAATTTTTATTTTATTCTTCCACAAATAAGTTGAAACATTGAGCAATATACAGTATTTCCAATTTGAATTTAACTTGCTTCAATTCGTTTTCCAGTTTGCAAAATCAAAATTTAATATCATTCATTTAGTCACATAGTGAATACGAGCTTTCTGATAGGGTCTTAACTGAAACAGGCCTGCCTACCCAAGCCAGGCCCTTGAATTTGACATCAGCAGGTGTAAGAGAGCTTACTTTGGTAAGTTATTATTGTACAATTTTTACGATCAACTTGGATTGTCTATCAGATCCATTTAAAACCCAGTGTACCAGTAGCTTATTTCAGAGTGTGAAAGTTGGTTGGAAGTTTTAGAAACAGCTATGGTGGCCAGTAAACAATCCTTTGCCCTTTTGCAGTGTTGCTTGTGATCTGTCCTGAGACCATGGACAATAGATGGGTGTGCTGTCATCAGATGTCACACAGATTTCTGCTTACAAAAATAAACGAGCCTCCTGCATCCTTTAACTCTCTCCGAGGACTTTACCAATAATCCCTGTGACATTCTATGTGGACTTTCTCTAACCCAGAAGGACCCATTGTGTTTGAAAAAAGAATTAGCCCACACCTGACTTTCTGCTTCTGTTTCATGAGGATGCTGTGCTAACACCATTTACCTAAAGGTCAAGTGCTGGCAAGGACAGCCTCAGGAAGCTCAGCCTGCTGGTCAGCATAAGAGATCCCGAGCTGTGAAGACATCACGCCTTTGAAAAAACAAGACAAAAATCCTCTAAGAAATGGGAAAGCCCTACTGTAATGAAGGAATTAATGGTGCGAAAGAGGCCTTTGTCTTTTTATGTCTGTCCTTTTGTGCTTCTCTCTCGGAGTTTCCTTGTTTACATCACCCCTGCTGTGTCCTGCACTGGCCTAGACCAACTTGACAACACACTTCTTTTCTCAGTGCTACTGAAAGAATTGAACATTTTGAACAGAAGCAGAATAAACACTAAGCAGAAAAAAAATACAAAAACAACAACAACCACCCAACAACAAACAAACAAAAGAGATACAGTCACTTTGAAAATAGTCAATTTCTCAAACTACAGGTTTTGAAATCCAAGAAAACCAAATGCTCACCATTACATGACCGACCGGTGCAGGCCTGGGGCTGCTTTCTTCCCTGCGTTTCAGATTCCTCCTGCCGGATGGTCCCATTCCAGCCTGAAGGTCAATGTAAGTGAGATCTTCTCAATCCTCTTAGCTCCCTCTCTCCGGAAAAGAGATTGGGCTAAGTCCTAGCCTCTAAGAGCACAATCACTCCGTCTGAACCCTACAGCCTCAAGCTACACTCTTCTGACGTCCATGTCTTGACTCTTTGCCTCAGTGGTACTGGCAAGATGGCAGCCCCCATCTCTTCTGGCCTCCACAGCCCACCCTCTGGCGGGTGGACTTGAAGAGGAGACATGATCCAGGTTCTCCTGGGGACTGGGAGGACCCCAGCAAAGTCTCCCATTGCCTTTGCCCAGCTCTGTAGCAGGATGTAGCTCCCCACTGCCACTCCCTGTGTGCAGCCCCCTTACCTCCCTGAGGGACTCTGCTGCCCCTCCCTCTCCTGGTCTCTCTCCAGCCTCCTGTGAGTGTGGGCCACTAGCTGGTTCTCTCTCCTGACTTCGTCACCCCACACGGGGCTCAGGGAAACACCTAGAGGGTATCCTACACCACCTGAAAAGGTGGGAAGCACAAAGGGACAGGCTCGCTGTCCTTCCTAACATTTCTCAAAGAAGTTCCTAAGGGAACTTTCAAAGCCGGGTCCTCGGTGCTGCGAGGAGGGTAAGGTAGGTGAGGGCAAGAGAAACACACAGACAGACACAGCTCTAACCTCTCCTCCAAACATCTCTTCCCTCCCCAACTCCTTGGAAGCAGGGGTGTTGGAGTCTGTGCTATAACTGCTTTCTTTTTCTTTCTCTTTCTCTTTCTCTTTCTCTTTCTCTTTCTCTTTCTCTTTCTCTTTCTCTTTCTCTTTCTCTTTCTCTTTCTCTTTCTCTTTCTCTCTCTCTCTCTCTCTCTCTCTCTCTCTCTCTCTCTCTCTTCTCTCTTCTCTCTCTCTCTCTCTCTCTCTCTCTCTCTCTCTTTCTCTTTCTCTTTCTCTTTCTCTCCTCCTTCTCCTTCTCCTCCTTCTCCTTCCCTTCTCCTTCTTCTTTGTCTCTTTCTGTTTACCTAGGTGGACATTTTTTTGATTTTTAAAAAAATAAATATTTTATTGATTTTTTTACAAAGAGGAAGAGAGAGGGATAGAGAGTTAGAAACATCAATGAAAGAGAATCATCATTCAGCTGCCTCTTGCACACCCCCTACTGGGGATGTGCCCGCAACCAAGGTACATGCCCTTGGCCAGAATCGAACCTGGGACCTTTCAGTCCTCAGGCTGCTGCTCTATCCACTGAGCCAAACAGGTTTCGGCGGTTTCTTCCTTCCTTCCTTCCTTCCTTCCTTCCTTCCTTCCTTCCTTCCTTCCTTCCTTCCTTCCTTCCTTCCTTTCTTTCTTTCTTCCTTTTTTTTTTTTTTTTTTTTTTTACAAAGCAAATCAGAATATCAGAGAGTGGGACCCAGGTATCAGAAATGTCAGAAATGTCCTAAGCCCCTTGGGTGGTGCTGACGTCTAAGGGGGCTGGGACCACTGCTCTAGCAACACGGGCACCGGTAGGCTGGGAGGGAAAGAACCATCCATTAGCACCTGGTACAGCACCCTGCCTCACAAGGCGGAAGCCCAGGCACAGAAAGGCTGAGAACCTTGCTGCGGGTCACACAGTAATTTTCAGTGTGAGCATGGGATGGACCCCAGAGCCCACGTTCTCCTTCAGTGTGCTTGCAACACTCCTGCGCCAGAGCGGCACACCTTATCTGTCCTTTCCTCGTCCCTCTCAGACAGTGACTGTTGAATCTGCCTTCCCTTTGGGCATTTATGATTCCCACGGCACCCGCACCTCTGCAGAAAGTTCAGTTCTGCAGGACTGGGCTGGGATTGCATCAGCTTACACACCTGCCCCTTGCAGGGGTGGTTACAAAGATGAAGAACAGAGGATGTAGATGACTGTTTGACTAAGCTTCAAAGAAGTTAAGAAAATTCACATCCTAAGTGACAAGGAAAAAGGAAGGATATTAGTCCCCCTTGGCTGAGCCATTATTTGTGGGCTGATGCAACATACCTGGTTCATTTCTTTATCCTTCAAGATTCAGCGGAGGCAGACATCTTCAAAGAGATGTTCCTGGACCTCTTCAGCAGAATGAGTGAGGAGACCCTCCTCCCCGCTTCCCCACACGCCAGGCTCACCCCAGCACAGCGCTCAGCACGGCGCACTGCTTTCCAAAGCTCCCGCCTGACTCCCCTCTCCCCAGACACGGACTCCCTGGGTAAAAAGGAACAGGCCCTTCGCCTAAATCCTTAACATCTAGCACCGTTCCCGGCCCAGAGGATATTCAGTAAGTACTTCTGAGTGAATATCAGTATTTTATTATTATAAACAATGATGAAAGATATTAAGGGGTGGTAGCCTAAATTTTTGTAAATCAGAAAAATGAGTCAGAGTTTGGATGAAGGTTCGCTGACTCAAGCTGGAAAGTCATTGACTATTTTTAGCTCTTTTAACAGCTGGGAGTCAAGCCTAACCTGGTGTTTAATTTCCAGGATTTGGCGGGGGCGGGGGCGGGGGACAGGGGGACCAGAACAACTGATAGACTCTAAAACTGATTTAATCACTGGCTCTAATCTGTCACTTGATGCATCCATGGTCACTGCCACCAAAATCCATGAAAAAGCCCTAATGCCTGCCGTTCTATACACCAATTTTAATGGCCATGATTACGAATCAAGAGTTTATTGAACACCACAAAAGAAACACTGGTGCATTTTTACAAGTGCCAGGAAATCACGAGTGTTCCTCCTCTCAAGCCAAGATTTAAGAGCCCATTAATTAAAAAAAAAAAAAAAAAAAAAAGAGTCCATTCATGTTTATTAAGTCTGTACTTTGACAGTAACTTGGGCATGGATAAACTAGAACCTACTGGCTAGGTCATTATTTATTCCATGAAGTTTTTGAGCTATGAATTTGCATAAAGCTCTTCGGTAGGGTATATGGGGGGGCTCGGTATGGGACTGTCACTTCACCCTGACAGATTTTTACCATCTATTTTAAGAAAGAAAGAACGACAACTTAAAAAAAGGCAACCCGAGGCCAAATGTCAGTAAACAGTCCATTTCACTTGGCGGATGAGGCTGGTGTAGACGTGGAGAAAAGGGGAGCTCTGTGACAGTGGAAGGCCTGCATGGGAGAGACACCAGCGGGTACCTTCCCCGGAGCCCTGCTTCCTACAGTCACCATGCCAGGCCAGGCGTGGACCAGAACTACAAGCTTCTAGTAGTCTTTTCTTGAAAGTAGGATTGCTTCCCCAACCTACAGACATGGCCTATGGGTCTTGGGATTAGAAAACACATACACAGGGGCTCAGTTATTTGCAAGGCCCATATTTGTGACTCTACCTCCTCACCATGTATTTATTCATGTCCTCAAATCCATACAGAACGTCATGGTTATTCCCAGACGTGGGCAGAGCCCTGAAAACTCCGGTCAGACAGAGGCATACCCTCCCAGCAGAGGTCAAACAAGGTGAACCGCTACCTTCTTTATTTCAACTCTCATACTGTGAAGTGTCCTTTTCACGGACTACAAATATACCATTTTTGTGCCTTTGGGGTGTGTGTGTGTGTGTGTGTGTGTGTGTGGTATTTAAAATGGCCCGGAAAACATAGTGCTGAAGTGCTTTCTAGTGTCCCAGGAACAAAACACCTAAGTTTAAAAAGCTCAATCGATGTCATGCACAATGAGTTACAATGCTGTTGGCCCTGAGCTCAATGTCAATGAGTCAACCCCGTGGCTGGCAAACTGCGGCTCTTGACCCCATGCGGCTCTTTGGCCCCTTGAGTGTGGCTCTTCCACAAAATACCACGGCCTGGGCGACTCTATTTTGAAGAAGTGGCATTAGAAGAAGTTTAAGTTTAAAAAACTTGACTCTCAAAAGAAATTTCAATCGCCGTACGGTTGATATTTGGCTCTGTGGACTAATGAGTTTGCCGACCACTGAGTTAACCAACAATATATGTTAAGATATCTTTAAACAGAAGCACACGTAAAACAAGGATATATATATATTGGCCAGTTGACAAAAACGTGGGGTCCCGGGGGTAACAGACATCACACGGCATTTCCACCAGGAGCAATAATCGTTCAGCTATGAATTTGCATAAAGCTCTTCGGTAGGGAATAGGGGGGCCTCCGAATGGAACTGTCATACTGAGTTCCTCCTCTCCTCTCCTCTCCCATGGTATTCGCGTTGGCACAGCCCAGGTCAGGGCCCGCTTGAGCCAGGTAGGCATTTCTCTGGGCTGAGAACGCCCCAAGCCTGGAGGGAGCTCCTTCAGCCCAGCGCCCCGCGTGGCCGGCAGTGGGCGCCCTCGGCCCAGCGCCCCGCGTGGCCGGCAGGGGGCGCCCCGGGCGCGGGGAGCCAGGTGCGCTGGAAGGGGCGGAGGAGAGGGAAGCGGCCGGCGGCGGCTGCCCAGGCTCCTCTCCCGCCGCACGCTCCGCTCGCGCTCCGGGGCAGAGAGAAGGCGCCCTCGCCGGGCCCGGATCCCTGCGAGCCGGTCCCGCCGCGCTCAGCCCCCGCCCCCGGCCGCCATGGAGGCGCCGGCACAAGGTGAGTGGTCCGATCGCCCATCGCCCCGAGGGGCAGCCCGGGCGGCGCGGAGAGCGGAGAGCGCCGCTCCGGCGTCGCCCAACTTCCCGGGCCGGGCGGGCCGGTGCCGCTGCACGTCCGCCCTCTGCTCCCGCCGAGTCCGCGGGGTGCCTGCGCCCCAAACTCGGGGTGTGCGGGGTGCCTGCGCCCCAAACTCGGAGTGTGCGGGGTGCCTGCGCCCCAAACCCGGGGAGTGCGGGGTGCCTGCGCCCCAAACCCGGGGAGTGCGGGGTGCCTGCGCCCCAAACCCGGGGTGTGCGGGGTGCCTGCGCCCCAAACCCGGGGAGTGCGGGGTGCCTGCGCCCCAAACCCGGGGAGTGCGGGGTGCCTGCGCCCCAAACCCGGGGAGTGCGGGGTGCCTGCGCCCCAAACCCGGGGAGTGCGGGGTGCCTGCGCCCCAAACCCGGGGAGTGCGGGGCTGCGGCCGGGAGGCCGGCGCTCCGTGGAGAGGGGACGGTCTCCCCCTCCCCCGGCCGGTCGTCCCGCTTCCCGAACCTCCCGAGCACCCGAGGACCTGTTGTACCGGGTCGGGAGCCTCCTGCCGCCCCCTTTCCCGCGGGGCGGGGGGCGGGGAGCGCGGGCTCCTCGCCTCGGGCTCGCGTCCTGCGCGCGGCTCCCGATCCGGGCTGAGCGGCGGCTCCGCGGGGACCCCGTCTCCCCCCGGACACGCCGGCCTCTCGGGGACCGGCCTTCCCCCGGCGAGGAGAGCGCTGCCCGCCCGCGGATCTGCAGCCGGACCGACCGACCGACCGGCACGTGTGCCCCGGGTTCCCGCGGTCCCGGAGCTCCCTCTGCTCCCCCCCCCCCCCCCCAGCCGCCCAGCGCCCCACCCCGGGGCGCGGACTGGGGGAGCCCGCGGCGGCCTCGCGGAGCGCGTCCTGATGTCTCGGGGTCACGCTCGGACTCGTGCCGGGACGGGAGTAAACGGGCTGGAGAGGAGCAGAGGAGGAGGGTCCGGGGTGGGGGGGTGGGGGGTGGGGAGCCTGGGAGAAGAACGCTGATTCCGGGGTCCGTCACCTGGGGAGCAGCGCCTGGGAGGGATGGGTGGAGGTCAGCTTTCTTCAGCCTTTAAAACAACCACCGCACCTGCCTTCTACACTACGGAGTGGGGGATCCAGTGATGGATGGATGGATGGATGGATAGATAGTTAGATAGATACTACAGTGTAAAGAATCCAGTGATGGCTAGATAGATAGACAGACAGATAGACAGGACAGTATAAGGAATCCAGTGATGGCTTTTAAGTCATATAGAAAGGTAGACAGACAGACAGGCAGGCAGATAGACAGACAGACACTACAGTGTAGGGAATCCAGTGATGGCTTTTAAGATAGATAGGGAATCCAGTGATGGCCTTTAAGATAGATAGAGAGACAGACAGAACAGATAGATAGACAGATAGATAGATAGACAGACACTACAATGTAGGTGATTCAGTGATGGCTTTTAAGAAAGATAGGTAGGTAGGTAGGTAGATAGATAGATACTACAGTGTAGATGATAGATGATAGATAGATAGATAGATAGATTGATTGATAGATAGATAGATAGATATTGTAGATTGGAGGTTCATGACCCTGTGGCTCGCCCTCGAGGCAGAAGTGTCCTGAATGAGAGCTGGTTGGCAGCCTTGGGGACAGGAGCCATCCAGGGGTTTGCTGCCAGGACTACCCTGGTCTGAACAGGGCGAACCATTTCTGTTTGTCCCGTCAGCCAAGTTCCTGTCCATAAAACTGCCCATTATCCAAATAAGAGAGGAGAATTCCACCCCACCCCCACCCCCCTCCTCCGCCTGAGACTGGGCAAATTCCAGAGCAGAGGTCAGCTCCGAGGGAGGCCTTCCCTCCTGAACGGCAGCAGGTGGCAGGGAGCCACCCGGGGGCTTTCCAGCCTGCTTTGCAGCTGGGGGTCATTTGGAGAGTTTTAAATCCTGGTCCTGGCGAGCCATGGGTATGTTTGAAAGCGCTCCAGGGCCTGCTCTTCCTCAGCTGGAGGAAGCTGCAGGCTGGAACCGGGGCACTGGTTTGCTTTACCTGAGAGACGGACCTAACAAACATCGCGGGGCCTTTCTCTGCCACACACCGTGCCCTGGAGGAGAAGCAGCCACAGGTTTGGTTCCTGCTTCCTGAAGAGACAGGCGTGACGCTGAGAGTTACTTGATCAGTGGGAAATGGCAGCTTCGTTTCTGATGGGGATAGAGGGGGGGCCTGAAAGTCTTCCAGTGGGTGATAACCCCAATAGCGAGGTTCGTTACTGCGCCCGTTTCTGCTCTCGGTGCTTCGCGTGTGCTGACTCATTTCTTCTTCACAGCAGCCCCCTGAAGTGGGTGGTGCTCTTGTGCCCCGTCCACAGAGAGGGGGGACGTGCAGGATGTACATACGCCCCCGGAAAAGCAATCAGGGAATGAGGGGCAGAGGTGGTGCTCAGTGCCCCTGCCTGCTCACAGACACCACCTTTAGAGGAAAGAGAAAGTCTTAGTCCCCTGCCCTCTCTGCCACTCCTCCCCTCCCCCTCATGCAGGGGCGGGAGCTGAGTGGGTGGGTGGGGGGGACAAGTGAAAAAGGCAGATGAAGCATTCCTAGGGACACCTGTATTAGGGTGATGGTCAGCCACAGAGAGGACAGTGAACAGATTTAAAAAGCATTCCGGAAGAAAATAAAAATAACTTGGATTCATATGAAGGAGGCTGACTCCAACTTTATACTTTTTTTTTTTTTTAATTGATTTTTAGAGAGAGAGGAAAGAAGAGGAATAGAGAGAGAGAGAAACATCTACAAGAGATCAGCTGCCTCCTGCCTACCTCCCTCCTGGACATCTAGCCGAAATCCTGCCTGGAATTGAACCAGAGTGACCTTTTGGTTCATAGGTCAACACTCAACCACTGAGCCAGGCTCCAATGTTATACTTTTACAACCAGGTGAATATTTACCTCTTAAATTCTTATTTCCTCAGTACTTTACATTTTTCATTTTAAGTGCCCCCCCCCCCTTTTTAAAGTTCTTTAAGAAGAAAACCTTTCACAAGGCATTTATAGTGTATATTAAAGAGGAAATCTTCTTTCCACTTGGCCTATTTTCTGGCTAAAGGAAATGGACTTTTAGACTCTGAGAGAGTCCTCTGTGCAGGTTCGTGTCATCAGCACAGTGTGTGTTAGGATTACCCAGAGTGAGGACGGCTTGTCTCTCTGCCTCTTGGTCTGGAGAGAGCAGAGGTGAGTGAGGGTAAGTAGGCAGCTGCTGATGCGACGCCCCTGTCCTTCCCCAGAGACCAACCGGATGCTGTGGCCATCACTGGCACCTGTTCAGTGAGGACCGCAGTCAGTCCCGGAACCTGCTCCCAAAGTGAAATTCTGCAAACAGACTCCTTCACTTTGTGGAAGAAAAGGTTACTTTTGGTGAAACAGGGACACATTTTGGGAAGCTGGTAGAACAGAACATTCAGAAGTGGGCTTATGGGCACCACGATTCTGCGAGGAGGGCCGGAGAGCAAGGTGGAATGGGGGCCCGCAGGATGCCAGCTTTCCCGTTGCTCTCCTGGAACTAGAGAATGTTGCTTTAATATAATCACCTGTTGGAGAGGACATTTGGTTAGGAATTTAGCATTTTCCTGAAACGTGTAGGGCTTTAAAATGAAAAGTTCCCTATCTTTTAAAATTATCTTCCAATATTTCATTTTTCTAGGAAATAACTTTGCCTTTGTCCTTACCAGTGTCTTTAATGCTGAAAGAAAAACCTTCTTTCCACTCATCCCATTGTATATATTCAGATTAATAGCTGTATTCGTTGCCTATGACTGCTGTAATAAATTACTGCACACAACGGAAATGTATTCTCTCACAGTTCTGGGGCCGGGATTCCAAAATCACTCTCACTGGACCCAAATCAGGGTATCCGGCAGGGCTTCGCTCCTTTGGATGCTCTCACGAAGAATCCATTTCTTGCAGCTTTCGGGGACTGTCAGCTGCATTCATTGGCTGCATCCCTCTGGCATCTGCCTCGTGCCCCAGTGCCTTCTCTGCTGTCTGTTTCAGATCTCCCTCGGCCTCCAGTTTCTGAGAACACTGTGATTTCATTTAGAGCCCACCTGGATGATCCAAGATCATCCTCCCATCTCCAGATCCTCAACTCAATCGACGTACAAAGACCCTTTTCTTACATAAAGTGGCATTTATAGGTCCCAGAGATTAGGGCCGGATGGATGTACTTGGGGGCTGCTCTTCAGCCTGCTACAGTGACTACCCTTTAGATTCACACATGCTAGTCTCAGGGTCCTCAGAAACCCAGGAATATGTGTCAAATTAATCCTGCCTGATTGAAAATTCATGCAGACCTCACATTAGACTTTGCTCACAGGATGTTGGTTTTGCCTCATCTTGTTCCAGGAAGAACTTAGGGCAGTTTACACAGAAATATGAAACACAGCAAGATAATGTAAATTAGAAATAGAAGAAATAAAGTAAAGGAGGATAAGGACAGCAAATGAAGCAAGGAATGGAGCTCTATCATAAAACAAATGCAATTCTATCTTTTTTGTTAATATTGCATAGAAAACAAATTCTTGCTTTGTGAAAATTTTTTTTGTTTTTTTGTTTTAAAACAACAAAATAATCCTTCCTTCCCCTGCTGATTAGTAACAGGCAAAATATCTTATATTTATATATAGGGATCAGACTACCCCCCACACAAATTCTTCTGCAAATTTCAGTGAATGTAATTACAAGCCTTAAACATGGGAGCGAGGTGTTATACATTATGATTTTTAAAAGTATTATTAAGAACATTTTACTGCCTTCAGAGCTACCTCCTATTGTTTTATTTTCCTGCTAAATAGAAGTTCTAAAGTAGTAGTCATGTATACATAAGTAGAAATTGGTCATTTGCACCGAAACCAGTTTGGCTCAGTGGATAGAGCATCAGCCTGCGGACTGAAAGGTCCCAGGTTCGAATTCCGGTCAAAGGCATGTACCTTGGTTGTGGGCATATCCCCAATAGAGGGTGTGCAAGAGGCAGCTGGTTGATGGTTCTCTCTCATTGATGTTTCTAACTCTCTATCCCTCTCTCTTCCTCTCTGTAAAAAAAAAAAAAAAAAAAAAAAAAAAAAAAAAAATCAATAAAAATATATTAAAAAAAAAAAAAAAAGAAATTGGTCATTTGCCACACTTCCTATAGTTGCAATTAAAATTATTGTAAAATGTGATCATACAAATGATAGATATTACAGAATATGGGAATCTATTTTGAATTGCCTTCCCTAATGTACACCTTGTTTGCTTGATACTCTTGGTGGGCAGAATCAGAAAAGTTGCTTTATAAGACTGAGAAGCAAGAGGGTTCATTTTTGTGGACTAGGATAAGACTTGCTACTTAGTGAGCCATAGTAAATAATAAATGAGTACTTCCTCAAGTATTGATTTGTCAAATAAATATATCAACAACTACTTATTGACAACTATAGTAGTAGCAGAGATGCAACAAGCACGGAATGTTGAGAGGCAGAGGGACAGTGTTTAAAATTCCAGAATCAGGGCAAACTGCCTGAATTCTCATCCTGCCAATGTCACCATTAATATGACCCTGAACAAGTTACTTCATTTCTCTGGGCCTTGCTTTTCCCATATGCAAAGTGAGGGTAATGATAGCACCTACATCATAGGATTCTAATGAGGGTTTAACAAGTGAATACAATCAATGTTCTTAACAGTGCTCAGCATGGGCTAAGTACTATATAAATGCTTGCTGTTGCTTTTAGTGGCACTTGCCAAGAACTTTACATGCATTCTTATTGAATCCTTACGTGAACATTTTGGGATAGGTACCATTACTTTTAACTCATTTATAGACAGGAAAATGGAAGGTCAGAACAATTAAGTGAGGCCTTGCCAGCGTGGCTCAGTGATTGAGCATCGGCCTATGAACTAGGAGGTCATGGTTCCATTCTTGATTGGGGCACATCCCAGGCTGTGGGCTCAATCCCCAGTGTGTGGCGTGCAGGAGGCAGCCAATCAATATTTCCCTCTCATCACTGATGTTTCCATCCTTCTCTCCCTCTCCCTTCTTCTCTCTGAAATCAATATACATACATACACACACACACACACACACACACACACACACACATATATATATATATATATAATTTAAATCATGCTACTTAGCCTTGTCAGTGTTGCTCAGTGGTTGAGTGTCGACCTATGAACCAGAATGTCAAGGTTCCATTCCAGGTCATGGCACATGCTCAGGTAATGTCTCAATCTCCAGTGCCTCATCATTGACGTTTCTATCTCTCTCTCCCTCTCCCTTCCTCTCTGAAATCAGTAAAAAAAAAAAAATAAAAAATAAAAATAAAAGTATATATATTTTAAAAGGTTATGCTACTTAATAAATACAACAAAGTCATGAGGGAGGTAATGTTACTAGTATTCTCACCTTAGATGAGGAAACTGAATGATAATAGTTACAGAACTTTCTTCACCGTGCCCAGCTTGGACATGTGGGCCCAGATTGGGGATCGGCGAGCAGCTGTTATTTCTGTATCTTGCGGCTGGGATGTAGCGTATTGCAGTGCAGCCTTGCTGACGGAATGCAAAGCCATGGAGAAAGGGCTGTGCTCCCAGGGCAGGAGTTTGAAGATCCTGGTGTCAGTTGCTTAGCAGCATGCTTAAGATTTCTGCGTATCCTGAAAAGCTTCTAGTGACAAATTTAGACTTCTGCTCTTGTTATTTTAGATGTTCTTAAAAAAATACCAAATATTCAGATGCCTTCCCACAAATATACTAATTCTGTACCTTTGGTTTTATTAATTTTTTCATTCAATAATTACCTAAAGCATCTAAGTGCTTCACTCAATAAATACCTAAAATATCACTTCCAGAAAAACACAAGCAACCAAGATGAAAATTTCTGTCCTTGGGAAGTTCATATTCTAGGGAAGAGAAAAAGAGTAAATAATGTAGATTAATAAATGATGTAGTGTACTAGATGTTGGTAAATGCTAAGGAGAACAATAAATTGGTGACGGGGCTTGTGAGTGTGGGAGAGGGGGGAGTGGTGGAAGGTGATTCTACATCTCTCTGGGATTGATCCTCTGCACAGAGACTTGATCTGAACTTACTTTCCAGAAGAGAGGCATGGCTTTCTGAACACACTGCGGCTGGGTTGGGACTAGATTGCTGCTCTTCACCCTGGTGAATACTTTGAGCTTATAATTGCCATGTCCACCACTCCATCACTTCTAAAGGGAATCCCACATCAGTTGAGTGGATTTTGTATTTCTTTGGCTCTTACAAAAGCATATTGTTCACCCAACTGTAGAGATCTCTGCGGGAACTCTGCATTCCTTCATATTCTTCAGACCATTCAATCTTCACAGACATACCTGACTGAATTCCAGGCATCTCACCTGATTTTATCTTGCAATTTGTACACTTCTCCAGTCACTTTCCTGGTCAATTTTAGTTCTCCAGGAGACAATGAAATTTAAGAGGAAAAACACCATGCCTCTAGCTCTGTTGAGCTTCTCATTTATCACTGCAGTGTAGAGAGCCCTGGGTAACCCAAGTAGACCCTCAGCGCATGTGTAGAGTGGAACAGTGCAGCCCAAACTCCCAGGGTCATCCCACTCAGGCTCCTCATCGCAGGCAGCTGCTCAGAGACTCAGAGATGGCATCTCTTAAGTGTGAACTAAGTAGTGAATATGATGTCATAATTGATTGATTGATTTATACCCTGTCGTAATTAACTTGTAGCAATTAGCAAATCTGATAATATGTGATCAATATCATTAGCCCAAGTAACAATGCCAAGACCAAAATTCAGGAAAGCTAGGAAGTCTGAATATAATAAGATATCTCTTCAGGAAAAATTAGGAATAACCAAGAGAATGAAATAACATTTTAGTCCTGAAAATGAAATAACATTTTAGTACAACAAAGAACTAAGGTAGTCTGGGAGTTCAGTGTTAGTGTGGAGGCAAACTAGCTATTTTACCTTATTAGTACATGCTGTCTGTTTTCCAGAGAAGCAACCAAACTGAGACTTAACGGGTGTCATGGGATTTAAATACCAGAGGATGAATAGCTAAAGAATTTGGGTGTTTCAACTGTGGAATCTCAGAAGGAAGGTGGAGGTGGGTGGGGGAGGGTAAGGGAGGGAACAGATCAACCAAAGAACTTGTATGCATATATGAATAACTCATGGACACAGACAGTAGGGTGGTGGAGGCCTGGGGCAGGGGGCTTGAGGGGGCTCTAAGGGGTCAATGGGAGAAAAAAGGGGACATATGTAATACTTCCAAAAATTAAGATTAAAAAAAATACATAGGTGAACCTATTTTGTGCAATGCTGATGTCTTCTCAGAAATGTAATCTAATGCTATTTACTGGAGCAGCATGTTGGAACATTCACCACATGGTTAGTAGGAGGAGGAGTTTCCTTATCTAACTGAAATGTATAAAATAATTTGCCAAAAAAGAAGGGAAAAAAAAGAATTTGGGTGTTTCCTACTAGTCACTGAGGACAGACCTAGATAGAAGCATATGTTGTTTTATGATAATATTTATTTACTGACAAACATTTGGTGAAGTCTTCTGTATGCTAGGCAATGTACAGGTTCTGGGACTACACTGATGAACTGAAACAGATGCTACAAGGTGTCAGCATAGATAATTGTGAACATCCAGGCCTTCTCAGTGTATCTTGGGTGGTGTAAGCCATCGGTCTTCGGGCAGTTTCTCTCTTCTCCCACAATGTCAAAGGCCAGGATTTCTCAGGAGAATTGGGGTTAGTCCTTATTGGATGGTGCGCTGATTGTGGGACATGAGGGAGATTCTTGGGCAGTTTTTCATTTGCAAACAGTTGGCTTTGGATAGCCTCCATCCTGATGGTATCTGTCCAATTCAAGGGCACCACTGTGCTCCTGTGGCAGCTGCAGTTTATAGAAACCAGTGAAGCCTAATGATGAAGAGACCCTGGGAAGACAGGTAGGCATCCATGCTGAGTCACCGCTGGGAGCCTTTATTAAGCCGTTATTTGTCAAAGCATGCTCGTTGGCTGGGCATTGGAAAAAAAAAAAAATCAATGTAAACAGCACTGTGCCTTCTCTAAGGCAAATGTACAAACATCAAAAGCACACAGAATGCAGGCGAAGTAGGCAAGCCCCAGCAGCTGCACCATGCTGTCACTTTTGACCACGTATAAATACAAGCTACCTTTGTTCAGGAGTCGTGAGCTGAAGTCGTGAGCAGAGTTCTGTAGGAGTCGCATGTTTGGAGAGAGGGAGGTAGAGAAAAGAGGCTCCCTCTGTAACAGTCAGGAGAGGAGTGTTGAGGGGGTGGTTTTGAGAGGTAGTTGAAAGTAGACGGGAGGGAACTGCCATCTGGATGTGATGACAGTCCAGGCCTTGGGTGCAGCGTCTGAAAGGACCCCTCTTGCTTGCGGAGAACATTAAGAGAAGAAAACATTGCATTACCTTGGCTGAGAACAGCTGAGGGAGTCAGGATGGGAAGAGCACTGGCTTGGCCATCAGACATCATCATCCCTACAAGTTCCTTACTCGGTACCTGGACAACTGCTAAGGAGGCATTGCCCTACAGGGCCCCAGTTAATCACCCAAACACAACTATGTGGTAGGTGACAGTGCCTCCGTTTCACTAGGAGTAAATGGAGGCCTGGGTAATTTGAGTAGTTTGTGCACTGACTACTCAAAAATCACTGTGTGCATTGTGTGTGTGTGTGTGTGTGTGTTTAAATATTTTATTTATTTTTTACAGAGAGAAAGGGAGAAGAATAGAGTTAGATACATCAATGAGAGAGAAACATCAATCAGCTGCCTACTGCACACTCCCTAATGGGTATGTGTCCACAACCAAGGTACATGCCCTTGACCAGAATCGAACCTGGGACCCTTGAGTCCTCAGGTCAATGCTCATCCACTGAGCCAAACCGGTTAAGACTGTATGTGTGTTTTATACCACATATGATATGACCACACGAACACACACACACACACACACACACACACACACACACACACACACTGTGGGGATTAAGAATGCAAGGAATGTTATTTTTGAGACTTTATACCAATCACTATATTATAAACAACGAGAGCAGCCGAAAAGACAAATTCCCCCTTTTTGAGGAATTTTCAATCGAATCAGTCCTTGTACAATAAACAGGAATGAAGGAAAAAGGAATGAAAAGAGGGATAAAGGCATATTTGGAAAGCAGCAATATGGTGCATGCAGAATACTGGGGCATCTAGAAGGTCCAGGGTGGCCCAGGTTGGCCCAGAATTGGACAGGAGAACCAGACACAGGGGTGAGCTTGGAACCAGGTCTTATAGTTAGAAATGATAGGATAGGAATATTGGAAAGACATATCGGTAGATGAAGAGTGCCCAGTGAACGGCCTTGATTAGAAGCACATGTTGATGTTCCTGATATTTCTCCATATGACTCCACTGAAAGATCTTAAGGGAAGAGCTTTTAACAAAGACAAGGAACCAAACATCACTGGATTGTATGAGAATAAAACATTTATAAAATCTGTGAAAGGTGGCTACAGAACAACACGACAAGGATCAAGGTTTAACCATCTTTTTCCTGCAAAGCCAATCTCTAGCAATTTGACACTCAGATATTGATTAAATGTAAATAAATGATGATAGTAATTGGGAATATGTAAGATAAGATCTATATAAAGATATTTAATAGAGAAAAGGAAAGACATACTGAAAGGGAAACTTTGTCTAAAACCAAAAGTATGAAATAATTGTTATCCCAGTAAAAGCTGTGCGTTCTAATGGGGAGAGTAAAACTTGGGGCCCAATTACAGAGGACAGAATCTACCCCCCTGTTCTAAACAGGGAGGCATTCCAGAGCCATATTAAATGGCCAGAGACTCACTGTATGGCTGAAGTGGAAGACTCTGGACTAAGCTTTCAAGAACAACTCTTTCAGCTACTCCCCAGAACGGGAGCACCTCATTGCTGCTGCCATGACTACTATTCAGAAGCATTTGGGATCAGGCCACTCCTTCGGGACCTGCCTTGTCACCAAGCTGCTGCACCTGCAGTTGGCTGCAGAATTGTGCTACCCCTGCTCCTGTTTGCAGCAGCTCAACGAGTGGGTCACACCATGAAGCTGGGGAGCAGAGTGGGGGAGGAGGGGCCTGGAGACCTCCTGACAGAAAGCTGATGCCTTCAAGTCTGTGCTTAGCTTTGGGAACATCAGAGGTGATTGAAGTGCAGCCTCTAGCTGCCAGGGCTGCTTCTGACTGACCTAACCCAAGCCTCATGGGCCTCTGGCTCGGAGGAAGCCAGCCTCACGGGGGCTTGGTAGTGGAGACAGATGTAGGGGAAGACAATGTAAAAATAATGTTTCTGGAAGGAAGAAATCATTGGTGTTTCATTTGTATAAGAGAGTAAACATTTGATTTGTAATTGATTATTAGCATTAGGCATTTTGTTTTCAGAATATTTCAATACACGTATTTGTGAAGGGAAGGCAACTGCTTATAGAATTGAAAAGAGTGGTAGAACTTTAAAATTAACAAGAAAAAGATAAGAATGGGTAGAAATTCTACCAAGCCAGCAAAATGGTAAAGAGAAAAAAAGGAGTAGGCTAAATTAAAAATATAAAATAAAAAGTCAAATATACTGTTGTTACATTAAAATATAAAAGGTACAAATACCCCTACATAAAAGGAGAGACTGTTGGCCTAAAAATAAAAACATAGATTCTTTGCTATAAGAAATAAACTTAGCTTTTTTGAGGTTGAGAGAACACAGAGATAAGCAAAAATACTCAAGGCAAAGAGCAAAGTAAAACTTGAAGAACAATAATTAAATTAGTAAGAAAGCATAAAACTGTAGAAAGAGGCACAGTTTGTAAAGTCATAAAATTCTATGCCCAATTAGCATACCAACTAGAAATCCATAATTAAAAGCTACCACAATTGCAGGGAGAACAGTTAATAATTCAGTATACTGGTGTATTTTACTGAGTAAATAGTAGGTAATTTCCTGTTTCCCCGAAAATAAGACAGTGTCTTATATTAATTTTTGCTTCCAAAGATAAGCTAGGTCTTATTTTCAGGGGCTGTCTTATTTTTCCATGAAGAAGAATACGGTACACATTTATTGTTAAATTTATTACCTGTATACGGTACGATAGTACAGTAGTTGTCAACACAAACCAGACAAACTATGAATCCTACAGTATCAAGAATTTACTCATTTATTCAATGACAATCATGTCATCTTCTGAAACATCATCTTAACAATCGAATTCCTGAATTTCCTGGTGAATTTCTTGTGACTCCATTTCTTTCAGAATCAGTGGACCAAATCTCTCATGTTTAGCCTAGGGGGGCCTTATTTTTGGGGGATGCCTTATATTTCACTCAGAAGGAAACCTGTAAGTAGGTCTTATTTTCTTTCGGAGGATGTCTTATTTTCGGGGAAACACGGTAGGTAAAGATAGAAAAGCCCTGAATCGCCAAAACCAGTTTGGCTCAGTGGTAGAGCGTCGGTTTGCGGACTGAAAGGTCCCAGGTTTGATTACAGTCAAAGGCATGTACCTTGGTTGTGGGCACATCCCCAGTAGGGGGTGTGGTGTGCAAGAGGCAGCTGGTCAATGTTTCTCTCTCATCGATGTTTCTAGCTCTATATCTCTCTCCCTTCCTCTCTGTAAAAAAAAAATCAATAAAATATATATTTTTAAAAAGCCTTGAATCATCTAATTAAATGGAATTAACAGGATATATTTTAAAACCTTATATAGATCTTAATTTTCTTATCCTAACTCCATTGGTGCCATGAAGCACTTAGAAAAATGACTGAAATACTTGGTCTAAAGAATACCGTAAAACATTCAGAAGAGCTTTCATAGACCAAATTCTTTAATTATTGTGCAACAATATTAGAAATAAATATTAAAATATAACTGAAAATATTTAGCAACTTGGAAATTAAGAAACATGCTTGGGTCAGATGTAAAGTAAAAATGAAAATTCTGAAGTATCTAGAAAATAATGAAAGAACTCTCTAAAATATGAGACACAGAGTAGTTATAAATCATACAAGTTAAAAATAAGAAACTAGAAAAAAATACACTAAAATAAGAGAGAATTTTAAAAGATGGAAGCAGAAATTAGTAAAATAAAAAACAGCAACCAGAAAAGTAGCAGAAAGGACAAATAAATTCAAAAGTTCATTTTAGGAAAGATACAAAGTTCTTGTGAACCTATTTCTAGAAAAAAAGAGAGCAAAGTTAGAGATTAAGAAGGAAAGATAACTAAAATCTTGAAGAAATCTTAGAAGCTGGAAAATCCCATGTACAACCTTTTGGAAAATAGGTTGTAAACATGGAGCAGGGATCTACGTTTTCTATAAAGGACCATACAGCAAATATTTTAAGTTTTGTGGGTCAAATAGTCTCTGTCACACTCTATTCTGTCACTGAAGCTTGAAGGACCCATAAAAACAGACATCATAAAAACAAATGGGCATGTCCATGATCCAATAAACCTTTATTTACAAAAATAGACAGGGCCAGATTTGTCCTGTAGGCCAGATTTTCTGACCTCCTGAACTAGAGAAAGCATAGCAAAATATAAACTACCAAAATTGATCCAAGAAGAATATAAAACTTCAGTAGATGAATTAACTATATTTAATGTAATTTCATTTAAAGTCCCAACAAAGATATTTTGGAATTGGGTAAAATGCATGTAGAGTAATCTACAGAAATGAGACTAGACAAGGCATTGTGGTAAAGGATGACTTATAATTGTACCATTTGGCTACAATGTAGTATGAATTCTGAAGTAAGAGCAGCAAGATACAGAAGCTTATATAAATATGACATTTTTGTCAAACAGTGGCAAAAAAAGCATGTGCATATATAATCATGTGTGTACATGGGCACACACACATTGCCAAAAAAATAAGCAGTCTTGTGTTATCTTAACTCTAAAAACTGTCAAATGCACTTTTGTTTTTATACCTCCTTATGTGCCAAGGTTTTTAATGGTGTTGAAGAACAAAGGGGGGGGGGGTAGAGAGGGGGAGTAAGGGGACACTTCACATTTAAGAATAATTATTGGAGATCTGGTTTTGGCGGTTTCTAGTGAGAAAGTGTCCATGTTCTATGGCATCACCTATTGAGTAAGGTATCCCACAGTTATCCAAGCATATTGCTCATTTTGCTAACGTTAGGTTTCGGAACAAGCTACCGTGGCTGAGAAAACCAATGACCCTCGTGGAAACTACCTCTCGCCTCTGTTTAAACAGCTGCAGCAACTTGTTATCTGGTGGAAAGGCACGTTTGCATTTGTCAGTGGATCTGTCTTCATGTGCTGTTGATTCTTCCTTCCACAGCTGTGTTCTGAGTAGAGCTAAAGTGGCCTCATCTCGTTGGAATATGTAAAATAAGGACTATAGCTGAAACCAAAATTCATGAGACATTGCTTGCCCTTACTATGCACATTTCTAATAATTTCTACTCTATTCTAGTCTTATTTCATTTAAAAAAAAAAATGCTGGTCAGAGCCCATTACGTTGACTTACTGACCCATTCAATGGGTAGTGATCTGCAGTTTGGAAAAAAAAAAAATACCACATTAAAAGACTCCTATCAAAACTGCATGCATGGCATTCCATTGTCAGAAGATTTCCACTGTGCTGGCAAGGTCAAACCCAGACGTAGGCATGTTTTCTTTTATTTAGTCCATGCCAATAAGGCAGCTCATGTGGCAGACATCCTGACAGCAGGTTCCTTAAGGTAGTTTAGAGTCGTAGGCAAAGCACTGTGATATACTTTTAGAGAATTAGCTTAAACTGGGAGCACATACAATGTTTTTCCTCTGTGGTTGATACCTTAGGTTAGGGGTGTCGAACTCAATCAGAGAAGGGGCCAAAATCTAAAATCCAGCCTAACTCACGGGCCGAATGGTTTACTGAACAGTCATAAACTGTCATTGTGATGGAAACGCAGCGGAGTGCAGTGATGACAGCGCGGTGCAGGCCACATTGCAAGGCCTGGCTGGACCTTGTGTTTGACACATGTGCCTTAGGTAATGATTGTTTCCCAACAGTTGGGACTGCCATGAGTAGTCTGGTCATCTTGGTATAAATAGAAGGCATCTCAGTTGATTTCACCTCTGCCCTAAGCATTCTTGGATTATCTTTCCCACATAGACTTGAAAATCATATACTCACGTTGGGAAAAAAAAGAAAAAGAAAAAAAGAAAAAAAGACTTCCTATAGCAAACTAAAGAACAATGAAGTACATTCTTTTATAATAAGTACCCCAGTTGGGCAAACTGCTAAATTAATTCTTCTTAAGATCAATGGTACATTTCATTCCAATTCAGGATCTGTGTGGGTCATAAGCTCAGAGGTGGTTGGTGTGTAGGCTCTTAAAGTGAAAGTATTTGAAAACATGACTTAGGGTTTGACCACAAAAGAAAATGATGTATCTAACTGGATTTGGGAATAAAGAATTTCAAAAAGAAGACGAAAATGGACTCTGCCTATGGCATCCTTTGTAGTATACTCTATGTAAGATGTGTATTAAAAGGCATTTAAAAAAATATTCGTTAGGAAAGAAAGGCTGTCATAGCCTGCCATTAACCTTATTATTTGATCTAACTTTCCCCCCTGCTGATTAACATCGGTGCCTTTGATGTGGTGTTGTCAAAAGCTAGTTCCTCGCATGGGAAAGAGCAGAGGAGGAGGACTGACAACCTCTCTCTCCTTGGTATTTTTCCATAAGACTTTTCACCAGCCCCATTGCTTATTTCCTCTTTACTCTGAAGTGTTTCCAAATCTGATATCATGGGAGCTTAATTTTATTTCCTTTCCACATGAATATTTGAAATAAATTGAGACGTTTCCCCTCAAGGTATTTAATAAGCAGCACAGAAAGAAGAATGCACAGTGAAAGCAGTAGCAACAATAGCTTCCAGTTGACAAGACACCTGACAAGAAGAGGGTGCTGAGATGGGGGAAGTAAAATTATAGGTACCCCTAAAATCCACCTTCCCATGTCTCCACCCCCCGCTTGCTAGAAGTCTCTGCCAACGTTACATTATTGGGAGTAAGGATGGAAAGGAAGTATAGGTAGAGCTTCCTGCTCTTAAGGTATTTGCCATGTTTTTCCTGTAGCTGAAAACAGTGAACCTTAAAGTAACCGGAAGTGCCAGATTGGAAGGCATTTCTATGAATGATAGTGGCCATATTTTTAAACCATCAATTGTGACTCTGTGACTGGCGAGAATTAATATGCTTTTCTTAGTTTGTAGGAGTGTCATAAAAATAAGACACCTAATTTGTCCCAAATGAAGCAGACTGCAGCCTCTGGGGCTCAGTTTTCAGAATTAAGACCTAGGTTGTTCTCTCTGAAAACAGCATGAAAGTAGGTGGCCTGGGAGGCATTGCAACAACCAAACTGATGGCAGGAAACCAGTGGGACCAAGGGCCATCGTCATTACATCAGCATGCCTTAGACCACATGTGTCAAACACAAGGCCCGCAGGCCAAATCCGTCCCGCCAGGCCTTGCAATGTGGCCCGCACCGCGCTGTCATCACTGCACTCCGCTGCGTTTCCATCACAATGACAGTTTATGACTGTTCAGTAAACCATTCGGCCCGCGATTTAGGCTGGATTTTAGATTTTGGCCCCTTCTCTGATTGAGTTCGACACCCCTACCTTAGACTTTTAAAGAATACTCAATATATTCTCTTTTGCTATACCAAGGAAATATGATGCAATATCTGCCCTCATCCCCACCCCCTTTTTTTTGTCTCTATATTTGACTATAGGGACTTACACTGAGTGGCCAGATTATTATGATCTCTGAATGCAGAATAATCTGGGCCACTCAGTTTATAGCCTATATAATAAAAGGCTAATATGCAAATTGTCCTCTCAACCAGGAGTTCGACCAGCAGGCAAGCTGGCCAACTACCCATGTCCCCTCCCCCTGGCCAGGCTGGCTGGACTCCATCCATGCACTGGGCCTCTAATGCGCTTACACACACACACACACACACACACACACACTCTGAGTGGCCAGATTATTATGCGTTCGGAGATCATAATAATCTGGCCACTCAGTGTATTTACAGCATAGGATGTTATGTGGAATCTTAATTCAGCTGTCTCCCAAAACAGAGCTAACATTTCCTTTTAAAGGGAATAATGCCTTGCTGACCTTGGGGTTTTATCTTGTTTTGGTGTGTGTGTATGTGTTTGGTTATTTTGTTCAAATGGCATTTTCCCCGTCTCTGTATTTCGGTCATCGTCCTGGCCTCATTTCCCAGTGGGCGATGTGGCAGAGGAACAGTTTGTCCTTGGACGCTTGCTTCTCGCCCGTTGTCCAAGCGCTGGCTGTGTTTCCCTGAGCGCAGACAGGAGCTTTTCCACGCTTCTCTTCTGAAAGGAGAGAGAGACCAAATGTCCTTTTCTAGGTTCCATGGAAATAATGGGTTTAATTTGTTTTTCCTTAATTTCGAAAGGATAACAATCTATTCAAAATTGAGTGAATGGTATTCTCTCTTCTGACTGAACGGGTGCAGCGGAGCCTACGCACTATTAGCTGTCACATAATAGATGAGGAGAATAGCGATGTTTCCCATTTGCTTGGCTATTCTCACATGTTGTTTGTCAAAATAGAGAAGCAGAGTGCATATGTTCTGAGTATTAGACCAAACATGCTCTGAGGGGAGAGAGCTCTGAATAGAGGAGGAAATTAACAACTATGGGACCTCTCACAGTCCTCAGCGGCCCTCAGGCACTTGTTTTTGCTCCCTTGCTCTGTTCATTGGACAGTAGCATACCTTGTCATGATGAGCTATTATTTTTTAAAACAAGGTAAGTTCAAGAAAAATGAAAAAGGGCCAATATATACACGTTATAATGGCAGGTGGAACCTGAAATTCTAAAGGCAGAATCGAAGTACAATCATAAAAGAGTTGAACAAAATTATCCACGAAGGACCCGACATACCATATTTTTCGGACCATAAGATGCACTTTTTCCCCCCCCAGAAGTGGGGGGGAAAAGTCCCTGCGTCTTATGGTCCAAACATAGCCTACACATATACTTAAAAAAAAAAGTTTTTTTACTTGCCCGGCTCTGTGTGCTCTCTGTGTGCTTGCCTGGCTCTAAAATGGTTCTAAATGCTGCTGTTTACTTTACAGGGTTGATTACATGTGTTTATGACTGTGATGTTGGGTTTTAATGCACATAAAATATTTTAGGACACTATTTGTTTCAGAATCTTTTTTTCTTCATTTCCCTTCTCTAAAAACTGGTGCGTCTTATGGTCCGGAGTGTCTTATGGTCCGAAAAATACGGTAGCTACTCCATAGCCACTGGCTTTCCTGATGGCTTCTGTAGCTGTGCTGTCGGGGAGAACGCTGTCCAGTTATCATGGTTCCCCGGGGCCTTCGGTGTATGAGACTGCCGTGAGTGGCTGAGGATGGCTTTGATCCCAAGTGGAAATTCTTCTTTGCCTGGTGAACCTGGCTAGCACTCAGGACACCATTTAGCTCTAAGCATATATATGACTGCCCAGCTTCATGGCTAAGGAAATCAGCATCAAGTTTCCCCCACTTTGTTAGTTTGCTGAGTCCACTTTTCTGAGTGTTCATGAAGAGCCTAGAGAGGAAAGATAATATTAGCTGTGATTGCAAATACATTGCCGCCGATTGCTTTGGTGGTGGGCCTGCTTCTGCCCCTACCCCTCACTCCCATAGGACTCGCCTCCCTCATGCTCTGCCCTGACTCCCACAACCCCCTTACCATGAAGCTAGGCCTGAGTGGGGCCACTCCAGTGGGAGCTGGACCTGTACCACGTGTCCCACCTGGTTTCTTGAAAGGCTTGATTAGCATCCATGCCCTCCGTGGGAAGCATATATAATATAAAAACCCAGTGGCCCTACCACCTTAATGACCAAAGACCTGTGTGGGTGGGCAGGGCTACACACACAGGTGAGCAGGGCAGCAATTTCACGTGCTGAGCTTCTAGTTTAATTCTAAGGGCACTGCCAGTGCAGTTCAGTTCTACCTGGCTGGTTGTTAACAGTAATTGCTGCCGCCATCTATTCATTATCCCTGTGTTCGACTTTGGACCCAACAGTTTATGTAATTTAATCTCACTTAATCCTCCAAACAACTGTGTGAGATAGTTACTGTGACTTTTTTTCCTATTTTACAGAAGAGGAAAGGGAAACTAAGAGGAGCTCCATGAGATGGCCAGGATCACTCAGCTGATCATTGTGTTGCTAGGACTAGACCCAGGCCCTTCTTCCCACCAAAGGCCGTATTCTCCATTATACTGTGATTCTCAGTGTACTGGGAGGTGCATGGCAGAAGGATTTGGGGCATTTTATTCCACTGCTGTGTTTATATCGCCTTTTTTCATTTCCCTCCTCCCCTCCTTTTCCCTGTCCTGTCTGATTTGCTTTCCTGGTGAGGTGGAGTGGGGGGGGGGGGCATGTCTGTCCTCTCTACTGATGGCCACCGCTACACGGAGTCACTGTTTCTCAGGGGGTGCCACCGCAGCCCCCAGGTGTACAGTGATAGAAAAGTACTGAGGACCAGTAGGCTGAAGGAGGGCTGACAAATCCCCACGCCATTTTTCAAGGACTTCCTCCTGTGTGTGGAGGTTTCAGGTGGCACACACCGTGGCAGAGTGCTAAGGAAGGATGCAACACGGCTCCTATCTGTATGAAAAGCACATGTATGTTAAAATAGGAAACGTATATAAAATACATATGCACATAGAAGACATGGAGATGCGGAAACACATATTCATGAAGAACATAGACCCCTTGAAAGGAGACTCTGTGCATGTTGTCCCCCTCTTCCTGGCCCGGCATCAGCATGAGCAGGTGCAAACCTGTTAGCCATTCACTCTGCAGTAGCTCTTCCCCAAGCCTTCCGAGGGAGCTGGGGGCTATGGGGACCAAGGCTGTGCCAGGCCTTCAGGAGCCCCCCTTCCAAAGGGCTTTTGTTTTCCTAGAAGGTAACAGGACAGTTCAATGTATAGGTCACTTTTCTTAGTTGGTCAGGAGTTAGAGAATTCCGTGGAACAGTTTTCTGAAAAGTAAGCAAAATAGAACAAAGCAAACAGCTAATACAGGGCCCCGTGGTGCCTGTTAGTCCTGAAGAGGCTGGCTGGGACCACCTTGGATTTCAAGCTTGTTTACTCAATTATAGGATTAAGTGTGACTTGTTAGTTTCCCTTGGCAACTTCTAGTTTACAATGAATTATAAACGGCAGTTGACAGCAGGGAAAGATCTGGAAGAAACATCAGCTCACCCTTCTCAGCATTTCTCAGCGTTTGTTTAAAGCTGTTTAAAGCCCTGGAGTCATCAGTGCGGTACATTACAGCATCAGAAAAGTAGTGTTTTCTTCAAAGAACATCTCTTAGTCCATGATTCCTCAGCTCAGAAACCTTCTGTGCTTCTCTGTACTACCTCCTTTCTCCTTCCCAGGAGAAAAGCCTAAGCCCAGATAATGGAGCAACTCTCCATCCTTTGATCATACCTGAACTTTCTTGGTTCTGAGAGTCTGCCAATGCTCTTCCCTTAGAGATCTCCCTCCCTGTCTCTCTCTACCTGTCGAAAATCTCTTATTTTGTAAGTCCAAAATCAAACAGCATCTCTAGGAAGACCTTTGGGATTTGCTATTGGAATTACACTTTCTTTATTTGCATGGTTTAGACTTCAAATAAAGCATTTAAGTCCATTCTTTCTTGATTTGTAGTTAGCTGGGTACATTGAGGATATTCTGTTTTTTGAGGATAAGCATGCCCTGCATTTCTGTGACACCCTTCAACGAGAGAAAGATTTGGTGTAAACTGCATAATTTTTAGTAATTTAAGTAAATTTCAGGTCTATGGGACAGACACTTGTGTGGAATTCCCTGATAATACTGGACAAACAGTATTCCCATCTTCTGGTGCTCTAACCAACACGTGCATCTTTGGATCCTTTAATGTTTTAACCTAGAACTTTTGAACTAGCTATTACCTTTCCTTGGAAATCTCTTTTATTTTTAATTTATTTTTAATTTTTATTCTTTATTGATTAGAGTATTACATATGTCTCCTTTTTCCCAGTCCCCCCAGCACATGCCCTCAACACCCCTCTCCGCCCCCAGTGTATGTGTCCATTGGTTCCGCTTATATGCACGCATACAAGTCCTTTGGCTGATCTCTTACCTCTCTCCTCCCAGCCTCCCCTGCCTTCCCTCTGAGGTTTGACGGTCTGTTCAATGCTTCTCTGTCTCTGGATCTATTTTTGTTCATCAGTTTATGTTGTTCATTATATTCCACAAATGAGTGAGATCATGTGATATTTATCTTTTTCTGGCTGGCTTACTTTGCTTAGCATAAAGAAAAATCTCTTTTCTTTTGGAGTTTGACATGGTACCACTTACATAATATATATTCTTTAAAATGGGGGGTTTTCAACATTAGCTGCCCATCAGTGTCACCTGTGGGTCTTAAAAAACACAGATGTAGACGAAACCTGTTTGGCTCAGTGGATAGAGCGTCGGCCTATGGACTGAAAGTTCCCGGGTTCGATTCCGGACAAGGGCATGTGCCTTGATGGTGGGCACATTCCCAGTAGGGGGTGTGCAAGAGGCAGCTGATCGATGATTCTCTCTCATCGATGTTTTTAACTCTATCCCTCTCTTTCTTCCTCTCTGTAAAAAATCAATAAAATAAACACCTTGTTTAAAAACAACAACAACAAAACAAACAAACAAAAAAAAACCCCACACAGATATACAAGGTTGACCTCAAAGATTCCAACTCAGCTAGCCTGGAATGATGCTCTTACATTTGGCTCAATGAATCATCCAAAGCTCAGGAAAACAAGGAAAGATAAGCTATCCATAGCTTCCAAAGTTGTGGTTCCTTTTAAGACTTTCTGTATTCTATTTTAAATCTTCACCTCAAATCCTTAATCCTTATGACTGTCACAGAGATAATGAGGAGATCAAACATGAACTTAGATTAGCCACAGAAACATCTGCGGCAGTTCCAAAGTTTTAATTGTTGTTTCAGTCATGTCAGAGCCTAATTACAGTTTTAAGGTATAAATAAGTTTTGGTATGCTGTCCTACAAATAGGGGAAATGTAAATAATTATCAACGAGGCTCTGTCTCAATGCATGGTTAACCACCACTAAGTTATTTTTAAGAAATATACCACATACATAGTTATTTTTCTGTTAGTTTATCTAAAGTACATGATAGTAAATAACTTGAAATAAAAGATTATTTATCTATAATATGTCTTTGGTGTTCATCTGATTCCACTTAAATTGTACAATAGATTTCCATGAAAATAGAACTTTCCTTTCCCCTTCATATTCGTGTACATATTTGATATCATATTTCATTCTTTTAAAAAATATATATATATTTTATTGATTTTTTATAGAGAGGGAGAGAGAGAGAGATAGAGTTAGAAACATCTATGAGAGAGAATCATCGATCAGCTGCCTCTTGCACACTCCCTACTGGGAATGTGCTTGCAACCCAGGTACATGCCCTTGACCAGAACTGAACCTGGGACCCTTCAGTCTGCTGGCTGATGCTCTATCCACTGAGCCAAACCGGTTTCGGCTCAGATTTCATTCTTTACCACCACCTCCCTCTCACATGGAATCCAAACAGATTTCTAGGTATGACTGGCTGTCCCCCTCATGTTAAGTAGGAGGCACAGAGGTGAGAATGAATGAGAATCCTGCTCAGAGCCACCTACCCAGTTAGCGGCAGACCCGGCATTGCAATTCATCTCAAGGGCGTAGTCACATTTCTAAATGACCAGGAAAACAAAAACCAGCAACCTTAAAACTGTTCCTGAGCTCTCTGGCCAAGTCTGTGCTTCCAGTCAGAATAATCATGTGGTGACTCTCCCATGGGGGCTCTCCAGAAAAGATGTCCCCAGCTTTTTCCAGACCACCAGGAGCTGCATTAAGTTTATTATCTGAAAATATTTCCTAAAACAGACTCCAAATCATGCTTGCTGAAATGTTTCCCCCCGCTTACTGCTCGCTGGGAGAAGGGCTGTGCCCTTTTCCTTTTAACACACCCTCCCTCCTGGTGTGAAATCTCTCGAGATGTCCTTTTCCAGGATAAATCTTTTTTTTTTTTTTTTTTTTTTTTTTTTTTTTTTTTTTTTTTTTTAATCTCTTCCCTTCATAATCTCTAAGCAAATAGTTCTCAACCACACATGTCCCCAGTCAACCCCATTCAGTCCAGAGTGGGGCTGACTCAAGTTCACTAGCTCAGAAATGCATGAAGTGTAACTTTCCTTGTTCTCCCACAGCTCATTTCCTTGTCCATTTTGAGTTCTTTTTCTACCAAGGAGGATCTTAGAGAAATGTTGCTCCCCAAAGCAGGAGACACTCCCCTCTCACTCCCTGCCTGGCCCAGAAGTGTGTGAGGTTCAGAATTCTTAAGCAGCAGAATATGCTGGGACGGTTTGGCTCAATGGATAGAGCGTCGGCCTGTGGATTGAAAGGTCCCGGGTTTGATTCCGGTCAAGGGCATATACTGTGGTTGCAGGCATATCCCCAGTAGGGGGTGTGCAAGAGGCAGCTGATCGATGATTCTCTTTCATCGATGTTTCTAACTCTCTATCCCTCTCTCTTCCTCTCTGTGAAAAATCAATAAAAATATATTTTAAAAAAAAAGAAAAAGAAAAAAAGAATTCTTAAGCGGCAGAATAGTTGCCGTGATTTTTTTTTTTAAAGCAAAATCTATTTTCCATTATAATTTAGAATATGATTAAGGTACTAATTAAGTAGGAAAACTTGCTATTTCTAAAATAACATATCATTTGATATTTCCTTGAAGGTAGGCCACACTTCAGAAACAAGGGTGCCTCTCAGGTAAGGTGGACCCCAGAAGATGAGCGCTGCTTGCCAAGTTGCTTGCTTGTCCTTTCAGTGTAGGGCTGAGGATTCAGATCAGCGGCAGGAACTATAAGCCAGCGAAGTGTACACATATTGGAGGTGGAAGACTCCACAGGGAATTGAAGCTCACTGAGCCTCAGGGGGAGGGGTTGCATCAGCTGTTTTCTAAGAGTCTCAAAGAGGCACGTGGGCCTCCACTGCCCAAAACAGCAGAGTCCCTGGTGACTCCATAAGAAGGAAAATGAAAGGAGGAGGTAGGGAATGTCCCAACAGAGTGTGGTCAACAGCAGCTCACTCCTGGAGTTCACAGGTATAGGCTGGGCGGACGCCTCTGGGCAGGGCGATCAGTCAGCCTGGGGACCTCTGAGTGAGCCTGGAGCTCCCATGAAAGGAGCAGAGGCTGGGGTCCGAGAAGGTCACCACTGTCAAAGCCCTACCAGGAACTAGGATTATATCCGGGCCTCAAGCCAGGACCCTGGCTCTCTTGACTAACGTGTGATCTTGAACGCTGTTTGGCTCTCTGAGAGGAGAAGGGGCCCAAGGCCTGTCTGCCTGTGGTTCGTTTCCCGTGGGTCCCGATGAGAGCAGGAGCAGCTCAGCCACTGGAGGCTCTGCAGTGCTTTAGACCCTGTCAGGCGGTTTGAGTCTCCTGTGCCTACTGTACTCCCAGTGTCTTGCGAGGCATTTAAAACCAACCGTGGCAGGGTTAAGTGATTTTTCCACTGCTTCACTGGAGATTTTTCCACTGCTTCCACCTCTGTTCACTTGCATGGCTGCTCCAGTCCTATCCTTCCACACACATTCATGGAGGCACGGGGCAGGAGTATGTGTTTACAAACTCATTACCTCCAAACTGGGAGGTAATGAAGCATGCCACCTGAATATAGAAAAAGCAAGGGACCCAGCTTGACCTCTCTCTCTCTCTCTCTGAACTTCAACTTTCTCATCTATAAATTAGGGAGAGTTAGTATACCTACCCATGTGAATTCACATGCATGTAACTCCTGGCCTAGTGGACACAGAGTCAGTGCGTGCACAGAGCCGTAATTGTGGGTGTGGAGCTGGCTCTGGGAGCAGAGCTTCCCCACTGTGTCTCAGCTGGGTGTTGTTTGTCCTACAGGGGACCCTGGACAATGTTTGGAGACATTTTTAATGGTCACACCTGGAAGGAAGGGAACTACTGGTATCTGGCTGTTAGAGGCCCTATGTCCTACTAGACATCCCACAATGCTCAGGACACAACAAAGGATCCCGTGCCCAAATGCCAGTAGCTCCCAGGCTGAGAGACCCATCTGGCTAAGTCATCATAGCAAAGAGGGATAAGGCTGTTTTCCCTTCATCCTTAGGAAAAAGAACGTGTTAAATACTATCAACATGCTAACATCACTGGCTCATCTGGCACCGAAGGAGATAAAGAGCCCAGAGATGCTAGACACTGCTGTGGAACTCAATCCAATTCTAGTGAAACAGAACTTTTCCTTGATTCTAAAAGGGAAGTTAATGGTGGTGTTTTTTTTTGTTTGTTTGTTTGTTTTTGTTTTTGTGTGTGTCTGTGTGTGTGTTTTTTTCATTTAAATAAGCAAGTCTAACTACTCAACTAGTTTATTGCACTATGAATTATAGGATCTAAGGCTAGGTTTTGTGGATTTTAATTTTTACCAATAATACAGCCTAAAATTTTTGATAGGTTCGTATGATTTACTAAATTATTGCTGATATTTGCATGACACCAAGAAAAAGGTCACTTGTTAAGTTCTGCCCATAAAGTGTTATTTCAAGTCAAATGAGACTGTAAAGAAAAAAAGAAGATATTTAGGTTTATCTTGCCTTAAATAGAAGTGAGTGCTTACATCACAAAATATTGGAAATCAGATGTTGATAAATTTTTTACAATGTCTTTATGCATAAAAACACTTGGGAGTCACAGGGCAGTTTTTAAAGCTCAGCTTTCATAGCATTTCCACCCTGTTCCATTGTTAGGTGAAGTCACCTCAGTGGGCGGGTCCTCACCCAGCTGCCTGGGCTGGGTGCCCTGGCACACATGACAGAGCCAGCAGTCATTGCCACGTTCTCATGTTGCTCGTCCACGTTACACTTGTGACACCTCTTTAAAAGGAACATACTTTAAACAATAAAATAAAATTTAAAAAATTAAAAATAATAATTAATAGAAAAAAATAAAAGGAACATGCATTTTGAAAGCTAACGATTATTATGAAAGCCCTTCTTTCCATCACCTCATTTGCAGTTTTTCATGTTTTAGCTTTGTTTGCCAACTAGGAAGGATTTTAAAGGAGAACTTGGGCGCCTTCCTGTGTTGGTGCAGGAAGTGTAGCCTGCCATAAATTCCATTAATAAATTCTTATGGTAGCTTGACCTTCTGTTTTTAAAAAACAGTTCTAAATTTCAGTCATTTGTTTAAAATGTGTTGAAAGTTGACTAGCCACAGATTTAAATATATATATTTTTTGAAAAACTTTCCATCCAAAATACCAGAAATGTTTTCAGAAAATAGAGCCAAAAGATGTGCAATAATCCAACATGACCTAAATTTTAAATGTGCTTCAGTAGTCATTCACCTCCAGAATGAGCGAAGGCCCTGGGTCTGCATGTGTGGGACACTCCAGCAACTGCTGGTGACTTCTGGTTACAGGTTCATGGATGGCATCTTTTTGCTGGGTTCTCACCTGGTAGAAGGGGTGAGAGAGCTCTTTGGAGCCTCTTATAAGGGCACTAATCCCACTCATGGGGACTACACCCTCCTGACCTAACCACCTCCTGAAGACCCCACCTCCTCATAGCATCACATTGAGGATTGTGATTTCAACATATGTATCTGGGGAGACACAAAATTCAGTCCATTGCACATGCTTGTTGTAACCAGCCAAGTATTACAGAGGTATGTAAAAGAGAGTTCATCTTTTCTTTATCCAATCTCACCCCCTGGTAGTGACCTGCGTTCACCGTTTGGTATGTATCTTTTCTCACCTTTCTCAGTGCTCATACAAACACCCGGACATTCCTGTTCACATAGAAGGTATTTTTGTGAAGCAGAGTGCTGTGTGCTGATTTTAATCCCAAGAGAGCCGAACACTGTGTATCAGGCCCAAGGGAGGAAGCCACACACTGCTGTGTATTGGTATTGGGGTTGTCAAGGAAAGACAGTCAAGCAGAGGATGGAACAAGAACAGAGCAAGATCAGCTTCAATACTGGACATCAGTCCCTCATGGCTATCAGGGCACCCCCCCACCCCCACACACACACCTCTGCTTCCTTAGCTGCAGACTGGGCAGTTGGCTTATGGATACCCTTCTCCTTTCTACGACCATCAATAATGGAGGGGAAAGGACTCCATCCCCTACTCCTCCTCAGTGGAATCTGAGATACTGAAAGGTGGGGGTGAGCCTAAGGGCCATTGACACCCATGCTTAAGCAGTGAACAAGAGCCCATATGAGCCTGGTATCTGAAAAGATACTCCCTCCCAAGGGCACAGGCTCAATGGACTCTCTATCTTCGGTAGGACGTGTTACAGGCCAAGGCTGCATGCACGAGACTGCCTTTTCCTACAGTGTTTGCTCCTCTCTCTAAATGGATCATGTGCAAACACTACTCAGCAACCTGATTTTCACATTTGCCAATATACAATGAACATTCCTTCTGGTCATTATTTCTAATAACTCAAAAATAGCACAGTGGGTACGCTGTACTTGTTTCATTTGTTCCCTTACTAATGGGCATCCAGGTTGTTTTTTGTTTTGTTTTTTTTATATATATATTTTTATTGATTTCAGAAAGGAAGGGAGATGAAGAGATAGAAACATCAATGATGAGAGAGAATCATTGGTCACCTCCTGCATGCTCCCCACTGGGGATCAAGCCCACAACCCTGACTGGGGAATTGAACTTTCTGGTCCATAAGTTGATGCTCAACCACTGAGCCATGCTGGCCAAGCGCAACCAGGTTTTTATAGTTGGCTACTATTGTCAACAATACTGTAGTAAATACCTAAAACCTATCTTCTTAGATAATCTTTTTTCTTCTGTAAGATTGATTCTCAAAAGCCTTTTAACCAGCTATCATAGCCCAGAAGCCAGTGGTATGTTAGAGGACCTATTTCTCCTGAACTCGCCCTAAAGGATAGCCCAGTACTTTATAAAGCCCTGTGAGCATGACTGAGAATGAGAATATAGCTCCTCCTATATAGCTGATCGCAGACACAGATCTGTGTGTCTCTGACTGCTGGATATCTCAGGACAACTCACCAAATGAATGAATGAAAATCCAGTTCTCAAGTGTAATGGTATAAGGAGAAGGAGAATGGGAGGAGGAGAAACAAAAGGGATATCTTTCTTTCTTTTCTTTTCTTTCTTCCTTTCTTTCTTTCTTTCTTTCTTTCTTTCTTTCTTTCTTTCTTTCTTTCTTAATGAGTGTTACTTTTTCATAATGAATTTGAATTTAGAATAATTTATTACTCTGGAATTTTCTTAGTGATACATGTGAGACTGTCTTCAGTCTTGCTGAAGGCAGAAATCTAAGTCTGGGTGTTAAATTCTGAGATTTTTTTGTGTGTGTCATATTTGGCTTCCTTTCCTAAGTACCTAAAGAGATAAGTTGAATATATGTGTGCTTGTATTGGGGAGGGGAGGGGAGATGAGGGTGGAGATGCAGGAAAAAGGATGACCTAAAGGTTAAAGTGGTGAGCCTACCTATGGTTTGTCTATACACATTCCTGGAATAGTTTTATTTTTCTCATGTGATGCAGGTGTTTACTCAGAAAAGGAAGTTCCCAGAGTCTATGCGTTAGGAACATGAGCTATTTTTGGTTTTCCCTAACTATTTGTTTGGTATTCTTTATTTAAATGTGTGGCTGCTGTGTTGTTATATCTTTGTTTTGGGGTCATTGTGGCCTGAGTTGCTGTTTTATGCAGTTGCACCTGTTTTGTAAGTGTGTCAAACTGTGCCTTTCAAGGTTAATAAATAGTGATTTAAAATGGGAAGAATATCCCAAATGCCTAAATCTTATATTTGAAGCTGAGGAGATTTGTGATAAATATTTTGCATCTTTTAATTGAAAATTAATCTCTGTGGTTTTGAGGGTAGTCACTGACACTCTCATGACCAGCAGAAGCCATTGGTGTGGGTGAGGTCACATGACCTCATGAGAGGTATAAAAGCTCAGGTCTGAGCAGCTCACTCTTTGATTGTGACTGGAGTTGGTCCCACTGGAGTGAAGTTCAGAAGCAACTCCTGGAGGAGCACATTTACCACATCATCTGTAAGAAACGTAAGCTTCTCTATTTCTGGCTTTCATTTTAAAAAAACCACACCAAAACAAACCTGTGTTTCCTATACTTGTTCTCTTGACTTACTTATTAAACATTTTTTTAAAAATGTTTCTACAGTATTGACAGTTAACTAAAATCAGTTTTCCCAATGCTTACCAGTAATCTTTTGCTGTTCATTTAGCTCCTCAAGTAGATTTTATTCTGAGGTTGTAAAAAGCACAGAAATGGCCATACGTTATTTGATCTAGATACTTGGCAAGTCAGTCTCCCAGAAGATTGGTTAGTAGAGACTGTCATCTAAGAGGCTCATTATTGCAGTGTGAACCGTGAAACAACCCGCAGGAAATGATATGAATTTAAGCTTCATATGTGGTATCTTGGAATCCAATATCTTTTCAGTATGCAGCCTACCAGAGGATGCCAGCCTGGATGGCCAGCTGGTCTTACACAGTGATTAAAGTTGTGTATTAATGCAATGTTAGTTTCTGTAGCTAGCCCAGTAAAATTATGTCCTGAAGCAAGCCACTCCCATGGCCCTGGGCAGTGCCACCATTATCTTCAGGCAAGCAGGTCCTACCCATCCATCGCCCTAATCCCTACAGCTCTCAGCGCCTTCAGGAGCACCCTAACGCCATGAGTTTTTTCTTTTAGACACTAGAGTCAATTTTAATTGGCATCTACTTGAATTGTCACCTAGGCAGAGTTTTTGTTTTTGTTTTTTTAAATTGAAAGATGGATTATACGAATTTAATCTAACCCCCTACAATCTCAGAAGGATCTTCTGATAAAATATTTAGTAAAAAGCATAAAATCTTTCTTTATTCACCTGTTTAGTGCACGCTCAAGCTGAGTATTACAGATGTGACTTATTTATTTATTTTTTTAAGCTACATTATTAAATGAAACCAAAGCTTTAGAAATCAGGGCTATTAATAGTGGTGACTCATGTATTCATGTTTTTAGAAGGACAATAAACTTCTGCAGGACAGTGTTAGAAATATTTTTTTATAAAGTTGTTTAGCTATAATTATAGTAATAGTATTATGTGTGCTAATGCAATTTATAATGCAAGTCATAATGTATTGATAACTTATACATATATAATATTTAGTAGTGATATATAGTAATATGGATAGAGAGCAAAAAAGTCAACACTTTAGATCAATTTAAGACACACAGCATACTACTTGTTATTCTAGTAGTTGGCAACTTGGTAGGATTCTTAGAAGGGAGACTCAGGAGGAAGTGGAGGAGGCTATTGAGAGTGATGAAGAGGCATAAAAGCATAGGGTTGTCTAGAAACATGACTGAGAGACACTGCATATGTTAGACGGGCTGGTTTCAAAGCGTGGTGGGAAAATCATAGGCAGGCTAATTGGAATCATCACTTGAATGCTAGCATACAGACTTTCAAATTTAGGCTGGAAGTGACTCCATCCACCGAATCTGTTTTGAACTGAGTTTTGACATGATGAAAGTAATATGTTCAAAATATTGATTTGAGTGTTGTGTAGGCTGGGTAGTGGGGAGATTGCAAGCAAGGAAACAAGATTTAACTAAGATTTCAGTAGTGTGAGTGTGTAGTGATAAAACCCAAATCACTGTCATAGCAATGAAAATTAAAAAGGGTAGACAATTATGACAGATAACAAAAGGATAAAGAAAGGACATCAAGAAGACTTCACAGTTTAATTTTCTGTGGTTGGGGACTAATCCAGTAAACATTAGTTGAGCAACTCCTATTTAAGAGAGTTTAGGAGATGTAGACTTACAATTAGTCTGCCTATGTACATTTCCTATGTACATATTCAATACAAGTTATCGTCAAATGAATGAAAAGCTGTTCATTAATGAAAGTCCATAAGAAATAATATTTAATTTTTGTGTGGTAGGTTTAGGAAATGTGTAGAATGAATTCTAATAAGGAAATTTGTTTTATAACTTTAATTTCCACCCTCCTAGAATTAGCATGTATAAAATCGAGTGCACTTACAGATAATCGTAAATCCAACATTAATGAGATTAGCCCAATAGTTTTACCCTTGAAGAATAAAGGAAGATATTTTGAAATTTTATATTTGCCTGAAGTTATTTTTACCAAATGTCATGAGGAAACTATAGTTAAGTAGTAAATATCACAGTCTTAAATTTATTATTTAAAACATAGTGAATTTACATTTAAGCTAGTTTATTGCATCCTTTCTTTTATGAAGTCCTGGGATAATTTTGTATACTTTTTGCAATTATATGCTTTTCTTCCTTTGCTTGGTTATACAGATGGATTTATTTTGTTAATTTCTTAATATGGTTCTCATATACCTACCTGCAAGCTTATTTTTCTCTTTAAAGGAAATTCTGGCCTAGCCAGTGTGGCTCAGTGGTTGAGCATCGACCTATGAATCAGTAGGTCACAGTTCAATTCTGGTTAGGCTACATGCCCATCTTTCAGGCTTCATCCCCAATGTGGGCTGTGCAGGAGGCAGCCGGTCAATGATTCTTTTTCATCATTGATGTTTCTATCTCTCCCTCTCCCTTCCTCTATGAAATCAATAAAAATACTTTATTTCTGTAACTTCTATATATGTCTCAACAGTGCAAAATATGGCCACTCATCTGACATTATAGTTTGTAATCATTTTAACTCACAGCTGTCTGTACGGTTTCAGTCGTATGCATGAAGCCATGACCTAATCCATTGGAGTGCTGGCGGGGTGCATCAGCAGTGTGCTGGCACCAATGGGAGATTTTGTTTCAAAGCTGAAGGAGGCTCTCTGATCCAAAACCCACCTTTTGATTTATACTTTCCTACACTTTTTGTTTACTATTCTTCAGTGGTTGGAAGACAGGGAAGGATATACGCTTTGCAGTCAGGCTGGCCTAAGTGAGAGCCCAACAACATGTAACTGAGCCAGACCTTGACCCCAGGTCCCAGGAGTGAGGGTCCTCATCGCCAAGGCTGGGACCAGCTGCAGTGACTTCCCAGTTGGATCTGGTTCAGTGTGGGGCGTCATGTAGCACCACATGGGAGGCTTAAATGAGTCACCACTGGCCGATTGCAGGTAGAGTGAAAGCATGAACATGATAGCCTTTGACAAGTGCTCTAAGACAGACCTGCTTCCAAAAATGTCACCTCGCCGATGGAGAGGCACAGTTCCTGCCCTGGAGTCAGACCTGTGGCTCTCTGTTACCTTCGTTAACCCTCATGTTTTATTGCATGAAAATGGAAGTAAAATGGCTGTCTTGAAGTGCAAACTACTCCTATGGTGGGTTTCTTGACACTACGTCTTGGTGTACATACATGGTCTATCATTTTTAAAAAACTTATACCTGATCTGGGTATGGGCCCTTAGGCTTTGGGAAGTGGGGAAGGAAAATAGGCCTAGTTCATTCTAGTGCAATAATTTAATAAAAGAAACAAAACAAACAAAAAAAACCTTTATTTATTTATTTAAAATATATTTGATTGAGTTTTCACAGAGAGGAAGAGAGAGAGGGATAGAGAGCCAGAAACATCGATCAGCTGCCTCCTGCACACCTCCTACTGGGGATGTGCCCGCAACCAAGGTACATGCCCTTGACCGGAATCGAACCCGGGACCCTTCAGTCCACAGGCCGACGCTCTATCCACTGAGCCAAAACAACAACAACACACAACCCTTTAAATAATACCCATTTTCTCAGTGAGAGTACCTCCTCGCTCAGATGTCTTCTTTGTCAGTGCCCCCTTTCCCTTGCCCTGGCTAAGGTGGTATCAGTATATGGAAGCAGGAAGGGCCCAGGTAGTGCCTCCTGTTCTCTGCTGCTCTTCCAGCAGCTGGAGCCATATCTTCTGATGCTGGCATTTCTGCAGATATGCCTCTTGATGTTGTTGTCTTCCTCTGCTGAGTTTGGGCCTAGTAGCCTTTCCAAGCTGATTCAGCCTCATGTGGCTCTCTTTGGTGAGAGATTTTCTCTACCTGGCCAGGGCCCATAACGCCAGCGTCTGCTGCAGGGGCATCAACCTGTTGCCAAGGTGGCAGGATTCTCCCTGAGTACTGTGGGGAGTTCTGGAGCCCATGTGTGGTTAACTCACTGCAGTGGGGGAAGTAAACACCAAGGACCGATTTTGGCAACCACCCAGCACCTGGCTGGTTTACAGGCATTGGCTGTGCTCCAGATTGGTGTGGGATGTCCTGAGTGATATTTTTTTCTAGAGCTCAGAAAGGAAATTGGGGCAGCCTTTCTGTACTAGTCAGGGACCAAGAGAGAAACAGATGGATGGCGTTCTCCAAGGGGGTGCCCGATTCAGGAGAGTTTAATGAAGGGACTATTCGAAGATGGGAAGAGTTAAAGGAAACCAAGAGGGGATGTTGAAGCTTCTCAGAACTAATCAATAGAACAATATCCTCGGTGAGGATAAATAAATAAATAAATAAAAATAAGTGTAGCCATTAAAAAAAGAGAGAGAGAGAGAGAGTGAGGCCAGCTTCAGAAGAACTTTGCAGATTGGGCCATATTTATACTCTTTAAGTAGAATGATTTTGTAGGATAATTATTTACCTTCTTCTTTTGACTTTTAACAAACTATCTTTTAATTGTTTTATTGAATAATAATACTAAATATACAAAACTATTTACAAAATACATTGGAAAATTCAGAAAATACTCATGCACAGTGTCCCAGAAATGGGCCTGCTCTCATTAACTCCACAAATATGTCCTCTGGGTTCCCACATTCTTTCCCTCTTCTTCCCCCTCTCCGCCCCTGCTGCCTCAGAGCCAACCGTGGTCCTGAATGCTTTATCATCGCCTTGCTTTCCTTCATAAATCTATTCTTACACAATACTTTATTTAGTTTTGCAACTTTGTGTAAGTGGAGCCGTACTCTGTGAGCTTCTGTAACGTGTTTTTTCCACTCAGAATCTGGTTCCCAAGTTTCATTCATGTGATCACATCAGCAAACTTATCACAGTATTATTTGCTATATTTTCCTTCACCTTTCTCACCAACTCCTCTCCCCTCCCCTCTGACAACCATCTTCTTGGTCTGTTTCTATGAATCTGTTTTTGGTTTGTCTTATTTGTTCGTTCACTTAAAAAAAAAAAGTGTTATGTTTTATCCATCTTGCCTGAAGGTCTGTTGGAGGCCGAACCACTGCGAGGAAGAGATGAAGACGCAGTAGCCAGCGCTGACTTCTCTAGCATGCTCTCTGACGAGGAGAGAGAAGAGCTAAAGGCAGAACTAGTTCAGGTATGTTTAGGAATCTTATTGTTCCTGTGTCTATCTCTGGATCTTGAGAGTTACTATTACTTTTATGTAAGTCCCATATTACAATTGTTTTATTACACTCAGTAAAACTTGATAAATGATGTACTGCAAGATGATTTATTTGGGGGGTATTTTTTTGGGGGGGTATTTTGTGATGCTACTGGTCCATTATTTGTTGGTTACAGTACAAAAATGGATGGTTATACTGCTTAAGCAACAACGATAATTAGCATTTCCTACTCTTTTAGTATCACAGTACCATGGGGATAATAAACCACTTACAAACCTGGTGGAATTCCTTCAAGACCCTGCAAGTACAAGCTGCTTTTTAAGAGGAGTTTTTGTTTTAGGTCAGCAACGTAGCTCAACAAACACTTTGAAATGATTTAGTTGTCATAAAAAAAGTCAATCACAAACTGGATTTATTGAGTTGTGCTCTTTTGCAGAAGAATAAAGCTGTACAAATAGAGAGGAAAGCTGTGCTGGCTGTAGGCTTCCTTAGATCGCAGGTAGTTGTTGGGACATTGGAACTTAGAGGCGAGGAGGATGCCTGGCTCACTGTGAATGCAACTCCCTGTTCAAGAATTTTGTTTGCAGCACCTACTAACCCTTGAACACTTGGCTAAGGAGCGGTTGGTTGCATTACAGAAGCTAAGGACACAGGGAGCTTCCCACGTACAATGGGCAGCAGGGGAGAGGGGTGAAGCCAGCATCCCCTCCCCATTCTGAATCCCTGGCTCTGAGGGCAGGAAGCTCCTGGTCCATCGGGAAGCAAGGCTTTCACCCCTGGCTCCAACCTGGGGACAGAGCCCCTAGCTCCACCGTTCCCTCAGCCCCTTGTCCACGGCAGACTCCTCAAGCTCTCAGGCCCTGAGAGTGTGTGTTCGTGACAGTTCATAATCACACTGAAGATTTTTCAGGTGCTTTCCCAAGACACACCCTAAAATAACTTCATAAAAATCAGCTTATTCCTCTGGCACAGCTGAAGTTATTTTTGTAAGCACAGTACCTCCAATCAAAGAGCCTGCTTCTTTGGCTGGGTTTGTCTGTGGCCACTGATCCGGAACCAGTCAGGTGACTTCAACCCGGCCATGCATTCCGGAGTGCACGGGCCAAAGTCAGCCTTCACTGAGCGAGCATGCAGCTCCACGTTTCCTTTAGGCCTGAATTCTGTTCACGACCTGCTCATGTCCGTGGTGGTGTCCAAAGGGTATGGTCCGTAGGCCAGTGTAAGTTAACTGATTCCATGCTAAATTTTAATTCCTTCATAGAACAGTCCAGGTTTAAGTTCACATGCAACCTCTGTGACAGACCAGTTTTTAGAAAATGACTTGATTTTTCTAGGTTCTGGGATTCTGTCAATGCATTTTTTGCACATTCTGTGTTTTCTTAATGTTCAACAGTGAGTATGGACTACTTTTATAATCAAGAAATGGTTGCCCTGACCGGTTTGGCTCAGTGGATAGAGCATAAGCCTGTGGACTGAAGGGCCCCAAGTTGGATTCCGGTCAAGGGCATGTACCTTGGCTGTGGGCACATCCCTAGTAAGAGGTGTACAGAAGGCAGCTGATTGATGTTTCTCTCTCATCGATGTTTCTAACTCTCTATCCCTTTCTTCCCCTCGGGTAAAAAAAAATCAATAAAATATATATGTATATTAAAAAAAAAAAAAAAGGTAAGGTAAGCCTGGGCTCTATATGGAGACCCCACTGAGTATAAATAACCCTCAGTGTTTTCAAAAATTTCTGTTTTTTTCTGGCCACATTAATAAGCTTCCAGTGCACCTAACTCCTAACACTTTCTGAGCCCGAATTCTGAAAATAACACCAGACTCCCGTCACTGTGTTCAAGTTGCCAGAATGCATGTTTTCATTCCTCAGAATGCATTAGCCTCAGTGCTTGCTCGCTCTTATTTCTGGATTTCTCAGAGACAAGGGAGTATTGCATCCTGCCCTATTGTGTGCTCACCAAGGGCTGGCACCAGGAAGACCTGTCCTTATGCTGGGAGACGTGAAAGAAGCCAGTATTGTCCAAAAGGCTACATCTTAGATAAAGTCTGCATTTTAAAAGAGGAATCTGTTGTTAACACAGTTTAGCTTTTATTGTAGTTTATGACGGTAGCATGTGATATGTGTGTTTTTCTAAGTTCTTCAGTGGGAGGAGGTGGAGGAGGGTATAGGGGAACAGATGGTGATGGACGGAGACTTGACTTGGGATGGTGTACACACAATACAGTGTACAGATGTGTGGTGGAATTGTGCACCTGAATTCTGTATAGTTCTGTTAACCAATGTCACTCCAGTAAATTCAATAAAAAGGAAGAAAAGAAACTAAAAATAAATAAAGAAAAGCTTGTTCAGTGTGAGGCCAATATCACCTCTGATCTGGTGCATGCTTTGTGTGTAGTAGGTGCGCGATAAGACTTTTAACTTTATTTTATAGCTCCAGTGAATATTTGTATTTGTAAACACCAGAAGTGGATTATGCTTTTTTATAAGGTTATCAATATATTAAGATATTTTGTGTCGAAGATTTGATCTCATTCATCTTATTACCAGTTGCTCCTGACATCTCCAAGGTCTCTGTACATCTATTCAGCGTTTCTTTCCCTCTGTCTCCATTTTTAACTAAACTTGCTCAATATTTCTGTGCTACAAACATCCACTCCCACTTCCATTTCAGTAAGATGAATTTTATGATCAGTATTCCATAATGTAACATGGCTTTTGAAAAGGATGAAGTGTTGGCATTAGTGCTAGAAATCTGTGTTTTATAACAATTAGAAACTGCCAATGTCCCCTCGATAAAGTGACTCAGGAAAAATGGGTATTAATAGGATTAGGAAAAATACCAGAACTCATTATCCAGCAGGCAGAACCTATGTTCAGGCTCCCTCCATCCACTCTTGGTTCCCCTCTCCTTGGGTGTGTGGTTCCTCAGGAAGAACTCACAGTGCCCTCAAGCTCCCATCTCTTAGACTTACAGACTCAGCTCCTTCCTCCCAATCCTTTATTCTTTCTGGACTAAGCTAGTGACCAGCTAAAGTGTTCATAACCAATAATGTCTTACTGTAGCATTCTTCTGTATTAGTGAGGGTTTTCCAGAGAAACAGAACCAATCCTGTCTAATAAAAGGGTAATATGCAAATTAACCATCACTCTATCACAAAGATGGTAGCACCCATCGTGGCCAGGGCAGGAGGGGCCTCTGGGGGCAACGCCAGCCCAGCATCCTGCACCCCAGCCAAATGGAGGGAGGGGTCTCTGGCTAGAGGCCAGGGCACAGAACACTGGCGTTGCAGACCAGGCTGAGGGGCCTCCCCACCATGCATGAATTTCAAGCACTGGGCCTCTGGTTTTATTTATATATATATATATATATATATATATATATATATATATATATATGAATGATATGTGTATATATGTGTGTGTGTGTGTGTGTGTGTATGTATATATATGTATGTATGTATACAGGTCCCAAGATCTATAGTCAGCAAGCTGGAGACCTATGGAAAAAGGGTGTGCTTCCAGTCTGAAGGCTAGCAGGCTCAAGGCCCAGGAAGAGCTAACATCACCCTTTGAATCCAAAGGCAGAAAACACACACACACACACACACACACACACACACACACACACACACCTGGGGTAGGTGCATGTTTCAGCTTAGTCTGACATCTTTCCTCACTGCTTCCCTCCTACTTGTAGCTGGAAGACGAAATTACAACATTACGACAAGTATTATCAGCAAAAGAAAGGCACCTGATTGAGATAAAGCAAAAACTCGGCATGAACCTGATGAATGAAATAAAACAGAACTTCAGCAAAAGCTGGCATGACATGCAGACCACCACTGCGTAAGTACATTCCTGGAATACTAACCAATCACTTCGTCTGCCATCTTGCCACTTTTCAATTTTTTTGTTTTTTTCCCTAAACGGTATTGTAGCTAAAAAAGGACACTGACTTGGTATTGTAGCTAAAAAAGGACACTTTCTCTAAAAATAGGGGGAAAACCTCAATAATCATTTTTAAAATGTTGCATGTGGAACATGCTCCATAAAGTATTAAACTTTGTTCACTAAAATTCTATTTTTACTCAGACCACTTTACAGTATTGCATATTTTTTTTAAAAAAATCTTTCTTTTTATTATATATTTTAAGCATTTTTGAATATGTAGTTTTTATATGTTCTCATAAAATTGTAAATGGATATGCAGAGTTTGGTAGTAGGAAGAAATACCGGGATGGATGGCCATTATTTCAGTCTCGTTGGGGCCATCTTTGCCTGCTGATGCCTGAAAGCTACGGTCTAAGACCCTTTGTTGCTGTATGAAGGTGCCCTTTGTTGGAGGAGTTGGATTAAAGGAGTCTGCTGTTTCCCTGCTGTGTTTCCTTTAGTTTCCAGTGAAAGAAGACCCTATAACAGCCTATCCCATAGACTTCTATGCTTGTGCACCCCACGGGCTCTCCAGGCAGGGACAGGGCACAGAGTAGGGCAGGATGGAGCCAGGGAGCCCAGCAGTTGATCTGCAGAGGCTAACCAGCCTTCCCCAACCTGACGCTAATTAGAGAAGACGAGAGGCCGGTTGCAGGAAGATTCGTGCAATAGGTCTTCCTTCCCCTGGCTTCCGGCACTGGTTTTCCTCCCGCACCCGGGACCCAGGCCTTCGCTCTGGCTGCCGCCTTCTGCCTTCACTCCGGCCGGAATCTGCTACCTTTGCTGCTGACTCTGGCCAGAGTCTGCCATTTTCGTCTTTACTGCAGCTGGAGTGCTGCTCCTGTAGATCCCTTTACCCCCCACCCTCCCTCTCATAGCAGGCGTCCTTCCCTGTCCGGCCACTCCACGCCTGGAGCGGTTGGGTGGTGGGGCTGCCGCCATCTTTGTCCTTCTAATTTGTATCTTCCCTTCTGATTGGCTGGTAGGCATCATGGAGGTATGGTCAATTTGCAACTTTTTCTTTTATTAGTGTAGATAAGACACCTCACATGGATGTTTATACATTTCAAATACATAATGCAACACCATGTGAACAATCTGCCGAAAAGCATAGCTGGATTTTAGGCATTACATTAATGAGCCCGTGTGTCAGCAGTTTGGCCTATGTCTTTGCACCTTGGTGGCCTAGACCCATTAATGGCCCTGACCCCGTGAGATGGAACAATCTCCAGTCCTAGGATCTGGTAACCTGTGTATTAATCTGGGTCTGGAGGCTTCACGTCACACTGACCTGAACTCTCTTCTGGGTGTGAGAACCAGGCCAGATGTTGTGCTTGGCCCTTCTGACCACACTGCAGGGATAAGCTAGCCCAAGGGAGAGAGAGCCAGGCCCTTCTGTTGCTGAAGGAAGGCCAGGGTGGGGAGGGAGCAGGGATAGGAGGGTGCCCCAAGTTTGCTCTAGGTGTGATGGGGGCAGAGTGGGAGGTGGGGCAGTGAGGGGAGACTCATAGTCCCGCTGGGACATGGGATTGGTGCAGGCAAGTTCCAGGAAGGAAGAGGGAAAGAGATAGAAACATCAAATGATGACAGAGAATCATTGATCTGCTGCCTCCTGCATGCCCCCTACTGAGATGGAGCCTGAAACCCAGCCATGTGCGCTGACCCGGGAATCGAACTGTGACCTCCTGGTTCATAGGTCAACGCTCAACCACTGAGCAACTCCAGCCAGGAAATAGAGTTATTCTCTATCCACAGGCAATAGAAAGCCATTAAAGGGGTCATGACAGTTTGTTTATCCAGCAACTTCAATGAGTGCCTACTCTTAGGCATTATTATACAAAGGCTAAGCTAAACCCACAGGATAAAGGCTTCAAAGATGGGGGAAAAAAGTTTCTTACTCTCGCCGAGACCGGTTTGGCTCAGTGGATAGAGCGTCGGCTTGGGGACTGAAGGGACCTGGGTTTGATTCCGGTCAAGGGCATGTACCTTGGTTGCGGGCATATCCCCAGTATGGGGTGTGCAGGAGGCGGCTGATCCATGACTCTCTCTCATCGATGTTTCTAGCTTTCTATCTCTCTCCCTTCCTCTCTGTACAAAATCAATAAAATATATTTAAAAAAAAAAAAGTTCCTTACTATCTTTGTGTGTCAAAAGGCAAAAGATCAAGAAACACGTGATAAAATGAACATATAAGGAAATATCAGGAAGTGCTAACTGGCGTATGGTGATGCTCTACAGGAGGAGGTGGGGGCCGGGGAGAAGCAGCTGGGACGGGGTCCCTGTGTCAGGGAAATCCTGTCCTGGAAGCTGCTTCGAGCTGAGACCTGAATGATGAGAAAGATCGTGTGGTGACTCGAGGAAGAGCTTTCACGCAAAGGCAAAAGCTTCTGCAAAGACCCGGAGGCTAGCTAGAACTGGCTTTACAGGTTTCAGGAGCCCAAAGCAAGTGCTGTGTCTGGAGGATAGTGAGAGGAGGGGGTCAGAGCCTCTGTTTCATGAGCAACTGTGGGGATTTTATCCCAAGGGCTCAGGATCCTGTTGAAGAGTTTGAAGCAGGAAGTGACCTGTTCTGATTCATCTTTCAGAAAGATCACTGCAGTGACTGTGTGTGATACAGATTGTGGGGAGGAGGGTGTGGAAACTGGAAAGTCCTTCATGAGACTGTTGCCATAATCCAGGTGGGGACGGTGGTGAGGGAGAGATGTGGACAGGGAGCAGGCAGGATTTGGAGGTCAGGCCAATGGAATTTCCTAGTGGTTGGGAGGCAGGGGATGAGGGACATAGAAGGATCAAATGGAACTCTTGTGTCTTGGATTGGGACTCCTGGGTGAGTTGAACACTGTTTCCTGCAGTAGGACTGTAGAACTGTGGCTAAACCATGAGCTATGAACTCCCTCGGGTTGGGTTAAAATCTAGGCCTCCCTGCATCTGCGGATTGAGGTTATATTAGTACCTGTTTCAAAGGCAGTGAGGATTCACTGCGTTAATATCTGTATAGGATGTAGGATGGCGTCTGACACTCTGTAGTCAGATTCACTTTTCTAGGAAAGACTGAGACAGATTTTGTGAGGAGACCCAAGTGTTGGCCATATCAAGTCTGAAATGCCCAGGAGACAAACGAGTTTATATTCCAAGAGCACAATGTGGGGGCAAAGTCCAGGACATTCGGGAGTCGTTAGATGAGTGTGGATTCACTAACCTTTAGGGATGATGTGAACTTTGCTTTGTAGGAAAGAATCAATCTCTCTCTTAAGAGGGAGGCCTGTCAACAACATTATTTTGGGAGAGCATCTTCCTCCCACCATCTTTTCTTGGCTGCTGAGGGAAGGGAAAAAGTCTTACTCACATGGTAAAGTGGGGGAGGGGACAGATAACAAAACCTGTTTTCTCCATTCATTAATTAAATCCCTGTTGTTAGTGTCCATGACACCCATTCCAGGACAAGCTCTGTAGCTCACACAGTGAACATTTTGACGCGAGGGAACTGGAGTGGGGTTAGTTGGGTAGAATTAGATTTTAAAGCACTAAAAAGGATGTTAGCTGTCAGAGAATCGCTGGTGACTACCACAGGCAATACTTTGCATACTGATTAGGCAATCATGACCTATTTAGTTTGATTTATAATGAAAAGAAAATCTGTGGGATGGTAATGAAAGATCTTGGCATATTTTAGTCTGCGGTAGGATTCAAATAGGAACAGAACTGGATGAGTAGGAATAATTATACAGGAGACTGAAATTAGCTCTTTTCTAGAAAGGTAACCATATAATGGCAGGTCAAGAGATCCCCTGTGTCCCAGGTTTATTGTTAGGCTGTTGTTGGTGTCATAGTTTTTTTTTTTTTTACATGTCTTTTTTACATGTCTTTTTTTACATGTTTGAGAGAATCTAGGAGCAAACACAAATTATTCCGTCATCTTTTTTTTTTCTTTTTTTTTTTTTTAATTATCTCTGCTGCTTTTCTATGTTGCCTCTGGGCTTCAAGGAGGGGTGGGGACGGTGGTGAGGGAGAGATGTGGACAGGGAGCGGGCATGTGTGTGGCTTGGGGTCTAGCTGTGGGAGGTCACCTGAGGAGATACTGAATCTTAATAAATAAGACTGGCCTAGGGTTTTGAGCACTGTGACAGGAAGAACAGTGCTATTTCCATTGTTCTGAGACATTTCTAACAGTTACTGAATCAAGTGGAAAACAAAAGAGACCTAACCTCAGGGAATCAAAAGAAACCAACAGAAAGTTTCCATTCTCCTCACACAGCTCTAGCCAGAGCCACACATTCCCTCTTACTCAGCAGGTTCTTCTTTGAGCCTGATTTTCCGTGGTCTTTCCATATTCACCAGGAAATGTCTGTTTAGTACACGAATGTTTTGTTTGGTTTTATGATCTAGATAATATGATTTTGACACTTCCTGAAAAGCAGGCATTGTGTAAATAAATAACACATGGTAAACTCATTCCAAGCTGCTAACAAAAAAGGCAGTAGTAGAATGCCATGTTAATAAAGTGATTTCAGTCCTGAGGATGACCCAGGCGCATGCTTTAAAGCATTTCCTTCAAGTACGATAGTGCGTTTAGGAATGCATGGTGCGGAGATGGAAGGGGTGGGTGGAGGCATAAGGGACATTCCCACACGAGTGATTTGATATAACATACAGCCTTCTCAGAGGTACCAGGTAATGTAAGAGCTCCAGACCCAGCAGGTAGCTTTGGGGGAACTGGCCTGGGAGTAGCATATATCTGAAGAAGGTGGTATGTACATTACAAGAATTTGTGTTTCTCTTTTATTCTATACAAACATTCTTGTTTTGTTCTCAGCTTCATTGAGATATAATTGGCCTATGGCACTGTGTAAGTGTAAAGTGTAAGGCATCATGACTTGGCATGTTGTGAAGTGACGTACAAAACTTTTTATTGATTTTAAAAAATATGTATATATTTTATTGATTTTTTTTACAGAGAGGAAGAGCGAGGAGAGAGATAGAGAACTAGAAACATCGATGAGAGAGAGACATCGACCAGCTGCCTCCTGCACACCCCACACCAGGGATGTGCCCGCAACCAAGGTACATGCCCTTGACCGGAATCAAACCTGGGACCTTTCAGTCCGAAGTCCGATGCTCTATCCACTGAGCCAAACCGATTTCGGCTTGATTTCTTTTGATTCCCTCAGGTTAGGTCTCTTTTGTTTCCCATTTTTTAAGTAACAGTTGGAAATGTCTCAGAACAGTGGCTATAGCACTGTTCTTCCTGTCACGGTGCTCAAAACCGTTTTTTTTTTTTTGTTTTTTTTTTTGTCACTTATCACCTCTCATGTCTGTGCATCTCTCTCTGTGACCCGCCCCCTCCTCGCTGTTCTTCCTGCCACGACTCCCCATTCAGAGCCACAGAGGAGCGTCCTCTCTGAGCATCCATTCATCCATCTAGTGTTTTCTTCTGAGTTTCTCCTGTAACCCTCTGCCAGACATGAGACACAGAGAGTGGCTTCTTTGCCCTCAAGGAGTCAGTCCAGTGGGGACCCAGGCGATGAGCAGAGATAGGTCATTGCAGTACTAGATTCCTAAAACTGTTTTTGAAAAAATCAGTGTTATCTTAAATTACATGCCTTTCTTATTCTCAGTATAAGTATTAGAAAAGTAAGCTAAATACTAGTTTAATATTTTCCTTTTTATGGTTAATTTTACCCACAGTAACAGTAAAAGCTTAAAGTTCCCTTTGAAATGTACATTTTAAAATTTCGGCGTCACCTTTGATGTCTAGAGCTTTCATTGACAAGTGTCTCTTGGTAAAGTTAATGCACTTCTTTAAGAATGACTCTCTACTCTGGACAGTCCCACTCCTTGTGATTAAAGATCTGCACATTCAGATCTATACTTGTCTGTATCTTGTTCTTGAATTCAGATTTAATTGTCTGACTGTCCCTTCTATAAGTGGCAGCCAACCCATCCTTTCAAAAGCAATGACTGGAAACAATCACTAAGGAGAGAGAGGGACGATGCATGGTTTATGGGTGATGATGGTATATAAACTGCTGTTCTGTTTACTTCCAGCTACAAGAAGACGCACGAAACCCTGAGTCACGCAGGACAGAAGGCCACTGCTGCTTTCAGCAATGTGGGGACGGCCATCAGCAAGAAGTTTGGAGACATGAGGTACTGCGGGAGGGAGCCCTGGGAATGGGCCCAGCCCTGGGCTGCTAGAGAGAGGAGAAGTGTTATCTGTCGGTTAGTCTTCCTCATATAGTCCTTTTTGATTGGATTAATTATTATGTGCCAGGTAGTGATTGGTGACTGAGGTAAATTATGATATTAGGGCATATTCTGACTAAAGGCCAGTTTAGTGGCAGGACTGGTCCCAAAGATGCCCTTTCCACTGGGCCCCAACCTGGTAAAAATAGAAGATAGAGGATGTCTTTATCGCTGGTAATAAGGGATTTCAAAAGAGCACAGCACATATGATTATAATTAATTGTATACTTTATTTTAATTTATTGCTTAAATTACATTAATTGTAATTTAAGCAATAAATTAAATTACAATTAATGTAATTTAAGCAATACGTTAAAATATGTATTCAGTGGAATATCCTCTAATAAATCATTCTAGTTTTATACACATCCGTCTAGTTACAGTTTTACATACATCCATTTTATATGCTAAATATATAATGTATGTATTATTTTTATTCCAAAAAGGTACTATATGGTATATATTTCTGGTAGTTTTCCTTCTTCACTTTAGCAATATTATGAACATGTCAATAAATGTATGTCTATTACATTTTTAATAACTTTATTATCTTCCAATGCGCTTCCTTGCACAATTTGGTTATTTTTTCAGTATTTCACTATTACATAAAATTAGGCGATCATTAAAATTTTGAACTGAGAACCAAATGTCCTCACTATAGTCACCAGAAAACACTGCAGTATTGACCATTACTTTTTATATTATGTGCTAAGGCATTACATAGAATTGTTACTCTCATGCTGTTTTGCTTGTTTAAATACCTACCATAGTTTATTTAGAATTTAGCTGATATGCTTATGTGACTTTTAAATTAATAAACCAAATTTCCTTTTTCTCTAAAAATCCAATTCATTCTTTAAAATTTTTAAACTACATTTTAAATTTCTTTAAAAAGATCTGTGTGAATTATTTCACTGGATTCTTAAACTATTAATTTTTTATTACCCTTCAACTTTGATACTTAGAGAGAAATATTTATATCTTTGTGTTTAAGTTATTTTTTTTACATCAAATATTGCTAGACTGTGCCCAATATTAATGCACCATCTTAATAACTTGGCATTCATGAGGCTGGAGTTAAGTGAGAAATGTACATTAATCTGAGTATTTTTACTATTAATAATAATAAACGCCATTGAAATTCTTCAGAGACAGCATGTGAATTACAGGTAAACATTCTGGATTTTCATTGACCTTAATTTTATTACAAATAAAATATTCAATCATTTCAGTGGTATTAAAACATTGATCTAAACTAATTAAATAATTCCTTAAATGGGGAAGACCCTATTACCTGTTATATCCAAGAAAATAGATTTTTGCCACTTTTCTAAAATTCATTCTTCGCATACTTACTTGAAACCTTTCACTTGAACGCTGGGACGTTGGTGTTTCTCCATCTTTAGGGGACTTACAAACAGCTCTGAATCTTGTTTAGAATACATATTTCCAGATTGCACCTCCGAGAGTTGTGCCTCAGTCTTGGATGGAGTCTAGGAACTTGCTTAGTAACAAGTTCCCAGGTGATTCTATTTCATGTAGTCAGGTTCTGAGCAAGCCAAGTGCAACTTAGCTCCTGTGTACCTGGGTTGTGTCAGTTATGAAATGGGGATAAAAGTAACAGCACCATCGAGTTATTTTAAAAGCAGAGAGCCTGCTGTGTACTCAGTGCTCGAAAAATGCTAGTTTTTATCTTTTCTAAGTGACCATCTCGGTGACAAGGTGGCCCATTAGGGCAGAAATTAGAAAGAACCCATTAGCCTGGCTGGCGTGGCTCAGTGGTTGAGCGTCAACCTAGAACCAGGAAGTCATGGTTAGATTCCCAATCAGGGCACAAACCTGGATTGTGGCTTGATCCCCAGTGTAGGGTGTGCAGGAGGCAGCCGATCAATGATTCTCTCTCCCTCTCTCTCTCTGAGATCAATAAAAACATATTTTTAAAAAACTACCAAATTAAAATGTTTCCTGTGAAGTTAAAATGAGGTCACATCTATGAAAGTATTCTGAAGAAATGCAAGCTGTTGGAATACTTTCTATGATACTGGCATCTTCCTGGTACTTCTCAGGAATTTGTTCAAACTGCACGTGATCTAGGGCAGATGAAATCTTTGGAGGAGGCACATGATCTCATTAGTGAGTGTCACCATCGTTATGTACCCATGAAATAATAGAAACACACAGATTACAACATGTTGTTAAACTCAGACACATTGAAAAGTCAGTAGGCTCAGAAAGTGTAATGAATGCAATTACTGTTTGTTTGGGGGCTCTTATATGGTGTATCGTTTCCTCCTGATGTGCTAATGCTGCTCCTGCTCTTCTCTCCATGCTGCCCCGGCTGTAGGTCCCACTCCATCGGGTAAGCACTGCCTTGGGGGACCCTCCGCCCCTTCCTTCCCAGAGCTCTCTTTCACAGTGAGAGTGTGTCTCAGCTAAAAACTAAGTCTCTCTTCCTGAATGTGTTCCTGACCAGTGAGTTACAGACTAGAGGGGCATCTAAGGCATTTGAATTTCTGTAAGCTCATGTTTATCTCCTTTCTGAACCATTTACACCAGTTTCACTTGCTGAGCAATCTCTTAGGAATCTCTTTTCTGCATCATTTCTCCCTAGATTGGCAGAGGCCCTTCTGAGAGAAGAAAAAAAGGAATGTGGATATTGAGAGTTGTGCATTTTTATAAAACTTAGAGAAAGTAAGGTCAAGAAACAGAAAATTACTTTCTCTAGACTGTTACATTTTTCTGAACATTTGTGACTGTTATTAATGGGGATGGTTCATCTTTAACTTCCCGTGCCTCCCCGAAGCTGAAGAAGGAAAAAGTTACTGGAGAAGCACATATGTCAGGCACTGTGCTCTGAATTCAGCTTTTCTTTCTTTTTTTAAACCTGGAATCTCATTCTATGCTTTTTTTGGAATTTGTTTTTCTGAGAAAACTGTCTCTAAGGAGATTAATAGATTGATAATGCTGATGAATTTCTTTTAGTAATTCTTTTTTTAATACAATTTTTGAGGAAATATTTTGTTTATACAATAGTTTCCAAATGGAGTGTTTAAAGTAGAACCATAAATATCACCTGAATTCCTTTGTCCTTTTGTGTTTCCGTTCTAGTCAAGTGCCACCCATACTAATGGCCTCAGTGGATATTGTTGGGAAAAGGTGATGAGTTTGATCCCTTCCCAGTTAGCTTCTTGGGAGGAGAGAAAACAGGGAGGGTGTTGGAACCTGTGGAAAATGGACTGTCTCGTGATAACTACCTGTATTCCTCTGGAGAGTTTCACTGCATTGGAACAATTAGCTGCCACCTGTTCAGCCCTACTTCCCGTCTTCTTGACCAGGAGAAGGGGGTGGAGAAGAAGCAGGCCCTTGAGAGGATGCTCAGGGGCTACTGGGTTGACCTGGAAGGATCCAGACATTCACATCAGATTTCCTGGCCTACAGGGCACCACCTACAGGAAGTAAAAGAATATGCAACTATGGACCACCTATTCTTCCCTTGTCCCCTTGGAATTGACTGTGGCCCAAGTTACCCAAAGAAAACAAATAGCATCTGGGTGAGGTGGGCAGCAAACACTCCAGATAGCTGAGATTGCTGTTTTAGGAGGAGGGAGTTTCTCATGTGCTTATGTTGTGCTATCTTCTCTTTCTTTTCTTCCCTTTAATCTGCTTTTGCCCTGAAGCTACTCCATTCGCCATTCCATAAGTATGCCTGCTATGAGGTAATGTGTGTAAATTATTTTACATAATATTAATGCAGAATATGTGTGAACGGTTACTTCACTGATATTTACCTGCTGGATTTTTTTTATCCCGTATATGAAAGGAAGTGCCATGACCTACTTTGTTCTCTGTTCTGGTGGTCCTCGGAAGAACCTGTAATACTTGGACAATTCTGTAAAAGTATTGTAGATGCAGTGAGCTTGGGCTTTTGACCAGACACCCCAGCTTAAATCTCCTGATATGTGAGAGTTGGGACAAGTTATTTCATTTACCTCAATCTTCATTAAAAGCTACTTTATATAGTTGTTGCGAGATCTAAACAAAGTGACCTATGTAAGGCCTAGAACATTCTTAGCACACTTGCAAAGGCAGAAATATGTTCATTTCCCCAGGGTTAAATATAAGGCTAGTGGAAGAAAGTTTAAATAAAAGGGAAAGTTTAAATGAGAGGGTTCAGTTTTAGAAAGGATATCATTGGGCTTTTTTGAGGTATAAATTAAGGTGAGGTATCTGTTGAACAATAAAAAATATCCTTGAAATGATTGTCTAGATGAAAACTGAGAAAGATGTCCTCCACGTCCAGTGTGTTTGAGTTTGTCGCAGAGTATAGAGGAGGTGATGGTAGACTGGGAATCAGAGGATACAGGTTGTAGGCAGAGCCTGCCAGGAATGAACTTTGGAAAACGCACCTCAGTGATATGTTCCATCACGTTTATAAATAAGAGACTCAAACCAGATGCACTGCTTTCCCATGGTGGTTGCCTTGGGTTGCCATGGTGATTGGTGGTGGTGGGGGGGGGGGGGGCAGAATCAAGGCCCCGGACCCCACTTTAGTTAAAACTGTGCCTCTCCAACCTATTTTGTGTCATATGTTGTGGGGTGGATACATTATAGGGGGGGGGGAGTCAGTTAATCTTAACATGTTTAGTGCACCAAAGCCACGTTCTTTCTGGGGTCATTTGCACTGCTGAAAGTTTGTTTTTTACATAATCCGATTAAATCTTAGTAAACAGTTTCTCCCCGTTCTCCAGTATGTATTCCACTGTAACTTAATTTGAGAAATGCCTATTTCATTATGTCCGATGATGTCTCTTCTACACTGGGGTTATTTGGTTACTCTGGGAATTTAATCACAGTATCCGAGTTCCCCGATTTGGTGGTGGAGAGCAGGAATTCAGGATTGCTTTGTTTCTATTTGAATGACTGGCTCCTCACAGCATAAGAATAGCCAAACTGAGCAGTGTAACCGGAGGGGTTCTGAGCTCCTTATCAAATTTTAAGTCTAGAGCTTGCAAGAAATTAACATGATTTTTCTCTATGAACCAGGAATTCATCTAGTGGCTCATTGGTCAAAGTCAGTCCTCATAAAATTGCCTAAAATTAACTTTAAAAGAAAAATGATTTTACTCAGCTAGCATATACCCATAAACCATTAGGCAAACTGCCCAGCGTGGCCTAATGTAACTGACGGATGACAGCAGTCATGTGAGCAGGCTGGCCAAATAGAACTTGCCATGGAAGTCAAGTGCCAATAAGTATCTACTTTTGAGACTTTCAAGTGTAATTTCACTAATTCTTCCTCATGAAACAGAGGTATTATGAAGAATTACTCGTAGGAATTTGACTCATGTTTGAATCAAATACAAGGTGCGATGCCATACTTGGGCCTTCACATTTCACCATTGTGAATTCATGCAGACAGAACGCAAAGACATACATTTTTTATCATCTGGAGCATTCAAATCTTTGGTGATAATCCATAACAAAGCCAATTAATTCAAAACCATGTCCTCTACATTATTTTCCTCTTGATAGCATTAGAGCGATGCTTCATTCCACACCATACAATATTTTATAGCCATTCTCTCTTTTCTCCAAGCCATTCCTTTATCTTCCTTCTTCTGCACTCAAGAGAGAATCATAAGTGGCTTATCAAATGGGATTATAAGTGGCTTTTCAAATGGAATTATTTGGCTATCCTTGTTGCTGAAAGCTGACATGGACACAAGATTTAAGACACATTTTTAGTTCAGTTCTTATTTCTTTAGTTGGACTTGGTGATATCAATTGGTAATGTTGTCATTAAATCATGTCATGTGACCAAACCCGGTATAGAAAACCAAAAAGCACCAAATGAAGAATTTAATGCTAATAGTTACAAATGGTATAGATTATTTAACACAATGACGACTCACAACTAAAATGTCAGTGGACTGTGAAGGCCCACTCTTCTAAGAGAACAATTAGTTATATCCTTTTCAGAAGGGAAAATACCTCATATTTATAACACCAGTTTGACCAAGCATTAGACAAGTAATAAGTAGTATTTCAACTTACAGTAATCAATGCATTGACATTCAGAAACACTCCTTTATGGAAGTTTACCAAATGGTTACTTTTGAAGGCACCAAAAAGAAAAACTTATAAACCTTCTTTTCTTGCACTAGTTCTGTCTTGTCTCACATACACTGAAATAAATAAATTTAAAATTCCAAGTGCGAAAACTCAAACATGACATTTTCTGCATGCTTACAAAATAAAAAAAATAAAAGTTGGGAAAGAGAGTGTTGTGATAGAAGCGATCAGTAAATGAGACGTTAAGTATCACTCCTTTGACTCTAATAATGACTCACGGTACATGATGGACTTATTACATTTGTACTGTTGCCAAATGCCATACTATTCTACAGTTGAGTTTCTCACTATTTCACTTGGAAAAATTCCATGCCAAGTATGGTTTCTGGATCTAACCTGGCAGAAGAGAAATACATGTACCGTAAATATATGGTTAGGATAGGTGCCACACGGACAGCTAGCTCCGGTGTGATGTTTCTAAGAGCCGAAATCAGACAGCTTAGTTACTAACACAGGTAGGTCTTTGGAGCTGACCTCTCTCTCTTTTTTTCTTTTTGTTATTTTAGGAATTCTCCTACTTTCAAATCATTTGAGGAGAGGGTTGAGACAACTGTCACAAGTCTTAAGGTACAGATGAAATGAACTTTGTGTCCTCGGGCCATTGAATCAAGACAGCATAGTCATTGCTGTGGTTAGTTCCAAGGGTGTGCTGCCAACATGCAGGCAGTCGAGAAGGTGGCCTTGCACAGTCAGGCTTCACATATAAACCCATAAATAAAGCCGGGAGTGAGTAGGGTCATGGTATCCTGACAAAGCGGCTGGTATATGCCACTAGGAAGGAATTGCTCACGGAAGTGAGTTTGGGTACGTATTCATCTCTGCACTGGTTATCTGGCCAGAACTCTTAATGCTATTCCTCGAAAAGTAGGTAAGTGAGAGAGGATGTGGATGGAGCAAAGGATCTGTGAATTCTGAATTTAGAGTGTAAGTTCAGTTCTGGTTAATGCTCCTCTGGGACGGACATGGACTAGCAAAAGACAAACTTGGCTCCTGATACGGCCACTCACTACCTGCCAGCTGCCTAACCTGACTTATTCAATTCACATAGGAAGCATGGCACAGTTTGGTCACCATGCAGGGAAAAGAAAGCCGAGTCCCATGATGCATTGCTCTGTACTAGTGCATTGGATCCCTGGGTAGGAACTGAAAATATGCCATAGTAGGAGGTAAAAAATTTTATTGAGTTTTTGTTTGTTTGTTTGTTTCAGCATAGGTAAGTTATTCTACAGAGGAATAAAGAGTAAAATTAAATCCCACCCAATCTTAAAATGTATAGAACGCTTATCGGAAAAATCAGTGAGACGGCTAAGATTATGTTTTTAAAGATAGCACCTAAACAATGACTTACCTATGTGTGGGTATCATTATCACTGTTTTGTAGATAATCCATTTCTGCATTTCCCTGTTACTGAGAAGATTAAAAATACAGATGATCTTTAATTAGATCAAGAACAGCTGTTTGCACTTGCTGATTGTCCAGCTGCTTCTGAATCCCCTGTGGCCGTGCTACCTGAGGGGTCTGTGAGGGTGTCTGTCCCTCACGAGAGGCCCTGGGTGCTCTCACTGAATTTAATTTGGAAGGCCTTACCCTGAGGGGTTGGGTCTTTAACATAGAATTCTCCCACTTCGCTAGGCCTGTGAATAGGTGTTGAAGGCCCAAGAATGAAATAATTACTCAGCATCCGTCCTGCCTTCCCTGGTTTCATTTACTAGCAGTTTCTAGTTGTGCAGTTTCATCCCTCTGCTTTGTCAGCATCATCATTTGAGTGACCAGTAGGACCCATTAAATCTCCCCCATTGGCAGGGAAACTTTTGATAAGGAGGGACATGCATTATCTCGGACCTTTCTGTTGCTAGAATATCCCGTTTTAAAACAAAGGGCTCATAAAAAAAAATAAAAAAAACCCTAGGAGTCAGTTTCTCAACTTCTGGTTCTCAGCCTAAGACGCGCCCAAGAGGATGGATTCTGTTGTTTGTAAGACAAGTTCTGACTTGGGAGGAGTTGTGCTTTTTAGGTTTTCTTTAGAAGAAGGAGCTATGAAGAAGCACAAGAAGATTAAAGAGCAACCAATTTTCATTTGCTTTTAGGAAACTCTGGTAAGCGCACAGCTCCCATATGACTCTATGATTTTAGTGTTGCCCACACTCTCAGCTTCTTGCTCTCTTGCCTCACTGGGATGGAAGGTATAGAGCCTTTCTCCTCCTTCAAACATGCGCAAAAACTAACTCAGCCAGCTGGTAACAATCCTCCTGAAAGTGAATTCTGTGTTGGCATGATTGTCCATGGGTTTAACAAGACTCACATCCCACCCGCTTCCTGTGCCACGGTCAATGCCTCGTTCCTCTGTTTCTGCCCACCCAGGAGATGGAGAATAGCCAGCAACCATGCTTTGTGTGAAACCTCCCACTTCCTCATAATTGCAAATTTATCGTTTCTTTTTTCCTTCGGACTGAATAATAGATGTTTGGCCTTTCTTATATATATCTAGCTTATTTTCTGTATAGTTTACTTTTGTGTCCCAAATCTTTTACAAAATGTCTGTCATTTTCTTCCATTGTGGTTCCCGAGGCTGTTTCCTGCTGAGGGAATGACTGGGGGATCAGCAGGACCCCTGAGATTCTGGGCAGGTCTATATGCTGCATTGCCAAGCTCATTTATTGCTTCAAGCTAGATTTTTAAACAAAAAGCAGGACTCTTATTGTTTCTTTGTGTCCTTTCAAACAGGCATTTTGTTAGGAGAGGTTAGGATATACAATTAATTGATTCAAATCTTTTTTGGGGGGGGGGGCAAAGAACAAGTATAATTTTGGGGACAAGGTGACAAACTCTTGTTTGGAAAACCATGAAGAGGGGAAGTGATATGGAGCGGTTTATTGTTCACATCTTTGCTTAAGCCAGTTCTTGCCTAAGTATTGCAGTGGGCAGTCATTAAAGCCCACATCGTTAGGAAACTCCGTTATTTCACTCCTTTTGGCCTAATAGCTTTATTTCAAAGTAGTTTCCCTCCTTCTTTATTTTCCTATTTTGATGTGAGAAAATCAAGACGTCAGAGAGAAGAAAGAAACGAAGCCCAGAAGAAAACATGAGTAATTTGTATTGATCTGATTCAATACTGGGTGTAACATGTATTGCAAAAAAGGAACGCAAATAAAATAGAGAGGAGAATGGGGACTATTGATAGAGTAAATCACAGTGGATTATCCTTGCTTCTCCCAGAAAAAAAAATAAGCATAGTGTGTGTGTGTGGGGGGGGGGGGGGGAAGTCATATAATGGAAGGCAACTCCCTCCTTTCCAGTGCTAAGATGAGAAATGGAATGTTCTGTGCAGAGGTCTGTACCCTGAGGCTCCGGGTCACCTATTTTGAATGCTCTGTAAGCTAAGAATGGTTTTTACATGTCTTAAATTGCTGGAAAAGAAAAACAACAAAGAAAAATCCTATTTGTGACTTGTGAAAGTTAAACTACATGAAACCCACGCTACAGTTCCATACAGCCTTTCTGACGCACGGCCGGGCTCATCCCCTTACGCGTTGTCTTCGGCTACTTTCTGCAACGGCTAATTTGAGTATTTGTGATTCCCAAGCCTAAGATACAGGGTCTCCCCCCAAACTGTATGCACACACGGTGAATAATTACAAAGGCAGTATTTACTAAATACATTTCATTTTCAAAACCGAGCTAACGGCTGGTAAAGTGTGAACACGTGTTGTGGGACACCTGCATTTACCTGTCACTTTCCCCAATGCCTTTCCCGACCGCCCAGCCGATGGAAAAATCCAACGTTGTGATTGGATTTGAAGAGGCAGAGAGGCACTTTAGTGACAATTGGAGACAGGTGTGTGTGTGTGCTCACAGTGATTGACCTGCTTTGGAAGCCTGGCTAAGGCTTTAAAGGGGCAGGCCGGGCGGTGGGCAGCTACGCTGCTTCCCCAGAGTGGTTCGTGTTCTTGGGAGGGATCGCCTTGGTGACAGTGAGGTGTGGACAGCAGTTTGAGAAGAGCAACCTTTTCTGTACCTTCCTTTTCCTCAGAGTGTTTTCCAATATTGTTAATGGTTAAAGAAAGGCTGATGTAACTATTATGAAGACTTTTATTAAGCATTCTGACTGACTTAAAAAAAAATATATATATATATTCTTTCGAAGAACTTTTTATAAGGAATTTTTCAAAGTACTTAATCATATTATTTAATGATAAATCTATTTCTTCCTGAGTCTATGCTCAATAACAAGGACGCAAAAAAGGAGCTTTGTAAAGGGCCATTTTAAGGGCTTTTCCTCCTGTAATGGCAACTGCCAGAAAGATGCGAAGTGACCAGGGCTTAACGCTTCATTCATCTACAGCTCTCAAAGCAGAGACCAAAGATCTTGTTCTGTTGAGCCATGCTGCCTTTTCAAGAGACGTTTCTCAGCAATGCAGATTGCCTGGTTAAATCTCAACTGGAAAACCTAAGTCTAAATCGCTTAAAAATGCCATACATTTGTAAGATTGGGGGAATCTATCTGAAGTCCAGTTCTGTTTCTTATGAATTCAATCGTGTTTCTCTGGGTGAGCGAGGAGACAATTCGAATCCACAGATCTGGTTATGCTCCTGGAGGGACTGAGAATGTAGAAGAGAGAGAGAGTTGCTACCATTGTACGAAATTGAAGTTTCTCTTCCAATCCCAGAACCCAGGCATGCATGGCATCCTAGTTAGCCCTCTGCCTAAGGAGACTGACTTCTCCGCATCCTTTACAGACTGTCTGGGGGCTGGGGGGAGAGGAAAAAAAGTAGTTCCGAACTTGAGAATAATCAATGTTATAAAAACATTTCAGAACCCAATGAACTAACTGCATGTCTGCTTCTCTGCCCCTTTCAGACGAAAGTAGGCGGGCCGAACCCGGGCGGAGGCAGCTTTGAGGAGGTGCTCAGCTCCACCGCCCACGCCAGCGCGCAGAGCTCGGCGGGCGCCCCCCGGCGGGAGGAGGAGGAACTGCAGTGCTAGGGCTGCCAAGCCCCAGCCCATCACCCCCCGCACATGCCCACACGGATATGAAGACCAAAATCCGCACTGGCAAAAACCAGGCCTTGACCTTCAAATGGCGTCTCCCCCGAGTTCCATAAAGTGATTTCCATTTGTATTTGTGTTGATAACGGACCCTTCGACCGCACCCTTAAGTAGTCACAGGGGGTCATCTTTTAAAATGCCCTGATTTGAGCAGGTACAAAATTGGTCATGACCCTTCTCTTTGTGTAACTCAAACATATTTTTCAAACATAAGCTATTTTGCTTTGGTTCTGGCTTGGACGCCATTGCCATGCGCATGTCTTTGAAGGCTGAGTGAGCACCCCCTTTCTGTTCAGTCAGTCCACTGGGGGGCGCTGTCTCCGTCTCCAGCAATGGGATGACACTGCAAATTTCACCCAACTGCTTGTGGTCCGCCTCACCTACATTAATCACACGCTTGTTTAAGCAATTAAAATAGTTGATTTTAATGATGACTTTGAGTTCTTAATTTCTTTAAGTCTTCAGGGATACCGATGACCTTAAAAGGTGACAGCAATAATTCTGCATACGCTAGTTTATTTTATTTTTAAAATATATTTTATTGACTTTTACAGAGAAGAAGGGACAGGAATAGAGAGTTAAAAACATCGATCACCTGCCTCCTGCACACTCCCTACTGGGTATGTGCCCGCAACCAAGGTACATGCCCTTGACTGGACTCAAACCTGGGACCCTTGAGTCCGCAGGCCGGCGCTCTATCTCCTGAGCCAAACCAGTTAGGGCTGCAGATGCTAGTTTAAAACAACTCTTGCTATCTGGTGAACATGGAAATGGATAGATAAATAATTATAATCTCAGCTACTTTAGGATGCTAAAACTTCAATTCTAAAAAGTCTCTCTAATCTACATAGAATAGTAGTTTACTGAGGTAAACTGACTATGTAAGGGTATCTGCAAAAGGAATACAGTAGCTAGAAAGCGAAGCACCCTAGCCTATTTGGCTCAGAGCCTCCGCCTGCAGACCTAAGGGTCATGGGTTCAATTCTGGTCTCAGGTCTGGGCCCTGGTCAGGGCATATGCAGGAGGCAAGCAATCAATTTCACTCTGATATCTGTGAGTGATATAAGGACCATAACATGAGTTCCCTTTTTTAAAAATTTTGTTATAGGATGTGCATGAACAAGCCAAATCAATGATTAGAACAAGACATTTGCTGATAGGAAGGTAGTCTTGGGCTAGAGCAGTGGTTGGCAAACTCATTAATCAAGAAAGCCAAATATCAACAGTATGACGATTGAAATTTCTTTTGAGAGTCAATTTTTTTAAACTTAAACTTCTCCTAACTCCACTTCTTCAAAATAGATTCGCCCAGACCTTGCTATTTTGTGGAAGAGCCACACTCAAGGTGCCAAAGAGCTGCATGTAGCTCGCGAGCCGCAGTTTGCCGACCACGGGGCTAACGGTTTCATTGCTGTATTGCCTGCTCACTCAAGAGCTGCCTGTTTCTCCCTCACTTTGCAAGTGCAAGTTCCCACGCAATAGTCGTGTTCCAGAAGTGCTGAGGCATTGGCACACAGTGGATGTGACCTTTTAGTAACAAATCAAAATGACATCTGGTCAGGACCAAGCCTATACAAAATGATACCACAAACAATCTACAGTAGTCCTCATCCCCCGAGTCCCTTTCTGCAGTCTGTTACCCTCACTCAACCTCGGTCCAACAGTATTAAATGAAAAATCCCAGACATAAACGATTCGTGAGTTTTAAATTGCACATCATTCTAAGCAGCATCATGGAACCTCGAGTCAGCCCTGTCCATAGTGCCAGAGACGTGAATGAGCCCTTTGTCTGGTGTCTGCACGTTGTGTATGCTCCCCACCCGGTAGACACTTGTCTGAATTGTCAGCTGCAGTGCTTGTAACCCTTGTTTTACTTAATAATGGCCCCAAAGGGCAGGATTGGGAGTGCTGGCAGGTCAGAGGTTTACTCACCTTGTGGCCATGCCAGACAAGCCCCATCCCAGGTCCCTTGCTTGTGAAACCTGCCCCTATCAGTCTAGAGTGGTCTGCCTCTTCCTTCGGTCTCTCCTTGCTCTCTGCGTACGGTGGCCAGCTTGTGAACCAACAGTTCAAGCCAAGAATAGCCTTTACTCTGCAACATAATTATAGGATTTGTTATTCAGAAAACCAATTCCAGGCAAGTAGCGGGTATCTCCCAAGAAAAACACATTTTTTTAAAAATATTTTTTATTTTTGGGGTGATAGAAATATTGATGAGAAACATCAATTGGCTGCCTCCTGCATGCCCCCCACTGGGATTGAGCCCACACCCCGGGAATTGAACTGGTGACCTCTTGGTTCCTGGGTTGGAGCTCAAATGCTGAGTCACACCAGCCAAGTGAAAACTACATTTTTAAAGTGATAATGTTCAAATATTTGTAGACATTGGCAGGTGAAATCAATAGCTTTAAAAATAAATGATCTCAATTTTGTTTTTATGATACTTTATTTATAGCACCATTATATTTCATTGTTTTTAAACACATTACCTCAGTGAGGAAGGCTGTGTGAGCCCTCAACGTGGTGGGTAAATGGAAACTGAGATAATGATTAAGTGACAAGTAAAGTCTGTGAATTAATAAAAAAATAAATAAATAAAGCAGGCAGAACATCCCAAATAATACTCAAGGGCCACAGGAAATCTCCTGGTTATAAATATTTGAACCTTATCTGGAGTTTTCTTGTGCCAGAAAACACTCTAAAATACCAATAGATGTGGGTCTGTTTCCCTGCTAACTATATCTCCAATAATAACCACCCTCTGCTGGTTTCCAGTCATTTACCACCTTTTAAATACTGTTAGGAGGCAGCAGTATTTGGATGCAAAGCAGCACTGCTCTTTTCAACGCAGAGCAGCTAGCTATATGCACGTGTGTGTGCTGCCTCTGAAGAGATCGTGCACCTTGCTTCCCGCAGATGGGGTATCCATGGAGACTGCAAAGAGTTTCCAAAGAAACGCTGCCAGCTGGAAAGGCTTTCTTCAAATAGAAACTGACATTTAAATTAAAGGGACAGGCATCATGTTCCACACCAAAATCTATCAGTGCGAAATACTGAGCAGGTTTGCACCAAGCAGCCTTCTCTTCCTCGCCATTCAATTCTTGAGCAAGGCAGACTACTCATCCTATAAAAGAGGGGAAGAAGCCAGGTCTGACCTGTTCCCTACATACACACCAAGTCCAGTGACCCCGGCAATACTCCTATTATTACCTTTTTCTCACTTGGTGGTAAACATTCCTATAACACAAAGTCTGCACATCTGTAAACCAGACAAGAAAAACTACACCGAGGACGACAAGTACCATGTGGAATTGCATACCCCAATCTGTATCTCCAAGTGACAAAGAGAACTGGGGGAAGGTCGGAACCTGTGAGCAGGTGTACAAACCCATGATTAGAGGCCTAAAGCAGGTCACAACGAAATTAAACATCTGGTTCCGGAGAGTGATCACCTGAATAAAGCAGCATTTCACCTGAGAGAAGAAGGCATGATAATATTCTTTTTCCTAGATCCTTATCACTAAGTCGGCTGAAAAACCAGTTCTTTTAAAAGCAATAATGAAATCTCCTATTGTTCAATGAATCTGGCCCTCAGGAATATAGGTTATAAATTCAGTAGATTTAAAACCTCCAATAAAGATTCCAAAGTTTAGGGTTTTAAAATGTATTTATTTAGTTCATAAAAAGACACCTCCTCTCCCACACCCTGCCAAGTCTTCACCCATGCGTTTTCATCACCACATCCTGTTCTGCGGCTTCTTTTATGGCCCAAGTGATATCACGTTTCTTGCTGGCGTCCAGGCGATTGAAAATAAACAGACTCACATCTGGGGAAACTTAACAGGCCAACAGTGGCAAACACAATACATCCAATGGGGAAAGAAAACGTTTGTTACAGGACTGCGACAACACACAGAACTTCTCAGGAGTGTGCCTCGCCAGCGGCGGCAGCAGCAGCAGCAATGTTAGCGTTTCTTTCGGCTTCGAGTTCTGAAACCAGCTGGACTATCTCTGGGTGACGGAACTTTCCTGCCAGGCAAGAGGACGGAGAAAGATAAGGATGAGAAAATACAGCATTCTCTCCAGCTTGACCCAGGCCTTGTCAGGGGCTTGGCTCTGTGATCTGACCCATGGTTTACTCCAACGCAGGACACAATTCCAGATCCTTCTTTCTGGTTGGGAGCGAGGCCGGAGGGGGGACACCTGGAGCTTATTCTCCGTCACCCCAGATGTCAACGCTCACAAGGAGGAGAATCAGGCAAAACTATCGACCAGATAGGAGCTAGGAGGAATGCCGCCAGGCAGCGTCTGAATGAGGAGCCACAGGGAAACGCAGGAGCTCAGTGCAGTGAGGTTTAACCTCAGCTCAGTTATGGGCACGTCACCCTCTCTCCAGGCTCAAGTATCTTCCTTGGGAAAATAGGGAGTTTAGCTAGGTGACCCTTCTAGGTCCCACATTTTTATTTTACTAAAGTATTTTCATATTTCATATTTCATTGAGAATGTGTCAATGGAAGATAATGTTAAAATGCAAAGCACCACATAAACATGACTTACTTATATTTTAGTTACATTATTGGTAAAATATGCTATCTTAGAACCCAATCATTGCTTAAAACACAGCTGGCATGCCCTAGCCAGTTTGGCTCAGTGGATAGGACTGTCGGCCTGTGGACTAAAGGGTCCCAGGTTCGATTTTGGCCAACGGCACACGCCTGGGTTGTGGGCTCAATACCCCCCAGTGGGGGATGTGTGGGAGGCAACCAATCAATGATTCTCTCTCATCATTGATGTTTCTAGCTTTCTAGCTCTCTCCCTTCCTCTCTGAAATCAATAAAAATATATTAAAAAAAAAATACACACACACAGCTGGTAACCCTTTTCTGTAAAGAGACAGATATTAAATATTTTAGGCTTTGTGAACTTACACGACTCTCTTGCAAATTACTCAACTCTGCTGTTGTAGCACAAAAGTAATATAAACAATACATAAAGAATGAGTGTGATTGTTTCAATAAAACATTACACAAACAAGTACAGCGGGCCAATGTGGCCCATGGTGCATAGTTTGCTGACCCCCGGTATACAGCATCATCCTATTTAATTAGGATTATCCTATTTACAACATTATCCTAAACACATCCTATTTACAACATCATCCTATTTAATTATGATTATCCTATTTACATTATCCTATTTACAACGTAATCCAAAACTTTTTTGAATACCACCTACATCAAAGGACATATGAGACAAAGTTGGTGTTGGCCCTGAAACACCTTCTAGGGTGGGGTAAGCAAGTGTGGGTTTGAGAAGAGGCCCGAGGAGGAGCATCATTCGGAGAATGCGGGTCAGACAGTGAAACACCATGGTAAGCTCTGGACCAGGGCAGATTAGCAAAAAGAGGGGAACACTTCATCTTGACAGGGAGGTTTAGGGAAGGAAATGAGAGAGGCGAGTGGCGTTAGGCAAAGTATCAGGATTTTATTTTTTCAGGAAAAGGAAAGCCACAGTTTTAAAAGCAAACCCTCTGGATGAATGGCGAGTCTAGCAGGCTCAGTTTGGTGGTTATAATACCCCAATACAGAAATAATGAGGCCAGGCCTAGAGCAGACCTAGTGCTGGAAGAGAGAAGGAAAATCCAATCAGCTTCATTACAATGCAAACCATATTTCGGGGCGTAGTCTGGGATCTGGGACCCTCCTCTCCTTGGTGGGGCCACTGGGGGGTCCCGAGAGGTCCCAGAAAGGCTCTCCCTGACTACTCTGAGGGGGGCTGGCTGGGCCTGCAGGGCTCCCAGGCAGAGACAGGAACACCCGCCGGCGCGCCAGCCGTCACTAATTCAGGAAGCCTGGCTCCCGCTCTGGAAACTGGATCAAAATGAAGATGGCTGAGGGTTACTGCCAGGTATTCTTCTAAGCACTTCACATGAATGAACCCACTAGATCCTCAAACAACCCTGAAAAGTACATTCTGTAATTATCTGTACTTTCAAAATGAGGAAACGAAGGCCTGGAGCTAGGTTAAGTGATTTACTAGAGGTTACAGATGTTATGGGCAGAGCTGGGATTCAAACCCAAGCAGTGCGACCTGTCTTAAATCTCTATTTCTACCTCCACCTCCACATGCCCTTACACCTAGGAAGCACTCAGAGATCATACTGCACTTTCACATGCATCATCTCTCCTGAGTCTCAAAACCGACCTATGATGCCCATTTCTCAGAGAGGACACGGCGAGGTCAGGAGACTGCCCGGGGGCACCCAGGTCGGACTCCGGGGGACAATGCTTGCCCACACCAGGCCAGCTCTCCCCGAGAATCCCACCACTTCCTCTTGGGAAAGGTCAGAAGAGGGTCACAAGAGTAGATTCACTGGCTCAGTGTCTCGACACAGGAGGAAGCCCCGCGGTGACGAGGCTTATGGAAGCAGCCCTGCGCACCTGCCGTGGAGTCATAGAAGTCCTGCAGTCTCCCTGGCTTGTTCTCCAGGTCTTCGTACTCAGAGGCCTGAAGAACCATCTCACATTGGTCCAGCTGCTTCACAAATCTGGCCTCCGCGCTAGCTTGGGTCTCATACTCCTACCAAAGGGACAATCAGAGCAGCATGGTTAGGGCTCAAGGCAGGGTAATCCAGGACAATTCTGACTCTGGTACCTGAAAGCAGTCACAGCTGGAAGGGCGTTCTCAACTGACCACATCTCTCCATCTTATACGAAGCCTTCACAGAGCTGAATCTGCAATTTCACAGCTAGCATCGTCACTCCACAGCCAGCATCATCACTCCACAGCCAGCATCGTCACTCCACAGCCAGCATCATCCCTCCACAGCCAGCATCGTCACTCCACAGCCAGCATCATCACTCCACAACTAGCATCATCCCTCCACAGCCAGCATCATCCCTCCACAACCAGCATCATCACTCCACAGCCAGCATCATCCCTCCACAGCCAGCATCATCCCTCCACAACCAGCATCATCACTCCACAGCCAGCATCATCACTCCACAACCAGCATCATCACTCCACAGCCAGCATCATCACTCCACAACTAGCATCATCTCTCCACAGCCAGCATCGTCACTCCACAACTAGCATCGTCACTCCACAGCCAGCACCATCACTCCACAGCCAGAAGGGGTGCTCACACTTCCATGTGTCCCACCAGATGCAAGCCCTGGAAGACTCATGTGTTCATATTGACACTCTAAGCATTTTTCTTCCTGTTAAGAATCTTGTCTCCATTTCAATCTCATTATTCTTTAATCCAGCGGTTGCCAACCTTTCGGACCTCATGAACCACCAGTGGTCTGCAGTTGGCGACCACTGCGTTAGTCCACCTGAGTGGTGTAGGTCTTTAACTTCAAGCTAATATTGCATCTCATGCTTCTCAAATTATTTCTATCTAATGCCAGGTTTCCTTTTCCTCCAAGGAAATTTCTAGCTTTCTAATTTTGGTTAGCACTTTATACTTGGAACATCAGTCCTTGCTTTCTTTTAAAATATTTTTTATTAATTTCAAAGAGAAAGGGAGAGGGAGAGACAGACACATCAATGATGAGAATCATCAGTCAGTTGCTTCCTGCATGCCCCCCTACTGGGGATCGAGCCCGCAACCTGGGCATGTGCCCTGAGCGGGAATGGAACTGTGACCTCCTAGTTCATAGGCTGATGTGCAACCACTAAGCCAGGCTGGCCAGGCTGGCCTCACTGGCCTCACTTCCTAAAGAGGGAGGCCTCCAGCCTGTCCTGGTTATGACTCGATCCAGTCAGGATCTGTGGATTCTTCATGGCGTGTGTGGCAGGGAGGTGGTGAAGGAAGTGGACACGGAGCAGATTTTACCTTTCCTCTTCCCATTGGCCCCTCCCTCCTCAGTGCACACCTGAAATGAGCTACAGGAAGTCTGTACATGCCACACGCACACAAGTCCCAATTAATACCACATAGAACCATTCTATTAACACCAAAGTGCTCCCGCTGGTTTCCCTGCCAAGTTCTCATTGTAATTCCACCCCAGATGCGTTCTATAATGAACCTGTCATGCTTTCTTGGCAAGATAATGCGATGGGAAACACTGACGGTTTCTTAGTCTTTGTTAAATGCCTTATTCTTTTATGACAGCTATTTGAATTTTGATAGACATTAAAATTGTACAGAGAAATAATTTTAATATAAAACCAATACATTTTTATTTCAAAGGCACTTAGAAATAGTTACATTTAATTTAAATGTCTGTTTACAGTTATATATTTACTAGCAGCCCAGTGCATGATTAAATCATATGCGTGTAGGGTCCCCTAGGCCTAGCCTGCCATCAGGGCCATGTCCGCCATCCTGAGAGATCTCGCATGCTCCGTGGATGTTGCTGGTGCCCTGGGGGGGGGGGGGGGGGGAGAGAAGGAAGGGAGGTAGGGCCCGAGAACCTCCTGGTGACCTGTCATTTGGTTGTTATGGTGTTATGGCCATTGGCCTTTTATAATATAGATATTTAACAAATTTATCTTCATTACTTAACAAAAATAAATGGAGTTCTCTAAACACAGCAGTCCAGGATTTTTCTCAGTTGAAAATGAGAAAAAAGATATTATTAGGAAATAATATATTTTATAACAAATTGTGAGGAAAATACATATTTATTTTTAAACTATACATCACTGGATTTTCTCTCAAAAAATAATGGTACTGGCATTATTTATTTTTACTTTCTAATCAGGGATATTTCTCCAAAGCAAAATGAAGGCTATTGAGTAGGCTTCTTTCTGTGATACTTTGAGAAAGAAGATGTTTTCTCTTGACTTGCTAAAATCTGACTTCACACTTTATGGTAAAAGATAAATTATAATCAAGGATGTTTAATGGTTTTAAAAAGATGTGACTCTCTAGGCTGACAGCTATTTATAATGGAGAATAGCTATGAATAACATTGCAGAAATTAATTAACTGACAAGTTTGAGGCAGCCCTAGGAAACCAACAGAGTCTCTTACCTACAATAATAAGCAACTGACATGGTGCCACCAATACCCTAGAACTATAAATGCTTTTCGCTTAGCCAGCATGCAGGAGAATCCCGTTCAGAAAATGCTGCCTTAGACATCTGATATGAAGCCCACATACACACTCACCCTCTCCACAAATAAACCAATAAACACAGATCCTTAACTTGTATCTTGCCTGTGCCTCTGGGCCCGTGACCACCCCACTGACCTTTAGCAGCTTTCATTTGCAGGCCTGTGTTGATTGGGTAGGGAGAGCTTAAGAGCCTGGAAAAATAGTTTCTATAAATAAATTTCTATAATTCTGTCTGAAAAATGTGTTGCTACTTATTCATATGATCTTCATTTTTCTCCTCTGGCCCTTAATAAAAAGAAAGAAAAAACAACAACAACAACAACAACCAGCCAAAAAACGAGTTCCCCATCCCTGTCATAGCAACTTCATGTCAGAAAGCAGAAAAGCACACAGCTCTCCTCCACTCAGTCATCCATACCCCACAGCGTCTCCAATAAGGAAATTGAACGTCGGCCGTATTTTTAGGTGCTGGTGAGCCAGAAGCAATTCTGAAGGAGGCCTGTCACACCCAGGGCGGCCACTGTCTTGTCCCGAGATCCCTGTCCTTGTTCTCTAACAAGTGTGACTAAATCAACCAATGACTTTTACAACATCACACAATTGTTACTGGTTTGGGGATTATGGGATCCTTTAACGCTCGGTGTTTTACAGTTTTCCCAATCCAAAGTCTTGCTCAGTGACCGTTGTAGCACTTTCATTTGTAAACTACTGTTGTAGTTAAGTAAATTTTGCAGTAAGCTTTCTTTAGCCAGTTCTTGATGGCTAACTAAGAAAATAACAGACACTGCCACCGTATTTACAATAATTAGGAGTCACAAGAACAGGAATTTTGTAAAAGGGTTTCAAATTCTGAGGTCTTTTCCTCCTTAAGAGATAATACAAGGAATTAGTTTCATAAACTCAGGAGCCATTTTTTAAAAAAAAAAGTATGAAATGCAACACAATTCCACTCCATTATTCCCCGATTGCAAGTACATACTTCAGAAGGGACTGTTCTGCCTAAAGAACCCCTGGTAACGTAACCAATACCACCAGGCCAGGCTCCCAGGTACCACCCAACCCACCACATGCACTTACTTCCCAGAGTTCATAGAGCTCCTTTCCGAGATCCTTGGGGAGAAGCTGGGTTAGCTGCTTCATAGCTTCCTGAAACATCAAACCATCATTTTAATCATGTCCACGTTTCAGCTCACTTATAAAGCCAAGCACTGGTCTCAAACTCTCACACATAACCTCAAAGGGGCAGCAGAATATTGGACAACATTTACAGCTTACAAGGAGGGCAGCCGTGCCCATTTGAGGTCATGCAACCAGCGCTAACTGTAGTTATTGACGTGTGGTCTGACCAAAGGGAACCTCAGCCTCAAGCTAGACCCTGCATTTCTATAAATGCAGCACAGGACTAAACTGGCTCTTTGGAGACCACATCCAATTACTGATTTATTAATAAACTACCTATTGACGCAAGTCGCCATGCTATTAAAAACAAAACAAAACAGATAAACAAGCCAAAACCGGTTTGGCTCAGTGGATAGAGCGTCGGCCTGCGGACTCAAGGGTCCCAGGTTTGATTCCAGTCAAGGGCATGTACCTTGGTTGCAGGCACATCCCCAGTGGGGGGTGTGCAGGAGGCAGCTGATCGATGTTTCTCTCATCGATGTTTCTAGCTCTCTGTCCCTTTCCCTTCCTCTCTGTGAAAAATCAATAAAATATATTTAAAAAACAAACAACAACAAACAAACAAACAGATATACAATACATTGCTCTCTTCCTGAAATTGAGCAACAATATCCTGGATCTAAACCCACATCATTGGTTATTATACAGCAGAAGCGCATCTCAAGGACTCTTGGGTAGTTGATATTCCTTGTCTGGCAGCGTCTGCTACGGAATCATGCCCACCATTTTCAATGAACCCTCGGAAACCGACCCACAGAAGTTCAGGGTACGTGGCTGGAAGGTGCCAGCCTTTCCCTTCCTGATGGTGAGCCCTGCCATTCCCACTCCCAACCCATTAGCCTTGTTCACACACAGTCTTAGAAATAATTCCCATCAAGATTCTGCCCAAAGGTCTGAGCTGAATGAAGCTTTCGGCAAACATCTGTGTCAGTTACGTGACGAGCACGAAAGCATCATTCACTATTCACACATCATTGGTGACATGAACAGTGCCGCAGTCACTACAAACTATCAGTCCAGAGGGGGTCTGAAACCAGCTGGCCATTTACTCTCTGTGGAAACCTGAGCAAGCTACTACTTAAACTCTTTGTGCTTCAGGTTGTCATCTGTGAATTGAGGTTAGCAGTGGTCCCTACCGGAAAGGATTGTTGTGTGGCTCCAGTAGTTTATGTACATCAAGTACTTACTATCTGGCACATACTGAGCACTGTTTAAAATGTTCACTATATTTCTCATTTTCCCCATCTTGTCACGTTCACTCTCATAATATAGTTTGGTTCTTCTCTCTCTTTAAAAATTTTTTTTTTTTTTTATTTCAGAGAGGAAAGGAGAGAGAGAGACAGAAACATCAATGAGAGAGAATCATTGATTGGCTGCCTCCTGCACACCCCCTACTGGGGATCGAGCCTGCAATCTGGGCATGTACCCTTGACTGGAAATGAACACAGGACTCTTCAGTCTGCAGGCCAAAGTTCTGTCCACTGAGCCAAACCAGCTAGGGCAGTGGCCGGCAAACGCATTTGTCAACAGAGTCAAATATCAACAGTACGACTGAAATTTCTTTTGAGAGTCAAATTTTTTAGACTTAAACTTCTTCAAAATAGACTCACCCAGGCCGTGGTATTTTGTGGAAGAGCACACACAAGCGGCCAAAGAGTCACATGTGGCTTGCGAGCCGTAGTTGGCCAACCACAGAGTTAGGGTGGTGATTCTTTTAACCTGTTCTTTAACAACCTTAACCCTTGAAGATACATATATACCATAGCTCTCCTTCTGTCTCAATGTTTGTGCCTTTACAAAAGTACGTAACCTTCATTCATGTACTCAAGTCTCATGTTCCATCCCATACCAACTTGGGTTATAATATAAAGTACGCTTTATCCTGGTAGGACGGGGTCAGACTACAAGTACTGCTTTTGGCCCCTACATTTTCTCTTTATGCCCCCATCCTCCCTTTCATCCAAACACTTTCTCGCCTTCAAAACAGTCGGCCTTCCAGGCTTATTCAGTATTTTCCCAGCCTCCTCCTTCGGCTTAGACCTTCCTGCTGCAGTTGGCGAGCCTCTGGATCAAGGACGCTCCCTGTTTCTCATGATGTGCAACTCACCTCGAGCCAGGAAACCCTCGTTTAATCATCTTAATGCATGGCTCAGACATCCCCCTCTTACTCATGAGGACCCTCTGCCCAAAGAATGGCTCATCTCCCAGACCCTCCTCTCTGTTCCCAAATCCTTGCCAGCAGCAGGAAGAGGCAGTGGAATATCAATCAGTGCTCTCTAGGCCTTTGGCTTCTTGTCCAAGCACTTGTGGTTCTCAAAGATGCTTCCCTTGTCCCTTCTGAGTATGGTATTCACCCTGCTGTGAATCAGGAGTGGGCAGCAGACAGGAGGCTTAATGAGGTTTCTCATAATCGCCAGGATAACAGAGTCCAGGAGGACAGCACTACGCCCTCTGATGGTTCAGGGCTACTCTGTGCCCTCCACGGAGGCCAGGACTCGGCTCTCGTCAGGACAGCAGTAGATCTCCTCCCACCCCCAGTAGCTGGAGATCCTTCCTATGGACAGCGCTTTGCCTTCAGGAGGTTCTGACTTGCTCCCTTAAGGAGTAAGCCTCCATGTCCCTGTGGACCTGCATAGGGTCAGCCTGTCTTTTCTGCTTCCTAGGACACTTCAAGGTCTTTGGTTACCCTCTGGTATTTCCGTACATGATGTCTTGTCCACAATGTCCAGTTGTCCCCTTAAAGATGTGCCCCTGAATAAAACTGCCATATATCCTGAAATGAGCTGTATATTTGAGGGGTCCCCGCCACCCCTTTTTCTCTCTATGTCATAAGTCATTTCTCAACATCCTCTGGTTGAGGGCTAATTACTTTCTGTAACTCAATATCTTGAGCTAACTGGTCCCAGTTTAAATCATTTCTGTCAATCAACCTAGGATTTTTTTTTTTTTTTTTTTAAGAAAGGCTTTTCTTTTTTCATCTCTTTTTTAGATTATTTAAAAAAATTATTGTTCAGTTATAGCTGACATATACAGTATGACATTAGTTCCAGGTGTATAACACAGAGAATGATTAGAGACGTCTATACCTCAGAAAGAGACCACGTCACAACAACAGTCTACTCTAAACTATGGAGAAACAGTTCTTTAGCTTCCGCCCTTTCTGTAGGCTGTGAGGACGCTGAGCCTGTATTCCACACCCGTATTTTGGCAGGAAGAATATTCCTTACACTATTCCTCTCGTTCCCGTAATTTAGAATATGCTGGAATTCCTAAATTGGGATTCTTTATGGCTTCTCTGCCTGTAGAGAGGCAAAAACGCTGTTGGCTATAGGTTAGTCTCCCCTCAGCTCCGAGAACAGCTAGCCAGGCCACCTGCCCTGTTAAACCATCTTGATAAAGGGCTTGTCCACTCAGCAGTTGAGGATTTCTGGCCCAGAGTGAAAGCAGCTTGCAATGATCCCTGAACTGAGAACCAGCTATTCAGCATCAAAATCCCTCTCGGATGTTGTGGCCTCTGCTGTGAGTATGTCTTCCTCTTTGGCCCTGGCCTCTGGGCTTACAGCCCGAACGGATACTGATTTCCCATTTTATTGATGTCTTTCCTTTCTTACTAATACAAACATTTCCTTACTTCTGACCACTAAAGAACTAATTTAAAATCCAACAAACAATTACAAAAATGATTATACTTTGTCATTTATAGGACTTCTTTCCAAAGAACTTAACCCGCATAAAGAATTCCTTCAAGTTCCAGCTATTTCCAGTGTCCCAACGAAAGCCATGCTCTCTCTGTCCACATACGAATGAGAATGGAAGCCCACGTAGTTTGCAGTCCGTGGGCTAAACAAGGCTGGGAGCAGGCATACTTTCCGGTTCTTGTGTTAAAATGGCATCCTACTCCAGGGAAACCCTTGCTTCCAGAAGCGAAAACTATAAACTACCCAATTCAGAGTGAGCACTAATGGCTTACTCTTCAAGAGTGTCTTTAAGATTCTGCCTGATCAGTCCCACCAACCCAAGACTCGTATGTCCTAAACTCTGTGCAGTCTGTGGCCTCGACTAGCTGCCCTTATTGTGAGGTCCATGTAAGCATGCTCCAGCCCAGGCTCTGCCACTGTAAATACCCTCCCCGGACAGTCCCCTTCCCTTCCTGCACACTAAGACCCCGCCGAAGTGGCACACTCCCTTCTCCGACCAGCCTGAGACTCAGCTCTGCCTCAGCCAGCAATAGTCTTAGACCTCACAGGTTTTCCTGGCGGTCTCTTGCGGAGTCTACAGTTAACACTGACCTCTTCTCGCCTATGTTTTTCTTCTTTGGGGATGTTATCTGCTGGTGCTATGTCCCCAACGATGCATTCTGCCATATCGTGAACCAGGGCTAGGCGTACACATCTGACCAGGCAAGAAATGGTGGATAATTACACAGAAGCATATTCGCTGCAATCTCCTTCTCTATACTGTTTTGAAGTTATATAATACAGTTTTCTTTCTCCACCCTCAGAGTATTTCAATGCAGTATTTTCTAAAGTAACTATATGATGAAAACCTTCAAAGGTTCTGAATCAAAACTGCTTGTTAAGCCCGGCCTGTGTGGCTCAATGGTTGAGGGTGGACCTGTGAACCAGGAGAGATCACGGTCTGATTCCCCGTCAGGGCACATGCCCAGGTTATGGGCTCGATCCCCAGTGTGGGGTGTGCAGGAGGCAGCTGATAGATGTTTTTCTCTCTCTCTCTTCCTCTCTGAAATCAATAAAAATATATATTTTTTAAAAACTGAATAGTAATATTCAACACCATAAATGAGAGTATTGTGCAGAGGAAATAGCCTATATATTTTTAGAAATGGCTGGTTTTTCAAATATCATTTTAAAAGCTTGATAACATCAATCTGGTTGCTGGATTTGAACTCAGATCTGTCCAACTCTATTCATTTTTTTTTTCTATCAAGGTCCTCATTTGACCATCTAACTACTTCACTGGAGAAATGATTGTTTCTGAATTTTGTATCAGTAAGTAAATGCTATAACCAGATCATCTAGAATTATAACCTGAAGTTATCAATCATTCTTTTTTCTTTTAATATTTTTATTGATTTTAGAGATAGGAAGGGAGAGGTAGAGAGAAACAATGATGTGAGAAACATCGATCAGCTGCCTCCTGCATAGGGATTGAACCTGCAACCTTTGGGGACACTGGATTACACCTAACCAACTGAGCCACACCAGCCAAAGCAGGCTCTTTCACTTGCCAAGAAAAAACCCAGAGTTGCCGAAACCGGTTTGGCTCAGTGGATAGAGCGTCGGTCTGCGGACTGAAAGGTCCCAGGTTCGATTCTGGTCAAGGGCATGTACCTTGTTTCGGGCACATCCCCAGTAGGGGGTGTGCAAGAGGCAGATGGTCGATGTTTCTCTCTCATCAACGTTTCTAACTCTCTCTCCCTCTTCCTTCCTCTCTGTAAAAAAATCAATAAAATATATTAAAAAAAAACAAAACACAAAAAAACCCAGAGTGCAATTAACAAATGAAGCAATCAACACACACAGTTCTCCCCACACCCTGAACCTGCACGGGTTGCCTCAAATACATTTTTTTTGCTATGTATAAACTACAAGAATTTGACACAGGCCTCAGTCATGAAAAGGGGTGCATAATCACAGGGCAGAGACCCTGCCTGCCAGGCGCCAAAGCTCACAGCCCACCTGTCTTTGTTCAGATGATCATCCTTGGTCACCAGAGCCATAACTGCCATCCTGTACATGTGATCCGACACGCTCTCTGGCCTCTCGACATTTCTGTACACCCAGCCAGTCCGTGGGACTCTCTGGTGAAAATGAATGAGAGAAAGAAGTTTATAAAAATAAGCATTTTAACTATCTGCTCTGCTGTTCCATAGAAACCCAGGGAATAGGGCACAGAACTGGTTTCAGGACGTATTAAAAAAATACTAGTACGTGTAACAGGAACCAAGTAAAGCAGCGAAGTCAGCAGAGAATGAGGAAGAGGTGGGGAGGGGGGATAATTCATAAGCACACAACACAAAAGTCTAATAATAATCGAGGGACTCTGTTACTGACTTACACAACTCGGAACCCACACCCGTCCTCTAGACAAAACTAAAAGTGTGAAGCAGCTTATTTTTCATAACTGCAAGGCTTGGGGAGGTGTGACTTCCAACCAGGCCATGGGGCAGACTCAGAGGGGAAAACGCTGGGGAAAGCCCTGAACTTGACCGGGTGACAGGTTTCCAAACTCGGAAGCAGCGGGGTCCAGGCATGTCTAAGGGCTCTTCCTTCCTTCGATTCGCATCACAGGTGTTCTTGTGAGACTGCACTGCCCCCTAAGAAATCTACTATTTCTCAAGAATTTTATAAACAGTAGTAAACGTGGCAGGAAACAGATCATTCTGGAGATTGAACGTAGAGAAATTTAGCAAAGACGTAACGGAGCGGCGGGTGTGTGTGTGTGTGTGTGTGTGTGTGTGTGTGTGTGTGGAGGGGGGCATGAAGTGACGTCACTCCACCTACCTGCAGCGTAAACCAGGAAGGCTCGCTCTTCCCCCAGCTGAGCTCCCGAGATCGGGCGTTCGGGGCCAACCAGGGACCGAGGGCTGCTCGGAAGCCACCCCGCCCGGTGCACTCCTCCCTCCGAAACCCGGGCGGCCACCCCGACCCGGACACTCGGTTGTTTAGACCCCATTCGGCCGGGGTCGGTCGGTCGGTCGGCCGGCCTGGCAGCCCCGACATCCCGCAAGCGCCGCGGGCCGCCCGCACGGGGTGTCCCGGCCGCGGGGCGCGGGGCGCGGAGCTCGCACCCGGGCCCCGCCGCTCCCCGCCCGCCCGCCCCGCTCACCTTGAGCTGCCCCACGAGCCGCAGGAACTGCAGCAGGTTCCGGGCGCCGCGGCCCGACACGGCCACGGAGGAGGCCGAAGCCATGGGCACCGGTCAGAGGGGCGGAGCGAGCCGCGTGGCCGCCGCTGCAGCTCCTCCCCCTTCTTTCCCCTCCCTTCTCCTCCTCCCCTCCCTTCTCCTCCTCCCCTCCCTTCTCTTCCCTCCCCTCTCTCCCCCTTCCTCCTCCCCTCCCCTCCCTTCTCTCTGTCTTCTCCCCTTCCCTCCCCTTCTCTCCTTTCCCTCCTTCCCCTCCCCACCCTTCACTCCTCCTCTCCCCTCCTCCCCTCCCTCTCTCTCCTCCTCCTCCTCCCCTCCCCTCCTCCCCTCCCCTCCTCCCCTCCCTCTCCCTCCTCCTCCTCCTCCTCCTCCTCCTCCTCCTCCTCCTCCTCCTCCTCCTCCTCCTCCTCCTCCTCTTTTTCCCTTGCTCCTCAGCTTTCAAACCATGGCTTGCCCAGGCCCTCTTTCCTAACACCGTTTGGATTTGGGTGGCTGCCCCTTGGGCATTGCACCACCACCCATGGCAGGCACAGTGCTCGGTACATACCAGCCGCTCATTCCTTGTTTGCTAGACTCCATTTAACTGCTCTCCCTCCAAATGGTAAAAGGATCCCAGTTCCAGGGTGAGGGTGGGAGGGTTTGGAGGAGGAGCAGGGCTAAGCCAGATTGCATCAAAATCTCGCCTTTTAGAAACTCAGAGTCTGGTTGGGGAAAAGATAAGCATGGGCAAACGATAAACATTGAACTTGGAAGAGTTCATTAGTCATGACAAGCACTGGTAGGACTGTGGGGTCAGTCATAGCCAAGGATTTTGGAGATCAACATAAATGCACTATAGAGAGAGCACAATCGCAGGATGAAATCTCAACTTCCCTTAACACCTCAAGTGCTGAAGAAACCCCTAACCCTCAAAAGCCGGCCCGGCTCTGTCTCAATCATTGTCTTAATTCCATCAACAACCAAGGGTAATGATTTGTAAAGGCATTTAGCGAACAAGCATACCGAAGGACTCAGGGAGAGGGCCAACGTTGACAATAGACTATATGGGGCAAGTAGGAAGTAGGAAGACCAGTTGGAAGACTACTGAAATCCTACTTTGCGGAGATGATTTTGGTTTGGTCCAGGTGACAGCAGAAGAGGTGCCGAGATGTTGAATTTTGGATACAACTTGAAGGTCGAACTAACAGGATTTGTGACAGATTGCACATAGGATCTGAGAGAAAGAGAGGAGTCAAGACGACAAATTTAGGCCTGACCAACTGGAGGGATGGAGTTGTTATTACTGAGCTGGAGAAAGTGCAAGAACAGTAGGTTGTGGGGAAGGGTAGGAACTAAATGTTTAGGACATGTGGAGATGCCTAGTAGGGATCCTAGTAAATATACACTGAGTGGCCAGATTATTATGATCTCTGAATGGCCACTCAGTGTATATCCTATATAACAAAAAGCTAATTTGCAAATTGTCCCCTCGACCAGGAGTTCTACCAGCAGGCAGGCGGGCAACCACCCATGTCCCCTCCCACTGGCCAGGCTGGCCAGACCCTACCCATGCATGAATTCATGCACCGGGCTTGAATATATATATATATACACACTAAGTGGCCAGATTATTATGTGTTCAGAGATCATAATAATCTGGCCAATCAGTGTATAACATGAACGTCAGGAGAAAGGTAAGAATTTTGTGTCATTAACATACAAGATGGTATATAAAACCATGAACCTGGATGAGACCCTGGTGAGAAATTATGGGTGAAGAAGAAAAGCTATCTAAGGCCTCAGGGCTGTGGCAACCCAACATTTAGAGTTTGGGAGACCAAGAATAAGCAGTCAGGGAGGAAGGAAGAGAACTGAGAGGTAGCTGTGTCCTGGAAGTCAAAGGAAGAAAATATTTCAGGCAGGAAGGAATATGGCCACCCAAGTCATATCAGATAAGGGTTGAGATTTAACTGCCAGACTTAGCAAATTCAATGTCATTGGTGACCTGAATAAGAGAAGATTCAGTTGTAGTGGGGCAAGCAGAACCCCAAATCAAATGGTTCCAGGGAGAATGGGAATAAGTATTGCAACTCATTTAAAATGGATGGGGCCACTAGAAAAGCAATTATTTTAAAAGGAGGATGCCAGTTTAAAGCAATGGGCAAAGAAAACAACTCACTCGAGTCCATTGGAAGAAAAGGTGAAATGAGAGGGATTCTCCACTTGGACTCAATATACTACTACACTTTTAAGGTGTCTGTGAATATTCTAAAAGTGTCTAAAAACTGTGTTAGTTATGAGGATTTTTCTGTTTGTTAGATCCTTGAAGAGGTCTCTGAGAAGAAAAGTTGCTTCAATGTGCAGCTGTGGTAGAGTTCTCAAAGCTCTGGTCCTGGTGTTATAAACTAGTAAAATAACCCCAACAAAACCTGTACCTGCGTGAGCCTCTGCTGATGAGAAATGGTGTTACATCTCTCACCTCATTTTAACTCTCCCAGCATTCATCTAAAATATTAATAACTAGAGGCCTGATGCACAAAATTTGTGCAAGGGGCTTGGCCCTCACATCCCCAGCTGCCTCAGCTGGCCCTTGCAGCCTTGGCTTCATCTGGAAGGTCATCCAGAAGGTCGTCTGGATAGATGTTCTGCTGCTCAGTCTAATTAGCATATTATCTCTTCATTGTATAGGATCCCGCAGTTCAGATTAGAAAACAGAGTTGCCCAAAAGCTGAGGAACTGGCTTCCGTTTTCATAGCCAGCTGGCAGTGTTAGCATCGAAACTCCAAATCTTTCTCTTTGGGACACCCTGTTGCTATGTTGTCATTGCAGAATTAAGTGAGATTCTGTGTGTGAAATAGATTTTGTAAACTGTCATTACATGCAAAGATTTGGGGGGGGAATACATACCAATGGACTAATCTGAGAACATTTGCCCAGAAAACATTCTTGAGTATGCCTAAGGAACTAACTAAACAGTAAAGCTCAAGTCTGAGTAAAATCAAATCCCCCCCCCCACCCCCGCTCCCAGAAGAAAGGGTGCTTCCGCTGCTATATCTCCACAGATAACAGGTTAGCCATTGGTCTGCATCAGCAGTTCTCAAGCTCAGGTGATTTTCCCCACCAAGAGAGCATTTAGCAACATTTGGCTCTATTGCCAAGAAAAATCTTAGTTTAAAACTTGGAAGGGAATAATTGAGCAAAAATCTTTTCTATATAAAGTACATCTCACTTTATAGAAAATATCTATAATAATAAAAATGTACAATAATATGCTAATTAGACCAAGCAGCTGAAAGACCTTCCAGATGTTATTCCGGACATCCTTCTGGACAAAGCCATGGTGAGCAGTTAGGGGCAACCAGGCAGGCAGGCGAGTGGTTAGGGGCAATCAGGCAGGCAGGTGAGCAGTTAGGGGCATTAGGCAGGCAGGCAGAGGTGGTTGGGGGTGATCAGGATGGCAGGCAGGTGGTTAGGTACAATCAGGCAGGAAGGCAGAGGGGTTAGGGATGATCTGGCAGCAGGCAGGCCAATGGTTAGGAGCCAGCAGTCCCAGATTGGGCCAGGGATCTCTGAAGGATTGGGCCTAAACTGGCAGTCAGACATCCCCCAAAGGGTCTTGGATGGCGAGAGGGTGCAGTCTGGCGTAGGACCACTCACTTGCACAAATTTCATGCACTGGGCCTCTAGTATATTATAAAATATTATATAAAGTATTCTTTTGGGGATACTTCAGTTCTTTGTGTGTCTTTGGTTCATTCTAAGTAAAATAGCACTTGAGTTAGGTCAAATTGTTTCCCTAATGGCTGCTCTTGTCTTTTCACAGGACTCAACCTTAGAAGGTGAAAAAAACCAAATGGCCAAACATGAAGCTGCAGAAGCACTTTTCAAGTCGTTGGAAGTCCATTTCTGAGCTCAGGGCTCAGTTTTATCATGATGCTGGTACCAGACAGAAAGATTCTTGGGGGGCAGACACTGTGCTTGATTCATTTTCTTTCCTTAGAACCAAGAATCTTGCGTGGCAGTCCCCTAAAAATGGTGATGAAGTGGGGCGGGGGTTTGGGCGTAGAGATCCAGAAAGGAGACACATTTCAGGGACGGAATCACCTTGCCCAACATAAAGAGGTGTGAGCCATCAGGATGTTGGAAGAGTGCCACAAATCAGGAGCTCAAAAAATTTAATGAAAGGAACAAAACCACTCTACTTGGAAGACATTTCCAAACTGTACTGAAGAGATGCTATTGGCCCGAGGGCCATGGCATTTCCATGAAACAAGGGTATTTAGGATTGGAACACACCCGCTCCTCTCTTCTCCAGTGCCCAGGTGTGGCTGGCAGCAGGGAGTTGAGGAGGATGTGTGTCAAATTACCAGGATGGTCCCTCCCATGTCTGAGCCGAGGCCCACCTACCATCAAAACCACAGTAGCAGCAACATCTGTTCTGCTTTAACTTTCTGGTTCTTCCTCTCTCTCTCCATCTGATCTTTAAAACTACCTTTAAAATAGGTGCCACAGTTGGCCCATGTGTGCCTTCAGCTGGTTCTAATTATCTCCCAGGCCCATTCTCTCCCAATAAAGGACACATTGTAGAAGGTGTTTTATAGCCTAACTTGTTAATAGAGCCAGGTCATTCTACCAGGTGTAACAAAGCCTAACATGGCAATCAAGGCTAACACACAAATATGTTAGGTAAATATAGTTTCACTGATTTTTAAAAAAAGCAGATGAGCCATCTAATGCTTAAAGTCCCTTCTAATTCTAAAATCCTAATATTTAAAACAAGATTTCCTCACCATTAAAGGACATGTCTCTTTATACATGACTATTGGATATCCCCCCTGTTGGTAACTTTAGTTTTTTGTTTTTTTAAAATCATAGATTCTACTACAAATAAGTGAATGAATAATGCAAGAATAATCAAATCTGCCCATTTCCTCTTTCTTGGGGACTCAGGACTGAATGATGTAGAGTTCTGTAGGCCCCCTCATTTGACATCATTGTCAGCGAGTAACTGTAGGGTGCACCATCATAAAACATTCAGAATTAAAGGTGAATGTTGTCTCCCTTCTTCTCAAGTGGGGAAGGGTTCTGAATGGAGATTAAGTTTAACTTGCAAATGTCAAGAAGGATCTCATCCTCCTTTGTTACTTTGTGGTTGATTAAAATTTTAGTTAATTGCTAACTCATTGCTAACTTGTAAGCACAAAGAGACTCTAACTATGCAGATAAAAGTAGCAAACTAGTAAAGTGATTCTGAACAGACATGAATGTGCTGTCCACAGTCTTGCTGGGGACAGGAAGAGAGCAGGGTGTGGGAACAAGCAGTGCATTCCCACCTTTGCAATGAAGACCACAATTGGAGGCTCCTTTGGCAATTACTTCCCCACCCCTTACGAAGTCACTGCTTGTAGTACTAAGAGCCTACCACTAAGTGGCACCATCGCATCAGTGTTCTCTTTCATCCGTTTGAGCCTGTTAGCTTTCAGTTCTGGACCTCAGAATACAAAGATTGTTCTGTTGGCTGATTTGAGCTTAGCAAAAGCTTTTCTTTCTTTCTTTCTTTCTTTCTTTCTTTCTTTCTTTCTTTCTTTCTTTCTTTCTTTCTTTCTTTCTTTCTTTCTTTCTTTCTTTCTTTCTTTCTTTCTTTCTTTCTTTCTTTCTTTCTTTCTTTCTTTCTTTCCTTCCTTCCTTCCTTCCTTCCTTCCTTCCTTCCTTCCTTCCTTCCTTCCTTCCTTCCTTCCTTCTTTCCTTCTTTCCTTCTTTCCTTCTTTCCTTCTTTCCTTCTTTCCTTCTTTCCTTCTTTCCTTCTTTCCTTCTTTCCTTCTTTCCTTCTTTCCTTCCTTCCTTCCTTCCTTCCTTCCTTCCTCCCTCCCTCCCTCCCTCCCTCCCTCCCTCCCTCCCTCCCTCCCTTCCTTCCTTCCTTCCTTCCTTCCTTCCTTCCTTCCTTCCTTCCTTCCTCTCTCACTATGCTTTCTTGGATTTTTCTATTTTTCTTCTTGCCGGTGTTATATTTAGTTCTTGGGAATCTGGGCCAAAACTTAGGGACAGGCATAGAGATGATGGCCAGCATGGCAGTCAGAATCAACAAGAGACAACTTAAAGGAGAGAAATACTGATAGTGACTTTTTATTGAATACTGGTTATGTGTTAAAGGTTTTCCAGGTATTACTTCCAAGTCCCATGGGGACTCTGAAAGATCGCTTTCATTTTATGAGCAAGGAAACTGAGCTTCAGAGAATTGAAGCAACTTTCCCCAGAATACCAACAAGTAGGTAATACAGGCACAACATGAATCCAAGGCATTACATTTCTTTGTAATTCACAGAACTTGAATATTGGGCATAGTGAAAAAAACAAAACAAAAGTCCAGCTTTTGTGAAGGTCACAACCTAAAAGTAAACAGAGTAAAAATAGAGAATTAGAATACAAATTATTTGTAAATAAAGAATATATATATATATATATATATAATATGTAAGTCCATAAAATTTATACAAGGTCTGAATTATTAGGAACACTAGCTAAATAGTCACTTCTTCACTCAGAGTAGAAGTTTTTTCATTAGAGACAGCTCTAGTTCTAAAGACAAGAGTAAGGAGGAAAGAGAAAAAGCAGATATTCTTGGGTTTACCCTTGAACTCATGAATCCTTACTGTAGTCAATGATTTTGTTTCGTGATTCCTGAATTTTCTCTACGTCCTTCAAGGTGATGTCTCAGCTACAGCTTTATACATAAATAACCTCAGTAAACGATTTTAAGGGCTAAGAAGCTCAACTCTCCCAGGTTATTTGTTCTAGGGAGCCATATGAACAGCAAGAATTTCCTAATATGAAGACAAGCTAACGTTTTTTGCTATGGGCTGGCCATCCTACTGAAGGCCTTGCATTCATTACTGTACTTAATCTTAACACAACCCAATACGACATGCACTAAATTGGTATCCCCTCAGGATGTCGAGCTCAGACAGGTTCAATGACTCTCCAGAGGGCACACGGTTATCGAGTGGTGAAGCTGGGATTCCACCCAATTTGACAGGTCAAAGAGCCCAGTTTTTAACCTTTAACCACACTGGGCCAATTTAGCTTGTTACCTGGCAGCACGTAAATGCTCCAGCCATTGAAATACTAACTTAAATTCGATTATAAGTCTCAAAGAACTTGCAATTATGTTACTGGATTTGATGCTAGCAACAATCCCATGAGAAAGGCAGTTTAGAGTTTCTTACTACTCCATCCCTGATCTCTCTCTCTCTCTCTCTCTCTCTCTCTCTCTCTCTCTCTCTCTCACACACACACACACACACACACACACACACACACCTCTGCCAGGGGAATTTGGTGCTTGGGGTAAGTCAGAGAGCTACTAAGTGGCAGGCACTGTACTTGAATCCAAAGTTCTCATGCTTGGCCCATTGGCTTTCTCCTGCAATAGAAACACCCCTCTGTAGTAAATAATATATCACAAGGTGAAATTTCCTCCATTGGCACTCAGACTGCATTATCTCCAAAAGCCCCAGTTAAAAGTCAAGCATGCTATTTAGGAAGAACTGTATGATCATCAAATAATACATACAGGTACACATTTTAAATCACTTAAAACTCCCTACAAGGGAAGAAGAATATAAAAGACATTTCCAGCCCCACTGGTTTGTCTCAGTGGATAGAGTGTCGGCCTGCAGACTGAAGGATCCCAGGTTCAATTCCAATCAAGGGCATGTACCTTGGTTGCGGGCACATCCCCAGTGGGGAGTGTGCAGGAGGCAGCTGATCGCTGTTTCCAACTCTCTATCCCTCTCCCTTCCTCTCTGTAAAAGAAAAAAAAAATCCAATAAAATATTAAAAAAAAAAAATAAAATGCCTTTTCAAATAATTTACATGAATGGTTTTAGTAATATATATATATATATATATATATATATATATATATAGTAAATTATATAACTTTATTTAGAATCAACATCTATTTTTGTGTTATGAAGAGAGATTTGTATTTTATCAGCACAATCAGAACATAATAAAAACATAAAGGTAAAAGTTCTATTCAGATATAGCCTTAGATATCACAATGAATTTTGTTTTTTTTTGTGTGTGTTTTTAATCCTCACTCGAGGATATTTTTTTCATTGATTTTCAGAGAGAGTGGATGAGAGAGGGAAAGACCGAGAGAAACGCTGATGTGAGAGAAACACATCGATTGGTTGCCTCCTGCATGAGCCTGACCAAGGCCTGGGCCGGGGAAGAGTCTCCCCTGCAGCCAAGGTAGGTGCTCTTGATCAGAATCGAACCCAGGACCCTTCAGTCTGCAGGACAGTGCTCTATTCACTCAGCCAAACCAACGAGGGCGATAGTGAGTTTTTAAACACTTCCAATCTCTCCAATACCCTCTGTGCTGTGGAAGCCAGAGAAGCACAGGCCAAAGGATAGGGCCTGAGGTGGCCGTCAGTGGGTGTGGAATGGACAGGAGAGGTATATGTCATCACTGGGCCCCAGGTTCCTCACCTGTATCAGGGAGTGCCAAGGAGACATCTCAGATCTCTAAAAAGCTAGAGAATAATTCTTACTCTGGACCAAGTTTGGAGACATGTTTTATTCAGCAAAAGATCCAAAACTTTTAAGAATGGTCCAAACAGAGAAGGTGATTAAGAATTTTCCATTACTCTTTTCAAAAATTAAGTTCATAGATAGTGAGAAAAATATTGACAGAAAACTTGGCTCTTATTTCCAGAACCCAGAGTTACCCACCTCTGTGTGCTTCCACTAAACAGGCATGATGTACAGTCTCAGGTACTTAGCCATTGTTGGTGAAAAGGTAATTGCGGGGCAAAGAAAAAAAACCGCTAGTGATAGGTAATGCACCCCTCTGGCTGACGGTGTCCCGCAGGGAGGCCACGTTGGTTTACTGCTGATAGGGGGCGCTCTTTGCCAAAATATCATCACAGCAGACCTGATGTTGGGCATGAGGCTTACCACTTTATTACTTCCTTTAATGGGCCACAGATGTTCAGTATAAGTGAATGTGGAATGCCTGCGTATCAAAGAAGTGATTATCAAGTACCACATTCTCTCGGATGAGAAATTTCATTCAGAATTAAAAGAAGAAGAAGGAGGAGCAGAGGTGGAGAAGGAAAAGGGGGAGGAGAACAACCTAAAAGACTTCCGATGTTTCTAGAAATGGAATTCTCTTACGAACTGTCCTTAAACTAATTTGAAAATTGGGTTCCAAGTTAAAGTGACAAAGAGCTGGGTATAACCTTTGGTTCTGCAGGTAGAATAAATTGGGTTTTCAGGACCTAGAAGCCACAGCTCTGGGCTAATATGTATTAGCATTCATTTGGAGAAAAACGTATTGTCGGAGACTCTCAAAGATTCAAACGTTATTCTCAATTAAAAAAAAAAAAAGCAAAGTATTATACATAAAAATTTAAAGCTAGATTTAATAAACTGCGGTTCAATTTTAACACATAACTTCCAGGAAGCAAGGTGTAAGCTGATGATAGTACAGGACGCATCATCTTTTCACACCTTCAAACAATGGATCCCTCCATATTCCTGGAGAGGAAAGTGAAATTTTTCTTGGGCCTGAAGCCAAATTAGCAGCCACTCTGTGAGCCTCATAAATCTGCTCAGGTCTCCCCCGTGTCCAGTGGAATCCCCAGGGACTGCTCCAACTCCTCCAAGGACGGGGTGCTCCCTGTCTCTCCTGGGAACCCACTCTGGACTATGCTTCTTATTAAGTCGTTCTGCTCATATTAAAATGATATTTGCTTCCCTGAAGTTTTTTCCCCCCTTTAATGCATCAACAAAATTATACTTCAGGAAGGATTTTTGAGCATTTGCCACATCTCAGGCCCTATTAGTCCTTGGGAATAAAAAGATGAAGAAATTATATGTTCTCAGTTGATCTTGTGAAATTTATAGTCCAATTTGATAATTCTCTCCATTCCCCATTCCCCATTCTAACATGTCCCAAAATAGGTCCCAGTGGTGCAAATTAGCATCTCAGCAGAGAGAGGGGTTGTACCCCGAAGTTCCGGAGTGACACCATTTACCATCACACCCCCCCATTAGAAATCACTGCTCTAAGGGTTCCATATTTTTATGGAAGTCCAATCCTATTTCAACAGGATGACAGGTCAGCTATCTGAAGACAACTGTCATCTACCCTTCAGCCCACCTCAGCCCTTTGCTCTTTAGGCTCCACATGCCTAAACTCAGAATTCAAACTATGGCTATTGCATTCTTAAGGAAAAGATTGCATTTCGATCTGTAGTAAGTGGAATTGATTTCTTTGGGCCTAAGCAATAGCTGAGGAGAAGCAGGAAGAAGCTGAGCTACATGCAGTGCCCTATGAATGTGGTCTTTCCACCAGAGCATAGACTACAATGATCATGATCGACCCAAAGTGTGAGAGGCATGGAGAGGGGAAGGGAGAGGGGGCTGTACTTACTGCCTTATTTTCTTTTTTAAATATTGATTTTTTACAGAGAGGAAGAGAGAGGAAGAGACATCGATGAGAGAGAAACATTGATCAGCTGCCTCTTGCATACCCCCTACTGGGGATGTGCCCACAACCAAGGTACATGCCCTTCACCGGAATCGAACCCAGGACCCTTCAGTCCGCAGGCCCACGCTCTATCCATTGAGCCAAACCAGTTTTGGCATGCCTTATTTTCTTATCTTCCTTCTAAGGCACAATAGATTGTTCCTTGATCAAGGTTAGAAAGGATAAGAAAGCATATTCTGTATTGATTGGTGAAAGTTAGGATTAAAGGGAGGTGGGATTGGGGAAGAGAGAGAGAGAGAGAGAGAGAGAGAGAGAGAGAGAGAGAGAGAGAGAAGGAAGTTGAGATAAAAATCGTTCCAGTTTATATTCCTGGAATGTTTATGATGTAAAGAGACAGCTGCATTAAAGGATTAAGCCCCGCTGCCTGATTAACATCATTTGATCTTTTGCTATTGAAAAGATCCTGCCTGTTTTTCAAAGGCAATGGGCTTCTTAAATAAAACCAGGAATCTGGGTTAGAAGAAAGCTGTTAGAAAACAACTCATTTTTCCTTTAGTCATCTTTTGTCCTACCTTCTTCTTAATCTTCAGCTTCATTCTCTCTGTTATTGGGGGCTGCATCTACACCTGGAAATTGGAGTTCTGGCCTATTTGATGTGACAAAATTTATTATGTCCCGATTGCTCGGATCAGACATTCCTCATGAATGTCATCACAGGGAAGCTCCTTTTTCTGTTTTGCTCTGAGTTTTTTGTTTGTTTACTTTATTGTTGGAAGTATTACAGATGTCTTCCCTTTTTCCTCATTGACCCCTCCACTCTGCATGCACTCCTGAGTTTATTTTTTAATCCTTTACTCCCACCCCCAGCAACCACCAGGCAATTTTAGTAGAGGGATTAATTAGTACATCATCGCACCATCGAGTTTTCATGATTTCTTTCTATCTTGTTTACCTGCTTTCTCTTTGCAAGTTTCAGATGAGATTGGCCCTGCTGCTGAATGAGACTGATCACCAGGAAGTGAACATTTCCCGGTAGCCATCCGGGCACAGCATCCTGGTGGGAGGAATCTGAGCATCTCCACCTCCATGCTATCAGCCCCGGGTGGCCGGGCGATGCGGTGGGAGGGCTCTGGTGGTTTAGGAGGACCCAGCAGCCGTCATAACTAGCTCAGTCTCTGCGGCCCATTCAGCCCCTGGCATTGCTGCCAAGCCAGCCAACAAAGGGGCATTGTAATCCTGACAGTTTCCCAGCATTGACTGGACGGGCACAGACCACCAAGCAGCTCCCTTGGCTTCTGCTGTTCACAAGTGAATGGAAAAAAGTCAGTGGCAGAAATCCCACACCCTGCTCAAGTTGGTGTGTGGATGCTGTTCTCGCCAGTGAGTCTGATAGTCCTCATACCCGTTTTCTTTCTTGTTTGTTTGTAAACACGATGAGCTTGAGTGGAAATGCATACTCCTCAGTAAGGCATGTCAAAAGATTAGATTTGAGTTTTGAAAAACAAGCATATGGCATGCAGTACTTTCGAGAATGGAAAGAGGAATAAAAATGAAATGTCACAATTATAAAAAGATGAATTGAGATAAGCTTCTAAGATGAGAAGCAATAACTCCAGCTATTTCTGGAGCCATTGTGGTTCCTAAGAAACTGAGTATTGGGGTGTAAGAACAGGGCTTTCCGTTATAAAATGGAATCATTTTAAGTCAATTTGAAATGTTGGGTGTGCAACCAAAAGTCTGCCATTTCTGTGGACCAAGTGAAGGGCACTTCCTACTCTGACTTTAAAAATAGCAACAATAAAAGAAAATGTTTAAGGACAAAGTAAATGCAGAGATATTTATCATGCAGTTATCACTGACTGAAAGCTAGGAAACACTTTACCAATCAAATGAAATGATCTTTTAATACATTTCAGTGGGAAATGTGGCATAATTCCATTTATTTAAATTGCTTTCCCTACAAGTGTAGATTATAATAATGACACACACTATTTACTTATCACTTATCAATTAAACAGATGGAGGTACTCCTTGTTGGTGGGGGAAAGTGGATTAATAATATGGGGGTTAGCCCTAACCGGTTTGGCTCAGTGAATAAAGTATCAGCCTGCAGACTCAAGGGTTCCAGGTTCGATTCCGGTCAAGGGCATATACCTTGGTTGTGGGCACATCCCCAGTAGTGGGTGTGCAGAAGGCAGCTGATTGATGTTTCTTTCTCATCAATGTTTTTAACTCTCTGGACCTCTCCCTTCCTCTCTGAAAAAAAAGAAAAGAAAAAAAAGAAAAAAAGGAAAAAAAAAGAATAGAGTTTAAAACAGGATCCGGTTTTAGAAAGCAATTTAGAACCTTAGTAATAGCCTACTTCTTAAAATATATGTTATGTGCCTGCATTCTAATATTATATTAAAGGCAAAAATAGGAAAATAAATACAACATTAAGCATCGAGGCAAATATAAAAACAAAAACAAACTACAGGAAAAAAAACAACCCCCCCTTCATAAAAACAATAGAATTAACTGATAAGTAAATTGTTAACCCAAGAAAATTTAGATAATGCCACAGGTATGGGAACTGGTGATGGTCAGAGCGCTGATGCTCCTTTTGCCCAGCATTTTTTCAATTTTATTCCATTGATAATATACAGAACTTTTTCTATGAAACTCCAAGAGGTCAGATACTACTAACTCCCATGCGGTCACTCATTCAGCGAGCAATTTTTGGAAGCCTGTTGTGTTCCGTGGAGTTATTTTGTTTTGTGGTTAAGAGCATAAGCTCTGGAGTTAGCCCAGGTTGATGGCACTAGGCTTCAATCAGTGGTTGGTAAATTGCGGCTCGCGAGCCACATGCAGCTCTTTGGCCCCTTGAGTGTGGCTCTTCCACAAAATACCACGTGTGCGTGCGCACGTACAGTGCGATTGAAACTTCATGGCCCGTGCACAGAAGTCGGTTTTCGGCTCTCAAAAGAAATTTCAATCGTTGTACTGTTGATATTTGGCTCTGTTGACTAATGAGTTTGCCGACCACTGCCTTAGACCGAGGCAGGAGGTGGAAAGATACGTGGGGATCTGACTGTGCTCCACATTTTAGAAGTCCCGGTTCTGGCCCCTGGGCCTAGACTGAGGAGAATGCGGGGCCACGGGCACACTTCCCTGGAGCCTGTGCCCCCTGCACCCATCATCCCGGTGCCAGGGACCCTGGCATTTTCTGCTCAACAGGCCAAGCCTGTTTTCAATCTGCTCAGGTATTTTTCTAGATTATTCTCCTGAAACTGCCCTCACTAGGATCACTTATAGACCCTAGAGGGGGTCATGGGCAGGCGTTTTGAGGGGTGTGGAGTGTGGCTGAATGGATGGACACAGAAACATTGAAAAAACTGAGAATGTTCAACAGTGTATGACATGCAGGGGATGCTGGGCAAATGTTATTTCTTATATGTTCCCTTAGTTTCTTATCACATATTTTCTGCTGAGAGAGGGGGAGGGAGGGAAACAACCATGAGGTACAAACTTTTACTGGGGAACACGATTTTCCTGTTGGGTATCCAAGATGGAATCTTTTCTTTGTTTTGTTTTGTTTTTCCTCAGTAACTTGGCTATTGTCCTGGCCCAATTCCAATGCTCTGTATTCAAGTTAATTACATTCCTCCCCCACTGGATAAATTATTCTTCACTTCCCCCATAAAAACCATCATGTTATACTTGTGAAACAAAATGCTTCTGTGTTCTACCACACATGCAAAAAAATGGTTGCATTTCAATACAGAGTGTATTTCTCTGTGTGAGTGATTTGAGGGCTGCACCGGATTTTATTACAGTGAGATGTGAGTTCAGTTCAATATGGCGTCTGAATAATGATAGATTCTCTATTAAGGGGGCACTATCACAAGTTATGTTCTCCTGGTGATGTAATCTGAGACAATCTTTTTTTTTTTTTTTTATCCTTTCTGAAGGATATGTTTTTATTTTACTTTTTTAGAAAGAGAGAGCAAAGGGGGGATAGAGAGAGAGAGAGATCAATCAGTTGCCTCCCATATGTGCCCCAGACTGGGGATTGAATCCACAACTCAGGTATGTGCCCTAACTGAGAGGTGAACTTGTGACCCTTTGGTGCCTGGGAGAATGCTCCAACCAACTGAGTCACCAGCCAGGGTGACACATTCTTTTAAAACATTGCTTGGGTGGACTAAGCAGTTGTGAGCTATTGAGCTTTCTTCTAAGTCACTACATCCCCAAGCAAGTTATTTACCTCTTCACTTGGCCTTTTTCTGATGGTAGAGGCCGGAGCGTTCATGAAATGGTTCATCCCAAATAATTAAGAGCTGTGATTTTAAGATAAAGCTGGAGAGAAAAATATAGAGAACGTTAAGAAGTCACTCTCCTTTTTCTCTCCCTTTCTTTGAGCTTAGCAGCGCTTAGGTCTAAAATCGCTTTTTGGTGATTGATTTAGGAAGGTGAGTTTCATTTCTGGAGATCACAGTGCTTGAATAATAATGGAAAAATAACAGAGACTACACAATAGTGGCCAAACTTCATGAGGAAATAGCAGGTTAGGGCCGAGGCATGGCCGAGCACACAACTGGCTCCCCTTTGAGAAACATTCCAAGAAATAGCATCTTTAAATTTAAATTATTCTAAATCGGTGAGTTTTAAAGCCTTCATTGGAGGCAACCTTCACCAGGAGTTACCCGGTCCTGCATTGCTCTTGTTTGGAAGGGACCTGGTTACTCTGAATCAGAGTCCATTCCTCCAGCCTGGTTTGTGCAGCTGCCGTGTGACCGACTGATCGACCGACTGCCTTCCCTCACGGTGGACATGGAAAGCAGTGGCCAACCCCCTCTGCTCCAGGTGAGGACCTATTGAATTAGAGTAAGTCCTCACTTCATGCTGTGGATGGGCTCCCAGAAACTGCAACCTTGTGTGAAATGACGTACCACTATTCTCATTATCTCGGCTCGAAACTCTTGTTTTGGAGGGTTCACTCCTTCACCTTTTATAACCAATTGGCCGTTGTGATCTCATGTCAAGTCCTTCCTTTCTGCTCCCATGTCCACCACCCTCGTTTGTGCTGCGATCACCTATGCAGGTGCAGCTGGAAGCCTTCTCTCCCCACTCCCTGTCCATGAGGAGTGATGTGACCTGGTCCCCAGGCGTGGGACTGTAGCAGGAAGGCATGTGTTAAACCCATTTCTAGAGATACTGTTCTGGGCCCTCCTGCTCTCAAAGCAAGCAGCTGCTCAGACTGTTCTTGTCTCACCCTGAGGATGATTGGTCATGGAGAGTTAAGAATTGTGAGATTTATCAATACTATTTTGTTGGGCTCTAGTCCTTCCGCACTTAGGCAGACAGCGTTTTTCACCCAATCCACCCATTTGGCTTCAGGCAACAGGTCTCACTAGTTAAGAGTCAAGATTCCATCGTATTAATGGATGTGCTTTTGTGGGGCCTGAGCCCTGGAACACAAATTCCCATAGGAACTGCTTCGCATTATACAGATAATGTGTCATAGAAATGTACCCTTGAAACCTATAGAATCTTATTAAGCAATGTCACCCAAAAATTTTTTATTAAAGAAAAAAAATAATATTTGAGGGTCTGGCTCCTGATTTTAAAGTCATCTCTTTTAAGTTCATTGCCTTCTCCTCAAAGTCTCCAAATTGATCTCCTGCCTTCATTTAGTTCTTTGCCCGATGTTCCAGCCCAGTTTATTATGATCGTTTCTTAAACATAACTTTCTGCTTGTTACTTGCTTGCTCAGAAATGCTCAATACCTACCACTGATCAAAGGGAAAAGGGCAGCATTTGTGCACGACATTCAGGCACTTCTGGATCTGGCTTCCAACTAATCCCAAAGGTTGTCTGACCTTCCCTTTATTGTCCTTGTGAATAGCTGGCATGGCTCCCAACTTTCTTACATCACCACCACCACCACCACCACCATGCCTAAGCAAATCCACAGGGAGAAGAGCATGGACTCTAATGCCAGGCTGCCTGGGTTCAAATTCCAGCTCTGTCACGAACTTACTGTGCAAATTAGGTAAGTTACTTGTTCCTTAGGTTTCTCATCCGCCAAATGGGAAAACAGTAGTGCTTACCTCATAGGGTTGTCCAGAGGGTCAACATGAACATAAATTACTTTAGATAGTGCCTGTTGTATGTAACAGCGTTACAATTGTTAGATATTATTCTGTTACTCAACGGCTCACATCCTCATTGCAGGGTAATTCTGTCCCACTTTGTCTAGGTTCTTTACTAGTATTAAGCCCTTATTAGACGTTGCCTTATAGCACTAGTCAATTGAATTGCTTTTAATAAATTTTGAACACACAATAGAATGTTTCTATCATATTTGAAGGATATAAAGATGAACAACAGTTCAAGTATCTCTATTTCTGTGAACAAACTTTAGATATAGGCTATCACTATCCTCCAAGTAGATCCTTGAGTGTTCCTTCCAAATATTATGTACTTACATCTTTATTTTCATAGGTAACCTGGATTCAGACATTTTTCTTTAAATCAATAATAATTATTAATGCTGGTCTTAAATATATCGTTTCAAGTCTTCCTCTCCCCACTCATGAAACCTTTCTTGAATGTAGATTTTAGCATTTGTCTTGTGTCTTGTGCCACTACTGTGATTTTTATTTCCTTTTGGGCTCCTATCTGCTGTCTCCCATATATTACCTAATAATAGAGAAACATGTAAATTGACTGTACCTCCGCTACACCCACAGCCAATCAGAGGGAGCATGCAAATTAACCCAATAAAGATGGTGGTTAATTTGCATACATACCTGGGTCCTGGGAACCTCCTTGGCACCTAGGTCACTCCTAGCCGGCCATCAGGTGGAGGCTTTAGGCTTGGGAAAAGGCCGAGCCTGCGATTGGAGGGGCAGGGATGTGGGGGGAACCTCTTCCCAAGCCTAAAGCCTGGGGTGGAGGTTTTAGGCTTGGGAAGGGACTGAGCCTGGGATTGGAGGGAAGGGGAAAACAATCAATGGAAACATATCCTCAGGTGAGGATAAAAAGAAAACTAAAGAAAGAAATGTCATATCCTATTAAAGACAAACCTTAAAAATGCTTAAAGAAAGTTGTCATTTTTTCCTAGTGAAGGGACTGGAGTCTGTGTTGATGAAAATACCTTGGCGGCTATGGTGACTGGCAGTGGCTGCAACAGCAGGGTAATGGGGCTGGCATCTTCCCCTGATCAGCCTGATCGCCTCCTGCAGAGAGGCCAGACTGCAGCTTAGGTCCCCTCCCAATGGGGAGCGGGCCTAACCTATCAGTAGGACATCCCCTAAGAGCTCCCAGTGTGTGAGAGGGGGCAGGCTGGACTGAGAGACCCCTCCCCAGTGCACCAATTTTGTGCGCCAGGCCCCTAGTCTATTATATTTTCATGAGTTGTTGTTGTTTTTTTTAATTATCTCTTCATTTCATTTTGAATTTTTAAGTTCATTTGAAAAATCTAATATATATGTATACACACACACACACACACACACATACACACACACACACACACATATATATACATATATGTGTGTGTGTATAACATATATATATATATATATATATATATATATATATATATATATATATATATATATATGTTAGCCCTAGCAGATTTGGCTCAGTGGATAGAGCATCGGCCTGTGGACTGAAAGAAGTTCAATTCTGGTCAAGGGCACATGCCCAAGTTGCAGGTTCAATCCTTAGTAGGGGCCATGGAAGAGGCAGCCAATTAACGATTCTCTCTCATCATTGATGTTTCCATCTCTCCCTTTCCCTTCCTCTTTGAAAACAATAAAATATATTAAAAATAAATGTTATGATAGCTTTATTGAAATATAATTTATATCATATGATTTATCTATTTAATGATTTATAATATTCAAGGCTTATAATATATTTACAGACTTGTATGATCACCATCACGATCAATTTTGGAACATTTTATCATCTCAAAAGAAACTCCTTAATGATTAGTAATCACTCCCCATTTTCCTTAAACCCCCAATCCACCTAGCCTTTAGGAAACCACTAACCCACTAACCTACTCTCTGTTTCTGCAGATTTGCTAATTATGGACATTTCATGTGAATGAAATAATAAAATATGTAGTCTTTTGACACTGCTTCTTTCACACAGCATAACATTTTCAAGGTTCATTCATGTTGTAATGTGTATCAGCACTCCATTAGTTTTTTGCCCTGAATAATTTTCTACTGTATGGATAGAGCACATTTTATTAATCCATTCATTGATTTTATTTTTGTCCATTATACATAATGTTGCTATAAATGTTTGTGTAGCAATTTTTGTGTAGACATATATTTTTGTTATTCTGGGATGCATACTTAGGAGTAGAATTCCTGGATCACATGATAAATCAATATAACTTTTTAAGAAGTCATCTGACTGTATTCCAAAGTGGCTACACCATTTTACATTCCCACCAGTAGTGTATGTGGTTCCAATTTCTCTATATTCTCACTAACACTTGTTATTATCTGTCTTTTGATGATTCAGCCCAAGTAAAGTACTGTGCCATTGTGGTTTTGGCTTTTATTTCCCTAATGGCTACTGATGTTGTGCAACTTTTCTAGTGTTTATTGGCCATTTGTATATCTTCTTTGGAAACATGCTTATTCAGATCTTTTGCCCATTTTTAATTGTGTTGTTTGACTTTTTGTATTGAGTTGGAAACATTCTTTATATATTCTAGATACAAGTTTCTTATGATTTGCAAATATTTTCTCTCATCTGTGCGTTGTCTTTTCACCTTTTGGATAGTGTCATTTGAAGCACAAAAGGTTTTAATTTTGATGAAGTCCAATTCATCTATTTTTCTTTTGATGTTTGTGCTTTTGGCATCATATATTCGAAGCATTGCCTAATCCAAGGTCTTCAAGATTTTTGCCTATATTTTCTTCTAAGAGGTTTACACTTTTAGCTCTTATAAATGGGTCTTCGATCAATTTTGAGTTAAATTTACTCTATTGGGTGAAGAAGAGGTCCAACTTTTCAGTCTTATGAAATGTGGTTATCTAGTTGTCTCAGAATCACTTATTGAAAACTTATTCTTTCCCCATTGAATTGTCTTGGTAACTTTTTCAAAGTCAATGGACTGAAAGTGAGAGGGTTTATTACTGAACTATTTATTCTATTTTATTGTTTTATATTATGACTTTCTATAAATACTTTATTGTGCTGACATGATTGCTATAGTTTTCTCTTAAGTATTAAAATTAGGAAGTATGTATTCTGTATTTGTTCTTTTTCAAGATGTTATTTCCAACCCCCCACCCCCATTCTGAACTACTTGAATTTCCATATGGATTTTAGAATCAGCTCATCAATTTCTGCAAAGAAGCCGCTGGGATTTTAATTCACGTATTCTTTCACTTCTCTTTATCAATATTTTATAGTTTTCAGAGTATACAATTTAAATTACTTTTTAAAATTTTATTCCTAAGTGTATTATCCTTTTAATGCTATTATAGATGAAGTTGTTTTCTTAATTCCATTTTCACTTATACTGTCCATTGTGCATGTATTGAAATCAAATTGATTTTTTACATTGATTTGTATCAAGCAACTTTGCTATACTTGTTTATTTATTCTAATGCTTTTTAAAATTGATTCCTTAGGGTTTTCTGTATACAAGATCATGACATTTACCAGTAGAGACAGTTTTACTTTCATTTCCTTTAGCTCATTTTTTTGCCTAATTGCCCTGGCTAGACCCTCCACTACAATGTTGAGTTGAAGTGGTGAAAGCAGATATCCTTGTCTTGTTTCTCATTTTAGAGGAAAACCATTCAGTCTTTCATCATTAAGTATTAGCCGTGAGTTTTCCATAGATAGCTTTCAGCAGGTTGAGGAAATTCCCTTCCATTTCTAGTTTGTTGAGTCATCTAATTCTTGAAAGACATTATCCATTATGTCTACTTGCTCTTAAATTCCTTCTATTTAGTCTTAAAAGTATACCACATTTTCTTTACAAATTGTTTATAAGTTCTGCCACTTTTTAAGTTTTTCTTTTTTCTAGTAATTTAATTGTTTAGTTTTCCCTAATTGTAATTTTTTATTCCTTACATGTTCTACTATTTTTTACTTAATTTAGATTGCTTCTAAATATTATATCATACTTTTAATCTTTTTGTGTTTTTTTATTTTTATTTATTTTTTTGTATTTTTTTAAATATATATTTTTGTTATTGTTGTTGTTTGTAGGGATGCTATTTTGCCCCTTCCTCGCCCTTTCTCTCTTTCATTTAATAACTTTGTATGGGATTCAACTCTGATTTTTCTGATGCTAATTTTTAAGGAAAATGAGTTTTCCAGTATGTTTGGAGTGGTGGTGGTCCTGAAAACCTCTTCTAGTTGGTGATTCTTGTACTCCCTCTTCTGTTCTTTTCATGATACCTATCTAAACTTTGTCTTTCTCTCATTTATGTTGCCCCTGACTGCCCAAATTGAATTCTATCCCAGCAATTTCTTCTCACTGTGGGATTTTATCCTGGAGGGGAGCTTTGATGAAACCCCCTAACCTAAGCCACTCTTTCAGATGGCTTTGGGGCCTCCTTTGGGAGTTTTTTTTTTTTTTTTTTTTTTTTTTTTGGTTCTCTTATTTTTCAGGGCTGCCAGATGCCCTGCTGATGTCCCTCTACTTCCTCCTGTGCGAAGAATGATTGACTGCACACGAGTGTTGTAACTGTGGGTGCTCTGGTTCCTCATATTTTTGGTTTTAGAGGGGATACCTTGTCACCTAGTTTGCTGCACAGGTTGCCTGTGGGTTGTTGGGTTTGCTGTCATAATTGCTCTGCCTGGTCTTTATGAAATGATTCAAAACGTTTAAACAGCATGCTTCTACCACTGCCATCTTCCAGAATCCTTGTAAGCCATTTAAAATCCTATCTGATGCAAGGCAGATTATAAAACAAGTGAATACTTAAAACTTAAAGTTGTCCTTCACATACTTTGTAAGCCTCTATGTTACATGTAAATAGTTCATATGCACTGACATACTCTAGTAAAAAGAGGAATATACTATGCCTTTGCAGTTGAAAAGTTGACTGATTAATAATTAGATCTTTAAAGTCAGTATTTTGGTTTATGTTCCTCCCGATTTCTAGGAAGGACTGCACTGCCAACATTTTAGAAAGATGAGAATCTGATATAATCTCAAACCAAAGAGGCAGCTTTCATTTCTTGTCTATTTCCTTCATCCGTGTGCTTTCCCCTGTCTTATTGAGTCTCTTGGAAAAGATTGTCAAGTGGCCCCTTGAGTCCATTCTCAATGAAGTTCTAAATGGTATTTTGGGGTCAATCTGTGAATATAAACAGGGGCCACTTGACAGTCTTTTCCAAGAGACTTAATAATCTTAATAGCACAAATGCAAGCATACCTGGGACTTTTCTATAAACTTTAGTGTTTTCTTTCAGTGGGTGTATCCCTGAATAGTGTACTTTGGTAATACTTTGTGTGAGTGTCAAGGAAGAATTAATCTTTGGGTTCCTACAGCCTATTCTGCTTGCTCTGAAAAATCAGCATTCTACACTGCTATAACCATCATTTTACTAATATATTCACTTTGAGTCCAAGATTGGTTGATAATTTTCTGTCATTCACATAAAAAGTCACTCTCCATAATTTCACTTCTGTATTTTTCTATTTCTAAATTAGCATTTGCTTTTGCTCATTGATTCTATTCCATTTCCATCTGACCTCATTTCCAATGTAGCATGATCACTTAGAATTCAGATCATATCCTCAGAGACAGAAGAAAACAGTTTTTGTCCCTAAGTATTGATAATCAGGCTTATATTAAATCATGCATCCCACTGATGAAGTTATTAAATAATGCTGAATTAGAAGTGTTCAATTTTCTGAACTTAACCATGTACATATGCAATCTAATACCACACTGTCTTATGAAACCTTTTGGGAATAGTTGTGATGTAATTGATAAGTCCATTTTTGGAATCTGTGTAGATAACACCATAAAAATCTATAATTTTTCTTTGTCAAAACTGTTGAAAGAAGAGAGACAGAAGATAGGAAGGAAAGGAAGGAGAAAGGAAAGAAGGAAGAAGGTCAGGAAGGAAGGAACTGTTATTTACTGGTATGTAGATGAATGCTAAGTGGTAATATACTAGAATTCTTGCAAAATGACCTTAAGAAAAAGACTATATTTTCTATTCCTTTGCAGAAAAACACTCCATGAAGGTACATGATATTTCACTAAGCAGACTTTTCATGTTATAAAAACAAATGCAAAATCATCAGATATTATTCTACTATAGGGGATAAAAACTGAGAAAATCAGATTTTTTCAAAAAGAAACTTAATTGTACTTCTATGGACTATTTTGTTTTCAGATTATAAATAAAAATTGATAGAAATATTTTATGAAGTGTTGTGTTTTTTTTTTCACCACATCATTTACTAACTCCTTTTAAGTGGGTTATACAGATGTTCTTAAAGCTTACATATCATCAATTTTATAAAGTTTCTTATGGTTTTATTATTTTATAAATTTCTTGGGATTTTTTTTTACTTTATAGTTTATCTTTGATGCTAAATTAAACTAATTTCTGTGTCACAGGAAAATTTATCCCTATAAAAAAAACACCCCACTAAATTAAAGATAACATTGTTATTTTTATAACTTTTGTTTATTAAGATTATAGCAACACAGTCAAACCTCCTGATATAATGGCTTATTATTACACTAGAGGCCCGGTGCATGAAATCTGTGCATGGGTATGGTGGCTAGGCCTGGCCAGCAATCAGGGCCAATCGGGTCCTTCTGGCTGCTGGACAGGGCCTCCCTCCCCCAGCTGCTGGCTGCTGACCGAGGCCTTCCTTTGTCCCCTCCCACCCCTCCTATTGGTTAGGGCACATCATACCAGTGATTGAACTCCTGGTCTCCCAATTGAACTCTGGAGGGGAGAAGTTGCATATTAGGCTTTTATATATATAGATGGATGTGGTATACTGGGAATCAGAGAAGAATTTGATAAATTTATTTGATAAATTTATTTCATAAATTAGAAAATTTGTATTTTGTTTCTATTCCCAACATGAACATCATCATAAGGTCCATGTCTTCAGGTTTTTCAAAATGAAGAGCTTAAATATAAGCTTGTAGATTTTTTAACTTGTTATTTCATTGTTTATTCCCAATTTTCTTGCCGCTTGACTTAAACATGGAGCTTTTAGTATTATTTAGCACACTGGCTATTCAACACTATGTGTTTCCTTGCCATAGGTGGTGACTCTAAAAGCATTGTAACAATGCTCAGTCTTGTAGGGGACCCAAGTATGGGTTTCCAATGCAACTCATATATGTCTCCATCGTAGCTTCTCTCACACTGTGCTGGAAATGTGGTTACTAGTTTGTCTCTTGCCTCTTTGAGGTCAATGACCAGTTTGTCCATTTCTGTCTCTCCTATGCGTAGGAGTTTTCCTGGCTGAGAGGAGGCACTCAGTAAAAGTTTACCAAATTAAATAACATTTACACTTTCTGGACTACTATAGAACTTTTCTTTAGTAATAACCTTAGTTTTCCTTATTTTATAAAGTATAAATAGAATTCCCTTTCTCCTGAATGGTTGAAGATGCTAAATTATAATTAAAATGTACAGATGAAAGAGAACACAAATGACTATTGAGGAACACATTATTTGATAGTCTTTTGTTCAAGGTACCCTTTACAAATTGGAGTGCAGCACTTTTTATCTACTTGCTTCTTATGCACTGACAGGTCCTTGTGATGACATTAGGACTGCGACAGGGCTAGGAAAATGACTTAACAATGAAACACAGTCATTGCTGTGATGGGTGTTTATTGAATGACTTTAGAGCAGTGATTTTCAGCCAGTGTGCCCTGGCACACTGATGTGCTCTAAGAATTTAAAAATGTAAAATATATGTTGAGCATCCCTCCAGGTTAATATATATAGCTGTTCATTATTCTTTAGAATGGATGTACCATATTTCATTAGTTCATGAGGATAAGATTAGAGGGAAAGAAGAGGACAGAGATTATTTTTTACTTATAAATTTCTTGGACTTGTTATAATAGTCATGTGTCATTTTTTTTTTTTTTTTTTTTGGTTTTTTTCTAATTTTATTTTTCAATTACAGTTTACATTCAGTATTATTTTGTATTAGTTTTAGGTGAACAGCACTGTGGTTAGACAATCATACACTTTACAAAGTGACACCCCCCCTCTGTAATTTCAAGTACTCACCTGGCATGTATCACTTTCATTATTCCGAACATCAAACTGTTAAAAATGTGATAGCAAATGTTCATTCAGAGAGGCAGACTTATGGACAAAGATGTTTAGAATTAACTCTCTGAATATGATGAGTTCAAGATGATGAAATAGTTTGATGACAAATTAAAGATGTGAACTCAAAAGATTGAGTATGCTTTTTGTTTTTAGTTTTCACGGAGGTGTTTCTAAAGGAGGAGTTCCACATGCTTTTAGGCACATATAGCAGCATTGGAATAAGCACATACTTCTAGAATTAAGAAAAATAATATTTTGGATTTTTAAGTTCTGGCATTTTAAAAAAGTCAATCTAAAAAATTTACAGCCACATTTCTGATGTATTTATATAGTATGCAGATGTACATCGACAATGATCTTAGTATATGCAAATTAAGCAGCAAAAAAGGGAGAATGAATCCAAGCATGGCATCCTTACCAATAACACCCACCTTTGAAGAGCTACAATTCATTCTAACTTACACTATTCTCTTCCACCTGTTATTCATTATATAATACATCCTTTCCACTGCCATTGTTATTTATCACTGTGACTAGCTAGTCTTGTGATTTTTTCATTATGCAGATGTCATTTAAAAAAAATCATATTGACATACTTTTTCCCTTGTCATGCTGGCCTTGTGAGACAAGCATTTTAAGTGTTACAAGGAGGTGCTGTTACTAGTACAAAGGTTATTATAGGAAGGATGAAAGGGTTTTGTTGGGAACAGTAGCCCCATACATGCCAAAAAAAAAAAAAAAAATGTTACGCAGTTCCAGATGCATTGTAACTAGAGTAGAGGGGACATAACGGATCTCAGGTCACCAGATTAGTGCAGATAATAGAAGGAAGCATGTGAATCCGAGTTCCCTTTATGGCTCTAACCCGGGAAATGCAGAGGAATCCGCAGTATGGTGTACTAGTAGCAGAACAGCGTGCAAACGTATCCTGTGACCTGGTTATCTACAGAACACTGGGCCTGGATCCAGCTACTTTGATCCTCTAGAGAAGCAAGGCGGTGTCCTCGTGTAAAGCTAATCTGGTAGAGTTCATGGGGAGTCCAGAGCTGCCCAAGTGACTTCATTGCAGGGCACACAAGGGTTTGGGTGTCTGCCATTATCCTAATCAGAAATCCTTGATATTTGCTTGTATGGGGTTGTTTCTTCCAGAGATGCAATTTTGTCACTGCCAGAACAATTCTAAGGCTAACAATGTGAATAATATCATACACCATGTTCTCTTGCTGTTTCTGGTTTTAGCAATAGCCTGCATTCAAACAGTAGTCCTCTCAGCGGATGGGACTGTGGTTGGAAGTCTTTACAGCATTCCAGTGGAACCATTGTGCCTTTGATGTGTCATCGTGCTAAGGCCCAGGAGCTATGGAACATATTACCTTCCTGAGGAAAACCTGCCCTGCATTGGCTTGGCGTTTGAAAAAAAAGAAAAAAAGAAAAAGAAAAAAAAAATGGTCTTCACACTGAGAGTCCCAGAGTGTGATTACGGAGTCATAAATTTCTTTACCAACAGCCGTTATGACCTCAGTGAGAGATGCATGCAGCCAAGAGCAGCTACATGTTACTGACAGTTAATTAGTGTTGGTATTCATTAAAGGTGGGAGTCAGAGCCTTAGGAATGATCCATTAGTCACTCTGAGTGGAGTCGAGGGACAACACAAAATCTATCCAAGCAACCTAAACGCAAGAACCAGGAAGCTTGGTTACTTGATTATAGTTCTTTATTAAGTGAGCACACATGCACACAAACACACACACTCATGCACTGAGCCTTCCCTGGCACATTCACATATGCATGTCCATTAGCTCCCATACTTCATGCTACAGGTTGAATTGTGTCCCTTCAATAATCGTATGTGGAAGTCTCAACTCCCAATAACTCTGAATGTGACTTACTTGGAAAAAGGGTCTTGGCAGATATACCCATGGGATTGAAGAAAGATAGGCAAACAGAAGGCGATGCTAGTTGGAAGTAGAAAAAAGAACAGGAGAAATTGCTGGCAGATTGGCTAGAAGAGCTAGGGGAAGAGAAGACTCGAGGATAATTTCCTCATAGAGCAAGTAGGTGAATGTGGTAGCAATGACTGAGATAGAGATGCTGAGTAAGAGCAGGTTTGGGGAGAAGGAAAATGAGTTCTGTTTTGGCATATACATTTGAGATGTGTAGTAGATAGCCAAGTGGATATGTCAGGTAGGCTGTGGCTTTTAAGAATCGGGAATTCAGGGGAATTCCCTGGAATGACAAATTGGGAAACTGTCAGCTTCTAGATATTACTAAAGCTATGGGCTTGGATGAAAGATGAAGAAGGACCAGGATGGAGCTTTGGGACGTGCTATCATTTGGAGGTGGAGCTGAGGACAAAGGACTAGCAAAGAATGCTAGAAGGAGAAGCCAGTGAAAGAGGATAATCAAAGGACAGGCTATCAAGATAGTTAAGAGCAAAAATCATCCCATCCACTTAATTCAACTTAGGGTGTTTTCTTACTGTTACAAGTTCAGCAAAGAAACCTAAACAACCCCTTTTGAATGTGTTTGTCATAGATATGAACCCTACTTCAACTATCAAATGTAAGTTTATTCTACTACCAATAGGAAGTAATCCCTCCCTTTGAGTAACATATCTCGTTCTCATTAGTAAGTGGACATGGAAGTAGACGCTTCTCTGGCTCCTAACTCAACAATCTTTGGTTCGTTTCTTCCTCCTTTCTTTTTAGATTTCAACACCCATCAGGCAAAGGATGATTTTTTTTTTTTAAAAAACATCTAATAATAACACGTTTATGTCTGAGAGTCCTGGTCAAATATACATTCCCTCCCAAACAGGTGGACAAGTCTTCAAATGTTGAAAGAAGGAGGCAGGAGACCCCGTATAGAGTTGGTAATTTCCTAGCTTTTCCTTGAATAGTGTATGCATCTTTATATAGTTTTAAAGGTCAGGGAATCTTCAAAAGAAATGAAGTTTGGAAGAACAGAGGCTAAGAGGAGATAGTTTAAAAGGTTAATGAAAATAACGTGAGTTATCCAGGCGCTTTTCAAATCTGGGGCGTGTGTTTGCATATAAACGGGAGTGAGCGCCCGCGTGCTCAAGGTCAAGCTCCAGCATGCTCCTCCGAGGTGGCTGGGGGCTTGCATCAAAACACTCATCAAAACGCAGGCTGCATTCCACGGGCACAGCCCGGTATCAAGAGGGCCCAGAATCACATCCTTATGCCATTAGACATCTAATGCAAAGCCACCAAGCCTTTCAGCTTTCCCCCGGGGACCCCTGGAGAGGAATTTCTGCCCAGAGCTTGCAACGCAGGGCCCATGCCTGTCAGGAATGAACCGTGTTACAAGTTTCAGGGCGGGCTTCCGTTGTCAAAACAATCATAGCTGTAATTTTCTCTCCCTGTATTTACAGGAAACAAACTCTTCCTTCCTGTCCCCTGCCTGCCTGTAGCAGAAAATAGACAAGCCCAGCAGATGTCCAGGGACTGCGGAGGAGTACCTCGGGCTGCAGCTTCCTTGGAGAGAAAACAAGCGCTGAGAGAGCCCTGGGGGTGGGAGTGAGGGTGGGGGAGAGGGTGAGGGTGAGGTGGGGGAGAGGAAGGTGGCACAGTTTAGCATCCTGATCCCTAACGCAGGACTTGCCTTCTCTCCCTCCCTCCAACTCCCTTTGTCTCTTTCCAGCGTTTTCCTACCACCCTGAGCTCTGTGAGCTACACGTGCGTGGCCAGAGAAGTCTCCAGCAGCCGCTGTCTTATTAAACTCTCGTGGCTCTTGTTTGCAGACTCATGTGACGGAGATGAACCAGGCCCAGAGAGTTGCTCATGGGATTCCAGGATGCTTCACCCTGCCCTAGCGGCTGGCCCTTGGGATTCAGCCCTGGGGGTTGCATGGCACACCTTCTACATTTGGGAAGCAGCAGGGCCCTCTGGCATCACCAGGCTGGGACCAGGGAGGCTGTCGTCGTCGTCCCCCCCACCCCCCCCACCCCCCGCGCGCCTGGCAAGGTGGGCCTCCGGGGCCTATGGGAACTTGGGGCCTGGTAGCTGGAGCCAAGCTTGGTTTGGATGGCTTTTATTTAATTAAATACATGTCAGAATTTATACACATTTCTATCAAAACTATTACTTGGGGACATATTTCACTTAGGGCAGTGGGATGGATATTGTAAAAGTCTTTTTCATAGTGCATTGAAAATAAATATTTATGGATGAGTGAGGAATACATTCATTTGTTCCTTTTAGGGCCAGTTATTTATTCTTTGGACTTTTTATTGGTATTGATTGTGTTTAAGGCTAAATGTGATTTTGGGGAATAGTCATAATGAGTCACATGTGGTATGGAATGGATTTCACTTTTGCATGTATCCTATTTCTGAAGGTCTTTCCAAAACTAAAGAACCAAGAGCATACTTAGCAATCAGAGTAATATTAGAATAAATGTATAGAAACATCTTACAAAGGATAGCCTTGAAGACCCAACACTACTTTGGATGTGTAAATTTTGGCATAGTAACTTAAATTTCTTAGTCCTTCCTGCAATTTTATAATCACATCCATAATGTCATTGCAGCAGACCAATGAATTGTCAGACCGTTGTATGCAATCCACTTAGAGACATTTTACCTAGAGAGTTATATGGTTGTGCAAGACTGGATTAGACTGACCAAAGTTCAACGCTCAGTCACACACAAATTTTAATTATAATGTCAGAATTCTTTCCACTGAATAACAATTTCCATCCTGCATTATTTGATGCTTTCCATTGTATCTAATCGAGTTTAATAGTTGCTATTGAAAGGTACTGTATTCATCCCTGTATATTATATCTGAGGAAGCGAGTACAGCTCTGTGAAGTAACATTCTCTGATTGGAGAGCTAGTAGATGGCAGAGTGAGGATTCCATCCGTGGCAGCCTGATTAGAGACCCTTCTTTTAAGCATTTTGGTATGTGGATAGCGTGGAAATCACATTGGGTGAAATGTGAAACACATCATGTGTTCATTTAAAAATAATTCTCAGTCATTAGCATTAGATCAATAACGGTTATAGAGACTGTAATTGGTGAGTGTATGAGCTGATTATCCAAATGCAAAATGAAAATTAAAAAGGATTTTTATCTAATTAATTTACTAATGAAGGATTAATTAAAAACTAGTTAAAAGTAAAAACTTCACACCCCCTTCAATGTTTTATCTTAACTGAGTGCCTACTATGTGCTGTCCCCAACTACAGTAACACATTGGATCAAGCCAAGAGCAGCAGCAAATTGCTAGGCCACTCTGACACCTTCTACTGAGCCCTGGATGGGATGATTTTAGGACAGTGAGCACCCTGATTTAGAATTAGTCTGTGTCTATGGTAAACTGAGCCCCCCTTCTCTAGCTAAAACTTTTTTGATTCATGACTCCTTCACTGTGCTTGAAAGGGAGCTAAGCCCAAAACTACATAAAAAATAACTGCTTTACATGTTGAGATGCGTGGAGGTTACAGACATTTCTGGTAACCATTTCTGTTTTTATGTTTGGTTGAGTCAGGATACCAGGTTATCAAGCATTTTATTTCAGAAAAAGGAGGGATGAAAGAAGACACGGTACGTTTTATAATGGCAAGCTTTATAAATGGCCATTTTTCAGGCCATTAGGCCTTCCTGACTTTCTCTATATTTGATTTCTTACCATCTTATTTGCTTCAAAAATATGACACAGAAATAGGATGATACTAGAAACACTTGGACATATTTCAGATGGAATCCTCTTCATTCCTTTTTATTTGAATGCACCATGAGAAAATTGAGCTCCAAAATGCTTCTCCTGGGTATGCCCTTGACAAAGAGCATTCTTGTTTCCCCGCAGCCGAGAGGACTGTGAGAAAGGGCAAGAAGTGCCTGCTCTATTTTCAGGAGGAGCACTGCAGTGCAAGAGTGGGTTTTCTCATGGCTGTCAGTTGACAAGGGAATTCCATGGGTCAAGCCTATAGTTAAATCAATTGCATGCCTATATGGGAAAAACATCGCTTATCAAACTTCCCAGTGTAAATACATGGGTCTGGACTCTTTCACAGGCATTCAGGTATTCAAATTATTTCAAAACATATTTTTAAATTATGGCCACTAAATATTTCAAACACTGCTAAGGATAAATAAATTGGATGCTTTTCTAAGACTCTAAAGAATTAGTGACCACCCAGACTGTATTTCTACTGGTTGTGGTCCATGCCTTTTAGATTCACAATGCTTCTTTCTAACATTACTTGTAGCTCCTATACTTAGAATTAAAACTCTCCCTGGGCCCTCATGACAGGATCCTATGATGTTGACATGTCCTATTTGGTGACTGAATATCCATTTGGTCTTGGAACGATCAACTTACAAAAAAAAGGGGAGGGGGCAGGACAGATATCAGAGGCAATGAACAGTTCCTGCTACACTTATAGTAAAACTGAAGCCATAGAAGAAAATTTCTTGCCTGTTTAAAAGTCAATAAACCAATATTTATTGATTAAGACACTAATTGAGGCACTGAGGATTCAAAAACTGACATGATACAGTTCCTACCCTTAAGGACACGATAGTTTAAACACTTTTTTAAATTGCATTTTTCTTTTTTCTTTTTTTAAATATATTTTATTGATTTTTTACAGAGAGGAAGAGAGAGGGATAGAAAGAAACATCGATGAGAGAGAATCATCATCGATCAGCTGCCTCTTGCACACCTCCTACTGGGGATGTGCCCGCAACCAAGGTACATGCCCTTGACCGGAATCAAACCAGGGACCTTTCAGTCCACAGACCGACGCTCTATCCACTGAGCCAAACCAGTTTTGGCAGGACACAATAGTTTAATGGAGAAGATATTCCTGTTCATGTCCACAGATGATCACATGGTGGTCATAAGCATAGAATCCTACAGGAGCACTAGGATAAACTCCCTACTCAGGCAAGGGCGCAGAAACAGATAAAGGTTTTATGGAAACCATGAAAGAAAACATTTGGAAAGGAGGATGCAATCTTCAGTGACAATATATGGGCAAAGGTCAAATAAAATGAAGAGAGAAAATATGTTTATCAGACATTAACAAAGGAGGCCTTTATAAGCTTGGAAACCAATGTGTCAGATGATAGAGGGAAGAAAATCCAGTGGGGTGGGTATGAATGGTTAATGATAAAATAGAGTGGGAAGAGGGGAAATACCAGCAAAGAGGATAGGTGGAAAATATGGGAATATTTAAATACTACCAAGAAAGTGTAAAAAGATGGGTGGGGGGTGGGGGGAGAAAGAGAGAGAGAGAGAGAGAGAGAGAGAGAGAGAGAGAGAGAGAGAGAGAGAGAGAGGGAAAGGGGGAATCTTATTATTATCTGATATGGTAGAAATGAAAGTAAAGTGTAATGCCAAGGCAGGTGCTATATACAAAATGGTCATAAAACTGAGGAACGTGTCTGGAGATGATTACTCTCTATAGTTTTATGAAGTAGAATCCACAATGCTGAGAGGCAAGATGAAAGTCATCAAGAAGATGACTTTAAAAATAGCTATCACTGCAATGAGAATGATAGGATGGGTGACGGAAGAAAAGGAGGAAAAGTGAAAAGTACCAAAGGGCATAGGATTTAGGAGATTGCCTGAGGCAAAAGGCAGACAGAGGAATGGAAAAGTAAATCAGTAAGGAAAAGAGCTGCCAAGGATTGAACACCAGAAATGTTGCAGAAGATCATGGCTGTGAGGCAGTAGCTGAGAAAGCATTTAGAGCAAATGAGGGTGCTTCTTCCAAAGGCCAGAGTACCCTGAGTACGTGTGGCTGCCATGCGGCGTGTCCCACCTTCCCTCTCTCAGGAAGGCTGAGGTGCCCCTCTGTGCCAGGTCAGCCACACGTCCAGCCTCCCAGTCAGCTCCAGCACATCTCCCTCTAGGATGTGCCACATGACGCCGTGACTGTGTTGAATGTGCACCATCCACAGGCGTCTGACTCACCCAAGACCTCTTCCCCTGGGAGTGGGCCGCAGCTTAAGTTCCCACCAACTACCGAGCTCCGGTGTACACATCTTTAGAGAAATCTCTGTATTTGGTGCAAAAGATAAGAAAGCAAACAGCTATTTATTTCTAAATAAACTGACATCTCCTTACTCACCTTCCCACCTCTCACGCACACCCCCTCCCACCTCCCAACCACAACCCAAACACACTCCGTCTGATATTTGACTTGCTGCAAAAAAGAAAAACATCCTCTTGGAATTGTCCTTCAAAATGTTGCTCTGGCTGAGCAGTGACATCGTTTGGCACACGCTCTGTCTGCATCACACGCCACTGAAGGTTTTCAGTGTGCACAGCTGTGGTTACGAAGCATGAGCTCGTCATTCTGTAGATCTGAACGGGTGTGTGTGCTTTTAACTCCAAGGACACGCAGGCACGTCATTCTTTACTGATTCTGCTGGCTCAGAGAATGGGTGCCAGCCCTGACCCTCAGGTGCTTGGTGGGTTCTTTTTCTTTCTCCCAGCAGGAGCAGCAGCACCAGCAGCATTCTGGCAGGGCTCCGTGGGGCTCACTTGCCAGGAAGCACAACCTTGATGAGTCTCTAGGACCACATGCGGTAGGTACGCAGGTCGCGTCTAGCCTCCTCCCAACTGCACCCACTTGATGTCAGAATCTGCTGTAGCCTGAGAACCGTCTCAGAAGGAAGGGCTGCCTGTCAGTCCTGAGGAAACGCTATCAAATAAATAAAGTGTTCCTAGACGCCTGGGTCAGCCCATTGTGTCGGGTCACCACTCCAACAGCTAATTCTTCTGTCCTCTTGCCATTTACTGGCAAGATTACCGCCAGAAGCAGGTGAGAGAAGATGTGGCAACAGAAGGGGTTGCGTGCTGACAAGGAGATGTGGGAGGGCCACAAGTACCTCTCTCTCCATTCTCATGGCTCAAATGAAATGACTTCCTTCTCTGGGGCTAAAGACAGGTCACGAGGGATAAAATTATCAGCCCAGGAAATGAGAGATAGCTTCTGCTACTTTTACAAAAATAGATGAAAGAAGAGATTGCTTTTACCACCCTTGGCAGACTGTGAACTTCCTTAGCACTGCACAAACTTGTTCCTTCCTCCAGAAATCAGAGTCCAGTGGGACGCCGTGTGTTGCTGTTGTTGGGTACATTACACACGATGCTTTCAAGGCGAAGCCCTCCAGCTTAGATAGTTGTTTCACTGCGGAGGAACTGTTTGGAAGTAAACCCCTCTGTTAACAGCAGCAGCCTTGGGGGAGTTGGAAACCAGGAGTCTCAATGGAGAGAAAGCAAATCATGTTAGCATATAAAGTCTTGCAAAGTCTTGACTGCCCAACCAAGGAGCTGGTCTGTTTTGCTATAGAGAACCAGGAGTCATTTCATGTCTTTGAGATGATCAGCTGATGACAGAATGACAGCACCATACACCCTGAACGAGGGGGCAGCAGTCTGGAAAGGGAGAGACTGCAGACCGTGACTATGGTGCAGGAGGGGAAAAGAGATTACTGCCTGAGCTAAGACAGAGGTGTCCATGAAAACACCAAGGAAGCCCTAGCTGGTCTGGCTGAGTGGATAGAGCCTCAACCCTCAGACTGAAGGGTCTAGGGTTCGATTCCAGTCAAGGGCATGTACCTTGGTTGTAGGCTTGATCCCCCACCATGGTCAAGTGCATGCAGGACATAACCAATGGATGTGTCTTTCTCACATGAATGGTTCTTTTTCTGTGTCTTTCCCCCTCCCTTCCACCTTCTCTAAAAATCAATGGAAAAAATATCCTTGGGTGAGAATTAAGAACAAAACAAAACAAAACAAACAAAAAACTGAAAGAAAGAAAGAAAGGAAGAAAGAAAGGAAGAAAGAAAGAAAGAAAGAAAAACACTAAGAAAGACCTCTGTAAAAGATGGCGCACAGGCAGAAGAGACAGACTTCTCAGCTCCTGGGCCACACCAGGTGAAGTGGAGGGAAAGGCAAGAAGAGCTGGGATTTGCACCAGGAGGCTGTGGTAAGACTGTAATTAATACAATAAGTTGAGCAGTGAGAGCAAGTCCAGGTTTTGTCATCTTATTTGAAGTGACCGGAGGGGGATGTTTCAGCAGGCATTTGGAAATGCATTTGCATTATACAAATGAAACATTCATTTTTAAAAAGTTCATGAAATTCAGTCCTTCAATGGGGGCCCTTTTCCCTCCCACCCTCCCTCCCAGGAAAAGTGAGGCGCACTCTGCAAAGCCCCTTCACAGGGGCAGATGCAGATTCCACCTCGGGGGATGGGAGGGTGGAGGGTGCACTTGTCTCCTCGCAGTATGACAAACAAGGTGATTTGAAAAGTCCCTAAACAACCCAGTCCTTCGGAGTCAGGTGGGAGGCAGAGAGGGAGACCCTTAGCCCAGCGAAGCGGTTCAGGCCACGCTGGTTTTCTCACTCGCCTGGAGCCTCACCCCCCTCCCCATCCCCCATCCCTGCTCTTTCTGGTCCCAAGGGACAGCTCCAGCCTCCCCGCTCATGGCAAAAACATAAAGAAAACATAAAGCCCCTGCAGGGACAGCCAGCGTCACTCCTTCCACCACCAGACTCTCCTAGCAGGTGCTGCTCAAGTGCTGGGAGCACTGGGAGGGGACGCAGGGGGCGGCGGCCGACAGCTGCCACCTCTCCCGGGAACAATGCGTCTGTCCTCAGTGAGTGATGGGGCGGCGCGGGCTGAAAAGGAGGCGCACGTCTGTCCGGGCTTCCCACCGGGCTGGCGGGTGCACCGCCCGCCGCTTTGGGCACGGAGCCAGCCACGGGGCCGCGGGAGGGCGGTCCTGGCCAAGGGCAAAGCCAGCCAAGGGCAAGGCCAGCCAAGGACGAACGGAAGAAGGAGGAGCGGCAGCTTCTGCCCCGGGAGAGCTCAGCCACTGCCCTGCCTGCGGGCCTGGGGTCGCCCGCCTTCCTCCCGCAGCACCTCTTTCTGGAGAGGACAGAGGGACGAGGACTGATAAGACCTCCAGCCCGCACCGGGAAGCCGGCCTGGGTCACCGCTGCTGCCCCTTTATCGCTCAGGAATCCTGCGGAGGCTATTCCTGGCGCTGGCCCTGCGGGCTCTCTCACCTCAGGCAGTCCCCTCCGATTGTCCGGTCGCTAATTTCCCCTTTTCATCAATACTAAGATGCCCTCTGGGACATAAACCAGAGGGCAGGCAGCCAAATGTCAGAGATACCCACCCCCTGGGGGCAGACTAGTGCTCTGAAGGATCAATTTAAAGAACAAAATCCTGTTAATGACTTTCAAATTTGGACCTAAACACGAATACAGTACACACATTCACACACACACACACACACACACACACACACACACATATAATGATTATGCAATATAATATAAATAAAATATGATTATTTCCCACATACATAATCTATTGACTAATAAACTATGGAGGGTCCTTCAGGGTCTTGATACAATAAGTAAACAAGAAACATAATTAAATTAAGCAGGAGCAATTCATTCAGTGATAGTCTTAAAATTATTTATGCTTTAAAACAAGGGTCCCTCTGATCTTGTTTCCACTTTCATTTTGTTTAACAACCCCCAGGTGCAGTGCAATTCTCTTGAACCCAGGTCACCCACACAAACCCTTAGTGGCTGGGGTAGTGACTAGGCTACACAGAAGTAACCTTCATCGAGGCCTCCACATTGAGTTGTGGGTGGAACTGGACTGGGCCCAAGAAGTTCTGGATTCCAATTCAGTGCTCCACTTAGTACAACTCATGATATATGGGTTGTGTGACCTGACTTCACAACTAGATTATAATTTTCTAGAAGGCAGGACTATGTCTTACATTCCTATTTCTCTACACTGAGAACTATGCCTTGCATACAGCAGGGGCCGATTAACTACTGCTGCTGAACAGGTTGATCTTTCTAAAATCCCAGAAAGGAAATAAGATAAACAAAGAGAAATAAAGACCTAGTTAGTGTTACAAAGGGGAAAGGAGACTCTTATTCTATAAAACACAAGTGCGGCTGAAAAGGGCAGGCAACAACTCAACACAGACAATAGTGTAGAACTTTGGTTGTACGGGCACCTGATTTACTTCCAAGAAACCGTTCCATGTCCAGAAACAGTTGTGAGTGAGCGCATATGAGGTAAGCTTTAAGAGAAGGGTAACAGATGATGACTTTGGACAACATTTCTGGAAAAGAAAGGGAACTTCTGACCTGATTTCACAGGACTGTTATTATAAGTAGGTCACAGATAAAAATGTCCTGTGCCCAGAGTATTCAGAACTCGAATGGTTGCCAGAAGGGGCCAAAGAAATGCAGCAACATTGTAAATCAGAGGAGTGATTTCGTGTTAGTCCGGAAAATAAAACCGCGAAGAAGACGTGCCATAGAAGAGGCTAGAAAAACTCCTAGCCAAAAAATCGTTTGAGTGGGAGGGCAACCACATCCAATTTTTGTGGACATGAAGTAAGCAAGTATCTTGGAATGGCAGAATCAGAATGGAGAACCAGAGAATACAGGAGGGGATAAGAGGGCAACCACAGTTAAGTTGTCCAAGAACAACTGCTGTAGATACAAGAAGGAAGGACCCAAAGGTAAAAGATGGTGCAGAGGGAGAGGGGGTAGAAGCTGGAGGACGGAGGTTCATAGAGGCCTGGTGCAAACACTGCCTGCCGCTCAGATGTTTTCTCTAAAGATTCTCTTACACAGGGGCTCCCCCTGTACAACCTCATCATCAGAAGCAGATACTGAACTTGGGATATATGACTGCCCCCCTTTCTTTTTCTTAGAGAAGAGATGGAATTGAATAGGGATACTGGACAAGGGAATTCTCTTCTCTTTTTAAAAAAACATGTTCTTATTGATTTTAGAGAGAGAGGAAGGGAGAGGGACAGAGAGATAGAAGTATCAATGAGAGAGAAGCATTGAGATTGGCTTCCTCCTGCATGCCGCCTACTGTGGATCAAACCTGCAACTGGGGCATGTGCCCTGTCCAGGAATCAAACCAGTGCCCTCTTGGTTCATGAGTTGATGCTCAACCACTGAGCCAACCCAGCCAGGCAGGAATTCTCTTCTATTACAGGCATGAATTAAGATGATGTGACTGTGAGCTCCCAGCATGTACCTGTCCCATCTGGGCACAGGTGAAGTTCCCAGCCTTTGGATGAATCTGGATTCCTTAATTCAGGCAGTGGGTCTAAGGCTGCAATATTAGTGCTATGGGCTGTGGAGGGGTCCTTATAAAACTACAGAATGTGCAGAATTGGTCTTCATGCCCCTCTCACCTCCACTTTTAATCTATCTCCACTCTCTTGCTCCTTATCCCCTCTCCCAGATGCTCAGCAGCTCTAGAAAATTCATATCTTTAGCTCACCTCCTGCAGCTGCACAAAGCCGATCCATATGAATTAGCTCCTTTAAGCCATGCCATAAAGGGGAATTTAAAATGTATACCTTTGGGCAGAAACCAATTTGACTCGGTGGACAGAGCGTCGGCCTGCGGACTGAAGGGTCCCGGGTTCTATTCCGGTCAAGAGCATGTACATTGGTTGCGGGCACATCCCCAATAGGGGGTGTGCAAGAGGCAGCTGACTGATGATTCTCTCTCATTGATGTTTCTAGCTCTCTATTCCTCTCCCTTCCTCTCTGTAAAAAATCAATAAAATATATTTAAAATAAAATAAAATGTATACTGTTGGCACTCCTGTGTTATAAAGTTATTTGCAGCAAGGTCATTTAGGAAGAGATTGTCAGAGCTGACACTTGAACTCAAGTTCTCAGATGTTTGTGTCCCTTGGGTGCACTTTCCATGGGGAATTCTCCTTCTTACTATAAACTGCTCCATGCTGCCAAGGTGACCAGATAATAAAGACAGATAATCCTCGCTGTGATATCTATTTCCCCCTCTTCTCATGTTTGCAAGTTGCCCTTCATCTCTCCAGAGCTCAATACTAACACTCATTGCTCAGGTAAAAATTTTTTAAAAAGTGGCTTGGCATGGCAAGATGGGAGTGTTGGAAACTGTGAAAGGCAACTGGACCAGAGGACATCCTGAAGTAGAAATTGGGAAGAGAATCTGGGTGTGGGGGAAGGTAGTGAAAGCAGTGGTGCTGATTTTCTGGGGAGAAGGATTCTGGTTGAGGATGAATTTAAGGGGGACCATCAAGATTTGGAAAAGGAGGATGGTGAGATGAAATGCAGGCTTCTTCAGCCCAAGATCTGGGGGAAATGGGAGAGGAAGGCAGGGCTCATGTGAAGCATGCTTCAATGGTGGTGTCTTGGCTTGAGGGGGAGAATGGTTCCTAGCTCAATGGGCAGCCTTGCGGACCTAGTGCATCATCTGATGTAGCAGATACTCAATCAGTATCTGTGGATATGAATCTGAACACTTTTAACAAGCAAAAACTGAAGCCAGGAAAGAAACAGAATAAAGTAAAATGGAATTTATCATATGAGTTAAGGATGAATAATTAATGAAAAAAATATAATTGAGGCTAGCTGTAAACATTACTAGTATTAAGAGGCAGACCAGAGGTAGTGTTGCATTTGACGCTGCAAAAGTCAGGGAAAAACTGAGAAACTTGAGAAATACCTGCTCATTTTATGAGGGAAAAGAGTGAAAGAGAGAGAGAGAAGAAGCATAAATAGCTGGCTAGTGGCAAAGAAAGGGTTTCCATCTGGGAATCCTGACTTAAAATTTGAACATGAACTAAGAGGTCAGCATCCTAAACTAGTCCCAGAGTGGAGAGAGCTGTGGCTTTGGTTGTAGCAGACCATGTTTGAGCTCCGGCTCTATCACCTCCTTTATTATATTGGACATGTGCCATAGGGTTTGAGCTTCTTATATTATCTAAAACATTGGGAGGATAATGATAACCACTGCTATGCCATCACAAATTGTTGTGAAAGCTTGTGAGATAGTTTGTCAAAGGACTGTATAAAACTTTTATAAAGGTAAATGATTTTTAATGTCTTTTAGTATTTATTTGGGGAGGGGGATTAGAAGAGGACTCACCATAGAGTGTAACTTTCTTTAGTTGTCATACAAAATCTGTGTCAGAACATGGAAACATCTTTTTAGGATGTGTACTATTAAATCTCAAGTGATAAAGAAAACACATGTGATCTACATACATTCATGCTTTAAAAAAGAACTCATGAAGAAATATTCTGCCTGCCAACCACAGGGCAAGTCTTATTTAGATGGAATTTTAAATGTTCTTTCTTCCTTTTACTAAAGTTATTTCACATTTACCTATTGTATGTATTATGCATACAAATTTATTATTAGTTTCAAGTAACTAGGTGTGTCGCATCTTAAGGAAGTTTTACTGCCTCCTGGAAGTAAGTATGGTATGGTAAATATATTTTAAAGCCTCCTAGTAAATAGATTTTAAAGGCCCTCTCAGGAAGCAAAGGACAGGGGATCATGAGTTCAGTGCTGACTTCTTCGGTGACTATTATTTATTATTTTTGTTTCCACTTGAATACGGAGAGAGAAAGAGCAGGTGAAAGGAGGTATTTCAACCTTCCCAATCAAAATGATTGAAAAAAAAAAAAAGAAAGAAAAGAAAAGAAAAAGAGTGGGGGGAGGAGCAAGATAGTAAGATAACATTGGTGGGTAAGGAATTGATGGCACTTGCATCCTAAAATTGAAAAATCACGCATGCAGCTACTCTGGAAGAAGGAGACACATAAACTTGAATTTGGAAGAGAACAATGCAAATACATGTTCAGCAATCCTAAGAAGATATAAATATAGGGGGAAATGCATGTACATATGGTTGGAAATGACTGATTGAGAGCTAAAGAGAAAAACAGGTATTGGTTGTTGAGTTGCTCTCTTTCTTCCAAAGGAAAGAATGCCGAGTGATTATAAATAGAATAAAGCATAGAGCCCCCAGAATAGCGCTGTGATAATAAGAGTTTGGGGGATCTATACACAAGGAATACAGAAATGTCTGAATGGACTGGACGTAAGTTACATAAAATGTAATGCAAAGCTGCTATTACTGAAGTGCCAAAGAATGGTGACGTGTCCACAGAAGGTAACGGTTTAGGAAGACGGCTGACACTGTAAACATTCTTAGAAAAAAATACCATGGGATTCATATTATTTTTAGAAAAATGCAGCTAATAAGTAAGAGAAGTATTGCAAACTGGAGAACGAAGAAATGAGAGAAGAAATTTTATGAGGCAAGCCACCCATCGTGGATTATTGTTTTGTTAGGTTCAGTTTGGGTAGTATGCATGAAGGTGTGACATTTTGTATATTAAAAAAAAAAAAGTAGATAACTAATGACAATGGAGATGAGAGGGTAAGACAACAATAAAACAAAATGTAATTTAAAGATGTAAAAGAGTTTAAAAATGGATTTAATAATATCAAAGAAGCTTCTATAAGGCCTCAGAGGAGGCTCTCCTTGTAACTGCGTGCTGTACACATCTGGGGGAAAAGGGGAGGGGAGCTTTATAAAGAGTGTGGCCGTTTTTCCAGTTTAAACCTAAAAGGAGACTCAGATGAGCACGACTGATAGGTTTTAGCAGCGGCCGGGCTCTGAAAGGAGGCGCACCAAAGCAGCTCGTGAGCGATGGCTTTAATAGCTAATGCTTCCCACATGCTCAGTGCGTCTCTGCTCCGAGGAGTGCTATAACGATCAAGCTATTTCATTGTATAGAAAATTGTTGTTTCATGAGCTGTGTTTCTATTTCAATAATTTTGTTTCTGTCAAGATTGGTATTTAATGCTGACTTTTTACATCACGGGGAAAATGTCACAGGAAACTCAGGAAGTAGCCGGATGAAACGTTCTAGAAGTTAGGAAATAACAATACATGAAACATTTTGCACCTGCTTTTCATTGGTGCCTAAAATCCCAGGCCAAGGTGTCAATTGGTGTATTCCTGTCAGATTATCAGTTAATTACATTGACCCGAGTCCCGTTTTCCTAAAAGTTTTCTGAAACTCGCTAAACGGTGAGCTTTCGGGGACCTCTGTCCTGGTGCTCTGAGAGCGTGACCGCTCTCTCCGTGTGACAGCATCACCCCACAGCTTGTAGCCACTCTGTGAAGCAATCTGAGTGCGATAAAGACTCCGCAGGCAGACCCACAGGTGGACTTGCAGAAAAGCCCCTGTCAGCCCCAGCGGGTGCCTGTGACAGCTGAGCCGCATGGGCAGGGCTGACAGGTTCGGCAGCTCAGGAAGCCAGGTTAAGAGGGGCAGGAGCAGGGCCTTCCCTGTGGGACGCTGATGGGGTCCTCGAGGCTTCCCACAGCGAATGGCACTGGATGCCAGAGAGCACCATTTACCTAGGAAACAGTTCAGTGGCTTTAAGAAGAGAAATGCCACGCGCAGACTGTCACCCCAGTATGCCAGCAATCCCTGGGTAAAAAGAAAACCATTTCAAAAACACCAGGGAAAACCCTCACTGGTTTGGCTCAGTGGATAGAGCGTCGGCCTGCGCACTCAAGAGTCCCAGGTTCGATTCCCATCAAGGGCATGTACCTTGGTTGCCGGCACATACCCAGTAGGGAGTGTGCAGGAGGCAGCTGATGGATGCTTTTCTCTATTCGATGTTCCTAACTCTCTGTAAAAAATCAATAAAATACATTTTTTAAAAATCCCAAGGAAAGAACGTTGAGACCACTGGCAACTGTTCCAACTTGTGATAAACAAAGGAGTGAATCTGGCAAGTAAGCAGGGCTGTGGAGAGTTCACTTTTCTCCTTGAGCGAGGGTTCTTCTAGCCTCGTGCACATGTGATAACCTTCGAATCCTGAACAAATGGAGTCAGCTGGAATAAATAGCACTTGCCTTTACAACATGAGTTTTAAAGCCTGAGATCTTTTTTGGGCAAATGGTTAAATAAATACTTACATGAACCTGGCCTTGGGCCATTTGTATGAAAAATAACATTTCTCATGATAAACCCTTAATTTTAAAGTAGGATAGAGAGAAAGCTTAAGGAGCAAATCTCAGAAAGGTGTAATAATAACAAAATCAAAATACAGAGCTCGAATCCAAATGCTGTGATTCCCAGGAAACTTGGGATTTCACAGATGTATTTCCTTAAGTTGTTACAGAAAAAAGAGAGTTAATATATAACATTCTGTTTGATTAAATGAAATAAATACAATTAGTACATATATTTACCACTTTGAATCTAAGGAGCTTTTAAAAATAAAAAGTTTGAGTTATTCAAGAAAATTGGGAGAGGGTGTCGTTATGGGTTTTGTTTCTGTGCAGCTTTTTGGTTATTTTTAAATAAATTTAGTACCTAAATTAATTCTAATATCTTATTAGCTTTGTTTCTGAGGCCTGTGTAAAAATCACAATAGCATTTAGAATTTATCTATTATCATTAAGGACATTGAAATAGGAAATTAGTGAGAAGGAGGAAAAAAATAACAGATGGGCAGCAATAGCAATAATATTGATAGAAACTCAATGAAAGAATTATTTTACAGTTAAACCTTGTGACTATTCCCATAACCATACATGAATGGATACATGTATGCTACAAATGACCTTAGAATCAAGAGGTATGGATCAGTCCCCATTGTGCGTGGTCTACATTTCAATCTCCTATCCTGTCCCTTGCTAGTGCATCAGGTTGCTCTCGGTCCAGCTGGACTTACACCAAAGATACGTCATTACTCAAGTTGAGGAGAATAAGAATAAATACCATAGCTAATATTTTGGGGGCACTTATTACGTTCTGAGTTGTGCTAACCATTTACCTGCACTCATTCAATTCACTTACCTTTACTGCATTTCAAGGAATCTAATATGCATGCTCCCCACCTCTCCCAATATGCAAACATTTCGCAAGTTAGGATACATCCTACAAACAATGACACATCATTGAATTGTGTTTTCTTAGTTATATATATATATATATATATATATATATATATATATATATATATATATTTAACATTTTTTATTAAATTATTATCTGTGTACATATTTTAACATTGCCCCCCCCATACATACCCTCCCTCCCCAGAGTTTTGTGTCCATTGGTTGTACTTATATACATATATACAAGTCCTTCAGTTGATCTCTTATCTCCCCCAGATTTCCCTACCCTCCCTGCTGTAATTTGACAGTCTGCTTGTTGCTTTACTGTTTCTATATCTATTTTAGTTGTATATTAATTAATGATGCATCATGTGACAATTGGTGATGTCTTAGAATTGAAGACATGTAGCACTTCCCTCGTTTTTCAGAGTTTCAAATTAATGTTAGCAAGTTTGTGAAACTTGCCCAGGGTCACAGGACCAAGAGAATACTGGCAGCCTGTCAGAGCCCACACTGGAAGTCATTCTTGTCTCCCAACCCCTCAGTCTCCATCAGTCTTCCTGGTCCCTTCTGGGGCATTTCTCCCAGAATCATAGCTCTCCCTTGAGAATGCAGAAGTTCATACATTCCGAATTAACCTCACCTGCGAGTTAAATGAAAACCAGCAACTCTAAAAATACATAATTAAGGGGGGAAAAGACTAATTAAAATGATTTTGTTTAAATAAAGAAGAAAAATAGATGGGGGAAAGGACATAGTCATATAATCAGTCTTGATTTTATATTATTTCACTCCACTTCAACCTTTCAAGCTGAAGAACTCAACTTTGAGACCAGCAAAGGCTTGCTAACCGGTAAAATGACATTCATTTATTTAATCAAGATCCAAATGTTAATTTGTGTTTGAGATCGAATCCAATAACCAAAACCAGCAGAGAGTATGGATTGGTTTTCACTTTGTGTTCTACATTTCTCCTTCCTTTTAAGTATACAATTTAAGTTGATCAGAAAGAATTTTTTGTGGTTTTGAGTTAAATTTAGAATACAAAACATTGAGAACATGGTCACTGAACTGTGGGAAGAGTGTGACAACAAGCATCTCTGGAGGCTCTCTCTTTTCATTATTGGTAAATTGCTTCATTAAGGGTCTTCAATATTCTGTAAAATGACATTATTAACAAATAAATGCCAAGTTGTTCATGAAATTTAAAGCTAAGAACTCACTGAGTTTACTATTTTTTTTTTTTTTACTGGTTCTCATTAAAATGGTTTACAAAGTTTTATTTGTATATGTGTATTCTGTAATCAACTTGCTATCAAGTGACTAAATAAGCCATATTTTAGACAATATTTTTACTTTTAAAAAATGTGACAATGCTTTGGTAAAAGGAATTAGGAGGGAAATACTACACACACACTTATTCTGGCATCTTCATGTCAGAAAACAACTCTTTATTAGCTTACGAGATTGCTTTGGGGCACCAAAATCAGTCTGGCTCAGTGGATAGAGCATCGGTTTGTGGACTGAATGATCACAGGTTCGATTCTGGTCAAGGGCATGTAAATTGGTTGTGGGCACATCCCCATAGGGGGTGTGCAGGATGCAGCTGGTCGATGTTTCTCTCTCATTAATGTTTCTAGCTCTCTATCTCTCTCCCTTCCTCTCTGTAAAAAATCAATAAAATATCTTTTTTAGAAAAGATAGTTTTGGGGCTCACAGTCATGCAGAAAATACTCCTTTACTGATCCCCTGCAGTGCATCAGGGCCTGGGCTGGGCACTGATGTCCCACAGGCAGGAGGACAGAGATGTCCTCTCTGGGCTCACAGTGCAGGGAACATGTGAACTGTCATGCACCTCTTCACCACGGGGGTGCCCTCTGAGGAATGGATTGTGAGGTGATTTCATCGCTGTGCAAACATCATGAAGTGCACTTAACACAAACCTGTAAGGGACAGCCTGCTACGCACCTGGATTACGTCATATAGCCTACCGCTCTGAGGTTCTAAACCTGTACAGCATGTGACTGTCCTGAATACTACAGGCAACTGTAAAATATGGCTTTTATGTCTCCAAGCATATGTAAACACAGAAAAGATACACTAGAAATGTGGTAGAAAAGATTAAAAAAATGGTACACCTGTCTAAGATATTTACCATGAATGGAGCTTCAGGTCTGGAAGCTCTGGATAATTTCACAAGAAAGTAGTAAGTGAATGTGAAGGCCGAGGGCATTACTACTCACTGTTGCAGACTTTATAAATGCTGCACATTTTGTCTATACTAAATTTGTAAAAAATATTTTTCTTTCTTCAATAATAAACCAAACTCAGCTTAGTGTAACTTTTTTCACTTTTATAAACTTGTTAATTTTTAAAAATTTTTTGACTCTTAACAGCTTAAAACACAAACACCTTGTGCAGCTACACAAAATTTTCTTCCTTGATGTCCTTATATTAACAACTATAAAGAGTGCATTGCACTCTGACGTTGAGATGGCTGTGAAGTCACTAGTCGATAGGAATTTTTCAGTTCTGTTAATATCTTATGGGATTACCATCTTACATGAGGTTTGTCATTGACAGAAATATCATTATGCAGGACATGACTGTATTGACTTAGTTTTAACAATTCAAAAGGCATAAAATGTTTCAAAATATTCAAAAGGTAAAAAAATAAAATTTAAAAAATAGCCCTAGCTGCCAGTTGCTATTCCTAGGAGATAAAGCTTTCAGAGTTATTTTATGTATATGCAAGTAAATGCCCTTTTTGCTTTTGTTCTCCTTTCCTTCCTTCCTTTCTCATTGTTCTTTCCCTTGATTTTTTTTTTTCTTCATTTAACAATATAACTTGGAGATCTTTCCACATCAATATATAAATTTTGCCCCTCCCCTTTTTACAGCAGTATGCTATTACCTTGAATGGATAGATCAGAATATATTTAAATACTCTTAACTTATGAGTACTCTTGAACATATGTCATTTGACTAATGAACAGCTATACTTATGGGGCAAATTCTTAAAGGTAGAAATGCTAAGTTAAAGGTTATATCCAATTAGAATTATAACAGATATTACTAATCAACCAAAGATTTGTGTTCTTGGTTTGATAATTAAAGAGTACCTTAAAAACATAAACACCTAGTTAAAATATCCAACAATGGCAATATCTGAATGACTTCTATAGTCACAGGAGTATTCATGTTTTGGTCTCTTTCCTTTGTAGGCATGATCAAAGGTTATCTGCTGAGTACAAAAGCAGAATGAAATCCAGGAAGTATAGAAAGATCTCCCAACAATGGCTTAATCTTAACGACATACAATTTGTAGGCAGAAATCTCAATTGTACTCCATCCACCTCTTCTAGATCATGTTGGCCATGGATGTTCAAAGCAAGTCTGTCTTTAATAGAGTTGCTAAACTCTGTAAGATTTGGTTAATTTTGCTATCCCACATAATCTTTTTGCATGTCTTTTATAAGCTGGAATTACAGACAGCAACACAATTCAGCCTCTTGCTGTGGAAACCGCAGACTTCTAAAGGGCATCCTGCCTGGACATCACTTCATAGAGAATAAGCTCTGTCCCTTGGGCGCCTTCAAGACTGCCCGCATGGCTGGTTGCATCATGTGACCTTTGGCAGTAAATTTAAATTAAGCCAGAGACAAAGCAGGGTATTTTGCTTTATAACAATTAAAATCTCTCCGACTTCTGTGACAGTGTTCTTCCTATTATATGTGCTCTCTGCCCCAGTTTACCATCTACGCATGCCTGGCTTGATAACTGAACCTCAGGAGACCATTCAACGTAGGCCAAGCAGCCCGAAGACGAACAGTTTTCACCTTAAGGAAGTAGGTGGAAAGAAAGAACATTGGTTGGCTCTTTGTCTTCAAAATTCTAGTGAAAATACAAGGATCCTGGGAATCTGTCTGTTTGCCTTATGGTGACCAATCAATCAGGCAGGAAAATCCCCAAATGAAGACAGTTTTGTGGTGTTACTCGTTGTGGTGAAATGTTGTGCTGTTGTGGTGACAATGTTACCCCGGGTGTCCATGAGTTGCCTTGAGAGAACTGAGGAACAGTCAGGTTATGAAGTACATGGACTGTTGTGTTACCTTCAGTTCCTTTGGCACAGAAGAATTTCTTCATCGGGTGAAACCAATCCCTTGTATCGCTAACAGGGCAGGGCACTCAATGACTCATAGAAGTAAAAATAGCATATTCAAGTTTAGCCTCCTTCTCCTACCACATGGCTTTATTTCTTGGCCAGTCAGGAAAGACCTCTTTGAAGAAGACAGCTAATCTGGAAGTAATAAGACAGGAAAATAGTTAGAAAAGTCAAGTTGTTTGAAATAAGAGATGATACACCATGACGGCATATTGCTTTGCCAGTGTTTTACTAGCTAGATCTTGCAGCAACTTTAGCTTTCGGAGCATGAAAACGGAGGGTCAGCCCAGGCCTGGAGTCCCATGCGTGTGATACAGAAACCAGGGCTCCTTTGAATGGACAGAAGGTGGGAGAGCCATAACCATGGTTGAAGACCATCTTCTCTAATCAGTGCTGACCTGAGCAGAGGAAGAGCAGAGGTGAGTAAGGAATATGAGCATGAGAACCACTGTCAATGAAGCAAAAAGTCACCCCCCCCCCCCCCCCCAAAAAAAAAAGGAAATGAAAACAGCGGAAAAACACAAAGAAGGGGATGATGAACCTAACACACTTTACCAGGAGAAAGAATAGAAGCAAGGGGCTATGATTTGGTCAGGTGGTGACACTAATGCTAGGTGGCCCCCTGTGAATAGCTAAAAGCATAAAGGAGCTTTGTTCTCATGAGCCTGAGACAGGAGGTTATTATTATTATTTTTTAAGTTTTTAAAAAGCAAGCAGTGAACGAAGTACTTTGGCACGATGTTTTTAAAGAGTAAGGAAATAAATGAAGGTATATTGGGCTTTCCTGTAACCCAGATTTAAGTGTCTTCTGGGTGGGTGTATGTATGCTCACTGTACTCTACAGCGTTCCTGGAAGTTCTTGCTATCAGTAGAGACTTACAGCTGGCCAAGTTAAATGACAACAGCAGCAAACAAATGAGGCTGCTGGCCCTGAGGAGAGGAAGCGGGACACGCTGGAGGAGAACTATTTTGCTACCCCGCATAATGTGGCTGTACTCTTTCCCTTCCTTAGGGGCAAGGCTGAAGAGGTACTGAGTTTTAGCTCCTGTTCTTTTTCTCATGGGGACTACCTGGACCGATGATGCTCAGACTAACTTCTCACGGAAGAGGGGCCGACTCTGAGTTGTTAGGAAACCACATGTGGTTTCACTTCCAATGGCATCTGGAGAGCAAGGGGGAAAGACTGACTCCTAGAGATGTCCTGGCAAACACAGGAAGAAGCTGCCTCTTTTCTTGTTGGGAGATTCGTAGGGAGTGAAATAGTCAGGGCTTGATCTGGGTGGAATTTTAGTGAGGAGTTAGAATAATGTGTTTGGTTTTTTGTTTTTTTTTTACCCCTTTACTCTCTTTCTCAAATTATCTTTAAGAGGAGAAGCAAGGATGGGTGTGGAAAATGCAAAGGAGGGCAGAAGAAGCTATGGGATTGATCACAAGAATTTAAATAAAATCACCACCTGCCAGAGAGAACTGAAAGATTTTTCAAACTTATTTAACTACTTGCCTCATGTCTTGGCAGTGAGTGGATTCTACTTAATATTTTATATTTAGAGAATTTATAAATCGCTTCTATACATTCACAGCATTTTCTCAGGGCATAATCACATTCATTTAATTTTACAGAATCTAACAACATAAGCCTTTTCACATCTATACAAATAGAAACCAAATTGGTAATAAAGAAAGCATGTTCTTGTTATAAGAGAAGCAATTTACGATCAATTTCTATCCTCCCTGAATTGGCTCTGAGGAATGTGATAACACAATCAAAAGATGAATCAGAATGCACACCTTCTCCTACCCCAAAGATATAACACATTCTCTCAAGTTCAATCCCCCCAGCAAGGGAATGCACATTTTTCATTAAAATAATACAAAATATATGGTCAAGAAAAGAAAAAGAACATAAAGAAATGAGTAGAAGAACTACAGAATTCAAAGAAAACACATTCCCTATTTGATACCCACATCTAACTGCCTAAGAAATTTCAATGAAAGTCAGATGTGATTTTCAACATGTATTCTGCTTAAATAAAATCTAGTGAAATAAAAGGACTTCTCTCCATGGTAGTAACAAACTTTTCTTTCCTTGTATTGGGTTATAAATGTATAGGATTCCTGTGAAGTGTAAAATTAGGTAGCATTTGTAAACTGCTAGAGAGCTATATAAGTTTGTATTTCCAAATTTTGAAGTTAAATTTTTTACAGTTCATCAAATATAGATGCGGTTACAGAAGAGAAGAAAAGATAAATATTTGGTTTAAATGTGTACCAACCCAAGACATAAATTGGAAGTTGTTTTTGTTGTTGTTTTGTTTTTAAATATATTTTAATTGATTTCTAGAGAAAGAGAAAGAGAAACATCGATGAGTAAGAAACATTATCTGATCAGCTGCTTCTGCATAGCTCCTGCTGGGAATAGATCCAGCAACCTAGGCATGTGCCCTAACAGGGAATTAAACCAGCAACCTCTTGGTTCTTGGGTCGACGCTCAACCACTGAGCCACACCAGCTGGATGGAAGTTGTTTTTAAGAGAAAAATTCCTACCAGCCTTAAAAAAAAAAAAAATGTTCTATTTTCCTAAAAGAAGATTGCAGAGAAAAATAGCCCCCTTGATTCACAGTGGTTTACAAGTGGGAAGACATACAGGAGAAAGAAAGGTTCTGTCTGCCAGGTTCCAAGTTTCTTAGAAAGCCTTGAGATCAGGAAAAAAGAGTGGCTGAAACTGGTTTAGCTCAGTAGATAGAGTGTTGACCTGTAGACTGAAAGGTCTCGGGTTCGATTCCAGTTAAGGGCATGTACCTTGGTTGTGGGCACATCCCCAGTGGGGGGTGTGCAAGAGGCAGCTGATCAATGATTCTCTCTCATCGATGTTTCTAACTCTCTATCCTTCGCTCTTTCTTTCTGTAAAAAATCAATAAGATATATTAAAAAAAAAAGAAAAGGAAAGAAGAAAGAATGAAAGAAAGGGAAGGAAGGAAGGAAGGAAGGAAGGAAGGAAGGAAGGAAGGAAGGAAGAAAGGAAGGAAGGAAGGAAGGAAAGAGATGGAGGGGAAGAGAAAGAAGGAACAAAGAAGTAAAGAAAACCCAACAAGCAAATGAATCTGAGCTTATTATGAGCAACTCCCTATGCTGCTTGTACACACTGCAGCCCAGCGCCACTATTTGGGAATTAGCTCATTTTTAAATCTGAGGCTTTGACTTCCTTTCATCTTTTTGAATCTGATCTAATTCATCTTTAGAAGGCGCTTAAGGGCTGAAAACTGCAAAGACTCACTCTAAAGAAGATTAAGATAAATAGCAGGTTAGGGAAGGGTGTTTTTTTCTCTGTATTTTGACTTCAGGCTAATGAGAACATTTTCACATTTATTTCTATTTAAATACAATTCCTTTATTGGCGTTAAAAGCCAGAATCATAATATCAGCAGGAAAGAATATCTATTTTGTACTCATCAACATGTGATGGCAGGATGCATGAAAGCAAGAATGCCAACAAGAATCCCTGCCTGTTCTTCCAAAGTGGCCATTCCTCTGATTGATACATACTCACTGAGCACCTACTGCGTGCTGCATGGTCACTCTCCCAGGCCATGGGATTAAAAAAAACAGATAAAAATCCCTGCCTTCAAGGAACTGACATAAGATGGGACATCAGGTAGCAAATTGGAGATGTCTTAAAACATTATTTATTTGTCAGAAATTATTTGCTTTACGTATTCTCATATTCTATCTAATAAAGAGGGAATATGCTAATTGATCATCATGCCCTCACAGATGGCAGCAACCACAGCCAATAAAGAGGAAATATGCTGACTGCCATGCCCTTACAAGATGGCGGTGCCCACAGCCAAAGATGGTGGTGCTCAGTCCTCTCAGCCCTGCCTCATCCAGCTGAAGTCCCCCAGTCCCCTCAGCCCTGCAAGGGAGGGCAGTTGGAATAAATACAAAGCATGTTTTTTTGTGTGTTTTTTTTTAATATATTTTATTTATTTTTTACAGAGAGGAAGGGAGAGAGATAGAGAGCTAGAAACATCGATGAGAGAAATCATCTACCAGCTGCCTCTTGCACACCCCCCATCGGGGACATGCCCGCAACCAATGTACATGCCCTTGACCGGAATCGAACCTGGGACCTTTCAGTCCGCAGACCAACGCTCTACCATTGAGTCAAACCGGCTTCGGCCAAAGCATGTTTTAATACAAATCTAAAGTGAATATTTTAGTTTGAAGAACAAAAATATGCTACAAATAATCTATTTTTTCAACATTTTTAATTAAAAAAATATATTTTATTGATTTTTTACAGAGAGGAAGGGAGAGAGATAGAGAGCTAGAAACGTCAATGAGAGAGAAACATCGACCAGCTGCCTCCTGCACACCCCCTACCAGGGATGTGCCTGAAACCAATGTACATGCCCTTGACCAGAATCGAACCTGGGACCTTTCAGTCCGCAGACCGACGCTCTACCACTGAGCCAAACCGCTTTCGGCTCATTTTTAATTTTTTATATCCAGTGATTGAAGTTTCAAGTGAAACATGAGTAAGGAAGATAAATATTTTTCCAACCAATTTCACAAGACAGTAGGGTCCCCAACTTTTTTAGTTTCATTTTTATGGTCCCATAAAGCCCAGTTTCTTACTTTTCATGGAGTATACGTTGCACAATTGTTTTGTGAGTATAAGACAAATTCTTGATTTAAAAAGCATTTCAAATTCATTAAAGAAGAAAACATTTTATTGGTTTGAAGATAAAAATTACCATATTGTTATTGGTTTTACAATGAATTCTAAGCACTTCATTCTCAAGAGCCCAAACTTCCTTTTAGAAATTTATTAGAAATTATGACATTATTGTATACAATGTCATAATTAGGTAAAATAATGTCATAAAAAGATAGTTATTATAAAATTGCCCCATTATTTAATAATTCAGGGATTCTATATTTTTAAATTACTTACAATATAACTTGGTCTTAGCACAGTTTGAGAAACAAATGGTTTGCTTCATCCATAGCTGTAGAGATACAGTGCTTTTGAAGTCATGATAGTTGTCTGGATAGAGCCAAAACCAGGAGGGTCAACAGTCTCAAAGAAGCTGTGATCAGAAGATTGAGTTAATTTTTTGGTCCAGGATTGGGGTGTTGGAGGTCAGCCCAGGCTGATAAATAGGAGCAAGTGGGGGAAGTGCAGGGATGTGGCTAGAAGGTGGAGCAGAAAATCTGTAGCTTGTAAGTCTAACTCAGGAATTAAAGGCACTGCCCAATTCCTGACTACTAGAATCAATAGATTTTTAGTTTGCAGAGAAAGTAGACATTTCTTAAAATTTTTTTTTCAGTGGATTCAATGATATCAATGACTGTATTACCCTGTTTCCTGAAAATAAGACAGTGTCTTATATTAATTTTTTCTCCCAAAGTTGCACTAGGTCTTATTTTCAGGGAATTTCTTATCTTTCCATTCGCTAGGTCTTATTTTTGGAGGATGTCTTATTTTCGGGGAAACACGGTAGTATAGGTTATTTGTTGTTGTGTGACAACTAATCCCAAATTTGACTATTTAAAACAACACACATTCAGCCCTACCCAATTCGGCTCAGTGGATAGAGCATCAGTCTGTGAACTGATGGCTCGTGGGTTGATTCTGGTCAAGGACACACACTCAGGATTGTGGACTTGATCCCAGTAGGGGGTGTGTAGAAGGTAGCTGATCAATGATTCTCATCATTGATGTTTCTATATCTCCCTCTTCCTCTCTAAAATCTATATCTATCTATCTATCTATCTATCTATCTAATCTATCTATATCGATTTATATATATAAATAAAACAACACATATTTATTATCTCACAGTTTCTATGTGTCAGGAATCCAAAATAGCACAGCTGAGTGACTCTTTCAAGGGTCAGAAGTGAATTACCATGTGCAGCCCACACATGAGCAGAAGGGATTATACAGGGCATGGGTGCTAGGAGGTGAGAATCACCAGGGCCCTGTTGGAGGCTGCCTACCACAGTACTCCTCAAAGCAATCTCTACCATTAGATATTTTTAGAACAGACTTGATAAGAATTGGTCATGCAGGGAACAGGTATCCACCAGTCTGAAGGTAGAAACTGATTATATCTCAAAGGTCCTTTCACACCTATGAGTATATTCCCTGTACTTTTAAAAAATTGAATTCTGGCTGTTTTATGGAGATTGAAAAGATTAATACCAAAGAAATAATTTCAGGAATATATTATAACAGATGAAGGCTTGACATGGCCTTAGAAGATGACACTAGAGGACTGAAGTCCCCATCTCCTTGGCTGGCTCTATATTCACATATGTTATCTTGCTGCTATGCTTAGGTGCTTGATTCATACCAATAGAAGTGTGACTAATCTGGTGAAGATTAATTCAAGGAAACAAGAAAGAGAAAGAGATTTATGTAGCTGACATATAGGAAATCATATGAAAAAAACATTAACCTCTTTTACCCCACAAGGTTGTCAATAGTTAAAGAACAGATCGAATTTCCATAGTTAGTTCACATTTATTGATCATATAATATGTACCTGAGTCTGTATCAAGGGCTAACTCACTTAATCTTTATAAATACCCTATGAGGTAGATAAAAATGTTATTCCTATTTTTCAGATGAGGTTAAACATCAAGTACCTGGTAAGCCAAGAGCTGGTATTAAAGCCCAGAAGTCTGCCTCTGAACCACTATGTTATATTGCTTAAAGAAAGTTTCAGTAGACTTTGGCCCCTAGATGACAACAGAAGAGATAATTAATGGTAGATAATGAACTACCACAGATTCACAAGAAACTGGTGAGAAGACAGTATGTGGGAAAACCACCTAGGAAATGGCAGGGCTAGACTTTGATTCAAAGCCTGCCTGACTCCATCGCCTGTGCTCTGATCCAACACCCAAACTTTATTTCTGCCATTTGTACCATGCTTTTTGTCACTTCCATTGGTAAAAATAAAAGCCTGAAATAATAGTGCTATCAGAACTTGACTGATAGATTTGTAGAAAAACAAATAGACAAGACTATTAAAATAGCCCACACTGTTGTACATCAGCTTTTGACTGCAGGAAATGTAACGCTGGTGAAAACAATATAGGTTTTTCTTCTTGGTGGCCCTGCAACTAACCCCATACTTCCTCTTTCTCAGGACACTCTGCTTTTAAAATGCACACATCTGGGGTACTCACAGACTCAATGAACCAGTCATAAATTGGCCTCCCAACACCAGTGTTTTTCCAACTGAGGATCCATCATGAAATCAATTCAGTGGGTCCAAACTACTTATTTAAAAAATTAAACACTGCATTCTCTCTTTTACCATTCAACCTCTCCCCGCTACTCACTAATATTTTTGGTTTAAAGGTGATTTAAAAAAAATCATATTGGGTAGAGTAGGATAGAGGTGGTTTCTTTTCATTATTATTTTGCTTGAGTTAACATTTATTCCACATTTAGTTTACTGAAATCAGCATAAATCCTGACCAAGAAAAGCCCCTTGCAGAGGGTCCTTAAAAGAGGAGCCCCTGCTCCCCATGAGCTGTTTACATAATAATTAACCCAGGGTGCTGTTGTAGTCTTTCCAGCTTTCTCCTTGCCAGGGGCCCTACAGCTATGGACTTCTCAGGTTAACTGCATCCAATCTAATGCCTGCCTCCTCTGTGTGAGTTCCAGTCCAATGTCTCCTCAGAGCCTTGAGGGTTCTTTGAAGCTTCAGCTGCTGCGTTACATGGGGCTAAGAGGATGAGAATCAGCTGGAGTTCAAGTCTTAGACCCACTCCCTCCCCAAGTGGAAAACCACATCGGAATATTTGTCCTCTGTGCTTTGTTCCTAAAGCAAACAATATTTAGCTAAGTGTGGTGTAAAGGGTTACCATTTGCCACAACTGATAAATAAACTGGTAACCCACAATGATGAGAAAGAAGTGGGGGTATTTTGTGGATGGAGGGGGAATTGAAAGCTTTCTTTCAGTGGAGACAGGCTGAAATGACAAAAATAATCAAAACAAGGAGACAAATATTTTTCTTAGAACAGAAGCTTTGTTGGCTACAGTGGGGGAGTTCTTATTTTGGGGTGACTGCTCATTAACAAGTAGAAGAACAAGTTGAATTATTTTTCTGATAAAGAGATTAAGGGCAGAGATACAGCTCAAATTTCATTTTTTTTTTCTATTTAAAAAATAATATTTTGGGACCTTAAATAACTGAAAAATTAGGTGGCTAGCTTTTTCTGGTCAAAGCAAAGTTAATGGGCACAAAATTTTAAAACAAGGTACTAAATAAGTGATGCCAGTGATTCAGAGAAATAGAAAAAGTCAGTGGTGTGCCATGATATAATCCATTTTCATAACCTCATATTTTGGTCTTTTCTATTTATGTAGGTCTTTGGTTTTATGTGGACTTGATAAAATTTGCTTTATTTAGAACTAGTAACGTGTAGCTTATGGCAAAAAAAAAAAAAAAAAAAAAAAAAAAATTCACACCAAGTGATTTTTTAGAGTATTTGTTCATCAGGGACATGTCTAAATTTACATTTAGTTATCTACAAAACAAAAACATAATATTGACAATGTTTTTAATCTTATCCATGTGTAGCCAATGAGTTCAAAAAGAAAAATAAACTAGGAGAAAAAAACTCAAAGTTTCATTTATAGTGAAAACTTTTGAATCATCTAAAATTAAAATATGATTGTCAATTACTTGTGATTATAGTTATGTAAAGTAACATGCTTATCTAAAATGGCCATGGCCTTCTATAATACCTGTAATTTAAAATAATCTTGATTTTTTTTTCTATATATAAAATGTGCAAAGTTCAAAGAGAAAAGAGATAGTGTTGAATTTGTCTGACTAACTTCATAGACTTATATGTTTGCTCTTTTCATTCCTTCTTAATTGAGATATTTAAATATCTCATATTTTTGTCCATTTATAAAAATGAACATATAACATTTTGGCATGTAACCTTTTAGTCTTTTTATACATATACATTTACATATCTGCATCTGGATTGCATATATATATCTGTGATAATACTGGATTCATTTCTTGAAACTATATAATAATTATTTGCCTACATCAGTGAAAATTGTCAAAAAATGTAATTTTAAGGACTATATAATATTTCATCATATGGATCTGCCACAGTTTATTTAAATCATTCTGCTGTGTGATGGGGGAAGTTAGTTGTTTCTATCCTTTTTGTCTATAGATATAAAAGCCTAAGTGACAAGCTGACTGACCGGCTGGCCAGTAGGTATGACGCACACTGACCACCAGGGGCAGATGCTCTATGCAGGAGTTGCCCAGCGACAGTAACTTTGCAGAGTGCCCTCTCGCACTCCGGACCCCACAGGGGATGCAGACTGCCAGCTTCGGCCTGATCCCTGCAGTCCAAGGCCCAGGGACCCCACCTGCCAGAGGGACCCCTGCTCACCCCGCAGATGCCCTTTGAGCCCCGGTGCTGCTCCTGGTTTTAAATAATGTGGAGTGTTTTTTCCTGTTGTTTGTTTGTTTTTGTTTTGAATTTTTGGCTTTATCTCATTAATTCCTTGGAATGAATTTCGAACAGTGAAAATACGTAGGGCATTCCACTGATCATCCATGAATGAAAGTATGGATGCTTTCCTGCTTCGAAAGGTCAACTAAATATTGTTCAGTTTCCAATGACTAGGAAGTTGTTCTTCCATGAACCAAGTAACCCTTTTTCTCCTTAAATTGGTCTTTTCTCCGATTACAAGCCATCCGATTGAACACATGCTATTAGTTCCCATTTTCCCCTATAGTATTCTCTGAAATATAAGGGGAAAAACCTAGTGAGGAGTGACAAAATTAAAGCTCTCCCCATTCTTAGAATGTATTATTTTTATAGACAATGAAAGCACATTTCACCCTAATTATAAGTATTTCAACAAGCAAAAAATGTTCCCTTTCATTTTCCAGTCTTTATGGTATGGGCTGTGGTGTGTCATAGACCGGAGGCATTCCTGTGTGGCACACATGGTCTTCAGCTGTCACCTTGTCCACTCTTTGCTCCCATTCCAGTCTGGATGTTACACCAGCTGCGTCTCCTTATTGCTGAGCAAGCTTGGATGATGTGTCAGTCCTAAACATCAGTCTTAAACCTAATCATGTGAGATCAGAATGAGTGACTAGGTTTGACACTCATAGTTTTCTCTCACCCAGCTAAAGACATGCAGACAGTAAATCCCACTTAAACATGTGCATGTTATATGCAGTCAATACACACTTAAATTCTTAGGTACATGAGATATTTCACATTCTTTTAAAAAATATATATTTTTATTTCAGAGAGAAAGGGACAGGGAGAGAGAGAAACATCAGTGATGAGAGAGAATCATTGATAAGCTGCTTCCTACATGCCCCCCTTCTGGGGTTTGAGCCCACAGCCCAGGCATGTGCAGTTGGCCAGAATCGAACCTGAGACCCTTCAGTCCGCAGGCTAATGCTCTATTCACTGAGCAAAACCAGCTAGGGTGGTACTTCACATTCTTGAACTTGATAAAATACTTATAAAATAATTATTAAAACTTGTATCAATAAAAAAAAATAACCAGACATCAGTTTTGCTAAAGCTGCTGGTAATTCAGGGAAATAAATCACTCTTTTATCACTATTCCCCCCCAAAATTTATATATATTTTTTAAAGTTGCATGATAGTTTCAGCATTTCAGTAACACCGGTGGGAAGGTCTCAGATAAAAGAAATTAAGTGAGGAGGAACATACTGTATTTAACATTTTAATTAAAACCAAATCTATCCCTTGAGAATTAAATTTTTATTATTATTTTTCTGGTGACAATATTTTTTCTATAATTATTCTCCCTACTATCATTTGTGTCCTTATCTGCATTTTATTGCATTGATTCTCATTTGTATGTCCTATTTGGTGCACAATTCTGAGTAACGGGAATCATATCTAATTCTTCAAGTTTTGTGTTTGTTTTTTGTTTGTTTGTTTGTTTTTACTTACTTCTTTCAGCTCCAGTACATAACTGGCTCACCCTTTGTACTCAATGATAATTATGGAATTAAAAAATTTAATTTTGGGATGATTACAAAACAGACTAATAAAGCTGGAAAGAGTTTTGAACAACTGAGACCCTAAAGAGATTGAATTATTTGTCTAGAATCACACAAGTATCCATGCACATGTAGGGAAATGTTTCCCTCTAGTCCCATTTCTAGCATTGTCTTCCTTGGATCTCTGAGATTGGTCTAAAATCTTTGTATGGGATCTTAAAAGACAGCAAAACCTATTATGATTGTTTGGCTTGCTGGAACTGGTTTACATACAAGAAAGGTACACTTTGATCCCAGAGTCTGGATAATTCCTTCTAAGACCATACGTTGGTTCTTACTTAGATACAGACATAAACAAATTCATCTCAGAGAGCAGAGAGTCAATGGGAGCTTTTCTCAGATACTGATGAATATTTAGGAGCTGATGGTATATATTTAGAAGGTCTCTCTCCTAATTCTTCATATTAGCAATTGGGATAGTTCCAGGAATCAAGAACTGAAAGTCAGAATTTCATTGAAATAACCCAGACAGCAAGTCAAATTTTTCTGTAGCCCCAAGGAGTAGCTATGATATATTGACAAGCAGAATTAACCAGAAGGGACAGTGTCTTTGATGACTGCACTGGCCTAAGCTCTCTAATATGACTCAGGGAAACACCCAGCATTGTGGTAATGGCTTCACCAGCTGGTCTTAAAAATCCCAAAGATCTTATATGTTGACCAGACTACAATCCTTCCCTTTAATGACCATCAAGATCCAAGGCCTTCTACTTCTCAACTTGGCTTTTTTTTTAAAGTCATTTTTTAATAAATCCTTGGGGTGTTTTTATTAGTGTGTATATTTTTAGAAAAATTTTTAGGGGAAAGGAACACTCTAACATCCATCTTTTGCCCACATCCTATTGGAAATTCTAGAAGTACACTGTTGAAGATGCTATAAGACCTCCTTTCTTTATGTTTACTACCCCAGTTTTTAATTTGTAAGAGGTATTCTGGGCTATTTGTGCATATAAGAACAGAGAGTCTATCCTAGAGGAAAACATCCAAACATCTCAGATTAGCTCTGTAAGTTTTCTCTCATGAAAATCTCTGGATTGTCTTTTTTAGCAACTTTTCCTCATTGCACACTTAATATTTGCCATCTATCTTTCCAAGAGCTACACAAATGAGAATTTTAAATATATATATTTGAACTAAGTGGAGAAATAATGTCGGACTAATATGTCATTTTGGAATTGATGCTTTTTCCTCTCAGGAGGAAGGGAGAAGCTGAGAAGTTTATAGTACTCAAAAATACAAGTGGGGCAAGGGTTGTGGCTGACAGAAAAAAAGAGAGAGAGAAAGAAACAGTGTCCTTATTTCTTGGACAGAAGTCCTTCTTCCATGCAGCCTCATAAACCCTAGGATGCCTGGGCGTAAGGCAGGTTGTAACGTGGGGAGGACATGGTCTCAGTGAGCTCTGCTCACTGCCTTCCCCTGCCCCAAGGCCAGCATGTCCATGCAGGTTCCAAAAGGCTGCTATTGGCTCCTGCATCTGGAAATGCAGCTACTGCATTGATGAGACCATTCTCTAGGGCAGTGTTTCCCAAACTTTTGACATATGTGTACCCCTTCTATAATTTTCGTAACGCTGACTACCCCTCGTACTCATGAGAACGTAGAATTAGGCGCAGCTAAGCACGGTGCAGCGCATATTCCCACCAAACTCCGGTGCAATGCGTACCCCCACCAAGGAATACCCTGGGGGTACGCGTACCACACTTTGGGAAACACTGCTAGGGCAACCCAGTTAAAAAGGAAAAATAAATTGAACCCAATTTTATTTTCATTATCATAAATAATGAAAATTATTTTTATATATTCTGTTTTCCCCACAGGTTTTTATAAGAAGCCAGTTATATTTTATTTAAACTATAAGAAAACACCCAGTGTTGTGAGATGAGCTTTTTTTATATTCCAAGATAGATCCTGCAGCTCATCTTTTAAACCATGTTATAAGAACTAGAAATTCTAAGTTCATTATGACAATGAGTCTGTGTGGAAGAGGGTAGGCACCTGAAAAAATAACACAGCAGTAAATGTTCATGTATATGTTTAATGGGATAAAATGGAAAACATTTATCAACTGAGCTGGGTTACATTTAAAAAAAAAATCTTGGAACATTCTCTTCCATCTATCCTTATGAGTTTTTTCGTGTTTTTTTTTTAATGTAATTTACTGATCTTTGAAGTATTGCACTGGAAGCAAAGCCATTTAGCTTTTAATGATTATTTCCATAATTTGGAATAGGATCACTTGGGTCATTTACCCCATGTTGACATGAAATATTGTACTTCAGAGGCCTATCATTGGACAAAGCATAAATGTTCCTCACTCATGGTTCTGAAGCTAGGAGGTTTAAATGTATGTTTGTGAAGAGCCCATGACTTTTCCACTACTGTGGGGATTTAACTATGAGAAATTAAAACATAAAAGCACTAGATTTTAAAGAAATAAATATGAAGTAGAGAAAGATTTTCTAAAGATGACAGAAACCCACGATTCCAAAATGAAAAAAAGTCTGACTGCATAAAAACTTAAAAGGTCTGTAAGTTATAAAAAAAATAAGAAATCTGAATTTGATCAAGCACAGGAGAGATCCCAGTAGGGATCATGCAGGAGGCAGTCAATCAATAATTCTCTCTCATCATTTATATTCCTATCTCTCTCTCCCTTCATCTCTGAAATTAATAAAAATATATTTTTAAAAATATGTAGAATTATGTATACCAAAATTAAAATATATAGAGTGTTGGCATGAGAATCATGATGGTGGGGGACCACATGACCATAATTTCTTACCAATGTGATGTTCTAATTAGACCTCTTACTGTGCCCACATATATTGCTATCTCCTCTATTGCCTCCTCCCCATTGCAATTATATTCACCCACACTTTCAGATTCCCAGTTTTCTTGATTAATATAATGCAAGTATTTACATATAGCAAATACATAGAGAATTCTCTCATAAGATACTGGGTGTGAATCATGACTTTTCAGGCTATCGTTTGTATTTCATTGAGCCTTTTGCCCTGATTGCCCTGTTGTGCTTCTAAGAGGTGGGGATTGGACTTGAGTTGTATTCTTAGCTGCCAAAACAATCATTCTCCCTTGTGTCCTTTTTATAAACCATCACATTTTCCCATGATGGTGGACATTCTGGCCAAATATAGTATTCTGGAAGAGATTATTGTTGATTGTAAGCCCTGCATTTTGGCCTTGTCTTCCAGAAAATAAATGGCAAAAGGACCATTATAATCCATGATAATTAAGTCTTGGCTAGATTGTATGTAAGGTTGAATACTGAAAGGCTTAATGGTCGCCCTTCTGAAAAGTGGTTGCTTTCTAAGAAACAATTTGTGGAGCCCTATCAGGCAATTTTACTCAGTCCAGGTCAGAGGGTTGAGGTGGCCATCACCGGGATCTCAGAGCCCTGATATAAAGTGGTTGTGGGAACAGTGTGCCAGATGAGAAGGGATCTTATGAGCAGAATGAGAGACTTATGTGGGGGATATTTACATAAGGCTAGTTGACATTATAATAGTTTCTATCTGCGATGAGCCTGGGAAGAAGCTAGATTGCTGAAAATCTCACCATCCTTTATTTTCCTTTACCTCATTAATTTATAATGAGAAAATAAAGTAGATACCTCAAAAAGTCACTGTTAACATCTTATAATGCTGCAATTAAAACAGTCTGAACTTTCTTTTAAACACAAAATTATGATGCTGCATTCTAGAATAAACTTTAGAGAATGCTAATCAAATTAGAATTTCCCCCAGGATATACTTTCTTTATTCTTCTCTTAAAACTCTGTTGATATTGAATCATCTTCTTTTACATTTTTTTTTAACACAAATTTATTTGTTGTTTGTCACTAAGGACTTCCCAACTATTCCCATCCTAGTCTACCTCTACAAACTCATTTTCTTAAAAGAATTTCTTTCCTTCTAGAAGTGAATTATCAGAGAAAGCACTCAGTACATTTCTTCTTTAAGCACAATATGGGGAACTTTAGGTGGATATCTAAGCTCATGATTGTAGAGAGAGGTTTTATGAGGGATATTTGAAAAGTGAGATCATCTAGTTCAATCTTGCTGGTTGAAAGCTTGAGAAAAATGGTACCTGGACACTTTAAGTGGCTTTCCAAAGTCACCAGTCAGATACTAAAAGATCTAAGGTAAAAAACCCAGATCCTCTTGGCTCCTGAACTTCCTATTCAGCAATTGATTGATTATATCCATCTATCCATCCATCCATCCATCCATCCATCCATCCATCCATCCATCCATTCAATTAATCTTTTCTGAGTGCCTACTATGTGCTAGACACGATCCTGAGTATAAGAGATAATATGGTGTGGAAATAAACAAAGACAATCTACATGAAAATAATCAGAAACTATTAAGAGCAAGGGAGTCAACCACTATCACTTGCATGTATGTATTTATTTATTTTAAATATATATTTTATTTTATTTTTTTACAGAGAAGAAGGGAGAGGGATAGAGAGCTAGAAACATCGAGGAGAGAGGAACATCGATCAGCTGCCTCTTGTACATCCCCCACTGGGGATGTACCTGCAACCAAGGCACATGCCCTTGACCGGAATCAAACCCAGGACCTTTCAGTCCGCAGGTCAATGCTCTATCCACTGAGCAAACCGGCCAGGGCCACTTGTATTTAGTAAAGACTTCAAAGCATGCGAGGGAGTGGAAAGCATAATGAAAAAGAGAAGGCATCAGGTAAGCTCTAAGTCTCTTGGCATGAGTAAGCTAGAGGTGGGCTAACTAGGAGTGGGGCAAGTGATAGGCCTAGGGAACATATTTTGCTTTCTCTGATTGGTACTCAGTTGAAAGTGGAGACAAAATGAGAGAAGTGGCAGTCATTGAAAGTGGAGACAAAATGAGAGAAGTGGCAAGCCCTGACAATGCTGCTGACCACCTAGATCAGGAAGCTATAGTTTTCCTTTCTGAACTGGTTGCTGCAGAGGTCAAGACCAGAATTCTGTTGTTCAATGTGATCTCGCCATTATCTGTTGATATGTTTAGCTCCCTTGGTGGAGAAACAGAGAATCTGTGCCTCCTCTCATGATGCTTACAGCCCAGTAGAGAAGGTAGATGCTGAGTAATGGTTTAATCAGGCCTTAGAAAATGCTAGAAAAGAAACATCCCTTGGTGCAGAAGGAGATCCCTAATAGTGGACCTGACTCATTCGGGGAATCAAGTTTTCCAGAGCCGCTGAGTCCTACATATTTAACAGAGGTTATTCAGAAGTAAAGAGTCAAAAATGCGATCACTAGGAGTATTTGCTAGCTTTTTCATCTCTAGCTCTCAACAGTCAACTAGATTCTCACAAAAAGGGTATTAGTTCACTTCTCCATCTCTGAGCAGAAAGAAACCACCCAACAGTTTATGCTGGTTTTTGTCCCTCACGCCATAGCAACTAAATCAGAGGGGCTCCCATTGTGAGGGTTCCTATTGTGTCTTAAAACAAAACAAAAGGGGACCAGAAAGAGCAGCATTTAACATGAAAATAGTATCCTGACCTCCTTGGACTAAATGTTGTTAATCAAGTTTAAATTTAGCTCCCACACAGTCTCAAAAGAAAAGGAGACAGCCAGGCCCAGAGAGGAAAAACTTCGGAGTGCCTGGGAGGCAAGGAAAACAAGCGTCAAGTCTGCAAGGGCGGCCTGGAAAAACAAAGGGTGCTGATGAGAAGGCTGGGCCACCAGAAAGCTCATTAGCAATCAGATGTAGCCACAGGGACTGTCTCCCATGGGTCAGGGCCAGCCTCGCCACAGACGGAGCCTGTGACTCAGTGGCCGACCTGCTCTCCCACTCAGGGGATCCTCTGGAGGGCCCTGGACAGGGAAGGGATGGGCAGGAAGCCAGGAAACACCACAGTCGAAGTGAAGAAAAGCAACGCTATTGTCCTTATCTACTCACTGATAACAAATAATGAAGGATGGGGAGAAGCATCCCAGGAAGGGACTGAAAAGTCAACACAGGATTCAAAGTGAGTGCCCGAGTGTAGTGGCTGCACTTTGTGTCAGCCCAGAGCTGTTCCCACTCTTTGGAAATTTAAGAACCTCTTAATATCAGTCTATGTTGTGGTCTTTTATACAAGTGAGGATGAATTATATGTATATGGGCTACCTTGCATCTGGCAATCACTTTAAATGAGTTTGTATTTTCTTTGCTCAATAGCAGCTGCGTATATGGGAAAAGAGTGGGTATATGTAGTTTATAATTAATGGCAGAGCCCTCCTCCATCTCTGCCCCCATCCCTGAAGGCTCCCAGGTAGGAATACGGTAATACTCAATTGAAACAAGTGAAATGGGGAAATTAGTATTCATTGAGTACCTATACTATACCTTTCTTAGATGAGGCAGATTATAAAGAATGCCTGTCTTTTATAGAATTGGAAAACAGCTAACTTGGAGAAATTAAGATACCTGTCTCAGGTCCCACTCTTGGAAGTGGGAGCAAGATTTTTATTAAATTGCAGCTCTCTGCATCTCTCCATGTTCCTACTTGTTATATTTGTGAAACAAGAAAGACTGAGAAGGTTCTAATGTTTTAGCAGCCTAAGTAAGCAAACCAAAACCTAAGCTTATAAAGGCCTCAGAGTTTATTTGAAACCTAAGGACAACCAATCAGAAAGAGCCAACAAGGCTTTTCCAAGTAAACTCTTAAGCGATATAGCCAATCAAATATTATCCTTACTTTGCTTCCACCTCTTCTCTATAAAAGTTTTTCCTGCAGCTCCTGTCAGTGTGGTACTCCAAGCAACTCCTGGTTTGCTGCTGCCTAATTCAAATGCATTTTTACTCAAATAAACTATTAACATTTTAATATGTTTAGTGTTAGCATACTTAAATCAGTCCAATTTGATAGGGGTATATTAGGAGCTGGGTGACCACCTCCTATGCACATTTGGGAACGAGTCTTGCATCTTGCACCTGGTAGGACTTTTGGTCCTTTATGTCCTATACTAGATGCCCATTGCACGAAGATTCATGCAAGAATAGGCCTTCCTTCCCCTGGCTGCCAGCACCCATTTTCCTCCAGCACCTGGTACCCAGGCCTTGACTCCGGCTGCAGTGGAGAAACCAAGCTTCTTTAGTCTTCAGTCATCTTCAGTTGTTGCTCTGTGCCTGTGTATGCAAATTAACCAGCCATATTTGTTGGGTTGATTTGCATACTCACTCCTGATTGCTGGTGGGTGTCATGGAGGTATGATCAATTTACATATTTCTCTTTTATTAATGTAGATGCTATTGATCAGATGCTGTAGTGATGAGTGAATGAAGAGGGATTCGGGCTTCATGGAGATGGAAGGTACAGGACAGCTAAATGAGCAGTATATTATAGGAACTTTGACTACATAAGTAAATATAAAAATATTGAAATGAGGAATGAACATTGGGGCCATTATTCCCAAGCATTTCTTTACTTATGTGCTATCAGTATCTGATGTCTACTAAATCTCTTCACCCAGGGCACTAGTTTTCAAATGTGCTCAGATTCCTCCAAGCCCTTCAGGAATCCCCTTGGAAAGCAATGACCAGTGTGCCAGGCCCAGCTCAGGCCAGAACCCCTGCTTTCACCAAAGGTGCTTTCTGTTGGGTTCCCTTGATGGGTTTTGTTTGAAGAAAGTTGCTTCTGCTTTTTAAAAAAATGTTTAAAACAACTATACCAAATTACTTGTATAGCCTGGCTGGTAATGGACCCTCAAAAAGTATCTGTTGGCCTAGGATAGACTACTTGACCCACCAATGATTTTTCTGGATCAGTCATATTTAATCCTTATTTAAAATAACAACTAGAGATAGTATCAGAAACACTCATGTGTCTTCATGGAAGGTGAAAACATGGCATTATCAGTGTGGTTCAGGTTGGGAGATGAGGGAAAGCAGGTTGTTGTTGCCTGACCTGTCTGTAGGGATAAGGAGATCTTTAAAAGGTCAGGGCGCATATGAGCTGTCATCCTACCCAAGATACTCACTCAACTCACACTTTCAGCTTTGGACTATTAGACCCTTAGCCCCTTTTTTTCAGTTGGGAACAGATGCTCCCTGTGGTCCCTTCTTCTCTGAGAGAACAGAAACATTATGGCTTTCCTCTGGGAAGCCATTTTTACCACGCACACATTCTCCAGAGCTTCCCAGACCACACAGAACGAGGGAAGTTGCTTTCTCAAACTTGTTAGTTGACTGCGACATGATGAGTTACAGACAGATAAGATGCCCTGTGGGGGTAATATTGCACCGATGAGCAAAGAATGATGAAGTGAGCAGCATTAAAAAGAATAGCAATAGCTGCCATATATTGAAGACTTACTAAGAACTAAGCATTCCATGATTCACCCCTATGAAGCAGTTACCCTAACCAATTTACTATGAGGGACTGCAGCTTGCTTAAAATGCTCGGGTGGCTCTCCATTCTAATTGGAAAAGAGTCAAAGCACTTTATCTTGGTTCCCAGGCCCTAGGTAATCTGGTTCAACCTTTCCTCTCTCCTGATTTTCTCTTTCCACTCTCCCTTTCGCTAGCATTGCTCAGTCTTGTGGCAGTAAAAGCTTATTTGGGGACACACAGTTCTGCTGCCCTTCCCCCACCCTTCGCACGGTTGTATCCTTCATGTCATTTGGGTCTCTGCTCAGCTGTCCACCCACTCCTAAGAGGCCTCACCTGTCCATCCAGTAAAGTAGCCTGTCCCTCCCTGACCCCTGGATCATTCTCCATCTCATTCTCTCGTTCCATTTTTGAAGCCTTACTCACCAATCTCTGACATTTACTTACCTGCTTCTTTGTTAATATACTTGTTTTCTTTCACTTAAGGTAAACTGTGTGAGGATTTGTTCAGCATTTTATGCCCAGAAGCTTCATTTGTTGAGTGAATAAAAGAGGGATTGAAAGTTAAGTAGTTTATGTTGGATCACAAGCTAGTGCAGGCTGAGTCAGGCCCTAAGCTCATGTCTGTCTGTCTGTCTCTGTTCTTAACAAACATCAGTCATAGAAACGGGGTGCCAGGAGTGAGGGAATCTAAGATAGGATGATGCCAAGTCGCACAGCACTTTTTATTCCATGATTTAGCTGAGGCTAGAGAGTGCCCACACTCTAAAGCAGTGTTTCGCAAAGAGAGAGAGAGCCACCTCACTGGTATCAGAATCACCCGGGAAGCTATTAAAAGTGTATGTGTAATCTAATGAACATTATAAACTGATGAACAAAATAGAACCAGAGACATAGAAGCATGGGACAGACTGATGAATCTCAGAGGGAAGGCAGGTGTGTGTGTGTGTGTGTGCGCTCGCGCGAGCGCGCACACACGCACAAGTGGGGAGAGATTAACCAAAGAATTTATATGCATATATGCATAACCCATGGACATAGACAATAGTGTGTCTCTGAAGCCCTGGGTAGCGGGTGGGGACAGGTGCAGGGTGGAGGGGGCCAATGGGGAAAAAAGAAGAACATCTGTAATATTTTCAACAATAAAGATAAAATTTTTTAAAAAGAAAGAAAAAAAGTGTGGAGCATCAGGCCCCACCCTAGATCTACGAAGTGAACTCTCGAGGTGTTATCACAGTGGTTGGCATTTATAAACCATCTTCACAAGTTCCTCATGAATGATCAAACACGGGCTTAAAGGAAATTTGCTTTTGGCTGCACTGTTTTACTTCTTTAGGCAGCCAGTGTGTACGAAGATATATTCCAAGCACCCTATAGGCTTATTTTTTTAAATATGTGTTTTTATTGATTTCAGAGGAAAGGAGAGGGAGAGAGAGATAGAAGCATCAATGATGAGAGAAAATCATTGATGGGCTGCCTTCTGCATGCCTCACATTGGATCGAGCCCATAACCCGGGCATGTGCCTTGATCAGAGTGAATCGGACCATGACCTCCTGGTTCATAGGTCAACACTCAACCACCGAGCCAAGCTGGCTGGGCCCTAAAGGCTCGCTTTTATAATTTGATCTTGAGATCCTTTGGCCTTAAACTTCCTTCGCTTTGAATGAGTTACCTTTTGTAATTTGTTATTTTAAAGTTTAGTTTACAAACAAAAACCTAAGCAAAGCCCTTTTGTCTGTGGGGACTGCATGGCTACCAAATGGAGTGACCTGAACTATGGAGCTTTTCTATGCAGTTCAGTGTTTGGACCACAGAGTTGGAAAATCTTTTTATCTGAATTCCTGTTGGTTGATCTCATCAACTTTCACTTTTAATGGACTCAAAACATTGATTCTTGCCTGGCTTGAAACACAGAGGACACTGGACTGGACCGGACTTTATTACGGAGCAGAAACTTTGGGTGGTGTATAAAAACACTGAGCTGTAGAAATCCTCATGCCTAGACCAGATGCAGTCCTATAAATTACACAACTGGCTAAAGTTACCCAACCTCTTAGCCTCAGTTCCTCCATCAATATAATGAAGAGATTGGGATGAATGCTCTCTAGCGTCCCTTTCCAGTTTTTAGAACATATTGTCTCCGTGGTTTGCGCATGGAAAGGGTGGGATGGGTGGTAGATATAAAACTTTCCCAGTTGTCTAGAAGAAAAGAATCTCAGTAAAATAGCCACATTTCAGAGATTGTCTTTCCCCCAGCCTGCCAGGTAAGACGGTTTCCGAAGGTTTTCTTTCTCTTCTCTTCCCCCATTCCTTTACACAGCTGCTTCCTGCCCCCTCCTCAAGAAGTCACTCACTCTCTTTGTGTTCAGGTTTCTCCATCTGTGAAATGTGAGGTTGAGTGCCCATCCGCCTCCCAGGGGTATTCTGTGTCTGTGACTCCATTACAGAGCATTCACTATGCTGAGCATTATCTACAAGCTACGTTTGCCATTTCCTTCCTTTCCTTTCTTGATCATAATTTGATCCTAACTTCCTTGGGAGCCTCTTGTCTTCACAATTTGTCAGTGGTTCTAATCCTGTTTTAGCATAATTTAGAGCTATGGTGATGCTAATGCTGTCATTGATCACGAACTGAGGATTGGCAGAAAGCCTTTTAAAAACCGTGTTCTAATAGTGAAGAAAAGAGTCGAAAAACAAAGAAGCAAACCAAAACCAAAAATACCCCCTAGAGATACCATAGGAAAAAGGACCCATCTAAATGAAGTAATTTACACAAGATGGGGTTGCCAGATAAATTATAAGGCATTCAGTTAAATTTGAATTTCAAATAAACAGAGGATACATTTTTAATGTAAGCATGCCCCATGCAAAGGACATGTCTATACTAAAAAAAATCTTTCTGATGTTTATCTGAAATTCAAGTTTAACTGGGTGTCCTGTATTTATAATTATTAAAGCTGGCAGCCCTAACAAGATATTTAAAGGCAAGCTTTCTGTCCAGTAACTTCTGCTTGAGATAAACTGAGGCTCCAACATGTGACCGGGCTTTTTTTTTTTTTTACTTTTTCAAACGTTAAACAGAGAAATACTCGAAAGTTGACAAGGGGAAGAGGTTGAAACGTCTCCACAGTTTTTAATGCTAAAAGGCATCTGGGAAAACAAGAGATACGGTTGCACTGAACTCTTAGTGTCCAGGGGTATTTGATCCTAGAAAAAATAAACAAACAGTTGGCAATTCCATGAGAAGTTCCAGTTCTCCTATGTTTAATAGAGACAGTGCAAGAATTTTCTAAAGGTTGTATAAATTGTAGTATTTAAGGAGTTCTGTTGACAGTACTGATAAACAATGGGAGGATTTTCAGAAAGTCCTTGGTTCTAAAGCACTCAGTGCCAAAGATAAGGTTGAACTATATGGGCACTGACTCTGTGGTCATTCTACCCAGAACCCCACAATAGTCACCCAGCAAAGGCTTCAGCACATACAAGCGAAGGGTTGTACACATGCGCACTGAAGCTCCCCCACACAACCACAGAGCACCATCCTTGACATCTGTATTCTCTACAGCCACTTCAGGTTGAACTTTGAGAGATGCTCAATTGACTGACTACAGTGATAGTAGACCATCAGCTCCCTTCCTTTCTTTACCAAACCAAACCAAACAAAAAGAGCTTTTATCTAATGTTCTTCAGCAAATAAAATGTTCCAAAAAAAGAAGCAAAAGAAAAGAAAGAAAAAAAAAAATCAAGAGTTGTGACTAGCGCTACTATCCCATCCAGCACTACTCCAAGTGTTAGGGGTGGAAATGGAGTTCTCGGGGTGCTGCGAAGAAAAGAATTTCCTGAGGCCCCCATGGGAGGATGGGGTTTTGTGGAAAGCTTTATTGATGACGCAAAAGTAAGGGGGTTCTCCTCCAAGGTCCCATCTCTGTCTGTCTCACCATGGAAGAAGCCCAATCTTGTCTTCACAGAGCCAGAAGTAAGGCTATTGCCCAGAACTAGTGTTCCTATTGCAGCCCAACCCCAGCATCCTGCTTGTGGAGCCTGCATGACCATGGACCAGGCGGCTGCTCCAGGCCACATGGCCTTGGAGAGAGAACAGGTAAACACATGGGCAAATGCGGGTCACAGTGCCAGAGAGAGCAAGTGTGAACGAGAGCAAGCAAGAGCAAATAGGAGAGAGAGAACTCTTTGTCCAGGGATTTTAACCAAAAGTTTCTTCAACCTAATGAACTAACTTTCCAAGACTTCACCCGCTTCTAATGAGGTTCCCCCCAGCCAATCCATTGTTCCCCAGGCTAGACTGATGGGCAAGCACCTCCCCTGCATTACCCTGACTTCATTGCACATGCACCCATCTCCCCTTTTGTTCAACCCCTTCTCCTAGTGAACTTCCGGGAGTGGCCCATGCTCCCTCAGGAGCATGAAGCTGCAGTTTCCGGGTGAAGCTGCCCAGTTGACCTGCTTACAATGCCTGGCCTCCCCTTTTCTCTCTTCTCATTATTAATATTAATTAATAGCTAGCGAATCACAATAACACAAGTATTGTCTGCCGTCTATTGCTGGTTTGTGAACTATTTTATTCACAGGAAAATTACAGAAATTTGGGATAATCATTTAAAAACCTTTATATTATTCCACAAAATAATATCAAGTCTGTTGCACTAAAATGAAAAATCAGATCTTGTCTTTTATTTTTTTTTTTACTACTAGCTTTATTTTCTATTGATTTGTTTTACTATAAGTTTCTTAAGAGTAGCAGTCATTAAAGGACCATCATATTGTGAAAGATAAAAGATACACTAATTTGGGTGCCCTTTATGATAAATAACGCTTACAATGGCTTAAATTAAAATCAGTAAATTTATCAATTCACACTAAATAGTAATTACAAACCAGGAACTTGGCTAAGTACTGTGGGTAAAGTGATGAATAAGACACACATAGTTCTGGGGATCCTACGTTCATACAGTACATTCCAGGGAAAAATACAGATAACAAAATTACAAAAAGGAGGTGGAAAAATGCAAGGTAATACATAGAACACTATAAGCTGGTTGAAGATTCTGAGACACATTTGCAGAGGAAATTACACAAGGTATGCTAGTCTGAAATTCAGAGGAGAGATCTGAGCTGGAAATATAAATGTGGAACCATCCTCTGCAGGTGTTAATTGAGGGCTTAGGAATAGATAAAATACATCTACTATTCATTCTGAGCCTCTGCCTCCATTTTATAAGAATTGGATCTATCCTATCAGCCTCAAGCCTGCTTAAATCTCTCCTATCTTAAAAAATATTCTCCATTCCGTTTTCCTACTCTTTGCGTCATTGCTCTCATCCCTCTCCTAGACAAACTCTTTGAAATTGGACCTATACCTTTGTCTCCACCTCTTTACCCCTAATTCATCCCTCAAGGCACTGCAGTGCAATTTCTCTACCTGCCATTCTATTAGAATTGTTCTTTCTAAGATGGATTATAAATATCTTTATAATTGTCATATTCAAGTGACTTTTTTTCCAGTTTTTATCTTATGTGACTTCTTTGCAGCATTGGACATTATTGACTTCATTCCTGCCACTTTTTCCTACCTTAGTGTCAGTAATAGTGCTCTTGAATTTCTTCTTCCCCTATAATCACATTCTTAATCTGCACTGTGGACTCCTTGTTAATGCTCTGCTCAAACATTTGTGTTCCTTGGGTATTGTCATTGACCTTCTTTTTGAAGATGATCCAATTGCATGATCTTATTTACACCCTATTTATATCTATGATCTATGGAAAGATGATCTCCAAATTTTTAATTTTAAAAAAATCTATTTTATTGATTATGTACAGAGAGGAAGGGAGAGAGATAGAGAGTTAGAAACATCGATGAGATAGAGTCATCAATGAGCTGCCTCTTGCACACCCCCTACTGGGGATATGCCCGCAACCAAGGTACATGCCCTTGACCGGAATCAAACCCGGGACCTTTCATTCCCCAAGCCGAGGCTCTATCCATTGAGCCAAACCGGTTTTGGCCAAATTTTTAATTTTTGAGGAATGTCTATCCAACTGCCTGCTAGAAATCCACCTCTGTGACCTAAAGATGCTTTAAACTCAGCATGTCCAAAACTGAATACTGATTATTGGTATCTGCAAAAAACAGAAACAAGTATCAAACAGTCCCTGCCTTTAAACTGAGGGTGTCATTTACTTAAGAAATATATATTTTGCATCTCCAGCCTTTTCTCTCCATTTCTATTCCCTTGTCTATCTTCATTCCTTTTCTGGAACAGCTTCCTCTGGCTTCCCTAAGCCTGAAACTGTCTCAATCTTTTCTAGCACTTGTTACAATAGATCTTATTTAATTTGCAAAGTCTGTTTCCCCATCTAGACTATAAGCTCTTTGAGTAAAAAGATCTAGTTTCGTTCACCCTTCCTGTACTTAATACAATGCCTAGCAGATAATAGTTGCTCAGTGTGTGTGTGTGTGTGTGTGTGTTAATGAACACTCTTTAGCTCAGAAAAGGCTATCTAGGTGACACTGAATGACTTTCCAAACTCCTGTTAAATATTTGAGACAGCTATGAGCCATATTTTTTTTTTTGCTGCTATGAAAACTGAAACTCTAAGAAGAGAAGTATAGTAATCACTGGCAATTGTACAGTTTTTTCTTTCAAAGTTCTTTGATATTTTAAAGAATTTCATAAACAGTAAACTATAATATGTAAATGATCATCATTATTATGTTATCCCTGAGACACAGCTGCATAATAAGTTAGTTCTAAATATCTCCACTTCACAAATGCAAACAGACTTAGGGCCTACCAGCCATTCAAAACCAGGCTCAGTTTTTCTCATGCACGCAAGCACTATGAGAACTCAGTGATTTTTTTTTTTTTTTTTTTTTTTTTTTTTTTTTTTTTTTTTTTTTAGCTGCCAAGGTTCCCTACCAATGTCCAAAAGTACATAAGAGGAGGAATCAAGTGACTTGGGCTGGAGTCTTGACTCTACTTCTGACTGGTTCTGAGTTAACACAAAGTCCCAAAATCAACTTCTTGAATCGAATGGAATAATATGTGCCTAAATGCTACAGTCTATAGAACTCTGTGTGGTACCATTTCTGTTTTTTCCTTAGACACGGCAGACCACTTGTGACAACCATTGTCTCTCTTTCTGGCCTTATAACACCAAATTAGAATGATTAATTTAGTGCTAGACACTACATCAGTGCTTAATGCATGTTAAATTAATTAAAAACTATATATATATATATATATATATATATATATATATATATATATATATATAAAATGTGGCTATAATAAAATAAAAAATAAAGTGATTACTTGAAAGTTGAATACAAATACAACAAAGGGACAAGATTTCATCTATTCTAAGTCTCCTGATGTAGAAAAAGAACCTAGAATTTTGATAGATTCCATCCTTTATACCACTCCAGACATAAAATAAAGATGGAGAACTAGGTACCTGGCTAAGGAAGGCCATTAAAACAGACTCAAACGCATTTGTACCCCAAATAATCGCACCTTTTGGTTTTCAGTTATATAAACCCAAGACTGTTAGCGCTTTCATGAAACAGGATCTGAACTACAAGTTACTGACATTTGAGTGGTGGCTGGAGCCAATTTTGAATCATTTCATTTCATAAGAAGATGCTTAATTAATGGCTTAATAAATTAACAACATCAAATCAATGCTTTCTGGAAGATTTGAAAAATCCCAGACACCACAGTCTTTAAGGAAAAGGAAAAATCCTTTTCACCCAGCACACCCTTTCTCACCCAGTCAGTGCTGATGGAAGTCCAGACCTAACTCCGAGTCTTTCCCCCACCCCCACCCCCCCAGCTATCTGCAGGGGGGACTCCTTGCCGTACGTGTTTAAGCCAAATGCTTCTGGATCTATATCGAGGAAAAAACCAAAGAACTTTTCCCAAACGGTAGCTGCACATTCTGCTCTCCTGCCTGATCACACAAAACCCAGAGAGTTTCTAAAGCTGAAGGACCAGCCGGGACTTCTCTGTGAGGCTCAGAGTCCCACCTCCGGCCACACCATCAAATTCAAAGGCATGTCCCGAGGCACCGAGGCAATGCCTGCTGTCCTTTCAGGCTGAAAGCTTCATTTGTCTCCAGTTCCCCTGAGACCCCAGAGACAAGAGCTGCTTTGACAACTGCCCACTCTCCTAGGGGGTCACCTGTTGCTTTGCCCAGGTCACCGGAGGTCAGCTTCTCAACAGGATTTTTTTTTTTTTTTAAAGAGGCAGTCATGGGTCTGTCCATAAAAGGATCTCTTTGAGGTTGGTGGAGAGAGAGAGAAAAAAAAAAGCTTAGCATTTTGTGTTCCCCGTTAGACCCTCTGGAATGAGCTGGCCTGGGAACAGGCTTGTGAGCAGTTCTTGTTGGAGGACGGCCAGCCGAGGCAGCCCAGACGATTTTCACAGGACCTCTCGCTGCCATGGCTCACCCGGCTCACCCCGAGGCGGCCACCTCCTGGCCCCCATCCCACCCCCTTCCCCAGGCATCTGTTGAGCAGCACAGGGCTTTACAGAGGCAGCTGCCTCCTGATGGGATCAAGTAAGTTAGAGTCAAGGACAGGAAGCCAGATTTACACAGAAACGCAAGATGAAGAACGGCATTTGTGGATGACCATAGGGAGCCTTCCCTCTGCTTTGCCTCCTCTCCTTGTTCTGAAAATGCCAAGGTCCCCCTGCCCAAAGCCCTTTCCCACAGCACACCTTAACTGGTACCCCTGCTGGCAGGACTCCCTCCCTTTGACACCAGTAGCTGGTCTGTGTGCAGCTGGTCTGTCTGCTACTCCTTTCCCTTGGCCCGTGCCCTTCCTGCTGGAGACCTTGGGCAAGGTCAAGTGAGCAGCCCAATGTGCTGGGCTGGCGCAGTGTGGGAAACCAGGGCAAGGGGCAGCCGTGGGCAGCGCTCAGATCCTCAGTGGGAGGGAGCTGCAGTTCCCAACGTGGAGGAAAGAAACCACCCATTCTTCTGCCTTCCCCCTGCCCCTCCAAGAGTCAAAGGGCCGCCCACACAGAGGAGACCTGCTTACCGCCCCCTTGAACTTGAGTGCCTTCCCTCTGCTCTCCCCTCCCCACTCCACTAGGACAGCTGTGCATTTTCAAAGACAGAATGTGAAGGTTTTCTTCCTCACACCGTCTGAATTTTGTTACGTCTACACTTTTATTTAAAAAAAAAAAAAAAGTGAATGATTCTAGAAAAGCTGATTTAATTCTCATGAAAATCATAGAATTTCATGCCCTGGGCTTTGGGCTCAGGCTCTGTTTCTGTCTGTCCAGCAATAATGCTATCTTGCTTTTCTCAAGACTCACTTCAAATATCTCTTTCCCTGCGGAGCCTTCCAGATGCCCACGGATATTCCCTCCTTTCTAGACTCTGTCAGGACAGACACTGCTTAGTTGTTTTGTTTGTTTTCTTAAATATATTTTATTGATTTTTTACAGAGAGGAAGGGAGAAGGACAGAGAGCTAGAAACATCGACTACGGATGTGCCCGCAATCAAGACACATGCCCTTGACTGGAATTGAACCCGGGATCTCTTAGTCCAGGCTGACGCTCCATCCACTGAGCCAAACCAGTGAGGCCTACTACTTAGTATTAATGAAGTTCTTTAGCTACTGACAGTGAAGCATGGGTTTTAACGTTCTTCTCCAGGTACTGCTACCTGGAAACTTCACAAATGCCCTTCATCCAATGCCCCTATGGCCCAGCCCAGGCACTTGGGGTTGGGACTGGGAGACACAGAACCTGATCATTCCATGGGCTGGAGCTCACAACTTTGACTCTACTCTACCAAGCCCCTTCGTTGCCCAGTTCCAGCTCCAAAACTACCAAGAGGCAGCACAACCAAAGGCGAATTCACTCATTCTCAAAGGAAGTGTAGATTTGGGACCATGACTTCCAGAGACAAACCTATACAAGACAATCAGGAGGAGAACAAAGGCACCCCAGCCTGGTCCACTAACACAGCCTTCTGCAGCACCAAGCCTTTATTAGATTTGGTGTGTGTTCTTTTGGAATCTGCACATGTTCTTATTGTTGTTTGTTTAAGCCTGCAGCGGTCTCGTCCTCAGAGCTCACCCGCTCCTCAGAGGCTGATGGATGCCAGTTACTGTTTAGTTGCTGGTAGGATGCTATTTGAGGGAACCACATCTGAGGATGCTGGTGCTGGTGAAGCATCTTTTTAGTTGAATAATGCAAGACAGCACATTCGGGGAGGTGGAAGGCATGCAGCGGTAGTTCAGAAGGAAGACAAAGAGGAAACAGACTGCTGAGCCTGGTGGGAACCAGGGTGGGACGGGGTGTCCCTCACATAGAGACAAAGATCCCAGCAAATTACCACAATGCCAAACAGAAGGGGCCGTGACAGACATAATGGAACCAACCGCATCCCTCCTTTATCCAATAGTTAAGAGAAAAATCACCGTAGATGCTTTTGTTGTTTTCAGACAAGAGGGTCTTGAAAGACATGTGTAGTATCTCTTTGACACGCCTTTCACAAAGTCCCCGGGTGAAGTGATAGAGGATGCACACTTCCGACTATAACCACAGTCTCAAGCTGTTGAGATAGTTCCTTTCTGAACGTAATTCTTTTTATTGCACTATGGCTGGTTAATTCCTCCAACTCTTGAAAGGCTACCTGGAAGTTGTTCTCTCATCTTTTCCCCTTGAAATTCCAGTGTCTTTTCAAGCCTACCTCCAGCTCCAGGGGCCTCAGCGCAGCTCTAAGGAGCTGGCCAGCTCTGCTTCTGGGTGGTTGCTCCAGGGATGGATCACGGCCCTCCCTCTTTGCTCGTTCCTTGGGTTGTACAGAGCTGCACGACTCCACCAAAGGAAGTGGCCACTCTGTGTACACGGTTTGTGCAAATTTCCTCACCAGTGGCTTGTTGTTGTCTCAATGGAGAAACAGGGAAATGCCGAATGGATTTTGAAAACGGGAAATGCAGTGTCAGTAGAGAAGGAGGTGAAAGGCAGGGTGAGTGGTGAGGTGGGGGAGACATAACTGTGGACACCTGGACTGAGGGGCTAGAGGTGTGATGAAGTGAGTGATAGATGACTCAATTGCATAAGCTCTGGTGCCATTCTATCTTTCACCAATGTCTTTGAAATTCTGTTAGCAGCTGTTGCGGAGTGTCTTTTTCTTTTCTTTCTTTTTTTTTCTTTTCTGATGCAAGTTCGCATTTTTTTTTTTATTTTTTTTTTTGTCCTGCACTGGTCAGCTAATCCTAGGCTGGCTTATTGGTGCTTTATTCTTCTTTAACGATATCCTCTTTAGATAGTCCATCTTGCTCCAACTATAAGCATCCGCACATTCACACACCTACGCATGATGCCTTTTGCTCCCGTGTTGTTTCATTCTGTGGACGTTTTGAGACTGAGTCAACAATCTAGCAGGAGACATTAGTCACTGAGCTCAGAATTTGTGGCTTCTAGCCCAGTGGGTGCTAATTCTGGCTGCACATTTGAATCAACCAGGAGCCTTTAAAAAAAAACACAGATTTCTTGTTCCCACCCCAGGCCACCCAAATGGGAACCTCTGCATACAAAGTCCAGATATTCCTGTTTTTTGAAGTTGCCCTGTAAACCCTTGCAACAAGCCTAGCGTGTGTCTGGGGCCAGCTATTGGGAAACACAGCTCTGGCTTCTAGGTCACTCGATTATTTAGACGCTGCTGTTTCCTGAGCTTTGAAAGCAAAGCAGAATTACCCTTCACCACGGATGTTTTATTACTGGATCGCTCTTGCTTACAGAGCTACCTCTCGTGGCTTGAGTACATTGTGGGAAATTATCCTAGGTTGACCCTGCAATTTTAAAATCATATCATAATTATATCCTATCTGTCTACTATACTTCCCTTGTCTGGAGCCCAAATCTCTTCTCACTAAACTGTTCATGTCCTGTTTTCATTCAGCAAGAATCACTGTTCTGTACTGGTGTATCCTTGTAGTCATTTAAAACTAAGGTCAGCTATCTTTGCCTTTATTTATTTAGTCTTTATCATCCTTCTTGTATTCCAAATTCACATCGTTGACTCAAATGGCTTGTCATATCCCACTTTTTTGTCTCAAAATTTATAAATATTCTTCCTCTGAGCTGCATATGGCTTATACCACCTTTACCAGGGATACAGGTTGGGGGTGGGGGAGAGATCTACTGAACACAAGGATAATGGAAACCTGGTAGGTGGGATGGGAAGCAGAATCACTACATGATTTGGGGGAACCTAGAACTTTTAATTACAGTGGTGCCTCGCATAAAGAACGCCTCGCACAGCGAACGCTGCACACAACGAACTTCATTTCATGATTCATACAACGAACTTCGTTTCACACAACAAAGTCGCCCGAGCTTCCACGACCGCTTTGCCCGAGCTTCCACGACTGCTTCGCCCGAGCTTCCACGATCGCTGCTGATGTATTGCATCCTTCCGCGCAGGCACTGCAGGCAGTCGTTAGTCACTGCGCTTAACTTAAGCACGTATCGCGGCAATCGTTCTTCATTACGAATTAAATCACGCACGAATCACGGCAGTCGTCCTTTTAAGTTAAACTCAATATTTTTTTTATATCATGGCTTCTAAAAAAAGCAGGAAGGTGATTTCTGTTGAAATGAAACAGGAAATAATTAGAAGGAGTGAATGTGGGGTAAAACAGTGTGACCTCGTCAAAGAGTTTGGCCTCAGCAAGACCACCATTTTCACCATTTTGACAAATAAGGATGCAATCAAATCAGCCAAAGTAGCCAAAGGAGTATCAAAACTATTTCATGAAAAACATAGGTCTTCAATCCACGAGGAAATGGAGAGGCTATTAGCGATTTGGATTAAGGACAGGCAGGTGAAAGGTGACGTAACAACCCAAGATATTATCTGTCACAAAGCCAAGAGAATTTATGACGATCTAAAGAAAAACGTCCCTGGAAGTAGCAGCAATCAAGATACTGTACTTTCTAGTGAGAGTTCTTAGTTCCCACCATGTTGCTTTGAGGATGAGAGTTTGGGTCCTTCCTTTCAGAGCTCTAGCGGGGGTGGGGTAGGGTGGGATGTGGGGGTATCAGGGTGCTGAACTGGAGCCTGGAAGCCTCACTGTGATTGGCATTCCTTGGAAATGGAGGCTGGACTAAATTCTGTGTTTTCTGGGTCTCTAGAAGGGCTCTGTGAAACAATTAGAACAGGGAGTACTGAGAAATGAGGGAACTGACATTGTGGGGGTAGGGGCGGGGGAGCTGTGCTGACAGAAATCAAGGATCCGGGTAAGAGTTTAAGGCCATTGGCACTTCTAGAAACCCAAATTCAAATTCCCAGTGAATGCAGCACTGGATGAGTTTATCATTTGTGTAGTTATTGTGTGTCAAGGGCTATGATAGTGGGAAGGAGCAGCACCAAAGGGAAACAAGGGAAGGGAGCAAAGGGAAGGTGGTGGACATTCTAGGGAGGAGCCCACAGAACATGGGAGGAAGAGTCAGGAAGACTAAGGACTTGAGAGTCTTTGGTTCTTGAAGTACTTGCTAGTTTGTGTTTAGTGCTCAAGAAAATGATGGTTGATTAGACCTTGCTCAGTCACCCTATTATGAATTCCCAATCAAGAACTTCTCTTTCAATAGTTGTGGTCTCTATCTGCCCTTTTTAAAGTTACAGATGAATCTTAGATGAACCATGTGGGTATGAAAATCATAGGACAATTGCCTTTTTCACGTTTGCATGTTATGTATTACCCCTCTACAGAAACTCCTTAGTGACCACTCCACAACAGATAGCACTTCAGCTTCAGTTTCACTTTTTCTGGAATTATTTTCCCACTCTCCTTGATTCAATATAATATTAATTTTAATGTATAAGGTATGTGGTGCCATCAACCAAAAGAATATTAATAAAAAGTAATGGTATTTTCTTTTTTTTCTTCTTTTTAAAAAAATATATTTTATTGATTTTTTTTGCCCCCCTCCCTCTCTCCCATACATACCCTCCCTCCCCAGAGTTTTATGTCCATTGGTTGTACTTATATGCATGTATACAAGTCCTTCGATTGATCTATTATCTCCCCCAGATCTTCCTCCCCTCCCCACTGTAATTTGACAGTCTGCTTGGTGCTTTACTGTCTCTGTATCTATAAAAGTAATGGTATTTTCCTGACTATGCAAAAATGACTATCATGTACTAGATCATAATTTATGCACATATAAAATGTCTTTAAAAATATATTCAGAAGTCCCCACCTCCAAACTCATGAACTCAGATTGTGGAAATGATGCTTGATTTCAGCACATCAGTAGTACTAAGATCAAATAAAATGCAGTTGAAAATTTAAAAAATTAAACATCTAAAATGAATATGTTTTCTTTTTCTCTTTAAGAAAATGCTTTGTTTAATTCATCAAATGAGACAGGGAAGTTCTATACTTAACCACCACAAGGCTCCTAATTCGTTAAAGATGTTTTCTCTTAGGAGGGGGAATCATCAGATGCAAGAAAGTCAAAGCTAACCTAGGGTCTGTTACAAAAGTAAGAATTGCCCAATGACCTCCCACTTCCTCTTCTTTTGGTTTCTTTATGAATGAACTCTTTGGGGAGGAACCTTGCCATGATGCTCTCAGATCTCTTGATAGAACACGGATACAAACCACATAAGTAAAGTGTTCTCTGTTCCATAATCACTTTTCTCTGGGTATCTTAAAACGTTAGATCAAACCAGTGAATCCTTTGCATTTAATAGAGGATGAAAAAGTCTTAACAGTTTGCAATTTACTAGCATACTTAATTTTTACAAAAGATCATTCTAAAACTGTAGCAAAATTTGGTCATTTTCAATTAAGAAGAAAATTAGGATTCAATGCAGCTTTGCATACAAACATTCAGCATTTGGGGCAGCTGCAAATCCATGCAGCTGAAGATAAAACATTTTTGGGATACTTGGTGGTAAAGTCAAGGTTATTATCACAGACACAAATTCTGAAGAGAAATATTTGTGAACATAAAGTGACATTCAACCCCCCTCACCCCCCACTTCCCCACTTCCGCACCAATTCAACTGCCAGGAATCTGACAAGTATACCTTATATCAATAGGAAGGAATTCAAAGAAGTGAATAATGACAGTAAGTGTTTTGCTCAACTATGTATTTCGTAACTTGAATATAGGTGCCTAAATCGAATTAATTGGTATAATCAGTAGATGATTCTAGTGTAATAAACGTGTGGTTCAATTACATTTAGTGTCTAAGAGTATTAGAAAAATTATTCTATTTTAGGCTCCATGTAAAAAATAGGAAATAAGCATCCACATCATCAGGAATAGCTATCAAACTTCCATTTGTGGATTCTTCTGTACCAACAGGAAGCTTTAGATGGAAAGAACTGGCTCTTGCTAATTATCATTTGCTTCAGTGTCTTTCAGAAGTTCTTCAGTGTTGACGCAGAATTATCCCCATTTGCATCTGGGACTACAGTAAGCTGATATTCGGGGGACATATTTAACAGCTCAGCTACGACGATTCCACTCCTTACAGGGCCAGATGATTCCCCTTCCTCAACACTCTTCCTGTCTTCTTACTCTATTTCCCTTAGATAAGCATGATGGTAATTGAGAGCAACAGATGATGCATGAAAAAAAATCTAATTTTTAAGAAGGAACTAAATCCAGTTCCACTCAATTGTTAAGAATACACTATCCATCTGGCACTAATAAAGATGCTGAGAAAACAAGAATAGTAAGACAGAGCTCCCTGTCCTTATACAGTTTTTACCAAGTGAAAGTGCAGATTCTTATAAAATGATGTGAGAAGCTCTAAAATGGTTACAAGGCCCTAGTTTTATGAGAAGACAATGGGAAGCACTATTTATTCCATCTGGCAAGGGCAATCAAAGCGTTTAGAGGAGACATCTCCGAGCATGTCAAGATCTAAATGAAGAGGTCATCTAGTCCAGGGGCTCCTATGAACCCAATCTCATAGCACCAAAAAGCCTTTTGTAAAGCATAGGACATATGTCAGGTGATCTATCAGCAGGGAAAACTTGCATTTTTGGATTTATCTTGCCAAGAGCAGACATTAAGACAAGCTATCAAGCAATAGGCTAGTCTCTCTTATTACCATTTGGTTTCATTATTTACTGCTACCACAACAAACTACAATAAAACTTAATGTCTCACAGCAACAGAAATGTATTACTTCTCACAAATTTCTACATGGGCTGAGAAGGTGTGCCTCACATGGTGTCAGCTAGGATAGTGAAGGGTTGAAAGCAGCCTCACTAGCATGTCAGGTTGGCCATTAGCTGGGTTGTCAGCCTGGGCCATTGCTTCTCCTCCACATGGACCCCTCCACATGGCTACTTGGATTTTCTCACCAGATGGTAGCTGGGTTTCAAGAAGAAATATTCTATGAAAAAGGAGTGGAAGCTACAGATTTCTTAAATCCCAGCCTCGAAAGCTAAACATCACTTTGGCTCTGTTCAGTTACAGAATATAGGTCACAGGGCCAGCCCAGACTCCAGGGGAGGGAAAACAGATAGAATGACACAGTCACATAGCAAAAGGCCATGTGGTATGGGCAGTATGCTGTGGCCATGTTTGGGAACACTATCTACCATCCGCCGTTTAAAAAGTGAAGGGACATTTTAATACTGACATATTTAGAAGGACACAATCTCAGACTAAAGAACGATAATTTATGTTGAATAAATCTAGCTTAATGGAAAAACACTACATTGTTTATATATTTTTTTTATGTTCACTAAATTCCAGAGACAGCAGACAAGGTTTAGAAACCAATTATTTAAGCCAGAAGTTTTCACATCTACTTAATGACCCACAAGAAATACATTTTAACATCCCAAATGAGCACATACATATACACAGAGCAGATAAAAAGTTTTAAATATTACACTTCAAATAATTTCTCTTCTATTTTGTCTATTCCATTTAAAAACTAATGTCATTAATATCCCAGTAGATTACATGCACAAACCAATAATTGGGAATTTTTTTTTTTTAAATTCTAACTATTCTCCATATTCTCTCTCTACTGAATACCTTAAAATGGTGATAAGACTACTAAGAATGTCCTTACTAGCTTAAGTAGGTTTTTTTTGTTAGAAAATCATCCTTTTAATTTGGATGAAATTTGCTTCCTTATATGGGTTTTACACATTTGTCTTTGGGCTTAAGTCTCATCCTTCAGATGAGAGAGAGACCTTCCAGTTTAGGTGACAATTATATCCTTCAAGTCAGCTTGTCCCTGAGCTAACCACTCCCTGTTCCTTCGAAAATCTTCAGAGAATTTCCCTAAATTCCACAGGGAAGAGGATAAGAGACCAAGTCCTGAAGTCAATCTGCCTGTATTTAAATCTTGGCTCCATCTTTCATTAGTTGTGTGGCTTTATATAAGGTACTCAACCTTTCATAGCCTTGGTCTCTTCCTGTGTAAACTGAAGGATAATTGTAATGCCTACATCACAAGTGAGTAGGAAGGTTAAATGAGAGAATGTAAGTAAAGTGCTTAGCATGATACTTGGCAAGTATCAAATGATTAAAAAGTATTAGATTAAAAAAAATTTTTAGTGATTTCAGAGAGAAAGAGGAAAAAGAGAGAGAAAGATAGAAACATCAATGATGAGAGAGAATCATTGGCCTGCTGCCTCCTGAGTGCCCCACACTGAGAATCAAGCCCACAGTCTGGGCATGTGCCCTGACCAGGAATCAAGCCGTGACCTGTTTCATAGGTCAACGCTCAACTACTGAGCCACATTGGTCTGGCTAGATATTATTTTCATACTAAAGTCCCAGTGCATGAAAATTTATGCACTGGAGAGGGTTCCCTCACCCCAGCCTGCCCCCTCTCACAGTCCAGGAGCCCTCAGGGGTGGGAGACAACCTGGCAATCAGGGGAAGGCAATGCCCCTATCACACTTCTGCTGCTGCCATTGCCAGTAGTGCAAGCCTTGGCCAGCCCTGGTTACCTGAGCCTCAGGCAGTCCTAAGTAGCTGGGCAGCTGCCATCCAAGGCTTGCCTCCTGCTACCCTTGGGTGGCTGGGGGGCTGAGGGTGGGTCCCGCTGCACTGCATGCCTGCCCCTTCCCCCCCACGGGGGACTCTAGTGGGGCTGAGGTGACTGGGTGACACCATCTTTGTGATGGTGTGATAGTCAATTTGAATATTCCATTTGTATTAGATAGGAAAAGTCAGAAAAGCAGCTGCCCAGCCAAAGCCCACCTTTCATAATCTCTTTTGTACCTCAGTATAGCTGTCTGGCCAGTCTCCCCAATACAATATCAGTAGAAATGAGATGTATCTCGTATCGGCCAAGGCTTTTAAGGAATAGATGTGCTGTCTTTCCATTTCCTCGGCTGGACACAGAGCACAGCGACACTGCCAGTTATAGTAAGAAACAGTACTAATAATCTTTGTTTCCTGGATCACCACATGGAAGACAGCTCCCACTATAACCTAGGAGCACATGTATTAAATAGCTACATAAACCAGCCATAGCAATTCTATTGCACTAAGCTGCTGATGTTTTGGATTTCTTCTTCTCTCTTCCTCTCCTTCCCCCTCCTCTAATGAATATAGAGTTAAAATTAACCTAATTAATACAGATATTATAAATATTGAGATGCCTATTAAACACAAAAGTGGAGGTGTCAAGTTGACATTTAGATACATGTCAGGTGACAAATGAATAGTCGTTGAACCATGAAACTAGAGTGGATTTTATTCAAAGTTTTAAGCTAAGAGATGACAGAATCATTTCTTCTAACTATACCAAAGATTCTTATATTTCTTTTGTTGATGGAGTTATTACCAGACATATTTCAGGAAATGTGGTATAACTGAGCTCTATAAAATTTATATAATGAGTTCTTTCATTCAAGTTTATCAAGTGAGGAAGAAAAATATATGTGGATTGGTCACCAGGCTATTTCAATGTCATCAACTGGTCAAAATAATGGATATAAAGAATCTGACTGGTCATTTGGTGTCTTGGTGGGTGTTTCTGGTGCCAAGTACTGGAGACTCTTGCTGGATTCTATTTCTCTTAACATACTTCTGTCTTATATGGAGATACAAAGGATATCTTCATAGTTTCTACAAATGACCAGGAGACATGAAGTTTTGTAATTCACTGGATAGCAAGATTAGAATAGAACATTAACAGATTTTGGCAGCAGTCTGAATCTAACAAGATAAAAATGAACAAAAACCAAAATTTGGTGGTGGTTTTGCTCATTGATACTGTCTTCTCTAGCTTCTCTCAGCAGACAGATCTGGGAAATACACATATGTATGCTAACCATGTATACACACATATCTATAATTATTTCTATATAGAGCCACCATTACCATATTAGGCTAGTCATGAGTTCATAAGCACGTCTCTATCTTGAATACAGTAACTCAAATCCAGCCTTGAATGTGGTATTTTTAAAGCTTAAGTTATTATAATTGTGTGAGGTTGACTGTTAAGAGAAAAACTGGAATCTAGTTAGGGGACTCATGATCCCAGATGAGAGACTTTGACCAATCCTTGGAGTTGCAATGAAGTTAGCTGATACAAGAGTAGGATGACTTTCTGACAACATCTAACATGCATTGGCACACATTAAATTCATGCCCATTGTGTGACCAGCATTAAGCAAAGACCTACGATAGATCAAAATTATAGACCTTACCCTCTTTCCAGTGTATTTATTGATCAAATAACTGTTGACAGCCACTATGGAAGAGGCACAGAACTTAACTGTGGATATACAATGGTAAAACAACAACAACAACAACAAAAGACATGCTCCTGGCCCTTGGGGCAGTAGACCATAAATGAGGGGAGAGAGAGAGACAGCTGTAAACCATGGTATAGGCTGTGTAGAAAGAGAATATGAATGAGATTTAAGGAGGACTGGCAATCTAGTTTCCTGTTTTTTGTTTTCCCCGAGAACATGGCAAAGTCTTCATTTTAAGAGAAAGATTTAAATCTGGGCATTTCAAACAATAAGGAATGCTAAATGCTGGAGTTCCTTCCCAATGAGAAGCAGGGCACTTTCTACTCTGCCTTCTCGAGGAGGGCTAAGTGGCAGGATGCGTTCCTTTATTAATCCTCTTACTGCAACTCCTTTTTGGTTCTGCGTTTCCAGGAGGGGGAGGGGCCCAGATGCCACTCTGGTGCCTGGGTTCTTCATGTGGTTTGTCTCAAGAACACTGAAAAACAAGCTCTTTATCCCCGGCGTTTACTGGAATCTCAGACTGGGTTACATAAAAGAAGCGATTTATTTACATGCAGCAACACAGGAATAGAAATGGCAGTCCTATTTGCTGACAGGAAAACTTTGCCTAATGTCACTTATTACAAACAAAACGCCTTTTGTAAACTCCCCAGCACACTTATTAAATATATGTCTCTGTGTTTTGAGAGAGCCTGGGAAGTGGTTTGGTAATTACAGCTCCATGTTAACGCAGTTTACCCCCACTGACTCCGCTCCAGTTCGCAGATTCCCACTGCTCCCCTCGGACGCCTGTGGACCATCCCGACCACAGCATTGCCGCCTTGATACTTATCTTTCAAACCTAGCAATTATCAGCCAAATCCTCTCTACCGCCATGGTGGCCAGAACCCCCTGACCTTACAGACTTGCCAGGACTCAGCATTAAACAGCCTCTGGTTCTCCTTGCTGTGCTGCTGACAGCTGTGTCCCCAGATTAAGACTGTGCAAACCATGTTCCAAAGAGCGCTCTTTCCCAAGCTGTAGACTGCATGTATGTGTTCATGATTTATTTAACTAGAGGATTTGTGCACAAAATTCATGCTGGGGGGCGGGGGGATGTCCCTCAGCCCAGGCTGTACCCTCTCCAATCTGGGACTCCTCAAGGGATGTCTGACTGCCGGTTTAAACCAGCAGCTAGACATTCCTCTTACAATCTGGGACTGCGGGCTCCTAACCACTCACTCCGCCTGCTAGCCTGATAGCACCCTAACCGCTCACCTGCCAGCTTGATTGATGCCTAACTGCTCCCCTGCTGGCTCGATTGCCCCTAACTGCTCGCCCCTGATGGCCCAATTGCCCCTAACTGCCCCCCACCCCTGCAGGCCTGGTCGCCCCCAACTGCCCTCCCCTGCCAGGAATATAGTAGAAAGTCTAGAAACAGGCCCACACATATATAATCACCTGATTTATCACAAAATGCCTGTTGTTAGTTGAATTTCGTTCCCTCAAAATAAAAATTGAAGTCTCAACTCCTGGTCCCTCAGAGTGTGGCCTGATTTGGGAAGGGGAGGTGATTAATAAGGAGGTCTTACTGGAGTAGGGTGAGCCCTTAATCCAGTACCGTTGGTGCCATAAGAAGAGGGACATTTGATCACAGACCTAGACACAGAGGGAGAAAACCGTGAGAGGAAGGAGGCAGAGACTGAAGTGCTGCAGCTGCAAGCTACGGAATGTCGAATATTGGTGGCAAATCACCCACAATTAGAAGGAGGTGAGGAAGGATTCTCCACTACAGGTTTCAGAGGGAACATGGCTCAGCTGACAATTGGATTTTGGATTCCAGTCTCCAGAATTGTGAGTCAATAAAGTTCTGATGTTGCAAGCCATGCAGTTATGGTACTCGGTAAGAGCAGCCTTAGGAATCTCATGTGATGCTACTACAATAAAGTAGAAATAATGACCTTTCAACAAATGGCACTAAATAAGTTGAATCTTCATATTTTTAAATGTGTTTTGATATCATACTAAGATAAAAATTTTGCTTAAATGGACAAAAGTCTATCATGATATTTTATGAATGAAAATATTCAAGTATCTATAAACATATGAAAAAGTGCTTAATGTTATTGATTTTTAGAAAAATGCAAAGTCCCAGTGAGATTCCCCTGTATATCCTCTAAAATGGCTAAAACTTAAAATAAACCTGATAATACCATGTGTGATCAGTGGTTAGAACTCTCACATACTGCTGACAGAATTATAATTGGCATACCCACATTGGAAAACAATTAAGTAGTGTCTACTAAGCAGAACAAATACATATCCATTGATCCAAAAATTTCATTTACAGCAGAAATGCAAAAGATGTATAAAAGATATGTACATAAATGTTTTTAGTGGCATTACTTCTAATAAATAGTAAAAATAAAATGACATGAAAGGCAAAAAACAACTATCTATCAACAGTAGAATGGATTAAAACATTGTAAATCTGGCAATAAATATAAATGAAATACTGTTGCCTGAAGCATCAAGGATGACTATGAAAACAGAATAATTGGAGAGAAAAAAAAGGCAGATACAAAAGAGTATCTGTATATGATTCCAAATACATAAAACCAAGAATAGGCAAATGAATCTATAATGATCAAAATTAAAATAATGATCACCTAAGAAGAGGGTTAATAACCTGAGGGGTGCAGAAGACTTCTGGGATACTGGCAATGTCCTACTTTTTTATGTGGAAGGTAATTATATGTGTGTATTTCCTTATAAAAATAGTGAAATATGCCCTAATGATTGGTATACTTTTCTGCATGCACATGTTCAAAGACAATATTTACAAAAACAATGCATGTGTATGTTATCTATTGCCCTGTAACAAGTGGTCTCAGAACAACAGCTGAAGGCACATTTATTATCTCTCAGTTTCTATGGGTCAAGAATCCAGGCATGGCTTATCTCTGGCTCTGGGTCTCTCACAGGCTACAATCCCCTCCAGGTTCAACTAGGAAGGATTTGCATCCTTGTTCACTCTGTGGTTGATGGCAGGATTCACAGCCTTACAGGCTGTTGGCTGAATGCCTCCATGGCCCTGAGCTTCTGGCAAGAGGCCTCCCTCCATTCTTTGCCCAGGATGACAACACTGCATCCCACAACATGACAACAAAATGTGCCCACAGAAGAGAGTGCTAGAAAGATGGAAGTCGCGGTCCTTGTAACCTAATTGTGGAAATGACATCCCATCACTTTGGCCATGTTCTATTCATTAGAGGCAAGTCATTTGGTCCAGTTCACACACTAGAGGAGAGTATTTCACAAGGGCATGGATGCTAGGAGGCAGGGACCATTGGCAGCCATTCCCAAAGTCTGCCTCCCACAGTGTGATACCAGCCATGGCAAAGAAGAACAACATATCTACAATATATATATATACAAACATTTATCTGTCACTACCTTCCCCTTTACATTTCCTACTACACAAGATAAGGTCAAACAGAACTCTGTGTTAAACGGAAGAGTTTCTATTCTTGTTTTACGTTGGTTGTGTCGATGGGGTGATTGTGACTTTTAACTGACCACTGGCCTTCTCCCCAAATAAATTAAATACCATAGAGAAGAGTATATCCCCACAGAAACAAAGGGCAGGATAATTGGTTTTCATGGATTTTGAAGAGACTGTGCCCAAGTACAAATGTTCTTAGTTATCCCACCACCCACTTGAAAGGCAACCGGCATGAGGGGGAAGAACAGTGTTGTCTGGCCTACTGCACAGAACCTCGCTTTATTGGAATGCAAGCATTACTGCGAAATAGGGAAGATGAGAGAGAAAAGGGGGAAGCGGCCTTCAGCAACTGCTTTTAATGGAAATGGATGATGGCCCCTCAACCCTCTTCTCCATGGATGTAAGTCCCCGGTCCCCAGAGAGCACATCTGAGGCTGGCATGAAAAGGCTTCATTGGCGAAAGCCTGTGAGCACGCCCCTCCTCCTTCCATGCCACAGCGAGAGGGAAGGTTTCCACCGTGTGTGGGTTTCAGATACGCAGCTTTGAAAAGAATACTAAATCCTTCCTGGAAAAGGTCGAATATTGTGCTCTTTGCTGAGGAAAGAGAGCTGTTGCTTTTGAGTAAGACTGAAACCCCACTCAGAGTTTCCCTTGTTCATGATCGGCTCTTTCCTTAGGAGGCATATATACACACCTTTTCATTTGTTTGTTTGCTTGTTTGTGTGTTTTTTCTCAAATAGGATCTCTCCATCCTATTCTTTTTTTTTTTTTAATGTATTTCATTGATTTTTTTACAGAGAGGAAGGGAGAGAGACAGAGAGCTAGAAACGTCGATGAGAGAGAAACATCGACCAGCTGCCTCTTGCATACCCCCCACCGGGGATGTGCCCGCAACCAACGTACATGCCCCTGACCGGAATCAAACCTAGGACCTTTCAGTCCGCAGACCAACGCTCTACCGCTGAGCCAAACTGGTTTCGGCTCCATCCTATTCTTTAATGGGTGAAGAAATGTCAGATTGAAAGAGGAAAAGATCATGGCAATGTGGGTAACAAGTTTTTAAGGTTGGGGAATAAATGAGGCATATGTGTCCTCACTAGACTATAGGTGTGTTCTGCTGACATTGCAGCTGTCAGAAGCTGAGTCTGCAAAGACCACTTCATGACAATTCCCCCACTTTGAGGGCCAAACAACCCTGGGGTAAATACAGTCCAGTGTTCACAGAAAGAAAGCTGGATAACTGGACCTTGCACATACCTGGAATTTTTTAGTGCTCAATACTAGGAAAATAGTAAGACAGCAAATGAGAGCTGGGATTTGTATAAACCGCATGCCACACACTAGGAGGGCAGTGTGGTTTTGTGCTTCTAGGAATTAGTTGGAAATCAAAATTAACCCTGCAGAGTGTTTCGAACAGATTTCTACATTCTCACCCAAATCTATGAAATCAGAATCTTTAGGGGTTAGAGATGAGTATCTTTATTTTGGGGGGGAAAAATCATTCAGATGAAGAGTCTGGACTAAAAGTTATTGTACAGGTCATACAAACACACTCTGTACAAAAAACGGTTCTCTTGACCCATGCAAAGAAAACAGAGACTTTCAGTGATATGACGATCCAGGCAGGGCCTTCCGCCTGAGAGCACCAGTAAGTGAGATAAAGTGGAAAATTTCAGTTGTGCAGATAGGTGCCCGAGTCTCTCCATTCACGTTACATACAGAAAGTCCAGAGGAAAAGGGGCAGTGCTCATTTCCAACCTTTTGATGATAATTCCTTTCACAAATATTTCTGTGCCACTGAATAATATTTTGTATGGTAAAAGCTCCCTGCTTTCTGCGGGAACAATTAAGCCCTCCTTAATTACACTTCCCATTACACTGTTGTCATCTCTCAGTCCCCCATTTTCCAAATGAAAACAATCTGTGCCTCTTGGTTGTCCTGTGCCGAGCAATTGGAAACAGGAGCAATCTTAACTTTTCCAGAACCACTTACTTTAATAACAGTTGCTGTATCCAGGCTTGTGTCTGCAGGCTGTGCTGGAGGAGACCTACTCCTTTCTCTTCTCTCTCTCCGGGGTTGGTATCTGGCAATAAATATAAATGGAAGTTGTGATCTAGCTTAGATAGAAGGAAGGCCAAATACTCTGGGAAGCCTCCTTAGCACTCACCAGACGGGCCTTCCTTCTAACCAACCTACATCACAGCTGCATTAGCAAGCCCATCTCTGGCTCTGCCAAATGATGCTCGTTCTCAAGAAATACGCTCAGAACATTTAAACATAAGATAGCACCCGTTGATAAAGAAACTTCCTCCAAAATCCTGACCCATGGTCACTCACCACCAGACGCCTTTCCACCAGCAGAATGTACCCTTCTGTCAGTCTGAACAAAGTTGTGTTCCAAATCTCTGTTGATCCAGACACTGAGCCATTGTACACCTGCTGTATAACATGCATTACTGGACTTTTGTTACTTCCTGTGATAGATTGTTTGGCTCCTTTATGACAGAAAGTAACCATGTCACAGGCCCCTTGTGCACAGGACAGCACGCAACCATGTTCCCAGGCCCTGGGTGCCACAGCAAGCTCACAGGGCAGCACGAGGTACGTTAGCACAGTGGCATGCCATTCGGTGCCCTGAACAATCTACTGCTATTAAATTGTTTGGACCTTTCTATTTAATATGTGGATTTTTTTTCATATCATAAAAAAATGACTGAGATAAAAGGGGATCATGAACCAAGAAAGTACGATAATCTCTGCCCTGAGTGCTGAATAGAAATACACAGTGTGACTCATCTATGCTCGGATGAGACTCCAGAAGTGTGGTCCTGAGAAGTTCAGGACTGAAGGGAAATCAGGCCCATGTGGGAACCAGTCAACGCAGGGAGAACTGAAAAATAGGCCTCAATTTGGATGTAAATGGGTAGTCCCTCCAATATGGGTCTCTAATTTTGCTCAGAAATCAGACAGTGCCCCAGTGCCTCCAGCAGGCATAGGAGCCACTGCTTCTCTTTGCATCCCTGAAGGTCTCCAGGCAGCTCTCCCAGAGCCCCCTGTCAGCTCCCTCTTTATCTTTAATGTGGCTGCATTGTAACATTTTATTGGTTAAAATGAAGCAAATGAGCCTAGAAAGAAGGTCAAATACAGGCAGACGGCCTCTCTGAGGCCGTGATGGAGATGAAAGGCTGTGCTCTGACTGTTGGCATGCCAGCTCATATCTTTTGCCAAATGATATTTATACAGCTGAGAGGAGTATGTTAGTTTCATGTTCCTTCTGCACGGGAGGCAGAGCCATCTCAAGAGAAGGGTCCGAAATGCAATGCACATGTTTGACAACATCCAAGTGAGCGTCTCATTCTCAGATCCTAAGCGCCCCTACACACCACGGCTGTGGCTAGGCTGCAGGCTCCGCTCTGGCCAGAACTTGGATTAAAGTCTCAACTCCAGATGATTATACTCCAGAATCAGATTTGCACCGTGTTGGGGTTTTTTTTAGCGTGTGAATTCAATTCATTTATGGTTCCTGAGGTTTACGATTCATCTGAAGGAGCTAGAATTAGAGTGAGGAGACATTTTATCGGACAGTTTTCAACTCAGCCAAATTTTCCAGAAACTGTGGTCCAAAACTGGGACCTCATCTACCCAAAGCAGCAATTAGGTGGCTGAATGGCAGCCCACCAAGCCAACCCGGCTCTGCCTAATGGAACTGTGAGTCAGCATTCTCTGGGAAGCAGTAGCCAGGCCTGTGGGCCAAGAAGCAGACAGGCTGAGAATGGAAGCCATTGACAAGCAGTTTCCAATCTATGGAAAGAAGTAAAGTTACAAGCAAGCTTTTCTAACTGTTTGTCCCCACAGATATACGACTCTGGCAACTCTTAAAGCAGTCATTCAGAGCTCTCTCTTTTAAGTACTTATATTTAAAACAGAGAGTACTGCCTGAGACTAGAGCTACAGGGAAGAAAAGAAGGTGGGGCATTCTGGAGACAGATTTTTCATCAGGGAGAAAGAAATCTTGTCATCTTACAGTCGCTCCCCATCCTTAATTGCTACAGAGCAGCGTGGAGCAGATGATAGCTGGGAACGTTGTAGAACTTAAAGCAAATGCTGGTTTGTGTGTATGTGTTTTTCCCCCCTTGAGAACCGAATTAGGAGGGTGCCCTTTGGGAGATAAAATGTTCTGCTTAGAAGCATGCTTGTCTCTGGGACAGGAAGAACATTGGTGGCTCCTGATAATCTATTTCTCAGCTAAGAATGTGACTGGGACAGAATCCCAAACAAAATCAGAACCAAAGCATGTAGATAGTCACTTGGCAATCTTCTTGCCAAAACAGATATGAGATTTGCATTGTGATGTTTGCTGCTTCCCAAGTGAGAGTCTTTCTTTACCATGAAACGCTGAAGGCAGCCAGACCTAAAACCGTACGTTAAACATGGGACGTATCCTCAAGACCTTTGAAAAGTCAGAGATGTCACTCACTTAAATAACTTGGCCCTCATTTAATGTGAGGTCTTTGCATCAGGCCTTTATCCTCTCTTCTTGAGGGTCACCTATTTATTAGGTTGGAGAGAATCCTCAAAGAGGAATCCTCAGACAGGTGGTGCATCTGGCGCTGTCATTGATCAGGGTGTGGCCGAGGGCAGCTCAGGACATAAGTCACTCATCAGTAATAGGACAGGGCAGAATAAAAATGCTTCCTAAGAAATTTTACACCTTGAGCAATTTCTGAGGTTAAGAACTTAAAAAGTCACTCGACTGCTTTTGCGCTGCGGGGCTAGCTTCTTTGCATTGACCCACCTTCCTCTTAGCATTGTCCCCTCCACACACAGCCATATGTTAGGTTCTATGGATTCTTGTTTAAAAACCAAGTCAAACTCGCTGATATGGTGCCATAAATAATTTATCTTATTGCCAACTGAACCTGAGAGATTTTTTTCTACAAGATCCCCAAATCACCTGTCCGGTTTTGCAAAGCAAACCAAAGATGTCAAATGAATAAATATTGAATAAATCAGTTAAGTCACTGAAGGAACTGATTATTTGACTGATTTGATTAATCAGCTTAGTGGCTCCCCGAACAGTCATCTGGCATCCCAGTGGACAAATTGGGAGAGGAGGCTCTGCAGGGTGGGCTCAGGCATGAATCTCTATTGCACCGTTTGGTAGATGTATGGCCTTGTGGGAGTTTCACAATATCACCTCGCTGCAGTTCCTCCACATGTAAAACGAAGATGAAGTTGCATAACTTACAGGGCTGTTTAAATTAAATGATGTGTATCGAGTACCTGGCACACCACCAATTCATTTCCTTTCTCCCGCTTACCTTCCACCAGGCTAGGAATTCCTTTTACAGCCACCCTGACAAGTGGGCATGGGTGGAACTTCTGGGAAAATTTCTCCAGAGGGGGGAACTCATTACCAGAGAGCCACTCAGATGGCCAGATGAAGCCTAACAAAGGAAAAAAGGCAAAGGTCTTCTTTGGGGTTCAAAATAGTAAATATAAGAATTTTAGGATAAAGAGATGTCCATAATCATAAAAGAATAATACCTCATCTTATTTCAACCATGAAATTTTAGAATTGGTTGTATATGCTCCTGAAAAGTATTCCTTTCTTCAGTATTTATGAAATCCGTCAACCCATATGCTTCCAGAAACAGAGAACTCGCTGCTTTCTAATAAAGCTGTTTCACATTTATTCAACACTAAAGGCCCGTGCACAAAATTTGTGCACTCAGGGGGGTCCCTCAGCCTGGCCTACGCCATCTCAGGAGTCCTTGTAGGATGTCCAACTGACAACTTAGGCCCGTTCCCCTTAGTGTTGCCACGGAGGTGGGAGAGGCTCCCCTCACCACTGCTGTGCTTGCTAGCCATGAGCCCTGCTTCTGGCTGAGCATCACTCCCCCACCTGGGCTGGAAGGGCTGTGACACTCCGGCAGTAGGTGAAAGGGGGACTCTGGCAGGGCTGAGGGGACTGGGTGCAGCCATCCTATGGCTATGGAAACTGCCAGCTTTGTGATGGTGTAATGGTCAATTTGCATATTCCCTCTTTATTAAATAGGATTAATATTAATATATTCTTGCTTATTTCTAATTTCCACTTGATGCCCTGACTTCTCTTTGAAGCAATTTAGAATGTTTATTCCTTAGCCACATATAGGCCATCACATACTTGATGAAGAACCCCATAGCTTCCATAATCTACTTTTGCCAAAATAAAAATTATCTAAAATTTCCCTAGAAGACATTAAAATCTATTCTTCTTCCCTGTGAGAATGAAGTGTCTATGAATAAATGGGAGGCATATGCGTAAAGGAAGAAAGTGGGTATTTGTTCAAATCAAGTGGTGAGAGCCTGGGAAGATTTTAACATATGGTACAGTCCTGCTCATTTACCTTTAAAGACATTCAGGTTTTTTGTTTTTGTTTTTTAAATGTATTTTATTGATTTTTTACAGAGAGAAAGGGAGAGGGATAGAGAGCTAGAAACATCGATGAGAGAGAAACATCGACCAGCTGCCTCCTGCACACCCCCTTACTGCTGATGTGCCCGCAACCAATGTACATGCCCTTGACTGGAATTGTACTCTGGGACTTTTCAGTCCACAGACCGACACTCTATCCACTGAGCCAAAAACGGTTTCGGCGACATTCAGGTTTTAAAAAAATAAATATAATATTTCAATCCTCCATTCATTCACCTAAATCTGACAATGAGTTTTCATACATATCTTCATTTTCATGGCACACACATGTGCCAGCAAACACATACATTAAATATTAAAAATGGATGGATCTTTTTGCAGGGGACAAAACTCTTGAACTCTTTCAGACAAAAAAATATTAACCCACTGTGATAATTTCTCTTGCGGTTGATTTTAAGTGGCACTCAAAGATCAGTTATATGGAAGAAAAAAACAGCATCTTTCAGCAAAGCATTGCCAAGTATTAAGAGTGACCAATTCCACAAACCTGTGAGGGCTGCAGAATGCTTTCAGAAGACACTCGGCCCAAAACCTGAAGTCCAAATGCATTGCCTTAACATTTTAGGTGACAGTTGCACCATCAGTGAGGAGGGATGGCAGCAGGAAGTCTGAGTGTGGGTGGGCACACAGTCTCCCTGTCAAGTCAGGAGGCCTCTGTGGCTCCAAACCTGGTTTCCTGCCTGGCAATTTGTCCATAAAACAAAGCAGCGAATTTCCTTCTGTTTCAGATTCCCCAGACACTGTAGGTAGGCACCCCAGGTGGCCTGAGGAGCAGCAATGCCCTGGTCTACGCAGGGAGGCTCGGTGCCCCTCAGTTCCCACCACTTCAGCCACAGGGTCTTTTCATCCTTCCCAGCAGGTCTCTTTGTCTCTGCAGAAACACCCCCTTAGAGTTTCTATTCTGTGTGTCTACCACTTTGTGGGTATATTTACTAATGCTCAACTGTTTTGCTTTTTAAAAAAAATAAATACAGATTTAAATATAGACTGGACATTTCACTTCAGGGGAGAAAAAAAATCAGTGTAACCTGCATCTTGGAATCCATGGTCCTTGATGCTGATGCGGAGGCAGTGAATTTTCTCCTTTTTACCTTATGATCCATCAAGGGATCGGACTAAAGAGCCCGCCAGGAGAGCAAAAGCAAATATATGCCAGCTAAGGAAAACCACCTAAGGTTACAAATTGGAATCAAGAAATATAATCTTTTCCCTCTCCCTTTTCCCCCCACCCACAGACCATAATAAACTTTCCAAGTCTCCTGCTGAACACAAGGTTCAGAATCCCAGCCAAAAGAGAAAGTGTACTTCTTAAGTCCTAAAAAATAACAATTTCAAAAATCCAGCTAATTCAACAAATATTTATTGAGCATCTTTTCTGTACCAAGCATCGTTCTCAGCGCTGCGGACACAGCAGTAAACAAAAGGGGGAAATCTGAAGAGGCAAGTACTGAGGGGGAAGGAGAAGAGGTTGTGAAGTGCCAATGGAGAGGAAATTTTAAGTAGAGAAAGGCTGCATTGAGAAGAAAGCTTTGGAGAAAAGATCTGAAGGAAGCGAGGAATCTATCCAAGGAGGGAAGAAAATGTGAAGCACTGGAAATAGCAAATGCAAAGGGTTTGAGATGACTGTGGGCCTGAAAGGAACTGCTGTATGGCTGCAGCAGAGTGAGCCAGAAAGATGGGGAGAGATGAGGTCCGAGGGGGCCAGATAATGTGGTGCTTGGGGCTCAGACGAAGGGTTTTGGTGTAGATGTCAAGCCATCAGATGGTTTTCAATAGAGGAGCAAAAGGAACTGACATGTTTTAACAGCTTGCTGTGACTATAGGTTGAAAATATCCTGAAGTTGGGCAATGACGGGAACTCCTGGTAGAAACATCTGGAATGGTCCAGGAGAGATGTGGTGAAGCTGGGAGGACAGTGGGAAAGCTTTGTATCCTGAAGAGGAGACTCAAAGGTGATATAAAAAATGCTGGCCTGAGTAACTGAAAGAATAGGATTGTTATTAGCTGTGACATGGGAAGGAGGAGGAGTTTGGAAGCTAAAAGATACCAGGAGTTCAGTTTTAAACATAGGAAGGGTCAAAAACCGGTTTGGCTCAGTGGATAGAGCGTCGGTCTGCGACTGAAGGGTCCCAGGTTCGATTCCAGTCTATGGCATGTACCTTGGTTGTGGGCACAACCCCGGGGGGGAGGGGTGTGTGTGCAAGAGGCAGCTGATCTAACTCTCTATCCCTCTCTCTTCCTCTCTGTAAAAAATCAATAAAATATATTTAAAAAAAAAAAAAGGTGAAAGACAAGGCTGGCTCTCAAGATTTCAAACCTCTTTCCAAGGTGGAAATGCCTATAAAATCCTCAGGCATCTCAGACTGTTTTCACAGCCTCCTGTGAAAAAAGAAACCAAAACACAACAACAGAAAACAAAAACAAACAAAAAAACCCAACAACTTTTATGACAGCAGACCCTGCAGCATGGCACCATTGCTTCTTCTCTGATAATGTGCTCATTTGCATTTCTACACTGCTGGCCTGAGAATGAACCCCAAGCCAGTGAGGTTCCTGCATGGTTGCCATCATTCCTGCTCTGACAAGAATTCTAAGACAGTTTGTGGGCTAACTGGGAATGGGAGAGGAAACAGGGGAGACTGTGACAGCCATCAAATCTACAATTCTCTACTCACAGCACAGGTTCTAGAAGTTTTGGCGCTGAGGAGGCGGCAGGAAAAACATTCACTTATACTAGTCCACCTACCTCACATGAGTTTATATCTCTTAAAAAGAATGTATCCAGCATTCAGACCCAGGACTGACGAGCTTTGAAGAGTTTGCTGAGTCAATTACAATTGTAATCAAGGTTATAGGAAGTAAGAAATTAAGGGCGTTTGAAGCACTTTTTCAAATATCAAGTTAAAATACTAACATTGGCTAAAAGTTCTTGAATGCTAATCATTGGCTCAACACATATTATGTTATGTGCTTTATTTGTGGATTCTCACCCAATACCTGGTACTGATTTGGGAAAAGGCAAGCACAGTTGAAGAGGTGAAGGACTTGTCCAGGAACATAAAGTTTTGGTTTTTTTAAAAATATATTTTATTGATTTTTTTACAGAGAGAAGGAGAGAGGGATAGAGAGTTAGACACATCGATGAGAGAGAATCATTGATCAGCTGCCTCTTGCACACCCCTTACTGGGGATGTGCCCACAACCCAGGTACATGCCCTTGGCCGGAATTGAACCCGGGACCCTTCAGTCCGCAGGCCGATGCTCTATCCACTGAGCCAAACCAGTTTGGGCGGAACATAAAGTTTTTACATGGCAAAATTAAGACCCAAATGTAGGTCTTTCTGAATTCAATATAATATATGGCCTCCTGACTCTTATGCTAATATTACAGATCTCCTTGAACAAATATTGTTAATACTTTGTAAATGACTCATGTCACTATATATTCCTGAAAATGATACAACTGTTTTCCTTTATAAATGAATATAATCTGCAAGTTTCACCACTTTGAACTATTTTATTTAATTATTTAAAGTTTGTTGTGACTCTACCATAAAATTCACATTTACTAGCCAAAACGCAGAAACAAAAATAAACGAATTCCCTAAAAGCAGTCCAAAATTAGTATTATCTTATTTTCCTTTAAATTGTGTTCCACTGGTTCTAATAGCCAAACATGATTCAGTTGCCCAAATACACAGAGCACAGCTCAAAACACTTTAAAATTAAAGTGGACAGGGTTCCTGCTTCCTAGAAGTTTAAAATCTAAAATACGGGCCCACAACAATATGAGGAACACAGCCACACACCCCACCGCATAAGAAGAAAAGTGCAGGGGATAATAAATATACCAGCAAGCACACAAATGATCACAAAGTTTAACATCTTTGAGTTTAACATTGTCAGGGGCCTTGTGCCAAAAAACAACAATTATCAATGAAAACAGGGAGGAATTTAAGAAGAAATAAAAGTGAGGAAAGGACTTTTCCCAGTGGAAAGCTTGTTGGATGAAGCCTGGGAATGGCTGAGATGAAAGAGTGGGGCCTGTTTTGTAGAACAAGATGAAGCGAATGCCGAGGAGATAGGCTTGGGCAGAGTAAAGAGGGTATGAAGGAGGGAAGGAGATCCATTACAGACCCCAGGGATCAGATAAAGAGCCCATAGAAGGGCCTGCGCAGCCTGGCCTACATAGAGGGATCACAAATGAAAGCACAAACAGATTTCAAAAGGGTAAGATAACCTGGTGCGGGTGGGGAAGGCGGTGGCCTCACTCTGTCGCTTGCATCACAGGGTCTCAGGTGGAGGAAAGTGGGCCACGGGGAAGGAAGTGGCCATGATCAAGCGTGCAAGCTGGTTGTTCAGAAAGCAAATCCCTTTCCCCGCAGAATGACCTTTCCTCAGGTGAAAGGGCTAGAATTCTAAACTAAGACCCCTTTCCCACTTACTGCAGGTTTTCAGGCAATAACCCTTAACGTAGAGTAGGGGAATATAGGGAGATGGAGGGCCACCTTTATTTGTTTTATTTTTTTAAAACCTATTTTTATTGATTTCAGAGAGAAAGGGAGAGGGGGAGAGAGAGGCATCAAAGATGAGAGAGAATTACTGACTGGCTGCCTCCTGCATGCCCCACACTGGGGATTGAGCCCACAGCACGGTCACGTGTCCTGACCAGAAATCAAACCATGACCTCCTGGTCATAGGTCAACGCTCAACTACTGAGACATGCTGGCTGGGCAGGATGGCCATTTTTAATAGGAATAAAGTTTAGTGGTAGACACTGGCATAGAATATACTTACTATGATATTTTAGTTTCCTTACCATGTTTCTTGGTAATATTCTATGTCCATTCTGATCAGTGAAAAATATGCAAACTCCATCTCCAAAACATAACTACTAACAAACTTGATTTCTTCTCCATAAAAGCTCATCGGTTCAGTCTTAATTACATTTTCCCTTGTTTACTGGTACATATTACTTGGTAGAGAGTTTTAATGCCATCTGCAGTGGTTAGAAGGCAGTAAAGGTGTGAAGCCGGACTTAGTTCAAATGCCAGCCCTGCTGCTTACCATCTTCGAGAGTGGGAAGATGCTTAATGTCTGTAAGTCTCAATTTCCCAACTCTGAAAGGGGATAATGACAATATCTATCTAGATGGTTGTTTCAAGGGTTAAATAAAATAACGCATGTAGAGCATTTAACGTAGTGCTGGCAAACAGCAAATACTCAAAGAATACTATCGATGGTAGTTATTTTTCTAGATGCTTTCTCTCCAGATAAATTTCAAGCTTCTTAAAAGCAAGTTCTAACTTTATACTACATCACCTACCCCAGCAAAATATGTAGCCCTGTCTCCTACAAACAGTGGGTAATTGATAAATTTTAAAAAATATATTGTGACTATGACTATAAGTAAGTTTGTATGTCTCAACAATACCCAGGGGGGGAAAAATGAATAGTTCTGTCCATCATTCATACACCAACAAACACCCAGTTACATTTCTGACTGAATAAGTTATTGGCTTCTTGAAAAGATTTCAAAACCACTATGGATCTCTGGTGAGGCTTGTTGAGGTGTATTGATGTTTGCTATTCAGTTATTCATCTCTAATGATTTTTCCTTTCTCTTCTGTTTCACTGTAGCAGTGGTCTATTTTAGATGGCCTTTCATCTGACTATAGGACATGCTATTAAATGCAAGCATTTTCATCTCCGTCAAACTCCATTTTTAACGACAGTGTCCTATTTTGAATATACACCATCGGAATCTCACTCTTGGCGCCTAATGAATCCTTCTCTGTGGCTCGCCTGGGACTCTGTTAAATCTTTGTGAGCCTGACCACAATGGTTTGGTTCAGTACCCCTCCACCATCGAATACATTAAAGCCAAAACAAAACACTGTCATACATGGAAGAGTTCATAAAATCCTGCCTGTGAAAGACAGTCAGCAGTCTGTCCAAGTCACGTCCTGGACTTTTTGTTCTACAGACTTTCCCAGAATATTGGCTCCATGTTAATAGAGAAACTGTACATAAAATTCAAAAAGAAAGGGGTAAGTTAGTCTCCGGGAGTCCAGAACCTAGAATGCTGCCCGCACCTCTATGAAACACTGAGTTTGCTAAATCTGCTATTGTCAGCTGGGATCACATGGCTGATAAAAATCACAGGGCTCCAACGTATCCCTGCTCAGCCCTGTGGGGCTGTTGCCAAATTGCCATGACCTGCAAATGCAAAGGCACCAAAAAGAAGTCATTTGCAAACACCTATTCTTTTTTCCTTCTAGGCTGTGCATTAAAAAAAAAAAAAAAAAACACGAAAAACTAAAATCAATTTGAAATTCTATGTACAAATAGTTATCCTCATGAGCCTGCTTTTATCTTCAGAATGATCATTTCATAGTCTTATTCAGTGTTATTAATATTTTTCGAAGCAAAATCATATACCCTCGGAACTAAAATAAAATGTTATTAAATAAAGTAGATGGAAGCTCAGAGAGTTTTAAATGACCTGCTCCAAGTTTGAAAGCCAGTGAGAGATAGACTGAGGTTGGGGTCCTGTTCTCCCACTTTGAAATGCAGGGTGTAAACCCTGCCGAGCAGCCCAACTGCAAAGGGCAGAGCAGAGAGTCTGAGTGCTCCTGCGCCTTGGGAAAGCTTGTGCAGGAACCACCGGTCACTCAGGAGACTGGCTGCAGGCGGAGCATATCCATGGGAGTCCACCTCTGCTCTCAGGCGGACAGAAATTTAGAAGCAGCCTTCCCTCTTCTGCTTCCTCCCCATCCTCATCCCTCCCACATCTCTTACAAGGTCTCCCACATCTCTGGTCTCTTATAGACTAACTGACCTTTTTCTTTTTGAGTTTTATGTACAGTTTCTCTATTAACATGGAGCCAATATTCTGGGAAAAGTCTGTAAGACAAAAAGTCTGAACTTCCCATCCTGCCTTATATTGACCGTAGACTGCTCGGCTGGCCCTCAGAAAAATGTTATAATTGCTGGCTTGCAGGTATTGCATGGAGCCATTTTCATTTAACGCAAAGGCTGTGTTCACATAATGATCCCGGGCATTGTGCGAAAGCCTTTACTAATGACTCCCCGGAGCCAGACAACGACAGGCGTTCGGTTCCCAAAAGCAAAGAGTGCAAACCAACAACCTTAATGCGGAGGTGGATATAAAATCCTAATAGCCAGTGGCAAGGCCCTGGTGCATTTAATCGCAAGAGGATAAAAGAGCTTTGGGTGCCGCCCTAATTGTTTTTAAATTTTTGTTTATGGTCATATGAAGCAGTTCTCTGAGAGTTCGAGCCTCTTAAATTATAGTGATTTTTTTTTTTCCTGAAGGCTTTTAACTGTGAGGAAATTGATAATTAGTCCCTTTTCCAAGGAGACATAGGTGTCTCCTTAACAGACAGTGTTCTTTCAAACTTGCTGACTGAAATAGCGGACCAAGTGATGAAAAAATAACAATGCCATCTTTCAAGGCAGTTAACAAAACTCTCTTCCCATGCACAGAAAAATTATGCCTTCTTGTTAACAGTGGGAGCAATTGTGAATTCTGATAAAATCTTAAGCTCTGGAAATGTGGCATATTAGGTCAACAGGGCTATAGAAAGTCCATTTTACACAAAACGATTATATATTTTATCTATTCTATGTATGATACCTCAGAGTACTGGTATCTATACAAATAAAAACCTAGGTGGCCCTGATGCCCTCACACCCTCATATCATCCCAAGATGGCCGCCCAACATTGTCACAAGATGCCTGCCACAATTTGGCCACCACAAGATGGCCACCCCTACAATGTCACAAGATGGGCATCACAAGACGGTCATTACAAGATAGCTGTCATAAGATAGCCAGCATGGGAGGGCAATGGGTGGCAACCAGGTCTGCAAGGGAGTGGTTAGGGGACAATCAGGCTGCAGGCAGAAGTGGTTAGGGGCAATCAGGCAGGCAGGCGAGTGGTTAGGAGTCAGTAGTCCCGGATTGTGAGAAGGATGTCCGACTGCCAGTTTAGGCCTGATCCCTAGGGGAATCTCTAGGGGGGTCGGGCCTAAACTGGCAGTCAGACATTCCTCAGGGAGTCCCAAATTGGAGAGAAAGTGCAGGCTGGGCTAAGGGACACCCCATGCATGAATTTCGTGTGCCTGATCTCTAGTATACTTATATGTAGTAAATCTAAGAATAAAATATAAATGTTTTAAAAGTCCTTGACATTTGAGAAAATTGGAATAAATACAAAGCATATTTTAATAGTTTTAAAACAAATCTAAAATGATTTTGTTAATTTGACCTTTAAACTACAGAGAGAGAGAGAGAGCAGAAAATGAGCTATTTGATGATGTGACGTACAAGCTGGTGGTGAACTGAAGTCCTGTTGAGAAAAATATGATGTGGAGGAGTGATTCCTCAGGACAGGGATTTGGGTTTCCCGCTGGCTGGGATGTGCAGATTTAGGTTTGGGCGGGACACAGAGTCAACAGCAAATAAAAATGAGAATGTGATACTGTCAGCACAGAGATTTTTGTTAGGGAATACAGAGAAAAAGAATCAGGAGCAAAAAGTTCATGACACTGAAAACCCATTTCACTGATTTTTAGAAATGTGCTTTTGCATGCACTTAATCAAATAATCGAAGAGGAAAGCCTATAGGACAATGTAGAGTACCACAGAAAGAGAAAAAATCTTGCAGGAACGTCTGCCCCTTCCTCGTAGACAGCTGCGTAACCTTAGTTGTCACTGAAACGTTAGCACAAGTCGGGCTTGAGAGGGGGGATGACACCAAAGCTGTGTGGGAAGGAAGGAAACCATTTGCAAAGGCAGGATTGTTTGGAGGAGGAACGCCAATTGAGAAATAAGTGGTGTCCGCATGTGTTTCATTGAATGCAGGGAATTTAATCCTGAGACATCTTGAGCTGCAGCTCACTCTCCTGTTTCCTGTCGGATTTGGCAGTGGCCTGCCCTATTATTGAGAGGTGCCCCGAGGAGGGAGGTGCAATGGGCAGAGAGGCACTTTGCCCTCGCTTACTGAAGTTGCATTACAGGAGAGACCCATAGTTTCAAAAGCCAGTCACTGATGCCTCCTCTGAGGCAGGCTTTTCCCTTTTCCTTCCTTTTTTGTTTTTGTTTTTAACATTTGCTTTAGATTCGCTATACTATGTAGTGGTATTAACCCCAGTTGTGCATTAAAATCACTCTTCTGTATTGTTGAACATTTTTTAACCATATGAACTTACTTATTTTTTTAAAAAGTCACTTCAGGGCCCAAACATTGTAAATGCATTGGTCCAAAATGAAGCCTGAGCACAGTAGTTCTAATCTCCCTAGTTGGTCCCAATGTGCACTGTAATGTGATTCTCAATCTGGGGTTCCCAAGAGCCCTCAGAAACAACTCTGAATATTTCAAAGAGCCCAAGGACAGACACATATTTTACCCACGATGAACTTCCTCAGGGTTAACGCCGAGCCTCTCTCTGCTCTTGGCTGAACTAAATGCACACCTTGTGGTAGCACCTTACCATTTTCTGGTGAGAAACTGAACAACAGAATAAAATAAAATTCAAATAGAAAATGATTAGTTTAGAAATATAGTTTTTTAAATAAATAAAATAAAAACCTAGTTACTCAGAGGAAAAAAATTAATAAAATGTATTTTCAGGTGAAAAGGTTGGGAAGCAATTTGATAAGATCAGATTGTCTTTTAAACTGGTATAAAACTAGCCTTGGAACATACAATGAATAAATGAAAGGCAAGCTACAAAGGCGCTGGCAGGCAGAGGAAGCCAGTCAGGGAGTTTCATATTTGTCCCAGAGAATGCACACGCAGCCAGGCAAAGGATGAAGTGGGTGATGTTTGCCTCTGAGTTCCCCGGCATTCTCCTGCTGCAGGCATCTCCCATATCCCCATCTTGCTTCTATCAGTCCCATTAAGACCAGACCCTTCAAGACCTGTCTGAGAAAACTCACAGAGGGAAGTACTAGAGATTATTTCTATTGTCTACCAAGTTGGTCTCTTGCTATCATCCGGAAATGTTTAACATAAGTGAATCTTTAATTAACTTCAAAAAGTGCCTGGGCTGGGTCTAAGGTATGTAAACATGGCAGGACAAAAGTCACTAATGTTTGGCAAGGGGGATTTTCAAAACATCAATTAGAAAGAGCTGGTATGCCCCATGAACACCCACCTTGACAGTAGGAAAGAAATTAGTGCTAATTATGAGTATCCCTCTTACTTCACCAAGTGTTTGTTTATGATTATACTCTCGGGAGGTGAAATCAAGCACTTTTTTTTTTTTTTTTTTTTGCTGTATTTTATTTCTTTATAAATTCAATAGATGTTTAAAGGAACTATATCATGTGTCAGACACTGCTCCAGGCACTAGAGAGAGAGAAGTGAGCAAAAGAAAACTTCCTATTCCCATGAAGCTTGGGTCCTAAAGGGACTGTAGAGTTTGAAAGTGATCATTAGTCAAGATGAGTTCATGACAAAACAGCTTTTACCTGAAGCTCTGCATTAAAATATTTGTAGTTCACACTTCTAAAACAGATGCCTCCTTTGGGAGCAGAAAACTAAGCTATTCCTCTCGACCCTTCCCAAGAATATTTTTAATTCACAGCTGCCCATTATGTGAATTAAATCAAAACCTAACAAAAAGAGGGAAACATCATTTTATGTTCTTATGTTCCCATCCCTGACAGCTTACAATTCAGCATTTACTGTCCAGGAGCTCGGGTCATGCAAGTAGAGCTTATTCCTTTAGAGGTGATAAGCCAGACTATGCACCGTGTTTACGAATTTAGAGGTGAGAAGAGAAAGAAAAGCAATCTTAGGAAATCTGAAAAGGACCTTGGAGACCAGTAGTTTAATTTAGAGAACACTCACACTCAAATCAGATACTACTTCCATGTAATAAATATTTGTTGAATATTTCTGTGGGCGGCTAGATTCCATAGATAGGGTGACATTGTGTTTCTTTAGACGTGAGCACTTTGTATGTACAATCATACTGTATAGGATACATTTCAGCTCCCATTTCCAATTGGTAGTCCCTTGAAAAAAAACCGTATAATGTGTCTATGGTCTATGGTCCGGTGTAAAATTATCTTGGGTAGCGTTTCTGTGACAGGATTGAGGCAAATGCTAATTGTGCCACCTTCTTGGCTGGAGTGTTTTTCAAGGAACAGGTAGAAAGCCTTTAAGGCAGAGAAAGTGGTTGTGAGTCACAGAGTATCCTAGCAGCTGAAACTCTACTCTGGAGATAAGCGTTCGCCGGCCTAACAGTGAATGGCAGCCTTCACTGAGACACAGAGTGAATGTGAAGAGGTGCAGCCAACGTGTCATCTAAAAGCCCTCCACCACTGCCACGTTGTTCAGAGCATTTATAAAAATAGCGTCCCGGGAGTACAGATTTTTCAAGAAAAGTTAAACAATCACTTTATAATCAATGTGCCGTGAAAAATTAAGAGACTGAGAATGCTTTTTAAAAAACAAAAACAAAAACAAACAAACAAACAAAAAGCCTCCTTCTGTTTAAATTATTTTTAAAGTGAAGAAAAATATATATTTTGATGTCTTAGGAACTGACATCAAGTAATAATAAATTTTAGTCAAATGATAACCGATGCTTAAAGATTTTGCCAAAAACACCTAAGGAGCAATTGCATATTTAAAGTTGTCTACCCACAGAAATGTTAAGACAATGTTAATGCAGTACATTATACCCAGACATTTTAAAAATACTTAATTTCACTGTTGACATATTAATTTAACAAACAAATATCTAAGCGAGGTGCCCTGCAGAATAACACATGTGCAGGATATGTCTGACATGGATTTTTTTAAGAATGATTGCTAGAGACATTACAGGACACCAAATATTGTATAGAGCACATTTGCACTAAATATAGTTATGCTACTTATCTGAAACTGAAATGTAACTGTATCTTTATTTGCTAAATCTGGCCACCCTAAAAGAGTACATCTAAATTAAAAATAAAATTAATAAAACCCCCAAAATTTTAAATATTGATTTTTCCACATGTTATGGACTGAATTTCTAGTCTCCTCCCCTCTCCCCATTCGTATGTTGAAGCCCTAACCTCCAAATGTGACTGTATTTAAAGATAAGGCTTTTAGGAGATAATTAAGGTTCAATTAAGTCCTAAGGTCCTATTTATAGAAGGAAAGGAGGGAGCTTTCTCTTAGCACATGTACTGAGGAAAGGTTATGTGAGCTCTCCATAAGAAGGTGCTCACCTGCAAGTCAGAGAGAGAGCCCTCACCAGAACCCAACCATGCTGGAACCATGCTCTCAAACTTCCTGCCTCCAAACTGAGAAAGTAAATTTCTGTTGTTCGAGTGACCTAGTCTAAGGTATTTTGTTATGACAGGCTGAAAAAACTAAGGCACAAGACCCTCTGCACTCCTTCTTCCTACGTCATTACACTTGTGTTTTTGTTTGTTTGTTTGTTTGTTTTAAAAAAATTTATTGCATTTTTACAGAGAGGAAGGGAGAGAGATAGAGAGCCAGAAACGTCGATGAGAGAGAAACATTGACCAGCTGTCTCTTGCACACCCCCCACTGGGCATGTGCCCACAACCAATGTACATGCCCTTGACTGGAATTGAACCTGGGACCCTTCAGTCCGCAGACCGACGTTCTACCACTGAGCCAAACCGGTTTCGGCTACACTTGTAATTACAATAATTTCAGGATGTTCCTTCCTGGGAGATAGATCATAATCACCCTGTTGGCAGGAAAGGCCTAGTTTGTCTTTTGCTGTATGCTGAGCTGAGTGCACAGTGCCTCTGGCTTATAATAGGGGCTAAGTAAATATCTCTTTTTAAAAAATATATATATTTTATTGATTTTTTTACAGAGAGGAAGGGAGAGGGATAAAGAGTTAGAAACATTGATGAGAGAGAAACATTGATCAGCTGCCTCCTGCACACCCCCTACTGGGGATGTGCCCACAACCAAGGTACATGCCCTTGACCAGAATTGAACCTGGGACCCTTCATTCCAACACTCTATCCACTGAACCAAACTGGTCAGGGCAAGTAAATATCTAACTAAACGAATACAGAATGAATTAAATGACTAAAAAGGAGGACAAAAAAAGAGTGTGTTCACTGCAGTATTACATAATAGCAATAAATTATTCAGAAACATCTAAATTTCCAAAAATTAGGGAATTTTTAAATAAAGTAATAATAGTATAATCATTGACAATATATTTGTAGTCACTGGAAAGGATCTTAGAAATATTGTTTTTAATGGCATGACAGAATTCACTCAAAATCATATATATATATATATATATATATATATATATATATATATATGATATATGATATCCCTAATATGCAAACAGACTAAACGGTGGAACAACCAAAGAACCAGTCGCTATGACATGCACTGACCACCAGGGAGTGTCCATGGAACATAGCAGGTATCAGCAGTAGGCAGCAGAGCACAAAACATGGAGGGCATTGGCTGCAGTGGAATGGTGGAGCAGATGAGTGGGAGCACCAGACCAAGGCAAGTGCTTGTCGCTGTCATTGGGGAGAGCCTCTGAAAATTCTTTGCTCTTCGTGCTGTGGTCCTGCTGGGCACTTACACCTGCTGCCAGCACCTGACACCAGCCCCAATTACCCCTCACGGCACCTCCCCCTCCTCTTGCTCCTGAGGGGCGATCAGGGCCCACAGCCACCTCTCGGACCTGCTGCCAGCAATAGCCCTGCTTGCACCTGCTGCCAGTGTCAGAGTCGCCATTCACACCCACTGCCAGCACCAGCACTGGAGCTGCCACTCACACCCGCTGCTGGTGGCTGGCACTAGTGCTCAGTGTGCACATCAGGCTCTGTTTCTAGGGAACATGACCCAAGATAGTGCCTTAGCTAGTTTTGGTTACCAAGAGGAGACAGTGCCTGATATGAGACTTGAAATATTATTACAGAGTAAAATGAAAGACAGAAATAGAGATCAATTAATGTTTTCATTTTAATATTCCATGGTTAAGCTTCTTCCATTGAGAAAGAGACTTCTCAAAGATAATAAAGTTCCAACTGGTACCTGTCATGGTATCCTGGAATTTATTTTTCAGTCAATTGCAGTAAAATCCATCTTGTGGAGCATCTCTCAGCCTGAAAAGAAACATGATCACTTCTTTTTATCTTTTTTCTTATTTGTCTCCTACCCTTTTAGAGCTTACATTCTAGGGTTGTAAAAGGTGAGAGCAGGGTATGCTTCCGGGCACTGAAGAAAAAAACAACAACACACAGTGTCTTTCTAGGGAATGGTGATGGCATTTTTCCCAAGAACAGGCAGCAAGTGAATACACTGTCTATAGAGAAGTTAAAACAGTGACAAAACCCAGTAAAAGTCAGTGTGATTTTTATTATCATCATGCTCTGGCAATCCTGAACAATGGTGGTGTTAAAGCTTGCTTTAGCCACCAAAGAAAATCCCAGTCCTATTCCATTTTGGTAATCTCTGGACCATCAGGTTTAGTTAGCCTTTCCCCAAGACTGGGGGTCACAACAGATTCCATCACTTTAGGAGTGGCCGAAAGGAGAGCTAAGAACAACTTGTCCTATCATAAAATAACCTTAAGAGTCTCCATTCCCTAGTATTTCCAGGAAAGCTTACCATCAAACTCTTGCTTTCGTGTGAGGCTTGGGCAAGGGAGGGGGCAGATGGATTGGGCCAGCACACAGTGGACTTGCCTCATTATAAGCTTGTATATTTTATCTTGAATAACAATGCTTTGGGGAAAGTGGAGGCGAATAAAAGGGAGGGCAAAATCAAACACCTTCTCCAAATCAGAGGAGTTTGACTTCTGTGGGCTCTGAGAGAAGAGTTGATCTCTTAACCTGTGCTGGCAAAGACTCAAAGTCACTTATTCTGGCAGGGAAAGTGAAAAGACCAACTGTTCATTCCTAGGGATTTGAAAGTAGTAACTTGCTTGGATTTTGTCAGTAAAAAGAGATAATTAAGGTTCTAAACAGCTATAGACTTCTTCCTATTCAGCGAGCTTACAAAAATAAGGCTACGAATTTTAAAACCTTTACAGGTTACCTGAGAAATTAACATTCTTCCATCTACATTAATCAACAGAATGAGATAAAAAGTGAAGGATGACCAAATGTATTACTTTTTCCATCTTGAATTTTATTATGCTCTAATTGGGTACCGTATCAGATTGACTGAGAGATCATATTTTATGTGTTGGGTAAATTTTTCATTCAGGGATCTCTGACCCCTAGGAAGTTCATTTCTAGAGACTTTTAGGAGGCAGGCGTTGAGGAACTGAAACATTTGAAGCAATGGTTGCTTTCTTCTGTGCAATCCGACATTAATTTCTCCTCACAGATTTTCCCGGAACTAGACTTTTCTTTTCCTAGTATATCACTCACAACAAATTTTCAGAAATAATGTTCAAAATAGTGTTCTCTCTTCTCATACCTTGTACCAAAATTTCTCTTTAATTTTCAAATTTTATCTTAATGCCTGCCCATCTTATCATCAGGGCATAAGGAAGACAGCAAGCATGATACCTGATATGTGTATATATTTCACTACCAATATAATTTTTAAGACAAAATTCAATCTAATTATTCAACGTGATTTAGGAAAAGGGAATATAGCCACACAGAAGTGAAAGAGAAAAGCTAGGCCAAGATGAAAACTAATAGCATTATTTTGGTGTACTGATTAACAAGTCATAATAGGAAACTTAACAATAGTTTTCAGTATCAACAGAGTTGTTTTCCAAAAGGTTGCCACAGTGTGGAATAAGGGGTTAGTCTGGGAGTCATCTGAAACCAGGCAGGAATTCTTGTTCTATTACTTAGTTGTTCTATTTCTCTGGAAAAATGACACAAGCTCTCAGCTTCAATAAAATGGAAGCAATCATAATGCTTATCTTGCAAAGTTATTATTAGGATTAGATGATATAGGGCACGTAAGGTACTTAGCACAACGTCTGACACAAATTTGACATACACTGAACCTCACCTTCCTTTCTCTCTGTAACCGGTGATACTATAAAGTCTATTGGACCTTCTCCACCCTTTCTGCTGTCCTTCATCCAAACTGCCAGCCAGGTACCTCTTCTCAATCCTTCTGGGATGACTGTCCTCATGAATACAACTTCAGTTACAATAAGCATCATGTATTTGGTAACTGGGCATAGTTTCTATTCATTAAAACAATGTATTTTGCCCAGAGGTTGAGCATCAGCCCAGGAGGTCACCTTTGGATTCCTGGTCAGGGCATATGCCTGAGTTGCAGGCTCAATCCCCAGTGGGGGTGTGCAGGAGGCAGCCAATCAGTGATTCTCTCTCATCTCTCTCTCTCCCTCTCTGGAATCAATAAATAGTAATAATGATGATGATGATGATGATGATGGTGTATTTAAATAAAGTGCCTACTGAAATAATGGATCAGGATCATCACTTGGCTTTTCAAACTGTTGTAGTTTCCTTACTTGTCCACCAGGTTTGCTGGGGAACAGTTGATTCAAATTTGCTTTATTGGACTAACGCAGTGTTCATATTTATTTTACAGTGTTTGTCTTTATTCCCAATTATTCTAACCCACAGAAAGAAAGCAAAACCCTTAATAAAAATGGAGCATGAAGTTTCAATTTTCACATGAGTCATCCCTGTGAATAGTGCTTTCTTCTGTCTTGGGCACAGGGCAGGCTGCAAATCAAAAGAGGATGGGAAGCTCTGTGCGTGTAAACAGCTGGAGCGCAGTGTTAAGTTGATCGTTTGGAAGAATCCAAAGGCTTTTTTTTTTTTTTTTTTTTTTCAGTCTGTGTTGAGAATAAAACTAGAAAGAATCACTTTACATCCATGGGAAGGATTTACTGGCTTATAAAAATGATAAACCTTTCTTAATACTGGCGCTTTGAACTCGCTGAGCGCCTTTCAGCAGTGGATTCTAAAGCACTTCACTGACAGCCCGGGACCCTCGGAGGAGGCAGCATCTCATTTGACAGTTAGGGAAACAGATCCAAGGAGTGACTTGCTCAAGGGCACAGAGTAAGTCCCAACCAAGCTTCTACCTCAAGAAGTCAGACCAAATCTAACCTCTAGGCTACTCCTGCCCCCACGAAAGGAAAACAGTGATTTCAAACGTATGTTCAGTAAGCATAAGGATACATCCCTTTCCACCTGTTTTAACACGTTTTTGAAGTTTTGCCTGTTTTTACACTGGCAGGATTTTCAGATGATTAGCTGTGAGTGTCTTTTGTTTAAAGTGTCATGTGTAGGGGATGAGAGAGATCGGGTGACCAAGGATCTTTCTCCTGCTCAGTCCCTAGTTCATGTGCAGCCTAGTTGGGCGGTGACCCACCAGGACTATTCCGGTTTCAAGAGAGATAAATATGTTGGGCATCTTTCCCTGATTTGGGGGTTGGGGAAAGTAGTTTCAAAATGAAAAATGACTGAATTTAGATCAGATCATTTGGGCTCTACGCAAGAGAGTCCATGAACACCTATAAACATAAGCCCAAAATACAGAAGGGAGTAATCTTAGACACAGAAGATGATGTTCTTTTCAGGAAACAAACAAACAAACAAACAAAAATGAGACAAGTCAACTGGAATAAGGGGCAATAAAGGAAGGTAGAAATTGAGAAATGAAAAGTAAATAGCGCGGCCAGGGTAGCTCAGCAATTGAGCGTCAACCCAGGAACCAAGAGGTAGCTGGTTTAGTTCCTGGTCAGGGCACGTGCCCAGGTTGTGGGTTCAGTCCCCAGTAGGGTTGCATGCAGGAGCAACCATTCCTCTCTTGTCAATATTTCTGTCTCTCTATCCCTCTCCCTCTCTCTTTCAAGAAAAATAAATAAATAAATAAATAAATAATAAATGGTAATTTGCAAACAGATTGCAGGAAAGGTATATAACCTCAGTGCACAGGAGGATCAAAAGGAATAGGCAACCAGATGATGGTGAGTTGCTGGGAAACTAAGACTAAATAAAATATATCCCTAGTTTCTAAATAGGAATCTGCATGTGATTAGTTATCTAATATATAAGTGAAACAGATCAAAAAGCAACTATAAATCATCATTATTATACAGGTCAACACTGAAACTATCAAGACTGCAAGTGGAGTAATAGTTGAACATTATTCCTCATGCAGGGCACTTTCTTAACATATTTTCTCACACCCCCACCTCACCTCGCCCTCACGTGCACAAAACTTTCTGAGACAACATATACTCTCCATGTAATCTTGATCATCCTGGGGAAGCACCAGCATCAGCAGCTGGCAGGTCGCTCCTATTTCCTCTGCCTTTCAGTTTGTAAGATCTGGGAACAGGAAGTGGTCTTTACCCCTTGGTGTTAACAGAACAATGATGGACACTAGGGATGTACTCTGCTCTGAATGTTGATCGCAGCAAAGAAACATTCCCACAGGAATATTTATAAAGCTGGTCTTTTGCTTTTGAACTCCCACGTGATTTTTCTTGTGAATTTTAAGGAATTAAGGGTGCACTGACATTTTTGGTTCAAGGAGAACTTGAAGAGCCTCACAGAACCAGAAGAGTCCACGTGACCCTTGCCCAGATGTACACACGGTTTTGAGTTGGGGAGAAGAATGGACAATGTAATTTGCTAATGCTTTACAAAAGGGACTTTGTGAGTAAAATGAGTAAAATATGACTGCTCAAAAAGATCTCACTTGTAATTCTACTCAACACCCAGTTGTGTCAGAGGACACTTGTGTCTGTGTTACTATACAAACTACATGCTGTGGGTTTACATCTCCATTTTACCCAGAAACAAGGAAAATAGGATTGTCTTAAACAGAACTGCTGTAGCACTTTGGCTACTCTCTTTCCCATGACCTTCCTTCTGGAGAAAGTCATACATAAAGCCATGACTTCCATACATGTTAAATAGTACTTTACAGCCCAAGCACGTGAACAGACAAACCATTATTTTCTGGATGTCCTTCTTTTACATAATTAATTTATAATTTTGACTTATGATAAAAATAAAAAAAAACCCACTCACTGAGCACAACCAGCATTTGGATTTGAAAAATAATTTGAAATCAGCATTTCATTTTTTGCTGTATTTTGTTTTGGTTGCACAGTATTGAAAGAACTCCTAACTCAAAAATCTTAATCCTTTTGAGCGGTAAAACTATGGCTACCCTTGTAATTTCAACATACTCTTCAAAAAAGTGAGTAGAAACATTTTATTTCAAAAATTTATTAATCATGAATAATATCTTATAGCTGTTTATTCTTTCTTATACATATAAAAGTCAGAAGAGAGGAACCCAAAATTTATAATGTGTCCCAAGCTGCATTGGACAAGGTAACTTGTCATTTATTTTTGTACAACTATACAGTCATACTGGGAACAAAGCATATTCTGAGTAGATCCACAGGCCTGACTTGGCATTCAGTCAGGCCCGACGTTTATGGAACACTGGAGTGTACATGTACAGTTTTACACCAGTACCCTTGAATGGGCTTGAGTTTTCAAAGAAACATTGAAATACCATTATAGTCCTAATCAATGGCATATTTAGAAGTACAAATAATTTCAGAGCAGTCACCAGAAGCTATATTCTGCATTTATACAAAATTGAGTTAACCGGAGAGCACAAGTCAAGGCATCAGTGGTATCAAAAGAGTTAAAATGTAATATACAGCACATTGAGCATGCATGCCATTTCTATTCTTTTTTGTCCAAATAGTGAAAAGTGTGTGTCTAGAATAAAATTCAAATCAAATGTTTGTGGCTCCCTAAAGCATTTTGCAGAATTCCTTTGGTGTCTGGCACAGTGCCTGGCACAAGATCAGTAATAAATATTTGTTGACTGAATATAAATTCTGGTTTGAAAATTCATTGGCATAATATAGTAAAGCCTTCTCAAGACTCCCTCAACCTCTCCAAGGAGGCAGCATAGGAAACAAAGTCAATCTGAGGTTATCTGCCCTTGGTACCTAACCACTGAACGCTTATTTTTCATGACTACTTTCTAGGGGAGGTTTTTACATGTGTAACTGCAGACCTGTAAAAGAGGTGTTCTCATCCAATGTGACAGATTAAAAATCAAAACAAAATAAGACTTGTCAGGGTCTGTTAGTGGTCAAGGTATGGAACTGAGTGTCAGAACCTGGACCACCAAATCCCGGCTTCCTCTCCTCCATCTCTCTGTCGTTCACTGATCATTTTCTCTCTCTCCCACATATAATTGAAAACTGACTTGGTTTGGGATATTTTCAGAAAAGTCATCATGGTTTATAGTTGTACTTACTCAAATATAAAAGAATTGAAATAAAAATGTATATGTCTAATATAATAAAAATATAAATATGGTATATCTAGACATTATATGTATATAAGTTCTTTAAGGCTTGTCCTAAAGTACCCTTCTCATTATATCAGAGCATTTCACAGCAAGAGGCCTTTCCTATTCAGAAATGAACATTTTCTTTTTCCCTCTGTAACTTTTGTCTAAAGGAAGTTGCTTGAATGCTTCCTTCCCCCCGAAAATGGAGAGGGTACTAATCAAATAAACATACAGTATTAAAGTTGCCCTGTTGATAATTTTGCTAAACCTCTGAAAAATCATCTCTGTTGCATAAATAAGTCTGGAGACAATAGTCAAGGATCAGGGTTTCCCAGCACATAAAGCAGGCTTTGTCCAGTGGATGTTTTCCTTGTTTTTTTTTCTCTTTGATAGAGGGTAACAAAAGTATAGCTTTCCCACTGTGTCCGAGGGATGGGGGTTTAAAGTCTATTGAGGGCAACTTGGTGCCTTATCTACGCCTCTCACGATGGGTCACTTGGAGGGAAAGCCCGCTTCATTGGTCCCTGGACAGGAAAGAGGGGCCACAGTGGGGACAAGGAGCAGTTCTCTGCTTAAAGGGATCTGGCAGCTTTGCATAAAGGACGATGTTTATCCCTGTTTATGGCATATCCCTTCTCCCTTTATAATTCCCATGGCTGATGTTACTTTTTATAGCACGTCTGACTGTCTGGGAAGGAGTCACATTGTTCCATGCCTTAGAAAGCAAAAGGGAAGGGTGAGAAACCTTGGGTAATGCTATCTGCAGAAAGGTTTCTGGCTGTCAGAATCAACAAAGCAGATTAACTCTGTGTGCGTGTGTGCGTGGGTGCGTGTGTGTGTGTGTGTGTGTGTGTGTGTGTGTGTGTGTATGTGTGTGTGTGTGTGTTCATTCAAGCACACATTTACAGTACATTTGATGTGAATAAATTAATTGAAAGAATAAAAAACTATATATATATATTCCTACAACTTGTTTGGTATATTGAATATACTAATTATTAATATTGGTTATTAATAATTAGTTGATTCAAAATGTTAATGTCATTTTTTGTGTGTGGGGTGTAGTGAAATGGGAGAATCCCAAAACCACCTATGGAAAACACCAAAGTTCCTGTGATCTACTTTTACTTTTGTTATTGACACTCTGTTTTTAGTAAGAAATGAAAGGAAACTTCCAAGCAGAGTTTAATTTTAAAGAGGATGCAGGGTATCTTTTAGAAGATTTTCTTAATCATCTGGATTAATCCTGACTTTCAACTCCAGATAAAAAATAGGATATCCCATAGGGAGGATTTGCAGCGTAGGGAATTGTTTGCCAACCAGGAAAGGCTCCCAGGGTCTAAGTCATTAAAGTTAAATTTATTGGTGATTATGACTATTTCCTGTATAAAATGAAACTTCAAAACAAACACTTGAAAAAGTCAAGAGAGTCAACTAAACTGCATGTTGGTTTTTTTTTTATATAAATGTAAAAAGGGGGCCATTTTCAAAAGGTCTCATGACTTGGCAGATTGAATGAAATGAATGTGAGAGCTTAATGCTAACCCCTAACAATACTGACACAATTGTATACACACACACACACACACACACACACACACACAGAGTTCACAGGAAATAACAGACAAACTGCTCAGAAATACACAGCTTTAATGGGCTCTGGTGACCTTGTAAATCTAGTAACTAGTTTGAGTAGCTGAGGCCATTCCTAAACTTTCTGGATGGGATTAATTCCACATAATTCTCTGCAGCCCTTTCTAATTGGTTAAAACGTGTGAGACGTTGTGCATTATGGAACCACTTAACCATCCACATCCCACACAGGCCAGTTCAAATGAAAAGAAAATTCTCTCGAGAACAGAAACCAGCCACTGGCTCTACCTTACAGGAATATAGGACTTACCCTTTTCCCCGACAGTAGGACAAATCAAAACAGTGAACACCAACCCTGCTGCATCAGCAATCCCACCTCTGGTAGAAGGAGCAATTATATTTGGGTTAATTATACATTAACCCATGGCCTGAGCACCTGAGCCAATGCTCACGTTCTGTTTATAGATAAGGGAAAGGGAGCTAGTGAATAAGTCTGGATGCTACAGACCCAGGTGCCTCAATCGGTATGTCTGTGGGGTTTTCAGTCTTGGTTAAAGTAAATAGCAAGCCTTGTGCAAGTACACAATGTGGTTTCTTCTTATAAAATAGGTCTTGATGAAGTTAGGCCATAGCAAAAATAACGTACACCAGGTGGGAGGGACATTCACTCATTCAAATCTGTACTTGGTACCCACTGAAATATATATTCTGGTGAATTTAGAAAATAATAAAACCGTCGGTAGGACAGGAAGGTAGCATAAATAATCTAGTTTGTTGAGCTTTTTCACTTTTCAGTTTGTTACAGTCCTATAATATATAAACACAACTCCAGTCATTATCACAGCAAAACTCAAACAAAAGGGTACAGCAATGATTATTCAATGACCATGATGTACGTTTAATGCTTATTCCTCATTCAAGCCGAATACATCTGAAATGAGCCCCGGACACCCATATGCACCTGAGATCAGGTATGAGTTCAGGCGTATCTAAATCGGTGAGCCTGCACCTATTTTTTTGCAGCACTGAGACCTGGACCCAAACCTGACAGCTTGGAAGGCACACCCATCGAGGCTATGTCTTGTGAGAGAGCTGAGTGAACTTACAATCTGAGTGCTTGTTTTTTTTGATGTGATGACGGAAAAGGTGGGGGAGAGTCATTTCTATTGGTAAATAGGATCGAGGGTTACCAAAAGAATGTAGGAGCAGGGTGATAAAACCACCTTATTCTTTTTTGTATTTAATTGCCATCATTATTCATAAAAATTAAACTTTGACAATGAATGTATTTAAGAGCGGTGGTTTCTCCCCCACTCCCAAGTATGTTTCTTGAGCCACCTCCACCTGAATCATTGTGTTTCCTTACTAAAAATGCTCTTGACACCGGGCTGGCATGGCTCAGTGACCTATGAACCAGGAGGTCAGAACACTTGCCCGGGTTGCAAGCTCTATCCTCAGTAAGGGTCATGCAGGAAGCAGCCCATTGGTGATTCTCTCTCATCATGGATGTTTCTATCCCTCTCCCTTCCTCTCTTAAATTAATAAAAAACAAAACAAAACAAAAAAAACATTTTTTAAATGACTTTGCCCACTACCTTTTCCATCCTCCATCCCCCATCCTCCATCCTCTATCCTCCATCCTTCATTCTCCATCCTCCATCCTTCATCCTGATGGACTCCCGGTAATCCTTGTCTATCAGGTTCTTTCCCCTAAACCTAGAACTGCTTTCAGGGGACCACACTTCGCTGACACCTCCCGAGCTTCGCAGAGTCTAGCAGACATTCATGTGGAATGAATTAATGCTGAGTTTTAGAAAGTGAAATTCCATGTGATTCCATATGATTTCACAACTGAAAGGGTACTATCGTGTTGATATGTCAGTCAGGAGGGTCTGAGCACAGCATATTAATTAACCCATGGCCTGCGCACCTGAGCCAATGCTCACGTTCTGTTTATAGATAAGGGGAAGGGAGCTAGTGAGCAATAGGCACTAACCATGTGCTAAGAATGGCTCTGGGTGCCTGACAAACGTCTCATTAAAGCCCTACAACCATTAAGGAAGCAACTGCTACCCTATTGAGCCATAGTGGACCTCAAGGAGGTAGGTTGCATACCCAATTCCTCAGACTATAGTAACTGAAGAAAGATCAAGTACACCCATGGGGATGGCCTCTGCCAACTGGTACAAGTTGGGATCAGAAGGATTTTATACATCCTTACAGTATCTGCTTTAGGTTGAACCTGCCCTCGATATAAAAATAAATTTTGTTAAATATTCCAAAACAGGGAAGTCGGTTCAATGCTCCCTCTCTTGGGTTTACCAATTATTCAAAAGCAGCCTTTTCCAAAGCCCCACTGTGGGAGTAGGTGAGAGCAGAACTCCCTCCCACCAGCACTCAGTAGCTCCACCCACGTGCAGCTGGGCCCTGGCCAAAGGGCTACAGGGTGACTCTGGGGCTCCAGGCTTCAGGCAGATGGCTCCTCAAGGCTGGGACAGAACCTGGATCCCACGCACAGGCTATAGTTTCATGATCAAAGGTCTGTTGCTCTGTGAAGGAACAAAGTGAGTATCAAAGCAGCCCCAGGCCATTTTCCAAGAGATTTGGAGAAAAAGAAGATAGCTTAGTGGTCATGAGTAGAGCCACTATATTTCCTAGAGATTTTTGTATATATATATGTCTACATCTAGAGACCCAATACAGAACAAAATAGATTCCCTTCAAAATAGGTTTCCTTCTCTACTTTAAAACTCCCTGTTTGATGAGCATGTACTGAACAGTCTATTTATACTTGACACATTGCTAGCTATTTCAGAGGCTCCAATAAATCCATGGCTAAGACCCCACAGGGGCCTAAGCAGAAGGCCCCACAGCAATCCAGGGAAGTGCATTCAAAACGGGTTTCATCTCATTAAAAAGAGTATTCCACTGAACAAAATGACATCACAAAAATAGAAGGAAAGAATAGGGGAAAGCTTTAATATCCCTTTTAAATTACATTTCTCTTATTTTATTAAAAATGAAATAAAGTATGTTTGGAAGGCTGAGAATAGTTACAAGAGGAATCACCCTCAACTTTAGTGAATATTTAATAATGTCTAAATTTTTTCTTTAAAAAAATTAAGATTTCTTTCTTTCTTTCTTTCTTTCTTTCTTTCTTTCTTTCTTTCTTTCTTTCTTTCTTTCTTTCTTTCTTTCGGCCCTCCAGGAATGAGTATGTGTATGGTTCAACTTCCTTGCTGAACTCACTCTGCTTACCAGTTTTTCCACGCACATTTTTTTTTAACCTCACGTGCTTTTTTTGAACCTTTCCAACTACATTTACAAAAGTTTGGGTGAGCAGCAGGCAGTTGCAGGGCATGGAGAAAGATACCAACGCTGCAGTGTTTTAACAGGGATTTCACCTGCCAAAGAAAACTCTGGCATTAGCCGATTGTTCACTGGTGAGTTGTTAGCTTGCAAGCGGGTAAGAGAGATGTTATCCTCCCTTTCACCCCAGAGAAGGAAGCCTTTTTGGATTAACAAGGAAGTGACTTAGAGGAAGCCTTCCCCACCCCTAACAATTCAACACCCTTTTAAAATGTTATAGTCTCCTTCCAAAACCACCTTCAGTGTCAGAAGAATTCTAAACCACATCTTTCTGGATTGCTCACAAAAATCAGGCCGATGGAGATATGTTGGCATACTTTGCCTCCATCCTAAGAAGGCTACACTAAGCAACACCCAGACTTGGCCACCAAGGGGCAAAGCTCCCAAAGGCAGCATGAGATTGTTTCCAGGTCACGCATACAGCACTGGCTTGCCCTCACCTTTCTCCTCACTTCCAAAGAGAAGGTGTACGTGTCCATCATACGTGGACTTGGCAATGTCCCTCCCCTTTGCACTGACCATAGAGTTGACCAAATTCCTCCCAATTCCCTCTGCCTGAGATGCTGTTTCCCCACTCCAGTCATGTTGCTGCTCCAGTGTCACTGAGCTGTCAGAAAGGCCTTCTCTGACCATCCTGTGTAAACTAGCCCACCAACACCCACTCTCTTTCTCGCTAATGTCTCATTCTGCCTTCTTCTTCCGTAACCCTGACTTACTCCATTTATTTGTTGCCTGCTTTTCCCCAATTTGAATGCCACTGGGGGCAAGAATTTGCATTTTTGTTCAATACTGTATCCCCTAAATGCTGGGAACAGTGCCTGGAAAATAGGACACCTTTATGAGATATTTGTCTTATGAGTTAATAAATGAATTAGGCAAGAGGACTTCACCTGGAGTGTCAGAAAGGGTTTAGACTATTTTTTAAAAATATTTTTTATTGATTTTTTTTTTTTTTAATAGGAAGGGAGAGGGATAAAGAGTTAGAAACATCAATGAGAGAGAAATATCCATCAGCTGCCTCCTGCACTCTCCCTACTGGGGATGTGCCCACAACCAAGGTAATGCCCTTGACCAGAATCAAACCTGGAACCCTTGAGTCTGCAAGCTGACGCTCTATCCACTGAGCCAAACTGGTTAGGGCAGGGTTGAGACTATTTATTGAACTGTTATGATATCTTGCCCCCAGACTTTGTGTGTGGCCCAGAGGCAGGGGGACTACAGAATCTGGGGGACTTCCTTCAGGTTCTGGGAAAGCTGGGGTTGGTAAGTGATGGGTGAAAGGATAAAACGCCCACTCACCATGGCCTAGTCACAGTTTGAAGTCCTTAGTCCACAACGGGAGCCCTCTAGAGAATGGCTCCACTTTACTTTCCAGCCTTCTGTCTCTTGGGGTAAACATATACATCCTCAGTCAGAGCGAGCTATTTCCCCTTAGGTGTTCACCCCACCACTCAGCTCTATTTATAATGTTTTATTGCCCCCCCAACCCCCCACCAAATGTTCTTTCCACCCTTCCCAGCTTCCCTGCCATCCTTTGCCAATCACCACAGATATAAATTTCATCTCCCCCACCTGTCAAGGCCTTTTCTAGGAATCCTGCCGTCCGTGACACTCTTCACACACCCACATCACAGTCACGGCCACCACCCTGGCCTGAAGGAACCTTCCTCTCTACTCTCACTGTTTAAGATCTCCAGTTCTCTGATGGCAATAGCACTCTTTACTGAGTTTTGGTTGTTACTTGCTTATTTGTTTGTTTTGTATGAGCTTCAGCTTTGCAATTAGACCAAACAGCAGCTTCCCTTGTTTTTATTAACCTGCCTTCACCAAGTTCACATGCTCCGAAGCATCCTCAGTTCTCAGTGACCCTCAACTGCAGGCCATCCCACCCACGGTAGGAGGGGCAGGGATGGCAGTAGAGTCCACGGTTGGGAGAAGGTGTAGAGTCAGTCTGAAGAGTACCCTACCTCTTGCCACCCCACTCCATAATTTCTGACATCCCAAATAACCTCCCCATGCTTGTGATTCACCAGATTCAACTAGAAACAGCTTGTGTATTAGTCTCCATTGCAACCCCTACCATGTGGCGTAGTGCCTTGAATGAAGGAATGCATCCATAGGAAACCTTATTATTCCCTTGCACCTACCACCTCCCTCATCCCAGCTTTGAAACACGCATCCTTCAGGCAGTCTATAAAACACCTTCATCTTTAATCCTTATCCCCCTCCGCAGCCACACACCCCCTCTGACCAGGCATTTATCTCAGGGCACAAAATGCTATTTGCCTGCTGATCAAAGGCTGTGGGAATGGGCGGCATGAGCAGAATGGCAGCTGCGCTCAGATCCTGCCCACACCCTTCCTGTTTGCAGCAGCCCACCCCAGGGGCTATTATGTTTTCAGAAGGTTGAGCTGAGCCCCTCCCCCACCTCCTCCTTCCCTGGTCCTCCCAGACACTCCGCGGGTCTGAAGGGGCAGCCCCTCGCCCACGGAGCCTGCTTTCAGCGTTTCATTGTCCCCAGCGAGGCGCAGATAGCAGGCCAGACGCTCCTTTCCCCTTTCCTGGGACGCTGATAAGGCAATGAAAACAGGCCTCTATTTTCCTGCACAAAAGCTGACTTAGAAGAATGGGGTGGAGCATAAGTGATAACTGGCCAGAATTCGCTGCTTTGTGAAAAGAAATGTGGCAGAGAGGGGATGAGGAAGGCTGAAAGCTTTGAGTTTTTGCTCTGGGTTGTAAAAGTCAGCCACCTTCTTCCCCCTACCCCCACCCCAACCCCTCTCCCCCCAATGACAATGTCCTCTTTCCAGCCTTAGAGCCTCATTTCACTCCTGTAAGGGAAAATGCTGCCCTCCGGTCAGAGGGCCACAAATGTCTCCTCCTGAGGTTGGCTGGGCCACCTGGGAGCCGCTTCTGTGACCCAGTTAACCACGGTGTCGCTTAGGGGTTGGAATTAATGGAGAGGGTGGAAGACAAGAATGCCCTCCTGCACGTTTAACCCATTCCCATCACGTTTCTTGCCCCTTTGAACCCCTGCTTGGTCGATTTCACCTCAAGAGAGTGTGCATTCATGTGGGAGATTCATCAACTTCACATGATCTTGGGTATGTTCCAAAGACTCCCTGGTCAGGGGCTTTTTAAATAAACAGAAGAGTCTGGAGTTTCCAAGATGGAGTGGATGTTTGGAGCACACAGAGGTAAAGCCATGGGGTGAAGAAACGGAGGGTTACACCCACTACTATCTGGAACTGAAAAAAAAAAAAAAAATGAGATGAAGGAGAAAAATGAGACTTAAAAAAACAAAACAAAACGAAAAAAACACCTTTCTGAGTGGGAGCACCCTGCCCAGAGGCTGGTGCTGGCCTCTCTGCCAACAGACACTTGTTTGGGAACCTGGTGCAATGAATGGAACCCACAGGCCTTTACTTTCTTTTTCAGAAAAAATAAGGTAGTTTCCATGAGGTCAATTCAAGGAAATCAATTGGTCCAGGTCAGTTGTAGGCAAACTCAATAGTCCACAGAGCCAAATATCAACAGGACAACGATTGGCATTTCTTTTGAGAGCCAAATTTTTTAAACTTACACTTCTTCTAACACCACTTCTTCAAAATAGATTCACCCAGGCTGTGGTATTTTGTGGAAGAGTCACACTCAAGGGGCTAAAGAGCCGCATGTGGTTGGTGAGCCATAGTTTGCAGACCACGGGTCTAGGGTCAAGTCTCAATATTGGTACCTTTTCAAAAGCAACCAACATAATTCTAATGTACGGTCAGGGTGGAGAATCAATAAACAAGATAATCTCTAAGGTGTCTGCTAGTTCAAAAATACTATGGCTCCATAGTTTAGGGTCTAAGTTTTTCTACGTTTTGAAAACATTTAGATATAATTGACATACATCATGTCAGCTTCAGGTGTACAACATAATTACTTGATATTTGGATGTATTACAAAATGATAGTAAGTCACCATAATAAGTAATAGGTAACATCCATCACCACCAAGTTTCTCTATTAATCCTTCTCATTTATGTAAAAACTTGGTTACCAGCTCCTTCCTAGGACTCCATGTCTTTCTGAAGTTGGTGTCTAAAAAAAATCAACAAACTGCTGGTGCTACTTCTTCTCACTCTCGGACATATGAGCAGGTGATTAAGCATTTGTTCAAACCCCCAGGGACCCAATTTCACAAGGTATGTAAGGTTGAAGGGCTCTGGGAGAATTCAAGCAGGACCATACCCGTGAGGTGACCTAACCCAAGAAAAATATAGAACTCCAATAAAATAGTAAGAGTGAGGAGAAGAGGAAACAGCAGTAGAACAACCCAACTAGGCATTTAGATTTAAATCCATTTTTCATCATGAATAAGGCAGCACTAAAAAGGCAGCCCTTTACTCACCAACTGGGATGGGCCTCCTCTACTTTCCTTGAGAAAACATGTGATTATCTTTACAGACCTCACTATCTTAGTTTTTTGCTTCCTAAATTCAACTTAATTATTCTAATGATTTTTCTGTTCTCTTTCTGCCTCCTTGCATCAAGCTCCCTGGACTGGGTTTTTAGGGTCCATAGTCCTGTCATCATCACTCCCGACTTACACATCTTCCCCTAGGGAGACTCTTCCACAGGTGAATAGTCTTGGGAGGAGCTCTTGGTGACAATTGTTTAAGGCATTAGCAACAATTCTCCAAGTGGTTTTAAATATGCATAAATAGAAAAAAGAACAGACAACAAAAAATTAAATAAAATGCCAAATACACAAATGGAAAGACAATAAAAGATTTAAGTTTATGTCAACTTAAATCTTTAGAGTAATTGAAAAAGATTCTATTCACCATATAGGCCAACTCTTAAAGGATGCTCTCTTCAGCATCCTCAGCAGACAGTCATCCAGAATCTGACTACCCATCCAGCGATGGAATCAACTCTATCACAAGGCATTCTTACAGTTTGGATCTATTTTAAGTAAAACTTAACTGAAGTCAAATATCAAATTAGAAGCACTGTGAATAACTATGCAGCCCACTAGTCTATCTAACAGCTAGAAGAAAACCATAAATGGGGAAGGAAAGCTATAGAATGAGTAAGAATGGCCTGAGATATTTATTTATAATTTCCCCTTTTAATCACTTTTCGTACTTTCATATGGCCTTTGCATGTCCCACCTGGAGAATGAATATTTCCACTCAGCAGCTCCTACTGTTAGACAAAAAATAAAAAATTAAAAAAAATTGATTGAGATATAGCTCAAAGGAAAATAAATAAATAAGTTGATGCAAACATCTCCCTAAAGTAAGGGCTTTTGTTTGTTTTAAATAATGAATTTGCTCTCTGAAGCTCCAACCATTTGGTAAAAATCACCTCATCTTTGTGTTCTAGTTATTTAAATTTCATGGGTAAGTAGGAAGTATTATTATTATATCTGCTTTCCCCAAATTATGAACTTATAGGAAATTTTATTTAAATATGTATAGTAATTATGCAAAAACCATTAGATTCATAATTGTCACTTAGATCTGATCCTTAAAATCAACGTTTCAACACAAGATGCTTTAGGTAAATAATGTAGATAAAGAAAGGAAGAACTTATTGAGGAATAACATTTGTTCTCTGGGATTAATTCCAGATCTTAATGCATAGATTTTATACCTTCAACCTGAAAACATTGTTTTTGGGCTTGCTGTGTTCTTCAAAATAAAGATACCCCATGCCATATATTGTTTTCAGCAAACCAAGATAAGTTTATTTTCAAGTGCAATTGCTCAATAAAGTGCTCTAAAGTGATTATATTTTCCAAGATAAAAAAGAAAAAATAATAATAGCGAACGTTATTGAGCATTGACTCTGGGTCTGCTATATTGAGAATTTTACATATATTATCTCATTTGAAGGAATAGTCATGATTGGCTTTCTCTGAATCCACTTCCCAGGAACTAGAAAACTTCATCGGCTTCCACCCAGCTTTCCAGAGGCATTACGTTTAAGCTACGCAGAGTACTTTCATATCTTTAATCTCTTTAAAATCCTACCGGTAGATAGGGCAGATTACTGAAAACTAAGAAGATGATGAGTGGAATTGCCTAAGACAACCAAATATGGTGAGCTAAAAATAGGAGCTAAGTCCTCTGTTTTTTATCCTTATATATCAAAATGAGAAAAATGTAAAGATTGTTTTTTAAGTTTCTTTCTAGTTTCAAAATCTCCACCCTAGAAGTCATTGCCCAAGACTAAGACTAATGAGCTTTATTAACTTCCAGAACATTTAGAAATAGTGCGTGTACATCAGCTACTGTCAAATCTAGACTCATTTCTACCTTCACAGATCTGGAGATGGGTCCTCCTTCTGGGCTCAGCTGGAGCTTTCTTTTGCTCTGAGAAAACCTTCTTCAAGTCTCCATCTACCTTTTAGGAAACTCCAGCTTAGGTTGGCGTGGATGCTTCTATTAATTGCCACATTTAGAAAACAGCAATATTCACACATAAAATAGTGCATATAAGAAATTTATCATCTTTTTTTCATGGCGACTTAGACAGAGGCAGTGGATTTTACAGGGCAGCTCCAGCCATCACCACCACCACCCCAAGCCACCCTTGGAGCTGCCCCTAGCTGAATCATTTGCACTGGGGGGATGGGTGAGGGGCGGAGGACATCTCCCAAGACTAATCTCACAAAGGAATATTAAAAATATCAGGATTCTCTATTCTCTAGGTTAGGTCATATTCCTAACATGCCCCCCTCCCCTCAAATAAAAAACAGTTTCTTGTTCTATCAGAAGATCCCCTTATTCCTTTACAAAAGAAAAGAACAAATAAATGCTGCATATGGCCAAGAGGGGCCACCAGGGAATGGCCAATATCAAAAGTTCAAGGACAGGGAAGTTCTACCTGAGAGCAAGAGTACAGCTAGGAAGTTCACTTAACTTCATGTCTCATGCTTTTCCTGAGCACCTACTAAGTGCAGGCACAGTGCTAAGATTATGGAGGAACAAGTAATGGTAAGAGAGCATGCAGGCTTGGAATGTAGATGTTTACCAGGAATTATGGGAATGCAGACCCAGGAGCAATGAGGTAGCGCTCTATCACGGAGAAATCAGCTCCTAAGCCAGGAAGGAAGGCGCACGGGCACAGCATCTGTTAAAAAGACTAAGAATTCCTGCTTTTGGCAAGAAAAGATCTGAGTGGGCAATTCCAGAGATCAGTCCTGATCCCAGGGCGGGAGCTGTGCATGGGGTCATGGAAATTCCCTGAGGTGCTCTGTGGGGAGGCAAGAAAGAGGCAAGGCAGCTGGCTCCTGAGTCCCACAGGGCCAGGGTAACACCTCAGGGAGATGCTAAACCCGGGGTTAGTATATCCTTAGGTTTCCTCCTCGGCCTTTGTGGTGCGTCAGCCTTCAGGAGCTCCCCAAGACTTGGTCAGCGAAGTGCCACAAGGCGCCAGGGCCGGGCTGCGCTGCCCTAACCACACTCTCCCAGGGGAACAGTGGCTGCTTTCTCCAGTTCACCTTTGTTTTCCTAGTCCTCCTCCCCGGGCTTGTTTGTGTAAGAAAACCTCTCTCCCTGCTTCCTGTGTCTCTGTCGTTTCCTCCCATTGCCATTCTATACTGTTGCCGGAGAGCCATTGTTTTTCTTTCTAACCGCAGGCTGGGCTCTGGGAATAGCCAGTAGGTGCAGGACAATGTGGAGGAAGGCAGGTCTGCTTCAGAGCTGCTCTCCCGAGCACCGTAAACGGGTGGGAGTGGTGTTTACTTGTCCGCCAGGGAAGGAAGAAATCCAACACCAGGAGACAGCTCCAGGCCAATTAATCCTCAGACACTATCTGAGCGCAGGCCTGTTCCCAGGAGCGAGGACTGGAGATGTCTGATAGGGCCGATAGCCATCGCCGTGAAAGGAAGCTGCGGCAGTCCCATTTGCTCTCTGGTTTTCTGACATGTTCCTACCGCTTCTCAATGGACTGAGAAATCAACTGAGCTTTATTGAAAAGGGAACCTAAACAGAGATCTGAAACCGGGCCCAGGATCCAGGGATGCTGAGTGAAACCTATTTGGAAATGGATTTCCTTGCGGTACTATTCAGGGCTCTGACCTGTTATCCCCTTTGGATCAGCCCCACTATTCACCCAGCGTGCAGTGCAGTGTAAGGTAAACTCCTTCACGTTTCCCTGGCAGAGCTGAACGCAGGTTCTGACCGGAGCTCAGGTCCCGTGTTGTTTTCTGAGCACAGGGAGGAGGGACTGGAAAAGCAGCTGGTCTGGGGAGAGAGGAAGGGATGGGATGCCCTTTCACTTATCGTTGAAATGGTATTTTCCGGTGTATAAGACGACCCCCTAATTTTACAGTTAAAACATAGGTGTAGGCCTATATTCGCTGTATAAGACTACCCCCCACTTCAAAGAAAAGATTTACTTTGCCGTCAAGATCTGCAGTTAATTTTTGTGCAATTTTGGTCTTTTGCCCCCGATTTTCGGTTGACTTTTTTTTCGTTTCTAAAGGTCGTCTTATACGCCGAAAAATACGGTATGTTTCGATTTCCAAACATCAACGGGAGGAACACTGTGATCCATAGTCCATCCAAGGGCTAAGTGACCCCTTGGCGTAGTTTTGCAGCCCAGGGATTTTTATTTTTATTTTTTAGTGCGATTCCAGTAAAGTGAACTGAGCAAGATTTGACAGAGTACATCAGCTTGGTTTTCATGGGATGCATTGAAACACACGTGGATGTTGCTGACTGTCACCCCGCAGGAGTTTGTGGTTCTGTTTTGGTAGCTTTTGTTCCATAAAAGTTTCATGGCTTTCGCCAGCTCCCTTCATTCCACTTTTCTCACCAGTTATGGCATGAAGGGTCACTCATCAAAGAGGCTGTGTTTATTTCAAGTTTTAAAGGGCAACGTGGTTGCCAGGAACATGTAAACTTTCAGATTTCTGTGTGAGCAGTAGAAAGCTATAAAGCACCAATGTAATAAAATATATCAGATTCCCTTATTTCAAATAAAGTTGTGTTTTTCATTAATGGGTTTAAGTGTGCCCTGTGCCAACCCCCATGCTGATCTTGGGACACATTTTAAATATCAACCAGTCTCCAGTTACAATTTAGGAGAGCAATAGATGGCATTACTTAGGGCCAGGAAGAAATTTAAGTTTGTAAAATCCTTTTCTGGGACTGACCCCTCCCCACCAAAAAATCAGTTTGGTAAAAGTTATTTTAGAGGAAATGTTCTATTAAAAATAGAGGGACATTATTTTTTAAAAAATGGAGAGAAATTTCTTTCTCAAAGGAGGGTATGATTCAAAGATTCTTTTATTTCCAGAATTAAATTATTGCCCTACACTTGGGCTTAAAATAAACTCTAAAGCATGCTGAAATATTTAAGTATGAAATGAAATGATTTTCCAGTTGCGCTTCAAAATGTAGAGAGAGGTGAGTTGGTGGAGATTTATATGAAATAAGACTAGTGAAGACTGAAAAACGCCTGGGGTGATGGGTTAATGATGGCTCATTACAGCAATCTTTCTACTTTTGCATGTTTCAACTCATCTGTAATAGCAATTTACAAAGTGAAAAGAACCGTGGGGGTGAAAATGAATTTTTTCTGTAAAGAAAACGTATTATTTCTTCACTTAGTTTTACTAATCAAATAACAGTCGACCAGGATGCCTCCCTGATGTTGTGTTCTCGCAGAGGTAAGACGTGTTGGAAACACTGAAAATCCAGAAGTGGTGAGCAGGTATGGCAATTTTCAGAAGGCCAATTGAAAAAAAATGCAAGTCACATAACTGCAATGCAAATGACTGGACACTATTACCACAGCTAATGGTCCAGTCTAAACAATTCCCCATTCAGACCCTTCCCTCGCTCCTTCTTCGTCTCTTCCTGAGGTCTCACTCCTTCGATGTCTGTGGAGACGATATGTGGAGGGTCAATGACTTTCATCCGTCTCCATATTTTCACACAGAATAAGATTTATAGGGGAAATCTGAGAAGGAACCGTTTTTGCTGAATAAATCTGAGGTGAGTTTTTCCATCGCGGGCCCTAGAACAGGCCGTACACACAAGCGCAGCTGGGAGTGTTCCAGCATTTGCTTCAATGGGAAAAAGTTACTTCACGAGGAGGGGAAGCCCTCATGAAAGACGAAGGGCTATTTTGCCTCCAGAGTCTGCAGTTCTCGGTTTGTGCAAACCTGCATATGCTGGGACTACACCTCAGCCTCTGCTCAGCATGCCTTCTGGGTACTAGTGCAGACAGAATCCTGGAAATCAAGATTTCTCATCATCGGCTATCACAACATCCCCTTCCCAGGATATTTCATGTTCCTCAGCTTATCTGTTTTTCCCCAAATTGCAATTCTATCTACATAAGCCAAGAAATGAGTAAATAGCCAATCACTGAGATAATTTTCTCCTTTTCAGAGAGCGTCTGGGGAGGAGATGCTCAGGCCTCCCACGTGGGGAGCAGGCAGTAGAGGAGAGGGACTGAGACCCCTGGCCCAGGGGCCGGGTCAGTTTCAAGGTGCGGTCCAGAAGAGGATCCCATCACAGAGCCCAGTGTTTTCGTAAGAACATTCGTGGTATGTAGGGTTCGCCTCTCAGGGGAGACTGGGAAGCCGCCTTGGGCCCTGCAAGGGGAAGTGCCTCCCAGTGGCATGCGCTGAGTTTGTTTCAGGCCATCGGCGAGACGGGCTGGCTGCTACACGGAGCTGAAATAGAAAGGAATCCCTGCCTCCCCGTGAGTTAAATAAAGATCCCGAGTTGCAGCAGCCGGCCTCGGGGGGCTGGGGGTTGAGGGGCCTCTGCCCAGACGCTCACTCTACTTATCGGGGACCTTCATCCCCGTCTGCACCCCCAGATCAGGCCAGGAGGGCGTGCCCACGGGGCTGGAATGTGCACCGGGCCCTGTGCTCTCCATCTCGCCGGCCACTTGCAGGCTGGATTATGGGACTAACACGTCAACACTCCCAAGTGCAGGCCTGGGGGTGGCCCTGGTGCCCATCACAGGCGAGGTGCCACGTGTCAAGTGGGAGGTCAAGCGGAACATCCTTCCGCACCGCATGGCGCAGGGGTCCCTTTTCTTTCACACGGAGGCCTGGCCCTCCTTTCTGAGCCGCCCCTCCCTGCTGCACACGCGTTCCTCTGCAGGGTGGGCTGGTCCTGCCTCCCGCCGGCATCCCTTGTCACCCCGGAGGCGGGTCCCACCTGCGGACAAGCTGGTGGAAAGAAGTCTTCGAAGCTCCCGGGCGGCTGGATTTGTCACCAGCCTCCAGGCCTGCTGCCTTCCAGGTTCCACTTTGAGGGGCAGTAACAACCCCCTGGCCTTCAACCCGTGTCCAAGTTCACCTGGACAATCGCTGAGATGAGTTAGTGCTCTGCTCCCACACTGATCTTCCCATCGCATGTGCCCCAGACCTTAACGTAGAGCCACCCTTAGCCAAAAATGATCAAACAGAAGGTACCTAGGCCCCTGGTGGCCCCTCCATTCCCCATGCCCTCCCCCTAACTCCTGGGGGTTCCCTCACTGTGAACCCCCACCTCGCTCCTGTCCTGCCACTCCCACTCCTATATAGTGTCTTCACCATAACGTTCCACCTTCCAGAGCATCAAAATGGGCTTTCCTTACATTGCATTTCTGTCCCACCCCAGTGAATTATCCTATGGCAGTGGTCAGCAAACTCATTGGTCAACAGAGCCAAATATCAACAGTACGATTGACATTTCTTTTTGAGAGCCACATTTTTAAAACGTAAACTTCTTCTAATGCCACTTCTTCAAAATAGACTCGCCCAGGCTGTGATATTTCGTGGAAGAGCCACACTCAAGGGGCCAAAGTCCCAAAGAGCCACGTGTGGCTCGCGAGCTGCAGTTTGCCGAGTACAGGTGTTGTGAATAACCATAGCAAACATAAAGATGCTAACAGAGAAGCAGAGCTCTGTGTGATACCTTTGGAAAGCATTTTAACGGTGATTTAAACAAAAGGGATGTTTTCATGCCAGAATTTCAAGTTGCCAGGTTGATGACTGGCCCAAGACAAATCTATTCAGATGCAAAGGGTCCTCTTCTGTCATCTCTTTCCATCTAACCCAGCCCCATTTAAGTTTATTTATTCTTAATTACATTTATTGGGGTGACATTGGTTAATATGATCATACAGGTTTCAGGTGTGGGTTTCTATGTTACAAGATCTGTATTTTGCACTGGGTGCCCACCACCCATCAGTCTTCTCAGCGGGACTCACACTTCCCGACCCAGCGGGCTGTCCCTGGCGCTGCCACTGCTCACTCGGGGTGGCAGCATGATGCAACGGACATGCTTTGAAGGAGAGCATTTTAGTGGCCAAATTAAACAGTTGTCTTCAATTCCGAGCTCATATTTGATCCTAGACCAAAATATGTCTCCCATATTGCAAGCAAAACTGTTAAAACACCCAGAATGGCCAGTGGAGGGGGTAGGGGGAGAGTTGTCTTCAGAAACCAATCCAAAGGCACATGTACAAGCAAAGCCCTGTGGCCACTTCACAAAACCTTTAAAGGACCAGCATCCACCGAAACACATGGCAGCTCGGGGAATGAAAAGGAGCCTTTCACTTTCTGGAGAGATGCCAGGCTGGTGCTGGGAGCCTGGAAAGCCGAACTCCAGGAGAGGCCCGTGGGAAGATGCAGAGTGCCTGTGAAAAACGCATTGGTGGTCCATCTCCTTCCCCGTCGCCCCATGTGTTAATGGTGGAAACTGTCCTTTCGGTTGGCACGAGTTGGCATTTAATGTTGCCCAAAGAGATTTGGAAACCACTTTATTCCCATCATGGGAGAGGCTATTTGGGGCCAAGTAAGATCCCAATTAAGTAATTATTAATAAAAGTGTAATTTTTAAGTGAATAAAACTTGCAGTCACAAGATGGTAAGCCCCAGATGATCCATAAAGATGAGAGAATGCCGTGCTCTGTTACTGGGACCTTCTACTTACAGAGTTTTGTGCATCCCGTACATGGGCTACAGCTTCAAAAAAATTAGAAGACAGCCTGGCCGGTGTTGCTAAATGGTTAGAGCATCAGCCCATGCACGGAAGGGTTGTGGGTTTAATTCCTAGTCAAGGGCATGTACCCGGATTGCAGGTTTGATCCCTGCCCGGGTCAGGGCACATGCAGGAGACAACCAATCGATGGGTCTTTCTCACATCAATGTTCCTCTCTCTCTTGTTCTCTCTCCCCACCTCTCCTTTCCTCCCTTCCACGCTCACTTAAAAAATCAATGAAAAAAATATCCTTGGGTGAGGATTAACAACAACAGGAAAGAATGCTCACTTGGTATTAAAACCATACTGAGAAAACCATCGTGACTTAGCAGTGCCTCAGAATGCAGCGTGCCTCCGGGTCTCCATTAAACATGTCATTTTCAAGTTGCACTTCCCAATGATCTACTGTGGGATACAGCTATAAACAAATTCTTTATATTAACTGAGTTATTTGTGATTTATTTCTTTCTCATAAAATTAAGCTCAGTGGTTTTCTTTTTTAATCCTATTGGTTTATATGTGGGAATCTGGACGTAGGAGTGCAGATTCCCATGTCCAGCTATAACCAGCCTTCTCTCCACACATATGTTTACATGGTTGTGATGACACTGTGTAGAAAAATTATATTCTTCTTTTTTTATTCAATAGTCTATCATGAGCATTTTTTTTTTTTTGGTCATTGAAATTCCTTATTAACAAATCATAAAGCTATATAATATTACCTCAAGTAGATTAGTTGTAATATTCTACTTCCTATTTCTGGACATTTATTTAAATTGCTTCTATTCTTTATAAATATTGTCGTGACAATTTTAATGTATAAACCTTCATCGGCTCATGTCCTTAAAATAACTTTCTAGAAATGAAATTCTGATCAAAGTGTTTGGTTCTTGGATGTTAGCTAGTCTTAACACGGTAATCATTTCACAATATAGACATATATTAAATCATTATGTTATACATCTTAAACTTATACAAGGTGATATGTCAATTATATGCATCTCAGTAAAACTAAAAAAAAAACAACCTGTTTGGTCCTTGATGTAACTATGTCAATATATATGTATACATATATACATACACACACACACACACACACACACACACACATATATATATATATATATATATATATATATATCTTGATATCTGTAATCTCCCCATACATTTACTAATTTATTCTCCATAAATAATATATAAAAATGTATATATATATACACAGATATTTATATATAAATTAAAATACATGAAATATATGAATAAAAATTTTCCCCCACAGGATTACCAGTGTATTTTCCATTAGCAGTGTTTTTAAGTGTTCATTTTATCACCATTAACAGCACTAAAATTCACTCTAATCAGTTTTTATTGTAAGTTTTAGCCATTCCCCTCCCACATCTCTCCTGGTAGGTAGGTTTTGTCCAACACTCATGGTTTCCTGGAAAGTTCTTTTGATTGCAAACTTTAATATATATATATATATATATATATATATATATATATATATATATATGATAGAGAGTTAGAAACATCAATGATGAGAGAGAATCATTGATCCCTCTGACCTGGGATTGAGGCGATGACCTGGGCATTTGCCCTGACTGAGAATTGAACCGTGACCTCCTGGTTTATGCATCAGTGCTCAACCACTGAGCCACACTGGCCTGGATAATTGCAACCACTTTTAAAAGCATATTATAAATCTACAGCCTCCTCTGAGGTCACATTGTCTTTTTGCAATAAACAGAATTATTCCCATAATTAATTCCATAGGATTGGGGAAAGTGATCGTCACATAGAACACAAAAGCTCTCAGCTACTCTCTGGCAAGTTTAAAACAGGACAAGAAGAGACTGTTATACTTCAGTATTTTCTGCAGGAGGAATATATTTGGGTTGTCCTGATGCTTAGAAATTTTACCTTAAAATCGACATTACTTTTTAAGATATTATATTCAAATACTATAAGAAAAAAGAGGACCTGAAAGCCCAAGAAGAAATTAAGTTACGTATGTTATATGTTTTCTCTTTATATTTGAAGAAGCATGGGCTTCCTGCTGACTGAATCTGCCAGAGCTCACTGGCTGCAGCCTGGGGCTTACATTAACTGCGGGAGCTTATTAACTCAGAAACTCTGCCCCGCCCCTCCCTCTAAATTAGCAGCGATGTGAGTATAGCCATGAATATAATGTATTTGAAAAAAGAATACCGAAAAGAGTAGTAACTGCTGCTTCAGCACTGCTCAAGGAGTCCACAGTAGCTCCTGGCAGCCCACAGTGTTCACCTCCTCCGGACACGTTGCACATGTTGTTTATATGATTCACTTAGCAATTAACCACATGCTGCTTAAGGGTGCCATGCATTTGTCCCTCTTTTTAATGTTATGTTGTTCATTCCATTATATGTCTCATCTCTCCATCGAAGCTGTGAATCCTTTCAGGACTATTTCATGTTAGACATGTTCACTGAGATGATATAGAGGGTATCCCAAAAAAATTGCGCATACACACACTTTGAATTTTATAAAGGCAGTGTTTATTATAATACTTTCCATTTTCAAAACTGAGCTATCAGCGATGAAAATGCATATACATTTTTGGCACACCCTGTTTATCAAGGATCTGATATAGCATCTAGCACATGATAAGAGTGCAATAAATAGCAGTTATTTTTTTCATTCAGAGGACCTAACATAGAGTTAGGCCTATGATACATGCAACAAGCTATCCATTAACCATTACAAGTAGGAAACACTACACTGTGGGATGCTGTGTAAAGGCGCTTGAGCAATAATCATCTAGGACTTAGAAAGAATACTTTGGGCCCCGTATGAAATGGCATTCCCAACTGAGCAACAATATTTAAGAGTCAAGAGGGGGCAGCGATGATGAGCACAAGTTTTGGAGTAAGGCAGGTCCTGGCTTGAATGTCTACTCCAACTCTTATTAGAAATGTGGCCTTGGCCAAATTCGATCTCTCTGTCAACTCCAAATGAAAATGATAATACCTGCTACTGTGTTGTAGTAAGAATGAAAGGGATCAATGTATCGAAAGAACTTGACACAGAACAAGTAGTAGTATTTGTTAAGAGCCCACTAATTGCTGAAACTGGTTTGGCTCAGTGGATAGAGCGTCAGCCTACGGACTGAAGGGTCCCGGGGTTGATTTCGGTCAAGGGCACATACCTTGGTTGCAGGCACATCTCCAGTAGGAGGTGTGCAGGAGGCAGCTGATAGATGTTTCTCTCCCACTGATGTTTCTGACTCTCTATCCTTCTCCCTTCCTCTCTCTACGAAATCAATAAAATATGTTTGTTTGTTTTTTAAAAAAAAGAGCCCAACAATTTTGAGTTCTAGGATTGTGTAGTTCACTATAGGAGAAAGGTTAACATGCCTCAACGAAAGAGAAATGAGAACTCGGTTGGTATGACAATCTCCTAGTCCATCAACACAATCTTCCCACTTTAAGAATTCAGTAGACTAGATAGCATATGTATGAACATATTTAATGCATATGTTTTCTTTAAAAAATATTTGAAATTCCAGAAAATGCATGCTTGGCTGTTGAAAAGTATGATTTTCTGTTTAGACTGAGACTGGTTTAGTGGCCTTCAGGGAAATGCAAATTAAAGGCACAATGAGATACTACCATATTCACTAGGATGCCTATAATTAAAAAAGACAGGCAATAACATATGTTGGTGAAGATGGAGAGAAAATTTTAAACCCTCATTAATCACTGATAGGAATGTGGATGCTCCTTTGGAAAATGGACTGGCAGGTTCTCAAAATTTTAAGAATTACTATTCAAGTTAGCATTAAAATTACCATATGAGCCAGCAATTCCACTCTTAGGAATATACCTCCCAAAAATTAAATCATGTGGCCACACAAAAACTTGTACTCAAATGTTCATCATAGCAGTATCAATAATAGCCAAACAGTGAAAATAACGCAAATGTCCATCAATTGATGAGTAGATAAACAAAATGTGATATATCATTGTACACTTTAAATGGATTAATTATATGGTAAGTGAATGGCATCTCAATAAAGTTGTTAATTTAAAAAAGTGGATTAGTGCTATATGAACTAAAGGGCTCATTAGATCACAGAAAGAAAAACAATTAAAGGAACAAAAATACCACTAGCAAAACAGTAAATATTATTTGAAGAGTTTTTTAAAGATATAAGTATATCTCTAAAACATAATTATACTTGATAGTTGACTTTTTAAACGTGCTACCCTCAAAAATTGTTAGAAACATACATATATAGTATATATATATTTAGATTTATAATTTAGACCATAAAACCATTTTAAAAGGAAGATAATTTCAAATTACAAGTTGTTTCTAAGTGTTAATTTATAGCCTTAAAATACTGAAATATTTGTGTTTATAAAATTTTTGGACTTTTTCTAATATTGTGCAAAGGACCATGGTTAAGAAATTGAAAAGATAAAGCATGCATGCCAATTATTTGACATACAACATTTATAGAATGTTACATGCCTCTTAATTTTAGGGTTTGGTTCCTTTTCTATCTTTATACATTTTTGTTAATATGCCACTGAAAAATATATTTAGCAGCAGTTGAAACTACATTTAAAAACATTTAAAGTTGGAGGTAGATTTTAAATGAAAACAATTTTAAAATAAAGTAATTTAAAAATTAAATTAAAATAAATCTCAAAATATAGGTTATTACAATAATCATAGAAAACTTTAAATTTAAAAATTTTACCCAAATGCTATACTTGTTTGAATGACCCCAAATTATTTCAAACTTCTTCAGATTTCTTCCATCTCCCTGCTGTTCACCTGGCTATATTCTCACAAACAAATTAGAGGAAATACGTCATTCAAGCAGTGAATCACACAATTAATATTAACTCTGTGTCTCTTATCCTATGCCTTTATAAAAAAAAAAATGAAAGGTGTAATTTTAAAGATTTCTCTCTGAGAATTCATTAATGGTGCTTTATTTTGTCAGCTTATTTAGAAAGCTGGGTTGCTGCCAAAAAATTCACATGTACATGTGAGGATTTTTCCTAACACTTGCTTCTGGTTAAGGACCATAAATTATGGCGAGTCAGCAAATATGGGTTTACATGGAGCTTTAGAGAATAGCTTGACTTTCCTTTTTTTTTTTTTTTTTTTTTTTTTTTTTTTTAACTGGGGTGACATAAGTTGATAAAATTATATAGGTTTGAGGTATACAATTCCACAATGCATCATCTGTATATTGTATTATGTGTTCACTACCCGAAAATAGCTTGACTTCATGGTGATACTTTTTCTTTTCTTTCTTTTTTTTTTTTTTTCTTTTTTAAAAAAATATATTTTATTGATTTTTCACAGAGAGGAAGAGAGAGGGATAGATAGTTAGAAACATCGATCAGAGAGAAACATCGACCAGCTGCCTCCTGCCCACCCCCCACTGGAGACGTGCCCGCAACCAAGGTACATGCCCTTGCCCGGAATCGAACCCGGGACCTTTCAGTCCGCAGGCCGACGCTCTATCCACTGAGCCAAACCGGTCCCGGCATTGTGATACTTTTTCAAATGAACCATAAAGAAAGTCTTTAAAGGTCAACAAAAGGTAGAAATTTCAGATTTTCCTCATACCACAATAACTTGGCATATTTAAAAAAAAAATTTTTTTTAAGTCAGGGTACTGTAGAAATCTGGAAGTAATTTTGATTTTAAAAGGCAACATCTTCAGCAGCTTAAAAATTTCTTTTTAAGTGTCAATTAAAAGGCATGTGTCATTGGACCTGTTACCCTGAACACTGACGAAGTAATGATAATGGGAAATACAAAAGTACACACTAGATATAACTTAATTTCATATTTTTGAATATGCATTGTCTATATGAAAATGCATTGAATTTTTGCAACTTATTAAAATGACCATAATTTTAAAATATTTTTCACTGCAAAAAAAACAACTTCTAACAATCTGATTTTTTATATATGTGATTGATAAATAGCATGTATAAACCAAACTGGAGTTCCTAAATTACTTAAATACACTGATTTATAATTACCAAATAGAAGGGAAAAAAGAGTTTGGATGACTATTTTAAACATGTTTTAAAAAAGCTCACGTTATATTAATATATATGCGTAAATTTCTAACAATACATTTAGACCAGCAATGTCGTTGGAATGAATTCCTCCAACAGATGTAAAGGTCTTGCTGACAGTTATTTTCCAGGTCTAGGGTACCGCAATCACTTCTCTGAAAGGTTTTCTGCATGAAGTGTCTGAAGAAGTGGTGGACGTGTCACTGATCTCTGAGGTCCATTCCGGGTCTCCTTAAAGGCGGAGGTGGGGCCACGAGGGGAGGAGAAAAGGTAATGCAGATAAGGGAATCTGAATCAAATGTTGTCGCATGCTAGAAGTGATTAGATGCCCTTGTCACGGAGCTGTTACAGAGGCCCAGGGTGAAAGAGGGAAACAAGAGGTCAAGTGTGGGCACATGAGTAAAAATATGTGTGCTGCACAGTGGAGGGAAACCAAATCCTTAATCTACTCCTAAATCCTCTCTCCTTTTCATTTTTAAATATCCTTTGGTCCTGTGATGGGAAGAATGGAGGCGGATCTTGTTGCTATTTATTCACACGTATCGGGTTTAGCTACACAATATGTTTGTAATTAAAATAAGAGCTTTAGCAAGAATATTCTGTTCCCTTCCTTTGAGGTGTTCACAGAGCACAGGCTTGGGGCCATGCTACCTGCCAGAACTTCATTATGCAATGCCTATTTTTAAATGTCTATACCTTATCACTATAGTTACTTTTGGTGGGAAGCATTCACTCAGTAACTATGCATTGAGTACCTGCTAGTGGCCAGGCCCTGTTCTAGGCAGTGAACAAACACACCAAAATCCATGTTCTCATGGAGTTGGCATAATGGTAGCAAAAACGAGCATTAGAAAAAAATGAAATGACTAAATTGGGTACCCTGTTTCATTGATTTTAAAACTACATAATTTTTTCACACTTTAACATATTGTAAATTAGTATACATTTTAAAATTGATGGTGAGTCATATCTTATGTGGTGATTTCTTTCTTTATGGTGGGCCAAAAAATAATTATACAATTATTAATAGCATTTAGGGTTCAACAAAATACGGTAGAGAATAAGAACATACTAAATACGTTCAGAGAAGAAGAATAGGGAATGGAATATCGTCATTTTCAACAAAGTGGCCAGGGACAGCCTCACTGAGAAGGTGCCACTGGAGCTCAGACTTAACATGTTCTGCAGAGCATCCCAGGTAGTGGAAACTGCATGTGCAGATGCCCTGAGATGGAACAGCGCATGGTTGTGCTTTTGGAAATACGAGTCCATGCCTCCTGGGTGGCTGGTACTACACCGAGGACCTGAGGGGAAGTGGGCCAGTATGGGGCCTTCTCTCTGCCATATCCGTGCTGAACCCTGGAATGAGCACTAGTTATGTCTTTCTGCCGAAGCTCTTACGTAACAAGATGTCCTACTGGCACCTCGGTCTCAATTTGTCTAAAACAAATGTCCTTCTCACCCCAACCTGCTCTTGCTCCGGTGTTCCCAGCATTGAAGAGAATTCATATAGAACCCTAAGCCATTTCCATAACAAACCAGGCTCTGAATCTTGTGGATTCAGGCAATTCTCTATTTGAAATATCCCTCCAAACCACTCTCCTATCTTCATCCTCATTGATTGTTTAAAAAAACAAACAAAAAAACCCACCAACAACAAAAACACAAAATCTGATTATACCAAGAACCAGAAAAATCTCAACTTGAATGAAACGATCAACAAATGTCAATATGAAGATAAATCAGAAGTTTGAATTATCTGACAAGTATTTTAATGGAGTCATCATTAATATGCTCAATAAGCAATTATAAATTTTCTTGAAACAAATAAAAATATAGAAAATGTAAGCAGAGAAGTAGAAATTACAACATAAATAAAAACTCAATGGATATGTTATATAGTAGAATAGAGATTACAGGGGATGAATTCAGTAAATTTGAGGATAGATCAATATAATTTACTCATCTTAAATAATAGAAAGAAAAATGGAGTGGGGGGAAATGAATAATCTTGCGGACCTGTAGGACAGTGTAAAAAGAAATAAGAGTTATGTCATTGAATTCCCAGAATGCGAGGAGAGTGTGGGCCTGTGAAAGTATTCAATGAAAACTTCCCAAATTTGGAGAAAAACATAAATGTATACATTCAAGAGGCTGAACCCCAACTAGAATACGCCCCCCCCCAAAATCACACCAAGATATATCAATATTAAACCTCTGAAAACTAAAGGCAAAGAAAAAATCTTCAAAGTATCCATAGAAAATGACAGGGGATTTTATCATCTGAAACCACAGAGGACAGAGCATGTGGAACAATATTTTTCAAGCACCAAAAGAAAAGACATGTCAACAGCAAATTCTATGCCCAGCAGAAATATTCCTCAATATTAAAGGAGAAATAAAGACATTTTCAGATGAAGAAAAACTAAGAAAATTTATGCTAGCAAACCTACACTTAAAGAATTATGTAAGGAAGTTTTCAATACAGAAAGGAAATGAAAATAGGAGACCTGGGATTTCAGAAAGAGAAAACAGAACATGGGAATGAGGTAAAAAAAAAAAAAAATATATATATATATATATATATATATATATATATATATATATGTATATGTATATATATAATATTGATATATATATATATATGTAAAAGGCAAAATAGGAAAATCTAATAGATTTTTCTTATTCTTATGAGTTTCTTATATCACATTTGATATTTGAAGCAAAATCATAAAACCATCTGATGTGGTGGTCTATGTATGTAAAGGATATAAAGATAATTTTATAGAAAAAGTAGGGAGGTAAAGTAATCTAAATGGGGGTAAACTTTCTATACTTCTCTTGAACTGGTAAAACGTAAATTGATACCAGTAGACTATGATAGATTAAACATGCATACTGTAATACGGAAAGCAACCAAGAAAAGTACACAAAATTATGTACTCCAAAACACTATACATAAATCAAGATGTAATAAGTGAATGAATAAATGGACATTAGTTCTCAAGAATAAGTAATTTTTTTAAAGTCTGCTTTCAAGAAAAATTACTATATATAAAATTTTAAACCATTATATGTGACAATAAAAAAAGATTTTTTTGTAAATCATTGAATTAGATGATTAAAATTTTTAATCATGAAAAAGTATAAAATTTGTGTAAATGAAAAATGAAACCGGTCTGTGACAAAAGCAGAAAATGTTGTCATTTCATTATCAAGATCATGTCTTGATCCCACCATGTCATTCCTGTTACTTTTGTATTTTAATTTACTGCCTCTAACTCGATCCAAAGCAGCTGTTTTCCCACAAGTAGTCTTATCTTGTTCAGCACGGAGAATAAAACGGGGTTAAAAATGCAACCAGATACAGCCTCCATGTCCATGAAGCTTCAGGTCAGAGGGGCTATGCGCAGTGCCAGAAGCTCGTAAAGTTGGTTTGTCTTGTTCTCTCAAGACAGAAATCATTAGAACAAGGTGGAGGGCTACAGCCCACAGACAACTCCACAGCGAGCGGACACCAGACCTCTTTCACTGTCCTTGGCTGTGATGAACTCTTCAAAGAGGGAGGCATGTGGGCCCTGGCGGAGGTCAGCTCTGCTGCCCCTCACCCAGTGACCTCGGGTCCAAGCAGACAAAGAAACACTGCCTCTGAGATCAAAGCCCCAGCTTTTACTCACTGCTTCCCTCGACTCTCCTGCTGAGGAGGCCGAGAGGGTGGCGAAGAGGGAGGGGTGGAGAGGAAAAGGGAAAGGCACGTTAGCACAGTGTGAATGACTGCTAAGTCCACAAGAGACACTCCATTCTAGCCCCACGGGTCAGGTGACTAGAACAGAACCAGCCAGCTCTTCTGCCACAGACACCAGCAGCCGAGGAAAAGCCGCAGGGCTGCCACAGGTAATGAGATGAGCAGGAATTTAGTCCAGAGAGTGACTCTGACCGAAAGAACCACTCTCTGAAGGTCTCTCCCTCCAGCAGAAGCCCCTGACTCTCTCTTCACAGCTGTCAAAGCAGAGGTCAGAAGGAGAAGGGGCAACTCAGGCTGGCCCACCGTTTCTCAGAGACATTATTTGCTTTTTCCTGCAATGACATCGTGCATCAGTACCTTTAGCCTTCAGAACGGAGCTGGTCACACAGGCCATCTGTTCTGTGATGGTCACCAACCATCCCAGTTTCCTCAGGGCGCTCTTTCCTCTGGTTTAGTACGCTTAGGAGATCTTTTGTGACAGTTGGTCAGCCTTGCTGTGGAAGAGCAGGCTCCCACAGTTGACTGTGCTGCACGTGGATGGAATGATCTCCCCCAACAGATATCTCTGAATTCTAATTCTCAAATCCCGTGAATATAATCTTATTTGGGGGGGGGGGGATGTCTTTGCAAATGTAATTAAAAATCTTGAAGTCATCCTGGATGGGGGAAGAGACTCAATATGATGGCAACTGTCTTTATAAGATGCAGAAGAGGAGAAGACATAGAGACACATAGGAGAAGGCGATGTAAAAACCGAGTGAGTTTGGAGTGATGCTAACACTCACCAGAAGTTGAAGGAAGAAAAGAACAGAATCTATCAGAGAGCCTTTGAAGGGTGCATAGGCCTGCCAACACCTTGATTTTAGGACTTGTGGTCTCCGGAACTGTAAGAGGATGAATTGCTGCTGTCTTAAGCCACCTAGTTTGTAGTCATGTTTTAGGGCAACCAGGGAAAACACAGAGCCCTGTGCTTCAGTGTCTCCACTATGGCCAGAACAAATGAAGAGTTTTCTGTGAAGACACTGATGGCTAGCAGGAAAAACAGATAAAAGTGTGCGCGGTCAATTAAGCTAAGAAAGAGCTTTGAGGTAAGTCCTTAGGAATCACCAATGAGTTGAATAGAATGCCTTTTTTCACAAGCAGTGGTTGCATACAAATTTGCATTTGAGGGAAAAAGACTGGCCTTGCTCAGAAATATACATATGCCCCTCAGAACAACAGGCTGACAGGGTCTCATACTTTTGCCCAGTGTAGATATAGGCTGATTTTTCATGTTTTAAATGTTGACTCATGAATTAAACTTCCCAGAATAAGTTCCCCAAATTAGAAGAAACTTGTTTTGTGCCTGTTACTAGAAAAGTCCAGCCTTCTATTTCTGTGGCACATTTGAAGGGATATTGGCTGACATTGGATTCCTACTTCTGGCTCTGTCTGGTATTAAGCAACGGGTGATCTTATACCAGTCACCTTGCCTCTTGAGTTCCCGTTTTTATCACCTACAGAATCAAGAGGTTCAACTACACGATTTCGAAAAGTCTTCCTTATTTTAGCATTCAAGAGACATGGGTCAATAATCAGATTTTAAATGTTAAGTGTCTCATTTCCATTTTTAAAGTTATCTCTCTCTTGCAGACTGATCACGAGAATTCTTGTTTTTTCTGCTCTAAGGCCTGTAGCCAATCATGAGAATTCTTTAAAAAGATATTAGCTTGTAAGAACATGTAATAAATAACTTCAAAATGTAATAGGTATTTAATTTTAAAGTGTGCCTTTAACATTTATGTAAAACATTTTTTGTACTCATTCAATAGAAAGATATCTGGCCACTGGGTAAAGCTAGCAATAAAACTACTGGTTCGCAATGTGTTAAGAATCACATATGAACTTCTCTGGGTGAACTTACTTTTGTTTCGAGATGAAGGAATCCCAAGTTTTGCTTCACTGTGTAGAAAATTTAATTTCTTTATATATATTTTCAACAGAATAAAGAGGGTCAGAATATTTCATTTAACAAAACATTATGCTGGCCGAGACTGGTTTGGCTCAATGGACAGAGCGTCGACTTGGGGACTGAAAGGTCCCGGGTTCAATTCCAGTCAAGGGCATGTACCTTGGTTGCGGGCATATCCCCAGTAGGGGGTGTGCAAGAGGCAGCTGGTCGATGACTCTCTCTCTCATCGATGTTTCTAGCTCTCTATCTCTCTCCCTTCCTCTCTGTATAAAATCAATAAAATATATTTTTTAAAAAACACAACATTATGCTAAAGACATTACAGTTTATTATTATTGGAATTCTATAAAGGCTAGAAATGAAAAGGTATAAAAGCAAATGCATAGAATAAGTATGAAAGCTATAATAAAAGAGGTGCTACAATTAACATCATAGCCCGTTTAAAAATAATTAAAACTACTACTACAAAGCATATAATGTAACTGTTCTAACTCTCCATAGACTATGCCAAATAGAATTATGACTGATCTCAATGACTATTTGCTACAATCTACCAAGAGCAGCTAATTACAATTTGTCTGTCTATCCATCCTTTCTGCATGACTTGAAGTGTAGAACATATGTCCTCTCTCTGTGTGCCCAAGCACCCTCTCCTCCCTCTGTTATCATTTCAGAGGTAGCTATCTTTCTCTCTCCCACAGCCTGCAGGGTCCTTGGTGTCAATGGTAGCTTCTGTCTTCTTCTATGATTGCACCTATCACACTGCTTTGCCCACTACATGGCAGTTGAGTTCAAAGAAACCATGGAAAAAGCTTTATTTTTTCTGTGGGACCCTCCTGGGTGCAATGTAATGAATGAATGTAATCACTACATAAGCTGACTTCACATGAAGACATTGCCACCGTGTCATCCATGAGGTACCCATACTTCTCTGACCTGAGATATATATTTGTTGTTTTCTCTTGTCCACACTGAAAGATGAAAAGATGAGTGTCTCCAGAAAAGCATGCTTTTGTCTCACAAGAAAAATGGGTTTAACAAGCCCTAAATAACACCTACTCTATCCTTCCACCGTGAACCAGAGCAATGAACAAATACATGTGACTACTTTTCCATTCATCATTTTTCTTCCCACATGCCTTACTCTGATGAGTTTGGGGTTCATCTGTAAAATGGGTAAACACAAACAGATAAAGAAAAGGTAAAAGGAAGATAGGAGGTGAGGAGGAAGAGAAATCAAGTGCCTCAATAATCTGCATCATAATTAATAATCAAGATATAGAGCTACAGGAAGCACAAGTAAAATGGCTGAAAGACAAAAAATGAACCAGTCACTGTGGAACTGTGGAGACCAACAGGTCCTCTCCAGGGGACCTCTCAGGAGCACAGAATGACTCTTCTGGTTTGACGCTTCCTGTGCCTTCAGGAGTCTGAGAAACAAAACTTACATTAGGAAAGCAAGTTGAGGACTAAGAAATAATCCTTTCCTCAGGTAACTGGTTGTCCACAATTACAGACATCACTGAAGAGAGGAAATAAAACCGAAAATTGCCACCGAAGTTGCCAAAACCCTAGCCAGAATAAAACAAAGTCAGATGGCATGGAAGCCTTACAAGCCCAGTTGAAAAATGACTAAATAAAACCAAATTTTGTCTCACAAGAAGAATGGGTAAACCTTTTAACCAATTAGAGAAACTCCATCATGATCAAATATGAGCCACATAATTATTACATGGAACAGTAAACATTTTAATGATATAATTAGACACAAATGTCAGGTTTTTGTTTTCTTCTTTTTTGTGTGCTTGTAGTTTTCTGCTTTCATGGTCAGCAGGCTAATGCAGTGATTTAATTACCTCCAAGTTAGTCAGTTAAGCTCGCTGTCTGCAAACTGCCTTTTCAGAATGCCCTGAACTGACCTGGAGTGAAACTCAAACTCACCCTTTGTGCCCAGGGCTTTCCTGACAACAAAAGAGGTATTGGTTCTCCTTTCCCCAGATACCAGCCCTGGGCTTACTTCCCAGTCCCTTCTCCTCCCCAAGTCTCCTTCCTCTACCCGTTCCTTGCCCTCACCCCACCCTCCCGCCCATTCCCACCCCCCCACACAAAGGAAAGGAATGCCAAATCTGCCCTCCTGTTTCTCTCAGTTATCACAGAAACCAGAGTGTGGGCAATGTGCTCTGTTTCTAGGCACATGAGATCCCACGGTGTCTAACAGCTCTGACCTTGGCTACAGGCGTCCTTGAAAGCGCTTCAGCTCTCACAATCCCATTTCGGAGTCCTGAGAAACACTGACTGGTGGAAGGAGGTGAGCCATCCATCCCATGGCCTCACAAGAGGGAGTCTTGACCACGAAGCCTTCAGATTCTGCCCCTTTGATTCAGATTCCACTTGCCTGAGAAGAAATACGTTCTATAGGAAAGCGCTTGGCTAGACAGAGATTGAGTGTCTAGTGTGTCTTCATTGGCTCTTCCTCTGCAAACTATACTGGCGAAGGATATGCACCAAGGTTAGAGCCCCTTTGGAATGCCTCATGCTGGGAGGATAAGAACAAGGCTTAGGCCTCCTGCCTCCCTTGCTCACACAGGACCCATCCCCTTACCCTTCCACTGCACTCTCAACCCCATGCTGATGCATTCAAATTTCTGTTAGGGGCTCTGGGTGCAAATCGTGGGTATTCCTTATTAAAACTAGCAACGTGTCATCATCCTAAAAAGCTAAGGAGATGAGCAACCTGGGGTCATTGGTCTAGGAGGTGAGAAAGATGCATCAAGATTTTTTCTTGAATTATTTGAATATGCTGTGGGTTATGGATGATTCCTTTCAATGTTTTTTTTTTTTTAATTCAATAGATTTTGTTTCTATTGCCTATGGTCTAAGAAAATATCTAATATGATGGGGCTTCTAACAAACTGATTTTTGAAATATTCATAGTTAAGATCCTTCCATGTTAAGAAGTGAGTATTCTGCATAATGGTGAGAGAGAGAAAGATTGATTTTGATAAATTGGCTCATGGAATTGTAGGGGACACTGGCTGGCTGAAGACCCAGGAAAGAGCTGACACTGCAGCCCCAGACTGAAGGCCGTCTGAAGGCAGAATTCCCTCTTCTTTGGAAAAGGTCAGCTGTTTTCTCTTGAGGCCTTCAACTGATTGGGTGAGGTGCAACCACATTATGGAGGTTATTGGTGTCACTGAAAGTCTAGTAATAGAAATGTTAACCTCATCCAAAATGTTTCTTCTCAGGGACAGCTAGGTTGGCGTTGGATCAAACATCAGGGTACCATGGCATAGCCAGAGGACAACCTTACAGAAGACATGATGCTAAGCTGGGTGTTGGTGAATGAACCATTTTTTCCTGGTTTCAGCAGGAAAAGGATGGGATGGCCTTCTAGGCAGAGGAGCCAGTATGAAGAATGTCCAACAGGCATGAGGTGCCTGGTGTAACTGGGGAAGGTGGACAAGACCAGACTGCCTTGGAGGGTATGTGGAGGTGAGAGGGAAGAGGGTGAGACTGAAAAGGTAGGCAAGCCAGAAGTGTCGGAATGCTGATCTTTCAATATTATTTTTCATTTATTTTTTGCACATTTATTTATTCATTGATTTTTTTAACAAAAGTAATGGGTGCTAATTGTATAAATTAGTATCTCTTTTAAGCTTAATTCTTTTGTAAGCTAAAGGTGGCCTAAAGGTTAAAATTCACTGCCCTGTCGCCTAAGATCAGGGCAGCACTAATCCCTCCTTGTTTAACCCAGAAAAACATACATTTTTGTACTTGCCTTAGAAGTCATTATAATACCTTCTCTAACTAAATAGTAGAAAAAACAAACAAACAGATGAATGCTGAGCAGTGCTTTGAAGAAAGAGCTTGCAATATGTTATAGATATTTGGAGTTAAGTTTATGCAAGTTCTTATTAAAGAGCCATAGTGTACCTCCTTGAATAGCTAATAAAAACTTATACAGTAGTTCATAATCAAGTACAAAATAAATGTTACCTAATACAGCCATAACAATTCCAATTCAATTGAAAACAGCCATATTTGTTTTAAATTATTTGACTATAAATACAGTTTTGAGCTATTTTTAACATTTTAAACCCTTTTACTGAAATAAAATAATCGAGTTGGAAGTGCCCCTAGGAATCCATCCTGCTATAATTTGCTTCCATCCACATTAATGGAATAAGAACTCATTTTAAAATACAGAAAAAATAGATTTTACCACTTTCATAAATCACTTAAATAATCCCCACAGAAACATAGGCCTTTGTTTCACTTCTCTCAGCTAGGCTGTGCCATAGCTTAAATCCCTTACCTCTTTTTATCAGGAATCACTAGAGACTGGGTATATCAATCTGCATCCTCTGTAACAAGAATACCACATCTGACTCTCCCTAAAGAACAATGCATGCTAGCCAATTGCTTAGTTCCGATGTTCCCTTCTAACCACCGTCCTCACACACACGAGTGTCCTTTTCATAAGTGAAGAAACTGAGCCATTGCAGCAAGTCAGCTCACACCAGCCAGTCCAGCAAGTGTCTTTGAAGAACAGCAGTTTGTGTCTTTAGTCTCTGAGCATATTTTCTCACAGATTGCCCTGTGATCCAAACAAGAGACAAGAAGGGAAACTGTACCTTAGAAGGAGCACTACTTCCAGGCTGGCTGTGAGGACCTGGGATGATGCTTCCAGGGAACAAATATCATGGAAGAGCGTTGGGCAAATGCCCGGGAACTGGCGGGGGGGGGGGGGGGGGGGGGGGGGGAAGGAGATGACTAAGCTGGCTGCCAGATGAACCCATTCTTGCACTTGAAGCATCTAGGGTCCCAGGGGCAGCCCATCCAGTCCAAGCACAGACAGACAGACAGTTTCAAAAGCAATAATGGGCCGAAACCGGTTTCACTCAGTGGTAGAGCGTTAGTCTGAGGACTGAAAGGTCCCAGGTTCGATTCCCATCAAGGGCATGTACTTTGGTTGCGGGCACATCCCCAGTAGGGGCTGTGCAGGAGGCAGCTGGTCGATGTCTCTCTCTCATCGATATTTCTAGCTCTCTAGCTCTCCCTCTTCCTCTCTGTGGAAAATCAATAAAACGTATTATTTTAAAAAGCAGACAACGGTGCTGCAAAGCGAAGAGAAGAGGTGCTCTACCCTCACCCCTAGTGCAGGGCTCCAAGCGGTTGTTGATGGGGAGGCAGGGGCGGGAGACCAGTCGGGGATCAGCGGGCAGTTCTTGGTGAGTGGACAAGCAAACAGCCACCAGAGCCTGAGTCTGAGGACATTTTGAAAAGCTGATTCCAAAGCACAGGCCAGAGTGGCTGATGGGACCTCAGGAAGGCCAGGTCTGAATAGCGAAAGCAGCCTTGTCTGCAGACCGATGGCCAAGCAGCTGGGGGAGGGCGGGCTCGGTTGCCAAGCGAGTTCCTGGCAGTGGACGCCCACATGCCCACTCCCATGCTAATGCAGGAGCGAGGCTTGGGCTTTTCTCCTCAACATGGCTCCCGAGTGATTCAGCCGGCCCAAGAGGTTCCCAGTTCAAGCAAAAAGGTAGCATCTCGTCCAGGCGAATATTTGAAAAGTCTCTGTACCCAAGTCCCCTGGTAGGTAATCCGTTTTTAAAGGAAGCCTGGGACAAGCGGGCAGCCCGCCTTGCCTCAGGCATCACCATCCACCTAACACTTCATAAATAACCAGAGGAAAATTTTCCTCATCTCTTTTACACCAAGGAGGTGTATATAGCTTTAACAGATCCAAGACACTTATCTCAAGCAGAGCGTCTAATTCCATGGCCATAATTTGTTTAAAGTGCTGCTGATTGCTTCCTATTTCTTCCTTGTTAATGATTTTTGCACCTTTCCGCAGTTCCTTTTATATGGGCTGCGGTGACAATTACCCCGCAGGAGGCTGTTTAGACAACAGAGGGCCTTCCAACAGGCTGCTGGGAACTGTACTGGACCCTCCCAATACCTGAAAAGTCTCTTTCATAGACAGTCTTCCTTTTGGGGGAAATACCTCTGTTTGTTTTTTCCTCTTCTGTCAATACATTGCAACCTGGCCATTTCTACTACTCCTGTAGTGCATGTATATTCAGGAGGCAACTGAGCAGAGCTAATTTTTCTGTTCATGAGTTTCCTGGTGACTGGAACCAGCTTAGGAAAGGTGGTGTGGAGTGCCTTGATTTGGACATATCAAGTAATATATTTCATTTAGGCTGAAGTTCAATGTAACATGTCCTGGAAAGTGTGTTAGTGGTCGAAAGGTCATTTGAGAGCCTGTTAATCTCTACATTAAAAAAAAAAATAAAATAAAAAAAAAAATATATATATATATATGTGTGTGTGTGTGTGTGTGTGTGTGTGATATATATATATATATATATATATATATATATATATGATTTATTTATTTATTTATTTTTACAGAGAGGAAGGGAGAGGGATAGAGAGCTAGAAACATTGATGAGAGAGAAACATCGATCAGCTACCTCATGCACACCCCTGACCGGGGATGTGCCCGCAACCAAGATACATGCCCTTGCCTGGAATTGAACCCGGGACCTTTCAGTCCACAGGCTGAGGCTCTAGCCACTGAGCCAAACCGGTTTTGGCAATCTTTACATTTTTTAATTAATTTGTGCTTGCAAATTCTGGCAAAGTATTTTCTTCCCCTATTAGTAGGCAATGGTTTCAACTTTGAATGATGAAGTAGTTTTTCCATATTTTATGGAGAAAAATAAACAGTGTGCTCCTTGTATCACCAGGGAACATAATGTATGAAAATGCCAGGGAGTAAGGGGCACATGAAGCAAATAAATAACATCCTGTTCTCCCCCACCTCTCAGCCTGTCTCCTCCTCTTTTGGTTTCATCCCATCTGTTCTTCCCACGTATTCACCTTCTTCCAGCCATTGCCATCCATCTTCTTTCTAAAAAAAAAAAAAAAAAAAAAACAAAAACAGAGGAAGGGAGAGGGAGCAATAGATAGAAACATCAATGATGAGGGAGAATCATTGGTCAGTTGCCTCCTGCACACCCCCTACTGGGGATCGAGCCCACAACTCAGGCAGGTGCCCAGACTGGGAATCGAACCATGACCTCCTGGCTTACGGGTTGATGCTCAATCACTGAACAGCGCTGGCCAGGCCCATCTTCTTTCTGTAGGGCTCTTTCATAAGGGTTCGCTCCGATCACTCTTTCCTTTGTTCCCTGTGCTTCTTTTCACTTTAATTCTACCGGAGCCAGGGCAGTCCTGGGATCTGCCCAGAGATGCGGACGGACAGCGAACACCCCGGGCTTCTCAGGTCCAGGCATTTATTTCCACTGAGCAAGTTCACCATTTCAGCCTGAAGGGAGTGTGAAAGGGGGACGAAATAGAGATCCGAGATAGTGCACGTGCGTGCGTCAGCACCACTGTGGCAGCCAGGGCTCTGCATCACAGGCTCCCTAATCCCTCCATGGCAAACCCACCTAAGGAAAGGGTACCTGAAACCAGATCAGGAAATGCTTGTCCAGGAGGCAGGGAACTCGATCCACATCGCTTTTCTCAGTCACTCAGATCCTAATTAAAAACAAGAACAAGTCCTTACCCCCAAAACAGCGCTCTCGGTGCCAAGTCAGCCCTCTCGAAATATAACATGGGAAGGGGTTACCAGGACTGCCATCTCAAAATTCCTTCCATCCTTTTTGACCCACTCAGGAAATCTTCTCCTCAGGGGCCAATGCTTTCCTGCTGCCACATCCTTCCTAGGAGGAAAGAAAGTAACTTCTCTAGCTTTAGTCTCTGGAGAAGTCGATCATCTTTTATATTCATAAAAGAATTGTGCTCATCATGTGTAGGTTTTATTCATTCATTCTTCCAGCAAGTATAGATAAAGCACCTACTGTGTGCCACACAATATCCTAGGTGCTTGAGGTACATCAATGATTTCTGCCTTCCTGTAGCTAATATTCTAGTGGTACCTGGGAGGGACAATAAGCACAGGCAATAAATTCCTTTATATGTTAGAAGGCAGTGAGTGGTATTAAAGAACTGAATAGGGTAAGTGGGTGGAAAAGCAAGTGGCGGTACAAACAGGGTCTTCTGAGTGGATCTTGTCCAGCAGAAGATGTTTGAGGTAGGTCTTAGAAGAGGAAGGGGGTTTATCTAAGCAGACATCCGGGACAGAATATGAAGAACAAGCTAGAGCACAGGTCCTATGACAAGTGCATGCCTAGTGAGAGCCAGGAGCAACAAGGATGCCACTGCGGCAGGATCTGCATCAGGGGGGAGAGCAGTAGCCAATGAGGTCAGAAAGGCAGCAGGAGATTTACAAGTTCTTGAGTGGACTTGAGACCTTGATCAGAGCAAAGCAGAGAGTCATCTGAAAGTTTTTTTAATAGAGCAATTTAATGACCTGACTTCCATTTGAAAGGGATTACTCTGTTTGGCCTGTTGAGGAGAGAGAGAGAGAGAGAGAGAGAGAGAGAGAGAGAGAGAGAGAGAGAGAGAGAGAGAGAGAGAGAGAGGGTTGCAGGGTGGGTGGGAGGAAGCAGGGAGAGGAGTTAGGATAGGAGGCCACTTAATCCAAGCGGAAGATGTGGGCAGCTTCACCCACAGTGGGAGCAGCGGAGGTAGTTCAAAGGAATCAGATTCTGGAAAAAATCTGAAAGTGGGCAGGATTTTCTAATGTTTGTGAGATGACAGTAAAAGAAGAGTCAAGGATGACAGTTTTTTTGACCTAAACAACTGTACTAGTAAATGTATGAAAATGCCAAGTAAAGATGGAATTACCATCGCCTGAGATGGGAGAGATATCAGATAGAGGAAGTTGGATAGTGGGGATCAAAAGTTTAAAGTATGTTGAATTTAAGAGATTTCTACCATTTAAGAATAATTATAATACGGTAATATATATTACAGTCTATATATAACAGTGATAAGATATTACAATAAAAATGTCATTGTGTTCTTTCACAGATTGTAAACATTGTGCAGGTCTACAAAAGCTAAAAAGTCACAGCAGAAAGAGTGCAATGAAAAGCAGCCTAGGATCTACAGACAGTGATTCAATGACCCAACTTATCAGTGAGTTAAGAACACACACTATCGCTTTGTGGAGGAAACCCCTGGATGTTAGGTCAAGTCCTTACTTGAGGAAATGGACCGGCTTGTTCTGATGAATGTTTTTCTTCATCCCTCTGTCCCCCTGGCAGCCTCACACAGGATGTCCTGTGCCCTGCGCAGAGGAGAGATAGCAGCAACGTGCTGTAGTGGCTCGTTGGGGAAAGAGCAGAAGCTGTGTCTCTTTGGAAAACCTTCCTGAAGCTGCCCTGTCCATAGCACAGGTCAGAGAAAAGTGGCTTTTCCCAGACGCTGACAGTTTCCATACCAAAACAGTCCACACTTAAGCTTTAAATGGTAGGAGCAAAAAGACTCCATGGCTGGATGAACATGGAGTTTCTTAGGGCAAAACATACAGAAAGTGTCTGGAAGCTCAAGCAAGAAACACAGTGGGGTGGGTGGTCTTTGTGGGACTGTAAGCAGGATGGAACCAAGGAAATAGCAAGTGTCCTCTTCAGGAAACCTTAAAATCTTGACCTTACACCATTTGCCTTAACCGGTATCGATGTCTGTAGCCTAGGTAGCTAGTTCAGTTGTGTATATCTGGAGAAACTAAACATACACACAGCACCACCACCACCAACAGCAACAAATATAACTATTTATAGTAACATTTCTTTCAGGAAAACCAGTTATTTGTGTCCTACTTAAATATATGACAGGTCACCTGCCCATGTACTATTAACTAGAGAAGTCTCTAGTTTAACCAATTGTCTGCGATTAGCCTAGGTTAGCAAAACACTTGTCCCTTCGCCAGTAAAAAGTTTAATTTATGTTATAATAATTGCCAATCTTTATTGAGTGCCCACTACATGCCAACATTTTATATCTACCATCTCTTCCTACCTTCAGAACTGTCCTGTACAATCTGTATGAAGATGTGGAAAATGACACCCCCCAAAATTCAGTCACTTCTGTAGGCTATCATAAGTCATGAGTGATTAGCCAGAACTTGAACAGAATATTTTACTGTAAAACTTAGGCTCTTTCCTCTACACTTACACTGCTTCTAACTATGCCAGGAACAATTTGTGTTGGAGTCACATGGGCAGACCGAAGTGCACATGATAAATCGGGATTATCTTGTGGAGCAGAGGTTAGATTACTCTGAGTGGTTTTAGCAGAGCCAGGAAAAGTGGAAGGAAGGCACTGGAAAGTAGATTTATGTTGAGAAGGAACAAGAGCTTTTCAACAGTCCCAGCTGTCGGATAGCAGTGTCAGCCTCCACACATGGGAGTGAGTCTGTAGTGCCAGGATTATTCGTACAGAGGCTTGGCAAATGCCCAGCTGAGTTTCTTGCGGTGGAAAGGAAATTCAGTGACTTCCAGGGTCCCTTTTAATTCTGCGGTTGCTGCTCTAACTTCACATGTATAAGAGGTCATTCTCTGAAAACTTTTTATTTAGGAGAATCACAATTTTGGTTATAGAGACTTAACTAATTGATTATCTGCTTTCTGAACACTGTCAATGACCATAGATCGAGAAACTGTAGAGCACATAAGCTGAGAATTCATTTTTTTATTCAGATAACTCCAAAACTTAATAGTTGTGTCATTTAAGCTCTACAGGCTTCAGTTTTCTCAACTCTAAATAGGAGTAATCAAGTCTTTCTTTCAGTGCTATTGTATTACATAACGGATTACTTATATAATCCCCAGCATAGTATCTGGGACACAGCAAAAGCTCAATAAATAATGGTTACTTTTATAAAAAGTAATAATATATAATTCAGACCACAATGAAAAAGTCTTAACCACACCTCTAGTTCCAGAATTCTTACCCTTCTCTTGATAGGCAACTATCTGTAAATGTAACCCAACCATCTACATGATATACCGCTATGCAACAAATGCTTGATTAGTTGCTTGGTTAGAATCCAAAGTTCTCTTGGGTCACTTTACTGCCTTCTCCCCATGAGCAGTTGGAGTGTGGTAGTGATGGAAAGGATGTTGGGTTGCCATCCTCACTGCCTCCGGTGAGTATGTAACAAGATCTTTCTCATTCATCGCTTCTCTCAGGGAAAAGACATGCAAAACCATCTGGCCTGGAGTGAAAAGAAACTAAAGCTAACTCCCAATGTAAACCTGGAATAAGCTACAACCTGTGGCAATCCATGCCACTTGGTCTAGCTTTTGAGAGACAAGTAGATATAAAAGTCAAGCAGATAGCAAGATGTTCTGTTGCTGGGTAATATTCCCTTTCTTTCGCTATTGTTGTTGCTGGGTAAAATCCACATCTTCTTTATCCATTCATCTATCTATGAACACCGAGGTTGTTTCCATATCTTGACTATTTTAAATAATGCTTTTTCAACAACACGGATGAACGTAGAGCATTATTATGCTAACCAGAATATGTCAGGCAGAGAAAGGCAAATACAGGATAGTTTCACTTATACCTGGTATGTGGAACTAAAAAACAAAAGCAAAACAAAATAGACTCATAGAAGTGGTAGTTTCCAGAGGGAGGCGGTGGGAGGATGGGTGAAAAGAGGAAGGGGAATATAGTCAATAATATTGTGATAAATTCACATGGTGGCGAATGATTACTAGAATTAGTGGGGTGATCATATTATTATTAGAAAGTATGAAAATGTCAAGTCACTATATTGTACACCTGAAACTGATATAACCAATACCAACTACACTTAGATGAAAAATAAAATTTTTAAAAGTCAAGCAGAAATTTTTAATTGCTGAGGAAGAATGATAAAACATTATGATTTTGTTGAAAGTTTAAAAATATGCTTTCATATGTAGGCATGTTTGAAAACTGCCCTTATACTATGTTGCTTTTGTTTGCTTCAGATAAGAGTTTTATATGCATACTTTGCATAATTTGCATATTAAATGTATTTATTCTGTTGACGTATATTCATCTGGATAAAAGAACAGAGCATTTCCTAGGCACCATGCCTGATGTGTGATAAGTCTGTAAAAATTGAAATAGAAAAATATTTAACATTTTCAAGGATTTGTTGTTATAGGAACTATTCAGTACTTTGTAGTCATTGATTCATTTAATCCTCAAATTATTTTTGAGGAAGATAATCCCCATGTTATAGATGAGCAAGCCTGCACCAGCAGGTTGAGTAATTTGCCCTCGGTCACACAGCTACTGTCAGAGACAGGACCTGAACCCAGGCAACCTGACCCCAGAGGTTATTTACTATAAAACTTAGTCCTGACCGTTATTCTGGTTATCTGACTCTGAGCAAGTGCCAGGTGAATCTCATCCGAGGTGGACCATACTTGAAGTGAATAGCTGGACAGAGGTCCCCGAGGACCACAGCTGTGGCCCTGGCTTCGGGGGAGGTTGACTTACAGCATGCACTGACCATGCCTCATAACACCTTATGGGAGATGACTCTTAATATATAGACTCTATTTTTTATATATTTGGTCTCCCCTACTGCAAGTCACAGTTGCTCATCTGTCAGTTACATTACTAATATCATCATAAGTGGCAGCCTCCATTACTGTACTGAACTCTAATCAGGACTACTTATCCTTTATTGTAGCAGAAGTCCTGGTTCAAATCCCATTTCTACAGCTAATTACCTGTGTGACTTTGGCCAAATGGCCTTGCTTCCTAGAGACATACGTAATATTCACATCTGTAGCCTGAAGGTAATACTCATTGATAGGATTATGAAGGTTCAAGATAATAAGTATGAAGCATGTTGACAATTCTCTTTGCCCCTAATGTCTAAAATTTGAACTCTATTAATTCCTTATTTCTGAACTGGATTTGCTTCTTACCACATGGGCATGTTGGGAACACATGGAAAACAGCTACTTAATTTTAGTTTCAACATTATTTTTTAATGTGGAAATATTAATATTTTTGAGAATCATCACTTTTCAGCAGACATTCCATGCTAACACTAGTCTTTTCATGAACTCACAAAGCTGTTAAAAATCTCTTATGTAAACTGATTTTTAAAAATTGTAGTAAAATACATATACCATAAAAATATACCATCTTAGCCATTTTTAAGTATACCATTCAGTAAGGTTAAATACATTCACAGTGTTGTGCAACCAATTTTTAGAACAATTTTTATCTTGTAAAACTGGAACTTTATACCTACAAAACAACAACTTCCCATTGTCTTCTGTCCTCCCCCCTCCCCCTGACAACCAGCATCCTACTTTCTGCTTGTATGAATCTGACAACTCTAAGTGCCTCCTGTAAGAAGAATCATACAGTATTTGTTCTTTTGTGACTTTTTCCCCTTACTATAATGTGCTCCAGATTCATCTATGTTGCAGTATGTGTCAGATTTTCTTTCCTTTTTAAGGCTGAATAATATTCCATTGTATGTATGTATTACATTTTGTTTATCCATTCACCTGTGAATGAATACTTGAGTTGCTTCCACTTTGGGCTATCCTATATATAAAGAGCTAATATGCTAATTAGACCAGACAGCTGAAAGACCTTCCTGAACATCCAGTGGGTGGGCCACGGGGACATGAGGCAGCCAGGGAGGAGGACCAAGTCCCTTGCACAAATTTTGTGCATTGGGCCTCTAGTTGTAAATAATGTTGCAACAAATATAGGTATAAAAATGTCTATTTGAGTCCCTGTTTTTAATTCTTTTAGGTATATAACCAGTTTTTATTACATTTACCTAATGAGTAGAGATGTTGACCATCTTTTCATGTGCTTATTGATCATTTGCATATCTTATTTAGAGAAATGTTTATTCAAGTTATTTGTCCATTTTTTAAAAATCAGATTGGGATTTTGTTTGTTCTTTCAATCAGATTGGAATTCTTTGTATTCTGAATATTAACTCATCATCAGATATATGGTTTGCAAATAGTTTCTCCTACTTGGTGGTTGCCTTTCACTCCACTGATTGTGTCCTTTAATCCACAAAGTTTTCAATTTTGATGCAGTCCAATGCATATGTTTTTTTTCTTTGCCTCTGTTTTTGACATCCTATCCATGTATAAACTGATATTTCATGCCTAGGGCTAATAAGATAAGAATCACTACCCTTTTACAGACTGTCTGGGACTCCAAACCCTTTGCTGCAAACAGTCCCAAGGAGCCGTGTGGAACTGTGAGTAAATAAACAGTCAACCCTGCTACAGGAACACCACCCAGGCTACTAGGCATAAAATTGGAACGCCTTGTTTGTTTATTTGGCAGCCTGTGTGTGGAAGCCAGAGGGCACTGAGAGGCTGGGGTTGTGCTTGAGAAGTGCCCGCAGCTCAGGCCTGCCTGCCGTCACAGCGGGACAGGCAGCCCGTGTGGAGGGTCATATGTCAGTGAGTAATAACTAAGAAAAGCAACTCTCTGAAGGGCTGGTCAACACGTCAGGGTCAGGATGCATCACACAGACATGTGGATGCCTCTGCGCGTGTGTGCGCATCTAAAGGGCCTATTAAGATCTGTCAAACATGATCAAGTGTCTTTCATTAAGAGCCCAGGCCAGGCTATAGGCACACATATGCAACTGTTCATTTCCTACCCACTTGTAACTTGATAAACATTTTCTACGGAATTTCGTGTTCACATATTTACCTAAGCAAGTAAATAAAACACATGTTGAAAGAATTTTTTCTTTTGCCCGTTCTTGGTATTTCCATAAACATTTTTATATTTCATACTCATAAAACTGTCTCCAACTATTCATGCAGCCAAATTAGAATTTAAAATCCAGAGGTGGGAGAACACTTAACTGTCAAATATCTCTGGTGAATTTTTTTTTATTTATTATTATTTGTTTCCAATGCTCTGGCTAACATTTGAGACAATGCATTGTGTCTAGCACTACTTCTCTTACTTTTTAATCCTATGTGTATTTCAAGGCGAATTTAATCCATCTGGTTCTGATTCACTTACTCTTAACTCATCAAAGTGGTGCTTTGTAACTGACGTTTGATGTCCAGAATGCCTTGTGGGTTTTTAGGTCATTATAAAGATTCCCCCCCTGCTTGCCCATCTGCCCCTCTGTAGCGCTGGCCTGAATTGAGAAATGATATTTTATTTACCTGCCATCGTTTCAAATGACCAGAAATGAGTACTTGACCAAATGTCAAAGCTCTCAGCCCTCTGCTGTCACGGTTTGGAGTGTGATAAAGTGCAAGGCCCTGGGTGGCAGGTTGCTGGGGGCTGTGCGTGCTCAGGGGCCTGGCTCCTCTGGAGGCAGGCCACACACTCTGCGCTGTCCTCTGGCCTGCAGTTTGTGTCCGCGGTGGATTTCCTCGGGCGCTGTGAGCAGTGTTCTGAAAGCCCTTTCATCTGGCAGTCACACACACGACGCCGCAACCACTCCCATGCCTGTAGCACACACAGACATAAACGGGCCTCAAGAGAAAGCTGGAGTTCTCATCATGCGTGCAGTCTCTTTAGGATTACTTCAAAACAAGCTCTTAAACTCAACAGAGCCCTGCTCTGTCAGGAAAACGACACACTCCACTGCTCAGGCTCTTCCAAACTCTACCAACAGGAGACTTTCTTCAACTTCCTAAGCCTTGGTGCTCTCTAAGTATTTCAAAGAAGACCACAGAATGCTTCATTATCTCTCAGGATACGAAGAAAAGTTGATCTCTCACTGCAAAAAAACCTTGCAGAATTTTAGTGCCTGAAATGGTCTTTAGGATTTCATAACCTTTAGAATATCAACTATCTATAATCTGAAAATGGTAAGTTGTTTCCTTCCTTCCTTCCTTCCTTCCTTCCTTCCTTCCTTCCTTCCTTCCTTCCTTCCTTCCTTAATTTCTCCTTTTTTTTATATGTTCTGTTTTGCTAATCCTCACGTAAGGATATTTTTCCACTGATTTTTTTAGAGTGGAAAGGAGAAGGAAAGACACACAGAGAGAAACATCGATATGAGAGCAACACATTGATTGATTGCCTCCTGCATGAGCCCTGACCAGGCAGGGATGGAGCCTGCAACCAAGGTGTGTGCCCTTGACTGGAATCGAACCTGGGACCCACAGGCTAACACTATCCACTGAGCCAAATTGGCTAGGGCTGTTCTTTCTTTTAAATGTTTAGTGACATGTGGCCATGGCCTTAGTTGACTTATCCATTCACTGGTCACAATAAACATTTACTGACCACCCACATTGTGTGGGACATTCTTCTAGGCTGCAGGCTTTCAGAAAGCAGTGAGAGCTGTGCGTGCATCTCCTGCCCATCGAAAGCTAACTCAGAGTCCTTTTCTCACCTTGTGAGCCAGCTTCATAGGTGTATGCCTGGGAGCAAAGCAGATGAGAGGTAGAGGGCTGCCTGCTCCTTATTGCAAATACTTCCTGCTTTCTCTTAAAACAGTCTCCTAAGCTTAAAATCATTCGGCTTTCACCACAGCAAGACCACATGCACGAACATTTCCATAAACTCCAGGACCCGGATATCACAGTGAATCATTACGTCTTAACTCTCTACCTGTCAAAGACTTTACTGCTGTGTTTTTATGTGAACATGGAATTCTTAGACATGAAAAGGCAATTTCACCCTTGTGATATTTATCGATAGTTTTATTCACTTATAGAAATAGAAATATTCCTCTTTTTGAACTGACTTCTGCTAGCTTTCCACCACATTAACAACTGCAATTGACTATCCTATCATAAAGGAGAATGTTTCCAGGCTACCAATTCATACTCCAATGAGGTCATCTGAATGTTCAGACCTTGAATAGGAATCACACTGTGAAAAGAATGCACTAAGCTCACACCAGACCAAGCTGAGACCTTATCTTGCGAGGACATAGGCTCCCTGCTGGATGGAGGAGGTGGCCATTGCTGCCTTAGTGTGCGTCTCCATTGGAGCTCAGCAGATGTGGTTAGTCACTGTGCAAGGGAGCGTGTGGAAATGTATTCGTGCTTACGTGTGGTTGCCAGGTCTGAATCAGCCAGGCAGTAATTCTTCCGGGAGCCCAATGCAGGCACTAAATTTCTCTACTCACCCACCAAATGGGTACACATGCCCCTTAATCTGTCTTCCTGCAGGAGGGCGCCCCTGGCACTGGCTAGCCTGAACCTGGGGCCAACCTGTCCCTAGAGCCCCTTCCCGTGAATTACAGCCTGCAGCGTGGGGGCTGAATAGAAAACAGCCTCCAGAAACTCAGCTGGGAGGGCTGACCGGAATTCAACCCACTGTGGAGAATGGCAGGAAAGCTTCTATTATTCTACTTCATTCTATCTGCTGTGAGGCAGTGCGGCGCCTGGAGTCTGACTGAGCTTAACTCATTTCCCTGGGTTTCCGAGTCACAGCCAGAGTGCCTCCTGAAGCCAAGAATCTCACTCCCGAGGCACACTACACTTCCTGATATAGGATGCACTTGCCTGTCTCCTGGTGACCTTAAACACTAATAAAGGAGTCATAATATGACCTAGACAAGACCTGGAAGCCAGCCAGAATACAAATGATTGATGGGAGTGCTTTTAGCTGCCTACATTTTTGTCCTGACAATCTGGCTTGGTTCTTCTTATTGTGAGAGCAGGAGGCTTAAAAATACATTACAGGCATTGCTCTCCACATTGGTGAAGGTTACTCTGAAGGTGTAGCAAAAGACACTCTACGTTAAACACTGGGAACCCACGGGCACCAGCCACAATTTTTGCTCTCTCTTTCCCTGGCTCACTGGAAGGATAGCAACGGCACTTTGCAAGCAGTTCTCAAATGTGAATTGTCTCCAACTCTGGGTATGGGTTCTGAGGAGGAAATTCTCTCACTGACGTTTTGCGTCACTGACTGCTTTGATCATCTTTGCTTGTCGTCGCTCAACTGTTGCTATCCAAGTGATTAGCATTTCTGCAGAAAGATCATGAATTTATGGTCCCATCCTTTCTTCTTTTTGTCTCGTCAAATTTCTTCAGAAATTAGATAAATCTCTGGTCTGTCGCATAATGTGGATCTATGTCTAAAATTTCCACTCAAATTATGAGTTAGGACTGGGGAGATTGTTGGAGTCATCTCTTAGGTTTATTGGTTGTCACGATTCAGTCTCTCTAAGCTCAGATTCCTCTTTTTTTGAGAAAGGCTTTTTATATTTCCACTTGTCCTATCTCTGTCTACTGAATACATTTAGATTCAGAAGGTCAACCTATATAAAACTGGGTAGAGAGGCAGGCTGCCCAAATGCTAGTTGCCCTTTTGTGTTTGGAAAGTGTCCACTAAGTAGTCAACAAGGAGTGAGACCTGCCCTGAATCTCAGTCTGCCGTCCTTGGGGACCAATGGACTAGGTGCTTTAGCACACCATGACCAGGAATTGTCATTCACATGAGCAAAAGCAAACTCCATCAAGTGTATCAGGCCAGACTGGGCAGGCACGGTTATCCTCGATAATAGCAGATCCAGCAGGTAAAGGATGCAAACATCTGTCATGAATCTATTATTTACTGAATCCTTCCTGAGCCTGTTTCTACATTCATCTACTTCCTTTTGGGGTAATGAGATTTTAATTTTAATATCCACTATGTGTAAGTTTTTCTTTTATTCATCTTATCATTATCCCTTTATATTATAAGATCTATATATGGATTTAGTAACTTACTGAATAAAAATTATATGTTTCAATGTACTTTCCTTTAAGGCTTCTATTTCTATGTTGAAAAATCTCACTTCTTTTTAGTCTGTTCTATTAGATTCAGATTTAACTAATACTTTTGAGTTCATGCTATGGGCCAAGCACTGTTTGATTTTTTTATCATATACTAATACCTAACATTTATTACTATAAATATCTAACATTTATTACTAAATGTTAGGTATTGCCTGGTGCACGAAAATCATGCACAGAAGGGTGGGGGGAGGGTTGTCCTTCAGGCCAGCCTGCGTCCTCTACAATCTGAAACCCCTCAAGGGATGTCTGACTGCCTGTTTAGGCCCAATCCCAGGCAGTCAGACATCCCTCTCACAATCCAGGTCTGCTGGCTCCCAACCACTCGCTGGCCTGCCTACCTGATTGCCCCTTACCACTTCTGCCTGTCAGCCTGATCACCCCCTAACCACTTCCCTATCAGCCTGATCAATACCTAACTGCTTCCCTGCCAGCCTGATTGCATTTAACTGCTCTCCCCTGCCAGCCTGGTCACCCCTAACTGTCTTCCCCTGCAGGCCTGACCACCCCCAGCAGCCCTCCCCTTCCAGCCTGATTGCCCCCAACTGCCCTCTTTTGCAGGCCAGATCCCTCCCAACTGCCCTCTCCTGCAAGCCATCTTGTGGTGGCCATCTTGTGTCCATATGGGAGCAGCCATCTTATGTGTTGGTATGATGGTCAATTTGCATATTAGGCTTTTATTATATAGGATGAGCTACTGCATGCCAGGCACTGTTAAAATACTTTACATGAATTGTCTCATTTAATTTCTACAGCAATCTTATAAGGAGTTTTATCTCATTTACCAAGAATAACCTTATGTATTAAAATAGTGATCCTTATAGAGATGATAATTCTAAGGTTCAGAGAATTTCAAGCACCTTGCTTTAGGCCAACCACCAAGAACCAAGATCCATACTTAGGTCCTTATCCATATACAGTATCCTCCTTCCCTTTTATCCCTATTGCATAAATCCAGAGAAAACTAGTTTTCATACTATTGGATGCTTGCCTCATCTAACTAATCCTCAGAGCTGATGGTCTGTGGTCAATTGTTATTGACATATAGAAAGTTAATCAGATGCCTTATCAGAACACAGTATAATTGTAGAAGAGCAGACCCAATCATCACTACATAACATGGTATAAACATACTTTAATTCTCAACTAGGTTGAAAATTCCATGTTCTATGCAAATACTTGATACAAAATTATGGTTGGTACCTCTGAAACTTACTTTATTTGATTTGCTGTGTTTGATTATTCACACTTTGGTTATGAAAATGTTATAACATATTGGCGATCTTCCACTGAGAGAAAATTCTCCATAAATAATCTGGAGTAAGAAGCCGAGTAAAGTCTTCAAATTATTTAAATATGTGTATGTTCAAAAGGCTTTTCCTTTCTATTTCCTTTAAATTTATGCCCAATTTCTTAATCCAGTCTTCCAAAGAGAAGATTTTATTTTTTATCCTTTTATATCACCTTTGAAGACCCTCCAAGTTCTTTGGTTCTCTCAAGTTGTAAAACTCAGAAATAATACAACTTATTAACACTAAGACATAAAGACTATTTAAAGATTTTTTTTCCATTTCTCTCTTATATTCTAATTTCCTTATATCATCCTCAAAAAAAGTACCATCCTCTAACATATTGCCTCTTTACCACAAAATACTCCAGATTATTATTTTATTTTCTATTCTTTTGCACATCAACATTAAAATTTACAAAGGCACAACCTGGTTTTCTTCTTGAATTAGGCCATTTTTCCTTTCCCCTTAACCTCATATCTGGGTAGGTTTTGTTTTGGCCTGCCTCTCATTTTAGAGGCAGCTGCATGGTTTGTGTTTGCTCTGTTCCCCTATCCCAGACCTTCACTTTAAACACATCCCAGGATCATAACCTATAGAATAAACCATTTCCCCAGGACACCACAGTGACCTAGTTTTAAAGACCCATTCTGAATTTATCACAGCCCCAAATATAGCTGGTATAAATTTTTCATATGCAAAGAACATCATCTGCAGAGTGCTATGCCCCTTGTGTTTAATATCAACAAGCTCCGAACATAAATTGATGTCATTTGCAGAAGAGAAAACTAAACATGATAAAGTTCATTACTTCAATGACACAACCAGTCTTTCCTCAATTCTGCTCTATCTGGAGGGAGAAAGGCAGAGACTATAAACACATGGTTCCTGTAGCTTGCATGTGTCTAGCAAGAGCGAGCGGCTAGCTCTTGGCTTTATGTGAGTCTGTTCTGTATTGCAGTATCAGCAACACACACCCTTATATCTCCGAGAGCTGCCTTCTTACAACAGACTGACTCAGATACAGAGTCTAGCCTTATTTGTCTTTTTAAAAATATATGGATTAGGAAGAAGGCCCAAAAGTCTCTTGTAACAATGCCACCAAAATGTGATTAGTGATTGATTTCTCAGCAATTATTCATCTTCCAGGTGCATTTTTTCACTAGCATTTCACCAGATATTAATTGAAATGCTAAGCTAAATTTTCAGTCATCATTGCATACATTGATAATTAATAAACCAATTTCTACTTTTGATTTTATAAATCTTGGCAAAACAATTATGTATTTCTGATCTTGGCTATGTAAATTATAGTGACAAGTTACTACATTAAATCATGATAAGATACAATAATTATTTCCATTTTGGCCATAAAGATTATCCCAAGGATAGAGATTTCTTATAGATCTTTTGTTACTTATACATATAAAACAAAGTTATTCTTTTTGGTTTTCAAATTTGTTACTGAAGCCAAAATTGGACCTGTCATTTTAGTTGTTGTAGGTGTCTGATTTCTGTTCCATTGTTTCAGACTGGGTTGAATGAAAAGAGTAAATTTTTTCTAGGGAGGGAAGGGTTTGATGACATTTTCCCCAAAACCTAGCCACAGCAATAAAAATTCTATGTTTTCCCAGAATAGTCCAAGATGCTTGACCTACAGGGAGCTTCAGAGAATATCTAAATCAATACTGCTCAGATTATGTTCTAGGACCCAGGGGGTCTTCAGATACCTGGGAAGATGGGGGCAAGGAGCAGAATGATGACAGGTGGGCAGGGACGAGGAAGGATGGAGTTGGTTGTACAGTCCTGAGGCACTCGATCAGAGCAGCTCCACTTTTGATCTTCTGTGTAAGGTCCTACTTGAAGAAAAATCCATGTACTATCAAGAATATTAGCAATATTACTACTAATAAGAAAGACTTGAAATCCAGTAGTCAAATGTCTAGATTTTCTAAGCAAGAAAACCAAGGTTCAGAGAGAATAAATAATTTGCTCAATGGACACAGTTAGAAAATGTTGACTGTATTAATGATTCCTAAAACTTAAGTAGATATGTTCAATATAATCAACATTTATCAAAGACCTTACCAAATGTAAGGCATTATGCTAGGCCTCCAAGGGATTAAAAAAAAAAGTAACAAATAGCCCTAGTACGGAAACCTAGTATAAAATGCTAAAGAAAAAAACACTAAAGATCATTTCCTCCCACTATACTTGTTTTAGAGTTAGTGGCTTTCTTAAAGTCACATTTCAAGTAAATGGCAGATTCAGGTAGTGAACTATCTCTTCCTACCCCAATTATAATGCACTTTTCACATAACTCAAGTTTGGTTCATGAATATCTAGTCTCTCAGGATGATCCTCCACTTAAAAAATCTAACCGAACAATTTGCATTTAAAGGTTCTGAAAAGTTATACAGTAAAGAAATGTGTTTAGACCACAGTTGTAAAAGTTATTATCATAGAATACTATTCCTGTCATACTTATTTATGTACCAAAGAACACAATTTGAGAAATTTTGCATAATACCCTTCCCTCTGCTAGATAATACCAGCTTTGGAGCTGAACTCAAGTAGGATGTTCTGCTAAGAATCACATTTCTGTGGTTTACATGTAAATGGGGCTTGAGAAATAAAATCTCAAAGATGTGTTAGAGTAGTTGTATTCTTTATATACCCATATTATGTTTGAATATTATATTGTACATATAATCAACTAAGTATGATTAACTGCAATATGAAAAGTGCTAACAAAGTATTTTAGCTTTAATATCAGTTCACACCTGTTTATATTATCATGAGAATCTAAATTTATTTCCTTTTTCTAAATATAATGGTGTATTATAATACACCATTATATTTAGAAATATTAAATTAATTTTAGTGAGATAAGGATTAGTGAATACTTTCTTGCCTGTTTTCAGAGATAAAATGACTTTTCTGCAAAATAAAATCAATCTGTTTTTTTTTATATAGCACACGTATCTTGGTGCATTTTTATCAGAATGCTAAAAATAAAAAAGAATGAATAGCAACATTTCCCCCCAAAATAACCACATAAGGTACACTAACCCCCAAATCATACTGTAAATCCTGGGAGAGAACCTGTTCTTGCAAGATTTGCAGACCAATTTTTCAAGATCAAAAGTGTTTACATAAGCTCACAAAATCTTGGACCTTTTCCCAGACCAAACCTCCAGCACTTCTAAGGTTGGCCCATCACTAATATTTATAATACTTTTGGCATTTCATGGGACGTACTCAAAAGCCTTTATGATAGGCAAACTTCCGAACACGATGGAGTTCCGGAGCAATGTGCTATGGGTGACAGGCAGTCAGACGTCACTGGCATTTTGCAACAGGGAGTAAATGACTTGTAGGTACCACGAACCTGTTGTATCTTATCCACTTTGTTAGTTCACAAACATCATTGGGGAACCATTAGTGGACAGAGGGCCATGCTGCCCACTGGAGAAGCACTCCTTGCGAGGGATTTGAGGCCTGTGCTGAGGTGATGTTCCTTCCTGTTGTATGACATTTCCTTACAGAAAACTTCTAGAAACAGGCTATCAACTATGCTGATTCTCTTAACATCTGGTGTAGTGCCTGATATATAGAGTAGTGCCTTCCACTTTATAATAACGTCTGGCACAGCGTCTTACACTTAGTAGGCCTTTGTAAGAATTCTTCTAGAATCCATGTACTTACCAAGTTGAAACGTCTAAGATAAAGTAAATCCTGAGTTCTGTGGTAACATATACTTCTAATGATCCATTTATCCACGGTGATTTATTATTTTTTCCCCCACAGCCTAGTTATTTCTAATAATGCTTCTAAGGATTGTATATTACTGGATTTTTATTGCCAAAGGCAGTAATAGGATAAAGCCATAGGTGCTCCTTTACTCACCAAATTAAGACTCCCCTCCCAAATCACCACTGGGACTCAGCCCCTTTTTAAGCGGTTAATTTCCCTAGATTACGGAGGCTCACATCTGCTACATTTACGCCCAAGATTCTCCAAATTCAAAAGTTTGGGGTTGTGATCAGGAATAAGAAAATCTATTTGGTACAACAGAGATGCATGAGATATAGGGCCTGTTCCCAGAGAGCTTCAATCTAATTTTGGAATCAAGATAAACACAAACACAAACACAGGCTGTAGCACTTATCACCAATTGGTGGTATTTGAAAGCACTATTGTGGAAGCAGGGGTTTGGATGCTCATAGTGAAGAAGAAAAAAAGAGCATTGATAATTGTATGTTTCCACCTACCCTTTAGAGAATGGCAGATATAACCAAGGAGGCTACCCTGATTCACATACAATTTAAAGCCAAATTGAGGCTCAGCACTTATCCCAGCCTCTTCCAACTCTGGCATCACTGCCATTCTCCCTGAGGCGCATGTGCCCCCTCTTCCATCATCCCCAGCAGTGTCCAAAGCTCTACCCCTTTCTTTTTCCCTGGCCCAGTCTATCTAGGGAAATAATAAAAGCTTGATCTTTCACTTCCCAGAGTTCCACAGCAGGATTAGAAAGGGGCTGATTGATTTATTTTTAAAAAATATATTTTGTTGCCGGGACCGGTGTAGCTCAATGGATAGAGCGTCGGCTTGGGGACTGAAGGGACCCGGGTTCGATTCCGGTCAAGGGCATGTACCTTGGTTGCGGGCATATCCCCGGTAGGGGGTGTGCAAGAGGCAGCTGATCGATGACTCTCTCTCATCGATGTTTCTGACTCTCTGTCTCTCTCCCTTCCTCTCTGTACAAAAATCAATAAAATATATTAAAAAAAATATATATATATATATATATATATATATATTTTGTTGATTTTTTACAGAGAGGAAGAGAGAGGGATAGAGAGTTAGAAACATCAATGAGAGAGAAACATCGATCAACTGCCTCCTACACCCCGCCCCCCCACTGGGGATGTGCCCACATCCAAGATACATGCCCTTGACCGAGATCGAACCTGGGACCCTTCAGTCCACAGGCTGATGCTCTATCCACTGAGCCAAACTGGTTTCAGCAGAAAGAGGCCGATTTAACAAGAGAACAGAAGAAGTGCGCACACCATAACAATAATCCCAACTAGACTTCTCTTCCCCTGGTTGGTCATCAAGTCTATTAATGTGGTTGATAATTTACAATTTGCAGTCCTGTAATACAGACCTGAGCTCATCTCTGGGCAGCTCTTGGGCAACTTGGGAGCTGCTCTCAGTGGGGCAATGTCTAAGGTAAGCAAGACCTGTCTCTCTGGGAGTCCAGCCCTATCAGAATATGTCCTGTAAGGCAAGGCTGCCAGCTGAAGGGAATAATTACAAGGGGCTGCCTAACTGCCATGGAAATAGAAATTTAACCCAAGTGTTTTCAGGTAACTGCCAGCCCTGGGCCTGGCTGCCTTCCATGGGCCCCGCAGGCCCATGTGAAGTGGGTGTTTTACAGCAAGTTACAGCAACGCAGCTGTTTGCACCAGAATGTAACCCAGGTATGCCAGACAGCTGTGCCAAAGCACGTCCTACTGTTGTATTAATTCAAAAGCAACCCACATTAAACACACACACACACACACACACACACACACACACACTTGACCCTGACTGCTGGTTTCAGAACTGTCAAGAACTGTTTATTTAATTCAATTTAGTAAAATGTCTTTAAGTACCAACTAGGTTGGTACTTTGACATCTGAAAATCATGAAGGTACAGGCCCTTCCTCAAAGACAGAGACATCACCCCAACCCTTAAGCAACATCCTATCTAGTGTGGACACACACACACACACACACACACCACTATTATAATGTAGTGATAGGTGCAAAAATGGGAATATTAACTAAATGGTGATGTGGAAAGAAGAATGGCTATTTCTGACTAGAGTTGTCAGGAACGGCTTCCTGAAGGTAATGCGATTTGAATTGGACTTTGTCGGATAAATACAAATTCTCTAGGCAGGAAAGCAAGGAGAAAGGCCTAACAGACAGAGGGAACATAATGCACCAAAGAACATAATAAAACATGGTGGGAGAAAAATGAGACCAGATTCATTGAGGGTTAACCTTGAGCAGATGAGTCTGGGTAAGCAGTTCCTGCTTATAGACCCCTGGTGCCGAACTAGGAACCATACCCCCTACAGCACACATGGGGAGCTCTGACAGGATGTTCTACAGGGTGTGACATGATCAGGTTTGTTTTCTAAACGCTCACTCCTGTAGGAGGAGACTTGAAGCAGCTGAGAGAATATTGTCCCAGTTCAGAAGAGAGAGTGTGAGGACTTGGAGTGATGAAGCTGACAATGATAATTCTGCTTGATCAGAAACTGCAATGGCTCACCCATTCCTTCTGCAGCCAGACTGGACTTCGGTGTACATGGATTTTTTGGTGAGTAAAGAGAACCATTCTAGTCTTAGAAAGAAGTTCTAATGGAAGAGTACTAAAATGATAAAAAAATAAAAATATAAAAATATCCTGAAAGGTCTATTCCAACTCCCTTGTTTAACCTACAAGTTAGTTGGCTAATTAAATGGCAAATTTCAGCTTGGCAGCTAGGTCCCTAGCCAATGAGACACTGGGTTATTTTGTAGGGTGATAGTATCAGTTGAATTGTGTGCTCCAAAAGAGATATGGTGAAGTCCTAACTTCTCCCAATACCTATAAATGTGGACTTATTTGGAAATAGTCTTTGCAAATGCCATCAAAATGAGGTCATTAGGGTGGGCCCTAATTCAATATGACTGGTGGCTTACAAGAAAAAGGAGACAGCCCTGGGAAGACACCAAGACTCTAGGAAAGTGCCATATGGAGATGGAAGCAGAGCCTGAAGTTAAGCCAAGGAAGGCTGGCCAGAAGTTACTTAGGAAAAGGCAAAGAAGATTTACCCAATATCTCAGAGGGAGTATGATCCTACCAATATCTTAATTTCAGAATCCCGATCTCACCAACTGTGAGATAATTAAATTCTGTTGTTTTCAACTATCTGTTCATAGTATTTTTATGGCAGCCCTTAAGGAACAAATACAGACATTGTTAAGATTTAAATGTTTTGTGTGTGTGGTAAAGTGCCCCTTAAATAGCTCAAAGATAATAATTAATGCAGAGCTACATTAACAATATATATAAATAAAACTCCATAAGCATTACCTACTATACACCCATTTGGTTCAATAGTAAATCTCATTTTCACAGTTTTCACACAATGAAAAGACTTTATCACCTAAAGTTTGTGTATACTTTATAAAACATTTTTGTCTATTATCTCCTTTAACCTTCACATCAATTCTGGGATGTGGGAATAGTAAGACATCGGTTGATTGTTTCAAGTAATGAAGCCAAAGTCAAATTACAGGATTTCCGGCTCCAAGTCCTACGTACTTGCCTGCATTCTGCCCCATCAGTGAGTTTAACAACTCATATCTGGTAAGAATCCTTCAAGATAAGCTGAGGTTATGAGTAAGGAGGACCTCTGCTTAGGAATTGCTTATATATGCATGTACTTAAGAAGAATAGACTTGAGATATTAGTATGAGTGCCAGCAAGCAGTTCTATTTTTAGGAAAGAAATTCTAATCATATAATGTAATAATGCAAATAGTCTAATTCATTCTGGAAATATATATATATATATATATATATATATATATATATATATATATATATTCAGAGATCTGGGGAATAAAGCTAAGAGCCTATATAATGACATGTTTTATCTCTTCCATAGCTATCTCCTGGGTCCAAAGAAATAAATTTTCCTTATAGAAGGAACAACTACGGCCTTGGAAACCAGAACCAACTCCATCTTATCTTTGACATGTTGGGCCTACTTTTGTCTCAGGCATCATCCAATAACTTACTATCTCAATTCTCATTTGTGGGGTTTTTATGATTGGTAAGAAAAATCAGGTCTTGGCCAAGTGAGTCAATTCCATTTTTGTTGTTTTCTATTTGGAGTTTCTGGTTGTTTGTTTATGAGACACTAGAGAGTTTGTACAGGTAGTGGCAGGGAGACAAACCATTGACCAATTAAACAGCAGAGAAGGAATCAACTTCTGGAAAGATGATGTGATGTATGGACTACAAAATGCCATTCATCAGAAATTGACTAATAGTATTTAATAGTATTATGTTCCTTACAGCTATGTCGTGTATCTGGAAGAAAGAGAGGTAGTGGGAGGAAAAGAAGGAAGAGGAAGAAATCCTCTCCATTTATAGAGAAGGTTGAATGACAGTGGTTTTTTTATAGCAGTCTATGGATCTTTATTCAAGTAACAGGAGAGCCACATCCAGCCTCAACCAGGAGACCTTTGCCCAACAACATAATGCCCTGCTTTTCTAAGAGCTTACAATACTTAAGGTCCTAAAACTACTTAAAAGTCAAAGACAGTGATTCAAAGGTAAACCTTAGCCTTCCATCTTCCCTACTGGCCAAACAGCAAATTTATGACCAGTATCCCCATCCAGGCCATAAGGGTATATAATGCTTTGTCTCAGGAGGAGACAGCAGGTGATGTCTGTCTCTACATCTGTATTAAAGTCCTTCTCCACTAGAGCTGTGACTCCAGGTGTGAGGAATCAGTCTACAGACTAATGATATATGTGCAGTCCAAGAAGAGCTGGACTCATAAATTTGAATGTACTGACACATGCTCACATAGCCTTCCTCACCTTTCATCCTCTCACACCCTTACATAGAAATCGGGTCACATATGTTACAATATAATCCATAGGGACATCCAAAATTCCTCAGTTATATTGAAATAGCATGTATCCTCCATTGTTTTAAATCAAGGTGGGAACATCCGGCCTGAAGGCTATATAAGGCCCACAAAATCATTTGGTCTGGCCCTGCATTAGGGGTGAGTTAATTAAAATTTTGACCAAATAATAGCAGGCTAATTTTCAAGTTGATAATTTTATGAATGATGTTATAAATATCCAAATCGCCCTTGGCAGTAAAAAAAAGGCTCCCCACCCCTATTTTAAATAAAGAAGTCAAGATTGGCTTTGGAAGTCTTTTCCTTTTCTTTTTTTAAAAACAGAATTTTCATTTTTGTGTTTCATTTCACATTTGCCCTACAGCATTTAAAGTAAAAACTGCCATTCCCCATCCACTATATCCCTACACACGTGCAAATGTTTAGGAAGGTTTTCATTCAAAAGTTCCAAATAAGGTTGAGAAGAGTTTCACAGTGGATAGTTGAGTCTCAACAACCAAACCCAACAGGTTTAAGGCAGGTGGATTTTTGTGGCTTTAGGAGTTAAACACCAGGACCCCCACCTGTTTCCATCTATCCCCCACTTCACCTAGGAGACACTCAGAGGGCCTGGCCAACTTCAAGGCTGGGCATGCCATGGCCAACCCAGCACCACACACACAGCATAGGACTTTTCCTTCAGTGAGTGCCTCTGCCTAGATTTGCAGGAGAGGGGCAGGGCTGCCTGCTTCCCCACTGCCCGGGAGCTGGGGTGACCTCCTAGGAGTGCAAAGTGACATGCAGGGCAGTTGCTGTGAGGTCTGGGACTTCCCCAGCGCCGAAGCAGTTAACTTGTAGGAAGACCCAGAGAAAGAAAAACAGACGAAGGACTGCCTGACGCTGGGAGGAGGGCTGGAGAACGAGGCTGTTGCTGTTGTTTTCATTGTGTGCACTCTAATCAGGGAGAGTAAGAACAATGATGCATGTAATGCTGATTTTGGAACGTGTCCATGCAGCTTTTCCCAGGCTAGACAGCCTTGGGAACCACTGATAGAGTGGCAGACCAGGGGCACAGCCTCAATCACCAACCCCAGGGCAGGGCAGCCTTTTCTGTGGATAAAATATGTGAGGGATGACAAGAATCTTCCCAGCATGGGAAGTGGCAGTCACAAAAAAAAAAAAAAAAAAAAAAAAAAAAGGACAACAGGGGGAACGGCTTTGCATCTTGCAGTCCTGACCACTCAATGTGATATTTGAAGGATAGGGGACTTCTCCTTCTACCCATTCCACCGCATTTTTCCTTTTTGTTTGTTTGTTTCCCTTTTTTGCATTCAACTTGCCCTCCCTTTCTTCCCCGCTCCCCTCCCCCCCTTCTCCCTCCACCACACTTTGAAGCCCAGATGAAAGCCCTGTGTTGTGGCTGCTGGCACCAAGCAAGCAAGCTCAGGGATGGCTGGAGTGTGCTTTAGTTTAAGATGCTGTACTTTTCTCCCAAAGAAAAAAAAAGAGGGGGGTGGGGTGGGCGGGGACGGAGCAGGAGTCAGCTTGAAACAATACACTGCATTTTGCTGGAAAGCATACTTTCTATATCTAGGACTCAGACATGGTCCTAATTTTTCAAAGCTTTTGTCTTCAAGGGTAAGAGCCATAGTTCAAATGTGGCATCCTCCCTCAGAGTAAATTCATAGAAGGGCGAGAGTTTTAGAGTGATATTGTTGAATATTATAAAATAAGAATTGGGCAAAACCAGGCACGTGAGTTTTTGCTGTTGACACAATAGCAGGTTGTAACTTTCTCAAATGTTGCTGAAACAGCTTCCTTAACTTTTAAATGTCACATTCAAGTTATGTTGTGCTAACCGATTCCGAAGGAATGACTTCCCAACATTTGATGAGTTATTCGGTTATCGGGTTGAGCAAGTAAAAACGCACGACACCCACTAAAATCTGAACTTCAGCTAAACAAGGATAAATTTCTAGTGTAAGTATGTGCCCTGCGATATTTGGGATAAATTTATGCTAAGACACTACTTGCTGTTCATTAGAAATTCAAATTTAACTAGGTGTCCTATAGTATTATTATATCTGGCAACTGTACTAGTTGCGACAGTTTTCAAGTCAGCTCAGCTTTTTAAGAAATTATGTTAAAACATGTTTTTAAAAGCCTCATTTTAACATAAATTTATTTGAAACCCGTTGAATTTAATCATAGGGACACTCAACATATTGGCCTTGCTACAACACAGATTGTCTATAATAAGGCTTTCCTTGCACCTGTAAATCCATCCACTAAACACAAACATATACACCGCATCTTATACTCACCCCTCCGCACTCACACATAGGGGTTTTAAAAGGATTTTATGTGCGTATTTTTTCCATCAAAGGAAGAATTGGCTAATGTGTTGTTTAAAGCAATAGGTCAGTCTATAAAATCAACCTCTACCATGGAAAGTGCAAATAGCTCCCACTTGGCCATAACTTAAAACTACAGCTGCTATGTCAAATAGCAACAGCTCATGAGACCCAAATGAGGCATAATTATTTGGTTAAAAATATTTTCCCAATTTATCTACTTAATGCACTGAAACCAACTTTCATTATTTTATGTTTACTTAAAACAAGAATGACAACAACATGTGTCTACCACTTGGAAGGTTCAGCTGACCTGGCCCTGGATGTTATGTCTGCAAACATCTCTTGTTCATGTCATCTTGTGTTCACATGAATAAATGGAAGGCCTGGTATTCTGCACCTGATAACTGCTATCTCTGAGAGGGCAGGGCGGGGTGAGGGGGCAGGGCGGGGTGAGAGGGCAGGGTGGGGCGGGTCCAGCTCCAGGTAACTGGACCCTAGGCCTAACCCAACCAATCAGGTCAGCCAAGGTAGCGGCACCACCCTCCCTATAAAACCCATTGATATGTTAAGTTCTTCCTCTTTCTCGCCCATGCCCTCGTTGGTGTAGGTGAGACTGGGCTCGGACTAGTCCGAAATAAATACAAGCTTTCTGCAATTGCATCGGATTCGGCTCCCTGGTAGTCTTTGGGGTTTATGACACTTGGGCATTACAATCTCTGAACATGACAGGTGAGGTTGGTGAACTTCCAGTTCATGGAGTCAGAAGACAGGCTAAAAGAAAGACAAGAAATGTGGAGGACGGTGTTGGAGGAGAAGATTCAAAGTGGTGTGAAATCTCAATATAAAATTCAACTGGTGCTTAGATAAGTGGTGAGAGTTGCATTTGAACCTATAGCTGGAGGACTGTTGGGTGTCAAGAGAGACGTGTCTTTTTTTATGTTTTTGTTTTGTTTTGTTTTCAGAAAGAGGAAGAGAGAGGGAAAGAGAAACATCAATGAGAGAGAATCATTGATCAGCTACCTCCTGCATGCCTCCAACTTGGGATCAAGCCTGCAACCTGGGCATGTGCCCTGACCAGGAATCAAACCAGTGACCTCTTAGTTTATGGGTCAACCACAGAGCAACACGAATCAGGCTAGAGAGTCATGTCTTCTTTGTACAACTATTTTCCTCCATACCAATACTATTTTCTATTATTATTATTAGGCAAAAGATTATTCTTAGAAAAAAAAAGTGGTACCTTTTCAATAAAAGTTCACTTCTGCTTCCTCTTAAATCATCAGAAAACAAATTGTTAGAAAATTTGTTAAACATCAGTATACTCTCAGGGAAAATAACAGCATTTCAAATTCAGAATGGACTTAAACCTAGATATGCAAACCTGGGTAGTGTTGCATGATCTTCAATTATTCAATTGTCCAAACATAGTCAAGATGATCACCTTAAATAAGTTTGAAAAGCCACAAAAAAAAAAAAAAAAAAAAAAAAAAAAAAAAAAAGGCCTGGTCAGCATGACTCAGTGGTTAAACATCAACCTATGAACCTATGAACCTATGAACCAGGAGGTCATGGTTTGATTTCCAGTCAGGGCACACATCCAGGTTGTGGGCTCAATCCCCAGTGTGGATCATGCAGAAGATATTTCCTCTCATCATTGATGCTTCTATCTCTCACTCCCTCTCTCTCCCTCTCTGAAATCAATAAAAATATTTTTTTTTAATGGAAGCAACATTGTTATCCACCTCCTTGCTTCCCTATTAAAACACTCATCCATGCTCATTTGCTTCTCCATTCTCTGCTTATACAGAATAATAACATGGTTACCTAAAGAATCCATCTATACGTTTAGTTAGTGAAGTAGCTTAATAACTGAGAATCTGAAGAATTAGGTCTAGTTTCAGCTCTGATGATAACAAATATATTCTCCATTCTAAGAAAGACTGAGAAATAACAAGATGCTTAATTTCTTTGAAAAACAATAATATAAAACTAGATGCTCAAAAATTCCTTCTTTTTATGAAATTCTGATTCTGTATCAATCTCTGTCAATAAGACCTAGATTCTACTCTAAGTATAAAAAGGCAAGAATTGTACTGATTTAATTGCACTTAATTAAACATTTTTATGTCAATGGCTTAGTTTTGGAAAACTTATACCCATATAGAACACACTTTTAAACAGCATTGCAAAGAAGTCCATGTAAAGGATTGAAATTGTCAACTGTCCTGTTTCCCCGAAAATAAGACAGTGTCTTATATTAATTTTTTCTCCCAAAGTTGCTCTAGGTCTTATTTTCAGAGGATGTCTTATTTTCGGGGAAACACGGTATTAGGTCTATAAATCCCCTACTTTGGAAAATTAGAATGTATTACTATTGAATATGGGTGACTGAATTTTCAAATAAAGACAATTCATGAATGTAAGTGAGTATTCATTCAGCTGGTGTGCTCATTTGTGGGCATCACAAATTCAAGGTTTTTAGCTGCATTGACATACAAACACCCATAGGAAACAGAGAGAGAGAAAAATTTTTTTAATATAAAAGAGCAAATGACACCATCATTGCTTCAACAGTATAATCCACTATAAAAGGACGTGGATCAATTACAGGATTGATATGGCATATGGCAAATGCTGTTCTTTTAAGGGAAAAAATGCAAACTATGGAGTCTGAGAACCAGGAACCAATCAAGGGAATATCTGAAAAATGAAACAAACATCTAGTTTGCTGATCAGAACCAGCACCCAAGGATTATTGTGGAGAACTCATTGAAATCATCAATCAGGTCTCAGGAGAGTAGAAATGACAACCTGGATGAAGAATAGAGAGAGGAACGGCACAACAAAAATATCATGAGGGAACCATTAGAGTCCCGAAGTCCTTTCTTCAGAACTTCAAGCCTCCGGGGTCAGCTTTCTTCTCTCTGCAGCTCCCTGGCGAACGGAATCAGCCAGGTCCTTTCTCACTCTTCCCAAATTCAGCCTTCAGAGGTCTGGAGGCACAGTGATATCCACAGAGAGAATGGTTGCTTTCTCTGTGCTTGTCCTGACACATTCCGAAGGCCTTTTATAATAAAATTACTGTGATAATGAAATTACTTTTAAAATGACAGCACATACTGTGTTTTGTGCATGATATTACTGCTGCCAGAACTTTATTGGGATTAAAGCTTTTACCTACCTAGGTATTTTACCTAAATATTTGCTTGAAGTTGGAGGAAAACCCTGGTTTTTATATAGCGCATATAATTTATTTTCTTATTTTGTTCATTATATAAGAATTAATAGTGTCCTTGGAAACATAAATATACAAAAAGAGCCTATTTACAATAGTTTCTCTCTCTCTCTCTCTCTCTCTCTCTCTCTCTCCTTTCTCTCTCTTTCTCTTGTACAAACTTATCTACACTGGATGCTAAAGCTACTTTTCACATCACATCTTTCTTTTGAGCCAAATTATGCAAGTTGGTTTCCTGTTGCTAACCAACGGTCTTTCAATATATAGAAAATGCACTCAATATTTCATCTAAGATGGCTATTAAAAGTTTATATGTGAAGCCCACTTCTCCACTGACTTCCATGTTCAGCTGAGAACTCTGTGTCCTCTCTATTAAAGGGAGTGAAATGGGATCTCTAACAGCCGACTCAGGCCCACCCTAGCTAGATAGGAAGACAGCAGAAGCGAGGTGGCCCCACAGGAGTTAACAGCAGAGTAACCCCGAAGACCTCTCCTATGAAGGCTGGCTAGCCTTGAGACAGTGACCTCTAACTCGGATGAAAAGGTTCCCTTTTTCTCTGAGAAACTGGAAGTCACTTTTCTCATTCTGACCATAGCATGGACATGCTTTACCCCATCCTTCTTCTTCCACTTGCTGCAAGAATTGGAAGGACTTGGAAATCCCAGGAGCACACAAGCCACCAGCACTTTCCTCTTCCCCCTTGTGGGCTGAGAGGCATATAGGTATTGTGTCCAGCTAGCCTCCTCCTCAGACTATAGTCCCAGAACAAAAATGTGCTCACTTACTTAACAATTACTTAACAACTACTATATGCCAGAAATCATACCAGGCAGACACAATGATGAGCAGAGCAGATGCGCTCTGGCCACTAAGAAGCTTGCAATCCAGAGCTGACCATTACACAACAAATAACTTAAACAAATAAATCATTTAAAACTAGTAAGTGCAATGAAGAGATATTAAAAATATCATCAGGATATAGGATTTCAAAATACATTTCTCATTATTGCCTTCATACACTGTGATCAAAATCCAGTAACTCAATATTATTTTTTTAATTTCTACATGTAAGAAGAATTGATAAATTTTGTACGATATTAATTTCCAACTATCCTAATTTGACCTTGCCAGCTCCCATAAACAATGATGTCTACATTATAACAGCTTGCTTATTCCCTAGCTCTGAATCACATTTCACTGGAAAATTATCTTCAGCTTTAGGAAGCTGCCCTCTTTATTTGCATCTGAATGGGGTGACTATAAATGGCCACTTTCCAATACTTATGTATGCTCTTGAAATGTGTAAACTAGCAAATATTTTAAATTATTTTTTTAAAAAAGGAATACGTATTTAACCAGAAGTAACAAACTTTGGAAGTCCATATATACATGTATACAAGTAAATTTTGTCTCCCTTTTAAATTAGAAAAATAGGTAATAATAAATGTCAAGATATTTGATTATTCAAGAGATTGTAGAAGCTTCCAGGTCTCCATTTCATACTTTTTAAATATATAATTCAATTCAGTTACATTATCTCTTCACATATACCGTAAGCTTTTTCAAAATGTATCCATAATAATTGCAATGCTTTCACAACTTATTGTTACCAAACCTAGCACAAAGCTTTAAGAGCAATAAAAATATATATTGCTGCTACTGGTAATACCAGTAATAAACTCTGACTTACTGGATGTGTAATCAGAGTGAGTAAATTAGTTTTCCTAATTTGTAAAATGAGCAGATTAAGAATTATCTTACAAAACTCTGTAAAGATTAAAAATAACATGTGAAAAGTATCTGGGACTTAAAAACACTCCATGAACTGTTTAACTGCTTTGGGATGATGGTGAATATCATCAGACTTGGGTGGTTTAATTTAGTGTCTAAATAACAGGGAAACTACCATAGAGTCCCATATGTAAATCATAACATGAAAATAAGAACATTTCCACAAAGTAGCCCCTTTTCATAAAACGGCGTAAGACATGCAACAATATGGTTAGTGGAGTTAAGCAATTCCTATATGAAACTATGCCATTCAGGTAGAAAGTGATATCTGGAATCTGAGAATGAGACAAAAGGAAATAGAATGAAAATTACAACCAGGAAGCTCTCATGTTGTGCAACATCAGAGTTGGAGGATAAGACAAAACTGAAGGATCTCCTTGGGTGGTTCAGCAGTGGAAGTCCTGGGTTCGGTTAGCTGACGGCCACTAGAAGAGTGAAGAAGATCTAGGGACTCCATTAAGGTCCCAGGGACCTGCTGGAAATTGTCCATTCCATCTAAAAATGAAACTAGGCTCAAATTAAAAAGACTAGTATGATGTGCCACAATGCTGAATGTGGTGTTCTTTGATTTAATAAAGTAATCTTTTCTCACAGCTTTGGGAGATGCTGCTCCTGACTTGCATGGGATTGAGTCAACCAAAGCAGGCAGAGCTGCTATCACCGGTTTGATCTGTTTTTCTTGTTCACTTTTCAGATGACATTAAGCTTTGTACAATAGTTCAGTTTGGATTGCTAATTGGTATGAACTTCTTAAAGTCATTTTCAGAAACCAAGATCCTGCCCTTTGGCAATATAACTGACTAATGCATTCTGCATTTGGTACACAGTCACTAGTTTGTTTGTTTGGTTTTGTTTTTTTTATTTATTACTTAAAATTATCTATAAAGACAGTCTCCATACTCTAAAAACTTGAAAAGTATTTCTTTTGCAAAGTGTATCACATATGCTATGCATACAGAATTTTTTAAATAAGATGAGGTTAATGCACAGTCTTCACATTAAAAAAAATATTTGACTCTGTATAGCATGGTCTCCAAATGTGTGAGAAAAAAAACATGTGGACTTGTCCTTACCATCATGAAATGCTTAAGAACTATATCCATCAAGCACTTGAATCTCAACTGGATGCCATGGACTTGCATATTAAAATGTGCCTTTTGTTTTCAAGGAACTCCTTGGTTCTGAGGAATTTATAAGTTGGCAAGGAGACATCATCAAAACTCAAATATACATCTAATCTGTGTACATACAAAGTATGTGTATGTCTGTCTATCTATCTCAAAGGTCAATATATAGCAAACAAACAACCAATTTTAAAAATGGATAAAAAATTGGAACAGATACTTTGCCAAATATTTAGGAATAGCAAATAAGCACATGAAAAGATGCTCATCCTCATGAGACAAATTAAGGCGGGAGACAGGGATTTAGCAGGTATGGTATGCTCAGTTTTACCAGAGCCCATTAGGTTCTTCTAACACTTAGACTTTATTGTCAGAACAGCACATAGCCCAGACAGAGCAAGTAATGACAAAATTAGATCATTAACTTCATTAGTTTAATAAGTGATCATCATGTTGCTACTAAGTAGAGAGGTAATTTTTTGGTTAAATTTAAATTGATATATTGTATATAATAAACACTCCATGTGTATTTGATGATGTATTGGCTTTTTAAATTTTCAGAGATATATTCTATTTGAACAGAGAAAGTGTTGTGTTGTGTTGTGTTGTGTTGTGTTGTGTTGTGTTGTAGTAGATGCTGTTGTGACTTTCCTGTATCACACCAGTCAGGGTGCCCATTCCCCCAACTGCAGTTGGTGGTGAGCTAAGGGTGTACACCTGTTACATTCTCCAGAAACTCCTGCTGGGCTGACTGGAGCCACTTCACAAGGAAGCCTTGGAAGGTTCCACCACCACCATCGCCACTATCAACACCATCACACCCATACCTTATTCCCAAGCCCGGCAGGTGACCAAAGAGTGATAGAAAGATGCAAAAGTGGGGCAACTCCGCAGTGAGATTTAAACTTCCCACAGTCAGACTAAGGATCCCATCCTGGCCTGACTCCTTCCCTTTCCTATTCTGCTTCACAATGTTTTCTGAGAAACGCACCTCAGTAAATCACACAAACTGAATCCCTGTGTGAGGATAACTCTTTAGGCAACCTCACTAAGTCAACTTTATTAGTTACCTGCTTGACATCTTTATCTACTGGATATTTTTAAATAGTTTTCTACTCATTACCCACCAAACTACAGAATGTTTTTATTCTGAAAATAGGTCCTACAGGTCCTACAGGCACAGTCACTGGTCTAGAGATGGACTCTTGATCCTACCTGGACCAAACATGACCCTCCACATCATTGGCAAAGTATGAGAGCCAACAATAAGCATGCAACTGGGCCGTGCCAGAGAGCTCCCCCAAAATGTTCACATTACAACTTAGAGGACAAAGTTGAGAAATATACACTATCATATATTTCAAAATAGAAGCTTTTGGTCTGGTCTCAGGGAAAGAACTCTCTCTCCTGTGTGCCAAAATTTCAACTAATCTTGACCCAGCCCTCCATCTTGTTTCTACCATTTTCCCTGAGAAATCCCATCTCAACCTTCAATTGAAATAGCTCTTCAATTCTTCATTCTCTAAATTGGCCCTTTTCCTCAGCCTACAAGCATGCCCATTCATCTATCACCAGAAAAGCCTCTTATGCTGTGTTCTCTAGTTCTCCTCTCTCTCCCAAATTACAAACTTGATCTACTAACCTTCACAAGTGAGCTCACCCACATTTCACCTTTAACTCACCAACTATAATCTGGTAACTAACAAATTTTTATCCAGCCCAGAACTCTGCCCACTGCTTCAGAGTCATAAGTCCAAAACCTCCTTATGCCTCAATATCTCAATTTACATGTTATAGCCAATATGTCTATAATTGAACTAACCAACTCTCTCATTCCAAACCTGCTCTTCTTTCTGTATTCCTTACCTCACTTTCTATCACTATCATCCACTATTTATCCATGCTAGCCAAATGTTCTCTAGTCCTGCTAATTGACTTTCTAAATATATATCAAATCTGTGCCTGCCTTTCCACCTCATCACTTAGATCACTTCAGGAACTATGTAAATCAGGCCTCCCTCAGCTCCACTGCAGTAACAACCTCCTAACAAATGCAAATATGACCATGCCATTCTCTGCAAAACAAAATCTGTCATTATTTAAGGGATCTAAATGAAACTAAATTAGTGTTTCTGAGCATATTGAGATTCGTCAACTAATAGAGACACTAGTAATTCTCAAACCAAACTGATTTTTTTCTTTTGGTCAGTTAGAATTTCCCATGGTACCTTTGTCTTCCATTAGAAAGCCATAAAGAATAACTATGCTCAGCTTTTATCCATCAAAGTCTACCAATGTTTTTGTTTCTTTCAAATTCCAATTGTATGTCCCTCTCTTCATAAAGTTGAGAACAGCATCAATTTGGAAATGAAGACATGGTTTGGCACAGGTACAAAACTCATATAGGGTATAAAGTGTGGATCAATACAAAATATTCAGTAGGGACGAGAAGGTCCAGTATCCAATATACCTGGTCTTGGCCAAACACAGTTTTCTATGAAAACCCCAAAAATGCTTGAAAAGTTTCCATAAAATGGATTGAAAAAGCTCTACAGATTTCAAAGGGCTATTTAAAATGTTTTGATGAGTTATGTGTAAATGAACATGCAGATTAAATTTCCATCTGAGTTCACATGTTCTTAAAACATTGAGGGGAAAGTGCTTTGCAAAACATGCTCTGGGTTTTTCTGAACTCAAAGAAGTTTGCAATATTTAACAAACCTAATGTGGCATTATCCATCTCTTCATCGGTGTCCTCACTAATTCAAAGCATGGTCGTTAGCCAGCAAGTGTCAGGATGAAAGGGTATGCAAAGGATTAAAATAAATGGAGACTGATTTTCTGCTCATCCAAAGGAGAGGGTGACTATCTTGGAGCTATGAAAATTACTTACTGCAGATTTTACTTGATCAAATACTGTTTTAATCAACAAGTATATATTTTAAGAGCCTGCTATATACTAGGATCCATGAGGGAATCGAAGAGTTATATGGTTCTTCCCTTCCCTTCACTTTTCTGGGAGACCGAAATTTTTTGCAACCTAGCAGACAGTGTCCAAATGCAGCCCAGCTATGGGGGGAAAATGGAGTGGGAAATAAAGAAAATGTTAACTTACATACATTCTCCATCCTACAGAGCAAGAAACAGGCATACTGTGGCTGATGCCTACTGAGGTAGTTGGGCTGGGAACCACATCCTCATCCCTGCTCAGCATCTGCTGGTCCTGTATGTTCTGGATCTCAGCATCTCAGCTTCCTGGCTAGAGCATCCCAGCTTGTCGCTGGAGTTATGGAAAGTTCAGATTACCAAATACTATTGGCTGCCTCAAATGGAGAACCATCTGGCTTAGAAATCTACTTTGTCTGCAGTCAGCCTGGTGACAAAACCAAGAGATACATAAATTGGGGCTTTTTAGCTTTTTTTTAAAAAAGGTACCAGCTCCCCATTGTTGAACATGCTGGTCACAATTCCCTGTTACTCAAGCTCTTGGTCCCAAAGTCATATGAGAATCTGCCCAATTCAAACATGGCTGCCACTAATTAATATTTTTAAAGGTTCTAGGTTCATCTTCATTTTCCCGATTAGAAATAAAATGTGACCATCTCACTGTCCCCCAAAAAGGAAAGAAAAATGATTACAGGATATGGAGCCCTTTGGTTATAGCCATTCTAAGAGCAGGGACCTCATGTTCCTTTTTTTCTTTTTTTTTAATGCTTTCCTATAATGCCTGATTCAAAAGCCACCATTTATTAAGTAACAACAACAACAAAAAAAACCAACACTAAAATCAGGGCTAAAGAGGGAAGGGCAGAAATAGTAGAGAAGATTAGGAAGGGGCATCCCAGAGGGAAGACTCCCTGGTGACAAAATACAACCTTCTCATCTTCTCCTGGTTTGTACTTTGTTAGTCATTTTTGGCAAGGTAAGAAATGAGACCATTCCACACTGAGTGAAGCTACATAGTTCACTCCAAATCTCTAACATCCTCTGGACAGATTGAAAACAAACATGACAAGGGACTGAATGAAGGGAAAGAGACCTTGCTGTGGTAGTGTGGGTTGTTGATACCAGTTCTTTCTCCAGCAACTGTCCCAGGGCGATTGAGTTACATTAGATATTGTGGGAATGAATTGTTATGCTGGCAGCAGCCTCATGTTAGAGAAACTCTTCCCTAGATCAAGGGTTGCAAAATTGAACAAGGAGAAAAATACATTAAAAAAAAAAAACTTCCAGAATGTGCAGGCTTTATTATTTCCATTTGGAATGGTGTTGCATCTTTGCCACAAATTTCAAGGTCAGATGCTGAATTCTCAATGTTTGACCTGCTTCTGAGCTTCACAGAACAAAGACTCACCAAATCAGACTTTCCCAGGACATCAATTATGGCCCCGGAGTAAATCAGGCACCTCTGGAAGCGGTGCTGACTTTTTTAGGCCACCAGGACAACTATAACTGAATTACTGCTCCCGCAGAATAAGAACACTCTTGTCTTGATCTGAAAGAGCTAATTCAGTTTCTTAAAGGGCCAAATCTAGTTGTTTGTGGGTGTTTTTTTTTTTTTTTGGTTTTGTTTTGTGTTTTTTTGTTTAATATACTGGAAGACTGGGTTCAGCAAGATGTGTCAGAATGCTATACCTAGGTTTGCATAGGTACATGTTGGATCAAGGCTAGACAGTCTGGTGACCAGAGAATATGATAAAGACTTATAATAGAGAGTTAATGACTTTACCGATGGATATATTCCTGAAATACTACTCTTTCCTCTCTCCTCATGCCCATTTACTCACCCATTAAACATAGTTGCATAGTACTTTATTGTATTATTTGGTATTAATGATCTATTGATAGGTACTTCTTTCTGTATTAATGAAGGGCTAAATTCTTTTCTCTATCACAACCTAAACTAAAGTGAAGAATCTTACAAGTATATTTTTAAACCTTTTTCTGGGCTCTGGGTTAGATGTTGAAAGAGGAGATGCCAGATCAAAGACCTCCCATTTTGCTCACAAAGGAACTGATGCCCCCAGGATGGGTCTATAGAGATTAGCTCGATATAAACCCAAGGGCTCAGCGCCCCAGAAATGGGGGAAGAAAAGTGAACAGAGGAAAATGAGGAATTAGAAATCAAAGACTCATGTTTCACTCTGAGAGTTAGGAACCTGTTTGGGGTGACGTGTGTCACTATCAAAGCTTTACTACAAAAGAGGGGTTTTGGACGGGGTCAAGAGACTGATGGAATGGGAGACCCACCATGGTGAAATCAGGGAGCCTGGGCCTACTGTTTTAGTGCAGCCACTGAGGACAGAGGAGGGGAGGAACTGCAATTCAGACCGGAACAGGAAGAAGAAGAGAATGTTACAAGCGGACAGGGACAAGAGCCCAGCCACCCTGCCACATGTGAAGGCCAGACAAGAACCTGCTCTGAGGCAGCTCAGCTATTGCTCTGCTTTGTCTCCAAACCTTCAGTGAGAACTGCTACACCCCAAACCTCTGTGGCAGCAAGACCTTGGGAAACAAAGCAAGAGAGAGATTAGGCCCAGTTCCAGGAGTTGCTGGCAAAGGCAGCAGAGTCCAGGGGTTGAGTGGGAAGGTGAAGGCAGCAGCAAAGAAGAAACCTTGTGCCTGGCTGACCCAGAGCAGAGACCAGCCTATCTTATTCAAAAGTTTCAAGGGAGGTGTCCTGGGAGAGGGAGGCAGAGTCCAGAGCCTTCTGTTTTACTAACAATGGGCTGCCCCTGAAGCAGACACATGGGCCATAAATGTATAGGCCTATAATCTTACATCTTTTTCATTTCAGCACATGGCCGAGAAACACATGCACCTCAAAATCCAGTGGCAGCTTTAAGATGATTTTAGTCACTCATTCCCTACCGCAGAGATCTTAAAGTTTAATTACCCAATCTCTGTGCTGGCTCCGATTTGCTTCTGGTACTTCTCTCTCCTGCCAGCCTCTCACCTGTGCTCAGCCCCCAGCTGCCTTACAGCCTGCCTCGTGCTGGCCTTGAGCCACTGCTCTCCTGCTGCTCTTGCTAACTGAACTAGCCAATCTGCCAAATGCTCTGAGCCACAGCACGTACCCATTTGGCATGGAGGGGGAGAAGGGAGACATTTTTCCCCTCAATGAGATCCCTTTTTCTCAACTCTCACCTTCCTTTCCTTCCCCTCTTCTCCCCTGTTCTTCCTCTTTCCCTTTCCTCCTCCCCCTCCCTCCCTGCAGTTTCTTGCTGCTATAAGTCCCAAGACAAAACAAATTTTTCTTTAGATCCTCCAATAGCTCTCTAGGCACATATTATTCAGAAAAATGTTGCCCATTGACTTTGAGGTGGTGAAAAGACAGAAAAAGAAACTAGTGTATTCTCTAGAGAAGAACATGTCCAAAACGAAGATTCTTGCAGTCAATCCTCCCATATGTCCTTGCTAACAAAGGTTGCAACCCCTGACATCTACCCTGTTTCCTCAAAAATAAGACAGTGTCTTATATTAATTTTTGCTCCCAAAGATGCGCTAGGTCTTATTTTCAGGGGATGTCTGATTTTTCCATGAAGAAGAATACGGTACACATTTATTGTTCAATGAAAATAAAGGAAATTTATTACCTGTTTACGGTACGGTAGTACAGTAGTTGTCAACACAAACCAGACAAACTGTGAATCCTACAGTATTAAGAATTTACTCATTTATTCAATGACAATCATGTCATCATCTTCTGGAACATCATCATAACAATCCAATTCCTGAATTTCCCTGGTGAATTTCTTGTGACTCCATTTCTTTCAGAATCAATGGACCAAATCTCTCATGTTTAGCAATATCATTCTGAGACAGAGTCTGAGGGGGCCTTATTTTCGGGGAGATGCCTTATATTTCACTCAGAAGGAAACCTGTAAGTAGATCTTATTTTCTGAGGATGTCTTATTTTGGGGGAAACACGGTATTGATCTTTTTACTGTCTCCATAGTTTTGCCTTTTCTGAGTGTCATAAGCTTGAAATTGGACAGCATGTCACCTTTTCAGATTGGATCTTTTTTTTTTTTTTTCACTTAGTAATGTGCATTTAAGGTTTCTCTGTGTCTTTTCATGGCTCAATAGCTCATTTCTTTTTAGCACCAAATAATATTCCATTGTCTGGATGTACACAGTTCACTTATCCAGTCACCTACTGAAGGAATCTTAGTTGCTTCCAAGTTTTGTCAATTATGAACAAAGTTTCTACAAGTATTCACATATAGGTATTTGTGCGGGCACAAATTTTCAACTCTTGGGTAAATACCAATAAGCATGATTGCTGGGTTGTATGGTCAGAGACTTGATTGCTGTCATTTGCTGATTACCAGGAAAGGAAGGGAGGGTAAATTTTGGGAGAGTGAGGAATTTTTCTCATTACTGAGGTTTCTGCATGATCTTCAAGCAAAGTAGAGCCACTATATTGAAATAATTGATGTGCCATTTCTACAAGCTCAGCAGATTTAAGGGAATTCAGGATTTCAAAGTTCATAAATATATTTACTCAGATATCCTGAGCCCAAGTGTCAGGGCCCCAACCCTCTCCTAGTTAGGTACTGACATTGGCTCAGGAGAACTTCCAGGATGTGCATTCAACCTCCTCTGAAGCTCCACTACCCTTTTGATTAAGTCTTGAACTTGATCCTCTTCTTTGTCTGCATTTAGGGAAATCCAAGATTAAGATTTCCCTAAATGCTACCAAAGAGGTCCTCTAATTTTTACATTCTGCCTTGCGTTGGTAACTAATCACCCTCAGCCTGTCATCATTCCCTCTTTGATGAATCAGTAGTGCTCAGCAATAGCCATCAATTCCAAAGTTCCCATAATTACAATTCCCTTCGTATTTCCCATTATCATTCAGGATACCTCCTTTCACCAAAATCCCAATTCACTTTACCACTAGTCAAAATCTCAACAGTTACACAAGTACAACAGGACAGGGACTATATATATTCTACTTATATATAGCATTCAGCTAGATTATATAGATTCTTATATAGATTCTTCTATGAGAATCTGTTTCCTATGACGATTCCTGGTACCAAGTGTCTTCAATGGGTTTCCCTAAAAATAGGCTCTGAAATGGAATGTTGCATGCAAAAAATATTTCAGGACTATTCTTGAAAGAGATACCTGTCAGGATTTGAAAAAGGTAGGATTGACAGAGGCAGAAACTGATCCATGAGAGGTTACAGATGAATTTCATCAGATTCTATGGAAGCATCTAGTGCTAGGATGGCCCTTTTAGCATTGTCCCAAAATAGAGTAAGAGGGATAGGCCTACGGATTCCTACAGAAGGCAAGCATTGATTGCAGGTATCCCCTTAGGAGGAGATGTAATCTGGGGGTAGACAGTTTCCTGCTGTTTAGGGCAATTCCCAGTGAGGAGAACAGTTAGTTGTGAGCCATCAGCATCTGTTTTCCCAGGAGCTTGGGTTGGATACATTAGCCTTGAGGAGGGGATGTCAGCAGAACTTTACAGTATACAGTACAAATATAAGGCATTCTCCAAAAATAAGACCTAGCGCATGGAAAGATAAGACATCCCCTGAAAATAAGACCTAGAGCAACTTAGAGAGAAAAAATTAATATAAGACACTGTCTTATTTTCGGGGAAACAGGGTATTATTTTATCTACACTACAACATGTGCAGCCTAGAGTTTCCATCCTTGTTGCTTTCCTTGCCTCCAGAAAGACAGTCTTTTTTTCCCTCCCATGAGTTACAGAAAAGGAATTGAAGCTCAGAGAAATTAAGCTCTTGCCTGAGGTGAGTGACAGAAACAGCAGGATCAGGCAGGCAAGTTGGGTAGATGACTTTGAGTATCAAGGAAGTGGTGGGGTCATAGTCATCCATGGAGGGTCTGAGTTATGTACGATAAGTCTGCAGAAGAGGTTCAGCAGGTGGAGTCCAAATGTCTTATGAAGTTCACAGTGATAGCAACAATGGAAAGTCTGTGGCACAATTTCTCAGGCACCTGCAAGAGGGCTTCTGCTTGTTTTTAAGAAGTAGCATCTAGGCCAACCAACCCAACCCAACCTCCCAGAAGAGACCTACTGTCATTAAAGGGCCCCTGCTAGGCTCTGTCTTGAACTCCATGCTGCCCATCTTCTGAAAGTAATATGTTGCCTCATGGCCTATGGAGACAAATACCCAGAAATCTCCAGTCTCAGACCCCACCTTGCTTTCTCCTCATTTTCTCAGCCTTGGGCAGACATCATAGTCATTCTCAAAGTCAGTGACATCCGTCACAGTTCTTACTGTATGAAAATGTGTTTGCAACATTACTTTCTCCTTCACTGTTCCCTGTGAGATGTCCTTGGGAAAAGATCCACCTACATTGCCACCCCTGCTGTGAGATATTCCCTCAAAGCACATAAAAATGCAAATGAGCCTCAGAGTTTACCAGAGATCCAGTTCCAGTGGCCAGGCTCTCCTTCCAATCACTGTGGTAGTTCACGTAGTTGGTGCTAATGAAGCTCTGGTTTGGTTACAGCCTGTTAGCTTTGTGCTCTTCTCTAACTATAGACCACACTCCAAAACCCAGGCAGTTTTGTCCCCTGGGCTGTTGGGGAACAGACCACGCATGTTAGATGGACCACAGGGGGAGATCACAGCCCAAAGGTTAACCTCCTGATAGCAGGCCAACTGTCGTAAATCTCCAAGGGGAAATAAAGTCATTGTGAGGGACTATGAGTGCTTAACAATTATTTGTGAAATTAATGGACAAACTTCTTCAATGGCGTAATTGTTCTCTGCCTTTCACATGTCTGCCCATGGCCTGTCTGTTTCTGTGAACTGAAAATTTATGCTGAGCAAAGCTTTCCCTCCACCTCATGCCCTGGCAGAAAACATATCATGTCTCCGCACAACAGGGATGCCCGGCGACCTGCTGGGGAGCGTGAGCTGGAGCAGTTCCTATAACAGCATGTGCCACTTTCCCTTAATAAAAATTGCCAAACTGAAAACAGATGATAACTGCAGATGCTGAGAAACTGAAACATATAAACAGTCTCCTTTACTTGGTGCAGTTTTGTTTTTTTCCCCAATGGCTCAGTCCTTTTCTGACCAATTGGGGGGGCGAGGGTGTGCTGCCCATGTGTTAATGACAACTATGGGAGAGGCTGTTGGCCCAGTGCTGTGCACAAGGCCGTAGCCTGAAGGGAAGCTCCCTGGGGCACTGACCAGACTTGATTAAATGGCCGGGTGGTCTGCTCCAGAAGAATCCACTTCACACAGGGGGCCTCCTTTGATTGTTTCTACTTTGTCATCAGAGAGAAACGTGGGAATCTGGTCTATTTGCCTGAATCTTCCTGTGTTATAACAGTTCTCCCTGTCTTACACTCTGTTTCCCCTTTAGGCCACACTATCAGTCAACAATATTTATTAAAACCCTGTTGTAGGCAGAACACCAGCATTAGATTTCCTGAAATATAAAGAAATAAGCAACATAATCTCTGCGTTGGAGAAGCCTATATACTACTGTAGGAGAAACCACATAAGCATGAAGCAACTTGACATTTCGTGAAAGCAATAGCATACCACAGTATAAAATCGCATTATAAACTGGAAAACAATAAAGCACAGGCAAAAACACAATTAAGCAGCATTCCCGTAAACAGGCCTCTTAGAGGAGGAAAGTTTTGAAGAAATTATTGTTAACACCTCCATATCTTGTGTCCCAAGTGGCAAACAATTTAAATTATCAGGTTTCTTTGATTCTACCTTCAAGTTTTTGTTTTCTTACTTCACCTCTAATTTCATAACAAAATTTAGATAAATATAAAATTGAAATAGAAGCAATAAAAGTCTGAAAAGAAAATGTGCAAAAAATATTTTGTAAAAAGGAGAGCACTTTTTGTTTTATGAAGCTAGTATTACCCTAGTACCAAAACCAGACAAAGATAATATTAAAAACAAACAAAACAACAACAAAAAGTACAGACCACTTGGTCCCAAGAAATTGTACACCATTACCAACTGAATTTATTTCAGACATCTAAGAAAGGCTGGCTAAAAATCTGAAAATCAATCAGTATGGTCCACTATAAGCAAAAAAGTTTTAAAAAATCATATGATCATACCAACTAATTATTAATAACCAATATTAATAATCAGTGTATTTAATATTCCAAAAAAGTTGTAGGGATATATATAGTTTTTTTATTTTTTCAATTAAATTATACACATCATATGTACTGTAAATGTGTGCTTGAGAGAAAATACACACACACACACACACACTCATATGTGCCGCACAATGTACTCAAAATGGGTCCCAGGCAAATTTAAAACATAAAACTTTTATTTAAAACATAGGAGAAAATGTCTGGTATCTATAACCTCATAAAGAGTCATTAAAGTTGACACCAAAAAGAAGATCCTTAAAAGTAAAATCTGAACTTCATCTAAATTAAAAACTTCTTCTCTGAAATTTTAAGAAGTTAAAAATATAAGTTAATGGCTGGGTGAAAAGATTTGCAACCCACATATCAGACAAAGGTCTAGTATGTAAAATAAAGAGGTCTTAAAACTCAACATTTTAAAATAAAAGGTCCAATTAGAAAATGAACAAAGGACTAAGACAGATATTTTATCAAAAGAAAACAGACAGCAAATAAGCACATGAGAATAAGTTCAATATTCAGTGAAACACAGAATCCAGGAAAGAAAAGATTAATAAATTTGACCTCATAAAATAATACATATGTGGTATGTGCATGGCAAGCATCATTTAGGCATAGAATGGCAAACAAATGAAAACCCAGGGAGGGGCTGGCCGGTACTCTCAGTTATTAGAGCATCAGCTCACACACTGAAGCCATGGGCACATACTTGGACTGAAGGTTCAATCTCCAGTTTAAGATAATCTATAGGAGAACATTATTTACATTAACCGTTTTTATTTTGTAGTCAACTCCTCATGAAACTGGAAAAGTCAAAGAGAGAAATGCCTGTAGAGAAAAATAAATCTATAGCATTAGTGTGAACTATGGATTAAAAAAAACAACAACGCTATACAAATAGAGGATTCAAGGCCGGTTCAAAGAACTAGATACAAATAATATAGTTCATGATCCCTTAGCTAAAATCCAGGTGGCAATATGTATTTCAAAGTTCAGAATTTGGAGATTTTACAAAGGTAATACTGCACATCTGCTGTTTATTATATAATAAGCCAACAGAGTCTGGCAAATCAAAGACATTAATATTTCTGCAATGAAAAGCACGAACATTCACACTAAATGAAGTAAGCAAGATTATAAATAGACTCACATCAGTTCTAGACAGGTTTTTTACCAAATTTGTTCAGGTCAGCTCAAGTTTTGCCATCAAATAGAGTAGAAAAAAAAATAGTGTTCCAAACTTTTTGTATGTTAGAATTGTGTCTAAAAGATTATGAACTTAATATATTGCCATTAAAATAATTTTGTCTTGGGACTCTCCATATCATTACTTTACTAAGCAATTCTATATTTTAGCCTCTCTGAGTTTCTGAATGGGGTTCTTTTGGGTGTGTGGTTTTGTTTGCTTGTTTGGGGCATTCTTTGATAAGAGATTACTATATATTTTACTTGAAATAGTCAATGTGGTGGACAAATCAAATCATACTTTCTATGTGCTTATGAGGCTTGCTGTGTAAAGTAACCTTGTCAAAGAAATGATCATTCCAGAATTGATGTTTTGGAAGTACGGATTTTCACAGATCAGAATTTCTTAGAATGGGCTTATTTGTATGGTGAAATATGTAAAAGGCAGACCAGAGTCTGTAGTCTATAACACTAAGAAATAACTATAATGAAGGCATGGCTTATCAATTCCGTCTTTGTTTAGAGGGGAGGTGTACACACACACACACACACACACACACACACACATACCCCGCTGGTCTCCAGTTCTCAGATTGTAACTACTGTAATTATTGTTTCCTCTCACTGAAGCTCTGATTCTTCTAATTTGAATTTTTTAATTTCCTTTCTTTCGCTAGGGTTGGGGTAACATGCACCTCACTTTATTTGTGTTAGCATTACATTAATAGTTTATTACATTACTATGGATATGCATTATAAGTATTTCATATTCTGGCATTTAAAAAACAATGTTTCAAATAGAATGACTCAGAGCTTGAATGCCAGCATGAGCTAAAAATACAAATCCAAGGAGTTTCTTATCGTCTAGCAGTGTTTCTTAAAGTGTGGTACGCATACCCCCAGGGTATTCCTTGGTGGGGGATATGCATTGCCCTGGAGTTTGGTGGGGATATGCACTGCACCGTGCTTAGCTGCACCTAATTCTACATTCTCATGAGTTATGAAAATTATAGAAGGGGTACACATATCTCAAAAGTTTGGGAAACACTGGTCTAGAGTAAAAGTTGCTAAAAACTTAAGGAGACTGACCTTCTTTCACTAGAAAAAAATCAGAAACAATTCCTTATAGTGTACAAGACCTGTAGATTTTGGAAAATTATTTCACATATAAAAATTTCCAACGATGTCATCACCACCAGAGGACTGACTTTTATAATGTAACGATAGAAAGTACACTTAGGGTTAGAAGAGAATCTGACGCCTAACCCCCCATTGCACAAGTAAGAAAACTATAGACTAGTGAGGGTGAAGAACTTTCATAGCATCTTCTCAAAGGCAGTTCAGGTAATTAGACTATTTCAGGAAACCCTCTCAATTTAAAGTCTCAGGGGTGAGTTGAAATTTGCTCTAGGACAGTGGTTGGCAAACTCATTAGTCTACAGAGCCAAATATCAACAGTACAGCGATTGAAATTTCTTTTGAGAACCAAATTTTTTAAACTTAAACTTCTAATGCCACTTCAAAATAGACTCACCCAGGCCGTGGTATTTTGTGGAAGAGCCACACTCAAGGGGCCAAAGAGTCACATGTGGCTTGCGAGCTACAGTTTGCCAACCACGGCTCAAGGAGACTTGTTGTTGAAGAAAATGGTGGAATGCATGGTAGTGAATACCATGCACTCACTAATTGTAGTCACTTTTTGAAAAATAGAATGTTGATTTTATATGCTTTCTTGAAATCTACAGGTATTTCTCTTTTTGACTCCTGAAGGGTTGAACATCACAGTTCACTTCAATTGAAGTGAAGTATATAATTTACTGTTTTCCAAGTTGTTACCACAAGATTGTAGTCTGTGGGACAGGAAGCATTAAAATAATTCACTTAAACTTGCTAATGTGGATCTGTAAAATAAGAACAAACTTTGCAACTCGTTTAAGATGATCATGATGTCCCCATTAAGAGTTCACTCGGCTTTGAAATGTCAGGAACTTGACATAGTGTGTATCCTTTTGCCATGTTCCATTCCCAAATTAAACCTAATATTGAATGCCAGAATATACTACCATTAATAGGCATTTTCCCTTGCCTGTCGACAGAGAAGCCAGCCTTAGCAGTGACTACATGGGGAGAGAAGGGGCAATACCTTCTAGATTAAAACAGCACTCCTAAAAATATCTCACCATTTTAAGTAAAGAATTCTATTATTGCTTCTTTAAAAGTTTTATTGTAATATAATTTTAAATGTACAGAAAAGTTATAAGAATAGGTAGGGCAAGTAGCATACATAAATTCTTTATCCAGATATGCTAATTATTTAAATTGTTTATACTTTTTTCTTCCTCTCTCTGTCTCTCTCTCTCTCTCTCTCTCTCTCTCTCTCTCTCTCTCTCTCTCTCTCTCTCTCGCTCTTTCTCTCTCTCTCTCTTTCTCTCTCTCCTTCAATATACATTTCCTAAGAGCAAGGACATGCTCTTACATAATCATAGCACACTTATCAAAATCAGCAAACTTAACATTAATACCATGCATTCACTAATTGCAATCACTTTTTGAAAATGCTGATTTTATATGCTTTCTTGAAGTCTATGGATTTTTAAATAATGATGGTTTTTAAATGCTGATTGGTCCTTAAAGTAAGCCAGTCACTTTTTAAACAAGCATACCTAAAAATTTACAATTTAAGTATGCTCTAGACATTGATGCATGTTCAGGCTCATACATTACTGGGCACTCTAAGAATGCCTTATTGATCCTGGTTCAACCTGGATATAGTAGATATAGCTAATATCTACTAATGTACCCCATAATAGTAGAATTGTACAATAATACGTGAAGCCTTATTAAGCCACTGGAGATTTGTTGGCATAATGACATGCTTGACTTTCCTACTCACATTTTTAAAAGTAGGCAAAATTTTAAAAGTTGAAAGGACATGAAGAGAATGACATGTTGGGGAGAGCTCAGTACCATCCAAGAGATAATTTTCATTTTAGAAACTCAACAACTTTCTCTTTCTTAAATTCTAGCATTTATTGTCTTCAAATTTTGGTTCCTCCTCACTAGCATGATTTTGAATTTGAAATTATGCAGTTACCTGAATGAACTATTTATCAAATACTTTATCCTTAAAATATGCATCAGTCTTACAATCAATCTCTTTTGCAGAAACTAACCTATCCAACTGATAAAGTGGAGTAAAGAGGAAAAGGTGAGAGTAATATTTATTGGGCCATTATTATTATTATTATTATTATTTTAATCCCCAGTGAGATGAGATGAGATGAGATGGCATAACAGTATCTAAACCCAATATCAGTCCCCCCAAACCTGTGTTCTATCCTTGTTTAGGAAATAGGAATATTAGTCTCAACTGCAGAACAATGTCACAAGGATTTAATTTTTTAAAAAAGAGAGAACTGTTTTTCTTAAAAGCTCCTTGTAAACCATAAGTGTTTGTGCCCACATAGAGCAGAGCACATGGTGTCCTAAGAAATATTTCACTTGTAACTTATAACTTTTAAGATGTCCAAACTCAACATTAGCTCCAGGATCTGGTTGCTTCTGTGGTTTCCCAAATAGAGTTCTGCAAAATACATAGGAACATTTTCAAATTTCAATTCCTTCTCCCTTCACACTTATCTCCAACCCCAAGCAGCTGCCCTGTCCTGAACCACATCTGTCTTCTCTTGCCCCAGAACTGCCCAGTTCAATAGAGAAAGCGGCACAGCACATAAATTGCTTCACGGCCAGCTGAGCATATAACATGAGACATCTAGGAAGTACTTTCCAAGACATTTGATTGCATTAAAATCATCACCCTTCTAGTTCCCTATAAATTGAATTTCCTTCATGAGCAGCAAGCAAGCTGCCATAAAATTTCTGACTCCATCTGGTAAACTCAGCATTATGGAGAGGTTTCTACACCAAAGTGAAGGGTATTGTCAGGTTTGAACCTTCCCCAGAGAAATTGGGACAGCAAACACAAGTGGAGACAGGAGCAGCACATGCCGACTGTGGTGTTCATTCTAAATGGATGACGCGTGAACTTCAAAGAGCATGTATGCACTGCATAAAAGAACTCAAGTCAGGGGTGGCTGGAACTGAAAGACAAACATTTCCATTTGCTAGGTAGGGAGCACACCAATTGCAGCGAGCCCGCCTTGTCAAAATCAAGGCCTGGAGTAAGAGTGCAGTGAACATGCAGAGCTCATTATTGTGCTTCCTAGCAAAGTGAACAAAAAGTATATTTCTGAAATGATGTTTATTACCATATCGTGTATTCTCTAAAGAGGCTGAACAGCTGCTGTCTAACCACTGTCATAACGGGAAGCAAATTTAGGACTTTGAGAGCTTTTGATGGTATTGAGGATTGAGGGGCTAACAGGGAGAGAATCTCCCTCTCTCTCTTTTCTTCTTTCCTTCTTTCCTTCCTTCCTTCCTTCCTTCCTTCCTTCCTTCCTTCCTTCCTTCCTTCCTTCCTTCCTTCCTTCTTCTATAATTTTGCAAAGCTTTTAATTCTGCATTATTGACTGGATTCTTTAACTGATTTAATGTGTAAGCCTCAGGTACATCAAGTATTAAAAAGACTAGCATTAGGCATATAAAAATAACCAATGGATGCAAAACATTGAGGGTGAGGGCATGTATGGGAATGGGGTGGGAGGGGCAATGGTAAGATATGTACACATATGATGCCTTAATAAAAAACTGGGGGAGGGGGATGAAAAGACTAGCATTTATGCAAAGATGAGGAATTTTTACTTTGCCCAAATAACTAAATCACTAATGGCTCCAAAACATTGTCCTCAAAAGGAATTATGTTACCATCCTAACAGAAAGAACGAGGAATTGTTCTTAGAACTTCCCTAAATTCACTGAACCCTGAGTTTGCAGACTCAAGATGCCAACTCACTGAGAGACAGGATGGTCACTGAGTAAAACATAGCAGCTTGTTTTCTCATCCCATTCAGTACATAGCGATGCTTTGGCACAGCAATTTGCTGGATTCTCAACACTAAGCAAAAGCAAACAGCTCAGAGAATGCCACAAAGATTCATCAACCCAAGCCAAAAAATGGACACATACAGAGCCTAATAATGTCACAGCATACAGCAGAAGAGTGGTCACGTGACAGGTGTGATAGCCAAATATTGCCAGGCTGTCTTGGGAAACCAGCACAAACCCTCTGAAATGATTACTGACACCTGTGAGGAGAGGAAACAGCTCCTGACCCCATTTCTGGTGATATGATGCTGATATGATGTCTCAGGCTCAACATAGGCAGAAGTGGCTGCCCCAGGAGTCCCAGAAATGTTATGTAAGGCACAAAATGTCAATTATATCTCAATAAAGCTAGAAAAAATAATTTTAAAAAGAAATAAGGCAATGATTGGAGGAAAGAGATCAACTGAATAACTTGTATGAATATCTGCATAACCCATAGGCACAGACAATAGAATGGTTGGTGAAGGCCTGGGGCAGGGGCCCAGGGCAGGCTAGAAAGAGTTAACAGGGGAAAAGAAGCGACATATTTAATACTTCCAGCAATAAAGATTTTTTAAAATAATAATTAAAATAAATAAATAAAAATAAAAAAGAAATGCTATTCCACAACAAACACACACACACACACACACACACACACACACACACACACACACAATTTAGTTTTAAAAAGTTAACCACAGAATTTCAATCTCTGCTACCAAGATTAAATTTGCAGTTTTTAAGCACTGCATCTATAAACCTATAAAAAAGAAAAGGCAAGGGAAAAAAGCAAGGAATATATGAACCGGTATTACCCCAAAAAAAAAGGCTCAGGGAATTAATCAAACCCAGAATAATTCTTCACGTTGCTACAGATTGTTGGGATGGCTACCATCAGAGTGCGAGTGTGTTTGGGGCCATTTGGATGATGTTCTACATGTTGGGAGGAAAATGAATTGAGCCTCCTCACACTGTGCAACTCTTAGATTGATCCCATGTCCTGATTTCTGAGTATTGCTTCTCATCATCCAACTGCGAAGCTTGGGCTCATCCCTATTACATTATGCAGTTCCTGGGGGCTGACCACATCTGCAGCACAGCAGTGAACACTGTAGACCTCAAAGGAAAGTCATCCACATGAGATCCATCAATGTCAGATGCAATTAATGTCTAAATGGATACTTGGGTTTTAGGAGCACCCACCCAAAAGCTTTCACTGGAGATGGCCTGAGTGATGATTTCAGTTCTGCTCATCTTGGGCAGCTGTCCCTTCCATCCCCTCACTCCGGGAACAACCTGACACCCATCCCAATCTGCTCAGCCCATATAGACAAGGGTATCAAGTCAATGCTTGGTCATGATCATCCCCCAAAATAAGAGAAAACTGGGAGGGAGAGACAGTGCTTGTAGGAAACATCTCCATTACTTTACACCATGATTAATATTTTCTAATTGCCCTTTGAAATGTACAGGTGTTAGGTATATTAGGTATCAGAGCACAGAGGTTAGATTTCTCTATATCCTGTGTCATTGTTCGTCTGTTGTAACAATGTATGACATGACACTGAGGTTTTCATTAGGTAGAAGCCTCATTTATAGTGAATACAGAATGTCATTACTTCATCGTCCTAAAATTCAGAAATGATTTGGTTCCTTTTCTTTCTCTGCCCCCACAGAGATATCATTTCATTCACATGTGAACAGTTTTAGATCACGTGTATTACAGTTAAGTAGTTTTCCCTAAGAGTAGTATAAATTGTATAAAGGCAGTATAAATAGTTTATTATCCTATTGGGATTATATAATCAAGACCAGAGCTGGAATCTGAGTGGGATCCAGATTACTTGGGTACGTGTGGCCAAGTGGTGGGGAAAGACTTTTGGAAGCCAAGTACCAGTGGCTAAGGTGCCTTCTGGAAACACACACAACCTGAGGGGGGGAATGAGTACTGGTCAGAGGGGATGGTTCTGACATGTCTTCAGTTTCCATACCAGCCCAATGCCCACCTATCCCAACCCTGAAAGGGTGAAGGGTGTAAGTAGGGGGGGTGGAGTTCTTTCTCTGAGAAGTCTGTAAGACTTTGTATCACAGAAAAGGTTGCTTTAAGATACCTCTAACCAAGTATAACACAACATTCTCTCCATCACAGAAAGTAACCCCATAGTGGGCACCTCAGGGATTCAGAGCGCTGATGACAATACCAAGCAAAGCAGCATGGAACCTGAGAAGAGCAGAGGCAGGGTGAATTCCTGTGCAACATCCCCAGCACCCCAGGGAGCACTATGGGGGGCTGCAGTCTGTCTTGTAATTAGACATTTAGAAATACTGACAGTGAAATGGGTAACAGAAAAAATATACACTACTTAAATGAAACTGATTTTGAAGATTAGAAATCAGAGTTAAGATTCAAAACAACAAACAAGAATGAGGTACCACCTCACACCTGTCAGAATGGCTATCATCATCAACAAATCAACAAACAACAGGTGCTGGAAAGGAACCCTCATGCACTGCTGGTGAGAATGCAGACTGGTGCAGCCACTGTGGAGAACAGTATGATGTTTCCTCAAAAAATTAAAAATGGAACTTGCATTTGACCTAGTAATCCCACTTCTAGGAATATATTCCAAGAAAACAGAAACACCAATCAGAAAGGATATATGCACCCCTATGTTCATAATAGCTAAGATTTGAAAACTGCCTCAGTGCTCAACATCAGAAGAGTGGATTAAAAAATTGTGGTACATCTACCTAATAGAATACTATGTTGCTGTAAAAAAGAAGAAATTCTTACCTTGCAACAGCATGGATGGAACTGGAGAGCATTAAGCTAAGAAAAATAAGCCAGTCGGAGAAAGATAAATATCATATGATCTCACTCATTTGTGGAATATAATTAACAACATAAACTGAGGAACCAAAATAGAACCAGTGTCATAGAAGCATCGAACAGACTGACCAATCTATGAGGGAAGATGGAGGGTGAGGGGATAAGAGATCAACCAAAGGACTTGTATGCATGTATATGGGCAAAACCAATGGACACAGGTGGGGGGAGGGCATATGCAGGGACCAGGGGGAGAGGTCAAAGGGGGGATTAAAAAAATCCCATGCCATTTCATATTCTTTAAAGTATTACGTAAGTCTCCTTTCCATAGGAGACTTACGTAATACTTTAAAGAATAAAGAATTTAAATTTTAAAAAAAGATTCAAAACTACCATAAGAAATTAGCAATGGTCCACTACATTTATCTGGAATTCAGTGCCACTACATGGTGAGTGGGTAGACTGGTTACAGGTTTTTGAGGTGCTCTGTAGGAAAGGCCAGATAGAGAAATATAAATATTAATTAATTAATTAAGTAAGTAAGTAAGTAATTAATTATAAAGCAAGCCTTTGCTCCAGGTGATCTTATGGTTAAGCTTCTGATTCTTAAAGGTGTTTAAAGTTCACCCTTTAATTTATCTGTTGGCTCTCAAGCCCTACCTCCAAATAGACTGGACACTCCTATATTTCCATAAGTATAATAGCTACCAGGCCCCTGCTGCTCCAAGCCACAGGGACACAGGCACAGACAAGGAGTGTTTTTTTTCCAAAAACCTCTGACCTGAAATTGAGCACATTGCGTATGGGACTGATGCTGGATTTCCAATATAAATTGAAAATGGTAAAATAATAACAACAACAATACCAAAAGGAAATGGCTGGAATTTTTTTAATCCCCACTTTTTTGGAAAGGAATAAATGTAACAAGTTTCTTCTTTGAAAGTTATTTCTTCAATATAGTCAGAACCCATAACAAGTGAGTTTAGATCAGCTAATTGAAAAAGGAATTCAGAAAAAGTTATTTTCAAATCTAAAGCCCAGGATGGGCTGGGCCAGGCCCTACACTCCTGTATTTAGTGGCCATCACCAGACTATATGAGTACCTGATTACAATCAACGTAAAATAAAAGACACCCTAAGTCTTCCACCAATATACAGGCTAACTTAGAAGTACAATTTTAGTTTTCTTTTTTTTAAAAAAAAACATATATTTGATTGATCTCAGAGAGGAAGAAAGAGGAAGAGAGAAATAGAAACATCAATGATGAGAGAGAATCATTGATAGGCTGCCTCCTGCACGCCCCACACTGGGGATTGAACCCACAACCCATGCATGTGCCCTGACTAGGAAATTCAACAGTGACCTCCTGGTTATAGGTTGATGCTCACCCACTGAGCATGCTGGCCAGGCTAGTTTTCTTTTTAAATAAGAACTTTAAAAAAAAAAAAATCAAGTTTGAGACATAGCAACACTTATTCTGGCAAGATAGCATCCAATACATATGTGTCCAAATGTAAAAGGCATTTTAAGAAAAAAGGCCATGGTATCAGAGAAAACTCACTTTGAACAAAAGACATAATATGTGTAAATATTTTGAAATTATAATTTAAGCCATCAGAGTAAAAGCTGAAAAAGTATGCTGTTTTGCAGCTTTTCCTTCTTCCTTCAAATAAACTCATAGAAGTTACTATTAAATCATACCCCAAAGATTGAGAGGATTTTCTCAGCACAAAGCAATAGCCATATACACAAAAATGCTTATTTGTTAGTGTAATAATTCTCTTGGCTCAGCTCATGTGTAATGCACATGTCATTAAAGACTATAATTTGGGGCAAGTGTATGCAAACTGAAAAAAAAAATTCAAGTTTCAAAACTATTTAAAACTATTTACAGGACACTCAGGTCATTTTTACTCTTAGTGAGATATAGATAGTGCACTCTCCACCTTGACATGGTAAGAATGTACATTACCAGATGCCAATTTGAGGAACTAGCTACAAGACAAAAAAAAAGTACTGAATTTATTAATGGCTGAATAAGATAATTATAAATAAGTTTATGTTTACATTCTGCTGAAGACCTTTTTTACAGCCCAGCACCTAACAGTTTCGAACAGGATTCAAGAATTCTATCAGATTAAATGATAGAACAATGTTTTTAAAAGAAGCCTATTATTTCAGCTTAAGTCACTCAGAGCCAAAAATCTGAAGAATGGCCAAAATCAAGTCTTTATTTTTATAACTGTATAAATGTGATCCAAATGTGGCCACCACTAATTTTTCAAAGGAAAACATGCTATAAATAAGCCAACTACATCTGCTCACTGATATGTGTGTGGACTCCTGCGATGTCTTGTTGGGCTTAATTACAGACCACTCACAGCAATATGTTTTTAGTAGGAAGTGTAGCATGATGTGAAACCATGTTAGCTTTTGCCCATACATGTTGTGCTTCTGGCTGATGAGGCAGAAAGACTGTCAGCATTACAGTTAAGCTGGGCTGCACCCACCCCTTTAAATGACATCAATTTCAATGTCATTGTTCTTATCAGTCTTCACAGCTTCAACTTTCGGTACCCTGGCAACTTTGAATATCTCATCTCCATCATCTTCTTCACCACAAGATTTCTCCTCTGTTTCCTTCAACCACTTTATAAATGGTTCCGCTTTGACACAAATCTCTTTGGCGAGTTTTTTTGAGACCTATGTCTTTGAGGCTTTTCTGACCGGTTGATGATCACCTCCTACACCAAAAGGTCTGCATCATACATCTCCTTCAAGTTATGTGGAACCTTGGAGATGAGCTGAGCTTGGAGCATTGCTTCCACTCGCTCCAAACCATGAAGAAGACATCGCTGAGCTTTTTTGTGGTTGTGACAAAATCGTAGGAAATGGCCCCTGCATTTCTTCATCTGCTCTTTAATCTTCTCATTAGAAAGAACTTCAGTTGAAAGAAGAGGGCCCGTAACTTTCACATCCAGTAAATCTGCTTTGGCAACAATTTGTCAAATGAGTGACGACACCTTCCTCTTTCTTTTTCTCAACGAAATCAAACAGGATATTGACCCCATTCTTCAACAGTCCTTTCAAATCATCACAGTGTCAGAACCTTGGTGTGGGCACTGATCTCATCCATTCTGCACCTTTGGATTTCCTCAGTTATATCCTTCCCCAGTTATTGTTCTCTTCTTCTTTCACAGCATGTGGAGGAGGACTGATGTCCTTTGGTGGTGGTGGTTATGGTGCCTCACGGCTAGACACAGAGCCATTTTCCTTGTCTTTGCCCTTCCTATCTTTTCTTTCCATTTTCTGAACCACTGTCACTGTTCCCAGGTGGGTTTTTGAGAATGATGTGTCAAGCATGACTCGATACCCACAGGCTTTACAAGAATCACCTGTTGTTTGCGTCTTCCGTTTCACATGCAACTCTGTTTCAAGATTCTCACACACAGGACAAAGACCCAATTTTATAAAGAATCCAGCCAACATGTCTTGCAGCTTGTTCACCTCAGAAGATCCGTTAACAACATAATGGTCGTTCTTAACATCAAACTGGATCTGTGCTCCCAGCTCACAATCAAAATATTTGGTGAGATAGATTGGAGGCCAATTAAGTGCCTTTGCAATGTCAACCATATTGCTTATGACTGTTGTGATTGCATTTGCTTTACCTTCACCCTTGGCAATCAGACGAGGCATCTTGCACCGATGGAACTGATCTGGCATGTTGTGCTTGACTTTGACCTTGACCTTGACATTTTAGCTTATTAGTGGAGTTATCCATAAGAGACACAACTTTTTAGTACCTCTGTCTGCAGAAGAAGGGATGACATAAACAACTGCAAGAGTTCTTGGTCTCTGACAAGAAAAGGTTTTTGCCACTGTGGCCATAAGCTCCTTGTTTGCATGATGTGTTTCCCCAATACAGGTACCAGTGGCTGCGCAACAGCTTGTTTCCACACACACACACACACAAAAAATGTAAACCCAACACCCAAGACTGGGATGAAGTGAGGCACCTGTGAACCCAAAGCCCAGGATGGAGGAGGCACAGCAAACAGCAGCAGCAGGAAGGGGTCCACACCCTTCAGCAACCGGGCCCAGTTCCCTCTGGAATGTTCTTGCTCTGTGGCATGGGCTTTAGAATTCATTTATCAAAAGAAAGGCAGACTAATCTGTATTAAATAGCCCTCTGTAAGTATTATATATAAATGGTCTTAGGGGAAGGGAGTAAACCAGGTGATCTTTAATTCCACTGCTTTTAGAATGTGAAAGAATTTAACTCAATTGAACACATACTGAGTGTCATGCTAAAGCCTCACATTAGGCTGTGACGGCTTAAGTTTATGTTAGATATTTATTATGTACAAAAGGGAGGGATTTAGATGCATGTATGTTATTAGACAGCAAAATTGGCTGGGAGGGAAAATAAGGTTATGAAGTATTTTTTTATGATCTTAAGGTTAAATACCAACCTGTCTATAGAATGGATCTATTTGAATATAGGGGTATGTACCATATCACCTCTCATTTAATGTTTCCTTTTTAATTTTTTTAATTCTGTTTAAATCTCTCTGAATAAATTATAATTGTAGTGCCTAAAGCTTTATATTTGCCTAACATAGTGGTGTTCCATGGCCACTTCCATTTCTTCACCAAAGAAAGGAAAGCAAATCTGGAATGAAGGAGCTCTCTTGCTACAAGTGGTAATAGAAGCAACACTACAATTTGTGGCTAAGAGCCTGAATTAGCCCCTGACTCTGCTACTTATCAGCTGGTGACTGCAGGCAAATTATACTTATAATTCATACTAGTGGCCTGGTGCATGAAACTGTATAATAGGCAAGCTTGATACTGCAGCTATAATCATAATCATTCTTTTTGTTTTTATTCTAGGTAGCATTTGTTGGGACATCCTATGTGCCAAGCTCTGTGCTAAGTGCCTCACATTCTTATTTCACATAACCCTCACAGTAATGCTGGGAGGCAAGAAGAATAATTTTCCTCATTTTACAGATGGGGAGACCAAAACTAAAAAAGGGTAGGTAACTTATGCAAAGTCTCACAGCTAGTTATTGGTGCAACTCAAAATGAGAATACAGACATCTAAATCCAGAGCCCATGCTCATTGGAAAGAGCAAGAGTTTGGAGCAAAGAAGTCTAGGTTTAAGGACCAGTACTGCCCCTTATGAAAATATTGACATAAACTTAACTTCACCCAGCCTAAATAATCATACCTGAGAAAAATAAATCCTATCTTATAGGGTTATTGTGAGGACTAAATAAACAACTATAATTTACTTCCCTATTATTTTTGTGAGAGTAGTACTATATCTTACTAATAATTAAATACTGAGTACCTTTAATAGACCTATAGAAAGTTCTGCTAGATAATTAGAATTTAATGGGAAATTCTGTTGTGTAAACAGAATTCTGTTGGACAAATTAATATCGACATGTTTCTTTGTAACTATAAATCACTTTACAAATTCCAATTATCATCATTATCAACAACTTTCCCATGTATTGACCAAGAGCCTCCAGGTTGTGGAATCTAAGTGATTCCCAAACTCTCCCGTACAATAGAAAGGTGACTTTGAACATCACTGCCAGTGAAATCTTGATCTAGGCCTTAGACTAGGAGACAAGTAGCTAGCTGGTCACGGTAATTACCAACAGATGATTTCAGAAATGAACTTTTTTTTTTTTTTTTAAGGAAGTAGTTGAAAATCATTAGAAAAACATTCCAAATGTGGTCAACAGCAGGGACCCAGCATGAGGCTTGAAGCAAACAGTGGAATCTTTAGAAGCCCACTCTGTGTTCCCACAGTCAGGGGAGCAGACAGAAAGCATATTGCAGCACTTAGCCACCACGGGAGCCAGGGTCTTCCCTCAGCCATCTCGGGTTTGGCAGGAAAAGGGATTATAATAAAAAAATAAATAAATAAAAAACACAAGGAAAGTGATAGCACCCAAAATATAAATATCACAACTGTGATCCTTATCAGATATGGCATCTCAGCTACTACCGGCAACTCATTTACAAAACAAAATTTATCAAATGTCTCTTATTCTGAGATGAGAAGATGAAACTACCGCTGGCCAGCTGTATCCTGAGGCAAGGTATCCGAGAAGTGCTGGCCACCTACCTTGAGGCTGCAGTCAGTGCATCGCTGGGCTTCAGCTGCTTAGAGCAGCAGATATTCGTAGGGCTTGGCAAAATCTAGAAACACCCAGCCCCTGACCATTCTGTTTATGTGAATAAAAGGTGCCAAATAAGAAATAGGCTCAAAAAATATCAGAAGGAGTTCAAATATTAGCTCATGAGAAGTTACAGGCATATGGTTTCACTTGTAGATCCTTCAGGATTAGTCAATTCTTTCACTTAAAAAATATCTTTCATTAGATGACTCTGAACACCAAATGGCAGCGGGAGGGAGGGACTTTATCTGGGTCAGAAATTCCTTTTGACCTGAACCTGAAATGCTACTTAAAAAAAAATAACAATAGCCGGGACCGGTTTGGCTCAGTGGATAGAGCGTCGGCTTGGGGACTGAAGGGTCCCGGGTTCGATTCTGGTCAGGGGCATGTACTTTGGTTGCGGGCATATCCCCAGTAGGGGGTGTGCAAGAGGCAGCTGATCGGTGACTCTCTCTCATCGATGTTTCTGACACTCTCTCTCCCTTCCTCTCTGTATAAAATCAATAAAATATATTTAAAAAAATAACAATAATACATTTACTTCTAAGTCCTTTCTTTCATGGAAATAATTACAATATATATCACAGTGTGTGTGTGTGTGTGTGTGTGTGTGTGTGTGTGTGTTGGTAGAAAGAATACCACTAAGGAATCTGGTCTCTGAAGTTCTGTTCCTGACTCTAAGTCATCCCCTTTCAGTCTCTTCACCCAAGATCACCACCATTTCTGATACTCAAGAGCACTCCCTATTGGACATACATTGTGTTCCATACACTACCAAATAGGTTACCTCATTTACTCTACTCATTATTGTCCCTACTTTGTAGACCAAAACCTGATCCATAAGAAGCCAACAGTTAGATGCAGGGAAAAGAGCAGAGGATGTGTGGTGAGAAGATAGGTTTGAGTACCTGCCCCACCATCCACAGCTGTTTGGTCTCTAGTTTAACCTTTACATCAAGTGCATCCTGGCACGCCCTGAAAATATGGGCTCTGCTTCCTTCTCTCCCCATGCTCAAGGATATGAAAGCTCTCAAGTGTCAAGGATAGAATGCAAATTCATACCTGCTGTTTTAAAAGTCGGTGTATATCATCTTTCTTTTTTCTGAGGAGGGGGTGACAAGTCTACCCTGGACAGGAAAGTGACAAGAGTGTGCCAAGAACTGAGTGGAAAGAGCTCAGAGGCAAGGAACCAGCAGTCCTGCCTGCCTCCAATGAGTTACATCCTACAAGGCTTTACTTATAAAGCACATCATTTTTCATGGTTTTGTTTTGTTTTGTTTTGTTTTTCTAATTATAAAAGTATGCCTAGATGCTGAATGTGGACTAACAGGGCTTTGCAGAGGCTTAGAATAAGGAGATTTCTCCCTCTAAAATATACTCAAAACATAAATTATATAGGTTGTTTCACAAAGACCATATCTCCCCAGACAATGAAACATACCAACTCTGAAAACAGCAAAATAAAAGAAATAGCTGCTAATAATAGAAAAAGAGATCAGCCAGAATTCCACTATCCCTCTAGTCTAAAGCCACTATTAACATTTTGGGTGCATTTACATCCAGTGCTTTTTGGTGCGCATATGTTGTCTTTGCATAGAGTAGGGGTGTCGAACTCAATCAGAGAAGGGGCCAAAATCTAAAATCCAGCCTAAATCGAGGGCCAAATGGTTTACTGAACAGTCATAAACTGTCATTGTGATGGAAACGCAGCGGAGTGCAGTGATGACAGCGTGGTGCGGGCCACATTGCAAGGCCTGGCGGGACGGATTTGGCCCGCCGGCCTTGTGTTTGACACATGTGGCATAGAGCTTATAAATATGAAACAAAAATCACACTACATGTACAGCTTTGCACTCTGCTGCTCTTCTAAATTAACTTAAATTGTTTGTTAATAAAAGTTTCCAGACATTGATCCCCTGTTGTTGGTTTTTGTGTGTGTGTTTTTGTTTGTTTTGTTTTGTTTTGTTTTGTTTGCCATTTCATCAATACTGCAATGAGCATCCTTGAACCTAAATTTGTTAGAGCCTTTTTCAACTTTCAGGAAGATGTTCTAGGTAAACTTAGAGCGTGTCCAGAGTGTTTATTACGTGTCTAACACTGTGCTATAGTTTATGAGCATTACCTTAGTCCTCACCAAAATCTTATAAAATAATCTATACTAGTCCCTTTTACAGATGTGAAAACTGAGTGGAGATTTAGTAGCTTGCCCAAGTCCACACAGAAGTAACAGAGACATGATCCACACACATCCAATCTGCATTCCACTGAAAATGTTGCCAGACTTGCCATGTCTTCTAACATTCTCCCTCCCTCAAATGAGACTTTTCTCCACGAGAGATGCCGTGTGCATGATCTGACCAACTTAAAGGGGTCCTCAAACTTTTTAAAGTGGGGGCCAGATCACGGTCCCTCAGAGAGCTGGAGGGCCGGACTATATGAACTACTAATTCCTACTGTAACACCTCGGCTGCGCTCACTGCCCAAAAAACCTGGCGGGCCGGATCAGACTCCTCTGCGGGCCGCATGTGGCCCGCCGGCCGTAGTTTGAAGACGCCTGATAGAGGGTCCAACTTGACAGTCTGGAAAGACTCCGAAATTTGAATGCTCTGGGCTCAAGGTATATCAACACGTAAACTCCAGCCTGTGAGTTGCACCAGACAGCCCCCGAGTCCATCCTGTACATTTACTTCAAGGTCCCTTACAGCCCACAACCTCACAGAGACCCCGCAGATCATTCCGCAGGCTCTCCCCCTAACGTGGACTTTTATCTTGTTGCTGAAGAACGTGTATCTTTCTTTACTAAATTTGTTTTCCTCCCATTTCTGCACACGAAAACTTGTCATCAAATGTTTCACAAAATGTAAGCCTAAGTGAAGAGTAAGCCTATTGAGAAAGCACACAAGAGCTTTAGAATCAGTTTTCGGAGACGAATAAGACGAATTACTAACGTTCTAAAAATAAGTTGTTAATGACGCCCCACTTTATTATGAAGATTAGGCGGCTGTTCTGTGCTCACGCGTGAAGATAGATGCAAACAAAACATGGTGGAGAGATGCCCCCAAAGCGGCTCTGCAGTCTCCCAAACGGAGAGCAGGATGTGGAGAGGGGAGTGAGTGACATGAAAGGGGTTTAATAGGTGCAGTTGCAAAGGCGGGAAGCAGCATGCTGCCAGGAGAGGGAGGCCCGGCACAAAGGCGGTAATGGGATACAGCTGAAGGAGGGAAAACTCGAGATGAGTATCAGAGAAGACTTCCTGGCGGTGAGAACTGCTGGGTTCGAGAATGGCCTCCCCTGGGAAGGGCGGGACTCTCCCTCACTCTGGACACTGGAAACCGTACAGAGCAGCACAGTGCCGGCCATGGCGAAGGAAGAAACCCTGCCCTGACAGAGGATGGACGGGATAACCTGCAAGGCCTTTTCTATCTGGAGTTGCTTTGATTACAGTAACACAATCCTTCAGGGATGCAGGAAAGGTTGTCGGGTGTGGGGTGCTGTAAATTTCTGAGTGAACTTAATTCAGATGGAAGGTGCTGGATTGACATCCTAAGAGACAAAAGCTCTCTATTCACCCACCCGGCATTGACAGAGATACGCTTCCCCACCGGACTTTAGCAAATGTGTCCTTAGTCTGGGCATGAAAGGAGAAGGAGAGCTGGGTCCTGGCTTCTCATAGCTTCACAACAACAAAGGGGTTATTGGTTTTAAACACTGGCCCTAGGGCTGAATCCCCTGCTTTCCCCACCCCAACAATCCAAAGGCTACATTTTGAAGGGACCACATAGAATTTTTTTAATTTCCATCTGGGAAGCATTAAAATAAGCAAACCGCTTTCAAAGGATGTGTGGAAGCAAGCCTCGGTCCCTCTTATTCTCTTTCCTACACAGACAGATGGATGGATGGGTAGATGGATTTGGATATAATTCCTACATACCCACTGCATCTAAGTCTTTAATGAGAGAGCTTTTCATGTAGCTTCCTGTTCCCTTTCTTTTCTTTTCTTTTTTTTTTTTTTTTTTTTTTTTTTTTTTACCATCCATCTCCTTCCACACTTTTCCTTCTAAAGAATAATTTTTGTCATTCCTTAAATTTGTTTGGAACATGCCAGAATAATGGATTCTAGTCATAGGAAGTTCAAGTACAGACCTCTCCTGCCCCTCCCAAGTACTAAGCCAGTTTATTGAGATCTCTTAAGCTCTACTGTACATGTCTCCTGAGTTGCTGATTTCTGACTTTCTTTACTTGAATTTTGCAGAAATAACCTCAAAGTACTGGCAAAGTTCTGCACATAAACCAAGTAGTAACATTCATCCGAGACCCAGCTCTTTGATCTTCTCTGAAAAATGTGTAAATTTGGGTGTTTTGTTCTCTATAACTTTCTTTTGCCTGAACCAGACACCATTGGCATGTCCATGTAGTTACCCATCCCCCTGTTATTTGAAGCTTTGGTCTCATTATGTCTCCAATACAGATATTTCCTCTGCTTTTCTAGAGGCAGTGAAGCAGAACACATGCTGCCTTTTCATTGTACATCAGGCCAAGTGGACCTAACCAGCCATTTCTCCCCTCCAGATGGATGCAAACCTCAGACAGGCAAAACCTTCCATTCAGGCAGTAGGAGGTGTGATCGAGTTTGCCCTGGCATAAAAGAAAATTCCAGCATTGACAGCCTCCCATTTTGTGATTGTTGACAAAATTCCCTGCATGTACCTACAATGAACATATTCGATTACTAACTTTCTATAAAAAGTTCCTCTTACACTTGAGTGGACTTGGGTGAAAACAAAGCTTCATGAGTGGCCCCAAAAGGGTTCAGATGGTATCCTAGCTGATGCTTGCCAACAGAGGTTGGTACTTGTTTTCCCTTCTCTGTGTTTAAATAACCAAGCATCAACTGAATGGGAGAGCGAGCTGAATTTGTCAGGAAGTAGTTGTTACCTTTGATTTCCTGCTCCTTCACTGCAGACAAAAGCCTGCTATATAGTTACCTCCAATTGGCGTATGGTGTACATTGCAGACCACAGTGTAGGTGAGTAATGAATCCTGTAGGAATCTGAGTGACCTGACCCAAGACCCCACTCACAAGTGGGCAGACAACCTGGAGCCTACAAACACATTGTTTTCAAGCTAGTGAAAAGCAATTTTAAAAAACTAAAATCACAGAAAGAAAAAAAAAATAGAACACAGTGAATCTCCAATGGTGAGTGATTATTTTCATGGCTAAGAAGAAATATAATGCCCAGGGGTAAGCCATGGTCGAATATGAGAAATACACCTTTGTGAATAATTACCTCCTCATATCCGCTTACGGCCCAAAGGTCTCCTGCTTCAGCACTTATGTATCTCCACACCTAAACCAGCTAGCAAGAGACAGTTTCCTTGAAAAAATACCTGATGTAAATGTGTAATATAGTAAAGCTGTGATAACCCCTCCATGACCCCTGGAATAAATGTATCAGTCTATCGGCAGACACTCAACACATTGACTCCCTTGTACTTTTAACATTGTAGCCAATGAATTACCGCTTGGTTAGTCCTTCAGTCCTTAACAAGGAATGCGGTTTGCCAAGTGTGCCTCTCCTGAACTGCAGGACCACAGCCTTCTGGGGTAGAGCATGGCTAGCACAGTCCATGTACTATAAGTCAGTGAGCTCCAACTCATGTAATAGGAGGCCATGGCCTTGCATGTCTATGTCTAACCCATTGGCCACCACATGGCTGAAGTAGTGTCTTGGGTCCAGAGATCAGGCTTTCAGCCGAAAGGACCCGATGCCTTTGTATGCAATCACTGCCACATGGTTCTTATTTTTAACTAGAGGCCCATTGCACGAAGATTTGTGCAACAGGCCTTCCTTTCCCTGGCTTCTGGCACCAGTTTTCCTCCTGCACCCAGGACCCAGGCCTTCACTCTGGCTGCTGCCTTCCACCTTCACTCTAGCCAGACTCTGCAACCTTTGCTGCTGGCTTCAGCCAGAGTCTGCCATCTTCATCTTCACTGCTGACACTGGGTGGGGTTTGCTGTCTTTGTCTTCACTGCGGCCAGAGTGCTGCTCCTGTAGATCTCTTCGCCCCCGCCTGCCCTCCCTCTCATAGCAGGCATCTTGCCCCACCCAGCCACTCCATGCCTCAAGCGACCGCCATCTTTGTCCTTCTAATTTGCATATTCCCTCCTGGTGGGCATCACAGAGGTACAGTAAATTTACATCTTTTTCATTATTAGTGTAGATTCCCTCATAAGGAGACTTTCTGTTCAACTGCATCTCCTACATAATTAAGAAGCTCTTATTCTGAACAAATGACTTGAGCTAATAAAGAGTTTCTATATTGCCCTAGAGCCCCTTTGCATCCATATATTGAACCCATATCAATATAATCCCATTCCAATATGACTTCGAATTCCAGGGCCAATTCTGGGACTTGAAGGAGCTCTCAACGCTTCTTTCAAAGTCTTTCTGATTTGAACTCTAAGAGAATCTATGAAAGCTTATCCATAAGCCTTTCAAAATACCATCTGTCCCATGTCTTAATTTGAAATTTCTTCCCATAGGATATGTTCTCTCCCAGGATGCCTCTCAGTTCCCTCAGTGGGAAGTTTCATTTTGCTAGGTCACCAAACATGCCTGGAAACTGTGGGCTCCAAATGGTGCAGTGACTATAACCTGGACTCCAGCTAAGACTCATGCTATATAAGTTATGCAGCATGGGTTCTGGCTCATAGGAGTTACCCAGCAAATATGAGTTCCCATCCCCTGCCCTTCTCTTACTATATACTAAGACCTATGTTAAATATTGGATTATGATTCCTACTTACAGATGATAAAACTGAGGCTCAGAAAAGTTAAGAGTATGTAATAAAGTTGACACTTGAGCCCAGGTCTTGGGACACTTAGCCTAAGGTTCATTTTAGTTACACCAATGTTTACCGTGTACTTATGCCTTGAATTCAAAGCTATAAAATAGAGAACAGATTCTTCCACGGAAAGGAACATAGCAGTATAAAAAATGGGGTGCCCGGTTAGTGAAGATGGACAGTAAAACAGAACTTGTGTCCTAAAAACATCACACCACCCATTCACCAGCATTGCCTAGAGCCAAACTCATTATATTCCCCAGAAATATTACTCCAGAGGATTTCATTTTTGCAAATATACACAAAGGGTGCACTTCTTGATTTCAGGGGGAAATATCAGAGACTCTAGTAGATAATTTTTAGCCGAGTGCTTGCTGCCTACTCCAACTCCTCTTTAATCCCTCACATCCTGCTTACAGTTAATGGAATGCAGAATTCCATTTAGCTCTGCTCTGCAGATCTCCCAGCAAGACGTCATTGCTGTGTATCAGTTACTAGGTGTGGGTTTCCTTTTGCACCAGCTTGTCTGCCTTCCCAGGGATGAAATGAAGATTTCCCCAAGGAGAGAACCCAACATCATTGCCTCTTGCCTGGTCAGCTTCCATAGAACACCAGTGTCAGCCTTTGCTTCCAGCAACAACAGGCTTCGTATCCATAACAAAGGCGGCAGGAGACTGTGATCTGGCTGTCTTCAACTCTGTCAGTTAGCCCAGACAGTTTCCAGAGCCTTGCCCCAGAGCCCTAAGCCTCTGGTCTTTGGTGGCCCTACCTCCTGGCATACACATATGGGTCAGCAGACAAATAAGCCTATGTTCCCCTCTCCTTGATTCACTAGGTCCCTGTGACTAGGCTAAATAAAGTTGCTTCCTTTACTGAAATAGCCAGAGGACCTCAGCCAAGAGGGTGAGTGACCTTTAGCCATAACAATATATATATATATATATACATATATACATACATACCTTTGTGGGCAAAATGCATAAGTACCAGAATCGTGGCATTTTTACATTATCCTGGAGGAAAAAAAGAAACAAGTGCTTTAAATTCTGTGAAGACTTTATTTTAAATTATATAAGAGTATATATACTAGTATTGTACTCATTAAAGTACACTGTAGTTATTAGAATATGCATGTTGAAATTGTGGAGAGAAGTTTGAGAATTATGTCCTTGAATTAATTTAACTATTCTTTCCTAGGGAAACATACCCAGGAGGATCTGGTATGATAATAAAAGTAGCTCCAACTGTGCATTCAACAGATTTAACAGTACTGTTACCAAAACATAGAGAGGTAAAAGGAGAACAAACATTTTAGGTCCCAACATTTAAAGTAGACTGTAAAACATCAGTTGCATTTGACCCATTTTATTCACTCTAAAAATCATTGACAGTATCTGTAGTCATTTTTAAAATTAAGAAAAAAAGGGAAAAATAAAAATTATCTCCAGTCAATCACTGTAAATGGTTATTTGCACATATTTTTAATTATTTATTTAGGATAAATTCCCAGAAGCAGGTGCTCAATCAAGTTCATGAACATTTTAACAAGTTTAAGTTCTTGGTACTACAACCTACAACACAATTATTTGATCCAGCCCTGAAATTTTTCTGTGGCCCTCAAACCCCAGGACCTAATAATTATATTTTCAATGATTAAATTTGTTAAATGATAATACTGCTAATATTAGTATTCTCTTTTCTGCGTTACTTCTTAAAATCAGTGCTCTCAGGTCCTAACAACACCTGTGCACAACTGTAGACATTTCCATCTCAACCAAAAACTGCTTTAGTTGTAATCACGTCACCATGTAGAACTTGGGAATTGCCAGCCACCTTTCTCATGCTGTCAGTCAGTTCTAGCAATGACCATCTTAATTACTGGCAGAAACATATCTTTGGTCATTATCCCCAACAAATGTGGCACTTCCCTAGCCCAATTAGAGGCTAGGTTGCTCAGTGTGCCTTAGGAATTGGCACTGTGGGAAACAGGCTCTCAAAGATTAAGCCTGAATCCTGCCATAGAGATATCCCAGCCTTGACCGCTGTCTCCAAGGATTCATCTTCTATTCATCTTCTAACACTCGCCATGTGATACACACATCACTAAAATAACACTTGGTAAGCAGCCCAAATCATACTTATTTTTATAACACTTTCAGATGCAGTTAATTCACTTGTGCGCTCTCTCTCTCTCTCTCTCTCTCTCTCTCTCTCTCACACACACACACACACACACACACACACACACACACACCATATTTTCTCCACACTTGAGCATGTGGAGAATATTTTCCAGGACCTCATTTTGGCTAAGGGACCAACAAGGAAAGGCAAGTTAAGAAAAATAGACATAATCCTTTAATGTAGTATATTTTCTTCCACTAGAAGTGAAATAGTTCTGCCCAAGAATCCAAACAAATACTGTTTTAGCTGGAACCCTTTCAAATAATAACAATCAAGAAAGCTTCAAATAACTAGAATAAAAGTTACCATTTATGGAAGCATTGAGATAATCTCATGCCCACTTTATGCTTCTCACTAGTTGCAGGATCAATATTTTCTGTTACTGGTTCTAATATGATACTCAGCCCAGATCACATTAACTAATAACAGAGTTCATCCAAAGAAAACAGACAATGAGTTCTATTGAAACTCTTAATCCCTTTCCAGAGCAATTATTTTCTCAGGAGCTCATGGGAGACCAGAGTTCCAATCCCTCTTTGCAGTGGCTTTGGCTGCTCCTCTCACACTGAAAACACACAGGCCCTGCTTCCTTCATTGAACCATATGGTACAACATACTACTTGCTAGTTCCAGAGCCATGGCATGATTTTCCTTGGGGAGAAGCAGCATATAGAGAGCACACCGGCAGTAGGGATCCAAGATTGTGTGTGGGAAGCCTGGATCACTGACTGTGTAACCTAGGGCCAATCTTATTACCTCTCAGAACCATGGAACTCACATTTATGCTCTGGCTATGATAACACAATCCCACAGAGCTCCTATGTACAGTAGATGGAAAACTTTACAAAAGTTCTATGACATTTATTATTTTGATATACATTAGTTCAAGGGAGAGTATTTACTACATTAAGAAGGTTTCTTCTGGTCTATTTTTAAGAAAAGATGAGACCCAAGAAGAGTCATATTGGAGGTTACCATTAAGCTATAAGTAAAAAGGGAAGCTTTTGGTGCCAAAGAAAGTTGAAAATGTTATCAATAAAAAAAAAGTTTTAATAAAATATTTGCTATAATCTGTATCATACAAAATCAAGTGATATTCACATCGATCATTTTAAAGGACCTCAGAGGGACATTTATTTTACTTATTAGGTCAATGTTCAGTGGGAGTACATATTCTGCACCGTTCTGCCAGGGGTGATGTATTATCTGGCTGTGACCATGGATCTTGAGTCAGGCCATGGCAGAAACAGCCCCCAGCTACTCTGCTTAACAGCTATGTGGCTTTGGGCACTTGCTTTACTTTTTTTTTTTTTGTATTTGAGAGAGTGTGTGTGGGGGGGAATAGGATTGATTTGTTGTTCCACTTATTTATGCATTTATTAACTGTTTCTTGTGTGTGCCCTATCCAGGGATCAAACCTGCAACTTTGGCATATCCAGACAATGCTCTAACCAACTGAGCTACCCAGCCAGGGCCTGAGCCTGTTTCTTTATCTGCACAATAGAAATAAGATCTTTCCTTTGTGAACCTCCTGATAATTTTTATTAAGAATGATATTCTCACTCCAATTTGGGAGAGCTTTCACAGACCAACTACTCCAGCTCCAGAACTCTCAATAGGAATAGCTAAGGTTTTTATTGCAAAAGCTTTATAATTCAGTCTTTTCTCTCTAAATCCTTCTTTCCTTGCCCCTCAAAAGTGTTGCCAAGAGCACGTCCCAACACACCTGCTGCACACAAATCTCAAGTATGTACAAATATAATATCTTAATTTTAAAAATTAAAAAAAATATTCGGATGTTTGACATTAAAAAAATAAATAAATAAATAAATATATAAGTAAATAAATAAATAAATAAAAGAGTGTCAGAGTCTGTATCCGAGGAACCCAAAGTATGGCACATCTCTTCCATAAACATGGAGGAAATGTTTCTGTGTCAAAGAGGTTTGTAATGCTAATTATATACCTTTCAGAGATCATCAGAACCAAAATAAACAGCAAGAAAAAACTTGGTGATCTGGTTTCTAGCTCCTCCAGCATCTTCTGCTATGGAATCTTTCTTGTGTGCATGTGAATTCTCACCCGAGGATATTTTTCCATTGATTTTTAGAGAGAGTGGGAGAGGGAAAGACAGAGAGAAACGTTGATGTGAGAGAAACACATCGGTTGGTTGCCTCCTGCATGAGCCCTGACCAGACTCGGGGCCGGGCAGAAGCTTGCAACCAGGGTAGGTGCCCTTGACCTGAATCGAATCTGGGACCCTTTTGTCTGTAGGCCAGCATTCTATCCACTGAGCCAAACCAGCTAGGGCCTGCTATGGAATACTAACTGGAGCAACTTACGGAGATATAACAACTTCTGTTATCAGTTGGTACTCCTCACTCCCAGAAACAATTTCAGTGCTTACTCTTTTCTCTAAATTTGCCTCTCTTTCTCATATCACCATTTCCTGCTTACTCTTCCAAGTGCAAACCATGTACGTGATGGGATCTTGGATCAACTACAAGCATGGATTACACATCTGACTCTTGGCAACACTTATTCTGACTTCCTATCTGATTCAAGCTCTGTGTGTCATAATCAATCCAATTCCATCACCGTTCTAAAACTCAAATAAAGATTGGAGAGCCACCCAACACAGAAAATTGAAAGATCGAAAGGCTGACTTGAATTGACTCAAGGAACAAGTGCCTCAAATATTGAGTATGAATTCGTTTTTCACAAGGATATGAAGGAGCCCCTAAATGGCACATAAAACCTTCTATCTGGAATGGGAGTCCCAGAACATTATCTCCTCCCATTTTACAGCTTAGTTTCTGTCTGTTCTTTCTGGAATCGGGTTTTACCATATCAGCTTCCCAAGAAAATTATGGAAATGTCTCAGAGTTGCTGCTAATATTTACCCTCACCATTGCTTCTACATTCCTAGAGATTCCAAGTGCCTCCGTCAGAGTTGGGTGATAGCCGATGTGGGCCTTCTAGACACCCTGTGCCGCAGCTGCTGACTGGTGGTGGCCCAGCCACAGTTTTCCAGATAAAAAGGAAAACCACTGTAAAGAGAAAGAAGTGCTCGCTTGGCAGAACAGGGCTTGGAAACCCATGTGTTGCTCGCTGAGGTCTCAAGCTGTGGTTTCCGTAACAGCACAGACCAAACACTGATAGATCCAACTTGTTTGTAAAGGCTCTTAGAATATATAAACTTTTAAATAAATGTCACTATGATCTGATCTTCATTTTTGAAGTGCCTTTGTGAACACTGGCTTCTTTTTCCTTTTTTCCTTGCTATTCCAAAAGGGAGTTGTCCTGCCTGAACTCATGGCATGGTTTGAGTCAGAACCACCCAAGGAGCAATACTTACAAGTGCCTTATTGTATGTTCCCCCCACAACTTTAAACAAAGAAATTCCAATATTTCTAGCTTTTTTTTCTGATTTGAATTAGTCTCTCTCAACAAATTTCTTAAAAGTTTAATTTTTTAATTGTTTCAAGTCAGTAACAAAAGAAATCTAAGTGTACTTAAGTGAACAAGATATTAATTTTTATGTTGTGTACCTCTTCGATTAAAATAAATGCTTTCTTCCTCTTCATGTGGCTCATTTTCCTAAGTTTCCAGTGTGATATAACACTAAGTAATCAAGAAAAAAATCTCTTGAGTGTAGTTTGGATACGATGAAGGAGCCATTATTATTATTATTATGTTTAAAATCACCTCACAATCAAGAACCAAAACTGGCATATGATTGAGCTAAAGGATGTTTAACAAGATGAATTTTTATCAGTGATGAGTTTAAACTGTATGCAACTCTTCTAAATTTAGATGAAACCTAATGAAAATGGGTATCCCTGAATATTTCCATTATAATTTAAATTTGGTTTGGCCAAAAATGGGTATAAAGTTTTTTCTTAATTCCTCCCTGTTTAGTTCAGAAAAACGTTAAAAAATTAAAAAATTAAAAGTTCTGACTCCAATAAACAAAAATGGATTACATGTTTTATTCCTGCTAATATCTTGTAATATTACATTGATATTTTTACATAATAAACATTATATTGTTGAATGGAATTTTGTCCCCTTAGTTATTTTTAATTAGGGAGGAAGGAGTTTGAAATATTCTTTATCCTCGCAACCACTCCTGTAATTGTATGTTTACAATTATAGGAAAATAATCTTAGAAATCAACATGAGTAAATGTTTGGGAGTTCTAATAACCTTTCACAACTTTTAAAAATCAAAATAATAATTAATTTACAGTAAATTGTTTCTCTGAGAACAGAGCTATAGGGGGAAAAAACAGGTTTGGAAAGTTTTAAATAGCTCGTGGAGGTAACTGTACAACCTTTGAAAAATATTACCTGTAGCTAGAATTTAGTGTTGTTTAATTTTGCATCTAGGATATAAGCTACCAGTGGTGACTATGTGAGACAACGTGGTACATCAGAAAGAGCAACAGAATACGAGTGAGGGACATGGGAACACGACACTGGATCCTGCCATGAGCAAGTTATAAAAGTTGGCTAGGTTACTTAACTACTCTGGGCCTTGTTTTCCCATGATTACCAAGATCTCCTCTGCTCCCACCTTCTACAATTCCCTATTCATTTGATAAACCTTACTGAGAGTTTATTGAATGCAAATTTGCTTTGTAGAGATAATTTGGTACATTGCTCTCGTTTAAGATGGTGCCAATGCCAAACACTACGTGCTTACCTAGCACTTTATTATTTACTTCATCTCCTTTAGTATAGCTGTATTCGGCTATTCAGGTCAAGCATTGCCACGCCCATTTTTGAACGAGTAAACTGAGCCACAGAGCAATGAAGTGAGTCACCCAGCACCAGCACAGCTGGTAACAGAATTAATTCAAGAATTCAAGTTTCCAGAGTCCAGTGGAATAACCTCTCCACTGAGCACTTTCTGCACAAATGAAAGAACCTGGTCATATTATTACCCCCTTGTTTCTTTCCAACAAGAATACCTTGCATCCGCTGCCCACAAAATTAGGAGAGCAGCTGACAGTTATTTGCACAGGACTTGAGATCAAGGCTGTGGCTTGATCCCAGCTTCTCTTCCAACATACCAGGTGACTCTGAGCTAGTGATCCATCCATGGAATAAAGATCTACAGCCCCAGGATACTCTTGACATTGGGCTGTGTAACTGCATGGGTATGTTGTGAGGGAGAATGCCTGTGAAGTCCTTGAACCCATTAGGGAAGGGGCTGATAAAAGCAATAAACTTTATAAATAGGCTCCTACCAAAGTTTTTTCAAAAGAAAAAGTGAGGTTTCCAAATCCTTGCTTTCTCAAAGCCATTTTTTTACTAACATCTCTAAGTTGTCAAGGATACAATAAGGTCATTAAGACCGTCATCATGCTTATTTCCGTATTATATTTCCCAAATGGCAGAGCTGGTGTCAGATTCCTGGAGATGTGGCGAGGAGGAAAATAACAGGAGACTTGCAAATGCGCACAGTGGCACTAAAATATTCTGTGTGCTTTTCGTATGTTGAAAATTTCAAACAAAAAAAGAAATCTAACTTTTTCTTTAGCAAAACATTTCAACAGGGAAATTCTCTAGAATTTAAATTCAAGCTAAGTTTTATTCACCAGAACGCAACTCATACTTTCAGCTTATTTTGATCATGTTCTTTTTATGTCCCCTTCTTCCAGCCCAAGTGGGGAAACTGATCAAACGCATTCTGCACATACCACTGAGCCCACAGACTTAGCCTCCCAGCTGCAGCACTAACCTCACAATTCACAGACCCTCTCCAGTTTCCAGAAGTAGAGCAGCTTTCTGGTCCAGAGGAACACCCCAGACACATCCACCATCCTCAGTTTGCTAACTTTTGCATCTCTGATCATCACTGACACTCATTTCCTGTTGAGTCAAACTCTTGGATAAAAAGGATTTCTCTTTAATGCTGATAGAAAGAACTTCCCCCTTCCAGTACTCTTTCATCTCCCTCCCTTACATCACAATTTTTTCTCCATTCTCATTACTGCATTACAACAGTTGCCTAATTTCTCTGACAAGGTCCTGAGAGTGATGAGACACTAGGACATCATCAGGTTTATGGTTTGGGGGGAAAAGAAAACTGGCCTTATGTCGTCTGTATGTGAGGAGTTTGGCAGAGAAAGTTCAGAAATGCTGCCAATGAGGCAAGTGTTTAATCTTGGAGAAAGCCCTTCACACGAATGCAGCTGACGTAGAGGAAAGGAAACCACAAAAACAATAGGGGAATAACATTAAAGACGGGTACACACACCAAAAGAAAAGGAAATTCAGATCTGGCTTCCACATCCCTTCTTATAATTCATCACAACAGAATGAAATATGCAAAAGGTACTTCCTCTATGAGACTGGAAAAAGAGCAAAAATGTCGAAAGCAGATGGACATGAATGTAGTAAAATTTCTGGTAGTTCTTTGCACTTCCATAGTTATCTTTCATTTGAAGTTCTTATAATACTTTGAAATAATTAGCCTCCCCATTTGACAATCGTGGAAAGTGAGATCCAGGCCAATAAAACAATTCCTTTAAACACACAGACATCAGAGCCACAAATTGAGTTGCAACTTTTTTTTTACAATCTGTTATAAATGTTACTTACTTGATAGCTTGCTTTTCTGAAAAAATAATTGGTTTTCATTTAAAAGTATTAAATCTGTCAAATAAATTTAGTATAAGATAGATTGTTGTACAGTATTCTGAAAAAATACGTCTTAAACTAAATGTTATTTTATTTGTAATAATTTGAAAATTATTTGGTGATAGTTCTTTTCCTTTCCCAATTCACCTTCTAGTTCCAATATTCAATGAATTTGCAAGGCATAATCATATCTAATTATTTTAAGAATAATTATTTTGTTTCTTTTTAGTGAGACAAAAATCATAAAACATTGCCCTAAACCCCTAATACAGGAAATTAGCCTAAATATTTCAGATAAAATTTGTATCCATTTAAATAAGTTTTTGTATGTATGCTTTGGAAGATTCATTTGGTTGGTTCTAAGTAGTGTTTCAATTTCTACCTTGATAAATGCACCTCAAGATTCTTTGTCTCTTTTTCTATTAAATACATCATCACCAGAATCTAAATTTTCTGAATCAACCCATCAAAATCATACTCATAAAAATTGTACTGAAGTCAGAGCTTCCAGTATCCAAATCCAACTTGGAGAGAGGTTAGATGCATCGTAACTAAAAGAGAACTTGGGTAATCATCAAGGAGGGAATCAAGAGCCTAGCCAAGAAACTGCCAAGGCTGACCTAAAGGGGCAAAGCAAAAGGAAAATGTGAAGTGAGGTCACAGGCAAGAGGAAGAGAAGGACAAGAAATTTTAGAGGAGCAGGAGGTAAACCCTCCATATGGGACAAGGCAAACCAGTGAAGAAGGGAGAATGAGGATGGGAATGATGAAAAGATGCTGAAGTTCCCATTTCAGTGGAGCCAGATGGCTAAATGTGGCACAAAAGAACCAGTCATGCAGGGCCAAATAGGTCCAAACAAATAACACTGAAAGAAAGAAAGTCAGGTGGAGGTTACTAAAGGTTCACAAGGAACTTTAGAAATAAAATATTGCTGCTGGTTTTCATTGCAGAATAAAGGTAAGATAAGGACGTTTTTAAAATAATGAGAAGAGTTTACCACTCACAGACATTCTTCAAAGGAATTCTGAAGGCAAAAGGAATTGATTCCAGATGAAAAGATACAGGAAGAAAGAGAGAGAGAGAGAGAGAGAGAGAGAGAGAGAGAGAGAGAGAGAGAGAGAGAGAGAGAGAGAGAGAGAGAGAGAGAGAGAGAGAGAGAGAGAGAGAGAGAATAGCCAAAGCCGGTTTAGCTCAGTGAATAGAGCGTTGGCTTTCGGACTGAAAGGTCCCAGGTTCGATTCCGGTCAAGGGCATGTACCTTGGTTGTGGGCACATCCCCAGTAGGGGGTGTGCAGGAGACAGCTGATTGATGTTTCTCTCTCTCATGATGTTTCTAACTATCTCTCTACCTTCCTTTCTATTAAAAAAATCAATAAAATATATTTTTTACAAAGAGCGTAAAAATGATATGTTGGTTGATCTAAAAATGATTATTGACTATATAAGAGAATAATGACAATGGTAGGGTTAAGCTCAAAAGCTCAGAAAGCATAGGATGTAGGGAACAGGATAGAACCTAAGGAACTCTCAAGAAGGATGGCAAAGGGAGATCTCAAGATAATAGCTATCCTGGAAAGAGAAAGCAATTAGATTTGGACAATGAGACTCCAGTACAGGCCCTTGATGAGGACTTTGCAATCTCTTTTATTATGAATTGAGAATGCATAGGTGAACCAACCCAGACTCTTGTGGGTACTTGGCCTGTCTTGACTACCTGCTGAGTAAATTATTGCTCTCTTTCCATGCCCTGAAGCCTACATCAGCTGAGAATATTTAGTTCACTCAATAGAGAGGCTCTGCTTTGACCTATTTCTGAGGTAAGCCTAGAAGGTTATAGCAGCATTCAGCTTAGAGCAAAAATTAAAGAGCAACTTATTCCCATATCATTTTTCTGCTAGACATCTAGACCCAGTCCACAGCACAGCCTACTTGCTGGCCCAATTCCAGTATGTCAGCCCAAAGTTTCCCAAGATTCACTCATGATTTTGCCCCAAGACTTTTCCAGGTGAGGAGTCTTGTAAACTTTCAGGGAAGCTGAAGCTGAATTATGACCATACACTTCTGTTCATTATCTTCTAGAAACCTCAATCACACTGTGGCAGTATTATCTTTTTCTAGCTAGGTTTGTGCTTATATGGAGTTTTCCAAACCAAAGCAATGTATTGTATTGTGATACATGTATCACTGGTATATGTATAAAGAAAAATAAGAGAATGTTCAAAACTATGCAGGATTAATGGTTACCTTTGGGAGACAGGAAAAATGCATTGATGCGTGGATCACAAAGGTGTTTAAGGTACTGGCAATATTTTTTTAATATTTTTATTTCTTATCGAGGGTGGTGAATAGTCAAGTGTTTATCTTAGCATAAAACTTTAAATTTTTCCTACAAATTCTATACATAATGAAAAATAAAAGAGGAAAAGTGACTTAGTTGTTGTACACCTCTATTTCCCTCTCAGCAATCCAAACCAACAATACTCAGTATTCCCTTGTCCCTCTCCAGAACTCTGCTACCACCATGGTCCCAAACAGCACCACCTCTTGCCTGGAATATTAAATAGTTGCCTGATTTGTGTCTGCTAGTTCTCCTGTCTCCCTATGTTGTGTTTTTCACACAAAAGCCAGACTGATCCTTTTAAAGCCTAAGTTGGATCTTGTCACTGCTCTGTTCAAAACCTTCAAGGTTCCCCCCAAACTCTTAAGAAAACTGGGAGTTCTTGCCATAGGCTGCATGGCCTTAAGTAATCTGGCCTCTTACCTCTGCTTTCACCTGCTGGTCCACCGCTTCCATCTCTAGCCATACTGGCCTCCCTGTGGCTCCTGGACTCCACCTAGCACACTCCTACCGCAAAGGCTTGCTTTTTCATCTCAAGGTATCCATTGAGCTCACTTTTCACTTTTTTCAGGTTTCAGATCAATGACTTCCTATCAGAAAAGCCTTCCCTAATCATATATTCTGTTTAAATATTCTCCCCTTGACCTGCTTTATTTTTCTTCTTAGAACTTAAAAGACAAACACATTTATTTGTTTGCTTCTTTATTACCTTTCCCCTTTAACTAGAATGTAAACTTTATATACCAGAAACCTTGCCAGTTTTGTTCATTGTTGAATGATTCCTGGCAAAACATAGTAGGAATCCTTTTAATATTTGTTGAACAAATGAAGGGTAATTCTTTATTAATCTATCTTTAATCTCAGCCAAATTCCTCAACAAGTCCTAAATTTACTGGGCTTTTTTTTTTTTTTTTTTTTTTTTGTCCACTAAGGCTCTTACAAATGAACTCTGGAGGTATAATGATAGAATGTCAAATAAATTACTTGGACAAAAATTGTGAGTTCCTAATAGCAAGAGAATAGAAAGACACTGGTGAACTTTGAAAAGCCCAATTCTTAAGGATTGGGCCTGAACAGACAGTTGGACATCCCTCTCACAATCCAGGATTGTTGACTCCCAACTGCTCGCCTGCCTGCCTTCCTGATTGCCCCTAACTGCTTCTGGCTGCCAGCCTGATCACTCCCTAACCACTCTGCTGCCAGCTTGATTGATGCCTAACTGCTCCCCTGCCAGCCCAATTGCCCCTAACTGCTCTCCCCTACATGCCTGGTCACCCCAAACTGCCCTCCCCTGCAGGCCCAGTCTCCCCCAAGTTCCCTCCTCTGCCTGCCTGGTCATCCCTAACTGCCCTCCCCTGCTGGCTGTCATGGGGGCAGTCATCTTTGACCACATGAGGGCAGGCATTTTGTGTGTTGGAGTGATGGTCAATTTGCATATTACTCTTTTATTAGATAGGATAGAGGCCTAGTGCATGGGTGGGGGTCAGCTGGTTTGCCTTGAAAGGTATCCTGAATCAGGGTGGGGGTTCCTTTGGGGCATGGGGCATGGGGCAGCCTGGGCAAGGGACCTGTGGTGATTTGCAGGCTGGCCATGCTCCCCAGCAACCCAAGCAGAGGCCCTGGTATCTGGGATTTATTTATCTTCTATAATTGAAACTTTGTAGCCTTGAGTGGAGGCCAGGGCCGGCCAGGGCAGGCGGGAAGCTTGGCTTCCTCCATCCAGGACAACCCAAGCCTCCTTCTTTCTCCAGCTCTGTGGCCGGCTGCCATCTTGGTTGAGTTAATTTGCATACTCACTCACTCCTGATTGGCTAGTGGGCATGGCTTGGTGTAGCAGAGTGATGGTTAATTTGCATGTTTCACTTTTATTAGTGTAGATTGTATTTCTATACACTTATAATAAACAATCCAAAAATAAAATCAAGAAGATTATCTCATTTACAAAGGCATTGGAAAGAGTAAAATACTTAGGAATAAATTTAACAAAATAAGTACAAGACCTACACATTGAAAAAAATTAAATAATAGCTATATAAATGTAAATACATCACATGTTCATGGATTGGAAGATTTAATATTATTAAAATAACAATACTCCTCAAATTAATCTATAGCTTCAACACAATCTTTAAATCCCAGTTGCTTTTTTTGCAGAAACTAACAGGCTAATCCCAGAATTCAAGAAATACGTAATAGTCAAAACAATCTTGAAAAAGTATAATAATTGGAGAACTTCCACTTCCCAATTTCAAAGTTACAGTACTTGCCATAAAGGTAGAGTAATGAAGACAGTGTGGAACTGGCATAGGATAGATATACAGATCAATGGAACAGAATAGAGAGTCCAGAAATAAACCTATACATTTACGATCAATTGATTTTGACAAGGGTGCCAGATTGTTCAATGGGAGAAACAATAGACTTTTCAACAAATGATACTGGGAAAACTGGATATCCATATTCAAAAAATGAAGTTTGATCCTATCTCACACCATACGTAAAAATTAACTCAAAGTGGATCAAAGACCAACACATATGAAAGGACTTAGGGGTAAGCGGTCATGAGGCCTCTAACTTACTAAATAATGGTCAGAAAATAATCAATAATTGTGTGTGTGTGTGTGTGTGTGTGTGTGTGTGTACGAGAGAGAGAAAGAGATACAGAATAATGAGCAAATGGGGGAAAAATCTTTTAAAAAATCAGTGAATTTGGTTAACGATCACATGGGAGTTCCTTGTACCTTGTCTGCAACCAACCCTTAAGTAAGCTTGAAGTTATGTAAACATAAAAATAAAGATTTGAGCCCTAGCTGGCTTGCTCAGTGGCTAGAGCATTGGTCCATAGACTGAAGGGTCCTGGGTTTGATTCTGATCAGGGGCACCTGGGTTGCAGATTTGATCCTTTGCCCAGATTGGGGCCTGTGTGTCTAATGGATGTGTCACTAATGGATGTGTCTCTCTCACATGGATATTTGTCTCTGTCTATCCCACTCCCTTCCACGCTCTAAAAAAAAAAAATATATATATATATATATATATAGATAGATAGATAGATAGATAGATATAGATATATATTGATATATATTGATATATATATTGATATATATATATATCCTCAAGTGAGGATTAAAAACAACAACAAAAAAGCTTTGATAGAAACCTTTTTAAAAAATGAATCAAAAACTTAAATGTAAAAGCTAAAATTATCAAATTCTTAGAAGAAAATATAGGACTAAATCTTCATGATTTTGCAGTAATAATTTCCTAGATATGACACCAAAAGCATAAACAACAAAGAAATTAATAGACAAACTGGACTTCATAAAAATTAAAATATTTTTACATCAAACAATACTATCAAAAAGTAAAAAGATAAATCACAAGGTGGGAGAAAATATTTACAAATCATATATCTGAAATATAGCTTCCAAAATATATAAAAAATTATTATAACTCAAAAATAAAAGATAATTAACCCAATTAATAAATGAGCAAAGGATTTGAATAGACATTTCTACAAAGAATTTATATAAATGACTAATAGGCACATGAAAAGATGCCCAATATCTTTAGCTATTAGGAAAATGCTAAACCACAATAAGATACCACTTTATAACCACTTTATAACCACTAGATCAAGCATGTCAAACTCAAAGGCTAACATGAGCCAAATAAATGAAGCATGTGGCCCATGGGCCATGAGTTTGACATGATTGCACTATATGGTTATAATAAAAAAGATATATAATAACTTACATTGAGAATGTGGAAAAATTGGACATTCATACACTACTGGTGGGAATGAATAATGGTGCAGCTACTTTAGAAAACAATTTGGCATTGCCCTAACTGGTTTGGCTCAGTGGGTAGAACGTCAGCCTGCAGACTGAAAGGTCCCAGGTTCGATTCCGGTCAAGGGCATGTACTTTGGTTGCAGGCACATCCCCAGTAGGGGGTGTGCAGGAGGCAGCTGATCCATGTTTCTCTCTCATCGATATTTCTAACTCTCTATCCTTCTCCATTCCTCTCTGTAAAAAAATCAATAAAATATATTTTTTTAAAGAAAACAATTTGGCAGTCCCTCAAAAAGTTAAACATAGAGTTATCCTATGGCCTAGGCATATATACACAAGAGAACAGAAAACATATATTCACATAAACTTATACATGAATGTTTATAACAGCATTATTTATTATAGCAAAAAAGTGTAAACAACACAAATGTCCATCAACTGATGAAAGGTTAAGCCAAATACAATATAGCTATACAGTCATAAAAAGGAATAAAATACTGATATATTCTACAACAATGACGAACCTTTAAAGAAGCCAGTCACAAAAGGCCACAGATCATATAACTCCATTTATATAAAATGTCCATAGCAGGCAAATCCTTGGTGACAGAAAGTAGATTAGTGGTTGTTTGGGCTGGGAAGGAAGAGATGTAGGAAATAACTACTAATGGTTATGGGATTTCTTTTCAGGATAATGAAAATGTTGTATAATTAATAGTGATGATGGTTGTACAACCTTCTGAATATACTACAAACCACTGAATTGTCCACCTTACAGGGATGAATTTCATGATAGGCAATTTAAATATCAATCTTAAAAATTCCCTGAATCTGGGAAGTAGCAAGTTGTATAAAATGAACTATATTCTGGGGTACAGTCTGCTTAGTTACATGCAGAGTGAGGGTAAAAGGAAAGAGAAAAGGTGGAGGTATAGTGCTAGGAAAATGAACAAAATCAAAATTTTTTGTTCTTTCAGGCAAAAATATCTAAGCACTAGGCACCTTTAACAAAGAGGTTAGTGACTATTTCCAGAACTGATGCAGACTGTGAAAAATGAAGTGCCTAGTACCTAGGTATGTCATTTGTGCTTTTAAGACAAGAACTAGTGCAAGGTGTTTCAAGTTCTAAATCACACTATTTTATTAAGCAAACAAAAGTCACGGGAGAGTTATATTTAATTTAAAATCTATGCTCCTCTGCAATTGACCCCTCTGGCCAAAGATGTGCTCTGACATTTTCCCCTGTTCCAGTTAGTGTGGTCTTTTAGACAGAGAGAAAAGAGCATGCCACCAAAAAAGAAAAAGTTAAAAATGACTTTATATTTGAAAAATTTCTACTGTAATTTAAAAAATAAACTTCCAATACTTTTACAGTAGAGAAAATACAAGTACATTTCATGATAGTAGTTATTTCCAGAGAGCAAAAGAGAGAGAAGCAATGGGGGAGAGAAGAAAAGAGGAAGGGGACTCTAAAATTATGTTTTTATAAAGACAAAGAGCTAAAGCAAAGTATTTACATTTGTTTAACTTTAGTGACAGATATAGCATCTGTTATTTTAGTTTGGGAACTATTTAATATGTTTGAAATGTTTCAAAATTTTAAAACTATTTTTAAATTATTTGATAATTAAAATATGATATATTTGTCACTGTAATAATATTTTCTCAACATGAGCACATTTTATGCTTTATTTTTTTTTTAATTCTGGTTGTAGTTAATAAGTGTTGCTGTCAGCTGGTCAAAAAGTTCTTAAAAATATGTCCCATTAGTCATGAAATGTTTATCCAGGACCTACCATGGCACCATGTGCCAGGAGCTAGGAAAGATGCTCATGAGACAAAGATACGAGACACAGTCTCTGTCCTGGGTAATTCAGGCCACTGAATGGATAATTTCAATACAATTCAGTAAGTGCTATGAGAGCTATATACAGAGCATGGACCCAAAAAAGGGAGTGGGGGGAGAGGGGGAAATCAGTTACACAGACTCCCCAATTCTCCCTGAGGAGTTAGCAAACACTGGCTACATTAACTCTGGGAGGAAGGAAAGGAGAAAACAAGACAGTGTTTATTTTATCTAGCCTAGTGACACCATCAAGAGTAGGACACAAAACTATAATTTTTCCCTCTGTTGTTTTTAAAACTTTAATTTTTATAGTTATTTTAATCAAATGTGTCTAACTGATGATGACATCTCTGCATACTTGTACTGGGAAAAATTTTATCATTAACATTTATTGTTTGCTGCATGGAAGTCATTGGGCATGGATTACTTTATTGAATCTTCATACTGTCTCTGAGAGATAGGTGCTGTTATTATCCCCATTTCACAGGTGAGAAGTCTGAGCCATAGGTAGAGTAACTAGAAAATTTGTCCAAGTTTTCATTTTCAGTTAAACAGGCACTTAAACTATCTGTTCATGCTATATCAATATCATTATATAGGGGGACATAAAACACACATTTAACCCTCATTAGCACAGAGAATATTTTTATCATAACATTTGAAATTTCATCCAATTTTTAAGATTAAAAAAGCCCTTGAAATTATTTGGTTTACCGTATCTTAATAACAGAATACTTGTGTGTTTCATCTTTAACTCTGCGATGTGTTTGAAGGGAAATCGATCTCAAGCATCTGTCTTCCACGATTGAACAGTTGGATTGGGTTCTGGTCAGTTAAGATGGTCTGCCCAAGACTCTGCAGGATGGTGACGGATGTTAAGAAAGAGCCCTTATGAAGACCTACTGGCTGCTTTATAAAGAGAACTCACCACATCCTGTTCCTCAGTGGTGTTTAGACTAGAAGGACATGATACAATTGACAATCGGCAGAGTGTTAGAAGAAAAAGAAAAAGGAAAGAAAGAAAGAAAAGAAGGAAGGGAGGGAGGGAGGGAGGGAGGGAGGGAGGGAGGGAGGGAGGGAGGAAGGAAGGAAGGAAGGAAGGAAGGAAGGAAGGAAGGAAGGAAGGAAGGAAGGAAGGAAGGAAGGAAGGAAGGGTATGTATCATTTAATAGAGATCAGCTGCTGAAGAGACACTTATCAGAACGCCCTTGTTCCCCAGGCAGGGTGACTGCCACAGACTCACCAAACAAGAGCACAAGCAGTGTGGCACAGATGAAAAACTCATCAGAAACTGCCCCGGAGTCCTGGAGGCAGGGAGATGGAGCAGAGGACGATTGTCCCAACGACTCTCCAACTTTGTGCCATGCCTAACTCCTGGGACAGAAGGGCTTAAGCTTCAGTTCTGCCAAGAGACACAGAACTGTTGCCATGTAAAGGAAGCCTGCACCAACGGGCCACCGTGCTGAGTTTTCATTCTTTCAGCTCAGGTCTGGGCTAAGGGGCTCCTGTGCCTCACAGTGACCCAGCCACCTGACGGCCGCACGCCCACGGGGACCTTCTCCATCCCATTCAGCGTGAGAACAAATTTGGTGGATTCCCCTCCAGAGAGATGTTGGCAATCACACAGCAGGTTGTGCCTCCCACACAAAAGCGGTTCCTTGTATTCCAGTGACCTTTGCTTTGACCCCTTGCTTCCACCTCTACTTGCCTTCCTCAGGCACTGTGTTGTAATACATGTGACATTGTTTTGTGGGCTCATGAGACTTCTTCCATTCTTTATTATTTGACCACGGCTGTGGGTCACAATATTAACAGTGACGGCCCTTAAAGAGATCAGGCCGATGCTAAGGGGCCATCCAACTCCCGTGCATGAGGCAGGAATTCTCATTGGGTGTCCTGGCTTTGCAGCTTACTTACTGTCTCCTTTTCCCATTCTCCTGAACACCAAATAAACAGAAGGCTAATTGTGCTAGAGTTTCAGAAAACAACACACATGGGGTAAATTTCCTAAACAAACTGACCTATTTATTCATAGAGAGAACTCTGGAATAATCAAAAGCCTAACAGCACGTTACATGGAAAGGCATATAACATTATAAGTTAAGAATCGAACTAAATATTTAGTGTGAGTTCTCTACTTAACACTCTGAAACTTATCAGAGATAACTAAAGTCAGAATTTTAGGTTCTTAGTTTGTATGGTAAGGCCACAATTCAGAAAATGGTGCTTTGTGTGTCCCACCATCTCAGAGAAAATGGGGCCCCCGAATTTGAGGGATTTTTAATGGTTTTGGATTCCATGTGGTTGTGATATACCCAGAGTGAAGGGCTAAATCAATCCTGATGAAGCTTTGAAAGATGCCACCACATCTAAATGTTTCAAAGCCAACACTCTGCCTGCTAAATCATTCCCTCTGTTTTAAAGGAGTGGTTATTTGACTGGCAACGGGATGGAGAGAATGCTTCGCCAGCCATGCAATATGGGCACATCACCTCCATGATTGCATATGAAAAAGGATGGAATCCAGGGAAAACCTCCTGATTCATTCAGACACACAAATCATCCGAAGAGGGAGGTTGCCCCGTTTTCTCTTGAACTCTGGTCGGAAATTTCCCATGCCATAATTGTATTTGTTATAGTGCAATGATCAAAGTCAATAAATTCTTCCATCCATTCCCATTCAGGGAAACCATATGGCTTGTCATATGCATGATCAAATACCCATGGGGGAAAGGAACACTGGGGAGAGCAAAAGCATTTAAAAGAAGAGACTAAAAGTATGAACTCCAAGAGACACGTGGACATATTTCTACTTCTGTAAGGTTGAAGTGGTAAGTCTGCATGGAAAACACTGGGATGTGATTTGAAAGGAAAAGAGGACTGGTTCCCCAAAACAATAGGTGATTTAGCTGGGCAGCTGTGCACATAGAACCAGCTAGGTCATCATCCCAAGTCAGGGGTTCTGGGAAGCAGATAAGTAGTTTTTTCACCTCATGGCACACATAAACTAATTACTAAAATTCTGTTGCACATCAAAAAAATGTATTATGTTTTTTCCCAGTCCAAATAACAAATAGGTATCATTTTGATTCATTCACACCAGACAGCTGTTGTTGTGTTGGTTGCTGTCATTTTTTAAATCTGAACAATCTAAGGGAAAGAGGTCAGTGTCCCTGACTAATCCGGTATTGCAGGGTTTTTGTTTGTTTGTTTTTAATCCTCAGCCGAGGATATTTTTCCATTGATTTTAAAAAAAAATTTTTTTAGAGAGTGGAAGACAGAGGGGAAGACAGAGAAAAATATCAATGTGAGAGAAACATCAGTGGATTGATTCCTGCAGGGAAGGAACTTGCAACCAAGGCAGGTGCCTTTCACCGGAATCAAACCCAGGACCCTTGGGTACGCAGGCCGATGCTCTATCCACTGAGCCACTCCAGCTAGGACAGGTATTGCATGTTTTAAAATGTTTTGTGGCACACCAATTGAAAACTGCTGAATTAGAATAATTCATTCAGTAGAAGAATATGCATCCAGTAAGAAAAAAAATTATAAGATAGATCTACCTATTTCAATGTCTAAGTTTTGTTTTTTTTTTAACTCATAGAACATGAGTCCCCTATGTAGAAGAAAAGAAAGGAGGGAGGAAATGAGGGCAGAAAGAAAGGAGGGAAGGAAAAGAAAAAAAAAAAAAGAAAGAAAGAAAAACTTTAAATGTTTATTTATAACTAACAATAGAAATAACAGAAAATTTCTGGAAATTTACATGAGAAACTGTTCTTAGTAATATGACTCAAGAATCGGGAATTTGAAGAAGAAATTATACTTTTCATTTTATACTCTTGCCTTGCTTGATTTATTTCTTTTAAATAAGCCTGTAAAATGAAATTTTTTAAAGCTACCATAAAACATCATATATAGTTCAAATTATTTTTTTTCTAATTAACCTTTAATAACAATAAAATTCACTGACTTTATGTGAACAATTCAATGAGTTATGACAAATGTATATACATGGTCATATAACCACCATCATGATCATGGTAGAATATTTCCATCACCTTTAAAATTTGCTCCTACCCCTATCCTGACCCAAGCTTGTCAAACTCAAAGGCTAACGCAGGCCAAATAAACAAGTCATGTGGCCCACAGGCAGAGAGTTTGACATGCTTGTTGTAACCCTACCTCCGGGTCCCGGAAACCACGGATCTGCTTTGTAACACTAGTTTGCTTTTCCTAGAATGTCATATCATGTAATCATGTAAAGTAAAATCTTGTGTATGGATTTTTTCACTTTGCAAAATACTTTTGTGACTCAGCTATGTTGTTGTAAGTATCAGTAGTTTGTTCCTTTATATAGCTGAGTAATATTCTAATGTGAGGGTATACCCCCATTTGTTAATCTATTCACCAAATGATAGACATTTAGGTTCATTCCAATTGACTATTATCAATAAAGCTGCTTTGAGCATGCAAATATGAGTCTTTCTGTGGGTGTGTTTTAATTTTTCTTCAATTAAGTTCCTAGGAAAGAAATTATTATAAAATGTATTAATTTTCATTGTGTGTTTTTTTCTCTATTTTTTCTTTTTCATTAATTTCTGCTCTAAACTTTATTAGTTCCTTCCTTTGTTTACTTAATATTTATTTTTATCTTCCTTTTCTAGTTTCTTAAGCAGGAGAATTAAATCATGGATTTCAGAACTTCCTGTGTCTCTAGTAAAAACATAATGCTTTAAATTTCCATCTAAGCATTGATTTCACTATTTCTCAATATTTTAATGTGCTATTTTTATTTTAATTTGGTTTAAAACAATTTCTAATTTTCTTTGTAATTTTTTCTTTGGCCCATTTTTTAAAATTTTTGCTTACTTACTTTCAAATATTTGATAATTTTTCAAACAGATATCTCTTTATTACTAATTTCTCATTTAAAGTCCAGTGTCATTAGAGAATATGCTGTGTATAATTTCAAACAATTTAATTTTATTGGGATTTGGCCCAAAATATGGTCAACTTTGGTGAATATTCCATGTGTACTTGGAAGGAATATTTATCCTGCTGTTGTTGAGTGAATTGTTCTGTAAATGTGAATTAGGTCACTTTGACTGGTAGTATTGTTTAACTTCCTTTTCTCACTGATTTTTCTGTCTACTGATTCCATCAATGAGGAGTACTATTAAAACCCCCAACTATAATTGTGGGCTTGTCTAGTTCTTTCATTTCTATCAGATTCAATTCATATATATGTTGAAGTTCTCTAATTACATGGATTAATATTTAGGCTTGCTAAGTCCTCTTAAAGCATTTACTTCTTCATCATTATAAAATGTCCCTGTTTATTCTTGGTATATTCCTTATTTTGTAATTTACTTTGATATTAATGTATTAATTCCAGCTTTCCTTTGATAAGTGTTTGCATAAGACATCTTTTCACATCCTTTTATTGTTACCTGTGTATTTATGTTTAAGGTGGGTTTCTTATAAATGACATATAAGTTGTCATACTTTTTTAATCCAATATGACTATGTTTGACTTGTATACACTGTATAATATGGTAGCCACAACACACACTTGAAATATGGCTACTATAAATGGAGATTGTTTTACATGCTAAATACAACAATATTTTTAAGACTTAGTTTTACATAAAGACAAAATAAAAATATCTCAATAATATTATTTGATTACATATTGAAGTGATGTTAGTTTAGATATTTGGGGTGAAATAAAACCCTTTAGTGAGTCATTTGTTTTTTGCTGGGGCCTCCAAACTTCAGCCACCCTATTAATGCTCTACCTCCGAAATCATGAACTCAACATCCCAGACTCTGACCACAACTCCCTACCCTTCCAGTTCCCTATTTTCATGACTCTTAATCTGTTCCTTTTCTAATCTTGTGCCTGATCCCTCCCTCCCATGCTCCTCCCAATCTGTTAGCCTCTATCTGGCTTTATTTTCTTTCCAATCCAGCCTAGATTCAATAATCATTCATGTCTTCATTAGATTCCTCCTTTTTTTTTTTTAATTTTATTGATTTTCCACAGAGCGGAAGGGAGAGGAGAGGAATAGAGAGCTAGAAACGTCGATGGGAGAGAAACATCGACCAGCTGCCAATGTACATGCCCTTGTATATGCCCTTGGCCGGAATCAAATCTGGGACCTTTCAGTCCATAGACCGATGCTCTATCCACTGAGCCAAACCAGTTTCGGCAGATTCCTCCTTTTTAATGATTCTTTCCATTTCCAAGAGTTCTGACTCCTCATCTTGGAGGTCAACTTTTTAAAATGTAGTTAAGTCCTCATTTAATGTCATCAACAAGTTTTGCAACTTTAAGCAAAACAACATAGCATAGCTGAAACCGGTTTGGCTCAGTGGATAGACTGAAAGGTCCCAGGTTCGATTCTGGTCAAGGGCATGTACATTGGTTGCAGGCACATCCCCAGTAGGGGGTGTGCAAGAGGCAGCTGGTTGATGTTTCTCTCTCTCATCGATGTTTCTAGCTCTCTATTCCTCTCCCTTCCTCTCTGTAAAAAATTAATAAAATATATTTTTAAAAAATAGCATAACAACACCAATTTTACCATAGGCTAATTGATATAAAGAAAAGTTAAGTTTCTCCAGCATCTTAACAACTTAATAATAAAAACCATTATTCAAGGATGTGCTGTATTTCTTTGTAAAATGAAGAGTTGGATAATATAATCTAAGTGGGACAATCATTGCCCAACCACATTGCTTTTGAGGGTAAATGGGGGAGCTATTCACCATTATACCAGGTCACCAGGACAGTCCCAATAAAATTGGACATGTGACCATCTCTCTCTACAGCTTCTTCCAGCTCTAGAATGTAATGATTATATTACACATATTAAAAGCAGACAATAAATCTCAAGGTTTTTTTCTAGAGTCATAAGCTTACAGCTTACAATATATTCTGTTTAGTGAACACAACAAAATATTTGGAAAAAACAGATAAATAAGAAATCAAAGACATAGAGGTGAGGGCTGTGGAGTGTGAAGATGCCTAAGATAAGATCCACAAGGAAGCATTTCCTTCCAAAACTCAGACTCATCAGACAGTTGCTCTCAAGGAAAGGCCCTGCTTTTTCTAATAAGCATGTGGGAACTGAACCCACAGAACAATCTACCCACTGGGTATTAAGTGAAAAATCTAATGCCCTCTTGCCTACTTGTCTCTTCTCTTTCGTTCTCAATTTTCAGTTTCAAACTCTACAGAAGCTGATGCTCTTCCCTCTGTGCTGCCTGCTATCCCACAACAAAAAGACTCTTCCGGCTGAATAGGCATGGTCGCCATGGCAGCTGAGGGTCATAAACTCCCGAGCGGTGGGTCTTGGCACAATTCCATGCATTATCTGCATCCTGGTGCAAATCAGTCCCTTTATCTAATTAGTAGCCTTACAAATAGCCACCTGCCCCAGAGCTTAACCATTAAAGATGCAATATTACTGAATAGCTTGAGACAAGGGATGAGGATAACAGAAAGCTGAAAGCTGATCTTAGTGAGGCCCCTCTCTGCTGACTACAGACACCTGCAAGCCCTGGCCACCCACATAGCAGGAGTTCAAAAGGAGACTGAGAACAAATCACTTCTGTATTCTTTTCATGGCTCACCTTGACAGTCTCCTTATCCACTGGCCTCCCAGAGGCTGGGCCTGCTGACCTCTGCCTACCGGATTTGCTCTACCATTCCTGCTCAGGTGCCCAGCTGTTTCCTGCCTCAGAGCTCCCTAACTGAAACACCCAACCCTGTCTCCATCTCCAGAACGTGATCACTTATCCTGGCCTGCTGTAATCCGGTCTGGATACTTCTAAACTATCTCCTGGTTCACTTGAAAGACTGAATCCTTTCTAACGTGTTTAAATGCTAACACTTTCTTGTGCTAATATATATTCCAGACTCCAAATATTCGGATGTTTGTCAGATTCATCTCTTTTCTTCCAATAAATAATTCTAAGAACAACAACAACAAAAAATATTTTTTTTATTCAATAGTCGCTATACTAAGGCAAATATCTTCCTACATTCATTTTATAGATAATGATGAATCTAAACCTTTTGGAAGTTAAAACAATGCATTCCTAAAGTGTACAATATAGTGAGTCTGCCTTTTGCATCCTAGGCTGGATTTTAGAAATGATAGCAAGTGCTGGGGATGAATAGGGATAGGTGGATAGCAGAGGAGTCCAGCTACAATATTTCAGGTGATGCTGTGGTACCACTTTTGAGTGTTTCTGTTATTAAAGCCAAAGAGGACCCTAATGCATTATGTCCACCTGAGCTTCTAGAATTAAAACTGACTGAAAACCCATCCATTATTCTCCTTCATTCTGTGAAATATTGTTTTCCATGTGTGCTGGGCAAATACATATCTTACTGTAATTTTATTGTGATGTAATGATTTCAAGTTTTTTTTATTATTGTATTATGTGTTTATGAAACTATATAGCCAATAGAAATCTGTTAGACTAGGAAATGATTATCCTTCCTATGCTGAAAATGGTCGTTTAAAAACTAAGAGGTAGAAAATCTTGACTAAGTTTTTTCATCTATGTGTTTGTGCTTTCTTTTGTGTGACTATCAGATCAATCACTCCAGTTTGAAAAGGTATCAAGCAACAGGGCTTCCCATACTTTCTTGGACATGCTATTCCAGAGGCTAGCAGATTTGACTGATATAAGCTTATTGATATTCAGATATAGTCTCTTTTCTTGAAGTGTCCATTGTTCTTATTAATTTACATTTTAAATAAAATATCTTCATGGTTTCTGAAAAAAGTCAGTGTTTTGAATCTGTGCAAGCAAAAATGAAGTCAGGCTGACATTCCCTCCCTGCTCAGGCCAGAAACAACCAGATTAAATGCTGTGCTCTGAACCAAAGCTGAAAGGCTATTTTTTAGGTTTCTTTTGAGAGTAAAAAAAAAAAAAAAAACTACAAAGTCACAAACAAGAGCTATCTTTGTGAAAATTCCCACTTTTCTTCTCCAACCTTCTTAGGTAAGGGTGGCCAACCAATTAACACTGTATTCAGCACAGATTGAAATATTCCGTGTGCATTTATCTCTTTGGCCATTTTTAACAATTCTTACCGGATGTTCAATCGTAATCTCATTAAACAACAGTGTTGGGTACTTAAGGAGGTAATGTCTTCCTGGTACATAACTTCCTATTTAATCTCTGATATCTCTCCAGACTTTAAACTCAAGGAAAGCAGGGACCATTCATTTCTTAATCACCACTCCATTCCTGTGAAGGTGTGTTTATAACAAGGTGAAAGAATGAGATGACCTCTTTGTTGTTTAGGAAGGATGAAGAAGAGTAAGTTAAAATCCTACAGCTTTAAAGACTTACAAGGTAATATTTATATTCCCAGTAATCTCTTAATAATATAAATCATGTTATCATCAATTAACGAGGGAAAACTGTGTTTGGGCTTTTTTTTAAAAAAATGGGAAAGATATGTTTGCTGAACCTGTGACTCTAAAAAATAAAAAAAAAATTAAAAAAAAAAAATCCCAAACAACCATTACATTGAAAGGATGCCCAATTGGAAACGTGTTGAGTTATTCAAAGGAAGTTGCGTAAGCCTAAAATTCACTGTTCAGAAACACCTGAGATAATCTGCAATTTCTCACTTACATGGTCTTTAGGATGTAGCCTTTGACTTAAAGATAACCTCCCCAACTTGGCAAATTTATTATTATAATTAATAAGTAATAATTTTCCCCTCATCCTCTTCTGCAAATCCCACAGAGGACACAGTAAGGAGGGCAGGAATCCAAGGGAGGTCTGTGGTTTGGAAATGGCCCAACACAAACCGAATTTTTCTGAATATAAATTAAACTGTCAGAAAAGAGCACCCTGGCCCAGAGTTTGAACAAAGGGAAAATCCCATAGCCCCCTGAAGTCACTGGTTCTGTGAGTTGTGTTAGGGATAGGGCATACAACCAGGGATTATTCATATGATTAAAATGTGTCCATCCAAGCCCTGATAAAAGTGCCTCATGAACAGATGACTGGAATTACTTCTTTTTCTCCATCCCTGATTAAGTGTGCACTCCCCAGAGCAGCTCAGCTTTGAGAATACTGGCTGGACCTATAAATACCCACATCTCCTCTAAGATTTGCGATATAAGGTCCTGCCCTCATCCCAAAGGAAGGTCCCTGGAAACTAACATTGAAGATCTGGGATTGCAAGATGGTTGGAACCTGAAGGTAAGCCATAGACCCCAATTCTTCCCGAAGCATCTCATTACAGAGACATCCTAAGTAGTGATGGGGGAATCCCTGGTAGAAGCATGGGGCCAGGGAAGATACAGACAAAAACAGCTTTGTGCTAAAGGCCGTCCCATTTCCTGTTATTCTGAGGTAAAATATGGGGGAAATAGAAGGTCAATGAAAAACATCTACCCTCACAAATTTTTTAAGCTCTTAAAGAATAATTCTATGGTGACTACATTGATTCATGTATTTATTCCCCTAGGAACATGAATGTTAAGATGGTATTATTGACACATAAAAAAAAGAACAGACAAGAGCATAGAGTTAAACAACTTCAATCACCAGGGTTCTAGTGTCTGCTTAACTAGCTGTGTGAATATGAGCAATTGAATTAACTTCTGTAGGAATAATTTCTTCCTCTTCTAAATAAGGCAGATGCCAAAGTTTCTAAGATTACTTCTGGCTTTACAATTAAATGGCTATCTGTCCCTCATAATGAATTTCTATGAATGCTATATGTAAGCCAAATGAAAAACATATGCTGTAGAATATTCAATAAAAATAAAAAGAGAGTCATGAGGGATGGGAGTCAGCGAGAATTTGCTGCTCTTTTCCAGTCATCCTGGAGAAATTTATGAAAGAATGGGATATTTTAATGTGTAAGACTGTCTGCTGAGTACAGGCTTCCTGGACATGTGTTATAGCCAAGAAAATAAAATTTAAGGATTAAGTATAAGCATTAAGAAAGAAATAAATATAGGCAGCAGGAGTGGTGAAATGGACAGAAATAAACTCATTAGAAGCCAAGAACTAAAGAGCTTTGAATAGAATGTCTATAATAATATAAATGTAATATGCTTATTAGACCAAATGGTGAATTAAAAACATCTTTATTGTTCTTTCTGCTAACTTCAGGATGGAAGAGCTATGTCAGACACAGATGGATAGAATAGGGACTACTTAGTTTATCTTCTACAGTTCAACCATTCAGATGTTGAGCAAAGGGAAATCAACACAGAAGCACAAGGAACCATGGAGATCGCTTAAAAGGAAATATGATTTCCTTATTTATGCTATGTTGGTGTTGCTTACACATTAATTTTCAGTCTCAGATTTTTTTTTTCACTCCTGTGTTGACAAAAAGATTCTATCATATTAGCAAAAAAGCTCAAGTTTTCCAGGTGGTCTATTTATCATCATCATTATTATCATCATTGTAACACGCTAACATTATATACCCATTTTAAGTCTTCATGGTGTCAGGATTACCACTGTCACTCTTCAGACTTACTCTCCCTTTGTATATCATTGTTTTGAATATGTCTTTAAGATGAAATGAAAACACAGCTACTTTCATATACAGTGATTCACCTTTCCTTGGTCAACTGAAGGATAATATTTTCTACAACCAAATAGCTAAATAACATTAAGTTGTTTCAAGATACTGTCAGCCTCTTTTTATAAGTACCCTGATCTATAGACGATTCTTATCTTCCTCTGAATGTCTCTCTTTTTAAGTGTGGCCTTCTAATCTGAAGATAGTTTTTCAAAATATAATGCAATCTGATATAAAACCTGTACAATTTATCTTATTAGAAAAGAGGTTGGTTATATTTTACTATTTTATGGGCATTTTAATATCTTTTTTTGAAAAATTATTTATTCAGAAAATTATACAGGTTTTTTATTAGACTGTCTTATCTAATGTAATTTTTATGCCTATACTAGTGACCCAGTGCATATATTTGTGCACATTGAAAGGAAATTAATTAGAAGGTGGCCCACAGGGAGGGACTGGACAGGACTGGGAGAGACAGCAGGACATGCCCTGGAGCCAACCTCCTGAGATCCCTCCCCAGCCTGCCACACCTGGGGTGGCACTGTGGCTCAAAGGGCATCTGTGGAGTAAGCGGGGTCCCTCCGGCAGGTGGGGTCCCTTAGGGTGGCCTGCAGGGATCAGGCCGAAACTGGCTCTCTAACATCCCCTAAGAGGCCCCAGAACGCAAGAGGGCACTCTGCAAAGTTGCTGTCATAAGAGGTATGGAACAAAAACACAAGTGTGCATTAAACCAGATCCAGGGCCCAATAGTGCCCCAGCATCACTTATTCCATGACTGAAGGTGAAATTGTACATGAAGAATTGGGCTCCCTCCTCTCTGATTTTGGGGTGTGTCACCCGAGAACCACCGCTGCCAAGCTGCCGAGTCACTGCAGCTTAGCAGCTCCTGCATTAAGTAACTTCCCCCTTGTGGTCAGTGCACGTCATAGCAACCAGTTGGACAGTTGGACACTTAGGATATTAGCCTTTTATATAAATAGATACAAATTGGAAAAGGAAAAAAAATCATGGTCAAGTTTTGTGCACCCCTATAACAGCTTTGTTCTCTCTGTTAGAACACTGGCTGGTGAGGTTGTCCTCTTATTCATCTTTAAACTCTTGTTCAATTTCCTGAATGTGTCCTCTAGTATGACCACACTGTCACCAACCTCTGCCATTCCCTATCCAACTAATACTCCTTTTCACAAATGTATATTTTTGCTTCCCCCTCTGATACCAAGTTTTGAAAGAATAGAAAAATTATTTCTTTTCTAATTCTGTATTCTTAATTAAAATGTCTCCCCTTTTCCCCTTGTTCTCATCCACTTACCACATCTCCAGCTCACCTCTGACCCCCACACCTCCCTAGTCATTTCATCACTAACTTGGCCTGAGTTAGAGGAATGATTCATGGAATCATAAAACCCAGGGTGGAAGAGACCTTAAAGGTCAGTTAATTCAACCACCCAACTAAGTGGAAAAACCAGCTCTTATTTTTATTCTTTCTTCCATGACTTCTCAAAATGATTGCAAACATAAAAACACTGTCTCTAGTTGTGAAAGTTTCTGTTTTCAGTATCTTTTTAACCATAGTTGATGCCTCTTTAAGATAGGTTAACACATTGAGGACGGATCACAAGAATTCTTGCTTCACATTACACAGTGTTTTACAAAGTATCATACTTTAAAAAGATATTAGCTTATAAGAACATGTAATAAATAACTTCAAAATGCAATGGGTATTTAACTTTTAAGCGTGCCTTTAACATTTATGTAAAACTTTTTTTGTACTGTTCAATAGAAACTTATCTGGCCATTGAGTGAAGCTAGCAATAAAACTACTGGTCCGCAATGTGTTAAGTAGGCAGAATTCTGTCAATGATAGAAAATAGATAACAGATGAAAAAAAAAACACATAATTCTCTGTGTATAGAGTTGACTACTATGCTAAAAAGTGTTTAAAGGTGAGCATATTTATTTTACTTAATACATTTATTCCATTAGACAACTAAATATTGCTTCCAAGAATAAACAATTCTTCAAAAAAAGATATTAAGATGGTCCATAAAGTGCTCACTTCAGCAGCACATATACTAAAATGGTCCATAAAAATAGTAAAATATAACCAACCTCATTCTAATAGGATAAATAAATGTTTATTAAAATTAAAGTAAGATAATATTTCTCATTTATCGCCTGGCAAATATTTAAAACAGGCCCTCTCATAAATTACTGGTTGGTGTACACAAAACCTTTATGAACAGGGTTTTGAAATAGGTAACAAACTACACATGTGGGAGTGAACTGACGATTCTCAGGGAAAAGGGGAGTGGTGGGTGTGGGAAGAGACTGAAGATAAACTATGCACCTATGGATGAGGACAATGGGGGGCGGGGAAAGGGCAGAGGGTGGGGTGGGAACCTGGTGGAGGGGAGCAATGGGGGGGGAGGAGATGGTGGAGGAATGAGGAACATTTGTAATAATATGAACAATAAAGATTTATTTTTTTTTAAAAACTACATATGCATCTACCTTAGGATGCATTAATCCCACTTCTAGGAAATTATCCTAAAAATATATTTCCAAAAATGTGAAAATATACCTACATAATATTATTCAGATTATTTATAATAGTATTGTTTATAATTTTTAAATATTGTAAACAAACTAAATGCCCATGTATAGGAGAGCAGTTGAGTAAACTATGGTGTAGCCACACAATGGAGTATAATACTATACAGCTGTAAGAAAGAATAAGATAATAACCAATAAGTGCTTTTGAGAATATATTGCTAAATTTTAAAAGAAAGGCATATTATGGGAGGGAGGGAGGAAAAAAAAAATCAATAAAATATATCAAAAAATAAATAAAAGAAAGGCATATCTATAGTTAGTTATTTTTGTGTAAGAAAGAAGAGAAATTTAGAAAATATGCATGTATCCACTCATTTGTGCATAAAGAAACACGGGCAGGATAAAATAGAAACTAATGAGACTGGTGAAGGGAATAAAAGGAATAGTGGGAAATTACACCACTTTTCATACAATTCTGACTTGTGAAACCATGTGAATGCTTCATGTGCTCAAGACAACAAGAGTGGCTGGGGAGGCTGGACTAGAAATTGGAATGAAAACAGAAATAAACAAATGAACCTGAGGATATGGTCATTGATTTTAGAGAGAGAGGGAGGGAGAGAGAAGCATCATACACACCCAGACCATCGTACACACACACACACACAGCCATTTGGTGTATGGGATGACACTCCAACCAACTGAGCCACCTGGCCAGGTTCAAATCATTTTTAAGTGAAAGAGTTGGACTATATGTCTTCAGGGTAAAGACAAATAGGAGTGTTAATTATTGAAGTCCACTCAGTAGGGTTTTGTTTTTGTTTTTTTCTTTCTCATAGACATGTAGGTTCACGATTCTGAAACTACTTTCTGTATGTTCTAGGATTAAGTAAATAAGTACATATACTCTGGTTAGTGAAAGCCAGATTTCTCATTGACAAAGTTGAGTTTCAACTGTGGAAAGGGGGAAGGTCTAAATTTTCCCAGCTCTGTCTGCTGAAAGGCCTAGAAGCAATGACACTGTTCTTCACTTACAAAACAAAACAATCTGTGGCAGGGGCAGTACAACTTGAGTTTGAAATATCTTTTTGGCGCAGAAAAGAAGAACGTTCTCAAAGCATGATGGGGAGATACAGATATAGGACAAGGAAGCCAGCTTGAAGGCCTTCCCACTACGCAAATCTTGGAAATTTGATCATCAAAATAATATAAGAACTTATTATAAACCTTAGAAAAAAATATAAGAATTTATGAGTCTGTAGTGATATATATATATATGTACATACAACATACATGTATAGATACATACATATGAAGAGAAAGCTCTTCCTTACAGCACAAAGCCAACTAACAAATATAAAAGAAATTATGAACTTAGAAAGTCATCATTCAACAACTGTCATTGAAATAATTGACTCAGGCAAGAATCATTAAGGAATACTAAATTAGTATGTATGAATTTTCTGAGTAGCAGGATATCTACACAGTCTCAAAGTTTCTCCCATAAGATATTATTACAATGGGGGTGAAAATAGTGGAGAAATCTGGCAGATACCAAATGATCAAACATCACCAGTAATGTATATATCTACACCCATGCCTCCTGGTATGATGGACTGAGAAGGACACACATCCCTCCTGTGGAATTTCTGACAAAAATCTAATCATAAGGAAACATCAGACAAATTTAAATTGAGGAGCATTCTATAACTAGCAATACATTTCAAAATGCCAGTGCCAAAAAATACGAAATAAGATTAAAAAGAATGTTTCAGGTTAAAGGAGACTAAACTGAAAGCAATGTGAGAGGATTGAAAGGTTTTACTTGTTGCTATTATTTTTGTTTGTTTATTTCCTATACAGAGAATTCCCTATCCAATGTGAAAAATCCATCGTGTATTTGAAGAGTCATGTCTCAAGGTAAATTTTCTGATTTTAATGATTGCACTTGATTATAATAAAGAATGTTCTTGATTTTAGTACATGCACTCAAAATATTTAGGAGTAAGTGGCATCACATCTGCAACTTTCAACTTTTATGTTTTTGAAAATCTAGGTGAAGGGTATATGAGAATCCTTTGAAATTCTGCAACTTCCCTGTCAGTCTGTCAAAATAAAAACATATAAGAAAAAAAATTATTATCTTCATGTGGTTGGTCCCTCCATTACTTAACTGGACATATATACTGTGCTATGTACTCTACTGTATTTTGTTTTCCATTCTGTGGGGTCTTCCACCTACTCATCCTGGTGTGTTTTTTTTAAATGGAAAGTTCGGGTGGAGTAGGCAGCCTTTTGATTCTTCTAACTCTCAGATGTAAAAAGCAGACATATTTCCATTTTTGCTAAACATTTACCAAATCCATCCTTCACACACAACAGCAGTTGTTATAGGTACATATGCTGCTCTCATTATGTCATCCAGCAAAGGTGGCTGCAAGAATATGATGTGGGACATTTGGGTCAATTCCAACCCTTTCCTATAAATCTGTGCAAAAGCAGAAACACTTAGACACCCATACATTTAGCTGGTCCAAAGAAGACTGGGGAATGCTAACATAGGTACCTTTGTACTTTTTTAAGTATCTATGTATTTGAAGGTGAGTTTGTGCACACTATAATTGAGTGGTTGTTCAAATGTGTGTGATTCATTCATTCATTGATTCAGAAGGCCTTTTGGAAAAACTAGTAGTACTCTCCAAGTTGTATGGAAAATGTTATAGATTTCAAAGCTAAAGAAAATGCTTCTCTTTGGAATAGTATTTTCAAGAAAGAACAATACGAAAATCCTGGGGGATAAGAGGTGCAAGCAGGGCAGAGGGTGTCAGTGGGGAAAAGGGGGACCTCTGTCATACTTTCTACAATAAAGATAAATTTTACAAATATAAAAGAAAAGAAAAAAAGAACAATATTGGAAGTGCTGTAATTAAATGATAGTCTAAATATTATAGAAACACAAAGGAGTACACGACTAACTCCACACCAGTTGATATTAAATCACAGAAGCAAGAGTGAGAAAGCCATAAGGACACCTACGCTACTTGCCGTTACCAGACTGGCATCCTAAATTTGTCCGTGTTATTCCTAACCAGTGAACACGAGGAGGGAGGAGGGACATGATGTCAGCCCTATTCCTTGACACTGACACAGAGATAGGGTGGGGAAAGTCGGGGCCCTGGGGAGGGGACAGGGTTGACCAGAACAGCCAAACTCCTAGCCTTTCCCTTCCAGCCATTCAGAGTGCTTGCACTTTATTTCTTTAAAATACAGACTTGCTAGATAACAATATTTCATTTGATAAAAAAGATATTAGTGCTGCCGAAACCGGTTTGTCTCAGCGGTAGAGCATCGGTCTGTGGACTGAAAGGCCCAGGTTCGATTCAGGTCAAGGGCATGTACCTTGGTTGCAGGCACATCCTCGGTAGGGGGTATGCAAGAGGCAGCTGGTCGATGTTTCTCTCACATCGACTTTCTAGCTCTCTATCTCTCTCCCTTCCTCTCTGTAAAATATCAATAAAATATATTATTTAGAAAAAGATATTACTGCTAAAAAAAAATGGAAATGATCATGAAATTTAGCACATGATTTCTCATATTGATATGAGGGCAGGGGGTAGGGAGAGGTTCCAATTGGAATATAATTCTCTCAATATGTGACATCTAGGTACAGGAAAAGACTGTTCAAAGAGGCTGTGCTAATAATGGTTGGTTTATGTAAAAGGATAAACAATGAAACACTGATACAAATTCAACCTTCAGGGATTGATTAGACAAGTGCTACACTGAGCCAGCAATAATGTAAAGGGATTTCTTTTTAAAGGAGGTAGATTTATATGTGCTCATATATAAGATTATTCCAGATATATTGCCAAGTATACATATAATTTTACTAGCAGGCTGGTGCATAAATTTGTGCACCAGTGGGGTCCCCAGCCTGGCCTGCAGGATCAGGCCAAAACCAGGTCTCCAACTTCCCCCAAAGGGTCCCAGATTGCAAGAGGCACAGGCCAGGCCAAGGGATCACACCAGTGCATGATTGGGGCCAGGGAAGGATACAGGAAGTTGGCCAGCCAGCAGGGACCTGGGGAGTTCTGCAAGCCGTGTCTGGACTGTCACACTCAGTCCCCATCAGCCATACCCCAGCAGCAAGCTAACCTAGCAGCCAGAGCGTCTGCCCCCTGGTGGTCAGTGTACATCTTAGCAAGCGGTTGATCAGCCTTAGCATATCATTAGCATATTACACTTTGATTGGTTGAACGGCTGACCAGCCAACCAGACACTTAGCATATTAGGCTTTTATTATATAGGATTAGCATTACAATGTTAATGAAGTATTAATCTCTCTCTCTCTCTCTCTCTCTCTCTCTCTCTCTCTCTTCTCTCTCTGTCTCTCTCTCATTAACCCTCATCTGAGGATATTTTCCTATTGATTTTTAGGGAGAATGCAGGAGAGAGGAAAAGATAGAGAGAAATATCGATGTAAGAGAAATACATAGATTGGTTGCCTCCTATATGAGCCCCAACCAGAACCAAAGCCCAGGCCAGGAGGAGCCTGCAACCAAGGTATGTGCCCTTGATGAGAATCGAATGGGGGACCCTTTGGTCTCTAGGCCAGTGCTTTATCCTTTGAGCCAAACTGGCTAAGGCTGAAGCATGAATCTTGATTTACAAACTCAAATATGCAAGAAATATAACTTAAAAAACAATAAATTTATTTTCTGTTTTAAGCTTATTTTTATGAGGTAATAAAAATCCAATTCCTGATGTTGTGTTTGAGTTCCAGGGAGGCCTATCTAGGGCCAGGATATGGATGAAAAGACCTCTCATCCTTGGTTTTATCCTCTATCAGTACTTGTTTCCTAGGATCCACTCTCACGGTCTTGTCACCCATCTTGGATCAAGTAAGTCATTTCTCTATCCTCCCCTTCCTTAGTCTGGCTCTCCCAGCTACTTCCATGCCCATCCCAAGAGGCATTCCATTCTTGCTAGGCTATAGGAAACTCTGAGAGACTAACATCCAGTTTGGCTAGACACACCCCACTGGCATTCCTTCTGTTCCAGGGGCCTCGCCACCACCCGCCTGATGGTCTACCAGGAAAGCAGGCACAATCCCTGTACTTTCCAATTCCCTAACCCTTTCTTGAGTCCCATCTCTCCACTGCCAAGTTCACCTGAACTGGAGAGACAGGACAGAGGACCTTCTTTCTTGGGAACCACCAATGAAGGCTGCCTCGGTTGTGTGGTTTGAACACTACACGGAGATACTTGTTTGGACATAAGAAGGGCTGAAATCTAAAAAGCTGAGACTTCAGCCCCGTGCAGAATAAAGGAGGAGCCTTTGTGTTTGCCAAAGGTGTTGTCAGCTCTCTAAACAGGAGTTCCTAGAAAGGATCCACTCATCAAGGCACCTTACTGTAAATCACTCACCAAAATGTGGCCTTTGTGCCGAAACCAGTTTGGCTAAGTGGTAGAGCACCGGTCTGCGGACTGAAAGGTCCCAGGTTCGATTCCGATCAAGGGCATCTTCCGGTGTTGCGGGCACATCCCCAGTAGGGGGTGTGCAAGAGGCAGCTGGTCGATGTTTCTCTCTCATCGACGTTTCTAGCTCTCTATCTCTCTCCCTTCCTCTCTGTAAAAAATCAATAAAATATATTTTTTTAAAAATGTGGTCTTTTTCTAAATTTCAGAGAGAAGCAGCATAAGCTGTCCAAGGTCCTTTCTTCCTCTCTGAGCCTCTCTTCTCCCAAGAGTTGAAATCTTTTTTTTTATCTAGTCCTCCAAGCTCTACGGCATCTTCTGACCTATCCTATCTTATTCCAAATCTCTCTATTCCCACAAGGGCTAGAAACTCTAAAATTTGACACTCAAAGGCTGTTGACTTCCTTTTTTAATACATTCAGCTGGGTCATCTTTTCCCTGAGGCAATGATCGCAGAATGTGCTAGCTGATGGGATGGGTGAAAGGCCAGGACCACCAGGAAATACAGTGAGGACCAAAAATACCTCAGTTAATATTTCAAAATGTCATCCTGCCGTTGTGTGTGCATGGAAGAGCTCTGGAAGTCCGCAGACTTGTCTAAGCTGTTAGCAGTAACACCCCCTCCCCCCCCTCCCCCCCAAGGAGTGACATTTGCAGATGAGACTTCTATTTTTTGTCATATAAAACTCCACATTGGAAATGTTTTTACACAGAGCTTGCATGACTTTGGCAGTTTTTTTGAAAGACTAACTTTTTTTTAAAAACTGGAAGAAATTGCTCCAATGAACTTTCAGCAGTGCTCTTCGGAATAACGTGCTCGTTCTCCCTTCTCCTGAGTATTTTGGGGGGAACCTCCCTATGGTAGAGTTCAACTATTTTTTTAAGGTTTTGCTCATTGTTTAAATGACAGGAGTTGTGAAAATGGAAGCATTCACTAATGGAAATAATATGGATTTAAACGTACATAACTTGCATTAATGTGACTGGATAATATGGATTTAATTGTACATAACTGGCATTAATGTATTTACCCTTCTACAGATGTTCCCATACTGGAATGCTGATTTCCCACTTCCTTTTGCAGATAAAGAAGGACCAATACTTAACAGATAATAACAGTAAATCCCAGAGGGTGGCCCAAAGGAGTAGAGAGCCTGCGAAAGCTGGCATGAAAGCTCCAGTTCTCTGGATCCCAGTCCAGTGTTCTTTCTATTACAGAACGCACAGTCTCAGTTTGGTTTACTTTTCTGCCTTAGTGAATGTGGACAGAATGGTGAACACAGGTGGATTTGAGTGAATGAATTTAAGCTTCAGGGGCCTCATTTGCCCGGGCCTTCTCCAAGGCCCTCAGAGAGCATCAGCATGGAGTGCACATGGGCACATGTATTACTTCTTTTACAATAATTGATTAAGGCCTCTGTCTCTTTAACTCCAGCTTTCTCTCATTCCAAGTAGCATTGGGTAGCCATGTGCCTTTTGAGGATATGAGTAAGGAGTAGTCAACAAAATTGGGAATACATATAGTGTCCATACGTTGTCACATACGGTAGTCCTCCCTTATCCACAAACCATATGTTCCAAGACCCCCAGTGAGTACTGGAAGCTGTGGGTAGTACCAAGGCCTACATAAACTATACTTTTTCCTGTACATACACAACTATAATAAAGTTTAATTTACACACCATGCACAGTATGATGAACAAAATAACTAATAACAAAATAGAACAATTACAATAATATACTATAATAAAAGTTATGTGAATGTATTCTCTTAAATACCTTGTACTATACTCACCTTTCTTCTTATGATGATATCCTATCTAATAAAGACAGAATATGCAAATTGACTGGGCTGGGCGAGTATCTCTTCTCTCTCTTGCAAAGGCTCATCCTCAAGCAGGACTAGGAGCCTTTGGAGCCCAGAGGCCTTTGAGGGGTCCCTCTGCATCCCCCTGGGGGCTGGTTTTTGCCTGAGCCTCTTCCTAGCCATTCTTTTAGCCACCCTGAAGCCCTCTCCCATGCACTGGACCAAATGAACAATAAAGCTTTTTACAGCAAAAAAACAAAAAAGAATTGTTCGTTGCTAAAATCTTTCATATAATATTTTCAGACAGCAACTGCCCTTTGGGTAACTGAAACCATGGAAGGCAGAACGGTGGGTAAGAGGGACTACCACATTTATATGGTTCGCATTTACTTCCGTGAAGATTATTGCTGCTATCCCAGTGTAGTATAGATTGCAAAAATCCAATTACTGCCTACTGTCTCAGTTCCCTTGGTCTGCACAAAAGTGCAGGGCCAGAGGTTGATTCCTCTGTGGCTTGGTTCTGACAGCATGTGGGGATGCAGAGAGGGGGTTGAAATGTATGGAGCCAGGAGCTAATCTGTAGAAAATTCTTTCAGTCATCAAGTGCATAAAATTTTAACAGAGGATTTGGTTCTCATCAAGATCTAATCAAAACAGATGTTTTCTCCTGTGAGGAATATATTAGAGACTGCAGTACCACATGCAATTATAAAAGCTCCAGACTTTTCAGTTTGCAGTCATTGTGTGAAGCAGAATTTATCAGGATTGTTAGGTTGGAAGGCAACAAACTCATAACTACTAGACATAGAGAGCAGGTCTATATGAGTTCAACACTATAATAAGAGGTTTTCCCAATAATGATGGTGCTAAACTTTTCCAAACTATCAATAATTTTTTAAAATATTCAGTCAATGCTAGAGTAATTATCTTTCTTTTCTCTTTTCAGAACATAAATTTTTTTTTGTGGAAAGAAGCAATCAAAGAGTATACAACCAAAATAGTGTTAATTTTTAGTATTATAAAGATGTAGCAGACAATTTAAAAATTACTCCTTCTAGAGCTTTTTGGTATTTGAGGCTTTGGGAGCTTTTATAAATGTGTACTTTGTGTGATCTTTTTGTACCTTATTTTGTATTCTTATCTTAAAAGAGGGACGCTCAAATTGCATAAGCTCAGGAAGCCATTAAACCCAGACTCACAATGAGTATAGTTTTAGATTTTCTTGTGATGCTTGCTTCTAGCAGATTCATTAATCCCTGGATTTTACCAAATCCCCATCCCACTTTCCCCTACTTCTTTGCTCCCTTATCCTTGAAGGTAACATACACAGAAGCCTTCACAAAATTTCTAGTCAGAATTAATAATTCTCCCCCCTCCCCACTCCCTTCCAATTTCCACAGTTGCATATTAATCAGTCTGCCCTGGATTAATTTACTTATCAAGTATGTATTGAGCACTAGTTATATGCAGGTTCTCTGTACCATCTATGTCACTGTACTGTTGAAGGCCCTTCAGCCATGCCCTTCCAAAGGGACTGAGGCTCTTTGAGGCCAAGGGGGCATGCTCATCCAGAGCCCTGGTCTTCTTCCCTGGGGAACATTCTAGATACCTGGGATTCCAGAATCCCTTGCTTAAATCCATACTGAGTCTGCTTCTTTGTGGGCCTCTTCCTCTCGCCTTCCTCCAGAGGGCTGATTTGCCTCTGGTGTGCTCCCTCCTAGGGAGAAGAAGCAGCTGTTCCTGCAGTGGGCAAGAGAGGGTACAGGGTTTGGATGTAAAGGTTGGAGTGTCCACATACATGCATGTGACCCCACAAAGTTAGGAGTTGGAGTGGGGAAAGAAAGGAGCGGACTAGTGGCACCATGTGTATTCAGGAATGAACTCAACAAGTGTCAGTTATGGGCCTGCTAAGACTATAGTTGGATATCTATGTCTTGTTTTTATTCCAGGTGTTTTCAAAAGTTTCTCTTTGTAATTTTTTTTTTTTCATGACATTGCCAGGACAAAAGAAATGCCTACCAGTTACTCTTATTACATAATTAGGTCCAAAGAACTTAATAGTACTGTGTTTCCCCGAAAATAAGACATCCTCTGAAAACAAGACCTAGCGCATGGAAAGATAAGACATCCCCTGAAAGTAAGACCTAGCGCAACTTTGGGAGAAAAAATTAATATAAGACACTGTCTTATTTTCGGGGAAACAGGGTAGCAATTCACATGGTGTGTGACAGATGTCACATTGTTTCCCTCAAAAAATGCAAAATATCCTGCAGCTACACTGTGAGTTTGTCACAGGGACCTGGTTTTATCCATTAGATTCTGAAAAAGATCATGGCAAATTGCATTTTCAAAAGACGGCCACATTTTTAGTCTCATGTGCTTTTCTAAAAACTTACCACTCCCTCAATGAGACATGAAATCTAATTCTCCTCCCTTTAAGTTTGGAGGGACTGTTGACTCACTTGTAATCAATAGAATGCAGCATCAATGACACTGCATGACTTTCCAGCCTAGGTCATACAAGGTGCTATAGCTTCCACCTTGTTAGCAGGGAACACTTACTCTGAGCTGCCACATAAGACTTCCAATTGCCCTGAGGCCACCATATTATAAGAAAGCCCAAACCAACCCACTTAAGGAGGTCACAGGGATAGGCCCTGATGCTACCTGGAGGATGATAGAGTCTTTAGCTCCTTGAGCTCCATGCTTTCCCAGCTCCAACCACTATCTGAGTGTAACCATAGGGAACATTCCATGCTGTGACCACCTAATCTGAGCCCATTCTGAATTCCTGTTCCCAGCACCTGTGATTATAATAAAATGACTACTGTTGTTTTAAGCCAATAGTTTTAAAAGTGATTTCTTGGGCAGCAATAGTAACTGGAAAACTTTTTCTTTTAGCTCTTTGACAGTTAGCATAGTATTTTGAATATTTTGGAAGGTCCAATGAATGACACTCATCAAATGGAAAATCTCAAAGTACTGGTTAGTAATCTAAACTTCAATAATGACTAAAAAACAATATGATAGCTGTATCACTTGAAAATATGTGAACTTAGATGTATAAGATGGCATAGCAAACCTTGGATACTAGAGTTTGAATTTTTTCAGTTTTAATAAATCACTTAGATGAGTCTGTTTCCTTGCCTTATGTTTTTGTCTCCTCATGGCAAAGAGCAGGAAAGGACTTCTGAATATTTATTCATTGCAAGCTCACTATATCATGAGGTCACCATAAGAGTCATATATGCTGAATTATCAATCCCAGCTAATTGAGGATTTTAATTAGTTTAGATTAAGCAAGGTACTATTATAATTGGTGGGTTTCAAGGCAGCCATCTGTTCCCTTTGTGAGTAGTAACGTGATGTCACGTAGAGTTGAGCAAGAAGAAGAAATTTGTCAAGTAGAACTTTTCTCAACATTAGCAAAAGGTGAATGCTTAGGAACTAAAAGGGAACGGCTAGGGGAGCAAACAAACTAAAGGTAGGAGAAACGAAAAAGCCTAGGAAGAAAGGAAACAGTCCAATTATTTGCTGTGTTAAGAGAGTCAAGCTGAATATAACCTTAGACATCTGTTTGTGCCTGGTGTTGTTTTTCACTGGAGTGGAGGGAGGTAATTAAAATGCCATGTAGCGGCTTGCCTTGTATGCATTTCCAAGCACAATTCAAATTCTTATGAATCTGCCCTCTGAAAGAAATAGCTGATTATAGAAACAGAACAAAACCTCTTTGATCCCTCCTGTGATACAACTAGGTCATGAGAAGTAGAAGTCCAAATATATTCTCAGTCTTGGATGATTCTTCATGGAAAATCTGACTTAGGGGAGATTTTGAAATGAACAATGATGGAAACCAAGGCAGAATATAAAGCAAAATATGAAAAAGAAAAAAAAAATACCAACTCTGCAAAGGTTACCTAAATGGGACTTTTGTTAACATGATTATTTTTTTTTACTTCCTTCATAATAGGATTTTTCCTAATGGAAAATGCCTAAAAGTGTTTGTAAAGATGGAAGTACTAATTGTGCCCTAATAACTTGGATACTCATGAAAATTTCTTAAAAGGGGAATATCTGTGAGTTTATCATAAACTCCTGTTTCACTAGTGGCTTTGTAATCTAAAATACATAAACGTATCTTTGTCTTCTGGCCAGAGGAAAATGTCTGTGCTTCGGGAATTAGTTATACCTCTCTCTAAAAGCAGCAACAAAATATTTTGTGGAGAAGCTAGCACTTTTTATCATTTACATATGAAGTAATAATATGACTAGAATAAGACTACATATCAAGTAAGATTTTTTTTTTTTTCATTACAAAAAGAGAGACAACCACATACAAACTAGTTTTGAAAACAAAAGGGTCCTGATGGCTCATAACAGTAAAGTTCAGGGTTAGGACTGGCTTCAGGTACAACTCAGTTAGGGACGTAACTCTGTTTTTCTACAGTTTTCTTGGTTTTGTCCTTCTCCATAATGTCATCAGGCTTTCTTCATGATTCCAAAGCAAGATTCTTGGGAAGATGGGCTTCATGAGTTCTCACTCACATCTCTCAGTCTGCTCCCTGACTGAACTTCCCTGGCGCCAACCCTGGTGGCTTGGGACTGACACACATGCCTATGTGAGCCTATTCCAAGCAGAAGGGGGATGTCTCATTGGCTGATTTATATCAATTCAGGATCTGCCCTTCAACACTAGTCAGTTCAATCCCACCCCAACTAATGGGCCACTACACAGTTAGGAGAGTAGCTCTTCAAAGGAAAATCTCAGTACTGGGAGGAAGGAGAGAAACAGGCTCAGGGATACTGGGAAGATAAGGTTCACTGCGGGTCAGTCCCATTAACTGTCACAGCAGCTGCTATGTGTTCTCAGCGAGTGTAAGTCTTAAGATTTTTGCTAAAAAAAAAAAAAAAAAAAAAAAAAAAAAATTCTTCCATTCTAAATTATATTTTTAAAATGCAGAAATAATCAATGGGATTATGAGGAACAAATCAAGGAATCAGAGTAGCAAGGATCTCAACTAAGGGAAATGGTTTATGGCACTGGTTCTGATTTCAATTAGCAAATATTAATTGAGTAATTAGGTGCTGTGCTAGGTTTGGACACCAATGATCTCATTTTTGTTTTTCTACATTAATTCTATTTTGCAAAACAATTTTCCTATCGAAGAAACTAAAAAAATATTAACTTGTTTTCTCATTTTATAACCAAAGACATAAATTATAAACAATTCCACTGGTAAAAAATGGCCAATGCTGAAACTTTGGAAACAGTTGACATGTTTATTAGTCTATTCTGTATCATTGTGCTATAAGTAAATAGATATATTATTTCTGGTAGCCTAACAAGCATTATCAAAGATTTAAATAAATAATATGATTTCTTTTAAGATTTCATAAACAATGTTTTGTTTTGTTTTTACTCTCAAAATTAGTCACTACTACTGTTGTGAATCACCAGTGATGCAAGGACCCCAGATTTGGATTAATGACAAAAAAGTGTGGACACTAAATATATTTATAAATCATATAAATCCTTTATAATCTTGCTATTAACTTTAAAGCTGAATTCTCCACTAAATCATTATCTAGCAATAAGATATACTCTGCTCAGGGACTCGCAAATGTCTTCTTATTCACCATATAGTTACCTATTGGAGGAGTCAGATGGAGCCACACAACTCAATCTGAGCTCAGCCTGGGGTTGTTTCTACATCATATGACACAGAGCAACTAAACCCTTTAAATTGTAAGCAGTATGCAGAAATAACCTTGAGACTCAATAACTTTAGTATTCAAGGAGCTCATACCACTCACAAATTTATTTCTAACAAAGAATAGCCTGTATCTTATACAAAAACCTAGCAGAAATGTACACAAGGCCAGCCAAGCACACAGCTGACTTCGTATCAGCAAGGAATGGAGGCTACACACCCACTTCCCACTTTTCATATTTCCATCCTGCCCCCACACAGCCAACCTCTGTTTAGATGATCATTTTTTACTAAACACTCCACCTCCCACAAAGCAATAGTGTGTAAGATTTATGTAATTAATGTTTGCAAGGGACCGTTAGAGCCTTGTCTGAAAGATGTCTTTTGAAGAGGAAAGAATTGTTGATGCTATGATGTCCTGGATTTCTTATACTCATCGAGACTGCTTCTATGAGGAAAAGCTACCGAAATGATAGATGGGACCACTTTTATTCAGCCCCGTTACAGGTGGCAAAACACTGCTGCAGGACTCAGGCAAAAATACATCCCTGGTGACATCAACTGTATAAACACATATCCTATCAATCACTAAGAATGCAGGTACAATACTTTATAGGCCAAGGATAATGTTAATTCCATCCTGCTTACAGTATGCTTTGTACTGAAAGAGTTCAAGGCACTTTGCAAAAACCATAATTTAGCAAATCATAAAATGAAAGCTACACAGAGGAAAATTGAGGCATTAAAAAAAAATTAAGACATTAATTTTATTCAGCCATTAGCCAAGAAGGCCCAACATTCAGTGTTACAGTCGCTTTTCCCCATACAGACTACTTTTGCTGTTATTTAGTAAAGGAAGGGAAAGGAAATTAATCCTATAATTGAGAATATACAATGGACTATATATTGCTAGAAGGTTCATATTATTTATCTTATTTACTCTTTAAAACAACTCAGTGAGGTATATTTTACAGTTGATAAAACTAAGGCTTAGAGGAACAGTTAATATGACTGAGAGAACATAGGCTATTAAGTGACTGAACCAGGAACTTAAGCCAGATCTGCATGATTCCAAAGCCATTGCTCTTTCCACTGCACATGTAACAATAAAGGAATAAACAGCACTAGTCTAGAAGTTTCTTTCTTCTAAGAGCCTGTCCTTACCTTTGTTAAAAAAAAAAGAAAGAAAGAAAGAAAGAAAGCAAGCAAGCAAGCAAGAAAGAAAGAAAGAAAGAAAGAAAGAAAGAAAGAAAGAAAGAAAGAAAAAAAGAAAGAAAGAAATTATTCTTGGAATATCCATGAAGCTGTCTTATACCATGCCAGCCCTTGTTTCTCTTTTCCATCCCTAAACTCTGGACTAGAATACACAGTTTAGCATTTGATTATCTACAGGAAGTCTCTATTTTAAAACAGTACCTGACTTACAACTACCCACTGCCAATCAGACACATGAACCATCTCCAACACTTCCACCCTCACTGGAGATAGCAATGCCATCACTGGGGTAAGAATTCCAAAAGGAAAGAAAATTAATGGGCTCATCAGTGCAAACAGAAAATACATGACAAAACAAGAATGCCTTAAGGTAGCTTGTATGGGCAAGCAGACTCAAGAAACTGGCCCTCAATTAAAAATAAAAATAAAAATAAAATGCTACCATCCTTATCAGGTGGGCAACTATCAATCTAGTATTGTTGATTTTACATGGAAGTGAGTATTCTCATATAGTGCTGACCCAGATATAACTTAGTCCAATTTATAGAAGGTAATTTGGCAGAAAACATCAAAAGTGTTTATATTCTGAAGACCATTTAGTCACCTGATTCCATACTTAGACTGAAAATAAATAAAAACATGCACACATTTTTTTTTTTTGCCTACAAGATGGTTTATTTCAGCATTGTTCATAATAGAAAAACAAAACTGTAAAAATTTAAATGCTCAAAGTAAGGAATAGTGAAGTAATTTTTTTTATTAATTTCCTGCAATGAATATATTGCTACTATAATATAAGAGCAATAAGTGATAGTTTTCATTGTAATAAAGAAATAAAAATATAACAAGAAAGTTAGTCCCCTGTTCTCAAGACCCATGATTAGTTCATCAGCCATAATATCTGTCTCTTCCTATCTGTCAAAAATGTTACTCAGCATTTCTCAGCATTGTTCTATTTTATACTTACCATTTTATCAGGTAACCCCATGGATGAGGCCCTGGTTTCAGAAAAAGGAGCATACGCAAAGCCATGCACCAGCTGACAGAGCTGGGATTCACACACACTATGGCTGAAGCAAAAATGTATGTTCTTTACCACAAACTTTCTTGGGGCTTCTTGTGGAATAATTAGGCATTTCGAGGGTAAACCCAAAAAACTAACCACCACATATAATCACACAGTTTTGGCAACACACTCACAAATGGTCATTAGGAAACATTTTCTGTTTTAAACTTGTGGACTCTGAGAAAAAAAGATACCTACCAAGAAGGGCTCCTAGGAGCTAGCTGGGATAAAAACAAAGCCTAACAGTCATTTCTACACAGGGGCCTCTCAGGCTTAGCGCACCTCGTAGAGAAGCTTGCACTGAACTACCTTTCGCTGCATTGGTCTGCCTGCCTGCATGGTGTTCCTGCCTTTGGAGCCCTTCTAAAGGACTTCCTGGAATCCTCTTTCAGCCAATAGGACTAAGGCTTTCCCCAGCAATTTGGAGCTGTGCAGTTATATCTCCATCAACATCCTCACCAACCAATCAGAGCAGCTCCATTTATATCAATCGCGGAAGTGCTTTTTGGACCAATTGCCTTTTGGACCAATCAAGCTTGGAGGATTTGAAGTCCTCATTTGCATGAGGACAGACCAATCAGGGCCTAGGGGTATGGACTTTTCTCTATATAAGCCAGCTCCCCTCTGGCTCTAGGAGTGTACTTTCCCTTTTCACAAAAGACTGAAGGCTGCAGTCCCCCTGAGAAAACATCTAGAGCAGCTCAGGCTAGAGCAGAGCAGAGCAGAGCACTGAGGAGAGCAGAGCCCAGCTGTCTAGACACTAGGCCAAGAGGGGCCTGGACCCAGGGCTGCCTCCCAGCTAAGCTGTTTTCACAGCCATCCTGAGCTGTTTTGCACTGAATAAAGTTTCCCTTTTAGCTACACATAAAATTTGGGATTCCTGTTGGCATTTAATCGACACCAATGACCACTGGCTTACAAACTGTACATTGCTTCTATCTGTTTACACTGTCTGTGTCTGTGTCACATGTATCCTTCTTGGAGGTAATATCCAGTAATAGGTCAGGGCACCATCCCAGAATTACATTTCCTGGGTCAAATCTGACTACCCCTTAAAAACCAGGGGCACCAGTAAAGCTAAGATTTGTCCTACCTCAAGAAGTCCCGGTGAGGATTACAAAAACTATTAATCCGCACAGTGCTTTGTTAACTAAATGCCTGGCACGTAGCAAGCATTTGATAACTCGTGAAAATGTTCCCATCATTAAAGTATTTTCTGGACAGTAAATCTCCCAGGGGCAAAAATCACATGCTACATAGCTTTTGCAGCCCCTAAAGAAGTCACGTGATGATGGATCGATGGATTGAAGCGGGACAGAAAGTAGTATCTGATGGAAGTCTCAGCAGTGCATGTCTTCCGCTCTGATTCAGCAAGAGGCCTAACCCTGTTAACCTTGTTCCCTAATAGGAACCTCGTTTTATTCTTACCAGCCATGCAGTGACGAAAAGAAAATCATTGCTTTAAGGCTGACTTGCATTTCTTTATTAATCATTACTGTTCTTTACTGATCCCATGTTCAATATTTAAAAGCAAGTTACATCAGGGAAGCATATAACTTTACCAGTCTAGAAAGAGTTAAATAACACCTGAATTGAAACATCCTTGAGTGTTTATTTATGGCACCCTGTAGGAAAGTAACCATAACCCATTTCTCCCTTTTAGCAAGAAAGTCTCAGGAAGAACTCACGGCTCAATCTTTCACTGCAAGCATTTCATCCGGATAAATCTGAGCTCGTTAGCAGTGTTCATGTACTATGTGTCACGTTGAAGTCAATGAAGCCGAAAATCTCACTTTAGAAAGTTCTTCTAATCCTTGAGAGTCTAGCAGTGTGATGTTAATTATGACATGGCAGATTTTAAAACAAATCTATAAATATTGATGTGCAAGTCCTGGCATAATTCTGCGAATAGGCGGGAAAACAGGCAGTGTGCGTGTACTTTTGTCTAAATCAGGCCACAATAAATAAACCCAAGGAGCCCAATCAAAAGCTGTGAGTTTTCTAAGGGCTGAGTCAACAGCCCTAGCCGACAATGCTCTTCTGGTGGTTACACGACTCGCACTGAGACACAAAAGAATATCAAAAGTTGGATTTATAAAATAAATTTGTCCTGGGATTTTTTCTCCTACTATAATGTTTTCAATTCAAATTAGTGATGACAACTAAAACAAGGAAAACACTTGACTGTATCAACCTAATGAATTACGGCTCTGAACATGTCCCTTCTCTTAGAAGCATCCGGTGACACTCAAAGGACTTCAAGAAGACACCCAGCTGGGCACACCCGCTACACCAGGATCTGGCTACTGCCTAAGTCATTCTCTTCCTTCCCTGCATAGCCTTCCCTCCAGCGAAGGATCACCCACCTTTCCCTCAGAATCACCTGCACTCCCTGGCTTCCCAGTGGCTTTACTCATGCTGATCTCTCTCCAAGAGAGCATGTTTAAGGTTGTAGCCACTACGGATATTCCCTCAAGACTTTGCTCACAGGCCACTTCCCCCTTAAAACCGAGATTGCACCGGAGGGATTCCACACCTCCCCCTTCTCGCAATGCTTATCAGCAACACAAAGACAACCCAGTAAACATCACATCTACATTAAAATGGTGTGCTTGTCACGGAAACAGAAATAGAAAAGAAAACTCCTTGGGCCACACCCCCATCCCTCCCCCCCTTCTTCCAACTGGATTGCTGCCGGCGATGAGATGGCCCTTTTCAAATGGATCCTCTTTCCCTCTGCGCCCGCTGCATGCAGTTTCCCTTTTACTCTGGCCCCGAATGCGTCCCATCTTGTGTAACAGTTGTTCATGCTCGGACTCCTCTAGTATTTCCCCAGCTGTTTCCTGAGAGCAGGAATGGAGGTGTATTCGCCAGGTACCACCCACACTGCTTACCAGAGAGCGTTGCCCAAAGTAGCTGTTCCACACTTTGGCGGCCTGGCGATGGGGACAGACAAATGAAAGGAGGCACGGTCTGGGAAATCGGGCCAAGATCACTTTCAAGTGCCCACACACTAACCGTTCTGTCCACGGCGATCGCTGTCTATCATCTCCTTCGTTTCATTTTTCAGATAATTTTCTCCCCCTCTCCCCCCAGAGTTCTGTTTATTCCGTTCCCACTGTGATTTTCTTAACGTTTCGGTTCTCCAACCACTTTTCTGAGTGAGAACAAAGTGTCGTGTCCCGTGGTTAAAATTAAACGATGGCCACTCTCCTCTCAATTCACACTCAAAACAAAGAACTATGACTAGAATTTTTCAATTGTAAATTTTGCTCAAATCTTTGTTATCTCAGTTAGAATGTACACGCACAAGCATACAATTAGTTAATGTATCAGTATTTCATGGGGTCATGTAAAAAGAACATGATTTTTTAGGTGTTTACTGAACAACAGAACCACTCTTCCAACCCCTTAATATTCCCATTGCATCAAGAGGTTCAAAATAGCTGAAACCGGTTTGGCTCAGAGGATAGAGCGTCGGCCTGCGGACTGAGAGGTCATGGGTTCAATACCCGTCAAGGGCATGTACCTTGGTTGCGGGCACATCCCCAGTGGGAGGGGGGGGGAGTGCAAGAGGCAGCTGATCAATGTTTCTAACTCTCTGTCCCTCTCTCTTCCTCTCTGTAAAACATCAATAATATATATATATCAATATATATGTTTTATTGATGTATTGATGTATATATATATTAAAGAGGTTCAAAATAGTAAAGTCTGTTTTTCTTAGGGGTGACATTTTAAAAAATTGTATTAAAAAACTGATTTAAAAATATAGATATACAGAAGCCAGGTGCACTGATTCATGCACCCAGAGGATCCCTCGGCCTGGCCTGTGCCCTCTCGCAATCCGGAACCGCTCTGGGGACGTTGGATTGGTGGTGTCAGCCCAATCTCCGTAGACTAGGCCAAGGCATCGCACCAGTGCACAAATTCGTGGACCACCAGGCCTCTAGTATGCATATAAGATCTTTGATTAATCTCTTCCTGCCCTCCCTCTTCCCTCTGAGATTCATCAGCCTGTTCCATGTTTCTATGCCTGTGCATTGAGCATCTGCCCTCTGGTGGTCAGTGTGCATCATAGCTACTGGTCAAATGGTCAAACGGTCAAATGGTTGCTTAGGCTTTTAGATAGATAGATAGATAGATAGATAGATAGATAGATAGATAGATAGGTAGGTAGATAGATGATAGAGATGATAGATAGATAGAAGATAAGATATTTTAGTATCTAAAATAAAATAAACTGACATACAGTAACTCCAATTTTCACAATAGAGAAAACACACAAAAAACATAAATTTTGTTAATTCCATTTTACAAATGGTTTAATACAAAATGCAGAATTTTCCTCTCAGACTTGAGCTACTACTCTGTGCCAAACATTACTATAGACTTTTATATACTAATAATCAAGTCAGGCCAATGAAAAAGACTTTTATTTTGCCGTGGCCAGTGTGACTCAGGTGGGTGAGGTCGCCCCAGGGACCTAAAGGTCTCAGGCTTGGTTCCAGTCAGGGCACATGCCTGCATTGTAGGCTCAATCCCTAGTAGGTGGCATGCAGGAGGCAGCCCACTGATGTTTCTCTCCCTTCCTCTCTCTCTCAAATCAATAAAAACATATTTTTTTAAAAAGCACACTTTTACTTTGTGTTTCTTAATGTCTATCCACATATAGATACATCTATTTGTCGATAGATAGGTATACACATATATACCCATAAACATCACTTATATTGTTTGTGTTTTTCCATTTGCTGTGAGCTTTGATTCGTGATTCAATCATACCCCAGGCAAAAGTGCTATGGAAACATACAGTGCACCTTCCTTACATACTCAAAGTACAGCACTTAGTCTTTCTCCACCCTGCAACTGCTAAGCACCATGACATTTTGTTTTCAAAGAGATCGCATTGCCTTGATGAATATTACAATTCCTCAAAGAATTATTCTTTTCTTTAAAGTATTTATTTTCCAGAACTTGAATGGACTATTTCTTAAGGCCCAATTTATCTCTAAAAACTTTTAGTCCAATGTCCCCAATACATTATTATATTATGAAATTATTATGAAGACTAATGCCAGAAAAAACAAATTTCTGGGCTGTGCCTTTCAACCAATAGGTATCAAGAATGTTAAACTCTTATCTGCTAGAAACAAAACAGCTCTGTCTAGGGAGAAGGAAAAAAAAGAAAAAGAAAAAAAAAACTTGCTATTTTTCTGTTTCTCCTAAAGTACATACTTCAATAGGTTTGCAAAGCATGATGGTCCAATAATAGTCTGTATTTTTTTCCAGAGAAAGTCTAAAATTGGAAACTTATTGACAATCTGTGAGGGGTCTTTAGAAAATCATCTATCAATTTAAAAACAAAGGCCTAAGTGTGCACATATCCAAAAAGAAGGTCTAATAAAAGTGATAAGAAAATTGAGATGTTTGTTTCCATTTCATTCTTTTAGTCTTAAAATCTCCATAACACATGATATTTCAGAAACCTTTCACTTTCATCAAGTACTGCCAACCAACCAGATCCAAGAATCATTGATTTAAATTTTTTTCAACTGAAAGCAAAATCTTTTTCTTAGGGAAAATCCACTTTTTGTAGCTCTGTGAGGCCCTGTTCTATTAATCTCAAGTAATCTTGAGATTTCAGCTGTTAGAAGATAAACTATTGTCTTCATTTCTGCATAATATAAATGTTATTATTCATGTTATAATTACTCTGCATAGTTGGGAAATAATTTTAGACAAAGGAAGTAAATGTTTAAATACAATAAAAATTTTACGGTCTATGAATAAGGCAGTTCTTTTAGAATTCAGCAACTGGATAAAGTTTCTCTTTTTTGAAAAGCAATGTGCTGGATGAGGACACACATGTAATACCTTGATCAATAAAGAAATTAAAAAAAAAAAAGAAAAGCAATGTGCTTCATCTTTTCTGAATACAAGAATTAGAAAATGCACTAATAGTGTTTCTCTTTCTCACTTGGCTCCCAGGAAGCTCAGGGCTGAATTAAGAGTTCATTCATAATAAATGTTTCCTGCTCATACTTAAGCATATTCTCTTCATGTTTACATTATTTTTTTTTTTTTAGTTCATGGTTATTTATTTCTATTTTAAATATTCCAATATATCTAAATTTACACACACACACACACACACACACATATAGAGACAGTAAGCTCATTAATTTCAACAAGAAGTTTATTCCAAACCATTTATTGTGCATCCACTATATGTTATTCCCTTCTAGAAGATGGGAATGTAGTACATTTTATTTTTTAAATATATTTTTATTGATTTCAGAGAGAAGGGAGAGGGAGAGATAGAAACATCAATGATGAGAGGGAATCATTGATGGGCTTCCTCCTTCATGCCCCCTACTGGGGACGAAGCCCACTACCCGGGCATGTGCCCTTGACCAGAATTGAATGCGGGATCCTTGAATCTGCAGGCCAACACTCTATCCACTGAGCAAAACTGGCCCGGGTTGTAGTTCATTTTAAAAGATGATTTTCATGAGAAAAATGGATAGATCTAACTGTATCCTGGGGACGGGGATAGGGGCAGTTGACAATCAAACCAAAGTGAAGAAATTGGAAGGTTGTTGTTGTTTTTTTAATTCCTTAAAAGAAAAGCGTGCAAACATCAATTTAACCCTCACAAGGAGGAAGTTAAAATAGGGAGTGTTTTGACGGCTGCTTGTAGGAAAACTGGTTACTTAACTATGCAATCTTCTTCTCAAGTTCCTGCAATAAAAGCAGCTTCATCCTTGGGCCTGCGCTGAGCACCAAGAACACCACTCATGAAATAAAAGCTCTTACATAAATCGCCCCCTAATAACAGAGATCGATTTAAACATTCTAACCTCCCAGAAAGGGGGCTCTGGGTCTTAGATTTCCTACTTTGGAACTTCTGATGAAACAAATAAGTAGCACCTATTGGAGCAAGCCAAGAAATACGCCGCCCTTTGTGTGGCTGACCAGGCAAGAATAATTGTTATCTGGTAACGCAGTTCCCTTTCGTAGATGACTTCAAGGTTGGAGGGCCTCCGTTTGCCCTTGTTTTCAGCTCTGTTTTGCTCTACTGGCTTGAAAATATGTGTCACACGGTGACCTCAGGTTGGCCTGCGTGGTGCCAGCTTGGTGCTGAGAAAGGTATTGGAATTTACAAGGATTTTGCCTTGGCCTCCACTCTCAGGGTGCAGTGTGCTCATACACACTTGAACGTGTTGCTGGCTCACAACAGCCTCGTGGTTAAGGAAGCGGCCCGGCAAGACTGCCTACAGATGCATGGTGGGTGCTGTCTGCCCCAGCCATTGAAAATAGAACAGTACATCTCAGGGCAACCTTCTTGTCTTCTCTTTGCACCAAAAACTGTGTAGCAATTGTCATATTTCAGATAAGGCAAAGTCTGGGGCTGAATAGGAAGTATGCGCATTGAGGCTTCTTAGACTAACAATTAAAAAAAAAAAAATAGCAGAGCTGCCTGTGTTTCACTGAGAAACTAACCTAAGACTTTTTTTTTTTAAGTGGTGTCATGCCTTGGTGACTTTCTAAAAGAATCCAAATACTGGAATGACCAGAAACTTTTTTAAGTAATTGGGAGCTGTGCCTCAAAGGACTCAGAGAAGCCACAAATGAAATGTGACCACTGATCTTGAAAAATCAAAGCACGCTGATGAAGAAAAAAGCAAATCAAGGAGAATGTTAAAGGACCCCACGTGTGTTCCCAAAATGCTGCAAGGGGAATTTTAGAACTGGGGTAATTTGTGCAACAGAACTCAAATGTGTGGGACAAAAATAAGCTTTGGTCAAGATCGCCAAACTTAAGAACACAGGTGCAGAAACCGTAACTTTATTGTATTACACGGGAGGGAGAAGAGCCATTGAGAGTCAGATGTTTCCAGATCTTGGCACTCGACACCTCGCTCTCACACCCTTGAGTTAAATCACATTAAACACAAAAAACACCCGCGAGATGACCCATTTCGGGAAGGCGCCCAAGTCTCCCCTCCTCCCTCATTCCCTTTTGGGTCCCTAATCCTGCGCTTTCTTTTAATGTCATTTCGTTTCTAGAAAAGTCCCTCGTATCTTTCGCTGTGATTATCTCACTGTACAAATCTCTGAAGAGGCAAGAAGCGGGGTTGCACTCCGCGCGGACAGACGTCTTTTCTCCTGCCCGGGCGCTGAGGGAGCCGCGTCCAGCTTTCGCTGAGAAGGAGGTGACTCAGGGGCGGGAGGCTGGAAACCCCTCGGTTCCCTCATCTTCTCCCTTCTTTCTGTCCGCTTACACACTCCCCGCCCCCTCCACGCCCTCTCTCAGCCCCCCTGCACCCCAGGCCGTTCTGACCGCTCTTCTGCTGGGCGCTTTGGAGTTTCCTCCCTGCTTCTCCCTCGGGCCCGGGAGGCGCTCGCAGGGGGAGACAGACCAGACGAGGAGCCGAACAAGGGGCCAGGCGGATGGACTCCTCCAGGGGAATAAAAGCCTAATGGATAAACTTTCCGCGCTGCCTGATCGCGGTTAAGTATTTTGTGGGTGAGCGAGCATATTAATCATTTCATGGTGTTCAAAGCACCCATGTCTTTTGCCCTATGCGTTCGTCTGTGTAACAGACTTACATGCCGCTTACCATGTACCAACCAAGAACGGTCTAGACGCTTGTAGAATACGATCCTCTTTGCTTATAAAATATTTTAGGCGACATCAAATCCATATGTACTTTTCGAACGTCCCTGATATATATATATATATATATATATATATATATATATATATATATATATATATATATATATAGTGACATTTGAAAATATATAAATTATATATATAAATTATATATATAATTTATATATATATTTCGAACGTCCCTGATAGTTAAAGCAGTTAAGACTACTAAGAAAAATAAGGGGAAAGTATACCCCATTGATACTTTATTGCAAGTAAACCTTTTCCCTATTTGCAATTTTTCTCAGTTATTGCAATTAAATACACCAGTATGTTGGTGGTGGTTGGGGAGGGGAGGGGAAAAGAGGAAAAACTTCTTTTCTTTTCTTTTCTTTTCTTTTCTTTTCTTTTCTTTTCTCTTTTTTCAGCGACTGCCTCAAGTTTTGACGTTGGAAAGTGACCGCTAATTTGCTCGGCGGGGAGCGTTCACTGCACCTGCGGGCACCCGCTTTCAGGAGAAGCAGCGGCTGGGAGCCCTGAAGGTCGAGTTCGCGCGGCGGTCCCGCCGCGGCCTGAGCGCAGCGGCCACGGCCCCGGCCCCTCCCGCGGGCGCCCCGCTCTCCTCGGGGCCGCGAGGGGGGGGCCGGCGTCCTGGGAGGCCGCGGCGGGCGGGCGGCGGCCGCTGGGCTCCGCCGCGCGCCGGGGACTCGGGTGCGGAGCGGGCGGAGGCCGGACCCGCCCTGAACCCACAGCCCGGCGGGGGGCGGGGGGAGGTGTCGCCGCCCCGGAGGCCCCGCAGTCCCGAGCTGACCCGGGCCGGCCCCGCCGCCTGCGCGCTGCGCCCGGGGTTGAGTTTCCGAAGTCGGGATGGGACGGGTCGGGTTTCCGTTCACACGGGCTGCAGGCCCCGCGGCGGGGATGCGGAGGGGGGGAGGAGGGAGGTGTGGGGAAGGGGTTTGGGTTTAATGAGAGCTTAGCGCGCTGCCGGCTGCAGGTCCTGCCCAGCTCCCCCGCCCCGCCGGCCCGGTCTTCCCCGCGTCCTCTCCTTCTCTCCTCCCGCCGGCGCCGGGGCAGGGGAGGGGGAGAGCCAGTCCCAGGGACGCCCCAGCGGATCCCCAGGGAAAAAATGGCTCGGACCCGGCGAGAGGTGGTGGGGACTGACAGATGCCTCTTTCCCGGAGGCTTTTAGCCGCCAAGCACCGAGCTGTCCGGCGCCACGAGCAGAGTCTCCGGCCGGCCGGCCCCCGGCCCCCGGCCCCGCGGCTCCGGGGCGAGCAGACCGGCCGGCTGCCCCGCGGAGACGCATCCGCGGAGACGCACCGGTTCAACCATCGGAGCACCGAAAGAGACGCCTGGAAACATGTTTTAAAAGCACATCCAGAGATTCTACCACCCGCGGTGCCCAATGCACTTTAAAAAAAAAATAATGGACACGAATTTGAAAACAAAATTTAGAAAACAAATTCAGTTTCCAGAGCGGTTTCCCCATGTCCCGGATTCTAATGAAACCCACCGCTGCGACCCGCACATGAGCAGGGAGAGTGGGAATTACGGTTTATGTGAATACATCCGAGCCCGGGAAAACTCGAACTTGAAAAAACGACTAAAATTGTGTCCTGAAATACCCGCATTTTACGCCCTAGTCCTTCCGGCCACCAAAATAAAAAACACGACTCCAGGCACGGTTTACTCGGCGGGATCCACTATCCGCAGTCCCAGTGGAGGGGAGGGGGGGAGAGAATGGAAATAACTGACTTACAGCAGCAAATCGAAAATCGTGGGTGGGGGAGGGGGGGGAGGGCAACCTCAGACCATCCCGACCGTCAGGGGTTCGGTACCCGGTCGGGGAAACTCACGTCCTTATCTGTCCGCAGCCCAGAGGCCGCAGAAGCAGCCTCGGGAGTTGCCGGGGAGAAAAATAACTTTGATTTAAGGTTTAAAAAATAAAATAAAATAAAATAAAATAAAATAAAATAAAATAAAATAAAATAAAATAAAAAAACCCCAGAGGGCAAATGTGACCGCCAGGGTCAGCCGGTAAGCAGTTTGGGTCCTGCCCAGGGACTGCCGAGTGGAACGGCGGGGAGAAGCCGCGGCAGGCGCCTCCCCACGACACACCCGCGCGCTCACCCCGGGCCACGCGCTGGGGTTGTGCTTTCCACCCAAACCGAGGCTGAAGCTGCCCCGGCGGACGGCGGGGGTGGGTTGCGGGGGAAGGAAGGCCAAAGCCCGCGGCCCACGAGCCCGCCCCGCACCGGCCGGCCCTCGCGGCGCCCGCGCCCGTGTCCGCGCGCGTCCCCAGCGAGCGATCGGCAGCCCGGCCCTCCCGCGCGCAGCGCCGCCGCCCCAGGTGTGAAGCCGGTTCCCACGCTTCGGCCCCGGCCGGGAGGCGGGCGCGGGCGCGGGCGGCCCCACCCCCCCCGCCCCAGCCAATCGCGGGCCGCGCCGAGCCCGAGGGGGCGGGGCCCGCCGGGGAGCCGGGGGCCCCGCGGGAGGGAGGCGTGCGCCCCGGCCCCGCCCGCCGGGGGGGCGTGCCCGGCGCCGGTCTTGCCGCGGAGCCGGGCTGCGGCGTGGGAAACAGCCCGGAGGAGCCGCCAGCGCCGCCGCAGCGGGAGCCGCGCCTGCCGGGCCCGGGGAGGGGGGCGAGGAGGAGGAGGAGGAGGAGGAGGAGGCCGGCGGGGAGGTCGCTGGGCCGCGCGCGCTTCGCACCCGTGTGCCCGGCCGGGCTGCGCCCCGCGCCGTCTCCGCCGCGATGAAGCGCCCTTGCGAGGAGACCACCTCGGAGAGCGACCTGGACGAGACCATCGACGTGGGCAGCGAGAACAATTACTCCGGGTGAGCACGCGCGCGGCGGGCGCTGCCCGGAGCCCGGGGCGTCGGGGCGGGGGGAGCTTTGTGTAGGACGGCTCCTGGGCGATCTCGAGGCTCCTTTTCCGCGTCGTCCTAACGAAGAGGGGAAAGTTTTGCAGGAGAAACTCAGGGACGTGCGTGGAGTGGGGCGAGGGGTGTCGGTTTGCACCCCAGTGGGGGAGCGCAGCGGACCGGGACGCGCCCGGGGATGCTGCCCGGCTGTCAGCACGAGGCCGGCGGGCCAACAGGTCCCCCGACACTGACCCTGCCGAAATGGGCCAAGAGCAAAGAAGGGGAAAAAAAGGATGTTTTTAAAGAGACTAAAAAAGATAAGTTGCTTTACGGTGAAATTAAAGCGACTTGCAATGTCCCGGCTAAGTGGGTTGCGCTCTCCAGGTTGGCCATGTGTGTCTTGGCTGACAGTAGAGGAGTGAGGTACAGATATAAGAAGCATCGATTCGGGCATTTATTTCTTTTGATTACTGGTTCTTAGGTCTGGAAAAGATCGGGGCCGTGATCACCATTCATTCCTACTTGAAAAGTGAAGCCAGACCTCCACTTTCCAGTGACAGGGGGAGATTACCGAGACATTTTAGTGCCAGGCGGCTCAAATGATAATTGCTTCTAATTGGCAACCCCCAGAAGCACCTTCATTATTTATCTGCAACTGTCACTCAGAGAGCAAAATTCTTCCTATCTTTTGGAAAACTTTCAATACTGTTGTTTTGTGTCTCCCCCCCCCCCCCCCCTTTCAATGCTGTTCTTCTAATACATACAAACCAAAGCCTGATTATCAGCAGGAGCAAAGATATTTACACCAAACGTTGCTTACAAAGTATCTTCCAATGATTAAAGTGTTGGTCATCTTTAAAAAGAACAGAAAAACAGAAGATGTCCTGTGAAAGGCGAAGCCAGTTGAGAATGGGTGGGAAGGAGGAAGACAGTTCATTCAGAAATAAGATCCAGACGTGAGAAGATGAAGTAATAACAACCTGATCCGTGCAACATTTCCAAGATGGAAGGACAAATAGCAGGAATGCTGGAAAAATCTGAGAATATGAAGAATTATAGAACCCATGAGTTATGAAGAGTAATAGATACAAACTAGAAAGGATGGTGAAAGTGCTAAGTGGCAAAATAATGATTTGATTGAATTCTCAGTATAAAATACCTTTTCATTGGGAAACTCAAGACGAGTTGCTGCTCCTAGAGGTTTAGGCTTAGGTTGAGGGCGCAAAGGTACAAGTTTCACTTTCAAAGTAAAACCTTTACCTGGTAGTGGATCTGATTTCAATGTTCCTATCAGAGGCATTTTTACTTTGGAGCATTCTTTTGGAAGATTAGTATACAAAACATTAAATTTGTCATTTTTTTCCCGTTGTAAGATATGGCTAATTGAAATAGTAAGATAACTTGTGTTTATTTTAAAGATTGCATCTAGAGACAACAGTGTGACATGTGACGATCGTATATCTGTTTGGTAATGGTGCTAAACATGGCCTTTATTTTAAAATAGCTTTGTTTTGTTCAGTCGGTCTGACCAGAAAGAGGAGGAGGATGCTAGAGATAAGTTGAGTTTTAAGAAACATTTACGAGCGGCACTAGGAAGTACTAATATTTAATTTCTCACCCTGACCGCCCATCATTATTTTACTAGGAAACTTAATAAAAGTGTAGGGATGTTTTTGCCAATGGATTTGGCATCTACATTACACATTAAAACTTCTCTTTTTTTAAGCCACCATTCATTCCTACTTGAAAAGAGATATAGGCTGAAAGCAAAGTATGTAAAGAGTAAAAGCAAGAATTAAGAATAAAGCAACACAGACCTCAACTGCGAAATCACTCTCAATATTTAATGGGTGGCATCAAGCACTCAGAAGAAACTATTGTTATGTTAATAGAGCACCTGACATACTCTTCCTATTTCCTAGGCAAAGTTCTAGCTCTGTGATTAGATCGAATTCTCCAACAACAACGTCTCAGATTATGGCGAGAAAGAAAAGGAGAGGGGTATGTGATTTTTTCCCCCCTTTTTATTTCATGTTATGCAGCCTAATGTGTAACAGTTGTGTGTTTTTTCATTCTGAGTAATTTTATCATTTGTGTATTCATAAACGTTTGTTTTGCTTTCTTTGGGATAGATAATAGAGAAAAGGCGTCGAGATCGGATAAATAACAGCTTATCCGAGTTGAGGCGGCTGGTGCCAACTGCTTTTGAAAAACAAGTAAGCTATCCTCACCCCTGACCACCCCAACCAGAAAGCTCAAAAAACCCGATTCCCTCATCTGGGAATGTGGGTTCCCGTTAAAGCTTATTAAAATAATGGTGTATGTGCCCTGATCTGGCACAGAGCAGTGATTTCAATAAAATGCTTTGTTGTGGCAAAACTATTAAAAACATAATCCATCGTGAAGTTGAAAAACATTTCCATTCTTGAGCTTATTTTCCCCTTAAGGGTAACAGTGTTCATGCTTTCTCTGTTCTTTCTATGAGGACCAGTGGTGGTTTTGTTTAAAACCAAGATGTATGTGGTATTCTTTAAAAAAAAAAAAAGAAAAAGAAGAAGAAGAAGAAGAAGGATATCATGTGTGAAATTTCATTTTGTTTCAAACAGTTTAAGAAAAATAAGCTTTTTAATTTAAAAATTACCAAAGCTCAGGAAGTAATATCTCCAGCTCTATTTATCTAAATAATTTATACTAATGTAATTTATTTACCAACTCACACGGTTTCATTTTTAATCCCTGGGTTAACAGAATAATGCTCAATTTGGAGCATCTTTTTGGAAGTTTGGTAAAAATCGAACTAGCCATATGCCCTTTTCAGAATTCAAGTATTCCTTTACAAAAAAAAAGAATTTTCACACTTAACAGAGTAGGAAGCCAAATATGTAAATCTTTCTTTGTCGTTTAAGAAAAGTTTCTCCTCCTGCCACCATGGCGAATGGCACAGATTTCTAAGAGCATCTTTCAAAGAATGCGGCCATCATAACCTTGTTGAAAATACTGTCAATTTAATTCAAATAGAGTATAAGACAGCAGTTGTTTGTTTACTTTATTTTGTTGTTTATTTCATGAACCAGACAAACATTACAAAGCCCTCAGCAATTATCCAGAAACTACAATTTTGTTATTAGTCACGTTCACTGAAACTACTGTATATCTTCATGGAAACATTGAGCACTGACAGAAGTACAAGATGTAATATGCTATTGATTATACAGTTTTAAGAGAAACACAGGCACCCATTCTATGTGCTGAAACTGCCTTTGATTAGGCAAATGTAATGTGAAAACTATAGTTTTGATTAGTAGCAGTAGGCTGAAAATGAAAATATTATTTAGAGAGATTTTTACTTTGAGTACTGAAATATCCTGCTATGAGGAGCCATCAGTTTGGTGTGGTTTTTGTTGTTCTTTTTCTTTCTTTTCTTAAATATCAACTTAAGACAAGTCTTAAAAGAAAACTTCAGTTGTTTGGCAACTAGTTACCATAAACACAGACTTTCCCATTTGCTGAGCTTGGCTACCAACCCTAGTGAGCTGGCCCTGTCACAATATGATTAGAAGGGTATTTATTCAAGCAGTTTGAATAACTGGCATTGAGCTGCTAATTTTCACAAGTAATGCATAGGAACCTGAAATAAACTTCTATTTCCTTTTCTGAAAAAGACATATTGATTTAATTATTTAGCTCTTCCAGGAAATTAGAAGCCACCCACGGCAATCTGAGACAGTTTGAGGTGGCACTTTTTTTCATTTGGTTTCCAGAAGTTGCCTTATTTTAAAAAGTGGGGACATAAAAATACATTTCAAAGACAATTTTATTAAGAACTATTTTAAAGGGTTTAAATATCCTTACACGTTGCTGATGTTTACTGGATAAGTAGTAAATTAAGCTTGCTTATTTATGATCTTGGAATTCACAGTGACACCTGCTGGTAAAGACTGGAAAACATATTAAGAGTCTTCCCTTTTTTATTTTTGGTTCTGCTTACCCGTGGTCTAGTATGAATTAAAGACTTATTAGAATTTTTTATTTTTATTTTATCTTATTTTTCTAGCTAGAAAGTAAAGATATTTTATTTTAAAATGTTAGAAGATCATTAAAAGAGATATGTCCATTATATAACCAAGAATGTTGAATATTTGGAAACTGTAAATCTTCTAAAATGTGGCAGGCACTTTCAGAGAGTAAATATTGCAAATTATCCTACCATATGTCTTCTTTAATACCAATAATATTTGGTATAATGAAAAATACCAAGACCAAATAATTATTCAAAGTCACCATGTCAGGGTTCAACAGTAATTTGAGATTCTATTTTCTTATCCTCCAGAGTTGTATTCAACTGATCTAGATTTGAGTATTATATAGGACTACTGAATGTTTTATATAATTAGATAATGAAATAAAATATACTTTTATTAACAAGCAAAGTAAAAATATCAAGTATATATTGATAAGGAACTGATTGGATGCAAAGTTTAAGATTTTCGCAATTGTAATTTTGGTAGAGTAATATTGGGGAGTATAGTTACTCTTATGATAAAAATATTATATCTTTTAACCTTTAAAGGTTGAAATGGCAACTATCTGTCATTGGGTGTGACATAGTAATTAGAGTTTTCATTTAAAGTTTGGAAGGGATTCAGATTTTTCTGTGAAAAAAAAAAATTAAACATAGAATTTCCTAGTGAGAAGGAAAATTGAAAATCCAGTATAAAATATCCCAAATTTTGTTTCCATAGAACTTATAAGACTTTATTACTTGTTTATGCAGGGATCTGCAAAGTTAGAAAAAGCTGAAATATTACAAATGACAGTGGATCATTTGAAGATGCTTCAGGCAACAGGGGGTAAAGGTAAGTAGGTGACTTCGTTTTCCCCACCCCCTTCCACCTCTTTTTTCCACCTCTCCCCCCCCCCTCCCTTCCCCTCCCCAAGATTGTAAGGAAGTCATAGTCGAATGGCTCTTTAACAAGCTGAGATAGGAGGTCGCAGATTAAAGCTGTGGAAATCAATGCTAATGGCAGGATTGAACTCGTGGGAAAGAACTTCTGGAACAAAAGAAACACTTGACCCTGGGCTTGTGTTTGCTTTCATAATACTGTGGGAGTAAAGCTTCATTCACAGCAGCCTGGTCAGAGATTTGTTTGGGACTTCAGAAGCACATGCTGGAATCTGCACAGAAAGACAAAACAAACACACAAACATAAACAGGAGGTTAAAGGCAATCTTTTCTCTTTTTCTTCTTTCTCTTTCCCCAAAGCCCCCCTTAAATCAGAGCTGGAACTCAGTGTAATGCGGCTGTTCCAAAGGAAGTGACTCTAGAATTACTCTCATTGTTTTCAGATTTTGCTTGGTTTTGGATTCAGACCAGACAGAGCATCTGAAGTGCAGGTAGTGAATCTGTACTGGAAACCGTTAATGGGAGAGTCGTTCCTAACCAGAGCAAACAGGAGCAGGTTCCCTAGAGAGATGTCCTCTGTGTTCCATAGTGATTTGGGGAAGAATTGTTTAGTGGGTCAGGGACAGGCCCTTATTTCATGCTAAAAGTACACTTGAGATGGAAAGCTGTAATGTTCATTCAGATTTCATCATCCCTATTCTCGCTTAGACTGGATTTCACCCTTTTGTATCTTTTTCACCCTTCAAACAAACCTTTGGTATTCATCTTAGCCAAGGATGTTATCTATAAATGTATATAAACCAACAGAATGGTTGCTATGATGCATACTGACCACCAGGGGGCATATGCTCAATGCAGGAGCTGCTGAGCTGCAGTGACTTGGCAGCAAGGGTTCTCAGATGATGCACTCCGAAACCAGAGAGGAGGGAGCCCGATTCCTCATAGGGCCACGCAGTTCCAACTTCGGCTGTGGGCTCTGTTGTTGCTGGGGTACTGTCGGGCCCTGAATCTGATTTGCTGCACACTTGCTTTTGCATTCCACACTCTGTAGGACAGCAACTATGCAGAGTGCCCTCTCACACTTGGGGAAACCTCAGGGGATGTCAGAGAGCTGGTTTTGACCTGATCCCCACAGGCCAGGCTATGGGATCCCACCTGCCGAGAGACCCACACACTCTGAAGATGCCAGGGAAGAACCGTATGGGTTGGCTCCAGGTTGTATCTGGCACATCTCGCCCAGGTCCCGCCCTGCTGGCCACCTTCTAATTAATTTCTTTTTAATGTGTACAAATGTGTGCATCTGGTCACTAGTTTAATATATTTGACAACTGGATAAATACAAGACACCACAAGGGGCTAAGTGCTGCTGCACCTCTACTCTAGAAGCTTCTCGGTGCTTTTCATCAGCCTTGTACTATGTAGTGTCATAGTTTGCCCTAGATGAAGGCAGGAAAAGGGCATTGGAGACAAGTCACTGTTTACCAGTTGGTACGGAAGTAGTTCGGTATTTAACTCCACTATGGCCATACTGATGAGGACCCATGGGACACAGTCCTGGCCATCACCTCTAAATCCAAGACCAACCAAAATCTGAAAACAACACGAGAGCAATTCTAGAGCCACTTCCTTTGGGACAGCTGCATTACACAGAGTTCTAGCTGTGATCTAACGGAAGTTTGGGGGAAGGGAAAGATTGCCTCTAATCTCATGGCTTTGTTTCTATGTTTGTGTGTCAGGGAGGCCGATCATTGTACAAAGAAGCCCATATGGTGTGACTTACCCTTGGTTTCACCTTCTCAAGGAACCATTCTGAATGAATTTTTAAATTCCTGTTCATTAAAATGTAACCCTAAGTATAGGATGCAAACAGGCTTACATAATGGAGAAGAGAATGGATGAAATCTTAAGAGCTGAGGATCCAGCCCAGGTTGGCCACTGCCTCCCCTGTGACCGAACACAGAAAAGTGCTCTGTTGCACTGTGAGGCCTACACTAGTGCTCTGAGCGCTAAGGCCCCCCCCAGCCCCACGTTCCCATCTGCACCAATGGCGTTAGTGGTGGTGCAAGAGAAGTTGTTTGTTTGCTCTGCCTCCCTGGGCATCGTTAACCACAAGACTGAGAATTCTTATCAACATTCCAAATATTTGGCCTGAGCTACGTACTTGTAAAGAATAATATTGTTCTTATGCCTTACTATCAAAATTAAGTTGAGTCTTGGTTGCTATTCTTGGCTACCTGAACAGTCCTAAAATTCAAACCAGAATAGAGCAGGAACACACATTTCCAAGCAAGCACATACAAGTGGCCTGACTGCCAGGTCCTTAAACAGGTCACCACGCTGAAGAGTACGTGGACCTTGAAGAAGGGGGGCTGGCCGTGTGGGCTTATATCACCCAAGGCCCACAACTGCTATCAGGGCCTCATAGTGTGCTGATGTCGTAGAGCAGTGGCCGGCAAACTCATTAGTCAATAGAGCCAAGTATCAGCAGTACAACGATTAAAATTTCTTTTGAGAGCCAAATTTTTAAAACTTAAACTTCTTCTAATGCCACTTCTTCAAAATAGACTCGCCCCGGCCCTAGTATTTTGTGGAAGAGCCACACTCAAGGGGCCAAAGAGCCACATGTGGCTCGCGAGCCGCAGTTTGCCAACCATGGTCTTAAAGCATGGACTCTGTAGTTGGGTTGCCCGTTTTCAAATCCTGGCACTGTCAGGTAGTTGCTCTGTGATGCTTGGTAAATTACTAACCCTCTCTGAGTCTCTGAGCCCCATTTTCCTCATCTGCAAAGTGAGAACAGTGCTGGTGTCCACTTCACAAGGGTGTGAGTCTGCCCACTTAAAGCTGTAGAGCAGTGGTGGCACAGGTGATGTTGTACAGAGCTATGTACTGTGCTGTGCTGTAATTTTTGGCCCAAGATTCATTCATAGGAGACAGCTGTTCATCATCATTTCCCTGACGGATAGAAGTTAGCATAATTTCTATTCCTTAAGATGCAACAGAGAACTCAATGATATACAGCAACCTGTAGCTGGCAAGCCACAAATTTCAAATTATTTCATGCCTGTTCATGAAAATTCTTGGAAGCTCAGAGGGTTACATTCTGGTGGTTCATTTTTTTTTTTTTTACAGTCTACCTTGATCTTGCCACACTTTTTAGACAGGATTTAGTAGAGTAACCTACATTTCTAAATCCCTCTGGATTTCTGAACTCGGTCTACACTGATGATCACCTCCTGCCTCTTCTCACATGGGAGACGGAGTCTGCAAAGGCCCACAGAGAACCTGAGGATGCTCCCGTGGAATCTGTTTCATGGAGGCGGCTCCTTGAGGGAGAGCTTTTCCTTCTAATCCCAGGGTCTTTGTTGCTAACTCTGCCTAAGTCCTCATCTTCCCCTTTCCATGATGCAGTCTTATATCAGCTTTGTGCTGTTGTTACTGTTCCAATAGGGTATTTTTTTGTTCCAGATGTGTGTTTTTTTGGGGGGGACTTCCAAATTTCAGTTAGAATTCTAGCTTTAGGACTTTTGAATATTATGACTACTATTTGCCAAAGAGCTTGAGATACAGAATAAGATAGTCTAATAATGAGTAGATGATAAATGAAACATTTTGTTTTTATTGGATTTTTTTCATACCAAGTAATGACAACATGTTTTCATTTTATTGATTTAAAAATAGCCACTGAGAGTCAAGAATCATTTTTTTTTTAAATTTAAGATACAGTAAGTGATGGGGCAAGAAAAGTCCTTTATTCGAAAGTCCCCAAGCCGCTGCCCAGAGAGTGTAGATGTTTCAGAAAAACCCTTTATTGCTCATGTGACAGAGACGGAGCCTGGAACTCTGTATCACCGTGAAGAAATTCGACTAGGGAATTTCACTGGTCCACAGTACAGAAGGAAAAACACCACTTTTTCCCCCTGGAAGTATGTGAAACATGCATGTTCTTTTTTTTTTTTTTAATATATTTTATTGATATTTTACAGAGAGGAAGGGAGATGGATAGAGAGTTAGAAACAGTGATGAGAGAGAAACATTGATCAGCTGCCTCCTGCACCCCCACCACTGGGGATGTGCCCTCAACCAAGGTACATGCCCTTGACCAGAATCGAACCCGGGACCTCTCAGTCCACAGGCAGAGGCTCTATCCACTGAGTCAAACCGGTTTCGGCGAAACATGCACGTTCTTAATCTCGTCCCCCCCCCCCCCCCCCCCACACACACACACTGTGAAGTTTCATTGCGAGAACAGCTGTAGCACCTAGCAATGCCAGGGTTGTCACAATGCCTGTGAACTGCAGAGCGTACTTTCTAACACTCTCTTGACTTCTGCACAAATAGCAGCTATAACTAGCTGGCAATGTTGTCAGAAAGGATTGTGGTTCTGCTTCAATCTTCTCAAAGACAGAGTGGAACCTGGTTGGTAGGCCTCCTTAGTAACTGGATCTCTTTCTCCTCTCTCTCTCTCTCTCTCTCTCTCTCTCTCTCTCTCTCTCTCTCTCTCTCTCTCTCTCTCTCTCTCTCCTGGCCCCCACTTTTGCTCAAACCTCCTCCTAGGCTACTTCGATGCCCACGCGCTGGCCATGGACTTCATGAGCATCGGCTTCCGCGAGTGCCTGACAGAGGTGGCCCGGTACCTGAGCTCCGTGGAGGGCCTGGACTCGGCGGACCCGCTGCGGGCGCGGCTGGTCTCGCACCTGAGCACGTGCGCCTCGCAGCGCGAAGCCGCGGCCATGACCTCCTCCCTGGCGCACCACCCGCACCCGCACCCGCACCCGCTGCACCCGCACCACTGGGCGGCCGCCTTCCACCCGCTGCCCGCCGCGCTGCTGCAGCCCGCCGAGCCCGCGCCCTGCCGCCTGGCCGCCCCGGACGCGCCCCCCGCGCACGGCTCCGCGCTCCTCACCGCCACCTTCGCCCACGCCGACTCGGCGCTGCGGATGCCCGCGGCGGGCAGCGTGGCGCCCTGCGTGCCGCCGCTGTCCACCTCGCTGCTGTCGCTGTCCGCCACCGTCCACGCGGCCGCCGCCGCCGCCACCGCCGCGGCGCACAGCTTCCCGCTGACCTTCGCGGGCGCCTTCCCCATGCTGCCCCCCAACGCCGCGGCCGCCGCCGTGGCCGCCGCCGCCGCCATCAGCCCGCCCCTGGCCGTGTCCGCCGCCGCCAGCCCCCAGCAGACCGGCGGCGGCACAAACAGTAAACCTTACCGGCCCTGGGGGACAGAGGTGGGCGCCTTTTAGGGTGCCCTTGAACTTGTCGCGCTGATAACGGAAAGGGCTGCATGGCAGCATCTGCACCCTGAAGGCAGCCAGACAGACGGATAGGTGTCTGCAGATCCAGCCAGGAAGAATAAAGCTATATGAGGCACACACCCCTCACACGTGGAAATGTGGTATTACCCATTTGTTTTCTTCCCCCCCCCCCCCCCCACCCTGTGGTTGTTGCTTGGTCCCTGACGTCAGCAGCTTTGGAGAACTGCACACCTGCTTCCATGTAGAATTGTCCCAGAAAGAAAGAAAGAAGAAAAAAAAAGACCGTGCCATTCAGCCTTGCATCGGTATCTCTACATTGGAGAAGGAAGAGGCCCTGTCTGAATTCTCTTGAAACTAGATGGGAAAAGGGGGAGAGGGGGAGGGAGAAATAGCCGTGTTTCACAAGTGCCTGAGCTAGTGACGTTTTGTTCTGAGCATGGGACATTGCACATGAGTGACGAGTGTAGACGTGAGGTTAAGCAGGGAAAGGGACCGCAGGCTTGCGTTAGGCTGCAGAGATACAAATGCCAGAGAAGAGTATCCTCTTGGCACCAGCAGGTTTTTGTTGGCCAAAAGGATTGCTGAAAATAAGTTTCGGGTTGAAAGACCTAGTTTTATCTCAGTTTGCTTTCTTTGTACAGACTTGCCAAGTGGTGACGCGCAGCAATACACTGGTATCGGCAATTACTCCCTCAGTGCCCAGATTAGCAAGCGTCCTGCCTTGTCTGCAAACCCCCAGGCACCTGTTTCTTTCATGGCTCAGAATATGGTGCTTCTTATAGAAACCATGCGTCTACAGAGTACACCCAGGAGCAGTTACCTACTGTGTGCCCGCCGGAGGCTAAGCTGATTCATGCCAACTTGAAAACTCCCAAGTTTGTAAAAGTGTAGCCTAATTTATTCAGTTTCATTTGGACCATTTTCTCACATGTATCCTCGTCATTTTGTCCCGATGACGTGTTCTGTCCTTGCCATCCTGTTGGGAGAAGTAGCATTTCTGGAGGGGATGAGACAGGGAGCTAGATAGGTAGCATTTGGAACAGAAAGCCACGATTTTTAAACGCTCTTTGTCAAGCTCAAGATTGCGTTTGACCCCAAATCAAGATGAATGTATGCAATGGGATGTACATAAATTAGTTTGTCCATGCCTAGACTAGTGCTACGTAATGGTGTTTTGGTTTCGTTTTGTTTTGTTTTTTATTTTGTTTAATGACAAAATAATCTCTTACTACATTGAAATTGAGCACATGAGATTTTATGTTTGAAAGATAAAGACACAGCATGTATTATTATGCACTTCATTTCTCTGCTGTGTGGAGAAAGCAATAAAGAAGAATGTTAAACATTATGCAAAATTATACTTTTAAATATTTGTTTTAAAATTACTGTACCTAGTCCTTTTTTGCATTACTTTGTAACCTTTTTCTATGCAAAAGTCTACATATCACTAATTAAATGAAGTCCTTTTTGACTATAATTTTTATGTGGATGAGTTGCTTTGCAGAATGTGAAGTTGATATGAATTTCAAGCAAGGCCTTCCTTCACTAACTAATTAAGCCAGGGCTTTTCTTTTGCTCTTTCACAGCTTTCTTGAAATTAGTTTTTATCTGAGCTTGTAAATCAATTAAGCATAGGTGAGTAAGACATTATTGAGAGACAGGAAGTGATCAGTTTCCTCTGCCTTTTATTCTTAACCATGGTTCTCAGAAAAGTGCAAATACAAGAACTCTAAATAACATGTAGTATACCGGACATAGGGTAATACAATACGCTAGCATGTGTCATACATTTTATCACTCAAAAACATTTGTAGTGTTTTTTAAAATCACATGCATACATGAAGGGCGTATATATGCCTCCTGGTGATGAATCCTCTCTGTCCACCTCAATGCCAATTTCTTTGATGCTCTAGGGATTATTCAGATATCCCCCCCTTCAATCAAACCAGAAAGAGACCATTCCCAAAGCTATTGGGCCAAATGTATGAAAAATTAAGAAAGAATGGTCTTATTATGCATTTCACTTATGCTCAAAGCTAAAGGAACAAGTGGAAGGCTTTTAGTTTTAAAAAATCAAGCGTTTAGTTTATCTAATTTCTTCTGTCTGGAAGTGGGTAAAAAAAAAAATGAGCAAAAACAGATCACCATGTTCCACCTCTGTGAGGCTCTCTGGTTATTAAGTTTTCTGTTAGCTCTGATGGAATTAGGTAGCAAATAAGAAAATGGATTTAGTAGCATTTGAAGTTTGCTTTTTAATCACGACTTGTGGGCCGCTGGCATAAAAATGATTTTTATTATTTAATAGTTGATCTGTGCCTATTGCAATGTCAGCATTTAAAGAATTCCTATTTTGGAATATAAAGTGTTTTAGAGAGCAAGATTTTTTTTTTTTAATTTGGATTAAATATTTTAGGACAAATCCCCTTCCTCCTTTCTTCTCTTTCTTTTCCTCTTTTTTTTTTCCTTACAGTTTTTTCTTCCCCATTTCATAAGAGTTATTGTTTTTAATTTAATTGACTGAAATATTTGCAAACCAACTTGTCACCTAGTTGCTAAGGGTCATCAGTGTTCCTAAAGAAAATGGTTATCAGTAATTTCTTAATTGGTCTTGATCAGTGTTTCACATCGTCAGCTTTTAACATTACATTTCACTCATTTCTATTAACTTTACCATTGAGTTTCCCATCTCTGATCAAATGTGGGTTGTTTTTTTTTTAAGTATGTTGTTATTGTCTTTTAGAGAGAGATAAACAGATAAAAACATCTACAAGAAAGGAACGTCATTGACCGGCATGAACATCATGGCCCTTACTGGGGATAGAGCCGCAACCACTATGCCCTGACTGGGAATCAAATTTGAGACCTATTGGTTCCTTGGTCAGTCACTGAGCCACACAGACTGGGTAGATCAAATGTTTTTTGAAAGTGGTGTTCTACCTTTAAGTGTGGTGATTTTTGTGTTTGCTACTAAGATGGAAAAAAACCAACAAACAGAAAAAAAAATAATAATAAAATAAACACCACTTTTTATATTTCAAGGGAAAAAGAACATTTAAGGATTTGATTTATTGGTGACTTTTAATTTTGTAAAAGTTAGTCCAAAACTAACTCACAGGATTTTTGGTAGGAAAAAGGTGGGGAAAGGAGAGAAAAGGAAAAGAGAACATTTTTAGAAAATTGAGTTTTTCCAGTGTTAAAAGCTGTATATATGCCTAACTAGAACAGTTTTGTATTTCACATCAGTGGGCCAGAAGAAGTTTATTGAAAAACTGTGTACCCAGCACTGTGCTGGATGTATGTCAGGTTTTGAATGGTGTGTTGTACCACATGATAATGACAGGTGACAGGTATGGCTGCCACCCTAGCTTTCACAGGGACCCTCAGAAGAAAAAGGTGCCCTGAGAGTGAGGAAAGGGGTTTCTGGAAACTGGCTGGGGAGGCTTTTTCTCTCCTTGGAATCTTGTTATTACAAATAAGGTATTTCCTATCATATTTGAGGAAATCTGTGGTACTTTTAAAGCAATGTCGAAACGTTAAAAAGACCAGCTATTAACTAGAGTAATGGCTGTTTGACCTACAATACATGTGTACCAAAAATCTTAATGAAGCCTTTGGATTATCTTTCATATGTATTAAACTTGTTTCTTTTACCAATAATTAAGTTACCACAAAGTAAGAGAAATGCCACCTTAGGTAATATCAACACAAAGCAAAATATGAACTCCATATTTTCCTAAGTCTAAGATTCCATCACTCTAAAGATCTTCTACTGGTGTAGGGTCAGTTTTTATGGAAAAGAACCACAACAACATAATTTTACATATTAATCATAAGATATCCCAATTTCCAGAGTGAAAAAATGAAAAAAAAACACACACAAGCATTTTGGATTTGAGGCAATATTATCATTAATATTGTGTTTGAATGCAAATTGAAAAATCCATGGCAAAGATATGAAGAGATTAAAATGTTGCTAATTTAGCTTATTTTAAATATATCAGGATAGGGGTCCAGTCAAATCAAAGAATCTGGATTGGCTTTGTAAACTTAATCATCTAAAGATAGATGTGGTTTTCAAACTTTTCATGTTTTTATTGCACAATGGGACTGATCCTAGTTCTGCATTTTACTGGAGAATGGAATTTGACTTCCCTTGTAATTGTTTTAAGATCTAAGCAATAACAGAGGCTGTGAACATTTCAGCAACTACAACAAAGCATTACAGCAAATATGACATCATAAACGGTGACGATTGCTCATATTCTTTGGAAGGAGAAGCCTTTGAACTCAGTGGGAGATCCTAGAAAAAAAAAGAAGAAGAAGAAAAAAAAAAGTCCCTTAGCTTCCACAGACACTTGTATGAGGCGTCAGAGACATATGAGAAATGGTTCCCTCGGGACGAGGTGGCACTTTCTCCCTCAGCTCTAACTTCAAAGGAATAGACAGGCATGGGGCTGGTCAGAGAATCGGGCCCTCTGCTGTAACTGACAGGACCCACTGCAAGTCACAGGCCCAAAAAAAGAAAAGAAAATGCAATGCTGTTGATACAGTTTGGTTGTTCTCTGTGCAAAGCTCCATGCTAAGTGCCTGAAATCTAAAACCATAACTGAAATTTAAAACCATAATTGTCCTATGGAATACATGGCTTTATTATCTTTACATTATATATTAACTATTGGAGAATAAACGGTTAACAATGACCCAAACCAAACCTGTCCGATTCTTAAGCCCACCCCTTTTACCTTAGACAGTACTACATTTTTTGGACTCCGATTCATTCAGACTAACCAAAAATATTTCAACTTGCCTGGGATCACTTTGAACTAATGACAAGAGTAAATCTGCCTAGGGTTTTAGAGTAAAAATTTCCATCATATCACCCTTTTATGAAAGGATAAAAAGAGAATAACTCCATTCTATTACATAACATAAAAGAAAATTAGTTTGTCAGTCCCTTAATTTTAACTTTCAACTTTTAAGCCAGTCACACCCACCTTCATTTGTGAACTTACTGTAAATATATGAGGCAAAATGGTGAAGTGTTAAGACTAGATCTCTGAGTAACTTGAGGTTCAAAAAAACCCTGTCTTTCACTGGGTGTAAAAGATAAGAGAATGCTGGATTACACTGAATGTTTATACATTCCAAGTCCATCATATCATAAAATAACATGATTCCTTTGGCCTATGAAGACCTGCCCAGTAACCCATTCACTTTAATAATTCTCATTATCAGGAAGGGCTTTTCAACTAACTGAAACTTCAGCCTACAGTTAAGCATGCTTTCTATAGCAGTTAACAGCTTACTATGTGTATTATTTTTCAAAAACCTTCTAATCAGAGGCATTTATATGTGCCTCTAACTATTCAGTCTTCTGAGAACTGAATTTTCTGTTTCCTTAACCTCTGTTGTCATTTTATTAGCCTGCAGGACTGAAGAAATTTATGCATATGAAATGGTATATGTATGTAATAGAATGTCTTATAAAGTTTTCTTTAAGGGAGAGAATGAGGTTGAATATCTTTGGCAAGTTGACCTAAAGTTTCTTCCACTTAAGTTTGTGTGGTAATAGTTTTGAGTTTTCATTGCAGCAAAAACAAAGTCACATTTTCTCATGTGTGCGAAAAAGTATTTTGCAAAAGATGGCTATTTTCATCATGTTCCACTTGTACAAGTAGGGCGATAAATTTAAAATTGCTCATAAACTCCTAAAACAACTGAGTAATGGAGATAGCCCCTCTTCCCTAATTACAAACTATCAAACTGAAGATTATTTATCATAGTATAAAATTCTGCTTCCTAGATCTCTCACCACTCTTTTCAAACCATTTTCCTTAATTAAAGAGAACCTAAAGACCTTTTTTTTCCTCTCCTCCCCCTTCCCCCTTAAAAACAATACGACTGGAGTTTTGTGTCACTAAGCTTGTGTAGATTTGCCTGCGGGCCAGCAGTGGCTGGCCTCTGCCCTGTCCCAGCCAGTCAGTTCCAGTCTAGCTGCTGTAAATAGGCTTCCCTAGGGTTCTGGCAAGATGATGGAGATGTATGTGCAGTCAGGAGGGCAAAGCACACAGGCACACAGACCATATTTCACTCTCGTTATATCTGTCACAGTCACAACCCACCCCCTAAACAGGAACTAAACCAGTGTCCCCCCCCCCTCCTTTTTTTTTTTTTTTTTTTTTTGTCTCACAAGCAGTCGCTTAGATTTATCTTATTATTATTTTATTTCTAAGAGCAGAAGTATATGTGTAGAATACTACAAATGATCAGGTGTGGCGTCATCATCAAAACCTTTTTACAGCCTGGTGACTACCAGAGGAGGGTACTGCCACGCTCAGGGGCAAGTGTTGCCTTGGCAACAAACATCCTTGATTGCCACAGGAAATGAGACTCGATAGGCCATCATGCCCTCTCTCAAGGTTCAGTACGCCACCTCCCCTCCGAGAAAGATATTCATGAGTCCATCACTGCTGAGTCTCTGACAAGCTTGAGGCCTATGTGTTGTACCAAGAGAACAGACTTAAACGCCAAGGGTCTCCTGACCATAATTATCATTGGGAATGGGTCTCAGTAATACCCGTGATTTATCTGACCCTCACGGACCAGTTCTTACAACAGAGCTACTCCTTTGATGTGACCATCAACCCCCAAGCACAGGAACCACAGACAAAACACAGGAGAAGTAACTCAATATAAATCCATTTAGCCGCTTCTGCAAACACCAAGTCTGGAGGCAGCTTCCTTGCTCTGGGTATCAGGAGCTTGAGGCGAAAGGAGAAACAGGTCACCGTTGCTTGTCTTCAGGATATGACATAGTGAGAGGAGCAGTGAGCGTCATTTGTCTAATTGTTTTAAATGTATTAGCCTAGGAGTTAGAATTCTGTAAGTGTATGGAAGGGGGCCAAATGTTTGCCATTGCAAAACTGTGACTTTTGGGATATTGATTTTAAGCTGGTTATTAAGAAACAAACAAACAAAAAAAAAACTCAGAAAGAAACCTTTGCCCTTACGGGTTTGGCTCAGTGGACAGAGCGTCAGCATTTGGACTGAAGGATCCCAAGTTCTATTCTGGTCAAGAGCATGTACCTTGGTTGCAGGCACATCCCCAGTAGGAGGCAGCTGATTAATGTTTCTCTCTCATCAGTGTTTCTAACTCTATCCCTCTTCCTTCCTCTCTGTAAAAAAAAATCAATAAAATATATTTTTGTAAAAAAAGAAAGAAACCTTTGACCCTCATCCTTTCCTTTCTCACTAAGTCAGATGGAATGACCTGCTCCAAGAAGAGAATCCTATATAATAAAGAGGTAATATGCAAATTGACCATCACCCCCACACACAAGATGGCTGGCAGGGGAGGGCAGTTGTAAATAATCAGACTGGCAGGGGAGGGCAGTTGGGGGGAACCGGACCTGCAGGGGAGGGCAGGGGAAGGCAGTTGGGGGCAATCAGGCTGGCAGGGGAGTGGTTAGAGGTGATTAGGCTGGCAGGCAGGCAAGCAGTTGGGAGCCAGCAGACCAAGATTGTGAAAGGGATGTCCAACTGCTGGTCCCAGACTGGAGAGGGTGCAGGCTCTCCCCACTTCCCCAGTGCACAAATTTTGTGTACTGGGCCTCTAGTCTTAACATAATCACCGTAGCATTAGAGAGAAAGGTTCCAGGCCCACCCCATTGTTTCTGGGTTGCCTAGCAATAATTTGCCTACCCACTTGTATTTCACTCTTCCTCAGATCCCTGTAAATTTCATGTTTCCTTCAAAATCTCAGACCCCTGTTCCTTTCTCCTTTGTCCATAATGGCATATAAACCTCAACTACCCAATGTGACCCATCATATCTTATGACACCCCAGCATGTACATCCATCATAAACTTTGTAGAATTTTCCCCACAAATTTGATAATTAGCCCAGGTAGAAAAATTTAGAAGGTGAGAGGAAAAATATCTATTTTAGCCCTCACATTATTCTCTCTCTCTCTCTCTCTCTCTCTCTCTCTCTCTCTCTCTCTCTTTCTCCATCCCTCTCCCTCTCTATTTTATTTTTTTCTCTCTCTTTTTAAGATACCATGCTTTATGTTTCTTGTTTTCAAAAGCAATGATTTTTAGTCTGATTCAAAATATATACAATTTTTGAGTCATGTTTCTTTAAAAAAATCATAAATCTAATGAATATGGCTGAGATTGAAATTATATTATTGAATTTAAATAACGCCCTGCACCATAAAAAACAAAACAAAACAAAACAAAAAAACACCTAATCACACATAGGTGAGCAGAGCTGTGCCACTACTGAGCACTTAGGGCAGAATCTTCCTTGTATACTAATGAAGCTATTGACTCGTCAGTGACCCGGCATGGCTGTGAGATGCTGCTGTACCCACCCTCCTTTCTGGGGCTCTCTCATGCTCCCCATTTGATATGAAGACAAATCTTTCACCTCAAGCTACAAGGCTGTGTAAGATCAGTCCCTGGACCACTTGTTAGGCTCCTCTTCACCTTTCTTTGCTATCTCTGACTTCCCATCCAGCCATCCTGGCTTTCTTTCAGTCCTTGGTATTCCCCTTACTCTTTCCTGCTACAAAGTATTGCGCACGTTTCTTCTATTTAGAATGCTCATTTCCCTCTTTTATACCTAGGTACTTCATTTTTCAGATCTCTACAGATCTGACAACACCAACCAGTTCAAAATCTTACTGTGGAATTACCCGAACCACATACATCTCCTTCACAGAAGAATTTTCCAATTGCAACTTAAATGTGTCATTATATGACTACCATCCGAGTCTCCACCACTACACTGAAGCAACTGATAATGATTAGGTTTTGCTCACCATTAATGTCCAGAGCCTCTTTGCCTTTGTCTCAGCTCATTTTAGTGGATGTTGCTTAAGTGAATGAATACCTGAATGCACGGCTGGCTGATGAGAAATGAACGAATAAATGTCTTTTGCTGGACTTATGTACTAGTTGCGTTGAATTGATTTGAATTTTCCCTCCAAATTTAATCTGATAGCACAGTATATACACAAGTCAAATCAAGTCTGATTGATGAAGTGAGAAGAAAGAGGCTTAGAGAGGAGAAAAATCTCCTGCTGCTTATTTATGACTACAATAAACTGGATTAGAACTCTACCCAGTATTTACAAAGTCAGTATGGGTGATTTGGATTAAATGCGTTTGAATGCGACACGTGAGGCTATGATGCCACCTTGTGGTTTATTTTTACACTTATTATTTCTAACCTGACCAGCACCATTATAAACTATTCAATAGACCAGAGTAGAATTTTGCTCAACTGAATAATGCTTGCATGCCATTATCCCAGACAGTTTATTCAAACATTATCATTCATTTCTTCTTGTTTTTATTTTAATTAAATAATAAATTGGTAGAGAAAATAGTGTAACCTATAATGATTAGGTTTTGTTCACCATTAATGTCCAGAGCCTCTTTGCCTTTGTCTCAACTCATTTTAGTGGATGTTGCTTAAGTGAATGAATACCTGAATGCACGGCTGGCTGATGAGAAATGAACGAATCAAATGAGAATTAACACCTGTGTACCCACCACCCAGATTAGTGCTACGGGTACTTTAAAAGACACCTTTATGCTTCTTGAAAATTCTTTCTCCATGTTCTCCATTAATCAGGAATAACTACTATCTTGTTTTCATTTATAGTTAATATCTATGATATGTCAAGAAACAATATTTTTAATTTAGCATTTTAAAACTTCATATAAAACGGGATTATCCTGTTCTGATTTGCTTTTTATTTTTTAGATATGTTCATTGTTGATAATATCACATTCCCCGACCCGCTTTACTCCCCTCCTCCCAGCCCATGATGCAAAACAGGTATAATCCCTCCTAAAATAATTTTCCTCCTGTTATTAGTGAAACATAGCTCACGATTGAACAAAAACTTCAAAAAATTAATCCAGATTGTCTTCAAAAGGTGGAAAATGCTGTTTTAGAAGTGGTTTAGCATGTTTTCGGACAAATGTATTGAGAGGACTTTAGAATCCCGGAAAAGAGCAGGAAGTATGAAGTCCAAGCAAGAGCCTGGACTCCAGAGAAGAATCAGGGATCTTTATGGTATTTTCCAATGTAAATAGTGTCTGTACGTAGGTGTGACATATTTTAAACCTTAGATTAAATCACACTTAAAAACGAATTGAACTTTTGTGATTGATAAAAATAGCAAGAAGTATAAGAAGAAAAACACGCCTTCCCTGACCGGGAATCGAACCCGGGCCGCGGCGGTGAGAGCGCCGAATCCTAACCACTAGACCACCAGGGAACCTGCTAGCGTGCTTTCCTAAACCGTACTTGCTTCTTTAACATGCAAACCTGCCCAATAGAAAACAAGACTGTTGTCTGCAGGCTCCGCCCCACTTCCGTCCCGTCCTCGCTCAGTCTCCGAAACTGGGGCATAGTCTCCGCCCCAGCGGAGCTCCGCAGCGGCTCCTAAATAATAATAATAATAATTATTATTATTATCATCATCATTATAATAAACGGACCTTCCAAATCTCTCCCGATGCTGGAAAAGACGTGCTGAAATTGCTTTCCAATTACGTAACATGTCAATATCTACACCCACACAAATGTTAAAGTAGGGCTCAGCCGTGCATTCAGGTATTCATTCACTTAATCATCTTGCTCTTTCTAAATGTAACCTCTGAATGTCTTTCTCTCCTCGGCAGATGTTAAGTCCCACTAAACAGTTTACGGAGCCTGACGATGGAAAGCCACCGGCGAAGACTGCGCTTGGTAGAGCTGGGTGCGGTACGGCACACATCCTTGGCACAGTGCGAAGGCTCTATGCTCTGTCAGTGTGGCTGACAAAGGGCCGTGAGGCCTGTAGACGCGTGGTTTTCTATAAAATATACATATATATTTGGGAGTCAGCTAAGAGACCTGTGGGTGGTGCCTGGTGCAGAACCAGGGCATCTGCAACTGAATCCAAATAAACGCTCCAAACCCATTGTTTCCGTTATCCTCCTATTTTGCAAACAGGGTTAATAACATCTGGGCCCTTGCTTCGCCTCTCCGCGTTTTGGGCCAAACTCGGCCAGGAAATGATGTCATTGCCAAATGAGTCAAGAGATCTGACAGCCCACCCTGGATTCAGAAACGCTCCTGAAATACGAGCAGAAGGCAACAGGATGCAACTCAGCTTTGAAAGTGCCAGCCTTTACAGTCAAATGTAACCCAAGGGACCCTGCTGCTGCGCGAGAGGCAAGGAGGCTTAAGTAAAACAGATATAAATTTGTAATGAACTCGCTCACAACCTCCGGCGCCAGTGTCAATAGCTGTCATCCATCACCGCAGGAGTCAGGTGAGCCTGTGCTTGCATATCGTCTCCTGTTTCCAGCAACTCAGAGATTCTTGATAAAATGTATTTAAAATAAATTGATTAGTACTTTATTTATTAGTACTAATAAGTCCTATTCAACTTCCATCGTAACAGGACGATGAATAGGACTTATTAGTACTAATAAATAAAGATGGTAAAATCGGGACAAACTTTTAAACTTTATTATGTTTTATATGAGACACACATCCTCTATCCCACAAGGAAGTTTAAGGAAATCGAGTTCAGTAGATGGAGCCCTCACCTCTCAGTTAAGAGTCACCAGAATTTAACATCAGAGTTTCTGTTTGAAAACAAAACAAAACAAAAACTGGGAGGGGACCCCTGAGGTAACATTTATTTATAACATTACATAAGTTTCAGGTGCACAATGTTATAATTCAATACCTGCATACACTATAGCATATCTAGTCTTGAATAAAAAGATAAAATAGATATTACATTTAAATTAGGCTTTAATAGGTTTAGTTACAATATTGTACAAAAGGCATAAAAGGCTACAGTGAAAACTGCCATCCCTCTCTTTCATTCCTGTTTTCCTTTCCGGAGGTAACCAGTGTTAACACTTTCTCCTGTGTCCTTCTAGACATAGTCCATGCCTATACAATATCTATTTCCCTTTTGCTCTTTTTATCTTAAAACATTTCAAATCTATAGAACATTATAAGTATAGGACCATGAACACACATATACCCTTCATCCTAGACCTGTACTATCCAATTTAGTAGCACCAGAGACACATTATATTGTGCATTGAAATGTGACTAGAACAAGTTTATATTCTATAAGTGTTGAAGGCATAGTGGCCTTATTCTGGGGAAAAAAAAAAAAAAGGTAAAATATCTTAATATTTTTACCTTGATTACATTTTAAAATAATTTAATATATTGAGTTAAAATATTATTACAATTAATTTAATTATTTTATTATTTAAAATGTAGTTACTAGAATACAATATTTAAAATTATATATGTGGTTTGCATTTTATTTCTATTTTACAGTACTGATATAGTTGCCAATTGTTATTATTTTGCCATATTTTTTTTTCTCTGTATCTTTTTTTCTGAAGCAATTGAGGTTGGTTGCAGATATCATGATATTTTACCTCTAAATACTTTATCATATATTTTCTAAAAACAATATGTTTATAACTTAGTATATTATTATACAGTTAATCAAATTTTCCCCTTGTCCTGATAGCACTTTTTATGCTTTTTCTTTTTATTCAGGATCCACTTAAGGATCATATATTGCATTTTTTATTTTTTTAATATATCTATTGATTTCAGAGAGGAAGAGAGAGGGAAAGAGACATAGAATTATCAATGATGAGAGATAATCATTAACCAGTTGCCTCTTGCATGCCCCACACTGGGGATCAACCCTGCAACCCAGGGATGTGCCATAACTGGGAACGGAATAGTGATCTCGTGGTTCATAGGTCAGCACTCAACCACTGAGCTACACCAGCCAGGCATTTATTGCATTTGGTTGTTGTGTTTCTGTAGTCCCCTTCCTTTAACTTGAAATAACTCCCCAATCTTCTTCCTTTTTAAAACAACAATAACAACAACAGCATTGACCTTTTTGAATAGTGGACATTTGCTTCAGAAATTACATCAAAATGCACATAATGCTGGTGGATGGTATTATCTGTCATGTAAATATGGTAGGGAGAAAAATGGTGCCCATGGAGGTGTCCCTGTCCTCCCAAATCCAAGAACTTTACTTCACCTGTCAGTATAAATTTCACAGATGTGATTAAATTAAGGATTTTGAGACAGAAGAGATTATCCTGCATCATCTGGATGGGCCCCAAACATTATATGGGTCCTTCTAAGTGGAGGAGGGAGGCAGAAGAGTCAGAGTCCCAGGGCTGGGGTCCAAGGAAGACTCAGCCTGCCTTTGCTGGCTTTGAGGATGGAGGGAAGGGATCATGAGCCAAGGACCGTATGGAGGTGCTCTCTAGAAGCTGGAAAATGCAAGGAAAGCAGAGTCTCTCCTGGAGTTTCCAGAAAGAAACCAGCCCTGCCAATACCTACTAGTAGATTTTAGCCTGGTGAGACATGTCAGATTTCTGGACTACAGAACTGAAAGATAATAAATTTGTTGTTTTAAGTCTCTAAGTTTGTGGTAATTTTTCACAACAGCAATAGGAAACTAATACAGGAAGTTTGGTCATTTGATTAAGATGCCTGTCATATTTCTCCACTGTAAAGTCATCATTTATACCTGTAATTAATAAATATTTTAAAAAGCAAACACCACCCAGGGTAGTACTACTTTTGAAAAATGTATGAATCTTTTCTGTTCCTAAGTAAACTTCCACACAATGGTTTCCACATCCACTGATGATCTTGGCCTGAGTCAATTACTATGGCGATTACAAAATGGTGATATTTTATGTCATCATTCCATGTAAAGAACTTCCTTTTCTCTCCTTCCTTTTTTATTCTCTATTTAAGCTTTAAATATCAATTTGGACTCATATTCTTTTTCTGTTTTGTGTCAGAGAGGAAGAGAGAGGGAGAGAGATGGAAGCATTAATGATGGGAGAGAATCATTGAAAGGCTGCCTCCTGCAGGCCCTACAATCCTGCATGTGCCCTGACCTCCTGACTCATGAGTCAATGCTCAACCACTGAATCACTCCAGCTGGGCTTTGTGGGTGTTTTTATTCATTATGTTATAATCTATTGCTATCATTACTCATAATTCTTAAATTATCCCCAATTTGGCAGGAGTCCCTTTAAGCTGTCTCTTGTATTTTTTTGACACTTCTTTAATTTGTGGCATAAGATGGTCCAGGCACACCCTGTACTTTACTGATTGAATTAGGGAAAGTTAACATCTTTATACATATACATTTTATTTTTTAATTTCCTTTATTTTCCTATAAAGAATGATATACTCTACATACTCTTCTATAACCTTTTATTACTATCTTTTGAAGCATGCCCATTCTTATTAGTTTTCTCATTTTTTTTATAACTGTGTGCTATTTCATTGTATAAATATTTTATTAAAGCAGGTTTTTAAAAAAAATCATTGATAATTTAGATTACTTCCAATCTTTTGCCATTATCAAAGTAATACAATGAATGACCTTCACCTTACATAGTTTAACAATTAGTTTTTATTAATTTGCCCACAAGTGACTCACATTATAGAGTGCCAATATCGGATTTGAAAATGTCATTATACTGTATATTGGAGAAAAACCATGACATCCAATTCAATTTTAGTTATAATTTATTGACAATTTTATTTTCAATATGATTTCAACCTGACTTAACCTATCCTTCTGTTCATTAATTTGTTCATTCACTGGATAAATATTTATTGACTATCTAATATGTATTAGGTACTTCGTTAGGCACCAAAGACATCAAGATGAACAAAATAGGATCCCTGACCTTGAAGTTTCGTCTGGTGGGGTTCAATTAAACAAACAATTACAGTAGAGTAGTGGGTAGTAAAAGAAATGTGTGTGTAGTAAAAGGCTATGCACTAATACGTTTGTTTACTAGATTAAAAACTCCTCATTACTCATACTTGCTGACTGGAATGTAAAATGGTTCAGTCTCTCTGGAAAACAGTTTGGCAGTTTTTTATAAAACTGAACATGCTGGGACCATATGACCCAGCAATCCTAGTCTTGGGCATTTATCCGAGAGAAATGAAAACTTATGTTCACACAAAAATCTGTACTTGAATGTGTATAGCAGCTTTATTCATAATATCCCTAAACTGGAAACAATCAAAATGTCATTCAGTGGGTGCATAAACTGTGGGACATCCATACCATAGAATATTTATCCAAACTATTAATATGCATAACAAGTTGGATGCATTCCATGGAAATTATGCTGAGTGGGGGGAAATAGCCAATCTAAGAGGTTATATACTGGATGATTCCATTTATACAGCATTTTTGAAATTATAGAGATGGGAATAAATAAGTGATTGATAGGAACTAGATGTATTGGGCGGCGGAGGGATGTGACTGTAAAGGGTTAGGTTGTGGGTGCTTTGCAGTGACAGAACAGTGCAGCATCTTTTTAATTTTTTTAATTTATTTTTTTAAATATGTTTTATTGATTTTTTACAGAGAGGGAGATGGATAGAGAGTTAGAAACATCGATCAGCTGTCTCCTGCAAACTCTCTATTGGGGATGTGCCCACAACCAAGGTACATGCCCTTGACTGGAATCGAAACTGGGACCTTTCAGTCCGCAGGCCGATGCTCTATCCAATGAGCCAAACCAGCCAGGGCCAATGCTGCATCTTATTGTGGAGGTGGGAGAAGACTATACAGATGAGAAGATTGCCTAGAAACATATGCATACGCGCACACACACACACAATGTATATGCAAAACTGGTGACATCTGAATATGCTATAAAGATTGTACAGGTGTCAATTTTCTGGGGTTGACATTGTACTGTAGTGATGCAAGATGTTACCGTTGGGAGACAACTAGAGCAGTGGGGGTGGGGAAAAAACTCAGGACATCCCTATATATTTTTTACAACTTTTTGTGAATCTCTAAGTATTTCCTTCAAAAAACTTCCTTTTCAGTTTATTGCACTATAAATTTCTTTCACCCAATCCAAACAATCACTTCCTAATGTCACTTTGAGTTTAGGGATTCGTTTCAGAATTTTAAATTATATTTTAGCACCAATGTCTTAGCACCAGCTTATTTGAATAAGTTTTTCAGAAAATGTAAAAAATATGTGATGAATTCTCAAGCTATTGAACAAACTATTCTTAGCAGAAAAAGCACAGCAGAAACTGTCCAAGAACACACACTTTAAATTTTTTGTAAATAAGAGAAAAGGGCAAATTTATTGGGCTTAATCCAAATAATTTTCCATAAATTCTGTGTGCTGACAGGCCATTTCTCTGTACATCAGTATTTCTTTCTCAATACACTCTGGTAGGCTACTCCTTTCCAGTGATAAGGAAATTTCTACTTCTTCTTTGGACTTTATAACAAGCCAAGAGAAGCACCAAACCTTGGCCCATTCACCAAAAGACCTAGCTACATTATACTAAAAACTATGATTTGCTGGATCTGTAATGTACTAAGACTTCCCAAATTATTTTATGCATTATATCTTATCTCCCAATTAAAATTTCACCTCTATTTAGAACAGTACTATCAGAAGAATTGTCTGCAATAATATGTTCTATTTTGTTCTGTCCAAAAGAACAATCATGAGCCATGTGTGGTTCTTCAGCACTTGAAATATGGCTACTGGCATAAAAGCGTATTTAATTTAAATTTAAATAGTCACATGTAACCAGTAAGCACCATACTGAGTGGCACAGATCTAGAAGGAAATGAAATGGCTTTATTTCTTCTGATTTCTACACAAAGACAAAGCCTAGACAAATCAATAAGTGTTGAGTTAATGAAATAGAATAAGTAAAGAATCTTTAAAAAGGACTTTCTGCTGAAACCAGTTTGGCTCAGTGGAAGAGCATCGGTCTGTGGACTGAAAGGTACCAGGTTCGATTCCGGTCAAGGACATGTACATCGGTTGTGGGCACATCCCCAGTAGAGGGTGTGCAAGAGGCAGCTGGTTGATGTTTCTCTCTCATCGACATTTCTAGCTCTCTATCCCTCCCTCCTCTCTGAAAAAATCAATAAAATATATTTTTAAAAAAAAAAAGGACTTTCCCCACTATCTAAGCTAGGGAGCAGAGATCTTTATATCACTTGCACTTTCACTATAATAAAATCCTATACAGTAAAAGACTAATATGCAAATTGAGCGAATAGTGGAATGACCTGCAGAACAGCCTGCAGAACAAATGGTCACTATGATGTGTACTGACCACCAGGGGGTAGACGTTCAGCACAGGAGCTGCCCCCTGGTGGTTAGTATGTGTGTTCCCATAGGGAGAGCGCTGCTCAGCCAGAAGCTAGGCTCAAGGTTGGGAAGTACAGTGGTGATGCCTCCTCCCCCCCCCTCCCCCCCCGCCCCCCCCCACACACACAGTGCTAAGGAGCAGCGAGAAGGAGCAGCAAGAAGGCTGGTGGTAAAGAGTGAGGGGTCTCAGACTTCGAGAAGGATGTCTGATTGCCCACTTACAGGTGCCAAACTACTAGAGGACACAGGCCAGGCTGAGGGACCATCCCCTCCTCCAGTGCACAAATTTCGTGCACTGGGCCTCTAGTGTTATAATAAACATATGATACAACATGCAATCCTAGAGGTGCTCATGAAGATAGTAAAGAGGATCCTTAGCTTACATGCAATGTTTTGGAAAGGCTGATAAACATTTTATAACTGATGGTTACTTCTACTAAAATACATGGGTGGGCAAAAGTAGTTGCACTGTGACATTCTTTTGAGTTAATAAAACTATTGTAATAATCATAACTGGTATGTCTTTTCCATAGAAACCACTGTGAACCTATTTTTGCCCAACTGTGGATACTCATATCTTTGGCTAATAAAGAAAGATCACTACTTGACTTTTTTCTTGACAGAACATTGGGTCCATAGGGAGAAAAACAAAAGGGAACTTTTGGTGGGGGGAAAGGGAGTCTAGAATTGCAACTCAATGAACATTTCCTGCAGAAACTATGTTCTAAGGCGGATATCTTTATAAATATTGTGTTTTTAAAAAAATATATTTTATTGATTTTTTTACAGAGAGGAAGAGAGAGGGATAGAGAGATAGAAACATCGATGATAGAGAAATATTGACCAGCTGCCTCCTGCACAGCCCCGAGTGGGGATGTGCCCGCAACCAGTGTACATGCCCTTGACCGGAATCGAATCTGGGATCCCTCAGTCCGCAGACCGACACTCTACCCACTGATCCAAACTGGTTTTAGCAATACTGTTAAACAACTGCTAAATTCTCACTAAGTGAGTTCAGTATATACACACACATTCCTATAACCCAGTTGTTCTGAGGGCAAAATGTAATTAATAATAGGTATCTCTTAAAAAATAAACAGGGCTCTAGATCAGCTGGCGTCCCTGGAAGTGGCCCGGTCATGGGTTTATGGTCCCTGAGCCCAGAGGGGAGGGGCGCCTCCCCTTCTCAGGCCAGGACCACCGCTTTGCTTAAAGGAACGCCCCTCAAAAAGTCTTAGGGATTTTATCACAATTTGTACTGCTATGGAACAATTTTCGTCTGCCTTTTAACAATTTTTTATTTAAAAACACTGGCCACAGCCCAGGCCGGTTTGGCTCAATGGATAGAGCACATGTGTCAAACACAAGGCCCGCGGGCCAAATCCGTCCCGCCAGGCCTTGCAATGTGGCCCGCACCGCGCTGTCATCACTGCACTCCACTGCGTTTCCATCACAATGACAGTTTATGACTGTCTCTAAGAGCATCGGCCTGCAGACTGAAGGGTTTCAGGTTCGATTTTGGTCAAGAGCATGTACCTTGGTTGCAGGCACATCCCCAGTAGGGGGTGTGCAGGAGGCAGCTGATCGATGTTTCCAACTCTCTATCCCTCTTCCTTCCTCTTTATAAAAAAAATCAATAAAATATATTAAAAACAAAAAAATAAAACCACTGGCCACAGTAAATTCAGCCTTCTGTCCTTCCCAGCCTTTGCATTTCATGGGGTGACCCATCAGCTCTTCTCCTCCTGCTCCTTTCCCTGTATAGCATCCCGGATGCTGTCAATTTATAACCATTATAGAAACTGGGCCTCCAGGCTTTGTCTAGGCAGAGCCGGGAGAGAGCCTGGCTGGGAAGATTTGCATCCGCAGCTGTGAGCTGCCCATCCCTGCTTGGGTGCTGTACCCGCTGTGGTCCCAAGACCAGCGCTGCAAGGTGATTTTAAATTTTAAAATCATAAAAACACTTATCAAAGAACTGCGAGAGCAGACCAGTTTCTCTGGACATCTCAAACCATGATCTTTTGAAGAAAAAAAAAATCAGCTCTATATTTTAGGAGCTTAATTTCCCCTTTAAAATAATTTGCAATTAACACGTCACCCACAGGGGAAAAAAAAAGAGGGGGAAAAAAAACCACTTAACGTTTCATATCGAAACCATGAAAATATAAATGTGAGGTCCACTTTTTATAGGAGCTGAGTGCAGAACCGGACAATTGTTCCATAGTTTGCAAGACAGTATAACGACCATTTGTAACTGAAATTCCAAAGCGCCACCGTTCATTGCTTTGCAAAAACAGCGTCAGCAACCCCAAGGAGGCCACTATCTGGTGCGTCTCCTGTGCGGCCTCTGACACCCCGGTGTTATCAGACCGGCCGCAGGCTGTGCTCTGAGGTTTTCTCCCTGTGAGTAAGGGTAAACTCCGAGGCCAAACCCTCCCAGGCATCTGGCAGTGCCGGTCATGGGACCACAGAGGGAACAGCTAGTGGGGATGCGAGGCTCCCAGGTACGGCCCAGCTGCTGATGCAAACCCTCCCGGGCCTGGCTCTCTCCCAGCTCTCCCGGGCCTCTGCCAGAGTCTCGGCCTGGAGGGTCCAATTGCCGTCACGACTGCAAGTTGGCAGCAGCATCCGGGATGCTGTACCGGGGACAGGAGCAGGAGGGGGAGGAGACGGTGGGCCCCTTTGCAAAGCGGAAAGGACTGAAGGCTGATCGCCGGGTTCCCGAGCTGGAAGGACACCCTGGGCTTCCAGGCTTAGAGGGGCCTCTCTGACCGCAGCTCCGCCCTCCACGCCCAGAGCCCACGGCAGCCCCGCTGGAGGGGACGCAGCCCCGGACGCGGTAAGAAGATCCTCCCGGGCTCTGCCGCTCAGCGCCGGGCCGCGGGGCGGCGCCGAGCTCGCTCCCGGGAGGCGTCACCGGAGCCAAGGCCGCGGAGGCCGCGCGCGCAGATCTGCGAGGCGGGGCCGCGGGGCCGCGCGTGGGCCGCGGGGGGCGGGGGACCCAGGCTCCCGGCTCGGAGGTCGCGGGGCGAGGAGGATGCTGGAGCCGCAGCCGCAGCCGGAGCCGCCGCGCTCGGAGCCGCAGCTCCCGGACCCCCGCCGCCGCCGCCGCCGCCGAGGGGCGCAGAGCGTGGCGCGGGCCGGGCGGAGCTAGAGGCGCGCGTCTCCCTCCCGCGTCGCGCCGCCCGCAGCTCCCCGCCCCCGGCCTGGCCCGCGAGCCGGTGGCGGCGGATGCCCGGAACCGCGGGCTCGGCTGCAGGGTTGGCCGGGCGCCGCCGATCGCGGGAAGAGGCCCGCCTTGTCCCGGGGACGGCCGGCCCCCGGGGTCGTGCGCCTCTTCCTGGCCCAGCTCCACCTCGGCGCACGTTCCCCCCGCCCCCCCCCCCCCAAAAAAAAAATCGACCCCTCCTCCCATCCGCCCTGGAGGATGCGCTCCCCCGCGCGGAGCAGCGGAGGCCGCCGTCCCCAGAAATGCGTGCGCCCGATCCCCGTCTCCCGGACCCGCGGAGCCGGCGCCGCCGCCCTGTAGGTAGGTGCGCGCGACCCCCTTCTCCGGGGCCGAGGAGCCCTCGCCGCCTCCGGCTGCTGATGCTGCCGCTGGGCAGGGGTGGGGGTGGGGGCCAGGGCCCGGGACCCGCCAAACTTGCCTCCCGCCTGGGTCGATGGTGAGCTGGGGACCCTGGCGCAGCCCCTGGGTGACCAGACAGCCTCTGCCTGCGCCCCGGTGGCCGCGGGGGCCCGACCCTTCCCGCCCGCCCCTCGGCCCAGCGCGCTGCGGGCGGGGGTGCGGAGCACACACCGCCGTGCGGCTGGTTTTGGGGGCGGGCGGGGGGGAAGGGAGACCGTTGGGTTTTCAGCAGCTCAGGTAAACATTTGTCATCGTATTTTTTTCCGGCTGCATGAGCAGATGCGGTGTTTCTGTTGCAGCCGGACGTGGAGACGTGGGAAGCGTTGCTGTTGGCATGGGGAAGTCGCTGTGGATCTTTGTGGATTTCAGAGCTGGCTGGCTGTTCTACAACACAGGTGGCTCAGTCCCTGACAGCCAGCATGTTTAGAGCCAGCTAGCAAAGGTGCTCCTGGAAGTGACGTGGATTCCGGGGATACTGGAGGCCGGGGGTCCCCGTGCTGCTGCCTGGGGAGCCGCCTGCAGGGTGCAGGGCTGTGGGTGAGGCGGCAAGTTTGTTACAGGTGTCGGGGCGCAGGCAGCGAGCGGCCAGCAGAGGCAGCCTCGGGAGCAGGCAGCCTGGCTGCCAACCAGGGGTTAGTGGTTTGTATTTCTGAGGAACTGGGTATGCATTCTAACAGGCTATTGTTGTTTTATTTTAAATACTGTTTACAGTTTTGGAAAGTGGATCTTTGTAAGGCCCAGTTGTATATTTACGTTTTGAGGCTTAAAAGCTTTGTAAACTCCAAGAGGGCTAAGTCTTGTTCAACCCCGTCACCCATTGCATCCAAGGCTTATGGTGCGCTTGTTATCAGTCATTTGTAAGAACTGTTTCAAGCTTCATCTAAAGACAAGTTAGTGTCAAAGTGTACTAGTGTTTGTCGACCCTGTGGCCGTTGAAGTGTAACTGGATTTTTAAAACCCCTTCTTTGTATGAATAGTCATAAATTCGGTTGACATCTAAGTTCGAATTTTGCTTTTTTTTTTTTTAAGACCCTATGGGTAATTTCCCCCAACTCTTAATATACATTTATTTCATGTCCAAGCGTGCAAATTTTCCAGGCCCCCTGATAATCACACTTATTTCAGTTAAACTCAGACACGCAGTTTTTAAAAGTACGATTCCTGTTTAAAAGAAAATTCTGAGTTACTCCAGAAGTAATCGTGGTTTGGGTTAATAAGTGACACATTAACTCGCTTCAAAGTTGAGTTCTTATGGTTGATCTAATTATAATATATTTTTGTTAGAGGAAAATGTAAAAAATAAAGCATGCAGGAGTGTCGAGGATTCCTAAATGATTCAAAATATATGCTTATAGTTACATATTTTTAACTCTATGGGTTTTCCTCAGTGTATAAAGATATCAGTATGTGCCGGCACATGTATCGATATGTGACAGCCAGAGTGGTTGTGAAATAAGGGGGTTGGAAGAGCCAGTGCTTTTCTGCTTTTAAATTTAATGTTTTCTTGAAAGAAATCAAGGATAGCTGCATTGCATTTTATTTATTTTTTGCACTATGATACTTCCTATTCTTATTTTTATTTTTTTGATATGGAAGTTTTCTGAGTCAGTATTGACTTCTTTTCAATTGCTTTGTTTAACAAAATTATATGGGTGTGGTTCAGTCATTTGCTTGCTTTCTCCCTTCCTCCTTTTTTTTGGTCATTTTAATACCTCTTCATCATCCTCACTACCTATTACCCAAAAGACTTATTTTCACAAAACTACAATAAGCTGGAGTTTATTCTGATTGCTTCTCTAGCCTACTTGGATCCTTTCTAGATGGGGAAGAAATAATACTTTTAAGCAAAAGCTGCTAAGTAAGATTGGGGGCACCTACAGTGGGAGGGCACTTAATAAAAACTAAGGTTCCTTTAGATAAAGCAAAAATTTTCCTCCAGGAATACAGATAATTACATTGTACCCATCTTAAATTTGTACTGGAGGACAATGAGTTGTTAATTTACATTGTTCTTCCTTGCACACTTTAAACTTCTCCGAAGAGCCCTCCCACATGGTTCCAGTAAACTCGTTTTACTTTGTTGCAGATAATAACTACTTGTTTGTTTATTTGACGCATAGAGATTGAACCTTTAAATTGTGCTGGTACACTTGGCCTTGAGATAAATGAAGTATGAGCCAGGTCCTAATCTCAGAACGGAAGAGGCATGTTTTTCTGTGGACCCTGTATGTAAACGCGATGTGCCTCTGTGAGTCCATGGCTCACTACCTGCCTGAGCCCTCTCCTAAGGCACCACTGGCATGCAATTCTAAGATCTGGATTTACTGTCTTATTTTTCTGTATCTTTCTTAAGTTTTTATTGCAGAAACCTCTGTCCTTTCCTTGCTAAATGTTATTTGCTGTCCTTTTTATCCTGGCATATATATATATATATATATATATATATATATATATATATATATATATATATATATAATTCCAGTCCATTTCACCCCAGCCCATATATTTGTTGCTGTTTACATCCAATAGGATTCACTCAATTCATATATGTTGAAACCCAAATTGTTACAGTTGCAGAAAAAGGTATAGAAAAAATTTGTAAAGCCTTGAATTTCATATGTGGGGACTGGTGATTAAAGAGTCATTGTTGTGCATTAGTCTCCCCTCAACAGTGGTGTAGGATGCCTTTGTTTCTGCACAAACCAGAGAATGTGAGTTCTCTGCTCATAAATTTGATCAGAAGCTTAATCGAGAGAAATAGTGTTTATGGAGGGCTGGCTGAACAAAGGCCACGACATCCACCTTTCCCCCTACAGTTCTGGGTGTTAGACCAGGAGTTTAGCCTGGCCTTCAGAAACGACATAATTTGGGACACACTTTGGTTACTTTTTTGCATCCTTTGCAGCCTGAACCGCACCCCCCACCTTCACCCCCCAGTGTTCACACTGAGGGATTCTGTTAGTAAAGAGAGTTACAAGAAACCTACTGTTAGGTTAGGAGATGAGGTTATTAAAATCATGGTTCCTTCTGTAGCTCCTGTTTGAAGGCCAATGCATGCAATTCCAAGAAAAGCTTTATTTTCCCTGAACAATGAGTATGTCTACTTTCCATTATGCAGAACTAGGATCATTTCCCTTTCTGATCTGGCAATGAGGAAGCACAGAGTCAAATATGCAACTCAGTTCTAATAACCCTTTAAAAACCTGTGGCCTTACTATTGATATTCTACCTTTCCCTTTGATCTTGAGCTTCTGTTCTACCTTGTTTATATGGATTTGGATTTTTATCTAATTATATTTTCCCATTTCAAGCTGATTCCCGTCCTCTGTGGGGCAAGGATATAAAACATAAAACCAGGTAAACGAAAACACTTGCAAAATTGATCCCTGGACACAGTATGTTTTTGATGAACAGTTTAATCAGTTCCATTAAATACGCTTTGAACAAGTATCGCAAGTTTAGTATGAATGAGCTTATATAGCCAAATGGGAAGCAGTGTTATATAGTTTTGCAAAACTAAATTACACTTATTTTTTAACTTAAATTTATGTCTTTATCACTAATTTAGAAAATTGGTAAAAGCATTCAATTTAAGTAAAGGGCACATACCTGGGTGTGTGTCTGGGTGTTCCTTTCTCTCTCTCTCTCTTTCTTTCTCCCCACCTTCCCTCTTCCTCCCACTCTCTCTAAAAATCAATGGGGAAAAAATGTCCTCAAGAGAGGATTCATGAAAAAAAGAAATAGAAACTATGAAATGTTGACCCTGATAGATGATCGGACCCACCTGGAGAGAGTGGTCCTTCGGATGGGAATGAGGTATTTTTAATTCCAAGTCAAGTAACCAGACGGTGTCCGCAGGGCTCAGCTTCATTGCGGAGGGCCTGTCGTGAGGTAACTTGCTGTTGACTGATTAACAGGATTCCCAGAGTAAGAATGTAATAGTGTTTGTTCAGCACAGTTCCCGTGAATGCTCTGGTGGATAACTCTGATCGCTAACCTGCTATGCGGTGCAGAATAGGAAAAAACGTGAGATGACACCGTAGGTGTGAGAAACCTCAAGATTTTTCATTTTCTTTCTGTAATTCCGACCTCACTGAGCAAACCAGACATGTTGATAGCAGGAATTCAGGGTGCCCTGAGTAGCCGCAGTGGATATTCTAGCCATTGGGTGAGCACAGCCCCTGCTGTACAGTATCAAGCACAGTTTCAGGCTATTAGTCTGCTGGGACAGCCTGCCCAGACCTTATGATTCCAGGTGCTTCTAGCTGAGCCCTCCGAGGAGGGCCTGGTGATTACCCCCAAGGCATTGCCTTGCCTGCAGGGTCCCACTGAAACAGCTCATTAGCAATCCTGTTATCTTGAATCACAGCCCCTTCCCAAATAGTTCCAATTTAGCATGCCTTAACTCTTTGAAAAGCATCCCAGGAAGAATGTAGTCCAGTTGGGCTGCTATTGCAAAATACCACTGACGAAGTAGCCTTTAAGCAGCAGAAATTTATTGCTGACCGTTCTGGAGTCTGGACGTCCAAGCTCAGGGTGCCCGCATGGTCCAGTGTGGTGAGGGCCCTCTTCCGGGTTGCAGACTGCTGACTTCTTTCTCTTTGTGGTCTCACATGGAGGAAGGAGATGGTTACCTCCTGGGGCCTCTTTTATGAGGGCTGTAATCGCATTCATGGAGGGACAGCTCTCATGACCTAATCACCTCCCACGGCCCCACCTCATAGCATCACCTTGAGCGTTAGGTTTTCAAAATACGAATGGGAGAGGGAGGTGCACAAACATTCGTCTATGCCAGGAACAGAGACTTCACAAAGTAGGAACTACAAATTGCCAAGGCATGGAAAAAAAAAAAAAAAAAGCCAACTTCGAGAAATGCAAATTATAATTTGATTTTAAAAGTTCATAATTAAGCTGGCAAGGTTTAGATTGGGTCACATTTCCTTTCAGTGGATGGTGAGAGGGTGTGTTGGTGTACTATGGATGGAGAGCAGTTCAGCTCACAGAATCCCTTGGCACCAGTGATTCTGTTCTAAGAGTACATCCTACGGAAATCAGAGATGTGGTTGGATTCCAGTGATGCGCAGGTGTTCTGCGAGAGGCAGGTGGTATGGTAGACAATGTTAAGAGCAGGGACTCTGAGCCGGTTGCCTGGATTGGAGTCCCGTTGCACCATTTACCAGCTTTGTGAACGTGGGCAAGTGAATTTCTCCTTGATTTTCTTGGCTGTAAAATGAAGATAATAGTATCCACCTCCCACAATGTATTGAGAATTAGACAAGTAAATATCTGTAAAGAACTTGGAACCCTGCCGAAACCAGTTTATTATAGCTCTGTGGATAGAGTGTCGGCCTGTGGACTGAAGGGTCCCAGGTTCCATTCCAGTCAAGGGCATGTACCTTGGTTGCGGGCACATCCCCAGTAAGGCATGTGCAAGAGGCAGCTGATGGATGTTTGTCTCTCATTGATGTTTCTAACTCTATCCTTCTCCCTTCCTCTCTGTAAAAAATCAATAAAATATATTTAAAAAAAAAAAACAAAAAACTGGGAACCTTGTATGCCACAGAGTAAGCAATTGTTTTCATATTAGTTATCATCAAGGTTGATATGGTGAACATTTGAGACAAGTCCAACAATGGAGACTTTTTTTAAATGATAGTATACCCAGCTGTATGGACAAAAAGATCCTGATTTGATTTTAAACTGCACCTTCATAGAAGAACGATAGGAAAGTCACAAAATGTTAAAGCCCCCTCCCGTCTATGGTATCATAGAAATGATGGGATCATTTTCATTTTTCCCATTTTCATTTGTTACCCATATGTATTGCAGTGATACTTGTTAGGAATTATTGAGATGATAGGCTTCTTGCATTCTGTGTTTTTCTTTACCAAATGCATATTCATTTTGACATATTTTACTTTCTCTTCCTCCTTTCAAAGCTACTCATATTTCACTTCCCCATCCTCTTCACCCACATGCCGTCTGCTTGGTATTTTCTTGTGTTTGTGTCTCGATCAGCCCCAGGCTGGTTCTTCAAGAGTAAGTAGACCAAGAGAAATGATTCGTGAGATTTTGTGGGTGGTGGCTTCCTTCCTCTTGGAAGATTAATCCGGAGAATGCTGCTTAGGTCATCATGGAGTTGTGTCCTCTTCGCATTTCAGGCCCTCAGCCTCGCCCTCCCCTCTCCCCCTGCATGAACTCAGCACTCCCGGAGGGGCAGAATCCTCCGGACCCTTACATACCCTCCGGTGGAGTGCAGAAACTCGCCAGGCCTCTTAGTTGAATCAGGTGCACTGTTAATCCTTAGTCTGTTGGTCAAAACAAGCCTCATGGTCAAGTGGGGGAAGATATATCCTCTTCGTACTAGTGCAAAGCACCACAAAGTGGTGTAGCCATTGTATTATTATTGCCTTTCAGGGAAGAAATTCCCAATTGAGATGAGCACTCCACTCTAGCAAAGGGCCATTTTTCTTTTGAATTCTATAAGAACTTTTTAAAAATATATATATTTTTATTGATTTTAGAGACAAAGGAAAAAGGAAAGAGAGATAGAAACATCAATGATGCGAGAGAATCATGGATCTGCTGCTTCCTACACGCCCCTCTACTGGAGATCGAGCCCAAAACCCAGCAACCCAGGCACGTGTGCCCTGACCGGGAATCGAATCGTGACCTCCTGGTACATAGGTCAACGCTCAACCACTGAGCCCTGCCAGCCGACTACAAGAACTTTTATATCCATCAACTTAATAAACCTTTCAAAGAAAGGTACTTAAACCATAGACTGGTTTCTTAACCCAGTCAGTCTCTGGGAAAATTCTAGTTGAAACTCATAGGCATAATTTGTTTTCAAGAAGAGGTCATAGTCTTTCACAGTGCTGACTGCATTTCCTGCTGGGCAGGGCTCCTTGCCCCCTAGACACTTCATTATGCTTTGTCCTGAACCCACATTTGTGTATTTATCACATTTTAGACTCTACCTGTACTAACCAAAGCACCACTTGCCTCTCTCTCCATCTTTACCTGACATGTGAGGCAGAACCGGATAGAATCGCTATCCTCTGGAGCATGCTCTGGGAGAACATTTGCATTAAAGGTGAAGCTGTTGCTAGGGTACGGATGATTGTTGGTTGTGTAGCCCTAGTGAGATGTAACCACAAGTGGTTGCTTTGGGTGTCACCCCACTTCAAACACCTTTCCTCACAACACTGGCCTGTGTGACCTTGGCCCTCTTCTTTCTCTTACCTCTCTGTGTGGAACACGTTTTATTTGGCATTAATTTTTAAAAAAATATATTTTATTGATTTTGTACAGAGAGGAAGGGAGAGAGATAGAGAGTTAGAAACATCAATGAGAGAGAGTCATCGATCAGCCGCCTCTTGCACACCCCCTACTGGGGATATGCCCGCAACCAAGGTACATGCCCTTGACAGGAATCGAACCCGGGGCCTTTCAGTCCCCAAGCCGACGCTCTATCCATTGAACCAAACCGGTTTCGGCTGGCATTAATTTTTATTATGCTTTTTTTCCCCTGGTTGCTTTATTTATATAAACTTTATCTCCCTTGTTAATAATGGAAGTTTCCTTGGAGAATATTGAGTTTCGGAATGACATCCTAAAGGAAAACTGGCCAGGACTTTTGAATGGTGGGTCGTTGAAGTGAAAATTCTATGCAGTAACGTAGCCTAATGTTAGAGAATGTTATTAGTGGTTCTGATGCTGATATAAGACAAAACTGACCATTCTGGCTTTAACTCGTGGCTCTTTGACCTTGAACACGTTCTTTAACCTTTCTAAACTTCACATTTTTTTTATCTAAAAAGGATCAAGAATATTGACACCTTCATACAGTCATGAAGATTCTTCTGTGTGGAGCAGCACTGACCCAAACATGTGGTGCCTATGGTTAATGTTCAATAAATGTTTCATGTCACTGCTTGTTGTCATAATTATAGTCACTAGAACTGCCCAGCTTGAGTTGGTTCACTATATGATTTTAATGTTTAGGGCAGATTTGAATCTAATGCCACAGGTTTTGTTGAAGGTAGGAATCATTTTCATAAACACTTGAACATTGGGGATGATGGGCATCTCAATGGGTAGGATTCTCTGTTCCATGGATACATTTAGCCGCTGTTACAGCCCTTTTATGGATAAAGACATTTTACAGAATTTCCTTGTCTGTAAAGGGCCGGAGAAATTGAGTAACTTGCCTCTGGCTACGTATCTTGGAAATACTAGTCTGCAATCCGGCCGAGCCTGCCCTGCTGTACAAGTGCAGGGCTGCCTCACCAGCGTGGGTCACAGGGGTCAGTCAGGTGAGCACAGAGCAAATCGAAAATAGGCAGCTTCTCACGTGCAGTGTTTTTAAAACATCAGCCTCAAAGGAAATAAAATATTTCTAATTAAAAAATCATTTAAAGCACATGTGTCAAACACAAGGCCCGTGGGCCAAATCCGTCCCGCCAGGCCTTGCAATGTGGCCCGCACCGCGCTATCATCACTGCACTCCACTGCGTTTCCATCACAATGACAGTTTATGACTGTTCAGTAAACCATTCGGCCCGCGATTTAGGCTGGATTTTAGATTTTGGCCCCTTCTCTGATTGAGTTCGACACCCCTAATTTAAAGTATTAGTTTTCCCATAGAACTGAACTTTCTTCTGGAATAGTTCTCAGTGAGGGCAATAGCCCCCCACCAAGGTGCAGTTGGATTGGCATGATGATTGGGGAGGACTCCTGGCAGTGAAATGGGGGGAAGCAGAGTTGCCAAGTGTCCTGCAATGAAGGGGGGATAGCCTTAGACAAGGGAGAATTATTCCTGTGTTTGGAAATTTTCAATCTTCTATAGGACTTACATGAATATTTAGTGGGACTTATAGAATAAATGAATATTTAGTGGGACAGTCTAAAGAAAAGGAAGATTGCATCTAAATTGCCATGCATAGAAATATCACACTGCTTATTATAGCTCTCGTTTTTATTCTGATGTTCCATGCACACCCCTCTCCCCATTACCCACCCTCTCCTTCTCCTTACTTCTGCTCTTTCATTTTCCTGTACTCCTCTGTATAGTGAAATAGTTCCCTATCTCATTTCTCCTGTAGCTAAACCTGTCCCATGTGAGTAGGTGTAGGCATCCAAGTGTTTCATTATGTCTTCTAATGAACTTGTGCTTGAAAGTTTATAAATTGAAATCCTGTTACAAATTACTTTTTTTTTTTTTTTTTTTTGCCATTACATAGATTATTTTTTTTTAACTTGAGAATTTACATTTTGAAGTACCTGTTACCAGTTGCTTTTCTTTGGGCATTATATTAATTTCATAAAATGAAGTGTATATGTGTGTTATATTATCTATGAACTTCATTTCAATATTACAAAAGGAGTATTACACAGTAGTTACATATTTATTTAGATGAGACGTGTTGATTTTGATAAGGTTGCAAACTGCTGGTCTATAGCAATCTCATGACGGGGTCATTCTGCTTGTGCTCATTCCCTTTTGGTGATTCAGAAGCCACTCTGTGTGGAGGCAGCTGTCTGCATCTGTCTGTAAGACAGTTCTTCCGTACTTGAGCCAAGACCCCTCTCTCTCCATATCAAATGCCTGGTTCTGGGTATAGTCCTTGAAAGTCTATTGTACAAGCCTAAATCCTCTTCCAGATAAGATCCTTAAACTATTTGAAAATAGTTGTCATTTCACCCCAGCTCTTTCTAGAGTAAACCAGATCAGCACTTTGACTAATATACAGTATATAAGTATTTTATTTATTGATTTTTTTTTTTTTAGAGAAGGAGGAGGGTCAAGAGAGAAGAAAGAGAGAGAGAGAAGGAGAGAGAGAGAGAGAGAGAGAGAAACATTGATGTGAGAGAGAAACACATCAATCTGTTGCTTCCTATACACACTCTCCCAGGGATCCAACCTGCAGCCTAGGTCTGTGCCCTGCTTGGAAATTGAACCTGCAACCTTTTGGGTGTTCCAGATGATGCTCCAGCTAACTGAGCCACCCAACCAGGGCCTGCCTTTGTTATTGTAAATGACAGCATGGCTTTGAGAATGGCTGAACACCCATGCTATTTCCTTATGTGTATTTTCTAAAAGGGAATGTCTGCATAGAAAGAAACATTTTGGTCTGTACCTTAAAGGGCCAAACCTAGTGTGACCAAACCTCAAAGTATGTGCTTGTCATTTTTTTTTTTTCCATTTGTATAATAAGAAACATGTTTTGGGGAAAACAGCTGATGGACATCATGAGTATACTGTTTTCCCCCCAGTCTGGACTGGTTATACCCGAATGTGTTAGCTTGAAGCCAGAGGCCCCCTGGATGGTTGGGTAAGACTAGGAAGTCCCCGGTAGCTCTGTGCTTGAATTCCTTCTGCGTAGCACCTGGCCTCAAACAGGGAGCAGTTGGCTGGCCGTCCAGACACGCTCTTACCCGGTAAGTATGGTGGATGTGCCATTTTTATTTGAATAATGAACTAGACTTTGGTTTAAATGGACTGTCCTGATTTAAGATCACAAAAGTAAATATTTAGATAGAAGCGCTTACTCGTAAAATTCTCTTTGGTCTGTAATACACCGTAAATGCAAGATACTCTTGTGATTCAGTGCCTGAGTGAGTCGAGAGTTTATTGATGCGAGGAAAAGTCAACATTAGGTGGAAGAGGGGCTCTTAAGAAGCCCATTAGAACCATTTGCAGTGGGAAATGTTCGCATTAGAGATTGATTTAAGGACCTCTGGTTCTTCAGCGGAGCATGAAGGCTGCCGGGTGGGGCTCTGTGCAGATCATGTTTATAGCATCCTTTGCTGATCTCTTTCTGGTTAATCTGTTGGTGTCTAGAGTTGAATGGGCTGCATCTGTCTTGTTTAAGGCATATACAAATCCCCTGAAATTGAAAATAAATCAACGATGAGCATAGTTTAAATTTATCGAATAGAATATATCAGAGGAAAAGGAAAAAGCTTTGCCAGTTCTAGAGAGATACAGCAGCACCAGATGTCAGCTCTTGGATCATTTAATCATTTTTTCTCTTGTGCATATTTTTGTCAATATTTTTCTCCACTGGAACTAAATATGCATTTCTGGCTCGGCTTGCAGTATAAAAATTTTCCAATTAGATTGTTATGACTTCATTTTTATTCATGAGGGGAAATCTAATAAAGAGAAATCATCGCATATGGTGGTGTGCAGGCGAGGAGCTTTAAAATAAACCACCTGGCCCAGGGCCGCCAGAGAGCTGGCGTTCTGATGCTTTCTGGAGCCCAGGAGAGGCTGGCTTGAGTCTCCATCCCCCGTCCCCAAGTAATTCTGAGTTTGGGAGGAATCCTTGGATTTATATCAGTTTGCCATATCAGTGAGATAAATGAGGTTGCCATATAATTCTCCTTACCCCAAGTCTAGATTAGTTATTTGCATGGCTTTTATTTTTATTGTTATTATTTAATATATTTTATTGATTTTTTACAGAGAGGAAGGGAGAGGAATAGAGAGAAACATTGATGAGAGAGAAACATCCATCAGCTGCCTCCAGCATCCCCCCCCCCCCCCCCCCCCCCACACACACACACACCGGGGATGTGCCTGCAACCAAGGTACATGCCCTTGACCGGAATCCCTGGGACCCTTCAGTCTGCAGGCCGATGCTCTATCCACTGAGCCAAACCGGTTTCAGCACTTGTGTAGTTTTTATGTGGATTTTCTTCTTCATTCTATGTTACCTAGTCCATATAAAGTATAAAGAAACACGCTGGTTTTTGACTTGAAGGAACTTTCGGTTTGTTTGCAGCTGGGTAGGAGGCTAAGTCGGTGGCCTTGTCCGTTGTCACCCAGTGTAATGAAGTACCCCCCAGTAAGAGGCAAGGGGCATGTGAAACAAGCATAATGGAGAGAGGGAAGGGCACACAGTGGTCAGGGAAGGCTTCAGGGCAGAAGCGGGCCTTGTGCTAGATCTGGTCAGAAGGCTGACGGTAGCCAAGTTGCTTCAGAGTTGGGAAAAGAGTAAAAGGTCAAGGTTGCAAGCTGGGTAATTCGTGCAGGCGTGGCTTTCCCCCAGCGGCATGGTCCTGTCGGAGGTCTCAGAGGCCCGCTCCTGCAGTGCCTGCTGCATTTGTCTTCCCTGCAGGATTTATGCTGAGAGCATGGGCGCTGCTGATTCCAGATTCCTTCTCTAGCTCTATCTGCATGCTTTCTGGTTCTGTGGTTACTGACAGGCACTGACGTGTACACCAAACTGGACTTTTGCCCATCCCACTGCTGCTGTTGAACTAAGGAAGCTAGTACCTCTCAGTCTCATTTTAATGGATCCCGAACTCAAAGTGTGGTTGTAAGGATTAAAAGAGGTAACATAGCCGAAACCGGTTTGGCTCAGTGGTAGAGCGTTGGTCTGTGGACTGAAAGATCCCAGGTTCTATTCTGGTCAAGGGCATGTACATTGGTTGTGGGCACATCCCCGGTGGGGGATGTGCAAGAGGCAGCTGGTTGATGTTTCTCTCTCATCGACATTTCTAGCTCTCTATCCCTCTCTCCTCCTCTCTGTAAAAAATCAATAAAAGAAATATATTAAAAGAGATAACGTAGACAATATGTTAAGATATATGACTTCCAGTAGGCAGGCGGCATGACTTGTTTGCTTTTCCTACCTGGTAGCCAGCCATCCTGCTGTCCTTGCCTGAATGTGTCTTGTTCTATTCGCATCCTTACCTGTGCTCAGGTGTGCCCCCTTTTTCTGGAATGCTCTCTTACCTGTTGACGTCGTCACCGCCCTGAAAGATTTATTGTAACATCTCAATCAAAATGGAACTTTGGGTCTTTTGGATTCCCAGTTGTAGTCTTTGGGACGGCTCCCAGTTACTAACCCCACATTTTAGCTGTTGCACAACTCTCATTTCCCCTACAGGTTGGTGAACGTGAGGGTGGGGGCTATGTCTGGGGCGAGGAGATAAAGAGTTCAGGCCGTGTCCCCTGACTGTGTTTCCATACGGGGACTTGTGCATGGTTGTCATGGTTGCAGGATATTCTCATCATCATCTTGCCCCCCCTCCTTAACCACAGCCATATGCTGATAATTTCTAAATCTTTTTCTTTAGCTCTCACCGCATTCTTGTGCTGTAGATGTAATCACACATCTTGTGACTATCTCCAGCTTTCTTCTGTTTATGCTTCCCTGTTTAGCCCCTTCATGGAAATGGTATCGTATCTATGAGATCACAGTCTACGCAGACCCTGAAGCAACAGCTTGAACATTCTTCAGGTCTTCCTTTCCCATGTTGTCTCCATTGAATGAGTCATCAAATCTCAACTATTCTGCCTCCTAAATATGTTTTTGAATTTATTCCTCCTCTTTCTGTATTAAATATTGCTACTTAAATGTGGGCCTTCTCTCTCAAGTAATTTTACTGTAATTTCTTTCTAATAGATCTACTTCACCCTATGCTTCATTCTTTTAAAAAAAATTTTTTAATTGGTTTTGCGAGGGAAAGGAGATGGAGGGAAGGAGAAAGGGAGGGACAGAGGGAGGAAGGGAGAGAGGTGGGGGGGGGGGTGGAGGAGAGACATCCACATGTGAGTGAAACATTGATTGGCTGCCACCTGCACATGCCCCAATCAGGGATCAAACCTACAGCCTATGCATGTGCCATGACTGGGAGTTGAACCAGTGATCTTTTGGTGCATGGGACAGTGCTCACCCAACTGAGCCACACCGTCCAGGACTATGTTGTATTCTTTTAAGTCCATTTTCTACAATCTGCATACATCACTCCCTCATGTAAAACCCCATGGTGACTTCCGTTCATGCTTGGTGTGGTGAAGTGGGTGGGCAGCACATAGCTAGGATGAAGCTCAAGCTTTGTAGTGTGGCCTAAAGAATTCACATTGAATCCTGGCAGAGGAGGGAAATACTGTCCTCTTGCTTTTGTTCAAGCTGGCCCTGCTTCCCTCCACTCTTTAACTAGGACACCCCCACTCATCCTTCAGGTCTTGGTGTGGTGAGAAGTGCATAAGGCTGCGTGTTCTTCCTCTAGGCACTAGTGGCACCTGTGCCTTCTCCTTAGCAGCCCATTGATCCAGAATCCTAGGTGTTTCCCTTGCAAGACAGTGCTTTCCATTAGGGCAAATATCATGTTATCCTTATCGGTGGTCTCTGGTACTTATCCCAGCACCTTTCATGTAATATGTATTGTGCATTGTTTATCGAGTTGAAATGAGCTAGTAAATGATTTGATTGCTCAGCACTCTGCTTTTACTTTGATGCCCCTTGAAGGTGTAAAGACAGATTTAGGGAAGGTTGGTGCTCTGCAGAAAAGTCAGTGAGTCAGGCAGTGAGTAGACACTGGGAGTTTTTGAGCAGAGCTGTGGGGATGACAGTGGTATTTAAAAAAGATTGTTCTGGAGACAACCTTGTATTGCAGGTTGAAAGTGCTCCTGGAAAGCGTAGGTGCAGGGAGAGGGGTGCAGAGGCAGAGGCAGAGGCAGAGGCAGAGGCAGAGAAGCCAGTGGATGAAGCCATTGGGAGCAGCTTCCAGAGGCTTCGCACTTTCATTTCCACGTTTGCTCAAGAGGGATGGCCTCACTGGCATGTTTCCGAAAACAAAATAGAACAGTGATGTGATTTTTATTGTTAAAGAAAGAACATTCTTGTAAAACACCTAGCTGATCCATTTTCCATCTGTATGAGACATAGTCATCATTAATTACGTGAAAGGAGTGATTATGAGTTTAAATTAAAAAATAAAATTAGCTTCTCTCCCAAAGCCTGTGGTTTTCATTTCAGCACATCTTGAAGTAATTGTTAATTATGAGGAAAACACTTCAGTTTCTTTTCCTAGCCGCCTTTTATTTTTTAGTTTTGTTAAAATTAGTCCCCCTTGGGCATTTGTACTTCCTATGACTCATGTGGCTGTGTTGACTGGTAAAGCTTATCTTCCATTGATTGTGGGCCTTGTAGCTCCACTCTGCCGCCTTCTCCTTCTTCTTCTTTTTTTTTTAATCCTTACCTGAGGATATGTTCCCGCTGCCTTATTCTTAATATTGGCCATTGTAAGTGTCTTAATTTATAGTTGTTTTGTTTCTTTTTTTATTACAGGCTTATGACTCATTGATTAAAAAGAACTTCCCCAAATACTTTGCACTTTTAACTTCATATTATGGATACCAAGGAAGAGAAGAAAGAACGGAAACAAAGTTATTTTGCTCGGTAAGCATTTGCTCTGCAAAGTTATATCAGTACTTTAAAAAAAAATTTTTTTTTTTGAGGGGACTTTGTCTGTATTCTTGGCATTTTGTGGCTTCTCATTATTCATAAACAGAGTAGGTAACGTATACTTTGTTTCCTGTTCTGTAGCTTAATTGGTTGAGTTATAACTAAAAATCTATGTCACATTTAAAGTCTTAATTCCTTGGGTGTGGGGTATCGATTACTTAAAAAGTATTTTTGGTCGGGAGCTGAGTGGAAAGGCGAAGGAATTAAGCAATGAGAACTCACAGGCACAGAAACATAAATAATATTTTTGTAGGATGTTGGAATGGATGAAAATTCTATCAATAGTATCCATGTCATTTTTAAACATTTTTTTATTGATTGATTTTAGAGAGGAAAGAAGATATACACACACACACACACACACACACACACACACACATATTTGTTGTTCCACTTATTTATGCATTCATTATTTGATTCTTATATGTGCCCTGACTGAGGATGGGACCCACAACCTTGGTGTATCAGGATGACTCTCTAACCAACTGAGCTACTGGGCCAGGGCCTTTGTGTCCATGTCATTTTTAAGGCTTGAACTCATCCAACATATACACATTTGTTAGTATCTGGGAGAAGTAATCTAGTATATTATCAGTTATTATGTATAGATTTAAACATCTATATGGCAGCCACTCACAAGTCACAATAAAACGAATAAACTAAAACATTTGTAAATCAGATCGTTTTGCTAATTAGAATGTTTTGAAAGTCAGAGTGAGAAGATAAGCTTAAAAGGATCATTACTGTCTCCTAAACTGAAATATTACTTAAGAACTGAATTCAGGCTCACCGCATCCCCAAACCCCAATTTATGCTTATTACAAATGCACTTGCTGCCTGGCAGGTGTGGCTGAGTGGTTTAGCATTGATCCATGCACCTAAAGGTCGCCAGTTCAATTCCCAGTCAGGGCACATGCCTGTGGTGTGGGCTCAATTCCCAGTAGGGGGTGTGCAGGAGCAGCCCATTAATGTTTCTCTCTCATTAGTATTTCTATCTCTCTCTTCCTCTCCCTTACTCTCTCTCTAAAAAAAAAAAAAAAAAAAAAAAAAAAAAAAAAAAAATCAGTAAAGACTTATTAAAAAATACATTTCTTGTTTTCCAAATGTAAGCCTTGGAAACTTAATAGCCAAAGTTATTTGTTGATGTTTTTATCCAGAAATTAAGCTAGGTTTTGGATTATTAATGGAAAAAGGAAGGAAATGAATATTTAAGGAACTGCTTACTGTGTGCCAAGGACTTACACTATTTTTAAAATCTTTATAACAAACTTATATCTTAGGTTTCCCCCCTGTTTCATCAATGAGGTAATTATGAAAGTAAGCATTTTGTCCATTTCATGCCAGGTAAGAGTCTATGTTCAAATATAGGTTTGTTTCCAAAGGGTGTGTTACCGTTAGTAATAGTAAACCATGAATGAGAGGTTTTGGAAAGCAAGAGTTAAAGTACTAATTGTAGTGAATTAAAACGTTTTTCACTATTAGCACTGTAGAAAGTAACAAGATTTTTTGGGCAAGGAAGACATCAGGCATTAAATGATTTCTAATGAAACATTAGAAAGGTAGAACACTGAGAATAAATAAGAACTGGATAGTGATTTTTAAAAAATGCTTTATTTTGAGATAATTATAGATTCAAATGTAGTTGTAAGAAATAATACAGAGGTATCCTATATTTTTCATCCAGTTTTCCACAATGGTAAAACCTTACATGACTACCCTGTAATATCACACCTAGAAAATTGACACTGATACAATTCACTGACCTAATTCAGACTTCACCAGGTTTCATAAGCACTCATTTGTGTTTCTGTGTGGGTTGTTTTTTTTATATATAATATATTTTTATTGATTTCAGAGAGGGAGAGGGAAAGAGATAGAAACATCAATGATGAGAGAATCATTGATCGGCTGCCTCCTGCCCGCCCCACACTGAGAGGATTGAGCCCACAACCCAACCATGTGCTCTGACCTCCTCGTCTATAGATCCATGCTCAACCACTGAGCCATGCTGGCCAGGCCACTAATCTGTTTTCAATTCCTATAATTTGAGACCTAAAAAATATTATTAAATGGGATCATGTAGTATAAAACCTTTTGAGAACTGATTTTTTTCGCCCACTGTAATTCTCTTGCTACCTCAGTTTATTCACTCGCCTGTAACAAACTACCACAGACTGAGTGGCCTTTAAACAACAGAAATTTATTCCTCACACTTCTAGAGGCTGGCTGTCTGAGGTCTGGATCCCAGACGATCAGGTGCTGTGTCTGGTAAGAGCCCACTTCTCAGTTCCTATGGTTACTGGTTGGGAGACCTCCATGTCCCCACCTGGTGCCAGTGGAAGTGGGTTTCTTGCGATGTCATGAGAACAGGGATTTTCTGAGACTCGCACAGGAGAATGAGTGATACTTATTTGTGTGGAATCGGACCTCTGAGTTTCTAAGGTCCCTCTCCCTCCATCCCACCTTGGAAGAAGTCCAGCTGTGTTTTCAGTAGAGCTAGGGTTAAAAGCCACCATCCAGAGCCTCTGTTCCATGTTTGCACAGTCCAGTCCAGCATCCGGCGAGCTTAGCTTGTGTTCCTAGCCTGAGTCCATTGTGTGGGGGTTCCATATGGCCATGGGCTATGCAGCTTCTGGGGCTGCATAGCTAGGAAGGGATCATGGGTGAGTGCAAGGAAGCAGGAGCCAGGCCAGAGGAACAAGAGAGAGAATTGCTTTGGGGATTTTATCCTAAGATTCCATGTGCTTGCAGTGCCTGTACCCCCTCTAGCCAATCCATGGTTCCCCAGGCCAGACTAACAGGCAAGTATCTTCCCTCCATCACCCCGACTTCACTGTGCATGTGTCCTTCTTCCATTTGTCCAGTCCCCTCCCTGAGTGATGTGCAGGGAATGGATCTGTGGTTTCCTGTGGAGATCTGTGGGGAGTGTTAAGTGGCAGCTTCCTGGGAAGGCTGCCTGGGTGACCATGAATGTCTGGCCTTCCTGTGTTTTCTTCCTGTTATTAATGTTAGCTAGCTCATTAGAACAGTGACAGTATAAGGTGGTCCTCTTGTTCTAACCACACACGATGGAAGGGGCAAGGAGCTTTTTCACAAGTGCACTAATCCATTTATGAGGGATCTATCTCCCAGAGGCCCCCACCTCCTAATGCTACCACATTGGGCATTAAGCTTCAACATTTATTAGTTTGTTCCTTTTATGGATTGTGCTTTCGATGCCAAGTCTAGCAACTCTCTGCCCTGCCATAAGTCTTGAAGATTTTTCTTCTTCTTAAAGTATAATTAATACTAATTTTTATTTAAGTTAGTAACCAGCTTGATTTAATTTTTATAGAAGATGTGAATTTATATATATAAATAAATATTTTGCCTATGAGTACCCTAAATAGTGATTTCAAAAGCTATACCGCCTGCCCTGGCCGATGGGCTCAGAGGTTAGATCCTCGGCCTGAATACTGAAGGGTCTTAGGTTCAATTCCCAGTCAAGTGCACGTGCCTGGGTTGCAGGTTCAATCTCGGCTTTGTTGGGGGCACGTGTGGGAGGCAACCAATCAATGTCTCTCTTACATTGAGGTTTCTCTCTCTTATTCTACTCCTCCCTCTTTCCACTCTCTCTAAATATCCTTGGGTGAGGATTACCACCACCACCACCACCACAAAAAAAAGAAAAACCACAAAAAACAAAAGCAAACAAACAAACAAACAAACAAACAAAAAAGCAGAAGTTACAGTGCCTTCTCAGTCTGAATCCAAATTGATTCCAGTAGTAAGGGTGACTGGTAAGCCATGAACAATCTACTCAAAGTTAACCACTTCTTGTTCCTAAGATGTAGAGTTAGGGAAGTCCTTTACACTGAGAATGCAAGGTGATATGAAAAACAGAATAGTGTTTTCAACTCAGAAATGTCTAGTTATTGCTATGTTTGCTTTGATCTCTTGTGAAAACTATTCTAACAATACTTTAAGAAAAGCATGTGAAAAAATGAAGTGTGACCTTAGAAGCATAGAGATAGAACAAGAACAAAAATCAGTGGTGATATTAAGACAGTATGTCAACATGATTATTTACTAGGAATTGAGAGAGAGAAAGACAGACAGACAGACAGACCCATAGTTTAGCCATTATAATGCAAAATTGGTCAACTTATTTAAAATAAAAAGCAAACAACAACAACAACATCAAAGAAAACACCCCTTCATTATCAGAAAAGAGGCAGCCAAAGTTAGAAATCTTTTCAAATACCTTCTGACTAAAACTGTGGCATTCCATCAAATCAGTTACTGATAAGGCCAGTTTCTGACCACGTGGGGCTGATTTCTCTGGAGCTGTGTGCAGAAGGGCAGTCCAAGCAAGATCTCCAGAAAGAATGTCAAGTCAGGCAAAGGGTAGGACCAAACTGATGCAATCACGAGTCTTTGGGAGTGAGTGTGCAGGGAAGATCAAGATCTCTCCTGATTTCTGCCCGCCACCACCCACAGTATTGCTTTTAAACTCTGTTCACTCTCCCTGATCCCTTTTACCTTAAGAGTAATTATGTAGCCTGTTTTCTTTTCTTTCTTTTTTTAAAACTGTTTTTTTTAATTGATTTCAGAGAGGAAGGGAGACAAGAGGAAGGGAGACATAGAAACATCAATGATGGAAGAGAATCGTGGATCTGCTGCCTCCTACATGCCCCCTACTGGGGATTGAGCACACAACCCAGGCTTGTGCCCTGATTGGGAACTGAACCGGGGACCCTTCAGTCCAAAGGCCGATGCTCTATCCACTGAGCCAAACTGGTTAGGGCGAGTAGCCAGTTTTCTTGGTGTACTGTTTTACTGTGTGTTTTCATGAACATCATGTGATTATGTTTGCTAAATAATCCTTTATTTGCCTCCTTTGCTGACATTTCTCTGAATTTAACATCAAAGAAAGAAAAGCTTAGAAGACTCTCTTTTGAAAAATTTGGTTTGAAATTTGCAATTTGAGGATCACTCCACACTTCCTTTCTTACAACTTATGTTGAAATATACTTTTGTAACTCTAAATGCAGAGAGTGAATTAGCATCACTACTAGATAAGTTTAATCTGGATAAACCCTGAGGAGTGTGAGGCTCTCCTGGCCCTCGCCCACCTGGTTTTCAGGGTTCTCAGTGTTGTTTTGTACCGGTTGTTTATTCCAGATCTAACAACTCATGGGACATTTCCCCATGCATTTCCAAAGAATTTGTATGTACAACATTACTATGTCATGTATTTGTGTATCAGTTCCTTGCTACTTGACAGGTCTCGAAACCAAATGAAAAACAGAATTATTAAAGCAAATTATACTCCCCGTCCTACCCTCTGGAGTGATCCTTATTCACTGTGGTCCCTGTGCCCTCTTCTACCCCCTCTTCCACACTCATTTTGACATTATTTGGCTTTGGTAGATTTTAGAACTCATGTAGGGATTTTTCCGTAGGTCCCTTGATGCTCTTTGCATGTGTGTATGGAAATTCTTTAAGAACATAATTTTCAGGATGGAGGATTCATTTAGGATATCAAAAACGTATTTTTAGTGAACCCTGCGTGGTGTCTGCCCCGCGCTGATCAGGTCTGAGAGGGCCTGTGAGTAGAAGGCGAGTGGGTAAAAACCCCCCAGGAGACTGTGTTGTTTGTTCACTTTGGTTCCTCTCCCTGCACTTGCTGGCCCTCCCACTCTTTCTTGGTGATCAGGAAAAGCAGACCTGCCTGGTTCCCATTCTCTTTGCTCACTCGCCCCCTGCAGAGCCAGCTGCAAGCTGCTGCTCTCCTTCCCGCCTCGCCCCCACCCCCAAGGATGCAGAGCACAGAGCACATCTTAGCTCCCAGCCCCACTTCCTGGACATCTCCCACTTCTGTATCCAGCCTTTGCCCTGCCAGTTCATTCCTCAGTTGATGTTTGAAAATCACTGCAATGTGTAATCTTGGCCAAGTGTTCTACACTCCTTCATGCTGTGTTATTCAATGTGGCTAATAATAACCCACTAACAAGAAGTCTTCAAAGAAGGAAGCATCCCGGCCGAATCAGGAGGAGAAGCCCAAGTGGGACACAGCAAAGGGGACCGAACCAGTTCTGTCCCTTGTCCACACTGATAGAGGGTTGACCTCTTCTTCATGGAGGAGGATCTGATATCATTTGACCACTGGACTATTTTTTATTATTCCGTGTACTACCTAGTAAGCTGTGTAGCTCTCTTGTTCAAACAAAAGCAAACCAAGATGGCTGTGAAGACTGGTGTAACATACAGAGTGCCTGGCACAGGGCTTTCACTCCTGTGAAAACAAATCATGACCTTGACGTCTGTGCCTACCTACACCTTCCCCTTCACCCCAAAGAATCCTCATCTTAATACCCCACTCCTGTGAGCGGCTCCCGCTGTTCAGTGAGGGAGGCAGGAGCAATGACAACAATGCCGAGTGGAATCATAGTTTCCCAAAGGCACGTTGTTAGGAGCACAGCTAGGTTCTGGACTCATGAAGTCTAATTGTATAGTCCGAAGGGCTTTCAGAAATCTGAGTCACCTTTAACAGTTGGACCTTAAGCCCCTGAGGGGAAATTGTGCATGTTGTGTTGGCCCAATACCAGGGCACTTTAAATATATGTATCAGTTTCACAACGCTTACTGATTCATATATGTATTCGTGACAGATAAACTGCTAATCAGAGCCTCACCACTGGTGCTGCTTGACATAATCTCATGACTCAGGTAGTTGTTCTAGAATCTAGATATCCTAACCCCTCAGTCCTCAGGTGGCCAGAGACACAGGCTGGTACCTGTAGCCAGGAGCAGCATCTTACTCCAGGGTGTGGTATAAGTTTTGCCTTCTTCTGTGCATGCTTTGATGTGATCAAGTTTGGGAGAAGTGGTCCAAATTATCTTCATACCAGTATGCTCGGATATATTAAAGTTTTCATCTCCAGTTATGTCTTGGCATATTTGGCTCTTTTAGTGCCGACAACGTAACATTAATTTATACCAATGTAAATTAATTTGCAGAAATGCATCCTGTGAAACCTAACTTAATAAACAACCTTTTGTAAAATAATGTGTTTATAACATGAAGATATCCCATATGACGTGTCTTGTCAACTTTAACCGTCCATGACATAGTTGATGTCAGAGTATTAACCCACCGAAGCAGTAAGAAGCATGCAGTCTGTGTACACCACCTGTGTGAGTCAGGGTTTTGATCCACTTTACTCTCTAGGCTTGTGTCTTGTCTAAAAGTACTTGTTGCCTGGCCCGGCCGGCATGGCTCAGTGATTGAGCATCGACCTTCCACCTATGAACCAGAAGGTTGGGGTTTGATTCCCAGTAAGGGCACCTGCTCAGGTTTCAGGCTTGATTTCTAGTAGGGGGCATGCTTGAGGCAGCCGATCAATGATTCTCTCTCATCATTGATGTTTTTATCTCTCCCTCCCTTACTCTCTGAAATCAATAAGATAAATAACAAGACTTGTTGTCTGTAATGGAAATGATTGCACAAACACATTTGGACCGAAAACCTCAGCTTGCCCTCCTGGTCAAGTATAGAGTCAAAGATCAACCAGCCACACCCAGTCACCTGCATTGGTGTGGCTGGTTGATATGCTACGAGGCTGAGGATACAGGGAGTGCTCCCCTTTTCCAGCCTCACAGAGGCAGTCTTTGAACCCTAGGAAGGAGCCATTCTTTGTGGTATGTCTTGCTATTAATATCTTGCTATTCTTTGTGGTATGTCTTGTAATTAGTACACCACATATTCAAGAAGAACCGTAGTATGTCCAAGATTTGAGGATAAATTTTATTATTACCAGTCGTTGGGTTAGATATTTAGTCAGATTGCATGTTTCAACTGAGTCATTACATTAAAAGCGACTAGAACCATTTGAAGTGCTTAACAGTTGTTAACTCTCAATATTTAATTAACAATACGTTATTTTCTCAGTTTCACAATGCCAACTGATTCTGCTAAAACTTAAGAACAGCATTTGTTAGTACTTTACCGTGTGCTTTCACATGCTTTCTGTCCCTTTGTCCCCACGGTGATCTTATGAGTAGATATCAATGCAGATGATGAATAAATAATTCAGGGGGTTAACTAACTTGCCTCAGATCACTTAGCCTTTAAATGGAGGGTCTGAGCCCTAAATCCCAATCCACTTTGTCAGTATCTCTGATTTTTTTTTTCATTCCAGGTCATGTCAGTTTAAATTACATTAAGCATTAATTTTTGCTTAGTCTGAGAAGGGGTGATAGTACATGATGTTAGCATCCGGGTGTGATAAGTAGAAAACATTGAACCTGGGCCTGGAAGTAGAAGGTTTTAGTTGACTTGACTGGAAGCCATGCTTGATTTCGACTTCTGAGAAGCATCCCAGAGGACTCCCGTTGCCACTGGGGACACACGCCTCAGTGGCCGCAGCAAATGCCCAGCACACTTGCCCGTCTCATTGTCCTCACTCTGGTTTGTTTTCATGTTCACAGATGGGCCATCCGGAAGGCGGAGACCCTGTAATAGATAGTTCAGTAACTCCTTCCTGTGCCTTGTTAAATGTGGTTGGCATGTAATGTGTTACTTTTTTTCTCTCTAACTGGCAGACTGAGAATATCTAAAACAGCTTCTTTAATGTAGAATATAAATGGTCTGTGAGCCTTCATGTTTATCACTGCAGACTTTCCAGGATTCAGCAGTATTATTAATCTTAACAAAGATTAAGAATATTTTAAAGCCATTTCCTGTGAAAAAGCTGTTTGTGCCTCATTTGAAAATATTACCAATTAAACTCTTGAGTGAATTATAATGTTGTTAAGGTTGATGTTTCCTATTTTCTTGATTGAGTTCAGATTAGGCAGCCCTTCAGGAAACATTTACATATTGCTTGTCATACGTATCTGGGAAAAACAACCCTGGATAAGTTTGATCTGATAATGTTTTCAGGAAATCATTAACTTTTTTCTACAGATTAAAAAAAAAGGCTTATAAACATTTGCACAGTTTTGTCGAACTCATACTTTTTGCTACACTTTCAATGAACAGGAAGAGTTACTTAATTTAACTCATGCAGAATATTGCTTATCAATCTATAGACTACAAACTCTTTGAAGCATCATAAAATCAATTGAATGGGTAGGAACCAGCACTTTTTTTCAATGGAATGGAACAGAAGAGTTCTGGGTTAAGCTAGACAGATTAGAAAATATCAGAGTGTGCTGTATATAGTCACATGAAATTTCTGTTTTAAATACTTACATTTAAATATGATAAGAAAATGACTCATATTTTCTTATCATATTTAAAGGAGTCTTTGGTGGTTAGTCCACTGGAAGTGAGGTGATTTCTCACTTTAAAATGAAGTTCTTTGAAAATCGTCGCCCTAGTACACGTTAACCAGTGGTTCAAAGATAGCTGTACTTGAAGTACCTCTTAAATAAGTATACTTTCCCCCAGGGCAGGGTATCGGGACCTTATAAAATTAATTTCAAGTGGTAAATCAATGCCAGTGATAAGCATGTGTTCATTTAACCTGAAGTCCTAGGCTGATCTGAATTGTCCCAGAGACATCCAATGAGACTGTCACCTAATAAAAGCACCGGATGGAACTATTGTGGTCACAGAATGTGGGCATACTTTGTTTGGGTGCCTCCTGCAGGTTTCTCTTCTGTAGAACTCCTTCCTAACTGTGGGGCCTGGAGTACAGTCTCCAGTGTCTAAAATGAGAATAATAACGGTGCCTACCTTCTCCGGTTGTTGAGAGGACTGACAATCAGAATACATATAGTCTTTCCAATTGGCACTAATGAAAAACAACTATAAAGAATTCCAATGCAAAAGCAGACTGCCTAAATGAGGAACACAGGAATAAATGAGAAAAAGTAAGAATAAATAGATAGGCATACATTTTATGTAAATTTTCAGGGAGTATATTTTTCCCTTGAAATGCGTCCATAGACATGTTCTAGTCACAAGCCTGCAGTGAAAGACCCAAGACTCCAGACTCCATACACAGAAAGGATCAGAATCCGTGAAAATAAATGATTTAAGCTGTCCTCCTCCTCTTTGAATGTTGTTTCTGACAGTTGAGGAAGGCTTCAGCTGGATTGACTCCTGAATTTGGACTTACATTTGGCATTGTTAGGTTGAGATATTTTTGTTACATGCATTTGAAACCTTTCATTTTGCTGGTACAATGACTCTTCAGCAAGGGAAAACAGTTCTGAACCAGAAAATGCCTTATGCACACATATCATGCTTGTAGTCCAACTGTTGTTGCTTTTAGTAGAAATCCTCCCCCCGAAAATTCAGATCTGAAAACTCCCCCTCTGCCATCATAAGTCAAATGCTAATTGCATATCCTCCCACTTATCTTCCCATTTTAGTCTTCTTAAGCCTCCGTTCAAATATGCCACTTCGGCATCCCAAATTCTTCTCTCAAAGTTAGGGTCCTGCATTTCTACCGCTCTGTCTTGATCTCCTACTCTGACTTTCTGTAACTGTCTTACGCCCCCTCAGAACTTTGCTTTCATTATACAAAGAACTGCTCTTCACTGTCCTGTCCTTATAAACCATGTCAAACCCCTCACTCTGGCAAAGCCATCTTTAATTGTGACACTATCTCCTTGAGGCTTTTCCTATTTCATTTAATCCTTCACATACCCAGTAGCTTCTTCTCTGCATTATTTGATGGTTGTTATTTACTAGTACTAGAGGCACGGGGGTGGGGTGGTGTCCCTCAGCTAGCTTGCACCCTCTCTAATCTGGGACCCCTCAAGGGATGTCCGACTGTCCATTTAGGCCCAATTCCAGTGGGGATCCAAGACTTCTGGCTCCCAACTGCTCGCCTGCCTGCCTTCCTGATTGCCCCTAATAGCTTCTGCCTGCCAGCCTGATCACCCCCTAACCACTCCCCTGCCAGCCTGTTTGCCTCCAACTTCCCTCTTCTGCCAGCCTAGTCACACCTAACTGCCCTCCCCTGAAGGCTTGATCGCCCCCATCTGCCCTCCCTTGCAGGCCTGGTGCCTCTCAACCGCCCTGCCCTGCTTGCCTGATCGCCCACACTTGCCTTCCCTTGCAGGATTGGTCCCTCCCAACTGCCCTCCCCTGCTGGCCATCTTGTGGTAGCCATCTTGTGTCCACATAGGGGCACAATCTTTGACCACATGGGGGCAGCCATCTTGTGTGTTGGAGTGATGGTCATTCTGCATATTACTCTTTTATTAGATAGGATTGTTAGTTCTTTTTTATTGTTCTATTCCTCATAAGGTCTAGCTAGTTTCATGACCTGCAATAACAATCATTTACAATGAGTAGTCCCTTCCATTGTTTGAAAGTTTCCCATGCAACAGAGGCTGATTTGCATATTCATATAATCTCATAATTTCCTCAGGAGGTAGGTAGGTCCTGTTAGCATCTTAACTACAAATAAAGATGCTAAGCCTTATGATGGATGGTAGGGCTTTGTCCAGGGTCGCACACTATGTAGTGCAAGATTCAGGACTCAGCCTCAGTATGCCTGATCTCACAGCCCATGTTCTTAATTATTGTGAATGTTGAGTTGAATTTTATAGAACCTTATTAGTTATCCATACAAGGATAAGTGAGACTCCCTGATCTAAATGATGAAATGTTTTAAAGTACTAAACATATTTTCTGATTTTCAGTGTAAAAGTATTCTAAGGAATGTTAGAATAATCTAGGGAATTGCTGCTCTTTCAAGGAAACTTTGAATGTCTCCACATACCAACAAAAATGTCACCCATCTCCTGAACTTTGTCTATATTTTTGGGATGTGGCAAGAATTCCCCTAAAATTTCCTCCCTAGATTCAGAGTTGGAGGTTCTAACAGCTGAAATTTTCTTAGCTTTGACACTTCTGTCATAAAGGTGATGACCTGGTGCTTGGGCCAAGGGGCATAGTTTCATGCATTTACCGCCCCCCCCCCCCTTTTTTTTCATTTACTATTCCAAATAAAGTTAGCAGAAACAAAATGGTGAATGTCCCATTTTTTTCTGTACTCATTTTATGGTATATGACATCGGGAAGTGTAGCAGCCCTGCCTACTTGTTTAACTTTTGCTTCTTCACACATCAGAATGGGAGTGAGAAGAATAACGGGCCAGGTTGAAGAAGATGGAGCAATACACAGGGTAGTCTGTGGTTACAAATGTGACTCAGTGTCAAATAAAGCTACCGATGTATCAGTGGCCCAGAGCATGAATCTGAGGGGCAAGAAGTAAGATGAGTAAATTGGATTTAGGGCCCTCTGGGTCTCTTTCCAAAGCATGGCAGGATCTAACATCTGCTGAGGCAGAGGGTGGTGGGTAGCAAGGAGGTCTTTCCTCAAGAATTCTGTACAAGTTGTCGAAATTGTTTGGCTCAGTGGATAGAGCATCTGCCTGTGGACTGAAAGGTTCCAGGTTCCATTCCAGTCAAAGGCACGTACCTTGGTTGCAGGCACTTCCCCAGAAGGGGGTATGCAGGAGGCAGCTGATCGATGATTCTCTCTCATCAATGTTTCCAGCCCTCTATCTCTCTCTCTCCCTCTCTTTAAAAAAATCAATAAGATATATTAAAAAAAAAAAGAATTCTGTGCAAGTGAGTTCATGTGAAGAAAAATCAAAGATGACTATGAGGTGGGGATATCATGGACTGAAATGAGAAATACAACTCGATGGTTGTGAGCTAAGAATTGTTTAGGTATGAATGGAGAATATGAAGGAAATTTAAATGTAGACAAACCACAGAAGAAAAATATGGATTACATCAAAACTTTTAAATGGTACTTACATATTTAGAAAACAGTTAAATTAGAGGCCAATTAATCATGCTTTAAATATTAATTTCTATATTAAATAAATGAAACCTAATTGTATTTCTACATCATTCTGTGGCACTTAAAAATCCAGCTTGCATATATATATTTTTTAATAACACATCTGTTGTACAAATCACTGTGTGGGTGATTTGAATTAAGTTATTAATCATTCAATTTGTTTTTTTCTCTGCATGTCAGACTATGTTATTGTTGAGTATGGTACATGTTCTTCACTTTACAACTAGAAGAGCTTTTGGTTTTAGAAGTTGCATAGTTTAAAGCAGATGAAGTTTGATATTTCAGATTAATTTTGTTAGCACAGCAGAAAGCTGAACAGTAATTTGGTTATTTCATTTTCAAAAGGTAATTGAAGCAGATGTTGGTGGTGAGGTCATTGGGAATGGAGCCATCCCCATTTCAGTGGCTGTATTATTATTTTTTTAAATGAAGGGCAGGTATTACCTTTTACTCTACTAAATCAACTGCTTTTACTTAATAATGAAAGAAATTAAACAAATTTTTAACTGCAACTCGGAGCTTATACAATCAGAATTTTGGGGTTTCTTTCTTTTTCTCTTTTAATAAGCTTAGATGTATTTTATTTATTTTTTAAAATATATATATATGTATTTACAGAGAGGAAGGAAGAGGGAGAGAGATCTAGAAACATCGATGAGAGAGAATCATTGACCAGCTGCCTCCTGCATACCCGCCACTGGGGATGTTCCCCAACAAATGTATAATACATGCCTTTGACCAGAATTGAACCTGGGACCTTTCAGTTCGCAAACCGACACTATCCACTGAGCCAAACCGGTTTCGGCAACTTAGATGTATTTTAAATGGGAAAATGAGTTATTTGCATATATATAAATATGTGCAAATATATAATAAATACTCTCGCCTGGTGCACAAATTTGTACATAGGCTGGGCCAGCTGGGGGGAGGGGCCGTGGGTGGTTGGCTGGCTGGCCCCACCCCAGTTGGGGGTGGGACTGGTAGGGGAGGGGCTGTGGGCAGTTGGCCGGCTGACCCTGCCCCCAATTGGGGGAGGGGAGCGACTGGGAGTAGGGCCTGCTGGGAAGAGGGTCTGCGGGCAGTTGTCTGGTTGCCCTGCCCCCTGGTTGAATGCCCAGTTGAACTCACAAACTCCCCATTGAGGGGACAATTTGCATATTAGCCTTTATTATATATGATAATTTTTTTTTTAAAAGAGTGTGGATTTTTAAATAATAAAAATTAGATATACACACATATATCTTTTATCTTTAAGTGCAATTTGTACTTTCTTAACAAATTGTTAAAAACTTAAAATTATAAAATAACTGACTTATATACATAATGTTTACCTTTTCCTATTTCTTTTTAATGCAGAGGAAAACTTACCTCTAATTTTGAATAAATGACCACTTTGGTTTTTGTATTATTTGATGCAAGTAGATATTTAGGATATCTCCAGTTTTTTGGCTTAATCAAATGTGAGACTATTAGAGTCCTATAATGTTTGTCCTTGGATTTGAAGTAAATTACTGTGTTATGGGAATAAACGTATACATTGCTTATATCTCAGACAGACCTTATGGGCCTATACCTGTGAAGCCCGGATGGTAGAGCAGTAAACACTGCAAATACGGGCCTTGCTCTTATGGAGATTACTTTTCACAAAGACATGAAACAAGTAAACACATAAATGCCTATGTCTTTAGAAATTGCGGTGTTTGTTATGAGGGAAAAAATAACAGGATGTTATGAAATAATTGCAAGGGTAGTATCCACTCTAGACAGGAGTGATGTTCAAGGAAAAGCGACACTTAAGCTGATCCTGAGTAGGAGCAGGAGTTTGCCAGATGGCCTATGTGTTGAAGAGAAGGCCTGGGAGAAAGGATAGGCAAGGGCTATTCTAAGCAGGGGAGACATTTAGACAGCAAGATTTTAACGTGGGGGCGGGGTTGGGGAGGAAAGCTGGGCAGGTTCCTGGAGCTGTAAGTAGGCCAGTGTGGCTGGAACAGAGTGCTTTTAGGGAGATAGCACAGAAGGATGGAGAGGTCGGCTGGCGTAGGGCCAGCATGCAGGGCCTTGCTGACCATTATTTAGGAATTTGGATTAAGCAACTAGAACAGCGGTTGTCAAACTGCGGCTCAAGAGCCACGGTTTGCCACTCTGTTAACTAATGTGTTTGCTGACCACTGAACTAGAGGGATGGAGGTCCATTAAATGAAATAGGAAAACTAGAAATTAACAATTTTGAGAAGGAATTTCAGTTTGGATGTGTTGAATTTGAGATGCGGATGAGACGTCCCAGTGGATGTCTGCACAGCTGAGTATGTGGATCTGGAGTGATAACAGCATGGTCTGGGCTGAGATGGAAATTGAAGAGTTGTTGGGCCAGCCAATGGGAATGGTTGAGATCATATAGGGAAAGAGTGTTAACTGAAAAGAGACCAGAACAAAGGAATGGAGCACAGTTGGGCAACTCCAACATTTAATGTTCTAGGAGGATGAAATCCAGAAGTGGTAGACTCACAGCAACCAACAGGAGAGAGCATTTCAAGGAGGAGAGAATGACCAGCCATTTTCATAGCAGTGAGAGGTAAATTAAGACAGAAAAGTATCCATTAAGTGTGACCAGTGGGCATCACTGATAATTGCATAAAAGCTGTTTCAGTGCAGTGGTAGGAGCAGTCAGTTTAATGTAAATGTGAAGTAAAGGAATGGAGACAGAACTTTTGGCAGTTCTTCTGGGAACTTGGCTGTGAAGGGAAGCCAAAACTTAGGGCCATGGTTGGAAGGAGAGGCGGAGGTCAAGGAAGGGTAGGCTTTTAAAGAGGAAGGCAAAAGGGGAGGTATTAGAGCGTGTTTGTTAGCGAATGCAGGTGATCCATCAGAGAAGGGTCCACGGAGAGGTCAGCTTGAAGACTGACCCTTATAAAAAGTCAAGAGGACATCAACAAGGTGATAAAGCAGAAGATAGAGATGAAGCACTCTGTCCACCCAGGGCCTAGAACACATTATAAAATGTTACTTGTGTATATTTATGGCACCATATTATCTATTAAAATTTTTTTTATTAATTTCTCAGATGAGGAAAGAGGGAGAGAAAAATAGAAACATCAATGATGAGAGAGAATCATTGGATCGGTTGCCTACAACCCAGGCATTTGCCCTGACTGGGAATCAAACTGTGACCTCCTGGTTCCTAGGTCAGTGCTCAACCAGTGAGCCACACTGGTGGAGCTATTCTCTTTTTATGATTACTTACTCTGTGCCAGGTGCTTTATAAATTTGACCTCATTTTTTCCTCAGAACAATCCATAAGGTAGGTGGTGGTATCTTCCTCATTTTGACAGGCAAGAAAAAAACACACACACACACACACAAAAACAGGGTTTGAGTTATTTAATAACTTCTCAAGTTACACAGCTGGCAAGTAATGATGTCAGGATTTCTTCCTATTTGTGGCTAACTCCAAAGCTTTTATTCTAAACTACCTCCATAGTATCCTCCAAAGATATATCAAGTTAATAGAATAAATCGGCTCCATTGTAGAAATTTCTAGTTTTACTGTCTTCAATGAGAACTAGAAATTTTGAATAAAAATTTTATAACCATTAGTAAAAAAATTATTATAATGTGGCCTCTCTGTAATATGTATCCAATGGTAGTTGGAGAATTTCCAGTTGTTTTTTACCGAGTAGAACTTTTGCATGTTGTTTTAAGAAACAGATGTACAGTGCTAAGAATTAGAGTACCTTGTTGGTATTAACTGTTTTCCTTACTGATATGAACTTTTAAATTAAACTGTAAGTGACTGGATTTTTTTAGATCTAACTAACATATAACATTATATTTCAACATAATGATTTATGTCTATATTATGAACTGATCAATGACTTGCTAGCTGTTTTAACAAATTACTTGAACCCGAACGGGGCGTGGGAAACTGGCTTATAGCCAGTTGGTCAGAAGAACAGTTAGCAACCTAGACTTGCAGTCGGCATTCGTTGGAAACTCTTGTCGATAGGCAGTCAACCAGAGGGCTTGCTTTTGGCTCTGAGGTGTTATTTGGAGGAGTGGGGAGGGGGGCAAAATTGTAGGGGAAAAAACTCCAAAGAGTAGGCATTGCACTAAGAATGGACTTGGGGTTCATATATCAACTCCATCTCTCGACTCTGTTTCCCCTTCATTCTCAGGCCCCATAGCTAGTTCTTAGGGTGGCTCTAAACTAGGGGTGTCGAACTCAATCAGAGAAGGGGCCAAAATCTAAAATCCAGCCTAAATCGCGGGCCGAATGGTTTACTGAACAGTCATAAACTGTCATTGTGATGGAAACGCAGCGGAGTGCAGTGATGACAGCGCGGTGCGGGCCACATTGCAAGGCCTGGCGGGACAGATTTGGCCCGCGGGCCTTGTGTTTGACACATGTGCTCTAGACCTTATTGTGTGGAGACAGGAAGATGGGTGCAGCCTCAGCCTCATGCTTTCCTGGGTAGGAAAGACCAAGTGTTATCTGGTAGCTCATTCAGTCCACCTCACAGGCGCCCTCATCAGACTAGTGTGAAAACTCTGATTTGGAAAAAGGAGCTTCAAGAAGCACACCCTGGAAAGTGGTCAGCTGCACTTACCAGATATGGCTGACCCAGACTGGCAAGGTTTCCCTCTCTGACTATGGGGTGTTTCCCTGATCAGCTTTGTGGCCGCCACCAGTACTGCTCAGAGTGCCTTGCTCTTGTCCATTGTCCGGGCAACATTGAGGAGGAGCCCTTCTGGGTGCTGACTTTGCTAGCAGCCCATTTTCTGATGGTGTAGATTTGGGGACCTAGTGGTGATGTTTGGAATTGAGCGATTAAAAGTATATCTTATTTGACAAATCAGAGGGTTCTCTGGCAATACAATCCCACTTTAAAATTTTGCAGACTGTCATTCTGTTTTCATTGGCCAAACACCATGGGCTAGTTAGCAAGAACAGATTTGACTGAGTCATGCTCTTTGGATGGAGATAGAATTTGGCTTGGAAACTTTGGTCTCTCAGCAGTGAACTGGTGCTCAGCCCATCCCCTGGCCTTCTGAGTAGCACTCCCCTCTGAGTCTCTGCATCAGGGCAGTAAAAACTAGTGCAGTGAGATGGGGAGACACTATTTATTTATTTCTTAGGAGCCCTGGATTATATTGGCATCAGTACAGTGGTGCCATTATTCTGTGAGTCTGGCAGGAGGAATAACTGGAGGTGTTTTTTTTTTTTTGTTTGTTTGTTTTTTGTCTTTGTTTTTGTTTTTTTGGGGGGAAGAAGGTCTGAAGAAGATCAGGACTTCATGATCCTCATCTGTGTACAGTGAAGTTCCAAACTTTCCCTGAACTGCTTTAGTTTTGGGCAAATACTTTGGCTTTTCCACCTCTGTAAGACTCCAGGTCACCAGACTCTCAGCTGTGGTGAGCCACAAACAAAGGTTCTCTCCCAGCAGAGCCTGTCTAATATTTTTTGTAAGACCTTACAGAAGGCTAAAAAAAAGTGTTTTAGGATTTCCAGAATTCCGCCAAATTCTCTTAAGTCCCCTGAAAATACAGTACTGATACACACATGATCTAGTTTTCAGATAAGTATCATCCATTTTATTGTCACATGGTAACGATGGCTAACTTTCCAATCCCCAGTTCAGCCAGTTCTCATGTTGTGGTCATGCACATATATATATTCCCATAATAGGCAGGGCTCTCTTCCCACTTTGGGGTGGGGGGGAGACAAGTAACAGAAAACAGATAAAACTAGCTTAGGGGGAAAGTTGAGTTTGGGATTTATTGGAACACATAAGTTAGAAGGCCCCGGTTAGGTTTATATTTCACTAGAGAAATGATTTGGGTCTAGATAATGTCATCATGATCTATTTTTCTGTATCTAAGCTCTTTCATTCTTTTGTATTCCTTCTTAGATTTTACTAAACTGCCAACTGAGGAACCCCTTGTGCAACAGCAGGCAAAGCAAGTGTGTTCACAAGCCAGTAGTTGATACAGTCCTGAGATTCACCCTGATTGGACCAGCTTAGAACATATGCCGGTTCTTGGCATAATCACTGCAGTTGGGAAGCTGTCCAGAAGGGCTTCAGTGCTTTGATTGGACAGTCCAAGTCAAGGATTTCATTCCTAGAGTTGGGGTGGAGTCCTTCCCAGCTGTGCTATTAAAAGTTGGAAATGGGTCCTTGATGTCAGAACAAGGAGTAAAAGATTGTAAGGAGGTCAACCAAAGCCTATTCCAGTTATCTGGGGTGTGTCAGACATTGAACTAGGCACTGCAGTTAGCATGTTAAAAGAAGAATGATGTATGTTGAGTCTCAGTGAGTTTCTAGAAAGATTGGCAAATATAGTAGTTAATTCCATCATTGGATGATTCTATGAGATGATTTTTAAGGAGTTTTTCTACCTGGGATTTTATGATGTATGCTTCTTGGAAAACAAAATGGAAACAAATTTTTATTAGCTTAGGTAATTATTATATCATCTTAAATTATTTTACCATTTTTGAATTTTTGATATTGTAACAGCTTTATGTAGAATTCTGAAAACTCAATTCAGTGCTCTCTTTAACATCACATGTCCCTCAAAACAATATCTGAAAATACAAAAATTAATATGTTGATGAAGAGCACCTTATTTTGTGTGTGTATAGTAGTCTTACTAAGGATATAATAGTTGATAAATGTTGAATTTTAGATTTTACCTATGCAATTTGTAATGTATACGTGGGTTCTATATTGACTGGACCTTCTTTGTCCATATAAACAGCAATGAAACGTTTTAAATTTGACTTTCATTTGAACTGTAGCTATTATACTCTCTGCAGAGAGTCTCAGGGTTTTAAACACTTAAAAACAAATTTATTTTCCCTCATCTTATAAAATATTATAATCATTACATTTTGGTTTTCTTCAGAAGCCTTCTTTAATCTCAGCCAAAATAAAGTCCAGCTGAGCTTTCCTGTGGATTAAAGTGGGGACATGGAAATCCACAGGAAATTTGGAAGACTATTATTCCAGTATTGTAAAGGTTTGAAAGAGTCACATAGGATAACTGAAAAGAATTTCTGAGATCAGAACATTTAAAAACTATACAAACAAATATTTATGAAAAATTACCTTGCCTCTTATCAACAACCATTAAAACATCAGAAAGAAAGTACAATAGGGTTCCAGTGAAAGTTTCTTGGTAAAGAGTGCTGTTGGAGAGGGTGGTCTAATCACTTCATTTATGGCGTGTAATGTGCTTTGTTAACCTCCAAAGTGAGGTGTGCCAAGTGAGGTATTAGTTAGAAAGAAGGGTTAATGACCCAAAGTCCAGTGTTTTGTGGATTTTTTTTCCCCCCCTGGGGGACATGGGCAGTTGTTCGAGTGGTAGGGGAATTGTTAGTCCTCAGGGTAATTAACTGTTCATCTAAAAAAAACCTTATATTATTATTATTTATATCAGTAGATTGGTGTTGGGTGGGGTTTGATTTCTACTATTGTAAGGGTGTGGAACAGCTTTACTTGCAATATTGATCCCTTTGAGTCTATGTGACATGGTCAGATTCAAGGGTTTTATTAATTGCAAAATCTGGCATAGATAACTCAACTTATAATTAGCCTGCTTTATTATTCTAGGACCTAAGTTTATTTGATTCTTGTTTATATGCTCATTCACTCATTTACTCATTCATTCATCTACACCCTACCTTATTCCACAGCATTGGAGGCATCATATAAAAACTACACATATGGCCCAGCTGGTATGGCTCAGTGGTTCAGTATCAACCCATGAACTGAGTTCAATTCCCAGTGAGGGCACATGCCCAGGTTGGGAACTCAATCCCTAGCAGGGGTTGTGCAGGAGGCAGCCGATCGAAATTTCTATCCCTCTCCCTTCCTCTCTCTCATATCAATAGAAACACATTTTAAAAAAACTACACATAGTATGTCACTCATGTATATCCAGCCTTGTTTTGTTGAGTCCCAGCACTGAATCACATTAAAAAATAAGTGTGACAAAAAATAATTGAAAATAATTCAAATATTAGCTTCACCTCTCAGAAAATATCTAAGAACAAAGCAAATGTGATATATATATAGTAGAAATTAAAAAAAATTCTCTTTTCCTATCTCTGTTTACACGCTGTCAGCTATTTGCCCAAACTCAGTCTCCTTCTTGAAGATTATACATAAGCTGTTCCCACATCTAGGCAGCCCTTTCCTTCCCCTTCTTTCCCCCATCTTTTTAAGGTATTTTTTCTTCTATTTCCTCTCTTACTACATGTCCTTTCCCACCTACCTCCTAATTAGTTTCTCACATTTGCGTTAATAAGCGCAGAAAAAGGGAAGAGGAAACAAGCTGAGAATCAAACCCAGAGTTTCCCTTAGGAGGTCACACAGGAACAAGACTGCAATTACCCATTTATAAAAATACTCTCTCTTTGTTGCCCTTATGAAAAATATTATAAAAGGCTAATTAAGAACCGGAAATCCAGACCGGGGAACATGTAAATTGGGATGAAAAGTAGGACACCATGCTGTAGTTGACTCAGAATTACTTTGTGGTCAGTGATAAATTAAAAGGACTCCTTTACATAGTTTTCCCCCTTCATGAGGACAACACATGACAGTTCCCTGGGTGACAAAGCCTTTCCTGGCCCTTGTCTCTACAATGATCATGTCCTTTATAAAAAACAAAAACAAAAACACACAACACTAACACATGGAGTGGTAGTGCATTTAACAACATCAATGAAAGCAATTTATTGCAGTGACATGAGAGGACACGGTGCCAAGGTAATCCTCATCTTGAAGGCATTTGGCGGTGGGCCAGCACAGTGTGGTCCAAGACTGCAGCTTTCTGACGGTCTGAACTGACCCAAGAATAAAACTCTGTGCTTCTGGAGCAAAAATTGCAAACAGTGACGTGAAGGGACCAAAGCAGTGATGTAGAAGAATGACTAAGATGTGCTAGTAACGGCCAGCTGCGAGTGCCGGGTCAGTGTAGGGAAGGACCAAGAGGGACTGGACCACCCACGCCCTTTGGGAGGAGGGCAGCTGCTTTTTTTTTTAATGTGGCTTAAATCTAGGAATTTTATTTATCATTCATTACAGAAAGTATAGGCCATTCGATAGTCTGTAATGTAAAGTTTCAATAATATATGCCAAAGAAGATATACAAACATATAAAATTCAGATAATTTTTCTTGAAAGGCTGTAAAATCATTATAGGACCATAGGAGCTCACATTGGCTTCAGTTCCTTATGTCCATATTTAACTATTGCTCCCAGATATAGTATGGCTGTCTAATAAATGATGACAATGCAAGTTTGGAAGGTCTATGATACTAAAACTAGGATTCAACGGGATTTCTATAAAGCAAAGTTCATTGAACCTCCTAGTCAAAAGAATGAGGGCAGCTGCTTTTGCTCAGCTTCATCCTGCTCTGCCATGGGCAGTTCCAGAGCATGCCGTTCGGTCTTCTGAATCTTCAAGGTGAGCCTGGAGTCCAGTTTTATGTGGAATGTCCCCACATGACAGCCCGATGAAAGAGACACATAGGACAGAGTGTGGGGGTGGGGGTGTACAGGGCTTCCATGCTCTCTCTGGGCACTTCACCTGCCTGTACCTCAATGTGTTCATCGTTCAGTCATTTGGATTTTTAAGAAGTGCTTGTGAATAAGAGATCAACCGAAGGACTTGTATGCATATATTTAAGCATAACTAATGGAAGAAAACCTCTGGGGAGGGAGGGCATATATGGGGGGGGGGCAATGGTAAGATATGTATACAGATAATACCTTAAAAAAAAAAAGTGCTTGTGGGCCAAGCAGAACATACCAGCAGGCATTCAGTCATCCATCTCTGAACAGAGAAAAGGTTAGCTTGCGTGTATTCTGTAAAAGTACCAGTCTCACTTCCATCTTCTCCACTGCACTCAAGATTGGTCTTCTGGCAAAGTCTAGAATCTGGTATTTTCAGATTCCCCACAACCAATGGGGTGTCCAACCATTCTTGGGGGTGTCGAACTCAATCAGAGAAGGGGCCAAAATCTAAAATCCAGCCTAAATCGCGGGCCGAATGGTTTACTGAACAGTCATAAACTGTCATTGTGATGGAAACGCAGCGGAGTGCAGTGATGACAGCGCGGTGCGGGCCACATTGCAAGGCCTGGCGGGACGGATTTGGCCCGCGGGCCTTGTGTTTGACACGTGATTCAGTTCAAGTCTGACACCATCTGGCTCAACCTCCACAGGTTGAAAGGCTCAGTCCCTCAAGACTGCCCTCACTTTCAGACACCAGCCATAATTTCCAGGTCCCCAGTTAAAACCTGTTAACCGGGGAGTTCCCTTTTTAATTACGCAACGTACAACGGGCGCGTACTCTTTCACTAGGACGTGTCAGTACGTCACGCCCAGTGGACGTAATTTTATATTATTATTATTTTTATTTATACTTAATTAAAATAAATGAAATATATATATTTTTTGTTTATTTATATATAAAGCACAAAGGAAAATACAAAATTACAAACAAATAGAAAAGAATTCCAACAAAAAAATGGAAACATCGAATTAAAAAATTATAAATTTTACAAACAATTATAAAGATTACAAAAAATATATACCGTCCCTCTCAGGGCGCAACATATATTTCAAGGACGTATTTATATGTCCTATCCGTTCCCGATAGTGTTTATGTTTGACGTATTTATAGGTCCCGCTTGGTTAACAGGTAACATGTATTTCTATCTGATTTGGCTTCAAATTTAGAAGCTCCCATGACTCCCTCCTCAGGTTGAAATTCGCTGGAATGATTCACAGGACTCAGGACAATACCACTTTGTGTACCATGTTTTGTGAAGGTTATACCTGGGACAGCCCAATGAAAGAGATGCATGGGACAGAGTGTGGGGGTGTGATGTACAGAGCTTCCATGCTCTTCTGGGCACTTCACCCGCCTGTACCTCAATGTGCAGTGGATTGAGGTTCAGTGGATAGAGCCTGCAGATTGAAGGGTCCTGGGTTCGATTCTGGTCAAGCACTTATATCTCGTTTGCAAGCTCCTGGCCCTTGTCGGAGGCCTGCGGGAGGCAACCAATCCATGTGTGTCTCTCTCCTTGGTGTTTCTCTCTGACTGTCCCTCTCCTTCCCACTCTCTCTAAAAATCAATGGAAAAATAAAATGTCCTGGGTGAGGATTAAAAAACAAACAAACAAACAAAAAAATTTGGTGTTTCTGTCCAGACGTTTCCTTCTCACCCGAAGGTACTGGGAGTCACCTGATTAGCATACAAAGGACAATCTTATCATTTTGGAGAATGACCAGTTTTCCAGGAACTCTTCCAGGAACCAGGGAGGGACAAAGATAAAATTTATACTTTTTATTACACCACAGTCCTTTTTGGTTGGTGAGGAGCAAGCTAATATACTTGTGCACTGGTCACTGATGAGGCTTTTTGTAGATCCCGATCAAGACTGCCATGTGGTTGAGTGGTCATCACCCTAGAGGTGAGCCCTCAGATATATGAAAGCAAGGCCAGGGTTTTTCTTCAAAAACCTATTTTGGTGCACCCTTACACATGAGTGAATCCCCGTGGAATTCTACACTAGTTTAAAAAAGAAAATTTTCAGCTGGGACCGGTTTGGCTCAATGGATAGAGCGTCGGCTTGGGGACTGAAGGGTCCCGGGTTCGATTCCGGTCAAGGGCATGTACCTTGGTTGCGGGCATATCCCCAGTAGGGGGTGTGCAAGAGGCAGCTGATCGATGACTCTCTCTCATTGATGTTTCTAACTCTCTATCTCTCTCTCTTCCTCTCTATATAAAATCAATAAAATATATTTTAAAAAAGAAAATTTTCAAGATAGGTATCACCAGTCTCCCATCCCCTGAATCCTACATTTTTTTTATTGTTTAAAGTATTAATTATATAGTACATATATCTCCTTGTTTTTTTTTCTTTTCTTTTTTTCCCCCTCCAAGTCCTATTTTTGAGCAATGTCTCTTCCCAAGGATACAGCCAGGACATAGCACTTGGAAAAATACCTCTAAGAAATTGAATGGACATATTGGATATAAACCAACTAAATTGTGGGCATCTGCCAAAATAATTTTTAAAGTTTTATACCAGATGTTAGATTCTTCTTTCTGAAAGTGCCCATAATGACAGGGCAAGTAATGAAGCCATTTCTAACTTATGACATTGAAATAACATGATCATAAAAGGATAAGTATATGTTATGTCTAATATTGTTCAAAAGCAGTTACAAATTACTAGACTGTATTTTAAAGTGGGAAGGAGGGAGATAAATTGAGTTAGAACATATTCTAATTTTATGCCAGTCATCATTGTTTTCTCTCAAGAGGCCATTTATGCTGGTTGCCCTTGTTATATTTCACTACACTTTCAGGAGAACATTTATTTATATACTAAAATGATTATTTTTCAGTATTTTTTTTGCCATTTTTCTCCATTCTTTTATATAAAAATACTCTCTCTTTGTTGCCCTTATGAAAAAAACTATACATTGCTAATTAAAAATCTGAGAACAGGTTAAGCAGTTAACAAGGAATTAGGTAAACATCTGAGAATAGAATCCCTGACATTAGTGTATTTATGCTGGAAATTTTTAAGGTAGCTATGCTTTCGTTTGCTGAAATGGCTACAAGAAGCCAAAATCTTTCTGTTTCTCCAGAAGAATTGTGTGCCTGAAGTGTATTGCTGTGGTGCTGTGATACTAATGTTGTTTTGAAATAATTTCCATGCTGTTTTCTCTAAAGGTCATTGGAGAGTCTGAGCATATGATTCCTATTGAGTAAAACATATGTTTGTTTGTTTTTTCGATTAACTGACAAAAATATTTCTAGGCACATTAATTAGCTCCAATAAAATAAAAAATACTTGGAAGATTTCCTTGGCTTCATAAGCGATTGCAGACAGTGAATGACAGATTTAAGGGAAGAGTGAAGTAATCTGATATAAAAATGATATATAACCTTTTAGAAATCATATTAAAAATTCTTACTCTATTCCCACTCCCAAGAGGCTGGTTTGGAGTCACCCAACCTAAAATGAAAGCAGAGTATCTATAATATTGCACCTTGAGATTTTAGGAGAGTCCTGAGTAAATTTTGGGGGTCTTTTCTTTAGAATTTTGTGCTAACTCCAGCCATTGCCAGCGGTGAACTTCTTAAAGTAACACAATGCGGTTGTGTAGACGGAGGAATGATCTGGACCTGGAGGACTATGATCCTACAGTAATAGGATGCTCAGTTTACAATTACGTATAACACAAAAGCTAATTTACTCAGTGTGGTAGACTGAATAATGGCCCTCTGAGATAGCCAGGCCCCAATTCCTGGGCCTGCGAAAGCTACCTTATATGGCAAAAGAGAACTTGAAAATATGATTAGGTTAAGGATCTCAAAATGAGATCATCTCAGCTCTTCCTTGTGGGCCTCTAAATGCAATGTCAGAGGCAGAGAGGGATGTGAGTGCAGAGAAGAATGTGACATGGAAGACAGGCACTAGGTTGCTGACTTTCCAGGTGGAGGAAGGAGCCGGAAAAGGCAAGGAAAGAGCCTTCTCTGTGGCTGGTGTGGACTTGCAGCTGATTTCAGACAACTGACCTCCAGACTGAGAGAATAAATTCGTGTTGTTTCAAGCATCTTGTTTATCGATATCAAGTTAAATAAACCACATACAGAATAACATCATAAAGCAAAAGAGATTTTAAAAACTCCCAAATATGTTTTCATTTCTTAACATTACTATTGGCAGGTTTTTTTTAATGAACTACCGTGGGGCTAGCTTATCAAGTTTGTTCTTGGTTGATAAAATTCCTGCTATTTAAAGGCCATATTTACTGGACTTTGCTCCTTTCTCTTAGGACAACACAATTCTATTATCACCGGGAGCAAGTTCCCCTTTCTACTTCCCTTGAGTGCTGTGTGATCATTGTCTGTGCCCCAGACTTCTCTATAGCGTTTTCAGACTGAGACTCAGCATCCTGGTTTTTAGAAAAGGCAACCAGATTCCCTCCCACACAGGCAGTCTGTGTACGCAACAAAAGCCTGACTTGTTTCATAAACACACTGTTCTATACACTGCCACTCTACGTCCTTTTAGTGACAGTGCCATTGCCACCCGGTACTGGGGCGGGGGGGCGGGGGGGATGTAAGGTTCTCTGAATGTTCTTTATGAACCCAAGGCTCCCCTGAAAGGGTGACAGTTTGCACCCATTCCTGGCACCTGCCCTTTGATGAACAGAGTATCTATGATTGCTGACCCTATCACTGTCTTAATAGCACAAAGAATTCCTTAAAAAGAGAAACTTTTGGCCCTTGCTGGGTGGCTCCGTTGGTTGAAGCATCATCCCCTGCACCCAAGGGTTGTGGGTTCTATTCCAGGTCTGGGCACATTCTTGGGTTGTGGTTAGATCTGGGCACGTGGGGGATGGGCAGCCGATCAATAGGGCAGCCTATCAGATCTTTCTCTGTCTCCTCTATCTCCAAAAAATCATTAATAACTTCCCCTCTCTCTCTCTCTCTCTCTCTCTCTCTCTCTCTCTCTCTCTCTCACACACACACACACACACACACACACACTCACTCAAGCATGTCCTGGGGTGAGGATTTTTAAAATGGGAATTTCTGTGGTTTGTTCCTGATCATATTGTATTTAGGGGTGTTTGAAGGCATTGTTTCCTGGGGTCAGGGGAAGTACTATTACCGTGTTTCCCTGAAAATAAGACATCCTCCGAAAATAAGACCTAGCGCATGGAAAGATAAGACATCCCCTGAAAATAAGACCTAGCGCAACTTTGGGAGAAAACATTAATATATGACACTGTCTTATTTTCGTGGAAACAGGGTATGTGAATCTTCGTTCACCTGGATGGATATATCGCTAGTTATTGAACTTGAAGCCAAAGGATCTCTTACTCTAACTGCATTGGTTCTTTGGAACCAGGGTGTTTCAACCAGTTTAACTGATGAATTCTCTTGGGGGTGGGGGATCTTATCACAGTTAGACAAAGTGGGGGGAAAGGATGCACAAAGGGAGGCCCTAGAATCAGGAGCATCTGAAGATATTTTCAGTGATGACTCCTAAACTGTTTGGTTTTATTTGGTCATACTTTCAAGAGAGAATTTTCAAGAGTGATTCACCTTTGGAAAATGATTTTCCCACCTCTGGCCTTAAGGGCGATTTTATTTGGCATGTATCACACTTGGGGATTTGCACTGGAGACTGCAAACTGACCTTCTATTGTGAAATCATAAAGTGAATGGAATCCTAGAAGTGATGTTCTCTTATAAAAAATCAGTGGCTTTGGTCTGGCCAGTGCTGCTCAGTGGTTGAGCATTGACCTATGAACCAGAAGGTCACAGGTTTGATTCCCGGTCAGGGCATATGCCTGGGGTGCAGGAGGCAGCCGTTGAATGATTCTCTCTCATCATTGATGCTTCTATCTCTCTCTGCCTCTCCCTTCCTCTCTGAAAGCAATAAAAAATATATATTTTAAAAATGACTTTGTACTGGTGACTAAATTCCTAGCAGAGTCAAATAAAATTATTTATATACACTGAGAAAAATAATGTGAACACATAATTTTAACATCTAGAATTTATCAAACGCCTTCTTTGTTGTGTTTTTACTGCTTTATGTGCTACTTTATTTAGTTAGATGCTGAGAAATTCCCAAGGAATGACAGCAGCTGCAAGACAACAGAGTCATAACTTCTGGTTATTGGGCTGAGCTCTTGCGAGAACCAGGCATGGATTGTTGTTGGTAGTAAAAGTCAGCTTTCCGTGTGCTATTTAGTTTAGTCATCACAAACCAAGGTCTCCTAGAACTGCCTTATTTTCCTTTCAAGGATAGGAACTTGAGGCATAGATTTAGTAACTTGCCCAACGATGCATACCTACAAAGGAACAATGAGGTCCCTGGCTATGGCTGCACCTCATTTCCGTGAACTCCGAAATGGCAAGAGTCACTTGTAGGCAACCAGGAAGAAAACAGCCTACACCCTAAAGGTCAGAGAAGTGCATTGACAAGGTTGCAGTGGAACAGGCATGAGCAGAAGCTAGTAAAGGGCCCCTAAGGGACAGACCAGCACTGTTTGATAAGGAAGGAAGCGGGGCTGCAGTTCAGGAATTCACTGCGACAGCTAGCTGTATTGGGGAGAATAAATACAGAAATTTACAGACATGTTGCCATAGCTGCAGATATTTAACTTTTACACATGTATTGATGTTATGATTTCAATAGGAATTTATGCTTGCTGTGCAAAATATTCAACAATAACAAATTATATACATTTAAATAAAATTGCCCCTTTTCCTCTCCTTCCCTACTGACCATTCAGCCATTTTTCCCCACAGCTATACAGGGGTGTCCCAAAGTAGGTTTTATTTTCCTCCATTCATTAACATACTCTGCAGAGTTACTCCTCTTCAACTGTAATAATAAAATGAGACACCATAGTGGTTGGCATGCTTAAGGAAATTTAAAAAAACAAACTGAGCCTGGCAGGTGTGGCTCAATGGTTGAGCATTGACCTCTGAACCAAGAAGTCACAGGTTCCATCCCCAGTCTGGGCACACGCTCAGGTTGAGGGGTTTGATTCCCGCAGGAGGCAGCTGATTAATGTTACTCTGTCATACCCTCTCTCTTCCTCTTTCTCTCTCTCTCAAAACAACAACAACAACAACAAAAAAAAAAAACCCCAAAAAACTATATTGCCCTCAGGGTTGGTCATTTTTGTCACTTTCTACTTTTATTCATGGGTCATTAGCTCCAAATCAAAAAGCATTACTTTTTATTTATTTATTTATTTATCTATCTATTTATTTATTTATTTATTTATTTTGACTAGAGGCCCAGTGCCTGACATTTATGCACCGGGTGTAGGGAGGGGGAGGGGTCCCTCAGCCCGGCCTGGGCCCTCTTGCAGTCTGACATCCCCCAAGGGGTCCTTCGCGCTGCCGCGGAGGCAGGAGAGGCTCCTGTCACTGCCGCTGCACATGCGGGACCGGAAATGGAAAAAATACAGAAAGCAGCAGCAAACTGCAAAAAGTAAAGGGAGGAAAATTATAAAGAATAGCTTAACCCTGCAAAAGCCTTCACATTGCGCTGTCTTGGAGATGGTCTCGTCGTCAGAAAGGTTAAAACAGCACAGTCCTTGGAAGTGGTCACACCCGCGATCGTGTCGTAATCGGATGTAGTCGAGTGCCGCTCGATGTCCTAGGACTGCCTCCCCAGCCCGGCCTGGTGCTAGGGTTAGGGCACTGGCGGCCCCAGCGGTGGTGTTAAGGGCCTTGACGATGTTGCAAGCCAACCGACCTTTCTCTACTTGGGGGGACGTGACCATGACCGACGTGACAAGTACGGTAAAGGAAACGTACTCAGCAGGGCTCCACCCATGAAGGCCGTCCCTGCAGGCGGCAGGCAGGGTCAGTGACAGGTATTGTTCATCTCCGGGGACGGGGTGGTGTCTCTGAGGCCCAGGAACAGCCAGTCGCCCCAAAGAGCACGGCCCCCCCGTGCTGTTAGCAGGGATGTAGGTGTAAACAGTGAGACCACATAGGAGGAACCAGCCGGCTGGCAACCTGGTGTGTCCATTTCCGTAAGAGATGGATGAGTTATCAGAACAGTCCATGCTATAGTTATGAAACAAGGAGAGACAGTATCTGGTACACCCGGTGAAATACAGGCATTCACCGCTGGGGTCGACTGTTGCAACCTTCAGAGAAATCATGTCCTTGTCTTTTCGTTGGATGCTTGGTCCTATCGCATAAAGGTCCCAGTAGGTGATCTCTTTCCTAAAATGCCTAAAATGAGTATCGTTTTTTATGTTAGCAATCGGTGCCCCAACTCCGATTAGGCCGGATGTGAACGTCTGTTTTACAGAAATCCCACCAGAAAGGCAGAAGTCGGAGACATTGAGAACATTCCTTGCCAAATAGACCCAGATATTCTCGTCTCTCTTCACAGGGAGTCTCTCTCCTAAGGCTGGGATGGTAAGATGAAAAACCAGGAGTAGGACAAGGGCTGTCTTTGGAGGACAGCTTGTAGGTCCTCCTTGGGTTTGACGGTCCACTCTTCCTCTGGCGTCCTTTTGAGTCTGGTGTGATGGATGCAGGCTTTTTTCCCTGCCAGCTTCCAAGCAGTTGGGGTGGTGAGGAGGACATCCCCTGGCCTGGTCCATCTTTCTTCCAGTGAATCTTCTGGTGATCCAGATTTCCATGTCTTGAGTAAGACGCTGTCTCTTCCTTCAAAGGGCTGCAGTGGACCTGTGACAGAAAGATCCCTAGTACATGCCAAATCATCAATTATAGTTAATGTTTGAATAAGATGGTGCACATAATTTTTATTTATTTTTATTTTAAAAAAATATATATATTTTATTGATTTTTTACAGAGAGGAAGGGAGAGAGCTAGAGAGCTAGAAACGTCAATGAGAGAGTAACTCTCTCTTGCACACCCCCTACCGGGGATGTGCCCGCAACCAAGGTACATGCCCTTGACTCGAATCGAACCGGAGACCGACACTCTACCACTGAGCCAAACCAATTTCGGCCATAATTTTTATTTTTAACCTTCATATCATGATCTATATATGCACCTCCTGTTGCTATGGTGGCCTGAAAGGATCACCTGTATATTATTTCATAGGGACGTAAGCCAATCCTGCTTCAGGGAGCTACTCACATCCTGAGCAGGGCAGTTGGCAAACACCTGACCCCAGTGTAGGTGAGATTCTTGGCACAGCTATATTTTTCTTTTCCGGTGGCCTGTGGTCTCCATGCAGCATGTAATTTACAAGTTAAACCGAGGAATTTACTGACCTTCTGTGTAACTTGAGAAACAAGGGCAGGTCCGTTATCACTTGGCAGGCTGTTAGGGAATCCAAATGGAGGAATAATCTCCTTCCGAAGGGCTTTGACCCATCCTGAAAACCTGTCAACAGAAACAAGTGAGTATCTTCTACCCCCAGACTTTGGCAGCTAGGTAAAGTCTCTCTGCCAGTCCTCAAAGGGACTGCTTTGGCACTGCCCCCTTTCCTTCCTGTGATGGGCATCTGCCTTGAGATTATTTGTCTGGCCTGGGAGGCACCTGCCTGTGATTCGTGAACTGCCTGAGCAATTCCTGGGCCTGAGACCCAGGGTTTGATCTAGGCAGACAAGGTATCTCTTCCATAATGGGCTGCCGCCTGAATATGCTTCAGGTCATATGCTTCTCTTAACCATTCAGGCAAAAGGATAATCCCTGGTTCGTTTATTTTCCAGCCTTCGTTAATTTCCTTGAACTTCCATTTCTCGCCTCTTTTCTGATCTGAAATTGAATATTCTGGCTGAAACTTGAATAAATCTAATGTGGGTATAAGTGGCAGTAAATATTCTCCTTTTGCTGCTTCCTTTGCCTTTTTTTTTTTTTTTTTTTTAACCTGGTTTCAGTTGGGGCTTGACTAGTAAGTGGGTTTCCTTTGCCAATTTCCTTTTGCTTCTCTGTTTTTTTCTCTCTCTTTCTTTTTATTGATTAAAGTATTACCAATGTGTGGTTATCCCCCCATTGACCCTCCCACTCCCCACCCCCAATCTTGGCCGCTCTCTCACCCTCTGTTGTCTGTGTCCATTGGTTATGCTTATATACCTGCACACAAGTCTCTTTGTTGATCGCTCCCCCTTACCCCCTGTTGTCTCTCTTTGATATCTAGGGCAGTGTATTACTGCCACTTGGATAGGGCCGAGAATGGCTTGTACCACATCCAAGATTTCTGGCGCATGTTTCATGTCCTTTCTGTTGGCCGTTAACAGCCGCCTCTCTCGTGCATATTCAGGACTACGAAGGCATATTTAGAGTCAGCATACATGTTTACACCATTTCCTTTATAGGTAATTCTAGTGCTCTAGTAAGAACAATGAATTAAGCTTTCTGTGCTGAAGTTCCTGGAGCCAGTGCCTTAGCCTCAATTGTTTTGTCCAGCGTGACAGCTGCATATCCCCTCTTCCCTCCCCTTGCTCTACATAGCTCCTCCAGTCAGCCCCTTCTAGTGAGTAGTCCTGGAGATCTGACCGGTTAGAATACACCTTGTCCATGATCTCCACACAGTCATGAGACAAAGTGGTACTGTCAGGGTAGGGAGCAGTGTGGCAGGAGTAAGAGTACTCACAGTTTTGAGAGAGACATTGGGGTTGTCTAGTAGGAGTACCACCTGGCATCTTCCAATCCTTCCTGCTGTCTGCCAGTGATTTCCTCGCTGTTCCAGCAGACTAAGAACTTGGGGAGGCACAAAGTGTAGTAACTTGTGGAGCAAGAGAGAATTTTTCTGCTTCTTGTTGGTGCTTACAGGTGGCCACCACTGCTCTTAAGCATGTTGGCCAACCTCGAACAGTATGGTCCAATTTCACAGACAAGTAAGCAATTGGCATGGGGTGGCCCCCAAGAGTCTGAGTGAGGACCCCCAATTACAACTCCTTTCCTTTCATGCTCCCAAGCTGGAAAAGCTTCAACAGATTTGGGAGTCCCAGAGCAGATGCCACTGCCAGTCGGGCCTTCAAAGTCTCAAAGGCCCATTCACATTCTTTGATTCATTCAAAGGGGCTGTCCCCAGGGCCTAATCCAGAGTTCAAAGTTGGAAATCCCAATGTAACAGTACCCAACCATTCCCCCAAATTCTCTCAATTGTATCTGTGTTTTAGGGGACTGTATTTGAATTATTGTTTCCCTTTGGTCCACAATAAACTCCTTTTCCCAGATTCTAGGAGGAGACCCAGAAACGTAACAGCTTGGGTACAAATCTGGGCTTTTGAAGCTGCAACTTTATGGTCACAGTCTGCTAAATGGTTGAGGGCATCAGTGGTGTTCTTCAAACATCCTTCTGCATGGGTCCAGTGATGAGGAGGCCCACATAGTAACAGTGTGCCTTTCCGGAGCTGTAGCTCATGCAGGTCCTGGCTTAGTGTTTCCCAGAACACAGTGGGGGAATTTTTAAGCTCCCAGGGGAGGACTGTCTGGCAGTACTGAGTCTTGACCAGAGCCTCTGGGGTCTTGCCATTCAGAGGCAAAAAGTGGTAGAGTCTGGGTTAACCAGCACACAGAAGAAAGCATTTTTAACCATTCACTGTCCCCAGGTATCCCATTAATCCAAGTATAGGGTTGGGTACAGTGGGATGTATGTCCTGGGGAATTTCATTTATGGCACATAAGTCCTGGACAAATCGGTACTCCTCTGTTTTAAGATTTCTTTACTGGCAACATAAGGATGTTGTATGGGGAGCGATGGTCAAATCAAACCAAATTTAAGAAATTTCTGAATAAGTGGCCTAATCCCCTCAAGTGCCTTCTTCAAGGGTATTATTGCTTTTTGTGGGAAATCTTTGTCCCTGGTTTCCAGTCAGTCTTGACTGGTGAATCCCGTTTTGGCTTCCCCAGTTCTCCCGAACCCATTCGAATGGTTGTGCTTGGCTCCCTAGTTCAGCTGGCTTTGGGGCAGGTTCGGGCTTTCCTTGATCCTGTACAAGACATTGCCAGACATGCTCCCGTGGGACCTGTAGATGGAGCTGTTGCTCATCCGGGAGAAAGGTGATCTAGGTGTCCCCCCCCCCCCCCCCCCCCCCCTACAAGAGGGATGGGGCCCTTGGGGATGCACACAAATGTCTGAGTTAGACATGTGTCACCAGTGGCACATTCCAACAAGTTCCAAAAGGCTTGTTGTTCCAGAGTTGCAGAGATTCTAGTAACCGCCACTCTTCGAGATGAAGGTTTAGTTAGAAGGGCCTGGAGGACAGAATAGGTGGCTCCTGTATCAGTCAGAGAATCTCCTTTTTGGTCCCCCACCCCCACCAGCTAGTTTTGCCCAAGGCTCTTCTTTGGGGAGGATAGAGATCAACAGCTGAAGCCACTGAGCCTCTGGGCCAGTCTGACTTTCTCAGAGTCCATTCCCTTAACATCACAGTGAGCACCTTTTGCCCTTTCCTTTCGGACCTCTGGGCCTCCTTCCTTTTTTGGGCATTCATTTTCCCAGTGGCCTTTACCCTTGTAGTTCGCACATTGATCTGGGCCCAAGGGATTTCTTCTTTTTTATTCCCTTTCCTGTTGGCCCTCTGGCCTTCGGCCTTCGGTTTTTAGCCGTCTGGCCTTTTTACTTTACCTGTTAAAATAGACGTAAAAGGCAATGCCAACTAGTTGAGAAGGATTCATCCCCAGAAGCCCCTTCAACCTTCTGTAGCTTTTCCCTAGTATCTGGAGCACTTTGGCTAATAAAAGCCCAGTTTACCATGCAAACGTTTATTGGTGGGGAAAGGAGGGGCTTTAGTGTCTGTATGTTTCCAGTGGGCCTGACAGAGTCCTTCCTGAAGAGCAGAAAGATCCTCGTCCATTTTTTGTTGGACTGCTTCACCATATTCAAGCTCTTCTGTTTGGGGACCCCTTTCCTGAACCGTCCAAAATGCAACTCTGATGATGCTCCAGCGGGGGCAGTCCCCAGGCATCAGGATCCCAGCTGGGTGTGACTAGGGGGACAGCTCCTGCCAGCTCTGGAGTATGGCCGGATCATCCTGACGGAGCCTGTGTGCTTTCTCTCTAGCGCTGTCATCAGCTATCCCCTCTTATTCCCAGTTAAAAGGACGTTAAACAGAGCCTGGATATCAGCCCACCTGGGATGATGAGTAGCAAAGTAGAAACTGTCAGGTCCGTAACTTTGGTGGGATCATCCTGACAAGAGGGCTTGGAATTCTTCCAATGAAGCAAATCTGAGGTAGAGAAGGGTTGTGGGCCCAGTAGAGTCTTGTGGGCTGTCCAGTTTCAGTGGCTCCTGTTGGCAAAGTGGAAATTGCTCTGACAGGGAAATAGCTTTATCCTCTCCAGGTTGAGTGCCTTGCTTCGTCCTCGAGGGAGATGGGGCAAGCATCTCAAGCCTGTTTCCCCTAAGAGTCCAGGGTGGGGGAAGCTCTTATGTTCTTGGAGCACTCGGAGAAGGTCTTGCCTTAATAGGAGACTGCAAGGCAGCCTCTTCCTCATCCCTCTCCTTCCATTCCTGATCCTTAATGACATCCTCCCTCTGAAACCTTAACTTGGTCCCTTCTTCATTTTCATCAGAATCAGAATTATGCAGTGACATAAAAGCCTGTATATATGGTATCTCTCCCCACTTCCCCGATCTTTGACAAAACAATTCCAGTTGTAATATAGTATAATAATTCAAAGACGCTTTCAACAGCCACCTCTCTCCAGGATCTAAATTATTCATAGAACAAGCAGTATTCCAGTAAAATACCATTTTCCTTTTTTGTTGTAGGTAGATATGGCTTAGCCCTAGTGGGCTGTCCTTTGGGACTGAACCACTGCACCCATTTTCCAAGCAAATTAAACCAAACTAAACACTGAAAAAAAAAGACATCAACCAACAACAAAAACACTTCTCTATACAATAATTACACTACGCACAACAGACAGACGAAGGCTTTCCCTTTGTACAGCCAGACAGGGTGCCCTGTACCTCGGAGCCATTCAGGCTCAAGAAGAAACCAACAGCCCGTCTCTATGACCACCCGGAGCCCGTCGGGTGCAGAGACCAGTCAAGGACCATTGAAGCCGCTTGCAACCAGGCTCAATCCAGCTGGGAGGCAACAGATGACTCCCCTGAAAACACAGAAGGTTGCAGGTGCTGAAGATGGAAAATTCCTGGCCTTGGTTTCAGCCACACGGACCCGCTGGGCTGGCAGCCAGCGGGACGTCTGGTACTTACCCAAGAAAGGGTCCTACTCCGCAGTCCCAGCGGATTTCAAAACTGGACGCTAAACGGAATCCATGGGCTGGCTGTCCATCCTGGGCCGATAAGCAGAGGCAGGCTTGAGTCTTTTATGTTCATTTATTCAATTTGCTGGCCATCGGAGAGAGCAGCAGGTATGATACCTTGAAAAACTGCTCTTAACATCTCCTGCCAGTTGGCCGGAATATAAGGAGTGGGGGGAAAGGAGGCTGCATGCAGCTGAGGAATGCAGCAGGGGAGGGGAAGAGGGTATGTGCTTAGCACATCTCTCCCAGGATCTTCAAGTGCGATGTCACAACAGCCATCCTGTTCCTGGAATTGGAAAAAGGACAGCGTTCCTGAGGCAAACTCCCAGAGGGCTCAGCATCTGGGCCTAGTGACCTGGTCAAAGTGTAATCTTGGGAGGATCAGAGATGATTTAGAATAGCTGTGAAATCACTAGTGTCCTACTCTGTTCCCTCCCTCCCCTGATCAAATACTCTCTAGTTCAGTGTTACCCAAACTTTTGACATATGTGTACCCCTTCTATAATTTTCGTAATGCTGAGTACCCCTCGTACTCATGAGAACGTAGAATTAGGCGCAGCTAAGCACGGTGCAGTGCATATCCCCACCAAACTCCGGTGCAACGCGTCCCCCCACCGAACTCTTCCCGTACCCCTGGGGGTACGTGTACCACACTTTGGGAAACACTGCCTAGTTCAACAAGATGTAGCTGATTGTAAAATTCGTGAAGTATTAACTTATAACCTGGGGTGAGAGTGGGCTGGAGGGGGTCACTGGGGGAAAAGGGGGACATATATACTTTCAACAATAAAGAATTATTTTTTAAAGTACTAAATTGTACTTTATTTTCTATTAAATAAGTTTGGTGTTGTTGTTCTCTAGCATTCCCCCTCTCCCCCGAAATAATGATATTTGGCTATATGCATTGACAATAATGGTCTGTGTGGAAAAGGGAGAAAATAAATAAAACAATGTGTCTCATTTTCTTATTTCCAAGTGTGAAATTCAGTCCCTAATGAGATGTCCTCAAACAGTGCTGCTGACCATCAAAATATATGCTCTAGATATGGGTGAGGACAGTGAAGTGAGGACATTTACATCAACATAAAGTGGAAAAATCCAGAAGATTACAAAGCAACATATCTCAGGCCACATGGAACTAATTTTTGATGTATCTTTCCTCTCCTCTTAGAAGGAATACTTTTTGGAAGTGGGCAGTAAGGTTCATCTCGAGCATTTAAATTTTTTTTATTTTCCATTACAGTTACATTCAATACTATTTTGTATTAGTTTCAGGTGTGAAGCATAATGGTTAGATAATCATATACTTACAATAGCCATTTGTCATAGAAAGCTGACTGTGCCTGAGCTGTACATCTGTGACTCAGGAGCGTGGAATTGAAAACATTAGATATGCTAATTAATGTGTCAGCTATTAGTAATCATAATGATAACTATATATTGTCAGTATGGCATTTTCTATCTCAGGAAATGCAGCTCTTTCTTCAGTACACTATCAGGAATCAAGGAAAATAATTATTAGCCCTAAACCTGCTTGACCCTGCCAAGTCTTTATACTCAGCATGTGAGCCCATTGTAAAGAGATGTTTTTATAGATGTGCTTGCCTAATAGTCCATTGAAAGCCAGAAACACTTTAAAAAAAAAAAAAGTAACACTGCAAATGTGGCAATATATTTGGGTATTTGTATATCTTGACAAAAAATACTCATCATTTAATAGCCTATTGAATAATCTAGTTTTTTCTCAGGTCTGGAGGACTTTGCATTAATTTTCTGAGACATTAATATTAAAGATATAAAACTGAGAAAAGGCCATGAGTCTTTATATAAGAATTTTTTTAAGTGTTTAGGAATGGAAAAATATAACCAAAATATGTAATTAACAATTACATAAAAGTGTTCTATATCAATTAGTTTCTCAAATCCCAACAGCATGGAATTAATCTAATTCCTCCTAACAAATCGTTCTCCAATGTTTTTCCACTTATCTTTCCCTAGATTGAAAAAGAAAAAACAAGCCAAACAAAATGCAGAGGCAGCCTCAACTTTGGCTACAAGGACTCATACTGGGAAAGAAGATGTTAATTCGGCCATTTTAGAGCAAGACAGGTGCAACATTGCTGTGGAAGCGGAGTATATCACTGACGAGAAAAAAAAGAGAAAAAATAATCAGTTAAAGGAGATGAGACGTACAGAACTAAAGAGATACTATAGCACTGGTGAGTATTGGTGGCATTGTTGCAGAATTTTTATTTTAAAAATATGTGGTAATTTTTAAGATTATAATTTGTAAGTGATTATAATAATAGTAACAGTTTATTGAGTGGCTACTATGTGCCAATGGCCCTTGCTTTCTATACTTACCTTTTGTAAAGGGATGAGAATGAAATAATGTTTCTGTGTCTCCTTCAACTTTGTGTTCCCATTATCTAGCTCAGTGCCTACCAGGTAGTGTGTACTAATAAATATTTGTCAAATGAATGGTTACTTCTCCTGTGTGAGAAATATTTTTCATTATATTTTCAACTATATAATAAAGAGCTAATATGCAAATTAGACCTAACAGCAAAATGACCTTCCGGACAACCTTCCAGACAAAACTGCTCCTAGGAGAGCCAGCCAAGATTTGAGGGGCTGCAAGGGCCAGCTGGGGCTGCGAGGGCCGAGCCCCTTGCACAAATTTCATGCATCGGGCCTCTAGTATATATATATATATACACACATAGCCATAAAAGTGTTGGTAGAAATGGGTGCACCTTTGGCATCAACTAGGCAACAGAAAATAGATGGAGATGTGGTTTAGCATCTGTCAGCTTAAAAACAAAAACAAAAACGAATTGGGAATTTTAGTTTAGGGGAATCACAGTGTTCAGCAGTTTCTCGGAATAGTTGTTGCATCTGAAACTGCATTAGGAAAAGTGGCGTATCCGGCATGCTGAAAGTGGTAATCCTGCTTTACTTGGATCATCCATCTCATACTTTCTATCACTGCCACTGTCACTTGTAGGCCTGGAGTATGTTCAGAAGAGAAGGCAAAGAAAGGGAACCCTGTTGTGGAATACACATTGCAGTACTCAAGATTGTGAGCTGGCGAGAAGACAGGGGTCTCTGAGAGCCTGTTGCAGTACAGTATGGGAAACATGGCCTTAGAGCAGAGGGCCTCAAAGTGGGGTCATGGTTAATGCCAACGTGACCAGGAGACAGGTCTTGGTTAATACAACTTTCTAATGATAAAATGGGCCGCCACTGGGTTGGTAGTAAGTGAGGCTGTGCTGACATTGCTCCAACAGAGGCAGATGAGGTGTCTGTAGCAGAAAGCCTGTGGTCTCCAGCATTCCGGTGGGCTAATGTGAGATTATATCATGTATAACACAGCTTAAAGGATGATCTTAATCTCAAGCCTTTCAGGACTTTATAAAAAACTACAGCTGCCAACCTACGGAAAGACACTTCTGTGTGATCAGTAAACATCCTCTTAAAATTTAAAGTGTTGAATATTATCCCTTATTTTCAAAAAGAGGAAGAGGATTAAGGAAAATTTCATTTTACATCTTCATTTAACATATGATTTACACATTGGGCATTTGTGGTTTTTATAACTGTGCAGTTTAAAATACAGGGGTGGAAAAAAAGTAGGTTTATAGTTGTTCATATGGAAATTAATGCAACAACTAATAAATAACAGTACAAAAACAAACTGTGTTTTGAGTACTTACAACTGTGTACTTATAACTGTTAATTTACTTTTGCTCATCCTGCGTGATGTTTTTCCATCCTTACTTGAAATGCTGTTGCTTAAGAGGTAAAATGGAGACATGTAGGTCTGTAGGTTTCCCTGAAGGAGGCTATAGTCCTACCCATTGAGGTTTCTTTTTAGTGATGATACTAGTCTAACTGTGGATGTTCCATTAAGTAGCTTTTCAACGTGGTGCCTTCTGTTGCATGTGTAACTCTGTGAGTCTGAAACAATATACTTCAATCTACCTTAATAACTCCACTTGACTTCACAAAATTAGCTCAGTCATCATTTCTCCCAGGAAGTCCTCCCTGCTTTTGTTCAGGTTAGACTTCCCTTTTATGGATTTATTTATCTGCTTCCCTATTTGTAGGCAACCATGATTCAGACCCTGTATTTTTTGCTTTGTGCATCATAGGTGGTCTTTAAATGTGCATGAGTGAGTGGATGAATTAATCTGTAGATGAATGAATACTTTTTTGGTTTGCTTGAGTTTTTAGGAAAATTCTGGAGGGATATCTATCCAGACAATATATTCAAAACAATAGTTGGGTCAGAATTATTCTGTGATCTTATTTGGTAGCAATAAGTAGAGATGCCATTGTAGTTTTTCATCTGTTCTCAGGAATGGCAGTGGTAACAGTGCTTGGAGGCTGGGGCAGTTCCATAGGAGAATCCAGTGCTTAGATGAAACTACTAGGTGGGCCTTTGAATTCCAGGTTTTCTGTTCCTTTTCATGTCTGACTCTAGCTGACTAACCCGTCTTGGCAGGTTTGCTTGATCTTGCAGTCCTGACCTGCATGTTCCCTAGATCCCTATCCCAGGATGTGATTCTGTACCACTAGGTGGAGCGTGAGACTGCAAATGAATGGTGATCCCAGTTCCAGGTCACTGCCTTCAGTGGTTCTAGTCTGAGGAGAAGTCCCTAAATTGGGAGGATCTTGTCTGTCACACTAAGGATTTGGACTTTATTCCTTGGGGGAACTCCATCAACTCTTTGTTTTGAGAAGGCAAATCTAAAGGTAATGGTGGAAGTGAGCTGACCAGGTGGTGGGAAACTGGGTCAGATAAGATAGGCACCCTGAAGAGAGATTTTGCTCTTAGAAGCAGCAGTATTTGGTTATTAATATAGTGTGTGAGAGACTAAAAGAACAGTCAAGAATTTTCAAACCAGAAAGCTCAGGAAGAAGGAAAAGAAGATAATAAATGGAAGCATACTTTGACAACATAATAAAAAGGTTAGCATGGGTGGTATAGTCAGGCAGACTAAATAGCCATCTCAGACTGTGGATAAAGAAAAATTGAATTTATTTAAGGGAAGGGGATGGGGAATGGGATAACCAAAGGGAAGGGCTACACAGAGAAAAGGGGACAGGTTAGCCCAGGACCAGCTGCTGCTGCCCTTTGCTCCCCTGGTTGCAAGTCTCATGGGGTTCCTAGAGGTTGGGGGATGTGTGCCTGTTGGGGATGACAAGGGGTGTGCTCCTCAGAGGGAGAGCACCCACTGGGTCCTTTGTCCTGAGTGTATTTATCTCTCTCTTGCTGGTGGAAATCTTAGGGCAGGTCTCAGGGGGAGGGCCTTAATAGAATATTCATCAGCTTCCCAGATGTGCTCTTTCAGTGTCCTGGTCTCACTGATTTGTTGGTGCCAGGATGGGGGTCATGACTCAATGTTCTGAGACAACCACAGGGTCATTTGTCTGGTTTTGCTACTTTTCTGGAGCTGAAATACAGCTGAGGCTTAGATGTTATCTTTAGGGAAGAAAAGGTCAGGAGGTCTAGACTTTTTTTATCCATTGCTTTGACTACAGATTCTAGAACAAAGTTGATTATAAAACACGATAGTAGGAATTCTTGTATTTATATTGGTTAGTGTTTCACTTTTAAAAAAAACAACAAACATTTTATTATGTGTGTGTTTTTGTGTTTGTTTGTTGTTGTTGTTTTTTACACAGAGAGGAAGGGATAGAGAGTTAGAAACATGGATGAGAGAGAAACATCGATCTGCTGCCTCTTGCACAACCCCTACTGGGGATGTGCCCACAACCAAGGTACATGCCCTTGACCGGAATCGAACCTGGGACCCTTGAGTTCACAGGCCATCGCTCTATCCACTGAGCCAAACCTGTTGGGGCAGTGTTTCACTTTTAATATTTGCTTTTGGTTTCTAAAATAAGGACTCATCTCAGTGTATACAGGAATGCTTTAGGAGAGTTTAGAGTAGTACTTCATTTCTAAAGAGTCCTTTGATGAACAGGTGGTTACCTGGAGTACATTCTGCCCATTGTCGCCTTGCCCTGCCAAGACAGTTGGCCTCCAATGAATGGCAGGGATTTCCTCTTCATGCTTGGGGTTTCCAAATTGTTTCCATTATGTTTGTTGTGTTTTTGCTCTCAACTCCACTTCAGAGTTTATTTTTATGACCGTAAGTACTTATGGTTTAGCTTTGCATCACATTCGATTAGCTTCTTTGTTGTCATTCAGTGGAGTGGAAGATATGCTCAGAGGCCTTAAGAGCTTTGCTGGCATTGCTCTCAGGCACTTGTCTTCCACTGAAGTAGGAACGAAGGGAGTAGGTGGAGCTTGTGCAATGCCTTTGGTTCTCCCCCCTACCCACACACACACACTTTCTTCTGTAAAACTGGGTGGGGGCCTCACTAAGGCCTTAATTCAGGCTGCATTCTGGTAATTAATGAGCTACTGCTCCCATGGAAGTGACAGCATGAAGTCATTCTGTTTTCATTCTTGTGGTAAATTGCTTTCCATACATACCCTTTAGGGTTCCATTACTTTTTCTTGGGGGGGAGGAGGTCTCTTACTTTTATTTTTCACTTAAATTTTTATTCATTGCTATATGTCTCTCTGGTTTTCAGTATCTGGGTTATATTAAGATGTATTTAATCATAATATTGAGGTTGACTAAGCTGATAGGTTGGCCACTTCTGATCTGTAAAAACAGCAAAATCTATGATCCAACTTAATATATTATTGGACAGATGAGTCTTTCCAAGTTTTTATTATCCTATATAATAAAGATGTAATATGCAAATGGTCATTATGCTATGTATTAGTTTTACTCTAACTTCACCATTAGACATTATCATTTAAACTATTACTTTAATAATGATAAAACATTAGCTGTTTATTTGTGCCATTTAATTACCGTTAACAATCATTTATTCAAGTGTTCATTGATGAATGGTATATTTTTTTAGAAGAGTGGTTTATCTGTACCCTTAGTCCATTTTATTTTGGTGTCATTTTTTTAAATAGTCAGTTTGAAAGTGGTTTTAATATACTATACATTACCCTATGATTAAATTCTTCATTTACATATATTTTATTCTTCAGATGACAATCAAAACAAAACACATGATAAAAAAGAGAAGAAGATGGTGGTTCAGAAGCCCCATGGTACTGTGGAGTACACTGTAAGTATAAACAAGAAGTACGAATGTTTAATACTACTATTGTAGATTTATTTTCCCCAAAAAATATATTTTTATTGATTTCAGAGAGGAACAGAGAGGGAGGGAGCTATAGAAACATCAATGATGAGAGAGAATCATTGATGGCTACCTCCTACACACCCTACTGGGGACCGAGCCCGCAACTTGGTCATGTGCCCTTGACCGGAATCAAACCTGGGACCCTTCAGTTTGCAGGTCAGCACTCTATCCACAGAGCCAAATCAGCTAGGGCAAACAATGAAGCTTCTTAAGACCTGTTCTAAGTCATTCTCTTCTCTCCATACTCCCCTCCCTGGACAGTCTCATGTAAACTTGTAACTTGAATTACCTATGATATACCAATGACGCCAGTTTTAGGACTCCTTCCCAGACATGCTTTCTGAGTTCTGGAGCCATAGATTCAGTTGACTTCTCAACATATCTGCTTAAACCTTCATGCTGGGTCTTTTTTTAAAGCAGCAATGGCCCCATCATCCATACCTTTCTACAAGCCAGAACCTTATCCTTGACATTTTCTCATTACTCTCCATGTTTATTCTTGCTTTTTGTAATCACCCAGCAAATCTAAGCCAAATCTTTCTTCATTTTATTCTCTCATAGAATTATATTTCTTTACATAGTTTTTCTTGGTTTAATATTATTTGTTCACACGTGTGATTATCATTTTAATGTCTGTCTTGTGCCTTAATGCATATATCCACTAGACACTAGGGGGTAGACATGAGACCCATTTTGGCCAACATTATTGCTGCTGCTTGCAGGGTGCAGACCTCCGTACTGCAGAATCAGTCGCTGAATAGTGCTGTGCATGTGTTCATGACTGGGCCTCCACGTTATGTGGCACCTACTCACCGCTCTCCCTGCACCGTGAGATCCTGGGAGCCAGGAGCTGTTTCTGTTTATCCTAGGCCTGGCATAATGTGAGCCACTGGATTATAGATCTGTCTTAATTCACATGGAAATAGCATTGCTGAGGAGTGTGCTGACTCTAAGAAGAAATTAAATGCTATGCCTGGTTGCATTTTCATCATGTTTATTTAGTTTCCACTGATGATTTGTGTGCATGCCAGACTCAATATGAAGCAAGCAGGAGGACCAGATCCCTCCCTGGTGGCTCTTTGGGAGTGGTACATCTTCTCCAAGCTTCCACAGAGGCACAGGGAAGAGCCCTGGCACAGGCATTTCTTGCTCAGTGCTCTGTGAGCATCTCTAAGCATCTTTCTGTGGCTTACAGGCTTAGTGCTTTCCAGGAAGGATTTGGGGGGATTATAGAGCTCACATTACCACTGTGTTTACAATATGTCGTTGATCCCACAATGCCTAGCTCAGTGCTTAAGGAGTGCGGGAGTGTTTGTCATTGATAACAATTGTCTAAAGCCGTCTGTGTGTCCGCAGGCCTCTCCACAGACATGGTGTTGTTTTCTAGGAGATGCTTCACATGGCATCACCAAACGATGCTGTGAGAGTCCAGATAAACTCCTAATTAATTCATATCAACAGGTGGTCGGGTTAGTAATGCAGAAATGCCTACCTGTTTGGTTCATGTTATGGATATTAGTTTCACTTGGCAAGTTATTTTGTGTACTTTATTGGAAATAAAAAGCCATCTATAACTTCGTATTTAGAGAACCATGCTAGTTCTTACTAGATTGCTTATATTGCTCTTGAGCTGTACATATTCAAGCAATCTGGTAAGTTTCAAATTATTAGTGATAATCAGCACCCCTCCCCTGGGGATCTGTGACTTGGTTCTCTATGTATGTTCTATCCCTATGTCATAGCTCTAGATTGTTAAAGTCTCCCCTTTCCTTAACTCTCTACAAGTTTTTTCATAAAAATATGAAGTGCTGCCAAGCAGAAATTATGATTCTCTCTATTTGGTGGATGAAGAACCTGAGACCCAGGGAGGTTAAGCAAATGACCCAAGGCCGCACAGCTAGCACGTGGAAAATCTGGAATTCAGGGCCAGCAGTTTGGGCTATAGTCTGCATCCTCAGTCTATGACGTGTCTTGACTCTAAATTCTGAAAAACCCTGGATTTACATGTTCAGGGGTGGGCAAAAGTAGGTTTCTAGTTGTAAGACAAATAAATAATACAATCTATAATAATAAGAGGGTAATATGCTAATTAGATTGAACGTCCGTCCGGCATCCTTCCGGACGAAGGCAGGGTGGAGCAAAGCCTGGGTCCCTGGTGCCTGGCAGCAGCAGTTGGAGTGAAGCAGCCAGGGTCCCAGGTGCTGGAGGGAAGCCAGTGCTGGCAGCCGGAGGAAGGAAGGCCTATTCTTGCACAAATTTTCATGCATTGGGCCTCTAGTTAATAACTAATAATACAAAAATAAACTCACATACAATTATAAACTACTTTTGCCTACCCTGAATTTTATAAATATCTAATATTGGAAAAATATATCTATTTAAACTTTTTTTTTTCATTTTTAGTATAGATGATTTTGCTCAGGGTAGAAGTTAGAGCATATATTGTTACGTTTTCAGTGATTAAAAATAAAATCTATTTATATCCTAACTTTTTCTAGGAGTGCTTTCAAGTAATTTTAGTGTCACCTGTTAGTATGAATTTGATTGGCCTGGTTGGTGAGGTTTTGATGGAGGGCGGTGGTGAGTTTAATTCTTTGCATGGGTTCACAATCTCCTGCAGCCATATCAAATCTCCACCCACTCCAAGCTCCGCTGGTGGAGACAGCTCTGCGCACAGGGCTGTAGGTGGGAGCATCTCCGTGATGGTCCCTGGTGTGACCTCCCACTAACAAGGTCCTTCCCATGCTCCTGGAAGAGACACTGCACTGACCAGAGGCAGTGACTTCCTTTTCTTAGGCGGAGCTTTATTTTTTACTGTGAAGTTTTACATCTTATCACTGCCCTCTTTATTCCTATTCTCTCTGTATCAGAGAGAAAAGAATACCATCTCTCACCGTTTATAGACTTATGGATTAACACCAGTTTGTCTGACGGGGAAGTTGTCTGTCATTTTCAATGACAGTGAACAGTTATTGGTAGCTAACCTGGATTTCTTTCAGCTTTTGATTATATTCATGTGTCAGATGTCTGAGTACCTTTTACGTGTCAGGCACGGTAGGGGGAAATGGCCATTCACAGGTCACCAGGCAGTTGCCTACAGTACAGTGAAGAGACGGGCAAGTGGTCAGAAAACTGAGGAAATAAGTAGTCCCATTTCCCCGATGGGAGGTCCTGTGTGCACGTTTTATTTCTTTTCTTCTTCCAGTTTTGTGTTGTATCTCATGGACCTCTGCTCCATACACCAGAGTTGTGCACAGTAAAGTTTAGAACAGAGCAACTGAAGTTAAAGGAGCCCAGAAATGAATAACATATAAAACATTTTCCCTTAAGGCTTGAGAATGAGCCCTCTCTGGTTTGCTCAGTGGTTAGAGCACCAGCCCACAGACTGAAGGGTTGTGGGTTTGATTCTGGTCAAGGGCACATACCTCAGCTGTAGGTTCAATCCCCAGCCCTGGCAGGGGCACATACAGGAGGCAACCAACCAGTGTGTCTCTTTCACATCGATGTTTCTCTCTCTGTGTCTCTCCCCCTCCCTTCCACTCTCTCTAAAATTCAGTGGAAAAAATATTGTTGGGTGAGGATTAACAAAAATAAGTAAAGGAATAAGTAAATAAATAAAAAAAGAATTGAGAATGTATTCATTCTTTTTCATAATATGTCTAGATGTATTTATTAATTTTTATTCATTCTTATCACAAATAGATTATTGTCTACCAAAAGGAAGTGTGTTTTTTTTTTTGTTCTGTTTTGCTGTATATATTGAATCTTGTCTGAATTCTAGGCTGGAAGCCAGGACACCCTAAACTCCATAGCACTGAAATTTAACATCACTCCCAATAAACTAGTGGAAATGAATAAACTTTTCACACATACTATTGTTCCAGGCCAGGTAATGATTTTCTTGTTGCATATTACTTTCAAAATGTTACATTTATCTTCTATTGCCATTTTTAATGACTCACTATTAGTGTCACAGGGTTATCATCAATGTGCATTGGGTTGAGTCTTTCCGTTAGGTCCAAGAATTCTGAAAGCAGTACTTATGAACTGTTCAGAGACGAATGCTTTGTGGATAATTAACACAGATTATAGATTCCCCCCTCCCAAGGCATCAAAAAAAGTTTTTCCTATAGAATATCACACAGATATTCTTAGAATGTTTAATTTAGAATTGCAAGTTTTAGTTTAGTCCACTCCTGGGATATATTAATATTATGGCCATCATTTTATTTTAAACTAGGCATAATTTTTTGTCATTTTTGTTTCGATTTAATACTTTTTTGACAAAAATAGTCAATTTAGCCAAAGGCACAGACATTCATTCAGCAGGACCATCAAGAAAAGGCCACAGAAACTTTTTTCAGAATGTTAGTACTCTCTTTGTTAAACTGGATGAAACTGACAAATTGCATAATTGTCCATTCTTGATTAATCCATAAAATTTTAAAAATATTTTCTATATAATAAGATATTCTTGTATTTCTATATGAAAACTCTATTTAGACAATGTAATTGACCCAGTCATTGGCAGATCCGAGCTGAGGCCAGGTTTTCAGTCCCATCCACAGACCTGCTTGGTTGCCATGAGCACATTCTGGTTTCATTGCTGACTTATTAGAGCCATGGTCTACAAACTGCGGCTCGCGAGCCACATGCGGCTCTTTGGCCCCTTGAGTGTGGCTCTTCCACAAAATACCACGGCCTGGGCATCTATTTTGAAGAAGTGGCATTGGAAGAAGTTTAAGTTTAAAAAATTTGGCTCTCAAAAGAAATTTCAGTCGTTGTACTGTTGATATTTGGCTCTGTTGACTAATGAGTTTGCCGACCTCTGTACTAGAGCATCTTCCTGCATCTCTACGTTATAGTGACATTTCGTTCTTTGAGGACAGATGCTGCTACTTCAAGTAGAACTTCATTCAGGCGATGGCGGTGCTATTACTTGCATTTTTTCCAAGGGAAGCACATGAAGCCAACAGGCCATCGTTGGCCAATTTGTACTGTTGTGCTTTGGTATTTATGTCCTTGTCAAAAGGGAAATTAGGATACTGCCAGTACCAGCTAGTTGAGGGGAAATAGGCATTAGAACTTTAAAAAAATTAATAAATTTTCACCTCTAGGAAAATTAATGGGGTATTGCTGCATAATGTGTACATTATTGTAGTTTATAAGAATGACCAAATATATATATATATATGTGTGTGTGTATACACTTCCCTCCCCATAATATATATGGGGAGGGAAGTGGCAAAAGTAGATTTGCAATTGTAAGTTTACTTTTTTATTATTTATTTATTATTGTATTGTATTATTATTATTATCATCATTATTATTATCAACCTACTTTTACCCACCTCTGTATTTGGTCTTCCACAATTCCTGGCTCACAGCTCCTAAAATCCTTGGAATATCCCAAGTGTTTTTGAGTGATGAGGGTGTCTTTTGTTTTGAGGTGATTTTGGAAGCACCTAAGGATGGCAGCTGGTTGCCAGGAGACAATTATGTTATTAGAGGGTTGAAACTTTCAATTGATTGTTTCTCTTATATCCCCACGCCTACCTCCAGTAATAGGAGAGGTGCTGGCCATTGAATCAATCACCAATGGACAGTGATCCGTCAATCATGAATGACTGTGTAATGAAGCCTCTGTAACAACCCAAGATGACAGGCTTAGGAGAGCTTCCAGGGTGATGAACATGTGGAGATTTGGGGAGAGTGGTGAGCCTCTAGAGGGCATGGAAGTTCCCTGCCCTTCTCCCCTGCCCTGCCCTGGGCATCTCTTCCAGGTGGCTGTTCCCGAGTTACAACTTCCATGAGTTCTCTCCTTAAACTGGTGACCTAGTAAGTTACATGTTTCTGTGCGTTCTGTGAGCTGTTGTGGCAGAATAATCGAACCCAAGGAGGGGTTGTAGGAACCTCTGATTTATAGCCAGTTGCTCAGAAGTATAGATGACAACCTGGATTTGCAATTGGCATCCTGAGTCGGAGGGGCTCATTGGAACCTCCAGTTGGTCAGAAGCATTCGGCTGGTATCTGAAGTGTGCGCGAGTGTGTGTGTGTGTGTGTGTGTGTGTGTGTGTGTGTGGAGAGTGTGCAGTCTTGTAGGGCTGAACCCGCAACCTGTTGCTTTTTCTGGGTAGATAGTGTCAGAATCGAGTTGAATTCTTGGAACTCTGATGGTGTCTGAAAATTGTTGGTTGAGTCCCCTTCCTTCACATTGGAATTGGGTCCAGGAACCCTTTTCCTTATATAACTGACCCAGAGGAGAGACCCTCAGCTCAGGGGATGTATTTACTAATTCAAGGCTAGAATTTACTAGAACACAGTAAAAAAAAAAAAACACCTCAGGCTGATTACTATTCTTTTACTCTTCCCATAAACTGATAGTTTATTGGTATTTGATTAAGTTCCAGTAGGCAACAAGAGGTATATGCCTACTGTAAGGGTGACACTTGGAATTTCCCAAGTGTTTCAAGTTTCCCAAATGTTTGAAATATTCCTACTGTAAGAATGACAATACCAGGAATAGGCACTCCACGCGCCGTATTCACCAGACCTTGCTCTTTCAGATTATCACTTATTCCGATCGATGGCACACGCACTTTCTGAGCAGCACTTCAAAATGTAGGAAGAAGTGGAAAATTGGGTCTTTTAATGGTGTGCCTCAAAACAAGAAAAGTTCTATTGGGACGTATCCACAAATTACCTGAAAGATGGGGGAAATGTGTAGCTAGCGATGGACATTACTTTGAAGAAAGCACTTTTGATGTTTCTCTTGAAATTATCGTGTTTTCATTGGTGGCAAAATTCACATTATCAACCGGTATACCTGGTAGACCAAAAGGTACCATGTCTCATTAAAAGAGTGTTGAGTGACAAGATCATAATAACATTTCGGAACCAGATTTTTTATTTTTGTTTCTAGGTAATCGAGACAGTGATGGAAGGGAAAGTATTGAGATTATTGATAATACACTGTATAGTTTATCATAAAAGGACCTCCCTACATTATCACTCAGGGCCTGCTCGGAGTTAGCAAACCTGGATTTGTTGTCATCTCTTCCTAACACAGGTGTTATGCTTAGAAGCATACCGTGTACTGCTATGTACTGTATTTTCCAGGCTACCTTGGACCCACCTGCTTCATGTGGCTTGTGCAGAATACTCACCCACCTTGCTCTCCACTTTGTGAGCTTCTGTAGTGTCTGTAGGTGTGTTTGGTACCCTTTGCACTGCACACGTTCATATTGCTGCATACTGTTTCACTGATTAGTCTGAAGGCCTCAAGTTGCTTATGAGTTTGGTGAAAGCCAGCTGGGTCTTAGTCGTGCACTGTGTGGAGATACTGTGTGGAGAGTAACTGCTCTAAACATTGCCTAGGATTTGCCTGATTCTCGGTACTCACCTTGGTTTTCTTTCCCATTCTCAGGTTCTTTTTGTGCCAGATGCCAACTTTCCCTCTAGTACCTTAAAGTTATCATCCAGTCCTGGTGCTACTGTCTCTCCTTCATCTTCAGATGCAGAATATGACAAACTACCTGTATGTATGTCATTCATGTACTGAAGTGCATATTTGTGTATGAACTTATAAATATAGACTATACAGGGTGTCCCCAAAAATGTAAACACACTTTGTATGATTATAAAGTCAGTGTTTATTAACATACAGTTCATTTTCAAAATTTATAAGAATCTGCAGAAATGAATACTTTATTTTGTCAATGCCTGTTTTCAAACTGAAAACCGTTTTGGTCCATACACTGCTGATAACTTGAAGCAATGGAATTGCAAATATCAAGAATCTTTTCGTTTGGTATTTCTGCACCTTCAATTTATTGACTGTTGCTGGTTTTGTACCATAAACTTTAATTTTGTGTGTCCCCATAAAAAAAAAAAAAGTCTAGTGACACTAGGATATATTTTCTTTGTTCAAAGCTTAGATTGGCTTCATCCATTATTTCAAGATATTTAAACCTGAAAAGGAGCGAAAATGAAGCGAGTTAGCAGCCATTAAAGAGTGTATTCATTTTTGGGGAACACCCTGTATGTTCCATGTTCTTTTCCTCAAGATTTCAACTTAAAATTTCCCCAGAGGAGTGGAGTTAAGTGTAACTTGTTCTTTTTTAAAAAAACATATTTTATTGATTTTTTACAGAGAGGAAGAGAGAGGGATAGAGAATCAGAAACATCGATGAGAGAGAAACATTGATCAGCTGCCTCCTGCACACCACCCACCGGGGATGTGCCCGCAGCCAATGTACCTGCCCTTGACCAGAATGGAACCTGGGACCCCTCAGTCTGCAGACCGATGCTCTATCCACCGAGCCAAACCAGTTTCGGCTGTAACTTGTTCTTAATTGAGAGAATGCATTTTATCCAGAAGAAACCTGTTCAACTTTAAAGTCTCACAGGCAAAACACATGCCTGTTTACATAGTTAGGAAGTTAAAGTCTCACCAAAACCGGTAGTTTGTTTGTACTACTTTTACTCCTTTTTCTAAAGAAATTGAACCATGGTTAAATGTGAATTCTTTTATTTAGGTTATTTTCTAAGATATTGGACGAGCCACTTTTTATGGGTTCATAGATATGTACTTTTTATAAATTTTCAGTTTGATTTACATACTTGTTACACATATGTAATATTTTTGAATGACAAAAGACATTTGCCTTATTTATGTTTAAGTTAAATAGAAGTAGGTTCCTTACCGGGAACTGATGTTGATTTATATATGTAATCTGTTTTGAGAAATTGCTTCTATTTGATTTTGGAAATGTTTGGTTTCTAAAGGATGCTGACTTAGCAAGAAAGGCCATAAAACCCATTGAAAGGGTCTTATCTTCTACTTCTGAAGAAGATGAGCCTGGTGTGGTAAAGTTTTTAAAAATGAATTGTCGATACTTCACTGATGGAAAGGTATGTGGCAGTGTAATTTGTTTCCTTTTCTTGGAATCTATGGAAAACTGAGCTACCTTTTAAATTCCTGTAGGCAGGCTACCTTAAACTATCTTACCTCGTTTCAGCTTAAGATTTCACAAATGCCCATTAGCTTTCCCCAGTTGAATGCCTGGCATTTTACTTGCTAAGGGAAATGTGATCAGTGAATAGAAATATGCTTTTTTGTGACCCTGGACTCAGCATTTTACTTTCAGTTCTTGGCCTATGAATTGTTAGGGAGATAGTGTAGTATATGTTTAACAGCAAATGATGGAGTCAGACCCATTGAATTTAAGTTCCAGCTCTGCCACCCATTAAATCTGAGACCATGGGCATGGTGTTTACATTCCCTGAGCTTCCATTTTCCTCAACTATAAAATAGGAACAGGAATAAAATTTAATACTGGGGTATTGCAATTAAAAGGGAAAATTCATGTGAAGAGTTTAGTATCTAACCTGGAAAATGGTGAGTTCTCCATCCTTCTGCTGGAGATGCTGGTATTAAAATGTCTGCTGTTGTGTATTTATTGTAGTTTTTTGGTGTTTTTTTGTTTGTTTGGTTTGTTTGTTTGTTTTTACATAGAGCAATACCAACTTTAGTAAGCCTCTGAAGAAATGGTTATGTTGATAAAATGGAATTCCTATTCTCATAGTAGAGATGTTATGGTAGGTTCCAAACAACAGGAAAATGTGGTATTGATATAGACTTACAACCTTTTCAGTTAAGAAGAACAAGTCATGCTTGAGATGCATAGCTTTTTGCAAAGATTAATACTGCAGTCATTAAGAGTACAAAATAAATTATTTTCCTAAAGGGAGTCACCTGTATCCTCCTCTCTTTGGTGGATAATATCCCTGTGGCAATCCAGGTCTATAATATAAACTGACCATTCTTCAGATTTTTAAGTTCCCACAAAACTGTTGGATTTTGCTTTGAATTTCCATAGTTCAGCTGTATGCACTTCTGCAAAATTTTATATTCCTGTTTGTGTCCAATTTTCCTGGATGTAGGCTTTTCTAAACATTTTAGAGAGAAATACTAGGACTGTTCTTGGCACCGTGACTCGGAGACAGCTGCTCCCTTAGCACAGTACCATACACTTGTTGGACACATGGCGAATACGTGCTGAGTGAGTGAATTGCAAAGCACCCGGTTCACCATCGGGAACGCATCTGGGACAGCCCCTCTCATTTTACAGACAGGAATTGGGGAACCCGAAACTTATATGTGTAACCCAAGATCCCACCACAATTACACTACGGTAGCAGCTGCACCAGAACCAGGCTCGGATGATTGCCACAGATTTTCTCTGCCTCACCACACAGCACCCAACACTGCATTTCTCCAGCCTGTTTCTCCAACCCTCTTAGAGGGGACGTGATTGTCATGTAAGATTCTGTGGTTCACCCAAGTCAATGAATGACAGCATGAGTTCATGAAAGCTCCTGTGACGGTTGCATTTCTGCCTGTAATGATTCTGTCCTGTTCATTTGTCCTGCAGGGTGTGGTCGGAGGCGTCATGATTGTCACTCCTAACAACATCATGTTTGATCCTCACAAGTCCGACCCTCTGGTCATTGAAAATGGGTGTGAGGAGTACGGCCTCATTTGCCCCATGGAAGAGGTGGTTTCCATTGCCCTCTACAATGACATTTCCCACATGAAGATCAAAGATGCCTTGCCATCGTAAGAGACATTTCTTGTTTATCAGGAAAAAAAGGGAGGGGGCAGAGGTTCTTGGGAGAATTAAATGCAAGTAAAAGGTGAGAGCATTGGCAGGAGCAAGAGATTGTGTGGAGATGAAGTTGAAGGTGGAGATTGCTGCACTAATAATAGAAAGGGAGCTACATCGTTACAGAAAGATTTCTCTCCTTGTGAGATTGTGTTTGATGATCCAGGATACAGGGCTAATGCCATAGCTGGGGAGAGAGAAGAGTTCAGAATTGACTGCTAATGTGCTGATATTATTTCTGAGTTGTATATTGATTCCTGCCTTGGACGCAGATATATTGTATAAAGACATTTCAGTCTGATGAACAGTGAGCAAAATAGGTTGTATGAGTGGAATCAGTGTGAAATGAACTTAGGGTTATTGGCTCAGAATTTCATCACTTGTTTGTTTAAAAGTTTAAAATAGCTTAAAATTTTATTATTACTAAAAATTGCCTAGTAAAATTTGCCTATAAATTAGCTGCAGTGTGCAAATAGTTTTTAAGTGTGTGTGTGTAAAATCTCTTCATCCTCACTTTTAGGGCTTTGTATTTTTTGTGTAGGACATTTTGCAACTCCAGCTGCCACAGAAAATAGGAAAGGAACAACTGAAAGGATTATTTATTGATCACCATTAGGTTTCTGGCTGAGTCTAGAAAACATTGATCAAAAGCAGATTTGGTTGACACAACTATGTATTTTGCCCCAGCAGTGCTTGGTAGCTGCAGTGCAAAAACAAAACAAACAAACAAACAAAAAAAATAGATGACTAAATTAATCTCAGCTTGGAATAGGTAGAAGAACAAGAAGGGAGGGGTACACAAAAAAGGCAGTACGGGAGGCTGATTAGAGTGCAATCCAACGTATTCTTTCTGGGGGTCAAGCAAGGTAAATAAGGAAGCGATGAGGAAGCGGTTTGGATGATAATGGAAGAAAGTTTTGCTTTAACACCAGGTATGTGAAGAGATAGGTTTCTTTGTTGTAGAACTTCCTGTAGCCTTTAATATGAAAAATTAAATGTTGGTCCTAATATGGAAAGGATACCACATTAAACATTTGTTTGACTCTAGGACTGAAGCATCTTTAACATCTGGATGCTGGTGTTGGGCGGCACATTTCTGTGTGTGCGGGTTCCTGCGGAACAGACTTTGTCAGTCATTGTTAGCATGTGGCACTTAGGGGCTCTGTGACTACTTATTGAGTTGAAGTGAATTGTGAATTAAAGAGGCTCTTGAAAGCATTTGTCAGAGTCTAGCAATTATGTAGGCTCTTTTCTATTAGAAAAAGCATGGATGTTCTGTGCAAGTGATTTATTAAATAACTGGGGAGACAGTGTTGTAACTTGAGAACTTAGTGTTCCTCTGTTGTTTTATTGTCATAATTATTTCAAAGCCAGGATAATAAAGCATTACCTGAATATGATATAGCCTTTTTAGAAAAATAAAATGATTTCCTAAAAAGTTTTTAGCAAAGATTCTTATATCTCTGTGTTTTAACACTAAGGTAAGTGAAAAATCTACTTGAGACACATAGGTTACTCAATATATTTCCCAGTCATAGATTAACATGTGTGGGTTTTTTTTTTAACAACTATTTTAAATTTTGGAAAATATGTTTAATGAAAATTTTTGTATAATATAACTCAAACTGGGTAGTAAAGAAAAATAAATGGACTGCAGCCCAGGACAGTGCGTTTCAGCTCATAAACCAACTTCCCATTACCATAAAATAAGATGATAACGATTATAAAATAAAAGAGTTAAGAAATGCAAGCTTCGCTAAGAAATGTAAACCAAGTATTCTAAGTAAGAGTTTAGTTGGTTTATTTACTTTTCTATAAATTTTTAAGTTATAAAATGGAACAGGGACTATATAGTCACACTCATAGTGGAAGCTTCCTCTTATTGCCTTGGGAATAGAAGGATGTCTGTTTTTGGAAGCATTAGATCCTAAGCCATGAAACCCAAAAGTAGGGTTCAGGGTCAGCCACTTTATAGGATGGTTAAATGTATAGCTACTCAAGGAGCCATTCAGAATTAATGTAGTTGGTTTACGTACTCTTTGATAAAAAGGAAAAGTTTTAAATATTTAAGGACATTTAGTCATAGTACTAAAACCTCTCCTCTCCTTCATGAGAACCAGAAGCATTATTTCACCATTGGAAGTCGGTGGGAGACATCTCCATTTTCATTAATGACTTCCCAAACCCTCATGTCTTCTAGCAGGATGTGCACCTCCATGGTTCTTTGTTTTGCCACTTCTTATGTTCCATTTTGAAGTTAATTTTTAAATTTCATTTTCTTATTCTGAAATCATTTAAACATATTTAAGTTGCAGTCTATGTTTTGGTTTTCAGCTGGGTTTTGTTTTTGTTTTTTTGCTTTTCCTCCATTTTGTTTTTGTTTTGCTTTTAACATTCCATGTGCACCCACCATTTTTCCCTCAACAGTGACCTACCTCAGGATCTTTGTCCTCTGTACAGGCCTGGAGAATGGGAAGACCTGGCTTCGGAAAAGGATATCAACCCCTTTAGTAAGTTTAAATCCCTCAGCAAGGAAAAACGGCCTCACAGTGGGGAGAGAACCATCACTTCCGATTCCAAATCCACAAGGCCTTTGGAGAAACCAACAGAAAACACACACATGAAGCCCTCCAACAGCTCTGGGTCAGGACAGCTAAAGGACCTGGAATCCTCTGTGGAGGCAACCATGGGGTCTCCCACAGCAACTCCAGTCAGCAAGCAGCCTCCTGGCCCTCCTACTGAATTTCAGTCTATCGCCAAAGAAAATCCCCCTTTCGGAGAAGAAGATGACTTTGTTGACTTGGATGAACTGCCTTCGCAAAATGATAGCGGGATGGACAAGAGAGATACCCCAAAGGAGTGCCTTTCTCTCCACCCGGAGGAGCAAAGCAAGGCTGAGTCACAGGTCATCAGTTCTGCTACAAACACGCAGGCGCAGTTGGCCCTGAGCTTTTCAAGAACAGAAAGTGATGCTGAACTGAAGGGGGCCCTGGATTCAGAAACCTGTGAGAAACAAGATAAAATGCCCGAGGTGGACAAGCATTCTGGTTCTCCCGAAAGCCAAGTGGAGAACACATTGAACATACATGAAGACCTAGATAAAGTTAAACTCATCGAATACTACCTTAGTAAGAACAAAGAAGGGTTGCCTGATAACTTGGAGAAGGCAGAACCTTGTGATGGCCAAAGGACTGAGCCAGGGGGAATAGACATCACTCTCAGTAGTTCTCTTCCCCAGGCCGGAGAGCCCCCAACGGAGGGCAATGAAGAGCCGGATAAAAACTGGGGAAAGGAGAGAGCGCCCCATCCCCTACAGCTGGGCTCTTCTCCAGAAGACAGTATGAGTAAAGAGTCTCTAGGCAACTCTTTGGAATGTACCCCGGACAAAAGCGGCCAGGGCGCACAGATGGATAATAAGTCTGAAATCCAGTTATGGCTGTTAAAGAGGATTCAGGTACCTATCGAAGGTAAGCCACTTCTGTTTGCTGTCTTTCTGTTCTGTTGTGGAGTTGGCCTTTCTTAAATCAGCACGTGCACAAGTAGTACAATCATTTGAGAGCAGTGTTTTCTCAACAGAGCATATCTTTACTGATAAATTAATACTTGGGGAAATTAGCAATATATGCTATCTAATTTGGAACTTGAAATAGGGCAGATTTCTGTTTCAAAAGTAGTTTGCTTTTTTTTTTTTTTTTTAAATCTTTCAAGTGAATTTCCTTCTTGACATTGGATTTCTAAATCTAAAGGAGTTTAAAATATTTTTTAAGATAGTTCTTTCTAAACTGTTGCATTATGGTGTGACTGGGTCCTCAATATCATTCTTGTATTCTTGCCTGGCCAGGATGGCTCAGTGGTTGAGTGACAAACTGTGAACTATGAGGTCACAATTCGATTCCCATTCAGGGCACATGCCCGGGTTGCAGGTTGTGGACTCGATCTCCAGTGGGGGGCATGCAGGAGGCAGCCGATCAATGGTTCTCTCTCATCATTGATGTTTCTATCTTCTTTCCTCTCTGAAATCAATAAGAAATATATATTATAGAAAAGTATTATTGTGTCTTGTCACAGTTGTTCACTGGTTGGTGTTATGTTGGTTTTTATGCTTATTCACAGTATGTAACATCTCGAGTGATGTAGACCGAGCTAAAACGTCCAAAGTTTTCTCCTTTCGTGCTCATGAAGCTCCTTTCGGGCTCTGAGAAATTTATTTAGTCCCAATGTGATGATGCTGTGTGATGTTTCCGCCATATGTTTTGACTTTTCATCACTGTGAGGGGATTAAGCGCTATTCATTGTAAGTTGAAAGGTTTTGCTGCCACCAATGTTGTCAGTATTGAGGCAGATATTTTGCATGTGTGATTCAGATATACTTCCTTCAAAAGAAGAGAAAAGCAAGACTCCACCCATGTTCCTGTGCATTAAAGTGGGAAAACCAATGAGGAAATCTTTTGCCACGCACACGGCAGCCATGGTCCAGCAGTACGGCAAGCGAAGGAAGCAGCCCGAGTACTGGTTCGCTGTTCCCCGGGAGAGGTGAGTGTGGGCCAGCACAGAGAACCTGCTGGTCCATTAGATCCTAATTGCATCCTAAGGTGTTTTGTTTGTTTGTTTGTTTTTTACTTCATCGTAAAATACTTCATTTTATTCTTAAATAAGAGATTTCTCTTGTACATTTTACAATTTCCAGGAGAATATTATTTGGGTGTAGCTTTCTGCTCCAGGTCTTCATAGAACTGCATGCTGAACCACTTTCATAACTTTCTAAGCAGCTGAATTTTAAATGAAGGAAGAGCTACCAGTAGATATTCTCAAATGCTGGTAATTGGAAGCGTTCTTCCGTTAAGAAAGGCATTCCTTGGAGCAGATCCACACCCCTCTAAGTGCCGTGGAGAGGCCTGAGTGTAATTTTTAAAGTACTCATTATTCTGGGGAACTGAGGATTGCGTGGGCCTCGTGGAGGGCGTGTCTGACTCGGCAGCTGGAGAATGGGACATGAGATCCTGTGGATGGGTCAAGGGAATGCACGCCTCCAGAGGGATTTGTATTATAAATTGCCAAAGAAGAAATGTTATTGGTTGTGTCACAGTCCAGAATGGCAGGTAGTGGCATAGGAATTCTTTAGCGGTGCATCCCTGAACACATTTTTTATAATAAAAATAGGGAACATTATTTTAGAAGAAAACATTCTCCCTTTGTATAGGTGGTAGACTAAAAATGTCTTTATAAAGGCCTTGCAGTTGGTTTTTAAAATTGTTAAACCCGCACATATTTCTTTTTCCTAATTATTCTTCCAACCTCCTCATCTGGGCAGACATTTTGGCACACACCTGCCAAGAACACACGTACTCGGCAGGCTTCCTTGAGCATGAATTGCTCCTAAAGCAAAATTAATTCCCAAGCAAGGGTACACTTTTGGGCTGGTTAGAACCCAGAATGAGAATTCTCATCAGGATTTGCCTCATTTTAATAAATTATAACTTAATCTGGGAAATAAATAGGATTAAAATGTTTAGAAAAATTGATAGGATTTTAATTCATGAATTCATGAATATCTTTTGCTGTCTTAGACACAAATCCACGTTAACATGAACATTGAACAATTTGTTTTGTATTTATATAATATACTCCTCTACTATGCCTGCAATCCTCACAGTATCTCATTGAAACTATTAAACAGGGATACTGTGAAGAAAAAAAGAAATGTGTCCTTTGTTGTTATTTTAAAATGTTTCAACAGAAGCAGTGTAAATCTATGAAGCCCTGTTAAAATTGGTGTTTGAAAGTCAAGTGTCACAGCTACATAGTACCTTAGAGATTTAAGCCAATTCCTGATTTTTTAGGTCTAGAAAACAAGCATGGAAACTCTCGGCCACGTGAACTTCTGGGGTCTATCAGAAAAACTACGTACCTTATATGCCACTTTTTCTCTGGGAAAATATATTATAGGAAGGGACTCTCCTAGAATAATTAGAGCAATCTCACACATGTAGTTAATCCTATGGTCATTCTTTAACCCAGAAGAAGTCTGTAATGCTGAGGTGGTATTTCTCTGACCTTTCATGCAAGTGGTTTTGGTGAGCTTTTTAAAGTAGGTCACTTGTTAAATTCTATTGTACCGTATTTTACTGTGTCCTTGCCTTATTTGGCTAGCAAACTACTTGGCAACACTTCGTCTTCTTTCTTGAAGCAACTATTAATTAGCCAAAGATTGTCTGGGGGGCATTATATCTCACTGTGTTAATTATGGGTTTTTTGTATAGATGTTTGGAAATTTTTGTTTTAATTGCTCCTTTATGTATTTCCAATTCTACCTACCCTAAAGGAAGCAACATTGTAATTTTAGGCTGGAAAAGATGGAGAAACCCTGTAGTTAATTCCCACCCAGAACTCCAAGTATATAGTAAGAAGTTTATTTTTATTTTTGATTTATGAACTTCTTCAGGACTTAAGACTCAATAAAGTCAGTAAGGAGCCAAGAAGTGGCATGCAGTGATTTTCTTACTCTGATGATGATTTCTGGTTCCCTTGCTACTTGAAACTGAGTGTTTCTACTTGCCTTCCTACTTAATGGATCCTTGCACGCACTGGAGTGTTAGTAGCAGAGTGAAGAAGAGTCATCCTAGTAGTGGCTCCGGAGAAAGCTCCTATATTGGCTGTGAAACAGCACCAGGTGTTGGACATGGGTTCTGCAACCTTAGTACTTGGGTTCTGGCTAAGAAATAATTCCGAGCCAAGACTCAAACTATAAGAGAAAGTTTATTTAGAAAGTCATAGAGGCAGAAGAAGTAAGCCTAAGAAGAAATGGGCTCGGGAAATGAATTATATCGATAGACACAAAAGAATAATCCTTGGAGCTTGCGTGGGCGAGGGAAGGGGGGAACGCACTGTGGGGAGGGGAAGAGAGAAAGAGGAAGAAGGAAGAGGAGGAGGAGTTGAAGCAGAGGGAGAAGGGGAGGGAGGGAAAGAGAAAACGTGTAGGATCCCTGTCTTAAGGGCTTTTATCTGGATACATTTTTAGGAGATATCCTGTATATATTTAATTCTTAAAAATTCTAAAATGCCATGTTTCTCTAATCACCTTCTAATTAAGATCATCAAGCCCTTTGATTTATAAAGGATAGTTATATTTTATACCTGTCCACATTTAGTATAAGCTCATTATATATGTTAAATTTATTGTTTTAGCAAGCATGATATTTCCTTACATGTCAAGAATAATTGAAGTTGTCACGCACTTTTAAATAGTTTTTTTTTTATGCTTTCAAAATTAAAATGGGTAATGTACCCATGAGCCCACAAGAATCTGTCCTTTTGAAAGGTGCTGTCCATATTGTATATATACAGGGGTAGGCAAAAGTAGGCTTACTGTTGTACAATGACAAATCATACTAGAATACACTGTATTGTGCATTCACACGGTAAACCTCTTTTTTTTTTTGCCAAACACTGTATTTTTCAGGTCCCATTTGTGAGCAGTAGCAGTACTTCCTGCAGTGTGTATGAGCAGGCAGTTGAAGCTGTTAATTACACGTTTTATTTAGGCTGACAGGTCACAGAAATGGAGTAGGAAAGGGATTCTCCGTACACTCAAAGTCATTTGTTGGCTAATGAGGGAATGGAAATTTGCAGCATCCCCAGACTTACTCATCTCCTTGGATTTTTCTCGCTAAGTGTGTTTCAGGGATCATGGGCAGAGGAAGTGACTGCTATTGGATGGGTGACACCCCATGTATGCTCATTAATTGAATGGGGAGTGATCTACTCCGAATTGTATGGAAACACAGAGCTTGGCTAAAATGTCCTTTTTCTAACAGCAGATGTTTTAACTTAGTTGAAAGGCTGGTTCTAGCCTGGGCTCATTATTAGAATGAACTTCTATGTGCCTTATAGCAGTTATCTGGCCAAAATGTTGTTCTCTGGACAAAATGTTGTTCTCTGGAGCTATCGATAGTATCACAAGATCCAGTTACCTTATTTTACATGACTTTTTTTTTTTTTTAATAGAAGTAATTTCTTTTTCTTTTTCTTTTTTTTAAGAATAAAAGTTATTTATTTTTAAAAATATATATTTTATTGATTTTATTTTATTTTATTTTTTTACAGAGAGGAAGGGAGAGAGATAGTTAAAAACTTCAATTAGCTGCCTCCTGCACACCCCCTACTGGGGATGTGCCCGCAACCAAGGTACATGCCCTTGACCGAAATTGAACCTGGGACCTTTCAGTTCACAGGCCGATGCTCTATCCACTGAGCCAAACTGGTTTCGGCTTACATGACTCTTATGAACACAGCACCATGTACCTTAACTGCAGCTTCTTATTCATTAGTTCTTCCACTTAAAATCTGTTTTGTACCTTATGGCCGCAAAAATCTTATAGAAAGGTATTTTGATCTTGTCATAGTTGCCACAAAAAAATATCTTCAGGCTTCAAGATTAAAGTTTAAACCCCTCGTTTGCTCTTACAGCCCTTTGCACACTGGCCTACATTTCTAGCCTTCTCTTGATTTTCCTGAATCTGCAGTTTTTCTGAGGTTGGTCACTTTACGAGTTTTACCAAACAAGTCTAGGGCTTGGTAGACTGGCACGTTTTTTCAAATATTATTTCCTAAACCCCAGTGGTTCTTCTCTCTTCTCTACCAGTGTAGATCCTTGTTTCCCAAAACAGTACACTCTACAATGATCTCTCCCTACACTGGCAATTACAGTCCTCTCCCAACTTGTCTGGTGAGCAGCCCACAGGCACAGAGGCACTGAAGGGAGGCATCAAAGTCTGGCCCTTTCCCCTCTCACAGTCACAATCGATCTCAGTTTCTAAATTCTGAAATGTGTGGACTCACACCTTTGGAGAAACCTGTTCTGTTTCACAAATATGAAAATGTATGGAGTTAACAAAGAACCCATGGCTTAAATCAATGGATGACAAATGTAGCTTTGTAATAAAATCATATAGGAGCCTCTAAACATAGAGTCCTCAGGTCCTTCACACATCCTGCTGCTTTGGATGTGGGTGTAATTCTCAGTCATTCTCCATAATGTGATACACAAAGGGGCATTATTTTGTTCTTGTTTTACATGAACCCTCTGAGCATTTGACATCATTGACCATCCCCCAATTGATATCTTCTTTCCTTCTAACATCCCTTCCCTGTCTTTTCTTCCTGTTTCCTCATTAAACGTTACCCTTTAAATGGCCCTCTCTCTTTCTCAACATACACAGTTGCTTGCAACTAATTAATTCTTTCTTTTTTAAAAAATATATATATTTTATTGTTTTTTTACAGAGAGGAAAGGAGAGGGATAGAGAGTTAGAAACACTGATGAGAGAGAAACATCAATCAGCTGCCTTCTGCACTCTCCCGACTGGAATATGTTCGAAACCAACGTACATGTCTTTGACCGTAATCAAACCTGGGACCTTTCAGTCTATCCACTGAGTCAAACCGGTCATGGCTAATTCTTTCTTCTATGCCCATTATTTAAAGCTATCTTAGAACTCTGTACTGTGTTCCAAATACATATATACCTAGTAGTCTTCAATTTGGGGATCATCCACGGATGGAACACACACAAGACAGATCATGCCCCAAATTGGTTTTCTAATTCCCATCTCTGTCCCTGCCACTGGCCCTAGAACTCCTGCCTCATGTATTCTCCGTCATGGTAACTGGTACCACCAGCCATTCAGTCCCTGGGGCCAGACTGTGAGCATGAGCATGCTTCGCAGTCATCTCCCCACATCGGTCATTCACCTCATCCAGCTGATATTATTCAGTTAACATCTCTAGATCTCTTGTTCCCATGTTGGCCCTTCCTTCGATAACTAGCTGTGTATCGACATTAAGAAATGTGAATCAGACTTATTGATGTTTGCTTGGAATGCCTGACTCCCCTCTTTTCCCACCTCACTTAATGGCACATGTTCAAATGTCTCCTCTAAGAAACTTTCCCAGTCTGGGTTAGATGTCCCTCTATTGTACCACCTCTCTCACAGCACTTACTACGCTCTTTTACACTGTGGACTTCTTGTGGCTTTTTCCCACTGGACCTTAACCTTCTGAGGGCAGGAACCAAGTCCTAGGACATCCTGGAAACAGAATAGGGTCTACTGAGTAATATGTTCTTAAATGTTAGTTGGATGGATGCATGAATAAATTAGCCTGTAGTCCAAATAGATAAAGATGTTTAAGTAACTTAGCCTTATACTTAAAATAATGCGTAGGCTTTATATAATATTTAGAAAAATACAGGGAAGCAAAAGGGAAATTAAAAGCTCATACTTTTGTTACTCAAAGCTAACTATATTTTTATTTTTGTAGCCTCTTGGCCTTTTTCTGTGCATGGATTAATACAATAACTAAGCTGTTTTTAAATTTTCTTTTAGTTAAGAGTGTCTTTCTCTGACATTCTATCTGCATGCATTTAATGAGCATGTATTACTTTTGTAATGGGAAGTAAAAAAAGAAAATTGATTGTCCCGTGAAACTCACTTTACAATCGGCAGATAAGTGAATCTTAAGGACCCTCATAAAGACTAAGAAAAATGCTCTTAAGAATATTATTCTTGCTGAAACCAGTTTGACTCAGCAGTAGACTGTCGGTCTGCGGACTGAAAGGTCCCAGGTTCGATTTGGTCAAGGGCATGTACATTGGTTGCGGGCACATCCCCGTTGGGGGGTGTGCAAGAGGCAGCTGGTCGATGTTTCTCTCTCATCGACGTTTCTAGCTCTCTATCTCCCTTCCTCTCTGTTAAAAATTAATAAAATATATATTTTTTAAAAGAATATTATCCTTAGAGGAAAAAAAAATGAATTAAAGGAATCACAAAGTGGTCTAGTTTCCTAGTATGAAAAATTTAACAATAGTTAATTATAAATTTTCTGATCAAAAGTCACCTGACTTTTAATGGGATCAGGGCTCAGTTGAAATCTTTGATGACTGTCATTGCTGAGAAGATCATAGTGTTTAATAGTCTTTAAAACAGTATACTTTTTAGTCCAGCTGGTGTGGCTAATTAGTTGAGCATCAACATATGAACCAGGCAGTCATGGTTTGATTCCCAGTTGGGGCACATGCCTGGATTGCGGGCTCCATCCCCAGTAGGCAGCATGCAGGAAGAGGCTGATTAATGATTCTCTCTCATCGTTGATGTTTCTCTTTCTCTCCCACTCCCTTTCTCTCTGAAATAAATGAAAATATATTTAAAAAACAGAAACAAAAAAAACAAACCAGTATACTTTCTGGAACAACAAAGGCCTAATTAGCCAAACTGTATTTGAATACAGTTTACCTCAGAATACAAACTGTATTCTGAAAAACTATTTTAAAATGTCACACACGTTATGTCTTGCTATAATTTTATAATGATATTGTAAGGCATGTCACTAAGCAAAAAGAAAAAAAGAAAAGAAAAGAAAAAGGCCTTCAAAGCAACCCCTAAAGGAATTATCTTTCTGTCCTTGAATTTAACATAACTCTCAAGCTTTGAAAAACTACTGAACAAATATGAAGTATAGGCTTATTAGTCGCTCATGTAAATATCCACACTTCCTTTTTAAATACTTTAAAACATTTCGACACGATACTGCTTTCTTTCATGCTTTTCCTGGTCATTTTACATTTTCCCCATCAACTTAAAGTTCTAGAAAGTCATCGTTATCTTCCAGGGGGTCCTCACTAGGCAGCCACTCTTCCGTAGCTTCACTCACCGCTTTGGCAGGTGCCCGGAGTTAATCAGTGACTCTGTGGCTGGAGGGACCTCAGCTCATGAAAAAAAAAAAAAAAAAAATCTCCCTTTATAAGTGAGCTCCTCACTGTGGTGGCTGTGCCTTCCGCTGGAGGAGTGAGCGCCAGCGCTGTGGAGGGTAGCTTGTCAACCTTTCCTGGTACAGGACCACTCATCCCGGCCCATGGGTGCTGCACACAGCGTTTGGGAGTAAGTATGCAGAAACAGTACTTTCTGAAAGCCTGGATGCCTGCAGGAGCCAGGCAAGGACTGGAGGGAGGGAAGCTCCGAGGCCAGTGTTCACTACGGGCTCTGGAGAACAGCTGCCGAGAACCACTGAGCTAGCCCCAGCCGATGGTTACTAGGTGGGAAGGTGCGTGGTGTTGCTAGGTCTTCCCATCATTAAAAAAAAAAAAAAAAATCTAAAATATGAATTATGTGTCAAATCTCCCCAATTTTTAAGGAGTATTCAGTCCAAAAAGAATGCATCTGCTGCTGAGTCCAAGCTATGGGCTACCAGCCAAAGGCCGTCTGGTGTCGATGTTAAATAAAAAAGTTTAGTTTTTACTTATTTTTGAGTGAGCCCTTTTATAACTGTAACTGGTGCTTGTGTTCAGTGATTCTCAAAGAACTTTCCTGTTATTTTGGTGAACCGGACGAAGAAGCCTATTTAGTTAGCTCTGTGTAAATAAAGCTTTCTTTTATAGGCACACTGAGCCCCTTTAAGAGTGGAAATTATAGCTGGGCATCGGTACCAACCATTGGTTTCATTTGGAGTTGCGGAGTATTGCATTCAGAAGGAAAGGGACCTTTTTCATAAGAGGATCTCGGGTCAGGCCATGGAGGTGGGTTTTAAAAGCTGGTAGTTTTCTGGTAACAGCCTCAGTAGTGAAGAGTGCTTTGCCCTGTTGGGCTTCTGTGTCTGAGCTCAGAATGGAGCCTGAGGAGGCTTTGGACTGGAGTGCACGGAACTACCTTTAATGTGTAATCAACAAAGCAAGTGACGGTGGGGCTGCACACATCTGTATGCCAGCGCTTACCAGGTTGTATTCTTTCTTCTTCCCTTGTTTCATTATTTCTCATTCTCTGTGCCAGAAAATTCCGTGGCCATGGTGTATTTTGAAGGTGGTTCTTTTTTTCTTTTTTTTTAATGTAATAGCTGATGGATTGATTAGTGGTTCCTGCTCGTACTTTCTACATCAGGTAGGTGGCTTGGAGGTTATCTTTTGCTCTGGGTAGATAGCCGCAATTGTATTCTTACCAATCCAGTGACTTTTGATAAAACTTGATAAAACAAGCATTGCTTTCTGAGTCATTTTGGTCAAGTTTGTCGGTTCGTATGGTAGCAAGTTTTAGATCATCTCACACAGGAAGGGGCTTTCTAAAGGATCTGTGTGAAAATAGAATGAACTTCTTATCCATTTGATGCTTCAGACGCCTACATATGTTTTCTCATCTTCATTTCAGAAGCTCAGAGAGATGAACTGTTAGTTACTGCAGGAGCAGACGGAGGAATGGCGGGAGGGTAGTGTTAACTAACTGCTCAAAGGAACAGCTGCTGAGAGCCCTGCGCTACCTCCAGCCAAATGACTCCAGGCCCTCCAGCTAGTAGCAAGTGGAACCGAGTTGGGAATTCAGGTCTTTAACTTAGAAATGTGTACTTTAAAAAACAAAACAAAACAAACCAAAAACTTTACCTAACAGCTAGAATTTTTTAAAAAAAAAAAAAAAGGTAAAAAGCAACAGTAAATTAAATACTACCATAATTGGTAGTCTTGTTTGATAAGATAGTCATTATACCGAAAGCCTATACACCTGAAGTATGAACAGTAGAGTGATGTTTTGTTCCAAGCATCAACTCAGATTTTTTTTTTAACCAGGTTTTATAACCCACAACCCTACAGCTTTGTTATTGACCTGCTTTTCTTTACTAGTGAAACCAGACCAGTGGGACTTGCCATAAAGGAAGTGGTGAAGCAGGTTGAGACCATGAGCTGATCTGCGGTTGAGGCCAGGTTCACCTCTCACATAACTAACACACTGTGTGGCCTTGGGCAAGTTAACCTGTGTCAGCACCTGTGTCTCCCTCTATGGCATAGGAGCGGCCATTGGCATGGCCCCGCGTGGGGTTACTGGGGAGGAATGCCCTTGCCAGGCACTGAATGAAGTCAGTTGCTGCTGCTATGACCTCTCCCACATCGGCAGGGCTTTGCTGCCTTCCAAGAACCTTGCTTGCATTTCTTTTTTCAGAGATGGCAGCTTCATCCAGTAAACAGAGATCTGTAACTTGAATTAAGAGTTTCTCTTGGGCTGAAACCGGTTTGGCTCAGTGGATAGAGTGTCGGCCTGCAGACTGAAAGGTCCCGGGTTTGATTCCGGTCAAGGGCATGTACCTGGGTTGTGGGCACATCCCCAGTAGGAGGTGTGCAAGAGGCAGCTGATCGATGATTCTCTCTCATCGATGTTTCTAACTCTCTATCCCTCTCCTTTCCTCTCTGTAAAAAAATCAATAAATAAAATATATTTTTTTTAAAAAGAGTTTCTCTTGGGGTGAATCCTGAGATGGGCCTGTGTTGATGATAAAGACCTTTGAGTTTAGGAAGAAATCAGATTCAGCCCAAATTTATAATCTGATGGAAAATGTGCACAGAGAAAGCCTGAGTGCCAGGTATCGCTAGTACTGGTAACTGTCGCTAGGTGGGTTTGAACGGATTCTGTGCCTTTTCCGCCATGTCCCCTGCATGCCTGCGCTCTGGCCCTGATCCCCTCCTGGCTGGGTCACTGTGGTAGCCTTCTCAGCAAAGCCTGTGTTTCTAGTCAGTCTTATCGAACCCTGACCTTCCCTGAGTGGCTCCACTGCAGTCTTTCTAAACCACAGATCTGGCCAGGCCTCCTCCCTGCTGGGGCTCTGGCTGCCTCTCCTCAGTGCTGCTCAGGCTCCGGGCATTCACACTCTCCCTTCACAGATATCCCCGCATCTGCCCTGTCTGTACTGCTCTTCGCTCCACAGCTGTCTTTAAATTGACTGAAACTGTTCTCTAAAGGATTTAAATAGTTCTCTTTCTTCTCAGCCTTTTCCTGAGCAGTGATACCTGTGAAATCAGAAGTACAATATGCTCGTTGTATGTACTGCTGATACTCTTTAAAAAAAAAAAATATATATATATATATATATTATTGATTTTTTTACAGAGAGGAAGAGAGAGGGATAGAGAGTTAGAAACATCAATGAGAAAGAATCACACCCCCCACTGGGGATGTACCTGCAACCAAGGTACATGCCCTTGACTGGAATCGAACCTGGGACCTTTCAGTCCGCAGGCCGACGCTCTTATCCACTGAGCCAAACCGGTTTCGGCCTGTTGATACTCTTTAAATAAATATGTACCCATCTAAATATGTTCCTCTGTGTATCCTCTGAAGTCATTGGAGCCGCCACGGCCACATTTTGGGAAACAGTAGCCTCAGGGTAAGGTCCAAGCCTTTGGTCTCCTGCCAGGACTTTCTGTGACTCAGGGACCCAGCCCCTCTGGCTTTTTCTTTCTCATCTCCTGCCTCTCCATTAAGTAAAGAATAAATCTGGCCCTTTCATCCCTCCTGTTAGGAATTCCTCCCCTGCCTGAGGTGTTCTCTTCAACACAGTCAGCTCCGGTGCCCACTGGCTTCGGTCGGGTGTCGCTGGAATTGTGTAAGGAAGTTTCTTCATGCCCCTCAACCTGAGGACTGGACCTCCCATGTTTGCTGTCTGTCAGAAGTCGTCCTGCTGCAGTGCCGTCTCCTCTCCGCCACATCCAGGGTGACCTCCTCCGGCATCACCCTGCCGTAACATGCCATGTCTGTCTGCACATGCTCCCTGCGGTGGAATGCTGTTTCCCCTTCTTCCTGGAACTGACTTGTCCTCCGTCAACACCCAGCTTAACCATGACCCCTGGTTAAGGAACCTTACCCGCTCTAAGATGATTCTCCCCCAGGCTTAACCTTTGTCATCACTCTTCTTAAAAAAATAAAGAAAGAAAATCTAGCTGCTTTGGCTCAGTGGATAAAGTGTCAGCCTGCGGACTGAAGGGTCCCGGGTTCGATTCCCGACAAGGGCATACACCCAGGTTCTGGGCTCGATCCTCAGTAGGAGGTGTGCAGGAGGCAGTCAGTCAATGATCCTCTCTCATCATTGATGTTTCTCTCTCCCTCCCTCTCCCTTCCTCTCTGAAATCAATAAAAATCTATTAAAAAAGAAAGAAAGAAAGAAAGAGAGAAAGAAAGAAAAAGAAAAGAAGAGGAAGGAGAAAAAGAAGGAATGACAGAAAGGAAAGAAAAAAAGTAAGAAAAAATAAAAGAAAGCAGTTTGGGCACAGGGGCCAGAATGGATGTTGGAGCAAACATGTAATAGTATATGGCAGGAACCAGGAGTACGTTTGGGGATGGACACAGAGCAAAGCTCTCTGGCAGCACCAAGGAGTTTGCATGTATCATAAGCCTGCGGGGAGTCCTAAAGGATTGCACGTAGCTGGGCGAAGTGATCAGACTTGCATTTTGTAAAATCGCTTCCGCTTCTCTGCCATTTCTCCCTGGCCTCCTTCCAGGACCACTTCTGCCACTTCCTTCTCAAACATTAGCACTTGTCAGGGCCCAGTCCTTGACACACTCTCCTGCTCACGTGTTCTTACCACATCCACAGCTTAATGGCCAGTGGAGTGGCAATTACGGCTCCTGTCCTGGGCTCACAGGCTGGGAAATAAGCTCAGTGATACATGGAGACCACAGGATGAGCCGCTGAGTGAGCTTCGAAAAAGCCATCAACTGCTCAAGACAAACGATGCCCAAGACACTGTTCGGTTGGATAATAGGTCACTTGGAGAATCAGAGCTTCACTGAAGCAGTGAGGGAGGGAACAAGACTTAAAAATGTTTACCTCTTTTTAGACAGTATCTGAAGCAGATTTAACACAAAACTTGTACGAAAAGGTTAATAAAATCAGAATGGAAAAAATTCAGGATTGAAAAGAAGGTGGAAAATAGGCTAAGCCTATTATGAGAAGGGAGCTTTAGAGAGAAAAAAATTAGAGGCTTTTATATTTTTAGAATGAGGAAATACAAGCAGGTCTGTGGATTAAGATGAGGAGCTAAACGGGTGGAGAGGACCGAGAGGTGAGGTGGGAGACTCACCAGGGAGGGGCCCAAGGGGAGGGTTAAAGCTGGAGAGGAGTTCATTCTGAAGAGAAAGATCTATCGCTAAGAGGGATAGTGGAGGGGAGGGCGTCATGCGGATGGTATAATGGAGGGAACTGTGCCCTGAGAGGGAGGCGGATACAAGGTTGAAGGGGAGAGCTTGAGAAGGCAGAGGTCTGGAATAGCTGTGTGTGGAGTAGGCAAGGAAGAGAGCTGGAGGGAGGGTTTTCCTGCCCAAGGTTAGCAGCCTTTGATTTATAGTGGATTCCTGAAGCATGAATAAGCAAACCCAGCAGGCTCCATGGAAAGGGAGGATCCTGTGTTCCTCTCTCTGTGGCCAGGTGTTTGGAAGGGCAGGTGCTGTGGAAGGCGCAGTGGGGCGCCTCTAGGGGACAGCAGCGAGGGGCAGATGGAAAGATTGTCCTGGAAGTAGGTGCACCCAGGAGGGTCTAAGGGCTGGGAGAAGAGGAAGGACGGGGGTCGTGGTGAGAGGTCTTTCTGATAACAGTCTTGAGGGAAGGAGTGCGGGAGGGGGAGGCTGAGGGCCAGGAGGGGAATTTTCAGAACTTGAGGCCTGTTTTCAGAGGGGAGGCTGGAGTTCCGGGAACTCATCACCAGGAAAACCCAGTGAGCCAAAAAGAGCCATTCCAAGAATTAGGTTAGATGAACTTCAATAGCTTTCTACTCTAATCTGGAAAAGAAAAATAATGAAGTCATATCCTTTTCCTCTCCTCCCCAATTAATTAGTAAAAATAGCATAAACAAAGGATGGGGAATTGAGCAAACGTGGAGCTGGGGAGAGGGACATGGATTCTTCCCTTTGGTTTCCAGGGGCCTAAGAATTAAGAAATCAATTTGGTCCCAAATGATTTTCTCTTAATTTTCTCCTGTGGAACAGGCCTCAATAATTTCCCATTTCCCTGCTTTTCCATCAGACGCTTGGTATAAGGACCCTCTCTCTACATGAGACAACGAGGGAATGTTCTGAGCAAGGCTGTTATTGAGAGGGTGTGTCCGTGTCTTGAATGTCTGAGAAGAGACATGAACTTTCCCCCTTGGGGTGCCCCATTGCAGAACATACTTTTAAGGTTTCTCATCTCATATTACCTGGGGCCTCCAGGCCGGGATGACGGTTGGCTGTAAGGTAGAACCCACCAACTGAAAGAAGAGGACGGCTATCAGGGCTGCTGCCCTCCCTGCCACAGCCAGCGGAGAACAACCCCCATGAACGTGCCTGAGGTGAGGCGGCTGCCCCATGGTGCTCTCCCCAGGCACAGAGCACAGAGCTAGCTGTGCTGTGAGCCTGTTGTGTGAAGGCAAAGGAGGAGGAACAGGAAGTAGGCAGCCCTAAGGGCCGCCCAGGGCTTCTCACTGATAGTACTTATGCTTCATTAATAAAACCAATGCCAAAAAGTAGTTGCCCGTACTATGAAACGCCTGAATGGACAGGTACAGAAATGGACTTGTCCCCCTTGGAGTTCAGCATTCATAGAAGAAGAGCCATTTTGCTTAGATTGGCTGGGACATTTTCAGGGATGGGGAGTTTGGGCACATTATTAAACCTACTGAGCCTCAGTTTTTTCATCTTTATCTGGGCATATAGTAACACTTGCCTCTTAGAGTTATTGTGCAATGTAAGGTCCCTGAGTCAGGGAATCACATCTTTTCTTTTTAGGTAGCAGGTATATTTCATCAGCATTGATAAAAACTGTAAGGTTGCTTCTGTGTTTAATATTAAAAATCTTTATGGCCCAACTGGCGTGGCTCAGTGGTTGAGCTTTGACCTATGAATCAGGAGGTCACAGTTTGATTCCTGGTCAGGGCGCATGCCTGGGTTGAAGGCTTGGTCCCCAGTAGGGGGTGCGCTGGAGGCAGCTGATGGATGAGTCTTTTTCATCATTGATGTTTCTATCTCTCTCCCTCTCTTTTCCTCTCTGAAATCAGTAAAATATATATTTTTTAAAATGTTTATATCTCTGATATTTTGAGAATGCCTTTTCCCTCATTTCTAGAAACTTCCTCCTGTGGTAAGTCTAAGAAGCCCAGTGCTTACTCAGGGTAAAGGGCTGGCCCTGACTGCTGCAGGAGAGGCCACTCACTCCAGTGACAAACCTAGTAGCCCCAAGAGGAGAGGCTTGGGAGAAGCCCACTTACCTGGTCACCCCAGGTTCCTGCTCAGGTTGAGGTATTTCTTAAAACGGCAATTGCAAGCAAGAATGTTTTACACCAAAATTGACACCCCTCTCCCCCAGCGTGTGTGCATGCACACACACACACACACACACACACACATGCACTATTGTAGGTGCTGGGACTGAGAGCTCTCATTCTCTGCTTGGAAACCAGCCATCTTTCTATTGATTAAGCCTGGAGAGATGCTTCAGAACCTTCAGATGTTAAAGTGTATGTGAGAACAGAGAAATTGGAAGCCAACGACATCCCCATGTCCTTATAACTAGCTCTGTTTCTAATACTAAACAATACCTAGTTTATAACACTCTGTAGTTATTAAAGATGTTTCATTAAAATTATAATAGTGCTTCGCTCTACAAAAAGACCCATTAGAGTGTTTATCTTGGTTCCCTTCTTAAGCTTCAGATTAATTTTTTCCCCAGTGAATACAGGTGTATAATAAAAATGAAGACTCAGTGAGGAAAACATTGATATATTTCATTGTGTTTTTTAGTCCTTTGTCCCATCGCTTGATCTTTTCCTCAGATTGAAAGAGTTTCTCCACGTCTGTGGACTTCTGCTTTCATTTGTTGACTTATTTTCTGAGTTTGGAATGCACTAACAGAGAACCTTCACAGAGAGAAATTCCCCAGTTAGGAAGGTGGCCTTGCCAAGCAGGAACAAGATGGTTGTCCGTGCCAAAGTCCCTACCAGTGCCTGCCAGGAAGGTGGATTTGGTGTTAATTCCTATGATGAACATGTTTTCCAGGGTGGACCACTTGTACACATTCTTTGTTCAGTGGTCTCCTGACGTCTATGGCAAGGATGCCAAAGAGCAAGGCTTCGTGGTGGTGGAAAAGGAAGAACTGAACATGATTGACAACTTCTTCAGTGAGCCGACCACCAAGAGCTGGGAGGTGAGCACTCAAGTAGGAGCTAGACTGTCGTGGTCCTTAAACTGCAGGATTCAGTCAGAATGTTCTTGCGTCCAGATTTCAAGAGCTTCTTGGCTTAATAAGAAGTTAAATTCCGTCAAAACCGGTTTGGCTCAGTGGATGGAGCGTCAGCCTATGGACTGAAAGGTCCCGGGTTCGATTCTGGTCAAGGGGCATGTACCTTGGTTGCGAGCACATCCCGAGTGGGGGGGTGTGCAAGAGGCAGCTGATCAATGTTTCTAACTCTCTATCTCTCTCCCTTCCTCTCTGTAAAAAATCAATAAAATATATATATATTTTTTTAAAGAAGAAGTTAAGTTCCCTGTGCAGCTTTGAAGTTACAGTGGGATACAACCTTATTCCTGCTTGAAGCTAGTTATACAGAAAGATCCCATCACCACCACCACCACCACCACCGGGTCGTTTCACTCTTCCTTTAAAACTTTTCTGCTGTGTCCCTTTTACATACAGGTTGAAATTCAAGCTCCTTAATTTGGCTTGAAAAGCCCTTCATAGTTTTTTTGAGCACTTACCAAACCTTTTCCCTGTTAGGGGCACAGCGGGTAAAATCAGTAGAAGTTAGCATTAAGGAGTATAGATAAATCATTACATTATGACAAGGTAATTGCCATTGTACATGAAGTGCCAAGCTCTGCAGCAGGCTGTAGCCAGCCATCTGAAAGGAGCTGGAGAAGCATAGAAAGCTGCCCAGAAGAAGTGCTTGGAACTGAGATCAGAGGTGGGGATACAGGCAGATGTGGTGGGACTGGGGTATGGAACCTGGCCTGAACAGAGAGAAAAGTCTGTGCAGAGGAATGACCCCGGGGAGAAAGAAAGAGCATTTGGTGAGGTAACAGAAGTTCAGTGTGGCTGAGCATAGAGTGCAAAGCTGAGGGGACAGCAGGAAAGGAAGCTGGAGAAGTTAAGCAAGGGCCGATCACAAAGGATCCATGGGTCAGAGTTTGGTTATTTTTCTAAGGGCAGTAGGAAGGTATTGTGCTGTTTTGAGCCTGGAGAAGTATACCCAGATATGCATTTTGGAGAGCTCTCTGGCTGACAGACTGGAGATGCACAACCCTTGAGGCTTGAAGACCCAAATAAGAGATCAAGCAAGTGATCCCAAGCTTGGTCTGTACGCCCATGCTTAAAGCACCGAATGGTTTTCGGTTGCCTGTAGCAATCAATACCCACCTGGCCAAGCTTCCAAACCACCATTTGGCTTTTTTTTTTTTTTTTTAAACTGAATCCTAGACCCTCATCACTAGAGACATGAATTCATTAGGTCTAGGGGAGGAACATTGGAATCTGTGTTTTTAAAAGCTCCTGGATGATTTTGAAGAACAGCCAGTTTTTAGAAATACTATCCGATAAGTTCCTAGACCCTTTATGCCATCAAGATTCTTCTTTTCTTCATTTCTGCTCCCTCCCCAGCCTCCTCTCGACTTCCCTTGCTCTCTGTCCTCAAGCCATAGTGAACACAGGACACAGCTGTGTGCTCCTGCTATGCCTCTCACCTGGACATCTCCCCCTACCCCACCTCTGCTCTCAGAACTCTCTAGATGGCTCCAACCTCCTTGGAGCTGCTGTTAGCATTCGTATCACGAATGGAACGGCATTCATGTATTTGTAAATGTCTCTCTGCTGTCTCCTCACCCACTGGAGACTGTGCCTGACAAAGCACCTGGCACTTTGCCAGCAGGTACGAAGCCCTCAGCCCTAACTGTCACGAAGTGCCCGGTACTTACAGGAATGCCATCTCCCTGGCACAGAATCCTAGTGCTTCTGCCCCAGATGGTGCCTAGGCTCTTGCCCTGCTGATAAATTCTGTCGAACCTGGGACTGATCACGGGTACCTGCCAGGGTCCTCAGTAGAACCGACCCCAGGATGAGCTACGCAAGAGCACGCCCATCCCCTCAGCAGGACCCAAAGGCCGTTTGGGATCGGGAACGGGCCCAGAAAGACCGCTGAAAGCTGATCCAGGGTGTTCTGCATTTCTTTCCACGCCCCTGACCTCAGATCTGAGGAGGAGAGCAGGTCTCATCATGTTTCTTAGTCATTAAGATTAATATCGTAAAAAGTTTTGCCTTTTTAAAAATTACCTCACCGGCTGTTCTGGAAAACGGAATCTAACGTGGCATTCTCCCCAGCCTCACACAAAGCAGATGTTTTCCCATTCTTTTAAGCTGCTCACACTCGACACTCACGGAACTGAAGTGAAATGCCATTGTTCTAAGTACAGTGAACCCTCCTAGGGTGAAGGTTCCCTTTCATCCTTCCCTCGAGATTCAAGCTGATGTCAGGGAAATTACGCAAAGTCTAAAATGGAGGTTTAGCGTTAGAGAAAGTGCTGGGGAAAGCCTGGGAAGGCGGGGGTCAGGAAAGCTGGCTTAGCCGAAGGACGATGAGGAAAAACGCGCGTATGAGAAGAAAGAGAAAACAATGCGGTTTGTTGTGGCACCGTTAGGAAACCACCGTTTCAAAGGTGAAAGTGTCATTTTACAGCCTCCCAGCTCTGCCTGACAGGAAGTGTGTGTTTGTTCTCCGTCCTAATTTGGGTGTGTTCCTGTAGAAATGTTGAGCCCTCTCCTGAGGGAAACAGAAACCCAATCGTGCAGGAAACGAGATACTGCAAAAAGCAGTTGTAGCTCAGCGTGGTTGCAAGGAGCCCTGGCGTGGAGGCAGACGGAGGAAAAGCCTGCTCCTCCTTAGAAAGCTAGCAGGCGGTTCTCACCCTCGGGATGAGGGTCCGAAGATTGCCCTTGGACATTCAGATTTTCTATTGTGCCAGACCCAACCAAGAACCTTTCGTGAAGGTATGTTGGGGTCCCCGAGGGCTGACGAGGTGCCTGTGGATCCTCAGAGGTCTGCCACGCTGTGTGTGGAAATGCTTCCTTGATTCGAAAGGATTGCGCAGGCATTTCAACCCCAGCAGGTATTTTATTCGTCTTAAAGATGGGTAATAATGGTGTGGTTTGCCCCCCTCTTTGGAGTAAAAATGTTCACATTTGATTTTTGCTTTCCACAGCTCCATTTTGAAGCCATGTGAAATGTAGAGTTCACAAACACACACACACACACACACACACACACACACACACACACACATGCTTCGTTTCATGCATTGAAAATGCTGGGTCTGTGGTTCTTTGATTAGTGTTTCCTCTAAGAATTTCCCTTTGGGAAGATGGTAGCCTGTGTGAGCTAATTTTTTTACCTTTAAGTCTGGCTCAGGCAATGGCAGGTGCTTTGTACCCATGACCATGCATTTGGGAAATCAAGTAATGCATTATCTGACAACTTTTACTATATATAACTTAAATGTTTTTCTCTATAATGTAAAAGTTATTAATATTGGTACCCAGGAATTTTAGTGAATTAGTCACTTTATGTCTTTCATTTTAAAAATAAGTCAGTGATTTATCCAGACTTTAGGAGGGGCAAAAAAAAAATAAAAATAGATCTTAAGGTGAAATTGATTTTGGTAGTTCATAAGCATAGTTATAATGGAATAATGTTGTGTGCATCACCTTTCTCAGTTTTGAAGGAGAGACTACTTTTATAGCTCCTGAACTGCACAAAAAGAACCATAACCTAATTGTCAGTCAAACTAAACTTGTGTTTCTTTGGATTGTTGCTCTGGTAGCTGTTACCATTTGCCATTTCTATCGTGCACAATCTTAAGAGAAAACATTAGGAGTCTTCACTTTAAAAAAGTATCTTATCTTCCCAATATCCCTATTTATAGAAGACTTACTCATAGAATGATCTCTGATTGGTTTTAGATACAAGTCAAAGGATAATAATTAGGGGCATTTCAAGGGCATTAGTTGCTTGAGGAGTCACACATAATTCTTGCTCAAGGACTGAGCAATCGACAGCAATGATAAAAGGGAAAACGTGCCACTTTAATGTGTACATATTAAGTGTCTCCGCCGTACCATGTTAAATTCTGCATCTGCTCTGAAATTGAAAAATTAGCCATTCCCCAAAGTCCCAGTTCAATTTCTGTCCTGCTGCTAAAACTCCGCATGTTTCAGGATATTGCGTACCTGAGGTTGATGTTAGCTGGCTATGGTAAAGCAGACATCAGGGGTTTTTTGTGTGTGTGTGAGTTTTTTTTAACTTGTCTTCTGCCTTTCAGATCATCACTGTCGAGGAGGCGAAGCGCAGGAAGAGCACGTGCAGCTACTATGAAGACGATGATGAGACGGCCCTGCCGGTCCTGCAGCCCCACAGCGCGCTCCTGGAGAACATGCACGTCGAGCAGGTGGGCCTCCCCGGGGGCTTAGGATGGGGGGCTTCCGGCCTTAAGAAGCATTTCGCAACCCTAACCACGTTGCTTTCCTTCTGGGCGAAGGATGAGCCAGGTTTTAAAGGAAGACCAGCAGCTTCACCACAGCCAGTGTTCCCTTCTCTGCTTCCCCAAGGTTGTGGCAGCCTTCCCTGCTGCCTTCTCTGGAGTGTGTGGTCTTGGCCGGCCGCTACAGCCATCTCTCCAACGCGAACAAAATGCTATTTCTTGTTTTCAAAACAATTTTTAATTGATTTGAGATTGAGAGAGAAAGAGAGAGAGAGGACGGAGAGAGAAAAAGAGAGAGTGAGATATTGATTTGTTGTTTCACTTACGCATTTATTTGGTTGATTCTTCGTGTACCCGGATCAAGATCGAGCCCACAACTTTGGTGTAGTCGTGGGACAACACTCTAAACAGCTGAGCTACCCGGGCAGGCCTCAAACCAATATTTACAGTGTTCTAAATGAACACACCTAGCATCCAAATTTATCTCAGTGATGACTGCAGAGTTCCAGTGTTAGTTTTTTTAATTTATCAGGTCCATAAAGATCATTTAGCAAATACATTTCATTGGCTTTATGAAAACTACTTACCCCTAAGAAAAAATTTTCCTTTTTCTGTAGTTTTACTTGTGTACTTCATGTTTTCTAAAAATGCTATACTTCCTTTTATGAAATGCTATAGAATGTGCTTGCATTTGAGCTTTAGTCAGGAACCTTTCCCACTTCCCCCATCCATCAGCACAGACCTGAATCTCAGAGACCTTAGCGAATCCTTAAGGGTAGCTCCCTCGATTTATAAATGAGTCCGCAAAGGCCCAGGAAAGCTAAAAGATTTGACCAAGCAGTTGCAGAAAGGGGGTTTGTTCTGATACTAGAATGATGTGCAGCATTCTGAAGACGTCAGCACTTCATAGTCTTCGTTGGTATTTTCTTTAAAATATATTTTATTGATTTTTTTTTTACAGAGAAGAAGAGAAAGGGATAGAGAGTTAGAAACAATGATGAGAGAGAACCATCTATCAGCTGCCTCCTGCACACATCCCACTGGGGATGTGCCGGCAACCAAGGTACATGCCCGTGACTGGAATCGAACCTGGGACCTTTCAGTCCACAGGCCAATGCTCTGTCCACTGAGCCAAACTGGTTTCGGCTCTTCATTGGTATTTTTGAAGAGAGGTGCACCACTGGTATTCATGGCCGTCAGGTTGAAGTGAAATGTTAATGCGGTGAAAGATTCGGGTGGGTTGACTGCTGGCATAAAGCAGTTTTGTTGTTGTCACTTCTGTGGGAAACTGCCCGTGAGAGTTTCCTAGGAGGAAGAACAGTGGAGAAACATGAACTGTTTGATGAAAGCCACGCTGAAGAGTAAGACGGAGAGCATGCGTCTAATAATACATGCTTCGCTCTCAAGCTATTGTAGGTGCCCTGCCTCCCAGCGTATGGCATAGCGACCCCACAGTCAGGACCCCGAGAGTAATCGTGTGCTCTGGGAGGCATCCTGCCAAGGTCAACACCACCAACAAATAACTTCCCCTTCTCTCCCTTGGTTTATGGTGGCAAATATTTGCCCAGAGTAAAGGGGAACAGTATGTAAATCAGTGTAATTTTAAGTTTGACCCACGGGCATGTCCTTTGTGCCTCAAGCTCATGAGTGGTTTGTGGGTGAATTGTCTATTTACATGTCCATCTTTGGATTCGTAGCTGGCCCGCCGCCTTCCAGCCAGGGTACAAGGGTATCCATGGAGACTCGCCTATAGCACATTGGAGCATGGGACCAGCTTGAAAACTCTCTATCGGAAATCAGCATCGCTAGACAGTCCTGTCCTGCTGGTTATCAAAGACATGGATAATCAGGTGAGGCTTGTTTCTGTCTCGGAAAACATTTTTTTTTTTTTAAATAAAGATTTTCAAACCTACACAATGGTAGAGACGAGTACCAGGAACTCCCATGACCCAGATCCCACAAGTTAGCAGGATTTTGCCACATAAGCTTCGTCTGCCTTTTCTTCATTGGTTTTTCTTTGCTGAAGTGTTTTGGAGTAAATCCTAATTAGTATGTCACACTTCAAAATGCATTTCTCTAAAAAAAAAAAAAGAAAGAAAGAAAGAAAGAAAGAAAGAAAGAAAGAAAGAAAGAAAGAAAGAAAGAAAGAAAGAAAATGGAGCATATCTCCAACTACAGTCACATTCTGCGGAGTTTTTGTATGTACTTACCACACAGTAGAAAACTAGAATGGTATTCTACAACCTAAAGCTGGAGAAGTTGGAGAAAGGCAAGTCTGGATTTGGTGGTAACTGCAGAAAGAAATTCTAGTGCCTTACCAGAACTTTCTCTAGGTGGCTGAAGTAGTAGCCACAAACCTTGCCTATATGGTTGCTGAGATGGATAGCTAGACTAGGCCATGGTGTGTTGTACCAGAAGAGCCCAATTGTTATGAAATGGCAGGGAGAATGCTCTACTATGGCTCATTGCACTTTTACCTCCGTTGTGGTCGGTCTTGGAGGCACTTGTGAAACGCAGATATTTCCCATCTACCTGACACTAGTGCTCCTCGCTTGGCATGCAAGTAGAATCTTCCCTGGAATCCTTTATATACCACCCAGTCAGGCTCCTGCTTCACAAAAGGAAGGTCTCTTTTAAGTCTGTTCTTTCTTTATTTCTGTTTTGTGTGTATTGTACCAAGAAGAAATTCCTTTACATTTTTTAGGCTAGAGATGCTATTCTTTTCTCTTTCTGGTATTGAAGCAGGTTTTTCTCAATAGCCCTTCATTCATTCATTCATTCATTCATTCATTCATTCATAAAATGTATCATGAATGCCTGTTACATGTGGGACACTATTACGCATTGAAGAGCTTGCTGTGAAGCCATATAATTGTGATCATTTTAGAGGAAATAGATCTTAACTGTCATAATTTGCCTTGGGGAAAATTAACAGAGAAATGGGGTAGTGAGGCATTCTTTCTCAACTGGGTTTGTTCCTGTGACTCCTGCAGCTTAAGAGTTCTGGAGGAATTTAGATGTTATCGTTGTTACTATTATTGTTTCCTGATTAACGCATTTAACCATGATCCAGCTGAATAGTGGGTAGAGTCAAGTCAAAAATTAAAATAGTAAAAACAGAGGTTTAAAGTAGAATTGCTTAGGGATTTAGTGAAATGCTTGAGAAGCTGGGTGCCGTGTTTTAGATGTGATATGGCTAGATGGTTTTAGACTACATACATAAATCCCCACCACAAGATAACACACTTGTTGGGAAATGTCTTGGCTGCCTAGGGCAAGCATTGATGAATCACTTCTCCACCCAGCTTCCTCTCCCCCAGCTTCCCGTTAGCAGATTTGTAAAGAAGGCCTCTGCTTGTCAGGGGTGGATCTTAAAGAATCTGGTACTCTCCAGCCACTGGTACTGTCTGAAGATACCTAAACACTAACATAATTACCCCATCCCATCTATCTCCAGGGCAAGATTGTGACTTGGCTGTGTTTGAGGACATGGTAGAACAATAGTCATGCGTTTCTCTGGAAATGAAAATTTTAATATAAAAATATTACCTATGCAGAATGGCAGCAGGAAGGAGCTCTACAGATTCCATCCCCAGTGAAACAACAATACTGGTAGAAATTGTGAAAATAGTCATCATATGAAGCCTCTAGAAATTGTCTTAAGGGCATACAAGTGAAGAAACATTCACTCAGCAAATATAATAAATTTTGGTAGTAGTGGTGAGATTCTGTGTTACTGGAAGCACATCCTGCTCCCTCCACTCACCCCCAGTTCAGACTGACAGACAAGAAGATGGCGCTCCCTCTCCCAGGCCAGAGTTATGATACACCTTCTCTAGGGCTTCTCATCATCTGCCCGAGATCACTGTTTCAGGAGCTAAATTCCATTCCTGTGTGGCCTAGAGGTAAAGGGCTCTCTCCATCCACCCGCCTCTACTCGTAGGACAGATGCTCTACCTGGGGCATGGCAGGCTGAGAACACAGGGCTTTCTCCTGCCTTTGTCCCAGCTTCTGGGGCAGACATGTCATGCCAGGTGAGGTGAGCCAAGACCAGCTTCTACCTGCCCAGCATCCGCTCATAAAACAAGATCATTTGTCTAGCCCCCAGCTCTGCAGAGCCCCAAGCTCCACCTCCAGGGGAAGAGCCAGACCAGACCCTAAGACAAAGAGCTCTGAAGCGCTCCTCAAAGGGGCTGCCTTTATTAGGAGAGTCAGGGCAAGTTCAAGCCCAAGGGCACTCTAGAAACAGCGCACATGTTGGTGATAAACAATGGTGAGGCTAGTAGCCCCAGAAAGGCAGCAAGCTAACCTTAGACCAGCTGGTGTCCCGGAGAGAAGCAGGGAAGGAGACTGCTAAGGAGAGCCTTTCTGGAGTCATGGTAGATGGACCAAATCTGCAAAGGGCCCAGATTTAATCGAATCAGACTGTAGAGTAATTTATACCACAAGATGTTGTGAAAAAGGACAGAGTAATTACCATGCAATTAATAGTCTGATTTATAGATACTAACTCCAGTGAGGTATAAAATGTTAATCCTATATTGCTCTATTATATCATTCCACTTCCTGTGGTAATTTTTACACATATTACACGGATATATATCACAAACCCATCAATAAATTGTTATGATGACTACTTTATATAATTTTTTTATCTAAAGAAGCTGAAAGAAGAAAGGAGAGCAAATATACATTTATCAGTTTTGTTATATTAACCTTCCTTTTACCATTTCTGGCTGTCTTCAGTTATTCTCATGGATTCCTTTGTTCAGACATTGCCTAATATATTAAGTTTTTATGTGTTATAGATCCAACAGTACTATTATGTGCATATTATTATATATAATTTTCTAAAAAGTTAATAGAAAAAATAAATGGACATTTTCTTATATAACCACAATGCCTTATACTAGTACCTAACAAAATCAATAATAATTCCCTAGTACCTTCCAATCCTGGTCCTTACACAGATTTCCATGTTGCTAAGAAAATTTTAGCAAGAAAGAATCTAATTTATTTAGACTCTTATGGAGGATAAAATAGGAAGGATGCCTTTTTCTGTTCATTGGTTAGGAGGGGGCCCACTCTCTTCCATGGATGGCCATTGCCCTTCTTGTTATATGTTAGCACATGCTTTTAAAAATAAATGCCTGGCTCAATGGAATGTTTACTCTTTTACTGGAAGATTCCCAGAAGAAGGGAAATGGATTTTTTAACTTTTTGTTAGTTTTGCTTTCATTTATTCTTAGCAGCATATGGGAAGGTTTGGTAGCAGGAAGTATGAAGAACATTGGTTGGAAAGGGTTTCTAGACTTCTACCTAATTTTTAGCATTTCAAGGAACCAAGAACTGAGATTCCACAATAATATAATTCAATTAAAATGATTTGAAAAATTACGTTTTCCAGATAACCCCCATGGGGTCTGGAATAGCAGCTATATCAGAATGACCTACATTTTTGCAAACACATAGGCTCACTCTTGCCCAACCCTCACTCCTGCACTGCTGACCAGGATCCGAGCAGAAGCAGAGGATGCTGAGGCTGCCGACATGCTTATTCTGAAAACGCTGCTCCTTCCAACCTCCAAGAAGAAATAGAAGAGCCATTGATTCCAATACATCAAAAGCACCTTTAAAGCCCATAGTCTATGGAGCTGTTTGCTTTTTCTTAAAAGCCAATTTGAACCAAGATATATTGGGTCAGTCATGTTAAGGATAGAGTTTCAATAAGCATGTTGAGAACCCATTTTTACAAATCAAAAGAGAGAAATGATTTTTCTCTGGGAAAATGTCTGGCTACATTTCCACTTGTAAAACAACAAAGAAGATTTGACTTTGTTCTCTCAACCACTCATTTCTGTGTGCAAGATGCTTCTTGTTGTTTAATGTTCCCATTGTGTTGTCTGCAGTCACTAAAGGAAACTGGTCTCCCTGGTGCACTTTGGAGGTCTTTTAACGTGGAAACAATTGTTGGCCTTTGACAAATAGGCCCCTTGGATTCTAGTTAGAGCTGGGGACATTTGCTGAATCTCTTTGTTGGTGGTCCTTCTCACTTAAGAGCTCCAATTTAATAATGAGCTTTGCCGAAAGCGGTATATGAGACCTCAGGACTGTGTTAAAACATCTTGGAAAGTCTTTCTTTGGGAGGTTTGGGTTTGAAAGTAGATAACCTTTCTTTTTTTTCTTTTTTAAAACAGATTTTTGGAGCATATGCCACTCATCCTTTCAAGTTCAGTGACCACTATTACGGCACAGGCGAAACTTTTCTCTACACATTTAGCCCCAATTTCAAGGTACCTAAATAGGAGAATATCTGATTTCCCAGTGTCACAGTGTCAGGGGTGTGGGTGAGGATGGAGCAGCAGCTGTCCCATGACCCCATCTGGACTTCCTCCAGCCTGGGTCAACAAGTTTTGTAGTACACAAACTGCTCAGGGTCCCTCCGGACACCTTGGGAACTGCTCTTCTGCCTGGTCTGGAGCCTAGCAGGGGATTGCAGGTCAGAGTGAACATGGGCCTGGGAGATCTCTCTGACTTCACAACCCCTTAGGAGGTCTTATCCTGGGGTAGAGAAGGCCTGGCACTCAGGTGCTTCTTCAGCCAGTGGGTAGTCCGGAGGAAATAGTTCGTTGTTGTTGTTTTTTTGTTTTTTTCTTTGTTTAGGTTTGTTTGTTTTTGCTAAGACTCAGATTAAAATGTCTGTTCTCTGTCTTGTGTTTCTATCCTAAGGTCTTTAAGTGGAGTGGAGAAAATTCATACTTTATCAACGGAGACATAAGTTCCTTAGAACTTGGTGGTGGAGGGTAAGGCTTTCATTATTATACTAATTTACCCCCTGACTCGCAAGGGTCTCTTTTGACCCAGGTGACCAAAACCTTGGTGCCAGCTGATATTAGCTAGTCCCTTTGCTCACGTTTATTAGGATGGGACAGTGGCCTACCATGACATTAAGAATGAGAGGTGAAGTGGTTTATTTATGTGTCTAAATGAGGCCTTGCTACCACTTGCCCTTTAGGAAAGACAGACGACTTTAATGAAATAAAGGAAATGTACCCTTTGTTTTACAAGCAGTTTAGGGTTTTTGCCTCTCTGCAGCATAAAGGAAAGAAAAACGGGGCAGGGGAGGACAGAAAGTGTGGCTCCTAAGATTGAAATGAATTGACCCTCCTCCCTCTTTTTTTTTTTTTTTTTTTTTTTTTTTTTTAACCTTTTCAGGGGTCGATTTGGTTTATGGCTAGATGCTGATTTATACCATGGCCGAAGCAATTCCTGTAGCACTTTCAATAATGATATTCTTTCCAAAAAGGAAGACTTCATAGTTCAGGACCTCGAGGTATGGACATTCGAGTGAAATTCAGACTGCCTTAAACTATAACATTAAAGGGAATGGGTTTGGACAGCTCTCCTAAGGTTGGCTGGAAGACAAACCCCAGCCCCGACTGCCTCCTCCCACCACCATGCTTTCTTTCTGCCATCATCTCAGAGCATGATCACACTGCAGAGCTATCCCTGGAGGTGCATGTGGAGGGCAGGCACTGATGAGAGAGGTTGGAAGGCCAGATTGTTGAAAGACTTGTACTCCCACCTTCATCAAATCCATACAGTGAGGAATCAGAGTATTTATAGATGTATGAGTTGAATGCAATTTTTATTTTTGGTAACTGTGAAAAAAAAAAAGATACTGTGGAAATATATACATGCCTTGTGTATTTATCAACATAATTTTCATTACCAAAATGTACAGCATACTCTTGTTTGCCATGGGAAAGGTTAGTCTCATTTAGAAAAATTGAAAGTGTACAGCACTTCAAGGGAATTTGTATATGATTTTTTTTAAAGAAACTTTTATTTATTATTTCTAGTATATTGTCTGAAATGTGTTGCCAGTTTATTTCTTTTAATGTGTCAAATCTTGAAATAAAGAAATGTGCTTGGTTTTGGCAACAATTCTACTTGATTTATATAGTTTTATATTGAGCTTTCTTTGCCCTGGTTGTTTAGGGTGATAGATCTTAAACAGTATATACATAGATATAAATACTTAATTGTGAACTTTCAAAAACTCATCAGCAATGTTCATTGATTTGACTGTGATAGGCCAGCTTTCCATGTAGTCATTAAAAGTTATATTTTTAGTTACTTACTCTGAACATAGTTGTGTAAAGAAGAATAAGCCATTTCTCACAGTTATGACTTGATATTTACAGGAGTGGATACCTTTATGAACCTAGAGCAGAACAAACACTGCTTTTGAATAGAAAATTGTTTGTTACTTATAAAATCATTTTTGGCTAGTAACAAAAACTTTATTTTCATAGTGTTTTCACATAATTTCCCCCAAGGTTTTACACTAACACACAGGCCTCTGTTTTTAAAGGGACTGAGTATTTTGATTTCTGCATATTTTATATCAAATGGAAAATATCAAATTAGCCCAATTGTATTGGTCTCTAGACTCTTTTGTTTAAGAAAAAACAATGCAAAGAAATGCATTCATACCAAAATTGGAACAAAAAGTAAAACCTATTTTTTTTTAACATCAACCCATGTTTAACATCATAAAACACTGTTTTGTTAACTATAATAATAAAATCTTGTTAGAGTTTAACCAATATTATTGATTGCCAGACTTTTACAAAAGCCAAAGACTGCTAATGTAAAACATTTTCAAGTAATAGCCAAAGCTGAGAAGTGGTCTGTCAATAATCTCGGAAAGAAAAAATTAATAACAAAAGTAGTATTTCAATAACTGCTTTAGAAAAATAAAACAGTTCTTAGAATGTAAGCCTTAAGTTGGCAGAATATTTCCTTTAGATTTATTATTATTTTAGACTGTTTATAAAAGAGAACAAATTGCCAAATGGCCTTTGGTCAGATCAACAGTTACTTAACTCTACTTACATTCCATAAAAGTTTAAATGAGTACTGTAAATCTTAAGTCTGTAGCCTGGGTGTGCTTTCTCCTGAATTCTTCTATTGAGAATTCTTGATGAAAAACATACTGGCAGTTTAACCTTAATCTGTTCATTAAATAATGTGTTGGTGTGAGATATCAGTAATGTCTCATAATGATCACATTTACCATTTATGCCATTTGCAACCACATGCTATTAACAAACAAAAACAGTAATTTGCAGATAGTTCACTCTTACCTAGCTTAGTCCATTACACGTACTTGTGAGGGCATATCCAGATGCTGTGTTCTCTACTTAAAACAGTGTTGCCCAATCAGAAATGTGTGGCCCTTCATTTATGAATATTGAATATATGTAATGCAGTGCTAGCCCAATATTTTCAATAAAGGAATTTATGCATTCAGCCTGATTTCTTTTGCAAGGATTCATTCAGCCGGTATTTATTGGACACTGGAGTTTTTACTTGTATGAGAGGATGATGGAATAGCCAAGACTAAATAAGGTCCAATACTCACGTTTTTGGTTTTATTTTTATTTGCAATGCCACCCTGCAAATACCCTCTGCATTCCCTGTAGCCATCCTCCTCTTCTCTCATCAATTCATGAAAAATGCCTCTGCTGTGGTTACTAGGGACAATCTTGGCTCAAAATCCACCACTTTCCCTGTTTTATCCTTCTAGCTGTTCTTTGAATAGTTTTCTTCTCCTTTGAACGTTCTCTTTTGACCTACTTTCTAATTTCAATGGACACGTTATCCACTAATCAGCTTTCCTTGGCATCCTGTCCGCCACCCCGAAAGATGAAGACTTCGGGAAGTCATTGATTCTCACTTCCTCAGTTTATTAGTCTACATCCAAAGACTTGGGTGGGAGAGGGCAATCAAACACCTCACCAGACTCTGATGAAAAAGATTTAGATATATTCCCATGCTACAAGCCACCTGGGATACCCTGAACTATGTGAGAAATAATATTGCCCTTCATTTGATTTCCCTTGCCTTGATTCCTTCCAAAGTTTAGAGGCATGTGAAACAAGACTAATAAAACAACTTCTTTCCCCTTGAGAAAGACATTGAGAATCTCTTAAACCAGAAATGGAAGCTAAGATGTGTGTTCTTAAGATGCCAAACTGGCCGAGACCGGTTTGGCTCAATGGATAAAGCGTCAGCTTGGGGACTGAAGGGTCCCGGGTTCGATTCCGGTCAAGGGCATGTACCTTGGTTGCGGGCATATCCCCAGTAGGGGGTGTGCAAGAGGCAGCTGATCGATGACTCTCTCTCATCGATGTTTCTAACTCTCTATCTCTCTCCCTTCCTCTCTGTACAAAATCAATAAAATATATATTTAAAAAAAAAAAAAAAAGATGCCAAACTGATTGTTACCGATATAATCAGATAAAGAAAGGTAAGGTGGCCAGAAACCAAAGCAAGTTCCAGAAACAAGGTCAGCCGCATGTGCCTCTTGTGTAAGTATCAGAAGTACCTTTAACCACTTCCTTTGACCTAATCAGGTCACACACTTCTTCTCACTCAGGGAAAATCCTAACCTCAGAGCATTCAACCTCCGCTCCCATCTCCTTTTCTATAATCATTATCCCTAGCGATCTCCTGAAAGAAGGTGCCTTCACTGAGTAAGTTAGGCTTTACAATTCACACCAAAACCTAAGTTCTTACTGTCATCCCTTCTATTTAAAACCTGCAGCGGTTGAAAATAAAAACTAGATAGGACCTCTCTGGTGCAGTCAATTGAGCTATCAAAATGGTGTTTCTTGATGGAATATCTTTGGTGACATATTGTTTATCTTATTGATCAGTGCTGCTCAACAGAACATTCTACAATAATGGAAATATTTCAAAATATGCACTGTCCTTTATGGTAGCAACTAGCTCCCATATTAGTCTTGAACACTTGAAACGGGACCTGGGTGATTGAGGAGCCTAATTTTTTATTTATTTAACTTTAATTCATTTAAATTTAGCTGCCTGTGGCCAGTGGCTGCTGTATTGAACAGCACAACTCTAGATCAAGATCAAGAGATGGCTCAGCCAAATCCTATTTCATCAGCAATGAACTTAGACTGTTACTCCCTCAGCAAAAGAGAACCTTTAGTTCTGAGTACTTGGATTTGTCTCTGTTATTATGGATCTTCACACCACCTAACATAATGGTGTGTGTCTCACTGTTTAGGTAGTCAATTAAAGCGACCAGAAGGCTATGTTGCCTGAGAGTCTTTTCAAACAGGAAACTTGGCTCTCGATAGGATTGCTGATTCTCATCACTAACAAACGGTAATAAAAACCTCTCCCAGTGCCAAGGCCCTGTTTAAAAAATTTCATGCCTTGGCCATTGGCATGTGTTTCGTTCTTACACGGAACAGTTTACTGCCCATGGAAGCCCTGTAGGATGTCATATCCCTCAATAGCCACAACCCATCCACAATGCATGAGGGACCACAGAAGATTAAACAATCTAATTCCTGGCGTAGAATTGTGCATCCAGTCTTGGAACTACCAAGAATGCCTCAGACAGCAGTTCCTCACAGCTAGACAACCTGCTGGGTTGACGGAGAAAGTTTCAACGTCAACCTGTTAGAATGAAGGGTGATCAAAAGGCATAAGAGAAGAGAACCTGGTTAAGTAATTGAACCTCTATGTGCCTCATTTTCCTTCTCTACAATGTGGGGATAAGAATAATAGCAACCACCCATGACTGTATGATGATTAAAGCACTTAAAATAGTACCTGGCATAAAATAAGCACCATTAATTATTATATAAAATAATGGGTAAATTTCTTCTTCAGATTGAGGAATCAGCTAATAATGTAAAAGTTGCACAAAAAAAAGTTCATCTTCTAAGACAGCAACATAGTTTCTATAATAACAACTTGTTTTCAGACATTTTGCAATGGCACCCATTTGCTCTTTAGATATTTTTAACTGAAGCTTTCTTTTTTAAATTATAGAACTAATACATGTTCATGGTAGTTTTCAAACAGTACAGAAGGGAATTTCATGAAAAGCAAACATTTTCCTTCCTACATTGCCAGAGGTAACAACCACAAGAAGTTCCTTGTATTTCCTTTTAGAGTACTTTTATGCATATATACCTACCTATATCTTCATATAAACAAGCACACTGTACATACTGCTCTTCAGTTTGCCTTTTTAATTTTACAATATATTGTGAACAATATTTTGTATCAATATTTGTGGATGTATTCCATTCTTTATTGCATTGGACATCATTGTTGAAATAGTTCATTAATGGACTTTGGTTTTTTGCTATTACAAAGAATTCTTCATGAAAACTCTTGTATATGAAACTTTGTGCTTTTATGATTGTATTTTTCTGAGATAACTTTTAGCAGTGAGTCAAAGAGTGCACTTTTTATTCCAAAAGATACTATGTTATTCCTCCATAAAAGTTACACTAGTTTATACCAAGTGTATGAGTATGCCAGTTAGTTACCTCACAGCATCACCAAATACTGGTTATATTAATATCTTTTTAAATTTTTGCCAAAATGATATTTTTATTTTCATTTTCTAATTATGAATGATATTGAACATCTCTCCATGTGTTGGCTATGTTTATATCTTTTTTTTTTTCTTTCTGAAAATTCTGTCCAAGTTCTTTGTCCATTTTCTCACTAAGTTACTATTTTACTGATTTGTAAGCTTTCTTTATATATTCACAAAATTAGCCATATGTTATATGTGTGTCTAATTTAGTAGAGGCCTGATATACGAATTCATGCAGCAGTGGGGTCCCTCAGCCTGGCCTGTGTGATCGGGCCAAAACTGTCTCCAATATCCCCCACGGGATCCTGGATTGCAATAGGGTGCAGGCCAGGCCAAGGGACCCCACAGGTGCACAACTGGGGCTGGGGAGGGATGTGGGAGGCTCCAGGGTGTGTCTGGCCCATCTTGCTCAGTCCCAATAGGCCAGACTCCAGCAGCAAGCTAACCTACCAGTAGAAGTGTTTGGTCCTGGTGGTCACTGCATGTCATAGTGAGCAGTTGAGCGACCTTAGCATATCATTATCATGTTATGCTTTGATTGGTTGAATGGACAACCAGATACTTAGTATATTAGGCATTTATTATATAGGATACACACTAAATGGCCAGATTATTATGCTCTCTGAATGCATAATAATCTGGCCACTCAGTGTGTATGTGTGCATATATATATTTTAATTTATATAATATATACATTACATATATATATATACACACACACACACACACACACACACATATATATATATATATATATTAGAGACTTGGTGCATGAATTTGTGCATGGGTGGGGTCCAGCCAGCCTGGCCAGGGAGAGGGGATATGGGCTGTTGGCCGGCCTGCATGCTGGTAGCCTTTTATTATATAGGATATACACTGAGTGGCCAGATTATTCAGAGATCATAATAATCTGGCCACTCAATAAATAAATATATATATCCTCACCCAAGGATATGTTTCCTTATTGATTACGAGAAAGAGAGAGAAACACTGGCAAGCTGCCTCTTCCACGTGCCCTGACAGGATATCAAACCTGCAACCTTTTGGTATTTGGGGCGATGCTCCAACCAGTTGAGCCACATGGCTAGGGCTGCTTAGCTTATATTTTTAAATACATGCAACAAACAAAGACAAGTCTTTACTATCTATTAACATCTTTGAATATGTTTCTTAGCCATTCTTGTTTTCTTGTCTGGGAGATGTCTATTCATGTCCTCTGCCTGTTTCTCCTAGTCTGTCTTCTGGGAAGAGGTCATGTGAAATGCTTACTGTTCCCGCTTTAAGGATAATAGGCATTAGTCAGTCTGTTAATCCTATCTACTTCCGATGAGGAGGACAAATAGTTAACATGATGATAATCACAGGGTCTGGGGCCCTACAAAGGTATTTTCTAAAGAGTCATCCTTAAATTGGCAGTATCTAGAGAGAGGGGTGAAAAGGGAAGATGTTTGTTGGTTTGTGTTTTGTTTTATAGATTTGGGCATGTATTGGTACTTATTAATTTGGTCATGTGATTTTTTTTTTTTAATAGAAGCAGCATCAAGCAGTTCAGTTGTAATCACAGTAGACATTTACTGAACACTTGTGTGCTAGGTACTCTTCTCAGTCGTTGACATATATTATCTCAATTAAGCTTCATAATAACCTGTGGTGATCATGAGATAGGCACAACCATTATTATTTCCAAATCGAGGAAATGGAGGACCTGATAAATCAATGACTTGTTCAAGGTGTAATCACTGCTAAATAGTAGAAATGGGCTTCAAATTGAGGGAACCTGACTCTCCAGCCCATGGCAAGATGACAAAGAATGGAAGAAAGATCGGAATAGATAGTGCTAAGGAGTTGGGAGAGTTTGAAAGTTGCTGGGATGAGTGCTTGCAGAGATTTGTAAGAGACATTGAGGTTCAGGTTTTCAAGGAGTCTGGGTAAACATAAACTTAGGGTTTTGCCACAGGAATGAGCCATGTTACAGAGGAATGGAGGCAAAGGGCGCTGGAACCTGAGAAACTGTGACTCAGGCATGCCAAGGCTGTTTGCCCGAGATAACAGCTGGAGTTTGGCAGCATCTGTGGGTCAGGTGCTGAAGCTTTCTGTGCATCGGAGGCAGTGGCCTAGAAACCAGTGGAGAATGGTGATTATGCTTCATGTTCTAGCATGCAATTCAAAAGGGGGCACATAGTGGTAGAAACAGAGCCACCGGGAACTGGCAGTTAGAAGCCCAGAGGATGCCAACAGTGTTTCCAAATCTCTTAGCATGCTGGAAGGTGGGGAGAAAAGACAGTTTTGTTTGTCAGGTCTCAAGGGAAGTGACGTCCGTGGTGGAATGCCAGGGTTCAGTGGAAAAGGGTGAAGGTATGGTTCAGTGAAGAAGTTGAGGTTTAGATTTAGAATACTTACAGTGAAATTGTGCCTTTACAGTGGCTTTTCAGAGACGCGGTGGTGTAAAAAAGTCGAGGGGCAAGTAGCATAGGATAGTTTGGGTATGAGTAAAGAGATTTTTTTTTCTTTGAGGGTATCTAATAAGAAGCAGAATGAATGGTATATATGTGATTTATTGGCTTTGATGTTATGAAGAAATATGGATGTGAATTTGACAAGAAAATTGACATTAATTTGAAGATGGTAGAGGTGTACTCATTTGCATAGTAGCTGTGTTCTGTTGATTTCGGGGAAATAGAACGTGCCTCTGGTGCTCCTAAAAGGGCTGCAAGATGGTCCCCTCTATCATCCACCAACTGAAATGATCCTGAGTAGGCTGATTCATCTTCCTGTGTCCCATGTTCTCCGTTTCTAAAATAGGGTTAATAATATCTACCACCTGAGACGTCAAGAGAATAAAATGCATGTATATGAAAGTGCCCTCAAAAACTGTAAAAGCCAGACAAAGGTAAGTTAGGACTATTATGATGTTACTCATATCAAACTTAGTTTTGCTGAATTCTTTATCAGAAACTCAAGTCCAAGTGTAATCTTGTTCTTGATTTAAAAAGTAGGAATTGCCTTCAATAATTTGTTTGAAAACATGGCCTTTAGGAGAGCATTATGAAAACAACAACAACAACAACAACACACACACACAAGTCTCTGCATTATATTCTGTAGACAAGTAAAATCATTTGTCAGGGAACTAACAGGAATAAGAAAGTCGTTATGAGGCAAGGATTTTTTCTTTTGTCATTCTTTCCATTACAAATGATTTGCAGTTTCCACTTAACAACAACAGACTTCCCTTAAAGTCCTTTAGCAAAGTTCAAACAGCCACAAGTTGGAACTCTGGGCTACTTGCCAATATTTGTTCAAAGAAAACCCTAAGAAAGGCAGTTTAATAATCAGAAACTGGAAAATTCCCCCCTCTCCTGCACACAGAACTCGCTTCTCTTCTTCTTGCCTAGACGGTTCACTTGTTCCAATAGTGGAAGCCAGCATACATGCAATAGTTAGAAGCAGGCAACAGCCTCATTAGCCTTAAGTATTTCCTTTTATACTATTTTTTTTAAGGAGGGAGAAAGGTGGACATGTTTGTTTTTCTTTTACCTTCAGAAAAACTAATATTCTTGAGACACTGCTGAAATAGCAAACGCTTGTTTCTATTTACTAAATATAAGCCAGGGGAGGTCTTTGTAATTATGTTCAGAAAACTTCTATTTAGGATGTGGAACAAGGGTGTCCAAATGTTGAGATGATACTTTATGAGATTAAGACAAACCCAACAACGTGCTTCCTACAGCCTCACTGTAAAATGGAAACACTTCACCGTGTCAACATGTGGTTGTAGCAGCTGTATAGTTGAGGCCAAGAAATCTGCCTGAGAATGCGCTGTGAACTTCTGACATCAGGGCTAAACAACTAAAAAATGTATGGAAGGGAGGGCGGGAAGAGATTAGCCAATGAATTTATGTGCATATATACATAGCCCATGGACAGACAATAGGAAGGCCTGGGGAGGGGAGAGAAGTGGGGAAGAGGGGGGTCAATGGTGGGGGGAAAAAAGAAGACATCTGCAATACTTTCAACAAGTAAAATTATTTCAACAATAGAGATAAATTTTTTCAAAAATTATAGAATGAGATTATTTATAACACAAAGAATGATCAAAGGAAATTCAATCCACCTGGAATCCTGAATTTTTTTAAAAAAATTATTAGGATGTTTTCCTTATGACAAGTGTAATATATTTTCATTGTTGTAGATGTATAAAATACCTAAAATAAGAAAAAAACAATCCTTAATTTATGGATCCAGAGATCACATTACAAATATATTTGGTACATATCCTCTTAGGCATTTTCTTACAAATCCAGATGTATATTTAACAAACATGGACTGTTCTGCCCTCACCAGGTAGCTCAGTTGATTAGATTATAGTTTGATATGCTAAGGTTGTAGGTTCAATCCCTGGTCAGGGCACATACAAGAAGATCCAGTGAATGCATAGGTAAATGGACAACAAAAATCAGTATTTCTCAATCTCTCTCTCTCTCTCAAAATCAATTTAAAAGTTTTTTAAAAAAAAGATTGTTCTAGACATATCCTTGTGCAACCTTGCCAAAGCACCATAGTTAAGAGTACAGGTTCCATCAGACTGCTTGAGTTTGGGTAGCAGCTTTGTAAATGACTAATAGAATGACACTGGGCAAATTTCTCCTGATGATAGGAATGGTGGTTTTGAGCAGAATAGAGGTCTTGACAGGATCTAGTCCTGGATGGCTTAGATTGCCATCAGCCAAGATCAGAAGTCTGTGAATAAAGGGGTTTGTAGTGAAGAGATTAACAGTTCAATCTATTGGATAGCTAAGTGGGAATATCCAGTATGCAATTGGATTTTGATTTGGAGAAAGGTATGAATACAGTTAGAAATGTGGGAGTCATGGGCATATTCATATTTAGAGCTTTGAGACTAGATGAGATCAAGGGAGTAAATGTAGATAAGAAAAGCGATGAGCCTAAACAAGTTTGGCTCAGTGGATAGAGCATCGGCCTGCGGACTGACATGTCCCATGTCAAGGACATGTACCTTGGTTGTGGGCATATCCCCAGTGGGAGGTGTGCAGCAGGCAGCTGATCAATATTTCTCTCTCATTGATATTTCTAACTCTCTATCCCTCTCCTTTCCTCTCTGTAAAAAATCAATAAAATATATTTTTTAAAAAAAAGAAGAAGAAGAAGAGTGAGGAGTCAGCCCTAGGGTAGTCTAACACTAAGAGTTTAGAGAAGAAATACAAGGGAAGGACATTTAAAATGTGATAAAGGGCCCTAGCTTGCTTGGTACAGCCTGCAGACTGAAAGGTCCCAAGTTCAATTCTGATCAAGAACATAATATGCTGCTATAAAAAAGAAGGAATTCTTACCATTTGCAGCAGCATGGATGGAACTGGAAAGCATTATGCTAAGAGAAATAAGCCAGTCAATGGAAGAAAAATAATACCACATGATCTCACTCATTTATGGAAAATAAAGAACATTATAACCTGATGAACAAAAGATAGATACAGAGGCAGAGAAGCATCGAATAGACTGTCAAATTACAGCGGGAAGTTGTGGGGGGAGTGCGGGGGAAGGTAAGAGATCAACCGAAGGAGTTGTATGCGTGCATATAAGCATAACCAATGGATACAAGATATGAAAACATGTAATACCTTAATCAATTAAAAAAAAAATCAAGCTGCCGAAACCGGTTTGGCTCAATGGATAGACTCAAGCGTCGGCTTGGGGACTGAAGGGACCCGGGTTCGATTCCAGTCAAGGGCATGTACCTTGGTTGCGGGCATATCCCCAGTAAGGAGTGTGCAAGAGGCAGCTGATCGATGACTCTCTCTCATCGATGTTTCTAACTCTATCTCTCTCCTTTCCTCTCTGTACAAAAATCAATAAAATATATTTTTAAAAAATTGAGCATATGTGGGTTCGATTCCCAGTAGGGGGCTTGCAAGAGGCAGCCAATCAATGATTCTCATTGATGTTTCTCTCTCCCTCTCGCTTCCTCTCTGAAATCAATACAAATATATTTATAAAAAACAAATAAATAAAATGTGACAAAGGTGGTGCTAATTCGTGTAGAAGGTAAGATGAGTTAATGCAGCTTCCTCGGGGTGGGAGGAGCAGGGACACCAGAGTAGATGAACTTGAATGACATGTGTTTACTTGGAATTGGCAGCAGTCATTCTGCTCCTGAGCTGAGAAATTCCATTATCTCTGCCTCTCCTGATCGTTATCAGTGTGGCTTATGGTTTCTGGTACTCTTTGTGTGGGTACCTCCTTTTTTCCTGTGAATGTTTGCTCTGTTCAGACTTGCTGCCTTTAATGTATTTACTACCATTCTCTCTTAAACCCACTAGAAAGAATCAGTCTTCTTCCCCAGCCCCAAGAGTGAGAGCACATTTATCAGCTTTATCAGTGATCTCCACTCAATTCTCAGGTCTCTCTTCTCATCCTGTCAGCAGCCTTTGACAGATGGCTCCCTCCTACCTGAAGCAACCTTTGCTTTTCCTCCAGTCCACCACTTCTCTGTTCTCCTGGTTCTAACAGGCCATGTTGTTTTTTTTGTTTTGTTTTTTTGGTGTGTTTTTTTCCAGTTTGTTCATTTCTCATTTTTCTAATTTCTAGATGCTATCTTTGGAACTTTCCTCTTTTCTCTCTATACTTACTCCATTAGTGATCTCTTTTAATCTCATGAATGTAAATGCTATATTCCGAAGCTTTCTTTCTTGGACTTCAGGCTCATATGTCTAACTACCTACGTGTCAAATTGGCATCTGTAGTATATTGTATTGTCATTGTTCAAAATATTTTTTGCCTTTTCTCGATTTAGGATTACATTTAATCCTCTGTTGATGTCAGGATTGGCGGGTGTCTTGCTTTGGTCAGTGACATGTGATTTGAAGTGACGTGCCAATTCTGAGAAGCCTTAAGGGTCATCATGTGGCTCTATGTGCTCTCTCTTCCCTCTGTTCTAATACCAGAAACATCCCTGATCCTTCAGCCTGAGTCATGGGATGAAGTCTACTTGGCTGGAGCCAACTTGCTATGGATACAAATATGAGCAAGAAATAACCTTTTTGTTTCAAAGCATTAAGATTTTTGGAGTTGCCCTAGCCGGTTTGGCTTGATGAAGAGGACATCAGCCTGCGACTGAAGGGTCTTGGGTTCGATTCCTGTCAAGGGTACACCCTTGGGTTGTGGGCTCGATCTCTGGGGTGGGGCATGGTAGAGGGAAGCTGATCAATGATTCTCATCGTTGATGTTTCTATCTCTCTCTTCCTATCCCTTCTTCTCTGAAATAAATAAAAATATATTAAAAATTTTTTGGAGTTATTACTGCAAAAATACTTGGTCTAAACAGACTGATATGGCATCTCAGTTTAATACACCCACAACTAAATGCCTGGTCCTCCCTGCCCCAGCCCTCCTCCTTCAGGAGTTCCCCATTGTAGCAAACATTAGCTTCAACCTTCCGATTTTCAGATCAAGAACCTTTGCATTGCTCTTGATTAAATCCAGTACCTCACACTATATGAACGAATAATAGACAAAAGTGATGAAAATTTCTGTTGAGATTACAGTCAGTGAGGAGAAACAGACAATAATCATAGTAAGTTACATATTAAGCATTTATAAATACTTATATATAATACTATTACTATATAATATTTACATTTAAATATCTAGAAGGCAATGGGTACACTGGAGATAATAAAACAAAGAAGAGGGGGAGGGAGAGTGGAGAGCACAAGTAAGCAGTAGGTTGCCAGGGAGGCCAGAGTTGATCCCATTGGGGAACAACATTTGGGTAAAGACTTGAAGGATGTGAGAGGCATGATCTCCACGACTAATAGTAGAAAGTGTGTTCCAGGCAGAGGGACAGCCAGTGCAGAGGCACAAACGTAGGACCATGCCTGCCTGGCACAAGTAACAACGAGTCTAGGGTGGCTGGAGCAGAGAAAGGGATGAAAATACTGCTGGTAGCTGATGTCAAAATGTAGGGAGATGGCATATAATGTAGAAACTTCTGGTAAGTTTCTTGACCTTTTACTATCAGTGAGGTAAGGAACCATTGGAGAATGTTGAGCAGAGGAGAAACAAGTTGTATATATTAAATGAGAGGCCCTGTGCATGAAATTTGTGCACTGGGTAGGGAGGGTTCCCCTCAGCCCAGCCTGCACTCTCTCCAATCCAGGACCCTCGGGGGGTGTCCGACTGTCAGTTTTTGCAATGTCATTACAAAAGCGCAGTCCAGCCCAGCTGGTGTGGCTCAGTGCTTGAGAGTCAACCTATGAACCAGAAGTCACGGTTCAATTCCCGGTGAGGGCGTGTCCCTGAGGTGTGGGCTTGATCCCAAGTGTGGGGCGTGCAGGAGGCAGCTGATCAATGATTCTCTCTCATCATTGATGTTTCTCTCTCCTTTTTCCTTCCTCTATGAAATCAACATATATATTTAAAGCACAACCCCGTCTCTGTCTTAGGAGCATTAAAGCTCTGTATTTAAATGAAAGTGAATGATCGGATCACTTAAATTGTTTTACATACTATCACTATCCATGGGTACTAATCGTTCAGATTTTTTGAGAGCTTTGTGCTAGGCTTCCAGGCTTTCATTCTCACAACAGGGTTTGCATTAAGCATTATTGTCAACATTTTATAGGTGAAGAAACAGAAATTCTCAGCACAGAAAGAGAAATAACTTAGCTCAAGTGTTCACAGATGGTAAGCTGTAGAGTTCTCCGACTCCATAACCTGCTCAGAAGCAGGGCTGCTGCCAGCCCAGAGGGTGCTCTTATACAATTAGAAAACAGCCCTCCATTTTGCAAGTACATTGAATTTGTTGTCATGCAACGGGAGCAGCTGTTGCCCAGCAGAGCTATCCAGAGCACCACTTGTGGCAGCTCTGCCTATGTGAACGCGGCTGCCGATACTTTTGCCGTTTCCCACTCACTCCAGACAATTTACAAATACTTTGTGTTGCTCCTCCCACTGCAAGGTAGGCAATTATATCCATTTCAACGTTGGGGAATGGAAAGCAAGTCTTTGGAAGTGCCCAGTGAGTGAGAGAAGCAACTGCAGGTTTCGTAAGAAATGAAGTCAGGACAAGTATAACTTGTGTAGGTGTGTGTGACAGGATGTAGGTGAATGTTGTGTGTGTGTGTGTGGGGGGGCATATACATCTAATGTGGGTTTTTGTAGGAGTCATCTCCCTTCCCTTCTCCAGGACTTGATCAGGAGGCTGGAATCTCCAGGCTTGCTTGTGCTTTTATAAAAGTTAATGTTTGCCAATGATGTCAAGTAGCACATTCTTATATGTGCTGTTCTTGTACAGTGTGCAAACTGAACACTCTTACACAGTAATCTTATTCCTAATCATTCTTTTGTTCATTAGACAATGGTTAAGTGTCTACCTCCATGCAAAGCTCTGTACCAGGCATTATGGGAGATTCAAAGACACTTGTTCTTTTTATTAAGGAACATAACTTACAATGTGCATAAATAGTTTGTAATACAAAATGATAAGTTCTACCAGACAAGTATTAAAAATTGCTGTGTGGCCCTACTCGGTTTGGCTCAGTGGATAGAGCATCAGCCTGCGGACGGAAAGGTCCCAGATTCGATTCCAATCAAGGGCATGTATCTTGGTTGCCAGCACATCCCCAGTAGGAAGTGTGCAGGAGGCAGCTGACCAATGTTTTTCTCTCATTGATGTTTCTAACTCTCTATCCCTCTCTCTTCCACTCTGTAAGAAATGCAATAAAAAAATAAATGCTGTGTGAATTCATAAGAGGAAGTACTATTTTTCAGTTTGGATAAAGAAAACTTCAGGAAGGAGATAGCATTTGAGGAGTGGCTTTGAAGGTGGAATTTGATGTACAGAGATGGAAACAATATCTCAAACAGAGAGAACAGCGTGCGTGGATAAAAGCACGTGTGAAGGTGTACTCCATGCATGGAAATAGTGAATATTTACATTGAACAAAGTAATGCACTGATTCTGAACCCTGCCTTGGGCTCTTAAGGAGCTATGAAGTTATTATTGTTGTCCCCAAAAAACCACTGGCAAACTGCAAAAGGAATGAAATTGTCTTGAACCTACAATTACTTTCAATCTATAAATGCTTTTGATTAATGCAACATACATTCATTCAGAAACATTGCTAAATTTACTAATAGGACTTTATTTTCTAAATCAACAAATCCCCAGGAAAAAACGACTATCATGATCTAGCCTAAGAAAAACTTCAGTGTTTTTTATTTTTTATTTTTATATTTTATTGATTTTTTACAGAAGGAAGGGAGAGGGATAGTGAACTAGAAACATTGACCAGCTGCCTCCTGCACACCCCCTACTGGGGATGTGCCCACAACCAATGTACATGCACTTGACCAGAATTGAACCTGGGACCTTTCAGTCCGCAGACCTTTCAGTCTGCAGACCGACGCTCTATCCACTGAGCCAAACCGTTTTCGGGGACTTCAGCTTAAAAAAATAAGTAAAAAAAGTTGTGTTCAGAAAGCCAGGTGGGTGTTGGGGTTGGAAAAACCTTTACTTGAACCCTGTCACTTATCAATGACTAGTTGCGTTTAATGTCGGACAAGCCCAAGTTTGTTTCTGCATCTCAGTAGTGCGAATGATAAAGCCAGCCTCGCTTGTTTTAAGGATTAGAGAGATACATGCCACACTTTGGGTGTTCACCAAAAAGCCAAGTATTATGAAATCAAACGTTGAGGTCAAATCAGAGCCACCTTGAATACCAAGCTAAGGAACTGATACTTTTTGCGGGGAAGAGGGGTGCGATAGTTACTAAAGGGTTTTTGTTTGAGTAACAGGAGAATCGTGGAGAGAAACTATGATTTCAGAAGGCTATTGCAGTGGTCGAGGTGCGGCATCATGAGGCATCGGCAGTGAATTTGATATTTCAGACCATAACCTACAGGACTCTGTGAATGGGAATGTGAGCTCGGACGGCTCTTTGAGTTAGCGGATGCTGTTAACATAACCGAAAGCAAAGAGGTGAAGTCCCATTTCGGACAGTTTCAGCTTAATCACCTACAGTGACTAGGCTGACTATGCATGCAAAAGCATCAAAGTGATCTACACGGAAAAGAAAGCTCTAGGGATTTTGTTCATCCTCTTAAGACCTACAGGTTTTGAAAGCCTTTGTTTTTAAGACAGGGTAATGCACTCTGGGGTCTTTCCTAGCAGAGGGTTTGTGGAAAGAAGGTCACAGTGGTCGGCAAACTCATTAGTCCACAGAGCCAAATGTCAACAGTACAATGATTGAGATGTCTTTTGAGAGCCAAATTTTTTAAACCTAAACTTCTTCTAATGCCACTTCTTCAAAATAAACTCGCCCAGGCTGTGGTATTTTGTGGAAGAGCCACACTCAAGGGGTCAAAAGAGTAAGGTGACCAGACCTCCCGATTTTTTACAATTTGACCCTTGACCCCGGGACGCGGGACAAATTGTTAAAAATCGGGACTTGGTGGGACGTCTGGTCCCACCTTATCAAACAGTCGCATCAAACAGTCGCATGTGGCTCGGGAGCCGCAGTTTGCCGACCACTGGTAGGATCCCTAACAGGTCTCCCTGGGCGGGGCCTTAGGACGCGCTGGAGAGTCGACGGGACGCCAGGAGGGCTCCTGCGTCTGGGCGGACGTCGTGCGTCATTACCTAGGAGACGCAGGGGCGGGGCCACCCCGCCGCGGGCTCCGCCCAGTAGAGTCCTGGTCGTACTCGCGCGCCCCCTCGTGGCCGTGGCTTCGAGGCCGGGCGCTGCCAGGGAGGCCCCGCACCGGGCCGCCCTCCCGCCCGCGTCCGACGCAGCTCCGCCCAGCGCCAGGCCCGCGGCGACGCCTGGAGGTGAAGCCGCGCAGGTGCCGGAGGCGGCTCGGTCGGCCGAGCCCCCTGGTCCCGGAGGAGGCGAGGCGCTGGGCCGCGGGGGCAGGCGCCATGGCCGACGACGCGCCCAGTGGCTCCGGCGGAGTGAGCGGCGGTGGGACCGCCGCACAACCTACGGGGTCTCCCTCGGCCACCGCCGAGGGCGCCGCAAAGCCAACGCGCTCCAACAGCCAGTGCGTGTTCTGCCGGATCGTGGAGGGGGAGGACGCCGAGTTCCTGCACTGCGAGGTGGGCGGCCTGGGCCCTCGGAGGCCGGGGTTTCTCCCCGGGCCCCTGGCTGGTAGTGCGGGGGAGGGGTGTGGGGTCCGGGGTGTGTGTGTGTGGGGAGGGGGGGATGTGATGAAGCCCGCACTCGGGCCTGTCTCTGCGGGGACCGAAGTTTTGGGCAGAAAATGGCACTTATGGTCTCTGCTGCGGCAGCCCCCACCCCCGCCGTTGAAACACCGCTTTTAAGTTCTGCACAAGATTCATAGGCTCCCGAGGCGAGGCCGGGACCAGGGCCCACGGGCCACAGTAACTGTGGAGGTGGTGGTTCGGTGGACGGGAGGGAGGTGGGGCCGAGGTCAAAGGTCGGAGGTCAGGCAGGTGTCACGTGGAGGAGCGCTGGGTGCTGCCCAGGTCTTTCCAAACAGGCAGCTGGCACACAGTTCTGTCGGTGCTACCTGCCTTTATTTTTATTTTATTTTTTTGCATTTTATTTTATTATTTGTTAAATTTAATAAGCCTTCACATGTGTCAAACACAAGGCCCGCGGGCCAAATCCGTCCCGTCAGGCCTTGCAATGTGGCCCGAACCGCGCTGTCATCACTGCACTCCGCTGCGTTTCCATCACAATGACAGTTTATGACTGTTGAGTAAACCATTTGGCCTGCGATTTAGGCTGGATTTTAGATTTTGGCCCCTTCTCTGATTGAGTTTGACACCCCTAGTTCATATTATTACAGTTGTTCCTCTCCCCCCCCCCCCCCATAGCTCCCCTCTACCAGGTTCCTACCCCACCCTCTGCCCTTCCCCCCTCCCCCCACTGTCCTCATCCATATGTGTACAATTTTATTTTATTTTTAAAAAAATATATTTTATTGTTTTTTTTTTTACAGAGAGGGATAGAGAGTTAGAAACATCAATGAGAGAGAAACATCGATCAGCTGCCTCTTGCACACCCCCTACTGAGCCAAACCGGTTTAGGCCATAGGTGTACAATTTTAGTCCAGTCTGTTCCCACTCCCCACACCCCTTTCCCCCAAGAATTATCAGTTCGCTCCCTTTCTATGCCCCTGGTTCTGTTATATTCACCAGTTTATTCTGTTCATCAGATTTTTTATTCCCTTGGTTTTTCGAGGCACTTTTTGTTGATAGGTTCGTATTTGTTGTTCATAATTTTTATCTTTGTCTTTTTCTTTTTCTTCCTCTTCTTAAAGAATACCTTTCAGCATTTCATATAATCCTGGTTTGGCCGTGATGAACTCCTTTAGCTTTTTCTTATCTGTGAAGCTCTTTATCTGACCTTCAATTCTGAATGATAGGTTCGACCTGCCTTTAAAGATACAACCTTTTCAAAGTTATAAAGTAGCAGCGAAAATAATGTTATGGTTGGGGTCACCTCAACGTGAGGAACTGTATTAAAGGGTCGCGGCATGAGCCAGGTTGAGAACCACTGCGCCCAGGGGAAGGAAGAGGCAGGGAGACCAGACAGGGAGAAAGAATAAGGTGTCTCCCTGCAAAGTAGTCGTAAAAAAAATAGACTCAGGAGGGACCCAGCTCCACTTTTCTTCCACTCTTTATTGTACTAAATACAAAATTATGTTAGCAAGAGGTAAAGTGAGTTTCTTAACTTTGCAGAATTCAATATTTCTTATTTTTAATCCTCACTTGAGGATATTTTTTGTTGATTTTAGAGAGGGAGGGAGGGAAACATTGATGTGATAGTTGGTACATTAAGTACCATTTTCCTATTAGACTGAGATTTATGATGTTTAAGACATGCCAGAAATTAATAGGTCATTCTTTTTTTTTTTTTTTTTTTTTTTAATCCCCATTCAAGGATATTTTTCCAATGATGTTTAGAGAGAGTGGAAGGGAGGGAGAAGAGAGGGGGAAGGGAGCGGGGTGGGGGGGAGAGAGAGAGAGAGAGAGAGAGAGAGAGAGAGAGAGAGGAGAGAGAGGAGAGAGAGGAGAGAGAGAGAGAGAGAGAGAGAGAGAGAGAGAGAGAGAGAGAGAGAGGCGCAAACACTGATTAGTTGCCTCCTGTCTGGGACTGGGGATTGAACCTGCAAACCAGTATGTGTCCTTGACTGGGAGTCGGACCCATGACCCTTCAGTGACTAACCACTGTCCCACACTCACCAGGACACATTAGTTAATTATTTTAAAAAACTCACTAGCAAATGTTATGTTTTTGCTTTAGGATGAAAACCTAGTTTGCTTTAAAGATATCAAACCAGCAGCATCTCATCATTATCTTGTGGTGCCAAAGCAGCATATTGGAAACTGCACAGAGCTAAAGAAAGAGCAAATAGGACTTGGTAAGATGATGGCAGTATTCTTCATGATTCTGTCATCTTGATCCCTCTATTCCCACTTTGCTGAGAGTTTTTATCAAAAATGGGTGCTGGATTTTGTCCAGAGCTTTTTCTGCATCTATTGATGTGATCGTGTGATTTTTGTCTTACAATCTGTTAATGTGTTGTGTCACATTTATTGATTTACGGATATTGTACCAGTCTTGCACACTTAGAATTAATCCCACCCCCCTGGAATAAGTAAATTTGATTAGGACCCCAAAGTTAAGATTAATAACACTTTAGTGAACTTAATGTCTGCTATAAATGTAATGTAATTTCTTTCCTGTTTTATAGTTGAGAGCATGGTTACTGTTGGAAAAACCATTCTTAAAAAGAATAATTTCACTGACTTCACAAATGTGAGGTATGTATACTTCCAAATGGAAACCAATATTCACAGTTGATTTTTCTGAAATGTTATTTCCTCATAGGAAAGGAAAGCAGAACCGGCTGAGTTTATAATGTAAATGCAGTTTTCCTGAAAGTGAATGTGTAGTTCATTGATAATGTAAATTTAATGGGAAAAAAAAATTACTTCCTCTCATGTCTCAACATCTTCTAATAATCCCCTCTTGTAGTTTGGACAGACAAGTATATTCAATCAGTGGGTAGGTAGAATAGTTATGAGTCGACTTTTCTTTGTTCAATATGTGCATTTCTATAAAATTGTGTATAAATCGAATTTCCTTAGAAAATATTTTATGTGGTTTAAAAATATACTTTTAGCATGAAATTAACTTGAATTCATTTGTCAAAATTTGAGCAAAAGCACAAAATGTTCAATTTGGCATCTGTTTTTGTTTTTAAATATTTCCGACTTTTCCTGTGTGACCAAAGCAGTACCAAGGTGTGTATAGTGAAGGTGGCTCGGACACCTCTGAACTGGAATTCCGAGAGACCTGAATTCTAATGCTCCCCACGATGCTTCCAGTGTACTTGGCTTGTACTGGTTCTGTTGTTTTAGACAAGCCTTTTAATCTTGTTCTGCCTACTTGTAGGCTTAGATGAGACTGTGTGTGTGAAGATGCTCCGAATACCCAAGAATGATAATGACAAAGAACAAATGGTATTTGATGTCCTTTGGCCAAAACTAGTACATTCCCATCCTAGTCATAGGAGTGCTTGCTTGTTATAGAAACAGACAAGATTTAATTCTCCTAAGGTATGTCTCTTCAATGAAGATAAATAAATAAATAAATAAATAAATATAGGACACTCAAGTAGGTTCCATTATTCCAAGACACAGCCAGTAGATGGCAATTAGTTGATGGCAACTAATCAATGTGTGTGTCTGTCTGTTTCTCTTTCTCTCCCCCCTTCGTCCTCCCTCCCTTCCACTCTCTCTAAACATCATTGGAAAAATATCCTTGAATGGGGATTAAAAAAAAAAAAAGAATGACATATTAATGTCTGGCATATCTTAAACATCATAAATCTCAGTGTAATAGGAAAATGGTACTTTCGTTCCAACTATCACATCAATGTTTCTCTTCCTCCCTCCCTCTCTAAAATCAACAAAAAATATCCTCAGGTGAGGATTAAAAATAAGAAATATTGAATTCTGCAAAGTTAAGAAACTCACTTTACCTCTTGCTAACATAATTTTGTATTTAGTACAATAAAGAGTGGATGAAAAAGTAGAGCTGGGTCCCTCTGACTCTATTTTAGTTAGGAGTCTAAATCCTAACTCTGCCACTCCCTAACACTGTGACTTTAGAAAGTTTATTAAACTTTTTGGATCTTAGCTTCCTCATATTTAAAATAAAAAGGCCGAGTCTCTTCTGGCTTTTAGATTTCTTGATTCTACATTAGATAACTTGTATTCCATAGAGAGAAAACCTAGTCTCCTTTTCTAGGTAGTAGTGAAAGCCTTCCAATATGTGTTGCATATCTGATTTACCTTGTCCTATACTGACACAATATAGCACTTCTGTGCCTTCTTCCACTTAGAATAAGGGGACTTGCGAAACTGTAAATTAATTTTTAAAAGGTTAAGTCATATTTAAAAAAAAATTTATTAGTCAAAAGAATTGTTATGTATTTTAAAACAAATGAATATGAATAATTTTCATCTAAATTTTTATTGTTAAACAAGAAACAAGTGATGATAAATTTTTTCTTTAATGATAATATAATTAATTTCACTACTAAAATCCTTGTTCATAAGGAAATGATTTACCACTTTTACTAAAGGAGAACACTTGCCATCTACTGGCTGTGTCTTGGAATAATGGAACCTACTTGAGTGTCCTGTATTTATTTATTTATCTTCATTAAGAGGCATATTTTAGGAGAATTAAAGCTTAATATGATAAAGGCTGAAAGTGATAGGATGGAATGCCATCTCCAAATTCATGAAGGTTATATTAAGGCATGATATGCTGTAAGACCTTCTTGATGAAGAGTTTATGTTACTGTACATTTAAACATGAAAAGAAGAGGAACTTTGTGAATACTCTAAAGTAAATAAAGAAAAACAGTAAAAGAGATGTTTGAGTGAAGATCTACCTTAGGCAACCTGTGTTGGATCTTTTTGATATTTATGCATTTTAACATGAAAAAATAGCTTTAAACTATTGTAGAACTGATTTGTCAATTATCTCTTACCTTTCTGTTTTAGAATGGGTTTTCACGTGCCACCATTCTGCTCCATTTCCCACTTGCACCTTCATGTCATAGCACCAGTCACTGAGTTTGGCTTTATATCAAAATTGATTTATAGACCGAATTCCTATTGGTTCATCACAGTAAGTGTTATTGTTATACTAGCAGCATACAAAAGTATATAAAATATTTGTCCTTTTTTTTAATGTAACTTTTCTTTTTTTGGAGACAGCTTTTATAGGTGTGATAACCTGTTTTATCATACTTCTTGCACATATCCAAAATAATATTTTTAATTGGGGGGATTTTCCAGGTCGTCAGATCTGTAGGAAGAGAAACTAAGGCTGAGTCTCTCCATCTCAGGTAGAGAATGTGATATAGAAGAATCATGGCATTTATAGTTCAGAATCCAGAATCAAATCTGGATTCAAATTCTGGCTTCATTAATTACTTGAGGGACCCTGTGCAAGTTACTTAAGAGTTTTAAGGTCCAAGTTCTTTATTACCTGCATATAGGTAATAGTACCTATTTCTGTAGAATTTATAAAATAATTTACATGTAAAGCACTTAAAAGTACTTTACAAATAATAAATACTCAATAAATGTTACATGCAGCCTCTGTCTTCATTAGCAACATTACTGTAGAAATTGAGATTTTTGTAATTTTTGATATTTAATCTCCTTTAAAAAAGGGCTATAGTAGCATCAACTACCAGATATGAGACTGAAGCTTTGAGCCTAAAAAAAATTGCAAAATTCTGCTTCACTAGGATAAAAGTAGAATAGAATTCAGCTGCTTATAGGCCTGTGGCCTGACAGTCAAGGCTAAAAAAATGACTCGATCGCTCCAAGGCCACTTGACTAGTAGTTTACCAGTCTCTTATTTTATGTATCCATGATGACAAGGTGACCTACAGTTGCTATATCTGAGTAATTATAAAATTTTAAATAATTACCATTAATCAATGCATATTATTATTATAGTCATAGTAAATAAATTTCAAAAGCACCCTATTTCTAGAAACTTCTTATTTCAGACTTATTGTTCCTTTCTTCAACTTGCTTAAATGACTTTATTTAATTAAAATATATTTAAGGAATGTGTGTGTATTTGAAATGAAATAGTGTGATATTCTGCAGGATAGTTGGTGTGGTCTCTAAAGTATCAGTGTAATTCAAAACATGATTTTTTTCCCCTTGTATTTGTATTTCTAATTTTCTACATGAGCCATGCTTCATAATAAAAACGAATTAAAAATACACTTTAAAAAAAAATAGTCATGGGGATATAAAGTACAGTATAGGAAATATAGTCAATAATATTGTAATAACTATGGTATCAGAAAGATACCAGACTTACTGGGGAGAACACTTCCTAATGTATATAAATATCTAATCACTATGTTGTACATTTGGAACTAATATATGTCCACTGTATTTGAAAAATGATTTTTTTTTACAGGAAGGGAATTCTGACCCATGCTAAACCATGGATAAACCATGAGGAAATTATGCTCAGGGAAATAAACCAAATAATATATGATTCCACTTATGTTTAAGTTTTTTGTAAGATATTTTTAAGAAGAGAATACGTATTATCCAGACAGTCTGCTGTGGTTTATTATAATAGGGATGCCAGTAGAATTTTTCACACCAGCTACCATATTTGTAATAAAAAATGTGTTGTGTTTTTAAAATTACAGGCTGACTATTTGCTTGAAAAACTAAGAACATCAGAATGACATCAGTGGAAGATTTTCGTATTCTTGGCTCAACAGAAACTAATATTTTGGCCCCTTTTAAATCAAATTACAATGGTAAGGTTTGTTGGGTTTTATAAGAGACTATTACTGGGTAGCCTTAAGTCTTTTCTGAATGTCTGTTTCCTGAGATCTATAATATAGTTATATGAATACTCTGGCATTGACTTCTTTAATGGTTACTTGTCTAAGGTATAAGATATTATAGATAAAATTTCATTAAAACAAATTCTGTTAATCAAGAAGGGCTCTGTATTTTTTAAAAGTTCAAGTATTTTCATTTCTCATTATTGTCATTTATAATAGTGATTATTATGAAGAACCAACGGGTATAGAAAGTACTTTGTTGGAGTTTTATTATGAAAGAGAAAAGATATTAACCATCTCTTGACAGTTTCATAATTTTGTACATATTTCAAAGTAAAGAGTACTGTATTATATAGTGATCGCTGATCTTGCTAGAAAGAATTCATATATTTGTCACTTTTTACTCAGATTTCAGATGCTGGCTTTTATTTCTTAAAGCCTAGCATTTGTGTAATAAATTAGTCCTAAATTCTATATATCTACACTAATAAAAGAGAAACATGCAAATTGATTATCCCTCCGCTATGCCCACCAGCCAATCAGAGCGAGTATGCAAATTAACCCAACAAAGATGATGGTTAATTTGCATAAACAGGCACAGAACGAAGACTGAAGACAGCGTAGAAGGAAACCAAGTACTGCAGAAAGGAGTGAAGCGAGAAGCAAGTGGGGCAGTGGAGATGGGAGGGAAGCAAGTCTCCCTTCTCTGCTTCATTCCGGCCAAAGAAGCCCTATTCTTCTAGGAATCTTCCTCCAGCAGGCCTCTAGCCCTATCTAATAAAAGGGTAATATGCAAATTGACCAAACAGCATAACAACTGGTCACTATAATGTACACTGACCACCAGGGGGCAGACGTTCAATGCAGGAGCTGCCCCCTGGTGGTCAGTGCGCTCACAGGGGGAGCGCAGCTCAGCCAGAAGCCACTGGGTTCATGGCTGGTGAGCGCAGCGAGGGTGGCAGGAGCCTCTCGCTTCCGCAGCAGTGCTAAGGATGTCCGACTGACGGACATCCCCCGAGGGCTCCCGGACTGCAAGAGGGTGCAGACCCAGCTGAGGAACAACTGCTCCTCCTGCAAGTGCATTAATTCCATGTACTGGGTCTCTAGTATATAATAATTTCTAACAGTGACTTTGCAATAACAATCAATTTGGCTTTGAGAATTCACTGTAATGCAATTTTACCTGTAAGAACATATGTGGGAAATAAACATAAAATAGTTACATTAATTTATTAAAACTGGCAGAAACTGCTGTTTTATGGTTTGTTTGCTGTACCAAAGGAAAATTAGAATTAAAAAGTGATTAGATCTAGTTTTTATCATGAAAACATCCTGGTTTGAAAGTAAATATCGACAGTCTCAGATCAGAAAATGTATGTTAATAACACAATGTTAGTTTTATTGATGTATTATTTTATGAGATATTTCTTTATAAACTGCCTTTTGTTGCTAATTTAGATTAATAATAGCACTATGTGAATGAAAAATAGTAGGTACCGAAAGCTAATCCTACATTGTGCCAGTGTATATTAGTACTATGTACTTGAATAAGTGAACATAAGGATTAAAGTATTGATGTTAGGAATGTAAGGATTAAAGTATTGAAATTGGAAATGACTAAGATGACTAGTTTCTCATTTTTTTGCATGATATTAAATGTAGTTTTAAGTGATGAATACTATGTTTAGTTACAATGCCTGAAATCATTATTGTTTAGTTCACTCATTTATTCATTCAGCAAACATTTACTGAGCCTTTAATGTGTATCAGCTATTGCCAGGATCAAGAAATATAAAAGTGAGAAAGAACTGCCTTTAAAATATATTTTATTGACTTTTCACAGAGAGGAAGAGAGAGGGACAGAGAGTCAGAAACATCGACGACAGAGAATCATCGATCAGCTGCTTCCTGCACACCCCCCACTGGGGATGTGCCCACAACCAAGGTAAATGCCCTTGACCGGAATCGAACCCGGGACCTTTCAGTCCTTGGGCCGATGCTCTATCCACTGAGCCAAAACGGTTTTAGCAAGGACTGCCTTTAATTGCTAATACAAGGGTCAGTCAAAACCAGTGATTACGATTAAATGTGTTAAGTACTATAATGTGTACAGAAGATGCTGTGGAGAGGGAAACACTTTAAAAAAATATATATTTTATTGATTTTTTACAGAAAGGAAGAGAGAGGGATAAAGAGTTAGAAACATCGATGAGAGAGAATCATTGATCAGCTGCTTCCTGCACACCCCCCACTGGGGATGTGCCCACAACCAAGGTAAATGCCCTTGACCGGAATCGAACCAGGGACCTTTCAGTCCACAGACAGGCGCTCTATCCACTGAGCCAAACTGGTTTCAGCTAAAGGGAAACACTTTTGAGAGCAGGTGGCTCAATGTTAGGCAGGAAGACAGTGGAACTTTAGTTTGAGACTCAAATGTACTTTTTCTTGTGTTCTGCTTTCATTATAATTTATTTTGCAATTGACTTGAATGCCCAAATTCCATTTTAATTCACCAGAGCTGGAGAGAGGAATTTAGGAGTAGGGGTTATGGACTCTCAAAATTAGAGTAACAAATTTTTGAGCATTGCTTTGTTAAGTAGTTTGCTAAGCACCTACACAGATTAGCAAGTTTATTTGAATCAGTTCAAATATGACCAGATACAGAAAAGGAATATTCAGCATGTGCTTCATGTTGTACTATGTGAAGTTGCAATATAATTGACAATATTATGATGATAACATGTAGTACTTATAGAATTTTCAATGACTAATGAACTTTTAAAAAACATATGCCTGGCTGGTGTGGCTCAGTGGTTGAGCATCGACCCATGAACCAGGTGGTCATGGTTTAATTCCTGTTCAGGGCACATGCCCGGGTTGTGGGCTCCATCCCTAGTTGGGGACATGGAGGAGGCATCCGATTGATGATTCTCATCATCGATGTTTTCTATTTATCTCTCCCTCTCTCTGAAATCAATAAAAACATATTTAAAAAAATGTAATTAGCCAGTTGATTTAATTCGTATAAGTTTATACTCTCTCACACTTGGAACCTCACACTTTTAGGTCAGTTTTCTTTTACTTGTAAAGATTAATAATGTAATAATTGCAACTAAAATTTACACAGCCTTTTCAGTAGTTTAAGAATTTGATAACTCTCTAGCTATCTATAACATTAGCTCAATAGAAAGCTATTTCAAAACCTAGTTTAAAATGTTTTTAGTATCGAACTTAAAATAATTCTTTAAAAAAGTGTGCTAGTTTTTATGAATTAACTTTTTTCTAGCAATATAAATACAGGATGGGACAAAAGTAGGTTTACAGTTGGTGATATGGAAAATAGTACAATAATGAATAAATAATATAAGAATAAACTGTATTTTATGTACTCACAACTATAAACCTACTTTTGCCCCACCCTGTATAAAAAACATCTCTGATTGAGCTTAAATAAACTTGGTATCTTGCAATCTCAGTCTCATTGTAAACAAAATAACCAAATTAAGTCAAATTAAGGACTGGTCCAAAAAGGAAAGGCACCCTAATTTCGGCAGGCTCTAGGTTAGGCTTCTTTTGAAAAATTTTCTATTTCAGCCAGCAGCTGGACAGTACTAGCTTTCCTCATCAGACTGAATCTTATATTTGCCTGGGACTGTATAGCCCTTGATTATTTGAATTGTGGCTGTGCTTGAGTTTAAGGATGACTGTGAGAGAAAACTGAATCTCCAGCCCATTGTCATTCACATTTTTTTTGTGCTCGGAACCTGTTTCACAGTTAACAAATTAGTGGGCTGAAATTGCAATTGGGGCTTCAGATTTGCTCTGGAGAGTCTTTTGACCAGAGGACAAGATCTACTTTGCTCCGCTTCTGGATATCTTGCTAGTTGGGAATTTAACCTCAAGGAGCCGAGCCATACTTAACTCAACTGCAGCTGCTTAAGTTTGAGTTGGTGCCTCAGAGTCTCAGCGTGTTCAGGTCTGCTTCCAGAGAGCACCTGGTGTTCTCTCTTCTTCCTGAATCATCTCCATTAAGCCTGACGATGCAGGAGACTCTTCTGTTTCATAATTTCTTCCAATAAAATTTTATTCTCCAAACTGTTCAAAAGCTCCCTTGTTTTTTACTCATTGCAAAAATCTTCTACTTTAATAACTAATAGTAAGATACATTTTCTCCCTCTCGTTGGTGCACAAATCCCCATGGTTCTCTGTGATACCCAATCCGTTTTCAGGTGTGAGATGCTCCATCTGATACAGATGCCTGAGAAGTCTTGACATTACACATGACACCTGCTGTTGGAAACTTTGGTCATCTCCTTTCTTCACTTATTGTGTGTGCTAGCCTCAGCACTGTAGTGGTTTGTTATAATCATAACACGACACAACACTTCTCCAATTCCTGGTCCTTACAGCAACGTCTCTGGTTTTTAAGAAAATAATGAACAGCCTGTATTAGAGGCTTCAATGCTTGTGCAACAGTAATTCTCATGGGAGGAGCCAAGTCTCAGAGTTCTGCCCTGGTAGATGAACCAGGGACTGAACTTTGGGTAAGTTACCAGAAGGCAGACAATGAACTTCCTTGCCTCATTCAGTACAAAGAAATAAAATAAAATAAAAATTGGAAGTTTCTAGATTCTAGTTTGAACACCAGCTTCCAATGTCCATACTCTTCTGTGGTTCCTAAACTACTCTAGTAAACTCAAGAAACATTGAACAGGTCTGCCTATGAGCCCCTTAAAGGTAGTTTAATTGATCTTAGAGTAGTTTCACAATAATCCTAATGGCTTGCCTGTGCAGGGTTAAATTTTTTTAAGAGAAGAAAAATCTCCTTAAATGCCATTTATCAGCCCCATGCAATATGCCAGGTAATATATTAAACACTTTATGTACATTACTAGTACTTTGCTTGGTCCTAACAATCCCTTGAAGGAGGCAGTATTTTTACATTTTAGATAAGAGAGGCTACGAAATTTGTTTGCAGACATATAGTTGGTAAATAGTGGAACCGAGGTTTGGACCTAAGATTAACACCACAGCTTATGTCCTTAATCACTACCGCTAAGCACCAGCTACATTCCTGGCACCTGATGCTCAGATGTAGGATACCTACCTACTCTTTTGTACTTGGCACATTATTCCAGTGGAGTGCAAAACAGCTCTCAATAAAGGACTCAGTACTCTGAAAAGCAACACCACCTATATCCATACCATGCAAATTATTACAATTCATGATACGCACTTACTGCTGTGGCATCTGCGCTAAAGGGAAGTTAGAAGCAGCTTCCATCATGGTTTTAATACACAGCTGGCTGTGGTTATGGCGGTCTCCCATCACAATCTCGCAGTTACTGGTGCTTACACCGAGGAGGACATTGTTTCGTTTGCTGAGGTACAGATGTTCCCGGCCCTCAAAGAGTTTATTATAATTGGCTTACAAAGCATGCATCCTTAAAAGGTTTTTGCAAAAAATGAAAAAAAGTATACTAAATGTTAACTAAAGTGGTTCAGGTCAGGCAGTCCCAGAAGCCTGGGGAGTGATCAGAGAGGTCTGCACGAAAAGGGGACATTTCGGTTCCGTTTCCAAGAACCGGGGATTGAGAAAGTCGTAGAGAAGCTGGAAGCACCTTCCAGGCGGGAGGCCCACGGGCACTGCCCGGCCTCCCGGGCCAGCTGCTCCGGAACACAACGCGGCCCCCGCCGGGTCCTCCTGATGGGCGACCTCCACCGGGAGCGCCCCGCAGCGGCGGCAGCCCCGCCTCCCCGGTGAGCATTCCTGGGACTGCGCCCGCCTCTCCGATTTCCGCTTCCGGTCCTCCACGCTCCGGTCCGGCGGAAACCACTCTGGGGGGAGGCAGGGGCGGGGCAACGCGGGGCGGCGGAGCTGCGCATGCGCACCAGCGCCGGCCGCAATGGCGCTGCCGGGCTCCCTGAACAGGTACCTGCTGCTCATGGCGCAGGAGCACCTGGAGTTCCGCCTGCCGGTGAGCCCGCGGGGCCCTCCACACGGCCCGCCCGGGAGGCCGCGCTGCCCGAGCACGCGGGGGTGCGGGGGCGTGCTAGCCGGGGCTCCCGCCGCCCCATCCCGCGGCGGAGGGTGTGCATGAGAAGGGGGTCCCAGGCAGGCTTCCCCAGCCTCGCCGGCCGGCGTTTCCTCCCGTCCTCTCCCCGGTGCCGGGCCGGAGGCGGACAGGTGGACGCGGCGGGTCCTCTGCCTCCAGGAGCCTCCGTCCGGCGGCGGAGAGCCAGCCGACAGCGGAGCTCAGGGCGGTGTTTCAGTGTCAGATACGCCGCTCAGTCTGGGGGCGAGAGGGTGGTGGCGGTGTTTGTGTGTGTGTGTGTGTATGTGTGAAGCTTAGCTGATGGGGAAGTTGGGGAAAGTGTTTTATTTATTCATTCAAGAAACACTGGCAGAGTACCTGTCACTGCAGGGCGCTGGGGATGCCTTGGGGACAAAGACAGTTTCCCTCTGCAAGGGGCTTACTGTTTAGGTCCAGGGCTGAGCAGGTGCATACACATAGCGAGTGTGTGTTTGTGTGTGTATGTGTGTGTATATGTATATATACAGACAGACAGATAGATAGATAGATATTCTTTACAGAGAGGAAGAGAGAGGGATAGTTAGAAACATCGATCAGCTGCCTCCTGCACACCCCCCAACTGGGGATGTGCCAGGGTACATGACCTTGACTGGAATTGAACCCGGGACCTTTCAGTCCGCAGGCCAACGGGTCTATCCACCCAGCCAAACCGGTTTGGGCTACACATAGTATTTTGAAGTGACGGTTGTAAGTGCAGTGTTAGAGAGATGCGTAGAGAAATAGATGAGAGCATATAGAAAGGGAATCTAATCCACTTGAGGAAGGGGGAGAGAGGGGGTTGGACTTTGAGATGGTTTCCATGAGTAGCTTCTTCGGGACGAGTAGCAGTTACCCAGGCCAAGAAGAGAAATAAGTAAACTAGAATTACAAGCTATTCTTATTACTGGATTACAAAATATGCAGCCGAGAGTGGTAAGAAGAGGACAGGAGAGGCAGAAAGAGACTACAGACCCAAAGCCCTCCATATTCAGGAGCTTGGAAGGGGAATTTATTGAAGAACGTTAAGTAAGGAAGCAAGAGAATCAGATTTTTCTTTTGAAGGCACGTTGGCAGCAACGCAGAGGATAGGACTGAGGGGAGTGAATCTAGAATCAGACCAGTTAGGAGTCTGTGGTTATAAATAGTCTTGTTAATAAAGAAAGAAGGCCTGAACTGGGGCAAGGGGTAAGAGAATGGAATAGACTGTCAATCTAGGTGATAAAATGACCAGGGCTTGAGAGTCAATTGACTAAGGGGTGGGGGCGTGTGGGGGGAGGAAGGATCAATCAAGGATGAGTCTTGGGGTGGATATAAGGGTGTTTTTATTTAAAATAGAGAACATATATGGGAGGGGGGCAATGGTATATGTACGCAGATAATAATTTAATTAAAAAAAAATAGCATAGCCAGATGTAAGCTTTAAATTCTGGCTGTGCTGAATTTAATGTGCTTGTATAATATCAAGTGAAGATGACCAGAAAGCAGTGAATACATATATGAGTATGCACAGAGCATGATAGAATGGTCTGGACTGGTGATAAGTATTTGGGAGTCTTCTGCATATGAATACTAGGAGAGAAAATGAAAATTTTCAGAGAAAGCATAGTGTCAAGAAGAATGGTAAGTCAAATGCAGGTGCTTGGAAATACTGATATTAAGGAGAAGTGAGAAGAGAAGGCCATGAAGATAGGCATGTGTCATACAGGAAGGGTGTGAGGCCACAGAAAACTGGAGGGTCAAGTTTTAGGAATTTTGCTCTAGCTGTTGTGTAGAGTTTATTTTGGGGGCTGGGATGGGGCAAGATTGCTTGGTTTAATGGTCACGAAAGAGGAGGAAGGGAAGATAGAATAGTTCTCTTAACTAAAGCATGATAGAGCATAAGAAGGGAAAGTAAGATTGGTTAATAGTTTGAGGGACCTTGGATCCCCTGGAGATTGGCTTGTTCATAGACTGAAGAGAGTCAAAACCGGTTTGGCTCAGTGGATAGAGCGTTGGCCTGCGGACTACGGGCTCCTGGGTTCGATTCTGGTCAAGGGGATGTACCTTGGTTGGGGGCACATCCCCAGAAGGAGGTGTGCAAGAGACAGCTGATTGATGATTCTCTCTCATCGATGTTTTTAACTCGCTATCCCTCTCTCTTCCTCTCTGTAAAAAAATCAATAAAATATATTTTTAAAAAAATAGGCTGAAGAGATGGGGAAATGGATGTAAAGTCACAGTTGGAGGAGTTTTTGGTCTTTCAACGGAAGTGCGGAGTGGGCAAAAGGATAGGGATGGGGTAGCTGCCCAAAGTCCTGTTTTCCAGGTAATGAGTGAGTCAAGGTTATTCACTTGAGAGATGGGGAACAAAGCAGTTTTATGGAGAAATTAAGAAAAATAGTAAACTTTGAAATACTCTTTGAGAGAAAGACAGAGAGCTGACAAGTTAAAACAGTTGAGTAGAGAAGAATACCGGTGTCAGAGTGATGCTGACAACTCAGCTGAGGGCGAAGATCTTGTACTTGTAATTTTGCCAGATTCTGTGATTTTTCTTCATTTGTGCTCCACTTATACTAGCCTCAGGACTTACAAAGACAGATTGTGTCTTTCAGGATTAATGTCCTGCTGGGAGGGTATAGGGCGAGATAGGGGTGCAAGGGCATAGAGTTTCATTGAGGGAGTAATACGGTGCAGGCATCTAAGTTAAATGGGAGCCATTGACTCTTTTTTCCTTTTCAAGCCAGGAAGTGACAAAGTGTTTTTTTCTTTTTAAACCAGGAAGTGACTTGTAATTATCCATCTTCCATTTATTTATTTAAAAAAAAAAAGTTCTGTTATTTCGACGTACGTACATATGTGCTTTATGTTTTTTTTTTATTTATTTACCACAATAAATAAGGTCAGGAATTATCTTTCTTTTAAATATTTTTATTTAAAAGGTCAGGAATTATTATCTTTCTTTTAAATATTTTTTACTGTTTCACTTCATTACTGCTGTGTTTGAGCTCCATGTGAGTGACGTATGTGCTTAGGGTAGGAACAGATCTCTGACGTAACCCGAGGACCTACTGTAATTAGGTCTTAATTGATAAAGGAGATGTTCTGTGGGTGAAGAGAACTGGAAAGCCCACTTCGTGAGAAACAATAGCAAGCATGCAGATGCAGGATAGTTGATTATGGTGAACTGGCATGTGGTAGGTGTGGGGAGGGAGGATGAAGCACTAGGCAGTGAGGACAGAGATGATGGTAGGGACTGAATTTTGGAGTGTTTTGTAACCATTGGATTTAATTTTAAGTTAAATGGGAGCCATTGACTCTTTTTTCCTTTTCAAGCCAGGAAGTGACAAAGTGTTTTTTTCTTTTTAAACCAAGAAGTGACTTGTAATTATCCTAATATATAAAAACGCAGGGTCCGTAATGTCCAAAATGACCAGAGCCTCGACTGATCCTGCGGTCGGGGCTGGGTTGCTGCGGATCAGACCTGGAGAGAGGCCTAAAGAAAGAAGCAGGGTCTGATCTGTAGCCTCCAAGGCAGCTGTTGATCAGCCCTGTGCCTCTCTCTTTCTCTCCAGGCCTGGCCAGCAGCTGCACCTCTTTTTTTCTCCGGGCCTTTGTGGGGGTTGCTGATCAGTCCCGCCACTGATCAGCCCCTTAGATAGCCCCCCGCCCCCCCCACAGAAGCTGACTGACATAGAAACCGACCAATCAGAACCAAGTCTAGGTGAACTGTGAGGAGCAAATGACTGGATAGGAGGCGGAGCTTTTGACGCTGACTGGCATAGAAACTGGCCAATCAGAACCTAATCTGGGTGAACTGAGAAGGCAGAACCTAAGGTGAGGGCTGAGGAGGGATTTTAAGGGGAACAGCTGTTTGGTGTAAGGCATTGGTGGGCAAACTGAGGCACGAGAGCCTCAGCTTGCTGCTCTGTTGACTAATGAGTTTGCCGACCACTGAACAGGTGTAAGAAAGCAGTTCAATTTTTTAATAACCGGTTTGGCAGTATAGTGCATATGGCTGGTTATCAGTCCAGATACGTATTTTTGTCTGCCAAGAGCATCTCCTCCTGCTAATAAAAGCTTTTCCCCCTGGTTTAAGCAATCCTATCCTATATAATCTATCTATACGAATAAAAGGGTAATATGATAATTAGACCGGGTTGACTGGCCATCTTCAACATAGAAAGTACCATTCTGTTAAAGTATGTGACTGCCAAACTTTAGGTCTGTTTCTATTATGGATGGTTTTTTCCCCCCCTAGGTTCTTTTTTATATGTGTACTGGGTTATTTTTTAAATATGTCCCAAATGTTGTATCTGTAAATTTATTTGAAGAAATAAAATATGAGGCCTAGGATGATGTAAGTCCCACACAGGGTCATAACAATCTAGGATCACTTGAGCTCCTTTTCAGGGGTTAAGTTTTGTTTGATTCACATGTACTCCTGGGATTTGTAGGTTTTTGGGATTCCAGTTTAAACTGGATGATTAGCCTCTTTTCCTCCCCATTGGGGGGCCTTATTCTCTTTGTCCCTCTCTCTTCATTAAGCTGACAAAAGGACTACCTACCTTCCCAGCTGATGTGAAAGTAGGTAAATCTGCGAGGAGCCTGTGGCTACACCTTGGACGTTTGTCCTCTTCTGGATATTGGTTTGACGATTCTTGTAATCTCTCCATGTCTTTAGCAGATGCCAGGTTTTTCTAGTTCTCAGCAGAAGACTTAATCTGAATTACCCAGCTTTCCATCATGGGAAGTCAGCCACCATTGAAACTTTTCTTCTAAAACCGAAGTAATCTTTTCCTCCCTTGTACTCTAATATAATTTATATATTATATTATATATATTTTGCTTTGCTTTTCTAAGAACACTCAGTGTTTACACCTCACATTTCAGTTACTAGATTAAATAACAACTTAGCATAATTTGTGCTTAATAAATTCACAGTGATGCTTCCTAGTTAATGATTTATTTCTTTTTCTTAATTCAACGTATATATATTATATATATATTCATCTAATTAACTGATCAAGACAGCAAAGTTAATTTGCACTCTTGTCACTCTTGCCTATTATTTGGTAAAATTGTTGGTCTTTTTTTTTTTTTTTTTTTTTTAATATATTGATTTTTATTGATTTTTAACAGAGAGAAAGGGAGAGGGATAGAGAGCTAGAAACGTCGACGAAAGAGAAACATCGACCAGCTGCCTCTTGCACACCCCCTACTGGGATGTACCCGCAACCAAGGTACATGCCCTTGACCGAAATCGAACCTGGGACCTTCAGTCTGCAGACCGACGCTCCACCATTGAGCCAAACTGGCTTCTGCAAATTGTTGGTCTTTTAATCTCAAATTAATACATCACTAGTTATTTTATTTTCTAGAGAAAGTATGGTTCCAAATATGCTTATAAACAAATATATTAACAATACTATGCTAGTAATAAAAAATTAAAATAAATTAAAAGTACCTTTTTAAAATCAATTGATAAAGTAATGGTACAACAGCCAGTTGAGAAGTAGTAAAGAGAAATAAATACTTTCTGACCTTATAATTTAGGCCAACCCTTTAAGAAAGTATTTTGGCCATATAAACTGTAAGAAGCCATAAAAATGTCATCTCTCTGGATATAGTAAGCCTACTTATTGTGACTCATAAATAAACCCAAAATATGGAAAAAGCCATTATTCATAAAATGTATATGTTAGCCTTATTTTAAACTGATAGATTTGAAAACCGCCTAAAAGTATATTGTTTCCTACTGAAAAGTATGCAATACTGATGCCAAGGAGGAAAATCTTTGATATTACGATTCAAAGAGAAGAAAAGAGAATCTTAAACATGCTTGCAAACATATTATTTCTTTTCTGGACATTCCCAAATCATCTATGTAATTTATTTTTATTGCTCTAGTATCAGATTTACTAATCTATAGTTCGATCCCCTCCTCTTCCCCCCCCAAAAAAATAAGGACATTTTCTGATCAAATCTTTTAGCAATTGTATTGTATAAAATTTCTCAGAAATTACTATTTGTGACTAAATTTTTTTTTAGAACCTGGAGATGTAATTTGTGTGGTATTGAATTTTAAATGCTTTAGGTAGGTCTTCAACCCATTTTCATTTTTATTTTTTTAAATCCTCACCTGAGAATATTTTTTCCATTGATTTCTAGAGAGAGTGCAAGTTGAGGGAGGAAGGGGGAGAGAGAGAGAGAAATATCCACATGAGAGAGACACATTGATTGGTTGCCTCCCACATTTATCTCTATGGGGCCCGGGGAACCTGAAACCAAGATACCTACCCTTGCCTGGGAATTAAACTCGTGATCCTTCCATGTGAGGGCCGATACTAACCACTGAGCAAACCAGCCAAGGCCCCCCTCTTTTCATTTTTAATTGTATTATACCTATGTCTTTTAATGCACTTTGCATTCTCTGTATTAAAATGTGTTCTCTCAATAATATTTTCAATATAGGAAATACAGTCTTTGCTTTCACTTTTTGGAGGTCAGTTCACCAATAATCAAGGAACTTATGGAAAAGTAAGTTGAATTTATATTTTTCAGTAAATTATATAGAATATAAATAGAACCTTGGATTTGAAGACAAGAACTGCAAATGTTCAAGTTATAAAATTAAAAATTTTTCAAGATTATACTTTGGGATTTTATATGCATTCATTACTTTGGTCCAACTATATAAGAGCAACTACAAAATTAATCTGAAGTTTAAATAACCTTAAATTTGCTAGTATTGTCATTTATAGAGTCACTTATACAAGTTATTCTTGTTATCGGTGGAAGGAGGATATTTCTTTCTCCACTGAGTGTTGGGGGTGGAATCCTTATATATTGAGAAAAAGAATTTTCTGAGACTTGCAGGAGAGGATGAATGAATTATATTTGCATGGAATTATATCCCTGTGTTTCCCAAGTCCCATTTCCCTTAGTGTAGCTGGGGATTCAGTAGAGCTAAAAGCAAAACCAATGTCTAGAGTTTCTTTTCCGTATTGTAATCAGGTCCAGTTTAACATCAGGCTGGTTGCGGTCCATTAGTGTATTGTGTGTGGGGTCCACATGGGCCATGGGTGCAAATACATGAAGCAAGATTCAGGAGAGTCCCACAAGCCAGGAGTCAACCAAGAAAAAAACCAAGAGAGCAAACTCCTTAGTTTAGGGGATTAAATATCTCAAAAATCTTCCTGAGTTTACAGTGGCCATGCCTACTCCGACCAGTCACCTGTCCCAGGTTTGACTGACAGGCAGGTACCTTCCTAATGCCACCACAGGCACCTACTGCCCCACCTGCCTGTCCAGTTCCTTCCCCAGCAGTCTGTGGGGCAGAGACTGGCGGCTCCCTGAGGAGGGTTCAACTGCAGCTTCCTGGCAGAGCTGCCCAAATGACATGCCTATCCTATTTGGCCTTTCCTTTTGCTCCTTCCCTGTTATTAATAACTAGGTTAATTCTGATATTATACAATAATATTTTATTAAAATAATTTACTTTTTCTTAATATTAGAACAACTTTAATTAGTCAGATCACATATTGTCTAAAAGTAGCAAGTAGGAATATCTCCTTATTGACTTCTTTTTTTTTTTTTAAATATATTTTATTGATTTTGTACAGAGAGGAAGAGAGAGATAGAGAGTTAGAAACATCGACGAGAGAGAGTCATCGATCAGCTGCCTCTTGTACACCCCCTACTGGGGATATGCCCGCAGCCAAGGTACATGCCCTTGACCGGAATCGAACCCAGGACCCTTCAGTCCCCAAGCCGACGCTCTATCCATTGAGCCAAACCAGTCTTGGCTCCTTATTGACTTCTTGAATAAAAGCCTATGATACCACACAGCCTATTTGAAGTAAGTTGCATGTTGTTGTTTTTTTTCTTTTAGTCTCCTTTTTGGATTCTTACTATTCCCTCTGAAGATATTGCCAGAAACTTAATGAAGCGGACAGTGTGTGCCAAGTAAGAAAAACTTACAATGTTCTTCTGCATCAGTGTATACAGTACTTCTCATAATTACTCTGTCCTGCTTTTTGCTGTATTGACAGGAAGTAGAAGGGGTTGGTTGTTGGGGAGGTCAGGTTAGCCTGCAGTTACCGGAATTTGCCACGGGATGGACTTAGGGAACATGAGAGTTACCTGCTGAAATCTCAGTGTAAAATGCAGAAACACTTACTTCAGAATAATCTTTTAAAACTTCTATGTTAAGCAGAAGTAAGGTATAAGATGTAAATGCTATGCTGTTACATGGGGTAAATGCCACAGTTAATTATAACCAAAAATCTAAACTGTCTTTCTTGTAGATGGTTTTTAGTTGGTTGAGCAGATTGGTGAATGTAAGATGACAAAAAGTGAGGACCACCATGAAATAATAATTTTTTCTGTTTTAGTTTTTAGAGGAGTTCTGATTATCGTAATTTGGTATGAATTAATGTAATTATGCTGTTCACTGTTTATCCTACTTGAGTGTTTTCTAGAATTTATCATTGGCATTTTCTGTTTTCCCCTTTTTCTTTTGTTACCGGAAAATTTTCTGTTTTGGGGTTTGAAAGTTAAACTGTATTTTCAACATTCATCTTAAAATTGGACCAGTTTATGCTTGAGTTGCTTTATTTTCTGAACATCTTGGTAGATTACTGAATGCCTTCTTTCCTTGAAAATAACATTTAATAATGCAGTGCAAATATGAATTTACGTATACCTGGTTTTATTAACATGGTTGGCAATATTGAGTAGACTATAAACCAATATTCAGTTAATTTCATCTTATTAAAACTATCACAGTACTACATCTAATCTCTTAAACTCAAGCTTGTTAATGTGTCTAACGTATTTAATAAAAATGACTAGACAATGGAAGCATAAATAAAAAACACACCCTTAATTAATTACTTCTTTAGATAAGCATATTAAAAGTTATAGCTCTCAAAGGTGTTTGATTCCCAAAGATGTGTTTTATTAGGTTTAAAGTAGCTGCTTGAGGACCAAGAACGTGCACACTTCCTTCAAAGCTCCTATCTTCTGATGCATTTATTTGATAAAATGGTACAATTAACAATTGTGTAATGATTATTAATAGTATGTAAATAATTTCCATGGCTGTCTTTTATTTTCTGTGTGTTTTGTATAGCTCAGGTCACTCCTTAAGTGATAGCTGTCTAAGCGTAGAATTACTATAGAGGCCCTCTTTCTGTAAATTCAATACAAAGGGAAGGAGGAATTCATTTTCAAAAGATAATCTCAATATTAATGGCATTGTTAATTACAATTATAAAGTAGTTTAAATTTAGATGCACAGAAGAACTGTGCTAATATGTAGATTGTGTTCTATTTCAACTAATTCTAAGAACTATTTCACTGGTTGCAATGAAAGCTTGCTTGTCATTGTTTAGAAATATATGGAAGCTTGAGTTTATTTTTTAATGTAAGAATTTCTGTAATAGTTTTTAAAATAATTGTTAGTTACTAAATGTTACTAAGTAATAGCTAAGTATTAATAGTAACATTTTTATCTGATCGTTTTTTTTTGTTTGTTTTATGGAGAAAACACTGGGAAAAATAGGATTTCCTGCAGCTTTTCACCCATTTACTAAAATAACTTAAGTGATTTTACTGCATCATTTGTGATTGATGATAAATTTATGTCCTTATGTGTAAAGTTCAATTCCTATGTGTAATTTAAGCTATATTTGTTTCCAGGATACATATTTCTCATTTATACAATAGCTTTGAAAACATAGGCAATCCATGTTTTAGTGGAATGAGCATAAAGAACTGGTGAAATCACAGTGACACATTACTGTGTGAACTGACTTCTTAACTGAGGTTAATACTGATCATTTATTTCCTAGGTCCATATTTGAACTATGGGGTCATGGGAAATCTCCAGAAGAGCTGTATAGTTCTCTCAGAAACTACCCTGTGGAGAAGATGGTGCGTAGTGAAGTGTGGTTTCATGTAGTATGTCTGCAGATCCTGTGGAATTACTAAGCCTAAAGAACTTATCTGCTTTTATTTTAGGTTCCATTTCTACATTCAGATTCTACATATAAAATACAGATTCACACATTCAATAAAACATTGACACAAGAAGAAAAAGTCAAACGAATAGATGTAAGTGAATTTAGCAAAGCCAAAAAACCTGTGAGATTAATATAGTCTAATCCCTGTTGATATGTAATAATTCCAATGTTTGTTAAGTGTTTATTTTGTAGCACAGTGTGTGCTAAGTATGTTTCATGTTTTGTCTAAATCCTAATACCAAACTTAAAAGGTAGGCATTATTAAATAAGCACTATTTTTCCTTTTAAATTTTTATAGGACATTGGAATTACTTTTTTTTGTAGGCTCTTGAGTTTCTGCCATTTGAAGGAAAAGTAAATTTAAAGAAGCCACAGCATATATTCTCTGTTTTGGAGGATTATGGTTTGGACCCCAACTGCATTCCTGAGAATCCACATAATATTTATTTTGGTAGATGGGTAAGGAAATGTTCTTTTTACCTATTTAAGTTTGTTTTCTTTCAATGCTATATTCTGGGCCTTTTTATTTAACTCTAGATGTGGAACTTGATAGCAGCTGAAGAGTCAGAATGTATGAATTAAAGTCAGTGAAAAATATGTGGTTATGTGGTTGGTGATTGTTTTTTTTTTTTTTTTTGCTTCCCCCTCTTAGTTTGTTTGTTTTTCTAGAGACTTGGGGCCTAGGTAGGAGATGATGTGCCTGAAAATATTAACACAAGACTTGTCAGAAAGTCTGAACTGCTTTTTCAGTATAGCTGAGCCAGGGCTGAGTGCTCTGGTGGCTGAGGGACCTCATTTGCAGCGATCTGCAGTCTAGGTTTCCATTCTGAAAAGAAATAAAATTTCTGTCGAGTAATTCTGTCCACTTCCTGAGGCTCTAAGTGGGTGAGGGAAGCTGTTACAGAATATTATTTAGAAGAAAAAAAAGATGGATAAAGCTTACCACGAACCCCTGCAGTACTGGCATTCAAATTCAATTCAGTTTTGGTTTGAAAAGTCTAAGTAAGTGACAACACACTAAGAACTAAAGGTTATTTATCCACACTTTTTTTTAAAAGGAGCAAGTTTAGAGCAGTAGTAAATGGAAAGAAGTTTTCATTATTGAGATCCATGGTGGTTTTATTGTGGATGATTAGCTTAGTATATGTGCTGTTGAAGCGAGCACTGTGGATGATTAGCTTAACTCTGATCTGTACAGTTATACTAATTTGAAAAACATCTTTGATCTAGATTGCAGATGGACAGAGAGAGCTTATAGAGTCATACAGTGTCAAAAAGAGACACTACATTGGAAATACAAGCATGGATGCTGGTTTATCATTCATCATGGCCAACCATGGAAAAGTAAAGAAAAATGATATTGTCTTTGACCCATTTGTTGGAACAGGTATTTTGATTTAACTGTTAAAGCTAGCTTAGAGACATTGCTTGTTTATATAAATCAAAGTCATAGTAATATATATTTTTCATAGTAATATTTTTTGCTAAAAGGTTAAATGGACAGAATAATCTTTTAATTATTATTAGTGCCTACGAGATATCCACATATTTGTATAATAGTCCATATGTAACACTTCTGCCACTTCAAAGATGAATTTGTGTATTTTTTTTTCAAGTAAACCACTAGGGGGAAGCATACCTTACATTGCAATATCATATATTGTGGAAATGTTATGAAGCTATTTAGTTTATTTAAATAGGAAAAGTCTTGGGGGAAAGAAAGACTTAAGTGACCAAAAATGTCCATCTTTTAAAATTGACAACCATATAATTTCCCATTCTTTGTAAGTAACCACCTATTTTTTGTTAGCTATTTCATTCTTCCTGAGTTGTTGTTTTCTATTTTTACTTTTGATAGTGATTAGCAGATATATGTACATTTTATTTCTACTGCTTTCTAACATAAAAGATAGTATACCATATATATGTTGTTTTTAAATTTTCTTTTTTTAGTACTTAACAGTATTTCCTGGAAATCACTTACTATTTGTTCATGGAGATTTTCTTCATTCTCGTTTTCCCTACCCACCCGCACCTTCCCCTTTCCAACCATTAGTTTGTTCTCTGTATCTTTCATTCTTTTTTATAATTGAACTCCATGGGTGTGTATACTGTAATTTAATCAGATAGTTTCCTGTATTTGGGTGTGGGTAGTTTCCAGTATTTTGCAGTTTCAAATAAGGTTTGCAATGAATAATCTTGTACATGTATATCTTCATAATGTTACACACACACACACACACACACACACACACACACGTGTACTAGTATATCTAGGGTAAAATCCTAGAAGCTGGATTGCTGGGTTGAAGAGCGTATGCATATGTAGTTTTGTTAAATGTTACCAAATTCCTCTCAATTATATCATTTTACATTCTTGACAGAAATATATAAGAGGCCCTATTCTCCTATAGCCTCACTAGCAGAGTGTATTATGAAGCTTTTGAAATTTTGCTATTCCATTGGATGAAAAACCTATCGTAATGCAGTGTTAATTTGTATTTCTCTTACTATGAGTGAAGTGTAATAAGTTTCTATATTTTAAGGGTCATTTTTAGAACTTTTTTTGAATTATCTTTCATGTCTTTTGCCCATTTTTCTGTAGAGTTTTTGGTCTCAGTTTTAAAAGTACTTTTTATGTTAGGGAGTTTAGCCTCATCTTTCCCGTACATGTATGTAAAATATTTTCTCCCAGTTTTCCATTATCCTTTGATTTAGCATAGAATAGCTTTTTACCATGCAAAAATTTTCCCTGCATCCAATTTATAGAGGATTAAACTATACATTTGGCTGGTACTTTGGTTGTCTTAATTTTTCCCTTTTTTTTCCCCTGGTTCATTTTGAGTTTATTTTCTTATCCAATGTGAAGAATGGATCTAATTTATCTTTTTTCCAAATGCCGAGTCCTTTATTAATCCCTAAATTGTTCTCAGACATTAAAACATTTTTTTCTGTGAAGTGAGAATAATTCTTTGGATACATACATGTATATAAAGCTTAATATGCGTACACACACACACACACACACACACACACAGACCAGACCATAAAGTTTAAAAATAGAATTACCAGTAGAGGTAAACTTTCTTCCCTTCATGCAGATTAGGCTGGGTGCTTACTTCCACAGCAAATGAGGTTTTCACTGCTTTTATTTTGGTAAGGAGTGGAGAGACCTGTCCCTAAATTACTTTATGGCAGCTCCTGAAAGTGGGTAGCATAGCTTGGTCATTTTGCTGTTTATGTATATATGATACAATTAATGGAAAATTGCAAGAAGCCCTTTATAAAGATGCTGCTTAAATATTCTATATAATATTATACATACAATGGCCCAGGCCTGCCTATTGTATAGTATAAGACTTGTGAATGGTATACAGCTCTTACTGAGTGTGCAAATTTTACTTAATTTATTTTGTCTAATAACAGATTTTACTTTTGTTTTTCTAATTGGTAAGCTAATGTATATTTACTTCAGTTGCTGTTGACCCCAAAGGGGACAGTATGGCATGGACTACCATAAGAGCAAATAGAATTAGTTTTAAATCCTTATTCTGTCAGTTACTATCTGACCTTGGGCAACATTCTTAACTTGTCTGGGCCTCACTCCATCATTTGTAATATGGTAATAAGTAATATATTGTGAGGATTAAGTGAGGCAATATATGTCTATGAAATTCTTAGGAAGTTTCATGATGCATGCTAGACATTCAGTGAACTGTATTGATTATCATTTTATTTTAAATTATTACTTGATTAAGAACTTAAGTGCTTTTTTGGTGGAAGATGTTAGATATAGCCAATATGGAATGGTGATGATGAACAATTGGACCATGAACTTATTTTATAGTCTCTTCTTTGGCTAATTTTTCAAAATATCCATAATTTGCAACCATTGGCAAATCATATCAGCAAGCGGGGAAATTGAGGATTGAAATGTAAACGTTCATTCTCTGAAAGTGTTGGGAATAATTGGCCCGAGTGTCTGCCAGTGTAGGTCGCTGTGGGGTGGTTTTACGATGGACTTTGCAGCTGTAGCTTTGTTCCTTCTCACCTTTCCTCACAAGGGAATGGGCTCCTTCGGCAGCTGAGAATTCTCCCGGGAGACTGCTCTGTTCCTTTGGCTTCTGCCTTCAGATGGCCCAGAGGTGTAAGGGAAGGAGTGTGGCTCCTTTTGAAAAATTATCATTGCGAAATGATAGACACAGCTGTTGGGACACTGACTGTCCTGGTTCTGGGGGGTACTAAAAAGGTGAGGAGAGAGTAATGGATCTCTGTGAGTCTGAGGAATGGTCTCTGCCTCCCATTGTGTCCACAATTCTCTGCAGTTTCCTTTCCCGAGTTTAGTAGTTCATCTATGAAGATGTCTCTGTTCTAGCAATATCCTTTTGCTTAGGCTGCTAGTTTAATTTATTTGAGGTTTTTTTTAAAGGATAAAATAGATTTAATAGTATCTCCATTTTTCTCCTTTTTCCTTTTCTTTCAGCAAAACCAAAGCCAGTATCTCATTTTCACACTTTGTGAAGCTTTCCACATAAATCTCTAAAGATGAAAATCAGGCATTAATTTCTTTGTCATAAGTAAATTTCATTCATTGGGCCTTTTGCTTATATGATATTACCCTAACCTTAAAGTGGTTGCTATTTAAATAATGAGAAATCAAAGCACTGAGTCTGTGGTATTTTTACACTTGAAAGCATGTAATAAGGTATCAGCTGAGTCACATTACCTGGCCCCTCAACACTTCTTCCCTGAATTTTACCACCCCTTAGCCCCCCAGAAAGCTTCCAGGAAACTCCATCAGAGGTATAGCTAAATGCAAAAAATGCTTCAATTTAACAGAAAAAAAAAAACTAGATGATTGACAATGGTTATTCAGTGACTAGATCAGAGAAGCTACTTTATAATGATTTTATTTAAAACTTTAAAAGCTTAAAGGGCACAGAGTTAATTAACAGATTATTCATCTCCTTGCAGCAGTGTATATCTAAATTGGGTCTGCTCAAAACTCACTAACCAAATGGATAAGGTTCTGTTTAAGGAAGCACAGGAAAGCTTTTCTGTTCTCTTGACAACTAGCTCTTCTAGGTGAGTATCTGCCTGAATTGGCAGATTTGTAGTAATTCCTCAAAATTTGGGTGAAGCGCCGAAACCGGTTTGGCTCAGCGGTAGAGCATCGGTCTGCGGACTGAAAGGTCCCAGGTTCAATTCCGGTCAGGGGCATGTACGTTGGTTGCAGGCACATCCCCAGTAGGGGGTGTGCAAGAGGCAGCTGGTCGATGATTCTCTCTCATTGACGTTTCTAGCTCTCTATCTCTCTCCCTTCCTCTCTGTAAAAAATCAATAAAATATATTTAAAAAAAAAAGAATTGGGTGAAGTGATTTTGTGAGTATTCCACGTCATCACATATATTGATAGTAGTTTTCCCAAAGAGGGACTGTTCCATTTGTAGAGTAAGAATTATGAGGTACTACTTACCTTACCTTTCACACAAATTCTTTTGTAGTTAGTGTGAGGGGACCTAGGTTTTGGCTTGTGCTGTGCTTTTAGTCCTTCATTTCTCTTCTTCAGAAACTCCAATAGGAAGTAACCAGTTATAATATTTTTCATGGGAAAAGTATTTGTAAGTACATGCTACCAGACTGTGTTTTAAATGGCTCTGGGAGAACACTATTCATTTATAAATCTCGACCCTCTGGAGGCACTACCCATCTTAATGTTAGAGATTACATTTCAAAGTATATTAAGGAAATAGCCTAATTATTTTCCCTTGGCTAAGTCTGTGTACAGTCTAGAATATACTTCTGTTTTCAGCTTGACTGACCTTTCTATAGAATAGTAAACAGAAAAATTGTATTAATTGTGTGTTTCATAGTAGTTATTTGGAACTTAATATTTATAGTTTTAAAATGAGATCATTGCTTTATTAGTTATAGAAATAACTATTTCTTATCCTAATATTTTAATTATTGCAAGGATTAATGTCTTACATATTAATTATGTCCTCTTGAGTTATTTGAAATTCTGACTTTAGTGCAATTGAGCCCAGTGGTCAGAATTGATTGATTGCCAGCTCTTTGTGTAGCAGTCATCTGCTCGTTTGTAAAAAAGGAGCAAGATCCATGCTTTGCATGGATCACTCAGGATGAGATGAAAATAATGTCTAAATATACATTTTTTTAAACCCCCCCAAAACATAATTTTCTATAAGTATTGCTGTTTAAATACTTGTAATGAAGTCAAATCATACATTAATTACCTGCTTTGTGACCACTGTCGTGAGCATAGCTTAGGGGTTTGTTTCTTTTGGTCTGGAGGCCAGGACCATTGTCCTTCTAGGATACTCTGCCTGCAGCTAGTTTGTAAGAGTCTGGGTCAGATTAAAACGTGGAAGAAATAAGAGTCTGGGACTTTCTGGTTAACAGACCATAACTGTGGTTTTTTTCAGGTGGCCTTCTGATAGCATCTGCTCATTTCGGAGCGTATGTCTATGGGACAGACATAGACTACAACACAGTTCATGGCTTGGGTGAGTTTGGTTCTACACAGTGTTGCAGTCTTTGCTCTTGTACCAAATGTGCCTTGAAAATAAATATTTTTATATGGTATTACACATCTACTTTTAATGTAAAAAATGAAGAGTTGTGGTATAATATAGATTTACATATTTTTACAACAATAACACTTCCTTGGGTATCTGCTTTATATGAAGTGATCCTGGGGGAACACAGTGATGAATAAGAAAAAACCCTCCCTCAGAGGTATACTGTGGTCTTAGTAAGAGAGATTTTTTAAAAGGAGGCGAACTATAAGGTAGTGAACTTTAGGGTTGGGAGAGAAGAACTAAGAGAGAGCCACTTTGTAATCAGCATGTCTGTGTTAATAAAACATACAGTTTCTATTTGAAGATTGCTTGCTTTTGAGGGGATTTTGGAAAGTAGTTTAAAATCTGGAAGCTTTGCTGATGATGTATTATTTAATAAAATTGAATCAAACTGAAAAAGTAATTCCTTATAGCTGAATGATATTAGAAATGTCAGGTTTCATTGATGATTTTTTAAAAATAAATATATATTGACTTTTTACAGAGAGGAAGGGAGAGAGATAGAGAGCCAGAAACATTGATGAAAGAGAAACATTGACCAGCCGCCTCCTGCACATCCCCCACCGGGGATGTGCCCACAGCCAATGTACATGCCCCTGACCGGAATTGAACCCGGGACCTTTCAGTCTGCAAACCGATGCTCTACCACTGAGCCAAACCGGTTTCGGCTTCATTGATTATTTTAAAGCTGTTTGTATATACTAGTTAAATTATTGCAGCTAGAATCAGCCCTTAAAATACTCTTTTCCTTTTTCCTATTCAGAGTAAATTATTATATAGGTGAAAATTTATTATACGTTCTTTTCTTTTGCTGAAGCAATTTAATATATTGTACTTGATGACCTCTCTTTTTTCCTGTCTTGACTATAAGGAATTTAGTAATATTTATCGTAAGGAAAATGAGTTGTATTCAATCAAGTTCACCTAAGTAAGCTAACAAGAAAAATACTCTTTGTTTGCAATATGTTAGAGTAGACAAAGTACTAAGCAGAATTGTTTCAGCTTGCTTTTAGTAGAAGTGGTATGTTTGCTTTAAGGAAATTGTCATACGTAATTTATTTGAATTTTTATTTATGAAAGTTGTGTTTAAAACTCGTTACAACCTTTCAGTGTACTTGGGTAGAATTCTGATGGACATAGCATCTCCTCAAAGCTCATCCAAGATGCTGTTAGATATGTCCATTCTGATCTCTTACTGTACTCAAATATCCTAAAATTTCTCCTCTTTTTAAAAATACAAAACCTTCTCTGTCAATCCTGTAGACACCTTCTAGCTGCCATTTTGTTTTCCTCTTATTTTGCCAAAATACTTCTTGAAAAACTAGTATTTACTTGCTACCTTCCCCTTCTTCATCTCTCATTCTCTGGTGCCTATTATTTGTCAGCTTTCATGCCTACTGAAAACTCTAAGGCCACAGCATTTGGCAGTGTTGACATTTATAAAGCCTCCTTTGGTTCCCAAGACAGTAGTCTCAGCAGGTTGTGCTTTTATGTCCTTGACTTCCATTGTAGCCTCGGTAAAGCCCTGCAGTTTTCTTTGTTCTGTGTTTACACATTGCTTTTTTCCGGCATCTCTCTGCCCCTTCTCCTGTCAACACTACATTGTACAGTCGTGTCATTCTCCTTTTGACATTTAAATTTTGTTTTTATTATGAAGTAGATCATTGTACAGAAGAGTGTATAAAAATAGAATAAACATAAAACAAACACGAATGTAACTGCCACCTAGGTTAATAATGTCATTCATTCTTATGGATTTAAGTTAAGTTTCTTATACAGGTGACTCCTATGTGTGTATATTCTGACCTCCGACTACCTGCTGAATAGCTCTTCCTGAAGGTTGTGTAGGTAGCTCACAAGCAAGATGTACGTATCTCAAGTGAATCGCATCTTTTTTCCTCTTGGTTTCTCTCATTTTAATTGATGGTGTCCCATCATCCACTTTTTTCTCCTAAACTAGTTCTTTTGAACAACTTCAATCCTGCTGCAACTTTTCATCTGTAATGTCTCCATTTTGCAACCCCTCTCCCCCCCTTCATGATCACATGCATTTCCAAAACTAGCTTTCTTAGTTTCTGTTTCATTGATCTGATTGATCACTATTTCTACATCAGACTGTTTGCTGCTAGAGGAAAGGAACCATATTTTATTCAACTCTGTATCTTACTAATATATGATTTGGACTCAGTAAGTACTGAATTAGTTTTTAAGGCAGTTTTACATGAAAAGTAAACAATACCAGGCGTAAGTACCTTTTACTGTTCAAATATATTTTTATAAGTTGAAATAAATGTTTATTTGTATATTAAAATGAAGATTTTTTAAGTGAAAGCATGTTGTATTTGAATAAATGTAGGTTGAGATGAGTTAAATATTGCTTTGATTTAGTACTTCCTGTCTTCCTTTTTCTCTCACCTCAGGAAAGGCTAGTAGGAAAAACCAGAAATGGAGAGGACCAGATGAAAACATTAGGGCAAATCTCCGTCAATATGGGTTAGAGAAATATTACCTTGATGTCCTGGTTTCTGATGCATCCAAACCTTCCTGGAAGAAGGGCACATATTTTGATGCAATCATCACTGATCGTAAGTTTGCTTTTACACACACACACACACACACACACACACAATACCAACTTGTATTGGTATTCTCCCCACCCCCATCTTTATATAGTGAGAAGGAAAAAAAAAAAAAGTGAATATAGGTAGGGTACCCATTTAACTAAGTAGTAAAGAGTTTACTGTTTAGTTTTCTTAAATATGTATATTAACTTGTCATCCCTTTATTTCTTCAGCTTATTTTTTGAAGCATATATTTGTTTTCATGTTTGTTTTATATTTGGCTATAGTTGGTCATTAGTGTACCCACTGGATCCAAAATGTCATTTGCAATTATGGTATCAGATTTCAAAGAAGACAGTTTCATATATCACACATTTTTCCATGTGTAAGTTTTTGTGTTTTTTGTAGTGCCTGTTTGCACTGACATCTCCTTTCTAGAGTTACAAGAAATTCTGTGGACACTGGGCTTGCAAACGTACTGAGCTTCAGGAATACACAGAACTGTGTTCTGTGCCTCATGAGTTCTTAGGCTTTTCTGGCATTCCATATGAGATCGGATCTGCCTTTTCTACAGTATTTGGCAATAAATCTGTAAATAGTGGCAAGTGTATCTCAATCCTTCCATCTCAGCTCACTTTAGTTCTCTGGTAACTAATCTAACAAAAGACAAATTACAGAGGCATTATAATGTCAGCATGAAGATACTTTGTGAAAACTGGGTAACTTTTTAACAATCTACTTTATTGTTGCTTTCATTATATATTTACATAAAATATAGTTTTTTCTCTGAAGAATTGAGGATAAATTGTATGTATGGTGGCCCTTTACCCCTGTACTTCAGTGTGTCGTTTCCTAAGAATAGGGATAGAATCTTAGCAAAAGTACAGCTACCAATGCAATAGTTTAATCTACAGTTTTCCATCAATTTTGTCAAATGACCCAGTATCATTTATAGCATATTTCCCCCTGTAGTATAGTATCTATTCTAGTGTTAGGTATTGCATTAGTAATCATATATTTTAAGCTTTTTTTTTAATTGTAACACTTTCAAAGCTTTTCTCTGTCTTTATGACACTGACATTTTTGAAGAACACATGTCCTGCCTGTCCTCCCAAATCTTTTAAATCGAATGTTCTTTGTGTTACACATTCTCAGCTGGAATATTGCAGAGGTGACGTGTACCCTTCTTGGTGTCACAACTGGAGGCACATCAGTCCATCTGCCCCTCACTGGGGAGTAGGTGACTTTTGACTACCTGTGTTACCTGTGTTTTCTGTCTAGCTCCGTATGGTATCAGAGAATCGACAAGAAGAACAGGTTCACAGAAGGAAATCCAGAAGGGAATAGGAAAATGGTAAGTGAGAGCTAAATATGATGTGTTACTACTTTGAGAACAAGCATGTTGCTTCTTGCTAATTAACTCTGTTAAAGATTTTTACTCATTTTTATTTTTTATTTTTTTGTCTAGTCCAGAAAGCCATGTTCCTGTTTCCTTGAATTATCATCTGAGTGATATGTTTTTTGACCTGTTAAACTTTGCAGCTGAGACCCTCACATTAGGTGGAAGACTAGTCTATTGGTTACCAATATACACACCAGAGTATGTACCATTAAATTATTTCATTTTTATTTTTCTATGATGTTTGTATATATAGCATATTTTTTTCACTATCTAATTGTCTTTAGGATAAATATCTTTCTACTTAATATGGTAGTATTTGTTTACCTACATGTGTGTATAAAACTGGCTCCTTTCTCTTATTGATGGAATTACTTTGACCTTTTTATTTTATGTCAAGGGTTAATAAACTATAGCCAGTGGGCCAAATATGGTTCTTAGCCTACTCCTGTAAGGTTTTTGAGCTAAGACTGGTTTTATATAAATAGGCCTGTGGACTGAGGGGTCCCGGGTTCCATTCCAGTCAAGGGCATGTACCTTGGTTGCAGGCACGTCCCCAGTAGGGGGTGTGCAGGAGGCAGCTGATTGATGTTTCTCTCTCATTGATGTTTCTCTCTCTTCCTTTCCTTTTCTCTCTGTAAAATATATTTAAAAAAAACCCTTCAAATTCAATGATAATGATGACCCAAATGATGTACCTTACTACTTAAACTTACAGATCAAGTCAGAAAGAGAATCTAAAACATGAAAATATTTTTTTCTACTGTTAAGCCAAACACTGCTGACTTTGTTTTAGCAATTTACCATCATTGATGTCTTAAGTATTAATTAAAATTGTATTGGTTTTGTACTTCTGGTTTGATTTATAAATTTATTTTTATTTTATAGTTATATAGAAGATATAAGCATAAGGAATTTAGCTCTAATTTATGTTTGCAAATACTTAAGTAATGTTTTAATAAAGGTACTTTGTCAACACCACCAGGAAATAAAATATTTTTTTTTCTTTTGAAAAGGGTGCATTACTGAGTTTGACAAACAGTATTAGGCATCTGTAAACCCTGCTGAATCTTCTCTGCCATCACTTTTTATTTTAATCTGTCAATCATGGTGCTGAATGTATTCCTTCATATCATAAATGCTTTGTATGAAGACTCCAAATTGATTTTAACTAATGTTGTAGAAGTACAACATTTCTAACAATGTAGTAAACTTTAGAGAATTACTAGATGAGATAAAATCTGAAATGGTCATTATATGTTGGGAAGCCTTAAGGAAGTAGTCAGAGAAAGACTTCAAGAGAATTCCTGCCGCTGATAATAAAATGAAGTGCATTATAGATGCTGCTTGGTAAGTGGGTGATGAAGGCTCTGAGCATGTGGCTGAGGTAATGGGGAGATCGCCTTGAAGGTCAGAGAGGTCAGAGAGGAGGGTGGTGAAGACGATGGTGACGCGTTAGGACAGGCCAGCTGAGGGGCCAGTCCTTTAGGTGAAGTGCAGTCAGCTTCTTCCCCCTTTGGGATCAGAGCTCTAAATGTCCCCATTGATGAGTGTTACCAGAGATAAAGATATAAAGATTTACAAAGGAAAAGTACAAACGCAATCACAGTGTCATTAATGGTACCCATACCCAGTGAACCCCTTCTCCCATTGTTCTTCTGCATTCTGCTCTATGGCTGTTTTCCTCACGTCTGTCACCTGCTTTTTCTGCCAATATTGATACCAATAACCTGTCCAATGTCAGGTTCTGAACTCCTGCAGCCTGACTGTCCTGTTTTCTAGGTGTCGTCATCTCCATTCACATGGTTCAGTGGCAGTTACCACTGCTCAGTTTTATTTCATGGTTAAGCTAGTGTTTAGTGATAGCCTATTTGAATTATCTTATAAATAACTTCAGCCTGACATTTTTACAAAGTTCATGGAGGTCCCAGAATGCCATTAAAATTCTGTAAGGGCAAAATTTTTTAGGGAAAGTTATGCCGTAGAGGACCTTATACTTCAGGAAATTATAAATCTCCTGATGAAGCAGTCTCATGAATGTCAAGTTGTCGATGTATTTGTCTGTTTTAGGTGTTCTTGTTGGATCCTTTAGGGTAGAGTAGTTATTGTCTTGTATTTTTGTGGTTTAATTTCTTGGAACTCTTTAATAAAACATATTTGTATTCTCTTATTCCCATTCTACAGGTAAAACAAACTACTTTTCTCAGATGTGGTAATATTAAAATTCCTAGATTGTTTATGGGTTATATGAGCAGTGAATATGAAATAAAATGGTACCACATCGCTGTAGTGGAAGGGGCTCTCACACACACTGGGTAACCCCAGTGACTATCCTGTATGGGTGTACATGTGAAGTGTTTGTAACCATCAACTGTTCCTCCTTCAGATACACTGAAGAGATGGTACCCTGGCATCCTTGCCTGAAACTTATTAGCAACTGTGAGCAGAAGCTTTCTAGTCACACAGCAAGGCGCTTGATAACAATGGAAAAGGTGAAGAAATTTGAGGTAAGTTATCCTAATACTTCTGGCATAAATTCTGGAAGGATCACAAGTTGATTTTTTTTAGTTTTCCTCTAATGGAGTTTGGAAATGTTAGTCCTTAATTTAAAAAAAAAAATTATTGATGAATTCAGAAAAAAAATTATCAGTGAATTCAGGAAAAGTCAAAAGGTGAAGAGGTATGTGGCCTTTGGAGGGGTTAGCAGGGGTGGGGAACATCTGGGCAGTGGGCCATATAAGGCCCGAGAAAATCATTTGGTCAAGCCCTGCCAAAGCATGAGGGGTGAGTTAGTTAGATTAACCAAATATAGCAGGTCAGTTTTTAAGTTGATAATTGTATGTGGCCTGTGAATGATGTCACAAATATTCAAATAGCTCTTGGCAGGTTCCCAACCCCTGGGTTAGAGGGTTGAAGTAGGATATAGAAATTGAATAGAAGCACAGAATTAAAGTTGACCTTAACTTCTCAGACTTTATTCGGCATCCTTGTTGCTAACTCGGTTATAAAACGGCGCTCTTAACCCTTTGCACTGCGCTGTCCCCTCTCAGGGGACATCGGAATTCTAGCATATCACTCGGATGTCCCCTCTCAGGGGAGATTGCAGTTTATTAGTGATTACGGGGAATTGAGTTTCCGCCGCAAAGTAGTGTCGAGTAGCTGGTAGCCAATGTCCAGAATGGTTCGGAGTGCATTAATATAACTCTCATTTAATTAGCAAACTGCTGGTTACCATTTTTTCTCCAGAAGCATAACCTACTTGATTGTAGACTATCCTGAAGAGGAAATATCACTTTACATAAGGGAGAAAGTAGTCTTTTTTTAGGGCCCAGATCTTCTTTCTCCTTTCCTCCTTCTCTCCTTCCCTCACAACACACTGATGCTTGAGAAGAAAGAACAAAACATCTGTCTGTCTTAGATCAGAACTGAATTGATATGAGTAATGCCTTATAATGGAGCTTGACTAATTGCAAAGAATGCTCTTTGGACTGTACTTAACCTGGCTTGACAACAGAAGCCCTCCTGAATTTACTAGAAACTTGGGCAAGCCTCATCTTTGCTTTGGGTCTATAGAGTGAACAGAAAAGAATAGAGTGTTACTGCCTGAGAATTTAGCGATGTGGGCATCTTTTCATGTTCCTGTTGACTATCTGTTTTCTTTGGAAAAATTTTTATTTAGATCCTCTTCCATTTTTTAATCAGATTTTTTTTTCTAATGAATTGTATGTGCACTTTATTTATTTTGTATATTAACCCTGTATCTGACATAGGGTTTTTCCTTGTGATATCTTTGTCTAGTTTTGATATCAGGGTAATGCTGACCTTTGAGTTTAATTCTTCTTTGAATGATTGTCAGCCTTGAAAGGAATCTTAGGGACTCTCTCTCTAGTCCATGCTTTCATCTTGCAGATGAGGAAAGCAAGTCCTGGAGAGAAGTGAATTGTTCAAGATTACTATAATTTTTAAATAGATACAAGGAAGAAAGTTGGTTACCAAGCACAATTAACAACAATGTCTTGCTCCTTCCACTTTCTCCTCTGAACATTTATTCTTTTGGATGTCTTGTTCATCGCTGGTTTTTGGTGAAAGCAAGTTTTAACTTGCATAAACATTTTGGGAGAAAGACGGGAGTGGAAGAAGGCATTGTGAATGCAGTGATATTCTCCCCAAGCGTAGGACTCCCTACACATTACCATTCTGGTACTGGACTTTTGTTGGGAGGTTTTTTATTACCTATTTAATCTCCTTAATAGTAATCTGCCTATTCAGATTTTCTGTTTTCTTCATGACTCAATCTTGGTCCTATGTTTCTAGGAATTTATTTATTTCTACTACATCGCCCAGTTTGTTGTTGTATAATTGTTTACCGTAGTCTCTTACAATCTTCGTATTTCTGTGGTATCATTTATAATACCTCTTTTTTCTACTGATTTTATTTCATTTCTATTTTCATTGTGGACAATTTCACATTTTCATTCTCTTGAGTTTAATTTAAGAAAGTCTAGTATTTTTTCCAGGTTTATAATACTTTTCTAAACAAATTAATTTGATACTGAGAAGAAGAACTAGAGAATGATATAAGGATGCTTCTGAGAATTTTTCTTCTGCATGAAAATGATAAGGGCACTCACCTTAGATATTTTTAAAGCATTAATAGCAATATTAATTTTCGTTTGGTTGCTTTTTATTATTTTCCTTTAAAAAATTTTTTTTTAAAGAATAAAGACTAATGCTTAAGTAATTTTTGAGATGTCTTTATAAGATCAAATTTAACTAGCATGGGATTTACTATAACTTTAAAATACTGTCTTGTTAAATTCATCATGTTTGGTTTTCGATTAATTACTTCATTTCTACCTTCTGTTTGTATGGCGAGAAGTGTTTATAATTGTAGTAAGATCCCAGTCCTTTATAACGCAAGTGATGACATGAAATTGTCAAACAGTTCTCACATGCATCTAACAAATTATTCTTGGACTTGTTCAGTGTTGTTGATTTTGGCAATGGAAGACTATTAATTTTAGATTTTTACACTTTTGTATATGTATCTCTTCATTTTTGATTTGTCACTTGTTAGGTTTAACTTCAGTATAACTTTTGGCCCACTTGTTAGGTTGTTATAAAGTATTCTTCCTTTCCCCCTTTTAAAATGTAAATAAATGGAAGAACTGTCTAAAGAATGTGGATTTTTCATAAAATTTTGCATCTTTAGATTATTAGCAATAGTTTTTAGATTTATTGAACAGTAGTAGTAAAGAAGAACATTCTTGCCAACCATGTTGAGATTTTGAAGATGGCTGGTAAGAAAAGCTAGTTTTTTGGTCAGTATTCCATGTTTATATAGCCTGAAAGCTAGGTAAATGATAAATAACACTTTAATAATGCTTTGTTGTTTACAAAGCTTTTAGATCCATTGACCTTATAATTTTGTACATTTTAGAGACTAGGAAGTGGCTGAGTTGAGACCAAAACTCTTCTTTGCACTTGAAATTCTGTACCCTTTATTAGGCATCATGTCACCTCTTTACCAAAACACATTTCTAGCTTTAGAATATGCCAAGTTAAAAGGCAGATATTCTTGAGGGGCATATTACTAGTTTCTTTTAAAGATAGTCTTTCCTCATCACTCATGGGACTGTGGAAGAATGTAATTTGTTTTACCAGGACTCATTTCTCCTGTTGATATAACATGTAGCTGATGCTGCTATATATATTTTGGTCAGAGTGGTTACTCCTATAGAGTATTTTTCTCTTATGAAAATCATAGGAAAGAAATGCTGATCTCCAGAGTTTTGCACAACAGATTGGAATATGAGAGTAATAGTTATGTTTCCAGGGAAAGTCACTTAAAACAATACTCTCTCAACCTTTTCTACCAGTATACTTGGACAGATGAAAAAGGTCCCATAGTAGCCATTTTCAAGACTTCCTTGAAGTCTTTTTTTTATACATCTGTGCCACTATTACACTCTATAGTACTTGTTTAAGTATAAAAATTTATTTAAAATTGTCATTGCATTAAGTGGGCCATCCTGTGCGCTCTTTGTTTTGTGGCTTGTTTACCTGACCTGCTAGCTTATACTCCTAGTTATTTTGAGAAGGACTAAAGTGTTGGTAAGTTTTATTCTAGGTATTATATGGACATTAATTTAGATTAGTGTTATAATATTGTGTAGATTAGTTGTCATTATTTTTTTTATAACTAGCCAGAGTAGTTCAGCTTACCCTGTATAATAAAAGCATAGTATGCAAATTGTCCCCTTGACCAGCAGGTTGTCTTGGAGTTCGACCAAGGGGCAGGGCCAGCCGAGGGAAGGGAGGGAGGCCCCTGCAACAGCAAGTGTCTGGGGGAAGGAAGGGAGTACCTGGCCAGCAGCCGCTAGGCACCCTCCCAGTGCATGAATTTCATGCACTGGGTCTCTAGTTTAAAATAAAGAGTAGTGGACGATCATAGTGGCAGGTGATGAAAATTAATGCAATTTTTTTATTTTGAACTGAATGAAAGTGTCTAGTAACATGAAGCGATGAATTCTTCGTTAATCATAATACAAGGTGGCCAAAACTGAGGGCTTTGACTAAAGGACTGAAAGATTTTGAAGCTGTGGAGAGAGAAAGAACAATTAGCATTATAGCATGTTTTAAATGAGGAAGGGAGAAAAGAGACACTGAGGTCACTAGTTTTGAGTCAGTGACTTGTTGATGGCTTGAAGTGGAAGAAATTTGTCTTTGTGATAGGCAGTTTATACAGTAGAATTGTAGTAAAGTTATATTGCTAATCATAAACTGGTGTTTTGCTGAAATAATGCCAGTTCCTGATTCCATTATGCATTATTCTTTCTTACTAGTGGAATTACTGTTAGTAGTTGTTTTTTTCTTTAGCAACTGTTTGAATTAAAGGTGTTTCTTTTTGGTTGTCGTTTTTGCTGAAACATTTTTGTTTTTTGCCTGTCCATTGTAGGATGGTGGACAATTTCCTTATGATCAGAGCTATGAAAGATTAGAGATTAGGTATGACGTATTTTAATCATATAGCATGCTAGTAGGAAATAGACGCTACTTCATTTATCAGTAAGAAAATAAGATAACTAAGAACATTGGTAATTGGATATGAACTTAGTCTAGGTCTTAATACAGTACCATATTCATTATCATCAAAGTGTGAAGGTGTGTGTGTATGTGTGTGTGTTTATATGTGTATGAGAGAGAGGACCTTTCTATAATTCATTTTGCAAAACAGGTCAGAAGGAAAGTCCTTGCATTATCTATAAACCATATACTGAGATGTTTGAGAAAGGCTTATAAAAGCAGGGTCTTAGTGATGCTGCATATTGTGTTGCAGAATTCAGTTTTAGGGATCATGCCACCTACTTCTGACTGAATTACTTTGCTGTTAAAAGTGCTTTTCCTTGAATTTAAATTTTAGCAGATTATCATTTTTACTTTTTTTTATTTTTTATTTATTTATTTTTTTTTAATACTTTTGCAACTAAATAGTCTTGCCAAACAAACTAGGTTTTTTATTAAGTTAATGGTCTTGTAATAGTTTTAAGTTATTGTTCTGGCAAATCAAGAAGAAGCAAGTCTGTCCCCTCCCTCCAGGAAGGCAATTATTTAAGATCTCTGGTGCCACTTATGGTGCTCTTTGGTTATGACTCTTTATTTGGACAAAGCTTGGAGCAAAGCTGTTCCCTCAAGGAGAGCACCTGTTTTTATGTTCCAGCTCTAATGCTCATATTTTCAAGTTTGACAGTAAAATAGCCTTTAATATACTGAAGTTGTAGAATCTTAGGTAGATGTCAGTTGCAAAATATAAAGTACAGTCTCGGAGTCCAAGGTATGACTGGTTTAGATAAATAGAAGTTTATGTGTTCAATTAGCATAATCCCCTGGAGCTTCCTTTATAATTCTCATCTGACAAAATTTCTACTTTGTATTTTTTTCTTATTTATCATGTCATTTAACTTAGAATGATCTTTCTAGTGCTCTTCAAATTCAAACATGAACTTGTGTCTTCTTCCCTTTCCACAACCCACCAAGAAGGCAACTCTGAGATTTTTAACTCATATTTTTTTGTCCACAATGTATTATAAGTGTGCAGTTCGATGAATAGTTATTTATAAAGTGAACATCTGTGTAACCACCACCATGGTCAAGATTACTTAGTCATGCAGCGCCCTAGAAGCACCCCCTGTTGTGGCTATTTCTGATCATGAACACCTCTCCTAGCAGGTGTAACTACTAATCTGACGATTATGGTAATCACCTTCTTGTTTTCCTTTGTAATATTTTCACTACTGAATTCATCCCTCAGCAAAATAATTTTGCTTGTTTTTGCTCTTTATATAAATGTATGTGTGTTTTATTAATTTTTTAAGGAATTGTGACAGTTTTAAAAAGTTGCCTAGGAGATAAAGTTTCCAAATTAAAGCAAGAGAGTATGTATATGTGTGCCTGCACATGTTTATGCCTATTACTCATCTTTTGCTGCTTAGTTAGGGTCATTACAGTTCTTTTTAATTTAAACTAAATATTATATATAATAAGTAGTAAGTTTTCATTACATTTTCATCTGGTGTGTTGAACCTGTATTCTTTTAATAATTGAGGTTTTAAGTTTTGAGTTTTATTAAGGTACAGATTTTAGTGGAGAGCATGCAGAAAATACTCATGTTCTAGTTCATCATGATTGAATAACTCTCCATGATGTTCTTTTTACAGTTAGAAAGAAATTATGTGCTGAGTGCCAGATGTCAAAGTTCAGTTGTTAAATGTCAACTCATTTTCAGAACTTCAGATAGGAAAATTTTAATATAAAAATATTTTAGTAGACTTTTAAGTAATTTAATACCTTGAAGAGTAATGGCATTTTTTTAAAAGGTACAAATCATGTGTAAATACCTAATTTTGGGATGAAGATTTTTCAGCCTTACCTTGTTCCCATTAAGCATAGAGCTAGAGGTTTCTCTTAATAGTATTAGACGCCAGACTTCTGACCTCCTTGTCCTTGGTTTGGAAATGGCCGAGTGCTGTTTATAGTTGTATAACTTCAGCACAAGTGGTTTCTATAGCTACTGTCCAGTACCAGATGTAGAACAGTGGGAAGCTTTGATAAGGGGAGCAGGATTTTTAAACAAAAGCAGGACGTGGGTAATTACCCTGAAGCTGAACTGAGGCCCATTATATTCAGCACTGTCACTTACATTTCATTTCGCTCTCTGCTGATTACAGGAAAGAAAAGCTACGCACTGTTTTTCTCTTCCATCTCTTCACCTTCTTTCTCTGACCTTATTTAAGACTAGATATCAAGGCTTTAATTTTTCATGAATCCAAAGTCTTTCTTGGCACAGTTCGATGAGCATTGCCTGTTTGGTGGCTTTGACCGTGATGACAGCATCACTGGTTTTCACGTATTATGGAATAAGTTTCCTAAGCCATTTGTATTCAAGTGTTTGCAATGAAACTGCTGTTCTATATAAACCACTGTCACTGTGAGGATATGAATGACTTAAGGTCAGGACTAGTGAGGTAGAAGAAATCATTATCTCATTATCAGGAACTGTCAGTAAGTAATAGGACAGTTTAAACCTGACCTATAGTTAATGTAGAAGCCGTTTGGTTTTCTTCTTCATCCCCAAAGTGACACCTTTCTAGGGAAAATCTCTTGTTTTTAAACAGTAATTTTAGTTAAACTGATGATTATCCTCAAGTATTTTCACCAAAGTTTAGGGGAATTATGTAAAAGTAACTCCTGGCTGGTAAAGGGACACGAGAGAGCATTTTGACTTTAGTCAGAATGTGAGTGGGGACTGGGGTGAGGAGGAGGCCATAGAGGTAAGCAAGTGATCCAGCTTGAGGTTGAGGATGGGGTGGCAGCAAGGAAGGAAAGGAGATTCACACACCTGATGACTCCTTTCCCCCCCCCCCCCCTTTTTTTTTTTCCTGTAAAACGGAGGTAAGATTTTGCTGGGAGTGAGTAAATGATTATTATTATTTTTAAAATATATTTTATTGATTTTTTACAGAGAGGAAGGGAGAGAGATAGAGAGCTAGAAACGTCGATGAGAGAGAAACATCGACCAGCTGCCTCTTGCACACCCCCTACCGAGGATGTGCCCGCAACCAAGGTACATGCCCTTGACCGGAATCGAACCAGGGACCTTTCAGTCCGCAGACTGACGCTCTACCACTGAGCCAAACCGGTTTCGGCAGTAAATGATTATTAACATAAGGTCTTCCAAGCAGGTGAAATTTTGGAAAAGATGCTATGAAAAATAAGAAAAATTTGGCCCCCTGGTGGTCAGTGTATGTCATAGCAAGCTGTTGAGCAGCCTTAGCATATCATTAGCATATTGCAGCTTTGGTTGTTTGGTTGTTCTGCTAATTGGTCTATTTGTATATTACCCTTTTATTATATAGGACTAGAGGCCCAGTGCACAAGTATTTGTACACTGGGGTGGGGATGGGGGTCCCTCACCCGGCCTACACCCTCTTGCAGTCAGGGACTCTTTGTGGGATGTCCACCTGCTGGCTTAGGCCTGCTCCGCGGGAGATCAGGCCTAAGCTGACAGTCAGAAATCCCTCTGGCAGCCCAGGAGCGCCCTCGGGGGATGTCTGACTAATGGCTGGGAGTGAGGCCTAGGCTGTTAGTTGGACATCCTTAGCGCTGCTGCAGAGGTGGGAGAGGCTCCTGCCATCACCACTGCGCTGGCCATGTGTTGGCTTCTGGCTGAGCAGCGCTCCGAGCCCCTGTGGAAGTGCACTGACCACCAGGGAACAGCTCTGCATTGAGCATCTGCCCCCTGGTGGTCAGTGTGCATCATAGCAACCTGTCGTTCTAGTCTTTCCGCCATTAGGGTCAATTTGCCTGTCACCCTTTTATTATATAGGATAGTGCCCTTTCGTCTCACTGTTTAATCACAATTTGCAAGTATATATTTGGTGATACATTGTTGAATGTTTGTCTCCCACTAGTATATAAGCTCTGAACTCACAGACCTTGACTGTTTTGCCCACCACTCAGTAAATGTTTAGGAAATGAGTAACTGTTCACTGATTATTTTGGGCCTTTCCTGAATAAAACAACAATCAAATTTAACAGTATTTAAACTACCCATTTGAAGTAAGCGTGGGAACAGATAGTTATAGCTAGATAAAATTTTCTGTTTGAAAATGTACTGAATTTTATTATTCTGACAAAAATAATATTATTCTGACAAAAAATTATTCTTCAAAAATCAGTATTACAGCTTTAGCTGGTTTGGCTCAATGGATAGAGCATCAGCCTATGGACTGAAGGGTCCCAGGTTCAATTCCATTCAAGGGCACATGCCCGGGTTGCGGGCCCAATCCCCAGTGGGAGGCATGCAGGAGGCAACTGATCAATGATTCTCTCTCAACTTTGATGTTTCTATCTCTCTCTCCCTCTCCCTCTCTGAAATCAATAATATATATATATATATATATATATATATATATATATATATATATGTATTCAGAAATCAGTATTACAAAACATTCTAATCCTGTGGTAACTAAACTTCATTTCTCATGAGAAGCAAACCAGAATGCAGCTGAGTCACCATACTGTGGAAAATCCTAAAACCTTTCCTCTATTCAAGGAGACGATGATAACAAAGAATGGCAAATTTCTGGGAGAAGGCAGTGATTGGAAGAATTGCTTTACTGAAGTGGAGTTCTCAATGTAGTCGTCTTGAGTGATCTATGACACTCCATTTGGGAAACACTCTTACATACTTATCTCATAGTATAATCTATTGTCATTAGTTCCATTTAAAGTGTCAGTTTCAAATGTTACTACAGCACATATAGTTTCTTTTTTGAGAATTTGTTTCCCTTTCAATTATTAAGTTATAAATGGCTAAAATGCTTAATGTCTTATTTTGTTTTTTGTGATCCCCAATTCTGATGTAGGGTTAGTTGCAAAAATAATTAAGGAATAGCTTGAGTAAGGTCTAGTTTATGTACTCTTTCTTATTTTAGAGAATACTTCGTAATTCTAGGTTGGACATAGATGACAATTTTATACTTTAGAGTCACCAAGGTGAATATGTAACGTGTATTTCCACATCATTCTTTTAAAAATGGAATGCTGATGCTCGCTGGAGAAAAGCAGCCTTCCTGGACATGTTGGTTCTCTATAACTAATGACTAGATGTTTACAGTAGTCTGGACTCATACAGAAAGGGAAAGCTCCTGTCTTAGGAATGGTCAGCTCTGTTTCCAACTATCTTTATCCACAGCAGGAAATCCTATCTGCTTCTGCCAGCAGAGGGCAGCGTACACATACAAGTATACTACAATTTGTAAAGGCTTTGGTTTCTTTGGCAAGTGTGTTAAAATTCCTTGAGTGTTTATGTTTAGAATTAGCAGTACTGATAGGACAGGAAATTGGCTGGGTGGGACAGTGGTTAAAGGGGTTCTGTCTGAAAGTTTAGATCTGAAATATGTGCTACCATAATGTTGCTGTTCAGTGAGGAATGTCCTCTACATGTCAAACTCCTTTTTGAACTACTCACTAGTCTACCATGTGGGAAGCTAACTCTTTAACCATGGTTTTGATGTAATTTCCACTAAAAAAAGAAAAAGAAAAGTGTTGGGAAAAGTATAAGCTCTGAAGTCTCATTTAGGCTACAGTTCTGCCAGTGCTACTCAACTAGCTGTGTGACCAATGGCAGATTATTTAAACTCCTTTAGTCTCCCTTTCCTTAGCTGAAAAATTTAGATGATAACCCGCTGCGAAAAGATGCAGAAAATTTAATAGTGGCTTCATATAAAACACATAGTTGTAAATATATACTTACTGCTTTCTTGACTCAGAACTTATATATTTCTTGTTATATTTACAATTGCTGTTTGTCTTACAAGGTTAAGTGATAGGTCTGAAAGCTGTATATTTCTATTAGGAAGCCATCTGTAGCTAGCACAGACTTTCCTATAGAAACACTCAATTTCTGGTTATAAAAAGATGATAAATAATAGATAGTGTAATCAACAACCTTAATATTTTATCCACATCTCTCTAACTCCTACTGTTCTCCAAAATTTAACCAGTAGTTAATAAAATTTGAGAAAGGTGGTCTGTAATTTTTCTGTGCCAGAGTTTTCTTTTTTTGTGTGTGGCATTTCCCAATTCTCTCTGTGTTTTTATTTTTCATGAAGTATTTCTTGTTTATTAAAAATCAGTAGAACTCAAGGATTATGACACAGAGATACACTGGGAGACAGATTTGGAAGTGTTAGGAAGACCAGAAGCTAAACACCGGGACTGGCACTGGGACGAGCTTAGTCAATGGAAACATCAAGGGTTGTGTTGCCTGAGGATACTCTTGTCCTTTTAAGTAAACACTTTGGCCTTTGAGATAGTGAGCTGGGGAAAAAAAAAAAATCTGCAGATATTCTTGTTTGAGATGGGCAGGGAATTCAAATAGAGAAGCGGCATGAGAAGGTGGTGAAAAATATGTGCAGTTGACTATCATCTGTCAAGTGTGAGCCCTGGTGAACTGAACTAAAGATAGGATGAGAGAGAGAGAAAAAAAAGTGTGCCACTTCTTTGGCATTGAGGTAACCTAAATTCTGAGTGTTGCAAATAGTGTATTTCCTATAGGCCAGGTTGTGTTTGAAATGTTTGTTGTCCATAGGTATATGATATTGGCATGAATATATGTGATGATGTGTTAGCCATAAATATACGGGATGTTTCATGTAGAACATTTTATTGTAGGAGCCAGGACTTGCCATTTGGATGAAAATGGTACCCAAAGTCCCTGGAGTGTCTGGCTTACCTGGAAGCAGGACTTACGCTGCCAAGTACTAATAGAATGGCTCTTGCCAGACCCCTGGCTACGTACATAGGGGATTTGGAGATACTGGGCGATCCAGTAGTTTTTGTTATAATGACTTACTTTACATCCAGGGGCAGTCAGTCTTGCAGAAAGAATCTTTCAGCATATATCTCATGGGATTTTTCTCTACTCCCTGGGACAGAAAAGAGGTCCCCCCTCCGTTGCCTACCCGAGGTTGCATTTTTAAGGTTGCTAGTCTTTCCAACTTTCCCAGTAGCGTGTGTTTCTCTGTCACTGGATCCCCAAAGAACTCAACCCATGGTCTATTAGGGTATTTGGTATTAGGGGCTTTGCTTTTACTGTATTCTGAGGGATTCTTGAATCTAAACTATTCAGACAAAGAATGTCATAGGTAGTTCCTAAATGTTGTCTAGATAGCCATTAATTAGCACATGCTTTCAAAATTACTTTTGGGTTTTCCATGCTTCTTCTGTTTATTCCCTGTCTCTGACTCTAATCTTCATAACTCTCTGTTCCTTTATTTTATCAGTTTGCCCCATTTATATCCCCCTGGTCAAAGGCAAGCTGTTTTGTTAAGCAATCTCTTTGGTCCAAGAGGAAGCCTATCTTCCACTGTGCTTCAGCTTTTGCCTTCTGCCTCCTCAGGTGAGCTGCATAATTGGCAGCTTTGGCCGGCTAGGCATGCAAGCACCTGAGCCCGAGTCCGTTCCCAGCCTGTCCTTCAGGCCTCTGCCTTCTAAGCCTGCGGCTGCTCTAGTCGCACATTTCTGTCCTGTCTTACCCTCCTCATTACTGCAGCTCCAGGACAGTCCTCAGGATTTCCTGTAGAGGTGATTTTGCATAGCCTGGGGGAGTCACAGGGAGATGAATACAGAAGGGCAGAGCAGGGGCGGACTTCATTGCTCGGCAGTGTGCTGATCCCTCTTGTACAAGAGAGGAAAGTGAGAGGACATTCAGCCACCTGAAGTGCAATTGAATCTACCTCCCAAACAATAAGGGAAGCCTCAGAATTGGGGAAGGTTTAAACCCATTTGGATTTTAGCCAGAAATGCTGGCGTATTAGGTTTGCATTTGGTCTCAATACGAGGAAGAGACTGGAGCAGGAGCATGGAAGACAGTGCCACTGACCATTTTGGAAAAACAAACAAACAAACAAAAAGGAAAGGTTGGGAAGGCTTAAACTACAGAACTGGAGTTATGGTGAAGAGGACACTTAGGATGCAGAGTCTAAGGGTTTAAGATGGACTGAATGAATCCTGTCTAGTGTGCTCAGTGGTCAGCTGCATACCAAAGGGTTTTGGGTTCAATTCCTAGTCAAGGGCATGTTACTTGGGTTGCAGGTTCGTTCCTGGCCACGTTTGGGGCATGTGCAGGAGGCAACCAATCGATGTGTCTTGCTTCCATTGATGTTTCTTTCTCTTCCTATCCCTCCCTTCCACTCTCTTTCTGAAAATCAATGGGAAAAATATTCTCAGGCAAGGATTAACAAAAGAAAAAGGAAAAGAGAAGACTGAATGTGAGAAGAAAAGGGACAGGGATTTGGCCCAGGTTTCTGATTTTACTGATGAGGTGGAGAATGAGGGAGAGACTTTTAAATATAACCAAGTGAAGATATTTCTTCGAAGAGTAGTTCAGGAAGTTACCAGGTATAGTTTGTTAACTGAATATAGATGTACCCGCGAACAGTTTGATTTATCTGTATGACATTATATTGATACAAATGCAGTAATTTGTTGTTAGATGCTGTTGGAGTAGACACTTCCTTGTTTGATAATTTTTGTAGACATAGAAGATTTCATTTTGTACTGAGCTAGGAATCAGAAGATCCACAATTAGCTCAATTTATGTTGCCTGGGATGGCTCTTTGCCCTCTCTGGTCTCTGTGCAGAGAGGGTTATGTGGATCAAATGAGGCAAAGTAGGTGAAAACACTGGATATCCAAGCAAGTATAAAGTGGGTGATATGTTTTTCATTCAGGTAATAAAAAAACAATAGGAACACAGATATGCACCACAGAGGGAGATTCTGCTTACAGTAAATGACTGCTTTGGTTACAAACTAACTAAAGAAATTAATTCAGACTCTTTATTTTTTGTATTTACCAACCAACCAGAACCAGGACCAGTATTCACATCTGCTAAGCGATCAGTTTCTGCCGTACCAAGGCCATAATTCCTTCCGGGAGAAGTATTTCAGCGGGATCACGAAAAGAACTGCCAAGGAAGAAAAATCTAGCCAGGAGTGAAAATTAAGATTTTGACAATGAAGAAAGACTAAGGATTTCATAAAAAGGACATCTGGATGTGAACTTTCATGTGTGATACAGAAACATGCACTGTTTTAAATAATTTTATATAACAAAATGCTACAAAGTAAATTGAACAATTCTTTTAAAATCAGCCTCGTTTTATGGACTATTTTGTTGTATGTGGTCTTTTGAACCTTATTTAATTTATATTTGTACTTTCAAGTATTATGGAAATTAAAAACAGTTATATTTTTGGTAATTAATTTACAACGGAAACTGCTATTGTTGACTTTTTAAACAGTTATTTCAGACTGTATTATAGGCAGTTAATAGTGGTTGAGAGTTTAGTCATTAGAGTTAATTGTGTTTTTTTATTGTAATTGATTTACATTGCCACTAATAAACCTTACTGAGGATTTCTAAAATTGTAGTATTCAGTGCTTTTAAGGGAATGAAGGAAATGAAATTTTTTTTAATTTTAATTTTTTATCAGTGCCAGACAAGTAGTTCATAACAGTGGTATAGTGATGGTGAGAACAGCTAGCACCTGACAACCTAAAAAGCTTACAAGCTCCTTGAGGCCTGTCCACATCTGAAGCTCCTCCATACCTTGGATTTGCTCCCGCAATCCTAAACTTTGACCTAGGGTTAGAATTAGGGCACAAGGTTAGGATCATGGCTAAGGATCACCCCAACATGAGGAACTGTATTAAAGGATCATGGCATTAGAAAGGTTGAGAACCACTACCCTAAACCTAGCTCTAACTATAACCCTTACCTTAAATCTCCAGGTGATTTCAATATGCATGCAAGGACCCAGAGGCTAAACCTAACCCTAACTCAAGCCCTAGCCCTAATCTTAACCTTAACTGTAACCCTAATCCTAATCCTAAACATAGCCCTAAATTTAACCCTACCCCTAACTGTAAAACTAATCCTAAACCTAACTCTAGACCTATCCCTAATCTTAAGCCTAACCCTACCTTTTCTCTAGCCCTAACCCTAACCCTAACCCTAACCCTAACCTTGTGCCCTAAGCCTAGCCTTAACCCCAATCCTAACCTTAACCTTAGCCCTCACCTTAACACTAGCCCTAATCCTAAAACTAGCTAGCCTGGCCTGTGGGATCTGGTCCCCACCTGGTGGGTTGGCTCCATGCTCACCTCCAGAAGATCAGTTGTGATGCCCTAGAAAGTGCATTTTAAACATCTACCCACATAGTTTTGAGGTAGGTGAGGAGCAGGTCTCAGAGAGGCTGGGACCCGAGAGGTGAGGCAGATTGTCCTTCTTATAGCCTAGGGAATCCTTTCTGTCTTCGTTAGAACCTTGAGGGCTAGGCTGTCAGGGGAGAGGATGATGAGACAGGTATGTGGGCAGCTGCTTTGGGCTTTGGGTAGAGGACAGAGGTAGGTTTAGGGTTAGGGCACAAGGTTAGGTTTAGAGTTAGAGCTAGTGTTAGGGTTAGGGCTAGGAATAGAGGTAAGTTTAGGGTTAGGGCTAGGGCTAGGGCTTGGTAGGGTTAGGGTTAAGAGGTAGGGTTAGGGCTAGGGTTAGAGTTAAGAGGTAGGATTAGGGTTAGGGTTAGGACAGTCTGCCTCACTTCTCAGGTCCCATCCTCCCTTGGCCTGAGTCAACATTCACCCACATTCCTGGTGGAGGCGACCTGGAGCCTCTCCCAGCTGCTCCAGCCTTCCCAGGTTCCAGTGTTTTCAATGATTCCCGGTGACATCCTCCTCACCTACCTCAAAACCACCTGGGTAGGTATCTAAAACTCACTTTCTAGGGCACCACCCCGGATCTCCTGGAGGTCGGCATGGAGTCTGCCAACCAGGTGGGTTCCAGATCCCCCAGGCCAGGCTCAGCTGACCCCAGTCCTGCGCCCCCTCAAAAACAGTTACAGCCTTCACCCTCTTTACCAGCATCTTTCTGGCGGGGCCATCTCTGTGCTCCTCTGCAGAGAGGCTGTGCCTCAACCATCCCGCTAATTGTAACCCAAGCCCTCAGGTTAGGGCTGGGGCCAGGGTTAGAGCACCAGTTTAGGATGAGGATTAGGACTAGAGTTAGGGTTATGACTAAGTTTAGGGCATCAAGAGCTATCTCGGAACTTCAGTGGGAACGTGATATTATCGGGCTCGGTCCATCACCAGCTAAAATGCTAGTCAGAAGGTTAGCGACGTCAGAGTGGCAACCAGAGCAGTGGTAGTAGAGACAGACTGGAGAATATTTAGAAGAGAAGCAAGTCCTGGTAATTGGGAACAGGGACGAGGGAGGAGTATGGGATGATGTCTGAGGCTCCAATGGGGTGACTGGGTGGATGGCATGACACAAACAAATAGAATGGTGGGAAAAAGATTTGTTTAGGGTTGGACATCCTGAACATGGGGCATCTATGGAATGGCCACGGAGAACTGCGTAGCAGCTTGTTGAGTGTGCAAGACCAAAGCTGGACAGTGACTGCGTAGGTGGGGAGCAGAGGTCTCTGCATGGGACACGTAACCACTGAATTAAGACACACTGTACAGCTCTGAGGTTCATTCTGTCGAATTTCTCTCCTTCACAATATGTGTGTTTAGCAAAGATACTTGGCACAACCTACTGCTCATGAGATTGAGTCAGGCATTACACATTTTTATTACATGAAATTTATACTTCAATTACTAACGAGATGAAATTACTTTTGAGCAACTTGGAGCTACAGAGAGTAACTCTGGCTATGGGCTGATGGGCCTCTGACTGAAGTGGGTGGGTGTGCTCCATTTATTGTATGCGTTGGTGTAACACACCATGGAGATAGACTTAAACCGATAAGCTGTCGTTAGTGCCTCTACGAAAAACCTGCTAAAGAAACCCACAGGCCACCACATCTTACACTCAAGACATGGAAAAAGAAACACTCAGAGAACTTTTTCTCTCTTCTCCTTATCCTTTAAAATTAAAAATGCTTCCTTTCCTTTCTCTTATTTAAGTAACTACATAATAGCTTTTGGGCAGAGACATAAAAATTACTGGTAGGCAAGAATATGGGGAAATTTGTAATTAAATTGGGGTTTCATTTGTTTTTTCATTTATTAAAAAATGTTGAGCCAAAAATCCCAATTTTCCCCACCCCCTTTTTAAATATCCTATGCATTTGGCAGAGTACATGACAAAACCTCTTTCCAGCTGTGGGCCAGGCAAAATCCTTTTCTGAGGCTCCAAATCATTTGCATTAGACTGACTGGTTGACAGCATCACAGAGAAATCCCGTCAGAAAATGTCCTGAGGTTCCTTGACAGTTCTACATACAGTCTTATCTTTTGGAGCAAAACAAATGAATGAATGTCTATTCTTTTATGTCGCCTTTGTTAGCTTGTTTTCTTTCTTAGTTTTGGCGAAGTAGATCAGGAACCTGAAAACTTTTGGCCTCCAGCCTGGCTTTCTGAACCCCAGGAAAGGAAATTGAACAATGCTGAGTGGTTCCCCAAGAAAGAAGGGCAGCTGGTGCTGTGTGATGAACAAGGCTCCCGGTGAAGACATGACCCGTTTCCACCAGCTGAAAGTGGTCCAGGAGACTCGATCCTACAGATGATGGCGCCGAGTGTATCAGAACCAAGTGCCACGCCCGAAGCCTGTTGAGTGGGTCTCTGTGTACCTGGTTGCCATTATCAGCAATGAAAACAACACAGCCCTGTTCTCTGAGCTTATCGTCAGCCTGGGGGCTGGGGATGGTGTTAAACAAAAAGATAAATAATAAGCCCAGCTGGTGTTGCTCAGTGGTTGAGCATCGACCTATGAACCAGGAGGTCACGGTTTGATTCCCGGTTAGGGCACGTGCGTGGGTTGTGGGCTAGATCCCCAGTATTTTGGGGTGTGCAGGAGGCACCGACCAATGATTCTCATCATTGATGTTTCTATCTTTCTCTTGGAAATTAAAAAGATGTAAGTAGTCGGTTAAATTAATGGTCAGTCTTTCCACAGGGTAAACCCAGAGTAAGTATAAAAGGAGCACACAGCCACTTCTAATATGGTGGGGGTATTACCAGGTGTTTCTTGTATTTTGACATTTGGGGCCTTGCTGACTCTGGAGAGACAGCTTCTCCCAGAGTCAGTCGATTCCTAGAAGTGGAAAAAGACTCATCTGCAAGGGTAGGTTTCCTATATGCAAACTGTGTGGTCCAGAGCACACATGTGCCACCACCCTCTCTCTGGCTTTAGCTTCTGGGCCCCTATTCCCCTGTTTGATCCCCGCAGGGCAACTAGGGAGCACCCCTGCATCCCAGAGCCCACTGAAACTATTCACACTACCAGTGGTAGGCAAACTGTGGCTCGAGAGCCGCGGTTTGTCACTCAGTTGATTAATGAGTTTGCCAACCACTGACCTTGACCTTTGATTCCAATAATTATAGGCTGTTGTTGTTCCTTGTGATTAAGCCCCTATCCCAGTGGTCAGTAAACTCATTAGTCAACAGTGGCAAACTGTGGTTCGTGAGCCGCAGTTTGCTGACCACTGCTCTAGCCCATCCCAAACCTGCTGACCCAGCCTTACTTGTTCCTTCCCATCAGACCCCAACAAAGAATCTTGTCCACATGTTTCTCTCCTTCCCTATGCCTCCTGACACTCTGGGGGCCCTGTGCGACTCAGCATGCCCTCTTCTCTTGGAACTGCAAGGAGCAAACTACCTTTTCAATGGCAATTGTCTTCTGGCCTGTTGGTCTCATGGAACCTGAATAATCATAAATTACACATTTGGAAATATAGTGCTGGGTGAAGGCTGGGGCCAGGGAAACTTCTGAGAGGTGGCACGATCTAAGCAGACTCCTGAAGGAATGGAAGTTGCCAGGTGATGCAGGTGGTGAGGAGGGAGAGGGATCCCAGCACAAGGATCAGCATCCAGAAAAGCAGATTTGGACAACAATTCAAGTAGTTCCCGTGCCTGGAGCGCCACTAAATGTGTTGTTGGATGAAGGGAGGAAATGAAGCTGGAGCAGAGATGAGGGCCAGGCCGTAAAGGATTTTCATGCTTGCTACCCAGTTTGGACTTGATCCTGGTGGAAGCTCCCTCCTGTGATGCTCGCTCTTATGATGATGTCAGGCTCTTCTTATAAAATGGTGCCCTGACGTCCCTGACAAAGGGGTCCTTCCTGTAATAGGTCTGTGGCTTTGCCACTGTTCCAGGGGCTATTTCTCCCTTGGTTCTGGGACTCAGGTAGTGACCTCTGCTTTAGACGAGCTACATATGTAAGGCTGCCTGAAGTGTCACCTTGAAGCCTCGGTCTCTTCATCTAAGCCGTGTTAGGTTCCCAGTCCCACCGTGTCAGACCCTGGCTGACAGATCCTTGCTCCGGAGCCAAGAAACAGTCTCGCGTTGGCCTCCTGCGGGGAGGGAGACGCCTTTTATTGATGGTGCTCCTCACGCCGTGCTGACGGGGGAGGCCTGCGGAAGAGCGAGCTGATGAAAATCAAGGTGGTGGGCTGCCAGCTCGTGTGTGTCCTTGGCTCCGAGGACAATCACGGGCCCTGTCTCGGGGAGCTGCCTCTCTGCCCAAGACAGACGAGCTGTTGAAGTGTCATGGTTTTGAAATCCTAGCAACACACAGAAAGGACATTTTTCTGATCAGCCCTCAAGGAATCTGTCATAAATAAAAATAAAAAAAACAGTTCATGATTCAAACACTGCTGCTTATTTCAGAACTTTTCCTTGGCGCCCATTGTTCTGTCCTCTAACATCCAGAGTGTTCCCTGAAGGAAAATGGCTCAGAAGCCCCAGCAATTCTCTTTCTCAGCTCATTGAAGCAGCCAACCAAGGACATCTACCCTTATTATTATTACTTTTAGTCATTTTATCTATCTATCTATCTATCTATCTATCATCTATCTATCATCTATCTATCTATCTATCTATATGTTTACTATAGGCTCGATGCATGAAATTTGTGCAAGGGACTCGACCCTCTTAGCCTGGCTTCATCCGGAAGGTCTTTCAGCTTTCCAGTCTAATTAGCATATATAGATTGTTTTAAGAGAGGAAGGGAGAAGGATAGAGAGGTAGAAACATTAATATGAGACAGACTCATTGATCGGCTGCCTCCTGCACACTCCACACCAGGGATGGAGCTGCACTCTGGGCGTGTGCCCCAACCGGGAACTGAACCGTGATCTCCTCGTTCACATATGGAGACTCCACCACTGAGCCATGCTGGCTGGGCCATCATATTCTTATAAAAACCTGTCAGTGAGAATGAGAGGGCGGGCAGGATGGAAATCCCCCAAGCCCTTGTTTGTCATCCTTTTCTCTCTGGTTCCTTCTCTGTCATTCCCAACTGGCTGCTGCCTCAGCCTTGACATGTGCTTGAAACCAAACACTTGGGACACAAAGATGATAAAAGGTGTGTTTCTTAGGCTAAAAAGCTATACATAATCATTGGTTAAGCTAATATTTACTAAGTCATTAAAACATCATATTTACTCTGAGTCCCACACTCTAGTACTTAAAAAAAAAAAAAAAAAAAAAAAAAAAAAAGACAAGCAAAAATACCAAACAAAAACAAGACTGTACCACTTTCCATATACTATTCTCTGGGTGAGGGACCAGGAGGGAGGTTGGGAATCGGGGAGGGTGGGGGGGGGGGGAGAAGATAGGGTGGCTGGGAGGATATATTCAATCCTAAAGCATTGGATATTTTTCTCATTTAGTGTATATATTTCTTTTCATGTTTTAACCATTGTCTTTACATGCTCATATTTGCTCCTGTAAAGTCCTACAGACAGCTTTTCCATGCTTCCTCGGTGTTCTAGAAAGTTCTACAGTTATATAATTTTTTTAAATTAAAGTTTTGTGAAGAGGCAATACATTTACTCAGTTTATTTTTTTATTTTTTATTTTTTTAAAAATATATTTTATTGATTTTGTACAGAGAGGAAGGGAGAGAGATAGAGAGCTAGAAACATCGATGAGAGTCATCGATCAGCTGCCTCTTGCACAACCCCTACTGGGGATAAGCTGCCTCTTGCACACCCCCTACTGGGGATATGCCCGCAGCCAAGGTACATGCCCTTGACCGGAATCGAACCCAGGACCCTTCAGTCCCCAAGCCGACGCTCTATCCATTGAGCCAAACCGGTCTCGGCCATTTACACAGTTTAAAATTCAAAACAATCCGAAAAGAAATACCCAATAAGAAGTTCCCCCCTCCCTCTCTTTCCCTCCCAGTGGGTCCCTCAGCCATTCAGCTCCCAGTCCTGCTCACTGATGGCTTAGCTCAATAGCCAACAACATAGGACAGCCGTAACTGCAACACCCATGTGGAGCATGGCAAGAACAGAGAACTAGGAGCTAGGTGGTTTATCCCAGCCCTATTAGGACAGCTTTAATCCATCTATTTCTCATTGTTGACATAATAATAATAATAATAATAATAATAATAATAATAATGTTGCCTTAGCTAGCTCCCTTGGACTGAGACTCTATTGAGATGATGTGTTTGAATGCATTTTGAAAAATTGTTCTATAAGGGAAGAGAAAGCCCAGAGTCTAAAGCGAAACCCATCAGTCATGTCCTTTCATAGGAAGGAGTTGACTTGTCCAGGATTTGCCCAAGAAACTCTTCTATTTGCTTCCAGTGAAGAGATATGGAGAGGCCAGTGGGCCCAACAGGGAAGGACAAAAGGTAGATTTATTTCCTGTCAGTTTTCAAATCCTCTCTTGAGTTCTCCCATCACCTACGGGAAGAGGTGGCCTCTCTTAGATGCTTAACTAAGCAAAGAATGCAACTCCTTTTGTAGCTGCCGCCGTTGGGGTCAGCTGAGGCTTATTTCCGGGGCTGCTGGATTCCTTTCTGGTTTGTAGAGTGGTTTTCAATCTAACAGAGATGTGGGCAAGGCTACTTTGAAAAATGTGTGATTTGGGAGAAAATAAAGACTGCTGAAGGGCTATTACTTCAGGATTGATACCATTTCCTCCCCGAGGCAAAGCTTGCCACTGACTTCAGAGGAAGTTGTACTTGGGATTGGAATGCAGACTCTGATGTCCCGGGAACTGTGCACGTGTGCAGGGGAACTGGCCTGATAATCTGTGGCTGGAGCCCTTGTTTATCTACAGAAGATAGGACGCAAGGAGCAGAGATAAGGCGGGCTTTCACTTGTGTGTCCCTGCACCTGGCCCCGGAAAGCCTGTGTCTAGTGCAGATAGAGCCCTGGGTCAGCCCTCTGAGTCTTGTGTGGGGTCAAATAGAGACTGAAGGACCCGTGTCCTCTGGCCCATGAACTCAGGTGCAGTTTTATCAAAGGAACCCTATGCTGATGCCCTCTGTAGGTTTATTTCTTGTTTAAGAGACAATGATTGACTGTCAGGGACTGAATAAACGAGAAACTTCTTTTGAGCATGGCTCTTCCTTTACAAAGCAGCCTAAGTAAAGCCGCAGGGTGCCTGGAAGAACATCCAAGGTTGGCAAGTCTTTGCTGCCTCCTCTCTCCCTCTATCTTCTCCGTTCCTCCGCAGCCAGTAGGAAAGGTTACTCCACAGGTAACGGATGGTGTCCATGGTAGTTTTGACTTTCTGATGCTGGGAACTGCAGTGCTATGTCTTAGGTTATATTTGAAGTTACTTATCTTCCATGCATTAGGAAAAAAACAGATACTTTCAAACAGGGTGTTTTGGTGAATTATGTTGGCATGTCTAGGCGGAGACACTGTTATATATATATATATATATATATATATATATATATATATATATATATATATTTCAGAGAAGAAGGGAGAGGGACAGAGAGAGAGAAACATCAATGACGAGAGAGAATCATCTATCAAGTGCCTCCTGCATGTCCCACACTGGGGATTGAGCCTGGGCCCTGACAGGGAATCGAACCGTGTTCCTGGTTCATAGGTTGATGCTCAGCCACTGAGCCATGATGGCCGGGCAAGACACTGGTTTCGTTAGTTCTCTGCTAGGCGATCTCTGGAGAACTTTGGAGTCCCCCACTGATTGGAAGGCATTCGTGGCTTCTTGGTCAGTGTTGAATATAAATTAGAGCTCTGAAATTGTTGGAGACATCATAGTGACCGATGAAGCAAACAGGCTTGCTTAAGTAAGTCATATTAAATGCACAGTCATCAGGAGCCTTGTGATGGGCTTGGTGATAGTTAAAATAGTTAAAATGCTTCTGCCTGGGCGGCAACGAGTCTTCAGGAAAAACACAGAAGATGTGCCATTTACACCACTGCCTTCAGTCAGTCAAACCCACCATTTGTATGTGAGATGGTTTTAGTTTTTTGACAGCAATGGAGCTCAAGGAACTGAGGTCAAGACCTAGCAGCTTAAGAGATTACCTCCTTATTGCCTTGGTTGTCTTCAAAGTCTTCCTAGCAGCACAGCTTTGCTAAAGGGAAGGGAAGGGAAGAGGCTTGACTGGGCAGGTCCATCTCCCAGTGGCATTCCTAAGGACTAGGACCATGCCGGAGCCAGAGTGGGCTGGATTTCGTTACTGCTCCGCAGAAAGGCTTTGGAGCCTGCCTGGGGTCTTGTGTTTATCCCTTTATACTCCACTGGATGTATCGGCTCCTTGCACCTCTGCTCTCTATTGACACCACTCTGTCCATGTTGGTGGCCAAAGATGGGGTAGATAACAGCTTCTAAGATTCAGGACCCCGAAAGGTCCCAGACATGATATAAAACAACAGTGTATCACACTATTCAAATGATTCTAATTACTCTCTCAATGTATTTTATTTTATTTTATTTTATTTTTTTTTATTTTATTTTATTTAGTTTAGTGATTAAGATATTACATACATGTCCTTACCCCCCCATTTCCCTCCACCCCACCATCAAGGTATTTTAGACCAGGCTTCATGTGGCTAACATGAATGTCCATAACAATTCTTATAAACAGAACAAAAACACGAACAGAAGGGAAAAGCAATTAGTGGATAGAAGACAGAGGTTGGGAATAAGGAATTTCTATTAGCTGCAATGCTGATGATAATAATTATGAGCCTGTGCTAAATATGTAATAAGTTGGTATTGTGATAAGTGCTTGTTATACATAATATTTAATCTTTATAACCATTCTAACCCATAAGAATTACGTATATCTATTTTAAAGATGAAGAAACGAATTCATAGAGATTAAGCAAAGCGACCTGTTAAATGGTGAGTAATGTTAGAGGTGGTATTTGAACCTACATCTGATGAGATATCTGTATTTCTGACCATTATGCATTACTACCCAAAGTTGCTCGCTTTTGTCTCCTGTAGACAGTAGGTTTCTCTGGGATAAGGCCTCCAGCCCATTCTTCTGGATGTTCTCCATGCCTAATTATAGTGTCTGGTTATATGGATTTAAATCCTCCTCTGACAAAACTATAAGGCCTATATTGACATGGAATTGTCCACACTCATGTCCAAAGACAGCTCTGAGAAAATATTCATAAAATTTATATGGGAGAAAACGTACTGGGGAAAAAAAGCATGGTCAATGGAAATGTGGGCAAGAACCGTTTCGGCTGACCATGGTGTTTGCATAAGCCTTCCATCCACCAGCATTCTGGTGAGAATGAATGGACAAGGATCATCAAGAACCAGAGAAAAAGTATCTGAATCCTATGGACTTATTTCAAATGCACTGTAACGTTTACTTCTGGTTTCTTCGTCCTTTCTTCATGTTGTAGACCCAACCTTGTCCTAGTTGCAGGGTTTTTGTTCTGTTTCTTAAATTCAGAATCTTGGGTCAAGAAGTTAATTTAAAAAATGGAGGAATTGTTTTCCTCTAAGAGTTAGCTGCTCCATTACCTACAGTCTCTAAAAATAATGCTTCACCTCAAGACCTGACGTCTGCTATATCTGTTTTATGTCTATCTTATCACTGGCTCTCCAGCTCCAGCTGTCCACCCTGGGGAAGTGAAATGCCAGAACGGCTGTGTGTGGTGCCCCCACCTCTCCTTCAGGCAAGGAAGGCCAAGTGCTCTACAAGAACCCTGTTGACTCTCTGTCCCTGAAGAGAGAGTAGGCCATTCACACCAGACTCTGTCACTCAGTGCCTCTGTGACAAGGTGCAGATAAAAGCTCCTCACAGCACCAAGAGGGTCTGGGTTGGCCCTGCTCACAGGATGTGGCCAGTCACTGTGGGGGGTGAGGACAAGGCCTGAGCTCTGTCCAACAGGCACACGACAGATTCATTTCAAAGTTCCCACTTTTTCTTTTGTGGAAAATGAATCTCCCAACTCTGATGACAGACAGTGTCCCATTTTAAGTCTGGGTAAATCACTATATTAGATTTCTGAATCAAGCAGCATTTGGAGAAAGCAACATAGACCCCGTGTCTGCTTTCAGATCAGAGGACAAATACATTGTTTGTGTAGTATCTGTGCTTAGGGAAATGGGATCAGTCGGTGTCTTAGTCTGCTTGGACTCCTCTAACATAATACCATAGACTGGGTGGCTTATACTCAACAGAAATGTATTCCTCATAGTTCTGGAGACAGGGGTTCAAGGTCAAGGCACTGGCAGATTCAGTGTCTTGTGAGAGCCTGCTTCCTGGTTCATGGACACAGTCTTCTCACTGTGCCCTCATATGGCACAATGGAGTTCTCTGGGACCTCTTTTCTAAGAGCACTAATGCCATTCATTCATGAGACTTTGCCCTCTTGACCTAAGCACCTGCAAAGGGCCTTCTTCCTACTACCATCATACTGGGAAATGGGATTTCAACATGGGGATTTTGATGGGACACAAACATTCAGTCCGTAGCACTTATATGAATAAAATCCACGACTCATTTTAGTGGACAGTTTCAATATCCTTCCCCACCAGAATCCTTTAAGAGTTGCCAAAAGGTAAGTGGCCTCCTGTTACTGGAAGTGCTGGTGAGACGTGCAGTGGCTGAATGAGCTACTGTGTGATGTGCGAGGAGAATCACAGCCATGGGTGGTCCGCAGGTGGGGGAGGCTCAGTCCTCTGTGGAGCTGGTTGCAAAGGCTGACTCTTAGGCCCCATACTGGACCTGCCAAATCAGAATCTGCCTCTTCACATAATTCCCCAGTGATTTATGATTCCTCTTCACATGATTCCCAATGACACTAAAACTTGATAGGCACCGCTCCAAACACAAAACAAGTTTCCATTAATACCACAGATGTTACAACTCTTGCCGGCTAGTAGGGAAGAAAGATGGCTACAGTCCTTAACAGAGTTCTTAAACTTTTGTTATCAAGGTTAATGAGTTGTTTACTTAAACTAAGATGGCCTGCTTTATCTGAAGCCATTTATTGTGAAGCAGTAAATCACAGGCTGCTTCTTCTACTTCTTCTTCCCCCCCCCCCCCCCACAGAGGCATCAAAATTCTCAGAATGAACTAAGAATCAATTAGTTCTGAGCCATTGATACCTGTAGCCAGTTCAGTCCGATATTTGACTATGTTGCTTCTTTGCCACCTGTAGCTGGTGTGTAGCCATAGCACTGTTGGACGATAGTGGCTGTTGTGGACAGCTGTTGGGTTTGCTTGACAGGCACCTATTTCCCCTGTATTTCATGATAGCGCTTTTTTGGTCAGAAGTCTGCAGGTTGGTGGCACTGTCAATCAAGGTCCCCCTCCGACAGCCAAAGGTTGGCATGTGACCAAAACGGGGCCAATGGGACACTCTCTGATTGTGAGACTAACGTTCTTTATTCTGTCATAATAGCTGCCTCGATCCCAGAGCTCCTGGACTGCTGTGCTGCCCAAGGCCTGGAGGGCCAGCTTTTTTTTTTTGCTGCTACTCCATGTCCTTGCGATAGAGTTCATTTTATGTGCCGAAGGCAGCCGGAGCTCCTTTTGTTGATTCAAACCAAAGAACCACAGCTCAGCAAAGGAACCTAAATACGGTTCCTGTGATGGACAACCGATTTTGTTTCTAAGGACAAGGCAAGGCACTTAACAAAGCACCACAACTTACCAACCACTTTGTTTCATTCTCTGGGTGTGTTCTACATATAAACAATTGTAAGGTTGCTCAAATGTTAATTTATAATTCTTCTCCCTTACCATATTTTTTTATATTATGTGTATATCTGTGAAAAGTCTAATACTGATTACTGTATTTTTCGGACCATAAGACGCTCCGGACCATAAGACGCACCAGTTTTTAGAGAAGGGAAATGAAGAAAAAAAGATTCTGAAACAAATAGTGTCCTAAAATATTTTATGTGCATTAAAACCCAACATCACAGTCATAAACACATGTAATCAACCCTGTAAAGTAAACAGCAGCATTTAGAACCATTTTAGAGCTGGGCAAGCAAACAGAGACCACACAGAGGCGGGCAAGTAAAAAAACTTTTTTTTAAAAGTATATGTGTAGGCTATATTTGGACCATAAGATGCAGGGACTTTCCCCCCCCCCACTTCTGGGGGGAAAAAAGTGCGTCTTATGGTCCGAAAAATACGGTAATAATCATCAGGAGGCAACATCAACCTTGACTTCAGTGTGTTTTTTAGTTTTTAAACTTATGGTTTTGATCTTCAAATGCTCTGAGTGCACCCTAAGTGAGTTCAAAATTAATCCTCAGATGGCATGTGTAACTTGTTTGTTATATTAAGGTGACCAGATTTTAACATTGGTAAAGCAGGATACCATGGACCGGGGTTGGGGGGTGTGGTTCTTGATTAAAACTTTGGTCTATATGGAGCAACAAAAATTTTCATAGAACGCAAAAATAATATTGTAATATATATATATATATATATATATATATTTTAAATTTCAACGTAAGTACAATTTACAAATATAATAAATAAAAAATTATGTGTAGTATTTTATTCTTTGGAATATTTCTCATTTGAGTGAATTTTTTCTAGTAGATTGCTGTCGTTGTTTAAAAGGTCATGAAATTTTTTACAAGAATTTGTTACATTTGCCGAAACCGGTTTGGTTCAGTGGATAGAGCGTCGGTCTGCGGACTGAGAGGTCCCAGGTTTGATTCCGGTCAAGGGCATGTACATTGGTTGTGGGCACATCCCCGGTGGGGGGTGTGCAAGAGGCAGCTGGTGGATGTTTCTCTCTTATCAACGTTTCTAGCTATCTCTCTCCCTTCCTCCTCTCTGTGAAATATCAATAAAATATATTAAAAAAAAATTTGTTACATTTCACACATAAAATGGCTTTTAAAGTCGCAACACTTAATTGTGATTTTTTTGATGTCTACATTTTATTTACCATAGAAAAAAATGCAGTCAGTCGCAGCATTAGTTCCTGGTAAGTACAGCGCCTATTCCACAATTCCAACAACTGATCAACAATGCGAACTTCGATAAGCAGTTCTCGATAATCAGTTCTCAACAATTATTTGTTATTATTAAAGTTTAACATTATAAAATTAACAAAAATAATATAAAACTCATATCCTGGCTAAATAGCCACATGGCCACCGAAAACCGTATATTCCCTTCCCGTTCTCCCACTGTTCCCTAGCTTGTCGTGCGTTCTTTCAAAAAATCAGGACTTTTTTAAAACGCCACGGGACTGGGGACAAATTGTTAAAAATCGGGATTGTCCCGCCAAAAGCGGGATGTCTGGTCACCTTATGTTATATGGAAAACAATAATGTTAGTACAGGCTAATCCATTTAATGACTACCAAAGGATGTTACTTTATTGAGCAATTTTAGTTTTATTTATTCATAGAAGTGCATAAAAACTCACATACCTTTCCCATAAATGTATATTTTTATTCGTGAACCCAAAGGGCTGAAAGTGAATATGGATTAATAAAATAAATAATACTCCCTTATAAAATATAAATTGAATCAAGCCCAAAGGATAACTAAGATGAAGCTCCTATTTTTATAATGCCTTCAGAAAGTTTGGACCTAGATCCTGATGAAACACTGGCTAATGTAAATAAATAATCAGTACTCTTCAACCAATAAAAATAGAGATTAATATTTATTAGACATGTATTTATAGTAAATAAAAAAGGGTTTAAAAAGGGTGTAAAATACAATAATAAAAACCATATGATTGTATTTTACAATCAGTTATTTATAGTAGTGTTACATATAAATGGAAGTAGTCCAATGTCATACAGTGGTTAGCTCTGGGTAGTATAGTTTAGTTTTATTGATTTGTTTGATTTTCATTTCAATTATGTATATTTTCTGATTTTTCTATAAAACTATGTTTGGCTCTTATAACATGAAAAATAGGAAAAGGTTATTTTTACTTAAAAATAAATTAGAAAATCAGTGGTCTTTGCATATAAACTAATATGGGAAGGTATATCAAGGATTAGATGTTTAGACTAAACCTTGTTTTAACGTGTAGAAATTTTATAGAAACTAGAGGCCTTGTGCACAAAACTCGTGCACTTGGGGCAGGGAGTCCCACAGTCTGGCCTGTTCCCTTTTGCAGTTCCGGAGCCCTCAGGGGATGCCCAGCTGATGGGGAGCAGGCCTAAGCTGGCAGTTGGACATGCTTAGCACTGCCATGGAGGCTCCCCCCACTGCCTCTGCGCTCCTCAGCTGTGAGCCTGACTTCCGGCTGAGCAGCACTTTGCAGTGCTCTGCCTGTGAGAGTGAACTGACCACCAGGGGGCAGCTCCTGCGTTGAGGATCTGCCTTTTAGTGGTCAGTGCATGTCATAGCGACTGGTAATTCGACTGTTTGGTTGATTTTCATATTAGCCTTTTATGCCTGCGGGATCAGGCAGAAACTGGCTTTCTGACATCCCCCAGGGGTCCCAGATTGCGAGAGTGCACAGGTCAGGCTGAGGGACCCCACTAGTTCATGATCGGGGCCAAGGAGGGACGCGGGAAGTTGGCCAGCTGGGGAAGGATAGCGGTAGGGCTTCAGGGCATGTCTGGCCTGTCTTGCTCAGTCCCAATTGGCCACACCCCAGCAGCAAGTTAACCTACTGGTTGCAGCGTCTTCCCCTGGTGGTCAGTGCATGTCATAGCAAGCAGTTGAGAGGCCTTAGCATATCATTAGCATATTACACTTTGGTTGAACAGCTGACTGGATGACTGGGCACTTAGCATATTAAGCTTTTATTATATAAGATTATATAGGATTATATAGGATACTAAATTTTTCTGAGAATGTGGGAGAAGTCTTATTAGGTTATTATTTTGAATTAACCAATTCATTGGAACTTAAATTAAGAAAATATTTTTCCCCCCAACAGTTCTGTTTAATGCTATAAAAACATGCTACAGTTGGGGTTTTAAAAAGAAAGAATAAATTAAACGTGTGTTATAACAGACATTTCTGGTTTTGTGACCAGATTTTCTCAAATTTGTAGACAAATCCCCTGGGAATCTTGTGAAAGTGCAGATGGGTTAGGGATGAGGCCCGAGATTCTGCATGTTCCTCATGCTTCCAAGTGGAGCTACATGCTGCTGGTCCAGGGCCATGCTTTGAGTGGCAAGTGTCTAGACAGAAGTTGTCATTCTGAGTGATGTTAGAAATCACTCAGAGGCAAGGAAAAATGAACAATCAGTGAGCAAAGCTTTTGCAGCCCAGGGCAGAGAGCTGGGAGGATCCGAGCTTTCTGGGTCTGGGGCCTGAATGTTTGAGACCTAGGCAAGGTGGGATGTGGGTCAGAACATATGGAGATGAGCTGGGGAGCGTCTAATGGAAGCTGTCTGATCACATGGCTCTTTCTTACAAAATTATTTGATATAATTTTCCTGAAGATGCCACTGCTGGTTCCTATTACCCAGGGACTTAGAACTAAATAGAAGTTGGCAACTCTGGGGAAGGTATTTTGAGAGAACTTGCAGCTTGTGCGTATAGAGGGAGAGGAGGGGGAAGGTGGTGGTGAATCTGAAAGTTGGTGCTGACTCCTGAGTATGTGTGAGCCTGCAGTATAGGGACCATGCAGCATTTTGGGACCTTGAACCCTGGTGTGTCTGAGGGGAGTCCAGGTAATCTCTGACAGTCTGTCTGTGTGCTGACACCCTGGATTACAGCAGAACCCTATGGTCCCTTTTTAAGAACTTGCAAACAGTTCCAAAAGATTAGTGCTTTCTCTTTTCAAAATGGGAATTAGAATACCTTTACTAAGCTGCTGCCACAGTAGGCCAAAGCTGTGGGCTCCTGGCTTGAGGTGGAGTAGGGAAATTGAAGCAGAGACTGCTAGATCTCATTTCCCGACTGACTTGTGTTCTGAATCTGGAATGGCAGTCCCACAAACACACAAAAAAATAATTTGCATCCAAGATTCAAGAAAAGTTGCAGTCAAAGATTTGAAACAATCTTTTGAAATTGCGGGTTTAATAAATGGTGACAATTTTGAGAGCAAACACGAGGTCCGAAATATGGTTTATGCAGGCCAAAAAGTCATGTAAGTTCAGAAGCTTAGTAGTGTATGTTCTGTCTCTTAATAGTTCCTCTAACAGCTTTTAGTACCTTTGGTTCAGAGGAGGGATACTTAAAAAGAGAATTAGCCCTAATGATACTAGAAGAGAGCCTGCTTTTACTTTAGAAAGGAAGGCTGATCCCCCGGGCAGGGGTGGGGAGTCCCTGCTTGCTAAACTGTGGTTAAGCAAGCTTGGTTAAGGCGCCAGTGCCTGTATTAACTGAACAACCCCTTGAGCAAAATGGCATAGTCTTCTCTCTGTGCCTTGATGTTCTTAACTGTGAAATGGAAATGATAGGACCTATCTCTTAGGGTTATTGTGAGTCCATGTAAAGTGCTGACACACAGTCACTACTCAATAGATGACACTAATAACTGAAATTATATTCTTCTCTAGTTGGGCAGTCATGCGCCAATTATACCATTTCTCTGCAATTGTTTCTTTTACAAACAATGAGGATAATGGTCCCTATTTCACAAGCGAACATGGGTACAAAGGGATAGAAGCTGAGACAGATGCCAGATGATGGACAGGTGGAGCTTGAGTGCTGCTGGCTGGAATTGGGAACATCCTTGTGTTGCACAGCCATTTGCCTTTGCCTTCGGGAAACGGACTAGGATTCAGGTCCCTTCCCTTGTTTGATGACTCCAGGAAGCCATGATCAAGGCCAGACTGTGAAAGCAGGTGTGTAAGGAAGCCCTTTGCAGGCTACTGGGTCAGGGTGAAGAGAGGTGCTCTGGGCCCAGAACTTATCCTCCCCACTCTGTGAGGAATGGCAGGTGCAGGCCTTTGTGGCCTGAGTATAAATAAGCCTGCTGTGGTCGGGATGCTCCATCCTCTTGCCTAGAGATGCTGGAAGGTCTGCCCTGAGGGTAGGGCAGAGGGAAGGCAGATGGTGCTGCAGAAGTGAGGCTTGCTGGTGTTCCCTCCACGCGGACAGCCAGAACATTTGCTCCCCCAGCCAAGGTGAAAAAACGGGTGAGGGTGCCTTCCTTCATGGCTACAATGTTGGGGGGGGGGGGGGAAGGCGCTGAGCAACTCCTTCCACAACTTTATTTTTTAAGTTAAAGAAAAGTATAGTTTTGTAAAATATATGCAGTAAGTGCATAAAACATTAAGTATATTGCTCAATAAATTATCACAAAGTAAACATGCATCTAACCATCACTTAAGAAATAGAATAGCCAAAACCGGTTTGGCTCAGTGGCTAGAGCGTTGGTCTGCAGACTGAAAGGTCCCAAGTTCGATTCCAGTCAAGGGCATGTACATTGGTTGCAGGCACATCCGCGGTGGGGGGTATGTGGGAGGCTGCTGGTAGATGTTTCTAGCTCTTATCCCTCCCCTTCCTCTCTGGGAAAAATAAATAAAATATGTTTTTTTAAAAGAAAAGAAATAGAATAATTATTAACCAATGCCACCCCAGTAAATTGAATTAAAAAATAGAATATTGCCAAAACAGGGAGCCCTCTGTGGACCACTTTTCTAACATGACCACCTGGGTGCCTGCTCAGTTAATCAATATCCTGACTTTCAGGTAACCACTGCATTGCTTACCTTATAGCTTTTCCACCTGTGAGTACTTTAGTAGCTTGTTTTGCTCAACATTTTTGTAAAACTTGTCTAGATTATCATAACTGTCTGAACTTTGTTCATGTACTTTCCGTGTACACATAGCATAGTTTACAGTGTTTCAGTGACGATGATGATGGACATTTAGGTATTTATAGCTTTTGGCATTTATGAATAATGCTGCTGCGAGCATTCTTTAATATGTCTCCTGGTGAATATATACTTGCATTTGGTTGGGTTTACCCCTTGGTATTGACTTGATATGTTATACCATTATGCATGTTTTTGACTTGAACAGATGATACCAGATTGCTCTCCCCACAGCTCTGCAGCCGTGCCTTTGCCATAAATCAAGTATCCATTTCTGCATGGGTTTGTTTTAGGGCTTTCTGTTTTATGCTATTGATATAATCATATATGTTTGTGCCAAAACCACACTGCCTTAATCACTATAACTTTAGAATGTGAGATGATATTTGATATCTAGAAAAGCAAGTCATCTTACTTTTCCTTTTTCTTTTTTATTCAAAAGCATCGTGTCTACTCTTAACTCTTTGCATTTCCCTATAAGTTTTAAAACCACTGTGTCAAGTACCATAAAAAAGTCTGTTAGAATTTTGACTGGAAGTCTTTTCTTAAAGAAAATATATTTTATTGATTTTTTTTTTTACAGAGAGGAAGGGAAAAGGAGGCTGCAGGAAAAGACAAGAGTCTGCTCATTTAGGGAGGCAGAACTTGGAGTCACAGTGTGTATCCAGAAGCTGGTGAAATGAAATAATTCTGGTTCCATAATGACTGAAAGGGTTCCTACTTGCTCCCAGACAATGCCAATTTGCGGATGATGTTCATGAGTTACCTTCCTCCCTTCCCTGGTTTTACTCTGCCTACCTGTAAGACTGTGCTTGACTGAGCACACAGGAAGACTTGGCTGTAAATGTGAAGCAGCAGGAGACCAATGGTTTGGTAGTTTGTGGTTAGAGTTAGGGGATTCCTTTTGAGCAAACATGTGCGTGACCCAAAAGAGACAAGGTTGTGAGCTTCCAGTAAAATGCTGAACTTGTATCATCGACTGTGCCTTGACTGTTTCTGGAAGACTTCTGAAAACATCCCCCAAACAGTAATCATTTGCTATATTTAAAACATAAATGAAGCAAGCTTCTCTAAACAATGAAACTCTAACATTGGATTATACCTCGGCATGCTTGCTGGGTAGAGTTGCTTCAGACCCTTGGCTGAGCTCTGCAATTGGAGAAAGACATCAAGGCCGGAAGCTGTGTGTTATCCTGACCCCTTTGCTAACAGCTTCATGCTGGGAGCTGTCTGGCTACGGCTGCCAGCAGGTGTCTCTCTTTCCGGACCCAGGACCTGCCCACATTCAGAGGCGTCATGTGCTCTGGCTGTTGGAGTTGACGCAGGAACAATTTTCTTTTGTTTTTGAAGGCTGTGACTGTGGGCATAAGGGGAGAGAGACTGACGACAGTGATACCTTTGGTTACTATAGATGAAGGAGGTTACTTGTCCCTTTTGTTGAAACTAAAAAAAGGATCTGTCAGACATGCCGTTAAAATTATCTTTGTTTTTTTGAAAAGTCGAATTGAAAAGGTTAGATATAGCTACTTCCCAACTGGTCCCTCTGGGAGGGTTTGGAGCAATTACAGGGCAGAACTACATGAATCAAAATAAAGCCAAATATACAGAAGACACATTGAATAGGTAGTAGCCCTTTCTTTTTCTGAGTTCTCTGGATAGATGCTTAATCAGGAAAGGGAGACTTACCTCTGAAGACAGTGATCAAGATGTGTTTTCTGTCAGGGAATGAAGGCACTTGCACATCTTTTGTGTTCTCTTAGGATTCCCATATCAGAATAAGAAACATGTGGGTTCCTATACTGGTTTCCAGTTTGTTGCTAGTGGTTGGTGTCCAGAGAGCTTTGCAAGATGCAAGGCCTATTCCTGGTGCATGGGCACCTATTCTCTCATGCCCCTTCTCCCGTATCTGGTCGTCTTACATGTTCTCGTTCTCCAAAATTTGAATAAAAAAATAATAACGTTCAGATATTGCATTCATCCTATTGGAGAGATATTTGCAAACCCAGATAGATTCATGAGGTCATAAACCTGAAGTGAAGGACTGGAGCTCTGAGGTTAGAATTTCAGGAGTCAGCTAGTTGGTGGGAGGGTTTGAATGGTTTTTCTCCTTCCCTCTTTCCTCTCTTCCTCCCTTCTCTCCTTTAGAAGTCATACTAGTACTTGTTTTCCAGGAACTTACATCCTAGTCCATGACAATATCACACATAAACTACATTTGAACAGTAATACCAATATAACTGCACCATTTATTCAGTATTTATTTAAACAATGTATTTAAACAATGTATGTCTTATCACATTGAATTCTTAAAACAGATCTGTGATGGTAATATTATTCACCACATGTTTAGATGAGGAAGCTGAGGCCTAGAGATTAAGAGCTTAGCCGATATCCACACATCTACTAAATGGAAGTTGTCAAGCAGGTCTGACTTCCAACTACTTTGATAATTCAGCCCTACATGTGCCTTGAATAAAATTTGGACTTGAAGAGAAGTAAAATGATAGTGAGGGAAACTTTGTGGAGTTGATGGGACTTCAGTTGGGGATGGAAGAAGTAGGCAAGTGAGTGTCATTTATGGCCTGATTATGCCCTCAGTTCCCATCCGTTCTTTCCCTCAGCAGCAGTAGCCATCGCATTGCATACATGAGAGTTCGGAATGTGGTAGTTTTCCACTGTAAGTAGAAACTATAATAGTTATCATTAATCACTGCATGCCGCTCTGTTTCCTCTGGGGGGCTTCTTTTAGATGCTGATAAATCTTTGTAATTAGCTGTAAAAATGATGAAAAGTAGGCTTTATGTTTTAATCATAAGCCACTCGGGCCTTTGGCATTTGTGTGATAGCTTGAATTCCTATTTTCCTTTACCAAATTGCATTGAGTTTATGGCATTTTTAGTAGATCTCCTGTAAGTCCACAGAGCTCAGGATTGCAAAAGCTATGAGTTGTTTCCAGTAACTCAATCACAAAAAGCAAAAAAAAAAAAAAAAAAAAAAAAACCCAAATAAAATAAAAAATCAACACATTGTTAGTGGTTTACTTTCCCATGTGTTGGTGAGATATTAAAGACCTTTGCAGATAATTCAATTCAGGCCTGGTTCTAAGAATAAAAGCTGGCACATTGATCAGTGAGGGAGACATCCTCCTCCTCCCAGAAACTAAAATGAACTCTTCCAAAAGCTGGGGAGAAGAATCACACTATAATTGGCTTTTAGTGTTAAGATTAGCATTAGAACAGGTTCAGAACATAAAGGCCACAGCTGGAAAAAAACAAGCCTCAGCTAAGGTTTTCTGATGGTTGTGGCCTATCAGTCATTTCCAAACTTCAGCATTGATCAGAATAATTAGGGAGGCACCCACAACTCAGACTGCTGGGCCCCAGGCTAGAGTTCCTGAGTCTTAGGTCTTGAATGGGGCCTGAGATGTACACTGCTGACCAGTTCTAAGGCGATGCTGATTCTGCCGGGACAGGTACCACATTTTGAGAGTCTGACTTCCAGGCCCAGCTCCATGCTAACCAGGTGTGTGACCTGAAGCCTTCTTCGAAACACCTGCCTCTCCTCTGGTGCAGGCTTAAGAACCATTGTGATATATCAACTAGCACCTGCTATTTATAATATTTCATTGGTCCTTCCAGTTTGAGTAGGATCAGCTTTGTTTACAACATTGATGGAGATTTTCAATTTCTAGGGACCTCTGAAGATGAACCAATGCTACCCTTTATATCAAAATATATTATTGACCTATCTTCAAGAAAATACTGGCACAAGAACAGACATATAGATCAATGGAATCGAATCGAGAACCCAGATATCAACCCAAATCACTATGCTCAATTAATATTCGACAAAGGAGGCACGAATATACAATGGAGTCAAGACAGTTTCTTCAATAAATGGTGTTGGGAAAATTGGACAGACACATGCAAAAAAATGAAACTAGATCACTAACTTACACCATTCACAAAAATAAACTCAAAATGAATACAGGACTTAAACATCAAATGGGAAACCATAAAAATACTAGAAGCATCCACAGGCAGCAAAATCTCAGACGTATGCCAAAAGAACTTCTTCACCGATACTGCCCGTAGGGCAATGGAAGCTAAAGAGAAAATAAACAAATGGGACTTCATCAAAATAAAAAGTTTTTTTACAGCAAAAGAAACCATCAACAAAACAATAAGAAAGCCCACGGTATGGGAGAACATATTTGCAAATAACACCACTGATAAAGGTTTAATCTCCAACATTTACAGACAGCTTATACAAATAAATAAAAGGAAGATGAATGATCCAATTAAAAAATGGGCAATGGACCTAAATAGAATATTTTCAAAAGAAGACAGAAGGAAGGCCAAAAGGCACATGAAAACATGCTCAAAGTCACTAATTGTCCGAGAGGTGCAAATCAAAACAACAATGCGGTACCATCTCACACTTGTCAGAATGGCCAACATCAACAAATCAACAAACAACAAGCGTTGGTGAGGTTGCGGAGAAAAAGGAACCCTCGTGCACTGCTGGTGGGAATGCAGACTGGTGCAACCACTGTGGAGAACAGTGTGGAGTTTCCTCAAAAAATTGAAAATGGAACTCCCATTTGACCCAGTAATCCCACTCCTAGGAATATATCCCGAGAAACTATCAATAGAAACACCAATCAGAAAGGATATTTGCACCCCTATGTTCATAGCAGCACAATCTACAATAGCCAGAATTTGGAAACAGCCTAGGTGCCCGTCAGCAGATAATTGGATCCAAAAACCATGGTACATCTACACAATGGAATACTATGCTGCCATAAAAAAGAAGGAATTCTCATCATTTGCAGCAATCTGGATGGAATTGGAGAACATCATGCTGAGTGAAATAAGCCAATCAATGAAGGAGAAACACCACATGACCTCACTCATTGGTGGATGATAAAGATCATTATAAACTGATGAACCAAGAGACAGATATAGAGAAAGTAAAGCAACAGGCAGACTGTCAAATAACAGTGGGGAGGGGAGGAAGAGCTGGAGGAGATAATAGATCAACCGAAGGACTTGTATACATGCATATAAGTACAACCAATGGACACAAAACTCTGGGGAGGGAGGGGATGTATGGGAGGGAGGGAGGGGGGCAAAAAAAAATTAATAAAATATATAAAAATAAATAAATAAATAAATAAATAAATAAATAAATAATAAATAAAAGAAAATACGGTGTTTCAATGGTGTTTTTATGAGGCTGAGAGATCTGTAGCATACTTACGTCTGGACACACATCAAGGATTAGTAAGAAGCTCGCTGAACCTGCAGGGTTGAGGCCCTGTTTTGTTCTGATTAGTTGCATGCTAACTGCCGAGCCAATCAGCTCACCTGCCTTCTGGCTTGGTCTCTTGGTATTTCTGAGAGTCCTTACAGGGGCAGCAATATGAAATATCATATCTCAACTCTCTGGAATGAATTTGTGGGCTTCAGGGCTCTCAAACCAAGGATTCATGCAATTAAAAAAAATAGATAAGTAAAAAAATAAACAAAGCCAAACAGAGACTGTAGAGTCAAGAGAAAAGATACAGTATGTATGAAAACTCTGGAAGAAGCAGTGCCAGTTCATGCCTCAACTTCCCCAGACATGTGAGCCTGTGTGAGCTAGGATGAGCTTTCTGTGACTTGTGATTAGTAGAGAAGATCTAGCAGTTGTCACTAAAAAACTTCAAAACAGCATCCTTTGTCTTTAAACCCCAAATTCTAGCAGCTGCCAAGGAAAGTACAGATAATTATAACTACATTTACATCGCAGAACTGTTGCTTTTGTAATAGAGATACCATATAAACGAAGAGGGACTAAGTGGTCTTATATGTGTTTCTTTTCATCCTCGATCAACTCTTAGTAGTTTTAATAATTACTAATGTTAGCTGTTTGCCACTGGATTTAAAATAGATTTTTGTCAGATAATTTTCACTTGTGAAAAAGTCAAATATTTAAATCAGCTTCAAGAATATTAAGGAATAACCCCCCCCCTTCTTCCCTATCAGCTCCATAAAAATAGGCTTTCGGTCCAATATCTATAATAAATATGAATGTTTTTCTCTGGCCATCTCACTGCAAGGGGATAGATCCCACAGCCAGACACAAGCTTTGCAGAGTGTGTGAGGAGATCTGGGCCAGTTGTCCCATTTAACCCAACACTTCTGGAGAAAACCTGAAAAAAGATATGCAGTAACTCTCTGGTGATCCAAACTGTCGTAACCTCAGTCTCCAACTCACATGACATTTGCTTACTTTCTTTCCAATGGGGTGATTAGTTATTTGTCTTTATTTAGTGCTCTAAATAAGGAGCCAAAAGAAGTAGGAGCAGCTGGGGCCAATTTTTGAATTTAAAACTAACAGAGCAGTTTGGCTATCTGATGGGGAACTGAAGAGTGACTTTTCTTTAACGTTGTCATCACCACAGTGTCCAACCTGCTCTGTTCCAGATGTGCAACATCTGGGCTTTGAAGGGTGTGATTAGGAAATCAAACAAGACACGTAGACATCCAAAATGAGATAAGAGGCTCCAACAGATTACTTTCGTTTTCTTATGTAGTTTCTTTCATCTGATTCTGTCAAAGTTTGTTGGAAACTTCTGTCTGGAAAGCAGAATGCCTCTTTTACAAGCAAGGCAGCAAAGGTAAAGAGAGTTATATTGTCTGAGATAATTAAATGTGCTGCATAAGAATCCACATGAAAAATCCCCTAAATCCCTTCACATAGAATGTCCTCAGGTAATCAGGTGGATTAAACCAAAATCCTCCTCCTGGCCCTACAGGGGTGGGCGGGAAGAATCGAGTTTCTTCTTAGAAGACATTTTCTTTCTTCCCTGATTGGGGCTGTTTTTCCTTCAAAATATATAAAGTAAACATTATTTTTCTTCCCTATGTTAGAGGGAAGAGTTAACAACTCCACTGACAATTTCAAATGACAATAAAGGATACACAGCAACTTTGACCAGTAAAGGCCTATTTTCCGCTTCAGTAGGGGTTCTTTGGGGTTAAAAGAAGTTGATCAACTATTAGTCTGTTCTTCATTAAAACTCTCCTTCTTGCCCTAGCCAGATTGCTTAATGGTTAGAGCATAGGCCTATGGATGGAAGGGTCCTGGGTTCGATTTCCATCAAGGGCATGTACCTCGATTACAGGCTCCTCCCCAGCCCGGGGCCCTGGTCAGGGCACGTGCAGGAGGCAACCAATGGATACGTTTCTCTCACATCCATATTTCTTTTCTGTCCTTCTTTCTCTCTTCCACGGTCTCTAAACATCGATAAAAAAATGTCCTCGGGTGAGGATTAAAAACAAACAACCCCCCAAAACAACAATAACAACAAAAAGACTCTCCTTCTTTGATCAACCAGTGAACATACATATATGCATAGTCCATAGACACAGACAATAGTGTGGTGAAGGCCTGGGGCAGGGAACAGGGGCATGATGGAGGGGGTCAGTGGGGAAAAAACGGGGGACATCTGTGATACTTTCAGCAATAAAGATAAATTAAAAACAAAACAAAACAAAACAAAACAAAACAAAAAAACCCTCTTCTTCTTCTTGTAGTTGACACTATCACCTCTAAAATATTCCTGAGGTTACATACCAAGTCTGGCTGAAGCTAGTTGTCTCAGTTGAATATTAGTATAATCCTAATCCTGGAGCAAGCACCCTTGGTCAAATAATCATTGAATTATTTATTGAGATACTCTTCATGCTTACATGCTATTAAATTAATAGGGGCAGCTAATCTAGTCCTTGTTCACAACCTGCTCAGTGAGATAATGCTAGTACAGATTAAACAATGGGTAATAGTAAATGGCTGCCTATCATTAATACTATGTTAGATGGTGTAGATCAAAACTCTTTAGAATTTCATGCAACAGGCTGCACTCATGATAAATGGCAACAAGAGCATGGGATTGTTCTGGGATTTAAGGTTTCATCTCAGACCAGGTACCTCACCCCCTACATCTGCCTGAAAAATGTGTACATTTTGTCACAAGATAGACTGGTTTGGGAAAATGGCAGCTTCAGGCTAATGCATCATCCTGACTGAGGAAATAGAATTTGAATCCTACTTATTGTGCTTTGTTACCTAAATTTTATGCTCATTGGAAAGAATATTTATCCATAATCTATTCCAGCCTTTCTTATTGTTATAAAAGAAGTCTCTGAAAGGTAAGATGGCTACTTACCTGAGGGAAGTATAGGACTCAGTGATGGAGAGAGCACTTTGGGATTGGGAGAATTGCCTGCGAAATCAAATTTAGGTAAAAGGATAGCCCAGCAGCCGTATGTAAATCATTCCCCAGTGTAGAAACAATAGTGGGCACTGGATAATTCAATAGAAAACATTAGTCATTTATCACCCTTAATTATCAGTCATCTCTAACTGCATCTGGTTTGCATTTTTTATTAGAAAGTTTTTTGGTTGGACCCAGGCATTTTTTTTCTTCCATTCCTGATTTCATTTTGTTATTCTTTGAAAAATTCCATCACTAATTCCCATGATGTGAGGAGGTTTCTATTTCATAAGGCACAATAAATCAAGCAGCTCCTCTGTCGTAACGTCGTCCTTACTGTGCATTTGTCAGAGGCCCTGGATCGCTGAGTTTACTTAAGGTTAGAGAGTCAGGCTGCTTTGAGGACAAGCTCAGCCATGGCCGAGGGTATGCACGTAGCCCCGCCAGAGGAGTCGAAGGTATACAACTTCAGTCAACTTGAGAGAGAACAGCTGCTCTGGGAAAGTCAAGTGGCAAAAACCAACCCTGAGACATTCTGAAGTTCGTGTGTTTCTGTCCTGCTACTCTGGCCAGTGTATGGTGGCCGAGCTGTCCTTTTCTGTGTAATAGTCTCTTGTAAAATAAAAGTAACAACTAATATTTACCATGAATTACCTATAGGCTCTACATTGTGCGATGTGCTTTTTTATTCATTGATATATTCAATTCTCACAATAGCCCCTTGGAAGAGATAAATATTGGTCCATAGATCTTTCAGATGCGTGAACTATGACATTAGAAAGGCATGGTTGCTTGTTTCATATCTCAACTGGGAATTCCCTGGACCATGAAGGTGAATAAATCAGAACCTCAAACCTGCATGAAGTTGGCCTAGGCCACAGTTTCTCCAGAGGGAATCATCTTTACTATGAAAGTCCCATGACATGATAAGTAAGCCCCATGTTTTTTCTCACCATGATATGTGGTTTCTTTGTACTGAAATTGTAAGTTTATGTAGAAGGCAGCAGGGACATAGTGATCACCAGAGTGTATTGGGCTGCAGAGAGCTTCGGTGGTGGCTACTTGATCCTAGTGTCCCTAGGAAGGAAATACCCTGTTTCCCCGAAAATAAGACAGTGTCTTATATTAGTTTTTTCTCCCAAAGTTGTGCTAGGTCTTATTTTCAAGGGATGTCTTATCTTTCCATGCACTAGGTCTTATTTTCGGAGGATGTCTTATTTTCGGGTAAACACGGTAGCTGGGCAGGCTACTAGAGCTGCCATCATGGAGAGTAAGGGCCAGTCACCGTTTCCTGACCTTAACTCACAGATTCAAAGCCTTTTGATGGAAGGGAAGGACCTTTTATTATCGCTTTAAGAAATGCCATAAATCTTTCTGTAAGTCTTTTCTTCTGCAGCCATTTGATAGATGACTGTGCATGTGAAAAAGGAAATACCCAGTACTTCCAGGAATTACTAGATACCGATTCTTAATTATGTGAATTCCTATGACCTAACCTACCCACTCTAGCCCACCAGTGAAGACGGGGATTTTCAGTGATCATAAGACAGACATAGAAGCCCAAGTTTAACTCACAGTGAGCCCAGTTGGTCCATTGACCCATTCTATGGTTATTTCCTCAGTTCTTGAATGTATCATTGGGGTAATTGGAATGTATACTATGAAGCTTATTGTCAATACCACAAAATAGCATATATATCAAATTGCATATATATCAACATATGTGTAACTCCATCTAGTGAAAAAAAATCTGCATTATTAACCAGTACACTTAGTATTGGCAACAGTCAGAATCCCCACATTAATTCTCTGACCCATGTAGTAAGGGGCAGTAGAGAACAAAATGGAAGCTTCTGGAACTTCCCATCACTAAAGTATAGTAATCCAAAAGCAATATCATATCCCTGGAAGAATTTGTAAAGATTAGTGCCACCCTCATAAACTCGGAAAGGTTCAGAATAATGCCTTCACATCCCTATTTAATTTACTTGATTAAAAAAAAATTAATGCAGAAATTGGCTGGATCTTGGATCCAGGTGGCACATCCAATTGCAGCTACAATCCCAGATATGGTATCTCTATGGCAGGGTGGGGAATGTCCAGCCTGTGGACCCACTGTCAATGTGTGTGTAGCAAATAGGAATGCTGTATGGGGCCTCTGGCTAGTAGCTCTCTAGGCTTTTAGAGCAGATTTATGCCTTCCTCTGTTCATAATTGTTCTTTTGAAAACAGCATCTGGCTTGTTACTGTACCATGAAGAGAATGACTGCCTAACCATGGGACACCATGTGACTCTGTGACTTGAGCTTCCCATCATGAATTGCATGTTGTCTGACCCATTCGGCCACAAGGTTGGGTGTGTACAGCACCCTCTACAAGTTGAAGTGAAATATATGAGACCGAGCTTGGACAGGTCTAGAAGATACTACCATGTTTCCCCAAAAATAAGACATCCTCCGAAAATAAGACCTAGCGCATGGAAAGATAAGACATCCCCTGAAAATAAGACCTAGCGCAACTTTGGAAGAAAAAATTAATATAAGACACTGTCTTATTTTCGGGGAAACAGGGTAGTAAGATGCTGTAACAAGGGGTTCAGACTGTTTCAAAACTGATTCCTGTTGTGTTGCCTCCTCATTCTCAATTCATGCCCAGTGGAGTTCCTTAGAACCAAATCAACAGGGAGGAAAAATCTCAAGCTTAATTTACAGATGGCTTTGCATATTATACCAATAGCATCAAAAGTGGATATCTGTCTAAGAGCTGTGACTCAGAAATATATCCTATTTTTCTGTTTCTTTGAACTCAGGTAATACAGTACACAATATTATTGTGATATGATATGTTGTATTGTAATTTCATTATTATTTACGAGTAGCTCTGCACATGAACCCGTGAGCCAGTAGCTCGATGCTACCCTACCCTCCAGTAGCTCTCTGCCCACTGCCCCACCCTCCTGTAGCTCCCCACGTCCTCCCCCAATTGCTTGCTGCCCTGCCCTCGTGTAGCTCTTTGCCACCTGCTTGTAGCTCACTGCCCCACCCTCCTGCTGATCATAAAGACCATTTGCATATTATATCTTTGTTATACAGGATTATAATATCAATTGCATATTATAATATACATGTAATAATTAATATCAAACATTCACTATGTGTTTTCTTCTTTGAAGACTTGGTTGCCACCCTGTAGACTGTTGCCCCAAATTATTATTATGTTCACATTTTCTAATTTGCTTTTCATTTTGAAAATGAGTCTATAAGCATGTCCACTGTTCTTTAAAATTCTTTAATTATTATCCATTTTGATCTACTTTATATAAGGTCTCAGTGTTCTAGAAATGAGCTAAGGGACTCCTATTTCATTTCTTTCTTTCTTTCTTTCTTTCTTTTTTTTTTTTTTTTTTTTTTTTTTTTACCATTTTGGAATTTCGTACCTTCTGATTTATTTTCTGAATTCTCAGCAAACTTTCACCATTGGTTAAATGTTCTTTTTTACTAGCCTGCACATTCCAGTAGGACAGGAAACTGATTTGGTTTCTGACACACAGTACCAGTGAGCATATGCCAGGAAGTGCTCCAGACTCATTATTCATGAAATGGATAGTTATCCATTCTTATTTCATTTGAGGGCTAGGTCCTTTTACCATTTTTTCTTTGGTCTCTTGCCATTTCAAATTTCTTTGCCTTCTAAACATATCAAACATTAGGAAAAATATTTGCTATGTGAGGTAGCATAATATATTTAATATGAGAAAGGCTGGTCCCTGTGACCCTAAATATGTCTCAGGGTCTGCCATGTATGTATGAAAGCCCGCAGAATCAGTAACCTATAGACCAATCCTTGACCCAGTGAGATTCTTCAATCAATTCACATCCTGGCTATGGTCAAGCTGATGTCTGCCAATTGACTCTTTTCTGGACTCAGAGGTTAAACAAATGGATGAGAAGTGATATCAGAGGTCTATGATTTTAATAATCAGAAGAAAATGTGCATAAATTATTCATATTAAAAAGGTACATTTTCCAGTCTCTACTTCCTGTGATGATTTACTTAAAAGTAATAGACTCAAATGAAGAAGTACTCCATTCAAATATCATCCAAATATTATAACCACAAATGAAATTTTGCCCATTTTATTCATTGAATCGTGAACGAATCACTTATACTTCCATTATTACCTACGCACATTTGTTTAACTTGGTTCTAGGCAAACTTTACTTAAGCCATACTGAGTGTAAGAGAAGAACGTGTAGGTAGTGGCATCCCACCCATGCAATTGTTCAAGCTGGAAACCTAGACATTACAAGCTAGTAACCTAGACATTATGCTTGTCTGCTGGCCTTTTCCCCATTTATGTATATATCCTCATCAAATCATCTGTGTATTTTGTCAGTTTTACCCCCTACTACCTTTACTATAGAATCCATCTCCTTTACTATAGAAAGATTTCTATTACTCTGGTTCATAGTCTTATTTCTCACTTAGGTTACTGCTTTTACTTCTGTTCTCCCTGTTTTCACTGTTTTCCAAACCACAGCCATGTTAAGCCAGATCATTCATCTTCGTACCTAAAGCACTTCAATAAGCCCACGTTATTTAAACAGTTAAGTTCATGCCTCATGGCACCACTTACCAAATCTCTCATATTTGGTTGTTGTTCATCTCTTTAGTCTTGGGTCACTTCCTCCATACTCTAAGCTGCATACTATCTTGTGGCTTTAGACCTTTGTACAAACTACTTCTTCTATATGACGTGAGTTTTTCTCTCTCATTTGTGCAGCTAAAACCCTTTGCTTTTACTAGCGTTGAGCCATCACTTAGGGCCGAGCTTTCCCTCCCTCTGAGCTTCCCATAGCTTCCTGTATAGACCTTTGTCGTGACATTATTCACATTGTGTTTACTTCTCTCTATTTTTCTGTCTCCTCTCCACACCCTCCTCCCAAAGAATTACATCATCTGGAAGCAGGAGCTGAGCCTTGTCTGTGCCTAGTGTGGTGCCTGACACACAGAGATGTTTCAATAAACAGTTATTGAATGAATAAATTAGTGAATAAAAAGAAAGGAGTAAACATCCAAAAGTCTCCTTCTCTTTATGAGTTCATAAACCTGGCCAAGGTAGTAGTTTATCAATTACAAACCATCACAAGCTCTGGGAAAGAACTCACTTTGTTCTCACTGAATACATTTCTTCAAAGACATAAATGACATTAAGTATTTTGTAAATGAACCCTCTGGAGTGCAAGAAGGAATATTATATAGGAAACTATTAAACAACCTGAAACAAAAAGCAAATCACTTCCCAACCACAAATTGCAAATGAAAGAAGAGAAATTCTCAACCAATATTAAAACTTACTTTAAAGTAAATACTGCCAACATTTTACAGGGAGGACACAACCAGGGACCAAAATGGTAGAATGAAGACCAATGGTAAACTAAAGAACATTAGCCAAGGGAGGTAGGGAGGTGGGGGGAGGGGGAGCGAAAAGCCAGGAAGCCCTCTGGGGTAGTGAGTGAAAATGAAATAAGTTTAAGAGTTTTACAAACATCTAATTTCTACAGACTTGTGTCATTGTTTTTGTTTTTTTCCTGTAAGCTGATCCTGGAGAATTTTCCTTTGCAGAAAGAGGTTACGGCTGCCATTTAATCATGGTGCATGCTTACTCATATCCTACACAGGTTCTTAATGATGAACAAAGAAAAGCCCAGATGAGGCCAGGGCATGCTGGGCATGCTTTGAAGCTAGGTAACAATAAGTAGGCCCACTGAGAGAGCTAACTTGAAAAGTGGATTCTTCTCAATGTACATCCCCAAAAGGAAAGGCAGAGAGTTTCTCTTTCTCCTCTTTTGCAAACCTCTCTGCTTTCAGGACTATCTTAGTGTTTCCCACCTCCTTGTAGTGTTCCCCAGAAATCTCAGCCACCTCAGCCATTTTCCCTGATTTTCTCAGAGCTTTAGAATCAGACTATTCAGTTGTTCATATTACTATGTTAAAGTTATTGCTAATTATGTTTTTGTGTGTAAATGTCTTCCTAGTCAGATTTTCCCTCTGCCAAAAAGGGAATTGACTTTTAAAAATATTCCTGACAGTTTTTAGCACAATGTATAGTGCACCTGGTAAGCGTTCATTAAAAATTATAGTTCAAATGAATTAAATTGAACAAAAGGCATTTAATGACAAACCATTTCCCACTTGTAAATTTATTTTTAAAAAACAACAATAAGAATGTGACATCTTTAAGTATTTTACAAGTACTTTTATTCCCTTTCTTGTTTTCCAAATTAGAAGTGGGCCTTATGCCACGCCAGTAGTTTTCAATACTGGGTGCACATTTAAATCACAGGGGGAATTTAAAAATACAGATGCCAAGGCTGCTGCCTAGCCCAGTGGTCGGCAAACTCATTAGTCAAACACATGTGGCTCGCAGGCCGTAGTTTGCCGACCACGGGCCTAGACCAATTCAACCAGAAGAAACAAAGGAATTTAAAAGGGGCCCTGAGTGATTTTTACCTGCAACCAGTGTTAAAAAACAGAGTGCTGTACCGTACCATCAACTGATGAGTCAGTCAATGGGGACAGTATAAGGTATCAGGGTGTCCATGGAAACTGCTCCTGTGTGTGGGCTTCCGCCAGCTATTTTAAGTGTGCCATGCTGTGTATGAGTGTTAGGCTTCTTGAATATTCCAATACCCACCCTTTGATGTGTAGGTACTTTTCTTTTGGACATCTATTTATAGGACACAATATTAGTATCTTTTCACTACAGAGTTAAGTGGGGCAACAAATGTCCAAGAAGTTTAGGCAGTTTTTAGTGAGACCAGAAGTTGAGGTTGGTCTTATAGGCTAAAAGGAAAAAGAATTGACTCTGTTAGGAAAAATCAAATCCCGAACCATTTTCATCTGAAACCCACACCATTTTTAAAAAATATATTTTATTGATTTTTTACAGAGAGGAAGGGAGAGAGATAGAGAGTTAGAAACACCGATGAGAGAGAGTCATCGATCAGCTGCCTCTTGCACACCCCCTACTGAGGATGTGCCCTCAACCAAGGTACATGCCCTTGACTGGAATCAAACCGGGGACCCTTCAGTCTCCAAGCCGACGCTCCATCCATTGAGTCAAATCGGTTTCGGCGCCACACCATTTTTTTTATATCTAACCTAGGTGGTTACGTCTCAAGGATGAGGATTCATTCTCAATTATTTGGATAATTGCATAAATTCCTAGTTTTGCTTCTTGAATTTACAGACCAATGTTATAATACCTTATTTTGCTCTTATTTTAAAATCATTTATTGAGCTTTTACTGCATACCAGGCTCTCTGCAAAGATCTTTAAACAGAATTTCATTTAATTGTCAGACTATCCATTTTGAGGCATGTGCTAGTGTAACACCTACTTTATACACAAGGAAACAGGCTTGAGAAGATAAAATATTTACCAGGGTCACATAATTACTCAGAAACGAAGACAAGATTAACGCTCAGGTCTGTCCAAAGCTCTAACCTCTGCACTGTGCATGCAAGGAAAAACTTCTACCTCCTGGTGCTGCTGAATAAACTCTTGAATAAAATGCTAACCCTGAAATCCAACGATGATGGAAAAGATATAAATTGGAGGAGGCTTCCTCTTCATTTAAGTTCAACTGTAAGTCATTTTTGAATTTATGTCTGCTGTAATTGTGTTGGTAACTTTCCACTAGAATGTGTTTTGGATGATCTTGTAAAATTTCTAAGAAAATTCATGGGATTTCTTCCACTCCCCACCCATTTAAGATGGGGAAGAGCAGCAATGTGGCTTTCATGCTAAGTTTAGTTATAAGGAAATTATGGAATATATTAACACATATAGTATTTATATAACACATATAATATTTATATATAAACCATATAGTATTTATAATTCTATGTGCAAATACAATGCCAGTTCAACAACTGTTTGCTGAGCATGCTGTGCTGTTTCACGCCTTGGTGGGTGGGTGTGCACAGGCTGTTTGCTCTGGCTGGCCATATGCCCCCTGCCCTCCTCTTGGTCATTTCTACTTGTCACATTTCAGCGGGGTTCTCTGAGAGCTCAGACATGTTTCCCCTTGTTGAACTCTTTTAACCCCCGACTCCCTGGTGGCCTAAATATTTTCCTTTGTCTCTGTCCTTCTGGCTGCACTGAATGACTTGTTATAATTTCTACAGTTTTCATGGCAATCCTTTCTTACTTGTCTTTCCATGGAGGTGGGAAGCTTCTTTGGAGCAAGACTACTTCTCAGTGTCTAGCACATATTTTGTGATGATTGGTTGAATTATAATTTATAAAAACTGGAATTTACTGAAGAAACCATACTGTAAAAATAGAGTGGAGTCTTCATCTTGATCAGATTAGATTTCTGTTTTATTTGAAAACTTGTTATCTCAAAAAAAATTTTCTTAAGGGAAGGATAGGTATACAGATACAAATAAATACATTTACTGTTGAACAAAGATATAATCTTCTCTGAAAGCAATTCTCTGATTTAGAGGGCCACTGGTAGCAGTGTTTATTCATATGTTCTATTTTAAAAAATATATATTTTATTGATCCTTTTACAGAGAGGAAGGGAGAGAGATAGAGAGCTAGAAACGTCGATGAGAGAGAAACACCTACCAGCTGCCTCTTGCACACCCCATACTGGGGATGTGCCCGCAACCAATGTACATGCCCTTGACCAGAATCGAATCTGGGACCTTTCAGTCCACAGACCGATGCTCTACCACTGAGCCAAACTGGTTTTGGCTATCTATATGTTCTGATGTAAACTTGGTCTCAGTACATCTCTTTTAAAATTTGGAGTCTGTGTAATATTAATATTTAGTACAATGCATCCTTATTACACTGTTTTCTTTAGTGCGTAATACTGGTCTATCCTGGCAGTCATCTGTGGAGTTTCTGTGACTAAACTATGTCAAGAGAGAATTAATTCATGCATGTGGGGTGTGGGTGTTCATCTATTAATATGGGAAACAGCATCTAAACTAGCCTTGTTTTTCCTTCCAAAGCTTCCCTTTGAAAGAGATGTGCTCTGGGGAGCTATTTGCAGAAATGTCTCTAGGGTGCATTAGATGGGGTCAGGTCTAATCTGCCTAGGATCATGTGGGTCCTCAATGCTGAACTGTGTGATTATCTATTTTGGCAACTTGATTGTTTTCATGGAAGCCCAAAGAGCACTAATTGCCTTTTTTTGTGTTAAAATAGTAAAACTCAAACAGTTATATCTCAGTCTAAAGAATATTGTGTATCTTGATGACATACTGATTGCTTTTCTTCAATATTTTCTTTCCTTAAAATGACCATATGGAAATTTATTTAATATCTTGAAATCTTTTCAGTTTGCTCAAATTCTAACTTATTAACTTGTTAACTCATATCCCATGTGTTCCAACTATTCAGAAGAGTTAAAAATAACTCATCACCCACATTTATGAGTCCTAATAAACATTTAAGTTATATACAATCATATGATTTCAAAATTTAAGGAGCTGTGTAAGAAAAATGAAATGGCCAGTTAAGGTAGTTATTCAGATGATTCAGGTTTAACATAGTCTTATAAAAACTTTATTTGGTATGATTAATCATAATTACTTGCTCATAGTGGTTGAACTCTCTGTGTAGATTTAGTTTTAATTTTAATTCAAGTACCACACCTGGTTTTCTAACTTTATCAGAAGGAGAAACTCAGTGAATATAATCTGGGGTCTTTTGCTCTCCTCAGTGGTCAGTCTAGATGCTTATTTCTTTATTTTTCTTACAATATTTGGAGCCTATAGCAACTATGAACTCTTGCATCTGTCATGGCTATTTCTAGAAATGTCAGGAACTTTGACCAATCCAGTGGTTCTGCTTCTAAAGATTTATTTGCTGGCTGATCAATTGGATACTGGAATTCTGACAAATATGTAAAAATGACATACTCTTAATTTTTGACTCAGAAAACATGTGAGCTCTGCCAGTCTTGGTAGAACTACATTACACAGTTCTAGAAATGGAGCAAGTCTTCTGTGTTTATCTCAGTGTCCTAGGGACCCCTCATTCAAGTCCCTTATGTACTTGAATTTGTCTGTGTGAAAAGGAATCATATTTTAATCCACCCCATGAACTGTTTCTTATTATACTTATGAAATATTCTCCATATTGGTTATTTAATGGCAGTAGAAGGAGGGATATATTTTCCTAGGAAGGTATTACATTATTTCTATACAAGGCCAAATATAATTTTGAGATTTTTATAAGTTATCTTTACATTTGGTCAGTCATAAATCTGAATTACCTGATAGAATAAAAACACACACGAAATTATTAATTTATCTTAGCATGCTAACATTGCTTAATTTGAACTTCAGATACCCGAGAGGCAGAAGTAAACACTATTGACTCTCCTTCACTCCTACATTACAAGATTTTCTCTTCATTGTACACTTTCTATATACTTTGTATTTGGAATGTTAAGATTAATTGATTATAAAGGTAATTAATTCCAATATAAGTATGTAGGATGAGAAGTTTGTAGATCAATAGAAGTGAGTTGTGGCAGCTTTCTTCTTCTTTTTAAAAATTGATTTTAGAGAGGAAGGAAAGGAGAGAGAGAGAGAGCAAGAGAAACATAGAGGTGAGAGAGATATATCAATTGTTTGCTTCCTAGACTCACCCTGACTCAGATCAAACTCACAACGTAAGCATGTGCCCTGACCAGGAATCAAACCATGACCTTCTGGTGCACAAGACATTGCTCCAACCAATTGAATCACACCATCCAGGGATCAGCTTTCTTCTTATTAGTGCAATAGGATTTGAGACAAACTAGGGATGATGCTGCTTCAGTCTTCAGTACACTAGCCAAGATTGTTTCATTTGTTACCCTAATAAAAATAATAGGACATATTTTTTTCTATTACTGTCTAATGACGGGTTGCTAAAACTTGATCCAAGTCTTGAATATGAGGAGAGAAGAAAAAAACTTTCTAGGTGAAATCAGCCATTTGTTAAGGCATGAAGGCATGAGAAATAATGGCTTACTGAGGAATGAATGGCAGACAGTTTGATTGGAACTCTTTTTTTTGGGGGGGGGTGGGAGGGTTACAGGCAGGCATGGGAGAAAGAATAAAGATAAAATTGGAGTCAGGCTACATCAGACATGCAGGTACTTAACTGCCAGGCCAAGGTTTTTATGCACAAAATGGTGAGCCAGCAGAGGGAGAAGTTTGCTAGATCTAACCTGTAGGTAAATCTCATTCTCTAAGAAGTTTGCTCTTAAATGAAGAATGAAATCATTTGGTTTTTCAGTATAGTCTCTCTTTTGGGTCAGTAGACCCATAGAATTCCAGGTTCACTGGCAAAACCGAGTTTTCAGTGCAAATTAGTAAGTGGGATTCTAATTTTCCATTCAGTTTATTTAATTCTTGTTAGTTTCAGTGTCCTTTGGGGGCCTGATCAGTTCTGGGTAATTTCAGAAGGCTATTTTTGGATCTGCACGATGGAATGCTATTCTGTGGACTACTCTATAATGTTTCCTACATTGTTCACCAGCTTATCTCCACTCCCAGCAGGCATAGGTTAGAGTTTAGATCCCAGATCCTCTCACTCTTAGCTGATTGCTTACATTATTAGGTCATGCTACCTCTATTTCAAAAGTCCAGGTAAATTGGATTTCAGCTTCTTTCTCATGAGCATCAAATACATCAGATAGCATGGTGATCATGGGTAATAGTGCATTGTTATTATTTGTGGCCTTGTCTTTAAATCTCTAATAAAAATGGGTCTTATTAATCTTTGTATCTTCAGTACCTATAATGGTCCTATGTATGTAGTAGGATCTCAGTAGCTATTCGCTGAGGGATGTCATAATCATATTTCTCCTCTAAAGAACTTTGGGTCACATCTAAAATCTGTCTCTTGTTATTTTGCATTATGCATGAGTATGAAATTAACTTACGTTGATCCAATTGTCTTGGAGAATTTCCTTAAGAAGAGGTTAATTATATCAGAGATGTGAAAGGCTAAATTTTGGAGAACAGAATTCAAGGCAGTGAGTCACTACAACAGATATAAGCTTGTGGTTTATAACCACAGTCAATGGCTAGAATCATTTGTAATTACAGGGAAAGTTATTTGTTTCATCAGATTATTCCAACTTGCAGACTTTTCTTTCTTTCAGACAGCATAACTTTTACTTGATGTTAACATATTGAAACTAAGTTGACCAGATAAAGAAATGAGTGGGTTTGTATTTCCCGCCAAATATGTGTTTTGATGGAGATGGATATGAAATAGCGGAATATTCTGATAGTATTGTTAGGGGAAAAACTGTTAGGGTTCTAATAGAAGGCTTAGATTAGAATATGACTTTTGTCTGGGGAAGGTGATTTCCCTGCCTGCTGGTATCCAACTAGCTATTAAAATGCAGCAATAAATAATGCTTACATCATAGGACCTATATTCTGTATTAAGACCATCTACTAATAGATGCTAATTATTTAAAATAATACTTAGGTGAAAGCAAACTTCCAGAGAATATATTTTTAGTGTGCCAAGCTAGTGAATAAAAAGAGTAGTGTACATCATTTTAGCTTTCCTTACCTTAGGGAAAAAGTATGTCATGGTACATGTCAAAGAAATATGATAATTTTTGTTTTATTGCATGTATTAATATATTAAGTGTGAACTTTTTCTTTGTTTTTAATGATTTCTGAAGCACGAGTTTCTCAAAGCTTTTAATCAGTTGAAATAAAAATAATCTGAACTAAGATTTCTTCATCTCAACTCTACTCTCAACTCTAGAGATTTAGTTGATTTATGAAGACTAAAATTTGTTTAAGATCTTTATTCCTGAGGACCCCCCCTCCTCCCCCGCCCTTTATAGTTCAATATGTGTGTGTTCTTGGGGCAGGGTGGGGGAGGGGTGTGTGTGTGTGGGCAGTACGGAGAGGAAGTGGAGAAAAGCACTTAAAAAAAAAAATGCCTCTTACCATTACAAAAAATATCTCCAAACTCTGTTTATTCTTATGGTAAGTGGTTTTACAAAGTGCTGGGTAGGATAATTTCCCTGAAATTTTCCCTGGATTTTAATGACCTGAAGAATTATTCAAAATTTCTTCCAGAACACTAAATGGAAAGGCGTGTGGTCCAATCTGGAGTTTCCTCACTGTTTTCCTGGACGAGTCACACCTCTGGAGGCCGCAGGCCACCCAAAGGAGACATCCTTTCCTTTCATTGACTAGCCAGAGAGCTCTTTAGTACCCTCTTCCCCTGCCCTCTAGCCTATAATTTGTGGCAATTACTTATTGTATTTGGTGTCTGCTCCCTTCCCATCCTTGCCCGCCTCCATGTTCTTTGCTGCTGGTCTCAGATCCTCAGTGAGGTGGCGCTCAGCCCTGAGTGAGCTGTTTCTCGCAGGGCTTGGAAAGCTCTCTCTCTGATGTTTCCTGCCCACCCCAACATTCCCCACTCTCCTTAGAATTTCACTTCTCTTTGTCTTCGGTGCTATTTAAATCCCAAAGCATTATTCAATGTGAATTGGAAACATTTCTCTTAGACATGTGTATATGCTACTTGCCATTGAATCATTTTTGACTCCTGGCCACCCAATGAGTGGGTGATGTTCACAAGGTCCTGTCCTCAACAGCCCTGCTCAGCTCCCGTGGACTTCTGCCTATGGCTTCTTTTCGGGAGTCAATCCAGCTCATCTTTAATCTTCCGTTTTTCCTGCTGCTTTCTCTGTTTCCAGCATTACTGTCTTAGTTGCCTTTTAACTAAGAGTATGCTTCAGAGGACTTATTGTAATACAAAGAAATGAACGGAGGTTACTTCAGGTTCCATAATGGTTTGAGCTTCTTAAAAGCCTATCTTGTATCACAGTTATTGTGCAACCCTATTATATTCCTGCCCTAAACTGCTTATTTCTTCAGCAGCAATTTCTGTCTTTCCCCCTGACATTGTTGAAATCACCTCTTTTCTTTAACCTTCTTGCTAGAGATTTAGAAACAAGGTTAAAGGGGTGGGGGCAGGACAAGTTGGAGAACAGTATAATTAATAGGAGCCTACTAAGGAATATTAATAACCAGGTGCCAGTCCCTCATGTTAGTGTTTATTTGAGGATCAGTTTCCCTATTTGTCAAATGGACCTCCATAAACAGATGCCTATACTAGTGGTCAGCAAACTCATTAGTCAACAGAGCCAAATATCATCAGTACAAAGATTGAAATTCTTTTGAGAGCCAAATTTTTTAAACTTAAACTTCTTCTAATGCCACTTCTTCAAAATAGACTCGCCTAGGCCATGGTATTTTGTGGAAGAGCCACATTCAAGGGGCCAAAGAGCTGCATGTGGCTCGAGAGCCGCAGTTTGCTAACCACGGGCCTATACCATTTTGTTACTTGTTATTTCAGTAGTCTGAGAAATTTTCAAAAAGGGGATTAAAAAAAGTGGGTAAAAAAATTCAAGTTTAAACTACTAATTAATTGAGAGAATGTAGGCATTCGACAGTTAGTAAATCCACAAATATGTATTGAGTACCAGCTATATGTCAGACAGTTGGTAGATCAACAAATCGGCAGCTTCTCACATAGGATTAAACTCACTGAGAAGTTGCTTCTGAGATTCTCTCCTTTAGAAGTTACTTCTCATTGCTAGAAATTTGGTGGTGGCATCCTTCAGTTATTCATAGTTAGTGCCCGTCATTTGATTCCCCTTCAGGAATAAATGAATTTATATATATTGCTTCACAGAATTAAATTTCTTTTAATTTTATATGTTGTATATGTATTAATATGAAAGAACCCAATGTGTTGGGCTATTTTCCATTTTTCTAATAAAAAGATTAAAATAACTTTTGTAGCCAGCTTGAATACAAAACTCTTTTAGGGATAGCTAAAATAGGTAATTTGTATCTATATTGTGTGGTTGATTAATTAGTTGCCTATATATATATTCGAAATAAAAAATATTCATTTTAGAATCAATATATTAATATAAAATAGTATATGATTTAGAAATACTTCTTTTCTACCCTTACATTTGATGAAACAAGTTCATTTAAATACCACATCTGCATCTTCAGCATTAGTCTATTATAGTTTTTTATTTTTGTTTTTTACCTCTAGAAGAATGTTTGAATCATTTGTCAAAGTTTTCCAAACAATATTATCTTTACATCCACCTAACTATTTGAATCATAATATTGTTTGATTTTGTGTATGATTCTGGTACTGAAATTTTATTCTATTTGTAATTTCTATATTATAATAATTTATTATAAAGTTATTTTCAAAAAGCCTGCTTACAAAGCTAAATCTGTTGTTTCTTTGCCTTCCACTTCATTTTAAAAAATGAACTATTTCAGGTGATTTTTATAAACGTTGTGAGATGTAATTTCAGTCAACATTACTTTGCTGTTCAAACTAAAACAATTGAGAAAGTACCTGTACTATTAGCAGCTTTGTTATGACTTCAACATACAACAATTATCTCATTTCTGAAGAACAGTTTTAGAGGTAGGACAAAAGCCAGGTTTATATTCATGAGTATATGATAGCTCCAGAACTTTTACTTCTGATGGATATAAAATGATGTGGAAACTTTATATCAGGTCCAAAGGATTCTATAATGTCTATATGATTCAACCTTTTATTTTAAGCTCTTTGCTTACAGTGATGTTATCAAGGCCAAAGATAAGATGTTAACAAAATTTCCAGGGTAAGAGCAGTGGATCAAATAGGTACATGGAGAGTCAAATCTGAATGCAAAATATGTTACTAAAAAGAAGGCACAGGAGGCATGATTCTCCTTGAAAATTCTGTTGAGAATAGACACTGCTCATCATGTGAGTCCACCATACATCCTCTGTTTCATGCTTCTTTGTTCCCATTTGATGCCAAAAAAAAAAAAAAATGCAAGTTGAGGTAGCATAGCTTACCTCTCTGCACTCAACAAGAGGCCTGACCTCTGCCTTGATCAGTGAGCCCCACCATGGCATGATGTGGGAGATAGGTAGCTGGAAGAACATTGGAGCCAAACCAATTCTCCTCTTCGGTAAAGATCTTGAGTTTTACATTTGATGAACACTTTTAAGAGTTAAATATGTGTTGGCACTTGCTAGATTTTGGGTGATAATAATGGTGGGTATGGTTTGACAAAAAGAGAAAGAAAAATGCTCTCCCAGTTCCCAAGGAACTCATTGTCTTAGAAGGGAAACAAAGCTCTGAGTGGTGTGAGGAGTTTCCAGTTCTGCTCTCCAGGAAGTGGGTAGGGAGGGTAATTAGGCTGAAGGCTGAAAGTGGCCACACTTCAGCGAGGAAGACAGATCAAGTAGCTACTCTGAGGAAAAGGTGGGTGAGGAAGGATGGTACATGGTAGCTCCAGAATCACAGGAAAAAATGGAAGGAAACCCCCCCCCCCTTTTTTTTTTTTAATTCCAGAGATTGAAAAGGAAAGCAATCAGACTTTTGAGGTGATCTTTGCGATTGGAAAGAAATATGTGGTTGTGGGTCTGGACAGAATGGGCATCTGTACCAGTCTGGGCATGGAGCCTGTGGGCAGTAGGGACTTTGGAAGGTACTGGCCGAGTGTGTGCCTGGCAAGGGAGTAGTGCTACTGGCAGTTTTCCCCTCTTTCCAGGGGCCACACCAACCTATGGCACTTTTTACATGCTTTGGATTGAAAATTAGGGGACCCTCCCTTTGGTTTATTTGAGCCTTCTGGGGTTCTCAGCCAATGCAGGGGAAGGCGAAGTGGAAGGTTGAACCAGCATAGGATTCTTGAGTTAATTTTAACTATATTTGATGAAATAAGAGATAGGACCACATTTGTACTCCAAGGGTTATTAGCATTTCAAATCAATTCCATTTTATACATTAAGGTGAAGATTGTGCTTTGCTCAGTCACATGACTAGTAAGTCACCAATACTAATATTTCAATAACAGTAACCAGATATCTTAGGTAGTCTCATTTCTGATCCATTACTTTTTCTTGCCTTTTGATATTCTCTCCATTTTGAAATTCTCTCCATTTCTGTGTAACCTTAATCATATTGTCTCCCATATCATTTTACAAATCTTTTTTTGTTGTAGGTGACAGAAACCCAACTTAAACAGGCTTGAGAAAAAAAATTGCCTCATGGGATTTGCTATATGAATATGGAGGATATTTCACATATCTGAGGGCCAGAATATGGCTAAGCCTCAGGAACATTGTTCCAATCATCTGGGGCCAGGCTGAACTCATGCTATCCTAACATGGTGGTTCCCACATTTATTGATGAAGTCTTGTCTGGGGGAACTGGAGGGGAGAATTGAGTTCCCAGAAGAAGGGAGACCCCAAAGATGTTTACTGTGGTTAGTAATGATTTTGAAATGAATTATATTGTATACCCTACTTACTTACAGAATGATTCAATGAAGCCAGTAATACTAATATTTTATAAGAGTGTATCCATTACATGACCTTGTTCTGAATCACAATGATGTCTTGTAAGTGTCTGTTCCCATTTTATTGTACAAACAAGGAAACCAATGTGCAGAGTGGTTACAGAATTTTCCCAAAGAGACACAGTGGGTAAGTTATGCAGATGGAACTCATGCCTTTTCCACCACATCCTCCTCCCAGAGACTTTAGTTCTTAAAATAAATCACCTTTGTTGTTCAGATCTTTTTTATTTGAAGGAAACAATGGTCTGGATTAACTTTAGGTGAAAGGACCCCAAGGTCACACTACATTTTCAGATTTGGGCAGCTGATCATCTGACTGAGCTGGAGTGTTTCCATTTCTCTCTTGGTTGAGAGAAAGGCCATTCTCCAGGTCCTCTTTTCTTTTGATTTCTTATTGGCATCTCTGTTTCCCTCCCTACTTTTGAGTATTCAAGCCAGATGCCAATTGGGTGAAGACACACTGCTTATTAAATATACCAAGATGCCAAATGTGTGTGTAGTATCTAACCATATGTGAATATTCCAGTAAACTCCTGGGGACTTATGCTCCAGTCTCAGTGCTGAACAACAGGAAAGACTGTAAATTCCATCAGCTAACCAAAAGACTCACACATGCCTTGTATTTATAAATATCCAATAGATGCAATGCATTCTAAATTTGTCTTTTTAGTATGATAGAGGTGTTGCATGCTCTCTCCATGGAGAGAGTTGGCAGCTTGCAAAAATGCAAATTGATGGGTCTTCTTTGGGTTATTACTGTCATTATTGATCATAGCACTTGGTTATTGTGGAGACACTTGCAAACAAGGAACATTTCTCAAGGTGGATTCGAAAAGAAGAAGAGCAATGTGTAAGTGGTTGGTGATGAATATGTTGGGGGGAAAAAGTTTGAACTATCCATATTAATTGGGCTAGGAAAATCCCCTGAGGCTTGACAAGATGGGATTAAATCCTGGAATCTCAAGCAAAACATTTCAAAGGACACAGGATAGGATAGAAGCTAGAATTTTGAAAAATGTCTCTGCTCTCCTCCACCCCCCTCAAGCCTCCCGAGATGCTGGCCTAATCACTGAAGAAAAAAAAACAAAAAACCAAAAAAAAAAAAAAACACAATAAAAAACAAAACCACTTCTGGAGGATTTACTATGGGCAAAGCTTTGCTTTGGACCTGGTGAGAATTAAGAAGGTGAATAGGCCTTTTTCATTCATGGTTTAGTACAGGGGATCTGCATTGTCATAAAAATGCCCAACAAGTCAGGAAGCAGGAGTGGAAAGCTAAAAGGCCCCATTTCTTGGGAATGGTCCAGTTTGGGAGAGGCTGAGACTCCTTGCTTGCCTCTGAGTTGGCTGAAGGATCTGGTGAAAAGAGAGCTCACTATTAAAATGTGCTCTCTTCTTCCAAAAAGTATTAACAGTCCAGTTGGTAATAATAAGAGCTAACATGTATCAGATGCTTACATGGACTAAGAACTTCAATCTGTTTTTCTCATTTGACTTTCAAAACAACCTAATGAGAAAGATACCATTCTTATTTCTGTATTACAACAGCAGGAGTTGAGGTTGAGACAATAAAATAACTTGCCAAGATCATATAATTGTAGGACTATAGAATGGTTGATCCCATAGAAAAGTGCATTTTCAGGCAACAGAGATCAGGGTGTGTTCACCATTTTCTACAGAGGTACTTGGGCCACAAGTATATTACTCCTCCTCTCTGCCAAAGCAAGCCCTATCCATCTTGACAGAACTGTAGAACTATTCTATTTCCATTATAAACTCTTCCTGGGACCCAGTCGTCTCTCTTCCCACAGTGCCCCTGGAGCACTTAAGCCTACCTCATTTATTTGGTAATCTATTATGAACTGCCGTAGGTAATGTTCACATATCATACAATATTGTTTAACTTTACTTAATCTTTCCATACAAACTATACAATCCTTGTTGGTGATGTAGGGATTTAAAATGTCTTCTATATCATTCACTGAAGTGTCCATTGTAATTTTTTTTGTATTTATTTGAATTAAAGTTGTATTCATTGTATATTGTTGCTTAAAACAACCCATGCACTATCTTACAATTTTTGTGAGTCAGAAGTTGTCTTAACTGTGTCTTCTGCAAAGTTGAAAGTGAGATGTCAACTGGGGCTCACTTCTCATCTGAAGACTTGAGTGGTGATGGATCTGCCTCCAAGCTCACTCAGGTTGTTGGCAAAAGTCAGCTCCTTGTGGTTGTGAGACTGAGGACTCCATCTTCTCGGCTATCAGATGGAGGCTGACTCTAGTTCATGCTAGTGGATCTCTCCTATAAGCCCTTTTCCAAATTTGAACATCCTCACTTCAAAGCCAGCCACTTAGAGTCCCTAGAGTAAGTATGCTAGTAAGATGGAGTCTTACATAATGTACCATAATCATGACATCATCTTTGTCATAGTCTATTTTTAGAAGCAAGTCACACATCCTGCCCACTCTCAATGGAATAGAATATATAAGAACTTGAACAGTAAGTAAACTTCATGAGGTGACCACTTTAGAGTCTATTCACACAAAAGTGAAAGAAGCAAGACATTTACAAATAGTTGACACTTTATCAAATTCATTTAGCAAATCAATCATGGTACTTGAAGTAGAATTCAGAAATGTGGCTCTCAGCTTCTTGTGCCAACTACATCTCATCACCACCAATAGTGAGATGGTTTTGGCTATGCGGCAAGTTCTGGGTGGTGCAGATGGAGCCCAGGAATTTATAAACTACTGTGCGTGTATTCAGGAAGGTAATTTGCTATGAATAGTCACTGTCTAAAGTTGTGTGGTCAACTCAAACTTGACTCTTGTTGGTGCTGAGATACAAAGCCATCTATCCAGGAATGGGTGACAAAGGCCTAGGTATATTAGGTTTGGAATTCATTCAGTCCTGATAGAGAGAAGTTGGAGAGGCCCAAGTAGTTTATCAGGACATCAGCCTGGAAGGGCAGGGATATAGCCTAGTGGGGGATTCATTGCCAAAAGGAAGTTGAGGTGGAGCTGCAGCTATGAAGAACGGAACACCATGAAGGTGGCATTGAGGCTGGATTGTGACTCAGTGGGCCTATCCCCCATTCACAGGACTAGCATTTGGCTGCCTCTATGGGCAGAGGGAAGGCTCCTAACATACTCCTGTGAAAGACCTCCCTGAAGAAAGGGACTGAGAATCATCTCAAGAAATCTAGTCTCTGATTCTATCTTGATCAAATCTGTAAGAAGCAATAGATATTTATATTTTGTTTTTTCATTTATGTAAGGCATACTTTCTTAATCGTAATAAATAAGATTTCTCTCTTTTCCTTCTTCCCTGCTTATTCTTTAAACACCTTAGCTTTCATTAAAATCCTTAGATTTCTATCCAATTATTCTTGTTTAATTGAAACCTAATGATAAAGATATAATCTTGTCAATTGAACAAATCAAATCAAATACATTTTTATGCATATTGCTTATTTATTCTACAACTTCCTATGCCTTTTAAAATAACACATGTTTTATGGAGTCTTTCTCCTGTGACTCATTTTTGGAGCTGATCCGAGAAGGAGTTATTCTCCAGACGTGGCACCATTGACCCTCATTTCGAATTACATTTTTTATTTATTTTTAAAAAGATATTTCATTCACAGAATCCCCACTGAGCTTTTTATTGTGGAAAATTAGGGCCCGTAAATCATTCCCCTCAGAAAACTATAAATTTTATACAATTGAAACATTCCATGGACTGAGCTTGGCACTTTGATGAAATCACTCCTTTGCTTCTCATAATTTATGAGCTTCCCCATTCTCCTCTCTCCTGCTCCATCATCACCTTGCCCTCCCAGCAAGAGTGGGGGGTGGTATGGTGCTTTTAAATTACTCACTGGGGTTTATTGAGTATAATTTGTGAGCAAATTTATACAAACCCACACTATTGCAATTTATCCAAAATGATGAACAATAAAATTTTTCATTTTCATCTGGCGGGCAGAAGGGACTTGGGTTGGTCACACTGGAGGTAGCTCAGCAAGATGCACTGGGGAAGACCAAAGTCTTTGGAGCCAGATGGCATGGTTTAGAACTACAATCAAGCCTGTTTCCTCACCTATAGGTTCAGGTGAGTAATCTTGAAGTTTCCTTTTATCTCTCACACATTCTGATTCTACAGGTTGAAGGTGATTCTTGGCACATTGCTTTTTTTAGGGGGTAATTAGGAAAACTACCAGGGTATATCTCAAAGGTTCGGAGTGCTATTTTGGATGTGGGTGGTTAACTTTTTTTTTTTTTTTTTTTTTTTTTTTTTGAAAAGAAGAAAGGCACAACAGTGGTAAAGACCAGAGCACTCCTGATTCTTTTCTGCCAGGTTGGCACTGGATTGTGAGGTCTTGGAAACCAGGGCTTGTCTTATTTAACTTGGAAACCCTAACTCCTAGTGTAGAATCTGATACCTGGGCTTCTGATAAAAGCATCGAACAAACTCAGAGAATCTCAGGGCGTGTTATCCCCATATATGCAACTGTCGAACAGTGCCAGACACGCAGTAGGTGCTCACTGCATATTTGCCGAATTTCCAACAAATGGGCTACTTGACATTATTGGGATATTAGAATTTTCCTTTGTCTATTCCAAGTTCAGTGAACATCTTTATTTTTATATCCTAGTGTTTTTCCTCATTAGAACTTCAGATGGGTTTTCTAAGAAATTGCTAGCCTTATGGCATCACTAGTGCTCAGTCTTGGAAACAGTTAGAATTAGAAGATGGGGGCAGGGGTATGTGTGGCAAAGTGGCAGAGCTTGAGTTCTGAAGAGAGACTGGTCTCTACATTCTAAAAGCACTGTGATCTTGGGCAGAATATTCTCCCAGTAAGCTACACTCTCTTATGTGTACAATGTGGGGGTACACTGAGGATTCAAAGAGGTCATCCACCATGTCAAGTGCTTAATTCAGTGCTGGCAATACTGTAGTAAATAAACTATATAATAAGAGGCTAATATGCAAATTGTTTCCTCTATCAGGAGTTTGACCAGGGGGCGGGTCAACAAGCCAACTGCCCGCAGCCCTTTCCCCTGCTGGCCTGGCATTCACCAGTGCATGAATTTGTGCACCAGGCCTCTAGACAATAAATATTAGCTACAACTTATTTTTGTGTTAAAATTCAGATTGTGTTGTGCCAATGAAACTTTATAAAATTTATCATAGTTTTAACTTAATCATTTCTTTAGCTTTTCAGGATGTATTTTGAGATCCTTGCATTAAAAAAAAGAAAGTATTCCTGATACTTATTAAATGAACCTCACTATTTTGGATGGAGATTGTTGCTTGAATTTCTTGTTACTCTGAAATCCAGATTTTGCAATTCCCTGCTTTTAGGAAAGAATGAGAATATAATGTTGTATAAAAAGTGTCTGGTATCCCACCCCCCATAAAATGAAAAATTTCCTTCCAGGCAATTGTCAGTTATGACTTTGCCTAATGCAATTATAGTATAACACACATCAGGAAGTCTATCACTAGGGGCAGAATGCAAAGCAGTCTGAAATATTCGAAAATCAAAATGAAGTCAATTCCCCTTTCTTTGATCTGCTTGCAGAATACCCAGACAGGCTATGCATTGGAATATGCATCTTGGAACTATTTATCCCCTAAATATTAAAAAATGGAAATAAGCAATGGAGTTTGGAATAACAGAGGACCCAAAATGATGACCACCCGGCCCTTGCTCGTAAAATATGGCTCCCTTAATGACATTTCAGTCCTAAATCACTTCACTGCAGGCGAGTTTGCGGCCGAGGGGGTTGCACGAGAGCATTCCTTCAGGACCATTTAAAAAGGCTGAATAAGCAAAGTGCCCTGTGCGACAACACTCCGAATATCAAAGGGGCGGCTCAGGCACACACATTATTGCCTGTGGCTCCAGGCCCAATAGCCTGTTCCTCGTAGAGATAGATTCCCTGGGTGGAAAACAAATCTCTTTCCAAGTTAGAGGACTTTATCAGATTTATCTCGCGTTGTCAGGTCAGCAGGCAGGAAACAAATGAAGTCTGCAGCATGATTCAAATTAGAAGGAGAGAGAGAGAGCAATTTACAGTGCTCACTGGCTTCTCATAAACCTTATTAATGTTTGGCACGGGGTGCCAAGGAGCCATAAAGCACTGTCCCGCTGAACATTTATATCTGCTTGGTCTCTTATTGTATGTCCTCCACACAGCTGAAATAATGGCTGCCAGAGCATGTTGTGAGCAGGAAATGAGAAAGTTACTCATGTTTTTGTCTCATAGTCAAGTATTCTTTCCTATCTTTTTAAGGTTTCCCAATGGGAGGCAAAGTACTGTTTTTTAGGGATTTTTTGTTGTTGTTGTTGTTCCATTTTTTTCTAAAGCTGTTGCCTGTAATTTCCACTTTGTTTTAGATTTGTCCAACTTAAAATGGAATTAAGTTTCTTATTTGTGCTCATGTCTTCTATTATTTTGGATTTGGAGAAATTCTTAATTTGGTCATGCCTACATAGTTGCTTGAATTTACATTTCCTTTTGAATTCTAGTCCATGAGGTTCTAATAATGTGAACATGTTATAAATAGTGCCCTCTTACTTATTTATGAAAATATATTTTTATTGATTTCAGAGAGAAAGGGAGAGGGAGAGAGATAGAAACCTCAATGATGAGAGAGAATCATTGATCATATGCCTCCTGTATGCCCCCTACTGGGGATAGAGTCCGAAACCCAGGCATGTGCCCTGATTGGGAATGGAACTGTAACTTCCTAGTTCATAGGTTGATGCTCAACTATTGAGTCACACTAACTGGGCCAAAATTATTTATTTGTCTTTATTTTTTGTTAATCAAAATGGATATTTTCCCATTGATTTTTGGAGAGAGTGGAAGGGAGGGGGAGAGACACAGAGAGAAACATCAATGTGAGAGGGACACATCAATTGGTTGCCTCCTGCACTTGGATAAAGCCTGCAACTGAGTTACCTGCCTTTGATTGGAATCGAACCAGAGACCCTTCAGTCCAAGGGCTGACACTCTGTTCACTGAGCCAAACTGACGAGGGCCCAACTTATTTATTTTTAAGAGTCAACTTTTCTTATTTTTTTAAGGTTCTCAATAAGTTTGCGCTAAAAGATTAATAGGTGACATTTGTTGAATACTTACTGTGTGGCAGGCACCTCCCATTTTTATTTATTTATTTATTTATTTATTTATTTATTTATTAAAATATATTTTATTGATTTTTTTTGCCCCCCTCCCTCCCTCTCACACATCCCCTCCCTCCCCAGAGTTTTGTGTCCATTGGTTGTACTTATATGCATGTATAAAAGTCCTTCGGTTGATCTATTATCTCCCCCAGATCTTCCTCCCCTCCCCGCTGTAATTTGACAGTCTACTTGTTGATATACTGTCTCTATATCTATCTTTTGGTTCATCAGTTTATAATGCTCTTTATTATCCACAAATGAGTGAGGTCATGTGGTGTTTCTCCATTTTTATTTTATTTAATCATCGCAACACTCTCATAAGGTAAGGCTATTACCATCTTCATTTCAGAGATGAAAAAAATCAGTTGCCCTGGGACACAATTCTGAAAAAAAAAAAAAGGCTTATAATTGCATCCTAACAGCCAGAGTGCACTGCACTATGTACTCTCTTGCTAACATTAATTTACAGTCATTGACTGTGATGCCTTAAAAAGCATGGGTGTAACAGAAGACAGGCGGAGGATGTGAAGATGTAAAGGTGTTTGTTTTAATCCTCACTTGAGGATATTTTCCCATTGATTTTTAGAGAGAGTGAAAGAGAGAGGGAAAGACAGAGAGAAATATCATATCGCACATTGCTGGGCCAGGGAGGAGCCTGCAGATATGTGCCCTTGACAGGAATCGAACCCAGAACCCTTCAGTCCACAGGCCAACTTCTATCCACTGAGCCAAACTGGCTAGGGATAAATGAAGAGTTTTATTAACCCTAGAACTGAGGAAATCCTAAACAATTGGCTCTTGTTTAATTGAATTGACTTTTTGGGTGCCTTTGTAAAGCACACATACTCACACACACACACACACACACACACACACACACACACACACACACACCCCGTCCCTCCCAGAGTTCTTGGAAATAGCTATAAACCATCCCTAAGCTAGACATTTGAGTCTTCTCACACTTTCTTCATTTCTAACTGCCTAGGTCAAACTTATTTCTCCCTCCCTACCTTTTCTGGGAGGGACCCTGGAGGCTGCATGATCTAACACTTTAAATCTTCCTCTGTCACAGCTCAGACCTATGGGAGGAGTCATGGTGAAGAAACTCCCTGTGTTGGATAATAGCAAGCTGCCCTCCCCATAGGCTGATTTTTAGGTGGAAATCTCACTCTCCACCCACATTACCAGTGTGACTAACAATCAAGTCTGCAAGCTTCAAGGGAAACCCTGAGAGGATTATTTTTAAGGACATAAGGTCATTCAAAAGTAAAGATATCATTTCTTAGAATAAGTTTCCCCCCCCTCCAAGATATGTGACTCAGAACATGCCTTTATTTTCCTGCCTCAGACACCCCTTACCCTTTTTAATATTGAATGTCTCTTAATAACAAAAGTAAACTGCACATTATTTATGGAAACTGCACCCTAGTAACTTTGCTAATTACATGGTTGCTTCCTTTCCCAGGCCCAGATCACCCCCTGTTTTGTTTCCAACTGCTATGACCACCATGTGTGTAAGAGTAAGGCAGGAATAATAAGCTGCAGGTTTCCAGAGCAATCACGTGCGTGCTGTTTCTGCAGCTCCTGCTGGGAAGTTGCCATCTGGGTTTGCAGGGCGCCTCCTCCCAGGGCCGGTGGAGAGAGGAGGGCTTTCCCATCACCTGCCTACATGTCCACTGGGGAAGTTTCAGTGGAGTTTTGAGGCCAAAGCAACCCAAGTTCAGATATCTGGTACAGAAACCTGAGTATGTGAAATCTTCAGCAAGTAACTCTATGTAAATTGGGCATAATGATTCCTAATTTATTTATTTCTTTAAAAAATATTTTATTGATTTTTTACAGAGAGGAAGAGAAAGGGATAGAGAGTTAGAAATATCAATGAGCTGCCTCTTGCACCACCTCCACTGGGGATGTGCCCGCAACCAATGTACATGCCTTTGACCAGAATCGAACCCCGGACCTTTCAGTCTGCAGGCCAACACTCTATCCACTGAGCCAAACCAGTTAGGGCTAGACTAAATTGTTAAGGAATGATGCTTCTTAGTTTCTTTCTACTCCACTTCATGCTTTTCTAAACTCCTGAATACTAAGCTATAAAAGATGGCATATATACACTTATGTATGTATGCCTTGCTCTAAATCCAGAATAAAAAGCTCAAACTGAGCTATATTCTCTCAGGGGAGGTGCTGTGTTATGGGAGCTATCCTTTGCCCAGCGTTAATCCTTCCTCCCATCTCTCCTTGGTCAGGGCACTGAGGTCACTGCTCGTTTATTGGGGAACAGGGCTGTTTGGTCAGCGAGGCACATCTTTTTATATTCCACGTTGTGAGGTTGGGGCTGGGACTCTGCAAATGACAGCTTTTAGCCACCTGGCTCCGTGGGGCACTAGAGGAAGACCCTTGTAGGAGGGAGAAAGAACGGGAACCTTGCCATCTGCTTCCTGTTCCTATCAGTGACATTTCACCCTAGAGGGGCAGGTAGTGCTAGATCCCAGATTCTTTGGGTGTACCACATTCAGTTTCCTGTACCCCATAGAATCATACTGTCACAGCACCTTGCTTCCAATTGGCCATCAGGTGATCTAGTCTAACCAGCAGGGCTCTGCAGCAAGGCTGGCTTTCGAGGAAGGCAGAGACAACGCTCAGGTAGCCTGTTTCCATCTGGGACAAGGGGCATGTGTTGAAATCTTCCGAGGGGCCATGGGTGGGGTGGGGGGAGAGGATGCTAGAATGAAGACGAGGTGGGCAGTCATGGGAGATAAAAGCACACCGTATAACTTTGCTTGGTCTGTCTCAACTAAGAAACTCTGGGAGGACGAATAAAAGATAAATGGTAAGCAAGGAGAAATCCATAGTAATCCACAGTGACATTTATTAATAATAAAAACCTTCTGGGTTCCATCCCCTTTCCTTGATCTAAGCCCAAAGTTTATAATATTTTTTTCTGTATGTGTGGTCTTGTCCTTAATGGCAGGGTAGTGTAAGTTGTCCGTCTTCTCCTGGGCATTGGATACACTCCTACTGTCGAGAGGAGCACACCTAAGACCATGCTCTGTGCTTACATACCATGTAGTAAATCCATCTGGATATGTTTCCCCAAGACAATAATTTAGGTTCTGCTTTCTCAGATTTGTCCACTCAGGTCAGCAGTATCTTAACGGTAAAAATAATGGAGGATCTATTTGGTACAAGTTTCTCCACTGCCCCTGATATATTTAACTTTACAACATCTTTATATAAGCAATACATTGATTTATACACTGTAATAAGTGGAGTTGAGCACTTGTGAGGGAGAGTTAAGTTCACATATCACTTTTCTACACAGTTTCACTGTCTTGACACTTTGCTATTAATTGCTTGAAGTTATTTTGTGTTAACGATAAAAAAAATTTAATCACCTCATGAGAATTTTTGCATATGTAACAAGACAAATAAAAACCAAACCTCGTTAAGATGCAGAACCTAGGACCAACCACTAGCTGAGGGTTCAACTCCAGCCCCTGATTCAAACTGTCACACCCAAAACTTACAAAGGTAGACTTTGGGGGTTTACTTATCAATAACTGAAAACACAAATATTAAATCTTTGAATGTATGGGTGCTATTTTACCATATGTGCACTAATGTTAAGATTATACATCAAATATTTTATTCTTGCTAAAGGAACGGGATAATTATTAGCCAGTATATTTAAGGGAAAGTTAATACAGCCCGGGTTGTCCATTATGAGTTCTATACCCTTTGGACTCCACTGAAATCTTTATATTTTGCTTCTGATACTTGTTAACTATAGAAAAATTAAGTCTTAGTATCTGAGGAGTGATACTGCAGCTTTCTTTTCCTACTCCAGAGATCTCGTCTACCTTTTCTTTGATGAGTCTGTTTTCTCTGTAGAATTAACATTCTCCCATCCAAGTAGTAACCAGGCCCAACCACGCTTAGCTTCCAAGATCAGACGAGATTGGGCGCGTTCAGGGTGGTATGGCCGTAGACTGTAGAATTAACATTCTTTGTGGTGTTGGAAGAGATGTTTTGTACCTTCTTTTATAGGGAAGTCACTTCCTGTTTGTCATCTGAAAATGGCTTCCTTATTATATGACAACAATCAGGGAACAATTATCCTTCCTCTCCCAGCTTGATTGGGTAGGTCAAGCTATATTATAATATTGTCTATTCAGTGTTTCCCAAACTTTTGACATATGTGTACCCCTTCTACAATTTTAGTAATTCTGAGTACCCCTCGTACTCATGAGAACGTAGAATTAGGTACAGCTAAGCACGGTGCAGTGCATATCCCCACCAAACTCTGGTGCAACGTGTACCTCTACCAAACTCTTCCTCTACCCCTGAGGATATGCGTACCACACTTTGGGAAACACTGGATGCTCCTGTTGGTTATAGTAGTTAGTTTGAATGATCTAGAACTTCAGTTGAACCTTTCATTCTGACCCATGATTATTCTATAGGACCCCAGATCCATTCATCAACGTAAAGGGAATAAGGATGGCTAACTGTAACGCTGCCATGTGATTGGGATAACAGCAATGACAATAAATTCATTCAATATGTATGTCACTTGAAAGCAGTGAATAAAAGAAATATCACGGAAATGGAGTCAGGAAATGTAGATTCTAGTCAAACCACTTGTGCTTATTAACCGTGTGACCATGGGCATGTCACATCACCTCTCTGAATCTTAGTTCTCATTCTATAATGCAAAATGTAAACTACCACATGCATTTTGTCACCTCATTGACCATCGACGCTTAAATCACCCAACTCTTCCATTCTGGTTGACATTCTAGAAACGTGCTTTATTCTCAGAGGGTTTGATTATTGAGTTATCTTTATATTCGGCTGCTGTCAGTGGATTTACCATAAATGTTTCTTGAGAGTCTCTCCTTGAGGAGATTAAATTCATCCCAATTAAAAATAGAATCCTGAGCTACAGCAGCTGTAGTACCTCTTAAGCCTCTTCAAATAACATTGACCAACTAAGTGCCTGCTACTGTGGAGATAGTGTCCACAAAGCCAGCAGCAGGCCCTCTCAGAAAACGATAACACTCTCAGTGGCTGTCAGTCCTCAGTAGTTTCTAGTCGTTCAGAGGATGCTACCTTATCTTATAAGTGTTCTAGAAGTTCCTGGGGAGGGGGTGGATTGTATATTCCTTATTTTATAAAAATATCTCCCTCCCTACGACAACAAAATCCTCTGAAACAGCACTGAATAAACAGACGTTCTTTAATGAAGAAGATATAATGAAGTTCTTTCATCTGAATAGAGTCGGTAGCTATAGTAATATTGTTGTCTGGCAGGTTTGGGGTCAAGGGCTGAGAAAGCTGTTTTTTTTTTTTTTTTTTTTAGAAAATAAACATTGGTTCCTAGGGAGGTAGAAGAATTTACATCCTTTCTTCCTGTTTCTTGAAGAAATGTCTCAAATATATGACTCAGGAATTGAATTCAGCTCCTATGGATCATTTTCTGAGTTTGCTACTTATTTCCTTTTAATTCTTTGAGGAAAACTTGAAAACAAACTTTCTATCTTTTCCCTCAGAGAAATTTTAATTGCAGAAATTACCAAATGAAAAATTATAAAAGGCACTTTGTTTTCAAGGCAAAGCTCAGAGGAAGATTATTTTATCTTTCAACAGCTAAGCGTTTCGAAGACATTTCCCTTTTCTTAAAGCTAACTTGCATGTATTGCTATTCATTAATAAGCAGAATGACAACTATTTAGGCTGTGAAATCTTGTTTGACATTTCCTTAGGTACATTTCCTTAGATACATCAATTCCTTAGGTACATAGGGTTTTTATATATTTTCCCAAAGGGCCAAGTTGACAGACAGGGACTTTTGCTTATCTCCACAGAGCTCTGGATCCGAATCCCTGAGTCCAAATATATTCCACTCGCTTCCCACATTTGGTCCTGCAATCCTTCTGATGGCTGGCCCAGGAGAGTTCTTTCTGATAGGCTTCTAGCACAGCCGTTAGCCACTAGATAAACATGTGAATGTGGGCCATTTTAAGGGAAAGCTCCCTCAATAGATGTTTGTCCTTCACAATAAGAAAAGGTATAGTTTTGCTCATGGTTGCCTATGTGGTGTGAGTTGAGAAATCCTGAACCTGTTATCTTTATCTATTTTCCTAGAGCCCTACATATTCACTAATAGTGTTTCACTATTGTAGGTTAAATCTTCCTTTCAAGGCCGTTCTCTTTAAAATATGGCAATAGATTACTTGAGCATGCTTAATTTTATAAGACCCTTTCTCTTTTGACAAAAGAAATAGAGGAAGATGAGAAAACTGGATGGCTGGGAGGGAAAAGGTATTGAAAAAACAAAATGCACAAAATAAAAGATGAAGTGTCAGTGTGCCAATGAGAGTCAGCCTGGTTTTCTTCTAGATGCTCCGAATTTGTGAATTGGATGTGCACTTTGGAATGTGCCCATGAACATCTGGCTGGGTATAAATTGAGAATGTCTTTCTGGAAAAACAAGTTGGAAATATTTATCAAGAGATTAAAGAACATTCATGTGTATTGAACCAATAATTTCAATTGCAGAATTTTATCCTAAAATTTAATCAGCAATGAGCAAATTTAGACCCAAAGATGTTCAATGGGACATTCTTTATAATGGCAGGAATAATAGAACTAGAATTAATAATGTTTGTTAATAAGAGAATGAATACTATGGAATGAATTTATGCTATAAAAGTGACTAAAGCAGTATATAGAAGATATAATATAATCTCAAGCATATAAAATACATATGCACAGATAAAAGAAAAGAATTAGTAGTATCCATAAATGGTTATTATTTTTCTTTATTTCTTTTTAAAAATGTATTTTTTTTATTGATTTCAGAGAAGAATGGAGAGAGAGAGACAGAAACATCAATGATGAGAAAGAATCATTGATTGGCTCTCCTGCACACCCCCTACTAGGGACTGATCCCACAACCTGGGCACGTGTTCTGACTGGGAATCGAACCGTGAACTCCTGGTTCATACATTGATGCTCAACTGTGAGCTTTTTATTCCTTTTTGTATTTTCCAAATTTTTCACAATGGTCATTTATTACTTTAGATATAGAAAAATGTTATTAAAACTTTATCTAAGAGCAAATGTTTGTATCAAACTTATAAACCTAACATATGGGTGTCCTCCGAGGGGGTTGACGAATACTGCATATGTAGCAATTTCCCGGTGGTTAATTAAAGATCTGTCAGACTTTCCCTTATGTATGGAACCTTTATGTTCAAGGGCTCTAATTCTACATAAAGATGTCTATGTAAGATGAAATTTGGCACCTGATGTTTAACTTTGGATAGTATTATAGTTTGCTGTTGCCAAATTTGAGATAAAAACAAGTTGGATGGAGTTTCACACAGAGAGATGTTATCTAAACCATTTTCTTAGAACTAGGCAATGGCAGAAACAGGCAAGATGCAGAGGGAGACTTGAATTAGGCCCTTCTCACCACAAACATATATTCCCTGGACATGGACTTGGATCGTCGGAATCTTGTACATTTTGTTTGCTTTCCATGTTTCAGACATATTTGAAGAGGCAGTTTGGACTCACCCTCTTGGTATCATTTTAGTGGCCTTTCCTTCATCTGGAATGCCTAAAAAATCATGTCCTCTCTCATTCTTTAGGCTAATGTTACCCAAAACCACTTCCTTAAAGCCTCTACTGCTGCCCCCAATGAGTGTGATCACCCCCTCCTTTGAACTGCCATGGCACACACATGGTGTTTTTACACTGACTTTCTATAAGATTGTTAATTTCTGAAGTACAAAGGCTGTTATGGCTTTCATCGCCATGCCTTGCCCATCTTAGCAGAATTAAACTTATTTACTTAGTGAATCAGGTGCTAATTTGGCTGGCTCAGAACTGCTTCCCTCTCTTCATGCAATTTTGTTATTATGCACATCCATCAGCTAAAAAAAAAAATCACTATAAGTAAGGGGAAGAATGAATTTTTCAAAAACTTTTCAGGAGGTGTCTTTCTAGAGAAAACTATAGGCAGAAAGCACGGAGCACAGAGCTGTGAAACACTCATGGTTGAAGTCACCAGGACTCCTCACCGTGGTTTATTAATGTTAGTAGTATGGAAGAAGTTTGGATGGAGTTTCACACAGAGAGATGTGGGCTTTGGTGTGAGCAGGAACTGTGTTTGAATCTAACCTTATTGGCAGTGGGATTTTTGGTAAATGATTTAGCTTCTCTATACCTCAGTTTCCTCACATATAACATGTAGAATTAACTAATGCCTGTCTCCCATCATTGTGAGGATTATATGAAACGATGCATGAAAGCACTTAACATGGTGCCTGGCGTAGATGGAGGTCTCTGTGTTCATAACACTGAGGCTCCATCATGTCTTGGACAGTTGATGCTGTTTTAAGAAGCCAGGGCTAAGCCCCCCAGACTTTGGTACTTATTTAATTTCTGGATCTGTTGCTCTGAAATCACTAACTTACATGCATAATACAGGCCTCCAAACAGTGGCCCCTTCCCAAAATTTGAGGGAATACCAAGCTGGAATATTGAATACATTTCTGCAGTAAAAGTATATAATGTCTGAATCTTTTATATCCTCAAAGCCAGAAAGTTCAGTGGGCTCTAGAGCTAAACTGTTGGGGTTAAAAATCCTGTACATACTCTCTCTGTTTTTGAGAAAAGTTCTTATCTGGAACATGGACTAATAATAATAATATTAAAAAATTAATAATCCCACCTGCTCTGTAGAGCTGTTTTGAGCTTTTGTCTGCCAAGCACTTTAGAACAATACCTGCAAATAGTAAGCAATTGACCAAAGTTAGCACCTCTTAATCAATTGATTTAAAAGCTATGATCTCACTCATCTAGGGGAAATAATGAACAACATAAACTGATGAGCAAAAACAGACCTGGAGACAGAGAAGCGTTGATCAGACTATCAAACTTCAGAGGGTAGGTAGGGGAGGGGAGGGGTTAGTGGGAGAGATCAACCAAAGGACTTGTATGCATGCATATAAGCCTAATCAGTGGTCATGGACAACAGGGCGGTGAGGGCATTCGTAGGGAGGGGTTTGGGATGGGAATGGGAGGACGAGGACAAATATGTGATACCTTAATCAATAAAGAAATTAAAAAAAATAAAAGTAGCATTCTTCAAGGACCACGTTGAGCCAAATATTCCAGTAATGAACTGAGGCTTTCATTGTAGTCCTGGTACCATCTTGGGGGCAGGCAGGGGTGTGCTTGGAGACTGCCTTACAATGGATCTGTTAACAGCCCTAGTCATGGGACACAGTGCACTGAAAAAGTTGCCAGACGCCCAGATGAGATAAGGAGCGTTCTGTGAGCAGCGACACACTTGAGCACTCCCAGTAAGCAGACAAGGGGGGTGATGGCTCTGCCTAAGAGTTTTGTCCTCCAATGTTGACACCACTGACTTTTTTCCAGAGGCTGCCGACCATATAAACAAACACTGTAACCTCCTGATAATGAAATGTCTTTTTCTTCTGACGTAATTCCTACCTCTGTTCACAACTTGGGTTTTTAATACGATAGAAATGAAGTAGAATGCCTGTGTGGATAGCCTAATAACTGAATTATCTGATCTCAATTAATAAAGGACGTGTACAATTTGCTCTGGTGATCTGATCTATACTTGTGCTTAAGTCACTTTGATGTTTCAGGGTACTACTTCTTGCAAATAGGCCTTCACTTTCAGATATTGAAATTCCTCTAATGACCTACCCAGTTTCCCCAAAAGTAAGACAGTGTCTTATATTAATTTTTTCTCCCAAAGTTGTGCTAGGTCTTATTTTCGGGAAAACATGGTATTAATTTTTTTTTTCTTTTCTCTTTCCTAATGTTCCATCTTTGGACTTTTGTTCTTCTTTTGAATTTCTTTTTAAAAAACTTAATAATTTTAACTTATAATTTGACAGATTTAATATGCTTAACATTTTCCCCCCTATCTGCTTCCTGCACCACTGTCTCTTTCTTTTATTTGCTTGTTTTGTTTTGTTTCTGCCTTCTGTATGAGGAGATTTCCTCAAATTTATGGACAACCTGTATGCCCTGCTCCTGCATAGCTGCAAGCCTATGGCTGGTCCAATCCTGCTGAGGACACTCCTCAGCAAATCAAAAAAGGGGGCTCAGATATTCTGTAACCTTAAGGTCCTGCAATAGTTACCGTATCCAGTAGAGCATCCTTAACATATTGAGATTGATTTGAACCCTTGAATATAAACTTTATAATTGGTTTTCACCTTGGAAACCTGTACTGATTTTCATTAGCTCCTTAGGGGAAAACAATCTTTGTTCTTCAAATACTATATACTACCCTACCCTTATATTTTGCCTGATTTTATCTAGGGACATGTGTTAATAAAAGCAAACGGGATCCTAGGGCATTATAGTAGGAGGACAATATTAGAAGAAGGAGGTTGACTGTTGGTCTCATTCTTCCCTGCAGCGTTCCATGCACTTCTGAGCACCGTGTTTCAGTCTGTGCACCACTGAAATTCTCTCGATAAACCAGACTGAGCCCAGAGGAGATCCTTCAGGGTGGGTTGTGGAATCTAAAGCCATAGTATATGAGGAGAGGTTGAGAAATCTGGGAAGTATAAGCTTGGAGAATAGAAGACATTTGGTTTGGTCTGAGAGAAAGGGAGGACAAGGAACTTAGTTATTATTGGAGCCATCGAATTGTTATGTAGAAGAGAGCAGATGACGCCAAGAGATTGGCATTGGTAAATTGGTGCAATGTTAGAAACCTGGGGGAGACATAATTGGCTTTTTTTTTTTTTTAATAGTTCAAAGCTGAAATTTTCTGCCTAGGAAGAATATTCTGGATCTCTAGTCAACCAAGCATAAAGTGGATGACCACTTGGTGGGGATGTTGTAGAAGAGATTTCATCGATGGGATGATTGGACCACAGGATCGTAATCCTGAGATTCTAAAGAGTTTAGCATTGTCATGACAGAAGATTCCTGCACATTTTAAAATCTAAAATCACAGCCATGTGCATCTTCTTAGAGAACCTAGGAGTTGATTCATTTCTGCCCATTATAATGATAATAATGAAATATTAACGTGTAGGTATTTACTCAGATAGCAAATTAGACACGTTGTTTGGTCAGCAAGTACCACTACACATTGTTGAAATAAATTTGGCTGCTTTTTCCATAAATTAATTGCTTAGGTCAATTAAGATAAGAACATAACAAATGTCAGCATTGGCCTGGATTTCTGGGTTAAAATGAATATTTATTCCTTTTCCCTTTTCCTTCCAAATTAGTAGAGAAAGGATATAAATGCCTTTTTTTGTACTATCACTGAGAGTTCAGAATATGTTTGTTAAACCTGGAAAGTCTAGGGAGGAGGACCTGTTCTTGGATCATGCAGTCTCATTTCTGTCACTTGGGATGAGGCTCAACTTGATTCATTTTTCTCCCCACAGCCTTACCCATTCTTCTTCATCTGAGTTCCTTCCTTTTTATCCCACATTCCCAGACCACTTCTTGTGTTTTGAGTAGACAGTGGTCATTTGTGAACATGTCTTCTCCCCATGTGGATGGCAAACAGGAAATCTGTGCTTTTTTTGTAATTCCCACAACACCTTGTGCCCTCTCGTGTGTGCAGTGATTCTCAAAAAGTACTTGTGCTTTTAAATGACTTCTAGCATAAGCTCATTCTGTTTATTCACCACAGGTTTGGTCCAGCCGTTCCTATACAAGCACTCCTGAAATATCCCCTATGAGATGGTAATTAACGTGCTTTGCAAGTGAAAAGATGACAGACCTTATGGCTGTGAACATATAGGAGCATGGGATGAAAAAAAAATGCATCTGGCTGTTTTTGTTGTTGTTTTTTAATGCAGATTTATTTTATTTCAATTTTTTATTATTTTATTCCCCCCCCCTTTTTTTTAATTAAATTATTATCTGTGTACATATTAATGCGGATTTTTAAGTGGGGAGAGCCTTTCCTGTGGTTGGAGCCACTGTTTCACATGCTTACGCAGAGTTGTAAAAGAGTGGAGGACACTTGGCCCTAATTCTATTATACCACTAATTAGCAAAGTGGTGTCAGGCCAAGCACTGAGTCTTTCTGGTCTTAACCTTCTTCATCTATACAACAGGAGGAGGGGCTGAAATTCTCTGGATTTCTAGCCCCTACACGCCAGAAATATTTCTTGACAGTGAGTGGGCAGGTTCCTTCTGCCTCTGACATTGTCCTTTTCTATTCACTCCTTACATGGGCAGCTTCAGACAGGTTGTTGGATTAAATGAGAAGATGCATGTGAAGTTGGAACAGTGCGTGATGGAGAAGAAGCTCCAACTTAATGTTAGGTCTTTTATTTTGCTACCTTGTTGAAAATATGTTAGTCCATCTCCAGTTGTTCAAAATTACAAACTAATTCCTGACCTGGTGCCGTGCACAGGGAGCGCACCATAACAGATTTTAAATCTATTTTTTATCATTCTGCTTTCAAGCAGCATTATACCAAGTTGTATTGCCGTCTGTTCTTAGAGTGTCCTGATCACTCACTCACTCTGGTCCACAGTTTGCTATTTTATCTCCTACTCTGTGATGTTTGTGGGTCTTTTTGTTTGTTTGTTTTATTGTAGTACAGCCAGCCTTTGGATTCTGGCTCATTGTCCTGTGTTCCGGGAGCATTTAGAGACTTTGCCCTTGCCATTTCCACGTTTAAAGAACTCATCGGTGGCCTGGATGGAGACAAGTGGCACCCAGAGATGGTGTCTCTGGGGTAGCTGAGTCTGATAGGCTAATGAGAGTTTGAGCCTGAGAATGGCCTGATCTTCTGGAACCTTTATTTTGGCACGGGGCATGCTGTTACACTGACATAACTGAAGGTTGATTATTTCAGTTCAATTTAGTAGAAGTTTAATGAAATCTATTGGGCATTTTGATCTATAATATGATAAGCTCTGTATTAGTTTTCTGTGAGTGAGGAAATACATCCCACTGAAGGTGGTAGAGAAGAAGATATGATGGCATCATCAGGCATTTTTTAATCTTAAGAAATTTGCACTCTTACTTGATGTGGTGCTCTAGGTGTTCTGAGAAGAGTATGCCTTAGAAAATGATCATTGCTACAAAGACACTCATCACATACAAAATGATTTTATGTATGTAATATCCTTTATTACTATTATGTGATTTTTTTTTTAAATGCAAGGAACCACTGAGTTTCAGAGAGTTAAATACCATGCCAGCGGATTGCCAAGCCAGAACGTGAACTTGGGTCTTCTGTCTCCAGGGCACGTGTTCTAAGGCATTGAGGAGACCGTCGTGGCATTTATGCCAAAGAAACGCTGGATAAAATGTAGAGGTTCCTTGTCCATGTTGCTGGTTTTGCGAGTCTGTCGTACATCTCTGGTTTTCCAAAGTGGTCCGCAATTTTCCAGCTATGAATTTTGACAGTCGTGATTTAAAGCGTCAAGCATATGATTATGAGATGGTGGTTCTCAACATTCACCACAACCTCTCTGCCAACCACACAACAGCCAACGCTCCAGACTTCCTCTAGGAGACCAGAGGGCTTTTCCTCCCCACATGCAGTTTGGTTCCATGGGAAAAGCATTAGCAGTGACAAATGACTCTGGATGAATGCTGGAATGTGAGGTAAATTTGAACCTTTGTTCTTTCATAAGAGGAGGCCACCGTCAGAGTATTTACCATGCGTAATTTTGAAAGACATCATGTGAACACTGTTGAGTATTATCTATTAGCCTTCAGGAGAATTTCGGTAGTTACCTAACATGCAGAGAAGCACAGGTTATTCCTTGGAGTTAAGTCTATTTATATTGACATTTATAGATTCTTAGATTTATTTCCTTCTGCAGATGTGGGCAAACACATTTTTGAAAAGCGCTACCAAGTCTGTGAAAAAGCAAAGCAGAATATTATATACTACAAAAATCTGCCACAGAAAGGATAATAATAGCTTCCATGTATGAAGACAGCAGACAGGCATAACATATAAAGGCATTATTTTATCCTGGACAAGAGAATTGCTGTTACAGCAAATTTCGACCCTGTCACAGTCTAGATAGCTCTTAGATTTAAAATTTCCAACCCCACAGACTCCAGTCTACAGAGGAGATATCTGATCCGGGGTTTAGCAGCATTGGCAAGGTGGCGCATTATGGGATTTAGTTATAGAGTGTTTGCTCCCCATGGAGAGAACTGCAGGAATTTTAAGAACTTGCATCAGTTCCCTGGTGTAGAAGCAGTACGTCTAAGTATATTTCAAGTAAATCCTCAACTCAACACATAAAGCTGCAGTTACACCACGCCTTTAAAAGGAAACTGGAGCACGGGCATGAGGCCAGGCTGACCCTTCCGGAGACAAACTCACCGTTCATCTCTTCAGTTTCCCTGTCAGTCTGCGTTAGCCACATGTTCGACAGGTCATCACTTTCCTTGAGAGCACATTCCCCTCCCCTCCCAGCAACCCCTCAACTACACTACCACACCCCACTTTCAGGCTCTGGATTTTCCCTTAGGCCCCGAAGAGCAGATAGCAGTTTGAATTGTTGCTTCAGACATTGCTCCTCTAGCAAATGGATGCAGCTACAAGTCTTGTTTTGGTGACACATTTTAAAACATAATCTTTTTTCTCTTTTTAAGGAAAGTCCTCAATAATGGTTTTAGGAATGTAGATATGATCTGGTGAGTATAAAGCTTTAGTCTTTGACAAAAGATAATAAATGTTGGCAAGAGTGTGGAAAAAAGAGAACCCTTGTGCACTGTTGATGTATAATAGCCACTATAAAAAACAGGATAGAGGATCCTCAAAAAATTAAAAATAAAACTACTATATGATTCAGCAATTCTAGTGCTGGGTATATATTTGAAGGAAATGAAAATGTTGTATTGAAAAGGTATCTATCTGCATCCCCATGATCATAATTTGCTGTACGAAGACATGGAAACAGCCTAAGTGTCCATTGACGAATGAATGGATAAAGAAATTGTAACATACACACACACACAAAAAAAAAAAAAAGAAAAAAAGAAAAGAAATTTTTTTATTTATAACAACATGGGTACACCATGAGGGCACTATGCTAAGTGAAATAAGTAAGAGAAAGACAAATAGAGTTGACACTTGAACACAGATTTGAACTGCACAGGTCCACTTATATGAAGATTGTTTTAAATAAATGCATACAGTACTGTAAAGGTATCTTCTCTTTCTTATATGTTTTCTTTTTTCTAGTTTATTTTATTGTAAGAATAAAGTATATAATACACACAACATACAACATATGTGTTAATCAACAATTTATATGATCTGTAAGGCTTCCAGTCAATAGAAGACTATCAGTAGTTAAGTTTTTGAGGAGACAAAAGTTATATGTAGATTTTTTACTGTGCAGGGGTCAGTGTAGAATCTGCAAGCAAAAAACAAAACTCATACAAAAAGACATCAGATTTGTGGTTACCATAGGCTGGGGGTAGTGGAGAGAGGAAATTGGATGACAATGCTTAAAAGATAAAAACTTCCAGTTATAAGACAGGGACAATACTGTTCGTCATGATGACTATAGTTAACACTACTGTATGGTATATTATATATATATGAAAGTTGGTAAGAGAGTAAATTCTAAAAGTTCTCATCACAGGGGGAAAATATTTTTTTTTCTTTTTTCTTTTGTACCTATATGAGATTATGGATGTTAACTAAACTTGCTGTGGTAACAGTTTTACAATATATGTAAAGTCAAATTATTATGCTGTACATCTTAAACTTATATAGTGTCATATGTCAGTTATATATAATAAACTCATTAAAACTGGGAAAAGCCCTCAGTCTTTGAATAAATACAATACCCTTAGTGGTATAATAACTAGAGGAGGGTACATGCTCATTAGGGCAGCTTAGGAGCATAAAGAGTAGGGACATTTACTTACATCTCTGGTTGTTTTTCAAGTGTTAGCAGGGAGAGAATGGCAATAAATAACCATTCCACCTGTTCTAATAGAGATAGTGAAATTTATTTGAAACAATGGGATACAACACAGATAACTTCACAAATTTATAAAGCTAATGATTTAACTATTTGATAATTATATTTTTAGTGTTTTTTTTTTTTTTTTAGCCCCAAGTACATGTCAAAAGTACATGCCATTGCCTATAGAGCTGAATAATGGTAGCATTATCATCTGTGTGGTATGTGTAGGACATGAGCACTTTGAAGACAAACATAAGACATGGACACAGGCTTTAGGACTTGTCACTCTGGATCCACTTCTGGATTGGCCAGTTGTCTTTGCTCCTAGTTGTCTGTATTCATAAGTACACTTTGAACTTTTCCATGTAGGTCAAAATTACCTGACATTATTCAAGTTGTGCTTTGGTGTTTCTCCCATTGACCTTTTGTCTGTTACTTGACTTTGGTTAAGTAAGAAGTCACAACATGAATATCCTGACATTTCATATTCTGGCCTTTGCCTACCTGAATGTGTAGCTATGATATATTCTTTTTATCTATCAGGAGCTAATGAGAAATATATATTATGAGTTTCAAACAAAAATATTTTTATTTTTATAGAGTGATGACCAAATACATTCGTTGTATTTAACTGGAACTGACCACAGTAGTAGGCTATAGTCTCTTCAATATAGTAATGATACCATGACTGTTTTTAATGACTTCCAACATAGAAAAAAAACTCAGAACTCAGGGTGGGTGTGGTAGGGGAATTATAGTATAAAATCCATATGTGTTAGAGTTGGTTTTACAATAGAAGGTTGGAAGAGCTCAGGTATGTTTTGGGTTAGTCTAGTCCCTCAAACTATTTCTTTCAAATGCTTTCTTTCAACCAAATCTGAAACATATTTGCCAAAACCTTTTTTCCCTTAATTTTTAAAGCCATGTGTATTTAAAGGGACATATAATCCATATGTTTTGGCTCATTTACACTTAACTCATCAAGATATTATTTTTAAGAGTTATTTGAGAGCCACGAAACCCATTTTAAGTTTTTTCTTCCGCAGTACTAGGAAGTTGTGTTTTGCTTGAAACAGAAATTGAATCCACAAAATAATTAAGTTTGGATGAAAGTTGAGAATGTACAAGATTTTTAAGAGTCACCAACCTTCCCTTAGAAAAGCATATTATGCTCTTGTAGTTTTTTAGTTACTTTTTCTGAGTACCAATATGCTTTGGCTAAGATGCTAAATTTGATCATATTAAATCTTTGTTTCAAAGTTAAATGTCTGAATGCTTATTGCCCAAACCTTCTTTAATACAAAGGATAAAATCATGTTTGAGTGGGGGAGGTGGGAAGGGCAAAGGGGGATAAGGACACATATATAATACCTTAATCAATAAAGAAAAAAATAAAATAAAGACAAAAAAATGTTAAAAATGAGGATGTACAAAAGAATGAGCTCTAACCTACTTTTGAAGTGGATGCAGAGCTATACATTTGGATCTTCAGGGTGTCTCTTCTCTCTCCACTAGCATTTCCACAGAGTTCTGCCTGCTCTTTCCCTCAGTTTCTTCTGCTGTGCTTCAGGGAGGTGAGGATATACTGCTGCACAGAATCTCACAGTGTTTATATCCTCTGCACCTCCAGAATCCTCAGATTTTTCCTACTAGGTAGAGGGATGACTCTGATATGGTAGGATTGTCTGTCTGTCTAGTATTTCCTAGGACATTCTGGGAGAGAATCCAAGAAAGTCAGTGCATGCCTTATAGAGTATACATATGCAATGTCTCTGAAAAGTTAAGGGGTGATAAAGTTGTTCAGATCATCATCTCAGGGAAGAGTTGAGCACCTTTGAAACAAGTTTGGTCCATTGAGCCTCAATATCCAAAGGAAAAGAATGACTCTCAACCACCACCACTACCACCACCACCACCACAACAACAACAACATCAACAACATATTCTAAAATTCAAATTCATCCATATGTCTCAATTCCTTGAGAACAATTTCTGGAGTGACTTGAGTTGTTGACACTTTTTTTCTCATGTTTGAGTGGGCATATGAGTGAAAAATCGATTTCAATTAGAAAAGATGTGAGTAAAAATTAATAAGATTTTTATAGTTCATAGTAAAATATAAAAATGTGTTTTATGATTAGCTGAGTATCAGTTGACATAAACAAAAATCTACAGGATGTTAACAGTCTGAACACCAGGGAGTACATTCTATTTCTTAAAAGACTGTTATTTTACTCTAGGAAATTACATTTATTATGCAATATTCATGGGATGTAATGAGTTTGAAAGCGCAGTTTTGTGAAACTTACTACATCTTTCATTTTAAAATGAATGTGTGCTCTTTTGTCTCAACATTGCACCTAAGGAATATTTATCATTTGGAGCACACTCTGAGACTGTCCCTGACAATTAGGTGTTGTATTGCCTATAAATAAGCTATCAGTCTACATGAAAATTTAAAAAAATCTATCATTTTTAAGGCAAAGATTTGATTTTGGAACAGATATCCATCATTCTGAACTATGATAAGTACAGAAAGAAACCTGCTACCAGATAATTAATATCTCTGAGAGATAAGGAGAAATTTAATGATATAGTGACCTTTTATGAAAAATAACATTACAAATTTTTATTGTCATAATCTTAAATAATAGCTTTCAATATTTTTTCCACACTAAACCTATTTAGTTGACCTGAATTTATGGCCAGTTTATTATTTTTATACTGTAATGTTAGTGAAATTGTGGGGCAAATGATATATTGTATTTAGACATGTATATGTATACATATATAAACCTTAGCCATCTTTGGCCTTAGCATTCTTAAATTTTATTTGTTAAATTTCAAAAACATCAATACATCAGTTTTCATAGATATTAACTCAGAACAATAAAGCACACTTAGCAGCAGGGTTAACTTATACAGAATACAGATGTACTTCTGTATTTCCTAATGTCATCCTAGAGCTAAGTAATAATTCAAACTTGAAGGAATAGTATGAAGTTATTCAAATAATTATAGAAATAGTTTAAGCTAGTTCTTGTGTATTTTCAATTTCATTTATCAATTTTCCATAGTATAACTAATAAATATATACTGCTTCTAATTTTTGATTCATTAAGTATGGTGCTTATTATACACTAGAGGCCTGGTACATGAAATTCATGCATAGATGGAAGGATCCCCTCAGCCCAGCCTGCACCCTCTCCAATCCAGGATCCCTCGAGAGATGTCCAAGTGCCAGTTTAGGCCTGATTGCCGGGATTGGGCCTAAACCGGCAGTCAGATATCCCTCTCACAATCTTAGACCACTGGCTCCTAATCACTTACCTGCCTGCCTGCCAGGTCACCCCTATCTGCATGCGTGCTGGCCTGATCACCCCTCACTGCATCTGCTTGCCGGCCTGATTGCCCATAACTGCTCCCCTGCTGGCCTGATTGCCCCAAATTGCCCCCTAGTCTGGTCACCCCTAACTGACCCCCTGCTAGCCTGGTTGCCCCTCACAGTCCCCCTCCCCCCCACTGGCCTGTTTGCCCCATGCAGCCTGCTTATTCAGTTGTTTGGTCCTTCTCTCACTAAGTCCCCTGTCAGCCTGATCGTAGGTAGCCATCTTGTGAGGGCACGAAGGTTAATTTGCATATCCCCTATTTATTATATAGGATTTCCACTAGTAACACTTTATGAAAGTTAAATTTTCCTTTTATTCCTAGTTTGCTAAGATTAAAAATCAGGTGTTAAATTATACTCAGTTTAAACTTTTTGTTTTTGTCTTTTAATACAGAAAACTGATAGTTTTTTTTTTTTTTTTTTTTTTTTAAGTATGAAACCATTTATCCATATCTGAGATAAACCCAATTTGGTTCTAATACTTAATTTAAAAAACTCTAAATTTTATTTTCTAATGTTTTACTTAAAGTATGTATACCTTCATTTATAAATGTGATTGGGCCATAATTTATTTTCTTGTACTTTGTCTTGTTTTGGTATCAGTGCTATGTCTGCTTGGTAAAAATGGGTCAAATGATTTGTAATCTTTTTCTTTACTCTGAAAAGTTTGTTTAACATAAGACTACCTGTTTCTTAAGACTGTGATAAAACTCCTAAGTAAAAAGTTGGGTTGTCCTCTTTAAAAGTATAATATTTTTAACATTAGTTTAATTTCTTCAGAGGTTGATGTGTGTGTGTGTGTGTGTGTTTAAATAACGCCACCCTCAACTCCACATTAAAGAGCCAAAAAATTCCAAAAATGCTTCTAATTTTCTTAAACTCTATGTGTTTCCTCACCAATAAAATTGAAAAAACTACCTTGCAATCTCACAGGGGTGGCTATTTGAAAGCACATAATGAGTTAACTAGACTTCTTCCAAAATTTGTGTGGGTTTAGTTATAGGGATAGTTTTCTGCTAATACATAGCCTTTGCTTTTGAGAAAATATACTTAGTGTATTTGCACAAGATATTTTTCTCTATATAAGTAATTGGAATTGAACCTGAGGCTTTGAACTGTTGTCAAATCATCCTAATTAATTAGCAACATAAAGCACAATTTGACTACTGTGTCTAATTTGAGTCATCAAACATAATTAAAAGCAAAACAAACAAAAAGTGATTGTACCTCGTCAATTGTTGTTCTAATCAATTCAATCAGTCAGGTAATATCAATAGTCAAAAGTGTTTATGTTTTCACATGCACATTGAACCAGTAAGAAAAATTGTGCTGGCTAACTAATGATTGTATGAAAGTAGCAGGTCTGAAAATATTATTCAGCCATAAATCTATGGGTTTGTCTGCTGTTGCAAAAGTTAAAATGTACTTGGCATAAAGAGAAAGTTCTCTGCTGCCTGCCAAACCTGGCAGGACAGCGAAGAGATACGAGAAGAAAACGCCAGGGAATGAGGTCAAGAAGCTGAATTCGATGTTCTGTTAAGTTTGGGACACAAAGTTAACTAACCTAAATCATTATTTTGGAAAAGGAGGGTATATATGGAGAGTAGCCAGTATTAGCGTAACAACCTCTCTTTAGCACCACTAGCTTAACTCCACCCTTTCCGTTTGACCTTCCTAACAAGATAAATGTCATAAGTGAAATCCAGTCTAGTTAATTAAATGACTTTTCCTTTCTAATAGTGTTGTCTTAGACTTCCTTATTCCAAGATGTTCTGTCTCAAGTTTTCTGTGCGTTGTGAACATTTCCTTCTCTGATACTTCCTAGGGAAAGTGCTTCGATCTCCTCCAGAAGAGGATCATCTTCTTACTGCCCTAACATTTCCGATCAAAGACATGTGGAGATATATTCTCAAATATGATTGTTTTCCTGACTAGTGACATTTCTTCTTTTACAAATAGAATTGTGGGCCATTGGAAGTCTCCTGGCTTCTCAACAAACAACTGAGAGCACATCGAATGAATGCTCTCCTAGGAAATATATTCAGATAATGGAAAGAAGAAGATCAAGGGTTTTAATTTGAAAGAAAATAATTGGAAAACTTTAGGTTGAAAGGAAAATGAAATTATTTGCCAAGGTCAAATGAAAATATTGTTAGATTTTTTTTTTTTTTTTAAACTACCCTTGCCTTGAGAATGCCACTTGACAGAATAAATTTGCTTGAGTGGTAGAAGATTTTCTTTTGTTTTTTTTGACAATTGCAACAGATTTGGAAAATAAATAAGAATTGTCTTTGTTATTGTCCTATAGCCTCTTTCAGAACAATAGAACTGATTTACCACCATGTCAAATCACTGACTGCAGTCTTAGAAAAAAAAAAAAAAAAAGAGGTTGACTTATTTCTGCCCCCGCCCCCCAAATGAATTACGTCTAAAACTTTGAGAAATTTCAGTATGTTCCTCTCTCTCTCTCTCTTTTTTTAAATTGGAATAACTCATGACATTGCTTTATGTAATTAGGTGTCACTTGGTTGGGTATATAAGTTTTGGGCTTGAAAGTGGAGTGTCTGTGATAATGCTTAGCAATACTTCAGTGTCTGGGCTCTAGGATGGGGCCACTTGACCCACTGTGATCTGAGTTGGAACAGACTGTTTTATTCCACCGCCATCTAGACTGAAGTGAAGAAGAGCAATTTACAGCTAAAAGCCACAAAGCGATTGAGGTAAACAGAAAGTAATTAGTTTTTAATGATCTTTTGGAAGTCCCATGAATAGATTGATCTCTGTTTTGATCTTGCTTGAATTAATAGATGCTTTTGAGTCTTCAATGCCACTCCAGCAGGCATTGTTTCTCCATTTCATGGTCTGGCGCCCCCAAAGTTTGGGCTTTCCTCGGACCATTGTTCCATTTTGTAAGGCTCAGTCTAGTGTTTTTGTGTTCTTCAGCTTTAAACATTGATGTGCTGTTTTCCTTTTATTTCTATAGCTGTTTCCTCTTGGGAATTGGATGGGGTTATCACTTGCACGGGCTCAGATCCAAGTTGGAGATTCTTAGTTCATTTCTCCCAGAGAAGAGCTCCCTGCTCCTTGCCAAAAGCAATTTCAGGCTCTCTTGGTTTCAGACCCGACTTTTCCTTCCCTTATTTTTGGATTATGTGAGTTATTTAGAATCAATCAATGAAGCTGCGAGGAAGCAGTTTGTATGGCTGGAGTGGCTGTAATGACGAAAACACTTTTCTCAATAATAAGTAGAAATTTACTTTTCCCCAAACTTTTCCATTTGATGGCAACATCCCCAGTTTTCACTGGACTCTTGTCACCAACTCCCTATTCCAGATGGATGTCTGCATTCCTCCAGTTGCTTCCCGCTTGCCCATCTAATTCTCAGGCACTTTTTCTTGTAAAGCCTTACAATTTTTTTTTCATTGTTTTGTTGGTTTGTTTTAGGTCAGTCAAAGCTATGTGTGTATATTGTTTAAAAATTATTACTCAAGAAATTGTGGAAAATGGGAAATAATCAGCCAAAGTCCCACCAACCAGAGACTTTCAACATTTTAAAACAGATTTCCTATTTTTTCCCTATATAATTATATTCTTCGATCTGTGACCATTTTGTATGTGTTTATGCTTTATTTTGTTACATAATTTAAAATAACCCTCTCTCTATATCAAAGGAAATATAGATTTTAGGCAATTTTTGAAGAATGACAGCAAAAGTATTGTTACTTTATGGTCCTAGGCTTTAGAGTGGCTAGAAGGAGAAAATGACATGATTTGAAATAGTAAGAGAAGAATAACTAACACTAATGTTCTTTTAGAAAGGAAAAATGAGGAGAAACAGGTTTACGAAGGTTTTAAGAGCCCAGCCTGTGTGACTGACTCAGTGGTTGAGCGTCAACCCATGAACCATGAGGTCGCTTTTTGATTCCCGGTCAGGGCACATGCCTGGATAGTGGGTTTGGACCTCAGTTTGGGGTGTGCAGGAAGCTGCCAATCAATGATTTTCTCTCATCATTGATGTTTCTATCTCTCCTTCTCACTTCTTCTTAGAAATCAATAAAAATATTTTAAAACAAACAAACAGAAAAGGTTGAAAGAAATCACCTTCTGGTAGGAATAAACAGATTTTAGGGCCCTGCCCCACACTGCACTTAAACTCAGTGTGAGTGAGCATTTTGGAAATTGAAGCCACGAGCACCAGGATTCTGAATCCCTTTGTCACTCACCTGGCGTTGCCCCACAGGACAAAGGAGGCAAGAGGAAACAGGAAGAGAGTACAGGCAAAAGGGAGGAGATAAGGTGCAGGAGCCACACTGGGAGAGAGGGAAGAGAATCCTGGACTAGCGGCTTAGAGAGAAGTCCTAAGAGAAGGCAAGGGAGAGGGGCTTCCGGACACTTACAGCCAGCATTCCATTTGGCACCCGGCGCCCAGGGGAGAACGGCAATCTGTCTTGTCCTGGGCCTGGCTGCACGCTGCTCCTGCTGCCAGGCATTTTGTTCCCAGAAGAAGGGGCTGCCCAGGAATGCAAGGGGAAGGTGGGAGGCGGAGGCAACAAAGGCTTTTACAGCCAGCACCTTTAGTCCATTCCAGACTTGGCACTTTGCCTCCTGTCTCTGTTTATTACTCTCTTTTGTTTGTTTGTTTGTGTATTTTTAAATTAAATTGATTGAGGTGGCATTGGTTAATAAAATTACTCGAATAGTTTTCAAGTGTACAACTCTGTGATACCAGCTCTTGTCTTCTCATTGCAAACATATTTGATCGCTATCATTTGGTTTCTCATATGTTTAATGAGGATATAATTAAACTTCACCTCACAAGGCTGTCATGACTGAATAACATGTTATGGGTACCTGGTACATAATAAGGTCCCCACAAAGAGTACCTGCTGGCAGTATTACAATTGTTTATGTTAATGGTGACTATTCGTTATAGCTTCAAGAAGCTCATCTTCTGTTTAGGGGTGAAGATGGTCAGACATGCCTGAGAGGATATTTAAGCGCTGAACTGCATGCTCATAGCCATATTCAGTTGTAGGCACCATGTGAAGGAAAGATTGATGTGGGCACACAGGTGGGGGAAAGACCTCCCTGAAGAGGTGAGGACTGAATGGAGCCTAGAAGAGCAGAGAGAATTTAAAATATGCGAAAGGGAATTTAAGGTTCAAGAAAGAGAAGGTCAAGGGAGAAAAGTGGGAATAAGTGAACAACAAAAAAGGGTGGAGGTTCGGAGCTACTTTTCTGGATTATATGGCAGCATTTATTCTACGTCTCTCTCTTTTTTTTCTTCTCTTTATGGCAATGTCCTTTCATTAAATTAAACTATATATTTTTTAGCTGTGACCTGTGACAAAATATCTAATATGTATTCTTATAATATCATGTCACTTTATATCCTTAAAAAACCATAGCATTTTACTATTCACTGTTGCTTTGAAAGCATACTATTTTGAAATTAATTCTAGGGAGCTGTATTCACAAGATTGCATATTTTAGACAAATTGAAAGGCTTGTATTGCTAGGGGAAGCATTGAATTTCTAAGGAAAGGCATTGTACTTAGTGGCCAGGAAACATCTAGTGTCTGTGATGGCCAATGCTGAATTCATTTAGGAAATTATATTGAGAGCTTTACTGGAGGCAGACACAGAAGTACTGCATGTCCCGTTCCTATAGTGTCTTCTCATCCTCAGCCTCCATCAGAGGCTCCACTGCGAGCAAAGTGAGGTGTGGCACCCAGGGAGCCAGGGAGCTGGAGGACTCTGTGAAGGAAGCAGGTTAAAAACAGAATCCAGAAAGTCCCTTTGTAATTGGAATTGGAAGATAAGGGAAGCTTTTCTTTTAAATCCTGAGATTATATGATACAATTTAAAGAGAGGTGAAATTAAATTGCACATAGCTTTTCGCTCACTAGTTTTTACCCTGCTAGCAATATTGTTTATTAACACCCCTGTTATCACCCTGCTGGCCACTCAACCAGCCTGGTAGGCCAGCCATGGGGTCCTGGCCAACACCACCTCACCAGGAAAGGCAAGGTGGCCTCCTTCAATGCCCAGCCTACCAACCCGAGCTATGGGATGGTTGAAAATATCACAAATGCATTTTTATCTTTAGCCCCTTAATTAAATGTTAGGCAGTTTATGTGATCTATTTAATTACATACAGTCTTTCCCAAAGCACTTTATTTTCTGTGCGAACTCTTGGGCTGACAGACCTCGCCGGCCCCTTCACCTGAACCTCACTAAAAGCATCTGAGGAGAGACAATAGGGCAAAGCGAGTTGGAAACTAGCCATGTGTGGGTTGAAGTTCTGTCTCCACCACTTATTAGCTGTATGATTTGGGGTAACTTACTTAAGCAGTCTAAGCTGGTTTTCTCCCTGGTAAAATAGGGATCCTAATAGTATTTGTTGCAAAGTTTTTTTTGGGGGAAAAAGATCTTTGACCCTTGTCTACTCTTTTATTCACTCTTATAACCTCTTCTCTTTGAAGCATCTTTCTTTTTCTGTTTCGGACATCATGTATTCTGATTTTGTTCTCTCTTATCTTCTTTCTTCTTTTTCAGGAAGAGGTAAATATGTCCCTACACAGAAAAGTGTTAAACTGTTAGTTGAATGAAATGTTGTGACTTTCTAAAATGTGAATTAGGTTGTGGCATGCTGGTCGGTTGTGGACTAATGCAATTTCATCAAAGGGCTAGAAACAATCAATCATCATACTTATGACTTTTTAAAACCATTTATAGAAAATATGTAATGAAGAAAAGAACAATGGACACAAGTATACTTGGTTGTAAGCGGGGAAAGAGAATGGTTTTTATGTCAATAATGTGTTTGAAAAAAAAGAACAAGGCATTGAGTGGTCCGTTAAGTCACTGCCCTCTGTCCTGGGTAGAATCCCAGGATTATTGTATGAGAGGAGAAATGGCAGATTTTAGTTACTAAACGAATAGATTACTGAGACACACATGCCTTCAGCTGGAAGAAGACAATGAGAATTAAGAGATTACAATGAATAGAGAGTGGTATTAACTGTCTTTCCAAGGTTAAATCTTATAGAATAAAAACTTAATCTGCAAATTGTTCTCTTGGGCCGTAGATCGACAGGGAGCCCAGCTCGCTATGACTTGTGCTGACCACCAGGGGGCAGCATGGAACATGGTAGGCATCGGGTAACACGCTGTGACCTCTCACTGGCTACCTGGGAGCAGAGGTGACAGGGACGGAGGTGCGGTGAGAATGCTGGGTGTCTGCTGAGCTTGCTCTCTCTTCCCCTCGTACCCTCCCCTGGGACGCCAGGACCTGTGCCTCGGGGAAACCCCCACGCTCAGGTGCTGGGCTCCCATGAGCAGCCCACCCCATATCCACGAGGCGTCTTCCAGGTGAGCCAGGCTGCAGCTGCCAGGACCACAGGGGCCAGTCGGGTTCTCCATGGGTTCGTCCTGGAGCTGGTCTGTGAGGCCGGCCAGGAGAGAGCACACTGCCTGTCTGGCTTCTGTGCAGCACCGCTGGTGGCCCAGAGGCCCACTCTGTACCCCTGTCTGCAGCGTCCAGCCGTGCTCACTACATGGGAACTTGGGCTCCATTACTCAGGTGGAGGCGGGTATTTGGGGGCCTAATGGCCCAAGTGCTGCCCAGGGCCCAGAGGTCAGTTGGAACTTGCCCTTCTACAATACATCAGTGTCTAACCTCGGGATCGCACCCATGCATGAATTTTGTGCACCAGACCTCTTGTGTTCTATAAAAGGGACATTAATATCTGCTTCTCAGGTTCAAGTGTGGAGTGGCACTGGAACTGAGTTTGCTATTAAATGTTCTTTCCAGTTTTGGCCCCCACGTCTTTAGGTTTCGTATATGAGACTAGGGATAAAGATGTCAGCTGTGCTTATTTGGTTGGATATGGTTTCTAAGCTCAGTCTTGGTTTGTTGTATGGACATGGGAACCTCTGCCCTTCCTTGTTACAGCTGTTACAATGCAAACAGTGAAGGTAGTGTAGGAACTGTACCTGATGTGGTTATGGAAGTGTCAGGTCCGGGGGCTGGTTTTCAGAGACCTGAAGTCTAAACCCAGTTCTGACCCAAAAAATGCCACTGGGTTTCTCAGAACCTCAAATGCTTCATCTGCCAAAGGGAGGAAATGATGCTAGATGATTTTCACAATTCCAAATGTTGCTAAAAATGTAGGTACCTCTCAAAGAGCTACAAACAGATTAATTGGAAGCATTGGGTGTCTACTTAGTTGTTCAATGATATTCTATCTTGGAAATGTCAGTTGAAAGTTCGTGAATGTTTTGCCTTTAAGAAGTCCATAACACTTATTAAATTTATATAGACCCTATTGGGATAACTGATTTAATTTTTAAAAGGGCTAAAAACTTTTATTTAAGAATAATAAATTAATAATATAAATATAAAGCACTCAAACATTTCCTAAAGCATGTTTTAGTCCAAACATTGCTAGTTTGTGGAACCTAATATGCAAAACGAGTGACATTTTAGTGAATGAAATGATGTTGGCTGTCTACTTTTAGTTTGAAGTATTTCGTTTAGTTCTGTAACCCCTCTAAGGATAAGTCCATGTTTCAATAATGTTCTTGCAATTGATATAAGACTAAAATGCATATTATTATAACATTAAAAATATAACTATATAACTGGGAAGATACTGTTACTTTAAGCCTTTCTTTGAAAAACACTAGAAAATATGTTTAGTGGTTGAGCTTTCTTTATTTAGCCGGGTTAATCTCCTAGTTGCTAAGGGCAGATTGATTTGTTTATAAACTTGTTAAACCAAATCTGCACACAACCACATCACAGATAATAAAGTGGGAAAAGACCACTCAAATTGTCAGTCTGCATCCACTCACCACCTCACCCTTATTAATGTCTAATTTAACTTTTTCAGCAATGTATTCCACATTGCATGTTTTGCACATTGTATTTTTAAATGATGTGCCGACGACGACGGTTGGAAACCATGTGTGTGGGTGTGGCTGAAGAGACCGATGTGCGACCAGCATTCCTTTCCCAGTGACATACCCAGGCTGGGCTACTGTCAGTGAGTCATTCTTGCTGTGTTGACACGGGGGCCCCCATGTGCGGTCGGATGTGTTGGAGACGGCGTGGCAGATGCCAAGCATGTTTATTCCATATTGGTGCCATAAACACGGGGGAGGAGGGTATGCCATGCTTAGGTTGCTGGCAATTGAAACTTTCCCATGAGATCTGCCTCTTTTTAAAGGCCCCCTACTTCTGGCATAAATCAAACCAGATCTTTTCACACCCACTTACCTAATGAGATTTCAACCTTTATAGAGCCTTGCTGTCTGACACATGGAATTATAAAACTTGTGAGATTTAACGTTTCTTTATGTCATATTTGGTTTTCTTAGCAATGCATGATGGTATGATTGTTTTAATAGTGTCCTATATCAGGGTTGAAAGGTGGCAAAGCTTATGTGTGAGTGTGTGTGTGCGCGTGTATAGTAGTAGAAATAGTAGTAGTAGTAGTAGTTGAGAGAAGTTGAAGTGACTTTTTGACAGGCAGTAGCCTTGATCCAAGTATGGAAAACTTTCATCTATTACAGCAATTGAAATTTATGCATCACAACTTCGGAAGGCAGAAATGTGATTTTGTTTTCTAGAATCAATCTCAATGTTGCTCTTCAGACTCCACTCTGCTCAGAGGAGATAATTTCTCCTAGTCTAGTAGCCTTAGTTGGAGCCAGTGAATTTTTAGCCAAAATTAGCTATCTTAGTCATTGTTTATTTCAAAGCGTGGTTGGTTTTCAGCAAGTGGCATCTGGAAAGATTTCTTTCCATTTTTTTTTTTTTTTTTTGCAGTGGCATCTGGGAGCAAGGGGGGAGGTTGCCTACAATGAAGGCAGTGGTACTGGAAGGCTTGACTGATTTTTCGCTGTCCTCCTGGCCTCTGCCGGGCTCACCCTGCAGCTCCTGGCTTGCCTGGTCCCAGGGTGTTCCTGCTGATTTCTATAACTGATGATCAACGTTGTAGGTCTTTTTGGACCAGATTTGGAACACCTCCATATTCCCCACCAGAGCACATGGGTTCATCTGATTTCTTTCTCCGCATGTCACTGGAGTGTGTGAACCCCTTGGGACTAGTCCTTTAACTCCCATACAGGCCCCCTCCTTCAACCATAGAGACTGTATTGCACCTCCCACTGCTACCACCGTGTTGGATGCTGTGCCATTCCAAATGCAGAGCTTCTCAGGATGTTTTGTGAGGGGCCCAAGCTGCGCCCAGCAAAGCAGAACAACAGTGTTTCCTTGGGTGCCCCCAAAGTGCTTCTTCTGTTGACTGACTACTCTCTGTCCCTGAGATTTGACCTCTGGGTGAAGAGGAGGGTAGTAGATTTCTCACATTTGATACCTGTCCCTCTCTTGCTTCTTTTGCTATTTCTTCTAACACAGAAATGTCTTTTCTATTATTAATTCCCATGTTCTCAGAATTGACTCTGGGTCAAATCCTGTTTCTTTTCTACTCTCTGATATATAATTATTAATATGAGTCCTTCAGGGTTGGCTTTTCTATCCAAAGTGTTCATTTTTTAAAATTTTGATAAAGTCCCCTTTCTTTCTTCAAGAAAGCCTGGCCCTTGCTAAATCAAAAGCCTTTGCGGAGAGGCAATAGTATTGCTGTAGATGTAAATCTGGAAGCTGACTGATGATTGCTGTTCTTAGCTATGTGTTGCCCTCTTCCTGAAGCAATGAACCCCAATGAATTAAAAGTTTGTAGGGAAAACTACAGGAACATGAGATGTAAGGTTTATCAGGGATGAAACTACATTGGTTTAATTTCAAAAATATATTATACCCATTATGTCAATATCTTTAAAGCACCAATTTAGTGTGGAGATTTTTAAATATGAGTTTGATGAAAAGAAATTAAATTCACATTTGGAATTCTATTAATGAACAATATAAAGGGTGTCCCAAAAATGTATACATATTTTGAATAATTGTTAATTCTAATGGGTTAAGAAAGAAACATCAAATGAGCTATCAGAAAAAAGTGTGTGTACATTTTTCGGGGACTTCCTGTATTTTGTTAAAAATAAGAGTCATTCTGGTCTTTTTTACCTTTCTCTTATTCATTTTCATTTCTTTTATAATTAAACTAGAGGCCCAGTGCACAAATTCGTGTACCAGTGGGGTCCCTCAGCCAGGTCTGTGGGATCAGGCCAAAACTGGCTCTCTGACTTCCCCTGAGGGGTCCCAGGTTGTGAGAGGGCACAGGCCAAGCCAAGAGAGCTCAATGGTGCATGGTTGGGGCCAGGGAGGGATGCAGGAGGTTGGCCAGCCAGGGAGGGATGACAGGAGGGTTCCAGAGTGTATCTGGTCTGTCTTGCTCAATCCCAATTGGCTGGACCCCAGCAGTAAGCTAACCTACTGATCAGAGTGTCTGCCCCCTTGTGGTCAGTTCACATCATAGCGAATGGTTGATAGGTCGACTGTCTGCTCCTAGTGGTCAGTGTACATTATAGTGAGCAGTTGAATGGCCTTAGCATATCATTAGCATATTACACTTTGATTGGTTGAATTGCCAACTGGTCAACCAGACACTTAGTATATTAGGCTTTTATTATATAGGATATTTACATTTTTGTTGTAAAATGAAGTGCAGATACAGACCTCTTTCAAATTAATGTATGTATTTCTTAATGAATTGCCTAATGAATTCTAAGATGAACACATTTATAACCATCACTATGTCAAGAAATAGAATTTAGCCGGCACCCTTAAGCCCTCTTTATATGCTTCATCCCAATCATATAATCCCTTGCCTTCTGCCACATGTAACTATTATCCTGAGTGTTATAGTAATCACTTCCTTGTTTGTATGTATGTATGTATGTGTTTAATTTTAACATTCAAATATGCATCCCTAGACTCTAGAGTTTAGTCTTGAGCATTAGTTAAAATTTGATAAGTTTTTAAGAATTTTAAAAATCTATGTTTCCTCTCTTGATCACTTTATTTTTCTAATGTTTTTGTTAAAGACCTGTCAAGTGTCCCACAGTATGAATTTTGCTGATTGCACACTCACAATTTACTATGTTCTTTTGTTTTCTTGTATTTTATGCAAATTGGCAGCTTGTTCTATAGGTGATTTCAGACTCAAGTTCAATCTCTTTGGAAGACTAGATGTATTTGGGAAGGCTATCAAAGACACATAATGTCTTTATTTACATATTACTGAGGGCAATTGGACTATGACCATATCAATGGCATGCTATACTTCATTGCTTTTGGAAAAATTTATTCTTTACACCTTTGTACCTCACCCAATGTGTCTCAGAATTGTGTGTGTGTGTGTGTGTGTGTGTGTGTGTGTGCAACAACTTATTCACCTGGAAGAAGAGCCACTATCTTTCTAAAATCCATGCCCCCTGCCCACGGAGAACTGGAAGGAAGACAGAGGCAGGGATGGGGAGGTAAAAAACGACAGCTATCTCAGCAGTGGGCAGACTTGTGCCTGAGCATTGTTCCACCTGCTGCCCGTGGGACTGCTCTGTTATGTTTCTGCTCAATTCCCTCCGTATAAACTCTTTCCAGGAGGCTCATTAGTCAAATGTACTCTTGGCAGAACCACTTCCTTTTCTCCCAATCCTGCAGCTACCACCCCCACAGACATGACCAGACATGTTTAATCATAACCTGTACACTGCAGACACTCCTGCTTCATGCACTTTCCTAAGAGGTAAAGATAAATAATTTGAACTCCACCTCCATCTCCAAGCAGCGGACTGTGTTTAGATGAAGCTGAACAGAAGGAACTGGGTGACAGGAGCGTGTCAGGAAAGCGATTTGGACTATTTCTTTCAAGCAAGAGTTCGAAACAAAGGTACAAACCAAGGTGCATCAAAAGGTAAAAACTCAATCTAGAGTCCATGTTGATAGCTACCAACTGGTACTTTTTATTTTAGTTTTTAGATTATTAATTTGCTATTCTGTGGACAGCCTATGTATTATAAAAAATAAAATGTGGGAATCGGTGAGTTTTGAGAAAGCAATGTTTGTGTATGTGTGTGTCTGTACTTGTGTCTGTGTTTAATCATTAATGTTTCTCAAATTTATGCCAGTGATTAGCACAGAAGCATGCTCCCTAGTCCTCATACACTTAACAGGCCCGTTCTCCTACCTTAGCTATGTGTTTGCAGGTCTGTTCGCTGATCTCTAATCAGTCAGCTGAGATATTCACTGTAGCTTCGGTCTCCAGCCCTGTCTGGAAGAACTCCAGCCTGGGAGAATCTAAACATATCACTCAGAGGCCTGTGATGTTGGAAAGAAAGGAGGTTTTGGATGATTTTTGTTTTTGTTTGGACTTGGGTCAGTGCCTCCCATCTACAGCTGGAATGTGCGCTGGACGGTTTCAGATGTGTTTTGGAAGATTGATGTGGGCCCCCTGAAAGTCAGCTACACTGGGGCCTCAGGAGACACGAGGAGCAGGTTATCACGTTAAAGAACACATCTCTCTTTATCATTAAATATTGATACTGAACAGTGAGGCCATGGGAATTCTCTTCCACTGGCAACCTCAGCCCTTCCAGACAATGTGCATAGTACGAACCAGTGCCAGCGCGAGTCCTGTCCCTGGCTTCTCCATCCGTCATTGACTCCTAATAAAAAGAGTTCATCCAGGGGATTTCAGGTCAAAATCCAAGAACTAAACTTGTTCCTGTATAGGACACGAATACTATCATTGGAGAATGGAAAGAAAATGCTTCCAATGTACAGAGACATAGGAATAAATGCCAGCAGGGAGATTAATTCTTTTTGCCAGCAGTACCGGTGGGTCTCGGTTTCCTCATTTGTGATGGCTACAGAGGAAGAACTTCCTTACTGCTCTAGATCTGGTCCTTGGACCAGCCACCTTGGAGCCATCGGAGAGCTTGTTAGGAATAAACAACCTCAGAACTTCCCTGACACTTTCTGACTTGAAATCTGCTATTTTACAAGATCCCCTGATGACTTAGGTGCTGATCGAAGTTTGAGAAGCACAAACTAGATGACTTCTAAGGTACTCTTTTTTTTTTTTTTTTCCAGCTTTAAGATTGCTGAAAATACGTGAAACGTGTTAGTAAGTGAAAGTCAGTGAAAAAATAAAGTGAAAACTGCCTTGCTCACAGGGCACAGTAAAATCACCCAAGAACCTATATCCTAAAAGGCCTGTGGTCGTGATGCCGTCACAATGTCACCACCAACTCCCGGACACACCAGGAGGTACATTGGTGGGTCCTGCAGTGGCCACAGTGGGCGGGAATTCTGGAGCATTGTGGGGTGCTGGCAGTGTCTGAGGAGCGTCACATGGCCCTGATGGCATAGCCTTGGGCAGTGGTCGGCAAACTCATTAGTCCACAGAGCCAAATATCAACAGTACAACGATTGAAATTTCTTTTGAGAGCCAGATTTTTTAAACTTCTTCTAACGCCCTTCTTCAAAATAGACTCGCCCAGGCTGTGGTATTTTGTGGAAGAGCCACACTTAAGGGGCCAATGAGCCGCATGTGGCTCCCGAGCAGCAATTTGCTGACCACGGGTTTAGGGGACCCTCCACGCGCACGTTTTAATTGTGCGCTGGGCCTCTAGTCTTTGATAAAAAGCCAATGTCTTGGGCTCCTCCCTCAGAGCATCTCCCGGATAGTATTATATTTTTTCCCCATGTCCCAGGTGATTTACATGAGCAGACTGAGAACCACTCAGATAGATACACTACTTGAACTTTTACATCTTCTGATGCCATCTGCACTGGCTTTCTTTTGAATATAAGGAACTCCAAACTGTTAAACCCACCAAAAGATATTAATGGGAGGGTAACATATTCTGGGATAAGGAGGGAATTATTGAAAGTGACACTATATATTTTTATAGCATTGTGAGAGCAAAAAGCAAGGCTCACTAATTTCCCCCCTCAAGCTTCACTCAGATGTCTGCTGACAATGGGAGTGTTTGTAGTAAGAAGGCAGTAACCCCTGGTGAGTGATGGATATGACATTCCCAGAGAGCCCTGGGGAGTGGGGGGGGGCGGATATTTCAGTAGAATGGTTTCATTTCATCAGAGCTTGGTGCTGGTGTTGACTGGGTGAGCACAATTAGCCACATGCTATGATTGGGTTACCCAACCACTGAGTTCCAATTTACTTTTGATTATTTCATGTTGTTGAATTGTAATTTATTTAAAACAAATTGAAACCAACAGATTTCTTTCTTTCTTTTTTTTTTTTCTTTTTCTTTTTCTTTTTTTTCTCTAAAACTTCCAATACAGTATTTTTACTGTGAGAACTGAGAACGCTATAGTCATAAAGCAGTTTGTCACAAGTGGAAGGAGTGATAGTGCCATTATGGGAAAATTCTTTTATGTTATAGTTTTTCAAGTCAGATCTAGGAAAACTATCTTCAAAGATGAGCTTAACTCTTTTTTAAGATATAATTTTTTCTCCAATTCTTTTTAAAAAAATATATATTTTATTGTTTTTTTTTTTTTTTTTTTTTTTTTTTTTTTTTACAGAGAGGAAGATAGAGGGATAGAGAGTTAGAAACATCGATGAGAGAGAATCATTGATCAGCTGCCTCTTGCACCCCCCCCTACTGGGGATGTGCCTGCAACCAAGGTACATGCCCTTGACCAGAATCGAATCCGGGACCCTTCAGTTCGCAGGCTGACCCTCTATCCACTGAGCCAAACCGGTTTCGGCAATTTTTTCTCCAGTTCTTAACAAGACAAACCAGCATTATATTTTGATCACTAAAAAAAAAAAAAAAAAAAAAAAAAAAAAAAGATTATATTTTTAGAGTGATCAAATTACTTGATCAAAATAAAGAAAGCATGTATTTTCCTTAAGCGTATTTTGTTTTTGTTTTTGTTTTTGGCTTAGCACAGCACCTTCTTTTTTCAATTTTTAGGCCCTGAATTATTTCTGCTTTCAGTTTAGCTGAGGAGCCAACATTCTGTCATTGTGGGGGATTTCTGACGTGTCACATTGAAGAAGAGAGTTATTTAGAATGCGATGTCATTTGGTTTGGTCCTTGAGTATTACTCCAAGAAGTTGTGTGAGCAGAGGAACACGAACCTGGTTGGACAGCTGTCTTTCCCATTGTGTAGCAGATCCCCAGGTGGGCCTTCAGTCAGGGTTGGGCCATCCTTTCATCAGGTCTGCAGAGAGTCTCTGGTAGTGATGTGATTCTTACTTCACACATTGCTCTGAATCCCGTGAAGACTCAACAGATATTTCTTCACATACGTACTCAAGCCCTGGTAAAACTTGTGCAGTTGGAAACTTTCCCTTCAATTGCATTCTCTTTCTTATTGAGAAGCCTCTCCCTATTGTTGGCACTGCTTCGTACTCTTCTGTAACCATTTGGTCCTACTCCCAGCTGCTACCTATCTAGGGAATCTTTGCAACAACTTCTTCAAACCACTCTATTACTATGCACTTATTTCTGGATAAAGAAATCACTAAACTGACATACTTTTCTTGTTAACCTGATGTCTTCCTTTGACATTGTGTGATATATCTTCTCAGCTTTCTTAATTCCTTTGCAAATGGGAGAATGTTGAAAAGCTTTCCATCAAAAACTTGATCAAGCCATTCTAGGATGGCTATTTTATTTGATTTTTGGAGCAAAAATTCCAAAATATTTCCTGAATCTCACCCCTCATTTTAAAAGAAAACAAGTCTACATTTCAAAGCTAAATAAGTGTCAAGTTTCCCCATTTTTTGAACTTTCTAAGTAGAAAAATATCTTCCCCAGGGTTTCATGTAGATAGGAGGAAGGGGTGGTGATATTGGGGGTATCTGAGTGGTGGGTGGTGTAGAAATATGGACTAAGCTTGGAAGTCAAGCAAGTTGGATTTTTCCCTTAATTTAATCCTTAAATTATTTTTGTCTTAGAAAACATGATGTTAAATGGAAGTATATTTTGTGGTGTTAAAATTTAGCTACATATATATATATATATATATATATATATATATATATATATATATAAAACCCCATATTCTATATCTCCATCTCCATTTCCAACTCTATTTCTATATCTATCTCTATCTCTATCTGTATAGCTATACATATGTATGGATATTTAGCTATAGATATCAATTATAAAGTTTTTTTTAAATACATATTTTATTGATTTTTTACAGAGAGGAAGAAAGAGGGATAGAGAGCTAAAAACGTCAATGAGAGAGAAACATCGACCAGCTGCCTATTGCACACCCCCTACCGGGGGATCTGCCCGCAGCCAAAGTACATGCCCTTGACTGGAATTGAACCCGGGACCTTTCAGTCCGCAGGCCGACACTCTATCCATTGAGCCAAACCGGTTTCAGCAGATATCAATTGAACAATAGATGTCAATTCAATTGCAAACCTGACCTTTATGGGTCTGGAATCTTTATTTTTTTATTTTGTTATTGGAACTTTCTAAATTCATACTCATGACTTTTGACTCAATCAATATGCCAATAGAAAATATAATTAGCTTGAACTAGTGATCTAGACCTGCAAGCTCCAATAGCATTTAATGTAAGTTACTTCTAGTGCTTTTTATCCTGAGGCTGCTGAAAAACTGTGGTGTAACCACTTCATTCAGAGCATACTCCAGTCTTATGAAAATTCTCATGTTCTCATTAACACTGCTGAAAATTTCAAGAACAACAAAAGTAGGTTTGGTGCTGATTAGAATGTGATTTCTCCTGAGAGTATTTGGAATTTGCTATGGGTTAATGAAAATTTCACTCACTATTCTCCTTCACAAGTTTTCCCAGGGTCTGGTGGGATTTTTGCACTATTTCCAGATTGCAGAGGGATGTATAAAATAGCTTGAAACTAGAAGGCTTATTTTATTGTCTAGATATCAGATTCAAATATTTGTGTCACTTGAACTGTTAGCACAAGAGCTGATGGAGAAGAAGTTATTGTGATTCACACGGTCTCTGAGCCAGAGAGTTTTGCTCTATTAAGAAGTCTAATGGGTGTGTTAGGATGAGCCATCTCATGTCTGGGAGTCTCTTCTACTAGGAGTAGAAAAGGTAACTAACCTGAAAACATCAGTAAGGGGGCTCTCCTGCATATTTTTCCCATGGGACATCAGTCTTTAAAGCCCTTCTTCCTAGTTAGTATCTTTGGTAATGAGCCAATAGTAGGTGTCTGAGAAGACCACACTCTCTTAGTTCTTGGACTAATAGATTGGATTATTTTGGTCTTAGGATGTACTCTGAAGAGGGGGGACATAAGAAAGATATATTTTGCTTCTGGACTGAGAGGGAGAGTCCAGAATCTGAAATGCTATATATATATATAAAAAAAAGTCAGACCTAAGTGGTGCAGGAAGAGGGACTGGGCAGCCCAGAAGTACCCCGAGAGCCAGTTTTCAGAGTGGGTGATTCTCAGTGATTTCTCTCTCTACACCGTAGAAATATCCTATTTTCTGATCTGTAACAGATTTTCTTATAATACTCTCTATAGAAGTGGGTCTGAGCTGAGGTATAATGAGGTATGTATCAGGTTCTGGGGAAGAGCATACTGTGGAAAAATGATTAGGGTCCTATTTTTGTTATTGTTAATCCTCACTCAAGGATATTTTTTCCCATTGAATTTTAGAGATAGTGGAAGGGAAGGGGATGAGAAAGAGAGAGAGAAAGAGAGAGACATGGATGTGAGAGAGACACATCGATTGATTGCCTTCTGTACATTCTGTGTCCAGGCCAGAAAATAAACCTGCAACTCAGGTACATGCCCTTGACCGGAAATTGAACCCATAACCCTTCTATGCACTGGCCAACGCTCTACCAATGAACACAACAGCCACAGCAAAGATCCTATTTTAATAAAGTAGATAATATTCATGTTTTTGGCCACCATTCACATAAAGTCGTTACTTTTCCAGGATGGCCAAAATTTGATTTCTTATGGTTTTATCAACGTGAGAAATGGGTGGATTCTGAATCAGTGAGGTTTTTGTCTTGTTTTTACTTACAGGAAGTCTGCTTTCAGATTCAGTTTGTCCTGTTGTAGGTGACGAATCCATTCAGTGGCTCTGGGTAGAGACCTTAGAAAGGATAGTGGTGCTGTAACTTACCCCTTTCCTAAGAAAACTTGGCCTTTGATACATACAAGATCAGGGAAAATGTAGAACAGAGGAGGCGTATGAAGGTGGGAAGACTGGGGAGGGAATATGTACAGGAGAGAAGGGAGTTTATAAAGTGAGGACAGAATCAGAGGAGGCTGGCAGAAGGTGAACTGGGTTGGATAAGTGAGTGTTTCCTACATAGGCTAGACGATATGCATGAAGTCTCACAATACCCTCGTTACTCATACGGCTAGCCAGCTATCAACGGGCATTGCCTGAGCACCTACTATGTGCCAGGCATTGTTCTGGTTGTTGGAGACACAGCAGTCAATGAGCTGACAGAATTCCTGCCTTCAAAGAGCTAACATTCTAGTATAGAAGAGTTCTCTCGCTCTCCTTAAGTTTAAAATACCGACTTACGGCAAACATGTTTAAATGGGAGACACTTCATGTAAAATATATGCCTTGTTTTGGCAAAACATTGTTGAGAACAGATTAGGACAGTGGGGGGAAAACACACTGAGTAACGTTCTCTCCGTTTCCACCTTTCTGTCAGGTCATAGATATAAATTACAGTTCTGGCCCTTGTTCACCCTCACATAGCTCTCTGGCATCCTTTCCCGTTCCCTGAACATGAGAGGAATGAGGAGGCTATTTGGGAGGTCACTGGTCTGAGGAGTTGTCCTGCTACAGTTACCAAGGAATCTTGAATTTCATCTGGAGAGACTGCGAGGCAGCAGGGGCAAACACATGATGAGGAGGCAATTGGTGAGCAGACCCCGGAGATGAGAAGCAGATGGAAAGCTAACCTCATGACTCGCTTCTTGACAAAGCCTAGGCTGTGGATGGATTTTAAATACTGTAAATAGAAGGCTTGTGTCAGCGGCTGTTTTCAGGAAAACCAAAGGAACTCAGAACCCCCCCCCCCCCCCAACCGCCCCCTGTGTGTTAAAAAGACCATGTGGCCTCAAGCAGTGGAGTGAGGAATTCGTTTTGTCTTCTTTCTCATACACCCATTCTGGAGCTCAGCAGACTTTCTGACCAGGCATCTGGTCTTTGGGGTGCTGCAGACATGATCAGTGGGTCACCGTGGACTCTCTCTGGCTCAGGAGAATGTCTGAGGAAAAATGGTGCAAGGACCTGTGTGAGATTGGGTGGGTGGCTGGTGGGTGGGGACTAGTCCCTCTCACTCAGTTGATAGTGTGAGAAGCCCTGGTCCAGGGTCCCCACGGGTCAAAATGTGGTTCTGAGGACTTGTTATACATCTGGGCTCTCAGATTCCCCCCCAGAATCTGGAGGTTAAATTTGTAGCACTGATCTAGGCAATGCACATTCCTGTCTCATCTTTCTGCACCTATCACTCCCCACCATCCCCGAGGCCAGGGGCTACCCTCAAGAGAGGCATTAGATGGGTCCTCAGTGAGAGAGTAAAACACGCAGTTCTTTATTATTAATAAACTAGGGCTCCAAACCCAGAAGAGTGTCCGTCACAGAGAACAAAGGGACAATCTCATTTCAGACACATCTAGAGTCTGCTGGTTACACCTCAGGAAACCCACACAAAGCCCCCAGACATTTTAGGGTGTGAGTTTTGAATCTGTACTTCTTGACATGTGTTTGGCTGCCATGACCTTCAATTTGCCAAAATATGGAAACTTCATTATGGCATTCTATCCATATAATGAGGAAAATGCTGATGTTTGTTTCAACCCAAGGCCCCTAAAGCAATACTATCCCCGACCACACTTTCCTATATAGCAATTTACACAAAAATTAACCAAGATATTGGTTCCTTGGAATTTAATAGAAATGAAGTTTCCCCTCCTGTAACATTAGAAACTATGCCGAGTCCCTTTGATGAGCACATCTGGAGCAGATGGCAAAACTCTCCCATGAAAGTTTTATCTAGCTAAATGGTCCTGCCCTTTTAGTTGTGGTGGGTGAAAGGGAAAGCCAACTTTGCAACTTCGTGCTATCATTGTGATTTTGTGTTTTATGGGGAGGGTGAGTTCAGGGGAAAGGAAACGTGAGAGAGCAAGAACAAATTGAGAAGCAAGAAATGAGAGACAAAGAAAATGAAAGAGAAGAATGAAGCACCCTCAAGAGCCCCAACCACATCCTTCTTTGGCAGTAACAGAAGCACAGATGAGTGATTTCTCACAGAAAAGGAGCTTGGTTGGGGTTGCTTTCCCAGGTTGGCTTCTAATTATTCCATCATAGTATTAATGTATTATGTTCACCCAGTAGGAGACATACATTGAAATATCCTACTTCACTGGCTACTTTTCCACTATCAGCCCTATTGTCTCAAACTCAGCACTGGGATAGTAATGAACTCATGAACTTAGGAATGACTGAGGCAGTTTTCAGAAGTAAAATGAGGTGGAGAAGAATGAGGCCTCGCTATTACTCGGTCTGTTTTGAGTATCCAGGACCCTCTCCACGCTTGGCTTATTTTTATTTTTTAACATAGGTTTAGCACGTTCTGTGTGCATGTGTGGACATTCTTTCATTCCTAGGTTTTGGCTTCATTGAGAAGTTAGTTGAGAAGCCAAAATGCCAGAGAGACTGAGTTTCATAGTAGGAGTTAGTTTATCTTGTGGTTGAGGGATGAAAGAGAAAAATATGTCGAAATGCCCCCCAAAATCTGATTCAGCTGATTGCTAGGCTATCTAAAGCAACTTGAAAACTATGAGTAAGCATTATTTAGACTAGGGGTGTCGAACTCAATCAGAGAAGGGGCCAAAATCTAAAATCCAGCCTAAATCGCGGGCCGAATGGTTTACTGAACAGTCATAAACTGTCATTGTGATGGAAACGCAGCGGAGTGCAGTGATGACAGCGCGGTGCGGGCCACATTGCAAGGCCTGGCGGGACGGATTTGGCCCGCGGGCCTTGTGTTTGACACATGTGATTTAGACAGTCAAGGCAATAACAGTCTCCTCAATTGCATCTGCTCTTATATTTGTCTGGCTCCCAGGCTGACTGCTTTTGGGGTTCCTTTCAATCCTTCTTGAGGAGCCTGAGGCGTGAACATAATAGAAAAGGAATTTCACTTAGTTATCATCCAAAAGCATCAACATGTTTTTGGATGGTAACTAGGTGGTAACATCACCTCATATATTTTTATTCAAATTCATATCCCAAAGACATCCTTTTTGGCATATTCCATTCTGGGGAATTGTTAGAACTGAAATTAGCCTAATGACTTAGAAATGACTTTTATGAATGTGTCCTGAATTAAAGTTTTGGTACTAAAATGATTTGAGTGTCAATATTAATGACAACTTTACTCGCTGTTGTTCTTTAGAAAGACAGCCTCAGCCTTTTTCTCTTTCCTTTCTTCCTCTGAAACAGAGGAAACCTTTTAAAAAATAATTTAAAATATTTTTTTATTTATTAATTCTAAAGAGATAAAGGAAAAGAGAGAAAGAAAGAGAGAAAGGGAGAGAGAAAAAGGAGAGAGAGAGAAATTTGTTGTTCCACCCATTTATGCATTTATTGGTTAATTCTTGTATATACCTTGACCAGGGATCTAATCTGCAACATTGGTGTATCAGGGCATGCTCTAACCAACTGAGCTACTCAGCTAGGGTAACGAAAGAAACCTTGTAAAAGTATTTCATTTTGGTTAGGAAATGACATACTAAATAAGTTTTGGTGAGTGGCGTGTAATCACTAAAAGGCCAATTTGTTCAGGAAGCAGGAATTAACACCTCCACTCTAGTGAAAAATAAAATTGGCATAAGACCTTAAGTAACTAGAAATGGTGGAGTTTGGATTAAGCACTTAAGCAGAAAAGAGCGGGTGGGAGGAAAAGCAAGGCTGAGTTGGCCTGTGAACAACTCCTCACCCCTGCTTAAGGATCTTTTTCTCTTGACACAGAGAAGTTAAAATACTAGCACAATTTAATGTAATCTGCCCTCTTCGCCCTGAAGGCCAAAGAATTTTTAAAGAAAAAGAATCCATTTTACATGACTCTAGGGTTCTTGGAAATAAACCACAAGTCAGCTTTGGAAACAGAAAACGAATCCAATTGACCACTTGAGGGAGGTGGTGGGTTATCTTATTTGGGAAAAGGAGTCCAGTTCTTTTTAAATAATGCGCAATTTTAAAAACTTTGAAAATCTCCTGTGACCTGTGGGTAAAAGAAAGGTCACAGGAACCCAGGCAGTGATCTTTTCTCCACTTGGACTCATTTGCTAATTTTCCTATTAAAATACAGGGAATAAAATAGATTTACTGAACACTTGTGATAGTTTGGTTGATGGATCACTTTAAAAAGAGAGAAAGAGGCAAAGTATGGTTTATTTTCACAAATCAGTTATAGTTTTTTCTATGAAATAAATGAACAAGAAGCCCATTAAAATGGTTGTTACAATTCTTCTTTTTTAATTGTTTACACTATTAAGGTGACAATACTTGACAGTTTGATATATGAACAATGTTCGCTTGCCTGACATAAACATAAATTATAACATGAGAAAGCGATGATCCTTCAACCCTTCACTCACTCATCCAGGTTAAATGTCAAATTTGGAGAGGAATCAAAATTACAACATTCACCTAGACTTCACCAGCTGTTTCTTTTTGTTTAACAGGGGCTGAAGAAAAGTTAGCTGAGTTGAAGGGTAAAATGGGTGCAGTCCAGAAAATCCATTGTATTTCATCTGAACCAAGATGAAAAATCAAATCATTAAAGCCAGCCTGCATGCAAATGCCATTGATTCACCAATTTTCTTTCTCTCCCCCCCCCCCCCCCCAGATATCATAAAAGATACTGGAACATGTGTTCATTCCTCTTGGATTGAATTGTAGCATTATCAATCAAAATTTCAAAGGGAATTGATATAAAATGATTACTGATATGGGATTTTCTAATTAATATTTTACTTTTATTGTTTTAATGCAGGTATATAGTATATAGAGTCAAACAGTAGTGTAAAGTTTATAATGAAAAACAGCAGTACCTTACTTAACCACTTGTACTAATGCATTTCAATCCAGTCAAATATCAGTAATCTATCAGCTTCATTTTTTAGAATCTTTATCTCCTTTCCCCTAAGCCCTCTGGATGCCTTCTTACAACAGGTGGTTTCCTATGCCTCCTGCTAAGCCCAAGTCCCGGGTCTTCCCTGCACTACCCCGTTTCTCCGAAAATAAGACAGTGTCTTATATTAATTTTTGCTCCCAAAGATGCACTAGGTCTTATTTTCAGGGGATGTCTTATTTTTCCATGAAGAAGAATACGGTACACATTTATTGTTAAATGAAAATAAAGGAAATTTATTACCTGTATACATTACGGTAGTACGGTAGTTGTCAAAACAAACCAGACAAACTGTGAATCCTGCAGTATCTATCAAGAATTTACTCATTTATTCAATGACAATCATGTCATCATCTTCTGGAATATCATCATAACAATCCAATTCCTGAATTTCTTGGTGAATTTCTTGTGACTCCATTTCTTTCAGTATCAGTGGACCAAATATCTCATGTTTAGCAATAGCATTCTGAGACAGAGCCTAGGGGGGGCCTTATTTTCGTGGGGATGCCTATATTTCACTCAGAAGGAAACCTGTAAGTAGGTCTTATTTTCAGAGGATGTCTTATTTTAGGGGAAACATGTTATTAGCACACTAGTATCAAATTGGGAGCTCTTTTTTCTTTAGTGTCTTTGCTCTTATTTTCCAAAATCACATGCTTTTCTTGGTTTATTCTCTACTTTTCCTGGAATTCATTCTTCAGTTACTTCCTAGAAATAGTTGAATGGGAGGAAAATTTATTTTTTTACCTTCACATTTTATTAAAGCTTGGCTGGATATGGCCTTTTGGATATAAATGATTTTCCCTCAGATTTTTATTTTTATTTATTTATTTTTACTTGTTTTACATTTAAAAAAATTATCTTTATTGTTGAAAGTATTACAGATGTCCCCTTCTCTTCACCTTCTTTTTATTAATTAATTTTATTAAAACTTCTTTGTGTCTCCCCCCCCCCACTTGACACTCTCGTTGGATAGTTTTATCATATTGACAGTAAGGAAGCATTTGGTAAGAACAGTTACATGTTAGATTTATAAACAAAATATTTCCTAGGATGTTAGTTCTTAAGTTGATTAATTTAGAGATTGTAACAAGTTTAGGTCAGAGTTATAGCATATAGAAGCAAGAATGATACATATGCTTTTTAAAAAATATATTTTATTGATTCTTTACAGAGAGGAAAATAGAGGGATAGAGAGTTAGAAACATCGATGAGAAACATCCATCAGCTGCCTGTTGCACACCCCCTCCCCCCCACCGCCACTGGGGATGTGCCCACAACTAAGGAACATGCCCTTGAACCTGGGACCTTTCAGTCCACAGGCCGATGCTCTATCCACTGAGCCAAACCGGTTTCGGCATACATATGCTTTTAATACGATCATAAGGTTCGTTGAGTAGCTGCCTGTTTTTCTTCAACGATCCTATGATGAGTCTGAGACAGGTGCCATGGTTTCAGTCACTTGGCCACACAGTGTTATGGATTATGAGTCATGGGAGTTGCTTGCTTCAATCTGACCCCTAAAGCTCTGTCCTATTGTCTTTTCACCTAATAGAAACATGGCTCGGATGACAAAGCCCAACTAATTACAAAACCTAATTTAATAGTTTAAAGCACAAAGAGCATTTCCTAAGCAGTAAAATCTTTTGTCTGGGAAATTTTAAACAAATCAAATTTTACTTTATGTTTTATTATTTACGTAATAAGTATTTATAAGAACACGATTTTCTCAAGCTTTAAACGGCTCATTGTTCCATAAATAGGACGCACATTTAGAAAGATTTTTTTTAAAAGGGATATTTTAGTGATTACCTCTAGCTCAAAACATAGAATTCTTTGAGTGCTTGTTGTTACCAAATTTTATCCTGGATTATTTTTTGAATATTCCTCTACAAGCTTGGTGATAGAACTGTTTTCATCTCCAATTGCTTCTTCGAATTACTATTTTGAGCTTAGGTTTTGTGTCTGGGTGAAGTTTCCCTCTGGCTTAGTGGCTGAGCTAGAAGCAATGTCTTACCTCAATTAGAGAATCTTCTTTTTGTTAGAAAGATTCATAATCCAAAGCCCTAATAGATAGAAAAGTATGTGATGTCCTGTAGTTCTATTCTTGAATTCCTCTGACAACTGTCTTGCTAAATATTATCACCCAACTTTGTTTTGGTTACTTTCAGCGATCCAGACATTTGTTCAGTTTAGGTCTTTTGGAGAATGGTTGGGTCATTAGGAGCTATTTCACAGATTCCTACCTATTAAAGTGCTTTGTGGATTGGGCCATGGAACCAGAAGACTTAATCTTAAAAGGTTCAGAAATGTAAATTGACCAAGATGAACTCTGAGTAAAAGAGAAGGGAGCCATTGTTCCAATGGGGTTGTGATTGTGGTATTAATAGAAAGATTGCTAGCCATGTTGGCCCTGGGAGTGGAGAGGGGAGTGTCCCCAAGCCTGGGATTGAGGTCAGTACCCTGTGAGTTGAGAACATGCTGGCATCTGGCTTGCTTTCAGGAGAATTGAGGAAACTGAGGCAGTTTACTGAGCCAAAGTTCTCACTACCTTTGTTTTCTTTCCTTCATTGATTCCTTTATTTTAATGAGTTTTTGTCAACACTGAGAGGTAAGAAATGTAATCTGCTAAGAACATAGCAGGTCATCCTGCCTGACAAGAGATTCTGTAAGAGCAATCTCCCTGGGGAAGGGAGGGAAAGTTAGAAGAAGTTATAGATGGTTCCTACTACCAGTGAATTTACAAACTAATAAAGGTAGGAAAGGAGACAAAGGACTCATAAAGCATATAAAACATAAAAGGTTTTATAATTTTGTACACTGAAGTATTACACTCTGAAATTCTAGAATGCACAAATTCATCAAAGCAAAATGGGGTTGAGAAAGTCTCTATAAGAGAAGGGGAAAGAATATGATTTTTCTGGATTCTGGGAAAGCTTTGGGGGAGAGAAGAGGGTTTCTTTTGAGGTCTAGGGGCATCCTTAGATGATCTGCAAATCCCTACCAAGCAGGAGGGTGCAATAAGTTTATGCACAGTGCCTGGCTATGGTGTTTTCTCTTCCTTCCCCTTTGCTTCATCGCTGGTGGTCTTTTCTCCCAGAGAATTTAGACTCTCCCTGCCACTCAGGTAGATGGCATAGGTTTGCTTTGTCTTGCACCTGGGCAGAAGGGATTTATTATCGAAGGCCTCCTGCGATCTCTTATTTGTGTGCTCCTTCTGTCCTCTCCCCCTATGGGAATCTGTGCTTGAGAATGGAGTAGTCTGACTTCCCTCTAGTCTGTCTCCCCCGCAGAGTGTTTTAACTCCTTCCCCTGAGCACCTGCAATATGTAAGGAATACCTCTCCTTCTAATAATACCTTCCCTCCCTTGGAGCAGGAGATCACTGCCTTCTCTCTTGGTGTAGGTAGGTGGACAACTTTAAATTTTTACCTATATAGGAGTCACGTTTAGGGCTCTCAGGACTCCGGGGATGTCCTGAGCTGAGAGTGACTTTGTCCAGGAAATGAATTGAATCATTGTCTGTGTCTTTCGACCCTCAAATGACCTTTGTTATATTGCAATCTCTGCCCAGTCATTAGGTATCAGCCTGGCTGCACCCACTGAGTGTGCCTTTGTGTATTCTATAATTAAATCGCCTGCTTTCAAGCCCACATTCATCGGGGCTGGTGTACTTCATACATGTGGGGCTTCCCCTGCTCCCTACAGGCAGCTGAGGGTTATGGTATTGGGAGCCATATCAACAAGGGAATTCAGAGCCCCCTTCCTCCCAACACCACTCCCCCACACACTGCAGGCTTCTTGGGCAGATTGATGACATTTCCTAATATAGCTGCGGTCAGATGACTTATTTCGAAAATGGAATTAAAACTTTCCCTTTTTAGGAGCAAGCACCACTTTGGCAACACTGTCAGCCCCGAGCGCATGAGTTCCTGTGGTCAAAACATTAACAGGGTGCTTTGTTAACAAAATGTTCAGGTCATGATAAGGCCAACAAAGGAACTGTAAGACTTTATGAGCTGAGTCTCTGCAAAGAGCACTCCCAGTCAAAAGCACCGAGAATAAAACTTTCTCCCATAAAGAGGGCCCGAACCTGCCAGGGTGAGGGTTTTCATGAGTGAGCAGAGGTGTCAGGGTGTCACATGGAACAAAATAAGCCACCTCGTGAAAAGTGGGAAGCGATTGATAGGCTCACAAAGCGCCGGGCTCTGTGAAACTGGGCAGCAAAAGGTCTGAGATAGGCTCCCTAATTAGCCTCCTTGGGCAGCACAGGAGAGCCGGGAGCCCTTTTAAAGGGGTTCCAGGGAATGCTAAGTGCCGGGGCAGTTTATTGATGTGCTCATAAACAACGGCACTGGCAGGGAATTGAAATAAGATCCTGTGAGCTCCAGGGCACCTGCTCTGCCATTGCACGTTTATTAAACCTTCTCTGACTCCGAACTCTGATTACTTGCCTAGTCTGTCACTTCAACAGTTGAAACAAGAATTCTAGATCGATTTTCTGTGTTTACCTGGTGCTTTGGGTTTGTGATGGGAGAGAGAGAAGAGGTAGGCTGGGGTAGCTGATGCTGGTAACCTGGGCTAGAGGCATCCTTAGTGCTCAGGGCAAGTCCTAGCTCTACCTTTATGGTGTTAGATAATCAGGAAACCACTCTGGGGATTCTGTTTTGTCATCTGTAAAATGAGGAAATTGGATGAGACAGCACTTTGATTTTGAAAATCACTAATAATTTCTTACATTGACTAGTGCCCGAGGGCCTATTTGGCTTTATAATAATCCTAGAGGTAGGCCTAATGGAAAACAAGATCTCTGCCTTGAAGAGGAGCATTATGAGGCTCAGAGTCATCAAGTGACTTGTGTGTGAACCAGAACAAACATGTAGTGCAAACTGGGGCAGGAACCCAGCCCTTTTCATTTCTAGCTCCTTCTACACCTCTCAAAAATTGTAATTTTAATAGTTTAGAGGTCTTCTTTGAATTAAATACTTGAAGGCAAGGAGAGAATGCTATTCATCCTTTTTGTATCTATTGTAACTACTATATACCTGGCTTTAATTCTCCACAGCTTATATATTGCTCAAATATTAATAAAGCACTGTTAATGCTTTATCCACGGAGATAATGAAGCTTTTAGGAGTTTAGGTGACAATGTTCTTCTTTTAAAGTTCATAGTATAATTATGGCACAGCTGTAATTTTTTGATGTGTTACACCGTGCCAGGATCATTACATACATTATTATCTCATTTATAATTATACATTTTAAAGATGAAGAGCCTGAAGTTCAGTGGCTGATAGATCACACAGCCAATATAGTGGAGATGGAATATGGACTGAGATTGTCTACTTCCCAGGGTGGTCAGCCATGAGTCTCTTTGACTTGCTTTCTCCCTCTTTATATCTTTTTAATCAGTGCTTTCCCCAGGTCAGATCTCAGGCCCCTCCTGGTTCTCTGAATGGAAGGAAAGCAGCTACCAAACATTCTAGGCAGGAGGGTTCTGAAGGATAAATGGGTTCTGTGACAAGGAGGAACCTGTACCTGGCTCTCAGTATGGTTTATTTTATATCATTTAATTAATTAATTAAATTGATTGCTGGCACTATTACAGATGTCCTCCATTTCTCCCTCTTTTGCCCACCTCCATCCAGCCCTTTCCCCCCTCCCGTGGCCTTCACCACATTGTTGTCTGTGCCCACAGGCTATTCAATTATTTTGAAACAAGTTATGAAGTTATTTGACTCTATTATTTCATAAGACTTACAAAATACTTACACCTGGTTTTACATTTGTACATACTTAAGCACCATGAAGTATAACTAATATTAACATTAGGGTTCTTGGGAGATTATTTCTTCCTACATAGCTGAAGTTTTAGGGACAATGTTCTTATTTAAAGAAGTGATTCTAATTGTAGTTGTTGAAGGTCAAAGAGAGGAGACTATGTGACAGATTAGAAGGAGGTATTTTGGGGCAGCTCCTGGAAATAAGTCACCTTTCCCTCCTCTATTCAAAATATTCTGCAGATAACTTAGGTTTTCTTTGAAATATTTATTTGGTAATGAAGATTTATTTCTATGTGAACAGTGAAGTCTGTAGAACGAGCGTAGATAAGCTGTTTTGGTCAGCAAAGTTTATTTTTACTTTTTTCAGTCTTCTGCAGGATGCCATTCCAAATCTACTCTTGACTCTCCTTTTCGGGGTCCCTTCACCTTCTGGAACTGTGATCTGTTGAGGAGCCAGGCCCCCTCTGCATGTGCTTGCCTCAGGCTATGCTCAACATCCACCTAAAAGACATATTGTGTGCCTGCCGAGTCTGTGGATTCTAAGGAGGGATCACTTGTTTTCTCTTGCCGATATGCTTTTCTACTTAAAAACATTTCTCCTGTTCTTCAATACTTAATTTTCCTTTCTAACATTCTTTCAGTTTCTTGCTAACTGCTTCCCAGAGTAAAAAAGTTGCTGCTATAAGAAGTGAGACCACATTTTAAGAGAATGTCTTCAGGGTTTAGCTAACCCTCCACAGTGGCATGTGCATCTTAAAAGTCTTTCTAAGGAAATGTTGTACTCCTCAAGGTTGATTTCAACTGTGAGATTGTCTTGTGATCTCGCAAAGCATTTGAGTGCTAAAAGTTGGAAAAGGTGATTCAGTGAAGGGGTCAAGAGATGGACTGTAGGGTCGGACAGACCTGAGTTCAGATTCTTTATTTCCCAATGAGTTGAATGCAGGCTCATTGCTTACCTTCCATGGGTCTCAGTTGCCTTCTGTATAGTGATGCGGGACTCAGAGTTTAAGTGATGCTTAGTGAGGTTTTAAATGAAGAAGGTGCTCAGACAGTGCTTTACATATTGTAGGTGCTTACCAAATTAAATTTTAGTAACTGAACTCTTCTCTCTGATTAGTAACAGTCTTAGCCAAGGCAAACTAAGCATAAGACACTGGCAGAAATAGCATGTTAACTACATAGAGATTAGTAGCTTGTCAAAAGGCATCTTAATTACTGAAACAAGGACACCAGGGATAGCAAGGTCACCTGATTGCCACTGATTTGAGTGCCTAGTGTGTGATAAAACTTACCAGAAGGCAAAGCCTGTGGACACTCAGCTAACTCAATCTGGAGCTCTGAGGAGAAGCAATATTATTTTTTCCAGAGCTTTAGTGTGTGTGTGTGTGTGTGTGTGTGTGTGTGTGTGTGTGTGTGTACTTTTGTAGAAGAGAAAATTGGAGAAATAACCATGGAAAATGTCTCTCTGCCAAAATTTCCCACTCAAAAACCTTTGGGAAGCACATCAAATAAGCAATGAAGTAGGGTTTTTTTGGTGAAACATGTCCCTAATTTTGAATGCAATTTGGAAGTTATTGGAACAATGGAAAATGTCAGTGCTTGCTGTCGTGAGATTTACCAGCAAAAGAAGGGATTAGAAATCATTGATCTTAAATTTAAGAAGCCTGAGTAGAGCTTAAGGAGAATGGCCTTACAGGGGAGCATTAATGATAAAACTATCTCGTGGGTTTGATTTCAGGTCCATAAATGCTAACAAAGATGCATTTGTGTATTCTTTTTAATTTTCTTTTACTGATATAATCAAGAGTGCCACAGATCCTAAAGAAGATGGTGGTAGTATCACTGCATAATCTTTGTCAATTTGATAGACAAAAATATCTTGTAGTTCTTTCAAAAATAAATTCATGAACATTCTATTGTTTTGTGTATTCTAATATCTTTTATGTTACCCAATAACATTTTTATAGAACATAGGAAAAATTGTTATTTCCTTGAGGGTTAGGGAAAAAAAGGTACCATGTACCTGTAGAATCAGTTCTGAGGTTTCTATTCTTCACATGGCCAATAAATGTAAAAACAGGTTTCACTTTGCCTGAAATTCCCATCATTGATTGTTTGAGTATTAATTTATGGTTAGTCAGGGTTGCGGTAGTTCTGATCTAGTAATGAGGTAGCATAGTGAATAGATTTGCAAAAGTTCAAGTGTAGTACTTTAACATCTAAAAATCTCATGTATCTACTTGTCTCTCAAGACATTCACTGTTTATTTTTAATTTTGTGTTCATGTACATATTTTATTGTCATTAATAAGCGATAGGCAAGTGTATTATAATTTTACAGATTTACAGCACTTTATATTTTAAATTGCTTTTGTTAGAGGATGCTGTCCCTGAAAGAGCTGGTATGATAGCTGGTATCCTATTTATCCCTATCTGTATTTTTTGTATATATGTATGTTTTATGTTATTTCATGTTTATAAGATGATTGGATTGAGTGTTTGGCCTCTGTGATCTGATTTCTGCTTAAACCTTGGCCATTTTCATCTTCAGAGTTCCATCAGTAAAGGATACTAACAATAATTAATTTTTCATAATTGTTCAACAATATTATTAGAGCTGCCATAATTTTTAGTCTCATGCTGTGGGTAAAACTGTCAGGATAAAGCAGCCAAACCCTGTCTCTTTGAGCACCTTTGTAAAAATTTAGAGGTGTGTGTGTGTGTGTGTGTGAAGTGTTATTCATGAAAATATGTCATAGATTGCATCTCTTTTCAGGATACATGAGAGTATGTCCACCAGCAAAGACTGACACGACCATCCTCAAAATGATTGTTGAAGAATGTCTAAAAGATTTTAACCTGAGGTTTAACACAATATGATCAATACACATTACAGGATGCATCTGTAAAGAAAGTTCTTTCAAGTCTTTAGATTCATCAATGACTTCACTATCCACCTCACCCAGAATTAGCAGGGCTAGTGAGATGTACTATTTACTTGTACAAAGACATATGCTTAGGAATATTTATAGCACATTGCAATAACAAAAGATTGGGAACAACCCAAATATAGAAGTTATGGACTGGTTGAAATAAATTATAAAATATGACACATGATGGAATGTTATACAACCATGAACAAGGATGAATCAGCTCTCTATATAGCAACATGCAGTGAACTCTACATTTTATTCAGTGTGGAACAGTGTGCATGTATAAAATGTTACTGTGTGTGTGCGCACACCAATGTATTTAAATCTAAAAGGACCACATATTTGTTGTATACACAGAGAGATACACAGACATTGGAGGTGACACACAGAAGAGGACAAATATTTATTTGCCTCAGGAAGGGAACTCAGTGTCGGGGGGCAGGAGGGAGACACCATATCTATATTTCTACAGTGCTCATCAACTCATGGCTATGCTGTTTCAATTGCTTCTTGCAGAGTACCTAATTGGTACCTTTTCTGGGCCAAATTCTTAGGTTAGTTACTTGGTAGACATGGCCTCTAAACCTTACAAGATCTTCCTTTAAGTAGTTTTTATTGTCTCTTGTTATTGAGAAGGAAAACTAGGTTCTTGGGGGAAATTAAGAGGAAAACTCAAGATCATAAGTAATATAACTAGGATTCAAACCCTGGCCCACCTAAGTATTAAATAGCTTTTTTCTAATATACTCTATAGTTTCCGCATATTTTATACCCTAGCATAGTTGAGGTAGTATATCATAGTATTAAAAAATCATGAAAACTGCCTGGATTCAAATTGCAGTTCTGATGTATACCTGCTGTGTCATTAACCTTCTCTTTGCTTCAGATTTATCACCTTAGGGTTTGGGTGGCATCAAATGACTTGTACCTTTATGGAGCACAGTGCTTGGCATAGAGAATGCGCTTAGGAAAGGGTAGCTTCTTTGTATTGTCTGTCTGCTTTGGATTTTAAAACCCAGAGCCAAGAACCTAAAGGTTGTCTAGAATCTAGAACCTGGACAACCAAACTTTAGAATCTGCTCTAGATATCTTTAAAAATTCAGTATTTTTTTTTCTATGACAATAATACAGTCATAATAGGAGACTCTATCACCCCACTGTCAACATGGATAGGTCTTCCAGACAAAATAGCAACAAAGGAACAGTGACCTTAAATGACACACTAGACCAGATGGATTTAATTGATATCTACAGAACATTTCATCCCAAAGCAACAGACTATACATTTATCCCAAGTGCACAAGTAACATTCTCAAAGATGCACCACATGTTACAACACAAAAGAAGTCTCAATAAATTGAAGAAGATTGAAATCATATTAAGCATCTTCTCCAACCACAATGGCATGCAACTAGAAATCAACCACAACAAAAAAACTAAAAAGTATTCAAACACATGGATGCTGAATAGCATGTTATTAAAAACTCAGTTATTTCTTATCTCACTGCACTCATTTAGTTCCAAATATTGTTGGGGCAATGGACTAATTGATTTTTCACTGTCCCAGCTTTGTGAATCAACATATAAAAAGCTATTTGCTCTTTCTTTAAAAAGGCAGAAGTATACTTTTACTAGATCTGCAAAACCTTAATTCTTTTTTTTTTTTGTGTGTGTGGATAATAAAAAACCTTAATTCTTAGAGAGTATTTGAGCACAGGCACAGAGCAATGGCCCTAATTTACTTCTCATCTGAGGTAGTTTTGCCTTCACTCAAATATTGTCTGTGATAATCTCATAGATCAAATATTTTGGCAACATTTTTATCATCTTGTGTTTCTGATGATAAATTTTAGGAAAAAAACATTAAATAGAAATAAGCTAAAGGAACAAAGTAAAAACCACTCAGTACCAATGTTAACATTCTGATGTTTTTCCTTCATTTTATTTATTTTTATTTTTATTTTTTTAATATGTATTTTTATTGATTTCAGAGAGGACGGCAGAGGGGGAGAGAGATAGAAACATCAATGATGAAAGGGAATCATTGATAGGCTGTCTCCAGCATGTCCTCTACTGGAGATGGAGCCCACAACCCGTGCATGTGCCCTTGAGTGGAATTGACGCGGGACACTTCAATCCACAGGCCGAAGCTCTGCCCATTGAGCTAAACTAGCTAGGGTTTTCCTTCATTTTAAAATGTAGTACATTTCTGGAGATGCTGCTGATTGTATACCCACTGTACACACCTTCCCAACTCCTTTCATCCTTTCTTCAGAATCCCTAGTCTGTCCAGGTATCCTCCCTCCCCCAAGGCCTTGTGCTTTGGACCGAGGGACTGACACTGTCATTTAGCTCCAGGGGTAGATCTTCAATCATTAAGCCAATAATGGTTGTTTACTTTGCTAGCAATTGATTTAGGCAAGTGATATTCTTCTGGCCTGTGCGACAAGTAGGAAGTTAGCTTTGCATCTCAGAGAAAGGGTTCTCTCTTCTGTAAGAGCTTCACACAGCATGAGTTGGCTTCTTTCTTTCTTTGGACATTTTCATACCTGTGTGTGGCCTGCACACACATTTTCATCTTGTGGCCAGGCAGGATGCTAGCTTCAGAGGAAAGTGTCTACATTAAGAATAGCAGAGCAATGTCAAGCTCGCGGCCTGTGGGCCGCATGCAGCCTACAACGAATATTTTTGCAGCTCAGCCAGTATAACGGTATGCAAGAAACATTTTAATAAACATTTTGTAACTTAAAAAAAAAAAAAAGACTGGCAGAACAGAGAGCTAGAGAAAAAATTTCTATCTCTATTTCAATTCAAAATAAGTGAATTGTTTAGTCTGCCATGTTTTAGCCAGAGGTTAACAAACTGTTTTCTCATTTATACCTTTTATTTTAGCATATAATGGAAACATTTTTTTTTTCATTTTAAAGGCTAAAATGGGGTTGCTAAATGAACCAAGCTTATCTCCGCTCTTAATGTTCAGTGAGATAAATTACCTTCTTATTTAAGCCAGCAGTTTTCAAATGAAGTGCCTGTACCCTGCGGATTCCTAGGCTTTCCAAAGGTTAAGAACTACATTTCTGCCCTAGTTGGTTTGGTTCAGTGGATAAAGTGTCAGCCTATAGACTAAAGGGTCTCAGGTTTGATACTAGTTTGATGCAAGTGCAATTGATATGTTTCTCTCACATCGATATTTCTCTCTCTCTTCCACTGTCTCTAAATATCAGTGAAAAAATATCCTCAGGTGAGGGTTAAAAAATAAAAAAAGAACTACATTTCCAATAGAGTTTTATTTTTTTATGTTTAATAATTATAAAATGTTATAATAATTTAAAACTTTATGGTATTTTGACAATTATATAGTATTAATGTTTGAAATAATAACTCAACTGGAATATGGGTGATTACTTAGAGCTTTGTGGTACCAGGAAATTAATTTTTATATTTAAAATGTTTAATATATTTTTGTTACAGAAAAGTGTGATGGAAGATCAGTAAAATATTTTGAAGCATGAAAGTGCATACTTCATTATGATAGCTATGAGAGAGAGATAATAAAAATACAAATTCAAGGGGAAAAAAGAATGATTATCAAAGAAGACCTTGTTAATGTGGTTTTTAAATAAATGACGGTGTCCATAAAATTGGAAGAGTATTAAAATTATATTGCATACATTCAAAATTTGGATTTAAAATATATAGATATTTATAATATGCTAGGTAGTATATACTTTATAAATAATTAAAATTATGATAAAAATTTTAATGTCAACTTAAAGAGGCGAGAGGACATATAATTTTGCAAATTATTTTATGAAATACACTAGCCCCAAAATTTGAAGTTCATAATATAAACTATTTTCAATTGCATTTTCTTGGTGCCCAAAGCATGCATCAGTCTGTCTGTCTATCTATCTATCTATCTATCTATCTATTTACTTATCAATAGAGGTACCTACCTTCATTTATTCTACCTGACCAGTTATTGCTCCTCTGTTTGCTTTTCAGTTTATAACATTTGTTGACATCTCTAATTGGTTGTTATTTCCTTTCCCTTTTATTTTATCATTTTGGATTTATATCTTAGAAAACAGTTTTACTATAATTTGGGATTTTAGGTTAGAACAAAAATAAGTGAATTGTTTAGTCTGCCATGTTTTAGCCAGAGGTTAACAAACTGTTTTCTCATTTATACCTTTTATTTTAGCATATAATGGAAACATTTTTTTTTTTCATTTTAAAGGCTACATGATACTTCGCATTAGGGGAGATTATTAGTGCAATTTCTTATGGCTGATCCAATCCCTAAGGTTCATTAGATTCCTTACTCATTATTTTGATGACATTAAACAATGCAGACTTGCTCCCACAAGTCTTTATTATATATAGCTTTATTATATCCCTGACGAGATAATTTATGAGGTAGGAATGCAATAAGGTCACCCCTACATAGGTTTTCTTATTGGCTCCTTTGCTATGAATGTCATATCCTACCACTTTTGTGTAGTTCAGAGTATCACTATCCTGCTTCACAGCTGCCCTCAGCTCTCCCAAGGTGAAAACTCATAGAATCCAGGAGGCAAGGGAGGACCCGAGGAAAACACGAGCACAAAGGACGTGTACCTGTCTAACAAAAGGCCCTCTCATAACACGTGGGCCCTTTCTTATCCAGGTGAGAAGAAATAATAAAAGCTCCTTATCAGTCAACTTGATCTGGAGTGGAGAAGAATGAATGCAGTCTTTGAAAAAGCTTAATAAGGCAGAATAGCCTTGGTGGGGACATTTTAGACATAGCTTACATTCTACGCCTAACCTTTCAGGACACAGTCCCTGCCCTCTGTCAATTACTGCCATCTCTCCACTGACAAGCCTGATGGGTTATAAGTAAGAATTTTCCAGATGCATGGCAGAGAAAAAAAAAATAGACCTCTAACACTGGGTTGGTGCTTCTGTGGCAGGAACCTAGGGTCAGAAATGGTGGAAACCGTGTGGGGAAAGAACAAGACTGAGAACGACGTTCTATTAAAAAACATCTGTCAGTGTGTTCATCCACATAGCCAGTATATGTAAGGATGCTGCTTTTCCTTTTCTGAGAGAATTTTAAATGAAAGCCAAGAGGAAGTTTAACTTTTTTTCTCTGGTTTTCTCTATCTCTGTATCTTGTTTGCAGATAAATTTTCCAGTGAGTTCCCACCTGAACCTGATCCTAATCCCAGAAATACAAAGCCTGGATTCTTTGTGTTCACTGCGTTTATTCTGTCTTTCCATGAGCTAACGCTGCAAATCCCACAGTGAAGCACACATAAACACAAATGAGGCGGGATTAGACCACACTATTTAGTTAATCTCAGTTTACAAAACCCCTTCTCTCTTTGTCTGACAGGCTGCCACAGAAATTCAGCAATGCAATTTGCAAACCAGACATGAGAACTTTCTGCATTATGGTTAGGGAGAGAGCAAAAAATAACTACTCACTTTCATAAATCTTTTCTTTTTGAGAAAACCTAGGGATAATTTCCAGGGTAAAGGATCTTTACGGTTCATTCTTCAAATCATCATCATCATGGAGAAGAAAACAGGTATTGTTTTTTGCCCTGTAAAATTTAAGGAGCACAACCTACAAGGTTCTTGCCATGTGTGGCTAAGATTACCAAGAAAGGGGCTTCCCCCTGACTTCCCCACTCCAGCTCATCCTGCCCTCCACCCCTATTTTAAAAGGTTTGTGTTTTTGGATCCAATGACAATAAACTGGGAAGACTTTAACCAAAGTACTTTGAATTTTAGGAGGAGTAACCAAAGGTAGTTTTTTAAAAAATATATTTTTTATTGATTTTTTTACAGAGAGAAAGGGAGAGGGATAGAAAGTTAGAAACATCGATGAGAGAGAAACATCTATCAGCTGTCTCCTGCACTCCCCCTATTGGGTATGTGCCAGCAACCAAGGTACATGCCCTTGACTGGAATCAAACCTGGAACCCTTGAGTCTGCAGGCTGACTCTCTATCCATGGAGCCAAACCGGTTAGGGCCAAAGGTAGTTTTCTATAGTGTGTTTGCATAACCTAGACATCCACTAAATAATTGGTGGACAGCTGGGAATCAAACTGGCTTACCAGAGAAAAGTTCCTAGAACATATGTGAGCACAATGTCAACAAAGGACTCGAAGACTGAGTACTCCTGGTATGGTGTCCGGATCACCTGATGTCATGAGCACCTGCCTTATGGGAAAACCACTGTGGTAGAAATATCCATGGGTGCCAAACACTCCACTCCATTCAGTACTGTATGTAGATAAAAGATACTCTGTGATGCTTTCCCCCTTGCAATCCTCAAGCCCGTGGCTCTGCAGACTGCTCTTCCAATGTTCCAAAAGATCATGTTTGCTTTGGTCAGAGATCAGATACACGCCCCAATGTTCACATTTTCTGCTCTCCCGTTGGAACAGTTTGAAGTTGCTTTCAGAGTCCAAATGTGTTAGGTTCATCCAGAACTCTGGAAGTGTGTTATAAATTATAGAATGTAGTTTGTCACAGAACAATACTTTATTTCAATGAAGACAGGGACTATCATGGACATGCTTTATGGAAAACTAATCTGCTGTAGACCAAAGAGAAACTAAAACTAGCAAACTAGCAGAGAGTGGTGTTGGAGGCAGTGGTGGTAGCTGAGTGGGGTGTGTGTGGCTGGCATAAGCAGGGAAGATAACCATATTGTGTAGTGGTCTGTAATTACCAATATTCTCTAGCCTTAGGGTTTACCTTCTTCTCATACAGAGAACAGTGGTGTTATTTCACTTTAAAATAAAAAGTCAGAAATTAAACTCTCTGGAGTTTATACCTAGTTAGGAGTTCACTGCTAAGCAACATAGAGTAATAAAACATAGCTCGTAACTGTTTAAATTTCCATCCTGGTCTAACATACATTTATAAAGAAAGGCTGACTCATGATTGGCTTGTTTGATTTTTCTGACTAGGTGTAGTTCTCTCTATTGAGGTGGTGGTTTTTAGAGAGTGATATAAACACATAATCTTGGAACACCTGAGTAGAGAGTGTTTAGACAAAAATTGTGGAGATATGTCTATTAACATTGTTTTCTAATTTTTTTCATTTGTTAATAACACAATTAAAATCAACCTGGTCAAATATTAAGCTAGATGGTTTCAAATGCAAACCCAAGTAGCCATCCAAAATGAGCTGTCTGCCAATATTATATTTCATAAAAAGTCTTGGCATCTTTAACAAATAATATATTTATTGGCTCTGTCTCCAGGTAACTACTTGGTTCATGAACAAGTGCTTCCCCCTATCTGGGAGAGCTAAGATAGTGCTCATCATGAAAGTATTGAATATTTGCTTTGATGTTAAATAATGACGGTTATGTTTCAAATGTGCTTCTGTTAAATAAAAGGAAAATCCTAATAGAAAAAAATAGATCTTATTCTAAATCACTCTTTGGACAAATTGCTTTTCTTACATAATGCAAAGGTGTAAAAAGCTGGCAGTTATAAGGAATGCAATCTAGATTGTATATCCTGCACTCTGGCTGTTCTATGTGCCATCATCCTACATATTTCATCTGGGACCATTGCCTTCCAAAAACTGGTGCGTGTTTCCACAGATGTCCTTCCTTGTGAATTGGTTCCACTTTGATCAATTATACAAAGGACTTAGGAAAGTTTAGAATAAGCTCACTGCCCTGTTTTTGTTCTAATGCTAATTCACAGACCTTTATCTTTCTACATTGCTCTCCTTCTTGAGGGTCTTGACTCCAATATTTCTCCTTCTTCATGACAGTTTATGTCTTGTTCTTTTTTTCTTATTCCCTTTTTTTATTCTCTGCTCTTCTAGAATTTTTTTCCATTAGACTCTCTCTTTACTTTTCTTTTTCTCTTAAGTTACTCATCTCCCCCATTCATTCTCTCATTTTCTCTTATATTCCTTAATCATGTTACTCTGTTATTTAATTTTATTTTTTGCCTCCTATAACTAAAACCCAATTTAGAGTACTTTCATAATTTGCATTAAGTTGTATGGACTATCCCTCTGGAAACTTACTCTGTTCAGTGGTGCCCTATCCTATTGCATTAAATTGCAATTATTATGAGTGCTCTCTGACTCCTCTGTTATTCCATTTTATACTCCATATGGACAGTTTTACTTCCTTTTATATTTGTCTTTGTATTTTACTGAGTCCAACACCAAGAAGATGCCCTGTACCTGTTTGTGTAATGCCGAAGAAGTTAACGTTCTTTAATCTTTTTTACTAGACACAGAAATAGACTAAACTCCTTCCTCTCTAATCCTGGCACATAGTGTGGCTGTTATCTGGTATATAGTGGGCACCTAATATAGGTCTGTTTAATGAATAAATAACCAAAGGCCAAGATTATACCTAAAGCCTGTTTTAATATATTGATGCTAATGTAAACACATTTTCTGTCTTTGGTTAATGTTGCCATATTCAGAGATGGTTTGTTTACTCACAGAATATTCAGGACTTGGTGGGCCAATAGAATTTCATTCACTTTCTAAGGCTTCACGAACCTTGTCCATATTTTAAATAAAATTTTTTTCCTACTACCTCTCTGCATTTCTTTCTACCCTTTTTTCCCCCTGTAGCTAAGACCACAGAAAAACCTTGGCTTGCAGTGAATATACATTTCCATGGAAACCAAGCCAAAAGCAATAGTGAAGGAGGCATTGCTTATAAAATGTCTCTTGGCTGCCGAATTTCAGTCCATTGCCTGATTTCCTTTAGTTTTGCATTGATTTCTTTAATTCAATGTGAACACACAGACCAGGACTTTTTAAATTAAAAACTTAAAAAAAAGTATGCTGTGTTTATTGAGTTAAATCATGTACTTACAAACATACACAAACTTTCAGGGAGTGGAAAAATAACATTAGTGAAAGAGGTTTGTGTTTCAAAGTTATTTTTATGGAAGCTTCATCTTTACTGGGGTAAGTGGGTTTGCTGTAAATTTCAACGGCTCACTGATAGAGGAGGACATTATTTGCTTATAGAATTAGAGTGACTTTTCCCCCTACATGAAGTGTAAGAAACATGGTGGGATATGGTTAATGGGAAGTAACACATGATTAGATCAGGAGTTGCATGAAGGATTCTGCCTTCTATTCAGCAAGAATACGAAGTTCTGAGATGGAACACAGAAGGTCTGACAACTCAGGTGGATGACTGAGTGAGCATGAGACTAGGACCACTTTGTATACCTGAGATCTGTCCGGTTGCACAGGCCCTGTGCTCAGAAGGCCCGGGCTTGGTTCAATGCTCGGCTGCTCTGCTATTACTATGTAAACATTCTCAAGAATTTAAGCACAAGGGGTTCCTCATTTTCATTTCGCAGTCAGCCCTGCGAATGATCTCACTGGGACTGCATGAGACTTACCCTTCACACTGTTTTCAAAGTGGAGAGAGACCATTTGGATTCTCCCTAAGAGCATACGATTCAAAGGGGGTGAGTAGAAATATAGGTGCAAGGTAGCCTTTTCTCTGACACCCTCCGTATATACGAGGAATCTATTTTATTACTTCAGCCCTTCCTGGTCACTACTGGCTGAGAACAGTCTATCTCTTGGGCAGTGAAAAGCAGTTTATATAGTGATGAAGGAAGACTTACCTCCAAACCAACTTGCACCTTGAAATACAGATTCCTGTTAGCTCAATAATTTCACCCCTAGGACAGAGAGGGCAAAGCTCTATGCTCAAGCAAGTTCATTATAATGTTATTTGTGATAGTAAATAACTGAAAATGAATTAAATGTCTATCACACATCATTACTTAAGTAAATTATATTCCACTCCATGCTATATCAGGCAGCAATTAAAATGCTGCTATACATGCATACTATTAAATATTAAAATCATATTACCATATAATATGACCCATTAGAAATCTATGTATAGATTTTTAAAAAGCAATTACAAAGGTGTCTCATATAATGTAGTTGTCTCTAGGTAATTGGATAATAGGTATGTGTGTGTTTTTTTTTGTGTGTGTTTTTTTTGTTTTTTGTTTTAGCATATTGGTATTTTCAAATTGTCCTAGAAAGAGTTTGTAGAACAAAAAGAACAATAAATAAAGCAAGCAAAAAGCAACCATTGCTATGCTTTGTTTCCACACCCAAGAAAACTATTATGACTTTTTATTTTTTAAAAAACTATAGGCATAAAAGAAGCAACCATGGATAAAAAGAATGTTTCAATGGGATATTATTTCCTTCCCACTAAAGATATAATCATCTTCATTTTCTTCGGGCTAGTCAGCTGTAATTTCCTGTTCTTGGGCCTTTCCCCTGAAACGTCTCTAGAAGCTGTGGCAGGTGCAGAATGCATCAGCTCAGCTGTTACTGTGTAAAGGTGTTGAGAGAAGTGGCAAAGCCCCCATCTGTGAACTGCACTGCTTGCCAGTTTGATAAAAAGGATTCCGGACCAAATCTTTATTCTCTGTTATTAGACTATGGCTCTCACAACCACTGAAGAAGAGAAGTTATCGTATATACCAGAAGGCTTACGAGTAGTATGTCCTTTTAATTTCTCCTACCACAGGTTATTCTGATGGATACAGTCCACTTCGCACTGAACATCACGTTAGAGGGCAGCCACAAGGTTGAAAGCTTATGAAATCAGCCTGTCTGTACTTATAAGTATCCATTCGCTACTACTAGACCTGGCTTCCATAGGTCAATTACAGCTTAATATGACGGACTGGCAGGAGCCCAAACTTGTTTCGTGGTGGCCAAATTTCATTTCTTTGGGTGTTGATGGAAGTGAATTATGGTTCTTTGTTTCTACCTGGAACTTCTGCCAACATTATGGAGCATTATGTACTAACCAATGTACAATATTGTATATTATAGCTTTGCCTACAGCAATAGCAACACCTGTTTGAGCCAGGGATTAGTTAGCAACTTGGGCAGGGCTGCTTGCCTGGACCTCTTGGCTTTTTGATAGCATTTTTATGGTAACTGGATTTGTTAATGTATGTTGTAAAATATTTACAACTAGGGACCCTTTCTCTTTTCATTCAGTCAATATAGCCTTTTAATTATAGGTGTCTGAGGAAGTTTGGTAAACATATATTATTTTTAGCAATAAATGATGAAAATTCCATTTTAACATTGCAATTAGCAATGTATTTTAGGGCTCAGACTCCTGTTTAGATTTGAACAGATGCATGAGTTTGAAACAAGTGCATTTAGAGAGAGAGAAAATGAAATAGGAAAACTCTGTTATTTTTCATTTTCATGAACTCCAAAAATGATAAAAACAAAATATATATATTTTTTTAATTTTTCAAGATAAAAGAGGATAGTGTTTTAAAGATGATTGTCCACCAGTCATTCCTGTAAAGAAAATTTATCATAACTTTGATTTGAATTACGGTCAATGAAACTGTGTTTTGATGTAGAAATGCTTACCCTTGTTCCTTGAGCGTAACAAAATATTCATTGAGGCAGTATGACTTATCAAGTATCCTGTCTTCATTTCTCCCTGGCAGAAAGTAAATGGAAAGTTGTGCTGGAAGATGTCATTATGGAGAACATCTAGGTCAGTGGTTGGCAAACTCATTAGTCAACAGAGCCAAATATCAACAGTACGATAGGAATTTCTTTTGAGAGACAGATTTTTTAAACTTAAATTTCTTCTAACGCCACTTCTTCAAAACAGACTCGCCAAGGCTGTGGTATTTTGTGGAAGAGCCACACTCAAAAGGCCAAAGAGCCGCATGTGTCTTGCGAGCCACAGTTTGCCGACCATGGATCTCGGAGATGGGAATGGGAGAGGCAATAGGAAGATGGAAGAAACCTTAAACAGACACACTGACAACAAACCTGTCTGTGTGCACGTGTGAGAACCTAGCCACACAACACACAGGAATCAACATACAGCTTCCCACTCAAACATACCATTATGAACTGAGGTTCCCCATTGCTGTTTGTCGTAGTGTCTCCATATAAATGCTGTGGTAGTAATAATAACCATTGCCATTTTTTGTGTGTGTGGAGGGGAGGGGATTTTTTTTTCTGTTTATTACTCTGCCTTTTAAGACCTGCAGTCTAACTCAGAAAGTGGCATCCTTCTAAGAGTTTTGGTCAAGCTGGCCATAGCTGTTTCCCAGGAATTACGTTCAGTCTAGATTGCTTGATATAATAACCTAGCCTGCCTTTGAGGTGACGCTTTCATAAGTTTACTGTTAAGTCAGAACTTCCCAAATTTTGAATGTCTTTGGTCTCCAGGGCCCGAGATTCTGTCCTTCTGACAAGCTCCCAGATGCTGTCTGCCGTCCGCCTGTGGACCACACTTGGAGTAGCCAGCTAGGATTAGGTTGCTCTGCTTTAGTTCACAGCACCAGTGCTCTTTAGTTATGTTGTTAATGTCATTCTCAACATTTTGTAGGGATGGAATGTGAAAAGGATAAGCCTGGATGGAACCAGTCATCTAATACTCAAAACATTTCATCTTTTTGCTCACAGCATTGTGGAGAAGCTCATTTTAATCTGGGTTGTTTGCTGAGCGCGGCTGGTTCAGAGCTCATAGGACTCCTTAAGCCACCCTTGGACCCTTGGATCTGGCCTCTGCACGCAGGCTTTCTTCAAGCACACTGGTAAGTCTGTGGCTAGGCTTATGGCTGCCTTGTCAATGAGGCTCTATTTGACCACTAGCCATTTCTTTGAGGAAAATTCACCGTGATTTAATAGAACATTACATTAAACTCTGTTTTGACTTGGAAAATACCTACACTCTTTTCTTGAGTGTAAAGAAGCAGAAATTGTTTCCTTGAGGAAATAAAATGGAAATTAAGACAGTGTCTTAGCCAAGTATGCTTTTCTCTAGTTCTTGGCAGGAGAAGTTGAAGGCCTGATGCCATATAATTAATGTTAACTTTCACATCTATGATTATTATCTGTGGTGGACATGATGTTGTTCCGCCTTCCTTTGAGAATTTATTCTCTCCGCCTCCAATGGAATGATGATGTAATCCTTCCTTTCGTGGTACTCTGCCTTGCATTGATGAGGGTAAATGCATGACCAATTGTATTGCTGCATTGTCTGTCTAAAATGATTTAGTCCAAAGGAGGGTGGGTGACCTACCCTAAGCCAATCAGAGGCCTCCTGGGAAGTGCCCTGTCCTGGAGTTGCTTATGAAGGTGCTTTATACCTGGGTCATGGAGCTGGTAGGAGGTGAATAGAGGGCAAGAAGATATTGATTCCATTGGGGAAGGAATAAAGCTGCTCAAAGAAAAGAAGAGATGAGAGGTGGTTAGATAAAGAAGGGACAGGACAAAAGGCATTAGTGAGTAGTTCTAGTCATTGAAGATCTCAGAGTTGTCCTGATTTTCTTTGGCTCACATGTTGGAGCTTCTCAGATCTCATAAACCACTAAATTCCTTCTTTGTAAAGCCAGTTTGCATTGGTGTTTGAATTGCTTGTTATATCTGAAAGAAGCCTGTTAAATATCTCACACACGTTTCTTTAGTACATCAATGTGAAGTGAGTGGTATTGCACTGAAACTGCTGTATCTTCTGGCTATGCTGTAGTCAGTGTGTGTAAACTCAGTTTGCAAATAAGAATCAGAATTAATGAGGAACAACTGAAACATGCCTTTATTTGCCAGCAAGTACATTACATTAGTAAGTGATACCAAAGGGCTGAAAAGGAATTGTAATAAGTACAATTATTGTCACAACAAGTTGGACCGAAGATGAACATGTTGAATACAAAGTACATAAAGTGAACATTAAGCTTAAACTAAAGATATTGATTAAAGAAACAGAAAAATAAATCTGCCTGGCCCAAAAAATAAATGAGGTCAGACCATTGTAAGAATGAAAATAGAAAAAGAAAGAAGCAGCTTAGACCAATTTGAAGGGAAACAAAGGATTGCTGGTGAGTGATGATTTGCCACAAAGAAGAAAAAGTACTCTGGAGTTTGTTTTACTCTCTATAATAAATGCATCAGAAAATTTACTAATAGTATCTAGAGACCTCAGTGAGGACGAGGGAAAGGGGAGCCAGCAGCCCCTATTTGGGGGCAGATCTCTGAGTCACCTGGAGAGTTTTTCATGTGATACTTGCTGCTCTCCCTTTTTGGATGTTCTCATCTGCTTTTCTAGAGGTCTTCTACTTCTTCTTCTTCTTCTTCTTCTTCTTCTTCTTCTTCTTCTTCTTCTTCTTCTTCTTCTTCTTTTCCCTGGTGCCAAACTTCACTCTCACATGAGAATCTCAATGAGGGAACAATAAATATTAATGTGAATATATAATGTTTCTCAAATATATAGAATTTTAATGTAGGCTATCGAGTTATTTATAGGAAAACCAAAGTGTATATAATGTAAGCAAAGAGAGGATGGCTCCATTGTTTATCAAACTGACTACAAGTATGACAAAAAGGGATACCTGTCCATAAAAGAACCAAGAAGCAATGGAAAGAAAGTGGCCAACACATTGATAATGTATGATGTACTCTGTGGAGTATATGTGTTACACCTCCTTAAGTTATCATAAAAAATATTGTGAGGTAGGTATAGTAGGTCCTCAAATAACATTGTTGTAATGTTGATGCGAGGCCATAGGACCTTAACTCTTGGTTATTTCATTTAGCCCATGGTAACATTGGTTTCATTATATGTCATTTTCTTGAAAGTCACAGAACCTATCTATGACATTAGGTGCAGACTTACCATATTCTTATATGTGTTTAACAGATAAAACAGACTTAGAGAAGTAACTTGCTCAAGATCACACACTTGTAATGTAATAGAGACTGGACTCATATCTACTAGTGTTTGCTCCCTAGACCTCTATGGATGAGTAAAAAACTATCTGTTGGTTGCCCATATATATCAAGTACTGGTAGGGAAAGTCCAACATAGAAAATGTACAATGTAATTCAAGTGTTCCACCAGAAATAGCTAAAATATGCTTGCAATAGAAAGGGATTTATAACATAGTTCAAGTATTTTCAACAGAAATGAAGACAATATGCTTGCTGTGGAATCAAATGATATCAACTAATGTCTGTAGCCCTTTGGATAGATTATATAAAGGAAAACATTGAGGAATGTTTCCTGAAGCAGTAAGGAGAAGATCAAATACTCAGCTTAGGGTATGTAACAACCCTACAAAATGGTTTGATAACCTACTTATATGACTTCTTAAACGCTGTTTGAAAGTATAATTGGTTAGATAGGTGAAGGCAGTTTGTGAGGATTATCTTTTGAAGACAAAGAACATCCTAAAGCTTCTTTGCTACTTCTTAAGGTATGGATAAAATAAGGAATAGAATTGTGTCTCTTAAGGGACTCTAACTTTATGGAGTATAATTTTCTGCATAAAGCATCATGACCAATGTTAATTTCATGGGACAGACTAAATAATAGTAAAATCTAACAAATATGTGTATTTCAGAGTCAGGAGACTTGTGGTTCAGCTATTTCCTGGCTGAATGATTTTGGCAAAGTCACTCTTATCTGTATCATCTTTGGTAAAATAAGCTGGTTTTACTAGGTCATTTCTAACTTTTACTCTATTTAGAAACTCTACTGCATTATGAGTCTAAAATATTAGTAATCTTTTCAGGCCACATTAAACTTCTTTATTAAGTTGTAAAGTCTGAAATAGATCAATGATTTCAAATACTTGATGTATTATAGTTAACATATTGGACTTTCAATTATGATAACAACACAACTGATAGAGCTTCTACTTCTCTATCTCAGTTTCAGATAATTCTATTCCATCATTAAGTATTGGAAATCATCATGGTTGTTTTCCTAAATGCTCTGCTCTTCTCACTCTATACTCTCTCCAAGGAATATCTCACCTCTGGACATGTGTGGTAATCAGAATTTCAAGATGAACCCCAGTATTCCCACCTCCTGGTAAATACATGTTCTATGTGCCTTACCCCTTGGTATAGGTGAGACTGTGAACAAGATGAGAGGATTCAACTTCTATGGTTACTTTATGTTAAGTGGCAAAGATGAAAGGACTGCAGTTATAATCTAAGTCCCTACTTTTGACTTTTGTTAATCAGAAGGGATGTTATCCTGATCAGGCCTGACCAAATCAGGTGAGCTCTTTAAAAGCAAGTCTAGAGATTCAAATTGAGAGATATTTGAAATGAGGGAAATTGGAAGCTCTCTTGTTGACCTTATAGAAGCAAAGTGGCAATTGGGGGTGGCTTCTAAGAGCTGAAGGTCTTAGTCTTATGATTGCTCAACAACCAGTAAGTTTAGAAGAGGATCCTGAACCTCAGATTAGATTGCTGTCCTGGATGACACTTTATAGCCTTATGAAACCCAGAGCAGGGGACCCAGTCTACCCCTGCCTAGACTCGGGACTCATGGAAATTGATGTAATAGATGGATATTGTTTTAAGCTGCTAACTTGTGGTAACTTGTGATGCAGCAATAGAAAACTAGTACCACATGTCTTTAATTATCACCAGACGACTCATAAATTTATCTCCAGCAAGACCTTCTCTTGCATATCCAACTGTATATTTTACATTTTCTTTTGGCTGTCTCAAAGGTACTTCAATTTCAGTGTGCCCAGTACTAGATTCCTATTCATTACTCTCAAGCCAAGTTCAGTGCACAGCATCTATCATCCAACCAGTTGGGAAGCAAAAAACCTGCGAGTGGTTTTTGATACCTTTTCCAGCTTTATCTCATATATGCGATCCATCAAAAATTCCAATTCATTTCACTTCTTTGTGGCGAGTACTTCACTCTATATCTACTTCATCCCCATTAAATATGCCTTGCCTGTGCTTTCAAGGGTAAAAACTAAAAATAAAATTTACTTTACTTTGTAGCTAAAGTATCTCATGAGACTGAGTTTTTATATGATAGATGTGTTCTTGTGAATTTGGTGAGATTGATGTGAGCATTGAGAGGTGGCAGCCGTGTGTGAATGGCTCAGAGCATCTAATAAGCCCAGTTGTGAAGATGAGTGGTTCTTCTAGGGCAGCTAAGACAGTGGTTGTACAGTCTGGTCCTCAGCATCTTGAGGGCCATGAAGTTTCCTTTAGAATAGTCAGATTGTGTGGTTGTTTTCTTTATTACATTGTTTTTGGCTGGGGAGCACACCAGTTTGGAGCTTTGACCCTTCTAAAAATTTTGTAAACTACTTAATACCTTGAGATATATCTGTTTTTTACTTACACTAGATTAGGTGATGGATATATATTTAAAAAATGACCTACTCTATCTTTCCCCTCCATCTCCACCTCCACTATTACCATCATCTTATTACAAGCTATCATTATCTATTGCATTGACTCTAGCAAGAGTCTCTTTGCTAGTTAACCTCTGTATCCACTATGCCCTATCATAACTCTTTATAATCCACTCTTTATCCTTTGGCATGAATAATCCCATCCTGCTGAAAATATTCAATAGCTCTAATTGCTCTTTATTTTTTAAATATATTTTTATTGAATGAAGCTAGAGTTTCACTCCCTGAAGCAGTGAAGCAGATATACTAACAGTCCATTTTTGCTCTCTGTCCTTTTAAAAGAGCTCATTTCTACCCACCCTAACATAATTGTAAACTGTAGGTAGAAGAATGATGTTGTTAAGTATATGTAGTCAAATGTTATCCTCAAACATAAACTTTAAACAAATCTGATCATATTAAAGTTTTTTTTCTGATCATATTAAAGTTTTTTTTCTGATTATTTCTGCCATCAGTTTGCAAGAATCTGTTATATTTTCTATTTTTTAATCAGAAAAAAATGTCCTATGTAATGCCACTTTGGACTACTGAACGCATATAAAGACATGATGAATAATTTTATCTGTAGCTCTAAGTTTATTTGGGCTTTTATGAAAATAAAATTCAAAATTTAAACTAGTATTTATATAATACATAACAGAATAAAGAAATAAAGTTAGGTTTTGTGTTGTTGTTGTTTTTTTACCATAGGACAAGAGAAAGGAGAGTGGAGGCAGGGTGTGTTTTTATTAGTCATGTACTGGCTTTTGAGTAATATATGAAACAAATTTGTAATTTTCACTCATGACTTATTTAGGATTTATTTTTTAAACTAACAGAAAATACTTTCCCCCCCAAAATATACAATTGAGCAAAGAACTGTATAACTCTTGCTAAAGCCAATATCAGTTATTTAAGAATATGATTTATTATTTATTTAATGAACATTTTGTAAGCATTAATATTTCACCAAAACAGTCATATTGCGTGATAATATCTTCTCTGCTCACAGTAGAGTAACTTTACTTCCCTTTTTAAACATATAGATGAATTATGATCATTCCTACTTGGAAATGTTTATCAAATGAAGTTTTCTTCCTATAGGAGTATTTATAGGAATGCTAATATAACAGTAGTTGAATCATTAGCTTGGAGCATACTTTCACTAGAGAGAGAAAAAGAACAAATAAAGTTCAATGAAACATAATAACAGTGAAGAAATAGTTTGTGTATACGAATTTATTACCAGCATACTTTTTTTAAGTTCTGAATTCCTCATTTAAAAATCTACATTTTTAATGAACCAAATTGTAAAACATTCAGTTATTTGTTTTTAAGTATGTATCCTTAAGCAACTGTTACAATAACTAGCAAAGCCCCACAAAGGACAAACTCAGCTCTGCAATAAAGGCTTATCCAGGCTTCAGAGTTTGCTTCATGGAAATAAGCAGTTAGGTGTGCCAGTTCCTTTGGAGAGCCATGGGGAAAGGCATGCCTCATAGCGAGGGGGCTGCCTTCTCTGAGTGGCATTGTCCATAACTTAGTATTCCTGAATTCTAGGTGTCAGAAGCCAGCTTAAATCTCAGTTACACATGGGAGGCTCCCACTGAAATCAGCCAGAGAGATATATTATATGAGCCTCTTATGTAAGCAACATAATCTTTCCTCTCTGCCAAGGAGCCTGAATTGAACATACTTTCGTATCTCCGCAGAACATTTGGCTAGTTAACCATCTGAGAAAATGGCATTTAAAAAACAAAACAAAAAACCCACGGTGTTTTATAGGTACTCAGGAGAAGCTTACTCTCACCTTCTCTAATAGCAATCAAATTCCCTTCTGCCCTCTGAAATCAATACCCCAGAAGATGTTTACAATATGCTTCCATTTAGTTACCTTTCGCTGCTAAGCTTGCCCTCAGTTTTAAGCTAAGGTCTTTCCCACTTTAACACTATTTATAGAACAGCATATCTATCATCATCTCTCTTTGTCTCCGACTCTCCACTGTAGCTCCTCTCACATGACACGAGACTCTGCAAACCCTCCTTGGAAACGAGACCATTTTCCGTTAAGTGGAGTGTGTGGAATGTAAAGTCAACTGAAAACAAGGTAGCATGTTCTGTTGAGACATAAAAGCCATAAAAGATACATAAAAGCCATAGAACACGGAGGGAGAGGCGGGGGAAGGGAAGCAGGCGTAGAAGAAGAGGGTGGTGAGTTTTGCCATGTGCAATTTCTCTCCAGATCTGTGTTTTAAGAGTCTTCTGGCCCGTGGGCCAATCTGCACTTAATTACCTGCTCCCGCTCTATTCCCCAGCCAGCCAGCAGTGTGGCCTGTCTATTCCTCCTTCCCTCTGTGCACGACTCCCCCCATCCTCCACCCCCCACCCTCCCCAGCCGCTCTGGGGCTGAGCCGATGCCTTACAAATGCCCTGTGGGCAAACACAATGTATTTGTCTGGTGGGATTTCCCCTAAGTGGTCAGGATGCCAACCACGGTCCCTCCCGATCCTTTAAAAATGGCTTGTGATCTGAGGACCGGGAGATGCTCATTAGCGGCCCCGGGAGCCCAACAGGAGGACCAGATTGAGCCCAGTCGCCCTGCCAGCGCCGAGCATCAATAGGAGAGACCGTGTCCATAAAAGTCCCCGGGACGAAGCCCTAGAAGGAGGCACTTACGGACAATTATAAACATGTTGCCCCGAGGTGGCTCTCCTCTATCAAACCTACTCCGAGCCCTGATAAGCGCTGCCTCTTTAGGGGTCATTAATTCCCCCGAACATTTAAACAGCTGTCACTGGTGATGCTCCTCAGGTGCTCATGTGGGAGAGATTAGCCCGTGTTTATAGGCCGGCCTGTTCATTAAGCGCCTGCCCGTGCGGAACCCCCTCCGCGGGCCTGCAGATCGCCCACAGATAATTGGGGGCCTCGGCGGGTTGCACAGAGGCGCTCGGAGCGGCGAGAATGGTGTGGCCTTATTAATATCAGCTGGGGAGAGTGCACGGTTTTTAATGATTTCCAATAAACCAGGAGCAGCTTGGGCACTGACAGTTAAAGAGACGGTGCAGGGTTGGGTTTCCAGGAGTTACTACTAACTATCAACTTCTTGGAAGTCTTGGCTTAACCCTTTGCAATGCAGTGGTTCCTTCCTTAAAAAGTACTTCCGGTGATTGTAATGCCTGCGAAAATCTTCTGGTAGGTGTGATGGTTTGATAGTAGAAGAAGATACTTCGCGAAGGTATGTGGCTATCCAGGGAGGTAGCATAGTTTGGTTGTACTTTTAAAATCAAGATACTCAATTTTTAAATGCTATTCTCCACCTATATAATCTTTTCATGAAATTTGGTACATTTCTCTATTCTTTGATATTAATAAGTTTTGGCAAACTACAAACATTGTGTTCTAGTTTAACATTTTAACAGGGGTAAAACACTAAAAATTCTTTATATGGAATTTAAATCAGATGGACAATTCGTGTTTTAGACTCATGAACACATAGATAAAGGAGATGTATAGAGATGCTTTTAAATAGATGACACATTTATATATATTTTAGTAACAAAATACTATAAGAGTAGAAACATTTCCAAGGATCTTTAAAAAAAAACAAAACTTCTCAATCGCAAGATTTGCTTTTGAAAAGCCATTACTCATAGTCATTGTTGAAACATCCAATTTTAAATGCAACATATAGATTATATGTGCTTATATTTTTAAAAAAAATCTCAGGAGGATCCTATGGGCAGTCATTGTAATCACATTGCAAAGGCTGACAAATTTTAAACATTTAAAAGAAATGTGTTTTACCCTTAAGTCCAACAGTTCGTTTAAGAACTTTGCTATGAGCTAACCAGGAAAACTGAGGCACAAAACAATTTCCTGATTTTTTCTCCCTCATTCTAAAAATTTGACTATTTTTCAAAGCTTCAATTTTCTTTTTCTTTTAAAAAATATATTTTATTGATTTTTTTATAGAAAGGAAAGGAGAGAGATAGAGAGTTAGAAACATCGATCTGCTGCCTTCTGCACACCCCCTACTGGTGATGTGCCTACAACCACATGCCCTTGACTGGAATTGAACCTGGGGCCCTTCAGTCTGGAGGCTGATGGTCTATCCACTGAGCCATTTGGTTAGGGCTATTTTTAAAAATGTATTATTTCTATTAAATATATATCGCACTGTTAGCATCCTCTAGCTTGAAGGGCAACATCGGATTTAATTTCTTTTCTACCACACAACCTATGAATGCTGCAGGAAGCGAACTCTCCTACAGTTCCCTCTGTAAGTTTAACTTGGGATCCTGTTCTTATATTCTAGTCAAGGCCGTTGCTCTAGCAATGATAGTATTATATGGTTGTATAAGCTAGCATTCTTTTATTAAAGAATGTTTGTGCTATTGAGAATCTGCCTTTCCTATTTCACCTTTCCTTTGGTTGCCAATAAAAAGTAGTTCTTTATGTATTTTACTTAAACAAAATCTGACAGATACTATAAGCTGAGGCATGAGGGAACATCACGATGTTTATCCAACTTATAACAAATCACCCATATTTCATGATGTGATATGATACTTGTTTTGTCAAATCTTTAGCAATGCTTTCTGTGTACCCTTCCAGACTATTTGTTGATGAAGGAATCTTTGTGGTTTGTCAGCATATTGATTTCTATAAATTATATCAGACACTTTTTGTTAGGAATAGAAAGTATTTCTCAATGGTACATGGCTTTTACTATTAAATAGAGGACCACAGAAGTGGCTCCTAAATAGTTATCATTAAAGTTAGTAGAGTGTTATAAATTACTGGCTGGAGAATATGGCATTGCTTTACACATTGCTGAAAAAAAAGAATTGTTACATTTACATGAAAGCTGTCTTATTTCATATAATAAGTTAATATCATAATGTACAGATGGACCTTAACATAAGGTTCATTGATAAAAATTGTGGCTCCTCACTATTAATAATAGTAAAAGTAAACCCATGTTTCAAATAGTGTCCTTGATAATTTTGAAATTTTCAGACTGAGATATTTTTGTACATGACACATTAATTAAAAAATATATATATGATAAAAATTGTATTGGGAGCTAACACATTAATTTTGCCATTTTTTTCCTGGTGTTTTGCTTATGTTTAAATTGCTAGCAGTTTTCAAATCATAGGTTATTTACAGAAGCTTTTTAATATACTTTGTGAGGGAATATTCATTTAAAACCTGATTGGCTAGTCTACTTCTCTGGGTCCACAAAAACTACAACATAATAGTTACCCTGGAAACAAGCACATGAGCCAGCACATTGCTGTCACCCTGACAGATTTAAATCAAGTGCCTCCTCTCTTATTTTTGGATACCTTGCTGTTTGCATGGGGCTGAGGGCTCTGACATGCAGACTGGATGAGGGCAATGGTGTTGACCCATGTAAAAGAGCTTAGTTACTTCCTTGTGGCTTAGATTAAAAAGACAGTTCTAATATTTCCCCTACACTATTACCAATCGTCTTTCATTAATGCCGCTTTGGGGGTCACTCCTGAAGAGAGAAGGAATGTGTTTCTGCCTCGCATTCCTTTGTCTAGCTCTGGCTGTGGCCGCCAGCATCTTAGTGACTGGGTGGGCAATGATATGACTTCAATTAATTATTTTCTGACTTTGTGGGCTAACTTTTATCTTAGAGGTTAAAATACATGGTCACGGGTAGGTTGTCTGGTGATACTCCTATTGCTATATCCAAATAAAAAGTTGAGTATTTAAAAATATTATTGAGGGATATAGTAAATTGAGCTGAATGCTACGTATTCCATGAATATATTTGTGAAAGCGAAACTTAATTTTTCTTTTTAAGGTATCTAAAATTTCCCTGGTCAGTGTGGCTCAGTTTGGCTCGTCCCCTGCACCAAAAGGTCACTGATTTGATTCTCGGTCAGGGCACATGCTCAGGTTATGAGCTCAATTCCTAGTAGGGGGCATATAGGAGGCAGCCAATCAATGTTTCTCTCTCACACAAATATTTCTCTTTCTCCCTTCTCCCTTCCTCTCTCTCTTAAAAAAGTAACACACCAATCAATAACACACACATGCATACATACATACATACAAAAACACACAGTATCTAAAATGACTTGCACAATCATAAAAAGGAAGAGATTCCATGGAGCAAATGATGTCTGTGCACTTCCATTTTGTTTGCTCTAATTAACAGTGAATAGGAGAAACCTGTATATTCACTGAAAGACTCCCTTTTAAATACAACATGGCTTTTATGGAGTAGTATAAAACTTCATTTTCTTTCTAGCTATTTTGAAAGAGAAGATCTGAGATTCTTCTTAATCTTTAAAAGTTAAATTCAATTAGTAACTATAATATACTGTTTAGTGTATTCAAAGAACAGAAATAACTGCTTGGACTGGGTCCTTGTTCACCCTGATGGAATCAGGAGGAAGGCAAGAAAGTTCTCGGGAGAGATGATCTTCTATCCCACAGGTTAGAAGGAAATGACCAGATCTGCACTCGGAAATATTTCTCACTGAGATGCTTTTCCCAGTATGCTTTGTGGATTCTCACCTCTGTGAGGTGCTTTGTATCCGTGGAAATCAGAAATTAACCAGAGCCAAAAACTAATACACTTATAGTCAAAGCTAACAAAATAAGCAGAATGTACTGGACCCATCATTTATGTGCACTATTCTTTTCTTGGAAAGTTTCTAATACTTCCTGTAAGCAGGCATAATTCAAAGTGTCAAGTCATGTTGTGCTGGCAAAAATCCACATGGAATCTGTTTTATTTTTTCTTTCCATTTGTTTTTTGTTTGGATTCCCTTTTGATGACACTTATTGCTTCATAAAGTTTATGCTCTTCTTTCTCTTATAATTGCTTTGTTCTCCAGGCCTTTTGTTTCAGTGAAGGGAGAAGACAATGTGGGAAGGCAGTGAATAAAGCATAGCTTTGACTATGGATAGGTCAGGGTTGACCTTTTGCAACATTTTAACTTGTCCTAAATCACACTGAGAAAGTCACATTAGTGCCTCAGTTTCCTCACTGTAAAAGTCAATTCTATTACTTTGGATATAGGTTTGGCTGCATGTAATCTACTCTTAAAATAGCAGGAACATAAACTACACAGAGAGGTATTTTTCATTTACTATATAAAATCTGGGCTGGCATTGTGATTCTGCCTTGGGAAGCCTCTGCTGACTTCCAGCTGCAGCCAAGGAACACAACTTGGAAATTGTGCCCATTGCTTCTACTCACATTTCACTGGCTAACTTGGAATCTGACCACCCTTAGCCGCAAAGGAAGCTGGGAACTGTACTCTTTATTTTGGGTGGCCATGTGCTTGGCTAAAATTTAGGAGTTTCATTATTCTAGAATGAGGGGTGAATAGCTATTGGGGTTTAACCACCATTATCTGCCATTGAGAGGACTAACTTATACATTAGCCAATAGGCACAGTGCCTACAATACATTTAGGGCCAACAAATAATATAGTTTCAATTTCTGTTAAAATCAGAAGAAAAAAAATGAATATGACAATAATTTACATATACTAATGGAATTCATCCTGGTTTATATTTGCCTTTATTCCAATGCAGATATAAAATATCATTTTTAATGTGTTCTTGTAGAGGAAGTGGACCACAAGGAAAAAGTGACTATGACCATAGAAGTCATGATGTAGACTAAGACCTAGGGATGATGAAGCCTTCCATACCGTTTTTGCAAAGGTAGAGACAATGCAGGGCACAGTGGGTATTATAATTACTTTTCCACTCTTTTCCTCTCATTTTGCCTTCAATCCTTATAGTATCATTATTGTATTGGTTGGCTCTAAAGATGTTAACTTCTGAATTTATCAACATCATCTTCATTTGTAATGAACTTTTTCTTCCATGTATAGTCATATTTATATCTCTCATGGGGAGACAGAGCATGTAGTTTGAAGATAATCAGAAGGCATGTTTGCTTCCAAATCTGTCACCTATGGATTTTCCCTGTTAGAGACACTCCTTGCCTCAAAGACATTGACTCTGGGATGCTCTAGTTAAAAGTTTAACATACAATTTGAAAAAGTTCGCCCCACAAAATGTGAAACATTAGATTTTTATCTATCTGGAAAGGCAAACAAAAAAATAGTTTAGAAAATTTTCATTGCACGGAAGGCATTTTATTTATTATTTTCATATTTATTTAATAATTTAAATAAATGACTTTTGCAACCAGAGGCACACAATAAATATGATTTTAAAATTTAAATATATTGATCAACTAGCAGTGACAACTCATTTGAATTTGCTTTATTGAGTAAGATGATTATCTTTTAACTGAGAACAGGCCCTAAATAAAGTATTGCAAGTTAATTCTGGAAGAAAATCAAGAAGATACCAAGTTTGCAAGGATAGTCTATATCATCCTTATTCTATGTTTTAAAAAAAAAATGTTAACAGGCAATTCATTTACTCTACTGGGATATGTTTATATAAATAATGTAATATTCTGTGAATATCAATATTTTAAAATTTAAATTATGAACATATCCTATATCATAAAAGGCTAATATGCAAACTGACCAAATGGCAGAATGACTGGTCGCTATGACGTGCCCTGACCATCAGGGGGCAGGCGCTCAACTCAGGAGCTGCCCCCTGGTGGTCAGTGTGCTTCCACAGGAGGAGAGCTGCTCAGCCAAAAGCCCTGAGCCAGGCTCATGGCTGGCGAGTGCAGTGGTGGTGGCAGGAGCCTCCTCTGCCTCTGCAGCAGCACTAAGGATGTCCAACTAATGACTTATGGAGTGGGCCTAAGCTGACAGTTGGACATTGCCTGAGGGATCCCAAACTGGGAGAGGGTGCAGGCCAGGCTATGAGACCCCCCCCCCCCCCCCCCGCCCCACCATGTGCACAAATTTTGTGTACCAGGCATCTAGGTAGTATTTTTTATTCATGCTTTTTTCAAAGACTATGATTAAAGCCCCAATCTCTTTAAATCAGCGTTTTTCAACCGCTGTTCCGCGGCACACTAGTGTGCCGTGAGATGTTGCCTGGTGTGCCGTAGGTGCAGACAAGACAAGAATTTTATAATTTTTCACTATTTTGTTTACTTAATATTTCATAATAAAGTAATTATAAAATACTTTCTTTGTGTTTATTTGATTCCTATTCAAGAGAATTACTTTATATATAGTCAATATAGGCATAGAGTTAAATTTTTTAACATTTTCTAATGGTGGTGTGCCTCGTGATTTTTTTCATGAAACAAGTGTGCCTTTGCCCAAAAAGGTTGAAAAACACTGCTTTAAATAACCCCAAAGCCTTGTTTTCCAAGCTAATATGAATTCTGCATATATTAATGAGGCACTTGAAATCACATACCAATACCATGCATTTCTTTGGTATGGATCTCTAGGTGTCCTATTTGAAGCAGGAAACCTGACACGATCAACTAGGAGTTAGCCAAATAGATGCCCATTGCATTGTAAGAGTCATGGCAACTGAGGAGAAGACTCTATCTCATGATTATATAGAGATGAGCCCACCTAAGTCAGGCCCTTCCCAAAGCCACTTGTTAGCATTATCATATCTGGGGTGAATTCTCTTGACTTCACATCCTTAATAATTTGGGTTATCTGTGACAGGTTCCTGTGTCCTTTGAGACAGGGCCAGTCTCAAAATGCTTGAATATAACCTTATTTTTTTTTTTAGACTCTTTTTGATGATTGGAGACTTTTACCAAAATTATGAGGCCTGTTTTCCAGCTTAACAAATTTACTTTTTTCCCCCCTGGTCTTTTTCTGGCAACCAAGTAGTACTTAGCAGTTTTACTGGCTCTAATCAATCTCTTCCAACTAGGCAAGGATGGCTGTTTTCTTTGGCCTGACTCCTTGGAATCATCCACATGAATCTGGTTGGTTGAAAATATGTTTGACAGTTGAGTCCCTCTTCTCTTTGCCTTGGCTCGGCAGACAGAGCATGTTAAGTTATTCTGTGTGAGTATGTTGGCACGTGGAGCATGTGTATTTGCACATGTCACATTGGTCTTACTCAGTAATTTATTACTTTGATTCCTTAAGTAGACATTTGTGACATGAGTTAGGATTCCTCTAAATGGGCTTAACCAGTTATGCTCAGGAAGAAAACTTTCAAGTGGAAGCTTAGGTTTGGAACATGTTTGCATTAGCCCTTAACTATTTGACATGGTATAGGATTTAGAACATAAAGTAGAGAGGCACAATTAAACATACCACAGGCTCTTCTGTGTTTGTTTATCATTGAAACTTTTCATTACATTGTTTGTTCTAATGTTAATGTCCTGGAGTGATAGGAATTCCTAGGTTACTTGATTACTATTCAAATTTAATTTTACATTTTTGTATAACTCGTATTCAGTCACTGTGAGGTAAGAAGTTATCTTGCCTTAAATACTATTAACTCCCAATCTTCCTGATCATTTCTTAGATTGTAAACATAGATGTAGTGGGGGATGAATCTTTGTGCACAGAATTGAATAAAGAATAACTTAAAATTTTTTATATAATTCAGCTAACTATTTATTCAGCTACACATTATAGTGGAGTAGAATATTTCCATTAATTTATGATTTTTCTTCCTTCACATTTCTCTGAGGCAGCAATTTTCAATTGGTGTGCTGTGGCAAGCTGGTGTGCTGCAAGAATGTTTAAAACATGCAATACTTGACTATTTAGTCAGGGGCACGGATCTCTTTTCCCTTAGGTTATCAAATTAAAAAAAGGTGACAACAGTCAATATAGCAATAGCCGTCGAGAGCAAATAAATAAGAAGCTATATCTATTTTTTGTCATATTAACAAAAAATTATGTTTTTTTGGTGTGCCGCAGAACTTTAGAAATTGATTTGTGTGTACCATGAGATGAAAAAGGTTGAAAATCACTGCGGTAAGCTATACACCTAAGAATTTATCTAAGATTTTGGAGAGGCTATGTGGTAAGACAGTGGGGGAAGGGACCTATGAGGATCCATTCTATGTGGTATTTCCTTGGAGATAGCTAGTGAGATATCCACTCTCCTCATTGGTTCTAGTTACCCTTCATGTGGTTTGCTGCTGCCATGTCCTTGGCTGGCTCCCTCTTTGCCTGTGGGGGCTCTTTCTGCTTCTGCCTGGCATGCTGAGACACTGACATCTCTGCAGCTGCCTGTGGTCTCATAAGCCAGAAGTATCACAGAGAGAAATTTTATTGACTCGTGGGTCTATAAGCAACTCTTAGAACCCAGCATAGTTAGTCTGTGGTTCCTGGAGGTTTGTCTTAGAAACCAAGTAGGTACCTTTTAAAATTTTTATGCATGTATGTATGTATGTATATTCTGTTGTCCATCAAACCATCTCAGATCTTTTTGTCTTGCTTGGGCTTTTCTCTGGGAAACAAGGCACAAGACCCCCTCTCTGGGATCCAGGGAAGTTTTTATTCTTTGTTAGACCTACTTTTCCTACTGGAAATTTTTTTTTTATAGTTTGGATAGAAGTCAGATTATCTTCAGCTAAAAAAATATCTTTAATAAAAACTAGGAAAATTTTCGTTAATTCAATCCTAAATCAAGGAATACAGGGCTGACAATCTGGTCAAATTAGGGGAAAGGAAAGCAAGAAATACCAGAGGAAAAAAAGCAACATGGATGACTGGATGAATAGGATTTCTTCATATTTAGGTCTTAATTATCTGCATAAGTCAACACTAAGCCGTCTGAAAAAAAAATTAAGGTGTTCTTCTTTGTTTCTGAAATTTTCTTGGACTTGAAGAAAGTTGACTCAGTCATCCATGTGGTGGTTATCTAAGCATTGTTTCTTCATTTTCTTTCTCTTATTACTTTATTCATTAAAAAATTACAACAACAACAAACAAAACAACAACAAATTCCATCAGTTTGTGGGTGAAGGAAAATAAAGTAGAACAAAAATTCAAATCACTAGTAGTGTTTTGTTATTAGCTTATCACAAAGAATGACAAATCCTAGCAGGGTTTGGCACATTCTGTGAATATCTCTGAACAGAAACAATTTATGCTTTTTTTGAAAGTTGTTTATAGGTCAGTAATCAGCCTCTCTCTCTCTCTCTCTCTCTCTCTCTCTCTCTCTCTCTCTCTCTCTCTCTCTCTCCCCCCCCCCACCCAGAATGTGATCTATAATTTTAATGTACTCATGGTTAATATTATAACTCATTTTGGTATTCTGTCTCATTGAGTCTGATGACTGAGTTTTTTCAACACCCTGATCCATATAATCAATCAACCAATGCTCACACACAAATGGAATCTGTTTGATGTCTCTTACTTAATGGTTAAAATTGTGCACACTGATATAAGACTTCCTGGAGTAAGTCTCATTTCTACCATTTAGGAGCTGTGGAAATGACTTCGGCAAGACATTTAACTTTTCTAAGCATCAATTCTTTGTGAGGTAATAATACATACCCAAAACATTATTGCAAAAGTCAAGTGAAATATTCTATGTAGTGGGTTTAAAGCAGTGCCAAGCACTCAATACACATTTGCCTTCATTATTATTTCTATTAAATGCATATGAAGTGTTTTCTATTTGAAATATTCAGAGAAAGGGTGACCTATGATTCCAAATCAGTGAAAATCCCATTTGTCTAGTTTCTCAACTTTAAGAAAAGTTTTACGCTTTTATTGGAAGAATATGTAATCATTGTTTGAACCCTTGAATATAGGAGCAGATGGGCTGGACCAATGAATTATTAGAGCTAGAACAAGAGGATTCACTGTCTATAGTACATCACTTTAATAGGAATCAGATAATTGCACCATGTGGATGAAGAATCTGGGATTTTCCCTAGCATATAAATAATCCATAGTAGTGGGAAACCTTAGCTAACTTTTCCTTATTTTGCTAGAATTGGATAGAATCTATGTCCAGTATCAAAAGATATTATAGTTGAAATGTCCAGACTAGAAGAGTGCCTGTTATAAGCTTTTCTTCCCTGGGAAATCAAGCTTTATAAGGGTAATATAAAGCCAAAACAAAGGGCAAACTGGCAGAGATACACATATCCACTTAGGGACAGATGGATTGAATCTACACTTGCATTGGTAGCCAATTAGGTAAGCGAAAACTTCTACTTTAAGGTTTTAGCTTAAAAAACATGATATAACAGAAATTTGAGTATAGTAACTGAAATTAGAAATAGAATTACAGTGGAAACTGGTTTGGTTCCTTGTTCTCAAATTTTTTAGTATCCAATTTTTTTTTTTTTTTTTGAGTGGGAAAGATAGTCAAAGTTTGACTATATTGTGAAAATGGGTTATATAAAATTTTTGGTAAAGAAGAGCCCCATTGAGCTCATACTAAGGTAAACAAGAATATTATTAATTAGTCATTCAGACTCATTAGTTATTGCCAATTACTTGTGAATAATCTTGGGAAATAGTGTGGTTTAGTAGAAAGATTATCTCAAAACCAGTTTTAGATCCTTTAAGCATTTACTACTTCATTAATTAGATAATGAATTAAATTATTATATGCAATTTCCTAACATTGGATGGAAAAATTAAACATAGTATAAATGAGAGTAGTGAATAGAGAATATAAAACTGGAGCTCAGAGGAGAGGTGAGAGCTGGTCATGTATACTGAGTTTACTGACTTGAAGTGGGAGTAAAATCTGTGGGGGTGAGTGAAAAATCATCCACACTGAGTAAATAGGAGAAAAAGATGAGATAGATAAGGATGGATCACCAACATTCAGGGAAAGATAAGAGGAAATAAGCCAGCACTAATGGGACAAATAAATATCAGGAACGTGGCAGAGAGCAGGCTGATGGAGGAAGTGAGGCTTCTGGTTCTGGTCAGAGTGACATATATCTCTTTTCCTTCCCAAAACCCTTTGAAATAAAAATTAAATGTACTAAAGGTAATACACTTATAGCCGTTCTCAAGACAGGCAGAGACATACGCAAACCATTAACCTTGATGAGCTTCTGAAAGATGGAAAATACGTGATGTATTAAGAAATACAGGAACAGGAGCACAGCTCAGATGTGCACACAACAGAGGCTGTCATGGGCAGGGAAGCCATGCTCCCATGCATGGTGCCTCTGAAATGTTCCAGTTTCAGGAGTAGAACATTTGGGGATCAGAATAGCTGTGCAAGTTAGCATCTCTTCAAATACTCTTTGCCAAAGAAATTGGTTGGAGATTCCCATGCCCTTACCCCAAAAAAAACAACCACCACCACCATGTAGTCTGGGCCTGGCTTGCTCTCTGCTTTCTATTCAGTTGAAAGGAAAGTTTTCTTTGGGCTCAGAGCTCACAGTCCACATTTCTCATTGAGAAGAGGCCTGATGGGAAACAGGACTGCCTGTTGGCACAGGAAGCCCAGGCCAGTGAAGTATAACTGTCAGTCCATGATTTTAAGATGAATATCATATTAGAAAATAAATAACCACACATATATACACACAGAACCAGTGATTCAACCCACAAAGAAACAGATCATTTGGAATATGAAAATAATTTTATATATAATTGACCCTTGAACATCATGGGTTTGAACTGAACAGGTTTATTTATATGTGGGTGTGTTTTTTGTTTGTTTGTTTCTTTTTGTTCTGTTTTGAGTAAATACCTGTATTGTTTTTTATTCATGGTTGAGAGTCTACGAATGCAAAGGGCCTACCGCGTGTGTTTTCGGTGCCATTTTATAGGAGACTTGAGCATTTTCATATTATGGTATCCTTGGTGGGATCCTGGAGCCAACACCTTATGGATACCAAGTGTACTTAAGTTTTGGGGATTAGTCACTGGGCAGTTGGTTGGCACTCCCAATCCCTATGTTGTTCAAAGGCCAACTGTATATCATCATAGATATTAAAGAAAAATAGTGACTTATTGGAACTTTAAAATACAATGGCTGAAATTGATAAAAATTAAAAAGAAGTTCTGGAATAAAAGCCTGAGGAAACCTTCTAGAAATCAGAATGAAAGAAAAATAGGAACATATAAGAGAAGACTTTAAAGTCTTAGAAGATTCATCCAGGAGAGCTATGATCCTTCAAAAAGAGTTTTACAAAGAGAAAACAAAATATCCTAAAGAAATTATCAGAGAAATAATAGAAGATAATTTATTTTTAAGACATTAACACATACGTTCTTTACTTGAAATGGCACTCAAAGTGAAGCATCCATGAGTGAAGAAGAAAGTCATCTAGGCAAATATTTGTGAGAAGTAAAGAGAAGATGCCAAAGACCTTCACTATTGCCTCTTATAAATGAGAATCCAACTTTTCATTAGAGATATTGTGTGCTTAAAAACTGGGGTCTGAGAAAAATATCATTGGAATCTAGAATTACCTGCAAACCATATTAATCAAAAGTTCAGGTAAGCCCAGCTGGCATGGCTCAGTGATTGAGCATTGACCTATGGAACACACAGTTCGATTCCTGGGGGTATGCCTGGGTTGTGGGCTCCATCTCCAGTGGGGGTCATGCAGGAGGCAGCTGATCAATCATTCTCTCTCATCCTTAATGTTTCTATCTCTCTCTTCCTCTCCCTTCCTCTCTGAAGTCAATAAAAAGATATTTTTAAAGAAGAGTTCAGGTAAACTAAAGATGTTTTTAGGTATGCAAGACTCAGAAAATTTATCAGTTATAGACCATCCTTTTTGAAAGCCATGTTTGCTACTTATCCAACAACAACAACAACAACAAAAAATAAACCCAAAGGAATTTAAGAAAGGAAAAATCAAGGCCCACAACACAGAATATGTGCTATCTTCTGTGTGTTGTGTTATGTGGTGGAAGCTCCCTGTGTTGCAGGAGATATACACCGCAGTCTTCAGAAATGATGAAGCAAGGCAGCAACTTACTCTCAAATGGTCCAGAAAAAAATATGCTTTGTATTGTATCTTGAGACTTTTCTGTATCCTTGTAATTATTTTGAACTAAGAACGATTTAAAAAACTAAAACAGAGAGAAGAAACTGATAAAGGTAAAAACAACAACAACAACACAACAAAGTCACCTTTCCAGCACCTCCCAGACCTAGGATACACTCTACCTAATGTTCCATCCCCAGCACTCTCCATCCCACCATCTAGCATCTACAATGGACTTTCTATTGCATATTTATTATTTATATGGTCCTTGTTTTTTGTCTCTCTCTCACCAACTAAAATAAATTCTTCAAGAGGAGCTTTTTCCACTGTTATATTGCCCAGGCATGAACAATGCTAAGAACAAACTGAATTCTTGGTAATTGAACAAACTAATAATTTCATATTATCAACACTAGTAATAAGTAAAATGTCATTACTTATAAAATAGCCAGTCTTTCCAAATATTAAAATTGCAACTACCCAATATTGCCTACTACCTGAGATTACCAATTTTTACTGCAATTTCAGCATGGAAAGAAATCTACTCAAGCATCATTGGGAAGAATACCGCTATCATGAAGAATGAGGATTTTTGCTGATTTATACTGCTTTCTCAGCTCCCTATCCTTACTCATTCCTAACACTAGAAGGCAAGCCTTTATTTATTAAGTTTTTTTAAAAATTTGCTAACCTATGTCTTCAACCTTCTATTTACTGACTCCTTTTTAAAAAAATCAATCTTTATTGTTCATATTATTACAAAAGTTCCTCATTTTTTCCCCCCTCCACCATTGCTCCCCTCCACCAGGTTCCCACCCCACCCTCTGCCCTTCCCCCCTCCCCATTGTCCTCATCCATAGGTGCACAGTTTATGCCCAGTCTCTTCCCGCATCCACCACTCCCCTTCCCGCCCCCCCCCCCCAGAATTGTCAGTCCACTCCCCTCCCCTATCTCTGATTCTATTATAATCAACAGTTAATATTGTTCATCAGGTTTTTTAATTTCCTTGTTTTTTTTAAATTAATAAACTTTTATATTTTTAAGAATAAATTTTAAAATCTTAAACCTTGTTTTTTTCTGCCCTGGGAACTGAGAAACAAACTTGTTTAGATGTAAACTTGCCCTTAGGCTATCAAAAGGTGTCACCATTCAAATGTAAATGATCACATTGTTTAAAGATAGCTGCTGGCTAGAATTGGATTACCTGTTCTAGGTGGGAAGGGCTTGTCCTCCCCTTTCTCCATTAAAATTAAGGTGTTAGCTTTAAAACCTCTTTTTGGCAACAGACCTTACACTTTCAGAACTTTAGATTTTTCAGGTAGCAGTAATTGATTTACTGACTCCTTTTAAGGCACTATCTCACACTTTATAACATGAGACCTCATATCATTTCTCTTCTTATAACTGAAAGTAACTCTTTGTTTAGTCTACAGGTCAGTTAAATGCATCAGCTTTGATTCAGTGTTAGAGGGAAGGGTAGGCTCATTGGGGTTCCAGTCTGCTCTTAGATGCTGCGTAGTTGGTGTTACTCCCAAATATAAAATGCACTTAAACTCTTCTAATAATCTCAAAAGTTTCTTCTCACACTATCAGCTTGAGGACCAGGATCTCATTAACTAAATCCGGTTCAGGTACAGATGAAGCTCCTTATATGAAGTTCCCAAAGTAAAGCTTGTCTAATTCCTACCAGTCCAAGTATCCTATATTATAAAATCTCAATATGCGAAGTGTCCATTTGGCCATTCAAACAATCAACGCCCTGGGGTTGGCCTAAGCTGGCAGGCGTATATCCCCCTGAAGGGTCCTTAGTGCTGCCTCAGAGGTGAGAGAGACTCATGCCACCACTGCTGCACTTGCCAGCCATGAACCCAGCTTCTGGCTAAGCAGCACTCCCCCTGTGGGAGCATACTGACCCCCAGGGGGCAGCTCCTCGTTGAGTGTCTGCCGCCTGGTGGTCAGTGCACATCATAGTGACTGGTTGTTCCACCATTCAGTTGATTTGCATATTAGCCTTTTATTATATAGGATGCTATTAGCCTTTTATTCTATAGGATGCTATATAATAAAAGGCTAATATGCAAATCAACTGAATGGTGGAACAACCAGTTTCTTTTTTAGTCTTGCCAGACTTTTGAGCAAGATTCCTGAAAGTCTTGTAATATGCTCGATAACTTTCAGTTTCTAATATATTTTTTCCTTAAAAAAATGCAATTTTTCATCTTTCTCCAAACAATTGATAGCTAGAGCTAGTGCTTAAAGAAAAGCTCACCTAACCAATCCCCCTTTCCAGTTTTAAAGATTAGGACACTCAGGCCCAGAGATGTCTGAGTGAGCATTAAGCAGCTGAATGACTTCAGGCCAGGAACTTAGCTCCTATGTCTCTCACCGCCTCACACTGCTGTAGGTTATTGAAAACAAGAGCCCACGGCTTGCTCAGAGAATCCTCATAAGTTACAATCCATATTAGAGCAAAGTAATAAGAAGCTGGACTATTTCTCTTTTCAGCAATCTGGTAACACTACTAGTCTCTTAAGTGGCAATATGTTCCTCTAGATGGTTTATTTTTTGTGATTCCTGCCTTGGCCTTGACCTTGGTCTACTGTAGGGGTGTCGAACTCAATCAGAGAAGGGGCCAAAATCTAAAATCCAGCCTAAATCGAGGGCCGAATGGTTTACTGAACAGTCATAAACTGTCATTGTGATGTAAATGCAGCGGAGTGCAGTGATGACAGCGTGGTGCAGGCCACATTGCAAGGCCTGGCGGGACGGATTTGGCCCGAGGGCCTTGTGTTTGACACATGTGGTCTACTGCATTCCCTCTTCTTCCTCCTACAATGAAGACAGAGCTTTTCCTGGTGCGTGGAGAATCATACCAAGATGTGGAATAAGACTCGGTGGTTGGTGATGGACTCCCACAGGAATTACCGAGGGTAGTGCTGTACTTCGAAGAGAATGAGATCCTTGATAATGTACCCGAGGATTGTTGTAGGTCACAACACTAGCATTGCCCATTAGTTTGGCCTCCCCTGTCACTCTCCACTGACCCAGCACCGATCCTGTGCCTGCAATCATTTTGCATTTGGGTGGCAGGTCAATTTTCTTCTTACTGAAATCCCTTCCTGTGTATTCTGTTTTAACCATGGCGACACCTTCCATTTTATTTCCAATTTGTATATATTTGTTGCAATCTCTTAACTGATAGAATCCCTTTCCTAATCTCCTTACTGTCAAAGTTTTATCCTTTACTATCACTTCATTGGGAATCCTTGTGGAAAAGGAAAGTTATGTCCAGTTCATTGTCCTCTCAACCCATGACTTGTTTGTTTCATTTTAAATACAATTAATTAGCTGTTCTTGATATTCTATCTAGATTCTGAAACATTTACCTATTATTAATGCTGGTTATATTGGGGGGGGGGAGGGAGTAAATAGCAAACCATAATTCTGTACAATTGGCTCTCCATAGCTGTGATTCAACCAACCACAGATAGAAAACATTCGAAATAAGTGTTGCATTGTTACTGACATGTACTAGGTAGTTAAGTCTACTTTGTGTATGTTGAATATATGAGGACTTTTTTTCTTGTTACCATTCCCTAAACAACATAGTATAGCAACTATTTATGTAGCATTTACATTGTAGTAGGCATTATAAATAATCTAGAGTTGACTTAAGGTATATAGAAGGATATGTGTAGGTTATAAGCAAATATTATGCCCATCATCCTAAGTAATAAAGAGGAAATATGCTAATTGACCCTCATGCCATCGAAAAGATGGTGGTGCCCACAGCCAGTAAGAAGGGATTATGCTAATTGACTGCCATGCCCTCAAAGATGGTGGCTCCCACAGCCACAAGATGGCGACACCCAGTCCCCTCAGTCCTGCCAGTTCCCCCTCCAGTGCATGAATTTTCATGCATGGGACTTCTAGTATTATATAAGGGACTTATTATCTACAGATTTGGTATCTGTGGGGTTCTTGGAACAAATCTCCCATGGATATCAAGGCATACTGACAACTATATCATATGCTTTGTCTGCCATAGAATTAGGTGATCCCATATCTAAGTCTAAAACTTGTGCATTTTAAAATATAAAATAATATTTATAATTGGAGAAAATATAAATGAATTGGTAAACATGTTTTTCTTTTTTGATTATAATTCAACTTATTAAAATATTACAAAACAAAAATCTCCAAAAAAACATGCAACGTGTCAAATGTATAATATTTTAACATTGTGGGAGATCCAGATGTGTTTAAGACATGGAGAACTAATTAGAGGTAATATTTTTCTCCAGGTATAGGCACTACTATTGGGCAGACATAGAAGGTTCAGTTTAGCTAAGCATCCAAGTACTTGGCTGCTGATCTCAAACCTTATCTGACCTATCTGAACCTGTCAAGTCTTGAAAACTGGGCTGGACATCTTGAGAACAATCTCATCTGGGGTATTTAAGTCTGTTTGATTCCAGCTGGAACCTGAAACTGCAGAGAGAGGCAAAAATAAAGAATAATTAGGGGTAAACGCTGAACTTCTTCAAATCTCAGAAAGAGGCTTTGGTTAAATTTGGAGCAAAGGTTAGGGATTATGAGCAGCTTCTATTTTATCTGGCTTCTTTCAGCCATCCTTAAAAATTAAAAAAAAAAAAAGTGTTTAATCTTCCAAAGGAAAGGTCACTAATATTTTTTTCTAGTTTTGGCTGGGCAATAATGTAGTGGGACATGATTTAAAACAGTGAAACTGTGGTGGTTTAACATGTCCCAAGTAAGAATTTGACTGCACATAACTGCTTCAGAATGGCATAGTGGGTATCACTAATCATTGATACATACCTGGGTTTGGTTTGGGGCATCAAACCAAATGGAATCTTTTAATCAGGTTATAGAAACACCATAAAATATAGTCCACTGTAAGCACAGATAGTAAACAACAAAAGATTCTCTGTTGTGCTGTTCTTTATCAAGTCTGTGAGTATGCATTCAAAACACATTTTTTTGTTTGCTTTTTCTTTCATTTTTACAGTTTTATTTCACTTTAAATTATAATCACAATTGAGGGATTTTGAACATACAGATGCATAGATATAGAGCACTCATTTGCTAATAGTCTACCATGTGCTAAATGTATGTATATGATCTCACAAAATTTTAAGAAGTAAATGTATTAACCTAATTTTACAGAGACTTAAGTTCAGCGAATTACAGTAATTGCTTCAACTTGTACAGCTTAAGTGATGCTTAATTTTGTGTGTCAACTTGGCTGGGCCATGGTGCCCAGATATTTGGCCAAACATTGTTCTGGATGTGTCTGTGAGGGTGTTTTGGATGAGGTTTACATTTAAATCCATGGATTTTAAGTAAAACTGATTGCCTTCCTTAATGTGGGTGCCTCATCCAATCAATTCGAGGTCTGAACAAAATACTGAGCCTCCGCGAGCAGAGGGAATTCCACCAGTAGCTTTCCTTTGGACTTCATCTGCCACATGGGCTCTTCTTGGTTTGACAAGCAGACCGACTGTGGACTCTAGCTGTAACTCTCTCCAGAGTCTCTAGCCCAGTGGTTGGCAAACTTACTAGTCAACAGAGCCAAATATCAACAGTACAACGATTGAAAATTTTTTTGAGAGCCAAATTTTTTAAACTTAAACTTCTTCTAATGCCACTTCTTCAAAATAGACTTGCCCAGGTCATGATATTTTGTGGAAGAGTCACACTCAAGGGGCCAAAGAGTTGCATATGGCTTGAGAGCCTCAGTTTTCCAACCATGGCATAGTCCTTACCTATCAGATTTTGTATGCACTGAGCTAACACAATCATGCTAGCCCGCCATTTAAAAATAAATCTCTTTCTGTGTATAGACAAACATTCTATGGGTGCTATTTCCCTGGAGCAATAGCTAGTAAGTGGGAAGCTGAGGTTTAGACCTGGTTCTGGTAACTTTGCCAAATCTCATTTTTATAAACACTTCTTTTTCTCCTTCCTGAGTTTGTAATTTCGATTTGTAACTATTAATATATGGTCACATTTACATTTAAATAAACACAGGTACACATATACTTGTCAATACTTAGTTGTTGTGTGTTTGCTATGTGGTCTTCTTTACATGTGTATAAGTTATGAAATTTTGTCTTTAGCTATGGAACTGCTTAATCAAACAGAACTATGAATTTTGTCCTAAACGTGTAATTAATCATACTTACCATACTTAACTATTGCACAATAGTAATATTTTGCCACAGTGATATTATTACTGGCTAAATTTATCCCTAAAATCTGGGATTTATGCCTAAGTCCTAGTAATTGAAAAATTTTCCCTAAATTTCCCAACATTTTTACACCATGGAAGATATTTTTTAAAATTTACTGTTAAAATAATCATCATTCTATCTGGTTCTTCAGTTCTCACTCATAACTACATGGGCACCAAAATAAGCAGTAACAAAATAACAATGGAAAATTATGTTAAAAGCCTTCTAAAAATTTCCTAAATAAGAATTTCTAGTAATATTAACTGTAGCTATTAACCTGTCTAACTTGTTAGCTATTGTAGTTTTGTAGCTCTTCGTTTGCCAATCTCTGTATCTCTATGTAGATCATGGCCCTCACTGTTCTATCATTTTTAGCTTAGATTTGTACTTGGCAGTACAATTTACATGAGACATAGTGGTCAGAATTAGGGTATATGAACATAGCTAAAGACTTTAGGTGTATGTGTGTATGTTTGTGTGTAGGGGAGTGATACTGTACATTTAGCATTTGTTCCTCATCATCTTTTATATGCAAGCCACTACCTTATGTATTTTATGTTTATGACCTTAGTTACCTAGTCATAATTTTGTGAGATAGAAGTTACCATCTGTATTTCATAGATGAGAAATTGTACTGGTAGGTTCAGAGAGGTTTGTATAACATCAACTATTTAGCACATGGCATAGGAGAACACAAACCTGTATCTGTCTACTTCTAAAATGCAATTTTCCAATTTTACTGGAAGCCACTGAAGAATATGCCTCTAAAGCGCCTTCTTGGCCTTTGGATTAAATTTAACCATCTACTTTTGAACATGTCCTTTCCATTTTCACTATTAGTCCTGGTTCAAACCTTCAACCTTGCTTATTTTTGTCATATGTAGAAACTGAGGGACCTTTCAATGAAAATAGTGTTCAGCCAAAACCAGTTTGGCTCAGTGGATAGAGCGTTGGACTGCAGACTGAAGGGTCCCAGATTCGATTTCGGTCAAGGGCATGTACCTTGATTGCGGGCACATCCCCAGTAGTAGGGGATGTGCAAGAGGCAGCTGATTGATGATTCTCTCTCATCGATGTTTCTAACTCTCTATCCCTCTCTCTTCCTCTCTGTAAAAAAATCAATAAAATATATTAAAAAAGAAAATAGTGTTCACCTCATTAAAAAAATCATTACATTAGCCCTTTGCTTTCATAAACTTTCTCTCTTCTTCTATTTCTCTCTCCACACCCTCACACTCCTTCCCCCTCTCCCTTACTTCCTCCCACTAGTTACTAGATTCTTTCCACAGGTATTTACTATGCTCATATCTTCTCCATCTGTTTACAAATAATTCTTCTCTGACACCAATCTCTTCACCCCCTCCCCCGCCAACACCACCCACTGGCAGCTACTTCCAATTTCTCTGTCCCTTTTGTTAACAAATTTTTAGAGAAACATTGCCTTATTCATTTTTTATTTCCCATTCTCCATTGATATGTCCCCTGCTAAGATCATCAATAAGCTTGCCAATAGAACATTTTTCATTCCTTGTCTTTTTGGAACTTTCAGCAGCACTTTTCATTGTCCATATAATCTCCTTCCTGAAAACTTTCCTGTGTGTAAAAAGCTTATGTTTCTGATTTTCCTTTTATTTTTCTGCACACATTGTCTCAGCCACTCATTTCTTTTTTGTTCAAATCCTGGGATTCCTCCAGGACCTCTCTAGTCCTTTTTGCATTTTCCACTCTCTTATGAGGTGATTTCATCTCTGGTGTTCACTTCAATTTACATTTGTACACTTATAATGGGAGTAATGATGTAATATTCACAAAAAGTGGCAATCCAAACCCAGATAAGTATTTCTAACAAATAATTAAAACTAGAAATCAAAAGACAACACCATTCATTATCACTTATTGCTATTACAACCTGTAATAGCAAATTGTATCATCTCTTTTAGGGAGCAAAGTTCAATTAGAACTATGCCACTAGTTATGTTATTAGGTCTCCTATATTTTTACTTAGTTTTTGTCCCCTTCATCCAATATGGGTTGCAAGAGGTGAATTAGAGTTGACTTTTACTAGTGTTTTCATATATGTATTTATCTTTGTATTCACTATGAATGCTGAGTGAGGTTATTTTGTGGTTATCTGTCCATACCTGCTTTAGACTATATTCATTATGAATTGCATCGTTTCTGTATTAAGATGCCTTTTTATATTGTTTAATATATTATGGCTTCAATTTAATTTTAAATCAATATTAAAATAGCTTTCTCTGTATATTACCTTTCTATTTCTATATAACAATCACTATTAGCTTAATGGTTTAAGACACTACCATTTATCAGCTCACAGTTCCATATGTAAAAAATCTGGAATAGCCATGCTGGCATGGCTCAGTGGTTGAGCATCAACCTATGACTCAGGAGGTCATGATTCAGTACACATGCTCAGTCTCTGGGATCGATCCCTAGTGTGGGGTGTGCAAGAGGCAGCTGATCAATGATTCTCTCTTTCTTTAAAGTTTCTCTCTCCCTCTCCCTCCCTGTCTGAAATCAATAAAAATACATATTTTTTAAAAATCTGGCACAGTGTTACTGGGTTCTCAAGGATGAAAATCGAAGTGGAGGACTTAATTCTTGTCTGGAGACTCTGGAGAAAGATCTGCTTCCAACTTCATTCTTGTTGACCTGATTGGGTTCCTTGGCTTTATAAGATTGAAGCTCTTATTGCCTTTCTGGCTCTCAGCTCAGGGCTGCTCACAGCTTGTAGCGGCTGCCAAGTGCCCTCTTCCTTTTCCAGCCAGAAAAGGTGCGTTGAATCCTTCCAGTGCCTCAGATCTCTGACTTGTTCTTCTACCAACTGAGAAAACTCTCTGCTTAAAGGGCTGATGTCATTAGATTAGGCCCACTGAAATAATGTCCTTATTTAAATCCAACTGTGTCAGATGCCATAATTTAACCATGGGAGTAAAATCCATCCTATTCATAGTCTGGAGGATTGTGCAGGGTACACACATCTGGGAATAGGAAATCTTGCATTCATAATTTTATCTATGACTATTCTTTTATTTTTTTTTATTTTTTATTATTATTATTATTTTTTTTTTGCCCCCCTCCCTCCCTCCCACACATCCCCTCCCTCCCCAGAGTTTTGTGTCCATTGGTTGTACTTATATGCATGTATAAAAGTCCTTCGGTTGATCTATTATCTCCCCCAGATCTTCCTCCCCTCCCCGCTGTAATTTGACAGTCTACTTGTTGATATACTGTCTCTATATCTATCTTTTGGTTCATCAGTTTATAATGCTCTTTATTATCCACAAATGAGTGAGGTCATGTGGTGATTCTCTTTCATTGATTGGTTTATTTCACTCAGCATGATGTTCTCCAATTCCATCCAGGTTGCTGCAAATGATGAGAATTCCTTCTTTTTTATGGCAGCATAGTATTCCATTGTGTAGATGTACCATTGTTTTTGGATCCAATCATCTGCTGACGGACACTTAGGCTGTTTCCAAATTCTGGCTATTGTAGATTGTGCTGCTATGAACATAGGGTTGCATATATCCTTTCTGATTGGTGTTTCTAGTTTCTTGGGATATATTCCTAGAAGTGGGATTACTGGGTCAAATGGGAGTTCCATTTTCAGTTTTTTGAGGAAACTCCACACAGTTCTCCACAGTGGTTGCACCAGTCTGCATTCCTACCAGCAGTGCACGAGGGTTCCTTTTTCTCCGCAACCTCACCAACACTTGTCGTTTGTTGATTTGTTGATGTTGGCCATTCTGACAGATGTGAGATGGTACCGCATTGTTGTTTTGATTTGCATCTCTCTGACAATTAGTGACTTTGAGCATGTTTTCATGTGCCTTTTGGCCTTCCTTCTGTCTTCTTTTGAAAATGTTCTATTTAGGTCCATTGCCCATTTTTTAATTGGATTATTTATCTTCCTTTTATTTAGTTGTATAAGCTGTTTGTAGATGTTGAAGATTAAACCTTTATCAGTGGTATCATTTGCAAATATGTTCTCCCACACTGTGGGCTTTCTTGTTGTTTTGTTGATGGTTTCTTTTGCTGTAAAAAAAGCTTTTTATTTTGATGTAGTCCCATTTGTTTATTTTCTCTTTAGCTTCCATTGCCCTAGGGGTAGTGTCAGTGAAGAAGTTCTTTTGGCATACATCTGAGATTTTGCTGCCTGTGGATGCTTCTAGTATTTTTATGGTTTCCAGTCTGATGTTTAAGTCCTGTATCCATTTTGAGTTTATTTTTGTGAATGGTGTAAATTGGTGATCTAGTTTCATTCTTTTGCATGTGTCTGTCCAATTTTCCCAACACCATTTATTGAAGAAACTGTCTTGACTCCATTGTATATTCGTGCCTCCTTTGTCAAATATTAATTGAGCATAGTGATTTGGGTTGATATCTGGGTTCTCGATTCGATTCCATTGATCTATATGTCTGTTCTTGTGCCAGTACCAGGCTGTTTTGAGAACAGTGGCTTTGTAATATACAATAGTTTGAAGTCTGGTATTGAGATCCCTCCTATTTTACTCTTCTTTCTCAGGATTGCTGTGGCTATTCAGGGTCTTTTATTGTTCCAAATGAACTTTTGGAGAGTTCTTTCTAGGTCAGTGAAATATGTCATTGGTATATTAATGGGGAGTGCATTGAACCTATAGATTGCTTTAGGAAGTATGGACATTTTGATGATGTTGATCCTACCAATCCATGAACATGGTATGTTCTTCCATCTCCTTACATCTTCCTCTATCTCTTTTTTCAGTGTCGTGTAGTTTTCCGCATATAGGTCCTTTACTTCCTTAGTTAAATTTATTCCTAGGTATCTTAATTTTTTTGGTGCGATGGTAAATGGAATTGCTTTTTTAGTCTCTGTTTCTGCAGTTTCTCTGTTGGTGTATAGAAAAGCCATGGATTTCTTGGCATTAATTTTGTATCCTGCTACATTGCCAAATTCATTTATTAAGTCAATTAGTTTTTTAATGGAGTCTTTTGGGTTTTTTATGTACAATATCATGTCATCTGCAAATAAGGATAACTTTACTTCTTCTTTTCCAATTTGGATGCCTTTTATTTCCTGCTCTTGTCTAATTGCAATGGCTAGTACTTCCAGTAGTATGTCAAACAGGAGTGGTGAGAGTGGGCATCCCTGTCTTGTTCCTGTTCTTAGAGGGAATGGTTTTAGTTTTTGTCCATTGAGTATGATGTTGCCTGTGGGTTTATCATATATAGCTTTTATTGTGTTGAGGTATGATCCTTGTACTCCCACCTTGTTGAGAGCTTTTATCAGAAAAGGGTGTTGGATTTTATCGAATGCTTTTTCTGCATCAATTGATATGACTATATGATTTTTATCTTTCAATTTGTTTATGTGATGTATCACGTTTATTGATTTGCGGATATTGTACCATCCTTGCATTCCTGGAATAAATCCTACTTGGTCGTGGTGTATGATCTTTGTGATGTTCTTCTGGAGTCGATTTGCTAGAATTTTGTTGAGGATTTTGGCATCTATGTTCATGAGGGATATTGGCCTGTAATTCTCTTTCATTGAGTTGTCTTTATCTGGTTTTGGTATTAGGGTGATGCTGGCTTCATAGAAGGAATTTGGAAGTGTTCCTTCCTCTTGGATTTCTTGGAATAGTCTGAGGAGGATAGTTTTTAGTTCTTCCTTGAATGTTTGGTAAAACTCTCCTGTGAAGCCATCTGGCCCTGGGCTTTTGTTTGCTGGAAGCTTTTTGATGACTGTTTCAATTTCTTCCCAAGTCACTGGTTTATTGAGATTTTTAGATTCTTCCTGATTGAGTTTTGGAAGATTATATTTTTCTAGGAATATGTCCATTTCCTCCAGGTTGTTCAGTTTGTTGGAGTAGAGTTGTTCATAGTATTTTGTAACAATCCGTTGTATTTCGGTGGGGTCTGTTGTTATTTCACCTCTTTCATTTCTGATTTTGTTTATTTGGGTCCTCTCTCTTTGTTTCTTGGTTAGTCTGGCTAGAGGTCCATCTATCTTGTTTATCCTTTCAAAGAACCAGCTCTTGGTTTTGTTGATCTTATGTATTGTTTCTTTGGTCTCTATGTCGTTTATCTGTGCTCTGATTTTTGTTATTTCCTTCTACTTCCACTGGGCTTTTTTTGTTGCTCTTTTTCTAACTCTTTGAGTTGTAGAGTTAGATCATTTGTTACACTTTTTTCTAGTTTTTTGCAATAGGCTTGTAAGGATATGAACTTCCCTCTCAAAACTGCTTTTGCTGTGTCCCATAGATTTTGGATTGTTGTGTTTTCATTGTCATTTGTTTCCAGGATGTTTTTAATTTCTTCCTTGATTTCTCTGGTAACCCAGTCCTTGTTTAATATTATAGCATGCTGTTTAGTCTCCATGTGTTTGATTTCTTTGGATTATTTTTATTGTAGTTAATTTCCAGTTTTATGCCATTATGGTCTGAGAAGATGCTTGATATGATTTCTATCTTCTTGAATTTGAAGAGACTTTGCCTATGTCCCAAAATGTGGTCTATCTTTGAGAATGTCCCATGTGCATTTGAGAAGAATGTATATTCTGTGGCTTTGGGGTGGAATGTTCAGAAGATGTCAATTAATTCCATCTGGTCTAGTGAGTCATTTAAGATTGATATTTCTTTGCTGAATTTTGTTTAGATGATTTGTCGAAGGGTGACAGTGGGGTTTTAAAATCTCCTACCATGATTGTATTGCTGTTAATCTCTCCCTTAATGTCCTCCAGCAGTTTTTTTATGTATTTGGGTGCTCCCGTATTGGGTGCATATATATTTACCAGGGTTATTTCTTCTTGTTTGATTGCTCCCTTTAGTATTATGAAGTGGCCTTCATTGTCTCTTATTATGTCCTTCACTCTGAGATCTAATTTGTCAGATATAAGTATTGCTACCCCAGCTTTCTTTTCATTTCCATTTGCCTGGAAAACCTTTTTCCATCCCTTCACCCTCAGTCTGTATGCATCTCTTTTTCTGAGGTGGGTTTCTTGTAGACAACAGATGTATGGGTCCTGTTTTCTTATCCAATCTGTTACCCTATGTCTTTTGATTGGAGCATTTAAACCATTTGCATTTAATGTTATTAATGATAGGTACTCATTTGATGCCATTTTTATTCTATACCTCTGTGTTCCTTCTTCGCTTCCTATTTCTTTATTTTTACAGTAGACCCTTTAGCATTTCTTGCATTGCTGGTTTGGTGGAGATAAATTCCTTTAGTCTTTTTTGTCTGTGAAGCTCCTGATTTCCCCTTCAATTTTGATTGATAGTCTTGCTGGGTACAGTATTCTTGGATTCAGACCCTTTCTTTGCATGACTTTGTATATTTCATCCCATTCCCTTCTGGCCTGATAAGTTTCTGTTGAGAAATCAGTTGTTAGTCTGATGGGGGTTCCTTTATATGTAACTTTCTGTCTCTCTCTGGCTGCTTTTAAGATTCTAACTTTGTCATTGGTGTTTGCCAATTTAATTATGTCTTGGCGTCGGTCTTCTGGGATCCATTTTGCTTGGGACTCTGCGAGCATCTTGGATTTGTGTAGGTTTTATCTCAGGAAAATTTTCTGTCATTATTTCTTGAAATAAGTTTTCCATATCTACCTCGGTTTTCTTTCCTTCCGGAACCCCTATTATTCAAATATTGTTTTGTTTTGCATTGTCCCAAAGCTCCCGTAGGCTCTCCTCTTGCTTTTTAATTTTTTTTTCTAGAAGCTGCTCTAATTGGGTATTTTTTTCCATCTTGTCTTCTAGCTCACTGATGCGATCCTCTGCTTCTTCTAGTCTGCTCTTGATGCTTTCTATTGAGTTCTTCATAGTAGCGATGTCATTTTTCATTTCATCTTGAGTCATCTTCATTTCCTCTTGGTTTTTTTTCATTTCCTCTTGGGTCTTACTCATATTGTCAAATTTGTCTTCCATTCTTTTTAGCCATCTTAAGATCGTTTCTCTGAATTCTTGCTCTGGTAGGTTGCTTGCCTCTATATCGTTTACTTCCTTTTCTGGTGAAGCCTGCTTTTCTTTCATATGCGGGCTGTTTTTTGGTCTCCCCATGATCTAGGATGTCTGGTTGTGTAGTTCTCTTTCTCCTGCTTTGATTTAAAGGCACAAAATACAACACAACCAGGTACAACACACAAGGCACTGAATAGAAATGTGTTTGCGATATTAATAATCACCAATAAGGGTGACTAGAACCCAGCTAACAAAAACATACAATCAAACAAAAAGCATAGGCAAATCAATCTTATAAAAGAAAAGCATACAACTTCAGTAAAGTTAACATTCAACATACAATACAACTTCAAAGAGTTAGAGAGAAAGACTGTTTTTTTTGTTTGTTTGTTTTGTTTTTAGGACAACTGCGAGGGAGGTGTGAATGGGTTTGGAGCAGGTAGTTGGAAATTAGATATATACAAGTAGGGTGAAATTTTAGGAGGGGGTAGACAGAAGGAATGGGGGAAATCTAGAGCAGGAAAGGGTTAAGATAAACAGGGTATCAAAGGAAAAGATTGGAAAGAGGGTGAAGGCATAAATGTAGGGTTGAGATAGAATAAAACGTTGGAGAAAGAAGGATAGATAAAGACTGTAGAACAGTAATCCTGAAATTAAAAAAAAAAAAATATATATATAATCAAATGAAATAAAAATAAAAAAATAAAATAAGATAAAAAGGTAAATTAGTAGTAGTAATAATGTTGATTACATATACAATGTAATAATTATCAAGATAAAATCAAGTGAGGAAAAAGAAAAAAAAATAGTTTCTTGAGTAAACGTTGCAAATAATGAAAACAAAAATAAAAAACAAAAATTTAAAAATTAAAAAAAATAATAATAAAATTTAAAAAATTTAATTAAAATTTGCAGTAATGAAGGTCATTCACTTCCTCTATTGTTATGATCCAGTCCTGATTTTTAGGCAGGTTTTGCTTTGTTTTTATTACACTAGAGTCAATTTGTGAATTAGCCTCTGGGGGCAGTGTTTCTAGGTTGACTTACAGAGGAGCCTCTCCAGCTTTTTTTTTTTTTTTTTTTTCGTCCTCTCTGAAGCTGGAACTATGGAGGGGGGGAGGGGGCAGGTCCGAGCAACTGGAATCTCCCGCAACTCTCCGATATCCCTCCGAGCCGGATCCAAATGTGTTGCTCTTTAGATATCTCCCCTGTTAGGAGCCCCGTCCACTTTCAAGGGTGACAACAGCCCAACAGCGGGGGCTTCTACTTGTAATCACTGCCCTTGTCCTCCAGCTTCCGAAAGCGCGCTCTGTGTGCACAGGCTTTTTGTTTTCGCCGCGAGCGCTCTCCACCCTCTCCCCGCGAAATCTGACCTTTTCGCTGAGCAGTGAGGCAATCCTGTGAGGGCAGGTGTTCGCGCCGCCTGGGATCCGCATTCTGGGGGTCACAGATGCTTGGTGGTCGCTGCGGCTGTGGATATTCAGGCCTCTGACACGATCCTATCTTCCTCTCAAGATGGCGAGGTTTCCCTGTCCAAGCAGGTAGGTAGCTCCGGGCAGGGACACAGCCCTCGTGGGTGCTTCCCTGTGAGGGGCACCTCTGTCAGCAACCCCCCAGCATTTTCTTCTGGTGTTCACTGTCTCCCAGCTTGCCGATAAACACTCACAGCACAAGACCCTCAGTTGCTCTCTCTTTCTGCTTCGGGAGAGGGCTCAGAATCCGCCCATCTATTCTTCCGCCATCTTCCCTCTTCCCTTTATGACTATTCTTATTTACCTTTCAGAATCAACTTTGAAAATGTTAAATGTAAATGACAATTAATATAAAATGTCATTGTGATATAAAATGAGATTTTTAAAAATTTAAAATAGTTTAGCCCATATTAATTTATTGATTTTTAAACATGTGGTTTTAATTTTTTCAGCATAATTTAGGTTCTACTTTCTATTTTTCTTGTTCTCATAAAAAATCCTCACTATTTCATTTGTAGGTGTACTTTTACACATTGATTGATGTGTGTTTCTTCTAGTAACTTATAAACTTTGTCGTTGACTTCTTCGTGTAACTTTAATTACCATTGTCACTTTATAGTTTGATAACTAATAGCTTTTACCTATTATGTGTAACTTTACCTGATACTTTTCATCCTTTATTTCTTTTTTACAGCAGGTATTATACTTACTCATTTGGATAAAAAATTACCAGATTTCCAATGGTTATTTAACACAAAGGCAATGATTCTAGCGGAGAGCCCAGAAATTTGATCTTAATATCAATAATATTCACCTTTGTGTGCTAGTTGTAAAAAATATATATTATGTTGAGAGGCATAATATATCATTTTGAGGCACATCAGCAGGATATAACTTTGTAAATATTAAGGTCAAAAGGAACACAAGTCTATAATTTGTTGGAATTGTCTCTAATAGAGATTTCCCATCCATGTTCCCATCGACCCGTGTCTGATTTCCTTTCAGGGAACAGTTTCAGGAAATCAGGACTATGAGCCATCTTTCTAAATAATAATTTTTTACTGACAAAAATATATATCTCACAATCAGAATTTTCTCCTTGAAGATAATCTTCGATGATCTCTATTACTACTTAATATTAATAATAACATCATTAGCATTTGTTGTGGCCCAGATAGGTTTAAGTGACCTATCTCAGTGACTCAGCTGGGTTAAAGCACAATTATTTCTTCAAGAAATCATGTAGCCTTTCTTATGGAAAAAGCCCTCAAATAGTTCAGCATCAGAAATATTACTCGGCTCACTTAGAATGTGAACTATAAACTTACATGAGTCGGTTGCCTCCCGTATGTGCCGGACGAGAATCGAAACCTTCTGGTGTACATGTGAGGGGAGACTCTAAGCAACTGAACGCCTTGGTGAGGGCTGAGCGACAAACTTTAATCTGAGACCCGGTTCCTATGTTCCCGTTTAGCGGCAGCTTTCTAAGGTATCTGTTTGGGTGTGCTCACTGTATGGCTTTGTGTTTAATAGCTAGTGGCAGCTTTTCTTGTGTGGCTCTTATGAGCGTAGACATCTCAGTAATTCTGAATTCCCGTGCTTGACACAAAACCCCTATATTCAGTTCTCATTTTAGGCTTCCGTTCATTAACATGGGACTATTCTCCGTACGGGGTTTCCTCTTTATAAAAGCTACCCATCTTTTGATCTCCTACGTCCGTGGTCGGCAAACTGCGGCTCGCGAGCCACATGTGGCTTTTTGCCCCTTGAGTGTGGCTTTTCCACAAAATACCATGGCCTGGGCGAGTCTATTTTGAAGAAGTGGCATTAGAAGAAGTTTAAGTTTAAAAAATTTGGCTCTCAAAAGAAATTTCAATCGTTGTACTGTTGATATTTGGCTCTGTTGACCAATGAGTTTGCCCACCACTGCCCTAGGTGATAACACAAATGAGGTGCCAGGTGTGTTCCTCTCATAGTCCATTGTTGTTCAACCTACATGTTACTATCATCTCAAATAGAATTACTTTATTTGCCTTGCCACAGTAATCAACTAGTTTTCGAGATTTCAACAACTTTCCCTGATTTTATCCTATTTCTGAGGAAGAATTGTTCTTTTGCAATGATTTCCTTTCATGCTTAATCTGTTTCTTAATAGTCTGTTTTAGCTTCATGACAGCTCAGGCAAACAGTTAAGATGATAGCTTTTTTCTCTTAACTGTCTTTCCTTTATCTGTGAGATGCAGCAGCAGCATGGATGTGTTGTTGAACATGTACAGGAAGTACGAGTGACATATAAACAGGTCATTGTTGTTACTCATTTTTGTTATGGTAAAATGTCGCTGCATAATTTGGTTTACCATGTTCCAGACGCTGTTGCCTAGAAAGGGCCTGTGAATTTGGAGAGCCAGAATTAGCACCGGCTTTGGGAATGGCTTGTAACTTTGTCATGCACCAGCTGTGTGGGCGTGAGCAAGCCACTTTCCTGATTGACATCACAATTTCTTCGTTTGTAAAAATGTTGATAATAAGCTTTTGTTTTATGGTTGTAATTATTACAGGATTTAATGTATGTGTGATATAATATAATGAAAGGGTTGAGACAAAAGCCTAGCACAGTGCAAGGCTCAGCAAGTATGAATTTCTTTTTCCTTCTTCATCTCTACTGCTGCCTTTAACTTCAGGATTTATGACTCCTAGTCCAGTATGGCCCACCCACCTGCAAGCCTTGCAGTCATCTCTTGTCTTTTTCACACTTGCAGATGGAAGATATTAAAGTCAAATGATATGCTTGCAAATGAATGTGTCCATATTGTCCCCAATTAACTCCTTCTTTCATTCAATTAGGATGACGTTTAGGATTAATTTAGCCATTGTATTAAATCTACCATGGTGAAAGAATTCACTAATGGACTCAATAGGACAGACAGCTCTCTTGTGAGGTTGGGAGATGGTTAAGCAGTTTTGTTTCTGTAAGAAAAATGAGCAAGAAAATTTTGCATAATGCCTTTTGGAGCGGTCTTGTTCTTCATAATTGTCTGAGATATTTCAAGGTGCTTTGCTATAAATCTGAAGACTTAAAAACATTGTTTTACAGTCTGGCCCACTAAGAGTAATGACCTCTCCCTGCTCCTTGTTTTTCTGGGTGATTAAGGGTTTCCTGACTGGCCCCAGGCCATCTGCCCTGACTTTTTTCCCTCCCCTTAAGGATTTAGAACTAAATTGTCAAAAATAATCTTTTACTCTGAAAGATTTGTCTTAGCCCCAGAAGATAGAATTTGCTGTGTGTGCTCAAAACCTTGCCTGGAAAAAAATTTGCAAGTGATACTTCTTATGGATGGTATAAAGGAATCCCATCATCTATGCTTCTTGAACTAAATTAGGTGTAAATTATTTCAAGGAGGCCAGAGTTCTTCTCTGTGTCCCTGTGAGGGTATTTTTACAAATACACAGCAGGTCCCTCCAACCACAGATTTTGAGCAGGTAGGAGAAAACAAGAAGAGAGCTACGGTCTGGGGCCAGTGCACACCTCTCCACAGGGGGTTTCCAGCATGTGGGTGATTTTTAACCAAGCTGACATAAATCAGACTGTGCAGAGCAACGAAATTCAGATCACTGTGCTGGGAGACGCCTGGATAGTGTTACGCTCCCTCATTAGGAGGGCCTGGAGTTGAGCTGGGGAGTTGAAGTTTCAGCTGTATCAAAATAACAGTGTGGGAGCAAAGAAGAGGCTGCTGGGACAAGAGGGTGTAGCCATAATAACCTAGCCTCTGCAGACAGGTTATGTGTATCCTGAACCCTCATCCTTCGAGATCACTTACTGGTATTTGCAAAGGGAGCTCAATAGAATCAAGAGAAATTTGGTCCATGATTGTCACGGTTGGTTTCCATCTTCTGGGCAAGACTGAGCCTCATTCTTTTTCAGCTGGAACATTCTGCCACAGTGGCCTCCACTCCCCAGCTCTATTAAAACTCAGCGCATAATGTATTGCTCTGCAAGGCAAACCATTGCAAAATGAAAAGGCAGCCTACGGACTGAGAGAAAATATTTGCAAATCATCTCTCTGATAAGGAGTTAATGTGTGATAAAAGTTTGTTGGTGTTCAGAAACCTTTTGAACTAAATTTTTAATAGCCAATAACATTTTATAAAATTTAGATATAAATTTTGACTGTTTCTCTTTTCAAGTGGTATGAAAGTAGGAATTCTGAAACTATTTGTTGTTACTGTAGGGCTAGGGAATCGAGTGAGTGTGTTGGTGGTGAGAGCCAGAGTTCTCATTGGGGAGGAGGAGAGACAACGATATGCAACAGGGAATGCAAGGAAAAAACTTGCATTTTTGTGAAATTGGACTGGAATTGGTGGTAACAGAATGACCTCCTGGTTTCTAATCTATCTATATCTTTTTTAAAAATGTAAATGCCAATCATGGCAAAGAAAGGCTGAGATACTTTTCCAGATTAAAGGACAATAAAGAAACTTGGTATCTAAATGCAATATATAATCTTAGATTGGGTCATGGACAGAAGAAAAATTATAAGGAATGTTGTTGTTTTTTTTCAAATGGGCATATGGACTGTAGAATAAATAAAAGTAGATAAAAGTATAGCATCAATTTTACACTTACAGTATTTGAGAACTGTACTTGGTTACATCAGCTGATAATCTGTATTCTTAGGAAATGCATGCTGAAGTATAAGGAGGCAAATGCTCAGAGAGAGAATGGTGAAATAGATTTTGTAATATGCAAAAAACTGGTAAAGGATATATTCTTTAATTTTAAAAAAATATTTTTGTAGGTTTGAAATTGTTTTAAAATAATGAGCCAAAGAAAAAAGTCATGTATAACATTCTAAATTTATTCCCTGATATTTTGCTTGCCAAGTAAAATAAAATACATTCATGTATCATTACGTCCCTCTGATAGTTTCCTATGTTTTCCACTCTTTATCCTTTCTGCGATTTTATCAATACTTGAAAAGCACATCATGTATTCTTACTTTTCAGAGCTTATCATCTGTTTCTTTTGGCTGCATTTTTCCAAATATTTGTTGATTTAATTTTATGTATACATAAAACAAGAGTTTTTGAAGTTTAGTCTCTTGTTTGATTCCAAACATGTTCTCATCACACATATTTTTTAAGAGATAGAGCTTGTGTCTTACAGAAAGTTAATAACATGGTTTTAGTTTGGGACACTGATTTCAGCCATTTTAGTGAAATCTGAGGGAAAAGCTGACCTATGTGTTATTTTAAATCATTTTGTTTTCTTCTTTCCCAAATGGTTTACAGAGAGGTAATTCATCTTTGAATCTTCATATGAAATGTTAATGGCCTTTAATAATATATGCCAAGAGGAATAATATGCAAAAATATATTTTTAATAACGAGGGTAGAAATTGTATTATATTAAAATCTGCCACAACCAGCTCAGTTGCTAGCATCAGCAAACCTGATACACCAAGGTTTCGGGCTCCATATCCAATGGGGGCATGAAGGAGGCAGCTAATTGATGACTCTTTCATGATGCTTCCATCTCTCTCTCCCTCTCCCTTTCCTTCTAAAAATATCAATTAAAAAACTCTTTTTTAAAAAAGCTCATGTAAATATTCTTTATAGGTACTTGGACTGAACTTTATAGACAAAATTCTGGCACCCAAAGCAACCTAAACCAAGTAAGTGACCCCTTTTTTAGACTTCCAAATTCAAGTGGCTTCTTTCATTTTTAAACTTTCTACATATTAAATGTTCTCTGAGAATAGTTATAAGATTTGATTTACTTTTTTTTTTAAAAAAAACAACACTTTTAAACTTTTTTCATTTTTTAAAAATTAACTATTGACAATGAACTAGTAAAATTTTTTCAATGTTGAGTACTTTATGAAAAGGAATAAACAAAATAATACAATGATAATACAAATGTTGAAAGGTATGTGTTGCCAGAAAATTACTGTGACTAGTTTTATGTTATATAATTTAAAACAGTAAAAGCATTGAAATATTTAGAATCTTTTGTGTTACATGGGCATTATTTTTCCTATTAACCTAGAAGTTTCCCATATTATGTAAATAAAAAAACCACCTAGAACCAGTGGTTTCTTCAGTAAATTGTGTTTTGATTGTGTGGTGAAGTATATTGTTTGCTTTCTCTTGCAAGTTGTTAATGACTGAAAGCTTGGAGCGTAAAAAGGAAAAGAAAAAGTAATTTGAGCAGAACAAATTAATTTTAATGTCTGTATTGCCTTGCACTTTGCTCTCTTTGTCTCCCCATTTTTAAATTCTCATTTTCATGACTTTCATGCCTTCCTTTTTACCTTCTTTTTGTCATTACTTAACTCTGGCCAGAACATCTGAACTGGTGTTTGGCAAAAATAAGTCCCTGAGAGTGAGAATGGGGATGAGTAGGGGAGGAAACTAACATTTACTGAGTACAGGACACTTTATGTAGACTATTTCATTTAGAATTCTTATCTCTATTACAGGTGAGAAAGCCAAGGACAAAAAATGTTAGGTGAATAGTTTAAGTCTAATGGTACAAAGAAGGGAGCCAAGATTCTATCCAGAAATGATCTGAATACAGTCAGCATACTGAAGCCTGCTTCTTTCCAGTACCCTTGGACTTGAATAAATCCTAGAGCATTTCCTACTTTTAGTCCTTGACTTCTTCACAGTCTCCCAGGGGTTGATGTCTAAATCCAAAATCAGGGAACCAAAACAGAACATGTAAACTCTGTGTGTGGTTGGGATAGGTTAGACCAATTCCCGTCCAATTTCACTATTTTGAAGGCAATATTAAATGTTGATTTCACAAAAAGAGCTATTTATTGAATCGCTGTGTGTAGTCACACCTTGGATTTTCTTTGGTGGTCTTCCTTCTGAGTAATGACAAAGTAAGACCCGGTTTATTTTATGAGAACTGAGAAAGTCACAGCACAGGGTGGTCTTAAGTTTCAGAAAAGTTTAGCTTTTGTTAACATACATTTTTCCAATCCTTAAAGTCACACTTCTATGCATAAACAAAAGTTTTAAGAGTCATATGTTTTCAATGGGCAATGAACTCAGTAAGCACTCCTAGACATTTGCCATTAACTGAATAGCTTAGACCTGTGATGAAACTCATCATGTTTGAAAATCATTTGCTCTCTGCCAGATTTTCCTTAGATTTAACTTTTGTGGATTTTTTAAAGTTACCGATAGCTCTATTACTGAGTTCCACACCCTTGCTTTCTGATTAATTTTTCACTTCAAACACATGAAAACTGACTTTCTACATTCCAATATGTATTTCCCTAGGCATAACTGGTTGAAAGAAATTAAATTCAACTTATATATGTTTTTTTCTGGCTCAAATTCCCAAGGCTTTGCACAATATAAACTCACACTATTATTTATAGTAAAAAATAAAAAAGACATTTAAATGTAAATTTGCAGAGTCATATAATGATTACAGCATACTTTATTAAATTTGATATATTAGGATAAATATAATTATTAACTTTCTAATATTTAGTAATGATCTGTATGCTAGGTACTTTCCTTATTTAATTCCCATTTGATGTTATAATAAATAGAAAATAAAATAATAGATAAAATGACTTCTTTTAAAAAAAATATATTTTATTGATTTTTTTACAAAGAGGAAGAGAGAGGGATTGAGAGTTAGAAACATCGATGAGAGAGAATCATTGACCAGCTGCACATCCTGGGATGTGCTCGCAACTAAGGTACATGCCCTTGACCGGAATCGAACCTGGGACCTTTCAGTCTACAGGCCAAACTGGTCTCAGCAATGACTTCTTTTTTACAGGAAAAAATATTGCAGGTTTCAACTTGAATTGATTTATGATTATTGCATTTAATATTTTTTCCAAGTAAGTTAATAACTATAAAATAATTAAAACTTTATTTGTAAATAACATTTTTCATGAGTATTATATAGTAATTTTTTATTGTTATTCAACAAAATACTTTTGGTTAATTACTTTTCACGTGATTACTTTCAATAAAATTTCTCATTTGAGATAACTCTGTTAGTGCCCAATATGAGGAGAGAAACCACAGAGTGATTTGAATAAAGTTTAATGCAGCATGTTAGTAACTATATTAGGAATTGGTGTTGTGTGGGATTAGCTAGTAAGAAGTGAAGAAGACTCTAAATACATGAATAGCAGCTGTAGAAGCGGTTACTATTCTGAAGGCTGAGATAGACAACCAATACAAATCCCCCATTTTCCCAAGCCTAACATCCTGGTCTTGTTGGAGAGAACACAGCCATGTCTCAGTGGATGGCAGAGAAGTCTCTGTGATGCCACACTGGTGGAATGTGCTAGAATCTGCCATCTAGCATGCTAGGAAAGCTTTTCACAGGGAGGCATCGCATCAGAAATGCTCTGCAGAGCTGAAATCGGTTTGGCTCAGTGGATAGAGGTCAGCCTGTGGACCTAAAGGTAAATGCTCTGCAGAGCTGAAATCGGTTTGGCTCAGTGGATAGAGGTCAGCCTGTGGACCTAAAGGTACCAGGTTCGATTCCAATCAAGGATGTGTACCTTGGTTGCGAGCACATTCTCAGTAGGGGGTGTGCTGGAGGCAGCTGGTCTATATCCTCTCTCATTGATGTTTCTAACTCTCTATCCCTCTTCCTTCCTCTCTGTAAAAAATCAACTACATATATATATATATATATATATATATATATATATATATATATATACACACACACACACACACACACACACACCACACCCCGTATTTTTCGGACCATAAGATGCACTTTTTTTCCCCCAGAAGTGGGGGTAAAAAGTCCCTGCGTCTTATGGTCCAAATATAGCCTACACATATACTTTTAAAAAAAAGTTTTTTTACTTGCTCTGCTCTGTGTGGTCTCTGTGTGCTTGCCCGGCTCTAAAATGGTTCTAAATGCTGCTGTTTACTTTACAGGGTTGATTACATGTGTTTATGACTGTGATGTTGGGTTTTAATGCACATAAAATATTTTAGGACACTATTTGTTTCAGAATCTTTTTTTCTTCATTTCCCTTCTCTAAAAACTGGTGCGTCTTATGGTCCGAAGCATCTTATGGTCCGAAAAATACGGGGTGTGTGTGTGTGTGTGTGTGTGTGTGTGTGTGTGTGTATATATATATATATATATATATATATATATATATATATACATATACACATTTTTTTTTAAAGAAATGCTCTGCCGATGCTGTAGGGGTGTGTCCAGGGGGAATATGGGAACCAGGAAACAAAGGCTCTTCCCTCCTGCCATGTCTGTTGAGAGCCCTCACTGAGAGCACTTCAGTGACAGCTGGCAAAGAAAAAAGATTTAAAGGGTCCGGTTCAATATCCACAGAGCAGGCCAAAAGGATACATTTGGAACAGATGGGTAATAAATCAATAACCAGCACAGTATAAGATTTAATTAATTTAAAATATACTTTATTATTATACATTATATTATCATCTTAATATAATGTATAATAATAAATTCTATTAAAATGTATCATCTTAATTATGTTATAATACATTATTCTTTAATATTCATTGTAGTGATATCATGTTTTTTGTTTTTTCTTGTTTTAACCAACCACACATAATCAAATTATTAGAAATTATTTCCAAAAAGCAAATTTGCCTATAATTTTCCCATTAATTATTAAAGAGATAACTTGCTTTAACATTTTGGTGTATATCCTTCAGTATATTTTCTCTGATTAGTATCCTTATTTTCTATAAAAAATGGAGCCTTGCCCTAGCCAGCTTGGCTCAGGGGATAGAGTGTCGACCTGCGGAGTGAAGGGTCCTGGATTCAATTTTGGTCAAGGGCACATGCCTGGGTTGTGGGCTCGGTGCCCAGTAGGGGACATGCAGGAGGCAGCCAATCAATGATTCTCTCTCATCATTGATGTTTCTGTCTCTTCTTCTCCCTTCCTCTCTGACATCAATAAAGAAATATTATATATTAAACAACAACAAAAAACAGAGACCTGCTATCCAAGTAATTTAACCACCTTTTCTGTTTAACCTTCTTACAGATATTCTTCCATTTTACACAATACATTTCTGGGCCAGAGGACTCCATTGCATGAATGTCCCATCCCCTAGGTCACCAGTGCTCATGTTACCTTTGTTCCTTTTTCTGTTAGTCAATGAGGTGATGTCCCCCTTTCCCCCGCCCCTTGCATGTGCATATTTACATGTGTGTCCAGTCAATCCCCAAGGATAAATCCTTAGAAGCTGAATTCTGGAGAATGCACACTCCGGGGGCACTTCAATACCCGGTGCCAAATTGCCCGGTAGCAATGTTGGGCCTATTTACACACTCAGTTAGTAGGGTCTGATTAGTATTCTGCAAGTTTCAAAATGTCAAATATTGTTTTGTTTTCTTTAAATATAGTTTTACTTATTTCAGAAAGTAAGGGAGAGGGAGAGAAAGATAGAACCATTAATGAGGAGAGAGAATCATTATTGGCTGCCTCCTGCATGCTCTCTACTGGGAGCATGTGCCCTTGACCAGAATTGAAACCAGGACTCTTCAGTCTGCAGGCCGATGCTCTATTCACTGAGCCAAACTGGCTAGGGCTCACATATTGTTTTTGACACGAATGTTATGACATATTACCATAGATCCATTTACATGAGCAAATTTTATTTTAAACAATTCTTAGAAATTAAGATTTAGTTAAGAGTACTGGTTCGGCTTCCAGTTAAATTGCTTTAGCTCCTGGCCCTGTTTCTTACCTCCATGACCTTGAGTAAGATGTTTCATCTCTATGTGCCCATTTCCGCATCTGTCAAATAGGTCAAGGTGGTATCTGCCCCAGTTGGGTTGGTGAGAAGGCTGAATTGAAAATAATGTATATATAGCAGTTATATCTGTGGCTAGCACAGGGTGAGGTCTCAACAAATAGCAAGTGCTTTCTTATTAAGATTTTACATCTATTGAACTGGGAGTTTAAAAATTTAAAATAATTAAAAAGGAATTTTATATCAGAATAACTTATTTTCCAGGTAAAATTCTTTGGGAGGGTGAGGTGTTTGGTAATTCATGAGGTCATAGTCTATTCTTTAGTTCATTCATGTGTTTCTGATTGACAGCAATTATGGATGTAAGTGGGGGCAGATTATAGCTCCAGAGGAATTACAATTTTTGCTTTCTTAATTTCCATTCTCCTTAACTAGAATTCAGAATAAATATGCTATAAGTAAATGCAACTTTTAGCTCAGTCATATTGCTTATTAAATGATCATAACCATTATATAGAAAATTTTCAAAAGTATGTTGTATAGAAAAGCTTCTCCTCTTTTCAAGTAAGATAATTTCGTTTTACTTAAAAAAAACTTCTATGTTTTAGTATTTTTGCACCAATAATGATGATATTGGACTTTGAATTTCAGAATACATTGATTCAAATAGCCAATATAAGAAATGCTAAAACTGAATGACAGTATTGGCCAACCTCTTACCTTAAGACCAATTTAACAGTGTCCAAAAGAAATACAAATATAACTACATAAAACCTGAAAAACATTTTAGGTATTTATTGTATATCTCCTGATGAGGTGGCAAAGAGGAAATTACGTTGTGTCACAGAGCAGAACTTAATAAAAATTCCCTAATTACTTTAACCTAATGGCTTATTCATTTCTCATAGGAGCTGATCACTTTCCCTCTTTATATGTTTTAGTTCAATAGCTAAAATGACACTTAGTACGTACCTCCATTCTGCAGACTTCACCTAATTATCTTGATCTTGTTACCCCTTTGGGAAAAGAGCTAACCCAGAGGGAAAAAAGTGATAGAGCTATATTGATTCTTAGAGTAGAGTCTGAGTAGAGACTCTTCTTGTTTTTGGACGCTGTATATTTTATCTCCTTTAAAATTCTACCCAATGCAACTATGATCAATGTAAAGTCTAGGAATTTGACCAATTATATAAATCCTGCTCCTTCTAAAATTCAACAGTGAAGAAAACATAGTATCACCCAGCTGGCATGGTTCAGTGGTTGAGCATTGAGCTATGAACCAGGAGGTCACAGTTCAATTCCTGGTCAGGGCACAGTGGGCTTTATCCCCAATGTGGGGTGTGCAGGAGGCAGCTGACCAATGATTTTCTCTCATCATTGATGTTTCTATCTCTCCCTCTTTGACATCAACAAAAAATACTAAAAAACCATAGTATTAACAAAAATGAAACACTCAGGCTGTATAAATATGTTCTTTACTCAAATATTTTAACGTAAGGCTTTTGTGGATGCAAATACAAACTGTAGGTTCTGAGAGGATGGTTTCCATTTACAAATTAAAAATATAATTATAAAACTTATGTGAGAGACAGCATACATATATTATAGTTTCATGCCAAAGGGATAGCTGTAAAGGGCAATTTTTATTCATTCTGGTGTGTGTACTTTTGAGCCATATCCTTAGAAATTTGTGAATCCCCAAATTTCCAAATGACCTTATGACACATCATTTACTCTCTCCCTCTAATGTGGTAACATAACTGAAAAGTGTGACTCATTCAGACCCTCCTTGATTCTATTAGTGTAGGACTAAAGCCATTTACAAAGCTATTTATAAAGTTCTGCTGTGTGACACAATGTAATTTCCTCTTTGCCACCTCATCAGGAGATCTGCAATAAATACATGAATCCTACCACAAAAAATAAATTCTGCATGACACTATAGGCATGATTATTTTTGTAATATTAACTTGAAACTGATCTGGCAATAGGGATTTTTGAATGAGAATGTCTCTTTTACAATGCATGTACAGAGTGGGTGGGAGAAATAGTGACGTAAGTTGTATAGCCAGTAAGGGTGGGATCACCATTGCTTAACAATGGCCTTCTTGCCTTCTGTTGAAGCCGTCACATCGACCTTCATAGACAAAAGAAACAGGTGGTAGTACACAAGGATAAAATGGGGAAACACTTGTATGGAAGAATACCAGAAAGGATGTGGCTTGTGAAATGATAGGTTATTAAGGAATATTATGAATGGTAGTTATTTTGACCTTTGCAATTAGTTTTGCATTTCCTTGAAAGTAGCTGACATAATTTTTATTAATTATGACTAACAAAGTTATGTGCTAGCAGCTTTCCATTTACACATTGGAAGGCCTCAGTATATTTTCAAAGATCCCAAGTGGCTGGCTCTAATTCTTTCATATTGTAATTGTTGACACTTTGAAATCAATTCCCAGGTTTTCTGTACCTTTAACCAGCTCTTCGTTCTGATCTACAATGGTGTCCACAAAAATCTTCACCACTCACTTTCCAGGCAACTCTCAGAATGGGCAACACACCATCATCTGTGGATAGAAACCTGCCCCAGTTACATTGCTTTCTAGAAAATTCACTTTTCCATTTTACCTCACCCACTAATAACTTAATGTTCATCAATCATTTAGCAATGTGGTTATAGAAAACGGTTTTTATTCTTCCAAACATTGGCATCAATACTTAATTTTTCCATAATGTTTATGTAATCATGCATTGCTTTGGAAGCCTGAGAGTTATGATATTAGGGGAAGGAATCATCATTTTAACTTATATTCAGCAATGAACATGGAAGGCTTCTGTATATTTGGTGTATTATTAGCAGAATCTTAAATTCATAGTTATGGGAATATATATACATACATACATATATATATATATATATTATATATATATATATATGTGTATAATTTCTTTATTAATTAAGGTATCACATATTTTTCCTCATCTCCCCATTCCAATCCTCCACCCCTCTCCACTCATGCTCCCACCCCCCTATTGTCCTTGACCACTGGTTAGGCTCATATGTATGCACACAAGTCCTTTGGTTGATCTCTGCCTTTTATCCCCACCCTCCCTCTGAGGTCCAACAGTCTGACCGATGGCTCCTTGTCTCTGGGTCTGTTCTTGTTCATCAGTCTATGTTGTTCATTATTTCCCCTACATGACTGAGATCGTGTCCTACTGGAAATATTATAAGAACTGAAAATGAGACAAGCAATAATGGTTATGCTGAAAGGCAAATGAATCAGTCTGTAGTGAGTTTCTTTCTTGGCCAACAGTTCTTTTGAGACCCAATTTCAATGTGAAACAGTTCCTTATGTGTTTATGTCAGCAATGATATTTCAGTTCTGGATGATGGACAAATGGTGGTAATGCTGACAGCTATTATGGCAAGGTGCTGTCAGCATCTTCCTTTTCTGGACTGCTTCTCTTCTGTCTTTAGGCTGGAGTAGTCCTGTCAATTTCTCTCTGTTGCCAAGAATCCACATGGTCTTAGAGTTGTTTTCTGAAAATATACAAACATATTCTTGATTAAAAGTTAATAAAGGAATATTTTCTATAAATTTGACTTGGGATCCTTTTTAATTTTTTGCCCAAATAATTTTCCTCTGGCGTGTATTGACACCATGTGTGTGCGATTTTTGACCAGTCTCTTCCCGTACCACCACACCCCTTTCCCCTGAGTATTGTCAGTCCACTCCCTTTCTATGCCCCTGATTCTATTATATCCACCAGTTAATTCTGTTCATCAGATTTTTTATTCACTAGATTTTTAGATTCACTTGTTGATAGATATATATTTGTTGTTCATAATTTTTATCTTTACCTTTTTCTTCTTCTTCCTCTTCTTAAAGAATACCTTTCAGCATTTCATATAATGCTGATTTAGCAGAGATTAACTCCTTTAGACTCAGTGTGCTTTTCTCTTTCTTTCTAGTTGTAGAATTTCCACTCAGCCAACCTTCCTGTGGTTCTGGATGATGTCCTTTTCATCGTTTAGTTGTAGTTTTGAAATTGTTGTGCGAGGCAGCAGATTAGGTGTTTACTTATGCCACCATCTTGGTTTCTCTCTCCTTGTAGTTTCTTCAGCCCAGAAACACAACTTGCTTTATAGCCAGGTACAAATATTTTAGAGTTTAACCAAATGTCTGTGAAGCATTTTTGCGTACCTCATCTCATTTGAACCTCACAGAAGTCCTGGAGTAGATAAATAGGAGATTCAGTGGAATCCTATTTTCTTTTCATTAGCTGGAAAATGGAGATTTAGAAGCTTAGAAACTTGACTCAACTGAAAAGAAGTAAGAAATGGTGGACCTTGAAAATGACTTCAGGTTTTGTCACTGCACAGAATAGTCAAATACTGCTGCAGTGAAACATTTTTATCCTTTGTTCTCCCTGTTTGATCTACAATAATAATCTGCTTTGTGTTGATGTTTACTGCTTTGTTTCTGATAATTACCTAAAAGAGAAGTTGGGGTGCTTCAATGGGCTGGAAAAAGTTTAGCTATATCAGAAAGTAGGTCTAATTAAGCAAGTTTATTCTCTCTCTCTCTCTCTCTCTATATATATATATATATAAAAGGTTATGTTGACTTGTGCATGCGTGGTACATATAAAGCTCTTGGCACCAATCACACACATATGTTTCCATCTGTCATTGTTATCATGAATTTGGTTGATACTTCTATTATAGAGAAAGGGTGAATAGTGATATTAAAATATTTCTTCTAATTAATTTCCTTTCAATGTGCATGAATTTGTGCATCAGGCTACTAGTAGTTTCACCTAAGTGTTGTAGGTGAAAAAAAAGAAGAAAGAAAGAAACTGCCTATGAGAGTCAGGGACATCTTCAGGGAAAAAGTGAGATTGGGCCCTGAATCTTGTAGGGGAGGGAGAAGGAACAGGAACAGTGGGGTGGGGGGTAGGGGGGTGAGGGGGGGAGTGAGTGTTTCTGAGCATCAATGAGAAACAGTATAACCTGAGGAAATAAAGATGAGGAGAGAGATAGTATGATTAAGGAAGAAGATGGGAAAAGTACATGGTGAAAGAATTTTTTTATTTTTTTTTTGTCAAATTAGAATGTCTGAACTTGATCCTTCAGATAATGAGGAATCATTAAAATTATTAAGAGTCTCAATGATAATTTTAGAGAATACCCTCAATGCATTTAAAAGGGAATATATGGTATATAATCTCTTTTATATCCTTCCTTAGTTTTATTTAAATGACCCGCTATGGGGATCCTCAGAGTATCATAATTTTTATATTCTTTAGAGCCTCATTGACCTAATCTTTGCCTCTGAATTACTTCCATTATAAACTGTCTTTAAGTCCATGCCAGTTGTGCCAAAGTAAAAAGATATAGTAAATGTAACCCCTGAGGAGAACTCAATCATGCAATGTAACATATTCCTGAAGCATTTGGTTTGAGTCCATGTTTTTACATTAACTATTTAATTTCCACTTCAGCTGGTTCTAAACAGCTGAAGACAGCTGATATAACACATGAAACATGGGGATATCTAGGGAGGATTAAAAACTAAAAATTAATAAATCTGAACAGGTTCAATTGTGTTGGCCAAACAAAGTTTCTGTGGCCACAATGAATTCTAAATACTAATTATAAAACTGACTTAAGAAACATTTATAAAACACTACTTTATTTTTTGGATAAAAATCCTTGGGTAAGGTATTAATTATCATTTCACTGAGAATCCAAGACATTGAAATTATCTTAAAATTCTTATATATTGTAAAATACTTAGATTGATATTTTAAAATATACCTCTTCTATTATAGGTCTTTACAATCTACTTGGTGATGTAGTTTGAGATAAAGTATTTCATGTTATCTTTCTTACTTCGTTTTTTAAAAATAAACTTATGAATATGTATAATTAGAGCTATTTGCTATTGATTAAAATACCTAAATCTGATGAGAATGAACACATTTATATTTTTTAAATGAACTTATGGTAAAATATCTTCAAATTTGTTCAAACTTGAGATTGAGAATGGGAATAGAAGAACATAATTAACATAAAATTATACAAATATAATACACATTCTGCAGTTTTAATATAAAACATATAATATTACATGATTCAGAATTTCTCAAGTAATGAAACAATAATCCTCTGATGTGTTAAAAGTTAATGAAAATGGTCCAAAATAAAGTAAATCTAGTAATGCTGAATTATTATTTTATTTCTCTTTTCTTAGAAAACCCTTATACATATATATATTTATTTATTATTGTTGATTTTTTACAGAGAGAAGGAGAGAGGGATAGAGAGCTAGAAACGTTAATGAGAGAGAAACAACGACCAGCTGCCTCTTGCACACCCCCTACAGGGGATGTGCCCTCAACCAATGTACATGCCTTTGACCAGAATTGAACCTGGGACCCTTCAGTCTGCAGACCAACGCTCCACCACTGAGCCAAACCAGTTTCGGCAAAAAAAACCCATCCTTCTTATGTCTTCAGAACCCAAACCTGAAAAACTCTCACAACTAGGCTAATGGATTAATTTAAAATTTGTGATTACATACTCCAAATAAGCTCTCAGCAAAACTCATTAATTTTGTAATGTCTTTCTGTAGGCTCAATTTGGAATTCTTTAACGGCACTCTTACCAGTTTCTCTTCTCTTCTTAGACCTCCCTGTTCTCCTACTCTTACCTCATTAAGAAGAAAATAGAAGACCCTCTAATAATACCCTCACCTTCCCACTATCAAACCTACAGGTTATAGGGATCTGCAGGTTTTGCCTTCCTCCTTCCTATAATTATGGAACAAGTGTTTCTCCTTCAATTAAAAGTCAGAACCTCCACTTCTGCCTTTTATAAAGATTCATCTCTACTATTGTTTCTCTTTTCTACTTATTTAATCTCTCCCTCTCTGTTGGAACATCCTGACAACTTAAACATTTTCTAATATCTCCTGTGTTGAAAACCAAAAGATGGAGGAGAAAAGAAACTTTTTCTTTAAGCACTCTCTCTAATGACCAACCTATTTCTCTATCCTACTTATCACATCCAAATGTATTGAATAAAACTGTTTACATACTCTGCTTCTGCCTCCTTATTCACTTTTCAGTTTCCTCCAACCTGGCTCCATTCCTTTATCTTCATTGATGCTGATCTTTGTCGTTTAAGCCAATACGTTCTTGTTCTGGTCTCATTTTTTTTAGACCTCTCAGCAACATACAACACGGCATCTAGGTTCTTCTCAGAGCCCTCCTTGACCTTGGCTTCTGTATCTGTTCTCCTGGTTATTTTCCTATTACATCGGACACTCTTTCTTTCATTCTCCTTTGATTCTCTCCGTAACAATAGTTATTCTTTAGAACTTGGCTCTCCCCTTTTCTTTGTCTGAATTTTCTTATTAGAATGATCTCACCCATTTCCATGGTTTTATATTTTTTATTGCGTCATGGCTCCCTTGAGTTTCAGAGTCGTATCTAATTATCTATTTGAATATATTTCATTACTGTCCCAGTTCAGTCAGCATCATGAGGTGACCTCATTTGTCATGCGCTCCACGCACTACAGGTGTGGAAAGTCTTCCCTTCCAGACCATCATCTCACCACTGAGTATCTAGGGCTTTCTCATGTATTGTGAGTCATTAGGGTAGTACAAAGTGATTTGTCTATTTGTCCATACGGGATAAGTCAGAGAAGGGTCAAGTAAAATCTGAGGAACCAACAGTTGTCACTCCTGCTGAGCAGTAACTGGGAGAAGTGCCAGAGACTATTGAAGAGATACCTTTATTAAACATTGATGAAAACAACAGCTTGCATAATCTCTGAGCGCAGGGGATAGACAGTGATTACATAAAAATAGACATGGATGTTCATGAGATTATGACTCCCACATGGTTTCTAGGTACCTTAGCAATGCTCCTCACTGTAGCCCTTTGCTGAACAGTTCCCATTCCTGTGCATGTGGCCCATTTAGGTCTAGCCCTCTTGACCCATAACACCAACCTCTCTACTCATCGCTTTCATCTCTTTGTTCTATTATTATTATTTTTTTAATTCCAGGGAATATTATCATTTTTGGCTGCTGGGAAAGGGGTTGCAAGAGTAGGTGAGGGCACTGTGGGGCAAAGTCCTGATCTCCCTAATTATGTCTCTCCCAAACATTTTATCCACATTAGGAATCTTCAGGGATGCAATGTCAGAAAGACTCCCTCTTTTTTCTTAATGTTACAGTCAGATCCTTTGAAATCAATTAAGTACTAAGTATCATGGCTGTTTGAATTGGTGTTTTGAAGTAAACATCAGGTAATATATCCTTATTATTCTACCAAGATGTCTGTATTAGCTCAGGCTGCCATAACAAAATGACATACACTGAGTGACTTAACAACAGAAATTTATTTTTCTCACAGTTCTGAAAATTGGAAATTCCAAAATGAAAGTTTGGCAAGGTTCAATTTCTGGTGAGAACTCTTTTTTCCGGCTTCCTGGTGGTGACTTTCTTGCTTCGTCGTCCTTACAGAGAAGAGGTAGGGATGGAGAGAGGGAAGGAGAGAGAAAAGGAGTGAGAGAAGGGGGGAAGTAGGAGAGAGGGAGGAAGAGAGATATATGTCTGGTATCTCTTTTTTATAAGGGCATGGGTTCTATTAGATAAGGGATCAACCTTCATAATTTTATTTAAAATTTATCATCTCCTTAAAAGCCCTATCTTCAATACTGTCACATTAGGGGTTAGGCTTTTAACATATGAATTGGGGATGGGATGTGCTAGTTCATTCTATAGCAATGGCTAATAGGAATTTCAAGTTCTAACATTTCTAAAACAGATCACCTGGTTCTTCTCAGTCTCTACACCCTTACTTACCAAAATTTCCCATCATAATACTATTTTTCAGTTTAGTAATCAGCACAATTTTCTAACCACTTGCTTAAGCATAAAACCTGGAGTCATTTATATTTTAATCTTCTCATTTCCTTATTCTGCATGTCAAATGTAAGAGAAAGACCTTTTGCTTTTATCTCTATTGAATTTCTTGAATTTGATCTTTTCTCCATCTCTACAATCCATAAATTAAAATGTGTTACCATTATCTGGACTGATAACCTCTTTAAACAATGTTCTTCCTTTTAATCTTTCCACATTATAATCAACTCCCCACATCCAGAGTGATTTCACCAAAATGTCTATCAATTATTACACACAGCTGAATAAAACTTTTCAGTGAATCTCATCCCACTTAAAGTGCAATCTAATTGCCTTAACTTGGCCTAGAAGACTTTGGTAAAATCTTTGAATGTTATAGAAAATATTTTTAGATGTTATAAGACTTCAAATATGGGAAGAAATGTTTAGGTTTGCTTTGTGAGAAATGGAAATTTGGAATCAGTAGAAATGATAAAAGAAAAATTAAGCTGGTGACAGGAAGAGACATATAAGAGATACATAAGAGAAGTTACAAATATCTAAACTAAGTTGGGGGATATTGAGAAGGGAGAATATTTTAAGCAGTATTTATGAAACAGAAAAGAAAAATAAACCATGCTGAACTTACATGAGAGCAGTTGGGATGAAATTGTAGGGACAGGAGGTATATTACAGTGTTATTATTTTTCATTTTGTTGTTTTGTTTTTTAATCCTCACCAGAGGATATTTTTCCATAGATTTTTATTTTTATTTATTTATTTATTAAAAACATATGTAGATATATATTTTTAAAATATATTTTATTGATTTTTACAGAGAGGAAGGGAGAGAGATAGAGAGCTAGAAACGTCGATGAGTCTATGAGAGAGAAACCGACCAGCTGCCTCTTGCACACCCCCTACCGGGGATGTGCCCACAACCAATGTATATGCCCCTGACCAGAATCGAACCTGAGACCTTTCAGTCCACAGACCAACGCTCTACCACTGAGCCAAACCGGTTTCAGCTCCATGGATTTTTAGAAAGAGTGAAAGAGAGAGGGAAAGTCAGAGAGAAATAATGGGCCCAGGCCAGGAAGAAGCCTTCAACTGAGGTATGTGCGCTTGATTAGAATTGAACTTGGGACTCTTTGGTCTGCAGGCTGACAATCTATCCACTGAGCCAGACTGGCTAGGGAAATTATAATGTTTTCAAGAGAGAAGAAAGCTTTTATTTTTCAAGGATCTTGGTAAAAAGGGAACAAGAGTGTTAACTAATGGAAGCCATACATTCAAGGTAAGGTTTTGTTGTATGTTGTTTTTTTCTTTGTACTTGAAAGAGAAGGAGGCTGATATTATGGAGAAACCTATTGTAATGAATTGGCTAACAGCCCATACAATAGAAGAAGAGAATAATAGATGGTAGAGTGAGTCTCAGAGCACAGGAGAAGGAGGTGTTGGTCAAGTAAGTCAACACATCTCTTCAATGTTGAGCTTGTCTTCCTAACAAACAACAACATGGGATATTTTATTGACTGTTCAACAGAGCCTTATGTTTTCTATGAAAAGTAAATTATATGTTTGTGTATGTTTTATCTCTAAAATGCCCAAATTAAATTTGCTTTTAACTTTTGTATGACTTACGATTAATTTCTTCCCTTGTTAATGGGTAGTCCTGGATTGATAAAAATTGACTACACCCTGCAGTGGCATTATATTGTCCTTGATCTTCTTCCTATACAAATAGAAGTCTGTGACTGTTGTAAATTAAACTATAAATGTTTCAAAAATACATTGCCACTTTGGTACTGTTCACCACTCAAGTCCTAATCACTCCAGTTACAGCATGTTTTACTTTTTATTGGATCTTTGACATCCATGGCCATGATTCATTTTCCTTTTACTTGACACCTTAGCTCATTATAGAAGCAATTGAAAAACTTCCCTAATTAAAATTCACAGATCATAAAAAGTTTAATTCAGTGGTGAGGCTAATTTTCCTCTAAGCTATTGAATGTCACTGGTTACTTTTTCAGTGGGAGTGAAGACAAAGCCAAAAAAGAGCTTTTCATCTCTTTTATTGTTAACATAAATTATTCCTAACCAACATTATTCCATTTTCTAAGTGGAAAGTCCTAGAAAAAGTCTTCAATGTGGGTCAATACTGCACTAGAGTAGATGGCAAAGATTCTGACCGCTATATGTATGAGATGATTTGAAAAAGAGTTAAATGTGATCTCTAAGAACTAAGTGAAGGGGATCCAAATCATCTTAGAAATAGTTCCCTGCTTAGAGGTTTCACGAGTTCACATTGTTCTGGTGGTCTGAAGCATTAAAGGTACTTTTGCTGGGAAAAGGGAATGGAAGCAGATTATACTACATTTATTCTTCTACTAGCTACCCAAAGAAACTTGGGTACATTAAAATGGGTAAAACAAATATGGATGCAAAGAAATGTTTTTTGCTGTGGGTGAAATTAACTTGCAAGTTTTAGGGTCCCCCTTCCCCCACTGACTTCAGTTGGCACAGCCTGCTGCTACGTCATGAGGAGCTGGGAATCTTCCAGTGTTCTCCCCGCAACCACCACCACTATTTTCATGTGCGTTAATTGAAATTTCACAGTATGTAAGTTCGTTTGGGTTTGTCTGTATACTTGAAGAATTAAATTTGTTCCTCTACAAAATGGTAATAATAATAATGTGGCATACTTTACAGGGCATTAAACAAATATTTTTTTTTACAGGGCATTTTAAAAATAAAATGAGATTGATTCATTTACAGAAATTAGAAAGTTCTGAGCATAGATTAAATACTCAATTAAGTATTAGTCATTGTTATTCTTTATTCACTTATGCAATACAAATTTATTAACCACAGGTTATGTTCCTAGTGCTGAACTGACCCTGGCACTCATTTATGCATTCATTCCATTAGTATTTACTGAGCACATACGATAAGTTGGGTATTTTTCTAGATGCTGGGGACACACAGCAGTGAATAAAACAAAGCTTAGACCCTCATGGATCTTATAAGGGGAATTAGAGAAAATAAAAAAAATATAGAATGTAATATCAGGAAATAAGTCTTTGTAATATAAATTGTATAAGATACAATGGCAAGCAAGAGAAACATAGATTCTACATGCACTAATTAAACTCTAGTCAAAATAAAGATAAAAATGAAAATTTAAAATTAAGGAATGAAACCGTTCTGAGTAGAAGTAAGGTCCAGGGTGGCTATGGGTGTGGGTGATGAAATTATGGAGTGTTCACTGAGGTTGCACAAACCAAAAATCTGTGAGCTTGGGAGTTGAATGGCTCTTCCATGTAAATCCTGATTTGGCCTTGACCCTTAAGTGGGAAAAGCCCTAGACTAGAACCTCCTTAGGTCAGATATAAAATACAAATGAGATGTTGATTCAGATTAGAAACTCATTATAGTGGAAAGATGTTTGGTTTATAATTAAAGCATTCATGTCCTGGGATTTTAAGCATGTTTTTGTTTTATTTTTTAATCTTTGTTTTGTAAGTAAAATGACTTGGTTTTTATTAGGCATCTTTAAGACTTGATTACATAACAACACTATAAGAACTCTGTATATTTGAGAAATGAGTAGATTGGTTTTCTAGAATTCATTTGGTTCAAGCTTATATGCTAAGGAACCCCCAGTTCTGAATCCACCCCTTGAGCGTTCTTGGAGAGGCAAGTTACCTGAAAATTTAGAAGTTTTAAACAATCTGTGTTGGCTTGGCAAGGGTATCCTCAAGTAACACCTTAAACCCATAGAAGAAGGCTCTTTCACCTGAGTTCCACACTCCAGTGTGTTCTACATATCCCCAGGGAACAAAAATAAGTTATTAAACAATAATTGAGGCCCTTTCTTCTTGGTTATGTGACCTTGGGCCATGGATGGTGCCCGACTCTAGCTTCCCATTTGCAGCATTTTAAGAGTGAATGAATTTTGGCTTTTAAAGGATAGAAGGCTTGCTTTCTCAACCCACAGCTGCTTCATCCATGTCTAAAGAAACTAAGGAAAAAGAAGACATGACATATCATAAAGTTTGATCCATGGAAGGGAGGAATCTAATTAAAAATGGTGTGAAACTATAAATAAAAAACACAAATATAATAAAGCTGCTTTTTTTCTAGGCTTTGTAGATGTTAATAATTTACTTTTATGTGTCCTTATTTTAAATAGTGTGGTGCCAGTCACCTTACAATGACATTCTGAGACTAATTATGCACTGTTTTTCAGAAAGACTAACTTTTTAAATGTAGACATGATAAACTTTTTAATAAACAAAAAAAATTGTTACCGTTTTTCAAGCTAGAAACTAAAAAGTTATGACAGAAGCCTCTTGCAAGGCAAGTTATCATGTTGCGTTGTCTGGGGAAACACATATTATATGCCTGTGGAGTTGACATCTGAATGTCTGCTGGGTGAAGAAATTATTGGTAAGAGATATCATGGAACTGCCATTTTTCAATGCTATAGTAATTCATCAAATTAAAAACTTATCTGCAAAAAAAAAAAAAAATCAAGTCAATACTGTCTCTGTAGAATTACACCTTTTCCTTCAAAATGGAAAATACCTATAGATGTGTCTGTGCTTACCATTTTCCTTATATTCCAGTATCAGCTGTTAAATATCAGAACAAACCAATGATGGAAGATCTTTTATGTTAATGCGTGACAACACACAAATGGTACTGAAATATTTAAAGAATCAAATATCTTCTTTTGAATCACATGTTTTTTTCTGGGAGGAAAAAGTGTTGCTATTTGGTCTGATGGTGGAAAAGGAATTGGTGAGTAAAACTTTTGGCACAAATCAAAGCCATGGCCCCAAATCATATTAGTAGTCATTAATTTCTTCACCACTATGCACTGGCAAGAAAAAAGAATCCAGTTTTATTTAAGAATACTCTTTTACCAAGCAATAAAAAATACTTTTATTAGGTCTTACCCTTGAACATGCCTTTTTAATATTCTGTGTGATAAAATGGGAAGTATGCATAAAGCAGGTTCACTACAAACTGGTAATTGTCAAGAGCAATGGCACTCATGCAATCATTTCAGCTGTAAATTGAAATGGCCATTTTTTCATGGAACATCATTTTTGTTTGAAAGAACAACTTACAGACAAAATTATGGTTATTTAGATGTGGGTCTTTTTAATTAAACTATACCACATTATTTAAAAAAACAACTATAATTTATTAAAGATTATATAATAACAACAGGTCAACAATTAGAAGATCTGCACAACTCTGTGAATTTATAATCTCTAAATAAACAAGAAGGATGTTATAAAATGACACATGGATAAATAATTCCCTTAAAGTACAAGAGGAAGCAATGGATTTTAATGTCACAGAATATGAAAAGTTTGTTGACATTGCAGCTAAGCTTTAAAAATCTGCCACTTGTTGAGTTTTAGTGTACTATCAAAGAATAATTTCCAGAATTATCTGAAAAGGTTATTAAAATGATCCCCCCCCCCCATTACATATGTGTGTTGGGCTGGATTTCTTTATATACTTCACAAACGACATATGGCAGTAGATTGAATACAACAACAAATATGGCCATTTAGCTGTCTTCCATTAAACCAGACCTAAATGAGATTTGCAAAAATATAAAATCCTATTTTTATTAACTTTTTGTTTAGAAGAAAATATAGTTGTTTTTAATAAAGATGTTATTTATGCTAACATGTAATGCATTTATTTTCATTTTAAAATGAATTAACAAATAAATACTGGAACAGATATGTGTTTTCTTACTTGGGATCCAGCATTCAGCACTGGCATGGCAAGTCCCAAATTTTAAACATCAGCCTTTGTGATCAAAACTGTTCAGGTCACAGGGAAATGCTTCTCCATATTTCTTGACTTATATTTTGAACCAATATTTCCATTGATTTTGAAAGAGAGTGGAAGAGAGAGGGAGAGTCAGAGAGAGAAACATCAATGTGAGAGAAACATATCAACTGGTTGCCTCCTGTTTGTGACCCAAACAAGGCCTGGGCTGGGCAGGAGCCTGCATCCAAGATACATACCCTTGCCTGGCATCAAACCTGGTGCCCTTTGGTCTTCAGGCCAACATTTTATCCACAGAGTCAAACCAATTAAAGTGACACATTTTTGAAGTGGAGGGATGATTTAAAGCAAGAGTACTTAAGAATAAAAGTCAAGTTCATTAGCTTGTCAAATTCTTCCTCTTAGTACTAATACAATAAAGTCTTGAATAATGAAGTATGATATTTTCTAATACTCAATATTCACTTCCTCCTTCTCTTCCCATTCAGTAGCAGTATATTACTTCTTCTGCTTTCTGTTGGTCCAACATGGCCAACCCAGAATCGAATAAATGGGAAATAAGCGCCACTTCTTCATAAGTGAATAATAGGCACAAACAGTGATGGAAAAGATTGATGGCAGCTACATTTGGAGACCAGAAACTGCAGAGTGCAATTATTCTTGAAAAACCTTTGTTTTCATAAAGTTGTGATTTCATAACATGTTCAGGTTTTGTTATATCAGAAAGATTGTGTAGACTCTGTCTGATTTATTTATTTATTTAAAAACATATTTTTTTTTTTTATCAGTTTCAGAGAGGAAAGGAGAGGGAGAGAGAGAGAAACATTAATGATGAGAGAGAATCATTGAATGGCTGCTTCCTGCATGCCCCCCTACTAGGGATCAAGCCCACAACCAAGGCATGTGCCCTTGATTGGAATTGAACCTGAGACCTCTCAGTCTGCAGGCCAATGCTCTACCCACTAAGCCAAACCAGCTGTGGCAGATTCTGTCTGATTTAAACAGAGAATTCTATAACAACCAGAATAGACAAGTTCAGGAAAGCACAATGCCTTAAGAAGACTTTTTGTTTGCTTGTTTTGTAATCTGGTTTGAGGTCTTGTATGTCCTCACTAAACTCTTTAGTGACTAACTTCCAGGAACTCAAATGTTCATGTCTGACTCTTCTAACTTGAATTGTTTTATTTGTATCTTTTAAAATCTATTGGGTGATTGGTAAATTAATTAAAAAAAGAGAGAGAGAAAGAAAATGGCTTTAAGAATGTGGCAGGTATATGTTAATTATGTTTAATCCTATTAAAAGTAACCAGAAATATTACATTTCAATAGAATTCACTTTTCACAAATATTATGCACAGGTATTATTTGTATAACATCTACTTAATAAAGGGAATAAAACCTCACTAAACATTTTGCTGGGACTGTAGGATTTCATTTCATTTAAGGACACTTGTTTTCATTAACGGGAGTTAAATTTCATATATATAATACTTGACAGCCAGCCAGGTAGGAGTATATGTTGACCTAACTATGCAGATTAACTAGAATCAAAATCCAGATGGAAACAAATGGCCTAAAATTATTGAATGCAGCTCCCTTTATAGACCAGGCTTATACACTTTTTAGTGTGTAAAAACATTCTTTGCAGGCACTGGCCCTTCCTTGCTTTCCTCATCTCTGGATTCTACCTACCGTATTTTTCGGACCATAAGACGCTCCAGACCATAAGACACACCAGTTTTTAGAGAAGGGAAATGAAGAAAAAAAGATTCTGAAACAAATAGTGTCCTAAAATATTTTATGTGCATTAAAACCCAACATCACAGTCATAAACACATGTAATCAACCCTGTAAAGTAAACAGCAGCATTTAGAACCATTTTAGAGCCGGGCAAGCACACAGAGACCACACAGAGCCGGGCAAGTAAAAAAACTTTTTTTTTAAAGTATATGTGTAGGCTATATTTGGACCATAAGACGCAGGGACTTTTCCCCCCCACTTCTGGGGGGAAAAAAGTGAGTCTTATGGTCCAAAAAATACGGTATATGTATTAGTCCGGGGTTACCAGAGAAATAGAATCAGTATTTGTTGGTTTATTCTGAGTAGCTGACTCACTGATTATGGAGCCTGCGATGTCTCACTTTTCTTTGCTAGCTGAAGACCCAGGAAAGCCAGTGGTGTAATTCAGTCCTAGTCCAGAGGCCTGAGAACCAGGGGAAGCCAATTGTTTAAATCCCAGTCCCAGAGCCAAAGAAGATTTCTCAGCCCAAGCAGGCAGGCAGGAAGGAAAAAAGAAAAACAAGGGAGTGAAAGCTTTCCTCCTCTGACTTTTGTTCTATACCAGCCCTGAGAAATTTATGCCCACCCACATCAGGGAGGGCCATCTACATGACTGAGTTCACCAGTTCAAATGCTAATCTCATCTGGAAACATGGATTAATGTTTAATTGGGGTGTACCAGTGGTCAATAGATTGACATAAAATTAACCATCACACTATACACTCCCACCTGCTGCTATTTGAGCTCAACTTCTCTGATTTTCTTCCCCTTACTTTTGACACTGGCTTGTTATGGGTTTGAAATATAACATAACATTTGGTCATTGCCCTCTAGTTTGACACAGCAGAACCGAGGCTAATAGGCAATCAGTTTTTCCTCCATTTTCTTCTTCCTCCCTGTCTTCCTCTCCTCCTTCCCCCTTCCTTCCATATGTCTTTCTCCTTTCTTCCTTTTTTGCTTTCTTTCTCCTTTGTTCTTTATTCTATCTCCCTCATTCTCTACCTATCTTCCTTCCCTCCCCCCAAATTATTCATGCACTCTAGTGTTTTGATCTAACTGGTACTTAGAGCCCAATGAAGAACTAGATAAGCAAGATATCAGCCTTTAAGCAACTGACACTCAAACACCAAGTAAACAATTTCAAAATTAATGATTTGGCTCTAATCATCAGTGCTATAAAGAAGCAAAGGATGTGATGGGAAAAAATGATAGACCTCGAGACAATATTAAAGGCTGGGCTGTCATCTTCTTGGTGTGCTAGTAAATTTATTACAGTACTTGAAATTTGAAGATTGCATAGAAGTTAGCCAGGTGAACTCTGATGGGAGATGGTTTTTCAGGCAAAGGGAATGACATGTGTTAATGTCCTAGGCAGAAAGACACATAGAGTATTTGAGGAACTAAAGGAAATTCTGTGTGGCTGGAGCTTTTTAGAGAAAGAAGGGAAGGGAATGAGAGGTGAGGTTCCAAAGGATGGTAGTAGCTAAACAATGCAATGTCTTTTGGTTAATTATATGTCTCCTGAAGGAAAGGAAATGGGAGGGATTAAGAAGTACGTTGAGTTCATGGAACCTGACCATTAATGAAGGAAGAAAGAGAGATGAAAAGACAAAACAACTTAAATGAGGCTTTGAGATAATTTATAGAGTTGTACTTACCAGTACTCATTTTATAATCATTAGTGAACAATTGTTTTAAATATTTCAAATTGAACACAACTGTGGTTTTGTTTGTTTTCACTCTCACCTAGAGAATCTGCCTCTATTCTTGACATACAAATCTTGGTTTGCTGAACTGAATTCAGAAGCCTCCTCTAACTGATACATTTTTGGACTTCACATAAAAGTAGAGGAGGATCAAGAGAATGCACAGTATTGTTTGTAGTTCTCTGTTTATAAGAACATATAGCAATCAATGTTTGCACCCCATGGAAATATGGTTTCAATTTTGTTCTTGATATATGAGAAGAGATGTGTTGCCAGCACATATTTATGCCTGCCAAGCCTCTTTTTATTTCTAGAGCGCACAGACATCTTATGAAGTTTTGCTTTCAATTTTTTCAAGTTTAGTTTCATCTTAATGTGATGTACACCTGATAAATGACAGCACTTGTTACAATGATGAGAATACTATCTGGAATGATGTGCCAACAGAGATGGTGGATAGACACCAATTGCCACGAGACTACAAAGAATACCAACTGCTCTCTTATTTATTGGGATTTATAGTGGAATACACTGGCTAACTTCCAAATCTGAACTTTGCATTGATTAGAGTCTAAACAAGGCACAGGATTTGAAGCCAGGTGTTTAGAACTTGTTGCATTTTGAACTGTGCAGTTTACCACCGTATTGAATTAGATAGCAGACAACAATGATTAATAATCATGACCTTGCAGGTTCATTATAAACAAGACTCATGTTCATTTACCCAAAACTTCAAGACCTGAAGTTCACCAACAATATGGCCGTGATTAGCAAAGTATGGCAAACATTAAATAGACTTCAACTGAAACTTGTAAGCAATGCCGAATTTTAATATTGGTTTTCCCTTTCAATTAAAATATTTGCTTAGCACAATCATATTATACAGATGTTTAAAAAAGATACTAAGTACTCTCATTCTTCACCTTTTGGGTTCCCACTCTTTCTCCATAAATACTTTAATTAGTTTCCCATGGTATAAGCTCTCTGAGTTTCTAAAATGCAAGTAACAGAAAATATCAATATATATTCTGACTGTGCTCCCTCTTTTAAACACATAACTTTCTATGGCATGGTTCTTGACATTGCTTTCTTTTCACTTAATGGATCTTGGAAAGCTTTTCTTATCAGTGCTGCTATGGACCAAATGTTGTCTCCCATTCAACTCACATTTGAGTTGAAACCTCATTCTCAAGGTGACAATATTTGGAAGTGGGGCCTTGTGTGTATGTGTGTGTGTGTGTGGGGGGGATGGTTAGATTTAGATGAGGTTATGAAGATGGAGCCCCCATAATGAGACAGTGCCCTTATAAGAAGGGGAAGAGACCAGAGCACCACCACCCCTCCTTCCTCCCTCCCTCTTCCCCCCTCTTTTTCTGTTAAAAAAATTTATTTTCTATTGATTTCAGACAGAGGAAGGGAGAGGGAGAAAGAGAAACATCAATGATGAGAGAGAGACATCTATCAGCTGCCTTTTGCATACCCTCTATTGGGGATCATTCTGGCAACCAGTCATATGCCCTGACTGGGATTCCTGGTGTATAGGACGCTGCTCAACCAACTGAACCACACCAGCCAGGCTCCCCCATCTCTTTCTATCATGTGAGAATATAGTGATAAGGTGACCATCTGAGCTCGGAAAAGGGACCTCACCAGGAAGCAAATCGAATAGTGCTTGGACTTCCCACCCTGCACAACTGTGAGAAATGTCTGTTGTTTAAGCCAGCTAGTCTATAGCATTTTGTTACAGCAGCCCAAGCTGATAAAGTCAGTGCATGTGTTGGGGCATGAGGGTGGCTGCGGAGAGCTCAATGGGGGAAAAAGGAGACATATGTAATATTTTAAACATTAGAGAATTTAAAATTTGGAAGAAATAAAGATGGTGCATAGAGATTCCTTATTATTTTTCATAGTTGCATAGTATTCTATTCCATGGGTATACCATCTCTTAGAAAACGAGTACTTTTTTATGAAAATCTGGTTGTTTCTAAACTGTTGTTATAGGAATGCTGCAGTGGATAGCCATGTACTTGTACACGTCAATTCCTATAATTGTAACTCAGTTCAAAGGGCATATGCATTTGTACTAATTTGTAATCTCTCATTATTTGGCACATTTCTTAAAGGAATATTATGCAAAGTGTTCTTGGATGATTTTAACTTGAGCAGATGACAATGCTGTAGACATTTAAATAATAAAACATATTTTAAAAATGCTATAAAAATGTAAAGCATCAAAATATCTCAGACGCTATAATCCTATATAATAAAACCCTAATATGCAAATCAACTAAATGACTGGTTGTTATGACACGCACTGACCACCGGGGTGGAGGGGGGAGGCATATGCTCAACACAGGAGCTGCCCCCTGGTGGTCAGTGGGCTCCCACAGGGGGAGTGCCACTCAGCCAGAAGTTGGGCTTACTGCTGGTGAGCCCTGGGGCTGTGGCAGGAGTCTCTCCTGCCTCCATGGTCTCTCCCGCCTCCATGACAGCACAAAGGACCCCTCAGGGGATGTCTGACTGCCATCTTAGGCCCATTCCTGAGGGGTCCGGACTGTGAGAGGGTGCAGGCCAGGCTGAGGAACCTCCTCCCCCCGCTCGAGTGTACAAATGTCATGCACCAGGCCGCTAGTAGGTGTATATTCCTCTAAAATATTTTTAGATGTTGGCCTGGGGGAGCAGGAAGACATTTAGAGTGGGATTTTTAGTAGAGTACAAATTCCCTCCTACTGCTTTTAGTTAAGATGAATATATTCTATTTATTTATTATGGTCTTTTTAATGAAGCATACTTAATTAGAATCAATCATATCCTTTTTGTGCTAATGTATTGAGTTAGGTTTGGGTTAGCTGACTTGAAAGAAATACTAGTTAAGATCAATGGCTTTAGAGCTAGAGTTTTAAGCTTAATTTTCACTTCTCCACTTAATTAATTAATTGTCTCACATAACCCCCAATTTCTCAGAGGCATAATTTCCTTATTGGTGAAACAGACACAGAATTACTTTATAAGGTTGTTTTAAGGATTAAATGAGATAATATATGTTAAAGACTCCTATACAGAGTGGGGGGTGGGAAGTAGTTTTATAATTGTTTGTATGGAAAGTAATACAATAATTTATAAATAACAATGCAAGAAGAAACTCCGTGTTTCACATACTCACAACTGTTGCCCCACCCTGTACATATTTATAGATACAAAGTAATGGAGGGGGAAAAAAATGCTCTTTGGTAGGAAGAAATGAATGTGCTTGATCCATTTGTGTATGTTCTACAATTACTCATTCTAATATTTGTATCTGTATCTACATTAGCACATTCCAGAAGGATAAGCAATATTTCTCGTACTGCATTTTCAGAAAAACACATCTGCATGTACTTTACAAATCCGTTGGGGTGCTGGGCTCCCTGTAGTGTAATGCTGTGAGTATAACTCAGGCTGGAAATCTTTCAGGGATAGCATCATAACACAGCCCATGATTTCGTGCGTTACTCGGCTGGCATCGTTCCCGGTGGGGCAGAATAGACACACACAAGAACATAGCTCTTGCAACAGGTTAGGATAAATCATCTGAAAATATGTTAAGACTAGCATGAGTGAGGACAGCCTCCTAATTTTTATTTAAGTGCTTAGTACCATCACTTGATATTAGACGGTGTGTTCAGGAACATGCCACCTGCAAATTCTTATTTCTTTATGAAATCCGCAAAGCTTAACTTTTGAGTAGATGACAAAGAACTCAAAGGAAATGGGGAGAACGGGAAACTTGCAAAGAATGAGTTTTAAACGAGAAGACTGAAATTATCCAGAGAATAATTTTTATCAGCAGTAAATATACTTTTCACCCTTTTCTCTAGATTCACATAAATTTAATAAAGAGAGTAAAAAAAAAATGTGTGCTGGCCTGCACTTTATTATGTAATAATGTTTGCATGGTACCGCTTTTCTGTTTCTCACTTCATCAGAACTGTTTTTCATTTGGTCGGACCTCCTCAGCTGTGACGGTGTCGGAAAAAAAGCATCTGTAGTTGTGCAATCATCTACTGAAAGCTGTTCTGTTTCCATGTAACTATACGTCTCTTTGAGACCAAATGGGAGATGCTTAATGTTAATAAACAAGCAGTTTCTGCATAAGTAAAGGCCAGGCCCTGAAATCTACAGGCTTGATTAATTATTTTTTTTTCTGTGCCAAGCCAAATGGACTCATAAAAGAAGTGATAAAGCCGTGAATTGTACACTTAGTTACAAATGCATTTCGAATAAATATGGTTTCTATTTGTAAATACAAATATCATAGTGCTGTGGGACTCCACCTTCATCCATTACAATAGAGGAAAATAGAAATATATGACTCTTGTGCATAAAACACATTTATACCAAAGTACTGCACCAATGAATAATATGTTTGTCTTTGTTTTAGATGCCAAAAATGTGGCTCAAAGCCCTGGAAGATGTGACCAACTCACCTCCTTTCTGGGCTCTCACTGTCCCCCCTGCCCCAACCTTTAATATTTAATGGGATTAACTGGAAACATTGCATGGTTATTTTCATACAAGTTTTGTATATTTGCATATATTTAAGAATATGATCCTTAAAAAAAGTGGTGGCACTAATTCTACTTCTATGCATGTAGCAACTGGGGACTGTAAAAAAGAAGGAGCTCCAGTAACTATTCTTCCTATTGCTCCGAGGATAACTTTTACTACTGTTTGAATAATTTATTTAAGTATTCTATTTTCCTTTAATTCCTCTCTTTTCTTAGAATGAAACCATAAAGTCAAAGTTGACCACATAAGAAATGGTTCCCCTCGATGGGATTTTGATGTCACAAATTCAACATTTTACTTTAGGATCAAATAGAGGAAGAACTTAAGCTTGGAGGAAGCAAAAGCCTGTTAAATATAAGTAGCTTTGACAATTGTCTGGGATAGTTAAAAGGATTATGAGAAACATATGAAAGGTAATAGATACATGTTTGTTTGACAACAGAGTTCAAAGTTTCTTCTGTTCTGAATGTTCTACTTTAAAAGAGAAAATATAAATTAAATTTGATTTATGGCCCTTTTCCCATTTAACAACAAAAGTTACTTTATAATGATAAGATTCTGGCACACTATTGTCTTCTTTTTAAAAATAAACTTTGTTAAGTGAATGTCTAATAAAAAAATACTTCTTTACTTTAGTGGCATAGAACTTTAAGAATGCTCATTTACAATTAACAGGAAAATATAACTTAAAGTTCAATAGTGCTTTAAGAGAGAAGAGGTCCCATTAAGTAGCTCCACATGTTTTATGAAGTTCTGATAGACTTTAAGTGGCTCATTTGGTAACCACCTTCCACCCAGCCTTGTATTTAATACTTATTATATTCAACTTGAACCCAGCATCTATGCCCCACTAACTTTATAAACACAGGCATATAGACTCCTAAAAAGAAGATGGTGACCAAAACCATCATCACATAAATATCCATATAAATTTTTCATGCATACTAGTAAACTGAAGATTGAATTGAATTCTTAAATCAAATGTTATATCCTCTGTGAAGTTTTCATCAATTAATTTTTTTATTGAATTTATTGGGGTGATGTTGGTTAAGAAAATTATATAGACTTCAGGTGTATGATTCTATAATGCATCATTTCAATACTAGAGGCCCAGTGCATGAAATTCGTGCCTGGGGTAGGGTTCCTAGTGGCTGCCAGATGTCATCCGGGACCCCCTTCCCCAGCTGCTGGCTGCTGGCCATGGCCTTCCTTCATTCCACACTGTCCCCTGGTGATTTGCACACATCATAGCAAGTGATCGAACTCCTGGTCAGTCGAATTCCCAATGGGACACTTTGCATGTTAGGCTTTTATATATATAGATTATATTGTGTGTTCACCACCATAGTCAAGTTTCCTTCCATTATTATTTATCCCCCCCATACCCTCTTCTATCTTTTTTTATTTTATTTTATTTTTTATTTTTATTTATTTATTTATTTATTTCTATTTTTTTTAAATATATTTTATTGATTTTTTTTGCCCCCCTCCCTCCCTCCCACACATCCCCTCCCTCCCCAGAGTTTTGTGTCCATTGGTTGTACTTATATGCATGTATAAAAGTCCTTCGGTTGATCTATTATCTCCCCCAGATCTTCCTCCCCTCCCCACTGTAATTTGACCGTCTGCTTGTTGATTTACTGTCTCTATATCTATATTTTGGTTCATCAGTTTATAATGTTCTTTATTATCCACAAATGAGTGAGGTCATGTGGTGTTTCCCTCTTCTATCTTCTTTAATTTCTTAATTCCATCTCAACAGAGGTTTGTCTAGGTCTTGCTGCTTGGGTAATCCTATGACATTTTCCTTAGCCACACACTGCATGAGCTTGTCTGGACTTCTCCTCTATGTGATTATAAGGTTCTGATAAAACATGAAAAATATCTTTTACTATACACTTGATAAATAAAATACCCCAATTAATGTTATGAGCAAATGAACAAATTAATTCACTAAAAGTAGTTAAGATAAAATTCATTTTGAAATCCCATATAAAAAATAACTTATTCTATGGATGACTATTCTACAATATATAAACCTCTATCTAGGCTCATAAGTTAAAATTCCTTCAATAGCAAAATGAGGACTATAATTTAATTTAACTTGCTATTTAAATATGAAACTATATTAAACATCTGATAAATGGTTCTAAATTCTGAGAGAATTAAATGGATTTCATCTTTATACTTTCCAATAGAGGCCCGGTATACAAAATTTGTGCACGGGGAGGAGGGGGCTTCAGCCCAACTTGCACCCTCTCCAATTCTGGAGCCCTCGGGGGATGCCCAATTGGCAGTTGGACATTCCTCTCGCAATCCAGGACCTCTGGCTCCAAACTACTCCCTCTCCTTTCTTATCCCCTCCTATCACAGCCTATCCTACCCTGAGTCTTGCAGCTGCCTGGGCAGAGAGTGGTAGATGCAGCCTGCCGATCTTGTTGTGACGTGACACTGTAACGGATAATTTGCATAGTTCTCTATTAGTAGTATAGATGGAAGGTATCTGAAGCCAGAAGAAAATAAGAATGGAAAAAATTATTAATAAGAAGATTTCATGACCATAATGTATTTTAAGTACTTTGGAGGTTTTTTGAATGGACTATTTCAATTGTTGGAAGTTTGGAATGCTCCCTTTCTACTTCAAGTAGTTTTTTAATGAAGAGAGTAATAAATAGGTGAAAGCAAATAAATGTGTATTTTTGATATGTTTGGATTTAGGTAATTAATATTTTATACTAGAGGCCCAGTACACAAAATCCATGCATGGGTAGGGTCCCTAGGCCTGGCTGGCAATCAGGGCCACCGGGGCCTTCCTGCTGCCAGTCAGGGCCTTCCTTCATTCCGTGCCACACCCTGGTGGTCAGCACACATCACAGCATCGATTGAATTCACAGTTGAACTCCCGAGGGGACTATTAACATATTAGGCTTATATATATATATATATATATATATATATATATATATATATATATATATATGTTCTCTTATGGCTTTTATTGAGAAGGGAAAATTACATATTTATCTTTCTGTTATATATATATTTTGCAATTGAAAAGAATGCTTTCATTAACCATTAATTAGTCTATTTGGCCCAGCTGGCATGGCTCAGTGGTTGAGCATCAACTTATGAACTGGGAGGTCATGGTTTGATTCCTGATCAGGCACATGCCTGGCTGGGTTACAGGCTTGATCTCCAGTGTGGATTGTGCAGGAGGCAGCTGATCAATGATCCTCTCTCATCATTGATGTCTCTATCTCTCTTTCCATCTCCCTTCCTCTCTGAAATCAATAACAATACTTTTTTAAATAAAATTTTTTTTGAATGTGCTACCTGGACCTTTAATCCCCTTAAAGTAAAAGAATCACAATCACTTAGGTGTCACAAAATCAAAAAATTAAAATATATGCTTATCACTTTCTATTGCTGCTGTCATTCATTGCCTTGAATGTTAAATACTGGAATATCTTCTTTTATTCCTTGGCCACCCTTTTAGAATGACTGAAGCAATTTCTAGTATCAACAGTATTATAGCTGCTCTTATATTTGAACTTAATTCTGTTTATTTGGGTTTAAAACATTTTAAGATCCCAGACACCATATACACTTTGATAAATAACTAATCAAGAGCCTATCATGTTTGATTTAATGTAATAAAAAAGTTCTCAAATTAGCTTAAGTGGAAAAAGAAGATTTATAGGGATGATGCTGGGATGGACCACCTAAACTTCCTAAAGGAAAACGTCAGGAGCAAGGTTAACTGTAGGAATGTCAGAAAGTTTTTGCCTTTAACCAATATTTCTTTTTGAGCACTAGGGACAAGGCTGCTAAAAATTGTGGCATCTCAAATTTGAGGTTCATAATTAGGGAGGAAAGAGAATTTTATCTCTAGCATAAAATCCCAAGGAAGAACTCAGATTGGTTCATCTGGAGGCACATACCTATTCCTGGACCAATTCATATGGCCAGAACTAAAGCAAATTAGGAATAATCCAGCAATAGCATAGCAATTACAAAGAGAAACCAATCATTTTATTTCTTTCACCTTTTATGTATTCTGTAACATTATAAAGATTATAGAAAAAAAGATTTATATCAAGTGTCAAATATTTATAATTTTACTATTAATTTAAAGGTGGGAGTATGTTGTCTGTATAGTATTTAAATATTTGCTCTGGCTAAGTATTATTATGAACAAAAACCATTATTAAGACCAGATGTTAAAGTGAAAATTTAATTGAAATGTTAGAATGTAATAAGTTATGAAATTGTAAAATGAGATGCCAAACCAAGATGAAAATTTTCAAAGAAAATGTCTATAAATGAGCTTCTTGGTTCTAAACCCACCCCCCCATTCTCATTGGAAATATAAATAATAAAAAGAGCAGAGAGGGAGGGGAGACTCATGAAGAGGATTTTTTGAACAAAATTACTCCCTTTTCATCTCAAGTCAAGTAGGAGGGTTTGTAACAGTATTACTCAAAGAGGCTGAGTAATACTGTAGTTAGGGAGTTATAGCAAAATGTAGTCATAGGACAAGGGCCTGGCTAGCTACAGTGGGAGTGAGATGAGGCTCACTCATTGATACAGGCCCACTGTTCTAGATGTATGGGGTCAAGGATGCCTGAGCATTTTATACACATATTATGTGGTTGAGCGAGAGACAGTGTAGATGCTTTATTAGATATTGTACAAGCAGATTCATGAGAGGGAAACCCCCCCCCCCAAAAAAAAAAAAGTTCAAGGTGAATCATCAAACTCCTTATGGCAGAGAAGTAAGCAACTATGGAAATGGAGTACATTAGTCCTATGTAAGGGAACTGCAGATATGAGAACACCTTGAATGGGAGGAGGGTAAAATAGGGCATTCCAAACAAATATGAGAGTTTCCCAGAGGGGAAAGTATTAGCTTTATCTTTAAAATATATATATTTGTATTGATTTCAGAGAGGAAGGGAGAGGAAAAAAGAGAGAGAAACATTAATGATGAGAATCAACAATGGGCTGGCTCCTGCATGCCCCACATTGGGGATCAAACCAAGGCATATGCCCTGACCAGGAATCAAACTGAACCGTGACCTCTCGGTTCCTGGGTGGACGCTCAACCACTGAGCCATGCTGGGTGGGTGGAAAGTGTTAAATTTAAACACCTGCTAGCCCTTGAGAGATAAAAAACAATTTATAACAATGTCAATCAATTAAAATATCCTCTGATATTTTCTCTGGATAGGGGCATCAAAAACCAGTTAGCAAGATGGAGACATAGGAGTGAAGACACAATAGGAAGAGTAAGAAAGATACAAAATGAGTACTCACTCCCTCTTTACTGGTTTCTCACTTACAGCAGGCCTCCAGGCTCCCTCTGGGGAACTGAGCAGAGCTCTAACTTTGAATGAAGTTGAATACTTTTGATTATTACATGAGACTGGTCATTCTAAGTACCAAATCCAGAGAGATCATAGTACATTTTATTATCTGAAAGTGAGAAGAACAATCATGGGGCTACTTGTACTTTATTCCAGAGTCAAAGTGAAAAGCTCTTATCACTGAATAAATATTAAAGGGAAAGTGAGTGGGAAAAATAAGTATATTTCTTATTATAGTCTTTGAGTTCTGTGTCTCCCTCCCCCCCCCCCCCCCCCCCCCCCCCCCCCCCCCCCCCCCCTCCCTCCCCCCTCCCCTCCCTCCCTCCCTTCCTTCCTTCCTTCCTTCCTTCCTTCCTTCCTTCCTTCCTTCCTTCCTTCCTTCCTTCCTTCCTTCCTTCCTTCCTTTTTTAAAAGTAGATATTGTCCATTAACTAAATTAAAATATCAGAGGATATTTTAATTGATTGACATTGTTATAAATTGTTCTTAGCCTATACCTAAGCAGTCAATTCTTGTGATTGGTAGACATTTTTTCCTATTTTATTTGGTTTGATACATAGAAATTCTGTGTACTACATTATTGTGTCTATGTGTATCAATCCATGTATATTTATATTCTTTATCTTTTAATTCATCTGCTGTCCCAATATAATATCAATTATAGGAATAGTTTTGTTGAACTTAAAAATTATTTGAGTGTTAGATTCATATAATAAAAGCAATAGAAAAAAATCAACCACTAATTAGAACTTGCAAAATATATTTTTACAGATGAAAATGAAAAACAAAATGCTGTTTAAATGTTTTAATTGGTTTCAGTTTTACAACTGCAAACCAGATGGGTTCTTTTCAAGTAGTTTACAATGTCTTTGCCGAATAACTGAATTACCAAACCAGCTGTGATTATTAACATTTACCTAAATAGAAAAATATGTCTGCTATTTGTTTGCCAAGGAAGTACCTGCATTGCAAAAGTTTGGCAACAACTCCCAACTGTACTCTTTATAGCATAGTTGTTGTTTTTTTAAGATAGAAAGCAGAGATAAATAGAGATGCAAATATTAATATATTTAAAAATGAATGCTGAGTTAAAATTTTAACTTGTATACCAGCTGTTAGAATCAAGCAATCTCTTGCAGATTCTTCTGATTTTATGATTCTACAATTGTAAAATTTATTTACAATTTTAATGTGAAGAAACTGCTTTTAGACTTATTTAGAATCTTGTTAATAATTCTCCTTAACAGCTTGTTAAAATGTTATATTGTGGAAGCAATTGGTTCTTACAAAAATTTACTTTTTATAGAAGCTGAGGTTTTCTAACTCTAAACTCTTGGCAAATGTAAATTTCTAGATACTCATTGTAATTGGAGTACTGAATACAAATTTAATTCACTTTAGAGACAATTTAGAAAAGATACATTTAAGAGAAAGTAGTGTTGAAGAATGCTGTTTCAGTTCTTTTACCAAAAAGATAAATTATTGGAAAAAACTTTGATTAGAGAATGACTTTATAAGCATTCCATGTCAGTTATTTTCCAATTGGAATTTTCCTTGGTAATTCATTGTTTTGGTAAAAGGATTTGAAACTATTAATTTTTGCCTCACAAGTCTATGATTGGCTAAACATATTTTAAAAATATACATTTTATTGATTTTTTTTATAGAGAGGAAGGGAGAGGGAGAGAGAGTTAGAAACATCGATGAGAGAGAAACATTAATCAGCTGCCTCCTGCATACCTCCTACTGGGGATGTGCCCGCAACCAAGGTGCATGTCCTTGTCTAGAATCTAACCTGGGACTTTTTGTTTGCAGGCCAAGGCTCTATCCACTGAGTCAAACCGGTTAGGGCAGTGATCGGCAAACTGCAGCTCGCGAGCCACATGTGGCTCTTTGGCCCCTTGAGTGTGGCTCTTCCACAAAATACTACAGCCTGGGTGAGTCTATTTTGAAGAAGTGGCATTAGAAGAAATTTAAGTTTAAAAAAGTTGGCTTTCTAAAGAAATTTCAATCATTGTATTGTTGATATTTGGCTCTGTTGACTAATGAATTTGCCAATCACTGGGTTAGGGCAACAATTTGTTTGTGTGTGTGTGTGTGTTTTTTTTTTAATTGATCTGGGTTCATCTTGACTGATCTCAGTGGGACTCTCTTAGACATCTATCTCTTTTTGGCTGAAGGCTCTGAGGAGGCTGGTTGGTGTAGGATGGTCAGCATAGTGATGACAGCTGTTCCTCCAGGTGTTCCTCACATTTCCTTAACAAGTGAGCCTGGGCATGGTCTCATGGTTCTGGTGAAGGAGCAAGAGTAGCAAGAGAGCAAATCCAATGCACAAGGACTTTTCCCGATTGTGTCATGTTTGATAACATTCCATTGGCCAATGAAAGTCTTGTAATCAAACACAGAGTCAAAGAGTGGGCAGAACGCTCTGACTTTGATGGGAAGAGTACAAAATTAGGGCCATCACTGCAGTTAATGGAACATATGTTCTATAGGTTTGCACTAGTCTTTAATAGCATGGGTATAAGAGTAATATGCTAATTAGACCGGGAGACTTTCTGGAGATCTTCTGGATGTCCTTCTAGACAAAACCGAAGTTTGGCCGGCCTGCAAACCGCCCCCAAATGGCCTTCAGCCCTTTGCCCAGGCCGGCCATGTCCCCCAGTGGGGATCCTCATTCCACTGAGGGCTTGGCCAGCCTGCAAATTGCCCTCAGCCCCTTGCTCAGGCTGGTTTTGCCCCCTAAGGGTTTCCCTGATCCGGGACCCCCTTCAGGGCAGACCAACCTGCCCCCACCAATGCACCAGGCCTCTATCTTTACTAATAAAAGGGTAATATTCTAATTAGACTCAGATACCTTCCAGGAGACCTTCTGGACATTGATTCTATTTTTAAAAATTCTTTAGTTTTTAAAGTATTACATATGTCTCCTTTTTCTCCATTGACTTCTCTCCAGCCACTCCCAGCCCGCCCCCAGCACATGCCCTCACCCACTAGTGTCTGTGTATGTTGGTTATAATTACTATATGCATGCATACAAGTCCTTTGGTTGACCTCTTACCCCTACCTCCATCCTCCTCTGCCTTCCCTCTGAGTTTTGATGGTCTGTTTGATGCTTCTATGATTCTGGATCTATTTTTTCCATCACTTTATGTTGTTCATTATATTCTACAAAATGAATGAGATCATGTGATATTTATCTTTCTCCGACTGGCTTATTTTGCTTAGCATAATGCTCTCCAGGTCCATCCATGCTGTTGCAAGTGGTAAAAGTTCTTTCTTTTTTTTACAGCAGCATAGTATTCCATGTGTAGATGTACCACAGTTTTTTAATCCATTCATCTTTTGATGGGCACTAAGGCTGTTTCCAAATCTTAGCTATGGTGAATTGTGCCACTATGAACATAGGGGTGCATATATCCTTTCTGATTAGTGTTTCTGATTTCTTAGGATATATTCCTGGAAGTGGGATTACTGGGTCAAATGGGAGTTCCTTCTTTAATTTTTTGAGAAAACTCCATACTGTTTTCCACAGTGCCTGCACCAATCAATGCTGCAATAAAAATCTGTGTACATATAGCTCTATGCATGCATATATATATATATATATATATATATATATATATATCCCTAACCATTATATATTACATTTAATATATATTTTAAATGTAATTATGCAACTTTAAAAATACAAAAATATGTTCTCACCACTGAGATAATGTAGCTCTTCATAGTGTTTTAAACTTTCTGAATATCTTCTTTGCTGGTTTTAAGAAAAGGAAATAGCTGGAGCTCTATTATTTATTTTCCTCTATTTCCAGAGGCAACCACTACTCTGAAGTTGGTATGTGTCATTCCTGTGGGCTTAATATGCTTATTATATTTGTAAAACTATGCTGCTGTTTTGAATTTGATAATTTTTAAATCTGTGTTACCATACTACACTGATATGTTTATTCATGCAGCACTACACTGCATACGTTTCTGTAGCTTCTATTTTTATTCAAAATTATGTTTTTGAGATTTAGCCACATTAATATATGTAGATTTATTCCAACAATTTTAACAGCTATATAATATTTTCCCACTGCATAAGTAAGCCATTTATAGGGAGGCAATTTTATTTTTTCAAAGTTTTGTTGTTGCGAAGACTGCTCAGTGATCATTCTTGCTGATACTTCTTTGTGCATATATGTGAAAGTTTGTCAAGGATAGAAACCCAGTTTAGTAGAGCATATGCATCTTGTTTTGACTTTTTATAGTCTCTCCAGGAATGTAGTAAATAACTTATCTTTTCTTATATCTCACAAAAATTTGATATGATCTGACCTAAAAGTTTGGGTCCATCTGATGATTCTGAAATTGTAAATCAATGCTACTTGTATCTGTATTCCTGTGATTTTAAGCATATTTTTATATGCTTATTTTCTATTCTTGTTCCTATATTTTTCCATATGAATGTTTGGATCTGCATGTTAGGCCCCACAAAAACCTTGTGAATTGAAATTGCATTACTTTATAGATTGATTTTTGGGGGGACTGTCATATTTTTCTTATATATGATTGCTGTATATACACATGTTATAGCATTTCTTTAAGAATTTTATATGCCTTTGAATAATGTTTTACTATTTCCTCCATAAAAGTTGTTGTACCTCATTTATTGGATTCATTCTCAGGAAATTTATGATTTTTGTTACTCTTGTAGGTGATACCTTTTTGAAGTACATATTTCTTTTTGTTATACAAGTAAATTGACCATTATTGATTTTATATATGGAGCTCACATTAAAAAAAAAAAAACCCCACAAAAACCAAAAATCAATAATTCTCTCAAGCTTTATTTTTGTATTTAAGCATTTTCAGAAAACTAATATTTAAATTATCCTTATATTTTTATTTTTATTTTCTCACATACTTGTGAATATATTGCTGCTATTTGTACCTTCTGACTTTGGCTCATTCTGCTTTCTTTTGAATTTTTATTTTTGTATGAAGTTATATCTTTATTCCTTTTCATTCTTTAAAAATTTCTTTAACACTTTAAATAAATACCTGATAAAATATGAAACTATAGAATATTTCTAATTTTCTTCCCTCAAATAGAATACAGATAACCTGTACGGCCAAGCTTCAGCTCCTCCTACCAACAGAGAGTGTCTGTGGTTAGGGGGCTCATGAAGGTAATGCTTGAGTATGATCTTGATGAAGCTCAGTCATCATTCGAAAAGAATTCAATCACTGCCACAAAGGATCTGGACTGTCTTGAGGAAGACCTTGACTTTCGTCAAGATCCATTGACTGCCACTCAGTCAATGTGGTCATGGTTTATCATGGGGACATAAAAAGAAAGAACAAAGATGATTCTACCAAGAATAAAGCATAGCCAAAACCGGTTGGCTCAGTGGATAGAGTGTCAACCTGCTAACTGAAGGGTCCCAGGTTCGATTGTGGTCAAGGGCACATACCTTGGTTGTGGGCACATCCCCAGTAGGAGGTGTGCAGGAGGCAGCTGATTAATGTTTCTCTCTCATTGATGTTTCTTGCTCTCTATCCCTCTCCCTTCCTCTCTAAAAAAATCAATATATATTAAAAAAAAAAAAAAAAAGAACAAAGCATAATCTGGCAAAAAAAAAAAAAAAAGTTTAGTCTACTCTCATAATTATTCCATGATTATAATTCAGTCTGGAGAAAGAATTAAAACCTAACACTCTTACCCAATACAAAGTGTCTCTCTCCCAGGCTTTGTGCCTGATCTAGATTGGGAAACGTGGAGGGGAGAAAGAGGTTCAGTGTTTCCTTCCCTATATCCTACCTCTCCCTTCCTTCTTCCTTTCCATTAATAGTTACTAAATAATAAATTATATTGGAATATTCCCCATTTGCTTAAAAATTTCCCCGTGTACAAATATTGTCATTGCTCTCGGATAGAAGATAAAAAGTTTTACTTGGCAAGAAGTAAGTTTTTCTTCTTTCCCTGACAGTCCATTGATAGCATTCAGTTTTCTTATAGACGTTTAAACAAGGTATCCATGGAAAATGGTGTCGTTTGGAAACTCCCTGGAGTCACTAAATTAAAAATAAAAATCCCTGATGATTTGATATGGGCCCATTACCAAATGGGTAAAAATTTACCCATATACACAGACAATGGTTTGGTGATAGGCCAAGGTAAGTGGGGTTGGGAACTGGGTAGAGGTGCAAAGGGAGGGGGAAATGGGGCATCTGTAATAATTTCAACAATAACAATAACGTTTAAAAGAGGGAAAATAAAGTTTATTGAAAGACATAAAAGGAGACATGAAAATAAATAACATGATTCTGAAGATGAAAGAAAAAAGTAAATTGCATCATTTCTCTTTTTTTGTCCTAATCTGTTCCAAATAATGTTCTAGCAGCAATTATTCTTTATAGTGTACAAACTGATAATGAAATGTTACAGAAAGAATTATTGTTAGCAATGAGGCTTTTACCCCAAATTATAATTTTTATTTTCATTTAATATTTCCTCACAATATCTATTTCTTCTGGATTCCTATTTCCTATTTCAAAGCCATCTTTTTATCTTGGAAAACACATCAAAATGCCTAAGGTTTCTGGCATTCATAACAAAAATTTGTTTTAAATTCAGTATCTTTCATCAACATTGGAAAATAGATTTGTGTTCCTGTAACCACTTCATATTAAATCTAAAAATAGGATAGTCAGTGAAGGGGAGAGGTTTAAAAAGAGATGCACTTAGCTGAGCTAAACCTTTGAAATATGAATTAAGAGACTACACAAGTAAGGTGAAATTTTTCAAAGCTTCTGAAAAATTAGTCTTACAACCCATGGGACAGATGAAACATACACACACAAAATCAACGAAAATAGTGCAGTTTCCAAAAGTTTGTGAGATTCTGTATCTCACAAATGATGAACGGCTTCATGACAGAAGTATTTTGAAATTACAAAATTTTTTGGCAACTGTATTGCATCTGGCAGATTAAAATTTTTAATTTAACCATTATTATAATCAACATAATTTTTAAGTGTCTAACAAAGCAATATGTCAAAAACTTATTTTGCAAACTATGAGATTCTACCTACTGTTAATTATTGTTAACATTTGTTCTCATGTTTTGCTAATGAGCACAAAGACACAAGTCAGTAACAATCTTATAAATGATTCATTTCATGTATAATGATTTTAAAATGTTTATTCACAGAAATACATTAACTAGTAACATATACCATATGTATACATTAGTATAATTTATGAAAAGCAAAATCAAATGTTTTCTTAAGATTGTTTCAAACATCAAAGGATACTGTCAATTTTAATTTTTTCTAGTGTAAATAATTTTCTTAGAGAAATATTTTAGTGACATTTATTCAGTAAACATTTTAAGTTATATTCAGTATTAATTAGCTAAAATATGAAATATCTCATTTCTTTTTCAAGTATGCTTTTTACAGAAAATTGAACAACATTTAAAACAATCAAAAATTTCAATCCCATATCTAAAAACCATGTTCAGATTTTGGTATATTTTTCCCAGTGTTGTGTGTGTGTGTGTGTGTGTGTGTATGCAAGCATATTTTCTAATATTCTGCAGATCATATTACATTTACTTTGGTATATAGGTATTTTTTTTTTTTGCACTTGTCATTACCATGGGACTTCTTCTAGGCTATTGCTATTTTTCATGTTATTTTTAATATTGTCATAACAACTGAATGCATATACCCAAATTTATACATTAGATATTTTAAAAAATATTTAAAAGTCTCTATTCATAAAATGTATTTTATACTTAGAATAAATTTCTTTAGGATGGATTAGGAAAAAAAGGAGCCACTATTTAAAAGACTACCTTATCAGATATTGAGATGTCATCAACAAAAAAGACAAAAATTCTCAATAGCTTAATATAATGATAATTATTTCTTATGTACACTAACTTTTAAGAATAGCATGAGATGGAGTGGTGATGGCGAGAATTCTTCAATAATTTTCCTTGAACAAATTTTTTTTGTCTTTCCAAAATAAACAGCAGTATCAAAGGGACTTTGACCTCTGCAAATCAGGACTAAAATTACATCAGGAGGAACATGTGAGATAAAGAAAAGGAAGTATTTATCCTTCTGGTGTCAATACTACTCCTGTCCAGATCTTTTTTAGACTCCTTTACTTGCCCTGGATTTGGAGCTAAGGGCTGTCCACACTTAAGGCATTTCGGATTTGGGAAGTTTCTTGCTTTGGGAGTTAGGGTTTCAATAGTGGCCTTGTCATTTTTAACCCTTTGAATCAAAGGAATTTAAATTACTAAAGACAATTTTTTTTAAAGGATAACATTTTGAAAGTTTAGGTTGTGACAAAAATTTTCCAATGTTTTACTCTGGAACTCCTTAATATTGTACATAAAGGTGAAAGTCTTTTAAAAAATAAGGTAATGTGTAGGACATGCTTTATTATGGACAGCATTTAGAGTCCACTTAAGTGGTCATGAATTTAAATTGAGGCCAGATCCAGACCTATCCGTTTCTCTTAAGGCACTATCAGTGCACAGACACAGCATAGGGAGGATTGATATTTCAGTTTAAGCAGGGCTGGGATTTGTAAGGTGAGTATGAGAAAAAAGAGAATAGCTAGAGAGCTGAGAATAAATGCAAGGGAATATTAGAATGGTGCACAATAGACTGTGGGGGTGGGGTAGGGTAGGGTAAGGAGTAGAGAAAGGTTAGGATGTGGTAGAGATCGAAAGAGAGAGGACAGTGATCCCAATGGAATCCACAAATTATTATTTTAAAAAATATATATATTTTATTGATTTTTCACAGAGAGGAAGGGAGAGGGATAGAGAGTTAGAAACATCGATGAGAGAGAATCATCGATCAGCTGCCTCTTGCATACCCCATACTGGGGATGTGCCCGCAACCAAGGTACATGCCCTTGGCCGGAATCGAACCTGGGACCTTTCAATCTGCAGGCCGACGCTCTATCCACTGAGCCAAACCAGTCTCGGCAGAATACACAAATTATTGCAATTTGGATAATGGAGAGAGTTCAGAAGATTGGAGATGAGGCTGAAGAGTGAGATGATTGGATTGAGAATATGGAAGGGCATGGTGTTTGGGAATGGCAAGGCTTAGTGTATGACTGCAGGTGTAAGTGGCTCATGGAGTTACAGAAAACTGGAATTGCTCAGAGAGTTTGGAGTCACATTTCATTCACTAGTGAGTTCAGAGGAAAATGAATTCAAATTCTAAGCAGAGCTACAAACAAAACTTCCCTTTTTATTAAAGAGCCAACCCTATGTGTGCTTAATGGTTATCTCACTGATGGCCTTGAACACAACACAGTTCTATCCAATTAAAAAATATACCTGCCATGGCATTGGGAGTATGTGGGTATCTAGTCTCTGGCCTATAAGGTCAGACAGCTATATTTATCTTCCTCATTATTCAAGCAGGCTAAAGCAGGCTAGAAAGCAAAGTTGTTGTTGTTGTTATTTTAGAATAACAGAGAATTCCAAACAGTAGTTTTACAAAATAGGGGTTAGCCTTCTCAGTGGGATGAAAGATAAGATCACTGAGGAGGTGTTGGAAGGATCACTGAGGAGGTGTTGGAAAAGCTTGTCTGTGTGGTTATTGAAATCAGAATAATTACTAGAGGCATAGGATTAGCGATGCAATGAAAATCGCAATGATCTCAGACCAATCCTGAGACTAAGCAATGCCAACATGGTCTGAGTACTGGTTAGAAATGCAAATTCTCAAAGTCCCCTTAAGACTTCTTGAAGGAGAATCCCCAGGGGTGGTTGCTTCCCTTGATGGGCCATGAAGTTTGAGAACTATCTATGCAATAGCTTAGATAAGAGAAAAGTTAATGGCTTGAAGTAGCAAAGTTTTCAAAGAGGTAGGTAGTATATTTAAACTACGCCTGAAGTCATTTCAAGGTTCAGCAGCACAGGGCCTTAAAATGAAAGGGAGTCTCATTTATAAAGAACAGACTCACGAAAAGACTTCAGGGAAGAATCAAACGGGAATTCTGTAAAAGTGTAAAGGGTTAGCTGTTACTATCCGAAAACCATGCCTTGCCAGGAAGACACCGGTTCTTCAGGAATCCTGATACAACATCACAAGCTTCTTTCAACTCACCTACTTTTTAAGTCATCACTTTGGGCTCAGTATAGAGTGGGAGCTTGGAGAGCAGGCGTGGCTGCCCTGGCACACCCATACGTTCCACAGTTTTCCGACATCTCTATGAAACCTGGGAGAGATGATGCCTCAGCATTGGTGTAGGTAGGACATCGGGCCGTTCCAGGAGGCGTGGGCCCTTTAAGGACAGCGATCAAACAACTTCAGGCGGCCCCGGGGGCGGGGCTAGCGCGGTGACGTCACTGCCGGGCGCCGGGCGCGCTTTTTCGGCGGCGGATTCAAACGCCGGGGCCGGGATCGCGGTCGGAGGGAACTCTACATCGGCGGGCCTGTGTCCGCTCTGCCCGCGGCGGCCGGCTGCTCCTGCGCGGCGCCGGGGGGACCCCGAGGGCCGCGGCGGCGGTGCCTGACGGGGAGGCATGGCGGTGGCGGCCACGCTCTCTCAGAGGAAGCGGGTCAAGCGCAAGGCTCCCCGCGGCTTTCTGCGGCGCGTCTTCAAGCGGCGGAAGCCTCACCTTCATCTGGGGACCAGGTGCGACTTGCTGGTGAGTCCTCTGCCTGTGGGGGCTTGCGGTGGGGCCGGGGCAGGTCGGGGAAGTCACCCCCCACCCCCATCTTTTATTTTGGGTCCTCGGACCATCTCGTTCTTCCGGGCCCGTGTTTAGGGCGCGTCCCGCCCAGAACACAGGGGTTTGCTCGGATCCTGGCGCTTGGAGGCCACTGACATGGAGCGATCGGTGCCATCATTTATTTATTTATTTATTTATTTATTTATTTATTTATTTATACATACATACATACATACATACATACATACATACATACTCTAGAAGGCTATTAGCCAAATCAACGTAAGGAGAAAACTTACGTTGGCGTTAGGTTCCTGCTTATCGCTTTTTCCATATCGCTGTTCAGGAGCACAATATGGAACTGAGTGGAGTGTACTTGCCAAAGGAAGAAAGATAACGGCCGTTTATGAATAGATTTTGGAATTCGGGCCGGGTCATTTTTAAAAATATATTTTATTGAATTTTTTTTTTTTTTTTTTTTTTTTTTTTTTTTTACAGAGAGGAAGGGAGAGAGATAGAGAGCTAGAAACATCGATGAGAGAGAAACTTGGACCAGCACCCTCCTGCACCCCCCCCTCCCCCCACTGGGGATGTGCCCGCAACCAAGGTACATGCCCTTGACCGGAATCGAACCTGGGGCCTTTCAGTCCACAGGTTGAAGCTCTATCCACTGACCCAAACCGGTTTCGGCCATTTTTTAATTTTAACTATTGTAAAAGGCATTACTGACATGCCTTTTTACCTCGTTAACCGAATATATTGCCTTGTTTTCTCCGCTTTAGCTTGCTTACTATCGAACCCCGATTCAGAAAGGTAATTTGTAAGTAGTTTGCTCTCAGCTGCGAATTCGTTTTCCTGGACAGACATGAACGTCTGTTAATTCAATTTCCAAGCCAAACCTCTCTCTGACTCATAATGCCTGTAGCATCATGCTTAAGCTAGCCAATAGCCACCACCAAGCCGCTGTGAAATAAATTCGGAGTTTTCATGTACAGTGCCTGGACCATACACCCCTCTGGCAGCATGAACACTGTCTTCCTCTAGGTTTAAACCGTGGGAGACGCCTAAGGTTTGTTACAAGAGCCGGTTGAGTGAAGGAGACATTATAAGTGGGTACCTAATTTTCAGGAGATCAAGGTCAAGAATCGTAGCTAACAAGGACATTATAGAATTGTCTTCATTTTTCCTTTATTTGGTCTCTGAAGCCAAAATAAACATTTAAAAATATTTTATTGATTTTTTTTTTTTTTTTTTTTTTACAGAGAGGAAGGGAGAGGGATAGAGAGTTATAAACATCGATGAGAGAGAAACATCAATCAGCTGCCTCTTGCACACCTCCTACTGGGGAAGTGCCTGCAACCAAGGCACATGCCCTTGACCGGAATCGAACCTGGGATGTTCTACCGACTGAGCCAAACCCGTCAGGGCCAAAACAAACATTTTTGTTTCTGGCTGGAAAAAAATAGCCCATTTAACACCTCCTATCCTCCTTTTTCTTGTTCCTGTCTTAGATCCCATAAGAAAAGACAATATCTATTCTATTTTGTAACCATCACCCCCCTCTCCCCCCCAGTGGTGATGATAAAGGTGGCACAGGTGCTTTGGGTTAAAGTGAAATTGATTTACAAGCCATTTTTAGGTCATTTTTTTCCTGCAGTTTTCATTGGTCCTGGGGTCCCAAGTGGGTGGGGAAGAAATGTACCTGCTCAAGTCTATCTAGGAGACTGTTAGATAGGTTGGCAAAAATTTCTCAGTAATCAGCTTCCTCTTCCATTCACACTGTCTGCCCCAAAGTGACTCATGGACAGCAGGTGGGATCCAGCAGGAAAGAAGGTGAGCTGAAATTCCGAGCATTCTCACAGGAAGGGGAAATGAGTTTCTTTAGGCCACTATCTCTTCTTAGGTCCGAATCTGTTCTTTGGCTTTTGCTTGCTCTCCTCCACTCTGCGTGTGTGCCATGCATCACCCTGGTTTCTTTGCTTAGGGTTTTCTGCTTGCCGTTGACACTTCATAATCTTACCCAGCAGATGTCCCACATCATCCATAAACCTTTCTACAGTTCAGGCAGCTTGCTATGACCTTTTCCCCCCCCCCTGAATTTTGATAGCAGAGAAGGTGTACATCATATGGTTTAGCTATTGGTAATTTGACACTGTTCACTAGGAATTTTATATATCAGTTTTGTCTCCTACTGTGGTAATGCAGCTTTCTTCAGGGGAAGGAACTATACATATCTCTTTTTTGTGTCTCCCATTATCTTTAACACAAAACTAACCTACTTTTCTGTTGTGTTTTGTACAGTGTATATGGTATTTCTTCTGCCTGAAGATAACCTCACTCCTCTCAGCACACTCCAGTTCTTTCAAAACCCAGTTCACATACCACTTCCTCAGTGAAGCCTTTTTGAATCTCCCTAAAAGGATTAACTCTATTTTACTCTGGCATCTACTTGATTTCTTTATAGGTTTGATTCTGCCATTGGCCTGGGGAGTTTGGAAATACTTTATTCCTAATGTTTAATGTAACACCTTGAATATTGTAAGTTTACAATTAATAAATATGGGACTGCATGGAAAAGAGACTTATTTTTGACAGTCTACCCTTTTGTAGACTCTTGTTTTATATTTTTATTTTTCAATCTAGATTCACAAGAAGTGGCAAAATAGTAGAAATTACTTATGTATCTTTTATCCAGCTTTCCACAATACTAACAACTTACTTAACTACAATCCTTGTGGAGTTTTGAATTTTGTTCTGTCTGCTTATAATCTATTTTAAATAATTTCTTAAAAGGTGACTTAAAGATTACTAATAGTAGATATGATTTTTTTGATATTGTTAGATAATAAGTAATGACCTTTGTATATATACTCTTCAACTCAGTAAATCTTCAGAATTTCAATTATTACCTTTTTTTGAATAGGTCTTTCAAATACCTGATTAAAAAAATTTTTAGCCTTGGATTATAGATTGAAAGATGATTAGCCTTAAATATGTTGTTTTGATTTTAGATTTTGGGAAAATTTTACATACATAAGTTATTTGGAATCAGAAGCAGGAATATTTGTTACTTAATAAAGTTCTACATAAATTGTGATCTAAGGATTCTTTACAATAATGCTATTGTCTATAGCCTTTGGTTAGCCTTACATGGTCTTTTTCAATAACTGTCTCATTTGTATGGAATCTAAGATGGGCCTATATTAAAATAGATTCTGTTACTTTAAAAAATAATTTATTTAATCATAATACTAAATTAGTACAACATTACATTTTGTTATCTTTTATTTTTAAAAGCCCTTATTTTGGAACATCAATATTTTAAAAATCCTTTTGAATTTTCTCTTTTAAAGGTGCATCTGAACTGTTTACTGTTTATTCGTCGACTGGCAGAAGAGTCCAGGACAGATGCTTGTAAGAATAAGTGTGGAATCATTAAAGACCAGCATGTACTGGCTGCAGCAAAGGTAAGGCCTGATTTATTTATTTTTTTAAAATATATTTTTACTGATTTTAGGAAGGAAGAGGGAGAGAGAGATAGAAACATCAATGATGAGAGAGGATCATTGATCAGCTGTCTCTTGCACACCCCACACTGGGGATCAAGCCCACAGCCCGGGCATGTGTCCTGACCTTCTGGTTCATAAGTCCACACTCAACCCCTGAGCCACGTTAGCCAGACGTGAGGTTTTTTTTTTTCTTGAATGAAAATTGATTTTAAAAGTACCACTTGGTTCATCACCTCTGCCTGATTTAGACTTTTTTATTCAGCTGTGTCTACTCAGTTGATACTTAGCTTTTCATGTTAATGGATTTAATTAAGGAGTCAGATTTTCTTTCTCTCTTTGGATCGCTGATGCAAATATTCATGGCCACTGATTTATTACTGTTTATGGGAAAATTAATATTTGGCTGTAATATGTAGGATTTGTAGTGGGCTATAGATAGTTGAGAAGGTTATCACCTTGAAATTTATCAAACTTTTCTTCTTGATCATTTTGCTTTTCTAATTGCCTATTTGTTTTTCTAACTGTATTTTGCGTGACTTATGACTCAAATTACTTATAAAAACAGAGAGATTGCTTCTTCCTGGTAGTTCTATATAATATGAGAGTAGGAGGCCTAGGGCAGAGTTTTTTCCAAATATATTCCGGAGGTCATTTCCACTTGATGTTAGTAGATGCCCCACCATGAAAAGCTTCTGGTGTCAAGATACATTTAGATAACATACTATACCTCCTTGAATAGTCACAATGTTATTATGTATATAGAATCTGTTACTATAAGAATATGCAAGAAATTGGCAACCATGGTTGAATGGGAGCGATGTGGGAAAGAGACTTACTTTTGACACTGTATGTCTTTGTACACTTTTGTTTTGAAATAATTATAAACTGACTCACAAAAAGTGCATAAATAATATAGAGAGTTCCATGTACTTTTTGTTCATCTGCACAATGTTAATATCTTTATATAACTACATATTAGAGGCCCAGAGCATGAAATTCGTGCATTGGGGAGGGGGTGGGGGAGTCCTGCATCCTCTCTAGTCTGGGAACCTCTTGGGGGATTGCTGGCTCCTAACCTCTCACCTGCCTTCATGCCTGATCGCCCCTAACCACTTTGCCTGCTTGTCTGCTTGCCCCAACTGCCCCCCCCACCAGCCTTCTCACCCTCATCTGCCCCCCCCCCCCCCCCCGTTGCCAGCCTGATTGCCCCCAGCTGTCTCCTCTTTTTCCCTCCCTTTCCCCCACCAGCCTGCTCATCCCCAACTTCTCCCCTGCTGGCCTGCTTGCTTGCTTCTTGTTTTCAATTGCCCTCAACTCCCCGCTGGCCTGATCACCCCCAACTCCCCTCCCCTCCTGGCCTGATCATCCCTATCCACCTCTGCCTTGGCCCCACCAACATGGCTTTGTTCAGAAGGTCTCCCTTTTATTAGCATATTACCCTTTTATTAGTATAGATAGTTATGTAAAGTTATAAAAGGTTATGGGAAATATAGCAGTAAAGAAACTTGTTGAACTCTGTTTAACTTAGCATTTTGGAAATGTGAATACATAATATACTCAGCATTTTGTAAATTCATTTAAATACATAGTACTTTTGTAGTATCCATACATCAAACAGAGAAATACTAACTTAGGATACAGACCTATTTGGTGGCATATGTGCAAGCCTAGAAATGTTCGGACCTTGGAAATTTTTTTTAGGGTTTTCAAATTTTCTTAAAGTTATAAACATTATAACAAGATTCTAGTCCATTAAAGTCAGTTTTTCTGTAGGTGAATCAGTGTTTACGAGCTTGAAGAAGGTATGTATTTTAAATTTAGGGTTTGTTTTTATTAACAAATGGTAGGTATGCTTAACCTAAAAGTAGGTAAGTTCTTTAAAAATATTTTGGATATATTCTGGTCTAATGCTTCTCATCTTTTAAGATTAAAGACCTGTTATTTTATTTCTGTCACGGACTATTATGTTTTGAAAATTGTCTATCTAACAAGCTTTTCAGTGTTAGATGACTAGTCTTGGTCTTTAAATTGATATAATTCCAGAACAAATGTAGGAAATATGGTGTTGCAATGGGTTTGTATTGTTTTCTAGTTGTTAAATGCTCAATTTATAAATAAGATTTTAGAAGTTTAGAACATTCTGTAACTCTTACGATTACTAAATTGTCTACAAATGTTGGGAACCATTAATATGGACACTTTTGGCTTACAATTGAAGAAGTTAACATCTAGAACTGACTATAAAACCAGATTTTGAGAATCTACACGATTTACATTATTTGAGAGAAGTAGAAGTCTCAGACCATTTATAAGGCAAAAAGATTCCCTTATCATCTTCTGTATTGGGTTTTATACATTCAGAGTCTTCCATATTATAAACATAGGAATATTTAATTTTTTTGTTGAGGATTATGTTTTATTTGCTATAGGTATAATATGAATCTTCATATTTTTCTCTCCTTCACAGGTAATGCTAAAGAAGAGCAGAGGTTAGAAGTCAAAGAACACAGTTTTGAACTTTATATGATGAATTTTTTTATTTTAGTTGATAACAGATCATGAAAGCACTTTTTACATATTAGTTAATATTGTGTATTAAAATATTGGCTGCTTGGGGGATGTGTGCATTTGTGTATTCTTTTACTAGCATTGAAACATCTCAAACAGTATCTAACTTTATTTTTTAGGAATATGGACTCAAGTTCATTTTACTTTTGTTTGGTTAGTATTGTGCAAATGTTTTGTATATTAAAAATGAAATTTTACTATGAAGTAGCCTGAAGGGATGTATTTCTTGAAATTAAGCTTATAAGTATTTACCTTTACATACTGTTAACTATGGAATTAATTTAACCTTTGAAAAAGTACAATGCGCAATCAAATCTAGTTCCATTTAAATAATTTTAACTCCTTTTTTAAAAAAAATAAATTCTTTCTTGTTGAAAGTATTACATATGGCTCCTTTTCCCCCCATTGACCTCTCCCCAGCCACTCCCACCCCCAGCACATGCCCTCACCCCCTTACTGTCTGTCCAGTGGTTATGTTCTTGTGCATGCATACAAGTCCTTTCGTTTGGTTGATCTCTTACCCTGCCCCTCTTCCTTCTGAGGTTCCATGGTCTGTTCGATGCTTCTATGACTCTGGATCTATTTTTGTTCATCACTTTATGTTGTTCATTATATTCCACAAAATGAGTGTGATCATGTGATATTTATCTTTCTCTGACTGGCTTATTTTGCTTAGCATAATGCTCTCCAGGTCCATCCCTGCTGCTGCAAGTGCTAAGAGTTCCTTTTTTTTTTTTTTTTTTTTTTTTACAGCAGCGTAGTATTCCATTGTGTAGATGCACCACTGTTTTTTAATCCATTCATCTGCTGATGGGCACTTAGGCTGTTTCCAAATCTTAGCTATGGTGAATAGTGCTGCTTTGAACGTAGGGGTGCATATATCCTTTCTGATTGGTGTTTCTGATTTCTTAAGATATATTCCTAGAAGTGGGATTACTGGGTTAAATGGGAGTTCTATTTTTAACTTTTTAAAATATATTTTTATTGATTCAGAGAGGGAGAGAAAGATGGAAACATCAATGATGAGAGAGAATCATTGATCGGCTGCCTCCTACCTGCCCCATACTGGCGATTGAACCCACAACCTTGGCATGTGCCCTTGATCTGAATCAAACCCAGGATCCTTCAGTCCACAGGCTGACATTCTGTCCACTGAGCCAAACCAGCCAGCGCCCATTTTTAATTTTTTGAGGAAACTATACTGTTTTCCACAGTGATCGCACCAGCCTGCATTCCCACCAGCAGTGCACCAGGGTTTGTTTTTTTTCTCCACATCTTCGCCAACACTTGTCATTTGTTGATTTGTTGATGATAAACATTCTGGCAGGTATGAGGTGGTACTTCATTGTTTTGGTTTGCATCTCTTGGATGATTAGTGACTGACCATTTTTTCATATGTCTCTTGGCCTTCTGTATGTCTGCTTTCAGAAAGTGTCTATTTAGGTCCTTTGCCCAATTTTGATTGGATTGTTTATCTTTTAAGTTGTATGAGTTCCCTATAACTTTTGGAGATTAAAGCCTTATTGGATGTAACATTGGCAAATATATTCTTCCATGCAGTGGACGCTCTTGTTAATGGTTTCTTTTGCGGTTGCAGAAGCTTTTTATTTTGATGTAGTTCCATTTGTTCATTTTCTCCTTAGTTTCCATTGTCCTAAGAGATGTGTCAGTAAAGATATTGTTACACAATATGTCTATATTTTGCTGCCTATGGATTCTTCCAAGGTTTTTATCGTTTCCCATCTTATGTTTAAGTCGTTTATCCATTTTGAGTTTATTTTTGTGTATGGTGTAAATTGGTGATCTAGTTTCATTTTTTTGCACGCATCTGTCCAATTTTCCCAATACCATTTATTGAAGAGACTGTCTTGACTCTGTTGTATGCTCTTGCCTACTTTGTCAAATGTTAATTGAGCATAATAGCTTGGTTGGTATTGCAAATGTTTTGTATATTAAAAATGAAATCTTACTATATGAAGTAGCCTGAAGAGATGTATCTATTGAAATTAAGCTTATAAGTACTTACCTTTACATACAATTAACTATGGAATCAATTTAATCTTTGAAAAAGTACAATGTGCAATCAAATGTAGGTCCATTTAAATAATTTTAACCCTTTAATGCCTTTGTGACCTGCATTACTTCCTGAGTTGTACTTTATGGTATTTATATACCACAGTTTTTGTACAACTATTCACCTACTGAGGGCCATTTGGTTATTTCCAGTTTTTTACTATTACAACTAAAGCTGCTATAAACAACCACTTACGAGTTTTTACACAGATACAAATTTTCATTTCTGTGGGATAAATGCCCAGGAGTGTGATTATGGGTCAAATGTGATTATGTTTACTTTTTAAAAAAGAAGTAGCCCAACTGTTTTTCAGAGTGACTATCATTTTTTATTCCCATCAGCTGTTTATGAAAGATCCACTTTCTTCACATTCTCATGAATATTTTATTTTAGCTGTTCTCATTGGAGTGTGTCTCTTTAAGCTTTTAAATTTGCATTTACTTAATGGCTAATGGTTGTTGCACATATTTTCATATGTTTATTTGTTATCTTTTCTTTGGTGAAATATTTCTCTTTTTTTGGTACTTTTTCTGTTTGGGCCTTTTGTTTTTTTAATGTTGAATTTTGAGAGTTCTTTATTCTTGGTATGGGCCTGTCAGTTAATGGGGTTTGCAAATATTCTATTGTGTTGCTTTTATTTTTAACAGTCTTTTGAAGATCAACAGGTTTTAATTTTGGTGAATTCTAATTTATGGGATTTTTTCCCCCATGTATTGGTGTCATGTTTTAAGAATTCTTCACCAAACTCTAGGTCCTGAAGGTTTTTTCCCTATATTATTTTTTTACAGATTTTATAGTTTGTTTTACACTTAAATATCTGATCTGTTTTGAGTTAATTTTTGTAAAAGGTGTGAGATTTAGGACAAGGTTTATTTTTATATTATATTTGTAGATACCCAATTGTTTAAGCACCAAGTTATTGTTTATTTAAATATATTTTATTGATTTTTTACAGAGAAGAAGGGAGAGGGAGAGAGAGAGTCAGAAACATCAATGAGAGAGAAACATCTATTAGCTGCCCCCTGCACACTTCCTATTGGGGATGTGCTCGCTACCAAGACACATGCCCTTGACTGGAATCAAACCTGGGACCTTTCAGGCCGACGCTCTATCCTATGAGCCAAACCAGTGAGGGCAAAGCACCAAGTTTTTTTACTTTGTTTTTTACTTTTGTCATAAATTCATTAGTCATATTTTATGGGCTATTCTTGGGTTCTGTATTCCACTGTTTTATTTTTTCAGTCCTCCACCAATAACATATGGATTTTATTAATGTGGCAATATAATCAGTCTTGAAATTAGTAGAATGATTCCTCTTACTTGATTCTATCTTAGAATTGTCTTGACTTTCCTAGTTTCTTTGCCTTTCCATAGAAATTTTAGAATAACGTTTGTATCTACTAAAGAATCTTGCTGGAATTTTCATTGGTTGCATTAAAAATGCATATCAAGTTGGGGAGAATTAGTATCTTAACTCTATTGAAATTTATAGTCCATGTATGTGGAATATCTTTATATCTTTGATTTGTAGTTTTTACTTTTTACATTTCCTTTCTGTTTAGAGCCATGATCGGCAAACTGCGGCTCGTGAGCCACATGTGGCTCTTTGGCTCCTTGAGTGTGGCTCTTCCACAAAATACCATGGCCTGGGCGAGTCTATTTTGAAGAAGTGGCATTAGAAAAAGTTTAAGTTTAAAAAATTTGGCTCTCAAAAGAAATTTCAATCATTGTACTGTTGATATTTGGCTCTGTTGACTAATGAGTTTGCAGACCAAACTCATTAGTCAACATTTTGTCATTGTTTTAGTGTAGGTCTACAGTTGATAAATTTTCTTAGTGGCCTTCATTTCAGAATGTCTTGATTTCTCCTTAATTCTTGAAGCATATTTTTGCTGGATATAAAATTTGGGGTTGAGAGGTTTATTTTCCTTTTTTAACACTAGAAACTTTTTAGCCCTATCTTTTTGTTTTCCTTCTGGGTCTCTAATGACTCAGATATAAGATATTATTCTATATTTGTACAAATTTTTGCTTGTTTCATTTTTAGTATATTGTTCTTTGTTGTTTAGATTGGCTGATTTCTGTTTCATCTTGTAGTTAACAGATTATTTCCACTTGTCTTCCCGCTTCTGCTGTTACCATTTGAGTGGTTTTTAAAATTTTTAGTTACAGTATTTTTCAGTTTTCAGAGTTCCTTTGAATCTCTTTATTATTCTCTGTATCTTTGTTGAGACTTTCAATTTATTTATTTATTTCAGATGTGTTTGTAATGACTCATGCATTTTTATGATGGCTGTTTTGAAATCCTTGTCTCATGATTCTAACATTGTGCCGTCTTGGTATTGGCATTCATTTATTACCATTGAGTTTGAGATCTTCTTGAGTCTTTATTGTGAGTGATTTTTTTATAACACTTTAAAAATGTTATTCCACATCTTCAGACTTCTGTCATATTTTTGAGAAGTTTGTAAGTCTTAAAATAATATGTCAACCCCCCCCCCCCCCCCCCCACCCCCCCACACGTACACACTATTAAGGCTTTCCCCTGTTAGTAAAACCTTTTAGGTTTTCCGCAATCTTATTATGTTTAATTCCCTTAGGCTTTGTTTTGTTTTGTTCATTTGTTGTTGTTTTTTTTTTAAATCTTCTTTATTGGAAGTATTACATATGTCCTCCTTTTTGTCCCATTGACTCCTTCTAGCCCATCCCCACCTCAGGTCTTCACCACCCTATTGTCTGTGTTCATGGGTTAGGCATATATGCATACAAGTTTGTTGGGTGATCTCTTCCCACCCAACCACCCACTCCTGCCTTCCCTCTGTTTTCTTTTTTATTCTGCTTGAGGTTCCAGAACTTTTTTGAAATGGTGAGATGTTGTCTTTCACCAGTTTTTGTGTGACCTAATTATACATTTTTAGAAATATGCCATGAGTTGGAATAAAACTACAACTGGGATATCACAGAGTAAAGAAGAAAAAAAAAAATGTTACCGGTGTGTAAAAATATATGTGTTTATAATAAAAATAGGCTATTCTAAAGCTACTGTTTAGGGATCTCAGTAACTAGTAAAGTAAGAAAAATGTCTACTTTTGTTTTCCTTAGCTCTGATCCACAAAGCATTAAATAAAAATGAGCATTTTTATGTTTTTGGCTGTATGAGTTTCCCCCCATATTTTGTGGGTGATGAAATTTCTTAATTGTGAAGTCCAGATTTCTGATTAAGCAGTTTGTTCTTAGTGGGCTTTTAAATCAAATTTTTATCTCTGAGCTTTGGGAGTTAGGGCTGCCAAGATTTGAATGAGGAGGAAAAAACATTTTGATCCCTACTGACATTAAATTTTAAGACTTTGTAGTTGTAAAACATAAATACTTAAAATAATTCAAGTTTGAAAATAAAGTTCCAATTGTGTAATTTTTTATACTTACTCTGCATGAAAAAATACAGTCTCCTACACGTATGGTATATAGTTTCATTTGAGTTGTATTATAAGTCACTTTAGATCCTTAAAAATTTGTTTTGTAAAATTTTACTCTAGTTTTTTATGTTACCTTAATTTTTATATTATAAAGCCCATAAAATCAAAATAATACATGTATTTCATTAGTTTCCTTGCATAAACAGTTTGGTTAGTGAAATAATGGCAATGTGTAAGACTACAAAATTTTTAATTGTTTTAGAAAATTTATTGATGTTTTGTACTTGAAGTTGAAAGTTAAACATTGAAATTTCTATTTTTAAAATTGTCATTAGTATTTAAATATTCTGTACTTATAAATGTAAGATACTTAGCTGCAAATCCCATTTTAGAGTGCTTAGGAAATAGGATGGGGCAGCAACCCGATCAGTACCTTGATTACGTTGCTCTAACCCAGTAGTTCTGTGCGTAGCGCATCCCATGTTGTAAAAATAACTATTCTTAGATTTGTATTGTAATTGAACTGTTAAGGTGGTCCAGAGGAAAAGAACATACCCAAATCTAATGAAACTCATTTATTTTCAGTGATATGTGTACGTTTTTGGTCAATTCAGATTTTAACTGGGTTAAGTATTAATCATACCTGCATAGATGTTTTAGATCCAATAGTATCTTTATGAGTGTTATCTTGTAAATAGTTTCTGACTTTGTAAATGTATACCATACACTGAAATAATCATGTTGGGCATGTTCATTTAGTTAGCACTTTTTATGTGCCGATCATTCATGTGAAAGAGGACAATGTCCCTGCTTTCAAGTTTACCATCTAACTAGTATTTATTACAGAATTTGCTTAAATATCTGTGATTGATATCTGGGCTCTGTACTCTCTTATAATAGTCTGTATGCCTGTTTTTTTTTATTTATTTATTTAATTTATTTTTATGTTAGTATCATGCTGTTTTTATTACTATAGATTTGTAATATAGCTTGAAATCAGAAAGCTTGGTGCTTCCAGCTTTATTCTTTGTTAGGATTGTTCTGGCTATTTGGAATCTTGTGGTTCCATACAAATTTTAGTATAGTTTCTTCTTTTTCTGTGAAAAATGCTATTGGGATTTTGATAGGGATTGCATTGCATCTGTAGATCATCTTGTTTGGTATGGACATTTTGACAATATTAATATTCTTTCCATCTAAGAGCTTAGGATGTCTTTTCACTTATTTGTTTCTTCAGTCTTTTTTTTATCAACATCTTACCATTTTCAGTGTTCAAATCTTTTCCCTCCTTGGTTAAATTTATTCCTAAGTATTTTGTTGTTTTTGGCACTTTATCTCTCTGAGCACAATCAAGATTCTGTCATTAAAGGAAAGAGAAGCATATATTAGGTGGCGTTTCTGGCAGAAAAACTTTTATAGAACCCATTAATTCTACCAAAAAATGTATTAAATCATAAAAGTAAAAACCTTAACCTATTGGGCTGGAATTCTTTCTGTTGTTTGAATACTGAATCAGGACATTTGTTACGGTTTTTATCTGAGTACTTTCTCAGACTGTGTGGCCAGAGAAACCCAGAATACACCAGCGAGAAATGGTAGAAAATATATGTAGTCTGAGCGCCAACTTATAAATATGAAAAATAGTACATAAATATGTGATTTCAAACATCTTTAAATTTTAATTTATATTCCATGTTTATAGTTTGTTTTTGTTTTTAAGAGAAAGAGGAAGGGAGCAAGAGACATCAATGTGAGAGTAATATCTATTGGTTGCCTCCTGTACATGTTCTGACTGGGAATTGAATTCACAGTTCTTTGGTGTACCATGATGACGTTCCAACCAACTGAGCCACTCATTCAGGACCCAGTTATATTTTCAAATATGTATTGTTATATTGCTTGTAATCTCAGATGAAGGTAAGCTTTCAAATTAAATGATCAATATACTTATAACAATTCTGTAATAGAAAATAAACATAGCCAGATAGATTATCAGATATACATAATTACACTTTGTAATTGCCCCAAATAATATGTGATGTAGGGGCAAAATTGTACAGCGAAAGATATTTGCCAGTGAGATCATCAAATTGGCAAAATATTCCTGAAGGTTTTAAGAATGAGGTTCTGAAGGAATGCCGTTATTTGAAATATATTTGGACAAGCCTCTAGTGATGTAGAAGTTAAAAGGTCTAGCCAAAAGATTGAATCACTGAAGAAGTACAGAAAGAACCAGCAATAAACTTGCTAAGTATTCTTTCTGGAAATGCAGTCATTTCATTGTTACTCACAAAGTCTTCTAAAGTGCTTTGGGATACTACCAGTAATATAGATTCTGTGCCCATGAGTAATAAAATAAAATAAAATATTACTCTTAGTCACTTGGAATTTTAAATGTTGCTTTATTTCTAGGTAAAGTGGAGTCATTTTTCTCGGTTTCTAAGGAAATCCTCAAAATAATTGTATTTTATTTTTATATTATTACAGTTGAATAACTGTAGTAATATTTCACATATGAAAAATGTATAGGGTATAAATTATATCAAAATAATTTTTTTAATTCTTAAGTCTTATTATATAGTCCTCAAAGATTTTTTATATGGAAGAAAAATAATTTTATAACAAGATTAGCTTTATTTTAAAACTTTCAACAACCAAAAGAAATTAGATGGATACGATAGTATTATTTCGGTACCTCCTGTGTTTAGGGCTCTAGCTATGCTGGCACTGTACTAAAGAGTGAGGGACATAAAAATCATTAAAACATATTACTTGCCCTTAAGAAGCTTAGAGTTTGAGTAGATAACAAAAATAATTCATGAGAGGACAACTGGCATGACTGCCTATTTTGGTTATTGCTGCATAGCAAATCATCCTAAAACTTAATGGCTTAAGACAAAAGTACTTTTATTGTTTCTCATGATTCTGTGGATTGGCTGGGCAAGGCTCATCTGGGTAGTTGTGTTGGTTTTACTTGACATCTCTCATACCACTGCAGTCAGGTGATAGTTGGGCTGAGATGTCCAAGCTGACTTCTTTATGCACATGTGTGAGTTTTCCTCCAAGGGAATTCTCTCTTCCTATTATGTCTCATCCTCTAAAACAGTGGTTCTCAACCTTTCTAATGCTGAGACCCTTTAATACAGCTCCTCACGTTGTGGTGACCCCCAACCATAAAATTATTTTCGTTGCTACTTCATAACTAATTTTGCTACTGTTATGAATCGTGATGTAAATATCTGTGTTTTCTGATGGTCTTAGGTGACCCTGCTAGCGGTTCTCAACCTGTGGGGTATGAAGTTGGGCTGAAGAGCCTAAGAGCATCGGAAAACACAGATATTTGCATTACGATTCATTAATGTCTTTGTTCTCACATATTGCCTCTTTCTTAATTCAGTGTAATAGTTGGTGAGTTGTTCTTGGTCCTCACAGCTCTTCACTTCTTTTGCCTCTAGCCCTCTTTTCTCTCCTCCTTTACTTCTCTATTGTTCCTTGCCCATTTTTTTCTGTTTTTTATTTTTCCACCATCTCATTTCTTTCTGATTTTCCCCTCTTCTCCTCCCCTCTTCATTACTTGAGCTATATGTAGGCCTTATAAAGACCATCTTATTCTCATTCAGTGACAGACTAAACCTTGACTCCTTTGAAGAGGCATATGAAGGAGCCAGTCTTTTCTAGTTTATCCAGCCTGGGAAATTTATAATAATCTGATCTGGCCTTGGTTTCTTACAGAGGGGACTGTGGAACTAGCTCTCTTTGTAGGTTTGGCTAGCACTGGAAAAGTTTCAAATTGTAGAGGCTCGTTAAAGGAAGCTATCAATAAATACAATATACATGTCCTGAAGCTGGAACTGGCTGAGATGCTAGCCCAGTTTTGATTTGGCTATACTTCAGAGTCTTGCTGGGAATGAGTGAATGAATGAATGGAAATAAAAATTTCCGGTCCACACAAGCTGATAGCCATCTATCCCTGTATAAATAGCTGAAAAGTTATACCTTGGTGACTTTCATATCCTAGATAAATGCTTGGGACCTAGGTCGACAGATGTGCTAGGCAGCCCACATTCCTCCTGGGACAAATGGGCATCTTTCAAGGTCAACATATTCCTGACTTGGGATTCCAACTACCTCTAGTTTTGTATATTGTTACAGTAGTAACAGTCGGCCTCTCCTCATTCCCATCATTAATGTTTAAAAGTAGTAACTTGGGAACCAGCCACATCTCCCACTCACAATAGTAAGTTGGCAGGGCAGGGGCTAAGGAAGCTAAGAGAGCAAAACCAGAGTAGATACTGAAACATGTCCAAGAACTGGGATTTCTTGGGAATTCACAAAAGCCTTGGTAAGTGTAGCATGCAAGTAGTATCAGAATTTCTGGGGCTAATTCTTTCATACAGATTATACTTTAGCTGTATGGTTAAAATACTTTATTCCCTAAAGGCAAACTGAGGAGCACATAATACTTTTCCCTGGTCGTAGGAACTGGCAGCAGGAAAGTTCGACATGGTGAGCAAAGTGCCCCTAAAAGAGGGAGAGACGAGCACAGGTACCTCCTTGGGACTACCTGGCGCACCTGTGTGCTTGGGTTGGGGCAGTGATTGGTGCTTTGGTTCTCATTGACAATGCCACCATGGGATTTATTTACTCTGTGCACGGTTCAGCCTGTGTGCACATATTTGTAGGTAAGGGTGATGTTCTATTTGTGAAGGTACACCAGCAATACATCAAGTAAATGAATTATTTTATTTTTGATTCTAGGATTTGAGGACAAAGTTAGGATAATACAATGCAGGGTCTGTACCCTTTTGCTGTGCAGAAAGGGGTATGTGAGTTGGGAGAGCAGGAGAACCCTTCAACTCAGACCTATTCACAAAAGAGTTACCACATTTAAATTTCTACCTTTTCAACTAAAGTCATGTAGATGATTACAGAGAAATGCAATTTTAGAAAAAAGATGTGTCCTTTTATGAAAACACTCATCCCCGATTAACTATTCACTACTTTAAATGTTCATCGGGTTATTTATTTCCCAGCCCCTATTACAAAGAAAAAAAGCCAGAGGTAATTGCTATAGAATGAAGGTTTGAGTTGCTACTCCATTTTAAACCTTGGTAAGTGTCACACGCAAGCAGTATCACTGTCTACTTAATTTCAGTGGTGATGGGGCGGGGAGGACCTAGGAACAGCTTCTACAGCATTGCTGGAATCAGTTGCAGTAGTAGGTAGTTAAGTACTGTGCCGATTTTTTAGCCAGCGTGAGTCTGTTGTACCACAACAGTGGGACAGCTAGGAAGTTTTCTAAAAAACACATTTTTAAGAAAGGTACTTTAATCCATCTTTTAACTTGCTTTGCATAAGTAAACCACATGCTTATACACCTCTCACTTTAAGAGTTCTTATCCAAATATCACAAAGTCAGTTCCAAAGTCTAGACAATTTCCAGTCCCTCTGTCAGGAAGCAAATAACAGCAAAAGACTTAATTTCAAACAAGTCAACCAAAACCTTGGAGAACCTTCACCATAACTTGCTTTGTACAACTTCAAGAAACTTTGTGAGTAACCCACAGTGGGGAGGAGCACATAACTCCCTAAAACTGAGAACATAATTTCCCTCGTTATTCCTGCTGACAAGGTAAACATCTGCTTAAGAATTCTTTCAGATTGGCAAGTGGTATGAAGTTACTTGGGGATGCTGTCCCCTCTGTGAAACTCCAATTTAACTACAGCCTTGGCTGTACCCAGGACTGGGGGCCTGAGCACTACAACACATGATCTCATCTTTGGTTTTAAGAAAATGGAAGCGTAACTTTTCCACCAAAATACTTGTAATTGTTAACCTGCTGGAATGAAGGTAGGAATGGGTATGCATGGATGATAATTTGAGTCTTTTGTACTTCTTGCTATGTATACACTTATTAGCTGACTCTTAGTGACTCCACATATAGGCACAGTTATGTGTATATCCATTTAGTTCTTTTCTGCTGAAGAGCACAAGATGATTGATATTTGTGGCGTTTTTCCAGCATGGATGCAATTCCCAGGTAATTATTAAAGTGCCATGAAACCATGATACACCAACTTCAGAAGTCTTGCACTTAGCCATAACCACACACACAAGGGTCATTAAAGTTAAAATGTCCCTTGAGGTTTTTTTTTTTTTTTTTTTTTTACATTAAGTTAATTGCAACCACTACGGATAGAGACAAAATAAAAATAATGTGTTAGCCTTAAACACTCTCTTAATAAAATAATGATGGTGAGATATTTTATCATAGTGCTTCAGGATCCATTTTTGTGATATATTACCTGGTTCACATTGGGTGCATAAAACAGGGAATAGTAATTAATCTTATGTTCAAAGTATGAACTTAAAAGTCCTGAAGGATCAGAGCTGTGTGCACACAACAGGTTGCAGAATGCCAGACATATTTATGTGGCAATTTGAAAATATTCCTGATTCTCATAACAGTCCTTAGAGAAAAAAAATTCATTTCATATCTCTTTTAAAAAACAAATTTTTATTAATTTCAGAGAGAGAGGGACAGGGAAAGAGAAACATCAATGAGAGAGAATTATTGATCGGCTGCCTCTTGCACGCCCCTTACAGGGCATTGAGTCCACAATCCTAGCTTGTGCCCTGACTGGGAATCAAACTGTGATCTCCTGGTTCATAGATGGATGCTTAACCACTGAGCCATGAGGGCTGGGCTCATCTCAAAATCTTTATTGGGGAAGGTTATATATAAATAAGTCTGAGGAAGAAGCAGGAGATGTTAGCTACTAGTGTTTTAAATAGAAATACATTGTGTATAGAAACTTTAAGAATTTGACCCTATATCAAATGTAGAAGGAATATCTATCTACCTATCTATCTATCTATCTATCTATCATCTATGTAATATGCAAATTTTCCCGGGATGCCTTCATAGTCATGACTGGCTCCAAGCCTTAGCAGTCACAACTGGTGTGGCTTGGAGCATGGCCCCACTCCAGCGGACACACATGCGGGCCTCTGCGTGTCAGCTGCAAACACCTCTGACTGCTCATTGGCTAAGCTCCCTGTATGCCATCACACGCAGTGTTCTTGGTAACTTGGGTAATAAGAATCCAAGAAGATGATCTAGGGTTTTACTACCTCACTCCTGGAGGAACGATCAAAGGTCCACTGCTGGAGGGGCTAAGAAATGTCATATCCTGCCCTAGCCGGTTTGGTTCAGTGGATAGAGCCTCGGCCTGCTGACCGCAGGGTCCGGGTTTGATTCTGATCAAGGGCATGTACCTAGGTTGCAGGCTCCTCCCTGGCCGGGCCAAGGTCAAGGCTCATGCAGGAGGCAACCAAAGTGTCCTCCTCACATTGATGTTTCTGTCTTTCTCTCTCCCATACTCTAAAAATCAATGGAAACATTCTAAGATTAGGATTAAAAAAAAAAGTGTCATATCCTGTGGAAGACACATCTTGAAAATGCCTAAAGAAAGTTGTCATTTTTTTTTTTTTTTTTTTTTTTTTGTGGTGAAGGTATTGGAGTCCATGTTGATGAAAACACCTTGGTGGCCGCAGTGTCAGCAGCAGCGGGGTGATGGGGGTGGCATCTTCCCCTGATCAGTCTGGTCATGTCTGAAGAGGGAGGCCATGGGACAGTAGGACATCCCCTAGGGCTTCTGGATGAGAGGGGGCAGGCTGGGCTGAGGGGACCCCCTGCCCCACCCCATGGCATGAATTTCATGCTCTGGGCATAGGCAAAGCACCAGCTTTGCACCAAGTCTTCTCTGGGTGGAACAGTGATTATACAGGTAAGAAACTGTCTCCAGCCAAGACCGGTTTGGCTCAATGGATAGAGCGTCGGCTTGGAGACCGAAGGGTCCCGGGTTCGATTCCGGTCAAGGGCATGTACCTTGGTTGTGGGCATATCCCCAGTAGGGGGTGTGCAAGAGGCAGCTGGTCGATGACTCTCTCTCATCGATGTTTCTAACTATCTCTCTCCCTTCCCCTCTGTACAAAATCAATAAAAAAAATATTAAAAAAAAAAAGAAACTGTCTCCAAGCAATTCCCGATGCATGAAATCCATAGTTCAGATTTCCTTAATCCGAGGCAACATTTTTTGGGTTGCTTTTAAGTTAAATCTTAAATTGTGGGGTGGAGACTTTGCCTTTTTCTCCTTATAAGGTGTTCTTCCCTGGAAAATGGGAAAGTTCATTGGAAGTACTTTGAGGAGATTTTGCTACTACTGGAGTCTGAGGCCTGCACTACATGTGCCTTGGGAATAAAGGAAAGATACTGGTCTCCAGTGCTGTCAGGCTGGCCTTTTAGGTGAAGTTAATGCGCTTGATTTTTATTATGCTGCTCTGCTTACCCTGAAATCTACACTGGGATATTCCAACCAATGTGGTCTGAATTTCATCCAACATTTTAATATTTATCAGTGCTCAACTCAGTATTGCTTGATAAGTCAAATTTGTTACAAATCATTACCAGTTGTACAAATACATTATTTACTCGTAACTGGTAAAAACACGCTGTCATTAAATGAGTCGACATACTCATGTAATTACCTGGCTGGGAGTCTGGGTAAGTGTGATTATTTTGGAGGAAGAAAAATAAGAAAAAAATAAAGTATAATTTCATGGAAACTATAATCTTTGACAGTTATAAAGGACGTATTTTCTAAAAATGTGTTTTATTTTATTATACCAATTTTTATTTTTCTCTGTTCCTTTTTATAAAGTCCCTATAAATTGAAGTTTGGATGGATGTATTTCAATATTGAAATATTTCTCTCAAAGCTTGGCACTGATGCACTGAACCTGGTTTAATTACCAGTTCCAGATGACCCACCCTTCAGATTGAGTTCGTGGGTTGTGCCACCAAACCCTAAAGTCATGGGTGAAGTGACTCATTTGCCAGGGGAAATGCTTATGGCACAGCTCCAATCTAGAACAGAGACTGGCAGTTGATTTCAGCTTGGAGCAGAGACAGAGAAGGAGCCAGAGTCCAGACTAACGCTGCAATAAGGCTGTCAGAGTACTGGAACATCCTCCAAGATTCACAGGGCTGTTCTCAAATTTTGTATTAAACTGGAAGTAATGAGATCTCATATCTGGTCCTGATTTAATTCGCCATTTAGTGATGAGCAATGACCCTCCTTTTGTCTTTAGTTCTCATCATAGCAGGAGGGCTCTCTGCTTTGGGTTGAACTGTCATAGAAGTCATGGAAAGGACCAACAAAGAGGTTAATACATTCTATTCTGGCATGTGAATCATGTCTCAGGTGTCTTCTTGAGATCATACACAGGGGGCACCCCATGTCTTAACTCTAGTTTGTCACATAATGCATAGTAGGCATAAAATATTTCACTCATCAACTTATTTCATAAATATTAACTCCTACTATGCAATAAGTATGATATGCTTAGTATACAGGGCATATAGCAGTGGCCTCCACAGTTATGATACCGGCACCAAGAAACTGCAGTCTAGAGTTTGTTGAATGTATTAATTTTTTAAACTTAAAAAATGTTCATTTAGTTTGTCCAGACATAACAATAGCATAGGAATTTTTGAGAGTCCTTGTTATTTAGTGATAATCCATTCTGCATATGTTGACATAGGACCTTCACTGGCATCGGAGTCTCTTCTGTTGCAGGCATACTACCTCTAGAACAAGGCAAAAGGGGCCTCAGCCTTGGACCTTATACTTCTTTAGAGATCTAGTTGATGACTAGTACTCACCCCTGATTGAGCAACCAGGAACCTTTAACATCCTGAAAATCTCTTTAAGACTTACATTTTTCAGACCCCAAGGAAATGTTCTTCTACTTCCCTCCCCCACCCCTCCTATTCCCTGCTGTATTCTTGAAACAAAAGGCAACTGTTCTGAATGTGGTGAGTCTGTAGATTGTGCTACTGCTCTTTTGAGATAGAGGCAGCTTCAGGGTTTAGGAAAGACTTTTTCCTCCAGTTTTATTGAGATATGCTTGGCATAAAACATTGTGTAAGGTGTACAAATTGAAGTGATACACTTATATGTTTCATGATTACTACCACAGCATGAGCCAACACCTCTATCACCTATTTGAGTTTAAGAAGCATTTAGTTAATTAGATACTTGTCGAATGTTAGTGACTGAAATAAATTCTTATTAACAAAGTTTGCTAACATCTACTTTTATTTTTGCTACTTTTGTATTTCAATTTGTTTCCGAAGATGCTCACAGGTTAGCATTGTATTTACTTTGCATGAGGCAGGTGAAGAATATTGTGCAATACTTAAAATATTTATTTCATTTAAATTTACATATGTAGATATACATGTAATATGCCTAAATCAGATTGACACTAAATATTAGAATTGCTAATAGTTTCTTTTTTATTAAAATATTTAATACATTTAATTTTTTTATCATTTAATTAAAATTCAGCATTCTTTAAATATTTTACACTTCAGATTTTGATTTATAATCTTGTCCTTCACTTCCAATAGGGAATTTTGAATATTCTAGAAGAAACTAATTTTGAAAATATGTGAAATAATTTTAATATTTTGATTTTTGAAATTACCTTAATTTACGTTTTTATAAAAATATCTATATAAAATCCCAACTGGCCATCTGACCATCCAGGAACTATGATGTGCACTGCCCACCAGGGGGAGGATGCTTAACGCAGAAGCTGCCAAGCTGTAGTGAGTTGTAAGCTGTGGTTCTTGGGTGATGCACCTGGAACCAGAGAGGAGGAAGCCCAATTCTGGGGTGCATCACTCGAGAATCACCCTCTCACAATCTAGGACCCCTTAGGGGATGTCAAAGAGACAGTTTTAGCCCAATCCCTGCAGGCTAGGCCCAGAGACCCAGCAGTGCACAAATCTATGCACTGGGCCTCTAGTGTTCATATAACTTATGATTATATTTAAAAAAAAATTCTTCATTACTGCCCTTCCCAGTTTTGCTCAGTGGATAGAGTATCGACCTGTGAACCAAAAGGTCTCAGGTTCTATTACGGTGAAGGGCACATACCTCAGTTGCAGGCTCAGCCCTGGTCACATCGATGTTTCTCTGTCTCTGTCTCTCCTCTCTCTTCTCCCTCTAAAAATCAATGGGGGAAAAAAAAAAACCTCTGGTGATTATTGACAAAAACAAAACAAAACACTTAAAAAAATTCTTAATTACTTTTAAGACTAAACAATAACAGTATAATGATTATTTAGCTGAAAGAAAGGAAAAAAAATGATTTAAAAAAATAAAGAATGATGCCCGGCTTGTGTGGATCAGTGTTTGAGCATCAACCTATGAATCAGGAGGTCACAGTTTATTTGGTTCTTGGTCAGGGGCATATGCCCTGGTTGCAGACACATCCCCAGTAGGGGGCATGCAGGAGCCAGCGGATCAATAATTCTCTTCACTGATGTTTCCCTTTTCCTTCTTCTCTGAAGTCAATAAAATATATATATATATATTTTTTAAGTGATATAGTTTTTTATTACTCAGTCCATCCACAGACCACTTACATATTAAATTTAATTTTCTCTGTTATAAAGCAAAACCTTTTATTTTTCTGTTTTGAAATATTTGTCAATGTAGGTAGATAGAATATATTTTAATGAAAGTTGCCTTGACTTATAATTTAAATATATAGAGTATGATATGTTTTTGTAGTCTTGCCCAGGCTTACAAATGCTAGTTTATCAGGATGGTTGGTTAATTGGTAAGACTTTACAATGTTTCGAACACTTTATTTGACACAAATTATTGAAAATTGACATGATTTAAGCAAAAATCTTTTAAGGGCTTAGTTTAGTTTTATTCTGCTGGTTTTCTAACGTCCGGTTCTGATGGCCACCCTTCAGCCCACTATCGCTGCGGGTTCCTTGCTTGGCAGGAGCTTTGTAAGAGCTGCCAAGGCTACAGAACTGCATCCATTTCTGCTTCGCTCTGTTCTACCCTTCCTCCCACCACTCTGCTTCTAACCTTCCCTCTTTACTGGGCTTCCCAGGCTGCACTTTATTGCTTTTGCTCCAGGATCTTTTTCTCTGGTTTACTCTTTGTATTGGTGATGGCTTTGGGCAGGAGGCCAGGCATTAATTTGGCATCACCTCAAAGTGCTGCATTTGGTACCATCTACTACACACTCTTCCCCTCAAACACCTTCCTGGCCCATGCTCCCTAGTCCCCCATGACCAATCCACCCACCTCCATATTAGAAAGAAAAATAAACAGTTGTAAATAAGCTAAACTTTCATATATCAATAAGTAAACTTCAATTGGTTAAAATCTATAAATGTACTCTTGGAATATGGTATTTTATTAAAGGTAAAAGTGATTTTCCCTTGGCAATGAGATATAGTATTAGAGTAAGTAGTTAATTATTTTAAGCCATTCTGTAGACTTTGATTTTTCTTTTTTAACCACACACATGATCTGTATTAAGTTCAATTAATTTTTATTTGGCCTTTTACCTTTTACTAATAGAAGCTAAAGTCCAGTCTGTGTGGTCAGATAGGAAACAAAGGCTTTCTTCTTTCCTACTTGTGACATCTGCTGCAATCAGACTGTTTCACCGCCTCCCAGTTATAAAACAAACGCAATGTGCATCGATGGGAAGAGAAACTTCCCGTGAAGCCAATGCTGTCAGTGTTGTCAATTTACTGCAATGCCCTGTCCTCTGCTCAAATTAGCATTGGCTGTTTTTAAAAATGTTTTTATTGATTTTTTAGAGAGAGAGGAAGGCAGAGGGATAGATAGAAATTTCAATGAGAGAGGGACATAATTGATCAGCTGCCTCCTACATGGCCCCTACTAGGGATGGAACCCACAATCCCGGCATGCACCCTGACCTGGAATCTAACTGGAACCTCTTAGTTCATGGGCTGATGCTCAGTCAATAAGCCACACCAACTGGGCAGCATTGGCTGTTTGAATAAAAGTAACAAAATGTCTTATTATATATACCCTGCACTATTTGACTGTATTTGACTCTGTGCTCAGAACATAATGGTCATCGGTTCCATTAGTCACTTTCTACTGTTCTTTGGATTCATTCCTGTACACCATTAGTCAGTGTGCATATTCCTGTATTCTGTGTCTTCTATTTTCATGGGCCTATGCTTCATATGTAGGCAACATCTTTCAACATATCAGTGTTTATTTTTCCAGTCTGCTTCTAGGTAGATACTAAGGGCACAAAGATGAATCAGACATGGCCTTAGTACTAGGCAAACTCATCATCTAGTAATAGTAATTATAGTTTATATTGTTAAGTATTGTGGTTGGTATATAAATAAACGGTGTGGGAGCACAAAAGTGGGAAGATTAAAAAGGACATTCTCCACTTGAATAAAACAGACTTTAGAATTTAGTAGTAATGCCATTAAGTATGATTATTAATTTAAAAACAATTATAACTCACCACACATAAATTATATGTTTTTAAGTGACTAAGTAATTTATTTAGAGATTAACTTAGTTAAAGAACTTCATGTTTAGTGAAAGAATAAGTCCAGACTATGAGTCTTTAATTTCAATTATGAATTAAGTAACTAAACTATGAAAATAATTCTCTAATTTTTCCTCCTTAGAAATAAACCCTATGCCTTTCTACTTTCCACTGAGAAACTGTCCGAACTAATTTTCCCAATGACAGAACTCTTCCTTAGTCTTTCTAAACATGAAATCTATGTATTCCCAGACTGGGCCACACCCTGGCTACTGTCCCAAATGAATCACAGTTGAAAACATAAACTCTTATGTATGTAAAAAAAAGTTGGAGGAGTTAAATAAATATAAATTTGGTATTTTATATTCATTGTACCTTGATTTTGGAAATTATATGCAAATTCTACAGGGAAACATTGCTATTGTATTTTTTTTAACTTTGGTTTTCAAACTAATCTACCCTGTTTCCCCGAAAATAAGACAGTGTCTTATATTAATTTTTGCTCCCAAAGATGCGCTAGGTCTTATTTTCAGGGGATGTCTTATTTTTCCATGAAGAAGAATACGGTACACATTTATTGTTAAATTAAAATAAAGTAAATTTATTACCTATATACGGTACGGTAGTACGGTAGTTGTCAACACAAACCAGACAAACTGAATCCTATAGTATCAAGAATTTACTCATTTATTCAATGACAATCATGTCATCTTCTGGAACATCATCATAATAATCCAATTCCTGAATTTCCTGTGATTCCATTTCTTTCAGAATCAGTGGACCAAATCTCTCATGTTTAGCCTGGGGGGGAGGGGAAGCGAGACTTATTTTCAGGGGATGCCTTATATTTCACTCAAAAGGAAACCTGTAAGTAGGTCTTATTTTCGGAGGATGTCTTATTTTTTGGGAATTATAAAAACGTTACTGTCTACACCATATAAAATAATATATATTGAGTGCCTTCAAAGGCAGTTGGTGTACTTGTTGTTTTCTGAATTAGCAGATAAGGTGAGAAAGCAAACATACCTTAGAATTTTAAATATGTCATGTTTCAACACTGCATATCCTAAACATTGCCCAAGGGTTGGTACACAATAGGGACATAAATATCTGCTCAATGACTACATGGAAAAGAAAGTATTCAAAGAGTTTCTATAGATTTGATAATTATGGAGGGAGTGAATGAGTGGTAAAGTTATAAATCTCATTCTGTTTTCTAATAGCTCCATTGTATGCACAGATGTGATCAATAGTGTAATTTTTTGGGGGGGCGGGGTTTGGTTATTTGTCTTCCTAAACAAATACCTAACAGGTTTCCAAATACTCTGTGGTTTACACAGACTTCCAAATTAGAGAGTATGATAGACTTGGTCTGGATTGTTAGTTCATATATATTCTCGAGGGCTAGCAAAACGGCCCGTCTACTTTCCTAAGCACCAGCCACATGTGTTTCTTCAATGTAAGCCTGAATTCTAGACATTATGAAACATATTAGCCAGACCCCTACTGACTTTTAGTAAACAGAATTGAGTGTAAATAATATTTATGACCTTGTAGACTACTTGGCTGAATCCACCTTAAAAGACAGCTTCATTCTGCTTATACAGCAATGTTTCACCATCTACAGTAGCACACATGCACATATACAAAAGTACAGTGGACCAAGCCAAAAGGAGAGAAGAAAGAGAAATTCACCAAAGGAAAAAATATATATAAAGGAAGGTGACTAAACGGAGACTTCATACAACTGTTTATTTGTTATAAAACCATCCATGAGCTAAGATATAAGCATAAGCATTAAGTGAATGACAGTTGTTTTATTGTGTTTTCAACATTTTTAGTTGTATCTTAAAAAATACCAGATGCTATCCACATGATGCCAAACATATGGCTTTTGGCTGTGCTCCTATGATCTGTAGTAGATTGCTATAATGTACAGGGCAGGGAAAAAAAGAGATTTACAGATAGCCCTGGCCTGAGTGGCTCACAGCTGGATCTAATTTCACTGAACTGATGGCCTCTTCCCTCCAGCACCTTCTATTTTATCAAATGCCACATATTGTTTTTTGAAGTGGTTCTTGTTGTCATAGTGAATACCACAGATGGATAGCACACAAGACATTTGGTTGTCTGTTTTCTGACTAAGGTCAGGACCTACTGTTGTTCATGTTTGGGTGGAGGACATATTTCATGGGCCTGCCCAAAAAACTAATGAGTTTCAGCTGTCTTAGAGATAATGTATAAGACATTGCTCACTTGGTTGACATACTTAGAGGCCATTATAGTCACTTGCATTCTTAAGCACTAATACGGTGCCTGGTGCTTCTCAAGTGTGTTTTTTTCTTTATATCAGTTCCTAAGCTGATATATCACCCTAAAATTATATATATATGTTAAGAAGGCAAATGAATATATGTGATTAATTAATTCAGTTGTGATACTTTTCTGCTTCCTTACTAGAATTTAAGCTTCTTGAGGGTCCAAAATATGTCATTTTCAACACTGAATAGCTTAAAGATAGCCCACAATACACAATAGGGACTTAAAGATCTGTTCAATGACTCGATGGAAAAGAAAGTATTCAAAAAGTTTCTATAGATTTGATAATTATGGAGGGAGTGAATGAATGGTAAATGAATAGTAAAGTTATCTATCTCATTCTGTTTTCCAACTTTTCTTTAAGCCCTATTGTTTTAAGAACTTTGTTGTTCTTTGTTTATATGATCTGCTTCTTCTAACTGTAGCATAATATTTGCATGTGCATTTGCTAAAATTTACTTAGCATTCCTTAACTGATGATTACCAAGGTTTCCTCCAATCCCCTTCCAACACAGAAAATTTCCAGCCATCTCTACTGTTGCCATGACATTGTGATGTGGGACCATATGGGAGATAATTGCTATCTCCACTTACAAATGGGGCTGATCAAGTTTTAAAATGTTACTGAAGCCATATTTACTTTTTCAAAAATATGTTTAAACACAAATTTATTTTAGTTTATTATTAAATTTACTAGTAGCCCTGCACATGAATCTGTGCGCCAGTAGCTCGCTGCTGCCCTCCTGTAGCTCTCTGCCCGCTGCCCCTCCCTTTTATAGCTCCCCCCACCCCTGTCATAGCTCGCTGCCCTGCCCTCTCCTGTAGCTCTCTCACTTGTGGCTCACTGCCCCACCCTCCTGCTGATCCAAGATCTGGTCGTTACACGGTCAGTCATTATGCTTCACTGCGTAATGACTATTTGCATATTACATCTTTATTATATAGGATTGTAGGATTGTAGTGACATTGGTTAATAAAATAATATAAGTTTTAAAGTGTACAATTTTGTAATACCTCATTTATATTTTGTATCCTGTGTTTACCACCCACATTCAAGTTGCCTTTGTCACCATATATTTGACCCATAGTTTCTAATAATAGTTGTTTGCTTCCAAATAGACTTTTTAATCTTCTATTTTGATATATTAATGGAACATGTAATTAAAGTTATTTTGTTATTTTTCAATAATCTTTATTAGACCTGGTTTGAGAAGCTTACCAACATTAATTTCAGACAATTCTGAGATCAATCTCTGACAGTAAGATTTCAATTAGAAATAAGTGGAGTCTATGAGAACAGACCTTGTGAAAATCTTCTAGTTGACAAAAGATAACCTTTACTCCATCTCGGTTTTTTCAACTCTGTAACTTACCAGCCCAACTCTGGATGTACATGGACTCGGGGGAAATTATGTCAGTGGTTAAGGAAACTTGGAAATGTTGTTTTTGACATGGTCTACTGAATCTATCTCATGAAAGTTTTTAAGTAGAGTGTTAGTCTGTAAATCCATTAGTTTAAAATAGCAAAATTATCCCTACATTTATATGCTTACACTTACAAATGTTGAACTGTATTTTAATATCTATTTTTTAAGAAAATTTTCATATAAAGTTATAACCCTAGAAAAATAACCTATGATGAAATAATTTTTCAGTTCTAAATAAACTCCAGATAAAATAAGCATTTATACCTCTAAAAATAATCATGTTAACTCTCCATGTAATAGACTATAAGGAAATTTAAAGATTCAAATTAAAACCCCACAGCATATACCTTGGTGATGTCCTTTTTATAAGAGAACTGAATCAGGATAAGAAGGAACTTATTCTTAGTGTAGGAAAGTTAAGTAACACAATACTCTGATACTGAGATTAAAATGACTTATGCACTTTTATCTCTGCCAAACATTTCCTATCCTTTTCCAGTTGGTAAGCATACAATTTTTAAGACTAGGAAAAGAATAAAATTCCTTGGCAGACAAAATTCAGGTTTTGTGTACCAAAACAATTATCCACTCAATTTAATTTATTGTGTGCTTACTATATATCAGGCACTGCTCTAAGTGAATAAATATGAAAACAAGACTCTTGTCCTTATAGAGTTTATGTTCTAGCAAGAGGAGACAAATACTAAATGAATGAACAAAACAAGAACTTATCAAATAGGGTGTTAGTTTTTATTAGAGCTATAAAATTGCTACAAACCTAGTGACTTAAAATACAGATTTATTATGTTGTAGTTACAGAGGTCGAAGTCTGATATGGTTCTCACTGAGATGAAATCAAGATGTCGGCTGGGTTTGCTTCCTGTCGGAAGAATCCATTCCCTTGCCATATCCAACTTCTAGATGCCTCCTGCATTCTTTGGCTTGTGGCCCCTTTCTCCATCTTCAAAATGTAATACTCAACCATCTCCTCCCATCATCATATCTCTCTCTGACCCTAATCCTCCTGCTACTCTTGTAAATGATCTTTGCTATTGTATTGTTTAATCCAGGCTAATCTCATTTTAAGGTTCTTAAATTAATTGCAATGTAAAATCTCTTTCCTTACTATATGCACATGTCTGAGACGAGGATGTGAACATTTTTGGAGGGTCATTATTCAGCCTACCACACATGGTGACAAATGAGCTGCAGAGAATGAATACTGATGGCACTATGGACAGCTGACTTGCTCCTTAGGTGGTCAGGAACGTCCCTCTGAACAGGTAGAGTTAAGATGAGATCCAGATTATAAAGGAACCACACCTTGGAAGATCAGGTCAGGGCAGATTCCAGGTAGAAGAAAGAAACAAGCTTGGCTGTGCACAGAAAATAAAGAAGGCCAGTGTGCTGGGTCTTAGAGCAGAGATGGGAGAGGGAGGTTGAAGCCAGATGATGTAGGATTCAGTAAACTAGGGAGAAGTATCTTTGTTTCTGGTACGTTCGCTAACCACATTTTCAGAGAAGGGTAGTATGCAGTAAAAGATGAACTTTAATAATTAGAGTTAGAAGCTGTGTTAGATAACCTGATGCAACTGGAAATCGAAGCTGTTGGTGGGGTGGATTTGAGACAAGTAAGTTTAATTTGACTTGGCAATGTTGTGGTGTCTATCCGGTCTTTGTAGTGCAAGAGTCTGCAGAACATTGACCAAATTCTCTGCAAAGATTCATTGGCGGGTCAGTTAAGAAAGGAGAATGATTTGGAAATGAACACCTTGGCAATGGATGTCCTCCTCAGGAAGCAGCTTTTAAGGAAAGTTCCACTTTGAGCCCTAAGAAGAAATACTATAATATTTCCACAGAAAGGACTCCCACTCATATAGGTCCTTCAAAGGGAAAGATATTTAATAGCTGAAAATTGCATTAAAATAGAAACACATAAACATGGCTGAAGCCGAGGTTATTTTTCAATGTCTAAAGATGGTCTAAAATGGCAATCTGCTCTCTTAGGGAAATGGGGAAAAATTTGGAATGTGTGATTAGCTCCTGGGTATTCACAGGGCTTCTGAATAGGGGAAACGAGTGTGGTTAGGATTGAAGACAAGTACCCTTTATTAATTTACTAAACATTTAAAGAGAATTGGGAAGCTAAATGGTAGCGAATCCAAATTCCAATTGTTTGGGTAGCTAATCCAAATTCTAATTGTATTCTTAGCTCCTTTTTTCTCTGTTGTTCTATGAAAGTTAGCCTCGTGAAATTTATGTGACCTAACTATACTACCCTCTACTCTGCCACATTGACTGTTGATAACGTGCAGATTTCATTAGTACTTTCAGTGTATAGCTTATAGAGTCATATCCTGCCACATTTCCTGCTTGTCATCACAGTCTGTATGGATGACAAGATCTTTAATCTCAAGTCCAGAAAGCTTTACTTTTTTGTACTTGAGCCACTTTTACCCCTGACTTTATCATGAAAGCTATTGCTATCTGGAAGTATTCCTTTATGAAATCCTAAACTCCATTATCACCACTTTTATTTTTATGGTCATTTTATTCACTTAATTCTACATCCATTCTCTAACATTTTATAAAAATATATTTTTATTGATTTCAGAAAGGAAGGGAGAGGGAGAGAGGGACAGAAACATCAGTGATGAGAGAAAATCATTAATCAATCTGCATGCCCGAAACTGGGGATGTAGCTGCAATCCATGCACATGGCTCATATGGGAAATCGAACCGTGATCTCCTGGTTCATAGGCAGATGCTCAACCACTGAACCTCTCCAGCCAGACACCAACGTTTTTAAGGCCTCTTTTTCTTCTTCTAATTATCCCCATAAAACACTACCTTCCTTATAAACTTTCTCTCTCTCTCTCTCTCTCTCTCTCTCTCTCTCTCTCTCTCTCTCTCTCTCTCTCTCTCTCTTCCCCCCCACCATATAGTCTAGATTGGGCTTCCATCAGTCTCTGGTCTTTCTGCAATAACTGCCAGACAAACCTTCAGTCTTAGGTAACTCTGTTTACAAAGTTTGTGTAGCTGTCAAACTGTCAATCAGTTAGAAGCGTGCAAGAGAAGATAGTCAAGTACAATGGCTTCACTAAATACGATGTTTATTGTTTTGGTAAAAATAATAAATCCAGAAGTTGACAGTAGTTGGCTGGCACAGTAGTTCTGCTATATTATTAGTATTCTGAGCTCCTTTTATATTTCTGCTCCATTATCCATTTTACTTGGCTTTAATCCTCATAGTTATATTATGACCATTTTAAAGCCGAAAGCAGTTTACTATCTTCAGCCTCACATCCAAAGAACAGGCAGGAAAAAAAGAAAGAAAGAATGTAACAAAGAGAAAAGTGACAATGCTTATGTTAGGAAAGCAAACTGTTTCAGAAATTGCCAGCATAATTCTTTGTCATTGGCCAGAACCACCAGTTATAGCTGCAAGAGAGGCTGTGAATATATGTATAAGAAGGACAAACTCTGTTCCAAATGAAATTCTATTGTGTTTGTAAGAAGAGGAGGAGAATGGATATTGGAAAGTCACTACTAGTATCTACCTCAGCATCATTACAAATGAGCTTGCCTGTATTAACTCCTCAGTAATCCTCCTATGTTTATCTAGCTGTCTACCTTTTAGTATTAGTTTGCTAAAGCTGTCATAACTAAGTAGTGGTTTCCTAGGTCCACTCTCCTTGGCTTGCTGATGTCATTTTTTTACTGTGTCATCACATGTTTTTTTTGTGTGTGCATATGTGCCAGTGTCCCCCTCTCTTCTTATAAGTTCCAATTGGATTAGGGCCCAACTCCTATGACTTCATTTATCACTTATTTACCTCTTTAAATTCCCCCTCTTCACAAAAGTTACAGTGAGGGTTAGAGCTTTAACATATGAATGTTGAGGGGGAACGTAGTTCAGTGCACAACACTCTTCTATTACTTACAAAAAGATGTCACACCGTCTCCTTTCTTCATCTATCAGCTAAACACCACTTCTTTCCTCACTCAAAAAATTTACCCTGCCTTTACTCTAACTCAGAAAAAATAGGGACTATCAGGGAAGAATCTTTTCATCTTTCTCCCCTCTCCTCTTCACCTGAAAATTTACCGTCAACAACTGTCACACATGCAGTGCTTCCTCCCAGTTAATGTTAGGGAGGTAACAACTGTAGCAGATGAAGATTTCAGAATTAAAACATATGTAGAGTGAACAGCATCTTCTGAGGTAGTAAAACTAGCCTGATGTTAGAGAACCATGGTTAGTTGTTTTATCAAGGTTTGTAGTATTCTTTTCAGCAGAGAGTAAGAACCTTAAGATGATGACATTTCATATGCTTTTCCCTTAAAAAATTGTATAACCTTTCTAATTTTATCAGATATATAGTTGTCCATCGATATTTGAATGACATCACAATGACAGCTAGTGCTGTAGAAATTTCTTTCATCTCTATAAAGTATATCTTTAAATATAGAAAGATCTTTCTAAGCTGTACATAAGAAGGAAGAATGAGTCATTATAATGCACATCCATTCCACTTGAAACAGAAACAGAAAGGATGCAGAAAAATTGACACCTGTAAAAGTACCACGTTAATGTCTGGTGGGATACTTCATGGAATCTCTCTTGTGTGAGCAGAATTGAGCAGGTTGATTAAAGTGTTGTTAAATATGCTATAAAATGACTTCCAGGTAAGAAACTAGTTATCCACATACAGATGATCTAGATAATTTTAATAACAGAACCAGGTCAAAGTCATCTTTTATGTCTTTGCTTTACATAAAAAATAAAAAGTAAAATGTCTGCAGTGGTGGAGGATAGGGTGTGGTGGGGGTGGTGGTATGTAACATGAGACATCCTTTGGAAATATAGCATCTTCCTAATAAGGAAATATGGGAAGTATTCATAGACCACTGCTTTTAGTAAAAGGCAAAATAGATTTTTTTTTTATCACCTTGAAGTAAAATGTTTTTTTAAGATTTTAATGACTAATACATTTAGATTCTATAAAAAAAAATCACATTAAAGTTTTTGTTTAAATTTTATGAAGAAAATTAACTTACATTCTTTATGTCCCTTTACTTTTTTACAGCATGGTGAATAATATATATAAAACAGATATTTAGCCTACCAACATATACTCAGTCTCAAAACTTTGACCAAAAGGATATGAAAAATATTCTCCAAACTTTGATGTCCTTTTAAGATAAATATATTTTGTGAGATTCATCCTGAAGACCCCACACAGATAAACTGAGTTGCATTTAATTTATAATTTTAGAAGGGCAAGTGGCTGAGTCAATCATGACATATTTGAACATGTGGTTAGAGAAAGTCTAGATGAGGTTTCAGACCACTAAAGACATTTTATTCATCTATATAACATACTAGATTACTGCTATTTTTTTCCACTCAAATTTAGGGATTTATAACTTCATAGCATAAGTAATTGGGTCCTTTACCACAATCCAAATCGTGTTTCAAGGATTCACTAGAATATATGAGTATAGGTACCCTCTGTGAATATAAATTAATTTGTGGGGAAGGGAATTTAGACCATGCAGATAGACTTGATTCTTAATTCTGCACTTTGTGGTCATTCTTTAGCTTAAACTAAAGCACAGACCATTGCCCTCTGGAGACATGATTGACCCAGTATGCACCTCTGTTTTAGGTGGTGTGATTATGTACTAAATTTTTTTAGGTGGTGTTTTTCCTACTCTCTCTCTCTCTCTTTTTTTTTTTTTTTTTTTGATGATCATTTGTTGGATCATTTGACTGGACAATGGCTGTGCAACATTTACAACTCTGAAGGTCATGGATTTTAGCTCTGTAACAGACTCTAATACTAAGAAGGATCAGAATTTGTATTCCTCTCTTAAGCCAGAATCTTAGGTCCCTAATTGCATCAAGAGAATATATCTCATTCCCAATAAATACTAGTGTCTTCAGCACATTGTATAGTAGTTTGACCAAATTATCTAAACTTACATTTTCTTTGTTTATTTTCTGGACCTTTTTAGAAATGTTAAAGGTCCTAGAGAGGTCTGTGTAGATATGGCAATACCTTGAGTGGTCAGTATGATAGATAATGTGGCTACATTTTGAACTACTGCTTGTTCAATTTCATCAACCTCTTGGGCAAGGATTTTATGGGTTATAGATATTGTATGGTTCTCCTGGAATTCTCATAGCATGTAGATTCTTATCAGAGTTAAACTCACTTTCCACATACATATGTGACACCTATGTATCTTGACATTTATTCCTTAACTCACTGGAAGAAACTATACCTCCTCTGTAATCAATAAACTAAGGGTGTGTGGAATCCTGAAGACAAATATATAATAGTTTGAATATACTTTAAAATATGTCATTGAACCGAATATTTCCCCCTTACCTGGTTGAATATCTGTATTTTGCTATGATAAGTATGAGACATGCCCTAGCAATTTCAAAGAGTTAATATGTTCCCTGGGATCCCTAACAAAATGGCCCAGTGGAGGGCAATATTGGAGATAAGAGAAATCTCTGGAAGCTGTCTATTCAATTCTGGGTGTGGAACTACACCACTACATGAGGGTACTTGGCCTTGTGGTATAGAGTGATTAGGATAACGAGGGAGGGCAATAAGTTCCCACTCTAATAAGTGATCATTATTTTAAAAAGATATCTAAAGTCCTCCTCCTCTTCCAAACATTTTCTTTCATGGCAGAAGAAAAAGTGTGTTCACTATCACAAAGTACCTTGCTCTTGGCTCAATATAGGAGACAATAACTGTATTTCTGACATACAAATCATTGGATACTCATTTTAGAAATACCAGAAAATGCTGAGGAGCATAAAAAGGAAACAAAAATCGATATTATGTCTACCACTGGTTTACCATTAATTTACCATAATTACACAGTGTATTATCGCAGTTTTCTGCCTCTAAATACACAGACATATTTTTTTTTCAGTTAAGCTAAAGGATGCACAGAAGTCCTTTATATTAACTATTCTTCTTCAACATGTTTAATGACTGTATAATATTGTATTGTAAATTGCTTGTACAGTAATTTGCTATTGTACATTTAATTTTTTCCCAAGGTTTTTTTTCTTTTTACTGCTAAATAACCACTATAAGTCTTTCTTTGTTTTTATATCTTCTTGCAAATTAGTGATTATTTCCTTAGCATATATCCCAAGAAATATGTAATAATGTTCATTGTCTGGAAACTCTTGCCAAGTCATAGTTTATTATTTTTAATTTTCTAATTTGATAAATGAAAAATAAATATCTAATTTTAATTTGTGTTTCTTTAATATCTGGTTAGATTGAATTTTTAAAATGTGCCCTACCTGCTTTGGCTAAGTGGATAGAGCACTGGCCTGCGAACCAAAGGGTCCAGTTAAGGGTACATATCTTGCTTGCAGGCCAGTCCCTGGCCTGGATTCTGGTCAGGGCTCCTGGCAACCAGTCGGTATGTTTCTCCCATATTGATGTTTCTGTCTTTCCCTCTTTCTTCCACTCTCTCTAAAAATTGATGGAAAATATCCTCAGGTGAGGATTTAAAAAAAAATTAAAAAATGTATTAGTCATTTATATTTATTCCTTTGTAGGTTTATTGTGTGTCAGACAATTTCCACAGGGATCTAAAATTTCCCCAGATACATGGAGAAATGTAATCCTAAAAATGCCTCTCTACTCATCCCCCAAACTGTTTCCTCTTTTGCCAGGGGAAACATGAAATATTTTAATTTTGATACCTTTTCTTCAGGCCTCTATGTCTTTCTCCATGCATGTCCCTCTGCCTCTACTATCCTTCCTTACTGGGGGAAGTCTTGTCCTCAAATTCCAAGGTCACCCAAGTGTCTGTTCTTCCAAGGTATTTTGTGGTCTCTGTTACCTCACTTACCATGGGAATCCTAGCTTTAGGGTTAGTGCCCTGTGTCTGTATACGGGACACACTTTGAGCTATGCCATGCAGGAACCACATGTTATTTCTCTCTAGGCCCCCTACCACCCTTGGTTTATTAGTATCTTGAGCATATGAGGCACGCAGTACAAATAGGTGATGAAGGGAAGCCTCAGTACAACTCAGTCTGCCACTTTATAACTCCCTTAAATGACATGCACTCATACGCAAACTACAAAAGAATGATTTGCCTAGAATATATTTAAGCTTTAATTCAGAATTATGACTGCTTACATGCGACCCATTCAAATAAAATATAAAAGACACATGTCAGTATCATTGAGATAGTCACACTGCTTATGGCCCTTTTCTTTTCGAGAGATAGAGCAGGCAGAGTGTTATTTTGCACATGAATCTAAGATTTCCTCGCTGTGGGTCATGGTTGAGGCAGCCATGCTCACTGCTCCGGGAAAGATTATATAATAACTCTTTAGAGCAATGGGTCTGGGAGAGGCCAGATGTTGACATCTGTATAGTTGATGTCCTCAATTCATCTAGTGGATGTTTTACAAAATAAGGATGATCATATTTTTTAATATATCTTTCGCACCATGAACCTACACCCATGCACACAGACATTGTCCAGCCAGCTGAAATCATTGCCTCAGGGACAAAAGAGTTTTTCCCCCCTCCTATTTTGTCCTCTAAGTATCCTTAGGGCAGCCAAGGAGTCTGTTAAATAGTATAATATTGGACTTTATGAGATAAACACCTGTTGATTTAAAAGTACATAATCTTCTAACCCATTGGATGATTAGAGGAAGGACTGTCCCCTGGGGCCAGAGTTTGGCATATTGAGCCTTGACTTTCTCTTTGACCTCCCAAGTGTTCTGACCTCAATGTTTTTTTTGTTTTTTTTTCCTGAATCTGCTAATGTGGGTTCATATTTTTAAAAGATGTACAATTTCACCGGTGAAGTAAAACAGAGCAATGGCTGAGTTTCCCTCATCCTTCATGCTTTTTTCCTGGCTAAACAAAATTTATATGATTTGGGGATTGTTTCTCCAAACACACACTGGGCCTGATTATGTTGGCGAAAAGACTGCAAATGCCTCTCCTTTGTTAAGCTTTACCGCTTTCAACTAAAGTGTCTTTTGAGTAGCCCAGTGTTCTGAAAGCTGTTGTAGATGCTGTGCTTAAAATACACTTTTTTTCCTACCTGAACTTTATGTACTCTTATTTCCGCTCACCAGATTTCCCAGTCCTCATTTTCCCTCTGAGAATTGAAAACTTGTCATGATTTATTTCTTAACCACATCAATTAGAAAAATTATTGGCATATAAGTAGTAAGTGAAACTTTATTTGGGATGAAATCTCCTAGAAAAAAAAAATGTACCGAGAAATATCTGAGGACAAAAGATAGAGCTTTGGATTACTTAAGGGATGAACAGAAGGAGAAATTGAGATATCTAAATTGGAATGGACAGAATGTTAGGATAAAAATCAAGATTATAGAAACCAACAGAAGAATTTAAATAAGAAGAAAATAGTGGTTGATTCTAAGAGCATTTGATATTTTAGTCAATTCTCTGATTTACCTACTGCTTTAAAAATAGGCTAGTGAGCTCAGCTTGTGTGGCTCAGTGGTTAAGTGTTGACCTATGAACCAAAAGGTCATGCTTTGATTCCTGGTCAGGGCATGTGCCTGGGATGCTGCTTGATTCCCATTAGGAGAAGTGCAGGAGGCAGCCAATCAATGATTCTCTCTCATCATTGATGTTTCTATATCTCTCTTCCACTTGTTTCCTCTCCGAAGGTGAGGAAATAAGTGGAAGAGATGACAAATTTTCTAATTTGTCATGTCTATCTCCCTATTACTTACACATCCAACTGACTCAGAAGGTAAATCTGATTAGTAGTCGACTATTTAGCTAAGCTAGTGAGTTTATCAAACAGTATATTTTCATCAGATTCTAACAAACTGTTTGCTCTGCTTGGAAATGCCATGTATCAGATTTTTCCTGAGTTCTTATAATCTGAACTACTTCTAATCCTACCTGTTATATGTGGTAAATATGCAAACCATGTTATTCCAGGCCAGAGTAACCTGGAGGAGGGTATATATTGTAGAAATGGATTACTAGAAATAGGCAATATTTATTTGGCTCTTACTTATATCTGTTGTTTTAAAACTTGACTCTGTTCTAAGTCTTTCTCATTTTATTGGAATTACACCAGATAACATACATTTGATCTCTAACAAGTTCTCAACCTCCACAGGTAGCCCATGGCTTCTACCCTTTGTGTTCCTAATGCCATTGTCCTTGGGAAATACTACCATTTCAGGTATTGTTAGTTGTGCACATCATCTCACTTCCCAGGGTATCCTGATCCCCACAATGCTCTAAGGGAATTGGGGAATACATTTTTCTGTTGACTTAGCATTATTTTCCTCCCATAAATATATCTTCAAAAATTGGCTTGAACCTTAATATTTTACATACTTTTTATTTAAATAGCTTTATAAATTTTGTTTTCTTTTCTAATTTGTCATCTCTATCTCCCTATTACTTACACACCCAACTGACTCAGAAGGTGAATCTGATTAGTAGTCGACTATTTATTGTACTCATTATTACACTTAGTACAACCCATCAATTAACTTAGTTTTGTTTTTTCCCCCTTGTTACTATATCTTTTTTCATGCTGTTAAGGCTCTTTACCACCATTGTTCTGAAGACTGTTTCAGATAAGTTTCTTACCTGTGTTTCATTTATCTCTTCGGAGAAATCTCTAGTTCAGGACAGTGTCAAACCCTGTTTTTTACTAATTAGGTAAGGCAAAGACTCAAAGCCTCCAGAGACTGCCTCTGGCTGCAGATTGATAGGATTCTTGATCTGCCCTCTGGCAATCAACCACAGGTGTGGCCAGAGTTTTTTTTTCAACAGGGTGAGGTAATTGTTTCTGCCTGGAGGCTAATTGTTATTCTCAGTCTCATAAGGGGTTAGGCATTTTCTAATAGTGTGTGTCAGCTGTCTTCCCCTGAGGCAATACCACCTATATTGCAATTGTCTGCATGAGAAAGTTTACCTCAGTGGAGTCGGGGGAATGGCTCAACATAGGAAACCGGGATTTCTACCTTCTGAGCTCTAACCGCAGAGACCCCAATTCTGGCTTCTGCTCACCCAACTCCAGTCCTTTCCATCCTCCCTCTGCTGGAGCACCAGGTGGGTGGTTCTTTAAGAGGGTGCCTGAATTCCCAGCCGTCTTTCCCTGGGAAGACGGCAACCCTGCTGCTTTTCTTATCCAGATATTATGTGGGTATCCTTCCCAGTTCTGGTGCTTTCTGCTGGAGGGACCAGTTTGGGATTTAGATTCCAGAGTTCTCAGTGGCAACTGCCCACAGATGAGATATCTCTCTGGGTCTTCAGTTGCTGTCGGTGGAGCCTGGCCAGCCCTTTGGAGCCTCAGACCCTCCGACCAGCCTCTATTCGGTCTCCATTTTCAGTCCTCGGTATCAGAGTTCTCTACAGAGAGTCTTCTGTTGATTATTCAGTAAGTTTTTCTGTATTTTAATTGTAATTCCAGTTTGTACCTGGGAGTGTATCCATATAACATCCACCTACTCCACTGCCATTTCCCTCCCCCACCCCCCCAACTCAGTTGTTTTTATTGGGCTATGAACTCAGAAGATTCTTTGCCCCTCACTCAGATAAACATCTTTCTTGCTTGCCTGATGTCTGCCAGACCTTTACATACCTATCTGCTGTAAATCTAAGCTGTGTACACATTTACTTGAGACCATCTCTTTAATACATAGGCATTGCCATACATATGGTTAAAAATTCATACCTAAAATAATAATGTCAGAAGGCATTTTGTTAGATGGTCCTCTTGTAAATAAAACACACTTTCCAAAACACGTTGGGGTGGGAGTGGTAATAAGCGAACACAGTGACTTTGTGCCAACTGTCCTGGATTCATGTAAATTTGTCTAATGTGCTCAGGCTCAGCAGAGGCCCAATCAACCCTGATTCTTTGCTTTGAGGCTCATCTCTCTCAATATCCATGATTATATATATATATATATATATATATATATATATACACACACACACACACACACACACACATATATATATGTATATACACACACACACACACACACACACACATATATATATATATATATATATTAGTGTATTGTCTTTAAAAAGTCATTTATATTTTTTAGGTCACGCATGAAAAATTTTCTTTAAGAAAATATATGATCCTCTTCCTAAAATAATTTTTATCCTGAGGAGACATATCTATTATATTTAGTAGTTCCTGAATTCTGGAAAAGGTATTTTCATACTTAACTCTCCCTCTTTCCCCCTCTTTCTTCTATGTATTAGGCCTTGTGCTAGAATCTCTTTATCATGACAATTAAAAACGTCCAGGGTTACCTGAGTGGTGAATGAACCAGACTGGAAAATACTCTACATCCATCAGAAATCTAGTGTTACTTAGGGAGAGCAGACTAAGCATTTCTCAAGTTAACCTGAGTTTCTAAGACAAACAGTATGGCACAGCAGAAACTGGCTCAACTTTGTCATTTCTTTCCAGGTACCTGAAATCTGAAGAGTGGAGACCATGTTCAGGTAAGGAACACAAGAAGTCTTGTAAACATAAGGGTGGAAGGTGGTGGGGAAATAAATAAGTAAAAATAATTTCTTAAATATACGGAAAACAATGTTTTAATTAAGTAGCTTAAGACATTGCAATTTAAAACAACCTTTAACAAAATCTCTTATGGACAAAAGCACAAAATAGCATATTTGAGCCTTGATATTTAACCTTGTCCTAATCATGGGGAGGGAGGGCCAAAAGGGTAGAATTTAAGGAAATTTGCATAGACGATAATGATAATGATGGTGAGTGTGATTTTGTTAATGTCACTCTAGTCTTTTGCTCTTTCAAAAGTATGCCCTCATACGTACATTAAAAAAACATTTTATCTTCACATGGCTTTATATGGAAGTTAGGGTAACACTTTGAAGCTGACTGGCAAAGTGGCTGATTCAGTTGCAGCACTTTCTCTCTGAACCCATTGGAAAAAAAATTAATAGATTTTCTTCTAAGATAGGGAAGCACTTGTAGAGACAAAGCAAAGTGCTCGTACGTAATTTCAGCAATCTGTTGACTGCATGTTCCCATATGTGTTCCAGGAAATTCACATTTGGATTTCAGTACAACTCAGAGTTTTGGTAGTGCTATCCAACACTTTTTTGGAAGGGAGTTTGCTTGATACCAACATAAATCTTGCCAAAACTCAGCAGGCCAAATCCTAGTTTTGGAATATGTGGGAATGAAGAGGTCAGCCATTAAATGATGAGGACTGTATCACTTTCAGTTCTCCAAGGAAACAAATCTACCTAATGGTCTAGAAGGCCGTTTTGAATATAACCAATAATCTGTTAAAAATGAAATGTCTCTTTTGTGGCATTTTATAGGGCATGTAACATTTAATAATGAAAACTACGATTACATTTCTTCTGAATACTGGCTAACATATTTCAACTTTTCAGACTTAATTATACCTGGCTAGACATGTGCAATTATGCTTACCTTTAGAAATGGAAACCTACTGGTATTCACCATGTGTATTAAACTAAGTTAGAAATTCAATCATTTTATAGCTAATCTGTGTCAAAACTGCCCTGGTGATTAGATCAACATTAGGCTCATGACTGAATGCAGAGCTTTTCATATTCCTCTAATGTGTTGCTGTTAACCTGGCAAAAAATCTAGCGTGTTAGAATTACAATAAGTGTAATAAAGTAAGAATTTGTAAACAATAGTCAATCTAAGAATGTCCATTGCTTTTCCTGAGAATAAGCTATAAAATATAAAAGCTAGAAGTGATCTGAAAGGTCAGTGGTTAAGTACCAGGGACCCCATTCAAGATGAATTGCTATCTTTTCTATTCTTAAGTATTCTGATTACATGCCCTGTCTTCACAGCCTGTTTTAATGCCTAACCACGTAACGAAACATTGTGTAATAATCCCAATTAGGGCCTGTCCGGCTAAGTCTTACTAGTATCCCCCAGATATGCTATGTCTGCTATTGTTTTAAACTCTCATCTTATCATGGTATGGGGCAATCGGTTAACATTCCCTCATAATGGCCTTTCATCTGGAGAGAGTAGTAAAGCATCCTCTTCATTTTAAACCATCTCAACCTCTTTACCTGTGTTTAGTAAAAAATCCTTTCTGTCCTTTCAACAGCTTTCTCTTGGACATGGAAATTTTGTGCTTAATATTTCTTTCAGAAGGGAGAACACTAAGATTTAATAAAGTTTTTTAATGAAAGTGTACAAAGGAAAAGCGCACTATTTTTCTTATAGTCTACATAAATCTGTATATTTTCATAGTAAGCTTACTTTTTGTACTAATAGGGTGTTTAACCTCTCTGCCATTATGATTGTAGTATGTTTTGTTTTTCTACCTTTCTGATACTTTACTAGACTTCATCCATCTTATATCTGTTTATTTGGAGGGAGAAATTCTAGTTGCTTTAGGGAAACTTTGGGACTTCTCAATATATTAAATCTGTTGTGGAAATTAGGAAGTTAATTTAAGTCCTATAACCTGCTGTTAAGTAAAAAGGCAGATTAGGCGTTTTTTATGATTCCTGCTATCTACTAGGTCAGTGGTAGGCAAACTTCAGCTCGCGAGCCACATGCAGCTCTTTGGCCCCTTGAGTGTGGCTCTTCTACAAAATACCACGGCCTGGGCGAGTCTATTTTGAAGAAGTTAATTTAGAAGAAGTTTAAGTTTTAAAAATTTGGCTCACAAAAGAAAATTATTTGGCTCTGTTGACTAATGAGTTTACTGACCACTGTACTGGGTGTACCAGTTAATAATAGTGGATTTTGTAATAAAAGGAAACACGATAATTTCAAGAAAAACATCACAAGTGCTTTATTCAAAGTAATGTTCATCGCTAGCTACACATTTCCCCATCTTTCAGGTACTTTGTGGATACTATCCCAATAGAACTTCTCTTATTTTAAGGCAAACCATTCAGAGACCCAATTTTTCACTTCTTCATGTTTTGAAGTGCTGCTCAGAAAGCCTTTGTGCCATTGATTGGAACAAGTGGTAATCTGAAAAAAAAGGTCTGGTGACCACAGCGGGTGGGTTAATACTTCCCAGGCAAGATCTTTTAATGTGTCTTTAACTGGTTTTGAAGTGTGTGATGGTCCGTCATCATGAAGCAAAATTACTTTGCTGTGTCTTCTGAAATATTCTGGTCATTTCACGATCAAAGCATAGTTCAAATTTATTTGTTGTTGGTAGCTTTCAATATTAATGGTTTCACCTGGTTTTAGAAGCTCCTAGTACACCAAACCCACCAAACCCACAGCATTGTGTTCTTTCCGAAGCGATTTGGCCTTGCAGTCAATGCTGATGGTTGACCTGGATCAGCCCATGATTTTGTGCATTTGAGATTCTCAAAATAAATCCACTTTTCATCACCAGTCACAATTCTATGCAAAAAAGACTTTATCTTGTGCTATTGAAGCAACATTTTACTGATGACTTTTCAGTTTTCCATTTGTCTTTTATTCAGTTGATGTGGCACCCATTTTCTTTCCTTTAAAATCTTTCCCATTGCTTGTAAATGATCGGAATTGTTTGCTGAGCAACATTTAACCTTTCTGCAAGTTTCTGTTGTTGTTTTTGAGTTTGACACACATCTTCATCCAATAATGCTTGTAATGGTTAGTCTTCAAATTTTTTCAATTGACCTGGATGTTCTTTGTCTTTCACATTGAAATCATCACTTTTAAAACATTTAAACCAGAGTTCACAAATATCTTGAGATGAAGCATGTTCACCATAAGCTTCCTGAAATATTCAATAGCACTTTTCTTCAAATAAAGTAATGAATTAAAACTTCCTGCAAATGCTCTTTTTTTGGCCCAAAATTTGACATTTTTAAGTGTGAAAATATCTATAATGTTAACACCTTCAGCAAATTTGGCATATGAAATTTTGAAGCTTATTGTCAATACAACAAAATAGCGTACATATCAAATCACCTATATATCAGCATATGTTTAACTCCATCTATTGAAAAAAATACACATTATTAACCAGTACACCTAGTATGTTATTTGTTTTAATTAATTTTCTCAGATAGCCAGTATTATTCCAATGTTACTGTTTAAAAACAGTAAGCGAGAGGGGAAGTCACTTGCCTAAAGTGTTATGGATTGTTAGTCAGAGTCATCCGGAAACCTTTGACTCTTGTTCTTTCTACAAGGCCACATTGCTAATGCTTCCCTTCATTTGTGCAGCTAAGTCTTTGTACTCCAAGTGCTTAATTTTCTGTTCTTAAAAAAATGTACTAACACATGCAGTGAACATTTTTAGAAAATAAATACTATATCTTTGATATAAACATAATGTTGAATGCTATTGTGCTATCACTAAAATGTTCGTCTGTAAATGGCTCATCTTAGGACCAACCTCATTGTCAAGAGTTTTGTATTCTGGAGTTAAACTGTATTAAAAAGGCTTATAATGATATATACAAGTATTTCCTAACAATAAAATTTCTGAGACTAAGAAATGATAATAAATAATTTTATGTATTTTCTGCATTTCCCCTTCACCCCACACCGAATACATTTGCTAGATAATGTAGGTATATTCTTGCCTGGAATCAGGTAGGTAATAATCACATTTGAAAGACTTTTTAATCTATAGTTTTGTAAAACTGAGTAGTTAAGGAGATGGTAATTTTAACAAGATGCTTTTCAGTCCACCAAAGATAATTTGAAAAAAATTCTCATCCAAGGATATTTCTCCATTGATTTCCATAGAGAGTGGAAGAGAGAGGGAAAGACAGAGAGAAATATCAATATGAGAGAAATATCAAGATTTCTCTCATATTTGTTGCCTCCTGCACGTGCCCCCGAACCGGAATCGAACCTGGAACCCTTTGGTCCAAAGGCTGACGCTCTATTCACTGAAACAAACCAACTAGGATGATACTTTTTGTTTCTAGATTGTTTGTGCTACATTAAAGATAACAATCATTTTTCTGTTAGTTGAAACATAATTACTATAAAATTTATATGGTAGTGTCTTTTAGGGGCCTATCTTTAGTGAGGGCTCTGAATAGAAGCTTTACTTACTCGTATCCCCCAAATATGCTATTTCCTCCTAAATTTTAGATATTGATTGGTACTGTAAGGAAATATAATATTTCAAACACTTCTCTGATGTTGAGATACAGGTGAAGGTTCAAGCCCCTGAAATGTAAAGCACAATGCCAAAGATGACAGCTTTGGAAAGTATTGTAAAAGACCTGTGATCTCATGAAAAATATTCCTTTCCTTTCAACTGTTTAAAAATCCTTCTCGTGTTTCCTAATAGCTAATCATAACTTTCTTTTCTCCATATGCCATTAGACTAAATGAAATACACACACACACACACACAATTTATATGCTTCCATTCATTTTTATTCCTGTTAGATATATTAGTTTACTAATAGAAGAAAAGAGAAATTAAATTTGTAGATATACTATCCAATTTCTTTTAGGCATGTGGCCTGCTTTCTTTCTGGTGCCAAATTAACGGATTAGTTCATATGATTGTTATTCATTATGATATAAGAAGTAATAGTTTACTGTTGGAGATTTAGTGTTCTAATGTTATAAGATTCTCAGGTCTATAACATATATTAAATTTTTTTTCATAGTGTTTGGCTTGCTAATTAATAAGCTACATTTACTTAACCTGTGTATAAGTCATTGAAGAGTTTTCATAGATCAGGCACACCAAAGGTAAGTCTGCAGAGAGTGCCTTTTTATTTTAAATGCCAAAAGTTTTCTCTTAGTGTTTAAATGCCTCATATCCTCTAAGCAAAATTTCATGACAAAAATCAACCTAAATTTATCGGAAAATTAAAAAACAAAGCCAGTTTACATTTACATATCTATTGATTACATCATTTCATACTGTAAATTCTTACACAAACTATCAGATGTTATTAGTATCATGCTCAGAATTTGAATATGACCCAGTTGGACTTTTCAAAAATGTATATTTTTTATTGTTGATAATATTATAGATACCTAACTGGTTTGGCTCAGGAGATAGAGGGTCGACCCACGGACTGAAGATCCTGGGTTTGATTCCAGTCAAGGGTATATACCTTGGTTGCAAGCTTGATCCCTGGGCCCAGTCAGGGCACATGGAGAAGCAACCAATTAATGTGTTTCTCTCACATTGGTGTTTCTCTCTGTCTCTTCCCTTCCTTGCCATTCTCTCTAAAAGTTAATGGCAAAAATATCCTCGGGTGAGGATTAACAACAACAACAAAAAGTACATCTTGATCCAGTTGAACTTGATTTTCATCTAATTCTACGTAAGGCCAACACGTAGGCCCCCATCACTTGAGCCAAATCCAACAACGAGTAGGCTCTTTGGCTCTTTGGTTAGTGGGAAGATTTTATAATGTCAGAACCTCAGTTTGAGCAAAAATACAGCTTGAAATTATACTACCTCCTGGATTTATTCACCCACTTTTGTCTACAAATGGAAATAAATGTATGTATTTATGGAGTAACTGAGACATATTTTAGTAAAATGTTTTTTTTAAATATTTCCAAGAATAAAAAAAGAATTATATGATAATTACCATAACAATTTTAAGCTCATTGATTTTTCACGTCAAATGATCAATTTTCTCATTTGAGTCTGGTGACAGGTATAGAAGGAAAAGCAATCTTTCTAGTGTTGAGTTCTCAGTTATGCTGCTAATAGAGGATTCAGAACAATGTAAAGTCAGTGTACAATAAGGGCTTCACTTTGAGAGAACATTGTGGTAATTGTTGTTTAAACAGCTGCATTGCTCTGGAGTATAGACTCAGTAAATAAATTTCAAATTAAAGTATAAAATAGTTTTTTATGTGGTGAGCATTTATTGATGTATTGGCAAGCCTTGAGAGACTGTGTTTTGTTTTGTTTTCTTCCAGCAGAAAGACTTTCAAAATCTCCCAAATTAACTGAGGGTCTTGTATTACCCTGCTATTATTTATTAATAACCAGTCTGGAAGAAAACATTCGATGTTAACATGTAGCAAAATATAGTCTTTCTCTATTTCTTTTCTCTCTCCAGACATTCTCTTGGTGCTTTCTTTCAACAGCTTACTTTAAAATTACAAATAAACTATCTTTTTTTTTTTTTAAAGGGTTCCCTTTTTATGGGAACCTAAATTAGGTTGGGTTTAACAAAATAAGAGACATAAATGAAGTTATTTCATTTGGATATAAACCTTTCATAAGTGTGTAGGTTAATGATACGTAGCTGATTGAAAACTAAATAAAGTAAGGAAGGGCTCCAAATGACTGATGTAAAGGGTAGGATGCATCTTATCTGATCTCAACATGACACAGGAAGGAATCTATTTGTTGATAGAAAAAAAATGATCACACATTAACATCTGGACTTCATGTGGATATTTACTCAATAATTAGCAGCAGCCCCTGTTCAGATACATTCCTACATCTGGGAACAAAACATCATAGAGACTAAAAATAAAGACAAAAAGAGAAGTAAAAAAATTGCTTGCGGTAAAATAGCATGGTTGCTCTAAATTATAAATTAAAGGGATTTGGCACTCTCTTTGGTTGCCCAACACACTTTCCTCAATAGATAGATATATCTGAGTACTTCCTAGGCATACCTTGTAGGCTGACATGTTATTATATTCAGAGGAAAAAATCATGATCTTAAATCATATTTACGTGAGTTAGAAGAATGATTGAAAATCATATTTAAGTGAGTTAAAGAATGATTGAAAATATTATTTAAAACATTTGCATACTGATGTACTTAAATAAACAGAGTATATCAACATCAATGGATAGAATCCTATCTAATAAAGAGGGAATATGCTAATTGACCCTCATGCCATTGCAAAGATGGCAGCACCCACAGCCAATAAGGAGGGAGTATGCTAATTGCCTGCCTCCTCCTCAAAGATGGCGGCACCCACAGCCACAAGATAGTGGTGCCCAGTCCCCCCCAGTGGCTCTGTTTGCCTGTCTTGGGAATCCCACAGTCTCCCCCCCCCCCCCCCCCAGCCACTTAGGGTCAGCCCAAGGCATAGGCAAGCCTTGGGTGGCAGCTTCCCAGCTGCCTAGGGCCTGCCCGAGGCTCAGATAAAGGCAATGGCAGCAGCAGAGGTGTGATAGGGGTGTCACCTTCCCCTGATCACCAGGTTGCCTCCTGCTCCTGAGGGCTCCTGGATTGTGAGAGGGGGCAGGCCTGGCTGGGAGGCCTTTCTTTAGTGCATGAATTTTCATGCATCGAGCCTCTAGTCATCTTATATATTTCTTCAGGGCATAATATACAAAAATTGCTTGAACTGCATCACATGGTATGAAGATAGTGGCTTCCATAAATATAAAACAGTGTACATTGGCTACTATATTACGGCTAGCTAAAGACTGTATTTTTGCCTCTTAAAAGGAGAAAAATTGCAGAATACTATAATAACTACAGTATGTAGTCTGCAATTTCTCTTCTGTTAAGAATGGCAACATAATATACCTACTCATGCCTAAGAACAATCTGATACTGGTAGCTTTCGTGTGACTGTAATGCAGACTTTTATTCTCTGTTAAATTGTAGATCCTATGGAAGATACAGTATTATGGAATCTGTGCCACATGTTTCTGGGGCTGCTTATCTTTTAATTGACTCAAGAATAAGCCCATATGGCAAACACAAGTAGGGCCTGCAGTTCATTGTAAGGATGGAAAAATTCTCCAGAGATTTGAACTTTGGTTGCCAGACCCCTTTGGGCCAACTTGAATGAGATCGGTCATTGTTTCTGACAATGGCCCGATACTCTTGGAGCAAATAGGAAGCCTGAAACTACCAGTCTATCAAACTTGGAAACTGTGTGTGAGGGTGACTCTGGGAGTTCTCAGGGGCACAGACACTTTACAATTTGTATTTTTCTTCTCTTCTTTGGTTTTATTTATCATTTGTTTATTATGTTGATTACAGAGTTTCAACTCCTCAGTTCATTGCTGTTGTGTGCTGAACAACTGACCACTAATATTTGTGCACGAATACTTGTACCAAGTTGATTTGTTATTTTGGCCACTTGAAAACCGCCTGTAGTTTTAGCAGAACTGGGAACTTTGAAGTATACCTGTTTTAGGCCAATGAATGAAAGATTTCTAACACTCTCTTCCCACCTTCTTATATTCCAGGCCATTTCAGAGTTTTATAGCCAGAATCATGGTGTTCCCCTGGCATCATTAAACCATTTGTTGTTTATAACTTCTGTATTCTATTCAAACCACTCATCCTTGCCTTCAAGCAATTTCCTCAGCCCTACCTTCATCTCTTTCCACATTTCCCTACTTTTCAATTCACGGTCTTCAACAACTTTTATTTGACCATTTGTTTTCTTTCCCATTTTGATTGCAAACAGAATTAGGAAATGTCTAAGTCAGATCACATCTGGCAGGCAAACTCACATGAGCTGATGCATGTATTAACTCACTTCCCCTAGAAGACAAAAGTTCCACACCCTTCATTGGGTTTCCTGATAGCTAAATGATTTTATGTGTATGTGTGGCTGTCAGGAAAAAAAGCAAAAAAAGACCTTTAGTAAAGGGATTCTATTTGGAGGTGAGAACACACATAAATATAGTTTGTGTGATTCCTTGAGCCTCCAAAGTAGCTGTGAACAATGAGTGCTGAGCTAAGAGGAGGAACAGAGGACTTTCCATTTTAAAGATTCTGATTTTTGGAACTTGACCCCACCGCCCCTTATTTATTTATTTATTTATTTACTTATTTATTTATTTTTATTTTTTTAGCAAAAGTGTCATTTTGGGGTTGTTATTTTGAAAAAATAATTTGATTATATATGTTCCTTTTTGCTTTTAAAAAATACATTTAACATATTCTAAAAACTTTTCAAAAGTATTAACGATATGAAAAAAATCTAAAACCACTATAGGTTTAATTAAAAAATACATGCTAAGCCCAGCCAGCATGACTCAGTGATTGAGCATCGACCTATGAACCAGAAGGTCAAGGTTTGATTCCTGGTCAGGGCACATGCCTGGGTTGCAGGCTTGACCTCCAGTGTGGGGTGTGTAGGAGGCAGCCAATCAATGATTCTCTTTCATCATTGATGTTTCTCTCTCTCTCCCCCTTTCTTTCCTCTCTGAAATCAATAAAAAAGAATGTAGGCTAATATAAAAGCAATATGTTATAGATGGCTACATAAGAAAACTAAATCATACCAAACAAGTAAAACATGTATCTGCAAAGTATATTTATTTACATAAAATTCAGAATACAGTGGGATATTTTAGCATACATATGCTTTTTTTAAAAAGTCACCCTTTCGTTCTATTTGGTGTTAGATACATTAGAATATAGGGAGAAGCTTAATAACATTTTACTACAGAATGTGTGAAGACTGGAGAAGCCCAGTAAAGATGAAGGCATTCACAAAAGACTGGTTCCTTTGAGGGGGGGTTAGAGGATTAAAAAAGACTTGTATTAAAGAAGGAAAATATAAATAGCACTTGAATATTTTAGAACTCAATGGAAAACATTTTAATTCACCCAGTAAGTATTTGACTCCCTTCTGTCATAACTTTTATACAATAAAGACTAGCCCACTAAAGCTATATTTCTGAGAATCCTGTGTAGCCAGGCCAGGGTTCTTCTTATGACTTAGCTTCCACCACACACCTGATGGAGACCCGGAGGCAGAAGGGAGCAGTATGGTGATGTTGAGATCAAACAGTTGGCCATCCTGGGTGTGGAGGCACTTAGTTCTTTAAGGTAAACTGGAATTTAAGTTTCTGGAAATTCTGGCTACCGATCCCCAATGCCTTAGGTGTCAAGCAGCAAGGTGACAGATACCTGGCTAGCTGTCGTGGGTACATAAGAATAAGGCATGGAGGTTTGGTCATTTTTCTTTGGTGCTCTATTCTTGGCGTTGTAGTATTCAAACTCAAACTTTGGTTCTCCCAGGGATTCTGTAAACTGCTTCAATTTACTTTTTAATAATTCTCTTCTAAAGTGGCTGTAGTGGATTACTTATTCTGTAAGTAAGGATCCTGTATGGCACAGCTATAAATAAAAATTGTTATATGATAATAATAACTTGTGAATACTTTTCACATTCATTTTTTTTTACTTTATTGATTAAGGTATTACATATGTGTCATCGCCCCATTACCCCCCTCCTCTCATCCCCTCACTAATGCCCTCACCCCCCTATTGTCTGTGTCCATTGGTTAGGCTTATATGCATTCATACAAGTCCTTTGGTTGACCTCTCCCCCTTAATCATTTTTTTTTTCCCTCTCAGTTAATCTTTACATCTATTCCCTGAAGCTTTTTCTCAAAACCACCCAGTGTTCATGGACAAAAAGCTAGTCAAATCCAGGTCTGTCTCAATATGGCCATTACTAAAAAGGCCAAATAAAGAAAATTGGTTCAAGTGTAAACCATATAGAGCTTATTTTAGACACAAAAATAAATAATTTCATAGAAGACTTATTATAGCATTGGACTAAATGAATTATGGAACTCAAAATTTCACCATTGAGCATCCTTAAAATGATGGATTTGTGGCCAAGCAATCATCTATAATAATAAAAGGCTAATTAGACTGAACATCATTCCAGTTGTCCAACCAGATGAAGCCAGGCTGGAGGGAAGCAGCCCAGTCCCAGGTACCAGAGGGAAGCCAGTGCTGGCAGCCAGGGGAAGGAAGACCTACTCTTGCATGAATTTTCATGCATTGGTCCTCTAGTTTATTATATATTTCATTTGACATATTTTCTAGCATTTTAGTTTTTTTATTCACAGGACTTCTAACTTTCTATTTGACCAATGTAATAATGGTTCTCTGGTGAGCTACAATATTTTATGCTAGCATATTGGCAACTTAAATAATGTGACCTTATAAAACAAAAAGATGGGATTTTTAGAGTCATTAGTTTATTCTTTTCCAAGGAAGAGAGCTATGACATATTTAAAATGCATCATTAATTCCTGATTATTAAACAGTATTCAAAAAGTGTTCAAATTTCAATTGCTTCAGTTTTAAAATTGTTCAAATCAAGATTCAAATGAAGTTCATATATTTGCAATTGTTTGGTGTGCGTCTTAAGTCTTTTTTGCTCTATAAGCGCATTTCACCCTTCTCCCTTTGGCAATTTATCTGTAAAAGAAACTGAGTAATTTATACTAAAGAATTTACCATGGTCTGGGTTTTTCTCAGTGCAATCTTGTGGGAATATTTAACATGCTCCTTCTGTGTTTTCTGTAAACTAGTGGAATTTAGAATTCAAATTCATGTTTGATTTTTTTACAACAAAATATTTCATAGACAGTCATGTGTACTTGTATCAAGAGGCACATTTTGTCCATTTCCCCCCCACTTTTTTATGATGTTAACTGCCATTAATAATTATAGTGTAGATGCATTATGTTGTTAATGGTTAGTGATATTTTAACTGTATATTTCCATTGATCATCTAGCAACTTCTTAAGGTGATTAGCATGCTTGTTCTATTTTCTATATGCTCACTTCTCCTTCCCTTTGCTGCTTAATAATTGTGTTGTGTGTCATCAGAACATGTAGGCATTATCTACTATAATGTTTTCTTTGTATCCATCAATTAACCGTAGTTCTTTAGGCAAACATGTATTAAAGCAGATTCTCAGGAAGGTCTCCATGGAGCAATATTTCCTGAATTCTTATATGTTCACAAAAAGTTCAGCATTTTTATTTGAAGGGTGCTTTGCATGCAAAAACTTTGGCTCATGCTTTCTTTCCTTGAGTATTTCAAATATATTAAAATATTTCATGCTTTCTTTCCTTGAGTATTTCAAATATATTAAAATATTTCATTGTTCCTGTTAAAAAGCCAGATGACAATCAAGTTTTCTTCCCTTTATAAGTGACCTTGTCTTTTTTTTTTTTTTTTTTTGTCTAGATACTCAAAAGATTATTGTGGTTTTTTTTTCTCTTAAAAGTTAGTTTTCTTAAAAGTTAGTATGCGGCCTCTTTTGATTAAATTTTTCTAGGTATGTGGTTTGCCTTTTCAATACACAAATAGCTTAAAGCTTCTGTTTATTTCAGAAATGTTTTCTTGACTTATACACTTTAGTATTGAGTCTATGCTATTTCTTTGGGTGTCTTCTTTGGGACTTCTACATAGGTGGTGGATTTGTTTGCCTCTTTCTATTCCTTTCTTCTATTTTTTATTTTTAAAAAAATATATTTCATTGATATTTTACAGAGAGGAAGGGAGAGGGTTAGAGAATTAGAAACATCGATGAGGGAGAAACATTGCTCAGCTGCCTCCTGCACACTCCCTACTGGGTATGTGCTCACAACCAAGGTACATGCCCTTGACCAGAATTGAACCTGGGACCGTTGAGTCTGCAGGCCAAAGCTCTATCCACTGAGCCAAACCGGTTAGGGCTATTACTTTCTTTTAAATGGTTTAATTTCTTTTTTAACTTTTATATTTTCTTATAATTTTCTCTTTTTCAAATTCTTTTTTTGGTAAGGCATTATATATGTGTCCAAAGGCATTATCCCTTATCCAAGTCAATTTATTTGTTCCTATGTTCCTTCTAGTTTAGTCATTATTTCTGAAACATTTTTTAACTTTTATTCCTAAATCTTTCTTGAGGTCTATTTGTTCTTTCCAAATATCCCCTCTTCCTTTCCCCAATCAACTCATTTCTGAGTGCTTCTAATTCTGGTATTCTTTCATAGTTTTGATTATTTTCTTAAATTCTTATAGCGTATTACGTTGTTTTGGAACATTAGGGAATATTTTTATCTATTTTGTGGGATGTTTTCTGTCATGCCTCTATTGTTTACATGAATATTAGTTTGGTCATTACCTTTTTTCCTTTACAAAAACTTTACATGGGATCTGTCCATAATGTATTTCTCTTTCTGACTTTAAAAAAGAAGGGCTTTCCTGTATTCAAAGAAAGGGAGGGTTGAATGAGCTTTCCTAGCTTCATGATCTGCCCTTCTCCCTATATTTTATTCAGTAGCTTCTCTTTCCCTTGCTTAGTCTCCCAGCCCTTCCCGCCTCCCCACCCTGCCACCCCCAGCCGGTTTAGTCTCTTTTCCCAGCCATTCTCCTTAGGGTAAGGGTTTGTTTTGAAAGGGGCCTTAGGCTGATCAATTTGGAAGGTTCTTGGTATGGAAATGCCCCTGCATGATCTGTCTGTTTTGTGGTTCCTTGAACTCACTGATGAATTATTGCTTCAGACGGTACCCCCCACACGTGTCTGCTATTTATAAATTGGCTCATTGAGCTTTTCACACTAGTGGAGACATCTCATTTTTGGATAAAATACCTATTAGTAATTTGTTTCCTGTTTCTTTCACTCATTAGAAATGCTTTTGTCTTCCCTCCACTTTCTCCCATATGGTTGGCTGATACTATGTGGGGCTTGATAGCAGGTCCATGTTTGGGGGTTGCAGGAATACTCTTTCTTTGAATTTTGATGCAATTTTTGGTCATGAAATTTGTTTTGTTATTCTAGCTTCTCTGTTTTATTGGGGGTTTGGGAACATAAAATACGAGGCCAGTATTGCCATACTACAATATGTTGCTCGGAAACCAGTAATCCGTTTATTCTTAATCTTATCTCATGACTGCAAAAGGATTTGAATTTTTTTTTTCTTGAAGAGTTTAAAAGTAGGTTAATTAATTAATAATCATTTTGCATATTTGGGACACTGATCTGTTAGAAATCTGTGACTTCAACAATATGTTCTTTTGAGATTTTTGCCATTATTCTGTTCTATCAAGTCACCTTAGAAAAGCAGTGACTAAATAAATTCTGAATGAATGGAAACTTTATAAATGGATTTATAGCTTTAGAAATGTATATGTCTATATATATATATATCCATACATTTACTATGTGTACTATATACTTATGCAGTGTATATAATAAAAGGTATATGAACATTAATTTGTTTTTCAAATGTTTAAAATATTTTTTATTAGGAAAAGAATATGTTGACTTAGTTTTGCTTATAAAAGATGAAAGCAATGCATTCCCACTCTAATCATTTTGTTTTTACCCTAAATGTTTCCTTCTCACCTAATAAAGAAGAGAAGTGTTTTGCCAAGCTGGAGACCCATTTGGATCTGTGGTTTCTAAATTAACCTTGTTTGCTTGTTCCCCATTTCTAAGAAAGGGAGAAAAAAGCTCTAAGAGTCTATTGGAAATATCACAAGGCTTCTCTAAGACCCAGTGGCTCATGTGACAAAATACTTTGGTGACTTTATGTATGATACAAATGCATCCAGAAATGTAAATTCAATTTACCTGTAAAATATAGTTGGCTTCATTAACAAAAATAAAATAAAATAAAATAAAATAAATAAAATAAAATAAAATAATAGTAGACTGAGATAAAATATCTTTGGCAAAAAGGCTGCTAGGTTTTGGCCAAACCCAAGTATTTGAAAAATACTGTTGCTGAAGATGACAGTGAACCCAAGGTTTTTTTTTTTTGTTTTTTTTTTGCAGTTTTTGTGTTTTCCCTTCTTATAATTTTGTTGTCCTTATTCCCACAGCCAACTTTAAATGACCCTCCACCCCAACCCCCCAAACCAGGAAAAAACCAGGGCAGCTAAAAAGTTTGCTTAAAGTTCTTAATACTTTTAATCCTTACTTGTTATAATTTGATTACTGAGACAGATTTTCTCTGTGGGCCTCCTATTAAATCACTTTCAAGTTGAAACAAACCAGAAATCCTTTTAAATAACAGAGCTAGTATTCACTTTAAGCTGCTCAGACTTTATACAGAAACTGTAGAATGTCTTGTCTAAAATGCTGTAAATGTGCCCAAAGGCTACTGTGATGGGCTTATCCTTCCAACTTCACCCCAAATCAATAAATACATAATTGAATAAACATGATGTTCTGGGTTATAAAGTGGAGGACAATGTTACTCAGCCTTCTACCTGATTTTATTTATTTTCCATTTTTGGAGATATTAGTATTCATAGGGTTATCTCAAATTAACATTGGAACGAGTATTTTTCTTTTTTTCTTTTTTTTCTTTTCTTATTTCCCCAACAGTATAATTCTGTTGGTTTAATATTATGAGGATCTGGTATAAAACAATCTTTATATTATATACTTTACCATGAAAATTTGTTAATTGTTTTTAACTAATAAAAACCTTATTAGGATAATTTCAGGATGTACAAGAATATAGATCTTGTGCCATTAACAACATATTTTTGAATCATTTATCTCAGAGAAGTAACCTAAGCTACTAGTTTAGGTCTACCCAAACAGGGAAAAGAATGGAAAGAACAATAATTACAATGATTGCAGCCTTTTACATACATAAACATTTCTAAAGGAATTCCTTAAAATGCATGCTTCAAGGGGCCTCAGTCCTAGACTGAGTAGGAATCTGCCTTTATAACAGAATGCTGTAGATTGTCTTCAGGCCTTAGTTTGAGAGATAATGTCATTAGAATTTTAGATGTAAAGAAAAAAGAAAAAAATCTAAAAACAACTTGGGAACTTTAGAGACCAAGAGAGAATTGTTTTCTGAAAAATATATTTTGCAGTGGCAGAGAAAAAGTTGGGATATGAACAAAAGTTGTGAAAATGATAGGTAGCTGATAAAAGAAAACTGATTAGGGAATGAAAATACGTTTTGTAAAGTATTAGAAACTTACAATTGTGTGCAGGTATTAGTGTCTAAGTAAGTAGACATGTTTTGAATGTTCATGCTGATTTATCTAGTTCTTCCAGATGAGGTGTTGGGCCAGCTGGTACAACTTAAAATTGGGCCTCTGTCCTGAGCAGCTCGCTTTGCACTACTTTATATGTTGTGTCCTGACCCGTTGCCGATTTCCTAGCTTGTTACCCCATGACTCATTTTTCTGCTAATAAATCCTCACAAGTGTCTTTGACCTTTGGCTTCCCTTCTTTAATTACAATTTAGACTTCTCTCTCTCTCTCTCTCTCTCTCTTTTTTAATATATATATATATATATATATATATATATATATATATATATATATATATATATTGATTTCAGAGAAGAAAGGAGAGGGAAAGAGAAAGAAAGAAACTTCAATGATAAAAAGGAATCACCTATCCAATTGGCTGCCTCCTATATGTCCCACACTGGGGATTGAGCCCACAACCTGGGCGTATGACCTGATTGGGAATCCAACTATGACTCCCTGGTTCATAAGACGATGCTCAACTGCTGAGCCATGCCAGCTCTGTCCACTGCCTTGGTCAGATCCCACTTCCTCTGCCTAGTGGTATGAGCCAGGCCATGCCTTGAAATGCTAGGACTCTGAACTGTTACTTCCACTCACTGTTCCACTTCTTATGTTGTTTCTTGTGGCATTGACTATAGTAATATGTGGCTTTGGGAATATGCACCCTTTGCTCCTGTTCCAGAGTCAGCCCCCTATAGCCAGGTCAGTCTCTACTGACCTCCTGGTTCTCAAATGTTTATGTTCACTGAAATTATCAGTCTGGTATATTAAAAAAATAAGAGTGCTTAGTCTCCAGTAGTTCTTGTGAGCAATCCAGTTCAGTGTTGCCTAAAGTTTGATCCTTAGACAGGCAACATTAGCACCACCTGGGAGCTTGTTAGAAATGTAAGTCATTGAGTTTTACCCCAGATCTACTGGGTCAGGATATCTGGGGGTGGGGCTGAGAAATCTGTGTGTTAACAAGTAGGCCCCACCTGGACTTGCTGATTTTAGATGATGCTAGTGCTGGCTGCTGGTCCTTAAATATGGTCTAATCCCAGATCTGCTGAAGTAAAATCAGTATTTTAACAAAATTCCCTGGTTCTAGTACTACTGATAACTGTGCACTTAACAAGTCGCCTCCATGGTTTTCAGGCATACCAAAGTTAGAGAACATCTGCATTAGCACACATGCCCGCACTCAAGAGAGGGCAGCACTGTTCAGTCTCGGCTTGTTCCCCAGGGATTTAGTTTAAATATATATCTTCCAGTGCCCCTCTGGTTCATAACACCAACTCTGTGTAATATCCATGTTTCAGAGCTGATTTGAGGCTTGACTACTTAATGCCTATAAAACCAGTTGAGATCCTCGGGTAAATCCCAGGGTCAAAGAAGCACCCATATATTTGAGCTTTGCTGTCACTGGTACTGTAATAGATTTTAACATGCCATTCATATAACTCCCTGCAAATGATTGGTCCACCCTCAAACCAGGTGCTGAGACAGAAAGAAATAAACCAAGTAATAGAAATAAATAATACTAAGGCTATATATCTCCCCCTCCCCCAAAAGTAGAATAATAAGGAGCAAAAGAATATCCATATACATTTTGTCATGATTCATTGAAATTGAATATTCAGAGTATTCAGTTAAAACTATCTTGCTAGTAACCAGAAGCTGTGCTAAGAGAGTTTATGATATCTTATTTGTCATTACTGTAAGTTAAACATGAACTACAATTTCTGAATGAGTTACACTGATGCAATGTTATCTTTACAGATAAAAGTTGCAGATATTGACCTCACAATATGTATTTGAAAAACCTGCTTTGACCTCTTAAAGATATCACAATTCTTTTTTGAGCTTTCTTGAAAGAGAAATGAGAACAAACTCCAACTCCCCTGAGTGCTATTTGAATGAGAAGACATATTTATCTCATTAGAGATGCTACTAAAATTATAACCCTTATCACATAATCTACCTTGTAATGCAATTACTCGTACATGTGTCTGTTTTCACACTACATTGTTAGCCTCTAGAGAACAAAGACTGGATATTATTTATACTTGAAATCCCCACAGTGCCTAGTGGTGCCTTACAAAGCCTCAATAAATATTTATAGAATGGAATAAAAAAAGGGGATGATCTCTTTGCTCCTTCCAAATGCTGGAATTTTGTTCATCCTATCTTTCTTAAGTGTATTGCTAACCAAACTTCTGGCTAACTAGTAAGATAACTCAGAGTTCAAACCCTTAAGAAACTTGACTGATACAGTTAAATGGCAGTGAATAATTCCTGAAAATTTATCTGTTTTCTCTGCTGTGTCAAAAGGGACTGTGGATTAGGTGAAAGTAGTAAATAATTTCACAAAGAAAATAACTAATGTTGATTTTATCCCTACTATAAACATACCCTTCTCAGTTCTTAAACATAATAACTTAAAATCCTCAGAATAATTTCCTATCCATCAAGCCTTCTTATAAATAGTCTTGTTCACTAATGTAGGGGAAAAGGACAGAGGTACTGAAAGAATTCATGGGAAATGAGAAACTTAAAAAAAAAAAAAAGAACTAAGTGAATTAGTAAATCAAGGTTCTAGGGACACTGATGGTTAGAAGCTCTGGATTTTTATTTTTTTTTTTAAAGCATAAGAAAAAGCATTTGAGCTCTGCTTTTGCTAGTATTTTTTCTTTTTCCTAATAAAAAAGCTCAGGGTAAAAACAGAAGGAACTTGAAATATTTAAGTTGTTAAATAGCATTCATTAGACCACTTTGAATATTTGTTAAAGTGTAATTTTGTGGTCCTAACTTACTGAATTGGAATCTTAGGGTGAAGCATTTTCTAGGGATTCAAGATGAATCTTACGCCAAATTTGGTGGGATACCTCTTTTTATGGTTGAGATAACTAAAAGCTAGATAACTAAAGTCGGACGACACTAGTGATGCATCCTCATGTCATATAGTTAGTAAGTAGTAGAGCTGGTTCTCTAATCCAAGAAGTTTGGATAAACTCACCTTCTACCACTTATTGTTCTTCCCCTCTCTGTTCTCCTGCCGCTGGATCTAAATATGGGTGTGGTCTCAGTAGTGTAGAGCCCGGAAGAATGACTAAATCCCAGCTTTACGATGAGAAATGTGAAAAGGGAGCCCAAGAGAATCAATAAACTTGGGAGGGAGAGGGTGGTACTACGAAAAATGATTTCATAAGTTGATTATTAACTTCTGGGCTCACCCTGGAGCTGTGCATGTACTGCTTTGAGCCTAATCGCTATACTAAGGACTCTGAGAAGTCAACTAACCAATAGATACCATCCCGGTCACAGAGTGATCACTGGCTGTTGCTCATGTGGGATGGATACAAACAGAACTGCAAAGCCTTCGGAAACGGAACCTACATTAGAACCACAGCACACAGAAAGTGATTTAGAACTTATAGCCTGAACTTAGCCAGATCCATGGCCTGCTAAACCAAGAATGTCAACATTCTTAATAAGGTTGAGATAGGACCTACTGTCTGATAATGTAATATTCAAAGTATCTAGGATTCAACCCAAAATTCTTGGTATATGAAGAACTAAGAATATTTTAACATACATAGAAAAGACGATCAAGATGTCAAAATCGAGATGATACAGGTGTTGGAATCATCTAACAGAGACTTTAACATCTCATTATAGAAATGCTGCAGCAAGCCATTATAAACACTTATGCAATGAAAAAAAAATAGAAAGTTTCAGCATAGAAATTGAAGATATATAAACGAACCAATTGGAAATCTTAGAACTGAAAAATAGAATAACCAAAACAAACAAACAAAATACAGCCAAACTCCCATTGAATGAGCTAAAGAACAGAATGGAAATAACAGAGAGAGTTGGTGAACTTGAAGATAGATCAATAGAAATTAGGTAATCAGAAGAACAAAAAGAAAAAAAGGTTTTCGAAAATGAGAATAACCCACAGACCTGTAGAACAATAGTAAAATGTTGAACATTTATACTAGTCAAGTCCCAAAGAGAGAAAATGTGCAGTGCTAATAAAAGTTTGAAGAAAAATGACTGAAAAATTCACATTTGGCAAATGACATAAACCTATAAATTCAAGAAGTTCAGTGAGCCTCAAGCATGATACTCCCCCAAAATGTTTACTGCATCAGAGTTTTCAAATATCAAAGAACACGAGAAACATCATTGATTGGATATCTCCTACACACCACCCAACGGATTTTCAGTCTGCGGGAATCCATCCAGTGATCTCTTGGTTCCTGGATCAATGCTCAACTGCTGAGCCACACCATCTGTGCATAAAACTAGAAAAATTAAAAAAAAATTCATTTATTTTTTACAGAGAAGAAGGGAGAGGAATAGAGAGTCAGAAACATCAATGAGAGAGAAACATCCATCAGCTGCTTCCTGCACACCCCCTAATGGGGATGTGCCTGCAAACAAGGTACATGCCCTTGACCAGAATTGAACCTGGGACTCTTCAATTCACAGGCCCACCCTTTATCCACTGAGCCAAACTGATCAGGGCAAAACTAGAAAAATTTTAAACAAAAACTTGGTAAAGTTTGAAAGAGGAATTTAAAATGATTTTATTCAAGCATTACTTTTCTTACTATTCCTTGGGAGCATATCAGACTAAAGAGAAATATTTATTTATTCTTTTAAACTAGTCTTTGAGGGTAGTACTCATAACTTATTGGCTAAGAACATAGTTAGAAAAAAGCTATGTTCTTAGCCAATACCAGTGATACTTTTCTCTTTTTTGTCTCATACTGTTTTTTTCCCCTCCTCATCTTATTCTTGTTTGTCCAGTGTGGGTTATACACATCAACCTTAACCTTATCTCCTGTCATTGCACAAAAGTCTAGATAACTGTTGAACGAATACTGTGGAGTAAGCATTATAAAAAACACATCAGATTTTATACTTCCAGGGGATGAATAATGGCAGACATGGCTATCATTTTCAGTATTGTGTACATTAGCCTAAGACAAGTAGAGCTGTAATTGATATTTTTTCTGTGTTGCCTTGGCAGCTGAGTAGCTAACACCAGGATATGAATAATTTAATCCAGGCGTTCCCAAACCTAATTGGGTATCAGTTTTGCTAGGAGATCTTTTGAAAAATTTACATTTGAGATTTTGCACCTGGAGATCCTGATTTAGTACAATTTCTGGGTTTGAGGCTTAGGAAACTATATCCTGAAAATGATTTCCAGGTGATACTGATGCATTATCTAGTTTGAGGGTCACTGATGTAGGCACCAAATAACATCCATGATAGGCGGAAGAAGACAATTGATCATCAAAATCTGTAAAGAAACTGGAATACAGTGACAAGATACTGCTGTGTATATTTGCAAACAGGGGTGGTCATTGCCTCTCTTTTCTCTGAATTGATGAAATATACCTATTCCTCACAGAGTGTATGTAGTTTTTATAGCGTTCATTCATTTATTGCTTAACAAATACTAATTGATCAACCAACATTTGGCCTACATTGATCTAGGATGCTGAGGAATCTGCAGTGAATAAAATACAGCAATTCTGCCCTCATGAAACTTACACTCTACTGGGTGGAGACAAAAATAAAGATAATAAATAAGTCATGGGTTATGTTAGAAGTTGACAGGTGAAAGCAAGGTATGGAGATGGAATCTGTAGGAGGAAAAGTGAGAAAGGTGAAATTTTAACTAGAGCAATTAGCAAAGGCTTAAATGAGAAGGTGACATTTGTACAAAAAAAACCAGCAGGAGGCATCACCTGGCTCATGATATTGTTGAATGTCTCATCTGTCAACAGAAAAACCCACACGAGCCCTCTGAATGGTAGGGAGGATTGGGGCCAGTTAACCAAAGTTGGGTGGTGACATTGGACATTTTTCATATGAAAGATGCAGATGTTTGTCCTCATTTGAATAGAAACATATTCTGGATATGGATTTGCTTTCCCTTTCTGTAATGCTTCTGCTAATAACACCATCTGTGCACCCAGAGAAGGTCTTATCAACTGTCATGACATTTTTCATAACATTGTGAAATGAACTAATTTCACAGCAAAGGAGGTACAGTGATGGGCTAATGCCTATACATTAACTGGTTTATCGCCTATAGCATTATCTGTTAGTGCTGGCCCAACTGAAAGGTGAAATGGCTTCTTAAACATTCAGATATGCACACATTGGGACACAACAGTCTGAAAAGGATGGGGTTCTTACTTACAAGATGAAGTATATTCTTTGACTTTCAGACCAGTTTATTGTACAGTTTTCCTCATAGCAAGAATATGTGGGTCCCAGAATCAAAGCATGGAAGTCATCACCAAATAATCCAAATTTCATGCATAGGAATCTCTGTTTATCACCTTCATCTTTCCAACTCTCTAATTCTGGTGTTTTTATCTCAACTCTCCCTTGCCCTACTAGGAATACCAATTCATACCACCATCTCACTTCTCTCTACAGAGTTTATGTTTTCTGGTCAATGATAATCATTTCCAAATGAACAAAATAGGTATTGTGTATTTGAACAATTTTTGTATATTTTCAACAAGCTTCCAAAATTCCCTTTTGGAAGAATCAAATGTATCTTAGGGATTTCAAGAAGAAAGAGTGAATTAGCTGCATTGTAAGCAAATCAAGTCATAGTATGAAAAGAGATTATTCCACAGGCGGTTAAATAGTTTCTATTTCTACATACCTTTATGCTCCTGACTAATTCCTTTAAAATATTGGGACTTCTGGATAGTTATATCTTCAGCCTGAAACACTAATTGTAAGAAATAACAACTTTTAGATGCCTCAAAATAATGTCCTGTTAACATCAACATGTCTTTTAGTCCAACTATTTCTTTTTTTAAGAAAAGCTTTATTTGGTGGTTGAATTTTAATTATTTGTTTTTGAACAACTAAATCTCATTATGTTTTCAGTAAACAGAGATGCAGGATTGCTGTTAACATTTAAACTGGAAGAAAAATATATTCAATTGATGACAATTATGAGTTTAAAACAAACCAAAATTTTGGTAATTTAGTTAATTATTTATATTTATCACGAGAGTCTTTAAACTTGCAACCACATGTGTTAATGTGGAAACAATTTACATCAAGGGTTGGGACTTGTTTTAAATTTACTTAAAGAGGGAATCCTGAATTACACTTGAGACTCTTAATTTAAGATTTTAAAGTCTTTCCTGTTGAGAACCAATGTAACCAATATTGTTTTATAAGGCTTTTTAATACTCAAACTGATGTTTCAGAGAATTTGGCCTGAAAGTCGTGGAAATTGGACTTTATTATCCATGTTTGCACAATTGCTTTTCTGTGTAATGCAAGCACTTTGAAGAAGAGGAGCCTACTCCATCTTTCCAGCATTTAGTGTCAATTCTCTGCTCTAATATGTTACCCCCTCATGTACTACAATGGGTTTTTTAATATATATATTTTTATTGACTCCAGAGAGGAAGGGAGAGGGAGAGAGAGAGAGATAGAAACATCAATGTTGAGAGAGAATCACTGATGGACTGCCTCCTGCATGCCCTACACTGAGGACTGAGTTGGCAACTTAAGGCATGTGCTCTGACCAGAAATGGAACCATGACCTCCTGGTTCATAGCTTGAAGGTCACACTGGCCAGGCTGATTTTGATTTTCTTTTGTGTTGCTCTCTGTGCTCTCATGTCATTACACACACACACACACATATATATATATATATATATATGTAGTGACACATATATTATTTATATTTATATATATATATATATATTATTTCTTTTGGATCAATATAATTTTATGTTTACTTTGTCTTACTTTTCCTCTTTATTGATTTAGAATGTATACACTCTATTTTATTTCTTTGGATGGATACTCTTGAGAATTTATTGTGCATATTGAAGGTTCTGGCTTTACTTAGATTGTCCCAGGTTCAAGGCTCAGGATCCTAAATAATATGCAATTGCCTTTGGTTACTGTTCAGTTCCCCCAGCTCAGACCCCAATTTATATTATCACTCTGGACTAGTTATGTTTCTTTTTCTTTTTAATTGTGTGGGAATATCTTATAAGGTGAATATGAAATCTTGCCAATTCCCTTTAAACTATGACACAATTCAGAAAAACATTTACTCTGAAAAAAATAGTCAAGTAATTTAACCTCAGCAAAACAGACATGCTGTAATTTTTCATCTGCTACTGGTAGTTTTATTAGGGACTGGCTCTTGGGCAAACCACCATGAGCTGCTAGAGTTGGAAGTAATTGATAGATGCTTTATTGCATGTTTGTACCCATTTCAGTTAATCTACTATAAACATTCTTGAGGAAAAGAACTTAGCCCTTAGCTACCAAACCTCTTGAGTTTCCCCCCTGTCTTTATTCCTAATCTAGATTCATATTCTCTTCTGTAACTATGCTAGTATTTCCAAAACAATGTTAAATAATTATGGTGACCATAAACATCTTTGACTTGTTTCTGGTTTTAACAAATGCTTTTAGGATTGGTAAGTATGATTTTGGTTTTTATGAAATAATGCAGTATTTGTCCTTCAGTGACTGACTTGTCTCACATAGCATAATATGCTCCAGATTTATCTACATTGTCACATATTGAGGGATTTACATCTTTTTTTAAAGACTGAGTAATATTCCATTGTATGCATATCTCTCATTTTCTTTATGTATGCAGGACCAGATGACTTCACTTGTAAATTCTACTAAATACTTAAAGAAGAATTAATGCCAATCTGTCTGGAACTTCCTCTCCCCTCACCCACCCAAAATAACAAAGCCAGGCAAAGACACTTAACAACAAAACTACATGCCAATATCCCTGATGACCATAGATGCACAAATACTCATTAAAATACTAGCAAACTGAATTCTAAAGCATTAAAGGCTGACATATCAGGTCCAAGTGGGATTTATCCTTGGGATATGAGGATGGCTTCTCATCTGCCAATCAATTAATGTGATACACCACATTAACAGAACATGATAATTTAAATAGATGCAGAAAGCATTTGACAAATTTTGCCACCTTTTCATGATAAACACTTCCAGCAAACTAGGAATAGAAAAAAATGACCTCAACATAATAAAGGCATTTATGAAAAGCCCATAGCTGACTTCTTATACAACAGTGAAACTCTAAAAATGTTTCTTCTAAGTTAGGGTATAAGACAAGGGTGCCCATTCTGGCCATTTCTGTTCAATGTATTATTGGCATTCTCAGCCAGAACAATTAGGCTCTTAAATGTTTTTATACTGCTTGCTAAGGATCCAGTATAATATAATTTTCCACATGAAAATCTTGTGGGTTTAAAAGCTCAGAAATTCTGGAGAGGGCTTGAACCAATTACTGGGATCTCACATTGTGACCCAGCTTTCATATTTCTCACTGGGGTATAGGGGTTTTTTGTATGTGGCCCAGAGCAAAAATGACTTAGAATGTTTTTTATAACAGGTGTTTCCCCCCAAAATTTATTAAAGTCAATAGAGAGAATTCTCGTTTGTTTTTTTTTTATCTCCTGTAACCATCATGTCTCAAAGGTTCTACTCTCCAAGACAGTAAATTACTGTCACTCTGAAGATGGTTGGAATATTTTATCACCCTCTGAAGGAAATACTTTATGATTTAAGTCATATGCAAAAGGTATCACTACCTTTCATCAAACCAGGCATCTATTCTCACTCACTTATTTTGCTCTCTCTTCACCTGTGATCACTAACTACAGTGACATGTAAATATTTCTAAATGTAAACTTAGAATCCATTGAAGAGTTTTATTAGTCCTAGCTAGTAAAAATAAAGTGGTTTTAAATAAAACAGCTACATTATCCGGTTCCATAAATTTTATTTTCCTACATACAAAAGCAAATTTTAGGCACATGATTAAGAGAAAGGTTGTATTACACTAGCCTGTATATCTTACAAGGCTCATAATCACATTATATGTGGCATGTGGAAGGTGAATACTTTGCAGCAGCAAACAGTCCTTTTGAACATCTGTTTCTGAAAAAGGAAAAAGCAACAACTAAAAATTCTGAAATTAAAGATCTTTGAAGTGTTCCATTTTTATTTTTAAAATGGATTTTATTTTTATAATAGAAAATGCAAAACTTGAAACTATACCAAAATAATACAAGTGGTGAGTGACACCTCTGTATTCCTCTTGAAGGAATCGCTTTGCTGGTATTGGAATGAGGGGGAAAGGAACAGTGGGTGTATAAAAATGAGATGTAGGTTATTCTCATATACTACTCTGTGGTAAGTACTATTATTCCACTTTCCAAATAAAGAAACAGACTCAAAGAGGTTAAATGTCTTGCTTCGTTTTGTGCATGTAGGATTTGAGCAAAGACTAATGGACTGTAGCCAAAACCAGTTTGGCTCAGTGGATAGAGCGTCAGCCTGTGGACTGAAAGGTCCCTGGTTCAATTCTGCTCAAGGGCATGTACCTTGGTTGCAGACACATCCCCGGCGAGGGGTGTGCAGGAGGCAGCTGATCGATGTTTCTCTCTCATCGATGTTTCTGGCTTTCTATCCCTCTCCCTTCCTCTCTGTAAAAAATCAATAAAATATATTAAAAAAAAAAGACTAATGGACTGTATACCCTGAAGTGCAAAGGTTTGAATTTGTATGAGTGAAGAAAAGAAATGTGATAGGATTGCAAGTATTTTAAAAAACTTAAATAACTTTTAAAAGATGTTTCCAAATGAATTTCTTCCCTAATTGTCTTTTTATCCTCATATTCTTTTGCTTTCTTTTCTTTTGTAGCAAAGCTTCTAGATTCCAGGAGTCCTCTCTGATGGAGTTTGTACTTCTTCACCTCCTGTTTATTCCTCAGCTCACTGCCAACTGGCTTTTGATTTCAACATTGCTTGAAACTGCTTTGTCTACAGAACAATGATCATTAATTTCTTAATTTTACTAACCCTTTTCAATCCACTCCTTAGTTGACCTAGGTAGCACTTAATCCATGTAATCCAAGCCTTTTCTGACTTCCAAAGGCTGTAGATGCCATTGGTCAAGTTCACAGGAATAACTGATACCTCATTTTTATGCACCCACTGTTCCTTTCCCCCTCATTCTGATACCAGCAAAGCAGTTCCTTCGAGGGAAGAGCTTCCTTTGACTCCATTACTTGGAGAAGGGAGTTCACCCAGTCAGACAATGGTAGTGTTTAGTATAAGAAACGGCCAATCTGATGAATTGGTGATTTTCCTAGGATTGTTAAATAAGAAAATAGAACGAGAAGTCCTTCATTTTTCTTCCAGGTCATTAAGCTGGAAGAAGAGCCAAGCTTTGCCAGAAGCCATCTGTGTCCACCTCCTTCCAAATAGAACACACACACACACACACACACACACACACACACACACACACACATATTATGGAAGGAGACATTTAAAGAAAAATAGAATGAAGCTAGCATAGAGAAAGCTGAAATAAGAGTTGGAGAAAAAGGAATGTGCTCTGGAGGCAGTGTTTGAGTCCCTGAGTCTTTTCCTGTCCATCCCAGGTTTGTGAGCCACAAAACCCATGTTTACTAAAGCTAGCTGCAGTTGGATTTCCATTTTTTAAAAGGCTTGACCTACCTGTCTATGGCTCACTGCTACTGGTGAGTGAAAACGATAGCCCCAAATGTCCCAGAGCACAAGAGCTGCTAAAATGGAAGTCCCACAGCCACACTCTTATTTGTGAAGGAATAGGAGAATCTTCTTGGCTCATTCTCACTTTGTTATCTAGACATGAAAAGCAACACAGCTGGGCTTCCATGTTTCAGAGTTTCTGATGAAAAAACTTTGGCTTCTGCAACTGCCTCTCTTGATAGGGTGCATATGTGAAGAAAGGCCTCTCTTCTTTAGCCAAAATCCCTTGGATAAATCTTCTCATGTGCACCCTACCAGCTCCTCAGACAATCCTGCACATCCGATTCCTGGCCCTGCTGCATACAGTTCGTTCTTTCCTCTTTCTTGGTTTATGCGTCACACTTGCTTGGTTTTATCTCTTTGCTCTTCTGGTTCTCCTTCCAGTCTTCACTGTAGGCTGTTCTTCAGTTGTATTCCCTATAGAAGTTGTTGTCCCAGGACCATGTGTCTTTAATCTGTTTAAAAAAAATAAAAATAATATAAATATAAATATAAATATAAATATAAATATAAATATAAATCTATGTTATTGATTTCAGAGAGGAAGGGAGGAGGGAGAGAAATATCAATGATGAGAGATTCATTGATTGGCTGCCTCCTACATGCCCCACATTGGGGATTGAGCTCGCAACTCAGGCATGTGTCCTCCAGGGAAAAGAATCCTAACCTCCTGGTTCATACGTTGATGCTCAATCACTGAGCCACACCAGCAGGGCTTTAATTCATTTCTATTCCTACTCAGCTTCCTATCCAGTCACCCCATTCTGCCTCATGCCATCGGATCCTACTTATAAACAAGTAACTTACCGATTTTTATCTATAACCCAAATCTCTATTCATAGCTCTAGACCCTTACCTGTACCTACTAACTATATACATATTACATCCTGGATATTCCGTGAGTACATTTATTCTACACCATTAAATGAGACCTAATCATCTTTATCTTCTTTCTCTTTAATATTTCTCTCCCACCAAAATCATTATCATTCATCTAGTTGCTCCCTCCCAAAAACATCAGGGGCTACATTCTGAATTTTCTTTTACCCCCGATTCATAATTCATCAGTTTTAAAAATGTGTCCTTCTATCTCTTAAATATTTTTGAGAAAGGTGATGGTGTGGGAGAAAGGGAAACAGACTCTTTCCCTGGTATTTTCAAGTCCCACTTTCTGAATTCGTTTTTTTCTTTTTAGCAAGCAAGGATTTGTATTTAATCTTTAATTTCTCTCAGGTTTTTGCTGTAATATAAAATCTTCCACTTGTTACATGAGAACACTATAATTTTAAAAAGTGTCTTCCAGATTCCATAATTTTATTTTATTTTTACCCTTTTTTTTCTTAACATCCTGGGAAAATTTTCCCAACGCTTTTCCTAACTGCTTACACAACCACTTAATATATGGCTTTCAATGTCTTAAAAATAAGTACTCTTCTGACCAAACTGACCTCCCACCATGCATGGAGGACATGGGTGTGAACCAGAGGCCCTTCCCAAGCATGTAAGGGTGAGTGATGCTTATAATTCTCACTTTCTCCCCCCCCGCACATTTCCAGAGGACAGAAAGGAAGGGCAAAGAAGACTCACTTTATTATTTAACTTGGTTTTATTATTTCAAAAAATTTTTTTCTCTACACAGACACACAGAGAAACAAAATACTAATAATATAAGGCATTCCAGGGTGGCACGATAAAGGTTAGAGGAAATAAAAATATTCTTTTAGCTTATAATACTTAATTTCACCATTTTGTGTTATGAGGCATGGGCTTGTGGTCTATGAGCATGAAGCAAAGAACCAGGAAATGTTCTTAGCTAATACTGGCTCTAAAACTAGCACAGTGGGTGGCCATGGACAAATTGCCTGATACCCCTGTTTCACTTACCTCATGACTTCTGGTCAACATGGAGATCATTAATTTGAGTGACAATTTAGCTAAATAAATAATGCCCTGATGTTTTGTCAGGAATTTAAGAAATGCTGATTTCTTTAGAATCATAATATATTTAATTTGTTATTGATAAGTCAGCTCAAATACCACAAAATGAATGGGAACATGCATACTATGCAAGTACTCATTAAAAACATCTCAAAACGCTGGAGGAAACTCCCTCATGTTAAATGGCCTCTTTTGTGGTAGCAAACTTTTTTATTTCAGAGAATAGACATTGACTTACATTTTATTGGATGCCATAGTTTTCTTGAGCTATTTGAGCAAGCTTGATTTTCTCAGTCCAACATTTCTGAGGGCAAATATGATCTGCTCAATAAAATAAGTATATCTCCTGAAGCCAGATGAGTGCCTTCCAGCAAGTACATTAGCATTCAATGTGCTATATTTTACCCGAGGTAAAACATTAATACTCTAAAGTCTCTTACCTCAGGGAACAAGAGAATGCCAAAAATCTCAACCACCACATATAACTTGGTAATAAGATCATTGGGTCAAATGGAATCAGCCTCAGTTTGCACCTTTGCTGCTTGCATGAATTATGGGTAGGTCTAGTAGACTTCTCTTGTGGTAATGACTCATTACTAAATTCATCGCTTCAGTATTGCATTTGTGTTTTTCTCTACCTCTTTCTATATTTTCTTCATCTTTGGTGGGATATATTTTATAGAGATTTCTGGGTTCCAATGATCTGACCTCAAACATGGAATTCTGGATTTTTTTTTAAATATTTTGGATTGTGTAGTTGATAAAAGTAAGCACTGAATTTTATTGGATGAGTATGTAAAAATGCAATTGCTGGGTCTTATGTTAGACATATGTTTGCTATAAAACTGCCAGTTTTCCAAGTGAATAAAACAATTTTAAATTTCCACCAGCATCATTTAAGAGTTCCTATAATTGGTATAGTCAGTTACTTTAATTTTGGCACTCTGATAAGTGGTAATATTAAATTTGGTATTTGTCTGCATCTAGTGATATTGAACACATTTTCATTACCTTATTATTTACTTTGTTAAGTTTCTATTGAATCCTTTTGCCTACTATTTGATTGTGCTGTCTGTCTTTTAGTTACTGATTTATAAACATTCTGTATACATCCCAGTACAAATATTTTGTCAGACAACTATATATTGCAAATATTTTTTCAAGTATGTGGTCAATAATTTTATTATGACATTGATGACTTAAAATAAAAATATTTTATCAATCTTTTATTCTTTTTTAAAAAGTATCCTCTTTAAGAAATGGTCATTAAGTAATCTTTTATGTTTTTTCCTGGAGGCTTTATTGTTTAATTTTTTACATTTAGATTTTTATGGTTCTTGAATAGATTTTCTCTATGGTATTTTATAAGGATTAAGTTTAATTTCTTTTTATATGGACACAGAACATTTGTTGAAAAGATCATCCTTTATACATCGAATTGAAATAGTGTTTAATGAAAACCAGGTTAGTATTTTTGATTAGGTCTATATCTGGACTCTTTAATTTATTTCACTAGTGTCCTTATCTATTATTGTACTAATTTCTTACTCTCTTAAATTATTTTTAGCTTCACTAGAATCACACAGTATGTAACCTGTTTATACTGGTGTCTTTCACTTAGGAATACACATTTCCTATTCATTCATGTTCCACGTTTATAAATAGTTTACTCCTTCTTGTCACTGAATAATACTAAAATTTGTTTATTCATTCACCTATGGAAGGACATCTTTTTTTAAAATAAGATTTAAAAAATATATTTTATTGATTTTCCACAGAGAGGAAGGGAGAGGGATAGAGAGCTAGAAATGTCGATGAGAGAGAAACATCGACCAGCTGCCTCCTGCACACTCCTACCAGGGATGTGCCCGCAACTGATGTACATGCCTTTGACCGGAATCAAACCTGGGACCTTTCAGTCCGCAGACTGACGCTATATCCACTGAGCCAAACCGGTTTCGGCAGGACATCTGTTTTTTGTTTTTGTTTTTTTTTTAATATTTTATTGATTTTGTACAGAGAGGAAGGGAGAGAGATAGAGTTAGAAACTTCGATGAGAGAGAGTCATTGATCAGTTGCCTCTTGCACACCCCCTACTGGGGATATGCCCGCAACCAAGGTACATGCCCTTGACCGGAATCGAACCCGGGACCCTTCAGTCCCCAAGCCGACGCTCTATCCACTGAGCTAAACCAGTCCCGGCTCTGCAGGACATCTTAATTATTTCTCATTTTTAACAATTATGAGTAAAACTGCTGTAAGCATACATGTGCAGGTTTATGCATGGACAAAATTTTTGAATCTTTTGGGTTCTTAGGAGCACATTTCTGGATTATGGTGAGACTATGATTAGCTTTATAAGAAACTGCCGAACTGTCTATCAAAGTGGCTCTATCGTGTTGCATTCCAACTAATAACAAATAACAGTTATTTTCTCTAACCTTTTTCTTGCCACTCTGGAATGTCATATATGATTACTATTTTGTTTCTCTGTATGTCTGTATAAGGAAAAGAATTTTTTAAATAATAAGACCAAGTTAAATAATAAACTAGATCTTCCTAGCCCTTCCTTTCTGTCCTCTGAAAAAAGGCGGGGGGCACAAATGAGAGGCTAGGAAGAGAACTATAAGCATCACTCACCTTTACATGCTTGGGAAGGGCCTCTGGTTCAAAGCTATTGGGATTTAATACACTCTCAAATAGAAGTAGTGTCTGATATAGGCATTTAACAGAACCTCACAGACGATAAAGAAGCCCAGGAACTGTTAACGGTTCTATAATACTAGAGTAGAACATAGTGACACACAGAAGAATTATAATAATGAAGATTTATATTGTGATCCCCAGGATAAAATTGTCTCCTTTAATTAAATATCCAACACTACATTTAACTAAAAGTACTATTACAGTAAATCCTATATGAAAACTGCATATTTGTTAGACTTAATTGATTAATGACTTTCTTTTTTAAAAAATAATATTTTTATTGATTTCAGTGAGGAAGGGAGGAGAGAGAAACATCAATGAGAGATACTCATTGATTGGCTGCCTCCTGCATGCCCCACACTGGGGATCAAGTGTGCAACCTGGGCATGTGCCCTTGACCAGAATCGAACCAAGGACCCTTCAGTCTGTAGGCCGATGCTCTATCCACTGAACCAAACTTAATTTCTTAATTAATATAAGATTTATAGTGCCTGTCATGTAAGAGGTGCCAAATCAATGATTTAATGATGATACAAAATCATGAGTTATTTATAAATTTTTATTTTTGCCATTTTATTCTAAACTCTATCATTGTATAGACGTTAAAGTATGTAGCACTATAGTTTTAAAAATGCACTTTGATGTGGGATTAGTTATCACCAGTAGTTTTTGTCCACTGCTCAATTTGAATTCTGTCTACTTTTTTTTATTATGACTTTGAGGTATGTAAAACTTTCCTCACATTTCTTTCATTTACACACACTTAATTAGTTATATTGGACTTTGTTATAATATCTAGTTTTCTAAACCATTGTTCTCTCCTTGATTAAAAAAAATAACATTCAAAAGCTCTCTTACTCTTATGCTACTAACTAATCCATAGTTAAGTTATTTAGTAATTTCTACTGAGTAATTTGATGATTCAGAATATTTACAATTTCACTATCCTTGTATTTTCAGACAAAACCTGAAAGAAACCTTCAGGAATTGAAGTTCATCTCTTGAAGATATTTTAAGAGATGAAGATTTTTTCTCCCTAATAATTTTGACTGGAAGGATAATCATATCATAAAACTATCAATTATCAGATTATGAAATTTTTCTTGCTGCTAATTATTAACCAATTGAAAAAAAATTGAAAAGAAGTGGGGAGTCAATGAGTAACTAAAAAATTATCTTTGTCATAAAATGAAAAACTATTAATGTTGAAATTTACCAACAAAACCTCTGCTCTAATCCTAGCTTGGATGTACTTTACAATATACTTGGTAATCTTCCCAGTGATATGGAAATCACTACCATTTGAAATCGCTGATTCAGTTTTTATATGGCTAGAATTGACCTGAATTCTGTATATTGAGTCAAATTTTGCCTTATGATAATGGTTCATTATTTGGTTATATTTAGCTAATGTGTCTCCTCTGGAGATACATGTAACTGATTTAATTGCTGTTCAATTGTCTTTTAAATATTTAAAGACTGCTTTCACATGCCATCTGAGTCTCCTCTAGTTGAACAGCAATAGTTGTTCTTCTACCCTTTCCTCAGAGAAAAAAAAGTTGGCTTTTCTTTTTTACTCTGTACATCAATTATTGACACCTCTGTTTTTAAAAAATGGGGAAATAAACTAAAAGTGGAATAATAATATTGCAAAGAGCTATAACTAGAGTAGAGCATAGTGACACACAGAGTATGCACAGTCTAGGATTGCATTAGTTTTTTTTTTAAATGAATCACTAGGGTTTTGGTCATTAGGGCTTTCAAGGAGGTAGAATTGCTGTTTTTTTCATCTCAAATGCTAATGGCATGTATAGCTCATTATGCATAGCTTTTATTTTACTCATTTTAAATCCAAGTATAAATGATTGTTTAATTTTATAAATTTTAAGTCAATTTTTCTAACTCTTTGAAATATTTTTTGATTAATTAATTCCTTATTTTTGTTATATGTCCCTCCTCCCAAAAAATCTTCATCAAACACCCTATATTTAATTCTTATAATAAGTTGGGTGCGTATGATTCAGTATATTAAACTCCATGTTTAGATTAAGTCTGCAAATAATATGCATACTATTTCTCTCTGTAGGTTATTGATAAAAATATTGAACAAAACCGAAGCCAAAGAGAAAATTTAGAAATCCTAAGCAATATCCTTGTAGAATGACATTAATCCAATAGTCATAAACCTTTTGTAAAATCATTCAGCTCAATGCAATTTCACCTAGTAATCCTATCACTGAGTCCATATTTACCCTGCTCGAGATATTATCAAATAAAATACCTGGCAGAAATTCATTTGTATGATGTCTCTATTCTTCCCCTTATTTATCATTTTTAGTACTTCATTGAATAAAAAGTACTTCATTATACAAAAAATTCTCACTGAAATTTTCTTTTGAAAATGGGCAAAAGGTTAATTCACTAAAGAGATAATTTGGGTAGTCAGTAATTACATGAAAATATTACTAATTTCACTAGTAAAGAGGCAAACAGTAATTTATATGATTGACAAAATTAATAGGTTTCTTAACTTCAAATGTTGACAAAGAATGAAGAGCGAACAACTTTCTTATAATGAAAAAAAAATCTACATTAATCCCCTAGAGAAATTTTCACAAATGTGTACAAAAATACACTTGTAGTGTTTTGCTGCTTTAAGGAAAATTCACATAAATTGTTAACAACCTAAATGTTCTGTAAAAGCAAAAAAGTGATTGACTGTGTTCTGTTCTTACAATGAATAAATTTCAGGAGAGTTTGAATTGAAGAGAGGAGACCACTACATACACAGAGTAAGATCATGATTTAATGGGCCAAAATATATAAAGAATTAAATCCATTTTCCTGAAGTTTACATTCAGACATTAACTTAATAGATTTTTTTGCCTTTTGGTATTCTGAGTTGAACCAGAGTTCATAATTACAACTATTTTTCACACAATTTAATACTATACATCAGTTTAAAAATATGCAAAGCATGCAGAGGATTAGACTGGTGGGCTAGGAAATGTCAGAACCTCTGAATGACTGCTATATCCCTCCATTTGTTCAGAATCACTTCTATGCCATTTAAAATATTTTTAAAAATTTCTCCATGAGGGTTTTGCTGGATTAATTTATAGATGGTTATTGTTTTGTTGCATTTCAGAGTGGCATTTTCTTTTCTTTCTTTCTTCTTCTTTTTTCTTTAATCCTTACCTGAGGATATTTTTCCATTGATTTTTAGAGATAGTGGAGAATCAGAGAGAAACATCGATGTGAGAGAAACACATTGTTTGGTTGCCTCCTGCACAAGCCTGACCAGGGCCCAGATCAGGGAGGAGTCTGCAATCAAGGTACATGCCCTTACCCAGAACTGAACCTAGGACCCTTTGATCCTCAGGCCGATGCTCTATCCACTGAGCAAACTGGCTAGGGCTGGCATCTTATTTTCTATATATTTTCTAAGTTGTTACTGAGAAGGAAGAAGGATATTTATATTCGTGAGTTGCTTAATATTTGTGAGTTTTCTTTCATCCAGAAAACTTGTTAAGCTATCAGTTCTTATTCTCTCAATTGATTCCATTGGATTTCCAAAAACCAATTTTTGCTTATATCTGTTTCATAGGATTTACTACTTTTAATTGCTGTGTATATAGATATTGCCTAGGTTTTTATCATTTTGCATTTTAATATGAACTCTTTTACTTTCTCTTTATCCTGAAATACATTTTTTAAATAGTTTTCAGTGATCATGATTAATGGAAAATACAGTCTTTATTGAAAATATATTAATTTCATCTTCAGTTGTAAATGATGATTATGTGATTGTAGAAGTCAAGGTTGACAGGTATTGTCTATCAGTACTATAAAGATATTTTTCCATTGTCTTCCATTTTCTCTGTTGCTGTAAGAAATTGGTTATTAGTTAAAATGTCATTATTTTATACATAATCTTTTATCTCAGGCTTGTCTTAAGAGCTCTTCCTTTGTGACATTTAGCAGTTTCACTACAACATTTTTAGAAAGGAATTTAGTTTCATTTATGTTATTTAGGGCTTGTGTTCTTTCCTTAAACTGGGCTATTATTTCATTGCTTTTTTCTCTCCTATCCTTTATCTCTTTTCTCCTTCTATAATTCCTATCAGAAGTAAAACAACCCTTTCTTCCTATCTTCCACATACCTTAAAGTTTTCTTTGTGTTTATTATCTCTTAATCTTTCTGTGTTTTGTTCTATGTAATTTCCTCACCCTTAGTTTTTCCAGTTCATTAAGTCTCTTTTCAACCATGTCTGCTCTATTTATTTTCAAACTAGAGGCCTGGTGCATGAATTCATGCACATGTGGAGTCCGGCTGGCCCACCCTGCTGGGCCAACAGTGGGGAGGAGACATTAAGAATTTGGCTGACCAGCACCACCCCTGATTGGGGGAGGGGGAGTGGTTAATGGGGAGCTGGGCCTGCCAGGGGGAGGGGCCACAGGCAGTTAACCCACTGCCCCCACTCACTGGTAGAACTTTGGTCAAGAGGACAGTTTGCATGTTAGCCTTTTATTATATAGGATTTCAATGATCAGATCTTACTTTTAGAGGGTTTTCTTTGTTCTTTTTATATCCATTTATTCCTACTGCTCAGCTCTGTGTGTGTGTGTGTGTTTATTTTTAAGTTTCTTTATATCTTTGTTAAAAACATTTTATAATATCTAGTGGATTATTCTGAATTTTAAGTTCCTGGGTTACTAATCCTCTTGGCTCCCCCCCCCCCCCCCCCCCCCCCCCCCACTGTTGATTCCAGCTCATAATGAATTGTTTTCTTATATGTTTTACAATTCTTAATTGTGAACTTATCTGCACTGAGACTTGTTAATGGGAGATGTGTGTGACCTGAATTAATGGTTCTTACTTTTCTAGCAGTTTCATATTCTACCATGTGTCTTAGTGATGACATCAGATAAAGATGGATTTTTAAATTCATTTCTTGAGTTGAAGTTTTCCAGACCATGTAGAGATTAGATTTCAAACTTTAAATTGATATAGGGACAGATATGCAATTCTCAGGAGAGCTTTTATTTATTTAGTTTGCTTTTGGTCATTCTCAGTTCTGACAGAAACAACTGCCTATATATCTCCTTGTGGTGTTGGACAGAAATTTTGGGTCTACCTTATACCAAGGTGTGTCCCTTTGAAAGTCCTGCCTTTATTTGTGCTTTCCAACTACTCCCGCAGAAAGGTGCAATGTCTCTTCTCCTCTTCACACATAGACTTTAAAACCAAAGTGTGGATTAGAAATATTGACTGTCCCCGAAACCTGTTTGGCTCAGTGGTAGAGCGTCGATCTGCGGACTGAAAGGTCCCAGGTTCGATTCCGGTTAGGGGTATGTATGTTGGTTGCGGGCACATCCCCGGTAGGGGGTGTGCAAGAGGCAGCTGGCCGATGTTTCTCTCTCATTGACGTTTCTAGCTCTCTATCTCTCTCCTTTCCTCTCTGTAAAAAATCAATAAAATATATTTTAAAAAAAAGAAATATTGACTGTCACTCCCAAACTAACGCTCTCACCCTGCATTTTACCACCAGTATTACAGAAACCATGGATTGTTAATTACTATTGCGTTAAGGTCCCTGTTTGTTTTTGTGTTGTTGTTGTTTTTGCCTCCAACCTAATATATTTTCTTTTATTTCTTGAAAACTCAGTGAAATAATTATAATACTTTCTATATTACTGTTTTTTTCTGTGTTTTTTAAATATTTCCCCACTCTGTTAAGAAGATAATTTCAGGTATACTACTGTCTTGCCATAACTGGAGGCTAGGAATTTTCTGTTATACTTTTTCTAATATTATTGATATTCCATTACTTTTATCTTTGTCATAATATCACATTGCTCCACTCTCAAACTTTTGTACTTTGATTATGCTCTCTTTTTGCTACTATTGCATTTTTTTCTCTTTAAATTCTTTCTTGGTTTAATTTTTTCCCTCTGTTTAAGAATGCTTTGTCCCCTCAAAGACAAAGATTAAAGAGATCTTTTCCACATCCTCATGCCATCTTCAAAATTATGGATTTTTTCCCCCTAATTTGACACATGGTTGCCTGGAATCTTGTGTAGGAATTAAAAATATATATCTTCAATACATAAAACCAATACTTTGATTTTTATACAGATGCTCCTCAATTTGCAATCAGATTATGTTTCAGTAAACCCATTGCCAGTCGAAAATGCATTTAATATACCTAACCTACTGACCATCAGTAGTGTAGCTTAGCCTAGTCTACCTTAAAAAATGCTCAGGTAACCTATAGTTGAATAATTTTCTTGAGCTTCATCTTTGGAGTAATTGCCTTCCTCTTCTCATCAGAAACAGGAGACAAAGATGGGCATTTTATAGGATGATGGGAAGCACTATCCGAAAACCATCAGCAACACAGTACACTATAGATTCTGTTAGAATATCAGTTGTTTACCTTCATGATCACGTGGCTGATGTGGAGCTGCTGCTCACTGCCACTGCCCAGTATCACAACAGTATCTTACCATGTATCTCTAGCCTGGGCAAAAAATCAAAATTCAAAATTTGAAATGCAGTCTCTCCTGAAGTGTATCACTTTTATACCACTGTAAACTGAAAAGTCCTAAGTCAAATAAGTTCAAGATTGTATATTTTCATGATTTTCTAAGGGATTATAGAATGTTGTTATTCTTCCTGGAAACAACCCCTGACAATCTGTGGTGGCTGAATGGGTAACTAATTTATTGGGCCTTTGTAGCTGGGCACTTTTTTGTGAAGAATTCCTATCAAAACTAGCTGTAAGCTAATTGGTCTATTTCCTTCTTGATTCTTGATAGTCTCTGTGAGTATTCTTAGGTAGTTAAGTACTTAAGGAATTTACCTTAGTTTCCTATGTTAGGAATCATCTTCAGAATTAGACCACCAATATCACAAAATGTGATTTCTCAAAGATGTGAACAGGAATGTCAAAGAACAAAATAAATCCATAAAACTATCTACTATTCACTCTTAATATCTCTCATAGTGTTGCTGGTCTGATTGGACCATAGATAATAACTACATAGTTTGTTTTGTTTTTTGTTTTTTTTAACCCTCCAGGATATTTTTCTTTTCTTTTCTTTTCTTTTCTTTTTCTTTTCTTTTCTTTTCTTTTCTTTTCTTTTCTTTTCTTTTCTTTTCTTTTCTTTTCTTTTCTTTTCTTTTCTTTTCTTTTCTTTTCTTTTTTCTTTCCTTTCCTTTCCTTTCCTTTCCTTTCCTTTCCTTTCCTTTCCTTTCCTTTCCTTTTCTTTTTTTTTTTTTTTTAAGAGAGAGTGAAAGGGACAGGAAGATACACAGAGAGAGAAACATCAATGTGAGAGAGACACATCTATTGCCTGCCTTCTGCAGGTGCCCAACTAGGGCTGGGGATTGAGCCCGCAACCAAGGTATGTGCTCTTGACCGGAATCCAACCTGGGACCTTTCAATCCGCAGGTTGACCCTCTCTCCACTGAGTCAAATGGCTAGGGCTAATTCAATTGTTTTTTAATTAGCTGTACAGAACTGTTTAACTAAGAGGCAAAGATATTTGATTTTGTGGACTTACAGTTAAATTTAATGTCACATGTTTTGGGGTTGCCTGTAAAAGACAATTCAATAATGGGTAATGAAACAACATAAAATTGAATAGACATATAATTTTTCAAATGCAGTACCCACTTTCATAAAGACACAAGGGAAAACTGTTTATATTGATGAAAATGGAAGTTTTCAATTAGAAATTTATTTCAAAGTGGAAAAATTATTTTATGTTAAATGTCTATGTTTGACAAAGAGAAATATGCAAAAAGTATTTTAAGAAGCAACATAAATAATATGTGTTCCTGAGTTTGTTTTAACAAGTTCTGTAACTAGTCCCATGTCCTTGGTAAAACTCTCCTCAATGATTATTGTGAAGCCTCCATAAAGCTGTTCTGAATGAAGCTGTTGCTTTATCTCATGACCTCTTTTATACAGACAAAATTAAGAAGTGGATTCAGTAAATGTTGACTATTAATTATACTGTTGCACATTATTATGTCAGTACTAAATTTGTGTGTGTGTGTTTTTTAATTTATGTGAATCTTCACAGATTGATCAGAGAGATGGTGAAATATAATGTTTATGATTCTGCCTCAATCAACAACAGGCCTTTGGCTAAAGACATAAAACTGGCTGATTGTTTCATTGAGAAAATGAGGTTAATTTATGCAACCTAAATTTAGAAAACCTTTTCAAGGGACATGACTGATTATATATGAACATTATCTTGTTCTTACTTAAGAAGTTAATTTTAAAGATTCAGTTATTTAGATGGAGGTTTTAGGAAAATGTTGACCAAAACTGATTTTTAAAATGATTTGGCTTTAACAGGGTAATCTTCAGTTATATAGAAAATTCATCTAGATAATAAATACCTTTTCCCATTCCCATTCCCCAGGAATGCTTAGATAAATGAAGAAATTCTTTAATTTTGGAGCAAAAGAAACAAACAAGCCTGTTTCTTAAAATGGCTTTCTGTGTGTAAGGATGAGGGGAAAACAGGTTTTGGAAAATGCAACCTTTGATAGTCCCATTCCTTAGTCATTATACTGCTTTTGAGACTGTCTGGTGAGAAAATATGACAAACAAACAAACATAGCTAAATTTTCTTCACAGGAACAACCATGACACCAAATAATGATGAGCCCAGCATATTGGTTGAGCTTTTTTGTAATCTTTTAAGCTATAGCCTTTCCCAAACTGTTTTTGTTGAGTGGAATAGCCAAGGTGAGAAAAATTTCCTCACCAGCTCGTTTAAAGCACATTGAAGCAGCAGTAATAGCCACAATTGTACCAGCCCTTTCACTGTGTAAATCGAAGCTGGAGTGCAGAGAACATCAAAGGGGTCAAAGAAATAGTCGAGGTTTTGTGTCCCAACTTGTCTGTATTCTCTCTGTGGTAGCTGATTCCATCTGTCTCCATGAGCTGAGTGTAGCTGTTCCATTGTCAGTATTGTTCACAAGTCACCTACGTAAAGATTACGTGTCTGGCTCTCTTCCTGTGTCTTCAGTCTGGTGTTAAAAATGTAAAAATGGACATGTACCACTTGTATGAGCAAAGAGTCACGAGTAATGTTATTCTGTAACCCAGAATAGCAAATCATTTAAAGATATCAGTATTTGATATATATTATGATATTTTTCTTTCCGTTTAAAGATGTTAGAATTTTAGGAGGCTGAATTTGATTAATAATAACTACTCTGCAGGGTGGTCCTGAGGCTAGAGATTTCATAAAACTGCATAATACATATAGCACAGCCACTGATAAGGGGTAAGTAATAGTTATAAATCATCTTTGAACCACGATGAGATTCATTAGTTGAAGCAAGGTGCTCTCCGTAAAGGAGGATGTATACTATAATCTTTACCATTTTCTAATTCTTTATTAAGTACGAGGATGGTGGCTTCCATATAATGAGCAGATGCCATGTACCAAGTTTTGTTGTCATCACTCTATATTCATGATGCTGTATAAAGTGTCTTATAATCCCCTCACTGGAAGAGTTAGATATTTAACAATTAAAATAGCAATATTTAAATTTGAGAAAAAACTGGCTTTAATTCTTAGGCTTAGTTTTAGGGGAAACCAGAGTGAATGCACTTTAATAAGTACTCTTGAGGTATATGCTATTGTAAGAGAGCTCTAGGTTGTTGACAAAGTATACAGGAGGTGCCTACTGTGAATTAAACTATGTCTGCAAACATCATTTTTCCTTCTGACTTATTTATAATTATTGAGTATATTTTATGCAATAATCAGTTGACATTGGCATATAAAATAGTTTTAAAAATTAAACAAAACAGATAAATTGAATGGCTTTTATGCTCTGTAAACACTCCCACTTGGTTCATTATAGTAAATGGGGAAGTACGAGTCATTTGATTGCTCTTTAACCTTTCATTCTATCGACAATCTGTTATTGCCTACCGTCAAGCCCATTCTTCTCAGAAGGTGGCTTGGCATTTTTGTGGTGTTTTCAATCTAGGAAGATAAATCTGCACCTCCATCTGGATTGACCAGATGAGGCTCCCTTCAGAGCCAATTAACACTTTACCGATGGGGTCACCTCAGCATGGTATGAAGTGCTTTGCACCTCCAGGGTTACCATAAACTGTCCCCACAATGCCTCCAGATGCTCCAGGATTGGAAACCAATCAACCTTTTACATACGTGGCTAGCATGCGTACCCCAGGGTCCCTTCAAGACACACAGCAACAAAGCTGAAAGAGCTATATGACTCTCTGAGCCAGAGCCATTCGAATATTCTTTTGTTAGACTCATCATGGACTTAACACAGACTAAGAAGGGTGTTCCCAGCCTACAAGTAGGCAAACTAGGTTTGTTGTACAAGGTACAAGCCCCACTCCCGTTCAGTTTGATAGTCACACGTATTATTATAACTTCTTGGCTAGCTTGAGTAGAAATTTCTCAACAACCTCAATCGTGACTATTAAAAAAAACAGATCAATGTAGAAGGCTTCCCAGTGCCTAGTCTATGATGAGAGTTACAGGTCACACCTGTTAAAATGCTTAAGGCAGGGCCATGACAGCTCTGACACCACTGGAGGCGGGTTAGGGCATCTCTTTGTGGTACCCTGGCTGTATCTGGGATATTGGCCGTTATTTCTATAGGAACCCAGATTGTTGAGGCTTTTCTGATCATTTAATGAAGTGATGCCCTTTAACTCTGCTTTAGCTGGGAAAGAATGCAAATTAAATATTCTTTAGGAAGGAGGACGGGTGGGGTGACAAGTGAAGGGGAAAAAAGAAAGAAAAAAGAAACAAGGCATGGGGGAGTGTGATGGAGGCATGGTGTTCCCTCAGGTGGCGGGCTAACTAGCTCAGCCTTTGTGTAGACACTGTCTGCCTGTGGGATGGAGCTAGTAGACAGAAGAATGACAGTCTGGAGGAAGAAAGAAAGACAGTAATTACGGGATGCGTGTGATTAGTGCGGTAGCCAGAGAAATTAAGCCACAAGTCCTAGGAATCTTCCCTTCTGTATGGTACCTGCAGTGGGGGAGAAAAGACCTCACTACAGAGTTCGGTTGGAATCCACTCCCCTGCCAGCTCAGCTTGATTGGTTTCTGGGTTACCTACTGTGGAGGTTCAGCAGCTCGACTTTCCTTTTAGCAGAGCTATATTGTCCTGCCCTGAAAAAAAAGCAGATTAAGAATTTACAGGGATCCCTCCATCACTGGCCTCTGACAGGCACACTCAGGGAGCTGATTTTTCATGGTTCAATTTGCCTGGGGCCAAGATTCTTATCGAAATGTATTCAATGTTCATGTAAAGTGCCATTGCAGATTTAAGAACTAGCTAACTTCCTATTCAACTTTGTCTCCCATCGGTGGCCCCCCATCCTCTTATTTTAGTAGGTGACATTTTTTTCCCCTGAACTACTTCAATATTATTGTTATTCTATGAAGAATATATCCATTTTGAGTTCAGGTTTACAGATGGGCAGTAAATCATGGCACTTAAAAAGTTTATAATAATTTTATAGGGAAGTAAATTGCATTCTGTTTTGTGCCTGAGATATTCCTAGCTCTAACTCAGATCATACTTCAGTTGTTTAATTTGATGCGAAGGCTTGAATGAAAGACTACAAGTTTGCAGGATGGTTTTTTTTTTTTTTTTTTTTTTTTTTGTCAATACAAAAGCTATTTAATTTCACCAAGTTTGGAAGAAACACAGGCTACTTCATGCCTTCTTAGTTTCAGGTGCTTTTGAGAGCTGTTTCAGACAGTGGAGAGGAAGGGTTAGTCAGATTTTGTGCCAGGGATCATGTGAGGATCATGTATGTACATTATCTCAGATAGTTTTAATTAGGTTGGTGTATTTCTGTCCTTTCTTTGCCTCTTGATTATAAGTAACTTGACATCAACCATTTTAGAATCTTTAGTTTTATCATATTTATGCTGAAATTGTAAGGTTTTGCTGGTAAATGACATAATGTAGCTATACTTGTTCTCAGTACTTCCAAACAGAAGGGATTCTTTATGCTGTATGCTTTGCTAACAGGAAAAGTAAACTGGAAATAACATTTATTAGAGACAAGAAAGCCTACAGATGGGCTTACTGATTTTCTCAGAGGAGGAAATGAAACATCTTTGTTTCCTATTCATATTGGTGCCACCTGGCATGGCCAGATTCAGAACAGAGTCCCTCATTAGCTGGCTCAGCAACAATGCCACTATTTATGATTTTTATATATTAATATTATATTATATATATACTTTACATCTTCAAAATAAATACTTCAAGATTTATTTAAGTCTTATTCATCAAAGCCCCTTCTTTAAAAACATTCAATATGAAACATATCTACTCTTGTTCTTCAGAGGCTTACCTTAATTCTGAGGGCTTTATGTCATAGTCTGTCCTATTACAAGATCTTTAAACATAGACCATGATCCCTATTATAATGAGGCTCTGGTGATGCTGGCTCTAGGAAAAAATACTTCAGAAATGCAGAATGATGGTTCCATTGACCTACCTTCTCTCAAAGCATTTTATCTATGTTATTCTCACTTTTCTTCATACAATCTATAGATATACATAATATCTATGAATTAATGGTTTACATTGATTTCAAATGAAAGATATGCATTCTCTGTTTTAGTTATTTCACAATATTCATTGATGAAATAGCTGAAAAATCTAATGAATAGTCTCAATAAATAACTCTCACGATTTTTTTTTTTCAGCAAAGACTTGTCAATAAGTAGGAAAAGTCTAAGACATTACTACTTATTACTTAAAAATTTTCAGGTTTTTAAAAACATATGATTAAGAGAGAATTTTATTTTAAAGCACCAAAACCATCTGTGGCATTCTTCTAATGAATACTTAAATGGGATGGATGAGGTGAGGGTTTAAAAAATAAGAGGAAGATTTAAAAATGAAAGTCAGTGAATTGGTAATATATTTCATTAAGAAGATGAAATAAATGGGGTGGTCAAAAAGGCTGAAGTGACTTGTTCATTTAGATATCTGATACAAAAAATATATATATATATATATTGCGAATAGTACCGAAATAATGCCAAGGCTGAAGGAAGAATGAATATCAGCTCCAAATTTATTGACTGGGACAGACCGCACTGTTGAGATGCAGAATAATGTCTTAGAGCATTTAGCATGCTGTGATTGTATTAGTGTACAGCAGAGTGTGCTAGCATTATTAGAAGGAAACCACTGAGTGAGCTCAAGTCTGTGTTAATGAAAGAGTCAAGAAAAGAAAAAGAGCCAAGGGAGAAAAGGACAAATAAGGAAACTGGCTGTTGATAGCTCACACGCACTTGCAAGCCATAAAGACCGTTTGAAGTTCTAACAGAAACAGTCCCCATAGAATGATAACAGGGGAGACAGACATTGATGTGTAAATGACATCATCACCCGAAGCCACTTTCACTCCCAGAGTCTTGGGTTCTATTGGGGTTCAAAGGGACTCTAATCTTACCCTGCTCATTTTTTTTTTTCCTCTCCTAAATTCTTGCCAGAAAGGAAGGCAACACAAAGAGGCTTGTTCATGTCAGCTTTTCTGACTTGACCTGGAAATGGAGAGTCACGGAACTGAGACAAGAGCTGCCCAGGGTTCACAGCTTTTGGGATCAAGTTTGTAAAGACATGAGCTTAGATTTAGATAAGGACACTAGTTGAAATTAGTCTTATATAAGCTTGAACAACGCTCTCCAAAGATGTCTAATACTGTGAGAGAAACATGTTGTATCAACAGTTTATAAACAAATGTGAGTTTTTCATACTGTTGCTAGAACTTTTTGTGGAAGGGGAAAAAAAAGCTATTTATCCTGCCCTGATATCCCACTTGTCACTGGATGATAAACCTGGCAAGCAACATGAGGAGAGTACCTTCACTTTCTGAGTCCCTGGCTAAAATTCCAAAGGTTCAGCATGTTTTAATAATTGGATGTTAATGATAGTTTCATCAAACTTTACATATGTAGAATAAAAATAACCTGGCTACTCAGTGAGGGTGCTGCCTAAACTAGAGTCATGAAGCCCAGCACAGGAGAATTCACAGTGAAAGGACAAATCAAATAACGGTATTTGCCAAAGTTATCCCCTTTAATAAGGACCATAGATTAATGTCCCCAAATTCAAATAACAAAGCCCTTTCTCAGAATGAAGTGTTTATATAGCACAAGCTAATTAGTATTAGAAATATCTGCTTTATTTCCTTTCCTCTGCTGCTGAGACATCTATCTGGGAGGGAGCTGAGTACATGGAGTGTTCCTTTCAATGTAAGCAATAAGTAGTTCACTTCCTGTACTCTCCATGAACTTTGTAATGGTTAAATGGAGCTATATTCAACATGAACTTGTGAATGCCTTCCTTTTAATTTTTTTTGGCCAGGATTGAAATCTCAATATAAAATAGAAACCATTTGACTTCTATCCTAACACCATAATGGGTTTTTTAATGGAATAGTAATATTAATCAGATGTGGCGATTTGTTATCATTATACGTTAAATGAGAACTTTGTCACTGTACAATGTTGCATTAGGCTTGTATTATTACATATCCCTCAGCTGTTAAAATATTATATGATAGTGGCAGAAGTCTTTAGTAAAACTTTTTAGAGTAATTATTCAGACTAGCTTTAGTTTATCCAGTGAGATCTCTGAGGTGCTGTCTTGGGGTTAAACATGGGAGAAAAGGTTGCCTTGTAAGTGAATGTGTTTGTATATGTTAATTTGAAATGGGTATATGTTTGGCCAGGATCCAAGTTGGCAATTAAATAAGTCAAAGGCAAGGCTCACGGTTCATATGTAACAACTGGTGAAAAAGGAATGAAAATTGGGAGTTAGAAGTTAGTGTGTAGTTATAGGAGGAAGCTGACTTTGGAAAATCACAGAGGAGTGATGCCTGCGAGCATATTCCCTCACTTCTACCACTGAAGCCTTCACCCTATACCCTGTGCTTTCCTGTCTGTTGTGTTATCTTTTGCATTCTTCCTCTTAATGGAACCTATCCATGAAAATTCTACTTTCGGGTTATCTTCTCATTCCCTCTTCCCACTGGTTCTCCTTTGCTCACTCTTCTTCATCTAAGTTCTGCCAAATTTAACCCCCAAACCCATTCTTTGAATCTTTATGCTCATCTCTATCTCTTGTTTTATTGCCTCAGTTCAGACCCCAGGCACGTGTCTTTTTTTTCTTCTGTTCCAGGCAAAGTAAGTTGAACCTGGTGTCCTGCCTTTAGTTCATCTACTATACAACCGACAAAATATTGTCTCATCTGTCCATATGGTTTTTCTTCCTAAGGAGGCTTTGCATTGCCCCTAGAAGATAAAAATGATGTTTTATAACTTATGGTTTTTCTGGACCCTCCATAATCTGTCTCTCATCAACCATTCTATTGTAGCATCATTTCTGTCCCTTTCCTACCTTAAAAAAATTGGATTTGCAAACTCATACCCCTGGTGTCTGAGTTTAATGCATTTATTTGCTCATACTAACTAAATTAAGTAAAGTGGAATGGTAGAAGAAGTATGAAGTGTTCTTGGAACTGTGGCAACCTGAAGTATGCAGGCCCCCCCCCCCCCCTTGGAAGTTATTTGGGTTTGAGCAATAAATCTTCAGGACAAAGGATGGCTCAAAATGTTCAATTTGTGCCCTGTGCTAGCAACACCAAACTACTTGCAATTGCCTGCTTTCACTATGTTAATCTTTTTCTTTCCATAATGCATCTATTTGCTCATACTATCTCTTTTGAGGGTAAGGTTCATACACTTTATGCTACCCTTCATTTACCTCACCCTTCTCAGGTTAACTATTTATCATTATTTAAGATTTAGGTCAATTAGCCATGTCCTTCAAAATCCATACATAGCCCTTATTTATTTCCTACAGGTGTCCATACAATTTTCTATAGCACTTGTATTTATTTTAATTAGGTGCCTGCCTCTTCTATTCTATTATGAATACCATGAGGGAAAAGACATACTGAATTCTATTCAGTAATCTCAAGATATAGTAGAAAGTGAGATATGTAGTCAAGTACTCAACAAAGGCATGAAGACAGAGCTGGACTCAATACCTAGACTTAGCCTTAGTGTCTATGAATATGGTAGTCCATGGAAATATCAGGGAGTCATTTGACACTAGTCAGAAAAAGAGAATTGAAAATCCTGTCTTATTAATCTTTCTATCCTTGGAATATAGAATTACATCTATTATACTAAGGAAAGAAAAAGGCAGTGATGGAAGGCAGAAAGAAAAGAGAGAAAGAAGAAAAAGATATATTTTCTTAATCTAGAAATGCTATGGAGGAGGGGGAAAGAAAGGAATAAGGCAGGGAGATAACTTGAGCTGAAGTGAAAAATAAAATCAAAGCCTATTTTAGAGGAATGAGGATTTTGAGATAGCCATGCAAGAAGTTCTATCTCGTCAATGGAACTGGTTAAACTCAGAAAGTGCTGAGCTGCTTTGAGTTGCATTTAATTTCCCATCAGGACATAGATTCTGTTTCAGATCTTTAAAACAATCTCTCCTAGAATGGAATGTGTACTTGGTTATATTTTCTTCATGTAATTGCCTGAATAAAGTTACATGTAAGTAACTCATTTTGATTTGCCCCAATCCTTACTTTTAAGGATGATGTACAAGAGAAGAGAGGGGATATTCTCAAAACACATAAACTTTAGGAAGGGGTCTGTAGCATTTGGCAACAGTAGTGACAGTGAAGAGGGGTCACCTAAATGTGACAATTCACTCCAGGAGCACTACTGTTTGCCTGGTCATCCCCTGCCATCAACCAGGATCAGACCTAAATGTCCCTGAGAGATATGCCCTATCCCCACCCTTGACAAATTCAACGTTTTTAGCAACATACCCCTGTTTAAGAATGTAACAAAATTTTGAAGGATGTCATGTCAGTTTAACTCAATGTAGATGATATTAAAACCAGCAGGAGCCTTGATAATGTGATATGCTATTTCTGGTTTGAGTATTGATTGAACAGTCCTCCCTGCAAAACATAATGTTTGTGTTCTATTAGGGCACATGTCATGAGAATAAACAAGACAGAAAGCACCTAGAAGTCCTTGGAAGAAAAATAAATACAAAGCATAAGCATCTTTCAGTTTTCTTGTAAACCGTTCTCACAGGGAGGCCAAATTACTCTGCTGCTTGCCTCCCACCAGGGGTGTGTCAATGATGTATTTTTACAAGTGCTTAAATACTGAGATAAAAAGTGTAGTGCGTGTGAGTGTCAAAGGTGGACTGCAACACAAAGCCCCACTAACTTGCCCATTTTCACTGAAGATGAATAGTTTTGCTTTGTAATAACAAAGGACAGCCACATCTCCAAGTCAGCTACCTTACAAATCAGGAAGCTGTTCTCAAGGAGGCCTCACCCAGGGTGGGTGAGGGGTGTCATTCGGGGACAAAAGAGCACACATTGATAGTCCTGACATTTGAAATCAGCCCTCAAACATTACCTTTGCCAATCTGGATTTGAAATGTACTTTTAACTAAACTCTCTTCAGTATATAACCACCATTTTTGTTTTCATTCCCAACTAACTCCTGGCGCCTTAGATTTGAATAGTGAATAGAACATGGGCCAACCAGCACTAGCTGCTTTGGCTCAGTGGATAGAGCGTCAGCCTGCCTGGGACCAAGGGTTCCATTCTGGTCAAGGGCACTTACTCCGGTGCAGGCTCTTCCCTGGCCCGGGCCCTGGATGGGACTTAAACAAGAGGTATTAATTGATGATGTGTTTCTCTCACATTGATATTTCTTCCTCTTTTTCCCTCTCTCTTCTACTCTCTCTAAAACTCAATGAAAAAATATCCTCAGATGAGGATTTAAAAACAAACAAACCTTGGGCCAACCAAATTCTCTTTGAAAATTAGAATAGAGAAGTGTAATGGTCCCATTTTTATATTAATAATAGCCATATATATTAAAAATATATGCACTTTAGCAAATAGCTATATACATATAAAATAAATGTAAAAATATTACTGCAAATAATAGCCATCTATATATAAAACTAGAGGCCCAGTGCATGGGATTATGCACTGGTGGGGGGGCGTGGCCTGAAGGGATCAACCCACTGTGGGAGCTCAGCTCATCCCAGTCAGCCAAGTGGCTATGGACTTGCCCTCTGAGTGGCTGCTCCCTGCTCTGGCTTCTTCTGTGGAGGCAGAGCACTCACCTCTCCAGGGGACCTGGATGGGGCTGGGCCCAGGGACAATACCACTGAGAAGTGGCGGAGTAGGCCTCAGTCCCACACAGCCTCAAACCTGCCTCCCAGCCTCCAGGGTCAGTTCTGTGAACCCGGTGGTGGCACTGTGTGGCCTGTGGGCATCTGGAGGAGGTGGCTAGGGAGCTAGGAGAAGCCTAGGGTGAGGAGGTGATGATCACAGCCTGGGTTCCTGCCCATCAGCCTGGGGTTCACAGCGGAAGCGGCTGTTCATCCCAGTTAGCTGTACAGCATTCCCACTGTGGTAGCCCACTGACCACCAGGGGGCAGCTCCTGTGTTGAGCATCTGCCCCCTGGTGGTTGGTGTGCATCATAGCAACTGGTCAACCAGTTCTGTCATTCAATTGCTGGGCTTTTATTATAAAGGATAATAGCTCTCTCTCATATATATTATATTACTGTTCTGAATTAAATATATATTATATTACTGTTCTGAATTAAAACTCACAGTAAAAAGTGATTGAAATTTCTAGGGAGTAATAAAATATAAATGCATAAAAATTGTCACTTGAGGTCAATAAAGGGATACAAAATATAGAGAAAACTCTAGGAATTTAGAAGCAGACAAGAACAACTAATCCACTGACTGTGAATGTTATCTAAAGGAGTTAAAAGAAATCAGCCTTCCCTGTGGTTGTGCATGGGGTATGCATTATGCGCTGTCACTAAAGGATTTTTTTCTCTGTTAAGCAAGCATCTCCCGCTGAGACATCTCTTTGGTTTGGTGGGAGTCTGGAGTTGTACATGGAGTGTGTGATACCAGCTAGAAATTACTCCACATAAAAATTGAATGGTATTGTCCTAGCTATTTTTCAATTAGTGCTTGTCTTTTATTCACATGACTTGGATTATTGAGGACATGAATTATAACTCTGTGGTAAAACACGATCAGAATTTTTTATTCTTTCCCTGCTCTAATCTTATGACTGATGAGAAACTCTGAACAACAACAATGAATATAATTAAAATAAATTAAGCCTCGCTGTTGGCAATAATCCTGAGATGCTGAATTCTCCGGTGTTGGCTAGTTGAAGGCTTTCCTTTGGATTACCTTGAAAGCTCTGTGCACAGTGTTCAATCACCACACCTATCTTTGAGCTTCCGGGCCCCTGTGTTTAAATCCATCAGTGTCCTACAGCAGTGGGTTTTAACAAGTATTTGGAAGGGCACCAAGCCCGAATGTTTTGAAAGCACTTACCAAGATACATGGAACTACATGTATTTTCATGGATTTTGAAATAGATTTTTTTCTTTTTTTCTGAGAACATTATTTAAAAAAAGCCTAAAAATTTACAAAGGATGGTGGAATCCGTACAGCTGTTTTGCTTAATTAAATTCATCTCTTTTTCAAAGCTTGAGAAATTCAGTTATCATTGGCAGACCCTTGTGATCTCTTTTGTGGTGTGAAATAATTATTTTATATTTTTTATTTTTTGAAAAACAAATTATAATTGTTCTTTGGTAAGATCTGTATCTTTAAAGAGAACTAAGCTTATGGATTTTGAAAATGTAATTGTATTAATCTGTTGGAGGGTATGATGGAATATGCAATACTTAGTTATATTTGTGTCCTTTCTATTCTAATTCATTCATCATTTTTTAACTTTTTTATTGACTTTATTGGAATGACCTTGGTTAATAAAGTTACATAGGTTTCAGGTGTACAGTTCTACAACACATCATTGTAAATTGCATTATGTGTTCACTACCCCAACTCAAGTCTCCTTCTGAACCATTTACCTTCTGATTTCCTCTTCTACCTCCTTCACCTGCCTTGCCCTCTGGTGTCCATGAGGTTTTATTGGCTTAATCATCCCACCTTTTCCCCTCAGATTCCTAACCCCCTTCCCTCTGACAGTTGTCAGTCTGTTATTTCTCTATGAATCTGTTTCTATTTTTGGTTGTTAGCTTATTTTTGTTCATTAGATTCCACATATGTCTTTCTTTGTCTGGCTATTCAGCTTTTTTTATATCAGATATTACTGGATGCAATATAACCTTTATAACAGATCATTTATTTATTTCCCTTTCTCTGAGTACTTTAAGACCATTGAATGTTCTCCAACAACTTGGATTCAATAAAAAAATAACTTTAGGCAAATTTATTTTTCTTAATTCTTCATAAGTTAAATGAATAAGGGCTGCATATATGGATTTATTTTTTTCTTTCATAATTCCTTCTGCAAAGCGACTTATTAATTAAAGGGGAATCCTCCAGAGATATATTATTCCAATATCTCTCTCAGCACCCGGAATACTGATCTATTTAACATCTTTCATGTATATAGAAATAGAACAATTTTGAGTCTCTGATAACATAGCATTAATCAATGCCACAATTAGAACCTTATCAAATTAAGTCACAGACAGTTGAAGATATGACATGGTATATGGTGAAGTACTTTAAAGTTGATGAAATCAAATATACTCTCTACATTTAATAATAAATATATTATTTTCTTTTTAGACTAGAGGCACAGTGCACAAAATTCATGCATGGGGGGGGGGGCGTGGTCCCTCAGCCCAGCCTGCACTCTCTCCAATCCGGGACCTCTTGGGGGATGTCTGAATGCCAGTTTATGCCAGGGCATCCCTCTCGCACTCTGGAAAAGCTGACTCCTAACTGCCTCTGCCTGTCTGCCTGATTGCCCCTAACATCTCTGCCTGCCTGCCTGCCTGATCACCCCGAACCCCCCTACCTGGCCCGCCTGATTGCCCCTAACCACCTCTGCCTGCTGGCCTGATTGTCCCTAACCTTTCTCCCCTGCCGGCCTGATCACTCTTAACCACCTCTGCTTTAGCCTAGCTACCGTGGCTTTGTCTGGGAGGACATCCAGAAGACATCTGGTCTATCTGGTCTAATTATTATATCACCCTTTTATTAGTATAGATTATTTTCAATGACCAGAAAGTGTGTGTGTTTTGTATTAGACATATGCAGATGTTGGGAGAACAATATATGATAGAAAAATGCAAAAATAATATGACACATGCTACTCTTACTGCCCCAAATGATCAATTGTGTATTGCTTTTTTGGTTGAGATAAAAAGTTTCCATTTCCTAAAATATGGATTTTTATAAGTACTAATTAATAATAAATGGACTTTTTTTTTTTTTTTGCCCTGGCCAAGTGTCTTAGTTGGTTGGAGTGCTGTCCAGTATACCAAATGGTGGTGAGTTTGATTTCTGGTCAGGACACAGGCAGGAGGCAACTGATTGATGTTTCTTTCTTCATCTCTCTCTCTCTCTCTCTCTCTCTCTCTCTCTCTCTCTCTCTCTCTCAAATCAATAAAAAATAATAATGAATTTTTATTTTTTCTACCTTCATTTTCTTAATCTTGGATGTTTAAATTTACTGAGAAACCTAGATGAGTCTACAATGAAAATCCTGCTTGTTTTCTCCAAACAAAATTCAATAAAGTTGCTAATGTTGGTAGATTTTGAAACACTAAATAGGAAGGTGCCACAGAGGTGTTTAATTTGCAAAGTTTACACACTGTCATAGAAGGAAATATAAGTCAGTTTGTATGCTGCTACATTTTCTCACCACAATTTTATTTCTTTAAAATATTTTGTTATCCTTCTTGGAAGTAAAATTTCTCCAGATTGCTTCATTTTGCTTTTTCTAGGGAGTCCATATCTTATACTTAAAATACTATAAGCCGAAACCGGTTTGGCTCAGTGATAGAGCGTCGGCCTGCGAACTGAGGGGTCCCGGGTTCGATTCTGGTCAAGGGCATGTACATTGGTTCTGGGCACATCCCCAGTAGGCGGTGTGCAAGAGGCAGCTGGTCGATGTTTCTCTCTCATCCATGTTTCTAGCTCTCTATCTCTCCCCCTTCCTCTCTGTAAAAAATCAATAAAAATATTTAAAAAAATACTATAAAATGTGCCCTAACTGATTTTGCTCAGTGGGTAGAGCGTAAGCCTATGGACTGAAGAGTCTGGGTTCTATTCTAGTCAAAGGCATGTACCTTGATTGTGAGCTCAGTCCCCAATAGGGGGCAAGCAGGAGGCTGCTGACCAGTGTTTCTCTCTCATCTATGTTTCTAACTCTCTGTTCATCTCCTTTACTCTCTATAAAAAATACAAAATACATATTTAAAAAATATTATTAAAAATGATTAAATAAAGATGCTACATTTTAATTGTTAAAGTGATGAAGAATTCCGAGAGCGAGTGGTGGGAAACTAGTTTGAATTAGTAAAAAAACGAGTGTGAGACAGCTGGTCCAAGTCAAATCTTATGCTCTATGTGGAATAGGAGAGAGATTATTTAGCCAACTTTCAAAGATGGCTCACTCAAAAAACTGTCGTCTCTAACTTTGGAGTACATCTCAGAATCAGTTTGGCTCAGCTTAGCTCTGTGACTTTTGTTTGCTTTTACTTTCAATTCTCCTGGTAGTTCTGAAGGAAAGAATGAACTTCACAGAGGAAACTTGTTTGCACATTGTAAACACCTTTTCAGTGAGAAGAAAGAAAAAAAAAAAAAGATTTACGTTTTCCTGGAAAGAAGTGCCCTAAATTTAAGGCAACAGAAATTATTTTAAGAAATGTATAAAAATAGACTTTCTCTTACAAAGCTTTCATAACAGAGTATTTATTTATTTATTTATTTTTACAATATAACACTGGCTTTATCTTCTATAGAATGATAAAGATGGCTCCAATTGTATTTAATCTCCATGAATTTAAGCATTTAGATGCATGTTATTATTGCTTATGTCACATGCCACAATTAGAACCTTATCAAATGAAGTCGCAGACAGTTGTACATCTGACATGGTTTATGGTGAAGTGCTTTAAAGTTGATGAAATCAAATATACTCTCTCTCTGAATTTAAGAGTAAATATTACAGCAGCTGCATTTATGTGAGGGAAACAGGTGGGAGAATGTTCTTCCCAGTATGAATGCAGGAATGAGAATTCCCTTTGGTTCCTGCTCTTTAATGTTCTAGTCACAGGACTTCTTTGCATGATTAGATCTCCCCATTCTTTTTTTTTCCCAAGGCAGGTGGTTTCCTATTTTTCAACAAAACTGAAGGAAAGCCTAATCTTGTTGTCAGCTGGTAGGTCATTAAAAATAATTTTTGATGATAGATCACCATGTGAATTTTGGCTTGAAGTGCTGACAGAGTTCAAAGAATTTTATGACATTTTTATGAAAATAATTCTTTCCATTCCCATCTCCTTATTTTATAAACATTTTTATGCTTCATTTATTAAGGTGGAAAATATGATAGAATTGATGACATGCCCTGTTCATCTTAGAACAAAGGATGTTTACCTATTAATGAACCAATTGGGAAAAAAAAACAACTGCCTTATTTGTTACATCGAGAGAGTATTTTCCCTCCCAAAGATTTACTTTTATATTTAATAATTATTTATCACAATTGATAATTTAGGTATATTGTTTTTATAATTTCTACTGCTAAGAGTATTAATAACTCAATATAGAATATTTAATTTTAACCCTACAGGTTTTAACAAGGGAAATAGATTCTATTGCTTTTTATTTATATTAGTTTTTGTCAGTGATGTATTTTAGCAATTAAAGACTTTTAAGCATATAAGGTAGAACTATGTTGTGGACATGGAATTGATATAAGTTCAAGATAAAAAACTAACATTATAAAATTTAAAAGCAAAATTATCTGTATTTGTTTAGATGGTTGATAGTATATGTTGAAGTACCACTTGGGTTCCATTCGATATATTTAAAAGAGTGATGTGACATTATTTAAGTAGCCAACATACATAATTATCCAGTAATTATAGCCTTTGCAACTATTTAATTTTATAATGATCCCATTATATGTTAACTTAAAGATATGTGAGTGGTTATCTAGTTTTCAAATCCTTTAAAGTTTGTGAACAAAGAAATTTGAATACCATTATTCTATGCTAAATCCCAGCCTATTAGCCCGGGATTTTGCCCTGTGCTTCACTCTAGTCCAACCACTTATTGGATCATCATAGGTCCTGATGCAGGCGTGAGTCATTGTGGATTAGTCACACTTCTTTTGGGTATTCAAATGGAAAATTTCTCACCTCTTCTCTCTGGTTCATGCCTATCCTCTCAGGTATTAGGAATTCCTCTGTTAAAAATCTAGCCTTCCTGTAAGTCTGAGTGTGCCTCTGATATTGCCCATGGTCATCCCAGCCAGGGGAGATTGCTCTGTCTTCTGTACCTTTCTAAGAATTAGCTTGTACCACTTTATAATGCTTGTCTGACACTGCCTTTTAGGTAGATTTGGAGTATTTTTTTTTCTCCTACATAATTATAAACTCTGATGTGGGGAGACCCTGCATTCCATGAGTGTATATGCTTTGCAGTGTCAAATATAGAACCTAATATAGAGAAAGCTTCTTTATGAAATGAATGCATAAGTGAATTAGATATGTAAAAAAGGAAATGTTTTCAATTATATAGAAGTTCCTTTGATGTGGTTTTCTTGTAACTTCTGTCTTGGGAAACATAGGAGATATTGAAATCAGTGAGAGTATATTTCCCAGTAAGGGAGATAAGAGTCCATATTGAAGAAACCATACTGCAAAAATATTTTAGAGAGCTGAATTTATTAAGATTGAGAAGAAACACCATCAGGAAGCATTGAAATTAGACAAAAATTAGCCTTTCAATTTGATATGCTACAAAGGCAAGTAGGAGTGATTTTAAATGGGCTGAGAGGTAAATCCACAGGCAGAAATCTCAAAGGAGATAGTAGGAAGCAAGGGACTTAGTCAATATAATTTTTAAAAAATATATTTTTATTGATTTCAGAGAGGAGGAGGAGGAAGAGGAGGATGAGGAGGAGGAAGAGGTCAATTATGAGCAAGAATCATTGAAAAGCTGACTCCTGCATGCCCACACTGGGGATCAAACTTACAAATAGGCATATGCCCTGACCAGGAATTGAACTGTGACCTTCTGGTTCATAGTTTGATGCTCAACCACTGAGCCACCATGACTGAGTGTATAACCTTTTTTTTTTTTTTTTTTTTTTTTTTAATTCAGGCTGCAGGAATCCAATCTAAGTGGTGTATGGCAAGAACAGCTGTACCTTTGATTGTTTTATTACTTTTTTTTTTTTTCACGACATGAGTTCCAAAGTAATCAAATTACTTAGACAAATATAAAGGGTTTTTCCATTCCATTTTCTCATAAGATTTTTGTTTTGTTTAGTTTTTATTGGGGGATAAAATATTTCCCAGCTTTTCTAAATTTTAAAATAATGTTGCAAGGACAGCTATCTATAATCTAGAATCTAGAAGTTGTTTCATTCCTCAAATAGTGCTTTTAATGGTATCATAACACTTGAGCCAGTGTGGCTTCCAGAACCAGATGTCCATGTACCATTTAAACAATGCCTGCCGGGAAAGCTTGATGTCAGGTTTTGTGTCTTAACATGCAGAGTCCAGGTTTCTCACATGGAGGCTATATTTTGGGAGCCAGTCTGCTATGGATTCTGACATTTTTTGATTTGGAAGTGGGCAGTGATGATGTTAAAACTATTTTTTTTTTTTTTTGCTCGCTGATATTCTATTCTTGAAACAATATATTTGTCAACTTATAGCAAAAACTGAAGAATTTCTACAGAACATTTAATTACAGGAATAAATTATGCAAAAATCTTGAGAGGAGTTGCCAGTAATTACATGCTACTTTTAGGAAGCAGTAACAATTAAGTACCAGACTCTGAGAAGAAAAATTACCTTTAAAGTTTGTTAATTAAACTGTTTCTCCAGGAATATAGAGGATTTATGCTGAGATTTCAAGGTTTTTGAGATGTGTATTTTAACAGAGAAGCATGTTTTCTTCTTCCACTGCAGAAATAGAGGCTTCCAAAAAAGAAAATATTTACATTCCTAGAAGTGGTATTAAATATCTTTCCATCTGATCCAGTAATCCCACTCCTAGGAATATATCCCAAGAAAAAAGAAACACCAGTCAGAAAGGATACATGCACCCCTCTGTTCATAGCAGCAGAATTTACAATAGCTAAGATTTGGAAACAGCCCAATTGCCCATCAGCAGATGAGTGGATTAGAAAACTGTGGTACATCTACACAATGGAATACTACACTACTGCAAAAAGGAAGGAATTCTTACCATTTGCAACAGCATGGATGGAACTGGAAAGCATTATGCTAAGCAAAATAAGCCAGTCAGAGAAAGAAAAATACCACATGATCTCATTCATTTGTGGAATATAAAGAACATTATAAACGGATGAATAAAAATAGATACAGAAGCAAAGAAGCATCGAACAGACTATCAAACTACAGTGGGAAGTCTGGGGAGGTGGGGGTGGGAAGTAAGAGATCAACCAAAGGACTTGTATATATGCATATAAGCATAACCAGTGCAGGCAAGACACTTGTGGGGAGGGGGAAGGCATGTGCTAGGGAGGAGACAGGGGGGTCGGGAGAAGGTCAATTGGGAAAAAAAGGAGACATACGTAATACTATTGTAATAATTTAAAAAATTAAATTAAATTTAAAAAGAAAAAGATATCTATCTATCTATCCATCTATCTATTTATCATCTATCTACCTACCTACCATCTACAGATATAAGAATGTATGTATACATACAGAATTCTGCATGTATTCATGACCTTTAAGTTTATATAATAGAACTAAAATATAAATCAAGATGTCCCAAGCATTTGGATGGGATTGAAAAGTCATTTTTAAAAAATATATATTTTATTGATTTTATACAGAGAGGAAGGAGAGAGATAGAGAGTTAGAAACATCGATGAGAGAGAGTTATCGATCAGCTGCCTCTTGCACACCCCCCACTGGGGATATGCCCGCAACCAAGGTACATGCCCTTGACCGGAATCAAACCCGGGACCCTTCAGTCCCCAAGCCGACGCTCTATCCATTGAGCCAAACCGGTCCCGACTGAAAAGTCATTTTTTTTGTCAAGGTATTTTTATTTTAATAATAACATACATTGGCTTATCACAGTTATGAGAAACCTTCTTTATATCTATGATGGTTGATTCAGAAAGAAATAATATTTGGGAAGGAGTATGATTAGGAAGAGTAATAATGAAGAATGATGAATGGAAAGCACATGATTCTAGGTAGAATAACTTTCATTCTACTACTCTGCTCACCTATTAGTCAACATTTGATGACTTGTATAATAATAATGATGGCAATAGCTACACCAATATTTATTACATTTATTTACAACTTTCTTTTTCTCCAGTACTCAGGTAGGGACTTCAGTTAAATACTCATGTTTCCCACTTTTTTAAAAAATATATATTTTTTAATATATTTCACAGAGAGGAAGAGAGAGGGACAGAGAGTTAGAAACATTGATGAGAGAGAATCATCGATCAGCTGCCTCTTGCACACCCCCCACTGGGGATATGCCCGCAACCAAGGTACATGCCCTTGACCGGAATCAAACCCGGGACCTTTCAGTCTGCAGACCAATGCTCTATATGTTTCCCACTTTTTAATCCAGTGTCTGGTTCCAGCAGAGTCATGCTCCCGCTGAAGGCTGTAGGGGAGATTCTATTCCTTGCTCTTCTAACACCTGGTTGCTTCAAACATTCCTTGTTTTTTTGTTTTTGTTTTTAAATATATTTTTTAATTGATTTTTTACAGAGAGAAAGAGAGAGGGATAGAAAGTCAGAAACATCGTTGAGAGAGAAACATCGACCAGCTGCCTCTTGCACACCCCCTACTGGGGATGTGCCCACAACCAAGGTACATGCCCTTGACCAGAATTGAACCTGGGACCTTTCAGTCCACAGCCTGACACTCTATCCACTGAGCCAAACCGGTCTCGGCCATTCATTCCTTGGTTTTTAACTGCATCACTTTCTTCCTCCATCATCACACTGCCTCCTCCTCTTATGTGTGTCTTCTCCTCTATTTGTGTGGCATTTCCCTCTGCTTCCATTTTATAAGCACCCTTATGATGGCACTTAAAGCCAATCAGGGTCATCTTTTTATTTCAGGATACTTAACTTAATTACATATAAAAAGACAACTTTTTTCAAATAAGAAAACATGTACATGCTCTAAAACAGTGATTTTCAATCAGTGTGCTGCAAGGATTTTTAAAACATGCAATTCCTGACTATTTAGGCTGGAGCACTGACCTCTGTTCCCTTAGATTGTCAAGTAAAGAAATGACAATAGCCAACAAAATAGCTGTTAGCTGTGAATGTACTGTCTTGAACTGTAAACATATAGGTCATATAACAAAGTTGTATCTTATTGGTCATGTTGCATGATAAGTTTGTGTCTGATAGGTTAAATCTTGGTACCAGAAATCCTTATTTACAAGTATAGGCAACTGATTTAAAAAAAAAGTTATTTGGGAGCTAATAGGGTAGGTAATCACTATTATCATTATTTTTTCTTTTCAAAAATATATGTTTTTATTGATTTTTAGAGAGAGGAATGGAGAAGAATAGAGAGAGAAATTTTGATGAGAGAAAGGAGCATCATCAGTTGGCTGCTTCCTGTACGCCCCCTACTGGGAATCTAAGCCTCATGTGCCCTGACCAGTAATTGAACCCATGACCTCTTGGTTCCTGGGTCAATTCTCAACTGCTGAATCACACCAGCTGGGCTATTGTTTTTCTTTATAAATAAAAATTATATCTATTTTTGTCAGATCAGTAAAAATATAATATATTTTTTGGTGTGTTGCAGAATTTTACTAATAATTTTCTGTGTGTCATGAAATGAAAAAAGGTTGGATATCACTGCCCTAGAGATTAGAACTTCCTACCTTTTGGGTGGCAATTATTCAACCACTAAGTGTGATAAATTTCATTTTATAGATGAGTGAGCTGAGATTTAGAGAGACTAAAGTAATTTGCCAGAGGTTCAATAACAAATAAATGATATAGCCAAGGTTCAGACTGTACTGACATCAAAATACCTTTTTTTTTTAGTATGTTATTTTTCTTCATAAGTAACATGTGTTAAGTAACATGGTATGATATGTCCTTTCATTTTAACCTTTAAAACATTCTTTAAATATTTTAACCACATTTTATTTTTAAAGGCTCAGAATGATTAATTAAAATGGAAATCTAATAATATACCCAGAGTCATACTTCTGCAGAGCTGAGATTTGCACACAGGCCTATCCAATATTTCTTCTGAATGTTTCTCAATGTCTTTACTCAGTTTTTAGGCATTAACTTGAAATAAGGTATCTCTAAAGTTCTATCTAGTTTTAATTAAAAAATTCTATATTTCCTCTGCATGTTAAAAAATTCCCCCTTATATATACTATAAATGTTTTCATTTATAATGCAAAAATTTTTTTTCCTTTTTTTTTTTAGATGAATAACATACTTATGAACCAGATTATTATTTAAATAATCTTAAGGACTCCTCTGTTATAAAATATCCTAATAATAAAAGCCCAGTATGCTAGGTGTCCAGCTGTTTGTTCAACCATTCAACCGGTCGCTATGATGCACACTGACCACCAGGGGGCAGATGCTCAAACTGGTAGGTCAGCTTGGTGCTAGGCTCCAGAAGATTGGGACTGGCTGAGACAGGTGGACATACCCTGGAGCCCTCCCACATGCTTCCCTGGCCTAATTGTGCACCAGTAGGGCCCTTTTGGTTGGCCTGAGGTGATCAGGCTGAAACAGGCTCTCCAACATCCCCTGATTGCACTAATTTATTATAAAAGCCCAGAGATGTCCTTTAGAAAGTCATTTATTTTTCATTAGATTATGACATTTTTCCTTTTATTTAAATATATATTTTATTGATTTTTTACAGAGGGGAAGGGAGAGGAATAAAAAGTTAGAAACATCGATGAGAGAGAAACATCGATCAGTGGCCCCCTACTGGGGATGTGCCTGAAACCAAGGTACATGTCCTTGACCAGAGTCGAACCTGAGACCCTTCAGTCCGCAGGCTGATGCTCTACCCACTAAGCCAAACTGGTTAGGGCTATGATATTTTTTCCATTTTGCTATACATATTTGGTTGATAGACACATTACTCACTTTTACATTTACATTCTTAGCTCAATAACAATTAAATCTGTAGTAGATCACCAGCAATGAGATACAAGATAAGACACAGTTGTACACAGTAATAAGTTTGTGGTCTAGTTGAGTAACCAGGCAAATAACTAAGTAAAAGATTAGGTAACCTAGTAAGGGCAGTGATACAGATGTGGACAGTGTGATTCAGGGCCAGGGAGGGAGGGTTTGACCGGGTCAGGGGAAAGATCACAACAAAAGTTTTGTTTGTTTACTGTCTGAAAATGATTTCATAATCCTTTCTTATATTCCTTTGTTGTGAATTCTCTATAAATAGTTGTAAATTAGATAATATTAATTTTTTCATTCAAAATAATACTAAAGACAAAACTAATATATAATTTGATCTCTAAATTCCAATCAAGTATAAAATAATACAGTAGTGACCCATCATCACAATTCACTGGTTTTATGGTGTTTACTGCTAGGAAATTCTTTCTTGTATCTAGCCCAAATCTTTCATGTCCATTTCAAAGTCAACCTTCTTGTCTTTACGCTTCTCCAGATGGAATTCACCAGGATGAAAAACCCATCATATCTTCTTCCTTTCTAAGCATTCTCCCTGAGACTTCACTATGACTCAGTTTTGTTCCGCCAAAATATTCTTTTTATTTATGGAGGATAGTTTACTAAACTTACCATTTCATACTTGCTCCTCTGCTAAATCTTGGATTCACTGTCGCTTCAAATTTGAGCTGTTGCTTTCTGAGGTTAAGAAATATACTTGAGCCGAAACAGGTTTGGCTCAATGGATAGAGCATCAGCTTGCAGACTGAAAGACCCGGGTTCGATTCCGGTCAAGAGCATATACCTTGCTTGTGGGCATATCCCCAGTAGGGGGTGTGCAAGAGGCAGCTGATCGATGACTCTCTTCGATGTTTCTATTAATAGCTCTCTATTTCTCTCCCTTCATCTCTGTACAAAATCAATAAAATATTTTTTTAAAAAAGAAAGAAATATACTTGAGCATATAAATTAAATATATGACATCCCATAAGAAATAATTGATTGCTATATTTTATGTATGCCTTAAGTGATTTAGAATGAGCCATTAATTTTAAATAACAGATGAAGGATTTATCAAAGGATTTACATCAAAAAATAATTCTATTGGAATTATGATGTTTTTGTTTCAAACCTAACTTTAAAAAAATTATTAATTTTTTACAGAGAGGAAGGGAGAGGGATAGAGAGTTAGAAACATTGATGAGAGAGAAACATTGTTGAGAAACATTGATCAGCTGCATCCTGCACACCTCCTACTGGGGATGTGCCTGCAACCAAGGTACATGCCCTTGACCGGAATCGAACCTGGGATCTTTCAGTCTGAAGGCCGACACTCTACCTACTGAGCCAAACCAGTTAGGGCCCAAACCTAACTTTGATTTTTTTTTTTTTCAGGCTATATTGTTTCACATGACAACTGCAAAAGATGTTCTCAGCACATCGTGGCAATGCCTTGCACGTACTGTTTAAAACCTAGTTTCTGTAATAAAAGCAACTGCCAATTAAAATGATATTGTGTTCTTAAATTATTTCAAAATGGTTGCTTCTCCAGACTTTCATTGAATATTCCCTGAGACATATCTAAAGTTGGTGAGGTGTACTAAAGTTAGATGTATATTTTAACCTCCAAAATGAACCTGTGACTGTGTATGCTTTTCTTGCTTTCTTGTTTTCACCCTCAAAAGCATTTCACCCTCACTTTGTTAGAGCTTATTTTGAGGGTGAAAACAAGAAACAAGAGGCTCTGGAGTTGAAACAGCCTATTTCATTAGACTCAGGAACTTATAAACTCAGATCGACAGTGTTAAAAATAACTCACGCATCAACGCATGGTTACCATAGACACATTACATGATTGGACCTCTGTGTTACACATTCTATCCAAAATTAAATATATATGTCATTTTAAACTAAATATGTTAAGGGGTAATATAGTGCTCATTTATTAAATTCTGGCTATGTTCTTGCTTTATAAATTATGTATTTTACACATGCAGTATCAGTTAATTTTTAAAACAAAGATGCCTACAAAAAAAAAATGATAGTCTGTTCATCCTTCACTATTTTGTTATTATTGTTGTTTGTTTTTGCCAGAAAGATTTTTTCAACTTTCCTGGGACTTTGGTATGTGCAAAGTTCTCCAAGCTTGTATGGTGTTTGAGAGAAGAAAATTATTTCCAGAAAAGTAACATGACTGTGTACTTTTCCTGAGAATCAGACTTCCTTCCTTCCTTCCTCTCTTTCTTCTCTCTCTCTCTCTCTCTCTCTCTCTCTCTCTCTCTCTCTCTCTCTCTCTCTCCCCCCAATATAGGGATTATTATTTATTATTCTTTTGTTTTGAATTAACCATCACAATGGAACCTTTAGCAGGATAGTCACTCAGGAGTAGCCCCCGCATTTTTCAACTCTTATAGGAAATACCATGTCTCAGAGGAAAAACATCACATGTGTGTTCTGCAAATGTTATGTCACTGATTTTAAAACTTGCCAGTTCTCCTAGGAAATGTACTGTCTTTGTCCTTGGAATTTTTCCTGATGTTCTATTAAATAGAGTTTTCAGAAAATGAGGCTGGTTTGGCCTGAGTTTGGTTTAAGACCATAGATACCAATGATATAACATGGAGTTCCTTTCTTTGTCATTGTTACTTATCATACTGCTGGAGTTATCCTATTTATAGCCAACTTGTATTTTGTTTGGTGCATGTTAAGAGGTCAGCAGGAGAAAACGTTTCCAAAATGAATGGGTTTTGGCAGGCACATGACCTGAATATCATTACTTGAGAAGGAAAATCTTGTTTTGATATTATACTGCTTTTTATGAGAGTTTTCTTCTCCAGTCAGCTTTTGTACATGTTGAAGTACCCTTGTCTGAGACATTGAGTGGAAACTTTGGGTCATAAAAAATGAAAATTCCTTCCTGTATTTGTTAGATATGTTTATAAAGTAAAATTATTTGGTGGGTTGCTAGTTTTCATTACATACAACATCACTTAGCTAAATTGAGACACAAACCTAAATAGCACTTGGGTGATTGCCCAGGTGTGAGGAATCCTTTGGGATTAAGGGTGGATGATACTGAATTCACAATAAACTTTGTCAACTAAAAGGAACTTTTAATTCCTCAGGATGCATTCCTATGTCTGGTTAGTAACTCGTTTGTCCTGTTAATAAACAAACTTCAACAGATTTAGAGGTTAGGCTTGAAAAACAAGTGCCCAAATTTAGCACTCTTTATCTTAACACTGATCTAATCTCTTTTTTCGATTTGTCTGATGCAATGATTTTTGTTTCTTCCTATTTCTACAAAGTATTAAAACCTCTTTATAAAGAACTTCTTGAGGTATAATGGTAGTTTTTTATTTTATTAATTCTGTCCTTGCTCAAGAATCCATGAGGTTGAATAATAGTGGGAAAAGAATTCATCTATGAAGTTAGACCCTGCTGGGTTTCTCAGCATTTGTGATTCTAATTGATATCATTGTGTGCCCTCTGTATCTTGCTTATTGTGTGCAGAAATAATCTGTTCATTTTATTTTCATCTCAAAGAATTATATTTTGTTGAATCCAACATTGCTTTATTTATGAAACATCTATAAAAGACTGGTTAGCTGGCTCCTTTTTCATAAATTGTGGTTTTGTTGTTGTTGTTGTTGTTGTTGTTTAAGGGGCTATGGTGGTAGTCAGGACGTCTTTGTATGAGTCTAGGTGTTGGAGAACTCAGAGGTCAGTGTGAAGAGAGGAAATACCCCTGTCTGGTGTAAGATTCAATAACTTCTCAGCAGATGCTACTCTAGTTGGTATAGGGGTAGCCGTACAGACTCTGCTGAGAAGGTAGTGGTGAAATAGCACTTGAGACCAAGGTTAAAAATGAACATAGTAGAGTTTGAACAGATAGTGCTAGGAGTATTTGAGGATACTACAGTGACAATGGTAGCTAAAAAGCTCCCTATAATGACTTACAGAAAAGCAACACTTCTGCCGTAAGCCTATTGTGCTGCTGCTTTATTTTTTTAAAATAAATCTGTCAATGACTTGGGTCTACTGCAGGAAGTCAATCATAGAAGTAATTTTAGGGAACTCAGCATAATAGTCCTCACTTGCCCTCAAGGAAATTCCTAATAACTCATCCTTTACTGGGAAATTTGAATAACGCCCAGTCTATAGAAAACATTCCTCTGTCTCCAACAGGTCATCTGTTCAAGAAAATGAGACCTCACATGCTGAGGTGAATGAGGGAAGCCTTGAGCTGCTATAGAGTATTAGGCAGGAAGTTCTGATTCTCTACTGTCCTCTCTGAGTTATTTGCTTATTCATTATTCCTACTTAAGGCATCCCTTCTTTACATATGTCTGCTGGTATAGTAGCCAGCCTTCACATGGCCCCAGTGATTCTGGATGTTTCCTGTTATTCACACCCATGCATTGTCTCACCCTACGTGAATTGTGGTAGACCTATATAGCTAAAAGAATATTGAAGACATAAGAGATTTGTGATTTTGGGGTTGTTTATAAAGGACACCGTGACCAGGCCAGAGTGATTGAGCATTGACCTATGAACCAGGAAGTCATGGTTTGATCCCTGGTCAGAGCACATGCCCAGGTTGCAGGCTTGATCTCCATTGTATAGGAGGCAATGATCAACGATTCTCTCTCATCATTGATGTTACTCTGTCTCCCTCTCTATTCCTCTCTAAAATCAATAAAAATATATTTTTTAAAAGGACACTGGCTTCTGCTTTGCTCTTTTTAGATCACTTGCTCTGAGGAGAGCCAGCCGCCATGCCACGAGGACACTGAAGAAGCTCTATGGAGACATTTATCCGGTGAGCAACCGAGGCCTCCACTGGCCACCAGCACTAACTTGAAAGGTAAGTGAGAGAACCACGTTGGAAATGGGCCCCTTCGTCTCCATCAAACCTTCAGGTGACTGCAGCCCCTGCAAATCTACAATCTCGTGAGTATAAGAGACCCCAAGCCAAAGACACCCAGGTGAGCCACTCCCAGATTTCTGATACACAGAAACTGGTTAATATAAGTTTCTTATGTTTAAACTGCTAAGTTTTATGGTAATTTGTTATGCAGCAATAAATAATACCACCAGCCTAACTGTTCAGGTTAGAATCTGGCACAGAAGTATTCACTTTCTATTAAAATGGTTTAGTCATATTAAATTAAAGTTGGTCACTGCCTCCAAGTTTACATTTTATGTCTCAGGTCAGCCAACAGTCTCCTAACTGCTTCAATCTGTTTCTCAATAACAATAATAATGCCATTTACTAAGGTGTTATTATTGCTTAAAATTTCATTATGTTTTATGTGATGATGGATTTAAAGCAAAAATCTTACTCTTAAGTTTAGAGAAATGTGGTCCCATTTTCATGTTATTCTAACCATTATATCATGGATATTTCAATACGAGTCTTATAAACAGACACTGAATGCCTTCTTCACTCCTATGGGTCCTTCTTGACTTATAAATTATTTTACCTTTCTTTTTCTTGGGAGAGACCCAGGCTGTGGTATGTACTCTATATTAGAAAAATGGAGATGATTTTCTTTGTACTATATCCAGTGGAACATATGTAATGCTTCTGAAATGGTTCATAACTTTAAAATTGTTCTAAAAACAAAACGCAAAGCAAAAAAAGAAAGAAACACATATGTCACTACAGCCTAGATTTCTAGTTTTAGAAATAATCAGCACTTGAGTCCATATTGTTACTTCTAAGAAACAAGCAGAAATCATCAATAATAAATAACATGGGTAGCTGGAGTTAATCATCTGTAATTAAGACATTAGTCTGAGTGAAAGAAAAGGTTTGGTGTGGTCTGAAACGAAAATTCAGTTTCTCTCCAGTCTTTGCCATTTTAGTTGAAGAGGGTATGAAAGTGATGGGCGGGGCTAAGCCATGCATTTCATCCAGCAGTCATGATGACTGGTGCCAGAGAATCCACAAGGTGCATTATGGGAGAGAGCCGAAAGTCACACACATCCCCATTTCTTGCCCCAGGAAATGTACCCACAAATTGACTGCTGGAGCATCCTACTCTCACAATGTTGCAGTGGCTTTGTCCTAGTAGGCATGATTGGAAGTAGATCCACGGTGCAGTGTCCACACTCATTCTTTAGTTATTACTAATCATATAACACCAATAGAAGAGAAAGAACACTGAGTGACAGGACAGGTGTGTAATGAAGTGAAAGTGAAGGAGTATTGAATTGTGCTAGACATTTCTATTTGTTGGTGTTAAGTTATGCTGCCTGCTCTAACTGCTTTCCCCATGAAATGTTGATGCACTGCATTCGTGGTAGGCAATTTATGAAATCACAAATGGCCTGCCCACCTACCTGACAATAGCAGCCCCCTGATTAACAGCAGTCCAAACCATCCTCTTTCCCCATGTGCTCCTTTGCACAGACCCCACTGTTTCTTCCTTTCCACTCCACCATGACTTGTTATATTGTCAGTTTACATATGCCTAAAACAGCATAGAGTCTTGCACAGATATAGAAACAAATTTCTCCCATAGCATTCTTGCTTCTTCAACATAAACCTGAATGAAAGGAAGAAAAGCTTGGCATGTCTTTATTTTCTTCTGTATCAAGAGCAGGAGATGAGAAGAACACTCAACATTTCTATGAACAGCTTAGTGCCAAGTGAGATGAAGGTTATTCTATCACTCAACATTTACATATTGAGCCTCTATAATATATCAGGTGCTGTGGATACAGTGGTAAAAACGAAATGCATGACCCTTACTTTTTTTTTACAGTTCCAAGGCGGTGGAAGAGACACATTACAAGTCCTAGAAGTGTTATAAATGGAAACATTTAGTATCCTATGGGAGATGTCAGGGGCAAAATGTAGGCCAAGAGATTGAGTTTATTGATATTAGGAAGTCAAGAGCTACCTCTTTTTTTATTATTGTTTTTTCTTCTTCTCATTTTATGTATGCATTGGAATCACAACGGCGTGTTGATGCGATGAACAGAAATATGCCAATTGACATGGTTTATATAAGGCCTCATAATGACAAAGAATAGCGTCATCTGTTTGGAAATGTTTACCCAAAGCAAGACGCAGTGTGGCATGCTTCCAGAACAATTTTAGTAGAGATTCTCAATCTTCACTGCACATTCGAATTACCTTCACTGCACATCAGGAGCTTTTAAAAATCCTGATGCCTAGGCCACCCCCAAAACCAATTAAATCAGAATCTTGGGGGGTGAGACCCAGACACCGATGCTCTTTAAAACTCCTCAGGTGATTTAACGTGCAGCCAATTTAAGAACCACTGGGTTATAGGCTTCCTAGGTTTTCCAAAATTTCCCATACCCCTACAGCTGCCAATTTTACTACTTTTGGAGAAAAAAATCACCAAGTGCAAGAAGCTCCTCTTTGCCATCCTAAATTTTTAACTTCATTTAAAAAATATTGTATAATTACATAGTAGAATGTATATATCTTAAATGTAGAGTTCCATGCATTTTGATAAAGAGTATATACTCATGTTACCCACATACCAATGGGTGTACAGAGCATTCTGTCACCTTAGAATGTTTCTAATGTCCCTTTTCATTCTTTGCCCCTCCCTATTAAAGGCAAAAATTATTCTAATTTCTATTTCATAGATTAGTTTTGGCTATTCTTGGAATCATACAGCGTATCCTCCTTTGTTCTGGCTTCTTTCCCTCAATATAATGTTTTTGAGATTTATTGCAGTCTTAGGAATTCTGTAAAAATGTCATCTGAAGAGCTTTAGCAGGTGTTTAGGAAAATTGATTTACCAATATGAGGCCATTTAAAAATTTTTTTACTTTGACCTGGTTTCAGAATTTAAAGTTTACTCCATCTCCAATAGGGTGCTTATAATATTTTTTGTTTTATACCAAAAGAGATAAGGACATTAGATGATTATACTGTGTATTAATCTGATACTGAATCTAAAGGATAGAGAATAAAACACATAAAATATGGTAGAATATGAACAGAGTGTCACAAAATGACCTATTAAGAAAAATTTACTCTGGGGGGCCAATTTTGGAAGAGATAATAAATATCTTTTAGGCAAATCAAACAGATGAAATTTAAAAGAGTAATATTTCAAATAGGAAATAATTTAATATGACAAGTTAGAAAATAGGACCCAGTGAATTATTTTATGTTGCCTGTTCTTCTAAGTAATAATATTAAAAATTAGCCATTGGATGGCCTGGCCAGTGTAGCTCAGTGGTTGAGTGTTACCTAAGAACCAGTTTGGTTTGATTCCTGGTCAGGGCACTTGCCCTGGTTGTGGGCTCAATCCTCAGTAAGGGTCATCCTGCAAGAGACAGCCAATCAATGATTCTCTCTCATCATTGATATTACTATCTTTCTCTCTTCCTCTCTGAAATCAATAAAAATATATTTTAAAAAATAGCAATTGGCGTTAAAGTGCCTTTTTTGCATCAGAAACTGAAGGTTTTCAGAAAAACAACATCTAGAGACAAGTGGGTAACAATGGTGGGACCACTGACTGCCTAGGGTATTAAGCAGTCCTTCTTGCTTTTTATTTTACTAACTCATTATCATTTTCTTTACTATTGTTCTATAATAGTAACTCTCCTTTGAAAAAACAAAAACAGATAGGTAGATATCAATGTTAATAAAGTGAGAATAGATCAGTAATAACTGACCTCCTTTTAACCTTTGGGTCCTGTCTTTAATGTGTAAATAAAACTGGAGAGAAACAGGATCTTTTGTATTTTGGTAACAGAGGATAAGTTCAAACTGATTTGGCTGATGTTTCACTAATGGGTGGGTAAAATGCCATTAGTGTTAGAGAAACAAAAACAAGCTTTTTTAGTTTTTATACATCTCAGTAAGTGTAGATGTTAAATAAAGTATTGATGAAAAACTTACTTGGGGAAGAATAAACACAATATACATGTGAGGTATTATGATTTTAAGTCTTAACTTATGAATTATAATTGTAGAGATAACCTGAAGTAAAATATGTGAACTTTCAAAGTAGACACCTTGGTTCCTATGTGGCCTATTTGGTCATATCTGAAATAAGACATTGTTATTCTGACCTCAAAATGGGAAAAAATAAGGATCCCATGAAAAACTAATGGAAACAAGAGTATACAAATTATATGCTGGTATCAGTACAGGTATTTATAATCAGTTAGCATTCATTTGAATTCAAGAATTAGAAGCTACCATCAAAGGTGGAATTAAAACTTACAAGCTAATAAAGATTCAGGACTGTCTTTATTTGCTTAACTTGCTTAAGATAATCAATTACATGGACTCTAATCAAATCATATTAACAATCCATACCACATTCATTTCTCCCAACCATTTTTTGCTGTCTGTTTCTGCAAAATAATGACTATAACATCATTTACTGACATATAAGAGAACTTAGGTTCTGATGACCACCAAGAACTTGGCTAGGGTCAGAGGTCAAATATAATACTTATGTCAAAAAGATTTTATTCAGTAACAATAAAAAGTTGACCAGATATCAATAAAAGCCTGTGGGGCCATATGAGAACTGTGGGTTTTCAAACTGGTGTGTATGTAGAATTAACGCTTATTTTTCACATAGGCCTTGAGATATTATAATCAACAGTTTTCTTTCCCAACACCTTTCTCATGCCATCTTTTTCAAGAATAAAGAATGGTGTCTCCTCTTTGATAACTTACATGAAAGTTCAGAAAGTATAAAAAGACAGGGGTTTTTATTTAAGAAGAAAAACAATTCTGAGCTTGCAGGTTAGAAATGTACATACATCATCAAGTTGTGGTGGTCTAGGAAATATCATAGGGATATCCAAGGACATTGTTGTCATGAAAAGACTAGAGATTTAGCTACAGTTGTGTGTATGAATTCTATGTGTTTAATGTTAGGTGGGGTGTTTTTACTAAATTAAAACAGACAAACAGCCAGCACCGGTTTGGCTCAGTGGATAGAGCCTTGGCCTGTGGACTGAAAGGTCCCGGGTTCGATTCTGGTCAAGGGCATGTACCTTGGTTGCGGGCACATCCCCGGTAGGGGGTGTGCAAGAGGCAGCTGGTTGATGATTCTCTCTCATTGATGTTTCTAACTCTCTATCCCTCTCTCTTATGCAAAATAGTGTCCAAGGACCAACATCATCAGCAGTATTGGGGAGTTGGTTAGAAATACAATAATAATAATAATTAAAAATGGGAAATTGAGATACTATACTAGATCTTTTGAATTTCACAAGATCCTTAGATTATTTGCATGCAGTAAAGTTTTAGAAGCGAGACCTCAGGGAGTAATGAGCTTTTATTTTGCAGAAAAACAAGGGTTCACTGAAAGAGCAGGAGAGGCAGGGACCAGAGGTCAGAGAAAATTTGTACTCACTTCCCAGCCTAATTCTCGGCCACATGATTCATCTTTTTTATCAGGAGCATATTTCTGCATCATCTGGTAATATAGGCATTACCCAATTTAAGAACTGATTGTGGTCCAAATGTTCCTTTGTAAATTGGTGATTTGAGACTTCGACTGCATTTTTCCATTTTATTGGATAGATTTCTAGACAGTCTACATAGTATATCTATCTATCTTTCTATCTATCTATAAATATTTAATCAAGAGGAGAGTGTAAGATCATAAAATAAATGAATTTATTATTTGGAGCTATAGTAAAACTTACTATGGTGGGAAATAGAGTTGAGTGCACTATCACAGTTATAAATAAAACACCTAGTTGTAATTTTTGGGAGTCATTTTTCCCCTAATAAAAAATTAAACAAAAATAATAAATAGCATCCTAAAAGTGGCTTTCTCTGTTGTTCTTCTTCTCCTTCTTTCTTCCCTTCCTTCCTTCCTTCCTTCCTTCCTTCCTTCCTTCCTTCCTTCCTTCCTTCCTTCCTTCCTTCCTTTCTTCCTCCTTCCTTCATTCTTCCCTCCCTTCCTTCCTTCCTTCCTTTCTTCTTTCCTTCCTTCCTTCCTTCCCTCCCTCCCTACCTCCATTTTTCTTCCCTTCCTTTCCTCCTTTCTTTTTCCATATTTCTCTCTTCCTCTATCTGTCATCTACATCTAAACTATGAGACTGCAAACTGAGAGAAACCATAACATATATTTTTCTAATTCAGGGACATTACTAGTAATGTTGCATCGAGCTGTAATACTAAGAACACTGGGTTGATCTATAACTCAATGTGCAAATTCCTTGAATTTTACTCTGTACAGGAAGTTGTTCTCTGGTCTTTTTTATGGAAATACAAAATTGAACATCAAATATAAGAAACTGTTGTTTTTGACTTGATATTTCTGTGGAGACAACTACAAAGAATTTAAAAATTAAATTCTTCTACCTGGGCAGGGTGGCTAAGTTTGCTAGAACAGCACCCAGATGTGCCAAGGTTAAGGGTTTGGTCCCCAGTTGAGGCACATACCAGAATCAACCAACGAATGCATAAATACATGGAACAACAAATTGGTGTTTTTCTCTCTCCCTGCCTCTGAAATCAATAAATAAAAATTAAATTCCTCCAAGCCTTTGATTAAAAATGAAAGTCTATGAAGGTATATCATATTTTTATTTGATTTTGATTCAAATGAAGTGGTCAACACATTTCTGTAGTGCTCTGGAGGTTAGCATATATACAATGAGAAAGCAGAATTTTCTAAATTCAGAATGCTGGCTTTTAGCAAGTACTTTTAAAAGATCTCTTTCAAGCTTAAATTGAGGCAGAGTGGCAAAAACAGTTAAAATTCATGGGCCTCAGAATTAGAATTTGAGTGCTTTGAATTTAAATCCTGAATGTGTCATTTCAACTGTGGATCCTCCAAAAGCTATTAAATCTGTCTATTTTTCAATTAATTTATTTGTAAAACAGCGAGTATATAACAAATTTCATAAAGTTGAGGTTTTGTTGCCTAGCACATTATTTATTAGTTATTTCATGCGCTTCATCAATTTTTTTAGTCCAGACTCTGTGTCCTCTTGATTTGAGTTCTTGGTTTTTGTTTTGCTTTGTTTTATATTGGCTCTTTCAGTATTGTATTATTTTATTCTCTTATGATTCATGATTTTTAGTCACAGTTGCTTGAAAAACATATTTTTCTTTCTTGAAAGTGTATATTAGGTTCCCCCCACCCCTAGATTTTATAATAAAGCCTAAACATTTTAACTCACTGGAAATTGCCCCAATTATTCAGGCTATTGGTAACAGTAATAGACAAAAATCATATAAAACAGGCACATGCTGTTTTTTTTAAGTTAACTGAAGAAAAGTTACCTGGCAAATTAGTTCTCATTTGCCTTAGAATAGCATACAAAAGAAGAAAATTGCATTTTCTATTCATAAGTTTTCTATGTTAAACTCATTACTCTTAAACACAGACTTTCGACATTTAAATTAAGTAATTATTTTATAAGTTTTAGTACTTTCCCAAGTGTGTGGTTAAGGATGTCAGACTATTTTAGGAATTTCCTTCATCATCATTGGTCCTTTCTCATTGTGTTTTGTTGTTGTTTTTGTTTTGTTTTGCTTTGTTTTTTGCTGATTTCTCTTCTCTCTGTCTCTTCATTTTGCAGTGCTCTAGTTTCAGTCATTTTGACCTTTTCTTTGTTTTCATTCATTATTTTTGAAAACTCATCCAGTCACTTGGTGTGTGTTTTTTTTAAATATGTATATATTTTTATTGATTTCAGAGAGGAAGGGAGAGGGAGAGAGAAACATCAATGATGAGAGAGAATCAATGATTAGCTGCCCCTGCATCCCCCTACTGAGGATGGAGCCTGCAACCAGGGCATGATTCAGAATCAAACCATGATGTGCTGTTGCATAGACTGATGCTGAACCACTGAGTCACTCTGGCCTGGCCAATCCTTTGGTTTCAAACCATTTACATGCTAATAAAACCCAATGTTTATATCCAGCCTGGTTTCTGTCCAAAACTCTGGATTTTTATACTTAACTACCCATTATAATCTCCACTGGATTTTTACAGGCATTTCAAACCTAGCACCAAGCTCCTGATCTTCCCCCAAATCCTGCTCCACTCATAGGCTTTCTTTTCTTAGCAAGTAGTGGCTCAATTCTTCCAGTTGCAGGTCAAATTCATCAGTAGATACCATTAGTTCTACATTCTAAATATGATCTAGTGACTTCTCATCACTTCCCCTATTTCCCTCCTGGTCCAAGTAACCTCTTAGCTGGATTACTGCCATAAGCTTTAAGCAGGTTTCCCTGCTTGTATTCTTGCCCTTCTGCTATTATCACCACAGTAGTTATGAGTGAATCTTTTAACATTAAAGTCAGATCATACTATTCCTCTGCTCAAAATTGTCAAATGGCTCCACCTTTCAATAAAAAGTCCTTATAATAGGCTGCTAAGCTCTTAGCTGTATCAATTCATCTCTTAACCCTTTTCCTGCTTACTCTGCTTTAATACTACTGACCATCTTCCCTTAGCACAGTAGTCCTTTTCCTGCATCAGGAATTTGTCCCTAGCTGTCCCTTCTGCCTAAAATACTCTTTTCCCCAGATATCTTCTTCATTCACTCCTTTGACCCCTTTGAATCATGCCTACTTATTAAGGCCTAGTTTCACCATGCTGTTGAATAGTGTAACCTGCCTCCTCCCACTTGTTATATTCTGACTCCCATGCCCATCCTTAGCACCTATTATCATATTATATAATTTACTTACTTTTTAGTTATATTGTTTTTATATAACTATTTCTTCTATCAGATTTAAGTTCTTTGAGGGAAGAGATATTTGTCTGTTTCCCCACTACCACTGTTGCATCAAATGCCTAAAATATTGACTGGCATATAGTAGGCACCCAATAAATATTTGCTGGCTGAATGAATAAAATTTAGCAAATGTGGCATTCCAGATGTCAAAAATACCAATGAAAAACTAGGACCTATATTTTTAAATCATGTTTCTTTACATGTCCTTGATTTCCATAAAGTATAATAGACCTATATAGGACATTTCCACTCTGTCATTTGACTCTGAGGTTTGAAGATTTTTTTGTTTACTTCATGTTAAGGAATATAAATTTAAATGTCAATTGGGATTATATAAATATTAATAAATTGTATGATAAACATTTTTTTGGAATTAATTTTATTAAGTATATTGAATGTCTGATTTTTATCTGTACTGTATAAAGTTTTAATGGTTTACCAGTTGTAGTTAACTAATATTTTTAGTAGGAACAATAACTTAATTTCTATCTCTTTTGCTGTTGATATTTAAATTTTCCAATGATAATTTCTGCCACTAGAAACATTTTAAAAAGTCATTCCTATAAAACCCACATTTCCTTGGATTGAATTTTAAAGACCTAAATTATGCCAAATACTTTTATTATATTAATTTCTTCATTTTCAACCATTGTCAACTTTATTTTGTATTCAATTATTCTTCCAGTATTATGTACTTTGGATTTAATAAAAAGTCTAATGATGAGCAAAGAGCCCTGGCAGGCAACCCTGGAAGAGCTGAAGGGATATAGGCTCAATGTACCAGGCTAATTTGACAAAACTGAAAATGCTGTTCCATTTGATTTCAACTAGTTTTTCAAAGTAAAAATGTAAATTTGTGACAGTAATTATCTACTAATACAATTTTATATTAAATAATGCACTGAATGTTAGTCATTTATTTTCTTCTTCTTAAACTAGTATAATTTCCTTTATGAACACTCAAAAAAACACAACAATTTAAAGGTTTTTCCCCCTCTTCAAATAACATACATGTACTAGAGATCTGGTGCATAGATTTGTGCACTGGGTGGGGTCCCTTGGCCTAGTCTGTGGGGATCAGGCTAAAACCAGCTTTCTGACATCCCCTGAGGGGTCCCAGATTGTAATAGGGCCCAGGCCAGGCCAAGAGACTCCACTGGCATGAATCCGTGCACCAGGCCTTTAGTATGCATATAAGATCTCTGATTAATCTCTTCCTGCCCTTTTTCCCTACCCCCTTTCCTCTGAGATTCATCAGTCTGTTCCATGATTCCATGCCTGTGGTTTCTGCTCCTGTGTTGAGCAACTTCCCCCTCATGGTCAGTGCATGTCACAGCTACCGGTTGAACAGTTGCTTTCATATATATATATATATATATATATATATATATATATATATATAATACCCATTTCTATTTTATGTAAATACATTTTGATAAAGTGACTGCATTACAATAAAAATACTAACTACAATAAATAAATGCTATGGAGTTTTAGAGAGCAGTGATTTATTATTGAAAAACTGGTTGGAGAAGGTTAATGACCTAGGGACCAGTTTCATGTGGAGTAATATGAAATACAAATAGAATCAAGACTTGAGTTTTTATTTTACTGGTTTTCATTATTAGGGCTTCTCTTATTACATATTTTAAGAGAAATAAACAAGCCTTAGGCAGTAGTCCCTTATGTAAACTTGAATTTAAAAGAACACTTTTTTTTTTAAGTAAAATTAAATTTGAATACACATACTCAACTGAACTAACCATTCTATTGAACCATCTAAACTTGAGGATGCAAGCAGGAAGCAGTATTCCTTTCCTGCCAATCTTTACCTTTGATCATGGGGGCACAAATCTCCTTTCCCCATTTTCTCAGTGACATCTTGAGTAGGTCTAAGAGCTTTCTTGTCATTTTAAAGAATAAAAAAGTCAAATGCAGTCTAATTTAATCCAGTTTTAAATATCAAATTCATAGTTTTTTCTCTCTACATTCAAACTTGATCCTGGGCCAGTGGCCAGTGACCAGTGGAGGTAGCAGTGGGGGCTGTTCTTTCTCTCATCCTCTTCTTCAGGATCCGTTTTATCCTGGCACAGAGAGGAATGCTTTAGAGAAAAAGCTCACATTCTCCTCTTTGTTGATTTTCCTGCCCCTCCTTCTAAGCAGTCATTGTGGCAAGCCTCTAAATGTGGTCTTTTAAGTTTTTCACGGGTTGATTCTTTGGAAACACCTTTGAGAAATTCTTCATTTTATTAGTCACAGATAAGGGAGATAATTTTCTGGCTTGACCTCTTCTGAACAGTTTCCCAGGTCCTCTCACCTCTAGCTGTTTATCCCCAAACTCTTACTAGGATTTTTTTTTTTTTTTTTTTTTTGCAGAATACCAAACAGACAACAAAATCTCAGTTTCCTTCTCTATTATCCACTGGACCATCCCGAGGCACATATTCAATATTTACTGCCACCCAGAGTAATGGAGAGTATGGACTGCAAATGGACAGATTTAGACCAGCAACTCTGTTGCACAGATTCTCAACTAGGAAGTTAGACCAGTGATTTTCAAGAATCACTGCAAGAATTTTTAAAACATGCCATATCTGACTATTTAGTCAGGGGCACGGATCTCTTTACCCCTTAGATGGCAGATCAAAATAATCACAGACATCTGGTGTAAATGTTCTGTCTTGAGCCATAAATATATAGCTCATATAAGAGAGTGTATCTTATTGGTCACATAGCATAATAAGGTTGCATCTGATTGGTTAATTCTTGATACTTGAAATCCTTATATAGGTTAGGCACTTGATTTTTTTTTTTTTTTTTACTCTTTATTGAATTTATTGAGGTGCTGATTAACAAATTTATACAGGTTATAGGTGCACAATTTTACAACACATCATCTGTACACTGTATTGTGTGTTCACTACTCTAAGTCAAGTCTCTGTCCGTCATCATTTATCCTTCCCAACACTCTCCACCACTGCCCCCAATTCCAGCTCCCCCTAGCAATCACCACAATATTGTCCATGAGTTGTTTGTTTTCCCTGTTTTTTTGCTCAAACCCCTTTTCCCTCCAGCAACCACACACCACTTTTGACTGCTCTTATAGGCAGTCAAATTTTTAAAAAAGTCACTTTGGAGCAAAAAAAGGTAGGTAATTACTATTATCATTTTTTTCTGTAAATCAATAATATACACCTACTTTTACATCAGATTGGCAAAAAATATATTTTTGGTGTGTGGCAGAATTTTAGTAATTAGTTTTTGTGTGCCATGAGATGACAAAGGTTGAAAATCTTTGAGTTAGATGATTGTTTTTATTGTAACTCAATTACATATGGATGTGGCTCTAGAAATCTCATATATCTCTAGTCTTTTGTTCTTTTGGAGTATTGGGAAGTAGAGGGTAGCAGGGATTTCTGTCACTGTTTAGTAGACCTGTACAAATGTATGTGGTCCAAATTCTATTTGGTTGTTGCAATTTTGGAAATTTTATTGTGTATAATATCCTATTCCTGAGCATCTAAGCTTTCTTTTACTAGAAGAGTGTGGCCAAGGCATCTTCATATTTGTCTTTTGCCTAAAGGAGAGAAATGTGAAAAAGTTCATTTAGATTTGAACATTTTCACCTGAACAATAAGGTAAAAATTTCATTCAGTCATTCAATGAAGTTTTATTTTTTACATTAGTATCAGGATAGATCTTGAAATTGTTGGTTGTTTTGTTTTGTTTTTCTGTAAAGAGTTTTTTTTTTTTAATTTTTTGTTTGGTTTCTCTGCCTTAATATAACCATACACAGGCAACACTTCTCTTTCAAGATTTGTTCTTTTTCCTGTTTAACACTGCTTACTCTGTCTAAATAACCTATTTCCACAGTACTCTCAAAACCATCTTGGAACATTCCTTGTTTTCCTCAGATGACGGTCAGTGATGTATGACAGATGTTACAATTGCTTCAGAAAACAGAATTTAAAATGAGATCGAGCAAATTAACAGAGAAGGAAACATTTCTATGGCTTTTTAAATTAATCTCTTGAGCCCTAGCCAGCTTGGCTCAGTTGATAGAGCTTCGAACTGTGTACAAAGGGTACTGGGTTCGATTCTGGTTAAGAGCACATACCTCAGTTGCAGGCTTCACCTGGCTTGGGCCCTTGACAGGGCGTGTGGAGGAGGCAACCAATCCATGTGTTTCTCTCACATTGGTATTTCTCTATGTCTTTCCCTTTTTTTCTGGTATCTCTTAAAAATAATAATAATAATCAATGGAAAAATACCCTCGGGTGAGGATTAAAAAAACATCAATCTCTTGAAAAATACTAGCACTCAAAAATTCTTTAAAACTTCTGATAATATAAGGGAAAAATTGGGATGATTTTTTATTTTTCCTTCTTAAAATGATGTCTTTCCTTTGTTATTTATAATGAAAAATAAAAGTGATGACATTGAAAAATATATTTTATCTGGTGCTTAAGTATAAGCATTCATGTCACTTATGTTATATTTGGTAAAAACTTTTAGATAAGTATCTGATTAAGAAAGTATAAAGGATTCTCCAATCACTCATATATTGTATGAGAGTTAGTGAAGTGTCTTATATTTTGTATAAGACTAGGAATCCAGGAAACTTTCAAATATGAAACTGCAATATTTATTTGGATTCAAAGTTTAAGGAGTAAAAGATCTAGACATGATTGTGCACAATGTATTGAACTCAAAGTAATATTATACCTTTCAATAATAAGTACATTTGCCTACCTGAAAATTACAAAGAGAACTGAAAAATCTGAATAGAGGTATTTTAGTAAAAAAATGTAAGTATATTTTTTGGAGCAAAATGGAGTTGTACTTTAGTTTCTGTGACTAAACATGAATGTATTTTTATATGAAATACTTAAGGCTTTCTTATTAACAAACTTAATTTTTTTCTGAATAGAGAAAGAGTTTTTATGTTAGTGGAATATTTTATAAAATGGGTTTTGAAATCTGTCATGATCTAATGATGCAAAGTAAAAACAGTAAGGAAAGTCAGGCAAGTGCTGGATGCTTTTCCAAAGGCTGACTCACTTCACCATTAATCATCTGTCTGGATTCACACTGAAATTGTAGACAACTTTTCCAAAATCATAGAGCTATTAAGTGGCAAGAGGCTGTCTACCTTCCAATAGGCCTCGAAGTACAAGGATACTGCTTACAGAGGGGACAGAGGGAGCTAGAAGGAGACAGGCTCTGGGCCCAGGCAGGCAGTGACACAGAACTTTGCAGAGTGGGTCTTAAGGAGGCAGAGACCAGGGAGGGGTCACTAGAAAATTGTTTTGGGATTGAATGTGTTTGATACTTTGGTGAAATGCTAGTAATAAATGTAGCGGGACTCAGTATAAGAGACAAAAAGTCTAATCTTTATAATCCTTGTAATTTTAGTGTCAAAATATTTCCATTGTGTTGCAAGCTTCCAATAATTTCAGAAAATAAGTTCCTATTTCTTATATTTAAAATTCAAATGTATGCAGCTGCCTTCATTCCCCCCAAATCTGCTCTCTTTTCTATTTCCAGTCCCCTTTAATCTAATCACCCACCACTTAGAAGTCCAGGGTTTTATTTTATTTTTTCTCCAAATGCATCCTTTACTTTTCTTCTCTGCCTCTTTCATTATGTGTATGTCAACATGCTTCCAAAACAACCACTTCATTCAGCCAGTTCAGTGAAAAAAGAAATCGGTCAAGTCAGTTGCTAGGTTCCCTGTAGACAAAACATCTAGCTGATGGACTGGATGTTTCACTTACCAACTGTGTTGGCATTATTTAGACGTAGCCTTTGTCTCCTTCTTCTCTCCCTTTATTGAGCCCACTCTAATTACTTTGGTATTAACTTTTTTGGTGTTCTTCTTGCTTCCTCCTCCCACTTTTGATTGTTTAAACAGTTCTATTTATAAATACATTCTTCAGTCAATCTATTTGATACGTGTTCTAAGTGGTTTAGCACAAGTACATAGGCTATTTGTCTTGATATTCAAAGTATGTGCTCAAATAACTTGAGTCAAAGTTTGAATTGAATAAGGTTCAAGGCCACATGGACTAATGTGTTTATTTTTTATATCTGAGCCAGCTTTCTAGTATTTTTAGAAAATAAAGTGAGAGCAGAGAGAAAATAAAGACAATTACCAAATAGCCACGTACTGACAATTTGCTTCTTTAAAACTCACTTTTACCCTACTTGTTTTGGATTCCGTGGACCAGACATCACATCCTTCTGGCATAACTTGGTGGTGATGACACACATTTGTTTTCTGTTTACTCTCTAAGTATACCTGAGCAGCAAAACTTGGCAAAAACATAGCATGCAGTGCTCAAACTGAGCTCAATCAAATCTGGAAGGGACACTCAACACTTCCAGAAAATCACTGCACTTTCCTATCTAGTAACTTCACTTTCAGGTTTTTTCCCCCTCTTCCAATCTTTAATAAACTCTTCCCTTTTAACATTTATATGATGACATTTTAAAACATTCACAAAAAAATGTAACCTGATGAGAACAATATCTCTTGTTTCCACCACCAGTTTTGCAAGCTTGGCTGTGTCTGCACCTGCTGACTCAGCCCCCTGTCCTGTTATGAAAGAGAAAGTGTGCCTACTCCTCAGGCCAGCTCCTCGCCTGGGCTCTGGACCTCATCCCCTTTCTTCTCAAAGGATTTGCCTTTAACTATCCCCTTCACCAGAATCACCAGTTTATCCCTCTCCATGGGATTAGCCCACACACAACTTAAAGTCACTGATCTTTAAGACACAAAACAAAAACAAAACTCATTTATTGAGCCTCTATTCTCCTTCAGCCGCTGCCCTGATAGTCTCTCCTTAACAGCAAGACTCCTCAAAAAAAAAAAAAAAAAAAAAAAAAAAAAAAAGAACCTATTCTTGTTCTCTCCACTTTCTTACTTGCCATTCTTTCTTCAGCCCTTTCCAGTAAGACTTTTTTCCCCTGTGGTTTTTTGTTGGTTTGTTTTTCTAAAAATCTATTAAAACAGAAACAAGCTCAGAGTCTAAAGGGAGGAAAAAGCAGTTTTAATCACATTCAAAATACTTTTAAAAGATAGCATAGCACAGGACTTCTTTATAAATAAGATTATGTTGTAAACTTTTCCCCCCCAAAATTTGAAATGTTGATTCTTAAGAACTAGAGCTTATTTTTTTATATTCCAAATCTGTCTTGTACTAACTGAAACCTGCATAGAGGCATTGGAAAGCCATTTCTTTACCATAGGATATACATTGAGTGGCCAGATTATTATGAGCTCTGAACACATAATAATCTGACCACTCAGTGTATATGTGTATATATTAGAGGCCCGGTGCATGAATTCGTGCATGGGTGGGGTTCGGCCAGCCTGACCATGGGGAGAGGACATGGGCAATTGGCTGGCCTATCTGCTGGTTGAACTCCTGGTTGAGGGGGCAATTTGCATATTAGCCTTTTATTATATAGGATATACACTGAGTGGCCAGATTATAATGCGTTCAGAGATCATAATAATCTGGCCACTCAGTGTATGTTTATTCTTGTTGGAGACATATTGCTGCACTAAGTGTGTGTAAAATTTTCATCAAGATCATCATGGTGTTGAGAAGTGTTGATGATAACTTCTCTCTGGTTTCAACCTTCTTCATCAGAAGAGTCATTTTTGAGCAGCTGCCAACCAGAAGGAGTGAATCCAGGATGGTTTCCTTCAGGTGCAGAGAAGAAATTTTGGAAGAGGCAAGGAAATCCTATTCTCCACCTCCCAGCAGCTTTCTATAGGTGCCAATGTAAAAATTAAGGGCCCTAAAAATAAAATAAGATAAATTCAAGGAACCTGCTAACATTCTTAAGATGCTATCGATAATATTCACAAAGACGGTGGTCCATTTCTCCCTTCCAGCTCTGAATCTCATTCTGCCCAAGGCCAGCTTCCACAGCAAAGTTCTCTTGCTTTTCACCCATCTGGAATGTCAGAGCCTTGCTAGGTGTTTGTTTGATTTTTAAGCCATTTGCTCTGCAAGTGAAGAACTAGCCTGTCTCCGGTAATCTTTGACTCCTGATTGCTCTGGCACAGGGCATTGTCATTCCAGTTTAGTTAGCAGCCTCACAGAGATTGAAAAACTTGGGCTAGTACCATTCTTCAACCTCCCACCGGTCTTGGCAACCTCCCACACTTTCATTCTGCTGCCGCCCGTCACATAGGGCAGCCATGAGGTGAGGCTTAGAAAGATCCCCGTCTGTTTGCCCACGCTGAGCCTGAATCTGGGTCTATCTGCAGCTTGTGGATTTCATCATTGTTCAGTTTCTTCCAAGAAACTCAATCTTTTAAAATCAAAGATCAACTACATGTCCAAATTACCAGTTCCCCTTTATTTCCTCTAACTCTAAGGTAAAGAACTAAATAATGGAATCATGTGTAAAGAATAATGTGATAATGTTTGACACTGTCATCCTATAAATACACTTTTTTGACTGTGAGGTTTCTAGACTTAAAACCGATTTGATTCTCTGGATCATCAGTGTATGCCCCATCCTACTTGCAAGGAGATTCTGAAACCTTTTTTTATTTTTTATTTTCTAATCATCAAGCCAATAGATAACAAGTACTACTGGTTTGAGTATCCTTTTTATTGAGTTGTCTTTAACAAAGAGTTTTCATGTTAGTTGTGAAAAATTCTTTAAAATGTTCATGACTGGGCTGTAAACAAAGTTGTCAGAGTGATGATTTTTTAAAGACATTCATTACTCAACATTACTCAGTGAAGGTTAACTTGACTACTATAAATGAGCCATCTACAATATATATTATGCTTCTCATTTGGCTGCTTCCTAAAGACCCCTGATTGAGGTGGGGGTTGCTATCATCTTCGCTATCATGGTCATTATGAAGAGTTTCCAGAATAACTTTTTTTTTTTTTTTTTTTTTGGTATTGCAAATATCAAAGAGTTTAGATTAAAAAAAATTTTATTTGCATATTTTTTACGTATTTCAAGCTTATACATCAAACTTTCTGTTTAACCAATATACACATTTTCTATTCTGAATCTAGTTTTTAAACTGTTATTTTATAAAAGTATTATTATAACAAAAATGTATTTACTTATTATTTATTTTTATTTTTGTTTCATTAGGGAACTTGCTTTTGCAGGAAATCGAAGTATGCTCAATTGTATCTAATTTATAATTGAGTATAGAAATGAAATTGATTTGGAGAAGCCAGGTATGGTTCTGTTTTGTTTTTATATTTAAAATGACAAGTGTAGACACTGGTTCATAATGTGACATTAGTTTAGAAATATAGCAACATGGGTCTGCTCTGACTCATGGATAAAGCAGTTATGTTAGCAATAGCCATGTGGGCAAAAGACTTTGGCATAATCTGAATTTATTATTGTCTTTTCATATTGATGTAACTATAGCTGTACTAAAAACCACAGCATAAGAATATCAAGGAAATAGTTTTCTATGGTATGCTAAACACTTTTTAAATGGGCATTTTTGTATGAAATAATACTTATTTAAAGCATGACAAAACTTAAGAGTATACTATCTTCATAAGTAAAAAAAAAAAAAAAAAAAAATCCAAATATATTTTAGAACAAAAAGTTCCCAGGATAGTTTGGTTGAATATAACTTTCTTATTTTAACTTTAGAAACACCAACAGTGTTTCTAACAACATAGCTTAATGAGTGGCACTTTGTAAAATCATATTGGCATAGAGCAGAATAACTACAAGGACACAATATTTTAGATGTGCCATTTCAAAGGCCGCTTTCATTTTGCTGCTGGTGTTTACCCAAATCACCTAACATGTCATCACTGTGCCCATTTAAATATTCTCTCTTTGGCAAATGAAAAATGGCCACTGCGTCATAATCTACTAGGCAGAACCACTATTTCTTTGGGATTTTATCTTTTGGCCTCCGCGATGTGTTTATGGATGATATGAAGGTAATATGAAAGGTCAAAATAGAATGTTAACATTTCTGTATGAACTTCCTAATCAGAAAGTTACTCTCTGACAAAGGAAGTAGAATCCAGCCCTCCCCATTTCCATTTCCTGGCAGAGGACAGAAGCAGAACTGATGTCCCTGGCCAGAGAGAGAAAAATGAGTGCTTAAAAGAGGAAGTTAGATTGCATGAAAATCAAGTGATAAAGTTGTATTTAGGTGAACTTTGGGCAAATTCCTAAACCAACACTGAAACTGAAGGCTTGGAATATGTGGAGATGTCCTGCCACATATTCATAAAGTCCTTAGCCACGCTTTGGAAAAGAGAAATACAACCGGGACCAGAAGAGAGCTTATTCCCTTAGCCACACTGTAAAAAATTATTCACCAGATTTGTAGTGCAAAGGAACTGTAAGCTTACATCAGAATTCTACTGAATAGCTTTCAGGGATTGTCTTATAGATTTGTTCTTTAACAGTATATAAAATGTGTTTTTTCCTGATTTTGTTCTTTGGATTTGGTCATCCTCAGTAACTTCATTGCTTTTATTCATAAGGTCCCAAGAGTCCATCATTTCTCAAATTCTGGACTAAGTGCATTCAACCTGGCCTTTTCATTCAAGTTTTTAGAATACAAAGTGAATAGAACCCAATAAAATGGGTTCTCTCCTAACGTTAACATTTTACTCACATGTATGTGTATATGTACGCGCGCACGCGCGCACACATACACACACACACACACACACACACACACACACACACTGACACATTGCAAAGGAGGTCACCATGAAATCAGTCAGGTAGTTCATAGTCAAAGTCCCCTAAGTATCATCACTTTAACACATTTTAGATATTGGAAACTTATGTAATGGTAAAAGCTTACACTTTTGAGTAAAAAGCTGCTATTAAACCTATGAAATTTCAATTTAGATGATTCAAAACTTCTTGTGTCCTGAATTTTTTAATAAGGCCATTGGTTAAAAATATGTTTAGTGAAGCTCTTAGCACAAGCCAACCTGTAGGGTGACAGTGGCACCTGCACGGTGTGTTCAGGGAACCTCGTTCCTGGCAGCACTGCTTTGCTCACTCTGCTCTGGACGGCCTCAAGCAGTCACCCCGCCAAAGTGGCGCACCTGGGAGGACAGAGAGAATTCTTCCTGATGCGGGAGAGGCCAGTCACAGTCCGGTGCATATCGTTAGCCATCAATGAACGTGACTTCACTCCGGGGTGATTTCTGCTACCACGTACTAGACATGATGAAAAATACCTTTCCTATAAACTTTGTGTCACGGTTGTTTTAAAGAAAGCAGCTTTCCTGCTGTATACAGTTCAGCTTTCAACAAGGTGAAACCTTGACTTCCCTTCTCAAGCAAATAAACAGTGGGGCGTTATGTGAGATCTTGTGGCTAGGAATGTCTTGCCAGTCGACAGTGAAATTTGCTTTAATAAAATGAGTCATTTAATTTCAAAATGCTTTCCCTTTCTGCCTGCTGAGATTCTTTGTGACGTGCATCTGAGAAACAACGGGAGAGCACAATTTCAGATTCCATCTTGCCCTCTGTGGTGGCTTTGCAGGAGGGCGCAAATAAGCTCTGGGACGGTTGGTAATGAGATTCTCAGTTGATACTCTAGCCTACTAAAGAAAGGACCAGGGGCTGTGCCAGTGTTTAACAAAAGAGTATTCTAATTTTCTCTTGAATATAAAACTTCTAAATGTAAAACATTTGTCTTTTTTTTTTAAATATATGTATTTTTATTGATTTCAGAGAGGAAGGGAGAGAGAGAGATAGAAACATCAATGATGAGAGTAATCATTGATTGGCTACCTCCTGTACGCCCCACACTGGAGATCGAACCCACAACCTAGGCACGTACACATGCCCAGAATTGAACCCAGGACCCTTCAGTCCTCAGGTCGACTCTCTATCCACTGAGCCAAACCAGCTAGGGCAGAACAGTTGTCTTTTAATTTCAGAAGTACCTGCTAAGAAACACCAAAATGATCCCTATCTAAGAAACTCTGAAGAGCAGTGACACATTTAAAACATTTCCATCGATTTACTCAATGTAAGTGTAATGCAGCTTCATGCATTTGCAGTATTAATTGGTCTAGAAGTATCTTTGGTCCATATGCTGTTATGAAGATATATTTAAATTATTTTTAATATTTAAATTAAATCTTAATTAGAAAATCAAAGAGTGTTACTTAAAGTTCTAAGTTACACTTACAGATGGTTATATTTTGTGAACTAGCTATAATTAATGATGCGATAGAAACAGGGAATATTGGTGTTTATTTTACTGTCTCACCTTAGAGAAGTTTGGGTTAGTAAAGCTTTTGTAATTTTAAAATGTCCTAGAGTATAACTAAACCAAATTTATGTACCACATCTGACAGTCATAATCTTCTCATGAGGTTCCCCAGGTGACTTGTTTAGCAAATAACCCTTTTAGCCTAATCCACTCCACACCTCTACCACTTCTACCCCCTGCTTCTTTCTGCCCTATGCCATCACCCAAACACATGCCAAAGGACTCCTAGAAGTAGCTGCTATAAACGCAGCTTGCTAGCTTGCATTGGGAGAAGTCCTGGTACATTTAACTTCTTGAGAAAGTACATTACATGATATGTAGAATGTATGTTGAATCCAAGAATGCTAAAATATCTGCCACAATGTTCATTTGTTCCTAGTTACATACTAAGCATATCCATAAAATTCATTGCTTTGGCAAGAAAGCCAGACTGAAGGAGGATATTAGAGGAGTGGAGAGTGGGAGTCACCGTCCCAGAAGCTACAAGTTCAGTATTCTTGGTTATAGGGCTTTTTCTCTGCTCCAAGAACAATGTCCACTCCTAGGGGCTGGACATACAGTCTGACCACAGTGGTTCTTGCACCAAAAACCACTCTAATTCCCAGAGTCTCTGCTATTTTTCCTTCTTCCTCTGCAAGAGTTTCTTAGTGTGTCTTTACTTGGGGGAGCTGATAATAACAGGTCAGGAAAAGAGTGACTGGTTCTTTGAGGACTTTCAACATCAAGTTTACTGCTCCCAAGGCAGTTCTCTCTGCTGCCCCACCCTCATTCCCTATTCTCATTCCCCATTCCCAGCACTACCTCTTGCCCACTTCATTTGAGTTGGCTTGTTCTGCATTATCATATGCCTTTAGTTTCCTTTTGTTGACACTTTTATACAAATGATGTTCCTCAGATTACTTAGTTAACAATGACTCTTTTAGCCTAATGTCTTTTTTAAATTTAATTTAATTTTTCATTTATTATGGTATCACATAATTGTCCTCATCCCCCTATTCCCATCGCAAACCCCTCCCCACATATACCCCCATTCCCCTGTTGTCCGTGACCACTGGTTAGACTTATATGGATGCATACAAGTCCTTTGGTTGATCTCTCCACCTTTTCCCTCCCCTCCCCTACCTTGCCTCTGAGGTTTGATAGTTTGATCGATGCTTCCCTGTCTCTGGGTCTGTTTTTGTTCATTAGTTTATGTTGTTCATTATTTCCCCTAGATGCTTGAGATCATGTGATACAAGAAATACACTTACGTCTTTTATGGTATTACACAAACTTAGACAGGAAGGTGCTACCTTGATTCATAGATTCTGTAGCAGTGAAAGTGATTTTCTATTGGATACTCTAAAATGGACAATTTAAGAACTTATTTGTTTAGTTCCTACCCCAATACAAATAAAAATTAAACAAATAATATGGCGTAATTTGGGACAATGTACAAACAAATATTAAATAAAAACATTTGCAGTAGTTAAAATATTACATGTCACATAAAATATACAGAAACAACACTTATTGTCATAATATGTTTACTTGAGCTGGTTTGGTTTCTTTTATGGTAACATTTAAAAATTCCTTTGTTGAGTTTATATTTTGTGACCTGAGTTCATATTATATGGCCCCAATTATATTAGATTCAAGAACCGGCATCTCTAACATATGGAAATGGGAAGAGTTGTTGTTTATGAGGAATGGAAATGGAGTGCAAGGGCCCAGGAGGGAACTTCTAGGTGATGGAAATGTTCATTATTGTGATTGGCTACAGAGATATACACATTTATTAGAACTTACTGAATTGTACACCTAAGATGTATTCATTTTACTCTGTAAATTTTAAAAGTTTAAAAGATGTTTTGTGCACAGCTAGTGTGGTTCAGTGGTTGAGTGTCAACCTATGAACCTGGAGGTTATGGTTCATTCCTGGTCAGGGTTTATGCCCAGATTTCGGGCTCAATCCCCATTAGGAAGCCTATCAATGATTCTCTATCATCATTGATGTTTCTATCTCTCTCTCCCTTTCCCTTACTCTCTGAAATCAATAAAATATATTTTTAAAAAAAATGTTTTGTGTAACGGTAATATTAAGTAATCAAAGTATCAGTTGAGGATCTTCTTCACCATGCTATATTTTAATTGCTTTAGTTATTTTTCAAAACATTGAAAAACTTTACACTCTTTATTTTAATTTGAAACAATTTTATTGAATTTACTAGTTTTTCACTAATTCTTAATTTTAACTAATAAAATAATTTTATATATATTACAAATATATATTACTTATTAGATATTCCAACTATGACTCTTGGATTTTCCAATAGTAATTTTTTCCACCTCTTTTTGAACAAGCAGATTCATTTTTTACTGTTTTGGCAGTGCTTTAAATTCACTCTTAATTCCTGTAACTTTCCTCGCACACATAAGAAATGTGTTCTGTGCATTAGACAATCACTTACTCAATCCTGAATACTTACGTTGCAGTCCCAGGCAAACACTAGATCTGCTGGGTAAGTGACTAGACATTTTTCAAGGCTATGAAACACTTAACTAAGACCTTCCTACAATTCTTTTGGAGAGGCATCTGGGAAAATTACATTCTGGATTTCTTCTTAGGAAACATGGTTATATAAGAGGCATACACTAGACTCTAATATAGAGGGCGTTGTTTTGAAAACCACTTTATGGTGAGGACAGCACTGGTGTCCTTATGATTTCATGATGGTGACAATAATAATGATGATGGCTTTGGTGGTGATAAGGCTAACTCTGCACCATTCACTCTGCTGAACCCTTTTGAATATGTTCTTGCATTAATCTTTCTGACAGCTAAGGAAGATAGATCTTATTATTTTTCAAAGAACAATGGGAAACTAAACCTTGGAGCATGTAATCAATGTGGCTTGTTCTTACATGGCTCTTCCAACAAGGCTACAGTTAGAGTGAAAGCTCTCCAAGGAATCCTGAAAAGTAGATCCATGTTAATAGAAAGTAAAGAAGTGCAGACATCAGAGAAGTCCTACCCACCTCATCTTGCTGACCATCTCTTACCGTCTTTCTCTTTGATCAAGTGAAAGCAAACAGCAAAGCATCTGCAAGGAATATGCTTGGGTTCAGTTGCTGCAGAGAAAAGAGTGGGCATTGAGACTTGAAAAAGAGATAAGAAAATTATGTTTGAACCAACTAAAGTAATGTTGGGAGCCTGTGTCCTATTCATTCCCAATCATTCACACAGACTTTTCTTACAGAACCTGGATGCCTAGCAGTATGTATGATATGGTGGAAGAAACAATGAAGAATGGAATAGGGTCTTACTTATAGGACCTTATAATCAAGTTGAAGAGAGAAATCTGACTAATATGAAAAAGTAATTAATACTTTTAATAGAAATTAATTCTGGATTAGTACTACAGAAGTCATAGTTTTTTAGGAATGCAGAGGGAAGAGAAATAGTTTTTAAATGGTCAGTCCACAAGGGGGCTGGATTTTAAAGGAAAAGGTAAGACATAGATATGAGGACAAGATTCTGGTTATAATATAGGTTATAACTAGAGGAAGAGAATATGCAAGATAGGATATTAAAGTACCTGTTTTCCTAGAAACTTTATGAGTCACCACTGGGTAGCAGTAACAGAAAACTTTCCTTTTTTCTAAGATCTGGGAATGTGATTGCTGCTTTAATTCTGCTCAGGGGAATTAGCATGTGTTTGTAAAGCTTATTAGAGGTGCATGTGTCTGGGGAAAACAAAATGAAACACTGTGTTGACAAGAGCTGTCTGTAAATGTCTAGATTTGGACTGGCTCCATTTGTCTTGGCATCATACTTCTGGAATATACAATTCAGGTCAGAAAATGTTACTGAAAGTTTTAAAGTTATAGTTTTAATTGAAAAACTAAAACTATATTTCATTAAGTAAAATATTTAAAAATGTACTTTAAAATGTGGGTAGTTTCCTTTTTTTTTTACTATTTGCACAGTACTTTAAAAATATATTTTTATTTATTTCAGAGAGGGGGAGAGAGGGAGAGAGAAAAATATCAATGATGAGAATCATTGATTGGTTGCCTGCTGCATGCCCCCTACTCGGGCTCAAGTCCAGAACCCTGGGACATGTGCGCTGACCAAGAAACGAACTGTGACCTCTGGTTCATAGGTCAATGCTCAACCACTAAACCACACTGGCTGGTCTGCACAGTACTTTTAGAAGACATAATATTTTCATATGAAAAATGAATAGGTGTTCATTTGAAATGTAGGTTGGAACAGTGGAAAACAGGGAAAAATATCACCCAACATTGTTTTTCAGAGATTACCTCTGTTAAGGTTTTTTTTTTTTTTTAATTTTTATTTCTTTCCTCTCTCTTTTAGCCATGAATAAAAATTTGGAGTGACAAAATGAGAACACATTTATTTTTAGAAGTTGTATGTCTGAATAGAGTAAACTGTGTACAAGAAAAGCATAAAAACTATTTGAAATTTTTTATAATTCTCCTACCAAGAACCTATATAAATCTATGTCTTTGTGGACTAAAACTTCTTATCAAATCCTTAACAGTGAAAGAAGAATTTTAGAGTAGGGAGAAAGCAAATATGTGGACACATACAGACATACTTCTTTGGAGGAGCATATACTACTACTTCTGAAGTGAAAAAAAATTAAACATCAGAAGTTAACCCAGCACCTGAGGACTTGATTATAGGTGTTTTGTTTTGTTTTGTTTTTTTGTTTTGTTTTGTTTTTACTTAACAGTTTAATGTGAGAAAAACATTAATACATAAATATTTTTATAGTCTCTAAGTTTAAAATATCCAAATAGGAGCTAGTTAGAGAACATAGAACATGTTATTTAGTAGAGTTATACTCTTCTTCATATCACTGCCTCTCTTCATTGAAGGACTAGCTTCTGTGAACACAGGCAAGGTTATTATTGCAAACAAATTGAATACAAGATCAGTTTGGATTACAAGGAGTATGCAATTTAGCTAAAACAATTAAAGCTTTTTAATATTATGAAGTAGATTCACAGCCCTACTAATTAAATTCTCTCTCAAATAAATGTGTTACACATTATAAGGATTTTAGATAGAAAGATGATAAGAATAAAATTATTCTTAACTAAGTATGATTTTAATCCCAGAGGACGTGGACAATGTCAGGAGATATTTTTGGTTGTCACAATTCAGGGAGGGTGCTGCAGGCATTCAGTGGATTGAGGGCAAGGTGCTGCTAAACAATTTATAATGCACAGTTCCCCCCTCCCCCCCCAATAAAGAGTATCTGGCCATAAAGAATAATCTTCCCATGGCCTAAACTCCAATTTAATTGTACTTTATTACATTGATTTAATGTTTCTTATACTTTTCTTTTGTTTGAATTGTCGTGGTTTGTAATTATTTTTGACCCTTCAGGCTCTTCAGTGTGTATTTCAAATTAGTAATACCCAGGATATGAGCATGGGTGTGACAAATGGGAACTCCCCTACACTACAGTTTAAGCTGTTAATTAGCACAACTGTGGGAATGTGTATGGATAGCTTTAAAATATACATGCTTTGACTCAGAATTCATTCATTTTTAAAATTTCAATCTTTGTTATATCATATAATCTATTGAATATCCTTTCAGTACAAGACCCTTCTTTACCAGATATGTCCATTGGCTTATTCTAATCTGGACTGTTACTGTCAAGAATTTACGCAGCCTTAGCTGATTTGGCTCAGTAGATAGAGCGTTGTTGGTCTGCAGACTGAAGTGTCCCGGGCTTGATTTCCGCCAATGGCATATGCCCGGGTTGTGAGCTCAATCTCCACTAGGGGGCGTACAGAAGGCAGCCGATCAATGATTCTCTCATCATTAATGTTTCTATCTCTTCCTCTCCCTTCCTCTATATTAAAAACAAACAAACAAAAAATTATGCAGTTTTCATCCTGGGACTTTAATATATATATTGATTTTAGAAAGGAAAGGTGAGGGAGAGACAGACAGAAACATCAATGATGAGAGAGAATCATTGATCAGTTGCCTCCGACACACCCCACACCAGGGATTGTGCCCACAACCGGGCATGTGTCCTGACCGGAATCATATCATAACCTTCTGGTTCATAGATCCATGCTTAACCACTGAGCCATGCCTAGCCAGGCCTAAGACTTACTCTATTTTTTGGTTAACCCTCTCATTTTGATATTATGTCTCTTCAAGGGATTTCTTAAGAAATGGTAGTAAATGTATTTCTTACTTGTCCAAAAAAGTATTGATAGTAACTTACTAATTGATTGTTACCATGCATTATCCCTACATGATGTTAGAATCTTTTCTTTATTTTTGATATTCTGAAATGCTATGCTTTTTTAAATTAAGTAATTTAAGCTATTGTCCTCACCAATTGCTCAGTTGTTAGAACGTCGGCCTGCAGACTGAAGGGTCCTGGGTTAGATTTCTGTAAAAAGCATGTACCTCAGTTGCAGGCTTTCAACAGCCTGGTAGGGGCACATGCAGGAGGCAACCAATCAATCTTTCTCTCTCTTTCTGCCTCTCTCCCTCTCTTCCACTCATAACTTTGATAAAATTACATCCTTCATTTTCTCTGATATCTTTTTTTGAAACTTATGTTTGGATATTGGGCTTTCTATATTATTCCTTTTCTGTTTAATCTTTTTTGCTCCTGTATCTCCTTTCATTTTTTAAAATTCTATCTTCTGAGAAATTTTCTTAATGTTATTTTCAAATTCTTCTATGGAAAATTTTATTTTTGTGAATGCTCTAAAATTTTAAAAGTTCATTTTAATCTTTCTTTCATATTATGACTAGAGGCCCAAAGCACAAAATTTGTGTAAGGGGCTTAACCCCCACCTGTTGTGATAGCCACCTCTGCCTCAGCCCTCACAGCTCTGGCTTCGTCTAGAAGGACATCTGGTCTAATTAGCACATTACACTTTTATTATTATAGATATGCATACCCTTCCTTCCTTTAGATGCAATATCATCATAATTAGGATAATTTTGTCTTCCAGAATCATCATTTACACTTTTTTCATAGGTTTTCTCCAATTTTTGATTATATGGGATAGGGTAAAAAATGGTTTACAGTTGTAACTACACAAAAAAATTATTTTTGTATTTTTATTATTATATTATTTTCCATAAGAACAACTGTAAACCTACTTTTGCTGAATCCTGCACATTTTGCTCTCCATTATTTTAAGAGTGAGATTTTAAAAGGTAATTATAAGCTTTATATATGTTGGCAGAGATTTTAGTTGATGGACTTGCTTTGACACAATTGAGTGGGCTGCTTGCTTTGTGGGAGACACCTACATGACATAATAGAGAGGTCTATTCTCTCTGGTCATTTGGTAGAAATAAAAATATAGTTGCTGTGGTCTTCATTGAAAAGAATAGGCAAGAAATGTATTTCTTATTTCCCTCTCCTCTTTGGGAGTGGCCTCTAAGAAAAGCTAAGACAGGTATGCCACTATCCGTTTAAAAGTAAATAATCCCATTAACCAAAGAATGGCTTCAGCCTTTTTTTTGGTATCAAGTCAGTGGCATAGTTAAGGGAAAATTCAAAATTTCTAGAGGTGATGTAGATCATACTGAGATACCTAATTATTCAAATACTTTACATTTGTTTCAAATTGTGGATTCACTATAGTTGATACTTTATTCCTTCTATTCAATTTTGAGAAAAAAGAATTATTCTTTAAGGAAAAATTTTAATTGTTCATATAATACAATTAATATTCCTTAAAAGAGCAAGAGAACACAAGCTGAAAGTAATAAGGAAATATGTTGGACACAAAGAAGGAAACATACTATCAGTGGCTAAATTCATAGAGAAATGATTTGGTAATGGTGAAATAGGAAAAAAAAAATGTAGCAAAGGGAGTTTTTATCATCTTTGTTACCTTGCTCAGACTCTTGAATTTTCCTGATAATTAAATATGAACAATATGTAAGTGTTGGTTTCTGTTGAAAATGGCAGCCATTAATAGAGTGTTTGGTTTATTACTCAGCAAGGGAATCAGCTTGTCTATTTGGGGGAATAGATGATAGGTGATAGGAACAACTGGTACACAATAAGTGTAAGAAAAAAAAAAAAGACGAAAACCTTCTCAAACATAGTTGAGAAAATAGGTTGGTTTTTAAATGTAGTTATATGCAGAGTAGCTATGATTTTGGAGTGGTAGTTGAAATTTGGGAAGTCAAAGTGTAACTACAACAAAGGTTACATCCAAAAAGACCCAGGACTTTGGTCCTTTGGGTGAGAGAGAGCTTCTATCCAGTACCCTGGATAGCTCCCAGGGATGCCAATAGCCCTAATGTCTAAGGTCTTATTGAGATTGCCATTGTTTTCTTCTGGCTGAGGAAACTATGCATGCTTTACTTAGTCACCAAGAAGAGGTAAATTAACACTCCCATTTCACTTATAAGCTTTTGTTTTTCTCACCTAACTTTCAGGGCTAGATCTTCAGAAATCACCTCAGGCTTGACAGAACATCTTGCCTCTAAAGAATCTAGTAGACTTATATGAAAAGAAAAAGAGTATATAGCTAAAGTTTATCTTCTGGAGTTCTCATTATTTTGTATTATTGCTTCTTTATTTTGGAAAATATTTTTGTTCATCTTTTTTGTTGTTATTGTTGTTAATCCTCACCCGCGGATATTTATTCCATTGCATTTCAGAGAGAGAGAGAGAGTGGGAGGGAGGAAGTGGGAGAGGAAGAGAAAAAACATTGATGTGAGAGACACACATTGATTGGTTGTCTCTCACACTCAACCTATATTGGGGCAGGGAGCAAACCCATAAACAAGGTACATGCTTTTGACTGGGAATTGAACTTGTGATCTTTCTATGCTTGGGTCAACATTCTAACCACTGAGATCACCAGCCAGGACTTGTTCATCTTTTTGGCAGATAATATCTAGTGATTGAGAGGGAAAAATAGGCCCTTATACACAGTAAAGGTAATGATTTCAATTGCTAGAAAGTAATTTGAAAATTCATATTAAAATCCACTTAAACCAGTAATTACAGTACTCTGTTGAGGAAATGTTAAGAGAATTATAAAAGAAAATTTAGATATGAACATCAATTACAGATTATTGTATATTCCAAACACATTATTGGTAATTTTTTTTTGCTTCATTCAAAAGGGATATGGTCTCTTACATCATGAAATTTATCATTTAAGAAGGCAGCAAAAATATTCAACAAAGATCACATAATGAAATACATTATGACAAATAATAAATTTTATGGTATATATGTAATAAGAGCAATGAGACTGAGTGTGGACAGGTACTGTGTCTCTGGAATCCCCTGACACTTTCTGAATAGTGTTGTTGAAACAGATATGGCTAAGGACATCAAACAAAGCATCCTACATCATGGAATGTCCTAAGGCTAATTCTGTAATTTTGCAAAAAAAAAAAAAAAAAAAAAAAATACAGATAATGGAACACTAAAATGAGTTTATGTCTTTAAAAAAAAAGAAAAAAGAAAAAGAAAAAAGAAAAAAACTATTGGTAATTATTGTTCTCAATTCCTTAGCAACTCCAGACTAAGATATGAGATCCTTAGTGCCACCATCTTATTTCATTGTTAGTAGCTTGATCCAAAGTGCTAATTCTCAACATTTGGAGAATTTGCTGAATTTCAATTAATATTACAAAATGCCTATGGTGACAATATGTTGGTGCTCCATTTGCTGCTCTTCCCCCTGTCTTCCATGATTATAGATGTATCTCTTGCTCTTTTTTGGAGTTACATCCACTCTATATATTGGGGAGCAAGTAGGGGTGTTTGCTTTAGAAGAGCAGTCTGTCTGATGCTCTGGTGAGTAACCAGCCTAAGTTCATCTGATTTTTGCTATGTGGTGGACTGACTGTGATTATAACATTCATCTGAGAAAGCAAGGCCCATCTGAAGTCCTGTAGCACTAATTTTTTTTAAATGAATAGGATTAAAATGATCTCTGGGCAGCACGGCCTCCCAGTCACAGTGGAGCTTGTCTTCTGCCTAAAGGCACTGCAGTGAGAAGACAATGGGGACTTAATTCAGCTTGTAGTCCTTTAGCCAAGGCTCTGGGGAGGGTGTGCATCTGCCAGAGGTAGGCTCTCAGTGAGCCAGTGGGTGGTCTTGCAGGCCAGAAGATATCTTGGCCGTCTCCCAGCTTGTTGGCAGAGGAACTCAAATAGGCGTCTCAAATTGAGATTGATGAAGAAATTGAGCAGTTGGTACAGCTTCCTTGTTGGAGACTTTTCCAGTGAAGGGAGCTTGAGTATTTCAGGAGAAACAACTGCAAGCTTCAGTGAAGTGTAGATGAATGAGCTGAGACATATAATGCATCTTGCAGTAGCACTGGCTTCCTGGAAATACAGTGAGCCTTAATGGCTTAGACGAGGGGGTCTGGAAGATTTCACAAGGGGCCCATTTTGGGGCTTACTATTGCCGTTAATTATTCATCTGCATTAGTCTTAAAAATTCTTCAGATTGAGCTAGAACAAAGGTAGAGGTGAGACTCTGTGGCTGTGTCCGCTGATCCACATATGTGGCCTGTTTTATTTCTCTATAACCACATTCCTTAACTAAGGGGGGAGGGAGAAGAGCATGGGCAACTTCTCCCAGAGTACCTAAGGCTCACAAAAATTGGTGAATAGCACTGCCCACTACTTGTTAATAATGTTTTAATTGCCGATATGAATCCTAGTTATAATAGCAAATCCAAAAAATTGTCCAGACTTGAGTTTGATGGAGACCTTGATTGATTAATTTCAAGTGAAAAACAGGACAATGATACAGATAATTCATAATATTATTTTATCTAAATCAGATGCTTAGTTATTAACACCATCAAAGTACTGAGAGATCCTTTTGTAGTGTGGTGAATTTGAGAAAATTCAGATAAGCTTTTAATGATTTAAATTCCTGTCTTACAACTCAATTATGTCTTTTTCCCCCCTCAACTATTCTTTAGCTGTTGAACTTTGATGGCAACAGAATATGGAATTCACATAAAATGTTGCAGCATGAATGATAAAATCATAGGAAGACCCAAAGCAGAGTATCCTGAGACACTAACTAGATTGAAATTGAAAACAGGCCTTGGTTTTACCCTTCATTTTGTGCCAAACTTAAATAGGGTAAACTATGTTATAAACATAAATCATACCTAAACGAATAGTACTCAGATGGTTAAAATCAGGGTTTGTATAATTCAAATCTATACTATAAATAGTAAGGATTTTCATGTTTTATGTAAGATCACTGTGATTTCTGGACCCTCATTTTGTAGAGGTAATAAAGCCATAAGATAGGTATCATACCTGTTTTCTAACTGTCATATAATATGTTTTTGTGTTGGGATAGAAAAGAGTGTTTTAAAAGAAGGCATGGAAAGTTCAACATAAGTAATTTTAACTTTAGCATTCTAGAACTTGCTGAAAAAAATTCAACTTGAATTAAAAATGTTAACCTGCGAAATTTAAGTTTGTTCATTGTTATTGCTTCAGGGTGTCCTTATTATATCTGGCTAGACTTAAAATAACTATAAAAGAAAAGGAAGTCGGAGTGTACTTTTGATCTTAATATAAAGAGGGGAAAAAGAAAAAAATTAAATCTGTGTTTCAAAATATCCCATAATAGGCAAGATATCATTAGTCTTTTTGGACTAGAGTGTAATATTACTAAGCTTATTTGTTTGATTTTTTTCTGGTTTATTTTTAGTTGTTATTTTAAAATTTTATATCTTACGTGATACCTCTGTTTTTACTATAAATTGCCACAGAGCATATTCTTCAAACTATGCAGATATGCTATGGCCACTAAGCATGTCTATGTTACATGAGAACAGTTGATTTAATCATGTCATGATGTAGCATTTACTAGGCAGATAACATATCTTTTGCTAAAAAAGATGTTCTTATGGGCATGTAATATATATGATAATAGTTATTGTCACATAACAATTTTTATTTTAAGATGTGCTGATTTGAAAAGAAATTTGTCAGTTCTATAGCATGGAAAATTCTTCAGCCATATGTTAGGGATGAGAATTGATGTTGAGTTTAGTGACATTTTTATCCAGCAGAGCATCAAAAGTGTTTTATCATCACAGGCTTGATTAAATAATTCTTTTATTCATTAAACATTAAATATATTATTAAAGATATAAAATAACACACTTTCTTAACAGTTAAGAGGATTTTTGAGTGCTACAATGAAAACTTGATGATGATGATGATGAAGGGGAAGGAGGAGGAGAGGATAGAAGGAGAAGATATACGCATTTGCTATATGCCAGTCACTGAACTAAACACTTCACATATATTATTTTAATTTTTCCTTTTAATACCTGTATGAGGAAGACTTTTAATTTTTTTTCTTACAGATGAGAAAACTGAAGTTTCAAAGATTAAATAAGTTTCTTAGAGTTACAAAATCTACAGTCTTAGATTTTATAGCCTAGATTTAATTTTTTCTTAAAGTTCTAGCACTGTCTTACCTAATATGTGCTTTTGGATTGATTACAAAATCTTTCCATAGCCTCTAACAAGGATTTTTATATTTCATTAACTGTCTATATAACATTGGAGAAAATTGAGTTAAAATAAGAAAAGAAAAAAAATAATTGAGATATATATTTTTGGCAGTTATCCTATTCCTGCTTTAGTTTAATAAAATAGAGTTGTTACTTGTGCATTGGTCCTTAACTGGAAGACTTTATTCAGTCACTGTGCTCTCTAAATTTTTATAAGGGCTGTAGTTTTGGACCCACCATGTACTAAAATTTATTAAGCAAAAAACATGACTCTTGGTGTTGAAAGCTATATTGGGACAGCCAAGCAGGTCCGTGTATGTCCTAGTTATGCCAATAAATCCAGCCAGAGAATTTTTTTTAATAATTGCATGAGTAACTAGTATTTTAAGAAGACACCCACACAGAGGAGAGAGGTACAGGGGAAAAATCAGATTTTCAAGGGCTCAGTAGGGGAGTTTGCTTTTTTTTGTTAAACTCCACCTGCAGTCTAAGCGAGGGGGCTGGTGCCGAGTCTGCAATAGCACCGTGTGCTTCCTTTATGTATTGTGTGGGATCTGATAAATTTTTCAGGATCCAGTCCAGCTGTGCTCTCATCACATTGATTTAATGGCCCTTAAGAGAAACCATAAAAGTGCTTTCTGGTTAGTGGGCCCAGCTGTTTTTCATAGTATTGCATAAGACAGTGAGTTGAGTTAGCTATAGATTAATGATATTAAAAATTCAACTTTTCCCATATCATATTCTTCTCATACCAAAAAAGACTTACACCAAATATGTGATTTGAGTCAGATTATTGAACCCAAAGGAAAAAAACATCAATAGATGCTCTGATTTGATCCAAATAAGTTAATTGAGGTCCCCAAATGACCTAGTCATATTAACATATATAATACGTGTGTGTGTGTGTGTGTGTGTGTGTGTGTGTGTGTGTGTGTGTGTTTGTTCCCAGGGTGATGTGAAGGATAAGGGTTAGGTGGAGGGTTCTGTTTTCATTACCAGGCAACAGTTCAAGAAGCCAACAAAATTATTTAAGGATTATCATGCTCTCTGATGAGGTTAAGAACACTGAAAGTCAGTTTGAAATAAATAGCTGTTGTAGATTTAGTGTCGTACATGTCATTTGAGCCCTTTGGCTTTTTGCAAGCAGAAGGGCAATTGCATGATCAGGCAATCTGCTAAGTATTAAGCTGGGTATGAAACAGACTGTACTGAAAACATTTCTGCTCAGAAGCAAACATGAAATACTTAGATTTTGTACTTCAGGTACTTTCAAGGTAGCAGAAAACTCAGAAGTAAAGTAAGATATTTTCTCAGTCCTGGATAAACAATTGGAGCTAGGGAAACTGCAAGAGCTAGGAAATAAAATAATTCATTCTAATAATATGATTTTTAGTATTTGACCAAATTATAGTTTCTAAATTCAGGGAGTACAACAAAGATTCACTGAAATTAGAGGTTATCATAGAAACAAATAGCTGGAAAATTACAGTTATTATTTGACTAATTTTGGGTGATCTACCCTGATGGCAATAGCCTCTTTTTAAATAAAACCACATGGAGACTTCGGGTCAAGATGGCAGCATAGGTTAATGAGGTACTCACATCCTCCAACAAACATATAAAAATTATAAGAACAATTATCTTTGAGAACTGCCTGAAATCTAGCTAAAAAGAAGTGCTACAACTAGGGAATTAAAGAAGACACCCCATCAAGATTGGTAAGAGGGATGGAGACCAGAATGGGCTGGTCCCGTACCCATGTTTGGTGGATAAAAATTGTGAGGGATATCTCAGCTATGGAGGTCACCCTACGGAGTGAGGGGGTCCCAGCCCCACATCAGGATCCCCATCCCAGCATTCCAGTGCTGGGAAGTGAAGTCCTTATAACTTCTGGTTGTGAAAACCAAAGGGAATTGAGGTTGAGTAACATGGAGGCCGCTGAAGTTTTAGGCAGTTCCTCTTAAAGGGCCTGTACTTGGACTTACTCAGACTCATTCCCTCTGAGTTCTTGCACTAAGGCATTAGCTCAAAAAGCACAAGGGATATATAGGGAGGAACTGAATTGTCCGAGTGAGAGCAGGAAAGGAGGTAGGAGGGAGGGATGGCAAGCCACTTTTTTCTAGACAGAAGTGCTGGCAGAGGCCATTATTCTTTTTGATGAACCCTCCCCCAACAGAGATGGCAGGTGAGCACATTAACTGAGTCCCCATCAACCTATCACTGTTTGTCCTGCTCTGGTGATTCCTGGAGACCTCCCTTCCCCCACCACCACCAAACTTGCAGGCCCACCCACCCTGTTTCTAGTGGCTTTTCCATACAAATGATTTGTCTTGCTCAGGCTTCAGCCTTTCCTAAAATCTCTAAAACAAGCAGAATCTGGCCTCAGCATGCCATATCCCTCTCACTAAGTGGCCCTAGGCCTGGCATTGGCAGCAGCTGGCCTTGGTTCTTGGCCTCTCCTGGGTACCACCAAGTCCAGCAGAAGTAACAGCCATCTGTACATTGATTTGTAGCACAAGTCAGGTGGCCCTGAGCAGAACACAGGGAGTACTGACCTGACCTGCACCTCCAGCGAAGCCCCAGAACCAGTATACCTGGTGGCAAGCTTCAGACCACATTGAAGCATCAACACCCAACCACCTCCACAAGTGATATACTCAAGGGACAGACTCAGCCCCACTGAAGTAATCCTGCTCTGTGGGGTGGGCTCCTGCACAAGCTGATCCTTCATGATGGTCAGTGGTTGCAGTCAATCCTGAAAAACCAATCAGCTGGGGAGGGCGGGGGGGCAGGTAAATCCATCCTCTTGAGGTGCCAATAGCAATCAATGCTTAAGTACAATAGGAGCATGTACACAGCCCACACAATGGGTGGGATGCACTTGGAGTACCCGGTTTGAGTGATCAGGGAGACTGTACAATTGAACCATACTGGACGCCTATTACATTAGGCCACCCTACCAAGCCCAGAAGATGCAGAAGCTCTATTTAATACATGGGAAAATATTAAAAAATTATGAACAATAAAATGCAATAAATATATAAGTATAAAAAATAAATCTACACACCCCCTCCCATCCCTGCCCCAAACAAATGAAGAAGCATGGCAGAAATTGACTCATAGATACAGAGAACATTTTGATGGTTGCCAGTTTGGGAGCTGGGCTGGGGGTTTGGGGAAATGGGGAAATATGGTGAAGGGATTAAGTAGTAAAAATTTGTTGTTACAGGATAGTCATGGGATGAAAAGTACAGCATAAGGAAATAACACTCTAATAAGTATGTCTGCTATCAAATAATTACTAGATTTATTGGGATGATTACTTGGTAAGCTATATAATGTTTAGTCACTGGGGTATACACCTGAAACTAATATAAGATTATATGTCAACTGCAATCAAAAAAATAAAAATAATTTAAATAAAAAATTATTTAAATACATAAATTAATAAGACCACATGGAACTGATTCATTGTTTTCAATTGTAGGATCACAGAACATGAAAGACCCTGCTAGCAAGTTTGTAAATTTGATTGCTTATAATGTAGATGGGAAATCACCTTTATATTATATTATCCATTAAAAAAAAAGATTTTATTAAGCAAAGAACAGTATTTTCAGAAGCAGCTCACTCAAGCAATTTAGAAACATTCATTTAAATATAGAGCTTGGTATATATTCTTATCTACTCATGAATGTGGTTACTAGTAATAACATTTTGGTAGCTTATTTCAAACTTCTATTGATTTAAAAACATCTAAAAGTTATGTATTTCTAATTTTAGGATTATTTTCTCCACAAATTTAAACACTAAAGATAGTTATCTGTTTGTTAATGGTTGTTTGGGCTTAAATCAGTTGTTTTTAAACATCACCTGCTGAATATCTATGGGGTATCCAATTATAAGGAAATCTGTAAAACTATTCTCCAGCTGGAGAGAAAGTGATATATTTGTATAAAACTGGGTAATGATTAAAGGTCATATATATCCTCTGGGGCAATTAAACAAAGACTTAAAAGTCCATAGCAGATACATACACACAGAACTGGAGCAAGAGAAATGTTAGGGGTGTTTTAAGGTCAGTATTTCAGTAGCTGCTGTTTTTGATTAAGTATCATGTAGACCATTTCCTCTCTACTGAATCACATTAGCTTGAAAAATCAAAGGCTTGGTGGCCTAAATAGACAACAATAACCAATATCTTAACTTTGCCAGCTACTTCTGTGGGAAATGCTAAGCCGAGTCAATATTTGCCATTGTTGCAATTCTAGCCAATGCTCTAAAGGCAGAGTAGCTTTGCTTGGTCATGATGTGGGAGTGGTGAGAACTGGACATCCCCTCTGTTCTATCCATTGCCAGCAGAGTCGAGTTTTCTTTTTGCTACTGGGAGCAGCACAGCTTGGGCTCTCTTTAGTTCTCCTGTGGTTTGTGTTCAGTCCTGAATTCAGAGCCCAGGATAAGACAGTTGTTGGCAACCATCAGCATGCGAGTCAGAAAAATGCCAGCTTGATGTAATGCAGGCTTCTATTACACTTCAGAATGAAAATTTAATGTTCCTTGAGAGTCTGTTACAGAGAAATTCATTATGGTTATCTTATGAATGATGGGTTCTAAAAAATAATGTTTGTGCTACATATTTTTGTGACTATTTCAGAAAATGCATTACAAGAGGCAAACAGCCAACAGCACAAATCATAGTTAAGACTAAGTCAAAAGTAGAACTGGTTCAGTATGACCAGAGGTTTTTTATTTTATTTTAATTTTTTATTTCCTTAGATCAAAGGTAAAAGGCTATGTAGTGTAGGGCATGCAGTTTTAGGAAGGGTGCCTGGTCAGGCACTGTTCTATAAGGGTTTTTCCCTTTTCTCTTTTGCTCACTCTGGGCCATTGAACCATTTTGAGATTGTTTTAATTAGTATTCATTTATGTGCTCAGTTAAAAAAAAGTCTCATCGCTTTCTAATAGAAACAAGGTTATACTTTTTATATCCTTGAATCCTTACCCAAGGATATCTTTCCATTGATTTTTAGTGAGAGTGGAAAGGGGAGGGAGAGACAGAGAGAAACATAAAAGTGAGAGAGACAGATCACTTGGTTGCCTCCCACTCATGGCCAGAACAGGGCCGAGAATTAAGCTTTGCAACTCAGATACCTGCCCTTGCCTGGGATCAAAGCAGGACCCTTCAGTCAGCAGGTTGATGCCCTATCCATTGAGCCAAACTCGCTGAGGCACAAGGTTATACTTTTGTCCTAAGCACTGATTTAGCTGAGCCCAAATGTTTTTATTTGTAGTATTTTTTTTTATTATTTTACTGAGGCCAAGTGTACAAAATTCATGCATAGAGCAGGGGTGGGGGAGGGTAGGGGGGTGCACATCCTTCAGACCAGCCTGCACCCTCTCCATTCTGGGACATCCCTCTCACAATCCGGGACCGCTGGCTGCTAATTGCTCACTTGCCTGCCTGCCGGATCACTCCTAGCCACTCTACCTGCCTGCCTGATGGCCCCTAACTGCCCTCCCCTGCTGGCCTGGTTGCCCCTAGCTGCTCTCCCCTGTCAGCCTGGTCACCCCTAACTGCCTCTGCCTTGGCCCCCACCACTGTGGTTTTGTCCGAAAGTATGTCTGGTCTAATTAGCATATTACTCTTTTATTAGTATAGATATGTTAAATAAAAAATTATTTAATATTATTTAACTCCAACTATTTTCCAGTTTCCATGAAAGTGTAAAATTGTTTTTGTCTTCTTATTTAGAAGTGTTTTTTGCAATTTCTAAACTTAGGATTTTCTAGTCATCTTTTTGTTATTTTTTTCCCAACTTACTTGCACAATATAGTATATATTATAGTAGTGTACATTATATATTCCATAGTATACAGTGTTTGCTTTATATTAGGTGCTCTGATATTGTGTGCATATATATTTATAATTGTTATAGTTTTTTAATGAATTCATCATTTTATCTTATATAATGTCCTTTTTCGTCTCTAGTCAGTTTTTAACTTAAAGTCTGTTTTGTCTGATATAAGCATAGCCAGTTCTGCTCTTGCTTAGTTACCATTTGGATAGAATATCCTCTTCCATCCCTTCACTTTCAGCCTATGTGTATCCTTAAATTTAAAATGAAACTCTTATGGACAGTATATGTCTATGGTGTCTTGTTCTTTTATCCATTCATCCACCCTGCGTTTTAAATGGGAAGTGTAATCTATTTGTGTTTAAAGTAATTATCGACAGGGGAGCACTTAAATTTCCACTTGGTTAAGAAAAAAATTGTTGTAGCTGTTTATTTTCCATTTCTTCTTTTGTTGTCTTTTGGTTTTTGTTTGTTTCATCGATTTCTTTTTATGTAGTGATTTGCTTTCATTCCTTTTTCTCTTATGCATCTTCTACAGATAATTTTTTGTGGTCGTGGGGAGGTTACATAAAACATATTATATTTATAACTGTTTTAAACTGATAACCACTTAACTTCAATTGTATATAAAAGCTTTACACCTTTACATCCCCTGACACCTGATGTTATTAGTGTTACAACTTATATCTTTTATATTATGTATTCATTCATAAATACTAATAATTTTGTTTTTAGCTTATATATTAAAATTAAATATATATTAACACACTACCATTACAGGAATACAGTATTCTTTATTTGTCTATATGTTTATTTATTTATATGTGAATTTTATACTTTCATACCCTTTCATGTTGCTAAGTTAGTATCCTTTCATTTCAACTTGGTTAACTAGCCTGTCTGGAAGGCAGGTATGGTGGTGATGAATCCTTCAGCTTTTATGTCTGGGAAAGTCTCTTTCATTTTTGAAGGTCAGTTTTGTTGCCTAAGAATATAATGCTCTTAGTTGGCAGATTGTTGTTTTTTGGCTTTACTTTTTTTTTTCTCACTCTTTAAATAGATGAACCCAGTTTCTTCTGTAAAGTTTCTGCTTTAAAATTCAGTGTGCATTAACAGACTTAAATAGATTCACAAATTTCAGTTTGAGAAATCCTGGACTTAAATGTTGATTTCCATTAAAGGCTTCTGACTAAAATACTTTATAAAATGTTGTACAGCTGCACTTGGCTGAATTTTTTTTATTTTAGCAATTTAAAACAACTATTGTTAGTCATAATGACGCTTTTGCTCAACTTAATGGTAATTGTATGCAAATTTTTTATTTTGCCACAGACTTACTATTTGTGGTAAACTTGTGGGAGTAGTTGTATTTCCTTTTTCTTTTCAGGAAAACTGCCAGTATCAGGAATCACTGTCTGCCTCAAAATTGTAGCTGTGGTTGTCTTCTCAGATTACTAGGAAATTAAAGCAGAGTTTGTAGCAAACTTGAAAATTATTATGCAGCAAAGACTTGTTACTAAGAAACATAGTTAATGCATAAAGGCAGTTCAAGGAAAAGAAGGAGTAAAAATAAGAGAAAGATCAGAGAATTGTTAAATCAACTGGCTAGTCTTATCCTTAAAAAAAGAGAGAAAAATGCTATATTTAAAGTTTCTCTTCTTAGATTGGATTTTGTCCACTCTCTCCTCTTCTTTTTAAAAATTGTATTTATAGGTGACTGTTTATTCCTACATATAGATAAAGTTTAAAGAAATGCTTTAAGCCAAATAGAAATGGATACATAATTTGTCTTTAATAAGTTATTTTTTTTACCTATGAGCGTTTATTTTTTAATATTTTATTGTTTAAGGTACTATAAATAGTAGTACATATGTCTCTTTTTATTTCCCCACTGACCTCCTTCTCCCACCCCCCTACACCTCTGGCACTTGTCCTCTCCCCCCCCACTCCCCCCCCCCCCCCCCCCGCCCTCTTTTCTTCCATCCCCTCCTCATTGTTTTGCGTCTGTTGGTTGTGCTTATATGCATGCATACAAGTTCTTCAGTTGATCTCTTACCCCTGAAACCCTCTCCTTCCTTCCTGCTGTAGTTTAATAAATTACTTTAGAATGAACAGAAGTTAATATTTCATAAAATTAAAATATACTAGTAGTTGAAAGTACTATTCTATAGACACTGTAATATAATTCATCACTCTATTTCAATTAAATAAAGATAATGCAAAAAAAATAAATTTGATGAATAATAACTTTTGTAATATTGCTTTTCGCAATCTTCTCAAAGATAAATTTGTATTTGTTCCTACTCAGAGCTACAGTTTCATCTCTAAGTCAAAAATGTTCCTCATGTGTTAAACTGACTTATTTTTTCACAAAAAGATTTTCCTAGATGTGCTGGTCGCTTAAGACCATTGAAAAGTCATGGTGGGTTTTTGGAAAGCAAATGAGAATCTAGTTTCTTTCTGGCCGATTGCCAGTTAGAGGCCATCATATTTTCTCAAGAGAAAACATCCTGACGGTGTTGCTCCATGGTTGAACACAAACCCATGAACCAGGAGATCACAGTTTGGTTCCCTATCAGGGTACATGCCTCAGTTGTGGGCTATATTCCCAGTATGGGGGATGCCTGAGGCAGGTGATCAATGATTCTCATCACTGATGTTTCTGTCTCTCCCTACCCCTACCTTCCTCTCTCTGAAGTCAATAAAACATTTTTTTTTTAAAGATAAAACACAATTTGTTTTAGATTTAGGCAATTTTTTTTTTTTAAAGATTAGAAGTTTGGGTTGGTTATATCCACAAAGTAGCTGTTTGTAAATGTGTAAAATACACAGTTTCTAAAATTCAGTAAGTGATTTTACGGGAAGCAAAAGATGTCTTTTCTTATAAATCGTGCATATGATAGATGTTGAAAAAAATATATTAATTTTGCTAACCTCAGACTACCAAAATAAATTTGATTAAAAAACTTTTCTGGGTAAATTTTAACACCCAATATTTGGTTATCTGCTGCTTATTTAAATGATATTTCTATAAATTATTTTATTAAAGTTTATATATACTCATTAATATAAGTAATTTATATTTGCATAGTATGAAATGTAAAAAATAATCTAGCTTTTTTTCTTACCTAAAATATTAATATATTATAAGGTAAATAGATAATAGAATTTTGGATCTTCCTAGAACTCTGATCCAAGCTCAAGTATCCTAAATTTACATCCTAATTTATTTAAGATTAGTTTTAAACTTTAATTCATTTTGCTTAGTTTTAAAATAAAATAAAAACTTAATAAGAAAACTAGCAAATGGGAATTCTTAATCTATGAGAATTCTAATAAATCTTCAATTACTTTGATTTTAAAAATCTGAAAATAAGAGTAGTATCATAATGATTTTGTCATGATATTATTTAATTTGAAAAATTATGGGGGTTGCATTAGAAAAGAAATATAGACCTTATCTGAGAAAAACTTTCTCAAGTGTCCTATAAATGCTAAAAAAAAAAAAAAACACTATGGAAAAATATTTCACTTGGACTTAAACCCCTTGCAAAGACTCCTGTCAGCAAATTTAAGGTATTTTTTTTTCTTGGTTGGTGGAAATAACTGAGAGGACATCTCTAGTTTAATATTAAATATGTAGAAAAATAATCTAGTAAATTATGGTAAAAAGATTCATTGTGGGTGAAACCATGATTCTTTGTTAAGCCTCATTACGTGAGTTATATTAATGAATAATTGTTTAGTACTAATTGCACAAAAAAGGGTAACAGTCATGGTGTTATTATAAAGGACTAGATAACAAAATTTGATTTGGTCAGAAAATAACTATGTTGCCATTGAAATGAAGTTAAGGGTGAGCCAGTGTTTTGATCCAGAAAATATCAGAGATATGAGCTCCATTATTGTAGGAGGCATGTTAATGTATTAGAATGAAAAAAATCAAACCTCACAATTAATGCTGGCCTAATGACTGATGAAACTATAACATTCAAAATTCTAAAATAAAACAGAGGAATAGAGGAGAGGTTGTAGGGAAAGAAACTGAGAGTATGTTTGAGAATGGTTCATACACTTGACACAACCAGTGTCTACTATTAAAATTTCAGATTTTAGGCATTATGAAAAGACTTCAGCTAATATGGTATTGTATACATAAAAGTTGCTGAAAGTGGATCTTAACTATTGTTAACACACACACACACACATACACACACACACACAGTTAACTATGTAATGTGAGAGATGTATTAATTATATTAATCTTGGTAATTATTCCATAATGTGTGTGTATGTGCGTGTGTGTGTGTATATATATATATCTCAAATCATTATGTTTAATATGTACAATTTATCAATTACTCCTTAATAAAGTTGTGGGGAAAAAGAGAGTACAATACACAATATGTATTTTTCCTCAAGTGTCTTGTTTACCCATCATTTAAGAGATTTTAGGTTTACAAACTGGTTCAAGTCATAAAATAGAGTAGGAGGATATAACTTCCCACTTTGATGATTGAAGGTAGACTTTATGTTGTTCCTTCAGTCCCAATGATCAATTAGCTACTGTCAAAGATCTCTGTGATTAAAACCTTTCTGATTAATTATCTAGCCATAAAGAATACTATAATAACAACACTCACTTTTCTCTGATGTTTTAAAGCAGTTTCCAGGTCTTTGTCACACTTGAACCTCACTTCTTTCATCCTATATAATAAAGAGGCAATATGCAAATTGACATCACTTCAACACACAAGATGGCTACCCCCTGTGGTTAAAGATAGTGACTCCCATGTGGACACAAGATGGTTGCCACAAAATGGCCAGCAGGGGAGGGCAGTTGGGGTGACCAGGCCAGCAGGGGAGAGCAGTTAGAGGTAATCAGGCTGACAGGGGAGGGCAGTTAGGGGTGACTGGGCCAGCAGGGGAGGACAGTTGGGAGGAGCCAGGCTTACAGGGAAGGGCAGTTATGGGGGACCAGGCCTGCAGGAGAGGGCAGTTAGGGGTGATCAGGACTGCAGGGGAAGGCAGTTGGGGGTGACCAGGCCTGCAAAGGAAGGCAGTTGGGGGCGACCAGGTTGGCAGGGGAGAACAGTTATGAGTGACCAGGCCAGCAGGGGAGGGAAGTTAGGGGCAATCAGGCTGGAAGGGGAGCAGTTAGGCATGGATCAGGCTGGCAGCAGAGTATCTAGGGGGTGATCAGGCTGGCAGGCAGAAGCAGTTAGAGGAAATCAGATAGGAAGGTGGGCAAGTGGTTGGGAGCCAGCAGTCCTGCATTCTGAGAGGGATGTTCCAGATTGGAGAGGATGATGATTGGCTGAGGGACACCTCCCCACCATCTCCCTCACCCATGCATGAATTTCGTGCACCGGGCCTCTAGTTAAAATATATTTAAATTTTACACATAACATTTCATTATCAGCCTCTATCTACAGATGGTAGCAAGTAATGCTTTCAATATGGTTGTGCTTCCCTCACTATGGATTTTGTAATTCCTTGATAATGACAAAATTTCCCCTGTAGGGATGGGATAGGTGTAGGACAATACCTTAAGGAGGTATGATGATAAAATACCTGTTAATACATAAATATTTACAATTATCCAGGACTTGCCTTGATGCCAAAATTATATTCTCGCACATGTATATATATTTATATGTAAGCTTCTACTAAAAAGGATCTTGAAAATAAATACCTATTTTTATACAAATTATAAGTAAGAATAGGTGTCAATCTTTTCGCTTTGATGGCGATCTTGTGTACTTGAATGCTATCAAATTGCACATGGTAAAAATAGGTGAAATTTGAAATGGAACATTATGCTATATACTCTAAGTACTGATAATGACAATAAATAGTAACCATAGAGGCACTTATCTTCCATAGGGGATAGGAAAAGGAAGAAGAAAACCTAAGAAAGACATTGCATTAAGAAAGAAGGAGAAACAAAAAGAATAGTGGGATAAAAAGGAGGAGAAGAATAGAGATTTCAAAACAAGGGAAGTCCTGGCAGTGGGCTTCTGAATCAATTGTCTATCCCCAGTCTGGTCAATAGGTTCTTCTGAGGAAGGACTAGATTGCGATTTAGATAATAAACTATAGCCCTGACTGTTATCTACTAATAATCTTTGCCATCTCCTCAATCCCTATGTGCACTTAGCTCCCTCTGTTGGATTGGCATTGTTTACACACAAGTGTTATTTGCTCTCGGAAGACGCAGTCAAACAAAATTTTCTTTAAATACTTTGCATTCAAAAGATGAGGAATAGACCTCTTCTTGGTGTTTCTACATTTGTGCGGAAACCAAGATGAATTGTTTGCACAACTCAAGACTTTTCCTCCAGGTCTTTATTCTGGTAGAGAAATTTATTTCGTATCTTTACCACACTGACTTTCTCACATCGAGTTTTTAAAATTGTAACCACATTAAGAGATAAGTTTGGAAATTTTCTTATGGCAAGGCAATCACAATAGTTTTCAGTAACCACTAGCCCTCTTGTGATTCTATGATTTTAACATAATAACAAAGCCCTCACTCCAAAATGGGTGAAAGGTACACATTTTTGTAATAGCTAGAGTCATGTTTAGAGATAAAACACTAGGACTAAGATCCCCTGAGTTTTGGAAGATTTTGGAGCAGCCATAATTAAGGATATAAAATATGTTCATTTATGAATGCTGCATAATGTACAATGTGATACTGACATTATATGCTTTGTGCATTGTTTTATGGAGTCTCTTCCAATCAATTTTTTCCTTATTTTACAAAAAATACTGAAGAAAATGGACTTGTAATTTCATTTTTATTATATTAATAATCTTTACTCACTATTTGTTTCTCTCACAGAGCACACTTGATTAATTAAACAGTGTGGGTTAGAGACATTGTGCAGATTCCTTGGGTGCCCCGAAACTTGAATTCACATTTGACTCTCTTGTGTTGCATAGAGTGGGATATATTGATTGGTGAACCCTGCCATTTCTCCTAAGTCCCCAGTGTTTATCTATTGGGAATGATAATGACCTACTACATATTGACTTTTCCATGACTCTCATGTCAGGACCATCTAGTTTCAAATTCATATCCCTGGAAATTTCCTAGAACCTGGGTGTGTGTCTATATGTATATATATGTCTGTGTATAAAAGGGTGGGGCCTGATGAGGATATAAGACAGAAAACAAATGAAAAACAAAGTGCTTAGGACTTGATATTAAATTCTGTCCTTTATGTAAATTATAAATTATTTCCCTATGTAGCATTTATTTTGCAGTCAGCATTACTATACCATATTAAAAATGGAAGGCCTGCCAGGACCGGTTTGGCTCAATGGATAGAGCATCGGTTTGGGGACTGAAGGGCCCCAGGTGCGATTCCAGTCAAGGGCATGTACCTTGGTTGCGGGCATATCCCCAGTAGGGGGTGTGCAAGAGGCAGCTGATCGATGACTCTCTCTCATTGATGTTTCTATCTCTCTCCCTTCCTCTCTGTACAAAAATCAATAAAATATATTTTAAAACAAAAATGGAAGGCCTACAAGATACTCATTGCTTTCATGTTTCTCGGGTGTCATCCTATATAATAAAGAGGTAATATGCAAATTAACCCTCACACCCTCACAAGATGGCTGCATATGACTAGGCTGCAGGGGGCTAGTGAGAGATGACCAAATCACTGAACAGCTGGCTGCATGGGGCAACCAGGCCGGCAGGGGGGTTATTGAGGGATGACCAAACAACTGAACAGCAGGCTGCATGGGGTGACAAAGCTGGCAGAGGGGCATTAGGAGCGACCAGGCTGGCAGGGAGGACAGTTGATGGTGACTAGGCAGGCAGGTAGGTGAACGATTAGGAGCCAGCAGTCCAAGATTGTGAGAGGGATGTCTGACTGCCAGTTTAAGCCCGATCCCCAGGATGGGGCCTAAACTGGCAGTCAGATATCCCCCAAGGGGTCCCAGATTGGAGAGGGTGCAGGCTGGGCTGAGGGGATTCCCCCGCCCCATGCACTAATTTTGTGCACTGAGCCTCTATTATGACTATAAGAAAGACAAAGGAATCTCTCAAACTACTATAGTACATGAGATTTATTGTAGGAAATCAAGGGAACATCATGGAATCCAAATAAAAGGAAGTTGAGCTAAACCTAAAACCATTCTGTAATGAGGGACTGTTATATTACTCAAGAAGCAAGAATTCTAATCTCTTGATTTTTTTTTTTCCTTCTGGGGCTACATGACTCCTCATCTATATGGCATCTATTTCATGTCTTTCAGTTCATGGAGCTTATTTTATTGCATTCACATAGTCTTTTAAACTGCCTTGAAATCTTCGGCAAGCCTTCATAGCCATCCATGCTTGGTTTCTATGTACTAATTTCACTCTTCCCAGGAAAAGAATATGGTTATCTCAGCTCATGTCATATATACACTGTAGGTTTAATCAGGTAACTGGGCTTGGAGTCTTCAACAGGGATGCTTCAATATCCACTTAGTGAAACGTTGGTATTATACTCTTCAACAAGGGCTGTGGAAGAGACATCAATGGCGGGTTTTATATTTCTACTTCAGTGTGCAAACATTTGTTTTAAAACAAGAGAAGGATCAACCTAATTCTACCACTGAAAGTTAAATTGAAATTCAAGACATTTCTTTGTTTTTAACTTTCTTTATTGATTATGGTATCACATAATTGTCCTCATCCCCCCATCCCCATCCCAAACCCCTCCCCACATATGTCCCCCCCTCCTCCGTTGTCCATGACCACTGGTTAGGCTTATATACATGCACACAAGTCCTTTGGTTGATCTCTCCCCCTTACTTCTTTCAATAATATTCAATATAAATTCACTTGAGTAGATGCCAGGAAATATATCAATTTAGTAAAATTAACTGGCCAACTTATTTTCTTTTCTCTGCTATTTTGACCTTTCTAAATTATGAGAGTTGTTGAGAACAGCTTTCTTACCTATAATATAGATGGTCCAACCAATTTCTTATTAATTAAATTCTGCTATTATTGCCACTCCAAACTAAATAAAAGTATAACAATAGAAAATTATGCTATATTAATAACAATATATAAGTTTTTAAATATATTTTGAATCCTCTTAACACCAAAAAAATTTGTTGAGGATTTGGACTATTTTATAGTCTGTGTTATGTTTCAGAACTTGCATACACACAAATATTCATTCAGTTGATAGAGAGAATTTAGAGCCAACAATAACTTTGGTGTTTATTAAAAGCAGGTCACTCTTTTTTTATGGTGAAATATTTTCTGCTAAAAACAGGAATAGTTCTCTTTTTAGAATTATAAGGTTTAAAGAATACAGGAATGATTCTTAGAAAGGATAACTTATAGCATTCATAATATTCATAAAACCAACCATTGTCATGATGTTTTCTAAAAGTAACAGGAGATAGATTAGATAGCACCATTCTTATAAGTGAACTATCTGTGAAGGTTGAAGTGAAAAGGAACTATTTTGTGTTATTATTATTAAGTTCTGTCTTAGAAACAAATGATGAATTATTAATAATATCCATTAACTACTGGCCATATAAAATATTTACCTTTTCTATATTTTTTATCTATTGATCACTTTTTTTAAATTCAACCTCTAAGATTCCTCATTGACTAAATAATTGTCCTCATAGCCTGCAGTCTAAACACTTTGCTAAAGGAAAGATGAACTAATAATTATTGTGCACCTATTCGAATAAGCCAAGTGCTTTGTATAAGTAAGCATATGTAATCCTTACAACAATACACTGTAAACTTATGTTATTTATAGGAAGAAAATATGAGCAAAAGAATGATTAAATAAATTGTCCAAAATCAAATAGCCAATACCAGTAAATGTCAGAACTGGAAGTTAATCGAGTCCATGTTGTTGTTGCTTTAAAACTTCTTATATGCTATGGCAATGATGTCTCATTTCTTACCATATCAAGTTGAAACTGTTCAGCCTGGCTTTTATAATAGCCCACACCTGATGTCTCCTTAGTTATCCAGCCTTACATTTTACTGCTGTAGCTTCTTTTTTAATTATGTTACTTCTAGGCCTTTATTTTATCCATTCTGGAGTTAGAATGGCTCATTGTCTCTTTTACATCAATACAAATCCTAAATACTCCATGGCAACCCCTTCCCTTATGACAAATAACATTCTCAGCTATTCACTTTTTTTTTTTTTGGTAGTTCTTTTTTTAATCCTCACCTGGGGATATTTTTCCATTGATTTTATATATATATATATATTGTGTGTGTGTGTGTATGTATATATATATATATATATATATATATATATATATATATATATATATAATTGAAAGGGACAGGGAGATAGAGAGAGAAACATCAATGTGAGAGAGACACATCGATTGGTTGCCTCCCACATGTACCCTGACCATGGTCAGGGATTGAGCCTGCAACCGAGGTATCTTGACTGGACTGGAACCTAGGACCCTTCAGTCCTTGGGCCGACACTCTATCCACTGAGCTAAAGTGGCTAGGCCCACAGCTACTCACTGTTTTTATCTTATTGTCTGCTTGCTATTTTCCCAGGTCTCCTCTGAGATTGTGGTCTAACAAACACCTCTTCAGACTTATCAGCCTGACCTCTTCTCTTCTATAGCATTTCCATGTTACTCAGTCTCTCACTACCTGATTTTAAATATTTTAAATGAGCTGCTTCTCTTCTAGATCCTTTACATACTACAAAGTGAGTGACCATTTGACTACCGGTATACTATTGTGTGGAAAGTAGGGTGTAGAAGTTGTATATAATGTAGTGGGATTGATGTCACACCTGCTTTTATATATGAAATATTCATAAAATCCAACAAGAAGAATGAAATCCAACAAAACACAAACTTTTATCTAAATGTGAAAATATAAAGAACTCACATACACACACACACACACACACACACACAGTTTTGCTATTTTATATTATAATGGATAGTAGAAAGAAAAGAGGAAGAAGAGAGAAGCCCTGGTACCTGACCGAGTCCATATACTTCAAGAACTTTATTTTTTCTCACCACTTATAGTGATTGGCATTCATTTAAAGTTCTAAAACAGATATTTAATTAAACCATAATAAGTTTAGGGAAAATTTGGCATGGTATCTTGAGGGAATTAGTGACTTTTAACCCTCCTGTCAGTAATAGTGATCCTCCAACAGGGCCTAGGATCTCATGATTCTGCTGCCAAATTTAAGAATCATCAGATGCCTTGTGGTTTTAGACACCATTTTTTTTTCACTGAATTACATGGGGCAGTGTAATTCATGTTTTCCTGTATTTAGCTGCATTCCAAAGAGTTTCATAAGCATTTCCCTAAGCTCGTTTCCCATCCTCAGTCTGATGGTATGAAGCAAGAGGGGATTTTTGATGAGTGTACTAATATTTTGCTTTGTGGAATGTAGATTAAAGGTATTTTCATAGGGAGGTGAAAAGGGATTGTGAATAGTGGGAATAGAAGTGATTTCTTCTGGGAATTTTCATTGCTGCTGATTATGTTCTTGCACCCAATTAGTGTTCTGTGCACTGGAAGAGAGATTTCTCAAATATGTCAGATTTTTACCTTCCCATTCACAAAAGGCTGCTTATCCAAACTGCCTGCAGGTACCAACCTATCAATAACGATAAAAGCTCTAAAAGAAAAAGAAAAAAAAAGAGAGAGAGAAAAGGGAAGGAATCAATAGATAGTTTTCATAATTAATCTCTTTCCCACCCATAATTAAGGGCAGAAAATATTCATTAGTTACGTAAGCCTCAAATCCTTAAATTTTGGGTCCCACAATCTCAAGAGGATGCGCTAGCTTTCGTTGGTTTTGAGCTGCAGCTTTCTTGGCATGTACACAAATATGTGTCATCTTCACACACCGGGGGAGGATCGGGCAGTGGGGGTCACCAGTCTTGGGCCAGTGAAGGTACTCAACTCTTGAAAACTGGTGCCACATCATCTCTGTCTTCTGCCCAGAGTTCTTAGCTCTTGTTGTAGTTGAACATAACCAGGTTTCTTTCTCTTTCTCTCTTTAGGATGTTACATTTGCATGTAAGGCAAAATTGACCTCCAGTGTTCTATGAAATCATCCGTCTAAATTAGGCCAAAAGCAAAGCTAATCTACTCCAATTAGAAATTTGACTATATGTGGTTGTATGCACTTATACTTTCTATATCATTTAGATGTAGGACATGTTACTATTCTGTTATATTTTCCAGTAGAAGTTTTGATAGATCCAAAGGCCTTTACAACATTTGTATAAAAACTACTCCCCCACCCCCACCCCAAATAACTACTTTTTAACTGAATAAAAAAACTAGGGAGTGGGGCTATATCTCATCTTCTTTAAACTGCCCTTCCCTTAATTAATGCACAGTTTTGTTAGGTTTTACTTTTATATCAGAGGAAGTCAATATCTTTTGATCAAATGTATGAATCAGACTAATTCTGATTAGGAAAGTTCAACTAATAAACAACACAGGATGCACAGTAGCACAGTTCTTTACCCTGTCAAAAACTTTAAACTCTGTTTAATGTGATATCAATAAAGTTCCTCGCATATAACTCATATTTCATGAGTAATTAACATCTAACATATACTAAGTATTTTGGGTAACATAAGAATATATTAGATTCAACCCTTGTCTTCTATCAGCTTTCAATCTAGTTGTGCGTCCCTGGGAAATAGTTCAGTTTTGACGCTGGAGAAACCTCATGCCAGAAATGTCTGCCAGTTCCCATTACAGATATTTCCCTCAAGTTTCCCAAAGCCGAAGTGTGCATGGCCTGCAAATAACCTGACTATAGAAATGAGACCTAGAGTAAGCAACACAAAGAAGTCCCAAAATAATCAACCAGAGCATTTTTAATAATCAAACATCCCACCCTAGTGGCCCCAGGAGATAGACAAGAAGTCAGAAGATTTTTAAAATTCAGCATTCTTCATCTGTCTTCATGTAGTTCCTTGTCATAGCTGCTTAACCTCAGCTTTTCAGGTATCTGATGTGCTTGGACTGGAAAAGCAGAAAGGATAGCAAAGATCTTTTCCAAGTCCAGGAAGCTTTTGCTTTCCACATGTAAGGACTTCAGTGTATTTGTGGGTAGAAGCTATACTGAAAGATACACACATTTGCATTTTCTCATAAAAAAACAAAAAGACTCTGTTTCCAGTGTTAACTATTAAGAAGTTAATGACAGCATAAGAAGACTGGGACTTACCAGATCAATGAGAAGGGACTTCTGGCTTCTCCGTCAGACAACAATCAGTAGAAGTTAAGCCATGGAAACCTACCCAAACCACAGAACCTTAACACTGCCACTCTGCCTCCATCCCTGCTGCAGAAGCCATGGGAGCATTTTTTATATGGTTCCCAACTTCTGGGAAGGAATTAAACCCCAAACATCTTAGTGAACTTTGCATTGTGATTTATTAAACATTTCAGAATGCACTTTCTTTTTCTTTTTTTTCCTCCTGTGGATTTGTGTCATGATTTTTTTTTAAAGCATGACTGTCTCTACTTACTCATTCCCAGAAATGGCAGCATGTGCACAATGTATTTACAGCCCTTTCTTTAATTCTCTGAAGATTGCAGCATACGGAAGGGGGAAGCGAGTGGTGCGAACACCAAACCAAGCAATTGCCGGCATCTGAACAAGCCTTGCTGCTGGGGCTGAGTAAAGATAAATACTCATCCATCCAGCGCCTTCATTTCTGTAATGCCTCACTGTCCGACTTAATAAATGCTTTCTGCTGGTTTTTCTGGCATCTCCTTGAATGAGGAATGTAAACTGAAAAGGCCTAGGAGACTAAAACTGGCATAAAATTCTATGATGAATAATATCAGGAGACACAGAGACTAGCTAGCTCAGTGCCATAGTCTCTACCAGAGGATAGACGGATTTGCTGCCTGGGAGGGGGTGTTATATAATTTCTAGATACATGAAAAAAAAATAAGAGAAAAAATGAGAACACAACCCGGTCCAATTTTACATAAATGGATAAGTATAAAACAAGATTTAAATAAAGGATATTAAAGACAATTCAAAACTTGATAAACAGAACCATCAACATACATTTAATTTATAAGTATTGAAAATGAAAACATAATGGAGGTTTTTCTAAAGCACATTAAACTTTGGGGAGAAATTTCCAGCAAAATTATACTGAAACTGTTATTCAGCTATCTCTGTATTTACACTATGTCATAAACTATTACCATTAAAGGCCTAAAAGCTTTTGGAAAATCATGCTCACCTTTCCCAAGTTGAATACCACAAAAAAAGAAAACTTTCATGGTAGTGCTGAAGAGTCTGATTTTAGTGCAAATGGTATTACCCAAAGAAGCCCCCAATTATATATCTCCAGTGCTCTAATGTGTTTGGGTTTTTTTTCACATGTAAGAGTTTTCCCCAAGCTATCATGTTTAATCTTCGACTTGAATATGAAAATCATGTGTCCAGATCATTTGAAATGAGAAGATGTTAATTCAGACCCACCTAGTAAGTGGGGAGTTTGGTTACTATCTTTTAGGCTTCTGGGAAACCAATTTTAAAGTGTGTTCCTGCAGCTGGAAGTGATAGCATTCCCATGGAAATGGTTTACCATGGAGGCCCACTGGAGAGGAATAAGGAAACGTTACTTACTTTTCGTGGTTCTACCAAATCAGTAACACAGAGCCTTAATAACCTGAAAGGTTATGTCATGTCATATTCCAGGTGGTTCTTAGAAGTTTATATCAATCAGGAGTAGGAGAAAGACAGGCAGGGGGTGGGGTGGGGGGGACACACACTTTTATCATAAGGACATTCTCTAGTAGTTGTTCAGACTTTTTTTTTACAAACCCACTGGCCAGACTGAGGGTTATACCTAGCTGCAAGAGAGGCTTAGAGATATAGCCATTTCTTCAAATAAACATGGGCCTAATGCAAAATTGAGACTCTGAAGAATAGAGAAGAAGGATATTGGGGGACAAATAGTAGTACGTGGCTCAGTAGGAAGATCTTAGAACTGTTGGTTTTCATGGAGAACACATTCATTTAAAGTGCTCATTGTTATACTTAAGAATAAAAATAACTTTTGTTAATTTTGATGGTAGTTTAGAATTATCTTTATATTACATTCCTTAGGAGGAAGTTATTCTCAGTTAAAATGTTTTCAGTTTTTATGTGTTTTTACAGTAATAGTATATAATCTGTTAACATCTCATACATTACAATTAGTCATTTTCTAAATAATAAAATTTCAATTAGCACATATATTCCCTCCCTCAAAATACTTACCTCTATAACTAATTATGATATATTCTTAAGTTTTACTTTAATTCTAAATTTAGCCTATTTTTAACGTGTTCCTTTATTGTTTGTTCTCCACAAGGACAGTTAGGAGCACTATGTATTGATATATGAAAGTTGAAAGGGGACCTCCACCTTGGCAAGGGAACATTAACTCTCATGACAAGAATTTTGGCCAAATTAAAAGTGTCATTTTTTTTTCTAGACTGCTTCCTAGAAGCAAGGAAAATGGAAAAGGTACAATTGGCTTGTAGTTTATATTTATTATTGTAGTTTTAGTCCTAAGTGCAGTTAAAGTGTCAGTAAGATAGTATTCTATATAAGTACTCATTCAAGTCTGCAATATGATCCAGACTGGAATACATTGGTGAGACAAAATCATGACACCATCCTCCAAAAGCCTGCAATCTAGCTTAGTTTTTTCTCCCATAATATAAACTGCAAAACAGCTATTATATTTATTAAATGTAAGTCAATACAGCACATTTATATTTAAAGGCATTTCTGTAAACAGTAGCAACAAGGGAAGTGTGAGAAGTCTACCCTTTTTAAAAAAAAAAAAGTTTTGGCACCACCGACTCCATTAGGAATGTGGTTAGTGCAACTGTAAAAGGAGAGTAAAGTTGGGACAATGTTTAGAGCACACTCATGCCTGGTAGGTGAAAGGCACTGGTTTAGGTGACTACATGTAATTCTGCTTCTTTCCCCAGCTTCTCTTTGCGTGAGTATGGCATATTCATTGCCCATATACTGTCTTTTCTCTACCAGAGTGTACTAGTTACCTATTGCTGTGTAAGAAAATTACCCTAAAACTAAGTAGCTTAAAAGAATAAACAGTTGTTGTCTTAAAAATCCAATGAATCAGGAATCAGGACATGGTTTAGTTGGGTATCTCTGGATCAGTCTTTCTCATAGGCTACAATTAAAGTGATGGCTGTGACTATAGTCATTTCATAGCTCCCCTGATAAATAATTTGTTTTCAGACTCACTCATATGGCTGTCAGCAGGGCTCAAGCCCTTGCTGTTTCTTGGTTGAATCATCAATTCTCTGTCATGTGGGCCTTTCCACAGAGCAACTCCAAGAGGGTAACTGGCTTTCCTCAGAGTGAGTGAGTGAGTGAATGAGCAAGAGAAAGAGTACCCCAACTGGAAGACACTGTCTCTTTGTTACCTAATTTTAAAGGTGATGTTACATTAATTTTTCATTTTCTACCCATTTCAAAGGTATTGACGTAGGGGAGGACATTTTGGAGACTTCCCAAACATCTAGAGAAGCAATCTGACCTGTAGGAAAACATGTAGACTCTTGGACAGTCCCTCAGACTTAGGTGGGATCTGGCCTCTGTACCTTACTGCTACATGGATTTGAGCATGTCTCCAATTTATATTGTGAAGGCAAATAAATAAGTAAATGCTAATATACTCTATGCCCCTCAGCTCAGCATACATAGAATGAGCACAGTAATCCATAATTCTTAGGGCTGTGGTTAGGATTAAATGGTATAACTTGTATTTAACATATAGGAGGCATATAGCAGAATTCCCCTCTCCCTGGTAGAAGTAATGAGTTTGTAAATTTAAAAACACAAAGAAATAAAACAAAACGCTGTCCACAGTGACTGTCCCATGAACTTCCTGGGTTAAACATTGGTGCCTTCTTGCAGAATAACCCACTTATTTATATCTTCAGAATTCAGTAGAAGTGGTGGTTATTTTGGACCACTTTCTGTCAGAAGCAGAATATTATGACCCAACTGAAAGGAGATATTTTTTCTAACTTTTTTTCTCTTCCTGGTACTTGAGTTCAGCCAAGATACAGCAATTTCTCATTATTCCCAGTTAATAGTGAGACCTCTAAATGGTCTACTTTTTACTCAGCACTGACAACACAACTAGTCTGTTTTCCTAGTTTCTAGATGTTACATGTTAGAAAGGGACATGGACAAATGAGAACTTGTCTAGAAAGAATGATCAGATTCATGAGTGGGCTCTCAAATCAGCCACATGTCATATGAAAGATGAACTCTCAGAAAGAGCATATTTAACTTAGAGAAGACTATTGCTGTATGTGGTAATGACCTTCCAGGAGTTTAAGTTGTCATGTTGAAAAGAGATTATACTTGTTCTTGTTATTTTAAAAGCGATAGCTGGGACTAAGGTGTTGAGAAGGATTCTAGGTCAATATGAAGAAAGTGTTCACAGAGGGTAGAGTTGACAGAGCTGGATAATTCACTATTACCCATCTGAGACTAATCATCTCTGAGACTTGGTTTCTGAATCTGAAATTTACAATAGCAAATGCATATAATGGATCTATGTGCCACTTGCTGAAATAAGTTTAAACTCTCTGCTAAAGAGTTTCTCTTCAATATTTGTGTTGGCACCTGAAGGAAATTGGTACAGATTTTCTAAGTGAAATTACTGCCTGTCTTAGTGATCAAATCTGCCAGTATCTCACTTTTATTTGACTCACAGTTTATTCAAAGTAGAAATAGAAAATGAAGACCTGGTGTGGGCTTTTAAAGTCCCAAGATAGCCAAGTCAATGTGGCTCAGTGATTGAGCATTGACCAGGAAGTTCGGTTCCTGGTCAGGGCATTTGCTTGGGTTGTGGGCTCGGTCCCCAGTATGGGGTGCAAGAGGCAGCCAATCAATGATTCTCTCTCATCATTGATGTTTCTACCTTTCTCTCTCTCTCTCTCTCCCTTCCTCTCTGAAATCAATTAAAAAAAAAATCCCAAGATAATATTAGCCCTGGCCAGGTAGCTCAGGGTTTGAGCATGATCTAGATACACCAATGTTACAGGTTCAATCTCCAGTCAGGGCACATACAAGAATCAACCATAAATTCATAAATAAGTAGGATAACAAATTATTGTTTTCTCTAGAGAAAACATTCTCTAAAATCAATAAATAAAAAATAAAATCTCAAGATAATATATGTAATGATTTGTAAACTCATACCTTTATCTATACAAATAATTTTAGCTAATTAAAAGACAAGAGGAAAAATAAAATTCATATTAGGGATGTTAAAGCAATATGAGATTTTGTTTTTTTGAGTGGTTTTTTTTTTGTCAATATTAGATAACTGAGAACTTAGATTCTTTTTTGGTAGAATCTTGAAAAGGTAATCTGATCTCTTTGAATATAAAGAAATTTTTTCTATAAAATAAGAAAATTGTAATAGTTTCTAAGTTCTATTACAATTCTCAATTGTAATAGAAACTAAATTCCTCTTAGTTTCACAAATTAAGAGCTCTATAAACAATGTGAAAATTACTAAATGAAATGGATGTAATAAACTAATATGCTTTCTTAGATTTTAATGCTTGAATTCATACATCACAATTTAAATGCAATGAAATGTTACCTTTTATACTTATCAAATGTAAGGCTCTTCTAACATTCCTCCAGTTGCATAGAGTTTATCCCATCAGGAATTGAGAGGAGATGCACATTTATATTAGTTTGCAAAAATAGTAACTTTGGCCACAACCATGATTACAGGTTTAAAATTTAAAACATTATTTAAACATTATTAAAACATTATTTGTTATCTTTTGATTTCAATTTTATTTGTATATTTCAATGAAGCAATGAGGTGGAGCTGTATCAATGAAAGGAAAATAGAAAAAAGATTAGAGATAACATGAAGGCAAAAAGACCCAACCCATTCATAATTTGAATCCTTAATAAAGAAAAGTAAAATTCAGGAAGAGAATTCATACTTATAATGATAATTCAACATAATTTTTTAAGAAATAAAAGCATACTTGAACCTAAATATTAAAAATGCACAATGGCCGAAACCAGTTAGGCTCAGTGGATAGAGTGTCGGCCTACGCACTGAAAGATCCCAGGTTCAATTCCGGTCAAGGGCATGTACCTTGGTTGAGGGCACATCCCCAGAAAGGGGTGTGCAAGAGGCAGCAGATCGATGATTCTCTCTCATCGATGTTTCTAACTCTCTCTCTCTCTTCCTCTCTGTAAAAAATCAATAAAATACATTTAAAAAATAAAATAAAATAAAAATGCGCAATGAACGTTGAAAAAAAAGCTGGGTAAAAATAAATTTTTCTCATTGTTAATTGTGCTAAAACTTAATTGACTCTTTAAAATAGGGACTGGCAAACTTTTTCCATAAAAGGATCAGATAAATACTTTCAGTTTTGTTGACCAAATGAACTTAGTTGTAGTTACTGAACTCTGCCTTGGTAGTGCTAAAGCAACCACGGACAACACACAGCAAATAGGTGTGGTTGTGTTCTAACAAAATATCACTGTATTGTCAACACAAGCTATGTTTTTGCCATTTCTTTCTTTGTGGCTTCCCTAAGGTGCATACTCTGTCATCCTTCATGTGTTTGCTCTTTTTCTGGCACTCATTCTCTATCCATAGTACTAACCTTCCCATCCTCTATATTCCTCAGGACTCAATTCAGGTGTCACCTCCTTTAGGACTTTTTTTTCTGAAACTTTTATTCCTAACACAGAATAGGTTTTCCTGCCTGTGTGATTCTATAGGAACTTAGGCCTTCTGGCTTTACCTCTAACTTGATTTGTGACTTTTGGAAGATATGTAATATCCTTAAGTCTCAGTTTTCTCATCTATAAAATAATAATAGTACCTCCATTATGGAACTATTGTGAGAAGGGCTATGATTTACTTGACATAAAGATGAGCCCACAGAAAGCAATTAAATCATATAAAGTGATCTATAACACTATTGTGATGATTAATATTCCTCTGTCATACTACTTAATGATGGATAATATTAGGCAAAAGTAAATTTTATTCTGTTTTGCAATACTTTTCTAAAATATGCTTGGTTAGACATTATGTAAAGGAAAATTATAATAGTGTGATTAGGTATATTTGGATTTTTTGTCATTTTAATAGCAATAATATGTACTAAATCAGGAGAATATGTCTTAGCCAGTAAGATATATGAAGATACAGGTAAGATAAGGAAGGATAAATGTTATGGTCCCTGTAATTTTTCAACCACCAAAGTTAACTAAGCCAAGAACATAGCTGGAAGGGCACCAAGTGGAGCAGAGTTCAAATGAGCTCCTCTGCTGTAAGTCCTGATTGCGCTGGACACAGAGCTCTGTTCACACCAAGGAGCACAACAGCTAGTGATGGAACATCAGACTGCTTGACTAATAGCACCTCAAGGGAGCAATCCGATTAAAGTTTGGAAGGAATATTGAGTAGATGTAGTAAGAATTTGTGTAGTGATATTGCAAGTATCTGTTCTTTTCACTGGTAATTTTTAAGACCAGCATAAATAAAAGGAATATAGAGAAACATGCTTCATCTTGTAGTAGCTCAGCTTTAAAAAAAAATAATAATCCCTTGGCCAAAAGATGGCAGACAGAGAAACTTATATGAGTTAGCTTGTCTACCTCCAAAGAGGATTAAGCCTGCCCCAAGAACACAAAATACACAATATATATATGTGTGTGTATGTGTGTGTGTGTGTGCATGTATGTATATGTATATATATGTATATGTGTGTGTGTATATATGTTTTTAACTCAGTGACATAGTCTTTTCAACTCAATGAACATATTCCTGTTAAATTAAAAACACCCTTGTTAATAATTTTATCTATTAAGTATATTGTAAATCTTTACCTTTAAAAAAATTATAGGCCCTGTTAGTCTGACTCAGTGTTTGAGCATCAGCCTATATAAACCAGGACCTCACAATTCGATTTCTGGTCGAGGCACATGCCCAGGTTTCAGGATCGATCCCCAGTGTGGGGCATGTAGGAGTCAGTGGATCAATAATTCCTTCTCATCGGTGATGTTTCCATCTCTCTTCCTCTCCATTCATCTATGAAATAAAATATTTTAAAAAATGATCATCCTGGGAAAGTAGAAAGTTTATTAGTTTCTCTTGGTTATATTAACGAAGGAGAGAAATAATAATAAGCAGCATGAAATGATGAAGGCAAGAATCCCAGGTGCTTCCCCATCTCCATCTAGGTGCAGTAATGGTGAAGTATTTTGGCTAGTAAAATGGGGATAAATATACTGTTCAAAAATGATAACTGTGTTTTATATAAGATTGCTGCCACCTAACAAAAAGCAAAAGGTAAATTTCTATGATCATATCTATTTTTTATAAAAATGTTTAGATACATTTATAAATTAGACTCCTGAAGTGTTTTATAATTCTAAGTTCAAATAAAGGCTACTGGAGTTTTTTTAATTTTCCTTTTTGAACTTTCTGTTAATTCTTAGAAATACAATGATGGATTGCTGAAAAGTTGTTGTTTGATGCTATGATAGTTTAGAAGAATAAAGCTTACTTTTGTTGCAGTAATCTAGAAAGTAGACTACCAAAAACAGCCAACAACATCCTGGCCAGTTTGGCTCAGTGGATAGAGCATTAGCCTGTAGCTTGAAGGGTCCCAGGTTCAATTCCGGTAAATGGCAGATGTCTGGGTTGCAGGCTCCCCAGTAGGGAGTGAGCAGAAGGCAGCCTATTAATGATTCTGATCACTGATGTTTCTATCTCTCTCTCCCTCTCCCCTTTTCTCTGAAATCAATAAAAATATATATTTTTTAAAGTTTAAAGAAAATCAAATCATTAAAATACACACAAAAACAGCCAACAGAAACTGATTTCACTTTCATCTGCAATGACAAAAACCATTTAGACTATCTTCCTGTCAATGACTTTAATCTATTCTAAAGTAAGTGTTCTGGAACTACAGTCCTGAGGACACAGTTGATAACCTTATTGATCTTTATGTCTTCACTTTCTTACACAGATATATCTTTATCCGGTGTCACTAAGTTTGTGAGAGTGATTGCTTTTATTTATACACTGGCAGAGTTCAGAGCAATGTCAGGAAGACCTAAGAGTGAAGTGTTTCCACATGTGAGGAAATGTACTTTTCCTCACGAATTTGCTGTAATATTGCTTATTACATAGGAAGGGTACTCAAAGAAACTAATGAAAAAAGAGCATATTTGTCCTAGACTACAAGGGCAGAGTGAATTTATTTTAAGCTATTACATCATTAGCTTTTATTAAAAAATGAGGTATATTCAAACAGGGTAAGAACATATTCAAAAACTCATATTGGCAAGATATCCAATATTTAAGTAAATTTTTAGAAATAAAACCTCCCACTATAATGCAAACCTGTCATATTATGTAACATTTCTATTCTCAGTGAATTCACTTTTCTTAATCATGGGATTTAGTTTTTAATCTCTTTCTCAGGTGGCTCATGCCCTTCATAGTTTTCATCCAATCTTACTGATATCTTTTTCCCCCTCAAATACCTAACCTGTAACAAATACAATACTTTTCCTTTAAAACACACACACACACACACACACACACACACACACACACACACACACAAAACAACTGTCCCACTGTAATGCAGGCCCAGTGAGATCACTATATTCACAACTCTTGTTGACACAGTCAACTAGATCTACAAATACTGAAAAGGACCTGCAGACCTTCGTCCATGCACCTCCTGCAGCGCACACGGCAGCATGGCTAGCTGATCCACAGGGTTGAGTAGCATGGGCTCTCCCAGGAGCAGTGCGGCAGAGTCTACACAGACTCATAGCTTCAGGGAGAAGCAAACATGTGGAGAGGTTGGGACCAAAGCCATCACAGTGCCATGGTTAGCCAACTTCATAGACACATCTGGTAAGCAATTGTAGCCTGTGAACCCTGTAAAATTGTAAACGTGGCCTGTTGAGCATAAGGGCCCTTTCTATCTGACATTATATTGACTGGGCTCTTGCTATCCCCTCCAGAGAGGCCCTTCACCCTGCTCTGTAAACAGAGAAGGAAGTCAGAGGCCTGCTCTTGCATGCAGGCGGTCGGCAGCTCACCCTGAACTTGCTTTAGCAGGAGCACACTCAGGCGTCATGGTCAGTGGATATCTTGCAGCTTCAAAGGTGAGTCCACTGCTCAAAGGAAGACATTTCGATGACCCAGGATTCCTGGCAGATTTTATTTCAGTTGCTGGAAGGTTCTTAAAAAAAGCTCAAAAGCCCTCCAGCTGCCTGGAGAGTCTGTGAAATGCATGCAGTGGGTCTCCCAGACAAAGCTTTAGAAAGCTGCTAACACCACAGATCCAACACAGCCTCTGCATCTTGATTTCACTAGAACAGATGTTATCTGCAAGCAATTAACATACTTGTCATCACCAGTGAAACAGATACAGAATTCGTCAGGGCCTTTTTTTTTTTTTTTTTTTTTTTTTTTTTTTTTTCCCCAAATGCACCCTAAAGAAAAGTGTTTGTGCATAAAACAAAATGTCCACATTAGTATTAAATAATATTCAGTGAAGAAAATTGCATGCATCAATTTTGCTACAATAATTTTTGGAAAACTGTTAGGGAGTAAGTGTCACCAGCAATGTAAATATTTGTGATAACTCCTTATTTAATGTAGTATCTATTTGTGATTATTTTGTATATTCCTATCTTGACTGATAGAACTTGACATTTGGTATAGTTTCTCTATTTTTAAATTTTAAAATAGCTTGATTTTATAGATTGTTATGGGAAATAATAGGATTTTTAATTTTATATAATGATATAAATGTAAAATATTGATCAATATATGACCCCTAAGATGGGTACAAGTGAAAAGTTCAGTAAGATTCAATGTGAAAATATCCTAAGCTCTAGGTGTTCTTAAGAAAAAAAACAAAGCTCAAATAGCATAATACCTTTGTTTTCTATAATTATGCATTGACATAAAATCAATTTTTAATAGGCTAAGTATGTAATAAATATGTAATAAATATGACATCCTAAACATCCTAATTGATCTATCCTCATTAAATTCAGCTCTCATGTAGCATTGTTATTCTCACATTTTTTAAAATTAGTATAAACTGAAACCTGTGATTTCTAGAATTTCAACTGATCACAAATATTTCTACAGAAATTAAATGTTTCTTTTTCATACTCCTTGTAAATTATAAATTTGATAGAATTTGAAGATGATTTTTTTTGCTATAATGACAGCTTAACTGGTTTGAAAATATGAACTTATATCATAAAAACAAATACTATGGCTGATATATTTATTCTGAACAGAGGTACTTGTATTTGATGTGAAATACATTCTTACTGCAACTAACCAGAAGGCATATGTGAGACGGTGAAAGAGCACTGAAGTAGTGACTGATATTTCAGATTACCCTCATAGGTGTTCAACTTACCGGTGAACTTGAAAAATGATATAACTGTTTTACCTTGAAAAGGACAGTCTTCTTAATTGACTTATTGTGAGTTAATATAATTTATATTATTGTGGCACATTGTAAAAATTAAAATAACATTTTAATCAGAGAAATCACATAGTATATGCTCAGTAAATACCTGATGGACAGCATTACCAGATTTATTAGGTGATACTGGCTAAAGTGTCTGGTTGTTTGTTTGGGGCGTCCCATGTGACAGGAAGGGATTGTTCAGTGCAGCTTTACTACTAGGTAGATTGGTTGTTAATTTGTCTACTGACAATGCCTCCTGCATTACACAAAGCCCAGGTTGCTCATACTCATTTCCCAGTTGTTTATTTCTCTGTGTAGGTCTCTTGTTCTTCTAGGTCACATTCGAGTCTTGCATTTCATCAGTGCTCGCGTTTGTGCAAAAGTCCAGTCTTTTACTTTGCTATCTTTACAACACTCATTGTGCACTTTACTTCCTAAGACAAGCCTACCTTATATTTTAACATCTTTTACTTTTAGTGATTTTGTAATAAATGTTTTTGCTTTTCATTATATCAGAATTCCCTTGTGGTTTCTTATTCTTTTGCATAGTCTCAGTACCTATGTAACTTCCCAGTAAGAATAAATTACTTAAATATTTACTGATAATGATTTAAATCCTCTAAAATCAGAATCTGGATATTATGGTTGAACTTTTATCCAAGTGAGAGCAAAAGTCGGAATACTCCATAATAGTGGTCGGCAAACTGCGGCTCTGTTGACTGAGTTTGCCGACCACTGACCTAGACTCTTGATTCCAATATTTACAGGCTGTTGTTGTTCCTTGTTATTAAGCCCGTATCCCAGTGGTCGGCAAACTCATTAGTCAACAGAGCAGCAAGCCACGGCTCACAAGCCACAGTTTGCTGACCAGTGCTCTATGAAATTCACTTCTTGACCAATCCTTTAGCAAGAAAGGCGCAATTTTGAGAATGTTCTATCCACTTGTGTATTTTTTTTTAAAATTTAACCCTTTTAAAATATTTTCCTGGATTTCATTCTAATTAGAACTTTAAATTATGTTAATTTATTAACTTATTCATTAAGCATATGCTAAATAATTTCTATGTGCAAGGTATTGCTCTAAGCATATAGGATAGGACAAATGCTTGCTGCCTCTAGGAGATTAATTCTAGGCACGATTTGGGATAAATCAGCTGAACTCTCAAATGAAATGATTTCAGCTAGATAGTTAAATGTCCATTTAGATAAACAAATGGAATGCTCTGATGGAGATGAGGAGTTGCAGAAGAGTACTTTAGTGGAGTGCGCACATGACCATGTAAGTTGCAATGAAAAGCTGAGAAGAAACCTGCCCGACTGAAAGCCAGTCTGAGAATAGAAGGTTCAAAGTGCACAGAGAGACAAGAAGTCGCGGCCTATTCCAACAGTTTTCAGAGGCAGGTGTGGGTGAAATACGGTGACAGGAAAGGAAAAGTCATGAGATAATGTAGAAGAGATAATAATATTAATAATATTGGCCTAACATTTATGGGTGTTTTTCTATTGCTGATACAATGCACAGGCCATCTCACTGGATCCTCACAAAAATTCTATAAAGTTAATATTATCATCCACATTTTACAGATGAAGCAACTGATGGTTAAGTACGCAGGGACCCAGCCGCCAAATAAATTGCAGAGGTAAATAATTAAATGCTTATTTTAATGCAACAAGAAGCCATTGAAATACATTTGTTAGCAGAATTATATCATTCATTTCTGTGGACATAAAAGTTTACTCTGAACACAAGGTGAAGGTGATGAACTTCCCTCTCTTTTCTTCTTATCTGGGTGTTTTTTGCCCACTGGATTCTGAGTTCCTCTGGGAGAGCAGAGGTTGTCAGTCTCATTTATCACTTCGTATTTTGTGCTTCGAGTGGTATTTAGCATATTGCGGATGCTCAGTTAATTGAATGAATGGCTGTACTTGATCCTTGCTCATTTCTACTTACTTGTGCTTCTGATTTGGGTTTTTGATATCAAAGGCACATAGGCTCCTATTTTTGGAAACCCATACCTATTCTAGGCTCCCTTTCCTAAGATTTTGATGAGTGGGCAATTGCAAAGTAACAGGTATACATTGCTGCTTTTTAGTTTTGCACAATGACTGTACCAAGGGCCACAGTAGCTGAGGGAGGGTGGGCTTGGGGGCTATAGCCAGAGAGGTCAGAGAGGAAGTTGCTGGTGAAAGGGATAAGACCATTAGGGTAGAGTCTAGAGAGTACAGAAAATCTCTCTCTCAGTTTCCCCGAGGACCTTATTCCAGAGTGTCTTGTTCATTAGACTATGTGTCTGGGTCTTTTGCTTCCCAACAAGTTAATACTTTTTAAATAACAATATTTTTTTATTTAAATAACAATTATACTAACTGTTTTACAGAATGTAATGGACTAAATAAGGATCCAAGCGCATGTGGAAGTAAAGCCGATAAAGTAGAATTTAATTCTTTTTATGTGGTACAGAGTTATATCTACCTTGAAAAAAAAAATAATAAAAGGCAAACATTTGTCTTTTTCTCATTATGGGACTTACCATAAATTTTGAAAACTTTGATTATTTTTTTAATTTGTAAAGAATAACATTGGATTTAGCAGCTGCTCAATATTAATTAGAACAGGCAAGGTTTTGCTGTTTTAACAAATTAATCCCAAATCTCAGTGCTTTGCGGTATACTTACACAGAGAGGACTGTAGTCTACATAGCTTCACTTAACATTGCACCTTTACCAAGGGTCCTCCATTTTATAGCAGCACCCTATTTAGCATCCTTTATTGCTGGGCAAGGGGAAGGCTATATAAAAAATATAAGCCAGCAGATAGAATTCGGTTGAGCATCAGATACTCTTCAGGGCTTCTCAAACATGCCATTTTCAGAAGGGTAGTGAGCCTGAGATGTTTAGTTGATAGTACAGGGATCATATTACTCTTTCAAGTCTGTACTTTCAGTTTCTTTTCTGCTTTCCTTTAGAGTCAGGGTACACTGATTATTGTACAGTCAGTGGAAGCACCAGATGTATTTCCATAGTTCCCCTTCATGTAGAATATTAAATAAACAGATGCCACTTCTAATTAGGAACTTCCATCTTTTCCTAACTAATATAAAATTTATCAAGCCACTTCCAAATCAGAGGGTTTTTTTTTTTCCTGTTTATGTTTCTCATGGTCTCACAGTACAGTTAGTTCTCTTAAGAGGAGTAGTTTTAGCTACAGCCATGGCTTGTCCCAAGTGTACTGTTCATATGCTGATTGATTTGAAACACAACTTCAAGAAATGTGAAAGCATCTTCCAATTTTTAAACACGTTGCAGTTGTGCTCTGTTTCTTAAATGATATACTGTGTTGGCACTATTTCTATGTGGTGTCATCATTATTGTAATATCGAAGGTTCAGGCAAATGTTCAATTGTGTTTTCACTTATTTTGAAAAATTGGATTACATCAATAAATTTACTAGGAAAAGGAGTATGATTCAAATATTTTTTTAAAATATCACTTAAATGTGGTTTTAGAATTCAAATTGAATATCACTGTGCAATGTTTTTGGAGATGTTGAAAAGCCATCTGTAGTTTGCTGTCGAAGGAATTATTGTATCAATTTGGATGTTAAACTGGAGGTTTTCTAGATTTTCTTAGATGGTTCCATTCATTGCCATAGTTCTTTTGTTTCCAGACTTGGCACATTTATTAAGCTTTATTTTTTTCCTATCTTTAATTATTAGGTCCTTGATCCAGGCATGGGACACATTTTTTCCCTTTTTAAAAGAATCCAGGTAGCGTGGCTGAGTAGTTGAGTGTCGACCTATGTACCAGGAGGTCATGGTTCAATTCTCCATCAGGGTACATGCCTAGGGTGTGGGGCATGCAGGAGGTAGACGATCAATGATTCTTCCTCATCATTGATGCTTCTATCTCTCTCTCCCTCTCTGATACCAATAAAAAATATACACTGAGTGGCCAGATTATTATTATCTCTAAAATATTCTGAACACTCATTATATGTCCTATATAATAAAAGGCTAATATGCAAATTGTCCCCTTGTCCAGGAATTCGACCAGCAGGCAGGCTGACCAACCACCCATGTCCTCTCCTCCTGGCCAGGCTGGAAGAATTCATGCACTGAGCCTCTAATATATATATATATATATATATATATATATATATATATATATATATATATTATTATGCATTCAGAGATCATAATAATCTGGCCACTTAGTGTATTTAAAAGAAAGATTTGCTAACTGATGATCATGATTTTTTTTAGCTAATGTGATAAAAATTGTACTTTTGATCCAGCAGTGTAGTAGATACTTTGAAGTTCCTTCCATTAACCCAAAACTAGAAATTATATGAATTATAGCAAACAATTTTTAATTATGGAGTCTCACTAAAAAATGGAAATTAGCATAGGTGAAAGGAACAGAGAGCAATGAGAATGAAGATGCCATTCATTTGTTGATTGGCATTATCCTTTTTTGGATACTGTAGAGCCAAATGCTGTCTTCAAGCCTACTAGCAGAATTTATTGAGCCAGGGGTCTTCAAAAGATATCCTGACCTAAGTAATTGTGGCTTATGCAAATAAATATTCCATATCTCTTGCATGCTTTCTCTAGTTCCATTAGTTTCTCTCATTATCTCTTCCTATTGGCTCTCATCTAATTTACAACTAAACTCTGACTCATGAGTCGGGCTTTATCTAGAATTAGTGTCAGAAATAGACTAGTCTGGTTCTGGTACCCATCTGGTACCCATCTACATAGTTATCACAATATTATTGACTTTGTTCTCTGTGCTGTATTAGACTTATCTGGGTGATCACTTAATAAATTATATAAATGTCTAACCACCATGTCTAATTACTATTGTTGATCAATTATTGAATAAACTAGAGGCCTGTTGCAGGAAGATTCCTGCAATAGGGCTTCCTGCTGTGGCCTCTGCTGCCCTGCCTGCTTCCCTTCCTTTTCTGCTGCCCAGTTGCTTGCTTCTATGCAGCTTTGCTCCCTTCTGCAGTGCTTGGCTTCTTTCTGCCTTATCTTCAGTCTTCATGCTGCACATAGATATGCAAATTAACCGCCATATTGGTTGGGTTAATTTGCATACTCACCCTGGTTGGCTGGTGGGCGTAGCGAAGGTATAGTCAATTTGCATGTTTCTCTTTTATTAGAGAGGATTAATCTTACTCTTATACAACTTTCAATATCTTTTAAAATGTATATTAACAACCATTGTTTCAACAAAGAATACTGTAAAAACGCCACTTTGGAGATTGTGAAGGGAAGCAGTTGTAGCCACCCTTGCAACATTACCGCTTAGCGCAGGGGTCTTCAAACTTCTCTCATTATGAGAATCACCTGGTGGAGGTGTTAAAACACAGATTCCTGATAGCACTTCTTATAGTTGGGGTCCGGGAATCTGTGTTTTAACAACTCCACCAGGTGATTCTCATAATGAGAGAAGTTTGAAGACCCCTGGAGGGTCTCAGGTTATTGATGAATCCTTTGGCCCATTTTCAACTCTATTATTAACCTTGGTATTCGGCATGCATGTTGTCAGAGTTCTCCTTGATCTGCTTAATTTCTGCTCTTTTTATTCCCATCTTGACACTGAAAATACAAAGGGGTATAACTTGTTACAGTTCTCAAGAAGGGAAACAATAAATATGCAGAAAGGATTAGAAATTTGAAATTTAATGTAATTACTTTTTTTTACTTTGTTAGCTTTATTGTTTTCCTCCTCTTTCCTAGTTTTCTATTGAATGTTTTCAGTGACAAAAAATACTCATTTTCTCCAAAATATACTGCTCAATTATTGTCTTTACTTAAATTGCATTCATATATACTAAAACGTACTGGATAAAACAATAGTAACAAAGACTCTTTTGCCATTGTCTCTTCTTTAATGGGTCTGCTGCTCACAGGGCTCTTAGTCTCTTCTATGCCCCCCTCCTGCCCCATGCCCTGCCTTCTTCTGGGTGTGCACACTGGTGGTGCCCCAGAGCAGCTTAACTACAAGGATCATAAACTGTGCTTCCCATAAAGTCCTCTCAGTGCCAGAGGGCCCAAGGCTCACAATATTGAGGCTGTCTTGAATGGTCAGGAGACAACTCAGGCCGCTGGGCTAGAGCTGGATACATACAATCTGCCAACTCCAGCAGGTCCCAATTATGCAGCTGCACTGCTTTGTCTGGTCAATTCCACAACAGTCCTTTATGGCAGTGTTTCCCAAACTTTTGATGTATGTGTACCACTTCTATAATTTTCGTAACGCCGAGTACCCCTTGTACTCATGAGAATATAGAGTTAGGTGCAGCTAAGAACGGTGCAGTGCATATCCCCACCAAACTCTGGTGCAACACGTACCCCCGCCAAACTCTTCTCGTACCACACTTTGGGAAACACTGCTTTATGGGAAAGGGAATGCTTAGGTCAGGAAGAAAAAAGCCCGAAGAATTACCTTTATTATTCTGAGTTAAGCTAAAATGCAATCCACCAGAGAAAAGACAGATAATAGAAACAGAGATTTCCTAAATTTTTTCATATGAGCCCACCTTTTATTTCTTTTCTTTTCTTTTAAATATATTTTATTGATTTTTCACAGAGTGGAAGAGAGACAGATTGAGAGTTAGAAACATCGATGAGAGAGAATCATCCATCAGCTGCCTCTTGCACACCCCCTACTGGGGATGTGCCCGCAACCAAGGTATCGAACCCGGGACCTTTCAGTCTGCAGGCCGACGCTCTATCCACTGAGCCAAACCGGTCCCGGCGAGCCCACCTTTTATTTCATTTGATACTGTTAATATTTCATTTGGTACTGTTATTGGAATGCTTAAAATTTTATATAAATTTAAAATATTCCTATCAAAGAACAGAATGCCTATTTCCACTTAACTTCTTTATTAATGTATTAAGTTTTCTTTTTGTCTTCCTCACACATTTCTTACTAAATTTATTCTTTGTTGTAGCACATCTTTTATATTATTTGTAATGGGTTATTTTTATTATCGTTTGAAACTAAGAGTTGTTTTTATATAAGAAATTTATTGATTTTGGTATATTGATGTACTCAGTCAACTTACTGAATTCTCTTATTGTTGACTAGAGGCCCAGTGCACAAAATTCAGCCCAGCCTGCATCCTCTCCTATCTAGGACCCTTTGGGGGATGTCTGACTGCCAGTTTAGGATAGGGCCTAAACTGGCAGTCAGACATCCCTCTTACAATCCAGGACCACTGGCTCCTAACTGCTCACCTGCCTGCCTGCCTGATTGCCCCAAACTGCCCCTTGCCAGCCTGATCACCCTAACTATCTCTGCCTGCCAGCCTGATTATCCCTAACTGCCCCTGCCAGCCTGGTTGCCTCCAACTGCCGCGCCCTCCCCCCCTCCCCCCCGCTAGCCTGGTTGCCCCTTCCTGCCAGCTTGGTCACCCTGCGCAGCCTGCTGTTCAGTCATTTGGTGTTCCCTCACTACCTCCCCTGCTGGCCTGGTTACCCCACACAACCTGCTGTTTGGTCATTACTGTGATGGCATCCCAGAAAATTTGCATATTCCTCTTCTATTAGTATAGATTATAGTTTCCTGAATAAATATATTGGAATTTTCAGATATGATCTGAGATCATGCATGAGATCAGCAAGAAAGTATACTTAATTGATTAACAATGTCTGTCATGATCATGGAGGGAGATATATCATTATGAATAACTCTGACTTATTATATTTTACATAATTTATTTTATATTATTCAGTAAATTATCTAGGCTGGCAGATGACTGAGCCATAGCAGGTAATTTGTATGTATTTGTTGAATTAACTTTTTTTAAAATAAGCACTTTACTTTTAAGAGAAGCTGAATAGATATTTGATGAATAACATATGTGGTGATCAAAGATTTAGGAGGTATAATGATAGAAAGATATATTCGAAATAGAAGAAAATATAACCCAGAATTAAACTTGCATAGTTTTATTGCCTGGAAGTAAAGAGGAAGAGAAAGTTTTCTTAATAACAAAAAAAGATGATTGACATTGCCTCCCATACCAGTGGTCAGATGAAAAATGCCATTTAATTGCAATATTTTAGAGAAGTTCATTTAAGTCTACATTTTGAAAAGTTTGGGCTGAAGTCAATTAAAAAGTACAAGAGAGCTAGGTTAAACTTGTGGTTAACGTGGTTGCACCATTCAGTGACATGTGGGGCACATTCTTAGATGGAAGAAACCATCATCCAATTTTAGAATTATTTGGAACCTGTGGCTTTTGAGAGCTGAACCTAACCTGAACTTTTGGGTGCTCTGTATTTTTCTTTTCGCTTTGTTTCCTGGCAAGAGAACATGGTGTGTGTGTGTGTGTGTGTGTGTTCATTCCAAGGTTTATAAAAATTATTATAAAGTCAATTGGGAATTATGTTTTTAAGTACACTTTAATGGGTTAATGGTAAATAAATTATTATTAAGAGGGTTATATTTCTATTAAAATATATGAAGATTTAAAAATTGAAGGAAAACTATTTAGAAAAACATACAGGTTTTACCCAAACCAGAACATTTGTAAAAATAGCTTAAAAAGATTAGATGATCTCAAACTGTGGTCCAGCTTAAAACATTAAGTTAGACTGTTTCCCAATATCCAGATTCCTTAGGATCCCCAAGCAATAGAAGGTAAAACTATTACTTCTTGGGGATGAGAATTTCAGATCTCAGGTTTTGGTTGCCTGCTCATTCATCAAACCACACTGGAACCTGTCCTTAGTTGGATAATATATAGGGCCACCATGCAAGTTCTAAGAGCCACCTGGGAGAAATGATTAAAATCATGTGGCTAAGCTCTTCAAAACATATAGAAAAATTGATATGCCTGTCCTAGTGGGAGGAAAAGAAATCCATAAGAATAATGACCTTAATGGAGTCTTGGGTGTTGCTCAACTTCCAATGTGTATTCTGTAGTGCAGCCAAATCTTCTAATCTGAAGGATTGTGGTATTGGCCAGCAGGAGACTAAAATAAATGTATGGGATATGGACATTATTTGAATGTGGTTTTATGAGAATATAATTCTTTTAAATAGTCTCTTACCATTTAATGCAGTCAATTGTGCTAGTTTAGATTTTTTTTAAAGCTACCATTTTTATTTAATGTAGTGTGGGAAGAACATGGGCTTGTTTTATTTTTTAAAATATATTTTATTGATTATACAGAGGAAGGGAGAGGGAGAAAGAGATAGAAGCATCAATGATGAGAGCGAATCATTAATTGGTTGCCTCCTGCACACTAATAATCTAGACCACAATCTGGGCATGTGCCCTCACCAGGAATTGAACTGTGACCTCCGGGTTCATAGGTCAGTGCTCAACTACTGAGCAACACCAGCTGGGCAAGAGCATGGGTTTTGGAGTCAGGCAGATCTGAGTCAGTCATTCAGTAGCGAAGTGAATTGGGCAAGAACTGTGCCCGGCATAGGTGTAAACAAACACTTGTAAAGGAAATAATGGATGAATAATAGCAAATAACTACTTTTAGCCCCAATAAAATTTACCCATGCCTGTTAGTTTTGGTTTAATTTTCGTGTAAGGGGATGAGATCACTAAGTACTAGTATTTGGAATAAAACACATGAAAATAGTGTTTTATTCTCCCTTCTAAAGGATTTTGACACAACTGTGGCAAGTTTAAGAATAAATTTGACGTAAAGAAAGAAAAATTAAGAGATCACATTTAGAATGTTTCCTTGCCAGTGTTTGGTCAGGCAAATATTCAACATTGCTGTTGATGCTGTCATAGCAATAGGGTACTGTGATCCTATGAAATAAGTAGTGAGTGCTAGTTTTTGTAGTCTAACTTTTAGATAGTTATAGCCTTCAGATGAGAAACAGTGTTCTGGAATTTACAGTTAAGCTTGGCAAAAAAGTTTTCTGCTCTCTGTATGTCTCATTTGTGCCAATTTTTCTATATTGCTAATTGTCCTGGAGTATATATATTCAGAAACCTATGTTAATGTACCTAAGGCTTAGAGGACGCCTAATAATATAGACCAGCAGGCCACTATGTCAATATAGGTTACCAGACAATTATATATTCACTTGGATGTCTGAGGAGATACATACATACCTGATGTTTCCTCAATGTTGGGGCTGCAGAGCCTAACTAATGGACAGCAGTGACTCCTGATCTTTAATGTAAATATAGAAAAGAAATATCTTTGGCACATAATTGCTTCTTGCCTTTATAGCTACTATGTTCCCTTGTTTTATTTTTATTACTCTTGCCCCTCTTGCCCCTCCATATTCAAGACTCAGCAGTTCTCAGCTTGACTTACAAGAGCTTTCTACCTGCCTCTTCTCCCCCATCTTATCAATTCTGCCTGCCACAATCATAATGATAATATTTTCTGTAGATACCTACAATGGTTCTTTGTTGTGTACTATTGTATCTTTGGGATCTAATTAAATGATTTCCAAAAGCTTGGAATTCGATTTTTAAAAATCTGTCCCAATTAAACTATAAAATTTAACAGAGTGTCAGCTGAAGTAAGAGTTTCCCATAACCTATTTCATATGCTAATGCATCTGAGAAAAGAGTGACCATTTCTGAAAGAGATTTGTCATTCCTAGACACACAGAAACGAAGGGAATGTCAGAGGTATATGTTGACAAGATTTATACTAATATAGTTCAAGGTAATGGAAATTGGTCATTCAACCTGGAATATTTTCATTCCTCATGACCGAGATACTGCTAGGATACAGATGACAATAGGTAATTGTAAGTAATGAATTTTAGATCCCTTGTCAATACCATCCTTATTGTGAGATAAGCAACCTGAAGCTACTGAATGGATTTGTCTCATTCTGCTTACTCATACCTATGTCCACCGAGCAAGTGTCTGCCTAATAAAAATGTTCAGGGAGGTCATATTGACATCAAACATTTCTTGTCTCTGTAACAAAGTTTGCTCCTGAGAATTCAATGCAGTAATGTCTGATTGTTATTTAGCTTTCTGATTTAGTCACTTTTGCTTGATTGCCTTCCTAGTAATACCCCAGATTTATTCAGGCATCTGTCCTCTTGTTTGTGGTCTGGGCTCCTTCCATGCTGAAAGCAGCCTTTGAGCAAGGGGTGAATCTTAATTTGTCTTCATTAATCTCTGATTCCCATGCCCCTGGGCAGTGACTTGCTTAAGCCGGAAACAACCCCAGACTGTGCGATATAAAGGCAGTCTGCCCGTAGGCTTCAGGAAAACTTCCTCATCCCTGCATTTGGTACAAAGGGGAGCATGCTGTTTCCTAAGTATTCTGTCTTCTGCTTGATACCTTGGAATGCTGCAATGACCCTATGGAGGGAATTATTAGCTGAGAATAGGCAGAGAGATAGATTAGAGATAAGATAGATAGATGATAGATAGATGATAGATAGATGATAGATGATAGATAGATAGATAGATAGATAGATAGATAGATAGATAGGTATAATAGATAGCAAGAGTAAAAGCCAGAGAGGGAGAGTGCGAGAGAGGGACAGGAGAGAGAGGAGAAAGAAGACCTCCGCAACCTTGATAACACACACTAGTGACCCCTAAATTAACTAGCACTGGGTCTGTCCCACCTCTGCACTAAAACACATACCATTAGGATTTTTATTTCTCAAACTATCTCATAGTTCAAGGAACTATAGTATTGAGGAGGAAATCATGGGTTCTGGAGCCAACCCCCTGATAGTGAATCCCAGCTTTGCCAGTTCCTCCATCTTGAACATGGGAGGATCACTTTGATATTGTTGGGTTTTAGCTCCCACATTTGTTTGTCACATAGACTAAAAGAGTTAATACAAAATAAAGAACACAGGACTTTGGAAAAACAGTAAATATGGAGATAAAAATCTTGTAGCAGAAAGCAATGTGATTGATACACTTCCAGGTAGCTAGGCTGCAGCTAGAAAACACGGCACTCATGTTAGCATGCCTATTCCAATTCTTGTAGGTGTTTTTCATTTTAAAGGAATAAATTAACATTTTTCATCTATTCCAATCTTATGTGAATTAAAGTTAGCATGATTCATTCTCGCAAAGTCTGGTAATCCCTTGACACCGATAGTAATGAGGTTTTGAACCTTCACAGTGTGAGCCAGATTATTCCAGCAGGACTGCCCTCACATGAGCTGTTCCCAAACACCTCCCAGTGGATCAGAACAGGCCTGTGATGAAACATTCACCAGTCTGCTGTAAAATGAGAACATAAGGAATGTGTTTCCCACAAGCCAATTTTTTAATCTGAAGGAATGTTCTTTACTTTAAGGTTATATATGCACTGTAGCTTTTATTTCCAGATTCATTTTATTGAATTTATTTTATTTTTAAGAAATGTGAAATCTCAAGTTCTTTGCATGGACCTTCCTAGCTAATCACTACCCAGAGTGTTTCCTGACTCCATTCAGACAGGATTTCTCACTCTCCCGTGACCTGCTCAGGCAGAACCTTCCCATCCTATCAACATCTCAACTGTCAGACATTTCTTGGAGGGTCCAGTATGCATCCAACAATGATCTTTGGTGCCGCCACACCAAACCTAAAAAGGAATGCACAAGCTTCACCTCACGTTTCTTACCTAGACTTGCAGATGTCACAGTTTTCTGCTGGCTCCTTTTCAGAGCTCACCTTGTACTGGGTGCCAGTTTGGGAAAATGGCCCTTTCTCCTTTGTGTTTTTCTCTGATGTACCCGAAGAGCACATTATTTTGGGCCATAATGTCCTTTATTTGGGTTCAAATACCAGCCCCCAAGGTAGACTCACATTTCTACTCTTCTGCTGTGAATGAAATAAATTATTGGGTCAAGATCATCATGCCTGGCTTCCTCTCTCTCTGGGAGAATACTTTTGGAGAACTTATTCAGGACTTTGAGAAAGCCACCTCATCATTCCTCCCGCCAGTTTATCTGAACTACAGCAATAGATGGCATATGGATTTCCCCCCCAAAAAAGGTACAAATATATTTCCATCAGTCCTGTATATTTTATTAGCTTGATAAATATACTTGTAGCCCAGCAGTAGGTAGTACAAACTTGTGTATAAATAACTCAAGCTGAATCATTACTGTCATCATTTAGGGAGTTTTAATATGAAAATAGTACCCAAGCATCAGACCTCCAGTTCATTTCAATTATCCTGGGGAAAATGACTTAATCTCTCTAGATCTCAGATTCTTTATATCTAAAATTAGAATAATAATAATGTTTTTACCTCATATGTAAATTAAATTGTTTAATATAAGAATTTATAACAGTGCTATATACAATAAATATTATGTATAGGTGAGATATCCCATATAATAAAAGCATAATATGCAAATAGACCAAACAGCTGGAATGACCAGTTGGTGGGGGGTGGGGGTGGTGAGCAGGCAGCACCAGGCCAGCCAAGGCATATGCCAGCAAGCAGTGGGATGGGACGGTAATGGGGGGGCAGGCAGTGACAGCAACCAGTATCAGTGCATTGGGGGGAAGAGCCTAAGCCATCAGTAGGACACCCCTGAGGGTTCCCAGACTGTGAGAGGGTGCAAGTTGGGCTGAAGGATCCCCTACCCCCAGTGCATGAATTTTCGTACATCGGGCCTCTAGTTATGGTTATAATAATTAATTCTGTTGCACTGCCTCCTAAGATAGAAGCATGTGGATATGCTTTTATGAATATTATCTTGAGCTAGTGCATTCTAATACTATTTCTTTCAAAGACACACATAATGCTTTAAAAATAAACTGCTATTATGAATTATATTGCATTATAAATTTACTTTAAATTTTATCCTGAAAAGTTTCTAGACTATGAAAAATAGAAGAAATCTTAAAATACAGTGCATATATAACTCAATCAGTTATTTCTAATAATAACCCACCTACCAAATGCATAAAATTGGTCAAAGCATTACATCAGATGATGGAATATGCAAGCTAATAGAATGGAAGTTTTTCTTCATACTACAGATTATCCTTCTCCTTGTCTTTTCACCCAGCAAGTGGCAGGAAGTTCAACTGACCATTCACACTGCCGCTTTAGTTCAAGTCATGGCTCAACCTTACAATGACACAACTGACAATTCCAGATGTCCATTAGTCATGGCACCATGGAGACAGACCCCACTGATCAGTCTGTAAGCTCTGGGCATATCATGAAATTGTCTCGCCACCATACATATAAACAAAACATATGTGCTCTTAGTTTAGAATGGAAGATAGAATAAGAATATTAATTTCCGGATCAAACATGAATCAGGCAAGAAACAATAAAAATGCATTTGAAAAGAAAGTGCAGACTCTGAGGACATAAACAAAGGTAGGTGGTGATGTAGAAGAGAGCCTGATTTTTGTGGTGGCATTGCCATCTTTGGTTATTGCATGGGGCAGGCCCACGCTGGCTGAAATTATGTCTAGCATTTTACAGCAGTGGATTGGACTAGCCAGAGGGTTGGAACCTTGTGGATTTGTGGCTCTTCAGAAGTGCTTCTGTATTGGAATGTGTTTGTGTTTTCCTCTATTTGTTTTTAATAAAATAAAAAAAACTTGAAGAAAAAGTTTCTCCTTGGTAGATTTTCTTTGGAATCCCAGAGAGGGCTCTTGAGGGTTCTGTGGCTCTTTTGTGATGATAAACCAAAGCTTTGAGCTTGTCCCAGTTGGAATTCCAGACGCTGAAGAAGCCAACTTTAATTATTATTATTGTTGTCTACAGAACTGAGCCCCTTTCAGATTATTCAGGTTTATACTAATGTCTTCTAAGCATATTAGGTTTGTGTGTGTGTGTGTGTGTGTGTGTGTGTGTGTGTGTGTGTGTGTGTTTCAGCTGAGCTAGGGCTACAAACAAAGCAGAGGAAACTTCACAATAGAGTTTCAGACATACCAAGTTTCTGAGTCTCCATGGCCGGTACCTGTGGTGTGGTGAGTTTTACTGAGAAGGAAACATTAACGAACATAGGACCTGCAGTAAAGAACAAGTTTCACAAACTTGTAGAAGAGATTATTAGCTGGGAGAAGATGGCAGCTGAGATAAGCATCGTCTCCGGGGAAGAAGAAATTTATTACATCTGACTCCTAACTTAGACATTCATAGATATGAAGCTAACCATAGAACCTTAGCTTCCACAAGGAAACGTATCAAATCCAATCCTAGTCTTCTGCAAAAACTAGATGTACCATGTCCTAAATACATGAATTGTTTTCTGTTTAAGAAAGTATCTGAGCAGAGAATTCACTACCTTATAAGATAACCTTTACCAATTGAGAAAAACTGACCAAGTTCAGCCTCACACTGGGCCAAAAGTTATTTCATTTTAATTTTAACTCATTAATCAATGTTCTGTCCTCTAAAGTAACTCTTTCTTCTATATAATATCTGTCATTTAAAGCAGAGAGTTATTATTCAACTCCATTCCCTAAATTCTTTTCTGGTCCAGAGTTCTTAGCTCTGGTAACCATCCCTCCCCTTTAAGTTAAATTAAATCAAATTAACATTTACTGAACACTGACCATGATTTGTGCTCTGCGGTAGGATTTTACAATACAGAAATCAATGGTCTGTAGTCTTAAGATCACACTTGGGACAGGAGGATGTGAACGACATATAATCTTATAATTGCAATATGTTTTCACAAATGTTGAACAGAGACGTGTGCAGACTGGATGGTGGCCAGGGAATGGTTACATCTGCTGAGGAAAGCTGGGAAATTCTTGTCTAAGCAATAGCATTTTCCACATAAAAAATGAAGGAAAGGCACGCCAGGTGAATTAGAATACTGTGTAAGGCATAACTGTATAAAAAGCAAATGTGATAGGAGAAAATGTCACATATATTATAGCATGTGGTTTTTTTAAATATAAAACTTGAAAAAAAAGAAAAATTTTTGACAAAAAATTAGCTAGGAGCTCTTTTCCAATTTTCTAACCTATTTTGAATTTCTATCTCTTCTTAAAAATGTTTATTCTGCCTTCTCTAGTTTAAGAATAATTCTACTGCATAGGAAAGGCAGAGTGACATAGGAATTGAGAATTTTAGTTTCTTAACAATTTTCTTAAACATCACAGATTCCTATTTCAGTCAATAGGTCTATTTTACTCTTTTCCTAATCCTCCCACTCCAATGGTTTTAAAGTGTTTTCATTTTTCTGATGCTTAGCTCATCACAAGTTTTATCCTTATAAACACCATTTTTCTACTATACTACTTATCTGTGACTTTTTTTTTTTTTTTTTTTTTTTTTTTGCCTTTCTGTGTTTGTTTCTCCAAAAATAAAAAAAAATTCTTTGATAGAGTAACCAGTGCCTTTTGGGTTAATTGTAAATTTAACTATTGATAATCATTATTTCCAAAGACTGTGTATACATTCTTTTATTCAATCTTTACAATTGCTTAATAAAATTATTATTACTATTATTCACAAGTTACAGGCGAAAATATCTCAGAAGATTGACAATGGAGCTACACAATTTGACTTCAGCGTTGGTTTTCTTATCCAATACATTGTATTGATAATACTGGAACTTATAGATTTTTCCCCTCATTTTTACTTTTATGGCCCCATTGGCAAGTGTAAGTGAGAAAACTCCACTTTTACTTTGTCTATTATTTTTTTTCTCCTCTGGGTTCTGCAACCACGTAAACAAGCCCCAGTTGTGGTTTTGGCCACGTACTCATTAAATGCCCTCTGAGTGACCCCGTCTGCAGATGCTCTACAGAGACTCATAGATGTGCTCAATGAATAATAACTCTTAGAAACTGAAACTTGTTTTTCACGATTACTGCCATTAAATAACTTCTTGGAATTTGTGGTTCTTATTTATAAACAATTGCTTATATTAAAAAGTTCATAAATCAAGATGATAAAGTCAGTAACAAAATTTGAACTCAAAATTATAAAATGAGATTACAAAAAATACATAGGAAGCAGCATTGGTAACTGCATATTCAGTATTTTATGTGCCTTTACTGATCTCCCGACTTTATAGACTCCCAGGCGCTTGTCCATCGGATAGCCACAGACCTTGCCATCTCTTTAGCCTTTAATATCATGGCCATTACTTTAGACCTAAAAATAACTAGTGCTTGGTATTATTGAAAAAACTTGCTGGCAGATACTAAAAAACACAAATAGAATATTTCTGTTACATTAACTTTTATAAGATGTGAGACATGTGCTTTAACAAAGTAAAGGACACACTTAGGCGACTTCTGTGGATTACAAAGATGGTAACTTATTGGAAGGCACCAGGGGAAATTGAGCTGGAAGAAGAACAAACAGAAGCTAAGTTGAAGGCTTTGTTAAAGGAAAGTACACTTGTTATTGGCCTGCATGATATAAATCTTTTTGAAAAGCAGTAAACTCACAAAAGGAGGAGAGTGTCTATCTCCTGTGCTTAAGAATCTGAGAAAGAAAATTGGAACATTGGAACATAAACATTCTATCAAATGACCAGTACATGAAGCAAATCACACCCTCCTCAAAGACACAATGGGCACCAGAAGCGAAATGCAGGATGCATTAGAACAGATACATAATTTTGAAATAATCTCCTATGCAACCATTTTTTTTTTCTTATATCAAAGACACCAGTGAGAAGTGTTTCTGATCTTGTTCATAATTCTATGATTTCTTTTCATGTGAAAACGCCTGAGAGGCATTTCTTGCAGAAACTGAAATAATGCCCTTGCCAATCCCAGAAAAAAGGAGAAAGGAATCGCTTTCTCGGAGGAGGAGGAGGGGGAGAAGAAGGTGTGAGGAGTGTTGAACTAAAGGAATGCTGTTTTGGCATCTCATCCATGTCAGTGACAGCAGGTGCCACAGAGGAAAGGACAACCAAATAAAGAGCGAGGAGAGCAGACACAAAGAGGGAAACACATCCATCTGCCCTGTGCCTCATTAATCTTGTCACAAATACTTGCTGCTGAGAAATTCTAATCTTCTCACTACCCAGAGTAGCCTCCCTCGCAAGAATGTTTTCAAAGTCTGGTATATCTAATGACTGCACCATTTAATAAATTACTTACTTACGTTACTATAAAAGCTGGTCCAGCAGCTGTAACCTACATGTAAAGCACTAAATCCTTATACCTGACTTTCTAAAGGTTTCTCTAAATCATATTTAGTGACAGGGTGAGGTACACAGGAATCAGGATTTAGTGGGAGGGCATACTTCATGCTGTTTCGGGTAGGTCAGGAGGTCTGACTTGGATTTCTTCCCAGTAACCTGATCTAGGTGAATCAGCAGGTTATAAATGAAAGTCAGTCTCTAAGACCTCCTGATTTTCTTTAACTATCAGAAGCTTTATAGGCACATGGTGAGAAACAGAAAGACCAATAGATAATAAATATCACAGACCAATATTATATTGCAATTTCTCCTCCCCAAGACAGTGTGAAATGAGATGCCATTTTGCATAAGCTAAATCTTTAAATAGTTTCCTGAGTGTTTTGCCAGAAAAACAATACCCACGTGACTGGAAATTATTTAAGAGCTCACATTGCCTTTTTTAGGTCACAAATTATAACATTGGATTGTGAGTTTGTCAAAGGCAATTTCTAAGACTTTTACGTATTTTTATCACTCAAAGTACGAAATGTCTCTCTCACATGTTAAATCATAAGAAAGAGAAAGAAGAAAGGGAAAAATGTGATAAATTTGTCATATTCAAAGCATTGACATCCATTGCCTCTTTCACTCTCACAAGTCTGGACTGAATTAAGAAACTTCAGCTCAAGGTCATAATAACTATGAGAAAATTAGTGTTTGATTATAACTTTGCCTGATTTGAAAGGCTGAGTTGTTTACTCTGAAATGTAAGCACACCTTTAGTGCCCCTGAAGCCATGCCTCATTGATAACTGTCTTCTTTTCCTACACACAGCATGGCTCTACACTAATTTATGGAGTATTTCTAATGGATATTTGGTCCTTCTCTATTATTTCAATTGAAAGGTTTCTAATTTGGTGTAGCATGGTAAGTCCAAAAGCTTAACATTACAAAATATTGGAGAAGCCCAAGGGTCTCACAAGCATTACTAGTAACATGTTCCCTTCATTGTGAAAGGGACAATAGCATTGCTGTGATTGAATTCCATGGACACACTGGGAATATTCAGCCACATTGTGAGCAAGTGTGGGAAAATTGTATGAAACATAAAGAAACTGTCTCAATTTTCTCATCATATAAAGATGACAATAATAATTATAATAATGACTCATAGGTATGCTATAAAAGATTGATGAGCTACTATAGGTTAAGCATATAAAGCAGTTTATAACACAGAAGAAGTTGAAATCAATATTAGCTTTTATTAATGCTCTATTTATAGTTATGATTTAGGTTATCAACCTTCTATTTTCTGAGATAGATCACTAGCTCCAGAACTTTAAAGCAAAGCGTTTTCTTATATTTACTTCCCTACCAATGGCAATTTCATTTCTTCTATTTTGTATTCCAAGAGAGTGACGTGGCCATTACATTAATAAAGGAAATATAAGAACAAGCTATAGATGATAAGAAACTACTTATATAGGTAAATTTAGTTCCTAGTAAGATACTATCTAATAAAAGAGTGATATGCAAATTGACTGTACCTCTGCTACACCCACAAGCCATGCCCATGAGCCACTCAGGAGAAAGTATGCAAATTAATCCAACCAAGATGGCTATGGCCATGGAGTGAGCAGGAGGCTTGGGTTTCCCTGGCAATGGAGGAAGCCAAGTTTCCCCACACACTCTGGCGGGCTCTGGACTCCACTCAATGCTACAAAGTTTCAATTATAGAAGATAAATAAATCCCAGATACCAGGGCCTCCACTTGGGTTGCTGGGTGTGTGGCTGGCCTGCAAACCACCACAGACCCCTCACCCAGGCTGCCCCATATCCCAAGGGAACTCCCACCCTGATCCAAGACACCCTTCAGGGCAAACCAGCCAGCCCTCACCCATGCAGCAGACCTCTATCCTATCTAATAAAAGAGTAATATGTAAATTAACTGTCCCTCCAACGCACATGATGGCTGCCCTCATGTGGACACAAGATGGCCATCACAAGATGGCCAGCATGGGAAGGTAGTTGTGAGGGATCAGGCCAGCAAGGGAGGGCAGTTGTGAGCAATCAGGCTAGCAGGGGAAAGTAGTTGGGAGAGACCAAGCCTATAAGGGAAGGCAGTTGGAGGTGATCAAGCCTGCAGGGTAGGGCAGTTAGGGGTGACCAGGCCAGCATAAGAGGGAAGTTGGGGGTAACCGGGCCCGCAGGGAAGGGCAGTTAAGGGGGAACCAGGCCTGCAGGGGAGAGTATTGGGGGTGGAGGGAGATCAGGCCTGGAAGGGAGAGCAGTTAGGGATGACCAGGCCTGCAGGGGAGGGCAGTTAGGGGCAATCAGGCTGGCAGGGGAGCAGGTAGGCATCAATCAAGCTGGCAGGGGAGTGTTTAGGGGGTGATCAGGCTGGCAGGCAGAAGTGGTTACGGGCAATCAGGAAGGCAGGCAGGCTAGCATTTGGGAGCCAGCAGTCCTGGAATGTGAAAGGGATGTCCTAAATGGGCAGTTGGATATCTCTCGAGGTGTCCCAGATTGGAGAGGAGCAAGGCTGGGCTTAGGGACACCCCCCATGCATGAATTTCATGCACCAGACCTCTAGTATATTAATAAATAGCTTAAGATTTCTACCCCCATATGTACCAAACAATAATTGAAATTTCATTTCTATGCACTCACCTCCCAATCAATCTCCACCCACTTCCAAAAAAAAAAAAAAATATATGACTAAACATAGGAGACCAGACTATAGCTAAATAATAAATCTCTGCCTTTATTACTTATCTTTTTTTGAAGGTTGTAATGCATTTTGAGAATGTCTACCCTTCGTTTTGCTTAGTCCACTACTCTGAAATGTCTGATTTTATTTTTGTAATTACTGTGTACTTCTGTGAAGGCAGGCAGGTAAAGGCTAGTCTGTGTGGTATCCAGGGGCTGGAAATTGAAACCCCCTGTTTCTCTGAGCCCAGGTGTGGTGCAGACAGTCCTGGCCTCCACATTTCCTCACTGTGCCCTAAAAATGACCTTAACCCTGACATAGAAAGAGAAGCAATGTAACTGTGAAAGGCTGTGTTGGCTGGCTATGTGAGATACAACAGTTTTCTGAGCACTGGGCCTGTATCACATTGCTCTCCCCTATGTAGTAATAATTCCAGTCTCTCCAATTTGACCTGGACTCTCTGAAGCCATAGAGGGGTCAAAGTTAATCCTCAGTGCTCATCAAACTCACTTTATAGTTTGCTCCAGAAAACAGTGGGAAAATAACTCAAGTCAATTTTCTCCCTTCTATTCAGTCTTAAAATCTATTGGAAAGAATTGTTTTCTTCTAAGATATTCCACCCAAATATGCTCTGCTTTGTACTTCTGGCTCTATTTTCTTAGATAAATAATAAAGTACATATGCAAATACATATAAATCAATATTCTTTTACTCGACCAAACTAAATTTACCTTGCACCAATTAATCATTTTTCATATATATTCCATATCTTTATCAATTGTAAATCTGATAATAACAATAACAAATATTGTTTTGGCTTCTTTCAAGAGTACATATGCTTTTTTCCCTCCTTTTAAGACAGATGTTCATGCTGATATAATATTTAGGTTTTATAAGGTCCAGGTAGAAGAATGCTTTTGGTGTGTGTGTGTTTTTCTTCTTCTGTATTTCTCAGGATAGAATGATAGAAAGGGATCAAACCAGGGAATGGAAGAGTTTAAGCAAATGGAATTTTCTTTGTAAAAATTTATTGAAACAACATGGACAGGTTTTATTCTTTTAAAAATGACTGGTAAAGTGAGCTTTATAAAGGATTTCTTGCAGCCATTTAATTAAATTCAAGTCTTATGCCGTATAATTCAAATCTTATGTAGAGTAGGCTCTTCTTTGCAAGAAAGCACTATTTTGGGGAAAGAGTCAGTTATTTCTCAAATGTTCTCTGCAGTACAGCTCCAGTGAGCATGAGACTCCCTGCAATGTTCTCTTCAGGGTCTCTGAATACTGGAAACAGGAAACAAAGGAACAAGACCTCTAATGGCTTTTAAGAGGTTGGTGGAGGTTCAAGATCAGCTCATAAAAATGTGATGTCTAGAAGTAAAGTGGTCCCTCGTTGTTCTTTGCCCACAAGTACTTCCTCAGAAAGTGGCCAAGAAGAAAACCGGTTTTAACTGCAGATCTGTTACATAGGTCATTGCTCTGTTGCTCATTCATATACTAAGGAGGAGTATTTGTGAACTGGTTCTTGGATGTTCCACAGTATAAGAACTGATGTAGAGTGGTGACTAATTACAGGTTTCAAAAAGGTGTGACTTATATTCAAGTGTACTCAAAAGGTGACATTTCAGGTCTCAAAATCTTGGTCTAGATTCAGTGAATGGTAAACCATTGACCTTAGACATGCCTGGATTTCTCCGTGTAACAGAGAAGGCCCAGCACCAGCTGTGCTATTTTAGGGGTTGACCCTGAGGGAGACCATGGCTGAATTACCATGGCCACCAATAGAATATGGAATTTTTAAGATTCTTTTTTCTTTCTTCATTATTTGTCTTCCCTGGAAATATATTTTCTTTAGCACCTAGGTTTTTATTTTTTTGACATCAACATAAACCATTTCCCTATAACTAAATGTCTACAATATCTGATGAGTAGGTATAGGGCAGTGTGAGCTAACCATGCGATTGGGAAACTAATAAATATGTCTCCTTTGTTTTTTATTAAATAAGAAAAAAGCAAGACAATATTGCTTGTGCCAGATCAAGTTTTGACTGGTATGTGCTTATCCTTTATATAAAAAGTGTATTTTATAAGAAAAAACACAGGGGAAATATTTTTATTTATTTTACTAGTGGTACAATAGCCATATTGGCAACTGAAGAACTAATAAAGTAAAATTGTTTCATGTGTTTCTTATTATGGAATCAAATAGTAATGTAAAAGGCCAGCACACACCAATCATAGCCCCATCTGGCTGAAAGAACAGGAAAATGTGGCTCCATTTTCATTAGTAAAGAGAGGCATATATTTCATAAGGTGTTCAAATCTGGCTCTTAGGCACTCCCAGTGCACTAAAGCATTTTGAACCACTGACAGGGTGTCATATCTACCGATATAGATTAGTATAATTGGCATGGCTTGGAGAGTGAGAGCTGCCTTCAGTCTTGCAACAACATTAACAGAGGACCAATGGAGACTAGAGCAATATTTCTTATATTTATTGGGAGAAAAGCACACTGAACCAGTACATGAGATATACAGTCCTTGCAATATACACTTGGCTTATTTGCATGCAACCACCAAGATTTTCTTCCAAAATGTTTAGTCTTTTCACAAACAAGACAAAATCATTCAAGCTCTGGAATCAAAAGACTGCAGGCATAAGTATTTTCTAAGTTCCATCAGTGCTGTTTTTAGTTTATCTCCAAGGAAATATAGGATAGCTATTATCAAAGGAAGGTAGGTAATCATTTGTTAGGGGTTGGGTAAGCAAGACACAGCACTAATAAATCATCTTTGGGACAATGGAAGGTCATTTGGGTCTCTAGGAAGTGTTGACATGTTAGAGCACTAGTTCTGTATTAGTACCAAAAAATAGAATCAAAGTTGGAACCTTCTGGTTTCTCTTTGTGAGTTGCTTTTAGGTGTATGTGTAGTTTTTCTTTTTCTTTTTTACCTACTCGTGAATGAGTGGTTAAGTGAGCATATCACCCAGAAATGTGTGAGTCTCCTGATTCTTGACCAGTGTGTGCCCAACTGGGATAAAATTATCTCCCTATCCTGAACTTATTCCAGAGAGCAGAAAAATGATAAATTAGTTATTGACATATTTTATTAAATTAGACTCAGACTTATGTATGACATTGATTTATTTGTCAGGAAAATAAATGATGCAGGAGAGGACTCAAGTTGCACAAAAGTTCTAGATTTATAATCCTATTTAAAAATCTATACATTTTGCAAATAATCTTTTAAAATGTAAACAGACAAAAAATAAACTAAGAATTATTTATAAAATAATTAGTGTGCAGACGATGTTTTATTTCGGTTGTACACTTGAGACCTGAATGGTTTGGTGAGCCAATGTCACCCCAATAAATTCAATAAAAAATTAAAAATTAACACTAACAAGTTTTTTTTACCAGCAGCACCCATCATTACTGAGTGCATTGAGAATCTATATACTGCTGGGCCTATTTACTTGGTAAGCAAATGTTTAACCAAAGATATTTCAGCTGAAATGACCACTCCATTGGATAATGACCAACCGTTGAAGATGATACTTAGTATTTCTAAGTTTAGAGTAGATTCTAAATAAGGAAAACACATTGTTTTCTCTCTTGGAATCTGCTATATCAGCAACAACTGGGGGTCATAGGTAAAAAGACTGACCAGCTTCTTGACACCATTTTTATTCTCCTTCAGTGATAAAGACATAAAGAAAATCTGGCGAATCACTGGCTCTGGAATCAGGATTACCTAGACTTGTATATTAGATCTGCTACCTATTAACTGCAACATTATTGCTTTTTGTAAAACCAATTAGAGAATAAACCATGAGGATTTTTGATTATTTATCTCATAATGCCTCCTCAGTAAGTGGCATAGAATATTCAAATAATATTTTTAAGTTAATGAACTAATATTTCTAAATTTAATTTTTGTGATTTATAAAACAGAATGCTAATATTTATCTTACAGTGTTACTTTAAGGACTAAATATGATCTTAAATAATAAAATCCTAGGTGGTGTCATGCAACATCATCACAAGATGGCCTCAACAAAATGGCCTCAACAAGATGGCTGGGGGGGAGGGCAGTTGTGAGTGATCAGGCTGGCATTGGAGCAGTTAGGTGTCAATCAGGCCAGCAGGGGAACAGTTAGAGGGCAATCAGGCTGGCAGGCAGAAGCAGTTAGGGGCAATCAGGCAGGCAGGCAAATGAGCGGTTAGGAGCCAGCAGTCCTGAATTATGAGAGGCATGTCCAACATCCCCCAAGGAGTCCCAGATTGGAGAGGGTGCAGGCTGGGCTGAGGGACACCCCCACCCCTGTGCACAAATGTTGTGTACTGAGCCTCTAGTATTATATATAAAACCTGGAGTAATTCTTGACATATGATAGGTGGATATTTAAAATGTTTAATGGGATTTATTTATTTAGTAGATTATCTACTTACATATGAAATAGTTTAATTTTTTTCCATCTGATACTTTCTTTAAATTTACTTAACAATTAATGTGTAACAATGTGCCATTTCAAAGTGAAAATAAGGTAATTTTGAATAATGAAGAAAAAAGAAGGTAGATTCAAAATTAAGATCATATAAATTTAGAAGACACACAAACCTAAACCTTTTTTTTTTTTCTTAAAACCCCAATATAAGCCTTAATGTTTCTCCACTGAATCTTAGAAGGCCTTTATATCCCACTCAAAAAATTAGTAGCTTATATTCTAAAAAGCACTTCAATTCAATTGATATGAATTGAACAGAATTGGAGAGAAGGAGACACAACAACTAAATATTTTTTGTTTTGTTTTTTTTCTTTTTTTCATGAAGATGGTATTTTTTTTTCCCCTTGGGCCATCTTAGCTATATAATGTATTGATAAATCAACATGAATAAGAAACGGGACCAGATTGGAAGAAAAAGTATTTGTTATTTCACTGCCGTATTGCATAAATTGTGACTCATAGCAACAGAATGAAGAGAGGGAGGAACAGAGGAGCTGCTGAGGTCAACGGTACTGAGACATGGGGGACAGAACCCAACCACCCCTATTCCCACAGTGGATGCCTGCCAGGAACTGCTGTCTTCACGGACATGTAACAAAGCAAGAATGAAGGGCCCACGTTTTCTGTACCAGCTTTTGAGACTGTGGAGGTATTTCTCCAGGCCTCCTTTGCATGGGCCACTGATTAATCCTTTGAACAGCATTGCTTCTGTTTCTGAAGGCAAGCCTGGAGCTCAGCACAGCCACCGTGCCAAGCCACTAGAAAGGAAAGCCAGAGGCAGCCCTGATCGTTCAGTGCTGTGTTCCCATCTACAATGTTTATTCCTTTAAATCTTTTAGCAATTAGAACACTCTCAATTAGTACACAAGCATCTTTATGATTTGCTATATTCTTTTAACTTTCAGTGTAACATTATTTATTTTAACTTCAATTTACTTTTGATGTGGCGCATGTATACAATTTACCCCAGAACCTGTTTTAACATTTAACAGCATGCTTCCTTTTTCCTCTCTCCAACTATTTCAAGTCACGTGTTTTACATTTTCATTGCATTCAGATATATTTTCAGCAGATAGACAGTAAAACAAACAGAAATAAGTTGGTTCTGGTAAACAGTGGAGATGTACCACAAGGCAAAAGTTCAATTTACACTTTTCATGTTTCTCTTATTCTTTTTCATTTCATGCCAAAGGATACAGTTTTCATTCTCACAGATAAGATAATCTAAGATAATATAAACTGGAGGACATAATCAGACCATTTAAAGTCCAGCATTTCCCTCCGATGGATGCCTCTTTATCTGAATTTTAACACTGGGCCAGCACTTCTCTCACAGAACGTGGGAGGGAGGGCTGTGATATAGAATGTCATGTTTATTTAAAATACAAAGAATAACTACCACCACCAATATCAACAACAAAAATTCCTTGTTAGAAACAAGTGAACTAAAAAACTTCTAAAACTATGTTTGATTCTTGAAAACCTAGTGTTAGTGAATATTATTGTGATGCTTCATTCAGGTCAAACAAAAGTCAGATAGATGCCTACCAAACATGAACCCCTTTTCCTAGAAACTCAATCTTATTACTACATGTTTCAAGGGCTCACTGGGAAGACTATCTCCAAGTCACTACAGAGGGTTTTAAGAAAGTGGAATCCTAGGAAGTAAAAATGGAGAAAGGTGTCACAGGGATGATGTTCTGCATATGGCCTGGGAATCTTGGTCTCTCTCCGAGTCTATGTTGTGTTAAATGATGTATGGTTAAAGCATCAATAGAATGCTCTAAGTAAATTAATATTTAAATGTTTATTATATGTTACCTCATTTATTCCCTCCAAATACACATTGTAGGAGATGCTGTCTCCATTTCCACTTGGAGAAATGGAGACCCAGAGATGCTAAGTAACTGACTTGCAGTCACATGGGAGAGCACCCTTTGATCCTGCGTCTGAATGAACCAAACCCATGGATATCCTGCTCAGTAAAGTTCACTCTAGCCCACAGACACATTCTGAAGGAATTTACCTGCATGTGTAACAAAGGAGGAGAGAGGGGCAGGGAAGGAGAGTCAGTCCAGAGTGAGTTCTGCTTTATCCCATATCATATTCTTTACTTACCTCTAGCTCCTTCTCAACCCCTTGCTCAGTTAAAACTCTCCTTTCGTGGGTGACTGTATTAGCTCCTAATGCTTTGTAGGGAATTACCACAAACTTAACCGCATAAATATCACTCATTTATTGACTCATGGATCTGCAGATCAGAAGTCTGCGGGGCATAGCTGGGTTCTCTACTCAGAGCATCATAAGTCTGAAATCAACGTGTTGGCCCGGCTGAGCCTTGTCTGGAGGCTCTGGGAAAAACATCCTCTTGTCAGTTCACTTTTGTTGTTGGCACAATGCAGGTCCTTGCAGTTGTAGTTGGTGTCTCTATTTCCTTGCTGGCTGCTCTCAGCTCCTATAGGTTCCTCTCAGGTCCTCTCCAGAGTGCCTTCATTGACAGTTCACAGCATGGATGTTTGCTTTCTTCCAGGTCTCTTTCCTCTTTTTTCTACCAGCCAGAGAACATTCTGTTTTTAAAAAGTTCCTGTAATTTGGCTAAGATCACTTAGATAATATCTCTTTCTTAAGTTCATCTGAACCACATGACATAACCGAATCAGCAGAATAAAATGTACTTTCTTCACCATCCCAAAAATTAGAGTAGGAATCATGGAGACCATCATAGTGAGATATCATCTAAAATTATTTCAATATTTTTACATGGAAAAAATGTATCCAGAAGGCATATATTCAAATTTTAAGTATATTATTAAGTCACATGATTATACCATTGATGGCATCTAGGAGAATGACATTTTAAGGGTAGCATAATTAAATATTTGGGGCTAACATAGTGAATATGGGAAACTATAATTGACAAATATAGAAATTATTTACTGAATTTTATTTTCTGGCTTATGTAATAAAAAATGCATTTGAGTTGCAAATGTTCATATAATGTTGGAATATTATAAAAATTAGTGTTGTTATACTATTTGCATAGGTGAAACTATTCGAAAGAAGTGAAGTGAGAATAATTTCTGTGGTTCTGTAACTGCTGTGTGCCTCCTGGTTCTTCCCCACACACACACCCCCATTTGAATGGGAGTGTGGAAAACACCATCTTATGTTTGTCCCATTATTAAGTATTGGGTATTTGGGAAGCAGATAACTTAATTCTTTAGTCTTCATGTCTTCAGATCAAGGTGAGTGCTACTGAAGAAACTCTACTTGAGGGAGTGTACCTAAGGAACCTCGTCTGTACTTGGACCTAATTTAGATGAAGAATTACTAGATCTTAAGCAGATGCCAAAATATTAGAATGAGACTTGGAAGTCTCAGGGAAGAGAGAGTGCATTTTGCATGTGGGGGAAAGGAGAAATGTGAATTTTTGTAGCCATAGTTTGGACCGTAATATGGTGTGTTTTCCAAAGATGGCCTGCAAGCTCCCTTGACAATCAGAGAAAAGTCACATTTCAAACTGCTCTCAAAACCTTGATACGCCTCCCATCAAATGGTAAAGTCTATGTTCCCTCTCCTTGTACCTGACAGACTGTCTCAACTAATAGAATATGGAGAAATTGGTATTAACTTAATTTGAAGCTATATCATAAAAAATGCCCATACCTCATACTGCCATGAATGGAATTGTGGGTGAAGATCAGCTTAAAGGGAATTTTTGACTGCCATGAATGGAATTGTGGGTGAAGGAAGGACCAGATAACTTTTGAGATGTTAGAAACCATGCCTCTAAGACAAGTCATATGAGATCTCCGCTACTCAAGGGACAGAACTGGGTAATCAATGTCTTTGAACCATAGGGGACTTATTTTCTCTCTAGTTTATAATGCATTTATTTCCCTCAACTCAACCAACACACCATCAGCCCCTAACACTTCATTCCCAACATTTTGAAGTTGACTCTTCAGAAACCAGTGATTCAACGTAGATAGACATTTCCCCTAAGCCTGTGTACACTAGCTGTTGGGAAAAAGCCACCAGATACCAAGCACCACACTCAATACCCCAACCCTACTTTGGGGTTGAGTAGTAAAAACAACTTTAAGATGTTTGGTACTTTTTGTTATCACAGTATCACATAGTCTTAAAGTAAATTATGACATCTATTTTTACTATTTTACTACCTGCTCTCTGCTCCAGTGGATGGAGACCCTCATCCACTCTAATCTTACCTCCTTTTTCTTCTATTTTCTACATAATTCTGTTTCAGGTTCTCATGCTCCAAAATAAGAGAGTTGTTTGTTGCCTCTGTGGGCTCATTCTGTGCTCGGTACCTTAAATTCTGGAGATTTTCAGCAGCAGAAACTTTGGGTAAGAGGTGGAAGCCTTGCATCCTATAGGGAGAAGTACCTGCAGCAGAAAGGTGAGAACAGAGAAGGGGAGAGAGCATCCTGAGAAAGGAGCTGACTGTAAGGACAGAGGTGTTTGGCCAGAATATTCAGAGATTAAAGAATAATAGAAATGTGAAGAGGGAATGAAGGAAGTGATACCTTCACCACTTGTAAATTAAGTCCATTCTGAATTAAGCCTTCACACCACAAAATGGTAAGCAAATCCATTTGTGGCTTCATTTTAAAGTAACCAATGTTTTCAAATGGAGATTAAATGCCAAATACATAAGGAAGGTCACACTTTGGTGTCACAATGCAAACTCCTAAGAGAGGTAACACAGGAGTGTGAATCAAGCTCAATCAAAATGTAAATGACATGTGATAATTTTCTGCTTTTTTAGCATAAAGGCTTGGGATGAGACTGAGCAGCAATAAAGATGAAAAAGACTAATGACTAATGTTCTCTCTCTCTCTTTCTTTCTATCCTCTTTTTCTTTCTCCTTCCCTTCTTTCCTCCCTCATTTCCTCTCCTTTATTAACTTAAAATTTTTGCCCTATTCCAAGCCTAGAAAATGATTAAGCAGAAATTAAGTTGAATATACTAAGTGATTACACTGCTTTATAGTTTTGTCACAAATTTATGGCTTCACATTCCTTCTATCATTTCACCTTTGCAATAAACTTATGCTCTCATGTTATCATCCCAAATTTTTAGGATGATGACAATTTAAGAAACTTGCTTCCAATATAGCAAGCAAGGAATTGGCAGGGCCAGTACAAGAGGTGCTTTTAATTTATCTGATCTGGGACCTGGGTAGAGATAGATCCATAGTGGAAGAAGCACAGTGGCTTTCAATGAACTTTACTCTTTGAATGCTGAACCATCCATTAAGCCCTGTGCATCATCTTTTATATTATAAAAGTAGTTCCTGGGACAATTGATAAGACATTCTGACGTTGTGTGTTTTGAGAAAATTATTCTATATACATAGAGTACTCATGGTCTAGGGCTGATAAATATACTGTAGAGAATCCTAATGAAAAGCCAGGATTTACATCTTTTAAAAAAATATTGCTATTTATATTTTAGCTTAGGACAGTATAATTTAAATGCTAACATTCATATATTTTTGAAGTCAGCTAAAATACGATGCAACCAATTTTAGAGCGAATATAGATTATTACAGTGTTAGGTAAGTTCAGGTTCTTAGCCAAAATAATGGCTAGCATTCATCCAGTGTTTACTATGTGACAGCCACTGTGCTAAGTGCCACTGACTGGATCAATTCTTAATTCTTAGAACAGCCACCACATGAGTGAAGTGTTACTATTTATTTGCATTTTATCAAGGAGGAACCTGGGACCTCAAAGTGTTGCATAACTTCTAACAGTTCAGATGTAGTAAACTGCAGAGCTGGGATTTGAAACCAGGGGATTGTTAAGACTTTGAAAAGTGAGATCCTTCTGAACGTGCCTCAATTGCAGGATAACTTCTCTCTGTCATTAACTGTGTGGTTACTGTGCATTGACCATACACACTGTGTTTCTTTCCAAACTCATGGGCTTCTCTAGTTACTAATTGTGTACTTTGTTTTTATATCTCTATTTTTGCCATTGTTTTCATCTCATATAATCAGGAGCAGGGTCTCTATTTCATTCTCAAATGTATGGGCTTGAGATACCGTCTTTGCACGACCCATCTAATTTATTTAAAGAATAAATGAATGAGTTACCATGTGAGTTAGCAAATGTTTATAAACCTGGTTGGACATAATTTTCTGGGAGAGGAGGTTCTGTTTAAAGCTTTTTCTGAAATGAACTCTATGGGGAGTTCATGTAGGAAAAGTACAAGAATGTAGCTAGAAAGCTGGAATGCATGTATAAACGATCAGCGATCAGCGTTTAGTAAGTAAGTGAACTTCCCTGGGTTTTATTTCCTTACCTATGAAATAAAGCTCTGGCCTATGATTTCTTTGATCATTCTCACTTCAAAATCATATGAAACATTATGATTTCATAAATTATGATAGAATTTCAATGACCATTTTATAAAAGCCTTAATTGTGAATTTTGTCAGTTGACTTTTGCTGGATTCAGGAGTACCTGGTCTTCTTTCTCTATGTCTCTCCTTTTTTTTTTTTCTTTCTCTCTTTCAAAGATAAAATGATTCCCCAAGTAGTGCAGTTATTTCCCAGACTCTCTCACAGCTGAAATTATTTATCACATATAAACCCCAAACCAAAGCAGTGACATATCCCTTGTAAAGTATTCACAAGTTATTCAACTAACATTAAAAGCAGAAAATACGACTTTGTTCATAAGGGGATATTGGCAAAGATTAAATAGACTTCTATGAAGGTCAGGGGTAAAAACCATATTACATCATTATCAAAGCTAGACATTTCCTTCAAATAATGGGTAACAAGAGAGTCATCTCCTGTCCTTGCTGAGCGTGTGGAAATCTCTTGGACAACAGTGGAAACTTTGCATGAAGAACTGATCATAGATGTCTTCTTTTGCTTATTTATTTACTTGATTTATTAAATCTGCCTGAGCCTCTGGATTTATGGACATAACTATGAAAAATACTAGTGTGCATAAATTTTAGCCTCTTTCCCAACCTCACAGTTGGGATTCTCCATATCAAGCAGACACAAGCCTGGATTCAGCCCAGAGTATTAATGAAAGTTGCATTCTCATTTTGTAGTCCTAAACAGAATTACATTTGCTAACACATTTTCCTCTCTGATCATTGTCCAGAATGCCTCAGGTTTTCTAATGTTTATTTTGTTTGTTTGTTTTTCCTCATTCATTTTTTGCTTCCAATGGTCAATTATACTACAAAATAAAGAAGGGTTGATGGAAGCTTTAAAAAAAAAATCAGTACTTAAGTCTTAAATATATTTCTTTGGGAAGTATGACCAAAAGCACTAAACAGAACTAGGAGGCAAAAACTCACTGACAATTTCCTTGTAATATACATGGTTGTTAGTATTCATACTGATTTATTATTAAATCTACTGACACAAGAAATATTGTTTATCAACAGGCATTGGTTACTTGTCTATTCTTATTTTTGAAACAAAGTTTCATATTATCAAGGATTACTTAAGAGAAAGCTCAGCTTCAAGGGCACATGACCCATGTAGTCACACTAGGCCCCATGTTCAGAAGGGCTCCATGTTTGGCTGAACACTCTGTCACTGTAGCCTTGAGTCTTAACGGTTTTTGAATGGGAAGCCCCATATTTTCATTTTGCAATGGGCCTTGTAAATTATAGCCATCCTACTGCTTAAGAATATGATCTAATTAGGTAAGTTCAGTGATCTCATAGATGCCAATTTTATTTCTTTACTGGGACTAATTAAACTAGAAAAGCAGTAGCAGCTGCCGTTCACTGATCTACATGTAAAACGAGCTGAAGAATGGACCATGTGCTTTATATAATACAGTATCACCTTGAAACCTGAAGACATCATTTTTAAGGATAAGAAATCTCAGTTGCAGAGATTTTTTTTAATGGCTTTCCCAAAATTACACAAGCAGTAAATGTTAGGGACTGAACTTAAACTCATGCCTTCAGCTTCCAAGGTTCATAATCTGTTCTGCATGCGACTTTTTTTTAATGGCTTTCCCAAAATTACACAAGCAGTAAATGTTAGGGACTGAACTTAAACTCATGCCTTCAGCTTCCAAGGTTCATAATCTGTTCTGCATGCGACACGGCTTTCTGTGAGTGTTTGCTTGAAACTCGTGTTATAACATGGATTCATAGAGGAAACTCTGGTGCAGGTATAGTCTGTAGAAATTTCAGGGTGACTTGGATGGGATTTCTTTAACCAAAACCTAAATGTCATAAGGGCTCCACTTGACTTATGTGTAGTTTCCTAAATGTGACAAGATTTTTTAAAATCATGGTAAGACAAGTTACCTGAGGATTGAAGCATTTATTTTATTCATAAAGATATTACTATATCAATACACTCTTTGACATTATGGACAACGTCTCAAATTCTCAGAGCACTTTGCACCTAGATTAGAAAAGGGATAGGTAAAAATGGAGCTATGTCTCTTCTACTGGGAAGTATTAATACTATTTTATTTTTCCCATACTTAAGATGGGTAACAAAATTTTACCCTCTAGTCACTCCTCTTCAATAATGTTTTTTGTCAGTCTCTTTCTCTGGTCTCTCTAATATCATCAACCTTTTCAGTTGTTACTCTAAAACACTGTGGATGTCCAGGCATCTGACCAGAAGCAATGCCCTCTGCCAACTCTTCTGTTCCTTTTATCTTTTCTTGTCCTTCAAAAATCATATTTTTGCTGTGGCCTTCCGTTGTCATGTTGTAAACTTTCCTTGACATCCTTGTATGTCTTTCTCTTTTAAAAATTAATTGAAGCTCAGGTGTCATGGCTCAGTGGTTGAATGTCTACCTATGAACCAAGAAGTCACAGTTCGATTCCGGTCAGGTCACATGCCTGGAATACAGGCTTGATCCATGGTGTGGAGTTTGCAGTAGGCAGCCGATCGATGATTCTCTCTCATCTGATCTTTCTGTCTCTCTTTCCCTCTCCCTTTCTCTGTGAAATCAATAAAAAAAAATATATATATATATATATTAAAAGTTAATTGAAATGAATTGGTAGAACAAAAAAATTGTTCACTTACCCTTTTTAATGCTAATTCTGCCTTTTGCCAGTATTGACCTTACTTTGAGCTCTCACTTTTTATGACCTAATAGAAAACATTTAACCAATGATAACCAAAAGATTTATTAATGAGGAATATAGCATGCTTATTTAATAAAGAAGTGCTCATGCAAGACAAGTAGCTGCAAAAGCTCTTGTACCCTAGGCAGATGGTGAAAGGGTCTATTTAAGAGGGCCTTGTAATGGGCTGGTAAGGTTTTATGGTTTCTTGGACAGATGACATGTTTTAGTAAATGGAGAAATTACACTCACCAATTTTTTACATAAGAAGGAATATGGGTTTTTATATAATCATTGAAAATCTCATGTTACCAAACACTTGTTGGAAAAAGAATAAGTCTTACATTTTTTCCTATTATTTATCTTCAGCAAATAGGTTTTAGGTACTCAGCAAATAGTTCAACTAATGGATATATTTTTAGAGTTTCTCCTTCTGTTTGTCCTCAGAATATGGCTTAGGAATTTATCTGTCTCCTACACACCCATAAAGAAACTAACATATATATATATATATATATATATATATATATATATATATATATATATATATATATATATAACAAAACACGAAGTTGGTTGTAGATGATCTCTATTAGACTAAAGCCAAATTCTTTTAGATTTTGAATATACAGGAATGTTATTTTCCTTCTGAGGGAACAATATAATAACTTTCAATTATATAATCTGAGCCATTCTCCAAGGAGATACATATTCATCCTTTTTTTTTCTTTCTTAAAATTAAAATTCCTCTTTTAACTGAAGTCCAACAGAGAATGGAAAAAAAATGTAAAGCCTTAGAGCCTACCTTTGTCTTCCATTGTTTCACACTGTTTATCCCATACCTTTTATGGGATCTAAAACTGCTGAAATGAGCTTACCTTCTGGATTATTAGAAAAATAGAAAGTCCTAGCAAAGTTTAGAAGATAAAGAAAGCATCCCTTGTTGAGCATCAGAAAGCATAAACTAATAGAATGTCTGAGAGGGAAGGACCCATTGATACATCATCAGGGACCCAGTTCTGGAACAGAGTTTTATCTTTGTCCTCCTAACTTATGGCTGGAGCCAGAGGAGCTTTGGATTAATGCAAGGTTTCTAGGAAACCAAATGCCCCATGTAATGCAGATCGAAGTGGGGTTTTCAAATGTATATAGATAACAAATACAAGTTTATTTGAAAATTCATTATTTCGTTATAGAAGGTGTTTATAACTGTAATGGTTGTCATCCAACAAATACATGGGTGGTATAGGAGATGTTCCTTTTTTCCTGTTGTGTTAAGAATGGATTCTTTTTAAGCAGTAGGATATGAGAAAGGTGTGAGTAGAGGTGGTGACCAAGTGTGTAGGAACTTGTGTCAGTCTGCCTGGGAATGAATTCTAGATTCATAGTTTTCTAGTTATGCAAACATGGACAAAATTACTTCCTTCTCTTGCTTCCATTCGCTTCTGTTGAATGAGGCTAAGACATCTACCTGATTGGGTCATTGTGAGGGTTATATGACTAATTATAATTTAAATACAAGTGTGCCTGGCACAAAAATACAAATGATACAAACTTAATAAATGTTAGTATAAGCTATTTCTACAGCTTGAAGTAGTTCTATGACACTCACCTGTTAGTTGAATGAGTTTGAGAGACTGGTTCTTTCTTTAGGACACTCAGTCTAAACAAGCCTGTGAAGAATCCCTCCTCCCAGTACCATGGCTAACAGCAGTCTTTGTGCATTTAAGTTCCGTGGGAATGTATGCTAATATCCTGGCTACCATTTGGAATTTGAATGGCAGTTTCATCACAAGAATTATCAGCAGTCACTTCATTGCTTTTAACTGTCACTTGATGATTCTGTTCTGGACTCTTCCCATCCTCAACTTCACAGCCACATTTCCAGCCAGACCTTTCTTCTTTCCCTCAAATCCCCAAACACACATTGCTTGAGTGCACTTCATGACAAGTTTGGAACTGTGCCCTCTAAGAACCAGAAAAATGGGCACACACAATCCAAGGGTCACAGCAATAAAGAGAATGCTGATTTGCTCATGGAAGCCATTCAAAGGGTTCCAGAGCCTATCCACAAAGGCTGTCACATTGTTATACCACATTAAACACAGGCCTGTGCAATATTGATGTGTTTCGTAACTTCAGAAATAACAAAAACCTCAACTGCTTCCAGACTTTTAATTTCCTTTTGTAACCATTGTTAACGGACTCTTCAATGCAAAATTAAAAGCTAAGCTTCAATCTGCTAACCCCTCCCTCTAATTTCTCCTCCAACACTCACTTAAAAAATAGCTCAGGCTCCTCTCAGCCTCACTTCTGAGTGAAGAACTCATTCTTCTCCTGGGCAGATTCTCCCAGTGTGGTATGCTCTGTCTCTGTGGTCAGCCTGCACACCAGAGCTACCCAAAAGCTTGACTGTGTCTGGAACTCTTAGGGATCCTCTTGCAGGAGAATGCTTTGAATTTCTTGAGTTGTTTGATATATCACTTTCTCTAGATGCACCTTGGGAAGTCATTGGCCTCCCTGAAAAAGTCTATACTCCTTATTTCAGGAAAAAAAATTAAAAGGAGAGCAATACACTCCCCTTACCCGCCCCCCCCCCCAAAAAAAGTGTTAAATGCAAGTTCATAAGAACTAACTATATTATAAATCAAAGATGAGAGGATACAAATTATCTGCAAAAAAAAAAAAATACAGTTTCTTAAAATTTCCTTTGATTTTTCTCTTCCTTCTGTATTGTTCTGCCTAAGTAGCCAATGTCTCTTCATTTTTCCCACAATGTTCTCAGACTGTCCCCTGTGGATCCAGGAGACTGAATAGTTTCAAAACTGAATGGTTCTCTCCAAGTGGCATCCATTCTCCTTACCCAGAGCTTTCTGCATTCACAGTCAGTTAAAATTTATTATTTAGCTCAGATCTCTCAGGTTTTTGCAGAAGTGACTGGCTATTCAAAAAAAATCCATACTGTGCCAACATGTTAAGAAGCATCAAGTTAAATAAGCTAACTCTCTCAAGGGTGTTTACATTTTCCTTAGGAATCAACTAGATAAAGTTATATTCTAAATTGTAGAAGAAGTCAAGGAAACTAAATGAAAGAGCTTTTTGGGTAACAGACTAAGTACATCATAAAAAAATATCCCACAAACAAACAAACAAACAAGCAAAATTGGCACTTTTAAAACAATGTGGAAGGTAGAGTGACTCCAGACAGAAGACCCTATGGAATCATAGGGTTAAGGAGAGGAAAGACTATGAATATTAATTGAATTATAAAGTAGAATTTTATATTTGGAAATTGAACACAAAGTACTACTTTTTTCTTTTTTGTAATATCACAGAGAATATAGTTGTACAAACTGTGGATTCTTACATTCCCATTTAGGTTAAGGGTTGAGTATTTCTGATCTTGAAGTTTTAACTACTTCTGTTCCTATACTGAAGTTTATGATGAGACAAAAATGTGTGAGCTTGAAGGGAAATGGAGTTAAAATGGAATTATTGCTGCCCATCCAGCATGACTCAGTGGTTGAGTGTCAGCCTATGAACCAAGAAATCACAGTTCAATTCCCTGTAAGGGCACATGCCCGGGTTGTGGGCTCAGTCCACAGTGTGGGGCATGTGCATGGGGAAGACAATCAATGATACTCTCTCATCATTGATGTTTCTTTATTTCTCTCCCTTTCCTTTCCTCTCTGAAATTAATAAAAATATATATTTGTACATATGGAATTCTTACATAGTTGTTACTAACCTGTATGATCTTAAAAAGGTCACTTGATTTTTCTGAATCTATTTCTTTTTCTGTAAAACGGATGATTTTCATGCTTATCTTGTAAGATTGTTGAGAATTATATGCGAAGGGCTTAGTACTATGTTTTACCTTTAGTAAACAGTCAATCAACAGTGACTCTTATAATCATTATTTTGCATCCAGGAATAAATCTGGCATTATTGTTTAATGGCACTTGGAGGTGACCTGAAAGCTCAGATCTACTCAAAAGTTCTGAATTGACCTTTAAATCATAAAAGCATAATTAAATGACAATTTACGCTGTTATTTATTGCCATTTTAAAATTTATATTTGTAGCTGCCATTGAACCTAGCACAGTGCTTGGTGCTTAGTAGGTATTCAATAAGTACTATTTGCCAAGCTGATAAATTTGACAATTGGAAATATCCATATGGGGTACAGGGTAACTCTGTTGATTTAGTCAGAACCCACCCCACCCCTGCCAGCCTCAAGCTAATGTGGTATCCTCGAGTGTCAGCAGTAAAAGTTGTGGGGGACATCAGGTTTCTATTTTCAGTGGGGAAATACATTTGCATGCATGTGTATGTGTAAAACTAAAATGTTCTGGCATAAAGCAAATATCCAAGGGGCAAACTATGAGGAGGTTATTTATTTATTACAAGTTATGGATGAGTTCTCAAGGTTCCCTCATAGCTCAACCATGTGTGAGAGCCATGAAACAAAAGGATCTTAACAAACATGTGGAAATAGCAGAGCTTGTCCTGGTCAGCCTGCAAGATAGACATCCAGCCTCCTTAAATAGCCCTGTTGGGGGCAAGGGGGTGATTTCTGAGAAGCCTATGTCTTCTGTTATTGCAGTGCACTGTGGGGCTGACCCTCATATTTGAATATTAAATTAGTGAAGGCAGAATCTACACAATACCAATGGTATTAGTCATGTCTGCTGGGGCATCCAATACCAGATGTCACTTTTCTGATCTTTCATGCTGGGCCTTCACTGTTTTTGGCACGTCAGAGTTCGCATCTGAGTACAATTTAAGTTGTAGCAATGCAATCAACATGCCTATTTTTTTCCCCTTCCTCTTCTGCTATTTTGGGAGCTGATGCTATGAAGTCCCTCTGACTATTAATCTGGGAAGTTAGATATGATTCTTAGGCTCCCTTCCCCCATCTTTTTTGAGGGAATAAGAGAACCTGCTCTCTGCTGCCTTACAAACATTCATTTGTAAGATTTACTGCAACCTTGCAAATAGCCATTCTCCAATGAAAAGTAATAATTTATGTTGCGTGAGTAGAAAATAGTTCTGATCCCACTCATTTTTCCCACCTGTGTACCTCCTGGAAGGGAGGCACCAGTCAAAAAAAAATGAATGTGTGCTGGTGAACTGTTTGTACTTATTTTCAAGGTTGACTTAAAAGTATGATGTTGGGAATTCACCCATCTGCTATATCTCTTACACTGAGCTAATTCGCAGGTAGAAAAGGGGTGTATAAATCCAGGTTACCTCCCAGTTTCTAATCATTAAGTAACAAAACTGAAAAGAATGTTATCAATCCCAAGAGTAATCAAAATTTGGTCTGCACTCCAAAAGATCCTTTGGACAGTTCTCAGTGTAATTAGTACTGAGGCAAGTGTCAAGTGTGTGTGTGTGTGTGTGTGTGTGTGTGTGTGTGTGTGTAGTACACTGTATGTGGCATTCGCTTGGATGGTATCTCTTCTTTTAGATTTTGAATTTCTTGAAAGCAGGCATCTTGATTTTGTGTCATTATTTAGTACTATCCTGGGCACAAGTTATGAGCAAAACAAAACCTCAATCGAACTACACTGACTTTACTATATGTGTTTTGTCATTTCTACATCCCTGGTTTCAAAAGTCGCATCTATGGCCAAGGTCCAGGTTCCACTTTGAAGAATCTGTGTTTCACCATACATCCAATTCCAAATTGGGTGATGTGAGGACTACTTACAATGTGTGGACAGAGGATAGGCAACCACAAAAGAGGGCGTAGTGCCCTGGGATTAGTAACAGCAGAATGCTATTGCCATCCCAAGGGGTGAAGAAGCAAGCTGCTTCCTAGATCTGGGGGCAGGGAGGGAAATGTTAAAATGTCTGTGTGACAAGAACGCTGACATTTGATAAACTCATCTAGCTTTTGGCAACTCAGCATGAAGGCAGCCAGGGGAATAACCATCCTATCTTCTCTTTATAGGCTAAAACTAATAGAGGCCAAAGGGCATGGGAAAGTAGCAGGGTGAGAAAAGTAGAGGATGGTAAAAACCACCGAGGCTATCAACACCCATCCTCCATATCTCCCACCTCCTGCAAGAGCTTCAGCAGCCTTCTGCTTCTTGTTAAATGCAGAAGGACGTGGGAGATCTTCCCTGCCACCAAAACAACAAGAAATCCAGGGGATAAGCCAAAAATTCTTACTAATGAGGCACTCTGGGCATTAAAAAAAAAAATCTAACACTACTAAAGTTTAGTGGAAACTTCAGAGAGATGGGTGAGCAGCAAACAGAAGATTGCTGAGGTTGGAAGCAGTTAGAGAGGCAGGCTTGCCAGAGAAGGATGATCTTTCCTCCAATGGGAAATCTGACAAACTTGTCCTAATGCTAGGGTCTGACCTATTGGATTTGAATCTGGAGAAGCTCCACGTCTAGAGATCATTCTGCTGAGAAACAACCTCTCAGACGCGCAGTCTTGCTGATTGTGAGGTCCTGCAGTCCTACAGTTTTGAAGTCCTGTGGTCTGGAAAGTGTGTGGTTTCACCAGCCTAACGGTTTCATATTCCCCAGCCTCATTTTCCCAAGGTCTTAGAGTCCACTCTTGGGCCATATTGGACTTCTAATATTATCAAAACCTCTGTCTCCAAGTTGAAGAGTCTAGCCCTTTGCAGTACAAGCTGACTCAAGATCTTGCAGATTTCAGATCTGGCGATGTTTGGTACTGGTGTGCAGTCCTGGAGAGAGGAGGCCAGAACTCTTTCTTACAAGTACCGCGCGCTCACTGATTGCCACTGGAGCACCTGAACTCACTTGCAAAGTATCTAAGGCTAGAGGAAACTTGAGTTTAACCAGATTTTCAACCAAAACCCCACCTCATTCAATGTCTGATTGAATGAGGTGGGGTTTTGGTTGAAAACCAAACTTGCAAAGTATCTAAGGCTGAACTCACTTGCAAAGTATCTAAGGCTAGAGGAAACTTGAGTTTAACCAGATTTTCAACCAAAACCCCACCTCATTCAATGTCTGATTGAATGAGGTGGAGTTTTGGTTGAAAACCAAACTTGCAAAGTATCTAAGGCTGAACTCACTTGCAAAGTATCTAAGGCTAGAGGAAACTTGAGTTTAACCAGATTTTCAACCAAAACCCCACCTCATTCAATGTCTGATAAGACTGAGGACAATCACCCCAGTATCTGTGCAGGACTCTAGAGCTGGAATGAAAAGCAAAGAGGCAACATGTTACACTTGTCTTGCTTAAATTCTAAGGCCTTATTGGAGGGATTAAAGCCACAACCCTGCCCCAAAGTAGATAGATCATGATTAAATCAAATTGATTAGCCTTTCCACAATCTGTCTAACATATGAAACAGTGTTCCTTATTGAGAAAATGCACATGATATATAATTTGTAATATGATATTATTATAAAATAGTATTACATGATATGTGTTTTAGGTGTAAATATTTTAAAAAATCTATGACAACACCTAATGTTCTTTTAAACACAATATCCAACATACAATATACAAACCATGCAAATGAGTTTGTAAATATAACTCATGGTCAAGAAAAAATAATTTGAAAGGAAAATACCCTAAATTAGCTAAATGTTAAAATAACTAGAAAAAGAATTTAAAATAATTATGACAAATATCTATAGAAAAGAAGCATATAATGGTAAAAAGATAGGTAATTGCAAATGATGGAGAATTTTTTGGAGAAACAAATAACCACATAGAAATGTTAAAATAAGAAATATAATATCAAAATGTAAAAAATTCTATATATGATTAACAAAGTATTGAACAAAAGAGGGGGGGAAAAGAATGACTGAACTGAAGCAGGTCAATAGAATTCGTGTAAGCTGAAGCCAAAGAAAAGATTTTTTAAAAAGCTTTCAATGATATATTTAACAGTATTAAAGAGAATTCCCACAGGAAGAGAAAAGAGTATGTGCCAGAAAAACTGAAGAATTATTGGCTGCAAATCTTCTAATGTGATAAAACAAAACCCACAGATCCAAGATGCTCAGTGAACCACAAGCAGAATAATTACCAAGGCAGCCACTTCTAAGCACAAAATTGTCGAACTGCTATATTTTAAACATAAAATCTCAAAAGCAGCCAGAAAAGAAGTCATATTACACAAAAGAAAACAATGATAAGAATAATGTCAGTCCTTTCATCAGAAACAGAAGCTAGACAGAAATGAAATAGTATATTTATAGGGACAAAGAAAGAGAACTGTTCATTATATTTAGGGAAAATATTTTTCAAAAATGAAAGTATATTAAAGGCATTTTCATATAAACAAAATCTGAGAGACTTATTGCCAGTAAAGACACACTACAAGATATGCTACAGGGGAGTGTTTCAGGTAAAAATGAAATAATACCAAAAAGAAGTTAGGGTGTGTAGGAAGAAATTAAATCACCAAAAACAGTAATGTGAGTAATTTTTTTTTTAAATTCTTTTCTTAATTTTTAAAAAGTCAACCAACTATAAAGGAAACCAATTACAAGACATTGTGGGGTTTATAATATATGTACAGGTAAATAGATGATAAATATAGAACAAAGAGCAAGAAAGAATAATAAGGAGCATTAAAGTTATGCAGTCAGTTTGGAAAATGGTTTGGAAGTTAATATATTTTTATTGATTTCAGAGAGAAAGAGAGAAGGAGAGAGAGAAACATCAGTAACGAGAGAGAATCATTGATTGGCTGCCTCCTGCCAAGTCCCACACTGGGGATTGATCCCGTAAGACAGGCATGTGTCCTGACCTGAATCAAACCATGACCTCTTGGTTCATAGGGTGAGACTCAACCACTGTGCAATCCTGGCTGGGGTCATGATGCATTTTAATTGATTATTACAGGATATAATATATTGATTCTGCTCCAAATCATCCTGAGGATCCAGATGAATGAAGTTTCCAAAATCTGGGCCAAAACTGACACTTCCAATCACATATCACTAGATAAATCACAAGTGCTGAGAGGAAGCAGTAAGGTCCAAACCTCTCAGGGCAGAGGTGGAGTGAATATTGATGGATAATAGGATTATTGGCCATATTGATGGCAAAATTGATTCCTACAAATGTAGGAAGGTCAAGGGACCTCAAAGCTTCAAGACTTCAGGAAGCAATTGATGTGAAGGACAGATCAAGACCCCAATCCTAAAAGTGGTTCAAACAAGAGGAACTAGAGGACTAAACCAAAACTTAGAAATAATTACGATTACATCTCTGGCATTGAAAACTGGGGCAACAGAACAAGTGTTACTTGGGCTCTTGCTAGTAAGAAATAGATCATTAATATCAGAGCATCAATGAGAAGAAGTTGAATCTCAGCACAGTGTTGGAGCCCAAAGGGCAGTCTGAGGCACCATGTTTTGAAGAAACTATCAAGGAGAACCCATAAATTGTACCTGGTGGGTTCCTCTTGATGGTAATTGAAGACTCCAACATCCTTTGTGCTTCCAACAGGTGTTAACACGGAAAAGGGGATAGTAAACCATTTAATGTGGAGAGTCTAAATGTGAGGAAACTGTAGAAAAAGGAGCAGAGATAGTGAATTGTATATGGAAGTCCCTGATGTCTAGTTTCTTGTAATTTACTTGTCTAAGTGCATACATGAAAATTTGACTGGTAAACTTTCTATAAATAATGCTAGAGGCCCATTTCACAAAGATTTGTCCAATAGGCCTTCGTTCCTCTGGCTACCAGCACTGGTTTTCCTCCAGCACCCAGACCCAGGCCTTCACTCTGGCCGCCGCCTCCCATCTTTGTTCTGGCTGGAGTCTTTACTGTGGCTGAAGTTTTCAGTCTTTGCTCCAGCAGGAATGCCTCTGCTATAGCTCTCTCCACCCCCTGCCCACTCCCTCTTAGCAGGCATCCCATCCCACCATGAGGCCACAATCTGTGCCTGCATGCCTGCTGCCCAGAGGCCCAGAGGGCCAGAGCCACCACCATCTTTGTTGGGTTAATTTGCATACTCACTCCTGATTGGCTGGTGGGCATTGTGAAGTAATGGTCAATTTGCCTATTCCTCTTTTATTAGTGTCAATAGTATAGATGGATAGAAGGGTAGCTTCCAGAGAAATCTTCATGGATATGGTTGGCTTGGTACAGTTGCTCAATTAGGAAAACCTCCCATGGATAGTATGTCTGACTTAGTCCACAACGAAGATATTTTTTACCTGTCCAACAGTGTGAGCAACTTTATAGTACTGCAGCTTCAGAAATGATAGGTACACTGCATGGTGCCTTTGATACCATACTAGGGAAATGACCTTTAGGACATTTGCTTCAGTTCAACCTCAAAATTGAAAAGTGACTCAGGATTAATACCGGAGAGATGAGTAAAAGAAAGGGCTTCTGATTCTTTCAGGGAATTGTGTTTTGAGACCTATTTTACCTTATAGTAAGTAGAAAAGAAATTCTGACTATGTAATGTACTTCTGTGGCTTCCAATTGGATCTCTCCCTGAAACTTCTAAATCCAAATCCCATACACTCCTCTTTCAGTGCTTCAACTGCATACTGAGCTTCTCTACATCCATGCTCTCAACACACTTCCAGGCACCACATCTCAAAATAATTTAGCATATTTTCCCCAAACTCGTTTCTCCTCCTGCTCGCCTGAGAGGAGTAACTAACCCCTTTACTCAAGTGAGAAACTCTGATTCCCTCTTTGCCTCCTGATTCTTTTAAACAACCAAATCCAGTCAGTCATCACATCTTAATAATTCTGACTCCATAGTAGTTTTAAATGGGCCTGCTTTCTCCATTCACACTGCTTCAGCTGTCAACATTTCATGCCAGCACTGCATCTTTGCACTTGTTCTCCCACCTCCATTCCCTGTCCCAGCCCCCTTGTACTTTTTCTACTGCAACTAGAGGTGTCCTTTTAGCCTTTAACACTGCCATGTTAATCCTCTATTAAAAAGCTGTTGCCCTTAGGATACATTCCAAAATGCTTAGCTGGACCCTCCTGATCTGACCTCTGCTAATCTCTCTAACCCTGGTTGTCTGCTCAGAGTCCTAGCACTGCTTTCCAGAAGCACTGCATGGTAAAAGTCAGAGAAGAAAGCCTCCTCACGGAACGGAAGGGAAGTTGGAGGAAGGGAACAGGAAGGCGGAAGGCAAGGCAAGGCGTAAGGTACGCCAGGACGGACGAATGTGGCGGGGGAGGGTAGGCGTGGCGGGAGGGTCGTGAGGGCGTGTGGGCGGTGGCGTCGGGCGTGCGGGCGGAGGGAGGGCGGGGGAGGCGGGGGTAATCAGAAAGCACGCTAATTGAGTGCCTACGGGCCGAATACTTTTAGGACTCGACGGTACCTCAGCCCTGCGCTAATCAGTCCTCACCCTTCATTCCCTCCCTCGTCTGACTTCCCTCCTGCCTTTCTTCTTCTTTCTTTCTTCGTTTTCGTCTTTTTTGGGTTCGGCTTCTTTCTTTCTTGCTCTCTATTCTTCCCTCCCTTCCTCCATCCCTCTCTCTCCCTTCTTTTCCTTTCCTTACTTCTTTTTTCCCTTCCCTCCCTCCTTCCTTCCTTCCTTCCTTCCTTCCTTCCTTCCTTCCTTCCTTCCTTCCTTCCCCTCTCTCTTAAAAATAAAATAAAATATTTTTATTGCTTTCAGAGTGGGAGGGAGAGAGAGAGAAAGAGATAGAAACCTCAATGATGAGAGAGAATCATTGATAGGCTGCCTCCTGTATGCCCCACATTGGAGATCCAGCTGTAACCCCCACATCCTGACCAGGAATCAAACTGGGAACTCCAGTTCATAGGTCGACACTCAACCTCTGATCCATGCTGTCCAGGCCCTTTCTTTTCCTTCCTTCGTTCCTGCCTGCCTTTCTTCCTTTCTTTTCTTCAGCTCTCACACATCTTTTCTGAATTCTTCCTTTTCCTCCAGCAAAGTGCCTGATGAATGCTGTGGTTCAGGAAGGAAGCTTGGTATTATTTATGGTGAAACCAAACAACTACTTTTATGTTTCTGGAATACCATTTTCATCTACAGCTTTGGCCTACATGTATCTGAATACTTCAGTAATTCAATGTTAGACCCCCCACAGGATAGTTTTTCACATCCCTGTTGATTTTCTCCAACCTCTAAATTAGAGTCAAAAGTATAAATTCAAAGCAATTTTTAATTATCTAATCACCAGTTTATCTGTAGAAACTTTACTCCTAAATTCTTTATACCATATTGATGAATAATTTTAAAATATAAGTTAGGAAAGTCCCATTCTTATTAAAATATGAGATTTAAATATACCAAACTTCATTGACTAGAATATGCTATGTTTTGTTTTTGTTTTTAAATTTAAGGTTGATCAATTTTGTTTTTTAGCTATAGTCTAAAAAACAAGCTCAGCCAGCGGTTCTGATAATGCCAATCAAGAGAAATTAGGTGAAAGACTAGAGATAGGTCTATTTAGGTCTGTTACCATCACTGAAAATTCAAGCCAAGCTTCTTTTTTAATGGTAGGCCAATAAAATGACATATGTGAAGAACAGTGGACTATATTCATTAAATTAGAACAAAATCTTAAAGCCTAGGAGTATTCAATGCCCCAAAAAAGGAAAAAGAAAAAAAAAGATACTTATAAACTGAGCTTAATACTTCAACATAGAAAACAATACATTTAACTTTAGGTAAAATACACTTAATGAGTATTAAATTTGTTAGCTACTAAAAATAGCCATATTTGAAGATACCAGTTCTGGATTTTCTTATATTGTCTACAAATTAATAATTGCAAAAGGAAACCCCGAGAGAGACAGGATTGACACATTAAGAATGTGTAGGCTTTTTTTTTTTTTAACCTCATTTGCTGCATGATTCTAAGACTGCATATTTTATTTGTTGCTATAGAGGATTATGATCAGCCACATAGTCAACACTTAATATTAGAATTAAGCTTAATTCTTAAGACATAGCTAAGATTTTTTTACCAATAGAAAATTGTGATTTGAGAAGTCAGGAATGTAGAAGTGAAGCATAAACAATAAAATGAGTTAAACATTTTAAACATTGAGGCATGGCAAGGTTTGGCATTCCTTTCATTGACGGCCTTCTCTACCCACTTTTACTCTTTAGTTCAGAGTTGAATTGGTAATGGAAAGGGGCAGCAGGGGTGGGGAGTGGCTGGTGGAGAGCGGGGAGAGGAATGACCATAGCCAGGAAGTCAATTCTGAACCCAGCAGCCAGGCTGACCAATGACTCCTAGAGGGCAGGCTGCTTCTTACAGGCTTCAGGCTTAGAAGACCTGAAATATCCACCAAAACGCAACTCAGGAGGCTCCAAACTGTGGCAGGGAAATCCTGATGTTCTAGGTGACAAACCAGATGTTTGTGTAAGATTCAAGTGATCTTGCAAATTCCAATTACAATATTAAATGAGAGGACATGCAGGAAGATAGTTGGCCCACAGCCTGTGCTGAGCACGAGTGTAACCCCCCAATCCAGATTAACCAGCCCGCTAGGTCATTGTGAATTAGACAGTGATCCCAGGTCTAAAATCCCAGGGCAGGTTTCCGGATCCAGGGTCTGATATTATCTGTGATTTAAAATGGGATCCCAAGGGAAAAATGTCTTTCCATTGAGAAAGATGACAGTTCTGCCAGGCAGCTCCATGGAGATTATCCAGCAGGGGCTTTTTGACCAACCAGCATGAGTCCCTAAATGACAAAAAAAAAAAAAAAAAAAAAAAAAAAAAAAAAAAAAAGAAAAGAAAAAAAAAGAAAAGAAAAGAAAAAACTGATCATTCTCAATGTTTACATGTCCTGAAATTTTTTTTTCAAAATTCACTTCGGGTTTGGTCTTTGTCTGTAAACAATTGCCACACATGATCATTAATTGACAGCTGTCACACGTAGGGAATTGAGTGGTATAAAGTGCCATGCTAGAGAAAAGAAATGTAATATACTGCCCATGGTGGCTTATATCACAGACCCAGACTCACTGGTTGCATTTCCCTTACAAATATTTTGATTGCAGTTATTTGAATTCAATGAAATGTAATGAGGTGCTCTTAGCCCCTGGGCAAAACTGACACCAGATTTAATTTGCACTCATCTGCTGAAGGCACAAAATGTTCCTGGGGAAGTTTCTGCTGTGCCATACAAAGGCTCACTGACAGGTCCTTGGAAATCTTGTGCATAAACTTTCTATGCGAGTGGGAGGGAGGGTGTGCTGATAACCGCAAACACTACTGGAATTGAAGGAGAGTGTTGTTCCCTTATTTGACAGAAGAAACTAAATTGTTTCTAGACTTTCCTTTCTTCCCTCTAGGTCAATGTTTTCATTTTGCAACTTCTAGCTAAGTACATTGGCAAATAAAGCAAGACAGGGGTGAGGTTGAGGGTGGAGGTGGAGAGGGTACTTGTTAAGGAAATTTGGTGGGGGGAAAAAAGACCACTTGAAATTAATTCCAAGTTACTTTTTTAGTGGTTTGTACATGACCTCCCACAGTCATGAGAACTAGAGGCGAAGGTGACTTTCAGTAACTGGGGCAGGGGATTTTTTTTTTTCTTCCTGAAAAGTCAGGATTATGTGACCTTATAAATTGGTCTCATTACAGAGCTACTGACAGACAGACATATTGGTTGCTGCCAGTAGGCATATGGGCTGAAATTTGGAGGAGGAGGGGGGAGCAGATGGAGTGGGGGAACAGAGTGATGGACGGGCCCCTCACACAAGGCCCAGCTGGTAGGGAGCAGGTCATGTCTCTTACTGCTAAGCTGAGAAAGATAAGAGTGTCAGCGGTGGGGAAGGTGACTGCGTCAATCAGCCTCTTCATTATGGCAGGAATGAGCCTTGTGGTCTGAGGTGGGAGAAGGGGGCTGGTCATTCCATACCCCACAGGTGGCAACTGGGAACGGGTTTCTCTTTCCCATGGCAAGAAGAAAGAATGGGCCCTTCACAAGTTACCTTTAGTTGTTGTGGGTCTTTCAGAGAAAACAGAGTTGGTGATTTAATAGGATAAAGTTTATTGTGAAGTGTTTTTTGTTTTGTTTTTTTAAATATTGAGTTAAATGTTACATTAGCTAATGTATGAGAGTAGCATTACAACGAGTTTCCAGGTAAACCCCAGGTTTACTTCTGGCTCTTCGACAATGTCCAAGTCAAATGGGGTGGAAGCAGGGAGGTTAGCTCAGGGTTTTTGGAATGTAAGCCTAAAACAAGTGTGCAGGACATATTTATTGAATGAATGAAGTCAAAGAGTAGGAAATGCCTTAAAATGATTTTAACTTCCAAGGAAATATATTTTCTGTCTCTGTCTCTGTCTCTGAGATCTATTTTAACGTTATCAACAATTCTTTTCTGCTGTTTGAACCTCAGATCAACAAGTTCATCATAGGTAAGGAGAAACAACAAGTGGAATATTAAAGACTAGTACTTCATAGATACACTCAAGTGGTTAAGGGCTGCACTGAGATTTCACGCTATAGTGAGGACATGATAAAATTTGGGGAGAGGAATGCTTATATTATTCTAGGGAGTATATCCTTTTATCACACAATAATAAGTGAGTTGCGGGTCTGCTTCAGTTTCCTTAAAGGCAGAATACAATGTCTTGAAAATAATGATGCTTAATAAATGTTAAACTATTGAGTTTAAATAATTATTTTCTACTTATAGAGAAAATATAAGTTCCATGAACTAATTTGGCTTAAATATTTGAGGAAGAAAAAAAAATGACCATATTCAGTGACCAGGAATGTAATCAGAAATCATTTTGTTTGAAATTATTATTAACTATATTATTTTTTCAAGAGATATATTTGTTTCTTTAAATGATAATATGCTTGCTTACTAAAAATTTGGCCCCATGGAAATTAGAATAGTTCTATAAGTTAGAACAACAACTAGTTGAATCTAAAAAACTGACTTTAGTAATTAACTGTTAATAAAACTAGCCTATCAAGATGTATCTATTGATTTGTAGGTACATTTGAAGGTTATTTCTATATCTACATAGTCAACAAATCTTAAAATATTTACTGTATGGGAATCCAAAAGTCTCATGCTCATAAAACATTGAAGAATAAAATGCCATTTAAATTATATTGTTTGTAAACAGGATATTTTATACTATCTAGATTACCTCATAAGGGGAAAATACTTATAAGAGAAAAATGCTCACTATTAGGATAGTATATCTTCTGTGAATATACATGTAAGACTTTGTAAATGAGGGCCTTTTTCATCCAGCAATATTGTTCAGATTAGTGATCATATTAAAAAGAAACATAATGCACTAAAGGTCAGCCCTCTTCTAGTGGCCTAAAGGACCTTCACTTTCTTGACTAACCTAAAATATATATGTTAGCATTTTCCCCAAATGCATTTGCTTCTCCCAAAGTGTGAGATGTTCATATGCTAGTGTTCTTTAGAGTAAGCTAGCTGTCATTTATCTTGGGAATGTGTGCCTTGAATGAGGAATCACTCCTGGCCCCCAATTGGATTTGGTCACAGTCATTTTTAATTTCTGTTGACCCTAAAGTAACATGGAAGTAAAAGAGTAAAAATAGTTGTGCTCAAAAGTTTTATCTCTAAGCATTGAATTGGTGATTAGAAACTTCAGATATTGACATACGGAAATTGAGAATTGACTATGGAAAAGAGAACCCAACCACAATCTGGATTATTTGTCTAAATGCTTTGGGTTTGGCAAAAACTAAAATTCTTGTTGCCAAGCCCCTTTCCTCTTAATTTTTAAAAGTCCTGTGTGCTTCAAGGGAAATTTAATCCACATGTTTCTGATTCATTTGCACTTAAGTTGTCAAACTGTTTAGTAATCACAAGTCTCTATCTTCCCCTTTCCACAGAAAGTTGAATTTCTTTCAAGTGTACATAAACAATAACCACTAAGAAGAATGAATTGAATCTAAAATTCAAAAATCAAGGATGGGCAAAAATGTGTGTATCTCACCTGCTCTTGGGAGAGAAAAAAGATTTTAGACTCTTGCTCCTGACTCAAACTTTTTGTTGTAGACTTTCACTTGCCCTTGGAAATATGTTAGTCATCTCTCCAAGTAAAAGTAATTTTATTTATTTATTTTTAAGTAAGTGTTTAGAGTTCAGAATACACAGTAGAAGGTGCTAAATGACAAACAAAGCAGGATTATTACAATTCTTTAAAACTGTAAGTGAATATGACTGACTAATAAGAGAATTTTATTTTATAACAAAAACAAACTTATTTTAAATTTTATAACTCCCACAATTAATTTTATTTACAACTACCACCTCTTTATCTCTTTGATGCGAGTTTAACAAAGCAAATGTCAAACTTTCCTTCTAAAAAATACTTTATCTAAAATTAGTTTATGTTACAAATAAGAGAAATTTACTGGAGAAAATAAACACAATATTTTAAAAGCTTGTTCTGTCTCTGAAAGTAGCTGAGGATTTGTTATATTTACATATTTTACTTATAAAACATTTTGTAATAAGAGATCAAATGCTGAAGTATACTATAATAGAATGTCCTATTTGGGAACATTAAGAACTTTTGTTTTATGGGAACTGACAATAGCTACTTCCATTTGGATATCTAAGGAAATGCTAATTCCGAACACTTCCTCCTTTATCAGGAGATCAACCATTTGAACCAGTTATTATCACTTACCCAGTAAAACTCAATCTGTTGTGCTAATTAGTTATATAAACACATTTTATAATTGTGGAGACAAAGCAGAAGTAGGCAGTTGGGTAGGTGAGAAAAGATCAAAGATCTTCCTTAATAAATTGTTAAGCTAATTAGTGTTTGTCTTGTAGGGCTTCTCCAGGGGGTCTTTTAAATCCAAGCTTGGGAAAACCTGCTTTAGAGAATAAGGAAGCTTTGGCTGAAACAAATTTTGCCAAGTTCCCAAAACTGACTTAAGTGAGAGAAAAAGGACTACTACTACTAAAAAAAAAAATGGGGGAGGGAGGAGTGGTAAAAAGATCTATGAATTTCTCTTGAGGACACTGTACTCTGATTTTTTTTTTTTAATGACACTTAAAAAAAAAATTAGAGATAGAGGAAGGAAGAGGGAGAGAAAGAGAGAGAAACATCTACGGAACCTAAGCCTGGGTATGTGCCCTGACTGGAAATCAAACTTGTGACTTCTCAGTGTATGGGCAATGCTCTAACCAACTGAGCCACACTGGCTATGGTGATGACGGTGTACTTTTAAGACTAAAATGTGGAAAAGGACTATCAGATCACATGTAGCTTATTTTTAGGCTAGGGGAAAAAAATAAAAAGCTTTCCCTAGCCCCCTCTCTCTCCAATAATATTGTGTATTGCTTGCTTTGAAAATAATCAATATACTATAGTGTTTATAGTTCTCAAAAATATTATTAAAAGCTAATTGACTTTTAAAAAGTCTTTATCCTGTTGGAAGTATGATCTATGTCCCCAGTTTCTCCTATGGACCGCTTCTAGCCCACCCCCAACCCTGTACCTCTATTGTCTGTGTCCATGGGTAATGCTTATATACATACCAGAGGCTTGGTGCACAGAATTTATGCACTGATAGGGTCCCTAGGCCTGTGATCAGGGCTGATCAGGTTCCCTGCCTCCCCGCCTCCTCCTTCCCTTGTTCCCTCAGTGCCCTACTGCTGCTGGTGGTCACCCACTATGTTCCGCGTCACCCCCTCCCCCTCATGGTCAGTGCACATCATGGAGAGCAATCCAACTCCCATTCTCTCGGTCGAACTCCCAAAGGGACACTTTGCATATTAGCTAGCTAGCTAGATAGATAGATAGATAGATAGATAGATAGATAGATAGATAGATGATAGATAGATAGATAAGTTCTTTGGTTGATCTCTACCCACCCACACCTTCCCTCTCAGATTCCACAGTCTGTTCCATGCTTCTATGTCTCTGGATCTATTTTGCTCATCAGTTTACTTTGTTCATTAGATTCCACATATGAATGAGATCCTGTGATGCCTGTCTTCCTCTAACTAGCTGATTTCACTTAGCATCAACTGAATTTTGAAAGACAAAGTACTCCAGGCAGTGCTCCACTCCCCACCAACATTACTTACCTACCTTATTTTCCCCTACCTTATCCTCCTTCATGGCACTTTCCACCTTCCACCACATTGTATAATTTACTCATCTGTAGTCTTTTGTTATCTCTTCCAATTAGAAAGGCCATGAAGGCAGTGAGTTTTGCCTATTTGTTTCCACTGATTTGTTCAATGACTAACTGGATGAAAAAATGAAAATAGTAATTTTCAAAACATTTTGGAAGCAACATGATATAAAATGGGGTTATGATATGAAGTGGCCTTGAGCAATTAACTTAATCTTTCCAAATTCCACTTCCTCACACATACACATGGTTATTATTATCTACCTTTAAGTGTTGTGTCACAATCAGAGATGATTTGTATAAATTGGCCAGCAGTGTCCAGCATTTAGCAAATGCTCAGTAAATTGCAGTTATTGTTTTATTGTTACTATCTTCAGTATTTTTTTTTCTTTGCTCTTTGGCAAGTCAACTCATATTAAGACTCTTTGGTTTAGTATAATTTCTCTTTGCTTTTTACTTTGCTCCTTTTTTTCCACTTTGTTTTAAGCTTGAGTTATATTTTCTTAGATCTGTAGTATCTTCTTATGACTAGTCATCTTAAGTGTTCTTCATTTGTTCCTTTTTCTGGCACCCTGCTTGTTTCTCAAGTACCCAGTTGTTATATTATAGTAAACTTGAAAATATCTTTTTTTTTAACCTATTTTTAAGTAATATGTAAAAAAAAATAGTAATATGTGGCCATTGTAGCAAATTTTAAAAAATAGGGACAGCAAAAGGAAAAAGGAAAAATAACTGGTAACCTCACTATGTACAACTTTTTTCTAGCATAGGTAATTATTATCACAAAAAGATATAGTATACATATATAGTATATTATCCATTTTTAAATTTATAACTTAATAGAAATATATTTTCCTATTATTAACAGAAAAGCATAAATTTAATGATACAGTATGTCACTGTCTATTAAAGCAATTCTTTGTCTGCAAATGAAATGGAAAATCTATATATTTGAGCAACAATTAAAGATGCAAATACTATCAAGTGAGACCTATGATTGCAGTTTTACCAGATCTATGATTCTGTTTGTCTTGCCACTGTGGGAATAAATGAATTGACAATTGCTCCCTTTTAGTCCCTATCCCTTTAAGTGTCATTATTACCTAGGCTCAGATTTGCCAAGTTAGTGTTCTCCAAAATGTGGATCCCCTGTATCATAATGAACTAGAGCACTGGTTATAAAGGCAGATTCCTGAATCCTACCCTAGGACTGTTGATACAGAATATCTAAATTTAGACCACAAGAAAGTTTGAAAACAACAGTGGGGTGGGTTCAGCAACCAACTCAATACTGTATATCTGCCGATAGAATAAGTATATAACAAATGTGTGGAGTTAATGTACCAGGAAGAAAGATAGAATAAGGGGGTGGGGGAATCTGTGTTTTCATAAAGCCTATGGTATTTTCCTTTATGTTTAGTGGATGGTGAGAATCTGGTGAGGTTAAAGAAGTTATGTGTGAAGGACCGTTGTTTTGTGTGTGGAAACTATTTCATTGGGCAATTCTAATCAAGAGAAGAAAAACTATAGGTGTATAAAAGTTTCTTTTCACTGCTTGGACTCTATACAGGGTGGCATCTTTTGAGACTCCAGTGAAAGTTATTAAGGAAGACGCCCATGCACACTGATTAAAAACAAAAGCTAACGTACTAAAGGTGTCCCCTTCTGTGTTTTTGGTATGCAGCAAGGCTTTCAGAGATGCCAAAGTTTGCTTGGGTATTAGTCAATCTGTGAATGCATTCATTATACCACTCTGTCTAATCAACCCGATGGAACGAAAACCAACCTTTAATTTTCTCTTTTTGCAGGAAGATGTGAAAATTAATATGGCATGTAGGTGCTGTTGGTTCCAATTAAAATCAATATCTGTCCTGATTTGTGCCTCTTGTCTCTATGACAGCAAGGGGGCTGGCTAAGGGGATACATCTGCTCTTCTCTCCCAAAGGGGCTCCAAACAAGTGAATGACCTGCAGTGTTTATTATTAAGTTTTCAAAGGGAAAGTTGTTTTGGTCTAATTGAAGCAATAATACGAGAGAGGTTATTCCTGGTCAGTTCCCTGCTGTTTTCATTCTGGAGAATATATTCCAGGTGTTTGCTGTGCAGCACTACAGTCCAGCATGGCCTTCCCCTGAGCTTAGGCTTCGAGTGCCATGGAGCAATAAAGTAGCACGGGGAGGTGAAGCCAGTTTGAGTGTTTCAGAGACACATTTTTAGTTACCTTCATGGTACACCAGATGGTTATTGACCACATTCATAGTCAAAGTTCTAGTTACCTTGGAATAAAGCAATGGGTCTTCATAAGGATCTAATATATTAAAGAACACATTCTTTTATTTCTTTTTGCTCTAAAGAGTAGCTGTAATGCAATGCCACTGTGCTTTGCCTTTAAAATAAATGTATTTGTTCTTCACCTCAGCTAAATGAAGAAACACATTTTAAAATCTCTCAAGTCAAAATATTAGCCACTATTAATTCATAACTGCTTATTTTATTTCTTTGATTTTGAAAAAAATATTCTAATTTCATGATTTCTAAATATCCTTGACAATATCTTTTTCAAGGGGGGTGTTTCAAATACTCCCAAAATGTGACAAACAATATCAAGGATTAGTGGTTAAGGATATAGACTCTGAATCTGGGTTTTGGATATAAATGTAAATATATAGTACATGATATTTGGCTCAGGCATAGATGACTAGATATTTCTAATAAAGAATAAAGCTTGTCACAAACAGTTTGGGAATTTTAGAGATGACCCTCTACTTATTAGCTAGCAAAATAGGTGGCATACTTTTATGTTACTTTGAGATATTATTTCCCAACATTACAAAATTGAAAGCAATATATTAACCAAGGGAAGTTAATCTTCATTTTAAGATTTTTATTTATTTTTTGGTAGGCAATATTTATTCAAGATACTTTCATTTCAGCTGCATTCCCAGGTAACCCATTATCGGTAAGCACAGAAACAAAAGACTATTCTAAAGTTGAAATTCAACTTCTTCCTGGTCCCAAATGGAATTTTGGACCTTGGTTTTGCTTATTTTCATCTGTGAACCTAATATGAACCCACAGACCAAAATAGTCACATTAAGAATATGGGCTGGATTTCAGGCTAATCAGGGGAAATGCCTGGGGAGGGTGGTGGTGGTGGTCACCCGCTTAATCACGCAGACTTTTTGAGTCCAGGATACTTCCAGAGCCTGAGTGGTAGCGATTTGTCAGTTCACATTCCCAGATGTGCGAGTCAAAGGGTCTAGCACTGAATGTCCTCCAAGGCGTGGCTCTGGGCTGGGGGTTGCTTTGCCTCTTCGGAAAGAGAATAATGAGTGACAGTCGGTGTCAAGGGTATCATATTTATAAAGCACTTTGGGTTCTTTGGATGATATTCAAAGTGCTATGCAAGATTTACTTATGTATTTTCACTAACCTCAAGGAGAGGGCAGAATCCCAGTCCAGTGGCTGTGAATCAGGCAAAGGGAGCTGACACGTGCATTCCTCTCATTATTCTTTCCCTGACCCGCCAAATACCACACACATAGCAACGGTCAATTACAGGGGAGCAGGTGAGGTGTGCAAATTAACACAGGAGAAAAGTGGTGAAAGTTGGGAGGGGGGGCTGAGAATTGAAAAGAGGATGGAGGGGAGGGCTGGCTGGTTGGGAAGGAAAACCACAATGTCACTCAATAAACATGACACTTAATAAAAGAAGATTTAAATTCTTGAATAGGAAACAAAAGAAAAAAACCCATGTGATTCCATTCTGAGTATTCCCAAAAAGTGTGTGATGTTCTTGTCCTCCATTTGAGGAGATTTGTCCCAAAACAAAGAAGTTTCCTTTTTGAATATGCAGCTAAAGAAAGAAATAAGTCAAATTGTTTGTAACAACAAACAATAGCATAACTTTATTCTATTTCAGGGAGTCATTGTTGATAGAGATTATGCCTAGGCTATCTGGATTGTTAAAGGCTGTAGTCATATTGCAGAACTAATTCTTTGTTATTATTTAATAGTCATAGAAGAACTTTCAGAGATGAGGGTGAACAAGAAGGAAAGTATCTGTTACAGCCCTTGTCTTTTGTAAAACCTCACAGCAGGTGATGCCAAAAATGTAGCAGTCACTGCCAATCTTAATAGACATTAATACCAAGCTTTACTATACAATGTAAAATTTATTGTACTTCCAAAGCTAGCATCTTCTCTGATTATTTCAATGAGATAATTGGGCAAATTATAAAGATCAACTCCTGGGTGTTTATTGTTCTATGGTTCAAGATGTGATTAACTTCAAAAACTATTTCTAAAATGAAATTTCAAGGTACATTTTGAAAGATCCTTTGTTCTGCATAAGAGAGCTACATTTTAAAAATCTTCACCCAAGAATATGTTTATTGAATTTTTTTTGAGACGGGGGGAGGGGAGAGAGAGAAACATCAATCAATTGCCTCCCATTTTCACCCTGACCTGATCGAACCTGACCAGGTCAAACCTGAAACCTAGGTATGTTCCCTGACCAGGAATCAAACCCTAAACCTTTTGATATATGGGATGATGCTTCAAACAACTGAGTCACCCAGCCAGAGCAAGAGAGCTACACTTTTAATAATTAGAGGATAAAATGCATGTAGTGTCAAACCTGCAGATTATAAGTTATTTTTCTTTTTATTATTAAAACATTTTTCAAGCTCATGAAAAAAACCTGAGTAGAAATGAGCTTTAATTGTCAATTTATTGGAGATATTTCGAAGAGATTTATAGTTGATAGGATGTGAGATAAAAGGTCATTTACACAATTGTTCTTCAAGATACAAAGGTAACTTTAAAATATTTATCTCCTCACAACACATCAGGCATGACAAATTATCCTTTTTTTTCTTTCATTAAGAAAACTGAGTAATAAACTGCTATATTCATTGCCAAATAAAAAGCTTTGATCTCCTGAATTTGTAACTGTTTTTTAATCATGAAGTTTTTAAGAAGCTGCTGTGGTTTGTCACTGCTTTAACAATTTGTTGAAGATGTAGTGGCCTGAACAAAAAAAAAAATTAATATACATTCGATGATCAGTGCTGGGCTGTATACTAAAGCACTAGTTTAATATCATAATGTGGGTTTATGGCTTTGCCATCTTAATATTCAGAGTAACTGTTGTTCTTAGGTTTGTGGGTATATGGGTGACTGGCCCAGCTTGATTGCTATAGATAATTTTTGAGCAGAGGTTGTGGGGCAGGGTCAGCTAGCACAGGGAAAACTGTCCTTGAATTAATACAGAGGATATCACTATCATTTTTGTAGCAACTACTGGTATCCGTACCTTATCGTCACATTTACATTTTTCAAAGATTTTGTAGCATCCCTTTTGTATTTTTTGTTGTTGTTTGTTTGCTTGCTTGCTTGTTTTTTTGTTTTGTATGTGTCCCACAATGGGGACTAAGCCTGAAACCCCGGCATGTGGCCTGACTTGGAATCGAAAGGAGATCAAACCTCATAAGTTCAATTGTCTTCTCTAAGGTCACACACAAAGTACATGAGTACTAAGGGCTCAATACCAGTAATCATAATTTTCTCTGTGACCCCATGCAGTCTTAATTGATGTATCTTATTTGATCTTCATAATAATCATGTGATGTAGGAATTGCTGTCTATAGTTCTTTTATAAGGAGGAAACATGGCTTCAAGGAGTTTCATGATACTCCATCCAGAGGCTCAAAGCTTATGAAGATCAAAATTTGATTTGGTACCCAGTCCATGCTCCATATTTTGAGTCATTAAGGCTTACAGTTACATTTCTACCAAGAAACATCTGGGCTATTTCATTTTACCTGTGTGTTATCGGTGAAGGTTTTATTGGAATTACTATTAGCTAAATCTCTTACAGATCCATAGTGCTAACATGGTTTTTGTTAAGTTATAACTTTCAGTGGGCTGAAAGATTTTATTATTTTGCTAATTTTGCATGATAGTTTTTAAAGGATGAGCTAAGTTATTTTGCTTATGATTTTATTTGAGTTCCTAGATTGGAAGCTATTGTTCTAAAAAGAAACTGTATAAAATGCTCCACCTTTGTATTTCAACTACTCTTTTGATACATTTTTCCTTTTGTGTCCCAAATATTCCAAATTGTTTATCTTTTCTGGCAATGTGAGAATCCTTGCAACTCCCAATAAAAACTTTAAGCTATTCTGATCTCCTGCTTATCTCACTGTTTACTCTTGATTTATTCATTCTATAAATATTTATTGAGCATCTTATTTGTGGCAGGCACTGTTCCAAGAGCTGGGGAAAGAGTATTGAAAAATAGAAAAAGCTTATGTCTCTAGTTAGCTTATGTTCAATGTACAAAAAAATGTATGACATGTCAGGTATGAAACTGTATAGGGTAAAAAATGAAGCTGAGGAAGACTAAGCGGTGTTAAGGTAGGAAGGATTGCTCTTTTATACACAGTGGTCAAGGAAGGTTTCTATGGAGACATTTCAGGAACAAGTTTCATAGAGATTTAAAGAAACAGCAAATTGAAAGGCCTGTACATGGCATGGTCAAGGTATAGAAAAACATGGGGAGAGTGGAGAAGTCAAAGGGAGCTAGGACTTAGAAAACCTTGTGGACCATGTTTAGGATGAGTGACATACGGTGTCATTACAAGGTTCAGAGTAGAGGGATACATAAAAAATAAAATGTTATATTTCAAATATTTTGACCACTATGTGATAATTATTTGGAAGGCTCAAAGTAGAAGAAGCAGAGAGACTAGTTAGGAAATGATTGAAGAAAAATCCTTGCCATAAATGATGGCTTAGGTAAAGAGAGGTTATCAAATTTTGATCATATTTTGATGGTAAAGATGAGAGCATTTATACAAAGATTGAATGTAGAGTGTCAAAAAGAAATAAGAAATACAGAAAGCTTGTATGATTTTTGTTCTGAAAATCTAAAAAGATAGCATTGTCCTTTACTCGAAAAAAAAATGTTAAAGGGACGTTTTGATGGCAAGAATCAGAAATTTGTCCTTTGAGAGCTTATGTCTGAGATGCCTATGCATAGAGGAAAATCTTGAGAAGGCAGTTGGATTATAAATATCAAGATTAGAGAGGAATTCATAAATGGAAATTATTACTGGGGACTATTCAGACTCAGGAGCTTGCCAAGGGAGTAAGGAAAAATACAGAAGTTAGAGGATTAAGCCTGTTTGTTAAAATATCAGGGAGATAAGGAAGAGTTAGTGAGAGCTTGAGGAAGGAATGGCCAGTAACGAAAGAAGAGTGTACTGTCTCAGAAGCCAAATGAAGACAGAATTGTAAGGAACACGTAATTAACTGGATCTGCCTTTTTATTTGCCTTTTAATCAAACACGATGCCAAAAGATTGGTTCAAAATAAATGTCAAAATCATGTTAAATAGGATTACAATTTTTAAAAAATTGCCTACTAAAAGTATTAATGGGAGATTTATCTAAAGTTCTCTGTTCACAGAATTGCTGTTTGTATTAGTTCTTTTCCACATGCTGGTTGAGCATTCTCATATATAGCTAATATGGAATAAGTCAATAATTCTGCATTTTTCCTAGGAAGGCAATATGGTAAATTATATAAGGAACACAGGCTTTGGAAAAAGGGCAGCCTGTGTGTGAACCTAGTTTCTAAGCACCGATGAAGCAGTGAGACCTTGGTTAATTTGCTTTATTTCTTTAAGGCTCACTCTCTTTCTCCTAAAATGGCGATATTAATATCTATTTCTGAGAATTATACCAAAAATTAAAATTTAAGATATAGGTAAAGTGCCTAAGACATTGTAAACACTTATTATTCACCTCAAATTCCTTTTAAATAAATGTTTTGCTTTAAAAGAGTTGCACTTCATATTAGCATCTTCCATGCAGATTTATATTGAACTATTTGTTTGGTGCCATATATAGTTTTTATAGCTCATGGGTTTTAAAAGTTTTTAAAAAGTTTCGTATTTAAAAGTTTTAATTGATACTTTACTTTCTCCCAGTTTCAACTCTAGGATAGATAAATAAATAAGCATAATATCTCTTCTGACTCTTCTCTCATGAGCCATTCTGGCAACGTCTGGCAACCTGAGAGGAGTAACTTTGTCTCCCTGAGATTTTCCTCAATTCAGCTGGAAGATGTGAGTAAGAAAGACCTCCCTGAAACAGCTGTTGCCTGCAAGTTGAGCAGAATTCTCTGAAGAGAATGAATTTTTTAAACATAAGTAAAATGATTTTATGACCATTTTTTAAACTGCTCTGTGTATATGCTCTCTAATCACTCTTTAGTGCAGACTCCAGTGAATAAGGAACCTGAGTTATCCATCTGATCTCAATCTCACAAAGCAATTGCTTTTTGAATTCAGATGATGGATCTATAATCCATTATGCAATGAAAGAAAATTCATCTTCAGAAGAAACCTGAATGAAGACAAGATTCTAATTAGATGCTATTTGCTTTTTATGGAGCTTTCTTGTCCCTGGAGTGAAAAAGTTCCATTGTCACCAAGACACTCTATCATTCAATTGGTGTCCTTGCCCGCTCCTGGCCCCAAGCACACAGTCCAGTGGGGACTAGGTCTGGACTGCTTGGAGCTCTTAATGTGGAGCCTTTGTCAACGAAAGATATAGATTTGGTTATGCTCAAAATGCTTCTTCTATCTCCTAAGGGGTTGACCTTACTGCTTCCAGAGTACTTTAACCACAGAGATAAAAGATAACGAAGCTAAAAATTCTAAAGTGGATTTCAAGCATGGAAGAGAGAAATGTTCCCTTTCTAATCTAGGTTAGACTAGAAATAAAGGGAGGGGGGGAGAATGAAACCTTCATTGAAAAAGAAGCAAAGGACTACTCTAACCTTCGACTTTCAGTAGCTTAATTGGAATCCACATAGTTTACTTGCGATGCATTAGAAAATTAGAATGGGCAGGTCTATTCGGGATGGGTGATTTTTCCTGTGATTTAATATATTATTATTTAAGCATTTTCTAAATTATAATCAATGTGTTATAATGAAAACATGGTTTGATAATTAGTCCATAGGAAATATTTCACTAGGGAGCAAGGAAGTAATTTATTAGAGATTAGGGTATTTCCTTGAATTTTAAATAAGAGGGTCTGTGCCTTTCCTTAAACACTAAATAGAATTAGAATACACATTTTGCATTTATTCTAGCCATATGTTTATTTCATTTAAAATGCCTATTGAGTTCTTGCCATGTGCAAAACTCTGTTCTAGACACTGGGGATTATAACAATGAACAAAAAATGATATTCATAAACGGAGTTCAGTTCTGGTTGGTTTGGTCAAAGCCTTAAGTAAACTAAGAAAAGGAGAGAGAGAGAAAATGTGTTGCAAGACAGAATTAGGTGAACAAATTAAGGTACACTAAAGAAAAAATCATTCATAATTATTGATTGGCTACTACATGAAAGGCTATTGCTATTTGAATTGCATAAAATATGTTTAAACAAGGATAAAATGGGATATTTATGGTAAATGGAACAACTGAAGCAAAGCTATAAAGTTGTGAAATTTGTTTGGGAAGTAAAGAATTAACTTGGGTAGCCAGAGCATAGGGTCCATAGAAGGGTAAATAAGAAAAGAGATTGGAATAGTAACCTAGAAATATCTGAATGCCAACAGAGGAGTCACAATTTTATCCCATAGCATTGGCAAGTCATTTGGGGGAGGGTGTATATAGTTATGGTTAAGAAGAGATCATTAGGACTATAAATTAATGCATCAGTGGAAATGTAATTCACTGTGTTGGCCCTAAATAATGAAGCATACTTTTTTATTTTGGTTCAGTCTGCTGAGTTCTTCATTCATCTTAAAATTTCAAACGGAATTTAACATTCTTTCCTAACATTTAAAAATCCAATAAAGATATAAATACCATTGGCAAAGTGTTCTATAGAATGTTTAGATACAGTTGGCATCTTGTCTCTTCAGCATTTGACTCTTCTACAGCCTCTGTCTTTCCCAGTTTGGCTCACTGATTTTCCTACCAAGAGAATATCCTACCCTTCATCTTCAATACATCCTAAAATAAAATAAGCCTTACGACTCACATTTTCTTTATCTGCTGAAATTTAGTATTTTTTGGAGAGAGGTCTTTGTGCTTATTACTGGGCTCTCTGTCTGCCAACCACACCCAGAAAACAGTTCCTTATGATGGCATTGACCCAGGAAGGGTATCACCAGTTGCTCTTCCCCTACCAGCCTTGGAATTAATCCCACTCCTAAAACCCACTCCAATGCCCATGGCCTTGCTGCCTACAAGCAAAGGGATCTTGCTTGTCTATCACTCCACCTCATTTGTAATTCCCACCCAAATCCCGTTGCTAAGAGTTGTCTGAGTACATCCACAGCCAATCTCTGCAGCTGCGAGAGTTCTCTGATCCTCTTTGCCTAGTGGGTAACATCTCCTGTCAAATCTCAGATTTCTTTTTCTTTTTGCATCTTTCCATTGTTGTTAGGTGCCATTGTACCTCACATATAAATGCTATAACTAACAATCAGTGCAACTGTAGAATCTCCTAAAATACAGAAAAGTAGAAATTCTTTCACAGAACATCAACAAAATATGAACTTTTGCACTCCATGAATTAACATGATGATCAAAAGCTGTTTAGTCTGCATTTAAACTTGAAGGAATCAGAAGCATAATGCTTTCCTTTAACTAAAACAGGCAAGTAAACATCTGCACTGCTCTATTCTATAACAGGCTCTGTGTTGAGGTGACTTATTTCTCCTCATGCCCTGTCATCACTTTACTTCCCGGCCAGAGTTCAAATTGTACTTAATCACATGAACAAGCCTGGAATGCAAACAGAAAAAGAAGGAAAACACATCAATTGATTGTTGATTGGTCTGCTGGCTAATCTCACAGCAAAAGCAGGTCTCTCTCACTTTATAAACACCTAATTTATGTCTTCCAGTGAGTCAGAAAGGTCCAGAGGAACAGTATAATGGAAGAAAACAAAAATTTAAGAACAATTTTTTAAACTTTTTATCTTAATTTTATTTTTTATCTGAGTTAACTAACTGATTTTAAGAGCTTAAATTCTACAGCATATGCTGGACTAACGAAGTGTTGCAGTTCCCAAACCTGATGGATCATGGGTCCCTCCCACCCTCTGGAATGAACATCTCCCAGTGATAGTGCCCTGGCAGCTGTGTTTTTAATAAGCTCCTCAGTGACATGAATGATTGTTATACTATAACGCACTGATGCCAATATAAAAATGTTAAAGTAATATTGTTTTTATTATATATCTATTCTTTTTTTTAATCCTCACCTGAGGATATATTTTCATTGATACTTTAGAGAGAGGGGAAGCACACACACATGTGATAGATTGATAGGGAGGGAGATAGATAAAGAAACATTTATGTGAAAAAGAAACATTGATTGGTTGCTTCCCTGCTTGGGGATCAAACCTGAAAGCAAGTTATATGCCCTGGCCTGGAATTAGTGTATGGACCAATGACACTCCAATTAACTGAACCACCCAGCCAGGCTTCTTCTTATATATTTTCATTGATGGCTTCCTTTTGGAGTTTTATTTTATAATCAGGATAGTCTTTACAAACAAATCAATTGTGTTGATTGTCAAAGCTGGTTTGGTTCAGTGGATAGAGCTTCGGCCTGCAGACTGAAGGATTCTGGGTTCGATTCCAATCAAGAGCACATGCTCAGATTGTGAGCTCAATCCCTAGTAGGGGGCATGCAGGAGGCAGCTGATAAATGATTTTCTCTTATCATTGATGTTTCAAGATAGAAAATCTTTCTTTCCCTTTTTCTCTGAAATCAATAAAAAAATATATTTTTAAAAATTGTGTTGATTATTGATTTGCTTTTAAATCATATTTTCTACTTCTTAAGAAGAAAAAAAAGAAATATTTACCAAGTCTGAGTTTTGGACAGTGAGAGAAGTTAGAGAGAAATGTGAATGAGGAAAGTTGATGAGGGAACAGGAGATGTTTGCCAGCATTTGCAGAAATCAGCAGTTTTTCTTTTTCTTTAAAATAGCAGGTTTTGGCTAGGGGAATTGGTAAACCAGGAACTTTACATTTAGCAGTTACTACAATACTTGTTAAAATTTGTACATGTTAGCCCTGACCAGTTTGGCTCAGTGGGGTAGAGCGTCAGCCTGTGGACTCAAGAGTCTCAGGTTCGATTCTGGTCAAGGGCATATACTTTAGTTGCAGGCACATACCCAGTAGGAGTGTGTAGGAGGCAGATGATCAATGTTTCTCTCTCATTGATGTTTCTAACTCTCTATCCCTTGCCCTTCCTCTCTGTAAAATATCAATAAAATATATATATATATATATATATATATATATATATATATATATATATATATTTAAATTTGTACATGTTATAGGCAGAGTATTCAGTCTATGTCTCATTTAAAAAGTCAATATCATGATCTTGATTGTCGTCATTTTTCAGTTTTTTAAAGTTCTAATATAATAATATAAATTGGAAAGTCCTAATAAAAATTTCAGAGTATACTATTTGTTCACTGATCTCACCAGATATTGACACCAGGAGAGATGAAGATAGGCAGGTGGCAGTTCGGGTGAAAGGAGGAAAGTTTTAGTAAAAACTTACCCCTGAAGTGGAGACATGGCTGTGAATACCATTTGAAGGATTCTGCTTCAGAACTTGTCCATGTGAGTCATTTAAAGCCAGTAATACAAACAAAAAGAATGAAGAGACATAGTCTTCCAGACTAGGCCATGTACTTTGTAACACAAAGAGAAAAAAATGGTATTCCCATTGAGTAGGCCCCTGGTATTTAAAACAGAATTTTAAGTCCTCTCACTGAAAAAGCCCAAGAGGTTGCATAGATAGTCTCATCATACCTTAACACTTCACCACAACTGCAAACTAAGCAAGGTTAAGATCAGTCTCAGAAGGACATTTAAGGCCTGCCTAATTATATTATTTTAGTTTTTCACAGCCCTTGGTGCAAGATAAATTTCCTACCTATTTAATTTAAATCATCTCTCTAGAACATTAGCTTATTTTTCCTTATACTCCCTCATGGAGATGGAGACCAGCTGGTCAACAGCCCCCTCAATGGTATTTATGACTCTACTATATTTTGTTTTAAAACTCAAGGACTCTAAGCAAAAGTTTTCAGAAAGTTTTACCTTTTTTTCAGGATTTATTTTTTTTATATATATAAATACTTGCTGATATAAAAATGGAAGCATCGTGAATAGATGTACACAAGACTGTTTATCATTTGATAAAATTTGGCTCTATTTAGCTAAATTTCAACATATTAAAAAAACAATTAAAATATGTACAGTTCTTTTGAATTGACATTTAAATATTAATATTAATGATTAAAAAGGCCTGTGGAGTCCAAACATTGGGCAGTTAGCCCATCTGTTGCACACTTGAATTTCTAATTGGGTACAAAGAGTTTCTAGACAAATTGCTTTGTCATTTGGAAATACAATGAACAGATCATTGGTCTTTTGTCTCCTTCCCTTCTTCTCTTTCACTCTTTTCTCTCAGTTATGGTGATTTTCTATTTTTTGTATTATTTCTGATAATCTTGTTACTTTATTCACCTCTTTATGACTTAAAAGACCACTATTTATTGATATTTCCCTCCTTATCCTATGCTTTAGGAAAGGCTTAATTGCCTTATCTTTTGACTCCTAAAAAAATAATAGTGCCTAAACTGGACATGTCGATAAACATCTATTTATATATAAAAGGCACACTATGCTGTGTCCCACAGTCTGGCCAGTTGCTATTATGCACACTGACCACCAGGGGGCAGGCACTCGATGCAGGAGCTGCTGTGATGCACACAGAGAAGGCACCAAGGTTCTGGTGCCGACAAAGCAACACTCAGCTTTCTCCAAGTGGGACACAGGCCTTGTCACTACCCCAGAGCAACAGCCTATTAAATCACAGCTGATGATGTGAAGACCCCAAGGCACAAAATGAGGCCCACAGCCCAGCCCAGCCCTGAAACAGTTGCTGTGGGCACCAGGTAATGACATCACATAGCAATGCCTGGCTTCCTCTCCCTAGAGATGACTAGCCTCCTTACAGTTTCTGCAGCCCAGGAACACAACTTGCTTTATTGCCAGGTGCAAACATTTCACACTTTAACCAAATGTCTGGGAATCGTTTTCCCATGCCTCATCTCATTTGATCCTCACTGAAGTCCTGGAGTGGGTAGATAGGAGGCTCAGTGGAAACCTATTTTCTTTTTATTAGTCGGAAAACAGAAATTTAGAAAGCTTAGAAACTTGACCCAACTGAAAAGAAGTAAGAAATGGTGAACCTTGAAAATTACTTCAAGTTTTTTCACTGTACAGAATATAGTCAAACACTGCTGCAATTAAATACTTTACCCTTTGTTCTCACTGCATGATCTACAATAATAATCTCTTCATGCTGATATTTATTGCTGTGTTGCTGACAATTACCTGAAAGAGAAGTTGGGGTGCTTCACTGGGCTGGAAAAAGTTTAGCTTCATCAGAAAGCAGGTCTAACTAATTAAGCAATTCTATTCTATATATATAAAAGGCTAAGTTGACTTGTGCATGCTTGACAGATATGTATATAAACCTCTCGCTGGTGCCAATCACATGCATGTTTTGATCTGTCATTATCAATTGTGAATTTGGTTGACACTTTTATTATAGAGAAAGGGCTAAGAGCAATATTAAAATATTTCTTCTAATTAATTTCCTTTCAATGTGCATGAGTTCATGCACTGGCCCGCTAGTTAAAAATAAAATAATAGTTTTCTTTTATAGTTATTAAGGAAAATAAAAGGAAGCTGGAGTTAAACTTAATCATTAGGTGATAAAAAACAAACCCTAATGCTATGCTTTTGGAAGTATACATCTCCATCTGATCTTGCAAAGATGGAGGTAGAGGCTTCCCCTCTTTCCTTTATCTCTACCTGTACCATTAATAAAATATTTTTCTGGGGACTGAGGATACAAGGAAATAGGAGATCTTTATTTCTTTGAGTAATGGAATCATAGGAGGGGAAAGAAGTATAACTTGTTCTGGCTTTAGAATGGATCAAATCTCAGATGGCCCAAGAAAGACAAGTGAAACCACCTAAGGTAAACAACTGCCTACTTGGGGCCATCAGGAAGGTTACTGTGCTGTGTTAATATTGGTTCTAGGGTTTCCAGGGTAAATTAGTGGGTGACAGCAGCTTCATATCGGTGACAAGAAACCACCTGGGAGGGCTGCTTGTTATGTCAATTCTTCCTAGGTGAATGTTCACTCTTTGCGAAATTATAAATTAATGTGTATATGTATTATATATATAGTGGTTCAAATTTGATATTTTAATAAATTGTAGTAAATGAATGGTGTGCTACATTTTCTAAATAACATCCCTGCCTAAACACAATAGGACATCATGCTGTACTGAGGGATTTCCCCCTCCTCCAAATGGTTATTTAGGAAATGAGCCATAAACTCTATGTGCACAAGTATGCCATAAAAAGCCCATTAACTCAGGTGCAAGTGAAATGGATCTGACTACCACGTGTCTAGCATGCCATCTCAAAAGGTGCCACTTAATAGCATTTCTGACATCACCTTGAGCCCCCCATGAGAAGGAAAATTGAGAAGGGAGAGATCCCCTCTCACCCCCCCCCCCCCCCACACACACACACTCAAGCAGAGTTTTGTCAAAAGCAAGGCAAAGTCAGGATTTAAAAAGCAACAACATGATATATCTTGGTCTTTTTCCAGAATCAGTGAGAGTTCTCGCCAAAAGGCAAGAAACAGTATCTGAAATGTTTGAAAGGCAGGGGGTTGTGCCAGCCCTCATCCACAAGGTTACTTGAGATGGGGATGAGGAGTTTCTGAATGATTGGCATGACTCGTTGCCATTATCTATTAAGGATGGGAGAGCTCACTTGATATGCCTGGCCATTTTATCCAGACCAGAAAGGCAACATTTTTTCATGATTGAGAGTGTGTAAGGTCTGTATAACATAGCTAAGCACAGAATCGCTCTAAATGCAACATTAAGTTTAGTAGAATTTGCTTGACAACAGTCATTGGATGTAAGTCCAGGCCATGGATAATGCACCAGTTATCACACAATTTGGTCTTGATCATCACTCCTTCAGGTCAAATGGCACCATAAGAAAGGATACCTAGTGCTTCTTACCTCTGGATAGGTCACACAAAATGAAACACTGAGCATGGCCAAGCCCTGCTTAATGTGGTAGACACTGAGTTGTGGGGCAAGGTGCACACAATGGCTCATTTGGTAGCAAATTTGATTCATTTTCTCATAAAGCAGATTCTTTCAGGCCCTACAGGAGCCCAGAGGGAGAGCAATCTGGGACAAAGTCAAGAGGAATATGTATAGTTGGTATCCTTGATTGCTTCTGATTTTAATATGAATTCTAGAGGCCCAGTGCACAAAATCATGCATGGGGGTGGGTGTCCCACAGCCCAGCCTGCACCCTCTCACAATCTGGACTGCTGGCTCCCAACCACTCACCTGTCTGCTTGCCTGATTACCCTAATCACTTCTGCCTGCCAGCCTGATCACCCTCTAACCACTCCCCTGCCATCCTGATCAACACTTAACTGCCCGCCCCTGCTGGCCCAGTCAACCCTAACTGCCCTCCCTTGCCAGCGTTTTTGCCCCTAACTGTCCTCCCCTGCAGGCCAGTCACCCCTAATTTCTCTCCTTTACCAGCTTGGTCGCCCCTAACTGCCCTCCCCTACCAGTCTGGTCGTCACTAACTTCCCTCCCCTGCCAACCTGGCTTCCCCCAACTGCCCTCTCCTGCAGCCTTGGTACCCACAACTGCCCTCCCTTGCAGGCCTGGTCCCTCCCAACTGCCCTGCCAGCCTGATCACCCCTAACTGAATTGCCGTCCACCCCACTCCCATATATGTCCTCACCTCCCAGTGTCTTGTGTCCATTGGTTATGCATATATGCTTGCATACAAGTATTTTGGTTGATCTCTTATCTTCCCCCCTCACCACTCCCCAGCCTTCATGCTGTAATTTGACAGTATGTTCGATGCTTCTTTCCTCTGTATCTATTTTTTTGATCATCAGATTATAATGTTCTTTATTATCCATAATTGAGTGAGATTAGGATTAACACAGATAAATATATAAACTAAGAGACAATGAAAAGCTATATTATCCATTATTTTCTACTTAGAACTTCAGGCAAAATTTAGTCTCCTGATGAAAGTTCATATAGGGTGACTAACTTGTCCTAATTAATCCCCATTTTGGAACTGAAAACAGTCCCACATCTAGGGTAACTTCTCAGTCCTTGACAAACCGAGACAATTGGTTACTCTAGTTTATATTGTCAAATTATTATAAAAGGACCAGTAATGCATGTTAGTATTAAAAATAGCTTTTACAAAAAAAAACCAAACTCTTACTGATGTGCTAAAACAATTAAAGTGCATTTTTTCTTTGCTAGTTTCTTGTTTGCAATTTGTAAGCAGCCTCAGAGCCAGAGGTGCCAGAAATCTTCATAAAAGGCCATTCGCCTGCAGTTGTGAGCCAGGTCCAGTAAGAAAGAGCCAGACATGTCCAGGCCAGTTTTGAAAGCTTAAAAGGTTCAGATACTATGGATAAGCTTTGGATAAGCAGCCAACTTCTGGAAGCATATCTGAACTTCCTCCAAATCACAAATCTTTTGAGATTTGCTTCTCTTTAGTCCAAAGCCACTGCAATAGCTGACAGCCTCTTCACAGCTTTACATGAGCAATAATGAATATGAAATTATCGGAGGCTCCAAGTCACGCCATTCCCTCATTGTTTGGATAACAAAGTTCAGAGGTACTGAGGATAATCTCACCAGAGAGACAGAGACCAATTTTTACTTATCATTCTTCTGCTCACTTCCTTTTTAGCTAATTAAACCTTAGTTCTTCACAGGAAATAAAACTTTGCAACCTCCATAATGGTTTTGGCTTGGTAATATTGTATATATCTTTCCCCGGTTTGTCTGGAAAAACAGGAAAAGAGAGGTGCCAGTGTGAAGATCCAGAAGAGAGGGTTATCTTTTAAATTAGCAGATTTTTCATTTGCACGTGGCCAGCGCTCGCTGCGCCATTGGGTCAATAGGAATGTCTGCCCTGGATCTCTGAAAGCTTTAGAGAGACAGGAAGGGCGGTGGGGGAGACATGATAGAGGACCAGGGAGAATTATAAATGTCCCAATAGGCCAAGTAGTAGGCTATGGAGTATGCTGGATAAGAAGCATAATAAGACAAGCCTGTTTTCAGATTTTAAGCATATATAAGCCATATGGGAATCGTCTCTTTCCTTATCACTTTCATGGGGAATGTGAATCCATGTTCACATGTAGACCGTAGCTTACTGTTTCTTGTCTGCTCAAAAGCATAATGGACTAAAGAAGTGAGGAAAGACATTTTGAACTAGGAAAGTCCAAAAAGTTACACTGTGAACTTCATTTCCAAAATAATCGGTAGAAGTTGTTTTATCCTAACAGATTTCTTTTAAAAATGTGAAGAGTGGAGAAAGTAAAGAGAAAGCTAGATTTAATAGATTAATTTTCATACAATTAAACACATTTAATCTATCACTTAGAATTTTACATATGGAATTCAGTAAAAATTAACAAATGTTCCTATAAGATAAACTGCCAAGAGATGTGTTAATTAAACAGATTTGGTGGAATAAATATGCTAAAATTAGAAAGGAACTCAGCTGGAAATAGTACATTTCTTACTCCTACACTTGGGACAACCCTGTGATTTCCACACCCCCCAATGGTCATATTATTCATTAATAAGGATTAATTGTAATTATTTACCGATCATGTGGCTGGAAGTATTTTATTTGTTGATAGTAGCACTTAAGCTTAAAAATATTAGTATCTCAAAATTACTTCATTTTATGCAATTACTGGATTTTGGAAAAGTATTACAGTTGCTTACTCTAAATTGAGTAACAATTGTTATTTAAAGATACTTTAAAAATTTTGCAATAAACTAAATACCTCTTTTATGACATGCCTAAATTACTTCCTAATTTTTTCTATAAATCTATGATTTTATGTATTGTATTTATTAAGAGGGAATCAAATTTAAATAAGTATAAAGTATAGACATTTGTGGCAAAAAAAACAACCACATTATTTTAAAAATTTAAGCCTAGAATAGTGCTTAAAAGCATAAGATAACATCATCTTTTAATAAGAAAAGCAGGAATTCAGATACTTGGATGGTCTAACATATCAACAAAGTCAATCTGGGACTCATGTACAGATGAGTAATCATAAACATCAAGGGTAAAGGAATTATTAATTTCAGATTAAACCAACGTATTTCCTTGACTATAATAATTAAGAGTCAGAGGTATTTGTATCTTAATGATGTTAAATGAGTAATTGCAATGCTTGGGAAATTGTTGGTTTTTTCCAAATGTAAGTATTGATGAACATAAACATTGGTTGTAACTTACATGAACTAAATAATATGCTTTTAATATTAATACCAATTTTAGCTGGGCTATTTTCAGGGAAGGTATTAGAGCTTTCTATTAATAACATGAGAAACATAAAAGGAAGATCTTAACTCTAATTAAGCTATTTTTATTTTTCCAATTCATAATGGACAAAGGGGGTATAAGTGGAACTGGGTATTAGAAGTTCCCTCTAAAATACATCCCTTTGTGTTGGAGAAATCTAACACGTGTTCATGGTGGTTGCCACAAAAATAAAATGGAGAAAATAAAACCATCCAGTGTGCTCATCTTCTTGCTTTTTATTGGTAGATGTTCTGGAGCTCCTGTTTCCTACTCTGGTCCCCAGCACTGTTCTGACTTCAGATTGCAATTCCCTGGCTAAAGCATTCTGGCAACACATCCTTCTCAGTAAGTTTGTAATTTTTCCATGCAACTCATAGTTGCACTAGTTTCAGATAAAGTGTTAAAATATAATAATGGGTCCCATTTCCAATATGATTTCCTATAACCATTTTTGGAGTAGAAGTAGAGGAATGGAAAAAAAGGGTGGGAAGGACAAGATTTATTCCTCTTAAGTTCCATCACATATATCGATAAGGCTGATTCTTTCTGTTAGAATCATTAAATGTTAGAGCAGAAGAAAATGGAGATATTTTGTGGTTAATATATTCATTTTAGAGTTGATGAAATGAAGGTCCAGAAAGGTAAGCAATTTTTTTCAGTCACAAGGACCAGACTCAGGCTTCCTGAAGCTCATATTTGAGTGCTATATAGGACATTTGTGCAGTGTAATCTGTTTTGAATCCATAATTTCCAGGAAAATTTTGTCTTGCTCATATTCTCCATACTTTGAACAAGGCCAGAGTGCTATTATAATTCAATAGAGACCTCCTTCTCTTCCTCCTCCCCCTCCTCCCCCTCCTCCCCCTTCTCCTCTCCCTCTTTCTCCTTCCTCCACCTCCCTCTCCTCCTCCTTCCCATCCTCCCCCTCTTCACTCTCCTCCCCCTCCTCCCTTTCCTCCTCCTCCCCTTCTTCCTCCTTCTTCTCCTCCTCCTTCTCCTCCTCCTCCTCCTCCTCCTCCTGCTCCTTCTCCTGCTCCTTCTCCTCTTCCTCCTCCTTCTTCATATTATTATTATATAATCTTTAATACAAAAATATATTTCCCTAGATATTGTTTTTTCTACTCTATGGTAAAGCTAAAAAAGCAACAATCTAACATTATTTGTTTATCATGTGGCTAAATTTATTATTTAACAAAGAAGATAATTTAAAAATAAAATAATGATATTAAAATTAAAATTAATTAATTATGTTTAATAATGTATTATATGTATGATTATATATTACATATGTGTTTTAAGTATGATTATAATTAAATGGTCTATATCATGCTTTTGAGTTATATTTCTTATTTAAAAATCAGTGAATATATGTTAAAACTTGAACCTTCAATGCATATAAATATATAATGGGCTAAAATGTTAAAATGTAAGCTTATTTCTGCCCTCTCTCTCATTCTCTCTCTTTCACCCAGATTATTGAAAGTTTATTCAGCTGTTTTTGATGCCTTCAACTATTTTTTCTAGCCATCTGTTGAAATTTTTTTTTTCTTTTATAAAAATAGACTGAACCTGTATACACAGCATTTGGGTAAAATAATTATTTTGACTTCTTGTTGATTGCATGTGAAGAGAACTTAGGCTTCAGATTTAATAAGCATATCAGGAATATTCATTCTCACCATCCACCAGACAACGGTTTGCATTTCATATGACTGTTTTCTTTACCCTTCCTGTGCAGACAGCATTATTCACTATAAGCACCATTAAAGAACCAAGTGTCAATGAACCCAGCAGTGAACTGACAGTTACTTAAACAGCACATGATCCAAAGCTGTTTGAGGAATGCCAAATGCTTCCCCCCACCCCCAACAAGTTCATTTCATCCAAGGGAAAAAATCATTTCATTTAAAGATTTATATTTATGAACATGTTATGAATGTTCTGGATGTTCCCCGTAATGTTTTATGAAAGATACAGATGCGTTTCCAAGAATCATGAAGCAAGCCAGATAGCCAAGGAGATAGTTTGGCCTTCAGTGGGCAGATCCAAGGGATGGAAGGAGTTGGCTAAGCCCTGGAGAGGGATTACACACACTCCACAGTGGGATCTGCTGATCTTCCACCTGACAGGGTTCTGTGGTCTTCCTCTTTGTTCTGACTGCTTCCTCTGAACTCCCCCCAGATGGGTAGTGGGAAGAGACCAGCTGTTTTGGAAAATAATCAGAAGTATCATTCCTAGGCACCATTCCCAATAGTCCAGGTTGGAGGCCAACCACCTGAAAAGATTGTTAGCCAAAAAAAAAAAAAAAAAAAGATTGGTAGCCAAGAAGCACTTCTCCTTCTCTCTGGTGAGCTGCTCTCTGGAGCTGGTTGAGAGCAGAAGGCCAAGAACAGCAGAAGGCTTCCCCAGGGAGAGGGAGAGAGAGGCTTCAGGGAGGAGAGCTAAAAGAGGATTCAGGCATCTACAACAAATTTCCCTCCTTTCTCAGGCTTTGCATAGTTATCTATCATTCTGGTGGAAATAGATATGCTGCCATTGGGACTTTTGTTGTAATTTTAATTTTTAGATATATATATTTTTTCATTTCTTAACTTGAGTAGCTTTCTTGGTTAAAGCATGTGGCTAAGTGGAGAGGATGAAATAACTAGTCCCTAGAAGGATCTGTCAGCGTTCTCCAGAGAAGATCTTAGTATTTATATGGCTGGAGGCTGTATCCCTAAACCTGGCAAGCTTTCTCTGATGCTATGGAGTTGGTTAGAAAAATAACCAAGGAAAAGATAGTAAAAGGTGAAGCACAAAACACTGCCTATTCTGGAGCAAACAATTTAGTGTGTGTCTTTTTTACAGTAGATGACTGTAATGTGTGCTTTTCAATACCACCAAGCACTTCTCCAGTTCTCAGTGGACACTGATGAGCAGACCTAAAAATCTAACTCAAGTCTGACAATATCTGGAGATAGCATCAGCTCCTACAGGACAAGGGCCCAATTCTATAAGACTGCCCCCACCTCATATGCCAGTCACAAATCCAAATTGTTATCTGTCCTTCTGATTGGTTATAAATCAGAGGTTTCCGTTCATGGAACCCCTTCATTGGGTTCTACAATATTAATTTGTTAGAGTGGCTCACATAGTGCAGGAAACCAATTTACTTACAAGATTGCTGGACTATTACAAAGGATAATGAAGTATACAAATGAATAGTCAGATAAAGAGATATATAAAGCAAGATCTAGAAGGGTCCTGAATACAGGAGCTTCTACCCTCATGAAGTTTGGGATATGCCAACCTGGAAACTTTCTGAATCCTGGAGTTCAGGAATTTGTATGGAGGCTTGGTTGATTAAATAATTGGCCATTTGAACCTAGTCCTCAGCTCCTCTCCCCTCCCTGGTGGTGTGGGGGTGGGGGTTTGAAACTGAAACCCTCTAATTGCATGGTTGGTTCTCTCTGCAACCATCCTCCATCCCTTAAATTACCTGGGGGATTTCCAAAAGTCAACCATTAACATAACTTGTGTGGTTGAAAGGGGTTCGTGGAATAAAAAGATACCCATTTCACTTCTTCTGTCTTTGGAGTAATGTCAGGATTTCAAGAACTCAGGACAAAAGACCAAATATTGTAACAAAAGATGACCCCATTGCTCTTATCCCTCAAGAAATTCTAAGGGGTTTGAGACTTGGGAGCCAGGAACCTTGGATGAAAAACAAAATATATATTTATAAAAATCACATTATTGCAGTGACTTAACTTGGGTTTTCCCAGAAAGGAGAGCCTAGGACAAGAGCTTTTGAATGGGTAAGTTACTCTGACAATTTCTATTTTGGTAAGAGTGAAACAGGGCAGAAGGGAAATATGAAATAGGCCTGTGAATTAGCTGGTCACCTCTAGGACTCTAGCTGGAAATCCTTTGAAGAGCTTTGTAGAAAACACCTCAAAATTGCTTGAATAACTAAGATATATTTACACCACTTTCATTCCTCAAGGTCAAGATAGGCATAACAGGGTGGAGTGGGGTTAAAACTCCCTTGAATTCTCAGGTTTACATGCATTCTAATGGTTGAAGGGGTCAGCAGGTAACCCACACAATGGCTGTGCTGCAGAGAAGCTTTAGGATTGCGAAGGAGATACAGGTGGTACTGCTAAGTCAGGTGCCTTTAGAATCCACCCTTGTGCCACTGGATGCTCAGCAATATCTGGAATAGGAAAGTGCACCCAGTGAGTGTGAAGTATGGCAGAGGTGTCCCAAAACAATGGATGTCAGCATTGCCTGGTGGAACTATGTCCAACAGACATTTACCCTCTCAGGCTCTCTGATTGCTACTTACTATTTCCTCTCTTCAGACCTCCATTCTCATTCTCAAATAATGGCCTTGATTTTTCATTTTATTTAGAAAATAGAATTAATTTAAAAATCCAGTCCACATGTTTCCACCATTGAATCTAGGATCTTACATGCACCAGGACTCCCTGTGAGCTTTCTGTGCTCTTTTCTAAGCCAATCGCTAAATTTGGGCAGTGTCTTCCTCTTCTCACCTACAAATATTTTTGCCCTTGTGCTCTCCTTCTTTCTTCTGCATCATTACTTTTTCCTTCTCCTCTGGATCATTCCCATCAGCATATAAACATGCTGTAATATTTCCACTCTTGATAGTAAAACAATCCTCCCATATCCTCATGCTTCCATCTATCTAGATACTTCCATCTGCAGCCCTTTATTGTAAAATTTCTCAAAAAAAACCCAACTATTTTAGCCCTAGCCAGTTTGCCTCAGTGGATAGAGCCTCAGCCTGCAGACCAAAGGATCCTGGGTTTAATTCTAGCCAAGGGCACAGACCTCATTTGCAGACTCCTCCCCAGCCCAGGTCCTGGTCTGGCCATGGTCAGGGTGCCTGCAGGAGGCAACCAATCGATGTGTTTCTCTCACATCGATATTCCTCTCTGTCTTTCCTGTCTCTTCCACTCTCTCTAAAAATCAATGGAAAGATATCCTTAGGTGAGGAAAAAAAAAAAACTATTTTAGTTTCTGCTCACACTCCCTTATCCTTTATTTTGTCTTCAACACAATTCCAGTTTGATTTTTATTCCTAGCCCTAATTTACCAAATCCAATGGTCAATTTTCAATCTTTTTTTTTTTTTGTCTTCTTGATAACATTTAACGTAGTGGATTTACGTGGTTCACCTGTGTTTTTTGAAATGTTTCCTTCTCTTAGCTTTTAGGACTGTATTCATTGCGTGTTTGATATTGAAATATCCATGGCTCACTCCTCAAAAGACTGGTTTCTTTACAGCCAGTTTTAATTTTAGGCCCTCAAGCCAATTTAGTCTGACCTAAAAGGAGTTTTCCCTGCATATACCTTGGTTCTTCAAATTCTCACCAAAACCTGGGGTCATAACCCTGGATTAGCCGTATCCTCTATACTCATATTTCCCTTAGGAGCCTAATGGGGAAGGGTGACTAGATCTTCAGGCTTCTCTATTTCTTTTCAATACACATCTATCACCACCTCATTTTGACACAAATTACATCTTGCAGCCCAGCCCCTACTATACTTTGACATAGGAGGTAAAAGTATTGGGAGAAACAATAATTCCATTAGCAGACAGATGATGAATTTAAATTATTTCATTTATTCTTTCCCCTATTTGCTCTCTCTTTTTTTTTTTAATACGAAACAAATTTCTGTTGAGTCCTAACTACTTATGAGGCTTAATGCTAAGCACTGAATATAGAGGACTGCACAGAACCAACGTGGTTCTTGCCTTTACAGAGCCTACGTTATAAAAGAGGAAGTAGGAATTTTCCTAATAATTTTTACTCAGGATACTTATAATGTCCAAAGACAAGAGCTGACATATCAGAAGGGCTTGACTCAGAATAAGTAGGAAGTGATCAAGAAGAGGATGAGGGGCACTGTGAAGGGCAAAGAAAGTCAAAAGGAAAACTACACAGCCAAAAGCCTAGAGGTGAAAGGAGCTCAGCCTCCCAGCCAGAGAAAAAAGACAGAACCTGGTGCAAAGGGAGAAAGAACAGAAAGGCTCCCAATCAATGGTCAGATTTGATGAGGGTGATCATGAAGACAATTAGATTATACTAATGAGTTGTGCCTTATCTGAAAAACCACCAGAAGTCATTTCAATATATCTCTAAAACATTTTTTTGTTAATATGTATTATTGACAGAAGTAAAATGAGATATATTAGGATGTACCCCCCAAATGTTTTATATATATATATATATATATATATATATATATATATATATATATATATATATGTGTGTGTGTGTGTGTGTGTGTGTGTGTGATGGTGATCTCTAAAATACAATAAAAAGCAAATAAAACTGTCTAAATATTAGAAATGCAAGTAGATTAAAATATATTCACTCTAAAGTTTATTTAACCAGAAAATTCAAAAGATTGTCTTTAACTACTTTAAAAAGGAAGGTGGTTTACAGTCACAGGGCCCTGGAAACTGAAGTGAGCAGTTGAGTTGAGGCATTAATTACTCATTGAAAAGAGACAGAAGCTAATCATGTACAGTGCAAGCTGCGATGGTTTTACAACCAAACCACATGTCAACAACACATAGACAAATAACAGATAATAAAAATAATTTTTAACAGTCCTCTCTTTTACTATCTATGATACAAATTTTATCTGAAGAAATTTCATGACAAAATCATTGAAAACTTTACATGAAAACTAAATGTATATATTAATTACAATAGTAATTATCCATTGGAGTTAACTTTTAAGAAACTATGGATAATATGAACCCTTTATAAACTATTTTTTTCCTATACGTATGTACCTATGACAAAGTTTAATTTGTAAATTAGGCACAGTAAGAGATTAACAGAAATAACTTATAATAAAAGAATTATAACAATATACTATCATGAAAGTTATGTGAATGTGGGCTCTTTCTCTTTGTGTGCATGTCTCAAAATATATTACTATACTATACTCCCCCTTCTTGTGACACTGTGAGATGATAGCATGTCAAACCCTTTTCTTAAATCTGTGTAACCTTTCCTTCCTTGCAGTAAATGGTCTGGCATCATGTGTTTCGAGCGATTTAGTGCAAAGAAGGGATGGTTAAACAGAAATCTTTATATAGGCTCAGTGCTTTCTGGAGTAACATATTGCTGTCATTGGAAACACATTTTCTGTCATGTCCTCCACGCACAAATGTAATGCCTTTTGCATATTAACTAAGCACTTCTCATGCACTGTTGCTGTAACTTTGCAGTTTGAGGTGCCACAGCTCAAATATCTTTTTCCTTGTTAACATCTACATTTGTTCTTAAAGTACATCTTAACAACTTCAGCATATAATTATTTTTCTTTCCTTATTAAATCAAGAACTTGCATCTTTTTCAGCAAAAAGAAGCTGTTTACAGCTTCTTTGGGGCATATCTGGATTGACACCATTACTACTCTGATGATTTGGGGCCTTTATTAAGTAAAATAAGGGTTATTTGAGCATATACCATGACAGTGAATCTAATACCCAAGCAGGCTACTAAGTGACTGAGAGGCAGAGAGCTTATACAGCCTGTAGACACTGGACAGAGGGATGATTGACAGCCCTTGAAGGATGGAGCTGGATGACAAGAGATTTCATCATACTACTCAGAACAGCATGCAATTTAAAATTTATAAATTGTTGATTTCTGAAACTTTCCAATTTAATATTTCAAACTCCAATTGACTGTGGGTAACTGAAACCGGGGGAAATGAAACCATAGGATAAGTGAGGGCAATTGTATATAAGGAAATATATGCTCTGTACTTTAACTTTTAATCTTAATTTTACTATCAATATGCAGAAAGACTTATTTATACTTTATTTAAGTATGTTTTTAAGATTAAGCAATTTTTAATTATATCAAGGCAATATTAAAATTCTTTTTTGCAAGTTTCTATTATAATTTGTGTATTCATTAGAAACCTAAGTAGTCACCTTATTCTCAATTTCTTCTCACTCTCTGTAACCAAGAATGTGTTCTTGTGGCTGTTTCTTTTGAATTTGGAGCACCTTTATTATGAGTACCTATAGTGAAATAAGTAGCTGTCTGAACTAAGATGATTTTTTTTTCTGTTCTACAATATGTGTAAGTTAGGAGTATGAGTTTATGGAGCAGGGAAAAATTTACATAATCGCTTTAAAAGGGAAATTTCTCAAAATTTTAGTCAATTTCATGATTTCAATGTTCACTTCTAAAATACAGAGGCGTGAAATTAAAGGGGAAATTCATCTAGAAATTTTGCTTCTGTAAACAGTTTCATTGTTCCAACAATTTATGATAAGAGCTGGGAATAATTCCCCACCCAGAAACATTGAGGTTACTTGGCCATAAGGTAGACATGGCAAAACCAAGGCAGATACTGAAGTGAATAGAAAGTTAACACAGAAAAACAAAGCTTATAGAAACTAGGGAATGGAGAGATAAGTAGATGACAAGAGTAAAACAGCTAGTGGTGAAATATGGGGTATGAAGTTATCATTAAGGAGGTGGTCTGAATGAGAGAAACAAAATACCAGAAACAAGAGGACCTTGGAAAGAACCTAATGCTTGTGTTAGTGGGCCGGACAAAGCAGTGCCCTGACCCCTTGTAACCACTCATGGTGCCCTCTGGGGATCATGTGGTCCTTTCCTGCTCCTGGGCCAGGCAATTACCATAGACCATAGCAGCCGAGGCTTAAAATAATCATTTCAATGGCCAACCTGTACTTCTGTGAGCATAGGAAAGCCCTAAATATCCAATGATCCTCACAGTAGAAGTCATCATGAGTATAAAAGAAAGCTGTCTATCCAAAGGAACAATGCTATCACTTCCATCAGTAAAAAAGAAAAAAAAAATTTAAAAAAATAGCTTCAAAGATTCTCTTTTTCTGAGCTAACAGAAATGTTTAATTTTGAAATCTGAAATTTACTTGGCTTCACTCTACTTTGGTCTTAGGAACAGAGCAGGAAATTTACTCTGATTCAGTCTTCCCCTCTCCCCTAAGCTCTTTCTATTTTGCCACAATTAAAATTTTAACCAGCCGCCCACTGTAATAATTACCTTAATTAGCTCAGTAATCTATTTGGATTTTGTAAAGATTTTACCTTGATGTGGCTTCAGGATGCCGCAAGTGCCCAGCTTATTACATTCGGTGACATTTGTAAACTATATGATTTAGTAAAAACCGTTCAACTGTGCTTTCCCTAAGATTAACTTGAGGAGCCCCTTTTCCTCCCTTTGAAATAGCACATGTGGGTCTTTCTCTTCTCTGCCAGTCCTTTCCCTCTTTGCGAAGAATACAACCTCATCCCTTGATGTTGCACTTCTTCCTTTGAGAATAGAGTTCTCAGGTATTTGCCTGGTGCCCACTGAGTGTGTAATGCAGGGTGAGTGTCAAGCGAGTCTTCAAGGCTCCGTGGGGCCTTGTGATTTGCAGCACATGGCATGTTGCTCTGTAGTTGATCTGAGGACCCCAACATCTGATGAACGATAATGCACTAATTTGGGGACTCTTCTCAGTCAAACTGTGGATGGCCTCAGATTTTAGTCCAAGCATTTTTTCTGTATCTCATTCTAGGAAGTTTCAGATTAAGTTGAAAATATGTGTAAACAACTTTGAAGTTTTTTTTTCCTTTCTATAATTAGTGTAATTTCTTGTACTCTTTGCTTGCTGATTGAAAATACCAAGTCTGTTGAGATCTGTGAGTTGTTAGGAGATAATTTTGCACGTAATTTTTTTCATGTCATTTAAAAAGAAGTTTCAAACCTCCCCAAAATGAATTACAAAAACAATTAAAACTGAATATTTCTTGCGAGTTGATTTAATAGCAAAAAAAAAAAAAAAAAAATCTATAATACACCCTTCATTTATGAAATATTTAAGCTGCTAGCTGACTTTCTAGTTTAATTTTCATTAAGAAGTTCTTTAGCCGAAATCGGTTTGGCTCAGTGGTAGTGTCAGTCTGCGGACTGAAAGGTCCCGGGTTCAATTCTGGTCAAGGGCACGTATGTTGGTTGCGAGCACATCCCCTGTGGGGGGTGTGCAGGAGGCGGCTGGTCGATGTTTCTCTCTCATCGATGTTTCTGGCTCTATCTCTCTCCCTTCCTCTCTGTAAAAAATCAATAAAATAAAATAAAAAATTAAAAAAAAGTTCTTTAAAGAAGAGAAAATTGGCTTTTCCAGAACTATTTTAGGGAGTGTGTCTTGTTTACTGGGGGCTTCATCCACCAAGACATACCTACATTTTCTGTTTGAGGGGAATACCTCTCTTTCTGGGCCATCGGAAATGTATGGGTAGAGAAATGGGTAGAGTCTTGTACTTTTATGTGTATACACGTTAACCAAGAAACAGTGAATTTCAGAAGCACTTTCACATTTAGGACTTAGCTAAGGCCATTAGAGCTTTGTTCTGCTGTTTCCTGACCTGTTGATTGCCCCAATTAATTTCTAAAGGTGTGAGGTCCTAACAGCAGGGCTTACACCAGATGTTCTCAAACTGGATCTTACAGTCAGGGTCTTTTGTTGTTTTAGGGGGAGAAAAGAAAAAGCCTGGGAATGAAACCTATGTTGCTATGGGGATGGCTTTTTCCCCCTGAAACAATTTCATATAAGCCTACTTTATTAAAACACCACACACACACACACACACACACACACACACACACACACAGCCCTGATTTAATTGCCACTAAAATAATCATCTAGAGACTCAGGAGTGGGTCACCAGACCCCCAGGGAGCTGCAGCCTAGAATTAGCATGGCACATTACCAAATGTGACTCTGTGCTTCCCTGGCTCCTGATCATGCCTCTCTTTCCTTCCCTCACTGTCCCCCCTCGCCCACCCCCCACCTCCCCAACACTCTATCACTGTCTTCCTTTGACAGTTTATTAAGGCACCAAAGTTCCAAGCTCCTTGAGAAAAAAAATCTTTTCTCATATTCTCTATTTCCCACAATGGATCTGACCAAAGCATTCCTTAATTGTCTGCTTGAACTTTTTTATGGGACCACACAGAATATGGCCCTTGAGATTTTACTTCGATTGTCCTGGCCACATTCTCCAAGCTAATCTTCTTCCTATTTTTGTCTCTTCCTCTTTCCTCGACTCTTTTCTTTATTAGAGCAACTCTCCTCTCCCAGTTGGTCACATTCTGCACTGACACTGGACAGGTGACTGGGACCTTGGGCACTGTCTGGATTACTGGAGAGATACAAAAAAACTTGAGCACGTTGCCAAGACCCAGTGAAGAGCCCAGAACTGGAAGATATACACGTGTCAGAGGCCCACGTGAAGGGAAGACAAGTCAGTAGCCATAAAAATGTCAGTACCAAAGGGGCATGAACACTCAAATAATTTCTACTCAGATACGAAAACTGGTAGCGTACCAGCCAGTCTCAGGATGAAGGTTTTGCACGGGTCTGCCAGTGTGAATAATGGAACTCTGGAAGAGTGCTGGTACATCTGTTAGCAGGGCTTCAATAGGGATGTGGTTCCTTAGCATTGCTCCATATGCCCCCATTTCCAACTTTCTGGGGACGTTTCACCCATCTAATGAATAAAACCCATCATTCTGCTTTCACCCAACACCCTGCCAGAAACCATTGCTTTCTTGTCTATATTTGAGTGAAATATATTCTACATTTAAGTTTCTATCACCATTTTTAATATTTCAGGGTTTTTTTATATAGACATTTCTCGAGGTGGGGGCGGGGTATACATTTTAGGTGAATCCTTTCTATTTTCACAGCACCTTGTCCCAAGATAGCAAATAGGTAATATACCCAGGCCCACCTCCATGGATTCTACCTCTGACAGCTAGTATTTTAATCAGGGCACACTTTCCTGCTATGCTTCGGCTTCACCTGAGACTGCTTCTCAGCAGAGCTCCCCAGGAAACCACCAGCAATTTAACTGAACAGGCATCTGAGTTGACACAGGCAACACCCTGGCCTATCCCTTGGTGCAGCTGGGGCAGTTAAATTGTTCTGGATGGTGATATTAGCCTAAGGGTTTGGGGGAATTGCTCAACCTCATTACCAGATGGATAGCCAGGTCAGCTGTATGATGTGAAGACTTTGAGAATATATAGACATTTGAAACTTGATTTTGAAAATGGGCATCAGTGTTTCTCTGTGACAATTACAAACAGCTTGGGTGTGAATCTTCCCAATGAATAGAAACCTTAGCAAGAAGATTCTCACTCCTTAAGTGGGAAAGTATTTAATCCTCTTTGCAAATGCAATCCTAGCTCTCCATTTAACAGGATTGCCTACTGTGTTGAATTATATACACAAGATTTTCTGTCCCCTGGAGACAGGACCAAGACTATTAATTTTGTATGGAACTACAGGTCAGATGGAAACCTGCATCCCTCTGGCAAACAGCCAATGCTTTATTCACCAGATCACCCAACCTTTCCCCTCCATGCTATATAATTACAAGTGTCCAGCTTAATGTTTCAGTCTGAGTAAAAGTAGACATAAAAATTCAATCCAGCCATATGAAAGACAATAGACATTTTTTCCCCCAGAATTACAGAGACTTGGTTAAAAGGGCAAATAAACAATTATAATGTAGAGTGCTGACTTTTCATAGAGTCAAATCATTATATGCCATCTAAACGTGGATGCCTAGATGCTCAAACTTGGGGAGAGGGTGTGTTACGTGTACCTGTTTCATATGGGTGCACCTATTTTTTTGTGTGTTGGTTAGGGGCGGCTTAGAGAAGTTTGTTAGTGTAGGAACAGAAGCAAGGAGGTACATTTACTTACAGGGTTTTCACATGAGCATCTCTTTTCTGCCACCATATCTTCCTGTAGGTGGCAGTACTAACAAGGCTGGGGTGAGAGAAGAAAGGTTGCACTTCAGATTCTGAAGAGGAGTTTTTAGTAACATGAATACAGAGAAAAATTAAGACATTTGTTTTGCTTTTTAAATTGATTATAAATGCTGAAAGTCAATGTTACTCAAATGAAAACACACATACACACACACACACACACACACACACACACACACACACACACACATCCTTCTCATTTAAAGAAACAGGCCAAAGTTGAGTAATATGGCATTACAGTTGCATTAGAAAGACCTGGAATATGATGTTCTCTGAATGTGGGAGAATGAATATCGTTTGTTCTGCTTGAAGTTATCAGTTCTCACTGCTAAGCAAAGAGAAGAAATTTAACTCAAAATTGAATATATAAAAATTAGTCTTAATAATTTTGATAGCTGGAATTAAAATATCAAACCCCATTTTTGAAGAGAATGAACATAATTTCCTACGTTATCATTATTACTCAGATTACTGAAATTATAGTGAAGATAAAATAAAGCAAAAATTCAACCAATTAAGAAATGTCAAATACCCAGATTTTATAATTAACTAAATATATATCGCTTGCTGGAATGGTATAAGACACTGTTTCAAATTTGGTTTTATAAAGTACAACTAATCACAAATTTTATGTCTGTAATCATAGCCATGAAATTAATTTAATATTTTACAATTTATTAACTTATATAACCCCTAATTTTTAAAATCTTATTTTGGGTTTGCAAAAGAAACTAAATTTCTGAGCAGCCATGTTATTCCACCTTCAGCAGCATCAGCACTACCAGTTTTGGGGGTAGTAACTAAATAAAATCTACTTTATACTAATTCTCCCAACAAACAGAAAGGATGGTATTGTTTCTGTCATTTTTCTTTTGCACGATGAAGCTGAAGGTCAGAAAAGTTAAGCAACTTGTCAACCTCATATGATAACTGAGGGCCAGTGCTAGAGTGTGAATTCAGGTGTCTACAAACGATCCTCTTTCTGCTTACTTCCACCACTCTGCCTATTGGCAGTTCTTACTCAGTGCAGGATCCAACAAGACTGATGGATTCCATTATTTTCAGATGTTACTGCAAACAATTTTGTTCAATTCAACAGTTACCCATAACTGTGCCCAAATTAATTAAGCATTTAAAAAAAATATATATATGTGTGTGTGTATATATATATATATATATATATATATATATATATATATATATATTGAATATATATATATAAATATATAATTTATTTTTTTAGAGAATTAGAAACATCTATGAGAGAGCAACATTGATCAGCTGCCTCCTGCATACCTCCCACTGGGGATGTGCCCACAACCAAGGTATATGCACTTGACTGGACTTAAATCTGGGACCCTTCAGTCCGCAGGCCAACGCTCTATCCACTGAGCCAAACCAGTTAGGGCATGAAGCATTTTTTAAATTCACAAATTAACAAGCTATAGGTGGCATTGTTGTTGTTATTGTTGCTGTTGTTGTTGTTAATCCTCTCCCAAGTATACTTTTTCCATTGATTTTTCAGAGAAAGTGGAAGGAAGGTAGGGAAAGGGTAAAGAGAGAGAGATTAAAAAAAAAAATCAAGTGAGAGAGAAACATTAATTTGTTACCTCCTGCATTACCTACCCCCTAACCTTCTATGGGACCGAAACTGCAACCCATACATGCCCCTGACTGGTAATGGAACCCACAGCCCTTTGGGGGCAGTTGGGGGTGGGGTGGGGTGGGTGAGGCTCTAACTACAATATTTAGCCCTTCTGGACAGGGCCTAATGCAATTTTTTACTAGAAAGAAGCATTCCAGAAAGGAGATATAAAATTTGTTGCCACCATCTGCATTCAGAAAGTAACAAAATCTCCTTTGAGAAAGTTATGCTTATAGATTAATTATGAAAGTGATATTGCTTTATTTCTTGTGTTACTTTTCTAAAATACATTTTTATTGATTTCAGAGAGGAAGGGAAAGGGAGAAAGAGATAAATATCAATGATGAGAGAATCATTGATTGGCTGCCTCCTGTATGCCCACTATTGGGGAGGAAGCCAGCAACCTGGCATATGCCCTTGACTGGAATTGAACCCAGGACCCTTCAGTCCTCAGGCCAATGCTTTATCCACTGAGCCAAACCAGCTAGAGCAAGTTACTTTTTTTTTTTTTTTTTTTTTTTTTTTTTTTTTTTTTTTTACCTTGTAAATGGGAGTTCTATATTCCTTCTCCCAAGCCACACCGCCCCCCAAATTTCCAGATTGATTTGTTTTTCATGTTAGTCTACTAATCACACTCCATCTTCCATCAAATAGAGAAATTTCTTATATTTCCTCTACATGGAATTCTTTCTAGAGCAGCAACAACAAAAACAGACATATACTACCCACATGGGTTATGTTGTTGATATATATTCAATATATAAGAATGTTAGTCTGAATACCCTTAAAGAAAAGCATTTTTGTGGTATTTCTTCTGGAAATCACTCAAAAAACCAACAATGTGGTAATATTTCTCATGGAAAATATTGCATTTTTCTTTCACTGGTAGCAGAAGAAAACCATGAGAAAAGCTGCTTTCGTAAAAGGCATCTCTTCTCGCACACGGTGTTCCTGAAGGAAAGCAGTGGAGCCTGCAGGCGGTAACATTTCATGAGGGGACTTCGCACTCACAGGTGCCTTTGACCTAGGAATCATAATGCGCTTTGCATGCATTAGCTAATGAATCCACCCAATACCCGTGTGGGGTGGGCAAATCATATGACCCAGATCTAGTATTCATTGCAACGTTGTGAGCCTGGGAATAGCTATAGAGCCGTCTATTGCTAAACGAGTTGGTGCCACAGAAGGAAGCTTGCTGTTACTGTTCAGCTGGAGGGGCAGCTAAGAAGCTGTGAGTCAGGTACAGTGGGAGGCACTTGAACTATGTTAATTATGCATACTTCATAACAGCCTGGCAAAGAATTTATTGTTACTGTCACTTCCCACAAGAGTCAAAGGCCTCAAGTCAAACTCAAGTACTTCATAGAAGGGGAAAGGTATGTCTGGCTGTGAAATTTGAGTTTCCATGGCCTCACACTTCCTCTTCAAGGCTCTAAGTTCTGTGTTGTAATGTATCAAAATCCAAAGGATTCTCTGACACATTTTTGACATCCTTTTTAAAAAAAGGTCTCATCTGAGAATATGTTTTTATTGATTTTTAGAGAGAAAAAAAGGGGGGGGGAGGCAGAGAGAAAAAGAAAGAGAGAGAAAGAGAGAGAAACATCGATGTGAGAGAGAAACATTGATTGGTTGCCTCCCCTATAAGTCCTGATCAGGGACAGAAGCAGCAACCTAGGTATGTGCCCTGACTGTGAACTGAACCTGCCACCTGCCACCTTTTGCTATAGGAGATGATACTCCAACCAACTAATCCACCCGCCTAGGGCTGACATCCTTTTGCCACTCCTCCTTACCACTGCTTCCTGCTCCATGGCCAGATTGGAATATCTTTGTCATATTCATATGTTCAAAGGGCAAAATGATTTAAATTACTGGAGACAGGACTAGGCAGGTAACCTGATTACTGTGCATACATTTTAATAAAACTTTACTTATCCTATTTTCTCAGGCTGAAATTTAATTTCCCACACTGCGTTTATAGATCATTAATACCTTAACACAAAGAACAATATCTTAAACCTCCAAAACTTAGCTCCATGTTTGGCACATACTAGATCGTCAGAAGAGATTTGATAAGCTACTAAAATCAGAGATCCCATTTACTCTTTGATATTCTGACTTTATTCATTCTACCTAATAACATGTATTCTACATAATAACATCTTCAAGACTATTAAAGATAGGCAAACTTTGAAATTTTTGTAATAATTGTAAAGCCATTTTACAACTAAGCTTTTTTTTATATTAACAAATACTTTACTATCATTTGCAATATAGAAGAGAAATACACTTCTTTACTATTTCATAAAACCAGCACAAGCCTTAAAGAAAAGAAACAGAACAGATGAAAGTTGAAGGATGAAATTAAAGTGTCACTAAGGTCTCAAGCCATAGGCGTACTTACATATTTTTTTATAATTAAGAAATTGTACCATGATTGATACCAACCATCCTATAATACAAATGTAGTATGCAAATTGTTCCCTCGACTTGGAGTTCTCTGGGAGTTTGACCAGGTGGCAGGGCCAGCCAGGGGAAGGCAGGAGGCCAGCAGGCCACCTAGGGAAGGGAGGGAGGCCCTGGCCAGCAGCTGATAGCTGACAGCCTCTAGGAATCCTACCAGTGCACAGATTTCGTGCACTTAGCCTCTACTGTAAAAATAAAAAGCATTATACTGATTTTTCTAAAGGTAGTATATATTATAGATGTATAGCACGTTTATGAAAATACAAATTGTATTTTAAATTCAGCATTCAGAGTGTTCTCTTAAAAACATGAATGAGGCTCAGTTATTGAGCATAGACCTATGAACCAGAGGTCACGGTTTGATTCCTGGTCAGAGCACATGCCTGAATTGCGGGCTCCACCCCCAGTGTGGGGCATGCAGGAGGCAGGCAACCAATTATTCTCTCTCATCATTGATATTTCTATCTTGCTCGTTCTCTCCCTTCCTCTCTGAAATTAATTATATATATCTATATCTATATCTATATCTATATCTATCTATCTATCTATCTATATATATATATATATATATATATCACACAACAACATGAATATAATAGTAATCCCTTCTTCAAAACCCTATATTGGCTTCCCATCACATTTACAATAAAGCTAAACACTAAAGATGGCCACATAACTCTTAGGGACCTGTCCCTTGCTTTTCTCAGATCTATCCCCTACCTTACTTCACTTGATTACTTTGCACACGTTTTATTTTATTTTATTATTTTTTTAAAATATATTTTATTGATTTTTCACATAGAGGAAGGGAGAGAGATAGAGTTAGGAACATCGATGAGAGAGAGTCATCGATCAGCTGCCTCTTGCACACTCCTTACTGGGGATATGCCTGCAACTAAGGTACATGCCCTTGACCGGAATCGAACCCAGGACCCTTCAGTTTCCAAGCCAACGCTCTATCCATTGAGCCAAACCGGTCTCGGCTACTTTGCACACATTTTAATGAAACTTTATTTATCCCATTTTCTTTGGACACACTGAACTTTCTTTGAACAAGCCTCAGGACCTTCTCATGTTCTTATGTCTCCTGCTGGAACTCTTCTACTCTCACTCCCTGATTTTCCCCTGACCCCTTCCCTGATTTTGTCCTTCCCTTTGCTCAAATGTTCCCTCCTCCACCATCTTGATCCACTTTTGTCTCCACTCTTTTGCACATGTACTCAATCTCTATCATCCTGGAAGGCTCTACTTTTTATGGCACTTATCACTTGCCTGTCTTATATTGGATATTTATTAATTTGTGTCTTCCATTTCTTACTATATTATAAGGTCTGCGAGGCCAAAGAATTTGTTTATCTTGTTCATTTCTCTATCACAACACCTAGAGTCTGTGATAAGACATCATGAATCAAAGAATGAACGAGGTGCTGTATCACTTACAGCATGAGGAAATTATTAAAAGCAGGATATTTTATGATACTCTTAATTGCATAATGGTACTTGATTTTTTTTTTTTCAGGGCATCAAAGTCCCCATTTAACAAAAGGGCACCTTTGAAAATACATGCCAGAACATTACTCCTTTTAAATATTCATCATCTTAGCTAAGTGTATTGTTCGCTTGTTTTCTTCATGAGTATAATATTCTCAATGGGATATTGATATGCTGAGCAGGAGCAAAAGCTAGAGCATTTCTTTGGTTTATAGAATTTTGTGGCACTCAATATTTTCAGTGTTAGAAACACAAACAAGTCATTACCTAAAAGGCTGCATCACAGTAATTCAATGTTATGAATTTGCTCAAATGACTATTGGTTTTAAGCTGGTCTTTTTTACTCCTAGAGTTAACCAACTAGTAATATATATTAGTTTTACAGAGAGCTTATTCAGAACAAATAGTGAAAAGCTGTTTAGGCACGGTTATATTATTAAGGGGGCTGAAATAGAAAAATAAGTTCCAGGGGTGTTTTTCACCATTCTTTCTTCTCCACATTTAATGGAGGAAATTAAAATGCTTCTAAGGCCAATCTCATGGAAAAAAAAAAATGTGTCGCTAAACTGGTCCCCAGAGAAGGACCAACAACAGCATTCGTTTTGCCATGCTACCTGTTAGCCCTTTATAAAGAAAAAATTCCCTGTAAGGGGAAATGTTACCATCCAAATATAAGGAAAGGACCATATGATATGGAGTAAGACTGAGGATCTTATACATGGCTGAAAAGTAAATTTCTATATTAGTTGCCTTGATTTTTTAAATCAAAATACTTCATGGGAATGAAGATTTCTAACAAAGATTTTGAGGTACCCTTATTTTGAATGTCATAGAAATAATATAATTTTGGAGTTTGAATAAGCCTTCATGGGCTCAATCTACTATTTCATTTCATTATTGGAAATGAAACTGATCTTGAGTTCTCAGTCAGTCCCTTCATTGTTTGGCAAGCATAGCTCCTAACTAAAATGCACATACTACCAATAATTCATATCTGGTGAAAATGATGTCTCCTTCCTATGTAAAGTTCCAAAAGCTCTTTAATTTTCCACAGTGTGATAGGCATGGGGGCATTTACTGGGTATTTGAGCATACAATTAGTTAGTGATTGGATTTGAGTATATATTTATTGACACTATGAAAGGCAATGCTGAATATATTATATTTTGATGGAAGTTATAACACATTTAACACAGTAGTTCCTCAGTGATTGGAGGGGACAGTTTTACCTCAGTGTGACAAAGTGTTTCTTCAATTTTTAGGGGATGACACTTTTCAGTCTGTATTGTCGCTGCAATAATCTCATTTATGTACTTTTATCTACTTGGCAAAGTTGGGCTAAGACAAAGTTTCTCATTTATCATGCTGTTTTACATCATGAAGACAACTGTGGTTTGGCATGAGTGTCTAACTTTCTTCATTCTTATTCTACAAGTTTTGATTGGCATTCTAGAGTGCACAGCATGGGAAAGAGGAGTTTTGGAGGAACAGAATCAATTTGCAGGGGTGCTTGGGCAAACTATTGCCACTACCTTATAGCCAAGCCCTATCAAGTTTGAAATGCAAGCCTCAGGATCTTTGTTACTGGACTATATTGCTATGTGAATGCATTTTTTAAATGGTTAGATTAGAATATGTTGAGGAAGGGCTAGAGAAACTCCTTTATGCTACCAACCTGAAACATCCACTAGTTTATACATATTTCATGAATGGAAACAGATGCAAATATATGGGCCTACTGGAAGAGTCGTAGTATTTTGCTGTGGTCTTGGCAGTCTAATAATTACCATGCCTAAAAAAGTGATATTTCAAGATATCTGCAATAGCTATATATGCTATAAAGCTGTGATATATCATAGTGACAATTTAGAAAAAAACACTAAATTTCAGTTAGAAGGTAGTAAAAACAAAAAATGGGGTGTTTTTCCCAGCATACACCTGAATTCCATGTACAGGCCAACTGATCTGTGGACCTGATATTAAAAACCTCAGGTTTGATCATAAACAAAGCAAAACAAAAAAAACCTAATTAGTACAAAAACAACAATGTAAACTTCCTTTTCAAGATTTATTTGCTCCACCTTAGGAATAATGTCTAATTCACATATAATGTAATATATTTTAATTAATTCATATAAGAACTTTTTATACAGGAGAAAGGAAGCCAGTGTGGGAGCATGCACTGCACATGCTTGTCTTGCCTTCTTCAAGCTATTAGACTTCTTTTTTAAAATTTAAGATTTTAGTTTTTAGAGCTGTTTTAGGTTCACAAAATTGAGGAGAAGCTACAGACATTTCCCATATATTTCCTGCCCCCACTCATGCCTAGCCTCCCTTATTATCTATAACCCTCACCCGCTTTTAGATTTTTCTGAAAAACAGAAAAACCAGATGCCTGCTTGGAGCAGTCAAATTCCGTCCCCCCCCTCCCCCGACAAAAATGGACAGAGAGTGTCTGGATGGGCATTTAACTCCTTCACTAATTTTCTCAAAGTTCAGTAGTTCCATGTTTATGTACTTAGGCTTCCTCTGGCCCAGCATCTCTTTGCTTTGGCTTTGTGTTACCGAGGCAACTGTCCAGATGCTGTCGGCCAAAATCTACTTTGGACGTTTTCTGGGGTTGACACATCCATGTGAGTCTTGTACTTGATTCATTAACATTTTATGTGAAGTTCAAATGTACACTGCGCATTGTTTACAGACAGATGTTTTCACAAAAGATCCTTGTTGACTGAAATAGCCCTCTAATCACTTCCCCCCTTTTGTTGTTGTTGCTGAGGCTGAAATTAACTTATGCGCTGGTTGTTTAATTAAAATTTGAAGTACATCAGAATACAGTTGTAAATAAACTGTGCAGCATCATACTGAAAGATTTTATAGTGTGAAAAGTGTACATTCTATCTCAAAATTAACCAAACTGGTAAGATTTGCAGAGCTAAACTAAATTGAGTAGGACAAAAATGAGGAAAGAAATGTTCCTAAAATTTATTCCTGATTTCTTATGTATAAGACACTATGTAATCTCATTCAATCTTTACAATAACCTGAGAGGAAGGTATTATTATGAAAACCAATATGAAGAAGTAACTTTGTAGGTTGCACTAATTCACAGGTGTGAAATTCACACCCAGGTATTTCTGTCACCCTCTGCACAACACAGCTTTGATGTGTAGCTGAGGGAAAACAGTCATTGTGGATATAATTGTGGATATAATGCTCAAGACATCTCATAGCAGATTGACCTCAAGCCAACAAACATAGACACCGAAGCTTGCAGTTTGCTTCTTTTCCCCCCCAGAAAAGTTAGTTTCTTTTTCATTTTATTTACTTGCAAAGCTGAGTTAAGAGATCATTTTTTTAAGGCATAAAACTGATTAGTAAGTGAGAAAGTTTATATGATGGCTGAATCTATTGTGAAGCTATTTTTAAAACCACATTTAACGAAGTTTTTTTTTTTTCAAGTGGCATTTTTTCAGCTAAAAACAACATTTTGTTAATAGATTCAACAAGTTCTTGAATTTCTTCTGTATGATGCTTTTTTGGTTGGTTGGTTATTTTTTGTTACTATCAGATGATGCTTCCAGAATTTCTTGGTGGAGGGAGAGGGTAGGTGGGATGGGGGTGTGTTGATCATGACAGAGAACATCTTCTGTCTTTGTGTGAAGGTAAGAGTTTTGGAATCCTTAGCCATGCTCCCCCGGCTTCTGTTCCTTCTCTTTCCCTCTCCTCAGCTCTAGGATTGCTGTGTACTTTGGGGTCACTAAAAGAGCAGCTAACCATTTGACACAATGTTTGCATTCTCACCCCCACACAACAGACCCTCATTACCAAACTGTTAATCACTGCCAAAGGAGCAAGTCCCCTGACAGCTTTCAAGCCCCCATCCCCCAAAGTAGATCTTTCCACACTTGGTATCGAATTGCATTGTGATTACAACAACGCTGGGACTGGGTAGTTTAATTGTACATTAGCAACCAGGAGTCTTTTTCCCCCAGCTTGGATTTAAACGTTTCCTCAGCTCTGGAGTGCATGTTTGCACATCCGTAAGAAGTATAGGGTTTGAAATTCGTTCTCACAAACAAGTAGACATTATACGGAGTGCACCTGAAGCTCAGGTCTATAGGAGTTAGTTTCATTGGTAAGAGAGTCAACTTTCCAAGGTGGGGTTTTATATATTCCTGTCATTGGAAATAGCTGCATCTTTCATTTAGCTATTAGGGTAACGATGCAACTACTTATTCCAAAGAGGAACGTTTGTCCCATCAACATTGTTTATTGGATACCAAAAAGCCAAACTGGCTGATGTTCTCCACCCATCCAGTGGACTCATTGCACTTATCCTGCGTGTGTTGATGGTGAATAGACAAATCCCAGAAATGAGGAGGTAGGATTTGATTTTACATAATAAAGTTCAGTGTCCTGGCTAGTTTCTGGAATAGCTTTATTTATTTATTTTTTTTAAAGATCATGTTTTTATTTCCTAAAACCTGTAGCTTATTAAAAAGATAATTTTTTTTTTTTTAGACACAGTGTGAGACTGAAGACAATTGTGTAAATCAGCTGACTTGTCTTGTTTTCATTTATATTGTTATTTGTGGGATATTGATATCAAGGTACACATAAAAGTACAACCTTGTGATGACCAGTGTTTGTGCTTCTGTTGATAGTTCAAGACTTTCCCCGGTACTCATCAAGACTTAATTGGTTGTACTAGCAAGTGACACACTCCCAAGTCAAATTGGCTTAAACTGAAATTAGCTTAAAAATGAAAACGTAATTTAATTAGGAAGTCCAAGTAGAACTAGCTGCCTGCAGGCACTGTTGGAACCAGGAGCTCCAAGGGGAGTGCTAGGTCTGTGTCACTTTCTCCATCTCGCCACTCTCCTGCTTTGCCTGGCTTCTCTCTGTAGGCTGGCTGTCCCCTAAACAAGGTGGATCCTAGAAGAACTAGACCTTTGTTTTTTTGGTAAGAGTGGTTCTTTCTTCCAAAGTGACAACTCCTGGAAAATATTTGGTCTTTCTCTGATTGAGATACAGGCTATCATTGGAACTATGACTGCATTCAAAATAATTCAGAATGACACATGCTCATTCCTATAGCTATTGGCAGATTTTAATGATTACAGCCTTACCAGAACTCTACTGTCCAGAAGATGACGATTTCAACTAAGAAGTGATACCGAAGCATAATTGACATACAGCGTCCCCTACCACCACCACCACCACCAGGTGCCAACAACAGGGGCACTAGCAGTCCAGTTAATGAATTCAGGAATTCAGAAGGCTGTTAATCATTTGCTCTCCTACCCCCAAATCCACTTAAATTTTTCAACACAAAGACACAGCTTGAACCAAACCATTTTCCTCATCATCTTCAATCTACCCTGTAGTCTGCATCCATTTTCATCTCCTACTTTCCTAGGATTGGTTTAATCCTTTTTATTCATTATTCAAATTAGCAGTATTTTGTAGGAAACAATACAAGCTTTCAAATAACACAAATTCTTACAAAACTAATAGCAAACATGTTTATAGTTTTCTTCTTTATTTCTTATAATGTTGTATTAATATTTTTTGTTTTTTCCCAAAAAATATCAGAACATTTTTCAAGTATAAGTTTTGCTTCCCTCAAAATAATAATATGGCTGCCCACAGGTGCTGGGGAATATGTCTCTTTATTTACATGGGAAGAGAGAGAGAAAGGGCAGAGAGAAACAGAGAGAGGAGAAAAGAGAGAAGACAGAGGAGAAAAAAGAGAGAAGATAAAATCTAGCTCAGTTTAAAAGATCTAAGCAAGCCTCTCTTCCAATAGCACTTACCCAGTCAGTCAATCTAATCCAGCAATTTTCATAATTTTTCATCTCATGGCAAATATAAACTAATTACAAAAATTCAGCAGCACACCAATATATTTTTTGATCATACTGGCAAATATATATATATATATTTTTTGCCAGTATGATAAAAAAAAAAGGTATAATGTTGATTCATTCACACCAGATAACTATTGTATGTTATCTGTTGTCATTTCTTTATTTGAGAGTCTAAGGGACAAAAGGTCACAGTATACGGTTTGAAAATAGCTGGTCTAACCCATCCAAGATCCAATCCCTGACCAGAAGAGAGAGAAGTATTTGATAGTCATAAATTAATTGATAGTACAATCACCCAAACTAAATTTACAGTAAAGGGTCAAATATAAATATAACTAGAATGGACTGTAATGGAATTAAAGCATCTAATAACCTGGTTAAATGGAATTAAATTACTTACAGTTAATATATAAACCCATTCAGTTAGAATCAAAAGGGAATATTTTGCAACTCAAATATTTTCTTGTGGTTCTAGATCATGCCTCAAACATGATTTTATCCTAGATACTATACCTAATAAGAAAATGAAAGTGTTAGAAGAAAGAATATAATTAATTGTACATTGCCTCACCATAACTGGCCAATACTTCTCTAAAACGTGGTGTGACATACATTCCCCCAAAAGCAAAAATTTGAAATTGGATACATAAATATTAACTCAGAAGGTTTACCTTCATTTAAAAATTTTTGTCTTATATAATTTTTACAGCCAATATGTTGTTCTGAAATTTTGAATATTTACCTAAGTTAGGCAACTAAAGATTTCACTGTCTTTTCCTCTAAACTATGCAAAAAGTGAAATCTACACTAATAAAATAATAAAATGCAAATTGACTATACTATCGTGATGTTCACCAGCCAATTAAGAGTGAGTATGCAGATTAACCTAAAAAGATGGTGAGTTAATTTGCATACATAGGTGCTGAGTGGCTGGGGGCAGGATGCAGGCATTCTACACCAACCCAGCTGCTCCGGGCCTCTAGGCAGCATGGGAAGGAGGAAAGGCAGTGTTGACAGCCATGGGAAGGAAGGCCCATTCTTATATGAATCTTCATGCATCAGGCTTCAAGTAATAGCATTATTTTCCATATTAGGTGATCTGACTTTTAGTAAAGGGTCTGGAAGTTTGAATGTTGAATATCAAATGACCAAGACATCTCACATATACTTATTAACAATTTCATATTATGAATTACACTAAAATAATTTATTCTAATTTGGAGGTGGGGCAATTCCAACTCAGCTCACAAAGGAGGATTTATTTCAATATCTGCTTCCAGAGAGTGTTGTTATTCCTAGTTTACACATGAGAACCAGCTCTCAATGTTATCCTTAAAGATTAGTATTGTTAACTATCTGAGTTTTAGGGTTTTGGGATAAATGAAATAAGATATTGAGTTAAAGTTTAAATTAAAAAAGAAACTATGAAACTATTTAAAATTATAAAATACAAAAATGTTCATTTCACAAAAAATGTTCACATTATAACATATTTTATTTTTAAATATTTCTAACATATTTATATGATTTAAGAATTAAGGTACTAGGGGGCAATGGGCAGATAATGACACATATGTAATGCCTTAATCAATAAAGGGAAAAAAAGAATTAGGGTACTATATTCAGATGACAAATATCCAGCATTCTACCCTCTTAATATATCAAGAAGAAATACAAGCTATTTGCAGAATTTAATATCAATAGTTTTTTTAAGTAAACTCATGTGCACAGATATACTTTCATCCCAAATATATGAAATAATTCATGATAAACATTATAAAAGAAAACATTTTCATCCTGAATGATACAGTTAGAGTTGAGGAACCTTGTTTTCTTCACTATTTCATACTAATTGCACCAGATTCTGCCAGGACTTTAGTTACTTTCTAGAATAAACCTACATGAGTTTTTGCTCACCATGAGCATATTATTAAATAAGTAGCTGTCACTTTCTAAGCAACATTGAAAAGTGAAGTCTCTGAGTCAGAATGAAAACAATATCAAACAGCAGCCACAACACTTTCAGCTCCCAACCCAATAACTCTGCCTTCTGGCTGAACTACACTGATAAATACCATCACGGCCAGGGCCCTTTCATCCCTAAGGATCCTCAAACAGCTTCGATTTTAAGAATGAAACAAAATGTCCAAGTAGGAGAGGTCCTGTGTACTATTTACTCCGGTTCTCTCAGTTTACAAATAGACAAAAAAGAACTCCCTGTGAACTGGTGTCAAATTCAAGCTGGAACCCAGTTCGCCTTTCTCCTCTGCCCCCACCCAAGGCTCTGGCCTCACACTGTTTTGAGGGTGGCATCTCAGGAGCACTCCCTGTTCCCATCGTTTTTCCTGCTCTGCCCATCCCCTTGACTCTGTAGTTCATGAAAATATGGTTCTGTCAGTTGCTGTGTTTTCTTGAATTATCCTTGGCAACTTGGTAAAATCATCTAAAAAGGACTCTCCCACCACATATAAAGAAAAGGATTAAACAAAACACAACGTTCTGGGTAGAAGATTTACAACTTCCAAAGGGAATTAATTTGTATGGAGAAAAAATGCTGCAACAAAGAAAAGAGGGTAAATCCAGTTTATTGAGGTCCGTTTCAGGTGGAAATTGTCTTCCTTTGATCATCAAAAGAGAATTTTTGAAAGACAGTGACGATGCTTACAGTAATGTTAGGCAATGTTTTTATTTACATGATGGCATTTGATCTTCAGATAATCTAATAGCCAAGAGTTATTATTCACTTCATAACGAGTATATAAAAATAGTGGCTTAATGTTACTAACTGGCTCATTCTCATAAGAGAGCTAGTTATTATTAATGCTTGGATTCGAACCCAGGTGTTCCAACTCCAGATCGGAATTCCAGCCTTCTTGTTACTTTCAGATATCCATAAAATATACCTCACACAGGCACACAAATTCACCCATAATACAGTGAAAACATGTCCCCTATTGTTTACAGTTATAAAATGTGTTTCCATTCACTATCTAACTTGATAGCAAGGACAGCTTCATGAATTAAGCCAGTTATTATTATGACTTCCATCGCATAAAGGAGGAAACTTAGGGTCAGAAAGTTAACTGATTTCACGAAGGTCACACAGCAGCTATGTGACAGGAACATGCTTGATTTGTCTGCTTCTTACTCTAAAGTCAGCTGTTGGAATTGCAGAGAAAGGCAAGCTGCCTACCCGTGAAAGCACAGATGCCTTCAAGAACTTACGTGATTCTGCGTGTTTAATGATTGGTTACACGTATTGCCTTCCAATATCAGAGTTAGTTTCTCCCTCTGCCAAGGAATTCTTTTGAGTGAGCTATGCTTGTCATTCAAAATGGATCCTCAGAGATGGCCAGGATTCATCCAGGTTTAGATAATAATGTGCAAACAATCACTTCAATAGTTAAATATTTGCTGCACAATGAATTCAACACCAGTGTGAGCTAGACAGACTAAACTCCAAACATTACCTTAGCCAGCACTTTTAAACTCCTTCTTTATAGATATTATTTTGATGATTAAAATTTGCTTTCTTCTCATAGAACTTGTACGCATATAAGCATAGCCCATGGACACAGACAATAGGGGAGGTGAAGGCCTGGGGCGGGGGGGAAGCATTGGGGGTGGGTTAGAAGAGATCAGTGGGGAAAAAGAGGACATCTGTAACACTTTCAACAATAAAGATTTGTTTTTAAAGTTTAGAAGAAAAAGAAGGAAATGTAAACTCATTTTAAGCATGTTCTGCTATAGAGCTGATGTGTATTTTGAGTAATTTCCGTGTGTGTTCATTGTATGCAATATGTTACATGGCAGCAGCTTTCTATTTAGCAAATTAATTTTTGCTCTAGTTCAATGGGGTAGGTTAATACTAAAATCTGCCTTTTTTCTGAGGTGTTTTCATCTCAAGAGGCCCCACTTCCAAGACAATATATATTTTGAAGTATAGCATAGATATTCTGGTTCAAAAATAGAATCACCTTCCCTTAAACTGGGTCTCTTGAATAATTATAGACTTGTGGTGACAGTAATTTTACTGAAAACATTTAATAGTAAGGCCTGAATTTTTAAAAGTGTTTCCATGTAAAGAGAAAAAACAGTTTGATTTTAAGATTGTTTTAAAAGCAATATAGAGAATCCAACAGTGAAACCAAAATGCATAAGTTTGCTTCAAGGTTTTGATGTTGATGTTAAGTCAACAGCAGGGGGTGGGGGTTGCAATGGGGTGGTTGAATGGAAGGAAGGTTGTTATTAAATTGCATGTCCCTGGTAGTTTCATTCCCCTAAGGAATATCCAGAAACGTTATTTCTAGTGGTGATACAAGTGACAGGCTATAGTTTTCACATTATAAATTACCCATGTTTTGTTAAAGCTTAAATTATTTTTACTAACTGGTCACCTGGGATGTAAGACTCAAGTTAAAACTTTCAGATAAGCAAAGCAGCTATTGAAATTAACTTTCTATTTATCCTTCCTACTGCACAATTTGCCCATGCCTTTTTCTATTATCCAATCTCTCTTTCTCACTAAATCACTCTTTACCATACAAAATACAAAATAAAGTGGCAGAACATTTAAGTTTTGAGAGATACCTTGCAAGCCCAAATAGATCCATTTTTCATTATGACAGGATTCTGCTTCTGATGGGGACTAGAACTAGTGGTACTGCTGCCCTGTCCTACAGGATGTTAACCTCAAAGGTTCAACAAACTTCCCAGTGATGTGGCGCAAGGAGTATGTGAATTTGTTCATAAAAGCATCTGAAAAAAATTTTGTTCCATGTAGTTAAAAACAATTTGTCCCAATAGTTAAACATAAAATTTTATTGAAAATACTTCATTTTTAGAAGTAATATTTGCTAATTATAAAAACTGGGAAGATGTATAAAGGAAGCAAAAATGAAATAATATACATCACAAAGATAACTATATTTTGGAATGAATCTATCTATATCTATCTATATATAGATGTAGATAGATATATTCATCATACACAGTCTTGTTTTTATTATATCATAATATTTGTCATGTTATGTAATCATTCTTATGGTTGTGTAATATCCATGAATGAATTTATATCAATAGTATCTATAATTAGAAAATTAGTTTATATCCATATATTTTTGTGCTTAATTTAATGCATAAGAATTTAATATTTCAGATGTGTCCTTAGTTATATTCCTAGAAGTGAAATTGATTGATTATAGAAAATATACATATATTTTTAACATGACAAGAGTGTGATATTAGAGAAAATGTACATCATAGATATAAAGCCTTCTACACCAATAAAGTTCTGATATGCTATTGCCCCATTAAATAATTAGCTTCCTCAAGTGGAAAAATCACACATGAGATTGTTACAAACATCCAGAAACCCCTATCAGATGTTTAATTATGGGCATTCTCTTATGAAGACTAAAGATACATCACAGTGCAAACCTGAGAACTAAAATGGTTAGGCATCTACATGCCATATAAAAATAAATAAATATTTTTATCCTGAGCATGTTATGGGGAAAGATAAGGATGACATGCAGCTTTGCTTCACATAATTTGAAAAGGCCAAAAAATAAACTATAAAGAAAGGGCATCTGTTTTATTCAATGGAGCCCTTTATATACTTAGCTGTTGTCCTTGGAATATGCTGCTTTTATAGACCACAGACCTTTCAAACATATGTGTGATCTGCTCTACATATAAGGGGCCTCCGTCCCATGTGGGAGCAAAAGCCCAGTTCCTCTTTCCTAATATAAAATTTGGCAGTCCTATGACTTTTAAACATATTTTAAATATTCCCAAATACTTATTTAAAATTTTTGTTTAGAAAAGTTTAAATTTAATGAACGTAATAATAAGTTTAAGTCCCAGATATCATGAGTGAATCCATATGTAGGAGGATCCCACATTTTAACTGTAGGCCATCTTGCCAGCACTCTTACCTCTCTCTGTTCTAGTCAAACTCCACAAACAAAGTGAAAAGAAGTGACCAAGGTTATGATTTCTCAGCAAATCATATTCTGGAAATAAAATATGAAACCTTTCCTCCCAAAGTACTGAGTGACTATATCATTTTATGAAAATGGTTTTGATAACATAGTGAAGTTTAACAAATTAAAAATACAGCAGATAAAAAATGAGAGAAAAGCTATATGTGGAGAAAAGATCAGAAACGTATAATTCTGTTGTATCACCAAACTACTACTTATAGAATATTTATGATCCTTGGTGTTGAATATGTTTGGTATTCGAAGACCTATCTTCCACTTGGAATTGTAAGGTGCAATTATTACCCACCCCACTTGCTGGGGAAAATCAACACAAGAGAGCTAGCCAAATATTCTCCTCCTGCATTCCTAAAATAGTTGGAGCAAACCTCTTGAGATCCAATATCTGATTCTCCAGACTATCTTGGGAAAAGAAAAAAGGAAGTCAGAACAAAGTCATACATATTCTGATACAAAAATAAATAAACATGGTTTTAGAAATGCAAGGGGTAAAAAAGATGATGGACAAGGAAAAACATGCCCTTAGAACTATAATGTGTTTGGTCTTAAAAACTTTAAGGCAACCAGGGATTTTCATATCAAGATGTGAAAAATTCCTTATGGATGGGAAAAGATATAAAACGCTGCTTTGTAAGCATTCGTTTTAACCAGAAAGGATTTTCTCAGACAAT